>NC_135329.1:84152792-89152792 GCF_023851605.1 Tamandua tetradactyla | reverse complement strand
AATTGTCCACAATGTTTGCACCAATCCACACTTTGCAAGCATTGGGTAGGCATCCCAGTTTCTACTTATTCTTATCTAAATTTGGTATTCTCAGAATTTTTGTTTTGTCTCAAAATGGAAGTTGTGAAATAGTATTTCATTTCATTTTAATCTTCAATTCTCTAAATGCCAATGAGGTTTTCTGTTGGTTTGTAAAGTTTATGAGCCATTTACCTTTTCCTAAAGCAGCCCTTCATGTATTTTGAATCTTTTTCTACTGTCATCCACCTTTTTTATCATTTTGTATTAATTATTTATATATTCTTTTTTTTTTTTTAAGCATTTTGAGAAGTATGGTATGCAGGGTGAGTATACTTATTATTATCAACATTTCATATAAAATTGACAATAACCAGAATATTCAAACAAAGTTTAAAATTTTTAAGATGTTAGAGTTTGGTTTATTCCATTTGAGCTAATACTATTTCTAAGGCCATCTTTCTAAGTCCCTGTCTTTATCTAGGAATCTGAGATTATTGCATAAATAAGAATAATAATATTATCAAGAATGTTAGAAAAAAGAGTCCAAGGCTTAAGGCAGGTACATACATTCAAAGAACGTTAACTACATTTTTACTGTAGAAATAGAATTTTATGGAACAAAAAATTGAGACTGAGAATCAGTTAGGAATGCAGGGGCATTAACTAATTTAAGTTGGTCAATTTGAACGCAAGAGAGGATAAAGTTATCCATTCATTCAAAAGAAGATAAAGTTATTCAATCATTCAAAAAGAATCCCTGTAAAATGCTTCTTGCTGTGTGAATATAAATACATTCAAATAAACAGCTTAAGGCAATCTAAGCAGTAAACCCAATAGTGTCAAAGGGTACTCAAATTGAAAACAGTGAGTCAATAGAATTCGCACCCTGAGATAGGAGAGACATTGATACTGAACCATTCATTTGTTTTTCTAACTTATTCAGCTACATTCCAGAAACTGTTTAGAGCAATCCAGTGATGAATCCCAGAGTCTCTGGGAGCTTAAAGTCTGGTGGTGTATCAGCTGTAATCAAATAGACAACTAAATAAACAGGCAAATGCGATGAAGTCAATAGAACAGAGTGGTAATGCAATTATGCCCGTCAGCGTGTTTGGTTTTCTCTGCCCGGACCCCAGGACTCACCAGAACGCCTCACAAGTCCCAGTGACGATAAGGCCATTCCCAAAAGGCTTGTAGTGAGGCCCAGCAGCACGTGAAACAGGGAACACTGGAGAACCTATGGCATATAACTCTTTTCAATGGTAGCGGAATCTCTAAAATAGGTGAACATCAGAACAACTGATTGAAGTTTTACAATCTGAGAAAAGAACATAAATCTAGTATTGAACCTGTGCGGCCTTGAAATTTCATCATGTTCTGGATGGAAAGTTCTAACTCCATAAAAAAAGAGTATTAATGATGAATGCCCTTACAGTAAACAGTCTTCATGGTATAATGTTTTAACAAACATATTCATTTGGCTTCAGAAATATGATATAATACAAACATATATGTACACAAAGAAAGTCCTGGCCTAGCCACTATCTGAAAATATTCAGTGTTTCCTCTTTGCACATACGTACAAGGAAAAGCTAACCACATTTTTAATTTTCAGATTTGGCTAATTGTAGATAAGAATATTTTAAATCAGAAGTTGATTTCAGTAAAGCACTAAAGATAACATCAGGAATCAGGAAACACTGGTTCCCATCTCTCTCCAATGATTAATGTGCAGATGTTTCGCTTCTCTGGGATTCATTTGATTCAATTACAAAATAGAGCATCTAAATGGGTCAGTGGTTTTCAAACATAGCTCTTAAAGGGTTCGGGGAGCCTTAGGGCATGAATGTTACTGAGGAGGAACTGAACAGACTGGAGCACCTCTCCCGTCAAATAGAACCATTTTGTTATCATCAGGCTGTAAGTCCCTTTCCCTTATTTTTTCTTAAACTAATGAACTAGGTACTATCTAAATTACATACTTGGTTCCAAAATCTGTAAAGAACACGGAGCCAGAGTCTCCTTATCCTTCCCTCCTCTTTCCCCATCAATACCTATATTTCTGGAACACCTGAGCTAGAGAAACTTTGCCTTGGGAAAAGGCTCAGACATCCTATTCTCAGCTGTGATGCAGCAACCTATCACGTATGCCAGGGGCAGTGAAGTTTAGTTGGTGTCTTGGTTTCTTTTGAGCTTTCGTACAATAGGGAGGGAAATAGTCCTGCACAGCATTACAACAACAAAAGACTGAAGACCATCCAATCTTGAAATGTTTAAATGTACGGTTACGATATTCATACCACTCCACAAAAAAGTGTAGGCTTCTGAAAAACATGAACAGATTTTTTCTTTCTTCTGCTCTAGACACAAATTCACCTAATTCTGAGTATTCTGTGGGTTCCGTTATCATGTTGAGGTCAGTAACAACAGAAGATAAGCTCTCCTCATTTGAGCTCCGGAGGTCTCTTCCCGGGGCCTCGGCAGCTCCTCACACGCCCGCCTCGGGACTGCGATCTCCGTCTCCAAGGCGCGGATCTCAGCCCACTCGGCCTCCATGCCGCCGCGCTGACACGAACGCCGGCCCTCGGCCTCCGGGGGTCCGCAGCCCGCCCAATATTTATATATTCTTAATTCTAATATATTGTCAGTTACTTGTTACCAATATTGTCTTCCAAAATGTGGCCTGTATTTTATTGCATTTTAATATCTTTTTAATGAGTGAAGTTCTTAATTTTTGCATAAGAGAATTAATCTTTCATTTCCTTAATAAATTGAATTTTGTATATTTTGTATAGTTTTCTCAAGGTCATAAAAGCATTTTTTTGTATTGACTTGCAATTTTTTAAATTTTGCCTTTCACATTCAAACTTGAATCTACCTACAGTTTTCGTTTTTATGTATTTTGAGTAAGTAGCAGTCTTTCCAATTTCACACATTTTATGTGGATTTATTTTCAGCATCATTAACTGTAAAGTGTACACTTTCCTTACTGACCCATTTCTGGGGTTGCTGTTGATTGTCATTTTATTACCTTGTTAAATATTGTATCCCGTGCCAATACTCACACAGCCTTAATTACTACAGATTTTTAAACAATTCGTCATTTATATCAAGGTGTTTCCCCTTATTTTCTTTTTCTTCAGGAATATCTCATCTATTTTTGGACCTTTATTCTTCCCTATAAGCTTTAGAATCAGCTTGTCAGAGTCAAAAAGAAGGCAGAAAGGATAAAAAAAAAAAAAAACAAGGAAAGAAGGAACAAAGAAACTAGGGAAGGAAGGAACAAGGAAGAAGAGAAGGAAGGGGCAATGAAGAAAGGGGGAAGTAGAGAAGCAAGGAATGAAGGAAGGAAAGAAGAAGGGGGAGGGGAAGGAAAGAAGAAGGGGGAGGGAAAGGAAAGGAATTCTACTTGGAGTTGAGCTTGACATTTCAGTAACTTTTTCAATTTATTTTTCAATATTGAGTCTTTCTAGTCAGAAAGAAAGACTTTCTCTTCATTTATTTACATCTTTTAAAATACCTTTCAAATATATTGTATAATTTTCTCACGTATTTTATTAGATTTATTCCAAGGTTCTTGAGAGTACTACAAACTTTATACTTTTAAAATAATAGTTCCAATTATTGGCAACTGGTGTGCATAAACACAATTGATTTTTGCACATTGATTTTATGTCTAGCAACCCGAGGGACTCTTATCAATTCTAATAATTTGTATGTAGATTGTTTAGTATTTCCTAAGTATATAATGATATCACCTGCAAGTAATGAAAACTATGTTTCTTTCTTTCCAGTCACCAGGGGTCTCTTTCTTTTTCATGCCATTCTCTCTAGTTAGGCCATCCAGTACAATGTTGAATAAGAAATAACTGTAGTTGGCATATTTGTCTTTTTCATGATTCTGAGAGAATACCTTCAACATTTCATCGTTATGCAGTTTGCTGTATGTTTGGCATATAAACCCTTCAATTTCCATTTGCTAAGATATTCTTCAAGAACATATTTTCAGATTTGTTATTAGATATAGAATTATAATAAGTGGTTTTTGTGTCTATCAAACAATATTATTTCACTCCTTTTATCTAAGTTGATATATGATATTAAACCCCTTTTTAATGTAAAGCTATCCTTGTCATATTGACTATTGCTAAATTCTGTTTAGAATTTACCCTACATGATATTTACTGAGCTTGGTTTAGGATTTACCTAACTTGGTCATGTTGATAATCTTCAATACCTTGTCAGATTTGTTTGGGAACTGTGAGTGACTGTGGTCTGGAACTTTTTTCCATGGTATTTGTTGACTTTCAATAGGTTCTGTTAATCTCATAGAATTAATTGTGGAGTTGCACCATCATTTTTTTTCTCTGTAGTGACTCATGGAATTATTGTTCCTTGAAAGTTTGGCAGACTCTCCATGATAAACTCTCTTACACTGGCATTTTCTCTGTGGGATAATTTTAACTACTGCTTTATTTTTTTGATATTAGAGAAACAATCAGAATACATAGGTAGACTGAATTTTTTTAGGTACGTATACATTTTATGTAAGTTTTCTCATTTTTGGCATAAAGATGTTCAGAATATCCTCTTAATAATTTTTAATCCCTTGTGCATCTCACATTATTCCCCCATTTTCAATCCTAGCCTCTCTAGCCTTGTTCTCAGGATGCAGGCACATCTATACTACCTTTTAGGTTTTCACCCTGTATTCCTGTTCCAGTGGCACACAGTGCCCGCAGACTGCCTACTGCCCACATGCTCGTTAGCATCTAAATGTTGACTGAAAGCTGGATCTCTATTGCTTTGAAACCTCATCTTTTGAAGCCTCCATCGTCCTTTCTCTTGAACACAACCATATTCAGACTAAATTTCCTGAGACCCCTGAGTCCTTTGGAACAGGCCCATGCAGCACCAAAACTTTTCTCAGTATTCTTTTTGTCATAAGAAGTATGTGGTGTCCTGCTGTTACATTTTCCCCCTTTCCTGGGCTGCCTCCTTCAATGAGTGCTAAGAGTAGATAAGCATGCTTAGAAATATGAATCAGGTAACCATTGATTTTCTGTGGTTCATTCAAATAACTACTGCCAGGTGTGGATTTTACTCACAGCACTGCTTTTCCAATATGTCTCTTCATCCAGTTCTGCTCTCTCCTCGTCTGGCTCTGTTGACTTCCCTGCAGTTACACTGGTCTGATACCCTGCCTCTCCTGCCCAACTCAGTCTGTACATCTTGGGTACCCTAATAACTGCCTGAAGATACTTGATGATTCCTTTCCTTATCAAGGGGAGCTAATCCTCTTCTAGCAGAGTGCAGATTTGCAGTATCAAGTTCTGCAAAGGCTGGAGCTGCCTTTTTCTAAGCCCTATCCTTTCTGTTTCTGCATCACTTTCTTGACAACAAACCCAGGGAAATAAATCCTCCTTAAAGATCATCTTTCTCCTCTCTCTCTCTCTCTCTCTCTCTCCATGTTCATGCTTAACTGGGTGACTGAAATCTCTCTACCTTCCAATATTCTGCTTCTTCACTGGTGTCCTATTTCCTTTTCCAAGGGCTGTCTAAATAAGCTAATACTCTGTAGTCTAGATTTGCCATCCCCATCAAACTTTTTCCTTGTCTTCAGTCAGAGCCTCATCTTCCAGCCAAGCTAGACTTCCCAGCACCCAATGAAGAAGTCACTTTCCACTTCTTCTCATTCTTATTTTACTTTCTCAGGGTCATACTTATTTAAGACACATTGACTGAGCCCATGTAATTTGTTCATCTCTGTGTTAACCACCGGAGATGATGAGAAAGAGTTGATTCCTTTAAGGAGTTAATCATCTGATTGAGTCAACAGCTATCTACAATACTACCAGTCCATTAAGGATTCAGTGAGAACAGTGGAAAAGAATGGCACTTGTCTCAGCCTTGCAGGGTGTTGTATGAACATTGGGAAGATTTCTAGATGGAAGAGGACAGGGTGAGATCTGAAAATAAAGAAGAACTTAATGGGAAAGGTGAAGGTAAATAGAAGAACATCCAAACAGTACTACTGGAATGTTTTAGTGAAAAACTCGGGTTAGAGTTACAGAGGTGGTGTGAAATGTGTGGAAAATTTTTGGACAAATGAAATGCTAAAGACGATCAACAGATGGGGAAAATATATTTTAAGTATACAGCATACAAATTAGTATCTAGAATACATGACAAACTCCTATCAATCAATAAGAAAAACGAGCAACAGAATACAAAAATTGGCAAAAATGATGAATGGGCAATTCATTCAAGTATTCAGAAACGTAAATGGCCAGTAAAAAATAGAAAGAATATTCCCATTACTATTAATCTGGGAAACATTGCTTACCTTTCATAGGGGCAAAAATGAAACATTTGCAATATCAAATGTTAAGAAACATGTGAGATAAATTAAAAAGTCCCCTCATACAGTCAGGGGCATGTGTAATTTTATGCACACACTTTAAAGAACAATAAGACAATTTTTTCTAAAAAGGAAAATATGCATATACTTCCACACTGAAATCTTATTTCTGAATTCAAGCCCCCACATACATGCAAGAATGCTTATATAATGAAAGATAATTTATAAAAGCATAAAAATCAAACAAACTAAATTCAGTAAGAAATTGGTTAAGTGTGAAATAATTACATGATGACATTCTAAACAAAGCTTTTAAGGAATGAACTACATCTATGTGTGGATATGAACATCTCTAAAAAATAAATTGTTCGTGGAAAAGCAAAAGTTGTACAATTATATGCGTGATATTTCATTAATTAAAATCTTTAAAATAATTGTTATATTATACGGCTAAATAATAAAATGTACTATCAAGATACATGCCAAACTCATATTCATATAAGAATACTCGGGATGGTGGTTAAAAGATTTTCTACAATACTTGTAATGTTCTTGTTTTCTTTTTGCTTGTACAGGCACTGGGAAGCAAAATTACCTGTAATGTTTTACTTCTTAAAAAAAATAAACCGTTCGAAGCAAACTTGAAACAAATGGTAATTCAGGGTGGTAAAAATTTGGGTTTTTATTGTATTAATTTTGTCCTTTCCATAAGTCTCTAATTTTTCAAATTAGAAGGTAAGAAAGAAAGAAAGAAAGAAAGAGGGGATAAGGGAAGAAAGAATGGAAGAAGGGAGGGATGGAGGGAAGGAGGAAAAGGAGGGACTGAGGGAAAGAGAAGAAAAATAAAGTCAAATGAAGAAATAAAAAAGAAAGTATGAATGGCAATGAGCAAGATATTAGCAAAATCCCAGGTTGTTTTGTCTGACTGGAAAATCTGAGTGAGTTTAGGGAGGTGAAGCTAATGAGCAGATGGGGGATTTGGTAATGGGTCCTTGCTTAGGAGTGACCAAATAAAATTTTGAAATGCTTTCTTCCTCAGGAGCCATCATTTGAAGACCGAGATGACAAATTATACTGTTTTTATTCTGTATTTCACATAACATTTAACACTGACTCCCAGTTTTGTTATCTAAACTTCACTTTGTTTTATAAAATTCTCAACGATCCTTGAATTCAGACATTTCTGAGAAAATTTAACTAAGGAAAACTGATGTTTCTTTTCTTCTTCTTTCTTTTTTCTTTTTTTTCCCTGAAGTGGGGCTGGAAGAGGCAGAGGCTGATATTTCTCAAGTGGGGGTGATTTGTTTGCAGGACGAGAGAGGGTCAGCAGAGCAGGGATTTAAATACAGACTCACATTTCAATATAATTGGCCCTTTCCCACAGCAATCATTTCAGCGGAGATGTGAGTCACAAAAGACATTTGTATTACTGCTGTTTTACTTTCCTTTAAAAGGCAGCTATTGAACATAAAATAATTCAATGTTAGTTGCAGTGTTAGTCAAACCAAGTAATAGCTTTCTCTTAAGTTCTTGAGAATTGAAAGACAATAAATGATGAGGAAGATTGCCTTTTGATAAAAAAAAGAATCCAATGATATGTGCCCAAATGTATAAGGTTTAGCTTGCTCAATTTTGCAGTTTTCTCCTCCTTCAATGAATATCCAAGTCCACAGATAGTGTCAATGATCATGCAGCACGTTCCATCAGCAGAGAGGACCAGGGATCATAAATAAGATCTTTTTATTAGTCATGGGGGAAGACGTTAGGTATATGTCTTCTGACAGTCAGCGATCTCTGGAGATGGATACTTGTATCACATCTGTCTGTGTGACATCAGAGCGCAAAGGGTGTCAGGAACTGATGAAAGTATCTTCAAAAATTACATCGGAGCTAGAGATAAAAGATTAGGGTGTAACAACTTTTAACAATTATGGAAACTATATTAAACAATTAACTATTCAGTTATATTTGACTGTCACTGACTTGTGAAAGAGAAGTAACAATTAGTAAATGTTTATAATAGGCTAATTTCTGTATATGTTATCACTTTTAACCCTCCTCAAAACAATCATCCTAAGAAAGCATAATTCTCCTATTTTATGTCATAGAAGTTCAGAGAGGTAAAATGGATTATCCCAGATGATGCAACAAAATACTGTAAAGGACTGTCTTAAGCCTAAATCTTTGCTCCTTTTCCTATACCCAGTAGCTGCCCCAAGGGGCTTTTCACTCTGGAATACCTAATAATGCAGAAGACTCCTCCTGAAACTCCCAATCTAGTAGGAGACAGACAGTAACTCTCATGTGAACTAGAAAGAGACCAGTTCTCCTGTAGGTTATGTTCAGAAATGGGGAAAAGGCATGTGATTGGCATGCTCAGGAAGTAGCATTTGAAATTGATCCTAAAGATCTGAATTTTGCATATTTGGATTTATTCTCAAATATCTGTGATATAGGCTTGCAGAAGCAATATTTTAAGAAATGTGTCACATTTCAAAATATTGGTTCATCTCATGTCAAAATTGGAAAAGAATTACGGATTGTCCATTGGCCTTATCTTCAATGTCGTTTTGTTTCCCTGTTTCCTTTTCCACTATAAGAAGTGTTTTCATAATCGGAATGTGGTCTGTTTGTGAACAGAAAGTCCTAGATGCATGTCTTAAAGGCAGGTTATGTGGATGGTAAAAATCTGATGCTACTTCAAATATTATTGTAATCGTTATTGTATGCCCTAAATTCCTGGAAAAAAGCCAATGTGAGACAAGTTAATATGATCATTCGAAGTTATTTCTAAAATTAAAATAGAGAAATAAATTATGTCATTGGGCTATTGTCACTTTAATTCTAGACCCCATCTCCAATTTCCTCTTCTCTAGATGGCTATTTCAGTGATAACTGAGCATGTTATTAGAGCTACATCACATATGAATTGTGGGGATGTCAACACAGCCCTCCCCCCCAAACCTCACTCAATGGCCATTCAGGTTGCTTTCCAGAGGAAAACGTTGACTTTTTAAATGCTGATATCTCTTTCATAGTGTAAAGCTGAAGAAAAAAAATCCATCGTGTTGGTTTGTGAGTGATAATAAACTGGGCAGGTAAGAGTCAAACTCAAGGGGAACAGGATAGGGTCAGCTTTGGGAGGAGCATCTGGATATCAGTATTCTGGTGAGGCCAGAAAACGTGGAATTCAAGGGTTCAGACCTAGTTGTTTAGGAAGAACCTTAAAAGTCAAAATGAACTCTTGTCAAGGTCATGAGTTTATACAGCCAGGAAATATAGTCAAGTTTGGAAGATGAACTATATCTCCAGTATTACGGGAGACAAAATTCCAAATTTCTAGTGGTGAAACCATTATTTGTAGTTCCAGAAGCAAAGGAAGTAGTGTGTACCCAGCCCATACTTGGAGAATATTTTCCTTGTACCTCTTTTGTATGTCTTGCTGGCTTTTGAAATATTGTTATCATCTTGGAAGATATAGTTCTGTGTGTGTGCTCAGGATAATTCCTAGTTTTCAGGTGATAAACATCTGATCAAATAGCTCAGGAAAGGGCTGGAATGGAAGTGATTTGGGGAGTTTTAACAGAAGGATTTATTCCAGTTTTTCTATTTAGTTTTAGCTAAGTTTGGTTAGATTCTGGTCTGTTTTTTTTAACAGTTCTTGGCAGTTGAAATCACTTGTATCTCAAGATTTCAAGATTGCATGAGTTTTAGGGCAGGTAAATAGAATAGAATGGTCAATATCCTGGATGAATTCTCAGGACAGCAACAAGGTAAGTAAAGGCTTTGGGGTTAGACAGACCTACTTGCAGTGGATTCCCCATGACTTTGGGCAAGGTTCTTAAGTACTCTGAGCCTCTGCTTCTTTATACAACCAGACCAATAGTTCCTAAATGGTACTAAGGCAAATCAATGGGCTAATTTATGTAAACCACCTGTCACAGTGGCCTATGGTCTGCACATCAAATGGTGTGTGCTATAATAATGATGGTGGTTATAGCAAAAGAAACAGTAAAGTTATGACCTACACTGTGGTACATTTTGTGATGAAAAGGGAAGCTGTGTCTATCTAATGCCCAAATTGATAATCTACTCTCTCTCCCCCTCCCCTCAGCTTTTCCCTCTACCATGGTGCTGGGACGTGGGTGCCAATCTCTCTGTGATCAATCATAAGAGTTAGGTTCCAGAGGTCTGAGCTGTATCAGAAGAAAAGTAAGATGAAGTCTGGCTCATGGACCAGCAGGATCAGAGGCATCTGGGAGCTTGAACCTGAATCTCAGGGTCTGCAGTGTAACAAGATCTCCAGATGACTTGTGTGTGCAATAAAACTTGGGATGTACTATCCCATGGTGTACCCTGGGATATCAAAACTCTAGGAAGTTAAAAATAGGTGTGTAGACCAGAAACCTGAGATAGCAGCCAAGTACATGATGGATTGGGATGAGCTATTAAAGCCAATGATCCAAAGTAGGAATCCCATCAAGGTCAGTCTCTTTTGTAGGCACAGACAGCAAAAAAAGACCATCCAGTGATAATATCAGTAAATATGAAACACAAATAAACAACTCGTTTTTTTCAAGTTTTTTCAATATTTCTCTACTTTCAGCCTAAGTGCATATGACAATTATAATGGTTAGGATCAAAAGTTTTGTATTAGCATGTTTCTAGTGTACTGAATTTACTCTCAAATGACTATCCCATTTAAATAAAGCAGAATCTCTTCCTAATACATTATACAAATTATAATGAACTAGACTCCGTGACCTAGTTCATCAAAATGAGCTTCAACAGTTCTGTCTGGAACTCTCACGCTAATGTTAGGCATTAAAAACTTTATTTTTCTCTTTCTGTTGCTTCCTTTCTAAGACTTGATTCATCACTATTTGAGATAAAGCGAAAAGTGACAGAGAAAGTGAAAATCCTCAGCATTCTCACCCAGAAGAAATGCTTGGCAGGAGATTTCCAATCTGGGTTATCATCAAAGAGAAACTTAACCCTATTCAGGAAAAGAACCCTTAACTTTCAAGCCCAATTCCCTGTCAAGCCCATTCAACTTGCAAAATACAATAGTGGGAAAATGGGAAGAGAAAATAACAATGAATTCATTTCGATTTGAGGTTACTGAGACTTGAAATGATGACTTCTCAGGTTTTACAAAGCGTTAAAGTTAAATGTCCTGGTTCATGGGCTTTTCCCAGTCCCAGTAGCTCCATTATCTTTGCTCACAGTTTTTAAATACAGCACTTCCTGTTTTCAGCAATGAAATGAAAATTTACCATTGTTATCATTGCTTTCTTGTGTGTTCCTTCTCATGTTATTAGTTTGCTAAAGATGTACTCCAAAATGGAGAAACTTAGTGAACACAATACAATGTCTTTTCCTGCTACTTTAATCACTCATGCATAATTTGAAGGGTTGGGTGAAGGAAAAATGGAAATTGAACTTATCTGACCATGACAGATTTGCAAACTTAAAATAAAATTCAAAGTTTATTGATGTTTTTAAATTACAGCACCCAATATCCGGACTAGTCCATATAACACTTACAGTATTTTGTCTTCATAGCTACAGCCAGTGTTTGCTTAAGAATCAGAATTGTAATTTAAGATGACTGAGAATAGCATTTTATAAGGAAAGGTGGAACATGCTGAAGCATTTTGCCTGGAATAGTTTTTTTTATTTTTCCTTGTCCCCCCCAAAATCATTATCTAGAGGCTTGAAATATCTCAGAAAATCATTGTATTTGAGTGCCTGGAAGGTCATGTCATAGAATCCCATAGGAGCTTATTTGATATCAAATGGGTGCATCTTCTGGACCGCATAAACAATTGGTAGATGGGTTTTCTGAGTCTGTCTTCCAACATATAAATGGTCTCTGCAGTACAGGGTTTTTTAAAAACAGTATAACACAGTTTGAGCCCTAAATTATAAACAGTATGTTTATTGAGTTATTATGAAAGCCAGCATTTCCAAAATTGAAATCTGATCACCTCTGAATAGTTAATTTTTATCCCTATGGAATAAATTAAGCTCTCTTCTGTAGTGCCTTAGCTTGGAAAAATGTTTTAAGAAAAATAACGTGTGAAAATAGCCAGAAACCAGAGCCAGATGTGGGATTTTGAGTCCTGAGCTCTGCCTAGGTCCCTATCTTTCGGTATAAAAAGGTCTTTGTGGAGCGGAATAAGTAAATAAGACAAAACCATCCTTCACAAAGTAAAAACGGGAGACTGGTGTAGAAAACACTTATGCCAATTTTTTTTAACCTCCCTGCCCCCCTCCTATTTTCAGTGGGCATCCTTCCTTGTCTTATTCCTGATTTTAGGGAGAAATCTTTCATTCCTTCCCCATTGAGGGTGATGTTAGCTGTGGGATTTTCATATATTCCCTTTATTATGTTGAGGAAGTTTCCTTCTATTCCTATCTTTTAAAGTGTTTTCATCAAGAAGGAATGCTGAATTTTGTCAGGTGCCTTTTCTTCATCATTTGAGATGATCATGCGGTTTTTTTCCATCTCCTATTTTCAATAGTAAGGACAGCTAGACCCATACAGGCCTCATGATAAATTTGGGAGGAGAATGACCAATGGGAGTTATAAGCATTCTCACTTATGAACTTTCTAAACATCATTTTCTTACTCCAAAATCTTTAATTTTGTGGTAGTAGTCTTCAATATAAAAATAATTATGTTATAGTTATTGAGCGCTTTAATGTGCTTGCTCTTTCTGTGGGTGATTCATATAATCTTTTCCTATCACAATCACCCTGAGAACAGGCAGCATCATCTTCACTTTCCAGGGAGGGAAAAACAGCAGCACAGGGAAGGGAAAGGATTTGCCTGCATTTACAAAAGTGGTTGGTGTCATGACCGGGATGTATATGCAAGGTGCCGGGGCCCTAGCTTTGATCTTTTTTACCCTACTTCACACCTACACACCTGCCATGGTGTGCACCCTCTTCAACTCTGAATGCAAGGCATTGCAAATGCAGGCTACACTCTAATCCCATGCATTATCCCAACACCTTCAGAGCCTTGGTTTCTTTCCCTGCAAAAGGAGGGGGTGCTTGATGCTGGAACAAGTACTTTGGAGAAGAGATGTCTTTGCCTTCCCAAACAATACCAGTGTTACCTTGATATCCATGCTTCTCTATCTGCCAGTTGTTCATCGTAATGACTGCCCTACTTGCCTGAGTTGAGTTTTGCAAAGATCAAATTAAAAAGTGTTTAGAGGGCGGGCCACAGTGGCTCAGCAGGCAAGGATGCTTGCCTGCCATGCCAGAGGACCCGGGTTTGATTCCTGGTGCGCCATGCCAGAGGACCCGGGTTCGATTCCCGGTGCCTGCCCATGTAAAAAAAAAGTGTTTAGAAACCACATGCTTACAAAGAATGGTGGTGACAACCACATCAAAATGTTTATCAAGTACTGTCGGTCTTGAACTTACTCCCCTATGTGACTCAGGCAAATGGATCTTATAGCGGATTAAATTATGCACACCAATTCAGACGTATACTTAATCTACATTCTTCTGGGTGTGAACCCATTGTGAATAGGATCTCTTGAAGATGTCATTATAGGTAAGGTGTGATCCAAAGGAATGAGGTGTGGTCTTAATTCAGATTACTGATGGCCTTATAAAGAGAAAGAAACTGGAAGCCAGAGTGAGAGAAAGCCATGAGGGCAGGGGCGGGCAGCCAAAACCCGGAAGGCAACAGAATCTGGAATAGAAAAGAGAGGATATCACCATGTGATGTGATGTAGGGATACAAACCAAGGAACCCCATAGTTGCTGGCAACCAACACCAGAATTCAAAGACTTTGGGGCGAAAGACTTGCCTTGCTGGCAGTTTGATTTTGTACTTCCCCTAGCCTCCAAACTGTGAGCCAATAAAATTCTCATTTTGAAACCAACCCATTATGTGGTGTTTGTCATGGCAGTCTGGCAAAATTAAGACATGTATGTCTCTTTCCTATTGCCCAGATATTATCCATTCCAGAAACCATCCCAGTCCTTGCCTAGAATTTTAGGCCCAGTTAAAGAGTCTTCTCCACTTATCTAAAAGGGTATCCAACTGATAATTATTGAGGTACAGCTCTGTGACCCCCACTGTGAGAATCTAGGAAGATAAAAGACAAGCAAGGCATGGGCCTTGCTTGCTGGTTCCTCCTGATGGAAGGGGAGCATAGATGCAAAGACCCAGTTCTCTGTGTCCAGAGAGATCAAGGAAGGCTTCTGGGAGGAATGAGGCTCATTTTTTGCAAGCAGTACAGTAAGTAGGAGATGATAGGAAGGGAAAAGGGAGGTGATGTGGAGGGACATTCAGGGAGTCAACAAATATATAGAGAACAACGTGATAAAAAAACTTCCTAAAAATTGTTAAACCCAGGCATAGACAGAAATAAGGAGAGTCAGAAGGTAAAAGAACCCAGTATCTGAACATGAAGGGATATATATGAGCAAGGAGTGGGAATTTTATTCTGAAGAAAATGGGGAACTACCTTCCACAGACTGATTTAGTCTTTCTTTTCTGTGAAGTACAGTACTTATGGCTCACCTATCTTTGGTCAACGAAAAATGTACCACCTTATGAGAGCTTATGACTTGCTATCTAACATATACGTGTGCACGTATAAGTGTATATATGTATGTGCACACAAATATATAAGTATATATATGCATGCATTCATATACAAGAAATGTATGTGTATTGTATTAGTTTGCAAGCTTCTAGAATGTGATATACCAGAACTGGAATGGCTTTTAAAAGGGGGAATTTAATTAGTTACAAGTTTACAATTATAAGTCTATAAAAATGTCTCAGATAAAGTATCCAGAGAGGGAGAAACCTTAATTCAAGGAAGGTTGATGGGTCAAGAATACCTTTGTCAGCTGGGTAGTCAGGTATTGGCATCTGCTGGCCCCTTGCTCCTGGACTCTATGCCTTCAGTCTCTGTTCCTGTGGGGCTTCTAAATTTGCTTCTCTTGGGCTGTCCTTCATCTTTTGGCTTCCCTTAGCACTCTCCAGGTTCTGGCTTGCTTAATGTCTCATGGTGAGGGCTGCTGGACTCCAAGCATCTCCAAACTTTGTCTCTGTTCTTCAAGTGTTGGTATCTTTTTCAGCTCTGCCCTGAAGTTTCTAGTGGCTCTTTTTCTGAGGTTTCTCCAAAATGTTTTCACTTTTAAAGACTCTTGTAAACTAATCAAGACCCATCTGTAATGGGTGAGGTCATATCTCTATCTAATCAAAACTTAAAACCCACAATTGGGTGCTTCACATCTTCAGGGAGATAATTTAATAAAAAATTCCAATCTACATTATTGAATCAGGATTAAAAGATGTGGTTGCCTTCATAAAATGGAATCAGGATTAAAACATGGTTTTTCTGGGGTACACCATACTTTCAAACTGACACACACACACACACATATATATACATACAATATATGTACACCATATATATACATACGTATATATAGTTTTATTGTCATGACTATCTAAAAGAAAAGAATTTTTTTAAAATATGATTTGAACATTATTTTAACTTGATATATAAGCGTTTGTCATCTCTTTGATTTAAAGATTTGCTAATTTTAGAACCTGATTTGTAAGCTTCCATCATCTCCTATATAACAAAGTAGACTGTCACTGAAGCCAGTGGTCTTAAAGTTATCCTTCGTTTTTACCTCCCTTTCAGTTCAGCAGGTCATGCTGATTCTGATACAATAAGACTAAATTTCTTCTCCCTTCTTCCATTCTGATTGCCACTGCCTTAGTTCAGGCATTTATTATTTCTTCTTCACTATTTCTATAGTAACTGATCAGGTGTTGCGACTGTAATTTTTTTACCCCCATTACCGGGTCCCCATCCCCACTGCAGATGCATGTGCATATGCACACACATACACACGCACGCACACACACACACACACACACACACACCATTCTCTGCTCTGAAATCAGTCCAAACTTTCTAAAATACAAATTGCTGTGACTCTTACCAAAAGTAGTGCTTTTCAGCTTTTTAAGTTTCTGACCTAAAAACGCAAAGATGGGAGACCCTCTTTTAATAAATCATACATTTTCTACTAGCCTTTTGCCCCTCTCTGCTCCATGCCCTCTAATGTTATATAAGAACTTCGGGTCTCTAGTTCCCTTAAGATTCAACATCTGCGTCCAGAGAGCACAAGGTGTGGCACCCTGTGTTTAACAAACATTTGTTTAAGATACAAAGAATGGTGCTAAAACATAGGAAGGTTCTGTATTTGATTTTAGAGCCCAAGTAATGCAGAAGGAGAACAAGCTCTTGGTAAGTAATTATCTTCTGAACCCTAAAGAAAGTGTTAATTAGTCTGAATAGGCAAGATCTAAAGATATAGTAGAAGATGCCAGAAATATCATTCTTCAAATCCAGTGTCTGGAACTTGTCACCATGAATTTGAATTTGAGGAAGAGAGAATACTGGAAAAACAAGATAACTAATATGCATCCAAATATGTGCCTGTCACTGGATAGGTGTTTGACATAAATTGCCTCTTTTTGTCCTCTTTGCAAGTATATACATCACTATATATATATAGTGAGGATCCCCATTTACATAGAGAAAACTGGAAATAAACCATTTCCCCCAGGACATAGAATTAGTAAATTGCAGAGTCAGAATATGAATACAGACTGGGTTGTATTCCAATGTCTGGAAGTTTATCAAATATGCTACAGTCTCCTGCTGGTCCAGAAGAAAAATATATACACACCCAGCCAGATTCAAAATTTGAAGGACCACAGCTTCCAGTCCTGCCAAAAGGCTGGCATTATTTTTGCAACAACAAAGACCGGTAAAGGTCAGTATTTGCTCAAATGATCAGCCTATGCTTATCCTTTCCACTCAGAAACGGCTTGATATGACCTCATTGGTTGTTCTATCAGCCAGCTGGTCAGTTCCCAACCCACGTCTATTGTGTTTTATCAGACATTTTCCTAAACTCCAATGAGCTGATTGATGACATCAGGAAATGTAATGTTTCCTTTAGGAGCACTCTGGCTGGACCCATGAGAGATGAAGAGGATTTTATTTATGTGCATGGATTGATTGGGCTCCACTTTAAGATCAAGGTCTCCGGAGTAACTGGGATTTTCAGTGTAATTTAGGAGCACTCAATGCAGTATCATAACTAGCTATTGGAAGTTTAGCTCCATTGAATTCAATAAAATAATAGATATCTACTTAAAAAGACACAGTCCTTGAGAAGATAGTTTCTCAACTCTGATGAGCACTAAATTGACAGATTCAAGATCTCTACAGGAATTTGGTTGTCTTTTTTCCCCTTGTTTTAATATTCCATGCATTACCATTTGAATGGCATATTTTTTAAAGAAAAATCCCAATCTCTGCTAGTCTTTTAAACCTTTTATTTCCCAGTTTCCCCCCATCTTATATTCTATTCTTTTGGTCAACCAGTTTAGCTTTTTTTGAAAATGCAATAAATTCTGAACCTGATTTGGCGGTGTACTTTGTGATGGTGTATGTGTATGTGTGTGTGTGTGCATGTGTGTGTTTTGAGAGGTAGGAGTGGGAGGAGGGTGGCAGTCATGTTTAGGAACATTTTTGAAACAGTTACATTTTTATTTTTTCAAAGATTCTTTTTTCTTTATCAGTCTCAAACTCCCTAAAAAAGCTTAGCCACCACTCAGCTTCTTATTTCACAGAAAGGTTTTATCTTTTTCTTCTGTGAATCTTACCTCTCCTACACTGCTCTATAGAGGCCTTATAAAATTTTCACATCCTCTGCCTTATCCAAGTAGCCCTGAAGGAGCATTCCTGATGTTGAAAGTTGAATAATGTTAGCATACTTGGGTTTAGGCTGGTTAGAGTCATGCCTTTGGGGCAGGACCCTTCACTCTCTCACCAAAGCTCATCCAATCACAGAATGCTGCTTGTTGGACCTTGCTCCTGACACTGACCAACCTGCCGTTTCACCAGTGATGGCCTGTTCCTATTGGACTCATGAACTTCCATAGGCTACTAGCTCCTTCTTTGCTTTTTCATCTTTCTGATGTCAATTTTGCAAGTGAAGCCAAAGCGCTAGGAGTCAATTTAGAGTAGGTGGCGTCCTACTATGATCTGGGTGAAGAAAAGGATTATAGAAAGGATGGTTTAATGGGGGTAGAGACGGGTAGTTAGCTAACTGAGAGAACTAAAGCAAAAATTGTAATATAACATTTGAAAAGTCTCAAGTAGGGTCAAGGAGTGGGTAACAGAAAAAAATGATATTTCTAAAGAATAAAATAGGACTGGGTCATTCATCCTTTCATTCGATGAAGATTTATTGAACATGTACATACTCTCAGATATTAAGTGCTAGGGGCCCCAAGAAAAAAAATCCCTACCCAGAATGTCCCTTGGTATTCCCATACCATTGGCACATTAGGTACCTCACATTTTGGGAAATTAGAAAATATTTATCAAATTAGATTAAATCATTGACAAACTAGATTTAAGGATAGAAAAAAAATAACAACTGTGAACCCAATTTCCCTAACTTGAGACCCAACCCCCTCAAAAACAAACAGGCAATATGGGAAAACATTGGGCAGTCTGAAAGGAAAGTAACTTAGGTAAGTATATATTGGGACCACTGAGTTTGGGATAAATGTGTGGCATTCATATGCAGATGTTCTTAGAAATCCAAGAGAAAGAGGTGTATTTACTAAGGGTATTCAGTCAAGTAGGAGTTTGGCCCTTGTGCTTGGGCAAACCCAGCATCATTTTAGAGGTTGGAACCAGGTTTTGAGAGGGATGACACACAAAGTGTCTCGTTGACCTCAGTTCAGAGCCACACTTAGACCATGACTAGCATGTGAAAACGGACAGAGGAAATTGTGGTGAAATTAGGGTGATGCTCTTCCTCTCAGTTGTTGCAGTGACTGCTGACAGTGTCCCGAGTCCATGGCATCAGCAGGCTTTGCAGATACACTTCCCAGGTTTAATTGCGATGTGATCATAGCAAGTCACTTTTAAGTAAAGTTAAGTATTTACTGATAAACATTTCTTAAAATATACACAAGAAACATTTCAAAACCCTGGCAAGAATCCCAGGGCTCTCTTATTAATCTCTGGATAGGACTAGGCCCTGTCCTCTGGATGCTTCTGTTGCCTCCTAGGTGCCACTTGCCCCATTTTCCTAGCACTGTTGCAACACATTGGTGATGTATCTATCCTCTCCATGCCTGAGGAAGGCACCATGACTCTGACACCTAGTATGTGTGCATTTGATGTTCGTTGATTGAACAAGCAATTTTACAGTTGAGGAATCTGAAATGCAGAAGGGTAAAAATAGAAAGCATTCACAGCTAAGGGAGAATAGAGCCCTGGATTCATCAATCCCATGCCAATGGCTTTCTTCATGGAATTTATCTTAAACATAAATATATATATATTTATGCATGCATATATATGTATCAATGCATATATGTATATGTGTTTGGGTGCATATGTATGGAAACATATGGATCATCTTTCAAGCCAAACAGATGCTTGGCTCCTTGAGTTCTGGAGCTATGTCTCTGACAACATTCTGTCTTCCACCGGCATGTGCACCACCATGTGTAGGTGATCAGAAACCAAGCACTGATCTAAATTGGAGAGGGATGACAGGATAAAGATTTAATCTTCTTTTCATGACTCATTTTAGAGAACTATGTTTCTCAGACTGCTCATTATGAAGTAATTTATCTTTTTGGGTTTCATGGTGGAAAAGGGGGATGGGTCAAATTCAAGAGTAATACCATAGTATTTACTTTATTTGTTTGCTAAGTAAAATCATAGCTAACGAGGGGAAAAATAAATGAGGCTAAAAGTGTGAGTTGTCACTTCTAAGCACCGTTGTAGGCACTACACAAAATGTATATTATATGTCTTTTAAACAAAGTAGGCCATTAACTGTCCAGTGCTAAGAGGAATTTTATCTCACCTATAAATACAAGTGAATCTTTTAAGCACCAAATCCCCTTATACAGACAATTTACTGTGGTAATCAAGACGATGCACACAATTTAACTTCAGTACCATCTGTAGCTCTATTGGTGTTTTAATAATAATGAATAATAATATACGTCGGCATAAAAAAATCTTACTTAAACCAGCATCATCTTAAAGACTCAATGATAATTTCTAAGAAGCTGTACAAATATCACATTTATTTAGAATTCTATTTTGTGCCTTTACCTTTTAATTAATGCAAAAGACCATTAGCATTTGACAATATATAGATATTCAAGATTATATTATCCCTACTTCTTCAGATTGAGAATATCAAATAAAATGTTTGAATTGAGGGTGCATACAAATATTAATAAGGAAACAATTGAGTTTATTTTCTTTTCTTTTTCCTTTCTTTCTTTTTACTTTCTTCTTAGCTCTCATTTGTCTGTTTTTGCTATGTAGGAGAATGTTGACAGAAGAAATAAGAAGGTGAGAAAAATAGAGAAGGTATTCAAATTCTTTTGAAAGTTATAGACTGTTTCTTCACTGTTTTCCTGTTGCCAAGGAAATGAGCCTATGCTCTTTCTTTTGCATAAATAAAATCATGATTTAATAAATCTTATAAAGAATAATACAACTAATGGTCACCAGATTTACACAGGGTGGTGATTTGTTTACCGTGCCATATGAGGATTCTGTAATTTCAGAGGTTTCTTCTGATAGGTTTTTCCATCAGGAGGGAGAGGAAGAGACATAAACTCTATCAAAGGAGCTTTACTGCAAGGCTATGCACAGGCGGGCTGAAGCCTAAGATGGCACAGTCCTTACTTAGCAGGGGAAACGGTACAAGTTATATAGGATGGTTGGTGGGTAATAGGGAAAGGGTGGCGGTGGATTCTCATTGTCTAGTTTGAATGAGGGGAATTGGCATGTTCTTACTGGTTGGTTTAGTAGTGGGAAGGGAGGGGCGGCTAAGCAGAAGTTGGCAGCTTTTCATTGAAGTCCTTTAAAATTTAAACGCTGCTGCTGTAGTCATGCAGGGATGCAATTGCCAGAGGGCAGATGTTGGGTAAGGGGACCGTATTACAAGATTGCAACTGTAGGAGGGCAAGAGGGCATGGGCTGGTGTAGGCTCAGTGGGTTTCCTGGAAATCATGGATGGGGGAAGCTTCTGTGAATATTTGCTAGGGGTTGGTCACATCATGGGTGAAAGGGTTCTGCCTAAACACCTTCCATTTCTGATACAATGAAACTACAGGTCATTTTCAAGTAGAACTAGTGTTGTCAAACTGCTACTGAAAGGAAAGATCTGAGGGAGTTGTTTTGGATCACATCCTTAGGCAGAGGTTTTTATCTGCATCAAGTGGATCTGGATTGGGTGACAGGAGGTGACCTTTATGGTGACAGGAAAGCCACTGATTAGAGAAAAATGGAGAGTAATAAAGGCGTGTGCATAGGATTTGCTTTTTTAAATTTCCTTTTTATCCCATTTCCTTTTTGCAACAAAATATTTTAGAGAAAGGGCCCATTAAAAGACTTTTTAAAAATATAGTTTGAAAATATTTTCCTGTATCAACACATCTGTGAGGTTTTGTTCATTCCTGGAACATGACTGTAGCAGAAATTGTTACTGGCTATCTCAGATCATGTGCCCCTGGTGAAGAGAGTTTTAGAGCAGACTGACTTTTAGTTCTTCAATAGTTGTTTTTTGCTTGTTGTTTTGGTGAAGTTCAAATACTCCTCTGCCCTCCCCAATTTCTTCTCCTTTCCTTTGTTCCCTGTATAATCACAGGTGCACAGAGCATATCTATATGTGCTTTTGGAGGTAATGGTTGGTGGATTTAACCGACCCAGAAACCTAAGTGGAGCCTGAAATTCAACAACATGGGTTTGCTTGACAGTGAAACAAATGGTGTTTCAGTTCTTTTCTTCCCAGCTGCATGTTTGGGGTGCTGCTAACCCAACTGTCAAAGCCGACCACTGCCCAGAAGGGTAGAATTTCCCCATATAACATTGTCCTCTCCTGCCTGCATCTTCATCCCCTTCATTTACCCTATGCCTCATATCCGTCTTCTCATCAGGACAATTGTAAACCTTCAGTGGAAAAGTACTATCGTGAAATCAAGTCTCAGAAAGTTTTTTTGACAATTTTTGCTCAAAAAGTTACTCTTGATTGCTCAAATAAGACCATGATTCATATCCTACTTTCACCTCTCATTCTGTGCTTTATGCATTAAAAGAAAACATAGAGATCTATTCTTATTCCATCTTTAATGATTCTATGGCTAGATATGACAGAGATGGCTCTATTTTGCAGACAATAGAAATAAAGTTTCAAGCACTTGAAGGTAGTATCTAGAGTAACTAACAAGTCACTAGAACAAACGAATCTAGAATTGGGACTTTCTAGCTGTAACCCTTCTGACATTTTCCACTATCAGCCTGTCCCAAATTATGAATCAAATAATAAAAGCCCTAATTATTGTTCTCATTTATGCTAGGTGACTCCTCTGCTTTAAGAATAGGACACATGTCTAAAAATAATGCACACTTGTAGATTTAGAATGGTTATATTGATAAAGCCTAAGTCCCAAAGGTTAGAGGGTAATTCAATTCAACACCTGGTCTGTTCTCAATTTAGGTGAGGTGATCCATGTGACAGTGATAGGAGGGAGGTTTCTTACCTGCCCTAGAGTGGGAGGTATATGTTTACAAGGGGCTTTTCCTCCTCTCTAATTTGAAACTTGCCCATTCTTAGTACTTTTAGTGATAGGAGACGGAAAGTTCATATTTATTAACAACAACAACAAAAAAAGCCACTTGCAAATGCATAGGGTCTGGGAGGTCAGGAATCTTGAGGAAAACTACTCTAGACCTTTCATTAGTACAGATTGGTTTTTAATGAATGCTTTTACTAATTTCCAAAGTAAAAATACAATATCTGACCTGCAATTGAGATTAAGGGCAGACCTGTTTCACAAGAGGTAGTGGCAGCTGGCTGTCTAAGGCCAAGGGCTTTGGGAAATTAGCTTTCCCAGAAGTCAGTGCTATGTGAAGCTAGAGTACCACCACGTAAGGCTGGAGAAGACAGAAAAAAGGTTATTTGCTCAGAAGTCAGGAAACCTGTGAACCCATTTTACTGGCTTGAGTGGGATCTTAATTAAAAACCTCTTAAATTGCTCTCTCCATATTGCAGATATCAGTGCCCATGCCCCACTCTCTCTGCAGGATGCTATGGTATTCAGCTCCTGGAGAGCTCATTGGTGACAGAAAGAGAAGAAAAACCTTCCTCTCAATATCAGGGGTAGGTATGGCCTATCACATAACAGCTTTTGATTAGTGACTTTGGATCCCTTTGGCATCCAGCTCTGAGTGCTGCTTGACAGAGGAGATCTAAAGACAACATGCTTTAGGTCAAGGGCTACATTTGCTGGACAAATCAAGAAAGTACAGCTCTGGGGAGCTGTAGAAGTTCATGGCAATCTTACCCTTCTCAGGTCCATTTGGAGCTTGTTTTCATTCCCTTCCTAGGTCCCTGGCCTTGTTCCAGTTGAGTAACCCTGACTTCTAAAACTCATCTCCAACATCTACACCTCCTCTCTCCCAACCAGAAAAACAAACTGTCTTCAGCTGAAAGCAGCTAGAGATAATGAAAGGAGGGTAAGAAACTGTAGAGGCAACAGCCAGGGGCAAAGCCTTGCCTACTTTAAAGATCTTGCAAAGGGAGGTCTGCCCCTGGGAAATAGAGTGGGCATTCAAACTCTGTAAACAGAGCAACTCCAAAACAACTAACAATCCCAAGTCCCAGAGAGTGGGGCCAGCCCAAGAAAGAAAGGGGGTAGCCTGCATTCTGCATTCATCTCGAGCTGACCTTCCTGATAGGTAGGTCAAGAAAACTTCTGAAATGGAAACAACGACCAAAAATCTGTCACAGAATTTTGAAAAAAAAAAAAAAAGAAAACTTCTGTCTCATCATCAGCTGGTTACAAACTTACGAAACAGATACCTCAGACAATAAATTCCAGAGTTAATATTTTAAAATATTAAAATGTACAGTGTGCAACAATAGACAAGATGAAGAAAATAGGAATCGAAAGCCCATCTAAAGGAAGAGGATAGAAATCCAGAAAACACCAACAAAAACCAGAATGTGAACATGCTGATCTTAAAATGATCGAGGAGTTAAAGCTAAAGAAAGAATTAAAATATTCTAGTGAAACAGTGAATGAAAAAAATGAGAATCTTAGAATAGAGATAAAAAAAAAAATTAAAGGAAACAAACAGAACTACTGGACTGGAAGACCATGATAAATGAAATGAAAAATTCCCGAGATGATTTCAGCAGCAAATTAGAGTTGGCAGAAGAAAAAAATCAATGAACTTAAAGACAAGATACTTGAAGTGAGTCAAGCTGAGGAGAAGAAGGAAAAGATAAAGAATTATAAAAAGTGAAAATAGCCTAAGATATCTCTGAGACACTATCATGCATAACAATATATGTGTTATGAACATCTCAGAAGGCAAAGAATAAAGAGAGGGACAGAAGGAATATTCAAGTAAGTAATGACAGAGAACTTCCCAAACTTAGCAGAAGACATGAATACAAACATCCAAGAAGCCCAGAGAACACCAAACAGGATAAACATGATGAAAATATACACTTTCATATATTGAACACACTATAAAATGCAAAGGACAAGGAAAAAGCTCTGAAAACTGCAAGAGAAAAGCAAGATGTCATGGACAAGAGAGTCCCAATTAGACTGAGTGCTGATTGCTCATCAGAAATCACAAAGGCAAGAAGGCAATGGGTTGAAATACTTATAGTGCTGAAAGAAAACAACTGCCACCAAGAATTTTATATACAGCAAGTCTTTCTTTCAAAAATGAGGGAGAGATTAAGACATTCTCAGGCAAATAATAGCTGAGGGAATTCATCGCCACTGAAACTGCATTGCATGCAGCACTAAAGGCTGTTTTTCAAACTGACAGGAAAGGACACTAAACATCAGTTCAAAGTGGCATTAAGAAATGAAGAACTGTGGTCAAAATAACCACTTCAATAATTGTAAGTGCCAGTATTATTGTATTATTTGGCATGTACCTCTACTTCTTACTTCCCAAAGTTGCTAAAATGCAGATGCATAAAAAGCAACAAAAATATGATTTTGAAATATAATGTACATATGTACATGGTAGCAATTACAAAAAGAAAAGGCAGGGAGATGTATAGGGATAGGGAACGGTGTATATGTATGATATTGAAGACAAGTTGGTGCAAATCAAATATGATTGCTATATATTAAGGATGTTAAATTTTAACCCCATGATAACCACAAGGAAAATAAATAAAAAATATACCCAGACAGAAAAGAGAAAGAATGCAATACAGTAAAACGAGAAAAATCAAATAAATATAAAAATAGGCATTAATCAAAGAAGTGACAAGATGGCAATGGCATGATATCAATGCCCCCAAATCAGCATTGCTTCTCTACACAAGCAATGAACAATAAAGAAATCAAGAAAAAAAAAATTCATTTACAATAGCAAATAAAAGAATCAAATATCTAAAAATAAATCTAATCAAGAATATGAAGAACTTGTAGAAAAAAAAACTACAAAACATTGCTAAAAAAAATCAAGATCTAAATAAATGGAAGGACATTCTGTATTCATGTATTGAAAGGCCAAATATTGTTAAGATATTTATCCTACCCAAAGTGATTTACATATTCAACACAATCTCCATCAAAATTCCAACAATTTTCTTTGCAGAAATGGAAAAGCCAATTCTGAAACATAAAGGGCTACAAATAGTCAAAGCCATCCTGAGAAAGAAGAATGGAGTTAGAGGACTAATACTTCCTGATCTGAAACCTTACAACAAATCCACAGTAATTAAAACAACATGGTACTGGCACAAGGACAGATATATAGGCCAATGGAATTGAATTGAGAGCTTAGAAATCAACCCTAACATTTTTGCTAAATGATTTTTGCCAAGAGGGCAAAGACCACTCAATTGAAAAAGGATGTCTGTTTGACAAATGGTACTCAGAAAACTGGTGATACATTTACAAAATAAAGAATAGGGACCTTTACCTCACACCTTATAAAAATAGCAACTCAAAATGGATCAATACGTAAATATTAGAAATAGAACTATCAAACTCCTAAAAGAAAACATAGGGAAGCATCTTCTTCAAGACTTTATGCTAGGCAATGGTTTCTTAGACTTTATACCTAAAGCACAAACAAAATAACAACAAAAATAGATAAATGGGATCTCATAACAATTAAAAACTTTTACGCCCCAAAAGACTTTATCATGAAAGTAAAATAACCTACATAAATATTTGGAAGCCACATATCTGATAAAGGTTTAATATCCAGAATATATAAAGAAATCCTTCAACTTAACAAAAGGACAAACCAGTCAATTAAAAAAATGGGCAAAATACTTGGGTAGATAGCTCTCTGAACATTTACAAATTGTTTATAAGCACATGAAAGATGCTCATCATTATTAGCTATCAGGGAAATGCAAATCAAAACCATAATGTGACATCATTTCACTCACTGGAAAGCTAGTATTAATAAAAAAAACAAAAAAAGAAGAAACTTACAAGTGTTGGAGAGGATGCAGAGAAATAGGACCACTCATTCTATTGTGGTGATAATGTTAAATGGTTCAGCCACTGTGGAAGACAGCTTGGCATTTCCTCAGAATGTTAAGTATAGAATTACCATATGACCCAGCAATCCCATTACTAGTTATATACCCAAAATATTGAAACCCAGGCTTCAAACAGAGATTTTCATACTGATGATCACAATGAATTATTCATAACTGCCAAAAGATGGAAGCGACCCAAGTGTCCATCAACCTATGAATGGATGAACAAAATATGATATATGCCTACTGTGGAATATTTTTCTTTTGTAAAAAAGGAATAAAGTTCTGATACATGTGACAACATGGGTAAACATTGAAAACATCATGTTGAGTGAAATAAGCCAGACTAAAAGGACAAATATTTTATGATCTCACTGATTTAAAATAATAAGAATAATCAATTATGGAGAAGGAATCTAATATATAGTTTAGCAGGAGATAGGGTGGTGACAGGGAACGTGAAATTAAAGCTTAAAATGTAGAGTTCCCATTTGTAATGATGGAAATATTTGGGTAATGGATTGTGGCAATAATTGCACATCACTGTGATTGTAATAAACAGCACTGAAATATATCTGAATATGGTTAAAAAGGGAAATGCTATGTTGTATGTATGGTAATAGGAAAAAATATTTTAAATATTCCTGGAACTGTACTGCACAAGCAGTGAACCCTAATTTAAATAATTGATTATTGTTAATAATACAATTATAAAAATCTGTTTGCATGAATTGCAAATTTTCCAGACCAATGCAGAATTTTAATAATAGGGTGCTATATGGGAATACTGTATTTTATGCATGATGTTTTTTTCAACATACATAAATAAAGTTTTATTGGAGCATGTGCATTTGCATGTTGTCCAGGTTGGCTTTTTTATTTACATTTTTCAATTAAATATAACATAGATACAAAGAAAAGAAAAAGAAATTCATGATTTGCAAACTACACTTCAACAAGTAGATACAGAACAGATTTCATAGTTTGTTATGGGTTGCCATTCCACTATTTCAGATTTTGCCTTGCAGCTGCTCCAAAATACTGGAGGCTAGAATAATTTTTTTTTTTCATTTTTGTGAAAAACAACATATACTAAAAAGCAATACATTTCAAAGCACATCACAAGAATTAGTTGTAGAACAGATTTCAGAGTTTGGTATGGGTTATATTTCTACCGTTTTAGGTTTTGCTTCTAGCTGCTCTAAGATAATGGAGACTAAAAGAAATATCAACATAATGATTCAGCAATCATACTCATCTGTTAAACCTTAACTTCTCTGTATAATTCCATCATCAACTTTGGTCTTTCTCCCATTTTTTAGGATTATTTGGGCTATGCCCATTCTAAATTTTTCACGTTGGAAGGGGCTGTCAATGATACAGGATAGAGGGATGGAATTATTTGATGTTCTGGAAAGGTGGCCCCCCTGCATTTTAGGACTTACCTGGTACCAGACCCACCTGGAGTTTGTAGGTTTCTGAAAAGTTACCCTAGTGCAGGGAACCTTTGTAGAATCTCATATATTATCCCTGGTATTCTTTAGGATTGGCTGCAATGGTTTTGGTTGGGGTTTGGCAAGTTATGGTAGGTAGCAATATTTAACTAAAGCTAGCATAAGCGTGACCTCCAGAGTAGCCTCACGACTCTATTTGAACTTTCTCAGCTGCTGATACTTTATTAGTTATGTTTCTTTTCCCCCTTTTGGTCAGGATGTCATTGTTTATCCCAGGGTGCCAGGGCCAGACTCATCCCTCACACTGCCAGGTAGACTTTCACCCCTGGATGTCATGTCCCATGCACAAAGGAGGGCAATTGTTTCACCTGCAGAGTTGGCTTTAGAAAGAGAAAGGCCACATCTGAACAACTAAAGAGGGCCTCTGGAAGTAACTTTTCGGCATACTTATAGGTAGGTTAGACTTCTCCACTACACACATAAGCTTCACAAGAGCAAGCCTCAAGATCAAGGGCTTGACCTATTGATTTGGGTGTCCCTAATGTTTGACACAGTATCAGGGGTTTCTCTGGTGGCAAAGTTCAATAGTTCCATATTTTTCTTCCATCCTTCAAGGGACTTTGCCAATACTTTTTGATTATCTACTTAATGTACTCTGGGATGTATCCAGGTATTACGTTAAGCTATATAGGATTAAAGGCCCTCATTCTTATTCTGGGCTCCATGTTGTTTGGACTGTTTAAATGATCTACCTAGACAGATTGAGTTAGATTATGTGCTAAAGAAAATTTAGGTTTGAGACAAAATAAACCTTTCTTCCTTTGGTCTGAAAGAGTAGATGAGGGTCTTTCTTACCCCAGATTTTGAATTACTTTCATTCTGATCTGATTGGCTTCATTCTTAACTCTAAATAGCAGGTTGCATATATAAAAAATAACCTCTGAAAATCCAGAAATAATAGTTACGACTCTGGGCTAAATGTGACTTTATGCATGATTTTTAAAATGCATAAATATATATAAATCAATAGATAAATAAGCAAACAAATAAATAGAACTGTTGAGCAAAAGCTTAGTGGAGAAATGGGGTTAAGTGCACAATGCTTAAATATGTCATCAATGAAACATAAAAGATGATTAGAGGGAGGGCCATGGTGGCTCAGCAGGCAGACTTCTCGCCTGCTGTGCCAGAGACCTGGGCTCAATTCCCAGTGCCTGCCCATGCAAAAAAAAAAAAAAAAAAAAAGAGAGAGAGAGACTATTAGAAACTATTTTAGAAAAAAGATGATGTCATTTTACACTGTAACTGTTTAAGAAATTAATGTAACTACTAAATTAAATACGGCAGTTGCCTGTGGAAGTGGGCATCAAAAGGGTTGCAGCTTATCTGTTATTTTGAAGTGGAGGAAGGAGTATTACCTGATATTGGACTGAAATTTTAACACCAGATAGGGAAGGATGCAACTCATAAAAGCATGTAAAGAACTGATACCTGGTTGTTATTTGAAGCGTGTTCTTGTGTCTATTTTGCATATTCCTATGTGGCTTAGTTCAGCTGGGGTCAGTTTTCAGCATTCATCTACTACATTTTCTGGATGAAAGGGAAGACAATTGGCATTAAGTTCAAATTGTTTCCTAAGATATCAATAACATAATTAATTTACATTTTTAAGCTGAGTCCTGTGGAGGTGTGTGTGCCCCCTTTTGCCTGCATCTTCTTCCAGAAGAGAAAGGGCTCAGAGCTCGGTTTTGTATTTGCTGAAGGTCAAGAGCTGAGAGGCACGTGTTGCTGTAATTTTTATGTTATGCATGTCAGGGAGTATCTGGCTCTGTTTTGTTTGCTGAATACTTCAAAATATTTTTCTAACGTTTGTGTTTGGGAAAAAAACTAAAAATACACTTTGCCACTTCACTTTTTTAAAAACACATTTAACAAACAAGGATTTAATCCTGCAAATTTTTACTTTCCTGGAATTAATTGAAATACTGCTCTCTAAGAATTTGCTGGATAAACAAGCATCCTTATAATTCTATGTAAATATCTTCTTAAAAAAGGCCAAGTCAACCTCTTTCTGAGAGTCTTTCATACCAAGTTAACTTTCAAACTGAGTAATGTTTCAAATTTGAATGAGGACATCTAGATATCATATAGCCATTTTGCAACATCCTTCAGGATCAATTATGTGAAATGGAAAAAATAAGAAGAGTGTTAGTTCTGTTATGTTGACTGATTGTTTCATACCCTCCTTTCTTTCCTTTTTCCTTCCTTCATTCACCATTCCATTCTTTCAATACTCCATCACTAAAGGTCTATGATGTACCAGATTCTTTGCCAATGTCCCACAAACAGTTTGCCACTTAGAGGAGGATCAAAACTTATCAAGTGGTGATTACAGAACATTTGGGTGATCATGATGCCAGGAGTGAAAAGGAGAGGCCCATACGTGAGATTGGATGGTCAGGATATTAGTGTCAACCTGAAAGGATGCATCTGTTGCCCAAACCACATCTCCGCCTATGGCCCCATCAAGGTCTACATTTTGAAAGCATCAGTTGAGTCTTAGAAAGCTTTCTTACTATATTTAGGGAAGACATTGAGTGGGGCGGGAACAGCAGGAGTAGCTACTCCAGTGAAATCACAATAAACATTCCAGAAGAACTGGGACCATGCTCTCCTATTTTAGGGAATAGAAACAAATTACTTAGAATCAGATCTCATTTTTTTCAAAGGCTTTCACACAGCTGGGTGTGAGATACTTTTTCACTTTCTAGATACAATTATTACAGGGACACATAGGGACTGGAAGTGGGGTATTAAGTAATAATCCCCTCTTTAATAGGTCTTCCATCTTAAAGAATAAGTTCAATTAGCAGTCACCAGGCTTTGCTCAGGTGGTAGATTGAAGAAATGAATAGGTAGCCCAGCTTTTGGGTCAGTCAAATCTGTGTGAGAATTCTGGCTCTATTATTTTCTATCATTGTGAACTCGGACAACTGATTTAACATCCCTGAACTTCAGTTTCCCTGGTGTGTGAAAGGAAGCTGTATCTGTGCTTTAGGGTTGTTGTGAGGAGAAGATGAAATAATGCATGTAAATCAACGGCCCATGACCTTGTTCAGAGTGGTGGTAAATACCTGATGGTAGTACATGCAATGAATCCCCTCATTTGAGAATATCCCCTGCTAATAGAATCTGGCTTCTCTCTTTTTCTGTGTCTCTTTTTAGATAACTGCGATGACCCATTAGTGTCCCTGCTCTCTCCAATGGCTTTTTCCAGTTCCTCAGACCTCAGTGGTTCTCATAGCCCAGCTCAGCTTAACTGGAGAGTAGGTAAGTTGGGGTGCCTGAGACCCTAAAGCCAAGTACTAAATGAGCCCATGGTGAGTAAATTGTAGGACACAAAATACCGCCATATCCGGTTCACATCAACAACAATTGCAAGATTTGAGAGAAAGTATGTAAATTTTAATATGACTATACATCCTAATACACAATGGATATTCAAAATATGCTGATTCTTGTTCCCCAAATCCACATTTTTATCATAAAAAGTCTTGGTGAAAATAAGTATTCTTTTAAATTGGTTTGCTTTTCCATTTTACGTATGTCTAGCAAATAAATAGTTGTCAAACATATTTTTATGATAGCATGCTTATACTAAGCGTGAATGGAGGCTACTTAGATTTTTCCCATCAACAGCTTTTCTCTATAAAATAAATATTGCTAATTTTAAAAATATGTAAAATTCTACTAAGTTAAAATTAAAAAAATACAAATAATCTATAATCCTACCAGCGCAAGATAATGTAGGTTGATTGTCTGGTGTGCTCTTTTCAACATGCGGGAGGAGTGAGAGCAGACAGCATGCCTTTAACAAAAATGGTGTCAGATATCTAGATAGAGAATCTTTATCATTGTAAATGAATTATGTTTCTGTTCTAGCTCATTCAAATTTGTGTTTTCAAAGTCAGACTCAGATGTTGAATGTAGATATATATATTCTCTTTTTTTTTGAGGACCCCTTTTAATATCTAATGACTGTTAAAAACACTTTTCCAAGTGGGGGGGGTAAAAAACGATATTTTGTCTGTATTTTCAAGGTGTCCACTGACTGACTCGACCTCCTCTTAAGCACCTTTGACTGTATTTTCTCATTCATATGTAAGGCCAGCCCTATGACAGGTTTTTCTGGTGTTAAACAACTTTGTCTTTCTGGAATAAGTCCTAAATTGGTTGTTATGGATATTATTTTATAAGTGCTACCACTTGAATTTAAATGTTGAATCTCCGTTAACTGTGAGCTCCATTAGTATTTTTTGCTTGTATGTTTGTTGCATGCACATTTCAGTTTTCTTTTATAATGGGTTAGTATTTTTAAAGTTACAAGTTTCATGGTTTTGTTGAGAAAGGAGCTTCAGAATATTATCACAAAGTGAAAAAAAACAGTCAGTCATAGGCCAAACGAAATAATAATAGTAAAAATAATAGTAATTTTTTCATTAATGTCCTTTGCTGAATACTCTCCGCTAAAAATTTTGTTAAGCCTTTAACCTATATTATGGTAGTGAGTCCTCACAAAGATGCTGTAAGGTAAACATCTTTATCCTTTGCCTTTAGGCAAATTACCCAAGGCCCAGAGAAGTTCATAATTTATCCAAGATCACATAGTTAGGAAGGGAGATTGTTGGATTCAAACCTATGTGATCTGAAACTAATGTTTTGATCCAAAGCAGAGCGGTGTCAAATTGATTCACTAGTAAGGATCAAGAGGGATGTAGAAGGAAGAAAAGAGAATTGGAGACTAAGTGGCCAGAGTTCAAATGCTGTCTATGCCACTGACAAGCGAAGTCACTTCACCGCCCTGAACTTTGGTTCTTGATCTGTAAAGTGGACCAATAACATCTAATTTGCAACATTATGTGTAGACAGAGACCAGATGTGCATGTCCAAAAGGTCCCTGTCGCTGTGGGATAGAGAATTGGGTTGCTGCAGAAGAGACACTTTTCGTTTCAGAAAGAACCACAGGTGGACTGTCTTTGACATGCTCTCCAACAGGGTTTCCAGAGTTTGCCTCAATCCCACCCACTTGTGCAGGGGCAGAAAGTCATTCCTGCCTCGTAGCTCCTCGACAGTCCCTGGGGAATCTGTGTATCTGAGGACAGGCCTACTCCTTTCCCAATGGACAGATATTGATGGGCCACTGATGCCTCTGTACCAACAGAGGTTGATAGTCCTGCTCGTTGGGGAATCTGGGTGCCTGGCCCCAAGGCTGGCACAAGCGGGTGTTGAGAGATGTCCAGGCAGGAGATACAGTTCTCAGAATTGGGATACCCTAGAGCTCATCCTCTAGCCCAGCTCCCGAGGAGCTGAAAACTGATCCCCAATATGCCTTTCAGGAATGAAAGACAGTCTGGGTCACTGGTTCTCACCACAGGGCTGCAGGGTTTGAATTAACTGGGGAGCATTACAAGCCAGTGTCTGAGACCATCTTCTAGACATCCTGAATCAAGTGGTCAAGGATGGGTGGAGGGAATTAATAAAAGCTCTATAAGTGATTCTAAAATGTGATGAGGGTCACAAACCACTAGATTGAGTGATTCATGAAAAAAAGATCTTTCCATTAATATTTATCGAGCATCTCCTATGTTCCAGGCACTGTGCCAGAGCCCTGGCACAAAGTTGGCAAAAATAGGCAGAAACCGTTTTCTTAAAGAGTTTATATTCCAAACCCATGATGATAATTAATAGCTAACCTTTGGTGTTAGTTGCAATATTTACACTGTTATTTCATCATATAAATATATGTACAACAGAAACTATGTGCAAATATATGTATAACCAAGAGTTCATGGGTAGTTCAGTGGTCAGAAAGTCCGCCTTTCATGCGGGAGCCTCGGGTACCATTCCCGGACTGTGCACCCCTCAAAAAAAAAATGCATATCCATATGTATAGTGGAAAATATGGAGTTGAATATTTAAAAAGAGTTGGATATATACAGAGTATATTATAGGATTACATGTGTGCATATTTAGTAGGATGTATGCATGCATGCACATATGAAATATATACACAGAATATGTAAACACATTTGGATAACACAGTTAAGTAATTTTTATTAATGCTTTTAGGGACAGATTTTAGAAAGTTCAGGGAAAAAGCCCGTAACTTTTCATTTGCGTTGGAAATATGAGAAAAAGGCGTGATTTATTTTTCTCCTGATAAAAGACTTATACCTTATCTCTTCACTGAAACAGCCTAGAAGCAAAGATAGCTCTGTCTTGGTGAGCATCCCTTTTCAATGTCTTCTTTCAAAACTTCCCTTTTATTTTAAAAGAGGAAAGACATCAAATGTACCCAAAAGAACAAACTGTACCACGTGGTTTGAAATCTAGGATGTCTTCAGTACATCCTACTACATGGGGATTTCAGAGTGCATCTTGTTTTTGCTTTAAATTCTTCTTGTCATGTTTTGAACAGCAAATTCACAGCTACATGCTGAATAATTACCACTCAACATTATCATTGGCAGTGCTGGTCGTTAGCTTAGGCCTACCAACATACAAATAAAAATAAGAACAGCGAGACACTCTCCACTTTTCACATGGTCTCACTGCTTTATATTCTCCCCCCAAAACCTCAATCCTCCCCCAAAAACCTGCATGCAGATATTACTGTTATCTGTTTCATAACTGGGAAATGGAACATGCCATGGTACAAAGAGGTTGGATAGCTTTGTCCAACCAGAGAATCAGCAGCAAAGCTAGGATCTTGCCCCAGGAAGTCTGGATCCAGAGTCCATGCGCTTCACCAGTGTATGGCAGGGTCCTGTCCAAAAGGATCAGGGAAAATTCCAGTATTTAAATAGGGAAAGTTAGGGGTTGTTTTATCAATTCAGTTAATTTGGAAGGCAACAAGCAAATCCCATGAGTACACTGTGGCTTTCTCCATTCTGCCTTTTTCAGTATCCATGGACCTATCTCATTTCGTTCTGTTCCAACTCTGTAAGACATTGAATGTTCTCCTCTAACAGAAAGCAACTGCAGGGGGTTGCTTTATTTAGGCTCATCACTTTCTCTCCTCCTAGAGGGCACTGCAAACCTTCCTCTTCAGTTCTACCATCCAATACCACCTCATATCCCTTCTCAAATCTCAGTTCTTACACCCTCCCAACCACCTCCCCACATGTCTTAATTATATTTAAACTTGTAAACAGCAGGGGCCAAGGTATTCATTCAGCTTTTTCTTTTTATCCCCAGGCAATAATTTAAGCTAGTTGAGCAATAAATCCTTGTCAAAGTATGATCTTTTAATAAATTCAAAACATAATTCTCATGCAAATGTAGAATGAGCACATCAAAAAAGTATTCAACTCATTAAACAGAGAACCAGTAATATGGCAAAATTAATTCAAGAAGTATTTTGAGGAATGAATATTTGGAGCTGTTTGGAAAAATAAAATGGTAGAATACAATTTCTAGGTCGATACAAAACTAATTAATATCTTAAAGGATAATAAATCTTCTTTATTGTCCATAAATGTATATTAATAGGTATTTTGATAGCACCTGGGGTCTAATGAAATAGCAAATAGCAAAGGCAAAGGATAAGTACATTCTAGGAGATTGGTGGACTTGTTTAAAAAAGTCTTAATATGATATTTCCAAGTTTTAAATAACTTTTACTCAACATGTTCCATTCATTCATTCATCATAGCATGTATTGAATTCCTTTATGCTACACCATACAGTCTTTCACATTTCTTGGTGCTCCACCAAAGATGAAACTAAAATGAAAAAATCCTTGACTTCCATAAAAGTAAGTCCCCCTCAATAGAATTGTACAGGCTCAAATAGCATCTTTTCAGCTCATCCCTGCTGACCTATTTCACATAGAGGTAATTCCATCCAGGTCCGTGGCACCACTTAAAGTCAGGGGATCTCTTGGGGATTATATAAACCTTTGGCAGACATTGAGCATGGGTGATTAAGAACTTCTTTACTCCTGGTGTGTGCTTGGATTTCCATTGTGCACACTTCTGACCTGTACCCAGGAAGAAAGGGTGCACAGCCAGAAAATTCATCATGGCAGAAGCAGGGTTTGAGTCCAAAGATCAAAGCAAGACTATAGGAAGTGGAAAACAGTTTGCCAGTTCCTCAGAGAGTTCAATATAGAATTACTATTATGGGTCAAATCATGTCCCTTCAAAGATACGTTCAAGTCTTAACTCCTGTTCATGTGGGTGTGGACTCATTTGTAAATAGGATCTTCAAAGATCCTATTAAGATGAGGTTACACTAAATCAATCAATAGGGTTGATTGATTCCTTAGAAATAGAGGAAATATGGACACAGGGAATAGAAGACAGATAGGGAGATAGATAGTCATGTGACAAAGACAAGAGATGTTGCTTGCTGTTAAGAAACCCTGTGAGTGTGACAGCCTACTGAGAAAGCATGGCCTGCTGGCATCTTGATGTTGAATTTCTAGCCTTCAAGTGAGTTCCTGCTGTTTAAGCCCACCAGTCTATGGTATTTGTTATAGAAGCCTTGGCAACCTGAGGCAATTACCGTATGTCACAACAATTCGTCTAGATACGCACCCCAAATAATTGAAAGCAGACACTCAGCTAGATGTGTGTGCACCAATGTTCATAACTCCCTAAAGATACAAGCAATCCAGGTATCCAGTAATGAATGAATTGATAAACAAAATGTGGTATATCCGTACAGTGGGATCCATTCAGCCATAGAAAGGAAGCTGTGATGCTTGCTTATACATGGATAAAACTTAAAGACATTATATTGTGTGAAATAAGCCAGAAATAAAAGGAAAATATTGCATGATTCTTCTTATATGAAATACTTGCAATATGCAAATTCATAGAGAAACAAGAGCATATCACCTGTTATCAGGGTCAGGAGCAAGAAGGGGATGGGGAATTACTGCTTAATGTGTACAGAGTTTCTGTACGGTGTGATGAGATGTTTTGGTAATGGGTAGCAGTGATAGCAGCACAATGCTGACATGTAATTAATACCACTGAATTATGTACTTGAAAGTGATTAAAATGGGAAATTTGATGTTGTATCTATGTTTCCACAATAAGTTTTTTTTTTTGAAAAAAAGAATGCAGGAGGTACTGGACAAATATCTGATGGACACCTTCAAACCCAGAATAAAACAAGTTTAATGAGTTCTGTCAGTGACAAACTAATCTTTCTGAGAGGAAACATGCCCTTGGAAACAGCTGTTGATCTACAGCGCAGCTGTAGCAGCCAAAGTCTGGGCAATTCACCATACGCAGAGCAGGATTAGATGGTTAAACCCCAGCCATAATAGTCTCCACACTGCTATCTCATCTACAGAAGGGATTTGCCAAATGGAATTTTTGTTCTCTCACTTCCACAAACCCCTCAGCCCCCATCTCTATCCACCACACAAAAGAAAATGAAAAGCTAAGGAACAGACCTAATTATTTTTGAAAGAAAATGGCAAAATACATTAAGCAGGGTCAGATCACCATTATTTTAGGTTGCTGAGTCAATCTATATAATTGTGGATTAGAAGGGATCTGTCTTTGTCAAATGTGATTTGTTTTGTGGCAAGAAGGCTTTTGATCTGGACGTTAAATTCAGCTGCACTGCAGAGACACAGTTAATGTCAGCAGAAAGTGCCAGGTCTGGTGGCACGGCGTGGAGCTGTGGCTTAGACTTTCTTGAAACTGAGGGGAAGGTTTTAAGTTACCTTTTATGATTAAAAGGCAAATAGAAACAGGCACCTTTGGTCCCATGAGAGGTGAGGCTTGTTTTTTTCTTTCTATCCTTTTACTTTGTTTTCCCCAATATAGTTTTGCAAACAATTATTGTTACCATTCGTTCTTTGAAATTTTGATCCTTCTTCTCTCAATATATTTTCAAGATGCTTGCCTGTGTAAGTTGAGATTGTGTGTTTCTAGCATAACAATTTTGTTGCCATGGAGAATTTGATTTCTTATGTCAAGGCATTTTCAGCTTCCTGGGCTGATGGACAAATGGAGAGGCTTCAATCTCTCCCCTCCCTCCCTGCCCCTGGCAAAGAATCCATGTATCCTCCCCACCTCTGCTTTCCCCAGGCAGCCCTGGATGCAAAAAGCAAAGGACCCATGAAGGACTTGGGATGCTGGATTTCAGTTTGGAGTCACCGGTGAGATTATAAGCAACGCTGCAATCAGGACCCCCACAATTAGCATGGTATCAGCTCTCTAGGGACTTGTTCCAGATAGCTCAGTGAGAATCTTAAGGATCCAATTTCACAGGCAGCACTAAAGTGCTCATCTTGCTGAGCCAGACGTGATATGGATATTATCTAATCTGTTTAAGAAGACAGTGAAATATGCAGAAAACTGTCATTGGATTCTCTCCTCTCCCTTTGAAGGGCCTGTTTGGGATTGAATTGTGTGCCTCCCAAAAGGCAGGTTGAAGTCATAGCCCCTTGTCCTGTGAATGTGGACATAATTGTAAATAGAATCTTTGAAGATGTTTTTCATCAACCTGAGGCCAAGTGGGATCAGGGTGACCCTAACCCAATAGGACTGGTGTCCTTATTAGGAGAGGAAATTTGGACACAGAGAGATTGGTAGAAAGAAGGACAAATGTGGACCAGCAACTGAGTTGTGATGCCAAATGCCAGAGAATACTATGGATTTCCAGCCACTCACCAGAAGCCATAGAGAGGCATAAAATAGATTCTTGAAACATTACCCTACAGCCACTTTGATTTCAGACTTACACTCTCAAGAAATATGCAGTGATAAATTTCTGTTGTTTAAATGTCTGGTAGTTACAGAAAACCTGGCAAACCAAAACAAAGCCCTTTCCTTTCCTCCTCTCAAGCATCTTTCTCTTCTTTTGCCCTGTCTTAGCTGCCCCAGATATGGAAGCTATCAAGATCTAAACCTTCTCTTTTTTGCCTCATATTTTTTCCTCATCAAGGTAGGATCCTTGGCCAACAGCATTGGCATTACCAGGAAGCTTGTTAAAAACCCAGGTTCTTGGTCTCTCCTCCAAAACTAATGGATCAGAACCTGTGCTTTAACAAGTATTTCATTCATGCATCCAAGTTGGTCTATCCTTGAATTTTCTGCCTCTTCAATTCTTAGTTCTGTTCCTAATTCACTTTGGATCTGAGGAGTAGGGAAGAGGAAGAGAAATCAAAATTGACTGAGTTTTTGTGAATAGGGAACTATGCTTGGAATTTAACCTCTGTATTTTTATTATCACAGCAGTACTCTAAGATACTTAGTATTATTCTCAATTTTTTAAGAATGAGGAATCAGAGTCAGATTAAGTCACTGACCCAAGGATACACAGCTAATTATTTGTAGGGCTTATACTTGAATTCAAGTTGATATACATCGCATTAATCAATATCTTTAGTCACCATTGATCTGAGACCTTACTCTGAGTGAAGATGTTGTTGGCACATTTCAACTATGGATGTTAACATTTTAACCTCAAAGACTGTGTTTTCAAGCATCAAGAGTGAAAGGCATTTGTGTATCTGTCTCCTCAATGACCTTAAAATCTCACTGTGGCATAATATGCCTGTAGGCCAGACTAACCTTGACCTAGATATTTAGAGGTTGCCTTAGGCCCCTTCTCTTACTAAGACAGCCATAGGTCATTGAAAGTTACTCTCTGCTATTTAATAAGGGCCTTTGGACATTTCTCAAATATAGACAATGCAATGATTGTTTATTCAGTCAGGTTAACTGCAACGCAAACTGATATTTGAGGGAGAAAAGGTGAATGGAGAAAATATGAATAAATTTTCTTGTTAATAGTATAAATTCTTCAACCATTCTAAACATTGCCATTTGGCACAACCAAAGCAGTCAATAAATCCATGTACTTTACCCTTTACTTTCATCCCTGATATCTTGTCACTTCCTTTGAAGGGCCAATTTGAGAATATTTCTAAATAAAACTCCATAAAAGCTAGTTTTATGAATCAAAAATCGATATCTCTAATTTTGCAAAGAAAGAGTTTCTTCAATTCAACAGTTCATTGTATATAACTTAAAAACAACAATGGAATTAAGAACAAGATTAATAATGACATACATTTGCCTTATGATCAGTGGTTTATTACTGTTTTTCACAATAAGCTTCATACCCAGGAAGAAATAAAATGTGTTCAAATATCATATTGCATGATGGATATGCTTGCTTTGTCTAAACTGGAGCAGTTAGGTAGGATGCATTCAACTTGGATCCTAGGCCCCTCTTAAATCTGCTACTTAAGACATTTGGAAATGTATCCACCTTATTGAGTAAAAATGATAACAGATAACAAGAGATCTGTTAGAGATACACACTCTAAAGAACAAGAAAATGAGAATCACTATATACCATTAATTCATCTTTCTCCAGGATTCCAGTTTGGCCCCATCTCTTCCTATAGTGGCCCCTTTTCTGGCGCCCCTTTCAAACGTGATAAACTATGCGTATTTCACTTATATATATCTGTGCAATTGGTTGCTTACTTCTGGATTTTATTTCCTTTTTATTTTTTTGTATTTTTCTAAACAATGCACACATTTCAAGAAATTCGAGAGTTTTATAAAGGAATAAGTATCAGTTTGACTTGCTACTATGACAAATGCACTCAATGAGTCAGCTTAAATAAGGGTAATCTGTTGCCTCATGGTTTCACAGGCTAGTAGGATAGCTTCCTCCTTGGGTCTGTAGCATCCTGGGACGGCTGCAGCAGTCCTTGGTGTTCCTTGACTCTTGCTTCCCATTACATGGTGGTGTCCTCTCCTTTTGCCTCCCATTCCAGTTGACTTGCTGCTTTTGGTTTTTGACATCTCCCTGGGGTTTTCTCTTTATCAGGCCCCAGTAATCCAGATGAAATCCACTCTCATCCAGATGGTCCAAGCCTTAACTAAAAATAGCATCTTAAGATGTCCTATTTACAATGGGCTCACATCCACAGGGACATGGATTAAAATTAAGAACTTGTCTAAACTGAGGTGTATGCTTTAGTCTGTCACAGAATCTTTATCATTTATTTTGCTAAGGAGTTGCTTCTGATGAATCTCTTCCATGAAACTTTCCACAGCAATAAGATAGTAATTCTGAAAAACAGTTTCTTTGTTAGGGCATTTTGTATGCAAATAAAGTGTTCTAGTTTGCTAGCTGCCAGAATGCAATATACCAGGGACAGAATGGCTTTTAAAAAGGGGAATTTAATAATTGCTAGTTTACAATTCTAAGGCTGAGAAAATGTCCTAATTAAAACAAGTCTATAGAAATGCCCATTCTAAAGCATCCAGGAAAAGATACCTTGGTTCAAGAAGGCTAGTGAAGTTCAGGGTTTCTCTTTCAAGTGAGAAGTCACATGGCAAACACAGTCACGGTTTCTCTCTCAGCTGGAAGGGCTCATGGCAGGCATGGCGTCATCTGCTAGCTTTCTCTCCTGGCTTCCTATTGCATGAAACTCCCCGGGAGGCATTTTCCTTCTTCATCTCCAAAGCTCTGGCTGGTGGACTCTCTGCTTTGTGGTGCTGTAGCATTCTCTGCCCTCTGAATCTCCTGCATTCTCCAAAATGTTTCCTCTTTTATAGGATTCCAGTAAACTAATCAAGACCCACCCAAATGGGTGGAGACATGTTTCCCCCTAATCCAGTTTAACAACCACTCTTGATTGAGTCACATCTCCAAGGAGATGATCTGATTACAGATTCAAACATATAGCACTGAATAGGGATTAGAAAAAATGACTGCCTTTACAAAATAGGATTAGGATTAAAATATGGCTTTTCTAGGGTACATATATCCTTTCAAACTGACACAAACAGCAAGTAACAAAACCCAGTTCACACTAACTTGAAAAAATATGTTATTGAGACTAGGCAAATGGAGAAGCTTCTTGGGTGGGGACCACATTGCTGTTTCTTGAACTGTGTGGTGGCACAAGGGATTAGCCTATAGCAATTTACTAAGCAAAATATTTGTATGTAGTTATTTCCTGTTTCTTTGTTTTATTTTGCAACTAAAAAAGGATTAAAATTAATAAAACTTACTATTTACATAAAAGGAAGTCCATCATGAGGGCAGACTCAGTGGGGGTGGGGGAAATTCAACCACACTCAGTGTAGGTATCATTCCTAGTCTAACTGTGCCAGACATCACAGTAATCTGAAAAACAAAATGACTATCGCCTCCAACAGCTGGCTTTGAAGCTAACAAAATGTGGAACATGGAACAGAGGTATGACAAGTAGCAACTGGGAGCTTGTTGAAAATGCACTTTTTCTGGCCTAATCACAGACCTCTGGAGTCAGAAACTCTGATGGTGGGATCTGCAACTGGTGCTTTACCAAGTTTCCCAGGTGGTTTTGTTGTTTGCTAATGTTTGAAAACTATTGCTCTGAGCAAGGGACTGTTCCAGGATTCTTCATCTTTGGTGGATTTTCTTTCATTACCATTTAGTCACAATTTGGCCATGCATCCACTCTGGAACCAATCACTCTCAAGGGGAATGGAATTGCCATGAATTGTTTTAAATTATATCATCTGATATGGAGTAGGACAATAATGGACCATGACTGTAAAGATTCATTTTTTCTGTCTGTCTGTCAGCCACTTTCTTTCTCATCACCTCCACTACTCACATTGCTTTAGTCAGATGGCTCTTGGCTCACATTCTATTTCCTTCATAAACTGCATCTACTACTCATCTCCACCCTACTCTGTTGGTTTATATTGCACATTTCCAGAGGATAACTTCCTGAAGGAGATTTGAACTGATGTCAAAGTTCTTCTTTAGATAAAAGTACTCAAAGTGAAGTTTTAGGGCAGACACAGTTAGACACATAATTGTTTTAACCATTTTGTTTTCATAGTCATGCAGCCTATGAGTTGAAATGTATTATCTTATGTAATCACCAGTAAGGTAGACACTCACTATCTTATTTTTATATAGGGGTTATGACTTGGCCAAAATCACATCTCTAAAAATTAACAAATTCATGTCAAACACCAGATTTTGACTGGACATTGTCTTTCAGAAAAAAAAAAAAAAGTCTTTAAAGACCAAGCTAAATGCAGTAGGCTGAGCTGAGTACAATGTATGCTGATTATGAGAGAAAAATTTAAGTGGTAATGCCAGAAATGTAAAGTCTCAACTAAAAATTAAGTTCCAGTTCCATTTTCTCCATTGTTCCTTTGAAAACCTTGGGAGAGTAATTTTTTCCCTATATGCCTAAAAGAAGTAAGCAGTCTTATCTTGCTGCTGGATCATCGACAAAGTTTTGCTCATGGAAGAAATTCCGTAATTATATAACCACTAAGTAAGATCTACATAATCCACTAAAATTTTCTTAGGCCTGAGCAGTAGGTGGGTAGAGTAAGGTTGCATCAGTTTGCCAAATTAAAATATGCAGAGAACTTACTTAGCTTCAACCCACTTTATAAAATTCTGGAGCAGTGCTGTCCAATAGAAATTTATGCAATGATGGAAAAGGTCCATAGCTGTTCTGTTGTTGGACATAGCTCTCTAGCCGGGTAGGTACATGTGGCTACTGAACATGTAGCTAATGCAATTGATTAACTGAATTTCTTATTTCATTTAAGTTAAAACTTAAATTCAAATAGCTACATGTGATTAGGGGATACCATATTGAACTGAATAGTTCTGAAAGTTTTCAAGGTTTTCTACACATACTTTCCCACCAACATCTCTAAAAATTCTTGCTTTTTTTATGTATGTATGAGTCAGTCTTCAATCTACAGGGAGCATAAGAATAGAAATATTCTCCTTGGGGCTGAACTCCAAATCTCCTGAGCCCTCCTGCTGACCTCCCTTATTTCTTGTATAAGTTCTGAGTTGCCAAATATGTGGCTAGGTACCCTTTTTTTATCCATCAGGGCCTGATGACTCCATTCAGGGAAAGGAAAGTGATGTATTGTTGAGCCTCACAGTAAAACTGCCTGAGTAATGAGTATTAGAACATTTCAGGCTAATAGGATAGCTATCACTGACAACGCGGACTGACAGTCATACAGTTATCTGGCCAAATAGTCACAGAGGCTGTTGGTACCCCTAACCTTTGGGCCTCACCACTTTAGTACAAAGCCAGTCTTAGATTAGGTTCTTTAGTAGCTGAACAGAGATGGAAACCTCTTTCTCGTGAATTATGGGAGAGTGCTTTTTGGAGGCAGTGTGTGAGAGAAGTGAGCTAAGAAAGGAGGCAAAGCTAGCAAGTTTGTGGTCTCAAAAGAAGTCTATCTTCCTTTGAATGCCAGAGGATTCTGGAGCAGTTTTTCCTTGTGGCAATGTAGCAGACAATTTGAACCCTGTAGCAATCAGTCTGAAGTGACTGAGGTGGGGCAGGGGAAATAGTTGTTTCCCAGGTGTGGTAGGTTGAATTTTGTCCCCACAAAATATGTTCTTAATCTTCATCTACTTTCTTACAGGTATGAACCCATTGTAAATAGGACATTTTGAAGATGTTATTTTTGGATGAGGTGTGGCCAATTGAACCAGAATATGAATCAATCTGGTTTACTGGGGGCCTTATAAAGAGAACTGGGTGTCACAGAACCAAGAAAGGAAGGATATTACCAGGTGACAGAAGGCAGAAATACAAACCTAGGGACCTCAAGGATTGCCAGCAGCCAGCACCAGAATACTATAGAGCCTGGAAGAAAGAAGACCTTGCCAATATCTTGATTTGGGGCTTCATCTAACCCCAAAACCTTGAGCCAATAAATACTTTTTGGTTAAACCATGCACTGTGTGATGTTCATCATGGCAGCTCTGGTAAACTAAGATTCAAGCAAGGACGATTCAGTTTGATTGAGGCCAAGTTTCTTGAGAAAGGGCCTGCTCTGAGTTGTTGGCAACATCTCAGCTGAAGATAGGTCCATCTGCTGAAGAGCACCTGCTTGGGACACCCAAGCATTGTCAGCAAAGTCGACACTCTTTCAACTACAACACTCATTCTTCCTTTCTTTGCCCAGAGTATTTTTCCATGTTATGAACTTCATTTCCCTCCAGCAGCCCTCAATCAATACCTGTTGTATAAAAACCCCATCTCAGTACTGCTAAGTGAATTGAACAAAACCTAGTGTGAATCCCAGCCAGTAGGATAAGTTGACCCATAGGAGTGGCTGGTAGATGATACACCTTGGATTGGAAATTGTCCCTCTTTGGCCCATCTCCCTCCCCTCACCCAGCCTTCTGGGTCCCTTCCCAAATGAATGACCTGCACTTAAATCCTTATCTCATAAGTGACTCTGGAAATCAAATTAAGCCACTCTGGAGTGACAGACCACTCCAGACATTTCTCTGGAGGTAGACCTGGACTCTCATAACTGGGTTTGGCCCTCTGACCCAAAGTTCCCTCTCTCTTTTATGTATCTCCACTATAAGCCTGAAAAGTCCTCAAATAGGACAAATCCAGGTATTTATTTTTTGAACTGCAGAAATAGTTTGGCCAAGTTCCCATGTTCTATTCTCTCAGAAGGCTCCTTCACCCCTAAATTAATCTGTGGAATGAAGGATAGGTACCCTGACCAGAGCTAGTCTCCAACCTCAAAGTCCCACTATACCTACACATTAGTGTAAGGGTGATGCTGAGTAATCTAGCCAACAGCTTTGACATTTCAGAGTTCATTGCCCACTCACAACTTCTCATTTTAAATGGAAGGCAACTCTCCAACAGGAAGTGCAGGAAGCTTTCCCAAACACTCTGAGCATATATGCAAACGTTATCATTTCCACCATATTGTAATGTTACATATTTATAGGACAGTCTCGCCTCTTGACTCATTATCAGTACTGGATAACTTTATCCTTAGAAAATCTAGAACCTTTGCCAACAGAGGCACCAGCTCTTTACTATGTAAAAGTACATCTAGAAATTCAGGATAATATCTCATTTATTTATGAGAATGTGTTTGACTTTATGGGACCTTATGTAAGACTAGGGGCAGACACACGTCTAGGAAACTTGTTCCTTATAGAGTTGACTTTAAGGTTTTTAAAATTGGCCAGACTGTGTGTTTAAAACAGATTAGGTGAGAAAAAGTCATGTGTGCTGTGTGTGACTACTTTACCTTCAGTTGGTCTCGTACAGCCATAGTTGTGAAATTATCGCTTAACAGCAATGTGTATAAAATGTTTTGTGCTCTTTTCCAGTGTGTGACCTCAAAACAAGTCATTTATTTTTCTGAGTTAGAAATGGGAATCAGTGTAAAAACTGGGGAATTTACCACTCTAGAGCTTACCTATAGTGGTAGACTGGATTATGTACCCACATTTAGACATATTTCTAATCATAATCCCATTCCTGTGGGTCTGAACCCACTGTAAATAGGACCTCTTGAAGATGTTTTTAGTTAAGGAAATGAGGATGGGTTTTAATTAAAGTGCTGGGGACCCTTATAAAGGGAAGAAACTAGAGGCCAGAGGGGGAGAAGGCTATACAGGTAGAAGTTAAATGTCAGCAGAATCTATAGAAGCGACTAAAAAGAGAGGGCATCATCTTGTAATGGGAGGCAGAGATACAGGACAAGTACCCCAAGTATTACCAGCAGCCAGTACCAGAATGCTACAGACTCTGGGGCAAAGTAAGCTTAGTTGAAATCTTGATTTGGGACATCTTCTAGCATCATAACCATAAGCCAATAAATCCCCATTGTTTAAGCAAATCCATTGTGTGGATTTGTTATAGTGGCTCAGCAACACCACACACCGTGGGATGTGAAGTTTGTAATTGTGGTGTAAAGGACAAAGCAGAGGCCCAATAGATGTCACAAGTCCTGAGTAAATTATTTTATGTTAAGCCTCCCTTAGAATTCTCCATAGGAATCTTTTCTGGTAGGGTCCTTGTTAAACCCATTCATAGGACTTTGAAGGCAGTGGAACTGGGTTACAGAGCAGGCTCTTGCTGTATAACTTGCATAAGTTAATTGGCCCTTTGTGGCTGTTGTGCCCTCTATCAAATGGAAATTGAAAGTATTTTTACTATTGCTCTCAGAATCAAATGAGATAATGAGGAAATGTCATGTAAGAATTCTTTTTTAGTTGGAATTCCTGTTATGAGGAAGGAAGAAGACTAGGACAAGAGGGCTTGGTGGGTGTAGGTGGGAAAGGGTCTGGGCTCTGGGTTCTGGTTTTCTGGGGTTGAATTCCTTCTCTGCTGCTTATCCATTGTGTGATCTTGCACACATTTTCAACCATTCTAATCTCAGTGTACCTAACTGTAAAATGGAGACAGTGAAACCTATTATTCAGGTCTACTGAGGCAAGAATCTAGAGCCAAATTGATGTTGCTGTGGTCATTATTACTTTTTTATTTTTTATTTTTATTTTTTGGCATGGGCAGGCTCTGAGAATCGAACCCGGGTCTCTGGCTTGGCAGGTGAGAATTCTTACCACTGAGACACCATTGCACCACCCTATTATTACATTTTTTTTTTTTGCCAGGGCAGGCACGGGGAATCAAACCTGGGTCTCTGGCATGGCAGGCGAGAACTCTGCCTGCTGAGCTACCATGGCCCACCCTTATTATTTCTTAAATAGCCCAAAATATCATGTTGAACTTAGACTAATTTGGAGCATTAAATATAAATAATACAACTCTCATCTGTAAAATATCAGGACTAAAGATTTAGTTAGATACCATCTCTTTCAGTCTGTCCCAAACCACTCAGCATGTCATAAGTATCTTTCTAAAGAATACAAATCCCAAGCTAGATTCTTGCATAAGTTACTAGGGAGTGGGCCAAGGCATTTGTATTTGTCTTCTTCATCAGATTTCCAAGTGTTTCTGATGATTGCACACTTTTGGGACTCTCTCATCTAATTTCACCTGTTTATTATATAGAGGATTAAAAGTACAGTAAGTTAAGCAAAAAGTTCAGAATTGTTCAAAGCTTTAGGAACAGATTTGGGATTTGAACCAGGTCTACTGATTTTGTATGCGAAACCTTCCATAGCCCACCTTCACAAAACTACAGTGTCTAGAACTTGAGGCTTGGGGTGTACTAGAAATAAGCTAAGATGGAGCCCGTATGTCTTGTGGGTGCTTATCTGGGATCCCCTGTCTTCACTATGGAATGGTGTCATTTTTTATTTTTCTGGATACTTTTACTGGCATTTTGGGGTTCAATAAATTAACAGTTGAGGAAGAGCTGTATAAAAGTACTGGGACATTTTAGACGCTATAAAAACCTATGATGGGCCTATTTTTCCTTGAGATCCATATGCTTCCTGTAAATAGCAGGATTGATGGGAATTGTAGTGAATAATGATTACGTACTGCAGCCACAATGACAGACACAAAGGCCTCAGTTAACACATTCAACTTGCCAAATACATACTTTTGTTTATGTGTTAGACCCTTAATTTAGAGAAGAATTCAGAAAAAGGAAGCCAGTGTGGGCACAGAGTGTCTCTAGAGCAACTGCAAATAGCATCTTCAGACAGCGCTCATCATTTGCAAAAACACATTTATTGTTTGGTGGAAGGAACAAAAGGTTTGTCATAGCAACCAGGGAAACCTTGGGTGTCTCTCCTATTAGCTATAATGCAGGGAACATCTTCAATAGGAGGGAAAAGTCCTTGGAAATATCACCCTGTTAGTGCCCCTCTATTTTGTGAGCTTGGGCTGATCTACTTGGCAGAGATCAGTTGGGTTCAGAATTTTTTTAACTTGATGTGTTGATGAATGCTAACAGTAATAATTCCTTTTTGGTTAATTTTGGGGGGATTAGTAAGCTAATGTTTTAACTGTGGGCAGAAGGGAGCTGTGATTTTCTTTAGACAAATTTGAAGAAATCTTGTTAACATGAACTCTCCCTCCTTTTTGTTTTGCTTTGTTTAATTTAGTTCGGGTTTTTGGTCAGTCTTTTGTGGTTTTATTCTTTTCAGGGTGGTAGTGAGAAAGGTTTCTTTTCATTTCATTCGGTTTCTCCCATACCAAATATAAATGCCTATTATATGCTAATTAGAAGAAATGAAGGAAAAACTCTAAAAGATATCCAGGAAGTTATTTTTAAGAACATCTAGTAGTGGACTAATGACAATAAAAGAGAAATGGTTAAAACTAGGGGATTTTTAATTAGAAAACAGTGATGGACACACAAAAAGTAAAAATCCCTCTATTAAAATATCAGCCAATAAATTTATATACATATTCCTTACTCAATAAATCAAATACATATGGGCAACAAGATTCTCAGTTTATAAAAGAAGGACAGGCTGATAACAGAAAATATACAACATGCAAAAGCAAAAACATGAGTATAAGAATCACTCATGTTTTCATTACTGAGAGGAATCACCATAAAAATGTCTTTTCTATCATGTTTTAATATTGTTGATATCATATAGTTAATACTTTAGTTTTCTTCACCTAAGAAGGAAGAGGCCTCATAAAATAGGCTACTGGAGAAATTGGATAGAAATGAAGAGTAGGTTCACAATAATTTTAGATTTCTTGGTAATTTAAAATCTCCATTATTTTAAGCCTCCCTGTCAGTTCTAAGAAATCGGGAGAAAGTGGAGTAGATTGGAAACTGCTGACATGTTGGTAAACACAGGTTGATTGGTAAAAATATACCTCTCTCTGTGACATTCCAGAATCCTTCCCCACGTGTCACCTCGGTACCTTTCTTCCTTGCCAGTGACCTTTTACTGATATTCTGGATTTTAAGGAATATTTTCTGTTCCAGGATAGTCTCAAGTTACCGGAATTGCCTGAACTGGGTGTTAGTTGTTGTGGAAGTTAGGTCCAGGTGTCAACTTGGCCAAGGTGAAGGTGCCTAGTTCTGTTGCTGTAGACATGAGCCAATGGTATGTGAGCCTCATCTGTTGGCTAGTCAGCTAGGAGGCATGCCTGCTGCAATGAATAATGCTTGATTTAATTGGCTGGTGCTTAAATGAGAGAGCTCTATGGAGCACAGACCAAGCAGCTCAGCATACCTCATCTCAGTACTGGCAACTCAGCCCAGGCCTTTGGAGAAGTAGAAAGGAATCACCCCCGGGAAAGATGTTGGAACACAGAGGCCTGGAGAGAAGGCCAGTAGAGATCATCCTGTGCCTTCCCAAGTAAGAAAGAACCTCAGTTGAAAGTTAGCTGCCTTTCCTCTGAAAAATTAATGAAATAAGTCCCCTTTGACTAAAGGCCAACCTGCCTCTGGTGAGTTGCATTCCAGCAGCTAGCAAACTAGAACAGTTGTCTTAAATTGGCTGTATCTCAGTTTCCTCAACTATGTTATGGGGGTACTGCTATTTCCTTTACAGGATATTATATTTGCATTAGTTAACTAACTATAGAAATGAATAGACTCCAATATGCCAAGGGGTAAGCATGATAGATGTTTATTATTTGCTTATAGTATAATGCAGGCAGATGTTCAGGTTGGCAGGTACTATCCTCTGTGTGGTATCTCAGGGATCCAGAATCTTTCCTTGCTGCAGTTCTCCTATCATCTAGGGACTTGTCCATTACAGCCATCAATAGTGAAAGGGAAAAGTGACTAGGGAAAAGGCACATTGGCCTGGAAGTGACTTGTCTCATTCCACTCATGTTTCATTGGGGAGAACTCGGTCACATGACTACAACTATCTTAGAAAGGAAAGATGAAAAATGCAATTAAGCCAATGAACCCACTATAATCCCAGTACTTCAGAAAGAAGAAAGATAGGATGCTAGTGGACAATATCAGAGCAATATCAGCCTCTGTATTCATGATGACCAGATAGGCACAAAACACTTAAAAATACCCATATTCCACAGTAGGTGCTTCACACATTCCCTTCTCTTTCCTTTCCTTGCATTCATTCCCTTCCTTGCATTTGAATCTCCTTGTGAGGGCAACAAGAAGTTATCAAATAACAGCTACTGAGTACTAGCTACTTACTGGAAGAATATCAATCCACAACCTGTAGGAAGAGCCTTATGTGCAGTGAAGGATTGATCTTCTGCCCTTTATCTCCTATGTCTGTTTGTCCAGTGACATTTGATGAGGGATTGTACTTACAGAGGGAGCGAAAGTAACTGAAAAGTACTCAGTTACTGAGGAGAGGTCCAATTGATTTCTCTTAAGATGGCAGCAAAGTATACTGGGGCATTATTTAAATGATTTTCAGTGATGTAAGTTGAAATAAAAGATGTTCATTGATTAAATCCTTTGAATCAAAAATTCAATTAAGTCCCTTACCTGATGGCCTGAACAAGTTCAACACATGTGCTACTTTCTTACCCTCTCCACCCATGACATAAGACACTTCTCAAAAGCTCCCAATAAAGTTTAAGAAGTTTTATGAACTCTGGGACAAGTAGAAGTGAATATTGACTTCTTTATTCCAATGTGAATGAAAACAGAGGCTGTAGGCCACAATTTTTCCAACTAATCAAATGTTCATATTGATCTTCTGCAAACAAAGTTCATGTGGCAAAAATATAATGAAATTCAGAGGCTGAAAATTTTTTTTTCTTGGTTAGAATGCTCCTGTGTATCATATATATATATATATATATATATATACCAAATCACACATAGATTCAAGAATGTTTCAGACACTCTCATGTCTCTCTGAGAATTTGCACATGTGGCTGCCTCTTCTGTGGTTGCTCTCTATCTAATTTCCTCTTGTTTTCCTTGGAAATGCCTTCACTCACTTCTGGTTTCAGCTCTGTAATCGCTGCCCTTGGAAGGTCCTTCCTAGCACTTCCTGAAGTACTCTGTCTTCTGCATTCCTATTGCATCTTGTGTTGAGCTCTCTCAAACCTTCCTTTTTCAATCCATTTCAAAGTTCTGTTTGTATCTCTCTCTATCTTTGGCACCCAGCATGCCCCTGGTGCTCAGTGAACATCTATTGAATGAATGATTCAATATGCCCCTCAAAGGCATAGTCACTATTCCTTCATCCTTATGTCCACAGTAAAATATATGACCCATAGTGCATTCATAGTATATATTTGGGAAGATATAAGGTACAGAGAAGAGATAGAGAGAGAGGATAGAAGGAAGAGAGGGAGGGAAGGAGAGAGGGAAGAAAGAACGAAGGAAGGAAGGAAAGAAGGAAGGGGGTATATTCCTGTAAAGAGTATAAGGCATTGTTATAGATATAGATCAACAATCAATGACTAAGTTGTAAAAAAAGAAAAAAAAATCATAAAACAAAGTCCACTAGGAATTCACAAAATGTAAACCACAATGGCCAAGGAAAGAGAGAAAAAATCATGGGGGAAACCCCTTTAAAATGAGTCTTAAGTCATGAGAAGGAACTCAAGAGAGGGAGAAAAGGCACATTCAAAGAAAAAGGACTAGGGGTGTTAAGTGCAGAGGCATAGAAGGGCAGAACGTATTTTGGGGAAAAGATGTCTTAGTTGAACACTGTTTAATTTCTTTTTGTGAATCGAAAGTTGTAGCTATGTGTGATGTTACTGCAACTCTTTCTCTCTCTGATCCTTTTCCAGGAACTGGTGGTTGGTCCCCAGCAGATTCCAATGCTCAACAGTGGCTCCAGATGGACTTGGGAAACAGAATGGAGATTACAGCAGTGGCCACGCAGGGAAGATACGGAAGCTCTGACTGGGTGACGAGTTACAGCCTGATGTTCAGTGATACAGGACGTAACTGGAAACAGTACAAACAAGAAGACAGCATCTGGGTAGGCCATCTTTTCCATTCAAATGAATAAAACTGAAATGTACTAACGGGAACCAGTGAAGTCCTCATTCATTTCCTAGACCCATATTGCTGGTAGCTTAATGACTGTTAAGATCCTATTCAGAAATAGTTATACCACGTATAAATCCTATCGCCAACATGGCTCCAGTTCTTGGGAAATTAGAATGTCTGTTGTAAAAAGTTTAGAGTTTAGTGTTTTCCTCCTTTTCTGGCAACTTGGGTAATTCACTCTCTGGGTCTATAAAATAGATTAATATATCACCAGACTGACTGTTTATGAGTATGTATTTATGCACTGAGTATTTGTTTATTTACATGTTTACATATTTGTTTATTATGTGCTGCACACTTTACATACCTTGTAATGACCCCATTGCTCTCAATCATCTAAGTTGGCTAAAGCTGCCCACTTTGTGAATCCTGGAACAGCAATTTGTAGTTTTGTTTAATTCTAAGGTGGCCGTGCTGAACAGTCTCTTCCTGAGAGTTGAAAACTATTGAAGCGACATATAAAATTTAGAATGATTCTGTCATCATAAATGGTCTTCAGCTTGGAAGTGAAAGGCAGTGTGCTCCAAGTTGTTAAGAAAAGAACTTTCTTTCCTGGCCCCAAGGCCATAAATCTTGACCTCATCATGTAGGTGAAAGGCTTTCAGCAAACTTGATGCTGGCAGAGAAGAGGAGAGGCAGGTGACAGGCCCTCATGGAGGTGACTTCAGGAACTCATGCGCTGAATGCATATTTTACTCATTAGTTCACATAGCTTTCAGGTTAGGAAAACATCAGCAAATATATATATTTTTAATTATAAATGTACATAAAATTGAAGCTTGGGCAATTGATAATGAATTCTTTCTCAGAATCTCCTCTTTATCTCCTCATTTAAATAAAAGCCAATTAAGATTTCAAGTTGCTGCAGTTTGCATGTGTATCTTTCTGGTTAGTCCTACTTAGTTGGAAAAATTCTTCTATTTTACTTTCATACATATTTGTTTATTGCCCACACATCACTTGGATTTTTAATAGAAAATAATAGTAAACCGAGGATTAAGATTAGTTATGGCAGACTGAATCATGAGAATATTAGTTTCTTCTTTCTTCTGGGTCAATTGAAATATCAGATTCCAATATTATTCTTAAGGAGTGTGGGTTTTCTTCCATTTAAACAGTGTTTGGGATACTATTCTATTATTTTTCTTAATTTTGAAGCCTCTAAGCTGTTTTACAATTTTTTTCTTTGGTTTTGTTTTACTTTTAGTTTGGAATAAGAAACAAGCATACCTTCCATTTTGAAGAATAACTCTAAGGTTTATGTTGACTACAGAGGGACAAATAGGTGTGTGATTTTTTTTTTCTGGCATTTTCAGTCAGAATCATTTTTTTCTTTCAGAAGGAATTTCAGTTTTAAGTTATTTTTTTCTAAATTTATTTTTTTTAAACCTTGGGTTTCACTTTCTTTAGTACCGCATTGACTGCCTTTAGTTGAGCCTCTGGATCAGGATGTATTTCAAGAGATGACAATTTCTCTGGACTTGTGAACAGCTGGCAGTAGCTTATTTGACCTCCTTGCCCTTGTTGGCTGACCTGTGTCTCCAAATCCAAGCTCCTTAAAGACAGGGGCGTGTCTTCTATGTCTTTGTAGCCTCCATACCTAACCTGTCACTAGTCACAGAGCAGGAACTATTACAGGACTGCAGAATTACTAGAGCTCCCAGAATTTGAGTGGAGTGGGATTAACTTTGTCCCCTACTTCAACCCACATAAAATAGCCTTGATATGTGTGGGGAGGTAAAACACACTTCAGGCAAGAGAGGCAGAGGCAGGGAACCACTGTACTCGATGAGGCAGCAAATTTCTACTAAAGCTCTCCATATAGATTTGAAATGCCTTCAGGACAGTTGGGAGAGGGCGGCAGAGTCAAGACCAGTCTGTAAATTGCAAAGGCTGGGAGAAGGAAGTCACAACTTCCAGTTTAAAGAGTGAAATGGAGCAAAATTAGGCAGGAGCACTGTGTGAAGTTGTGGTAGTTCGGTTCAGGTGTCAGTTTGGCCAGGTGAAGATGCCTTGTTCTATTGCTGTAGATATGAGCCAATGGCATGTGAACCTCATCTGTTGCTGAGTACATCCACAGTTGGCTAGGAGGCTTGCCTGCTGCAATGAATGATGTTTGATTTAATTAGCTGGAAGCTTAAATGAGAGAGGTCAAAGTAGTACAACCCAAGCAGCTCAGCGTACCTCATCTCAGCACTCGCATCTCAGCCCAGACCTTTGGAGATGCAGAAAGCAATCACCCCAGGGAAAGATGTTGGAACCCAGAGGCCTGGATAAAAGGCCAGCAGAGAGTGTCCTGTGCCTTCGCAGGTAAGAAAGAACTTCAGTTGAAAGTTAGCTGCCTTTCCTCTGAAGAACTATATGTTAACTAAATAAATCCCCTTTTATTGAAAGCCAATCCGTCTCTGGTGTATTGCGTTCTGGCAGCTAGCAAACTAGAACAGAAGTCTTCTACTGTAACTAAGCTCATATCTGGGAGAAATGTCCATGTATTTAAATATGGAGGAAACTGGATGCTTTACATCATATTTGTTAGCGGATGTAGTTCTCTAAAATGGACATCATTCTATAAATTCAGATGATTAGGGCTTATCACCCCCATAAATGAGACTTGAGGCCCACAGAGACTGACTTAAACTCACAACCAGAAACTGGTGGGGTCAGAATTCAAAACTAAGATATATCCCTAAATATGCTTGATTGAAAGAAATATGCTTTCTATTTCTTTTGTATTATACCAATTTATTTTTTAGTTTCTAGAGAAGTGATTTACTTTTCTTACCTGGTATCTCCACTCTGTAAGAATAATATTAAACTATATAAGATAGGTTAATAACATTAATACCATTGTTTAATTTACATGTTACTAAAATATAAAGGTGTGAGAGTGTTAAGAAACTGTATTGCTGTATGCTCAACTATTGAAACTGTCTAGGCCCTCAAGAAATTCTGACTGACCTAAGGATAATTTTCATTTGTAACGATCAGATTATGCTGATGAATGTAATAGAGTTCTTGGAGAGTTTTTCTCTTTACTTTTTATTTTAAATTTAAAATGTGAAGTAAAACTATGGTTTCACCAGAGTTAAACCTTATAAACAAAACATGAGCAATAGCCAAATGAAGTTTTGTTTTGTTTTTTTAATCTAAATTATTCTGCTTGGCTTTTTAGAAAAAATCAATACCTAAAAACATCAATATTAAGTATCGATTTAATTAAGAATGGTGTTTTAAGGAAGTAGAAAATCCCTCAAAAGCAGACTTTCTCATGACCTTTTTGCAGATCCTCAATTTTTAGATGATATGGAGCTTGTAATGCTTTTTAAATTGATTCACCCAACAACACAAAATCATAGCACATGCCATGGATGGGTCATCAATTTACCACCATTCAAGAGATTTATTTTATTTTATAAAGTTCACTTCAGAATAAGTATACTGAAAGGAAATCTTTCCAATGTACAGTAGCAAATCTTCATGCCTTAGAAATCCAATTTGGAGAGTTTCTGTTCAGGCATGGGATGGAATGTTCAAGAATGAGGCAGTGAATCAGGCACTGAGTGACATACTATGATTTATGAACGAGGCAGAGTTCCCTGCTTCACTAAATAATCAGGCATAAAGGTGTCTGAGAGACAAATGAAGCAACAATTTTTAGAATCTGAGCTCTGAAATCTCTTCCTGGTTGGTGAGTAGACATGTTTTAAAAATACATATGTTCATAGCTCTGAGCAGCAACGTGTGCCTATGTTTTGTAAGGTGGATCTACTTATTTGAAACAAAGAGGAAATATTACTTAGTCCACCCAGAGTAAGATCCCGTTGACAGTTGCTTTGAAAAGTCTGCCAGGACAAACATTTACTGCCTCTGTTTCATCCATGCACAAACATTTCAGCCCTGAGTTCTTTGCATGTAAATAGAGGCCCAAGCCATTCATGAACCTTTCTATACTTCTTACGTGCAACATGTAGATGTAAAAATAATCTTCTGCTCTATGTAAATTGGCAGTTTCTTTTATTTTCTAATATTTATCCCTTTAAATTTCAAAGCTGACCATTTGTCCTAATTTAGTAAGTTATTTCATACATGGTGTTTTTATTATTTATTTATTTATTTTTGCATGGGCAGGCTTCTAGATCCAGGTTCCAAGAATTGAACCCAGGTTTCCAGCATGGCAGGCGAGAATTCTGCCACTGAGCTATAAATGGTATTTTAATACATGACACCCAATTTTTAAATTAACTTGCCCACATATCTCATGATATTGCACAATTCAATTAGGAGTCTTTTTCCTCATCTCATACCAAACTGAGGTATCTCTATTTTTTTCAGTCTATTGTAAAATTTCAGAGGCAATTCCATTTATCTTTCCCTTGAGCTTTTCTTATATGCCCATCTTTCTGGGAAAATCAATTATTCCAAGTGTATTTAGTGTGGACACAAAAGCCTTAAGTAAGGATTCCAAAATATTATCTGTTTAATTTCCGAATTCCTCCCTATGGCACTCATCATTTCATAGCCATTTTGGCTGCAACAACACATAAGGATATTGGTTCCAGTCAATGAATTTACAAGTATTTAATAAGTTCTTATTATGAGTAGGCAAGAAGCAGCTACAAACATTTTCAACTCGTAGAATGGACTCTTTCAGTAGATCTAAAAAAGTACTTGATTCATCTCAAAGTGAATTTCCATTGTCATCAGTCCATCATCCTCAACCCTGTTTTGTGGACATAAAGAACACCATTTATTTGCCCTTTACTATACAGGAGCTTCCCCACAAGAAACCTACAATGTGCCCCCCCCCCCCCCAAAAAAAAATTGTCTTCTCTAAATCCTCAAAGGCATTTTATATCTGATAAAGAGCTCCGTATTTTCAATCAAGGTTAAAAATTAGGTCTTTATTTATTGAGGCATGTTGGGTAAAACATTTGCTAATTTTCTGCCCACTGTTAAAATATATGAACTCTTTCTATACTCCAACTCCAACTTTTTCCTAGTTAGAAGACCTTCATGTCACCTAAAACTTTAATAATATTCACGCTATCTCATCCGCCTTTTATTTACAAAGATAATGCAAAATAAGAACTAAAAGCAATCTCTGAGAATCCCAGAAGTTTAAAGTTTCTTTTTCTCCCCAAACCATTTGCTTTCTCTTCCTATGTGCAATCCTCATAGTTGATGATGATGATCTAATATCCATCCTTGTAGGATGCAAATATAATCCAAAGAGCCCTCCCAGGTATTGATTTTTAAACAGACATCTATTATGGTGGCTTCATCAATATTGGCCATGGAGATAAAGTTGGTCCCGCTTTATCTACTCACTTCATCAAAATCTATATTTAATTAGTTGTGCATAGTCAGCCTCTGCCCAATGCAGTTTCTATATTCCATGTTAGCACCATTCTAATCGTTCCTTGTCATATGTGGAGAAATTAACTCAGTAAGGATGAAAGGGTCATATTGATATTTCCCCTCAGAGAACAAAAGTCCTCAAGATTTGGGGACATGAGGAAAGGAAGAAAGTTTGCAATATTGGCACCTACAAATGTAATGAGAATAGTTAAAAATGCAGTACCCAAATGATTATAGTGATTTCATTTTTTTTCTCTGAGTGTCTAGACCCCAGAATATCTAATGCAATAGTGCAACTACTCTTTATTTGGCACTTTATTAGATTGCTAAATATATTATTTGACTTTACCTTCTGAATAACCCTAACATGTGGGTATTGTTCTTCTTTACAGAAGAAGGAATTGAGGTTTAGAAAGGTCAAGAAACCTGACCCATATCATATAGGTAGTATAATAGTTGGACTGTTTAAGATTGCTAATGCCACTGGAATGCAATATACCAGAAATGGATTAGTTTTTATAAAGGGGATTTATTAAGTTACAAGTTTACAGTTCTATGGCCATAAATCTGTCCAAACTAAGGCATCCAGTAAAAGATACCTTAACTCTGAAGAAAAGGCCAATGGCATTCAGGGTTTCTCTGTCACATGGGAAAACACAGGGCAACATCTCCTGGCTTCTAGTTTCCAACAGCTTCTGGGGGACATTTTCTTTCTGCATCTCCAAATATCTCTGTGTTGACTCAGCTTTTTCCAAGATGTTTCTCTCTTAAAGTTTTCCAATAAGTGGGTTAAAACCCATCTCCATGGAAACCACCTAAGTAAAAGTCACAGTTGGGTGGGTCACATCTCCATGTACACAACTTAATCAAAAAGATCCCACCCACAATTGGACTGGTCACATTTCTGTGGAAACAACCTAATTAAAAGTCCCAACCTAAAGAATAGACCTGCTCTGACAAAACTGGATTAGGAAAATGAATATGGCTTTTCTGGTTACATAACAGTTCCAAACCAGCATAGGAGCTAAAATATAAACTCAGCTCTGTCTGTCCATGAAGCCTAAATACCTCAACCACACAACACTTTAGCCAGAGGTTGATACTGATACTTTGAGAGTTAAAGCCCAGTATTCTCCAAAAAGTGTTACCAGGTCTGGGATTGAGGTCACTTTTTGGTCCAGTGGGGAAATAACCTGCAAAACCAAATGAAAGTCCTACCTGAATTAAATGAGCATGGTGAGCATCATGAGAATACTTGAATGGTATGGAAATGCCTAGGACTTATACCTAACACATTGTATCCTAGAAAGCTAAGTCCAAACTCCCCTGATAGTAGCTCTGAAACTTGTGATATGTTCAGAATCATTTCAGGAATAAGTTAGAAATAGCTTTTGAACCTAACTTTTCAGTAATAACAGATCATAACGAGTGAAGTTGGGAGACAGTAATGCATAGGAAGTTAAAATCTGTCTCCCTCCAGTGTTTTCACAGTCTTTTTTCTCATGCAACCTGAACAAAAATGTCTACCTCATCCCCTACAGAATCATCTTTTAGATCATTTAGCAGTAGTTACAGGTATTGGCCCCTTTCCTTCACTGCCACGAATTCCAGCAAAGCTGCTCCTCTCTTCTCCAGTGCCAAACATACTCAGCAATTCTTCATGTGTCTGACTTAAAGACCCCTCATTAGTCTATTCCCCCATTTGAATATGTTATGGTTTATTAATATTTGATTTACAGTTTTATCTTATAAAAATCATGCCCTTAAACACATAATCTATCTAGTCCCTTATTGTAGAATCCTTTGGCCTGTGCACCATGCTTTCTAGAGTATTTCTTAGATGAAGGGTTCACACTTGTTACCCAGCACTTTTCTCATGCAGAGGTCAATTGAAACAATGGATTATACATTTCGTCATCAGTTCCCCAATTTCATCCTTGAGTGACTTCCAAATTCTCTGGGAGATGCTATCTGATCCTCATGATTTATATACATTTATTCTGCCTATTTGGCTAGAATATCCTGAGTATTGATCACTGTTTGATATACTATTTTAATGCCTGTCAATTTTAGAAAGCAATTTGGGAGTGAGAATCTCATTACCATCAACATATATCTTTTTGCCTCTCATTATATGCCAAACACCATGCTAGGTGCTGAGCATACAAAGGGGCTTAAGATGTGGCCTTTCAGTACCATTAAGGAGATAGATACAGGAGAGTGCAGGGCAATATATGTGCATATGAGCTCATATTGATGGCACGAAACTGTTAGGCAAGGTGTGTCTGGGAGTATATGATTGAGGGGGACTTAGATGAGTCAAAATTGCTGAGACCATATGCTTACGTTAATTTGGCATCCCAGTAACCACAATATGCTGTATTTCTAATAAAAAATCAATAAATGGAGGAAGGAGAATGCAAGAGATAATGATAGGAAGGGAGGAACACTTGCACCAGCATAAACACTGTATGCAAAAAATTTATATATATATATGGTGTATTTAGAACACGAATATTTAATAAATTATGGTACACAATTTCCCTGCTCAGTTACCCAAGATAAATCTACACAGACATGTAAGTTTGAGAGTGTATACTATTAGCACCCCAGTAATCTCTTTAGTTACACATCAAAACAAATAAGTCATTATTTGTTATTTCCTTTGTTTTGACATATTTTTTGTTAAGTAATAAAGGCTACATAAGGAAAAAATCTTACCTAATATATTTGTCATGATTTTTTAATAGTTTTTTCCTTTGTTCATGCACACATATATATATATATGAGCTTCTAATGTGGTTATTTATGTCATATTTGGCCATTATTAAAAACTCAGTTAAGAACTTGGCATGTCCATAATTGCATCCCTGATTTGGTTGAGACCACCAATGCAATAGCAAGCTGTCATCATGCACTAGATTAAAAGGAAAAGGGATAGAGGGAAACGTAGGGTCAGATTCCAGTTGTACCATTGATTATTTGTATGACCTTAAAAATGTTACTTAACTTCTGTGTGGCACATCAACCTCTCATCTGTGTCAAACATATATCTAGAAATTTCCAAGCCCTTTACCTTTATTCCCCTATACTTCCATGCTTAGGTTTCTGAGCTGTTCTCTGTTTACACTGTGGATCAAGCTTACAACTAATAGAAGTCCTTAAATCTTAAAATGCCCTTGAATAATCCCAGTGGTTCTGTCCTCAGCACTTTTGTGACATTAGATTTTCTGATCACTGGATGAGGCTCTGCAGAAAGGAGAGAAGGAACAACTGCCCAATCAGCATTTGGGAAGCAACAGCTGGTAGTTTCCCAACATCAGCAGGCTTCCATTCAACCCTCTGGCTCCATACTTAGCCTTTGAAAGTACCTCAGTGATGCCCATCTGTTTTTCTTTCCCAATGCTAGATTTTATGGGTTGCCAAGATGTTTCAGAGAACTTCCCAACATGGGGTCTAGCCTCTTTAAGGAGTAAATGCTGTCCCACATTTACACATGTAGCATTTAAAGACATCACACGGACAGGGAGTCAACAACAGTCTTCAGGATGAATATTCATTAAGACACTTTCTAGGGGAAAGCAGATGTTTGCAGTCTCCCTTACAAACTGTTTTCATTAGTAATGCAAGGACCAAGCAGCTGAAATCAAAGGAAGAAGGATGATCTGCTTCAAATTAAATCTTTCAAATCCATGGCTATTCCAGTAATTTTATTATTAGGGTTTCATAGGAAACTCAACTTAAAATTTTATTTCAAATACATATGAAACGGTTAGGTTTTGGAGAGCCCACCTAAAATTAGGAGAAATTAGAGTTACTACCTCAACTTTAACATGGAGCAAAGCATTAAGGTGGTTTATGTAAATAATCAAATTATAATAGGTATAATGACTGAGGGTCCAGACTCCTAACTATCCTTTAGTCCTTTAATCTTTAATTATCCCATGCAATTTGGGTTATTTACAACTATGATCTCAGAAAATCCTGGGGGAGTTTCTGATGCCTAGAGATTCTGTAACTTTGATAAATGACTTAAACCCTATAAGTCTCAGCCCCTTCTTTGAAGAATGGTTATAATGAGAGTACATACCCTATATTATCTGTTAAGTAGTAATTCTCAAACATGAACTTGCATCAAAATGTCCCATAGGGTTTGTTAACAAGGTTGCTGGGTCCTACCTGCCAAGTTTCTGACCCAATAGGGCTGAGGTGAAGCAGATAATTCTCATTTGTAACAAATTCCCAGATGATGCTATTGGTTGACCTCAGTTTGAGAACCACTGGGAAAATTTTAAATGCATTGTTTTAGTTTCCTAGGCTACTTAAGCAAATACCACAAAATGGTTCAGCTTTCACAATGGGGATTTACTAGCTTATAGTTTGAGGCTGTGAAAAAGTCCAAATGGAGGCATTGCCTTCAAGGTGATGCTTTCACCCAAGGATTGATGTTCTGGGGCTAGCTGCTGGTGATCCTTGGTCCTTAGTCTTTAGCTCCTCTATCACCTGGCAAAGCACCTGGCAAAGCACCTGGCACCTTGTCCCATCCTTCCCTTTTGGATTCAGTTTCAGCTTCTTTCTTCCTGTGGCTTTCTCTCTCCCTATCTGAGTTTCATTCTCCTCACAAGTTCTCCAATAACAGTATTAAGACCCTTCTTTGGCCACACCTTAACTGAAATAACCTTTTCAAAAGGTCCTACTTTGAATGGGTTTGTACATACACAATTTCAAATCATCGCATGGATTAACGGGAATAAGGAGCTTAAAATAGTGCTCAACAACTAAAGTATGCAATTACTATAACTATTAAAGGTACAGCCATGTGATATGCCTGGTAAAAGTACTGAGAAGAAAAATCAAGCTTAATAATTTGGCCCTAAAAACAAAAAGCTAAATTGTCAGTGGAGAAGGTTAAGATCTCCTTGTGGTTATAGGCAGTGAGAGTTTTATCTAAGCAAGCTCATTAAAGGCAATTAGTAGAGAGCTCTGGTAGCAGACAGAAGAGCTGGAGGAAGCTCCTGGGGGAGTTTCTGATGCCTAGGCCAAAACCTAAAGCCCCAAGTGTCTGTTTGGCTCTAGTCAGATGGAAAGATTCCAGCCCTGGCAGGAACCTCAAAGAGATGAAAAGTCTCTCAAGTATTAGAGAATAAATAAATAAAAAGAAAAGAAGCTTCATTAAGGTTATTATTACAATGATAGCAGTCGATAATGGAAAGGCAAAATATAGTAACCACAAGTTTCTACCACTGTTAAGCATGGCTTCCAGTTTTATTTGCCTCAATGTTACTTGAAAATAAGGATGACAAACATTTAGTCAGGGATCACCAGGTCATGCTAAGAAAAGGAGAGACTGAGAACAAAAGCCAAAATGATAGAGGGAGCAGGAGTTGCTCTTGCCCTTCAACTCTCTGACCACTTGTGACTGTCCAGTGGCCATCTTAGTTTCCTGGCTGCTGTGACCTAATGGGTTGGATTAAAGATGGTAATGTATTGCCTCATGGTTTTGGAGAATAGAAACTCAACATCAAGGTTTTGAGAAGGCCGTGCTTTGCCTTGAAGTTGGTAGCCTTCTGGTGATGTCTTGCATTAGTCCTTGAGGTTCCTTGGATTGAAGATGCATCTCTGCCTTCTGCTACAGGGCTGTCTCTCACTCCTTGTGTGTGCTCTTCCAGTTTCTGCTGAGTTCTGGCTTCTTACTGTGACCTTCACTGATTGCATCTGCTTTTTCTCTATAAAGCCTCCAGTAATATAGATTATGACCCTGCCTAATTGAATCAGACCAATCTAGATTGGCTACATTAAGACATTCAGACTACATTAAGACTGATACTATTTATCAGTGTGTTCACACTCACAGGAATGTGGATTCAGATTAAGAGTTTGACTTTTGTTGAAGTTCAGGATTCATTCTACCACATGGTAGAACATCTAACCCACTGCCATGAAACCAAATGGTATCACTGCTGATGTGATAGCCCTTTGAATTAGAGTGATAAGCAGAATTATATCGCTAAATTTATTTAGCACCATAGACTTTGCCTGCTAATTATTCCTTAATTTAATGACTCAAGGGTTCTTGACAAATTAATCCAGAAACTCATAGGAAATTGGAGGCATTTCTTTTTTTTAAGTATGGGTAATACAGTGAAGGACTAATAAAAACGGGGCTTGAGTTCTTGTGACCTGAATGTCAAAGGCACTTTTTTGGGGGAAAAGAAACACATTTTCAAAAAATCTTTACCCTAGGAGCATGAACCCCTAATATCCTGTCATATTTGATTGCAATTTAGGGTATCAAGCATCTGTTAGGCACATTCTGCATGCAATAAATCAAGGAGACTTCAGGAGTAAAAATGTAGAAAGCCCATGTCTGGTACGATAAATGCATGGGAAGTTATACAAAGACAGATGGGCATAGACATGAGAGAATGAAGTTTGTGAATTCTCAGTAGAATAAGTGCTATGATTTTTTTTCCCAACAGCTATTTTTATTTTCCAATGATTCAAATGAATTTTGTCCTATCTGTCCACATTTATGACACACTGTAGTAATTGAGGGCCAGAGTTCCATTAGTAGACTGTGAAGCACAGTAGAAAGAACCGATGACATGATGAGATATAGACCAAGTAGGTAAACAAGAAGTCAACACTAGGTACAAGTCACATAGGCTGATGGTGTGTGGTAACTTCCCAGAATATGGGGAAGTCTTGAGTATAGGTGAAAGAATGGCCAGCCCCACAGATAAATGCATCATGACATACATCCATAGAGCTCTGAGGGCTGGAAACTTTCCACCTTCTGCTGCCAAGCTAGAGTTCTCCACCTCTAGATCTCCTCTGCCTACTATATATTTCCTTGGAGTGTTGTGTTGTGCTTCAGAACTGAGTTTCTATAAGTGCCTTAAGTATGTAGGAATTTAAGTACTTGTGTGTATAGAGACAGTAACCAGCTATAGCTTAGGAGGAACATTTTGAGCCATCTTAATAAATAGATAATTTAAGTACATACCCTGCACTTGCCAAACAAGCCCTGCGTGGAGGCCAGTCTCTCCATCTCCCTTCCATCAAGCTTGCTGCCCCTTAATTACTCATGTTTAGAAATTCCAAAGCCACGATCGTTGGTTTATGTGGGTAGGCAAGGACACTTCAGGTGCTCATGAGAAATGATGACCATGCTGCCCACTTGAGCTCAGGCTGTCTCCTCTCTGATACATTCTTGGGGAGAGGGAGCTTCCCAGAAAATGCTTAAGTCTTATTTCCCCTCTCCTTTGGTAAGAGTCTTATATATTAGTGGTGATTCCTCTACACAATGCCTCCCTTATTCCGTGTTATATACTGAACTTCACCTTTTGAGATAGATGTCACAATGAATAATTCCAGGAAAAAAAAACAAACTAACTAAAGGACAATTCCACAAATGGCTTTGTCAGTTTTGTATAATGGAAAGTCAAATTATCATGTAGGGAAATGCAAAATCATCCTTCTACTATTGTAGAAAGTGTTTAAAAAATTAGTGCATAGTTGAAAAATCTTTTGATGTATTTGAGCTTACCAAGATTATCAAGAACAGCCTGCCAAAGATTTTGTCTAGAAACTCAAAACCTTACAAATGACCTTGCTTAAAAGTGAATAAAAGTACTGCTTTTAGAATGTGATCTTATTATTTAAGTTTAGATTGATAAATTAGCTTAATGTTTACATGCACCTATGCATACACATATACATTTAAAGATATGTATATATAGAGAGACAGAGACATGTCTATTTATATATGTATATCTTCATAATTATAGATTTAATGATATATATGTATATACACATATATGTTTCCAAATGCATTTATATATACACATTTAAATAAATCCTAACATGCTTCATCTTGATTTCTCCTTGACTATAAATTCTGATTGTTCAAACTTTCTACCTTACTGGTAGAAGATATGGAAGATTTTTGCTTCATTTATTTTGATTAAAATCTTGATCTTGGAATTAGATTTCAGAATAATAGTAATTTATAAATTTTTAGAAGTTCATTTTAGTAATTGCTGATGTCTTATTAGAATGAAGGAAGCAGAGAGACAACATATTGCTCTATTTCCTACCTCTACTCGCTCTCATGGACATTGGCTGTTTTGTGAGATGGGCAATTCTGAGTCAGAGTAAGGACATAATGACAAAGCCGGGCTCTAATGCTTGGCGATGGAGGTTATGTCCAGCTCATCAATAAGGGACGAGAAAAGTTTCTGAGTTCAGGTCTTGTCCTTATGAAATTTATGTTGAGAAGGCTATTTGGAGCTTGGTCTACTTATGAACGTGATACTAATTAATTCAATTAGACTACAGATTTCTTTTTTTTTTTTTTTTTTTGCCTGAATCCACCTTTCAAGTGCATTACATATAATGATAATGACAGTAGTGCTATGAGCTTTATAAATTCAGTTCTACAAGGGGACGATTACCCTCATTTAAAGAGGAGGCAATGAGGCTCACAGGATTAATAATTATAAACCCAGGTCTATCATGAGTAAAAGGGTAGAGATTTGGAGAAAAAGCCACCTAAGCCCCAACTCCTGCCCTTCTCACTACTCTAGACTAATTCCACATCAAGCCAAAACACAACTTACTTGCTAATACAGATGTGCTAGCTGCCTTACTTTAAAAATAATAATCAGAAATTTTTGAGACAAGCATAATTCTTTGCTTTCACAGATCAGGTGACTTCTGGTGAACAGGCGTATCAAGGATTAGTAGTGTGTGTGTCCTGTTGTTGAACGGTGTGCTTGATTTTCTTCTTTTAATTCAAGCAAAAAATGAAGTCAAGGGAAAGAAATGCTATTTTTTCATACATTTTGGAAATGCATAGCTCTGCTTGTCTGGAGCATGAGCTTGGTATTTTTTTTAACTTTTTTTTATTAATTAAAAAAATTAACAAACAAAACATTTAGATATCATTCCATTATACATATACAATCAGTAAGTCTTAATATCATCACATAGTTGCATATTATTCATCATTTCTTAGTACATTTGCATCGATTTAGAAAAAGAAATAAAAAGACAACAGAAAAAGAAATAAAATGATAACAGAGAAAAAAAAAGACTATACATACCATACCCCTTACCCCTCGCTTTCATTTACCACTAGCATTTCAAACTGAATTTATTTTAACATTTGTTCCCCCTATTATTTATTTTTATTCCATATATTCTACTCTTCTGTTGATATAGTAGCTAAAAGGAGCATCAGACATAAAGTTTTCACATTCACAGAGTCTCACTGTGAAAGCTATATCATTGTTCAATCATTATCAAGAAACATGGCTACTGGAATACAGCTCTACATTTTCAGGCAATTCCCTCCAGCCTCTCCACTACATCTTGAACAACAAGGTGATATCTACTTAATGCATAAGAATAACCTCCAGGATAACCTCTCGACTCTGGAATCTCTCAGCCATTGACACTTTGTTTATGAGCTTGGTATTTAAACAAATCTGAGTTTGAATGCCTACCACTTACTGTGTCACTTTAAGAAACATTATATCTTTGTGGGCTGTAGAGTTCACATCTGTTAAAAAAAAGTATATAAAATCCACATCACAGTGATGTCAAAATTAATTGTGGTGACCTGTGTATGGAGACCCCTAATATCCCTGACATCAGAAGTACTCAAATTAGCAATATTTGAACCCTTATTTGAAGCAAATGTGAATGCTGAACAAGGTTTTGTTATAGTCCCAAAGGCACCTTTCCTTCCCCAAATGTAAGATAAGAATTGTTGAAATAGCCCTTCACAAATTCTTGGGTGTATTTTCCTAGATGAGTAGCATTCTTAAATTCTGAAGGCCATGGCACTTAGGTTCCTCCTGCTAGAGAAGGAGAGAAGGGCGTTTGTGTCTTCTGAACAGTTAAGTGCTTCCCCTTTTGGGAGGTGATGCTATACAAAGTGCTCCCAGGATGAATGAGGCATCTGCCATTCTTGCAGGAGGAATGTGGGTTACCAAGGAACATGACAGAAAATGTTAAGTGGGTCTAGAAACACGGTAAACTACCCAGAGGACCAGGAATTTAACACAGACAGATTTTAAGCCATTGGCATTTTGTTGAAATCAGTTCCCAGGAAAATCATTTAAGCATACTTCAAAATAAAAGCTGGATGAGGATGGGTTGCTGCTATGTATTGTGTCTTGCTGGAAGCCCAGGATCTTAGAAAGCATTTATCACCATCTATTCTTGTAACACTAGTTAATAGAAGAGACATTTTGTGTTCATTTCACAATGGGCTGCCTAGATGGTCTGAACAAGTAGCAAGTCAATCAAGATAATGATTTTTGCCTGATTTCCAGAAACACATGCTTCTTCTGCAATTTGTCATAGATCCCTTAACTTCCTTCCACTAAATATATTGTCTAACAAAGACACCCATGTAAGCAAACATGTTGTTCTCCAAAGACTCAGGTAGCAGCAGACTTTGAACAAAGATATGGGAGATAAGATCCAAAGAAAGGAGGAGTGCTTGCAAGCTCAGGAAAGCACAGATTCTGGATCTAGAATTGAACAGGAACAAGGACTAAAGAAGGATCATATTGTTAGAATATGGAGGGTCAGAATCACCCCTTATCTGGTGAGACTTAAAAAACCTTTGAAGAGATACCAAGTTGAATTAATACAAGATTTGGAATTGAGTAACCTTTCTCCCAATCCTGACTTTCTCCCTCGCTGCATGTATTTACAAAGCCACTCAACCTTGTATCTTATTCAAATGCAGGTACCCAGTCCCAACACTAGTGGGCATTCAATAAATCATTCAATAAATTCTGGCTAAGTTAATAAGTAAATGTTATATGATTTTCAAAAACATTAACTGAGTATGTTTTAGATTGGGTGCTAGAAATAATACATATATACATATATATATATATATATATGTATATATATATATATATAATATCCTTTAAGAATACTTAGGAAATTAGAGAAGTACCATCCATTCGACTGAAATGCAGGACATATGTTAAAGTAGGAGATACAGCTGGTTGGTATAATTTATAGATGCATCTGCTGGATTTATCTAAGAAATTTCCTTGTTTACACCTGTTGTTCTAGTATAATTATAAATTGAGTCCCCTTTCACTCTCAAAAATATCTTGGACTGGATGATAAATTATATAGTAAATATATTTTTAGGGACCATCATTCATAGTGAGCAGATCATAATTAACTCATAAAGAAAGTAGATTAGGGAAATACAGTGCCTTTTTTAGCTTTTTATTTGTGTATACTATTAGAGGATAGGTATGGATATTAGTCAATTTTGAATTAGGCGATTCTTAGCCTAATGTTAATTCTGAAATTGGCCATAAATATTTTCAAGAATTTAAAGTTTAAGCATGATGACAGAATACCAATGAATGAAACTTTTATTGTAAGCTTCTGTGGTGGATTGAACTATGCATGCAAATTTAAACATGTTCTTAATCTTAATCCACATTCCTATGAATATGAACCCATTGCAAATAGGATCTCTTGAAGTTATTTTTAGTTAAGGTGTGGCCCCACCAAATGAGGGTGAATATTAATCCATGTTACCAGAGGTCTTATGAAGAGAAGAAAACAGCAGCAAAAAGATAAATCATGCCACAAGGAGAAGCTGCAAGTCAGCAGAAACCGGAAGAGAAGGTAGAGATACAAAGCCAAAGAACCCCACGGATTGTCTCCATCCAGAAACAAAGCACTACAGAGTTCAAGAGAAAGTCTGGTATCTTGATTTTAGAATTCTTCTAGTTTCAGGGCTGTAAAGCAATAAATTGTTGTTGTTTAAGCCAGTCCTTTGTGTGGTATTTGTTATAACAGCGTGGGTGAACTATGACAGCCTCTAAAGGTTTCTAAGTCTGTAGGACTCAGAGTGAATGAACAATAATGCAATAAATATAGAAGCTCTAATTGGTAAGGAGCAGCAGATTATGAAGTTAATCGAGAAGAGGGTTTACCTGCCTCAATCAATTATCATTAAAGAAGAAATTAGTCTATGTAAGGAACAGATGTCTTATACAATATGGATCAGCGAATGTAGTTGGCTTTAAAGCTTCAGAGGAAGCAACTCACTTTTCCAGTCAATGGAAATGTCCAAAGAGGTGATAAGATTAAACTGTCTTCTTTGTCTCACTTTTTTTTCTAACTTGTGTGCAAATGGACTTGACAACATCATTTTAGAAACTAATTGTGGAAGTTGAGTAAAACCTATAGATTCTGGTGGTCTTGTTTGTCTAATTCTAAGTGCTTCTGCTGGGCTGAGGGCACTGTGCACATAGGCACCCAGATGTAGCAAGCTCTTGTATTCCTCCATAGCACTTAGCACAACACAACTGCACTGGCTGTGCATTTTAATGCTCTTCCATCTTTAAGCCTTTGCTCATTGTATAGCACTTCACTTAGAATTCTTCCTTTGAAATATCCATTTCAGGAATACTCACCTCCACAAGTTCTCTTTCATCCTTTATAATTTAGTTCAATCTCAGGTCTGTGACGACAGATCTGATTCAATCACTCTACATTGAAATGATCTCTTCCACATCAGTGCTCCCTTTGCTCTTTGTTGGATCACCTCGTATGACTTGTCATGATTCTTCCTGATATTTTGCTAAGATCCTTCCAAATATTGCTCCATATGAACTACTCTTGTCCATGAAGCAGACAAGGCGATCACCAAAGCCACAAGCCCAACTTCATTACCATCTATCTCTCTTCTTTGCTTTTTTAAGGTAAACGTTCAATGGTAATTGAGTGTTTCCCCTGGCTGCCTCATTCCTCCATGAGGAAATGGAAATGTTCTCTGAAGTTACTTTTCCATCATTATAAATTTGACTTGAAAGCCATGCAATTGATGCACTTGCTAGAGATTATCTTTTACCCATAGCTTATTAATGATGCCCTCATACAGCACAGATATTCATAGAAACAGCTAACCATTAGCTGGAAGTGAAAAAATGACCCATGCAAATGGCCTGGCATGATGAAACCACACATAGCAATTCAGCGTGTGTTACACCTGCTGGGAAGCTACAGTTCTGGTGTATGGACAATGGATGAGCTAATTTGGAGAAGGTAGCCCAGAGTTGTTAAGGGAAAGAAGAGGGGGCAGTCCCTCATGAATTTGTTCCCAGAAAACAATTTGCAAATATTAGCCACATAATGATGCCCCGAGAATATGCTCTTTGCAAATAACCAAAGATAATCTGCCCTTGGCTGACAGGGATTTCACAATAGTCATTGTTGGATTGATGACACTGCTGTGGAAAGTGGGCTCATTATACCTCATTTGGAAGATTGTGAATATGTTGCAATAGATGGGTGACAAAGGGGCATTTGGACAAAAGGGCTGAACAAATGCAAAATGCCATTATAGTGCCTCATTGGATGTCTCAGACATATAGTACCTTCTGTCACCCTTCATGATTCAGATGAGACAATGCTGCATGTTTAAGAGCACACCTTTAGGCTAGGACCAGCTGTGTACTGTGTTGCAGAAAGAAATTTACCATCTAGTTAATACATAATATCCCAGGTGGTATGAAGTTGTGGCTGTGCTGTGCTTAAAGGGAATCACCAGATAAATTGCAAAGAAGACTTTGTGGAAGTTGCCTTCTAAGGCTCATGTACCTTCATTCTGCTCACAAAAGGGCAAACATGAATCAGTGGTCATTTGACATTAAACCACGGTGAAAATTTTTCAATGCATATTTAAATAACTAATTATAATATCAAGCAGCATAGCTAAAATATTTCCCATAATAGAAAACACTTTAGATGAGACATGTGATCCTTAGAATTTAAAAGAAAATGTCTGTTCATTTGTGAATAGAGAAATAAAAAGACTAGACAAGGCAAAACACTGAACATTCCTTTCCTACAGGTTGGACTGCAGGGAAATATCATACATATCACAAGTAAAATACACATACAGAGTACACTAGTACACTTTTTACACCCTAAATGATTTTGGCAAATTATTATATTTACTGAAGTGTCATTCCCTTTCAATGTGTCATTTAAAGAATATGTTGAGACATATGCTCCATCTTTTTACATATTTATTTCAGTAGGAATATTTCTAAAATTTCATAATAAAATTAGAATAGGAAAGAGATTCAGTGTCTCAGAAGTTCCCTAATTCCCTTCTGGCCATTAAAAATAAGTAGTCATTCTGAACATTCTGAAAAGTGATATAGTAAGATGTATTTAACTGAATAATTCAGTTAGATTGGCAACCAAAAAGGTAACAAGTTTCTTATGAAAGGACCCATTTAAACACAGCAGTCTCTAATATGCAGTTATCTTCCTTGCATCAAACTTGTCAAGAAATCCCTCCACTACCACTCTCCTCCTAGCAGAAGTAATCACTAATACCTTTCCTCTCTGGTGCCCCTTGAAGAGCATGCATCACTCTGCATTGTAAGAATCTTTCCACTTATCTCTGTCTCCAAAACAGAGGAAACTTTGAGCGTGGACAGGAACTGCAACTTTTGTGAAATTAATAATAATAATTGTTGATAGTGAAAATAATACTACCATTGTATTTCCCCAATCCCACTGGTCCCATTCCCAAGTCCTCTTCATTGCTTTCTGAGGTTCCAGGACCTGGGTCACTGGCTGCTGGAGCTGACCTCCCCAGGAGACGGTCCCCTGCCGCAGCATCTGCCTTGTAGCCAGGCCACTCTGTACTTGGGAGATTGCAGGCAAGATGCTGTATCTGCAGTGAAATTTCTTTCTTTCATGGTTGGTGAAAGCACTGGCTGTTCAAGTACCCAGTCCTCATGTTTTTGAATAAGAGAAACTTTTCTGTCTGTAGTTGGAGAGGAGTAAGCTCAACCCAAGCAGAATTTCCAAACAGGCACTGTCAGGGAAGTATGCAATGGCTGGGCAAGTGAAACTTTCACATTCTTTCTGATTATTGCAGGAGCTTATTAGTTATTTATAATATATTACAACCCATTCTAAACAGGGTTAAGATGGCTTCTAAAAAGGCTTATGATAGAAAGGTACAAAAGGAATTGATGAGGAAATTGAGGAAAACAAGAATTAATTGTACTAAGATAAAGTAAACTCAGGGTTTAACCAATACAACAAATTAGAATACATAGCAAGTTTTCCTATGACAAGTGTCATCGTTGCTGACATTGCTATTGCACTTGAAATACCAACATCACTCTGCAAATTAAAGAAATTAAGATAGAACAATTCATAATTTATCTTCTCCTCCTTTCCCCTTTTACTTCTAACTACTAGTTAAATGATGAAACTGGCTAGACACTTTGCAAGGTCTGTGGGAAAAAGACATAGAGGTCTTTTTGGTTTTGTTTTATTTCCTTGCTTTTTTTTTATTGTATAGTATAATATAACATATATACAAAGCAAAGAAAGAAAAAGCAAGTTTTCAAAAGCACTCTTCAACACGTAGTTACAGGACGAATCCCAGAGTTTGTCATGGGCTACCATAGGATCCTCCTATATTTTTCCTTCTAGCTGTTTCAGAATATAGGAATATAAGAGTCACAATTGACTCTTTTCCTTATTTTTTATTTGTGAAAAAATAACATATATACAAAAAGCTATAAATTTCAAAGCACAGCACAACAATTAGTTGTAGAACATATTTCAGAGTCAAACGTGGGTTAAAATTTCACAGTTTTAGATTTTACTTCTAGCTGCCTTAAGATACTGGGGACTAAAAGAGATATCAATTTAATGATTCAGCATTCATATTCATTTGTTGAATCCTACCTTCTCTGTATAACTCCACTATCACCTTTGATCTTATTTCATTGTTTTGTGTGTTCTTTTTTGATGGAGGACAGGATGGAATTCTTCCAAAGTTTTCTGAAAAGTGGTAACAAGTTGGGAGGTGAGTCTTCTTCAGTGACTGAGTGGCTTAGAATTACCATGCCAGGAGGAAGCAGGAGATGGAGGAGGCAGGTGGAGGGCAGGGAGCATAGAGATAAAGCCTGTGTTCAAGGGAAACAGACTGGATTTAAGTGTGTTTCTTAAGATCTACAGACCATTAACTCTGTATTTATCTCATTCCCCACTAGTGGCTAAGTGCTCATGGGTCCCTACGGGTAAAAGTCTAAGGACCACCATTCACCTCACCCACAAATAAGATAGCTTCATGGCCAACCTGCTTGGTGACTGTAGACTATATTTCAAAGGTCATGCATGATTTGGAGGCTCTTTGCTCCCCATTGACACTCTTTTATATGTGAAATACATTCCCAGTATTTAAGTGAGGGAAACATAGGGATGCTGGAAAGAGCATGGGATGTACAGCCAAGAAGCCTTAGGTTTGGTTCCCATCTTTACCACACAAAATCCTACACACTTAGACTGGCTATTGCATCTCACTGTGTTCAATTTCCTTTTTTACGGAATGGAAATAACAATGTTTTCCATATTGGTTTACTAGGGGATTAGAGGTGATAGCTATGTCTATGTGTATATCTTTGTCTATGGCGATGGTGGTGGCAAGGGTGATGGTGATGGGATATCTATGTCTATATCTATATCTACAGCTATATCTATATCTGTGTCTGTCATGCTGTAGGTGTTCTTGCTGACTTTTGCTTGACAATAACTCAGTTGACAACACCCAGAAAGGGAATGTTACCAATTCCTAGGTGCCAGAATAATGGAAACCAGACATATGTGCAACTTGTCCTTGGGAGCTGTCTGCATATTTGAACCATAGACATGGATGAGAAATTTCTGAGCAAATTCATAAAATGAGTGCATGTTAACCATGCAAATATCTGAATCTATTATGTTTTTGAGAGGAACTTCCTAAACTTCTCTCTTCCAATGAAAGAGCACAGAAATGATTCTCTGATTGACAGCTGTTGAGTGAACCAAGGGTTGCCCAAGCCAACCTGCATCCATACACACACCCATGTATATATACCACATACAGTCCACATGCACCCACCACCATGGCTAATCTTCAATATTAGGATTGGGTTCAGAGACAGCAGGACTTGGACTACTCATCCCTCCTGAGAGAACATGAATGTGGCAGGCAGAGGGATGATCCCAGCCAGGGTTTCTTGGGGCAAGCTAGAATCAAGTATCCCAGGGATTCAGTATCAAGCCCCAAACCAAAGGGTTAGTAGCAAGGCAAGACCAAATTTGAGTTGTCGTTTGTAGATCTCAAGCTCCTATGGACTGGAATGGATTGAGATCATGCCTGGATGAAGATGGAAAGGTCCTGCCCACTTACCTTCAACAATTCCTAATGGTTCATTAAATTACTCAAAATGCCCCAGGCAGAACAGACTCTTAGATAGTAAAGGCTGCCATATTTATTCTCCTTATTTGATTTGTATTCTTCACTGCCCTGGAATGTCAGTGAATGACTTTGGGTAAATGTGCTTGTCTGTGTTTTTGAGTATGTGCATGGGTAGACATGACTATGGTTGAGTCTGCATCTATGTGTCAGACTGTGAATTTGTGAATTTGGATCTCCTAAGAGATCCGAATCACTATTCCCATCTATTAGTGATGTTACCCAAAGATCTAAGGGGGCAAAGGAAGACAAGGGAGACAAGACCTATGATAAATAGTATTCAAGCTGTCTTGCAGTTACTGAGTTGCACAGCCTTTCCTTCCCCACCCAGGCACAGAAAGGGCCTTGAATAAAGCTCCTGGCATGCACTGCTTCAACATCTGAAATTCTCCAAAGTGGAAACAGTGCCTTTGCAATGCTGATCTGCCTCATCCCTTAGTGTCAATTTCACCTTCTGTCTATTAAAGTTTAAATGGACTCAGGCCTCCTTTGCATACCCTTTATCATTATCATTATGATAATGATGGCTCACTGGTAATGCTAATGGGGTCATTTCCCATCCCCCCACCCCCATGCTCACAGGGTGCAGATTGCCATTTTAATATTTGTCGCATCTGTCCTAATCTATCACTGTCCTTCACACCAAGAGCTCTTGGAACTCAAGATATTCTATCTAAAAAGGAGGCTTTGTGTCTGCACTTTCTGGAACTGTTTGGAGATGAAAGAATGAGGGTCTGAGGGCAAATGCCTGAGAGAGATTATAGCACATTAAGGAACAGAGAAGGCCTGCAGGCAAGGTTTTTAGAGGCAGCGAATGTAAGTAGTTCTTGGGTAAAGGACACTGACAAGAAATTGGTGCTGCTGGAGAGCGTGTGTGCAGTCTGGCTAATCTAGGTGACAGAGGGCCTGCCTGGGAAATTGGGACCTGTCTTCTGCTCCAGCAGCCCTGGCTGGACCATGCAAAATTAATGGGCCATCATGTTTCCATTTGCAGCACGAGAATGGTAAAAAAGAACAGCGTCAGTCAATCAGGCTTTGGGTCAGTGCAAAGTCAAAACTGTTCAAGCAAATATTCCAGAAGCCACAAGGAAAGAAACCTCAAAGTCCCAGATGTATCCTGTGTTGACAAACTTCTCTTTGCTTCCACCATATAGCCTCTGTATCCTCGTTTGGTCTCTGGAGTTCCACTGTTGGGTGGTGGAGGGGAGAGAGTGCTATAATCCCTTTTAGCTGTGGCTTTGAGCAAGTTGTTCCATTTTCCAGACCTAGTTTCCCCATTAATAAAATGAAACAAATCAAGTTACTGACCCCATACATTTGATGTGAAGATTAGTTCTTATCCCTCTAGACCTGTAAATAAGGCAAGGGCTCAAGCAAGGGCCATTGATATTATTCTTATGTGTAGAATTGGATGACTATTTCTGGTATCTTCATACTCTGCTACCCCAGTATCCTCATGCCTGCTAACCAGATAGAGTTTTCTAGTTTACATGATGAGGTTACCATTTTTAAAAACCTGAATCAACCTATCATTTAGGTGGGTGGATGAAATCAACCCCTTGGTGTTTATGGATCGACTGTCAATTTATTTGCAGAAGTGGAAACTGACTTGACTCGATTTTGCTCTTGGAGAGAGTTAAATTTCTCAAACCAAAAAAGAAAAAAAAAAAAAAAAAACTTGGGAAGCCCTCAGAATGATTTATGAATAGGTCTCTGATGCATAAAATCTCATTTTCTTTACCACATGTGTCAAAAGATTATTCAATATGTGCTTTGCTTGGGACTTGGTTGGTATAACCCACTCAACCTCCCAGGCGGACAGAGTATTTTTACTGGAACTTTCTCTTGACAGGTCTCCAGTGAGCACATTTACCTGATGTGTTAGTGTTCTTCTTTTAACTCCTGCACTGGGCACCTTATATCATGTTTTACTTCCCCATGTGTTAATGTTCAGTTCTCCATATTCCGATGAAGGGAAACTATAAAACTCAGCCTGTCGGCCAATTAGGATTCATCTGACAAGTGGCACTTTGTCTTTTGTGTGCTAACCCGGGAATGGTGAAAAGACAGCATCTTGCTTTCCTTTCCAAACCTCATGCCCCCAGCATAGACATTACATATGGTTTTTGCTGACTTAAGCATAATAGGAATTTATTACAGGAAAAATAGATGAGAGTTTTTTTTTTTTTAACCTACTGCAAAGGCTTTCAAATTATTTACTGTCCTTATTATCATTAGGAAGCAGACATATCTGATCTCTGATTTTTTATGGTTAAACTCTATTTTAAGATTCATAATTTTAAAACATCTCTCGTTCCTGCATGGAAAAGAGTGATGTCTGGCAGATATCCAACTGCCTTTGCAAAAGTATATTGGAAAAAGCTGAGAAAATGTTCTCTGATGGGATGGACAGTTTGGTCCTGAGCAAAGTGGATACTGAAGAGAAGACTATTTGGAAGGGAATAGTTGCTGAATTTTTGTCATGTAAGCATTTAAAGTAAAAATTCAAGCCCTCACCTTTAGGGTCATGGTGATTAATTTCCATTCCAAATGTAACTCTTCTTATAGGTAAGAAATATGATAAATAGTCCCCCTGTGATGCATATGCTGTGAACTGTTGGCAGAATTAATAAAACTGTCAGGATTTCTTTGGAATATTGCATGTCTCCCTGTATGTCATTTAATTGGGAAATGTAAATATGCATATGGTGCATCAGGAAAACTAAATATATTAGTCTTTGGGGCTTCAACTTCTGTTTCTGCAATCATTTATCAATTTTCATTAAATTAGGGAGAGCATTTTGATATTAAAATATGTATTTATGGAGTTTTACAGGAGAATGACTTGCATTGTTTATACAGCATGTGTATCGAGGGAGAAATATATATTTTCCTAAATATGCACCTTTGGATAATATAAAATGGTTTGTATATAAGGTTATGCTCACAGCTTGGGAGAATTTGGGAAAACACTCTTTGGCAGGCAACTGTTTTAAAGAAGAAAAGGTAGAAAACCAAGGAACAGAGGGAAAACATACAGCAACTTAATTTCTAAAACTTTAAAATATGCAGCTTCCAATGCTAACTCGCAATCCAAGTAAGACCTCTCAGGAAGGCCTTAGGTATGCTGAGGGAAGGCATATATGGATTGAAAGAAAAAGCATCCAATTACACAAGATCGAGTTCAATTCTCTAAGGCAACACCTTCGGTACAAGTGGAAGCAATTTTGACTGGGACTAACCCTTCCTTTATGCATAGGGCACCGGGTGCCCAACTGCTGCCCCCCACACTTGTGAGTTTCCTGCCTTCAGTCCAATTGAAACTGGCAAAGACAGGAACAAACCATTTTTTCCTGTGTGGCTCTCAATGCTGTTTCTGCTTACAAAGAGTCAAAACAGAGAGCTACCTTTTAAAAAGAATAACAAGAAATTTTTAGGTGTTCCCAAATGAACATTGTTAAAATGATCTTAATTGTGATTTTTATCTTTTGTGCTCAATCCCTCTGAGTATCAGTCTAGGTTGGGAACTTCGCAAATTGAATCTATTGACCAATCAATGTATGTTATATATGCTTACAAACATTATAAAATTTAATTCAAGTAAGAAATAGGTATTACTTCCCATTTTATGGATGGAAGAATTAAGTTTCACAGAGATTAAGAAACATACTCAAAATCATAGTACTCTCCCTAACAATGGTTAGGCCTGGGGCAAAATCATAAATGGACACCCACATACCATATGTCTGCATAAGTAAAAAATAAAATCATGCTAAAAGATTGTTCAAAATTAATGTTCTATCTTCCTTTGTCATTTTCCTCTGTCAACTATTGATGCAACTGACTAATGATTTAAAACCATCTAATAAATACCCTCTAGTACCAATCAGAGCAGGGCTTGCTCCAACTAACAACTGGACATCATAACTGAGCCAAGTTGACCCTAAAAATTTCACATATGGGGACGATGGACATAGGAGAGGCCTACACAGGCCCAGGAAGTGGGCTGAAGGCCATTTGGGCAGGGACTTCTGAGGCCCAGGTACCTGAAACATGGTTAAACAAGAATGATCAGGATGAATATAAAGAGGGAGCTCTAGGTGAGCTCATTGCCTGCCAGGAATTATAGACTACGCACCTTTAAGGAAAAACTCAACGGGAAGAGGCCCAGAGCAGGAAATTCAGGACAGGGGTCCCTCCCACCTTGTTCTAGGGGACATAGAATAACCTGGAAGTCGAGACCAAAATTCAAACATAAGGTCTTGTGATTTTTTTTTTTTGTATTTATCCTGGCTTTGCAACCATTGATAAATTTCTATTATCAAGTATTCTTAAAATCCTAGTGCCTGTATCATTTTGTTTGTATATTCTTGGATTATTGCTTTTAGCTTGGCATTGAGTAAGAACTCAATAAGTGCATATCATTCTATCCAGCTGCACCTACCTAATATTTCCAGAACAGTGTCCATTCCTTCTCACTCCATGATTCTGTTCATGCTGCTTTCTCTTCCTGGATTGCCTGTACCCCTTTCCAGTCATCTACTACTCCCCACCTCCAAGCTGAGCTGTAAAATCCCAGCCACCTTTTAAGGTGCCTTTTTTTTTTTTTTTTAACATGGGAATCGAACCGAGGTCCTCTGGCATGGCAGGTGAGCATTCTTGCCTGCTGAGCCACTGTGACCCGCCCGGTCTTGTGCTATTAAAGCTGGTATTTTTCCGACTCTCTCTCCCTGACTTCCTAGTGCTTTAAATGAAAAAAGTTAAAATAAAAAATGTGACATTCAGGGCGGGCAATGGTGGCTCAGTGGCAGAGCTCTCGCCTGCTGTGCCAGAGACCCAGGTTCGATTCCCAGTGACTGCCCGTGCAAAAAAATTAAAAAAAATTTAAAAAAGTGACTTTGGCTCTCTATTTCAGGGATTCTTTTCACATGGACAAAATAAAAGCCTTCAGTGTCAAGCCTCCAGGCAGAGCCTCAGATCACCTGAGCCCTTGGGAAGCACCAGTCAGCCCCAAAAGAGGGCCTCCTTTAAGCTGAGTTAGTTTCTTTCTTCTGGGTCTTCTTGAATGAGGCCTCAGGGGCACCCCATGATCCCTTATCTGCTATTGGCGCCACAAATAAGACATTCAGGGCTCTGCAGGTTTCCAGACTGAGCTATCAGAGAGTGATAGGAGTTTTAGGAGGCTTTGTGACTGCTATTGTTGGGAAAGACAGGCCCCAATGGAGGGAGAGGGATTTTTCTTGCCTATCATGGGAATATGTAAAATGGTAAGAGAGGAAAGACTCCATAGACTAACCTTGAAAGCAAATGCAAACTGAACAAAAAGGAGTCCTGAATAAAAGAAGATAAGGCAGTTGCACAAATGGTAACTGACTGTAAGATACCCATCCATTCAATTCAGAAACTTATCCTGCAGAACTGAATAGAGAAAACAAACAAACAAAAATATATATAATATGTATGTGTGTGTATGTTTGTAAATAAAAAAATATCTCAAGGTCTTTGCTGTTAAAAAAAGTCAAAACATCCAATCAGATTGACAGAATGCAAGATAAACACCTAAATCAATTGGAAAACTGCAGATGTTGTTTGGACAGGTAGATATCCAACTTACTCAAACCAGGTCTATAGGTGATAATGAGATAGAGGGAGCATAACAGCGTCTACCTACAAGAAATTGACAAATACACCTGTGACATCTATATCTATTTTTTAAGAAAAATGTTAGATCACTCAGTAGGGAGAGTGACAGTGACACTTATACAGGCCACAAATTGCAGGTCGCAGCACTCCCTTCTTTCACGAGATTTTATTGAGATTAAATCGGTAAAGGTGAAGCCTCAGGGCTTAGTGGCTGGCCAAAGGTGAATTTTATCACATCCATGCCTGGAGATGCTCCATGGTCATGTTCTTTCAACAAAGCAGAACATTTGGGTTTTCCAAGGGAAGGGGATGAGATACCTGTTGAGCATGTGTCTTGGTCATTTTCAAATGTATAAGTTACATGACTTTGTGCTTTTTAAAGTCAAGACTGAATAGCCCCTTATCCAAATTCAGCCATCAAAGAAGCCATGGCAATTATATCTATTCCAGAGAGCATCTAAGTGGCCATATCAAAATGACTGGGTCCAAAGATCAGGCCCCCTTCTTTTCCACTCCATATCCTAACACATGGGTTTGCTTAAGCTCATCATATGACATGCCTCTGATTTTTGGCTCCACTCCCATAAAACAACTTCTCAACTGCTGGCTTGCAGCAAAGAATGTGTTATTTTTATAGGAAGCTCTCAATGCTCTCAGCCCTGATTGCTACCAGGCCAGGGTAGGGCCCCCTCTCCATGACCGGGAGCAACCTCATGCTATCATGTACAAATACAATTATTTCTGCTGAGTGTCATGATTTGAAAATGTTGGCAACACTGTCAGGTGCATCTAGGAAAGGGAAAGATGAAGCTGGGTTGATGAAATCAAAGAACATTTATGAGGGGGCAGAGAATTTCAAATTAAAGAAGAAGGAGAATGGTTGCCGCAAGAGGAGGTGAAGAATAGGAAAAAACGAGAGACACACTTAGGAATGCACAGAAGATCTGAGGAAATAGTTATTGATATTCTGGAGAGCAGGTTCAGGTTGGCAGAGGACAGACTTCTTCATGGTCTGATAGGTGTGTGGGGGAGGAGGGGACTAAGGGACTAGCTTAGCAAACTGAGTGGGTCTAGGGCAAAGACATGGTCATGATGAAGTTGGGGGTTGGGAAAACGCACTACCTAACTGCATGCGGGGTGCTTGGGAGGAGAAGGAAATGGATCAAGCAAATTCACTAAAGATCTCTGAAAATAGAGTCTCTGTTTTCATCTGAATGCTGTCAGAAAAAATACAGCTTTAGTTTCCTCCTTTGTAAATTGCCTTTATGTATAAAAAAATAAATGAATCATTTTCTCCTTGAGAAATTCAAGTTGGTTCTGTTTTTAGATTTTAACTGTGTGCGCTATACATGCATTTTCTTTGTCTTCCATGTTTGAGACTTTGTTATAGAGTTTTCATCAAACATTAAACAGAGAAGGAGCTTACTTCTGAGATATTTTTAGTTTTCCCAATCCCCGATCTGGACTTTCAGTTTAGATTTATTTTCTTTAGTTCACATAAGATGGATTGCCTAGGCTTAATAAGTAGGTACTTTTTCTGGCAATAAACTTTACTTTTAAATATATTATGAAAGTGGATTGAAATGGTCGGTCTCTAATAGGAACTAGCTGTAGCGTATATATTCTATAAGTATATAGAATACACTTACAGAAGGGGAATCTGAAACCTGAGAACTGTTCCTCTATTCCCCACCTCTTCAGACTAGGGCAGAAAAAGAAGACAGAGACAGCATATTAAGTCATAGAATTTTAGACTCAAGATAACATAGCTCCAGTTTCATCATTTTACAGAATAAAGAAAGAGTAGGTGAATTACATAAATTTTAATTAGCTCCTTCACCGTTCGTTAGCTGTTTATGGTCAAATTGTGTGAATTCCCTGAGCCTGTTCCTCATATGTCAAATTACTAACAGTATTTACTTTACACAACTGTTGGAATGATTAAATGACATAGATTATATAAATACCAGGCTAAAGTAAGTGGTCAAAAAAACATCCACCTATTATTATTTTGTTAATATTATTTTTATAAAAATGAATTGGAACATAACAGCAAAGATACCTAGGATGTAAGGTTTGGGGATGTAAGGAATTCAACACATGAATCTTCTAAAGACTTTCTGTAAGAATCAGATGAGCTAATGCAAGACCCTTTCAACATAATTTCCAAGGTGTCCGTTGGTTATGCTTTCTCTGAAGTGTGTAGCATTCTGGTGGTGGCTTGCCAGCAAGCCATAACTCAATCTCTGCCTCTGTCACATGGCTGTCTCTCTCCCCACCTGTCTCCCATTGCTGTGTACAAATTTCCTCTGCCTATGGGTTCCAGTCATCCTGGATTACAGTTCACCCTGATTCAGTTTGCCCTCATGCTCACTAAAAACATCTTCCAAGATCCTATTTACAAATGTGTCCTCATCCAGGGAATCGGGTCTTAGAACATGAATGTGTCTTTGTGGAAGGTTGTGATTCAGTCTGTATCAGGAGACCTTTCCCAGGGATGCACCCAGCGACTCCAGTCTTGGAGCTGGTCTTCAGGCTTTCTCACTTGAATTCCTCATGTGACAGTCAGTTACCTTGTCAAGCTTTACTGACACTGGCAACCATCTGAAGTCTGCCAAGTGGAAATGTTTTCTTTTCTTCCTTTTTATTTTTGTTGTTGTTCCCACCCTAATTACAAGTGCTATGAGGTTTCTGAGAAATAAGCCTTTCATCCTTATTCAGTATCCTTCACAGTGAAACACTGTAATTCTGGGAAATATTTTAGGAGCCACAAATGCCAAAGGCACATGAGAACAACTATTTTAACTAGAGTTTCCCTATGAATTTAAATTTACCATGTGTGTGACAGAATACAGTCCTGCAGTTAGCAAGTAGAGGGGGCCTTAAGAAATAAAGAAGAAAAAAACTAATATTTTGTGCCTTATAGATGTCAGTCATGATTCTGATTATATACTGGAAGGGAATTGCAAACACAAGTCCTTCATAGGTGAGGTTTTATCAGTGAGCTTAACTTGAATGAAGGTTTGACTGGTCCAATTAAAGAACTAATCAAGAAAAAATTTGATCAGCCCATCTCCCAGTTGGCATTTATACAAACACGAACCTCAATTTATTTAAATTATACCTGCATTGAGTAGCTGTCAAAATGTAGATCCATCAAAATCTGTACATGTTTGGTTGATGGCTTCAAAGCAGAGAGGGGACACCTGGGCCAAAACTTGAACTCTGCAAGTTCAGAGTCTGGGTGAAAACTACTTTCACATATGGGAAAGTAAGGGAATTTAGTCAACTCTAAAACTGGTATTATTTAAGACACATGACATGCCTTTTCCACTTGAATTCATCAATTTAGACTATCTACAATAAGATGGGCTTTAGTACTATTTCTTAAGGGTGTCAGGCCAAAATTTAAGTCTGTCAGGGTGTATATTTTTGGGCTATTACAAATTTAAAGGATAATACATGTAAAACATGTACACATCCAGGGGGAAAGGATTAGATCACTAAATACATTTAAAAACCACATTGCTTGAGAAGGGGTGAAAACATTTGTAGGTGTCCAGTCTGAAGTCTGTCAGCTGAATAGGACTGAGGGGGAGAGGGCTTGTGGTCACAATGATGAGGATGGGGAGCTACAGGTAAAGAAGTGGGGATGCATGAAGCATTGGGTGGCCAGATCGCCTCCTGCCAGTGATGGTGCTGACATCGATGGAGGAGTTCAATTTAATGACTCATAAGAACCTCCAGCCTTGAAATTCTATGATTAACTATTCCTCTCCCTCAATTGCATGTAAAATATAAATTTTACTTCCTGAAACCCCAGCACGGTCAGCCTGCTTTTTAACATGTTGGAAAAGGAAGGCCGCAAATGAGGAGTTTGTCCATAAATCATAATAATCAACCAAGCACATGGACACACAAGGTGGAGGTGGCCTCAGCACACCCTCCTGGCAGCGTAGCATTACATCTGAAGGGTGAAACACATAGGCACTCTTTGGTCTTGTGCAAGGAAGCTTTTACTGGTTGCACTTGTTGTGAGTAACCTGTAGCCAAAGGAGAGAAACCCATAGGAGTTTTATAAACTATCAGCCCTGGCTTTGCATTTGCCGCAATTTCACCTAAGCCATCTGTATGCTTATTTCTGCTTCCAGTATACCCCACATTTGTTCCATATCTATCTATCTATCTATCTATCTATCTATCTATCTATCTATCTATCTATCTATATAATATACATATATGTGTGCATATATATATATACATATACATATACGGCAGTCACAACCTTATTGACGGGGTGCAAAGGTAGTTCAGTGATAGAATTCTCACCTGCGGGAGACCCGGATTTGATTCCTGGACCACGCACTTCCCAAAAAACAAGCAAAGAAAAATTGAACAAATGGTGCTGCGATAATGGGATACTCACATGAAAAAAAAAAGAAATGTGATGCCAGCCACATAGCATACCAAAAAAAAAAAGCTCATTGACTTTAGGCTCTAAGAGATTAATATGCAGCTGTGCTGTATTAATGTAAATATTGAGCCAATCTTCCTTTGCTATTATTTTTATTGCTGTCCTCTTCCTTATTACTAGTATTAGTATTATGAGTATTGTTATCAAAATGACCAAGCACATCGGTGAGAAGTATGTTCATCTGTAACAGGGACAGCTTTAATGGCAGGGGAAGGTCAGTTTTATGGAATTAGATGCACAGAACAAGTCATTCAGGGCTGTTTTAGGGTATGTCAACTACCAGTAAGTGCAGAACATAGGAGTTGAATGCAGGTTCATTGGAGGCCAGAGCCAACGCTTCCACAATCATTAACACATGGATATCCAAATGAGGCCAGCCTCTGCAAGCAGGCTATTTAGAACTGACTTGGTGTCCCTCTTGCCCAGTATCTATTTTGCTCAGGGCTCAGGTTTCCATTCTCATTGTGTTAAACTGTCAGAGCCAGTTGATCCCCTACCAAATGTCTGCTGTCTCCTCACTCAGAAGTGATTAGTCTCTAAGAAGCTGAAGGAAGTTTCAGGACTGAGATGGCATTTTTCATAAGTACAGATGAAGCCAATCCTTAAATTAGATGGGATAATAAGATCATCAGATTTGCCCAAAATACCCATGATTATCAGTTCCTAATAGACCCAATGCCTTATTTTAGGATAGACCTGGAAGTAACAAGTTTGTAATAAGATATAAGCAGAGCTGACTCATTTAATTAATTCCCACCAAAAGAATTTAAATTATTTACAAAAGAAAAAAAAATATGAGAAATGTGCTAATTCAATAAAAATGTAAGGCATTTACTTTTTTATAGTTTTTGGAAAACGTTTATCTTTCTCTAAATATTCATTATAGACAACTTTATATAGAAATGGCAGAATCTTAACACCCCATACTGCCAATCACATTTTTGTTTATCTGTCCACAAAGAAACAAAACCCTGGATAGATAGCAACTTTATTTTTATAAATCAGGAGATATTTTGAACTACTAGGCTCTGAGAAGATGCAGTATCCTGAGTGATCAAAATGGTGAAGTAAAAGAGTCTTGTCAGGCAATCATTTCATCCCAAACTGTAATTTTGGATTGAGGAGCAGGTAACCTTTAGCAAATAACACAAACTAATTTGGAGAGATATGTGCCTATATTAAGTTATTGTTGGTTTCTATTCTTTAATTTTACCAATGTTTTAAGTGAATCTCTTTCTCCCCTCCTTCTTCCATCCCCTTACTATTTTCCCATTTTCCCTTTTCCAATTATGTCTGAACTCCAGTACGAAGAAACATGTATGTCCTTGAAGATTGCTTCTATCATAATTTACTATGGATCTAATGCATGCCAGTGTTTGTGAGATTTGTGAAGTTTGCTTCTATTCATTCCTTTACTTTCACCCTCAATATTTACTGAATATCCACTAGGTGTCAATAGTTGGCTTCGTTCTCTCTGGAGAACTGGAAAAAACAGGTACTGGAAGCCTCATTGTTTGCTGCCCTAAAGCAAGATAGAGCTGAAGCACCCAGGGTTTCCCAAGCAGTCTTTGTTCATGCCTAATCTGAACATCACTATTTATTGTGATTCTTTTCTTATCAAGTACTGTAATTTGGGGCCAAGTATATGGTCATCCTAGTTAAAACTGTAGGATGCATGGTTTCTTATGTTGGTGAGCATGTCAGCATGTCTTCCCGTACATGATGTGCAATCCCTAATTGAATAAGGAATCTCAGTTCACATGATCTGACGAGGTAGGGTCCTTGTTCACTTACAACTTTGAGCTTCAATTCCTACCTTGCATATATAATTGGCTAGGTTATGGTGTCCAGGTAGTGTGAGAATAGTTTGTAGATGGATTTCCACCTAAAATCAGTTGATTATACTTATATATGATATGATTATGTCTACCACCATTAAAGGATATTACCCTCAGCAATGTGAGGTGTCTCCTCACATAATCAGTTTAAAGGTCTGAGAAGCCAGAACTAAGGTATCTCAGAAGTCAGAAAGAGGGATTTCTCCCTCTCCTTCAGCCAGCCAGCAAGCTTCCCCTGGGAAATTCAACTTCACCTTTATTGATGTTTCCAGCTTGCTGCCTACCCTACGGAATTTGGGTTTACCAGCCCCCACAACTGCATCAGCCAGTTCCTATATATAGTATATATTGGCCATGTACTATGTACCAGCACAGTTCTAAGGGCACTCAATCTTCATCCTAACTTCATCACTATTAGAAAAAAATGCTGTGAATAAACGCTTACCCAATTGTGGAGAAAAAAAGAATTTATTCATTCTTTTGCAAGAACCAGTGTTCTGGTTCTTTGGTGGCTGGTGTGCCTGGCTGAACACAAAAATAGAACACCAGAACGGTTATATCTCTGCCTAACTCACAGTCCTTCCCCTCTTTCTCCTCTGATTGGATACTCCAGGGATTACAGCCTATCTGGATAGTCTAGCTAATTGAAATTTCCAGCAGAAGATTCTTGCTTTTAATTGCACTTTATTTTTCAACGACCCTGGCCATTACTTTTTAACTTGTTTCTACCTGTTTGACACCAATCCTAGGCTTACTTCAGAGATGCTTTCTTTTCCTACCTGTAAAACTGGTTTGAGTTATTCTGCAGCCCTTTCCTGCACCATCTTGTGTGAAAGCTAAGTTTAATTTTCTTACAGTCACCAACCCAATTAACTAAACAAGTTTGTTTTGATTTTGTTCTTGGGGACACTGAAGTTCTGACAGATGTAGCAAATTGCCCAGGGGACCCATCTATAACCACATTTGAACTGAGCTAAGGGATGGTATAAATGGATTCAATGTGTTAAAAAGTGCTATTCACAGTTTACATGGAACATCCTCTCACTTGGCTGGAGTAAGACAAGAAGAAATGAGCTGGAACTGAGGAATAATCATTGTATTTGATGACCTCGAGTGGTTCTCCACACTGGTAGAATCTGTTAGACTCAGAGACTCATCCTTTCTTTCTCTTTTATGACCCAGACTCCAACCTCCTTACTTCCACTTTTTCCATTGTCAATATATGCCCATTAATTGTCACCAAAAAAAAAAAAAAAAAATGAATATTTAACCCTTGCCCCATGCCTCAGCCTTCTAACATGTTCTTCCACTTAATAACAAAGACATATATCTTAAACATCTAGTGATTATAAAATTTAGTGTTCTCCTACCCACTTTGGAGAATCTCTATTATGTGGCTCCCAAGACCTAATTATTATCTTTAACTTCCCAATGGTTTGTAAATATCCCAGCCACCTGCTGCAATTGCTTCTTGCTACCTTGCCAACTTCATTCCAGGTTGCCCAGCCTTCTCTGGTGTGCTCCATCCCTAAAACATGCAGTCTTCTCTCTTTCATTTCCCACAATACCACTTGCCCAAGGCTGTTTGCTAGATATAGTGAGTTTTTGCTGAAGCTTTGGTGGAAATGGAGAGTGATCATAGCACCAAAGGGAGATAGCATAACATTGACAATTGGATGTCACTCTCCCCACCGTTCATCAGCTATTCTTTGGCTCTGGATATCTATTTGTGTTCTCCCTTCATAGTTCCCAGTACCCAGAGAATCTCATTTCTTTAAACCATGTCCCTTGTCTTATCCTATCTTTATAGAAGTTCCCAAGTATGGGGGGGGATATATTTTGATTTTTTGCGGTTATCAAACAATCCTAAAAGCAAGATATCCCTCTACATTAGAACAACCTTTTAACTGGAAGAAGTAAGGCACTTTTCCATTATTGTACTCTATGTTTTAACTGCCTGTGTCTATCTCTTCCCAAAACCAAAATATTCATTGATGTGTTCCCATAAGAAAAAGAACAAGCTCCCTTTCTGCTGCCACTCTGGAGTAAGGAAATGCTGCAGACGTCTTTTAAACCAGCAATTTTCTTCTAATTATAGAAATGAAATATATTTAATTAATCACTAAAAATATATTTACTGAACATCTAAAATTCTCCAGCAATGCTGGGAATATTATGGGGTTATGAAGGTGCATTATATATGGATCCACAAGGAGCATTCAAGTCAGCTGAAGACAGCAAATTTAAGACCAGTTAAAAATGAGGAAGAGGTTATGAAGGTCTCTCTCTCCCACACCCTGTTCTCCCACACAGTTAGTCAAAACAAGTTTGAAAAACAAAAGAGTCTATGGACAGAACCATGTTTTTAAATTTTAAGTTTTAAAATTAAATTAATTTTAATTGAAATTAATTCCATGCTTATTTATTTCCAAAATCCAGTTAGACAAGAAGTGGAGAAATGAGCCTTTGCTTTCTTTCTTCAGCAGGGTTTTACAGACTGTCCGCAGGGTTGTTGCTGACCAAGTCTGGAAGCCAGATGGGGCCTTTTAAGGAAGAAAGTGAAAAGCATCATTTACAGCTCTGTTTCCCCAGGCTCAGGCCAAACAGCTGGCTCCTTAAGTCACTAACCCCAAGCACTCCCCTCAAGCTGGCTAGTGTTTGTAATTCCTCTTAGGAGCCCTGGTGGCATTTGCCTGCAGGCTGGTTACACCTTCCCTTTTATTCAGACACCTAGTTCCCTGTACTTTCCCCTTTTGTGAGAGTGAAACAGCAGCCTGCCATGCTTGAGATGCAAAGATCCAAGGTGAAGTGGTGTTCAGGCTTTCAGGATAGGGATGTGGTAAAGCTTACATGCCTCACAAATGTAGGGATTCTACCAACTTTAGGCTCTTCCTCACGGCAGAATGAAAGGCTTTGAAATCACGGCTCTCTGAATCCCAACTCTTTTGATAAATTAACTGTGTGTCTTGGGCCATGCATTCTGTCTTTATGAACCTCAGTTTATTGACTGCTAACACGGAAATACTACTGGGTCTTAGGGTTTAGAATTAATGAGCATAACGAAGCATGTGTTCAGTGAGCAATGGCCATGTGGCTGAAATAAAAATTATATACTTAGCTAGAGAAACTCTCCATTCATTAATTACTGGAACTGTTTGTGATGGATAATATGTGCCATGAATGTGCAAGATGTTTCCCAGCTAGCCTTCTCTGATGCTTAAGCACATATCATGCCAAGTCTTTTTCCTCAAAGTATCAGAGATGAAATGTCCTATTTGTTCACATATGCAGAGATTAAAATGTATTTCTTTTTCTAAATTGTAAGATCCTCGAGAGGAGGAACTCTATTATTATTTTTTTGCATTAGTCAAACATCCACAGGCTCACAATAATGCCTAGAACATAACTGGCACACAAAAGATATGAATGGAATTTTTTAAAACCCTGCAAATAATGTTTTCTCACTTTACAGATGAAACATCTGAGGCTCTGAAAGAACAATTTCCTGAAAGTCATATAGGTAATAGATCGTGGTTTCTTTATCATCATCTTTTTTACAGCTGAATAAACAGAGGTTCAGAGAAGATGAAAGAATTTCCCAGATAGATACTGGCAAACTATTTCACTCAGGTGTCCACTTAGATGTCCTGATCTTCTGGCTTGTAACCAGCTGTCGGTTCACCATGAAAACCTTTCTCAGGACATTCCTAAGGTCTGAACTCTAGCTGGCTGCCCAGGATTTGCTTGATCCAGGTGGCACTAATTCCCATCCCCAGTGAATTCTATGATTCAGTCTTGCCAAAGACTAGTTCTGGCCTTGATGGGAGAGATGGGCTCATCTGTCTCCTGCATGTTTGATCTGTTTTTCTCTTTTTTTTATTTTTTATTTTTCTTGGAGAGGATTTTCTCTATTTCTGACAGGTAGCTAGGCATTTTTGTGATGTGGAAGTGCCTCTCAGAACCCACCACAATGGCATGTATGGGAGGGGGTGATGCTGCTGGGAGCATGAAAGAGGTTGCAAGTATCTCTTGCTCAAGAGCAGAGAAATGAGCAATCTCACCATAGAATGTATTGGGGGCACCTCCGTGAGCGCCAGACTGGGAGGATCTTGGCCGGCTGGACTCTTGTAAGCAGGGCCGGGATGCACACTCCAGATAAGCACATTGGATGCCACTTTTTCAGCCTGCCAAGTGAAATAAATTCAGGAGACAACAGGAAATGGACTCTGCTTCATCAATATTCATTTTTGGCTGAAAAGCTTTGTCTTGCCCACTGAGAAGGGGAGAGGGCCCTTTGCTGGGTACTAGCTCACCAACTGTGCTTACTTCTCTATCCAAGACTGGGACGCACTGGTGAAAATATGGAAATAGTTCCACACCAATCGGGAAAATACCATAATTATCCTCTTAGCCAACTTCACCCCTCCCCAGAGACCCGCTGATCATTGGAAGCAATGATCCAGCAAGGAAAAGCTACAATAGGGGACCTCCATGGCCCACCCTCGTTCCTCAGGCCTGAGTATGTGGTACCGGCCTGCGGGAGGACAGAGACTTGTTCAGTATTTTAAATATTACTCTCACTTCTATTGAAGGAGTTATCACACTACAGTGATTGCTTCAACTTATCTTGACTCTAAGTTACTGAGAACAAGAACTATGATTAACTTATTCTTTCATCACTAGCCCCTAGCTCAGGGTGTGCAACATCCTATGACCCCAAGAAACTCAGAGGAAGAATATTCTAAAACAGGTCAGTGGTGGAAGTTGTGGTTATACATTCAATAGTGTGGATGTCTTCTTCATTTTCTTTTCTTCTTTTTTTCTTTTCATTCACTCATTTTTGTTTTTAATCTCCAGGGAACATGGCTAGTTTTAGTCTATAAGATCAAATATTGAGACTCTTCGTTGATCCTTATTTTTCAAATAATCCTTCCATACTGAACTTTTGTAATACCTGTGTCAGAATCCTTCTGATTAGTTTCATGAACTACTGGAAAAGCCAGCCAGCTTTTCCCTCTTCTGGACCTCCAGCTTTTCCCTCTTCTGGACCTCTTGTGAATACCTGGAACATCAGAGGAGTTCTCTTTTCAGTTATCTTAAGATTTGAAATAAACTATATGTTATATAATAGATAGAATAGAAGTTAGGTATTAAACATTATTATTAAAAAGATGGGCCTAATTTTATGTGTTGGCTTTCTCCTCACCCACAGTTTTGGACTTTGCGTCCCTTCCATGTGTTCATTCTTCCAGGAATGAAACCTTGGGGGCACAAGACTTGATGAAACTGTCTCAGATGTTCACACATTTCCAAGAACTTCATTAAAGGTGGTGAGTTTGGTCTCTAATAAAACTTCATTTGGGTAATTTTCAAGAAGAACAATGAAATAATATTGTTGTTCATAATATGCTTATCTAGAGAACATGTATTCATAGATCTCCCATCTTTTAACAGGCACCTTAAATGCATAGCCTTTTATTTTAATCACAGTTCTCCAAACTAGGTATCCTAATCCCCATTTTACCTGTGAGGAAACTGAAAGCCAGAGAGGTTAAATAATTTCCCCAAGGCCATCGAGCTACTAATTGGTGGTTCTGGGATTCACCTCCCGACTGCCTGACTCCAGCTCCCAGGTCTGCCTGACTCCAGCTCCCAGGTCTCTTTCCCTTGAGGGAATGAGGTGCCTCCTCCCACCTTTCCCCTTGACTTTTTCCTTCTCAGGAAGAGTCCTGCTTCTTCTATGCAGACCACACTCAGCTATGGAAGCAGTCACACCCTTCTTGCAGTAACGTTTTCTAGCCGTGGTTCTCAAATTTTGCAGCACCCAAGAGTGCCTTGAGGAGCGATAAGTATTACTGACCTCCCCAGGGTCCTATTTCAGATATTTTGAGCAATTGTTCTCGAGTGGGACCTGGGCATCTGTACTGCAAAAGTTTTCTGGCATTTCAAATACATAGCAATACTGAATCATCATTCTGGAGCAAAGTGCATCTCAATATAATATACTTAGGAAACACCTGGAAATTTGTTAATGCTGATTCTGATTCAGCAAGAAAGGGGTGGACTTGAGTTTTTCCATTTCCAAAAAGCTCCTAGGGGATTCGCTGCTTCTGACCCACAATTTCTGCATCTGGGCCAGCAAAGCCCCAGAACTTCCCTTGCCTTTCTGCACAGCCAACCCAGCCCTTCTCTCCTTGGTGCTGCTCTCCTCCTGGCAGAAATTCTCCAGGCCAGGGCTCTGTAATGTGCTCTTGACCTGGCTGCACTTTTGCATAAGGGCTCAGTAAGTTTTGTGAAAGCTCAATGAAAACCGGTTAGCCAAGTGGAATCAAGTGTGATGTGTAATGAAGGCCAGGTAGCAAGTTCAGTACTCAGGTTCCGTGCCCAGGGGACCCACTTAGCCTCCTCCCGGCTAGCCTTTGCCCAGGTGTGCATGATTAGCCCTGTGGGACTCTACATCCATCACAGGTGAACTACTCACCAGCAATGCAGCCAGCATTTCATGCCCACTCTATAAGGCCTAAAGCATCACCTTTCTAGGAAATAATAATCAACAATATTAGCTGTTATTGGGTGCTCACATGGATCACACATTGTAAGAAACCCTTAAGAAACCTCAGAGCACTCTAGGATTTGTAAATGAGGAAACTGGACTGATAGTTTTAATCTTCTGAGAGCAAGCAACCTATCCAGCAACCCAGAATGCAAGGGCTGGGCCAGTGTGCAGGACGCTTAAGAGCGTGGCTTAGCAAGGTAAATGGTTTGCAGCATTTTAAGCTTGGAAACTTAAAGGTAATTCTTCTAGCCTGGGCCCTATCTTGCATTTTGATTCTCTGCACTGTGCTTATAACTGTTGATGACATCACTGCTTCACTGGTTCACTGCTCATTTAGAGAACCATGAGTCATGCCATCACTATGCAAAAAACAACCAAAAGCAAAGACAAAAAAGAAAACACTGATCCACTATTTAATATTTGGATTTTTTTTTCAGATACATCCAAGATGGACAGCAAGTATATCCTCAGACTTAATTACTTTAATCTGGGTACTTGTCCTTCTGTTGTATCTATTTGGACCCTTTTAATTTGTCATCAGTTTACAAGGAAATGCTTTCATCCTTGCCACTGATCTGGGAGCTTCCCCACTCAGTGTTTGGTTAGAGTCTGATGCACAGATTGGAAAGCCTGCTTTATTTCCAGAGATTAAGAAAATAATCACTTGGACATAGATACTTTTTAATGATCAAATTCAAGGGAAAATTACATCCATGTTGCTTATTGTTCAAAAATATAATTTTTAAAAATTCATAGTGAATATTGAATACTAAAGAATGAAAAGAAAAACAATAATAATTTTATGAATGTCTGAGGATTATATAACTTGCTAGTAAATCCGAATTGCTGAAAATTAGGTACCAGATAGTACAACTTTTTTAGAAGTACATCCCATCTGTTTTCTCTATCCAATTCAATAGTTATTCTCTTAGCCTATTATAAGTCGATGACAGGTATTTTATTGACAAATCCAAATACAGGGCACTCTTCAAGTACTGGGAATTTTTTTTTTAATGGTCCAGACATAAGCCCTGCCAACATAGGCCTTTAGTCTTTCATTATTAATGGAAGTGTTCTTCTTTTTTTTTAATTGAATGTCTGCTTACTCCCTTAGACAGTCCTTTCTCCTGTTTTAAAAGAAGACCTATAAACTCTGATAAATACTTACGTTTTTATCAGGGATCTTAAGGTGATGATATACAACAGTAAACCAAAGAAATCATGGCTCTCCTATTCTAATGCAAGAAACTGGCAATAAACAGCATAAAAATAATCATTGCCCTATTTAAAGATAAATTATCTTAGTTTTAGCATTGAAACCTACAGAGAAAAGAACCATGTTGCTACAGAAAAAAAAAGGATTAACTAGAAAACAAAAGGAAGTAGATATTGGCTGAATTTATGGAAGAACTGATGCTGATGTGAAGTATCTCAGAATGAATCTGGCTAACTTTTGAATTGGAGACTTGGGGACCCCTCCATCAATAGAGAAATGCAAGTTGAAAAAATGACCTTTTTGGAGATATTTTCCCTTTTATTTTAGCTAAATTACCTCTGTAAGCTTCTCTTGACCAGTGCTTCTCCATCCTCTTCTCCTGCTTTATTTCTTCATTGAGATTTTATCACTTTCTGAAATTATTTGCTTACATATTGACCTAGCCATCTTTCCCGAACTGAGTGTAAACTTTATGGCCATAAAGTTTTTTTATTAGTATAATAATATGTCATTAAAAGCCAACAACAAGGCCTAGAAGATAGTAGGCACTCAACAAATAGTCTTTGAATGAATGAGTGACTGACTGAATTAATAATGTTGGACATGGATTTAGCATAACAGTGTTCTCACTGAGAAGTGGTTATTTCTAGGGTTCTCCATCTAGTCAAAAGACCTGAGAATTGTAAAATTGGTTCCCTGATTAGCATTAATAATAATCATTTATTGAACCTGCCAATATTTAATCTGGATGACTTTGTGGTCGGTGACCCGAGAACGCTGCAGTCATAGAAAAACAGCTCTTAGTATGATATTGTCTATTGTCCTGTGCTGTGTTTCGATCTTCAAAGACAATTGGTATGCTTTCTTTTTTTCTTACTGCACCTTCTGAAAACATTCACTAATTGCCAAGGACCCAACGTTGATGTCCTCTAAATTATTTTAATAAAGATTATTTTTATTGAAGTAGGAGACCACATAATTGCTGATGACAGATTAGAGGAGTGAATGTATGGAGAGTTTTCAGCTCTCTTAAGAGTAGGTAACGAGGGTGTAAAATTGGACTTATGAATTTAAAGTGAGATCAATGATAGGAGACGTTTAGGGAGTATTATAGAGTGTGCATTTGCATATACAAACTTGTCATCAGTCTCCAAATATTAAAATAAAGGCATATCTCTTGATGCACAAGAGAACTGGCTTTAGAAGAAATAAAAGGAGGTCATCGTACATTCATAACTCTTTTACCAACTCCCATTTATGAATATCTACTTGGTGGCCAGACAGTGGGCCAGGCACTCAACGTATGCTGTTTCATTTAAATTTGATTACAATTCTGCAAAGTAGATAAATCATCACCATTTTACAGATGCAGAAGGTGAGGGTCAGAGAATTTGAACCAGGTTGCCTGACTGCGCCCTGCCCTTTACTCTCTGCAACACTGCCCTCTGTGGTTATAGTTTGAAATTACATGTAGTCTGTTAGCTAAGTGTTCCCTTTACCCAGCAATGTGGCTTTGAGAATCTATAATAAGGAAATTATGTATTATATGATGAATTTTAAATAAATATATATATATATATATGTATGAAATCTGTATATACAAAAACAGATATATATATATATATATATATATATATATAATGTCTGACGGTAGGATTGTGAATGTTTTATTTTCTTATTTATATTTATTCTAAATTTTCTATAAGAAGCATTAGTTACTTTTTAAAACTTGCATTTAAAAATACCCACTTTACTTTTTGTAGTGCACTGTAAATCTTTGGATACTGATTCCAAAGGACGCTAGCCATGCTCTCCTCAACTGTCCCTTGGAACTGCTGCAGGAAGCTGGGTTATAGACTGGATAAAACACTGGCCTGATTCACCATTGCATATCTTAAGATAAACTACACATCTAGTCAAATCTAATGCACCTTTCACTTTTGTAGCTGTTCCTAAACTCAACGAATGGATAATAAAATGTCATATTCAAATGGCATTGAGCTATTTAATGTGTTTTCCCTAGTGCTTTGAATTTAGAATCACTATATGAGTTATTTCTACAATTATTTTCCACCTTAATCTGCCAAAAGAAAGGGAAATCAATTCAGTTCACATCTCAACTGCAAGGCTGTTATAAAAGATCCATTGTCTGAACCTCCTCTGTACATGGATCTTTGAAATTGGACCCAGTGATGCAACATAAATTTTAGAAAAACGATCTGCAACTGCTGGTTGGCCCCAGGACTATTTGAGACATGATTTGGGGACCTCCATTTCAATATCCATTACTCATAGGTCTTCACCTTTATTTCAGGAGTTTCTAGACTGAATATTCTCACCGAATAACTCAGTCATCTTAAGCAGATCATTTTACCTCTCTCTACCTGAGTTTCTTTTTTATGTAAAATGGAAACTGTCACATCTGAGAAATTGATTCAACAAGAATTTTGTGATTGCTGTTGGCAGTGGTGGTTTTTTGAGAACCATGAATATTTTGCAGCCCTGAACAGCAAGGTTATCTAAGTCAGCCCAAATGGACCCAACTTCTTACTCACTTTGGGATTTGTCCAGGCCCCTGAACCTTACTAAGCCTCTGTCTCCCTCTTCTTAAACCAATGATAATTTATATATGCATCTCCAAGAGTTGTTGTGGATGTGAAGTGAAAGAAGGCATGTAAAGAACTTGGCAAAATGACAGGCAAAACTGAGTTCCTCACGGATGGTAGAGGTGAATAGCTTAAGATACAGATGCAAACCATTTTGAATATTGGTCCTTGTGTTTATTTTGTTATTGTTCGCTTTTGTTAATTGATAATGATAAAATTATATCTATGTTTACTAATTATCAAAATATTGGTAAAGCTAAAGTGGGGGTGGGGTGGGGACCCATAAATCTATCACCGTTTATATTACCATTTTAAATTACTGCTAATACTCTGATGTTATTTTTTTATTTTTATCAATTCTTTAAGATTTTCCTAGCTATTGTTATATATATATATATCTATGGAAATTTTAGTATGCAGTCTTCACTTTATAGCAAAACATAAGCACTTAGTTTTACTATTAAAAATCTTTGCAATTATTAATGTTTGCATTATATAAATTATAATTATTCAGGTGTATTTTTTTATTCAGAAGCTACAGAAAGTAGATTATGAAAATTATAATTCTTTATAATTCTATAGGCCAGAGATAGCTACTCTTAATATTTTAAGAACATTTTTCCTTGTCTTTTTTTTAGATGCAAATACAAGATTTGATCCCATCTAAGATACCCACAATTATAAAACCTTCCATTATTTCCTAAGGAAGAAAAAGAAATCCTACCAAATAAACTCTGATACACTGCTTTTTTATCACTTAGAATTTTTATTTTGTGTGTCTTGAAATGCTGCTCTTAAATTAAATACACAGAGGATTTTTTATCATAGTATCATTCGTGTGCATGCATAAAAAGAAAACAGATGCAAAATAAATTGGATAAGATCGTCCTAAAACTTCCCTGCATTCAGAGTTTGCCTTTCCTGAACCACCTTTGCCACATCATGTCTATATATATCATCTTCTGTGTTACTCATGATCGACACAAACATTAGTTTTTCAATGTTGAATCTTAGTATCACATTCTAAAGACATTTTAAGTAGCAGTTAAACTCAATACTTGTGGAATCAGTGATGCACCTAACCCATATAGTGACAGAGATGCCCAAGCTCTGTCCAAGTTTACTCAACTTCACATGGACAAGCACAGTTTCAAGATGGTAAGAATGAGCCACGGATGGGAAGATGCGTTGCTATTTCAGGAGTGAGAAAAACACATGCATCTTGGAATCAGTGAAAAAGGCATATTTTACATAATTTTTCTCTTCAGGTGCTTTTTCCTATTGTTGTTGTTGTTTTTCTTCTCATCCATTATTAATTTGGGAACATTTCCCAGTATCTTTAAAATGCTGCAAAAATCTTTTTTTTTTTAAGTATTCAGTATAATACAGCCAAAAAAAAAAAACCTTAGCTCTTAAGGTTTGTAGAGAACTGCAAGTCTGAAAACAAAGCTTGCAAACAAGAATATATAAAAATGACTCCTAAAAAGGCAAGGGAAGAACTGAACAAATCAAATTATGAATGCTGAAATGGTGTTCAAGATTTAATTTTAAAAATCTATAATTGCACGTCAAAGTAATTTGACTTCTGGGAAGAATATTTTGAAAGAGTGACTATGTTTAATTAAATAAATTTATGTTCTGTATCAGAAAGTAATAAATTTGAGAAGGTCTGTGATTTCACATAAATTGAAATCTGATGATACATTCAAGAGAATCAGAGAAGCAACTTAATTTGGCAGGTTTTGTTGTGTAAAAATATTTATCAGAGAAAGAAGAATGGAGGCAAAAGATATGCATGTAAATATTTAGCCTGAAATACATAAATTTTTGCATCAAATATTACAGTTGAGAATATCTCCATTTAACAAATTTGTTCTGAATTTATTAGAGATCTTGGCACCTGTTAGAGAGTGTTTCAGCAATTAAAAATATTATTGTCTACAGAGAAGAGTCAACTGAATATGTCAACAATTTCCAATATGTAAGGTCAAAACTTTAATTTTGAAGAAATTTTAAATGATTTTATATTTAAAAATAAAATATGACACATTGAAAAAGTACTTATGCCGGTGATAAGTTGTTACAGTCAGATAGGGCTAAGACAATTACATTACATGAATAGGTAATAGGAAAAATATTTTGATTTTGTGTTTTTCATGTTCTAATAATCCATATCAAGCTTTTAAAATGTACTTAAATGTACTGGATAGTTGTTATTTTTATTTTTTAGAAATAATTTTATTAGTTAGTTTTTTATTAAAAAGACCAATATAATAAGATCATTTTATTTTTCAGTAAATAAATGTTTTAAACATATGTTAAAAGCTTCGTTATGCCTGCAATAATCAATTCTATTGTATGCAATAAAATATTTAAAATATTTAACCCTTCTCCTACTATACAGCATTTAGGATGTTCCTACTTACCCTATTTTATTCAGTATTTCACGTATTAAATGGATATCTCTTCACCTGCAATCCTGATCATTTTGTTAAGATAGATAGCAAGTAGAAGAATTTCTGAATCTTATAATATGAACATTTTTAAAACTAAATTGCATCAAAGTCTTTTGAAAGGTTTTATACGTTCCTTGAGCATCAGGAAATAATAGTAATAAAAATCCAATGCATAATTTAAAGAGTAAGAGGTTTTCTCAAATAGGTTTTAAATAACGAAAAGAATATCAATAGCATTTTGTGAAAAGACAATGTTGAGCAAATTATATGAATGGCACTTGCAGAAATTATCGTTCAGTAATTATAATTTCTGTTCAATCATATATATATATATATATATATTTATCCAAGGCAGCTATTGGGTATGTGCCATTTTCTTGGAAATAAGTACAATGCTGTATACACCAAGCTAAATAAGACACGGAGCCTGGATGTAAGGGATTCTTCTGATGTGGCCAAAATGCATGGACAGAAATCATTAATACCAATACCTGCAATTGTTATAATAGAGCAATTAAGGGTCATGGGCACAGAGGGCATCTGCTGGGAGTGGGGTTGTTGAAAAGACATCATAGAGGACACAAGCTAAATCTAGGAGGATGAGTAGTTTGACCACAGAGAAGAGAGTATAAATAGAGGTGGATGGCAGGGACAAAGGGCTCAGATTAGTAAAAGCATGATGTGTTTGCCAGACAGAGAGATAATTGTGAAGTCGATCTAGGATTCCTGGGGCTGGATGTCCAGGACTAAACAGAGATACGTCTTATTTGTCTTGCTATGGATACTCTCATTGTATTAAATCACACTTTCATAATTGAGGCTGTCACTTATGGTACTATTCCATGGAGAACAGTCATTCAAGATATATGCATTGGTATCTTGTTTTATGCATGTAAGATGAGATGCCAGTCCCCTGAAGTGTGGTATTGAGCGTATTAGACAAGCACAAACCCAATAAGCAAGTAAAACAGTAAAACAATTTTAAGTAACCTCAGGTGTTTAAATAACACAGGGCAGAATTTTATAAAAAGATTAGGTTGAAGTTGGATGTGGAAATGTTCTAGATTAAGAGGTCAGGGCAGGTCTCTCTGATATGTGGTAATATACAGACTATAGAATAATGCTAACAAGGGTTCAGCCACCCTTGTTACCAAAATAAAAATAGTCCAAGCAGTGGGAATGGCAAGAGCAAATTCCCTAGGGCAGGATCAAGCTTCAGTTTGAAGCACTGAAGGAAAGCCAGTGACAAATCCACGGAATAAAGTGAGTGAGAGGTACAAAGAGATTGCAGAGATGGAGACTACATTTCCTCTAGAGCTTATGGGTCTTAGTGAGGAGTTTGGAATTTATGACAATTCTGTGAACAGCTATTGGAAGTTTATGGAATGAAGTAATGTGACCTTAGAAGCTTATTAATTTATCTTCCTATAATAAACAATTTACTCACATAGTCACTCTAGTAGGAATGGGAGGTTAAGCAACAATTGTGCATCTTGGAATGAAGCAAGCCTTGATTATATTTAATATTTGATAATATAGCTTTGCATAAAACTAGGGTAGAGCTTAAACATGGTTCTCACATCTTCTCTCTTCTATTCTCCTCTCTTTTCTTCTTTCTCTTCTCTTCTCTCTCTCTGTTTTGAGTATTTGTGCCGATCATTTTGGATAGGTTTTTACTGAAAGGGGTGTTATCCTCTCTCAAGTTTCAATCTCCAGGGCTCCCCCTGCAGAGAGATAGAGTGAGTCACTGATGTGGGAGGATTGTGTGGTGTAGAGGAGAGCAGAGGTCACCATGTGGAGGACTGGGTTTCAGCCTTGTAAGCCTGACTAAATAATGGAGCCTTTTGGATCATTTTTCTTAATGTACATGATCATTTCAGAAATGAGTTAATTTTCCTTCTGATTGTCCTTATGTCAGTGGTTACCACCATTTTGATTTTGACTGATTTTGCCTCAGCCTCTTTCAATGAGGCAATCATCTGCAAGAAATGAGCAATTATAGGAATCTGTAGGTGATTTAAAAAAACATAATTGGTGAATAATCCTACCCTAAGTAGCATATTTTGCTTATATATTCCTAAAAGAAAAGCCTTAAAAATAATTATGTGCATTTGTGAGGCACCTTTACCTTTTATTAATATTTTGGTGTATTTTCCTCCTTTTTCTAAGGTGTTTCGCCTATGTTGTGTCTTATTCATGTTATACTGGCTGTTATTCATTCGGTCCTAGTGAATATATTTCTTCATGCTATTTGTCAAGTTAAGCAATGCTAGCTTCCCCAAACAGAAAATAACAACGACAATAATTTGAAGTATCTGTAGTTTAATGCAGCAAGTATTTATTCCTCAAGTTTCTTCACATGTGGATTGGGTAGCCATCTGCCATCTAGAACTATGCCATTTAGAACAAGTGCCCTGCAAAGTTGCAATAGTATAAGGACAAAAAGTGGAGAAATGACATACAATGCTTCTGCTAACAGCCGTTGGGCAGCTTTGTTGGCATGGCCAGTATAGTGGAGGGCATGGGGTGTTTGGAGAGCACTAGCTCTGTCACAACCTGTTCTTCTGTCTCCCAATTTCTGCCACCCTTCCCTGACCCCCACCACGCTCCCACCTTCCTCAATCTCTCCACTTATTGGCCATGCGATATGAAGGAAGACCTCACGTAGTCTCATCTAGTCAATTCATCAATTTCCAAGTCCAAGGCCTTCTGGTCCCTCCAGTAAGTCTGTATATGAGCTCTCTTGATATAACGATTATGAATTTAAAAACAGTAATAATAATTTTCATCTCCACAACCTGACACCTTCCTTCCACCAGCAGACATATATATCCACCCTACAGGCCATGATAGAACAGGAAAAAAATAACTACAATCAATATTATCACAGAGGCAGGATAAGACTGTGAGAATGGGGAAATGCTACCCAGCAAACTCTGGTCTGTAATAGGCATGAAATCCAGCTAGGCAAATACTGCAGTCTTGCCCTAGAGAATGGAGGTTGGTTTGCTCTACTGGGCAGCATCTTTGTCAACATCTTGACTTCGAGATCCTTTTTTGGATAATTATTCCTATTCTGTTATCTTCCATGACATCAGCAAATTGGAAATTAGGAGAGAGATCGACTTTATACACAGCTTTCTCATCTCACTTCTTCTTTATAGAAAGTTGGAGCCCCAATAAATGTTTTCAGTGCTGCATATTAAAAGCCCTTATTGGGCCAAACATTTGGTAGTCCTGGCAATATATTTTTCTCAAATCTTAGATGTCTACTGTTTGTTTTATGTTGTCCCCTTCCCCAAGTTTTTCCCTCTCAATTTAGTGGTAAATACCTGTTTGGAAAACTATGCAAGAAGGATACACCATTAGTCTGATCTCTACCATAGGTTCCTTTATGGGACTAAAAGGTTTTACTTGGCTTTTGATACTCAAATGCCTTTGCATAAGCCCATCATTTCTTTTGGGGGGATCTAAAGCATTCCATTTTTTTGAATCAGGAAGACTTCAAATTTTTGTCCTCATTCAGTCCCTTTTATTTTTGCCTGTGAGCTTGCAAATTCTTCCCTAAGCTTATCTTTTTCTTCTAAACTTTACCAAGCATTCCTTACATGTACTTCTCAAATTCTGATTTCTAGCTTCTTCCCTTATCATAAGTCCACTGGGTATATGGTTGCCTTCCAAGTAAATTATTTTGCCAAGTGTTTGACCTCTGCAAACATGGACCTCTTTCTTTCCAGCTGCCAATCTGAGATTCTCCACCATCTATCAAAGAACCACTAAGCCAGGCACCCCATGTAATTCTTCCCTCCGTCACACTGCCCCTACTTTCTCTTTCCCTCCTTCTCGTTCTCTCTCTCTCTCTCTTTCAATAAAGCTTTACTTGAAGGTACCAACTGCTTTATTGATATAAATAACAAATACTAACTACTCACAAAGGACAAGCCTCTATAATTTCAGTGCTAAACCAAAGAATACATTTCCTGCATTATCATTGGGTGTGACTAGGGCAGCCCTCCTTCTGTTAGCATTGCCATCTAGAATGCATGGATGCCCAGGCTTCAGTCCCCATGGGGAATGATATGAGAGATGGATGAGGTATGCTGGCTTTTAACTCTCTTTGTCCATAAGTGATACACATTACTTCCACTTCTCTCTATTTGTGGACTAGTTTGAAGGTCACAATCTTAATTCAGTGGTGGCTGTGACATATAGGTAATAGATGTAATAGTTAGTGAGGGCTAATTCTCTGTGCTACAATATTGCAAATACATTTACCTTCTTAAAACTGCTTGCACATCTGTGATTTAATATTAATTTCAACTATCTCTTAGAGTAAGTCAAGAAATGACTGATTCATTCCAGTTTTGCGAATGGGAAAAGCAATATAGACATACCTGCCTTTGATTGTACTATCTTTCATAGCATTTTCAGTTATTTTAGATTTAGTGCACCCAGAAATCTTTCTTATTCTGCAAACACAATCACTGTACACAAATATTCCTGCAACCAAGAAGGCATAAATTCATAACTCAGTAATCACACTTCTAAGTACCCCAAAAAGTGAAAACAAGGTCTCAAACTGATCCTTGCACACCAATGTTTATAGTAGCATTCTTTACACAGCCAAAAGGTGGAAACAAACCAAATGTCCATTAGCAGATGAATACTAAATAAAATGTGTTACATATACACAATGGAATATTATTCACTTGTAAGAAAGAATGGAGGTCTGAGACATACTGCAACATTCAAGAACCTTGAAAACATTATGCTCAATTAAATAAGCAAGGCACATAATGACAAAAGTTGTATGATTTCACTTATGAAATGATCATAAGTAGCAAATTCACACAGAGAAAGTCAACTAGAGGATCACAGAGAATGGTGGGGTGGGGAAAGTAAAGTTTTAAAAAGGGCACATAATTACCAGAAAAGCAAATTATTTCAATACATTATGACATGTGATAAAGCAATCCAGACTAGAATCACCTCATCTATTCTGTGGGACGGGAAGGATCTCCCATAGGATGAGAAGTCAAAGCTGATGCCTTAGGGATGGGTAAAAACTGTCCATGTGAAAATAGGGAAGAAGAAGTGCAGTCCATCATAAAACAGAGCGGCGTGTCAGCAAGGAAGAAGAGAGCTTGAATCCTTTGTCTAATGATTGGAGCGCAGCAAGACTGCAGTGCAGAGAGGAGATAAAGCAGCTGTGGGAAGTAAGAGTGGAAATTGGTCAGGCAGGAGAAATAAACGGTCTGGCAGGCCGCATTGAGGGGTTTAGAGTTTATCCTGAGGACAGAGGTTTATGCTAACTACCGCCAAGAACTGTTCAATTCCTCTGGCTTCCTCCAATGCACTGTGGACTCAACAACTTGGAACCATGTTTGTCCTGAGGACCAACAGGAGCTTCAAAGGAGACAGTCCTCCAGCTGGTTCTGCAAAGGAAACGCCTGAATTTTTAACCCCAAAACTGGAAGAAATGTGCTTTTCTGTCAGATCGAGTTACAGGATTTATAAGACCTGTGCATTCTATCCATAATGTCTTTCTGTTTCAGATATGACTATATCTTTAAATACCTCTATACGTGTGACAAAAGGTAAAATGTAAGAAATGCATTGCATCTTTTAAAGCAAAATGAACTCAGCTGAAGAAGTTGCAATCTGAAAAGTTTCACCTGATTCTTCTCCAGCTTGGGTTTTAGTAATTATTTGATTAAGTATTGCATGTTTTACAAGGACATTGGTTGTTAATTGCTACAGCCAATAAATCTTTTGCTTTGATGATGTACTATAGAATACTTGCAATTGATAGTCCCTGAATCTTTATTTGCAGAAGCTGTCTGTAATCTCCCAAAATTGGATTCTTTACTTACTAAATAAAACGTGGTATCAATCAGTCAACCTCTTAAACCATCATGCCTTTTGCAATTTGTGGACCAATATTATACTACTCATTTGGCCCTTACCCGTCACACTTGACTTTTGCCTTCATTCCTACGCCACTGCCCTTACCACCACCACCCCCATATATGAAGGTAAATCTTTAATGAAGTATTTATGTATAGTGAGGTATTATTGGCTATTCATCTATAGTTGAATTGTATTCCTATTACTTTGAGAAATGATATTTCATTTAATCCATATACTGCCATATTGGATTATGCATGCTCAGCTTCGCTCACTACCTTTAATTCTGCCCAACACCCAGCCTCACACTACCCCATAAAAGCAAATCAGGACACCCACTCAAATCTTCATTCATTGTGTGGATCTTAAGGGTTCCTTCCTAGTGACCATAGCTTGGCTGCCATTGTCCCTACTGTCCAAGTGTTGGGTACTATATCTGGCCATTGGCAATACTCCTGGTTCTTCATGCTTACCATTGTGTCTCTTATCTCTTTGGTGCCACTTCGTGGGCCTGCCTTAAGGACTCAACTTCAGGTTATTTGGGAGAGGCTACCCACCACAGCTGAGCCTTTAGGGGAAAAAAAACTTCACTGAAGTGGATTGTTTATGCATAAGAAAAATAAAAGCTATATATTAAAAGCTGGGTCTCTCTCTCCCCTTTGCTCTGTTTTACATTCAAGAGACCATTTTCTCTGCCTCTAGTTCCTCTTGCCCCAATCAAAATAATTCTCAGCCTGAATAAGTACTTAGTTCAGAAAATATTTAGTCCAAAGTCAAGTTCTTTTTCTGCCCTTTGTGCAATGTATCTTTTTTCCAGATCTCTGATCTCAACCTCATTCTCCAGTTGCTTAGTGCTTCTTCTTGGGAATCTAACTCTTATCTGCTCTTGGTTTCCTGTAGTCTGACTATATAGATTTGATTATTGCCTTCATAAATGTTCAAATGCCTACCTACCTTTTGTTCCTTCCTCTGCTAATCTATCTTCTTGTATTTGACTGCAGTTCTCCCTGAATTGTGCTTTCCACTATATTCTCCTGTGTTGTCAAAATCCCTCTAACCACTCAAGGTGTCTATTTTTGTTATTTTTTGTAAGGCCTGCTGTGATGTCCACAACATGTTGAGGAGGGACAAGAGCCTAGCATCATTTCCCAGAATCGACTCAAACATGGTTGATTGGCCCATGGCCTGCTTGGACACACAAACACAGGGTTCTGGAAGGTACACATGTAAATCTGTGTACTCAGAGCACACTTTTTCTAAGAGCATCTTCTTTGGGCTCAATTATTTTGACCCAGTGGGTAAGATCTAACTTATCTCTCTGGCTCATCATCATTAAACCTTCTATATGTGCCAGGAAGTAGGCGAGGTGCTTGGAAAACACAATGAATAAGACAGACAAAGACCCAAATTATATAAAGTGTATGTTCTAGCAACAGGGATACTTAAGGAAATAATTAAGCAAATAATTAGAAACATAAGTCATTTTAATTACTATGCTAAGAGGAGAAGTACTTTGCACAGGGATAATTTATCACTTGAGCACTTGACCTAGGCTGGGGGAACAAGAAACGTTTCTTAAGCAGTGACATTTTAGCTAAGTCCTGATATATAAATAGGAGTAACCAGGGGGAAGAAAGTGGAGGAGTGGACCAAAGAAAACAGACTATGTGAAAACCTGGGACTGAGAAGTGCTCCTTAGGATTACAGAGGATTAGAGGGACCACATGGAAAAGAACCAGATGCTTCCAGTTCCTGATGGTGATAGTATACGGAAACTTAAAGTTCTGGGTACAATGAACCACACTGTCAGTGCAACTTAAGAGGGGAATAGTATGATCAGATTACCCTTTTACAAATAGCATTATAGTGACTGTATGGAGAATGAAATGGATGAAGGTGAGAGCAGTAATAAGAAAACCAGGGAGGAAACTTGCAATAATCTACCCAGAAGTGACAGTGGTATATCTTGGTCCAACTCTCTATAAGAGAATGTCTAGGTATATTCTAATCTGCTTTCTGTATTTTAACAAGTATTTGCAGACTCAGATGTTTCTTTAAAGATTATCTCAGTCATGGATTCATGCATTCACTCTCCATTTCTTGTGCCCTGATCCTGTGGGAGGCACTGATAGAGTGTACCAAGGGAATGTACAAACCCTGCCCCAAAGGAACATCTCGGGGAGGCAGACAACTGCATCATGGTAGGACAGGTGCTATGAAAGTGGTAGGCAGGAGAGTAATAGTCACATTTCAAAGGCCAAATAACCAGCAAAGAGGAATCATGAATATTCCAGAAGAGGGACATTTATGCAGATGCATAAAACTGAAGGAAGAATAAAAATTAGCAATGTGTTTCTGATGGGTATTAACATTTTTTTTCTCTATGTGTTGTTAGTTTGGGACTTGGGAGAACTGAAGTCAAAACTCTCAAATATTCAAATAAAAATTATCTCATCTTTTAGGGAGAAAAATAAGGTTATCGTGTCTGTATGTCTATATCCCTTATTGTCACCCTATTAATTGCCTTTATATGCCCTACTGAATTCTCAAATCCCATTCCAATCAGTCCTCTTCTTTCCTAAGCACTCATTTTCTATTCCTCTTCAGCTCCCCCTTTTTCTTGCATTTAGCACTGTATCCTTAATAGCTTTTTACAAACATTAGTCAGAGATCATGAGATTGCATTTTATGTAACCCCTACTCAAATAGCTTAATAATAGAAGGAACACAGTTGGTTCATCTAGCTTATAATTTAGGCCTAGACCCATTCCATGCAACTGTGGATACATGAGTCAAACAAAGTCCTGGGGACCTATTTTCCCTCCCTTTCCCTCTCAAATTACCCTCTGTCTTAGTCACTCTCTCGCTCTCACTTATGCTTATCGTTCTCAGTTAGCCCTTTCTACTTGAAGGCAAATTAGCCACAAGCAGTCATGCAGTTACAGCCTATCAGTTTGTTAACCCCAGGAGGAAGCAGTCTTTGCTTTAGCAATAGTTTTGCAGAGAAGTACAGGACTGACTTCCACCTGGTCCACCATTAATTGCCACAGCCTAGAAAAGGAGATAAGCTGACTGGGAGATCACTCTTACACACACACACCCCTGAAAGGGGAGGAATGTGACATTTGCTCCCTCCAAACTTCATGGGCTGATAGTAAGAATGGTAGGAATTACTCCATGAAACTGAAAGGTGCCATGGCCAGAATGGGGGATAGATTTAAGCCAGTATCTGCTATACTCTCCCAGAACACACCTGCTCCTGTTGAGCTCTGCTTTGCAACAGACTCACTTTCTCATCAGTTTTCTTTCTCCAGTGGAGGCAGGCATGATGAAAGCTGTACTCATTGAAATCGCCCACACCTGCTACATCTGGAATTCATAATACATGTCATTGACTTCATCTTTGATTTTTGACACAAGTTTTATCTTGGAACTGAAATCTTGGACTTGAGGGCTTTGATTTTAACTCAAGGCCCGGTTTATCGATTGCTGGTTTCTGATATAATCTGAGTATTTCTGGTTATCGTTGGAAAGAGTAACCATTGACCTTTGGGATCATTCTGGAGAGCAATAACTCCATATCTTAGTTTGCCCGAGCTCCTAAGAGAAATACCTCATGATGGGTTGGCTTAAGCAACAGGAATTTTTTGGCTTATAGTTTTGGAAGCTACAAGCTCCAAAGTCAAGGTATCGCCAAGGTCATTTCTTCCCAAACTCTGTAGAGTTCTGGCACTAGCTAGACACAGTCCCCAGGGTTTCTTGACGTCCATCTCTGCCTCCCATCAAATGGGGAGCTCTCTCTCCTTGTACCTGCTCTTCTGGTTCACATTAGCTTTGGTTTCTTGTGTGGCCTTCTCTGACTGACCGCATCTGAATTTATTCTGCTTATAAATGACTCCAGTAATCAGGATTAAGATTCAACCTGATTTAATTGGGCCACACCTTAACTAAAAATAGTATCTTCAAAAGGTTCTATTTGAATAGGTTCACATTCACAGGAATGCAGATTGAGAGCATATCTATTGTTCAGGTACATAATTCAATCTATCATTTATACACAAGAAACTGGGGACTTAGAAGGGAAGACAGCAGGATTTTGCTTTCTTGGGAATAAATGACAAAGTCCGAAGATACCTAGGTGTCTGCTTTGGGACAATGAATGCTCTGTGAATACCTGCTTGATGGCAAACAAGGAAGGAGAGACTGGTGGGGAGTAGGGCTAGCCTTAGCAACCAGATGATATAGTTCTTGATATGCACTGTTCTATTTCCCCATTGGTCCTCCATAGCTCTAGCAAAATCTTCTCTAAAACCTTTTTGGGATCTGGTTAGAAATGCAGAATTAAAAGCCCTAACCTAGGCTTACTGAAACAGAACCTGCAACATATAGCAAGGTTCCCAGGGTATTTGTAAGCACTCTTAGTTAAACCCATCTCTAAAAGTTTTAGTCCATACAGCCTGTGCTTCAGGCCATAGGGAAAGTATCTATTGTACACAGGTGGCCATGATGCTAGAGGGAGTTAAGTATTTAGCAAGTTATCTCCATAGGAAAGATGAATTTCAGAGGAGAAATATTGAGGGGCATGCGTGAGTGTGCCATTCCACATGACAAGTATCCTTCCTTTGTTAATAATGGAAGTTTTTTTTTAAGGAAAGTTGAATATTTTAAATATGTTGACCAATGTTAATTGTGACATCATAAACCCAAGGTGCCCAGTCTTGGCCACTTATCCAGAACTCCAATCCCTGCTGGAGCATTCCCTTTTCTCTGCCCCGATCAGTTATTATCTGCTTGGCCAGCTAAGTGAATGTATTCTGTTCCTATTTTCCTTGGCACAGACAGCCAACCACAATGTTGCTACTAAAATAATCCCAGATGTGCTAAGAAATATATTTACTATTTTAAATAACAAGCTGAATTATTAGAAGGTTCAAACCAAATTAATCGAAAGTTAAAGCATAGAAGATTAAAGCCAGAAAGTACTTAAAGAGGCTTAAAAGTTTACCAGAGGAAAATAACAGGATCAGTTTGTTTAAGAGCTGCAATAAGAAGTTAGGCTGAATCAAGGGAGAAAAAGCCACATCTTAACCGACAATTTCATCTCCTAAATGAAGCACACCGACTACTTTATTGTTTCTGAAATTAAAAAAAGAGCTAATATATAAATAAAAAGCACACAACTGATAAAAATTTCATATATTGTACGAAAAAAATTGGTAGATTTGCAGGGTTTTAAAATAGAGTTTTTGTGAAATAGGGAAAGTGCATGTGTCTATAGATAAACTGATTTGACTGTAAATCTCGATTCACTGTGCACCTACTGTGATGCGTTGTGCAACCTGCTTCAACCTTGAGTTAGCCTCCTGATGGATAAATGGTAATAGTAATAAAATCTATAACGTGATGTTGCAAAGATTAAATAAGGTAATTTATTGATAGAACCTGACATATCCTGCAGATATGCAGTAAAGAAAGCGAGTGATACTAGGAGAAAAACTAGGAAGAGTAATAATAGCAGGAGTGGGAGATTGTAGGATGCTAGGAAGATTTGCTAAGGCCACTTACATTGTTTTAAGTCACTTTGTGGGAATTGAATCATGTTCTCCACAAAAGACTAGTTTAAGCCTTTAGCTGACTTCATTTTCACATGAACCCTTTGTAATCAGTATCTTTGATTAGGTTAAGGTGATTCAAGGTGTGGATCACTTGTGAATAGGACCTTCCAAGATCCAGTTTGGGTATAGTAAAACAAAATCATGGTGGGCCTTCATCCGTGTAACTGGGGGCCTTTTAAAGAGAGAGAGTTCTGACACAGTCAGCTAGTTGACGCCAGAAGTCAGAGAAAGACATCAGGAAGAGACCAACATCACCCATGGGGCAGAGGCAGAGAGACATAAGCCAAGGAACCCCAAAGATTATGGCAAGTCACCAGAACAGTACAGTCTCTAGGAAAAGGGTGGCCTGTGGAGACTTTGATTTTGGACCTCAAACCTCCCAAACCATGAGACAACAAAATCTTGTTTAAGCCACCCAGTGTGTGATATTAGTCATAGCAGCTCCGACAAACCAAGACACGCTTCCATTTTCATAACTGACCCTCACTGCCAATCTTTGTAGTTGGAAATGTAGATGTTATTCCAATTTAATAAATACAGATGAAAACCAAGGAGCAATGAGATCAAGTGACTACCTGAAAGGCTCCCAACCAATTTTTGGCAGAGCCATTACTGGAACCAGGGCTTGATGACATGAGAGGCTGGGACCTCTCAGCAGAGTTGCAGCTCCCCAGGCTCCAGTTGCTTTGCATCTGATGCCCATGTTCCCTGTGTCCCATGGCCCCTGCTCCTTGCCATCCATGATTCCTCAAGCTATTTCAAAGATGAAATAGGAAGAAAAATCTGAGTAGAATTGCTAGAATGCCAGTTCCACAAGGAAGGCATTTTCTTCTCTTCTCATAGATTTATCCCAAGGACCTGGAACAGTGTTTATCATGCAACAGACGACTGCAGTATTTATTGGGTTAATGAATAAACAGGTGATTTGATATTACAAAGGGAAGGTGGCAGTTTACACCATCTGTCAGTTCTGGGCAATTTTCATCTGGAAGTGATCTCAATCTCTTACCATTTATAAGCATTAAGTACAGCTAGAAGAGTGGCTCTCAAATACCAGAATCCCCTGAGGTGCTTGATAAAACTTCAGGGTTTTATTCCTTCCATGAAAAACTCTAGGTCATTTCTCACAAAAATTTAAATATATAATTACCATGTGACCTAGAAATTCCACTCCTACATATATACCGAAGAAATTGAAAACAGAGACTCATCCAGATACTTGTACAATGATGTTCATAGCAGTATTATTCACAATAGCCAAATGGTAGAGTCAACCCAAGTGTTCATTAACAAATAAATGGATAATTAAAACGTAGTCCATAAAAACAATGAAATATCATTTGACCATCAGAAGGAATAAAATTTTTATGCATGCTACAATATAGAGTAGCCTTGAAAACCTTATGCTGAGTGAAATAAACTAGGAACATACACACAAATACTGCATGATTTCATTTATATGAAATATTGAGAAATAACAGATTCATAGAGACACAAAGGAGATTAGTGGTTTTCAAATAGATAATGATTTCTAGGATGGTGTCAAATGTCATAAAAGAGGTATTTGTTAAAGCCATGGGAATAGAGTACTTTGTAAATTTTGGAAATGTTCAAATTAAATTAAAACAACTACAACTACAATAGCAACAATTCTAATTCAATTGGTCAAGATGGGTTCCAGGCCCTGTGGTAGGATTAACTCAGACATGGACTATACTGGAGGTGCTTGTATTAGATTCTGTACAGAGTTGTGTATGTGTATGTGTTTGTGTAAGTGTGTGTGAGTGCACATGCATCTGTGTATCTGTAGGAAGAAGATGTCTAGTGAGAAAAGAGAAGATACAAATGAGTGGAACTTGCTACTTAGTTGGTAAATGCTTTCCTCTCCATTAATAATAACATTTATCTTTACCTCCTCTTAGAAGGAAAGGTCAAGATTGACCCATATCATAACTTCCCATTATAGATTTAATTCCCTTCCTTCCTCCAATGCCCCTTTTACTGTATTCAACCCCTCCTCTTAATGAGGCCATGGAGAGAATGAAAAAAGAAAACAGGCCTCATCAATTTCCCTAATGACTCTTTCGAGAAGCCATTTTTTTTTTAACTTTGTATTTTTAGATCTTTTCAAATAATGCTCCTATTAGATGGTTGTCAGAGGCTCCATGGGATTTATGGAAACATTCATTAAGAAAAATAGGCGATGATTTCAAGGACAGTGTCAAATGTCATCAAAAGAGCTATTTTTAAAGCCGTAGATAAGTAGAAGAAGTTTCATTAAGCTCCATATTCATGGTCAGAGTTTGAAGTTGGGAGGAGAATGCATGAACAAGACAGGCTTAGGTTTGAATCTTAATACTCACTAGCTCTGTGTCCTTGTGCAATTGCCATCTACTTTACAGTCATTTTACAATTTTTAAAAACTTTTGAATTTAAATGAAACAGCATCTTCAAATGAAACATAGTGTGTGTGCCTGATAGAAAGACATTCCATGACTCTTGGATTTTTCTCACTCCAAGAACATCTGAGAACTTCAAGTCTTATTGCTATTTTTCTCTCCTTAGAGTCTCTTCAGATGACTTTCTTTCCTTCTCTATTTTTCTTAGACTTTATCTAATAATCTGGCATCTTTCTTTGTTACCTAGCTCAAAAATCACAGCCTGCAGGATCTCCAATCTTCTAAACATTTCCATGGGAAGTAGAAACTATTTGTACAAAACACGCTATGATCACGTGTCTCCATTAACTGCAACTTTGTACATATTCTACTATATGTTGAGCTCCATAGCAGGCTCTGGGATTACCCTGATAAATAAAACATAATCTCTACTCTTAAGGGATTCATTTTAACAGGAAAAGCCAGACATTTTTTTTTTAAGGGAGCAAGAAGATACTATAGATGTGATCATAGAAATAGGTCCATTGTATTGTGGGTCCAAAGATAGCTCTGCCTGATAGCTGGAATGGAGGTTCAGAAGTCTTGGAGGTTCACTTCAGAAGTTTTGAAGTGTTGGTGAAAAGGGAAGTGGAATGGAAACAGAAGGCTGGTAACAGCCTGCAGACTATTTAAAATGTGTAGAGCTGGTTTAGAAGTGGTGATTCAGTGATCTATAGAGCTAGCATTTCAGGTAGGTGCTAGTTTATAGAAGATCTATTACATCTTGCTGAAGAGCAACTTCTTTGTCCTATGAGATGTTAAGCATACTTTAGCAATAAAGTACAGTACTTGAAATAAGAAATGGGTTGAATATATGTGAGGATGGGGCAACAGTGAGGTTTCCAAGTGAGAAGGAATTTAGCATTTGATAATTGCTAGTGATCATCCCTTGCATCAGGGGACTATTCAATGAACATGAATCGGGGCTCTAAATGGGATGGAAATGACAGTATAGCCTTTCTTACCACTGTATCAAGGGTTTTCCATCATTGCTTCTCAATTAACCTATATCATCATTGACATTTAAGAGTCACTCAGCTTGCTCATTCAATTCATACTGAAAATAGTTTATGAGGTAACTACTGTCAATTGTTATGAGCTGAATCACTAATCAGAGATGGTTGGAAAAATATTTAAAATCACATCTAATGAATCAGATTATTAAATATATTTATAACAGAAGAGACAAAAGTTCTAGAATCTCTGTGACCACCATAGGAATTTGTTCAAGAGGTAGTCCCTACATTTTAATATACTTGGCATTCCTTAGATACAGTCAGCCCCCAGCCCTGAGCCCAAGCTGATACACCAGGCTAGAAGCCCACCCAAGAAAGACATGAGTAGCCATCAATAGAAAAGCAAGCTCCTGGACTCTATTTCTGTTCACAGAATAGTCTAGAAATCCAGAATTTACCTTTTTCTGTCTTATGTGCTTCTTTTAGCTCTTTGCATTAAAAAAAAAAAAAAAGAAAAAGAAGAAATATTTCTGGCTCTCCTCTCACACCTTGTTGACTTATGTTAGTCTCTGGGTCATTTCACTTACGTCCATGTGGCCAATTGTTGATTCTTCATATACCCCGGACAGGCTTGGACTGGCTCCCTTGGCCCAATCCTCTGCTTTGACCCAACTGGACAGGTCCATGTCAAGCCCCTAAAGAATAATCTGGAATCAAACAAAGTTATTGGGGAGGTGGTGGGTGCAAATTACCAGGATCTTTAAATACAGACAATTCTTGTTCTGCATTTAATTGCTAATCATCTGCCTGAGACTCAGAAGCTGTTCTTGCAGGTGAACTTCCTAGTTTTGTTCATTGTGACACCTTCAGAGAAAGGGCTAAATCACAGACTCGAATTGCTTATCATAAAATCTAAACTGAACTACATTATATTCCCTCCCTTTCAAAGTCACTTTTGATTTGTTGCCCCAATGATTCTTTTCAGAAATACTGTGGATGGGTGATTTGTAGGAAAAAAACAAGATGCTATATCTTTCCCAAGCACTGGATTCACAAGGAGTAATGTGATAATGATGCCTTGTTTTCTCAAGCTTTCAGACGCACAGCCCTGGAGCTGGCAACATGCAATCTCACTCTACTTCATCTGAATTAGTTAAATGGGGGATATCCATCTGCATTCTATTACTGATTTTTGTGTTTCACAACCTGTAGTTTACTAGTCTTCAGAGATAAAGAAAGCATAGTTCAAATTAGAAGGTGCCTTGCCAAAGCCAGTAAGAAAAGCCATTTCTCCTTGATTTGCAGCGACTCCTTTGAATTTCTATAGTGGGCCCGGAGAGACCCATATTTTGTCTCGGGGAGCAGGCCCAACATAGAGTTGATTCATGATTTTAGCTGAGGGGACACAATTGAATTATTTTCATGTGCATAATGTACTTAGAGGCCTCCACTGGATCATGGCCAGCTTCTCCCGGACTGAGCTCAGGATTCCCGGTTTGAATTTGGAAATGAACGATATTTATGAGTTTGTTTTGTCATTTATAAAAGTAGCACTTGCTCATTTTATCCATACAAAAAATATAAAGAAGCATAAAGAAGAAAATAAAAATCTCTCACAATCTCACCATTAATATATGGTTGTTTTAAAAATAAAATTACAGTCAGGTATTATAGTTAACATTAGGACTACAATATTCTTCTAACAATTCATATATCTATTTACCCAACCATTCATCCATCCATTTATTCATCCATCAATTCATGTATCTATCCATCCACCGTTGCCCACCCTGCTTTAAGAATATATTTTCAGGCAGCTTATTTTATAATATAAGAATTCTCCCATCAAAAAAATAGATTTTAGTGTCCAAAGCAATTTTTACTTGGAAAATATGGAAACACATTTTTTTTTTAGCCCATCAACACTCTCAATTTTAGATAGATAACTTCATTGTTCCCAAGAGAAAGATAACCAATAAAAACACCCTCACCAAATGGGAAATCCAAACCTCCTCCTAACTCTTGTCGCTCCCTCCATTATATACCCCTGGTATTGCTGTGGTACTGTTGATGTTTTCCTGTTAATCAAATGTAACATCACTTTTCCACCTATACTCTGAAATTATACACTGTTTGTATAAAATTCATACCTTTGCATTAGTTCATGCAAGAACTTATTTATATTTGTAGTGCTAATTGGTGTGGCACATAAGTCTATACAACCCCTTTCAATCATGTTCACCTTCAATATGGTAATATTATGTACAGACCCCCTAGTGAAGTACTTTGGCTTCTGTCTATTTCCCTACAATTAAGTTTAACCTCATTAGCAAACACATTTTAAAAAGGGTAAATTTACTGGAATGTGTATATAGTATACCTGTTTGTGTAAGTGACATGCAAAATGCCTACAATGGCCAAATATGATTTTCTGTTTGATTGGTTAGTTTTGGGTGCTGCTCCCCAATGCTATAGTTCTCTCATTAGAGTAAAACTTGGTTATGTGGAGGATATAATTTGGGATTTGAAAGCGAACTCAGATGCTATCAGGCTGTTTTTCAAATCCCAGTGGTTCCAAAGAGGTACCTTGAAATTGCCTGAGAGCAAAGTAGAAGTGCTCAGACCTTCACAATACCATTTCTCTGTTTTTAAATTGTGTTGAATTTCCCAGAATGTTTTTTTTTTTTTTGCATGAAGATATCTACTGCTTAAAAAGGAATTTGTGAGAACTGTTGATTTTTGCCGACTTCTTATCCAAAGTACCTGTCCATCCTATAGCCATCCACCCAGTTGGCTCTCTAGGTCCCACTTCACCTCCCCAGTAATTTTTTGCTCATCATATAAACCTCTGAGTCCAAGAGAGTCCTATATGATTTCAGAACAATCCCCCTTTCCAAAGCCAGGGATTACTTTAGGATGACTGATACATATTCTCTTGTGGGTCAAATGCACCTATCATATGAGAATAATTTTGCTGAGTGCTTCTGGGAAGAAAGATTCCTCACCTTCAGCAAGAACGCCAGAAACAATGGCTCCTCTTCCTTTCTACAGATGCCAGGCTTGGAACAGCTCCTGCCACTCTCAATAACAGCCTGAGAGGGCCAGGCACTGTACAGACCCCAACTGAGCTCACCTGGTCACTCCCTTTCCCAAACTAGTGGTTGTTTTATCTTCTTACCCATAATTTGTTAGGCTAGCATGAGTCCAGTGTTCTGTGCAAATGCTAATCACTGTGAAATGTGGTCCTGGACATTCCCGGAGACTGCTGCTAAGCTGGTACCTTGCTGAGGATGAAAGAGAAATGTGCTGGAGTTAGAGGACCTGGATATTATTGCAAGTGAAATCGCTTCCTTCTTGTTCACATAAAAGTTGCTCAATCCCATGAAATCTCAGTTATGATATTAGTGAAATGGTGATACATATCTGTACCGTGCCCAAGTCACAGGGTTGCTAAAAGTTTCATGCAAAAGTATGGAATATATTAGACACAATTCAAGTTTGCTTTTTTCATGTTTGTGATGGCTAATGCCCACAAAAAAAAAAGCTAACAGTTAGGGAGTGTTGACTACGTGCCAGGCTCTAGAGAAAATACTTCACTTTTAAGCATACCTACACATAAAAACAAACTTATGAGTTAGGGACATGCTCTCAGTTTCATACCTGAAACTCTTGGGACCAGTTGTGTTTCAGAATCCAACACGTTGTGGGCTTTAGAAAGATTGTATGAATCTTTCCACCAGGGATCATAGAATATGCCCTGTGGGGGGCTGGAGTGGCATGCCATATTCAAACACACTGATATTTTTGCTGAAGAATATATAACTATTCACACCAAGTGATTACCATAAAGGCCATAAATATGCCTTCATCATTTTAGACCAAATTCTAGTTAGATTTTTCAACTAGATGAGTTACTTCTACCTCTACAACTATTTTTTAAAGCTTATTGAAGCCACAATTATAAACCATACTGCATTTATCCCTTTTTACAGATGGAAATCTAAAGTACACACAGGGTAAGCCAATTTCCACAGGTAACAGCCCAGGCTCTAAAGCATTCTGCTAACCATGGTTTTCAAAGTTCCCATAGAAGCTCCTCTGTGTCTGTTCTAGTTTGCTAGCTGCCAGAATACAATATACCAGAAGCAGAATGGCTTTTAAAAACAGGAATTTAATGAGTTGCTAGTTTATAGTGGGAATTTAATGAGTTGCTAGTTTATAGTTCTAAGGCTGAGAAAATGTCCAAATTAAGGCAAGTCTATAGAAATGTATAGTTTACAGTTAGAAATGTCCCATCAAAGGTATCCAGGGAAAGATACCTTGGTTCAAGAAGGCCAATGAAGTTCAGGGTTTCTCTCTCAAGTGAGAAGGCACGTGGTGAGCACAGCCACAGTTTCTTTCTCATCTGGAAATGCACATGGTGAACACGGTCAGGGTTTCTCTCTCATCTGGAAAGGCACATGGCGGACACGGCATCACCTGCTAGCTTCTTTTCCTGGCTTCCTGTTTCATGAAGCTCCCCAGGAGGCATTTTCCTTCTTCATCTCCAAAGGTCGCTGGCTCATGGACTCTCTGCTTCGTGGTGCTGCAGCATTCTGTGCTCTCTCTGAATCTCTTTCATTCTCCGAAATGTTTCCTCTTTTATAGGACTTCAGAAACTAATCAAGAGCCACCCAAATGAGTGGAGACATGTCGTCACCTAATCCAGTTTAACAACCACCCTTGATTAAATCTCATCTCCAGGGGGATGATCTGATTACAGTTTCAAACATACATTATTGAATAGGGATTATTCTGCCTTTATGAAATGGAATTTAGATTAAAACACAGCTTTTCTAGGAGACATACATCCTTTCAAACCAGCACAGTCTCCAATCTGAAACTTAATGTATTTAACTTATTGTCTTTTTAGAACATCATAGCCATGTTAAACAAATCTCAGAAATTATCCTTTGGCTAGGAGCATAAAAAATAAATTATTTATTATTTTTTCTGCTCCAATCGTTTCAGTAAAACATGCTATTTGCTGCAAAGATAACTTGGACAAATTAAAGTTGAAGAGGTATTTGGGTGATACAGATGATAATTTGCTGATCACTGAGATTACTCATCGTAGTATATGTAAAACATATATAAAAACATATATAAAGAAATAAAAAACATATATATACATATCTGCACACATATATATTCAAATTCATGTGTGTGTGTGTATATATATATATACATGCATATATATGTGTGCACATATACATCTTTATGTTTATAAGAAATATGTATGTGTCATACCTATTATATACCAGAATCTGCCTCAGAGATGTGAAGCTGAGAGTATGATAAAGACACATTTTAGCACGATGCTTACATATTTTTTTAACTGCAATATGTACAATAAATTCTTGAGTGGATGTGTGTGTGAAGCTTCTAGAAGAAATCAAAAGAAAAGCATCTTTAGAAAATGCATCCAGAAGGCATGACATTGCAGCAAGACTAGGAAGATGAGCTGAGATATCTCTTGAGGGTGAAGCAGAAAAAGCCGTTCAAGGGAATGTGAAGATCAGATATAAGTTTGTTGAACAAATCCCCCCTGGTTCAGAGCTTCAGAGTATGGATGTTGATGAGGATGAGATGAGAGGGGTAAACAGGGACCAAATCATAAAAACCTCCTTTGCATTGCAGAAGAGCTGATATGTTGAAGCTAATCTCTTAAATTGTGCTAAGCTAGAGATCACCAGTAAACTATGCCTTCAATTCAAACAAAGCATATATTCATTCCACCATTTTTATAAAGTCCTGTGCTAAAAGTATGGCTTATATAATCACTAACTTCTCAAAGGATGGATGACTCTGCCTTACATTCCAGTACAGGGCATATACTGGTGATCAGGAAATAATGAGATAATTGCATTACTTTATGCTTCACAATCAGGCTTCCTCATTTTTAAAGAATGACTAAAATTCTATTAAGTTTAATTGTTGAAGCTATTAATAAACCACAGAAGAATTTGGAAAACAGCACTTACATTTTTACTTTAATGATTCAGATGGTGTCTGAGAATAGAAGAAGAAGGATCTTTATAAAATCCTTTGGCAGAATATTTTGCAGTATTTTAGTTTACTCCAGTATAAATAACTGGTTACACAATCCACTCTGTTCCCCAAGCCAGAAACTTAGGAGTTCAAGCTTCTCTCTTCAAATCTACTTCCAATCACTTTGTGTTTTCTATCTCCTGAATATGCCTCCTTCCATTTTTCTCAAATCCCATTGCCACTAATATAATTACAGAATCCATTTAGCTCTAATTACCCATCGAGACTCAACACAAATGGGCTTTCCCCTTAAAACTTTCCTATGACTTCTCTACACAGAAATAACCATGGCCTTCTCATACCTGAATGCCTATACCACTTGTAGGTATGCTCTTCACTGCTTGTTTTTCTCCCCTCCCTATCTACAACTTGCCATTTAAAAGCAGAGATGGTGTCACTTTCACTTTTCCCCATGTACTTAGCAAACTGCCTGTCACACAGTCACTGATCAGGCAATATTTGCTAAGCAAATGACAAACACCCATAAATCTCTTTGCCAAGTAATTGTATTCCTTAATATCTATAAGTGGTTTTTCATATTAATTAATATGCTCTTTAATACATGAGACCAAAGCAGATGGCAACTCTATACTCTTGGGATTTTCGGGTGTTTATAGTAAATGGCAAAAATGTGTACAAATAACTAATTTTCAACACGATGTCAAGAAAATAGACAAGGTCTCTGAGGTATTGAAAGATGCCTTCATTTGACTCCACCTCCTGGTCACATGAAAAGAAGGTAGATTCCAGAGGGGGAAAGTTCAAGACAGATACGTGGTCTCATATTTCCAAGGTGTACATACCTGTCTCTCCTCTACATAACTATAATTCTTCATTTCGATGATGTTGTCTTTGGTGTGTCTGTGTGTTTGTGCACATATCATGTTGGCATAGACTCATATTTTTAAAATGTTATTTTTGTTTCTTCTACTTTATTCACCTCCCTCTTATTCTTCCCTCCACCCCCCCATCTTTTTTCTATAAAGCAGAGTTTCTCAGCCACATCGTTATTAATATTTTGAGCCAGGTAAGTCCTTGTTGTATGGAGCTGTTTGCACATTGTAGGATGTTTAGCATATCCCCAATCTCTATCCACTACATGTTGGAAGCAATTCCTACCACCTCTGGTTATGACAATGAAAACATTTCTAGACATTGTTTAATGTCCGCTGGAGGGGAAATCACCCTCAAATTTAAACTACTACTCTTGATTGCCATTTCAAGGGCCTTTATAAATCATTCTCCAACCTTATAACCATAGAGTAAAAGTCATACCTATGATGTACAATTTTAAAGTTAATTTTATTTTATAAATCAGTATACTTCTATATCCCTTTCTCTCATCCCTTCAAGTCAATAGAAATGACACCCTCTTGCATTTCTTTAATATCCATATCATCTTCCTCAGTATCAATGTTTTGCAATCTTTTTAACAAGCTTCCTCTTGAGGATATTCACACTGTTCCTTTTGGATCCAAATATACTGTTTTAGTTTCCTTGGCTACCTAAGCAAACACCATGAATGAGTTTGGTTTAACAATAGGAATTTATTAGCTCATAGTTTTAAGGCTAAGGGGAGGTTCAAATCAAGATCTCATCAAACCAATGTTTTCTTCCAAAAGGCACAATCTGGGCTGACTGCTGGTAATCCTTGGTCCTTGGCTCCTCTGTCACACAGCAATGCACATAGCAACCTCTCCTGGCCTTACTGTTCTCTTTTGGGTTCCATTTAACTTCAGCTTCTTGCTCCCCATGACTTTCTCTTTATCTATCTCAATTTCATGCTGCTAATAAAGAACTCCAGTAAGAGGATTAAGACTTATCTTGATTGAGTTGGACTACATATTAACTGAAGTAACCACAAAAAAGCTCCTAAATACAGTGGGTTCACAACACAGAAATGGATTACATTTTAAACAACATGTTTTTCTGGGATACATACAGTTTCCAACCACTATATATATTGTGCTGCAAAAAGCACCTTTGCACTCAAACCCACTCATGTTACTGCTTTTATATCTATGATCTCTTCTCCCTGGAATGGGGTTTCTACATGGTAGGTACATGCATATTAATTTAAATGAACATTGCTAGATTGCTTTTCTAAAAGACTGAAGCAATAAATATTTTCCCTAGCAATGTATGATAGGACCAACACATCCTCCTGCCTGCCTTCAGCCCTATTTGTCAAAGCTCCACTTTTTTCCCAGTCAGCGAGGTCTAAAGTGACTCTCAATGTTGCCATAATTTGCATTGCCGTGTGTAATAGTTAGGTTCAGGTGTCAACTTGGCCAAGTGATGGTGCTCAGTTGTTCTGTTGCTGTGGCCTTAAATCATCAGCATGTGAATTTCACCAATGGCTGCTTAAATCTGCAGCTGGCTTAAAGGAGTGCCTTCCACAATGAGTGAGGATTACTCTAATCAACTGGGAGCTTGAAAGGAGAAGTCAGAAAAGAGAGAAGTAGCTCAGCCAAGAAATCTCAGGCCAGGGGAATGGGTCCACCTGTGTGGGTGGAGGGGCTAAATTTGTCCTGGTGGCAGAGGGTGGGCCTTTTGCCTCAATGATGAGGACGAGCTCTGGTGTACCAAGACTCAGAGACTGTGGCACACATTCCCTGAGGATTGAGGGGAGTCTGGCTGCCACTGAATTGTTCTGAAGGGTTTGACCATGCACCCTAGAGATGTCAGAGAATCTGGGTGCACCTAGAATCTTGAGGGAGATGGGACTGAGAAAAAGGTGGCCTTCCCCCATGTTCCCTAGTGTTGCAACCCTCATTCCAGTGTTTGGAGAGAACAGGGCCAGTGCGTAGGCCCTTGGAAAGGATGGAATTGCCACTTTCTAAAGCCCCATGAATGAATAACTCTCAGACTTTGAAATCTAGTGGAGGTTGCCTGCAGGTCTTAGGAATTGTTTAGGTCTGGGCCCTGTTTTCCTTCCAATTTCTCCCTATGGCAATGGGATCTTTTATTCTATAATTATTCCTTCAGTGTATATCAGAAACAGATAACTTGCTCTAAGTTCACAGATCCACAGCCAGAGGAGAATTTTGCCTTAAGACAGGCCATGCCTGTATCTGAGTTTCATGAGATTTTGTACTATTTTTGAGGTGGTGTTGTTTTTATTATGTTGCTGATATTATTTAAGGCTTTTGTGATATTGTAGTGAAATGAAAGTATTTTGTATATGGAAAGATTTAGTGTACTGTATGCAGGACAGATAAGCATTGTTAGGCTAAAAAATGACTGGTATTATTTTCTATTTAGACATTAAGAATGGTTTAAGGTCATGTGCATAGTTGTCAAGTTGACAAAAGATGGACTCTGTAGTAATTAGGTTCAAGTGTCAAGTTGGCTGGTGGCCATTAGTTCTTTTCCTATGGACTTTAATCAACAGGATGTGAATTTCATCTATGGCTGATGTATCTACAGTTGGCTAAGGGTAGTACCTTCCATAATGAGTGATGTTTAACTTAATTAGCTGGAGACTTAAAAGGAGGAGTCAGAAGAGAGAGAAATAGCTCAGGACTCAGAGCCAACATGGACCCAGATGTTTGGAGACATAAAGAGAAATGCCCTGGGGAAAGCTCTTTGAACCCAAAAGTCAGGAGAGAAGGCCAGCAGATAATGCTGTGTGCCTTCCCACATGACAGAGAAACCCAAATGAAAGCTAGCTGCCTTTCCTCTGAGTAACTGTACATTTGTAGCTAAATAAATCCCCTGTATAAAAGCAAGTCCATCTCTGGTATGTTGCATTCAAGTAGTCTTAGCAACAAACAAACAAACAAACAAAAAATACTCTGTCAAGTAGCAATGTTGAAGAGCTGGTTTAGGAGAGTTTCTCACTTGAAAAATGTGACCTCAGGCACCTGCAGGGCCCCTCCTCACAGGTCCTCTGCTGACTTCTCATTTGGAGAGCAGCAGCCTTGGATAATTTCGGACAGACTGAATTGCTCACCAGGTCCATAGCTGAAGGTGTATCAAGGTGATGCACTATGCTCGAGGGCTTTCAGCCTTCAGCTAACAAGCTTCCTATGTACCAAAAAAATACATAAAGATTTGGGTATTTTCTTCAGCATCATCCAGAAGAAAAACTACTGTATTAACAAACTGGATTATTTTTCTGAGTGTTTCTCCAATTTTATATTTGTGGGTATTTGAGTGTTCTGTATGTGTGTGTTCCTTTCTAATGGAAAATTTGAGTCATTTTTACTGTGTATTCATTTCTGATGGTACGTTAAGTAGCCTTACTTTTTAGGAATATGTCACAGCAGGGAACAAGAGGGATTGTGAAATGAATAGCTGCCGGTTTTTAATTTGAGGGAGACAGAAGTCTCTGTGAAGCAGTCTTGGGCAGACAGATTCTGGACCCATATGACCCATCATTCTGGAGCTCAGTAAAGTCTTTAAAGCAGCAACTACAGTACTGCTCCAGTGTGGACAGGTTGCAGCAAATAGGCTTGCAATACAGTGAGAAGGATGCAGGTAAAATCCAGCGTGGGGGCTAAAAATACACTTGATCTTAGTCAAAGGGCCAATCAGTGATGTGGGCTAAAATGAAGGAAAGATTTGGCATTTCTTGATTGTGTACTTTTATTGTTCAGCAAAAGGAAAGCTGTTTTATTTTTCCATTGCTAGAGAACACATACTCACTAGAAAAAGTTGAAAAAATAAATATTTTTAATAAACATCTAGTGAGGGTGGTCTGCAGACCGTTCTTTTTCAAGCAAGTCTGATTGGAGGCTGATGGAAATGCCTCCTAGACTCGTGTTGAATTGATTGGCAGTCTTCGTCTTCAGTGTGAGGTTTTGATGTTTTCTGGATCTTTTCTTATATAAAAACAGGAGTTGTGGGTGGCTGTGTTAGCACCTCCTAAATCTGTGGCTCTAATTGTAATCTGAAATTTTATATTGCTTGTGAAATTATTCCCTCTTGATTTATTTTTCAAAACAAATCTGCAAAGACAGCAATTTATTCTTATTTGATGGATGGCAACTTGAGAATTTGCCAGGGCATGGCATACGCTGCACAGGTTAACAGATGCGTACATTTCCAGCTCTGACTAGCATCAGGCAAGTCAAACACTAGTAGGTATTAGTCAGTTGTAAGACTATGATCTCATCACCCATTGTCACTGATATTAAACTAAGAAATTTCACTACAGCCAAATATGAGGCTGAGTTTTGAGAACCTGTATAAAGACAAATCAGAAGAAGAGGAAGAGTTAGAGGAAGAGAAAGAGGAGAAGAAAGTGGAGGAGGAGAAGCAAGAGGAGGAGGAGGAGAGGGAAGAAGTAAGGGGAAAAGAATAAATCAGGATGAATAGTATGTGAGAAACGGTTATTTGGTTGTGCTGATTTGACCATGTCTGGGGAGTCTCAGCTGAAATACTGACTAATAAATACAGCATATTTCAGCTGCTTTGCAACAGTATAGCTGTGCAGTTGGAATTTTCTGTGTAACATATGTCAGTGGAGCAAGGGCCTCAGACATGAAGAGCGCTGATTCCTTTGGGATCCTAGAATCTCACCTGGTAGAATGGAGGTCTACTTGCACCCTCCATCTCCTCTCAACAAACCTTGACTGATCATCTAATATGTGAATAAGATCATGCCAGATATTCATATGCATAAATACTAAGATGCATGAGATCATGTTCTTCCACTAGAGAAGGTCATGACCTTATAAACAAATAATCTTGTAAGTTTGTTATTGTGAAAGGTAATGTATAAAGTGCTGAGGAGAGAGTTCCCATCTATACCCAGATGGATCACAGACAAATTCCCAGAACAGGCACTTGGCCCGGGGACTGAAGTCCTCATGGAAATCAGAGGTTTAGACCTTAGTTAAGAGTCTGCAGCTACCTGATTTGATCCTAAGTCTGTAGGGAAATACCCAAACTGAATTCCATAGATTTAGGTCAACACCTACCCTTCATAAACAAATGTGAATAAACATGTTGGTATAAGTGAGAGAATCCTGTGTGGCCTATTAGTCTACATTCAGCAGCACAGTTTTTGTATCAACTAAGTTATCCAAGGAAATTAAGTGTGGAAAAGGAGTCAGGGCCCAGGTTCTATCTGCAGAAGGAGATGGTAGCACTTGTCCTAGTAAGGGGGCAGAAACACCCAGACTGTGGCAGAGACGCAAGCATCATCTGTGTGCAGCTCTAATACAGCTTTCACAGCACTGTTAGATCACAAGAAAAACACAGGCATGTATTCCATCAATCTTGCTAAATCAGGCCTACCAACCCTTGCCTCCTGGAGGGGCTTTGAGAATTAACTAGACGATGCTTGTCAGGACTTTGATAACTGAGGCAGGAGAGCATTACTTCATTCCTGCATTGGCTCATTTGACATTCCACCTTTAATTACTCCAATTCAGTTTTGATACGAAGGGGAAAAATTATGGCCTTTATGTGCATGTGTGTCTTGTGTGTGTGTGTGTGTATTTGTGTATGTGTATGTGTATATGTGAGAGAGAGAGAGAGAGATTATGAGATTTTTCAGTGAGACAGAGAAAGGTTCTGGGAGTCCAATTTGATTATGAAATTTTTCAGTGACACAGAGAAAGGTTCTGGAAGTCCAATTTTGAAAAAGTAAATGGATTCTGAAAAAAAATGGCAGAGACAGAAATGGTTACGTACATTAACATCCATTAACCCATTTATCTTTTCCCCCCAATTAAACATCTAATATGTTCCAGGCATTAAGATGGGCAATTGAATGTAACAGGTGAACAAAACAGATATAGCTTAACTCCATGGAGCTCATGGTCTCTAAAGAACTACTGGGCCAGTAACTAACTCATGCATTCTTAGAATTCTGGCAGCAGTCCCATTTCATGATAAAGAGCTGAACTAACTTCTGGGCAAGACTGACACTGTGGGAAATCCCAAACCCCAAAGGGATGTGGCGCTGAATTGGGACAGAACCCTTATAGATACAATTTTGAAATGTATCCTTTAAATCCAAGTGGATCTACTGAATCGCTGATGTATACATCATACCCAAATGGTCTAAGAAGCTCCATTATACAGGTCAGACATTCATGGGTCTTTTCAAGATAAAAATAAGGTCAAAAGAAATGAAGAAATGGGACTGGAGCCAAGGTAGTAAAAAAGAAGTGAGCAGACTTGGTGACAAATGGATAGCAGGATCTGAAGAGAATGCCTGAAGCACTTTAGTGGTTTATTGGGTCCCTGACTTTCAGGGACTGTGGGTAAAAGGTGGTGAGCCTATTTTGATATGAACTAACCACTGAGGTTCAAGAGTCAGTGCTTTTCTGCCCTTAGGGAGTTTTTGGTCTAATGAATGAGGCAGATCTGTAAACTGACAAACATAAAACATTGTAGTGAGCACGATGAGAGACCCTATAAGTGGCATAGCTGATCAGACAGAGAGGCTTCCAGGAAGGGACCTCAGGAAGGAAAAAGGAGAAACTGGCTTTTATCCATGGAAAGGGGCCATTTTGTAAATGAAATAAGATCCAATTTAGTTCAAAGTTTTCATAGTCCTTTGACTTTGGAAGCAACTAAAAAGATCTTGATTGAAACTTTTTGAGTAGAAAATAACATAAGCACCTGGTTTGTGAAATATTGTTTTATTTCACCTCTGAAAAGAGTAGTTCTAAAATGAGTGAAATGAGGCAGCAGGATTCATTCAGTAACAGAGTTTCCAAGAATGGTGTGTTAAGAACTTGAACCAGTATCATGACTATTGATATATAAAGGAAAAAGCTAATTCACAATCACATTATGGCATCATATAAAAGCTTGGGCTTATCAATGAAGTATCTGAAAACATTTGATGTCTTCATGAAGAATTTTTTTTAACATACAGTGAAGTTTGTTAAAAAAAAACATAAATCTTGTAGTCAAATACTTTGACAGCAAACTCCAATTCTACCACTCATTATCATAATTCAAGATAGTGATCAAGTTACTTCTAATGTCTGGAACTCCATTTCACATCTCCAGAATGGGAGAATGAGGTAGGTAATTTCTAAGCTCCTTTCTCAATTGATTATTTTACATTCTAACTATTCTTACATTGCAAATAAGGATGAGGATTATAACTAAAAGGGTGGCTACCTTAAATCTAATTTGTCTAGAGCCGCTGAGACTGGAAACCTACACTGGAGGGTGAAGCAAGCTGGCTCACAGCTCTTTAAAGTGGATGGATTATTCCAGGGCTTTGTATTGGGAACTTGATGTAAGGAACATATCACTTGGAAGCTTAAGATTCAAGTGCAGCCAAGCTGGCTCCAACAAAGTGAAAATGAAAGGTATATAAGAAGGATAAATGCAGATGACAAACAAGTAATAAATAGGAGCAAATATTTGCAAGATGTACCAGGGTGGATTGCAGTCATTGGAGAGAGCCAGAAGAACATTAGGTTTAGAAACAGGAGGGTAGGCGAGAAAAACATTTCCTTGTAGAAGCTCATCCTGAAGAATTTGCCCCCAGGAATTCTGTTCATGGGGCTTAAAACTCTTGATAAGCTATGTTCAAGGCTTGAGCTTTCTCCTTAAAGTAATGCAATAATTCTGAAGTTTACAGAATGATTTTTAAAGCACCATACCTGCTTTTTAGTCAGGAGCTAGTGGTATGTGTGTGTGTGTGCACATACATATGTGCTGGCAATGGACTGAAAGCCTAAAGTAAAGCATTACATTTTTTCTTAACCATGTATGGCCCCAACCAATGAGACTAAGGCCTGTGCTTAAGACTGTGAGACAATTTAAATAATATTATATTTGAAATGAAATTTATTAATGTGGCTAAAACCAGGTAGGTTTCTTGGGTCGAAATTTCTGTTTTGACAAATGTTAATTGTGTGGCATAGGACATGTTACCTAATTTTTCTCTTCCTCGAAATGTCCTCTTCTGTAAAGTGAGCATTATAAAAATATCTGTATCATGAGATTGTTGTAAGAATTTAGTTATTACATTTTTCAACAAAATGAGAATTGGGCCTGCCATATATTAAGTGATGACACTGAAAGCTTTAATGGAAAGAAGTGTTAAAGAAAACAAAAAAGAAGAAATTTAGGGGAAACAAAGAGGTTTTTTTTTACTTATGCTTAATTTCAGGTCCAAAAATGCATGATATATTTTGAAGAGCAAAACGTTGCTCTCATTTTTTCTTATATCATATATAAGATGAATGAGGTCTAGAAGGTTGATAGGGGAAATACGGCTTCTAAATCACAGATTTTATGGTGTTCTTTGTTTTTCAAATCAGTACTTCTGTTGCCGTTCCCATACTCCATTTGAGATTGAGAACTTGTAGCTCACTCTGTTCTCACCACAGGAACTACTTATAATATCTGGCTGGGTTAATTGTTCTCTTCCTCAGAATTATATGAGCTCATTGAATTATTGGTCTCAACCCAGAGTTCCATTCCATCCCTCTCCTGTTGTTCCCTGAATTAATTTCTTCTCCCTCTCACACCCCAAGAGGGTGATTAGAGGTCCCTTCTCTATCATTCCCTTTAATACGTATAAATATTGTTCCCTTGTGAAACCTCTCCTCAATGAAATGCCAATCACTGCAGGGGACAAAGAGATAAATGAAGTATGCACTTTCACTGGAAGAATTAAAGGTTGGCTGAATAACTTACTTAGGCTAGTGTTTCTATAGCAGAGTTACAAAAGAAATGCTAAGGGGCATCAAGGAAGAAAGACTTAATCTGGTTCAGGTGAGAAAGAAAAAATGGATGGAAAAGGAAGTGTTGAAACCATGTCCTGAAGATGGTTTGGTTATATGATGCTGTGAACGAGAAGGGGCTGCCAATCAGTTGAAACCTCATGAGCAAGGCAAGAAGAGCTGTGGAAAGTGATATGCACCATGTTTACAGAACAGCCAGTACTTCTATCAGTCTGGGACTTGGGATACATGGAGATGGATGAAATTAGATGTGGTTAGAAAAGAGAAGGGCACTATCAGCTGTTATGAGTGCTTTATAATTATTCATTTTTATCCAATCACACCATGACTTTGAGAGATACAATTTATATTCATTTTACATGAAGGGAATCTTCAGAGTGATGAAAATCTTGCCAAAGATCACCCAGCTAGAAAGTGGTAGGCCTCTTTGGCTTCCATCCACCATAAAAGGCCAGGAAAGGGTTTGCATTGTGTTCACTAATAATTCATGGTAAGACTTTGACAATTTTTAAACAGGAGAGTAATAAGATTAAAGTTATCGATGGAGATAACAGAGCTTGTAGAAATTTGTAGACTAAGTTGGAGGAAAGAAAGAGAAGTGATGGGAGACCAGTGTGTTCTAGCCTGCTAGCTGCTGGAATGCAATATACCAGAAGCAGAATGGCTTTTTAAAAGGGGAATTTGATAAGTTGCTAGTTTACACTTCTAAGGCCAAAAAAAAGTCCCAATTACAACAAGTCTATAGAAATGTCCAATCAAAGGCATCCAGGGAACGATACCTTGGTTCAACAAAGCTGATGAAGTTCAGGGTTTCTCTCTCAAGTGAGAAGGCACATGGTGAACACAGTCACAGTTTCTCTCTCCTCTGGAAGGGCACATGGCAAACACGGTGTCATCTGCTAGCTTCTTCTCCTGGCTTCCTGTTTCATGAAGCTCCACGAGAGACATTTTCCTTTTTCATCTCCAAAGTTCACTGGTTGGTGGATTCTGCCTCTCCTGGCTATGTCATTCTGCTCTGCTATGTCTGAATCTCTTCATTCTCCAGAATGTTCCCTCTTTTGTAGGACTTCAGAAACTAATCAAGACCCACCCAAATGGGTGGAGACATATCGTCACCTAATCCAGTTTAACAACCACTCTCGATTACATCACATCTCCAGGGAGATGATCTAGTTGCAGTTTCAAACATACAATGCTGAATAGGGGTTAGAAGAAATGGCTGCCTTTACAAAATGGGATTAGGATTAAAACATGGCTTTTCTAAGGGAATACATCCTTTCAACCCAGCACATAGTGTAAAGAACAATACTGTGGTACAGGCATACAGTACCTTGGGATGAACTAGTTCAGCAGATGTAGAAAGGAAAGCCAGGCATTATCATGAGAAACATAGTGAAGTTACGAAGGCCTGGGATCTAAGGCATTACATTCTGTTGACTTTAAGCCACAGAAGATTTTATTACAACTAATAGGGCTTATATGTGCTTTCCTTCTAAAATATTTAACTTTGTCATAATATGCATTTGTCACCAAATCCATGATAGGAAAGTCAGGCAGGCTTCTAAGAAACAGTTTCCTCTCACTCATATTTTCCTCTATTACTGTGACCCAAATAAAAACTCAGTGGAAACCAGGACAACATCATGGCAAGCTCATTATCTGTTGTGTGGAGGTGGAGACCTGCTGTCATTAGTGTGGGGGAGGACAGATGCTAAAATTCTGACTTTCCCAAAGAGGAATTATACAGCAAAACTGAGCAAGAGTTGAGAACTGAACAGATACGGAAAAAGTACTTATTATGAAAATGTGCACATAGACAATGAAATTTAACATTTTTATTATTAGCATTCATAAAGAAAATAATGAAGTGGATGCAATGACTCCATATGTGCTTACGTTTGCATGTTAGCCATTAGTTGTTAATGTGTTTGTCATACCTCCCCTCTCATTTGTTCATCACAACTAATTGAAGTAAATTGAATAGAGGAAGCAGAAAGGACCAAAGTTGAGAAGCTTTCACGCATGGGCAGCCAAACTTCTTTATGCTTTAGCATAGCCTCATTTTCTTACTATATTCATCAAAAATAGCATCCTCCCTACTATTTCCATCCATTTTCCTCTCACTCCCTTACATTTATGCAAAGCTCTGATCAGCTGAACTACTTGCTAAAATTGAGGCGTAGCAATAAGAAAAATATCATGTTGCATGACCTTGCAGTTTTTCTGAGGATGACAGAACAAGAGATAAAATCCAAGCATGTGAATCTAAGTGTGGGTTTTAAACCACCAGTTTGCAACACTAGAGAGTTGAGACCAATACTAAAGTGTGATGCACATAATTTGCTATCAAAATAATGTGTCAAGTTTACTTAAAATAAATTAATGTACATTCGAGTTGTCTCAATGCGATACCTAGAATATTACTCTCATTTGCAAGTGAATTTCCCTTTGTTGTCTTGGGTGAGAAGCATGGCAAGGCAAGTCTCAAGTGCCACCTCTCTCTCTTCTGCAGAGAAATAGGTGGCAGTCTAATCTTATATTCTTTTTGTTTGTTTGTTTTTGAGAAGTTGTGGGTTTACAGAACAATCATGCATAAAACACAGAATACCCATATACAATCTGTCATGGTCAGGTTCATGTGTCAACTTGGCCAATTGGTGGTACCGGTTTGTCTGGTTGGGCAAGTGTTGGCCTGTCTTTTGCTATGAGGACATTTCATAGAATTAAGTCATGATCACATCGGCTACATCCATAGCTGATTCCATTTGTAATCAGCCAAGAGGAGTGTCTTCTTTAATGAGTGATACTTAATCTAATCACTGGAAGCCTTTTAAGGAGGATTCAGAAGAGCAGGTTCTCTTCCTGCTTAGGCTGGCAAGCCTCTCCTGTGGAGTTGGTGCAGACCCTCCATCAGAATCATCAGCTTCACAGCCTGCCCTACTGATTTTGGACTGTACGTTGCCATGGTTACGTGAGACACTTTTATAACTCTTATATTTACGAACATTTCCTATTTATTGATTCTGTTTCTCTAGAGAACCCTAACTAATACAACCTGGTACCAGGAGTGGTTCATAAGAAACAGAGTCTTAAAAATGGGTTTTTATGAATGTTTTTTTACTCTGACTGGATTCAAAGGCACTAAGGACTCTGATTCCCAAAATCAGAAAGACATTGCCAATCCATGGAGTAAGGTGGCAGAAGAGATAGTCGAAGTATCACTATTTGATTCTTCTAATGCTTCACTTGTACGAAGCCAGGTTCTGGGGGATAATGTTTTTGACACCTTTACAGAGTTTTATGGAAATAGGAAGTATAGAAATGTTGGTTGGTTGTTGTTAGATACACTGTATGCATTAATGAGTGAAAGGGATGAGCTTAAGACTTCAAACGAGAAGCTTAAGTGCTGTCTGACAGGTGTGAACATCCTGGAGGAAAATCTTATTTCCTATAGCTGTAGACTTGCGATATCAAAAAATCAGACTCAGAATCTTACTGTTAGAATAACAACTTTACAACATAAATTGAAATCTCAATCTTGGAGGGTGTCTGCCATTAAAGGTAGGACATTGTTTGGAAAGGAGTGGGACCCTGAAAAATGGGATGGTGACATAAGGATGGATAATGATGTTGGTAGTGAGGTTGAAACCCTAGGTCATGCTGAGTCTTCTCTAGATAATCCTGTAATAGTCTGCCCTGAGGACATAGCTACCTCACCTCCAGCCTGCCTTGAGGAGTTGACCACCCAAACGCCACATGAAAGGATTAGCCTTAGAGTGATTAATCCTGTTTCACCAGATGAAACTGCAAACTAATGCCCTGAAGCAAATAGCTTGGAAGGGACTTTTAATTCTTTTCATGACCCATCCTCACCACCCCTCATTTCTTCCAGACCTATAACTAGACTAAAATCCCAACAGGCCCCTAAAGGTGAGGTACAAAGTATCATACATGAGGGGGTACATTATACTCCAAAAGAACTGTGTGTCCAATTTATATAGACAGAAATCAGGGAAATATGTGTGGTAATGGATTTTAAGGGTATTGGATAATGGTGGGAGGAATATAAGGCTGAATTAGGCTGAATTTATTGATATGGGCCCACTAAGCAGAGATTCTGCATTCAATGGTATAGCTCGAGGGGTTAGAAAAGGCATTAACAGTTTGTTTGGATGGTTGGTTAAAACATGGATCAAAAGGTGGATGATATTACCTGAGGTTGAAATTCCAGAACTGCCCTGGTATAAGGTAGATGAGGGGATCCTGAGGCTTAGAGGGATTGGAATGTAAGAGCGGATTTATCATGCAAAGCCTGCTCTTACACCCCAGGAATGTCCGGAGGATGCACCTTTTACCAAAACGTTGAGAAATAAATTTATGAGACTAGCACCATCATCCCTGAAGAGCTCTGTAGTTGCACTTCTCTGTAGATCAGATAATACTGTGGGAACTGCTGTCACTGAGCTGGAATCCTTAAACACAATAGGGATGACAGGATCCAGAGTTGGCAGAAGTCAGGTAGCAGCACTTAATCACCAAAGACAGGGTGGACATGGCTACCATGATAGACAGCAAACTCAAAGCAGGAGTCAAAATAATCTGACTTGCAGAGATTTGTGGCATCGGTTAGTAAATCATGGGGTATGTAGAAATACAATAAATGGGCAGTCTACTAAATTCTTGTTCGAGCTGTATAAACAAAAGAGTTCTAGGTCAAGTGAACAGAAGTCTAACTTGAATTACAAAAAGACAGAGTCACAGCCCCTTAATCAATTTCCAGACTTGAAACAGTTTACAGACCCAGAGCCCCTTGAATGAAGGGAAGGCCAGTTCCCTTTGGGGGAGAACCTGTTATGCTGCCACAAATCTATATTGTTAATCTTCCTCCAAGTCTTCCCAAAAGAGAACAATGGCCTTTTACCAAATAAATATACATTGGGGAAAAGGAAATGATCAGATATTTCAGGGATTATTAGACACTAGTTCAGAAGTGACATTAATTCCAGGGGACCCAAAATGTCACTCTGGTCCACTAGTCAGAGTCGGGGATTATGGAGGTCAGGTGATCAATGGAGTTTTAGCTCAGGTCCATCTCACAGTGGGTCCAGGGGGGGCCCAGACCTATTCTGGTGTAGTTATTTCCCTGTTCCAGAATGCATAATTGGAATAGACATACTGAGCAACTGGCAGAATCCACACATTGGCTGTTTAATTCATGCTGTGAGGGCTATTATGGTGGGAAAAGCCGAGTGGAAGCCACTAGAACTGCCCCTACCTAGCAAAATAGCAAATCAGAAGCAATACTGGATTCCTGGAGGGATTGCAGAGATTACTGCCACTCTTAAGGACTTGAAGGATGCAGAGGTGGTGATTCCCACCACATCCCCATTCAATTCTCCTGTTTAGTATGTGCAGAAAACAGATGGATCTTGTTGGATGACAGTGGATTATTGTAAGTGCAACCAGGTGGTAACTCCAATTGCAGCTGCTGTTCCAGATGTGGTATCTTTGCTTGAGCAAATCATTCCATCCCCTGGAAACTGGTATGCAGCTATTGATCTGACAAATGTTTTTTCTCAATAGCTGCTAATAAGGACCATCAGAAACAGTTTGCTTTCAGCTGACGAGGTCAGCAATATACTTTTACTGTCCTATCTCAGGGATATATCAGCTCTCCAACCCTATGCCATAATCTTGTCCACAGGGATCTTGACCGTTTCTCCCTTCCACAAGACATCACACTTGTCCATTATATTGATGATATCATGTTGGTTGGAACTAGTGAACAAGAAGTAGCAACTACTCTAGACTTGTAAGGCATTTGTGTGTCAGAGGATGGGAGATAAATCCAACAAAAATACAGGGGCCTTCCAGCTCAGTGAAATTTCTAGGTGTCCAGTGGTGTGGGGCATGTTGAGATATCCCTTCTAAGGCGAAGGATAAGATGGTGTATCTGGCTCCTCCTACGACCAAAAAAGAGGCACAATACCTAGTTGGTCTCTTTGGATTTTGGCGACAACATATTCTTCATTTGGGTGTGCTACTCCAGCCCATTTATTGAGTGACCAGAAAAGGTGCTAATTTCGAGTGGGGACCTCAACAACAGGAGGCTCTGCAACAGGTCCAGGCTGCTGTACAAGCTGCTCTACCACTTGGGCCATATGATCTAGCAGATCCAATGGTACTGGAAGTGTCAGTGACAAATAGAGATGCTGTCTGGAGCCATTGGTAGGCCCCTATAGGGGAATCACAATGCATACCCTTAGGATTTTGAAGCAAAGCTTTGCCATCTGCTGCAGATAACTGCTCTCCTTTTGAGAAACAGCTTTTGGCCTGCTACTGGGCCTTAGTGAAGACTGAATGCTTAACCTTGGGCCATCAAGTTACCATGAGACCTGAGTTGCCTATCATGGGATGTTGTCTGACCCACCAATCCATAAAGTTGGGCATATGCAGTGGCCTTCCATCATAAAATGGAAATGGTATATACGAAAGAGGACCAGACCAGATCTTGAAGACACAAGTAAGTTACATGAGGAAGTGGCCCAAATACCCATGATCTCCACTCCTGCCACATTACCTTGTCTTTCCCAGACCAGAGCTATGGCATCTTGGGGAGTTCCTTACAGGAACTGACTGAGGATGGGAAAACTCGGGCCTGGTTTACAGCTGACTCAGCATGATATACAGGTACCATGTAAAAATGGACAGCTGCAACACTACAATCCCTTTCTGGGGTGTCCTTGAAAGACACTGATATAGGGAAATCATCTCAGTGGGCAGAACTTTGACAGTGCATCTGGTTGTTCATTTTGCTTGGAAGGAAAACTAGCCAGAGATGCATTTGTATACTGACTCATAGGCTATTGCTAAAGGTTTGGCTGGACAGGCAGGGACTTGGAAAGACCATAACTGGTAAATCAGTGACAAAGAGGTCTGGGGAAGAAGTATGTGGATAGACCTTTCTGAGTAGGCTAAAAACAAAGATATTTGTGTCCCATGTGAATGTGCACCAGAGGGTGTGTTCTAGTTTGCTAGCTGCTGGAATGCAACACACCAGAGATGGATTGGCTTTTAATAAAAGGGGATTTATTTTGTTGGTTCTTCAGAGGAAACTTTCCACTGAGGCTCTTTTCTTATATGGAAGGCACAGGATGGTCTCTGCTGGTCTTCTCTCCAAGCCCCTGGGTTCCAACAACTTTCCCCAGGGTGACTTCTTTCTGCATCTCCAAAGGCCTGGGCTGAGCTGCAAGTGCTGAGATGAGGAATGCCGAGCTGCTTAGCAACGCTACGTTGCAATCTCTCATTTAGGCACCAGCCAATTAAGTCAAACATCACTCATTGCAGCAGACACGCCTCCTAGCCGACTGCAGATGTAATTAGCAACAGATGAGGTTCACATACCATTGGCTTGTGTCCGCAGCAACAGAACTAGGTATGCTCACCTGGCCAAGTTGACAACTGAATCTAACTAACACAGGGTGTCTTCAGCAGAGGAAGGTTTTAATAATCATGTGGATAAGAAGACCCATTCTGTGGATACCAGTCAGCCTCTTTCCCCAGCAACTCCTGTCATTGCCCAATGGGCTCATGAATGAAGTGGTCATGGTGGTGGGGATGGAGGTAATTTATGGACTCAGCAACATGGACTTCTACTCACCAAAGCTGACCTGGCTGCAGCCACTGCTGAGTGCACAATGTGCCAGCAGCAAAGACCCACACTCAGCCCTAGACATGGCACCATTCCCTGAGGTGACCAGCTGGCTACATGGTGGCAGGTTGATTACATTGAACCACTCCCTTCATGGAAGGGGCAGTGATTTGTTCTAACTGGAATAGACACATGCTCTGGATATGGGTTTACTTTCTCTTTATGCAATGCTTCTGCCAAAACTACCATCCATGGGCTTATAGAATGCCTTATCCATCATCATGGCATTCCACACAGCATTTCTTCTGATCAGGGAACACATTTCACAGCAAATGAAGTGCAGGAATGGGTACATGCTCATGGAATTCTCTGGTCTTACTATGTTCCCCATCATCCAGAAGCAGGTGGATTGATAGAACGGTGGAATGGCTTTTTGAAATCTCAATTACAGTGCCAACTAGGTGGCAATACCTTGAAGGGCTGTTATCCAGGAAGCTGTGTATGCTCTGAATCAGCATCTACTGTACGGTGCTCTTTCTCCCATAGCCAGGATCCATGGATCCAGGAACCAAGGGGTGGAAATAGGAGTGGCACCATTCACTATTACCCTTGGTGATCCACTAGGAAAATTTTTGCTTCCTGTCCCTGCGACCCTGAGCTCTGCTGGTCTACAGGTTTTGGTTCCAAAAGGGGGAGTGCTTCCATTAGGAGAAGCAACAATGATCCCATTCAACTGCAATCTAAGACCGCCACTTGCTCACTTTGGGCTATTCATGCCCCTGGATCAACAAGTCAAGAAGGGGATTACATTACTGGCTGGGGTGATTGACCCTGACTATCAGGGGGAAATAGGACTGCAGCTACAGAATGGAGGTAAAGAAGAGTTTTCCTGGAATATAGGGGATCCCTTAGGGCATCTTTATGTACTATTTATGCTCTGTGATTAAAATCAATGGAAAACTGCAACAACCCAATCCCAGCAGGACTATCACGGGCTCTGAAACTTCAGGAATGAAGGTTTGGGTCATCCCACCAGGCAAAGAACCTTGGCCAGTTGAAATGCTTGCTGAGGGTAAAGGGACCATGAAATGGGCAGAGGAAGAAGGTAGTGATAAATATGAACTATGACCACATGATCAGTTACAAAAACAAGGACTGTAATGCTGTTTTGCTCATGTTGTACTATTTAAGTTGCAAGATATCAAGTTTAAGAATGAATATTACCCAAGGACTTCCACCCTATTCTGGAGAGATTTAATGTGTTTCCGGTTATAAGCAGGACAGTTGAGTATTGTTAAGAGAGAGAAAAAAATGTGTCTTATCACTTTCTATTTAGAAATTATGTATGGCTTAAGGTCATGAGTATAGCTGCCAAATTGATAAGGGGTAGACCATCATGGTAAGGTTCATGTGTCAACTTGGCCAAGTGGTGATACTTGTTTGTCTGGTTGGGCAAGTGCTGGCCTGTAATCAGCCAAGGGGAGTGTCTTCTTTAATGAATGACACTTGACCTAATCACTGGAAGCCTTTAGAGAGGATTTAGAAGAGACAAATTCTCTTCCTTCTTTGGCTGGTGAGTTTCTCCTGTTGAGTTCATCCAGACCCTCCATCGGAATCATCAGCTTCACAGGCTTTCCTATGGATTTTGGACTCTACTTTCCATGATTACGTGAGACACTTTTATAAATTTTATATTTATTTGTATCCTATTAATTGTTTCTCTAGAGAACCCTAACTAATACACCATCCAATTATTAACGCCTTGCATTGGCATGATACATTTGTTAAAATGAATGAAAACACCTTTTAATAATTGTGTTATTAACCATAGTCCATGGTTTAAGTTAGTGTTCACTGTTTGTGCAATGCAGTTCTACTAGTACCGTATATACAACCTAATATTTTCCCTTTAACCACATGCAGACATATATCTTTCAGTGCTATTAGTTATGCTCATGGCATCGTGCTTCCATCACCACCATCCACTACCAAAACATTTCCATCATTCCATATAGAAATGCTGTACATTTTAAACCTTAACTTCCTAGTCCCTATCTTCACTGCATTCCAAGGCAGTATCTATTCTAGATTCTTTCATTTTGAAGATAAGGGTGAGTGAGGCATAGTATGCTGAAGCATCCTTCCTAAGAGCACTCCCGGGAGCCAGGATTTGAACTCTGGTCTGCATGGCCTTCACAGTGGCCTGTGTGGTTTCTTCCAGGTTGAATGCCCAGGATGATCTGCAGCGTGAAGAAAGCTAGGTGAAGTTCAGAAGGCAGGTCCATGAGGGACATAAAGAGAAGAGAAGCATGGCCAGATTCTGAAACAGAGATGAGTGGGTGGTTCATTATGCAATGAGAAAATAAAAAACTGAGAGGGTCATAGGACTTAAGGGGCCAGGCGAGAGTAGACCAAAGAACTTAAGAGACTGGTGTGGATCAAACTCTATTTCTGCTTTTTATATGTTGTCTGACCATTTAACTGTTCTGTACATCAGCTTCATCACTTATAAAATGTTAGTAAAAATAAAGTACCTACAGGAGGTTGCTTTTATTGTCATCCTTTAGCCTCTGAATGACACAGTTACTGATCCCTTTCACTCCTGTCTCTGAACTACCTTTAATACCCACTGTAAATAGGGAGCATGGTTGATCAAACATGAATTAATGAAGAGGGACTCTTTGAGGGCATGGGAGTTTCAGGATGGCTGATTTTTTAAAACAGTAGACCCCAAAGCAATCAGCAAACACCTGTGCTTTCCACCCTGTTGGTTGTTTGGTTTGGTTTCTTTCTGTTTTCCTAATATAGGTCAGTAGTCATTCTGAGCTTCCCTCAACAAGCCCTGATTAAAAAAAGCAAAATTATTGCCTAGTGCTGGAAGTCATCAGTCTGAACTCAATTTAGAGCAAAAAAATATATCTTCATGATGACCACATATTATAATAGAGGTATAAAGATTATAAATTAGGTTGGGAGTATTTTTCCAGGAAACACTGACATTGCTATTGGAGGAATTGCCCTGTCTTGATTGAATACCTTGGCTGACTGAATAATAGTCACCCCCCCCACCAAAAAAAAAAAAAAGAAGATGTACATGTCCTAATCCCAAAAATGTGTGTGCATGTTAGCTTACGTGTGATTAAGTAAAGAATTGTGAGGCAGGGAGGCTATCTTAGATGACCCAGATTAGCCCAATTTAGTCCCCAAAGTCCTTATGAGAAGGAGGCAGGAGAAGCAGTGTCAGCAAAAGGAGATTTGGTGAGGCATGCAGAGGTTGGAGTGATGCATTTTGAATATGGATGAAGCAACAACTAGGCAACTTCTCAAATCAGAAAAGCAAAGACACATTTTTCATAAGTGCCTCCAGAAGAAACTAGCTCTACTGACACCTTGATTATAGCCTTGTAAAATTCATTTCAGACTTCTGATTTCTAGAACAGTAAGATAATGCATTTGTGTTTTTTAAGCCACTAAATTTGTGGTCATTTGTTATAGCAGTGATAGGAAATTAATACTGACACCAAGTCTGAATAGTTCCCTGACTTTCTCCCAAGGTAGCCTTTAGGGGGGCACTTGCTAGAGGCAGGATAGGTCCTCCTTGACCGGAGCTTACTGTTTCTCTTCCCTCCTGTCTCTTTTCAGTGGGAGAGCACAAAGGAGTCTGGAAGAGTAGGGCCTGTTTGATGGCTCATGGTTAAGGGCTGATTGCTAGGTCATGGGGAAGCTTCACCAGTGCAGTGGTACAGTTCCAAGCGGACATCTGGCCTGAATGGTGGAAGACAAGGGGGGAGGATGACAAGAGGGGAGGAAAATTGAGCAGAAGAAAGCTATGAAATTTCCCCATGTGAGATTGTTCCATTGAGATATTTTTTTTCTCTGACTTAAATATGTGTGTAACTGTGTGGTGGGCAGGTGTGGCCAGAAGACTGGGCTGCAGCTCCCAGCCTTTGTACCACTCTCCAAGGATAGGGGTCATGTGGCTTCTTCTGCTTACACATTTTTTTGTACTCAGAGCTCCCCACCTTAATAGATATATCTGTTTAATATTACATATCATTTAGTCCAGATCCCTTATGAGCTGATAAATTATAACTCACATTGCAGATTAAGCCCTTCACCACCACCATCTTAGATGGTTAAAAAGTGAACATGTGTGTGTGTGTGTGAGAGAGAGAGAGGGTGAATATATAAGAAGTAGTTTTATTTTTTTGAAATGGTACATGTAATTTGTATTCAGATGTAATTCACATATAAAATTTACCATTTAAAGTGTACGATTCAGTGTTTTTTAGTAGAGTAACAATATTATATAATCACCACCTCTTGTTAAATTAAGAATATTTTTCCCTTATTTCAAAGGAAAACCCTGTACCTCTTAGCAGCACTCTCAGCCCTTCTCTAGCCCATCCCATGGAGCCATTAAACTTTCTTTTTGGGGGGCTTGCCTATTCTGTACATTTCATATAAATAAAATCACACAATGAATAACCTTTAATATCTGGTTTGTTTCGCTCAGCATAATGTTCTCAAGGTTCATCCATGTCATTACATATCAGTGTTTCATTCCTTTATGTGACTGAATAGTATTTATTTATCCATTCATCAGTAAATGGACATTTGGATTATTTCTACTTTCTGGTTATTACAAAAGATATTGCTATGAACATTCATGTGCAAGATTTTGCATGGACATGCATTGTAAATTCTCCTGGGCATACACCTGAGTGTAGTTGCTGGGTCACGTAGTAACCCCTTCTTTAACTTCTGAGGAACTACCAGACTGTTTTTCCACAGTGGCTACATCGTTTTCCATTTCTACTAGCAAAGTAGAGGGTTCTGATTCCTCCAAATCTTATCAACACTTGCTAATATCTGTTGTTGTTTAGCCACCCTAGTGGTCAGTGGCAACCCAGTGTGGTTTTGATTTGCATTTTCGTAATGACTAATGATATTGAACATTTTGTCATGTGCTTATTGTCTATTAATATCATTAGATAAATGATTATTCAAGCCCTTTGTCCATTTTTAAATTGTGTCTTTTTATTGTTGAATCATAAGTGTTTATATGCAATTGATACTAGACATTTAAAATATATGATTTGCAAATATTTTCTCCCATTCAATAGATTGTCTTTTTACATTCTTGTTAGTGCTCTTTAATGCATAAAAAGTTGTAATATTGATGAAATCCTACTTTTATGTTTTTTGGTCACTTGTGATTGGTTGTCATAGATAAGAGACTATTATTTAATCCAAACTTATGAAGATATATGCACATGCATTCTTCAGAAAGTTTTATAGTGTCAGGTTTTGCACTTAGGTCTTTGATCCATTTGAAGTAAATTTGCATAACTGGTATAATGCTGGGATCCAAATTCATTCTTTTGCATGTTGCTATCTGGTTGTCCAGCTCAATTTGTTTTGAAACAAGATTAAATAAGCTTGTTTTTTCTCCATTGAGTTGTTTTAGCACCCTCATTGAAACTCAGCTGACTATAAATATAAAGGTTTATTACTGGGCTCTGGGTTTTATTCCATTTATATATATTTCTATCTTTATTACATGGCCACAGTGTCTTGATTACTGTAGCTTTGTAGTAAGTTTTTGTTTTCTTTTAACATGGGCAGGCACCGGGAATCAAACACGGGTCCTCCGGCATGGCAGGTGAGAACTCTGCCTGCTGAGCCATCATGGCCCACCTTGTAAAAAGTTTTGAAATAGAGATTGAGAGTCCTCCAACTTTGTTTTCTTTTTCAAGTTTATTTTGGCTATTCTGGGTACCTTACATTTCCATATGAATTTTTAGATCAACTTCTCAATTTCTGGGGAAAAAAGCAGTCTGGATTTTAATAAGAATTTCATTAAATCTGTTTATCAATTTGGGACTATTGCCAACTTAACAAGATTGTCTTCCAGTCCATGAATATTAAATGTCCTTCCATTTGTTTGGATCTTCTTTAATTTCTCTCAACAGTGTTTTTCATAACTTTCAGTGTACAAAGTCTTGTACTTCCTTGGTTATTTTTTCCTTATTATTTTATTATTTTTGATGATATTTTAAACTAAAAATCACTTTACTTTTGTTGTTTTTAATTATTGCTAATATATATAAATATAATTGATTTTGTGTATACTGCATCTTGTAACCTTGCTGAACTCATTTATTAGCTCTGAGTTTGTGTGTGTGTGTGTGTAGCCGTGATGGTTTTTATATATAAGATTATGTTGCCAACAAATAGAAGTGGTTTTACTTCTTCCTATTCAATCTGGATATATTTTATTTCATTCTCTTGCTTAAATGCTCTGGCTAGATCCTCCAGGGTAATGGTGGATAGAGGTGGTGAGAGTGGATATACAGGTCTTGTTCTGGTCAGAGAAAACTTTTTTATTCTTTCATCATTAATTTTAGGTATGTGTTTTTCATAGATGTCCTTTATCAAATTGAAAATGTTTAAGAAGAATGTTTTTAAGGGACTTTCTAATAATAGAGTTTAGCTGTACTGATTATATTAAAAATTCATGATATTGAATTTGGAAAAACATAATCATGTAGAAAGAAGAAAAATTTAAATTATCCATAAACACATCATCTAAACAAAACCACTGAAAATATTTAATATGGTTAACACCAAGATTACAATATTAGACTTTAATATTTGTTCCCCAGTTTTCACCTTGTAAGTAATGTTTTGATTACTACATTTGGGTAAACCATTTTTTACATTATTACAGATTATATGAAAGAGAATTCCTAGAAATGGTACTAATGAGTTAAAGGATGTATACATAACATATATGTATATGTGTATGTGTTGGTATTCTCTATATCTATCCATCTGTATATAAATTTCTCTTTCTCTCAGTGTGTGTGTGTGTAAATATGCATGCAAAATTATAATTGCTCTCTAAGAATTCTTGTTTCAACCCATACTCTTCCCCAAAGTGTATTTTTTCATTAGTTAATATTTTAACAACTTTTGATATTATCAGTTTTTTACTATTTGTCAATTTAAAAAGTAGATATTGTATGGAAATGTTGCTTTGGTTTGACAATTCTAGATCAGCATATTTTGAGCTAAATATTTTCTCTTTTTTTTTATTATTATTATTATTATTATTTTTTTAATTTTTTTATTAATCAAAAAAAAGAAAAGAAATTAACACAACATTTAGAAATCATTCCATTCTACACATGCACTCAGTAATTCTTAGTATCATCACATAGATGTATGATCATCATTTCTTAGTACATTTGCATCGATTTAGGAAAAGAACTAGCAAAACAGCAGAAAAAGATATAGAATGTTAATATAGAGAAGAGAATTAAAATAATAATACTAATAATATATATATATAAAAAGGAAAAAGAAAAAACAAAAACAAAAGATACAAACACACAAACAAACAAACAAAAAACCATATTTCAGGTGCAGCTTCATTCAGTGTTCCAACCTAGTTACATTACACTTAGGTATTATTGTGCTGTCCATTTCTGAGTTTTTGTATCTAGTCCTGTTGCACAGTCTGTATCCCTTCAGCTCCAATTACCCATTATCTTACCCTGTTTCTAAGTCCTGCTGGTCTCTGTTACCAATGATATATTCCAAGCTGATTCTCGAATGTCGGTTCACATCAGTGGGACCATACAGTATTTGTCCTTTAGTTTTTGGCTAGACTCACTCAGCATAATGTTCTCTAGGTCCATCTATGTTATTACATGCTTCATAAGTTTAGTCTGTCTTAAAGCTGCATAATATTCCATCGTAGGTATACGCCACAGTTTGTTTAGCCACTCGTCTGTTGATGGGCATTTTGGCTGTTTCCATCTCTTTGAAGTTGTAGATAATGCTGCTATAAACACTGGTGTGCAAATGTCCGTCTGTGTCTTTGCCCTTAAATCCTTTGAGTAGATACCTAGCAGTGGTATTGCTGGGTCGTAATCCATTCTGCCATTCTATGTCTTTTGATTGGGAAATTCAGTCCATTAACTTTTAGTGTTATTACTGTTTGGATAATATTTTCCTCTACCATTTTGGCTTTTGTATTATATATATCATATCTGATTTTCCTTCTTTCTACACTTTACTACATACCTCTCTCTTCTGTCTTTTCGTATCTGACTCTAGTGCTCCCTTTAGTATTTCTTGCAGAGCTGGTCTCTTGGTCACAAATTCTCTCAGTGACTTTTTGTCTATAAATGTTTTAATTTCTCCTTCATTTTTGAAGGACAGTTTTGCTGGATATAGGAGTCTTGGTTGGCAGTTTTTCTCTTTTAGTAATTTAAATATATCGTCCCACTGTCTTCTAGCTTCCATGGTTTCTGCTGAGAAATCTACACATAGTCTTATTGGGTTTCCCTTGTATGTGACAGATTGTTTTTCTCTTGCTGCTTTCAAGATCCTCTCTTTCTCTTTGACCTCTGACATTCTAACTAGTAAATGTCTTGGAGAATGCCTATTTGGGTCTATTCTCTTTGGGGTGTGCTGCACTTCTTGGATCTGTATATTTAGGTCTTTCATAAGAGTTGGGAAATTTTCAGTGATAATTTCTTCCATTAGTTTTTCTCCTCCTTTTCCCTTCTCTTCTCCTTCTGGGACACCCACAACACGTATATTTGTGCGCTTCATATTGTCATTCAGTTCCCTGATTCCCTGCTCAAGTTTTTCCATTCTTTTCCCTATAGTTTCTGTTTCTTTTTGGAATTCAGTTGTTCCATCCTCCAGTTCACTAATTGTAGCTTCTGTCTCTTTAGATCTACCATTGTAGGTATCCATTGTTTTTTCCATTTTTTCTTCTTTGTCCTTCACTCCCACAAGTTCTGTGATTTGTTTTTTCAGATTTTCTATTTCTTCTTTTTGTTCAGCCCATATCTTCTTCATGTCCTCCCTCAATTTATTGATTTGGTTTTTGAAGAGTTTTTCCATTTCTGTTTGTATATTCAGCATTAGTTGTCTCAGCTCCTGTATCTCATTTGAACTATTGGTTTGTTCCTTTGATTGGGCCATATCTTCAATTTTCCGAGCGTCATCCATTATTTTCTGCTGGTGTCTGGGCATTTGATCAGATCTCCCTGGGTGTGGGACCCAGCTGGTTGAAAGGTTTTTCTGTGGAATCTCTGGGCTCTGTTTTTCTTTTCCTGCCCAGTAGGTGGCGCTCGTGGCGGTCGTTTGTCTGCGGGGCAGTCGGCCCGGGAAACCGAGCGTGGAGGCGGGGGTCGCTGGCCGTGGCTTGGGGGAGTGCCGGTCCAAATTGCCCAGCTGGCCCGAGACGCCAAGCGTGACGGGAGGGCCCCGCTATCCAATGTTCCCAGTCAGACCGGGGAGCCACGTGCGTGGAGGGGACCCCAGACGCCAGCCACCCCAGCCGGGAAAACGTGCACCTCTCGGGTATCTCACAGCAGTGGATTCTCCCTACCCGTTCAGCCGTTCCAGAATGGGGTACGCTGTCTTTTTTGGTCTCTGTCGTGACTCCGGGAGCTGTTTTGTATTGTTTCTGTTTCTTTAGTTGCTTTTCTGGAGGAGGAACTAAGACCCGCGTGTCTTACTAAGCCGCCATCTTCTCCCAATATTTTCTCTTTGTGTGAGATGTTTTTCTTCCCTTGTGAATTGCTGTGCATTTTTTTTTTTTTTTTTTTTTATTTTGCACACCTCTGTATTAGGTCTTAAGTGCTTTGTCTTAATTTTTTTGAGCCCGGTATGTAGAAAAAATAGTCATTTGTCTACCACACCTATAAGAACACTGATTCTTTCTTAACATACAGTAAATTATATAACCAATTAAGTAGTATTTCTTTCAAATAGGTCACAATAGGAAATTACACTTATTTTAATGATGTTGCATTTATTAAAACACAGTGAGACATTTATATTCTGGAAAGATCTTAAATGCTCCAATTCAAGCCATAAAATTAAACCAGCCATCTTTCAACATAGCAAATGCAAATTCAGTGCAGTCAGCTTGCTCACTCACCTATTCCCCAGACTTAGTTTTGAAATGACTCTACCTATTTCTATATTTAAATCTACCTTCAAAGGATACACATTTACTGACATTGATGGTATCCAAAAGGATGAGATTTTAGTTATAAATTAAATTTGTTAGTAAGAGAAAAGCTGCAAACACTTCTAAACAAGGTTTGCATTACTGGGAAAATTGAATCCCTCATGGTTATGACTAATAGAATGCTAAAATAAACATTATATTTTCTGATGCATTTAAATACATATGTACATAGAAGGAGTGATTTATGTCAATGATAATATACATCATTTGTTGGTTGTTTATCAGTCCTTCATTTCTTCATCATCCATTCATAAACCTCCACGTTTATATTATTTATTTATGTGTCTTTAACAAATTTACTCAAAGCCATTGACCGTTAAAAACAAATTCAATATCCAGAGCTTATGAAGAAACATACCTTTAATAACTTTTTTAAATGAATAAATAGAAGGTAAGAAATGATTTCTTTGCTCGGTTATCTTATCTATAATTTCTAAACATAGGAACAGAATTTTTTCAGTATAATTTATATGTATGATTCTAGATTTCCGTACTCAAACACAGATGATTAAGAGGAAGATTACTGGGCTCCAAACACACACATAATGAATTATTTGTGCATTCTAAGAGAACAGCTAGGTCTACCTTTATCCTATAGCCCTCTTTTCAAATACGTCTCTTTGAACATTCTGCCTGATTTTGTAAAAGTACAGGCAAATTGGGCTTTTCCGTGTCTTGCCAAAGAGGCTATTGCCCTGAACCTCATTAGAGATGTTTTCCTTTAAACTTTTCAGTTTTTCAAGGACTTCAGCTTACACTGGCTTACACTCTTCCCTCTTGTCCCCAGATATCACCTTATCCTCTTTGATACCGACATTTCTCTAGGAAAGAAGAACAAGCTTTGAATATCAAACCAAGAATCACATTCTGTTGGGGAAAGAGTATCTGTAGAAACATTATAGAAAAGATGCTTCCTAGAGCCAAAGATATCCTTTGCATTCTTTTTTTTTATTAATTAAAAAAATTAACTAACACACCATTTAGAAATCATTCCATTCTACATATACAATCAGTAATTCCCAATATCATCACATAGATGCATATTCAACATTTCTTAGTACATTTGCATCGATTTAGAAAAAGAAATAAAAAGACAACAGAAAAAGAAATAAAACGATAATAGAGAGAAAGAAATAAAAATAAAAAATATATAACTATACCTCAGATGCATCTTCATTCAGTGTTTTAACCTAATTACATTACAATTAGGTAGTATTGTGCTGTCCATTTCTGAGTTTTTGTATCAAGTCCTGTTGCATAGTCTGTATCCCTTCAGCTCCAATTACCCATTATCTTACCCTATTTCTATCTCCTGATGGTCTCTGTTACCAATGACATATTCCAAGTTTATTCTCGAATGTCGGTTCACATCAGTGGGACCATATAGTATTTGTCCTTTAGTTTTTGGCTAGTCTCACTCAGCATAATGTTCTCTAGGTCCATCCATGTTGTTACATGCTTCATAAGTTTATTCTGTCTTAAAGTTGCATAATATTCCATCGTATGTATATACCACAGTTTGTTTAGCCACTTGTCTGTTGACGGACATTTTGGCTGTTTCCATCTCTTTGCAATTGTAAATAGCGCTGCTATAAACATTGGTGTGTAAATGTCCATTTGTGTCTTTGCCCTTAAGTCCTCTGAGTAGATACCTAGCAATGGTATTGCTGGGTCGTATGGCAATTCTATATTCAGCTTTTTGAGGAACCGCCAAACTGCCTTCCACAGCGGTTGCACCATTTGACATTCCCACCAACAGTGGATAAGTGTGCCTCTTTCTCCACATCCTCTCCAGCACTTGTCATTTTCTGTTTTGTTGATAATGGCCATTCTGGTGGGTGTGAGATGATATCTCATTGTGGTTTTGATTTGCATTTTTCTAATGGCCAGGGACATTGAGCATCTCTTCATGTGCCTTTTGGTCATTTGTATTTCCTCTTCTGAGAGGTGTCTGTTCAAGTCTTTTTCCCATTTTGTAATTGGGTTGGCTGTCTTTTTGTTGTTGAGTTGAACAATCTCTTTATATATTCTGGATACTAGACCTTTATCTGATATGTCGTTTCCAAATATTGTCTCCCATTGTGTAGGCTGTCTTTCTACTTTCTTGATGAAGTTCTTTGATGCACAACAGTGTTTAATTTTGAGGAGCTCCCATTTATTTATTTCTTTCTTCAGTGCTCTTGCTTTAGGTTTAAGGTCCATAAAACCGCCTCCCATTGTAAGATTCATAAGATATCTCCCTACATTTTCCTCTAACTGTTTTATGATCTTAGAACTAATGTTTAGATCTTTGATCCATTTTGAGTTAACTTTTGTACAGGGTGTGAGATACAGGTCCTCTTTCATTCTTTTGCATATGGATATCCAGTTCTCTAGGCACCATCTATTGAAGAGACTGTTCTGTCCCAGGTGAGTTGGCTTGACTGCCTTATCAAAGATCAAATGTCCATAGATGAGAGGGTCTATATCTGAGCACTCTATTCGATTCCATTGGTCGATATATCTATCTTTATGCCAACACCATGCTGTTTTGACCACTGTGGCTTCATAATATGCCTTAAAGTCCGGCAGCATGAGACCTCCAGCTTTGTTTTTTTTCCTCAAGATACTTTAAGCAATTCGGGGCACCCTGCCCTTCCAGATAAATTTGCTTATTGGTTTTTCTATTTCTGAAAAATAAGTTGTTGGGATTTTGATTGGTATTGCGTTGAATCTGTAAATCAATTTAGGTAGGATTGACATCTTAACTATATTTAGTCTTCCAATCCATGAACATGGTATGCCCTTCCATCTATTTAGGTCTTCTGTGATTTCTTTTAACAGTTTCTTGTAGTTTTCTTTGTATAGGTCTTTTGTCTCTTTAGTTAAATTTATTCCTAAGTATTTTATTCTTTTAGTTGCAATTGTAAATGGAATTCGTTTCTTGATTCCCCCTCAGCTTGTTCATTGCTAGTGTATAGAAACACTACAGATTTTTGAATGTTGATCTTGTAACCTGCTACTTTGCTGTACTCATTTATTAGCTCTAGTAGTTTTGCTGTGGATTTTTCAGGGTTTTCAATGTATAGTATCATATCATGTGCAAACAGTGATAGTTTTACTTCTTCCTTTCCAATTTTAATGCCTTGTGTTTCTTTTTCTTTTCTAATTGCTCTGGCTAGAACTTCCAACATGATGTTGAATAACAGTGGTGATAATGGACATCCTTGTCTTGTTCCTGATCTTAGGGAGAAAGTTTTCAATTTTTCCCCATTGAGGATTATATTAGCTGTGGGTTTTTCATATATTCCCTTTATCATTTTAAGGAAGTTTTCTTGTATTCCTATCCTTTGAAGTGTTTTCAACAGGAAAGGATGTTGAATCTTGTCAAATGCCTTCTCTGCATCAATTGAGATGATCATGTGATTTTAATGCTTTGATTTGTTGATATGGTGTATTACATTAACTGATTTTCTTATGTTGAACCATCCTTGCATACCTGGATGAATCCTACTTGGTCATGATGTATAATTCTTTTAATGTGTTGCTGGATTCGATTTGCTAGAATTTTGTTGAGGATTTTTGCATCTATATTCATTAGAGAGATTGGTCTGTAGTTTTCTTTTTTTGTAATATCTTTGCCTGGTTTTGGTATGAGGGTGATGTTGGCTTCATAGAATGAATTAGGTAGCTTTCCCTCCACTTCAATTTTTTTGAAGAGTTTGAGCAGGGTTGGTACTAATTCTTTCCGGAATGTTTGGTAGAATTCACATGTGAAGCCATCTGGTCCTGGACTTTTCTTTTTGGGAAGCTTTTGAATGACTGATTCAATATCTTTACTTGTGATTGGTTTGTTGAGGTCATCTATTTCTTTTTGAGTCAAAGTTGGTTGTTCATGCCTTTCTAGGAACCTGTCCATTTCATCTACATTGTTGTATTTATTAGCATAAAGTTGTTCATAATATCCTGTTATTACCTCCTTTATTTCTGTGAGGTCAGTGATTATGTCTCCTCTTCTATTTCTGATCTTATTTATTTGCATCCTTTCTCTTCTTCCTTTTGTCAATCTTGCTAAGGGCCCATTAATCCTGTTGATTTTCTCATAGAACCAACTTTGGTCTTATTGATTTTCTCTATTGTTTTCATGTTCTCAATTTCATTTATTTCTGCTCTAATCTTTGTTATTCCTTTCCTTTTGCTTGCTTTGGGGTTAGTTTGCTTTTCTTTCTCCAGTTCTTCCAAGTGGACAGTTAATTCCCTAATTTTTGCCCTTTCTTCTTTTTTGATATAGGCATTTAGGGCAATACATTTCCCTCTTAGCACTGCCTTTGGTGCATCCCATAGGTTTTGATATGTTGTGTTTTCATTTTCATTCGCCTTGAGATATTTACTAATTTCTCTTGTAATTTCTTCCTTGACCCACTGGTTGTTTAAGAGTGTGTTGTTGAGCCTCCACGTATTTGTGAATTTTCTGGCACTCTGCCTATTATTGATTTCCAACTTCATTCCTTTATGATCTGAGAAAGTGTTGTGTATGATTTCAATCTTTTTAAATTTGTTGAGACTTGCTTTGTGACCCAGCATATGGTCTATCTTTGAGAATGATCCATGAGCACTTGAGAAAAAGGTGTATCCTGCTGTTGTGGGGTGTAATGTCCTATAAATATCTGTTAAGTCTAGCTCATCTATTGTAATATTCAAATTCTATGTTTCTTTATTGATCCTCTGTCTAGATGTTCTGTCCATTGATGAGAGTGGCGAATTGAAGTCTCCAACTATTATGGTAGATGTGTCTATTTCCCTTTTCAGTATTTGCAGTGTATTCCTCACGTATTTTGGACTATTCTGATTCGGTGCGTAAATATTTATGATTGTTATGTCTTCTTGTTGAATTGTTCCTTTTATTAGTAGATAGTATCCTTCTTTGTCTCTTTTAACTGTTTTACATTTGAAGTCTAATTTGTTGGATATTAGTATAGCTACTCCTGCTTTTTTCTTGTTGTTATTTGCATGAAATATCTTTTTCCAACGTTTCACTTTCAACCTATGTTTATCTGTGGGTCTAAGATGTGTTTCCTGTAGACAGCATATAGAAGGATCCTGCTTTTTAATCCATTCTGCCAGTCTATGTCTTTTGATTGGGGAATTCAGTCCATTAACATTTAGTGTTATTACTGTTTGGGTAATACTTTCCTCTACCATTTTGCCTTTTGTATTTTATATGTCATATCTAATTTTCCTTCTTTCTACACTCTTCTCCACACCTTTCTCTTCTGTCTTTTCGTATCTGACTCTAGTGCTCCCTTTAGTATTTCTTGCAGAGCTGGTCTCTTGGTCACAAATTCTCTCAGTGACTTTTTGTCTGAAAATGTTTTAATTTCTCCCTCATTTTTGAAGGACAGTTTTGTTGGATATAGAATTCTTGGTTGGCAGTTTTTCTCTTTTAGCAATTTAAATATATCATCCCACTGTCTTCTTGCCTCCATGGTTTCTGCTGAGAAATCTACACATAGTCTTATTGGGTTTCCCTTCTATGTGATGGATTGTTTTTCTCTTGCTGCTTTCAAGATCCTCTCTTTCTCTTTGACCTCTGACATTCTAACTAGTAAGTGTCTTGAAGAACGCCTATTTGGGTCTAATCTCTTTGGGGTGCGCTGCATTTCTTGGATCTGTAATTTTAGGTCTTTCATAAGAGTTGGGAAATTTTCAGTGATAATTTCTTCCATTAGTTTTTCTCCTCCTTTTCCCTTCTATTCTCCTTCTGGGATGCCCACAACACATATATTTGTACACTTCATATTATCATTCAATTCCCTGATCCCCTGCTTAAATTTTTCCATTCTTTTCCCTATAGTTTCTGTTTCCTTTTGGATTTCAGATGTTCCATCCTCCAGTTCACTAATTCTAACCTCTGTCTCTTGAAATCTACCATTGTAGGTTTCCATTGTTTTTTCATCTCTTCTACTGTATCTTTCATTCCCATAAGTTCTGTGATTTGTTTTTTCAGAGTTTCCATTTCTTCTTTTTGTTCATCCCTTGCCTTCTTCATGTCCTCCCTCAATTTATTGATTTGGTTTTTGAAGAGGTTTTCCATTTCTGTTCGTATATTCAGAATTAGTTGTCTCAGCTCCTGTATCTCATTTGAACTATTGGTTTGTTCCTTTGACTGGGCCATATCTTCAATTTTCCTGGTGTGATTTGTTATTTTTTGCTGGCATCTGGATATTTAATCAGATTTCCCTGAGTGTGAGACCCAGCAGGTTGAAAGACTTTCCTGTGAAGTCTCTGGGTTCTGTTTTTCTTATGCTGCCCAGTATGTGGCGCTTGTCTGTCTGCAGGTCCCACCAGCAAAAGATGTTGTAGCTCCTTTAACTTTGGTAGACTCTCCCTGCTGGGTGTGTGGTGGAGACAGAGGAAAGGTTGTAGGCTGGTTTTAATGGCTTCAAATTGCGAAGTCCTGGGATCTGAATTCCTTGAGAGAGGGATTCCACCTGAGTTGCATTTCACCCCTCCCCTGGGGAAGGTTCAGGTGGTAGAGAGCCCTGAAAGCAGCCTGTTTCTGCATTTGGGGCAGTTGCAACCTGTGTAATCCTGGCGCTGAGTCCAGAGGCGACCAAGCCTCTGTAGAAACAGCTGCAGAAGGCTCTGTTTTGCCCCCTTTCCTCTTTGTCAGTTAGCCCAATACACGACTTCTGCCTTGATCAGTTTTGCCTGAGCTGGGGGCCTATTTTTAGTAGTCAGAATTTGTTTATTAATGCCACTATTGGTGTTTGGTTGGACTCAGTCCCTGGTACTGTTGGAGACCTTTTCCTTTCCCTCCGGAAAGCCACCTGTGGGGAAGGGGCACCAGTCGCCAGCCACCACAGCTTGGGGAACTCGCCTCTCCAAGACTCTCAGTAGGTCCGGGAAGCTGCCCATGAGGGAGGGGCGCCAGCTGCCAGCCGCCGCAGCCCAGGGAAGCACGCGCCACTCGGGGAACTCACCACTGCGGAGTCTGGCAGCCGGTCTAGCCGGTCCAGACGGGGGTATGCTGTGTGTCCAGTCTCTGTCATGGCTCTGGGAGCTGTTCTGTACTGTTTCTGGTTATTTAGTAGTTGTTCTGCAGGAGGAACTAAGACGCGCGCACCTTACTAAGCCTCCATCTTGGCCCCTCCTCTCCTTTGCATTCTTTACCTAACACTTTGCAGATCCCTGAGAGAGTCCTCATTTCTGGGACAACCACTTTCAGTCAGCTTCTTTCTCTCACCCAAAGGCTAAGACTAAAGTCAAGCCAGAGAGTAAGCATTTGCACTACTCTGTCAGCAGTGACCATGTACCTACCTTCACTAGGTGTCCATCATTTATCAAGTTCACCTTCTCTAGCAGGCAGGCTAACCATTAGCCTGTTGAGCCTCTAAATCTGGCATGAGCTCTTCTCTAACCTCAGCCAAGGACAAGTAGAACCAATGGAATTTATGAAGAATAGGTTCAAGTCGGTATGTTGGAGAAGCTCATCTGAATGGGTTTTTAAAGCAAGGAGTGTGTATTGGAAGTTAGGAATTGAAAGAGTTAGTATAAGAAAAGGACTGAGGAAAGAAAGAGAGTAAGAATAGGAGTATAAGGGTAGTTTGGTGGATCAGGAAGAAGTGTTTCCCTACATCTAATGAGAAACCCAGACACGTTTAGTTAGAGGATCTCAGGCAAGTTGTATTTCCAAAGAATATTTTACTTTGGAATTAAAGATTGATGACCATTCATTCATTCACTCATTCATCAAAATTCCATTAAATTACTTAAGATTTCACCACATATTGTGCTGTAAGCACTATAGATACTAAAGTGAAATATATATATATATATATATATATATATATATATATCAGCTTTAAGAGCTGATATTTACATGGAGGAGTTAGCTGGTGTTTTATTTGCTAGCTGTTGGAATGTAATATATACAGAAATGGAATGGCTTTCATAAAGGGGAATTTAATTCATATATAATGTCCCAATTAAACAAGTCTATAGAAATGTCCAATCTAAGGCATCTAGGGAAAGATACCTTGGTTCAAGAAGGTTGATGATGGTCAGCATTTCTCTCTCAGCTGGAAGGGCATATGGTAAACGTGGTGGCATATGCTAGCTTTCTCTCCAGGCGTCCTGCTTCATGAAGCCCCCTGGGAGGCTTTTTCCTTCCTCATCTCCAAAAGTTGGTGGCTGGTGGAATCTCTGCTTCATGGTTCTGCAGCGTTCTGAAACTTTCTTCAAAATACTTCTTCTTTTACAGGTTTCCAGTAAACTAATCAAGACCCATATAGAATGGGTGGAGACACATCTCCATCTAATCAAGTTTAATACCTACACTTGAGTGAGTCACATATCTGTGGAAATAACCTGATCAAGTTTCCAGCCTATGATACTGAATAGGGATTAGAAGAAACCATTGCTCCCACAAGATTGATTAGGATTAAAACATGACTTCTCTAGGGTACATAATCTTTTCAAACCAGCACAAATGGCAAACAATTTAACAAAGTAACTGTAAGGATAGAACAAAGGAGGAATCTTAGCAGAAAGGCACTGAGCTTAAACTTGTGGATAAGGAAGGGATTCCAAGAGTACATGACAACCGAGGTGTCATGGTAGCATCAAGTTATTACTTAAGAGAAAATTCCCAGAGAACTCCAGGACACGCATCCAAAAAGGTGACTCAAATTAGATACTTTGACTCAGCTCAATGATCTTGACCCATTTCATCAAGTATGTGTGAAATAAACATTGCCATGAAGGTTCGTCTCCCTGCTTCACATGATGTATACTAGTCACTATGTTGGGGAAAGGATTATCAAGCAAGAAATGAGGGGATTAACCTTGCTTAGCAATAAGTCATTAGCACTGACTTACCCCCAGGGAGTCTTAATCCACTACTATTCTTCAGACAAACATTTCTACCATTTTATAAATGAAGAACTGAGCCTCAGTTTAGTTGAGTAGCTTACCTTGCATACACATAGACAGTGATTGCAGGAATTTTCTGGAAAGCACTAACCAATGCCTTGAAAATAAAAAAAGCACATGTCTGGAGAAAGAGCTCTTGTCCTCAAAGTTGGGACAACTACCACTCACAAACTGTGCAAGTTTCAGGATATCATTTAACTTCTCTGCAATTCTGCATTCTGCTTTTTTTTTTTTTTTTTTTTTTAAAGGAAAGACAGAGAGAAGGAAGGAAGGATAGAAGGAAGGAAGGAAGGAAGAAAGGGAAACATTTTTAAACATTTTCTTGTTTTATTGTATTCTGTTTCTCCGTTTTTTGTTACATGGGCTGGGGCCGGGAATCGAACCGAGGTCCTCCGGCATAGCAGGCAAGCACTTTGCCCGCTGAGCCACCGCGGCCCGCCTGCATTCTGCTTTATAAAGCAAAACTATCAACCCAGAGGTGTTGTAATTAAGATGTAGAGTAAAACTATGTTTATTTTTAGCAGCTGTAGTGAAAACTGTGATTTGACAAGCACATTTCTGGATGGTAGTTTAGGTTCTGGTACCTGAATTCAGGGAACATTGATCTGTTCTTGAGACAAGAAAAGTAATTTGTCAGTTACTTCAGAGTGGGAGTGACCAGCAAGATAGTTGAAAACTGAGATGCCGTGAAGTCACCCCTGCTCACAATCCACAAATCTTTGGTAAAGTTATTAAACTCAAAAAATACTTGTGTAAAAATATATACTTTTTTAATGGGAGAGAAGGACCAGTGGACCAGTGAAGTCACCAGGCTTCATACCTGGACTGAAGTGGACACAAAGGTGGAGGCTTAAACCTCAAAGTATAATAGAGATGTAGGGCCATAGAACTAGGCTATTGACCCCACTGAACTAGGTCTCCAAGGAATGATGAACCTTAGCTTTTCTTACAGAAGTTTACAAGGACCACAGTAGATGACAGATGCAGCAACATGCTAGTGATGTCAACTTAGACTACTATGAATTCATATGAGATTTTTGTGCTCTAGCTCATTCTATACTTCAGTTCCCCAGGGTTTAGGGAATTGATGTGACTCCCAGTCTTTCCCAACTTCTCACATAAAGAACCACAAAGAGAGAAAGACATAAAAATGAAGGCCACAATAACACTATGGCGTGTGATAATTAGTCAAATGGCCCAAGCCTGGAGTCTGTGAAAGAAAATTATGAAGTGAGTCAAAGAACTACAGTGCACTACAAACTGCCAGCCTTCCAGCCTAGAAACTGAGTGTCCTGTGCAGCAGGTGAAATACATGTTTCATATTGAAACCATGGCCCCTATCTTGTTGCAGGCATGCTTTGAAGCCATGGGAGTTTGTAAGATCCTCCTCCCAAAGGTGTTAAGCATTTGGCTCCATTTTGGCTCAGTTACTTTAAGGCTGATCTTGCAAATAAAGAGAAATGCTTTGGATTGGGCAATCTAGGACCTAACAGCTTTGAATTGGTGGGCACAGAAATCGACAGTCTTGAAGCATTTCTTGATGAGCAAGATGTTAGTCTTGTTCCATAGACTATTTGAGTTTGCTCAGAGTCTTAACTTCCCAAAGCACAAGCACTTCCTGGTTTGCTAAAGCTGCCAGAATGCAATATACCAGAAAGGAACAGCTTTTAAAAAAGGGAATTTATTACATTACAAGTTTACAGTTCTAAGGCCATAGGTATCTCCAAACTAAGGCATCTGGAGAAAGATACCCTAACTCCAAAGAAAGGCCAATTCCTGTCATGAGACAAGAGGGAAGTCACTTTTCTTTGTTTTCAGAGTGACTTAATGGGGACAGAAAATTACATTGATTTTAGTTCTCAATAGGTTACTTTATATTATTTATTAGATTTTTTCTTTCTTTCTTCTTTTACTTAAGTACATCTCCAGGTTCTTCTGTAAGGAGAGATTTTATCATTCATTTTGCAACAGTAGCCCCTTTTCATAAGTACAATCAAATCAATTTTTAGTTTTACTCCTCAGTTAGGGGAGGTTCACTTCTATTATGTCTCAGATATAACTCATGTACAATGAGTTTTTCTCTTTTATAGAAGTAGTTACTCAAATTTGGTTCATGTTCTCTACAGTCTATAACTATAATCCATAATTATAATGTTTTTCTTTATTGCTTTTTCTTTTTTGGTTTAATTTATGTTTTCTACAAGAGAGTGGTAATTTTAAAAACTCATGTGCTATGAGTTTATTTTTTCCTTTTATAGAAACAGTTCCTTTTTAAATTTGGTCTATGTTCCCTACTATCCGTACCTATAATCTTTTTCTTCATCATTTTTTTTTCCTTTTGGTAAAATTTATGTTTTCTACAGGAGAGTGGCACTTTTAAAAATTAAAAATAGGTGTTTAAATATATGTACTCAATAAAGAATCATAAGATATATGCAGGGGCATTTAAAAAACCTGATTTTCTGGGATGTGGATTAAGTAAATGTTTAAAATACACTATTCTTATTCTTCATGTTCCTTTTAGGGGCAGGTATAATTTTTGCTATAGGGAGAAATCTCACTTTCATTTTACAAAAAGGTGTAATCAAAGCCTCATGCTAGCTTTCCCTCTCTCTGTTCCTACCCTCACTTTATGCAAATGTACAGGGAGTGTGGGGGTGGAGGAGGATGTGCCAGTGGGGTAGAGCAAAGCTGGTGAAGGTGCCAGCAAACAGCACCATGCCACAGGAACAGACACCTTTTCTAAATCACTGAAACATATTTTCTGTAGCAACTCTTTGTGCCGCGTGAACTCTTACTGGTAGAAAACCTGGAAAAAATGAGTGACTTCCTTTAGTGCATTTCACAAGTGAGCCCAGAGGTCCCAGTTCCAATCACTCTCTTTGTAAGCCCGATGCTCCGGCATCCACCTGCAAAAGTATACTAAACATCCACAGTAGGTAAATTACCTACATGAATTTGTGGGGTTTATAGCTAAGGTCCATTTTTAGTTTTTCACAGTTAAGAACTCTATACATAAAAGTGAAATTTGGACATTTCTAATTCATCTTCATTGGAGATGATAAATTCATGTATACAGAAGGAGTGTGTTTCTGTGGTTAGAAAGACTAATCTTGTGAGTTTTGTTCAGCATTTGGAAGGTCCAGTGTGAACAAGGACAGGTGTCCTGCAAAGACAATACTTTCACAAATGAACTGGAAGGGATTCTATCTTTTCCTTTTGAATTTCATAAGGTGTTAAGAGTGGATGAGAATGAACAATGTTCACAGCTGAAACATAGTGAAACAAAAACTCCTCTCTCTAAACCTTGACAGCCTGGGAAATGTATTAGGACCAGCTGACAAATCCAAGACTGTTTCATGATTTTAAACTGTACAACCCTTATGGAAATATGGTGAAATCTTAACAGCTTCTTCGGAAGAAGTAAAAATAAAAGATAATGCCTTGCTTTCATTAAAATATGTATGCACTCAATGATTTTAGCACTTCTCTTTAGAATTGTGCTGTGACAAATGTTGCTACATAGATTCCCAATGCCATACTATCATTAACTAGAAACAGCCAAGTATTACTGAAAGAGATAAGTATGATGTGTCTACTAAATAATGTTGGCTTTCGGGATCTTATCTTACCGTTTGGTGTTTATCATAAATTTGACAAACATTTCTGCTTGTTTTTATATTACTCGCTACCATTCCAAATACTAGGTTCCCACTCTGATTCTTTAATCACTATTTCCCTCACAATGTTGGGAATGTCTTTTAGTTTTTCTACCATGTATGGTTGCAATACATAATGGTAGAAAAAGGAAACTGTCTTTCCCTGGGCTTTGCAGAAACAGACCTGATAGTGCTATCTGGATTTTTTGCTGTTACTTTTCATTATTTTCAGCCTCCAAGGCCCAGCATTAAGATTGACCTTTTGAGAATGTCTCCTGTACCTCCTCTATTTAGTTCCCTTTGCTGAGTCTTCACCCCACCATTTAGCAATAGATTTTATGTCTAATGAGCACATACTGCATTGTCAACAAGTAATTAATTGTGTTTAATTTCTTTGTACATATTCTGTCAGTTGAATATATATTTGTAACCACAACTATATGTGCAGGTCTATTCTGCAAACTCAGGACACAACAGAAGACAATCAACAAATGTGGCTTGTATTTTGATGCTGGAGAAAAACATTAAAATGGTAATACAGGGGCGGGCCGCGGTGGCTCAGCGGGCAAAGTGCTTGCCTGCTATGCCGGAGGACCTCGGTTCGATTCCCGGCCCCAGCCCATGTAACAAAAACGGAGAAACAGAATACAATAAAACAAGAAAATGTTTAAAAATGTTTCCCTTTCTTCCTTCCTTCCTTCCTTCTATCCTTCCTTCCTTCTCTCTGTCTTTAAAAAAAAAAAAAAAAAAAAAAAATGGTAATACACAGGTTTTATTCACAATAGCTATAATGTTATGAAGGTGCTAGGATTGCTTATAATGCCTTGCAGTAATTGCCCAGCTGGCAGCTCCCAATCAGGATATCAGGATATGCTCAACCCTAATTCCACTGGAGTTAATATTTGATTGTTTCTTTCTTCAGTGGCTTCCTGGATACCACTTGGGGTCTTTTTCCTTCCTCAGTAGTAGAGCATTTTCTCAGTAGTCAGACCTGTTTGGAGATTCTTCCTGTTTTCTGAAACATGATTTCATGTAGTCTCATATTCCCAAACATATTTCTAAATAGACCCCTCTCCTAAACCCTAGACCCACAGAACCACTGGTCTTTGCAACATCTCCCTTGCACCTGGAATTACAATTGCAAACTTGGTATCCCAAAGCAAAATGACTTTCTCGCCAAACTTTCTCCACCCTCAACTATTAAAATATCAATGGATAGAAGCTCCATTCATCCAGTATTCACCCAACCAGAGAGAGAGCCCTCTCTCCTATCTTTCTCTCTCCTCTCATAACTGATCCATCAACTTTAATTTCAAAATTACAGACTCCCTGTTATACTCACCACCTCCATCACTGTCACCCTGCTTCAAGTCACTATTGTCTTTCAAGTGTCCTGCTTCTACCCCTAATCTCTGTAGAGTCTATGGAGATCAGACTCCTCTGATCTCTTTTATGTTCTCTCACTTCCTCCAACCACATTGGCCACTTGCTGTGGCTTGAAACATACCAGGGGTCTTTGCTTTAGCTATTCCCTATTCTGGACCACTCCTCTGATAACTACATGGCTCAATTCCTACTAGCTTCAATTCTTTGAACAGATCTCACTCTCCCCATAAATTTTTGGGAGATTTTTTGAGACTTTGATGATTAACCTCTTTAATCTTGCAATCTGCCCCACCTTTTTTACCTCAGTGCTCTAGCCCCCATTACTCTGTTCCTCTTTTACTTTAATCCATAACATTTTTCTCTATCCTTTCTATCATACTATATAATTTACTCACTGATCATGCTTACCATCTATCTTTCTGTTAGAATAAGAGTTCTGTGAAAGCAGAAATTGTTTTTCTAATTTTCTCAATGATGCATACCAAATGTCTTGAAACATACCTGGCACCAAGTAGGGGCTCTATAAAACTCTGTGAATACATGAATGGATGAAAACATTAATGTGTTCAGTGATTCTTCATTCCTACAGTAGTAAAGAAATATAATAATGCTGTTTAGTTTACTGAGATAGGATAACCTTAAAATAAAAAAAAAAATATCTAAGGGAAGAGAAAGAAAATTAGTAGGGGATAATGCAGTAGAACTTTAATTCCAAGGGATATGAGACAATAGAACAGGCAATGAGGTTGTCTTTTTGAGGCACTCCCTAATAGTCCCCTTCCTTTTCCCATGTTACATGAACATGATGGGCACACCATAAATTTCAGCTGTTGGGGAAACCTTTCCATACTTTGCCATTTCTCAGAAATGCACAATTCTCTTTATCATGTTAGAGTGGAAAACTATTTCTTAGCTGCAAAATGGGAGCCCGTTTAGCAAAATTTAGCTAAGTATTTTCCAAATATCTTATAAAACATTGGCATTGCATAAGACACAGTTTTGGAAACATTGAATCAGATGTCCCTAAATAGTCCCTTCCAACACCCACACTGTAGAGAAGCAGAACAGCTAGACTTGAAGTCCTAAGATATGAGTTTGAACTCCAGTTTTACTACTTTTTTAGAAAAGTTTCCTTGGGAAAGTCTTTTCTATTTTCTGAGACTTGCCTAGCTCATTTGGCATGTGAAGTTGATAATTAACTTCTTCCTCAAATGACTGAGAGGAACATACTAAACAATGCATGCAAAAGATACAAAAACAGCTGGCTCATACTACATCATTAATATATGTATGTTAAGTCTCAAGATCCCCTTCTTAAATCTTTGATACACCTTCTTTACCAGGAGCCCTTGCGTCTAATAGTCAACCATGACTATGCACCTGGAGACAGCTGAATGCTTTATTTCCTGTATTCTTAATTTTTGAAGTTCTACTGAGATCAATTTTTAAGCCCACATAGCTTCTTTCTTCTTATTCAACTACTTGTTATTCAATTCTATAATTTCTGTTACATTAAGTGGATTGTCATCATTTTCTTTTCATTGAAGGGATAAGATAAGTGAGGGCCTAACGTGAGTTGGAGGAGGGACTCCAGATTCAAATCCTGGTTTTCCCCTTACTAACTGCTTGACTTCAGGCCAGCTACTTAGTATCTCTCAACTTAATCTCTTAATATACAACTGGAATTGCAGTGCTTATACCATGAGGTTATTGAAATGATGAAACACATCTATGTCTGCAAAGCATGCAGTCCAATGTCCAGCACATTGCCAAAAACAAAAAGTATATACTTTGCATTTAGTGTTGTTGAATGTAATTTCTTTCTTCTCCCTCACCTTTAAACACATTTCCTTTAGGCCAATGTATTGAATTTAAAAATAGAATGAGACATAATCACAACAACTTTCAATTTACATGGAAATTAATAAACCAAAGAAAGTGACAGATTAGAATCAACCAGGCAGGTGCATCCATGGGGGAAAAAATGGTATTCCAGTTTCAGGTGACCTTCCTTTGTCACGTACAAAATTCACATCCTCCTGAGAAAGAAACCTCCCTTTGTCTGAAGACCCAGTTCTGGAGGGAACTTTCTCTGGGGGAAAGTAGCAGCCAGAGCTCTGTCCAATTCTATCCCTCTGGACTTTACTCTAAAGAAAAGCTACATTAGCATATTTACCAGTCTTCCTGTAGGATAATCTGGAAGTCCTCAAATTACAAGACTAGAAGAGAATGCATAGTTATCACAAAAAATGGTATTTAGGTTATTGATTTAAAGTCACTCATCTTCCGGTTACTCTAGGATGTATTCTAATCTTCTGTCCTTTAAAAGGTGGAAGGTAAATAACAATATGTTACTCATTATCTGAATGCAGAAATTGAGGCTCAAAGAGGGAAAGTGAATTAGTCTAAGACCACATGGCTGGTCCTTCATGGATCCTGGATTTGATCCTTCATCAATCCATCTTCAAAGTCCATCCTCCTTAAATCCTAAATTATAGTCGATGAGAAACATGACATGACACTTCTCAAAGTGTATTAGCCCCTACTATCATGACCAAAAGGAGTCACAGAGCAAAGCTGAGGAAAAGGTAAGATTAAACTTCCATGTGTACAGAGAACAGAAGATTTTTGGTGATACCACTAGGTTAAAATGCATAGATTGTATCTCAGATCCCTTCAATTACATGACATGCTTATTTTCACATTGCCAGGAGGCAGCATCTGTTCTCTCCTCATTCTACCAGTAATAAAGAAACAAAATGCCTCAGTCTTTGACTCTTGCCCTGGTTAATTCCAAAACTAGCCAAATGCTGATAGAGGATATCAGTTCAGTGAACAGTATGATAAGGAGATGTACAAAATTGAGAACCAGCACAGAGAAGGCTTTTTGGAATTGCAGAAGGCAAGACACATTGGCATATTTGAAGGCAAGCATCATGTCATCATCCCCAGACAAATCATATACAGTCTTGAGGCACAGGATATTTCACCTGCTATTTTGACTTTTATTCATCCTTTTACTCCTAGTGATTAACCAGGATGTGGAGCACAGTGGATTCTCAATGAATGCATGATGATTAATGGGTCAGTTAATATACTCAGGGTTGGTGCATACAAAACAGGGAGGTCATGCTCCCTCCAACTCTGGAAGGTATCCTGGGCATTGACCAGGCTCCCTGGGAGACTGACTCTGAGATTGAGATTAGAGTGTGATGGGGGTTTTTTGGGGAGCACTCTTGAGGTCAATAACAGTTGAAGAGGAGAGAAGGCATCAGGATCGGGTAGAGAGAGAAGCTGGGCAGTAATGCAGTCACAAGTAAGGCCTCAGCTAATCTCTCTAGGAACACTGAAGCTGGGAAAACTCTGCTAAGTTGTCCCAAGTTGAGATAAGGGGGTTTGGCTTTTCTGAGCCAACCTCCATGCATATAAATCAGACAGGGTGAAAGGCTTGATAGTGTGCTGTGGGCAGGGAGGTTCTCTTCTGCTGACAGAAGTTCCAAGAGAGGGAATTTCCTCAATTGAACAACTGCCAACACCCCATCATCTGGGGAGTGACAGCCTCAGTTCTGAGGGGGTCATGGAACAGGCAGCACAGCACCCACCAAGCTGGACCTTGTATCCAAGTGCAGGTCATGTGAATGTACACATTTGATGAAAATTCAGAGCAAAAGGGTAATTAGCAGTTCAGAATGACCCTACAGTTTACACTTGACTCCCAAGGATAATTATTGGTTTATGTGTGGGTCCGTTGCTCCACAAACAGACACATGTACATTTGGACTGATGAATATAGGATGCAAATGTAACAGGAAACTTTTGTGCTGAGACCACAAGACCTGGCTTCTAATTCTAGCTAGCCAATCCCAGTGGGATACTACACAAGCTCCTAAGCCCCTCTGGCCTCTAATTCATATCCAAGTGTTCTATGTTGGCATAAATTGATTTCTGAGGGCCTTGAGGCTTAAAGTGTATTCTATCTGAACTAAAGAATGAATTTGGCTCCCTGATGTGATTGAAAATTATAAAATTCACAAAGCCTTCGGAAATGTTAACTCTTTTATTACGGCCATTTAATGACCTTCATTCAAAAAGCAATTACTTAGGGAAAGAAATCAATTCTTGGAAGGGACTCGCAGATAATTGCTGAATGCGCTTGTTGTTCAACACTGTGAATTTGAGCAGATATTTACTTCCAATCAAATATGTAGCACATGCATGATGTGTAGCACAAGAAGTGTTCACACTATAAAATGAGTATTTATAATTCAGTTATATGGCCTCACAGGTGAATTTTTTCCATATACATAATGCAAATGCTTATTAGTTTCCCAGACTAGCCCTTGCATTGAACATTTAAGCATATATTGAAATGAATAATTCCAATAATAAATAATAATTTTGAATAGTGTGATGCTAGCCACTAATTTAAGCAAAACACACAAAGTATAGCTTCCAAAAGAAGCTTCTAAGACTTGACTCACAATGAGATATGCAAAGTAAAACTACACTAGAATGTTATTTTCGCCTTTCTATTGATATACAGATCAAGAAGTTTAATGACACACTGGGTTGGTGAGGTTGTGAGGAAAGCCGCTCACTCACATGTGCTGGTCAGAGCGTAAACTGGTGCAACCCCCGAAGACATCAAATTGGCAATATCTCTCAAAGTTACAAATGTGTGCTTTCGCTCAGCAATTTCATTTCTAGAAATTCATCTTAGAAATATATTTTACATGGACAAACTAATGGAATAAATTAGTTTATTGCCTTGTCTGAAATAACAAAAGATTGGGAACAAACCAAATGCCCATTAGTAGCAGAATGGAATATAAATTGAATACACAAAGACATAAAAAAGAATGAAAAAACTTCTTACATACTGATATGAAAGATTTTCAAATTGTATTACCCGATGCACACTGCAAGACCTTCTATATAGTACGCTATAATTTTCATATAAAGGAAATATATGCATAACTATCAATTTTTATGGGCATAGACTAGCTCTGGAAAGATTGCAGAAGAAACCAGACAGTCTTAGTTTTGGGGAGCTGAATGGGACAAGTATAGGGAGGAATATTTTTACTGAACAACCTTGTACAATTGTCCATTAAAAATAATAATTTCAAATAACAGCTTGGCAGCTATTTTGAAGAAAAGCTAAGTTAATTAGAAATGAGTAAAAGGAAGTAGAAGAAAGGAGGTGGTGAATGCTACCTTAATAAGCTCCCATGGTTATCAGAGTGGGGATTATTCCAAAAGCCCTGGGAGACTTTGGCCAGAGAAGACTATTCCCACAGATAGGGGAGAGGGATCTTTTTCCATCTTACCGTTTGTTTCAGGAGACTCAGGTAGTTATAATTGCACTGTCTTTAAGTCTGATTTTGTATACTATATAGAAAAAAGATTTGGAGGTGGCTGAGGCTGATGGGAAGATCAGTTGGTAACCATCAGGAGACTAGACCTAACTGTATGCTTTGTGGTTTTAGTTGAATCATCTAATCTCATGGTTTCTTCACTCTGGCTGCAAATTGGATTCAACCAGGGAACTTTAAAAATATATACTGATGGCAGGATCTCACCTCAGACCAAACAAAATTAAATCTCTAAAGAAGGGACCTGGCATTGTTAATAAACAAACAAATAAACAGCTTTCCAGGTGACTCCAAATCATGGCTAGGCTTAAAAACCTTGTTTTGCTTCAGATTTATAGCTTGTAAAAATATGATTTATAAATATCAAATGACATAATAGTTGGGAAATGACACATTTTTACCTTATTGAGTTGTTCTAGGAATAAAAACAAGGATCCAAAGAGCCTGCTGCAGAGTTCAGGAAATAGAACATGCTCAAGAAGTGGTGTGTATGTGGCACTAATTACCTCTATTTTGATTATAATATCTGACCAACAAAACCCAGCAAAAGCATGTCTCATGGGCTTAACAAAAAGAGCACCAAATTTAAAATCAGAGCGCTCTGGGATCGATTTTACTAGTCACCTCTGTGTGGCCACTGGCACAGTTAAGTCTCTTCAAATCCAAAGTGGCTGTGCCAGTTTTAAATGATTTATGTACCCTAGAAAAACCATGTTTTAATCCTACTCAATCCTGTAGGAGCAACCATTTCTTTTAATCCCTATTCAGTTCTGTATGTTGGAAACTTGATTATGTTATCATCATAGAGATGTGACTCAACCAATTGTGGGTATTAACTTTTGAATAGAAGGCACCATACTCCACCCTTTCCAGGTGGGTCGTGATTATTTACTGGGATCCTTTAAAAGAGGAAGCATTTTGGAGAAAGCTGGACAATGACAAGAGCAGCAGAGGCACAAGAACTAGGAGTCCACCAACCAATTACCTTTGGTATGAATAAGAACTCCCCTGGGTAAGCTACATGAAGCAAGAGGCCTGGAGAGGAAGCTTGTAGACATCGTCATATGCCTTTACAGTTGAGAGAAAAACCCTAAACTTCATTGGCCTTTCTTGTGTAAAAGTAACCTCTTGTTGGTGCCTTAATTTGGACATTTTTATAGACTTGCTTTAATTGGGACATATTCATGGCCTTAGAACTGTAGACTAGCAACTTAATAAATTCCCCCTTTTAAAAGCCATCCCATTTCTGATATATCACATTCTGGCAGCAAGCAAACCTGAACAGTGGCCATAGCAATACTTTCCTTGCAAGTTTATTGAAACAATTAGAGACAATACAGTTGCCCTAAAAGGTTTTCACAAAAGCAGTGTTCACTATAATTGAAGCAAGCCAGTGTAAAATGAATATATAAATATTCCCAGAGAGACTAAAGTAAAGACTCTGAGAAGAAGACAGAAAATGCAAGAACTTAAAAGAAAAGGTAGTACAATAGTTATCAAGTGGTAAACTCTACGCCAAGGAAAAGAATACTGCAAAATTATAGCTATAAATGTAGATGGCAATTTTTGCAGGGGAAGAATCCTGACCCTCTGCCAGGGACTTTCTGCCCTACAGACAATTTGAGCAATGCAGCATTAATAAGAGAAACACCTGCCGTTGGTCAAAAGAAGGAGGAGTTGATATGTTAGGTTGTGCGACATACTCAGAAGGAGGTGGTCATATGATCTAGGTTAGGAAAGGTCCTTTCCACTGGATCCTGCTGCTAAGGCTTCTCAAAAATGTGACTGCCAGTCTCTTCTCAGGGCCACACATAACAAAGAACACTCACAAGAGACGTAGACAGCAGATCTTGAGACCGTGAGGTCCTTGAGCAAAAATTGAACTTAGAAGCTCAGAACCTTGTTATCTCCTACTTCAAACTCCAAATTAAGGGAAAAGAAATTGGAAAAATGGGTTACAAACAGCAGCGTATGGATTTGATATTTGACATCAGGATTTAGTTTTTCTGCATTCTAGTTTAGAAACTCTTGGCTGGGATTAAGTGCCTCGCGTCCTCTGGGAGGAATGTATTTGTTCTGACATCTGCAATCTTATCAGAAATGTCTTAGTGTAAAGTGTGCAATGAAAGAAAAATATCTAATTAAAATGACTATTATAAACAATAGAGTAGCTCATCCCCAAATGTGCTTTTTGGGAATATTACTGCCATATCATCATTTAAGCAATATGAGACATGAGGGCTTCATGACAGAGTTAAGTTTGGAAAAGACTAGGTTAAAGATGGTTAAAAGGACTTTTATTTTTAGCCACAGAACTTCTCATAGCTTTAAGCATTATATATACCTTAGGAATCTCTTCAAGATCGATAGAATAAACAACATTCGTATATATATATATATATATATATATATATATAACTCATGTTATTGTAATAACTCGTTATTGTGACAGTCTTAGACACATTTTACACTAGCAGCTAATAATAAAGTTGAGTATCAATAAATGTAAGGGGTTATATGGGAATATTTGGGAATGTTCCCAATTAGTTAAGTTGGATTTTAAGCGTGGGTCCCGGTGAAGGTCAGGTACTACACAATGCGAGACCCAGACCGTAATTCATAAGGAAAGAGAGTTTCTTACTCACAAGTCCCAAGAGAAAGGGGGAACAACAGGCACCAATGGAAAGCCTGATGGATTGGGGGGCTCACCCAGCAAGTGGGAAGCACACAAACAAAGCAAGTGGGACCCATCTGCTTGTGCCTTTATTGTGATCCAGGGGTTGAGATTAGTAGATTTCCAGTGAATGTCACAGATTGTTTGATTTCAAGAAAACACGCAAAAAGAATAATGAGTGGTAGGGGCATGATTACTTTATCATTGGGGACCAGGTGTGGGTTTTGGGGGAAGTGTATGGTTGGTACCTTCAGACACAGGTTTGGGCTCGACAGAATTTATGGCCCAGGCCTGGAAAGTTGTTTATTAACTAGGCCAAATATCAATGTTTATGCAAGTGGCTTAATTAAAGTAAAATGGATGCTGTGGCAGATCCCAAAAAAGTTTTGATAGTTTTAGAAAGTAATCTTATATATGATCTTAACTTACTATATATCAACAAATACTCAACCTACGGATAATGGAAAATAATATGTGTGCACCCTCCTGAGTTTCCAGGATGGAGCTAAATATCGAGGAACTCCACTGCACTGGGAAGAGCAATGTGTCTTCAATTTTCAAATCAGGCTGCAAAGGGGGATTGATATTTTGACATTAGAGGAAAAAAAGATCTGCTTAGTAACTCTTCATAAATGTACTACCTGGTACCTATAAGCAGTCAACTTCTGATAATGAAGTGAATCAGCCTTAAGTGAAGCTGGAGTTCAAGACAGCAGTGAAGATAGTTGCCAAAAGCATAGGTTCTGATGATATCATAGAATCATTCAGTCAACCAACTCTTAAACTTCCCCTACTTCTGGACTTACTAAGGTGTGAGGCATTAAATTCACTTTTTACTCGAATGAATTAGAATCAGACCTTCTGTTATTGCAGATAAAATTGTGCTAAGTGATGCATTCACCAGGCATTAGTGGTATGACTTTCATTACAGGAGCATGAAAATGTGATTGTAACCCAAAGGTGTTAGAATGTTAAAAAAAAAAAAAGGAAATGGAATTAAATATGATGCTGTCTGACATTCCTTAAACCTTAGGGTATAAGCGCGTGTGAAGAACTTGGCATGCATATGAAGTTCAAGACAAAAGAAAGGAAATTCTTGAGGAACATGCTACCACTCACATGAAGACAGGATGTGATGGTCCAAAGGCAGCTAACAGAACAGCTACAGATGAAAAATACTGCTATGATGGAGGAGCATGACCTCAGCTTGGAGTCTTATTCAGCATAGAGAGAAATATGCTATATATTTTATTTGACTTTTTTTTAAATATATTTTTATTGACAAAACAAGACAACATACAAACATGAACATTCTTAACATATGAACATTCCATACTTGGTGCATAATTAATGGCTCACAGTACATCACAGTTGTATATTCATCACCATGACCATTTATTAGAATATTTGCATCACTCCAGAAAAAGAAATGAAAAGAAAAAAAAACTCATGCACATCATACCCCTTACCCCTCCCTCTCATTGACCACTAGTATTTCTATCACCCCAATGTATTTAACCTTTATTCCCCCTATTTTTTTCTATACTCCTTGCCACACCCTTTCATTGATCACTAGTATTTCAATCTACTCAATTTGTTTTAACATTTGTACTCCTTATTATTTATTTATTTTTAATCCATATTTTTTACTCATCTGTCTATACCATAGATAAAAGGAGCATCAGATACAAGGTTTTCACAATCATACAGTCACATTGTGAAAGCAATATCATTATACAACCATCTTCAAGAAATATGGCTACTGGAATACAGCTCTACAGTTTCAGGCAGTCCTCTCTAGCTTCTCTAATACACCTTAAACTAAAGAGGGGATATCTATATAATGTGTAAAAATAACCTCCAAGATAACCTCTTGACTCTATTCAAAATCTCTCAACCACTGATGCTTTATTTCGTCTCATTTCTTTCTTCCCCCTTTTGGTCAAGAAGTTTTTCTCAATCCCTTGATGCTGAGTCTCAGATCATTCTAGTATTTCTGTTCCACATTGCCAGGGAATTTTGCACCCCTGGGAGTCATGTCCCATGTAGAGAGGGAGAGGTCAGTGAGTTCACTTGCTGTGTTGGCTGAGAGAGAGAGAGAGAGAGAGAGAGGCCACATCTGAGCAACAAAAGAGGTTCTCTGGGGGTGACTCTTAGGCCTAATTTTAAGTAAGCTTAGCCTATCTTTTGGGGGGATAAGTTTCATATGAATAAATCCTAAGATTGAAGGCTTGGCCTATTGAGTTAGTTGACCCCACTGCTTGTGAAAATATCAGGAATTCTCCAAATGGGGAAGTTGAATTTTCCCCCTTTCTTGCCATTCCCCCAAGGGGACTTTGTAAATACTTCTTTATTCATTGTTCAAATCATTCTGGGATTTTTTACTTGACTTTTGAAAGACATAAGAAAGTATGAAGAGAAGTAAAATTCTTTTCCACTGAAAACGATAGAAGACTATTGAAAGAATTGAATCTCATCCATATAAAGAATTCTGGCTCCATCATTCAAAGGTGACCACAATTGTGAAACCGATGAAGAAGAAATATTAAGGAATATACCAAGAAATATGGGAGACAATTCAAAATGAAATTGTGATTAAAAAATGATCTATAATTATTATGCCAAATGAATTGACAAGGATGAAGTACAGTGGTTGAACTGACTGCATGAGGAACTCACTGACAAATTTCTATTTATATTAAGAAAAGCACATAATGAAGAACAAATACCCAAATATGGCAAGGGAGTATAAGAATAATATTTGGAAGCCTAAAGCCCAGATTAATGGAGGTTTTCAAAAGTGAGTAAAGAAAACAAAATAATGCCAATACTTAGAATTATGTTAAATATATTTTTGGCTATATTAAGATCAATATGACTTTATTTCTAGGCATATATCTTAATGAAGAGATTATAAATGTGGACAAATATTTTTATATAAGGATGTTATTTATATAAATTATTGCAGTGTTACTTATAACTGCACATCATTAAAAGAAAAGTAAGATCCAACAATAGAGATTTAAATAAGTTTCAATGAACACATAAAATTATCTATTATGCTATTGCTAAAATTATAGTTATGTGTAATTTATATGTGAAATTGTACCCATTATGCCATGTTAGGTGAAAATAAAAGGCTACCCTAATATATATGCAATGTAATGATATACTTGTGTATTTGGGTGTATATAATCAGTTGAGTATTCTTATTTCTGGCATTCCAATTATGACTTCTTTAATCCTTCAGTGACCTTCTACTATTCTCTGTAATTTAAAAAAAAAGGATACTAGTTTTAAATTAAGATAAATTCTTAAATTTTAGTATAAAATATGGTTAGGATTTTATATATTATGAAATGATTGTATTAAGGAAAATATGCCTATCAAAAGAGGATGAATAGTTTCCAAAAACAAATAAACATACACAAAATACCTCCTGCTTTCAATTAAAGGGATTTTTCTTCAAATTGGAAAAAAATTGAAGCAATATAGTCAATAGGAAATTGAACCCTAAATAGTAGAGAGAATTAAAAAAAAAAGATTCTCATTGCTCCAAATGAGTTTGTGTCTCCTGGGTCCAGTCCTCCAAGAATGTTACACTTCTGGGTGCCTTTAGAAGTAATCAATATCATTCTTTGAAAAGAATAGAGAAGAGATGGGCTGGAATACTGGAAATGACTCAAAATCATCCTAATTTCTGGTAAAGATGGTAGAATTGATAAAATATATGATAGTGAATTAAATATTTATCCTGGGCAAAATTATGGAATGATATAATTAATAAATGTGTGAGCACTACTCAAGCGAAATGGTGATCATTGCAATCTTGTTAAGAAGTTGACTAGAATACATCAATCCTCTTCCTATAGGAATGAGCACATATTCTAGTTTACTAACTGCCAGAATGCAACATATCAGAGATGGACTGGCTTTTAATAAAAGGGGATTTATTTTGTTAGCTCTTCAGAGGAAAGGCAGCTAACTTTCCACTGTGGTTCTTTCTTACACAGGAAGGCACAGGGTGATCTCAGCTGGCCTTCTCTCCAGGCCTCTGGGTTCCAACAACTTTCCCCAGGGTGATTCCTTTCTGCATTTCCAAAGGCCTGGGCTGAGCCACCAGTGCTGAGATGAGGTATGCTGAGCTGCTTGGGCTGTGCTACGTTGAGCTCTCTCATTTAAGCATCAGCCAATTAAATCAAACATCATTCATTGCAGCAGGCATGCCTCCTAGCTGACTGCAGATGTAATCAGCAACAGATGAGGTTCACACACCATTGGCTCATGTCTACAGCAATAAATCTAAGCACCTTTACCTAAGTTGACAACTGACTCTACCACAGCATGCAAATGGCAAGATCTTGGTTTCTAAGCATCATTCTCCAATGAAGAGAACCAGGCATCCTTGAAGAAGTGATTGAAACTAGGCTGGGGTAGGGAGAGTATAAAATGAACTTGAAAATGATGCCAAAATGTAAGGAAGTGCTCCAAAAAGTAAGTAAGCAAGTGTATATCAAAAGACCACATAATCAAACTAAACAATCTCTTCAAGCTCAGAACTATTTGAAAAACCTACAAACAAAATGATGACTGCATTAGATTATAACCCATAGATCAAACTAAATAGCCATGACTCCTTCCTTATATAAATAATTAATTGGATAAATAACTAAAGTACAGCTCTTCCTTGCAAAAGAATTGCAAATTAATATTAAGATTACATTTATTAAAATATACAATGGGTGCATGGGTGGTTCAGTGGTAGAACGCTCACCTTTCATGTGGGAGACCCGGGTTCAGTTTCAATTCCCAGACCATGCAATCCCCCCCCAAAATAAATAAATAAATATATATATATATATATATATAACAAATGAGTGAAATAAAAAAATCACTGTAAGATTGCCATAGTAATGATTGTTGAAGACAAAAATATCCCTGGATGCTGGAAGTAGTGTATAAAAGTTTCAGGAGCATCATCTCCTGAATAGAGGTATTTGTGTCATTGAGATATTTGCATCATGTCTATATTGAAATATTTGAACCATCTGAATGTATACTTCCAGAGATATTAATTACAAAGGGAAAAACAGTAACTTAGTGAAGACACCCAAAGATCCCACCGTAACCAAATAATGAAGGTTAACGTCACCCGTCATAAAACATATCAGTGTCATGATCCCCCAATAGGATGCACTGACCCCAATATGATGCACTGACCATCTCTTGTATGGCTTTCAAACAAAAAATGCTTAACCACAATCTAATTACTAGAAAATTTCAGACAAACCCAAATAGAGAAAGTTTCTAGAAAATAACTGACCAATAAGTAAACTTTAAGAATCTTAATATGGAAAGGTAAGGAAAGTCTGAAGAACTGCCCTGGATTGGAAGGAATGTGACAAATAATGTGATGTGGGATCCTGAATTGAATCCTGGATCCTAGTGGGAAAACTGGTGAAATTTGAGTCAGAAATATAGTTTAGTTAATAAGATTGCACTAATGTTAATTTCCTGGTTTTAATTATTGTGCAATCATTGGGTAATATCTTAATATTATGGAAAACTGGCTGAATGGTACACAGGAATTCTCTGTACTGTTTCTGAAACTTTTATGTATGCCTAAAGTTATTTAAAGAAAAAGAAGTTGAAGAAAAAGAATAGACCAGTCCAGGTTAACATGTTCTCAAATATCCATGGAGGCCAAATGAAGTAATAGACTAGATAGCAACACTAGTGAACTCAGAACTGTTGGCCATAGAATTCTCGAAGTGCTTTGTTGAGGACATCACCTTGAAGGCAGTCCTCAAGAACGAAGGGCAGGCCATTCCAGGTCTTGGCCTCTTGCTCCACTTCATAATCAGGTAGAATGAGTATAAAACTTTCAAGTTTTTGACAAGCTATGAAATTGGGAAGGAGGCATAATATAGCATATGAAGGATTCTTGGATGACCAAATTCATCAACTGGAAGAGTTTGGTTCCTAGAAGCAAACTGATTGTAAGAGAAATCAAGGGAAATACTGCTCCTCATTTTAAAACAACCATCCACACAAGCCTAGAAACGGAAAGATGGTGCCCACCATGAATTCAGGTGAAATAAACTACATGAGTGACAGAAGCCACTTATATAGCAAAACTGTGTTTGCTTGATGGAAAAGTGTATAATGAGAAATATGGAGGTTCCCCCACCTATTATTCCTGAAGGCAAAAGTAAGAACTAGAACAGAAGTTAATGGACAGTAAATGTTGGATCATAAGAAAGGAAGCCATTGTCATGGTTATTTATGAATTACTGAGTCCCAGGTAAATGAAGGTATTCAAGAAGATTAGGGAAGGCCACTGCTGAAGCTAATGGAGTCAAGATTTACTATTGCTAAACTGATTTTTCCACAATCTGTAAGAATTCATTTAAACTAAAATGCCAGGATTATATAACAATAGATTAAGCATTCTTTTCTCTTTTTTTCTTTAATACAATGCTCCAGTGTGCTAGCATCATTATTATTAAAAAGTTCAGCGTTTGAGGATCTACCATTAGCGGAAATAGCACTAGCAGTTCTGATTGCACAAATGCCTTTTTATAAGCATGCCAGTCCATGTTAATATCCAATTTCTCCTATTTTAAAAAAGATATTTACTCTGGCGTGCATTTCCACAAAGGGTCCAGATGGCCCAACCTTTTTTCTCTTAAGCTTAAGAAAGTAATGAGAAATGAATTAGAATTCTTCGATGAGTCAGGCTTCATGCCTCCAGAGAAGTGCTGGAGAAAGAAAGCACTATTGATTTATTTTTTTCAACTCATTTCCTGTATTCAAATGGAAATATTGATACCTGTAAACAGGTTTCTCCTGAGGTTTGGGGGATGTGAGGCTGTGCCTTGTATTTGAATTAAAATAAGATTTGGATTTTATAGCATTAAAGTAAGAAGCGTGAGGGATTAAAAATAAAAGGCCTTAGGGAGAAAGAACCTGGAAAAAAATCTTTGCTAATAGCCTTACAGCAACCTCAGATGCAGTAACAGCCTCGACATTCAATGATAATGTGGTAGGCAAAACTCCAACTCACTGAGCAGATAACTAAAGAGGGACTTATTTACATTATGAGCAACTTCTTCCACTTGGGAAATAATTATTTGCTGTAATAGGAAGATTTAGTATTCAAAAAGGGTCTCATCCCATATATTTAAAGACTAGCACATGGGTCAATCTTTACTGGAGAGAAAGAATGAAGAGTGTGGTAGGTGTGGAAACTGGAGACTGTAAACAGAAATCATATTAGAAACCATCAGTAATATCTGCAACCAAAAATTGGGATAATGTATCTTGAGAATAGTTATGTAAATTATTGGGAAAACATGGAATTGATTTTGAAAACATTTTATGGTTACCAGAGAATGTAGTACCTACAAATTAAACTTTTATTATTATATGGGATCTTCCATACTACATTTGTGAATAGATTTTGAAAGTAAATTTTCATATCCATTTTATATGCAAATATTAATTTCTGTCTTGACTCAAGTGGGTCTCTTGGATGAGCCAGTAGACAGTTAGCTTTTGGACTCATGCTCTTTGCCACTGGTGATTCCAGGAACCAATACTACTTCCTGGAAATGTTATTTGGGGATCTTTATTTATTTTGTACCCCTTCAGCTCTATCATATACCATAGATAGGCTCATAGGATTTTGTAAGTGTGGAGCAATACTTACTTAGCATGGCTCACTTGAGATGTCAGAGTCTTTACTAGATGGAACTGGTGTCCAAATATATATACATATGTATGTATAAAGTACTTCATGAAAACAAGAAACAGATTGAAAAAGACTAAACTCACACTATGGATTAAACTATATATACACATATATACTAAAAAATTTGTATATATACACATAAACTAAAAGAAAGGAACATGAAAAATTTAAAACAAATATTAGAGAATAATATAGGAGAAAGTATATTTCTGCATTTCCCCCACCGAATATCTTCCTATGTCCCTACCCTATGGGTAGGAATATGGGGGTAAACATTTCTAGTATTGTATATGTTTTTCCAACTTTTTTCTCTAGATATACAAGAATAATTATACACGTATACATGTAGAAGTATACAATTTTTAAAAAGGCTTTACTATCACCACATGTACATTTGTCTATTTTTTTCAACAGCTTCTTAGAATTCTTGCCACGTTTTATTTAGTTAGCCCTCGAGTTTTGGACTATCAGGTTGACATCTATTATGTTTCCATGTTTCAAAAATAGTATAGTCGTTGTCCTTCTGAATTTAGCTCAGCATCCTTTTGTAAGGATATTCAGTTGATCAGTTCCCACAGTGAAATGTTGAGGCACAAGCTGTGTATATTTATATATCTGTTACTGTTATATATTCTGAGTTGAAAGATTGATGATTTCCGTTATCATTGCCATTTGTGGACATTTGTTTGTCTCTGTTTTTATCTTCATAGAGGGTTAGGACATTCCATCCCAGAATGATCCCTTTCCAAACAAATAATTTTGCATAGGAGGCTTGCTTCCTCCCATGCCCTATTAAAATACCTGCTCCTTAATTTTTTTATTACCTTGAGAAAACCTTTCTTTGTGATGTAGTGTAGCATGCTGATACTGGCTGTCCTGAAAACTCTCCACCTGTGTTAGACCCCATCATCTGGCCTTGGGATTCTCTCCTGCTGGTGGTGATTGCAGCTTCCCTATTGGAGTCTTTTCTGAAAATGGATACATCATTGGGCAGAAACAGACATGATATATTATGGGATACAAGAAAGATACACACAGACAGCAGTGGTCAGGGCTATTGGCAATTGTCATACATTGTTCTTGGAAATTTGATTGTGGGAAATTCTTCCCACAGTCAACAAATAAATCAGAATTTATGTAGAGACTTAGGACCTGGAATAACATATCCGTTAGCTTTACTGTTTTTCTTAAAATTGATCTTCCATCTTTCTTAATACATTTCATTCATCTTGTATATCCAAAACACTTATCCCATTTATTGGAATTAATGTGAATATCATCTATGTCAATATTTGAGGGAATTATGGCAGTTATGAATAGCTACAATTTACTGAGGCTAAGCTTTCGGTACAGCATCCCACTTAATACTAGCAATAATCTTATAAGAAAACTGAAGATCTGAGAGGCAAGGAAAATTTCCCGAGCTGGCACATAGCTGAGCAAGTGTTCAGGTGCTTCTTTCTGCATTGCTCATACTTTTTCACTATACAAACCAATATATATTGAATTTGTCCTTGGGGATCTTGGGAAATATAATGCCTCCATATTAAGGTCAAGAGAAAGACAAAAATATGCTGTAATCCTCAGGATATTGTAGAAACCTAGACTTCAGTCCATTTTCATCTCCATCAAATTATAGTATATTCCTTATAACACTGCTATATATATAATGTACTTAAGCATTTAGTTACATACTCTTGTACCCCTCAATGCTTTACTTTCAATTGGTTTATATAATCTCTTCCAAAATACGTAGCAAATACTGTATCTAATAAATGTTTTCCCCCTATGAGACAGTTTTTGAGTTGTCGATCTTTAAACACAAATATTCTTTGGATATCTGCAAGGTACAAGGCACTGCTATAAACTCTGCAGAGAGAGCAGCAATCAAAACAGTATCTGCCTTCCAGATATTCACATTCCACTGAAAAGAAAAGAGAAAATAAACATGCCATCAAATAAATAAATAAAGCAACTATAGACAATGATACATGTCTGAGTAAAATGTACAATAAATTTAACTAAATTAAAATACCAGTCAATGTGATAGAAAACAACATAGGATAGAGATTTCATCAAGGAGAGTAAGGCTGGAGCCCATGGGAAGCTGACATTTAAGTTGAGACTTCACTCTTCAAAACCAACAGCCATGGGAGGATTGAAGCAAGTCTACTCTAAGTAGAAACAACATAAAGTACAGAGAATATGTCACGGGAACAAGCTGGATGCGTTTAGAGACAGGTAAAGGGCTGACATGTCTAGGTGGTTGGAGACTGTGAATAGTATAGAAAGATGGTAGTGATACAGCCAGAGAGCAATGCAGTCTTTAATATTGAAACCAAAATAACATAGCAATGTAGCAAATAATAGAGGAATCTTATAAGACCTGGTAAGGAGAAAGGGGCTGGAACTTCATTCATATTGGAATGGGTTATCAATGAAGTGCCTTACATGAAGAAGTGGTTTGATCGGTTTTGCCTGCTAGGACAATTATACAGACTTTGGAGGAATGAACTGCAGGTGGATGAAGAATGGAAGAAGTGAGATAAGTTAGGAAGCCATTGATGTCCCTAAGAAATAAATGGATATGGCTTGAACAATGGTTATAACCATAAAGAAATTAAAAATGATCAGAGGTTATATCATTTAGGGTTCTCCAAAGAAACACACCCAACAGGAGATTGTATACCTATAACAAATATATATGATGTGAATTGGCTCATTTATGGGAAAGCCAAATTCCATAGGAAAGGACGCAATCCTTTTATGAAATACTCTCCCAGTAACAATAAGGCCAATGCTCACTTGACCACAAACAAACCAAGTACATATGTGAAATTAACCATCACAATTCAAGTAGCAAAGATGGTGGCTTCAGACTACATAAAATGGAGGGATTTAAGGTAGTCCCTTGAATCCCTGTTACTGTCCCAGTTAAGGGACACTGACAGATACAGGTGGATGTGGGAGTCTTCAGATATATCGATGGTAGTTCCAGCCATGAGTGTGAATGAGGTCACCTCAGGAAAGGCCTTCTGCTGAGTGAAAAAGAAAATGGAACACACAAATGAGCAGTGCACTTCTAATAGTTAGAAACAGGAGTGGCACAGCCATGAAGCAAACTTCATGAAGAAAGAGAGAGAGTGAAGGAGGAGGAAAGCAAGGAAAATGCAGTGCCAAGGAAGCAATGAAGAGAAGCAGAGAAACAGGGATGTGGCACAGGGGAACTGGGATTGAGGTTATTTTTATTGTGTATTTCATTTTTATTAATTGTTTAATGAAGTGAGCATTATGGAAGTGTATTTCCAGGTACCAGGGAATGATTGAGTAGAAAAAAAAATAATTGATGATGAAAGGAGTAACAGCAGAAGAGCAGAGAGGGCAGAGGGTTAAGATACACTACCTAAGTGGATGGGTTCGCCCTGCATAGGTGGTAGGGAGACTTGGCCTTGTTTACTGGAGGGAAGGTAGTGTGTGTGAGGGGGTGTAGACAAGGAGATGGCTTTGAGGATGAGTAGATGAGATAGTTCTAGTTCATTTTTATCTGTTCTCAAAACATGAATGATGTAATCATCTAAATGTGGAGCTGAGGAGGGAAAAATGGAAATTTGTGGAGAGAGATAGCATGAAATTGTCCTGTTGGATGGCAAGAGAGTGAAATTACCAAGGGAAGCATCCCTGAGTTATTTTCAAAATCTGAACAACAGATGTAAACCACAGCTTTAGAGTGTTCGCCAGTTACACGATCTTACACACATTGCTTAAATGCTTTAACGCAGGTTCCCCATGAGTAGAATTAAATGAACAATTATTGGGCACCTTTGTGTACCAACTTTGATGATGGCAGGTCCCTTCTATACACCATCCTATTTAACTTATAAAGTGGGACTACTGACAAAGCTAGAAGGGAGATTATTTGAAGGAACTATGTATATATATATATATATATATATATATATATATATATATATATATATATATATATATATATATATATGAGCAGGCATTACTAAGTATAAAAACTAGGGACTGAAAATACTGCTGCTGATATCCTTACCTGTACAACATAGTGCAATGGTTTGAAGCTATATGGACCCCAGAGAAGATCATGTTCTTAAAGCTAATCCATTCCTGTGGGTTGACCTATTGTAGGTGAGACCTTTTGATTAGGTTATTTCAGCTGAGGTGTCCCTTAGTTGGGTCTTAATCTTATTTCTGGAGTCCTTTCTAAGAGCATGAAGTTCAGAGAAATGCATAGAGAAGCTCAGAGAGAAAATCCAGAGAAGCTGAGAAAGGATACACAGAAAACAGAGAAACCACAGAAGCAGAGAGGAAGCCACTGAAGCCAGAACCTGGAAACAACAGAACCCCAGGGAAAAGGCAGAGACCAGCAGACATTACCATGTGCCTGACCATGTGACAGAGAAGATGAAGATTACCAGTAGCTGGTCTTTAGGGAGAAAACATCGCCTGCTGTTGCCATGATTTGGATATTTTCACAGCCTCAAAACTGTAAACTTGTAAGTTAATAAATCCCCAATGTAAAAGCCAAACCATTTCTGGTATATTGCATTTCAGCAACTTTAGCCAACTAAAACGTCTAGCTTAAACTATTCCAGTGTTTAATTGTTTCTTAAGATTCCTCTGCTTTAATTCCTATATTTGAATTTGGCAATTGAGCTTGTGTTTCTTTAAAAGCAAAGCAAGATATTGAATACAGAGAAAGCTGTCATTTCTTTTTCTTTTCTTTTAAAATGTGCAGAACGTTCTTCCAATTCTGGCATTTACATGAAATAAAATTAGGTATGTAGTTTGAAATGTCGTGTTTTCAAATATGCTCCTCTCCTGCAGACCAGCTGCAAAGTCATCCTCTTTGCTTCCATACCTTCTGTGCACACTCCTTCATTTAAGCTCCAGACTTCCTAGCTCCAGCCCTATGCTTCCATGCCACAATTGCAATGGCTCTGTGTATTTCTGTCACCTTTCTTTCAAGGAGTTTAAAGCACTTAGCAAACATTACCTCCAGAGTAATAATAACAGTTCCTTAGGTTTGTGTAGGGCCAGCCTTCCCTGGAGTTTGCAATCTGCATTCATATTACCCGATTTGCTCTCCCAGCCACATCCTGAGGCAGAAAATAGAATTAGACTTGGGGACAGGGAAACTGAGGTCTTCAGCATTTACAAACATAACCATATCATTTGCTTTTAATGTACTTCCTCCTAATACTCCAGCTTCAAGTAGTTTTTGGAGGCCCATCACAGCCTCCCTGCACCAATGAAACCTACCCTGAGACACATAGCCATGATTGCTTGTGCTCCCTGGGCATTAAAATCTTTGCACTGACAGCCCCATGCACTTTGGTATCACAGCTCAGAGGGAGGCAATGCGATCCATGTAGAATGGAAAGAACACTCATCTGCTTCTTGAGCTTCAAGCAACCCCCACCTTTTTCTAGCTTATATTTTAAGTCACTGAGGCTCCATTTCCTTATTTGTAGAAATTGCTAAGCTGTTATGAAGGTTACAATTAATTTACACAATGCTCCTCATTGACACAGTCCCTACTATGTATAGAATACTTAACCCAATCTATTAGGTTTAGGCAATCGATGGATTATAACCCATGAGTTATAATCAACATATATTTGACCACTTTCTAATTGTTTCACATGAATTTCTTCTTCTCTTCTTAAAAATGATTGAAGGTTGCTTTGTCAATGGCAGGTATCCTACCTCAATCTTTGTTAAAAAAGAGATTTTCATTTGGACGTGGACTTCAGGAATAAATGGTTTGGCATATGCACAAGGGAATTTCAGCTTGAAAATCAAGAAAAAAGACTTGTTTATGGATATGGGTAGGTGGTTTTACATTTGTTTTCCCCATAGAAGCATTGGTGAGAGAAGAGTAAGCATAATCATCATCAGTGACATTACCTAAGTAATGGATATACATCTATCACCTGTTTGGAGCCAGGTAGCAGGCTAAGCACCTTGTATGTCTCATTTCACTTGACCTCATCAAAACTGGCACCATGGTGGGGTTAGATCCACCAATCTTTTCACAATTATGCTAAGTGAGTATTTCAGTAACAGTTAATGACTCCCCTTACCCTCCCCCAGGACTGAATCCTCTGTAGGAACAGGGTCTGTGTCTTTTGTGTTGTAATTCTGTTTCCAATACCTTGCACAATGCTTTGCAGGTGAATGCACATTCAAACATATATAGTTTTAAAGTGAACCTGATTTTACTGATGTTTAAATAACGAGTAAGGGGCAGGATCAGAATACAAGACTGCTTAAGCATTTTAAATGCTAAAATAAACAAACCTGTGCATCTTCTTTTTTTTTTTTAACTTTTTTTATTAATTAAAAAAAAGAAAAGAAATTAACACAACATTTAGAAATCATTCCATTCTACATATGCACTCAGTAATTCTTAGTATCATCACATAGGTGTATGATCATCATTTCTTAGTACATTTGCATCGATTTAGGAAAAGAACTAGCAAAACAGCAGAAAAAGATATAGAATGTTAATATAGAGAAGAAAATTAAAATAATAATAGTAATAAATATATATATATATATAAAAAGGAAAAAGAAAAAAACAAAAACAAAAGATACAAACAAACAAACAAACAAACAAAAAACTATAGTTCAGGTGCAGCTTCATTCAGTGTTTTAACATAGTTACATTACAATTAGGTATTATTATGCTGTCCATTTTTGAGTTTTTGTATCTAGTCCTGTTGCACAGTCTGTATCCCTTCAGCTTCAATTACCCATTATCTTACCCTGTTTCTAACTCCGGCTGGTCTCTGTTACCAATGATATATTCCAAGTTGATTCTCGAATGTCGGTTCACATCAGTGGGACCATACAGTATTTGTCCTTTAGTTTTTGGCTAGACTCACTCAACATAATGTTCTCTAGGTCCATCCATGTTATTACATGCTTCATAAGTTTAGTCTGTCTTAAAGCTGCATAATATTCCATCGTAGGTATACACCACAGTTTGTTTAGCCACTCGTCTGTTGATGGACATTTTGGCTGTTTCCATCTCTTTGCAATTGTAAATAATGCTGCTATAAACACTGGTGTGCAACTGTCCGTCTGTGTCTTTGTGCTTAAGTCCTTTGAGTAGATACCTAGCAGTGGTATTGCTGGGTCGTAATCCATTCTGCCAGTCTATGTCTTTTGATTGGGGAATTCAGTCCATTACCTTTTAGTGTTATTACTGTTTGGATAATATTTTCCTCTACCATTTTGGCTTTTGTATTATATATATCATATCTGATTTTCCTTCTTTCTACACTTTACTCCATACCTCTCTCTTTTGTCTTTTCGTATCTGACTCTAGTGCTCCCTTTAGTATTTCTTGCAGAGCTGGTCTCTTGGTCACAAATTCTCTCAGTGACTTTTTGTCTATAAATGTTTTAATTTCTCCTTCATTTTTGAAGGACAGTTTTGCTGGATATAGAAATCTTGGTTGGCAGTTTTTCTCTTTTAGTAATTTAAATACATCATCCCACTGTCTTCTAGCTTCCATGGTTTCTGCTGAGAAATCTACACATAGTCTTATTGGGTTTCCCTTGTATGTGACAGATTGTTTTTCTCTTGCTGCTTTCAAGATCCTCTCTTTCTCTTTGACCTCTGACATTCTAACTAGTAAGTGTCTTGGAGAATGCCTATTTGGGTCTATTCTCTTTGGGGTGCGCTGCACTTCTTGGATCTGTAATTTTAGGTCTTTCATAAGAGTTGGGAAATTTTCAGTGATAATTTCTTCCATTAGTTTTTCTCCTCCTTTTCCCTTCTCTTCTCCTTCTGGGATACCCACAACACGTATATTTGTGCGCTTCATATTGTCATTCAGTTCCCTGATCCCCTGCTCAAGTTTTTCCATTCTTTTCCGTATAGTTTCTGTTTCTTTTTGGAATTCAGATGTTCCATCCTCCAGTTCACTAATTGTAGCTTCTGTCTCTTTAAATCTACCATTGTAGGTATCCATTGTTTTTTCCATCTTTTCTACTTTGTCCTTCAATCCCATAAGTTCTGTGATTTGTTTTTTCAGATTTTCTATTTCTTCTTTTTGTTCAGCCCATGTCTTCTTCATGTGCTCCCTCAATTTATTGATTTGGTTTTTGAAGAGTTTTTCCATTTCTGTTCGTATATTCAGCATTAGTTGTCTCAGCTCCTGTATCTCATTTGAACTATTGGTTTGTTCCTTTGACTGGGCCATATCTTCAATTTTCCGAGCGTGATCCGTTATTTTCTGCTGGTGTCTGGACATTTGATCAGATTTCCCTGGGTGTGGGACCCGGCTGGCTGAAAGGTTTTTCTGTGTAATCTCTGGGCTCTGTTTTTCTTTTCCTGCCCAGTAGGTGGCGCTCGTGGCGCTTGTCTGTCTGCGGGTCCCACCAGTAAAAGATGCTGTGGCTCCTTTAACTTGCCAATCCGAATCTCGCAGTCGGCCCAGAAAACCGCGTGTGGAGGGGGGGTCGCCGGCCAACGCAGCTTGGGGGAGTGCCGGTCCAAATTGCCCAGCTGGCCCGAGACGCCAAGTGTGGTGGGAGGGCCCCGCTATCCAACGTTCCCAGTCGGACCGGGAAGCCACGTGTGTGGAAGGGACCCCGGTCGCCAGCCACCCCAGCCTGGGAAAGCGTGCACCCCTTGGGTATCTCACCGCAGCGGATTCTCCCTGCCTGTTCAGCCGTTCCAGAATGGGGTACGCTGTCTTTTTGGTCTCTGTCGTGGCTCTGGGAGCTGTTTCGTATTGTTTCTGTTTCTTTAGTTGCTGTTCTGGAGGAGGAACTAAGACCCGTGCGTCTTACTAAGCCGCCATCTTCTCCGGACTGTACATCTTCTTGAACTGAAACAACCAGGCAGATGTCTTGAGAAAGGTTAAGTTTGTTCCTTCCCCCTAAAGTGTTCTCTGAGCCCTCTCAACTTGCAGGGGGCTCGGTGCCCTGCCCAATCTCTACTACCCTCTTTATCAAGCCCTGTGATACTGCATTTTTACCTGCCCATTTCCTTCCCTTTGGCTGTGAATTCCTAGAGTGTACATCATTCATCTGTATCTCCACGGTGTCCACCACACAGACAGGGTTCATGTTTGTAGAATGAATTAATGAATGAGTATACAAATGAACTGCCTGGGGTGGACACACCAGGAAATACACTGCTAGTTGCCAATGGGCTCTGAGTTGCAGTGATGGATGGCACTGCACTACTGTGAACTTGCATCAGGTCTCCTGGAACCAAACACCTGCATTTGTGCAATAGCTGCTCAGAGTTCCCCGAGGCTACTCAAGTATCTTTTTCATTGTGTGAAAACCATTGTCCATAAGGGGTTGAAGCCCATGACCTGGAGTGATTTGCAATACAGGTTTCCTGTAAATGAAGTACCAACCTTATGTGAAACCCAGACTTCCCATTGTGAGTGACCCTGACAATATCCCAACCTAGTTCTCTCACCCGCTGCAGGAATCCTCTCAGTCTGTAACATCCCTGAAAAGACTTGAAAATTCACAGGGGAGGTGATGTGGCTACTTCATCAAGCAGTCTCTTCCTTCCTTGAACATTGTTTACTCTGAAGAAAAAGTTTAAATTGTTCTGAACACAATCATTCTCATGATAACTTCCTCTAAGCTGAGCTAGTTCTATAGTTTAAGCACTGGCGAAAATAAGCTGCATCTTTCTTCAATAATTATCTGATGGTACTTTTCATTTTCCCTTTCACTCCTCATACCTCTGTTCCTCCTGTGCACCTCTTGTGATCATTTTCAAATGTCTTTCCAGAGTTGTTCCCTCTTCTGACCATCCTCTGTAGTGTGGTGCTACCACCCTGTACTCCAGATGGAGCCTGATGAGGGTCAAGTGCAAGAGGATTGTCATCTTCCCTGGTCTCCGGCTGGGGACCAAATAGCCATGTCCTGGCTGTTGGGGCCACTCTATCCCACTGCTAACTGTCTTAGCAGCCATGCCTTCTAACTAAGATACACTCTTTTTTTTTTAAACTCTGGCTTTGTTCCTTGAGACAAAACAAGTAGAATGGGGACAATTGTGAGTATGGTTCACAGCCCTCTTGTAGCCAGTGTAGGCATGAAAATAAAGCTCCAGACTCATGTTCTTTTGGGAATGCAACCTGAAGGAAGCATGAGTGAGGGAAAAGAAAACTGAGGCTGGGAGACATGGAAAGCTATTATAAAAGAATGAGTTTCTTAGCTGGCCACAGCTTCAAATTAAGCAGGCTTCTTGGCCTCTTCAAATGGCTTCGGAATGGCCTCATGAAGCTACCACATTTTCTAACAATGTGTTCAGAGGAAGGAAGGGAAAGAATTGATCTCCCAATGCCCATTTATCAGTTGATCACAGCTGATCCCTATAATCTGTTAACTTCCCACACTTCCGCGTTGTGAATTTCAGAGCACAGACTATAGTCAGGGGCAGAAAGCAAGTGGCACAAGGCTTAAGGCTTGGGCATGGACCAGGGGCTGTCAGGTTGTGGTGGGATGGCCAAGAACTGGGGGAGCAACAGCTGGCCCCACCTGACAACAGCAACCAGACACACAGCTCCAGCCACTGCAAGGATCCTTAAACCCACCTCATGTGGATTACAGCTTTGACAAGTTAAACAAAAGTCTTAGCTTTTCAGACGGTGAGAGAGCCAACCTGGGCTCAACTATTAATTCCGTATAAAGGTCATTCCTGAACCTTCTTTTTGGTCTCAGTTCCATGGTTTATATACTCCCAAATATATACGCATTCTGGTTCCTTCCCCTTCATAGTCATGTATTCATCAGCGTGAATATTTTATTAGTATCTGTCCCCCACCTGACTTCAAGCTCCAAGCTCAAGGCCTATCCTGGACTCCCTATCAGCCCCACACAACTCACCGCAAGCTGGGCACAGAGAGGTTTCAGAATTCATTCACCCATGAAGTGAAATAAACAGACCAGGTCAATGGGTCCTGAAAGGCTAGTGGAACCCAATATCACCTACAAACACCTCTTTTTCTAAAACCTTGAGAGTAAGACCTTACTTAACATCAGTGAATTAAAAGAAACAGCTGAAAAAGATGACAGTTTTGTCCTGTACAGTTTAGATAATAAAAGTATAACCAGGGAATTTAAAAAGTCTATTAAAATCTTTTGCTTAATAAATAAATGGGTTGCTACAACTTGGGAGAAATGACTCTCTGTTGGAAATATTAATATAACTCACCATCCTCCTCTTTGATTCATGTCAAAAAACAAAACCTGCCAGTTTGTTTTTTTTTCAAATGATTGTTTACCACTAATGAGAAGATAATAGTTAACCTCTTCTTATTCATTTCATATATTTCACATGATCACAATTATGGTTAATTAGACCAGAATTTATCTTTCTTGCCTTCTAAAATATATTTTTATCTCTATGTTTCCCACTTCAGGACTAATTTTGTTTTTAACGGACAAAAGACGCATGTATAAAAAAGAATGCATGTTTAATTCATATAATGGGAGATCCTGAGATCAGATACTTTGGGACAAGAAACAGACATATTTACTTTTACATGTGGTGTAGATGCAAATAAATATATTAAAAAATAATCTAAACAATAGCAGCAAGTAGCAAAAGCATTCTGGTTGCTCACAGATGTCAAGTTCAGTCCTAAAGTCTCCTCCAGTTAAAAAATTGGAGATTTAAGTCTCTCACATACATGACTAAGCAGAGTAAAAGGGAGGTGAATTTAGTTTGATCATTTTATTGACAAAACATTTGCTAAACCCTTCCAGTGGCTTCAGATAATCCAGCAGCTGAGGGAGGCAATGCCTGGATCCTTCACTTCTCCATTTCCTTTTTTTTTAATTTCTAAATTTCTAAAATTTAAAAATGCTCTGCATCCACCGAGCAACAACTCTCCCTTCCCTATATTCCCCCAATCCTCTGGTAGACTCTAAATCTACTTTCTGCTCTATGAATTTGCTATTTCTAATTAGATCATGTAAGTGGAATCATACAGAATTTATCCTTATGTGCCTTGTCCATTTCATTTAGCATAACATATTCAATGTACCTATGTACTGTAGCATGCATTCAAACTTCTTTCCTTTTTATGGCTGAATAATGTGCCATCGTGTGTATACACCACATTGTGCTTACCCATTCATCTCTGTACACTTAGATTGTTTCAATGTTTTGGCTATTGTGAATAATGCTGCTCTGAACATTTGTGTCTCAAAGTATCTATTTGCATCCCTGTTTTCAAATTATTTTGGTATACAGCTATGAATCGAATTTCCAGTTCATGTGGTGATTCTATAACTTTTTCAGGGGCCTCCATACTCCTCTCCACAGTGGCTGCACTATTTTATATTTCCACCAACAATGCCGAAAAATTCCAATTTCTCTGCCTCCTCTTCAGCACTTTTTATTTTTCTTTTGTTAAATGATAGCCATCCCTATGAGTGTGAAGTGTTACCTCAATGTGGTTTGTATTTGTCTTCTCATCTGCATCCTGATTGAAACTTTACCTGTTTATCTAACAGCTTAGCACTTCATTCTACTAAGTGACTTTCCTCTTGCTCCTTAAATTTGGGTAGATCTACTTCCAAAATGTAGAAAATGTTACCTACCTGCACAGGATTCTCTAATAAAAACCCATGCTAGCTCAGTAAACCCTGGTTTGTTTAATTGGGAAACAAGACCATGGAAGAGAAAGGTAAACGGAGACATTGTGATGAAGGCAAAAGCAAAACATAGTTGGAGGTATCTAACTGGGTAGACTAAAACACCTGGGAAATACTAGTTTTTCTAATAACTATGGCAAAACTGGCAGCATGCTCACATGCATAGCTTTCACCTACTATGAATACAATATATCCATTCATCTTTGTAGTAAGTTCATGACTTTTCCTATAATTATATTCAGAGCAGACTTATATAAACTCTTATATAAAGATATTGAGTGTCATCATGGACAATATTTTAAATGAGATGCACAAATAGTGCCAGCAATAGACAAAAAGATCATTCAACCATGTGTTTGCTCAATGTGCAGCCGGGCATAGCCATCTTCTATATAGGCAGAGGATAAGAACTGAGACAATTCTCTGAAGATGTCACTGAAAGGGGGATTAAAAGGTACTTGTGCTTGACCTAGTTTCAGAGAACTGCAGGTTCTCATAGTGCTCTGCATAGAAATTTTGAAGCAAAACCAACATTGGTTAATAGGCTGATTCTATGAGTCACTGGAGGTGTGGCTTTGATGAAGTTACTTGAATTCTATTCATCTCTAGCTCTCATTCACTGGAGGAATATGATGAAATCTACCACACAGACACTGTTTAGGGAATATACTGAAATAATAAAATCTGGGAAATACTAATTTTTCTAATAACGATGGCAAAACTGGCAGCATGCTCACGTGCATAGCTTTCACCTACTATGAATACAATATATCCATTCATCTTTGTAGTAAGTTCATGACTTTTCCTATAATTATATTCAGAGCAGACTTATATAAACTCTTATATAAAGATATTGAATGTCATCATGGACAATATTTTAAATGAGATGCACAAACAGTGCCAGCAATAGACAAAAATATACTGAAATAATAAATATTTAAATATATAAATATTTATATATTTAAAATAAAATAATAAAAAATTTTATTTTATAATAAAATAATAAAATAATAGACCAAAAATATTTGTTAAGAAGGATGTGAAAGCTTCATACATATTAATGAGAATAGAGAATTAAATCATTTAAAATGGAAACAAAATACAATTTGATCAAAAAAAATGGATGGAATCATTAAAGTTATCACAGTGAGTTCAACTCAGAGATCTACTCACATACATCTCTTTTACCTGATATAACTCAGACAATTAAAATGGAAGAAAGCAGCCTCCTGCACTCACTGCCCTCAGTGAGTTGTTGCTTGGACTGGACAAAGGGTTATTTGGCCATCCAACTGATGGCTTTTCTTTTGCAACTTCTGAGTCTTTTGTTTTAGCTTTAGTGGAGAAAACCCAAGTGGAGTCGGTGACAGTCTCATCAATCCAGAGCATTTGATGTTTTGACCAAAAAAAAAGAAAAAGGGAAAATGTGAGAACAGGTGACAGGAAGAACAAGTAAAAAAGGAGAGGAGCAAGTGACCAAATACTGCTCAGGCTGAGAAAAGCAGAGTTGAGATGAATCTGGATGAAGGGCACAGAAGAAAGTGACTTCTCGCATCTCTACTCTGTGCCCAGAAAATTTAAACTGATGCATAAAGGTATTTATCATGGGAACCTTTTAAAGGGCCAATTAGCATTTACTATACACCAAGATTGCTTACGGTGAAGAAATGTTAGCAGGAATGAAGAACTGTAAAAGCTGAGGAGAAAAAGTTAAAATCATCTAGACAGAATAAAATGGTATATACTCAACAATTATCCCGATGATGGAAAGAAATGGCTTTGATCACTTTTAAGAGGAAAACAGTTAAAAGAATGCTAATCCTTTAAGCCAGTTGTCTTTACAAGTCTCTAAGAATGAGTTAGTTAAAAGAAATCTCTAAACAGCTCAGTTTAAGTGAGTTCACAAAACCAAAATCTCTTTAATGGAGACAGAGCTCTAATGCGTTTTGACAGTCACATTGGAAATTAAACCTGAGGTTATATCATAATGAAGTAAAGCCATATTGAAATGTTTTCATCCAAACCTGCCATCTCTCTCAGATTTCCTAATTCCTACTGAATAATTCGTTCAGATTTTTTTTTCCTGCTATAATATTATAGTATTTGGATAACTCTGACTTTTATTTGTATTCGTGATCTGCTGTTCTTTGGAGAAAGACAGAGAGAAAAGGAAGGAAGGAAGGAATGGGGATGGGAAGGAGAGAGAGAGGGAAGAAGGGAAGGACAGAAGGAAGAAAAGAAGGAAAATGCCAGCTTTGGCCAGTTTCCTTTGGCAATTTGGGTCTCTGTTTAACTGAGGAATTATTAGAAAGTGCTTTTGGTTGAACACTTGTAAGTCTTTCTTAAATACAGACAATTGGAAATACAGACAATTGGGCCTAATCTATATTAACTCCAGGATGCTCCTAAAGTCTGTTTGGCCTTATAAACAATTTCCAAATACTAGCTTATTTTACTGAAGTTTTTTCCCCATGACCTTTTAATCTAGGTATAAGAAGGGAGAGCCCAGTCAAATGAACATAGTTTTTTTTAGATTCAAATCCAGACATGCTCACTGTTGCATATTACCAAGCAACTCGTAGAAGTTCGTGTGATGTGGTGTACCTGAGCTCTCTGGTCTTTAGACATTTTGTTTAATTGCAAATAGCTGAGTCCCCTAATCCCTTACTGCTCTGATCCCTAAATATTTTTGAGCGTCCCTAAGGAAAGCTCTGTAAATCCATCCTGTTAATTAATCTCAGCCAGGACTCGTAGCCTTTGTTCCGTCTGAGGCTCTACTTCTCCAGGTACCTGACATTTCCCCAGGTAAGGACTGAGAGCCTTCTAGTAATTCTCCAAAGACCACATAAGACTTAAATGCAGCATTGGTAGATAAAGAGAAGACTGAGGAATGAGTGAAAGAAAATTATGATAAAGCAAAGCTTCCAATTATTCTCATATATTAGCGATCCTAGATCGACCCTGCCAGCCATATCGCTCACTCACTCCCCACATGTCATCCTGCTGCAGATATTCACTTAATGCCCCTAAGGGGTGCCTTTGATCAGACCTCCTTACACTCTAAAACCAGGTGCATGCTACTCCAGGTTATTCTAGGGTCCCGGTGAAGGGGGGTGGACTGCGGTTGCCCCCTCCCTGGGCTCAGGCTTGCTCTGGGCATAATCCATAGGCAGAGCTGCGACCCTGCCTACCACAGTCCTGGGTTTCACCTCACCAGGACAGATTGATAGCTTTCCTTTGGCAAAACCAGGGATCCCATTGATGCACTGTGTTTTCTGCAATTTCTCCCTAAATATGAATGCAGAAAACAAACTAACTAACTAAAACAACATGTTCAGTTTTAAACTAGAAGTTTTTCCTGGTTTCAAGCCACTAAGGTTTTAGAATATTCTGGTTAGAGAGCCCAGTTATACCCTGAATGAGATGCCAGTCACATTACACACATTTCTAATACTTAATTGGCTATAACCATCACCTGTTCTCTCTCACTATTAATAAACATAGAATAAAGAGCATGTAAACAAGGGAGGCAGAAATGATACATCACTTGACCAGAACCACACCAGTCCTTGGTGAGTGTGGCTTCGATGCCCAGGCATAGCTTGACCCTCACCAGACCCCATGGTGACAGGTGGCGTGTTAACAATGAGGAGGACAGAATGAATAGCGAACGTATCATGAAGTTTGACTACATGCAAGAGTTTTGCTGAGTATTTCACATGTACCAGCTCCTTTACTCTTATAACAACCCCATGAAAATGAAAGACACAGTTAACAGAGAGAGGTGAAGTAACTTGCCCAAGTCCCGATGTGATGGAGACAAAACTGAAGCCCATTTGGTCGAGCTTCACCTTCCTTAGAACTGCACTGCCTCCCTTAGGCACAAACATTGGCTTGCATTCCATGGGAATCCTGTAAAGCTTAAATTCACGTTAAATTTTTCATGAAAGCATCAGGGCCTCATGTCATAGCAATCTTTTATTTATTATTATTATTTTTTAATTCAGCAAAATACTTAAATTTTAATAATTTAAATACTTTGGCTCTGTGATAACATGCTTGGGTGGGGAGTATCCTCCAAACATTAAATTAATTCAAGAAATTTAGACTCTTGTAGGGGAGACAAACATGACCATTGATAAAGAAAAGAAATGAACAGAGATGGATATAGAAGATGCAGGGTGTGGGCTATATAAGTTCAAGCAGGAAGTACGTTTAATATGTGATACTAAGCAAATATAAATGTTATACATTATATGATCCTAGATCTGAAAAAGAGTTTGTTCTCTTGTAAGGAAGGTCAAACATGTACACACATAGCTATAGTATAAAGCAGTAAGCATTAAATGCCAGAATAGAATCAGAAATAACTTACAATGGCAGCTCAGAGGACAGAGAGATTATGTCTCCTGAGAAGCATCAGTATTGAGTGAAAAGTGTGGAGGTTCCCACAGGTGGACAGACCTGGGCTCAAATGCCCACTTCACCATGGACAATAGATTTGACCTGCAGGTCTTCATCTCTTCATTTCCAGAATACTTGGAAACATCATAGAATATGACTACATCATGGCTGATGTGACAACATGTCCTTTGATTATATTCTACATTCAATAAACGTTAGCTTCCCTCTCTCCCTTGCAAGAAGTTGGATTTGTTTAATAAAGGGGCAACATTTGACACAGGTTTGAGAATGATTATGATTTCACTAGACCTGTAGAAATAACAATAATGAGCACTTATATAATGCATACATCATTCCAGAACTTCTGTTTTCAAGCCAGAATTTTTCTAAACAATGCACATGATGTATATTTGGTACCCCTTAGGATAGATTTGATGTGAAGTATGCACTGTACACATGTGAACTAGTACATACACCCAAATATGCAATTTGATATGTCAATAAGAAGGAGAAATGCCTAAAGAGATGTCAACCCACATTCCCATACAGATGTCGGGGTCACCACGACTCACACAGTCTCTGATGACAAGACATTTTACTCACAAAAGAAAGAGACAGAGCAAGGTAAGCTTTACTGGTGGACTTTGAATCCCCAGAGCCAGTGAGTCTTAATCTGTGGCCAATGTAGAGGTGTTCCATGCACAGCAACCCTTTCTTGTGTGTGTGCCATAGTGGAGGAGCCCTGTTCCATCCCTGCCAGGGACAGACACAACCCTGGGGTGTGAGCTACATGCAATAAAATGTACCCACTAGAGTCAGGCTCTCCCCAGTGAATATTTACATGTGCTCAGGATAGCCAGGGAGGAAATGCACCAGCAGTCCCCTTATCTACCAGGCTGATACACCTGGTCCTGAGCACAGGATGTATTTGTGGGTCCCAGGGAAAGGCTTCAGGGCTGTGTGACAGCTCTCCCCTGCCACTGTATGTAGATAGACATATTTTTTCCTTTCAACAACTCCTTGAAAAAATGCACACTTAGGCCATTTTAGAGATGAGCAAAACAGAAGTTAGGACAGAAAATTTAAGAAATTCCCCAAGTTCTCAGAACCTCACCCACATGTCTCCTGAATTTGTCCTCCTAACACCATACCACAGTGCCACAAAGGTACTGAAACATGAAATAAGATGGCCTATAATATGTGTGGCCGGTGACAGGGAGTAGTCTAATTTTCGGAGTTTTCAGTGCATGCCGGGCTGGGGAGAAATAAGACTCATGTAATAGAATGAGACCAACTTCAGGGATCAGGTTAAGGGAGTCAGGAGACCTGCTTGGTACAAACACTCCCAACAAAGAAGTCAGATCAGTGGTGGAACCATCAAGCTGGACAGGCTGAAAATCCCTATTTAAATGTGAATAAAACTAAATATGAACAGAGTCTGTTCCTGAATGCAGCCAGGGAGAAACACATGTACCCGATGCTAGTACCCTGCATTCAACGGGGGGCAAGTTGAACCCCCATAGTTATGCACAGTTATAGCTAGAAGCATGATAAATGTCAGCAGTGGAAACTACAGTTGCAAACTACTGTTGAAGGACAAATCAATTTATAGTTCTAGGATTCTTTTTTTTTTTGGCAGGCTCCAGGAATTGAACCTGGGTCTCTGGCACAGCAGGCGAGAATTCTGCCACTGAGCTACCTTTGCACCACTCCAGGATTCTTTTTGAATAAGTGAAGCTGTAACAAATGCTGTTTGGACCTGGAATTAAATGCAGTGAACACCCAGAATGTGGGTTTTTTTTCTTTTCATTTTTTCCCATTATAAACAACATGATTCAGAAATAGCTTGTTATTTTATTAAAAAGTTAGTGTTTTCAATTTAATATTTTTCCCTAATGAATAGCAAGAAAGCTATGACAATGAACAAAAATTCATAGTGTTTCTTAGCTGAGCAAATTCACTTGTAATGTGAAAGTGTACTGTAGATGGATCTATGTACATGTGTACTCAATATCTCTGTTAACTTGTCAACAAAATCAACAATAATAACAAAAAAACTGCCCAATATACATTTGGGGTTATGACCCAATTTCCTCCACATTTTGCTCCAGATCTTTATGACTTGCAGTTTATCAATCTGGGCAAGGAAAGGCCAATCCTGAGAATCACATGTGGAAAATCAAAGACTCTGCTGGGCTCTTGACCAGGAGGTAGCATTAGACCTCATTTAATTTTGAATCTCAGCCCTGTCCTCGTCTTACATTACAGACAGGAAAACTCCAGAATTTCTGTACAGGAGGAAATTTCATTGGCAATATTGTCAAGATTGTCAAGCAGCTCCTGTAGGCACAGATCACCTGAAGGAGGAAATATGGGCGGCAGGCACTGCCTGCAAACTCCTCTGATATCCTCCCTCAGGTAGTTTCTTAGAGATTTTTCTAACTATATGCATTGAAAACTTGCCTCTCTGAAGCATCTAGTCTGGAAATTAAGTGCCCCAAGGTTGGTTGAGGTGTAGAAGGAGCTCTGAACTATGTCTTGTTCTGGTGCCCCCTTTGACTAATTAAATAACATTGAGGAGATTTCTTAAAATTCCTATTTTTGATCTTTCCACCAAAAGTTGTGAATGTAAAGTTTTACTATTATGGAATGATATTATGGCATTTCTGAGGATCACTTTTCCTTCAAGATGCACCCTGAAAAAATAATGGGGTTCTGTACAACCGTTAGCTGAGAAACAAATGTCATGTAATAGTCATTCATTCATACGACAAATATTTATAGGCTACCTACCCACCCATGGTTCTAGGTGAAGAGCCTGCTCTCAGGGAGTGTGGGGTAAAAGAAAAGGCACTAAATAAAGATATGTAGTTTATCAGATGGTGATGAGTTTAGGGAAGAAAATTAAGCAGGGCAGAGGGCTAGAGTGTATTGGGGAAAGAAAAAGGAGTTTGCAAGAACGTCTACCAGAGCATTCACAATGCAGACAACTATTGGAGGTGCTGAGAATTTGGCAGGCTTTCCATCTTAGTTTTCATTTCTACCTTTGCCTGGGACTCTATTTTGGGTATGTTGATTATCCTCTTTCTAGCTCTGGATCTAGCCCTGGCAGTGATATCTCTGCTTCACTCCAACTCCTATGCTCCAGTTCCAGCCTCCTTCATCAGGGAAGGAATTGAGAGACTTTCTGTTCATTTTTTCAAAAATCTGAAGGCCAGAGACATTGCTTCTTTTTGCTTTAGTCGAGTATGAAAAGCCTGCTTTTGCTAAGTAGGTATTTCAGTCTTTTCCCGTCTGCACCATATGGTCAAACTGCCATCCCATTCTGGTATTACAGCTCTCCACGTAAAGATGAAAACATAAGTGTATGACACTGTTGTCAACAGTCTCTTTGTTGTCCCTTATACTTAACACAACAGAAGTCGCATGTAAATCAGAATTTTGGAACCAATGCAGCACAACAACGCAGGACTTGGTGTTATATGTATGCACTCATTTATTGAAAAGATATTTATCTTACAGGCATCATGTCCTCAAGAATAATCAGCTATGTGGATTGTACATCTCAGTACACAAGAAAGCCACATTTCTTTTTGCCCCTGGAATGGCATGGATAATTTCTATATTAGCTGATTATATTTAATTTCCTAGTAATAATAAGTGACACAATTACTAATATAATTAATATTAATTAATAATAATTAGACACTTACTAATTGGCACAAGGAAGGTGATAGCCTAATTGTCTACAAAAGGTTCTTATTGGTCTAGAAACGGTTTTAAGCAACTCAATGCAAATGCTTCTTCCAAGAAATTGGTGAATGGTTGTTAAATTCCACTTCTACAAATGAATGTAGATATATGGTGGTTTATGAATCTTTCAACCTTTACTTTAAAATGGCTTCACCAGTATCCATCCCCAGTGTTATAGCTCCTGACAGTCAATGAACTCTGTGTTCAAGTTATCAATGAAATGATTTTAATGGAAATAAATATATTACAAGGGAGCATTCTGGTTTATCAAACTAGGAAAACTATGAGGAAAGGGCATCATTTCTAGGAGCTGCCTTAACAAATTGCCATAAACTGGTAACTTTAAACAATATAGTTTTATTCCCCCATCATTCTGGAGGTCAGAGACCTGAAGTCAAGGTGTTGTAGTATTCTCTAGAGGAGAATCTGTTCCTGAACTCTTCCACTTCTGGTGGCTCCAGCTATTCCCTGGCTTATGGCCACATCACTCCAATTTCTGCCTCCAGGGTCACATTGCCTATTTCCAGTCTGTCTCAAAACTCCCTCTACCTCTTTCTACTAAGGACAGAACTTAGAGCCCATCTGAACAATCTAGGACAAGCTCCTACTCTCAAGAGCCTTAATTACATTTTTTGCTATTCAAAGCAATATTCACTCTATCACAATATAAGTTCACAACTGCAGGTTCCTGGTATTAGGACATGGATATGTATACCTTTTGGGGGGCCAAGCAGGGATAAAGTCCCAAATGCACCATGTCTATATAGGTGTGCTTCACTTACAGAAAGCCACATTTTTCTGCTTGTGCCTGGATCCTGGCTAGACTGAAGGCACCAGCACCTCCAGTGGGAGGGCATTGAGTGGAGGTCATGCCACACAATCTTCATAGGTCATTCAGTAAATCCTGCTGGCAGTTCCTACAACACCTTCACTGGGAATACGCATTGCGCTTGTGTCCAGTAACATGAGCGCTATATTAGAATGGAATTTCAGGAGTGTGTTTGGAGATCGTATATCCCACGAGACTTGCATGGGAAGTTGGTTCAGTGGGCTTTGATATCAATAAATTAATAACAGAGCGGCCAATATTAGGACTCATGTAAGATCCAGTTTTCTGTAACAGCCACGCATTAACCATATTATGGGAGGATGGGAGGATGACTGACAGTTAATTTTTGGCAGGGGGATTAGGAGACAAAAACAACTTGGCCACTGACTGCCCAACAGCACGTGTACCTTAAAGGCTCCATCTTGGCTGGGATGGAAGTGGAAAGCAGCAGTACCCACCAAAAGGGATTTCTACTGTTTCAGAACAGTATGTACATTTGTGATAGGGTTACACTAAGAGCAGGTAGGGATTCCTAAAGGGAAGGGGCAGGACATGCACATGTGACAAAAGCTCTAGGGCTCTGCCTGAAGGACTGGATAAACCCTGGACTTCTTAAACCCATGGTGGAGATTAAGTGGTGATAACACTTTCCTCTCCTGCTGTCTAACATCTTTGCCTAGTTTCTCTACCTGGAAGCCATGACCAGGCAGAAGAATTGGGTGAGAAGTGTAGACTGGCCCATTCCTCCCCCTTCTCCACTTTGACTACTATTAGAATAAACTTAGTGAGATGGACCTTTTCGCATAGTACATGTGGGTATATAATGATATAGCAATATAAAGGGGACTAAACCAGAAACAACCGTGGACAAAAAAAGAAGAAATTGATAGCTTAATTTTCTCTTCACCTGCTGAGGTCTATCATTTTTTTTAATTCCTCTGGATCACCAACAGTGTCCAGTGCTTAACACGTTGCCACTGTTATTTTCTTTCTTGCAAATACCCGTCTGAAATCCATTTCTGCACATACCTGTGAACAGCAGTTCAGAACATTGAAGCCTGAGTGGGTTTACAATTGTAGTTTTTACGGTACAGTTTGCATGTTAATTACTCTTTGCCTTCATTAAATAAGAGACAATGCATTTCCAATGAGCCCTGGGCTGCTGGTTCTTCCACAGCCTGTTCTTGGGGAGCAATCTGAATGTCATTCAGAAAGTGAGTGTATGACTGACAAACACCTCTCATTGGAGTATTTACAGGTTGCTACTTCAGAACATCACAAAAAGATGTTTTCAACAGTATTTAGCTGTTGAAACCCAAAGACTGACTCTAACTCTCCCTCTGTCTTACACTGCTCCTCTCTGTCTCCCCAACATCTCTCTCCTCCCTCTCTCTCTCTCTCCCTCTCTCTCTCTCTATCTGTTATCTTTCCCTTCCCCCTTTATTCTCTCTCTCTTTCTCAGTGTGTGGGGACATTTACAAACATGCATTGGTGAGAACATTTGTATATAGCATCTAATGAAAAATTCACATCTGCCCTGGAGATTTTATTCTCACCAACATCCTGATGAGAAAACTGAGATTCAGAAAGGTTATGATCCCTTCATTCATTCAGTCACTCTAGCATCCAGCAAGTCACTAATATTGGTGTAACCACTATTGGGACATTGTTTGAAATTCACTGATTCTGAAAGAACTGCACAAGTTTGGTTTTTGGTTTGAAAGACATTTCAAATACATTTAAGAAATATTATGTTCCATATACCAGGTTAGATATCATGGTTTAAAATGAGATGCAGCCTACATCTCCAAGGGAGTCATGGTCCAAGCATTTTATGGGGACAACACTGTGAATTAGCAGGGTTGTCAGGATTAGCATCCAAAGTTTACCCCATTTCTCTCCCATTCTGTCAGTCCTCTTAAAACAGGCTCTTAGGCAAGTGATTGGAAGAACAGCAGACCTGAACTGGAATTCTCCTTGAGAATTCCTGAGACTTCCTTATCTAGGTCACTAGAGTAGAATTTTGTGATTTCCCCTGTTTTTTTTTTTTTTTTTTTTGTGATCAGCCTATTGTTAGATGACTAACATCTACCTGGTGGCCCCTGGATACCTGACTCTCACCACCATTCAGTCTAAGTTGTGGGTCATCTGATTCTGGTGTATTTATTGTATCCAAATGAATTACTCATGGTGCAGAAACTCATTTGAATATTTTCACATCTGGTTGATGAGTGAACCGCTGGGTTTCAGTTGTAACCTCACAGTTTACAGCTCCTTCATTCCCTGCCCAATAAAGTGGAGGAACAGAACATTTACACCTTCATTGTGACATAAACCAAAGTGCTGTTTTATGTCATGGAGTGAATGTCAAAGGATAAGGAACTGACTGTTGACTTTGGCCCTCTCCTTTCATTCCTTGACTCTCTATCCTTCCACAGGCTCCATTATAAATAGGCTCCTCCCATATTCCACTTTCCAAGTGCTTAGTTCATTTTATAATATTTTCATCCTATGTGGCAGGGACATCTCTGGAGGGAAATACCGGATATTAATATTCTCATCAAAAGCAGATTTCTCTCTCTCTGGGATCTTTACAAGAAACTTAACTTCTCTGGTCCTCATGTTTCTTTAACTCTATGGGTTAAAAACAGTGGAAAGGAGACTAATTCCTGCCCCATGTTTCTGTGTGGGGATAAAAGTAATGAAGAGCTTTGTTAAGAAGCATATGGATAGATTGGAAAATATTAACAGTCATCTCATTACAACAGTACAAGTCCTTTGCCCCAAATCAGTGTAACAATATTTGAAGTGGGATAGGGAGGGGTAAAAAAAAATTTTTGAAAGGTAGCATCTGTAATATTGCTCTGCATGGGAAATGGAAATGACCTGATGTGGTCCTGCCATCGAATTTTCTGAGCCTCAGTTCTTCCCTTCAGAATATGCATTATCAATTCAATGTTGGTTTTTGGTGGGGTAAGGTAAGGAACACTATATTAACTGTATCAACTGATTCTAAGATTCAGAAAGTTCATATAGGGTTAGAAAGGGCAAATGCCTCATTTGCTATGGGAGTTGGATAAGACCTTTTCTGAAGAATAAGTGGGAATAAATAGACTAATATGAGTCAGAGGATCAATCAAGTGGCTGTCATGGTGAAGACCTTAGAAAACGGCAGCTGTTATTGTAGCAACGGCTATTATTTGGTTGAAGAGACCTGACTTCATTTTCATATGGTGATGATAGTGGGAGTGAAATACAAAGGTCACTGGACTTCAATCAAACTTGCTATAATTTAGTCCAATTTTCTGCTGATTTCTTGATATGTGACATATGACTTTACTCACTCTCCAAAATTGTTTTTCTCTTCTTTAAAATGAAGAAAATGGATATGCCTGTCTCACTAAGATGCTGTAATCAAATGAATTGTTGAATGTTCCTTTGTAGCCATTCTCAGCCCCCTATCATCAGAAAAATCATGGCTTTGCACTTCACTTTTCCAAAGCTTCATTCTCACAGAATCAGATAGTATGTTTCTCATGACTGTCTTATTCCGCTCAACAAAATTCTTTATTGGGGCTATCAGTATTTCATTTCATTTTATTGCTAAGTAGTATTCCATTATATGGATATTCTAAATTTCACTTATTTTTCTTTAGCTTCTTGGGGTGAAAATTTAGGTTTTTCTTTTTATATCTTTCTTCTTGTGTAAACAGCATGTAAAGCCATAACTTTTCACTAAGTACAGGCTTGGAATATAATGCTTTTAATCAGCACTCAATTCAAAATATTTTCTCTTTTCCAATGTGATTTTTTCTTTGACCTATGGATTACTTAGAAGTGTTTTAGTTAATTTCCAAATATTTGAGTTTTTCCTAGATAACATATTGTTATCGATTCCATGTCTATTTCAATCAGCAAGCAGCTGTATGGTTTCAATTGAGACATTTCATAATTTAGGAAATGATTTCTCATAAGGAATGTTTTATGTGCACTTGAAAACAAGATGTAATGTGCAATTGTTGGGTGGATTTTTCTACAAATTTCAATTAAGCTAATTTCATGGAGAGCATTTTTGAATCTTCTATAACTTTATTGATATTTTGCCCAATCAATTGAATAAGAAATCCATTCTGTTTAATCAATTCCTGAGGGAGAGCATTAAAAACCTCCAAGTATAATTGAGAGCACCCTCTGTAAAGTTTAACTTCAGGTATTTTGAATCTCTGTTTAAGGAGCATATATATTTGGGATTTTGTGTCTTCATAAGGAATTGACTCTGTAGCATTTTGAAATGTCTCATATATTGTAAAACAACTCCTATATACTAATTTGTCTGATATTAATAGAGCAACTCTAGCTTTCCTATGCTGACTGTTCAAGTATAATATCTTGTCCCAACCTTTCCATTTCAAACTGCCAGTGTCTTTATTAATAAAAATGAGTATCTTATAAAGAGCACATGAACGAACTTTATTTTGTTTACCTGGACTGATAATTTTTACCTCTTAATTCAATTTCTTTTAATTTAGTTATCAGTAGGATGACTTTTAGTTTACCATCTTGCAATTTCTTATTTTAAATTTTTCTCTTCTATTTGTTCATTTGCATCTCCTTTCCCAACTCATTTTGAGTTCATTCAGTGTTTTTATTATTATTATTATTATTATTATTATTATTATTATTATTATTGATTATTCCATTCATACCCTTCTATTTGCTTTATGGCTAAACAGGCAATTAGTATATATTTTTTTATATTTTTAACTTATCAGAGTTTATCGTTCAGTCTGCCTCCAATATTTTGTTTTTCTGTTGACATATATTTTATTTTTACATATGTTACAAACATCACAAGATGTAATTACTTTTCCCTCTAAACTGTGAATTGACTTTTAAAATGTTTCAGAAAAGAAAGAAAATCATTTTATAATTAGCCACATATTTATATTTTGATTGTTCTTCTTTCCTGTAAAATGAACATTCTGTCTCATATCAATTTCTCCAGCCTATTGAATTTTTTCCCTTTTTTGTTGAAGTGGAGTTCTACAGGTAACAAATCCTCTTAGTTTTTCTTTATATCAAACTGTATTTCTCTTTCATATTTGAAGGCTATTTTTGCTGAGTATAGAAACTAGGTTGGCAGTTTCTCACATCAATATTTCAGGTCTCCATAGTTTCTGGTGAGAAGTCAGCTGTCCTTCTTGCTGTTCCCATGTATGTTCATCAGTTAAACTGGCATGCAGTGTAGTGGTGGCTTCAACCCATCCAGCATGGGATTGGAATTCAAGCACCAGCAGGCTAAGTGGCCTTTTCTGGGTTGTCATCACAACCTACTACTTCCTACATAGCCAAGTGGCTGATTGTCTTTGATCTTGGTGAGGGCTTGGTTGCAGCTTTGTTTAGACTCACTTCACTTCTAGCTTCCAATGTTTTTGAGTTGAATTTAGGCTGGTTTCTCCAAGTGGATGCTGTAACTGAGCATTGAGAAGTCGAATATCTCAAAATTGTGAAACATCAGGTCTGCTTGGATTTGAACGTGTGAGAGTTAAACTGTCAATGAAATGACTCTAAGATAATAGAACTTTCAGACTATGAGACATTGAGATCAAAGATTGCAAGACAGTGAGACTTAGAAAGATTTGAGTTACTTGTTTTCAATATCACACAATAATGCCAATTCTTCTTTGAATGAAAATCCAGATTCTTTCACATCAGAGCACACACTCTATGAGTTAAAAGACCTTATAAAGGATTCCAGTCCACAAGATACACCTTTTATATGAAATTATGCAATCATAATTTCAATACCTGTAAAGGTATATTTAGTTTACAAATTGTACAATATTCAGTAGAGAGCACCCCTTCATTCTCAATACAGATAAATTACTTTTGCAAGTTTGGGTTAGAAAAATGATGCTATTGATCCAGAGACTTTGTGTGCCTGGGGAATTGGGAAGTGGAAAACATAATAAAAAAGGACTCCAGAGAATGAACAGATGGCAACTGGTTGGGGGATAGAAAAACATGAAATATTTCCACCATATTCAAAACAAGTAAAAATCACCAGATTTATACCCCACCTCCAAAAAAGAGGCATTAACACAAACAGATTGAAGAAAAAACCAAACTCTATAAGGAAGAGCCCTTTCTAGGTGAACAAGGGACAGAGAATTGTTGCTAAAGTTGGAGGGTACGGTGCATGGAGAACAGGCCTGCCATACTGTCTTTATTGTTGCTTGGATCAGGAGAAAATGGCCAAACTTGTGGGTTCAAACGTTGGATTTGAATCATTAAGAGTACTAGATATTAAGATGCTTCTCTCCATCAAGTTATCCTCCTACATAAGAGTTTTTTTGTAGGTATAGCTGCAAAGCAGCAAGTGTATTTTCCTAAGCCACTTTGTGATACATCATAATGACTATCAGTTTCCTTATATCACAATTACTATCTGGTGGCTGATTTATGTGTAGCAGAAATGTCAACATTTGTTCAAGGAACCCTAGATCACTGTAATTGTGAAGATATAATCAACGTCAAGGTTGGGATCTTTGAAAATGGATCCCTTTATATAGACAAATTCTTTCGTGAGTACTTGGTGTTCACCTTGGCCATTTGAAAAACCAACTGAACTTCTTTTTATTGTTTGGCTGTTCACTACACATTTGAAAGTATGCTTTATCTGTGAATACTTGAGGCTTAAAGGAGGCAGATGATAACAAGAAATAAGCAACTCAGCATGTGAACTGATGTCTTATCTTAAAGATGAGGTATGAGCCTGTAAACTCTGTCTATAGAACAATTTCTCCCTGAGAAATTATTCATCTAAATGAAGGCTACAAGGCATAATTCTAGAGCACCAAATAGCTCCTATTCTGTGTATTCCTTTGCCTGAATCCCACAAAGAAATGTGGAAATGAATTACATGTAAATATGTGACTCAGGTTCTCCCTCCTGAAACAGTTAAAAATGGAATAATTGAAGAGTACAAGGCACTAGACAAATTATGGGCTTTGGAATAGGACAACCATGGAACTGAATTTGAGATCAATTACTAACCCATTGGGTGACGTGGAGAATTTCTTCCCTCCCTTTTTCTCTCTCTAGCCTTCAGTTTTTTTTATCTATAAAATGGTGATAATGATCTTGGAAAGTGCTTAGCAGAGTGACTGGGCTCAATTAACGGTAACAACTACTTTAGTAAAAGGCTTTCCTTCTAAGAGGAAATTGACAGTTATCTCTCACTGCACAGTAATTATGAATGATCCAACTTCATTGTAATATTTAATTGGCAGAGGTAACTTTTAGGTGTTATGTTTTAAAGCTTGCTAGGATTGCTTTATTTATAAAATTCTTTGGGAGCTATTATTTCTTAAAGAATTATGTACAGTATTTCAGGAAAAAAAATCCAACACATAATGCAGCATTTTCACCGGAGTTAGATTTCATTTGCAATATCTGAGAAATTGAAGGGTTTCTCTGAAAGACTTGGAGAAACGTATATGGGTTTCCACTGTTATTCCTTGAGCTCTGAAAGAGGATAATGTCTCTGACCTCACGGGGCAACTTTTCTCTCCCCAGACCTTTGCAGGAAATATGAATGCAGACAGCGTGGTGCACCATAAGCTACTGCACTCAGTGAGGGCCCGGTTCATCCGCTTTGTGCCTCTGGAATGGAATCCAAATGGAAAAATTGGCATGAGGGTTGAGGTCTACGGATGTTCCTATAGTAAGTACCCACACAAATCATTTAACACAGATGTCTAGCATAAATTATTTGCTTGTCTATGTTGATCATGGCAATCACCTTATTTTAAAGTTATTTTAGAATTTAATAGCCTAGACAAATTTGAATATGTACAGTTCAACCCAGAGGTAGAAAACCCTTCTTCTATTTAGCAGTGAAGGAGTTTGGAGGTGGGGGGGTGTTAAGGCCTTACCAAAAAATTCAAACTTAAGACACTTAGAGTTTGAACTACCATTTGTCCTTTGCAGTAGAATAAGAAATTAAGTTCAGTTTTTCTCCAGAAATGAGGTGAGGTATTATAGGTTTCTCCCTTCCCCAGGACCTTAGGGAAACAAGTACTTCACTTGTTCTAGAATTGGAGGAGGAGAAAGATATTTTCCAGTGTAATCCGTGGTGTGCTTCTCTCATGGAATATGCTAGCCACCTACCGTCTGTGGCATTGCTTGCACTGAATTTGAAAGTAGAGCTCTGTTTTGCATATAAGGAAGGTTGTACGTATGACAGAACAGGCTGTCACGTCTCGGATAGTCAAGAATTATGCAGGGAAGGTTCCTATTCCTATACTTCTCCCCATGGGTTTGATATCAAAATGTAAAATTGCAACATAATAAGTTGGTATATGGTATTGCAAAAAAGATAGAATCAAGCTATATCATGAGGTAGAGGAAGTGTAGAGTTTAAAAAGATATTTGACCTTTTTTATTTGGTGTCAGAACACATTAAAAATCTAATGGCAGGTAAGGACATTTTCTTCAGAAAAATGTCCTAGTTACTGCTCATCTTTCTACAATATCAGAAAGTTCACAGATCTGATAAAGCCAGCCCATGAACCAAGATAAAGACTGCTGACTTTGAGGTAGCCCAGTCCTACCTCTCTCCATTTATGTCTAGTGTATCTCTAAGGGGCTAAATTGCCTTCAGGTAAATATTTCTAGTGATGAGAACTTAACTACCTTGGGGAGCTGTTGGACACAGAATGACCTTTTTTATAGGCAAACTTTCATATAGGAACTTTATTATGAATCTGACTTCTCATAGAAAGTTAGAATGGCAATTATATTTAAAATTAGCTCATTAAAAAGTTTGTTGTATTATAGCTGTGCACCATCCAAACTTCTATATGACTTCAAGCTGGTGCTCTATAATCTTCAGCAACTGTTCCTAGTGCTTTGGTGCTTTTTCCCTTTTAGGGGGTAGAAGAATATGTCTCTTAGTTTCTATCTAAAACCAACCTCAACTTTGTCCTGTAGATCCCAACCTTTCTTTTGAAGATTGTGTTTCTGCTATTACCACCTCCCTCTCCTGCATTACCACAATCTCTTTATACAGAGTCATTCTTACAAACATAAAATCTTGCTATATAAGCTACACTCTTAGCAAATAACAACTAAAGGAAAACATTACAGAAGGTAAACAATGATCCTTTGTTCTATCTGGCAACTACCCATCCTTCTACTCCTCCCTCATAAAATAACTCTGCTTGCTCAGCTCCCTTCTCACTGCAGTTGATTCCAAGTAGTCTTAAGACCATGACTGTCAGTTTTATGTGTCACCTAGTATGCCAATTTGAAAGTATTATGTACTCCCGGAAAACCCATGGTTTAATTCTGATCCAATCTCTTACTATGCTATAGGTTGATGCTGGTGACCTCCACATTTGTTTCTGCATTCTCTCTGAGAGAGAGATAACTATATTTATAAAATTGTCTACCTGCTATCTCCACTTGAAAATGTAATAAATATCTCTCACTGAATCCAGTGAAAAACACAACTCTTGGCTACCATTGTCCTCAACTACCTACTCCTTTCCATCTTGCCCATCTCAGATCAGAGCAAGGGTATCACCATCCCTTCACTTGCTAAAGCAAAAGCCTAGCAGGCAGCTTGGTTTTCCATAACTTTTACTCCTTTTCAATGTATCAATAATTTTTACTTAGTTCAACCAATTGGAATTTCCTGCCAGGGCATTTCCTGAACTGATGTACTCCTGCTATCCTTGTGAGAAGAAGCCTTTGTCAGTACTTAACTAGGGAACTTAGAGTTTTTGTCTGGAGTTTCTGCTTCCATGCCACAATCCTCCTAAAACTATTTCTCACACATTAGCCAAAGTGGTCATAATAAATACTAAATAAATCATGTCATTCTTTTGCCCATTTTACCTCAAATAAAATTGAGACTCCTTGCTGGCATGTAATGATCCCTCACTGAATGCTTCTTGCCTACCTCTTCAACATCATCTTACTTTTCTTTGGGCACATGGAACTTCTTCCTGTTCCAAAAACTTGTCAGACTTTTTTTACCTCAGGGATTTTGTGCTTTCTGTTCCCTGGGCATAGAGTAATTTTTCCCAGAATTTACATATTTGATTCCACTCTCAATGTGAATCTCAATCCTAATGTCACCTCTTTTGTGAAGTCCTCGCTGACTGCCACTCTATAAAATCAGTCAACTATTCCTACTTCCATTACACTAAGCCTTAACCCAAGATTACATGACATGCTATTATTTACTTCATGATGCTTATGGTAAATCAGAATCTCATTTGTTTTTACTTACCTGTTTGTTATATCCCACCCCCAGTTCCTATATTAGAATGGAAGCCCCATAAGATCAGGTACTCTGTGCCAGCACCTAGGAGGCAGAACTAGGTATTCAATAAATACTTGTGGAATGAATGGATACATATCTCAGTCCATCCTCAGTCTTTTGGTGTGGCAAACCAGGCTCATTCAGAATTTCTTGTGGTAATTTTGAAGAATTACATTCATTCTGCAAAATCTCCTCAAAATTCATTTGTGTGTTTGGCCAATGGTTGACACAAATCTTATAGCTTTATAATTTCTTAAGGCTTAAGATCTTCTGCATTTTGGAAATATCAGCACATTCATTAGCTTATTCACTCATTCATTAACTCATTCATTTATTCATTCAGTGAACATTTATTTAGTTCTCTACATATACCAAGCACCACACAAAGATCTACGGGTATAAGAAGAAGTAAGACTTTATCTCAGACTTTTATAAACCTATATTTGTACTTTGAAGCACTTTTTATAACTGCATGTCATCAATTAATTGTGGGATGGTTTGATGTCTGTCTCCCCAAACTAAACTGTAAGCTTTGGCCTATCACACATCTCTGGTGCTTGTAATGATGCTGAGTACATAGTAAATTTTTGCTATGTGTCGGTCAAATGATTGACATTGCTGATAGTCTAGGTAGGCAAAAGACACATAAATAAAACATGGCAGAAGGGATTACGTGTGTCCAGATAGAAATCTCTAAAGGCAACAGAGGAGGCAAAGAGGAGAAAATAAACAAGTGTTTCTCTTAGTATCAGAAAGAATCAGACATCAGTTACCTCAGTGGAGCCTAGAAATTCCCTGGAAAAAAAGGTTGCAGGCAGCCAGAACAGCTGGCACAAAGGGAAGCAGGAGGAAGCTGCATGGTTTTGTCATGCTTAGTGCATAAGAGGCAAGGAAGGAAAAAGTGTGAAATGAAGATATTTGCCAATCTTGACTGTTGCATTTCCTATATTGTCTGTATCTTCTTTCATGAGCTTAAAATACAATCCATCTGGCCTTCCGCCGTAAAGACATTTATCATATGAGCTAGCCCTTACACTTTTCTAACTTTTCTTGGGTTTAATTCCCTTCTTAATAAAATCTACTCCTTCCAATTTGAAAAGTTGTCTCCTTGTTGGAGAATCCAAAGAAGAATGGACTGGAAGCTCAGCAGTCTTAGTGACTTTCAGTAAATATTGTAGTCTTCCCCAAAAGGGGGTTCAGGTTTAGTTTGGTTTATTCCCTTTCTTTTTTCTCCAAACCTGTTTTAAACACTCTTTGCAAGTCCCTCAATCCTCAACTCACTCATTCCTGTTGATTTTTCTTCCTATATGCCTAGCCTTCCTATCTCTGCCCAAGTTCAGCCTACACATTTCCTCTCCTTCAGAAGCTGCTCTGATGATCTCTGGGCTTCCGTGAACTTTCTGAAATCAGCCTTTGGCTTATCTCCATCAGTGGCTCCTCATACCCGTTGGAATAGCCCACACTTCTGAAGTGCTTTTGTGTTTCCACCCATTGTCATTTTCTGCACTCCACCATCCCACATTCATTCACAATACATACACAGGCCCAGTTTTGTGGGTGGAGAAGAATTTCTGCCCTGATCTCATGCTTTCACACTTGCTGCTGCCGTTGTCTAAAATAGCCTCTTTTTCATCCGTCAGGTTGACTCCTAATTGCCATTCACCTCCCTGCTCAAACATCACCTAATTTTAAAGCAATACCTGACACCCTAACCTCCTCAGATGCTTCTCCTTTTTGTTTATAAGCATAGGTTTTATCTTATTACATGCAGATTGCCTTCTGTTCCCCTGCCTGTTTCTAATCTGCTCTGTAAATATGGTGCTCTTGACCTATCTCTTTTTCTGGGATCTAGGTCAATGTTTGCTACCTGCTATCGGTTCAGGAAATATTTAATGAGTGATTATGTTATTGGACATGAGGTTAGTCATCCTTACTCATTCTTGAAATTTATAATTATATTTTGAAAAATTCAGGATTATTTCTAAAGGGGAACTTCCTTTTGCAGGCATTTGTGAGTGTTTGTGCATATGCATATATATATGTCTTGTACATCTTAACCGTTACGAGTTGATCAGAATGTCCCTTATGCTTGAGTTTCTCTAAATATCTCATGTTTTTTTTCTTATCGAATAAAATATTGATGGTTACACTTTTTTTTTTTTATCCTCCTGAAACCTATTCAGGTACATCTTGTCTTAGAAGCTCTGAGAATAAAAGTAAGCCTCTATTTTCTCAAGTTTTTATTTTAAAAATATTTTTGTCTTCAGTTGACTTTATTCCATCTTATAAATGCCAAGATGACCTGTTACATCCTTCTGAGGTTCTTGTTGCTTTCAGGTCATCAGGGCCTACTTCCTGGGTGATCACAATGAAGTCCAGAACAAGAGAATCCTTTTGTGTGCTCAAATGTGTGCCACAAACAACTAATCAGATGGTCTGCTCTTAAAAGATGAAACTTCCAGAAATATTCTTAACTTCTTTGTGCTTCTTTTTAGCCATCTGTAAAATGACAGTGATTGTCACATTGTAAGAATACCATGACATTTTCAGGTATTATATATAACGTATTTAGCAGATTGCTTATGCTTAGTAAATGACAGCCAGTAATAATATAAGTGTATAGCTACAGAGGAAATCTCTCTCTTGCCAGTATGAGTTGCCTCTTTGGGAAACAAGAGTATTTCCTCCAATACGCAAGGGATATATAGTATGATTTCATAATGATGGTCCTTTGTCTTCTCCCTTTTTCCACATTCCCATATTCTCTAGTAAGCTTCCCCCTTCCCTTGGCCCAGGAACTTGGAACTGTTAATGATGATTGTCAGAAAGATGCATGTAAGGCTTTTACCTGCTTGGCCACAGGGCCCTATCTCAGATTCTCATCAGTGTCTGCTGTTGTCTTCACTTCTTTTGCCATAGGTTCTGGGAACTCAGCTTCCTGCCATCTCCAGTCTCTCTTGTCCCACAGTAGGATAAGAGTCAGTCCCCAACCAATCTACAAAGGCCAAACCACTTATCATATTAAAGATAAATAACTCCATGGAGTACATATGGTAAACCAAGAACATTTGAAGTTCATACATATGTTGTAAACAAGTTTTTTTTGTTTTTGTTTTGTTTTTGCTGTATTTCAAGGACCTTTTGAAAGATCCTTAAAATCTCCCATATACCGATATGTAGATAGTCAAGCTTTAGCATGCTGATACATTATTTTCTTATAAGAAGTATTGAATACCTCCTCCATTATGGTTTTCCAGGATGTCACTTCTCTTGCAATGTGGAGGTTTCTTATTCTTCAGATTTTGTGTGTTTTCTCTCTCTTACTTTCCAGATTGATTATTCATTGGCCAAACCTGCTTTTATTGATGAATCAAATAAATCAAGAACATAGATTCTGCTAGGTCTTTTGAGTTGGTGATAAAGATAAACATATGAAATAAATATACCAATAGAGTTGGTTAAAATACCAACTCTAATGTTGAGAGTAGTTGAGAAGAACAGATGGGGAGATGATGATAACCATCTCAGTTCTGATTAAAGGACACCCTTCCTGGAGGAGAGAGCTAGTATCTTTCCAGTTGATGGCAACTTTTCTTTCATTATATATTAATTGTTATTAGTAAGACCATTACCATCATCATTAGCATCACCATCAATGTCTTAGATTCTTCTGTCTCCCTTAACAAGTTACCTCAAACAGGTGGCTTAAAAGAAGATAAGTGTATCGTGTCACAGTTCTGGAGGATAGAAGCTTTAAATCAAGCTATCAGAATGGACACACTCCATCTGAGACCTACAGGGAAGAATTCTTCCTTGCCTCCTGGCTTTGGGTATTTGCCAGCCTTCCTTGGCAGTTCTTGGCTTATAGATGCATCACTCTAATCTCTGCCTCCTCGATCTTCACATGGCTTCCCCCACGAGAAACCTGTATCTCTTCTCTTTTTCTTAAAGGACACCACTCATATTGGATTAGGGCCCACTCTACTCCAGTGTGATCACACTTTAATTTAACTAATTCCATCTGTAACATCCTTAACTCCATGTAAGTTCATATTCAGAGGTACTGAATTTTCAACGTATCTTCTGGATGAACACAATTTAACATATTACAACTACTATCAGCATTGCCCACCTTGCAAATTAGAATGCACAATACTGTGCTACAGACACACTGAACATTACAGCAAGCTTTCAATAAATAACTTAGTATCTCTATGGATTATAGAAAAGGAAACTGAAACTTATAAACATGAGGTAACTTTCAGAAAAGTTAAGAAATTTGCATCCCTAGCCAAATATTTATTTTGAGCTCTCAAAATATATATTCATTTTAACTCATTGCTATCTCAATTTGGTTATATCATAAATATATCAAATTGAATGTATCCCAAAAAGACTTCTTAATCAGGTTGTACCTTCCAACACATTCAATATCATTTTCCTGTGCTTTTCTTCCATCTCAAAAAATACTACAAATCTCCAATCAAAATTTAGAGTCTTGAAATCTCTCCCTTCCTTACTTCCTTCAATAATTTCATCAACAAGCTCTAGCTGCATGACTCTCCAAAGCCATCACATATATGTCCATTTCTTTTCATTTTCTTAGTGAACAACCTCATTCAGTTATCATCTTCTATCACTTGAAATTCTTACCCAGTAAACTACTTTCATTCACCCCCTTTTTCATTCCATTATCCTTGCTGTAGCCAGTAAGGTCATCATAAGAAAGAGTTGAGCTACTCTTTGATGAAAACCTTTCCGTGGCATCTGTCTGCACTGAGGAATTAATTCAAGTCCTGTGTGTGAAGCTCAGACACTGCAGAGTCTGGCCTCTGCCTGCCTTACCAGTTGCTTCAGCCAGAAATGCCCTCTTCTCATCAAACCAGATTGACCCTCTGTCCAGCAATCAGTCATGCCTTCCCCAACTTAGGGTCCTTATGTATGCTCTCCTCTTTGTCTGGAAACTCCTTTTCCTAATTCCCAAACCCGCCTATTCCTGCACAATTCCTAATTAGGCCTCAGGATTAATATTTCTCAATTCTCAATTGAGCTCCCAATTGAAATTAGTTTTACTCTTGTTTTGCTACCTTAGAATATGCCAGGTTTTCTTTCACAGCATTGATGACCAAATATATATATACATATATTATATATATATGACTTTATACATAAACATATCATTATATATGCATATATATGCAATTTACTATTGAATGTATTATAGGTCATCCACCAGAATATGAGTTCCATAAGTGCAAGGTTCATTTATACTTAGATGCCCAGTTCTCAGCATAGGACCAAGCTCATTTCAATTAATAGGAACTGAATTTATTGCATGAACCGACTTCCCCAAAGTCCCACAGCCAGGAGGCTTCTGAAACAGAATTTGAATCCAGTGCTGACTATTACCTGCATCCACGGATTTTCTACCATGCCCTGTAGTTGGCAAGGCATCTGAAAGTATTTACTCATTTGACATGGGGAGATTTCGTTCAAAGGAAAACACCATAATCGATCTTCTAAAGTACAGATTACTGTTTCTTATTCCTAAGACTTGAGTCAGCAACCTCTTGATGCTAAGATATTCCAGTGATAATTTGCTACTGAATAAATACCCCTTCACCCTCTCTATCCTTTAACTTTGTCTCAACCCTAGCTGTGCATAAGAATCACCTGCAGATAGATATTTTTAATCTCCCAATTCCGGTCACACTCTACCTACCTCATATTTTCTGGGCAGGGGTCCCAGCATAAGTCACTTTTTCTTTTCTGTTTTTGTTTCTTTGGCAGGGGCAGTGTCCGGGAATCGAACCCGGGTCTCCAGCATGGCAGGTGAGAATTCTGCCATCAAGCCACCATTGCACTGCCCTATAAGCATTCTCATTGGTCCCATGGGATTGTCATGCTGAGCCAAAACTTGAAATCATTGTCTCAAGCTCCTCTTCTTAAATAACTCTAAGAGTCAGTTCATTCCTAGTCTGCTCTGCATTTTGATGTCTGTGCTTGATGATATTAAGAATTCCCATTGGAATCTAAAATCTTTCAAAGGTAGTGTACAGTAATATCAAACCTATGGGCTTTAGACTCGAACCATCCAAGATGGAAATCTGACTCTGTCACCTACTGACTGTGTCTCTGGACCCCGGTTTCCTTTTCTGTGAAAATGAGTTAAAATAGTCCTATACAGAGATTTGTTGCAAAAATGCAAAAAGATAACACATGTAGAATGTATGGAATAGGACTTGGCATGTGGTATATACTCAAAAAAGTATTAAGTATGAGCATTTTTGCTGCATCTGATTTTTCAGTTGTTCACCAAGGTTCCACGTTTCTTCTCCTCCTTCTTATCCATGGCCGTATCCTTCCTGTGCCTCCAAAGAAGGTTAGCTCGTTTCCACACCAGGTCCCAAAGGGCCGTCTGGATACTATGAATTTACGGTTTTTCTATCTGGGGCTTCTATTTGAATTTCTTTAAATACGGGGAACTAATTAATTTTAAAATCATTATAAATTCTGAGAAAGTATTATGATCTGTCAGACTTCCCAATCTCATTAAGAGTTACAACCTTCATTTTATTCCTCAGGTTACCTCCTTTCCACATAAGACCTTGATTCTACTTGGTTAATTACTGCCGAGCTGTGTCATCCAAAATTCATTGGCCTCAGAGCTGAAGCCATATTCTCATTCTCCAAATAAATCTTTTTGTCATTCCAGCTTCAGCTGCCCTCTTTGTTTTTGTTCTCATCATCTGGGGTCATTTGTCATGCATTATAGAGACCACGAAGTTGTAAATATCATCTTTGGCATGCTCAGACACATATGGCTTGTCACAGGGAACCTCAGAAGGCCCAGTTTATATCTGTGTGCACCCTGCAGTCACAGAGGGGCAGGACAGAAACAAGCCAGCCTGGGCCTCGGAGATCCCAGGGTGGATTTAAAATCCTACTTTGGAAATCACAGCATTTTAGAGCTGGAGAAACCTCCAAAACCATTCATTACAATCCCTTCAATGTACAGATAAGGTAACTGAGGGCCAGAAACATCTTAAAATGAGGTTCCTCAAAAAATGGGATCTGCTTAGCCTCCTTTCCATAAATTCATGAGCGGCAGATAGATCTCGTATATGAAGAAATAAATTTATCTATATGCAATAAAAACACATTAGCTAGGTATGAATCTGTGGTAAACTATCTTAAATCAGTGGCTTATTTAGAACTTTCCTGACTGATTAAGGATCTGAAGAATCATTTTCCAGGCAATAAACATTATTCAATAGCTCCCTCTATGAAGCTGGGCTTTGGAAATACAGAAATGCGTATGACAGTCCCTGCCCTTGAAGAATTAGCAGACTATCAGAAGCACTAGAAGGCAGACAACTAAGTGCTAGCAATGCATTGGTCAAGCGAACCAAGACTTTTGTGAAGCCAACAAACAAGAGGCAACTCCTTAGCCAACAATTTTTCCTGGTGAATTAGTGCCCTGCTGTACAGTTTGTCTTTTGATGGACTATAGTGGTCTAATTTCCATGACCCATATGCTAATGGTGTGATTTTAAAAGAAACCTTAAAAGGGAAAATGACCTACTAGTTAGATCAACCACTTTATGTGCCAGCGGGTTTCCATACAAATGTCAAGACCTGGCCCTTGCAGTTTGTTTTGTACTTTTTCTCTGTTGAAATGGTTGCTGGAGTGATTTCTGTTATTTCCTTACTGTTCTTCTGATGCTAAATTCCTTAGCTTGTGCCCAGGTAGGATCGTTAATGATGGGTGTTCAATTTCCCACAAAACAAAAAAACCATGGTAAGTCTTTTCATTGAAAAAAATAGCAAGTAGTATAAGGGAGAAAAATAGCAGCCCTGGTCTCTGAGAAATAGCAGCTCTGGTCTCTAAGTCTCTGGTCTGGGATTTAGACACTACCATTTAAATTTCTCTTATAGCATGGCCAGAGTGTAGGAGAACAAGTGTGTGCTGTTGCTGAGGATCATTGACAATTGTCTGAAGGAAGGAAGAGCCATTCATAATCGTATTCCACTATTTTCAAGACAAGAATTGGCCTTTGCCTTCATCTTCCCTATCTGTCTGTGAAATTGAACTTGCAAAATATCACCCCCTTTATGGAACATTTTGTTAACCTGCCTACACTTCTTGGTGGTGGTGGGGAAGTGGAGTCTGGTCATTTCTCCCTTATTGCCTACACTGCCCCTTTAACTGGGTCACCATATGCCAGAGCCAGTTCTATACAGTAGCCCAGTCTTCTCATACTAGTTTAATTGCTAACAACTCCTCTCCTGATTCCCACAAGTCTCTATTTGGTTTATAAGTTGTAAGAGTGTCATGCTTAGTTTTCCTTTTATCCATCACAGTCCTCCAAAGTGATTCTTCTGTTGCACAGATGTTATGGTGCCTGAGGCCCCCTGCAGCACAGCCCATGGCTCTGTCATTTTTGCATCTCAGAGCTCAGCAGAGTTCCTGAAAAGAGTATAGAACATGTCCAATGCCTTCCAATGATCTTATCAGTAAATTAATGAGAGAATTTATTTCACTTTGTCAGGTCCTTAATACTAATACATTATTTCGGTATAATCTCTTGGAGTTAGTGAACAGTCCATTGGAACTACAAATTTTAACTGTTCTATATGCTTCTAAGATATCAAAAAAAGGTAAGACAAATCAGACTGTCAGAGTCCAAAAAGCATGTCTGCTGAGGTTAGGACTAGAATTCAGAATTTTATTTTGTTTGTACTTTGACTATTTTTATGTTGCCATCTTGAGATCCATCCTATTTTCTCAACCTGGTATCAGATCTAGATATGTCAGAAAGTTTCTAAGAAAATTTACACTTAGCAGTTGTCCCAGGTAGCTTTGGAAACTTACCTCATTTTCACAGTTCATCTAAGGTTATCAGGAGTGTCTGATAAGCTCTGGAAAAGTCACAGAATTGGTGGTGGATCAGTGCAAATCTAAGCTGACTGTGCGAATCTTTGTAGTTTGATTGCTTAGCGGAAGCCCTGGAGTCTTTGGTGCAAGTGTATGGTCTGAATAATAATCATTTTTCTTATACAACATATAATGAGATAAGCTTCAAAATGCAATTGTACTGAAAATTATGTTTATGGTGAACAGCCAAAGAGTCCGAGTGGGACTAATTGTCTTGGGGTGAATCGATACTCTCCCCTGTCAACTTTGAGCTTTGGTTTACCGGCTTGTGAGAAAACAATCTCCATGTTACCGGCCACACAAGAGCCCTTCTCAACTCACCTGGGGATTTGAGCTCAGACTCTTCTATTCGGTGAAGACCTTTTTTTTTTTTTTTAGCTGTATTGACAAGCTACCAACATCCATCAAATATGCCAGAATATGCCTCCAGAAGTCTGTCTTTCTCAGAAAATAACCTCTGACAGCTGGGTCAGCAATTTCCTGCCCAGTGGCCAGAAAAAGCATGCTGGCTTTATCTGGAGCTACAGAAAAGTGTTATGAACTGTAGGAACTGCCCTTATCTCGGGCACTCCTTGGGTAAACTAGCCTAGCCCTCATATTCTAGAAAAATCTGCCAGTGTATTGCCATCTTTAAGCACACAGAACTGAATTGGGTTTACAATAGTGAAAGCCTAAAAATCAGATTTAAGAAAATGAGAGAACTTGTCTTCTCCAGGAAGTAAATATCTAACAGTTATCTTCTAGTTCACCATCACTGTAGAAGAAATCAGTACCTGTGATGAATGACCAATACGTTTTAATGGCAGGGAAAACACACACACAACAGTACAATATTAGAGGTTTTCCTCCTTGGCAAGAGATATTTCTCTGAAAAAGGGTGGGGTGGGGAGGTAAATGGGATTGGAATGTGGGCTGACCATGAACATAATAGAGATACACTCCCTAAAATGCAGAGGGCTCTTTCTAAAAACCCACTCGCTCAGCATTCCCCTTCCTTTAAATACTTTAATAAGTAAATGCCCCTTGACATCAGGGACCCATTGAAACTGATCCCATTTTATTTTTGGGGGCTCTTCCATCATAAGCTGATTCCCACTTCTTGAATCACCACTGGCCTTGCCATCTTATGCTTTAACACAGAGGTTCTCAATCCTCAGGACATAGTAATTACCTTGAGGGCATAGAAACATGCAGACTGATGTGCCACCACCCACAGTCTCTGATTCTGTAGGTCTGCAGTGGGATCCTAAATTGTGCACTCCTAACCAGCTCCCTGGCCATGTTAATGTGTTGTCTAATGGGCACACTGAAGACTATGGTTATAGCAAGTCTGATTGCTTGGACAGTCATGATCTGACCAGGCACTTGACTCCCCATGGGTGGTTCTTCTGCTTTTCTGGAAATACTTCTTCCCTTAACCTCATCTCCCTGGCTTCCACTCTAACTGTAAGACTCAACACCACTGTCACCTCCTCCAGGAGGCCCCTGTTGACACCCCCCTCCCTCCAGGAGTGAGCCAGGCACCCCCTCCTTTGGGGTCCCCTGGCACAGGTCTCACCACCTTCTCATGGATGTGTGATTGTGTGGTTGTGTGGGTGTGTGGGTGTGTGGTGATGTGGTTGTGTGGCTGCTGTTTCCTAGTTTGACTTGAGATAGGGAGCTCCATGAAGTTCATCCATTACACAGTGGAGCATGGGGTCTGCCATTTTGAAGGAGTTCAACGGAGGTTTGAATGCAAGAATGTTATGAATGAGGTGAGACCACAGTTGCTAACTGGGGAAGTGCATGGTAGAATTAATGGAAGTAGAAAGCCGTTGCAGGTCTACCTTTAAAAATCCTTCCAGGTAATCATGGCATTTCCCTGGCCCTCCCAATAAGTACCACTGGTCTGAGTGAAGTTGGCCTGTGAGTGAACAGTAAGCTTAGAAGGATAGAGACCCCAGGGAAACTCCATCGTCATTTAAGGAAGAGTCAACTTCTTATTCAACACTACTTTTTCTTCAAATTGACTTCACCTTTATACATACACACACATGCACACGCTCTGTGTGTGTTAATTTCCATGGCACAAAGCACTTTGCATCTCATGTAATCCTTACAACAATCCTGTGGAGATTTTTTTGGTCAGGGAGGGAGTTTTGTTGTATTTTGTTTTTAATAGACTTTCATTCCTTCACAGCAGTCATAGTTTATTGAAATGTTGTGCAGAAAATTCCGAATTCCCATATACCCTTTCTTCAATCATGTGACCCGTTTTCCGCAATTATTAACATCTCACATTAGTGTGGTATCTTTGTTTCAACAGATGAACCAATAATTAACCTTATTATTAACAGAAATCTATAGTTTGCTTTAGAGTTCACTCTTTATATTGACACGTCTATATAATCCCATTTTTTATGAGGAAAAATGTACAGTTACCATGTTGAACAGCCCATCGGTATGGGTGAGCCTTCAGGTAAGACACGTGATCTCTCCGACCTTTGGATTTCCAATTTTATAAATGGAGAAAATATATAAGGGCCTTGCAAGGCTGTTAAGAAAATTAAATTAGACAATGTGTGTTAATTAGTACCTTTCTCCTCATGGGGAATGGATTACTTAAGCCAAAGGAAGAAATCTCCACAAGTGGCTTAGAGAAGTTATGATAGAGAATGCAGAACATGTATCTAATACTGTCGTTCATTTTCTTATTGCCCTTAAAACTACACCCAGAGCTGATCACGTGCTTCCCCAGCTGCCAATATCAGCCCATTTCTATCTTCCATGAGTTTTCCTACACATTTTTCTCTTTTTCCCACTCTCTTTTTTTATTATTTTGTTTTTGAACTTTAAAAGAGAATTTTCTTTCAAGACACTTGTAAAACATGAAGAAAGATTTTGATGTCTGTCACGAGTCCATGTATCACAATTGAATTCCAAAGAGATGATCAAGATAAAAATGATTCACTCGTATCTAACAAGGTAAAAAAAAACAAGCATGTATGTAACTGTTTTTCTTAAACGAAAATTATTAAAATATGGGCTACTGTTATTATTTGAGTTCCATTTGATCCAAGTGGCATTGGGAACAATGTGAGGTTTTCACATAGACAATAGGTGCATTCAATTGGATTAAGCTTTAATTCTTCATTAAATCTGTTTGTCCATCTGTGAAATGGCTAGCGCGTTCCTTGTGTATTTTAATTATGATAGAAAGGTCCGGGCTGCTTGAATGAGTTCTCTTAGATCAGCAGTGTGGTGCTCTCACAGGAGGTCAGTGGACTGGGAGGAAAACTCCCCCACTGTCCTACCAGACTAATTCCTGCTGGAGGGATGCCTCGTCTCTGAACTAATGAGCATATGTGAGCAATGCAGGAACCATACCCCAAAGGACTGACCTTGAGCTCCCAGAGGGAGTGAAAACTCTGAGAGTGAAAGTATAGTCCATTCTTATAAGATGATTTGGGAGCCAACTTGAGAGCAGATTTCAGCATGGAGGAGGTGATGTGTGGGGGAGCTGCAGTCTGGTAGCACCATGCTGGGTCACTGTGCCACTTCAGAGGTGTTTCTGCATGGTGCATTGCTCCATGTCCAAGGCTTGATTCTAAATTACGGTGGGAAACTTAACACACACCTAATCCTGTCCTCATGGGACACACCAATGTTGGAAGCAGGCCTGCAAACAAATAGGGCTCTAGATCTAATGGTGAGGTGAACAGTGAAGAGAAGAGCAGGGAACTTAGATGGATATAATGATCTTCCTATGGGGAAGGACCAGGCACCTAGAGAACCAAGCATGGTGCTGTCCAGGTCAAGGGGAGTACTGGGGAGCAAGTTCAGATCTCACAGAGGATGGCTAAGTCAGACAGGTAGATTGAATCTTGGCTCTGCCATCTACTAGATATGTACCTCTTCAACTCTCTGTGCCTCTCATTTGTAAAAGACAAGTTGCAATGTTTATTTTCTTAATAGGGATGTTGATATGATAGATGGGTTCCAATGCAAAAAAATACTCAAAGCACTACTGGGCTGAGTGATACATCATCCATAAATATTATCCTTTCCATAAATAAATGCACACACACACACACACACACACACACACACACTAAAATCACAGTACACCTGAGATGGAAGGAGGGTGGGAAGAGGTGCAGGTGATGAAGTGGGAGAGGTGGGGAGAGCCAGATTTTGTGGGGTCTTGGATTTTAGCTTTAATTCCTAGTGCAGATGAAATTCATTGAAGGGCTTTAATTAAAATACGATGTGCCATTACTTATATTTTATGAAGAAAGAGAATGGGGCAGGGAAAGGGGACAAATGTTGGGTTGGGGAGGGCAGTTATGAGATGTCTTTCGATCTGGGGAGTGAGGATGAAGGCATGTTTGCATGCCTGATCAATGTGATTGAAGGATTCTTAGTAAAACCTGCCCTCATACAGTACTTTCAGTCCATCCTCTGTGATACTCCCTTTGCATCAATGATGGAATGTGAGACTGAGATTTTACTGAACACCAATTCATTTCCAGGTGCTTTCAGTGGACCAAACTTACATAATTCTCACAATGACTGTAAGACAGCTTCCATTAGCCCCATCGTACAGATAGGAAAACTGAAGCTCAGAGAAATCATAAAAAATGTCCAACCCCCAGCTTGTAACAAAAAAAAAGAATCTAAACCCAAGTTTGTGTCTCTAAAGACAATTATTTTTTTTATCTATTTTACTGATTGGCTACATTTCCAGTAGGTCTCATGGCAACACAAAGATGTATTGTTCAGAGGTAACTTATGTCAATCAAAACCTATGTTATCAATGAAATGATTTGATTGGCTAGACATTTGGGACAGTGGAGCATATATCACAACAGCTATGATAGGCAGGAGGGAGGGACGAGAGAGCAGGGGAATGGTGAAAGGAAACATCTGGAACATAGGGCTTTACCAAAGAACTGAGGCTTTCACCAGCAGTCACTGGTGATCAGGGATACCTTGATAAAAAATGAAGAGGAATTGGAAAAAAAGAGCAGCAAACTAATGAATATAGAGACAGATTATACATGTATAATCTATCTATATATATATATCTGTGCACACACATATAATTTTTTTGGGGGTGGGGGTGGGGGTGCATGGTCCAGGAATGGAACCCGGGTCTCCTGCATGTAAGGCGGGCATTCTAACCACTGAACTACCTGTGCACCCCACATATATCATTTTAACATACGCCTTCTTATTTATTTTAGCATCCTTACCATCAGCTGTGAGCATGAATGACTGGATTATCTTACAACATTTTACAAGAGCATATAAACTGTAGAAGGATGCCACCCCTAGTTTTGATGCTAATTACCCCCTAGTAAGACACATGGCCAGCCAGCAGGAGATCTACACCACAATGCAACCTTTTCAACTTAGTGTAAAGCAGCTTTCAGAGTCCAAGAGGCTAGTTTCACCCACGTCCATTCAATTCACCTAGCATAGGACAGAGTTTGGCCTGTCTTACACTCTGTGCTTCGGGCTGGTGATTCTCAGGCAGCTCAGAGTCATAAGGTGGAGTGAGACAGTCACAGGTGGGCCTATTCCATAGAGTATTTGGGCAGTGACTCTAATATGGCATCTTACAGAATAAAATAGAGGGGTGTGGCAAGAGCTGTGGGAGCACAAACTCAGACATTAACTGTCTGTGAGCTTAGAGGTGGGTAAATGCTTCCCTGAATAAATGTGAAATGGGTGTCGATGCTTGGAAAACCCATCTGGAAGTGTGTGTTTCTGTCTGCAGGGAAATAACCACATTGGGAATCCAAGATCATTCTGTCCTCCCTACTCCAACCACACTGGCCTCCTTGGAACCCTTTGACACACCCACCATCTAGTGCCTCTTTTCCCCTCCAGGAGACACAGGTCGCTCTCTCCCATGCATTAACTGCACATCTCTTCCTCCTTCTAAGGAAACCTCTCTGAGTGTGCACTGTTTGTGAAGGGTCAGAGTCCCTCTGTGTACAGGTCAGTCCCAGGATTCAGCTTGAGGTCTCTCAGGGTGACGGGTGGTCGGTCATCTTCAGGTTGCAGTCCCTAACACAAAGCCAGGCACAAGGCTAAATGGGAAGCTTCAGAATAGGACTTGCTCACATAATTCACACCCTCTGCATACATGGAGAATTTCAACTAGGATGCAAGAAGCTGGAACATGGCAAAACAGGAAACATGGGACCAACGTGACAGCCCCAGGAAACACAACCATTGAATCAGAGTGAAGAAGCACCCTTTAGGGTGAATAGGTGGAGTGTTAGTCACTTCAGCAGCCCCCAGTAACTTGGGACCCTCCGGTCATCCCCATCACCGCTTAACACAGCCTAGGACTAGTTTAGCAGAAGTAATATGCTGAGTGCAATGACAGTGCTTTGCATATATTTTCATTTTATACTTCTGAGTGCATTTAATTCTCATGACAGACTTCTCTGATGGATAAAATTACCCATATTTTGCAGATGAGCAAACTGAGTCTTAAAGAGGAGAAGTTGCTTGACCAAGGTGACCCAGCTAACAAGCTATGGCCATTGTGAATTAAAACCCAGCATTGCTTCAATCTCATCGTGCTCATTGCTCTGGGATTTGTGGCAGCTTATTGCAGGCGACATTCATTTAGCTCAATCTGAAGTCCATTTTGGAGGACAGATATATGTGCATTGAAGAGATAGGAAGGGGCACATTTCTGAGAGAGGTGGGAGTTTGTGGAAATGTGTCTGCATTCCAAGTATTTCTCTTCAGGGTCTAGTGAGACATTATCAACTTGCTGGTTAGAACTGCTTTATTGTAGGATTAAGAAGAAACGGTGTAGTTTTAAAAACACTAACTACAGTAAAAGTCACTTTTTTTCTTTATAGAATTTCGGCTTTATGAAGGGTGTTTCTAGATACGTGGTCAAAAATAAAACAGTTTATAATTGTGTACACTCAAGCTAAGGCTCATAATTGCTTAGTGAATGATGGAAAATTGAGTTTTCCTGGATGCTTGATTTCAAATAAGACCAATCCCACTCTTCCATGCACCCTTTCACCACCCTCCCACCCACACAAGATAGTGTATAATGAATCTGTCTCAAGTTATAATTAAATAGTCTTAATTTTTCCTATTATAGAAATAAATTCTTATTGTAAAAGTTCTTATAATAAAAAAAATATAAAAAGGAGATGGAGATAACCTATAATAACACTTCCTAAATTGAAATTCTGTTAACGTATTGGTCTATATGCATCAAATATTTTATGCATCCATATGTATGTTTGCCTAAGTCATGATCAATTTACTTTCTCTTTTCTGGTTTTAACAATAATGAATTGTAATTTTAGCTCATATAAAGAAAAATGATATTTCTGACCAGCAAGATCCTGTGCATTTTCCCTCCCTGTTCAAATAGCAAGTCTTTCTTTTCTAGATACTCTTTCCATTGAACCCAGAGGAAGCCTCAGAATTCTTTTAACACAGGGTTCCAGGAAAAGAGCACTGTTCAATAAGAGTTAGGATAATAGACAATATGTGTTTTTCTTCCCTAGCCTTGAGTCTGACAGGCAAATATCAAATGAGTTCAAATATCCAGAGCGAATTACTAAAGAAGATAAATCTTGAGAGATTCTTACAAATCAGGCATCTGATACAGTAGAGCCTGGCATAGATACTTAACGGTATTCTCAACCTGTCCCTCAAGCAAACCTGACCTATCATTAATGAAAGTCTGTACTTCAAGGCTGATGACCAGTTGACTTCAACTCAGCGTGTGGCTGTTGCATGTAAATCCATAATCCCACGGAGTCTAAATAGGTGGGTCTAATCTCTATGCTTCCTCATGAGCCATGATGTTCTGCATGTCAAGTCCTCCTGTGAGTTGGGCAAAAGCCAAGATAGGAAACAAGAACAGCAATCGTGAGGATGTGCACTGATTTCTTTCTTCCCGTTCTGTTTGTGCCCAGAATCAGATGTTGCTGACTTTGATGGCCGGAGCTCCCTCCTGTACAGATTCAATCAGAAGCTAATGAGCACTCTGAAAGATGTGATTTCTCTGAAGTTCAAGAGCATGCAAGGAGATGGTGTTTTGTTCCATGGAGAAGGTCAACGTGGAGACCACATCACCCTGGAACTTCAAAAAGGGAGGCTCGCACTGTACCTCAGCTTGGGTAGGGTCAGGCCGTGCCCCTTTCCTTCTATGCTGGGCTGTGGGAAATTCCTTTTTATACCAAGTCACAGCTCTTAATACTTCCAGGTGTCAGAGGAAAGTTACTGGGGTACAATTTAAGGGACATATTTTCCTTATCCAAGTTGGGGTTAAAAGCTACCATATTTAAAATGCTTAAGCCATAGATAATAACCTTTGAAATGAAATAATATTTGGAGTAGGAGAACTGAAAGCTATTTGTTATTTATTTATTTATCTATCTGCCTATTTATTTACTTTTTTTTAGTAACAAACTCTAAAGTAACTTTAGCAAGCTTAAAAACACACATATACATATACACAATAGCGAGGCTTACTTATAATCTTTTTGGTACATTACGGAAGTTAAATTCCAGGGGGAAATGGAGAAGAAAACATTTTAATTCCTTCTAGGTTTTTTGTTTGTTTGTTTTAGTCTTTTGGAGGGGTGAGGCATATATGTAAAGGGAGAACAAAAGCTGGATGTTTCTTTCCATCCCCATCTCAGGTTAAGGAAAAACTATGTTAAGTGTCCTGGGTATGCCATGGGGAGCCCCAGTCTTGCCAAATGCCAACTGACTTAGGAAGATTGTCCTCTGGACTTCTGCATGGTTATGATGTAGCTTCACACCATGGATGGGGGCCCATCAGAGTCTGTCTCAACAGAGGCAGGTCGGCTTTCACTGCAACCGACTCCTTTTCTCAGGGAAAAGGCTGAGCCTTTTTTATGTGATCAAAGGCACTTTTGAAGAAAGGGTGAGCCCACTGCAAAAGGCAGAGAGCAGACTAACCCAAGGATGAAAGGTAAACCAGAAAAGCTCTTCTGTAGAAAAAGAAAAAGAAAAATAGCCAAGCAGTAGAAAAATTAAGTGACCATTTATTATTTTTTTCTAATGAGAATGACTCCCTGCCTCCCATTTGATATACAGCAACATTCTAGGGGGTGGACATTATATTTGTAGAAAAGAAACATCATTTATAATAATAAAGAAGGAAAGAGATAGCAAGGTTTTGTTTATAAGTTCAAGTCGCTTGGAAGACTGGAAAAAAAATCACAGCTAAATCTGTTCTAGCAATTAGCAAGAAAGACATGAGTAAAGATTAATTCAGACACACCCCAAAGACCAAACTGTGTAAGTCTTTATTTTGAGACATCTCTAAATACTTTTCTCGCCTTCATAATGAATAAGGGCAATTAACAGGGTAATGGCAAGAACCTCTGGAAGTCCAAGTTTAATTAGTAAAATACACATATAATGCATTATATTAAATAAGTGCAAAAGGTACACTTTGAAATAGAATCTTACCTGATGAGACCAGAAAGATTTGCTAGTAACCGATTGGTTGTATGAACATACCTGAAGAACAATGTATATTCTGAACTACCTGTTGGTTGGACATATACTCACTCATCAGAAACGTGTGGGGAACATTAACTGGCCTTCAGTTTTCAGGAAAGGACAGCAGGTGAATGGAGTAGAACCCACTGATTACAAGCGGCTTACACAGCATGGTGGATTGTAGGAGTTATTTCTTCCCACTAGTAATACAGTTTCTCCTACTGGTGACACTGTGGAATCTGCCTTTGTCTACTCTGTTACTGTCAAGTAGGGTCCCAATTTGGATTTGCTATTTCCACCCCAAGGTTCTGCTTCAACATTCATCATCCCATGGGAAAAAAGCAGCCTTAATCATGGTACAGCTTCAGTTTCCTTATTTTTGATCTGGAGCTACTAATAACTATATTGGAGAGTCTGGACACTGTCTCAGTTTTCCAGGGCAACTATGACAAATGCCATGCAATAGGTTTTCTTAAATAATGGAGAGTATTGGCTCACAGTTTCATTGGCCAGAGGCTTGCTTCCTCCCAGTTTGTTAGCCCCTTATTACTTGCCTCAATACTTGGGATTCCTTGGCCTCTCTGCCTCATGTCACATGGTGATATCATCTCCTTTCTGGTGTCTGTGACTTCTGGATCCTCTTTATAAGCTCTCCAGTAATCCACATTAATTCCTATCCTTACTCAAGTTGGCTATATATTAACTAAAATTAACATCTTCAAGCAGTATCAGTTATAGTGGGTTCACACCCAAGGGAATGGAGATTAAGATTAAGAACATGTTTCTTTTTTTCTCCTAAAGTACGTAATGCAATCTACCATAGGCATGCAAACCTAAAACATCCTAAATGGATGTCCTAAATCAGTGAATAAATATAAATATCAAAAATAGAAGCTCTTAATATTACCATTTGAACAGATAGTATCTGAATGCCCATCTTGTGATCTGCCAGTCTTTCTGCAAATTAATGGGGATTTTCAGTTGAATAAAACCTGATCCTTGCCAGAATACATAGAAGGCAGAATAAACCTTTCTCCACAGATTCCTTCTGCCTCATATCTGCAACCACAGCCTGGGGCTTTCCAAATTGGTGATGATGAAGTAAAATCTTACTTAGTGAATGACTCAGTAGTAAGAATATGTTTGGGCTATCTTCTGCACAATTTGTGCATTTCTTCATCCTTTTTCATCTGCTTATGACTTTCTCCCTTTTCTATTAATTTACCATACTTGAGTGTTTCCATTACTTGGCTGTTCTAAGCAAATACCTAGTGTTCTAGTTTGCTAGCTGCTGGAATGCAACACACCAGAGATGAATTGGCTTTCAATAAAAGATGATTTATTTAGTTAATGTATAGTTCTTCAGAGGAAAGTCAGCTAACTTTCCACTGAGGTACTTTCTGACATGGGAAGGCACAGGACAATCTCCGCTGGCCTTCTCTCCAGGCCTCTGGGTTCCAACAGCTTTCCCTGGGGTGATTCCTTTCTTCATCTGCAAAGGCCTGAGCCTAGCTGGGAGTGGTGAGATGAGGTATTCTGAGCTGCATTGGCTGTGCTATGTTGAGCTCTCTCATTTAAGCACCAGCCAATTAAATCAAACATCATTCAATGCAGCAGGCACGCCTCCTAGCCTATTGCAGTTGTAATCAGCAGCAGATAAGGTTCACATGCCATCAGCTCATGTCCACAGCAATATAACTAGGCACCTCCACCTGACCAAGTTGACACCTGAATCTAATTACCACACCTAGGCTACTTGTTAAATGGCACAGATTGCTATATTCCTCCCCTAGAGAAACACTGACCTAGATTAGTATGTTAACATTTCATAATTCAGTAATAGCAGTCACATTTCTGGAAGGACTGAGTAAAAAGGAAAGATAGCAGCTTTGATTTACCCATAAAGGAAAAACAGGGATTTGGATTCCACAAGGGTGCTTTGTTGTTGTAACCCCAGCTTCTATGATAGCACCTGCACAAAGTATGTGCTTGGAAGAACTTTGGCTGTACAATCATAACTGGTGTTTTAGACAGGTCTACGACATGTAAAAGCATTCATGAGATTCCAGTACAAAGCTGGGTGACTGGTATCAGAACTGACAAAAGTAAATATTAGTCCCATTCACCACAAACCAATCCTGGCACCCTCATGGGCCAGACTCTGTAAAGATGAGGTCTGGATAGTTAGAAAATACCTGCAGTGTGCTAATAAGCTATCCAATCCTCAAAGCAGTCCCAGGAAGTAAGAAAACATCATTTCCAGTTTATAGATAGGAATATTAGGCTTTCAAAGAATCATTCACTTGTCTAATTTATATAGCTAGTTAATAAATATAACTTCCATCTAAATCTGAGTATATCTAACTTGTTTTCACTATTATTTGCAGGTTATAAACTATATGTCAATTTTAGAAAAGTGGGAAAAATGAAAATAATTATAACGAAAGAAAAATAGAGTTACCCCGAATTCTACAACCCAGTCATTCCTCTTGTTGACATTTTGGTATTGGTACATGACATAAAACCCATGTTCTTTCCATTTTGCGACAGACTCCAAAGTGAGAAGCAATCATACTACCATGTCATGTTTAAAAAATAATGAAGAAAGAGAGAGAGAGAAAAGAAGAGAAGAGAGGAGAAGAGAGAGAGAAAGAGTGGAAGGAAGGAAGAAAGAAAAAAAGAAAGGAAGGAGGGAGAGGAAGTAGGGAAGTAGAAAGGAAGGAAGGAGGTATCCAGGTTAAAGGTCTTTATGAAGAATCATGTTGGGTAAATTAAGGAGGAAATTCGTTACTCTCTGGCTGACATAGACATTCCTCCAGTTTTTCCTTTGGTGAAATTGTCAAGGGTCTGTGCATATTACCTAATTCTTGACATCATAATTCAGAATTCAGGCCAGGACTGGAGAGTTTCAGCACCATGGCCAGTTGCTGAGGATGGTTCTCAGGGACAAACCAAGGTGTGTTGTTGTGCTTTTCACGTGATATTTTCTGCTTAGTCTCTTGTTCATGTTATCAAATTACCCTCTTACCATGGCCAGACTTGGAGAGAACAAGTTCTATGGTGAAATTGAAAAGAGCGTTCCCCTTTGATGTTTCCATAGGGTAAAAAAATAGGTTTTCTGGAGCCTCTACTTGAGAAAAAATTTTCTTTCAATCCATAAGGTGGTTAAAGAGATTCCTCTTCCCTCTTTTTGTACACATCACTCAGATTAGGTCATGGTCTTCTGCCCTTTATAGAACTACAAAAGCCCAAGCCTGTACATGCAGGTGGAAGAACCAAAGAACAGAGGTTTTATGTGACCAGAGAACTGTTGTAAGAATTAAACAAGACATCAATATACGTGCAGGTCAATCATCCTTACAAAAGTTTAGTGACTTTGAATTGAGGCAGAATCTTCCTCTGATATGCAATGCATGCATTTGCAACAAAGTAAGGATCTTGGAATAGCATAAATGCATGAAGAGCAGGGTGCCTTTGGCTGGAAGGGTCAAGAATAAAAGAGTCCAAAGCTTTGGATTGCATAATCAGCTCATTTAGGTTTCAGTAGAAGTTCTGCACATTCTCACCAAGAGTCAAATGAACATGTACGTCAGCCCTTTTGTAGGAGCGAGTAAGTCAATTTACTCATATTTGTGGAATGAAATGTTTATATTTCTGGAATTGTATTAAATGCCATGGAAGATTTTTTTCAAAGTTGCCATTATCTGAGTTCCCACATTTAGGCACTGTGCCAGACAATTTTAAGTATATGTTTCATTTAAATTCCATGACAATTTTTCCAGTGACTTGTCCAAGATTCCATAGCTGCATGGTTGTAAACTCAGATTATAAATCTCTGTAATGCTAACCCATTTCTTTATCATTAATAGCTGAAATAAGTATATTAAAGGCCATGCAGCTGATATTCATGTGTTAAATTATGAAAATGAAGAGGTTAGGGTTGGGCAGAAAATTCCAGGGAAGTTTCATGGGTTAACCTTGACTTATCTGGACAATTTTATTATGAAGGTTATAGAAAGACAGGAATCTCAGACAAGGTATCTCTGGGGAAGCTACACAGCATGTTTCATAAATGCTGCTGTGCATGCAGTAAGAATATGTTGAACAACCACATTAAGTCAGGCTCTGAGCTAGGCACTAGGAATGGAAAGATGGGTTTATCAGTCCCTATTATCAAGGAACCCTCTGTAGGTAAAATCATTGTTTCCATTTACCTTCCAGTTGTGTGATTTTAATTAAAAATAAAATGATTGGGTACATCCAAAACACATAATAACAATGTCTTATAGTAGCACTTTCTGACATATAAAAATCATGGAAGATGTAAATTAAGAAGATGGATACAAAGTTTGGCCCCTAGTTTAGATTTGAGCAACAGCTCTTAAATCTGGAGAGTGTTTTGTTTCATTTTGTTTTTGAGTTTTGCAAATTGTTTATGAACACCTCATCCAATCACTGTTCGGCTGTAGAATTCTAAAATCATGCTTTTTTCCAAAATCAGTTTGTATCCCATATCACAGAATAATGATCATAAGCAAAGGAATATATAAGTCATTCAATTTGCTTCTCACTGCATGAAATACAGAAAATTATTTGCCTATTTGTTAAATATTACCTCATCTGCTTCTTCACCTTTTTCAGCATAATCAGCATCAACAACTTCAATAGCTTCTCCAGCAAAGTGTAACACTGATTTTGGGACTATACGCTCATAATAAAAGTGACCAATTTCAAAGATTGCAGCAAGATTAGCTTCAGCATCATCATTCACATCTCCACTCTCAGGAAATTCAGGAGGACCAACAACAACAACAAAAAACAAAAAAAGAGTCATTGGAGATGGTTTTAGTTGCAGTATGAACTGTCCTATGTCCCCTGTGTTTCTTCTTTTTCTTAATGGTTTTCAAAGTGACATTCTTTCCTTTTTTTCCAATCTATGTGACATCCTGTACAACCCATAATTTCTGGTCCATCAAAAGAAAAGTGATCAAAATCATCTGGTTCTGACCTCATCCTATACGATTTTGTCAACAGTTCATTTGTGAAATACTCATAGGATTCAAAGTGAAATTCTAAGACAAAACTCATAGGCTGACTGGCATCTGAGAACATCATTTTAATGTTCTTCAACTACTTCAGAGTAAGTTCATTATGTTCCTGAACCATATTGCTGGGTAAGTCAGCATTCTTAAAAAACAATCAACCAAAATTCAGGTGTTCCTTGAGGGTCTTCTTTTTCTCATCTTCAGTCTTGGCCGTTTCCTTCAGTTCCTCCACAATTTCATCTCCTTCATCTTTTTTCCATTTACATTCTTCTTCCATAGGTTCATAAATTGTATTGATGATCTCAAATCACTAATCAGAGGCTGAGAGAGAACAGCATACTTTCAAGATTATGAACTTCCTCATCAAACCTGGCTTCTATGTGCACACTTAGCTTGAAGGTTTTTGAGGGCATTCACTCATCTTTAACTACCCTAGGCAAGCTTTTAACGTATCCTGTTATGTTTCTACAGGACCATCAAGTCTGTCTTGAAGGTCTGCAAAAATCTGAGATTTTGCATCATTGGAGTTGTCAGCTGAAGTGCTTTGATTTTTGTTTCTTCACCAGTTTCTTTTTCTACTTCTTCTAGAACATCCAAATCTTGATCAAGCTCAGACTATCTTTGTTGTAATGTCTGCATGCTGTAAGAAATCGAAACATTGGCAGCTCCTACCTGGAGCCAGGTGGTCTGAGCTGCGCAGGCAGTGTGATTCAGGGCAGCAGCGTATGTGGGAGGAGCAGGAGGCGGTGCCTCGAACAGATGACGCTAAAAAAGCCTGGAGAGTGCAATAAATTTTTGAAAGCTCCTAATGACTAAATCCATGTGTTTCATTGCTCTGTGACACATAGAAAGTGGCTCTGGTTTGAGGGTCAAGCCCACTATAATTACATCACCTCTTAGTTTCTCCTATTTTTGTGGGGGTCTCACTTGGGAACTTAGGAGACCAATCATGAGCCCAGTATATTGTAGAGGAAGAGTGGAGGTGGGTATCTTTATAATAAATGCTAAGCTAAGGCAAATCACATAAGGAAATGAAACGTGCCTTTTCTTTCTACATCATTTCCTTCCCTCTACTGTTGCCCTTTTTTCTATTACTCTGAGATCTACTATCCAATAAGACAAAATATTTTCTAGGACTCTCCATTCCTAATGAGCTACATAGCTCAAATGTGTGTACCGGGTGGGGATGGTGAGTACATAGGAAATGAGAGAGGATGGGGGATGTCTCTTATTTTTGCAGTAGGATTAGTGAAAGATTATGAAGTTTGGAGTCAGAGCTCGGCTGGAGCCCTATCTCTTTGTTTGTGTGAGTAAGGCACATAACCTCTTTGAGACAAGTTTCTAAGGGTTATGCACAGAACAATTGAAATAACATACATGAAGTGCTTGTCTTCTGGGAGAGACTTGATAAATGGAAGTGAATACCAATATTGAACATCTGAAAAATGAAAATATGAAGGTAGATTCCAAAGAGCAGATGGAAGCAAGTAATGGGGAACTTTCATATTAGTGGCCTCCTATTTCAATAGTAGGGCAAGTCCTTTCCCAGAGGGACTTTTTGGCTGAAATGCAGAAAGCTCCAAGCTCTGTTTTCTAAGGCTTTCCAAAATTCACAAATTGTGAAGGATAAAAATGGTGTTTCTATTTGAGCTGTTAAGATAAGACCAGGCAGGAGGAGTTAATCAAACTAGGCTCTTGGATGAAAACCCTATAATATAGACACCCTTAATCAGAAAATGTGGGCTGTAAGACTGAAGAAATGGATATGTTTACACACAATACCTTGGAGGAGTGGAAAGTGATGGAAGAATTAAGTCAAAATTTTTTTGCAAACATTCTGAGCTTTGTATAAAAATTTTTATATGCTTTATGGCTTTGGGTAGTACTTATATTGTTTCATTTTAGCTGTATCTGAAACCGCACAAAACAAGTGTTTATTTAATTCAAAATAAGTTCCCCCTCCCCTCAATGCATTCATTTCTGGTTGTTTTTATTGTCTCATTGCTATTGTTGTTCTCCACAATTGCCTATGGAGATTTCTATTTTTGCCTTAATAAATTGGAAACTGGTTAAAACTAGTACTTGAAACTCAAGTGCTACTGACATAAAATTTAAAATATATCTTCCAGTACAAACTTACAAAACTGAGTTTGATAATCTCTTGGGAACTAACTTTTCATTGCAATTTCTAATAACCAACATATCTAGATAAGATGGTGCATTTGCTAGGAGTACTATCATTCCTTCATTTTAATGCCTGTATAGATACAATTATAAATAAACATACTTCTTGAAGAATAGCAGCCATTTCCTATTGTCCAAATTGCTTAATCAACCCCCAGATTTCATTCAACTTGTTTTAACATAAGATTTCTGGGTGTTAGTATGGGATAACTATTGGGGTGAACTTGAAATTCCTTTGAGACCACATCTTTTTTGTCAATTAAAAGCAACTTGTAAGGTGGGCCATGGTAGCTCAGCAGGTAAGAGTGCTTGCCTGCCATGCCCGAGGACCCGGGTTCGATTCCCGATGCCTGCCCATGTAAAAAAAAGAAAAGGAAAAAAAGCAACTTGTAATGCAAGGGATATCATTGATTTATAATGAACCAGTCCCGTAGGATGAGTATTAATTTTTAAAGACAAATTTTTATTTCCCATTGTCAAAGATAGTTATGCTCACTCTAAAAAAACATACAAACAAATAATCAAAAAAGGTAAAAGAAAATCAAGACATCATTGAATATTTTGGTAAATTCATTCTTAGGTTTTATCTGCACATATAGCTTCTCTATTGTAGATATGATTAGTCTATCTTTATAATTATCTATCTTGTTTTTCTATATTTTAAATCCATGAGGTGTAAATTACTGAAATCTCTTTTATTCAATGTCACTTTTTACTGTTTCAAAAAGTGCAGTCACTACTGAGTGTACTTTTGAAATAAATACTGTATAAAAATCATTATGATGGCTACATAATATTCCCTCTGGTGATTCTACGTTTACTCCAAGTGTCCTTTGCTCTTTCCTAATTGTTGAACCTAGGCTATCTCCAATTTTTTAATCACTACACATTTCAATTTTTTTTCAAATGTCAGTTTGTTTTCTTAGGACATATTTCCAGAAAGCAGGTATTTTAGTTTCCCAGCTGCTAAAACAAATACCATGCAATGGGTTTGCTTAAGTAATGGGATTTTGTATTGACTTATGGCTTTGAGGCTAGCAGAAGTCTAGAATTGAGGCATCATCAAATCAATGCTTTCTCCCCAAAGACGGTGGCATTCTGGAAACAGCTGCTAAGGATTCTCGGTCCTTGGTGTTTCTGTCACATGGCAGTGCAGATTCATTTTCCTCTGGATTCCAGTGACTTCCAAATTTTGGTGGCCCCCTGTGGCTTCTCTTGATCTGACTCTCACTCTGCCTATAAATATGGATTAAAGCCCAACCTGACTCAGTGGGGCCACAACTTAACTGAAGTCAAATCTTGACGTGACCCTATTTACAGAGGGTCCACACCCACCAGAATGCGGCCCAAGACTCTGCTCCACATGTTCACTCTGGTTTCCACCATTCAATCCACTGCGGCAGGTTACTAGGTAAAAAGTTAGGAACATTTTTAAGGTGCTCAATACTTTTTTTTCTTTTTTTTTGGTATGCTGTATGGTGGGGTCACATTTCACTACTTTCCCATGTGAATATCCTATTATTGCAGCACCATTTCATGAGTACTTTTGTTTGTTTTGATTGTTTTTTTGAGGAGAAGTGTATGGACCAGGAATCGAACCCAGGTCTCCCACATGGCAGGCAAGAATTCTACCACTGAATTACCCTTGTACCCCACCCTCTGAATACTTTTTGACAGGTTTTTCAAAAAGATCCGCGGGATTTAATTTTGCATTATCTTTGGGCAATATAAAAGAATTGGCTAAATCAATGAACAACAACAATAAGAAACAATGCCAATCCACTTTTTAGGAAGGGTCAACACTTTGCTTTAAGTATTCATAAATATTTCATGATTTATTGAGCATGAAATGATATTAATTAATGAAGGTTTATGATTTCTTTAAACTCAATAAGAGAGAGTTATAACATTTTATTTAAAATGTGTATTTTTAATCCCTCAAAATCTTAAAATTATGAGGAACATTATTTTGGATGGAATGATGATAGTATACTCTCAAAGCCAAGGATAGGAGACAAGAGAAGTAGGGCCTGCTTTTAAAATCTTGAGGACACTAAGCGTGGGGTTACGAGGCTGACTTGGCCTCCTCCTGTTCAGAGATTGGTGGCAATGACTGAAGGAAGAGTCAGGTGGCAGCAACCAACCTGGAAATATACTACTGGAAGTTCAAGGATTAAAGCTCCCAATCTATTGTCCAGAGATCCTTGATCTATTCAACCAATGACTCACCTCATCTAACATAGTCGTGTTTTTCATGATATTTCACAGTTATGCAAACTATTTCTTAAACAAAAACATGACCCAAAGATTTTCAAATATTAGCCACCTAAAACACAAAATTAAAGGTAGAAATTTGCCTCGTGTCTTATGGCAGAATAAATTCTCAAATTAATTAAAGTAGAAGAAAACTTGGAGTAATTTCTAAATGAACTCAGAATGGGGAAAACTTTTTAAATTACACCACAAATGAAGAAATTTTAACTGAAAAAAAATCAAAATAAAAAATTTGAGTGGCTAAAAAATAAAAAAACAAAATGGTATATTCAAAAGATAAATAGAACAGCAAAAATTTATATTCAAAATTCAAATCACAGAAAATGAGCTAAATACAAATCAATACGAAAGTTGACGGAAAAAATAGGCAAGAGATCCAAAGAGACTTTTCATAGGGAAAGAAATAAAAATGAAAAGATTTTCAACTTCCCTTATATCAAGAGGAATGCATATCATAAGCACAAATGCAATTGTTTTAAATAACTTTATTTTTAGAGAAGTTTTAGTTTTACAGGAAAGTTGTGCAAAAAGAACAGAGAGTTTCCAGATATGCAACCCTCATGGGAACTCCTATTACTCACATTTTGCATTAGTGTAGTACATTTACTATAATGGATGAACCAGTATTGATATTAGTATTAACTAAAATCCATAGTTTACATTAGAGTCAATGCTTATGTTGTACTGCTCTATGGGTTTTGATAGATATTTATTGTTGAATATCCACTATTACAGCATTATACAGAACAGTTTCACTGTCCTAAAAACGTCCTTTGCTCCACCTGTTCGTCCTTCTCTTACTATCCTCTAATCTTTACCATCTCTTCAGTTTTGCCTTTTCCAGGATGTCATATAGTTGGAATCATTCAATATGTAGCCTTTTCTCAGTCTTCTTTCACTTAGCAATATACATTTAAGATCCCTCCAGGCCTTTTGGTGGTTTGATAGCTCATTTCATTTTAGTGTTGAATAATATTCCATTATATGGGTATACCACAGTGTGTTTATCCAGTCACACATTTTGATGGCAACACAGTGGAGAAAAAGCACTTCAAAAACTGCTAGCAGGGCTTTGAATATGTATAACGTCTTTAGATGGCGATTTAGCAGGGTCTATCAAAACATCAAATGTTGCCGCCTTTACTTCTGTTGAAGCATGTATACTACAGACATGCTTGCCCACATTTGTAAGGTATTTCAGCTGTTTTAAATATCAAAAATAGATTGAAAACAGCCTAAAAAGTTATCAATAAGAAACTGATTAAATTCAATATCATAACTATCATTCAATAAAACGCTATGCAGTTATAAAAAAGGTTGCAAATGTTCTTTATATTTTTCTAAAGGAAGTTTTCTAAGATGTGTTAAGCGATAAAAAGTCCCAAAATGTGCATCAGATTGTGGCATTAGGGTAAAAATTTAAGTGAGAGTAAATGAAGGAAATGTATTTTTCTAGAAGCATAAAAAAGACAATAACTGTAATGAATAATATGGGGAACAGAGCTGTATGGAGTGGACATAGATGGAAAAGAAAAGATTGGTTACTCTATACAAAAGTTAAATAAAAATTATAATCAGCTTGATCTGCACACAATTAAATTCACCTTTTGAAACAGATATCATATGTGAACAGATACTGAAATATTTTTAAATCATTGTTATTAGCTCTATTGGGAACTCAGTGGCTCATTAAAATTCATACACATGTGCACACAAAAGATAAGACAAAAATATGGAGGAGGAAAGCGTGTGATTCTTTCCATTGTTTCTTCCTTTCATGACATATAGTGGCTTTGAATTTTCAAATTTTTCATCTTTTGAACTTATTATTGAGAAATCATTATATAATTCCTTTTCCCCACTTAAGAAAAGAAAAAAGTGCCCATTAAATTCAAAGTGAAAACTTCAATATTAAATCTATGCTGCATTTTACCTAAAAGAAAAAAATGTATAAGGCAAACTGAGTTTCCTTTAGCCTATCATTAGCATCTGAACAAGTTGTATTGTAGAAATAAAACATATGCATGTGTTTGTGTGTGTGGAGAGAGAGAGAGAGAAAGAGAGAGATGGAAATATGTTCTAGTTTTGTCTCTGATCTCATGACTGATGCCACTTTTCACCCACTTGCTCAATCAAGAAACCTAGAAGTCATCCTTGGTTGAATCTTCCATTTATCTCCCATCCCTCCATATCTACATGATGTCTCGTGATATCTAAGGTCACCACATGTTAACTCCTGATCATCATTCAACCCTCCTTTCTGTCCTTCCCACTCCCTCTTTATAGAGGTTGCTTGTCTCCATCTGGATAAGTACTTTCAGAGTCTTAAGCAACCTCCAGGACACAAGACTTCCCTCCAAATCCATTCCTCATAGGCTGCCCAAAGACTCTTTTCTTAAGTGTTAATTGTCAGGCACAGGGTCATGAAGGATTCCATACGAGACAGCGAGTTAAAGATTTATTAGAAAAAACAGGGAAGAAGAAGAAAGGAGCCACTGACACAGAGGTCGGCTGAAAGTGGCTCTCAGGCTCCCTCCCCCCCCAATAGGAGCCACCCTTTAAAAGAAAAATTGGCACCTGCAAGACTGCACTAACAAAGGGGTTTATTGACTTAGGCTAAGATACATTGTTGAGGTGCTGATATGCAGAGTCAGGAGCTGGCACTGGAAAGCATTATCAACAGAAACAGATTATGATGGTATTTGTAGCTGTCTGGGATGTCTTCATTCATCTGGAGAATACAACACCAGCCAGTAGAGCAATTGGTTCATATCTGGATCCTTGGACCTGCCAAGGACTCTGAGAAGGGGGCTGCAGAGCTCCGCATCAAGAGTGCCTTTTGCTAGACCTAACATTAACCTATATTGGTAGTCTTTGTTTTGCTCGTACATCCCTGGCTCCCCTTCCTCAATGGCAAAATAGAAAGTGTATCCCAGCATATAAATTCCCTGAGTGATGGAAGTCAGAGCCATGGCAGTTAAGCCTCTGCTCTGAGATGCTGCTGCTGTAGGGAATCCCTCTTCTTTTTCCAATACGCATGCTTCTCCTGGCTGTGACACAGTCCTCCTTCTCATGGCCACAAGCCAGCCACTAATCCCTAGAAGAAGCCTTTGCAATCCCCTACCCTGCATTTCCATGTACATAGCCATCATTCTCTTTATTACTTTATTTATTGAATATACTAAGATTTTCAGGGAGGGAAATGTAGCTTTAACTCTGTATCTTCTTTCTTCATTGTGTGGACTCATGATCAGATACAATAAATTTCAATACAGAGTTGAAGGAAGGAAGGAAGGAAGGGAAGAATGAATGAATGAAGGATGAAGGAAGAAATGAATGAGAGAAGAGGGAAGGAAAAAAAGGAAGAGAAGTGAGGATGGAAGGAGGGAGGAAAGAAGAAAGAAAAGGAAGAATGGGAGGCAGGGAATGATGGAAGAAAAGAAAGGAAAGGACGGAGGGAGAGAAGAAAATGATAGAAAAAGAAAATCCATATTCATAAGCACAATCTATTAAGTTGTGAGAAGTCCAAAGTTTTAGAAAAAATAGACAACTAATAAATCATCAGGAAAAAATCAGCTGTTAATTCACCACTGCTACCATAGGAAGCCACAAAGTTTCATTCGGAGAAGCAAAAAGCAACTTAGGGCCATCATGGAGGTAGGAGTGAACAGCCTGCAGGCGAAATGGCACCTCCTGCTCCTTTAATACCACTCTGCTGAGCAGACTGTTGCAGCTGTGCTGGCAAAACAGTAGGAGAGGGGAGAGAGACATTTAGCTTTCAGTTACTAAGGGGACTGAATGCATAAAATATTCAAAATATCAAAAATTTATGTATATGTATGTGTAATGATTAGTTACATTGAACTCTTCATTTTGCCACAGTTGAAGCAAATGCTGCAGGAACAAAAAACAAACCCTGTAATCTTTTTGACAGAGTACTGCCAGGGAATTCCATCTGGGCTGAGTTCTCTTGAGTTGGGACACAGACCACACTAAGGGGCAATGTCAGACAGATCGGATTTGAACTCCGGCTTCACCTCTGTCTAGCAGGGTCTAGACACACCTCTGTCTAGAGACATTGGTGTGTCTGCTTAGCCTCACTGAACCTCTGTTTCCTTATTTGTAAAACACAGATAACAATGTCCCCTTAGAAGATTAAAGTCAAAGGTTATGAAATTCCCACTTGAGTGATTGTAGACATTCAAGTTTGGCAGCTGCCATGAGTGTTTCCTCTCAGTTGCTTTTGTTCACAGACTTAGCTACCTCAGTGTGCCCACTTTCTCCCCTTTATTTACCTAAAATTTATCCTTGCTCCAATGCACAAATCAAAATCTGCCTTCTCTACGCGAGTGCCTTTCCAATGCAAACGTTGTGCATTCTTTCTAAAAAAAGTGACAATTCCTATCTCCAATATGATTCACATGAGCATTAGGACACAGTTTCTTTGATCACGTCACTGCTCAAGTCCGGATAATGTGTAATTTAGTAGTGGAAAGAGGGTGTATACATCAGTTTGTCTAGAAGTTGGTCCTGGAATCTGTGGGCCAAGGCAGTAATTCCTGCACAGCCCAGCTTGGTTGTGGGCTTAGACAGAGGTAAGCTGCCATCACCTTTCGGATGGAGAGAGCTGGCCTTGCTGTGCAACAGCCCAAGGCAGTCTATGGGCACAGATGTCATCCTGCCTTCCTTTGCTCCTTTACAGATGACAGCAAACCTCGGCTCAGCAGCAGCCCCCCCTCGGCCACACTGGGCAGCCTCCTGGACGACCAGCACTGGCACTCAGTGCTCATCGAGAGGGTCGGCAAGCAAGTGAACTTCACCGTGGACAAGCACACGCAGCACTTCAGGACGAAGGGTGAGGCCGATGCCTTGGACATCGACTATGAGGTGAGGTGACTCTTCCTGAGATCCCCCCAGGTACATCTGGTGCAGTTAGAGAATCAGAAAATAAAAGAACAACTGGCTCCCGGAGCAAATCCTAACCCAGCCTTACATAAATGTGCCCAGGCTACCAACAAGTAGAGGAGCTCAGACAGAGAATCTGGGGCTGTGAGCTGAGTCTGGAGGTGAAATGCTTTGGCAACAAAGCTAGTATCCCACAGGGCTAATTGTGTGCATTTTAGAATCAGCTGGTCTCTTTTTACTTTTCTATTCTGCGTACAGGCTCCCTGACTCACTGTCTGATCTCTTAGTTACATGCAGTTGTTCTTTTCTAAAAACAATTCCATTAGCTAGGGAAGTGGACAATGTAGAAATTTTAAAGAAACAAAACATAAAAGAATATAAAACCTCCACTTTAGGCACAAGTCTTTAATCTTTATTTCTCTGCAGACTCTTGATTAATACACATTAAGAGCTGTTTCTCCCCCACCGTCACCTTCCCACAAGCTCTCTTACAGAAGAGGTCAGTGCACCATGAAACGAACAAATTTTGCAAAATGAGGAGGAATGCACAAAGTTATGCAAACTGGCAACCTACACTCATCTTTACTCATAGATCAGTTTAACTCAAAAGAGTGTATTGTACACCTACTGTATACCAATCTCTGTGCTTGGTGAAAGAAATACAGATTTGGTTCAGGTGGTCTGTGAGTTTGAGAAGCTTACAGTCTAACAGCAGCATCAGATCTGGACATGACCCCCTGCAGAGCAGGGAGGAGGGAGAGCAGCACTGGGCACTGCGGGAAAACAGGGGAGAAGACACTGGGTCAGCCCAGAAAAACAGCAACATCTGGCAAGAGGTGCAGCCAAACCTTAAAGAAAGATTTAGGTTTGCCTGATAAGGAAGGTCAGAAATTCATTCAATGCCAGGAGAGTATCCTGTCTCGGGGCAAGAAACATCTAAACAGTTTGGTATTTCTGGAGTTTAAAACAATGGGAAGGCAATGGGGTAATGGGTCCAGTTTATACTGATGCATTAGAGCCTACTGCTAGATTTTCAGGAATTTTGTCACCTGGCTGCTCAACACGGTCATTATTGAAAATGCAATTATAGAAATATACAATTAAATAAGGTATTTTTATAAAGGTCATAAATTCATCATTTCCTAATGATTTTACCATGTTTTACTGTAACCTATGCTCTGGAGGTTATGTCTATCGTATCTATATGGTAGAAATATTGTACGTTGCGCTAAATGTGCATTTTCCCAACTCCACTTTCAGTAAGGTTGCATGAAAGCTTGAAATCAATCATGGTGGAGTATTGACACTATGGGATTTACGAACATTATAATCAGGGCATAATTTACTGCTCTCTTGGTTGTTTAAACCACGAGTGGCAGTCATGGGCCAAATACACATTTTGCATGGGTCCTCCATAATAAAAATACTGTTTGTAGGTGCAAGGAGTTACAAAAACGACAAAAAAGTAACAAAAAGAATAGGTGACAGAGATCGTATGTGAGTTTAGCAAAAAAAGTGTTTTCTTTATCCTCTCATAAAAGATTCCTGTAGAAGGAATTAAGACCCACTTTAATTGGGTGGGTCACATCTCAATTGAAGCAATCTAATCAAAATGTTCCACCCACAATGGATTAAAAGAACATGGCCTTTTCTGGGGTACACAATAGCTTCAAACCAGCACACCTTCTTTTCTATCTACCTATCTCTGTATCTGCCTATCTACCTACCTATCTATCATGATCTATCATCTGTTCTCTGTCTCTATTACTCTAACATCTTTTCATCTATCATCTATCTGTCTATTATCTATCTCTTCCTGCCAGTCCAGACATCCAGCTTTTAAATCTTTGTCAGCACACCATTGAAGAAGACTCATGGGAACAGGCAATGCAGAGGTGGTGAAAGACCACAGGGGCCCTGTTAAAGAACTTAAACTTTGGGCAATAAGGAGCCATTAAAGGATATTTTGAGGCTAGTGGTAGAGCCAGTTTTACATTTTAGACTAGTGATTCTCAAAGTGTGGTTCTGGTACCAGCGACATGCACAGCCTCCGGAAACGTGTTAAAAATACAATTACTCAGGTCACACCCAGACTTACTGCATCAGAAATTCTGGGAGAGTGGCCCACAATCTGTGTTTACACAAGACTTCCAGGTGATTCTGTTGCACCCTAATGTGCAAGAACCACTGTTTGGAGCAATCACTTTGAAGGTCATGTGTAGCTTGGACATGTGCGCAAGGTAGAGAGGGAGGGTTGCTGGACAGGTGGTAGAAAGCTCTGTAAGGGAAACAATTTCAGTCACCATTGGGATAGAAAATAAGACAGTCTAGGTGGGAATGAATAAGTGAAAATATAAGAGTTGACTAACTGTTTGAAATCAAATCTGTAAGAAAGATCTTTCCCTTTAATCTTAACCCAATTTAACATGCAGTTGATAAAATGTGCCATCCACTAAAATCTAAAAGAAGTTTGTCACTCTTTGACTCAGAATGGGAGACATCCAGTAGGCTTTTTTGAGTTGCTGCTAACTGGAGGTCTATGAATATCAATCATTCTGCTTTACAAACTTGTTTAACTGATAGAAACCAAAAATAACAGAGCATGTGCTCACTATTCGAACCATATTTAACAAAGAGATATCTTTTATTGAATTTAGGACAATGAAAGCAACACCAACAAAAACATAGATTGATCTGATCCAGTCTTTTCTCTCCAATGATTTAGGAAATGAATTCTAAAAATTCACTCAGTTACTTGATTTGAAACTTGTGAGCCTCATTTCCCTTTATTTTCTGGTCTCCTCTGTATGGGATCACTGCCAAGGGATATGCAGTGAATTTCAGCATTTAGGAAAATGAAAACTCAGTGATGTCATTCAGTTTATGAACTGGGACCCATTTCTCCAGGACATTCTGAGTTTCTTAGTGCCCTATAAACTGTGCTCCCCAAGAAATTCACCTTGAAATGTTCCTCTGAACCCGTGCTCGAGAAAATTCAAGCTTCTTTGAATTTGTGCAGCTATCTTGCCCCAGTGATCGTAAAATGAAGACAGGCTGATAGCAATGGTGACGTATGACTAGGCAATCCTAGAAGACTGGAGTTACAAGTCAGACGAAGTTTTCAGAACAACGGAGCTCTCCAGCCTTGAAGAGTTCACTTCAAAGGCTGGAGACAGAAGTCCTTTATTCTCACCACCAATTTGTCACCAATGAGCTGTACAAACCTGAGAAATAAAAGCTCTTACTTCAATTAACAAGAAGCAAAAATAGGAACTTCGTTGGAAAAAGTAGAGCTAAGCAAGATGTCTAGATCTAAGATCTACTTTTAATGATGCTGTCCTCTAATCAGAATCTACGTTGAGTCTGCTTTCTGCCATAGTATTGATGGGCATATAGAAGCCCTACTTGTCACCAGCTAGAGGGATGACAGAACTCAGCCCCTAAGTTTCTACCACCTTCAGAGCACACACTACAGTATCTTACCACATTTTATATGTATGTTAATCACATTATGCAAATCTAGGTTCATTATCAAATTTTAGTAAAATAAAATAATTTTTGGCAAGAAGTTATAGAAGCTTTTATCCTTCTATTAGACTACCTTTGGATGTTAATTGATTGATATCATTCCTTTGAGGTAACTAGTAGTAAATTTGCCACACCAAGATGCATGTAATTGCCTGCTCCTCTTCCAACCTAGAAGGGAAACATCAGCAAAGGCTCATAAAACCCTGCCAAAAAATGAGAAGCATAAGGAGTGTGTAACCTTTGCATTTCATCGGCATGTCATCCCAGGTCACATCATTCCCCAAATGACTTTCTCCAAATGTTTCTGTAAAAGACTAGAGCAGTTCAGCAGTTCACTTGCATTCCCAGCCTGGAAAAGAAGGACTTTAGAAATGAGATATTTATAGGACCTTACAAAATCCATTTCTGTGAGTCCAAATAATCTAAGTCTTCTCTTATCTAGAGCATCCAGTGATCTTGTTTTAAACAACACCAAAAGATGTTAAAAACATACATTTAAAATAGATAATTTACATAATATCACCCCATAAATACTGAAAAGGCATTTGATAAAAGGCAAAATATATTTTAATAAGAATTCTTATTTTAAAAATCCAAATTAAACATCTAAAGCATTTAAAAATACATATGCATACATTTATCTTCAAAATAAGTTTTATGGAAATTTTGAAGAAAATATGGGATCATTGTATAATTTAAGAGTGTGTGTATAAAGGGCTGCCTTCTAAGTATACCTAAGTTCTAGGAACTAGAACATAAAACATATTAAAACTGTTGTTTAAATGAAACTGTTTAAAACTCCACATGACCTCACCCAAAACAAGCATAAATGAACAAAAGACCCTGCCACCACCAAAGAAAATAACATATAATACCATCACTCCTACCCCCAATAACCTGGAAAGAATACTTGCAAAATATATCATAATATTTTAATAAATAAATTGTTCCTATAAATATTTTGTAAATGACCTTGTGGAAAAATTGATGAAGTACATGACCATTTTCAAAATACAAATGACTTTCAAATATATCAAAAGATTCTCAGTCTCACTCATGAAATAAAGGAATGCAAATTTATGCTACAATGATGTTTTTAACTTAGATTGCAGACATAATGCATTATGTTGATATGAGTATTAGAAAACCAGAACATTTCAGATGTTGTTGTGGCATTATAATTATTGCAATATCAAAGACAAGGCAAAATCTTTCAAATTAGAGATAGATACTCTTCAACCCAACAATTCTCTTTCTATCCATTTATCCTGCAATTATAAGAAAATGTAGACAATGGGCTATTTGCTAGGTTATTCCATTTTTGAATAACGAAATATTAGAAAATTTCCAAATTCATTCAGAAGGGGACTAATTAAAAATGATGGTAAGCCTTGTAAGAGTGTAGCTTTGCCCTGGGGCCCTGGCGACTTTACATGTATCCACCTAGGCTATGCTGCCAAAGGCTTGACCCGCAGCCCATCTGAGTCTTGGTGGTATGGCATGATCCCCTTGGAACATGAAGACTTGGAGGCCGGAAAGGAGCTGTTCCAAGGCCACTTCCCACCCACCTCCTTACAGTCCTGTGAGGCTGTAAGGAGACTGTTTCTTGTTGCCTCCCAGGTTCTGATGAGATACAGGGCTTTCTGCCCTACATCCCTGAGGATAAAGCTGTCAGGGATAAAGCTGCCTAGTTGCAAGGTAGAATGGGCTCCTCAGCAGAGGAATATCTCACAATCCATGCTGAGCCATCCTTTTGTTTAGGTGTCAGTCTCTTCAATGTATGGCACATGGACCAGGGGGGCCTGGTATATTTTCCCTTTTGCTCTCCATGTAAGCAATAAGGATCTGAATCTAAGTGATCTATTCATCTTTACCAGATGAATTGGCCAGACTTGGAGTTGTCTTATCTTACGTGGGTGTTGGACAAATCCATACAAAATTGGTATGCACTCATTGAAAAGGATGAGGCAGTTCTTTAACTTTTGAAATTGAACTATCTCCAGTGGAAATTGTTAATTTAAGAGGAATTTAACAGTATAATGTGAATAGAATCTGCATTTAGAAACAGAAAAGAATAGAAAGACTTGTAAGCGTGTGTACACATGGAACTCTCTGGAAGGATACTAAAGAGATGGATAAGACTGATACTCAGCAAGTGGTAGCAAAAGGGAAGACTCACCTTTTACTCTATACGCTCTTTAACCTTTGTTTTGGCCGGGGGGTGGGTGGTGGTGGGGTGCGTGGTTTGGGAATTGATCCTGGGTCTCCCACATGGAAGGTGCATTCTGCCTTTGAACCACCCATGCACCCCTCTTTCAACTTTTTTTTTTTTATTAACGGAAAAAAAAAAAGAAATTAACACAACATTTAGAAATCATACCATTCTACATATGCACTCAGTAATTCTTAACATCATCACATAGATGCATGATCATCGTTTCTTAGTACATTTGCATAGGTTTAGAGGAACTAGCAACACAACAGAAAAAGATATAAAATGTAAATATAGAGAAAAGAAATGAAAGTAGTAATATAGTAAAAAAAAAACAAAAACAAAAACAAAAAAAAACCCCTATAGCTCAGATGCAGCTTCATTCAGTGTTTTAACATGATTACTTTACAATTAGGTATTATTGTGCTGTCCATTTTTGAGTTTTTGTATCTAGTCCTGTTGCACAGTCTGTATCCCTTCAGCTCCAATTACCCATTATCTTACCCTGTTTCTAACTCTTGCTGGACTCTGTTACCAATGACATATTCCAAGTTTATTCTCGAATGTCGGTTCACATCAGTGGGACCATACAGTATTTGTCCTTTAGTTTTTGGCTAGACTCACTCAGCATAATGTTCTCTAGGTCCATCCATGTTATTACATGCTTCATAAGTTTATCTTGTTCTTTCAACTTTTTGACTTGTGCTACATGTAAAAAACTAAAACACAATAAAATACATAAATAAATAAAAAGAAAGTGAAATGATAAATCAAAGACTACTTATTTGATATTTCTTATAAAGTTGTGTTTCCTCATTTAATATTTGACAAACACTTTAAAATATATTAATTAATTTATGTGTTTGAGATTTCTCATTATCTAGTCAAAGAAATGAAGCTCACCACAATTGTTGAGATTCCTTTTTCACTTTTGTTTATTTCTATAGACATATGCCTGACACATAATCCACAATAAATATTTGTTTAATGAATGAATTTTCTTCCTGTAAACTATAAAAAATGAATTCACCCCTTAGTATTTTTCCTGTAAGTAGTTCTTAATAGATCCTCCATGCTCAGATGTCACCCCTGACTTCCACCCTTCCTTTTGCTTGACATTCTGTGATAGACACTTAGAACTCAGCAAGATTAAAGGACTGGCCAGGCATAATAAAACTTTTTATCTGGTGTTCAGAATAACTACAGATCACTAGGAAGACTGTTTTCCAGATCATGCAGTAGTATAATTGTTATTGATCCTTTTTCCTTTACAAACTCAGCTTCAAGGATTAAGCAGAAGGCACACATGGAGGAAAATAAACTGATTACAATAAAGGAAGGTAAATAAAATCAGATGCAAAAGGGAAATGTGGAAGAAAAAAAGGAAAATAAAAAATGAGTCTTGTATGGCATTTTGTGATCTTATTTAGCGTCCCCTCCTCCCCCCTCCAAAGCAAACAGCCATGTGAAGGGTTCCTGAGTCACAATTATCAGGACTCAGAGAGTGTGAGGAAGTTACCCATGACCATGTACATGAAGTGACAGAAATAGGATGTGAGCCACTCAACCAGGCTCCTGATAGAGAATCTTCAGATATGGGCACCAGCTCAGGGGACATTGCTTGGCCTCTGTATTAGTTAGGGTTCTCTAGAGAAACAGAATCAACAGGGACCACTTGCAAATACAAAATTTATGAAAGTGTCTCACGTGACCGTAGGAATGCAGAGTCCAAAATCCACAGGGCAGGCTGCGAAGCCGATGACTCCAATGGATGGCCTGGATGAACTCCACAGGAGAGGCTCACCAGCCAAAGCAGGAATGCAACCTGTCTCCTCTGAGTCCTCCTTAAAAGGCTTCCCATGATTGCATTTAGCATCACTCATTGCAGAAGACACTCCCCTTTGGCTGATTACAAATGGAATCAGCTGTGGATGTAGCTGACGTGATCATGACCTAATCCTATGAAATGTCCTTATTGCAACAGACAGGCCAGCGCTTGCCCAATCAGATAAACAGGTACCACAACTTGGCCAAGTTGACACCTGTCCCTAACCATGACAGCCTCGCGTTGTTGGAAGCCTTGGAATCACATGACTGGGTGCCACTTTTCCTTGCAGTTTTGAATTTAAGATTGGCATAATTTTTGTACTTGCAAATTTGGGTTTCCTCAGGTTTTACAAAACTTCTCTTATATGTATATGAAAAGTAAATTAAATGTGCTGAGTGTGATGGAGAAAATATTTCAATACCAGTATTATGCAAAAAAACTGTCTTTTTTTAACATGAACTAAAGGAATAGATGATAGCAGTCTTAATTGCTTTATTTTAGTTGCTAATAGAGAAATGGCAATAGGTTTCAATTAGCCCATCACTTCAAGTGGACAGGGCTAGTAGGACATCTTGAGAGGGTGATTTGGGGCTAAATTAATATAATCATGAGTGAAGTTCTATGAAGTTAGTTAGGCCCTACTTGAATATTTGTAGGGTCTGAAGTAAGAGAACAAATAGAGACCCATGTATCATAAGAGTTAAGTAAATAAAGAATTACAAATTGAGCTAGTGTACTCTCTTACCTTGACAAATATACCATCACAACCATACCCACATGCTCAAGCTCTGTCCATGCTGTAAACATCTGCCTCTCTTCTACCTTTGGGAGGGCAGATTGCAGGGTCTCAATGCTGTCTCAGAGTTGTTTAGACAAGAGACTCTGGGGTGCCATGTGTGAAGGTCCCAGTCTGGAAAGGTGGTTCCAGCCCCATCCAGGCATTTCCTGTTGGCCCATAAACATCTCCCCATGTAGTTCAGGATAACCAAGTGGTGCCCTCTCCAGGGCTAGATGCACAGCAGTAGCCGCTCCTGCCTGGGTGTGTTGGGGACTCTCATTAGGATTTCAGATGAGTAATTTTGGTGAGTACTGAGTACTTGACTTATTTCGTTTGGACAAAACAATATAAATATGGGCTGGGAGCAATTTGGCTGTTGGCTGCACCTAGGGATTGCCCATCTGAAAAAAGAGACCATAGGTCAAGCAATTGACTAGATTCTGTCTAGGAACAGTGAGATAACCATGATAACTCCAACAACAGTGATTTGTATGCAGCCCAGTAAAGCTGGTTGTAGACTGAGAACAGAGAGACTCCTTTGCAGAAAAAATGGGAGGGACTGCTTTATACTGATGAGAAAATAGTAGTGTTTCTGCCCCATAATTGCCCACCACTTTCCTTCCCCTCCGCTTCGGAGGCACTGCAGCAGGATCACATCACAGCTTTGGCAGGTTTGCTTGATTTGCCTGGAATTGGGGAACAAATTGTGCTAGGGTTCCCAGGAGAAGAGACTTCCAGTTTTAAAACCAGAAGTGTCCCTCACAAACTGGGATGAGTGGGCACTCTAGCCTGGGAACTGATTCTTTCAGAAGGTTACTCAGTAGAGTCAAGACATTGGAGAAGCTAGAAGGGAAGCAGTATGTGTGGTGGGTTAAGAGATAGTATTCTCGATAGAAGTATTTTGAACTCTCGTTCCTTTAGTTCTTGGCTATGAGGCCATAACCTCTGTATGCCATTGCTTTTGTCACCTGTAAGAAGCAAATAATTTAGAGGAAAAAAATAGTAAAAGAAAGCTGTACAAACAGTATCCAATATGTGAAAGTAATCAATGTATGCTAGCTGTTTTTATTACTATAGCAAACCTCGTCATAAAATGGTGCTGATGATTGAGCTGGAGAGGTCAATTCCAAGGGAAGTGGATTAGGCTTAGGGCAGTAACAAAATCAGATGGAGAGGAGGATAGTTATGGACCTGGAATGTTAGGCTGTAAATATACATAGGAAAATGGAAAGAGGGATCAGGCAGCTTTAATGAACAAGGTGGCTATTGAGATCACCATTTCTTCTTATCGAATACCTGGCTTGGTCTTAGGGTAGTATTCCCTATTCTCTGTTCCAGCAAAAGATAAATGGGACAATCCCGGGTGGAAAAAGGTGACACTGGGTGATAATGAAGGAAGAGGTTATAGAAGCAACAAAGAATAGATCCTTTTTGGCAAAAATGTTACCAATTACCTCCACTAAACATGAGACTCCCAAGTAGGGGAGAAAATAAGACATTTTCTTATTGTACACTGTAAGCACGTGTAAGTTATAGAAGTCAGAAGTTCCAAGAATTTACAGACTGAGTCACTGATCAGTCAACCCACAGCACAAACATCAAAAAATGGTGATCTTGGGGCAGATTTGGGCTGCCATCATCTCCTTTGGCCTATTATATGGTGTTTTCTTTCATTTTAACATTTGTATTCAGGTAAATACATAAAAATCAAGAGATTTCCCATGAAATTCTGGATTTCTGGCCTCATTTGAAATATCGGACAATTCGCCAACGCCTTACTGGCATGCTGAAGGCCACTGACGGACATGTGGCTTGATGAACACCTGGCAAGTGCAATCTTTGAAAGTTGTAAGGGAAGACAGTGGATGGAAGCCTTTCTCATACTCCCCCCTTTACAAAGTGGGCTGTCAGAACAAATGTGAGACAAATATCCACAAATGGGCAATTTCAAAAGTGCAGAAATTCCAGTCAGATAGATAAACGAATTTTCAGAATCCCAAATTTGGAAAGGACCAGAGAAAATGCCAATGAAGGATGAATGCACTCATTACAAGGAAAAGTAACATCAAAAATTAAAAAAAAAGAAAAAGTAGCAAGTAAATACCAGACAAAAGGAGAGGATTCGAGATCAAAGGAAAAGTGAGTGGCAGCCTCTGTAGCCACAAGGTTTAACATCAAAGGAGGTTTTCTCCTGGGATGCATTTAGTTGGTGCCCACCTGACACCACTTCACCCTTCATGTTTTCAGATGGATCATATAGACCAAGGCATGAGAATGCAAGTGAAACTTCATAATATGACACCTGGTTTTGTGGAACATTGAAATTGATGAAAGGCACATAAGCAATTTGCTTAGACCAAGTAAACAAGGAAAAGTAAGACTTTTTTTTAGCTGAACTGGCAAAAAGGAGGACAATAAAGCAAAAGCACTTTTAGAAGAAAAGTGCTAGTGTGCTTGTTTGATCCAATTCAACAAAATTTTTTTTGGAATTATTATGTTTGAAGCATGCCACTCAGATTACCTATACAAAAATGAGTAAGATATTGTCTGTGCCCTGATGTAGGTTAAAAGCTCATTTTGTTGAGGGAGATATTACAAAGCCTTCATCAAATGTTTACTCAGTATCTATTATGTATCGGGCACATAATAGATCAAGGTAAGAGAACTGGTAGGTCGAGAATAAAGGGGAAAAGGTCACAATTTCAGATGTGTTGCTCAGGATCAGCATGACTGAAATGGTGGTATTTGAGCAAAGCGTTAAGGGAAACACATGTTTCTGTCATGCTCATACCAAGATAAGACCAAGCTGGTGCATCTCATTCATTGTGCGATAAAAGCCATAATGTATATTTCAGGTTTCCATCATCTCTTATTTGAGGTCAAAATGAGTGTCCTGAATTAATTTCTCTGCTGCCAATTTAATCAGTGATACCTTCCCAAAGATTGTTTTTATTTCCCCCCTGAAAGTCCTTCATTGAGTTCCCGTTCCTCTCAGACTAGCTCAAAGACTTTGTCACATGGCTCTGACTTCTTTTGCTAGTTTTGTTTATAACTTCAACCTCTATCACTTCCGATTCTTTAGTAGTTTACTAGCGTGACTTTCATCAAACAAACTGCTTTTGGTTTCCTGGACAAAAAAAAAAAAAATACTCTATATTACAAATCTCGCTTTTCATTTACCCTGTAACATCTATATCCCTAAGTGCATGTCTCAAAAGTTTGCTTATTTTTCAAACTCTAATTCACTGGGTATCATCTCCAGATATTTCCAAAGTTTTTTCAGTTAAAATCGCTAGTTTCTTCCCCCTTGATTTGCATAGCACAGCCTGCTTTTTTGCATTGGGTTGCTCATGCTTTGCCTTCCATCAATCTGTTAGGGGATGTATTTGTCACTAGTGACTGGCCCTAAATTCCTAGAGGAAAGAGGAGGTGTGTGAATTATCCTCAAATCTACCTTGAATCATGCCTCATAGAAAAGTAGGGGCTCAACAACTACTAAGAAATTGGATTTATATTAAAAATTTGGAATTAGACTTTGCAGTTATGAAAACAAATAGACAGTTGTGAAATGTAATAAATCTCTGCAGACCTTAGAAACTATGAAGTAAATTGAGGGACCATCAATAGCATTTGGGACAGAAATATCAGCAGACAGCTGTGCTTCTGTGAATTGATAACATAAGAACTAAAAGGATGCTCAGTTAGAATTAAGTGAAAATCACTGATCTAATAAAACAAATTTTGTTTGGAAAGTCTACAACAACTAAAATATGACAACCGGTGGATGAGCTCCTGATGCAATGAAAACTGAGTTTCCAGCTCTGAGTTTCATACCGGGAAGGCATTTGCTTCACTGTTATCTCTGTGTCACCAGTATCTTCCCCATAATGAAAAAGGCCAGAGTCTAAATAGAAAGGCATAATCAAATCATCAGCAACCTAGACAATGAAATCAGGAAACAAAGGGGTTCATAGAATATAATCATATTTGATTTAAAAAAGATGAATTTAAGAAGGCTCATTAAAGTTTAAAGGAAGTAGGTAGCAATTATAAGCATAGTAGTGAAATGTGTGCCAATCAAAAACTATTTTGTATAACACTCTTGAACTAATTGAAAAACATATCATTTTAAGATGAAAATTTGGGAAATCAAACAAAACATCACATTTAGGATGATGGTTGAATAAAAAGAATGTAAAGGAATAGATAGACCTGAGAGGGTTAGTTATCTAGTTGAAGAACACATAATAAAGGAATTCATATTCAACTGCATAATAAATATTTTTTTCTTAAAATTGAAAATGTAGAGTGATCACAGAGCTCTACTAAACCCTCTCTCTCTCTCTGAACAGAAATATGAAGCTAGAATAAGCAGTAGACCTTTTAAAAGTTGCATACAACAGATTTATTTCCAGCTTTCTGAAAATCTGAACACCAAAAGGAAACTTCTACAGAACTTGACAAACGTTTGTCTGTTTATCAATTCAAAATGTTTTATTCAGCTGAGTTACTGAATATTTACATAGAAGTCAAGCCTTAGACTTGATAAAAATATTAGAAAAATTTGCATGTATATAGTTCTTCTTTAGAAATAACTGAAAACCATGTTTTAAAATACCATTTAAGAAGAATTGTTTTGCTGGGAAGTTGCTGTTAGTGGAGATGATACCACTGGAATACAGGCATTTATAGTGATTGCTATGTGTCCAGATCCATTTTTAAATATTTCAGATTTAGGAATTATTTTAATTTTTCACATTAGCCCAGTCAAGTTGAGTTAATAATTTAAGTTTTACCATTATCTCCATTATATAGATGAGGAAAATAAATCACCCAGAAGTTAATTGTTTTGTCCAAGGTATCAAAGAAATTACATGGGAGGTCTGAGATTTGAACCTAGGCAGAGAGGCTCCTGAGATGTTGCTTGGAACTACTTTGCTATGAAAAACTGAAAGATGGATATTGATATAACTCATTAATTTACATGATTTTGTGACCAAGTTCAGAAATAAGAGAATATTTTTAAAAGGGATTAAAAGTAGAAAGAAGCAGGCAGGTTGATGAATAATAATAGTTTTAAGTAATCAGAATTTAGAATAAATGATTAACTGGGGTGAAGAAATTAATCTCTGCTTTATAGAAATTAATCCAACATTTTAGTTTGAGAATCTGGATAACCATAGTAATTAACTTCTAAGTCAACTTAAGAAAAAGAGTACACCATGCAAATCCATAAAGCAAAAATGTAAAAGGGATAATAATGAAAAAATAAGAAACAAAATAACCTAACACAATATTGATCATACTTAAAATTAAAGCAATAAGCATTTAAAACTATCTGAATTCTCCAGGTGGCACTGTTGCATATCACCTTAATAAATAAATTCTAGCCATATGCAGTCTATAAGAATCATATTTTGGGCAGAAATAACTGAAAAACTAAAAAAAAGAAAGATTGAGAATATAAACAATGATGCGCCGATATACCAATTAAATTTATACAAAAGGAAAGCAAAGGGAGAATACTTCTTATCGTTGGAAGTAAAACTATGGAAAGATGAAGCCCTCTGTAAAATATCTGTCATTGGGATCCCTAATTAAAAACAAATTGATAATAAATAAATGTGTATATTAAATGAAATATCAATTACACGAGGAGGAAAAGGGAGTATGTGTTTGAGAATTAAGTAAATAAATAATAACTACAATGATAAAACAAATCATCAAATGCATAACTCAAAACAATGTTGGATAAAGCTCTCCTGAATTGAGCTACCTGTGCAGTAGCTCCAAGATGCAGCAGTCTTGGGGCTGGCCCAAGGAAGCAGCTATTGGTTTTCCAGTTATCTTGCCAGAGTTCAAAGAGAAAAGCCAAGGTTGGGAACCTGGGAGGGAAACAATTACACATCAACTGCAAAAAGCAGGAGGATGGCTTGAGATTGATCAATATTCAATTTTTGCAAATAATAACTACAGTAATTTGGCTGACCCAGAACGTGCCTAGCTGTGACCTGTATAGATGGTTCCAGGATCCTTGGAGGGCAAGGGTGAAATATGAAACATTCTGAGCTGGGGAAAATTTACAGAAACACAGTTTGAGCACAATTTTATTTATTTTTTTATCATTAACATTTCAATAAAGCAGGCAAAAAAAGATGAATGTAGATGATCTGAGGTGCGTAATTATTTATATGTAATTAAGAGGTATATGTTAAGTAGAGTCTATGAATGTCCGTGATATATTTAGAAAAATCACTAGTATTTTTGGGAAAAAGAAAAACGTCAACTTTCCACGCTAACTTAATGAACTAAATCTATAATTCAATAGTACAATTATAACCTCAAATCCTGGGAAATTTAAAAATGAAGAGCAGGTTTAAATTTACATTCCCACTCAAATGTGCAGAAATGTAATTTTGAATTCAATTTGCTCATTAGCCCCCATTTCTGCTGATGGCTATAAAATCTAACCTTGATATTGAGTGATAGCCTTGTTAATGCCTTTTGAAAACTTAACTTACTGTTGTATGAATATTCGGTTATTCTGAGGTCTCCTTTCCCCCTCCTTCTTTCTCTTTCCCTGTGTGGATCGCTAGCAAGCTGGCTGGGACATTGTCGTGCATCAGGGAAGCACATCTTGTGCCGGTGTTGTTCTCACTCTGAAAGCCATACGCTCTTTCCCATGAGGTTTTTGGACTTGGGGGATCAGATGTCAACTTCTCCTGCTGCTTTCCATGGCTCCTGCCTTGGCTTCGGGCTGTGAGTTTCTATCAACGGACACTCCCGACCTTCCAAATCCTGCTACTAGCCCTTTGCACATCTACTCAGAGCCTCAGCCCATCCATTCACTACCTAGAAGTAACTGGTCCTTGTGAAGCAGCCCTCGGACCCTTAAACTCTGCAACTATTGTGTAAATAGTGTTTACTCTCTGACTCCAGCCATGTTGGGCTGGGGCTATGCTGAGCTCAAAGCAACTCTAATAGGTTTGAAGCACTTATACTATGGGTGTCAGGGCAGAATCATCATTTCCGTGATTTCTAAAATCTACTTTGGCTCCTCCCGCCGCACCCTCTCTCACCTATTAAGTTCTAACCTCCCAGAAATAACCAGAGAGCAAAATATTCTAGGTTCTTTGATAGAAAAAAGAAATTTGGCAAAACTATCCATTCTTCTCTAAGTAAATATGTTAACTAGAAACAACACATTGTTGCTCAAAATAAGTAAAATAATTCTGAAATTAAATTTTAAAATAAAATGGGCAAGAATATCAAATAAATATCTTTAAATAGTATAGCAGTGATAAAGAAAAGAGGGCAGCAGGGCTAATGTCTTATCACTTACTATTGTATACTAAGAATTTATTTTAAAAGATTTTAGAACTTGTGGAAAAAAATAGACATCTGTAAGCAAGCATTGATATACCAGTAGTTATTCAAATAAGGAGAAGATATTCTGGTTGGGTCAACACATTCTCCTGAACCACAGCCAAGGATTTTTATAATTTAAGTATCTGTTGAAGGCAACATTTTAAAACACTGGAAAAGAAAAAAAAGACTTCTTCATTAAATCGGGGTGTGATCATCACAACATGGAAACATCCCTGTGTTTCTAATATAACGGAAAGACTATTCACATCAGGGCAGGTTGGCCTTTTTTACACTATTTCCATTAAAAAATAATTTCCACTGTTCAGTGGTAGAATTCTTGCCTGCCATATGGGAGACCCAGGTTTGATTTCCAGTCCATACACTTTCCACAAAACAAACAAACAAAATAAACAAACAAAAAACAAAGAAACAAAAAAAATTCGACAAATGGTGCTGCAATAATGGGATACTCAAATGGAAAAATAATGAAATGTGACCCTGCCATACAGTATAAAAAATAATAATAATTTGCACTGATGTATAAAATACTGTAAAGAAAACTGGCATCTCATATCGTGTCCAGAGACTACGGCCATTAATAGTTCAGTGTTTCCTTCAAGTCCACATCGCATACTTTTTAAAAAGAAGGATATTTTCCCTCTCTCCCTCTTTTTCAAATATTGCTGTACAACAAATACATTTTTTAAAATAAAAATCAAAACTGAGTGAAGTAAAGCATTAATTAAATCATTTAGAAATGGAGGATGACAGAGAAACCTACTTTTTATTGCTACCATACTTGACACCCAATTGGAACTCTTGCATTTTTCAATCATTACAGTCATTTCCCATTTTATCATGAACATTTAATAAGCCTCATTGTTGACTACTAAGTAAGATTCCATTCCATCATATTGATTCTTGATTATCTGCTTTACGAAAACCTCATTGGACATTTAGGTTATTTCCTATTTTTCATCTTTATAAATAATGATTTGGGAATGCCCTTGTGCATAAGACTTTCTCATTACAATGAAACCTTTTTAACGAGGTCTCTCTGTAGAGAGAGGTCCCTTTTGATTGTCTTTTGCCTTTAGTTTGGCTGTAGTCGCCAAGATGTTTTGGTAAGAGATAAATATAAAGGCATTGATTTTCTTTTCTCTTTTATATCCTTCCGTATGTTATCATTTTATTTAGTATTAAGAAGGTTCAGAAAGGAAATAAAAATGGTTTTGTAAAATAAGCCCCTACAAAGCAAGCAATTATAGTTATTTTTATGTGGTCTAATCAGTATCCTTTTAAATGTGTAATCAAGTGGCATCTATAATTATTTTAGCCATTTGGCTCATGCATACAACTGAATCTACTGAAATATGCTTGTTTATTTTCCTTTCCTGTTCCTTCAGGGCCTATAACTAAGAGAAGATTTTTATTTTTTCCCCCCCATAAAGCTTAGTTTTGGAGGAATTCCAGTACCAGGCAAACCTGGGACCTTTATAAAGAAAAACTTCCATGGATGTATCGAAAACCTTTACTATAATGGAGTAAACATAATTGACCTGGCTAAGAGACGGAAGCATCAGATCTATACCGTGGTAAGTCAACCCGTATTTCTGAGCTTGATGCTTTCTACTCCTGTGGAGCAAGTCCTGCTTTCCCCATAGCTCTGCATGATTGGTTTACAATATGACCATCCAGTTACCCTCAGTCTCTGTGGGGAACCTGGAGGGTGGGAGGGACTGGATCAGAGAGAACAGTTGTTAAGAGAAACAGACATATTAGACGTATCCAGAATGGTCCACTATGTTTCCTGTGTCAACTGTGGTTAGTGTGTGCAGTTCACCGTGACTTAATATGGATTTATTCAGTGCATATCACTGAAAAATGCAACAAGAAAACTGTACGTTCTATTAATGCTATAGCTTGGGATTTACATATTTTTCCATTTTCAACCAGGAAAGGTTAAACTCCTGGTGTTTTTGAGACTCCTTTTGTAGCATCTATCATGCTGACAAATTAACTGATTTTCTCATTAATTAATATTTGTCTCTCCCAATAGACTATGAGTTTCATGAGGGACTGTGTGTTCTTTTTCACCATTGTGTTCACAGAACCTGGGGCATTACCTTGCACATAGTAAGCACTTGATAAATACTTGTGGAATATGTGATGAATAAGTGTGCTGCTTTGGGAATCCCTGGATGATGGGTGATAGGACACTTAAGTGTACACTTCACTCTGGATTTATGAATGAACATTCGTGTTGATATGAACATATTTAAGAATCATTCATCAAGACTCACTGTATGCAGGGCATTGGATTTATTGGTATCAACATACATAGTAGCCAAATCTATCCTATAAAGCTTTATAGGACAGCATGAATACCTGGGGAAAATATTTTCTTTTTATCCTAGTGGGAAGACTACTTTTAATTCCTTTGTAATAAGAAGTGAGACTGCTACCCATGCACTATTTTCTTTACAATATATCACATTATTGCGGCATGGGAGAGCAAACTACTGCCTTGACTTTCTTTCTCAATACCCTTGCTGTTCACTCAGTATTATATAAATTATATTTGCATTTGTCTCTTTTCTTTTTGATAACAAATGCATTAATAAGTTTCCTCCGAGAAGCTGATCCTGAACTGTGTTTTAAGCCTAGAGTTGGTCTATTCTAAGAAATCTTAGCTAGCCTCCCTGGAGTTAGTCACAGATTCAGAAATTCCTCTAGCCTCTCCTACTTGGTTTCCTAAATTACCTACTATGACTTCTGCAATTTCACTTCATCCACCTTTCCAAGCGTATTTTCTGTTATCTTCAATAGAAGAGATCTAACATGCTTTCATACATTCTCCTCCTCCTGTCTGATATCTATTCAATGTCTTCATCATCTTTCTCAAAACCAGGATGAAAATCTGACTAAAATAACTTTTTTAATGAAGTCTTCCCAAACACCTTCAAGTCACATCACTGTATTTCTGCAGCACCCCTCCCAGGGTTTAGCACCTGACAAAGTTGGACAAACTGTATCCATGGAAACGTCTCCCTCTTCTGAACTCACAGCAATTGCTACTCTTAGATATTTATATTCCAGGGTGGCTAGCATGCAAAAATCTCTCTCTTGCTCTCTCTCCGCATATTAGAACACACACACACACACACATATATTTACATAACATGGTATATTATAGTGTAAAAATGTATATCAGATGCAATTTTAATATATAATTTTGCTAAAATAATCTTCAGTATCTGTATCAAAATAATAATCAAACTAGCTTACACTTTTCTATGTGGGCATTCTCTTTCAGAGCTTTAAATATTTCATATCTGCAATATAGTGATGCCCCTTCCTTTTCTTTATTGCTTCCTTTACCTTTCTCCCTTCCTACCTCCCTTCCTTCCTTCTTTTTTCTTTTTCTTAACATAATCTCACTTAACCTTAATCAAGATTCCTTGAGATCTACCTATATTGGATTTTGTGAGAGAATATATGTTCATTCTACATCCTGTAGGATTTTAAGGATGACCTATTATATATTATTCATCTTACTTCAGAGCAACAACAAAAAACACAAAAATATTTAGACATGAATTGCATTGAAAAGTTTCCTTTTCTTTCTTCTAGATGATGATGATGATAGTGACGATGATGATGATGATGATAATGACCGATGATGATGATAGTGACAATGATGATGATGATGATGATGATAATGACAATAATGACCACTGATCATTGATCAGTTGATGATGACTCCTTTCCATTATATTACACTTGAAAGTCCAACTCCCAGTCTTGAGGCAGCACTAAACAAAATAAATTCAACTTTGAGCTAGTTATCCTTTGAATGACAAGGACGCATTCAGGCCAGTTCAGAATGGATGGGAGGGGTGGTGAGTGTATGTACAGCTGTGGGACAATAAAGAAACTTCAAGAACAGAGGGCCAGTCCTGGAAAGTAGGACTGGAGGGTGGTCCAAGTTAAGAGCAGCTTTGGCAACCACAGCAAAGAGGGGGCAAGTCCCCGTTGGCACATTTTCCCTCGGGTCTGACCATTCCTTGTCTCTCCCATTATTCTCTGTCTTTTCATTGGCTTTCCCTCCCTTTGCCGTGTCCTCTCTTAATTTGGGTTTCCTTACAACATCAGGTCATCTTACACTTCAGCATTTCTCAGCTGTTGTGGTTTTTCTCTTTTCTTTCTTTGTTCCTTTGCTCCAGTTACGGTCTAGTTACTTTTCTTGCACATTTCCAGGTTCAGTTCCTGAGAGAGGATACAATTGGCATAAATTTTCATTCAAGGTCATGTCATACATGGTTGGTTAGTCCTAAAATTGGCCACCCTTGGGTCAGGCATCCAGCTCTGTGCCATCAGCCTTAGCCAGTGGTAAGATCACCTGTTGTTAGGCCTGAGTGCTTTCCTTCCAGGAGATGCTGGGGCTCTGGCTAAGACCATGTTTAGTGCACCCAGATTAATACTTAAGAACTGCCCACAAAGGAAATGCATTGTAGGTACTTTTGCCTTCTTTTGAATTTTCCCTTATATTCAAAACCTGGAGTGCTCCAAAAATAAAATTAGCTGGTCAACTGATAACCTTTAGGATGATTTAAAGTTTAAGTAATTTGCATTCCTTTGAGCAAAGGTAACATACAAATGTTTTTCTTAGCAAGGAAAAGAAAAGAAAATGTCCTGAAACATATCTTACATCAGGTAAATATATATTATGTACTATTTAACGTATACTTGACTTCTCTTTCCTGAAACTCATTTGCGTATAATATTTAGACTCTTAGTAGTTTTCCATATGTCTTAAACCTCCATTTTCCCCTCATTCCAATGGTAAGAACAAGGTACACACTCGTTTTCCCAAATGGGGGTCTAGTTCGTCCATTCGTGTATACTTTGATAGTCTTAAAAAGGCATTCCAATTTGTTTTCTCTCTAAAAAATGATCATCATCGTCATTGTCATCATAGATTTTCATCTTGGGATCTTTCAGAAATCCCAACTTAAGCCAAATCAGATGAGAAAACAGGTGAGTCAATCAAGCTGACAGCAACCTGAACCATTCTTGGGCTCTAATTAATCAATGGAGTTCATTGTGCATTTTAACCTGTGCTGCCTATTTGGGGATGAGAAGCTGTATTCCTTCTAGGGATGAAGCATGCGCCCATGAACCTGGCTCTGCCAACTTATTCTTAGAAGTACTTTTACTAGACAGGTGATACAGATAAACAGATGCAAACTACCATTATTTTTATTAAATTAAATCTCATTTTGAATTAATTGTACGTTCAAATATAGGGTGATCCCTGGTGTCCTTTACCCAGTTTCCCCCAGCGGTAATAGCTTGCAAAGCTAGAGGACAATATCACAACCAATATATTAACATTACTACAGGCAAATTACAGAACACTTCCATCAGCCCTAACTTCCCTCATATTGTCATTTTATAATCACATTCCCTTCTTTCCCAGCTTCATTCACTTCTTAACCTCTGGCAATCACAACACTGTTCTCCTTTTCTATAATTTTGTCATTACAATGTTTTCTAATGGAAGCACACAGTATGTTGACTTTGGGGAATGACTTTTTTCACTCAGCATAATGCTCTGGAGATGTATCCATTTCTTGCATCCATTTGTACTGCTGAGTGGTATTCTAAAATATAGATGTATCACAGGTTGTTTTCACCCAATGAAGGGTATCTGGACTGTTTCCAGCTTTTGGCTAGTATAGATAGTTTTTATTTCTGTTTTGTTTTGTTTTTTTCATTTATCTTTCTTTTTTTTTTTGCCTTTCTGTGGGTTCTTGAATGTTTTTTAGAGTCACATTTTAGTTTACCTAGTGTTTTGGAGTATTTCTCTTTGAAGATTTTTTTTTTTTTTAGTGGTTGCTTTAGGCATCACAGTTATGTATATACATAACATATCACTGTCTACTGGAATCATCATTTTGTCAATCTAAGTGAAATCTAGAAAATTGACTGAACTTCATGTACTTTTATTTTCCCTTATTTAAATATAATTGTCTTAAATACTTCCCTTACATGAATTTAAAAAAAAAAACATCAGTCAGTGTTGTATTTTTGCTTCACCAGTGTACATAATTTAGAAAACTCAAGAAAAGAAGGAAAGTCTGTATTTGTACATATGTTTACTTAATGTGTTCGTTTTTACTTCTATATGCTCCAAGGTTCCTGTTTTTTCATTGCTTCCTGTTTGTTCTGATAACCTCTTTTAGCTATCTCTTACAGTAGATCTGCTTGTGACAAATTCTCTTAGTTTCCTTCAATTAAATGTCTTGATTTCTCCTTTATTCCTAAAGTATACCTTTGCTGTGTATAGGACTCTGGATTAGTAATTCTTATATTTCAGTTGATTTTGACGAATCTTATTTAAGCCCTCTGTTTCAATGGGCCTATTGTGACACACCTCTGGCAGGGGAAAGGGGTGCCACCTTACAACTGCCAGGTGGCAGTAGATGCCCAAGATCTCCACTTGTCCTCCATCGATAGCTGAGGGGGAGATACTCTTTTTCACTTCTGTGCAGTATCATGGAATTTCAGCACCCCACTCAGCCCTGATTGGTACCTCCCTGGTTGAAGAGGAAGAAATGTAAATTGGCACACATCTTCCATTGATGTTACAGAGGATAGACTGTGTCCTTATCACTCAGAAGTGTTCAAAATCATGATTCTATACTAAGCCTTCTTGCAGCTAAGTGAGGGTTGAAGTCCAGACTACCTTTTGACACCACTGGTGTAGATAAGGGGATCATTGCTGTCTGATGGAGATGCAAGTCCCAATTTCCTGCTAGGCTTTGTCTAATCCCACTGTGGCAGAGTTTGGTAATATCTCATTGTCACCTGAAAAGAGTGCAAGTCTAGGATTCCATTGTTGTCATGGACAGCCTTTGCTGTCATGGGCAGATTTTGGGTACAAATTTTTTCCATGTTTTTTTTTTTTTTTTTTTGAAGTAGAATCGTAGTTATCTAAAAGTTTTCCATCTTACTAGTCTGCCCTTTCCTAGGGTAATTCTATGGCTGGAGTTAATAGGTATTTGTTAGAATATTTCTTGTCTGCACTTGTTGACATTCCCAAATTATTAGCTTCTTCTGCAACATGTCCAAAATATATCAGACCAAAAGCACATGCATGGAGTTTGTCCTGTATTGTTCCTTGGGTCCTGAAGTGTTTAGCTGGCCTGCCTTTTTCTGACCACCTTTCAGAGTCTTGTTTTGTTTGTGTTACATATACTGCCAATCATTTTTAATTGTACTTAGTAGATGTTAGAGGAATAGTATGTTACTCCAATTCCCAGAAGTAGAAATACTTTAATCTGCCATCTTTTTAAAACCTACGGCAGGAATAACCCTTGCTATCAATAATAGGCAATTCTGATTTTTTGTGTGATTGAATGATTGTATTGTCTGAATAATTATTATATTTAAATGACCTTGATGTTTATTTTTTTCCTTGAGAAGTATAATTTATGATGAACATTTCCTGTTTCTGGATTCCATCCTATCACATTTTTTGAAAATTTACCTTGGATTCCAGGGTATAATGCAGGCTTTTGGTGGCGGAGAATTGCACTTGGGTGAAATGTTGACAATGTTTTAAAATATCCATTGTAACTTTTTGACTCCTTTAGTTTGGGTAGTGCTTAGGTGGGTTCTTGAATCTGGTTCTAGGAGACCCAGTAATATCATTTGCCTATTAAACTCCCTGTAAAGCAAGGAATAGCAGACCACAGGTGGGTTAGTGTGCACAGCATATAAACTGTCCCAAATGCTCTGAATATCACCTTCTTACTTTCTGCATAGCTTGGCATATCCCAATTAGCTTAAGTCTTGGCTTGCTAATGACATTTTTCTTGACTCTAGGTTGAGTCTTGGATCATGTAAAGCACACTCATGCTTATCCTTTTCCAATATTATCTCCAAGAACTATTTCATAATGTCTCAGTTCCTTTGAGTTCAATCCATCAATGCAGTGGTATTTACACTGGGATCATACACTAGAGGAGTTTAGTGTAGACTAAAACCATGGACACTGATGCATCTGAAAAGCATGGAGGGATTACCTGTAATTGTTCTAGAGGCATGGCAGCACCACCTGCCTTTGTGCTAAAGGCATGGTGGCATCACCTGCCTTTCCAACAAGATTTGGCAGGGCAATTTAAACCATAAGAAACAGACAAAAATATTGCTCGTTTCCATTGTTTATAAATTAGAGCTGGAAAGTGTGAGCACTAGAGTCTTAGTTATAAATAACCAAGATCCCTGCACAACATTCCTAAAGGAAATCTCCAGTTACATTAAAGTGCTAGAAAATGTCTTTAATGTGTAGGTCTAATATATACAGTGGCTGAATGAACCGAACAACAAAGGGGGAATATGGTACGCAAGGTGAGACATGAATTTCTGATCATGGGTAAGCTTTCTTAGAGCTACCTTTCTTAATCTCCCATTCTTAGAGAATCATGGGCCAAAATTTTAATGCATGTTTTCATGTTTTTAAACTACCTTAGCACTTACCGAATTATCTAAAACTTTGTTTTTATTCTGCAAGTTTTAATTGGCAGTATTGTTCGTTAAGAGGCACAAAGAATCCATTCACCACTAATATTACATGAAAAAATTCCATGGAAATTGCTTTACTTACTTTATAAGCAGATAACCTTAGTTTAACCTTCCAATTTAAAAGCGAAAAAAATGCCTTATTTCCTTTCAAATTGCTTCCCCATCGCCTTGCTTAAGGAGTCATATGACTACCTGTACATATTTACGTCTCTAATCCTTTACCTTTAAAATCTTCATATGGGAAGATACGGCTTGCACTGTTAATTATCAAAGTACAAACTCCTTTATCCCCATAGCTGCACTTAAAGTTACCCCCAAAGATACCGTATAGCTAGAAAATCAGCTTTGCTTTAAGTCACAAAGTCACCATGGTGCTAAGTAAAGGTTTTCAGAAGGAATGGTACTTTTGAACTTTTACAGTGTTTACAGACTTTCTCCCATCTATTTAGTCTTGGGAAGTTCAGAATCTAGCAGTTGAAGCAAGGAATCAACAAATCAGGCAGCTAGAGTATGGTAATACCCATAAATTTCAAAATGCCACTCAGGGCTCAAGGAAGCATCAGCCTTTGCCTCATCTTGCACTAGTTTCTCTAGCAGGCTGCATTCAAGCAGCATCCCCATTGCAATCTGTCATTCCTTTCGTGTGGGACCTGCCCACTCCCTGGAGATTTAACAGCTGCTCCATGGGGATAATTCAATTTAGTCTTTATAGCTCTATTTGACTACAAGACGATCCTCACATCCTGAAATGCAGTAAAACTAACAGCTTAAAGTAGAAATAAAAAATGCCTCTCAATTCTTCCTCAAATCCCCTACTCTATGCTAATACAGCACCTTATAATAAACAATCAGAAAGTAAATGGCCCATTGAAGTGTGTGTACAGTACCTGTAATGTGGATTATTACATGCCTAATATAAGAAATATATTGCCCTGCTACTTTCCTGAAAATGATTAATTTCATACCTCCTACTCTATAAGAAATGATGCTTTCTGTTGAGCTCTCCTTTCTGAGTGTTATATCTCCTCTCCCAGACTCAAAGAGAGGAACATGATTGTCTGGGAGTCGGCTGTAGCCTTACTCATTTCATCGTTGGTCTTAAAATATATTATGTAAATGTTTTTTCATTTAAAAGCAGAACACTGACTGTATGTTTGATGTGTTACTGTATTGTGTCCTCAATAAAAGGAAGCCCAAACAATTGCAGAAAGCAGAATATGCTTATACTACTAGCTTTGGAGCTAATTGGCCATATGAATTCATTTTTTTACCTTTGTGTTCAAATAACTGAACTCAGAGAAATAGACAGGCATTGGCCAATACTTAGCACATTTAATCCTACTCATAACTCCTTAACTGAAATTGCTGAATAGTCGCAAACTGCCTTTCTACCCAAACTAGAGGAAATGTCTAATGGCCTCACTCAGGCTAGTACTCCTGGCAGTACCAGAAGTAACTTAACATTTGAGACGTCCCTAGGTTCTGAATCCCTATTCCATGGTTCATTTGGCTATGAGACTTTGGGCAAATTGCCCAACTTTGGTATCCTCATACGTAAAAATGGGGATAATCCTAACCTACCTCACAGTGTTATTGTGAATATTAAATATATTTCTAATGTGTTTAGCACAGTGTTTGGGGCACAATAATCACTCAATCAGTTGGTGCTATTATTAAGCAAATTCACAAACATGACTCAAAAATAATTTTACAAGTTTTAGAATAGAGGATTGAAAATGAAGATTGATTGGGTCTAATATGTGAATTTTTATCCCAGTTGCTACCCTATTTAACTTAAATTGACATACTAGTCAATATTTATTTGCCGTCATTATTGTATAATATTTAAAGTCACAACCAATTCTTACGTTCAATGATTCCAACAGATAATAAAAGTAAATTGAATGTAGCTCATGTTCCAGCCCCTTAATCTGAAGTTTGGTTTGCTCCCAACAGGTATACATGATGAAGTGGGTTTTGGGTAAACATCTCATTCATTTGAGGAAACTTAAGGACCAGCTCTGGTGCAGAGTTGATCAAAGGATGAACTCCTTTAAAAGGAAACATTTATAAAAGAAGTTGCCCTATGGACTTGGATGTAACAGGCACATCATGAGAAATAATAGTGGTTTTTAGTGAAGTTTATCATCATTTATTTGTACACCTGTTGGAGTGTAGGCATTCATTTCTTGCAGTTCTAAAGCCAAGAAAGCACTCACGCAGAGATAAGAATATAAATGCACTTGGGAACAGGCATACATTCACATCTGCGTGCGCACGCACACACACACACACACAATGGCTGCCCCCTTTGTCCTATGACCGAGAAGCTCATGTAAATTGCTCATAGAAAACCCCGTATTCTCTGCTGAAGCCTATAATCTCTTCAGCGTGTCCCTGGGATCATGTTTCATCTCTGCAAGTGTGCTCTGTGATAAATGACACTTACCCTTGAGAGAAGTCATTTGGAAAAGCAGGCAACGTCTCATGCATCCTCTCTCCACAACTGCTGTATCCCCACTGTCCCCGAGCAGTTTGACTGTCAGGATCTGTGCTAGGAACACTTCACACTCTGGAAAACGTATTTCCAAATTATTATCTTCAAGAGCTGTTGCTTCCATGTCTTCTTTGGAAAAAATTGAATTAAATAGTTTCAAGATCACACAAGAAATAATGTCTTAATCTTCAAATAAATAAATCAAGTTTCATCAACTGTGGAGTGGTCAAACTCTCCAGAAATTGTTTGATCTTTAACAGTGTTACGGGTTAATTGATAAGGTGGTCGGTTTCATTAGCTCATCTGCGGCAATTACTTCTTGAAGTTACTAAAGAAAAATTATTTAGGATGTTTTAATTTTTTCTATATATTCCATGATGAAAATATAAAGGATAGAGCACCCAACTATCCAAAAGAAAAAGGACTGTTTTTATCTATATTTATTTCATTTTAATATTTTAAATGAAATTTTATATAATAACATATGATACATTAAAATGTAACAAATTGTTTTTAGGGTTAATATTTTTCTTATTATTTACTGTTTTTACATTTTAAAAAATTCAATTTCTTTATGTATAAGCATTATTTAAGCATTAGATTGAGCCACCAAGTTTCCTTTATTAATCTATCATGTCAAAATTTGAGTGATTATTTAGTTTTTTCTGCCAAAAATAATATTCATATTATAATCATGACTCAGACACAATTTTCTGAATTGTAGAATAGAGGACTGAAAATGAAGATTCATTGGGTCCAAGATTTGGCATTTTACTCAATACATGTTGTTAATTTACCCCCTCCTAAAAGAGTACACTAATTTACAGCATTGTGCAATGCCTCCTGCATATTTTGTCATTTTCACCCCATACATTCCAGTCATTTGAATATTAAAGTGTCTTTTAAAGGAGTGGAGCCAAATATAAGTTGAATCTATTCAGGTACTTTACGTCTATGCAAACTTCCACTTCATGAGCTGAACATTCTCTTTTGATGCTTCCCCACCCCACAAGATTTAGCAATGTTAGTGTTAGGTCGGGGGAACAGGGAAGGTCACCATGACTCGAGCTGTGTAAAATGTGTTGCCCCTTCTAGACGTCACCTAACTCCCTTGCCTAAAAACTGCCCACACCAGGTCGCAGCGGTGAACTCACAACTCCCTACCTTGAGTTCTATGAGTAATGCCCGGGAGTGCAGGAATAAACTCACTCACTCGAAGATTTCTTGGTCTGCCTCTTCTCTCTTTCACTTCCAAAACCTTTCAGTCTAGTTCCTTCATTTGCAGATACCTTATTTCATGGAGCTATCCTAGAGCCTGGGTCTCAAATCAGGATGCTAAATCTAGAAAGGCAGTAAACAGCAAATTTGCAAAGGCAGAAAGTAGACTAAAAGTTACCAGGTAATGGGGGAAAGAGGGATGGGGGAATTATTTCCTTCTGGGTATACAGTGCGTGTAAGTAATGATTTTGAAAGAAAAATAATTTCATACTCAGAACAACACAGGACACTCTGTAGGTAGAATTGAAGATAGAAACTGATTCTCACAAGAAATTCTTTCTTATATTTCATGTAAAGAATTTGAGATGCAGCTGAACTTCCTCTTTTGCAATTATTTATTATTTTTTTTGCCTGACATTTCTTTTCTACAATAGTTTAACTGAGCTTGTTGCTCCATTCCCAGGTCAACCCATTAATGTATCAAGTCTCCCCATGGTAGCCTGGCAATTACTTGTTTCTTTCCCCATATTGTAACAAAAACCAAAGTTTGTCTTGTGTCAAAGGAAGTAAACCCTTTAAAGGGCATTCCTATTTATCCCCATTGCTTTAATATAGTCCAATAGCTTAATAAACATCTTACCTTTAATAAATAATAATGAAAATTAAAAAAACAAGACACTAAAGATTGACTTTTAGGAAAGTAACTTTACTTATTTAGGAAAGTAGTTCCAGGAAAGCAACTAGGCTTTTAGGAAAGATCAAGAACAAGACTAAATGGTCCTATCTCACCTCTCTGGGTTGCATTCCATATATCTGATAGAAATCCCATATCTGAATAGATCTGGGCTTGGCTATATGCTCTAAATATCAGATTTGGGGTTGACTGTATGCTCTAAATATCCCTGTTTTCCTTCAGTTGTGCATGTCAAAAGATGGAAGTTTATAAACATATGTTTGTCCAGAAGAGTGCAAGAACCACAGATGAGAATCAGACCCTGAGGACATAATATCTGATACATTATACAATGTAGCTTCCCAAGGTGAATGCAAGGTTAGGCAGCCGCAGAAGATGCCCTTATTTCTCTGGGCATTCTTTGGTGACTGTTATTTATTTCTCATGCAAGGCCAAATGTGTTACTCAATCTTCGACCAATAGCAATTTTCTTTTCCACCTGCGTCCAGTAAGCTAGAAAGCAGCTGAATTTCATCAGACTTTTAATTCAGAGTAGTAGTTGGCAAGAACAAGCAAAAGCTGCATTCTGATCATAAAAAGCCAACCATCAATGCTATGGCAGATAAACATTTTCCAGAGCTCCTTTTAAAACGGATTTTTTAAATTATTTTCTCTTTATCAAAGTACCCCATGATGAAAAAAAAAAAGCTATTACCATTAATTGGGCATGTAGTATTTGCCCTACAGTCCATGAGGTGATTTTTATATTTACCAACTTTTATCCATGGAATAACCCAATGAAATAGATTACTATTTGTCACTCCATTTTGCAGTTAAGAAAAATGAAGCTTTGTAATATTAAAGCAATTTTCCCAAGAGTCATTACTAGTACATGTCAGAAACTGGTCTCTATTGTTGGTCCTTCTGATGGCAAATCCATGACCCACTGCTGTGATATACTTTGTGCACACTTTATACCCTGCTCTAATCACTGAACTACTCCATGTTTACTGAAAATTATTCATACATATAACACTTTATCTTAATAATTTACCACAATTGCTATAACCATTCCTCTGTAATTTGATATTTAGTTTAGTTTCTAAATTTTAACTAAAAGAAAAGCGCATTATGAAAATGATGACCAATAAATGTTGAATAAGTAAATGAATTTTTATGAGAGAATGGAGTAATTTGAATTCCCAGTAAGGAATCCAGCATGCCGAATATAATATGCGTTTAATAAATATTTGTTTAAACTTAATGTTGTGATGATTATATGAAAATAGACTGGTCGGTGATCTGGTTGACTCTCTATTTAATACTGCAACATCTTAAGAAGGGAGCTTGATCTTGCCATGCCTGGAAACCTATACATATAATTGAGAAGTCCTTAGCCCCATTTGACTCTTAGCTTTTTGAAGATATAGGGTGAGAAGATGGTCTTTGGGGATTATCTTTCATCGCTAATATTTTCCACCTTTCTGATTCAGCAGAAGTGTTATGACTTTACTTAGAACTGGTACTGTAGACATCAGGAAATGCAACTTCTCTGATTGTGTCCATAGATAGCTACAGGAGCTTGACTGAGAAACTTGCTTTCTAGATGATCTTCCAATTCAAAGACTTGATTAAGGAGAACTGCCTAAAATCTCTATATTTGGATTTGAGTAACATGCCTGTAATAGTTATCTATAATATCACCTCCCTCCAAAACAAAGAAAAACGTTGAGACCTTTATGCATGTGGTCTTATTTCCTCAAATAAGGAAGCCCAGGGAAGACAATACAGAACCTGCCTGGCAGCCCCGTGAAGTAGTCAGGAACTCAGGTCCTTCTAACCTTCTGTTTGACGATTCTTCCCCAGTGGCTCCCATCCACAGGATCCCCAAAGGTAGATGAGACACAAGGCATTGTGTCTATACCCCACACTGAAGGAAGGAGGAAAAGGGGAGGCAAAAAGTGTATTCTTCCCACATGAATCAGCTCCCCTTAAATTCCACCAGAAACATCTACCCTGGCCTCAAGGGCCAGAACCTTTTCACCCCGCCACACTTATCTGCATAGGAAATAGGAAATGTCATCCAATTGGGAAATCATTACCCTGAATAATTTGGAATGTTGCTACCTAGACATTCAGGGAGAATGGATTTTTGAGTGAATAACTGGAGATCATCCCACAAACCCTGTGGTCTGTATCCGATCATCCTACTGGAATAAATAATAAAACTTCTATCTCAGTGCCAAAGGAGGAAAGCTCATTTCTACCATCACTGTTATAAGGATGAGCTAGATTTTCACTGTCCAGTATGGTGGACACTGGCCATGTGTGGCAATTGAACATGTAAACTGTGCCTATTAAGGGTGAAACACACACATACACACACAATAATGTAAAATATCTCACTAATAATTTTAATATGGAGCATGTGGTTAAACAATGTTTTTTATATTGAATTAAATATCCAATATTAAAATTGAGTTACCTTGTTTCTTTTTACATTTTAAAATATGGCTATCAAAATTTTGTTACCTGTGTGACTCGTTATATTTTTATTAGACTGTATTAAACTAGACTATTTCCAAATATGTCTTTTAATTATAGCCTCTCATTTTTTAAATCTTTTGTGAAAACTTTGAAAAGGTTTATTTAGATTTCCTATATCAGAAATCATTACTGCTGAAACTGAGAAATTGACTTTTAGAATATACTCATTAATGACCTATTAATTTGCGTACATTTCCAGTCTGGTTGCTGGCCCTAGCCCTTTATGCTTACTTCTTGCTTTTTCAGTATTACCCAAGAACTAAGAAGCACATATTATATTTTCAAAGATAAGATCATTTTTTCCTCATTAGAGCGAGTTAAGTCTTTTTTAGATATGCTGGCCTGCATGTGAAGTGTAAACGTCCTTTATTTGTGGGATAAGAACCATAGTCTGGAGAATGTTGTTTACTCAAGAAGAAAATGTAAACACATCCACACGCACTCGCATGCACACATTCACACACATACATACACATACACAGTCACACATACTCTTACATACACTCACACACTAACACACACACCCTTGCACACATATACATATACCTAGTACACACTCTTACTCGTGCACATACTCACATATCTACTCACCCATTCCCACATTGATGCAATATATATATACACTCACATATACATATACATACACATTCATACCCTCACACCCATTGAAACACACACACTTACATAGACATTAGTGCACACACCGCCTTCCCCCGGCCTTACACTGTAATTGTTAATCTTGTCTCCTAGAGTGGAGTAAACACATGCCCTAGGGCTAGGAAGTACATTCTGATATTCTCCAGGAGTGGACACCATTTGAAAATAGTTCTCAGATTTCATACCCATCTGCTTCTCCCCGCCCACCCTACAACCTGGATTAACTGCTTTTATTCCTTTCTCTTGATAATTCACACAATACCCCTAATAGAATTACTAATCCTAAATAATATTCTCATAAAAGATTTAAGTAAAGTTATAAGATACATGAAAAAGTCTTTAATTTTTTTATTCTAAACTTATACTTCCCCCTTTTTAAATAAATTGAAACTAGAGAAAATTACAATTATTTAAATTTCAAAACTCGATCATTCCACCAACCAAAGATAGCAATTACTTACCAAATTAGCCTCTGTTCCTATCTCTCTCTATATGTATATTTTACCTGACTCACCCACGGAAGTTTTTATTCCGTTCATTTCACTAGTACCCTATTATACACATTTTTCATACTTACCACATTGTTATTAGTGTCTGCAAAACAGTATGTCAAACGTCTGTATCATAAATAACTTAACAATTACCTTAATTTTAATTCCAGTTCTGTATTATTATAAATAATGTGCCTTAGCTTATAAATCTTAGTTGAATTTCAGATTATTTCCTGAAAATGGTTTTCTTGTAGTGGAAGCAAAATGTCAAAAAGGATGAATGCTTTTAAGCTTCTTGATTCATATACATTTCCAAACAACATAATTGGTTACAGAAATGAAAGAGCATTCAGGAAACAGTTACATCCTTAGCATCCACCTTGCAACTAAGAGGATTCCAGGTTAGTCAAGGTTCTGTTTTTTGTTCGCTTCCCGCTCCGTGTTCCCATCTTGCCTGCCCCTCTTCTAGTGTTTCGTCTCAACACTATTTGCAAAAGTCAAACCCTCAGTGTGGATGCTCATCTTTAGTGCTCCAGGAGCAAAAACAAAATCCTGGGCTTGAAACAAGAAGCAAGAGTAGGCCTGGAGACAGTGGAGTCCAAAAGCTGAGTCCAAAGTCTAGGAGCTGAAATGGAGAACTTGATTGGATTGAGTCAAGAATATATCTGATACGCGGCTCTCGGGTGGGTCCTCATTTACACAGGCCTGCAGGTAGCCAGCTGGTGTGAGGCCAGAGGAGAGGCTGGGCTCGGTGGGAGACAACGCGCTGGCCTGTCCATATGCCTTAGCCATAAGCAGGGCATTCTCTCCAATATCAAGCATACGTCCCTCTTGGGTGTGTCTCAGATGAAATCCCAGGGCGCATGGTGCCTATTCTCAAAAACCTCCTCTGGCAGAAGCAAAATGTGGCTTGTGTATGCTGACTCATTGCTTGGTGTCCTTTAAAATCGTAGGATGCAGTCTGTTCTTTCTCCCTGTCATTTCCCCCTTCTGTTCTTTTCTCCCTTCAACCAAATCCTGCTCTCAGCCCTGCTCCTTCCTACTTATCTTCTGAAATTCAGATGAAAGGTTACTTCATGAACCTCTTTTACATACTCACCCAGCAACGTATACTTCTTCATAAAACTCTATTTCTATGTCCCTTCAGTGTAAGCACTGGAAGAGCAAGACCTGACACTACCTGTCTCCTAAGCTGTATCCCTTTCCACTAGATTGAGACCTGACTCTTACAAACTGCTTAATAAGTATCTGTTAAGTAGATAGTTGAATTAATGTTAAATATTAATTTGTGAATTGGAAAAATCACTTTAGAATACAGGACAGCCTTTTCCCTATATTTGCTGATATCATTCCAGTAGGTCCCAGTCATTTTCAGATGAATTAAATTAGAAATGGTTGTACTCACTTGGAAAATCAAGAACTGGCTTTGAAGTCTTTCCCCACAAATTGGATTGAATCGAGATAGTTTTTTCCCAGCTTATAAATGCTTGATTGGCTTTTTTGATCCCGTCTAGTTGAAACTCGGCCTTGCTCTGCTGGCTTTATTTTGTGCTCACAAGGGTGTCCTGATGTCTGGATCATGATTAAAAACATAATAAACACCAATGATGGAAATGCTTTGTAAATAATAGCACAGCACAATAATATAACCCCTGTAAGTGGCACATTTAGGAAACTCTGAAGCCAGCTACAGAAGTCGAACTTCAAGCTGGGTCTGCTGTATCTCCTTGGCATCTAACAAATTGGTTTTCCAGTGCTGTGGGATGGTCATATAAGAGCCCTATCAGAGAACCCACCAAGGGGTAGACCAGGAACCCACCAAGTAATGGACCATGATATCCTTGCAGCTGCATTTGAGTACTGAGAGAACTAGACTGCTCTCTCACCCTGCCCATGCCTGCCCAGGCTGTCCCTTGCTCTAGCCACTGCCTTTCTTACTAGGCTTGATTTAGAGTCACCCTACCAGATCATGATCTCTGCCCTGACAGCCCCAACTTGTGATCTCAGGTCACTTTGCAACAGGCAGAAAGCGGTCCATTATCCAAATCTTACTCTTCCCAGGTGACCCAAACCCAGACCAAGGTCTTATTGCCCAGCTGTTAAACATTTTTAGTTGGGTGAGAGGAGACCAAGGAAAAAAGAATCAAGGAGCACTGACAAACAACCTGATAGAGAATATGCTAGACACCATTGATCTGGCATGATCCCCACGTGCCTTAGATGTAGAGAGTCTTTATTTTCAGATGATCATGTAAATCAGAGCAGATGATAACATCCTGGAGACTTCCACAAGCTAAATGGCATGAGACACTAGTAGTAGGCATTCACAGCTGTCTTTGGGTCATGAATAAGTCTAGAAGGAATGCACTTGTGAAACCAAGATCACTAGAAAAAAGATACCACCTGTCATCATTGACCAAAAATTGACTGGGAGAATAACGCCCACCAAAAAGAAATTCCTAGGAGTGCCTTCCTCAGTGGTGGGCCCGTGGTGGCTTTACCAGCTTTAGCAGTAACCTATATTCATACACAGTGCCATGTGAGAAAACAGTCTTGAAACTGGGTGGATCATTAGCCTAGGAATAAAGCAAATGCAATTCCTGGTGATGAAATTCAAGCCAGGTTATCTTTTGCTGCTATGGTGTAAAGTTTATTCTGTGTGTATATGACTTCAATTGAAATAAGCAGAGCATTGTGTTCAATCATAAAACTGTGAAATGGGTGCATATTATGCCATTTGTTTAGAGTATCTTTCTTATCAGTTCCTCCAGCTCTATCCTAGTAACTCATGGCAATTATGTCAGTAATGTAGGCTTGACATAAATACCTGATGACAACTGAATTAGTGACAGATCCCGTTTTAGTAACATTTAGGAGACAAATATGGAAGACCAGTAACTCACTATTCCATCTGTCCCATCTATTATGAACTAGCATTGAGACCATTATGGGATTTCACCCATTGGGTACCTCAGCAGAGGAGAGTCTTCTGAGGTTGGTCCTTCCATATGAATGTAATATGTCAGTTCATCTGATTTTATTTGTAGTCATCCTGCAGAGTCTCAAATGGTACCAAGTTCCCCCTGTCACAAGTCTTCAGGCAGAAAAAGTCCCAGGCATCATACCTTGGCCCATCAGCTATCAGGAGATCATAGTAATTATGTTGTTACTACAAGATCTCCCTTTTCAATGAGCCACTCCACTGCAGAGGAAAGCTTTTACTAGGATGCATTTTATTGGATTTCAGTCAGCATTTGATGAAGCTTGAGATGGGGTGGCAGAACAGCCCGCATCAGATGGAAGGAAGGCAGCTGCCCACAACCTTCATTCTCTGTTGTTTTCTGCAAGTTTTTGTTGCATAGCCCCTAGCTTGGCACCTTAGCTAGTGGCTGCATATCATTTCTCCCATTTTATTATCTACATGGACTTTTCAGCTCTGGAATTACTGGTTCAGTTTGACCTTAAGCTAACATTCTATTCACAAATTATTTAAGGAGAATTTTCTTGGGAGTGGTGGGAGAATATTCAGTTTGTTGCTGTAATTGGGTAAGAGTGCTTAAAAGACTTTGGCTACATATGTTTTTAAATAAGAAGCAGTACTATATTTTACTTACTAATTTTTTGTTGATACACACATGATCGTCTATGGTGATTCTTGCTTTGTTTTCACAGAAATTGGTAGGGAAGAGGCTAGGATTTCCTTCTTTGTATCCAGAATCATTAAGAAAGGTCTTTTAAGTGTAAATCATTTATTTTGCATCTCAGGCCAAGAATAAACATGACTCAGAGAGACCCTTGCTCCCCAGTTAAGAAAAACTAGAGAGGAAGAATGTGGTGTTCAGTTTCAGATAACCAAAGAATGAGGGGTTGTGGGAACTTGAGAATTGTCCAGTCCAGCAACTTCTTGTTATGAAAGAGGAAACTAAGCAGCTAGAGGTGACTTGCTTCAGGTCACTCAGGAAGATGGAAGACCAGGACAAACAGAAAACAACTAACCAGGGTCAAGTTTAGATACTTAGTCTCATTTAACCCTGACTGACTCTCCATCATTAATTTCCTGATTACAATAGCTAAATCGGAGTTCAGCAAAAATATATGTGGTTTTCCTAGTAAATATTGATGAGAAGAATCCAGTTCTGCCTAAATTTAACATCTTTATTTCCATCTTAGAATTTAAAGCAAGATACTCTGTACCCAGTTGCAAAAATATCTACATAGATATTTAAAAAGTAGCCAATGATTGTGATTCATTAGAAGAAATACAGTGAATTTCTGCTGGTAACATGTGTGGGTAGAAAAGGATGGAGAGGGGATCCACTACTGGGAAGGGGGTTAAGGCTTAAGGCAAAGAAGAAGGTAGGATCTACCTTGGAGGGGATGAAGGAGGTAAAGAGAGTTAAGAGCTTCAAAAGGTCACTCTGGTGGAGGAAAGAAGGGAAGAAATGTGTTTATGGGATGAGTTGCCATAGAAACAAAGCAAATTGATTGGCTGGATGAGCGGAAACACACATGCTCATTGTTAGTGTGTCTTTCTACTCTAGTGGGGGTGGTGCTCATGATCATTGATAATAGCAAGGCAGGCGAGTGAGCATCTTACAGCAGGCAGGGGCCATCTCTGTTCTTTCCCGTTTGAAGTCAAACCACCCCATTGTCCAAGCTGGAGGAAAGGTGGGAGCCAAACTTGACCTTCTTATCCATTCATCCACACAATACCTCCTGTCAGTGTTACTGCAAACCATCTCCAGAATCTGTTTCTTTTCCTCTTCCCCACCCCGCCCCCCTTGCTTCTGTAGACATTGGCATCTCATAACTATAATACTACAAGAGATTTCTGAAGGGTTGTCTGTGCCCACTCTTTATGAAACACAGTAAACTCTCTATTCCCCATCTACAGCCTGTCTGATTTGCTTACAGCACAAAAGTGACCTTCTGTCCCAGCCTTTACATCAGCTCTTTCTTCTGACTCCTTCTGTATCAATTTTCTAGGGTTGCCTTAACACAGCACCACAGACTGAGTGGCTTTAAACAACAGTAATTTATTCTCCCATAGATCTGGAGGCTAGATGGCTAACCTTGCAAGTTCATGTTCCCTGTGATGGCTCTAGAGAAGAATTCTTCCTGACCTCTTCTGGTAGCCTCAGTCATTCCTTGACTTGTAGCTGCATCACTCCAATCTATGCTCCCTTCTTCATATGACTGTCTTAATTCTCTGTGTGCCTGTGTATTTCTCCTCTTCTTATAAAAACATCAAAATTATATTGGATTAGAGCCCAACCTACTCTGGTATGGTCTCATTTTAATTTGATTACATCTACAAAGGCCTTATTTCCAAATAAGGCCACATTCTCAAGACTAAGAGTAAAGATTTCAATATGTCTTTTTGGGGGATACTAGATAATTCATGACATCTCCCATTTCCAATTTTCCATATCACCAAGTTCTAGTACCTTAGTATGGTCAAAACTACTCATCTTTTCAATTGAACCATGCTTGATGTTCTCCTGGTTTTCTGAACTGCACCTACCTGACCTTCTTTTCTTAAATAGGCTAAAAAGCTACCAACCTACAGGTCTTTGTAAAATTGCTTTCCTCATTTTCCCATTATTTACTCTTTCTCTCCTTTCAAATCTCACTTTAAATGTCCCCTCCTCAAGGAAATGTTTTCTAATATTACAGATTAAGGCATGCTTCTTTTTTATGATTCCATGTCCTTCTCTTCATAGCAATTAGTGAACTAGGACTTCTTGCTATCATCAGAAGACCAGTGACAGGGAGCCTCTTTGCCCTTCTTTGGAAGAATGAATCATTAAAAAGTGCTACTGCTATTGGCCCACACTTGAATCTTGTGTTTCAATGCCTACCTTCTCTATCTTTAGGAGGCCCTCAAGCCATATTGTTCAGGTAGGAGACAGCAATTAACATTTTTTTGTTTGTTTTTTTTCATAGGTATGGGTACTCTCTCTAAGACACTTGTGAGGGTTTCAAAGATCTATTTTCCTTTGGGAAAGATCAAAATCTTTTGTCTGAGAAAAGTGGTGGTCTGTAAACCTCTATTCTTTGAAGGTTGGGAAAAAAAAGGCTATGGTGGGTCCCCTGAGAAGGAAAGCAAACATTGTTTGAGGGCCCCCAAGGAGCAGATGGCTTCTCTATCTTTAGCACAGCACTTCTAGGGCACTTAAAGAAGGATGGGCAGCATGCAGGAGAACAAAAATAAAGGGCATTAGAAACCGTCATCTTGACAACCAAAGGAAGGGCTCCTCTCTGGGGTATTAGTTCTCCAAGGCCATTGCTGCCTTAAAGGTTTCTCTATAGACTTTGTCAGGGATAAGGCACATCTCCAGGGGGTATGGCAATCCACTCTATAATTTGCAGGTATCAGGGTCACCAACCCCAAAACATGACTTACATGTCTTACATGACTATCCATCACTAATAACACATTAGTAAGCACTATGGATAAAACAAGTTTTACTCACATATACGAGAGACAGAACAAAGTCAGCACTAGTGGTGACCAATCTCCAGTGGCCCCAGATCTGCTCTGTAGCTGGCCGAGGGGCATGGTCTGCATGTAACCACTTGTGTGTGCTCTAAGTGGTAAGATTCCTGTAGGTAAGATTTCTTAAATATATTATTTCAGTTAAGGTGTGGCCCCACTGAATAGTTGGCCTTAACTAGGATTACTGGAGTCCTTTACAAGTAGAAGAAATTCAGACATAGAAGAGAAAGCTTTGGGGAGGAGCCAGAAGCCAGAAGTCAGTGGAAGCCTGAAGAGAAAGGTGAAGACATTGCCATGTGCCTAGAAAGCCAAGGAACCCAAGGATTGACAGCCAGCTGTAATGCTAGTGACCTGGGAGGAAAAAAGCCTCCCAGTCTCTGAAACCAGGAGACAATATATTTCTCTTGTTCAGCCAATCCATTGTCTGTTATTAGTCTTAACCCAAATACCTCCATTGCCCTGAGACTGATCATCCCCGGCTCTGGATCCTGTGAGTGTTCAGAAGAAAGTTTGGGTTGATCTAATTTTGTGTTTTAAATAAATCGGGATAAAGAGGCCTTTTAACAACCTCCTCTGCGTTGGCTTTCAGCATTCTCACTACCTCTCAGCCATCCCTGCTCCAATATAGCCTCAGACTTTGGATACACTAGCACTCTGGCAGACTTGCTACCAGCAGAGCAAAGAAAGAAGGAAGAAAAGTTCCTACCATCTCCTGAATGTTCTTTAGGATCATTTGTGAATTTTCTTCCAAAGAACACCTTTGCCATGAACACTCTCCTGTCAGTGGGGATGTTTTCATTTTTGAGAGGAAATTCATCAAAAATCAAAAGCAGCAATGAAATTCCATGAGCAAATTGGTAGTTTTTATAAAACAGTGGTCTCCAGGGCAGAGGAGGGAGGGTACAGAGGTGGTGGCTAAAAGGAGTGTTCTGAGTCAGACAGACCCATGTGCCTCTCCCAGCGTCACTGCTAGTGCGGTGCATATGGGTTTGGCTAAGTTGCTTCACTTCCTTAAACCAGTCTGTGCATTATTTAAATGAAGAAAGTGGTATTTTGCAGTGTTGTTTTGTAGAATGCATGAAGTGCTTAGCCTACTGCCTGGCAGGGTGGGGCAGGATAAAATATGGGGATTTTTTTAGAGGCAGTTTCTTGATGGTATTTAAGACCCTACCATTTGACATCTAAATAAGTTTCTGAGGGTGTTAGCATGAAGGAAGAAAATGTCTAAACCTCGAAGACCAGATTCGTGCAAGAATACACTCATGGTAGCGGACATATGTGTGGATCGTTAGAAATAAACTAGGGGTAGAAGTTTACCTTCTTTTAGTTTCTTTTAATTTCAGTGAGGAAGAATGGGTCCTCATATTTGTTTTCAATAATATAAGACTCCCATAAACAAGCAAGGATGGGATCTGGGGAGGTTTTTCTGGAATACAAGTCTTTGGGAGTTGATCCATTAACTTGCTCTGAGAGGTGTCCTTGGTTCTAATTCAATCATTCTTCACCTCTGCAGAAAGGCGGAATTCAGGCAGCCATTCCAGAAAGCGTATTCCCATGTGGAACGCATTCCTCTTTTTTTTTTTTTTTGCACAAGTGGCAGTGGAAGCTCGCTCAGAAAGGCTGAACCACCATATAATGAAAAAGCAGCCTTTCAGTGGCCTTGAGAGAGAAGATTTACTGGGAATGTGATGTGCCTATGCTATTGGGATGAGACTAATGTGTTATGCTTATCTGAATAAGCTCACTGCACTGTTGGAAGATTAGTGCTTGGCATTTAAAGGAGGCAGATGGTAGGAATGGAAACTAGAATGTGGCTGTCTATAGGGTTTACAATATAAATCCGAAATGGTTTTCCTAAAGGAAACCTGTTTACAGTTCATAAGGTGTAACAGGCTTCCTCCTTCCTTTTCTAGTAGAAGTGACCCCAGCACAGGCTTGGTTAAGTACTTACACATATTTCTTTATTTTCCCTTAGCTTCCTGATGTTTAAATATACCCTAGACATCCTCAGATAAACTTAGACCAGTGTTCCCTTCACTTTTGCATAGGATAATCATTTTACTATTCATCCTGGCTCTAGTCTATCTACACTTAATACTCCTCACCCCAGCCCTCTACTTCACTCCCCATGTAATTGAAAATATTCTCAGTGAATTGATAATCTGGTTGATGTCACTTTACAACTTCTAAATTAGAATGAAAACTATTTAGCATGGAATTAAGTGTCTTTCAAACTCTGCCTCCTCTCAAATTCTTTCTAACCTTACCTCCTTTCATGCCTCCTGGCATTTCCTGCCCTATTTTATGCTCAGAAATGCCAAGTTCCCTGCAATTCCCCAGGGATCCCCTTTTGCTGATTTTCCCCAAGCTTTTGCATGTGCTCCGCCTTTGCTTAAAATCCTACTCAGTCCCCACTCACTCCCTCACCTTCCCACTCTCTTTTCCACCAGTCAGGTCCTGCATTCCCCCTCAGCACTGCTTCCCTTGGCAAACCTTTGCTGACTTCCTTAAACACACTCAGTGTTCTGCCAGACTCGTAGGTGCTGGTATCGCTCTTTTAGCACATTCCACATTGTATCAGAGTCTTTTCACTTGCATCTGCTTAAAAGCTAGCCCAGGGTTTGGCACATAGTTGACTGCAATCTGTATCTGTACAATGAGTGAATGTAATTATTTTTATAAGGCTGAATCCTAGAAAAATGTGGCCCTCTTTGCAGATAACACTGTGATCCTTAAAACAGGAATGGAGAACGTTCTTACAGGTGTGTCTTAGCCAAACTAACATATTTTTTTCTCCTTTAAGATCTTGCAGTGGAATGTGGAATGATCCTGAAATTAAGGTCAGCGCCAGGTGGTTGTTTATATCAGCTGTCAGATTGCAGAATAAAAAATGGCTCTTATATGTTTGATTTTTATTGTTTTCCAGGGCAATGTCACTTTTTCCTGCTCCGAACCACAAATTGTTCCCATCACATTTGTCAACTCCAGCAGCAGCTATTTGTTGCTGCCCGGCACCCCCCAAATTGATGGGCTTTCAGTGAGTTTCCAGTTTCGAACATGGAACAAGGATGGTCTGCTTCTGTCCACAGAGCTGTCTGAGGGCTCGGGGACCCTGCTGCTGAGCCTGGAGGGTGGAACCCTGAAACTTGTGATTCAGAAAACGACACAGCGTGTGGCAGAAACCCTCACAGGTACCATCTGCTGACAGTGTCCTCACAATCCTTTCCCTGTTTTGCCGAATACAGTGGAGGTTGAGGTTCTGGCCAAAATATACAGAATCCAGCTCCCAGATCTATGTGATGGGCCAATATTTGCAAATTTATTCCAAGTCTGAAGAGGCTGCAATTTTCTCTTATAGGAATAAAGACCAAATTTAGAAATGCCTACATAACCATTGGCCAGATACTTCATTGCATTGTACTCAACAGTCTCATGCGAAAAGTGGGAATTAAAATTCCTATATAATATTATTGAGCAGTGTAAAGACAGTTTATAAAACATATTGCTGAATCTTCTTCAGGCAATGCATATCATATGCATAATCTCATGAAATCTTCACTAGGCTTATTCAAGGAAGGAATCAATCTCCACTTTGTAACTAAAAACATGAAAAGTTACAAAGGTTTAATAACTTCCATAATTACATGTCCATAAGTGACAGAGTTGGGATTTCATTCTGAATTTGCTAACTTCGAAGTCCGTATTTTCCCTATATATTGTGCTACCATGGGACTCCTTACAGCTTCCAAATTCTATTTCAAGTAAAAAAAATACCGTTTTTAAAAAAATGTTTTTTAAAAGCAATATTAACTAAATATTTGTTTTTATGGCACCTGGGCACACGGAAACTTAAGAAAATGATGTTCCAGTTACTGAAGTTTGGGAAGCACTCACTTTTATAGCAATATAGCACAGAACCTAATGTGTAGCATGGGAAACAGAGCTAAGAACATGTCATGCTTTTCAAACCTCTGGCTCTTCCTTCTGTGTTTTCTTCCCCACCTCCCTCACTGGATTAGTGGACCCTTCTCCCTCCTTCTCCTTCTATCTTTCTAATTTCTCCCAGTCCTTCAAGAAACAGTCTAATAGTTTAGCTGACAAGAACTTGTGGAGGTCAGACTTGGTGTCAGGGCATAGGCACACTGCCCCATCAACAAATCTTTTGAGCAATCTCCCTGTCTCCACAACTGGACCAACTACGTCCTCGGTGCATCTGGGTTAACATCGATCATAGATCTGACTCCCCCACCAGACTGTGAGTTTCATTATCCAAATGGATTATAGGGAAGTGAATTAAATAATAAAGGATCTGGCTGGATAGTCAAGGTCAGATCAGATCCAGGGAGAGCCTCAGGTGTCCATTTGTGAACAAAAAGGCCCACTGAGCCTCTGATAGTAGCAGAAGGGCCCACCTCTAATAGTCAGATGGACATGTTCAAAAGGTCCCTTTTCTCCTGAGTAGTGTGTGGCCTGGAAAAACTTCTTGTCTTCATCTCAACATAAACTGGGGTATATTGCTTATTTATTGCTGTGCAACAAGTTGCACCATAATACAATGACCGAAAACAGCATTTTAATGCTTCAGTTTTTGTAGGTTAGGAATCTAGGGATGCCTTAGCTAGGTGATTCTAGATCAGTGTCTCACACGAGGCTGCAATTAAAGTGTTAGCTAGGGTTGTGGTTATCTCAGGTTCAACTGGTGGAAGGTCTGCTTCCAAGCACTAGAAGTCTGCCTCATCATATGGCAGCTGGCTTACCCCAGAGTGAACCATTCAAGAAAGAGCAAAAAAGAGCATAACCTGATTCTGGGAGTGGCATCCCATCACTTCTACCATATTCTCTCCATTGGAAGCAAGGAGGTAAGTCCTCCTTATACTCAAGTGGCGAGGGGATTGCAGTTTGGGGTGAATCATAAGAGTTGTGGATTATTGCGGGGTGTATGTGATTACATAGGTTGTCTACTGTATGGGTAAAAATCATTCTTCGCCAGGCTTGGGGGGATTGAAATGAGATAGTATGGGTAAAATACTTAGCACAACATCGCAAAGGTATTTAGCAGATTTGATTTCCTTCCATATCAACGTGTGAACGTATAACTAGAATGGGTCTCACTCCTTAGAGTCTCAAAAGCTAAGAGGGAATTTGTGCAGGCAGAGGAATTAATAAAATTGATTAGATTTCCAGGAATGCAGCTGAGTTAATCACTTCGAATCCTAATATTTTTCATGCTCAGAGTTATAAAAATTAAACCTTCATCCTCCATGTTTGAAGAAGGAAATTGTGAGCTGGCACCAGGCTGTTTCTTTCTAATCAGTGAGATGTTTGAGCACTTGTGGGCCTCAGGTCAAAAATGCACTTTTAGTATTATACAGGCTCTGGTGGCACTTTGCTCTAAAGAATCCAGGTACTGCCTGTATTATTAAGAACATGTCAGTCCATTAAAACACTTTTAGGACCAAGAGAGGAGCTGCTAAAAGCTGCTGCGTTGTTCAGCTCCACATGGGGAAAATCATCAGTTATTTCAGATCTGTCTCTCAGAAAATAAAAACAGTAAAAAGAAGTTTTTAAAATGTGAACCCTGAGTTCTTAATGTCTGCCTCAGAAAACTGTTGTTTGATTCTCCCCCCAAGAAGAATTTCCCCATTTTAGTGAATTTGAACTTCTTTGATTTTGCTTTAATGTGAAATGGGTAAAGGTGTTGTATGTGCTGGCATTTTCCTACCTGGGAGGAGGGAGCAGAAAAACAAACAAGCAAAAAATGTTCAAACAGATTGAAACTGTTTTCCCCTAGCTTACATTGTGAGGAAACTTGTTTTCAAAGTACTTGAGATTGGATTGGCTTCGTAAGAGATGAAAATCTCTTTCGAACACTGGAAAGTGATGGTGACTGTCCCAGTGGTTTTTGAGGGGGGTGATGCTGCCCTTGACATATGAGCTGCCTTAGAAAACAGAAAAGAACATAACAGTTTTACTAATGGGACAGGGATCCAGATGTTTCAAGGTGTATTGGAAGATAGTTGTAATATTTCTAATACCTCAAATGTAACAGAGATGAAAATCTCCATGGAAAAAAGGGGACAAATAGACTCCTGGCACTTTAACTCCTTCTTCCAGACCTGTGTCCAGAGTGCAAAGGCTGTGTTGGGAGGTTATTTTGGGCTTTTTGCTTTGGAGATCAGGAAGAGAAGTGCAAACGAAATGCATTCTCAAAATAGAAAGCAACTGAATTTAGTCGTTCTGGGTGATGAAGTTTCAGGAAAATGAAGAACTACAGTGTAATGCTTCTTTTAAATTTCCCTTTATTTTCTATTTTAGTCATCTCCTTTCTTGCAAGCCTTGTACATGGGGATCTGTGGAAAGGTTGAGGACCTGGCTTCACTGTAAATGATCGGAGATGGAACTGAAAATTTCTGTACATCTCCTACCAGTTAGGCATTGAGCTAGGGCCTTTTCACCCAGTTCAGCCGAACAAGGCTCATGAAACTTCACGGGGTGGTTTCTATTGTGCCAATAGGTAAATTAGGAAACTGATGGTCAGAAATTAAGATAAACTGACCAAGATGGCATCCAAACTCAAGTCATTCCCGAGTTCATGGTTATCACACTCTAACTGTATTCATTATTTACACTGTCAGTTACTTAAACAACTCAAATGTAAAGCAACATCTGTTTTATATGAAAGACAGGCAGACAAATGTGTAATAGGCTACGAGGGAAAATAAGGCTATTTAGGATTTGAGTTGTGTTTGCCCAAAACACTTTACTCAGGATGCCATTTGTTGACAGATTCTTGGGTCAGTGATATTGACATAAGACGTTGAGTCCGTTCTTTATAGATTTCCCTTCTACTTCAGCTAAGGTTGCTTCTATAGTATTACAAAAGAAATCATATCTATATATTGACATCTATATATCAATATGCATGCACATGCACTCATGCACCCATGACATTCACTGCATGTCCACATAACATGTTTTTTTCAAACCTTTCATACAGGCTCAACACCAATTCCTCAGAGCATTGATCACCTAAGGATTTAGGCTACTCCATGCCATGCAAGGTTCCCCAAGGCATCTGCCTGCATCCAAAAGTCTTGCTGGGATAGCTCAGCCTTTGTCACTCCAGTCACTCCTATTGTACCCTATACTCATCTGGGAAATCCAGTGGGAATGAGCAAAGACTTGGATTTACTATTTTACACATTTCAAACTCTCAGGTGTTCCTGTTTTCTTATGAGGTACCTTGATTCTTGAGGCCAATTACAATCCCTCAAAATCCACTCCAGTTTGTTGGGGTAACAGATATCATGCTCTACTTTTCAATGAAGGAAATAATGGTTATTTAAAGTTTTTTTTGTTTTTTTAAGAGAAGCTAGGAATAGATAATTATATTGTCCAAAGCAACCCAAATTGCTAAGAAAACAGAAAACCATTTTATGAAAGAAAAGGAGGAAATTTGGTTCATTTTCTTGGTGAATTCTAATATTATTTTTGTTTTTCTGATGAAAGGGCTGGACAGTGAGAACAAGAACAAATAGTTCAGGGGATTCAGTCTTAAAATTGTAATTTTTTTAACTGTAGTGCTTCTCAAACTATAAGCTCTCCACTGTAAGACAGGTATAGGGCTGGGCAAGTTTGTTAGTTCAGTGTAGTGGATTGGTTTTCATCCTTGCTGTGCTATACAAACTGCAAGACCAGAATAAATCTTACACTCCTCTTTTGCTAAAGGAAAGTATCAGAATAGAAACACAGAAGTCTCTTCTAGTCATATCCATAACTTTTTTAAGGAAAATGATAGGACAACCCTTCCCTTTATTAGCCTCAAGTAAGCCTTGGCATCTTTGAGATCCTTGGATGACCTGAAAAAAATCATGTTTCTATGACTCACAGTGACCTGTAGAGAGTTTAGAGCCTAAGACTCAAATCTGTGCATTTGTTTTGTTGTTGTTCTTTGCAATCTGCTTTAAATCACGCTAGAATACATTTTCTGCATGTTTCTGCTTTGGTAGAAAGGCTATCAGAATATATCATGTATTTAAACCATGGTACTAGAGCAGCAACAGCAAGGAATGAAACTATTTCAAACTGAGAGAAAACAAGACAAAGATACAGTAAGAGTTTCTGAATATTAGAAATACTTGCTTCTAGAGGAGAGTTTGTATATGTTCATGTCACTTCAGAAAGTAGAACAAACACCAGTAAAACCAACTTGCAGGAGACCACTTTTGGTTTTTCATTAAAGAACATTTCACCCAAGTCTTCTCATCTCTAGAATATATGAACTTTATGACACTAGAGGTGTCAAACACAGACCAGGCTTTTCAGGGTTAAAGACTGGATGTCAGCACAACTAAATGAAACCCTGAAAGGAGAGCTCTCAACTGGTATCTGGCTGCCACTGAATGATTTTAAGCTACAAAAAAACAAAAGGCATACACCAACTTTCAGAGACAGAACAGAATGCCCAACCAGAAAGAGAGATTGCCAGCAAAGGGCCAGGAGTCAATCTAGTTGCCACAAAAGTGTTTTTAGCTGAGACAAATTGCTTAGTGCAGAGACCATCTCAATTCATCCCATTTAACTTCTAGATGCAAGCAATAGTTTGTATCATATTTCCTCAAGCATTGTATTATTTTGCAGTATCTCTATAGTTATATTTTCTTTACTAGTTAAACAGCAGGCATTCCAAAAATGCCAATTAAGCTCTCCATTCTAATCAGTTGTTAACTATTTATACTCAATAGACTGCTGTGACTGACTTGCTCTTTCTCTAGCTCAAGATATGATGAGATTATAGAGATACATCCTTTGAAAAACAGCTATAATAGATGTTTATTTGTTAGCTATTTAACATTGACTGTGTTTAAATTAAATGAGTTATCCAGCAGCGATAGCCAACACAATCCCACTTATTCTTTAGAATTTATCTCAATTAATATTTTCTTAAGACACTTTCCCAAAGCAGGCAAGGTGCCTCATTATCCATTCTTCTAGTTCATCTCATTTAAAGCTTTTGCCCTAAGTGCATGTATATTAATTATATGTATCTATAATTGTTTTTCTGTTTGTTTGTTTGTTTTGTTTTGTTTTTTGCATGGGCAGGCACTGGGAATCGAACCCGGGTCTCCGACATGGCAGGCAAGAACTCAGCCTGCTGAGCCACCGTGGCCTGCCCTATAATTGTTTTTTTAATGCTCTTTCCATGACTATGAGGACAAGAACACTGTCTTCCCTGCTCACCACTTTTCACCTAAGCCCTACTATGGCACTTATTTACACCTCAATAACTATTTGGCACAATATGTGTGACCTTCCAAATGAATGAACTTGTCAAGTTGACCCCAAGCCATTTCTGAAGAATGTGATTTTATCAGTGAAATAGTTCACAGTGATTTTAAGCAAACATTCATATTACAACAATTATATTGTGGGGAATGTGCCAAACCCAAGAATGAGCTATAATCAGGGTAAGTACTAATTAGATAAAAGCCAGTGTAGCTCCCAGAGGTGGGAAGATGGTTGGGAGAGCTATGTCCTGCTGGATGGAAGTGCTCAGTCTGATTGCTACTAGTAGCCATATGGTTACAGGCTACAACCCTATAATTAACAGAACTGCTCCCCAAATATTGCCTTTTTTCCTGTAAGCCATTTGTATGTAGCCACCATCTGCACATCAAGTAAACATGAAATGTCTGTGAACTTCATCCTCTGCTTCAATTAAGTTGTCATTAAATGCGTCTGTGTTTTAGCTAAGATAATGTTGATGAGAAACTCCATAAATGAGGACAAATAAGTAAATATCCACGGGGCTATGGCTGTCACAGCAAGCTGCCTGGCTGAGCACAGGGTTCCAGTTTCAAAAGACAGGAATAAAATGAAGCACCCCTTCTTTATAGGAAACCAAGCAATGAAAGTGCCTGAGCTTCAAGACAGCAAACAATGACTGGGGATTTTTACTGAGGACGTGATCTCCTCCACAAAAGTAGCTTTTATAGGTCTAGGTAATGATGGAGGAAATATTTTATTAATTTTTTTATTTATTCTTTTTCCACCTCTTAAGAGGAGATTTAAAGGAACTAGAATTGTATCAATACAGCAGAATAATCTACTAGTCGAGCATACTGTCAATTCCCTTGCTCCTTTTTATCTTCTAATTTGAAAGTTCCCTCCTATAATTCACTGTTTTTCCATTTTAATTCAGGAAACATCTGAAGTACCCAGGCTGCATCGGTATGAAACTCGGTCCTGGAGATAGGGGCACTGCCTTCCAGAGGCTTACAGGGGCTGTTGGAAGGGACAGGAAATACGATGCATGCTCAGGATACTGGGGAGCATAGAAGAGAGGCACCAGGATGATTGAGAAAGGGCTGCAGAATCAATGCAGCTTTATTTTAAAGAATGAACACAGGTTGATCAAATACAGAAGCAAGGCAATGATGCTCCAATCTGAGTAGGGACACAGGAGAGGGCCAGGGATGCAAGGCTCCAATCTGACTAGGCACACAGGGGAAGGCCAGGGATGCAAGGCTCCATAGGTAGCTCAGGATGCCTGGAGCACAGGAGCAAGGGAGACTGAAACAAAAAATGAAGCAGCCTTTTGTTCTGGGACACCAGAAGGTAGGCTTTATCCTGAAGAGTATAGACAACTACATGTTGCTAGAGTTCAGCTTAGCTTTTTCCACATATGAGTGATTGAGCTGAACATTCAAGACTTATCCTAGGGAAACTACTTCATCATCATCTTTAGTATGTGGCAACTTCCTAACTGATCCTGATCTTCATATGCTAATCAAGGGTTTTTCAGGATCCAGGTTCAAGGTTACATTGAAATATGAGCTAGATTTTCACAACTAGGAGGGGATTAAGCTGTGATTTATGGTCAATGGGCATGAGAGGTCCCTACTGCTGTTACCCTTTTAGTGAAGAGTCAGCTGCTCGGTGACTCAATCAATCAATGATCATTTGGAGGGGAGGGATGTTGTCTAGCCAAGGCTGATGGGGTATCAAAACATGACTCAGAACCTGACCCCCAGGAAGTTGTAATCTCATGGGGGAGATGACACTTCCAAGGAGGAATTGTTAATTAATAGGACAAGGCAGTAAATCATAAGAACTAAATAAACACTTCAGACACTGGATATTACAGGAATTTAGAAGGAAAAATCACCGTGCTCTGGACTAATCAAGGAAAGTCTGCTTTTTCATTTTCAAGTCCCCCCTCTCCTTCCTTCCTTCCTTCCTCCCTGCTTTCCTTCCTTTTTATGCACCCTGCACTGTGCTAGCTAGCAGTGTAGAAAGTGGAAAAGAATATGCTCCTCGTCCATGCAGGGAAAGAAGAAGCACTAAGATTAAAACCAGGAACTGGAGGGGAGAGGATAGGATTTGAATATGAGAGAAGCAAGCAGAGGGAGCAGAGTGGGGGAGTGGAGGCAACAAGACATACATAATACTTGTAACATAGTGAGTACACTGGCCCAGGTGGAGGAAGAGATGTGTTTAGGAATATTGGGGAATAAGGATGAGAAATCAGTTAGAGGTTTGACTGTAGAAGACACAGGCTGCTAAGCTAAGGCATTTGAGCTTCATTATCTGGGTTCCATGAGCTTCTGGAGAGACATTTCCTGTGAGTTGCCTTTCTCTTTAGGAGATCAACCTAGGAAGGTTTCCCATACCAGAAAGGAAGAAGAGTCTGGGAAAGCACAGAAGTCATCATGAAAATTCCAAGCTGTAGTGGTAAGGTATAGAATAAAAGCAGGAGAAAGATTTGAAGGAATGTGTGAATTAACCTACCTTTTGTCGAGAAGGGCTAATAAAATTTGATAATTGGTGGATAAATAGTGTCCACAAGAAATAAAACTAGACTTTGTATTGTAGTATAATTATACTTAATCATTGTAATATGTTATTTTACAATGTGATTGACATTTTAAGACTCTCTTATTCAATTTTGTTTATATATTCCTCACTTTGTTCTCAAAAAAATTGAAACTGCTTTTGAACTATTAAGTAATCGTAGGTATGACCAGACATGGGAAAAGGGCTGAGTAGGGTTTTCTGGGCCAGATAAAGGCTAGAAACTTCTGAGAGAGTCTAGGAAACTCTATCTCTGTTTTACATGAGGGAAATGGTTTAGAGAGATTAAGAAATCTGTCTGAGCTTCTAGAAATTATAAGTGGCAGGGCCTTTAACAAGTGGGAACAGGTGAATAAAGTCATTGAGGAAATTCGTGACAAGGTATTTCCAGGGCTTGAAGTAGACACTTCGGAGATGTTCTCCAGCCAGGGCTTGTTCTCTCTGAGTTGGTGTGCGAGGCTGTGAAGACTTCGTCTGGTCATGGCTGATGCCTCAGTGTCCTTGGAGAGCTACTTGGTTTCAAAATCCATTAGCACATTGCATGACATATCGTGATTTTGCCTTTCCTTCTTGTGTAAAAAGAGACCCCGAAATAAGTTCAAGTGCAAAGATCAGTTAAGAATTTGACGGAGACTTTCAGAGTGAGGTTGATTGAATCAAAGCTTTGCAACTCCCCCCAAATTGTTTCCCTAACCCGGGAGTCCTCAACTAAGGGTGATTTATTCCCCCCATGGATGTGTGGCAATGTCTGGAGGCGTGTTTGCTGCTGAGGGTGTGGTGGTGATGTTACTTGCATCTGGACTGTAGAGGCCAGGTTCGCTGGTCAGCAGCCTACAGTTCCCCACAACAAAATATGAATAGTGCCACTGTTAAGAAACCCTGATTTATTCACAAACCTTACCCTAATAAAAAAGTTTAGGGCATCAGGACATTACTTAACTTTTCTGAGTCTCAGTTTCATTAGCTATCAATGGTAAATTACTGTGAGGATATCATTATAAAAAAGTATGAGGAGCACACATTAGGCGGTCTATAACTATTTATGTGTTTTGTCTATAACAATAAAATTATCAACCCAATAACAGTTAGCTAAAATTCCAGGCTCAAGTCTAAACACACTAAGCTTGAGAAACAAAAAAATGAATCTTACTTTAATCCTTCCTAGAAGCTAGAATATTCACGAAAGCACACTACCAAAGTTTGAGCTCAGTACTGTTAAAAGCAGAGTTGCCTGGTGGGAATGGAAAATGGCATGGCCACTTTGGAAAGCAGTCCTGCAGTTTCTCAGAAGGTTAAACACGGAGTTACCATATGACCAGCCATTCCACTCCTAGAAATAAAACCCAGAGAATTGAAAGTGTATGTCCATACTAAAAGATGGACACTAATGTTCACAGCAGGACTAGTTATAATGACCAAAGAAGTGGAAACGACTCAAATGTCATAAAAGAATCAATTGATAAATAAAATGTAGTATATCCATGCAACGCAATATTATTTGGCCGTAAAAAAACACGAAGCACTGATACATGATGCAACAAGAATGCATTTTTAAAACATTATACTAATGAAAGAAACCAGCTGCAAAAGAGCATTCCTTTTATAGAATAGACAAATTTATAGAGGGTTGCCCAGGGATGGACGGGGCCGGGGGAGAAAGAAAAGATTGTGGGAAGGGGCTGCCAGTTATTGTATTTCTTTTTGGGGTGATGAAAATGTTGTAAAATTGATTGTGAGGATGGTTGCGTAACTCTGATTATAATAAAAACCACTAAATCACACATTGTACATACATGAATTATATGGCAAGTGAATTCTATCTCAATAATGCTGTCACAAGTAAAGTAATAAAAATAAGAGCAAAATTGTATTCAGTAGCAGAAAATATAACGTTGCAAAGGTACTCGGCCGTCAATGCAATTCTGAAAGCAAGGATGGGCTGACTTTGGAGGTGTGGAGAGCAGAGGGAGACTCAGCCTGGAAGCCCCCACCTGCAACATACCTGCCTTGAATTCTGGCTCTTCCTTTTACTAACCATATGATGCTGGCACACTCTCCCACTTTCCGTTTTAGAATCTATAACACTAGGACGATACATTTGACTTCCAGGACTATTGTGAGAATTAGGAATTATATATTCAAATTCCCTGGCACATTGTCAGTATTGGATAGAGTCAGCTTGTATTATTAGCTATTATTAAAATTGGGCTGTGATTCAGAAGTTCATTTGCAAGTATAGAAACTGTCTTTTTTTTTTTTTTTTTTTTTCTTTCTCAAGGAAACCTTTTAAGTATGGTTTGGTTCCTGGGCAAACACAAAGCGGTCTATTTAACTTTCTCTGTAAAGGTTCTTTTTTTTTTTTTTTTTTTTTTTTTTTTTTAAAGAGAGAGGGAGGAAGGGAAGGAAAGACAGAGAGAAGGAAGGAAGGATGGAAGGAAGGAAGGAAGAGAAACATCTTTAAACATTTTCTTGTTTTATTATATTTTGTTTGTTTGTTTGTTTTTTTTACATGGGCTGGGGCCGGGAATCGAACCGAGGTCCTCCGGCATGGCAGGCAAGCACTCTTGCCCGCTGAGCCACCGCGGCCCGCCCCTGTAAAGGTTCTTTATACTAAGTTTGTAGTCTAAATTCTGGGACTGCTTAAGCAAGGAAGGCAGGAAGTGGGAAAAGGATAAAAAATTGTTCCTGTTAAAAACAGGTTTTTAAAATGATTATAAAGATTGTATAGTTTGCTTTTATAAACATTGAAAATACCAAAACTGTGCATAAGAAAGAAAAAACTCTACGAGTTTATCATTCCATGTCAACAAACATTAATATTTTCTAGTATGTTTGCCTTTCTGTTAATTTTTTAAAAACTTTCTTTCTTTCATTTCCTTCCTTCCTTCCTTCCTTCCTTTTTCTTTCTTTTCTATTTATCTAGCTATCTAGCTATCATTTAGCCATCTATTATTTCCTAAACTTTTTAAGAGTAGGTTTTATATAGGTTGTATATAGCATACTCCTTGAATACTGAATACATCATTGCGCATTTCCTGAGAACAAGGATATTTCCTACATAACCATGTATTTCTTATGTGCAATTAGCAAGTACAAGAAATTTAGCAGTCATATAAAACTTACAGTCTATAGTCTAGGTTATCTAAATTCAAATAATATCCTTTTCAGCCTTTTCTCCTCCATCATTAGATTCCATCTTTGTGTTAATGTTTAACAGAATTGAAATCATGCCACATACACTGTTTGGTAGGAAACGTTGTTCACTTACCAGGATATTAGTAGCATTCTTGGACATTCTAGCTTTAAATAACTACATTATCTCTCATGATATGACTATATATTTCATTTACAAATTTAACCTACTGGTATTGGAAATATAGGAGGCTGTAATTCTTGCTATCATAAATAGTATGGCCTTGAATTCTTTTTGCCACAAACCTTAGCTGCAGCTCCATTATTGATCAATCCTTTAGAATAAGATTCATGAGAAAACTGGTATGAGCATTTTATGTATTTTTTTAATCCATATTGGCATACTGCCTTCCAGAAAGAATATATGGACATGTGTTGCCACCAGCAGTATATGAAATTGCCTGTTTCCCTCTACATTTACTGGCATTGATGATACTCTTTGCCAATATGGGAAATGACGAATATTATCAGCCATGTCCTAGAAGTTCAGAAAGTTTATGTGTGTCATGAGTCAACTCTCTTCCCAGAGTCCAAACCCCACATTTTCTTCATTAGTTCCTAAATCATCTGGGTGCTTTATGCCCCAAAGCGGTCTTAAGTTCCCTACTCTCCTAGCCCCAATGACTTTTCCCCATCAAGATATTCCTGGCTGCAAGGGTACCTGCTTTTCTGTTCTCCTATTGAAAATAGTTTTTCTTTCTGGGTTATTTATCTCAGCAAGGTGTTGGAAAGCAAGCAACCTAACAGAATAGTTTTTCCCTAACTTGTGAATAATTAATAACACTTCATCCTGTATCTTTAAATGAGTACTCCTAATAACTAACCCTGGGAGAATCTCTGGGGATTTTAATTTTGGGTCTATTAAGAGAATGAGGTGGAAAATGTGTGCAGAGATAGAAAGTAAAGATTTCTGAAGGAGACCCGCCAGTTCATTACCTTGAAATCTAGTTTCTGGTCGGCTACCCTACATTAGTAGTCTTTTCCAAAGTTTCATCCCTTCCTCTCTGAACCTTAAACTGAGTTTTCAATCCTGGCTGCACAGTTGAATCATTGGAGATCTTTAAAAATTCCATGGTCTGAGGCCACCCCCACAAGTCTGATTTTATAAACTTAGGGTGGGACCCAAAGAATTGTATTTTTTTATTTTTCCTAGGAAATTCCTTTGTATGGTCAGCACCAAGAACCACTATTCAGAAAGCTAAGATCTTCACACAGGCTTCCACTATAAGGCTCACATGTAGGGAAAAGATCAAAGTAGAAGAAAAAGCAGACATAATAATGGAGAGACAGAGAGAGGGTGGGAGGGTGGGAGGGAGAGCGGAGAAGAAGAAGAAGGAGGAGGAGGAGGGGGAGAAGGAGGAAGAAGGGAAAGATGGGTAAGAGGAAAAAGAAAAAGGAGGAGGGGGGAAGTGAGGAGGGTGGAAGGAAGAAAAGAAGGAATGAAATAAAGGAGAAAGGAAGGGAGATAAGAAGAAGCAGCCTTTTAACATTAAGTGCAAACTTTAAAGGGAGGACGACACAGAGAGCCCTGTGGAAAGGAGGTAGACCCAGAATAAGAACAGAGGCTGATGGTCTTGTCCGCAGAGACCCAGTGAGCAGTTTTCCTGTCTGGGGCCTGCTTCACGTGTAAAATAAATGGATATTTACGTTCTGATTAGAAAAGACACTGCCACAAACTCTGTATGTACTTTGTTCCCTGCTGTAACCCTTGTGCCTTAGCAGGGTGCCTGGCCCTTAGGGAGCTACTTAGACCTCATATGTGAACTAGTTATTGACTCCCATCCTGCCCAGTCTAGAGGATCTCTCCAGAGGCAGCTTCAAATGTTATACAGATGTATTCAAATGAGTATGTAAATGAAAGCAAAAAGAAGTGAGGAACTGCAACTGGCTGTGACCCCCAATTGCCCCTGACAGGGGTTTAATGTTCATCTCTAGGAAGCACCTGGCAGAGCCTATACCTCATTAGCCGAGCCTCGGTGGCTGGGACCCAACCCTGGCCTTGTCAGAGGACAACTGCTTTTGGGAGAAAACCTGGTCACCATGCTGAGCAGCTTCAGGGTTCTCCCTTACACCCCAAGCAGATGTTCAAGGCTGCTGCAGAGCCTGCACAGGAGGGAGCATCCTGGAAACACACAAGGGTCCTTTTAGGTCTGGCTCTTCAAAGCAGATGTGATGCAGCCACCCTGGTGGGGATACAGCTGGGCTCTCAGCAGGTGTTGCCCATCTGAGGTCTTCTCATCCATTGAAGGTCATAGGTTCTTGCAGCCTGGAGCCTCTGTTCTGATTTCCAGGACTTTACTCCTAGCTGGGTTTCTTTGAGATTGCTCTGGTAAGCTCTACTGTGTCAAGTATAATGTACTTTCAGAAATAGCTCTTACCTTATCCCTTACTCAGTGTATTTAGCTGAGAAGCTCTTCATTCTGGTTGCTTGGGGGCTGTGCAAACCCTAGGGTCTATCACTTTTCCCAGCTTCTTTATCTCCTAGCTCCTATCATCTGAAACCAGAAGGGTCTTTGAATATGGGCCTCTTGCGAGGTCATTCCCATGCTAGAGGTCCCTCACAGATTTGTGGAGTTCAAAAGCAATCATTTTTGTCTCTGGCTGCATATGGGTATCACCTAGGGAGCTTTGAGGCAGATCCCTAGGTCATCACCAGAGATTCTGATGGAAGTGGTCTGGGCTGGCCGCATGCACGGGGCATTTGCAAAGTGCGCTACTGAATTGCTTTTCCAAAATATTGTTGAAATCCTTTCCTCAAACTAACATCTGCAGAACCCGGTGTTTTTATCCTTTTCCCACTTGCCTTCCTATGGTCCTCTCCACCTTCTGTCCCCACACACTTGTTACTTTGTGCCAGCTCTTCCCTCTCCTGGAACGCTTGCTCCTTGAATGGTGAACTCCTGCTGATTTTGCAAAACTTCCCTTAACTGTCACCACCTCTTCTGGGAAGCTTTCTCTCTGGATCCTCACCTAGAGATGGTTCTTCTTTCTTCTCTGCTCCCATACTCTACCCAGAATTGCAACTGTTGTTATACTTGTTTGCTTGCTTCACTCTCTCTGCCCCACTGGCCTGAACTCAAAGGACAGTATTTTAATTCTCTGTGCATAAGTCTGTTCCATTTAACTATAAACTATCCAAGATAGAGACCTTGCGATGTAAATATCCACACTCTCAAAACCAAGGACTCTTTTGTTGTTGCTGCTGTCTGTTTTAGCAAAAATTATGATCTTTTTTTTTTTTTATAATCCTACTTATGATCTGATAGGAATGCTTCTACATGGGCCATTGTCTTAGCTTGCTTATTACACAGAACAACCTATAGGCACAATCATCTCCATTTTGCAAGAGAGGAAAATGATGCACCAAGAAGGAAACAAGCTCAGAACATAGCAGGGCACAGTACATAGCTACTGAATAACACACTGTGAAGCTATGCACTCTTGTCTCAGGCAAATTTTTGTGGCCCCATTGGTTAATATGACTGTGTCTCTCTCATCAAGTACTTTGCAGTGACATTTCCTTAATATATAGTAAACTTTTATAAGGAAGCAGTTGAAACCTTCCTGACCACCTCCCAATTGGGTTACCTCAATAATATGTGTCAGCATGTAATACCTAAGAAAATAATTTGGGGTGAAAGATGAGGTGAAGAACTAATATTTCATAAGAATCCACTGTACCTAGGAACTTTCATGCCTGATCTCATTTGATCTCTTTAACAGTGGTACAGAATAGGTAATATTTTATCTACAGATGATAAAACTGAGGTAGGTGACGAACCAGTGTCACATAACTAGTTACAGAAGAAAATTGAAATTGAACAAGTCTGTGAATTATCTAAAACAGGAGAGGGTGCCCCCTCCAGGCAGGTTGTTGTAATTGAGTTTTCTTCATCTACTTTGGCTTTTTAAAATGAGTTTATTTTTAACTATGAAAGGAAGATAAGCTAATTTTAGAAAAGTGTGAGCAAATTAACATTGCCTATAACCTCACCACCCAATGATAAAACCGTTGGTTACATTTAGAGGCATTTTTTCAGCCTTTGTATCAACATTTGTGTATGCGCTAACAAATCAATTATTATATGACATTTATATTCATGTTTTTTCAATTTTGCGTCTTGCCCTTTGTTTTTAAACAAAAGCAATGTTAGTGGTTTATCCTCCTTTCAAAGAGAAAAGGAGAATGGATTAAGTGGTAACAAGAGGAAGAAAGATGGCTCTTGGGTAGCAGCTGGGGGTAGACAGTGGGCACAGTTCTGCAAATGCACGTGGACCACTGCAGGCTGGGAACCCTGCCCTGGGCTCTGAAAACCTCCCAGAATCCATCATCTCTGTGCTTGCCTTTCCTGTTTCTTTTACAGGCAGCAACTTGAATGATGGTTTGTGGCATTCAGTTAGCATCAACGCGAGAAGGAACCGCATCTCTCTCACTCTGGATAATGAGGCAGCATCGCTGGCTCAGGATGCCACCAGCCTGCAGATTTATTCTGGAAATAGCTACTACTTTGGAGGTAAATTCTCCAACCACTGAGATTGACAATAAAGAAGGGAGGGTGTATACAGCGGAGATTTATTCTGCTATGATGACCCTTGCTTTGTCAGTCAGACCATTCTCCCATCCCCTTCAACTCCCATCCTACCCCAATGCACATAGGAACATGCCCCCAAGCCCAAAATAGTGAGATGCAAACTCACTCACAGCTGTGAAAATATAAATTATCTAGGTCAGTGCTGAAGAAGAAAAGAATTTTAGCTATAAGAGCTGGAGTTACATAACACGTCCAAAGGAGATTTTTTTTTAGCCACACCATGTTCCGTGATCACTTTGGAAGGGAGAAACTCAGCTGAAAGCTTGGAGAAAGTGTACCAGAGTCAGCAGTACTTGCTGGAGGAGAAACCCAGGTGGGAAGACTCGAACAACCCAGCACGCTATGCCATGTAGGCCACTCCTCTGTCACTTTGCTTTCTATATAATTCCCTCTCTCTTCCTTCCCCCAACTCAGAGCCATGCTCAGGAAATGGGGCAGCTAGGAATGGGACAAATTAGAAGACCCACGTACACAGAGCAGCTATTAGAGACCTTGTCCCCTCCGATGTTACGTGGATCTTGGGAAACTTTCCCACGAGGAGAAACATAAAGACAAAGTTAAGATTGGGAAAAGACGCCTGATTAGTCATCTATTGCTTTGTATAGATGCAAATACCTTTTTATTTAGTCTTTTCAAGGCACTCATTTCATTAAAAATTAATATCTAATTTCTTAGGTGGTTGTTTGTATTACAGAAACAATCTCTAAAGACTATTTAAGCTCCACGGCTGTTTGGCCTTGAGCGAGGCACTTATTATCCCTGAACTCACTTATCTGGAACATGAGAAAAGAAAGCACACCTTTAGATTCACGGGGAGGGTTCAGTGAGAAGGATTTTACATGCCCAGCACAGTGCCTTCTACATAATAGGAAATCAACAAATTGTCATCAGTTCTTGTATATATGGGTGTGAACTGGGGTCTTGACTATAGTTGCCAATTGCTTTTGCTTTAAGAGACTGAACAGAATTACTGTCCAAAATTATACAGTGCAGTCTCTCTTAAATAGAATTTGCAAGTCATTTCTCTCGTACAAATGACATGTGAGTACAGCTCTGAAATAGAATAAAAGGTTGTGCATATGCAGTGTACATGTCGGGGTCTCCTGAGAGGAAAGGACAGTGGAACTCTATCTCCATGGTTTAATTTTAGAAACCCTCAAAAAGGGTTTCTGTCCTTCACCCCAAACCTTCCTTCACCAGGGTGGAGATAACAAATTCCTAGAAGAAGGAAACACACTTCTGTTCTCTATAAATATTTTACATAGCTTACCTCACATTTAATTCATGCAACACCATTTTGAGGTAGGTAATATATATGCATTACAAAGTATTTGCTGAGATGAAATAATAATCTTCACAAAGCCACACAACTAGTACGTAGCAGAACCAGGATCCAAAGTCAGATCTGTGTTTTTCACCTGTGTAAGCAAAAGCACAAGAAGGTAAGAGTAGCATAAAGATTGCAGAAGAAAGGTCTTGGGTGCTCCAGAGAAAAAAACCTCACAGTCGGCAGTTTTGCATTTAATGCACCATTTCAGGAACGGAGGGAGAAAGCTATTTTAAATTTATTTCTAGGCTAAATGAGTGATTTTGAATAATTATGGTACAATCAGCATCTGAAATGTTTTCGAGGCATAACTGCCCCAGTTGAAGAAATGTCTTTCCAAGTGGACCTTAAGGAACACTACTGGGCTTAGGACATGCAAATTTATCTGTGATTTGAACAGTGTTTAAACAAAGGCTCCACACATAACTCTCAACTTAAGGAAGGTGAAAAATGAGTTTCAGTAATATTAGTCAACTTACATAAATTCTCTCTGCCGCTTCAATTAGAAGTTGTAGCATCTCTCTTTATTTTATAGCATGCTTGTGAGCCGTTAACCAGCTGCCATGCTTTAGCCCAGCAGCGACTGTCTATTAGAGATGGCTGAAATAATTCCCAATTATTTATGGGTTATTGCCATGTTTTCAAGTTCACATTCCCATATGCTCTGAACCTATTAAAACCATTGGGATGGGGTTTTTAAAAAGCATTATGCTGCTCTATACCTGTCTTAATGAGAAATTGATAAGCCTTGGTTGCAAGCTATGCTAAATCATTGTAATACATTTTTTTTAAGAACACTCTTTAGAAGGTATGGTGCTAACCTTTCATTCTTGCTATTACAGCCGTATAACTATGTGCATTTAAACTCTTAGTTCCCTTGGAGTCTGCATTTACTTTATACACCACTTCAAAATTCTAGTTGCGTTCCTTTGTGTACCTTTCTCAGAAACTGAGCCTGTTAATGCTAACAATTAACCAGACAATTACTCTGCTGCCATCCTTACCCAAGGCATAATTTCCTTTGAAAGTGTAATTCAGAATTGAATTGTGCCTTTAGACGTGCATTTCAAGACAGAGCCAAAATACCCAACTACTTATAATATGCTGCTACTTTGTGAGGATTCAGGTGCACGATGCAAAAGAATGACAAATAGCTTACCAATAGGGAAAAAAACAAATAAGAACGAGATGAATGTTATAGTATTGGTATTCCCTTCAACGCACTTTGTCTTTTTTCTCTACAGTGATTTAGTATGTCCTGTTTTGTAGCTATCCTGTCCCTTCTCAGAAGTGCTAGAATTTATAACAAAAGTCCATGCACAACCGTGAATGAAAAAGCACCAAAATAATTAGACCTCAAGGTCTTCCATCGATACGTCGCCAAAGCAATGACTGATCATTTCAGTATTCTTCTCCGTCTTTTTCCTCTCTCCCACAGGGTGTCCTGACAATCTCACCGATTCCCGATGTTTAAATCCCATTAAGGCTTTCCAAGGCTGCATGAGGCTCATCCTTATTGATAACCAGCCCAAGGACCTCATTTCAGTTCAGCAAGGTTCCCTGGGGAATTTCAGTGATTTACACATTGATCTGTGTAGCATCAAAGACAGGTAATTATTACCTCTTCTCCTCTGTTCTTTCACACCTTTCCCCTTCTCACTGTTCTAAGTATGAATTTCTTTAAGCAAAATTCTATTCTACCAGCATCAGCCACATTAGAGATAATTGAGTCGCCTAATGGAAAATATTTCTGAAAGGATTTCAAGCCCGGAGAAAAATGGTTTAAATTAGTTGATTCTCCCCTCATGTTGACTTGCAGTAAATGGGATATGCAAATTAAATCAAAATACAAATTTGTGAAAGGATTAACATTTTATGCATAAACAACATTTGATTACTTTCAAGTTAAAAGTAAAGCAAAAAGGAGGCAGAAATTAGTTCGCTCCTAAATTATTTCATTCTTCATGGCAGTGGGTGTCGTTTCTGACAATGCAGATGGACACAAGCATTAGTCCCCCTGGGAATCCTATAGCCGTGGTTTTAGCAGCACTCCATAGTGCACAGTTACTTCCTGGGGTGGGGGGCTGATCTTTGCTGTTGTTTCTCCCCCTTCCCCCCAAAAAGTGTCTTTGGCCCAGAGGAGACCACATTCTGACTAGAGAGAATCACAGCTTTTATTCTGCATCCTAAGCTCTAGAAAAAGCATAGTTTTTGCTCTCCATTTATCCTGAGATCTGATTCTTCTTTTTTGGTAAGTTTTCAGATTGAAAGAACCCCCTCCCACTGCAGAACACAAATGAGGAAAGATCCTGGGTTTTCAGGAAAGATTCCCATTTTCTCAATAGTATTCCCTAGCTCCTACCTCCTTCACTCTTCCAGTTCTGCTCCCTCCAATAAAAAGAACCATTACTGAATGGTGTATAGGAGAATAATATGTGCCAGCACTTTCTGATGTGTTTGTGACATAGAGTTTGTTCATGACACAGTAGGGTATAAATTAGTCATTACAATTAAATGAGATAAATGACCAAGAAATGCACCCTTCTCTGTGGCGCTATAGTAGCAGCAATTTACTCTGGCCTCAGGAGAATGAGATCAAGAAGTTTTCCAGGAGGTAATCCTGAGCTGAATCTTAAAGGAGGGCATTCAAGTAGGCATGGCAGAGGCCACAAAGAGGGATGTCATGGTAGGGTGGGCTGGCGGGACATAACAAGTGAAACAGCACAAAAGCAAGTGAGAGCATGGTTTGCAAATAGCCCATCAGTTCAAGACATTTAGTTTTCCTTTAAAAATCTTTAATATTGGGATGCATTTAACAACTAATGGTGTGCAATCTTTTACTCAGAAGCATTATTTTCATTGTGGCACATAAATGAACGGTATTGATTACAGTTAATCGAGTCTCAGATTTGATCAGATATAGCTCAGTAGGAATGGTAGCTCAGTATGTGAATATGGCTAGAAATGTGGATCAAGATAAAGCAGAAGAACCGCGTGTGCCAACAGAATTCTGCTTCATGCTCTAGATGATCAACCAAGAAGGAACTAGTCAGATTTGTCTGATAGAAAGAATACCTAAGAGGAAGGGAGAGAGATGGATTGGAAGGGATCTAGCACAGAGTTAGAGAGGTGACTGTCCCAGTGCAGGAAAACAGTGGTGAGAAGTAGAAAGGGCCTGCTCTGAGTGGCACAGAAATCAACTATGCAGAGCACATTCTCTGCTAATGCTCAGAATGACCAATATAACTTGGTGGAGCATTACTCCTGTGTTTCTCTGTTAACACCACTACACATGGGATCATCAACACATTATAGGTTCCCTGGCTCTTCTGTTCCTTTTTTTTTTTTTTTTTCCATTCTATCATCTGGAAAAGTGGGTAATGAAATGCATGCTTCATTAAAATGTGCTAATTTAGAGACCTCAGAATAAAAAAAACACTAAAGAGGATCATTGCCAGCCCTATAGCCTTTTTAATGGTGAGGGGGAAGCATATAACTTCATTAGCTAACACACACAGCCTTTTGTAAAATCTGTGGGTTGAATGAGGGGACATTTATCAGTTGGGGTTTCTTGTGATATCTTAATTCCTAATCGAGGAAGCTCCCATTATTTTGGATTATGCAAATGTCATTGTCATCCACACTGCATCATTACTTATGTATAATTGTAGTCTATATAATTGTATTACATACAATTGTGTTTTGTTTAATTGTATAATAAAGGATTATATTTACTAGACAGTGCTCCAACAGAAGGGAAAACTGGCAAAAGGCTTTGTTGGATTAATTGTTTCTTGAACTTATATTTAACATTTGTTGGGGAGTTACAGAGATTGGGAGGGCAGTTGATTTGATGTTTATTTTATTTACTTATTTATTTATTTTTTGGAGGGTTGCATGGTGCAGGAATCAAACCCCGGTCTCCCACATGAAAGGCTAGCATTCTACCACTGAACCACCCATGCCCCGCTTTATTTTTAACATACTAATCAAAATGGACTTGATTTCAGGGCCAAGTGCAAAATATCCATCTTAAGGAGCTTGTCATTATTTAGATGGAGAGAAATATCTGTCTGTGATTTTTCTTACTTGTAACTGTGTCTGGAAACTCCAAGGTGGACAACCTGTGGGTTTGCTTAAGTCTGTTTTTACTCCCAGACCACTTCTTATACCTCAGATGTCATGGAAACCCAAGCCTCCTTCTTTTCTTCTCATTGGCTGTCCCATACACAAGTCTCTCTTCTCTCCCCCAAACTAGCATACCCGCTTGTGAAGAGGGACCCAGCCCTTCCAGCTTCTCTTCCTTAGGAGTCTTATAAATCTAGGGGATCTTAGCACTAGTTCTCTGGTAAAAATCAGTTTTGGGAAAACCAATGTAGCCTCCATAGAAGGTGTATAAATATTCTAAACTGATTAGAGCTTCAGTTTTTACTGGGAGTATTTTGACATGGTACCTAGAGAACCTGACTAATGCTCTCAGACATCACCTTCAGCAAAAGCCATGAGGGTCTCTTCTTCTGTGATGAACACCAAGAATTAAATGCTAGGGAGCCTTACTGTCCAACTCGCATCTTATCTTGCTGTTGGGCAAATGACCAAATCGTCTGGCCTCTGGGAAGAAAGGAGGTGGAATGATTGGCATGGGCCTCACAGCTTCTGGTATCAGAGACAATGGTTGGCTTGCAGAGGTTAGATCTGTTGAACTGTCAAGTGCAGTCTAAGGATGGGATGGAGAGAAGGAGACAAAGCATGTATAATCTCAACTAATCAGAACAGAGCATTCACAATAAAGCTCATGTGCCTTTTAGTATTCCTTTTAAGCATCCAGATAAATTGTACTGCCACTATCCCTCCTCTATTGGTTCCATCCTTCACAGCTTCATATTCTCTATAACCCAAACCTGACCTTTATGATCCATAGCTGTCTCTTCCAGGACCTTGAACTTAAAGTAGGCAAGACATAATACTCTAATCTATCACAGGGCAAAGACACTCTCAAAAACTGCTCCATTTGATAAATAAATCTTTATCATAACTTCTGCAGTCCAAGCTCATAGATAGCCATTGGGCAAAGAGTGAATGAATGAGACAGCCTTATGTAAAAACTTGAATAGGAAAGGATGTGGTAGCTGGGGGAGTATAGGGACATCAACATCCTTATTCTATAAAAGAGGGAAAAGAGAGATCCAGAGAAGTGCCTCAACCTTCCCAAGGTTATGCAGGGTTGACATTGCAATCAAGAGTTGAATGTTACCCGTGTTCTCTCTTCAGTACAATCTACCAAAAAGGTACTTCAAATCAGCTATCATTCCATGTGGTTGTAAATATGTAACTCCATCTTCTATCTGGCCTTTTAATATGTTTGTCAAAGATAAGGAATATGACCTATTGTTTGTAAAACTTTAGTGGCTATTGAGATTTCATTTAAAGGTAGACATTCACAATAGTGTGAGTTGGCAGGCAGGGACTGAATGAACAGAGGGCAGTAGGTCCCAGTGGTCCAAGCCCGAACTGGGTCTTGACCAGTCCTAAGGAGCTCAAAGTCCAGGGCCCAAGGATGCTGATGGGAATATGCTGAGGTCATCCAAAGGAAAATTCCTGAATCCAAGCCAGGTGGCAGCAGCAAACTTGAGAGATCCTAAGATGCAGAAATTATGAGCTCTAGAGGCTGAGTTTAAACTCCAGCCACATTGGTCATTAGCTTGATATGTGTAGCAAACTAACTAACCCTTTTTGCACCTGTTTATTCCTTTTATTTATTTATTTATTTTTTGCATGGGCACGCACCGGGATTCAAACCCGGGTCTCCGGCATGGCAAGCGAGAACTCTGCCTGCTGAGCCATCATGACCTGCCTTGTTCCTTTTAATTTTGAGAGCAGTTCACTTGCTGGCCCCACACAAAGTACCTGTTTGATATGCCCTTCTATGCAAAGCCTCACTTACCCTCGGGGGTGAAAGTTGAAGATTGGGGTGCCATTATAATGAAAGTGTCTCCATCCATCAAAAATCATTGCCTACAAGCATCCACGATTATTCATAGAGACTGATTTTGTGTGGCCATCCGTAGTCAGGTGCCAGTCCCAGGTAGTCTCTTTCTCATAAAGTGATGCTATTATGTACGGCCCTTGGGGCTCATCCAGTTCTGGTTCTGTACAGCAGAAAATAGATGTGTCTGAGAGGGTGGTGAAGCAGGTATGAAAACTGGAAGTTGGGGCTCTGAGCCTGAGGCCTTTGCTCTTGTATCCCATGGAGATTTTTTGCTCTAATCCTTTCTAAAATTGAACAATTTAGATATTGCAAAGAGTAAATACCATGTGGGACACTGCTTTAAATTTCTTGTGGTCACCTAAGTTGTGAAATGTAGCTTTTTCCCCAATAACCACATCCCTTTCTGCCAACAAACTGTTGTTTAAGAAAAGCCAAAGCATCTGGTCAAGATTCTTCTCTTCTCAATTCTGGGCTTAGAGTATTATAAACACAGAGAGTGGGAATGCATTATGTTAGATAATCTCCCATAAACAGACTCAGGCGAAAACCCACCCTGCCTGTGTGAGTTTGTTAAAAATAGAGGGTAATATAAAAAGAATGCATCGGTGGGTAATGCATATGTTTTAGTTCTCTAAAACCGAAGCCTTTGCATGGGGTGCCAAAAAAGCCATTGCAAGGGCAATGCCCACACAATCTGAGCTTCTAATTCTAAAGTGAGAAATGTTATAATATAGTGTTCTCCCTTCACTCATGGAATGGGGCCAAATCAAAACAAGTCACTTCTGTTTTTTTTTTTTTACTTATCATTTTGGCTTCCTTTTTATGGAGCAAATGGGAAGATTATATTTTATGTAACAGTTACAAAGTAAGCATTTTCTAAATATCAGTTTGTTTAATTCTCTCAACTGCCCTACACAATCCACGGGTCCTTATCAAAGTTTCAATTCTGGACCAGCTGTGTCAGCAACACCTAGAAACTTGTTAGAAATGTAAATTCTCAGCCCCAACCCAGACCTGCTGTATCAGAAATTGGGGTGGGGGATGTGTTGAGCAATCTGAGTTTAAACAAATCCCTCAGGTGAATTTGATAGAAATTTACATTAGAGAACCAGTGATCTATTTTCCATGATCACCATTTAAAAGATAAGACCACAAGAGTTTTAGGGAAGTTTGGTGAATTGCCTAGCGTTACATGTTTAATATTTGGACTCAAACCCAGATATGTATTATATATAACTTTAATTCTCATAACAATCTGTGACGTTGATAACGTCAAGTCCATTTTACAGATAATGAAATTGAAGCACAGAGACACTGATTAACATATCCGACAACACACAGTTAGTATGAGACACCCAATGTTCTTCAGCAGGGCAGTGAAACAGACAAAGGAGAAGATAGGATACTGGTTTTCATGAATGGAGTGCCTTGGACGTCACAGGGGGTGTTCAGCTCTGCTGCCCACTGCTCTAGCTTACTGCCAACAGTGAGAGGCAAGAGAGCTCAAGAGAAAATCAAACCACATGGGGAGCTCCACCCAGAGATCCAATTTCAACCGTTTCTTTGGGTTGAGGAAGAAGTAGAGGAGCTTCAGAACTAGCCTAGAATTAGTCTTGAGGGGGTAGATGTTGATCTGATTTGGTAAGAACCTTCCTTCTGAAGCTACCCAGAAAAAAAAAATGCTTAGTTTTTTGTGTGAGTGGTTTCTAAATGAGAACTTATTCCCCCACCCATCTTATAGGATGTCATTAAGGAAGAGGGAATTTGGAAGAATAGAAAACCCAGCTTTGATTTGACTAACCTACCTTGAAAGAGTGTGTCTGTGTTCAATTACTGATCACTCTTCTCTCCTATCACCCGTTTTCACAAGAAAAGTGCATCATTACCTTGATGAAATGGTACTTCTCTACCTGTGTCTGTGGAAGGGTGAAGAAATGCTTTTGATAAATGGAAAACAGTGGGTGGACAAAGCCAAGGGTGGTGCTTCATTCTGACATGTCAGGAACAGTGAGAATCTTCACGCACCAAAAGGTAATCTGAAATATTCATGCTGAAAAAAAACAGTGTTTCAAGCCAAGGGGACAAGAACTTCCAAAGATGAGGGATTCATTCCAAGAGCTTGAGTTAGGAGGTCAAGAAGAGGCATTCTTTTTCAAATAACGGTGAGAAAATGCCTATCAAAAGCATTACATTCTGGGGTCCTCTTTCCCAGATTTCCTGAATTTTCTAGTCCAGAAATTTCAACACTTGGGATGACATGGAAACCAGTGTAGACTTTGGTCTGGGTGAAAACATGGTGAAAAACTTATTTTAGAATCCTGAGTTGCTCCTGTGGAGTATTGCTTATATTTAACTGTGCAAAAATAAGAAGAAAGATATTCTTTTTCATTGCTCCCCTTTGCACAATCATTATCTCAATAAACCTCAACCAAAGCCCTGTTAAGGGCCTTCCCTAAACACAGAAAAGGGTTTTCACATTCTCTAAAGAATTCATCCACACTCACAGCCACCATCACAATCCCATTTTTCCTCATCCGTATCGATGTCCACTCATCTGGCCCCTGAGTCAGAAAGACCTGTGACCTTCAAAGATATTTATTTTTCTTTTCTGATCCCAAAGCATTCATTGCTGGTACTTTGTATGCACCACTATTGGACACAATTGAGAAAGGAAAGGAGGAAAAAGAGTTTAATACATTTTGAGTTGGAGGAAAAACAGGTCTTGCAATAAAATTTTCTTACGTGAGTCCAAAGTGATACATAAATTTAAAACGGGTTCCCATGATATTTTCCTCTGCAATTAAGAGGTCTCATAGGAAATCATCAAGTCAGAATGTGGTCTCCTGGTTTGATTATGAACTCTCTTTATGGATTACATGCATGTTTCCCTTATCACAGGCAAGGTCAGCATCATGTAGACAATTCACTTTAATTCTCATTGTGCCCCAAAGGGAAGATTAGTGTCCCTGGTGAGGAGATGAGGAAAATGAGGCCAGCATAAACTTAATAACTTGCCCCACAATGGAATCAAGCTTGGGATTCTGAGCCCATGCTCTTTACATTTTAGCTAACCTTGTAACAGAAAATCATTCTTGGTGTCTCAGCTCCCTCAGCTCTCAAACAGGGATAATGAATGTGTTTTTAAAGAGGTAAGGTGTTGAACAAAAGCAAAATGTTATTGCTACTGCTTCCCTCTTGGAGTGGTGGGAAGAATTGAGTGAGTTTGGGAAGATGAATGTATTTAAGGTTAAAATCTAGAGACATTGAAATGGATGGATAGCGATGTATCTCAGCAAGCCAGACTTTAAGAAAACCCACACCCTGGCAGAAAAGGATGACACTTTTCCAAATTTTTTTTCTACATACCTAACCTATTTTATTTTTTGGACAAGTGAGTAATATTATCACTTGCTTCCAGTTACAGATTTGAAATCTCCCCGCCAGGGTTAGCTTCATCTTAAAAGAGAAGGCTTTGGCATGATTTATTAGACAAATGGCAGGACCTTTTCTCCTAACATTGGGATATGCTGTAGACTAAGTAATAGATCATTCAGTGCCTGGGAAGGGAAACAAACGACCCAGAAATAAATAGTGACTTCAGAGAACCCTTAACTTTTTTAAGCAAAATTTCCTGATCACTTTGCTAGCGGTTTACCTCATGCTGGGAAACATAATCCCCAACGTGATAATTCAGAAGGGGGCTATACTTGCCAAGTATCAAAATTGTTCAAGTGTGGTTCTTCTGCAGTTCTGGATTTATCTTTGCAATTTACAGAATCCCACACTCTGAAATGAGAATCCTGTGCATCAACACAGGATTTGCATGTGCAAACAGTGTTGATTTTTTCACATGCACAGCCCACAATGTGACAATATCCGGGGAGTCCCTATACCCACTCCTAGTTCCAACTTGGTAACAGATGCCCGTATTTTGCTAATCTTCCTTTGTGACCCAGTTATTCAATCAGGAAATCTTTCCTGCATACCTCCTACATGCCAGGCACATTTCTTTGCCCTGGTGATTCAAGCATGAACAAGACAGAGAGTCTCTCTGATCTTAGAAAGCATGCCTTTCTTTTTCCAAATCTCATGCCCTGGCCTTCCTTGTACCTTTGGAGCAGGGGCTTTTTCTTTATTATTATGAACCATTCATTCATTCAGTCAGTCAGTCATATTTGGAACATCTCCACTGTGCCAGTGCTAGGTAGAGATGAGGACACAGTACGGTGCTGATGAGAGTAGAGCATCCCTGACTAAAGGGAGGGACCCAGACCCTAACCAAATGACCATGGCAATAAATATATATGTTCCCAAATAAAATGAGTTGCATGAAGGAAATAAAAAGAGCACTGGGAGAGAGTTAGAGAGGGAGCTGATAAATGTATATTGGGGATGGGAGCAGCATTTCAGGAAAAGAAGGAATGGACGTGGATATTATGTTCTTCAACCTCTGCAAGCATGGCTGCTCAGAGGTCAATGCAAATTCGGATCAGCAAGTTTCTCAGGTTTATGCTCCCCAGTGCCTTAGAGAAAGCTCAGGCTGCTGATTCTGATCTGAACATTTTGTGTTTGTATTCTTTGCTGAAATCACTGTTTGCTAAGGGATCTAAGGGGCCAAGAAGTACTAAATTCTCTTTAACTAGAGTTTTATTTTATTTTATTTTATTATTTATTTATTTTTTGCATGGACAGACTGACTCCAGGAATTGAACCAGGGTCTCTGGCATGACAGGTGAGAATTCTGCCACTGAGCCACCGTTGCCCTATTTTTATTTATTTTTTTTAACTGCAGTTTCGTATGAAAATAAATTCCCCACATTTTCTATGATCACGGGTGTGCTGGGAATTCCTCCATCTGTCTTTAGCACTGCTTCCCTCCTCTCAGCCACCATGGCTAAAGGGTTCATCCTCTAGTAATTTGTTCCTAAGAACATGGAGAATACATCAACACTTAGGGAAAGAAAAAAAGAAATGTGTTTGCACACTCCTAAACATCAACATAAGGTGAGAAATGATACTTCATCTGGCAGTTGGTAAAGCCCAAGCATCTGAAAGTGACCAGAGGAATACTCATTTTAAAGGTTATTCCAATTATGATGCGTATTCACCTTAAGCTGTAAGCTGCAACTCAGGAGTTTATATGAGAAATCCCATACACTGAGGGAAAAATGAGAGAGAGCTTGTGGTTGACTTGGACATGAGCAAATAGTGAGGAGAGGAGTGCAGATTACCATGGTTTTCGTGCTACTAAATAATTCTTCAACACCTGAGACGTCTGAGAAGTTGAGGAGAGCCAAGTTTTGGCAAAGCGTAGGGAACAGCTTCACAGCTCTAAAAGTCTATGAAATGGTGATATTTTTTCTTTGAATCTACATTTGGCAAAATTGCATAGAGACTCAGAAGAAGCCCTGAGGATGTGCTAATGACTGAATTATAATTATCTTTTCCAACCACTTCATGCTCCACAAAATAGTGAAACTGTAACACAACTATTTTTTCATATTAATACTTAGTCTTTTTTTTCTTAATGCTTAGTCTTTTTTAAAAGTGGTCTGACTGAGATATAGTCACACACCACACAAACACTCCAAAGCGTACAATCAGTGGCTCACAGTGTCATCACATAGTTGTGCATTCATCACCACAATCAATTTTAGAACATTTTCATTACTCAAAAAAAGCCCCATACCTTCCTATACCTCTTACCCAACACCCATTATTGGCCTTTAGCACTGGTGTGGCACATCTGTTATAGTTTATGAAAGAATATTAAAATATTACTATTAACTGTAATCCATGTGCAATAGGTGCATTTTCCCCCAATACCACTATCTTAACTTCTTGTAATCATGACAAACATTTGTTCTAGTTCATGAAAGAACTTTTTAATATTTGCATTATTAATGACAGTCATCATCCACACAAGGTTCACTGTGTTATGCAGTCCCATGTTTTATCTTCTAGCTTTACATCTAGACTCTAAAATTCTGCTTTCAATCACAATCACATGCATAATTGAGTGCTGTTAATTACATTCATATAATGTGCTACCATTACCTCAATCCATTTCCAAACATTTAAATCCAACCTAGTTAAAAATTCTGCATACCTTAGGCATTGGCTCCCCATTCTCTACCCTCATTCTATCTCCTGGTGACCTATATTCTAGATTCGATGACTATGGATATGCATATAATGATTAGTTGATGTCGGGGAGACCACACATTTATCTTTTTGTGCCCGGTATATTTCACTCAACATAATGTCTTCAAGGTTCATTCATTTTGTCACATGCTTCAAGACTTCATTCCTTCTTCCTGCTGAATAATATTCCATAATGTATATATACCGCAGTTAGTTTATCTATGTATTGGTTGATGGATGCATTGGTTGATGGACACTTGGATTGTTACCATCTTGTAGTATTTATGAGTAATGCCACTTTGAACATTGGTGTGCAAATGTTGGTTCACATCCCTACTTTTAGTACTTCTAATTATATACCTACTAGCGGAATTGCTGTGCCATATGGCAGTTCTATACTTAGCCTTCTGAGGAACCACAAAAATGTCTTTCACAGTGGCTGTAACATTTTATATTCCCGCCAACAGTGAACAAATGTTCCTATTTCACCACATCCTCTCCAACACCTGTAGATTTCTGTTTGTTTCATAGTGGCCATTCTGATAGGTGTGAGATGCAATCTCACTGTGGTTTTAATTTGCATTTCTCTAATAGCTAGTGAAGCTAAACATCTTTTCATGTGTTTTTTAAATCCATTTGTATTTCCTCTTTGGAAAAATGTCTATTCAAGTCTTTTCCCATTTTGTAATTGGGCTGTTTTGTCTTTTTATTGTTGAGTTGTAGGCTTTCTTTATATATTTAGGATATTAAACCCTTATTGGATATGTGGTTTACATATATTTTTGCCCATTTAGTAGATTGTCTTTTCACCTTTTCCCAAAGTCCTTTGGTACACAAAAGTGCTCCATTTTAAGGAGCTTCAATTTATCTGTTTTTTCTTTTCATTGCTTGTGCTTTGGGTGTCAAGTCTAAGAAAACTCCACCTACTATAAAATCTTGAAGACCCTTTCTTATATTTTCTTCTAGGAATTTTATGGCCCTATCTCTTTTAATTAGGTCTTTGATCCATGTTGAGTTAATCTTTACATTAGCTTAGAAATAGGAGTCCTTTTTCATTCTTTTAGATACAGTAGCCAGTTCTCCCAGAAGCATTTATTGAGGAGACTGTTCTGTACCAGTTGAGTGGATATAGTAGCCAGCTCTACCAGCACCATTTATTGAGGAGACTATTCTGTACCAGTCAAGTGAACTTGGTTACCTTGTCGAAAATAAATTGAACATAAATGTGCAGGTTCATTTCTGAACTCTTAAATTGGTTCTATTGATCAATATGTCTATCTTTATGCCAATACCATACTGTTTTGACCATTAAAGCTTTGTAATATGCTTTAAGTCAGGCAGTGCAAGTCCTCCAACTTTGTTCTTCTTTTAAAAGATGGTTTTGGCTATTCAGGGCCCTTTCTCCTTCCATATGATAATTGACTTTTCCATTTCTTCAAAGTACGCCATTGGAAGTTTGATTGGGATTGAATTGAATCTATAAATCATTTTGGGTAAAACTGACATCCTAAATATATTTAATCTTCCAATCCAAATATGTGGAAGGCTCTTCCATTTATTTAGCCCTTCTTTGATTATTTTAGCAATGTTTGTAGTTTTCTGAATACTGGTCCTTTACATCCCTGCCTCAATTCATTCCTAGATATTTAATTCTTTTAGTTGCTATTGTATATGGATTTTTAAAAAATTCCTACTGAGGGTGTTCATTAGTTCATTAGTGATTCTTTTTGCATTGATTTTGTATCTCATCACTTTGCTGAACAGATTTGTGAGTTCTAGTAGGTTGTTCATAATTTCTCAGGACTTTCTAAATATAGGATCGTGTCATCTGCAAATAGTGAAAGTTTTGCTTCTTAGATTTCTATTTGGATGCCTTTCATCCCTTTTTCTTGACTTCTTGATCCAGTTAGGACTTCTAGAATAATGTTGCATAAGAATGGTAACAGTAGGAATCTTTGTCCTGTTCTGATCTTAAATAGAAAGCTTTCAGTCTTTCACCATTGAGTACAATATTGACTGTGGGTTTTTCATAAATGTTCTTTATCATGTTGGGAAAGTTTCCTTCTGTTCTTGTTTTCTAACTGTTTTTATAAAGAAAGTATGCTAGTTTTTTTTCAAATGCTTTCTCTGTATCATTCAATATGATCACATGACTTTGTCCCTTTTGATTTGTTAATGTGGTGTATTGCATTAATTGATTTTATTGCATTGAACCATCTTTGCATACCTGGAATAAAACCTGCTTGCTCATGGTGTATGATTATTTTGATACACTGTTGAATTAAATTTCTAGGTATTTTGCTGAGGTTTTTTCATATATATTCACTAGAGAGATTGGTCTGTCATTTTCTCATAGTATCTTTCTCTGGGTTTGGTATTATGGTGATGTTAGCTTCATAGAATTAGTTAAGTAGTGCTCCATCTTCTTCAGTTTTTTTGGAATAGTTTGGAGAGTATTGATTTTCACCTATAAAGCAGTCTGGCCCTGGGATTTTCTTTCTTGGGAGGTTTTTAATGACTAATTCTCTTTACTTGTGATTATCTTGTTGAGACCTTCTATTTCTTCAAGACAGTATAGATTATTCTTGTGTTTGTATGAAGTTTCATCTAAGTTGTCTAATCTGTAGATAAACTGATGTTCATAGTGTCATCTTATCTTTTTTACATCTGTGAAGTTATAAGCAATGTTCCCCTTCTCATTTCTGATTTTATTTATTTGCATCTTCGTTTTTTTCTCTTTGTCAGTCTAGCTAAGGTTTTCTCAATTGTATCAATCTTCTTCAAGAACCAATTTTTGGTTTTGTTAATTCAATTGTTTTTTTTTTTTTGGTCTCAATTTCTTTTATTTCTGCTCTAATCTTTGTTATTTCTTTCCTTCTGCTTGCTTTGGGATTGGTTTGCTGTTTTTTGTTTTGTTTTGTTTTGTTTTTTCTGTTTACTCCAGGCTGGTTTACAGTTTATTCTTTGATTTTAGCACTTTCTTACATTCAATGTAAACATTTAAGGCTGTAAATTTCCCCCTTAGAACTATGTTGACTGCATCCTATAAGTTTTAATATGTTGTGTTCTCATTTCCATTCATCTCAAGATATTTATTAATTTCTGTTGCAATTCTTCTTCAATACACTGATTGTTTAAGAATATCTATATATATGTTACTTTTTCTGTTCTCCACTTGTTATTGAGTTCCAGCTTCAATTTGGTATGTTCAGAGAAATTGCTTTATATAATTTCAATATTTTTAAATTTTTGAGACTTGTTTTGTGGGCCAATGTGTCTATCCAAGAAAATGGTCTATAGGCACTTGAGAAAAATATATATCCTGCTGTTTGGGGGTGTAATGTTTTATAAAGGTTGTTAGGTCATTTATCATTTTATTTATGTCTTTGTCTCTTTATTGAGCTTCTGTCTAGATGTTCTGTCTATTGATGAGAATGGTGTATTGAAGTCTCCAGCTAGGATTATAGAGATGTCTATTATTCCCTTCAATTTTTCCCATCTTTGTCTCATGTATTTTGGGGACCCCTGCTTAGGTGCTTACAAAGCTATGATTGTTATTTCTTCTTGGTGGATTGTCCCCTTTATTAATATAAATGTCCTTACTTGTCTCCTAATATTTTTGTATTTAAATTCTATTTTGTCTGAGATTACTATAGCTACCCTAGATGATTTTTTATTACTGTTTGTGAGGAATATTTTTTCCAGCCTTTCATTTTCAACCTAATTGTAACCAGGGTCTAAGGTGATTGCCTTGTAGGTAGGCTATAGATGTATTATATATATTTTTTATTTTTCTTCCAATTTATGTCTTTTGATTGGAGTGTTTAATCCATTAGTATTCAATGTTATTATTGTAAACTCAATATTTACTTCATTCATTTTATCCTTTGATTTTTATATATCATATCTTAATTTTGTTTCTCTTTTTATCCTTTTGGATACACTTGCTAACAATCTTCATTTCTCCTCCAAGCTTCTCCCTATTTCCTTTTTTAGAGCCTGCAGTAATTCCTTTGGTATCTCTCGTAGTGCAAGACTTTTGTTAACAAACTCATAATTTCTGTTTATCAGTGAATATTTTAAACTCTCTCTTATATTTGAAGAGCAGTTCTGCCAGATAAAGAATTCTTGTCTGGCGATTTTGCTCTTTCAGTAACTTGAACATATCATATCCCTGCCTTCTCACCTCCATGGTTTCAAATGAGAAATTGGCACTTAATCTTATTGCAATTCCCTTGTAAGTGACAAATCACTTTTTCCTGCTGCTTTCAGGATTCTCTCTTTATCTTTGGCAGTTAACATTCTGATTAGTATGTGTCTCAGAGTGAGTCTATTAGGGTTTATTCTCTTTGGAGTACATTGTATTTCTTGGACTTATATCCTTATATCTTTCATAAGAGTTGGGAAATTTTGGCTATAAACTCTTTGAATATACTTCCCACCCCTTTTTAAATCTCCTCTCTTTTTGGGACACCCATTACATGTATGTTTGGGTGTGTTGTGTTATCATTAAATTCCCTGATACCCTGCTCAAATTTGTTCATTATTCCTCTATCTATTCTTTTCTCAGTTTGATATCATATGTCAGTCTCCTAGGTTGCTGAACCTTTTCCCTTCCTACTCAATTCTGATGTTGTATGACTCTAGTGTATTTTAATCTCATATATTGTGCCTTTTCTTCCCTGAAGATCTGTTATTTTTCTTTGCATGCTTTCAGATTTTTCTTTATGCTCACCTAGTGTTTTCATAAGTTTCTTTATCCCTTTGGCCATATTTTCTTTCCTCTTCTAGAATTAGTTTAGGTGATTTGATTGAAAATCTTTGATTACCTGTTCTAAATTCTCTATCTCCTCTGACAGTTTAATTTGTTCCTTTGGCTGGGCCATATTTTCTTGTTTCTTAGTATGTCTTGTAATTTTTAGCTGTTATCTTGTCATCTGATTATCGTGATGAAATTATTCTTGAGTTTGGTTTCCCCTCTTTCATAAGATTTTGTTTTTGTTTGGGTTTGTGTTAAAGCTCTTTTTGGCAATTAGTTCTTCAAGAGTTCCCAGCCAAAACAATGCCAGGGTTCCAACTAGGGGTGAAGAACAGGTTCAAAGGGCCCTGGAGAGAGGTCAGAAAAGCAGCTTCTCAAGACTGCAATTTCTAGATTTCTATAAGAAGGTGCTCTTCAGTAACTAATTCCCCACAACCTACAAGATAAGTTATTTTTAAGCCCTCTGTTACGTCTCCTTCTGTGGAAGATGAAAACAATGCCACTGTAGGTGCCTGTCTGGAAAGGATAAAGGTTGTTGGATCTATGGCCAGGTTTGCCTGTCAACAGTTGGTTCTAGACTGAGGTATGTCACCCTCTGTTTCTGGGGAGAAGGGCTTTCATGATTCTCCCGGTCCACAGTAGTCAGCTAGTCAGGAAACAGACTGGCCAGAAGTTGCTTCTCTCAAGGGTTGGGGATGGATACCAAGAGTCACAGATGAGCAAGTCACTGACTGCCATTTCTTCTAACTTTTTCCATTTCTTTGTCCAGCTCTTCCTTGTATGTTGCATGACATACAGGCAAACCCCCTGGTTTTCTGAGCCCCATAAGAGCTTCTTTGAGTAGCTTTTGCTGTTCACTAGGTGTGTTTTTGATGTAGGAATGAGTTCTGCCTATCCTTATTCCCCCATGTTCTCACAAGACTCAACACACCTTTTCTTGATAGAATTATCCTAAATGTAGAGCTGCTTTTTAGATTCGGAAATAAAGTAGCTGAAAAGTCTTCCCTGCATGGTGATTTGCCCCACACCACTCTCCCACTTACCAAATGTATCATTTATGAAAACTCTAACAATTCTAAACTACAGATTCTGCATATGCATTTCACATCCCCTCTAGCATGTGATGGTACTCACAGCATTAAACACAAAAATCCTAGTCCTCCAGTTTGCCTTTTGAGGTTCCCAGGATTCAACCTCTCCCTTTTCACCCACCTCTAAGTCCAGCTATACTATTACATCATTTAAATTATGTGTATTCACTGAGAATCAACTATGCCCCAGGAATTGTGTAAAAACTGGAATACACACACAGAGAAAATAATAACTAATATATAATCATTATTATAGGATAAACATATAATCTCTGGCCTCAAAAAGTGCAAGAGAAGGCAGGCTATACAGGATAAACATTTTATATGGCACAGGGTACACATTTTATGTGGGGAAGCTTGTGGAACAGGGTTCATGGAGTAATAGACAAGCTGCATTTTGTCAGGCAAACAGAAATCATCACAGGCCTGTGAAGAAAATTCCAGGAAGAAAATAGTTGTTATATAGCCACTGCCTCAAAGTAACCAGTCCCTTTCCAGCCTCTGGCACTTACTGCTGCAATTTTACTTTTCTGAAGCTTCCTTTCCTAGTTCTTTTTGCCCAAATTCTGCCCTTCTTTCAAATTCTTGCTCAAATCCTGCCTACCATATGAGATTTTTCTGATTACATCTGATGATCTCATTGATCTTATCTTATTGGAATATCTTTGGCACTTTCCAAACTTGTTTCACTTAATTTGTGTATTAGTTAGGTTTAGATGTCTGCTTGGCCAGGTGATGGTGTCTAATTATTTTGTTGCACTGGACTTAAGTCATCAGCACGTGAATTTCATCTATGGCTGATTATATCCGTGGACAGCTGTGGTGAGTGTCGTCTGCAGTGAGTGACATTTAGTTTAATCAGCAGGAGGCTTAAAAGGAAGAGTCAGAAGAGAAGGAAAACATTCAAAGCCAATAAAGACCCAGAAGTTTGCAGATGCAGAGAGGAAACACCCCAGGGAAAGTCTTTTGAAACCCAAAGCTGGCAGAGGAGCCCAGCAGACATCACCTTTTGCCTTCCCATGGGACAGAGGAACTCAAATGAAAGCTGGATGTCTTTCCCCTGTATAATTGTAAATGTGTATCTAATCAAATCCCCTTTATAAAAGCCAATCCATTTCTGGTGTACTGCATTCTGGCAGCTTTAGGATACTAAAACAGCTTGTAACCATGATTATTACCTGCTTTGTAGCTCCACTTTGCCTTCCCAGAGAAAGCTTTTGAATTCTACTGATGCATTCAGCTGAAAGCATGTGGTTTATAATTATTTGTTTAATAATTTGAACTTTTGACCTTAACAGCATTTGCTATCAGTAACTAGGGATGAACTGCATACGAAGCTTATGAAACTGAACATGCATCTCAGAGTTAGGTATAGTACTGCAAGATAAGAAATGAACTTGATAATCTTTCCTTTCTTTGCAAACCACCAAAAGAATTAAAAAAGAAAAAAAAAACCCTTTGGAGACTGCTGTTCAAGATTTGGCAATTAAAGTCCCTTACCTCTTTCTCATCTTGAAAACTTCCCAATGTGATTCATGCCAAATATTGCTCTATTTAAATAGCAAGAATGTCTAATAAAAGGAACACCATTACCAGCTGCCATTGCTCACGTGGTGTTAAGTGCTCCTTCTGTAAGCACTCGCTAGCACGGGTATTTTTGTTTAGCAAGACTATCATAAAATTAGACAAGCAAACCATAGCAATGTATTTGAGCAATGTAATCTATAAATAATACAGTGGAAGGAAGCATTCAACACATTATCCTTATTACAATCTTGTGCTTTAAGAAAAAAGGAGGTAGGGGTTACCTCTGCAATGTAGATGAGATGTTATTGATGACAGCTCTGGAGAAACATACAAAATATTTTGGTGATTGCTAAAGAATATTAGCAGTGTCCTGGTAGTAGGATCTGGGGAGAGCACTCTCTGGCTTCAGAGCATCTCTAAACAATTCATGGATGCTGATCTGGGAAAGCTTGTGTATTTGGCCATTGTTTACCTATTAGGAGTGGAATCAAGAATGGCTAATGAAGGCACCAATGTGTCTGCAGCCTTGTTAGCTGATTATTTGAAGTGAAGTTATTTACAAAGATGAAAGGTTTCACATGAACCGAAAACAGCAGTATTAGACTCATATATAGTCTATACTCTGTCACTGTCTATTATATTTTCCTTTCATTCTTTTTCAAAAGTGCTTATCAGAGATTTAAACAACATTGCTATGATTTGATCAGCTATGTTGAACTCTCTAATGTCTGCTAACCTTGAGAGCTACTTTCTACTTTCCCAAAATGCCAACTAAGGCCTTTGTGTAAATAATACAATAATTTAAAAAGAATATAAAGAAAATGTACTTTATTCTCCTTTGAGGTTCATCCCTTATTGTTACTACACTAGACTCTTAAGGAGAGTCATCTAAGTTTGGTAGAATTCCATGATGGGCCAGGTGAGATGCCTTGCTAGAATCTGTCCCTACTAATTATCTTGCTCAGATCTATGGAAAGCTGTATCAAAATGTCTTAAAATACTCATCAATTTTACAAAAAAGGGGATTGAAGTTTGCATGTTTTGCTAAAATTGCAGGAATGCAGAGTACCAGAAATGGATTGGTTTTTATAAAAGAAATTTGTTAAGTTACAAGTTTACAGCTCTAAGGCCATAAAATATGTCCAAACTAAAATACCCATAGAAAGATACCTTGACTCCAGATAAGGCTGATGATGTTCAGGGTTTCTCTGTCATCTGGGAAAACACAGGGCAACATTTGCTAGGTTTCTCTCCTGGCTTCTCCTTTCAAAATGGCTTCCCAAGGGGTGTTTTCCTTCTGGATCCCCAAAGGTCCTTGGTTGCTTAGGGTCTGTAGTTTCTGTCTGCACATTCCAAAATAGTTCCCTCTTCAAGGACTCAGTAGGTGGATTAAGATCCACCTTGAATGAGTCGAGATGCAGCTCCATGGAAACCATCTAATCAAAAGGTGCCAGGGGTGGAAGGAAGGTCAGGGAGGAGCCAAGGATAGTTCAGTGGCAGAATTCTTGCCTGCCATGCAGGGAACCCAGGTTCGATTCCCTGTCCATGCTCTTCCCAAACAAGCAAAACAAACAAACAAAAATTGAACAAATGGTGCTGCTATAAAGGGATGAGCACATGGAAAAGTAATGAAATGTGACCCCACCATACAGCATACCATTTGTTGCCACCCATGATTTGGTGGATCACATCTCCATGGAAACAACTTAACTAAAAAGGTCCCACCTAATGATATTGAATGAGAATTAAAGAACATCGCTTGTCTGGGGTACTCAGCAGTTGCAAGCTGGTACTGGGTTCATGGATATTATGTGACTTGCCCAAGATTATAGTTAGTGTTTTCATTAGAAATACACAGGTCCTTACAAAATTTGGACATGAAGAAATAACGTTTCCTTTAAAAGTTAAGCTTAACATCTAATTTGTCTTAAAGGATGTTCTCAAAGATACAGTATAGCATCCAAACAAGCAAGGCTTAGATCGTGCCTGGGTTAAGGCTAATATTTTTTTCTAGTACCATACATATAAAATCTAATATTTCCTCTTTTGACCATATAATGCTAACATTTTTAAAGGAAAAATATCTCAAATAAATTTGGTGGGTGCAAAACTAGATCATAAATCAAGAAAATCAACTAGATAAAGCTAATTGCAGCTGAAGAACTAACTTAAGACTTCTTTAATATCAAGTGCAAAAAATCCCTCCCATTTTGGGAGTGTTGTTTCTGTGGACCAGTTCAAAGTTTGGAGTAATAAGTTATGCAGTTGGGCCAACAAAACCTGTATGAGTTCACTTGCTAACGTAGATTTGTATAAATCAGTCCATCAGCGAATAGTAGCATTACACTGAGAAATCTTGTAGCTATGCTTGCTATGATTTAGGGTTTAACTCACAACCTAGTAACATTTTTGAAACTCCAGAAAGCTTCCCGCAAGGAAATCAATAAAATAAAATCACGTTGGTCAACTGCTGGATATATTGGTCCCTTTTGACAAATAATTATAGTGTTCAATGTGAATTCACGAATTGGAATTGTAGTATTATACATTAGTGTCTTGCGAGGCTTGCATAGATGAGTCAACATCCTGATGATGAATGGTCCTGGTAATCTGTCAAGGTTGTTTTCAGACTGTGCTAGGTTGAGAGGCCAATCTGCGGAGGGGATCAGTATGCCAAGTTAAGGGTACACCTGATGGTCTCTGTAGCCAGTTAGTTGATTTCACCTGGGTCTTTTATTAGTGCACATGGCTTCAAATGAAATCACACAGCAGAATGCAGATTCTACCTTTAACCATTTCTCATCCTTATACAGTAAGTTAAAGGTAATCTTTAGATTTGGTCCCTATCCTATTAGCTAGTGGCTTCAATGTTCAAAATGCACAAGCAGCACTTGGAAAGCTCTTTCAAAATGCAGATTTTTTATCACTTCAACCTCAGAGATTCTAATAAAGTCCATCTGGGAAGAGACTTGGAATCTGGATTTTATTGAACAATCTAGGGTGACTGTGTATGTGGCTTTCAGAAATATTGTGTAAGCAGATTAAACAAATTTACTTATTGAGCTCAACTTAATATTGTCTCATTCAAATTTTCCCTCTACTGTGGCAAACAGTATTCCCAGTTCTCCCTAATGTTAATTTATGCTCTGTGGAAAATGGTTTAAAATTAATCTTAGAAGTGCTGGAATAAGCAAAGTTAAATGGTTTTCTTTATTGCAGCTATTTTCAGTGTTTGTATGTTTGTATGTTTGTGTGTATAATTATTGATTGTGCAACAGGGAGATTCATTGAAGGGATTTCACAATTTCATAAATGTATTTGACCATGCAACATCTCTTTCCACAGGGCTACTAATATAACTCACTCTTGTTGGAAAAAGTTGCCCTTGAGTGATAAAAACCAATCAGGAGCCCACTGGGTTACTCGCCCATGGCAGTGGACTGGGATTCTAGAAAGTGAGTAGTAGTGCAGATAAAGCGACTTCAAAAGCTATAGGGCCGTTAAGTAGACACTAGCTGTACCTTGCCCCTCTTCTCAACAAAACAAACATTTACCCTCTTAGGTAACTTCTTGTGCTTCTTCGTCTTTCTCATTCTAGTGCCAAGAATATGTGCTTTTAACTATGTGATGATATTGAGAATTATTGATTATATATGTAGAACGGAACGATATGTTAATGTTTTTGTTTGTTCTTAATTTTTTAAATTAATAAATAAATTTTAAAAAAAAGAATATGTACTTTTGATTTGTACACACCTGAGATCACAGCTGCCTTCATATTTTAGAACTTTTAGGATCTTGAATGAGCAGCTTACATTGGAGCTTCACTTTCTTTGAGCTAGTGATGCAATCTTGCAGGATGATTTTGGGATTTGGGAGGATAATAATGGATAGCCCAGTGCTAACACTGGAAGCACTTAATCAATGGCAGGAATGCTAACAACATTTCATATATGTCAATATTTTGGGAGGTGCTTTGCAAGAAAAATGGAGGGAACACAGTATAGGCTTTTATTGCTATAGACTGAAGGGTGACAAATAAACCACAATTTCTGTTCTCAATCCATGGCAGTAGCAATGATAGCTTTGTACAAAGGACTCCAAGGCAGGGGGTAGGCTTAATTGAGAAAGAGTGTAGTGATGGATTAGTGGCACCTTCTATAGAAATAAGAAGAAGAGGGAGGGACAGGAGGAAGAGTTGCAACTCTTTTCTTAGCTGTGTAGGGAAAAAGGTTAAAAAAAAATAAAACAGAGAGGTGGCCTCTGCCATTTAAGTGCTGACTATCAACATGGCATTCAATTCCAGCTGAGTAAAAGAAGAATTGAGGAATAGTTAAAAACTGAACTTTGTGCTATGGTTCATTAATTTTGAGAAGAAAGGGGTGTAGGCCTGGAGAAAGTAAGCAATCTGGCTATATAACTTAAATTTGGCCCAAAATGACAGGAGCGATTTTTATACAAAGGTGAGAGACCATGAAGGCAGAGAGTGCATAGATTAGAGTGTTAACATGGGAACCAGAGGAAGCCCTTTAAAAGCCTTCTATAACTCTGTCTGTCAGGGCGAACCATCAGTCATTACCTGGAATTGATCACCTTTCTCCTCCCACTACATGGTTCTGTGGGAGCTCTGTGTTCTTACAGGAACCTTCTAGCTGTTGGCCAAAGTTAACAGCTGGACCAGAGCCCCTTCTTGGGATTCTCAAATGTAGGATGAGGCAGAGAGAGACAGTCAGAGAGAGAGAAAGAAAGAGAGAGATGTTTGCAGTAGGCAAATACTTGAGTGGCAGAACTTGGCAAGGGGTATCCATCCCCTGCTGCAACAGGGAGGAAGGTGCAATGCAAGGAGACTGAATTAAGGGAGGCCACAGAGGAAAGCAAAGGCCTTGGTGAAAGGGAGACTCCTAGCTGTATTCAGGACTCCATGTTCAGCTTTTTCTGGAACCCCGTGCAACCCTACTTCCACTCTCCCTGCTGTTTAATGTTGCTCAGCTCTTGTTTGCATCTGTGAGTATCTTCCTTTACTGAGGCTGGCTTAAGTTGGGTTTTGGATGTTTTCAACTAATGGTTCTGATTGCTATAAGACCTTTTCAACAATGTTTTTCACACCTTAAGTAAATAGCTGAAGAATCTAAAAAGGTTAAAAGGAAAAAAAAAAATAATCATAGAAGGAAGGATTTACTGTTTTTCCTGATGAAGTGTGAACTTTGTTAGCATTTGTCAGTGGATAACGGCAGAAATATCTGCTGTGGTTAGAAGAATGGAAGCATCACATCTGCCTCGACAACTCTGTAGCAAACTGAGCTCGGCAATTTACAATCTGACTGCCTTAGTTTACCAGGGCTGTTGTAGCAGAGCACCACAGACTAGCTGGATTAAGGAAGGGCAATTTATGTTCTCTTAGTTCTGGAGGGTAGATGTCCAAAGCCAACCTGTTGGTGGGGCCAGGCTTCCTCTTAAGGAAAGAAACCATTCCATGCCTCTCCCATGGATTCTGGTTGGTGGCTTGGTATCCTCGGTATGCTTTGTCTTCTAGGTAGATGGTTCCATCTTCAGTCTCCTCATGGCCTTCTCTCTTGTGTGCTGTCATCCCACGTGCCCCAGTGTCCTCTTCTTATAAGACCTCTATTTATCCTGGATTAGGGCCCACACTAATTCAGTATGACTTCATTTTAGCTAATACTATCTTCAAAGATCCTATTTAACAATAGGACCCTGGGATTAGGATTTAAATATGTCTTTTTGAAAGACACAATTCAATCTATAACAGCAACTTTAGGAACACCCTCTTCCCCGCTCCCTCCCCCCTCCCCCAAGTAATGGGAAGATCAAATCTGTCAACAAAACAAACAAGGTATACCACAATCTGTACTTGGGTATTAGTCCACCTACAAGTACAGATGACAATAATAAGAACTAACATCTATTCACATTTTACATGATGTTATTTAATTCTCAGAACACAGATATTGTTTTTGTTTCTGTTTTACAAATAAGGATAATAAAGCTTAGAAAGGGATAAATAATTGTGAATGTCTCAAAACTAAAAAATGGGATTTGAATTTGGCTTCTTCTAATCCCAAAACCATCATCACCCCTGTGAAATAAGCCATGATCTTTGCCCACTGTGACACAAGGGGCAAGTTCCAAACCAACCTCTAAAGCCTCCACCATCTCAGCAATGTCCCCAAGTCGTCTTCATGCTCAAATGTGAGAGCTTCAAACACAGTTCCTAATTTTCTGGTTCTCAATCATCAGCTCAATTTTAGTTTTCTTACCTGACCTTTAAAAGGGAAAATAAAAGAACGTTACAAAATGTCAAAATAGATCCACATCCTGGGTAACCCAGGCTGGCCAATACCATCCGCTCATGCCATCTGTAGGTGCTGGAGGCCATCAGAGTGGACGGCACCTGTCCCCACTGAAAAGTAAAACCATGGGAGAATCTGGAAAACAAAACTTGAAGGGAGAGCCATGGAGTGAATTGCAACCTGTGTCCTTCTGGGCTTGTTTTAGATGAGAGGTTTTCAATTTTCTTTGCAGTGAAATCCTTTTATTTCCTGCAAATAAAAATGTAGATCTATCCATTACAGATAAAAGCAATATTTAAATTTGAAATTAAATATTGCTAAACTCAATCTATGAAAACAAAGCAGCACTTTGATCTGGGTGTCACAGATTAAAACTGCAGTCATACATTAGGCTTAGCATTCATTTCATCTGGTTATTGTGTTTTGGTTACTGAATATTGAGAAAATTTCATAACTGATGAAAGTGTTGAATATCCGCAATTGTAGATATTTTTTTCAATGAGACCCATCCAAAAACCTTCAAAAATAGATATAATATTTTAAGTTCAAATCTGAGACCTTTGTGCAAGCCTTAGAAATACAGCAGCCAGAGAATTATGTCCTCTGTTCTAACACTTTGTGTAATATGAAATTATCTTGATATCCTGTTCATCCATTTGTCTTTGCCTCATTATTATGCAGTGAAAAAAAACCAGGTGCAAAAAGAGCTTGGGTTTTTAGTGGCTATAACTGAGGCATAGTGACGGGCTTCGCTCCTGGGCAGCAGGAAACCAGATGAGATGTGAAAGGGGGTGGAAGCGACATCTTTCTCCATGGACACCTTACACGAAACTCCCAGGACTACCCAGACATGGCAAAGCAGATATGCATCAGGGTCTCCAGAGTTAACCTGGAGCACAACACATGGCCAGCCCAGTGTGCTAAAACTGAATACAGAACATGTTTGAAAAGTATAATGTTTTAATTTAAAACTTAAAAAATAATTAGACATATAAGAAATAGAAGAATAGAAAAGGGGAAAAGAAAGAAAGAAAAAATACGATTTGCGTACCCCCAAACCAGCTCTGCAGAATGGTCCTAGAATGCAGGCTGGTCTCTTACTATTATAACTGCTATCTAGGAGACCAGCAACTGACCTCTGAGAACCACAGGCTCCTCCCCAGACCAACTAAATAAGCATCTGTGTTTTAACCAAAATTGGAGAAACATTGAGCCTGTTAACAGAATTGTTATCATTCAAAGAGGTATGGGAATAAAGTCCTAAAATGTAAAGCTAAGATAGTCATAATAATCTGTGGAGTTGGGCTGCCTATGTGCTTCCTGATATTATGCTATACAATATCATACTATGCTGGTGCAAGGAAAACAAAACCCTTTACCTAATCAGTGTGAGATAGAACAACCAGACAAGATTTCTCTTAAGCAAACCAAAGCCCATCTGAAAACTTGTAGGATGATATTTTCAGTCTAATGGATTGTTTCCAGGCCATTGAGACAAATTAATTGATTAGAAGATTCAGCTCTAGCCTAGTTAGTCAAAAAGTCCCAAAGTAGGATAATAAAGAGTGATTTTTTTTTAAATATAATTTTATTGTTTTGGAGGTGGGATACTTTTTTGTTTGTTTGTTTGTTTTGTTATGAACCTCCAGTAGCGAAGTGGCAATAATTTCCTAGTTGTTTCATGGTCTCAGGCTGTTTTTCATGCTTACAATCATAATGGATAAGCCTGATAAATTTTTCTTGATTTTGTGTCAATGCCCTCTGGCTCTGAGGACTGGCCTTTGAAGAATGCAGAGAACTTCTTCGTCAGAAACTTTAGGTTTGCCGTGGTGTACAGAAAGAACCTTCCCTTTCTGCTACTCAGTCACCATCCAAAGGCCAGTGCAGGCAGAAGCTGAACAAGCCGTGGGCTCCTTCCTGAATCCCCATAAACTCCAGGCCAATTTGCACTGTGCACTCATTTGACCATCCCGGCTTGTCCATTGTCTGGGGATATTTGCAGCAACTATTCACAATTGATTCCATGCTGTGAACTAGACCCTGGAAAATTTAGAAAACTGACTTCTGATACTCTTCTTTTTAGTCACTTAATTCCTTAGTGTCTGCATCCTATGTAATTACAGCAGATTTCAATTATAATGAAGATCCGACTGTGGGGGTAAAATGGGATTATAGTAATTGCTAGAATAGTGAAGCATAGAAACAGGTTTCAAAAGCTTTCAGAAAAGCTATCTCACCAAAATAAGATCGATGCAGTTGGTTGCTAATTAAAGCAAGCAGAGAAAAGGAACGCAACCTAACTGATTTTTAATGTATGAGCTTCATTAAAAGGCTTACATTAGTCAGCTTGCATTTTGAGGACTGTTGAAATGTTTTTGTTCTTCCTTATCCTTAGAGAAGGAGAGCATATAGAATTTGAAACTGACCTTCAGCTGTATTGAAGAATCCTTAAAAAGGGGGTAATGCCACAGAGCCAAAATACATTCAAACTCATTTACAGAGAAACATATATTTGAATATTTGGGCATTTCAAAGACTTGTCAGTAGGTGTCTTATTCATTCCAGGCTCTTGCAGGAAATGGTGAAGAGGGGATTTTATTTCCATGGGTTTGCATGTAAATGCACTGATCCTTTGATTTTTTGATGCTAATCTATCTTTCAATGGACACTTTCCTGTAGCTGTGTGTGAGTTGAGGCTTAGTTTTGGGGCACGTGAATCTATAGGGTGCATATGCTGAACTCATTGCAATGGAGTGGTGGAGAGACGGGGCAAAAGGTTAACCTATGAGCTTATTTGTTTGGATGGAGTACCCTTTTCTTTTACTTTTCACAAGTGAATTTTAAGATTTACCTGGATCAAAAGAAGGCCATAATTAATGATGGTCATCAGAAGTGTTTTCCCAATGGTCCTTATGTACAAGGAGCAGAGGGGGCACCCACTGTGTTTCCAGAGTTTGACGAGGGAGGCAGGGAGCCCTCAGTGAGATCCGGGCTTTAGTATCTGCTCTGCTTCAGCTGTTAATCTTGCAGCTCAGCCTCGGGAACTTTATATATGAAATGTGGCTCCACGATACACTTCCTGGGTGATTGGGAGAGCTGAGTCCAGGCCATGCCCTGAGCAGAGGCCCGGACCTCCCAGGCCCTTTGAACATGTCTGCTGTTGTGTGATTACATAACCTGCACTTCAGGGACACCTCCCCATCCATCCTCCTTCCAGCAGGTCTCATCTTGAGACATCTTGACTCTCTCTGTTTAGAAACCATTTCTTAAGTGAAATTAGTTTCCTAAGTGAAATTAGTTTCTCTTTGCTGCTGTTTAATAGCAAAGTGAAATATAAATATCCTCATGTATACAGTTCCTCCCAGTCTCACTATAAAAACCATGAGCAACCCAGAAATAGAGAGAATAAGAAACGAGATGAGGTGTGTTCTCCCATGGTTAACCACTATGGGCAGATTACCAATTTGGTGTATTTCAGACCTTATTCTCTCCATATAATGACAACAGCATTAAAGGCCAAAGCTGTACATTTTATTCTGCAACTTGCTTAATATTATTTATTCATTATGTTCCAATATCCTTAGGTATAAATGACTTAATCATTTTTGTTGCCACATAGCGTTCTGTAGTATGAATGTACCTGTTACCTGGATTTATTTATTTGACTGCTCCCAAATGGGTGGACTATTTCTATTTATTTATTTTTGTATTCTTAGCAATTATAATAATTATATTATACATTTTATATATATGTAAAAATACATATATATGTATATCTTTTCACATTCATCGCAGGAACATATAGGAGCATAATACCAATCCAGGAAAAAGCCATAAAGGAACAGTTTGCCAAATAAGAAGGAACAAAAAAAGATTTTTAAAATCCATCTCATATTTTAAAATAATGAACATAAAATGAGTTAATATTTTTGTATAACATTTGAAAATTAAGGAAAATAAAATTCAGCCTTTGCAAATGTTGAAGAAACAGACTCACTTAAATACTGTTGAGTGAGGTTTAGGGCACTTTGGAAGAGAATTTTGCTAAAGATTAAATTTAAAATCTGTTATTTTCACTAAAAAAGGACCTCAGGTGACAAAGAGACACACAGAGGCAGAGGAAATAGTAACAAAATTCATTGCTTCAGGTCTGAAAATGAAGGTCACTCCTTGCTTGAGTTCACAAGTATTTTGGTGGGAATAAGACCTGAATCATGAGCCATCACACGGGCTGACATAAATATTTAAGGTAAATTTTATATGCAAGCAAAAATGGTTGCAAACTTTATTTTTGGTCTTAAAAACTAATATTGAACTTCCTTAAAAAATTACAAAATCAGAATCCTTTTTTTTTATATGTTTTTGTGGTTGTTAAATGTGCTCATACATCCTGCTCTGTAAGTCCAGCAGGTTCTAGCAAACAGATCTAAAGGAGCTTTGAATAATGTTTAATATAATTTGCAGATTTACTTATTTAAATACATTCAAATATTTTAAACTGCATTTAAAATATTATTTTATTTACTTTCCTAGGAATGATTTCCTTGTAATTTGTTGCCTTAACAAGCAGAGTGTCTCAAAGACTCATAAGAGTTAAAGTCCAGAAATATTTACTGTTGGTGAACTTAATTTGATCTTTGATTTTACTAAGGAGGATTTCAATTTATGGTCTAAATCAGTCATCTTTCACATTTTTTAAATTGGAGTTGCAAGGTTCGTGCTCTAATAGGCCAAATTCCTTTAAATATTACAACTACAAAAGAACTATTAAAAATATTTTCAACTGTGTTCAAGAAGTAAGATATGTGTAACCTGCTCTCAAATGTTCAGAAAATAGATATGTGATAGATAAATATATAAATATTAGATAGATAGATATGGCAGAGGTGGCAAAATGTTAAAATTGGTGGATCTATCTGGGGATGGTGTGGGAGTACACTGATGTTCTCTTTAAGGAGTTTTAATTATTTTTGCCACTGTCTTGTAAGTTTGAAATTATTTCAGTAAAAAGTTAAAAATAATAAATTATAACAAAAAAAGAAAAAAATCTTTCAAGCTTTTATTGTATTCTTGCTGCAAGGGATAAGACTTGTAGAAGGGCAATTCAGATTCAGTCTTTGCAGAGACCATTTTCTGGAAGAAAAAACAGTAAGGTATTCTTTTTACACTGAATATAAAATCAATTCATATTAAAGATTATTTTAATCTTTTACTTCATGCAAGATTATTTAAAGGTCCAAAGTGAGGTTCATCCCAAAACTGAGAGTCACTTTACATTGGGTCTCAAACTTTTAAAATCCATGTAAATTTGTTTAAGCGTTAAAGATAGCAACAACAAAAAAATCAAGGATGCTAATTTCTGTCCAGAAAAAGGTGAATTGTATCACACAATCGTTTCTGGTCCAGATCAGCTCTGGAAAACCATTTTTCCCTTTCAGTATCATAATCCTTCTCCCAATAATATTAACACGATGGTTTTGATTCTATTAAGCTTTTGATATTGGATTCAAAAATTTCTTGGATTAAAAACCTTATATATAAAGAAGATACTTTCCATACTAAATACTAAAGATTTTAGTGTCATCCTTGTTAGTGAGCCTCATGGAGTTCCCTGAACCCTATTATGAACACGCTGTCAAGGACCCCACAACAGCCCCAGTGGCTGGTCATGGAGCCCATATCTTGGATTTGAATTATACCCAACAACTAAATTTAAAGATCAAAAATGGATCCAAAATATATTTGCTGTTTTATTTCATAGGTTTTATGGGTTCCTACACTTTTCTTCGGTTTGTTTGATCATACACTGCCTAAGTCTATTTTAAATGGGATGTAATACAATTTGGGATAGATTAAATGGCTTTATTTGCTTGCAATAATAAGTAATAATTATAACTTTGGCCTGCAATAATAACTGAAAGCTAGGTAGAGCTTGGAAATTTTCTTACATTAGTATTAAGAATAAGGAAACGACGATGTCACCTCATCTGAAAGAAAACAAGAACAGACCAAAAGCAGGAGCTGTTCTTTTGGCTACTTTATTTAAGGGATCTGCAAGTTAGTAGTGCAGAGAGGTTGAAAATAGAATCCAAATCTCTACCCTTCCCCACTATAGAGAATTTATAGAATGCATCATCTGTTATAATGTTAATTATGCAGTTAATATATAGGGATTTAATTCTACAGTGTGAGTTTATTCATTATATTAACGGGCAATTAATCCATTTGCTATATTGTTAAGGCCCCTTTCTTCCCACCAAAAATATCTTTAGGGAATCTAAATGGAGTACTCCAAGCTTGCCAACACACATCCGGAATCAATGGGCAATTTTTTGCAGAAGTGATGCCCTAGATTTATGCTTAGAATTCACTTTTAAGGAGGTCACTCTCTTGGCATTTAATGGAGCTTGCTTTCACTTCTTACTCTGTCTCTTCCCACTTGGCTCACTTACTAACCTCATCACATCTCATGTTCTTCATCTCTAAAATGGGGAAAGTTAGACTGTTAAAGGAGAGAGCACCTCAGACGTGATGGTGAGCACATGACAATATTTCATTCCAAGCTTGTTGTCAAGGGAAAAACCTTCGAGAAAGCCAAGATAAAGGTCAACTCTTGATGGAGTCTAGATACAAAAAGAATGCCTGGTCACAATTATCAAGGTAGTCACAAGGCTGGTGAAAGGTTATTGCTTCTTTGAAGATGTGGCTAAACATAATAAAAATAAAGGTTAGCCAGATGGGTACATTGAATTTCCCCAAGGAGATATTTTATCTCATTGTAAGCTATCAAATATTCTTCACAGATTTCATCATTAATGTTCCATATTTTTTTCTAAAGAATCTCAAAGTTGCACGTTGCAAACTCTTCCATTGCTGACCAATTTGGGGTCAATGTTATCACTAAGTATGCAGGTGAAGAAGTTGTTAAGATCCCAAAATACAGTCCAACATCCATAGGGAATCAAAAGAAATTGCATCCTTTCCCTTTGCCTTCCTAAGAGGATTCCATTCACAGTGCCCATCTTCCTTTTTCACTCCCTTGCCTTGAGGTTCTCTCCCCTTTCCAAATTGCTCATTACCCATGGCTGCTCAGAAAGTTTTCTTTTTTATGTCTCTCCCTTACCTCACTGCTTCAAAGAAAGAGAGAAACATGAGGGCTTTTGTTCTCCCTTCTTCCTCCAACTGCTTTGATTTTGCTGCTGAGGGGAAGGCAGATATATTAAATCTGTGAAGACCAGGTAGGTGGAGATTAATTGAAACTTATCTAAAAAGGGAGCAGCTTCAGCTGACTGTTTGAGCTCAGCGATGCAAGTTTAATGTCCATTCATTTTATTCAACAGCCATTTATCGAGTGCTTACCTTGTATTCTACTTTGGGTACATTGGTGAACAAAACAAATAACAGCCAATTCCCTCATGCAGCTGACATTCTGTAGGGGTGAGAAAGATAACAAATCATAAACTTAATGCCTAAGCAGAGTATCCAAATGGAGTAGGTGGGATGGGGGTATTAGGAATTCAGGTTGGACATGAGAGGTTTGAAATATCCATTAGACCATCAAGTGGACATATCAAGTTGGCTTCTGGATATAGGAGTCCAAAATTCAAGAGAGGAGTGAACTAAAAGTATGAATTTGGAGTAACTGGTATGTAAATTCATGAGATTTGCTATGATTGTTTTCAAGAATCTTATTTTTTTAAGAAGTCAGAAATTCATATTCCTCTTTGAAACCTTACAAATTGAAAACAAACCAACAGGTTGCATTTTCCTGAATGATCTTGAACCCCACTGTTTTCACAGTGTTTTTTCCCAGGCCTCATTCACCAAGTGGGGAATTTACATTTGCCCAGTTAAAGCCAAGTTACTGAGAAATAACCATTCTGACCTTTTTCAAGGAAAATGCTAGGGTCCTTTTGTTCTTACTAATGCTAACCAATAGTCTGTTTTAATAAAAACTTGTTTTCCAGGTTGCTTGACACTTGTCTCTGGTTTATTTTCTCAGAAATTTCTGCCACTACTCTTCCAAGTGGCTCAATTGTCCCACATCCTATAACATCCTTTCCCAACTTTGAAGCTGTTTCTCTGGAAGCTGTCTCTCCTGCTATGCATCTGCCTTTAAAGAGAAACATTTTGTTCCTTCTCATCTCCTTGTTTATTTAACAAAACAAACCACAAAACAACAAACATGAGGCCAGAAGCAGATACCTCTGCAGACTGAACCAGTGCCTCTAATGAGATCCATAGACCACTCCGCATGACTCTTCTTCCCACATCTTCTCTTATCTGGATTGTCCCCAACCTCAGCTAGCAATGACCCTTCTTCTTTCGGAAGAGTTTTGATTTGAGGGAAGATTATATACATTTTCATTCCACAGTTATTTTTGCCCTTGTTGTTTTTTCTCCTTCCACTGCTCACTCTTTCCTGCTTTCCTTTCAACCTTTTCTTTCATCTCCTTTACAATCTCGCACACTCTGATTTTACACAAAGGCAAAAGAGCATCCTGTGTTCACTAATATAGGTTCTTAAAAGTATGGAGCGTGCTGAAAGCTTTTGTTGTTAAACACTGAGTTCCAAAGGAAGCCACAATGATCTGATTACGTGTGCCATATTAAAAGGATTTTGGAAGATACATACACAGAGTAATTATCTCCTAACAAATGCAATTAAAGGTCTTAAACCTAAGATTGTGGCTGTCCTCAGGCTTATGGACTGTTTTCACTTCAGTAACTCTACATTGCTTTCCTTCTGGGTTTATGTTTTAAGTGCCCAGTTTATGCCAAGTAGAGAAAAAGAAAGGAAACAAAATGCCAGTTAAAGCAAACTGATTAAAGGATATGGAAATCATAATCGTAAAACTGCCCCTTATAAATAAGCAAATTGGGGTTATGCATCTTTTATTTTGAGAGTCTACTTCACAGATGAGTTTTTCTAATCACAGTGTGTGTTGAACCAAAATGAATCAAGCCCAAAGGCAGCTCTACACGCACTCATTCATGTTTTTGCTTTTTTTTTTTCATTACAGGAATATTAGATTTTCCCTTACCCAAGTTCTCTTTTTTTCTCCCAGAAATGCATCATTGGTTTCCTGAGTGACCATAGACAAAATTCTAGCTTGTGTTTTTATTGGTAAATTGAGTTTGTTAACATTGCAATACAATGTCTGTGTGTGGCTCATTAAAGATTCATTCAAAGGGCAGAGATACTTATATTTTTCTGTAAGCACCTCCTCCTACCCTCCCAACTGAATTTAGCAATTTGGTTTTTGAAAACTATTTTAAAGTGCAGATTATAAGAAATATATTTCCATTTCTTTTTTATAATTATAGGATGCCTATTTATAAAATCCTTCCATACTATAAGCTTCAGTTACTTGGAAGTAACCGAATCACAACTCCAAGGAGCCTAGAGCAAATGGAGATTTCCTGACCCTGGGTTATATGGAAATAAAAAAAAAGCACCTGGATGAGAATAAACAAAGGCAGTTTATTCATAGCCTACTATACAAAGTAGTCAGCACCATCCCTTGTGTTTTGCAGAGACTCAAAGACAGGCAGAGGGGAGGGAAAGCTTTACTGTAGACAAAAGGAAAGACTTCAGATATGCCTTCATTGGGAAACCGGCACTGGGCATCCTACGGGTTGGGCATTTTATGTGATTCTTAGGGGAGAATATTGGGCTTTCTCCACTTGATTCTAAATTGGAAGTGGGGACAACAATTAGGGAAGTTGTAGGGATTTTTGTTTGTTTGATTGTTTTACTTTTTTATTGTATATGACATATATATGAAGAAGAAAAAAGCAATAGTTTTCAAAGCACTCTTCAACAAGTAGTTACAGGACAGATGGGAAGCTGTAGGTTTTGATTAAGCTCTGGCTATTTGTGCGTCAATTGTTGTAGGGATTGTGTTTCACTTCCTCGACTGGTTGTTGGAGCTATTGACCAGCTTCCTGGAAAAATTGTTACAGGGAGTGGGACAGATTTTCCTTGTCTGATTGCTGCAGTTAGTGGGTCAGAATTCCCTGCCCATTATTAATTTGTATATTCAGCCTCTCAGTTATCCCATCGCATCCAGTGTAAATTCAACCAATCAAACTTCAGGAGGGCAGGGCTGCAACTGAGCTAGGGAAGAGCAGGAACCAGCCACCCATATAGGACTCTCTCCATCTCTCCTGTCCACAGCATAGGGCATAGGCATGTCAGCATTTTCTTGTTCTATTTGTCACTGCAAACAAACTTTCTTCTCATAGCCTAAACCTGACCACTGAGTTATTTTATAGCTTCAGCTACCAAAGAGAGACTGATCTGAAATTTTTTGGTGACAAACCAAAAAATTATAGATTGAGCACTTACTGATTTGGTTATGCTTAGCTTTTCTTCTTTTCAAGAAACTAACTTACTGTTGGTGGAGGGGGATGTGGGAATGCTATTTTGGGCCAGTCAAGTAATCTGTCAGCAGAAAGGTGAGATCATGTCAGAACACGGCATCTTCAGAAGGAAAAATTATGGAGAATGGTAATGGATAGGGAAAAAAAAGCAGGTTTCAGAAGCAAGGAGATGCTGGGATACAAAAAACAAACAAACCAAAAACATATGCTACCATTCAAAACCATGGTAACTCCATATCCTCTCTCTCTCGGTACATTCCAAGAGGTAGTTATCGTTACACTGCTTTTGTAGATGAGAACTGGGTGCTCCAAGCTTATGTAACTTCTCCATTGCATAGTAGAGATGGTCAGCAGGGACTTCTGGTCACTTGAGTCAGAAGCCTGTATCCACCAATGGCAGGATCTGCGAGTGGCAATCAAAAGGATCCTTATATTTTTACAGAGATTTGCCATTTTTTTAATTTGTTTACTCCTCTGTTTTTGTTTCTTTGTTTGTTTTTTGTGTGTGAAAGCACTCAATTAAAAATTACCATGTCCTCCCCACCACCACCCTCCACCCTTGTCCTTAAGCCATTTTTGGATACCAAGGGGTTATCATCAAGCTCTTTGTAAACATGAGCCACGTCAGCACAATTGTACATTTGCTGTGTTGAGCAGAATTTTTCTTATAATATGTCCAGACAATAGGAATATTAGTTTCTTTGAAACTATCATTGCTGGAAGGTTTTCTACCTACCTAGGACATTTAAGGTAACCATTACTTCTGCTCGCCTCACATCATTCTTCAATGAACCCTTTAATTGCATTATACTGTCTCCTTACTTCAACTGCTTACACCTTCTCTGTTTTATAAATTCATGGGATTTCCCCCCCTTTTCTGTCTTAAAACACCATAAAGATTATTTTCAAGAATTTGAGTATGTATCATTGCTTTTACTTTTAATTTGTATTACTACATTTATTGATCAGTTGTCAAGTTGTCTTACAGAGACAATAGCACCTGCAGTGTATAGATTTTAAATCTTGCATGTAAGAGGTGAAGAGAATTTAACAAAGACATCATGCAATAAATGGCTGATGTGAGATTTTAACTCAGATAGATGTGATCTCAAGATCCATGATTCCTGTCCAGAAGAAATGGACATTCCCACTCATTCAAACTCTTAATATTGTTCCTTCCCATAATTTTTGCTATGTAAGTTTTATTTTGTTGTGTTCATACTTCATATCCTACATTTCATTTAATCAGTCTGTTATGATCTTTTTTTTCTGCAGTGGCTTTATGCTATCCCATTAGCTTCATGTACTGTAGATTACTTAAGAAATATGCTAATGTTAGGCACTGTCATTGATTCACCTGTATGGATAATATCATTGTGAATAAACCTAATATGCATTTATACTGTTTGCATATTTTGAATTACACTCTTAAGTAGAGTGTAATCTGAGTTTGGTTGTTGGATCTAATTATAAGAATGTGTTAAAGAGTTTGTGAAGTTTGTGATGGAAATATTTTCCAGAATAGCCATATTTCTTTGAATCACAAATTGTAAAGGCTTTGTTGTGAGGGCAGCATTAGCTCTTTTAAAAATGACAGAATTTCCTTGAATGTTAAATGAGCAGGTTTCATCTTTTCAAGTTTGTGTTTAAAATAAATTCCTGGTTGTCCCCCCAAAAAGAACATGGGTAGTAACTCAATTTTCTGCCCTTTTCCCTTTCCTTTAAAAATGTAAAACCTTTCAAAAATAAAACTCCTTATACATTTTGCTCTGTGGTAAATGAAAAACTTGGTAGATTCTGACCATTTCAAAATAAGTTAATTTGCCTCAATTTTAGAATCTTTTGCTTGTTGACTTAAACCAGCTCTGAGACTTCCATTGCTCGGGAGTCCAAGGAGGATCCACCTCTCATGGCAAAACCCTAGTATCATCTCGATGCCACTCCAGTTTGACTCAGATATGGGAGAATAGCAGATCAATTTCCATTATGAATCAATGCAGATGAACTTTTATTGGCCCTTTAACTTCAACTGATTTGGTATATTTTACATGCTTTTGCATTATCTCCCATTAGGTGTTTGCCAAACTACTGTGAACATGGAGGAACCTGTTCCCAGTCCTGGACTAACTTTCATTGCAACTGCAGTAATACCGGTTACAGTGGTGCCACCTGCCATAACTGTGAGTGTATTTGTGGTTTGCTGATGGCATAATGGTCAACATCCAAGAATGTCAGAGTTAACATCAGGTTGTCTGTAGCATGGGGTAGGCACTTTTTATTCATTCATTCATCAAGTGTTTCTTGAGAAGGTATTATATGCCAAACACTATAGTGGGCATGGAGGGCGCACAGACATAAACTCATAGAACTTCTGTTCTACCAGGAATTCAGATGAGAAATAAAAAATTATAATAGAGTTGGATAAATGTTGAGATAGAAGTTACATAGAATGCTGAAGGAGCACAATGGGGAGATATGAAGCCAACCATATAGTCTAGATAGGCTAAGTTGTGCTGCTGTAACAAATAGCCTCACATCTCAATGATATATTTAACCAACTCTGCATCATACTTATGTTACATGCTTATCACACATTGTCAGTGGCCTTCCTCCTCATTGTCCTCATTCTGAACCTCAGACTGACAGTTACTTTATCAAATGGAACTTCCTATGGCAGGGGGAAGGAAGCACAGCCAAGTATACACTAGTTTTATAAACTTCTAACTTGAATTGCCAATGTTACTTCCACTCACATACCATTGATCAAATATAGTCACATTCACGTTCAAGTAGGGGTACAGTGTAATCATCCCATAGGCTCTGGATAACAAAAGGAGAATATTGGCAACAAGCATGGATAACTGCCTAGCAATCCCAGGGGAATAGAGAGGTTTCAAAGAGAAGGCTTGAACTGATTTTGATGTAGAAATATGACAGAGAAAAATAAGACAAGGGAATTGTCAGGACCAAAAGAAAGAATGAAGGCATAAAAACCGGTCTAATGTGGAAAGTTTGAATCTGTAGGCAGTCCCACATGGTTAGGGGTTGCTGATTGTGAGGAGGGGTGGGAAGAGAGGAAGCTGAAGAGGAGGGCATGGCTAGAATGCACAAAGAATCAAAGAGTAGGTAATGAATAAAAAATGTAGAACATGGTCCCTGGCCTAGAAGGTAGGGGGATGGGCAGAGAACCCTCTAGGAAGAGGTCAGACCTGTGACCAAGTCTAGAGTTGTTCTGAAGACTGCAGTAGAGTCTCACTTGGGCAGAATTCACCAGTTTTTCCCATTTCTTGTCATTGCTGAGTTGACACGCAGTGAAGGAGAAAGGGAATAGTTAGTACCAGGTGGGCTGGAATCAGACTCTGATCAAGGATGTGAGATGCCAACATTCTCAACCCTGAAGGACTTTCAGACTTTCCATGGCCTCTTCCATGCCTGGGATGTAGCACTTACTAACGATGCCAACGTAAGAGTTTAATAAGATCAGAGGAGAAATAACTCAAGTTTCATCATGGGATGTTGTTGTTGTTATTCTTCTTGGCTGTCTGGGGAAAAATGAAAAGTACTATCTGACTGTAAAATGAAAATTCCTATTTAAAAATACTATTCAGAAATTTGGGACAGTGAAGAGAATTTTGGACTAAGAGACTAGACTTAAATTTTACCTAACTCCTGTCCTGTAGCAAGTACATAATTTTGTCATTTCTGAGCTCAGTTTTTCTACAGGTGCTATGAAAGAAAACTAAGGATTTCTTGGGAGGCTCTTCCAAGGCTAAAATATGGATACTTGTTTAAATTAAAATTCCCAACAAATATCAAACTTTAAATTTCAAGTGTGGGCCTACAAATATTAACCAAAATACCTAATAATAATGTATATTGCACAAAAATATCGTTGGCCATCTTAAGAACTGTCCAGATTGTAACATCTGTGCTCCTGTAAGAAGTTTGTGGCATTCACGATGGCCGTCAATCTAATAGGGAGAGAAGAGAACCCCAAAGAAGATTTAAGTCAAAGCTACCCAGTTTCAGCCAAATCACATCACAACATCCTTATGACATTTAAATCTTACTCTGTTCACTTTCTCCCAAAGTAATTTAACAGCTTTTTGAAGAGTTCATCTTTATAGATGCTCCTCTCTTTTAATTTACTCCATCCATCAGGCTAAAAATACAAGATTTCCAGCTTAAAAAAAAGGAAGTGCGAAGTTGAAAATCGATGGAGGTGATGTGCTGATTTTCAGAGGAACACTGTGAAGGCTGACAAGCTTGAAACTCAACATGCAGAGGCTTTAGAACACCAGCCTTTTTAAACACCCCCTTGGCCCCTTTCTGTGAAATTTCTCAGTGCCTTCTCCGTGGGCTGCAGCACTGTGAAATCCATCTTTCCTTCTGGGCACCCAGCCAGGACAAATCTAAGGCTCTTGGATGGCTGTGAGTTTGGCAGGCACACCTTGGATGCTTGCACAATTTAAGAGTCTGCCATCCCTTTAACTAATCTCTTCCCTCTCCTAGTTAGGTGGGATTATTGTTTGGAGTCACTATGCAAACTGAGTGAATGAATAGTTACTTCCATGTCCTCAGTATGTGTGAGTACCACACCTGGGTCCCCAGAGGTGAGAGCTGCTTTACTTCAGAAGATGGCACACAGAAGACCCTCAGAATAAAACAAAAAAGGCCATCCTCCCACCTTGCAGAAATGAGGTGTCCTTGGTGTGTTGACAATTGCTTTCTTCAGGTGATCATCTGAAATCAGAATATTGGATCAATACAGCATTTATAATTCTATTATGTATTTAAACTGATAAATTCCTGAGTCTTCTCTTCTTACTTTCATTTTGCTTTGTCAAGATCTTTGGAGTCTGTTTTAGTTAGTTTGTTTGTTTGTTTTGTTTCTTGTGTGATTTTTTCTTTTTTTCTTTTGTTAATATTTATTTACCAATAATCTTTACCTTCCAAGTGACGCTCCTCCCCCCATTTTTTATTATTTTGATTACCGGTGCTTTTTAGTAAATGTGAACCAAAAGAACTCACTTAGGAGGAACAGGATGAAATTCTTTCTGTCCAGGCTTTGTAAATAGAAGAGGGGGACAAAGGAATGGTAGAAGACATAGTGGCCTCTCTATGCAACAACAAAACTGGAATGTCTGAAATCTGTGGACACAGTAGCCGTTTGCTATTAAAAGTAGAGATAGGTCTTTATTCTATTTGAATTTTATTTCCTGTTTACCTGATGCTAAAATTTGGATGTTTTATGCATCCCAGAAAATTATATTCTTATAACTGATTCATTCCTGTGGGTGTGGACCCTTTGTAAATAGAATCTTTGGTGAATAGGAGCTTAAGATGTGGCCCTGCTCAATCAGTGTGCACCATAACCCTCTGACTGGAGTCCTTTTACAAGAGGATGAAATTCAGAGGGAAAGGCACAGAAGCTGAGAGAGAAAGCCACCACTGAAGCCAGGAGCTGGAAGCTATGAAACACAGAAAAGAAGTGCGAGACCAGCAGATACTGCCATGTGCTTTGCCGTCTGACAGAGAAGTCCAGGATCACTACAGGCAGAAAGAAGGTATCATCTTGATGATTCGTTGATTTGGACATTTTCATGGCCTCAGAACTATAAGCTTGTAAACTAATAATTCCCTATTGTTAAAATCCAACCCGTGTCTGGTATATTGTGTATCCTCAGTCTAGTAGGATAAAACACCTGATGATTCTTAAAGAACTTGAGTATACACGTTGGGTCACTTTTCAACCACATTTTCTTCAAAATATCCTCTTCATGATAGAGGGGGTGAGTGTGAGGGCAACTCCTATCACATTGATAGCACCTTCTCCATATGAGGAGGAATAATGAGCCCACAATTCATCCCACGAATGGCCATTGAACACTGTTAGATCAAGGGTTGTGCAGATAATTTTGGTTGACAGTTTTCATTCTCTAAGCTGTATTCGATTCTCCAGAGAAATAACTTAAGGTAAAACAATTTTTACAGTCCAGACCAAGCCTGGCAAACCAACCAATGCTCAGGAATTTCAGATCCCCAGTGCTAGTTACAAAAACTATTGATCTTACTCTATGTGCGGGTTCAAGAAGTTTGTATAATCGAAGTCAAATTTCTAAGCAGTCAGGATACATCTTTGTTGTGATATATCATGTCCATCTTATTAAGAATCCAAGGTAAAATGAAAAGGAGCTTAGTGCACAGATTAGTCCGCAATTTCATGGTAAAGCGAGATATCACCATTTTACAGATATGTCCATCGAGACCCAGAAAAACTACATAATTTACCCAATGGCTAGTAAATGGTGCAGTTGGGACCTGCTACAGATGACAGATTCTTAACCCCCATCTCATTTCTTATCTCAAAAAAAGTACAGCATTTGCAAATCTCTGTATATGGAATAACTAGGACATCCTTTGTATTACTTCAGACACACTAGGGTATTGTGATCTATAATTGAAAATTAAATTCTTGAAGACTAAGAGATGAAAGAACGTCTTGAAAGGATGCAGAACTTGAAGGAAAGTTAAAGTTGGAATAGATATAAGGAAAAGGGAAGCCCATAGAATAGAGGCAGATTGAGTAGAGACAAGACATGATAGTAAGAATATATATGCCAAAGTTTTTGAGAATGCAGATGTTTGTGTGATTCAAGAAAAGTGTCTAGAGCCATTAATTCATTCTGGAAGCCCAAATGGGATTTATAAAGCACTTTTCCTTAGGAGGACCTGAACTCATTTGCTATTACAATCAAAGCATTTCATCTACTAGTGCAATACTTATAATTTCTACTGTAATGACTCTATAATGAAAGTTCTATTTAATGACGTTTTGTTTTATTCAACAACTATATTTTTCTGTTTGGAGGTGAAAGGAACATTCTTGTGTTGTTCCCAAATACTCTTCCTTGTAACCAGTACTACAGGAAGCAACTTTGTGCTTAAATATTTGTAACCCCATATATTCTATTGTCTAACGTCATTTAGAAATGACGTTATTGTGTCAAAGACTATGAATAGTAACAATTTGTATTTGTATTTCCAAATTGCTTTCCTAAAGTCTTATTACAGTTTTCATTCTGACCACTATTTTTTGGTATCTTGTTTTAACTTCTCTTCCAGAATTGTTTACAATAATTGATTAAGCTAATTAGTCAGTTTTTTTAGTTAATCATTTTGCATATTAAAAAGAAAATTAGCATTGCCTATCCTGGTGTGTTTCAGACAAAGAGAAGTTTTTTTTATGACTTATATGATAGGAATAAGACCTTCACTACAAATTTTTCTTCTATAACTCAGCAAGTATCTTTTGAAAGCAAATCTGGCGTTACTAACCATGCATTTAATGATTGCTCTAACATTGAATGCACTCGGTAGGTGATGCCAGTACTTACTTATCATCTTCTCTATGTCTCCTATTGAGTGGGACCATCCTTTCTCTTCCCATATTAGTGCCAGATGACTTCATATGGGGCTCATTCTGGCCTTGTTACCATTTCTTAGCCTTTGCTAATACCTTTTCAACAGTGTAAGCCCTTGACATCCTAACAATCCTTTTAGCTCACTTTTCAGCTTGGAGAGAGTATGTCAGCTTTCTTCTCCGCAGTGTGATTTATTGCTTCTCCTGTTGAGCAGTCAGTAGCCAGGTATTGATTGAAGCCTATCAAGTTGTCTGGCTATCAGACTGTACAATAGTCTTTATAGAGAGACAACATTTTTGATATTTTAGCTATAGGTACATAGTCTTCTAATTGTTTGGCATTTGGGTGATTGGAATGAACAATTGGAGAGGGTAGAAGATTCTGGTGACAAGAGGATTTATTACCTCAGACCAACTTGTATCTTAATATTATCCTTTGGGTTTCCTATCAAGAGTTAAAGAAAATCCATCCATATCGTAACTGTGAATGCTGTCAGCAAATGTTCCCAGCAGCAACTGAACATATAACGGAGAAAGAAAGCACATACCTGCACAGTTATGCATTGTTGAATCCACATCTTGCTTTGTTTTTAAATACCTACCAGTCTTTTTTGCCATCATTACTTTTATTCACGTTAACTTCCCTATTGAGACTACACACTCCTTAAAGAAAGGCACCATATCATGTTTATATTTGTACTAACCATATCCAAGGCATCGGTGATATAAAGGACATGCCATGTAAGTGCTGAGGCAGAAAATTAAGCAGAAATAGAAAATTTGGTGTGACATTAGATGGGAACTTCAGAAGGACAGGTTGGCTTGTGATGCTTCTTTGTGTCTCCAGCATCTTGTATGATCTGTAACATGTAGTAGATATCTGCTCTTTGATTCATAAGCAAACAAATAAGTGAGTTTATGAGACAGTGCCAACATTAATGTCCAGCAGGGGCACCACTACTTTGTAGGGAGGTGAGAAGATTTTCAGAGTCCTCGAGCTTTGAGCAGAGTTTTGAAGGATATGAGTGACCTAGAATAAGAAGGTTCTTCCAGCAAAAGTGAGCAGCACTTGCAAAGGCAAACAGAAGGTCATGCATCCAGGAGAGGAGTAGTCATGTTTGGGACAGCTCAAATCTACTGTGAAATGGGGGAAGATGGAGAGGCAGAATATGTAGCTAGCATGGAAGGCGGGTGATAAATTCAGAAGGATCTTACTTCTCTGCTTGCTGGTCAACTTGGAGCCAGCCACAATTTGCCGGTTTCATTTTAATGTAGATAAATGACTTGTTGGTATTTGTTTGCTTTTAGAACTATAAAATAAGTGATAATATGGTACTGTAGAGCATATACAGGAATTGGAAGATTTCAGGGTTAGGGAGACACACTGGATTCCATTTACAATGGTTGGATAGTAAATCATGACAGTCAGAACAAACTGAAAAGAAGCGTCCTGACTTGAAGGACATATTTAAAATTGGATCAAACAAAATGGAAGTCAAATCAGATACAGCAGGAAGAAAGATGACTTTTAGCTTTACAGCTTGGAAGACTTCATGGACAAAGATCATTAGCAACTAACTGCTCAGGCCTGGCTGAACTTGACAGCCTAGTGTCAAATACAGGCTCTATAATTTATCAGAAACAGGACCTAGGGAACATTATGTGAGCTTTCTATGATTTAACTCCCTCTTGTGGGGCAAGGCTAATAATAATAACTACCTCATGGGGATATCAGGAGGTTTAAATAGATAAACTAGATAAACTATCTGGCATGATGCTAGGCAAATGTAAAATCTCTGTTCCATATTAAGTATTATTTTAGTGGACAGAAGACTTCTAGGCAGCGGGGATTTCTCAGATGCAGTCATCATTTCAATTTGTTTCACTGTGTTTGCCTGGATTGGTGTCTATCCACAAATTACTGGGAAGCTCTGGAGTGTAGCCCAGGGGGGATTCAGAATCAGTATGTGTATGGTTTCTGAAACACTACAAGTAGATGATGCCAGGCAGGTAAATGAGGGTAGAATCTAGAAAGTAAAACATTTTAAGGGACTCAAGAAGAAATACAATTAAGATAAAATTCAGAAGGAATGCTTTATCAGTCAGTGTTCTCCGGAATATGAATTATCTTATGTGACCATGTGGGATTGTCAAGTCAGAATTCCATAGGGCAAGTCACAAGTTGGAAACTTAAACAGGTGACATTGAATTCCTCAGGAGAAGTAGAAATAGAGATTCTTCTTTCTGACTGGTGAAATTCTCAGTTCTCCCTTTAAGGCCTCTAAATGATTAGATTAGGAGATTCCTTTTATTTTTGCAGGGAATCTCTTTTGTTTATTGTAGGTACAATCAACTGACTAATGATTTAAATCCATGAAATACCTTCCCATAGCATTCAAGCCAGTGCTGGCAGGACCAAACAACCGTGCATCATAACCTAGCCTAGCTACATCACAAATGGTAAGAAAGGAAAGAGGAGAACCAAGGAAAAGTGGTGACCTTGTTGCCAGAAGAGGAGTACTTCATGAATAGATTATGAATAGAGGTGTCAAAGGAAGTATTCCTCAGATTACTTTTCCATCATAGTAGTTGATAAGTGTTGAATGAAAAAAGAATTTGGAGAAGAACACAATAAAGGGATGAAGAAAGGAAAAATAATTTTCCCCCATAGGCAGCCTATTAATATAGCAGGCTGCTACAATGATGGAATGTTCTCAGGTGTTTGCTGTTCCAAGATAATGTGTTGACTGATAATTATCATGAATGTTGTCAGGATCCAGGTGAGTCAAAAAGATGTTCCCTACCATTGAGATTATTTTACTTTCAGTAGAAAAGACCATCCTTGAAGCCATTAATAAACAAACGAGCAATGCATATAGTATGTAATTTAAGTGTATAGGACTGAATGTAAAGGGGACTGCTACTCCCAGCCTCCCAGGAGTTAGAGGTCATAGTGGGCTGCACTGGATGGAAGACTTCTTAAAGAACTGGTTGGATCTGTATACAAGGTCTGGGTTTGGGTAGACAGAGAAGACACAGGAGAGCATTTCAAGGGTGAAGATTATAAGGGTGAGTATGGAGGGGTGCTTGGAATGACTCAAGGCATTAGCCTAAGGGGAAGGGAACAGACAAGTGTTGAGCCACACTTTCTGTGCCTTGCACTGTACTAAATGTTTCAAGTATGACATCTCACTTTCTTATGCCCCCTTCACATTGCTAGCCCAGACCCCTTCAGTTTTCTGCAGTTCTTCAAATCACTGGACTTTCATACATGCCAATCTGTTGACAGAATGTCTCCTTACCACTTTCTTTACCTGAGTAACCCCTATCAACTCCTGCAAGAAGCCTGCCCATACCTTTCTTAGATATTGCTCCTCTTTTTTCCTTCAATACCCTCTAACATAGCATTTGTTTCATCATGCTAACATTGACTATTTAGTTGTATCATTTACAAGCTATAAAGTTTCCTTGAATTCCCCTTTGTATATCTGACAATTATCAGAGTGTCTGTCATGTGGTAAAGGGTTAATGAATGTAAACATCTTTCTGTGATCAAAATGCATAAAGCCACAATGAATGGAAGTTGGATTTGAACTCAGTTTTAGATGGCTTGAAATCACTTTCTCTTTGTATTACAAGATCTGTAAGTGGAAGAAAGAGCAGTCGTCCAAATAGACTTCAAAACAAAATGGATGCACAGACTTCTTATCAGAGAGGGTGTGGAATGAAGAATATGTATATTCACCTTACAGCAGTTTTCTCGCTTTTGAACACATCACGTAGATTTAAGAGTTCCTCACAGGCATCTCCTATACGCTATTTTTTTCTTTCTCTTCTCTCCCTCTCTCATTTCCCTTCTTCTCTTTCTTACGTTCCCACCCATTCACACCTCTGTCTTTTTTATTAGACTACAGTAAAGCCAACTTCAAATATATGGGATTGGAAAAGTGCAAGAAATATAATCACAAATTTTGGCTTTATTCCACTGTTTAGAAGCAACAAAAGATCCCAAAATATGAAAGAAGATAATTAACTGAAGATAATTTATACTTTGATATTGCCTTCCTTTAGAGATCCATTGATATTTACTTAAAATGTTGTGCTGAAACAATGAGCATGGATTTCTAATGTATTTTAATCAACAGAAAACTAATTGTCATAGAAATATGAAGCTCTAGTATGCCCTATGAATAAGATGTAATCAGGAATATGAATGCAAATTAGCTTAAATATATGAGGATGCATTTTCTATCTGTGCCTAAGCTTCGAATCCAAACAGAGATAGGCTATATTGATAGCCCTTTGGTGATGGATAAATGACTTAATTTCTCTCAATATTATTTGCCTGATTTCTAAAATAATAATAATCCACATAATTTTGTGGATTAGGACTGAAAAGTGGGAAGTATGTAGCACAATATTTGAGATTTGGAATTTTCATGTTAAACAATTATCTATTATACATTTAAAAAATTATTTTCATGAAGTTGAGCCCTGTTTTTCAGTTAGAGGCATCCTACGGTTTACCTTCCTATGCCACCAACCCTATGTCTTCATAGCTATGGGAACACATTTTATACCTAGGGCACTTCACAAAGGATAATGTTTAACATAGGTGTTGTCAGCAATAGAAAAACCGTGATACACAATGTGTCTGACCAAACTCCAGGCTAGGACTCAAGAGACAGGAGGCAGATCTGTCCTTGCCACTAAAGACCTCAGGCGAGTGAATTCCTTTTGGCAACCCATGAGTCCTCATGGTTACATCACAGGACCTGGATTAAATATGGTCTTTAAGAAAGAACCATTTGAATTGTCCAGCTGCTGGATTGTGAGCATGTACATGTTGACTCGTTGTGGTATGCTCTAATCACATGTCCAGCTCTTATTTCTCACTTATCCATTTTCTGGATAGCCCAGCATGGGTGATACAGACCATCCCTTTTCTATGCTTTAGAAACTGATGAGTGTTCATTCACTCTGTTCGCTCAAATAATCTTTAAAAGTAAACAAGTTAAAAGATGATGGGGAAGGGAGAGTGGGTGGAGTTCATAAGGGTTACACATGTTTAAAACTCTAAGCTTTTGTCCTTGAAACATTTCATGGAGTTGAACCACTGGGGTCTTTCATTTGGACATGAGCTATGAATCAATTCAAAAAGCAATAACAATACTAAGCAATAAGAAAGTGACAAGACCAGTGTGATTGCTGGATATAGAAAATCAATTTTGTTTTAAAATATTTTAGCCAGAGATTTGACTGCCCAGATTATTTTGAAGTAAAGGAATTCTCAGTGTGCTTAGTTTGAATCTTGCCAAAATATTTGGACTATGTAATTCAGAGGCAAAATTCAAACAAAAAATATTTCCTCATCCATTAAAATTCTATAGTACAATAACACTGTGACTGGTGACAAATAATTTCACCAACTGGGGACTTATTTCTGCCAAATATCAAGAGAAAATAATAGGATCTTCCCCTTACTGCTATTGGGTATTGGGATAAAGTCATCAATCAATGGACGTGAAATCCCCTTGACAAGTATCACAGCCTTTCCTTATAGTTTCATTTTTCTTATTTGTTTACATCATTTTGTTCCCACTGCAACCTTGATGAGGGACAAGGCAGGTATGCTTGTCTCTAATGTTTAAATCAAGCACCTGAGATGGCAGGGAAGTTTAAAATGGGAAGTCCAAGTACATCCAAGTCCAAGACCTGTAGAAGGCTAGAACCCAGATTTTCTGACTGCAAGTTGAGGTACTTCAGCAAATTAATCTCAAGGCAAGCTGATTTGTTGGTAGTGCAATACTAGGGATATATTTTAATATAGTTTTTGCTTCCTATTTTCTAAAAGCAACCCTGACTACGAAACTGCCCAGCTTCAAAGCCTTTATGTACCCCCATTACCCTAATTATAAAATCCCTGCTTTTCAGGCATAGTTCCATATGTATGAATGCTTCAGCAACCCTGATGTGCTCTTCATTCATTGATATATTGGGTTCTTTCCATCACTCCATTCTTTTGACCCACAAATGGATATGCCTGGAATTTTTTTTTCTGACTTGTCCTCCCATATATTTCTATATTTTATCTCCACACCCTACCTGAGTATGATTTCTGCATTTATGTGGCTACAATTATTCATCTTTTGCCCTTTTTCTGGCATCAGTTTTGAGGTCTGTGAGATCAAAGACTTTAGTTTTTCATTTATATGTCACCAACATCTAACACTAGTCCTGGAATACTGTACATGCAAAATACATTTTGAGAGAATGGATTGCCAGCTTTCACCTTTTTGGCTCTTTGTGAACTTGTTTAAGGGAAAGTAATAGGCAATAAATAAGCTGATAACCCACAGCATCTCTTAGGCTTTCTCTTTGGCCACCATGAGGGGAAGCTTGCTGTTTACAATTTGATGAAGGAACTGAGGACGCTGCTTTCAATTCTAAGGATACTTTTTAAAGATCAAGTCCTCCATTACTTCTCAAACTGGCTTGTAAATAATCCTTCATCTGGTATAGTGGTAGTACATACTTCTACAATACTAGTATAAATAGTATTTTTGCATAAATAAATATGTGGAGAAAATAATAAAAAGGAAATGAAGGCAACTGTCTTCATAGCAGGGCATGCAATAGTGTTTACTAGTTGCCAATAGAGATGTTGTTAGAATAGGTGTTCAGCAGCACAGATTTCCTGCTGGCAGCTAATATAATGATGGAGTCCCTGGAATCACTCATTCACTTCCATCTCCCTGTCTCAATGGCTGTAAGTGGAAGAAGTTCATTCTGTCTTCAAACTTTTGATTTTCATTGCTGAGCAATTGATGGAGTAACTGTTGTGAACAGTTGAAACCTGTTTCCCGGACTCATAGGCCATTGAGCAGGAATGTATTCTCTAGCATTTCTTCCTGACAGGGGGCATCAAATTCAGCCACTGGAAATGAAAGAAACAGAAAGTAAGCATGTAGCCTTTCATGGTGATGCAGCATAATGATGGAAAGAGAATGGTTTTTGAAAGTTAGACTGCTTTGGCAATTACTAATTAGGTGATATGGGAAAAGTCTACCAACCTCTCTCATCCATGGTAGGATAATATCAATGCCTGAGGATTTCATGACAATTAAATGAGAGCAACACATAGAGCATCAGGATACCACCTGTATAGGAGGTTCTCAATTAATTTTAGTTCATTTGCTTCATCATGCTGCATACTTTAACCTTTCCTGGTCTTTTGTGGATAACTTTGAATTAGTGGCAAATGCCACTTTCTATGTTTAGAAGAGAACTTTGAATCCAAGCAAATCTTCCACATATTTCTCCCAGTTTATGCTCTAGTAATGCCTGATCAGTCATGGTGAGAAGGTTTATCCTTCTTAGACACTGAAGTCTGCCTTCTTCTAACTCTGGTTTGTCTTAGTTGTATCCGCAATGAGTCTACTAGTCGGAACCTTCCACTGAAGCCCTCCATACAGGGATTTTGAAGATTGTCCCAAAGAAAAGGGCACACCATTATTGTTTCTCATGACTACCAATCCTTGGTTACCTGGCATTAACTATGATTATCGTGGGCGCCGTAGTTCCTAAAATCATTAGATTTGGAAAGAACTCAGAATATAATAATCAGATTGAGAATTTTTTTTACTTATATTACTTAGTATATGTCACAATTATCATTATCACATTATAATAATGACACTTGGCCCCCAAACCAGTGAACATAGCTGAATCTGCACTTTATTTTGGCTGCTGTTCTGTTTGGACTCCATTGAGATATTTATTTTTATCCAGTGCTAATTCTTGCACATCTCTCTTGTTTTCAGGTCACTTATCCATCCACTCAACACACATTTCTATCAGGCATGTATAAATAGATATCTATTCTGGGACTAACAGGCATCCGGACACTGTGGGAATAATGCCCGAGAGACCAAAGATCTGATTCCTGTATACAAGGATTTTTAAATCAGCAAGGGTACACATAAAACTGTATTAAATGCTCATACAATGATGCAAGATTGTATATCATCAAAGAATCAATTGCATATGGTGAAAGATCAAAGTATTTGCATCAGGCAAAGTTGAGGGGAGGCGAACTGAAGGGAATGGGACATCTGAGACTTCTGGACATGTGCTAACCCAGTAGAATTAGAGTGACTTGCCCAGATAGAGAGAGCAGTGAGGGAACCTAGAATCCAGCGTGTGATTCATGGGGTTGGAGTTGAGATTAGTGAGGAGACAGAGTTGAACAGATTGGAAGATTCTTGTTACTGGAAAGGAATAGAAATGATGATAAACAAAATCTGCATCAGCTAGTGATTGACCAGAGAAAATCAGAAGAAGATATCAAATTAGAGTTTTTTGCAAGAAGTTGGCTTACGCAGTTTTCAAGCTTGGCTAAGCAAATCTGTAATACAGAGTGCAGTCCATCAGGAATTAGAGGATTGAACTCTCAGGCAAGAGCTGGATGTGAAGTTCAAAGGTGTGGATTCCTCTTCCTCAGATCGAGAAGACTCAGGTCTGTCCTAAGGCCTTCCAAATGACTTGAGTTGGCCAATGGAGGTTATCTGGCCCTTACTCAAAGTCAATTGATTGTGAATTTTAATTACATATACATAATATTGTTTCACAGCAATATTGGTGTTCAACTGAATATCTGGGGAATGGATCCTAGCCAATTTGACATGTAAAACTGACCATCACATTCCACCCCCTGTCAGCCTGACACTTTGTCATGTCTCTAAGCTGCTTAATATCTAAAGACAATAATCAAGTCATACTTCTGTCTAATATGACTCAACTCTTCTTTGTACACATTTATTATTTAGGTTGTGTAGCAAATAAATGATAACACCAGTCCTAATGTTATTTCCATTAGCCCTGGTGTGATAGAGATACTGAACAAGTGATAGCTTTGTAACCAAAACACGACTCTATATTTGTTTTCTACCCTTCATTTAAATGTAATTTGGTGAGGGCAAATATCCACTAGCTTTGGCTAAAACTTAAGTAAAACTCAGTATTTTCCTTCTCACTCTTAGGTGGTAAGCATTCTTATGGTTGCTTTATATCATAAAACATAACCTCAATGAAAGAAATGAAAGGGTCCAGTTTAAGATAGACATCAATACTTCAGTCTTATTCAAAGGTAAGATTTATCCTAAATTCCCTCCTCCAATTAGGGCGGGTGGCAGGTAAAGACCAGGGAGGGAGGCAGAGGTATGTTGGTGGGATTGACTTTTTACACTCAGCCTGATTCTCTGAAGATACAACCAAGTCCTTGTTTGTATCAGTACCTTATTCCTTTACCTTGCTGCTTAGTATTACATGGTATCCACCACAGTTGATTAGACCATTTGTCTGTTGAAGAATGTCTGGGCTCTTTCCAGTTATGGATATCATTAGAAAAGCATTCATGTGTGGATTCATGTGTGTTTGTGTGAGAGTGTGTGTGTATACATAAAGTTTCATTTTTCTGGGATAAATGCCCAATGGTGCAGTTATAGGGTCTTATGACAATTGTATCTATAGTTTTATAAGCTAACAAAGTGTTTTCTTAAGTAACTGTATCATGTCATGTTCTCACAAACAATATATGAATAATTCAATTTCTGTGCATTCTTGCCAGCCTATGATGCTGTCACTATTTTTAAATTTTATTTTAGCTATTATAATAGACATGTATTAATGTCTTATTGCTTTAATTTGTATTTCCCTGATGGTGAATAATGTTGAATATCTTTTCCATGTTTATTTCCCTGCATATCCTCTTTGATAAAATGTCTCCTCGTGTCTTTACCCAGTTTCTAATTGGATTTTTTGTCCATTTACTGTTAAATTTTTAGGGTTCTTTCTATATTCTATATACTGGTCCTCTGTCAGAATATTGATTAAAAATATTTTCACCCATTCAGTGGCTTGTTTATTCATCCTCTTTACATGGTCTCTAGCACCATTTGTCGAAAAGACTGTTTTTTCTCCATTGAATTGTGCATCTTTGTCAAAAATCCTGCACTTTTGGGCGGGCCATGGTGGCTCAGCGGGCAAGAATGCTCACCTGCCATGCCAGAGGACCCAGGTTCGATTCTGGTGCCTGCCCAGGTTAAAGAAAAAAAAAAAAAGAAGAATCCTGCACTTTTGGGATGGTTATTTGTGGATTTTCCATTCTGCTCTATCAATTTTGCATCTATCTTTCTGCCAGTAGCATTCAGTCTTGATTACTGTAACTGTGTAATAAGTCTTGTAATCAGGTAGAGTGATCCAACCAACTTTTTTCTCCCATTTCTGAATTGTCTTTGATTAGATTTTAGTTCCTTTGCTTTTCCATATGCATTTTAGAATAAGTCTTCTACTGAAAAGTTATCTGTTTTTTTGTAAGCATTTTGTTAAACTTGTATATCATTTTGTGCAGAATTGACATATTTATTGTATTGAGTCTTCCAGTAGATGAACACATTCTTGTCTTACCATTTATTTAGATTTCTTTCATCACCATTCTGTAGCTTTGGTCATTATGCATTTAAGCATTTCACTTTTTTAATGATTGTAAATGGTACTACTTTTTTAAATTTTGATGTTCACATGTTAATTGCTAGATAATAGGAAAATACTTGATTTTTATATGGTGATCTTATATTTATATCCTTTGACCTTGGCAAACAATCTTATTAGATTTTTTTCTTCTGTTTGTTCCTTGGGATTATCACCAAGATAATTATATCATTTTCAAAGATAGACAGCTTTATTTCTTCCCTTCCTGTCTATTTAAATTTTATTCCATTTACTTGGTTTTATTTCGTTGCCTAGAATTTCCAACATTAAATAAGAGCAGTATGAGTGCACAACTTTGCCTTGTTCCTGATTTTAGGGGGACAGTCTTTCATCATTATTTATAATATTAGGTATAGACATTCTTTATTAAGTTGAGGAAGTTCCCCTCTATTCTTATCTTTCTGAGAGTTTTTACCCTGAATGGATATTAAATTATCTTACATGCTTTTTCTGCATCAATTGCTATGACCTTGTGATTTTCTTCTTTGGTCTGTTATCTGATTAATTACCTTGATTCATTTTTGAGTATTGGAAAAGCCTTGCATCACTGAAATAAATTCTACTAGTTCCTGGCACATACTTCCTTTCATACCTTGCTAATTCAATTTTGTTAAGAATTTTTGCATCATATTCAGAAAAGACATTGGTTAAAAAAATTTCATGTTATAATTTTTTTGATTTCAGTATCAGGTCTTTGTTAGTTTCATAAAATGAGTAAGAAAATGTTTTCTTCATTTCTATTTTGTGGGAAAGTTTGTCTAGAATTTTTAGTATTTCTTCCTCAAACATTTAGTGGAATTCTACTTTGAAACCACTTTGGACTGAGGATTTCCTCTTTGTAGATGTATTAAATTATGAATACAATTTCCTTGCAAGTTATAATAAGGCTATTCAAATTATGTATTTCACAGTTCTTGAGTTTGGGTAGTTTGTTTTCAAGGAATTGCACCATTTCATCAGAGATGTCAAAATGTATATACATGGAGCTGTTTGTAGTATTTCCTAATTATCTTTGCAGGTATATAGTTTTTGTAGTGATATCTCCTTTTACATTCATTATATTACAATTTGCTTCAGTTTTATCTTTTCAAATAATCAGTTTTTGCTTCACTGATTTTGCTCTTTTTTAATTTCAATTGCATTGATTTCTCCTCTTAATTTTTCCTTTCCTCTGATCATTTCATTTTCATTTTGCTCTTTATCCTGATTTCTTGACATGGGGATTCAGATTATTGATTTCAGACCTTTCATCTTTTCTAATGTAAGCATTTAGTCCTATGAATTTCCCTCTTCACCCAGCTTTAATGGTGTCCCACAATTTTTTACATGCACTTTTATTTTCAAATGGTTTAATGTATATATATATATTTTAAATTTCCTTTGACACTTTTGCTATGATCTGTAAATTAGAGGTGTGTTGGTAGGTACCACATGCTGGAAATTTTCCTGTGAGCCTTCTGTTATTGATTTCCATTTGCATTTCATCAAGATAAGAGAACGTACTTTGTAGGAGTTCAATTATTTTCAATTTGCTAAATTTTGTTGTGTGGCCCAAGATATAGTCCCTTGTGGAATGAGTTCCATGGGTGCTTGAGAAGAATATGTGTTCTTCCATTTTTGAATGCAGTGTTCTGTAAGTTCCTCATGTTCAATCAGTTCCTGATGATTGAAGGAGTTATGGGCATTTTTTAAATAGATGTTTTAAAATCTTTACCACATAATTTTAGCATAAGCCATCATGTTATTTTCACCAGTTGGTTGACTTTTCTCGCTCAGTTGAGCCCTTCATGAAATGCTGAGTGACTTTAGATTAGAGCCTAGATATCTTGTCCTTTAGCAGACCACGTCTGGTGAGTGAATAGAGTGCCACCCTTTATTCCAGGTCAGGGTGGAGTCCTGGTCATGACCTGGCCTCTGATGACACCTCTTGGAGGAGGGGTTTCCTGTTACTGTTGGGAAGAATGGAAGTTCAGGTTGTACAAGGGGTCTCCACTATTTATACATTGGCTGGGAAGCTTTGCCTCAGTATTACTCACTATACGTTTCTCACTGACATTGTGATTAACTTATTGTATCCTTCTTGGTAACTGGTGGTAAAATTCCTGTATCTGCCCTAAAATATCTCCTCTAATCCCTTCCTAATGAGAAGGGGACAGGAAATCTCATTAAAGGCTGTCCACACTCCCCACATGGTGTTCACTAGTATTAACTGCTGAAGGACCTCCTTAGCCTTCTCTGACTCTACCCTAGTGGGGTTTTAGGGGCCTCATTTCACCTGGCATGGATGGCCATCTAAGGCTTTCAAAGGCCTTTGCCAGTGTGGTGGGGGAGAGGCTATAGTGCTTTCCTGTAACTGATGGCAATGGAATGGTTATTGTTTAAAAGTTTCCTGTCTTGCCTGGCTGCCCCTACCCTGGGCCTTTGGTGCAGAGAACAAGATTTTCTTGGAGCTTTTTTTGGTCACTTTTGCATTGTCATCTTTTCCATTATCCATTTTGGGAGATATGAGGCAAAAAGAAAACCCAAATAACTCACCATGTGCCATTTCTCAGATCCTTAGTTCTCTCACTGGCCTGCCTGTTCTCTCCACCTTTCAGAGCTTCCCCAGATTTGTTTTGCATATAATGCCCAATGGTTATAGTTGTGCTTAGCTTCAGAAATAGCAAAAAGCACATCTCCACCTTTCTGGAAGAAGTATATTTTTCTTTTGCCTACATGGTATATCACTTTTCATTCTTTAATTACTTAGAATTTGAAGTGAGTTTCTTTAATAGGTATATATTTCGATTCTTTTTTTACCCACTCTGCCAATCTCTGTCTTTAGATCAATGTATTTGGGCTAGTTACATTGAATGTAATTATTCATGTGTTGAAGCTTAAGTCTGTCTTTTTATTATTAGCTTTTCATTTATTTATTCTGTTTCTCACTCCTATGTCTTGTTCTTATCGCCTTTCAAATCTGGAATGATTTTATTGGATTCCATCTTGATTTATATATAGTGTTTTTGGGTGACTATCATTCTAGAACTTTCATAGTGGGTTATTCTGGGTATTACTTATCCCAGTCTATTGATATCAATATTTTCCCACTTTGTGAAAAATGTGGAAAACTTACTTCCATGTAGATCCCTTTACTATCCCTACCTTTAACTATAATTTTCTTGAATGTCAAATGGTATTATAATTTTTATTCCAGTCATCATATATGATTAAAAAAACCTATGAAGGAAAGGAAAGTCTCTTGTATGTACTTGTTCTAGTTTACTAGCTGCCAGAATGTGATATAGCATAACTGGAGCAGCTTTTTAAAGGGGGAATTTAATGAGTTGCTAGTTCACAGTTCTAAGGCTGAGAAAATGTCCCAATTAAAACAAGTCTATAGAAATGTCCAATCTAAGGCATCCAGGGAAAGATACCTTGGTTCAAGAAGGCCAATGACGTTTGGGGTCTCTCTCTCCACTGGAAAGGCGTGTGGTGAATAGGCAACGTCTACTAGCTTCTTTTCCAGGCCTCCTCCTTCATGAAGCTCCCCGGTGGCCTTCTCCTTCATGAAGCTCCCCGGTGGCCTCCTGCTTCATGAAGCTCCCCGGTGGCCTCCTGCTTCATGAAGTTCCCCGGTGGCCTCCTCCTTCATGAAGCTCCCCGGTGGCCTCCTCCTTCATGAAGCTCCCCGGTGGCCTCCTGCTTCATGAAGCTCCCCGGTGGCCTCCTGCTTCATGAAGCTCCCCGGTGGCCTCCTCCTTCATGAAGCTCCCCGGTGGCCTCCTCCTTCATGAAGCTCCCCGGTGGCCTTCTCCCTCTGCATCTCCAAAGGCTGCTGGCTGGTGGACTCTGTGGTTCTCTTGTCATTCTGCTGTGGTTCTGCAGCGCTCTCCTCATTCTCCAAAGGAACTCTCTCTGAGATGCCTCCTTTTATAGGATTCCAGTAAACTAACTGAGACCCACGTAGAATGGTGGAGACACGTCTCCATCTAATCACCCACAAATGATCGAATCATCTCCCTGGAGATAACCTGATCAAGTTCCCAGCCTGCAGTGCTGAATAGGGATTAGAAGCAAGTGTTGCTCTCACAAGCTCGATTGGGATCAAAGATTGGCTTTTCTTGGGTATATAAATCCTTTCAAACCAGCACAGTACTCATATTTCTTCTCTTTCTGTTATTCTTTCTTCCTTCCTAATGCTTCCTTCATTGCTTTCTTGTTTTAAGTTTCCTTTCCCTAAGGTCAAATCTGCTAGAGAAAAATTCCTTCAGTTTTTCTTTGTGTGTAAATGTCTTTCTTTCTCCGTAATTACTAAAAGATAATTTTGCTGGATTTAGAACTTGCAGTTGAAAGTTCTTTTCTTTTAACCCTTTTAAAATTTTTGTATCACTTCCTTCTGGGCTACATAGTTTTCAGATGAGAAATCTGCTTAAATTTGAATTGGTCCTACTCAATTAGTATTGTGTTATTTCTCTCTGGCTGTTTTCAAGGTATGTGTCCTTTGCATTTAATTTTCATAAGTTTAATTGTGATGTGCCTTAAGTGTGGATTTCTATGGGTTTATTTATTCTGTTTCTTCAGTTTCATGAAAATTTAGGTTTGTGTTGCAGAGAATTGGGAGCTTTTTAGTTATTATTTCTTCTAATAATCTTTCAGCCCCTCTTTTCTCTTCTGTCCGTCTGGGACTCATATCATACGGGTATTGGATAATTTGATATTGCCTCACAGGTCCCTGAGGCTCTATTCATTTTTAGAATTTATATATATATATAATTTCATATGTATATATGTGTGTATATACACATATATGTATATATATTATTGTGAAATATAACATAAACACAAAACAATAAATATAAAAGTATATTTTAACAAGTAGTTATGGAACATATTTCAGAGTTTGGTATGGGTTACAGTTCCACAATTTTGATTTTTCCTTCTAGCTGCACTAAGACACTGAAGACTAGAAAAATATATATATATATATCAGTATAATGACTCAGCAGTCATACTCATTTGTTAGATCCTATCTTCTCTGTTATAACTCTATCTTCTCTTTTGAACTTTCTCCCAATCTTCAGGGGTATTTGGACTATGTCCATTTGATCTTTTTCATTGTGGAAAAGGCTGTTGATAATATGGTATAACGGAATGGAACTAGTTGATGTTTTAGAGAGCCTAGCCCCTCTGAGTTTCAGGACTTTTCCAGGTCTAGGAATCCATCTGGAAGTTGTAGGTTTCTGGAAAGTAATTATAGTGCATAGAACTTTTGTAGGATCTTATAGAGCCCTAGGTGTTCTTTAGGTAGGTAGGAATGCTTTTGGTTGGAGTTTGGCAAACAACGGTAAATAGCAGTATCTAGCTGAAGCTTGCAAAATAGTTGCCTCCAGAATAGCCTCTCAACTCTATTTGAACTCTCTCAGCCATTGCTACTTTATTTTGTTCATGGTGTCAGGGTCCAGCTCATTCCTGGGAGTCATAACTCACATTGCCAGGGATACTTTCATCCGTGGGTATCATGTCTCATATAATGGGAAGGGTTATGATTTTATTTGCAGAGTTTGGCTTAGAGAGAGAAAGAGGTCACATCTGAGCAACAGAAGAGGTCCTCTGGAAGTAACACTTAGGCATAGCTATAGGTAGGCATAACTTCTCCATTATATAGATAAACTTCATATGAGCAATCCTCAAGCTCAAGAGCATGGCCTATTGACATGGGAGTCCCTAATTTTTGAGACAGTATCAGGTGTTTGCCTGGTGATAAAGTTTAATCATTCCATATTTTTTCTCCTGTCTCACAAGGGACTTTACCAATACTTTTTATTATCTGTTCAACATACTCTGGGATATATCCAGGCATTACATAATTACAATTAAGCTATACATAATTACAAGCCGACATTCCCACTCTGGGCTCCAAGTATTGATGCTGTTTAAATGATCAATCCAGACAGGTTGAGTTAGATTATTGCTACAGAAAATTTAGGTTTGGGATGAAATAGACCTCTTTTCCTTTGTTATTATTGGGTAAGTGAAGCTCTAAAATATAGTCAATGTCCTCCTTAACCCTGTGTTCTGATTTACCTTAGTCCCAACCCAGTTAGCTTCACTCTCATCTCTAATTGAAGCCTGATCTGTTTTTCAGTTTCTTTAACAGTTGTTGCATGTGATAATGCTGACTTTCAGAACTGCAGAACTCCTACTCTGAGTATTAGGTGTCACACAGGTTCCCAAAGTTCCAAGGAAATACCAGGTTGAATATACATAGCACAGCCTCACAAAATCTAGAAATAACAACTGCAGCTCTGGACTTAGTGTGACTGCTGTAAGAACTTACAATCTAGGCACCAATTTACTTTTAATTATTTTCTAAAAGAGACTGTACGATATTTGCTCTTTTGTTTCTTGTTTACTTTACATAACATAGTGTCCCCCAGGTTCATTCACCTAGTTGCATGCCTCATAACTTTGTTCCTTTCTGTAGCTGCACAATATCTGATCATATGTATACACCGCAGTTTGCCATTTTACTTTCTATTCATTTTTTATCTATCTTTTCTACTGTTTAGATTGAGGAAATTCTGTTGTTTTGCCTTCAATTCACCAGTTCTATCCTTTGAGTTCTCCACAATACTATCAATCCCATCCAATGAGAGTTTATTTCTACTATTTTATATTTCAGCTCTATAGTTCCTACTTGGTTCTTTTTTCATTGCTTCTGATTCTTTAGTTATTTATTTCAAGAAAATTTGCAATTATTTGTGGAAACATTTTATAATAGCTGCCTTGAAATCCTTTTCAGATAATTTCAGTTTTATTCATCTCAGTGTTGGTATCAGATTATTTTATTTTCTCATTCAATCTTAGCTGTGATTTTTCTGGTTTGTGCTATGATAACTGATTTTTTTGAGTGGGGGGATGCATGTTCTGGGAATCAAACCTGGGTCTCCCACATGGAAGGCGGGCATTCTAACCACGAACTACCTGGTCACCCACGATAAATGATTTTTAAGGCATTGTGGGTATTTTGTCTTTATGTTAGGAGAACCTGGGTTCTATTGTTATATTTTATCTTAATAAGTGATTTCAACCGCTCAGGTTTAGCACAGAGGCTCTAATCTATTGTTGAGCTGTAGTTCCAATTTTTAGAATTTATTATCTTGGTCTCTATTAATTTCCACCTTCTAAAACAAATACTATACAATGGGCTGCCTTAATAACAATAATTTATTGGCTCACAGTTTCAGAGGCTACAAGACTTGCTTCCTTCCAGAATCAATATCTACTGGCTGGCTGGCAATCTTTCGGGTTCCTTGGATTTTACATCCCATAGCAAAGCATATGGTGGAAACTTTTCCTCTCTCTTCTGGATTTGATTCACTTCTGGGTGCTCCCCACGGCTTCTCTCTCTGTGTCTGATTTCCTTTGCTTGTAAGGACTTTATCTGTATTGGAGCAAGGCACACTCTCATTCAGTTTGGGCCCTAAATTATTTACAAATGGGCTCACAATAGGGATTGGCACCTGAACATATAATTTGTGAAGGTCATGATTCAATTTCTAACAGGATTCTTTATTTATGTGGTCCCACTGGGCTTCCTGATGTTGGCTGAAGGAGAGAAGAAGGGTTTCTCCAAGCTGAGCTTCCCAGTTCTTTCGGTGGGTGAAGAAAATCTAAAGCCTACAGGGTGATGCTGCTTTCCTGGGCAGGTTTTTTTTAGGGAGGGGTGGGTCCTCCTTGCTTGTAGGCACTAGAAAGTGATTGCTGAAGTCAGCCTTTTTGGTGATGGGATTCCCCCTACTGGTAACCCCTACCACCTTGGTGTCTCAGTTGTAGGGTACAGGAGTCTCATTCACAGGGAAACAGAGGCTTCCTGAGCCAGGTGCTTGTGATGGTAGACTCCCTCATACTTGTGTCACCTTGTCACCTCAGTATCTCTGGACAGGTGATGAGATCCTCATGTTTCCTGGGTCAGGCCTCTTGCTTGTGTTGGTGAGAGTCTTACTGCAGTTTCTCATCACCTGCCCAGCCATCTCTCAGCGGAAAAGCGGAGTATCGGTCCTGGTGGAAAAGGGAGTACTTCCCCTAGCTGCTTATTGTCACCAGGGCTCCTGAGTGACCCATCTCACTGTTGCTGCCATGTTCACTTGGAGTAGTTACCTTTCAATTTGTGCAGCATAGGAATGATACTGACCTATGCTGCCTTCCATTTCCAGATTGGAGTCAGGAAATACTGGACTTTGGTCACTGTCTTCTGTTGGGTGGGGGACATTGGAAGCCCTGCTACTGTATTACCCTCAACTCTGTGGTCCCAAACCAGTTTGCTGCCTCTTACCACCTTTCAGGGATTTCCTATGTTTGCTTCCTAAATCATTTCCTGAGTTTATAGGTGTAATTAGCAAAGAAAATCAGAGAGAATTGAATCTATAGCATCTTGTCTGGACTGGAAATCCCTCCATAGATTTTACAAATACAATTTTTAAATATGTTAAAAGATATCCTGTGGACTATTTTAAATTTAAATTTTGAATAGATAATATGTCTACAAGGATTACAAAAGAATCCATACAAAAAGATATAAAATGAAAACCTTATATCTATCCTTGTCTTCTATATGCCTCTAGCCTATAACCAGTAACTCAAGTCTACTGAGTTTCTTCCTGGGAATTCAAGCAAACATAAATGCGTATTATATATAGTGCCCTGCTTTTTCACACAATAATCTACCTTAAAGCTCATATTTCATATCAAAAAATAGTTTCTTTTTTCTTTATTCAGTTGATTTGTAATCTATTATGGAGTTTATCATCATTCATCTTACAAGATCTTTATTGAAAGATTTTTATATTAATTCCAATCTTGTACAAAAACACTACAATGAATAACTTGAACATATGCCATTTCACTTACTTGCAAGTATATCTGTAGGTGAAATTCCCATCAAGAGTGATGGCTAGGTCAAAGGTCATATGTAATTTTGTTGCATAATACTAAATTGACTGCCATAGGCAGTGGGCCAATTTCAACTCCCACGAGAATTGCATGAGAATGACAGCATTCTACTGGCTTGCTAACGAAGAGTTGTTAAACTTCTGCATCTCTGCCAGTTGGGTAATTGCTTCAAGAGAAAATGGAAGTAACAATTTTCAAAGGTCTGGTGATGATTAATACATCATAGGAGAGCTCTATCAATGATGTCTGGTCTTCCTCCTCAGCTCCAATATGTTTGGTAGTTAAATTTAGCCATGATGTCAGAAGAAATGCTGTCTCTCTGTCTAGCTCTCCACCTATCCATCTATCTATCTATCTATCTATCTATCTATCTATCTATCTATCTATCTATCTATCTATCTGTCTCTACTCTATTAAGAATTTTAAAGTGCAAATTATATGGATGTGAATTAATTTATGAGGCATCACCTGATTCTTTATCAAATCAGTGGATTAAATAGTATCTAAGATTTCAGAACAGTATGGGACATGTTAAGATTGGAGTATCTTTATATAAATAATAAGGTAGAGCAAATCCTTACAGAATTATGTTTGCTTAAGGTGGAGAGGTCATGGAGGGTGAGTTATTGGTGTCTGAGGGGATAGCCTCCTCTCATTCTCAAAGGTTTTCACTGAAGGATCATGGCATATTGATGGAAATGACAAGAGGACCATAAGAAGCTGGTTTGAGGCTTAATGAACAGTTCTGTTCTTTAAGAACATGTAGATATCGACTACAATGTGATATCTGCAGAAAGAGGCAATGGACAACCAGAAGTCACCAGAAATTTAGGTTGGAAATGTAAGGAACAAAGGGTTTTTTTTGTACCACATCTCCTTTTACACTTTCTAGTTCTTTAAAATTCTTCTGTGGGCAACACAAATATTTATTTTTTTAAATTTTCTGTTAGTAAGTATCCTTTCAGCTTTTTTAATTGTAAATTGAAATCAAGTTGGGAAGACCATGGTGGCTCTGCAGAGATCCAGGTTCATTCCCGGTGCCTGACCACACCAAAAAAAAAAAAAAAAAAAAAAAAAAAAAATCAAGTTAAGTTGGGAATGAAAGTGAAAGAGGGGAAAAAACAAGGGTTGAAATATCTTTGCAATGGTCTTTCTTTAGCCTCCTATTCTTCCTGATTAAAAAAAAAAACAAACCAAAAAATAATCATCTAATTAGAAGATAAAGAACAGAAGTGAGTGCATGGACTCTCTCATGTGATTCCTCTACTAAGAAATCAAAGCTCTTTCGATTTCAATTTTCTGGCAGGACAACATAAAACAATCTCATTAAGAACTCTGTCAAATATTAGAGGAGGTTAGGCAGGGTTTAGGTACAGTGACTGAGAAAAAGTGTTTGACTGCTTGTACCGAAATTGGATAACTTCAGGTTTAAGTTTTCAGGAAGCTGAAACTGAACATAAAAGGAAATCTCACAGGCACAGATCAGTCAAGAGACACTTCCTCAAATCTCCCCAGATCTCTCCAGACACAGGGATTCAAACAGATGCCCTGAAATGCAAGTTTGACAGGACAGAATGTTAGGGTGAGTGTTGGGGTCTGAGCCGACCAAGGAAAGCAAGATTCTGTTATATAGTCACGTAATTGGTCCCCAGGAAGAGAATGACCCTGTCCATTGTACATAAGGACATTGTCCCTAAAGGTGACATATATAGTATTACAGGGATTACATTCTGGAGTCCAAGAAAGAGGAACATACCTAGGAAGGGGACTTTTTCATAGAGAGAGGCAGTGGTTTTGAGTAGAAGTTGAAAATTCCTACTAAAAGAGGTGGTGAAATTTCCCTTTCTTTTAAACAGACCTCAAAATGAATCTTGAAAGATTGAGATGCAAGTGTCCTGAGAAGTCTATAATTTCAAGTTGCTGTATAAATCTGGGAAAGTTTTTGTATCAAGGAGTCACACTCCAGTGAGAAAATAATTGTTTCCTTTGGGTCAGAAGGCTTTGGTGGTTCTATCTCCTGTCTGTAGGTTTGCCTGTGGTGAAAGTACAGATAGGACATGCAGAGGGAGTCTCAATAGGGGAACCTTCCAGTGGTGGTGTCTCCTTACCTGTCTTCGTCCACTCTGGGAACCAGCATTTGACTCTAGGAGTAGGATGAGTTCACCAGGCAAGACATCTATTTATAACTTCCCCATATTTATAAGCTCCATTTGGAGCTCTAAACAAAAATTTCTGACCAGGACAAAATGATCATTTAACACTAAATGCACAGTCTGAATTGAAAACTGAATTCAGTTGAATATGCATATTTATCAAAGAATGAATAAATGAAACTAGGTGCAGTGAATGATGAGAACAGACCACTTTGTTGTAACACTGTGTATGCAACATAACCTACGCAAGGGATATTTTTACTGGAGTCTTCTGCTGTTAGGTCTCAAAGCTATGCCTCTGTCCTACAGGCTATATGTCTTGCACTGTCTACCTAGTGATGGCTGCTCCTTCCTGGAGGTTCCTCTGTTCAGAGTTTGCACTTAGGTTTATGCATGTGCCCAAGAAGATTCCTTATATACCTAAGCTAGCATTGTGTATCTTATTATCTATGCTTATAATTATCTTATTATAATAAGATCACTCCTGATCAACTTCTGATGCTGTGCTAGGCCTTTGAGCTCTTATCTGGGGCAGATTTAGGTTTCAAAAATCTGAAGCTTATATAATTAGAGGAACTTCATTTATTTTTTTTCTCTAGATATTTGTGTAGAATGAGAAAAGAAAGTAAGTACATACTACAAATTTGGTAAAGTACCAAATGATAAGAAAACCACTCGCCTCTCCCTTCTCCAATCAGCCTACTAAAGCCCTCCCTCTAAAAACCACCTCAGACTGTGTTTAGGAACCTGGGGGATTCCTTCCAGGCTATTTCCCATACCCTACTCTTTATCTACTGTTTGCTTCAATATGGGTTTTCTACCTATCAGTGCTTTCCTCTAGGTAAATTTACCGTTGTTCCAGCACCTAAAATACACCAGACACTTTACATGTGTTGTCTCATTATCCCATGTAATCTCAAAAAAAAAAAAAAAAGTCCATGTGGTAACTAGTATGACTGTCTCCATTTTGATAAAGAAGAATTTGAGGTACAATGTTGCTTGGATACCTTCTCCTTCTCTGGTTGGCTCCAGTGATCTTCTTGATTTTCAATTTTCCAAAGTTCTGCCACTCCTGTTGCTCCACCTGAAGCAAGGTCCAAAGCCAGGATGAAGATCTGTGGGTAAGCAACAGGCTAAGTCCAGTGCCCAAGAACACCTCGGAAGTTTAGACATATCCCCGCAAAAGGAAGCCTGCCTGCTTTGCCTGGTGACCTTGGAAATGGTTGTCTCCTGACGCTGTGCTTAAATTCTTCTCTGAACTGGGCTGAGTTGCGATTTCAAAGGACTCAAAGTTTATATAATATGGGAGATTCCACTTAAAAAAATACACATATTTTTCTTATTTTTCTTAGATGAGAGAATTCATTACACATAATAAATTTAGAAGACAAAGCTGACAAATCCTAAAATAACCTCCAAATAAAAATTTGAAAAGTATTTTTATCAACAGCCTGACACAATTTATATTCATGCAAATGCATTGCTATGACACCATTATGAAGGGGGCCTGAAGCTTAAGCGTCTTTACCTTTACAAAAAATTCATCTCTCGCCCCGAGATTTGTGTCTCAGTTTCCTCTTCATGAACATATAGTTTCATGACAAGTAGTACTCTGTGATCACTGTGATACTGAGAAGGAATGTGTAAGTTTTAGATGGTAAGAAGAATTACAATGGTTTTGATGCTTGATCTGGAAATAGGTAACCCATGTTTTACTAACATAAGACATTCTGGGTAAAGAAAAATAAACATCCTCTCAGTAAGAGCAGTTCAGGGTGTTTTTGTTAATCTCTTTATGTTGAACATCATGTGGACTGCATATATTAAAATACACAAATTTTTCATTGTAAAACGTCTTTCTCACAGCTTTTAAAAATTAGGTATTTCCCAATTCATATCAGAAGAAAAATTCTTTATGGTGTGGAATGCAAACCATTCCTTTATTTTACTGTCCTGGCCTCTGCAGAGAGGATTCAGGACTTGTTAACAATGGTGATAAAATATAGACAGATAAACATTGTGTGATTATTGCCAAGACTGCCTTCAAGGAACTTTCCCGAGGAATGCTTTTATTACACTGTCTGGTTGACAATAGTTTTGGAAACTTATGGCCACAGTATAACTATATTATGAGTTTTCGTTTGCTTTCAACATTTAGAGGAGAGAGGACAAGGAGTTTAGAGTCAAGGAACCAAATTCCAACTCCCAGATCCACCCTTTACTAGATGCGGTGTCTTTGGACAAATCTCTTCCATCATACAAGTTCATTTCTTGTTTGCATTATCGATAAGTGGAAATGATTATTACCAGGCTTCGCAGTCAGTGATCTCCCAGTAACTCGGTAGCCTACCTTTTAAGAAAATGTCAGCTAACTAAGGTAATACACAACCCCCCCCCCCCAAATCTTTTTGGAGGTGGCTTAGCAGAATGTGCTTAGCAGATTGCGCTTACATCAGATTTCAATATGTCTGACCTATGCACTTAAGAGGGACACCACCCACTTCTCTTAGAGTTCTATTCTCTTCTACATCCTTGGGCTCTTCTGTCAGTTCGGAGATGGGAAATAAAGTGTGAATTGCACCTGTGACATCTTTAAGAATGAAATTTGGAAGTGGGCAAATTCCCACCCTGTTTCAGCTCAAGTAACACTAAACTACTTCTGGTGCAACACGCATGTTCTACTATCCTACCTCTGAGCCTTAAATTGTGCTATCACTTCTGCAGTGATGTTGCCTTGTCATCCTGGCGTACTTCTATTCAGTCTCAGCTCAGATGCCATCTAATAAATGTCTTTAATAGACCTAGTTATTCTGTCTCCAAGTGTAGACTAGATTTTGAGCTTTCCTAATCATAAACCGCATCATATTATTTTGTAAATGCTTCCACATCCATTTGTTCATTGCTCTGCTTGAGAACAGAAATGTCCTTTCTTATTCACACCCCCCAAACCCAGTATTGTTATTGGCAATTGCACAGCAAAAGTGATAGGCAGATTATACACCAAGTGAGGCAGAGAATTGCTTGCTGGTCAGAGGAGTTGCCCACTCATGGAGAATGATTGCTTTACATAAACCTCTGGGGCAGCTGGAATACTAGCACTGGCTTTGGCTATGTAGGATTGGAAGTTTCTCCATCAGTATCTGAGGACCGTTTGTGGAGTTAATCCTTTCATGGGGCAAAGAGAAAAAGGAGTAGGATGGTCCTTGAACATCCTTTAACTGAACATTTTTGAGCTCTTACCTTGTGCTTAGCTCAGAAATTAACTACAGACCTTCTGCAGTAGATCTGTTAACACTCTTCTGTATTTCAGAAGACTGAAACTTAGAATAGTAATGAGGCCAGGTTTATGAAACTCATATGTAGCAAAGCCACATATTAAGGTTTAAATTCAGACCTTCTTCTCTTAAAATAATTTTTCCTCAGTACTACATGAGTATTTCCTCTACTCTCAAGGAATTTACTATTTGGCTGTGCGATAAAGACTTACTCCATTGAAATAAGCAATAAAGTATGCCAAACGTGATATGAATCTGGATCTGAACTTGTGACTCGATTAAGGGCTGTAAGAGGGAACAGACTCAGGAAAATGAGACATGAGTAAGCTTGGCTGGACTCGAGCCTTGGGGATCAGGGCAAGACAGGTCCCTTTGTATCATTTCATGACTAGTCCCTCTTACTGGGGACAAGAAAGTTGGAGATTGTCAAAGTCCTCACTCACCAGACGGTGATTTCAATAGCAAAGCTAAAGATCACTGAGTGAGCTGAGCTATTTTATCTTTTGAGACTATTTTCGAGTTTTGTGAATCAAAGGGCAATTTGTACTGATTATCTGGTCTGTCAGGAACATCCCAGCCTTCTGCATTTGGGGTTTTGTTCTGCATGAGATGGCAGGAATGACATGGTTCAGGGTCTCTGCAATCACTGAAAGCAGAAAGCGAAGCGAGCACAACCAAAATCTAGCAGTTGGGAGGAGGGGCATATGCTTTCACCTTTCAGGTATTTAGAGGGGACCTCAGAAAGATTGTTAAATGCATGCTGAGTGTCTGTCCTTCAAATATGACTGTGAATTTCATATTTGGCTTTCACATTTAATGTGTCAGAGTCAAACGGAGGGACCTCTCCCTTTGTGAATGGGAGAATATACCAAGAACATAGACACTCAGCTAGCCTAGGGTTGGAGCCTCTGCAAAATGGGGGCTTAGAACTGGGATCCGTGAAGTACTACCCCATGTGTAAGGAACTTCAGCCTGTGCTTGGCACAAAGTAGGCATGTAATATTATCGCGGTCTTTTATCTCATGTGATGAGTGTTCCATCATTATCGCCCTATGATGGCTACACATTTTCCCCTCACTTTTACTCATTTATTTGCTTTCCTTTTGTGCAAAGGCCCTTGACTTGTGCTGAATCTTTGGGTAATTTGAAATGAATATTTGCATTAGAATGGCAGATGCATTTCAGTCTTAAATCTCACCATTGTATTGAAACAACTTGTAATCGTTCTTTTTTCCTCCAGGAAAAAACAAAAGGAATAATTCTTCCTTTTTTTCTTTAATTGCTGTCTCATTATTTCTTTAGCTGGGGGAATACCCAGAGAGATGGAGTCCTAGATAAGCTATAGAAGTATTGTCTTCAATTTCTGGAGCCTGTAAAATTGTCCCCAGACCACACTTAGGCCTTCATTTGAAAAGAACTAGAATTGTCAGCACTGGAGAGAACAACCTGTGTCTCCCTGGCAAAGGGCTTCGTTCTTACTCAGAGTGTCTTTGAATTTGTCTTCCTGCCCTCATTCCCTCTGACCCCATCTAGTTCTGGCTCAGCTTCCAGAGAGATTCCTTTGAAGGACACCTCTACTGCAGAAGTCCTTCTGGGACCTTGTGTGGTCCTTCGGGCCCATGGAGAGCTCTCTTACCTGTTCATATTTATAGTTTGCTTTTTTGCTTGTTTGTGGTTGTTTTTAATCATTCTTTTTTTAATTAGAACTTTTGTAGGTTAACAGAAAAATCAGGCAAAAATTAGTGTCCTCATATACCCCCTATTATTGACACTTTGCACTACTGTGGTATTTTTGTTACAATTGATGACAGAATGTTAAAATTTCATTAACTATCATCCATAGTTCATGTTAGGTGTATTTTCTCATAGATCACTCTATTATTAACAACTTGTTTTAATGTGTACAGTTGTTATGATTCATGAAAGAACTTTATTACTATTAACTACAGTTCATTTTTTACAGTAGAGTTCACTGTTATACAGTCCTATGTTTTATCTTCTAATTTTTATTCTGATAACACATATGACCTAAAATTTCCTCTTTCAGCTACATTCACATGTATAATTCAAGGCTGTTAATTATACTCATAACAATGTGCTATCACCACATTCATTTCCAAAACTTTACACTCAACTTAAATAGAAAATCCGTACAATTTAAGCATTAATCCATCATTCTCCACCTCCCAACTCAGTAACTAATATTATGGATTCTAAATCTATGTGTTTTTTTTTAATTTTTAACTTTTTAATTGTATAGTATAACATATATACAAAGCAAAGAAACAAAAAATAAATAGTTTTCAAAGCACTCTTCAACGAATAGTTATAGGACAGATCCCAGAATTTGTCATGGCTACAATTCCATCATCTCAGATTTTCCCTTCTAGCTGCTCCAGAACATTGGAAGCTAGAAGGCTTAAATTTCTTATCAGCACAGTTGACTTCTTTTCTTTTGTGTGTGTGTGAAAAATAACATGCATACGAAAAAAGGCAATAAATTTTAAAGCATAATAACACAATTAGTTGTAGAACATATTTCAGAGTTTGACATGGGTTACAATTCCACAGTTTTAGGTTTTAACTTCTAGCTGCTCTAAAATACTGGAGACTAAAAGAGATATCAATTTAATGATTCAGCAATCATACTCATTTATTAAATCCTTTCTTCTCTGTATAGCTTCACCATCACCTTTGATAGTCTATGTGTTTACTTATTCAAATTATTTCATATCAGTAAGATCAGATAATATTCACTGTCAGGGTTTACACCGACACACACACTCACAGTAAAAGAAATCCCCAAACACAAGAGGATATGGGTGAACAGGGGGCTGCTCTCTTGTTAGAACAACCCCAAGTGCTTAAGAGAGCAGATTTCATTCACAGAGGCAGCACCTGTCTTTCTCATGTGAAATGGCCTTTGACAAAACAATGGTCTTATGCTTACAACTTATGGACACAGAGTCCATAGAGCACATCTGTTTCCATTTTGGGGAACATTCTGCACAAAGTTTATTGAAAACACTCCTAAAATCCTTGAGACTAGTCATGCACGCAACAATCTTCGCTGCCAAGTCACGAACACTGCCTTCAGAAATCCATGTCCTCGGCCCTTTATTACAACACTCTCCACCATCCATCATGCACTCGTACAATTCACCATTTTGTGTCTGGCTTATTTCAGCTTAATGTCATCAAGATTCATCCATGTTGTTACATGTATCAGGATTTTGGTCATTTTAATGGCTGAAACATATTCCATTTTATTTGTGTACCACATTTTTGTTTATCCATTCATTGGTTGATGGACTCTTGGGTGGCAAGTATGAATAATGCCACTATGAGCATCTGTGTGCAAATATCTGATCATGCCCCTGCTTTTGGCTCTTGTGGGTACATCCAGGGGAGGAATTGCTGAGTCATATGGCAGCCCTGTACTTACCTTCCTGAGGAACCAACACACTGTCTTCCATAACAGCCACAGAATTTTATGTTCTGACCAGCAATGAATGTGTGTTCCTGTATCTCCATACCCTCTCCAACACTTGTAGTCTTCCACTTTTTAATAGTAGCCATTTTAGTGGGTATGAAATAGCATCTCATTGTGGCCTGATTTGAATTTCCTTAATAGCCAGTGGCATTGAGTATCTTTCACCTATTTTTTAACCATTTGTATTTCCTAGTTGAAGAAATATCTACTGAAGTCTTTTGTCCATTTTTTAAACTGGGTTTCGTCTCTTTGTATTGTTGCATTGTAGAATTGCTTTACAAATTCTGGATATTAGACCAATATGTATTTACTTTTTCATGTAACAAATATTTATTAAACATCTAACATGTTCCAGGCACTAGGGAAAGAGCAGCGAGCAAAACAGATATAGTTGCTGCCTTCTCAGCATTCCCAGTCTAGTGATAGAGACTGTTAAAAGCACAAGCAAAGGAACTCTGTAGTAGGTTTGAGAGGGATAAGTACAGAGAGATCAATGAGTTAGGAAAGGGGTTTGGAAGAGGTTGGGTTAAGGTCCTTGAAGTAGTGAGGACAAGGAAGGTCTTGTTAGGATGTGACATTTGAGTAGAGACTTAAGGGTGGTAAGAAAGGGAGATGTACATGTATCTTGTGGGGCTGCAGTGAGGGAAATAGTGTAGCAGAAGGAACAACCAGTGCAAAGACCCTGAGGCAGAACTGGGCCTAGGGGTGGGAGTGGGGAGACTGTAGGAATATCCAGGAGGCCAGTGTGTCTGGAGTAGAGTCAGCGAGAGGGAGAGGAGGTCTGGGAGTTAATGCGAGTAGTGTGCAGTATGCCCATTGGTACAAAGAGAACATTGACTTTCTCTCTGAGATGGGGGCTGTCATTGTCCCTGCACCCATTCTGTGGGTGTGAGACCCCAGATAAAGATAAATCAACACAGCACACAGTGGATAGAGCTGGCTCATGCCTGGGAGATGCGGGGGAGTGTCTGACTAAAGAGTCACCATGACTCATTGCCTCATGGGTGGCCACACACCCCCTGAGCCCAAAGCTAATGTGATCATCCTCTCCTGTCTGGGGTAGGAGGGGCGAGGTAACTGTACTATGAAGCAGAATCCTGGCACAAACACAGATGTTTCTCTTTTGTTCTGCATAATTCTGCCTCCCAGCTAAATAATTTTTTCGTAGTTTATCTTAGGTATATTTCCCCCATATACCACCCAATTATATTGTAATAGTGTTACACATTTGTTATAATTCATAAAATAACATTCTTATATTTATTCTATTAAAGGAACTAACATTCATTTGTTGGATACTTACTATGAACCAGGTAGGAATTCTATAATAAATTCAGAGATATTCAGAATCCAATTCAGAGACATTTATTGTATCCAAGAAAGACAAATATATAAACAGAGAATATAGCTGAACCCACTCCCTCACTTGACTCAGATTGAGACCTGGGACACTACCTTATTCATCTTTGCAAACCCAGACATTATACTTAGCACATGGTTGGAGGGTGACATATATTTGGTAAATCCCCTGAAGAACAATGTAAATGAACTTTATCCATTTTTGTCTCAGAAATTTTTTCAATGGTAACAATTGGATAGCTCCCATATTGACTACCTACTATCTACCAAGTTGTAGGACAACCAATTTCCATACATAACCTAATCTTAATCCAATAAAAATCTTACAATGAAAATGAGACACAGGAGATGAAGAAATTTACCAAAGTTTTTATGAATTGTCAGTGATGTGCTGAGTGTTTGAACTTATAACTATAAGCTTTCCAAGATCATTCATTAAAATAAATCAGAGAGCAAAATAATAAAATTTATTATTATAATATAATAATTTAGTGACCAAGAGGCTGGGTCACTAAATCAGTAAGTTGGGAACATCTCTTTGAGGAGTTCAGCTCCTGGCCCCAACCTTACATGTATTTCAGGCCAGACCATAGGGGAAGACCCTGGCAGGTCTCAGAGGGGAATACTGCCCCCCCACTGCCACTCCACCTCATGGACTTTGTACATAGACAGAGCAGTCTCTGAAAGGAGTGACCTTTAAGAACTCAGGTTCCCCTCGCCAGGCAGACTCTTTCCTGTATCTGTATTCCTAACCCACCCCCAGGTGCCTCTACTGAGATCAGGATGGAACAGGGGGCCTTGCAAACCTTTTCTCCACTCTCAGTGGGTGCTTTTCCACCCTAACCCACCCCCCCTCCCCAGCGTGTCCCTGCTCTCAGGTCCATAAATCTGCAAGAGCTTTTGTGGAGAGCTTCCCCAGCAGGGAGTCACCCACATCTCTGCTGATCCATCTGACCCTCACCCAGTGGTGCCAAGCCATGAGCAAAAATGGAACAGGGGGAATCAGGATTTTTCCTGAGTTTACCCTCTGGCTTATTCTGTCACAGCAAGAGTTTGATGGCTTATTTCCATTCTGGTTTTGGTTGTCTTGATTGATTCCTTCAATACTAGCAGCTCAGCAACTCCAGTTCACCTCTTGGCACTATTGACTTACACATTTATATGATGATTATTTCCCCTAAAAGGAAATTCAATATGACTAGTGTAAACAAAAGAGGAGAGGTAATATTTCAGAGACTTAGCATTCTGAGCAACAGGTGACATTATTTTATTTTTTTGGCTAGGGGTATACCAATCATTATTGGAGTGTGAAGTTTTCAGAAATGAGACAGAACTGTTAGGAGCTCATGGTATCTGCCACCATTCAATAAAGTTCATTCATGAAGACTCTTTAAAGCAATGCTTCTCAAATTTTAACTTGCCAAAGAATCACTTGGACATTTTCTTAAAACAGTTTCCATAACTCCATCCTCAGAGATTCTGATTCAGAGCTTCTGATTCAGACGGGACACGGAAATTCAGAGAATCTCATTCAGATGGAGAGCAGAAATTCAGAGAATCTGATTCAGATGGAGCAGAGAAATTTGTATTTCTATCAAACTCAAAGATGACATCTTCTGTGGCTGCTCTGAGACCCATACTTGGAGAATCATTGCTTTAGAAGTTGTGTGTTCAGTTCCAGATACTAGCTGTTTTTGTTTTCTATATACGGTGGGCTAGGTTTAACTCAGATGTGGTTTATTCAGAAAGTTTATATCAAGTGTGTTGATATATTTATCTTTCCAGTGGAATACATCATTCAGGACAATTGCTATAAGTTCTGTAGATGAATCGACTGAATCATAGAGGGACAGGATGACATGAACATTAAGCAAACATTTAGAAATGTTATATAGAGCCATCATAGCAGAAACAAGATTGTCAATTTGTATTAGCAATCTTTGGTTCATTTATCTTTATCATGATGAAATAGGGTATGGTTTCTAAGAAGAAAATAAAGAAGATCTTAGAGCTAGAGATGTAGGTTTCAATGAATGTGATGTTGCATATAGTCACATTTCTTTGCCTCTTCTGACCCACACATCACCCCAATCAGAAACCATGGGACAAGTGTAAGAGACACCAGGCATGGTGTAATGTGCCCTGGGAGAACAGAAAACACCTCTAGACCCTGCCTCCTAACCTAACATCCTGCCCCTCCTCTTTATTTTTTACGCTTTAATTGAAATATCTTCTATATATCATTAGATTCAGCCATTGAACCTATACAGTCCAGTGTTTTAGTATTTTCACAGAGTTGCAAACATAACCACTTCTAATTTTACAAACCTTGAAACATCCCCAAAAGAAAATCTGTAGACATTGTCCCCTCTTTGTGGCCTCTGACAACCACCAATCTGCTTTCAGTTTTATAGAATTCTCTATTCTGTACATTTCATATAAATGTGATATTTCAATGTGTGGTCTTTTGCATCTGGATGTTTTCATTTAGCATAATGTTTCAAAGGTTCTTCCATGTTGTAGCATGGATCAGTACTTTGTTCATATTTATGGCTGAATCCATAGTCCATTCTATGATACATGACAGATTGCTTATTATCCATGCATCAGCTGATAGAAAGTGGGTAGTTTTCAATGTTTAGCTATTATGAATAATGCTGCTGTGAACATTCAGGTACAAGTTTTTGCGTGGACATGTGTTTCCATTTCTCTTTGGTGTATGCCTTGGAGTAGAATTGCGGGGTGGTATCCCTGTCCCCACCCTATTAGAAACTTTTTTTTTTAATTTTGAGATCTTTCATAAGAGATTAAATGTTTTGGAAGGGCTCAGGTATCCTTCACCCAGTTTCCCCCAATGATAAAATCTCACATAACCATATTAAAATATCCAAACCAAGAAATTGGTTTTGGTCCCATTCTCCAATTCTTACTCAGATTTCACCAGTTTTGCCATCAGTGTGTATGTTTATGTAGAGTTATGTGCAATTTTATCACATGTGTAAAGTATATCAACACTACCACAATCAAGATGCAAAAGAGATTCATCAGAACAATTCCTAATGTTATCCCTTTCTAGCCAAAACTAACCTCTCACCCCCCATCCCTAACTCCTGACAGCTACTAATCTGCTCTTTGTCTCCATTAACCCTTTTTTAAGTGATGAAAATGTTACAGAAGCTATGTCTATTTTCAGCCTGTGCCAGCTACATGCAGACTGGGACATCAAAAGCTCTATTTTCTAATTTAATCCCCTGACACATTTTTTGAACTAATTTCAGCAAGCCCATCATCTTTAACATATTTTTTTCTTTTCTTCACTGAAACGAGGCCAATGCAGCATCCTGTAAATCTGTTGGACTAGGGGCCTGATAAACTTAATTAAATAAATGGTTGTTAATTGCAAAATGCTTTGCATGCATTTATTTAATTACTAAAATTAATTTGAACTTATGTATGTCTGTAGGCTGTATACTTAGGTCTGTAACTAAATATGCAGTCATGTGGTAAATATTGGATTGCTGGGGATACAGGAAGCAAGAAAGAAAATAGGGCTGAAACATTTTTAAGGGCTTAAAATATGTACTGAGTAAGTTTCTTGTCTATTTCTATAGTTTTACAATAGCAATATAAATGGCAGGGCAGAAAAACTACAGCTCTGACCTTGGTACTTGAAAAGGTGAGGCCTAAATAAAACTATTTTGCTGTCTGAATACTATCATTATCTTTAATGAGAGTGGGCATAGTAAGGATATTTCAAATTGTACCTTAGGCAATAAATTAGCTGCCAGATCTAGGTTCAGACTATTTTCCTCAAATATGAAAACACTGATCCATCTGCTCCATCCAGCTACATTATACATCTGCTCACATTAATATAGAAATCCATTCTAAAGGGTCTTAATATGTCCATCATCGTCCTTTTCATGGAAGAGCTCATAACTTTTGCGTGCATCCATAATACTAGACCTTCAAATGCAGCACTAGCCTTTACTAGTGGATATTTTTAATGGAGAAAATCTGGCCTGATTAAACTTACCTTGTTTTTCATTCATGCTCCATTCTTCCTTCCAACAGAAAATGTGATGATTTTCCTATAGACATTCTTTAGTGGTATCTTAGACCTAGTGTAACACACAAGTCATTTCTTATACAGTTGTTGGAAATCTCTTTGGGTTAAGCCCTATTTTATTAAAAAGAACATACATCAGTGTTCTAGTTTGCTAGCTGCCAGAATGAAACACAACCGAGATGGATTGGCTTTCAATGAAGGGATTTATTTAGTTAACATATAGTTCTTCAGAGGAAAGGCAGCTAACTTTCAACTGAGGTTCTTTCTTATGTGGGAAGGCACAGGGCGATCTCTGTTGGCCTTCTCTCCAGGCCTCTGGCTTCCAACAACTTTTCTTGGGGTGATTCCTTTCTGTATCTCCAAAGGCCTGGGCTGAGCCGTGAGTGCTGAGATGAGGTATGCTGAGCTTCTTGGGCTGTGCTACGTTGAGCTCTCTCATTTAAGCACCAGCCAATTAAATCAAACATCATTCATTACAGCACGCTTGCCCCCTAGCCAACTGCAGATGTAAATCAGCAACAGATGAGTTTTACATGCCATTGGCTCATGTACACAGCAACAAAAGAGCTAGGCACCTTCACCTAGCCAAGTTGACACCTGAACCTAACGACCACATATCTATCCCTTGTCAACTTGGCAATTACATGCATCACCTTAAACAATATTAAAGTGCAAAAAATTTTCTTCTGGCTATGGACCTATGAATCTCAAAACAAGTTATCTGGTGCCAATATGCAAAAAAGGGACAGTCACAGGATCCATAGGGAGGAATTGGAAGGAAAACCTGTAGGGCAAACACTATTGGATTTCAAAGTCTGAAAGTCATTTATCCTTCGGCTTTAGAAAGTGGCAGTCCCACCCTTTCCAAGGGCTTATGCAGTGGCCGGCCTCTTTCCGAATCAACCTCAGGGGACATTGAGGGGACCACCTTTTTCTTGGCTCCACTCTCTCCAGGCATTCGGGCCACACCTGGACTCTCTGCCATTTCCAGGGCTCACACTCAATCCCTCCATGTGGTGGCAGCCAGGCTATCCCCTGTCCCCAAGGAGCAGGCTGTACCTTTTCTAAGCCCTGAGGTGGCACAACTCTTCCATTTAAACAAGGTGGGAGACTCATCCTCTCCATGTATATGGGTAGGGACCACTCTCCTGGCTGAGGTTTCTTGGCTTCAGATCCAAGCGTCCATGGTTCTCACTCTGCAAACTCCAATTTGTCCCTTTTGAATCCCGCTTTGTCCAGATTGGCAGTGGTTCTGTTTATACCAATAGTCTTTTCAAGCACTCCAGGACTTCTCCATCATTCTCTCCATAGTTCCTCCAGAGTCTTCCCCTTAGCCATCCAAAACGTCATTCCAGCATATCTGGTATTTGCAAAAACGCTGCAGCACCCCACCTTTGGTACCAAATCTATCCTAATTTGCTAGCTGCCGGAATGCAACACACCAGAGACTGATTGGCTTTCAATAAAAGGGGATTTATTTAGTTAACATATAGTTCTTCAGGGGAAAGGCAGCTAACTTTCAACTGAAGTTCTTTCTTACATGGGAAGGCACAGGGCCATCTCTGTTGGCCATCTCTCCAGGCCTCTGGATTCCAACACCTTTACCTGGGGTGATTCCTTTCCGCATCTCCAAATGCCTGGGCTGAGCTGTGAGTGCTGAGATGAGGTATGCTGAGATGCTTGGGCTGTGCTACATTGCGCTCTCTCATTTAAGCACCAGCCAATTAAATCAAACATAATTCATTGCAGCAGGCATGCCCCCTAGCTGACTGCAGATGTAATCAGCAACAGATGAAGTTCACCTACCATTGGCTCATGTCCACAGCAACAGAACTAGTAGCCAAGTTGACACCTGAACCTAACTACCACAATCAGTGAGGAAACTCCTAAAGTTCCTGTGGAATCAAAGTAGAATTTCATAGGAACATAATGGATGGAGAAGAGAAAACCTATGGTAGCTGTAAGGTCTTGATGCCACATATGTCAAAGTGGTATCTTCTGGTGGTCATGGATTTATTGTAAGAAGAGAGCATGCATTAACATCAGAACCATAAAAGCCATGTTTTGAATGGAACAGGTCAGTTTGCTGAGAATGAAACCAAGGAGGTCAATTTTAGAGAGATCCCTCCACATGGACTATCAACTATATGCATGTATTTTACCTACAAAGTTCACTAACAGCTCCACTGAGATTCTCAAATTCCGAGTTGCACTTGAAATTGCACTGGAACTCCTGATGGCTGTGAACTTCCTAGATTGTTAAATAAAATAAATTTTAATAAACCGCTAAAAAAAAGAACATAGAATGTCAGAGAACTTTTTCATTAGCTCAATTCAACTTTAGCAATGATAGGAACAGTCAACTAATATTCATTGAGTATTTGCTTGTTTGTTGTAGAAAGAAATCCCTGGACTCTAGGAATTTATGGTCCTACCAGGGAGACCAAAAGTTGACCCCAAGGATTACCATACAGGGTGAAAAGTAGGATAAAGATAAAAGATAGATGCTCTTTGGGGGAAGAGAGAAGAAGATACCCAACTCAGGAAGACGATACCTTCTTCCCTCCTTGAAGAAGGGACCCTGGAATTTAATCTTAAAAGACATGCATATCAAACAAAAAAGATACTTATCCCCATTCCCTACCTTTATCCTCACTCCTGCAGCTCTCTGTCCTGTCCATTCTATATCCATATGATGAAGGTCAACTCAGTTTTCAAAGCTTAGCTTAAAGACGCTGACCTTGAAGGAGTCTCTTCTATACCTACCCCTACAGGAAGGATGATGACCTTATAATTATGTAAAAATATACCCATAGTTCCCAAATAGCATCAAAAAAAAAATCAAGACCTATTCAAATAAATCTGTTTTCTATCTTTGTCTTTTCCTCCTACTCCTTATAGGTAACAATCCTATTACATTTTAAAAAAATATGTAAATACAAATAAACTCATTCTCCACTTGCTTAGATAAATTTTAGCAGATCATACTTAATTTTCTTTTCTTTGTTTTCACAACATAACCGAATATCCTGGAGGTTACTTTGAAACATTGGGTAGACAAGCTCATTCTTTATTACGGCTTTGCTATATACTCAATTCTGTGAGGGTACAATAGTCTATTCAATAAGAATCCACTAGATGGATATTTGGGGTGATTCCTCTCTTTTTGCTAATACTAATGTAAAAATGGGCCATACGCGTACATCCATTTTTTTTTTGTATCTTTATTGACGAATTTTCTTGGGATAGTTCACTAGAAGTTGAATTGCTGTGTCAAGAAATAAATGAATATGAAATTTTGCTAGATTTTTCTAAATTTCATGACTAACATTTGCACCATTTTGCATCTTTCTCAGCCATATATTAAAGAGTCTATTACCCACAGACTTGCCAGTGCAGTATATTGTTAAAGTTTTAGAACATTGTGAATCTTGTGTGTGAAAGATGAAATGTCAGTATTGTTTTAATTGGCATTTATTTCATTGTGTGCAAGATTGGACATCTTTTCATTTATTTAAGATTTATTTGCAGCTGTTTCTCTGTGAACTTTCATATCTGCAGCATATATTTTAATAGATTTTTGCCTTTTTCTGTTTTATTTTAATATATTAAAAATATTAATGTTATGTGATATAAATGGTCATTGTTTCCCAGTTTGTCCACAGACCATTTTATTTTGCTTTTGATATCTTTTGCCATTACAAAATGTGTGCATTTACTTCTCATATATAGTTTCTTTGATTGCTGCAGAATTTGGAATCATTGTTAGAAAATTATTTCCCTTTTCCAGATTACAAAGAAACGCACTCTAGTTTCTATGATTTTTATTTTTTGATATTTAAATCTTAGATTCATTTTGAATTTCAGCCTAGTCTGCAGTGTGAGGAGTGGAAATATATATGGCCTTCTAGCTACTCCAATATCACTTACTAAAATGTAAAAAAAAAAATTCTTGTTGCTTTGAGGTGTTGCCTTTGCATGTATAAGTTTCCATATGCAGTTGGTTCTCTTTTGAATTTTCTGTTCTGATCATCTTTCTGTTGGTTAATGGATCAATACCCAACTTTTTAAATTGTAGAAGATTTAGATTGTGCTTACAGATCTGGTAGAACTGGACCTGCTATATGGTTTTTATTTTCTAATATTTTCTTGCCTCTTTGGTTGCTAGTTTTTCTTCCAAATGAACTTTATAATCATTTTGCTAGATCAAAGAAACAAAACAATACAAACAAACTAAAAATCTAATGGTCTTTTGATTGTGATTGCATTGAATATATTCATTAATTCTGGGAGAAATTTCATCTTATGAGCAGGTTCAACTCGATTTGTGTTTTTCAGGCATATTTTATAGACATTTAGGCTTAAGTGATTTCTTATTAAGTTTACATTAGATTCCTGTCTCCCTCCTTCTTTTCTTCTTCCCTCCTTCCCTCCATTTCTTCCTTCATTCTTCCCTTCGTATACTATATACATTGATTATAAATATTTAAAATATAAGTTAAGAAGAGACTATTAATAGTGTCTAACTGGTTTTTGTTTATAAACTTGAAAATCATTGATACCTATATGTAGATTTTATTATTGCTATGTTGTTTGTAGTTGTTTTTACATTGATTCTCTCGGAATTTCCAAATCTACAATCTGATTATCTTTAAGCAGTAGTAGTTACTTCTTCCCTTCTGGTTCTTACATCACTAATTACTTTCTTTGTCTGATTGCTTTGGCTAAAACTCCAACACAGTATTAAAAGCTAGTAGAAGTAGAGAAGGTGTTTGTATATTTGTTGGTTTGTTTTCCTGATTTTAATAGGAAATCTTAGTCAGTGTTTCCTTATTAAGTATTTTTAAATGAAAGGAGATAGTCATATAATTATTTTCCTTAGACTAATATTATTATGATGTTTTATATACTAATGAATTTCCTAATGAAACACCTTGCATTTTGGATTAAAACCCATTTGGTCATTATGTATTTTATGTGCTAGTGCTAAGATTATATTTTAAATGTTTGCATTGATATTCATGAATCTATAGTTTTCTTTTGTTGGTGTGATTTTTGTCAGGTTTCATGTTTGTTTTATACTTACTACATAAAACAAATTTGGGAAATTTCCTTCTTTTTCTGTGTTTTTAGGAAATATGAGTAATAGTAATTGATCCATTTAAACTTTATATTTCTGTTAGGGCTAAGTTTATGACCCTTGAATTACTTGAGATCTAGAACCACATTTTTGTTGTTCTTTTGGCTTTTATCATTTATTTCTTCTTTAGTATTCTCAAAACTTAGCCTAGAGTTCCTGAAAAATAAGTCGATTTTCAATAAACAGGTAGAAGAATCAGTAGAAAATGCATAGAAAAAATAAGTGTGCTCTCAATATAATAATATCACTTTTTTAATGTAATGTTTTACACAGTGTACAAAACAGAAGAGCATGTTTGTACTTCCTGGGAGAGTTCGCAAATTGAACACATAGATTTACTTTCATTTCCTTTTAAAACTCCACATGAACAACAGTAATTGATTTTTAATAAATTGACCTGTCAGAGGATGATTAGAGAAGTACCTGAATTTTTACTATCTCCTAACTTTCAACTTTCATGATGGGATGAAAATAATGGAACTAAACATGCACCAGGCCAGGAGCCAGGGAAGCAGAAGGGGGAATGAGACCATTTTGAGTTGCTGCATTTTGGTCTGCCTCACACTAGCAACCTAAGTCCAAGAGTGAGTTACCAGGTGTGATATGCAACAGTGCCTCTTGTCTTACACTGACCTTACATTCATGTCATGATACTCCCAGCTTCCAAATCTTGCATAAAAAGTCCCTTGTGATACATGCTATTCCACAATTCTGCAGTAAAACGAATTCTGGGAAATGGAGTTTGAGCTTGACTAAGGTTGACACAACTCATTACTCATCAAAATGATGTAAACTCACAAGGAAAAAAATGGGAGAAAAAAGTATGAAAAAAAGTATGAAAATTTGGGAAGTTGGAAGGTAAGTAGACAAGTAGGAACAGGTTAGCAGATCTAAACAGCTGAGTCCTAATCTTTAAATAGAGGAATATAAGAAGCAAACCAATTTACATTGCAAAATCCCCCAAAGGCCTAGGAACTGGTAATGTTGGCTACCTCTGCAAGTGAAGAGTGAGGTGGGGTAGATTTAAGAAAGTATTTTAAGTCTGTGTAGGGAGTAGAAGGATTCTCAATCCTCTCCCCAATTCTGCACAACTTGGTGATTTTTCTTTCACTGCCCCTTCACCCTGCCCCAGAGAAAAGCCTGGAGTTTTATCTTCTGTAAAAAAAGGAAAGTCTATGAAACTGGAAGAAATTACATGGGTGAAGCAATTGTACCATTTTGAAAATAATGTTACCACATTGAAAACATTTATATACATTGATAGATACTTATATACAGAATGCTGAGGCTGCACCCAGATATACATAGCCAAGCCTAGACTTTCTAGATCTGAGAATCTGCCAAGACAAAGAGAAAATACCTTAGAACACTAACATGGGGATTTCCCACCAAATGCCCCTGCCATACGATAAAATACTTGTCTTCCTACAATAAATCATTTGTTGTTCTACATTAAAGTACTTGGAAGTCAAACAACAGGAACACCCTTAGAGCTTACAATCAGTATTTAGAGACACTTGTCAAATATGAGAAGACTACAAAAGATTCCCAAGCATCCTAGAATCAGAACCTAACGTGGAAGATATGATAGAGGCCAAAACAATGGACAAATCAATTAACTGAACACATATGACTTGGAGGAAACAGATTATCCAGAGATGAAAAGCATGGCAATGAATCTATAATTAATATTCTCAGAGATATTTCAGATATATTGTATCAGTGAATCAAGAATTGCATGCTATTAGAAAAAAAGGATGTTTAAAAAAACACAACTGCAATTTAAAAATGCTACAACTGAATTAGAGAAAAACTAGAAATAGCTAAAGTGCCTTTCAACAGGTGAATGATTGTACAAACTGATGCAACATCCATACACTAGTAATGAAAGGAAGAAACTACTGCTATACTAAACAACTTGGATTGATCTCAAGGGCTAGGCTAGATTAAGGTTCAGATTTTGGGCAAGAATATGTCTTAAGTTTTGCTGTGTATTTCTTATCATGTCTGATAATCACTTTTAGGGATATACAATTGATCCTTGATTTGAGTGTTGTTAATCAAATCCATCCATTAGAATGCCCCCTCATCAACTTTTCACCTAATGGTTTTAGCAGTCCTTGATAATCATCGTCTAATCCTTTATTGTGTTAGAAATTACACAAGGATGATTTTCAAATTCTGCTACTCCTACTGCACTTCCTGGATTTGGTTGTGCTCTAAAGAAGATTTTTGTTTTACATGGGCTATCGGTTACCCTAAAATACAGTCCATACAAAAAAAGGTAGGATGTGGTTTGTATTTTTTCCAATTTTTAGAATATGACCATTGGATTTTGATAGAGGATAAATAAATCGATAGAGATAGATAGATATAAAATAACGAATTCTATCTCTTTAATGAGAGCAGTGATTATTCTTTTTTTATGTACTAATTGTCCCATCACATTGGTTATTTTGGCATGATTCCAGGCTTTGATAGCTTTCTTGCTGTCAGGAAAATCATGAAGATTTCAGTTTCATCTTGTACTCTTCCTGCTTCAAATATGGAATCAGCAAAATCCTCATTCCTTTTAGTGGAAATTTGCATTTTGGGAGCACAATCAGGACACTGATTCTTCCAGTGGTCCAAAGTAGGAAATACATCATTGAAAAAAAATATTAAATAATGATTTTATGCTGATATTACTAACTCTAATTAATATTGCACAATTTTATTAACTTTCATATGTTATATTTTATTGCTTATAGTGAAAATTTTATTTTCTGTTTATATTTACATTCATTAGCTTTCTATATGTATAATAGCTTCATAAAACAATTGCAATGTTGTTTAAAGTAATGCATTATTTACTTAACATATTTTAAGTTTTTGTTATGATTAACTTTTTTCTGATAAGATATATCCAACTAGGGTTACCCAAAATACTGTTTTAATTTTACATATGTTTAAATTCATGTAGTTCATAATATTTAAATCCATGTAATTCATAATGACAATAAAAATATTCTCATTAGATGCTTATGTAGGATACTAAGGAATTACCTCAATATTTTAAAACTTATAATAAATCAAAGGGGAAGCATGAAATCTTGCTTTACCATACCATTTGGGATTTCAAGAAAACCAAATAATTGTTGAGGGGTATTTCATTTTTATAAAGTATTCTGACTAATAAATCATGAAGGAGTGAAATGACTATACTAACACCTTCCGAGGTGAGTTATCTTTGGCCAAAGCTCTTACATTTTCAAGGGGAACACTTATTATCAGGTTTTGCATTCAGAGATCTCCCAGTAATTGAGCCCAATTTTAAGGAATGAGTTTACTGGGCACGGTAGGTTAACTAAGGAAGCAAATTACCTCCATATCTCAGTGGTTTAGCAAAAGAAAGTCTCTTTTTTGCTGACTCCTCATGGCAGTATGGCCCTGCTCCTTGCAGACGGGGGCAATATCCTCTTCTATGTTATAGCTCCATTTTCTTCCAGGTCTTATGATCCTCTACCTGGACTTGCTGTGGTCACTGGAGCATTAGCCAACGGCAGTAAGAGGCTGGTCAAGTATTTACCCTCCATTTCACAGGTTCTCTGGATCACGTTTCCCGGAGCAGTTTAGCTGAGTGATACTGCCTCGTGGTATTTCATGAAGTTGTAATCTAGATGCCTGCTGAGACTGCAGCTATGGGGTGGGGGGCACAGAGGGGTCTACTCTGGTACTTACTCTCTTGGACCTCTTTGCAGGGCTGCCTCGTGACAGGGCAGCTGGGTGTACCAGAGCGCCTGACCCCAGAGTCCCTGATTATGGCAACCTCTGTCCTTTTGTAATCTCTTGGAAACGGCATCGATCACTTCTGTTCTACTCTGTTTGCATAAGGCAAAGTCATTATGGCCTGCTCACACTCAAAGGGAGGGAAGTACACAAGATGCAAATACCTGGAAGCGCGGATCAGGGAGCCATCTCAGAGGCTGCCTCTCATGGGTTAAGTAGCTCGCCCAAAAGATAGCCCAGCGTCAAACTGCATCCTGTGTGATTTTGCTCCATAGCTGCCTACATGCAGCTTGAGTGCATTTAGCCCTGTGTGATGTATGCTGCCTGGGGAACCACAAGGCTGTCCATGGGGCTGTCCTCTTGGGAAAGGGGGAGGGCTTAGTTATCGGCAACACACCTAAAACTTAAATTTCACAAGTGTGGCTCATCCCAGGTGTGTTACCAGGTCTGGGCAAGTCTGAATAAGCTGCCTGGTATGCTCTATAGCTAGGGTGCAAACTTAACGGCTCCTGCTCATGTCCCACTCCAGAAAGAATAGAGGTGTGCAGGAAGGAATAACATGAGCAAAAGGATAACCTTGAATTCCCTCTAATTTATAAAAAGTCAAACTTTCTCTGGCTTCAGAACTTTATTATTCCTGAATTACGTGAGGCACACCTTGCACCTGATCATGACAAACTGCAGCGTTCCCTTCCTGGGATGGGGGCATTTGTCACAAGGGGGCATCTTGGTTAAGGTGAGGACTTTGTACTGTGTCTTGAGAACTGTTGGGAGCCAATGAAGTGATTAAGCACGGGAGGGTGGCGTACTTGGATGCGGGCCTGCTGTTCTGAACTGCAGTCATTAGTTGGAAGCATCGCAGGACACGCTCTATTTCCATGCACGCTTTCTTTCACGAGACTGTAGGTGCCTCCTTTACAGCCCAGATAATTCATTCACATCAGCTTCTTGAGGCAAACATATTTCTCAATCCTATAAATTGGGCAAGACATGCTATCTCAGGGCACCTGGGTTTGCCTCTGTCTGTGCACACGAAACCCTCCCCCCCCCCCCCCCCGTGGCTGCTAATCAGTATAGGAGCTTTCGGGGGCACAGCATGGCTGCCTTATCAATGTTCCTGTCCTCTGATGGCACCCAAACCCATGGACATGTATTATGAACCAATAAATGCTTGCTCAGTTGAAATAAGTGAAGGATTGGCCACCTGCTATATGTTAGTTACAGCGCTAAATATTGAGTATATAGAAATAAGACAGTTGCCTTTTATTATATTACTTAAGGAGAGTTGTGATTGAATATATTCATCCATTTACTTATTCATTCAGTAATCAAGCATTCATTGAAACCCTGCTGCGAGCATGACTCTGCTATAAAACGGAGAAACAAGCATCAAATAAGGCATTGCAAGCTCTTTTATGGATTTCCTAACTCATGGAGTGGGTGGGGAGGGGGAGAACATCATAGATTATCATAACTCACAGAGGAGGGATGTATTGGGGTATGGACAGACCTGCAGAAGGTGGCATCCAAGCTGAGTTTAAACAATGAATGAATCAAGATGGATGGACAATATGACTCTATTGAGTATTTGGGGTGCTAGTTTGTTAAGGCTTAGGCAGAAATTCAAGGGCCAAAGGAGAAAGGAAAGAAATGAACATGGAAAGCAAATATAAGTAGGAGTCACTGATCCCTCCAATGATGTATACAAAGCGAATCAAATTTCCTCTCTGCTGCCTTTGTGTCTTTTCAGCCCTCTACGAGCAGTCCTGCGAGGTGTACAGGCACCAAGGAAACACAGCTGGTTTCTTCTACATCGATTCGGATGGCAGTGGGCCACTGGGAGCCCTCCAAGTATACTGCAATATCACTGGTAAGGGCCCAGAATTCCCACCCATGCTTAACCTAGCTACTCCGCTCTGCAAAGCTGAAAGAATTCCACTGGGAAGGGCTTATCTGTGTGAATAAAAGTTTAAAGGACCATGTTCTGAGTGAAAAAAAAGGAATTTTGGTAGGTAAAATTATCAGCTAGTTTACTTTCATGAAAGAATAACATCTGCGAAGAGTCTTGATAAAATTTCACTGAACCGAGGATTAATTATCAAATGCCTCTTCTAGGGTTTGCCAAAGACATTTTTCTCATAAAACTCTAAAACAGAAAGAAAAATAAAGCAAAATGAAACCTAAAACAAGAACTCAAAGCTTTCGCTCTGAGTCAGGAAGTAGGAATGCTTGATCCAGGTCCTATCCCAAGGACTGTGTGACATAGGAGAAGCCCATATTGTCTCTGAGCTTCAATTGTTCATCAGCAAAATAGAAATAATAGTCCCTACATCCTGGAGTTGTAAAGAGTTCATGTAATTGTATACTGGAGCAGTGAGCCCAGTCTTATCACCCAGCAGATACCGAATGAAAGTGAACTGTTTCCATCTTCCCTGGCTAACTCATGATATCTTGCAACTTCTTTCTAAAGTGTAGAAGGACTAAATAAGAGTCAATCATTACACGGGTTTTGAAACAGCATATGTTCACTGATTTACTCTGAAATATTATTGCACAAAGACAAAACCTAATATAATAGTTATGTACAAATACAGCTCTGGAAGCATTCCTTTCATTCTGCATTCATTAATTGGTACCTATGCATTCTTTAGTTCCAAGTACTGATGTGCAGAGATGCCAGTGGCACCAGAAAATGGAGTAAGAAAGGGGTCTATGCAGGTCATTGAGTGCTCAGCCACAGGCTTCTCTGCAACTGAACAACCACATTTATAGAATTCTTTCTGTAGCTAGAGACTGTCATGATCATTGAGGATATGCAGACAAATACTGACTGTGTTTTATTAATTGTGTATTACCCAATTTGCAAGCAGAAATGCAGACAAACAATTGCAAGGAATTTTGATTGTGGAAATTTAACAATTGTTCATCTGAATATAAAGGACCACACTTTTTCTGAGGAAAATGCTAATTATTTTGAGTTGGATTCCATCGCATTGCATTTTCGAAATACTGCATCTTTCCAAAATGGACATGTGGTCTTTGTTTCTATAGAAACATGATTAGAAAGTTTGTTACTATTTTATTTTCATCCTTGTGAAAAACATCGAGTATTCAACAACCTAGGCCGAGTTAGGCTTCTTTGGTGATCCTGACAGTTTTGGAAATGTAATTAACATATGGACTTGTAGGGGGTCTTGGTCATAAAGAAGACCTCCCAGACCCTGCCTCATCTCCAGAAATAACAATTCAGTAAATACAAAATTGACAAGCTCTCAGAGTGATTTTGATGCAAATTGACCCTGGTCATGCTTAACCAAAAAGATAAGAGGAAGTGATCTGGCTGTGAATCAGGTGAAGGTGTTAAATTCTTTTTTTACATGGGCAGGCACCGGGAATGGAACCCGGTTCCTCAGGCTTGGCGGGCAGACATTCTTACCTGCTGAGCCACCGTGGCCCAAAGGTGTTAAATTCTTGCTGATTGGTGATGAGGTGTGACTTTGTGGTAGTGGATATTGCTCACTGAGCTCCTATGGGAACTGTACTGGGTGTTTATATGGATCATCTTTCTCTTAATCTCCACAGTAGAAGTCTGAGGTTCATATTTGCATCTCCTTCTTACATAGAAGAAATGGAATGTGAGAATTTCATAACTCTCCCAAGGTAATAAACGTTGTGACTCACAATCAAAGCTCTGGAAGTGAGCACAGCCTTTAGATTCAGGAATAATCCATATCATTGAGACATTGTATTGCTTAGGTGTTATGCTGAAAGGTGTTTTTAATTTTGTTATCATATTGTTCAGTATTAATTGTAGACTATTTAAGGAAAAAGAAAATATATTTAAAAATTAAAATAATCTATAATCTGTGATCCAGAGATTGCTGTGGTTGCTGCATTCTAGAATTTCCTTAGGACTTTCTCCATGAATGTATATAAGTGTATATATGTTTTTAAAATACACATAGTTTGTCATGATTTTAAATTTAAGTGTACAAGTACAGGCATTTCTCTTTATGATTAAAATGCATTTTGAATTGTATTCATTTTAGTTTATAATTTTTAAACTCTCCAAAATAATGGAAGTACAATGGTATAGAGGGTGGTATTGATTCATGGGTCTCATTTACATGGAACCCTCTGCCTGTCACTGGAGCAGACTTCTCTCAGGTTTTATTGGCTATTTTGTCCAGGAATGGTGAAAGGCGAATGTGCATTTATCCTTTATCCTTTTTGTGGCTGTTGTTTTGCTAATATGATCCTGAAGTTGCATTCTGGGATTGTATCTTAGCTGTGCATGAGGTGAGCTTTTATGTTGAATGTGATTGTGGGGGGATCACAAAGCAGTTGCAAAATACATAGATTTTTGGTGTTTGTTTTCTGCTTTCCCTAAAGTTTTAAAACTAAAAGGAAACCTCTATGTTGTCTGAACTGTATAATGCTCATTTTTAACTGGCAAGCATTTTCCTAATACATAAAGATAATGATGATCGAATACTCTATTTTTAGATTTTGAAACATTCAAACTCCTTAAATACGAGTGACTGATGACACTATTAATAGTGTAACAAAGTGGCCCAGAAAGAAAATAACAGGGAAGTCAAAAAGAGGAAAGGAGAGAGGAGAGAATAAATCGAAAGAAAGACTGGAAGGGAGAGGGAGCAGGACAGAAGTCTGCTCTGGGTGGGAGGGAATCTGGCTCTCCTGAACCTTGCACCAGCAGGCTGAAGCCTAGTTCCAGGTCTCTAAAATAGGGATCTGGGGCCATGTGATCTCACAGTCTATCATCATTTATAACTCTTTGAGACATCATTTGAGGTTCAGCAGAAAAGGTGACGTCTCTCCTAAGAAATCTATGTATACTTGTAAATTGAGGTGATGAGGGTAAAGAAGGGCAGGTTTTGATTGCAGAAAGCAGTAAATTTGACTTTCACCTGCATCACTCTGTACAATGCAAATGCTCCCATCATCTAGGCTAGTTGGTACCCTCCCAGGATTTAAGTCTGTGCATCTCACCTGTACACAGGTAACCCTGGGGAGGTGAGGTCCCTGCCTGCTCAAGCAGCAACTACCCCCATTGGATGTAAGGCAGTTTGCTCCCTGCATGGTGAAAGCAGGCTAATTTATTGGAATAACTTAGGCAGGGGTCAGACTTATTTATAAAGTGGCTGAACCTAGGACTCAATGAACTTTGGACAGTGTCTCATACCCAGATGACATTGGGTCACTTCATCATGAGTCTCCTGGGTGAAAGCAGGGGAGAAGAAAGTTTTTGGATGGAAAGTTGAATAAAACAATGGACAAAGATACTAAGGAATAAGTTTCTGCTAGAATACATATTTGCCCAACTTTTCACATATCTATAAGTTATTCATGGTCCAGTTCAGCTCAATATAAATTTGCACATCTCAGGCACTGTACAAGGTACTAGGGATTAAAAAATATATATCTTTCCATCTCTTTCAAAGGCTAATTATGGACACAGATATGTAAACAATCAAAGTACAACATAAGGACAGTGACACAGAGTGCTTTGGAAACCCCCAGCAGGGGACCTAACCAGCCTAGAGTTATTTGAAGGGACCATAGGACAGACAGATCCTGCCACTGAGACTTGGATGAGGAGTGCGAGCTGGCCAGGAGTATTGGTGAAGGAGTGAAAGAGGGAATTTCCAGGCTGAGCAAACATCAGGACTTAACTTCCAGGACGAGAAATTGGCCTTCAAGCTTACAGATCTGTGCAAGCCACTAAAATCTGGGAGGTTTCTAGTTAAGCTGAGTCACAATTTACAACACACAAAATCTCACGCACATGTGAAGGAATAGTAAAGAAATGGATTCATTTGACTTGAGTAGGGTCAAAAAAAAGCTATTGAGTATAGCATCCTGATACAAAAATCTGTCATCACGGTCCTAGCTAGCTAGCATCATCCTCCCATCAAACATGGATCAAAGAGGACTGTTCCCCCTTTAGGACAGGGGTTCTATCAGCATTCTGATAGGAAACTGAACACTGGCTCAAATTAAGGACTGATTATAAAGGTTTGGCCACATAAAAGGGAATTAATAGAGAGAGGGCAAGACTACAGAGCTAGGAGCAGAGGGGCTGTTCCCAGCAGCAGGCCTGAAGAGGTGAGAGGAGGGCCTGTTACCAGAGCAGGAATGAGAATGGTGGATGGAGTAGCTGGGTCCGAGAGAAGCTGTGACCTCCTGTGTGTGAAGCAGCTGGCTCAAGGGCAGCCACAGCGAGGAGGCCAGGGCATGAGCACTTGGACCTCCCTGTCCTGGCTCCTTTTTCCCTCCCGCCTAGGAAACGCCCCCCTTGACCAAACCCAACATGAAGTCAGAAAGCAGAAGTGCCTTTTAGATGTATGACATTTAGCCAGACTTCCTGGGCACAGAGGAGGCAGGACAAGAATGGGAAGTGGGTCTTGTAGGGCCCGTGGAAGTCCTTCACCTTGGCCTAGTAAAAGGACTGTCCAAAAAGTCTGGAGGAAAAGTTATTAAAATTTACCAAGAATCAAGTACAGGGGTACCATAGGGCAGGCAGATCCTACCACTGAGACTTGGATGAAGAGTGCGAGCTGGCCAGGAGTATTGGTGAAGGAGTGAAGGAGGGAATTTCCAGGCTGAGCAAACAACAGGACTTAACTACCAGGATGAGAAATTGGCCTTCAAGCTTACAAATCAGTGCAAGCCACTAAAGTGGACTATGAATGAAATTCACAAACCATGCAAATAAATGAAGCAGGGACCTGTTCAATGGATTCCAAATGTAGACCTGAAAAGGCCTCCCTCCACAGCTTAAATATTTAGGATGAAGGCAAAAAGCACATGACAGAGAAGAGACCAAGAGAACTAACTGACTCCAAGATCTGATGCAGACACTCGATTTGGGGCAACTGAGGAATAAGTATTATGCAGTATAATAAAGACCATGACTGGTCTTTGTCCCCAGTTCCTGGGGAGGTAATCTCTACATATGTGGAATTTCTTGTGATAAGACTGTTTACTTTTTCTTCGTGGTAGGCCAAAGACTACATTGATAGTTACAGGGCAAGGCCAGCCACACCTGCAATATTCGTGTGGGGGCAGAAAGATCAATGAGGTGAGGAGGGGGCTAGGGTTTTGAGCCAGGTCACATCAGCTCACTTTTCCGATACCCACCCCCCTCCCTGGAAGGAGAGGGGATGCAGATTGAGTTCAGCTATGTGGGCATTGGTTCTATCAATCATGCCTACATAATGAGATCCCACATAAATCTGGGGCACTTGAAGCTGAGAGGACTTCTGATTCCACATGGAGAGGACATAGAAGCTTGTGTTTAACATCCTCCCAAACCTCACCCTAGGTATCTCTTCTTTTGGCTTCTTCTAATTTGTATTCATCCACTACAATAAAATTATAATTGGGAGTGTAGCACTTTCAGTGAGCTCTCCTGAGTTTTTCTAGTGAATTATTGAACCGAAGAGGTGGTGGGAATTCCTGAATTTGGAGTCAGTTGGCCAGAAGTGTGAGTGGCCTGGGACCACAAACTTGGGACTGATACCTGAAGCACAATTTTGTAGAAAATCACCCTTGCCCTCTGAAGTTTACTCTGGGAGGTTATGAGTCAGAATTGAATTGATTGAGCTACAACAGTTCTTGCACTTGGTGTAGAAGTTAGGTAGGAAGTAGCAGAAATTTTTTGATACCCTTGCAAAGCAGGTAATGAAAACCAATTGGGATGTCACTCAAATGTAGTTTTGAAAAGAGGACTATCTGAGCCCAATGTCACTGTATTAGTTAGGGTTCTCTAGAGAAACAGAATCAACAGGGAACACTTGCAAATATAAAATTTATAAAAGTGTCTCACGTGACCACAGGAATGCAGAGTCCAAAATCCACAGGGCAGGCTGTGAAGCCGATGACTCTGATGGAGGGTCTAAATGAACTCTACAGGAGAGGCTCACCAGCTGAAACAGGAATGGAAACTGTCTCGTCTGAATCCTCCTTAAAAGGCTTCCCGTGATTAGATTAAGCATCACTCATTGTAAAAGACACTCCCCTTTGGTTGTTTACAAATGGAATCAGCTGTGGATGCAGCTGATGTGATCATGATCTAATTCTATGAAATGCCCTCATTGCAACAGACAGGCCAGCACTTGCCCAACCAGATAAACAGGTACCACAACTTGGCCAAGCTGACACATGTCCCTGACATGACAGTCCACCCCTTGTCAACTTGGCAGCTATATATGTATCACCTTAAACCGTACTTAATTTCCAACTGAAAACAATACAACACATTTTTTTTTCTTTTACCTGACAATACTCAATTGTCCTGCATATACTGGAAACACATTAAATCTCTCCAGAATAGGATGCAAATCCTTGGGCAACATTCATTCTTAAACTTGATATCTTACAACTTAAATAGTATAACATGAACAAAGCAGCATTACGGTCCTGGTTTCTGTAACTGATCACATGGTTGAAGTTCATATTTATCACTACCTTTTTCCACTACCCATTCCATGTTCCCTTTCCCCTCAGCAAGCACTTCAGCTGGCCAGGGTTCTTTGCCTGGTGGGGTGACCCAAACCTTCATTTCTGAAGTTTCAGAGCCATTAGTAGTCCTTCCTGGATTGTGTTGTTGCAGTTTTCCATTGATTTTAATCACAGAGCATGGTAGTACTAAAAGATGCCCTAGGGGATCTCCTATATTCCAAGAAAACTCTTCTTTACCTCCATTATGTAATTGCAATCCTACTTCCTCCTGATAGTCAGGGTCAATTACCCCAGACAATAACGTAATCCCCTTCTTGGCTTGTTGATCCAGTGGCATAAGGAGCCCAAAGTGACCAGGTAGCAGTCCTAACTTCCAGTTCAGTGGAATCATTGTTGTTTCTCCTGGAGGAAGCACACCCCATTTTGGAACTAAAACCTGTAGACCAGCAGAGCTCAGGGTAGCAGGGACAGGAAGCAAAAATTTTCCTAGTGGATCACTAGGGGAAATAGTGAGTGGTACCATTCCCATTTCCACTCCTTGGTTCCTGGACCCATGGATCCTGGCTATGGGAGAAACAGCAACATAAAGTGGACACTGATTCAGAGCATATACAGCTTCCTGGAGAACATTACCCCAACCTTTCAAGGTATTGCCACCTAGTTGGCACCATAATTGAGTTTTCAAAAGGCCATTCCACCATTCTATCAATCCAGTTGCTTCTGGATGATAGGGAATATGGTAAGACCAGAGAATTCCATGAGCATGTGCCCATTCCCACACTTCATTTGCTGTGAAGTGTGTTCCTTGATCCGAAACAATGCTATGTGGAATACCATGACAATGGATAAGGCATTCTGTAAGCCCATGAATGGTAGTTTTGTCAGAAGCATTACATGCAGGGAAAGTAAACCCATACCCAGAGAAGGTGTCTATTCCAGTTAGAACAAATCGCTGCCCCTTCCATGAAGGGAGTGGCCCAATGTAATCAGCCTGCCACCATGTAGCTGACTGGTCACCTCAGAGAATGGTGCCATATCGGGGGCTGAGTGTGGGTCTCTGCTGCTGGCAGATTGGGCACTCAGCAGTAGCTGTAGCCAGGTCAGCCTTGGTGAGTGGAAGTCTGTGTTGCTGAGCCCATGCATAACCTCCATCCCTACCACCATGACCACTTTGTTCATGAGCCCATTGGGCAATGACAGGAGTTGCTGGGGAAAGAGGCTGACTGGTATCCACAGAACGGGTCATCTTATCCACTTGATTATTAAAATCTTCCTCTGCTGAAGTCACCCTCTGGTGTGCATTCATATGGGACACAAATATCTTCATGTTTTTATCCCACTCAGAAAGGTCTATCCACATACTTCCTCCCCAGACCTCTTTGTCACCAATTTTCCAATTATGGTCTTTCTAAGTTCCTTATCATCCAGCCAAACTATTAGCAACATCCCATGAATCAATATACAAACACATCTCTGGCCAGTTTTCCTTCCAAGCAAAATGAACAACCAGGTGCACTGCTCGAAGTTCTGCCCACTGGGAGGATTTCCCCTCACCACTGTCCTTCAAGGACACCCCAGAAAAGGGTTGTAATGCTTCAGCTGTCCACTTTCAGGTGGTACCTGCACATCGTGCTGAACCATCTGTAAACCAGGCCCGAGTTTTCTCTTCCTCAGTCAATTCACTGTAAGGAACTCCCCAAGAGGACATAGCTCTGGTCTGGGAAAGAGAAGGTAATGTGGCAGCAGGAGTGGAAACCATGGACATCTGGGCCACTTCTTCATGTAACTTACTTGTGCCTTCAGGACCTGCTCTGGCTCTATCTCATATATACCATTTCCATTTTACAATAGAGTGCTGCTGTGCATGCCCAACTTTATGGCTTGGTGGGTCAGACAACGCCGAGCTCATGATAGGCAACTGAGGTCTCAGGGTGACTTGGTGGCCCAAGGTTAAGTGTTCAGTCTCTACTAAGGCCCAGTAGCAGGCCAAAAGCTGTTTCTCTAAAGGAGAGTAGTTATCTGCAGCAGATGGTAAGGCTTTGCTCCAAAGTCCTAAGGGTCTGCATTGTGATTCTCTTATAGGGGCCTGCCGAAGGCTCCAGACAGCATTTCTATTTGTCACTGACACTTCCAGCACCATTGGATCTGCTGGATCATACGGCCCAAGTGGCAGAGCAGCTTGCACAGCAGCCTGGACCTGTTGCAGAGCCTCCTCTTGTTCAGGTCCCCACTCAAAATGAGCAGTTTTTCTGGTCACTTGATAAATGGGCCGGAGTAGCGCACCCAAATGTGGAATATGTTGTCGCCAAAATCCAAAAAGACCAACTAGGCTTTGTGCCTCTTTTTTGGTTGTAGGAGGGGCCAGATGAAGCAACTTCTCCTTCACCTTAGAAGGGATATTTCTACATGCCCCACACCACTGAACATCTAGACATTTCACTGAGGTGGAGGGCCCCTGTATTTTTGTTGGATTTATCTCCCATCCTCTGACACACAAATCCCTTATCAGTAAATCTAGAGTAGTTGCTACTTCTTTCTCACTAGGTCCAATAAACATGATATCATCAATATAATGGACCAGTGTGATGTCTTGTGGGAGGCAGAAACGATCAAGGTCTCTGCGAACAAGATGATGACATAGGGCTGGAGATTTGATATACCCTGAGGTAGGACAGTGAAAGTATATTGCTGACCTTGCCAGCTGAAAGCAAACTGTTTCTGGTGGTCTTCACTAATAGCTATTGAGAAAAAAAGCATTTGCCAGATCAATAGCTGCATATCAGAAACCAGGGGATGTATTGATTTGCTCAAGCAATGATACCATATTTGGAACAGCAGCTGCAATTGGAGTTACCACCTGGTTGAGCTTATGATAATCCACTGTCATCCTCCAAGACCCATCTGTTTTCTGCACAGGCCAAATAGGAGAGTTGAATGGGGATGTGGTGGAAATCACCACCCCTGCATCCTTCAGGTCCTTAAGAGTGGCAGTAATCTCTGCAATCCCTCCAGGAATCTGCTATTGCTTCTGATTGACTATTTTCCTTGGTAGGGACAGTTCTAGTGGCTTCCTAGAGTGATTAATGCTGTTTCACCAGATGAAACTGCAAACGAAGGCCCTGAAGCAAATGGCTTGGAAGATATTTCTAATTCTTTTCATAACCAACCCCCACCACCCCTCATTTCTTCCAGATCTATAACTTGACTAAAATCCCAACAGGCCCCTAAAGGTGAGGTACAAAGTATCACACATGAGGAGATACATTATACTCCAAAAGAACTGCATGAGTTTTCCAATTTATATAGACAGAAATCAGGGGAATATGTGTGGCAATGGATTTTAAGAGTGTGGGATAATGGTGGAAGGAATATAAGGCTGGATCAGGCTGAATTTATTGATATGGGCCCACTAAGCAGAGATTCTGCATTCAATGATATAGCTCGAGTGGTTAGAAAAGGTCTATCTAATCACTCTAGGGTTAATCCCTTCAGGAGGAGGTTGGGTGGCCAACTCCTCAAGGTGGGCTGGAGGTGGGGCAGTTATGTCCTCAGGGCAAACTATTACAGGGTTATCTAGAGAAGACTCAGCATGATCTAGGGTTTCAACCTCACCCCTGACATCATTATCAATCCCATTTGATAATGTCACCATCCCATTTTTCAGGGTCCTGCTCCTTTCCAATCAATGCCCTCACTTTAATGGCAGTCACCATGCAAGACTGAGATTCCAGTTTACGTTATAAATTGCTACTCTAACAATAAGATTCTGTGTCTGATTTTCAGAGATCTCAAATCTATGCCAACAGGAAATAAGATTTTCCTTCAGGATACTCATAGAAACGTCTACATCTTTCAGACAGTGATTAAGCTTCTCGTTTGAAGCCTTAAGTCCATCCCTTTCACCCCTTAATGTAGCCAGTGTATCTAACAACAACCAACCAACATCTCTATACCTCTCATTTCTACAAAACTCTGTAAAGGTGTCAAAAACACTATCCTCCAGAGTCTGGCTTCGTAAAAGCGAAGCATTAGGAGAGTTGAATGATGATATTTTGACTATCTCTTTTGCCAACTCACTCCATGGATTGGGAGTGTCATTCTGATTATGAGAATCAGAGTCCTTAGTGTCTCTGAGTCCAGTCAGAGTATAAAATCATTCATGAAATCCATTTTTAAGATTCTGTTTCTTAAGAACCACTCCTGGTACCAAGATGTATTAGTTAGGGTTCTCTAGAGAAACAGAATCAACAGGGAACACTTGCAAATATAAAATTTATAAAAGTGTCTCACCTGACCACAGAAATGCGGAGTCCAAAATCCACAGAGCAGACTGTGAAGCCAACGATTCCAATGGAGGGTCTGGATGAAATCCACAGGAGAGGCTCACCAGCCGAAGTAGGAACGGAATGTCTCCTCTGAATCCTCCTTAAAAGGCTTCCCATGATTAGATTAAGCATCACTCATTGTAGAAGACCCTCCCCTTTGGCTTATTACAAATGGAATCAGCTGTGGATGCAGCTGACATGATCATGATCTAATTCTATGAAATGTCCTCATTGCAACAGACAGGCCAGCACTTGCCCAACCAGATAAACAGGTACCACCACTTGGCCAAGTTGACACATGTCCCTGACCATGACAGTCCCCAATTCATAGCATCTGTAGATTAGACTCTTGGCCTGAATGTGGATATTTTTGCCCGATGGCATAGGATTTCTGAGATCATCCTTTGCTAAGTCTATTTAAGTGTGCCAGGATGGAAGGATGTATTTGAGAAGATGAAGAATCCAGTGGGAGTTAGGATGGGGTTGCTGGATGAATATGTTTATGAAGTGGACTTGCAGGTGAGATGCCATCAGGAAATGAGTTCTGGGTCCTGAACTCTTGCCCTGAAAGGACATGTGTACAATAGTGCAAAACCCGACGTACCAATAGAGGAAAGTTGGGATGATAAGCCAGGAGAACAAGGCTTCTCGGGTGTTATGCACATATCTTGTATTCTTGCTGGCTGGGTTATTGTCTCTACAGCATGCTCATCTTCTCTACATTTCCATTGTGACACTGACTATACTGTGTGCCCCACAGGGCTCTGAATTCCTTACTGTAAATAAGGGACAACGTGATTAACATTGGATCTACTTTTACACACACCCAAATGAGTTCAGTGTATACTGAACTCTAAGAATCCTTGCCAAATTGAAAATACATTTCTATCTTTCTCCCCTTTTTTTTTTTCTTCCCATATACCATAATCTATCTCAGACTCAGGCCTCTTTCCATTAAATCCATATCAGCTTGAAACTATGAATACAGTCTCAATTTTTAAACTTAACCGGGATGAAGTCGTTCCAACCATGTACGGTCTCTCCTATAAATCCAAGAGTAAAACATATCCATATGACTCCCATTACCTCCACAACTTTCATTGAAACTTTCCAACTTCTCCAAGTTCCATCTCTACAAAGATGGAAGAAAACAAGTTTTAGAGTTGCACCAGAGTTCAGATTCTGGTGTTGACACTTACTAGTTGTGTAACCTTAGACAAGTCATTTAGCATTTCTGGATCTTGGTTTTCTTGATCAATAAAATGGAAATGATAAAAATGGCTGCCTTGAAAGATTAGAAAATTAGAATATATGCAAATTCCCTAGCTCCAAAAAAGCAGATTGTCATGAAATAAGGCAACCAAATGACATAATATAATTATTAGTGATGTCCTTTTCCAATGTCATACATGTCTTTAAATGGATAATTTCCACTATAAAAGACAGCTGTTTTCTCTTGCTAGCAATTGTCTCTACTCCTCCCTGAAGGCCACAGGAGACTTCAGAGGACCATGCAGAAGTAAATCTGAAAGGGACCCTCCATTATTGATGAAGCACAATTAGAAAGGTGATGTGCTCTGATGAGATTTTCCTTGGAACTTGACATTTGAAGTCACTTTACTTAGTGTGTAATTTGCCCTTTTTAATGTGAGCACCATGTCAACATGTTACAAGAACCCTTCTCAACGGCACACTGTTTTCCCTCTGCACAGTATAATTGCATATGCATATGCAAAACTGTTTTTCTAGGAACACTAACAAAAACAAATTCATTACCTGTCTTGATGGATACAATGCCTGTTACATGCATCTGGACCTCTACTACAAACTTCAGGCATTGCAAGGAGTTTGCAAGGAATGTTTAGTCAAATCTCTAAAGCAAAACTTGCTTTCCATTCTCAGACAGCTCATAATCCATTTGCAAACTGCTTTAAATATCTCCATATCATATCACCTTTGCTGTTATGGACCTCTCTGTCCCTCACTGTTTTGGCAAGAGGCTCTGTTTTCATTCAAACTCATAAACACAAGCATAATGGAGTAACTAGAGAAGCTGCAATTGGGGTATTTCCAATATCTTTACACATAATTGTGCAGTGTGTTTGCAGGTAATAGATTATCATGCAAGCTTTTGACAGAAAGAAATGTGTTCACCCAATTAAAGCTTACCATTATTGGCCTTGGTTCCCAAAGATAAACAACAACAAAAAACTGAAACCAAAGGAAAGGAAAGTGTTAGCATCCATTGCCCTGCCAAGAACTTCAAAAACAATAAACCAGGCTCAAGTTTGTTTTTCTTTGCATAAATTAGATAGCCATAATTATGAAGGTATTGTTGCCAAAATGTCATCACCTTGATTGCAAGATGCATAAAATTGTATTGAATATCTGCTGCATACCAGACGAATGTAAAATGTATCACTGTGAAGCTGCTGGAATATATAGAAATATAATTTTTTATTGTACTAACATATATATAGATCAAAATTTCCCATTTTAACCACATCTAAGTGTACAATCAAGTGACATTGCATTAAAATATTGTCCTACCATCACTAACATCCATTACTCCAACTTCTTTCATCATCTCAAACTGGAATTTTTTTTTTAACTATACATATGCAGTAACACAGCTAGGAGAGATTCAATAACTTTTCCATAGTTACCCAGCTAGTAAGTTGATAAATAGGTTTTGGCTCACTAGCCGAAACAGGATGGTCTCCTGATCAAAAGCATTTACTCTGTCCAGTATGAAATACAATTCATCAAAGGATCCTATGGCATGGGAGGCAAGCTTACTCTACTTCACTCCATTATTTCATCCTTTGGAATAAGTATGCATTGGCTGTCTGTGCTAGCCAAACTCTGGCAAGGCTCTGAGAAAATAGAAATGACTAAGATATGATCATCCAAGTTCAGGAAGTTCATAATCTCATGTCCTTGTGACAAAAAAAAAAAAAAAAAAAAAGAAAAGAAAAGAAAAAAGAAACAGAACAAAGCAAAAACCTGGTGAATTGCAACCACTCTTGCAATTCACCAGGCAGCCAGAGGATCTTCTAAGACCACATATCAGGCCATGCCTCCTCACCCATCTCCATCTCCTCTTGCATCAATTCCTAGTTTCTGGTTTATGGCTCACCGTTATTGATGGGCATGGTTGTAAAAATATATAGTTCTTCTGCATAAATTTAAACTCTTAGAACAGTGCTTGGCGTTCTATTGCATACTTCTAAAATGCTATCTAATGTAATTATTGTCTTTAGGGTCACGAGCAAGACTTTTGAGCTTTATGCCTCAGTTTCCTTTTCTGTAAATAGAAAGTGGTGGTGATAGCCTTTTATGCTTGGTGCATGGTCAATTAAATGAGTCAACATTTTTAAAATGTTACAGAGTAACTGTCACAGAGAGATGTGAAAGAATGCTTGGGTGCTTCCCCTTCTTAGTTTTCCTCTTGTCTTGGAAACATATCCACTTGCCTTTTTAGAAGACAGGTTCAGTTCATGTCTGAGAGAAGCCCACAAACTGTGTCGCCTGGTAGCAGAGCATTCTTTCCTGGTTGAGAACCACGCATGGGTGATAAATAGGTTTTGGCTCACTAGCCGCTTGATCAGCCGGAATAATACTTGTATTGTTGCTTATATTTCAGAGGGACAATTTGCTTTCAGTAAATGAAATGTTTTCCATAGGACTATTTTAGGCTGAAGAAGAATAGTGATTCAACAGTTTAGAGGAGGGAAGCTTTTATTTTTTCCTTTGTTTTTTTTGAAAGTATCTCTTTCCCCCAGTTTAATACATTATTCTGTCAGCTGAGGCATGGAACTGCGTAAGGCTGCCCGGAGGCTGTTCTCTTAGGCGAAGCTCAGGAGCAGTGGATTTGCAGGTGCTGAGGGCCCAAGCTTTAAAGTGCTCTCTCCGGGCTGGAGGCAGAAGGCATAATCTCCTGCTAAATTGGGCCATTAAATAAAACTACTAAGTCATAAAGCTGTAGCATTACCCTGAAATTAAAGCATTGTCACCTTTGAATTGCCAAGAAGTTTAACAGGCACTTAGAGAAATTCCTCTTACACACTCAGTTAGCAGTGCCTGTTGTCTCCATCTCCACACGGATGTGAAGAACAGGCTGGGACATAGCTTGGGAGTGATATTTGTGTGCCATTGTGAATTTTCATTCATACATTCTTCTGCCTTTACTAACTCACGGATGCCTTGAATGGCTTTGTGAATCTCTCATTTATTTACTCATTCATTCTGGCATTGATTCACATCCTTATTTATTTTTAGTGTGTCATTTGTTAATATATCAATTTAACTATTCATTCATCTGGTCAATCATTGAGAAATTAGATTATCCAACTAAACTTTTGATTGCTAAATGCCCAAATCTGAGCTAGATTTTTTACACACCATGTAGAGAATAGAAGCAGGGTCAATAGGTGATATAAAAATAGTAGAGATGGGCCAGTGATAAAATACAGGTCCATGAAAACACAGGAGATGCGGTAAAGCTACATCTGTGATTCCCTAGGAGGTGTAGGTTCCTAGGGCAAGGGCCAAGAGAAACAGAGGCCCTAAAGCGTGAAAAAACCCACGCGTCCACATGACTCCCTCTCTGGCCTGAACTGCGCCATCAGTGGGTGACTGTAGATTGGGACCACTCTCTCCTATAACTCGCTGCTACAGGGAAAAGCATCACCTGGAAGGAGCCTGGAGGGAATGAAGTCTTTATCACACCCACTTTGCCTACCTGATCATCTGCATCTACCTTACAAATTTTTCTGACTATCAAATGAGGATGATGGAAAGCACAGGGTCTCCAATTTTAATTTTAATTTCAATTCACTGAAGAATGACCTAAGATGCATGTTTAAAATGCCATTTGCTAGACTAACTTTTGGTAATTTTTGATCAGTAGGCTTAGGAAAATGATCAGAAATAGCATTTTTTTTTTGTTTAGTTGTTGTATTTTTCCCCTTTTATTCATTTTTTTTAGAGCAGTTGTAGTTTTATAGAAAAATAATGCAGAATGTGCAGAGTTCTCATATAACTTCCCACCCCTCCACCCCAGCAGTACAGTTTTCCCTGTTAATAACATTTTCCATTAGTGTGGTACCCTTGTTACAATTAATGAAACAATATCATTATACTTATGCTATTAACTATAGTCCATAATTTACAATTGAATTCACTCTTTGTACAGTTCTATGGAGTTTGGTTTGTTCATTTGTTTTTATCATGCTAACATAGCCACAAACTAAAACTTCCCCTTTTAACCACACGGAAATATATAATTCAGTGGTTTTAAATACATTCCCAATGTCGTACTACCATCACCATCATCTGTTACCAGTATTTTTCCATCATCCCAAACAGAAACACTGTAGTGATTAAACATTAAATCCCCATTTACAGTCCCCCTCCCAGCCCCTGGTAACCTATACTAATTTTTGACTCTATGAGATCACATATTCTAATTATTTCATATCGGTGAGGTCATAAACTATTTGTCTTTTTATGTCTGGCTTATTTCACTCAACGAGATGTCTTCAACATTCACCGGTGTCATAGTATATATCGAACTTCATTTCTTTTTATGGGCAAGTACGTATTATTTATACAAGCATTATTGAACCATAAAAAGAAATAGCATTTTAGCAAGCACCTAAAGAAGCTGGTTCTTGGGAAATACCTATGCAAAATGATCAGCACAGTGCCTAGCAATTAGGGCTCTTCCTTCTTTGTCTCTCCATGGCTAAGGGGGTCTTACCAATGACTAAACTTGCTGCTCTTCTTGAACTCTAAACGAAGGGACCTGACTCCTTCTGATAGACAGTTTATACAACCCCTCCTAGATTCCTAGTGAATCCTTCCTTTTGGTGCCGTGGGGATTAGGAGTCAACAAGGATTTACTGAGGTGCTGCTTGTCCTCAGTGTTGTACAACCTACTTTGAAACCACTGGCGTCTATGCCCAAGGACCTCATACTCGGCTGAAACAAAGCCTCACAGCTCTTAGGGCCCTTTCATCTGGACCATTTCATTTAATTCATGCAATTATCCTGTAGAAAATGGCTATGGAAACCTGGTCAAGCTACTTAACCTTCTGTGAGCCTCAATTTCTTGATCTGTAAAATAGGAATGAACAGCAACTCTTACCTTAATGGGCTGATGTTTAGATTGGATTAAATAAAATCAGCAAAGGCATCTAATGTGCACAACACAATGTCTGTCATTCCCTGAAAGCTCCCGAAACAGAAGTACTCACCAGCTAGCAGCACCACTGTCATCATAGTTAGATTACATGCTGAGGGAATTCAGAGAGTGGTCAAGAAAGGATTCGAGGGAGAGCTAAGTCTTAATATTGACCTTAAAAGATGGGTTTCTGGGGGCTCAGCATAGAGAAAGACAGACGATTAACCTTGTTGAGCTCAGCAGAAACAAGATTGTGGAGATACCTGATCAGGTGCTAAATGCCTTTGCCTTAGGTGAGGGTTCCTGGCTCACCAGTATTGCATTCTGACACAGGGCACAGGTTTGGCCAAACACCTTTCTTGCTTATAGTAGGAAGCTTGCTGGCTCTTGTTCATGGATGCTCTAAGGCCGGGATTTCACGGGGGAGGAAATGAATCAAAGACAACCTAGAAATTCCAAAGAATAAAGAACCAATATGTACAGCTGTTTGTGATTCTGGGTTCTGCGAGTTATGTAGGAGCAGGGAAGCCATTGGTCTGGGAGCCTTTTTCCTGTTATGAGTCCTTCACATGGATTCATGTCACAGGAGCATCAATCAACTCCCCCCCCCCCCTTTTTTTTTGCTGTAGTTGCTCTCTGCTCATTTTTAAACAGTTGTATTTGCACATCCTACAATCCAACCAAAGTAAAATAGACATGCCTTCACTACCATAATCTATAGGAAGACATTTCCTTTTCTTCCACAAAGAATCCATGATCCTCTCCCACCTGTTGACATTTAATTTTGGCGTAATGCCTTTGTTATGTTCAGTGGAAGCATATCACAATGCTTTGTTGACTATAGACCTTAGAGTGCACTGATTGTACCTTTTCCTGAACACCATCCCATTTTCAACACCTTGCACTATTGACATTCATTTGTTCTCCCTCATGCAAAAATGTTTTTATATTTGTACATTTAATCACCATCACTGTCCACTCTAGACATTCCTAAGTTATACCCTCTCAGTCTTTATCCTCTATCTTTCCTTCTGGTTTCATACGTACCCCCAACTCTTCTCTCTCAATCATATTCACATTCAGCTTCATTCAGTGTACTTATATTATTTATTATGCCACAATCAGGTACTATTGTGCTATCCATTTCTGAATTTTTACAATCAATCCTCTAGCACAATATGTATTCCTTCAGAACTAAATGTCCAATCTCTACTTTTTTTCTATCTCCTGATAACCTGTGTTCTTAACTTTAACTCTATTAGTGAAACCATATAGTATTTGTCCTTTTGTTTTTAGCTAATTTCACTCAGCATAATGTCCTCAAGGCTCATCCACGTTGTTACATGCTTCAAGACTTTATTCTCTTTTAGAGCATTAATCAGCCTCTTAATCTCAAAGTGCAAGTGATTGACTGTGCTATGTTGTATTTATATATATTTGTTGAATGGTTAGACTGCCCATGGAGACATTGTTGATGTTAATTTTCCAATGCTTAGGCTATGAAAATGCTGCTAAGTTGTCATTCCTTATATCTTGTTTTGCTTTCCTGGAATACCCTCCCCTCAGCTCCTTCTTTGACCAGCCTCCAGTTTTGTTTTGTTTTTTTTTTCTCTCCTGAGAAGCTTCTTGGTCCATCACAAATCTCATGTTTCTTCCTTGAATTCATGCAATCAGCAAACATCTACTAAACACAGCATAGTCATTAAGTGCTTGGTCTTAGTTTGAAGCCCAGTGCTAACGCTCCATGGCTTTACCAAGTTCTAAGACTTAGGTGAGTTATTCGACCTCTGTATCCCTAAGTTTCCTCCTCTGTAAATCATAATAGAGCCTATTTATAGTGTTGTTATGCAGATTCAGAGAGAATCCATGTACACCACACAAAAAAATAAAATGCCTGAACTTCTGTGCTGAATACGTGGTCGCTATCATATTAACAATAATTTTGATTTCTTATTTTCATCACTGACTGCCCAGAAATCTGGACTCTGGTTTCTTGGTGCTTCTGGGGAAAAAGTGATGGAAATAACAACTTATAGCCTTGATGAATTTCCAGTACCCAACACTTATTCAAAATGATTGGACGGAATTAATAAATATGTACACTTGAAAATGGACATTATACCATGGTGTAGATGACTGAATTGGCTGAATAGTTAGTCCTTGGCTTTGTGTGTGTTGTTATTAGGATTTGTTGGGGCATAATAGAATTCGTTTTGAACACTCCTTATATGCCAATTACTGTGCCAAGTTATATCTCCTTTTCCCCCAGATTTGCATTCTGAAAATGTACAAACTTACAGTAAAGCTGAAAGAGTAGTAAAGAAAATATCCATATACCCTTCAACCTTGATTCTCCATTGCACATCTACCCTGCTCCTCTTTTTGTCTCTCTCTCTCATACAATTATTTTTCTGAAGCACGTGGAAGTGATTCGCAACATATACAGATATTTTACATCTAAAGACTTTCTTGCTTGTTTCTCTCATAAGAACAAATGTATTCTCCTATATAACCACAATAATAAAATCACACTTAACAGCATAAACATTGACCTAATAATATTATCTAATAATATAGTTCCTATTTTCTTCCAATGTCTTTTATATCAACTTTTATTTTTGTATTTTTATTCAGGATTTGAGCAATTTGATTGTCATGTCCCTTTTGTCTTTTACTAAGAAAAGCACTCCCACCTTAGCTTTTCATGAGGTTGATATTTTTTTGAAATGTACTGGCCAGTTGTCATGCAAAATGTTCCACAATCTGGAATTTTTCAGATTATTTCCTCATTGTTTGATTTAGGTTAAACACTTTTGACAAGAAAACCTGATGAATGCTATCTGTCCTCCTCATTATGTCACATCCAGAGATGCATGTGTCTGTCTGTCCCATGAACTCAAGGCACTGCTCTAGAGCAGTGTCTGCCAGCTCTCTGCTTGGTGAAGGTGCATTATAGTTATTAAGTTATCCATAAGGGGATATATGCACACACGCTATGTAGATATCTTGGTCCCCAGTATTTCTTTAAATACATTTATGATCTTGGGCCTTAGAAGCTATTACAGAGAAATTTGCACAGTGTTGCTTCTCCAATTCTATCATTCCTCCTATATTTAAAGCTGCATTCTACATTTTTCTATACAGAAAAGCTTTCTCTTTCTTACCACACCTCCGCTTCTCTTTCTTTCAGTGTGGATTCATTTTATCCTACTCAATGTGTGGTTGCTATTACTGTGACTATTCATTTTGATGCTGTTCTAGTCTGCTAGCTGCCAGAATGCAATATACCAGAAATGGAATGGCTTTTCAAAAGGGGAATTTAATAAGTTGCTCATTTACAGTTCTAAGGCTGAGAAAATGTCCCAATTAAAACAAGTCTATAGAAATGTCTAATCAAAGGCATCCAGGGAAAGATACCTTGGTTCAAGAAGGCCGATGAAGTTCAGGGTTTCTCTCTCAAGTGAGAAGTCACATGGTAAACACAGTCAGGGCTTCTCTCTCGGCTGGACAGGCACATGGCGAATACGGTGTCATCTGCTAGCTTGGTCTCCTGGTTTCCTGTTTCATGAAGCTCCCCAGGAGGTGTTTTCCTTCTTCATCTCCAAAGGTCACTGGCTGGTGGACTCTCTGCTTCATGGTGCTGCAGCATTCTCTGCTCTCTCTGAGTCTCTCTGAATCTCCAAAATGTTTCCTCTTTTATAGGACTTCAGAAACTAATCAAGACCCACTCAAATGGGTGGAGACATGTCATCCCCTAATCCAGTTTAACAACCATTCTTAACTAAATCACATCAACCAGGGAGATGATCTCATTACAGTTTCAAATATACAGTATTGAATAGGGATTATTCCACCTTTAAGAAATGAGATTTATATTAAAACATGGCTTTTCTTAGGGGGCATACTTCCTTTCAAACCAGCACAGATGCTCATATTGTTTCAAATGAAATTAGTAAAGGCCATCTTAATTTTGCTTCTTTATCTTCAATTTTAAAAACTTTTTTATTGAAGTAACAAACATGCTGCACATTTCTGATTTTTAAGCCAGATTCAAGAAGAAAATTCACTAATATCAATTATATTCAAAACATTGTGTTACCATCCTATTATTCATTACCCTTCTTTTTCATCTCTTCAAACAGAAACTATTCCACCCTTAAACTGTACTCCCTCTTCCCATCCCTTTTACCACTGAACCCTGGTAACTTATAAACCACCTTCTGTCTGAAAGTTGCTTCTTTTAGCTATTTCATATAAATGAGATCACACGATATATGTCTTTTTGTGTATAATTTATTTTACTCAATACAATGCCTTCAAATTCATCCATGTTGTAGCATATATTAGAACTTCATTCTTTTTTTCTGGGTGAATAATATTTCATTGTATAGTTAGATCACATTTTGTTTATCCATTCATCCATGGATGGACACTTGAGTTGCTTCCACCTTTTGGTTATTTTTAATAGTGATGCCATAACAACTGTGTAGAAATATCTGCTCAAGTTCTTTTGGGGATAGAAAAATAAGAGGGATTTCCAGATCATACAATAGTTATATTTTTAACTTCTTGTAGAATCAGTCAACAATATTGGTCATTGGTAAAATGCAAATCAAAACTGCAATGAGATAACACTTTATACCCACTAGGATGGTTATTGTTACAAATTCAGAAAATCATAAGTGTTGGTGAGAATGTGCAAAAAATAGGAACCATGGGCAGGCCACGGTGGCTCAGCAGGCAAGAATCCTCGCCTGCCATGCCAGAGGACCTGGGTTCAATTCCCGGTGCCTGCCCATGTTAAAAAAAATAATAAAAAAAAGGAACCATTATACATTCTTGGTGACACTGTAGATTGGCACAAAAATTAGATTGGTATCTACTCAGAATGTTCAAAATAGAATTACTTTGAAAAAAAATTACCTTTGTCTTTTCTGCATGTCCCCATTAATTGTGTAGCACTTCCTTACTTTCTGATTCAACAGGTTATTCTTGGCTCACTTTCCCTGCCCTAAGCCCAGACTCAGCTATTTTTGCAAAGAAATTTTGTTCCTTTTAGTAGGGAATGGAATTTATAAACCTATTTCAAATAACAAGATTTGCTCATTGCTTCTAAGCCCTTTTACAGGACAGAGATAGAAAAGCTGTGTGGGTCCGTGTTTGTATGTATTCAAGTTATGAGTTCATACTGTAAAGTCCAATGCAAACCTAGCACCATTAGATTGTTTCTTATTGTCTTTTCTTATGTACATGTCTCTTTTCTCTCATGGTACAAACTTGTCTGCACAGCATCCCTATATTTGTTAATTTGATATATCCTACAATATATACAAAAGAGTTTCAAAATCATATTAGCTGTAATGCCTGGATGCATCCTAGAATATATTAAGCAGATAATTGAAAAATATTGGTAAAACCTCTTAAGGGATAGAAGAAAAAATATGGAATTATTAAACTTTACCATCAGGGAATCTCCTGATACTGTATCAAATATTAGGGACACCCAAATCAATAGGCCATGCCTTCAATCTTGAGGCTTACTCTTGTGAAGCTTATGTAGGTAGTGGAGAAGCTTAGACTATCTATAGGCATGCGTAAGAGTTACTTCTGGAGGACCTCTTTTGTTGCTCAGATGTGGCCTCAGTCTCTCTAAGCCCAACTCTGCAAGTGAAATCATTGCCTTCCCTGCTATGTGGGTCATGACATACAGGGGTGTCTGTCTGGTGGAGTGGGAAATGACTCCCAGGAATGAGTCTGGCCCTTGCACCATGGGATCAACAATTCCACCCTGACCAAAAAGGGGGAAAAAGTATCAGTGGCTGAGAGAGTTCAAATAGAGTTGAGAAGCTATTCTTGAGGTCTCTCTTACCTTTAATTAGACATTGCTACCTATCATAACATGCCAATTCCCAACTAAAACCATTCCAGCCAGTCCTAAAGAACACCTAGGGCAATATATAAGATTCTACAAAGATTCCATGCATTAGGGTAACTTTTCAGAAAACTACAACTTCCCAATGGGTTCCTGGACCAGATAAGTCCTGAAACCTAGAGGGCCCAGCCTCTCTAGAACAGCAGGTAGTTCCATCTCCCTACCCCACATTATTGATAGCCTTCTTCCAACATGAAAAAGTTAGAACGGCCATAGCGCAAATACCCTTAAAGAGTAGGAGGGAAAGATCAAAGGTGATGGTGGAGTTATACAGAGAACTCTCATATTTAACAAACAGATATGACTGCTGAATTATTAAATTGATATTTCTTTTAGACTCCAGTATCTAAGAGCACCTAGAAGTAAAAAACCTAAAATTTTGGCATTGTAACCCATACCAAACTCTGAAATCTGTTCTACAACTAATTGTGGTACTGTGCTTTGAAATGTATTGCTTTTTTGTATATATATTATTTTTCACAAAAAAAAGAAAAAAATCAATTGCAATGCTAGAAAAATATTTATTTCTTCTGGTCGCCTATATTCTGGATCAGCTAGAAGGAAAAATCTGAGAGAATGGTATGGTAGCCTACGACAAACTCTGGGATTTGCCATATAACTACTTGTTGAAGAGTACTTTGAAAACTATTGTTTTTTTCTTTCTTTGCTTTGTATACATGTTATATTACACAATTTAAAAAATTAAAAAAAAACCACATTAACAAAATCACCACCAATAACAAAGCAAAGTTTGAGATTTCTGTTAGTTTTCTTTTTGCTTCTGCAACTATATTCCATTAACTGTGTATAGTCAGACAGAATACTGTGATCAAAAGTTACTTAAATTAATTGTATTTCACTCATGGTAGTTATCTGTTTGATATCAGTTAGGCTCTTTTGTTTCTGCTTAATATTCAAGCAAGAATAAAATTCTAAACAAAATTATGTTTATTTAATTATGTTTTGAGTACAACATTTTTATCTTACTCTCTATATTTCAAACATATATAAGGTAGTTGACCAGAGCTGTCTTGCTCTCATTTCTGTTGGCTTCTCTCTGTTCCTACCCATCTCCTTTAATAGACTTTTTAATTTATACCTCTTGTGTGTATTCCTGTATCTCCTTTATTCTTACACAAATGTAGAATTAGCTTTGCACTTCAAGATCTTGATTTTGTCACCTTACAATGTATCTTGGAAATCATTGTAGCTCTGTTTACAGACAGTTTATGCATTCTTTATTAAGGTTGCATTGTACTTCACTGTGCCAATTAATGATAATTTATTCAAGGAGACACCTATTGATGGGGGTTTAATTTGTTTCCAGTATTCTGTCAGTTAAACTATATCACCTTGACTTCCCAGAAGCAAAAATTCTGGACATTTTTTGAAAATATAGTTCAGCATTAAGTGAACACCTACTTTGTGCTAGGTGCTAGGATTACAGAGATTTATGAGACAGCACTTTACTTTGTAGCACTTACAGTTTTGCAGGGGGGTCGGGGGATGTGTAAACAGAGTACTATAATAGTGCTTAAGTGAGGCAAGTTGAGAATGCTGGTGGAATGAGGAAAATCTTTCCCCAGAAGATAACTCTGGAACTCTGCCAATATAATTTGCCTTGCTACCAGCCCTGGAGGAGAGAAGGAAGATGTCAGCTAAAATGGAGATAAATCATTCCACTTGCCTCTATTTTTTTTGTTTTTTTGTCATTCGCCTAAAGAGTCAGAATATAAGCTGCATGAGAGCAGAATAAGTAGATACATTTACTTTGAAGTATGTGTCATTCAAAAAAAAAAAGCCTGTCATCTTTTCTCACCTGATGAAAAGAGACGTTAACATCCCTGTAAGATGCATCTTCTTAGTCAAAAGGCTCATCTTTGCCATCAGCTCTGGACTCCTTTGGGTACAATCCTGGCCAGTTCAGCTCTTCTAAACAAAAGGATGAGAACGGCTATTTATTATGTATTCATGTTCCAGGTATTGTGTTACGTCTTCCTAGAGTTTATCTCATTTCATCCTTCTTATCAAATATGAGGTCAGGATCATTTCTCACTGAGTTTTGGCGATGTTAAGAAGTCTGGCTAGGCTTGTCATGAGTAACAGATCTAGAAATTGATTTGAGGTCTGAGACCCCAGTTTGATCCTCAGAATGCACCAAAATCGTATCTGCCATGAAGATACTCCCCCAGACTGCATAAAATCTTCCATAAACAACGAAATCTCTGCCCCAGAGGCTGGCAACCCTTTTTCCATCAGAAGAAGACTGAGATTTAAAGGACCCTTTCTCCTCTTCCCCAGCCTGAAAGGCAGCAGGAGTGGGAATGGGCAGTGGCAAGGCTCCTCCATGCCCCCGCTGCCCAATTCCTGCTGTCAGTCATTTAGCATGAAAGGTAAATACTGGAACCTTCCCTCCCCAACCAAAGTGTAAACGCTAAGTTCAGTGTCCAGAGCCAATTCCATCTATGACCCTTACCTTGTCCCCTTCCCAGTAACTAGCACAGTGTTCTGCATGCACTGGATGTTTAATAAATTTGTATGAAATAAACCAGTGAACAACACCCAATGATGTCAGAGCATAGGTGAAGTCTATTCAAAGCCACCACCCGTTGAGACCATAAAACAGATTTCCCAGATCTCTTTGATCATGCCACCTATTTTAAAGCAAGAGAAAAGAAAAATAAGCCCCCAACAAGGTACATAAAAAATAAAGGCTAAAGCGAAGTGTGAGACTAAATCGCAGTCGAGTGTGTCATCTGGTCGTTGTAAAGCTGGGCCAGTGCAGGCAGGTGAATGCTGAAGCAGATGCGCTAAAGTGCAGTGCAGCCTGCAGGTTGTGAGCTGCAAATGGCAGTGCCCCCCACCCCCCCAGAAGCCGAGGTATTCCCAACAGCTGCTACTGCAGAGGTTTTAGCAAGGCATAGATTCTCACTTCAGCAGCTGGGCTGATACATAGGGGAGGAAAAGGAAAACAGCCCTTGGGTGGATGCTGGAATCTTTTAAAGGATTGAAAAATCACTTTCCACCAACAATTTTCCAGGGAAGGTTGGGTGATGGTGGAATAGGCCCCCTCAGCACAGGTTTCCAGAACTGTTTCTAACAATTTAGCGATCTCTTCACAGCCCCTGTAAATTGTTTCATCCAAAATAGCCATTCAACTTTGCTTTACTGTCCCCAGGGACCACCAATTTGCTAAGAAGATATAACTGATAAACAGTACCTACTCAGGGCCAGGTCTTTGGCTGCAATCAGTTCATTGCTTTTTATTCATGCCTCACAATCACATGGTGGCCCTGGTTATGCCCAGTTCAGAGATGAGCAGACTGAGACTTGGAAAGATTTTGTGGCTCGTGTGTGTGGTCAGTAATCTAAGAAGTGGAAGAGCTGGCATTGAAAGCCAATCCCCAAATGCATGCTTTCCTCTGTAACATCTGCTTTCATTAGCCACTGACAACCCTTCCAAGCCCATATTTATTCAACAGTCATTGCCTATGATTTAAATGGGGAGATAAGGTACAGACATATGAAAAATTAAATAACTCTCAGTACTGAATGGCAAGAGATGTTACAAAGCTGTACATGATTAGACGGCAAATGAGTGTTAGAGATGGCACTTTGAGGATTATTTAAACTCTCTTTACCCTTGGCATTGAAAATTCACTTTGTCAACATAGATAACTATATCAGAAGTGACCCCAGGGACCTTAATATAGACTCAGTTTATTACTATAGGAGTATAAGTGAATTGGCACACTTTTCAAAGGACTCTAAGCAGCTCCCCATAGTGATTTAAGTTCAATTAGGTTGGATATTGACAATCTGTAGACTTCTCTTCCTTCCAAGCATTGTGATAGAAAAATTGCAGTTTTTCTGGCTCTGCAAAGAGACAGATATGTGTAGAAGGGGAGTTCATTAATGGGACTTACTTTTATTCTTCTTTCTCTCTTTACCCACTCCCCCACCTTTTTTTTTTTAACTTTCCCATTTGTTGTTTTTCTCTAAGTGGTTGTCTCCATGGTAACAGATGGAGTCGCTCATAGCATCTATCATCACTATTATTAATAATAATGATTATCACAATAATAGTGCCAATGGGATATAATGAGAGGTGAAAAACAGGAAAAAATTAAGCTGTGGCTCTGTGTGTAAACAATTTACAGCTTTCAAAAGTATGTCTGAGTCACCTAGAGAGCCAGGACTGAGGACTGCTGGGGGAACTTTCCAGGGATGATGAGCAGGTTGGATTTCACCACTGGGATGATAATACAAAAGGTTCCATTGTTTACAACTCTGCTGCTGCTTTGTGCAACATCTTTGTCCTTTCTCTTGAGATCTTTTGTGCGTATGTGTATGTGTGTGTGTGCTGTTCTGTAACTCTAAACTTCTTTTAAATTCGGACCATTACATAACACATGTACAGAAGAACTATTTGGAAATCCTACAACATAGAAGCTGGCAGAATACAGACGGTGGTGAGTGATTTATTTTGCCATTTGACAAAGATATCTGGAAGTCCTACCAGGTGCTTGATGCTAGCTCAGACTCTGGTGGTCTGAGTCTGAGAACTCCTGCTGATTTGTCAGCTCTCAAGGAAAACCCATAGAAAATCAACTGAGGAAACTTATCTAACAGCTCCACTCCCTTCTTAGCAAATCTGCCTTCATCAGATCTCTGAGCAGTTCCCTTCTAACTAATCTCAAGAGTACTTTTACCAGCCTGAGTCATTTGTGAGACTTTTTCCCCAAAACAATGGAGAGCTCTTTGAGGAATTAGGTAGGGCGTTATTTTTCTTTGTCACTAGGACAGCCCCAGCTGGGCTCTTTTTTGAACACAAGAACAAATGATACATCTCACATCCTGGGAGGGCTCGTGGCTTTATGGAGAGAGAGAGACCCAAAAGCTAAAAATCACAATGCGATTTGGGAAATGCTTTGCTGGTCTACATAACAATACATTGCCATGTGTTTGAAATTGGACTTTGGAACTCCGTCATGCATTTGGTCAGGTTCATAGGTCCATGAGGGTTAAGGAACAAAATCTGTCAAAGAAATTTGAAGAAATGCAAGGGACATAAATGGCTGTAGGAATGCATGAGGCTATTTGGCAAAGGGGAGCTAATTTAACAAGATGGTAATAATTCATCATACGTAGCTGCAGTTATATTCTAAGAAATTTCAGCTCATCACTCTTAACCTCACTTGAAGAATAAGCTTTTATTCCTCCTCCCTACTCTCAAAAGAGTGACTTCCAGGTCTTCACTCTAATAATAAAGCAAGGCTGTAGCATGTGTAGTTTAATTACTTAGAGTTAAAAATCTGATGATAGTTATTGACTACAGAGAAATCCACTTTTGCTTTCATTCATTCATTCATCAAAGACGAACCAAGGGCTCACCCTGTCATGGGTGACAAAAGAGCAAGAGCAGAGGAACCAATAAAATTATTAAAACTTATTCTAAGTACCACCCAGAAAAAATCAGAAAGGGCTCTCAGCTAGAGAAGAATCAGAAAGGCCTCTCTGAGAAGGAGATGGCAATCAGAGAAGCAGGGGCAGTCACACAGGGGAAGGTGACCACACACGTGAAAGTCTAGGTGGGGAAAGGCACAGCTTCTCTGAGAGACCCAGGGAAGACCGCTTCTTAGGACTGCAGGAGATGTGGGCAGGGGAGGAGGCCGCAGGGGAGGAAGGGGCTGGTGGACACGGAAAAGAATTTGGATCTTCATGAGAAGCTTACGGAAGATTTCAAGTGGGCTATTTTATGATTTTATTTAAAGAAAACAAATTCTGCTGCTGGTAGGAACAGGAATTGAGTGGTAATGATGAAATAAAAATGAAAGAAGGAAAAACAGATAACGGCTTATTTTCAGTTGTCCAGACCTAGTGGCATTGGGATGGCTATGGAAATGGAGAGACCTTAAATCCAAGTTATCTATCAGAGGCCTTGCTGATAGATAAAATGTGGGGATAAAGAAAGACAGGGAACAAGATGTACTTCTTGGTTTCTGGCTTGAAAGGCTGGATGAAGAGTGGGAACATTCACTGAGAAAGTAAAAGGAAACCTGGGTAGGTGGCAGTGCTGAGGGCTGCTGAGTTCTGTTTAAGATGCATTATGTGTGATTACTGTTGATGGTGGGTAGACACCACCTCGGATTTTTTCTCAATAATTTCATAGGGTTAGTGATTTGTCTTAAGCACATTCATGGTCTCCAGGTAAACAGCCTCTCTTTCATGGGTTTGCCAATTTTACAAATAGGTTTTTGTCCATGAACAGTAGGATTCTATTACATCTGATGAGATATCCCAGGGAACTAGGGGAAATTGACAAAACTATAAGGAGGCTATGGATGCCCATCTTCCTTGTCAGAAGCCTTTGAGCTCAATTTAGCATCTTCCGTTCTCAAAACACTTGTGTCTCTCCAGTTGTGCTGATTTGAAAGGATGTGTGTCCCCTAGAAAAGCCATGTTTTAATCCTAATCCCATTTTGTAAAGGCAACCACTTCTTCTAATCCCTATTCAGCATTGTATGCTTGAAACTGTAATTAGATCATCTCCCTGGAGATGTGATGTAATCGAGAGTGGTTGTTAAACTGGATTAGGTGATGACATGTCTCCACCCATTCGGGTGGTTCTTGATTAGTTTCTGAAGTCCTGTAAGAGGAAACATTTTGGAGAATGAGAGATTTGAAGAGAGCAGAGAATACTGCAGCATCACGAAGCAAAGAGTCCATGAGCCAGAGACCTTTGGAGATGAAGAAGGAAAATGCCTCCCGGGGAGCTTCATGAAGCAGGAAGCCAGGAGAGAAGAAGCTGGCAGATGATGCCGTGCTTGCCATGTGCCTTTCCAGATGAGAGAGAAAATCTGACTGTGCTCACCATGTACCCTTCTACTTAAGAGAGAAACCCTGAACTTCATCAGCCTTCTTGAGCCAAGGTATCTTTCCCTGTATGCCTTAGACTGGACATTTCTATAAACTTGTTTTTTGGGACATTTTCTCGGCCTTTACAACTGTAAACTAGCAAAGTATTAAATTCCCCTTTTTAAAAGCTGTTCTGTTACTGGTATACTGCATTCTGGCAGCTAGCAAACTGGAACACCAGTGTTTCTCTCTTTAATATTTCCTCTGTCAGTTAGAATTGGGTTCAACTCTGAGTTACATGGACCTATTCATGGAGATGGTTGTGGTAAATCAGCAAGGGGTTTCTTTTCCTCTCATATAATATAGAATCAGGAGGTAAGGGGTCCATCCTTGATTCTACAGTGATGCTGTTAACTGTCCTAAATGTCTGTTTTTGAGCTAGAACCATGCCATACACAGATGATATATGAAGGTATGAACTCCAGGTACCTTGTCTGTATTCCAATCCAAATGAAGGAGGATTGGCAAGGACCATGCATGCCAATTGAATCAAATTTCTCTGAGTGGCTTTTTCTAAGGCTTCACCTAGCATGGCCTGCTCCTATTTCCATGAACCAAGACTCGGACATATAACTGTGTCATTTTTCAAGAGAATTAATATTTTGTTATTATTGTTTTTTAATTGAATACATTGCTGCTTCCACAAAATCAGTGTTTTGCTATTCATAGAGGAGAAAAAAAAGATATTGGATAATGTGCAGCTTTTCTTGTCTTGAATCCTTATTGCTGTTTCTTGGATGAAAATTTATTGCCATTTTATTTCAATATGCAGTCATGCTAAAAGTCAGAAACACATATTAATATCCTTGAAAATTTTAATCGGGAAGTAGCAAAGTAAATGCAAATGATTGATATACTGTTTTCTGAATGCCTGTTAAGTGCTCCTGTAAAATATGTTATAAAATCATTATCATCTCATGATGGCAAGATTGATATCAGTATCCCTGTTTTTTAATGAGCAAACTTTGGATGCATATTATAACAGCAGCCTAAATTCTCACTACTGATATGTACTGAAACTAATATTTGAACCAAGATTGGTTTGATGCTAAGATTAGGTCATCTCATTGTACCCAGAAGCCCCAGAAGTATCTCTAGAGGGGAGAAACAGATGTCCTGCAATAGACTGGTGCTGGGGCCAGGTCAGCCTGGTGGTATTTGGGGCCTGGGGGATTTGATGATGCACTTCCAAACCAGTTGATTCATCCCTCAGTCTGTGTGTGAAACTGAACTGATATGCATTTTAGGGAAATCTGTGCAGGTTTTTCTTGTGGAGTCTGAGTCCACAGGACTGGGGAGGGGACTATTTTCTCTTACAGCTCTTTGGACCTGTGGCATGATCTTCCACTGACCTGCAAAGGAAGGACAGGGCTTATTCTATCTCTTCTCTTGTAGTCTAGTATTGTTTTGTATAATATGCTCAAGGAAAGAATCCTACTAGTACAAGCTATTGTGGGTAATACCTGCTTCCAGCTCCAGCTTCACCTTCTCTTTGATGTGGTTGTTTATATTTGTGAGCGCCCAGAGGAAGAGTTATCATTCATGATATAACAGGCACAGAGACATTTCTGTGCTTAATAATTTACTAATAAGAAAATCTCTCACACTTAATATTTATAAGCGCCTTGCATGGTTGCCATCATTGATGGGCTTCAAATATTCTGATGAGGAGACTGGACTTTAGATAATCATTTGATCAAGGTTGCTTAGCCAGCAATGGTCAAGCTGGCTCATAGACTCAGATCTTCTGATGCCAGAGCACAGGCTTTGTCTATCAACCTCTGATTCCCATTCACTAAATTGGTCACCATGAACATTTGATTTCGTGGGTCCAGTTTTGTTAAAACCATGTGTGGGTTCACACATGGGTCCACCTGGGAGAAATTCTCCAGCTATCCCCTCCCCCCCACACACACTTTTCTAAAAGACTGCTTAAAATGAATCTTGCTTGTTTGAAAATCATTCGGAGCTGAATTTCCCCAGCTAAAACCACCCTGAGCTATCCTAGATTTGCTTTGGGAGCATCAACTAGCAAAGACCACATTGGCATGGGTTACATTTGCCCTTGGCCTTTCAGTATTTAATCAGAGTTCTGAGCTTAAGCTCTACTTTTACCAAACAATGAGAAAAAAGAAAGATAGAAAAGCAGATAGAATATTATCCGACTACCTTCTTGTTTTCGGTGTTTACCTTGATGTTTCTATGAAGAAAAGTAATCAGGGATGCAAGGCAGCCTTGAATTGGAAGCCACCCAAAGGGTTTGAGTTATGAGCAGCATTTCACCTTTGGTAGCATATACTGGGTTTGCAGGTAAGGCTGGTGTCTGTTAAATGAATTAGAGAGAGCACCTTGGAGCTCTCAATTATTCCCCAATATCTTCTGCATGATATATATATTATATATATATATATATAATATCATGCAGAAACTATATAATCTGATATATGTATCAGAAAATTGCCAAACATTGAACTGTTAAAAGCTTCACCTCACTGTCTAGCAGGCAGAATTGACAATGCTTTGGTGGCTGCGAGATGAACCATTCTCTCTGATACAGCTTCCTGTTCCATCTTGCCAAAGATGGAAAAGCAATTTTGGCAAAGTGAGTCAATGAGTAAACTGATCAATAAATGAATATATGAGCAACAAGATGAATGAATATATGAGTGGAAAAATCTGCATACATTTAGAGAGAAATTCAAATCCATATAATTTACTAATTCTGTAGAGACCACTTTTGGAATCACTTTGATTAGTTTGAGACTAGGAACAAATTTACTTTATCACTTTGAGCTATTATTTTCTCATCTATAAACTGGAAATAGTAATGTATACTTTGGTGAGCTGGAATAAGTACTAAAGATAATATATATGTTATGTCATAGAATTAGAATGCAGCAAATATTATCTCCCATAACAGATTAATAGTAGGTTTTCTTTTTCTTTTTAGCACCATGGATATTTCAATAGTATCAATTTTTATGTATCTCATACATACAAAGCAAAGAAACAAAAAAGCAGTAGTTTTCAAAGCGCTCCTCAACAAGTTGTTACAGGACACATCCCAGAGTTTATCATGTGCTACCATATCATCATCTCAGATTTTTCCTTCCAGCTGCTCCAGAACATTGGAAGCTAAAAGGAACAAATATATTTTATCATCACAATTGACTTATTTTTCTTTTTGTGAAAAATAGCATATATACAAAAAAGCAATAGATTTCAAAGCACATTGCCAATTAGTTGTAGAACAGATTGCAGAATTTGGTATGGGTTACAATTTCACAATTTTAGGGTTTTACTTCTAGCTGCTCTAGGATACTGGAGACTAAAAGAAATATCAATATAATGATTCAGCAATCATGCTCATTTGTTAAACCCTATCTTCCCTGTATAACTCCACCATTACCTTTTGTCATTTTCCCACTCTTTATGGGAACTTGGGCTATGCTTATTCTAACTTTTTCATATTGGAGGGGGCTATCAATAATGTGTGGTAGGGAGATGGAACTAGCTGATGTTCTGGAGAGGCTAGCTCTTCTAGGTTTCAGGACTTATCTTTTCCAGGGACCCATCTGGAATTTGTAGGTTTCTAGAAAGTTATTAGTGCCTTGGAAATTTTGTAGAATCTTATACAACACCCTAAGTGTTTTTTAGGATTGGTGGAATGGTTTTGGTTGGGGATTGGCAAGTTATGATAGTAGGAATGTCTAACTGAAGCTTGTATAACAGCAATCTCCAGAGTAGCCTCTTGATTCTATTTGAACTCTCTCAGGCACTGATACCTAAGAGCTTACAATCTAGACCCCTGTTTTCTTACACGTATTTTCTAAAGGAGACCATACAATAGTTGCTTTTTTTGTTTCTGGCTTATTTTGCCTCACCAAATGTCCCACATGTTCATTCACAATGTTGCATGCCTCAAAACTTGGTTCTATTTGATCATATGTATACACCATTGTTCACCAATCTACTTCTCAATCAGTGCATCCTTCAGCCACCTGAATTCATTAGGCATCATGTATAATGTCCAAAGTGCAGAGTCCATCAACACTCTCAATTTTAGATAATTTCATTGTTTCTGAGAGAAAAATAACCAATAAAAATATCCTCACAAAATAGGAAATATTGCATTATTGAAAAATTATTTTTCTTTGGTTATTCCATCAACAATTTTTTATGTTGGTAGCAACAACATCTTTGGAGTTTAAGGTTGATTTGTAACATTATTATCTTTAACAATGCAAATCATGCTCTATTTTATTTTTAAAGTTAAATCCAAAGGCATCAATTTTCACTTTGTTTTTATGCTGCCTCAGTTAAACACTGGGCACATCTGGGCTATTGGTGAGCTGCTTTCAGGAAACAGTCTTAACATGAGTCAAAATGCTTGAGGATAATTTAATTTTATGCTGCAAGAAATACTTCCTTTTTTAGAATTGGGAAATACAGTAGAGATCATTGAAAGCAACTCTCTTCTTCCTTATCCTCTTCTTGTATGTTGAAACTGAGATGCAAGCAGATGCAAGCAGATGAAGTGGGTGAAGAGATGGGAACCAGGGGTTCTGGTGACCACTTCTTTTCTTTTCTTTTTTTTTTTTTTTTTCTGGAAAATATTTTTTTTTATTAATTAAAAAAAGAATTAACAAAACAATTAGAAATCATTCCAATGTACATGTACAATCAGTAATTCTTAATAACATCACATAGTTGCATATTCATCATTTCTTAGTACATTTGCATCGATTTAGAAAAAGAAATAAAAAGACAACAGAATAAGAATTAAAACAATAATAGAAAGAGAAAAAAACAAAAACAAAAACAAAAACAAAAAACCTATACCTCACATGCAGCTTCATTCAGTGTTTTAACATAATTGCATTACAATTGGGTAGTATTGTGCTGTCCATTTCTGAGTTTTTATATCCAGTCCCATTGTACAGTCTGTATCCCTTCAGCTCCAATTCTCCCTTCTCTTTTTTTTTTTAATTAACAGAAAAAAAGAAATTAACCCAACATTTAGAGATCATACCATTCTACATATGCATTCATTAATTCTTAACATCATCACATAGATGCATGATCATTATTTCTTAGTACATATGCATTGGTTTAGAAGAACTAGCAACATAACCGAAAAAGATATAGAATGTTAATATAGAGAAAAAAATAAAAGTAATAATAGTAAAATCAAAACAAAACAAAACAAAACAAAACAAAAACCTATAGCTCAGATGCAGCTTCATTCAGTGTTTTAACATGATTACTTTACAATTAGGTATTATTGTGCTGTCCATTTTTGAGTTTTTGTATCTAGTCCTGTTACACCGTCTGTATCCCTTCAACTCCAATTGGCCATTATCTTACCCTGTTTCTACCTCCTGCTGGACTCTGTTATCAAGGACATATTCCAAATTTATTCTCGAATGTCTGTTCACATCAGTGGGACCATACAGTATTTGTCCTTTAGTTTTTGGCTAGACTCACTCAGCATAATGTTCTCTAGGTCCATCCATGTTATTACATGCTTCATAAGTTTATCCTGTCTTAAAGCTGCATAGTATTCCATCGTATGTATATACCACAGTTTGTTTAGCCACTCTTCTGTTAATGGAGATTTCGGCTGTTTCCATCTCTTTGCAATTGTAAATAACGCTGCTATAAACATTGGTGTGCAAATGTCCGTTTGTGTCTTTGCCCTTAAGTCCTTTGAGTATATTCCCAGCAATGGTATTGCTGGGTCGTATGGCAATTCTATATTCAGCTTTTTGAGGAACCGCCAAACTGCCTTCCACAGTGGTTGCACCCTTTGACATTCCCACCAACAGTGGATAAGTGTGCCTCTTTCTCCGCATCCTCTCCAGCACTTGTCATTTTCTGTTTTGTTGATAATGGCCATTCTGGTGGGTGTGAGATGATATCTCATTGTGGTTTTGATTTGCATTTCTCTAATGGCCAGGGACATTGAGCATCTCTTCATGTGCCTTTTGGCCATTTGTATTTCCTCTTCTGATAGGTGTCTGTTCAAGTCTTTTTCCCATTTTGTAATTGGGTTGGCTGTCTTTTTGTTGTTGAGTTGAACAATCTCTTTATAAATTCTGGATACTAGACCTTTATCTGATATATCATTTCCAAATATTGTCTCCCATTGTGAAGGCTGTCTTTCTACTTTCTTGATGAAGTTCTTTGATGCACAAAAGTGTTTAATTTTGAGGAGTTCCCATTTATTTATTTCCTTCTTCAGTGCTCTTGCTTTAGGTTTAAGGTCCATAAAACCGCCTCCAGTTGTAAGATCCATAAGATATCTCCCAACATTTTCCTCTATCTGTTTTATGGTCTTAGACCTAATGTTTAGATCTTTGATCCATTTTGAGTTAACTTTTGTATAGGGTGTGAGAGATGGGTCTTCTTTCATTCTTTTGCATATGGATATCCAGTTCTCTAGGCACCATTTATTGAAGAGACTGCTCTGTCCCAGGTGAGTTGGCTTGACTGACTTATCAAAGATCAAATGTCCATAGATGAGAGGGTCTATATCTGAGCACTCTATTCGATTCCATTGGTCGATATATCTATCTTTATGCCAATACCATGCTGTTTTGACCACTGTGGCTTCATAATATGCCTTAAAGTCAGGCAGCACGAGACCTCCAGCTTCGTTTTTTTTCCTCAAGATGCTTTTAGCAATTCGGGGCACCCTGCCCTTCCAGATAAATTTGCTTATTGGTTTTTCTATTTCTGAAAAATAAGTTGTTGGGATTTTGATTGGTATTGCATTGAATCTGTAAATCAATTTAGGTAGGATTGACATCTTAACTATATTTAGTCTTCCAATCCATGAACACGGTATGCCCTTCCATCTATTTAGGTCTTCTGTGATTTCTTTTAGCAGTTTTTTGTAGTTTTCTTTATATAGGTTTTTTGTCTCTTTAGTTAAATTTATTCCTAGGTATTTTATTCTTTTAGTTGCAATTGTAAATGGGATTCGTTTCTTGATTTCCCCCTCAGCTTGTTCACACTTCTTTTCTTCTTCAACTATATCAGACCAACTTCCATGAGACTCCCTTCAATTAGTCCTAAATACAGCAATTACTTTGGGGGTGTGAGCTGCAAGACGATTGCCTAATAGGCCTTCTTTTTCCTCCACTCTTAGTTTACCCATTTGTAAAACTAAGAGGGATGCAAAGGAAGAAACCACAGGATTTCTATGCTACATTCTCCTTCAGCCTGAACCTATGAAGAATAATGACTCTGTTTTGTGGGCAACATTCTCAGATGACAAAAGCTTTCCAAGTCTTCCTATTTTCTCTTTGTGAGGACGTTAGAATCTTCAGAATTAAATTGCATGCCCAAATTGCAATAAATATGGCAGCCTGGTTATTATTACTGAGTGTCTGATATAAAATACAAATACTACCTTGCAACTTCATGGTTTTGTTATATATTCTGCATTGACAGCCCTGAAAACTGGTAATGCAGGCCTTTTTTGCTTGCTTTTTTGTTTTTGTTTTGTTTTGCTTTACAGATGATAAAATTGTGCCTCAGCATAGTGAAGTGACTTGCCCCAGTTTGTAGGTGGCAGAAATAGGTTCCAAATATAAATTTCTCAAGCCTTAAAACCTGAATAACCGCTCCTCTCTCACTTGTTCCTCTACTTTGCTTTAAAAAGTCCTCATCTCTCCATGTCCTTTTATTGTAAGCCTCTTTATATATTTTTGTCAGATAAAAGTGGCATAAAATATAAATGGTAGGAAAAACTGCAATGTAAGTACATTGCGCACAGAGCCCACATCCCACAATTTCACCCTTGTTAATGATGCATATCTCACAAACCCTTTCCGGGTATAGAGGTCTTATCTTCAATACAGTGTTCCTTATTCCCTGAGTTCATTATCCATCCTAGTTGTTTCTCTCACCAGGGGTATGGGTCAGTAGCTGCTTTGAATTATGGTTTTTGGAGACAGAGATCCTGGGTTCAAATTCCTAGTCACCAACTAACTATGTGCTCTTGGGTTGGATGCCTAACCCCCTCAGTCTCATTGTACTGTCTCTGACATGGCATTATCAACTCTCTTCCAATTTTGATGAGACAGTTTGTGGTAGATACTTAGCTTAAAGCCTGTGGAGTACAATTCCACCAAGTTTGCTCCTCAAGGTTGAGCTCTTCGGGGAACACATGTTTTCTGCATCAACGGAGCACAAAGGTGGCAGTTAATGGTCGCATGGTGAGTGAGCAGTTGCTCGGTTTGCATGTGCCCCTCTCCAGACCTCCCTGCTAACCTCTCCTTCTTTGGATTGTGTTTTCTGGACAGAGAACCAGATCTGGACAACGGTGCAACACAACAACACGGAGCTGACCCGTGTGCGGGGCGCCAACCCTGCGCGGCCCTATGTCATGGCCCTGGACTATGGGGGCAGCTTGGAGCAGGTGGAGGCTGTGATCGACAGCTCCGGGCACTGTGAGCAGGAGGTGGCCTACCACTGCAAGAGATCCCGCCTGCTCAACACACCCGGTAAGGCTCGCCCTCACCCCTGCACCCTGCATGGGCCATGCAGGGTTCCCACAGTGCAACAAAGGGGATCTTCAACCAGGAATATCAAAGAAAGAGTCATTTGCCAAGATGGGGGGCTGCAGTTACATTGTGCAATGGAGCGTGATCAGGGGAGAACTTGGGGCATCCTGCTCCTGACTCCCATCTCCAAGCTCTGACCAGAGCAAGTCGCACAGGCCCTGGAGGTTTTCTCCTTGTCTTCTCAAAGGGAATGATGAACCACTCATCTGGCAATTTTTGTGAGAATGAAAACTCTTGAGAGTGGTGAACAGAGCCTTTGAGATTAGGTCAAGTAAGTGTGAAGGTGGATCAGACTATTTCCAGCAGACAAATGAGCTGTCACCAAGAGTCTCAGCACACTGAGGAAAGGAAAATGTAGTATGTCTGGGGCAATGCATGTGTAAAGTACCAGGCCTAGGCAGTGGGTCTAGCCAGACCGGCAGGGACAGAACTGTGTGTTCTCAGAGTGAGTTAATGGTACTTGAAAATAAGAAAAAATTAGATCAACTCTCTTTATCTCCATGTTCCCCAGGGTTATTAATAATTTTTAGAATGAATTGTTGATTTAATTATTAACATACTCGTGAAACAGCTTCTAGAACTGCTTACCCCAAACCTTGAGGCTCACTGGACTATTGTTTTACATTTTTTGCAAAATGTCAGGAGGGGTTTGCCAAAGTTTATGCAGGTCCTGGGAGTCAGTCATTTCTTGTGAATGTCTGTTCTGCATTCGATTTGTGGCAGATAAAAAGGCTGATAACCGCAGGTGGATTGAGTGTGTAAGAAAGGGGGGGGGGGGGTTTCAGAATCTATAGCTTCAGGAAGCTTACATTCAAATGCTTTGAATGGCTTGAGAAACTTTAGAAAATGAAATGTCAACAAAGGAGAAGTGATAGAAGCTTAACTAAATGTAACACACTGCTTCATCATTCTAGAACCTTCAAGGAAGTCGTTGTTCCACCCACGTGAATTTTCAAGATGACTGTCACTTACCCCTTTAAATACCAAAAGTCCTTTCAAAGAGTTTTTAACTATTTGAAATGAAAATCTTTCTCAAATGGATTACACACTTCGTTGCTTTCTTAAACAGATAATTCTGCACATAAAATGTAACCTTTTCTTGATGACTCAGGATCATCATTGTGAAAATCAATTATTGTACTATCCCTGAATAGAGCTGGGCTCTCAGAACAGTGGGATTGGAGGTGGCAGTTGTCATCCTTTTGCCAGTGTCCTCAGAGTGCCCTGCCTTGTGAGATTCAGCATTTGTTTTATACGTTTATTCAGATTTCTCTATTCCTTGGCTATGGTACCTTCATATTCCACTGACGTTATTTCCAGAGTACCTATCTCTAGAAACTGCCTTACACTGCTGTTAAATCATAGCTTCTAGTTGTCTAAGGACTGGGTTTGGTAGCTTTGTAGGTAGAGTGTGAGTGTGTTCATTCTGATGACAGAGCTTCTTTTGCATACGAAATGTGTTATCAATTTGAACACATCGTTGTCTTTGTACTGTTTTCTCTCCTAACTCATGTGTCTTTAATGAACCAAGCATATTTGCATATTTGAGAATAAAGGATGTTTTGGTTTACTATAGCTGCTGGAATGCAATATATCAGAAATGGAATGGCATTTAAAAAAAAGGAAATTATTTAAATGGCGTTTAAAAGGAATGGCTTTTAAAAAAAGAAATTATTAAATTAAAAGTTTACAGTTCTGGGTAGGCCATGGTGGCTCAGCAGGTAGAGTTCTTGTTTACCATGCCGGAAACCCAGGTTTGATTCCTGGTGCCTGCCAATGTGAAAAAAAAAAAAATCTAAGCTACTGAGCATGTCAGGTATCCCAATTTGTTTAGATCTAGCCTTGGTTATCAAGATAACTTCTAGACTTGGGGTGGATTAGTTATGGGCTGACCCAAGACCCTTCATTAATAAACATGGTGCCTGCCCATGCAAAAAAAAAAAATAGAGTTTATAGTTTAAGGCCATAAAAACGTCCAGACTAAGGCATCCAGATAAAGATACCTTGACTCAAGAAAAAGCCAATGATATTCGGAGTTTGCCTGTCAGCTGGGAAGGCACATACATGGTAACATCTGTAAACTTTCTCTTTAGGCTTCTCATTACAAGTAGCTTTCCCAGGGGCTTTTTCTTTCAGCATCTCTCTGGCTGTGTGGGTTCTGAAGCTTTTTGCAAAAATGGTTCTGTCTTCAAGGACTCCAGTAAGCCACCTAATTTGAATGGGTGGAAACACATCTCCATGGAAACCACCTAATCAGAAGGTCCCACCTACAATATTGAATCAGGATTAAAGAACATGACTTTTCTGAGGTACACAATTTCAAACCAGCACAAAGGGCATGGATTTGGATTGAGGTTCTGAATCTGTCACCAACTACTTCTGTTACCATGTACAAGTTTCTATACTTTCTATGCATTTTACCACCTGAAAAATATGGATGAAAATCTTAACTGATAAGGCAGATGTGAGGACTGAAAGAAAAATGTAGTCTGAGCTCCCTGTACTATGCCTGACGCATATTCGGTGTCCAAGCTCACAGCTTCTGTCCCAGCAGGGAAGGTCCAGAAGTTGAGTAGTATTGGGAACTGAGCTCAGAAGTGGATTTTACATCTATTTTACCTCTTTAAATAGAATAATTGTAATATTTACAAAGTAGTAATGGGATGATTAGAAAACGTGTATAGAGAGCATTCCCCCACTAGGAGGTGCCAGCTGTTACATTAAGGTTTCTGTCCTTTCAGACTTTCTTTTTGGATGCATATTCACAAAAACACAATAGAAACATACACATGTATATCCGGGGGTTGACGGCACTCATTAATCTTCTTTTTCACTTTGAGATCTGAAGCACATGAAGTAGGTGACAGAGGAAAATGGCTCTGCACATGTGGCATCAAATTTCTTCTAGGGTCCTGGCTCAGAGAACAACATGCATGGACCAAGGAGGCTCCGGGCACCTCTATCTCTACATCTAGACCAGCACTTACCTTACTTATGCAGTCCCATGGGAAATGTGACCCCATCTCTTAATTTCAGAGATAGAGCTAACTTGGGTCCTGACTCAGGTATGCTCACCTGGTAGAGGCAGGAGAGGGGAGAACAGCCCAAGTACTTGTAGTCTCATGGATGGGAAAGCCAGAGCCCAGAGCACAAGACTGCAGGGACAGCTCCTGCTCTCCCTAATCAATGAGTCACTCCCTCCCTCATGGGGAGGAGTAGGGAGAGAAAGAGGAAGGACAGAGACCACCACTTCCTTATTTACCTGGGAGCCTATAAGAGCCAAGCAAGTTTTTCCATTATGAGCTGAAGTCAGGGTGTGCATAAAGTAATGATCTCCCTATGATAAGGTTTTACAGACTGTGTTGTCACAATCAAGGACTTTATAAACTAAAATGTGTTAAACCCTCACGTGTATGAGTAAGAGTATTCCAGTACATGAATTGACTGCAATTAACAAATCTCCTATTCAGGTGCCATTATGGGGACAGAATGTGTCTATATTGTTGAGACTTTTGATGCATTGACCTCTTCAGTGTTTCAAGAGTGTATCAATTTGCAGTCCCAACAACACTGGGGGACTGTGGGTTCATTTCCCAACAATGGATATTATAGATGTATTTCAACTTTGGCAATTTGATTAATATTGCCATTGGGCGGATAAAGACAATTATAAATATTTTCATTGTTAACTGAAAAAAATGTATAAGCTGATTCCTATAGCTTATTGGAGGAAGGGAGAAGCGATTAAATATTATAAATTGTGGATCCAGGTGGAATTAAGTCAATAAGAAGAGAATGTGGAGAGTGACTTCTTGTAGATTCTCAATACCCTATAAAAATATTATTTTATGTCATTTATATTGAATTAACTGCAGGAAATGATAAAAGGAAAGATGAGTGAAAAATAAAGACGTAGTCGTAATGGCCACGAGTTACTAAGCATTATTTTTACATCTGAGGATATGTGCGGGGTGCTGTACAAACTCATCCATAATCTAAACACAAATCTGCAAAGAAAGGATCCTGATCCCCAACTGATAGTTCAGAAAACAGCGCTTCAGAGAGGTGAGGATGTTCATTTCATGCCACACAGCTGGGGACTAGCCTCTGAATTCATTGCCTCCAGCCCTGTTGGAAGTCAATGCAGAGATGATGATTTCTGATATGCTATGCAAAGCCTCAAAGTGCTAAGAGTTATAACGAAATTAACTAGCAGGAGAAAATATGAATATAAATAACTCTCCTTATTTTCTGGGGAAACAGAGTAAAAGAGAGCAGAGAAGCCAGAGTAGCCTCTGCTAAAGTGGTGTGGCTGTCAGGGTCAGCCTGGACCCAATTTCTAGGCACATCCATGTGTCTCTCCTAGCCTAGATGTAGTAGCTTGTGTGGATCACCCCATGTGTCCCCGTAACTGCATCCCTGAAGTCTTTTTTACCTGTCCTCAGTTCCAACTTCTGTTCCTTCATCTAGCAGCTACCAAGGAATAAAGCAAGCAAAGACAGGCAGGATAAAGTTATGCATGGTTCATCACTGTGGTTTTTTTTTTCCATTCAGTTAGTGATTGAACCATGACACTGTCATTTTCTGTCAGTTTCCTCTGATATTCTTTCCCCAAACTACTGATAAGTGCCAGCCCGGTGAAATCTGTCATCTATCTCCTTAAGGGGAAATTTCTGCCAGAAACTCCAAGACACCAGGGTCTACAGGAAAGGTGCCTTTGTTATTCCTTCATATCTTTGCATTTTTTTATGCATTAGGTTTGGTCTTTCCTACCCTTAGTTTTATGCAGAGCCTGAGGTCCTGTGTAACTGAGCCACTTCCAAGAGGGGGCAGGAACCATCATCCTGGCCTTGCCCAACAGCACCTGGTCACAGAGAAGGTGTGGTATTGCCACTGAGACTCTGTTTTCCCTTGTCAGCTCCTCTGTGGGAACATTTTCCTGAAACCAGGCCCTGAAGCTGATATGGGATGACCATAAGAAATAAAATAGGTTGCAGTTCAGGTTAACACGTGCCCAGGGGACAGCAAAAGGAACACTGAGGCCACTGATTGGGAGACATTTTAATCCCAAGGCCAATCAGCTCTGGAGCCTTCAACTCATTCCTGGAGGAAAACAAGATCAAGAGGGGCAGAAAAAGGTGAGGGTGTGGGGGAGCCAAATCCCCAGGTTCCAGCTAGGAATGGAGAAGTTCTGCCTACCCTCAAATTGTCTTGCAACAATCTCCAGGTTGCCTGAAAGTCTTTCTTTGGATTTAGTCACTGGAATGCAATTGTCTTATGTATGCCCCTTTTTTGCACTTACCACTCTGTGAAAATGTCTAGGAGATACTCTCCCCAATAAACCTGTGAGTTCTCCAAGCATAGGTAAGAAGTCAGTACCGGTGCACACCCAAATCCAAGAGATGTCAGACTCCTCTAGTTTGGAATTGAATAGCCATGGGACAAGCCTGAGTTGAAGTTAACTTTGGTTTTGAGCAGAAAGCCTTTGCTGATCACATCAGTCATGCAAAGAGGATTGACAGGAGGATTACTCGAGCTCCTTAGTAGAACAATGATTGAGTGCCCTACAGAGCTTCAGAGGTCTCTATTTGCCCACTGATAATCAGCTGGTTAGAAGACATCCTTCTCCACTGATTTAGGCAGGCATGTGAATAGTCTCTACCTGGAATCAATTGTTCTCCCTAGTTCATGTGGAATTGAAAGCGTTACAATCATATTTCTTTTAAAATAATATAAAATTATTGGATTTCCTCTTTTCTCTTAATTAATGATACTGTAATGAGCATACAGCTGACTGTCTATATATAACATGTCATATAATTTGTGTATAAATATAGTATATATGAGAAAATTTAATGCATAAACTATATAGGAGGTTTCCTCTATACAGTTTATATTATACTCGTCATCTCTTTGTATGTTCAAATAGATATATAAATGCATGTCTGCATATAAATTTTCATATTCCTTTTGTGATATTCAACTTCTGTTGTGTACAGAACTAATGATAACACTTAGAAATCTAAGTAAGGAGTTGTGATACAGAAAAAATCACATTACTGATAGGAAGTGAACAGTAAACCGGGTCCTTTTAGGTTTTCTAAAACTAAAATTTCAGGACTTCTAATATTTCTACCAAACAAAATCAATTAATAAATGATGACATTTTCCTTCAGACAATAAGCGTTTATTGAGTATCCATTATGTCCAGACATTGTTCCTGGACGGGGAATAAAACACTGAACAAAAGCAAATTCCTGCCCATGTGACTGCATTTTTGAGTGGGAATAGTGGAAAACAAACTAACCAGACACATACAGAAACACACAGAATGTGTGGGCAGAGTTATCCCCAAAGTCCTTGTTCCTTTTCCTACACCAGGTACTTAGAAAAGATATTTTGCTGTGAGAACAGCATAATCAAAACACAAGCCTATGCCACGACATCTGGAAGACAAATAAAATCAGAACAATATTAGAAATCTCCTCACTCCAAGGCTAATCCTACTTTGTATATAACAAGAAACTAAAGGAACAAACACTCTCTAATAGTTCCAGGGGTACTAATGATACTAGCTTGTGGTTATTGTACACATTCTTTCTTCCAGATATTTCAAATACATTATTTCATTTGCTCCTTTGGATGGCCTTATGAAGTTTGTATTACCAGACTCATTTTTTCAGTGGAAGGAGAGGCTCAGAGAGGTTAAGTGACTTACCCAACGTCTTAAGTGCCAGAGACTGGTTTCAAATCAGTGACTCTCTGGGTTTAACCTCTATCACATTCCAGAAGAATATGCAGGAAAAGAAGAAATGTTTCAAAGAGGAAATGAAAAAGGAGAGTTCACCTACCCAAACAAAATTTCATTTACTGTTTTGGTTATTTCTCCTTGGGTAATAAACTACCACCAAGCTTGGTGGCTTAAAGCAATGTCAACATATGTGAAATATGGCCAAAATTCAGACCTGCTAATCTGTGCTGAACTCACCACCGGTGGTAATACCTTGAAAGTTAGGACTGGGTTGACCTGGAGGCTCACTCACTTGTGTGGCAGCCAGTGCTGGCAACACTGGTGGATTCAGAAGGACCTATGGCTGAGATTCAGTGGGACACATGGCTTTTCCATGTGATTGCTTCACTTTTTCAAGATGGTGGCTGGGTTACAAGGAGGAACATTCCAAAAGAGGGAGAAAGCCGGGTGGAAGCCATATCATATTTTATTATCCAGTTCTGGAAGCCATGTAGCTGTCGTTTTCTAATTATTAGAAGACAATCACTAAAGTTTGGTCCATGTTCAAGGCAAGGGGATTGTGATTCCATCTTTTAATCAGACAAGCACTAAAAAATTAAGGAATGTTTAAGAAATTCCATATGTTCTTTAAATTTTTGCATGAGTAATGAACTAGACTAAGGAAATCCAAGGAATGAGGGGATTTCAGCAGTCAAACCCAGGTCTCTCTGACTTGAAATCTAGGTTTCTCCATTCTGTGTCCTGCCAGCCATTGATAAGTCAGCTTAATTTCATGCTGGAAATGTGTCTGGTCTTCATTTTTCCCTTATAGGGACTCTTATCACCTTAAAACAGTATGGCTATAGTGAGTTTGCATGAGTTGGCCATAGTCTTAAAAAAATAAAAATACCATTGCATGAGTAAGTCAATATGTTTTACTGTTCATGAAGCCACTTTTCCTAGTGTCCTACTAACCCATTCTTGGTATTTCACTGGGGACATAAAGACAACAGTAGAGATGGGTCGACATAGGGGTATTTCACAAAGAAGACATATAACTTTAATGATGCTAAAGAAGTGGTTGTGTATCTGAGGAAATATAAAACTACCCCACATTAATTTAAGAAATGAATTGCTGTTTAGACCAGAGATTATTTAAATCAATAAGAATCAATACTCAAACCCAGAAGCTAAGGTTTTTATTTTTCTTGCTACTTCATGAAAGAATATGTTCAGTTACTTTATCTCTAATGTGTTTACAGGAAGAAAAATCCTAGTTTCTAAAAGTTTCTAGTTTTAAGTTTTGGTACAGTAGCAGCAGCATCAAAAGAGTGTGAGTTTTAGATATAAAACCAGGGCTTAAATTTTGCTTCTTCCTTTTATCAGCTGTAAGACCTTGAGTAACTTACATAGACTTTGTAGGCCTCAGTTTCTTTTACTGTAAAATTTAATGAGGTAAATGCTGTATCTTGTGCATATTAGATTGTCAAGATACTGCTGAGCTTTTAGCCATTATTTTATCAAATCATCCAAGGATGAAGGATAAATTAGCTCTCTTAGTAACAGCAGGGAGTCTCAGAACCCCACGGGGTGTCCCTGTAAAAGAGTTTATAGGGTTTTCCTCTCGGGGGCTTGTGACCATGGGCACATTTATTTTCTAAACCTAAGTTTACTCATTTGTAAATGTAGGAATCTACTAAATTTTAGCACTGCTATAACTGTTTAAACTAATTCCCCACTCTTTTAATTTCCAAGCTGCTTAAACAAAAACTATAAAATTGATATTTATTGTTGCACAGGTTAGAGGTATAGAAAATGTCCAAAATTGAGGCATCAACAAGGCAATGCTTTACTTCTCAAAGAATGTGACATTCTGGATGTTGACTGGCAGTGATCCTTGGATCTTGGCTATTCTGTCATACGACAACATACATGGTGGCCTCTCTTGGCTTCTTTTCCCATTGTACTTTTACTCTGTCTGTAGAGGACTCCAGTAATCCTGATTAAAGTCCAACCTGATTCAGTGGGGCCACAATTTAACTGATGCCACATCTTGAAGAGATCTTATTTACAATGAGTACATACCCACAGAATGTGTACCAAAACCAAGAACATGTCCAAACTGGGATACACATTTCAATCCACGTGACCCTCCTCACCTCTCTCCACCACCCAAATCTGAATCTATGCAGCCCTCTCTCTCTCTCACTTCAAAAAATCATCTCTCGACTTACTTCCCATTTGTTCAGTATATGAGCAAATACTCGAACTCACATATCACAGCTGGACTTGATTCCAAACTCTTTTCTCCAACTCCACTGTCAGCACCTCCCTTAAACCCCCATCATCTCCTGATAGATTACTGCTGCCTCTGTTATCCCATCTGGTATCCCTCTTCCCTATAATTTATTCCATACAGAAACCAAAATGATGATCTTTACAAAATGAGGTTGTATAACTTGGCTTAAAATCCATTCCACTGCCCTTGAAATAGAACCCAGATGCCTTCCTGCAACCTAGAAATCTCTGCAGCTCATGGCCCCTAATCAGGACCTGATTAGGGTCCTCTCTCTCACTGGCCCACTGAACTCTGGCTCACTTCCCTTTCTTGGTTCCTTGCCAGGTTTATCTCCACCATCATCACCACCACCAGTGGTACTGATGGTTCTTTACTCAAACCCCCTCCCTTTGCTCAGGCTTGCATCTCTTAAGTTAACTCTCCTCTTTACTTTTACCTGCAACAGAACAGTCCACTCCATCCCTTTGTACCACCTTACCCTTTGTAGCTGTCTGTTCTTCATAGACGTTATTACTATAGATTTTTCTTTTTATTTATTTGTTTGTTTCTTTACTTCCTGACCCTCTCACTAGAACACAAGCTCCGTGAGAGATCTTCTCTATCTCCTTCACCACTTTATCCCTTCAAAGTCTAGAATGGTACCTGGTATCTGGCAAAACTTAGTAAATAGATATTGAATGCGTAAAAGGTTCCTCATCAATTAATAGAAAGTATGGCCAGTGTTCACATTACCTCAGAGGACCCTCAAGAAGCAACTGAATTGACTGAACATGCTGCAGGAAACCTCCCCAAGAAGAAAGGGCTGGCCTGGGAGGTAGAACAGCCATCCCACCTCTGCCTCCATCATCAACTCCCTTTGACCTTGAGCAAGTTACTTAGATTTTATGGACCTCAGTCCCTTCAACTTTAATACTAGAAGGTTAAATTTGATGTTCTCCATGTGTCCTTACCATCCTGACACTTCATGACTCTATACTAACAAACGCAAACTAAGTTAAAATACTAGTCACGGTTTATCACTTTCATGTTGCAGCAAAGAAGAGGAGGGGTTGAAGGGAAAATGGAAGGGTTTTTGTGAGGCTTCAAAAGCCATAAAATTCATGAATCTATTTATATAGTAGGTGATTTTGTTTTACACCTACAGTTACCCGATCTCTCCAGAGCACACTTTCCGTATGATAGCGCAGAAGATTTAGAGAAAATAGGAAACTGCCCCAAGGTCATAAGAAGTCAAGAGTAGAAAGAATAACAGTTTTTTTTAGCTTTCAGTATTCATGCATCTATTAAGAAGTTTTTCCATCAATTCAGTGAGTTATAGGGTAGATATTGAAATACAGTTATATAAACTACTCAGATGTATTAATGAGTGTGCACAGATTTTGTAGCAAAATGGTGTTGTTAGTGGACAAAAGTCAATGATTCTTTAGCCTGACATGCTCAGTAACCAATTCCTGAGACCCTGGAGTTTCAAAGAGAGAAAGAGTTTATTACTAGGTATATAGTAGGAGAGTAGATGGCCTAGTGGCCCAAAATCTGTCTCCCTGATATACAGTATTTCTGACAGTTTTATTAGAGAAAAGGATGGACAAGGTTAGAATAATGAGCACAGTGGCTCCAGATGATGTAATTAGAGGTGATCTAATTATTGAGCATGTGCAGATTGATTGTATGCTTAGCCATAGAACATATGTAAGAAAATGGCAGATTGAGATATAGGTGACTTGTAGGTTAAAATTTAAGCTACTGCGGGTGGGCCATGGTGGCTCAGCATGCAGAATTCTTGCCTGTCATGCCGGAGACCTAGGTTCGCTACCCGGTGCCTGCCCATGCAAAAAAAAAAAAAACAAAAACCTAAGCTACTGCACATATCAAGTGGTTTCAGTTTGTTTAGATACAGTCTTGGTTATTAAGATAACTTTGGACTTGGTTATTAAGATAACTTTGGGTAGTTTTGGGCTGACCCAAGACCCTTCATTAATAAACATTAGGGACTGTCTTCAATGATTACAAGACTCCAAATTTGGAAAACTGGATAACTTGGTATAAATGAAGGTTAGTCACAAGAATTTTACAATTAGAGGGGCAGAAGATAAGGGCTATATAACATTATCAGAGATCAAATCAGCTGGATTAGAATTTCGAGATTTCAGGAATTTCCCTATGTCTACTCCAATACACCAGAAAGCAAAAAGGGATATCAACATAGTGATTCAGTAAACATAATCATCACTTAAATCCTTATTTCTCAGTTACAGTGTCTGGCTTGCTATTGGTGGTGGCAGAACTGAATTTCTTTTCCTCCTGAGATCTCAGTGTAACCATCCCAAAGGGAAAGCTCTGGATGCTGGTGAAGAGCAGAGAGTGGGTGTCATTTACTTTATTTGGAGAGCTGGGTGGACTACTTCCTAGTCATGTGACCTTAGATAAGGTATCCGCAGATCTCAGCCTCAATTTCCCCATCTCTGCAATGAGGATGACATAAATAACAATTATGTCCTTATCACTAGAAGGAACACAAATGTTGGAAAATTACACTTTTTATTATTGAAGATTTCAATTCTCCTAATATCTTTTGAAATAATGGAGGTGGATTTCGAAACATCAATTTCAGTGCCCCTTTAAGTTTTCCCAAAACTCATCATGTAATTTAGCATGCATGTGTGTGTTGTGTGTGTGTGTGTGTGTGTTTGTGTCTGGTGAGAAATTCCAGGCACTAAAGTAGGTGCTTTAAAGATAGTCAAGCTACAGCTCAATATGGTGCAAGGGAAGCAAAAGATACTATATCGGAATTCCTACTCTGGTACTTATTAGTTGAGTGGTCTTTGTCAGGGCTGAGTCTCTGACGCTTGCTTCTTCATCTGCAATATGGATAGCATTTCATCCTAACTTTCAGGACCTTTTCATGGGTAAAGGACTGACTACAGTAGGTGCTGTCATTTAAGGAGACTTTACTCTCATTGGCAGAATTAGATTATATTTATACATTTAGAGAGGTGTAAAGTACTCCAGAAGGGAAACATGTAGACACTTAGGGTATCACAGAGGTCTTTTTTGGAAAGTTGTTGTCCTTTAGATACAGCAGGGTGGGGGTAATTCAAGGTTGAGAGAAAATCAGGAAAAGGGGAAGAAAATTGTTTAATTCACATTTATGGAATGGCACAGAAATTGTATGTAGGAACAAAGCAGTAACATTGTTGCTGTTTATTTCAAGTGAGGGGGTAGGTAGGTTGAAAAGAAGGTTGGAAAGGAAGAAGAGAAGAAGGAAGGAAGGAAATGGTTGGATTTCTGTGTTTCAGATGTTTTGTTGCCTTTGTCCATAGATTAATTCATCTATTTTCACTGAAAGAAGAAGATCCTTAAGCTGCAAAACAATATAATAGGAAGAATAAGATCAGGGAAGAATACAGGCATGAAGGTGAGTTATGTATATATTCCTGTGGTCTAGGGATAGATAAATAGGTGTCTATCTCTCTTCATAGACACAGGAAGAAAAATAAAGACATAATAACATTTACATGAAAGCATTGCCTGGTGAGTTATTGGTTTTGAAGAACGAAGTACACTCTAAAATGTGCTGACTAAGGGAAATATAAGGCAAGCCACCTGAGTAATTTAACATTTTCTTGTGCCTCATCATAAAGAATAAAAGAAACCAGTGAAATATATTTCAGAAGATATTTTATTTATGCTAATATAATCAAAATAGCATCACTTAGCATATAAGTAATGAAAGATATTAGAACTATTTTACATTATTTTTTCATACTAAATCTTTAAATTTTGGTTTATCATTGACATTGACTGCATATCTTAATTCACACTGCCCACATTTCAAGGGCTGTCTAGTATTGGACAGCATAAGTCTAAAATTTCTATAACTCTGGATAAGGCTGGAAATGCAAGGAACATTAACAGTAAGATAGGAGGCAAGAAATTGGAGAAAAGAATTGACTCTAGTAAGGAAGAAGTTAACAAATTTTGTACTCAGTATGCTAATTTTAAAATAGAAATGGTGCAGTCAAGTTAGCACACTCTAGTCAAGCCAGAGAAGCCAGAGTTGATAGAATGATGAGAAAATGGAATTGAGACAGTCAGCTGGGCCAGTACCTGTCCATGGAATGGCCCATTCGAAGCAGGGGCTGAGGTGGAGGTGATAGGAGAAGGCTATAAGCAATGAGAAAGGAAGCTGTGGAAGATGTGGTGAAGCAAGCACTGTGTGAAGCAAACAGTATCTGAGCCTCAGAGGCTCACAAGAGTGCAGAGAGCAAAGATTCTCAGCAACAGCCAAAGAACAAGGCAAAAGGCATCTCCAAAGCCCCAAAGATAGCTCACATTTAATAATAGCAAAACTCATATTCTATGAAAGCACAGACGGACTCTAGAATCTCCACTGAAGATCAGTCATCAAGAGAGAGTGTGTTACTACCATTAATTATTATGATAATGACACCCCCATAACAGTGGTAAATTATGACAACCACCACCATTTGCTAATCACTTGCCCTGAGTTAAGCACTGTAATACACACTAATGTACACACTTATACACAGCCATACATATACATATATGCATATACACATGTGATATATATTTCTATATCATACATACACATACAATTTTATAGTGTTATTTATTCTAATTACATAAAAGAGGAAATGGAGCTCAGAGGTGAAGCAACTTGCCTTTGGTCATACAATAGGGATTTGAGTCCAAGTAGGTCTGACTTCAAAGTCCCTGGTGATAACAGTCTCAGACATCTGCCAAGAAAAGATGAAAGAAGGAAGAATTAAGATCAAGTCTAGACACCTTTGTTCTGTATGATGGTTCAGTCAAAGGAGGAGAAATCTGTTCATGGAAAAGAACATATTTATGTATGATATATGTAGTGATACATAAGTCATATATATATCTTTACAGTTCTGTGAGGTATATGTTATTCCTGAAGAAAAAACTGAGATTCAGAGAGATAAAGTAAAGAAAGCCCCACATGACCCAAGCCTGGTCAAAAACTGCTATGACTAACCCAGTTTCATGGCCAGGCAAAGGAAATCTTGGTTGCGTTGGTTAGTTTTTCAGATACCTAGATGCAGATTATAGAACATTCTCTTGCTCTGAGTCAAGTCTGAACTGGATATTGGCTAGTAAACCAGTATTATTCAGAAAGAGTCAGAAGACATTACAAAATCTAACTTGGTAATCATTTCATAAGATGCCCCAAGAATAGAAAACTAATTCACTCTGTATACACTTTGCTGACATGGAAAAGAAGTCAGATAGGGGAAAATCAAGAATGAAGTTGCTGACACTCTTATAGGCCATCTGTGTATTCAGCAGTATTTTTGGATTAGAGTTCAGAAAAGATGAAATGTCAGAATATTAGAGTAGTTTCAGAAACCACCTTGTCAGAAGAAAGAAAGGAAAAGAGTGAGGGATAAAGAAGGAGGGAGGAGAAGAAGGGAAGGAAAAGAAGGAAAGGGAGGAGAGAGAGGGAGAAGATGAAAGATAGGAAAGGGAATCACTTCAGGGAATTGTGTCTGAATTAGAATCCTGCATTCTGTCCCGTTTTGTATCTTAAGTCAAGTTGAACAGATTCTCCACCTGGAAACATGACATGCAGCAAATAATCTTTGGTGATATTCCTAAGATTCTCAAATTATGGTGTTGAAAAACAAGAATCCATGATATGAATACAACTCTCAAAGTGGCGCCAGCCCGCAGTGAGCGTCTTAAAGGGAGAGAGTGGTGTGGTGGTGAGAGATGTCCTGGTTTTGGAGAATGGTTGGCAACCGAGAGGCACAGAGGACACACATTTCCCCAGTAATAAAATTGAAATAAAACTCATTTTCCAAGTGAGCTATCTCCATCTCTTTGAGTTCTTCAAGGACAGGAATTGGGTCTTACTCATTTTTTAATACCTCTAGAGCCTTGCTTGTTGCCTGGCTCAAAGTAGGGACTTAAAAGATATTTCTTGAATGTATAAGTCCTGTGATATCATGGCTGAGAAATGTACTTTGAAAACTAAAAATAGGCCTTTTTATTTCAGTCATGATAGGCTAAAAGACGCTGTGCTAAGCAGCATTAGCACAAATGCCAACATCTTAAAGGTTTAAAATAAAGTAAGTTTATTTCTCAAGAGGCCAATTGTTCATCCTAGATGGGCTGGGAGCTGTGCTGCAAGCCTCCTTACTCCAGGAGTCAAGGTGATGGAATAGCTCCTCCCTCAGTGTCGTCAGTTACTAGGAGAGGGAAAGAGGGCTCTAGAGTGCCTCCACCTAGCATGCAAATGCTGCAGCCTGGAAGTGACACCAGCCACTTTTGCTTGTAACTTATTGTCCAGAAGAAAACACAAACATCCTCATGGGAACCAGGACGTATAATCCTACCATGTGCTTGGAAAGCGAAGAGACAGAAATAAAAGACAAAAAGACAATGACGATCACACACAGTGGGAAACAAGACAAAACAACAGGAAAAAAAGTCATACCCAAAAAAGAATTTAAATGAAAGGGCATGTTTGCAATTTTGCTTTTTAATCTTCTCATCTCCTCTGCTCTAAGGTGAGTGTCCCACTTTTTAACAAATAAGTACCAAGAATTTTTAAATCTGGACGTCTTCATAGATCTTTGTGCAACTATGAATATGCATATCCCAAATTTTAGTTTTAGCTAAAATCAAATATTTGATTAATGTTGAAATTAGCTTTACTATTTAGCTTATCTTACTGCTTCTGTGTTAATCCATTCCGATGTCAATAACAACTGGAGAGCTAATATTTGGAAAGTCTTGTTTTATATTTTTAAGAAATCATAGCAAATTTAAAAACCTGATTTTTCTGATTTGTCATAAAGCACAAATATATGTGGATACAGCATGCACATGTTGGTGTAGTAGCTAAACAATGCTGTAAAGTTTTTATTCACACAAATATCCCATTTAATGCCCTGAAGTCTCATCTGCTTCTGTGTGTTTGTGTTTGTATGAAGCAGGGCATCACAGTGCAGTGTTACCGTATTTTTCCTCACCCTCCGAGGGCTAGCCCATGCTGTGGCATAGGGTGTCAGCAAGGCCTGTGAGATGGTGTGGACTGTCTTGGCCAATGCAGGCCGGCCAGAGCCCCAAGGCAGGTGCCTTCCCTGGAGCCATCCTGCTCTGAGTGCATTCTGGCAACTTTGGGTACTTTCCCCAGTGGCCTTGTTGCTGCCGCCTGTTTTATGACTTGGAGTATGGGGTGTTTGATCTGTAAGACTGTGAAATGTGTCCACATGATGTGCATGAACTACAGCAACAAACCAAAGGAGGATTATAGCTGGATGCAAAAATATACACTGTAAGGCAGCCTGAGGTGGTTTCTGAAAACAAAACAGAAAAACAGGTGAAACAGAATAAAAGTGACCAGGCAGTTAGGGATTGGAAAGCCCCATGATATCATGAAGGGTTTTAGGTAACATGGCAGCCCAGGAGGATTAACCCAGACATGAAAAGGGAGTTAGAAGGAAAGATGGTGGCTGCAAGACATGTGAACACAGTTCTATAGGGTCTGGGTAAGAACCTTCTAGAGCTGGTTGATTGGCACCGGGAAAGCCTCCCACCTCTGCCTAATGGAGTGTGCCTACTTCTTGTGTCTCAGGGGATTCCTTAGTCTGCGTGTGGATGCCCTGCACCCATAGAGTTCTGTGCCTTCGTATGACAGCTGGGTTCTCTGGTGTCTCAGTGATACCATGCATTTTGCAGTTTGAGCAGGACAGCATCTCTGTGTCCAGGTAAACGCGGTTTGGCGGCACCTGCTCTGAGGTGCCATTCTGGTCACTGTAAGCCTCCTCCAGCCCTCACGCCTAGGACCTGGCTGAGCGTGCTCTTTCCAGCCTCAGGGCAATACTCTTTTAATCTCTCATCCTCCATCTTTCCTGAATACACAGTTTACCCAAAGGTTAAGAATTATGAGTCTAATTAAGAGGATGGAACAATTCCACTACATTAACATTAATAGTGCATGGGAAGAGCTCCCCATGGCTTCATTTTTTAAGCAATAGCCATTTCCATGTCTGTTCTCTCTCTCCTATTTTTTCTTCCCGCACCACTTAATGAAAATCTAATGGTAGCAATGACACCTGTGTGGATGAGAGAGAAAATGCAATAATTGTCCCTGCTTGTCTCTTTCTCATTTCCCTATGGCTAAATGCAGCATCTTGGAGACAAGTTTTCTTTACTGATCAAAACCATTTCAGGGAACGAGGGGCTCAATGAATGGGGAGACATCAGGAAAGCTCTGCTGCAGACAATGTGATGGAACCTTGGCCCATCAAATGATGAGATGTGACCGTTGCCTTCATCCTGGAATTGAAAGGGCATATCAGTAGAGAATGAATTTCATAAGGTTAAAAGTAAGTGACTGATGGCGATGTATCATAGAATTCCCTACCGTCATCACACTGCCCGGAATCAGGCTCTGTTTGCCTGCTTCAATTTATATGCAACCATTAGGGACCAAGACACATCACTTAATGCATGCTTTAGCCAGAAAATCCTCTGGCATCAGGGGTGTTCACAGGGAGAAGTCCTTGGAACCACAAAACGCTATGAATTTCTCTCTGGACTTTTGCACAGGGGGCTCCCCTGAGGGAGGGGCAAGTGCCAGAGTAGCTGAGAGATCTTAAGGAACTAATTGAAAGGTTTATTGGAGCAGGACATATGTTCCAGTGGCATTGAGGGGAAACAAGTAAGTTGAGCATATATTGAATAATTTCTTGAAAGAAATTACTCAAGAAACTGGGTGGTGTGGAGTGAGGCCATCATAACTACCTTATTTACTAAGACTTGATAGACTCCTGCATACCTTCTTCCAAACATATTCCCTAATTTTTTTTGTCGGAGCTCAGGGGTTTTCAAGATATGAAGCAAGAGAAGGTTTTATGCGGTACATGGATGGATATTTAAAAAAAAATGTCATTTGTATTGTCATTTTAACATATACTAGGAAAGCAAAGTATATAATTAGCACATCAAACTCATGATTTCAAATCTCCTGTTACTCAGAGAGTAATGTAAATTAATAGGAAGTCATCATGTGAATCCGGTTTGGCCTCATTTTAACTAATTACATCTCTGAAGACCCTATTTCTACCTAAGGTCAAATTCATCAGAAGGGGATTAGTTCTTGAACATGTCATTCTGGGAGACACACTGACCCACAATACTCTTGCAATGCTACGTGGTAGAATGTCATATTTTCCCAACTCTGTCCCCCTGTGAAGCTCACTCTGATTCATACAGGCTGGTTATTTCTCCATTCTCTCTGCTCCCTTTTTAGCTGGTTTATACTTTCATTATATTTTTTTATCTGCTTTTATTGTAGTTATTTTCACAAGTACAGCTGTCATGCAAATGATAATCATTTCTAAATTCTCAGTGCCTAGACCAACTTTGAGAACCTAGAGTGATTAGTGTTGAACCCACAACTCCTCCAGAACTTCTCAAAGTTACCAATGAGCCCATCATTATTAAATCCCATGGCAATACTCAGTGATGTTCTCTTGATTTAAAAGCATTTAGCACAGTTACTCACTTTCTCCTCTGTGAAGTACATGTTTTACTTGACTTTGACATCAGCAAGCTTTCCAGGTTACCTCTCCCTTTCTGGCTATGCTTTATCTTCTTTGTTGGCCCTTTTTGCCTAACACATAAACTGAGGCAGTGGTCTGGGACTCAGTCCTTGGCTCTTTTCATCTATGCATTTCTCTTGCAGGTTGTTAGCCAGTCATACGCTGGTGATTCAAGTTTAGATCTCCAGCCTAGATGCATATATCCACCAATCTGCTGGCCTTATACTGTCCAAAATCTAATTCCTTGTCTTATTCTCCTAAATCTGCTTCTTCTTCCTTTTCTCCTACTTTGTAAATAGCAACTCATGCTTCCCAATGCTAAGACCAAAAACGGTGGGATTATATTTGATTCCTCTTTTTTTGTCATATGCTTGCATGTTGGTCATAATCCAGTTGGCTTCCTTGAAAGTATATCCAGAATTTACTACTCTCACCACACTCTCTTCCACTCTCCAGGTCCAAGGTGAACCATCTTTCTTTGGTTTCTTGTGTCTGTTTCTCCAATGGTTTTTCCTATTCCTTTCCACCAGACCTTCCATGTTATTATCAACATAGAAGCCAATGAGATGCTTCTTCCCTAACACAATGATCTAATAGATCCTAGTAGAGTGGAATCTGGCCTCCAAAAAGAGGTTTGGCCTTTGTCCTGCCCCCTGCAGGGGAAACTCTACAGCTTTGGACTTTTCTGACATACAGGATTGTCTTGGTTATTTATATTGGGGCCCCAGACCACACGTGAAAATTTGTGCAAGTGACTCAGGGTTGGTCCAAGTCGGGGGCAGGAGGGAATAGGGATGTTGCCCAGGCCAGAAAGGCCAGTTTTATGATTAGAAGGTTGGCCTGGGCTCCTGATCTGAAGCAGAAGGGGCTGGGGTTGGGGACTGGATGTTGAGTTCACCTCCACAGGCCTTGAATAAAATATTCTCCATAAAATTTCTGGTTACCAGAATACACAATGAGCTTCCCTGATTGCACATCCATTTACCAGGAAAGCAATGTATTCTGACTCCACTGGGAGAGGGGCTTTGCATTTGAAACCCTCTTAGACCTCTCCTTATGTGTCTCATCCTTGGACTTCTGGTTCGAGTCCCTTTCTGCTATAGTAAAACTGTCATCATAAATGTAGCTCTTTGCTGTGTTCTGTAAGTCATTCTAGATAATTATTGAACCTGGGGAGGTGGTGGAACTCCTGAATTTGTAGTCAGTTGGGCAGAAGTGTGGGTGGCCCTGGGAACTCCTAAATGTGCAGCTAGTTTCTGAAGGGACAGAAGTTTGTGGGGACTTGCTCTTGACCAGTGAAGTCGGCATTCACTCCTGGTAGTTATAGTCAAAATTGCACTGCCTGTCTGACTTAAGTAAAATCAGTGGCATCACAGGCCTTCTGTCTTCTGTACCTCTCCGCCCTCATCTTCCTCCTTTCCTCACTCACTCCCCTCCTATCAATCTAGACTTCTTGGGGAATCCTTGGACCTACCACCAACTCTTTTGCACGTGTTGTTCCCCTGCCTGAAAATCTCTTTTCCAATTTACCACATGCCTTGCTCCTTTTCCTCTTTCAAAACTTTGTCTAAATATAACCTCCTTAACAAGGCCTTCACTGATCACCTCCTTTAAAATTGCAACACTTCATGCATCCAGCAAATGCTAGGCCCCTTCCCCATTTGATTTTTCTTCAGCTCTTTTTTTTTCCCCATATGGTATTGTAGAAGCTAAGTGTGGCATGCTGCTCTCTTGCAAATAAACCCTGGGCTTGAGATGAGCTGTGATAGGCTGGTTTCTAGGATGGGGTGACAAATGTGGGCTGACTGCCTTCTCAAGGGCATCTTGACCTAAAATGCCTCCCCCAGCAGATGGTGGCCTTCCTGCTCACTCCTTCCTTTTTTGTCCTGAGCACATGTAAACATGCCCAGAACCTTTATGGCAATTAGCCTGCCCTGCTGCTATATCTGTCCCTGGCCTGGATAGAGAAGGGTTCTACCACAATGATGCAAACACAAGGTATGCCTAAACTGTCTCCTGCCTCTGCCACAGATAGAAACCTGCTAATGACACTGGCCTTTTCTGGTTCTTCTCTATTTGAGTAAACATGGTCCGTGCATTGTTTGTGTGAGCTGTGCTTTTGGTGGTGACCCTACTACATCTATGGTTTGGGTTAGGACCCTAGGACTGCTGTTCTCCAGGAAAGGCATCTGAATATGCTTGGGATACTCTATGCAGTGAGACCCCTCCCCTAGCTCTGGTATCAGGTATCTTTTATGACTAACAGATATAATTTCCATACTTAGAAATACACATCTCCAGATTCAAGTTACATAAGGCAGGACTTTGAGTTTGTACGTGTGCCATGGTATTCCCAATACCTGGAACAGCGCTTGCCCATAGAAGGCTCAGGACATCTGAGTAGTGGGGAATGCAGCCTATCACCAGGAGTTGGGTCTTCATGGGTATAACCGGTTTTATTAATGCCTCTTTCCTCACCTACCCTAACTTCAACTGTTCCCTTCATCATTGGTGTAATTATTAGCTTAATCAACTCCATTAATCAATATTTAGTTAAATTCTGCCTCCTCGTGGTGGAAATCGATGTATAGGTTTATAACTACACACTTTGTGATTTCCCAGGACACTTTTGATTTAGTGAGCACCAGACAATGTGATTCAGTTTTTCATGCAAAAAAACATAAGCCTAAGTAGCATCACCTCTGCATCATCCATTATGAGCTGAGTGACCTTACCTCAATATTATAATTTCTCTGAACCTCAATTTCCTTGTCTCACTAAAAGGGGGTTGTTGTGGGAATTAAAGAAAACTATTCCTGAGAGGCCACTCATGATTTGATTTGAGTGCTGCAGTAGATTTTATCTGCTAGTAAGCCTATGATACTTTAAATGGGAGATGTTATTAGCATTATTGAGCTTATTTGTAATCATAATTGTATTGTCTTAGCTTTAGAGTAAGAGTATGCAGTCTGAAAGTGCTGTCTCATCTTAAAAAATTAACACATGCTCAGAATGTGCTTCCATAATGGATTTAATTTTGTGCTTATGATAGTGGTGATTGCACTAATGATGATGATGAAGGTGAATTAAGAATCCACAATTCTTAATAAGCAGCATCATAATGCAATGCCATAAACACTGCCAATGTGTTTGTGAGTTGCATTTTCTTTTTCTGGCTCTCAGGATGATTTCCTAAATCTTTCAGGTAATTTATATTTCCTTAAGGCCACAGGGTTCATGCTAACACTCCCAGTGGCCTTCATCTTTGGGACCTGCTTGTATTTACAATAAAGTAACACCTAGGAAAATAAAAGCATCATCCATTTATTGATTACTTGAACTGTTTTTGGCTAGCCAGAGAATGATTATGGACATTGTATATAGTCCAATCATCCCACGAACTATCTTTTCTGATTTTATAGAGTAGCAGCTGAGGCACAGAGAAGGCAAGCCACTTTTCCAGAAGCACACAGCTGTAAAGAGAAAAGTGGAGATTTCAATTCAATTTGCTCTGATTTTTTACAGGTTATTGTGATATATTTAATACGTCTTAAAATGAACCTTGAGGGCTTTATGTTGAGTGAAATACACTAAACACTAAAGGAGAAAATTTTGGATGGTCTCACTAATATTAATTAAATATAATGAGCAAACTCATGGAGTTAAAATTTAGAGTATAAGCTATCGAGAGAGAATGAGGGTAGAGAATGGGGAGCTTATTCTTAATTTGTGCAGATTTTTAATAAGGTTTATTGTAAATGTTTGGAAATGGATAGAGGTGATGGTAGCATGTTATTATGAGTTTAAGTAGCAGTGCTGAGTTATAGGTGTAATTGTGGTTGAAGGGAGAAGTTTAGGGTAGTGTATGTCACTAAGTGAAAAACTGGAGGATAAAGCATGGAACTGTATAACATAGTGAACCCTGTTGTTGACAATGACTGTGGTTAATTGTACAAATATAAGACGATTCTTAAATGAACTAGAACAAATGTATGTCACGATTACAAGATGTTAATAACAGGGTAATATATGGGAAAAATATAACTAATGGAAACTATGGACTACAATTAACAGTTAATGTAATGTTCTTTCATAAATTGCACCAAAATTACCACATCAATGGTAAGTGTCAATAATGGGGGGGTTATAAGGGGTATAGGATGTTTCTTTTGATGCAATGACCATGTTCTTAAATTGGTTATGATGACAAATTCATAACTCTTGTGATTATACTGAGAATCACTGATTGTACATTTTGGATTGTATGGTGTATGAATAAAACTGTGAAAGAGAGGAAGGAAGGGAGGGAGGGAGGGAGGGAGAAAAGAAAAGAGAGAGAAAGAGAAAAGAAAGAAATTGCAACTAAGGAAAGTGGACCCCGTAAGTGATGAATGATGTTGACTGATTGATAGATGTTAGCAAAAGGAAAGAAAAAAGGAATTCTATGATACATGTTCCACTCTAATTGAACACAAAGATTTTTTGCTTTTTCTTTAAATACATTAAAAATGGAACATTCCCTTCCTTTAAAAAATTCAATATTTCAAAGTGTAAATTTCAGTGTTTTTTTAGTATATTCATAGAGTTTCAAATATCACCATAATCTAATGTTATAATATTTTCAACACCATGAAACAGCACCCTTTATATTATTGGCCATTCTCCATTTCTGATCCCTGCCCATAGCCCCAATTCCAATCAAACACTAATCTTTCTGTCTTTATGTATTTGTCTATTTGAAATGTTTCACATAAATGAAGTCAGACAATTTGTGGTGCTTTGTGACTGTGTTGTTTTCTTTACAGTAATGTTTTTTAAATTGGACCATTCTGTGGCATACACAGTATTTCATTATTTTATATTGCTGAGCAATGTTCCATTGTATGTCTATACCACATTTTGTTTATTCACTCATCAGTTGATGGATATAGGCATTATTTCCATCTTTTGTCTATTGTGAACAGTACTGCTATGAATGTTCATGCATGAGTTTTTGCATGAATATATTTCTTTCAATCTTTTTGGGTATATACCTAGAGTTGAAATATCGGGTTATATGGTAGCTCTTTACTGCACTAATTCTGTAAAGTCTGTATTTTTTATGGTGCATGGCCACTGAAATCTCTGCTCAATGTGCATTGTTTGCAGCTTATAATTTCCTTAAATACCTTGAACCAATAAGTCTTTCAGGCTTTGCAGAGAACTCTGAGTATGTGTTGCAGCATGTCTCCTATGCAGGCGGTTTACAACTCTGCCTCAGTCTTCACTTCCTACTTGTACAGATCCTCAAGTGTAGCCGTAGGAGAAGAGTTAAGAGTTCCTCAGGTCTTTCCTGGGCCTGTGTGCGTAGCCTTCTAGATTCCCAGAAATATGCTGGAGCTTTTCAAGCCCACTGTGGACATCTCTGTCTTAATCCAAGTTGGTATCACTGCTTCAGGCAACTGCAATATTAAACAGTTGTAGTTGTTTTTGACAAACACCCCAGGAATAAGACTCTTTACACTGAAAAAGCTGTAGATCAGTTCAATTAAAAACAAGCCCTAAGAATGAAGCTTTTCAGGGAGCTTCCAGGCAGATCAAAGGGTGACAGTTCCCTGGGGATGGGGCTTTTGGGGGAGTTCTAAACTCATTCTGCCCCACCAGTGACTGCTCGGCTGGTGGTTTTGACAATTACTACAGATGTGAGGCTGTTACTTTTTAAGGCTGCCTACCATAGAGCTGGGGGAGGGCATGGGGACAAGACAAATAATAAACATCATAAAGTTTACTCTTCTTACCAAGACTCATCTATTTTTTTTTCTTGAATTCATGGTCCACAGATGGGACCATGCCTTTGGTTGATTTCCAGTGCTCTGGGAAAGTCGATTTTGACAACTTTTCACTTTGTTCTTGCGTCTTTTGTGAGGAGTAGATTTTCAGAGCTTCCTATTCTGCCATTCTGGAAGTACGTCTCCACAGCAGATTTTCTGTACCTATTGAAGGTCTTGACAAACTACAATTGTTTAATATTGCTGTTGCCTGAAGCAATGATACCAACTTAGATTAAGACAGAGATGTCCACAGTGGACTTGAAAAGCTCCAGCATATTTCTGGGAATCTAGAAGGCTACGCACAAAGGTGCAGGAAAGACTGAGGAACTCTTAACCCTTCTCCTATGGCTAACCTTGAGGATCTGTACAAGCAGGAAGTGAAGACTGAGGCAGAGTTGCAAACCGCTTGTTTAACTTTCTTAAGTATCATCTCCCATGATGGGAACCGACTAGAACTCCCAGGGTAGGGTAGAAAAAGTAGAAATTGTATGAAGATGAATCTTCTGCTAAGCAAAGGAGAGGTTAAGAGAGAAACACATCTGCTCTTGTCACAGCTCTACCTTCTGATTTCTCCTGGGTGGGGTTATGTAGCTTCTATGGGTTCCTTCCATGCTTATGATAATCTTTCGCTGAACCCTGAGCAACCTGTGCCTCAACTTTCTGTCCTCAGTCCCTTCACCAGAAAGTGAGCTTCCTCAAGGATAGGAACAATCCCTAATCACTCTGCACCCTTGTGTGTTATAGTCGGGCTTGGCGTTCACTAAATACTTAGGAAACATCTGTGATTTGAAATGAACTGCCTGAACAATGCACTTTGGAAACCTAACCGTATGTTGGGTGGGGGTGGGGGGGTCGAGAAATCCACTTCAGGCAGGAAAGCAAAGAGGGGAGAACTGCCAGCTCTGCCTACATGCAGTTTGTCATAGAGATGAATGGCTAGGACAAAGCTAAGAACGTAGGTATCTCCTTCTGGCTAGTGAGGATGCCTCTGTGGTAAGCAAGACAAATAAACTTGGTAAAGGACAGGTGTCCTCAAGGAACTGAGCTGAGCTAAGTGCTCACCCTAGTTTATGGTGCATTCATAGGGAAAGAATTTGCCATGGACCATGTAGATTCATCTTTTGTTAAAAGAAATGGCTTGCTCTCCCTCCTCAGATACTGAAATAATCACCACGACCATTTTCATCTCATCCTTTTTATACTAAAGAACTTCAGAGTTTGCAAAGCAGTCATATCTATGAAGGACTCATGGTAGACATTTCAATCTACCTCTGACAGCAAGGAAACTGAAGCTAAGGAACTTATTACAAATCATTAACCAAGGCAAGAGACACAACAGGATGTTGAACCTAGGTTTCTGGCAACTGATCCTCTTCTTTTTACTGTTCCACTTGAGTTCAAAGCAAAATGTTTTCCTTTGCTAATTCTTTTGGGCAGAGAGCTGTTCACATTCTCAAGCAGTTCATTTTTCCTAAAACACAGCAGTTTGACCACCTTCTCAATCCTCTTCTTAGCCCTGTGAATTTCTACAGTCTCGAACTCTGTAGCTTTGAGAAGAGGAAATTATAACCTAATGCTCAAATGGAATCCAGAAAAAAATGCATCGTTTCTAGTCGGATTCCCTCAAGATTCTGTCAGATTTCTTTTTTGTTTGAAGGTCAGCTCTACTCCTTTGTCCTTCAAGAATTGGCTTAGGTGTTGCATCCTCTGGGAAATCTTCTTAGACCCATCAGAATGGGTTAGGCTCCTCCCTCCTTGTCTTCCTCAGTACCCTCTACTTTTGCCTACAGAAACATTAACAACATCACCTTCTGCAACCACTACTTATGCTGTGTTTACATTTTCTTTCTTTTTTTTTTTCTGGTTTGGGCTCCCTACAAATGTAAAAGTTTTGTGAAAACCGTGAATAACTTGTTGTTCCTGACTGTTTTCTTGTTGCTTCACACAAATCCTGACACATAAAGGAAAGCCATAGCATTTTCTGAATGAATGATTCTTCGCATATTGGTTATCAGATGCAGATCTCCAAAGGGGTCTTCTTTGGCAGGGGAGTCTCTGGTCCTATAGGTTCATGTCTACCAAGTCCAAAATCTAGGCCTCTTCAGAGACATTTTTTTTAGATTGATTTTTTTTTCCTGTTTGGATGACAAAATTCCTTCTTTCTTTGCATATCTCATGATATTTTTAATTGAAAACTGCACATTTGACATAATATAACAACTCTGGCATCAGATTTCTCCATAAAAAGTTTATTGTTATTTGTGTCCTCTTTCTTTCTTTTCCCTTCTTTTTTATGGTTTTGCTGATCTCATTGGTGCTTATGTGGATAGTGACTTTCTTGGACTAGTTGTATATATTTTGTATTTCTTGCAGTATGTAGTTTGTTTGTTTTTAAGTTCTTTTTTTTTTTTTTTAAGTTTTAAACCTGACTTCCTAGGAGTCTTACATGGATCAGTATAATTTTGTGGCCAGCCAATGAAAAGATTTCCTTGCCTTGACAATAGATCTTCACCCTTTGCAGGTCTTTCAACTTCTGGAAATTTAAAAAATAGGCTTAGCTTTTACTTATTACCTGTGCATTGCCTCAAAGCCAGCCAGAAGTGAATGTCTGGTGCCTTCTTCTTTCTGAAGTCTTTCATAATCATTACCCTGGAACAGTCTTTAAGATCCCTAGGAACATGCCTGAGTTTCTCAAGTTCCCAAGGATAGTCTAGTTCTCTGGCTTTCCTTTTAAATTCATGCCATGTTCTTGTTTGTTCACAGCCCTAGGCAGCTGAGATGTTGCCATTTGCTATTGCTTTGATAAAGTCAGGGGTTAGGACTCCACGCCCCCGGCCCCCACCCCCAGCTGAACTCTGAGTTAAATCATTCTGAGAATTGATTTCCCAGAGAATAGCAAGTAAGGACAAAATGTGGATAGTGCTCTGATGATGATTTATTCAATGAAGATACAGAAGTAGCCAGAGGTCCCCAGTGTCTGCAAGGCTGTTAGCTTTTTGCCTTGCAGAGCACCAAGCTGTGGAGGGATGGAGAGACTATAGGAATATGACAATCCCTGCTAATTTTACCAAGGCTCTGTAGTTTCTCTTCGATAGGTTATTTTCAGTTCATTTGGTGGCTTTGGTTAATTGCTAGAATTCTGAAATGGTTGATGCTAGCTGTTTTTCCTTTAATTTCATTGTTACAGAAGGAGAGTCAGTTTGCTGAGGTCCTTGCTTTCCCATTGCAGAAGAAATGCTGATTTCATCATTTTGAATTTGTGCAAGTTTAGGCTGGGTTTGGAATGAATTCTACCTACTTACTAGCTACAGAAAATGATGTTGGCAAATTGACAATTAAAACAAATAGGATACAAGGTATTTAGTTCTTCAATGCAACAAATTATTTCAAGTACTCTATAAATATTTATGTGCACAAAAACTCTAGTGATTTCATTAAATTTTCCCATCTATTTAAAATGATTTTGTAGGTTTTGGTAGTCGTTGTTGGGTAAAATCAACTATTTACGAAACCTGAAATCAATGATCTGGGTATTCTTTCCGGTTAAATCTAAATTATCAGGAGTCCCTATAAGAAGAGCAGGTCTGCCATATGAGTATGATTTGATAGGGTGCCATCGTGCCCCCTTCTTTTCTGCACAGTGCATAGGTTAGCAGTTTAGACAGCTAGGTTAATCCATTGTGGGCTATTTAAACAAGGAAGCCTATGAAGCATCTTCTACCAATTTTATTGAGGTTTAGTTTTATATTCGATTAATCACCAGAAGCAAGGGAACAGTTGTGGTTTTGCTCCTATTAAATTCTTTCCCCCACTGAATTTTAGACAAATTAGCTTCTATATGTACTGCACTTAGATTTTTCTACCATTTTCATGACAGAAATGGGAAAAAAAGCCTTCCGGACAGTCCTCCAAAATGTTAGGCAACTGTCATTTATTGACTGACTAATCATCCTACCTTGTTGACTGATTAATTGTTTTATCTACAGTGATACCACTGGGGAGTTAGTAAGTCATGAAATCCCACCTTAGGCAATTCATTTTCTTTCTATGCATGAGGCCCGGGGACCCTTTTAGCAAGCCTACACTGAAGAATGTCATGTTTCCAAAGGATAAGGTTTATCTTCCGTGAAACAGACCATTTGCAAAATTAATAGGTAAATTAGCAAAGTGTAACAGGCCATTAGACTTAGTGCCATCATTTAGAATCTGGGTTGGGGGAAGGAAGCAAAACTAACCCAAGTCAACAGACGCTCCCTGAAATGATGGAACAATTGGTCTGTGGTGGAGAGTTGTGGCCACTCAAAGAAGCCAGTGACCTGCTATTAACGCGCGGTCCTCCCAGCAGCTCAGCACAGCTCACTTGGGGTATGCACACCTCCTGGAACACTGGGGATAGAAATCTTAGTCACTAAGTGTGTGGTGAAAGCATTGTATTGCAGCAGAAGTGCCAGAGCCTCTTCCTACTAACCGTGTCTTCATTTCCTCAAAAAGTATTTATTGAATACTCACCGTGCTGAAATGTTAGTATCAATTACTCTGTTCAGATGCTCTGGGTGTGAGACTTTTTTCCACTTAGAGTGATAACTCATCTTGTGTAGACTGGAAACTTCAGCCTTCCTCACCAAAAGGCCACTAAGTATACTGTTAAAAGCAAGTAAATTGCCTTCAAATAGCTTCTTCACAGCTGGGTGACCTTGGGAAAAGTTTTGACCTCTTCTTTGAGGCTTCATTCCATTAGACGTACAATGAAAATAATAATACCACCTTGTGTGGTGGTTTAATGGGATAATTAAGTGAAAAAATCTGTGTTAATGATAAGCATCGATAATGCTGATTGAACCCTTAATATATGTGCCAGTCAGTGTGCTAAGGGATTTACCTTCTCTATGTCATTTAATCCTTCCAAGAACCCTTTAGGGAGGTAACTGTTATTTTCTACCTCTTGTATTTTGGGAAACTAAGGTTTGAAGGTCATTTGCTCAAGGTCACTTATCTTGTCAATGGGGAGACATTATAGCCTTTACAAATAGTAGTTCTGAACCAAAGTTAGAGTCCTTCCTTTACTTTTATTGCTACTTCCACCCTTCATATCCACCTTGGGATTAAAACTCTATTTGAATACTTTCCTAGCAAACCACTGAGGTACACAACCTTCAAATTGGTTAATAAAGCCTCTTGATCCTCAAAATGTAAATTACTTGAGAGCCTAGGTACAGCTGGGTGAAAATCCTCTCAGATGCTTCTTTAAATTCGAACTGCCAAGGTACAGGGCTTCGTTTCCCTTTTGCCTCTCCTATAAATTAAAGAAGACATGGTATTTCCATTTTCCTGCCTCTGCTCTTGCCGTCCTCACTATTTTGGAGGCTGTGCAGAATAAATACTGTAAAATGGCTCATTTCTGCTTACATTTTATTTCTTAGTGCCCACATAGATCATCTCAATCACCTATAGAAATATTTGTGTCAAAGGCTAAGGCAGCTGATAAAATTTTTCTCTTGTAGATTATGAGTCTGAGTATCCCAGCATCTCTGCATTGAAAGAAAAATAGTTACATTTGCTGTTTGTGATGACTTGAGGTAGTGAAAATATTTTTACTGCCAACAAAAGCAGTTTTATGGTGTTCAATCCAGAATCACTAAAATCTGGATTTTCAGTGGAGCAAATTGCACAGCTTACAAGCGGGGTTTTAAAAACGAGTGCAATTTATTATCTAGGCAGTCTTCATTGGCAAGTTTGTCTATATGGTAAATGTTTTTAAAGACTGCAGAGGCGCACCCAGCTTCTAAAGTGTGTGTGAATGCATAAGTGGGCAATTGTGTATTTGAGTCTTTCTGTGAGAAAGAGAGAACGGCACAGAAGCTAAAATGCTGACCTCCTAAGCAATATAAAGTTCAGAAGCCTCACGTTACAATTCCTGTAAGAGTTATCATTTTTTGTATTATTGCCCTTTACAGTGTTTTCACATGTTATACTATAATTAACTTTTCATAGATTTACGTTACATTGCACAGTTACATTGCAAAGATCTCATGACTGTGAAGCAATGTGATATATAATGACATGGTGAAAAAGCTCCAAAGTTTTTTTTAATGTCATGATGGCTTCCATAGCAATTGATGGGCACTCTCATGTTTTTTTAACTGAGACAGTGGCTCCTGGGTTGGGGAGAGGATATTCGGCCTTTCATTTATTAATGGCTAAATGTGAGCACAGCACTCAGCTCAGTGCTGGCAGTGGGCAAGAGGCAGATACTAGATATTTAGGACACAACCCCTTTCCTCCATAAATATATGTATTTTGGAGCAGTGATGGTGGAGATGGAGACCTGAAAGGTTTGAAGACACTTATGTGAATGGGGGCCATTAGGAAGGCTCAAAGTGTATTAACCCCATGGGACTTTGGAGTATGTGCACTGAAGTGGTAGGAATAGAAATTTTCTGGAGAAGTGTGGTTTAGTACATGTGACAAATGATCTCCCAAGACTTCACATGTACAGAGGAGTAGATCTGGAACTACATGGAAAGAGAGATGGAAGCCCTGTTTATTCTGTACCCTCAATCAGCTCACACCTCCAAAAGTACCTGCCAATGTGCCAGAAATGAGGTTAAAGCTGTCTTGGATATTCCAAACCCAGGGGTCATCTGACTGCAGCCATGTGAGAAGCTCCAAGTGAGAGTAGATAAAGGACCATCTGGCTGAGACCCAGACAATCCACAGAATTGTGAGAAATTGTAAAATAGTTGTTTAAAGCTCCACACTTTGGAGATGATCTGTTGCATTGCAGTAGTGATACGTGAAACAATGGAGCTTTGAAGCTTGGATAAGATCTGTATAAATACATTAGAATGATCAGCGCTCTTAAGTTGTGAGAAATAACTTCGTATTTGTTGATCCCCAGGCGCAAGTGTTAAGTGAATTATTTGAAATTCCAATAGATTCTCTAAATGAGCACTGTCCAATGGAACTTACTACAACGTGGAACTTTTCTATAGCTTCCCTTTGCAGTAAAGCAGCCCCTAGCTACATGTGACTGTGGAGTGGTGAATTGTGCTTCTTTTGAGTGAAGAACTGTATGTTTTATTTATTTAATGTTAATTCATTAGTAGTGGATTTCATTATTCTTTGCTTTAGCCATCTAAGGGTTAAATTGATAGGCTAGGATGGACCGATTTGGTGACTTAGTTCTTTCTAAGTTTCACATTTGATTTTAGTTGCCTAGGGATGCTATAGCAAATTACCACAAACTGGATGGCTAAAAGCAACAAAAGCTTATTATCTAGAAGTTCTGGCTAGTTCTGAAATCAGGGCCATGTGTCCTTTGAAGGCTCTGGGGAAGAAACCTTCCTCTTCCTAACTTCTGGGGGTTGTCAGCATCTTCTGCATTCCTGGACTCCTAGATGCATCACTTCAAATCCTGCCTCCATCTTAACATGGCTTTCTTCTCTCTGTGTGGGTCTACATGTCTCTGCATCCACATGTCCCTCTTCTAATAAGAAAACCCATGCTTGGATTTCAATTGTGTTCTAGTCTGTTAGCTGTCAGAATGCAATATACCGGAAATGGAATGGCTTTTTAAAAGGGGAATTTAATAAGTTGCTAGTTTACAGTTCTAAGGCTGAGAAAATGTCCCAGTTAAAACAAGTCTATAGAAATGTCCAATCAAAGGCATCCATCCAGGGAAAGATACCTTGGTCCAAGAAGGCCAGTGAAATTCACGGTGTTTCTTTCATCTGGAAGAGCACATGGTGAACACGATCAGGGTTCCTCTCTCACCTGAAAGGGCACATGGCGAACACAGCGTCATCTGCTAGCTTCTTCTCCTGGCTTCCTGTTTCATGAAGTTCCCCGGGAGGCATTTTCCTTCTTCATCTCTAAAGGTCACTGGCTGGTGGACTCTGCTTCTCGTGGCTATGTCGTTCTGCTCTGCTCTCTCTGAATCTCTCATTCTCCAAAACGTTTCCTCTTTTATAGGACTCCAGAAACTTATCAAGATCTGCCCAAATGGGTGGAGACATGTTGTCACCTAATCCAGTTTAACAACCACTCTTGATTAAATCACATCTCCAGGGAGATGATCTGATTACAGTGTTAAACATACAGTTTCGAATAGGGATTGTTCTGTCTTTATGAAATGGGATTTAGATTAAAGCATGGCTTTTCTAAGGGACATACATGCTTTTAAACCAACACAAATTGCCACCCTAATCCTGTAGGATTTTTTCTTAACGTGATAACATCAGCAAAGACCTTATTTACAAAAAAGGTCACCTTCCCACGTTCTGAGCAGACATGAATTTTGGGGGGATACTGTTCATACCAGCACAAGATGTGACTAGTTGTGTCACTGGGACCTAGGGAGAGAGTGGTGCAGCTATAGGTAAAGGGCTCTCTCAATCAGTATCTCTCAAATCCTGGTGCATAAGATCAGAGTGCTGCTTAAGATGTCCTACCCCACTCTTCTGCACAAAGGATAAAGCAATGCAAGTACCCGGGTCGATGTGGGCATAGGTGATCCATGCACTAACCACTTTGAGAAATGCAGCTCTTCATTTACAAATGATGCAAAGTATCCAAATGGCCATAGGAGACTTTATCAGTTAGGTTTTCCTGAAGTTATTAAAGACCCCATTAGATATGCTTAACATTATCCAGGAACCTTTAAATATTATGATTTTACATGTCTGAAACTCACTGCTCTAGAAGTTTCTTTATGGTTCATGGGTTTCTTTCTCACCCAGAATTATATTCGTCTTAAGTTCTTCCCTCAAGCGCTTAGAGAATATTGATGTGGAAGGTTGTCGGTAATCATAGGAAGCAATTTCTATATTCAGAAAGGATGGTACTTCCTGTGCATGGAAGCCATAGAGAAGGCCATAAATGGCAGGCAGGAAGAAACTATTGCATTATAGAAAGTTTACGTGAAAAAAAGAGCTATTTTTTTTTTCTTTAGGGAATACACTCTCTTCTGGGAATACACTGCTAAATTTATCAAATACGGAGAATCATTTGTAGTTATTAGTAGCCATGTATATACAATAAGAGAATAGCATGTGGGGAAACATGCTGTCTCCTCAATAAGTTAATTTTCCCCATTTGCTTATTCTGAGCTAGATAGTCACTTACCAAAATGTTTATTTGCAGATTGAGGAATTGGCTCAAGTACATTTATTGGCACTGAGTACAAATAAATGAACCTGCCATATGCATGAAAAAGGTGCTAGATTCCCAAGGTTCACTCTCTCAGGACTTTCATTTTTTTCTTATATAAATTGGAGGAAACATTGCTATCTATGCAATACTCTTTATTGTATAAGGATCTCTCTAGTACTCTCTTCCTCAAATCCCATGCTTTAACTATGCTATGTGGTTGCCAACAAATAATTCTCTAATTGGTATTGTTTATTTTGAAATGCAATCATGATTGGGCTTTTGGCAATGAAGTTTTTGTAATTGTTGTGCAGTTATATATATTAATGCAAACAGAATCCTGGTGGAATTTAGGGATTTGGGAATGCTTTAAGCAGGGAAGCGACAGGGTCTGGCTTATGTGTTAGAGCTCTCTGGCAGCAAGTGGATTTGAGGCACAAGGCTGAGCGTGGAGATGGTTAAGAGCCTGGTGTCACTGTCTAAGTCCAAATCCCTCAGTGATAAAACTGGGAAGGGACCAAATGTGAGGAAAAACAGTCAGTAAGTCTTGGTGGATATTTAAAAGGAGAAGAGTGGGATAGGGAGGCAAGTGGAGTGGTCTGGAGTTCTAGGATGACTACTAAATCCTTGGCTTAATGAAAGAGGTACATGGTAATGCAGTTAACCCCAAAGAGGGCGGGAAAATTCTCCTGGATGTGCCTGGAAATCTTATCCAGAGTGCATGTAGGGGGCATGCAGTTGGGGAGCAAGAGTTATACCTTGGAAAGGGGAGTACGAGGCAAAGATGTGAAATATAGAATCAAGCGGACTTGCTAAACGGTATTATATGGCCAAACTGATGAAAAGTCATTGCCTTTAAATAATGGCCCATATTCGAGAGTTAATTATTACAGGGTGAGATTAAGGGTGCTTCATGCAGACAAGGTCAATTATCTTATACCCATTTAAAATGCATTATGAATAATTCACAGGTAAAAGTTAGCTATAAAACATGTTAACAATAAAAGGTGGAGAAAACATTGAATTTGGTGGTAATGCATTTAGATAATAGCAGGTAGATAATTATAGGTGGGTAACGTTCACACTCAGGACATAAAGAATTACCCATTAGATGTCCTTCTAAATGAACACGTCTACCCTTAGCTATTCTCATGTTACTGGGAACCATGATATTGTCGTTATTAGCACTGTGGCTATTTTTACTTTTCATTTTACCACTCCCGGCTCACTAACCATTTGTCAAGCCTTTACTATTTGCCTGGCTTTTTGTTAACTCTTGGGAATATAACGATAAGTATAACGAGAGGGCTCTGCTGCTCAGCAGCTCACAGTCCAATGGAGGAGATAAATCGGTAATAAATAACTTTAAACAGAATGATCATAATTGGGTTGAAAGCATGTATAGGGGCCTGGCCCTGGAAATAGATTCTTTAGCGCGAATCCATCTGAGCCAGGTCTTGGAGGAGAAGTTCGAATTAGCCAGACCAGGATGAGCCTGGAGAATTGGTGTGGCTGGGGAGAGAAGTTGGGCCATCAGCAAAGGCTTGCGATATGAAATGGCATTGTTTGTATAAGTATGTATATGTGTATGTCGTGCGTGTATGTGTATAAAGGTGTGTTCTGTATGTGTATAGGAATATATTTGTGTTTATCTATGTGGTATGTGATGCTGTATGTGTATGTATATGTTTATGCATGTGTACATGTATATATGTGTGGATAGGAATGCCTACATGCTTATGAGCACGTGTGTATATATGCATGTGCACTGTATACATTCAAATGTGTGTGCATATGTGAGGGAGTGTGTACCTATGTGTGCTTGTGCATGTGTGCACATTTGTACACATGTGCGTGTGTGCATGTGCCTGTGCTTGTCTGTGAGTGTGCATGCATGCAGGACCGTGGGAGGGGTGGCAGAACAAGAAGTAGTTTAGTAGCTCTCAGGATAGAAAAAAGAGGCACTCCACTTACAATTTACTGTACCTGTGGTCTTTTGAATCTTGATTAAATTGGTTTTCCTCTGAGCATGTAATCAGATATTTCTGTAAGAAGGGAAATTAACATTATTATATGTCTCTGTCCTGTTTTCCCAACTGTTACCAATGGAGGTTGATGAATTGACATACTTTTATAGAAAAAGAGAAATAGGGACTTCAGGATGAAAGTGCAAGAAAGGCTGAAAGGGGACATTTCTTGGCTTTCCCCTGCACACTCCCTCTTTTTTACTATACTCCTTTATCTTCCCTCATTGGAAAATTTTCTACAATGAATATACATTAGTTTTATAACTCAGGAAGAAACAAAGAATGTTTGTAGAACATGTTTTAAAAATTTTTGCTTACCACTGATATGAATTCGTGTTGGCATGAAAAACAACAACAGCTTCAGTCTATATCTGTTAGGAATGTATTAAGTATCAGTAAAAGTTCCATTATTGAAAATACGAGGATTCAATTCTTGAAGGTCAAGTTAATTCTTCAGAGCCTTTCAGAAGGAAGTGTTATTTAAGAAGTTCTGCTAAAACACAACATGCTTTGCATTCATGATTTCTCTGAGCTCTCTTCTCCAGGCATCGTTCTCTCTAAACTCACGTCTTCTCCAACAGTTTTCCCTCTAACTTAGCAGCATTAATAAACAGAAAATTGTGAAATGTTCCTTTTTCCCCCTAGTCCTCATCAATTCTTGCCTGCAATACTGTAGGAGCCTTTTCACAGATTTTCCTGTCTCTAGTCTCTTGTTCTTCAGATTTCTGTTGCTAAACATTCTTGCCTTTCTCCAATTCTGTATCAAATCACATTTGCCTGCAGGGTAAATATCAGAATTCTTCCTGCCTCACTGAAAGCCCCCTGTAGCTCACCTCTGTCCTGCCCTTCTCTTGCCATTCTTCTGTATTTCCCCTGACTAGCCAAGACTTTGTCCTCCTAGTATTGCTTCCTGAAAGCCTCCCCTGAGGCTTTAGGGAGGATTCCTTCTGGATGCTGCCATCATCCTTTGCTTAAAGAAATGTGTAGTGTAGCATGCATTATATTGCTGGAAGTACTTTCTTTTGGGCCCATCTCTCTCCAGCCATTTTATGAACTCAAGGAGGGAGTTGTCTCTGCTCTATGTTTGTATCCTTGACATTCTAGAAGAGTGGCTGGCAGCTATTGAGAATAAATGTTTGAGGAATGCAATATTCTTTCCAGTCATCCTGTGGACCCACTTTTCTCCATTTTGCCCATGAACTGATGTTACGTGGACCTCAGCTCACACCATTATCTTATGTGAAGTTATGGGATGTGGGTGACACCTGCTGTGATAGGTTATCTGAAGATATGACCACCAATAAGTCCCTTCATTCTGCTCTTACCATGAAAAGATAGAATCTATTTTCCTTTCCCTTGAGTCTGGCTGTTTGACTTGCTTTGACCAATTCACCCTGTGCCAGCTCTATGTCTTGGCCTTCAGCGGCCTTGACAGCATTCACTTTGTGTTCTTGGGATCTAATCATGTAAAGAGGCCTGGATTAGACTACTGAATGATGAGAAACACATGGTACAGGAAAGGACCAAAAAGTCCATGACTGTTTCAGCCACTCTACTTGAGGCACAAGACATGAAGTAATATTCCACCCCCAGCCAAGCTCCCAGATTGATGCAGTTACAGGCAATATCTCATGTTGAGAAGAACTGCCCAGCAAGTGGCAAGAAAGAATAAACTGTTGTTTTGAGCCAGGGGTTGGCAAACCAGGCCCACTCCTTGTTTTCATAAATAAAGGTTTATTGGAGCACAGTCCTATCTCTTCAGGTATGTGTTTCTCATGGCTACTTTTGCATTACAGGGGTGAAGTTGAATAGCTGTGACTTCGACTATATGGCCTTCAGAGCCTAAAATATGTACTCTCTGGTGCTTGCTTTGGGGAAATTTGATGAGCTCTGTTGTAAGGCACTAAATTTGGAGTAGCTTGAAAAGCAGTAGTAGTCACTGAAGTGACAACTCTAAGATTTCAGCTGATCCATGGAGGGTGAAGTGGTAAAGAAAGATGTTACAGGTGAGACAGGTGGTGGTGAGGATACATGAAGCTCAGTACAAGCAAAATCCAATGCAGTTTCTGTTACAGATCTTTTTTTTTTTATCTTTTCCTTTCTTACTGACAGTGAGAAAGAAAATGTTAACACAGAGTCCTGAAATTAAGTAAAAACCCCCAACCTTGTGCAGATGGTGGGAATAGATTTGCTTAAAGTATTACACTGTGTCATTACCAAATGGAATCTAAGAATGAAATGCCCAGAAGCCAGAGAAGGAAGATCTAATGGTCTCTGGGGAATGGCATGTCTGATGAATTGGTCTCTTCTGCATTTAGCTTCTTTTACTCGCTTTCAGGGTTTCCTTGTGAATCCCCATAGGGGAAATCCACCTGCTCTTTTGAAATAAGATAATGAATTTTCTTTGTCTTATCAGAGTACGGTGTGTGACTCTTTTTTTCATGGACTTTGGAATTCTTCACAGGCAAATTTTAGTTCACAAAAGGGAGGCAGCACAGTGTGGAGGCAAAGGTGCACAGTCACAAAGTTGCCGGTTCAAATCTTGCCTTTAGCATTTACTTGCTGTTTGAACCTGGAAAAGTCGTATTCTTGTTTCTGTGCATCACTTTTCTGTAGAGTATGGTCAAAACTGGAAATGTACTTGGAACATCATAAATGTCTTTTTCTTCTTTTTATGATGAAAAGGGATTGTTTTTCTATGCTCAGATATGGTCTCCTTCAATGTTCAAAATAAAAGTCCCAGGAATATCGCTCCTCATCCATAGCAGTTAAAAGGCATATAATCATATTTTTAGAACAGTGTGTCCAAGGCTGTGCTAAGCTCTGAAGTTACAATGATGAATATCAGAAGTGATGGAGATCTCTTTATTATCAGGAACCAGGAGTGTTAGGTGTAGAATCTACTGGGATACAGGGCTAGATTTGGTTTTATTCGATATTTTCTCAAAGTAAAATATTAAGAACAGACATCCATAGAGCATTTGCCATGTGCTTAATTCTAAGTGATTTGCATACATTAGTTCCTTTATTCCTCTCTGTCCTTTGGAGCTCATCACTATGATATAAATGCTCCATGATATGCACCAGGAGGTGCTGTTACCTAATTGGTTTAAGCCAATCTGTTTTCAATAGAATCAAGCCACTATTTTTCTCTACATATTTTAAAACATTTGAACCTAATAAAACATGGTGAGTGATGCTATATAGTAAACAAACCAAAATGAAGAAAATAAAATGAATCCAACCAACTTGACTGCTGTGTGTCATCACATTGACTCCAACTAGCTGAAACTGGTAAGGGATGATGCATCCCTTACTGAAGACACGTGACTGTCCCATCAAAAACGAGGCTTGTAACTAAACTGTACAGACCTATGGGCTCATTCTGTTCTATCAAGAATGCCGGTTTGCTTTACAAAGTTGGCACAACCCCACAGATTTCACTTTCCGGTCTTTAAAAAGACCTAACTTTCCCCCTCAATGAACTACTCAATGAATTCTTCACTGACCTAGCATGTATATAGACTAAGAATTATACTTTAAGTTACTTTGTTTTATTCTTTGAAAAAACAATAAGTAAATAAGTAATTTGTCTGAAGACATTAGCTCCTAAATAGCAAGACTAGAATTTGAACCCAAACATTCTGGCTCCAGAAAACAAATTCTTAGACTCTACAGCACCTCTTGTCCTTAGTCAAATATCATACCTCAGATTGTTTTCTAGGGTGAAATGCCAAGTATTTTGAGGCAATTTGGAATGATGTCCACAGTTGACTATGCTATAATGGTAGGAAAAGGTAAGAATCATTCACTATAATGCCTGGCAGCTACTTAGAAACATTTGTGTGTGTGTGTGTGTGTCCTGAGTAGAGTGATGACAAATGTTTAACAACCAACTTTCCAGAAAAAAAAAATGCGTGCATGTACACATACATACATGAGTTTATCATAAATTTATCACTATAAGGAATGCGTGGCATATCATTTGCAGATAATAGTACAAATATATCATTCTTATGTAAATTCCATGATTACATCTAGCTACTTATTCTCACTGAATATTTTTGTTAATATTGCCAAATTCTGGTATTCGTAGTAAACCACGGTTGCAACTGATGAAAGAGCGTTTTTCTCCCATGAATCTTGGTTGATATTTTCATTTACATTCATGAGTAAGACAAAAATAAAACAATGAAAACTCATGTTGAAACTTCACTTATTTGTCAGTGGTGGGAGTATTTTTGGTGAATCAAATTAGTTTTCAAATTTTAGTAGAATTCGTCCTCATTATTTTAGTGTGTCATTTGCAGTGTAAGAACTGCAGTATGACATACTATTTTTTTGTATGTTATATGGTGGGGTCACATTTCATTCTTTTTCCATGTGAGTATCCTATTATTGCAGCGCCATTTGTTGAATTTTTGTTTGTTTGTTTGTTTTTTGGAAAGTGCATGGACTGGGAATTGAACCCAGGTCTCACACATGGCAGGCGAGAACTCTACCACTGAACTACCTTGCATCCGCAACATGATACACTTTTAAATTTAAAGTGCATTGTTCACATTTGTTCCATCTCTTTCTCTCTCTCTCTCATTTTTTTCCTGGGCAGGTACAAGGACTCAAATCCCAGTCCTGAGCATCCTGTTTTCTGTTTTTTTTTTAACTTTTAATTATAGTTAAAATTTCTCATTTTAACCACTTTGGAGTGTATAATCAATGGTATTAATTACATTCATAATGTTGTGCTACTGTCACCAATATCCATTGCCCACATTTTTCATCACCTAAAATAGTAACTCTGTACCCAATTAAGCAGCAACTCCCCCTACCTTAGTCTCATCCTTTGGTAACCTATAATCTACTATATGTCTCTATAAATTTTCTTACTCAAGGTAGTTCATATAGGTGAGATCATCAAAACAATTGTCATTTTGTCTGGCTTATTTCACTCAACACGATAACTTCAGGGTTCCTCCATGCGATAACATGTATCACAACTTCATTTATTTATTTATTTATTTATTTATTTTTTTTTTTAAAGGAAAGACAGAGAGAAGGAAGGAAGGATAGAAGGAAGGAAGGAAGGAAGAAAGGGAAACATCTTTAAACATTTTCTTGTTTTTTTATTGTATTTTGTTTCTCCGTTTTTTGTTACATGGGCTGGGGCCGGGAATCGAACCGAGGTCCTCCGGCATAGCAGGCAAGCACTTTGCCCGCTGAGCCACCGCGGCCCGCCCCACAACTTCATTTATTTTTACAACTGAATAATACCGGTGGTGTGTACGTAGCATATTTTGTCATTCTTTCATCTGTTAATGGGTATTGGGTTTGTTTCCACTTTTTAGCTATTGTGAGTAATGATGCCATTATCACTTTCTCAAGTTTAGACGATCATCTGAATGGTTAATCAAAGATTGATTTGTAGTGTTAATCCATTCAGATAGTGTGAATTCTCCCTCCCATCATAGCTGATTTCAACCTATCAGGGTGATGTACTTCAAGTGGCATTGGGAAGGGATTGGGAAGAGACGCATGGTAGCCACCATTTATCGTACCCACCCCTGCCAGAGATACAGTACATATAAATGATCTCAAGGAAATTGACAATTTTAAATGCAAAAAATAATTAGAAAATGAATTTTCAGTATTCTCTTGCTTTTATTACTATTTATTTGATTGTAATTTATATAATTCAATTTTTAATAGTGGGTGTTTAACAGTCAGTTCACAGAATTTCTGAAAACTTGGCAATCGGCTCTTATGAGTTGGAACAAGTTGACTTCAGCACACCCTGGGTGTTCCTAAAGAATTTGGATACAGAAAGAATGTGATTGCTATTGTGAATTAGACTTTAAAATGCACACCTAATGTATCAGATATTTTCAAAGCACATAAAAGAGACAGAGAAGCTTCCAAACTGAATGATATAAAGGGCATAGTGACATGGCTAAAGAAAGAATATGCCAATCACAAAGGAGCCAGTGAGCCTAGGGACCCAAAATCCATACTAGGTCCAGGTAGAGAGAGTCTTGGCCAACAGACTGGCAATGCTAATATCCCTATTGCTAAATCTCTCCTTGTAGAGCAATGGACAAGAGCATCACGAGACGGCTGCTTTCTGAGAGACCCTGACAGTGGAGTGGGAGGAAAAAGGAGGGAACTGGAACTGAACAAGCACAGATAGTTTGTTTAGCACTGTTCAAGGTCCTTTCCCCATGTTTTCTCTTTTAATTGTTAAAGCAAATTTCGCATGCAGTGATGTTCCTTTTTTTTAAAATTATGAAACTGAAGTTGAAGGAACGTGAAGCAATTTGTCCCAAATCACTTATTTGTTAAGAAACAGAGCCAAAGTGTGAACCTGGAGAGGAACTCAAAAACCTCCATTTTTTTTTTTATCCTATTTTGGCTACAGGAAAAGCTATTTAGGATGAGGAGTGACTTGGACAATAAATCAACACCATTCTGTTAGGGCCTGTTTCAGTGGTTCAGAGAAGGAGAGGAGGCATGCTTCCTTTCAAAAGTGAGGACATGTCATCTGTGGAAAGTTTGGTTTATTTCAGAGCATTTGCATTTGAGGAGGTTCCAGTAGAGGAAAAAAGCTTTTCAAAGCTTTTCATGGGCGCTTTCTCCAAAAATCAAGACTCCTTTGCTGATACGTGAGTTTCTTCAAAGAAGCAGAGATTCATGGATTCATATCTCTTATCTCACCTCTTCTGCTTTCACTTTTACCCTAGAATTTCAACTACTGGTTAAATAAGCAGATGTGGAATAAATTCTTTCCTGTAGTAGGAACTCCTTTAACTTCACATCTCATCTTATGCTCATATATTTTATCATTCTTTGCTTCTTTCTTTCAGGGAAAAGTGGTCTTTAAATGGTCAGAAAAAAAGTTGTGTCCTCTCTGGCAACCTTAGTCAGCCTGACCTTTGCTCTCAAAGTACTCTGTCCTTGTCTAAATCATAAATCATTTGTTCCTATAGGGGAACAAGAAATGGTGTTCACTAAATATATCCTTAAAATATTTTCTACATCAATAAATAAACGCAGCAGTGATGACAACTGTAGCTCAGATAGAGTTGCAGGCATTCCATCTGGCTTTGAAAACCTCGTAAAAGAGTGAATAAAAAAAGTAAGAGGTTTCCTTCAAGTTATAAGCCCAAGCCTCACTCCAGACACCACCACATCATTAAACACACACACACACCTGTGTATACACATAACTCTCACACATGAACATACACATATGCACACAGGTGCAATACATAGAAATCCATGCATGTATACGCACATGCATACAAATGGACATACCTATGGTTGTGTAAGCACATACACACATGCACATATGTACAAAGCAGGAGACATGCATATATTTATATACATGAACACACAGATGCATATGGACACACTGACAGATATACTTACTCAAAAGTATATTTTAATTTTAATTTTCAGATTCATATTTGATTGAACAAAACTCTTTCTGTTCCAGTTAGTTCATCAATTATGGGTTGAGTCTTTTCTTTCTCTTTTTCAAATATGAATTAGAATTTTAGGGCTTTGTGGGAAAATAAAAATTTCTCCTCTCAATCACCTCATGTTTGTGAAGAAATAGCATCCCAGAAAGACTGATTAATTTAATCAGACTGATTAATTTAATTCATCAGTCCTTTCAATGATGAGACTGCTTCTACTACTCAAATGTCCTGACATTTTGTCTTTACAGAAAAATTGAGAATATGGTGATAGAATTCCATATTCCCTTTCCCATTTTAATATATTGTTAACATATTATATACTAATGTGGTACATTTGTCACAATTGCCGAACCAATCTTAATACATCACAATTAACTGAAGTCCACAGTTATTCATATTTCCTTAGATTTTACCTTAAGAATATTTCTGCTCCAGGAACCCACATTCTGTTTTTTTTTTAAACTTTTTTTAATGTATAGTATAACATATATACAAAGAAAAGAAATAAAAAAGCAATAGTTTTCAAAGCACTCTTCAAAAAGTGGTTACAGCATAGATTCCAGAGTTTGTCATGGGCTACCATACAATCCTATATATATTGCCCTAGGTGTTCTTTAGGATTGGCTGGAATGGTCCTGGTTGGGAGTTGGCAGGTTATGATAGGTAGCAAGGTCTACCTGAAGCTTGCATAAGAGCATCCTCCAGAGTAGCCTCTCAACTCTATTTGAACTTCCTCTGCCACTGATACTTTATTAATGACACTTCTTTTCCCTCATTTGGTTAGGATAGAATTGTTGATACCACCGTGCCAGGTCTGGATTCATCTCTGGGAGTCATCTCCCACATCACCAGGGAGACTTTCACCCATGGATGTCATGTCCCATGTAGAGGAAGGGCAATGATTTCACTAGCAAAGCTGGGTTTAGAGAGAGTGAGACCACATCTGAGCAACCACAGAGGTCCTCCAGAAGTAACTCTTAGGCATGACTATAGGTAGTCTAAGCTTCTCTGCTACCTACGTAAGCTTCACAAGAGTAAGCCTCATGATTGAGGGCATGGCCTATTGATTTGAGTGTTCCTAAAGTTTGAAACAGTATCAGGGATTCCCTGATAGTAAGGTTTAATAGTTCCATAGTCTTTCTCCCCTCCCTCAGGGGACTTTGCCAGTACTTTTTGATTATCTGGTTAATATACTGTAGGACCACCTTCTGTTTTTTGTCATGTCTCTTTAGGCTCCTCTCGACTGTGGCACTTTTTCAGACTTTTCTTGTTTTTGGTGACTTTGACAATTTAGAGGAGTACTTGGTCAAGAATTCTGTAGGATTGGGCGGGCCGCGGTGGTTGGGCGGGCCGCGGTGGCTCAGCGGGCAAAGTGCTTGCCTGCTATGCCGGAGGACCTCGGTTCGATTCCCGGCCCCAGCCCATGTAACAAAAACGGAGAAACAGAATACAATAAAACAAGAAAATGTTTAAAAATGTTTCCCTTTCTTCCTTCCTTCCTTCCTTCTATCCTTCCTTCCTTCTCTCTGTCTTTCCTTTAAAAAAAAAAAAGAATTCTGTAGGATGATGCCCTGATTTCCAATCTGGTCAAGAATTCTGTAGGATGATGCCCTGATTTCCAATCTAATCTTATCTCTTCCGTTATTCAATAGAGTTTCTTGTTTGTTTGTTTTTTATCCTGGGAGCTTCAGCAAGGTCTTTCTTATCTGGAGTGGACAATGCTAATGAGTAATTTGATGGATAGATCTGTAAAGCCCTCTGTTAATTAAAAACAATGACAAGGGCTGGGTGTCAGGCCAGCACATCCTTCAACAGAAATCCCTTCATCTGGGAGTGTCCTCCTGAGTGGGGATGTTTCCCAAACACAGGCATCATCTGAGCCCTCGGTCATCAATTAACAACAAGTGCAACTATTATGAAATTTATTTTATTGCTTTGCTGTGTTTGCTATGTGCTGCCTCATGCAATTGTGCTAATTAATCCTTACAGGAAACTTATGAGGTAGCATCTACTAATGCCATTTTGTTCAAGAAAGACAAGGCACAAAAAGATATTCTGGAACTCCAGAGCTTATTTTCTTAAACTGATACTCCTGCAGGTCTTCCCTCTCCACAGCTAGCAAGGTGTTGGTGGGGGTAGGGTAGGAGCTGGGATTTAACCATAGGATGCACCACAGGGATAATGGTTAGGATGCAGCTTCAATGTACACACTGAGTCCCAAAGGCGAGACAAATGGTGGAGCCTTATCAAAATGGAAAGCATTTTTTGTAGTGTGAAGCAAGGGCAAGCAAGATAAGGAGAGACAGCCTCTTAAAGACATTTTTTTTGACTACGCTTAAGGAAAATTAGGCCCTGTGGAAATAGGTAGCCATAGAAGGATTATGAAGAGAAGAGTGGCCTGCTCAGATTTATATTTTAAAATAATCCCAGCATGGGCGGGCAACAGTGGCACAGTGGTAGAGTTCTTGCCTGCTATGCCGGAGACCAGGGTTCTATTCCCAGTGCCTGCCCATGCCAAAAAAAAAACAGTAATAATAATCCTGGCATGCAGAATGGGTTTGAGGTAGCAAGACCAGAGCAGGGAGGTGGTTGAATAAAACAAGTGGGAAAGAGGGCAGTCTGCCAGTAGGCAAGGGCAATGGAAACATCTCCATCACCTGGAAATTTTGCTTCCAGCAGGCCCCACTCACCTTCATTATATGTCATTATCTCATGGAGTTGCAACTGGAAATATTTTTACAGATTTTTAATACTCCTAAGCGTAATATATTTTCTCTGTCATTCTTCAAATAATATTTGATTGGTAGCAGATATGAATCTTGATTTCATAAACCCTGATAAGCAAGAGATAAAACATTTTCTATTTTCTTTGTATCCAGTCAGTTTCTGAACCTCCATCTGGCTGGTCTGACAGGAAATGCAATCTTGGTGATTATCAGGCAATCCTTTCTGGGCAAGAGGATTCAGAAACTTTTATGTGATAGCCTGTGATGAATGAAGTGCTTCCCAGCTTGTTTGTCACGGTCATCACTCACAGATCCATTATTGAAGCAATGGCTTCTATGGCTAACCCCTGCACCACGTGGGCCACAATCTTTTGTCTCTACTAGAAGCTCTGAGGGGCAGTGTCTGGCTGTCCCAGGTCTACCAGAAGCCCTCTGTACTCTTCCCACCCCCATGCCATCATTTATCCTGCTTGTGAGACCACCTCCATCCCCTGTCCTCTTGCTCTGGAGAAGCATCTCCTCTCTTTTCCTTATTATTTCTGCATCTATCCTTCCCAAGGGCTGAAGCAGGCAGATCCAAAGCACTTTCTTTGGTAATAAGAATGTTCTATTCTGTACTGCCCAAATGGCAATTGACAGTGACATGTGAAAATTGATGACTTAAAATATGGCCCGTGCAAACGAGGGACTAATTTTTTTCATTTTATTTAATTTATTTAATTCAAATTGAAATGTAAATAGCCACATATGGCTAGTGGGTACAATAATGGACAGTGCAAGTGAGGGAAACACCTGGAAGGAGGCTGTTCAAAACAACTTGTGCTTTCTGTACCGTGGTGACAATCAGCCCTCAGGTTGGGAGCTCAGAGCCCTGGTTACCTGGTAAGATTAGAGACGGAAAGACATGCAAATTGCTATCACAATAGACCATCTTGACACCTATATATTATTTTCCATTCTTATATGATATAGGCTTATGTGATGTGGCTGTGGTACCTGCTTAAAGTGGATGGAGTGCTAAATTAATATTTGAAGCCACATTGGAAGGCTCTCTTCAGCCCATGTGCTGCTTCCGCCTCCCACCCCATGCCCAGGGGACACAGAGTTCCAAGACAATCACAGAAGGGCCAAGTTAGCATTACCATCACTTCACACAATAGAGTCATAAAAGCAAGCTGTGTTGTAGAATGGAATTCTTCAGATTCCCCCTGGTTGGGCTGGATGTGCCAACACAGGCTTCCTCCTTGCTCACCTACCAACCACTGTCTTGTGTTTCTCACTGCTCAAAACATGTGCTTACAAGGAACGTTCACCATGTATACCTTAGCGAATTTGTAAGAGTAGTAGGGCAAGATTGCCAGGGCAAAGAGGCATTTGGTCATGCCAAGAAAGTAACTGTCATGCTCTTTATACACAATTAAAAATTTTAGATTCCTAAGATGAATTTATTTTCCTGTCAAGAGAGATACAATTTTTCTGCCAAAGCATTCACCATTCAGATTTTTAGTCATTTTCATAAGGTTGCACAAATGTCATCATCATCTAATATATTTTCTTTAGAAAAATGTCTGTTTAATTCCTTTGTTCATTTTGTAATTAGATATCTGTCTCTTCATTGTTGAGTTGTAAGAATTTTTAAAATATATTCTGGACACAGGTCCCTTATCAGATCTAGGATGTGCAAATGTTCTCCCATTTGGTGGGTTATTTTTGTATTTTCTTACACAATTGATTTATGGGAACTTTTTGCTGATTTATTTTTTTCCCCAACATTTTACTGTACAATTTTCAATCTAAATATGTAAAAAATGTGTAGCGAGAACACCTATATACTTATGTCTTAAATTCTACGGTTGATTTTTTTGTTCTACTTGTTTTAACACACAGCTATCCATCTACTGATGTTATTTTCCTTCAACCTTTCTGGACTTTCCTGGTACAGCTCTCCTCCTATCTGTTAAACTCTAATATTTCTTCTTTCACACCAAACAAGGCATGAATCCATTCGGAACTAGGGTAAAAAGAACATCATCATCAACAATGACTTGACAACAAGAAAACCAAACTGCCTTTTGCAAAGTGAGGGTGTTTACCAGAAAGATCTGAATTTAAGGGGTTAATCAGTTGCAGTAAATATTCTAGTTAGTCTGAGCACTTCTGTCCTGTAAATCGTTTGGAATTCAGAATGATGAAATCTGACCGTGGGTTTATTTGTAATCCCTCCTTTTTTTGTTAAATGAGGGGCTTAATAATACAAGGGCCTTTGGTGCAGCCCTCAATTTGTGTGTACTCCAGGAGCTAAGGTGATCTCTTGGGGATGTGAACATTTTGCTCTCAAAGTCTCTTGAGTGAGGAGTTACCTCATCTACTGCCTTATTTTATGTACCTCAGTCTAATAGTAACCATTCCATGCACTTTGAGTTTACCTGCTTTATTTGCTCTAAAGAGACAGTCAGCAGGATTTCAGAAGGGGCTGGAGAATTGCATGCCAAGCAATACGTTCCTTCTATCAATATTCCACAGCGCTGGGGAAAGAGAATTGAAAGAACGTTTTCCATTCTGTAAAAGCAGTTATTAAGAAGATGCAACTGAATTTAAGATGATTGGTGTAAGAATGGGAGGCAGCATTTGAGGGGGTTGGGGCACAATGAAAGACTTTATATGGCACTTTCCCCCATTGTCTGCTCCTGATTTTGTAATTTACTTCAGAAGCGATCAAAAATTGCTATTTTAAGACCAATCTGAAAATTTTACCATTACCTTTTGATGTGCTTATATTGACACATGAACATGAACAGATGTTTCCATTTTAATATTAAATGTGGCAGCTGTTCTCATGTCAGAATAAGCTTCCATGCATTTTATTTAAAAGTAAAACTAAGTCCTTAAACCTCTTTGCTCTTAAACTTCCTTAGGAGTGGGACTTTTCTCCCACTTTCCTTCCATCCTTTTCTCCCTCCCTTTCTCTCTTCCTTCCTGCTTTCCTTCCGTCTTCCCTTCTGTCCATTCATCCTTCCTTCATTTTTTTCTTGATATAATCAGATTTCTTGGATGAATCTTGACTATTTTTCAACATATCCTGTTTTTATGCCTGATGGTATCAGAGAGGTCAGCAAATGCACAGGGCAAAATCCGGTTAAAGAAATTTATTTGAGACTTATGTATGAATTTTCAAGGTTCCATGCACAGCTGGGAAGGTTTGGTTTCACCCTCCCAGTAACTTTGGTAGCTGCCATCATTTAAACAGCCTTGCCTGTCCCAGTTTTATCCTGGTTATGGTATGTAAGCTAGATGAACAAGATCTCCCCTATTAAATCGCTTTAGTTCCGTATCCTTTATTAACGAACCTTGAAAAGCCTGAAGTCTCCGCACTAAGGAATGAATGCAAATGGTTTGCTTCACTACAGAATTGGGAGCCTCAAATGCTGCCCAGTGTTGGTCGGTACAGATATTGCTCCAGGGGTCCCTCAAGGTGCAATGTAATGGGGAAACAGAGCAGGTCAGTGTTGAAGACATCATTATTGCCTTAGTAAAGGTTTTGTTTTCCTTTAGTTTTTCTAATGTCCTCAAAAGAATTAAACAAATAGAAGAAGGGAGTTACAGAAATATGAAGCCCATGATACCATTCATTTTTTTTTCAGCAATATGCCAGGAAATATGCTACATCTATTTCCTTAAGTATGTCCATTGGAAGGATAAATAGAATACTATGTGACTGTGCCAGTTTGAATCTGTTGTGTACCCCAGAAAAATAAAGTCCTTTAATCCTCATTCAGTATTGTTGGGTGGGAGCTTTTTGATTATTTCCATGAAGATGTGACCCACCCAATTGTGGGTGGTAACATTTGATTAGATGGTTTCCATAGAGATGTGTCTCCACCCACTCAAGGTGGAGTTGCTTACTGGAGCCCTTTAAGAGGGAACCATTTTGGAAAAAGTACAGAATCACTAGAGACACCAGAAGTGATAGAGCCAACAGAATGGAGAGAGCCCCAGGGGAGCTGTGGAAGATTAGTGGAGAGAAAGCTAGCAGATGTCACCATATGCTTTTCCACCCAAGAGAAAAAACCCAAATTTCATCAGCCTTTCTTGAGTGAAGGTAACCTCTTGTTGGTACCTTAATTTGGACATTTTCACAACCTTAGAACTGTAAACTTGCAACTTAATAAATTCCTTCTTTTAAAAGTCATTCCACTTCTGCTATATCACATTTCAGCAGCTTGCAAACTAGTACAGTGGTCATTAAATGTGCTTATACTGAACACTTTGAATCATGAGAAAATAATTTTAACATATAGTTCATTGAAAATAGCAGCTATCTTTTATGTGTTTTATGTGATATCAACCCATTTTTAAATGTTTGCACGTAAATCAAGCATGTCAAACACCAAAATGTTTACAGTTCTTTCTCGGTTACACTGTTTTTTGCAATGGCCTGTAAATCCCTACATAGTCTGCCTAACTCCCTCCCTACCCTTCACCCCAACTATTACTCTAACCCTCCCATTCCCTTGCTTGAACTAATACCAGCCTGCTCATTTGTTGGTGTTCCCCTAACTCTCTATTTAACCCCTTGTATCACCTGGCCCCATTCCCTGCATAAGTCTGCTTGAGTCACTCCCTGATCTTGTTCAAGTGTGATTCATATACCTCTTTCTCTAGAGTTGCTTCATGGCAATCCCTCTATTTCATGCTGTCCCTGCCTCTTCCTCTTAACCACTTGCAGTCCTCCTACTATGTTCTACTTGTGCTTCCTTTCTCATAGTACTTTTCACTTAATTGTATACTATGTAATAATAGTACATCTTAAATAGGTATTAATACATAGTTATGTATTATATATACCTATGCATTATATATATGTCTCTAGATGTAATAGAGATATGTAGTTCTTCTTTCAGACTATAAACTCCATGAATGCAGGGGTATCTTTATTTTTTTCTGCTTAATTCCAGTGATACATCTCATGTGCTTAAAATCATGCATAGAAGGTATGCTTAGGATAGTGTATCACAGGGATATTCTACATATTTATTAAACTAATCAGGGTGGTGTTACCATTGATGAACAATTATAATATAACAATAATATTCCACAAATAATTATTTAAAAATGGAGAGGGTGTGCTATTGAATTAACTGTGCAGCATAAATATCAGAGTGAAGGTGTTCTAACACCTGAAGATAGACTGGTTTCTAAACCTGCAAGCAAACCATTGGTGAACCATGCTTTATTTCTCCTTCACCCTTCATGATATTTAATCTGAGACTACTATCGACTTTCATTATGGTTTTTTCCCTCCAGGCCTCAGGTATCTGCACACAGAGGGAAAATCTAACCATTTATTCTGCCCAGGTCTAGTAGCTCTAACCTCTATAACAGATACTAGGCCCAGAAGACAAGATTCCTTGGAGATTTGGCCTTGAAATTAGAGAAATTAAGAAGTAATACTTCTGATTCTAAGTTACCATCTCCCATCATCTGAGATTTAAGTGCTGGTAGCAAATGGGAGCTAACAAAAACACAAGTGGTTCTTAACCAAATGTTGGAAATTAGTTTGGTGTGTCTTGGGATCAGTGTTTACCAGTGTAGACAGAAAGGAAAAGAGTGTCAGCGCTTGTATTCCTTGCAGCCACTGCTAAAACACAATGCAAATTATTAATTTCAGGATAATTTTATTATGGGAGGATTTATACCTGACTTAAAAGTTGATAATATGTGCATTTTCTCCCAAAACATTGCTTAATCCATTGCTCATTTGTCATGATTTTAGTGATCCCTAGAAGGGGGAAAGTCAATTGGCAGGAAGGTGAGATGGGGGTGGTTTTCATCGAGAGGACATACTAAAGGGGACAAGAACACAGAGGTTGGGGAAAAAGCTTAGAGTCTTCCAAAAATTTCCATCAAAGCAAATGCAAATTATAATGTTTTCTTTCTGATATGGGCAATCACCATTATTTTCAAAGCAATGGAAATAAAATAATCTCTAGGAAGCGCTGGTCTTTTATTGAGCTATAGTGCATTTTTGTATCGTATTTCTAAATAATCTCAGAGGGCAATAAATGCAAATAAAGCTTGGGAGTGGGGGTCAAACTTGAACTCTCTCCATCAACCTCATCACTCCTATCTCTCAACTATTTAGCAGATAATCCAAACAAATAACTACATTTACATCATGGACTGACTTGCGAGCATAATCAAAGAGGAGGTGCATGGATGCATATCCTGGAGAACTGAACTTCCACTCCAGTTCTGGGGTGGCTCTTCCCATGGCGATAAGCAATCCTTATACCTCTCTATATTTCACTTTCCATTTCTATAAAATAAGTCTATTCCTTGTCTTTTAAAACTATTGTTATAAAAGTGTTCTCTCATCAGCCTCCTCATTTCACATTTCCTTTCAATATAATCAAAATTACATCAAATTATTATTTAAATTTGGATATCTTACAATGTACATGAAGATGAATAACTTTCCACAAGCTAGACAGTTGCTACCAGGATACAACTCAAAATGAAAACCACATCAACAATGATGTCAATAGAAAGTGCTCGGTTGACCAAAGAGCTTTAATATGTAAGTGTCTGGCCCCAGATGCTATTGGGATGATGGTGATAGTTTTTGTCTTCTGAATCATCTGAAGATTTAAAATTGGACTTATAAATCTTCTTTGAATTTATGACTCATAAATCATAAAATCAAGTGGGCCTTTTCTTGCGCATTCATTATTGCATGAACTAGACTTTAACTTGGATAATTAAAATGAAGCAGATTTTACTAAAGGAACTGCTTACAGAGGACAGAAATGAAGATACTGATATAGTACAGGCGAAATGAAGGCACACAGTCCTGGAGCTGAAGAGGCAGGGGAGGAAATATTCCTGGAGTCCCCTGAGAGCTACAGTAATGGAAGGAGGGATAGAAGCTAAAAACTGGCATCACTGAAGGAGCTCAACCATTGGCACTTCCTACCAAAGCAAAGAGAGAGCCATAAAGAAACACCTTGAACTCATTGTCTTCTCAACTTTCTGTTCATGTTTCTCATTGGCCAGTGAGCTTGGAAATTTGCATTAATGCAGTCTGCAGGGGTTCTCCTCCTGAGGCACCAAGAAGGGCGTACAGAAGCAGAAGCGTTCTTGGGACTGGAGATTTTGGGAGAAATCTAGCCCATGGGGTGTGCACATGATGGGGGGAGGGACATGGTAAATTGTGTTGCTCTCTCTTATTTTGCCAGATACTGGCATTTATGTGTCTTTGCTGGCACTTCATTTGCAAAATAGCTCTCTGAAATCCACTAGAGTAAAAGATATTATGAATAGTTTCCTTGCCTCTGCTTAATTCTTCTGAATAAGAATAACTGCTTGTTTATGGTGACAGCAAATTCTCATACCATCACTTACTGATCCTTAAATATTGACATTAATTGGTGAGTGCTCTGAACAGGAATTGCTCAGCAGTTGACAACTGTGACGAATCAGCAACTATTTATACGGAGTCGCTCTTTAGTGGGGTCTTACCTGTCTGCAGAGAAGCTTCAGAAATGGGTTCTCCCCATTCTGCATTCTGCATCACTTTGTATTTCCTTTTCTGAAACGGTAATGGTAATGCTACCTGAGTCACAGTGTAATGCATTTGGTTCCACAGCAATAAGCAAAGTCTTTCCTGGGTAAAACTATGAAGTGACAATATTTGACATCGGTTTTATTTGATACTTCTCTTGCCTCAGGCCCTTCTAAATGTTGCACGTATCCTTGGGCAATCCCAGTTGCAATCAGAACTCTCATTCACACACTTAGATGCAAAGGAAAGAAAATAGTTTGTAGTAGCACTGCTGACTTCCTGGGGGTGGGATTGAGGGTTGATACCACAAATGAAAATACTAATGGAGACTAAGCCAGTGACAGACATGGATGAAGCCTTTATTTCTACAAAGAACTGATTCGCATAAAAACATATTTAGGAAAAGCCTTGTCTTTCTTAAGGATGTCAAATTGTAATGTTCATAAAGTTAAAAATAGGGCTCATGCCAATATAGAATGAACATGTGTCAAAGATTCACATAGCACAGTAATGAGGACACCAATAGGATGGTAAAGCTGCGAACACTAAGACAGAGATTATCTAGGCAGGAAAATGTGCTAAAATTAGTTGACTTAATTGGAGAGGCAATAAAACTATAATGTTTGGGGTTAGCAATCACTTTGTTTCCTACTGAACAAGAATCCACCAGTTATCATATAATATGGACCTAACCAATAGTAAAGTCCAAGTAAAACAAAGGTAAAGCCCCTGAAGAAATAATTAATCCCCTGTATAATTAATTAGATAATCTCCCAGGAAATTTAATTACTGGGGGAGCCTGTTAAACACTGCTTCAATATAACTTTGCAAGGGCCTCCATCATCTCTTTGTCTTTTCTTAACAAAGGATATTCTGTCTTCTATGTTTCTTAAAACACAGAGCTAACCAGCTCAGCTTTGATTTCCCAATTTTGATAGACTTAAAGGTGAACATAAATAATGAATAATTACTTTCCTTTAAATTCTTCTTTTTTTTAAAATAACCACATCCTCTTCTTGCCGTCCGTGGTGAATGGAGACATGGTAGCTGACACTTGACCTCAGAGTCCAAGGACAATGGGGTGTTCTGGTGAAGACAGTAAACAGGAAGTGGAGAGCCCAAAATAATCCCTCCTAAGGCAAGTGGTTTGTGGACATGTGGGCCCAGCTTGCTAGGTTTCCTGATTTCCAAGAGCCCAGAAATCCCATTTTTTTCTTTTTCTTTTTTTTTTTTTAATTTCTTGATTTTTTAAATGTTGATAAAATAATTCAAAAATTAAAATAGTACTATAGGGGACAATTGTATTTTGCAATAGGTCTGTGAGCTGCCATGTTGTAACCTCTACCTTAAGTTAAATAAAACAAGGTTTGGTGGGAGAATTACAGTTTATCTGATGCCTTTGCATCCATTCTGCAGTAGAAAGCCAATGGATTTGCCCTGTCTAAATTTGAATACTTAAAGCTTCTCAGTCCGGCCGGAGCACCTGACAAATATTGTCTGTTCATTTATCTGACCATCCCCCCAGCCAGGATATATCTTTTGAGTATGAAGACGTGAAAAAGAATATGATTCCATCTCTCTTTGACTCCTTGCAGCTGAATTTCCCAGTCTCCAACCTTTGACCACCTGATTAACTCCATAAGCCGGTACAGGTGGGCCCCTATTGCTCCACTTCCCTGAAACTGCTCTTATCAGGGCCATTGTGATCACCTCATTGTTAAACGCAAAGAACATCTTTGATCTTTTCTAGCTGACTGTTCTGTGATACTTGAACCTGTTGTGATTTCTTTGAAATCTCTCCTTCTTAGTAACCAGGAAACAGTTTTTCACTGCTTCTCATTTTGCTGTGATTGCACATCAGTGTCCTAGAGGATTTCTCTTTTTTCTCCTCTTAGCTTCCTTGAATTTATCATTTTATTTCACTTTGCCATCTCCTTTTTTCCAAGAATACTCATCAGAATGAGTTGCACCAAGGGGCACTGCTCCCTCTCCCTCTCTCTTGCTCCCTACACCCAAATGGTCCCTTAGTCCTTTTTATTCCCCATATGTTTGCACCCAAGCTATCTCTTTTCCTTATATAAATCTCCCTTAGTTCTGACTCTTCCTGTTTTGGATAAGTTGTAACAGTCAAGAGTCTCTTGGCCACAAAGAACAGAAAATTTATTGCAAAATGCATCAACAGGGAGATTTTTTTTTATCTCATTAGCAAAAAGTTGTGTATTATGGAGAGTCTTGAGTTGTTTAATTGAACATCTCATCAGAGATAATTTTCTTTCCATTTACCATTCTGTCTTCCTTAAGCCTTGCATTCATGATACTCAGATATAAGTAGTAGCTCTAGCATCACAACACAATAGAAAGACTGCTTTTAGCTTACAAAAAAAGGTCTTCTTCACATCTCTCTTTTTTTGTTTTTTGGCATGGGCTGGCTCTGAATATCAAACCTGGGTCTCCAGCAAGGCAGGCAAGAATTCTGCCACTGAGCTACTGTTGCCTGCCCCCTCACATCTCATTTTAAGACCCTTGCCTGATATCTTTTCACATCTCCTTGGCCAGAATTACCTAATATGCTTATGTCTAAATCAATCACAGCAAGAGTGTTGAAACACCTTAATGAGTTTAACCAGTTATGATTGGCATTTGCTTTTCTTCTGGGACCCACCTCCACCGAGATTATATAGCACAGGTAAATGGATCAAATGAGAATAGTTAAACCTGAGCATTTAATGCATGCTAAATTATGTTCTAAGTATTCACGTGTATTACCTCATTTACCCCAAAATGACCATATTGGATAGATAGTGTTATTCTCATTTCACAGATAAAGAAAGTAATGGTTAGAAAGGCCAAGGATTTTGCCTAAAATTGTGCAGTTACCAGGATCTACACCCATGTTGTGTGTTCTCATAGACCTCTTCTAATCCATTTGTACTCCACTAAATATATGTTTTATTTAGCATAAAAGAAGCATGTGGAAAGAAGAGCTACAAGACGAGCTGCTAATAGTGTCTGCTATATTTTTGCTACCGCAACTGTGTGATCATTTGTTTCTTGTATCCTTTACTGCTTTTCTTCTTTCCTCCTTCTCAAACCAGCTTTCCTACTGTTAGCACAGGGAGTTTTCCAAAACATGAATCTGATCGTGCTATTTCTATGGTACAGAAGTTCCAATACCTAACAATTAATATTAGGACAAACCCCGTCATCTTTCTCAAAACAAGTAATGCTTTTCATGATCTGACCTCCATCTCTGCCTTAGTCCAAGACAGTCCCTTCTGGTACTCTGTTTTACATTTTCTAAAAAATTACAGTTCTCAGATGGTGCCATATTCTGTCACACCCCCTTGATTTTGCACATATTATCTGTTTTTTCCAGAAATGTCCTTGGCATTCTCTTTTCTTAGCTTCTTCATGTTCAAGATTTAATCAATATGTCATCTCCTCTTTATTTTCTTCCCTGCCATCATATCCTTTCCGGGTGTGATAAGATTTCTTTGTGCTCCCACAGTCTTCCATCTATTATGAAGGCCTTTGTTTTCTCCATTGTCCCTCTCTTCAGGCTAGTATAAGCATTCCGAAGGCAGCTACTGTGCTTTATTCACCTTTGAATCCATAGTGTATCTTGGTCCAGAGGAAATACTTTATACATTCTCACTGGACAAATGCTGAGACATGCCCTCAAGGAGCTCAAATATTAGTAAGGTAAGGCAGATATTTGATATCAACTATTTATATAGAAGGAGGATGTCATATTAGACCACTCGCTCAAAAACAGAACCCCATCACGGATGAATTCAATCATGTAAGTTAATTAACCTCTAATAGTTGATGTTTGCTTAGCTTAATGAGTTGTCACACAGTTGACATAATATAAAGACTCCTCATGGAATGGTAGGAGGGATAGAGGGCATGATTCGTCATCTTATGAATGACGTGTAATGGACCATAAATTATGTACAAGGTGCTTGAGATGCAATAATTAAAAAAAATTGCACTGGCATTGTCCTTGCATCTTTCTTGGTTTAGAGGGATGAAGAGACAAGTAAGTAAGTAATACTAACAGGTTATGTGGCATTCTATGTGAGTCATGAACCCAGGATTTGTACCAGAGTTTAGAATTGTCCTTTATAGGATGCTAAATGCTGGAATATATTTAAAAATTAGCTGCCAAGAAAGGTGTTCTTGGAGGAGATAAGCATGTTTGGCTACAACTTTCCTGCCACCTACCTTCAGTGATTCTTATGTCCCCATCGATACCCTTACTTCCCTGTATAACCAATTCACATCCAGTTGTTTTTAACTGTCTTCACCCAGAGAGGCTTACGTAACCTTTGGACGCTGGCAGCTGTTGCCTTCTCATTAAATAAAAGACCCATATAGATTTCACACTGGGTAGTTTTCTGAGAATGGCCCTGAGGGCTTTAGTGTCTCCTTGTCGGAGGGTTTTTGAGAGAGTGTTGCAGATACCTTGATTCTTTTCTTTTCTTTTTATTTATCTATTTTTTAAATTTTTTGTACATGGGCAGGCACCAGGAATTCAACCCGGGTCCTCAGGCTTGGCAGGCAAGCATTCTTACCTGCTAAGCCACCGTGGCCCACCCGATACCTTGATTCTTGAAACAAGCACACACTGGTTCTGTGAGGTTTGGAGTTCACAGCAGACAGGAGGGGCCAAGGTAATGACTGACAGTGGAATTTCCATCCTTCAGCTCTGTGCAGATGTGAGCTGCATGGATACTTATTTGTATGGATAACTCCGGAAGGGAAGAAAACAATTGAGCCAGAGTGAGTAGCTCTGTGCAGTTCAGCTACCCACTTGTGGTGCCTAAGATCGGGTTCTCATTGGTTTGTAGCATTAAACTCCAAGAGGGAGGCTCAGGATCATACAGTAACTCAATTACTTTATCCTGGAAATGGAAATGATAGCAACGGTGTGAAGTAGTTTTGGTACTTTGAAATATGGTCTCTATACCCAGAAATGTCTCTTTCACAGTGTACTTTTGTCTGAAACAATTGCTACTCAATATGTTAAGGTTATAGATTTAAAAAGTTTTTTTTTTCAAGAGTAAAAACGTCATTCTGCTTATCAGGGTAAAAGGTTTTAACAATCACATTTAAGAGAACTTTGAATAAAATTTGTCCCCATTGATTTGTAAACCCAGTTCATTAAATACATATAAATGTTTCCATCTATATTTCTGCCTCTAATAGATCCAATTCCCTTTTTAAAACAGAGTAAAAACCTATAATAATGCAAATTTTGATGTAGCACCCCTGGCAGCTGGTAGTTCTTCTCAGTTGAGCCACCAGTTCTCAAATGTTGGCCTGGAAGGATGGACTATCACGGACAATTCAAAAGGACCATTTTACTGACCCTTTTAACCCTCACTGGCTTGTGAAATATCTCTCTATACCGATGTGCTCTTGATATCTCCTCTGGTCTTTTCTTCATTTCAGGCCAACCTCACCACATTTATCAAGGACTCAGGAGATTTTGAGTTGAAAACATAGATATTTTCTAAACTATGGCCTAGAAAAAGCTTGGCCTGATATAGTGAAAACTGTAACTTACAGTATTGAGTGATGTCGGTAAGCTGTAGATGGGGACACATTCCAGGCATGGTGTTATTTCAAAAACAAAGGCGTAAAAAATAAAAAAAAAAAGTAAAAAAGTACATAAAAAGGGGGTGGTAGAATTCAGTGGTAGAATTTTCACCTGCCATGTGGGAGACCTGGGTTCGATTCTCGGCCCACGCACTTCCCCACCCTCCTGCCCCCAAAAGAAAAAAAAAAGTTAAAATAAAGGCATTACCTTTAAGATGGTATCAAAGATTTGCTATTACTTCATATGTTTGAAAAGCTCTTCTTTTTTTAAAGCAAGCCCAGAGCAGCCACCCACTTTAGGGAATTTAGAATACAGTACAGTTTTTTGAGTGTATGAAATATATACTGTATAATGATAATATAATACATAATGTAAAAATAAGTTATGAGGTGGGCATTATGTATCATACATTATGCTATCTGAATATACAAATATGTTTACATGGGGCCACCTATACTTAACTATTTTAATAGGACCATCTATGTACAAATTCTAACTCTCTGAGCACTACTAAGAAACCAGAATTCAGAGACAATTTGGAAAATCCTCTGGTTGGTGAATACAGAATTGTGAAAGCTTGTTGTTGAGTTGTGGGAAAGACCCCGACTGACACTTAATTTTAGACACAGTCAGTGCATTTTGTAATGTGTTTTTTTTTTTTGAGATATCTTAGGAAACAGAACTTCAGAGGAGATAAGGAAGGGAAGGACTACTAGAAAAAAAGAAAACAAGACAGCAGGAAATTCTAATGAGAAGAGGCAAAACACTCTCATCACTGGCCTCAGAAAGGCAGTGTGGCTTGTCTTTGCTCAGATACATATGGAAGCTGAACTTAGTGGGTGTTTCACAGAGGGGAATTGTTTCAGTTTGCTAAAACTGCAGAATGCAAAATACCAGACATGGGTTAAATTTAACAATGGGGATTTATCATGTTACCAAGAAAATGACCAAATTAAGGCATCAACAAGAAGATATTTTCTTGAAGAAAGGCTGCTGGCATTCAGGGTTCCTCTGTTACATGGGAAGGCACACGGCCATGTCTGCTCGTCCTTTTTTCTTGGTTCTGGTTTCAATGGCTGTCTCCAAATGTCTCTAGATATTCTCTCTCAGTGTTCTGGGCTTTTACTATTTTGTTTGTTTGTTCTTAATCCTTTTCACAAAGAACTTCAGTAAAAGATTAAGACCCACCTTGAATGGGCCAGGTGACATCTCCATGGAAACAACCTAATCAAAAGGTGCCACCCTCAATAGGTCTGCATCCACAAGGATGGTTTAAGAGAACATGCCCTTTTATGGGGTACTTAACAGCTTCAGGTCAGCACAGGGAAACCACCTGAGCACAGAGACCTCAGCTTCCACTATTCATTCATATATTGTGTCAGGCATTGGAACAGTCACTGAGGATACAAAAAGACCTAAGGCATTAGACATGGTGTTTAGGAACTGTGGCTTAGAAAGCACATTTGATTGTTGAAAGAGTCAAAATAGCAGTGTCCTGAACATGAGATGTGTTTATATGTCCCTCACATGATAGTCATAAGTTGTTCAGTTTATTTCAATTCAGCTTTCTTCTGTTTTGTTGCTCTGCTATCCCCAAGAAATTGAGCTTCTCTTCATGACCCTGGGTGGCTGCAGAGAAGAAGAAGCAAGGATAAAGAACAACTGTCCTATTTACTCATATACCACAATCCAAAACTGAGTTGCATGGCTTCCCCTGTTCACAAAGAAGCCTTGGGATTACAATAATTATCTGGATGGTCAAACTCACCTGAAAATTCCATTGCTATAGAACAAGGGAGAATGGAAATGGGGGAACAATTACTGGTGCCTGCCCCATCGACTGGTAGAAGAAGATGGACACGTAAACAAATATGAAGATGCATAAATGACCTGCAACCTCCCTTCTCCAAAATACAGATTTTCTAGGCTTCATTTCACCTAAGGTGACCTCCCATAGAAATAGACCAGAACAAGGTACTACAACCGATCCAAAACCAATCATACATAGAAATATATTTAAATATCCCAGTGAACATGCATAGTTTCAACCCAGGTGTACTTTGCTTTAATTTCATTTATTTTACTTAAGTTCTTTAAGGATGCATTGAAAAAGCACTTACTACACTCTTCCATGCATTCTTCTCTTTTTTCTCTTCCCATTTCCAGTACTTTTCTTATGGAAATCTCCTTCTTACTCCTGTCAAACTCCCCACACCGTTACGAGTAAAAGGAAAATAATTTTTAAAAAAGTAGGAAAATTAAAGTAGCTTTTAGTGTTTAAACAGAACTTGGATCATTTAATGATTACTCAGAGTAATGACCTTGAATGCTATGGGCCATACTCCATGTAAGAAAGCTTGGGGCAGTTCAGAATTTCTATGAAAATAATTACTCTAATGTTTTCTAAAATCATGTAATGAAGAAATTTACACCTATTATTTAGAAAATGCACTTACAAAATATTTCCTCTCAAAATTGCTGGATAAATTAAGGGTAGTAACAGTAAAACATATAATACCTAAAAACTCCAAATATCTTAAATAGAATGTCACCTTACTAATGTGTGCTTTTTAATTTTTTAATTTACAGAAGACTATAAACTATATAAGGGCAGTGAGAAATAGTCTTTTGTATTTGTATCTTCCTACCATACCTAAACAACAATTAGACACCTCCTATGCATAAAGATCTGGGTTCAGTGCTGGGTGTGCTGAGGTGAATAAGAAACACACGCACATACACACACACACACACACACACACACACGAGCATATACAACTTCTAGAATGGACAACTGCTGGATGAGAAGTAAACAGGTATAGATCAGCCAATAGATTGTTCTGGCAAGGCACCTAATTTGGATGATAGAAAATAAAATTAGGCTGTTGGTCTTTCTGCGATTTCCAACAAACTGTGGACAAATATCCATCTCTTGGGAAATCATCCCTCTCTAAAATAAGGCTGTTCTGGCAAAACTTCTGTGGAATTCAATGTAAGTGCTCTTTGCCTAATTTCTCCCTGTTACGCATAATCAACCCCTGCCTAAATATCCCGAGTGCTTCTCCTCTTGACCACAGTTCTAATTCTCTAGATGGTCATCCCCTATACTTTATTTTCATTTGGCTGCACTTCCACTATACAATTATTTTAATCAAGAATACTGTCTCCTTTAACCGTGATAGCAAATGGCACTATTTCCAGAATAGGGTGGAAAATTAAAATGGTTAGAAGCCAATGTTTTGCTGCGTGGTGCAATGCGAAGGGGGTGGCGTAGCGGTGGAAGAGGGTGTGCTCTGTTGGGCATAATGGATAACAGGTTTGTGCCCTGCTACGTTAAAATCATAATGTATTCTCTCTGAAAGTTTTTTATTTCAGGACGGAATTGTGGAATTTGTATCAGGTGAGCATTCAGAGAACATTCAGTGTTGAACGTTGTATGTCAGTGTCTGAAATCTAGTGCCTGCCTAGAGATACTTAGTGAATCCTGGTTTAAATAGATTTAAACACAGACAAGTGCAAAGGAAAGTGTTGACTTGACACAGTGTCTCCCAAACCAAGGTGTGCACAGGAATCACTGGCTAGGAGGCTACAAGGCTGATTTCTAGGTTCTATCCCTAGAAATTCGGATTCTATCAATATGAGGTTAGGCCTTGGAATCTGTAATTTAAAGAAATGAAAGCTGAACCACACATGCTTCTTTTGAGCTGGTACATGGATTCCCACCGTTGCAGATTATTGGGGAAATCTGATACCAGCAATGCAAGCCAATCTGGTTTCAGTAAACCGTAAAATTTAAAGCGAAATGGAGATGGGTTTTTCAGGTTACTCTTACTTTCAATAGAGGTAGGTGATTTGCTCCCCTTTAAATGCTCTTGTGACTGACAGATACAAATACAAATATATTAATACAATTATAAGGCACAAATTAGAATAGGATTTATCACAGTAAAACTAAGTAGGTGCTCATTATTGCTTGCAGTACTCAAAGAGCCAAATTTCTTTATCACTCCTGAAAGCAATATTCAAGTTTAAGTTTACCCATGTAAACAGGAGAGCCCTAATATAGTGTTATGACAGTCTACTCACAGCAGTTGTTCATACATTGGTACCAACTAAATTAGAGGATTAACAGAGATGAACGGAATGGGTGCTTTGGACCTTGTCCAAAGGTCCTTATTTCCCAATCCTGTCTTGTTCTTACCAAATGCAACATGGAATACGAAAACTTTAAATTAGATATAAAGACACAATGATGAAGTATTTTATTCACTTCTCCATGTGAATAAAATATAGCTGTCCAGTTTGTATTTCATAAGAGAGTCTTCTCTATAAGAGATGACTTTTCATACTTGCACTTTATAAGTTCACCCTCCCACCTACAAAAATGTATAAAAATCCATCCAGTCCACGCTCTACTTTTCAGTAGAAGCTATCATTAGTGAATTTCCCTGCCCTTTGTTTCTTCTATTTTTCTTTTGTGACATGTGTTGGCCGTGTCAAAGTATCAGAGTATAAAAAAATAGAAGAGAGAAAAAAGAGACGACAATTGTCCAATCCATGGAAAACAAACACAAAACTCAAATATTGTCCTTAAAAAATACTTCTGCTGAAGCAATGTGGGTGATTATGTACCTTAAGCTGTTCATGTTTGGTTTGGTAGGTTTTCATACTGTTTCCTGAGAGACAAGGTACAGACATTTTCTGGACTTCGGCTACATTTCAATGTGATGTGAGGACAGGGTTGTCTTTGCCAGGGCTGCTGTGACCAATACCATACGACAGGGATGTATTAGCTCTTGGTTTTGGAGTCTAGAAGTCCAACATCAGGGTCCTGGCAGCTGGCTCTCTCCTGGATTCTGGAGCATGCTGCCAGCTCCCCTTCACATGGTTTTCTCTGTCTTCTTGTTTCTGCTTCTCTGGTTTCCACTGACATCAGTCCTCTGCTCCCAGGCTGAGTCCAAATTTCCTCTACTTATAAGGACTCCAGTCATATGGAGTAAGGCCCACCCTGATTCAACTTGTTCTCATTCACATAAGATCCTCTAAGTTCCTATTTACAAATGAGTCCATACCTATAGGAAAAGGGCTGAGGACTTGAATGTGCCTTTGTGTGACATGATTCTGCTTAATCCGCAGTGATGAAAGGGAATGACTTGACCTTTTAAAAGGTCAAGGTAATGACTTTATTGAACACAAGATCCCAGTACCTCCTCCATGGCTGAGACAGGGCTGTGTCATGGATAAAAGCATAAGTACGGTCTGACAAGGCCAGGTTTAAATTCATGTTCTTCTTACACCTTGGGTAATTGTTTAACCTCAGGGAGTCTCAGGTTTTCTAGTTTTAAAATGAGTATAATAAAATTCCCCTCATAGTATATTGAAAGGATAAAATAGAATGACATAGCTAAATCATCTTCTATAATTACTAGCAAATAAAACATGTTGTAAGAAATGTTTAATTCTACGTTGTTTCCTGCAGTGTGTATTTATCACAGATTTTTTTTAAACATAATTTTGAAATAGCTTCAAACTTTCAGGAAAATTGCCAGAATAATGCAAAAACAATACATAGGACTTTATATACCCTGTTCTAGTTTGCAAGTTGCTGGGATGCAATATTCCAGAAAGAGAATGGTTTTTAAAAAGGGGAATTTAATAAGTTTCAAGTTTACATGTTCTAAGATGGTGAAAATGTCCAAATTAAAGCAAGTCTGAAGAAATGCCCAATCTAAGGCTCCCAAGTAAATATCCCTTGCTTTAAGAAGGCCAATGATGTTCAGGTTTTCTCTCTCAATTGGAAAGTCACATGGCAAACACGGCGATGTCTACTAGTTTTCTCTCCAGGCTTTTTGTTTCATCAGTCTCCCCTAGGTGTGCTTTCCTTCTTCATCTCCAAAGGTCTCTGGCTGCATGGGTTATTGTGACTCTCTCCAAAGTGGTTCCCTCTTAAAGGGCTCCAGTAAGCAACCCAACATTGAATGGGTGGAGATATACCTCCATGGAAACTGTCTGATCAAAACTTTACCAACTTGCAGGATTCTGAGACATTTATTTTATCATTCTATCTATCTAGCTATCTACCTATTTACCTACTCAGAATCTAACAATTTGAGAATAGGTTGCATATATCATGATCCTCTAACATTAAACACTTCCAGGTACATTTCCTGAGAAGAGGAATACTCACTACGTAACCACCTTAAATAAAACTACCAAGTTCAAGGAATTTAATGCATCCAGTTCATACTACAATTTTTTAAATTGTCCCAATAAAGTCTTTTTTTCCTGGGTGGAAATTTTTTTTTTTACATTAGTAACATATGTAACCTAAAATCTCTCTCTTTAAACCCTTTTAGATGTAAAATTCAGTGGTGTTAATTACATTCAAAATATTGGGTTACTATCACCATCACTCATTGCCAAATTTTTTCTACGACCCCAAACAGAAACTCTCTACCAGTTAACTTTTATTTGTTGTTTCTGGCATATATATATAAGCTTTTTATATTGTGTAGTAAAATATACATACAAAGCAAATAAAGGAAAAGGCCAATAATTTTCACAGCATTCTTCAACAAGTAGTTACAGGACAGATCCAGAGTCTGTCATGGGCTACAATACTATCACCTTAGATTTTTCCTTCCAACTACTCCATGACATTGGAGGCTAGAAGAAATACCTATTTCTTTTATCATCAGAATCCACTTTTTTTCTTTTTTGTGAAAAATAGCTTATATACACAAAAGCAAAAATTTCAAAGCACAATGCAACAATTAGTTGTAGAACAGATTTCAGAGTTTGGTATGAGTTACAATTCCACAATTTTAGACTTTTACTTCCAGCTACTCTAAGATACTAGTGACTAAAAGAAATATCAATATACTGTTTTAGCAATCTTACTCATTTGTTAAACCCTACTTTCTCTGTATAAATCCACCAACACTTTTGATCTTTCTCCCAGTTTTTAGGGGTATTTGGGCTATGCCCATTCTAACTTTTTATGTTGGAAGGGGTTGTCAATAATATGGGTTAGCGAGATAAACTAGTTGATGCTCTGGAGAGCTGGGCCCTCTAGGTTTCAGGACTTATCTGATCCAGGAACCAATCTGGAGCTTGTAGGTTTCTGGAAAATTATCCTGGTGCATGGAGCCTTTTGTAGAATCTTACATATTGCCTTAGGTGTTCTTTAGAATTAGCTGGAATGGGTTTTGTTGAGGTTTAGCAAGTACGATAGGTAGCAACGCCTAACTGAAACTTGCATAACAGTGACCTCCAGAGTAGCCTCTCGACTCTATTTGAACTCTCTCAGCCACTGTTATCTTATTTGTTGCGCTTTTTCCCCCCATTTGGTCAGGATGACATTGTTCATCCCGTAGTGCCAGGGCCAGACTCATCCCTGGGAGTCATCTCCAAAGCTGCCAGAAACACTTTCACCCCTGGGTATCATGACCCATGTAGGGGGGAGGACAATGACTTCATTTACAGAGTTGGACTTAGAGCAAAAGAGGTCCTCCAGAAATAACTCTTAAGCATACCTAAAGGTAGACTAAGCTTCTCTACTACATATATAAGTTTCACAAGAGCAAGTCTCAAGATCAAGGGCTTGGCCTATTGATTAGAATGTCCCTAATGTTTGACACAGAATCAGGGATTTCCCCTGTGGTAAAGTTTAATAGCTCCATTTTTTTTTTCTCCCATTGCTCAAGCAATTTTGCCAATACTTTTTGATTGTCTGGTTAATATATTCTAGGATGTATCCGGGCATTACATTAAGATATACGGGATTAAAGGCTCTCATTCTTATTCTGGGCTCCCTGTGTTTCGATTGTTCAAATGAGCTATCCAGACAGGTTGAGTTAGATTATATGCTACAGAAAATTTAGGTCTGGACAGCATAAATCTTTCTTTTGGTCTCAAAGAGTAGGTGAGGTACTAAAATATAGACAATGTCTTCCTTACCCCTGTGTTCTGAATTACCTCAATCCTGACCTGATCAGCTTCATTTTTATATCTGCAAATCAGGTTATTATAGATAAAACATTCCCTCAAAATCCAAAAATAGTAATTATCACTCCAGACTAAATGTGACTGCTATAAGAGTTTGCAGTCTAGGCCACTATTTACTTATAAGCATTTTCTAAAGGAGACCATACAATAATTGCTCTTTTGTTTCTGGCTTATTTTGCTTGACCAAAAGACCCACAGGTTCATTCAGCATGTTACATTCCTCACAACTTCATTCCTTTTTGTAGCAGCACAATATTTGATCATATGTATACAGCATTGTTTGCTAATCTACTTCTCAGTCAGTGCAGCCTTCAAGCACTTGCATTCATTAGGCATCACATATGATGCCGGAAGTCTGCAGTACATCAGCACTCTCAATTTTAGATAATTTCATTGTTCCCAAAAGAAAGATAGCCAATAAACACAGTCTCACTAAATAGGAACTCTAAACCTCCCCGTAACTCTTGTCCCTCCCCCCATTATCTACTCCTGGTTTTTGCTGTGGTACTGCTGATATTTTCCTGTTAGACATAGCCCACAGCATGCAGTAGCAGTTTTCCCCCCATACCCTGAGCTTAAACACTCTTTGTACACGAATCATACATTTGAAGTAGTTCCTGTAGGAACTTATTTGTAGTGTTAATATTTGTAGTGTTAATAAGTGGGACACTGATTCAGCATTTGTTTGTCTGTGAAAATTTTAATCTCTCTCTCAGTTTTGAAGGACAGTTTGGCCGAGTACAGAATTCTTGGCTGGAAATCTTTTGCTTTGAGGATTTTTTTTTTTTACATGGGCAGGTACCTGGAATCAAACCCAGTCTCTGGCATGACAGGCAAGAACTCTGCCACTGAGCCACTGTTGCCCACCCTCTTTTAGGATCTTAAATATATCATACCACTTCCTCCTTACCTCCATATTGCCAGCTGAGTAGTCTGAACTCAGTCTTACGTGGTTTCCCTCGTAGGTATTAGATTGTTTTTCCCTTACTGCTTTTTTTTTTGCCATATTTATATCTTCTTTGGAGAAATGTCTATTTAAGTATTTTGCTCAATTTTTTTATTGTGGTGTTTGTGTTTTAATTGTTGAGTTGTAGAATTTCTTTAAAAATTCTAGTTATTAAACTATCATCAGATAAGTGGTTTCCAAATATTTTCTTCCATTCAATAGGTTACCTTTTTATTTTCATGCTACAGTCTTTTATTGTACAGAAGTTTTCAATTGCCATTTATTTATTTGTTTTTCTTTTTTTGCCCATGCTTTTAGTGTAAAGTTTAAGAAACCATAGCCTTGTACAAAATGTTATTGCTTAATTGCTTTACTGCATTATTTTCTAAGAGTTTTATAGTCCTGGTTCTTATATTTAGGTCTTTGATCCATTTTGAATTAATTTTTGTTTTTGGTATGAGAGGGAGTCTCCTTTCATTCTTTTTCACATGGTTATCCAATTTTCCCAGCACCATTTGTGTAAGATGTTATTCTTTTCCAATTGAAGAAACTTGGCACAATTGGCAAAAATCAAATGGCCATAGATAAGAGGATCTATTTCTGAATTGTTAATTTGATTGCATTGGTCTATATATCTGTCTTTACCACATAGGTTTTTAATAACAGTGCTTGACATGAACAAGTATTTGGCCAATGAAATAAAAATTCCTGCCTCTGGGTACTTACAATCTCAATGAAATAGAAAGCTACATACAGAGCTGCCACACCAAGGAGTAAGCTTAGTGCTGAATTAGTGATGGTGGAGATTTCATTTGTTCCAACCCACGGTATATAAAATAGGTTGGATTTTTAAGACAGTGTTTACTCTTAACTTTCTTTCTTTGTGGAAATTTCATGAGAAATTTGGGAAGCTTCTTGAGTAAAGTGATTCTCAGTGTTACAGTGCCCCCTGTGGTTGTGCAAGAATTTATGTAATCCTTACTCTATTTGAAGGCACGTATGAACCAAGAAGAAAGACAGTAATGGTGGAAACTTCAGCAAATGAGATCCTCTCTCAGAGGAATTGGAAATTCTGTACAGCTTATTCAGCCAGGGGATATAAGATGGGGTTGAGCCCTTAGATCAAAGGAAGTTTTGAATGATCTCTGAAGTCAGTGTTCACTCTGTCCCTCCATGGTCCCAAGATGTCTTAGTTCTTATGCTGACCCCAAATCTGTAGTCCAATCCCTATAACTGAGCTTCACATCTTTCATTTTTGAAGTGGAGGGGGGGGGTGCTTTGTACTGCCTGGGATTTTTGTGTTGGCTAATTGATTAGTTGTTTTCAGAATGTGTATCCAAAGCATGTTAACTATTAAATATTGTCACCAAAACTGTTGAAAAACCTAGTGGTTTCCTCCTTTGAATATTTTCTGAAAATATGTGTTCTTGTTTCTCTAGTTGAAGCTGAAGTCACATCTGTTTGCTTCTACTGCTTCCTATTTTTGCTCAGATGAGTTTAGAGTGTGCAATTGAAGGAACAAGAAATAACTTAGCAGCTGATGGTATTTCAGGAACCTGTTTTTGAAGCCCAATATTTTCAATGACTCAGGAAAATCACTTTCAAATTTTAGTTTAAATGTTAAAATTAATTACTTTTAGGGCTACTTTTTTTTTTTTTTTTGCATGGGCAGGCACCGACAATTGAACCTAGGTCTCTAGCATGGCAGGCGAGAACTCTGCCTGTTGAGCCACCATGGCTTACACACATCCAGGGCTACTTTGAATGGGGTTGGGACATAGAAAATAAAAATTAAAAAGAAGAGGCAGAACCAGGAATCTCATTATACTGAACAAGCCTTTGGAAGCCTTCAACAAAACTTAATAAAACAACTTTCAGTAGCTAATTGGCCATGTCAAATTAATTTGCTATAGCAAAATGCGTACATTGTATTTTTTTCAAAATAACAAAATATATTCTTCGTGTGCTTATACTACCTTAGCCATGAAAATAGAAGAGCAAATTACTACATTTCTTTGAGAGCTAATGATTAGTTTACATTTTTAAGAGATCATACTGAGAATACATTTACCGACCACTTATTTTTCTTTTCTTTTTTTGTGTGTTTTAAGGGGATAAAAATTGTTTTTCCCAACCAATTTTAATAATACTGTTTCATGCTCTGTGGGTGCCAATGCTAGTTCACTTGTCTGCTTCTGTTTCCAAATTCCAACACTAACATACCACTTGAGGTGTGGAAATGACAAAGCCTATTTAAAGCACATAGAGGAAGAGAGTGCACTCAAACATTCTCCTTTGCTTCTGTTCAAAGTCCTTTTCAGCCCTGGGTGGTGGGAAAATATTACAGCTTTCAGAATGGACAGAATGCCTTGTTTATTTGGGTGTTGGAAACAGACAGAGGCAAAACAGAAGCAAAGACAAACATCAAAGAAGACATCAAAATCAGTAGCATCTGAAAAAAAAAATCTGTTAAACTAAAATTTTATTGCCCTTATTTCTTTTAACAAATATCATTATTCCCTTTAGCAATTAACTAAGGGCGACTAGAGCTGTTTTTAATATGTTGGAAAATTTTCTTTTTTAATGTGTTTGAAATTTTAAAACTCAAAACTCTCAAAAATTCAGGGGATATCCTAAATGGTACCAAGAACTATAAATAATCACACAAATGATCAATCAACTTATTAACATATATTCTTAGAGACTATTATGGTTTAAACCTTATGATTGAAATGCATATAAGAATCTAAGGTTATGTAGATCTGGCTTAAGAGTCCAATATACCGTTTGCTTTCTCTGTCCCTCCAAAACCCAATTTTAATATACATTGTTTCAGTTTGTTGAAGTTGCCGAAATGTAATACACCAGAAATGGGTTGACTTTTATATTAAAGGGTATTTATTAAATTATAAGTTATATTCTAAAGCCATGAAATCTCCAAATTAAAACATCAAGAAGAAGATAACATTCACTCAAGAAAGGTCGATCCCTTCTGGGGTTTCTCTGTCACATAGGAAGTTACATGGTGACATCTGTTTTTTTTTTCTCTTGGCTTCTGATTTCAAATAGTTCTCTCAGCTTCTCCTGCTCTTGGGGTATTTTTTCTGCATCTCCAAATGTCTGTGTGTGTGTCAATTCTCCAAGCATCTGTGCTGTTTCCAAAAGATCTTCTTCCTATAAGACTCCAGTAAGTGGATTAAGACCCACCTTGATTTGGCAGGGTCATATCTCCATAGAAACAAGCCAATCAAAAGTTCCCACCCAAACAATAGATCTTCCCCCATGAGATTGGATTAGAAGAACATGACTTTTCTGGGGTACGTAACAGTTTCAACCAACACACACGGTATGAAAGTCCACTTCATTGGTACATCTGTTCTCTGAAACATCTGGACCTAATTTCAGGCAGCATTTTATATTATTATTCTTAATCAGAGAAGACAGTCTCAAAGTTTCTATCTAACTATCAAGCACTAACTCAAAGCTTAGCTCAAAAAAGTAGTATGGGGCGGGCCGCGGTGGCTCAGCGGGCAAGAGTGCTTGCCTGCTATGCCGGAGGACCCCGGTTCGATTCCCGGCCCCAGCCCATGTAAAAAACAAACAAACAAACAAAGTATAATAAAACAAGAAAATGTTTAAAGATGTTTCCCTTTCTTCCTCCCTTCCTTCCTTCTATCCTTCCTTCCTTCTCTGTCTTTCCTTCCCTTCCTCCCTCTCTCTAAAAAAAAAAAAAAAAAAAAAATAAAAAAGTAGTATGAAGGGGAAAACCATAATGGAAAGAATGTGTGACATGTGTGTTCTTTAATTTCTACTTTTAGATCACACTTGGTAATTTGAAGGCTATTCCTTGTTTTCTACACAGTACATTTAAACGTTAATCCTTTAGCCTTTACCAAAGGAATCCCTCCATACAAATTCCTTCAAGAAATTCTTGCATATGGAATTCAATGTAATGCATTTGTGGTTGGCATACCACTGAGAAGATTTTTCCAGTAGATTTCCTTTGTGTCCTCCTATGAAGAGTCTTACTTGAAAATTTCTTTCCAAATTCAAAGTTTGTTGATCCTTCACTTCATTTGAACATTTATAAGCGTCCTTCTTCGTGTGAGTAAGAAAAGTATAATTGACGGTATCTTTCTTTTCTCCTTTAGTACGAGGAAGCTTATAATCTCAATTAAAATATTAATATATGTTCTGTGGTCATTTTAGCCTCATATTTTCACAATCTGTTTTCATAATTTTTGATTATGAAGACAGTCTTTATTTACAACTTATAACGATTTGTTGATTTTATTATGAATGAAACCCAACTCAAATCAAAGAAATGAATAGATACAAATAATTTTGTTTCTTCCTGCAAAGAACTGAAAATAAGTTTAGAACACAGAATTTATTTATGAATGTAATTTATTTTCATAAAAGTTCCAAATAAATGGCAATTATTTTATGGTTGAGTTGATCAAAAATGCTTCATCAAAAGGTAAAACATAATCAAATTTGAAGAGTGGAAATATGGAATAAAAATATTTAAGTTTGATCTGAGTTCTTTTGCATCTTCTGAATAATTTTTTTTTAAAATCTGGTAATTCTCAAATTATGTTATTCACTTTGAAAAACTAAGCTATTTTCTGTTCTCAAGTGTTGACTTCCAAATAGGGAAGGCATTCTGAAATTTCTGGAACGACGCCATCACTTATTTTACCTGTACGCAGGAGAACATTCCAGGTCCTTAGAATGGAATCAGCAAGGGCCTTCATGAAATCATAACCTGAGAACCAGTGGCTGTGACCTTCATGGCCTTGACTGAAAAGTCATATAGTGTCACTTTCTTCCTGCTCTATTGGTTGAAATAGTCAGAAGCCCATTCAGATTTAAGAGGAAGAAACATATACTCTATCTCCCAATGAGAGGAATGTCAAAGAATTTTGTAGACATCTTTTCTTTTTTTTTTTTTTTTAACATGGGCAGGCACCGGGAATCGAACCCGGGTCCTCAGGCATGGCAGGCAAGCACTCTTACCTGCTGAACCACCATGGCCCACCCTGTAGACATGTTTTGAAATCACCACGTTTACCTCTTTTGTTTTATTTAAGAAATCTAGCCTTCAATTTTATTTATAGAATGATTATACTAAAGGTTGACATTGAATTTAAGCCAAATAGTGATTAGTATACATAAGACAATAATTAATAGACTCCTGATGGATTTGCTGCTGTTTATTTTCTGTTCTACACAATGTTTATCCTTGTTGTATATACAACAAACAAGGAACAAATACTAAGCAGTTTTCCTGACTAGGTATTAAAGAGCATTAATTGCAGATGGGCTGAGTCATGGGAAGCTTGGCTATATAAGGTAAATGGAGTCTAATGAATTTGCAAACAATTTTCTTTGTGTGTTTTTAATATCCTTGGAAATGGAATGAATCATATAATAATTGTGTATCTTAGTTGAATTGACAGCGGTTTTTCCTTCTTAGTATAACATAAAATAGTGGTACAACTCATTATCGATGACAACTATCATTTGATGAAATATGATAGTTGTTAGTCACAATTCCAAACTAACAAAAGAGATTCCTCAGATATAAATAGCATTCCGTATTTTGAGAAATTTTCCATATAACAAGAAATGAGGTCTCGATCTTCTTTGAGTTGCACTCTCTTGCTGGAAACCTGTTAACGTGCAAAGTTGTTTCTTTTTTTAAAAAATGTACTGTACTCATTTCTATAATTTGATTCTAGACTTCCAAGAGAAATCAACAATGCATTAGCTGTTTCTGTCAGCTAAAAGGCCTTTTAATTGACTTGTTCCTATTGACTGAGATCCTAGAAGGCAGTCTCTGTTAATGGTATATCCTGATGCAAGTCAAGGAATAGGTTTGCCTGCACTGGAGTTAAGTGCCAGATGAAGTATATCATGTTATATTCTCATCACTTAGCATTTCTTCATGATGGCAACAAACTGAATTTCTTCAGGATGAAGCTCTGAACTACGCCATCTAAAAAAATTACCTGAATGTGAGCAGTATAGTTATAAATTTCTTGGTAATAATCCTGTCTCAAATCATAGGTACAATAATTCATTCTGGGGGGATTTTTATAGATATTATGATTAGGTATGTTTGCATTGTTACAGCTTTTAGAGAAGATGGTGCTTTTAGGATATATGTATATGCATATGTGTGTGTGCACAAATAATACACACATGGTGATGTGTATATCTACACACATATATTCATTCATTTATTTAATTATGTATTTAAAAATCATGGAGGTCCGAATATTTGATGGTGTATACTGACTACCAGTCATTCTTGCTCTTTGTATAGAACTTCCAACCTCTTAGTTTCATTTCTCGGTGCCTTTTCTGATGTGGAGACATCGCCACAAATGCATAGCTGGTCTTGAATAAACAGTAGTTGATGATTTCATTTTTTTTTTAATTTGGAAGATTACTTCGTATTGACCCACATGACTAATCAGCTACTCTAACTGGTCATTTTATCTGTTTCTTTACAAGATAAATTGCTCTTTCAAGTGGTATATTCCTGCTCAGAAACCAAAATTACCTCTTTCATATATATTCTGATTGTAGACTATCTTTTGGAATAATTAAATGAACTTTGTGGGCTGTCATGGAACTGAAAATCCTCAAAGGCAGGAAATCCATTGCCTTGCTTAATTTTTTTTTTTGCTATGTACCCTTTAAATAACTATAAACAGGAGTGTGGTTAATACATATTATTCAGATTTGGGGATGTGAAATAGGAGACACAAGCATGAAATCCTATTTTTATTACTATCATTAAACTTACGATTCTCTGGCCACTTTTCTCTGGTCTGTGTAATTGCAAAGTTCTTCATATTTTATTCATTAGAAGAGCTTCTCGGGTCTATTCTTCTGTTGCTGTCTCTGCTGTTTCCAACACTTCCTAATGGGTGTGATCTGTGGGCTCCATCAACTTTCTGTCTATGTCTTTTCAAGCTTCTAATGAATATTAGATTTTCAGTCATCCATTATGTTGCAAGTACAGAAGTAAATGCGTAGGGAATTTTGTTTGTTCATTAGCACTGTACAATGCAAACTCAATTCATCTCCTTCATGTTCTCTTTAATGTATTTGCCCACCTGTTTAAAAAATGTGAAGGGGAACTTGATTCATGTATGTATGTACATAAAAGGCTCTTTTTGGTCTTTTTTTTTTTTTTTACCATAAATCAGATAAAATCTGTTAACCATTAGTGATAAAATACTATTTTATAATTAACCCTTATTGTATCTGGGATTATGTTTGTATGTTTTAAAGGAAGAACATAGGAGTTATTATACGTGGTTCAAGAAAATAAATGAGTATAAGAAGAAGGAACAAGAGAAAGAAAACAATTTGAAGGGAAATAGTATGTGCTGAGGGAAAAGAGATTTTTAGTTGGTTAAAATACTTGAAAAGGGTATCAAGTGTAGTTCAGTGGTAGAATTCTTGCCTGCCATGCAGGAGATCTGGGTTCAATTCCCAGCCTGTGCACTTCCAAAGGAAAAAAAAAATTCAACAAATGATGCTGTAATAATGGGATAGTCACATAGAAAAAGAATGAAATGAGACCTCCAGCATACAAAAATAAATACTTGAAGAATATGTTATTTAAATAGAGTATAACTTCTGTCTTAGATCTTTTTGTTCAACCTCTAAGTTAAAATTTATTCTTTTACTCTGAGCAAGCTTAGTTTTGATTGAATTGATTCAATTTGATTGACTTCAATCAAATTGAAGTCCTTCAATTTGATTGAAGGACTAATGATAACAAATACCTTGAATTTGTTTGTTGTCTTGAGAAATGGTTACCATGACTGAGAGGTGGGTCTGTTAGCATGAATGATCACAATGGCATTTTGATTAGCTATGCCTCATTTGTTCCTTTCTCACTTTACTTAACACACAATTATTGATTTATCCAGTGCCTTATTTTCAAAAAAGATTAGCAGCTATTGGGGATATGTATGTGTGACTATCTGTAGGTGTAACTCTTTATATGCATAAATACAAGCTGAAGAGTAACTGATATTCTTTAGGCTTTGTGAAAAAGCATTGGAAAAAATGAAATCTCATAAAGACTCATAATTAGTCTTTATACCTTGTAGGGAATTTACAACCTGATAAAGAAGATATGACTTGTGCTCAATTAAGAGAACCCAAATATAAGAGAGTATGCAATCAATAATCCACACACTTTTTCAAAGTAATCTATGTTTGAAAATGAGAACTACTTTCCGCTAAATGTCAGAGAAGACTTCTTAGATGAAAGGGATTATGAAGGGGACTCTGAAAAAGAAAGAATTTAAATAGAATTGAAATGTGGAAGGAAGATGATCAAGAATTTTTGGAGGGCAAAATTATATTAGCAGAAACAAAAAAAAAGCAAGATTTTTTTTCAAAATGAGGATAAACCCAGTTTGACTGAAGCATAACATATGTGTAAGAGAATAGACATGCCTGAAAAGATATTTGTGGGGAAGAAAAGGTCTTGTATATCAGGTTGAGAATGTGTTTGTTTTTAATTCATTTGGAAATGAGTTGTTATCGAATATTTTGCTGCCAAAAATAATTGTAATAGAAGAGTTTCATAAGGAAAACTCATTGAGCACAAGAGTGCAGCATGGTTTGTAGAGAGGGTAACCTGAATGGCAAGCAGAAAATGCTAAACCATGACAGTAGACTCAGATAGAAAGAGTTCAATGTAAGAGATGCTTAATGAGAACATTAATAATGTTTGCAGCTCTGGATTGTCAAGAAGCTAGTATTTATTGAATAAGACTCTCATTTTCTTAGCCTAGAGACCCAGGAAATGGGAAATCATAGAAGAGACCTGGGTGGAAAGGGGGAGACCATCACTTTTAATGTTCAGATGGAGCAGCCACGTGAGCATGGTCAACACACCACTCAGGAAGGAAAGCAGGGTTGGGAAGTTTAGACCCTTTATGCATTTGCATATAAGCAAAATGTGAAATATCTATGCAAAGAGGAGAGAAAAGCAGCCCAATTCTTCAGAGTTCCAGGGTCACAGAAGAGTATAGGCTGGTAATAATGGAGAAAGAAACTGTTGGGTGGAAGGGATAATGAAGTAGCTGCGTAGATGAAACAGAGCAGAACCACACCTTCCCTTCCAAACAAAAGAGAAGTGAGCATGGAAGAGCCCTTTACCACAGGAAATAGAGCTTGAGAATGTTTTTTTTTTTTTTCAGGGTCAGTAGAAGAATAACAAGAGAGGATTTGAGATGGGCCTCTCTAATCATGCCAAAGTATGTAACAGGGTTTAATGCAGAGAATGAAATGAAGGGAATAGAAAAAAGGGTTAGGGAAGAGTGGATGAGTTTGGGTCATACTTTTCTGGGGAGTTTTCCAGAGACATCATGAGAAGATTAGCATTACTCGTAAGCTTTATGTACATCGGACCGAGATGTATAGTTGCATAGTAGGAGGAAATTAGTTAGTATATAAGTTGTGGTGACCTTTAACACAGTTACAATTCAACTTCATTTTTCCTCTGTATTTTACTTGTCTGTTCTTTTTATATTTACCTCTCTTTAACTGGAGCTAATTTAACCTAATGCAAGTGTTTTGATGGTGGAATTAAATCTAAAGCTAAGTACTTTTAGCACTTAGCAACTTGTAGTGTCACTAATCAAGAATTCTTCAGGAAGAAAACATGTTTAAATATTTTGCTATTCTCCGTGAGGTGACATGTCCCCCAGCCTGCACCCCACTCCCCTGAAGTGGTAATAGACTGTCACTTTGGCATAGTGAGCAGATCACCAACACCATGATTCTAAAGTGTTGGTGTACACTGTAGTCATTTCAGGAGTATAATGAAAATGAATAATCTTGAGCCCCATTGCCGAAGTCTGGAAGGCTCCTGAACCTGTATTCTTACAAGAACACCAGCTTATTCTGATTTTGTTGTGCCAGATGTTATACTTTTGGAAACACTGATCTAAGATCTCTAGAGAGAAATTTAAATAGGTTCCTGGTTATAAGTCTACCCCACCGCTCCTTGAGATGGCTGTGAAACAAAATTATAGAAGTTAATGCAATTTGGCCTCAGAAATATTGGTATTTATGAGAACATTTATTTCTCTCTTTTTTGAAAGATAGAAATCAATAGATAGACCTGTATAACTGAGGTCACAATACAATTGGGAATATCCACAAGAGAGGTGGGGATACATATACAATAAACTCCTGAAGTTTTCCCAATACAATGATAAATTGATACATACTTTCATACTTTTGACTCAAGAACAATTGCTGTGCAGAATTTTATATCCTTTTGTTTCCTATCTGTAATAAAACTAGTTTTCACAGGATATAGTAAAAGCATTATTGGGGTTTGCAGCTGTCAGACCTAATTTAGGTCTTCTTTTCCGTGTGATCTTCAAGAATTTACAAACCCATTTTTTTTTTAACTTTTATTACTTTATCTGTAAAATGAGAATAAAATTCTTCTCAGTGTGTTGGGAAGCTTGAATGAAATAAATTATGTGAACCTCATTTTGAATGCTAATTGTACAGGAATATAATCTCACCATTTGGAAAAGATAAATAGCAAGTAAATTTATGTGAAGTTAACTTTAGCTTTTTCCCTGGAACTGTATTCCCCATTAAACATTAGCTTTGACATTCCACATGCTGCTTAAAACTCTGCTTCAAATCTGTTTCATTCTAACTGGAGTTAATGTGTAACATAGAACATTCTTTCCTAATCTACTACACTGTGAGGGTCTTGATGGCAAGGCACAGTGATACCTGTTTTATGTTCATGTTCTCTAACCTATCATTGCTTTGCCACTGTAGACGTTCTTTGACATTTTGTTAAATAAATAGATCAACTGTAATGTGAATCCCTTTATAAGTGAGGTTCCTACTCTATGCCAATTCACAGTAGTTACTTATCAGCAGCTTGAAAGTTATAATTCTCCAGTCCTGTCTTTAAAATGACAATGATAATTGATATCTGTAGTGACAGCTTAAAATTCCAAGGAGGAATATAACTTTTTAGAGACTAATGACATCATAACATGTATGTCCCTGCAAGTGAGTTATTTTTTAAAATGTCATCTGTGGGAAATCCTTCTGGGATGATGTTTTCTTCTCTTAGCAGAAAGCAGGCTCTGGTCTACCTCCTGGGGATATGGCTGTGAAAAAGATGTTAAAAGCCTTAGCTCTAACTCTAATGAGGGGCAACACATGAAGAAAACATAAAAAGAGCAAAGAAAAACAAACAAAAATGCAGTTTCTTAGTTGCAATTACTCCTAAAGAACCAATGGCGTGATTCTGTAGTAGTTTAGATAGGGTCAAAAGGGGAAAGATGCAACACGATTTCAAGATCCAATGATACACTGCCATCAGCCTCTGTAAAGGACTGTGGACAGAGGGGTCCATGTAAAACAAGTAGCAGAAGGAAAAGAGCATGTGTGAGGTTGACGAGGAGGCTGGGGCAGCCGGATGGTGGTGAACAGGCTGGGGGTGGAATGAAATAGAACCAGGAAGTCTGTGGGGCCCACACACGCAGGGCCTTGTGGGCCATGGTAAAAGCTTTGCATTTTATTCTTGTTGCTTTGGGGACCTACCAAAGGAAGTTTTTTTTCATTTTACTTTTTTTTTTTTTGAAATAGAAATACGCATGCCATAGATCACAAGTCTTATGTGCTCAGCTCAGTGAACTTTTATATATATATATATATAAACCCATGTGACAGAACCCAGATCAAGGTATAAAACATTCCCAACACCCTAAAAGTATCTCTCAAGCCCTCTCCCAGTCAAAGCCCCAGTTAAGTGTCACCACTTCCTGACGTCTTTCACCATGGGTTACTGTGCCTATTCTCCAATGTCCTATGAATGGAATCCCACAATTCCTACTTTTTTGTGCCTGGTTTCTTTCTCTCAACAAAGTCTGAGACCCATCCATGTTGCTACATGCATCTGTAATTGTGTGTGTATGTGTGCGTGTGCGTGTGCATGTAATATTCCATTGCATGACTATACTGACCTTATTTATTCATTATTATTTTATGGAGATGTAGGTTGATTCCAGATTGGGGGTATGATGAACAACCTCTGTAAACACCTTTGTTCATGTATTCTGGACTTGTGTATTCATTTTTCTTGTCTATACCTAGTAGTATAACTATTGGGTCAGAGGGTGTGCATAAGCTTACTCTTCAGAGTTACTTAAGCAATAGTCATGTTTAACCCCACTCTCTAGAAATAGAAAGAATCAGAGACTATAATAAGAAGCTCATTCAAACTCATACATTTGCTGAGTAGTAGAGTTCAGTCTAAAATTCAGGGATTTCTTTTTCCAAAGTACTTTCAGGGAAGGCCAGCTCCCTCATAATGGAAGAGGATTTTAATCAGATTAGATAAATCATATGACAAATACTTTTAAAAGTCTCTTTGCATGCTCTCAGAATAACTTTAGCAAGGTGTAACAATAGTGGAAGCAAGTATTTTACTTTGGAAAATGTCATATCACCTAGAGAAGAGATTATTTAGCTTTGACTAGGATCTGTCATTTACTGATTGAGTCATTGTTTTAGATTTCTAGGCTGCTTAAAGCAGGTACCATGAAATGGGGTTCTCTTAAGCAATGTGAATCTATTAGCTTATGGTTTTGAGGCTAGAAGAAAGTCCCAATTAAGACTTTCTTCCCAAAGACCAGTTGCCAGCAATCTTTGGCTCCTCTGCCACATTGCCATTCAACAAAGTACATAGTGACATCTGCTAGTTTCTCCCTTCTTTTCCATGTTTTATTGCTTTCACCTTCTTACTTCAGTGACTCTCTGTCTCTCCATTCTGTTTATAAAATATTTCATTAAAAGGATTAAGACCCATCTTGAATCAGACAGATCACACCGTACCTGGAGCCACATCATCCAAAGGTCCTATTTACCTTGAGTTCACACCACAGGAATGAATTAGATTTAAGAAAATATTTTTCTGGAGTACATACAGCTTCAAACCACCACAGTTACCTTGGAAAGTAACGTAACATCTGCATGTGCCTCTGTTTCTTCACCTGTGAAATGGGGATATTAAAAGTACATACCTCAGGCAGGCCACGGTGGTTCAGCAGGCAGAGTTCTTGCCTGCCATGCCAGAGACCCAGGTTCGCTTCCCGGTGCTTACCCATGCAAAAAGAAAAAAAAAAATACATATCTCATAGAGTTGCTGTAATAATCAAATGAACTAGGACATATAAAGGACTGAAAACAATGTCTGGAATAATTTAAATGGCCATTAAAGATTTACTAGTATAAATATACACATGGTTTAATACCCAGATATATTGAGATGATTATTTCTATGATTGTACATAGATATCTGGTATTTCAATTTTCTAACTCTATTTCTTATTCATTAAATGGCAATTATGTTAACCAGTCTAGGCTAAAAAGGGTAATGTTATGAAATATGCCCCAATCCCAAATGTCAACTGCTCAACAAAATAATTGTTTCTTTCTTATCACATCACAGTTTGATGTGGCTTTGAAATCCTTCTTCACTCTTGTCACTCCACATCTGGAAACTGCAGCTTCCAAGTTTGTCATATCAGAGAGATTATTTGGTAAACTCAACACTGAATACGTGCATTAAGTTGTTCCTTTATTATTATCATTTCTTACAGATTTATAATAGTGTCTCTGACTGGTCATTTTCATCTGTGCAGCAAACATTATCTCAATATGTGTCCAGACATTAAAGAAGCAAAAAGCCATCTGAGTCATTGTGAAAGTAAATGCTCATACATAAACCAAACGGAGTTGGCCCCAGGGCCTAGAGCCTCAAGCCCAGTTTTGCCTACAGTTGCCATGTGACTTTAAACAAGCCATTTAACCTTGCTGGGATCCTTCATTATAGCCCATCAGAATGCAACATGGTATTATATTCTCCTACAAAAATTTAAGCCATGCAAATAGAATAATAATTTAAGTCAATCATTCCCCTCGTCTCTGTGCTTAACCACCACAGACTCCTGTAATACCTTTTAGAGAGTTTGGTCAAGTCCAGCTTTAAATGTCATCAAAAGTGACTTTTATCATTTTGCTTCAGAGGCAATATTATTACTCTTTTGCCCCCACCCCCCTTAGGCTTAGTTCAATTGAGTAGGCAGGATGAAAAAAACATCGAATCACATTGTAAAAATGTTAATTCTTAATGTCACTGACTAGCTCTTAACACACTATTAGACTATGTTCTAATTTAATGATCCTGACCAGCAAGAGTAAGACCAAGATTGACTTTGATGAATGTCTACCATTATTTCTGATATGGATGAGGTTGTTTTCCTTTCTGACTAACCGTTTCCTCATAAGTTATGCTCTATTTAGACGAAAAGAGTTTATAAAATACTTTCTGAACTTCAGAATCTTCTTTCCTAAACCATTGTTTTAATGATTTGCATTCTGATCACAGAATGAACTATTTGAGTGCAATCATTGGTCTTCACTTGGCCTGATAACTTCAATGTATCTTTCTCCTCTCTGCTTTTTAAGCCCACAAGTCTTAGCAACAATCAATGAAATAAATATGTTCAGTATGTGCAGAAATCTCTCATTGTTCCAAACAGTTACTTCCTAAAGATGCTGTCATGAAAAAATAGATACCCTTTCTTTTGTTGCTCTTTCCTAAACAGAATTTTCATCTAAGGCACTGTTTACTGAGGGCCTTTTCAGAACAAAGTCTGTGGTCAAATGCTACCACTTCCATAAAACCTTTCCTAGGATTCATAAACAAAACTCATTGTTCTTACTCTAGGGTCTCCTAGCGTGTTATTAGTAAGCTCTCTGTTGGCACATATCTCAATCTGCCTTGTATTACATTTAGCTGCATGCATGTCCATCTTCCCCTGAATGACATGAACTCCTTTAGCAAAAGATAATTTCTTATTAAAATTTATATGACTAATATCCCACATTCTGACCTTCAAAAGCATAGAATTATGAAATCATTGAAGAAAATGCTATTTCTAAAATGACATATAATAAATGTGTAAATATATATGCATATGTATGTGTAAATGTGTGTTATACACATACATTTCAACTTTTAATCTTGCATCCCTCTATGCATAGAAGCTATGGAAGAGGGTTGCCAAAGGTGAAACTCAAGTGACCAGCCATGGGAATAGATTCTCTGAGCTCTATAAGGAGATTCTAACTGAATACACGGGTGGGGACATTGAGACCCAAAGGATGAACCGGGATTATCACCATTTGGAAAGGCTGATATCCAAATTAGAGTCAGAACCAAGTACCATGTTTGATGAGGGCAAAGGTAGGTATGGAAGTGAAGGTTAAACTGACAATAATTGGAACTGGGTTGGGGCAGGGCCACAGTGTCAGAGTGAAGACAGATGGGGTTCAGGTATGGAATATATACAAATGGAAGAGAGGCAACTGCAGTTGGGCCCTAAGAGCGACTTCTTGAGCATTTGCCTAAGTGTCTGCTATAAGTGCTTATCTTTATGAACCAGCAGGTGGATAGAGAGGTGGGCCAAAATAGTGTTGACCTTTCCCTTTATTTCTCAAATGTATATCCATCCATTTGTTTTCCTAATCAAATTTCAAACTCCTTGAAATAAGACCATAATTGACTTTTCTATTCATTTTTTAATCATCTCTACCAATTTTTTCATGTGGTTGAAATCTGATATTTTATCAATTATTGTCAAAATAATGCTTAATAACTAATAGCCAAAGCTCAGGGGCAGTCAGCTTTCAACATTTACCCTCACATGAGTAAGTTCTGCTTCATGTCTCACTGTAGTGCTCGAATTTGAAAGGTCAGACCATCTAGGGCATGTTCTAATGCTAGCATTGGAGAAATACCCAAGGGACAAGTAGAAATATGCATGCCTCTGTGGTCTAGACTTAAAACTGCCATGATCATTTCTGTTCACATTTCATGGTGCATAGCAGGTAGCAAAGCTGAAACAGGGATATCCACATCGCCCATGAACCTGCACAACATATAATTGAAGACCAATTTAGATGTTTTGAAATTGTAAGAGTAAGAGAAATGAGAGCTAAAACTGTTCCTGTTGGCATATTTAGTTTACAAGAATCTAAGGCTATGAGTATAAACTTAGAAATAAAGTAAAAAATGACAATAACTAGAATGTCAGCAAAAACAGCTCAACACAGAAGCACCATCTCTATATATTTACAGAACTTTGTTGCTCCATCCTCGTATTGTGTAGAATTATGCTTGTGCTGTTCATAGTGGCGGGATCAGGCCAAATTCTCTTGGCTGTAATTGTAGCTATCACTGGGAGACTGTTGTGTTTACTGCTTTCCAAGCTGGCAAGACATGATTTAAAACAATCACAAGATTAAAGAGGGCTCTCCAATTTGAATTCTGTTCAATATCCATTGTGATTAATCCAAAAATCGCATAGCCAACCTGTGTCATGATTGTTCCAGAATTTCTTACATTTGTAAAATCATAATTTGAGCTAAGAAGGTAGAGGTTGCATTTGTGCTTAGGTGTTCTATAAAGTGTACCATGTAGTTTTATGTTTGTGAATCCTGAGACTCCAGTGAGGAAATCTTAGGGGCTAGATGTTGTGCTCATGCACTTGCTAACAAAACTTGTTGATTTTAGTCTCTTTAATGTTTTAAATTAAAATGCATTACTTTCCTAGAAGAGCTCATAAAATACTCAATATGGGCCTCAAATTTCTGAGTCACAAATAGAATAAGAGAAAATCGGGGATATCACTCTTTTTCCTTCTATTTCTCCTAGTTTTTCTCCTCTTCCTCTTTCTCTTCTCTTTCTTTTTCTCCATCATACACACTCCCTCCCAAATGCCAGTATCCTTTATAAGATATTATAGAGTATGCAGTTTTATTTCTATCTCCCTTTGTGGGAATTATGAGAACATTTTTTTTTCCAAGTTGATGTTGCATTATCTTACTGAAGATAATAAGACAAATAGAAACCTGTGGGTTGGATATATAATTGGGAGGCAAACCATATCCAGAAGCTTCTTCAGGGGATTTCTAGGATGGAGAAAAGGGACAGAGCTTTAGACTTCACCTCTGCACTAAATAAGAGGGAAAAAGACACACTGTGTGGCCATGAACTGAAGACGGTTCTTTGGCAAAAAGTCATCAGGTGAAAATTGAAGGCAGGCTTTTCTGCTGAATGGGTTAAAGAAAGGCCATGCAACATTTTAAATTTTGAATATCATCGTCAAATACCCTAGCCACTTAAAAAATTGGGAAGTACTTCTGGTACTAGGAAATGGTAATTAAAATATTTGTGTAAAAAATATTTAGCAAGGCCATGAACATTTGAAAGGAATGCGGCTACCAGATGAGAGCATTTCTCTTTCTCTCTCTCTCTCTCTCTCTCTCTCTCTCTCTCTCTTTGTATGTTGACTACAAACAAGCCAAACCCACTCTTGGTGATCTCCTTAAAATTTGGTTTAGGGAGATCCTGAAAAATGTTATACCGAGCAGTACTAACAATAAATCCTGCCTTAACATTATTGCTGCTTAGAAATGCATACTGGGTCGGAGATATTTATTTACTTATTATGTTGTCTTCATTTATTTCTGTGAATATAAGAAAATATCTGTTAGTGAATATTGTCTAGGTTATCTCTCATAACTTATATCTACACATATATATTTCCTGAAAGGTATTAAATTTTTCCACCATGAATTATTTTCCACATACCAGACCATAGTAGTATATCAAGCGTTCAACCCATAGACTCTTGCCCAAGAAGGTTTGAATTCCATATCCTAACTCTGTACTTTCTAACTCCAGGGCCTTGAAATATTCCAAAGCTCTATATTTTCTCATTCCTTTCTACTTTCTTCAGTAACTTTATCAGGTAACATTAGCAGTGGGAAAATTTCAGAAAAAGTTGTTATCAGTATATATATATGGGTTATTTGTAAATTACACGTCTGTATATAAGGAATTGCCTGTTAAAAAATCTTGATAAAGCAAAATTCCTACTTACTATAATCATTAAGCAAATTTTATTCTATTTGGATGACAAATCATAAAAAAAATGTCTCCAAATAAGGGTTTCTTTCATTTGTTTAATAAGCATCTAATAGGGGTCTGCTATAGACCAAGCAGAAACCAACCAGCCATTCCCAGGAAGTACCAAGGTACACCTGTTGATTCAGCCTAATGGCATATGATACCTCCATCTCTACTGAGCATTCTGTTTTGTAATAATTATGGCCTTCAGACTGACACTCCATCCTAACCTACTGCAATATTACAAACCATTAGAGAAAATTACAACAGGTTTCACAAAACTAAACTTAGAATAGAAAGAAACTGACCAGGATAAGGTAGAAAATCCATGGGGAATAGAGCAGGAGACTTCACAGTAGTCTGCACAAACCCTCTCCATATGGTAGAAACTGAGGGCAAATATTAGGCTCATCTTGGCTTGGTGCTGTTGTTTCTTCTTTAGCAATTTTTAAAGACAATTAAAATGTTCCTTTTATTCATATCTTTTTTTTCTAATTCTTGCCCAAATTATTCAATAGTGATGCTCATTTCCTCTAGTAAGCATTCTGAATTTGCAACACTGACTCTGCTGAGCATTGCAATTAATCAATATTCTACCAAATAAATACTTTTGATGAGGGTGATGCGATGGTGGCTCAGTGACAAATTCTTGCCTGCTATGCAGGAGACCCGGGTTTGATTCCCAGTGCCTGCCCATGCAAAAAAAATTAAAATAAATAAATCCTTTTGATGAAAACACTGTTTATATATGAATATATATGTATGTATATGTATATATATATATGCATGTATCGTCTATATCTATATCTATACATCGAGAGAGAGCATGTGTATTTATACATAGCGTGTTTACATACATATGCTATATAAGATGTCTTCGTTGCATTTTCTGAGTCATCCTCTGTGCCATTTCTGGCATACCCCGCAGTGACTGTGAAATGCCTTGTCTTTCAGATGGCACACCCTTCACTTGGTGGATTGGGCGGTCCAGCGAACGACACCCTTACTGGGGCGGGTCCCCGCCTGGAGTCCAGCAGTGTGACTGCGGCCTGGATGAGAGTTGCCTGGATGTGCGATACTTCTGCAACTGTGATGCTGACAGGGATGAATGGTAATGGGAGGCAAGCAGTGGTGCAGGAAGCACCTTCACTGTGGCATAGTATTTCCCCAAAGAGAGAAGGACGTGGATGAGTCATTCAGTTTCAACTAAGGCTCCCTGCTGGGGTGATCGTTTTTTAACTTTGAAAATTGCCAGCTCCGGGAGGTTGAAGCCTAACAGTATGGGCGTTCAGTTACCCCCCTTTGTCTTCTTCTATTCCGAAGATTCCATTTAAAGCAAAAGAATGGGATGTAATGTTTAGGTTTATGATTTAGTGTGTGTTTCTTTATTATATGAAATATAGGTTTTGGAGAAAGGAGAGTGGCAAACAAGGTATGTGATCACACAAACTGTTTCTTCATTCTCCCATTGCCCCATTGATGTTTTAGTCACTGGCTATCTCTTTATCTGTCAAGAAAAATATAGCAAGGGAAATTTATATTTTTTGAGCATCTATTTAATCCTCACAATCACCTTTAATTATGTATAATTTTCTTAACTTTCCACTTAAAGTTGAAGACCCTAAATTACAGAGAAGTTAGATAAATTTCCCAAGGCCTCTTGCCTATTACGTGAAAGATCCAGAATATGTACTCAAGTGTACTGAACTCACGTGAATTTGGTTGCTTCTCTGAAATACATTTTAATTGTAAATCCCCAAGTCAATTACATCTATGTATTTTTATTCCTCCAGACAAACTGCTTGTTTTTCATTATATTGATCCTGAAAATATGCACACAACATTTCCCAGCATGCTTCTGTTTGGACTGAATTTATGGCTTTCTTTGGTTTTTGGCTTTTTAGTTTTGCTTGCTTCTTCAAATGCTGTTCAATAGTAGGTAAGAATTCCCATGTCAAGCTGCTAACACATGGGTTGAAATTTCTTTTAAGTATTTTTCTTTCCCCTGTTCAGATCAATAACAGCAGGGGCTGTTTCAAATGAAATTTTGAGTCAGAATCCCTGTTCAGCAAGTATAGGCCCAACATTTGGCTCCCTTATATGTCAATAGATGGCTTGTGTATTTAGAACATTATAGAGCTATTGAGTTGCAAGACAAAGTACTTGGATGCCTTCTCCTAACCCCAAACTTTTCATATTGATAAAATCAGGTAAAGTTGACTAGAGGTAGAATGGACTACTTCATTCTGTATGTACCCATTTTACCTTGAGGAGACATCTATATTAACATTGTGGATGTCTGCAAACCAAATATGTCTCATCTGTTGATTGAAGACCATCTCTTTTAATATTATATCCCTCAATGCCTACCCCTATCCAGTAGGTCTTCAAGTGGTAGTTGAAGAATGAATTCAGAACATCTTTGATGAAGAGAAATTATCACAAAATGGCAGCATCATGCTTAAGAGGCATGTGTGGACCAGTTGTGAAACAGTCAGACTCTTCTGCTGTCAGAAGTTTTGACTCATTCATTTCTTTGATTCATTAATTCACCTTCACTATGTAAGATGCAGGAAATTATTTGTAGATTTAGATTTAAATGGAAAAGATTCCACTCTTTTGCGTATAATGAGAGAAAATGGTATAGGAGATAGAACATACAGAATTGCTGAAAACGGGCAGTGTTTCTCTAAATTATCTTTGAACTCTTTCTTTGTTGAATTCTTGATCTTTTATTGCTGTTTCATTTCCTATGAGCATGGCCATTTATTTTTTACCACCTTTCCTAGTGGACACTGCCTCAGTGCTTTCCCTTCCCAGGGAACAGGATCAAGGCTTAATTTACTCAACTTTGAGAGGCAGAGGGGAGTATGACAGCATGTCACTTAAAGATGGAATGTTGGATTACCATGGTGAGGTGTCTCTAATATACTCTTCCCCATAATTTTCCAGTAGCAATCTATTCCACTCAGATCCGAACATCTCCCTTCTTTACCTACTCCCTGCTTTGCTCTAAACTCTGAGCCTTTCATACGTTGTTTTAAATATACCATGTAAGCTGTGCTCAGAATAACTCTTCAGAATGCTCTTGCCCTCACCCCCAGCACTACCACATCTCTACCTTCACAGACATCATTTTGTATTTCATGACCCTCTCCATTTCCTTTAGAGTCAGGGGACAAGCTCCCCTCTCCCCTACCCCCACTCTGCCACACTCTGCAGAAAGCAGCTTCTATTAGGGTGTCAAAATTTATTATTTTTATTATTTTATTAATTTATTATTTTAGAATAATAAATAATAACTTATTTATTATTAGATATAGGTCTTGTTCAACAACAGATACACTAAGCATGAGAAGGAAATGACTGAACTAATTCTTTCCACTAAGGATTAAAATAAAATGACTGAACTACCTCTTTTCTTTGTCGGGATGCCTACTTTACCCATGAGTGTTCCAGGGTAACATGTTGAGCACCTCAAGGTGAAGTCCAGGAGAGAACTGGCCAGAAGTTCCCCTCTATCATGTTTGGAAGCTGAAATTCTAAGTGAACTCCTGTGGATTTCACTCATTGTCTTAGGACCAGTCCTATCCTTGTGATGCATGATTTTAGGAAATGATTTACCATAGTTAGTAGCAAATAAACTTACAATTCAGTCTGACAATTACTCACTCATCACATGTTTAAAAGGCACCTACTCCATGCCAGACAGGTAGTCAGTTGTGCATCCAAAGTCAAGGGTGTGAAGGTCCTTGCCCACAGAACAGGGTATAAAAAAAGAGTAGTGAGTGAACAAGAAATGAGTGAGTGATGAATTTGGTAAAAGAGGGAAGGACAAGTTAACTTGGACTGGAAATAGATATAGGGTGGAAAAGTTAGATTTTAAAAGTTTTGATAGTTATGCTAATGTCTGAAGGACCAGAAGTTAGCTAGAAGAATAAGCGTTAGAAGTAGTACAGGTACCTCCATGACCTCATATAGGAGAGAATGGAATAATATGAAAATCACAGCTTCCCCAAAGCACAAAAAGTTTGTTGTGATTTTTGCACAATTTTCACATGGGAATGTATAGAAGATGAAGCCAGGTAGGACGGTTGGATCCAGATTATGAAACTCCTTCTATGCAAAATAGCAATGAGGTAGATTTGTCCATATATGGATCTTGGTCATACAATGCACATCCAGAAATGGAAACTGGTAGAACCTTGGGGACATGCACTCATTATTTATTTATCCAACTCTAATCTTTACTGCAGAATGGAAAACTATAGAAGCTGACACAACTGGGAATAACATTTATCAGCATTCTTTTACCCTCCTCTTGGCCAACATATGCTCAAGTTGGCTTTCCACATATTTCAAATATTTGTTTCTGGCAAGCATGCCCCTTTTGGTATCACTGGTATTCTGGGAACATCCAAAAAATCTCAAACTGTTTGTGCTGTAAAATTCCCTTGAGTTTCTGCTCTTAGGGAAAGGTTAATCAGAAAACGTATTTGGGGTATTGTAACTTCTACTGGATAGCAGTTCAACATATTGCATGTCCTAGATAATATTCTGATTTACAAATGTTACTTATCAGCACTAAAATATTCATTATACTTTACATCCTATATCCTGTATAAATGTCCCAGCAACCCCTTGGGTCAACAACACTGTAGTATCTCCTTTAACCAGAAAGAAAACGAAGGCTATTAGATGTTTAAGTGGCTTGGTTAAGGTCACCTGACTAAGGGGGTAGAGTTGGGGTTCCAACCTGAAACCAAGGAAGCTCTGTTGACTCCATCAAATGAGCTGCTCATGTTGGGATTTTGAGTAAGCATAAGCAGGCAGTGAGGATGCTAAAGAGATTTCTCCAGGGTCTCTCAAATCACAGTTGTGGCAGTCATGCCTCTCTTTGCTATCAGGTAACTCAGGAAACCTTGGGCATCTTCCAAGTCTCCAATAATTGGTAATACTTGTTTTCTGTTTTAATAAACTTTTATAACTGAATTACTGACTTTTTAATATGTCAATAAGCACCAAATAAATTAGGAAAATGAATGTTGTAGGGGTGGATGGCAGTGAGGAGTCAGCTCAGGGGGTGAAGGTGGGTGGGGGAGAAAAAAAGAAGCCACTTATAGAATACCAAAGCACAATTCCTTCTTAGAGTATAGAGGTAAGCCTCTACTAGACTTCTGAACAAGGTGTGCTATGGAGCTGACTCCTGGAGGATTTCTATCCCAGCCAAAGAACTGAAGAAAAAAAAAAAAACTTTAGACAAATAAGATCAAGTTAATGGCTGTTTGCTGCAAGGGAACTTTTCTTCCAGGAAAGTACCCAGCTTCCAGGAAGACTTCCACCTGGGTGTCTTCTGACCCAACTGGGCTGTTTCAAATAGGAAAAGACACTCTGATGGCAGTTGCAGCCTACGGTCCCTGGAATTAGCAAGGCATAGGAGTCAGCTGCATAGGCAATGGAATGGCAGACTCCAGGTAAAGGGATCAGAAGGATAGTTGGAGAAGGGCAGTTTGGAGAGTGCCAAATGAGGAGTTTTCTCCTCTAAACAGTCTGGGCCAACAAAAGTGAGTCTCCTTTGTTCATTACTCAAACATTTTTTTATTTATTTCAGAAATAAGTGCAGGCATTTTTATATGCCTTTTAATAACTCTTTGCTTCAATATTTGCCCTTAACGCATGGTTATATAAAGTTATATGGGCCAAAATGGGAGGAGAAAATGATGTAGGCTTTGAAATGTTGGACAGCTGAAATTCCGAAAAAAAAAAAAAAAAAAGAAACCTAATGTTCTTCTGTTTAAAGAACAAGTATTTTTAGGGGATTTTTTTTTTTCTTTAATGCATTAATTCCTTAAGCTTCAAGCTACCCACTATATTTTATTCCATTTCTCTGCCACACAGAAGTGATTTAATGAATCGTGCTGCATCCATGAATGAATGGTAGATGAATGACTCCTACCGTGGTTCATATATTTACCTCTCTCTTTTGGTGGATGAGGCCATGGCCATTTTAGGATTAACTGATGTTTACTTCACTGATAGCTCTTTCACAATCTCATTAGTAATATTTGCCTTCAAATCTAACCTGAACCTTTTGCTGCAGATTGAATTTTTCCTGGCTATCAAAAGCAGTCATAAGTGATCCTTATACTCCAAAAAAAATTTTTTTTTATACATTTGCCTTAGGGATGAATTTTTCATTTTCACAAAAGCATGTCTAATCCTGTTCCAGGACCTTGCCCTTTCCGTGAGACTTAGTGAGACAATATATTGCCTTTGGAAAGGATGAATCTGGATACGACCAAGGGTTTGCAATTTTACTGTTTACTCTTGTAGGCAGTTCTCAGATCTTTTAAATCTCCTTGATTTCCTAAAAATCTCCACCCCTGGGTTCCCAGGACATAGAGCAGTTAGTATGGCTCTTGCCAGGGAAAAAGCCAAGTTGAGGCTGGAATCCTGAATCCTGTGAGAAAGGAAGGGCTTGCTTTAGTGCATACTAACATTCTATCCCTTATTTAAAAAATTATATTGCACAATCTCTGTTATTTGAATTTCATTATTCATGAAACTGCTTATGAGCTATTCTACTGCTTATTGAGTTTTGGAAGTGCTTTTGGCCCTAAGCAGGCAGGAATTAAGAAGGGTTTATTTGAGTTTTCACTCTTTCAGTCCCTGAATTTCCACCTGTACCTAATAATGTAATCAGGGCCAGCAGCTTGAGTTGAAGAGAAGTATGCTTCAAATGTAGCAAGTCCTCCATGTGACTGGAGGATATAATTCAGCAGTGGTGACTGCTAAATTTATGAGTAAATGAATGAATGTGGTGGTTTCCCTCCTGCTCATTCCCTCTTCCTGGCTAAATATGCCCTCCCCTTGCTAGTAATTTTCTGCTACTCTATTCATTGAATTTTCTTTAAAATGCAAAACTAGGGAGACTTGACACTGCCTTTTTTATACTCGTGTTTGCAGAACTGGCTTTCAGATTCTTTAGATGGAATGATTTGTTGTAGGGCGATACATTTGATACATCTGAGCAGAGACTAGAAGAACATTATACACTTACTTGAAGAAGTAAAATAGAAAAACAGGGGCAGGGAAGTACTTAGAAACAGAGGCTGAAGTTTCAAAACCAAAATATCACATCATAATCTTATCAGATTCCAGACGTTGTAAATAGTTTATATTGTAAGAAGGATAGCACAATAGGAGGTTTTTATTATTTAATAATGCCACTGTCCTATTATCTATTAGGGGAAAATAATATCTGCAATTTAAGACTTGTGGGTTCTGACAAACAAAATATGGATGCTGTTTAAAACAACATGTACCCTCCAGGTGCATCTGCTTTCAGAATGACAGTACCTCCTGTTTGCGAAAAGAAAATAAAAACAAACAGGTCACCTTATTCTCCAGCCCTTTTCTCTTATCCTATATCTCTCTCTTCTCTCCCTTTCCCAAATAAACACAAACAAACAAACAAACAAAAACACTAGAAAAAATATAGTTATGAGATACCTTGTTTCACGCTTGACAGACCCAAAGATGTAGACTGAATCTTCTATTTTATCAGATGTTAGTTAGGCTCAACAAATATGCAAAATTCTCCAAATTGTCTGTGAAGTCTGATTATTTGAGTAAAGAAATATGTGTAATACAGTTTCATAAAAATATATTTCAGAAGTATTTAAATGGATAAGTAGAAACTTCCCTCCTCACTGCCATTGTGAATCCTCTAAATCATATCCCATGTGCAAAATCTCATACTACAGATAAAACTTGGATTTATAAGGGATTTCTAAACACAAGTATCTTTTTGTGCATATACTGTATTTATGAACATGTACATTTGTTCATTTTTCGGTAAAAGTGAGATCATATTAAATAATTTTATGTAACTAGCTTTTTCAAAAAAAAAGGATCTTTTTTCTTGCCGTCATCAAATAAGCATACATACGAAAGCACCCCATCCATTTTAATGGGTGCAGAGTACACAGCATTCCATAGTATGATTGGACCATAATTGATTTTACCATTCCTTTGTGATGGACATTTGAGTTGTAAATGATTTTTCACTATATAACACAGTGCTGCAATGGGTATTTTTGAGTCTTGATTTATATCATTTCCCACTTTTAAAAGCATTATATCGCTTGAACAGAATCTCAGCTTAGAATTGTTCAGTTAGGCACATATCAGTTTTGATGGACTCAGCCTAACTGCTAAAGGGATTTAGGCTATTATGCACACCACAAGGGAGTCAGCTCAGAAGGACAAATCCTACTATGGGGACAAAAAGGGTCCTTTAACAGAGGAATTAACTTTAGCACAGGTTTATTCAGAACAACACAAGAGTCAGAATAGCAAGGTTCAGGGAAACGTTAGTTATAACATCTTTTTGCTCAGAACTTGCTGGAGCCCTTAGCCCAGGAATCTTCCTTGGTTGCTTCTCTCTGTGTCCTCATTTCTAACTTTCCTGGTGCTCCTTCTGTAGCCCATGGCAATGCTCTGGGTTAATCCCAATGATTTTAAACTTTTCAATGTGTAGAGTCTTCATCTTTTAAAACAATAAAGAGTGCTCTTTTCTTTGCAGACATGCTTCACAGATTTGTTGTGAAAATACCATGAGCTAATGCATGGAGTACACTTAGGATACATAGAATTTAGCTATTTTTGCTGAAATCACCTTCATTTTCTGGAACGAAGGAATCTCTAAATAATGTTTTATTATGCAATGAGAGCAACAAATCCTGGATTCATTTTTGTTAATGAACCTATTATGTAATAGAACCTAAATCGTTTGGTTCTTTTTATTAAAAGCAAGACATAGATAAAAGAGAGAGAGAAAGAGAAAGAGAGAGAGAAAGAGACTACTTAACTCTGGAGAATACTGACTGAGTTAGCAATAATTTGTGCTAAGTTATCTAGCAGAAGTGACATAGAGTTGGTTCTCAAGAATGAGTTAATGTAATCATCATTATTGTTATTTATATTTTCACAATATTTTACATACACTATAAGGCAACATGGATTTATAGAGGCAAGACTAATGATTATAAAAAGTATGCATCCACATAGGCAACAAGTTAAATAATGCAAGATAATTAAATAATATGCCAGCACAACCACAGACACTGTTCAACCCTCAAACCCTGAATGGAGGAAGGAAATAACACTGAGGTCCTCTCCCCAAATAGCATGCTGTATCTGGACGTTCACTCATAAAAATCACCACGTGATGGATGGATTCACCCTCAGTAGAAATAAACTGAGAGATTGCTTGTAAATGTGTAATTGAAGAGTTTGTGAACTCCCAGAACTCTATTCAAGGTGACCCATGTGTAATCTCAGGGATGCAGTGCTCGAAAATGATTGCAAATTAGTAAACTGAAACCTAATCAATTGCTTTGTACCTTGTGTAGAGAAAGCTCGTGTGCACAGAATGGGGATGGTCAGCATGAGATCTACCAAGGACAGCTCAAAGACTCAGGACCTGGCATTGTTATTCCAGCACTGTCCAGGGAAGATGGAGACTAAATGTGCGAAACACCTTCCACTCAAGAGAGAGTTGTTCTCTGTATGAGCAAGCTAGGGCTGAAGCACAGGAGAGCATGGGGGTTACAACTAAAAGCTTTGGGGTTCAAATCTGGTTTAAAATCCTGGCCTCTCTGCAAATTATGTAACCTTAGGTGTCTGTTGCCTCAAGGAGCCTCAGTTTCCTCCTCTATCCAATGCAGGTACTAATTATAAAATCATACTAGGCTTGTGCTGAGGATTAAATGAGAAACTGTAAAAAAGTATATTTTAATATTCTAGTGATATGAGAAATGCCACTCACACACTGGCCTCCAAGGGTGTCAGGTACTCAGCTGAACCCAACAGCCATCAGTAGATTCTAAGCATAGTGGCTCTGTGCGCTAACAGTACCTCTAACTTATGGATCTCTAACTTTTAGAGAACTCTGATCTGTAAAATTGTGGCTTAAAATGGCGTTTTATTGTCCACTCTACATGTTAAATATTTTGGACTTTGGACATTACCCATAAGAGACAGAGACCTTTTAAAAGGTTTAACAGAGTGACATATGGATCATGATTTCTATTTTGTAAACATATTTCTGGCAGTCAGTAGAAAGAAAGGTAGGAAGAGAGTGGAGAGATTAGAAGTGGAGCCAGTTTAGGGGGCCATCACCCAGGTCCAGGCTGAGCCTGAGGCCTCAAAATAAAAACTGAGATAGGGTGGATGAGGTTGAGGATAAAGCAGTTGAATGGAGACACAATAAAAGGTGAAATTGATGGAAGGTATGAATTAAAAATGATGGAAGAAGTAGAAAGAGGTGAGAAAGGAGGAGGATAAGCAGGAATTTGTGCATACTCAGCCTCAGGAAATTTTGGTGCAGGGTGGGTGAGACATGCACAGAGGCAAATTGCTACAGACACTTCAGAACACTGATTCTATCAATATTCTGGGAATGTAACAAGGAGGTTTGGGAATATTAGTTTGAAATTGAGGTGCTTGTTGATGTCCAAGTGAGACATTTAGTAGGCAGGTGAATGAATATAAATTCATGGAAAACACATATAGGTGCATGTGTGTGCTGTGTTTGTGTGTATCAGGAAAGGAGGCATCACTGAAATGCTACAGCAAATTCAAGTCAAATAGGGTCTGAGATATTCCATGGAAGTTAGCAATTTAATGAGAGATGGTTCAGTGAAATGAAAGAAGAAGAATCCAATGGCTGTGTATTGGGGAGGAAACGGAAAGGAGGAGTATCTTCCAGGACTGCTGTAATAGAGCACCATAGACTGGTTAGCTTAAACAATGGAAATTTATCACTTCATGGTCTTGGAGGCAAAAAGTTCAAAATCAAAGTGTCTGCAGGACCATGTCTTCTCCATTGTCTGTAGCATTCCAGGGTCTAATGATGCTCACTGGCAATCCACAACTCCATCTCTACCTCCATCACAGGCCACCTTTCACCTTCTGTTTCCTTCTCACCCCTACTACTGTGTCCAGATCTCTTCTGCTTATAAGGACTTGAGTCATATTTATTAAGACCCATCCTGACTCAGTTTGACCTCATCTTAAAAGAATTTTTGACCGTCTCATTTACAAATAAGTTCACACCCACAGGATGAGAGGTTAAGACTTGATCATGTCTTTGTGGAAGACACAATTCAATCTACATATGAGATTGAATGAGATGAAAGCGAATACTTACAATCCGCTGAAGAAATTTGGCTCTATAGAGAAGAAGGAAGTAACTAGTTTGGAAGATGGAGTTGAGGAAGAAGAGAGTCCTGAGCAGGCTAATGTAGAAAACAGAAAGAACTGGGAGACAGGAAGAAGTTGCAGGTGCTAGAAATAGAGGAAGAGCCTAGAGATAGCAGGACAAATAAGATTCAAAACACAGGTTGAATTATCAGCCACAAAGACAGGTGGGGAGATTCCTCAGGGCAAGAGGATGTCCACAGATAGTTTAACTTCTTGGTTACTCCTACTGATTGATGTTGAGCTTATTGTCAACAAAAACATCTACAAGATTTGCAATGGGAAATTCAATAATTATACAGGCAGGTACATAACTGAGTAAATGGACCAGAGTCAGAGAAAGCCATATGGAAAGAGAGATTCTGACACAATTTCACAGATGGCAAGAAAGAAGGGCCAACTTGGGTTGGCCATCGCCACGAATAAAGGACATGACAGTAGAAAGGAAAGAAAGAAAAGAAAGAAAGAAAGAAAGGAAGGAAGGAAGGAAGGAAGGAAGGAAGGAAGGAAGGAAGGAAGGAAGGAAGGAAAGAAAGAAAAAGAAAGAAAGGGAGGGAGGGAGGGAGGGAGGGAGGGAGGGAGGGAGAGAGAGAAGGAAGGAAGGAAGGAAGGAAGGAAGGAAGGAAGGAAGGAAGGAAGGAAGGGAGGGAGGGAGGGAGGGAGGGAGGGAGGGAGGGAGGGAGGGAGGGAGGGAGGGAGGGAGGGAGGAAGGAAGGAAGGAAGGAAGGAAGGAAGGAAGGAAGGAAGGAAGGGAGGGAGGGAGGGAGGGAGGAAGGAAGGAAGGAAGGAAGGGAGGAAAGAAAGAAAGAAAGAAAGAAAGAAAGAAAGAAAGAAAGAAAGAAAGAAAAGAAAAGAAAGAGACAAAGAAGAAACGACCGTACAAGCAGCTCAGGGGGAAAACACGAAGAGAGCTGTAGACATCCCGATCTGGTAAAGAAAATATGCAAAGCAGAAGAGCAAGGAAAAATCAAGTCTGTCAGTTCACACCACAATTGAGGAAGGGGTGCACCATTCCTGGAAGTACTGCAATACCAGGTCGATGAGTGGAGTGGACGGAGCAAGCTCCTATTCCATCTCCCTGCTCCAAAAATCCATTTAATATATTATCCTTGGATAGAGGACGTATCAGATATTAAACTGATAAGAACAGATACTACACTTGATCTTGGCCAAAAGGCTGAGAAGCGATGGAAGGCGATATTATTGCCAATGAACTGAGTTTGAGTTTCATGAACTTTAGATAGTCCGAGGACAGGAGCAGTTAATTTGCTGCAGAGAATCAGAGATACACAGTATATAGTTGAGAGGTTCTAAGTGGTGTTCAATCACAGGTGTGTGTTATACAACTCAACAGTTTCAACTGTGAATCTTCTACTTGCTTCTGGAATCCTCTTTCTTTACCAGTTGCAATCTAGAACAGGATCTTTTATGATGGTATGGAATGTTTCTTTCCTTCATATCCAGATCATACTCAACAAATTTTGACATTGAGAACTTTGGCTGTATTCCTATAACAAGGTATGATTTTGTGTTCTTATATCTACTTGAGAAGAGCTCTAGGGTTTCATGTTTCTAGAGCCTTTATAGAAGAGATGTAGTTTCTGAAATTTTAAAATATCGTCCAAATTGACTTTTCTTCCTCATGTTCCTTGTGCTAGGAATTGAAAGCAGCATTTCAGATACAATCTGATTACTGTAGGGCACAGTGGAATGTACGTATCTCCTCCTGTGTACTCTGTCTACATGAGCAGAGTCAAACTTACATTAGGTTTCTTTGACAGCAAATTAACCCCTTAACTCACTTTGTGCTGCCTCGCACCAAATTTCCTAGGTCTCAATCGGGACTTCTCATGAAGGAAGGAAAAAAGGATAGAAGTGCCTCTTAACCAAAGCAAGGATAGACTTATTGGCAAGCATCAACATAGCATTTTAGATTTGCAAAGTTGCTTGCAGGAATCCTGCTGGCCGTTCCCCTTCACAAGCCCTAGAAGGGCACCTGGAGTCGCTTGAGGCTAATCCACTCCTGTTCAGCAAGGGCTTCAAAGGGAGATGAAATCTTGAGATGCTGACATAATTTTCTCACTTCGTCTGCTTATGCATAATGTTTCATTTGTTAATTTTTAGTAACTAAGAGATGGAAGGAAATAAAGAGGAAAAAATAATCACACTAAACCATTTCTCTTAATAGACCAGTCATCTAATGACTCTACTAAAATAGGTTTGCAGAAGAGCAGTTAATCAAAATTCCTTGATGAAAATAAAGAGTTATACCTGACATTTTAATCTAAAGATACTCTAAAAAAGCCAGTGACACCACCTCTCCTCTGCGCCTATGAATATGGTGAAATCCCACGTTTCAGACAAACTAAGAAGAGACCGTATTGACTAACTCTGCATCTCACCCTTGCTCAAAGAGCAAATGTGAATATTTTTTCCCTATACTCTTGCTTTTTCCTTTGGGAAAAGGCATGGTTTTTGATGACCTCACGATTGTTCCTTGTGCCCATATAGCCTCCTTAACCTGGAATTGCTGACCCACCTGCTCATGCATATCAACAGTGGGCTTCCCTTTCTTATATTCCTTTTAAATAGTCTTTGTATTTCACATTTTTACTTCAAGTTTTACTGGGACTTTTGACAAAAATTTACTGAGTAACTCCTACGTCCCAATCAGTATGTTAGCTGTTCTGCATGCATCATCTATTCTGATTTACACAACAGTGTCAAATTGATATTATTATCTCCATTTGAGAGATAAGGAAACAAGCCAGAGTAACATCACCAGCATCACTGGTGGGTTGATATGATGGATCCAACCCACTAAAACATGTTGCCTTCCAATTGTACATATAATGGATCTTGTACATTGTTCCAAAGAGAGTCAAAGGTCATGAAGAGTCTGCCCTTAAATAGGGAGGTTCAAATCAAAGAGAAAGGAAAACAAGTCAGGACGCAGAAAACCAAATCTGCAGCCCAGGATGCCCTTCATATCACTAGGTGCTGCCTCATTTGCCTCATTTGCTTATGGCTAGAATCCACTGTCACCTGTACCCCCAAACGTACTAACCATTATTGTTTTGATATGTTTGTAGCATACCTGTCACTCACAGATAGAATTAAGCCTGACCTTACTTTCAACATGACCCTGGGGCATGAACAAATGTGTATGCTACACTTGAGGTCCAGATAAGGAGCTGCTGGCTGAAGGCTAAACATAATCCTCAGGTGTGATTTATTGGCCAGTACAATGTTGGCACCTATTTATTTTTTATTTTTTCATTTTTAATAATTTTAAATTCATTGCCAACATTTAAAGTTTGAAAAGTTTCACACTGATGTTTCAGACTGATCCACTGGCCCTACATTTGTGAATGGCATAATTACATGTTGCTAATGGTTACAGCTTTCCCCTTTAGGAAGGACATGAGCATTCACCAACTCTCTTTTTTTTTGTTTTTTTTGTTTGTTTGTTTTTTTCATGGGCAGGCACTGGGAATTGAACCCGGGTCCTCGGGCATAGCAGGCAAGCACTCTTACCTGCTGAGCCACCGTGGCCTGCCCCAACTCTCTTTTTTTAACCTGAACTAAAGTTGTGTGTCAGGCCCCATTTATCATCTTACATGGAAAATGTGTTTCACTAATTTTTATTGCCTTCCTGACCCATGGAGGTATTTGAATTTGTATCTACTGTATTAAGCAACTTTGGAGAGGACCTAACTTTTTTTTAAGTTTTCAGATGAAAAATTATTCTTAGTAATGTGTCTCTCACTGGCAAATGAAATAGAAAGCTTTTTTCTTTGCTATTTGTAAGAGGTATTTTATTCTTATAGTGCTATTAGTATATCACGACACTTTGATACAAGTTCATGAAATTGACGGAGACAAGATGCCAAGGTGTGCAAGACAGACAGTAGTTAACATTGATGGGCAGACTTCAGAATCAACCATTTTCACCTTGAAAATGAAAATGGAGAGAAGTAAAGTCCTATAGGAATACATAGTTTCTTTAGGATAGGATCTGGGTTTGGTTTCCTTTTCACTTTGGCTGCTTGGACTTTGCTTTTAAATCTCTGATTGAAAAAATATTGGAATATAAATACTTACATTTTATTAAGTAGCTATCCAGCATTCGAAGATGTGCTTTCAACCAAAAATAAAACCTTATCCCAGATCCTCTGAATGGCTGCCATATACTAGTCTTCGAATTACAGATATTAGAGAATGCATTTCCTTACATTTTTGATAACAAGATCCTATAGAATATTAGTGCAGGTGAACATTTGACTTATATAAAACCAAGATGAATCGATAGAGTTGTGTTTTCTCTAAACCTCAAGAGTTGGATACCAAATCTTAAAATTTAATTTTTCACAATGTGCCGTGTAGTGTGAGATCTCCAATAAGGGAATAATGGCTGGAAATATAAAAAGATGAATTGATTTGCCCAAGACTACAGGGTGCAGGACAAACTAAAATAAGAGTCCCCACTACCATTTTTTGAGCATTTACTATAGCACAAGCAACATGCTAAGTGATTTCCTATATGATCCCATTATTTTCTCAATAAGGCTGTAGTGTCAGTGCTTTGTTATCTCAATATTAAAATTGAGCACACTAAGTATCTCAGAAATAAGTGTTTGCTCCAGCTAGCACTTATTCCAGAACAAATCTAGGATTCTAATGTTGTGTCCTTAAAGCAGTTCATCATACTACCTGAAGACCTGTCATGCTACCCCAATTAATAATTCAGAATGTTGTTTTCCTTCTCTGTAAACCCTGAGCCATAGATGTCATTCAAGTAGATGATGAAATGCAATGTTGATTTTGAGAGTTTCTGGTGTGATTCTTTGACGTCTTTGCGCTTACAGAGAGAAAACCAATACTTATCTACTCCTCTGTGATTTTGTGATCAAATTATTGCATCAAAGTATACTTTTTCTTGAATATCTGTGCGTGAACCTGTGATACCCAATCCCTATGTTCAGGCCTGCTGTTCTAGCTTGTGCTCAGGCGATGCAGTGCTTTGAGTCTGGCTGACCCATTTGCGATTCTCAGATGGCCTGACCCTGACTCAGTTCCACTCAGTTTAACATAGTTTTATTACATGTAAACTAAATCTAGATATCGGACCTAGATTTTGGGAATTTGGGGGATACCAGGACCATGACATTTTCCCTGTCCCTTCTGCCATGTGATCACAGGCAAGTTATCTAATATCTCTGAGCTTCAATTTTCTTTAGAAATGATGATAAAGATACTCACAGTATAGGGCTGTTGAATGGAAATAAATGTGAAATTCATTTTCCATTCCAAGCCAATTTCTTATCTCCAAGTTTTGCTCTCGGCCAAATGAAACTCTTACTATCAGTCCAAAAACACAACTTAAAACAATGGAAAAACACAATGACTTAAGCTCATTCATTTTAAACTCTCCTGTCAAAGTATGAGTGACACATTCCTTACTGGCATAATTAACAGAAGCAAAGTTAGAGTCCTTAACTACACTAGAGTTTTAAAAAGCAAAACACAATGAAAAGCAAGCAACAAGCCAAGATAAAGACTTGTTTTTACCTTGAGTGAAAAGGTGATAAGGAACATTCAAAGCTGATTAAAGCCTGTTGGCAGGAGGATGAAACAAGTCCTCAGAGTGATTTCAAGTGGGATTTGTGATGTCTATTTCAAGTTAGTTCCGGAGATAACTGATCATTTTCGGGGAAAGAGAGGTGATGTTTAAACTCACATTAGTGCTACATTGGACAGGTGGGACGCTTTTTGATACAGCAAGCAGCAGCAGTCCTGGGAAACTATCTGTGCTTCTGGAAAGACATTTAGAGAAGTGAAATCCGCTTGTTTTTGGAAGCTGGTCATAGGCTTTGTAATTGGCATTCCTGCCTCTCACACATCCTTGTGAGATGTAAGGCTTTCTGCTATCCCCTTTGGATCCCAGCCCTGCTGAAACCACCAAGATCACTTCTGAGAAGAGAGGTTGGGCAGACAAGTCCCTTAGATGATCCCCATTGTTTCCTTTTTTTTTTTTTTTTTCTTAAATTTATGTTTTGCAGGACAAATGATACTGGCTTTCTTTCCTTCAAAGACCACTTGCCTGTCACTCAGATAGTTATCACTGATACCAACAGATCAAACTCAGAAGCTGCTTGGAGAATTGGTCCCTTGCGTTGCTATGGTGACCGTGAGTACTAAACCAAAAGAAGTTCTCTCTCTGCATTACATAAGCACAAGATGTTTTTATTCCCTTATCCCATTTCCCTGCAGTGGCCCCAGTCTTGAAAATTAGTCACATGCCCAGAGCTTTTCTATTCCCCATTCCAAAGCAATGAACCATGCTCAAGGATTTTCTCATTTACAGGACACTTCTGGAATGCTGTCTCATTTTATACAGAAGCCTCTTACCTCCACTTTCCTACCTTCCATGCGGAGTTCAGTGCTGATATTTCCTTCTTTTTTAAAACCACGGCATTATCTGGAGTTTTCCTAGAAAACCTTGGCATTAAAGACTTCATCCGCCTTGAAATAAGCTGTAAGTGCCATCATTTATGAATTTAATGTACCTAGTCAAGAGAACACATTGTAGTCTTACCTTTGACACAGACAGCTGGTGGATATTTGAACCATCAGTTTAAACTCACTGGACATCTGTAAAGTCAGGGGTGATAATTTCTAGGATTTGTTCTAATGCTTTCTGGTTTATTGTCACTTATCAATATCTAATTAAGCAGTCATTCTCTCTTCAAAATAGTGCATTTCAAAAACTTTCATAAATAATTATTACAAGTGTCCATTATCTGACCCAATATGATTCCTTACGTCTGAATTTAAGCTGTCATGCTACGAAACATTTTCTTTAAATTTACATGAAAAGCTGATGAGTTATTATTGTGCATTCTACTCTATTCAAGTGTTTTTTGTTGTTGTTGTGCTTTGCTCCCAAAGCAATTCCCTGACTTGCTTCCCACTATTGATCAGAATCCCCTTGGTTACTCTACCACTCCACTGTGAACAATGGCGGAGCCAATGAATTTGACTCCTGGAGTGGGTCAGCTTTTCACACTCCTTCCCTTTTATACATATTACATTCAGTGATAGTCATGAAGCAAAATGAAAAATCACAGAAATTCATAGAGTGAAATTTTTGATCATTGAACTGTATATGTAATCCTGCCAACAAGAATAGATTACAGTACAAAAAAGGAAAGAAAATGTAAAGAAGTAATACTTTAAATTAGATTAATGTATTTTGCATAGAGATGGAAGAAACATCCCTACATATCAGTTTGTTTCACTAATAATAATGATAATGACAATATTAAAATTTCACTTCCTGAGCCTTAGTTTCTGCAAGTTTGTCAATGAATTCAGCAAAATTGAAAATGAGACTATAGTCTGGTTGGTCCACCTGTCTTCTCTCATACTGATCAAAAAATGGTTTTTATTAATTTTATATTTTAAAATCTTATTTCATATGAAGATTAAATGCACAAATATCTGCCTCAGCACCACAGAGATTCATAAAAATTCCATTTCACAAGAAATTTCAATACTGCCCAATGTCTTTTTTACAGGGCCATTTTTAACAACTTTCAAATATGTCTACATTTGAAGATTTTCCACTGAAATATTTTTAACAGAAAATCCGTCTTAGATTTCTTCTGTATTTGGTGCAAACTTACAAAGTTTCTAAGGGTTTGGAATGACTTGAGTCCTCTTTGGGTGCAATTTGTGTTTCCAATCCCTGCGTCCCTATGAAGCCATCTGTTTAAACATTAGATTTGAGTTAAGCAATGATAGCACAGCAACTGTAAAGATGAAAAAATGAAAACTTGAGTCCTGACACTCAAACACATATAGTTGGGTCCGCATGTTCAAGGGCCAAAGTATATCCAGGATTCTTTGTTAATTTCCACATAGAACACAATATTGGGTAAGTCATAAAATGTGCTACTTTGAAGACTCCTTATACACAGTTAAAACTGAACTGTAACTCAGCACTTGTTGAAACTTAGACCACTCCGTCAGTTTTTTGGGTAGGGGGCATATATCACTGTCACTATCTGGAATTGCTGGTGATGATGATGATGATGATGATGATGGTGATGATGGTGATGATGAGAAAGATGAATTTTAGTCATTTTGTTATTGTTAATAGATTCTGTAAATTCAGTGCACCCCCTTATTTCTTCACAGGGTGAGCTGCTCTAAACAACTTGCCCTCTGTAAACCTTTGACTGTAAAGACTTGTGCTTGCCATCGGGTGTCCCATCTATCAGTGTCTAAGTGGATTTTTCCCATAGCCTGATAGAGGCAATTGATCATATCACTATAATGAAATGACTGCATGAAATCCCCTTGAAAGGGGAAGTCATGTTTTAGCAATAAGAAAACGTGGAAATTCGAGAGCTCCAGGGAAAGAGACAAAAGTGCTGGCTGGAGGAGATGGGGGATGGTATTTGTTTAAGTGCCTTGCAAATCATCCAGCAGCTAAGTGTTTCTTTTGCAGTTACAGCACAATACCTACAAGGAAGGAGATCTTTCTAAGTGGTAGTTTTAACTTCCTTTTACTCCAGTGATTTAGACTATTAATGGGAGGAAGCTCTTGTGGCTTTGGTGTGAAATAGGATCGCTTATATGTATCTTGGCCAGGCTCTGAAAATGTGGCGCTGAGTGCCAACCATTTCATAATATGATATAATAACCTTAATGTAAATTTAATAAAATCCGACCTTACAGCCTTCTGATTCATTAAAGCAGCAGATAAATGTCATGGTGTATTATCACAAGGTAATGAGGGCTGATTTAGTGTTAATTACATATCAATGTCTAATTTGTTCATACTTTGTGGCTCTGTATTTTGTCCTCTGGGTTGTACAAAGAGTGCTTTTAATGGAAGTTGACATTAAATTTGACAAAAATTTAAAATCCATCGATGTAATTGTTCGCTGTACACATTTGTGACTCAGATAGGAGAACATATACTTGGCAACGCAAAAAACTTTGTATAACAATTTTGAGAGTTCAAGGCCTTGCATTTTTGAAATTATTTTACTTTATTGTTGTTATTATTATTATTAATACTTAAAGAGAAAAAAAAACAAATTGAAGGGGCGATTTTGCATTCCTCCTTAGCAATTACACTGATGCTATGCTTTTTAGGCCGATGGAATTTTTACCCTAAAGCGTTCATAGCAAGAAACCTGTACAGATCAGCTGCTTGGAAGGAAATGGCCTTTTAACAGATGCAGTGGCTCAGAATAGATTCTGCTCCCATCCCCAAGGAGAGTTCTTCTATAACTATCTGAACAGGAGCGCCTGAAGTTGATATATCCAATTTATTGGGTGGGAACAACAAGTTTTCATGATTTTTTCTGTCCATCACCTTCTGGGTCATTTCTAGCCAACACATTTGGATTTTGTTACCTTAGAGTTAATCAGCATCAAAAAAAAAAAAAAAAAAAAAAAAAAGAACCTTCCCAATGTTCTCAAGTCTTAGTCAATGTGTTTCAAATTGAACTTAGAAAGACATTAGCTATTTTGACAATTGTATCACAAAAGATGTGCAGTGAGTCAAGATTTTAGAATCAAATGTGGATTCATATTTCTGTTCCTCCAAGCTGAATTGGGAACCATCCTTTGACATCCTCCACCCCTTCAGTACTGCCAGGATTTGCCAAAACCCTCATATCCACCAGATATATTTGGTTACAATTGCCAGAAAACCTTATCTGAACTGCAGACCCACAATGGAAATTTCCTGTTACTGGAACATGTCCCTGTAAATCTTGAGGTGGGACCTCGTATAGGTCTAGTTCAATTTGGCAGTTTTACAGTGTTATCAGTGATCTAACGCCTCTGTCTCTATTCTGACTTCTGAATATTAACTTCAGTCTAAAGCTAGCTCTCTCTCATGGGAGAGCTACGACATAGACAGTTGGGTATCGCCTCTTCCCCAGCCTTCCCTGAGATGCTTGAGCCTTCTGAAGACCCAAACCAATGACTGTGACCAGGCAAGGAGGATTGCAGCTTAGATTATGCCAGGGCCAACCCCTAGACCTTACCCTGGGGATGGCTTTCCCTAAACTCCATGGACAAGGTGAAGGAGAATGTGGTTCCCAAAGCACAGGCTGGGTATTGTTAGAAAGGGAATGGGGAGGGGGAGATTCCCCTGAACCTGTGGTCAGATGAGAATATATAATATATTTAAAATTCCTGGAAAGGGGCAAGGAGCCAATAAATGGCTATTCTTATTCTAGTCATATGAGAAGTGTTATTATTATTGTTGTTGAATATAGTTGTAGTGTCAGTACTGTTTGCTGTGAGCTGTTAGAGGATTTGCCACTATCGCATTCTCTTAGTGACGGAAATATAAGCTTTTCCATGTCTTATTCTAATTCCCTTGCTACTTTCTGATAATGCTAGTTCAATCTCTTAAACATTTCAATGTTAACTAAATGGAAACAAAAGCAAAAATTTTGTGAGTTGCTCAGTGAGAATGGGATAAAATCGATATGATTTTACATATGCACTATACAACATAGTATACTATAATATACTATACTATAGCATATACATGCATGTACGCAATTAAGTTTTGGTTTTCAGAGTCGTCATACCAAGAATATTACAAAATATGATGTTAACTAAAGATAACTTCCTAGGAGAATAGCAAAATGTAATGATATTAAGTATATTCTTGCTAAACTTGTTGAGTGATTATTCTATGCCAGACCGTGTACTAAATAACTTACCTTCATTTCATTTTCAAGCAATCCTATCTATGCTCTTTATTGTATTGTACCAATATAATCCTTCGCCCTACATGCAGATGAGGAAACTCATTTACAGAGAAGCAGCACCCCATAGAAGTCATCAGCTCCTGAAGGGCAGAATCCAGGATTCAATCAGTTCTCCCAGCTCCTTAGAACAATTCCCCCTATCTGCTTTGCAAAACTGCCTGAAAAATCCATAATATTAGAGCTGCAAGGGAACATAGAATCATTTTCCTTTAAGTTTTGAGGTATAGGATATCCAGGAACCCCCTAAATTTTATGTAAAATTGTACTGTACTTTTTCTGGGGATGGAAACCTTAACTGTCATCAAATGCACAATCTCCATATCTCCAAAAAAAACTTAAACAGGTTTAATTCAGTCTATGTTCCTCCTTTTACAGGTAAACACACTGAAAGTCAGAGAGATCAGGTGACTAATTTTAAGTCTTGCAACTTCTTTTTTCCATATATGGCCCCTGAAAGCTCTCCCTACTCGACACTAGGTAGAGGTTGAGAACACAGAAATGGAAGCCATGTCAGAAATGAAAGTCACCTGGAGTAGTAGGACAGCGTGGAAACTAGGAAGAATTCTCTGTTGGGAATAACGCCCAATTCTTCCTTTCCAAATCATGAAGAACTGCATAGAGAAGTTTCCCTTGGAAGCTTTACTTGCCTTTCCCTTCTTCCCCCTATGCCTCCCAACTCCCATGGCCCAATGCCGTTAGGAAATCTCCTTCTTGTCTTCTAGGATTACTGAGTAGGTGACTCGCCTTTAGGACTTCCTGAAGAATTTTATCAATCTTCTTCAAGTAAACTGTAATCACATCGTGTTTCATGCATCTCTGAATTCTCAGAGACTTGCAAAGATATGACTCGATAAAAACCTGTTGGAAGGCTGAGGCGATGCATTACTTTAGCTTGAACCGCATAGGAGCAGGAATGGGGAAAGTCGAGGTCAGAGGGCAAGTTCGTGAAAGAGACAGAGCTTTAAGTGGTCTTCTGCCTTCCTCCCAACCAGAGATTGGGCTGTATCATCTCCTCCTGCATGTTGAGTGTGGGCTTAGTTTCACCTTCCCCACAAGTTCTTCCTCCACAAAGTCACTAGTTGATGCTGGGTGTATCATTTTTCGACTTACTTCCTTCAATTTTTTTCAAGCATCTATGTTTGTTATATATTTTTAACTTGACAGAATGTTTAACTGAACGTTACACCTTTGGGTGCAGGTGTTATATTGTAGGAAGGAGGTTTAAAATGTGAGCCACCTTGGATGGATTCAAATCGGGACTCTGCCTCATCCCAGTTCAGACAGTTTATTTAATTATCTCTGTCTTCTTACAACTTCAGTTGTAAGAGCAAAATAATATTCGTCTCATAAATCTGTGGTGAAATTTAGTGAGTTGGCTGATGAAAAATGCTTAGAAGAATATCTGGCTCATGGAAAACACTCAAAAAATATTAGCTATTATTATTGTATTTCACTGATTCCCCCAAGTTCCAAAAAGAATGGGTAGAACTCAGTAGATATTTAATAGTTACTTGAATTAATTTAAACGAATACAAAAGATTTTCCAGAGAGCTTTATATCTTGGTATAAAACTTAATACCCTGTGGGGCGGGCCACGGTGGCTCAGCAGGCAAGAATGCTTGCCTGCCATGCCAGAGGACCCGGGTTCGATTCCAGTGCCTGCCCATGTAAAAAAAAAAAAAAAAATACTTAATACCCTGTGAAGAGAGCTTCAAAAGTGCATGTAGTATGCATACTGTAACAATGATTACTTGAATATACTTCTGATTTGGTGAGAGCCTCAGGTGTGCAAGGCATGGGTGTACAATAAATGAGGCACTGAGAGGCTGTGTTGATTGTGAATTTGCAGACTAGTTGGGGAGACAGACAGTAAACAGATCATTATTCAACAGGGGGGTGAATGTTAACACAGAGGTAAACGCACACAACAAACCCAACCTGGCTCAGGAGGGCAGGGATGGGGGGTTGATACAGCAAGGCAGACAAGGCCTCACAATAATGTGCTGTCTAGGTAGAACTTAACATCTACAAGACCAGCTTTGCAGAAAGGCTTTTTGCAAAATCTTTAGCCTTCCTTTCCCACATTTTCACCAATCTTGACACTGCATTCCTTTGAGAGAATGTCTCCATCAGTGTGTGTTTGATTTTGAGATGTGCAAGGCTGCAAGGTGGTATCAGAGATCTAAATAAGAAGCAAAGGATGGCTCAAGGGGCCACCTTCACTCTTCATTCATTCTTTAATTGTTTGTATCCAATTTATCCTCTTCAATTGTTTCCTTTAAAGCCAAACTCAATTTACCTGCATTGAAGAAACGTGAAACTAAGGCAATCACTCTCTCTAACCCTTATTGACCACATACTGTGCACCAAGCAGTTTTTTGACCTCTGTCTCACTGCCTTTCTTTAACATCTGTTAAGGCTCAGGTACAGCAGAAAGCAAAAGGCTTCCAGCTCTGAGTTACATGAATACTGCTTCCTGGGGGCTTCTTATACCAAGGATGTCTTTCCACTGGGAATTAAAGACTGAGGAGGGAATGGTCCAGGATGGTACTCAATCATTATGTTTCTGATCACTCAGATCTAGCAACTGATGACTTTGTCAGTCACATATGTCCTGCCTGGGAGGACTCCAGAATAGCAGGGTTCTGAGAAGGGAGGAAAGGTCTGCTATGTAAAAGCTCTAACTGCTTCAAGGAGACCCTGCTTCTCCTCAACCTCCATTTATAATTCACTTCTCCACTTCAGTCAGATTTAGAAACTTCACATGTGAAACAAAACATACAAGAAAATATACCCAGTAGGACATAATGGTGACAAATTTTGCCTTTGGAGTCAGATTGTCTTTATTTTCTGGGAAACTTAAGCAAATCACTTACATTTCTCTGAATTTTTTTTTCTTGCAAATTCAATGGGAATACGAATTATGCCTTTCTCATAGGGCCATTTTGAGAATAAAATTGAGAGAATCCACTTAGCACTTAGCACAGAGCCAGGAACAGAGATAACACTCCTATACTGCTGATACTTCCTTCTCTCCCTCTTTTGATCATTATACTGCCACATCTGCTGTCATCACTATCATCACCATCACCACCATCACCTTCATCACCATCAGCACCTCCATCAACAACTTGATATCATTTTTCCTGACCAGCTGTCCCCTGGCTTCCTCCATAGGGCAGATTGTTGTAAGAGGCAGAAAGGATAGCAGAAGGCTTTGAGTCTTGTTGGCGGGGGCCTTAGACTGGATTCCTGGCATGGCAGCTTGCAGCTATGTCTCCTTGGGCAAAGGTACTCCAAGTTTTGGAGCTCCATTTATTTATTCATTTATCTTAAATCACATTATACATTAAAGCTTGTGTTATGTGTATTGATGAGACAACATTGAAGGGAGGGTGTTAGACTTCCAAAGACATGGGTTTTCTCCCAGCCAGAGCGGAGGTGCCCATTGTCTGCAGGTATTCAGGAAGATACTGCTAAAATCAGAATAGTTGCAAAGAGCCCAGAACATAAATTATGATGCAGTTTTTTTCAGATCAGCATAGTTGGCCCAGGCCCCTATTGTATTTCCTGAATTATTAAAGAAAAGAATAACTGGACTATACACATGCACACACACAAAGACACAAATGCACACACACAGACGTTTGGAACAATGGTAGATCCTCAGTATTTAGCAGTTGCTATTATTAATGATCATTTCAATGCTGTGGGGATTTCAATGGAAGTACTCTCTATTGTGCTTTGTATTATAATCATGTCTCCCATTCATTCAAGATAGACATGTGCCCCAAACCCTCAGATAACTTCCTTCGTCCATCCTCCTGTTTTCCTCTCTTTTTTCAGCTCCTTCTGAGATCACATTTGCCATCGATGTTGGGAATGGCCCATTGGAGCTCACAGTCCAGTCTCCTTCTCTGCTGAATGACAACCAATGGCACTATGTCCGGGCTGAGAGGAACCTCAAGGAGACCTCGCTTCAGGTGGACAGCCTCCCAAGGAGTGTCAGGAAGACTTCAGAAGAGGGCCATTACCGATTGCAGCTCAACACCCAGTTGTTTGTAGGTAGGGGATATGTTGAGGTGCCCTTCCACTGAGGCCACCATGTGACCAGGTCCATGAGAACTGCTCTTTCATTTTAGGCCTGGGAGAGTATTAAAATATGCCACAAGGCATTTATAGTCATGAATTTAATTTCATAAAGTCTTCCTTTCTGACCTCATTAGAATTGCACTATGAAATAATGACCCCTCTTAGCAAATTTCAAGGTGGTCTCAGAGTCTACATCTTCTTCCTTAGTATTTGTTACCTTCAGATGTCCAGGGACCCTTCTATTTTCCAATTTTCTAATCAAAATCTATTCTTAGGAGATGTGTGCTAGCAGCCTCCTAAAAGTGTAGTCTTAATAGGTGCAGTCTTAATATGTGTAGATTCCAAAACAGAGGGCAACTGTCCTAATAATATATAGCTCCTAAAAGAAATAAAAAATTTGCAACAACAAAAAAGTATCTAGCTCCTGATAATTACTGATCACAGGGTAGTGGAATCTGTTGTGCCAGTCTGAGAGATTTTCATCCACAGTAATGTGGTGGGGGGTAGAAGGATTCCAGGGGGCTTCTCGGATAACTGCCTGACACACTCACAGTTGGTGACTGCTTTACTGCTTGCAAAGAAAATCTTCCTTGATCACCAAACAGACATTTTTCCATGAGTCTTTCCCTGTAAGATTTGGAATTAGCCTTCAACCAGATTGTTTCCCTGAATGGCTACATCTGGTGGTAGAGACTGGAGTTATCAGACCTTCAGTGAATCACTCCACACACAATTATCAAGCATGTATTAGGCCCCTTGTTGTATGGTGGAGATTGGAAGATGGATTGTACAAGGTCACTGCTCTCAGAGAGAGGGAGAGAGACAGACTACAGACAGAAGAAACACAGACATCATTTCAACCACATTACCCCAATGGGAAAGTTCAAATTGAGATCTTTATGTAGAAATAATTTTTTTTGAAAGTTACTTGAACAGGTATTGTGAAGCTTTAAAATACAAAAATAGAGCCACAAATGTTAGAGATATTTTAATTATCAAAGCCGAGAGGCTGTTCCTATATGGAACTTGTTCGGGGGCTTAGAACAGTGACATAAATTAGTGCCAAAATTTAACTATCCATCCATGTTTAACTTTCTTTCCTCATTTATTTTTACCAGACTTTCATATCACATAGCTCCACTGGTGGTAATGAAATGCCATCACAATTAATGGGTGTTTTTACTTCCTTTAAATTTGAATTGTATATCTTTTAACTTAGGGGAAAAAAGTCACTAAAGGCAAATCCCCTAAAAGAAAGGAATAACAATATATGAGAATGTCACAGTTTCTCTTCTCAAGTATTTTTGTATTCATCTGTCAAGGTTTGCATTTCCATCAGAGACTAACATATAAATGATTAAAATCATTTTTATGATTACAAGTCATTTACTTATTTAATAATCTATGTAGGTGATATCATTTACTATTAAAATATTTTTAAAATGTGTAGTGCTGTTTTAATTTTATTTAAACAGCATTTTATTTCTTTCTGGAAGCTTGCTCATTATCCAGATTTAGTACCATTTTTGGCAGAATACAAATATTTTGCAATTTTCATAAATTATATCCCACGTCAAAGTTTGATTTATTATCAAGCAGTATTTATGAATCCTTCTCTCTGAAAGGTGTATATACAGATGGAATTTTAAAAATCCTTCCACGCAAATTTTGTGTAGCCTTGAAATTATCATATGGCCTGAATATGTGATAAAAGTTGTGCAAGTCAAAAGGGAAAAGAGACAGCTGTGTTTCAAGGCTAGTTTTAATCTGCAGACATTTCCATTAAATTGATCACAAATCTAATGGGTTGTAAGAGCTTGTCGATGTGTCTGGAGCATATCGCATTGGAGCTGGAACTAAGGTCAGCTGCGGTGAGAGCACCTGTTTCTGTTATGTTTCTCTCCACTAAGTCCTATCTTGGATGTTACTAAGCTTTATTGAATTTGTCTTAATGTGCTTGAATAAAAAAAAAAAAACATCGTTGGAAGTCATTTCAGGCTGATGGTTAGAATTTTGCTGCTAAGTGTTCAGCGATATGCCCATTTACAGATGCCAGGTGCCAAAAATGCTGAAGTCCCAACATTTCCATTTTTTAAATTCCAATTGTTGAAAAAAAGAATCTTCTTAGCTTTAGCAGCCAAACTGAAGAATTGCATCTCCTATCATTCAGATATTTAGAGACCCTGGATATTTATATTTTCTAGGCAGGAAAATACATCATTTGCATGTACTTTTTTACTGTGATAGATTGAGTGAGGCGTTACTTAAATATTAATTTGGATATGTCTGTCTAGATACCCTTGGCTATTGAAGGATCTTTCAATCACGGCATTGAGCATCCTTTAGCATTGTCGTCACTTGCCTTGCTGCCGTGGTCATGAGTGTTTCCTGAATACCAGAAACAGGTTGAAGTTTATCAACTAGGATGCACCTTTAAGCACTGGCCCCATCACGGGAATGTGACAGATTGAAGTGTTGATTCATGATGCATGCTGGATTCTCAGAATTGGTATTTTAACTGCAGGCTATTTTATCAGCATCGCTGTTAGGGTTCTCAGTAGCTGTGCTGTTTCATTGGTTACATTTCTTTAACAGACTGAGAGGAAGTACAAAGCAGAGATTCTGAAATGAATGGTGCATGCCTGTGGTAGTTACCCTGTTGGACCTTCTGGTTGGATCCCCCCTTCTGCTTTGCTTTCTCTCTGATATGCCCTACAATATTGTGTGGGGCAAGAAGTGTCCAAGCATTCACACCTTCCTGTGCCTGGAAGTGCAATGAAGAAAGCTGGGTAGGCATCCAGTTCAGTGGGCAATAGGCCATGATATCCTAGTAGAAAGATAGTCTATGTGTTCTCATCATCTTTATCTATAAAATGAAAATGAAAAGTTTAAAGGATGGATAGCTGATCTTTATGACCTGATGACTTGCAATCTGCAAATACATATCAAGAATGACAAACATTTATCTTCCCAAGCCTTTGTGTATCTATTGGCAAGGAAAATATCTCGTTCCTCCCAGACTTGACATACCATCTTTCCAAATATCCTGCAGATGTACATGGACACTTTGTGAAGACAAGGGAGGGACTGTGAGTCTCATTGTGTGATTTTACTTGCTGCTTACTTTCCTTTCCCTCATGGACCCATTTTTCCTGGTCCAGCTTCTATATTTGTATATTTCAATTTATATAAATAAATTGAAGTTGCTCCCAATTTGCAATCACCAGCGTGAGAAATCATGAAGTTTGAAGGGGCCCACCAAAACTCCTGCTCCTGCTTGCAGGCTAGTAAGGAATTGTTATGCTTATTTTCATGTGAAGCCTGTCAAACTCAGTATGGTCAATGTGAAACCAAGCAAAGCACTAGAGGGGCTCAGTGCTAATTTTAAATTTATGTGCTGCCATTTTTTAAGTTCCCAATCTGTAACATAAAGCAACCACTCAGATAAAGTCCACAGAGTCTCTTTGCGGAATAACCACTTATATAATCACATGAGGATGGCTTACTTGAAGCAGCCCAGTAGGATTCTCCATTTGAGCAGATGCAGAGATGTCTCACAGAATAAAAGGAGGCCCACAATCTTTTACATTTAAAAAAGATATTGAAAAAAACACCTTTGAGCACCTTTATTATGTAAAGCCATTGTGCATGAAGGAGGATACTTATCATTATGACTATAGTGGGAAAAAAATCAAAGGAATGATCGTCAGCATTATATAAAGTTCTGATTATGATGTAAAATCTATCAAAACTTTATTTTTCTTACTTAAATCATAGGTCACGTATATTTAATCATTTTTCATTAGGAAAAGTTTATTATATGATTTCTGATGAGCCCTATAATAAGTAAATAAGGGTTTTTTTAAATTCATCTATGAAGTTGATAAAAGAACTTGGACCACTAGCCCAGGCAAGTTTTTGGGGTGCTTTCCTTCATTGCTGCATAGCAAGCACCTGGAAGAGCTCAAGCAGCCACTTCTTGAATGAAAGAAAAAGTGTTAAAACCTGGCTCTTTATGCGTTTTCCTTTCGTAACAGCACTGCTCCACAAAATCAGATTCTTGGAGTTTGAAAGTAGTCTGGAAAAACATTGACTCTGTACTTGCATTTAAAATAGAAACAATTAAACTGCACCCCTTCAGAAAATTTTTTTCTCTTCTTAAAGCTGTTGAGTTTTGGATACATTGAACCCATCCTAACAGCCCATTTTTGTGTTTTCTTCCCCCTAATATTCAAGAAATTTCAAAATATCTTCATCTACAACCTCTTCTTCTGTAATTGTAGCTCATTTAATCATATCTGGGTTTCCTTTGAATTAATAATATGCATGTGAAGCAGAATGGACGGTTTTCTTGTTTGGTTTGATTTTTTTTGCCTTTGGCAAAACATATCACAAGTTACACCACCTTTTTATAAAGGAGAAGGCAGTATGTCATCATTTTCTCATACAAGCCAGGGAAAGTGACCCTGAGATTTAGACCACAGGAAAACTCGTGTCAGAATCAGTAATTCTGTTTCCCCCGACAGTACCTGCTGTCTGCAATTTTTTAACTCATGAAAGGAAAAAAAAAGAGAGAATAATACCATTTATGTAGAGCTGGGACGGTAATTGCACAAACTCAAACCAGATCTGTCTGGAAAATATAAAGGTACACGTTGAATCTTCAGAGAACGGATCTGAGGGACAATGGAGAGGTGAGGAGGTAGTTGTGTGTTTTCCAAAGCCGAGATATCATTGAACTAATGTGAAAGGAACATGCAGAGAAGCCACAGGAAAAGTCCTGGTGGGAGAAGAGCAAACTGTATGAGGAATACGGTTGCCGAAACACTGTTTTCTGCTCAGTGAACTCACTTCGGTTCTTCCAAATCTTTGGTGACAAAGCATGTACTTCAGTGAGGCGGTGAGCAATCCTCTGGGTTGAGTGATGGATGGAAGATATAATCAAAGCCCACCAAAGAGCAGGCCATGGCGGCTCAGCAGGCAGAGTTCTCACCTGCCATGCCAGAGACCCAGGTTCAAGTACCAGTACCTGCCCATGCAAAAAACAAAACAAAACACCCCAGAGCGTTATTGCCAGATTTGTAGTCTGTTCTCATTCTTTTACTTAGTTTCTTCTGATCTGGATTGGCTACCAAGCCTTTTGAGTAGGAAGGTCAATTTTACAGAGGAAGTAAGAAATGTCATATTTTAATTCAGCTTCCTGCTTCACCATCCTGCCTTGGGCTGAACAGTGAGGAGTGAGTCTCAGGCCCGTGAACTGCATTCAAGGAAGTTCAGGGACCTGTGGGAAACTCTGGGGTGATTGACCCAGATCTACGTCAAGGAGGGCCTTATGGTCCCAGCCATTGGAAATGCTGTCAGCAGATGGTCTTCCCCTGTCTGTCCCTTTAGGGTCTATACTTCAGCTGCAATGGGCAACTGCAAGGGCAAGGGCATGTCCTTTCCAATGTATTCCATATCTAGTGACCAATGAGGTGAGGATCTAAAGGGCCAGCCATGTATACCTATGAATGTTTATTTTAAATTAATTTTCTCAAGCAAACTTTATTCTTTATCCCTCTCAAGTCTTAGCCATAAAACAATGCCCCCTCCTGCCCTGCATCCTTATACTAAAGGCTCTATAGAGACTGATGGGTTCTTTGGCGTCTAATCCACAACATTTTGCGTCACTCTACTTTGACAGTCTTATATTTCAAACTAGAATGGACTCCTCCCCACCCTTCCCCACCAATCTACCTGGAAGATTCTTTTTCATTGATGATATAGATTTCAATGATTCAGATTAACTGCCTTTTCCCAGGGGAATCTATTCTGGTACTCCTCACTCCTCCTTCCACCCCTTTCTTTTGGCTGCCACTGTGCCAGTAATACCTTTATAAGTACACTGATAATGCTGTGTTCTAATTGCCTGGTTACTTCCTCTCTCATGGTGATTCCCTTGTGGGGAGGCATAATGTCTAATTTCTTTTCATATCTTGGGTACTTAGTGCAAGTTCTCTGGTATATGTAGTATTCAATAAAATATCCAGTACGTTAATGAAGGTATAATGAAGGCATAGATTCAAATGGTGACTCTTTCACTTCCTAGCTTTATGGCTTTAGGCAATTCACTTACCTTCCCTGATATCTGCTGACTGGGCTTAATAACTAATACCTCACAAACAGTTGCAAAGATTGAGAGTGGCAGTGGATATTTTTATGTCTCATTTAGGATCTCCTAGTGAGGGTTAGTAAATAATAGTTGTAGGCAAAGGACTCTTTCAAATGGACAGTGATTTGTAGCCCCACCTCAGCGAGATAAAAGGCTTTTTTTTAAAGAAAAAAATTGTGTTTTCGCTTAGAGCAGTTACAGGTTTACCAAAAAATCTTGCAGAAATTACAAAGTTTCCATATACTACCTCTCTACCCACAGTTTTTCCTATTATTAACATTTTTCATTAGTGTGGTAACTTTGTTAGAATTGGTGAAACAATATTATTATATTATTTACTATAGTCCATAGATAATATTAGGACTTATTCTATGAGTTATACAGTCCTATGGTTTTTTTAACATGCTGTGTTTTGGTAATATGTATATAACCTACGTTACCCATTTTAATCAATTTCAAGTAGGCACTTCAGTGATGTAAATTACTTTCACAATATTGTGCTACCATCATCATCATCCATTATTAACACTTTTCCATTTGCCCCAAACAGAAACTTTGTACTAAATATGCATTAGGCACTTTTTACCTTGGAATTGGAGGGATTTAATATTGAATGGACACTTTCAACTGGTTTTGTAGTCTCAGGGTGAAGGATACTGCCCCGCATAGGCTTTTATTCCTTTTTCCCCCAAACAAGCAAAATTGCCCTCATATGTCAGCATACTGATGTTTATTCTAGTTTCCTAGGGTTGCTATATTGAAGAACCCCAAACTTGGCACCTTAAAAACAGAAATGTATTTGTCTTCCATTTCTAGAGGCTAGAAGTTTCAATTCAAGGTACCCTCAGGGTCATACTTCTCTGAAGCCTCCAAGGAAGGATCCTTTTTTGCCTCTTCCTTGGCATTCCATAACTTGTAGCCCCCAATCTCTCCTCCTCTTATAAGAGCATGAATCCGCTGACCTTCCTCCAGTATGACCCACCTTAACCAATTACATCTTCAGTGCATCTATTTCCCAATAAGATCAGCTTCTGCAAACTAGGGACTATAGCTTCAGCTTATTCCCTGGGGCGGGTGGGGAGGGGACACAGTTCAATCCACAACAATGCATGACACCTTAAAATCTGGATGGAAGGCTTTTTAAAAGGGAAAGCTGCAAGTGCTGTTTCCTTAGCAACCATCTCCAGAGGAATGGTATTTTCATAACCACATCTTCAAATTCTCATCTGGCACATTATATGGTTGTTGTGGAGGTGTTATCGCCAGATTCGTGTTTCTCTCTTCCTCTGCTCAGTAAAGACGGCCTTAATTTTGAGATAATCCCATCAGAACTGGTAGTGGAGAATGTGCCCAGAACAGAGAAGGCTGCTCCATTTGTGATTTAATGATACCTTTAGATTCACGAAATGATCTGAAAGTCAACCACTACAAGCCAACAAGTATGCAGAATAGCTCGGTCTGAGAAGTCATGATTTCTTCTCAGTTACTGTCCTTTTCTTGAGTTTGTGATGATTAAGGCAACAGGAAAAAAAAAAAACAAATTCTGTGTGTGTGTGTGTGTTTTAATTTGTCAGTTAAAGGGATTTTTTAAACAAAATTTGTTATTCATTCTTCCCAGAGATAATCTGAAATATGGTGCTTTAGTTTTCTACTACTTTCTTGTCTAAAGACCCTTTAAAGACCAATGGGTTCTTCACAGTTGAATTTGCATCATTTTGCCGAGTGAAGGTGAAGCACTAGGAGTTGTCCCATCCCCCACACTTTTACTTGTTGCTCTGTGCTCTTGCTCCTTTTTTCTTTATTCTGCACACTCCTATTCTGACATAATTTGGCCAGCAAGTACTTTCTGTATGCACGTTCTGCTCTCAGCCCTGGGCTAAGCAGTGGGGACAGGAAGATAAATAAGCAGCATTGGCTATTTAAGGAGTACAGGCTTTGAGGGATAATAGATTTAAAAGGAATCCTTATAATGGGTGTATGGGCAAACATCCCAGCGGGCATGAGCAGGACAGAGGGGAGGTGGCCCCTGACTTTACTTGGAGCTTCCATTGCTCACTCATGCTGCAGCAATTTCCTGCTTCTTTCTTCCATAAGCTGGGAAAATAAGGTTAATATGAAAATTAGTAGATTATCTAAGGGAATCAGCCTTTGGAACACAGTCTGGAACTCGGATGCACATTCAGTTATAGGAAGCAAATTATTTCTCTTGGTTTTTCCAATCACTGATTCGTTCAGATGTCCCTGAACCCATCCTTAGGCAGGTCTGCAGGGGCACCACTAATGCCCAAATTCCTTAGGACTCCAGAGAAACCAGTGTTTCCTTGCCCTTCTGCTCACTCAGTCATCTCCTGGTGAACATTCTCTTACATAGCCCCAGGGACACTGTTCTCCCTGGCTTCCTCTGCACTGCTACAGACTCCTGCAACTTGCTCTGAATTTACCTTCAATAGTAGAATGGTGCCACTCTCAGCTATAGGCACAGCTATCATCTGTTTTCCATTCCTCACCCTGGTCTTATAAACCTTTGTTCCCAAGGACCCCTTCTCTCAGCGCCTTTCATCCCCCAATCCTTCCTGGGGAATTAATTCTGCAAATAGTTGCCCCTGGGGACTGCTGTCAGGATTAGGTGGGCAAAAGCCAGATTTGATGCAAGATGCTTGTTGCTCACCTAACCAACCACAGACAGGAAATAGTCCCTGTCCTACAGGATCCCCCCTACCCTCAAACCTCTAATAGCAGAATGGAGAGTAACAGGCCACTTTTATACACACATACACACACACACAGAGAAGTTTCTGCTCCTTTTTTACAGCACCTCCATTATTTCAGAGTCCTAAAAGTCTGCAAACCCCCTTTCATCCAAAAGGTAGTGTATTATGTGCTTTCTCTGATTCCATGCTATTTTATCCTTTTTTTTCTTCATTCTTCTTTTTTATCCCCTTCTCTTCTTCAATGCCACTTGTTACCTGCCTCTTGATTCCTGACAATCATATCACTTCATGGTAACTGCATCTCTGTAGGAAAACAAGGATGACAATGTGTACAGCTCATTTCATGCTTACTAGTATGACTGAGGTCATCTGGATATTTGAGTATATTATTATTATTATTATTACTTGGCCCAGTCAAAGTATGCTGTAGGACAACCACGTTTTCTATCGTAGGTTTATATTTTCTAATAAGAAACAAATTTTAATTGATACCAGTATCATGTGATAAAATATAACCTCGATAATGGTGAAATGATGAGTCTCAGGTATACAGAAATTCAACCTATGTCAGAGATTTTATTTAAGCCACTAATTAAAGAGAGAACAAGCAAGATGCTATGTTCAAAAAACATCCAAAAAACTAAAGAATTTATAGGAATTTAACAACAGTGAAAATGTTAAGATAAATATATATGTTTATATAAAACTAGTTCATGTCCAAAGAGCTATCATTGGAGTTATCTGTCACACTGGACAGACATTATTTGCCTCTTCACTGGTCAAACTTGCTTTATTTCCAAGTGTCAGATAATTTTTCAGATAACAGAGAATTGCTATTCAAATCTGATGATTTCATGCTGTATTTTCTGTTGTTCCATCAACAACAGGAATTTGTTGTTCCTGCAAGCAGGAATGAGAAATAGCTCTCTAGTGACCATTGCATAATTGCATCAAAATCAAGAAGTGTCCACAGAATGACTCCTGAGAACTGCTAAGACCCTGGCCTGATCTTGCAACTTTCCTTTTATTGATAACTGATACATCAGTACAGAACATTCACCCCTTCCCCCATCTTTGAGCTTGGGGACTGCATCCTTGTTCTGTTGGAAGTTGGCGAGCAACAACTATCTTGTAAGTTTCAGATTAAAGCATGGGAAGAGAGCAGTTACACTCAGTCTGGCTTTCTCTAACATAGCAATGGCAATAGAATCCATTGACCCCAAAGACATAAAGGAATTTAGGGTGTAGGAGGAGCTTGGTGGTTAGAGTTTCTCTTATAGGCTCCTGATGCATCTCAGGGTACCCTGGATTCACCGTAAGGCCAGGTGACACTATGAGTAAGAAGAAATTCTTAAGTCTTATCCCTGTAGGCTTTTCCTTTGCTACTTTTTTTCTTTGAATGAATCTGCTGTGGAGCCCCTGGAGGGATACTCTTGGCAGGGCCACTCTAGAGAAAGGTAATCAGGGTGATTTCCAGGGGTTCAGCTATCCAGGGAGTCCTGGCACTGCTGCCCCCCTGGGAAAGGACTCAGCCTGGCCGCCAGCCAGAAAGGAGCTAGACCCTCAAGTGGATTCAGCAGATCTGGAACTCGTTCACATCTAGTTGCTACTTCAAGGATGACAACAATCCCTCCTCTAGAGCCTTTTGTAACATTTCTTTTTTAAGGATGTTTCTTGGTAGTAATTTTACCCGATTTCATCTCCAAAATCATCGGCAAAAGAGAGCCCAGTGAGTTGTGGCTTGGCTCTCACCTTAAGTCAGGATGGTCTTCTTGGTGAAAATCGTATCCTGTGGTTGTTCCAGACAACAGTTGGGAGGATGGGGCATTCTTCCCTTGTCACCTGGTGATCTTTTAGAAGCACTGCGAAATATGTTGCACAACCATAGTTCTTAAGGTTCATAAGCCACCTTTAGCTGCAGTGGGATTTATTCACTATCAATCCGCATCAGCAACAAAAAGAGAAATATGATTCAGATGCCTGCTTGTTTCTCTCACTCCTGACTTACAAAACGTAAGCAAATTGTTATTTGCATAGAATGTACGTATGGCTCTAGGTTTGGGCAAAATATTGTGCTAGATGGGAGGAAAATGTTTGCTGTTTGCCTGTTGTTTTGACATAGAAGAGCAAGTGCCTTTGCATAAAACCCAAGTGGTGAAATAAATAATCCATAGACACACCAAACCACATACTTGACATGAGCATGATTATGCTGCCAAAGGAGAGTTCTCCAATATCCAAATTCCATATAGATTAACAGAGGGCTTTTGGAGATATGTATGATTGATTCTATACAAGGAGTTTATTTTGAAACTTGATACTGTAAATTGGTTCTTTAATGACATCTGGGAGAATGTGATGGACAACACATTTATAAACTATGCACAATAAATGAAATAATTTATATTGTTATACAATCAATAGGCAAACACGTTTGTTTTAAAATTTCTCAATAGTGTATGCTACTCTCCTTGTAGAGGTAACCAATTATTAGTGCAGTATGAAGGCTTGGGGACCTTATTCAAGGTATTTACATATATTAAAGCATTCTTAGAAAACGGTATGCAGTTTAATTTTTTTTTTGGTTATTTTTATATAAACAATATGCTTATATATATTAGACCATAGTTTGCTATTTTCTTTTTTTTTTTTAACTTGGGCAACTACCAGGAACATAGCTTACTATTTTTTATTGTTTTTCTTTTTTTATTACTTAACATATTTTCTAGAAATCTTACCGTGTGAATTTAAATCCATATTCTTTTAAACTGCTGCATAAATTTTCAGTAAGGATGCACATAGTTTATTTAACTTGTTTCTTATCATAGGGAATTTGGGTTCTTTAAAGTTTTTCACTACTGCAAACAATGCCACAAAAATATCCTTGTGTATGTGTAAATAATTTTAACCTATATAATAGACTGAGGTACAATATCCAGAATATATAATTAACTGCTTAAACCATTTAGAAAAAATAAATATATAAGGGTATTTGAAAAATTTGCAAGGGAAATGAAAAAGCAGTTCACAAAAGTGAGAATATAAACAAAAATAAGTATTGAAATATGCATTAAATAATTAGGAAAATGTTAAAATTGTGTTATTATTTGTATTTATCCTACACAAAAAAATTAAAAGTTTGATAATACAATCATAACATTATGTATTATGTACCCATAATGGGTAGCCTATTTTCTTATCTCCGTTTATTGTATGGTTTCTCTTTCCCCTAGTGATTTTAGAAATCTAATGTATTTTAAAACATACAAAATCCCTACATTGCAAAGAGTCCATTTCTGGATTCCCTGCTTTGCTTTTTATTAAAAATGTTTGCTTTTTCCAAAGTCTGTAATACTAACACGTTCCTGCTGTATGTGGCACAGGGCAAGCACACAGCCACCCCACTCTCCACACAGACACTTCACCCACGTCCTTTTTAAACATTAAATTATCTATTCTTTAAACATTTTCTCTTCCTTTTGAATTTTAGAATAAGCTTCTCACATTTTATGAAAAGAATTTTTTCTTGGGCTATTGATTGGAATTTTAGTGCAATATAGATTATAACACTACATTACTGAGTCATAAAAAACAATATGATCTATCTGTTCTTTTATTTTTTTAGATCCTCAGTAAAGTTTTATTGTTTCCTTCAAATGCTCAGAGGCCTTGTTAAATTTATTTCTGGATGTTTGGCTACTTTTTGATTAAATAGGATCATTTTTCTTGCTATTACATCTTTAATTGGTTATTGTTGCAGGATCTTTATTGATTTTTCTATATTAATATTTATATCCAACCACATTCTTATACTTTCACTTTAATTGTAATAGTTTGACATTATTATTTTTTTTTGAGGGGGAGCAGTTCTGGGTAGACAACTATTCCATGTGCAAATAATGAAATATTATGTCTTCCTTTCTTGTATTTATGCAGAGTGCCTGAAATGTAGCAATTAATAAGTGTTACTATCACAGTAATTTTCTTTTTCATACAAGAATGACTCTGCTAGTTTTCCTACATCGAGGCATCTCTCTATTTCCTGAATAAACTGTACTCATTAATGTTATTTTCTTCTGTAAGACAGTGCAAGATTCCAATTGCAATATTTAAGTTAGTATTATTTTTTGTGTGTAGGTCTGTAGACCTCAAAGTGAAGGTAAGACCTATTTAGAACCCAGTAGATGGAAAGTTCCAAATCAACCAGAAACCATAGGTAGTATTGGAAAGTACAAATCAGAATCTCAAAAGAAAGTTTTAGGACAGGGAGAATATTAGCTCAAATCCTGGCATGTGTTTTTCATCTACAGTTTGGCATCCAGGACATTCTCCAGGGGAATTAAAAGCCCACCATTCTGAGGATACGAGCAATTAAAACTCTAATACATTGCTGATGGTGGCATAAATTGGTACACTTGGAAACTTCTTTGACATTATCTATTACAGCCAAATATACATACCCTATTACCTAACAATTCTACTCTTAGGTGTACACGTACCTAAAATATGTGCCAAAGTAATGTGAAGATGGTTTGTGGCAGCACTTTTCATAATAGCCAAAAACTCAACTATGATGTCCATCAGCAGTGGAATTGGCAACAATTCACTGATTGGTCTCATAACATGCTACAGTAAGGAGAATGAGCAACTGCATGCCACAATATAGATGAAGCCCATAAACCTAATGCTGGACAAAAAAGTCATTAACATAAGAATACTATTTAAATAATATTCAAATGCTGGTTTAAGAAACAGGCCAGTGATATACTTGAAGTAAGGAAGTTAGTGACTGGACAGGATTTTCTGGTGTTGTGAAAAATTTGTGCTTTATCATCTAGGTGCTAGTTACTTGGGTGTGTTCAGTTTGTGAAAACTTGTATATTTGAGCATTTAATATATGGATGCTACTTAACAGAAAGGAGCTGCTATCATTAAATTAGCCCTCATAAATTTGGATTGTTTTACAGTAGCTCTCTTTATGGGATTGCCATGATTTATTTAATATTTCCTTTTGTCAGATACTTCCCTCCCCCAATTTATAATTAAAATGTATAAAGATTCCTTAATTATCTCTGGATGCAATACTTGCCCTGACGCCATTTTGGATTTTCCTTAACAAAGTTGAATAAGGCTAACAATTATAATGCTTTAATGGCTCTTGATAGGTATTGCTATATTATTCTTCAAAATGCTTTTCACAACATCCATTCTATTGTTAAAAAAGAAGGAAATAATTTTAATGTGTTCTTAACTGATTCTAAAGTATCCCCAAATCTTTCCCAGTGTTTTGAGAGGGATGGCATTTGATTTGGGGTTTCAGATTTGTAATAGGAATTAAATCAGAAAATACCAAGTAAATGCTACTTTAGAATTTGAAATCTAGGAGGCTGGAACAGCTGCACTTAAGCGCAAGAGTTTAGGCAAAGTGGATCTTAGAGAAAACAAGCCACTCCACGCTCAAGAATCATAAAATAAAAAGAAAAAGCGAAAGAGAATGATTGAGTGGTGCACTGCTCATTTCTTTGAAACAGCACCCCACTGAACACCATCAGTATTCTCACAGCAAGGGGTTCCTGGCAAGGAGTTTTGCTTGACCATGTGCAGGAAAGAGAGAGAGGTCACCGAGAAGAGAGAAATGGAAGCTTCTGTGTTGTACTCAAGGAGCGCACAAGAAATTGAGATGCTTCTCTGAGAGCAATGAGCATTTGTCGCACTGACATCCTGTGTTTTTTTTCAAGACAGGCTTAGAATGATGACAGTAAACATTTTAAAGGCTGATTCATACTCGTCCAAGGGAACATCATCGAAATGAACACACTGCCTACCTTGGGGAAACTGGAGAGTTTCATACAAAATTGCTTCCAGCTAGGCCAGCTAACTGATGGTATAAGTGACAAGAAGAGTGATATGGAGTCCAGAAGAGAAATGCATAGGTGTATATTAGGTGGTGGATAAAACCATGTGAGAGGAGAGGAAGAAAACAGAAGATTCACATGGCTGCATTGTTTACTCAAATTGTTTGTTGGATAGTTCATTATAGGGTCTTATGTTATGGCACTGTATTAGATTCTGCTAAAAAAAATTGGTTTAACTTTTGACTCTATCCAAAACAAACCCTCTGACGCTCATTGTTTCATGCATATGGTGTTGTTATTGTGAAGAAAACCTTCTTTCCCATTGAGGATTCAACAAGATAATTAGCATGATTCTAGCATACAAGGAGGATGTGGTTGGAGTATCTCTTTGGCTGTGTTTGTTTGTAGAATTAGAGGCATTGTTTGGATTCTCAAATAACTTGCAGATTAAAGGTGATCCTCAAAAAATGGATCAAACCTTTCTCTAAGTATAGTACCACACGTTTTTGTTGTTCTTGCAGTTGTTATTCCAAACTTATAGTGAGCTCCAGACAAGATGCAGAAAAGTAAAGAGAAAATTTTGTTAGCATAGCAGTTGAAAATCAGATACTTGCAGGGTGCAAGTAGGAGACACAAATGAGTACAGTGATGCAGATGGGGAAGTGGCCATGTGATAAGCCCATGCCCCATCTAAAGGAGATGATCCACTGCAGTTGCAGCTGAAGTTTTCTATCCAGGAAAGCAGCTTCATTGTTACTGGATATTCTAGTTTTCAAGTGGAAGAATACAATAATTTTTCAAATATGTCCTGCTTCTTAAACCCTGGCTAGCAATTTTTAAAAATCAAGTACTGGGTGGGAAGAATAACATATGAGAGTTTATGAGTGCAGGTACATGTATTTCTGATGTGGTATAGAGTAGGTTGAGCTGTGGAATGTTTTGGGATAGGATAACATACAAATAAATGCCAAATATATGAGGAGGCCCAAAGTTAGGACAGGCCGTTGGCCATTGGGGAGCTATCAGTAGTTAAGAAAGACTGGTTCATTGAGATCAGGAAAGAGAATTGGGTAGAGGACACTGGAGAGGTAAGTCAGGGCCAAATATTTTAGGGCCTACACTAAGAAATTTGAGATTGATCCTTAGAACACTGACTAGTCTCGGAAAGATATTGGACAGGGGTGGGGGTGGGTAACAAAGTAAAATTTTCATTTTTGGTTATCTCACTGGGTGCAAGATTGTGGATGGATGATAACAGTCAAAGCTGAGAGAAGTTAGTTGCAGGAATTCAGGTAGGGGGTAAGAGGAGGGCTGTACTGAGATAATGGCTCTTGGTCTAGAAAGAAGACAGATCCAACCAAATGGGAGAGAACAAATTCACAAGGCTGGATGTGGGGAGAAGGGCTGTGAGGAAAAGGGAGAGTGAAGATGGTGGCCACATTTCTGTATGGGATTCAAATATTGTGGAAAGATTCACATCTTAGGCAACTCTACATAAGTAGGCACTGCCGTCAGGGAACTCAGAGAACAATTTGACTGGGATGTGAGTGGGGGGGTGTCTTTTTAATATTAATCCATCTGTAGTCCAAATATCGCTTTTCTACTATGTAAGGAACAATAGTTATAAACAATCTTGTGAAAACTACAGTTTAGTTCACTGTGCAATTTAGTTCACAGTTCATTTTGTCATTGCATTTTGTTGGCATCTTTGGTGGAAATGATCCTCTGATTTGAGGTCCTTCTCACTAATGCATTTCTGTCAGAGAAATTGGTTCAGTCACCTTCAAACCTCAAAGGAGTACATTTCTGTCAGAAAAACAAGCCCAGTCACCTTCTTCTCCATTTATAGACATGTTGACTAAGTCACACACAGGAAAATGTACAATAGATCTTGCATTCTTCAACTCTGCTGGAAGAAAACACCACTAATAAGATATATGAAGAGTTATTCAAATCCATCGCAGGCAGTGACTACAAAATAGGGAAAAACAAAACACTGACTCCATAAATCCTCCCCTTTTTATTCCACACAATCAATAGGAAAGAAAGACTGAACCTTCCTCTATGATTTGCTTGTGTTTATAATTGATTTATCTTGTTGTTAAAAGCAAGCACTTACCAAAATTGAGACATTCAGGATAATGCAATTTGGGTTTGACCTCCTGGTCTGCTTGAACAACACTTATCAGAAGTGAAAATAGAGGGGAGTTTTGCCATAACTTCAAAGTAACAAGCTTGATTTAGCTCTTAAAAACATGCTGTTTTGTTCTTTGGATGGAGTCAGTGAACACCATACAAATGGGTCTAATGACCTGGAGTGATTCAAGGAAGGTAGGATTCAACTCCCCATCCCATTTTCAATTATTTTCTTGTTCACCCTGCCAGGTTGTCATGCCAGAAATTCTTCAAATTGCCTATTTGTTTATTTAATTTATGACATTGTTTCTTGTTTAACATCTATATTATCTATCTGAGATAAAACACTTGGAATTTTCAATTGAATCTGCTTTGGTGGGGACATAATTTTATTGGCTCATTGGCTAGACCAAGATTTAGCAGAAATGTAGGATAAGAGGTAGAAATGAATGAGATTCAAGAAAGAGACTAAGGATGATGAAAACGAATGCCAATTGAGGCCTGCTTTTGGTGGTTTCCCACATCCCTCCACCTCCTTTTTCACTATACCTTGTCAGCCTTTAAGACTTTTGTGCCCTCCACTTCACTTATCCATGCTGCTGTACTTGAACTCTGATGCATTAGATTTGGAATAGAATCCATTGCTTTCAAAAATGGGCTGGACTTCTGCCTTCTTTTGGATCCCCCACAATTCCAAGTTGTAAGTAAAATATCTGTGAATAGTATTTCCATTAATGTCCTGACTTGCACACATTTTCTGATATCAGTGGGCTAGATGAATAGAGTCCTGGAGCTCCATACATAACAAAACAGGCCAGCACATTGGATCTGCCTTATTTTTGAATAATTTACAAAGGGCATTGTGAGTCTCTCTCAAGCCTTCGAGACATACCCTAAAAAGAAAGTTGGGTTGCAATCTTATTCTGTATTTCAGAAAAAGAAATTTTATCTCCTGAATAATAGTTCGGGGGTAAGCTCTAGAATCAATCAGTGCAAGGACCTAGTGATTCAATTCATTGCACAAGAGAAGGGATAAGGGAACAGCAGTGTCCCCCCCTTCTAAAGTAATCCTTACCACAAGACAAGAAATAAGACTTATTCTTACATTACAGATCAAGTAACTGAAGCTAGGTGATTAGGTAGTCATTAAAGCCCATTGACCACTGATGTGGAATTTGAATCCAATTCTGCCTAATCCTAGAATCTACTCTCTTTCCAACTCTCTGTTCTTTGCTGCACATGAATTACTAAATTTGGTGCAGTTTTCTAATAAGGTGCCACTAACAAAGTTGCTTTTAACTTTGTCAGAAGGGAAAATCCTGCTATGGTACACTCTCAGCCCTTTCTACTTCAAACTGCAGCTGGCTATAGAAATCGCGATGTTTTCAAAGAACTTGCCCTCCCAAAATTTTACTCTCAAACGCTCAAGTACAGCAGCCATTAAGAACGATAATCTCTGGTTTTATTTTCGTTGTTGTTTCTTTCTTTGTTATGCGTGTGTTTCCCAGCTTAGAAGGACTGCGTTTTTTCCAGGTCCTTTGAACTCCTAGCTCTCACTGGACACTTTAATAGAACAGTTCAACTCAACATGGCACAGAATAAGTGTTAGCTGTCAGTGATACCTATATGAAATCTAAAGTATTGGTCCCTATGCCACCTTATTTATTTCCCTTTATTTTCCACCTCTTAGGGGGAACCTCATCAAGACGGAACGGTTTCCTGGGATGCATCCGCTCCTTACACTTGAATGGGCAGAGACTGGACCTGGAGGAGAGGGCCAAGGTCACGTCTGGAGTCCGGCCGGGTTGTCCTGGTCACTGTAGCAGTTACGGCAGCATGTGCCGCAACGGAGGGAAATGCGTGGAGAAGCCCAGCGGCTACTTCTGTGATTGCACCAATTCGCCATACGAAGGGCCTTTTTGCAAAACAGGTACAGAAGGCATTCTGGCTTCTCCCATGTGCAGTGTCTGGTCAACCGCAGGTGTGATCAGGACACGTGATACCCACACCCTTAGTCAGTCCACCAACTTCTCATGGTTGTTTCCTTCACCCTTGTAGAGTTCATTATCCATGTATGTGTCACTGGGACTTGCCACTGAGAGATTTTTGAAGATACAATAACATGAAATTTGGAAAAAAAAAATGGCAATGCATGATTTATGGCCCTGTACTCTCACGTGAACCCCTCCTGTTCAGTAACTCTGCATATCTCCTGAACATGACATATACGAATTGTCTTTGTGTTTGAACACTGTCTGTGCCATTGAACTGGACTGAGAAGAACGGAGCAATGTGGTCTCCCTGGCTGAGGAGCCAGCTGGGTGTTGGAAGAGTTGGGCTCTCATTCCTGTGGTATTAGCCAGATTGTTTGTGACACTCTGATTGCCCCAGTTTTATTTCCTGGTTCTACCAATATAGCCAAGTAACTGTAAAAACTAGCCTTGAGTATCCTTAGGAATGGGTAAGCCATCTTAAATCATTTTGACAATGGGCAGAATTTAGATAAATGAGTAAAGATGACAGTGCGTGCAGTCAAATCTCCCTATTCTGCAGGTGAGATGATGAAAATCCAAATGTTTTATAAGCTTTGCCCAGAAGTTTATGTTTAGTTAATAGAAGGGCTGGAGCCAAAATGTAGGAGACAAAATTCTTTTCATATCCCTTCTCAATTTCATGACTTCATTTGTTTCACAAAAGTTAATAATGCTAGCTATACACATAGGCAGGCACGCGTAGGTACACCACACGTATACCATGGTGTGGTGGTCATGGTGTAAATTATTTAAATAAATTCAAGATAGTTTTAGCTAACTCTAAAATTTCATTATCCTGTACAAATATTTAATATTTTTTTAAAAATAAGGACAAAAAGTCTGCTTGTTATCCATTTCTTTGCAGTATTTTTTATTTTATTGATGGAAAAAAGTTTTTTGAACAAATAAACAGTATTTTAAAAGCAGTATTTAAACTTTTAAAATAAAATGTTTAATCACTCTAAAGCACCATTTAGAAAGAAATAATGATGCCAGTTATAAATAATCCCTGTTAATTCATTGAAACGCACTGTCCAAATACCTACACCAAACAAGTGCTTTATTTAATCCAACTTACTGGTGGAACTTAAAAACAATAGACACGAACACCCAGTGTTTTCTTTGAAACATTCTATAATTTAAGCTCTTCATTCATTCACACTGTCCTTCTCCTCAATTAGTTTGAATTACTTGCTTATTATTTTGGAAAGGCACGTTGAGCTCCTTGAGAGAGAAGTAATAGTATACATTTTAGGGTCAGCAGCATGTTGGGCCCTGATGGGAGCTTGAAATACAGCAGGTCCCATCCTAGTAGGTTCATAATATGAGTTAAGACAAGCAAAGTGCAACTGGTCCTTCACACCGAGCAAGGTCTCTGAATAACTTCCCTGGAAAAATTTAAATGCCGCTCTGCGAGGGGGGCCCATGTGCTAGAAGAAGCACATATAGAATGATGGCTACTGGATACAGTCACTAAAGCATCCTAGATTAATTTCAGAGGATCAATACTGAAGCTTTCAGTTTGGAAGGAAAAAAAACAAAACAGTAGACCTTCCTGCATTTCTCCAGGGACATTATTCAAACATCCCATATATCATATTGTTCTAAATTTAGCCTAATTTTTTCTTGGCTCCTTTCTCTGAAGTAGCTCCTATTAATTTTCTTCACTTCATACCACTGTATCTTTTGCCTGCAGATGTTGGAACATCTTCTGTGCTCCTTCTCCACCTTCTATTTTGATCTGTAAGTTAAGTTAATGAATCATCGCTTAGCCTTTTCAGCTTGCTTCATATTTCACTGCTTCCAAACTTATTCCTCCTTTCTCATAATCCTAAGGAGATGGTTACTTTATAGGTCATAGTTGCAATATCTGTAAAAGGCATCAAGGCTTTTATCCATGCGAGTTGTCTCTGGGAAAAGTGATTTGAAACTGAAATGAGGAGAGATAAGCTATACGGTCCAGATCAAAGGGTACTCTCTATTGGGTAAATCTTCCATACTAACTTACAGCAGCATCACATATTTAAGGGAAGTGGCAGGCAAATAATGGAGAAATCTGGGGTGGATAATAAACCTTAGTTTATTTATCAATGTCTGGGTCAGAACCATGATCCATTAACTCATTTATTTTGTGTTTTTGACAATGGCACCAAAAATGACAACAAAATTAATATTTATTTTTTACTGTAACATATATTCCTTACCTCTAATGGGTCAAGACAACCTGAGAACATGGCAGGGCAGGTTACCAGCCTCTGGCAACCACTAATCTTTCTGTCTCTATGGACTTTCCTATTTTGGACATTCCATATGAATGGAATCATACAATATGTTATAGTTTATGCTTCTTTCATATATCATAATTTTTTCATATTTCATCCATGTTGTAGCAGTTTCAGTACTTCATTCCTATTTGATTGCCAAAAAATATTTCATTGTATGAGTGTACCACATTTCATCTATACATTCATCAATTGATGGGCATTCATTCTGCTGTGAATATTCATGTACATGTTTCTGTGAGGACATATATTCTCATTCCTCTTGGGTATTACTAGGTCACATGTGAACTTTGTGTTTAAGTTTTTGAGGCTCTGCCAAATTCATTATCAGAGTGGCTACACCATTTTCCATTCCCACCAGTAATGTAGGATGATTCCAATTTCTCCACATTCTCTTCAACATTTGGCATTGTCTGTCTTTTTGATAATAGCCATTCTATGAGGTATGAAGTGATATTTCACTGTGGTTTTGAATTGCATTTTCCTAACAACTAATGATGTTGAGCATTTTTTTGCATGCTTATGACCATTTGTGTATAGTCTTTGGAGGAATGCCTTTTCAAATCCTTTGTCCATTTTTCTAACTGAGCATTTGTCTTTTTAATTTTAGTTGGTAAAACCTTTATATGTTTTGGATAAAATTCCCTTATTAGTTTTAGTTTTGTTTTCTCGCAGTCTGAGAGTTAGTATTTTTTTTCACTTTTTTGATATTAAAAGTTTAAATTTTTATAAAATCCAATTTATTTATTTTTATTTTTTGGCCCATGATTTTGCTGTCATGTAAGAAACCATTGACCAACCCAAGATCATCAAGATTTTCACCTATGGTTTCTTCTTAAAGTTTTATAGTTTGAGCCCTCATTTTTTTGTCCGGTTTTGAATTAGTTTCTATATATTTTAATAGCTAGGAGTCCATATTTATTCTTTTGCTTGTTGATATCCAGTCCCAGCACTACCACCCCATCATTTTATGAGGAATCTGAGTGTGACTGTTAGGCTATTTCCATTTATTTTTTCCTAACTAAAAAATTAAATAATAAATTCTTATTATAGAATACTTGGAAATCTAGAAAAGCTAAAATCCCAATCTAACTACTCAGAGACAATCATTAAAAATTAAATGTAATTTCCTTCTAATTCTTTTCTTTCTATTTGATGTAAACTGAGGTAATTCTATTACGTTTTATATCCTGAAATTTGTTTTTATCATTTCATAAGCATTCCCACAAAATTCATAAAATATTTGTAAACATTTTTTGAATGAATGTGATATATTTCACTTGGTGGAATTGCCTATGCTTTTTAAATCTAAATCTATCATCAAAAGTTTGATAGCTTAAAGGGTAATACTGGAGCACTGGCACCAGACCTGCCTAAGGTCTGCCATTCTGCTCCATCTCCTTACTGATGATCTGAACTCATCCTCATGGTTCTTTTGTTCATTTGTATATAAAATAGGGACAATGAAGTGATCATTCTAAATGAGTTGTGATGTGCCTTAAATAAGTGCTTCACAAAGCACTTGGGTTAATGCCTGGCACATAAAGTTTCATTTAACACTTGCTCTTATATATTACTTTGAAACTTTAGATTGTCTCAAAATTTTCACATTAATAATATTGTGATAAACAAAGGCACTGATTATTTTCTTAATATTGGAATTTCAGTGAAAATACTTTATATACATTTAGAAATTTTTGATGGACTGCCTAATGTCAGCCCAAAATTCTTTAATTATTTACTACCCTGCCAATTTCTATCATTTAAAAAAACTTTTTATTATTGAAAAACTCAAGCACATACTGTAGTAGAGAGAAGAGTTTAATGAACGCCATGCAACCATTATCCTGCTTCAACAACTTTCAACACATGACCATTTTTATTTCATCTCTGTCACACCTCCTCTTCTCTGCTTTATTATTTAGATGTAAATACAATATATAATATAATTTCATCTAAACATATTTCAGTATGCATTGCTGAAATTTAAGGACTATTAAAAACACATTCACAAGGCCATTATCATAAAAATTAATATTTTTCAATATTATGAAATAGCCACTCAGTGTTCAAATGTCCAATTGTTGCATTTACTTTGATTTTGCTTGATTGTTTTATAATTAATACAATCCGATTGATTTCTAGGTAACTGCCAGACTACTTGTTACACAGGACTAGACTTTGTGCTTATTCTCATTCTAAAATCTAATTCTATTAACTTTATATCTCCAGGCTTCATGTTAAAAATGCATAATGTTTAGATTTCAAGGGTTAGAAACAGTGTGAGAAATGTATATACACTTTTATAAACAAGATCCTCAGAAGGCTTGGTTTGCCTCTATATTTAATCGTATTTGTTAAAAATAATTAATTTTATTTATTCACTTTACAAATAAAAACTCTTTTTCTCCCATCCTTATTAACCTTCCAGTGTGGTTTCCATTTCTGCCCATTGGCATTTACTGTCATCTCTCGTCAGAGATATCACACCGTCTTAATGCTTATGTGCCTTGCTTGTTTCACTGAGCATAATGTTTTCAATGTTCTTCCATGTTGCAGCATGTCTCATAGCTTGATTTGTTCTTATGGCCACAAAACATTCATTTGTCTGTATGTATCACCTCTTATCTATCTACCAGTTGTTGATGAGCTTTTGGGTTGTTTCAACCTATTTACTATCATGGATAATGCTTCCATAAAATTGGGGTACAAGAATCTGTTTGAGACCTTGTTTTCACTCTTTTTGGTTAGATACCAAGATGTAGAATTTCCAGGTCATGTGATAATCTTGTTTAATATGTTTAGGAACCACCATATTGTTTTCCAGAGAGGCTGCACAATTTTACGTTCCCACCAACAGTGCACCAGAGGTCCAGTTTCTCTGCATCCTCTCCAACATTTGTTGTTTCCTTCTGTTTTCTCTAATAATAGCCATCACTGTGGGTGTAGAACAGTATCTCGTTGTGGTTTTGTTTGCATTTCCCTAATGGAAAATTAGTCCAAATATCCTTTCATGTGTTTTTTTGCAATGTGTATGTCTTCTTTGAAGAAATGTCTATTGAAGCCTTTTGCCCTTTTTGAATAGTATTGTTTGTCTTGTTTCATTGTGAAAGTTCTTCATATTTTCTGAAATTTATTCCCTTATCTGTTATTTGCTTTTAAACTATTTTTCTCCCGGTTTGCAAGTTGTTTTTCATGTTCTTGATAATTTCCTTCCACACACAGAGTTTTCAGCTATGATGAAATCAAATTTTTTATTGTTTCTTGTGTTATTCATGCTGTTGATATCATATCTAAGAATCCATTCCCTAATAGCAGGCCAAGAAGATTTTCCCCTTACATTACACATTTTAAGAGTTTTATAATTATGTCTCTTATGTTTAGTACCTTGATCCATCTTTAGTTGAATTTTGTGTATGGTGTGGGGCAGAGCCTAACTTAATTTTTCTACACATGGATATGTATTGCTCTCGACACCATTTTTTAAAGAGGCTATTCTTTCCCTATTACGTGTACTTAGCACTTTTGTTGAAAACCAATTGGCCATAGATGTTTGGGACTACTTATGAAACTTTCTATTCTATTCCATAGATCTGTTTAACTTAACACACTGTTTTGGCTACTGTATCTTTGTAACACAATTTGAAATTAAGAAGCATGCACCCCCCCCTTTTTTTTTTTCAAGATCCTTATGTCTATTTAAGACCTTTGCTGTTCCACAAGAATTTGGTGATTGTTTTTTATTTCTGCAAAATAGGCTGCTATAACTTTGTTAGGGATTGAATTGAATTTGTATATTGCCTTGGATTATATTGATATTTTAGCAATATCGTTTTCCAATCCGTGAACATAAGAAGTCTTGTCATTTAAATTAGGTTTTCTTCAACTTCTTTCAACAATGGTTTGTGGTTTTTATATTTTTGATTCAAATAATTCCTATTTATTTTATTTTCAGATGTCATTGTAAATGGAAATTTTCTTAATTTTCTCTTTAGATCCTTTGTTCCTACTCTATAGAAAAACAATTCAAATTTGCCTGTTGATTTTGGACCCTGACTCTTCTCTGATCTCATTTTATTAACTTTTAATAATCTCTTTGGATTTTTTGTATATAAGATCATGCCATCTGCAAATTGTGATAGTTTTACTTTCTTTCTTTACAATTTGTGTATCTTTTATTTCTTTTGTGGCCTAATTGCTCTGACAAGAATTTCTAATGCAATATTGAATAGCAGTGGTGAAAGAGGGCATCTTTTCTTGTTCCTGACCTTATGGGGAAAGCTTAAAGTATTTTATCATTGAGTAAGATGTTGGTTTTGCATTTTTCATGAATTCTTTTAATCATATTAAGAAAGTTCACTCTTATTCCTACTTTGCTGGGTTTTGTCAAGAAAAGGTGTTAAATCTCTGTTAAATGCCTTTTCTGTGTCTATTAAGATGATCATGTGCTCTTTCCCCTTCATTCTATTTATGGAATATAGTACATTGATTGATTTTCATATCTTGAACAACACTTGCATACTTGAGATAAATCTTACTTGCTCAGAATGCATAATCATTTTAATATGTTGTTGGATTCAGTTTGTCAATATTTTGTTAAGGATTGTTGCATCTATAATCAAAAGGGATATTTGACTGTAGGTGTTTTATCTTGTGATGTCTTTATGAGGCCTTCGTATCAGAGTAATCTAACCTGAGAAAGAAATAGAAATTGTTTGCTACCCTTAAATTTTTTTGGAAGAATTTGAGAACTGATATTAGTTAGGAATTTGAAGACTGATGTTAGTTCTCCTCTAAATGTTTGGTAGAAATCACCAATGAAGTCATCTAGTCCTGAACATTTCTTTGGTGGAAAGTTTTTCGTTATTGATTTAATCTCTGTACATTTATAGGTTTGTTAAAGTTTCTGTTTGTTCTTGAATCAATCTGGGCAATTTTGGGAATTGGTGTATGTCTAAAAGTGTTTCCATTTCTTCTAGTTTGTATGTGTACAATTGTTCACAGTATTCTCTTTTAATCAGTTTTATTTCTGTAATGTCAGTACTCATATTGTCACTTTCCTTTCTGATTTTAGTTATTTGTGTCTTTTCTCTTTTTTCTTTGTCAGTCTAGCTAAAGTTTATCAATTTTATTGATTATCTTTCAAAGAACCAACTTTTTGTTTTGGTTATTATCTCACTTGTGATTTTATGTTGTATTTCACTTATATCTGCTCTAATCTTAATTATTTTCTTTTTCTGCTAACTTTGGATTTATTTTGCTCTTCTTTATTAAGTACCTACTATGTACTATGCTTAGCTTAGTATCATTGCAAGGTTCAAGTCATTACTACATTTGAGTAACCTGAGGTTGAGTGGGATTCAACCCCCAGGATCCAGTCAGTGCTAATATCCTCTTTCAGATCTTCTCTGATTACTCTGCCCAGAGACCTCTGTCTTCATTTTCCTCTTCTGGGAATCATGGTCTCTGTCACATGCATGCATCCTACCCCAGACTAGTTTTCACTGATGTTTGTTCTTAAAATGTACGTCCTGTCTTCTCAGAACCTAATTAGTCCAGTGCCTTCTGCCAATAGGTGTCCAGTAGATAGCATTTCAATTGGAATATGAATGACCCTGGGATAGTATGACCATTGGTAATTGCCTTTAGGTTAAGATTTTCTCTTCTTCCAATCCCAAAGATTTTTTATGTTCAGGCAACTCCATCTCTTTGATCTGAGGGCTTAAATTCTTACATTTAAACCTTTAAAAACAGATAATAACTGTGTATGGGTGTAATACTTTGTCGAAATAGGCAAAACCTCAAACCTTATAAATAAATAAATCTGGAGTTGGTGGAGAGAGAACAGAGATTTGGTTTGACTTTTCTCATCTAGTTGCAAAATGCTCTTTATTTTATTTTTGTCCCAAATATAATAAAAATAGAATATATATGAACATATCCAATATGCTGTTCATGATGGAATGCTCTGAGTTAGATTTACGCTAGAACACACACACAAACCTCAAACAAAAGCTGTTTATTCTGTTAACTAGGAGATGATATCTCAGAATGTGGGCCAAATGTCCCTGAGGAAATTCACTCAAAGAAGCTGCTTGAATCAAGCTAATGACTAACCAGAATTCTCGCTGTCATAAGTCTCTGCTGCATATCTTTGTAATCAGGAATACTGATGTTGTAACCTGCATGATAAATGCAAAACACTTTCCTGGAACCTTTAGTAAAAATGAACTAGTATTGCCAATCTGCTAGGCAATATGCATTAATACACTGCTTTAATTTTTGGCACCGTTACTGGTTGTTACAGGATTTTCACAAGGTGGAACAAATTTGTAATAGAATTAGGAAACAAAAGCCAAGTTTGATTATATTCTATGAGCCATCAACTCAATCAGAGAATTTCATGGGGAATTAAAAACTTTCCATATATCATACAGAAAAAGGGAAAGTAATCATATTGCTATGGGTACATGTTTAGTGTGCTACTTTTATGGCAGATGTTTTCTGCAAGATTTCAGCTATTTTTTTTCTGTGAAAGAAACTTTCTTCTATAACTACATTTCATGGAGTTAAAATTTAAAGTAAATTCATGAGCAGCCTTGATCTGAAGAAGAGACTAGATCAAGGATAGTTGTGCAGTCAATAAACAGAGATATTGTGTGAAAGATGTTCTGTTCTAATGTGGAGAATCTATGAGTTCAAACTGCACTGGAGAACTGTATTTAGTGCTCTCTGCAAAACATCTCATTCATCCAGACAGGAATATGCATGAGTTCTATGCTATGTTTCCCATTTACAAGATGAGGGAAATACTAGCTTGCCTGGGATCACTGAGCTGGTATGAAACCTACTGAGACCTGAGATCCTGTGCTGAAACCAAATCCTATGCTTGTCCCATTGAACTAAAATGATGGCAGTTGGAGTGAGAACATTATCCAGGGAAGACTGAATGATTTGCATGTTCACACTAACTGAATTTCATCAGTTTGTAGATGCCACCGTTCCTCATGATGGAGGCAGAACTCCATCCAATCTGATTTTATGGTGGGAATTGTTCCCATAGCAAGGCTCATTTCCCCATCTTTGCTATTTTTTGGAAGTGAACACCAATTCCTAGACATGTGAAAAATCAGAGGCCAAGAGCTGGATATTGATATCTTGTTTACAGTTTCCTCAAATCCCCTCTCTTCTGTATATATCATCTTTACACTTTATCCCAAACCATAGAAAATTACTGTTCCCCCACCCACCCAATGACCCATTCTTGGTAACTTGGAGTCCAACTGCAGGCTCCAGACATATCACAAAGCTAACCAATCTGTCAAGATACCAGTACTGAAAGTAAGATGCTACTAGTAAAACTTTTCTATGCTGTGCTCGTGGTAGGGACATTTTATCTTTGCTTTTTAAGAAATCGGCCTGACATGTTATCCACCTTACAAATGCATGCTGAAATACAGACCTCAACTTCAGGGTCCAAACCTTGGATATTCAATCTTATACAAGGCTCTTAAACATTGGAAGTTTAGATTTCTCATTTATGAGTAAAAGGTAATTACTCCTACAATTATTGTGTGGGAGCCGTTATGTAATTGTTGTAAAAAGAAAAACCTTCCCCACCACACCTGCCACATAGGAAATGATAAACAAGCAGTTACTGTTTCCAGAAAATTTGACTGACTTTTTCAATGCATGCTTTTCCCCCTTATATTTTGCAGAAGTTTCTGCAGTTTTTGAAGCTGGAACTTCAGTTACTTACATGTTTCAAGAACCTTACCCTGTGACAAAGAATGTAACCCACTCAGCCTCGGCTATTTATGCAGATGCTGCACCATCTAAGGAGAACATTTCACTTAGTTTTACAACAGCCCATGCACCCACCGTCTTGCTCTTTCTCAATTCTTCTGCTCAGGATTTCCTGGCTGTCCTGCTCTGCAAGAATGGTGAGTGCCAACAGCATGAGGTCCCATGGAATCCCAGGCTGGGCTGGAGGTATTGTGCCTACTTTCCAGATCTCTGCATAATTTCAGCTTATATTTTGTCCCATCTGGATGTTTATTTCCAGACTTCCAGGCAAACTCTTGATTAGACTTTAGCTTCACGAGTTGCAATTTATATTCAGAGCCAGTGTCCATTCACTGCTGAAATCTCAAATGCTTGGACTTTAATTTACCTCAACTGTATAGCAGTAATTCTTTACTATTTAATCTGTGCTAGAATCCATGAGCTAAAAAGATCATAAGCCCATGCGAATTTCAGATGGACACTTCATCACCTATATCCTGTCATCTTTGCTGCCATTCCCTTTTCTGAGGGCTGTTAAAACAACTAGCATACTTACAGGCTGGATTAATAAAAGTCCATTGTTTAACTCTCAAAAAGAAGCAGTTATGTGATTAATAACTGTATGCCATGGGGGTTAGGTTTTGAACGTTGGACTTTGAAAAGAATGTGCAGAAAATGCAATATGGAAAGATAAGCATGATAAAGCGGCTGGAATTTTCTACATTGGAGGATTGCCAAAGAATGCCAGTGATGATGGAGAAATCAGGCTTCATTTCCACTGTACCACCTCCACCCTGCAGGGATAAGCGCTGCTGGTATGCTTAGCCCAAAGACACATCTGATTAAAATACTGAGTAAAATGATTGGTGAAAAGGACGTAGGCAAAATGGACAAAGACATGGACATCCGTGGGTTTGGTCTCATTGAACACTGTTCACGACCAAGACTATGTCTTTGTTCTTGATTAATTTGTGGGTATAATGAGATGAGTCTTGGCTTTAGGACTCTCTCACCCAACTCACAGTTGAGATTTAGTGTCAGCTGTGTGGTATAGCAGAAAGGAAATCTGTGCTATGCAACATATACCATGACTTCCCAAGACCTTAGGAGAAAAACCTAGATATTACTCTAGCTATTCTTTTTCTGGGGCTTATTCTTCTTGACTTTCTCTTTCACTATGCAAGGCCCTGATGTAAAGACTGATGACAAGGATCAAACTGGACGACCTTTGGGTTGGAGCTGAAGAAATAGTAATGACCGTGGCTCACTTGATGTAACAGGCCTTGTTCTAAGAGCAACAAGGTAGAGATATAAAAAGAGCCAGTGACACAGAGAAAGAAATGAAGATAATGACTGGTCATTACAAGCCTATCTCATCTTGAAGAGTCTGCAAGAGAGAGGGATGACATTTTGGATCATTAAACCTCCTCCTAGTTATGAACAGACATTTGTATGATCAGGAACATCATGCCAACCTGTGGGTTCTTAAGCCCTGCTTCCATCATATCTCTGTGATATTGGTAAGGCTCACTGGAGAAACTGAGGTATAGAGATTTAAATGGATTAGTTTAGGCCAGCCTGCTTTGGACTCAACTGGGACCAGAATCAGGTCTCCCAACCATCAGCCCAGCAGTATTCCCCCTAAACCAGATCATCCAGTATGATGCACTTGGATCAAAATAAGGTGCTTTTGGAGTACTGAGGCTCAGGATACTCCCCAAAGAATCTTTTGGGTATGATTACCACTGGTGCATTGGTAACTTGGAGATCATGCCCTGCCTTTAAATACATGGACACTGTGAATGCAGACAAATAAAATTAAGAATAATAACATCATATATTTATGCTGGGCACTGCTGTAACTCATCCTCACAGCAACCCTATGTGGTTGGTGGTATTAATATGCCCTGACTTTTTACATTTATAGATATTGAATCATATAGAGGTTAATTTGCTCAAGATCTCACAGCCAGTAAGTACCAGAGCTGGAAATTACCATCTTCCTCCTCTATTCTGGTACCCAATTTGGGAATCTTGACCATAGGCCCTAAGCTAAAAGTGGTTTGTTTAAATTGCATAGTATGTTAAATAAGTATTAATTTATTTAAATAGAGGGCATGCTTGAATGGTGCCTTCTCCCCTTTTCTCTTACATCCCGAAACCTCACTTCATTTGAAAATGTTCAACTCTGGCTTCATGCAGGAGGCTGAAGAGTTACTTGGTTTGTTGGTTTTTTGGTTTGTTGGTTTGTTTTAAAGTTAGGTCTTTGGGCAAGTTCAAAGTGAAGTCCTTGCAGCTTACTGGAGGTTTAGTGTCCATGCTCTGGTTAGTAATAGGGTGCCTGCTTTTTCACTTAAACTCAGGACCTACCATCTGCACTTTGTGCTAGGGAATCTTCATTCCTGAAAACAGTGGTGGAGGACTCAACCATTTCAGATCCCAGGTACTTTCTGCCATCTCCTTATACCATAGAGATACAACTAAGATACGTATTCCTATTTCCTCCCTTCGTTCCTTCCTTCCTTTCTTCTTTTCTTCCCTTTCCTTTCTGCCTTTCATTAGCAGTCTGGATAATTTCTAGACCCACTGCACATCATCAAAGACTGTGAAGACAAAAAAAAGGAAAAGGAAAGACTCAAAAACTGCCTCCAGCTGTCTGAATAACAATCTAGATAAGAAGGGGGAGTTGAGTTCCCCATATTTTCTCAAGCAATATAATTAGAAGTTAGATTTTGACTAAATTTAAGAATGACACTACTAGGAATTCATAAGATTATAACAATGGAATAAAATGCCTTGGGTGGTGGTGAGTTCTTTATCGTTGCAATTGTTCAAATAATAATTAAATGGGCATTTCTTGGAAAGCCACCATAAGAATTACAGCAATACTTAGAAGATTGAGAAAAATAACCTTTAAGTTTCTCCCCAACTTAGATTTATTGATTCTTTATTCTCTTCTTGTGTATTCTTGATTTATCATTTCTTTTCCTTAAAGCATCACTTGGAGACTTTGAAAGGCTGCAATGAGGAATTAAGTATTGATATCCAGATATCTTATTCTCAGAATGCTCATTGTATCAGACCACTGAATTAATTAACAATTGTAATGGTGCTTTGAGGAGGGGAAGGGCATTATGCATTATGAAGAGTCAGACATATTTTTAATGTGATACACTTCAGTGGAAAAAAAAAATTCTGAAAATACTAATGGAAGCTAAGAATCCTTACAGGTGAAGGCAGATCAAAAGAGCAAAGAAATGGAAGAGTTCATGGGGAAAGTCTTTCTCTGGAAGGGCCTTTATAACTAGAATTGATTCACACCTCTCTGAGATGGAGTTAGGAGTCTTCTTTAATGCAGGTTCCTTAACCTTTTTTGATTTAAGAATCTGGTGGAAATTATGATGAAAGGGTCATGCTTAAAAGGAACTTTTTCTGTCTTCCCAAGGTGAAGATAATGCCCATGGCCACATCCTCCCAGAATGGCTCCAATTTTAACACTCTGAGTTAAGAAGTCAGTGCGTGGAGTTAGGTGAATGAACTGTACAAATGCTGAACACAGTTCTAGGCTTACAGATTTGTTTAATTCAGGTGCTCAGGCCAGAAGAGGGAAGACTCCAGAGAAATGTGATTTGAAGTAACTCTCATCTGTCTCTCCCTAACAACTTTAGAATTCATCTTTGCCCTTTATCATTATTCTTGAAATGTATCCAATTTATTTAACTTAAGGTGCCACTCTCTTGTAAAATGAAAATATGCACTTCTTCCTAAGTGAAGAAAGGAATTTTAATTTTGGGGATGGAAGAACAGAGGCAGAAAGGGGGCATTTTGGAGTCACAGAGCCCTTAGAAAATGGTAAGCATTGTGAGCTCCATAGCTTGGGGTTTTGGGCCTCTTGGCAACTGGAGGAGAAAGGACTATTCAAGGAGGAAAATGGTCTAGGATAGGTGAGAGGGTTTAAAAGAGGCACTTAAGTTCCCAGCATTATCTGGGGTGCATGCACTGCCTTCTCCGTGGTGCCAGGAAGTTCTCCTCCAAGCCTGTCATTTATCAAATATCCCAAGACAACCTAACTTTTTACAGCTACTTATTCATGTAGTAGTGAGACAGACATGGATAGGGCACTGTTCAACTTTATGTTTTTTTTTGCATGGGCATGAACTGGGAATCAAAGCTGGGTCTCTGGCATGGCAGGTGAGAACTACTGTCCAATTTTTAAGGATTATAGTCTGGAGATGGCACATAAACAAGTATGTCTTCAACACCAGAATAGATATCATTTTGGGGTAAAGCAAGGCAAAAAAAAAAATAAAGAATGACTGATTCTATCTATAGGGATGTTTGCAAAACCTTTGAAGAGGTTGGCAGTATTCCTGGAGAACATTTACTGACCTCTCATTTTCCAATACATAGAAGATATTTCTTTGTCTGTTCCTCATTTTTTCCATGGTATTCCCATTGCATATGAAATATATTTATTTTCCAGTCTGTTTTCTCTCCATAAATTAAAAAAGGAATAACAAACTGAATTCAGAACATACGCTAATTCTGAAGCCATCAATCTATGGTGACTTATTTGGATATAAAATCCACGCTGGGCTCACAGGTTCCCCTTCTCAGGATTTCTTTGGAGCTGTTCTCCAGCACTGAATTGGTATGACTTTGCTTCAGCATTTCCTTTTGATCAGTCTTTTTAGACATAAACATTCTTAAGATGCGCTGTCTGCATTTGTGATTGCACACACCTTGGGGGGAAGCAGGATAAACAGAAAGCGTTTGTATTTTGATCATACTGACTCAAGGAAGGCAAGGCTAGAGACTCACAAGAAGACACATCGCCTTAGTACCAAACTCAACAACTGCTTGTTGGAGTTCTGCTGACATTAGAATACCCCTGTCTCTGCCGCCTGCTCATGGAAACAATTCCCAGACTAATGCTGCCTCCTACTGCCCCCTTCCTGACAACAGCATCTATTTCAGCTCCTCAGAGCAGTGGAAATTGTTCACGAACAGCCCAAGAAAGGCCTCCCTCTGAAGGCTTCCTTCCTTGGCCTTACTAAACTCTAATCACTTCTGTCTCAGGCCTTCTCTCAAGCCACACTTTACTGATTTTGAATTTAAAATCCCCAAATGTGCTTTGATTCCACCAGACTTTGTTTTGATTGGTTCATTTCCATATTCTTGGGCTTTGTGATAATCTCTTGCTGGGCTTCCATCCTCTGTTTTTCCATAGTGTTGTTATGACAAAACCTGTAGAGGTCAATCAACAGACCTCCTGCCTCATTCACAGAGGAAGGACAGGGGCATGGACAGGGACAAATGGTATCTCCAGCATCACACAGTCCCCAGTGGCCAAGGGGTGGGTCTGACTGGGGGAAATGAGACATGGTGAATAGACCTGGATTTGAGTAACCTTTGTGTCTCTCTGTTTTGTTCCTTTGAATATCTTATCTTGTGTTGTTCTCATAGGTCATTGAAGATCAAGTGAGATAATGCAAGTTCATGTGTTTTGTAGACTGTAAAGCACAAAGCACATTTTCTTTCTTTCTTTCTTTCTTTCTTTCTTTCTTTCTTTCTTTCTTTCTTTCTTTCTTTCTTTCTTTCTTTCTTTCTTTCTTTCTTTCTTTCTTCTTTCCTTCCTTCCTTCCTTCCTTCCTTCCTTCCTTCCTTCCTTCCTTCCTTCCTTCCTTCCTTCCTTCCTTCCTTCCTTCCTTCCTTCCTTCCTTCCTTCCTTTCTCTCTTTCTCTCCTCTCTCTCTCTCTTTCTTTCTTTTTTCTTTCTTTCTTTCTTTTTCTTCAGGGAGGGAACATCAGACATGTTTCCTTAAGGCCTGGTTCAGAGTGCATTTGAAGAAGTAATTCTTAAAGTTACTAGTCTTCATGCTTTTGTGTATCCAAATCTTCTGTCTGTGCTGAATGAAAGAAAGAAAGAAAGAGAGAGAGAAAGAAAGAGAAAGAGAGAGAGAGAGAGAGAGAGAGAGAGAGAGAGAGAGAGAGAGAGAGAGACAGAGAGAGAGAGAGAGAGAGAGAGAGAGAGAGAGAGAGAGAGAGAGAGAAAGAGAGAGAGAGAGAAAGAGAAAGAGAAAGAAAGAGAGAAAGAAAGAAAGAAAGAAAGAAAGAAAGAAAGAAAGAAAGAAAGAAAGAAAGAAAGAAAGAAAGAAAGAAAGAAAGAAAGAAAGAAAGAAAGAAAGAAAGGCTAAAAAGTGGCAAACAGGAAATAGGTGCATGCATACATAGCTCTGCAAGATAACGCTGGGAAACCAGGGTCAAGTACAAGAAAACTCCCCTTCTCAACCCCCACACTCTGAAGTGCAGCTAGCTGGGTTGTATGTGCCAGCAACAAAGAAAGTTAAATAAAGGTTGTAGTAGCTATGGAGTCAGTTTTCTATAGCCCAGAGCAAAGAGTAATCAAAGGAGAGTATGGAAATAAGACAAGCAAAAATAACAGAATACAATGAACTCGACAGCCATCTATTTAGTAACTACAATATATTAGATGCATTCTGGTGTGCTCATGTTAGAAATATAATTTTGGTAGCATTGGCATCTTGGAGATTCTTGAGAATAGGATTATATAATGTTTGTCTTTATAAGGTCAACCACTAGCAGATTACCTAGCACATTGTTGACCTCTAAGCATTCTTGGATTAAGTTACATATTTTAGAATCTCATAGGAGAAGCAAGGATATATCTAACAAGTAGGGGAAAGCCTCCCAGATCCAATGAGAAGATTTCATATTATGATAGTAGGGGCCATAGAAAAGAGAAACAATAGCTACTCCCACTGCAACAATCATAAAAGGCTTCTCAGTGGAGATGGCCATTGATACAAATTATAATAATTACATCGCTAATGTGAGAATTAATATCTTTAATAATTTTCCATCTGCTATTCCATCCTTCATCTATAACAAGTGTGTGAGAGGCAGGGACTATTTGAGGAACGTGTCTGTGGAACTAGCACCCTGTGATTTGTTTTTTGGGTACCTTTTGGGTCTTTTCAATTTGTGCTTTCCAAGTTTAAATTACTCTTTCGAAATTTTTCAAGATTTGAGCAACTGTTTATTTTTGCCATGTGTCTGGTTGCTTACTACTAGGTGTGAGAATCAAAGGAGCTATTCATCTATATTTAAGACGTTTCCTTGTTTGTAAAAAGGAGGCCCAGTGTGTCTTGATTTCTTCATTTGTAAATTTAGAATAATTGTTATTGGTCTAAGTCTTTCAGTAGTGTTGCCGGGGATTAATGAGATTCTGTTTGTAATGGGTTTGGAGGAACTCAAATGAAACATGTGGGATAAATACAAAGAGGGGTTATCACAAAATAGGTCAAAAGCTGGCTGGATAAGGAACCACCTTGATTTTTTTTTAAACTAAAGACAGAGGGAATGGGAGATTGATTGTTTAACTTTTGGACGAGATCTCTAATTAGTGGTCTAAGGATTAAGAAAGAGACTGGAATCCATGTGAATAAAGCTGTTCTCAGAGAAAAAACATGTTTTTATTCTTTCTAGAACACTTGACCTGTAAATACTTACATCTTGAGATGTGAAACAAATTTGGTAGGAGGTTCAAGCCCAGGGCTTATTCACTTCTTTCTGAGGCTGATTATGTTTTGTAGTGCAAAAGAGTCCCTGAATTATCATTATTTCTCTTAATTCGAACTAGATGTGTTTCAACTTATAGTAGTAGGTTGGCTTCTTGATGTTTAGAAATGAGGGCTTTGGAAATTAGATTCCCTGTCCTACAGCTGAAGTCAAGAGATGATAAATACTCTTTTTACCTTAAGAGTCAAGTTAAATTCCTATCCCCACCCACTTGAAAACCTTCTTGATCTCCCCAATCAGAAAATAGCTAAGCAGAGCTAATACCTATGGAATGCTTAATATGTGCCAAGACATAGTGTTAGCATTCCACATACCTAATTCATTCAATTCTGATATAATGACTGTGAAGTTTGTACTAATATTTCCCCATTTGAAAGAAACTTAAGCACAAAAAGATCAAATGACTTGTCCAAGAATACGCAGCAAGGAATTGGTGGCACTCAGTTTTTAACCTGGAACCATTCTGCTCTATCAGAGCACCTCTCATTGTGTTATCACTCATGGAACCTGTCATTTTCTTCCTGGTGTTTGACTTAGCTTTCATCTTGGTTGCATGAGCCTCAGGTAGGTCACACTCATCTTGTAGCTCCCCACAGTGCCTTTCTTACAGACCTTCATTTAAAAGATGGGCCAGACAGAAATTTGGGGGCAACAGGTGGGACAGAAACAGTATATAAGAGTATTGAAACTCCACTGGAATGTTTAGAAACTCACTGCCAAAAAAAGGGGTAACTGCACATTGTCTTATATGGGCAAATTATACTTGGGTACACACTGAAGCACACAAAACTATCAAGTGAAAAGAAAATAAAGCAAAACATTTCCCACCTATGTCAATTTCTGTGATGCAAGATTCATGGGACAGTGAGAGCCACCAGCATTGCGATGAGCAAGCTAAATGTGACAGTTAGTCCACTGAAATTTTAAAATGAAATAGCACATGGGGAAGTGCTACTTTCTCAGAACAACAAGTAATTTTTAAAAATATCAATAGGGCTCAAAATAATTCTTTAGGTTTCAAGAAATTCATTGTAATAAATGAGTGTTCTTATTTAAACATGGGAGATGAATGCACAAATTTATTCTCTCTCTCTTCTTAGATTCCTTCAAAATGGTAGTAAAGCAACTAAAAAATAAAAAGTAGGAATGCAAAAGAACAAAGAGAATAGAAGAAAGACTGGCTTAAGTAAGAATTTACATACTTGGGAATCGTACAGTAGATGAAGGAGAGAAGGTGCTGTTTTGGTTTGCTTCCAGAATGCAATATTTGAGAAATGGGCTGGCTTTTTCAATGGGGGGGGGGGGGTAATTAGGTTACAAATTTACAGTTTGAAGGTAATGAAAGTGTCCAAATTAAGGTATCAAAAGGAAAGTACCTTCTTAGATGAAAAGGTGCTGACATGCAGGGTTCTTTTGTCACTTATGAAGTCACATGGTGACATCTGCTGGTCCTTCTCTCTTTGGTTGGTTTCCATGGTACTCCTTCTCCTCTAGAGGCTTTTTTCTTGACTTCAACTCTTATCTTTTCTGAGATCTCTGAGTTTCATCTTTTATCCTCTCATGAAGGGCTCCAGCAAGGGGATTAAGACCCACCTTGAATGGGCTGGAAGACCCATATCTCCATGGAAACAATCGAATCAAAAGTTCCCACCCAATACTAGGTCTCTCCCCACAAGGAAGGGATAAAAGAACATGGCCTTTTATAGGGTACATAACAGAATCAAATCAGTGCAGGTGACTCAGTCCAAGTCCTTGTTGAAGGCAAGTTAAGAGATGTAATGGCTGGTCCTGAGAGAGGCTCAGAACTGGGCTGTGTCCTATACCACAGAAGTTGGGTGAAGCAGGAAAATGGGGAATTAGGCAAAGATTATATAGAGAGCTATTTAACCTCAGATCATTATTCCCTGCCCAGCAAATAAACAAGATTCTTTCTACTTCCATGTCCAGAAGACCTGAAACTTCTTCTGTAGCCTATTTAACTTGAACTGAAGAGTATCCAAAGTTGACGGGGCTAATGAGAGAAACAAAGTGGTTTTCTATAAGAGCGTTATTAAGAGTGCTAAGAAGTCAAGATTTCCTTTCTCCACCCAAGAGATGATTGTTCTTCTACTGAGGAACTAGATAGCCCACTGAAAAGACATTGATAATTAGAATTTTAGAGATGCCCTCATTGAGAATAAATCAGCTTGTCCTTATATCACCTGATGGCAAGGCTCACCAGGGGATGAGCTGAACCCAAGCACATGGGACCTTCACATGGAAATTCCAATCCAATTTTGAGCACCTCAGTTGTAAGTGTGAACACATACTAAGAACCATCAGATATTTCCATAAAACCTCAAAGGTGAAAGATAAATGCCAAAGAAAACAACTAACAAACTTACTTGTAAAAAAGAAAAAAACAGGAATAATGCAGGGAGAAGAAGAGTATCGTCAGAGAGTTAAGAGAGTTTGTAAGTCCATGAAACAAGAATAATGTGCTATAAAATAAAACCATCAAAAAAAAGAAAAAATTCTTAGAAATGTGGTAGAGGGAATAAAAACAGGCATAGGGAATAAAAACAAAATTTTCCAATTTTGGAAAGTGAATTTTCAGAAATAACCCAGAAGATATCTTTTACAAACATGTAAAAACAGTGAGCAAAATGAGAACAGAAAGGAAAATCAGAGGGTCAAAACTGAATGTTCAATGTCTAATGGATTAAGAGAAAGAGAATAGATAGCAGCTATTAGTAAGATAGAATTGACAATATCTTACAGACTAAAAGGACATGAGTTTCTTGATGGAAAAATTTCCCCCATTACGCAGCACAGTGAACAGTTCATGATTTCCTAGGAATAATTCCTACTTCCTTATGATGTTTTCAATCCACTAATTCCTCCATCCCATTGCAACCTCTACCCATGGGGAATTACATTCAGTGCATTGAATCTAGCATATTCTGTGTTATCTGTGGGACTTTGCACAACTTGCTACCTCTATATGAAACAGGCTTTCCTTTCATGCTTTCCTTCCCCCTTTGCTGGTAAACGTTTTTTTTAAGCCTCAGATTATTGTTACTTCCTCTTGTCCCCTCCCAAAGTGCCCTTCCAGTGGGCTTCTTTAGGGGCCTATTATGGTAGTGCTCATACATAATTTGTCTCCACCATTTTGATTCTCTTTCAAGGACTCAGCACTGGCCTGACATCAGTCCTGCCCAGTGTTTGTACTTCATAAATTCTCCATCACTATGGACAACTTTCCCTGGCGAGATTGTTTAAGGACTTTTATCACCAACACAGCACATATCCTCCCGCCCCCTAAGCAAAAGAGCCTTTTCTATAAGCATATTATAATGGTTAATGTTTAAGAATTCGCGGTTTTATGTTTGTGCTACTCTACAGCACATATAAGAATCAAGTAAAAGAAATTAAATTGGATAACAACTTTACATAAAAGCATGTAGCTGAAATGAGAAAAAAAATACTTTAAGAAGCTGCACATGATAATAGAAATGGATTAATCTTATCCCCTCATTTCTAATTTTTTGAGGTGTTTATCCTATCAAAGGATGTTAAAGATCACAGGGAGAAAAATCTTCAAACAGAAGCAACTTAAAGCAAATAAGATACTACATTAAAAAAAAAGATAGGAGAGAAATTAGGCTAGTGATCAGGATTGTAATGCTCAAACTGCTGGTTTTTGGTTGTCTTGCTTTAATCTAGCCCATTATTTCCTTCCTTAAATGGAACCTCTAAAAAGACAAATGAGATTTCAAACAAAATGCCTGATAGTTCAAATGAAAAGCACATTGGTAAAAATCAAAGATATAGCATGTGTAATTCCCCTTTGAAGGCCCAGCTCCCCAAAGTAATAACTAAATAAGCCAATAAACCTGGGTGACCTGTAGCATAGTCCACTGACATTTGTCAGACTTTTTGGTAAATTGGCAATGAAAGACTAAATCCATGCCAGGTGGGAGATAAATTAGCACACAGTCAAAGGTACTGGAGAAATAAGCACTGGTTTCATAGCTGAAATATTTTTTGATCAAGTAATAATCCCCCATAATCTCTTTCTAGCCTTAAATAACAGCCAGTCTTTGTGCCGGCAGTTTAATTTTGTTGGCTGCCCTTGTCTTACAAATATATTTAGTGCAGTCTAGAATATCATTTGGTGCTGAAAACTGAAGCCTTTTTCATGTCGAAGCTGGGCAAATGCAATAAATCAAGAACAAAGTGAAAAGGAATATATCGGAAACTTATTTCCCCATAGCGGGTGAGCTTTCTCCTCCTGCAAACAGGTGAATTGCATCACTCACGTCTTCTTGTTAAGTGCCTGTGTTGTAATGATATTGACTTATATCTACATTGCACCCTGGTTGGCATTGCTCCAAAGTGCTTAAGATGCATCTATTGGAAATAAAGGCTGAAAATAGCATCATGAAAATATACAACCCAGGTTTCATCTGTGTTTTTTTAACCACACGTATTCCTGCTCTAAGCTCATTCTTCCCTAGAAATTGTCCTGAGATGCTCAACTTCAAGTTTTTATACTTGTTGCCTCATCTATGCCTGCACAATTAATAATTACTTTTTTACAGTTAAGAGGACAATATAAATCCCCGTTGGGGATAGGAAGGTCTTCTTAGGTGGTGTAACGCTCTTATCTGAATATATTCAGTTTGTGAAAATATGGAGAGCTGTATACTTAACAATAGTTCATTTTTCCATACATAAATATAATTATACATTGTACTTCAATAAAAAGTAAGCAGGGTGGTGCGACGGTGGCTCAGTGGCAGATTTCTCACCTGCCATGCCAGAGACCCGGGTTCGATTCCCAGTGCTTGCTCAGGCAGAAAATAATAATGATAATAATAAGCAAACAATCAAAAAACCAATTGGGTAAACTTAGATTAATCACTGAATTTCTATTGGCCCTAGTTTTCTAATACTTACTATGAGTTTGGTCTTGATGATTTTTAAGGCCTCTTGTCTTAGTTTCCTGGCTGCTATGACACGTACCAAACAGTGTGTGTCTGGTTTACAAAACAGGACATTACTGGCTTTTAATTTCAGAAGATAGAAGGCCTGCTTTCTCCCACTCAGTAGCTTTCAGGATGGCTGTTAATGCTTGGGTTTCTAGACTTTCCCATCACATGGTGGTGTCCCTTCTTTTTTTCTCAGGCTTCATTGACTGCAAGCTTGTGACTTCTCCCCTTGGCTTTCTCTCCATCTGTCTGAATTTCTTCTGCTTTTAAAGGACTCTAGTAATTAGATTAAGGCCCATCTACATTCATTTGGGACACTCCCTAATGAGAATAGCACCTTCACAAGGTGTTTTTTACAATGGGCTCAGTTCTCCAGGGACCTAGACCAAGGCCACAATGTGTTCTAAGAGATACAATTTAACCTGTAACATCCCTTTAACATAATGTAGTAAGAATTGTAAGAAATATTGTGGTTCTTCAAAACTCATTAGATGATTATGAAATGCCTAGAATGCTTATTGTGCCCAACACGAACCATAATGGAGAGGACCCCTTTCACCTTACACATACATCCACTTACGAAGTATGTAGCTTTGGGGAATTAAATCAACCCACTCTATTTCTTTTCTCTGAAGGTCTCTGTCAGCTCAAAAAATATCCAAGGTCCGTGGATTGGGTGCCTTTTCAGACAAGGCACCAGAGGCTAACCACTTTGAATGGTGCTTTAAGGCACCATCTCAGGGGCCTGGTGCAAAGTACAACACATAAAATTAGCTTTAGCTTTGTTGCCTTATGTTTAAATAGCTAACAGTGATTTGAATTAACTGATTCTATAACTTTGAATATCTCCTTCCTGAAATTTGGGAGTGGCTGAAAGGATTTCAGCAGTAGTTCTCAAAGCGTGTTCTCTGAGAGCTTGTGAGAATTGTAAATTATCAGCACTACCTTAGACCAACAGACTCTAATACTATTGAGGGGTCCTGACCATTGAGATGATTCTGATGAACTTGGAAGGCCTTGTGATTATATCACCTAGATATATAGGTTTCCAGGGCCTGTCCTCAATATTCCAGCTACTTAGAGGACTTGTTAGAAATACAGGACCTACTCTACCGACTTATCTTCATCTCTCCATTTTCATCTCATTACAAAGTACTTGGCTGCTGTTTTTTATCATACCCACTCAGTCTGTTCATGGTAGCTGTAATTGATTTTCAATTATGATTTTATTCCTGAATGTGGTTTTATGAATGGGTCTTGGTTCCATTCTCTATAGCCTTAGGGCTCATCACTGCCCATCATCTGGTCTAATGCTGGTTCCCAGACGCTTAACCCAGGACCAGCTTCCCCATTCACTTCTCTGCTGGGTTGGTGTCAGAAGGCTTAGATTAGGGAATCCTATCCTGAAAGCCTCTGACTCTCCTGATTTGCATTTTTCCATTAAGACCCTTAACTTTCCATCATTACAAGATGGTGCTTTTTAATGCTTTCCTCATTCTCTAAGCTAGCATTATGGGTAATTTTAACCAATCTATTAAATAAATAATTACAGTCATAATATTTTGTATTTATAGAAGACAAACCATCTGAAGAACCAATATGAGAGTCTGATTGCCTGTGCATTAATTCTTCATGGAAAAACATTATGCTGTTAGCAGCCTCCTTTCAAGTAGATGGGTTATTGCCATTTTTGAAAAGCATTTCAACATCCAGAAGTCATTTAGTTTTTTCTTTAAGTAAAATAATAAACACACATACACAGGCATGCACCCACATAAGGCTACAGACAATGAAACCAGAGACAGATGAACATCGCAAATGATTTCTAAGCAAACTCTGAATCATTTCACTCTAAAACTGTAGCAAACACAGATGTTATGTGTACTTACTTCCAGAGCATTTGCTGACAGGATTAGCTTGTATGAAAAATGTTCTTGAGGTATTCTGTTAGAATGTGTATGCTTTGCCTGCTGAAGGAGATTTTACTTTGTTAAAAAAAAATAGATGCCAGTGTGACTTGGGTTAGGGACATTTTATGTAAAAAATTCTCAGAAGATGCCATTTAGAAATGAGCAAACATTTGCTGAGAACCAACTGAACCTGGGTGTCTCCAATATTGTGTTGATGTTTGAGGATATAGAAGTGTTTGGAAGCACACTTTTTGTCCTCAAGGAGTTCAAAGTCTTGCAGAATAAAACTGACACAGGAAAATAAAGCCAATATTTTCTTATAAATTCTTTGATTAGTGCAACCAATAATTTATTATCAAAACAGGGAATTTCCTGAGATTACAAAGGGATACTAATTACAATTTCACCCAAACAGCTGGCCTATTTCAGGACTGTTCCTGGTAGACCAATTATATATTGTGTAGGTATGGAGTAGGCTTAGAATCAACATTGTCTTAGGGGAAGATTCCTCCAACCTACTTAAGACACCCAAAGAAGTGCACAATGCTTAAGTGTCTTATTTTGGGGGGGATCACTCATTACACATTTATGAACTATTGCATTGGCTGTTGGAATCCCCCTCTAAAGCTGACCATTATCAAATCCTTAATGCCCTGACTCACCAGCAGGGCATACCAATGCCCATACCAATAACTCTACTCACCACTGCCACACACTCCACCTAGGCAAACACCTTCACCTCAGTAAACATATGCCCTATGGCTTCAACTCAGAAAGGGTTATAGGCTCAGGTTTGGAAGCATTAGATTACAACCTGACTTTATTGCAAGCCAGTCATGCAACTTTCTGCAAATCTGTCAACTCCTCCAATCACCAGAAGGAAATCTTTAGTCTGCTTCACATTGTTCTCTGGTGCCCCCATGAGACAAAAGAGTGGTAGAGTAGATAGAAAGAGAGTAGGAGGCACAGCTTTGAAAGCTACTAGCTGGGTGAACTTGGGCAGGTCCCTGAAGACCTCTGAGGCACAGGATCCCCCGTTTGTAGTAACAGTAGCACAGGAAGCTGTTGGGTGAACTGACAGCAATGTGTTCCATCTGTGTGATGTGGCTAGCAGAGTATCTACAGCAAATTCAGCCAAGTATTCAGACATGGTAATGAGTTGCTTTCCCTTTTACTATTGATGCTGTAGGTACTCATTGAACTTTGGGGAAAGCAAAGAGTGACAGTTGTGATGTTATTTTAGACAGGTGACCACACCCTTTCCCAAAGCCATCTGGGTGTCATTATTCATTTTGGGGGCAATCTTTTCATGTTATTTTCTATTTTCCTGCTAAAATGCCAGAAAATATTTGCTGCTCATTTCCTGCTGTATTTCCAAACAGGAAGTAACATGCTTGTTGGCAGGTGCTGGCTGTTTGACTGAAAGAAATAAACAAAAAGCTGTGATGACACAGTTTGCTAGAATGTTTTATCCCAGTGCATTGGAAGGGGATTCCTTATTTAGAGGCTCATTCTGAAAGGCGCTGAATACAGACAAATCAAGAGAGGTCTTCCGAAATCATAGCACCTGGCGTGTGTTGGCATGAAACTAAAATGTGCCTGGTCAATTATTTAATGTAATATTTTGTCCAGCAATAGTAACTCTCATGCAACACCCATTGATTAGTATATCCAAAGCCACTTTGGTCCTGCAGGGAAAGAAGTTATGATTAGGAATATTTGTCTTGGATGTAAGGAACAAGTGCAAATACTCATTAACTGTTGACCCTGTCCTAATCGCATGCCACAGAACTATCACACAAGCAAAAGATTTTAACACTGCGTTTATGTATGTATTCACTTTCCAATAATTCTTTTACCTCTGGATGTGAGATATTAGTATGAGACCTCTGAGATAAGACCAATTTTACTTGAAATTCATGGTGTTCCCTCCATCTCTCTTTGTTTCCAGGAAAACGATAAACTTTGGGTGCAAATACTGCCGCGACGTCTATGTTCTTAACTACTATAAATATGTGAGAATGTCTGGTAAACAAAACAATGGTAAAATCTGAAATCTGTAAGATAAATAAAGGTAATAATGAGTAAAACCATATATATTGAGGGCTCTGGTAAAAATACAACACTCTGTTAAAATTGATCTATTATCTATTTTCTCTCACACAGAGCCTAGGATATATATGGTCTCTTCCCCATATTTAATAAAGTTAATGGAGAAACATAATTCATGTTCTCAAAATAATTGGAAAACAGTAATTTATTTACTCTTGACAGGATATATTGGTGGGAATACACTGAGCAGTTGGTTAAGCTTTTGTCCTGCAGATTCTGATTCAGTGGGTCTGGGATCAGATCCCGAAAATGTTCAGTGTTAGGAAGCATCCACGGAGAGTCTTACCATCAGGTGACTTTGGCAGTAATACTGGGAGAGGAACTCAGCCACGTCCCATGCTCCACCATGTGTGGTGGGTTACAGGGATTCTCAGCCCTGTTCTCGCAACCCGCCCAGTCCCCAGGCAGGACTGGTGTTTTCAGTCTCTGGGCTGAGCATCTCTAAGGGGTCAAATCATTGCACTCCAGCATCTCTACAGGCATTAAGATGAGCTAAATGGTGAGGTTTTCCAGCCTGAGCCCTCCTTCCCCAGGGCAACCCACACTAACCCAGACCTCCTGGGATCACATTGCTCGGAGAGACTCAACCCAAATAGATAGTAGCAACTCACCCAGGACCCTGGGCATTTCATTAGTGGAACGATATCTGAGGACAAAGGGCAGACGTTGGAGAGACCATATGGCACTGATGCTTTCATTTGATTTTTTAAATAAAATACCACTATTTCAGCATTTGTTTTGTGTAATACATTTTGATGTTTCATTGCAATTGCCACCTGAACTTGACTTATCCTTCTGTAAGGAGTTCCATGCTAGGATAATAAGCACTGATGTTTATTTTATGCTATGATAGAGTAATTCTTCAGGCCTCTGAGTCCCGGTGTCTGTGTTCTATAGTTTTGCTCATGCCTTCCTGGTTGTCACTCTGTCTATGAAGAGTATTGTTGTGTGTAGTCCCCTTACTTGCCACCCCTAATAGTCTGTGGTGTGCATCAACTGTACACGGTGTGTCAGGACTGGCGGTAAAATTAGAGTTAATGGGCTCCCGCTCAGATCCAAGTTGCTTTTCTTTTAATTTGTCCAAACAGTGAATGAAAGGGTAGGTTTTCAGCCCTGGGGACAGAGGAATTTTTTTGCAGTTTGACAGTTCTCAGTGAGGCCCTGATATCACCGCCATAATGACCTTGCATGTATGTTTTAATCTCACAGAAGTTGTTTCCATGGCTGTAACATTTGATAATAATGTTTACTACTCATTTGTGTGTGTGTGTGAAGAGAACGAGAGAGATTATATAGACTGCAGAAAGCCTGACACAAAATAGGTTTTCAAAAGTGCAAATTCCCTTCTGCTTTCAGTCCTGCCTTAGCTGTGCTTGGATAGCTGAATTTGCCTGAGAAGTGGCATCTCCTTCCGTACAATGAAGATATTGGTTGATAAATGTTTGCCAAATTCTGCTGTGTGCATTGCACACCAATCCAAGAGATGAAAGATGGTTAGAAGGGAATGAATGAAAACATTCCCTACATTCCAGGGACTGCATTGAATGCTTTTCATGTATTAAAATCATTTAAATCTAATAGCAACTGTATGCAGTAGACATTATTAGGATCATTCCCAAATCATAGATGATGAAACTGAGGTAGAGCAGGTTTAAATAAACTGCTGGTAAAGTGGGAAATCCAACACTTGCACCAGACATTCTGCTCTAAAATCTCTGTTCTCGACAACTTGGTGCAGGCTTTAGCTTTGAGTGGCTCTCAGACTAGGATGTTTACTCAGACAGACCCCCCACCCCCACCCCATTCCCACATGCACATTCACAAATGACACTTCTAAAATAATTTTTAGACAATCAATTCTGTGGATTCATCTCACTAGCCTTACTTTCTCTGAAGAATGCATTTTCTGAGCACAGATCCCCAGGGAGAAGTAGCTAATTAAGGTGCAGGCTTTCTAACCAGCTGTTTCATGCAGGGAGAGCTGGTTCTTGTTTAAATATCCAGGCACTAAAGCGGGATGGGGAGGGGTTTGTTTTCAGCAGCAGGCCTCTGAAAGCTGTCAAGAGATATTTCTTGTTGAATGGCTCTGGAAGTAGGAGCTGGTGCAGTGGGATCTGTAAGTAACAGGATAGCCGTCTCCCTAAAATGACCTCGAGGAAGCTCTGGCCAAAATTGATAGCCTTGGGTTCAAGTGTACCATGACACTGATGGTGTTGATTACATATGCAGTAGGTGCTTTCTCAACGCCTTCTTCTGATATTGTTGCTTAAAAAAATCTCTCCAAAGTAATTCACAACTAATAGATGTTTACTGAAGAAAAAATTAAAAACACATAATTATATACCAAAAGAAGACAAAATAAAAGCACCCTTAATCACATCACCAAAACACCATACCAATAAGGCTAAGATTTTGGTTTAGATCCAGCCTTAGAACTATCTATTTATTCAGTAGCAGAGATGAAGGCCTAGCATTGGGTGAGGATGACATTGGGCAAATCATCAAGCTCTTGGACCCTCAGTTTTGTTATCTAAAAATGGAAGTAATAATAATAATTAACTGGAAGGTTTATTGTGAGGATTAAATAAGATAACTTAGGCAAAGCGCTTAAAACAGCACCTAGCACAGGGGGCATAATTAATGGTATTTACCTGTCTACCAATCAAAGTTTAAATGCGAATATAATCTGATTTATATTAATGGCTATACCTGCTATTTAGAATTTGGATCTTCATTTAATAATAAGCTGTGGACGTCTGTACGTCCACATATTATATTGTTATATACTAGCGGATCAATTGTATTAGAGTATACCAGTTATATACAGTTTCTTTATTATTAGACATTTAATTTAAATTCCATATTTTGCAATTTGTTTTAAAAATGTGATGATGAACTACTTACTTCTGGATCCTTGATATCTTAATTATTTCCCTGAGTAAAATTCTTAGATGTGGAATTGCCAGATCAAAATGCATATATATGTTTAAGACCTTAGATATATATTTCCAAATTGCCCTTTGGTAATTGATTTTACCAATTTCTATTTGTTACACATATTAATTGACAGTGACACAAGACAAGTATTTTGCAAGAGGGTTGAGGTAAAACTTGGGCTAAAATCCCTGGCCAAGACCCAGTACTCAGAGGGTCCTGTCTTGGGTTGTGCACCCCTGGGGAGAGGCCACATCTCATGGAGCATCCAGGTGGATCCCTAAAGGTAGAGCATGGCAGTGATGAGGTCTGAGACATAAAAGCCAGTCGTGGTAGGATTCCCGCCTGCCATGCTGGAGACCTGGGTTTGATTCCTGGCCCATGCACTTCCCCCAAAACAAAAACAAAACAAAACAAGCAAAACAAACAAACAGAATAAAAGAAACAAATAAAAATTCAACAAATGATGCTGTAATAACGGGATACTCACATGGAAAAATAATGAAATGTGACCCCGCCATATAGCATGTGAAACAAAATGCCACTCATGGCATAAGATGTAGCATCAGCCTGTACCAACTCACAGTTCTGGATGAGGGGTCTTTGCTCAATTAATATTTGTTAGCTCTCTATTATATACTGTGCATTTTGACAATATAACCTGTAACATGTTATCAAACTGTAGCAAAACTCCGGTGAAGTGGGTGCTGATGTCCTTATTTAGCAGCTAGGAAAAAAGAAAGATAATCTCACACCTGTCAAAGCTCACACAGCTAAGCATGACTGCCCAACTCTTTGTGTTCTGACTGCCCTACCAAAGACGCAAAGGTGTACAACTCTTCCCAGATCACACAGCTGTTTTATCAATGAGAAGAGCACTAATGTGTTGTTAACTTTATTTCCCCTAATACCCTCCCACTTTGACCTTTGAAAGGTGTCACTTCTTGCCTTCCTCTGAGTCATACAGGGAGCATGCCACAGAGAGAAAAGGAGAGCTGGAATTGAGTTTTTTAACCCACACTAAGCAATTTTGACTTTATTCTCCTGTCATCGGTGAGCCAGGGAATGATTTAAGGATGGGGAGGTAGCAGGGAGAATGAAGAGACCCTAGGAAAGATGGCATTTCCCAAGGGATGACTATAGGGAAAAAAAGAATGGCTAGAGGCAGATTTAAGAAAGTTATTCACCATGGAACTATTATGCAAGATTCTGGAACTAACGTATGGTTTGCAAAGTGCCTTATCAAATGCAGAGATCTACACAAGTACAGCTGTGTAATATTGTCATTATTATTGCTATTGTTTTTATTATTCAGGACCTAACGTGCCAGGGCATGTGTCAGGAGGCCTGAAGAATGAAATCGTTTCTGTCAGACAGCTACCACTTGCAGGTTTCCTTTATATCCATATGTTCAAGTTAGGCACATACATCAATAGTGTGGACTGAGTTGTTTATAGGTAGAAGACTTGGGCATGGAGATTTGGGTCTCTGTTTTGGCTTACGCTTCTCAGAAAGAGGCTTCTCTGCATATATAGACACAGAGACCATCATAGCTCCTTCTTGCCCATTCTCAAGGAAGCCATCTCCCTTCTAAACTGTTCTGTGGTCTTCTGTGATGAGAGCGCATTGAAGACATGCCCCTAATGTGTCTTCCATACATGTTATTGAACATTCTACAAATGAATTCTCCCTAGATACAGAGGGATTTGGTCCTGGGTTGTCTTGAAATGGTTTAACTCTCTTGCATGAGTGTCAATATATAAATATGGTCCATCCCAGAGCGGCCATAATCCTCACTGAGGAGTTATGAAGGATACACACACCTCATGTTTGTATTCCAGCTTTCCCAGGGGAGCCCTAAGCTCTTTGCAAATATGAATTGCAAAAAATAAATAGTGTCTTTGATTTCTAAGACTCCCATCTCTAAGGACTCAAGAACATGTCTCTCTCAGCATTGTAAGAGGATCATTGTCTTCATAATCCAAAGATAAGCATAACCGCCCCATCTTCCCCATAGGAGGAAACTGTGGACTACCAAAGGCTGACTTTATCAATGGGTCTTTGAATATGTGAGGGAACAACTTTATAACTCAGTTTTAAAAACCAGGTAGATGGCATTAAGTGGCTATTAGAAGGAAAACGTTTCTGTACTATCTTTGGACCATCAGAAAAGTTCATTAATTAACAATAAAGATGGAAACAGAGGAACGGAAGGGGAATTTTTATAGCTGGACCGCAATTCTAGAATACTAAATTGATTATTGGCTTTGAAGCATCTTAGTAACTGAATTCCACTTTTGTCTAAAATAATTCATTTCTTCTACAGAAGGGAATTATCCAGATGTAATGTGTGCAGATTGGATGGCCCTATTTGTTTTGTGGCTTGTTTTAGTTTTAGACCCTCACTCTCCCAGGGAAAGGGGTGGGGAAATTATTTAGACCATTATTTGGTTTAGCACACAGTTCAGCTGCAATTTAATTAGTACCCAGCAAATGTGATTATACTCAGGGGTTTTTAGTAAACTAGTAAATAAGTAAAACCCACTGGTTCCTTTCTACATAAACCTGTTCCTAGGAAATTGTCTTCCAAAATTTCCCTTCAATTAGACAGAAATTTGAACTTGAATTGAGGATTAGGTTTTCCAGATTCCTTCTCACTCCTGCCTACCTAGCAAATTGTACATATTCCATTAATATCAATTGGTAATGAGACAAGCTCTCCAGGCAGCAATTTCTGTGCTCAACACCACACTTGTTTTCTTCCAATACCCTGTTGTGCAAATGGAGCTCTTAAATATGGTGCTGCATGAATAGAACTCTTTTCAGAAACACTTTCAAAGCAAAAATGAGAGCACAGAGGATTAAGGTCAAGCCAATTGAGGGTGATGATGATGATGATGATGATGACTTACTAGGTGTCTGCTGTGTTTCAGGTATATGTAATTTATCCTGATTCCTTGTGACATTCCTGCAAATGTAGACGCAAATGGATTAAATCACCATAATCATAATTGTGATATCAGTTAATATTTATTAATCCTTACTATGCACCAGATTGCCTCAATCTTATTAATGTGGGTTCCATCTCACAATGTCACCAAGCACATACTATGACAATTTCTGTTCTGCACACCAGGGAAGTGAGACACTGGAATTTGCCCACAGTCCCACAGGTAATATGTTGAGAAAGTGGGATCTGTCTCTTAACCAGGTTTCCTGCCTCTCAGAATACATTTTGAAGGGAATGTAAGATCAAGTTCTGAACCATGTTATGGAACTCTGCAAGGATTCTGTCACTGAAGGAGGTATGGGGCATCTTATGAAAGAACAGGATTTTGATTCCCATAACTTGTAATTGATCTTTCTGCTGGGGATCTGGGAAGAACTAACCCAAAGGCAACAATCTTAATGTAAAGGAATATCTTAGACATGGGTGACTGTGCGTCTAATAGGGTTGCAGTCTCCCTGCCAATGGCTCCTAAATCTCTGGTTACAGCATCCATGTCTTTCCAAAACACCAATCCCACATCTCCTGCCATTTTCCACCATATTTAACTAACCTCCCACATAAAATTCAATGACCAATACTTAATCTGTCCCCTAGTATAAAATGTGGTAGTTAGATTCAGTTGTCAACATGGCCAGGTGAAGGCACCTAGTTTTGTTGCTGTGGACATGAGCCAATGGTATGTGAACCGCATCTGTTGCTAATTCTGCAGTCGGCTAGGAGGCGTGCCTGCTGCAATGAGTGATGCTTGACTTAATTGGCTGGTGGTTAAATGAGAAAGCACAATGTAGCACAGCCCAAGCAGCTCAGCATACCTCATCTCAACACTCGCAGCTCAGCCCAGGCCTTTGGAGATGCAGAAAGGAATCACACCGGGGAAAGTTGCTGGAAGCCAGAGGCCTGGAGAGAAGGGCAGCAGAGATTACCCTGTGCCTTACCACATAAGAAAGAACCTCAGATGAAAGTTAGCTGCCTTTCCTCTGAAGAATTAACAAAACAAATCTTTTATTAAAAGCCAATCCGTCTCTGGTGTGTTGCATTCCAGCAGCTCACAAGCTAAAACACGAAGCCTTCCTTCTTTTCTTCCTATATTCCCTTCCTTTTAAAGCTTTTCATGCACTCGTTTATTTATTCATTAATTAGATTGATATATCTTAACAGCCATGTGCCAGATACCTTCGGCAATGACCCTGAGATATGGGTGATGAGAAGGGTTTCCTGAGTTGGGTGGGGTTGATTCCAGAAGGGGTAATAGCAGATGCAAACATCCTCTAAAGAGAGAGAATGGCACATGGAGGATCTGAAAGCAAATCTAACCAGGCATAGGAAAGAGGAGGGTGCCTTATGTGAGATGGGGGTCAGAGATCAGTTCACACCCAAACTGGGAATCCAAGGGTCATTTTTCATCTCTGCCTTAAAACACAGCCTGCCACCAAAACTTTTTTGATCTAACATCTGTTTCTCTCTCAAAATCACCTTTTGCTATTATCTTTTCCAATTTTGCCTCAACTGTGCTTATTGTCTTTCAGATGGTTTGTTAGCCTCCATCCTCTCTACCCTAAGATATTCTCTTTGTGGAGCCCTGAGATCTTTTATTTTTCTAAAATGTGTCTTTCCATGCTCTCTTCATTGGAACCTTTCCTAACTCCTCAATTCCTACAGGATAAACCTAAAATCAATGGAAATGTATAGAAAGCTCTTTATCATCTGCTATAGCCCAGTTTCACATAGTGAACTGAGCTTCCTTTCAGAAACTTCTGCACTTTAACCCCTTTCCTTTGAACATGGATGCACTGTCAATTAACAAGGTTTTCTTAGAGAATGCTGGGGCTCTTGACCAAATGTGGGGAAAACCCAAATACAAATATATTTTATTTTTCTTTCAAACAATGCACAAAAATGATTCCTTTTTCAATTTTGCTCTAAGTGAACAAATGTGTTTGATATGGTGAAAAATTTCCATGTTTTCTTTCAAAGCACCGGTTTTCTGAAATGCATTTATTCTTTCATTTGACAAGTTTTAGACAGCACCTACTATATACAAGGGACACTAGAAGGAAACAAAATAAAGCATGTAAGGATGTGTGTCCCCTTTGGTTGTAATAGGGCATGGAAAGGCAATTAATGAAGATATGGCTAATAGACATGTTGAGAAACATTAGATAAGATTAGAGTTCAGTTATGAAGATATCATTATATACATATGTAGGGAGGTTTCTTCAAAGTGAGGTAGTACATCACATACATGGTGAAGTAAGATGCATTTGTTATTGATATAAAGGCAGGATGCTATTGAAAGGATGGTCAGTAAGAAGACCACAAAATGACTCCCATAGAGAATATGGATATCTCTGGAATACGTTGGCTCTCTCTGAACCCATCTTATGCTCCCATGGAGACTGGACCTTTCTTTTGTGGCATGGCATTTGTTTTATTTGTGAGTGCAGGTTTACTTTTCATTCTCCCTGGTAGGGGTGAATGCCACTTGCATATAAAAGAACCCACCAAAGGAGAGTCATATCATGAGCACTAAATACACCTTCACTGACTGACTGATGGTAACCTCATCACATTGCATCTCATTTTCATGTATCACCCATGGTTTTCGAACCTAGCTTTCTTACGTTCCAATTTTCTCATCTGTAACAATTTGGAGGATTCTTTAGGTGGTATCTGATTTGCTCCAACTGGCATTGTTAATGCTGCTTGTTGTTTTCTCTGTAGGGATACTACATTGACATTTAACAGCTTGTTGGAAAACAAAACCATGTCTCATTACTTCACAGTATATATATATATATATATATATATATATATATATATATATATATATATATATATATAATTTAAATCACTCTTGAGCGAGTCCAGAGAATAGAGTTTTGCAAAGACACGCTGGTTATGAGTGAGTGTGTTAGCGTGCTTATAGGTTGAAAGGTGATGTTCTTAATTATTCTTTCAATTTGTTCAATTGCATCCCATGCTCAGAAAGAAAAGATCGATGAGAATCATTCATCTCTCTCTCTCTGTATATACATACATAGAAATATACATAACTCTCTCTCTCTCTCTCTCTCTATATATATATATATATATATATATACACACATATATAGTACTTAGGCTGCTACTGCAGTCTCTTCTCAGGACCCCATTATGCACTGGTGGGTGGGGTCTCTCCCCTGACTTCTCATGTCTTCTGTTGTGTTGAGGAAGGAATAGAGGACTCAGGTTCAAAAGTTTGTGATACCACTGTTTAGGTAGCTGAGATTTAAGCAATTTTTAAATATCCCTGAGCATCATTTTTTCTCAATTGTGACAGAATAATAAAAACACTTGCAAATCATTATCATTAGGTTCAAGTGTTTTGTGCATAAGTACCTACAACAAGGCTTGACAATCCATCAACCTCAATTCCTTCCTTTTTTGAATGGGCTTTCAGAAGAAAATAAATTATCCCATATCTAAATTCATTTTGAAATAAGAAAAGATGAGTGGCCCAGAAAGGACAGCAGCCTTAGTGGGGTTCTCACCTCTGACCAGGTGGGACTTAGAGCCCCAGGACCCAGGAAACAATTGCAGCTGGTGGTCCTTGTGCGATTAACCAAGATTCTATGGTTATGTCTGATAACTTTGCATTGTGAAAAGTTCCTGAAGTCATTCATGAGCTAGTTATACTATCTGTTAATGATTTTAGAAAATGATTTAGGAAGTCATCTCTAATTGACTATCATTTATATTTTCATTTAGGAAAGTGCCCAAAGCCAACACTAACTGCTTGGTCTTCTCTGCATTTGGCAGTCTGGCTGGGATTGATAAACATTAGGAAAACACAGAGGCCCAGGAGTATGGCTAGTATTCTGATGAAGTTATAGCTTTCATATGTTTAAACTTTTAAAAACTAATTATTCTACATACAACAGATTTTTTTTGGAATTTCTGTTAAGTGGTACACACAATATTAGATGTGAAAGATACATTTCAGAATTGAGTATTAAATGCAGTCGTGCCTCAGCTCTTAATTATATGGGTGTAATTGTACTATGGTTCAAATCACCACTCATCCCATTCCCTGAAATTACATGATTGGAAAATGTACAGAGCAGTCATCCAGAGCAGTACTTTTAAATTGTTGTTATGAATAACATTTAGAATGAACAAACCACAGGCTAAAGCAAATTATGCCTACAGAGAGGAGATGTCCATCTGGATTAGAGTTTACTTCAAATCCCAGACTTTTCATCATGTATTGTCTTCTACTTACTATTTATATTCACACCTTCCTTCTCCATTCTACAAACATGTACACCATCCTCTATCCATTGCAATGGCTTTGGCATGTTCTCTTTTTCTCATCCTCATGGCTAACTTTTATATGTCTTTACAGAAACAGATTCAAGTTTTATCACACCTGGAAAGCCTTTCTTGATTGCCCTATATGCCCACCTGTGTATATCCTCCATCCATCATTTCTCCTTATTGTTTTGTGATAGTTGGCTTATGCTGGCTAGACTGCACATGTCTTGGTGAAAAGGCTGTATTAGGGAGTGATTCATGTCCTCCATAAGAGACATGTTCAAATATTAATCTGAGTGCAAATATTAATTTGCATTATTAAAGATGCAGACTCTTTGGGGAATAAGATCTTGTAAAAATCCTGTTTAGATGGGTCAGATTGAATCAGAGTGGGTCGTAATCCATATGACCAGGGACTTTAGAAAGAGAGGAAATTTGCACACAATTAGTCAGAGAAAGTACAAGAAAAAGCCCAAGGAAGCCAGAGAGGAGAAAGAGATCTTCATATGATGAAGGACTGCCATCATTATTATGCTACCAACCCCATAAGAAAGTACAGTTTTGCCAAAATTTTGATTTTGGACCTGTAGCCTTCAAAACCATGAGACAAGACATACTTTTTTTGCTTAAGCCAACCCATTATGTGGTATTTTTCATTGCAAAATAAGAGAGAAACTAAGATTGTGCTTTTCTTTTCTAAACCAGAGTTTATAATATTGTCCTTGTCTCATAATTTTTTTTTGACCTTTTGTTTGTTGCGTATTGACAGATGGTCGCTATGGCCAATTCCTGTACTGGGCCTGTGGGAAATATTAGGAAATGAGAAAAAAACAAAAACAAAAACAAAACTCCTTGATAAAGAGAAGGAGAGGTCCTCAGTGCCATTTCAGTCAACCAGGTGACACACTGAAAATCATGACACAATATCATGTGAGTTTGCATTGATTTGTATTGTCTGTATCTGTGGTTGCTAAAACTTGGGAAAAAATGGTTCAAACACACACATACAACTAGCATTAGTCCCAAAATATTGCAAACTTTTAAGTTCCATGATCAAAAGCATCTATATTCAAAAGCAATTGAGCCATAAAAAGTGAACATAAAATTTACAAAGCTGCCTCATCCTGAATACTTTAAAGACTAATTACTGTGTTGAGTCCTAATGACTACTGCTTTAAAACCCCATGAATCATATACAAATAAGAAGAGAGAGTTTTTTAATGTAAGTGAACTCTAATTGGGTCTCAGAAGAAAGGAAAACGAATCTTTAGCAGCAACCTGAAATATTTAAGCACATAAAGCACCAGCAGGTCTGTCCCATGGAGTTTTGTGGATTGGGCCTTTGATATGTGCTGTAAAGACAAATGAAACCTGTTTGGTTTCACTCACACAGGTCAACTAAAAAATAAATTTAAAAATTGAAGAAACCCTTAATTTCATAACTCAATGTACTTTTCTTTCATTGGAAATGCTGCCATTCTATTAAGCAGGCAATAGGGAAAACAGCAGGGACAAAATGCTTGGAAGATGGGCAATTGGTCTGTGTTCATTTCAGTAATGACACTCTTTTTCTATGCAAATGCTTTTCCAATGAAAGGTAAAACAGGTTGTGAACCACTTTTGCAAACGTAAACAGAACCACCGAAAGAGAGGAAGATAATTGTTGTTTATTAAGGTGCTTAGAATAGGGCTGAATAAAGTAAATCTGAACCCATCATTGAGTAGACTGCAGGATTTAGTAGTTGTTTATTGCATCCTGGGAGAGTTTTCAAGGTTGTTTTTGAACATGAATGAATTGAGCCCTAGAAAACCATCATAGCCAAGTAGATCTGTGAATGTTCAGATTATTACTGATTCATGAGAAATTCTCAAACAGCTTAGCCTTTTTTTAGGAGAGCTTATTTTTTGGGGGGTGTGATCTCCCCTAACCTTGCCCAAGATAGAAACTATAGAGAATAACCCTAACATTTAACTTTGTCATGGAAAGCAGCTTTATCTTCCACCCAGTTTGCAACTATTTTAAGTATAAAATGCCTCTTTTTCCAAGAAACTTAAAAAATAGAAAATATCATATTTAGTGTTCAATTTTGCATGCATTAGCTTGAGGACAAATTTTAAGCAACTGGCTTTTGTTTCAAAATGGTCATAGACTGTTTTTTCATATTTTCTCTTTGAGTCTAATGAAGCCAGGGTTAATGTGAACAAATACGTCTTTATCCAAGGAACTTTTATTAAATGCTTTCTCTTTGTATGGTTGGTGCTAAGGAAAGGATGCAAAGCATGACTATTGCCCATAGGGAAATGCAGTTCACAGTTAAACTAAAGAGAAGATTTTGTGAAATCACTAACAGTTCAATCAGTGTCCAACCAGGTTTGACAGACTTGTATTTTGCCTATATATAAAGTTAGCACAAAATAGCACGTCGTATTTTTTGAGGGCCACCTTAGGTAATATTTGAAAGGCATTTAAGATGGTGCCTGAAATAAAGTGGGCAACCAATACATACCATCTTATTTACACTGGTTCTAAAAACAACAGTTATAATTAACATTTATAGCTATATTGACCCTTAAGTAATTTACTTGCATTTTATAAGCAAGTATGGAAGAGTTAAAGAAATCACTTAAAAAAATATCACTCAAACTGCCTATTCTCTTGTTCAGTCTATAAACAAATAATTCAATAAATATGTTTTGAGCTCCACTGCATGTCAGACACTCTTTCTGACACTAGTAATACCCCAGTAAAAAATACAGATATGATTCTATTTCATGAAGCTACAATTCTCTAGTGGACGATAATCACTAAACAAATTTTTAAATCAATATACAAGCTGGTAATAAAATATTATAAAATGGTCAAGCCATTCAAATGTATTTGACTATCATCTATAGTAAGAAATAGCTTTATAGGGTGACCCATATCGTGTTTGTGGGTGTTTATGTACCTGATACAATATATACCCTATTAATGGTGAATCATATTCATATTTTCTGTTCTAAGCTCTCCTATTTCATTAAATTTCTAACCTTATGGAGCTTTCATTCTAACAGAGAAAGATAGATAACAATGACACTAACAAATAACAGAACGCTATAAACTAAGTTTTATTAGGGAAAAATATGGAATAGAGGTCAGGAATGTATATATTTAGGGTGGGAAACTGGTCAATTTTCAATATGATAGCGAAGGGCCCCCTAAGAAAGCATATTTGGCAAAGGTGAAGAAATTGGACAATGAGCCATGTGAACATCCAGGGAAAGGCATTCCAAACAGATATTACAGGAAATGCAGAAGCCCAGGACAAATGTGTGCTTGTGGTTTAAGAACTAGCAAAAAAATCGATTGTGGCTGGATCCAGAGGAGAGGACAAAATAGTTTGGAGATGAGGACAGAGGGAGATGAGGACAGAGAGTTAACGAGAGCATTAGAACCCTGTAGTCACAACAAAGGTGTTGCCTTCTTCTCTGGGTAAGACGGAGAGTCATTGGAAGGCTTTGGATCTTGGAGTGACTTGGTCTGATCCTTTAACAGGTGCTCTGGAAGAAATAGTCTGCAAAGGGTTCCAGGTAAAAAAAAAAAAGTAGTTAGTAGGCTATTGAAATAATCTGAGTAGAAATGTTAGTTGATTGGACCTGGTTGGTAGTAGTGGAGCTGGTGAGAAGTAAGAGATGTGGTTAAGCTCAGGATATATTTTGAAGGGAGAATGAAAATATGCAGTGAACTAGCAGAGATAGGGTATGAGAAAAAAAGAAATGTCAAAGATGACTCTAAATTTTCTTTTGCTGAGAACCTGTAAGTATGGTGTTGCCAAACACTGAGAGGAGAAAAACTGTGGAAGGAACAGGTTGAGGAGAGATCATAAGTTCAGTATTTGGGATTGTGACAGATTGAATAATGTATTTCAAATTAGATTCATCCTTAATCTTAATCCTTGTTCCTGTGTAAATAGAATCTCTAGAAGGTGATATTTTTTAGTTAAAATGTGAGCCAATTGAATGTGTATAGGTCTTAATTCATTTCGCTGGAGGCTTTATTTAAAAGAGAAGAAATAAGAAACCAAACATTAGAGATGGCTACATAGGAAGAAGCCAGGAGTCAGCAGACATCAAAAGAGCCAAAAAAAAAAAAGGAGGAGATGACATTGCCATGTGACAGGAGGTAGAGATGCAATCCAAGGAAACCAATGATAGTTGGCAGCCAGCACAAGAATGTTACAGACTAGGGGAAAAAGGAAGCCTTGGCAATGTCTTAACTGTGCACATCTCCTAGCTTCAAAACCATGAGCCAATAAATTCCAGTTATTAAGTCGAACCATTTTGTATTATTATGATAGTAGCCCAGGCAGGTTAAGACAGACATGTTGAGTTTCGTGTGCCTATTATTCATCCAAATAGAGATATGGAAAAGATCATTGAATAGAGTATTCTGGAGTTGAAGGGAGAAGACCAAGCTGGAGATAGCATTTATGTGTTAATCTGGTATAAGATTAGATGAGATTACCAAGGATATGAGTGTTAGTTGAGGAGAAATCCACAGACAGCCCTGGGACTCCAACATTATTAAGTCAAAAAGAAAGAGAAGAACTGGCAAAGGAGAAAGAGAATGAGCATACAGTGAAGTAGGAAAAACACTAGGAAAGTGAGATGTCTGGGAAGTCAAGCAAATGTCATTTTGGGAAGCCAAGCAAATGTCATTATACAGAGAAGACAGTGATAGTCAAATATTTATGAGAGTAAGATGGAAATAACCAAGGTCATTGGTTACCTTGACAATAGAAGTTTGGGTGGAGGCCTAGGGTTAAAATTCTGATTGACATGAATTTAAGAGTTAATGGGAAGGAGGAATTGGACACAGGAAGAATAAATAATGCCTCAGGATCGTTAGCAGAAAAATGTGGCGGTGGATTGAGGCTAGGAAAGTTCAAGAAGTTTCCTCTTTCTTTTCGTTTAAGAAAAGAGAAATGCTGGCGGGAATGACTTGGTAAAGAGAAAATATATAAACATGGAGGGTGTTAGGATAAAGTCTTTGGATAAGTGAGAAGGACAAGAAGGAATATATGCATCACTATTCAATAACAGCAAGGAGAGTTCATCTAAATTAATAGAAAAGAAAGTAGAGCATATAGATTTGAAAATTGGTAGGTCACTACATAGGGTGGCAGGTGTTTGTAAAAGTTCTTTCTGATTGCTTCAGTTTCCTAAGGGAAGCATGGAGCAAGGTAATTAGCTGAGAGTGAAAAGGTGCATGGGAAATTTGAGGTAAGAAGAAAACCATTAAATAGTTACCTGAGCCATTGAGTGAATGGACTTAGGGTGATCACAAGGACACAATAAAGGCACACTTGAAGTTAGTGGTCCCAAATTTAAAGTGGCATAGGAAATGTCTGTATGGTTTGTGTTTTCCCTAGCCAGCTGCACTCTGCTGGTTAGATTAGTTGAGGTATGGGTTTTAGCAGAGATATGATTCTGCTGAACAAATATACAAAGTTGGATGAAACAAGAATGAGGCAAGGAATTAAGGTAACATAAAAGAGGATATAGTGATTGACCAGGCTATTTGAGCTCAATGAATTCCCAGGAAATTTTAGCTAAGTTAAGGAGAAAAAGAGAACAGGCAGGCACTGAGAGACAGTGAAAAGGTGGTGAGATTAATCCACTGACCAAGTTTTGTGGAAGTGAAGGTATAAACATGAGTGAGCCAGAAATGTAGGAGATTGTAGTTGGGATGATGGAGGCATTGACATTATTAGTAGTAACAAATACTGAAGTCAGATATTTATTCCATGATGCACTAATCAATCATTACCAATATTTTGAAACACATTGTTCAATAGAGGTACACAGGTAGATGTGCATGGATAGAGAAAACATAGTTGTGTGTGTGACCTTTGTCCTAATATATGAATGAAATGGAGTCTTCTGTCAAAGATGCAGAAGAGGAGTATACCAGTCGAAGAGAACAGTTGCTATAAAGAACTCTGCAGCAGGAGGGAGTTCAGCAGCTGGCGGAACGTAAGTAGGTCAATGGTGGTTGGTGTAGAGTCTGTGAAAGCAAATTAAGAATAGAAAGAAATCAAACAGTTGCTGACAAAGATCATTTAGGGTCTTGCAGGCCATGGCAAATACTTTGGATTTTATTTTAAGTACATTGGAGAAGCATTTTAACATTTTAAGCAGTGGCATCTGATTTACACACTAAACAACTTATTCTGGATATCGTGTAGAAAATGGATGTGGGTGGGTGGGAAGGTAGACTGAAATTAAGGAGTCAAGTTCAGATGTTGTCACAATGGTCCAGGTGAGAGAGGATGATGGGCTGGGTTGGAGTGGCAGTGGAGCTGAAGGGAAGGGCAGAGATGCAGGATTTATTTTGAACATAGAGACAAAAGAGTTTATGGATTATTTGTATGTGACGTATGTGTGAGGCAGTGCTGGAAAGGAAAATGAAAGAAGCAAAGGTGAGTTTTGACCTGAGTAGCCAGTAGCACTAAAAAAGGACACATAGACTAGAGAAGGAGCTCCATAGTGGGATGGTCTGGATTAGTATGAACTAAAGGGTTCATAGGAAGGTGCATAGATCTGGGAAAGGGTACCGACATAGAATGGAAATGATTTGATATTTAAAGAGCTACTTCTTTGAAAGTGATATGGTAAAACAAGGAAATGATAGTATTCTATTAAAGTAAATCAAGCCCCAGATATAATATTAGAATGGACTCCTGTGCCACAGTGGTGATCCAATGCCTGGCCCAGTTTTCCTTTTGACCAGTGTTTGATGTTTTGAGAGCCAATAGTGTTTCATGGCTTCCCCTTTATTGCAAGACTTTCCAGTGTGGCCTCTCTCTTTCCACCATTCTATCCTTCCAAAATGAGTAGGTGGGATGGGTAGATGGCTTCTAGTTCTATGGTTGTGAGCACTCTGAAATCCAGTCACATTGCTTTGCTTTTATTTCTATAACTATACCAAGTGTACTCTTCCTGCTCAGCCTAGTTAAATTATGCCCTTCCTTTGATAAACTGCTTTTCTCTGTCAACCCTGTTCTGATTGTCCTAAACCCTTGCAATGGCTCACTATATTCAATTCACAAAACATGTATTGTTTATCAAATGATCCATTTTTTATCTGCCCACCCATTCACCTCTCTCTCCTTTCACTCATCAGTCTATGCTACTGTACAGTCTACGCTACCATTTTCTTTGGAGAAAGCACATTATAATGAGAGGAACACACACTTTAAACTTCTGTGCTCCTGTGTTTGAATACTGTTCTAGTTTGCTAGCTGTCAGAATGCAACACACCAGAAATAGATTGGCTTTTAATAAAAGGGGATTTATTTTGTTAGTTATTCAGAGGAAAGGTAGCTAACTTTCAACTGAGGTTCTTTCTTATGCAGAAAGGCACAGGGTGATCTCTGCTGGCCTTCTCTCCAGGCCTCTGGGTTCCAACAACTTTCCCCAGGGTGATTTCTTTCTGCATCTCCAAAGGCCTGGGCTGAGTGTTGAGATGGGGTATGTTGAGCTGTTTGGGCTGTGCTATGCTGTGCTCTCTCATTTAAGCACCAGCCAACTAAATCAAACACGGTTCATTGAAGCAGGCATGCTTCCAAGCTGACTGCAGATGTAATCAACAACTGATGAGGTTCACATACCACTGTCGCATGGCCAGAGCAATAGAACTAAGCACCTTCACCTAGCCAAGTTGATACATGAATCTAACTACCACAAATACCATTTCACCATTTTTGTTTATACTGGTGGAGTTTCTTACTTTTCTGAAATTCCATTTTTCAATCTGAGGATTTAGCAAAAAAATGTATATAGTAGCAAGTTAATTGCTTATTAAATAGCAGGCACACAGTAACAAGCAAGTGTGACTTTTTACATATTTTCTTCAATTAGATTATAAACCCCTTAAATATAGAAATATATCATTATAACCATCTGTTTCTATAATTCATGATTTTCAGTAGGCAGTCAATAGATATTCTTAATAATTTTGGTGAAGTTATGAAGTCCAACAAACATCACCAAAATTATGGTTATTTCATTCAACAAATGATTTTGAGAAACTTAATACAGCAGGTTTAGTGCTATTTTCTAGAAGCACAAAGATGAAGAAGCAAACTATTCCTCTTATAACAATTTAAATCAAAAAGGATGAGACAAACCAAAGGGCCATGATATATTAAGACTGTTTCTAAGTGGCAATCTAGTGACAGAAATGAACATTTCAGTCTGAGGGGTGTATGGAGACCTGGTTCACATGAGCTAGGTATTGAAGAATGAGGAGGAGCTCACCAGGCAGATAAGGAGGCAAGAAGGTGTTTCAAGCTGAGAGGCAAGGAAGAACATTTCTTGAAGGGGGATACTGAGTGTGCAGGTGTCAATACGTACAGATATGAATAATAGACATGTCATAAGTAGGGAAAGGGTCTTGTATTGCAGACAAAGAAGTTGGAATTGTCAGGTAGAATTAGGGAGGTTTAGAGCTTTTTAAGCATTAGTATAATGTGGCCAGGTAGTGTTCTAGTGCTCATACTAATAGCAAAGGGAGGGCAGATTAGAAGAATAAGATTGGAAAGGTGGAAAAAGGTAAAGCAAACAAACAAACAATGACGTTCTTGAAAAACTGAAGAGCGAGCACATTTACTTTTGGTCCCACCTCAAGACTCTGAACTTAATAGGATTTGCATTTTTATATTCTGAGTTTCTAGTTGATCGAACCAACCATGTGTACATGATTGTCAACTAGTAAATAAAGACCAAACATTCTAAGTAAAAGCTACTTGGCTTACTATATAATAGCATATTAGAATAGCTTTGAAAATAGGTCCAACATCTTCCAAGGTGAGTATCATTTCCTTAACTAGCAGGTGACTTTCCTAAGCCATTTAGATCTAGTTACATGCACACAGAGATGGTAGCATTGATTAATTTAAGCCTAGCTAAATCCAGTGATGAGCTTCTACTTGTGATATGTGGTGAGATGGGACCTTCTAGACACCAAGAATGTGGGGGTCTCAAGAATCTGGACAGCAGAGGGAAAGGTCTGTCTTCTAGACTGTGGCCCATGGAGCTCAAATCAGGGATACGAAGCACTGTCCAGGGAAAACATATGACCAAATCCTGGTAAGCTGAGTTGTCACTCTGAAAGCACTTCTTGGGAGCTCAAGAAATTCCACTGGCCAATGTAAGCAGTTAGGGGGTAGAAGAGGGAGGAGAGGCAGTGACAATGGCAGATCTTTCTATGACACAACTTCTACTTCAGCTTCAGCATTTGAAGAAAGTGTTTCAATTTCAAACAAATTTGAAAACCACTGGACTAAGCATATAAGGCAAATGCAGTTTCATGGTAAGGAGAGAGAACCCTAAACACTAACAAGATGGAGAAAGATCAAGGCAATTGTTGGGAGTCCAAGTCTAAGTAAAATTTCTGAGGTCTGATGTCCTCAGAAACAGGTGGGAAGGAGGGCAAACCTCTGTTTTCCAGATGCTTGGGGTGTCCTGGAATTGCTTATTCCCTTTGTCGTATCAGCTTCGGGATTTGCTAGGTAGATGTGTTTCCAAACTCTTGGCCAATAAACACCAAAGTGAGGCAATATTTCAGAACAACTTGTCCCTGGAGTTATTGAGAATGAAGTGTACTGAATAGACTTGTAGTGTTCTGAAGAAGTTATTGCTTTATATTCAAAACAGTTCTAAGCCCTGCTTGATATTTTTGGCCCCTTCTTCCCTCATTTTTTCATTTCTTTAATTCAACCACTTATTCCTTCCTTCCTCCCTTGCTCCTTCCCTTAGATTCATATTTACTGAGTACTTGTCGTATGCCAGCCATTGGGAATCCAAGAATAAGGTACATAACAACACTGAAGGGGTTTACATAGTTGTGTAGGAGACAAGCACAAAAATGGACAACATGAAGCAGTACATGCTAAGATGGAAGAGCGCAGAAGAAGGATGTCAGGGAAGTCTTCCTGGAAGAGCTGACCTTGCAGTAAATTTTGACGGATGGATGGGAGTAAACTTAGTGAGAAAGACTGAATGATCACATGGGGTTATTTTGGTTCATGGCCAACACTCTCTTTGGAGTCAGTCAGATTTAGTGTATAAATCAGACTCTGTCATTTACTAACTGTGAGTGTAGAAAAGTACCTCTGTCACTTCACCTGAAGAATGGAAGAAATTTTTAAAAAGTTATCAGATGAAAATGGGGTGATACACAGGAACTCAATCATGATGAAACAATGTGTAGAAAATCAAGGGGTAGTAACTATCCAGAAAGCAACAAGGAAGTGTAGTAGCATGAAATGACCTCTTCTTTGACTTGAAGAGGATTCCAGATCATTGTTTTTAAATACTTTTAAAAAATCATAGGGCAGGTCATAGTGGCTTGGCAGGCTGCAAAATAAATAAATAAATTAATTAATTAATTAATAATATGTATATATCATAGATTAACACTTTTTTAAAAATGCCATTGATAATAACAATTGCTTAATTCTAAAAATAATGAAAGTGATTTTCATCTAAAGACCCAAAATAATAATGAATGTATTATTTTAATTAGAAATAATTGAAGCCATTAGAATACTACAACATTAATAGAACACTTTCAAACTATTGCAGGGTCCCTGCTGGTGACAAAAAGTCATTCCATTATAATTACGCTTTTCTCCAGAGGATAACCTGACTGGGGCTCAAAGCAGTCTCACTTCTAATTTCTACATTATGAACATCTGACCTCTGTGGATATGGATGCACACAAAGATATATAGCCTCTATAATGTAGCAATGCTAATATATACTAACAGGGAAAAAAATGAGACCAAACAGGTGAAAAATGCATTGTAGTACCTTAGAGAAATTGCAGTGAATTCTATGCCATGGCAGTCCATTTTTCTATTTCTTCGATTTATTCACAGCACCTTCCCTCAGAGTCAGTTCACTGTCTATCGGACTATAAACATGCAATGTTTGCTATTATGAAAGGGAATCTCTTGGGAAGCAATGGAAGTGTGGAGATGGAGTATGCAGAAGAGCGCCCAAGGGCAGGGTGAGCTGTTCTGAATCCCGGGGTTCGGCAGAGACTAATGGATGTGACAATCCATACAAGAAGCTACAGTATCTGCTGAATAACCAGAGTGGAGGACAAGGAGGGGAGAAACAGCTCTTAGGTCCCTGACCAAGCAGTTGAAGTAGATGCTAGGAAAGGCAATTAGTAAGCTTAGCCCCCCTCCACCTTACCTGTGGTCCACAGAGAGACCTGGGAGTCAATCTTTATGGTTGTTTAAACTTTGTAAAGTCAGGTTGTGAGTTTTCTTCTCCTAGAAGTCATGTGAAAATGAGTTTGCAGGAGGCCTCATGATATCATGTTGGGCTACTGTAAGAGGCATCGATTGCATCTAAACTTCCCAGAAGGTGGGAGAAATATTTATATGTCTCTAGAATAAGCAGTCATTGTGTTTTAGATAGCATCTGGACTGTTGGGAGAGCTTCAGAACACATCAACCTACTTTGAAAGGGTCCCTGTTAAGATTATTAGCAACAAAGGCGGTGGTTGTAAGATAAGTGTTAGTAAAGACTTATGAAATGGAAGTGATACCTACAGTGGCTAATACATGGGGAATGTGGATGCGTGAATATATTATCAAAAACAGTGGGACTGTAAGGGACTTTGAATGGTTTTGAGGAATGTGGTACTAATCAGTATTCCCAATGCATAATAATCACATGCTGGTTAAATGTGTTAAGTTGAACTAAAACACCTCAATTCTTGGTATTAAAAACAACAAAGAAGAACATGTTACTGCACAACCCACTTGTACAGGAGATGGGTCTCTCCGTAACCACATGTAGGCACCACACCACCCTTCCCACTTCTTCTTTCTGCCATATATCCTGCTGCTAGGAAACAAGGAAGCTGTATCTGGAAATCTGCAATGTTCAGAACCAAAAGGGGAGGGGAAGAACCAGGAAAACCAAGGCTGGCTATAGAAAACTTCGCTTTATATATTAAAAAAAAAAATCAAATACATGATTGAAGACTGAAAGTATTTGTCTCTTGGTTTACTCAAGTCTCTTGTCTTCCTAACACTGGCATAGAAGGAAGGATGGGGAGGTCTGAGGAAGGTCACAGAGTTCTATTAGGGACATGAGAAACTTTGAGAGAGCAGAGCAGGGCCCAGATGTGTGAGACACAGGAGATCCCCAAGATTAATCCCACCTTAATCCTTCTTGGAAGAAACCTTTATGGCTCCTTAGTAGTCTTTCTCTCTAGTGGTTAGGAGCCTATGCCACAGCCCTTAAGCCCAGTGGTTTTCTGCCTCCCATGCATACACAGGGAGAGAGACCTTATCGTTTAGTGTGGCATTAGACCAGCTTACAAGCAAATAGTGGAAAAGGAAACAGCAGCATGTTCTTGGCTACTCGATCCAGCTCTCTCAACCAATGGCATTGAGGTGAACATTAAGCAAGAAAACATGCCTGGCACACAAAAGTGGATTTCAAACTGTTTTGAATGTGGTCCTCAATATAAAAATCATTTTGCACTGGGATCCAATGCTCTCATTCTCACGAATTCTCTGTCTCTCATGCACACACACACAGACACACAATTGATACACTTCTTGTCTTTAATATTTCTCTTGGGACTCTCACATATCTTCTTCAGTCTGTTCCATTTTGTAAGAAATGCTGATTGAGACCCAAGAAATTGATTTTCTAGCCCTGAATGGATTTCAAACAGCTAATTGAAAAACATGATCCTAGAGAAATTTGAATGTCCCAGTGGGTCAGAAAGGGTTTAAGTGTGTCACTGTGCCCTAACCAGACCAAGCTCCAATCAGGCACATCAGTGGGTCAAGACAAGATGAAATTCCCCTCCTTTACATTGGTTCTAAAGGGGAGAAGCTAATTAGAGAGAAAGGGAATTACAGGGAGTGGTAAAAATTGGAGAAAGGTTGGAAAAAGGCTTAACTCTCTTTGACTATAGTTTTCACAATTCAAATACAAAATAGGTTTGCATTTTATTTTTTTTTTCTAAAATGTTTTTTGTTTCCTAATACCACACATATATACTTTAATTTTGTGCCTATCATTTTGGGCCTATACTCACAGGATTGTAGAATTACAGACTCTGAAGCTGTAATAATATAGGTAACGTCTGCAAAAAACGAACAATAGATGGATTTTAGACATGGGTCTCTAGAAATTATTAACAAAAAACCTCATGAAAATTTTGCATTTTATGTATCATACTTTAAGTTTTAATTTCCAATATTTTTCTTTCAAGGAAGCTTACAGGTTCGCTATCAGCTAAGCAAGGGAGAAAGCCAGGTATTCACCATCGATGTAGAGAACTTTGCCAACAGAAGGATGCACCACTTGAAGATTAACAGGGAAGGGAGAGAGCTCACCATTCAGGTACCTTACTTTCTTTCTTCCTATTCATTCAAGTGTGCCATGACACCTGAACAAAAGTTTCTTGATTTTTTACCATGAGTCAAGTGTGGGACCTAGTGCTGGGGATATAGATATTAATCAAACTTGGTCCCAACATTTAAAGAACTACAACACTCATTTATAAAGTAAGCACCCCACTTCCACCCCAGTATCAGAAGTCCCTGGAAAATAGTTGGAAATGTACATTCTTGGGCTCACCACAGATCTATTAAATCTCACACTGGTGTGGGGAGGGGGAACAGTAGTCTGTGTTTTAATAAGCAGGTGATTCAGATGGCTACTGCAGGTTGAGAACCACTGAACTAGGGTACAATGAGGAAGACAAACTGGGAAAAGAGGAAATTGATCTCATCTGGGACTCAGTATATGCTTCGTGAAAGAAATCAGGAATAAAATGAGTATTGTGAGTGAGAGTTGACTGAATGGAGAAGAGAGAAGAGACTGCTCAGTGAGAGTGCCCATGTGAGCACAAGCAGAGCTGTCTGAGAGTCCCTGGTAAAGGGAAGACTCTCAGTGGAACCACAGTGGTCCCATTGTAGGGGCAGGCAGTAGATAATGAGAAATCAGAATTGCCAGGCAGAATTCAGATCATTCCATTTAACCAAGGGGGCCCTAAAATCTCCTCAGCAATCATTCCATACATTTTTAGTCCATCCACTTTCCTATTCTCCTACATGACCACTTTAACCCCCCTCCTTTCTTCTCCTACTATCAACAATTGCAACCACATTCTCAGATGACTTTGTTTTTGTTTTTGAGAATAACGTACCACTCAGAGGACAATATCCACACACTCTCACCAACACATCTGCCCACCTAATTGCATCGAGTCCATGTGTTCTCTTCTTCTTCTCATTGTGGGTGAACAGCTCATGGTCTAGCTTTGTATTTCACCTTGTACCCCCTCACCTATTCAAGGACAACACTCTTGCATTTCCCCTCCATACCCCCTTTTCACCATTTGACCTGTTCTATTGGATGGTTCCCCAAAGCATAAAATATTCAATTATACCTACTTAAAACAAACTCTTAGAAGAGGGAGGAAATTTTCTTGACCCACTTCCCACTTCATATACCATATACTGTCCCATTTTTTCTTTCATTTTATGGCCCAAATCCTTGAAAAGGTTGAATATATAATTGCTCTTCAAATTTCCCCTTCTTTTTTCTTAAGCTTGCACCAGTTGAGCTTTTTCCTTGTACCGAATCGTAACTACTCTTCCCAAGACCAACAATGGCTAATCTTACAAAATCCAGTGGTCATGTCTCAACTATGGCCTCACTTCCTCTCTCAGTGGCATTTGACACCACTGCTGCCCTGTGATCTTTAAATATTCTTACTGGTCTTGCAGAATACCACTCTCCCCTGACTTCTCTTCTGTTTCTGTTGGTTTGCCATTCTCAGTCTGTTTTGCTGGTTCCCTGTCATCTTCCCAGACTCGACCATTGGAGTGTCCCAGGATGCTGACCTCAGATTCCTTCTCTTTTGCATGTACCCTCACTCCATAAATAATCTCATTCCATTTCGTATGTGTAAATGCCACATATATGCTAATGAACTAATCTCAAATATATATCTATATTCCAACTTTCTCCTTTGAATTCTAGACATATATCTGACTCTCTTAATACTTAACACACGTATTTGAGTATCTATTTGTCATCTCAAATATAACTTATTTAAAACTGAGATCCTAAGAGTCCCCCCAAAGCAAGCTTCCTAACACATAGCCTTCCACATCTCAGATAATGGTAGCTCAATTCTTCTAATAGGTCAGGTTAAAAATTGTTGTGTTCTTTCTCACATAAACATTCCATTAATCAACAGCTTCTACCATGCCACAAAGCGCCCTCATCCTTTCCTTGAGTTATTTCATATTATTAAGGTTTGCAGTTGACTTTGACTGGCATACCTCTGCTTCCCTTCTGTTTTCCCTGCAGTCTGTTCTCAACACAGCAGAATAATTTTGCTAAAATTGTAATCAGATATGGGTGCCTTTCTCTCCAATAAACGCTTTCAATGCCTACCTTTGTCATACAGAATAAAAAACAATAAAAAATGAAAATATTAAGCAAAAAAGCAAACAATAAATTAAAAAAAAAATCTTGCAGTGACTTATAAGGTTCTCCTTGATCTGGTGTCCTCTGTCTCATTTCCAGCTGTTGCTTCATTTCCTACTACTGGGTCCCTCTGTAACTCTACTCCTTCTACCCTAACCTCAAGGCTATATCCAGAACCCACGAACCCTTTGTTTCCTTAGCCTAGAATTCATTCTATTGATCCACGTATCTGCATGCCTAGCTCTTGTACTTCTTCAGGATTTTCTCAATGAAATCAATTCTGATAATCTTCTTTAATCACACAACCAATCTCCTTAACTTCAACCCTACACTCCCTTTCCTTCTTACCTACTTATTCTTTTGTCTTAGCACTTAACACTACCTAACATACTATGTATTTTACTTATTTATTTAATAGCTTGTCCTGTCTTCCTCCTCTAGAAGGTAAGCTTGGTGAAGGCAAGGACTTCTATTTTCATTAGCACTGAATCTCTACTTTTGGAGCATTGTCTAACATATGGCATGTGCTTGATAAGTATAGCTAAAGGAATGAATTGCACTGGGCTTAATGTACTATGTGGAAAGTTTAATTGATCCTGTGGAGTTGGATTTTCTGAACAGAGAAGTTATATGATTAGATCTTTATTTTCAGAGTCTCACTGTGATCACTGCTTGGAAAGAAAAATTGATAGTGATGAGACCTAAAACAGAGAGACCAGTCAGGAAGAGATGGTAATGGTCTCAAATGGTATTGTGGTAGGATCCATGGAGAAGAAAGATTGAGAACTGTTTTAGGATACAGTCAGTAGCATTGGGTGACCTTTTGAATGTGAGATATGGGAGAAGTCAAAACTGACTATTGTTTTTTTATTGCATGGAATTTCAAGATAAGTCAAATATATGTGGATAATTCTAAAAATAACAACCCTGGAATAATCAGAATTTAATGTGCTTACTTGTAATATTTAGTTCTGAATTAGGGCTGAGGTAGGGAGTGGTGGAGAAAGTTAGAATTGGGACCAAATTGAAAGAAGAATGAGAATGATGAATTCTGATTTCAATATATTTTGACTAAGGAGGTATCTGGAAACGTTCCAGATGGCATTTGTACCCACAGTTCATTTTCCTTTCTTCCTCATGATTTCACAAATGAACACAGAGTAGGAAGAGAACAGTAAGAGACATTTGTTTCTCTCCTCCACCTAAAGAAATCCCCAAAATCAATTAATAGTCAGCCGTCAGAGCATATTGGTTGTGAACATGTTATTTCCACAATAGTCTTGAGAGCAAAAGGAGATGCTTTTTTTGGATTCATATTGTTTTAAACTTTAAGTCAATTTATTGACACAGTAACACAGCATACTTGTTTCTCTGACAGCCACTCCCCACCCAATCTAGATTTCTCTCCTTCAGCACTGCTTAGAGCAAGCAGTTCAACAAAAACAGTAAAGAGCAAGTCATTTCTGTACCCCAGGCCCATCCCTAGGCCTTGTGGAGTAGAGTTTCAAGCACTACTCAGAAGCTTGTAGAGAGGAAGGAGAGGCTGTTATCACTGTACTCAGCCAGCAGAGGCATCTGGTTTTTGAGAATAGATTCCCCCCAACCCCCAAGACCTGAGTTGCTGTTCTTCCCCCTCTCTGCTGGTTTTGACCCTAGAAAGAAGATTTGGGGGCCTAGACCTGCAACCAAAAAGAACTCCTAGCAAGGATTTGAGGGTTGAAATTTGGTTATTGTCTTTTAAGGCTCAAGTATCCCCTTAAAAAAAGCACTGGTTGTAGGGGGTGAACTTCAGAGGCCCGATTTAAAATGCATTGATGATATTAAGCCGATTAAGTCAGCTTAACCAAATGTCAAAAGATCAATGAACTGTAAATAAGGAGAGGTCAGAAGTATATGAAAACCAATTAGTTAACTCCTTCTTTTGAGAAAGCAAGATCCTGAACTAAAAAAGAGGCCAGTCTACAGTGAGACAGATTTAGATGTGAATTCCTGTGCCATCACTTAGTCTATGCCTTCTTAGACAGCTTATTCACCTTTCTGAAGCTCTGTCTATTTTTTTTTTAATAAAGAAGAGGGTGAATGCAACTGACCTGTCAGTTCTTAGATTTAAGGATGTAGATAAAGGGGATAGCACAGGCAGTCTGGCAAATAGGGCTTGCTCAACAAAGATTTGTTCCATTTCCTTCCCTTTTCCCATCAATTTAATAACTTAAGAAAGGTCACTGAGTGTCTAGGATTCCAAGATTGGAGAAACTGATCTAGGCCAGATTATAAACATTGAACATCTTAAATGCTCAAAAGTGAATTTAGCTTAATCTTTTATTACTCATCAATTTTAATTAAATGTAAATTCATAATTAAAATGCAATTAATTAAACATAATTATATGAGCCTGTGAAATGGCATGACAAAGTCTAGTAAAAGAATGATTTTCACATTGACTATATCAATGATTGCATGGCACACATGAAAAATATAAGTCCTAAAAATACATATTTGTGGTCAACACTTTTTTTTTTTGCTTTCTCTCTGTGCATTTGCTTAGATTTTCAACTAAATAGCCTGGCACTTGAACTAGTACAAGACCTCAGGTGTCATGCCCTTCCAGGCCAGAGATCAAATCCTTGCCTTAAGCCATATGCAGCCCTCCAATACCCTTAAGTTTCTAACTTTCTCTCCAAACTTTTAGAAACATTCGTATTGTTAAAAACCACTTTAAGTGAGTGTCACTTACCTCCTTCCATCTTTCCTTAGTCATCTGATTAAAGTGCTAATGACCAGACAAGTTCCTACAAAGCAGAATAATAGGTGAGGGATGATTCATGTACTTCCAGAACAATTAGCTCTCTGTGTGAAGACAAGGAAAACTGCTGTGTTTGCCTATGAGATGAGATGAGGGATAAAAGCCAGGGGAATTTCATCTCAACTTCCCATTCTAAGAACACTACAGCTTTCTTCTTCCCAGACGTTTTGGTTTGCCAGGTCTGTTATGACAAATATCACACAATATTTAACACACAACAGGTATGTATTAGCTCATGGTTTATGAGGCTGGAAAATGAAAATCAAGGTCTTGGCAGGTCATGATTTCTTTCCTTTTTTTTTTTTTTTTTTACATGGGCAGGCACTGGGAATCGAATCCGGGTCCTCTGGCATGGCAGGCGAGCATTCTTGCCTGCTGAGCCACCGTGGCCCGCCCCCATGATTTCTTTCTAAAGCCAGTAGCATTCTGGAACTGGCTTGCCACAACCCTTGGGGTTCCATGTCTTGCACCTAGCCCCTGTTACATGGCAATCTGTCTATATGTAACTTGTCTTCCATTTTCTTCTCTTTTTATGGCTTCCAGTAATATGAATTAAGACCCACCTTGTTTGGGATGCAAGGTTAGTTCAGTGGTGGAATACTCACCTTCCATGTAGGAGACCCAGACTGATACCTGGCTGGTGCACTCCTCCTACCCCCCCCCAAAAATCAACAAATGCTTCTGCAATAACAGTATACTCACATAGAAAAAGAATGAAATATGGCCCTCACCATAGAGCATACCAAAAAAATACCCACCCTTATTCAATTGGTCTTCAAAGATTCTGCTTACAAATGAATCCACACCCTTTCTCGACATAGTCAAACATACTGTTTACAAATGGGTTCTCACTCACAGCAATGCTGATTAAGATCAGGGACATGACTTTTGTGAGGTATATGGATGATTCTACCCCCCAAAAAACAGGAAATTCCCATTCTCTTCAGCCTCCCTTATCACCTGAAAAATCAAACATGAGGTAAGATATCCCACACCCATTAGAATGGATAGATGCAAGGAGAAAGTAGGAGAAGGCAGGAGAGAGCCCTGAGGAAAGGGGGGGGGGATATCCTTCAGAGCAAAAATAAATGTGAACCACTGAGTACTAAAGAGATTGTGAATGGGAGAGAGGGTACCAAAGATCCTATGTAATACTCAAAATTGTAGGGACCACTGGAGCATCCAGACACATTCCAAAGTTCTGATAGACACTGCTTCAGAGCCTACTAGCTAGGAGGGGAAGCAATACAAAACCAACATATATTCATTCAGCAGGAATGCTAGGAGTTAGTTACTTTGCCAGTTCTGAGGTAGGCCCTAAAGAAAAGAGATATGTTCAGATGTGGTCCTTGTTCTCAATGAACCAGTAGTCTAATGAACACAGAAAACAGAAACAAAAGAAAGTCATTATACCGCAACATCATAAATGCAAGCTTAGAGGTAGAAGCATAACATTGTGAGCAGAGAAAAAGGTCATCAAATCTAGCCAATATATCAAGGAAAGCTTCTTGGAGGAGATGAGCTCTGGTGGCATTAGTAGTGTCTGACATACAGCAAACAAGAAAGTGCTCAATAACTATGCTGGAAGTGCAGAAATAAAAAGTCACAATAGTTGTCTACAAGCTGCTCAGACATCTAGAGAGATACGGGCAAGTGAAGCAAACATGAGGCTGTGTGGTGGGTGGTCCATGTGGTGGGTGGTCCATGTGGTGGGTGGTCCATGTGATGGAGACTGTTGATCTCTGTGACTGTCCATCTTCTTACTGAAACAGAAAAAAATTACACATATTCTAGGTGTATTTGAGGGAGGAATATACTTTGAAACTCCATTAATATGGTATCTTAAATGTTCAAAAAATAAACAAATATTATTGGTTATCCAATTATTCAATAAAAAGAGTACTAAAATGTATAATCATGTACCACAGGGCATGGCAAGTGACTTCCTCCCCAGCATATCCACTCAGTCCTTTAAGTGTCCTCATGGACAGCCAGTTTAGGTGGAAGGGGTGTGGTATGGTGAATTGCAGTGGCAGGATATGGGATAAAAGGTTTCAGTCCTGGATGGGTTGCTCCCCAGCTGATGAGGCCTTCATCTCCTCTCACGTATGAATGCCTCGATAGGGGTTGTTCTGGTTTGTTAAAGATGCTGGAATGCAATATTCCAGAAAAGGAATGGTTCTTAAAAAGGAAATTTATTAAGGTGCAATCTTACAGTTCTAAGGCCATAGACATGCCCAAACTAACGCATCCAGATAAAGATACCTTGACTCAAGAGTGGCTGATTGTCTGTCACATGGGAAGGTACATAGCGGATGTCTGCTGGTCATTGTCCCCAGTTTCCTTGCTTTCAGATTCTGATACGAGTGGCTCCCTCTCTAAGCATCTGTGGGTCTTCACTTAGTTCCTCTAGGCCATAGCTCTGGGTTCTGGCTTGCTTAAACCACATGATGAGGCACATGGTGACATCTGCTAGCTTTCTCTCCCAGCTTCTCATTTCAGATGGCTTCCCTAGGAGTGTTGTCTTTCTGCCTCATCAAATGTTTCTGTCTGTGTCAGATCTGGCCTCTCTCCAAAATGTTTCCTCTTTTAAAGCACTCCAGTAAACCAATCATGACCCACCTTGAATGAGTGAAGTCACATCTCTGACTAACCAAAATTTCCACCCACAATTGCGTGAATTATATCTCCATAGAAATGATCTAATCAAAAGATTTTCACCCTAAACAATAGGTCTGCCCCCCACCCCCAACCTAAGATTGGAACAGGAAAGAAAACATGGCTTTTCTAGGGTACATACTAATTTCAAACCAGCACAAGGGTTCATACAGGTGAACTGATAGACAATAAGGATCCTTTCCAAGGATAACATCCTATGAATACTCAGGTTCATGTGTGAAGAAACTGTTATGATTTGACTAGACTGATAAAAATGAGAATGGGTGTGGATTGCTGCCTAGGAATAGGGAGGTGGGGAACACAAATATAGAACTGGAATTAGCAATGAGGGAGAAAAAGAGTATTCCCTAAAGAATGGTACTGGAAATTGAAATGAGACCCAAGACCCTGGAATTCTAATAGATCCTTAGTTGTGGCTTTGGCCCCCTGCCAAAGGTGGAGTTATCAGCAGTCCAGTTTAGTGGCCTCTGTTCAGCTAGTCTTCCCTCCTCAGAAGAGTGCCAATGATCTTTTTGTTAAACATGAACCCTTGCCAGGGAGACCCACTAACACCCACCTGAATAAGAACAGGTCAGTATCATGGAGCAACGTGGGAAGCCATAGTCCTAAAGATAGAATGGGGAGAAGGAGGGAGATGTTGGGAATGAGTGCATGCTTCCCACTTAGTGCTAATCATGCACATTCAATTCTGGGAAGGTTTCATTTGTTTGCTTACTTGCAGCAAAGAATTTGTTGAGAAAATCTCAGTGGGAGATAAATACCTTTCAAAAGCTGTATAGGCTTTCCAAGGGAGAAGACTGTATGAAAGCCTTTATTTAAGAAGTGGAAAGAAGGGGGTTATTTTATATGCATTGGTGGGCAATTTAGCCAACCATTGCTAGAATCTCCAGAGAGAAAATCCCAGAGAAGCATCTGCTCTGTGTGCATTTTGAAGCTCTTTCCAGATAGGAATGTTTTATGCCCTTCACCCACAGCCTTCTGCTGATGCAACTTTCTCTTCTGTTTTCCCACAGATGGATCAGCAGCTTCAACTCAGTTATAATTTCTCCTTGGAAGTTGAGTTCAAAGCTATATGGTCACTCACCTTAGGCAAGGTCACAGGTGAGTTGTCCTACTTCACAACTCTCCAGTGGACTTTTTAAAAATAAATAAGTAGTTTCCATGAGGATGTCTATTTGATTCAGATTTGTAACCTCTTGTTCACATAATATCCAAGGTATAGAAACAAAGATTTCTGGTATAAGAGATGCTAGAATATGTGTATGGCAGGTTAGGTTTGTATGAGGTGTTGTTAATTGGATGGTACAAATCCTAAATTTCTCTATTAATTAATCAATAGTTGAAAGACATTTGAAATCTACCATAATGGTGAACTTGATCTACATTCTGAAAGTGCTGTAGATTTTTATTTTATTTGTGCTGAGGGTATTTATTACGTAACTACAGAATTGAAATTGTTATATCTTCCTGTCAAGTTGGACCTTTTATCACACTGAAGTGATTATTTTTTTAACTCTCAAAATGTCTTTTTTGTGTTTAAATCTACTTTGTCTGGTTTTATGTAGTGACTGCAGTTTTGCTTTAGTTATTAGTTGCCTCATCTACTTTTTCCATCTTTTTACTTACCATCTTTCCTTTTATTTAAGCTTTACATAGGACTCTTGTGAAGAATATATACTCTGATTTTGCTTTTTATGTCCGATATAGCCATCAGTGTTTTTCTTATTTGATGAATGTAAGTCCTTTCACATTTTGGGGAGAGTTATTCAATTGAACTTATTCCTACCTCCTTATTTTCCATTTGCCCAACTTATCCCATGATTCTATCATGTCCTTTCCTACTACATCAGTCAAAGGACAGTGCAGGGCATTATTCACTCCAGGTATTTCAAGAAGGAATAGATTTGACACAGGAAATTATTTGCAAAATTGTGGTAGCACCTAAAGTGCTGAGTTCTTGTTAAAGTATCTAGGAATGACTTCCCAAGCAGTAACAGTGGACTAATGGGAACCTACATCTGAGGACAACAACAATCTAGGTGGAGCCCAAGGGCCACTGTAAATTATACTGCTGCTGGTCAACTCCCAAGAGGCAGAATGACATCTCTGGAAAGCAACTACAGAGAATACGATTTTACGCATCAGCACAGACAGCTAAAAGGGTGGGAAAATGACCTTATTCACAGTACAGACTTTCAGATTCATAAAGGATATCTAATTTTCAGAACATAATGTGCATCCAGAAACCTGGCCACAGTAAGGTATGGAAAATGTCAATTTAGTTTCCCAAATGGCGTTTGAATGAGACAATTAACAGTAACTATCTCCTGGATTGAATATTTTGCTTATTTCTTATTCTTCTTCTTAATAATACATATTATATCATGGAGACAAGGTTTATTTAGTTTTGTTCATAAAGCCAATGGTTTATTTACTTTCCGTGCATTCCTATAACTCAGACCTTTCTGTTGTACCAGATTTGATTTCCTTCTTTCCAAAGTAATCCCTTTCAAAATTCTTCTAGATTAAGGGTAACTCAGTAGTAAACTCTTTATTTTTTATCTGCAAAAATGTATGCTGTTCTTGAAGGATAGTCTTGCTAGACACCCAAAACTAGCCTTTGAAAAATGAGCTGACCACCCACCCTTTTTTGCTCATCCCACTTTTAAGTCGATCACTTTTTCTTTGGTGTTTTAAAGTTTTATTGTCATGCATCTGGCTGTAGCTTTCTTTTTTTGGTATTTCATCTGATACTTATTCTTTGAATATTTATGTATTATCTTTCATCATTCTCAGAAATTCTCAGCACATCAAATAGTGCTTCTTCTTTATTCTTGCTATTCAGTTTTCCTTGACCTTAGGAAGGCAAATTGTAGACTTCCTAACTCTAACTTCATTTCCTTTACCCTATTTTTCCATATTTTTAATTTACTTTTATGGGACATTTATTTGATTTTATCTTCAAATTCATTAATTCTTTCTTTTTCTATGCCTAATATGATATTTAACCCACTCAATAAATCTTTGTTCATTATACTTTTCATTTCTAAAGTAGAATTTTGTTTATTTTCAAGCATGCTTGTTAAGTATGATAGTTTCTTGTCCCTACATAAAAAGTTTCCATTTTATGCCTTTAAACAATGATTGTTATTGACTATGTCTCTGTTAATCCCAACATCTGAAGTCTGTGAGGGTGAAAATCTGTTATTTGCTGTTTTTCTCTGGTAGCTTATTTCCTTACACTATGCGTGTATGTATCTGGGTGTGTATGTGAGTTACTATTTGGTTAAAATTAATTTCTGGGAACACTGAGGAGCAAAACTTGGGAAAATTTCCCCCAGGAAAGATTTATGTTTGCTACTTCCTGATTCCAGGAGCTGCTATAGATTTTTGAACTCTTTAATTTCTCAGTTTTTTTTTTTTTAACACCTGAAAAAAGTGAGAGTATAAGTTTGAGCTCCAGATATGAATGAGAGCAAGATTTTCGTGGGAAAGATTGTTAGTGTTAATATTATAATATACCATTTGTATTTCACATATATATATACTATTCAGAACCACATTAGCGACAATCAGATTTTCTGTTTCCCTAAATAGATTTTTTTTCCTGACCTACTTTTCACTAAATCTTAATGTGAGTCTCAGATTCAGCATCTTCACAAGGCTTTGCCTCCCATACATCTTGGAGTGCAGGAGTTTTCACCAGAGCCACCCTAATGTTGGTTTATGACTCCCTGCCTTAATTTCAACCTCCTGTCTGAAAACGTTTCCCCAGAACTTAGAATTATTCTTCTTTGTTTCCTGTAATCTCAACAGGACATTAAAATACATCTGTTGGTTTTGATCAAACAGAATTATCTTCTAGAATATCTAATCTGCCATCTTATTGCTGGTTTATATATTTTGTGTCATTTAATCCAAATTTAAATCAAGCCAAAAGAACTTGGGAGGAAACCCAAATAGAGCTCTCTGAACAGAAAACCCAGACTTTTCCCATGACACTTGCTTTATGTAATGGGAACTCCAAAAAGCACCCTCTTGTTTAAAAAAAGCTCCTCCAAGAATGCTGCCACTATGTATGACATTCCCATACCCCCCAAACTTAAAACAATAATATATAAGGATGGCTGTCACTGTGTATTGCATTCTCATATTCCCCCAACTTAAACCCAAAATACATAAGGATGGCAGGTTAAAACTCTAAAGCAAAAGCCTACCTTGATTGAGGAATGCAATGCTATTTTACCACCAGTACATTCTGCTTAACATGAGAAAAGAATATGGCAAAGGTTGAGCAAGAATACCTAACTAAATTTTTTCATTCTACTAAGGATCAGGAATCTTTAACTGCTAAGCTACTTTTCCATTCAAGTTGACAGAAGGATTTCATCCACAATTAAGCTCTGGACTTGTAGTCTATGAAAGGTCTCTAACTAGAAGTGAAGAGAGAGTGCATGAATATCAAGTTCACTACAAAAAAGGAACACTAATTCAAGGGACCCTTTGGAAGCACAGGAAAAGCCCTGTGCATTAGAAAAAGAGCTTAGGGTCATAGAGGAGGGGAATAGGAAAGGATGGTGTTGAAATGGATATGTGGAATTGACGACAAACTGAATCATACTCCCCAATTTTAGAAAAGATTTGACACATACAGAGGCTTTTCCATTTGAAAAAAAAAAAAAGGATCTGCAAGCTTTCTGAGTAGATACCACCAACAAAAATATTTAGTAAATCTACTGTCTCTGTTTTCTTCAACACCATGGAGAACACCCTGGTATTAAGAAAGAACAAACTTACTTGCGTTCCTTTTCTAGCAGGAGGGACCAAATTCATCATTCTTGAGGATATTGATTTAGTACATACCCTGTACCCACCCACTGTGCTACAGATACCACAATGGATAAAGAAGTATCTTTTCCTGGAGTTGTGGAGACTATCCCATGAAAATAAGATAGGATAACTGACAAAAATTCACTGCTGGGTCTTTAGGAAAGATAGTGTTCACCTAGGATAAGTTATGTGATGTTGCTAGTTTTTGTCTTTTTCTTTTTCCCTTGTTTTACTGACATTCCTTGACATTGAGGGAAAATCTGTGGTACTGGCCCTATTAGATAAAGAGAAAGTAGCATTAAAAAGAAGAAAAGAGGCCCATCCAGGCATGTCCCGTAAGGGTGCAAAAACAAAAAAGCAGAAAAGAGAGAACATAGTTGGGGAAAGCATCCATATGGGTAAGCTTCTCTGTTTCTCGAAAGTTACGTGGTTCATTAGAAAGGACAGAAATGAATTCCTCAGATTTGAACAGAGTGTGCCTCCTCCAAATATTTCTAAGTTCTTGTCTGACCTGGCCCTTGAGCAACAGAGCGAACAGTCAGAAGACAGACTTAAGAATTCAAAAACCTCGAAACGGATAGAAGGCAGGTCTTTGTTTATTTTCTGCTCTTGATTTCCTCTATTTTGTTCTGCTGAATGCAGCATAAAATTTGATTTAAAAATTCTTGTGTATTTACGTGTAACAAAGAATAAAAATGCATGTATGTATTTATGCATGTATTATTTATGTATTTCCCTGAGAGGATCATTCTTACTGGTCTGCACATTTAGGATATTGTTACTTCTTAAAATGTGGAGACACATTGCCAATTAGGGAGAGAGAAATAGCAGTGTGCTTTTGAACTGTAATTCAGAGAATGTGAGTAGACATTAAAATTGAATTGGCACTCAGGACATGGTGCTAGCATTTATTCATCCCTGACTACTGGCCTGCTTGACAGGCAGACACGACGGCTGCTTGCCTGTGGAGCATCACATAATCACTTGGTCCTAAAAAAAAAGTTTGGAAATTGGCAGGATTTCTTCACAATCTGCATACAACCAGCTAAACTGGAAATTGCAGGGTTATTGGCAGGTCCTTGCCTTGCATATGTTTTTGTACTGTTAAGATACAGTTCATTTTTATTGCTTTTATAGAACAGGGACACTTTAATTCTCCCCATCCCCTCAATTTTGAACGTCAAGCTAACTGTCTTCTACAACTTCACAGTATATCCGAATAAATACTCTGATTGCTTCCATGTTAAATCATCTCCCAAGCATCTTGTGCAGGGTGAGTTATGCAGCCATTTTTAGGGAACAGCAGAATTTATGCATACAAATGAAAGGTACCTACTTCAAAGTTCTCATTTTGAAGACTGCTCTCTAATTCCCTTTTGATTTTGTATACAGTTGTGTCCTTCTTATGATTCAAATCTGGTAGAGTCAATATCAAATGAGGAAGCGAAATCATGTAGTGGAATGCGCTCAGCTTTTTAGAAGCACACAGACCCGTATCTGAAACTCTCTGCTGTAATTAACTGCTGGGAGACGTTATTGGTAAAGTTCCCCAATCTGTTTGTAATTCTGCATCAGTAAAATGAGGTTGCTAACACTTGATTCACAGAGTCGTGGTAAGGAAACCACAAGACAATATATGTGAAGTAGTTGGTATTTAATACACACTCAACACATGTTAGTTGAAACTAGTGTTGATATTTAATGAGTATGGGAAAGTAAAGGGAAACTGATTTTTAAAAAATGTGTCAGCAGGAGGTGCAAGGGTAGTTCAGTGGTAGAATTCTCACCTGCTATGCAGGAGATCCGGGTTCAATTCCTCATCCATGCTCTTCCTAAACAAACAAACAAACAAGCAAATAAATGAAGAACCAAGCAAAAACAAAAACAAAAAAATTAACAAAACTGGTTCTACAATGAGGAATACTCACATGGAAAATGAATGAAATGTGATCCGCACCATGCAGCATACAAAAAAAAAAAAAAAAAAAAAAAGTGTCCAGAAAGATGACTGTGAAGATAACTTCCAAAAAGCATTCAAATGAACTAAATCTGCATCTCTTAACCATGCTAAATCATGAAACTCAGACCAGTTTAAACAGCAACATCAAAAGACAATATCATAGTGGCGAAAATGGAAGGCTCATGACGCAGGACTTGCTGCAGGCCCAGCTGTTTCAGGGCTCCACCATTAATGTCATGTAGTCATTGTCAATCTGTCTGGGTGTTTCTCCTTCCAGTTCTGATTCTGCTTACCTCTGGGTGGGGCTTCATTCTCAGGCAAGATTTCAGTCATAACAAAAGTGAAATTAGCGACCCCAGGCTTAAAATACTACCAGTTTAGCAAGCCCCAGTGGAAAGAAAACTTCTCATTTCTAAAATTCTAGAAAAAGTCCTGAGATTGACTCTCAAAGGACCATTCTGTGCCAACTGACGATCCCAGACTACTACAATGACCAGGCAGTTGGATCATACTAGGTGGTCATGCCTGGATTATGTGTCCTTCTGTGACTATGAAGGGGTGATGGAGTCAGCTCAGCATTAACCATAACCTTTCAGAAAGGGGAAAGGTTGGTCCTCAAAGGCAAATCAAGAGCATGAGATGTATTGGAAGGAAGCAAAAATCAATAATTGTTACATAATACCCATATTTTCTCTCATTTGCATTCTTCTATGAGCTCTTAAGTAAGAAAGAAGGGATGCAGCTACAGGGGGCTTGTAGGCTAGGAATTAAGTGTAATTTTGGGAATGCATTGTTGTAACAGGAAAAAAATTTAGTTGAGAGATGGTATTTGAAAAATACATCATTTCTTCTCTGGTACAAGATTATAGCTTCCCAATTGGCTACACTGAATAATTATTTCATTTTGAATGCATATGTTATTTAAATAATGCCTCACTTTGTTTATGATCATACCAACATTTTTAGTAAAAAATATGATCCCAAAGTATACCCCTTTCCTGAGCTAAGTTCTAATATTGTGTATAATTTTCTCATAGTATGTCTTGGAAATAAATAGTGGTACTTTTTCTGTGGTTAATAAAATATTTCGTATAGATTATTCAAATCTGACTACTGGCCATCATGAAATGACGTGTTTTAAAACATTCTGAAGTATCAGATTTCAGTAAAAATTCCCAATTTCCAAAGACACACATCTTGTATTTTCTCCTTTGTAGAAAATCCCATTAAATCCCAACTGGGTAATGTGGGATTTTTGTTATTATTTCTTTTAAAAATATCAAATTATACATTTTCCTATGTGGAAGTTCAATAGAACATTTGGCTTCCCCTCATGCAAAATGAATGTGTATCATCTTCACATTTATAAATGCAATTTTATTTCTGTATCTTAAATGCAACTCTTTAGTCTCAGAGTCCAGACCAGCCCTGAGCTCTGTGTTGGTTTGTCAAAGTCAGCACTGTTTCTTGCAAGAGCCAAAGCCCTCACTGAGGAGCATTACCCCAAGTTACTCATTGAGATCCTCACTTGTTGGTTTCCCTATACTTTTGGGTAGTAAACAAATCAAGCAAAGTTATCTATGAGAGGTTCTTTCCAAATACAGACCATCCTGAACTGAGAGGAGCAGCTGCTAATCTATTTCTAAGATGTGTGGCCTTCAAAGAAAGTGCCAGACTTTCCGTTTCTTCATCTAATTGTGTTAGCAAAGTTTGCTTTGTATGGTCTACCAGTGAACACATGGCATGGATGTTGTTGATGAGACGTTTTCGATGAATTCCCTTCAATCAGAAGACATTGAGCATTACTGCAAGGCATTCACTGTTCAGAGACAAATAAAAATGGAAGGAAGGAAAGTAGGAAGGAAGCAAGGGTATCCCTTTTCAAAAAATCATTCTCTCTTTCTTGAAAGATAACCAGACAGTTATCGGAGAGAATATTCAGGGTGGTGAATACTTAAATTTTTCAAAATTTTAGAATATGTCTCAGGCTGTGCTTGATAAGTTTTTTCTCTCTGGAACCAAATAACAGCACAACAATGATAATAATTTGAAAGAATTGGTCCAAGCTATTTCCGTATGTTAATTCATTTTTCATCTCACACATCTCAGGGGATAAGTAATATTATTATTCCCATTGTATAGTTGAGGAAATCTAGTCACAGAAAAATTAACTGAGCTGTCCAAGGTGACCCGACTAGTAGGTGGTAGATTAGATCACTCTGTCTCAGCATGAGGTAATCCTGAGGTTTCAAAGACAGGACCTTTGTCTTATTAATGATTTTATCCTCCTTGCTACAATATTGTTAGGCATGTAGTAAGTGCTCCCTAGTGTTTCTTAATTTTTTAAACACTTTTTAAAATGTAAAATATAACAGGTATATGAAAAAGCAATAAATTTCCAAATATATTTTAACAAGTAGTTATAGAAGAGATTTTAAAGTTTTGTATGGGTTACAGTTCCATGATTTTTCATTTTTTCTTCTAGCTGCTTTAAGACAGTGGAGACCAACAGAAATATCAATATAATGATTCAGTAGTCATACTCATTTGTAAAATCTTATCTCTGTTATATTCCTCCTTCTCTTTAAATAACATATATACATAAAAGCAACACATTTCAAAGTACATCAAAACAATTAGTTGTAGAACAGATTTCAGAATTTGGTATGGATTACAATCCTACATTTTAGGTTTTTAATTCTAGCTGCTCTAAGGTACTAGAAGCTAAAAGAAATATCAATATAATGATTTAACGCTCATACTAATTTGTTAAGCCCTACCTTTTCTGTATAACTCCACCATCACCTTTGATCTTTCTCCCATTCTTTAAGGGTATTTGGGCATGCCCATTCTAACTTTTTCATGTTGGAAGGGATGTGGGATAGGGGAATGGAACTAACTGATGTTCTGGAAGCGCAGGCCCCTCTGCATTTCAGGACTTCTCTGTTTCAGGGACCCATCTAGAGGTTGTAGGTTTTGGAGAGTCATTCTGGTGCATGGGAACTTTGTAGAATCATATATAATGCCCTAGGTATTCTTTAGCATTGGCAGGAATGATTTTGGTTGGATGTTGGCAAGTTGTGATAGGTAATGGTGCCTAAATGAAACATGCATAAGAGTGACTTCCAGTGTAGACTCTTAGCTCTATTTGAACTCTCTCTGCTACTGGTAACCTTATTTGTTGCACTACTTTTGTCCCTTTTGGTCAGGATGGCATAGTTGATCCCATGGTGCCAAGGCCAGGCTCATCACGTCATATCTCCCACACCAAGGAGACTTTCATCCCTGGATGCCATGTCCCCCATGTACGGAGGAGGGAAACGATTTCACTTGCAGAGTTGGGCTTAGAAAGAGAGAGGCCAAATCTGAGCAACAAAAGAGGTCCTCCGGAGGTGACTCTTAGGCCTACCTATAGGTAGGCTAGGCTTCCTCTGCTACATCCATAAGTTTCACAATAACAAACCACAATATCAAAAGCTTGGCCTATTGACTTGGGTGTCCCTAAAGTTTGGCACAGTATCCAGGATTTCCCCGGTGGTAAAGTTTAATAGTTCCATAATTTTTCTCCCATCCAAAAGTATTGGACTTTGCTAATTATTTTTGATTATCTGCTTAATATGCTCTTGGTTGTATCCAGGCATTACATTAAGCTATACAGGAGTAAAGGCCCTTATTTTTATTCTGGGCTCCCTGTGTTAGGACTAATTAAATGATCTATCCAGGCAGGTTGAGTTAGATTATATACTATAGAAAACCTAGATTCTGGATATAATAAAGCTTTCTTCCTTTGTTCTTGAAGAGTAGATGAATTTCTGAAATACAGGCAATGTCTTCCTTACCCTTATATTCTGAATTACCTTAATCCTGACCTGTTCGGCTTCATTCTTATCTCTAAATACCAGGTTATACATATATAAAACAGCCCCTCAAAGTCTAGAAATAACAATTACTACTCCAGGCTAAATGCCACTTCTGTAAGAGTTTATAATGTAAGCTCCATTTTTCTTATAAGTATTTTCTGAATGAGATTATGCAATATTTGCTGTTTTGTTTCTGGCTTATTTTGCCTCACAAAATGTCTCACAGTTTCATTCACATTGTTGCATGCCTCACAGTTTCATTCCTTTTTGTAGCAGCACCATGGACAATAATATGTTTACTCCGTTTGCCAATCTACTTCTTAGTCGGTGTATCTTTCAGCCACATCTATCTACTGGGCCTCATGAATAATGTCCAAAATCAACTCTCTATCAACACTCTTAATTTTAGAAAATTTCATTGTTTCCAAGAAAATGATGGCTAATAAACACACTCTCACCAAATAGAAAATCCAAACCTCCCCTTACTCTTCTCCCACCCCCATTATATACCCTTGGTATTGCTGTGGCACTGCTGATGTTTTCCTATTAAACATAGCCCATAGCATGCAATAGCAATTTTCCCCCTATACCCTGATATTATACACTCTTTGCATAATATTCATACATTTGCAGTAGTTCATGCAAGAACTTACTTATACCTATGTTTCTTAAAGGAAAAACTGGCATATAATATAAATTAGAGCTGTAGGAACCTGAAAGGGCATCATACTGCACATTGATGGCCCCATGTCAGGCACTAACTACAAGGAGATTCTAAGAATTTCCAGATCTCACTGTGTTTTCTCTCACAAAAGTGCTCAGCAGTGAGATAAAAATGAATGGGCTTTGGAATATGACCCAAAGGTTAAGAGATTTAGAGATTAAGATGCATTTTCAACATTGAGTTGCATTCTCTTATCACTGAATCTAATCATGGTGTTTATGTACAGTGCATACATGTGTGCATGTATGTTTTAGTTTGCTAGCTGCCAGAATGCAATATACCAGAAACAACGGCTTTTAAAAAGGGGAATTTAGTAAGCTGCAAGCTGATAGAGGAGGCCCAGTCTGGATGCTTTTCAATGGGGATTTCCACATTAGTCCATCCCTGCATATGATATCTTACTCATCACCCGAAGTCTGCTCACAATTCCCTGATTTACATTCAGATATTACAGAGGCCACACCATTAAGTTCATCTCTCTGAGCCTCAGTTTCCTCACCTGAAAAGTAGGAATTATAATGCCAATTTTATAAATGTTAGGAAAATATGAGACAGCCTGGAATCTGAAAGTATTTGAAAACAGCAGCCACTGTTAAGATCACACAGCCATGCTGTCTACTGATTTTCTTTGACTGGTATCTTTCTTCCTTGCCAATGGCACTGCTATTGATTTGTTTGCCCTTTGCCTGGGGAATCTGGGCCAGTGTTGTAAATGTCAGTGTTGACAAGTTAATGAAGTAAAGAGGATCTGAGCTAAGAGTAATGAACTCCCTCCAGCAGCCTTTGGTACCATTCAGAAGGCTTGGTGAAAAAGGTAGTGCGTAATTGGTCAGAAGACAAAAGGAACAAATGGAACTAGGGCAGATTGGAATTTCAGATGCTTTCCTAAGGGGAAAGACTTGGAGGCACAAGGAAGGCAGGCCATGTGGCCCCTTGGATAGTCATTCTGTCTATGGAATATTATGTTTGGAGTATGCTGCTAATCATAATAACCTGAGTGATAAAACAGGTTAAAAACAGCATGCAACTCATTGCTACTTAAGAATGACTATAGGATTTCCACTTCCAGTAAAGATGTGGTCTCAATCCTTGGATTTTTCCTTTCTGCTTCCACAGAGATTATTGCCCATGGTCAGTGCCAAGGTTAGGTTCCTGAGGCCAATATCCGAAAATATTCTATCTTTTGGTTGATAAAAATTCACATTGTCTGCTTTCCAATGGGAAGGAGAAATGAAGAAATCTTGTTTCTGGTTTGCGTTCATTCCCTTAAAATGAATTGCTGCCTATTCTAATGAACCCAAAGACTTGGATATGCACTTTTTAAAATCTGTTTCTTTATTTTTTTTCAAAATGCCTCCAGAAAGCATATGTTTTGCAAAGGCTCTGCTTCTCTTAAAGGATATACATACAGATGTTTTGAATTAGGAAAATTATCCCCAACATTATACCTAGGTTATTCTTCCAGTGAATACCTCTGAGCACCTATTGTGTACAAAGCAATATATTAACTGCAATTATGAAAACTTTATAAAGGTATAGCATAGGAATCCTTTGCCCTCAGATGATAATACACATATTTGTAGAGATGACAGATATGTATAATTATTATTTAATTAATTAGCAATTAGTAAATTAAATTAGGAAATTAAAAACTGTTCATATTAACTAATTACAATGTGAGTAATTCTGATAAGTGCTCTGCAGATGGAGTGTGTTTCTTAGGGTTCATAAGAGGAAGACGCCATTTCCAGCTGAGCTGACTTAGACCAGGGGTCTAATCTTGAAAAATCTAGTTTTGGTCTCAGTAGTTAAAGTGCATTGTGGAAAGGAGAAATAGTGTGACCCAAATAAGATTGTAGGAAGGCAAGCATAGTATGCTAAAAATATTTGAATACACCATCTTGAGAGTGTCTGGTATATGCAAGGGAGTAGAGAGAGGCAACAGAAAGAAAGTATAGTCAGGAAAACATCACAGAGGACCTCAAATGGGCTGCAAAGAGGTCCAGATTTCACTCTGAAGATAAGAAATCCATTGAAGGCTACTCTCACATTCAGAGCTGCTGTTGTATGTCTCCTTTGTGAGTAGTAGGTACAATGAAGATAAGAGGGGCTAGTGTGGAGGTTATTGTAATACTACAGTTGATGTAGGACAAGAACCTAGAGCAAGGGGAGAGACTCAATTGGAGAGGAGCAGGTGAAGTTTTTAATCTGAGCACTGGATGATTGAGTGTCTCACAGGGTAGATAGGTGGGAGGGGTAAGTGGAACTGGGATGTAGGGGCAAGAGAAAGGACAAAAAGAATTGTAGCGCTTGCCAGTCATTGCAGAGGAAAGTCAAATAACTGTGCCCTGGTCTGAGGCCAGGCTCACTAACATGGGCTGTACGTTGCAATGAATCATGATGTAGATGCATTATCTTCCTCCTTGAAGCCAGTTCTCAAGGCCTGCTCAGCTGTTTCAGGATTTAGGGAGCATGGGGTAAGAGGAGCTGATAGAGGAGGCCCAGTCTGGATGTTTTTCAGTGGAGATTTCCACATTATTCCATCCCTAAATGTGCTATCTTACTCCTCACCCGAAGTCCGCTCACAATTTCCTGATTTATACATCACATAGGGGTATGTCATTGCTTCCATGGAGAAGATCATGGCTTCTGCAGATAGGGACTTTTTGTTATTCATATTCTTATCAATCCCACCTCATGGCTGAGACTTCTGTGCTCTCTCTGTTCCATACAGGCTTACAATAGAAATCATTTTGATTAGCAGATTACAGAGAGAGTGAGTACTTCCAGTGCAGACTGAAAATGCCTGTTCACATTCCTGATTTTATAATCCCTATTCTGGGTGACCAACCATTTTTGATGAAATCTCAGGGATTTATGATGTGGGAGTTTTGGTGCTAACCCTGAAATGGTCCTGGACAAACCAGATTGTTTGGTGACCCAAAATCATACTCAGTTTAGGGGTTTTGAAAAGTTGAATGGAGACTGGATTCAGTGGTAGAACCCCCGATGATCAATCGAGTCCTGCTTCTTCACAGTCACAGCTGATTTAGGGAGATGTGATTTCTACCTTATGCAGAACAGCTATGTCTTCCAACTGGATTGAGAGTCACCAGGCAAATACATAGATTTCAAATGTAAATTGCATCAGCTGCCCTAGATTGCCGAACAAGAAATTTCTTATCTTCCATTCCTGACAGGGCTTGCTTTAGTTTGGTACCTGCAGAGGTCAGTTTGGCATGTTCTAGGAGGTGCTGTCCTTGGTTGTGTTTCAGGGGTAGGATGATTCTCCCAAAATATAAAGGGAAGCATTTGTATGCAGGAACACCAAGCTTAGCTCTTAGAGATTAAGATGAAATTTCAACATTGAGTTGCATTCTCTTATCACTGAATCAATTCATGATGTTTATGTACAATGCATATGTGTGTGCATATATGTTTTAATTTGTTAGCTGCCAGAATGCAATATACCAGAAACAACAGCTTTTAAAAAGGGCAATTTAGTAAGTTGCAAGCTTACAGTTCTAATGCTGTGAAAATGTCCCAGTTAAAACAACTCTATAGAAATGCCCAATCTAAGGTATCCAGGGAATGATACCTTGATTCAAGAAGGCTAATGAAGTTCAGGGTTTCTCTCTCAAGTGAGAAAGCACATGGCGAACATGGTCGAGGTTTCTCTCTCATCTGTAAAAACATATGGTGAACATGGCATCATCTGCTAACTTTCTCTCCTGGCTTCCTATTTCATAAAGCTCCCTGGGAGGCATTTTCCTTCATTTCCAAAGGTCACTGGCTGGGGAGGGACACAGTGTCTCAGCAGGCAGAGTTCTTCCCTGCCATGCCAGAGACCCGGGTTCAATTCCCAGTGACTGCCCATGCAAAAAAAAAAAAAAAAAAGAAAAAAAGGAAGGTCACTGGCTCGTGGACTCTCTCTGCTTCTCATGGCTATGTCATTCTCTAATCTCTCAGAATCTTCTGCTTTCTTCAAAATGTTTCCTCTTTTATAGGATTTTTATAGGATTCCACTAAGTTAATCAAGACCCACCTAGAATGGGTGGAGACATGTCTCTACCTAATCCAGTTTAGCAACCACTCTTGATTGAGTCACATCTCCAGGGAGATGATCTAATTAAAGTTTCAAATATACAGTACTGAATAGGGATTAGAAGAAATGGCGGCCTTAAGAAAACGGGATTGGGATTAAAGCATGGCTTTTCTAGGGTACATACATCCTTTCAAACCAGCAAAATATATGTACCTGTGTATATTGTTTATCTCTATAGTTGCTTTTCCCAAGTTGTTTTTCTTGGTTTATATCATTTTTAACTCCTTTTCCTTTTAGAGGCTTTTCTCAAATTTCTGATCAGCCTGGACTGTCAGCTTATACACAGATTGGGGTAGCTACAATGGAGACTGGAAACTACAGTCCCCCAGTATGAAAGATAAGTCTGGGTCTTTTAGTTAGAGAATTTCCAGTGTCTTTGTCTTTATGTAATTCATTTTGGGACTGTAAGTTCATCTGAGGATAGGCAGATTTCCTAGGAAAGATTCTTCCAATCTCTTGTTTAGAAGATGTTCTAAAAAGTTTAATTGGGTAAGAGAGCTGGGGGGGGGTCCCAATATCAGCTGGGCATAAGTCATTTTATTTTCTATTTTTGCGGTGAGTATCTGTGATGGATTGAAACTGTATTGTTCTAGTTTGCTAGCTGTTGGAATGCAATATACCAGTAACTCAATGGCTTTTTAAAAAGGGAATTTAATAAGTTCCAACTTAACAGTTTTTAGGCCATGAAAATGTCTCAATTAAAGCAAGTCTATGGAAATGTCCAATCTAAGGCATCCATGGAAAGATACCTTGATACAAGAAGGCTGATGAAATTCAGGATTTCTCTCTCAAGTGAAAGGCACATGGTGAACATGGTCAGGGTTTTCTCTCGGCTGGAAGGGCACATGGCAAACATGGTATCAACTGCTAGCTTCCTCTCCAGCTCTCCAGGAGATGTTCTCTTTCTTCATCTCTAAAAGTCACTGGCTGGTGGACTCTCTGCTTCTTGGTTCTGCGATGTTCTGTTTTGTGGCTTTCTCGCCTGTTGATTTTCTCTGCTTTCTCTCAGAATCTCCCACTTTCTCCAAAATGTTTCTTCTTTTAGAAGATTCCAGTAAACTAATTAAGACCCACCTAGAATGGGTGGAGACACGTCTCCATCTAATCCAGTTTAACGACCACTCTTGATTGATTCACATCTCTAAGGAGATAATCTAATTCAAGTTTCCAACACACAGCACTGAATAGGAATTAGAAGAAATGGTTGCCTTTTCAAAAATGGGATTAGGATTAAAACATGTCTTTTCTAGGGTACATACATCCTTTCAAACTGGCGCATGTAGGTACCCCAGAAAATCATGTTCTTATAGCTGTTCCCATTCCTGTGGATGTAAACGTATTGTAAGTAAGACTGTTGATGATGTTACTTCAGTTAAGGCAAGGCCCATGATGGGTCTCAATGTTTCTGGAGTCCTTTGAGAGAATAAAATTCAGGCAGAGAAAGAGAGAGGGAGACACAGAACCAAGAAGCTAAAAGGAACAAAATCCAGAAGAGAAGGAGGAGAACAGCAGATACCATCACATATCATGCCATATGACAGAGGAGTCCAGGATCTCTGGTAGCCAGGCTGCAGGGAGAAAGCATTGTCTGACAATGCCATGATTTTTCTCAGTCTTGAAACTGTAAGTTTTACAGCTTGCCACTGTTAAAAGCAAACCCGTTTTATGGTATTTGCTTTCAGCAGCCTAGCAAACTAAAACAGGTCTTGGTACCAGCTGCTGTGATTGTAAATACCAAAAAAATGGTAAAAAAATCTTTATAATTGGAGAATGAGCAGAGGTAGGAAGAATTTTGAGGTGTTTGGTAGAAAATGTCTAGACTGTGTTGACAGTTGGCAGAAATCTGGGTGCTAAAGGTACTTCTGATGGGGTCTCAGACAGAAATGATGGCTTTGTCATTGCAAATTAGAAGAAATGTGATCCTTGTTTTAAACTGGCAAAGATTTGACACATTGTGTCCTGATGCCAAATAGAAGGAAGGATTTGAAAGTGATGAGCTTAAGTATTTAACTGAGGACGTTTTTAAGTTAACGGTGAAAAGTTCTGCTTGTTTTCTCTTTTCAATGTACCCTAAGATGTGAGAGGGAAAGGACAAGCTGAGAATTGAATTCCAACCAAACCAGAAATTGATGATTTGGAAAATTCTAAGTTTCCAGAAAAAAAGTCCTCCAGAAAATAACGCACCGTGTGAGAGTGTATAGCTATTGTAAGTAGGACTTTTGATGAGGTGACTTTAGTAACGTGGAACTGGTTAGCTATTTCAGTACAAGCCAGGGTTGGAGATGCAGTTATCCCGGAGGTATCTATGGAAAGCCCTACTGTCTAATGGTTTGGGCCCCCATGCACTGTACGTAAAAGTATTTTGCAAGATTTGTATGAACAGAACCACTGTATTTTAGTTTGCTAATGCTGACAGGATGCAATATACCAGAAATGGACTGGCTTTTAGAAAGGGGATTTATTTAGTTACAAATTTACTGTTATTTAGAGGAAGGGAAGCTGGCTTTCCTCCGGTTTTCTCTGGTACATGGGAAAGCACACAATGACATCTGCTGGCCTTCTCTATTAGCTTCAGAGTTCAAGCTGCTTCCCCTGGGATGTTTTCCTTCTGCATCACCAAATGTTTGGGTCTGTGCCAGCTCTGAGCTTTGAGCTAATGTGCTGGGCTGTGCTGAGCTCTGCTGAGCTCTCTTGGGACCTCCTTTTAAGCCTCCAGCTAATCAAACTAAATGTCACTCATTGCAGAAGACACTCCCCTTAGCCAACCACAGATGTAATCAGACAAAAATGAATTGCACCTGCTGATGATTTAAGTTCACAGCAACAGAACAACAGGGTACCATCAACTGGCCAAGTTGACACCTGAACCTAACTAGTACTTGCTGCCAGCTTGGACTAAAAGGGACACAAAAGAGACAAATTGAAGGAAAAATTGCTTCAAACACAGAATCATGGAAGTTGAGGTCTGGACCAAAGATATCTTCTTGGAAAATGACAGCCAACCAATCCATGTGTGTGGCAAGAATGAGTCTGTTTGGAGCTTGTAGAGGGCGAGACTTCCATCCCATTGTTCAGGAAGAGCATTACCACTCCAGTTTTCCCAGATGCCAGGGTGATTGTGGAGAGTCTGGCTATCAATCTGATTCTTGCTGAGGATGGAGCCAAGAATCTGACCATCACCCCAATGCTTGAAGATATTGGGGACAGCATGGCCATTGCACAATCACCTTACAAAAGGGTGGGGTTGTTGCTCTACCAGGCTCAGAGAATAAGACATCATTCAATCAATGATTCTCAGACCTTGAAATCTGATGGGGCATATCCCGCAGGGTTTCAGAATTGTTTGCTACCCACACCCCCTGTTTTCCTCCCAATTTCTCATTATATGGATGGAAGTGTTTATACTATGACTGTCCTTCCTTTGTATATTGTAAGCAGTTAACTTGTTCTCTATGTTTCACAGATTCACATACTAAGGGGGACTGTGCACTAGGAAATACCTCACCTATAAACGGTTTTGATGAGACTTTGTGCATACTGTTCCTACTGAAATGATTTAAAGCTTTTGGTATATTGTGATGGAATGAATATATTTTATATATGGAGACAACAAGTCTTTTAGGGGTCCAGAAGGTAGACCATGGTGATTTGAAACTGCATGTACCCCAGAAAATCATATTCTTAAAGCTAGTCCATCCCCGTGGGTATAGGGCTTTTAGATGAGGTTGCTTCACTTAAGGCATGGCCCAGGGTGGGTGTTAATCCTCTTACTAGAGTCCTTTATAAAAGACTGAAATTCAGACAGAAAGAGAAAAAGCCATGGATGAAAAAAGCTGGAAACAACAAGACTCAGAAGAAAAGGAAGGGACCAGCTGACACCTCCATGTGGTTTGCATGGGGTAAAGGAGTCCAGGATCACCAGCAACCAGTCTCCTAGGAGAAAACATTGCCTGATGATGCTTTGATTTGAACATCTTTCTCCATGTTGGAACCACAAGCTTGTAAGCTAATCAATTTCCACTTTCAAAAGCCAACCCCTTTTATGGCATCCGCTTTTAGCAGCCTATCAAAATAAAATGCCCTCAGTATGGGCATTTTCCTAACCTACTTTCCATAACCCTACAGTTTCATAGCATCTATTTATTAATTTCTCCAAGAAGTTTGGGTACTTGAGGATGTAAAGTTCTATTTAGATATCTTTGTTCTGTCTCTACCATTTCTATATGAGGTATTGCTGAGAAGCTGGCTAAGAAAGATCAAATGGCTTTTTGATGCCATTTCTCTTAAATTTAGAACCAATCTGTACCAGTCAGGGTTCAATCAAAGAAACAGAACCAGTGGGTGACAGTATATTGAGATTTCTTGCATGGCATTGACTTACTTGACTGTGGTAGCTTGGTATGATGTTCATATTTTTAGAGCAAGTCATCAGGAAATACAGGCTGGAACTCTATGACATGGAATTTTCAGCTGCCTTTAACATCTTTCAATGATTGGATGAAGCTGAAATAGATTATCTAGGATTATCTCCTTCACATAAAGTGAAATGATTAAGAACTTTAATCCCATCTAAAATACATTCACAGTAGCCACAAGATAAGTATTTAAATAACTGGGGACTGTGGCCTAGCAAAACTAATATAACAAAAGAATGTCATATCAAACTATGTCTTAATATTATTATTATTTTTGTGTGGAGGTGAAATTCAGAAAACATAAAATTAAATAATTTAAAGTGTACAGCTCAGTGGTTTTTAGTACATTCACAATGTTATGTGACTGTTTTGGTTTGCTAAAGCTGACAAAATGTTATATACCAGAAATGGGCTGGCTATTACAATGGGGATTTATTAACTTAAATTTAGAGTTATTAGACCATGGAAAATGCCCAAATCAATACTTCATCAAATAATATCTGGACTCCTCTGTCACAAGACAATGCACATGGCTAGTGTCCGCTGGTCCTTTTCTCCTGGCTTTCATTTCTTCAGCTTCTGGGTTTTAGTGACTTCCTCTCTCCACTTCTCTTGGGCTTTTGTCCTCTCTGTATGTCTCTTAATTTTACCCTCTTATAAAGTGCTCCAGTAAAAGGATTAATACCCACCATGGGGCAGACCTCAACTGAAATAAACCAGTCATAATGTTCCACCTACAATAACTCGACGCACACTGAAATGAATTAAAGAACATGATTACTTCTGGTATACAAGCTTCAAAACATCACAATGACCATACCCTCTATCCAGTTCCAAAACATTTTCATCACCACACCTATTAAGCAGTTATCCCTATTCTCTTCTCCTCCATACTCCTAATAATCATTAATATCCCTTTTGTCTCTGTGGACATTTCAAATACATTGAAACAAATAATTCATAGCTGTCTAATTGCACTTACCATAGTTTTTAATTCATCTCTTGTAGCATGGTTTAGAACTTCATTCCTTTTTACGGCTGATGTATATTCAGTTTCATCATTGCTGAAGCAAATAACATGTGATGGGTTGACTTAAATGACAAGAATTTATTAGCTCATGGTTTTAAGTTAGAAAAAAGTCAAAAATTAAGGTGCTATCAAGGCAATGCTTTCCCCCAGAAGTTGGTGGGATTCTGGGTCTCACTGCTGGTGGTCCTTGGTCCTTAGCTTTTCTGTTTCCTGGCAGCCTCTGTTGGCCTCTTGGAAGTTCCATTGACTTCCAACTTCTGGCTCTCCCCTCTGGATTTATCTCTTCTGTGAATTTCCTTATAAGTCTTTCTGTAATAGGTTGAAGACCCATCCCAACTCAACTGGTCTATACCGTAACTGAAGTAATTTCATCATAAGGTCCCATTTATAAAAGTTCATACCCACAGGAATGAATGAAGTCTAAGACCATGTTTTGTTTTGTTTTCTCCTAGGATATAGATTTCCAAACCACCAGAGGCTGCCCTCTGGACCCCTAAAAGGCATGTTCTTTCAAAAACATGCGAAATACATTAATTCCATCAGAACTTCCCAATACCCTAAGACATTTCAGAAACAATACGAAATATATAATTTCATCAAAATTGTTTATGGATTTTGTCCATCTAGCAAGAGAATTGAGTCACAATTCCTTTGTCAGATGGACCAATGAACCTAGAAACCAAGTTGTCTGGTTTCAATATACAATGGTGAGACAGGGCCAGGATAAATATCTCAATCCAGAAAGAGAAAATTGGAAGAAATCAAAGATCATAGGTCCCAAAGAACTCTGAAAACCAACAGGACAAACTCCATTAGATTTCAAGGCCTGAGATACAATGATAACATTGCTTTCTCCCAGAAAACAGTAGTGTTCTAAGGCTGGTTGCTGGACATCTTTGGTCATTGGCTTTTCTATCACATGTGCAATACACAGAAGAGCCTCTCCTGGCTTATCAGTTCCATTGACTTCCACTTTTGATTCATCCCTCTGTCTTTTCCTCTCTATGTGACCTTCCTTATAAAATCTTCAGTAATAGTATTAAGACCCATTCCAACTCAGCTGGGCCATACCTTAACCAAAGCAACTTCATCAAAACAAAAGTTTGCACCACTGGAATAAACCCAGTCTAAGAACATGCTTTTCTGGAGTACATAGTCCCAAATCACTATGCATATAATCACATTATACTATCCACTCATCAGTTGATGAACACTTGGCTTGTTTCCCCTTAGGGCTATTTTTAAGAGTGCTTTGTGACCATGTATTTGTTTTAATGCTTATTTTCAATTCTTTGGTGTATATCCCTAAGAGTAGAGCCGTGCCTTTGGAAAGCCATCAATGCTAGGATTAATTTAATGGGATCAACAAAGGAAATCTTGTTATCTATGTTCCCCATTCACTCCCATCTCCCTCCTGTTTGAAGTTCATGTCGTGTGACTCCAAAATCCATGTTCTTTCCACTAAGAATATCAAGAAAAAGCAATATCAAGAAAAAAGGAGAAAAATCAGTAATGGCCAGGATGACCACACACAGAAGGAACAATGCATTTCCAAAGAGAAAGAGTGCTCAATGACAGTCAGGCAGTTGGTATGTGTTTGCAATAGGCAGAGTCACTGAGAAGAAGACTTCAAAGACTGCTCCTAGCTGTGCTTTTCTAAATACCCTACCTTTGTGTCTTTCTCATCAAGCTAAATCCCTATTATCAAATAATTATTATACAAATTATCATTGGGTAATATTCAAAGATTTTTCAATAAAATGTGGTTCAAAAAGATTTGGTTAGCAACCATATTCAACACATAATGAGAGTTACTAGTATCTCTGTGCTTATAGGAGCAGCAGGACAGTGAAGAGTGTTTGCCATATACATTCAAGCTCTTTGAAATGGCAGATGATCTCCAAATTTCATTCCATTTTTGAGCATTACATGATTCTCTGAAACATGGAAATGTTGTGAACTTTAACTTTGAAATTCCTCATGCCAAAGCAGACCCCAAAGTTATTTATAGTTAATACTATTTTAAAATGAAACAAAAAGCAAGGGACACTGAAAGACAATTTTGATGACCTAAATGGGTGCTTTGCTAGATTGTAAGCAAACCAGCTTTTCAATATCTCATAAAAAGAAAATGGAGGTTGATGCTATTCTCCCTCAAAATATTGGCAAGCATTTAATAATCATGTTAAGAAAAAAATTAGGATATTTTCCTTTCTAAGCCTGTGTACTTATACATGTCTTCCCTCTCCAAACACTGGGAGGGAAGCTGACTTGCCTTTACACCTTCTGCTTTGCATCCTGGATTGTCAGTGATAGCCCTCTTCTCAGTGACTCTGCCTACTGCAAGCACATGCCAACTGCTTGACTGTCATTGAGCACTCTTTCTCTTTGGAAATGCATTGCTCCTTCTGTGTGTGGTCATCTTGGCCACTACTGATTTTTCTCCTTTTTTCTTGATATTACTTTTTCTTGATAAATTTAGTGGAAAGAATATGGATTTTGGAGTCACATGACATGAACTTCAAACAGAATCTGTATGCTTGCTTTGAGAATCCTTAAGCCTCTTGGATAAAAATTATTAATTCCTGGTATTTTAGTGACTTAAGTTTGTAACACTTTTAGTTTCATTCTAGGAGTGGTGGAGTGAAGGAGTGTGAGAATAAATTGTAGTCATGTAAAGGAGATTTAAAAGGGGAAAGCAAAGCTGAGTTAAATGGAACTTGAGACCTCAAACCAGGGTTTTTTAGTTACCTCTGTGCTTGACGTAAAAACCTATTCCTGAAGATTGCATACTTTATCTGATTCTATTAGAAAATTATAGTAATAACTTCTCTTGATAATAAATAATAATAATATAAATAATAATAATAAATAAACCTTATTTATGCACCTTGTATTTTTGTGATTGACTCATTGTGAAGCTTTGATGCTCAAACAGGGATAATTCCTTGTATGTGGTTTGGAAGAGGCCACTTTTATACAAGGAAGGCTACAGGGTGGGTCAGTCTATGTAGAAAATGGGGGTTCCAGTTCTGAAACTGCCCTGGGTAGCTGAGTGTCAATCAGAAAAAATGGCATCCTTTTCTGTAAATGATAGATTAAACATAAATCTTCTTAGATCTCTGCTTCTGGGAGGTCTGGAATTCAAGATGTCACATCTGGTTTGTAGCCGTTGCAATTTGCATTTCACCTGCCAGTGCCATTGAAAAGCAGTGAATTCAGATTTTCAAATGTGGTCCCGTGATCTCCAGTGTCTTATTTTAGAACATGGACAATTATTTTTAATGATTCCAGGCAATTAAAAAAAAATCCTTCTATCCCAGTCCTCCACAGCCAGTGAGGGATGAAGTTAACTTACTTTTCTATCATACTCTCTGCCATCTCCCCAAATATTGCTTATGTCTAAATCCAGAACTCTATGTTTGGAAAGAGACAGCTACTTATTCATTTAGCAGATATTGACTACCAGAACAACAGAGAAACTTGCAAGGATTCTAAGGGCAGGAGCAATGGAGAGAGCATGGTCTCTGGCAACAGACAGACCGAGCTTGAAGCTTGGGTCTATTACTCATGTGATGGATTGAACTAGGTACCACACCATAAAATATGTTCTTAATCTTAGTCCTTGTTCCTATGAATGTGAACTCATTGTAAATAGGATCTCTTGAAGATTTATTTTTTAGTTAAGGTGTGGCCCAACTGAATGAGGAAGGGTTTTAAACCACATTAATGGAGGCCTTATTAAGAGAAGAAATCAGAAGCCAAAGAAGCATGAGGAACCAGGAGCTAGCAGTTAGCAAAAAACCAGAAAAGTGTATGAATGGAGAGGACACCACCATGTGCCAGGAAACAGAGCTGCAAACCAAAGAATCCCAAGATGGTCAGCAGCCAGCACCAGAAAACAATAGACTCTGGAAAAAGATAAGCTTCGCTAATATCTTGATTTTGGACTTCTAGCCTCAAAACCATGAGCCAATATATTTCTATCATTAAGCCAACCCATGCATGGTACTTGTCACAACAGTCTGGCAAACTTAGACAACTTATTAGCTATGGTACCCCGATAAATTCCTTGATTTATTGAGGCCTCAGTTTTCATATCTGTTTAAGAGAAATAATCATTGCTTCTTCTTAGAATTGTTTTGATGGTTAAGTAATAATGTGTGTATATTTGTATGTGTGCATTTAGATGTTTGCCATTATATCACTTAGCACTCAGAGATTGCTTAATATTTAGATGCTATATCGAGGCACAGTTACAAAATGAGAATCTGGAAATGGAAATGGAAGAAAGATTTCCTATGAAATTCATACCTGAATGAAAACTTGGCAGATGAGAGAGACACTGCCTCTGAGCACTTTCTCTTTCACCATGTATTTCCTCCTTTGCATGTGGAGTCCCCATGCAAAAGGGTAATTCTTCAAAGCGAGACACAGGGAAGGGGACCAGGGGTAGGGGTGGGATAGAAAAGCCAATATGGCCAGGGTTATTTGACTTTATCAGAAATACGGTGGGAAGACGTACTATTTTAAACAGGGAGGGGATAGAATTCATAATTGAAACACTTCCATTGTTTTTTTTTTTTTCTAAAGATCTCTTTTCTAAGCTGTGGGATTACATTTTTGAAAGACTGTGCGTTCTTTCAGAGTCTTAATCAGAGATTAGAAAATTTTGTAAGAAGTTACTCAAGTGCTCCTGTACGATATAGCTAGTGCTTAACGATTAAATTAAAATGTGAATAAGCTCCTTATCTGTTAGCACTAATTCCAAAAATCGCTAAGATACGAATGGCAGTTGGTGCTTTCCTTTTCTAATATCGTGAGTTCACTAGGCCATTTCCTTTTGCTCTGTATATTCTTTTTGTTTGTATTAGAGTATTTGAGTGATTTAAACCAAAGCAGCATTATCTACACTGCTATGTCTACTGTTCCTAGGATGACTGAAATAGATATTATTAAGAACTTCATGTATTATTATGTTTTTAAGTAGAATTATTGTGTTTCAGTTGACTAATGTTTTTTGCACTCCAGGTATTTCCCGATTTCTGTTCTGTGATATCTGTGACTTTCTCAAGGGCAAGAGTTTGCAACCATTATACAAAATGTATGTAGATGGGCGGGCCGCGGTGGCTCAGCGGGCAAAGTGCTTGCCTGCTATGCCGGAGGACCTCGGTTCGATTCCCGGCCCCAGCCCATGTAACAAAAACGGAGAAACAGAATACAATAAAAAACAAGAAAATGTTTAAAAATGTTTCCCTTTCTTCCTTCCTTCCTTCCTTCTATCCTTCCTTCCTTAAAAAAAAAAAAAAAAATGTATGTAGAGTTTAGGACAATCACTCCTTATATTAGGTATTTGTGTCCTGATTTGAGAGATGGGGAAATTAAAGCTTAGTCACTTACACATACTCTAGCACATGCAATTGGTCTTTTGTCTCATCTCCTTGCCTTTACCACTTCAATGAAAGCTCATTTAAAGCTTCTAGAACCTAAAATCATTTTTTTCTGAGGGATTTCTCTCACCACAGAAGCATGTTTTTACCTGACTCCATGGCAAGGCAGAACTCACAAGGAATTAATGCCTGCTGGGAGCATACCTCAGCCAATGATAGTGTAAACTGATTTATCAATATCCCAGCTACCTTGTTGTCAATTGGGAGAAGGCTGATGTGTATATTCCTCATTGGTTTCCAGGGTTACCTCTGTGGGATGACCAGATTTTCACATGTTTTGATAATGCACCCTTTCCTAGTTTCCTTCTCATCCTTATTTTTACAGCCATTCTACCAGTGGTTTCTTCACTTTCCATATAAACTACTTGCAAGCTAATGCTTGCCTTGGAACATGGCTCTGGAAGAACACAAACTGAAATAGTCACTCTTCCCTAGATTCATTGGCTGTCCTAGTATACAAAACTGTATATATTTTTACCCCAAAGATGTCCTTAAGATAAAACATATAAGGTATAAATCACATTGCACAGAGCTTGCAATCTTAGAAAGACAAGAAATTAGTACATGAACTGGGAAGGAGTATTGGAGCACGAATCAGAGTCACCTTTAGCTGAAAGGCTAGGTAACAGATACTTGATGGCAGCAACTGCAAAAGAGAGGCCTACATTGGATAATGGGAGTTTTATCCCATAGGCAGGTGTATGAGATTTTAGAAGATAATATCCAAGTTAAAAATTATTATTGAGTATTTAACATATGCCAGACAATAAGCTAAGAGCTTTATGTTCATTAAAACATTTAAGCTCACAGCAAACCTGTTAATTTGTATTCTGAATATCTACTGATGCATATCAAACTACTTCATAACTTGGGAGCTTAAACCAACATCTGTTTTATAATATCTCACCATTTTGTGGGCCAGGAATTTGGGGGCAGAGCTTGGCTGGTTGTTTCTTCAGCAGGTGGTGCTATTTACTGGCGTTACTTCGTTTTTTGGAACTCAACCAGAGGCCCAGACAGCCTGGAGGATCTAAGATGACTTTGCTTGCTTGGTGATGGCCTTGGCAAAGACCAGGGAAGGCCGAGTTCAGCAAGGCCCTTCTCCCACCCATTTAGTCTCAGGGCCTCTCCAGGTGTCACTGTAGCTGAGCTAGAGACTATGTGTGCCACTGTAGCTGGGCTAGAGATTTCTTACATGGAGATGCAGGACTCCAATCAATCAAGGAAGAAGGTGCCAGTTCTCTTGAAGACTAGACCTAGAACTGGCAAACAATCACTTCCAATGTGTTTCATTGATTAAAGAGGCCACAAGACAGCTCAGATTCAAGGAGAGAGGAACTAACCTGACTCTCCATGGGATAACTGTCAAAGCTATGTGGGCCTCTTCAATCTACCACAAGTAGCTGTTTTAGCCATCCCACTTAATAAATGAGAAAACTGAGCCCAAAGATATCAGGTAAATTGTCCAAAGGTATACCAGGAAGTGAAAGAGCTCAGCTTTGAAAACCTGTAACTAGAAGGTAAGATATATAACTGTTTAATGGAAGGAAGGTAAGGAGAACAGACTATTAAGAACATACCCTAAATTAAATACTTGTTCTTCACATCATCATTACCAATTGGACACAGGTATTTACTTTTTTATTTTTTAGAGAGAAAATCTCTCAGTTCAAATCAGTAGAGTTCTGGCCTCCATTGAGCTAACAATGGGCAAGAGACATTAAGGGATGCAAGAGACATCTCTAGGGATTTGTAAATGACCTGACTTAGCAAGTATGTACCCCTTTGCCCTTAGCTCTCTCTTTATTCTTTTGCCTCAACAGTAGGGGCGATGGCTGGAGCTACTAAAGACATCCAATAAGGAGAAAGACAGAGACTACAATCTATGGAGATAAAGGAATGGGCAAATCTATACAAAATTCTGGGTCCATGATGTTATCTGGAGCCAAGATAGCAACCCCAGTCTGCCTAACTCCAGAGTTCTCCTTAGTTTAGAGTAAGATGAATTCTTGCTTTATTTAAGCCACTGTTTTATTTGTTTTCTGATACAAATGCAATTTAAAAGTTACAGGAATCATTGTGATATTGGGTTCCCAGGAACCAGATGAGGAAAAATAAAAGAAAATGCTATTATTTTACCAAATCCAAAAGATCTTATAAAAGAACAATGACGAAATTGACATACATTACTGAGAACTATTGACTTTATGGACCAGGCAACCCCTCCTGGGGTCTCTACCCCAGGGGAATGTCAGTGGATGAGTGAACTTGTATTTGATCACACCTGGATCATGAAAATCAGTTTGAACTCCTTTATACTGGAATAATGGAGGACACTCAGATAACTCAATTCAAGAGATGGAACAAGGAAGTATAGCTTAGGTATGAATAAGGAGCTGTAGGTATGAATAAGGAATAATAAGCCCAGAATTCTCTGGGAAGCAGAGGAGTGAGCATTTTATCACATCTGCCTTCAGAGTGGAGGCATCTGAGTCTGACACACCAGAGTTTTCCTGCTGTGAGTGCCCCACTGCACTTGCGTCGTCCGTGTCTGTTCTAAGAGCTAAGCAAACCCACCCTCCTGTGCAGACAGTGTAGCCAATGCTTTGTGCACATGTCATCCTCAGGAGTATCTACTGAATTGTATTTGTGGCATGATTTGAAATAGGCTTCAAAACATGGTAGTTTCAAAAAACACTTGTACTGAAATCTCAGAAAATGCTTCTTTTCCTCTAAAAGTCATTAAAGATTATTTTTTAAATGTTAACATACTACCTTGAAAATAAGCACAGCAAGCTATCATTAAACATGATCCCTTCTTAAGTTGTCATTCAATTGAAATCGTCATCAGGTCCCTGAAGCTTCAATGGAGATACTTTAGGAAGGAAGGGGAATTGGCTGTTGGGATAAGCAAACTTGGTTGCAGAGGTTAATAAGTTCAGGGGTAAAAGATTTACCAAAGTCTGAGAAAAAATGCATAGTATAGAATTTAAAGGTCCAAACACTGATCAAATTCATTCAACAAATCATTTGTGCTTCTATATTTGTCATGCAGAGACCCTTTGTCTGGAATCAGGCTCCATCATTTATTGTGGGACCTTGGAAAAGTTACTTCAGATCTCTAAACCATAATTTATTACATCTGCACATGAATATTATACAGGCAATCCTTGGTTTACATAGTAGTGCAGGAACTAAAAATGACCACGCAAACCTTAACTGTGTAAACACATCTTAATAATTTATGAGAAAATTACTATCTTCTATGACCTTTAAAAATTTTTATCCAAGCATAAAAACCCTCTTCCTGCATAGTGAAATACAAAAATTAAATTATTTAGCACACTGTAATTTAAAGCATTAGAGATATTGAGAAGTGTTTTATTTATTTGTAAAATAATCTTACAAGAGTAGTTTGAACACTTCTTCCCTTATCATATAATGCAAATTGTGGCAAATTTCTTGCTTTGGTGAATTGTTCTAATTCTCTCTAGGTTTCTGTACACTTCTAAAATGTTATTTATCCTTTGCACACTCAATGTCATAAAATGTATTGATGAATTCCTTTAGTGTGAGATGTTTTGTCAGCATCTCTTCTCCTGAAACATTGTCATCATTTTCATCAAGATTACTTACCTCCTTTCTATCCATATATTTGCCTTCACTAAGTTTCTCTGACTGCACAGACAGAGCATCTCAAGCAGTAATGTCAGCATTCCCACTCTCAGCTATTTCTTTTAAAAGTCCATGAACATTCCATTTGGATTTCACTTCTGATGTTATTGCTTTTTTGTTCATTATTACACTTTCATCTTCGTTGTCAAATTCATTCTTTCATTTATCAATTGCTATAAAATATCAGGATAAGTTATCACTTTGAGGCAAGGAGGCAACACAGCTACTAGCTTTGCTGTCTGTGCATGAACTAATGGATGTGCAGTGATCAGTCACAGAAGATTTTGAAAGAAGTGATTTGTGAACTGAGGAGCTAGCAGTGAACTTTGGTTTTTATGTAATTACTCTTTGTTTATATTCATGAAAACTGAAATTTGAACCATGTTGGGGAACTGGTAATATTTAAAAAACTGTGGTGACTGAAATTCACACATATTATATCAATGCAAAGTGGAGACTGCTTGAAATTACCAACTTTATTGAATATAAATATTTAAATGAAAAAATTATCATTACCTCTTAGTCACTAAAATATTAGCATCTGGATAGAGTTTTAAAGTAAAAGCTCAGAAATACTTTCACACTCATAGTGTGTTCCTATGTGTATTAGTTCCTATTGCAGGCATAACAAATCACCATACAGTAGGAAGCTGTGGTAGTTAGATTCAGTTGCCAACTTGGCCAGGTGAAGGCACCTAGTTCTGTTGCTGTGAACATGAGCCAATGGTACGTGAACCTCATCTGTTGCTAATTACATCTGCAGTCAGCTAGGAGGTGGGCCTGCTGCGATGAATGACATTTGACTTAATTGGCTGGTGCTTAAATGAGAGAGCACAACGTAGCACAGCCTAAGCAGCTCGGCATTCCTCATCTCAGCACTTGCAGCTCAGCCCAGGCCTTTGGAGGTACAAAAAAGAATCACCCTGGGGAAAGTTGTTGGAACCCAGAGGCCTGGAGAGAAGGCCAGCAGAGACCATCTTGTGCCTTCCCATGTAAGAAAGAACCTCAGTGGAAAGTTAGCTGCCCTTCCTCTGAAGAACTAACAAAATAAATCCCCTTTTATTAAGAGCCAATCTGTCTCTGGTGTGTTGCATTCCAGCAGCTAGCAAACTAGAACAGAAGCTTAACACAATACAAAGTTATCTTACAATTCTGGATATCAGAAACCTTTAATTAGTCTCACTGGGCTAAAATCTAAAATAAAAGCCTAAATTTTGAGTGGGCCATGGGTGGCTCAGCAGGCAAAGTTCTCACCTGCCATGCTGGAGACCCAGGTTCAATTCCTGGTGACTGCTCATGCAAGGAAAAAAAAAAGCCTAAGTTGTGCTAAAAACAGGGCAGTGTTCCTTCTGTAGGTTCTCTGGGAGAAAATTTCTTTGCCTTTTTCAGTTTCTTCTGGCCACTTGCATTCTTTTGGCTCTTAGCCCCTTCCTCAAGTCACTTCAATGTCTTGCTTCTGTCATTGTATCTCCTACTTGTGCCTTTGATCTTCTTGCTTGCTATTATATCTATTATATAAACCACTGGGTCTTATGTAGACATTGGGCTTACCTAGATATTCCAGGATAATCTTCACTCTGAGACTCGTAACTTAATCACATCAACAATGTCCCTTTTACCATGTAAGGGTACATATTCCCAGGTTCTGAGGTTTAGAGAATCAACCTCTTTGGGGAGGGGGCATTATTCTGACTGGCACACCATGGAGAATGCTTGTGTCCTTGCAAACCAAACCTCAAGGTATATGCTATTCTCAGCTGAATTTTACCTACAAAGAAACTGAGACCGAAATGTCTTCATCATGATACCATGCTGCAAATGAGTTATGTTAATTAGTTATATTCTTTTAATATAAAAATTTCTCATCAGTTATTGAATTATTCTTAGCACCTATCTCGCCATGTTAAATTAATGATCCAAAAGAGAGATCCCTAATACCAATTCCAGGGGAAATGTCTCACCTTATGGAGTATGGCAAAGGACATTATATTGCCTGCCACATGGACAGCAGTCCCAGAGCTCATCCTACTCCATGTTTTTCAGGTGTTGGGGTCACCAGCAAAAGCACAATTCACACAGGCTCTGAATGGAAAAATTATTTACTTCCATAGCTAAGAGATAGATCAAACCCTGCTACCCTAGTGGGCATTGGTTGCCATAATCAGAGGTCAAGATCCATGGTAGATGCAGAGAACCAGTATATGCACACTTGTGTTATAGTGGAGGGACAGTACTCCTTTCCCACCAGACACAGACCCCAGTGGGGTGAGATGGGTAACATAAAATGGATCTGATTTACCCAGCAAATGCTCTGGGCCATGGAGGAAGAAATGTGCCCTACAGTTAGGGGATGTGTTTTAATTCAGGGCACTCCCAAGAAAGGAATCAGCCTACATCAAATGTCCTAGGCTCAGGTTAACAGAGTCCTGAGCAAAGGATTTATTTGTGGGTCATAGGGAAAGGTAGCAGGCTGTTTCTACCACTAGAACCATCTGGAGATACATGGACAAATATCACACATTCTTCCTCTGCCCAGACTTAGGAGCAACACGGATGCTGTTTGTTTCCCATAAATGTCTACTGCCAGGAACCTGGCTCCCAATACATAGACTTTGGGCTTGTGCTGGCCTCTTTCAAGCCCTGTACTCCAAAAATTTCTCCCAACAAAACTGATAACGGCTTCTCTTTAGAGGATTCCTCTATAACACATTCTGCCCACAAATATATCTATTTCATATTAGTTGAAAGACTGCACAGAGTTACCAGATAAGCCATTTTGTAAAGCTGGGTAACCTACACTAGGGGTCTTGGTTGTTTGACCGAGGTCTGAGGATCCAAAAAGGTAAAACAATGCATAAAGGAGAAAAAAATGAATCAGTAATTGGAGAACTTGGAATTCCAGCCACTCTGTGACTTTGGGCATCTTGCTGAATCTCTGTTTAATTATTTCCCTTCTCTGCATGTAGGTAGAATGACACATTAGTTAGTCTTAAAGGTAACGTGTGCATTGTTTGCATGATACTTCACCAATTAATCTGAAAGCTAGTTATTAGGTAGTATCTGATATATTATTGTGGAGCCGTCCTTCAAGGTCATCCTGAATAGCACATATTATTGTCTGGCAGTATGAGGGCAGATGGAATAGTTGGCAACAAAATGGAGGAGAGTTGGCACCAACAAAAAGCAGTAATGAATATGAGCCTCACTCATGGGACAATTCTGTACATGGTTTCGACTTTTATTTAGTCCCAAGAGAGTTGTTACATTTTTCTTTCTTGACAGCTGCTGAATTTAGGCTGCTCAACTTAGGTAGTGGGTTTTGATAGAAGTCTATATATAATTTATCCAAAGTAACTTGTTTAGATACAACCACACAGGCATACTTGCATGTATATATAATCAATGCCAAACTTGCTTGATTTACAGAGATGTACCCAACATTGTTGGCTGCTTACCCAAAATCCATATTGGTCCCCTTTTCCCTTCCTCAGTTTTGTTCAAGCATCCTCCCTCCTCCACGAAGTCATGTGCTCCTGGGCAGAATGCCTCCATCTTCAATCCCATGGGAATTCTTCCTAATTGGCCTAAGTCTGTGTTTCTCAATGTTTTGCTCACACACCATGTTGGGGTGAGATCCTGAGACTTTTCCAGGGAACCTATGTGGTGAAACTGCTTTCACAATAGACATATCCTTTTTCATTTTCATTCTCTCACATGTGTTAGGTGGCATTTTCCAGACAACATGATAATGCCATTGCTTAGATGCCTGATGAAATAGACACTTGTGTGATCTTGCTCTAAAAATTTCCTAGTTTAATTCTCTAATACAGTAGATATTGATAAACATAGATCTAGATAGATATTAAAAAGCTCTTCAGGATGTTTAAGAGTACAAAGGAGCTTGAGACCAAAAAGTTTGAGAATTGCTGGCCTGGATCTATGGTTATGGTTCATATCCCTCACCAGTGCTTGGATTAGGCATAAACATATGTCACCTTCTGACCAGTGACAATATCTGCAGGATACATGCATATTTCTTGCCTGAAAAAGGATTCTCCTTACTTATAAAGAGCTCGGGATGAGACAACCACTTGATTTTTTTGCTTCTGGACGTTGTCACATCTGGAAGTGAGGCTGGAACTGCATGACTCCTTGCTCCAGCCTGAGGAAGAGGCAGCTACAGAGATGTGGAACCTGCTGTATGGTGCCCAAAGCCCCCTTCTCCTCTGGACACTTTGCTATGGGCTTGTGTTGTTTAGATCCCCGTGAGCTGAATTTTCTGTTACCTGCAGTAGAAATCCTTCTAAACAAATAAAATGTGCCTACCTCTATAAGCAAAAGAAAAGAAAAAAAGAAATAAAGAAAGAAGAAATACCATTGAATCACTCAAGGTGCCCACTGTGGCTTTTACTTTTCTTGGTGCTTTTAACTCCACAACTGGCAATTCTGCATACAAGAATATATTTCTATTTGTTGTTTTTGGATTCCAATAAAAGATTCTCTGTGGATACATAGGATGCCCTGATTATGCTCATTTCCTTTAATAGCATAAAGGGCACAGGTATTAAGCCATGCAGCTGAGTTGTCTGGTTCTGATCCCACATCAAACAAATAATTAGAACCTATGAGGAATTTTTTTAGTTTCTTTAAAAACCCAAAGAAATGATTTTCTACATCAATTTACAAATCCCACTGTTAAGGACAGAAAAATGATTTTTATATGGAAAATAAGCAGAATGGGCATTTGAAGTATGATATATAGAATTTTAAAACTTTTTATATGTTGCTAAGTTTTCACTGACCCACTACTTGCTATCCTACATCTATAGAGGTGCCTTTACATAATGCCTGTAGCTAAGCAACCCTACTAAAAACTTAAGAACATTGAAAGATAGAGATAGGGACAGAGAGAGAGGCAGAGAGAGAGAGGGAGAGAGAGAGAGAGAGAGAGGGAGAGAGAGAGAGATTGAGATTTATTGTGTGCATAGGTGAGATGAATATATATTTACTTAAGGAAGAATCATGGATGACCCACCACGAACCAGACACTGAAATGCAGTATCATTCAGTTACACGCACAAAATACGTATTTAACATCTTCTGTGTCCAAGGTTACAAGTCAGAAACTAGGTGGTTGGGGTAAGCCACGCAGGTACACATTCTTCATGAAGCGTGTGGTCTGGAGTGTGAAACATGCCAATAATTAAGCACACATATACAGACACAAAATTGCAAAGTTGTGGGAAAGTGTTAGAAAGGAAACCATACAGTTGCAGTGTTAAGGATACGTGTGGGTGGAAGGCAGAGCTACTCCTTAGTAAGGAGCTCAAGCAAATACTCCCTGAAGAGGGAACTTTAGTTTGAGATGAGAAGGAAAGGATCTCCAAGGGGAAGCCTCTGACAGTGTGAAAAGGCACTGCACATCCGTCACTGGGAAATAGTGTGGCATCATCACCATGAACAGAATAGATATTGTAATACATGGCAGCCAAACTCATGTGATCATGCGGATTCCACATGAACCTTCCAATTAGTGCTAACTAACAAAATGCTGCAAATAAGGAAAAGAAAAAATATTCCATATGCATTCCTGGCAGAGCAGTAAGAAATTTTAATGATGTTCTAATCAGAACTTGGCCTGCCTGATCAAAGAGAGAGTTCTGCGTAATATAGCCTGGATGTGAATGTAAAAATGAAGAAAGTCTTAGAAATGGGCAAAACGAAATGAAAGATTTTGAATCATGTATATATACATGCATGTATATATGCACATATATGTAATATCCATGATAAAGCTATGTAACTGTTGATATAGGAAACATTTATTCATTCCTTTTAATAATGTTTACTGAGGACTGATGCTTTGTGTCGGGCACTGCATAAGAACAGGGATAGAAACCTGGAAAGGATAGGTTTCCTAAGAGCATGCAACTTCTGACTCTGTGGGAAAATAGATTTTTAACTATTATTGTGATATGAAAGCAATGCAATAGAATTAAGCAAATGCCTTGGGGCTATGGAGGAATAAATCCTTAACTCTACTTGATTCCTGCCTTATCTTTTCAACTTGTCTCTTGTTTTAGTTAAAACAGAGTTAATGTGATTTTCAGTGTCTTAAATGTGACATATTTTCTCATCTTTTGTCTTATATAGGCTTAACTTTGTTCCTAGAATATTCTCAACCCACTCATGCATTGCTATTGTCTTCTCACCTCTTTACACATTTACTAAAAAACACTTATTCCAAGCAATCATCCCCAAATGCCTACCAAAAGAAAATAAATATAGAAAAAAGAAGGCCAGGGACCAAGAAACCTTGGTTATAGGCCTATATTGGCTGTGGATGGTTAATTGGCTTTAGGCAACCACTTGATCTTCTGGATTTTGATTTTCCTAACTGGTAATTGGGTATAATTAGCACAGCTTTTCTCACCTCACAAAGTTGTAATCATTACATGAGGATATACAAATGAACACACCATCACAAGCATAGACACATGAAGCAAATGTCAAGTATTATTTTTAAATGCAATTTGAGATTTCCTTCTCAGGATTAAAATTGTATACTACTGAAGACAGTATGTCCCAGTTGGACTTGCTTTCTCTGAGTGACTTGGAATCTGGACTTTGATTTTCTGGGTAGTTAAGTTTTCAGGTGATTTCTCCCTTAATTGAAGGCCACCATGGGCACTGCTCTAGAACAGAAAGTTCTTTACTTGTATATTCTGCTAACACTTTCCATTAACACTGGTTTCCTTAACTTATATTTTATCTTGGTGCAACATTTTTCTCTTAGGAGTCCAATTTGCCTGTGTCTTCCTGGCCTCTGCTGTGACAATTCAGGATTCAAATGTCATAAGTGGCTATTGACGTATAGCAAATGTCATGTTACAACCTAAAGCCATGTGTGTCTTTAGCAAAGAGATGATTTTTTTTTTTTCTTTTTAATATCCAGAACCACCAGTCTGTATGAAAGTAGCCTGGATTGGCTGTGCCACTTTCTTCATGTCAAACAATCTTAACTGTGGGAAGTGTTGCTCATTCTGGGGCTAAAATTGTTTCTGTACTACTTTGGCCTCTCTGTATCCATTTGCTTTAATGGAGGAACATAGCTTTGCTTTGAAGAATACAGGTATTTGCAGATAAATGCAGAAAGTCAAGTTAAAAAAGCCCTGAAGAAGTTTGTCGATAATACTAATGAACTGCAAACTAAGTCACTCAAAGTTTGAATACTACTTTCATTCAGGGGTGAATCAGTATGAAGTGAAAATTCAGTGGAAAGATTTCACTGCAAAGCAGGTCAGCATTTACAACTTAGCTCTTTCATAGAAATGCAATATTGCTTGAGCACTGAATTACATGAACATTGAATCCTGGCAAAGAAGTTCGAAACTAATGACTATTAGGAGTTGTAAAAGATCACTATCATGAAGAACAACTTCTCCTCCTCCTCCTCCTCCTCCTTCTTTTTCACCACATCATAGTCAATGCAATTACGGATACAGACTCTTACTTCCCTTACTATGTTTATTTCCATCACAATTCATGAGGCACGTACTACAATCACTGTTTTACACGTGACAACACTGAGGCTCAGAGATGAAGAAATGTAGTTCTGTGTGCAAGGACATGATTCTCTCAACTCAGGCTTTATTAATCTCCGACCTGTTCTTTTTCAATACACCAAACTGCTTCTACAATGGTATTTGAGGTCAGAGGGCTTCTACTAAAATAAGAATCAGTAACTACATTTCAATGGTTTAAAATGTATTGAGAGGAAGAAATTAAGTCAATTATAAATGAGAAGTTTGGAAAGTGTGGTAGATTTTTTTTTTACAAGAGTCACATGTTTTTTAAAGTAATGGGGTATGCCATGAAGGAGAGATTTTTAATTCTCCTTGCTCAGTTGGAACTTCTATGAGTCAGCAGAAAATTCCAGGAAGATTATTTTCCAGTGGAAAGGCCTTTGCTTGGGTTCTCATTCTATTGCCTGTGAGTCATCACATTCATATTAAATTTATCTTTGATACTTATTCTCTAATTCAGCACAAAAACCAGCTCTGCCCTACCCTCTGATTCCTCATGAATTAAACACAATTGTAACGTACACACGGAAACAAATAGGTTAGGAAATGCATTATGCCTTTAATATATGGTTGGTGAATTTTGTAAAGCATTCGATCTTAACAACTTATGCTTTCCTTAGTATTTGTGATCATTATTCTTAATTTATGTAAAATTGAGTTACTAGATGAGATTGGAGGAGGGGATTAATTGGGAGGCAGCAGAGTTTAGATGAAAACTTTGCCACTTAAAGTTATTAAAAGCTGAAGTTGAACCCTCAACTCTGCCACATGATCTCCAGAATGCCTTTTGTGTGTGTGTGTGTGTGTGTGTGTGTGTGGTCTGGGAATCAAACCCGGGTCTCCTGCATGGCAGTGAGCATTCTACTACTGAACCACCCATGCATGCTTCCAGTATGCCTTTTAATTTTTCTGAGTCTCAGTTTCTTCATCTGTAAATTTGGGATGATGATAACATATACCTGAAGAACTTTCTAGAAGAATAAAAATAAAACATTAAAAGAAAAATTATTACAATGTAATATAGTAGATTTAAATGAATGGTGAATTTTGAGTTTTTGCAGCTTTTATTTTTTACTAAGAATTATTCCCTACCATGTGTTTTTCAACAGTATTCAAAGAAGCAAAAATAATTTATAACCATCCTAATCTTTTTTGTAAGAATCTAAGAAATCATAACATGAGGTTTTGTATGGAAAGGAACACTTATTAGGGACACTTATTCTCTTAATTTCTTTCTTTTTATTTTTTGTATTTTTTTATTGTGAAATACATATACAAAAAAAGGCAATAAATTTCAAAGTGTAACAAGTTGTTATAGAATAGATTGCAGAGTTTGGTGTGGTTTACACTCCCACAATTTTAGTTTTTTTTTTCCTTCTAGCTGCTCCAAGACACTGGAGACTAAAAGAAATAACAATATAGTGATTCAGCAGTCATACTCAATTATTAAATCCTGTCTTCTCTGTTTTACTCCTTCTTGTCCTTCGATCCTTCTACCACTCTTTAGGGGTATTTGGGCTATGCCCATTCTAAATTTTTCATGTTGGAAGGGCTATTGATAATACGGGATAGGGGGATGGAACTAGTTGATGTTTTTGAAGTGGCTGGTCCCTCTGCATATCAGGATTTATCTGACCTAGGAACCCATCTAGAGGTTTGTGCTGGTTTGAAATGATGTATGTACCTTAGAAAAGCCATGTTTTAATCCTAATTCTATTTTGTAAAGGCAGTCATTTCTTCTAATTGCTATTCAGTATTGTATGTTTGAAACTGTAATTAGATCATCTCCCTGGAGATGTGATTTAATCAAGAGTGGTTGTTAAACTGGATTAGCTGAAGGCGTGTCTCCACCCATTTGGGTGAGTCTTGATTAATTTACTGGAATTCTATAAAAAAGGAAACATTTTAGAGAATGAGAGATTCTGAGAGAGCAGAACAATGTAGCCATGAGAAGCTGACAGTCTACCAGCCAGCGACCTTTGGAGATGAAGAAGGAAAATGCCTCCCGGGGAGCTTCATGAAACAGGAAGCCAGGAGAGAAAGCTCGCAGATGACGCCAGGCTTGCCATGTGCCCTTCCAGCTGAGAGAGAAACTGACTGTGTTCACCATGTGCTTTCTTACTTGAGAGAGAAACCTTGAACTTCATCAGCCTTCTTGAACCAAGGTATCTTTCTCTGGATGCCTTTGATTGGACATTTCTATAGACTCATTTAAATTGGGACATTTTCTCAGCCTTAGAACTGTAAACTAGCAACTTATTAAATTTCCCTTTTTAAAAGTCATTCCATTTCTGGTATATTGCATTCTGGCAACTAGCAAACTAGAACAAGGTTGTAGGTTTCTAGAATGTAATCTTAGTGTGTGAAACTTTTGTAGAAGCTCAGATAAAGCCCTAGGTGTTCTGTAGGGTTGAATTGTCTTTCCTTAAATCTCAGATGCCTGTGCTTTACTTACTGCTCTTGGTAAATATTTCCCTAGCTGTGAATAGGTCATTAAATTTCTAGACCTTTTACGGCCCTGGATCCTTATCCCTTTGGACAACCCAAGCAGTTGGTTCAGCAGAGACCAAGGTATGTGAGTTAATGATGAGATGCATGCAGGAGAACATGGGTTGAGAGGGTGAGGGATGAGGCACCCCCACCAAGACCCCACCCATGGCAAAGGATTTCTTTAAGAATTGCCAACCCCTCCTGACCTGCCCTGGAAATTTTACAATCAGAGTCCCTCCTTGGTGGCAGACAATGAAAAGCTGAGCATCACCCTTTATTGCGGCTTTCATGGACTTTTCTCATTACTATCACTAAGTTTTTTGGTCAACAGTTTCTAGAGATTTTGGCATTCCTTTGCAGACACCACTTCTTGTAGGGCAGGAGTTCTGGACTCTGGGCTCCGGAGTCAGCTTACCTGGGTATGAATCCTTACCAGCATTTCCCCGCTGTGTGCAATTGATATTTTCTGGGCTTCAGTTTCTTTATCTGCCCCATGGGGTCCCCAAGTGGCTCCTCAGGGCTGGGTGAGGAAGAAATGCAGTGAGTAAAGTCAATAAATGTTATTAGGTTGTGGTGCAGCTACTAGGTGGAAACCAAAGGTCAGTGGTAGCCAGGTCTGAACTGCAGGCTCTAGATTCATCTGGGGCTGGAATCATTGCCAATTCCAGAAGGGCCACAGATGCAGCCAATAGCAACAGCATTTGTGCTATGCCTGCTGCTTTTCTTCAACATTCTGATTTTTTTTTCTAGCTTTCTTTATTTGTATAGTATAACATAGATACAAAGCGAAGAAATAAAAAAGCAATAGTTTTCAAAGCACTCTTCAACAAGTGGTTACAGGACAGATCCCAGAGTTTGTCATAGGCTACCATACAATCCTCTCATATCTTTCCTTCTAGCTGTTCCAGAATATAGGAGGCTAGATGGCTTAAATACTTTTTTGTCATCACAATCAACTTTTTCCTCTTCTTTTGTATATATGTGAAAAATAACATATATACAAAACAGCTATAAATTTCAAAGCACAGCATCACAATTAGTTGTAGAACATATTTCAAATTTTGACATGGGTTACAATTTCATACTTTTAGACTTCTACCTCTAGCTGCTCTAAAATACTGGAGACTAAAAGAGATATAAAATTAATGATTCAGCATTCATATTCATTTGATAAGTCCTATCTTCTATGTATAATTCCACCATCACCTTTGATCTTTCCATACCTCTCTTTAGGGATGTTTGGGCTATGGCAATTATAAATTTTCCACACTGGAAGGGTTTGTCACTAATATGGGGTAGGAAGATGGACCTGTCTGATATTCTGGAGAGGCTGGGCTAGGTTTCAGTATTTATCTGGACCAAGGACCCAACTGGAGGTTGTAGGTTTCTGGAAGGTTACCCTAGTGCGTGGAACCCTTGTGGAATCTTATATATTGCCCTAGGTGTCATTTAGGATTGGCTAGAATGGTCCAGGTTGTGGGTTGGCAGGTCATAGGTAGCAAAGTCTACCTGAAACTTGCATAAGAGCCACCTCCAAAGGAGCCTCTTGACTGTATTTGAACTCTGTCTGCCACCGATACTTTATTAATTACACTCTTTTTCTCACTTTTGGTCAGGGTGTAATTGTTGATCCCATGGTGCCAGGTCTAGATTCATTCCTGGGAGTCATCTCCCATGTCTCTTCATTTCTTTATGATAATAACTCAAGTTTTTAACCTTATTACATATCTAGGTTGCACACACTTCCCTGGAGATAACATGATTTTCACAGTAATTCTTCCTTTAATGAGAGAATGTCACTTTTTGGCCTTCCCTCAAATTTATCCATGTGCCTGTTCTTATACCTGGAGCTTGTGTTTGTGACAGTCACTACAGTAATGTCCTCCAAAGACCTTGGTTCCAATATAGGCCTCTTTCCGACTGAGTTCTGAAAATGCGATCTGGCTTTTTTGAGTTGGACCCTGATGACTACAATGACATGCCATTTTCCTTAGAAATCCTACAATGCGAAAGCTTCATGCCAGTTCATGATACCCTTCTCTTTCCTTCTTCCTCTTTATTTAAATACTTCTCATCTCTAACTTTTCCCCTTGCTGACTACTAATACACTTTAGTAGCTAAAGGGTATTCTAGGTTACAGCCTGGTACATCGAGTCCTGGTGCCACCCAAGAAAATAGTGACTAGTCTTTATTAAAGCTTTGTATTTATTTATTTATTTGCTTTTCATCTGGATGACTATTAGATAACAATGTCCAAGAAGTCTCTTATGGGACACATGCATTTTAAGCTTGTCATAAGAATTACACATAGTGTGTTCATTTGCTGGGTAAATGACACATATGTAATCCCACTGTAGGATTTTTTTTTGAATATTTGGAAGACATAAGTTTCCTCCCTCATCCCGAAGAGGCAGAGGGTTTTTTTTCCACATCTTTATTGAATTTTCATTATTGTCACCTGGGAAGTTATTACAGAATCTCAGATATGGTGTGCCAGACAGAATAATGGCCACAAAAGATGTCAACTTCCTCATCCTTAGAATCTGTGACTACATTAGATTACAAGGAAAAGGAGAATTAAGGTTATTTATAAGATGATCTTAAAATAGAGAGGTTATCTTGGATTATCCAGGTGGGCCCAATGTAATCACAAGGGATCTTAAAAGTGGAAGACGAAGGCAGAAGTGGACATTCAGAGAGAGACAGGACAATGGAAGAAAGTCACAGAGATGCAAAATTGCTGGCATTGAAGATAGAGGAAGAGGAACCATGAGCCAAGGAATGTGGGTTGTCTCTAGGAACTGGAAAAGGCAAGAAAACAGATTATCCCCTAGAGCCTCCAGAAGAAATATAAACCAGCTGACACCTTGATTTTAGCCCATTGAGACTTAACACACTTTTAAGTTACCAAATTTGTATTAGTTTGTTACAGCAGCTGAATAAAACGAATGCATGTGTCTTCTTTCCTTTCTTATATACTAAGAGAAGGATGAGATGTTGGTTAAGTTTGAATGGTTGTTGAAGGGAGAGGGTAAATGAGGACACATTTTAGAAAAGGCATAATTAAACTATGCTAATTTCTCATTTTTTTCTAAATTCTCTTCATCATATCTCTTCCTTAATACTGCCAATTTACTATATACTTGGAGATGAATGGAAGCAGTCTTTGAACATTTGTGAATTGAATTAAATTATAATCTACCCTGGTTGATAGGACAGCCCCACCCCATCCAGAAAACAGATTGTCATTATGAAATTACCATTTGAACCATGTAGGTATGTCGAAGATAATTTAAAATGGCATATTATGCATTCAATATGATCACTTGGTTTTATGTAACTGCATCATTGCAATTTGTTCAAATTTTCCTAGTTAAAAGATAGAAATGGGATACTGAGCAATTTTATTTCAAATAATTCTTGAAACCAGTGAGACAAGTTATTTTTCTGTGAATCCAAAATGATTGTATCTTCATCTTTTCTAAAGACTCTAAGATACTTTGGAAAGTTGAGTGCTGGCATAGAAAACCCATGCTCATCCATCAGCACCAGAGACAGAACCAAGCAGGTCAAAATCTTGACTAGATAGCCAGTCTATACTGGAGACTTAAAATAATAAATGCATAAAACTCTAGGTAAATGATTCTGATTTCTCATCTCTCTGTCCATTTCTCTTCATGTTTGCACTTGCTACGTTTCATATGAAATGTCAGAGTAAACCATGTAGCATTACACTAATAATAGGCATCCATCATTAAATACTAATGGAAATAATGACATAAAGTTTATTATAAGTCTGGCATTTAGAAAAGATTTATTAAGTTGTTGTTACTACCCATATATTTTCTGGGTGAAATTTTAGAAGTGTGAAGTCTTGTTTACTTCAAAGCAAAGGTAGCCTTAACAGTTTTCTATGAAATGCAGTCGATGTATTGGTGCTTGTAGCAAGGGAGGGGTTTAAGGACAGGAGAGAGTTTTCTTTACTCAAAGAATGATAAGGTAATTTATGTACTCTCAGACATTACTTAAAAGGGATGCCAAGCGGAGCTTTAAAATGAAAAAAAATTATTGTTTTTTACTTTGCAGAGAAGCTCGGGTTGGATTCTGAAGTTGCCAAAGCAAACACTCTGGGTTTTGTTGGATGTCTGTCTTCAGTCCAGTACAACCACATAGCACCTCTGAAGGCAGCCCTTCGCCATGCCACAATGGCACCTGTGACTGTCCAAGGGACTTTGACAGAATCCAGTTGTGGTTCCATGATGGATGTGGATGTGAATGCAGTAACCACGGTGCATTCTTCATCAGGTACCTGCAAGTGAAAAATAGCCAAAAGAATGCTTAAGGGAATTTCCCTCATTAGGACTGTTTGTGTTTTCTTCTAGAGGCTTCCAGGTTGAAGGGTTTCTTACTTTGTATGATTGCAGGTGTTAAAACATCTGAATAATCTCTTGTGGGTGATATTTTAAGCATATTTTAATGTAATTGTATTTTAAATATTATGGATAATTAGAACTAGAAGAAGATTTGCATGTATCACATACTATGTATTGATATATGTGATATACATCCATATGCTTAGTCAGAACTGTTTAAATGGCTACTGTTTTGAGGATTGGGGAATTAAATGGGCAAGGAGGCAGGCTGGTTGCTGGACTGATGTTATGATTCTTGTAATTAAAATTATTCCTTTTATAAAGATCAGAAATACCTACAGCACTGTTAACAGCAAAATCATGCATCTTGTTTCCATTTTATAAAATATCTTTTCTATCATTTTTGAATTACCATCCTCCTTAGTTAAAATGAGGGTTTAACATATTAATATCGTATAGATAGACATGTAAAAATAGTAGAATCTGCATTCAGACTAGGTAGTTGTGGTAGTTCTTAAAAGAGTGAGCAGGGCTTGTCAGATATTTTGGAGAACTATTTCTAAATATCCAGGATGGTTGCTTTGTTCAGATTTGAACAAATGTTCAATTTGACTGCTCATATTGGTATGACTTGTGCAGTTTGAGGATCAGTCTGAGTTTTTTTTCAATAAAACTTTGTAGGTTACTCTGATACTGCTCATCACCCACGCTCTCACAACGCACACTGAGAATGACGGTGATTGTTGAAAACCCACTGTTACAAAGTGCTTTGGACTATGGTGATTTTCTTGCAAGTTGATGACTCTTCCAACAATGATCTGTGATAGGTATCTGATGTGTAGATAGGAAGAAAAAAAGTTGGTTTGCTTTACTGAACAAGCCAAAAAATTGGGAAATTTGCACAAAAATATAGATGCTGTTTCAGAAGAGAGTAACTTTATCCAAAACCCTTGGCCAAGGACTCTTAATACAAAGCAATTATTTTTATAAAAGAAATGCTTCTTATTATTTTTTATATTTTAGAAAATATTTAAATTAAACATATCCATCATTCTGCTCTTCCACGAATGTCCTGGATAACCATTTATACCCTACATCTTATCGTTTTTATTTTTAAAAGTCGTCTGGCATTGTCTTGCATGTCTCACTCATCATGCATCTATTAAACACCTACTTTATGTTAACTTCAGTGGTAGGTGCAGATTAAATAAATAAATAAACAAACCCTCAAATTTCCTAATTTCATTAAACTGAAAATCTGGTGCAAATTTATGGGTCAAAAGGTATGGGGGTGAGGTGGGACACCTGAGTATCATCAGTCTGGTTAATGCTACAACAGAAGTACAAGCAGAGTTCTGGGTAGTACAGATCACAAAGAAAGGAGCAAGTAATTCTTAGAAAAAGTGATGATAGATGTAGAGAGAATCTGGTCATGCGCAATCGCATATCAAGGCTTTTGCAGGTTTCAGAAGGAAGGAGACCATTAAACAAATGCTCTGTAAGAAGAGATACTTTTCCTGAAGGGCTTTAGAATGTTTGATAATCAAGGATTAACCATGAGGTACAGGTGGAGGATTAAAACATTTCAAAAACAATGAATTCTATAAAATGTTAGATCATACACTTTGGACATAAAAAGATGACATGAAGCATTTAAATCCATAAGAACTCTTCTCCATAGCCCCATTCTATTTTCAAATAAAATATCTATAATATGGGTTTGGTTCTCTAGTACCATTTTGACTTTTATCTTTTAATAACATCCCTATATGCTACACAAACACTTCTAGATGAATGCTGCTCTTGGCTAATATTTTGCTTAGTGTTTCAAATATTTTGTGAATTCTTCTAGAATCACTTGAAGACAGTATAATATACCATTTTCACTGTCATAACTGGTGCAAAAATAGTCACTCTTGGAAAACTGATTGGTTTCCAGTAGCACTTAGCCATTGCAACATCCAATTAATCATCAAAGACTGAAGATTTTTCCATACATTTGTGAGGTATACTATTAAGCTGAATCATCATTTTTTTTCACCATTCAAGGTGGGGGGAGGCATTAAAACTAAAGGATTCTTTTGAAGTTGTTAAAACCAATTTAGACATGACCTGAACAGAGGCAGCACAATTGAAATAAATGGGTAAATCTCCTTCCAGGATGGTTTCCATTGAACATGGATGCCAGTATTTTGTTGTCATATGACTGAAGTTGTCATCTTATTAGAGCTGATGTGTTTTATTTGTGGCTTAAATAAATACAAGAGGGCTAAACTTAGTAAACTGAGTATGAGTATCAACATTTCATCAATATATATGGCATCTAGAAAACTTGGTGAAATCAAGGCTTTAGTTTTTTACAAGGGTTAAATGTGGTGGAAATCAGTGTTGAATGGAGGAAGAAAAAGAAGTTATGATCTGAACTCTGATGGATGGTTAAGATTTTAATATTTATAAAGAGGCATAATGGTCAACATAAACATAATTAGAAGCAAGACTTATTGAGCGCCGTCAATGTGTTATGTACCATTATAAAACTACTAATGAACTTGTATAATTGTTACAAAGTCCTGTGAGATAGACTATCATTTTTTCCCATTTTATAGATAAGAGAATTCGCTAATGATGTCACAAGGTAGTTTATAATTAATTGCCCCTTAAGTAATCAATTATGAGCAAAGAATGGGAACTGAGTTCCTTTCTTCACTGGGAAGCAGTGAAGGATAATGGAAATGGCATGACTGGGCATTTGGAGATTTAAATCCTGACTCTGCCATGAATGAGCTGCAGAACTGAACAAGTTATTGACTGGCTCACATTCAGTGTCTTTATCTGTGGAATAAGATAAAAAAACAATATCCATACCATAGTCATTTCCTGAAGATTAAATGATATGGCATTAATAACAGCTATTTATTGAATTCATAGCACTCACCAGGTCCTAAAATTACATGTGCACTCTAAACATCCATAAAGGTGGCATGGCCCCCTTTTAAAACATGCAAAATTTTATTGAAAAGTTTATCTACCTTGCTCAATGCGACTGACAAGTGGCAAAACAAGGGTTTGAACCCAAGTTCCTGTGCCTTTAAGCTTGATGTTCTTTTTCTTGTACCATATGTGGTAATGCATGTATAGTACCTCTACATAATAAATGTCCATGGAGCACAGTCCCTCTTTCATCAGCAGGGATTGCTCCTGGGGGTGTTAATTCTATGACACTGTTGTCCTTCCTTGTCAATGGAATCATCTTGCAGCTCTTAGGCAGAGAAACAGGAGTGCTCGAGGTTAGAAGTCCTTGTCATACGCACGATCTGAGGAGCAATGCAGCAGGGTACATGAGGGCCCAGCTGAGGGCATAGGGGCAGGGTGCCACCATCATCTGGGTTAATTTGTTATTCTACAATTTACATGTAAGTTAACAGGGCTAAGGAGCTATGGGACACAAGCAGAGTCAAACTGCTTTTTGTTTGTGTATGTGTGTTTGAAATTCGTCCTCATTTCCACATTGTAGGTCCCTTGAGTGAGGAATGAGGTTTTGTTTCTTTGACCCCTTTCAGATCCCTTCGGGAAGGCAGATGAGCGGGAACCACTTACCAACGCTGTTCGCAGTGATTCGGCCGTCATTGGAGGTAAAGCATTCTTTGTTTCTGAAAGCAGAAAATTTATCAGTGATCCTGGACTGTGGAGAAAGTTATCAGAAGCCTTCGTTAGCTATGGCCGTAGAATACCCAGAGCTCCAGTTGATCTACAATTCTGCAGTCTTTTTCATGAATCTTCACGGGTGCTGCATAAACCAAGGCGGCTTCTCCCCCAGCGCCAGCTGCTCTGCGGAGGCAGCCACTTCCTTATCCATCCGGCATCTGACACTAGTCAACAGCTGGAGCGTTTGCTTGCCGAAAGGCAGCGTGCGTGCATCATGCTCATCTCATCCAGTTGTCAGTGTTTCTAGAGCACAAGCAAAGCAAACCAGTAAAACTACATCTGGGAAGAAGCATGTTGGGACCGCGTTCTGGTCGGGTTTTCTCAACCCAAGTGATTTGGGTTAGATCTAACGAGCAGAGTGAAACCCGCAGGACTTAGGTTTCAAACCCAGCCGCACAGATGGTTACAGAAGCAGGTCTTTCTGCTCTGCTGTGAGCTCAGCTTCCCCCCCCCCCCGCCCCCACTTCACTCTTCCATTTTCTCATGCCTCTCTGCCTCATTTCTGTTTCTTCTGCCTCAATTTGGCTACTGCCTGGTGGAATTTGATTTTTCTACCTTTGTCTTGCTAACCAGAAAGACTCCAAAACTCTGTTTAAGGTTTTACCAGGGACAGATTAAATTCGTTTCCATCCAAGAAGCATAGCCATAGCCTGTGACACCATCCCTAACTTCTAACCTTAAGAGAGTCCAACTTAAAGTTTGTTTGGCATGAAATGTGTGTGGTAGCTCTTCCTCTTCTTACTGTTTCCCAAAGACTTACGTGACTGCTGACTTCTTCCAACCCTTTTCTTGCTTCTTTCAGTCTCTTGAAATAAAGCAACATCATCCCATCCCCATGAGAATGTTCCCAGAGGTTTACACAGTCCCAAACCCTGAATATCCAGGCATATAAGAAACCAATTTCATATTTCATTTCTTAAAGCTGAAGCCCACTCATAGGAGGTGTGTCTGGGGTCGGGGGAGGAGTCACACTTGCTATCCCCTAGTTTAGTCATGTTTATTTACTAGGGTAGTTTTTCTCTTCCTTTTTCTAAAATTGTGGCAGCAAATGCCACATAATGATGTAGAAATATAAAAATGTAATTGACATTAATCGTGGCTTTAGCACTACCCTCAGTTAGTAGGAGATATGTATTCAGTGTTTCTAACTCTCAAATATGCATGCTGATGCAAATCATAATGCAGGGTGCCCAAAAATAACTCCCTAAAATAATTTTTTTCAATATCAATTCCATTTAGAAAAATGAATCAGCAAAATATAAAATCATTAGGAATACATTGCCTTTGAATATCAGACATTCCTTTCAAATATTTTAATGTGGAGAAACCTTCATTGAGGCAGAGATGCACTCTCCCACTTCCAAATGTTTGCCACTCCTTGGCTGACTGTGCTCTTTGTGTCCCAAGAGATTTCCTGGCAAATGTAGGGATGAGACCTTATGACCAGCCAGAAAAACTTGCAAAGCAGAAACAGCATGATCACATGCTGTCAGAGAAGGGGAAATTTGAAATGCTTAACACCAATTGGTCATCTTAGTCAACTCTGAGACTCTCAAGACATAGACATAACTACTCTGAACTAAACGGCATCTAGGAGACTGCAGAGCAGAGAGGAATTCCCTTAAAGCATGGTAACCATTTCACTACTAATGGAATATTTTCTTCTGGGAAAAAAACATGTAGCATAAACAAATTTCCAGCAGGAAATCATGCATTGGAATGTGTGATATTGAAACATTATTTTCTAGGATCCTTAAGTCATTCTAAAGTAGTCAGGTCCTAAATACAAACCGTTCTGACACATGCTTTAAAGCATGTTAGAGAAACTTAATAAGAAAAGATTTGGTAGTCCAGCTCCATTATTTATGCAATGGCATTCTTGTTCCATCAGAGAGGCCCCTGTATAATATAAATTGGTTTCCTCCATAGTTATTCTGAGATTTATTTTAGTTACTAAAGTCTGAGAGCATTTCAGCAGGTCTTTATTTCTGGAAGTGTGGCAGAGACTTTTGGTTTTGTTGTTTCCTCCTAAGTGCCTCCCTTGTCTAGACTGCATCACGTCCCATGCCTGTATAGCCTGTAACGATTTCCTTCTCTCTTCCTTTCCTTTTTTTCTACAGGGGTAATAGCAGTGGTGATATTCATCATTTTCTGCATCATTGGCATCATGACCCGGTTCCTTTACCAACAGAAGCAGTCGCATCGTACGAACCAGATGAAGGAGAAGGAATATCCAGAAAATTTGGACAGCTCCTTTAGGAATGACATTGATTTGCAAAACACAGTGAGCGAGTGCAAGCGGGAATATTTCATCTGAAAAACTGCAGGGTCACCTAGTACTCCTTTAAAAACAAAATAATTGTTTTCTTCTCTTCTCTCTGCTGTCTTTTAATTTTGACAGTTCTCCTTCCCTCATTTCTTTGCCATTTCTTCTTTGGAAAATACCTGCCTCCACACAGCATCTATCCCTTCTTTCCTGCCCAGGAGATCAGGCAACTACGGCCACTGCCCTCCGCTCTGACACCACCTACTGCAGTGAGAATGGCCACTTGTGACCGACTTTGCTACTCCAGACCAAGGAAGAGACACATGTGTGCATAAGTACATATTCAGTTCTGTACTTTCCAGTTTCCAAAATGAGCTCTTCAGTTTCATAGCCGTTCAATCTCGCAGGCTTACCTTGCCCCTGACCTCTGTGACTCAGACCTGTAACAGTCCTTCCTAACATTCTCCACCATCTGAAGTCCATTCATAGGGGAGAACCCAGCATAGAAACAGAGGGTCCTAGAAGACTGGGTTGGTTCCCCAGCATTTTGAAAGGAACAAGAGATGTTTGTTTCATGTTGCTTTAAATTTCCTTGCCATGTGCAACCCTAGTGCTCTAACCCACCCCCTTTTTACACCCTGACTTGTATTCTCTGGCAATTAAAAAAATAGGATTTCTAATAGTAGAGGGCAATTTTTCTACTCCTGTCACTTTAGAACAACACACAATTGCATCAACCTAGGAGAAACATGGGAAATAGTTGCTTGGAACTAGAAGCTAAAGAGAAAGCACCTACAAACTAGATAACTTCAATAATGTCTCTTCCCATTAGCTAGATTATTCTTGGGATTATTTACCAAGGTAATATATGTATATGTGTGTGTGTGTGTGTATGTATATATATATATATATATATATATACATATACACACATATATGTATACTGCATTATATATTTAATTAAGAAGCCTAAAATAGGACCTGGTTCCATGAAAGAGCTAAATCTATCTTAATTCAGCATAAGAAAAAACCTGCATGAAAGAAGAGAAATACCAAACAGAATTCTTCCTTTCTATCCACTCACTAAAGATCTGCTGAAGAAAATGAATGTGGGTTTCACATTTTACAGCACACATAATGAATCAAACTCTGTTGGCTGAGCAATTTTCTAAGAGGTTTACCATGCACTGACTGATATGTGACATTGTTGTCTCTCTAAGCTTGATTTCAGAAGAGTCCTTAGGTTCTGTAGCAGGTTGCATTTTCAAATCTGCTGCATCTTATGCCTAAAAGAGCCCTGGACAAACATCTTTTTGGCAGGCTTAAACTCGCAGATGAGGTGGTGTCAAATTTTAGAGTCTTTACCCCTTTTGATACACAGCATCAAAGAAACATAGCCATTCCTTTAAAGAGGCAACTCAAGCTCATCCAAGAGGTGTTGGAAAGGATCCTCGTGATGTTGCTGCAGTCATATGACTTACTTTTTGCCTCTGGACCATCTTGGAGGAAAAGATAAGGGGGAAATTATATAAATGTTCCAGTATATTGGAAATGCCAATATAATGATCCACAGATGTGGAAAATACATGCCGACTCTCTTTGCAAGACAGATTTGATTTGTAATGCACTTTCCTCATTGCTGTTCGCCAGCCTTGATGGTTAGCAACTGTTCTATCTTGTTCTCAGTGTGTATAATTCATCTGATTAATTAACACAACAGTTGCATGAAAAGACTCACAATGATGAACTCATTCAATCATCCCATTTCCAGGCCACAGCTTTCTCTTCCAGTAGCAGAAAATGTGGGGTAAAGATTTATTTTGTAATCATGCTTTCCTAACTTCAGAATATTGTTCTAAATACACATTCTTAATTTAAAATTTTGTACTGATTCTTACCTAATCTTCTCAGCAACCCCATTATATCCTTTTCCTACTATATTTATCTTAAAGTGATTCTACCAAAGCACAGTTTTTTTTCCTTCTCGTTTTAATAAGATGAATGATCTTTTAATAAGAGGAATGCTCTTTGAAACTAGCTTGTCCCTGCCCTGCCCTCCCTTATTTCCAGTTTTCACTTTTGAATTTTCTATTTCCATGAAAAGGCTATATAAATCAGCCTTTTGCCTGGCCACGTATTCCTATGTCCCATGAAATGAAAGTCATTCTAAAGTGCAGTAGGTTTAGCCTGAAGCATCTCCAGTAATGAAATGGAAAGGAAAAGGAAGGGGCAAGTAATAAAGTTGGAACTCCTCATTATTCAGCTCTCTGAGCAGCAGTCTATGCTTTGCAGACATAAAGCTGATAGAAGAAAAAGAAGACTAGCATAAGCCAACTCATAGAGTGTTTACTTTTCTCTTCTACTTAAATATGCTTGTACCCAATTCCATAAGGAGAAGAATTTGCTCCTCTTGTATCTGCATACCTCCCCATATCTGAGAACTTTGTACAGGCAATGTAAAGACAAATGCCAAGACATAGTGTATTCTGCACACCACTCTTATAAGTGGAGTCTCAGGGCTAAATCAGAATTATTTTTACAGAGTTGGATTATTTCTTAATGCCCAAGAACACACCCCAACTTTCATTAAATGTACATGAAAAGCAAGCAAGCTCCATCCTCCAAAACTAAACATAGTTTATAGCTAGGAATAAATGCTAATTGCCTGTTTTCCCTTGGTAGTACCAAAACCTATGTGGTTTTAGGCAATCATTCAATTTTTGAAAGTGTTTTGATCCTTGAACACTTATACTCCCAAACTAAATATTTAGATATTGAAAGCATTTTCATCTATCCTAAGATGCCTTTTGCTATGTTGGTGTTCTGGTTTCCTGACTGCATGCTCTAACAAACTGCATCACCATAATCTCTTCCACTTTTAACCTTCAGTCTTTGGTAGCTGCAGTTTACAAGGTTTATGGAATCGGTCAGCTACAGTAAAACCAAAAAAAAAAAAAAAAAAAACCTGGGCAATTTCAAATTCTAAGATGTTTGTCTCATTGATATCATGTACACCAAACAAACCTATCTTTATGCTAGGAACAGTATATTCACTCACCCTAAAATATATTTACACCTATCATGTCGTTCATTGTGTGCATAATTTAGATTACCATGGTTTCTATGTGAAAATTCCTGCAGAGAAAGACATTTGTTGTTTCTCCAGAGATATTTTTTATGAATAGCTTAGTCTCTTGTATTCACTTTCAATTGTACATGGGAGATTTATCTTTAGGATACTGGGGCTGATTTTTTAAAACAACATTTTTTGCTTCCCTTAGTAATACAATAGATGGTACTAGTCTTTCTTCTGCCTTTTATCAGATGCATGTCCACCACAGGGTAGCAATAGTAGGATCAGAGCAAAAGAAATAGATTGTTCACTTCCTTCCTTTATTCTTCCATGAAGTATTTATTGAATACCCAGTGCTCCAGGGACTGTGTTAGGCATTGGATATACAAATACAAATTCCTTCTCCTTGGCACTTGGAAAGCTCAGAGACCAGCAAGGGAGGCAGATATTGTTGTAATAGAGGTATACATAAAGTGCTATAGAATGTAGAACATAGATCCTGAATAATTATTTTTTGTAAAACACCTTCTAGAGACTGAAAGAAAAAGTTCTGCATAAATATTTGTAATTTTATTTCTCATTGGTTCTATAAGCTACTTTGTGTCTCCTCAAAAAAAATATCTGTCTGTGCTGACACATTCTTAAGGAGGAAGGGGGGTGTATTGACTCCTTAGGGACAGCCAGAGAAAATCATCCCCATCTCTAATGTACTTTGTGACAGGCTGACTTCTTTCCATCTTGCTTCAGTTCTGGTCAGAGGACTCCAAAAGTCCTCCTTCCCAAGGTCACATCTAAGTGACAACTCGGGAACTTATTTGGGGAGGAAGCAATGACCTCCACTTCTGCCCCCTCCTCTTCTTTGCCCAGTTCTTTTGTCACCATCTCTTTATTATCTGCTTCATGTCACTGCTCTTACAGACTTAGAGACACTTATTTGAGGGGTTTTTGTTGTATCCAGCCTTTTCTAAAACTTCCTTTATCCCAGTGAACCATTTCCCTCACCTTAGGAAGATCTCAGAACCAGATGAAATATATCCTTCAGTCAATAATTGCCAGAAAATCATTGTCCAAGAGAGGTTTCCCTCTGTGTCTTGGGTCAACTTTTCCAAACCCAGAGCTCATGTGTGTCACCTGTGTGCAGGAAGCTCATTCATTCACAGGAGCATCACTGGGAGGGTACAAGCAAAGCATCTTCCTCCTAGGCATTCAGGGCACTGGGAATCAGGTCCATTGTATTCTTTCTTGTGAAAAGCCTTGACAATTTGTCCTCTTGTTCCCTGGCATCCTTTGAATTCCCCCATAGCTACAATCCATCAAAACCACATTGTAACACCAGTCTACCAAGAGGAATTTGAGATAAGGTGTGTACCTCTGCCACTCATTCTTCCTTAGTGGAAAAGCTTGGACTTACTTAACCCTGAATTACCCTACAGGTCACCTGGGGACCAAATAAATAAATAAACTCTATTGTTCCTGCAGATGACAAAGGTGTGAAATGGAAGAATATACAGGCAAACTCAAAACCTTCAGGATACTTCAAAGACAACTGAATGCTATTTCATGTCTCTCATGCAGTTTGAAAATGCTTTCTTTAAAAGACACATAGCACCACTGAATTCCATCCATACACTGTTCTTGCACCTTTGCCAACCTCTCTTCCATCTCCACAGCCACACTCTTACTTTTTAAGCCATCCAGTTTATAGTATATTGATTGTCTCTAGTACTCAGCTCTGCTCTCCAAATAGTTGAACCTCCTAAAGGGAAAAATATAAACACATTGTAAAAACAGGGTTTTTATTCCAGCTTCCTCCAGGAAATTCAACATACGTAGTTCTGGTATGGAGAGACACATTCTATTTTGTCAATTATTTGAATTCCTTCTACTATTTAACTGCACTGCATTTTTGGGGGATGATTTATCTCTTAGTTTGCACTGCAGAGGAACAGCAAAAAGCACACTGTTTAGTGAAACGTGCTTTGTAAGCCAGTCGTCAGTCTTTTCTAATGTTTTTTGTCTACAAAGCAGCTGAGCAGACATAAGCAAAGATTAAGGCAAGGAATCACTTTGCGTTTAGGCCACATGTGGCCGCACACATATCAAGAGGATGGGGCATTCCTGTCCCAGGTGAGGATGGCTGCTGCTTCCCCCAAAGGCAACAACTTTCCCCACTTTCCTGGCTCCTCCTTCTGGAAGCCCTTCAGTGCATTTGAATAACAGTCCCACACATTAAGGATAGGGGCACTATCACAGGCTGTGCATAAGTAATTCTTGACTCACCTTTGCATGACATTTTGGACAACCCTTTCCAGTGACATGTTAATTTTAAATGCTTCATTTCATCATGATTTTCCCAGGGTGCTTTAGAGCTATCACCACAATGATCTCAGCTGCTCAGATTGAGCATGTCCTCATCGAGATGAAACTCTAGGGAAAATAAACTGTCACTAAGATTCTTAGGTCCATATCCTGAATCTATAGAGCCTTGGATGGAGGTCTTGGGGCTGTGGAATCAGTCTAATGGTCATCTCTCCCCTTCATTGGTCCTGACATCACTAAGTATGTCATTATAAGAGGAAGGTAAAATGCTCTCCATGCCTGATCATGAGTACTGACAGATATCCACCTTCTGATTCTATATAGAAAGCCATCTTCTTCAGTTCTTTCCAGGGAAACCCTTTAAATCATAGCACTACAAAATTAGGAGAGCAATCTGAGGCCATGACAAAAAGCGAAGCTAACTAATTCAGTAATTAAATCATTATCTAATTTTCATTACTATCTTACTTTTACCTGCTTCAGACTCTAGCAGTGGTTTCAGAGGGCATGAAAAGGTACTGGGTATGCAGCAGGACCATTGTAGTACCTTGCAGGTTCTGAGATGGGCCTCTCTATAAATAGTCTCTTTCATTGCAACTTTAAAGAAAATAGTAATGGGTACTTGCTTAGTCATACTTTTCCATTATAACCAACCCCAATCCTGAAGTTTTACATGAAATTTCAATATAATCTCTTCTGTTTAAATGGCAGTAAGTGTCAGTGTGTATAACCTTGTCCTGCCTTAAATATCCAAGCAAAAAAACAAACAAACAAAACAAAACAAGAAAGCCAAACCTTGCTTAAAACAACACAGTTATATTGTTGAGAGAGACTCCATATTTGGGCCAAGACCAAGAATTTTCAACTTCTGAACCTTGTAGTTGACAGACCTCCAGATATGCTATCCTTTCTCAGATTGATGCTTCTCTCTGTCATCTATAAGAGGCAAAAAGTCTACAGAGCTGTCACTGGGAATGGTGGAGGGTGAGCCAAGAGCACACCTTTGGAACATGACTCGGAAGAAGTCAACACACTTCTCATGTAGAGGGCCAGAGAGCAAATATTTTAGGCTTTGCAGGCTAGATGTGTCTGTCTCAACTACTCAACTCCACCATTGTGGCAAGAACAGCCATAGATCATACATGAACACATAGGTGTGTCTGTGTGCTAGTAAAACATTATTTACAAAAAAGTGTTTGGTCATATTTGGCACACAGGCTATAGTTTGCTGATCTATATGATAGATCATTACTGCATCTATCTCAGATGGGATATTAGTCTCACTATGGCATATGAGTCCTCTTTTTTAATGAATAAGAAACAGTAGGGAGATTGATTTTAACAAGCAAACAATAAAAAGGTCAAATGACTCCTCCTCCATTTTTATATATATATGTATATGCATACATATATATATATATATGTGTATGTATATGCATACATATACGTCAGACTTTATTATGGTAAAAGCACAAAACAGGTCACTTCCGTTTGTGGATCTCCTGGAGTCTAACTTTTCCTTTCCACCTTCTGATTTTTTTGTTCCTAAAACAAAATTCTAAGTGACGTTGCCTCAACCCAAGTCAGTTTTTTAGACCATGTAATATGTCTTAATACACTGTATGGGGAAAAATAAAAGTTAGCCTTAGATTTCTTTGCTTTCTATGGTTACTGTTGTACAGAAGAAAGACTTGAACTGTAAATAATGTATATTTAATAAAGAGAGAATTTTGTATGACTTTGTGTGGAAGACAAATGTGTCTTGCTGTGTTTTCTTGGGTTAATGAAGAATCAAACAATTAATCCCTTAGCCCCCATTATCATTCCTTAGATCATTAACTTTCAGACAACATGACCTGTGGGGCTGCTAGAGAAACATGAAACTCCCACTCTTTGGGTTTATTGATTTTGGCATCCCTGTAAGTGCTGTTGTAGGCTTTCTCATTGCTCAGTCGAATTAGCCTCATCTGCCCACCTGGCTCTAATGTGCATACGATCAGCTCATTGACTTGGTAAAACCTCAAGCTCAGGGCTCTGGAGCTATCCTAGTTTCAGCTTCACACACTCAACCCAGGGCCTCTTTTCATCTGTGCCAAGTCACAGCAGCCACATTTCCATTTCACATTCTTTGCTACTTCATCTAACAAAGGATTGACCCCAACTGGATTTTATATATTTGAAAGACTAGACGTTCACTATTATGAAACAGCATTCATTTTATGCCGTGTTTTTAAGACTTCTGTGAATGTATTAGTCAGTCAACATACAGAGAGTAAAGACTGAGTGAGAATTTTAAACAAGAGGGTAATAGTAGTAGATTTACCCTTTGAAAAATCAGTTAGCTGCTCAACGGATCATTTGGAACAAAAGGAGAGAATGAAGAAGGGTTAGGGGCTAGGTCAGAAGCCTGGGGAAGGGTGTGGTAGTAGAAACTGTAAAAAGTAACTGGGTCCAGACAGAACCAACAAGGCCTCCTGATGGATTGGAGAGAGGGTATGAGGAAAGAAAAGACTCAAAGAAGATGCAACTGTCTGGCTTAAGCAACTGAATAGGTTGGAGCAGAATTTGAACTTAGTTTTTTAATTTTTTTTGGAGAATGAGGGTTGTGAAGTGAGAAGGGTATATAATGGGTTTAGGTTTGATTTTGTAAATTTGGAGATTCCAACTAGGTATCAAATGCACATATTGGTTAGGTAATTGAATGCATTCATTTGCAGCTCAGGAATTACGTCTGGTTTGGAGAAACCTTTGGGAGCTACAGGAATATAAACATATGTGCATGCATATGTATGCACATATGCATGTATTTATGCATGTGTGTGCATGTATGTAGGTATGTGTGTGTAGGAAGGAAAGTGGGAGATGGAATCAGATCATCTACCTTAGAGTATGAGGGTAACTAGAAAAGACAGCAAGGCACAATCATCTATTTGAGGAGGTGGAACCAGCCAGAGAAACTGAGAAGTGTGCAGTGCGGAAGAAGTAAAACCCTATGAACTTTTTGATCCCAGAGAACAAAATATTTAATCAAATTCCAGTAAGAGACTAAGAGGATAATAGGTAGTGTACCATTGGCTTTAGAAAGGTTAAAGCACCAATGACTCTTTTTCAGAGCCACTTAGTGTAGAAGTAGGGTGGAAATTGGAATGAAGTCAGTTAAGAGGATGGAGAAGCTAGGGTGCAACAAGGAATAATGTGCAAAGGGTATATTATGGTGGAAACATGGACATCAGAAACTGGCAAACCAGGGTAAAAATACCATACAAACCAATTCCTTAGTTTTGTCCACTGAAATAAATTAGTGACCGTATTCCTTAGTTTTCTCATACGGAATTTGGAATAAAAGAAAACTAAACAAAAGCCTCAGAGATCTTGAGGATGACTCTGAGGATGAAATTAGATACTGTCTACAAGTCTCTCAGTAAAATCCATGATGCATGATCAGCAGAGTCTGTCATAAATACCAGCTATCATTGCTTATGTATTTTGTGATTTGTGGAATGCAAATGACAAATATCATCTAGAATTAACTAAAATGATGCAGAGAAAAGTCAGCCCATGCTTTGTTCAGTACAGGAGCTCAGTAGCTATTAGAAAGAGGATTGTTCTGGGCTTTTTCTTGAATTCTCCATCCTGTTTTGACATGAGTTATAGCTTTTCTACCTTGAATAAATCATTTGTAGATAATTCATGGAAAGTTTTTGAGATGTCCCTACAAAAGATAGTTTAAGACTCTAAATTATAAAACAGATCAATTATCTTAACAAATATTTGTTATAATATTAGAGAAATTGCCTTTCCAGTTATCCTTCCAATTTTAGCCAGAGACCCATGGCTTCAAATCCCATCTCCTCCAATTATTTAGCAGCTAAATGACAAGGAGTAAATAAGACCCTCCTCATCTCTGAGGTTCAATTCCTCATTGTATAATTGATTTTTTAAATAATGCTTCATCTACTCAAAAAAATTAGATTTTCTCCCTTGTATTTTATAAGCTACATGCTAAACACATAAAATAGAGTAAAATTAGAAGTTATTGAAGGACTCTGTTAATGCCAATTCTCCTTTTCATACCTGTATTTAGTTTAGTCCTGTGATATAAAAGAAGAGGAAAAGAGGGCTATTTGCCCAAACAGATGTATAATACATGGGGGGGGGGAACCTCAAGTTACTTAATAATCTAATTTTTAACTCTAAATGAAAGGATTTTACTCTTCATTACAGCTCAAAAAGAATTTCAGTGGGCCTGGATTTGATCAGGTACATTATTTCTCAGCACCTATAAATCTCAGCCAGAGACCAGACCCCAAAGCACTTTGAATGTCTTGTGAGCTGTGGCCATGCCCACTTCTGACACAACTTCCAGGGCTACTGAAATCCAAGTCCAAGAGTGTTTCGTTCATCCCTTGAGAGGAAATAGCAGCACTAAGGACAGTGCTGAGTAATTAGAAAGGCAAATCCAGTTCCGCTCCATCCTCTGAGGCACTTCAACCATTCAAGAGGGCCTTGGAGAATTAAAGAATGTCTTAGACCATATTTTTTACCAGAGTGGAACAGAAATGCCATCACTTAATACTGCACAAGAACACATTCCATTAAATGGGAGATCTGACAGCTCTCACTTTTCTGACACTTTGGTTTAGAGAGAAAAACACCTTGTCCTTGTCTTCTAATGCCTTTGTTTAAGCTCTTGCTTAAGAGATACTGACATTATGAAGAAAATTAGCCCAAATCCAACATCCCTGTCAATGTACAGTAGTAATAACATTTTGAAAAAAATAGTTACCATTTGCTACTGGCCTACTGTGGATCAAATACTTTGTCTGCCTTACTTCTGATTGTCATAAGAGAGGTATCTAGTTTGAGAAAAACTAAATTAACTTGCTGAATGAACTGCTTGGTCTTTGATGTCATATACATTTGGTTTCATTGTCTGTTCTATCAATTCTTATCTATGGAGCTTTGGGCAAGGCTCTTACCCTCTCTGTGACTCAGTTACTCATCTCGAAAGCAGAAATGTTAATGCCTCTTTTCTAGAACTACACAGCTAATTAATGGGGAGTAAGGGTACTGCTTTAAGGCATATCTAGCTATGCCTAGCTGCTGCTGTAATAATGCAAATAACATTTTTGTCTCTCCATTTCTGCTGTTCACCGAAATTAGAGGGAACACCTTTTAAAAAAATAGGTTAACAGATGCTGAAGGAAGTTGTAAAAGAGCAGTAAAGGCAAATAGAGGCTTTCTCAGGCTATAGCCAGTTACACTGACACAATATCGAAATTGAAACAACATTAGAATGGGCTTTGGGACATAGGAATCACTTTGTATCTGAAGGAAAACCTCCACGATGTACTTGTTTCTAACCAATCCTCCATGAACGGGTGAGTATGGCTAATATCTTCCTGATGGATGCCAAAAGAGGCAGTAGCTCTTCACTTAGTCTTGAGGCCAACAGGAAACTCTTTAATCACACAAATATCAACCAAGTAGAAGTCAAATGGTCCTTCCCAGTAAACAGATAGGGCTCTCTCAATTCCCTCAGGGCCTGTCTTGACATATTGGCTCTGCAATCCTTTTATGGTGTACTCCAAGCCCCAAGCATATTCCCTTTGGGTTTCTAGGAAGGAACTGGCAAGTATACTAAACAAACTTTTTGATGCAACATTAAGTGAGAATGTGCAGTGCGTTAGATACTGAACTCCCCATTTCTAGTTTCTCTATTTAAATTCAAAGAGGCAAGGCAAAATTACAAATCAAACCCTAGAAATCATAAAGACAGATAGCAACTTAATGTATGAACGCACACAGATTCCTTAAATTTCATTTTATACAGACATCTTAGTTTTTAGGGTTTGTCAGCACGATAACATTAATGTTATACTGTATAATACCACCTCTATTATCATATATTATTTGAGAGTTCTATTACTTTCTCTTATTCATTCATCCATTCAATGCATACTAGTGAGTACATTTGGTATGGATTTTGAGTGAGAATAATCATGTAATAAGACATGGAACCTGTTTCCAAAGGGTTATGGCCTTGATGGGGAGGCCAGTATGTGAAAACAGGATGTATAGCAAGTAGAGTAATAAAATCTTGGGGAAATAATTAGTGCATATGAGCAGGTACCTGTGCTAGTTTGAAAGGATGTATGTACCCTAGAAAAGCCTTGTTTTAATCCTAATCCCATTTTTTAAAGGCAGCCATTTCTTCTAATCCCCATTCAGTACTGTATGCGTGAAACCTTAATTAGATGATCTTCCTGGAGATGTGACTCAGTCAAGAGCAGTTGTTAAACTGGAAAAGGTGGAGACATGTCTCTACCCATTTGGGTGGGTCTTGATTAGTTTACTGGAATCCTATAAAAGAGAATGACAAGAGAGGAACCCAGAGAAATTCTGAGAGAGCAGAACGTCATAACCACGAGAAGCAGAGAGTCCACCAGCCAGCGACCTTTGGAAATGAAGAAGGAAAATGCCTCTCAGGGAGCTTCATGAAAGGAAGCCAAGAGAGAAAGCTAGCAGATGACACTGTGTTCACCATGTGCCTTTCCAGATGACAGAGAAACCTTGACCCTGTTTGTCATGTGCCTTCTCATTTGAGAGAGAAACCCTGAACTTCCTTGGCCTTCTTGTACCAAGACATCTTTCCCTGAATGGCTTAGATTGGACATTTATATAAACTTGTTTTAATTGGGACATTTTCTCAGCCTTAGAACTGTAAACTAGCAACTCATTAAATCCCTCCTTTTAAAAGCTATTACGTTTCTGGTATATTGCATTCCAGTAGCTAACAAACTAGAACAGTACCTGACTAAAGTACTGTGTCAATTGGCTTTTGTAGGTCTGGAAGATGCTTAGACATTAGGGAAAAAATGACACACGAAGAAAAAAGCATTTCATGAAAAAAGGCACAGAGACAGGGGCAAGTGTGAAATTGTACAAAGCTTAATATGGCTTAGAATAAGGTTAGAAAGTCGTTATTCAAAAGTGACACGCAGCCCTGCAAATATGTACCAATGACATTTTACATCACAGTTTTTGCAATGGGATAAGGAAAGCAAAGGCAACAAATAAGTCACAGGTAAGAGTGAAATGGATTTATATTTAGGCCACATCACATCAGAAAAAGCATTAGATGGGATTTGGTGTCAGAAGACATCCATTCCATCCCTGCCCGTTCCGTTTGTGGTTTTGAAATCCAGCAACAATCAAATCCCTATTTTGAGCTTCCAGTATCTAACTTGTAAGGTGAGTATAAAATATTTACCTTGCTGAATTGTCATGAGTAATTAATGTGATAGGACATGTGCAAGTACTTTTGTAAACTATCCAGAGCAAGACAAGTATTAGTGATTATTATTACTCTGCTTCCACTTCTGCTATTTGTTGAAGCTAGAGGAAATCCTTTTAAAAAGATAGGTTAACAGGTGCTAAAGAGCATTTCAAAAGAGCTGTTACACCATATGGAGGCTTTCTCAGGCTAGAACCAGTTACACTGAACAAATATTGAAATTAAAATAGCATTAGAATGGGCCTTGGTACATAGGAATCACTTTGTGTCTTCAGGAAAAGCTCCACAATATACCTGTTTCTGGACAATCCTCCACAAACAGGTGAGTGTAACTAATGTATTCTTGATGGATGTTGAAAGAGGCAGTAGCTCCTCACTTAGACTTGGAGCCAATATGAAACATCTTTAATCACATAAATGTCAACTAAGTAGAAGTCAAATCGTTCCTCCCAATAAACAGACAGGGATCTCACATCTCCCATGGCGCCCTTGGCATATCAGTTCCTGAAAGCAGGATGAAGCAACAATATCTATCAGTTATAATAGGGATCAGCACTTCTTATCTGAAAGCAGCCAGATAGCAAATGCTTTAGGCATCGCAACCATAAAGTCTCCTTTGAAACTACTCAGTTCTGCCTTCATAGTGTGAAAGTAGCAATTGACAATATGTAAATGAATGGCTATAGCTGTGTCCTAATAAAACTTAAGTACGGAACTGGAACTGAAAGTTCATAAAATTTTCACTTGTCATGAAATAGTATTCTTTTGATTTTGTCAAACATTTACAAATGCAAAAAGTTTTTTCTTTATTCACCGACCGTAAAAAAAAAGGAGGTTGGTTAGGTTTGCTGATCCCCATATTAGACAAATATTTTTTAAACTCAAAGTCTTTCCTCTTTTATTATGAGAAGTAGAGATGTAAAATATATGCTCTTTTTCTTCTGGGAAGCAATCCCATTAAAATATGCACACAAACTAAGAAAATAAGGAATTGTTGAGTGTTCCCCAATTGGTACAGAATTCAAAAGAGATCAGGATAACTCTTAAGTGATTTGAACAGTGAAAGATTTGGGGCAGAGGTGCCCCTTGGGTCACAGCTTTGATAGGAATGAGCTGGGTGTCCTCAGTTTCCTGCTTCTTTCAAAGATTTGCCATGGAAATAAAAAGAGAAGAGATTATAAAGATAAAAGCACTTGTTAGAAGCATATGTACTGTCAGATATGATATTGTATTACTTAGGGTTCTCCAGAGAAACAGAATCAACAGGGAACACTTGCAAATATAAAATTTATATAAGTGTCTCAAGTGACCGCCGGAGCGCAGAGTCCAAAATCCACAGGGCAGGCTGTGAAGCCGATGATTCCGATGGAAGGTCTGGACTAACTCCACAGGAGAGGCTCACCAGCCGAAGCAGTTAAGAGCCTGCCTCTTCTAAATCCTCCTTAAAAGGCTTCTAGTAATTAGACTGAGCATTACTCATTGTAGAAGACACTCCCCTTTGGCTGATTACAAATGGAATCAGCTGCAGATGCATCTGACATGATCATGATTTAATTCTATGAAATGCCTCATCACAACAGACAGGCCAGTGCTTGTCCAACCAGACAAACAGGTACCACTACTTGGCCAAGTTGACACATGAACCTGACCATGACAGATATGAATAAGCTCTCTTCCTTGTTGGAACTTTGCTTGTAGAGAGATTGGTTTGGGAGACCCAAAGGCAGTTGGAAACTTTTAAAGAAACCACAGGGATATGACTGGATCATATTGCTATTTGTACAATCAAGTTAATTAGGTTAAGTAAATCACTATAAAGGAAATATAAAAATTACTGTGGAGAAACAGAGCATTGTTTGCTCAGTGTACAGGAGTAATGTATGGGAAGGTCAATAGGGCAATTCCAAGGTTCCAAACTTGTGTGCCTTGTATGGGTTATGGGTGTATAGTAATATATTGATTCCCTCAACCTCTCAAGGAGGAAAGGTAGAGCTTAGGGTAGCTGGAATACCCAAACTGTTGGCCTTGTCCCAAGATCCTGAAATTATGGCCTTATTGGAATGGGAAATACAAGGAATGCTAGATCAAACTCAGTAATCTCAGGCTTACATTGTCAAGTTAGCATAGGCAAAATCCACTGAAAAGCTACTTAAGGACGAAATGAGGGAAACTACAGCTGGCAAAAGAATGAACAGCAAAGAAAATTTTAGAAAAGAAAAGAAAGGTTCAAAATTTCCATAAGGCTACTGCTTCAAAAGTTCTGTGAACTGCTAAAAATATATATATATTAAGAGAAAGCCATAAAAATCCTGAGGGTTTGGTGCTTGCTTTGGCAGCACGTATACTAAGATTGGAACTATACAGAGATTAGCATGGACCCTGTGCAAGGATGACACGCAAATTCATGAAGTGTTTCATATTTAAAAAAAAGAAAAAAAGAAAAAAAAATCCTGAGGGCTTGAATGACTTGTTCACTTTTCAACTTTTAAAAAGCTGGAGGTGAGATTTGAGTTGAATAACTGTCAGTTTTGTTGCAAGGTCAAATCTAAATGTTGAAAGGTAAAGAAGAACCAAGAGCAGAGTCATATTCAAATCAACGGGCTTTGCCATGAGCCCAAGTATTGTCCCTAGGTGTTTATCCTTAAGAGGGGAAAAAGCAAAATTCTGTAAAGTTATAAGCCATTAAAAAAAAATGAAATAGTGAACCATCAAATAACTTATGTATAGTGAACTCAAAGGGCATGGGATATCATGGCATTAGAACACAAAACTTTGAATAGAGCAAATCTTTCCAGGCCAATTTAGGTACCTTTTATTTTTTTCTAATGAAATAGTACAGGAAGGTAGAGACAAGACAGAAATAATGAAAGCTATCTATGTTCTTTTTACAAAGATTTAATTAATTCTACCCTAAAGGACTTTCTTCTTGATAAGCAAGAATTTTGCAGAATTGCATATAATATTTTGTTTGGAAAAAAACTGACTTTGACTTTTTATATGTCCATCTCAAATAAGGCCATAAATAGTATTTTCCAATAATCATTCCTAGAGTATGTTATGTTATAAAACTTATGAGAACCTGTCTTAAGATATTGAGAATATTCTTATCAAATACATAGATGAACCTCACCAGGTAGAAATATTAACATATAAGAAATAGATATAATTCGAAATGACATGATACCCTGGCCAAAGGTGGTTACTGAAAAAGAGAAAAAGTGATGAAATTTGATTCACATGAGGAAAAATAGTAAGCACACCTAAATGCAGAAGAGGACAGGATCTGTGTAGGGGAAAGTACAATGAGTCAAACAAGAGCACAGGTTTAATTTGAATAAATGGCAAAATGAAGGAATCTTTGTGCACTGCATATCATTCAATGGGCCTTAAATGTCTGCCCACCAGCTTTTATTCTATTTCAACAGAGGTATAACTCTGTGATTAGAACTCTGCTTACCAGTGATATAATTCTATGTTGGTCCCTCCATCTCTGAATCTCTGAGTCTCATGAGGACAGTGACTAAGCCCTTGTACCCTCCTTTCTACATTCCTGTGGACAGAGAAGTCTTTGGGGCCTCTCTATTAATTTTGTTGGATGGATCAATCATCAAATGTCAGCCTAAAATGCCATGTTAACTACAGTGAGAAATGTGGAATGTAGGAGGATTGCAATAACTGTTCAAAAACAATATGAGGCATTTTTAAATAGATCCCCCAAATTAATTTGGATTTATAAACATAAAAATAAAGTATGACCTGGATCCCTGTACACCTCGAAAAAGAGGAAAGTAAATAATTTGCTTGTCATCAAAAATTTATTGAGTTCCCTTACATGATGTTTCATAAATGTCCTTTAAATATTAACTTCACATTAAGGAAAGTATTTAAGGAGTTATGGTTGTTCCTAACTGATAGAGATTTAAGTTTTCCAGGCATTTTATTAAAATGCATCCCGAGAGTAGTATGGTGGGCTACCACAGAGTCATTAATTTCCATTTAGTTTCAGTTATTTGCCTAATTGCACATTAGCATTGTTTTTTTTTATTATGAATATGAAAATAAGCAGGACTATTCAGAACTCACATAGCACCCATTATATGCCACGTCTTCACTGGCCTTGGGGATATGGGGATTGTTGATACAATTCTTGCGATTGTTAGACTAGATAAGATCATGGATAGTTGAAATGCAGCTTCATTTAAATTGTGGACTGTAGAAAAGTTCCAATAATTGTAGATAAATGTTCCATGGAAAACAAAAACATTATAAAATAAAAATGATTAATTAGAAAATGATATTTCATGAGAAATGTGTATTTTCCAAATCTGGCCAGTCTTTGTCATTGACATGTTCTAAGAAACACTTCAATAAAGAAATAAAATGAAATTTGTTTATCCATTCCATCAAATGTTTTGATCAAAGGTCATTTTCTCCCAAACCTCATTAATTAATTTCTGCTCTATGAATTTAAACTCTGGCCTAGAGTCAGAAAGTTGACTAACTGGAAGGAAGCCTCAAAACTATTCTTGACACATTATGTGACCTTGGACAAGATACTTTAACTCTCAGAAATCCTGTTTCCTTAAATGTAAAATAAGCGAGCTGGTCTAGATGAGTCTCAAAGGGTTTACAGCTTTCAAGCTTGATCACACGAAGAAAAGATCTAGGCAAAAAGGAAGCTGCTTCTGTACAGATTTTCAAAATGAGTCTAGGTCAAGCCAAAGGACACATAATAATTGCATTAATGACTAGGACTGATAGAACGAATTAATTCTTCAAAAAAAAATAACATAGGCAAAAAAATTAAGAATTAAAAAATTGTGCTTTGCATTTAATCAGTGTTCCTTCAAGCTCAGGATTATAACATTTTAGCAGAAGACACCAAGAAACGTATTGTACGAGAAAGTTTAGTTAACTAACATGGTATCATTCACAAGGTGGAATTCACCATCGCCCTTCCCCATTTATCCCATATTCCTTTTAATTAGCTTCCAGCAATTCTTCTTCAACCCATCTATTTCAACCCAATTGATCTTTCTTCAACCTATACATTTATTTAGCTGTTAAAACTTGCCCAAAGCATTTACTCCTATGGTTTGGGTTCCGTGGGAACATGAAGGACTACTTTTTTGTTCATTTCGCTAAAACTATTAACCTGAAGGACCAAGGGAATCTCACTCTCCTCAATATTTTAGGATGAATACCTCCAGTTTTCCCTAAGTCTCCTCCAACAACAACAGCCCTTCTTACCTCCCAGATGTTCATGGAGATAAATACTGCTATTCCAGATTTTTAGAGCATGTGAGGTTTTCTAATCCCCATCTTGCCCATTTGTAAACTGAAGACCAGTGAGATGTAGTGATGTGCCTACCTAAGGTCTCACTGTTAAAGATCAAAATTTGAACACAGGTGTGTCTGAAGGTGGGAGTAGGGTGCTATGAGACTGACACCTGGAGGAAGATGCAACACCAGGCACATGGTTGTATCCCCTCCAAGCTTCCCCTTCTCTGTCATGCCTGAGGACTAGAAACAGCCTTGGTTACAAAATGAGAGGAAGATTCAGAATAGCTGTGGTATTAGGTTACATCTCTCTTGATTGCTTTGCTTCTTTCACATCTTCACAAATCTACCAGAGACTCCTAATTGCCGTAGCCTGTCCTTAAATCCTTTTCTCAGGAAGAAGTTCCTTACTGAGCCCATTCAAATAAATAAAATGACCCCATGCCTTGAAGGATTCTCTAGGGGTGGAGATAATGGACTAGCAAAGTACACCCAGAAAGGGAAATTAGGAAAATTGCTATTATTTAGATGGAAATGGTTTAGTAAATGGCTATTTTCCAATTTCAGAAATTTGAATATGAAAGTGTCAATCTCATGAGAGCTAGACTGTTAGTTGTTTTTGCGTTTGCATGTGTGTGTGTGTTGTTCAGAACTAAATTACTTTTTTTTAAATTCTAGTAACACATATACAACCTAAAATTTCTCCTTTTAGCCACATCCAAATATATAATTCAGTGCTGTTAAGTACAGTCACGACTTCCTACTACCATTACCACCCACCCAGTACCAAAACTCTTCCATCACCCCACATAGAAACTCTCCACAATTGAACCACCAACTCCCTCGTCTCTGCTGGAACTTAACCCTGGATAGCCATATGCTGAATGAACTCGCTGATATAAAATTTTTGGAATAAGCATATCCATAAAGTCAGAATCTAAGCTGATAATTTTAAGGAAGACTTTTTCTGAGTAGCCCTGTGGAAACTGAATGCGCTCCCAGAAAAGATCACTGTTCCCAAAGCTTGGCTTAAAGCACGATAGAGTTGTTGTCACCTGGAAAGATTAAGGTACAGGTCTGGGCAGCAAAGATGCTATGCTAAGGTTGGAGAGCAAAAAGAGAGACAAGAAGGACAGCACTGTGACTTCATCAGTAGTATTCATTTTACAAATTAGAATGATCTCAAATGCTTAAGAAAGTAGAATATGGTATTAACCACAGCAAAGAACAGACCGCACATGCTGCTCCGTAAAGATATGAAACCGTCTGACTGAGTACAATTCTTCTTCAAATGAGCTTGGTGGTTCTAAACAAGTATTTTACCATTTAGCCTCAGATCTGGGGCCCTTCTCATTTCATGATTTTAGGATTCTATTCTTTGATAAATAAAAGAATCTTGAGAGTTCAAGAAATATTTTAGAAAATCTACAGGAGAACCACAGAATAAAATATTTAACCTTCATCCCTATATTTGTTAATGCTCTTCAGAGAAACAGAAATGACTCATTATAGGAATTGACTCATATAACATAGGGATGGATAAGTCTGAATTTCATAGGGCAGGCTGCAAGTTGGAAATTTAATGAAGGTGATATTGAATTCACCTGAAGAAGCTGAAATCTTTGTTGAAAGTAGAGAGAGAAATTTTCTGTTCTGACTACTGAAATCATCAGTTCTCTTTTAAAGCCTTAAACTAGTTGGATGAGGAGACTCCTGTAAGGTCTGAAGACAATCTCCTTTGTTGAATGTAGATGCAACCAACCATAGATGCAAGTAACTGACTAACGATTTAAATCTGCAAAATACCCTCACAGTAACAATGAGGCCAGTGCTTATTTGACTAAACAACTGGACACATTAACCTAGCCAAGTTGACACATGCAAATAACCATCACACCCTCCTCTAAATATTAAGACAATTGTTGGTCTTTATCATCATCAGATTGTGAAGTGAATGTAATGAACAATTCATGTTTACTTCTAACTAAAATAGCCACTATAGTGATAGCATATTCTTCTATTAAGTTTATGGTCTGTGCACTGCCCATTATGCATTACCCCTAATTCTCACAGTGCATTTAGAAAGGAAGCATCCTCATCCCATTTTGCTGATGAGGAAGTTCAGTCTCTGAAATATCATATAATTGCTCCAGTTACAACTCATCTGGTAACTGCTGGAGCAGGGAGAAATGGGATGCAGGCTCTCTGACTCCAAGTTCCAATCTTTAGTGTTAACTAAACACAATGTTAACTTACCTGTGCTGTCTTGAAAAATAGTCCCAAGAGTAGAAAAGGACAATACCTGGACGTCTAAGTTTGGAACTCTGTACAAAGGAGCTGGCTAATATACAATTGATATTTGATTTGAAATCAGATTACCCAGGAATGGTCTTAAAATAACCAATGAGTTAAATAGGATTAGGATGGAAATACATCAATAAGTTTGATATTCTCTATACATAGGGAAATCATACAACTCAACAACAAAAGAACAAACATCCCAATTAAAAAATGGGCAAAAGATATGAATAGGCATTTTTCCTGAAGAGCAAATACAGATGGCTAAAAAGCACATGAAGAGATGCTCATTTTCATTAGCTATAAGGGAAATGCAAATCAAGACTACAGTGAGATACCACCTCACACCTATGAGAATGACTGCTATTAAACAAACTACAAATTTTGGAGAAGATGTGGAGAAATTGGGACACGTATGCACTGCTGGTGGGAATGTATAATGGTACAGCCGCTATGGAAGACTGCTTGGTGGTTACTTAGGAAACTAAATATCAAGTTGCCCTATGACCCAGCAATAGCACTACATGGTATATATCCAGAATTTCTGAAAGCATTGACACAGACATTTCACTCCAATGTACATAGCAGCATTATTCACAATCACCAAGAGATGGAAACAATCCAAACGTCCATCAACAGATGAGTGGATTAACAAAATGTGGTATATACGTATGATGCAATATTACACAGCAGTAAGACAAAATGACATCTTGAAGCACATGACAAGATGGATGAACCTTGAGGACATAATGCTGAGTGAAATAAGTAAGACACAAAATGATAGATACTGTATGATTCAACTTTTATGACCTTCAGAAAGGTAAAATTAGAGGCTTATAATGCAGAATATAGGGGGTCTAGAGATACATAGATGGTAAAGATGGGCGAACGCGTAGCAAATGAGGTTGAATTAAGATGTAAGGGAATAGATAGATGTGCAGGCAGTCCTCTAGTGGGTCTATAAGTAATGTGATTGAAAGGAGTTGCATGGACCTATGTGTCCCACTGAGTAACACTACAAATATAAATAAGTCCTTGCATGAAAAAATAAACAACAACAATAAAAAAATCAGACACTAGCAACAGGACGCCTGTTGATTTCCCTACTGTTTCTCACCAAAAGCCATGAAAGTCACACGTGTAGAATTCTAAGGTCAAAGAATAGGCCATGGGCCACGGTGGCTCAGCAGGCAAGAATGCTTGCCTCCCGTGCCCGAGGACCCGCGTTCGTTTCCCAGTGCCTGCCCATGTAAAAAAAAAAAAAAAAGAAGAAAAAGAAAAAAAGAATAGGCCATGAAAAAGATTTTAGAGTTCATTGGCCTAATATTTTATTTTTCAGATACAGAAAGTGCAAATTATTGCATGACTTGTTTATTCACCCCCAATTTGCTAGTTGATTTATGTGATCATGGGCTGGACCCAAAGTTTCCTAGATCCTTGGATGTCTCAACTGTGAAGGACCGGTGATAATAATAAAACCTATTACATAGGGGTGAATCAAGAATTAAATGAAGCAATGTATCGATATTGCCCAGGATAGCATGTGGCACAGTGAGAATATTCAGTAAGTGTTGACAAATTCCAGTTCACATCAAATATGTCCTTCAGAAGTCTGGAAGTCAGCACACCTGTGAAACTTCCCATATCTAATTGAGCGCACATGAGACTGCCTTCTTTGACTACCTATTACCCCATTATGCACCAGAAAACCTATGACTTAATTATAAGTTTTTAAGTCGTTCATGCACAAGGCTTTGATTCTCAATTAAATTTAAAGTTTCTGCAGAGCATATACTGTGATTTCTCCAGAATTTCCCATATCCTCCACAGTGCTGACTTCAATTTCTAGGTCATAGTAAGTTTCTCACGGTTAACATTTCACTGATTAATTAAAATTTTACAATTATTTTATCAATTTAAAGCATGCACCTTTCAAAAATTTAAATAGTTGATAAGTCTTACCATGGAAATTGTTCAGAAGGAGAAAATTCAAACCATTCCAGGGCAAGTCACCAGCAAAAGCACAACTCACACAGACTCTGATGGGAAGATGTTTTAGTCACATGAAGAAGAGACAGAGAGAGAGAGGTCAGCTTCCCTAGTGGGTGACAGTTCCCCATAGTCAGCAGGTCTCAGTCCATGATGACACAGGAAGGAACCACACTGTACTAGTGGAGGAACCACACTCCCTCCCTGCCAAGGATGGATACACTGAAAACAGGCAAGCTGGATGTCATAATACACTCCCAAAGGAGTCAGATTGTTTCCAGTGAATGGTTGCATATTTTTAGGAGAATAGGGGTAGGAGTCTAAGGCAATCCCTTAGCTACCAGTGCCTTGGGTTTTATCCCACCAGGTCTACACCTGGTCCTAAGCACAGGATGCATTTGCAGGTCACAAAGGAAGGTGGCAGGCCATGCTAGGACTTTCCCCTACCACAGAAATTATATTCCTTTGCTCCATCTTTCTCTCTTCTCTGACTTTAATTCCTCAAAAGAAAACACTTCAAACTATTTCACAGATGTTTCTTCTTGTATCATCCTCTATTTTTCTAAATAAAATATCTATGTTGCTAACTTTTGAGTTTCCAATTTCCCACTGTGGGGAAATAAGGATTTAACTTTCTTACTTGCCTCTCCTCCATCAACCAAGAAGAACTAACTTAGAGTTGTTGGTTACATCAGTATTCAGGGTTTATATCATTGTGACTACATGGCCAACCTAAGCCATGCCTGCATCTTAATTACTTTTATTATGTGTAAATCTTTTTTCTTCCCTAATGCTTTCACTCTCCTGGTTATCTATGCCTCTCAATAATTACCTGAGGTGTGAATCTCTTTTCAACACCCTAAAACACATCAGGTATGCAGTTTCATTCCATCCTTCCCTCCTGAAGTCCTCGATCTTCCTGCTTCAGTCAGGCCTTTTGCTCTCCAGGACTGCTGCTCCACTGCTCTCCTAGATTTTCCCTTCACCATCATCTAGGAAATGCGTGCGCTTTATTCTGAATTGTAATTCCTTTGCCTGGATACAACGACTTCCTGTTTTTCTGCTTCATTTTGGGAACATGTTTCCAGAAAAAAAACACAGGGAAAATGAAAAAAATTAAATTTTCCTCATCTGTAAACTAAATTCTGCTCTCACACTTGATGAGTAGCTGGGTGAGGTGTAGAAATTTCTGTCTGAACATATTTCTCTTAAGATTTTGAAGTCATTGCTCCACTGAAGTTTTAGATTCTGGTTCAGTGACTAAGAAGTCATTTATTCTGTAATCTCTTCATTCCTTATAGAATGACCGCTCATTTTTTCCTTTCTCCAACCTTTTAGGGCCTTCTGTTTTGGCTGCTGTTCTGAAATTCCATGACCTGTGTGAGTTCTTCTCCATTCGTTGTGTATCCAGGAAGTCTTTACCAGCTGCATTCTAAAAATCTCTACCACTACTTCTTCTTTTCTGATTTCCCGTCTTACTGGAACAAAAATCTTTTAGACATATGAGACTCTAACTGAGATATCAGGATATAAGAGATGATTTTGATTACTGAATCATTGTATAGATATTACATTTTGCTTTCTGGTGTATTGGAGTAGACAGGAAATTCCTGAAATCTCTAAATTATAAACCATCTGCTTTGCTCTCTGATGATGATTGTATAGCCTTTATCTTCTACCCCTGTGATTGATAAAATCCTTGTGACTAACCTTATCTGAAAAACTCAGATATCTAGTTTTTCAACTTTAGAGTCTGGTAATCACTAAAGAAAACCATAATGTTCATTAATGAAGGGTCCTGGGTCAGCCCAGAGCTAACCCACCCTGAGTCCAAAGTAATCTTAATAACTGAGACCAGATCTAACCAAAGTGGGACTGCCTGATATGCGCAGTAGTTTAGACTTTAATCTACAAGTCACCTATACCTCATCACACCATTTCTTACATAGGTTGTATAACTAAGCATGTAATCAATCTATGCATGCTCAATAATTAGATCACCTGTAATTACAACAGGTTAGATCACATATTTATCATTTAATTCATGGCTGTTCTAAGCTGGATCTTGTGGGGGTAAACCCAACTACTAATTTCTGGGAATTTTCAGCCTTGAAAGGAAGAAAGAACAAAGACAGGTTTGGGGGCCATGCACTGCAGGGGTGCTCAGTAATTTCCCTGATCAAAGCATAAGTAAATCACCTGGGAATGCACAGATCCCAGAAGGGTGGGTCAAAGATCCATCAATTTGAGGACATTGCAAGAAGACAAGGAAAGGCATTGATAAAAAGGTAGAGGTAGATAAGGTAATTGCATTTATGAGCCTAGTGCAGTTTGAATGTAGCAACTCCAAGGACTTCATTCATAGATTCAAGCTTGCTCTCTGGTCTTCTTGCTGGAGGACCTTACGTGATAAACTCAAAGAATTTAGGGTTATATAACCAGTGTGTTGGACCTGAAGGACCTCCCAATTGTAATCAAAATGGTATTTTTTTTTTCTCTTGCTGTTCTTTCAATGATTTTTTTAAGTATGGGGTGGTCCGTTCTCTGCTTATGGAATATCAGTCTCTATGTAACTCAGAAGTTAAGATTTAAGAAATGATTATGACTGCTTAATCAATATAGAGACATTTTTTTTACTTCCTAGTGATTAGAATAGCCAAAGGAAATACCTGAAATTGCTGAACTGCAATCTAGTTGCCTTAATCTCTGATAATGACTGTCTACCTATATCGTTTTATCTTGTGAATTTATGATTGTAAAGACTTTGTCACATAACTCCTTTAACCATTTGTTTTTTTCAACTTTAGATTCCTATAATCACAAAGGCAGCTCCCTAATGTTAATGCATGAGTAAGCTCAGAACTAACCATTGATTTGTTCTTATAACTCTTAGTTTAGTTATAGCCTATCTCCCTTCCTTTACATTTGTAAATGGTTTCTGATAATACTTGTTATTGAAACGCTAACAGCTTCATCTCCCCTTGTCTGAATCCATAAACCTTAGACTCTGAAGAGAGATTTTTTGTCCCATAGGACATTTGATCTCCTGCTTTACACCTAACAATAAGCTGTTTCTCTTTTTGAAGCCCTGGGTCTCAGGTATTCATTGGGTGGAGAACCCACTGCTTTTGTCCAGTATCATCTATGACTTCCTTCTGGAATTAGGTAACTATGTTTCTAAAGTTACTTTAGATGCCTAAAGTGTTTCTGGTATTTAAAAATGTCCAGAACTAGATATCAACCCAAACCCTACTAAACAGTCTTTTCTTGCCAACCTGGGGCAGTTGCTGCTAGCTAGAGGGCTGCTTACAGTGCAAGTTGTGGGGGTAGGTACACTTTTTCTAGGTCAAATATCCTTCCTCACTCTCCAGGCATGCACAAGCTGCTGTTTCCTATTCCAGGAGGGGAGAACAGGAGAGGTAAGGGGCTGAAATGGATTGTTTGACTCAGTAAACACGTTCCCTTTTAGAATAAGATTGTAATGGTTTCCAATTGTTCCAGTTTGCTTCTCGATCTGTGTCTCCAAGCCCTGAGGTACTATACATATTCCAGTTGGGTGGGAGGTCAGGCCCATGGAGGAAATAATGATAACACAGTAACAGAAAGAAGAAGAAACAGAACTTCAACTATTTCTCATCTGTCATTTTACGGGATCAAGTAGAATTCTTAGTTGATTTAAAATAAAAAAAATGGTAACTGTGAGTTATAACATTTTTTGTTTGATAAACGCAAAATTTAATTCATCCATGAAATATGATCCATCCATGAGTAATATATTTAACATAGAAATTTTGATTTTATTGTTTTTTTTTGTACTATAATGTTCACTTTATTTTAACTTTGAATTTTTATAATATTTCCTATTGCCATGATTATAGAAACAAAGATCCTTAAGAGGGCATTTTCACAGACCATGTTTCCTCTCTTTGCCATTGATATTTTTAGTTTCCTTAAATAATTAATTCTGCAAAAAAATGTGGTTTATAGAGGAGGAGATTGCTAAAAATATGACTTTTGGTGATCATAAAATAAGCTAGCTGTGACCCTGAGGGAAACTACAGGCTTTTCTAACTTCCCATGTGGACCAGGGGCTCTGCACACCCAGGAGCTCATGAACGCATCCTGCTCTCGGTCCACTGGGAGCTCAACCTGGCCTCTTTCTCGGCTCCACTCCCTACCTAAGTCCTGTTCTAGCTATGAAATTTCCACAGTTCTCATGTCTCCATGCTTGTGGTGGTGCAGTTTCCTTGGAATGGGATTTCCAGTGCTAGTATACACTGCTGGTGAGCACCAACAAGGCACTCAAAGTAGTTTTATTTCTTTTATGAAACCTTCCTGGTCACTGCTCCAAGAAAAATAATCAGTCTCTTATCTGAGCACCCCTGCATCCCAAACATTCTCCTACCTTGAGATCTAATGGAAATAGCTCTTTTTTTTCTTGAAATATTTCAAGTAATGATAAAAGAAAAGAAAAAACAACACATTCCCATGCATCCACCAACCGGATTTAACAAATTGTCACATGTTGCTAATTTTGGTACAGATCTTTTCATTACTATTATTCTTTCATTATCCATTACTGTTGTTATTGTTATGGATATAGAATGTAATGTATACCACTGAATGCCATTTCCTTCCTGTCCTCATTGCTGCTCACCCATCAGTAGAAGGAAACAGTTTTCTGAGGTTGATACGTATTCTTCTAATCCATACTGTATACATTTACTATATATGTATATGCCCCCAAAAAGATCACATATATGTGTGTACTAATTTATATGAATATATTGATATTAGATAAATGCATGGCATTTATCTACATTTTAAAATTCATTTTTAATTTAAATAAATGGTATCATAAAGGTTGTATCCTTCTGCTACTTGTTTCCTTTTACCATCATGTCTTCAGCTCTTATCCATCTGGTCAGGTTTATTGATGAAAGTTGTTGTATACGGTTTTCTATTGTATATGTCACAATTTATTTATCTATGATGGGAGTTATCTATTCACCTAACTATGGAAATAAATGTTGTTCTCTATCAGTTTTTCAGAAATGTAAACAAAGTTGATCAGATATGTGAATAGATGCATAAGTATGTTTACAATATGTAATCAGAAGTTAAATATATAGTCTGTAGTGTCTGAGTACCTTACTGTATTACAGACTGTAGAAATGGTCTCCAAAACCATGGTATGAATGTATTGTCATATACTTAATGTCTGAGAATGCTTATTTCTCCCTCTTTTGTAATCTCTGAATTTTTTTTGAATACCAGCAACTGGAGGGTTGTGAGATAAAATCTTTCTGTTTTAATTTGAATTTTTTCTTTAATTACTGCTAAGGTTAATTTATTCTTCTTTCAACAAACATACATTGAGCACCTGCTCTGTGACTGGCTTTGGTCCAGGCTTTTGGGATACCTCAGTAAAAAATTAGAAAAAAACACTTGCTTCTGGGAGGGCAATGGTCACAAACAATAAATGCTGTCAACAGTAATGTAAATAATTGGCAATTATATAAATCTCCAGAAGAATAACACACACCCACTCCATACCCAAGACATGAAAGGGACCATTGAGCCCAATAGAAAATTAGTGCAACAAATTAGTCAGATTTATCACTGGTTATCTTTTAGCCATCACAACTGAAGGATAGTTTTTCCCTTCCTAATCAATTGCTTCCAGATCAGGCCAATCGATTCATGTAGATGCTGAAAACTTTATATCAGAATTTCTGATGGAGTATCAAATGAAAAACAAATCCATATTGAGGTAAGGAGAGACTTTATCCAAAAGAATTATGCAGTGAGAGGAGGAGTACTATTGCAATACATGAGGGGGATTGTTGAAATAAGGAAAATGTTCTGATGATAAGAACTGCCTTTATCTCAAAAGTTGGAAAGAAAAGGACTTTTCTTTGAAGGGGATGATGAAGTCTAAAAAGAATCTAGTGTGGGGAACAGTAATGAACAGGGTGGCATGATCAGATAGTAGACCACAGAATGTTTTTCCCCGAGGCCAGCCTATTCTCAGGAGGGGCCTTTAAGAAAGGGCTATGGACTAGCTCAGGCTGAAGTTAAGTCAAAGTTCAGGCATCTGGAGGAAGAGGAGAACCTCAAACAAAGTTTGCCAAATCAAGGTATCTGGTGTTTTGTCCATATCGGTCAGTGGATACAGACAGTTCAGCTAACTTTTATGAGGCAATGAATGGAAATTTGAAGGGTCTATGTCTGGCCTTGTCATGGGTAAATAAGGGATCCTATGATCTTATCTAGGTCATAGAGGAAAGGGGGTTTCTTAGCAATAAGAATACAAATACAAAGGGTAGGTGGAATTTAGCAGGATCACAGGGCATGGGTCAAGTTCAACATTGTCAAGAATCTTCCATCAAATATGAAGAATATTGTTTATCCAGTGGGGGCATAATAAAGCACCACAAAGCAATAACCTAAAGCATTGACAATAATGCCTATTCCCCAGGACATGGCAAGTAACTGGGCTCAGGTTGGCTGTTCTCACTTGGGGTTTCCCCGTCACTGAGGTCAGATGATGGAATGGCTGGTGTCATTTCGGGAGCCCTTCACTCTTGTGTCTGTTGCTGGGCTGGAGAGGTGCACACAATGGGAGCTGGCAGAGCTAAGGATCCTGGGGCAGATCTGCTTTCTCCACTCAGTCTCCTCACATGGTGGCCTCAACATGATGGGATATTTTAAATGTCAGCTCCCAGCTTCTGGAAAAGGTATCCAGGAGAAACCAGCAGAAAATGTATGTCCTTTTCTAAACTAACTGTGAAATTCATGCAGTGTCATTTCTACCACTTCATGTTCATTGAGGTATTCTCAGAAGCAATCCAAGTTCATGGCAGGAGAGGGTGGGGGGTATAGACTCTGCCTTTTGATGATGAGAGTGTCTAAGAACTTAAAACATGTTTTAAAACCACTACAATGGCAAATCATGATCACATGTCTAAACAAATCTCATTTCTATTCAGGCTGCTAATTTTAGAAATAACTAAAATGTGAGTCTTCTTACACAGAAGATCTGCCAGATATGCGTACAATGAAGGCAAATTTGTTAAAAATCATTCTCTAAGGATTTTCTTAACAAAGAGCATCTGTATACCCCAAAACAATCACTTATGAGGTAATTTTTTCCCTTCTGAATAATTTTACTGCCAAAGTTCTAGCCCAACAAAATAAAAGAAGAAAAGTGTTACTATTTGTAGAAATAGCTCAACATTTTACAAGTTGCCAGAGTATGTATGGACAGATGTCTATGGATAAGGGCCCTTGAAAAAACAATCTCAGAAAGATAAGAAATCCATCAACTTTGATAAATATTTTACCATAAAGACATGTCCCTCTCAGCTTGAGTTTCCATTGCACAAATCTCCCACAGAAGGTAAGAGTAAGATGGCATATAAGATCTCATCTTATGGACTCTTTTTGATCTTCAAGGCCTTGTATCCTTGATACTAAGGATAGGGAAAAACTATACTACAGATTACTTGTCCCCAAAGAGTTTATGAATTTGTGAAGTCACAATATATGTTCTAAAATAAGCAAGAGTAACAACTAAATAATTATAAGAGAAGCTACAAATTCTGGAATGCTTGCTACATATCAGACAAAGTTCTGGATACATTATTTATGATGGCTTTTTACTTCTGGACAAATTTTGGGATGTGTACATTTTCTCCTCATTTTGCAAACTAAGGAAAATTGGTGCTAAAAGACTTTATCACACACTAAGTTCACGCAGAATGCATTAACCAATAGAACAAAACAAAGGACCATATAGCATGCCAGTAGGCTCATTATGGGTGATACACAAGATGGGCAGTGACCCTAAATATCATCTCATTTCAGAGATGGGAAAAAGAATCTTTACAATTGGGGTGTTAGAAAGGGTTTAGAGGAGGCTGGGTTTGAGCTGACTCTTGAAAGATGACTAAGTGGCATTTGTATTATTGATGAGAGGGTGAAAGAAATGGCTTTGGCAAATGAACACGTTCTTCAGTTTTGATTACAAGGAGAAGAAAAACATTAAGGAGGTAATTTTATATATAACACATTGTCTGGCTTAAATCATTTTTTTAGGGAAAATAATAAAATAGATTTTATTCAAACCCTTGATGTATCTAGTATTGCATGAAGAATACTTCAAAAATTTGATTATATATGTCATTCAAATAAGAGTTTGTAGATTGCATATTGATTGGAAATCATACAGTATGTGAAATGAAGAGTTTCAAAGCATCATCCTTTGGGGACTCAACACAAGCCTTTTATCATGGCCCATTGGAGTAGTTTCCGAACACCTTGCATTCCCTTTATCTTCTGGATTTGCTTCTGAGTGCCAAATTTTCTACCTATAGTTGCACTGCAGGCCTATGGGGCAGGTCTTCAGGACTCCTGTAAACCAAGGAATAAACTCGTTTCCCTGGTCATATTGATTGGCTGACACGTAGAGATACACAAGCTAGAACAGGCAGTGTAACTCTCAGGACTATTGCTGTGGACGCAGGAAAAAGGCCCCTTGCTCTTTTCTGACCTAGAATGGTTTAACCTTGGAACTCAGGCAACCACTATGGGGCTGCAGATGCCAGGTGATTGTGAGTAAGGACAAAATGTGAAAAGTAGCAGAGTAGAAGTGAGTTGAAGAGATGAAGACAAATCAATTTTGCACTATTCTCAGAATTTAGAAATCTAAAGCCAGTCTTGCAAGCACAGTTTTCATTTTGTGAGCTTTTTTGCTTAAGCCAATTTGGTTTGATGTTCTTGTCAATAACAACTAAAAGATTCCAAAGTGATACATCTTCTTAAGATATGGCACCATATCATAAATAGTCAAAATCAAACTCTAGACAAGATCAAGTTGACCCACAATATTCATTCATTCTCCATTTACTCATTCATTATTCATTTAGCAAATAGTTAATTTTGCTTCGACTTTGCAAATATATCTAGCACTTAGATAAGATGAAAAGTGGACTGGCCTCACCTCAAAAGGTTTGTATGAGTGGAAGTCCTGTAGGCAGATAGTGATAATACAGGGTGATTGATGTGAAAAAAATGTTAAAAGTAAATTTTACCTAGGCTTTTAATATCTAGATCTCTCTTGTAAAGTGAGGTAGGCATTAGATGGAAAAATGTAAAACATGTCTATTATATAAACCTTACTTTTCTACTTTGCACCATTTGTATCACAGAACACTTTTATTTATTCATTATTATTACTATTTGTTTTTGAGAAGACCTATAGCCTTATTTTTCTTCCCAAGCCCTCTTCAAATAATAGTCTTTGAATTAACTTCTGTGAAACAGCATGCCTGGAAACCCTTCGTGGTGATAAAACACCAAAACTCCCCGTATTGAACTCGATGTATCGATTTAACTGCAGGGTGTATGATGGCTGCTACACAATTTCACATGAAAAGAATTGGATCAGTTTTTATTTGAAGGTACCAGCAAGTGTTCTCTGGTCTTGGAATGCAGCCCACATCTTTGACATTTAAATGGAACTTTCTTGGGAAACATATATTTATTTGTATCTCTCAAAGACAAGGAAGAAAATATTGTGACTATTTGTTGGTCACATTATCTCTGACCTAAAGTGATGCTCAGAGAACCAGATAGTTCCCATATAGAGTGGCACTCAGACTGCTACAAGGTCAGTGGCCATCTGGGTCCAGGAAACAAGGACTGTATACCCCAAAACATCCATCCTTTTGCCTTGGCTTAGGGCCCTGAAAACCTACAGTCTCTTTGATTCTTTTATTTTTAAAATCTGATTTTATTTTTTGATAATACTTTTTCTCTCTTTTTTTTTTTTTTTGGCATGAGCAGTCACCAGGAATCAAACCCATGTCTCCAGCATGGCACAGTAGAACTTTGCCACTGCACCACTTTTGTCCACCCTAATTTTTTATAACATTTTAATATGAAAATTCTCAAACATACAGTAAAGATGAAAGAATTTTACAGTGCTCACCTCAAGATTCTAATATTAACACTTTACAACACTTGCTTTACCACATCTTACCATCTATCAATTCCTAGATCCATCCATCAATTTATCTTATTTCAAAGTAAATTAAATAAATAAATTAAATATGCATGTTAAAAATACTCCAGTATTGGGCGGGCCGCGGTGGCTCAGCGGGCAAGAGTGCTTGCCTGCCATGCCGGAGGACCCCGGTTCGATTCCCGGCCCCAGCCCATGTAAAAAACAAACAAACAAACAAAATATAATAAAATAAGAAAATGTTTAAAGATGTTTCCCTTTCTTCCTCCCTTCCTTCCTTCCTTCCTTCTCTGTCTTTCTTTCCTTCCCTTCCTCCCTCTCTCAAAAAAAAAAAAAATACTCCAGTATGCATGTCATTAACTACCACTCAATAATGTTTATTAGAGCCAACCCCCCCGTTGAGATAACATTTACAAACAATGCAATACACAGTTAGTGAGATTTCTTTCCCTGATTTTTTTTTTTTTTTCGCATGGGAAGGCTCTGGGAATTGAACCTAGGTCTCTAGTATGGCAGGCAAAAATTCTGCCACCGAACCATCATTGTACTGCCCTTTCCTTGCGTTTTGACAAATGAGTGCATCCATATAATCAAGCATTATCACTATATGAACTTTACCACCATTCCAGAATATTTGTTCATGTTCTCCTAGTTAATCACTCCCCCTCTGCACTTTTTGCCTAGGCAATCACTACTCTGAGGTTTTGTGTGTATGTGTGTGTGTGTGTTTTACCACCATAGATTAGATCTGTGTTTTTCAGAAATTTGTATGAATATAATCATGCGATATTGAAAATTTCATGCAAGGTTTACTTAATTCACTAAATCATTTTTGAAATTCACCCATATCGTTGCTTATAGTTATTTTCTTTTTAGTGGAATAATATCCTTTTGTATGACTATGACAGAGTTCATTTATCCATTCCCATGTTAGGGACTCTTGGCTATTGCCAAGTTTTGACTACCATGAATAAAGTTTCTATGAACATCTTGTATGAGTATTCTCTGAATAGATATTTTCATTTCTCTTGGGGAAGTACCTATGATTAGTGTTTCTAAGGAGTTGTGTGTTTAATATCATTTAATACTTGTATAAGCAATGTAAGAGAATTACTATTCTACATATGTACTAACACAGGTATCATTATGTACTTGATTTTGTTAGTCTTTTTAATTTTGGCCATTCTGTTGGCGTGTAATTGTACCGTGTTGTAGATTCTATGGTTGTTTCTCTGCTGCCTAATAATGTTGAACAATATATTGTGTGCTCATTGGCTATTTTACATATTCTTTTTTAAGGTGTGTTTTAAGTATTTTTAAAAGTTTTAAATAAATTTAAATAATTTAAAAGGTTTTACTGGGTTGGATGACTTTATATTATTGAATGATAGGAGCTTTGGATAAATCCTGAACATCAGTTCTTTGCCAGGTGTGAGTATGTGTGTCTGCGTGTGTGTGTGTGTATTTTAAAATATATACTCTAACAGTGTGTGGCTTGCCCATTCATTTTTTCTGGTATCTTTTGATGAGTGGAAGTCTTATTTCAATAGAGTCCAATTTACAGTTTTTATGTATGCTTTTTATTTTAATGACTGTTTATATCATGCTTCCTTTTGAAAATTATCTTAATTTATTTGAAAAATAGACATCAAGACAAGAGATAAGGTGGTTTCAACAGTTATTTCTTTCTATGATATTGGTAATCAATGTATTCACTATTTTATTTCCATCATATGCCAAGGCATAAAGTGGTGAACAAAACAAAGAAAAGTGTCTGGTTTCCTGGAGTACTAGGGGAACAAAAAAGGCAGGGTAAGGGATAAGTGATGGGGAGTGCTATTTTGAGTAAAAGTAGCAGCAAAGGTATCTGTTGAATTACTCTTTAGGCAAAGACTAATAGTAATCAAAGTAATATGACATATTTTTGTGCCCATACTATGAGCCACACAGGCAGGGAGTTAAGCACTTCGCATGCATCAATTAAATTCCTCACAATAACTTATAAAATTCCTACTTTACTTACAATTGTGTAATGTTATCATCCTCTTCATTGTAAGAAAAACCAATAAATGGAAGAAGGAGGAGGAAGAAAATGAGAAGGAAAAGGAGAAAGAAAAGGAAAAGGAGAAAATGAGCTTCAAAGATTGATTGACTCAAGCAATATCATACTGCTAGGTAATAACACCACTTAGATTTGAATCTTGGTCTAGAGACTATGATCTGAACTTTTCACCACTATACTTCATGGAAACACCGATCTCTAATAATAAAAATTCCGTGTACATATATTTGTGTGCATGTCTTAGTACTGATACTCTGTATTATATTGCAATAGATTGCATTTACATTATATATATGTATGTATATTCATTCAATTGGCCTGTTACACTATTAACTACAACTTGAATAAGAATTCTTATATATATAAAAGAATTATATATATATATATAAAATCTAGAAGCTAACAACACTAGATTTTCGTTTCAACGTGTATATATATATATATATAGTTAATCATTTATTAACTTATTGCTTAAATGTATTGCTTATAGTTCTTTCCTTTTTAGTGGAATAATATCCTTTTGTATGACTATGATACAGTTCATTTATCCATTCCCATGTTAGGGACTCTTGGCTATTGCCAAGTTTTGACTACCATGAATAAGGTTTCTATGAACATCTTGTATAAGTATTCTCTGAATAGATATTTCCATTTCTCTTGGGGAAGTACCTATGATTAGTGTTTCTAAGGAGTTGTGTGACATGAGTAGTGACAACCCTGAGACACCAATCTCACTAAAAACTCTTTCATTAACCCAGGATGAAATAATATCTTCAGGAAACGTAATTCCAAATTTATTAAGCCCAAAGACAAGACTCTCCAATCACACAACTCATGGCGGACAACCATGAACCTGTGATAATAAAACAATTTGAAAGACACCAATCTTTTTTTGTGTCTTATAAAAATATATAAGAATTTATATATATATATACACATTGAAACGAAAAGCTAGTGCTGTTAGCTTCTGTGTGAACACAGCTGATTGATCAAAAACATCACAACTTGGCAGACGGTTCATTGAACATGGGGAATTTCTAGCCATTTCCTCTTTGATATTGCTTCTTCTATTCTCTGAATTCTCTCAATTCACTTCTTCTGTCTCCTTCTGGGTATTTGATGGACCTTATCACTTTATTATCTTTATTACATTATTGTTTATTGGCTTATTTACTCATTCTTTAATTTGTACCTCTTAGTATTGCATTTTGAAGAGCTTTTGCTCACATTCACAATTAATCTGCTGCTAAACTTATCTATGGAGTTTTTAACTGAAATAAATTTCCTCTATAGACATTCTAGTTAGTATGTTTAAAAATCTGTTCTGATCCCATTTCATTTTTGAAGTATCCTGTTCTTTAATTTTTAAAAATGAATTAGAGAAGCTGTAGGACTAAAGAAAAATCATACAGAAAATATAGTTACCATATATCCTCCCCCCATCATTAACACTTTGCATTAGAGTGGGACATTTGTTACGTTCAGTGAAAGAGTATTATTATCATTGCATTATTAACTATTGTCTATGGTTTCCATTAGGATTTGTATTTCTACTTTTATCTCCTTAACAATTAAAAAAAGATTGGTGTCTTTCAAATTGTTTTATTATCACAGGTTCATGGTTGTCCGTCATGAGTTGTGTGATTGGAGAGTCTTGTCTTTGGGCTTAATAAATTTGGAATTACGTTTCCTGAAGATATTATTTCATCCTGGGTTAATGGAAGAGTTTTTAGTGAGATTGGTGTCTCAGGGTTGTCACTACTCATGGACCAGTGTTTGCTTAAATTCTTAGTTTGGAGATTCATACCCACCCGTGGTGTGTATATCCTGCCTTTGTGTCCATGATACTTGGGTTTTGGGTCTCATATTTTCACTAGAGGTTGTTCCTGTTTTTCTTGACATCTATTCAGACTGAGATGGTTTTGTTTTCTCTTTCTTTGTGAAGGCAGCTATTTCAGAGTTTCAAATTTATTTGAGGGCCCTTAGTTCTAGCTGCTCTTTCAGACAGCCTAGGGCCACATGTTTCTTGCCCATGGATGCCATTCAAACCCCAGCCTGTGACTATGAAAGCCCATCTCTTCATTGGCTATCACCCTTGGCTACTGCAGTATCAGCACAGCCGATTGTTAGAAAATGGAATCACTTCCAACAATATCAGAACTGTAAGTCTTCAATTTGCAATGGTTATGGGATGCGATGAAAGAGAGCTCAGTCTTGACTCACATCCAAGAATATTATTTACTAAAAATGTGAGAGATTTATGAATATTCACCTATCAACCATTTTTTGCCCATTCATTAACATAAATGTTATAGGAAATAACGATTGTAATAACTTTAATGGAATTTCTTGTTTTTTTTGTTTTCTGATTGACAGTGGTTTATGCCTAATCATCTTTGAAATTCACAGTTGCTGCTTAGCATTTTAAACAAAATATATGCACTCTGATTGCCACCAACAGGCTCTTTCTACATCTTGCTGCAACTTTTGTCTTGCTCATATTTTCACCATAGGCTCAATTATGACTCATTTCCCGTTGCCTGCTTTGTAAATGTAAAAGTAAAACCTTCCAGTTCAGAAATTTCTTATTTTGATTTCTACTTGTTCTCCCCTATTTTTGAACTGATATCTGCCATCCTTTTTCCTTTTTTCAACCAGTGAGTGCTCTGCATACTCTAGAAATAAATAGAATAGATTTTAACATAAAAGTCATTGCTTCAAACCTTTGACTAAAGAGTCAACAAAATGTGAGTATGTAATCATATGGGGGGGCTATTGAATGAATACTATTTGAAATGGACTCTTTTTAGATTGTTAATTAAAATTACCATAAATATAATTTTAAGTGAGAATATAATATGATAGTCAACTGACAATCATCATCAACTATAGCCAGTGTAATAAAACTGGTACTATTTTCCAACAGCATTGAAATAGAAGGGCATTTTTTCATCTTTGATTGTATCAAAAGGGAATCTCCACAGTATAGTTCTAATGAATGACATTAATCTCCATGGAACATTTCCCCTCAGTTATTCTGTAATGCATTACATTACATCCAATTCGTAGAAGGACAGATGGACTCTCATCATCTCTGCTATATATGAGAGGAATGAAGTTGGAGAAGCAATGAGGAAGCCAAACTACCACACTGGCCAGCAAAAGATGATGAAGACAGCACAGAGCAGGGAATTGTAAGAGTGTTGTGCAAGCAGGATTTGTACTTTTGGCAGCATTATCAGAGGAGCAATCAAAGCCTAAAAGGTAAATAATTGCTCATGGTAAATCATATTTCCAGACACTAGGTAAAGCTGAGCAGATCAATATTAAAACTAATAAATCAAACTCAAGTCACTGGCCTTTTTAGCACTTGAGTCTCTTTTCTGATTCAGAGATGCTATGGTTCACTGAGATTAGTAACAAGACCAGACAAATAATGCAGTAGAAAATAGTCTGATTTGAAGACTGTCAGGCCTTGATATCCATCAAACAGCTTAACCCTCATAGCAATCCCTGCGGTCAGTAATAATGCTTTTCTGTGTATGGAGAAACTGAAACTTACAGGTTAAATAACTTGTCCAAGGTCACAAAATGAGAAGTCAATATAAATCTATCACTACACTTCTGGAACAGTTAAGTAAATTAATCAATTTAAGAGATGGTTTTATCTGAACATTTTTGAAAAAAATAATAGGGACTTCATGAGGGTTAGCAATTCCAAAACTGAGAGTCATGGAACCATGTCATGTCCCTGATAGAAAAACATGTTGCTACAGCAGATTTTGTAGACAGGAGAATTTACTTGGTTTCCCCACTCAGGAACAGAAAACTGGTAACCCACTAAGTCCAATAGCCATTCTAACAATATTAGAAAATTCAATAATTTGAAAAAGTAAAGAGTTTTTTTTGAGACTGTCAGAACTCACATTTTAGAATGAATTATGCACAGATATCATCAACAAACTATAAAGGACATAGTTCTGATACAGTTTGGTGCCTCCTCCATAAGAAAGGGATAAGATCAAGGTCACCCAACTAAACAGTCTATATTCTTTGGTCTTTATAAGCCCTTTACTAATGCTACTAATTTTGTTTCACTTTACTCTCACAAAGGACAGTAATGAAATTGGTCATTTCTTTGTATTAAGTTTGCTGATATAACTGACTTAGTACTCTTAGTTTTTGTGTGAACTTCTAAGGAAAGTTGTTTCTGCCAATAAGACTTCCTTTGGATTGGTCTAATGTGAAAAGTCCTTTTGTGTGATGTCTTGTCTGGCTGTCTGAAGCAGAAAAGGAGGCATTTATATTGCGTTTGGGTGAAAGCATTTCCTATATATAAGTCAACTCTGAAAACAAATTTCCATATGGGGTGGGGATATATGGACACCGTGATATTTCCTTTCTTTCTGTCAATTCAATCATCATTACATGTCCCTGCAATAATTGGCAGCAGCTAGTGGCACCCCTGATTTAAGATGAGTATCAAGTGCAGTCTAAATCACAATTCCAATTAAAAGACATCATCCCTCTTCCCAATTTTATATGGTTTATAGACTACTATATTCTGATTAAATGGGGCTTAACAACCATTGAAAATCAGTGTACAATGCTTTTATGTTTGGATCCCCCATAATGAAAGAGGAAGAGGGAGAGAAGGGCCTCAGGGTCTACGTACAGAGCTGAGAGAGAGGTTAACTATTGCCTAAGAGTACTGCACAGAGGGAGTATATACTGTGTATGGATATATGTGCATGTGTGTGCTGGTGTGTGGGTGAGACAGAGAGCCAGCCTCACAAGAAGGATTGAAGATACAAATCGGAGTAGGAGCCTGGTAGGTGGTAGAATTGTATTCTTCATTACAATTCTAAGACTTTCATGGAATATAGAATATATGTCACAGTATTTCAACTCGGTCTCTCTCTATTGTCATTTCACTGCATCAGCTTTACAACTGCTTTGGAACTGGGGAGAAGTAACCACAAAACAAAATAAACAAACACTCTAACTACTGTCCTCACACATGGAGGAATTTAAAATGGCTCATTTGTGCCATCCTAAATGTAAGACATTGCAGTTCGCGATTTTTTTTTTCTTCTTTTTTTGACATGGGCAGTCTCCAGCAATCGAACTTGGGTCTTGGCTCGGCAGGCGAGAACTCTGCCACTGAGCCACCATTTTCTTTGCATAAAACAGATACTTTCTGAGAAAAAAAATGTACATTTCCCATTAACCCATTTATAGATATATGGTTTCTCTTGGGAGCTGAAAATATTTCCAGTTTTTTACCTCTCAAATCCCGTTAGAGTTAATTATCTGCTTACGGTCCTTATCTTCTTTTATAATGAAATAGAAGCATGTAGTGCGGGTCTCTACCTTAATTAATATGCTTGGCTTCCCAACTTAAATCTTTTGTTACTAACAAATGGAGTTTTCAGACTTTGCTTTTTATCTTCTGATAAAACAGTATCTCAGAATAAAATGTCAGCTTTTCTGTTTTATATTTCAGAATCGAAACTTTATGTGCCTATTTTTACTCCTATCCGTGCCATCATTTGTCCATGTAGAATAAGATAAGCAACAAAAATAAATTAAAATAGTTTCCTTTATCTCAGCTGTGCACCAAGATTTTGTTATTGAATATGTGAACCTTCTATGGATTTTTGTAAGCCATTCAAAATTATTTGGGAGTATTGTGTGTTATGAGTATATAAATGATATATGTATAGTATTTCAACTTTGACTTAGGTTTTCATGTTGAGTAACTTGGAGAAGTTTAGTTATTCATCTCGTCAGAACTGGAAGTGGCAGGGAAAGAAGCAGTAAGAGAGTGTCAACTTGGAGCTTTTCAGTTTTTCTTTGGAATGCCATGTTTCCCTTTTTTATCAGAAAAGAAGTGTTGTAGACTTCCTGTTAGAATATGCACTCAGCAGCTTTCCACCTAGATTTTCATTCAACTCAGGTGTCCCATGTATCCCAGCTGCTGTTCTAAAAGTAATCATGCTTGAGAATCAGCTCTTGCCTGACAAAAGTTGGAAGTTTCCAGGATGGGGCACAAAGTGTTGATTTAGTCTTGTTCAGGCAGACTGCTCAGGCAGTCACTTAGCCAGAGATACTGAACAAAGAATTTCATTGCAGGAAACCAACCCATTTTCTTTTTCTTTGGTGATTACAGAAATGCAGTCACATTTCATCTGAGAGGAAATGGCCACTCCTGCTCTCAAGCTTCCTGCAGGAAGGAGAGCTAAATCAGCAAAAGGCAGAAAGGTGTAAAGACAGAAGTTCTTGCAGCAAAAAATGAGATCACGGTGCTTTTTGTTTTTCTGTCCTTTAGCTTAAGAAACCCTCATTTCATTCTAAAGAAATCATTAGAAATGCCGCTTTTCCCCAGATCTGAATTACATGAAGCAGGAATTCTGTAAATACAAATCCTAAATAATATTCCTCAGGAACTCTCTGTCCAGTCCTATCCTATGCCTGCCTGCTCACAGAGCACTCTATCCTCTGAACCACACTCAGCGTAGGTAGGAGATAAAAATCTTCATTAATTTTAATGCTTGGGCTTTGGAGAATTGCATTTTATTATTTTAAGGGAGTGATCCATAGGCAAAGAATGCAGAATTTATGCAATAAATGGGGAGTGGAATGAGCCTTGTTTTTTTATATACTACATAAGGCAAACTTTATATAGCCTGCAGAACTCCAGAAACCCAGACGGAGAAACATGGAGGTTTGCATTACCTCATGATTTCAGCCATGTGGGATTGCCTCTATTGAACAAGATTGAACATGAACCAAGCCAGTCTATTCTCAGCTTACCAGCTGCAGTTCAGCTTTTAGGTAAAATAAGGAATTTGTTTGCTTTCTTCTTCTCTCCCTGTAGAAATTCCTTTCAGATGAATCATGCTTATGCATCTTCTTGTACCTTTTTAGATTCTTCCTGTTGGTTCCATTTTATCTACATCCGAAAGAATATTCACAAGCTGATAAATTTGGGGTAATTTCTAGAATATACATGGGTACAGCATTGGCTTTTGAGCAGGCTATATCTCCACTGATACTAACAAACCTGACAGCAGGGGAAACAAAGTCTCCTTCAGATATTCATCTATTCAGAAGTCCAAACATTAGTTTAAGTAATTGTTTTAGTTTCCTAGGGTGTCATAGCAAAGCACCCCAAAGTAGTGACTTAAAACAATGGAAATGTATTGTCTTATGGTTTTGGAGGCTAAAAATCAATTGTCAGATGGGCCATGTTCAATTTAAGTCTGAGGAAGAATCTGTTATAGGTCTTCTAGCTTCTGTGGTTTGCCAGAAATCCATAGTGCATTCTGCTTCAGTCTTGAAGATGTGGCCATCATGTCTCTGTGTCTGTCTGTCTCTAATTCTTCCTTCTTAGGACACTAATCTTAGAGGATTTGGCCACACCCTAGTCTACTTTGTCCTCATCTTAACTAATAACATCTTCTAAAATCCTATATCCAAATAGGGTCTCATGCATGGGTCAGGGAATCAGGATTTGAACGAATCTTTTGGGGAGACACAATAAGTACCTAACTGTCATGACTCTGCCTGAGCACATGAAGGGCTCACTTTTAGTAAAATTCTAAAGTCACAGAAGTTCATCCCTTTTCTCTGCCAGCCTCATGCACCAACAGTTCTTCCTCCCTCCTTGTTTGCCCAGTGTCCCTCCCCTCCTCCAGGATATCCAAGCTCTATTCTCCATCCTGAATCAGACATACTTCCAGGAAGCCTCTATCATTAAGCCATTTATACCTTAATGAATGCGTTGTTGTTCTTTGAATGCTAAACCTTATAACTGATTGTGCAATTGAATGTCTGAACTATAATTAGATGGTTGCCTCTCAAACATTAATGCCCATACAAATCAACCAGATTTGTTATAATACAGATTTTGCTTCATAGGTTTGTAGTGGGGCCTGAAAGATCCTGCATTTCTAATAACTTGATGGAAGATGCCCACGTTTCTTTGAGTAGCAAAACATTAAACCAGAATTTCTCAGCTTTGCTCCATCCTTGGCCACTTTTAAAAAGCCTGAAAGCCAGCAATTATATCAGCATCCCCAAATATGGAACTCAGGCATATGTATTTTAAAAGTTCCCTGGGTGATTCTAGTGTTCAACCAACTTTGAGAAACACATCATTAAAGAATTTCAGGTATTAGTGGTTACATGTGGATGTATTGTGAGAGGATACAAATATTTGCCCAAGTAGTTGAACTCACAATATTTGAGCAAGTATCTACTCCATTTAAAATAAAGCCAACACTCCTGCCTGGCAGGCAAGGAGAGACTTGTTAGATTCTCCATAATTCCTAATCTTGTGTTTTTTCCTTTCTAGATGTAGAACTGGACTCCATGAGAAGCCAGGGATAATAAGACCCAAATAACAATTTATCAATACATGATTGGTGTGTGATGTCCCTTTATATTTTTTATATTGACAAGGGTTTTATGTGTCCTATGCTAAACTTTTTAAATATGAAATTATACCATTGTGACGGGGGAAAAAATCTTGCATCCAAGAGACAGTAAGGCACAATAAGACAGTGCTGTCTTCCTTAGAAGAGACTTCTCTAAAGTTGAAGTTGTTTATGACCTATTGCCTTACCTTTTCATCCTTGGGATGTCAGAATATATTTTGCCAGTTTTGCCTGTGGTAGACATATCAATTGTTATTTCCTTGTTAACCTAATTTTTTAGGGAGTTTTGTTCACACAAAGCCTCCCTAAAGGGGCAACTTTATCACTGCACCCCCATTTCATCTTAATGGGCTTGGGTGGAGAACTGATGTAGATGATTCAATCAGACTATCTTCCCTAGGAATCTGAAATTGGGAGAGTGAGTGATGTATAATCAGTGAGATGATGAAAATTATCAGGTGGACTTTTTGCAAGAGTCAGTGATCACGAAAAACAACAGACAAAACCTGCTAAGGTTATTGGGAGCAGAGAAAACTTATGTCAGCAGAAAAGGCTGGACTACTGAGGAAGGTGGAAAGGGAAGTCACTGTGCAAAGAGAAGCATACACAAGATAAAATATACTTCATGAATGACAGGGTTGCACCTCAGATCCTGTGTTTCCACTATGTGGTATTAACTTGTGTCTTGTTGGTATGCATATGATTGCCTACTGCTGTCTCCTATAAATGAAATATATTGATAAAAGCATTATTGCTCTGAATGCTTACTTTTCTACAAATTACTCCCCCTCCTCCTATAGATAACATAGTCTATGAAGTGGCTGTTCCTTGATGCAGGGACTTTAACACAGGATACCCATGTGGAAGAATTGGGTGAATCCAAGATATGCTCATTATTGTCATTCTAATAAGTTGGAAAGAAAGGCATTTGAGGATGAAGACAAAATTATAATTGCTTTTTTTTTCTCTTAGGGTCAAGAGTTTAAGATGAACTACTAGATCCAGACTATTAAAAAATCTCAAAAATAACATGAATTTGAGAGGATCTCCCAATGTTTATGAAAAAATGAAACTATGATCCAAAAGCTACTAGGAAACTGCCACATGTTTTCACCAGCAGAACAGGATTTAACCAGATAATGCTCTATTGTTCAGAAACACCCTCTACCTCACTGTCTCCTCTTTCAGTATTCAGCATCCTTCACTTCAATGTGGTATTGTTCATAGACTTACACTTGCTCTTTTCTCTGTGTGTGTGTGTGTTTTCATAGTAGTAATTCCAATGAGTGTGAAATGGTATCTTATTTTGGTTTTGACTGCATTTCCCTGATGGCTAATGATCTTTAGTAACTTTTCATTTACATCTTCTTTGGAGGGATGTCTGTTCAATTATTTTGCCCATTTTTAAAATTGGGTTGTTTGTCTTTTGTTGCTAAGTTGAAAGATTTCTTTACATATTTTGGATACAAATCATGTATTGGGTATATAGTTTCCAAATATATTCTCCAATTTGTAAATTGTCATTTTACTTCCATGATATATTCCTTTGAGGAACAAAAGATTTTTAAATTTTGGAGAGGCCCCATTTATGTAATTTCTCCTTTGTTTTTTGTTCTTTGCATGTAAAGTCTAAGAAACCATTGCCTAGCAAGGTCCTGAAGATGCTTCCCAATGTTCTCTTCTAGGAGTTTGATAGTTTTTGCTTTTATATTAAGGTCTTTGATCCATATTGAGTTGAGGTTTGTATAAGGTGTGAGATAGAGCTCCTCCTTCTGTTTGCAAACGAACATCCCATTTGACCAGCACCATTTGTTGAACGGAATATTCTTTTTCAATTGAGTGTTCTTTGCCACCTTGTCAAAAATCAATTGGTCTTATATGTGAGGATGGAATTCTGAACCCTCAATTCTATTCCATCGGTCTGTATGTCTCTCCTTATGCCAGTAACTTGCTGTTTAGATTACTATGGCTTTGTAATAAGCTTTAAGACCAGGAAATGTGAGTGCACCCACTTCATTCTTCTTTTCCAAGATGGCTTTGTTCAGGGTGCCTTACCCTCTCAGGAATGCCTTTGATGCATCCCATTCATTTTGTATGTTATTTTTTCATTTTCATTCCTCTCAAGGTGTTTCATAGTCTTGCTTCTGATTTCCTCTTTAACTCATTGATTGTTTCATAATATGTTGTTTAATTCCTATGTAGTTATGAATTTTCCATTGCTCCCACTTTTGTTAATTTATAGTTCATTTTGTTGCAGTAGAAGAATAAACACTGTATAATTTCAATATGTTTTAATTTATTGAGAATTGTTTTGTCACCGATCAAATACTTTTCCTAGAGAATGATCCATATGCACTCAAGAAGATGTGTACTCTATTTTAATTGGATGCAGAGTTCTATATATGCCTGTTAGGTCTAGTTGATTTAATGTATCTTTCAAGTTCCATACTTCCTTATTAATATTCTGATGACATGCTCTATCTGTGATTAAGAGTGGTGTGCTAAAGTCACCTTCTATTAATATAGAAACATCAATTTCTCCCTTCAAATCTCCCAGTGTTTGCTTCATATATTTTGGGGCTCTGCTGTTAGGTACATATATATTTATAATTGTTACATCCTCCTTTTTTTAATTGTCTCCTTTTGTCAGTATAAAATGAGCATCTTTGTCTCTCATAATTGGTTTTTACTTAATGTCTGCTTTGTCTAGTACTACTGTAGCCCCCACAGCTTTCTGCTGGTTAGTATTGAATTTTATATATATTTCTATTCTTTCACCCTCAAACTCCTTGTAATTTTGAATTTAAGGAGAGTGTCTTGCAGACAGTGTATAGTTGAGTCATGCATTTTTATTCATTCTGCCAATCTTTGTGTTTTGACTGGAGAGTTCAATCCATTTGCAAGTAAAGTCCCTACTGATAATACAGGACTTTCTTCTGTCATCTTTCTATTTAGACTTTGCATGTTATATAGATATTTGTCCTTCACTCCCATTGTGCCTACTTTTATATTTACTTACTTTTTCATGTTGTACCATATTAAGTGCCTTCTCATTTCTCTCTGGATATATTTTTCATCTATCTTCCTTGTGGTTATTATGGGGTAAAATCAGACATCCTAAACATATAACAATCATGCTTGATTTGATACCAATTTAATTTCACTCACATGTACATGTAGTTTTCCTATGCCCCTCAGTCTCCCACTACTTTTTTTAAACTTAGCATCACTTAAACCTTTATACATTGTATACCCAAAAATATAGATTCATCATTACGTTTTATGTATTTGCATTTTAGCACCTGTAGGAATTAAGTAGTGTTGTTACATACCAAACAATACAATACAATACTACTGCATTTATAATTACCCAAATGATTACCTTTAGTGCAGATCTTTATTTCTTCATGCTGCTTTGAACCACTGTTTAATGCTCTTTCCTTTTAGTCTAAATATCCTTCCTCTAGTCTTGCTGCTAGGGTAGTCCTAATGGTGATGAACTCCCTCAGCTTTTGTTTACCTGAGTATGTGTTAATCTCTCCCCAGTTTTTTAAAGAGCATCTCCTAGTTTACAATATTCTTGGCTGGTAGTAGTTTTCTTTCAACACTTTAAGCATTACAACCCACTGCCTTCTAACCTCCATGGTTTTTGCTAGAAAATTTACATTTGTATTCTAATTGGGACTCTTTTGTGTGTACCGAGTTACTTTTCTCTTGCAGCCTTTAGAACTTTCCCTTTGTTCTTTGTATTTGATAATGTAATCAATATATGACTGAGGGCTTTAGTTTGCTAGGATTATGAAAGCAGATGCAAAAAAAATGGGTTAACATTTAACAATGGCTTGTATTACCTTACAAACTTAGAGTTTGGAGGTCTTGAAAATGTCCAAATCAAGGCATCATCGATGTATCGATGTGATGTTTTCTTCCCAAAAGCTTGATGGATGCTGGCAATCTTTGGGTCCTCTGCCACATGGCAAGGTACATATCAATGTCTGCTAGTCTCACCCTTCTCTTCTGGGTTGTGTTGCTTTCGGCCTCTTGCTTCCATGTCTCTCTCTCTCTTTCTTTGTTTGAATTTCATTCTCATACAAAGAAGTCCAGTAAGAGGATTAAGATCCATCCTGGGCCATGCTTTAACTGAAATAACCTAATCAAAAGGTCCCACTTACAACAGTTTTATACCCACAGGAATGGATTAGCTTTAAGAACATGACTTTCTGTATTACATATACCTGGAAACCACTACCTGGGATGTATTTTAACTCATGTTTATCCTGTTTGGTGTTCTGTGAGCTTCTTAGACATCCATATTCACATCTGTCACTAAGTTTGGGAAGTTCTCTGGTCATTTCTTTGACTATTCTTCCACCACTTTCTCTCTTCTGTTTTGGACTCCCCTACTGCATATATTAGGGCACTTGATGGTGTCCCATAGCTATTTTAGGCTATTTTTTATTTTAATATATTATTTTCTTTCTTCTCCTCAGCTGGATTCATTTGAGGCATCTTGTCTTTGAGTTCACTGATTCTTTCTTCTGCCAGCTCTCATATGCTCACAAAACACTTCTGAGTTTTTTCTTTAAAATACTGTGGTCTTCAACCTCAGTAGTTCTGTTTGATTCCTTTTGAAAGTTTTTATTTCTTTATTTAGACCCTTATATTTTTCATTCATTGTTTTCCTGATATTGTTGAGTTCTTTTCAGTACTTTCCTTCATCTTCTTGAGCATATTTAAGATGATGTATTTGAAGGCTTTGTTCAACATTTCTACTTTCTTGTCTTCTTCATTGGTGTTTTCTGTATTTATCCTATTCCTTTGGATGGGCTCTGATTACCTCTTTTTTTTTCGCATGGGCAGGCACTGGGAATCAAAGCTGGGTCTCTGGTATGGCAGCGAGAACTCTACCACTGAGCCACTGTTGCCAGCCCTCTGATTACCCCTTTCTTTGTCTGCCTTGTACTCTTTTATTGAATATGGTGCATTTTAATATTTTAAAATGTTAACTACAGAGACTTACTACCTCCGATGTCTGTTTCTTGGTTCGGTAACTAGCTGCTGATAAGACCGAGATTGTCTTGAGCTTGAGCTCTCCTTTAAGGAAGATCTGCCCAAGACAAATGCAGTGTATAGGGTTTGTCTTGTCTTTCTGGCCCCTTTCTTGGCTGGGCATCTTTTGTTTGTTTGTGTGTTGTTTAGAGTTCCCCTGTTTACGGGAGTTTGGTTGTTCCCTCTGTTTCCCAGGAGACAGACTTCCTTATCCAGATATTTATCCCAGATGGTCTGCCTCTCTAGTTTTAAAAATCCCTTTCACTGTCTAAAGTTCCTTTGGCTTGGAGTACAAATTCTAAAAAGAGGACCAGCCCAAGAAGACTTTCTCAAGTCTGTCTCTCCTGGTCCAAACAGGTCAGGGACCACAAAGGGAGCACAGATCACCTCTGAGGTCCCTTGAGGAGGGCATCAGAATGGGTATCAAGAGCTTCTTTGATGGCTTCCTGCTTTAGTTTGCTAAAGCTGCCAGAATGCAACCAGAGTTGGATTGGCTTTATTTTTTATTTATTTATTTTTTTTGCATGGGCAGGTACCAGGAATTGAACCCGGGTCTCCGATATGGCAGGCTAGAATTCTGTCACTGAGCCATCATAACATCACCCTTATTCGGCTTTTAATAAGGGTATTTATTTAGTTACAAATGTGTATTTCTTCAGAGAAAAGGCAGCTGGCTTTCCTCTAGCATTCTCTGTCACATGTGAAAGCACATGCTGGATGCCTGCTGGACTTCCCTCTCAGATTCTTGGTTCTAATGGCTTTCCCTGAGGTGGTTCCTTTCTCTATCTCCAAACATCTTGTGCTGAGCTCTGAGTGCTGAGATGAGGTATGCTGACCTCTACATTTTAAGCCTCCATTTAATTAAATTAAATGACACTCATTGTGGAGGGTACTGCCCTTAGCCCACTGTAGATGTAATTAGCGACAGATGAATTTCACATGCTGATGATTTAAGTCCACTGCAACAGAGCAATGGGGCATCATCACTAGCCAAGTGGACACCTGAACCTAGTTATCACACTCCTCAGAGCTGAGCTTTTCTTACCTACCCAGAAGATGCAGCCCATCAGTAAACTGTCTATTGCAGCCCTGAGGAAGTAATGAGTCTTTATACCTACATTCCCCCTGAACTGTCTAGGAAAGGTTGAAACAAAGGCTGCCCCTAGAGCCAGGCTCCTAGCAATCCAAATCATGTTAAAACACTGAATGAAGCTGCATCTGAACTATAGGGTTTTTTTTTTTGTTTTTGTTTGCTTGTTTGTTCGTTTGTTTGTTGTTGTTGTTTTTTACTATTATTACACTTTTATTTCTTTTCTTTATATTAACATTTTATATCTTTTTCTGTTGTGTTGCTAGTTCCTCTAAATCGATGCAAATGTTCTAAGAAATGATGATCATGCATCTATGTGATGATGTTAAGAATTACTGAGTGCATATGTAGAACGGTATGATTTCTAAATGTTGTGTTAATTTCTTTTTTTTTTCTTTCTGTTAATAAAAAAATAAAAAATAAAAATAAAAAAAATTCAAAGGGGGTCATAATGAATGAATGGCAGAAATGATAAAAAAAAAAAAAAAAAAGCCAATCAGTGGTGATCAGTGATGCCTGCCCCTGTTTTTGGTGAAAAGGATTTTTATATCTCTTTCCATCACTGGCACCTAGCTGGGTCCTGGACCCCATGGCAGCCTGGTAGAAGAGGGTTTGACTAGAACCAATAGCCACTGTACAGGGAGAGCAATTTACTGTTCTTTCTGCAATTTATAAGCCTCTTCTTCCCTCTCTTCCCTAGATGTTAAACAGTATTCTTCTGGCCTCCAGAGTTTTCAAATAATTGATTCAGAGAGTTCCTGCCTCTTTAGTAGTTGTTTTGGTGGGAGAACTGATTCCTGTAGCTCCCTGCTTTTCCATCTTCGCAGAAGTCCTGCAACAATATTCTGTTCTCTTCTATGCCCATTGATTTGTGTTTTCAATATCTTCCATCATCCTGTCAAACCCTGAAAGTTCATTAAGCATTCATCAACTCACTAATTGAAAGGCTGGAAGAAGAGGACACTAAAGGTCACTATACATTGGACCTTGATAAAGTCATCAAATGTTTCCCAGTCCCTATTTTATGGGGTAGCATTGTTAACATTAAATAAGCAGCCCAGGATGTGAATTCCTGGTCCCCTTCTTCTGGTCCATGTGACTTGGAGTAAACCAGTTTAATGTCTTAACTTCAGTTGCTTATTTTTACTATGTTCCACAATACAACACAATAAAACATGATAAAATACCATAACTTATCTTCTAAAGAGTAGTGCTAACTGCTGGGTATTAAGAGTTTGTTCTAGGCCAACTTTGCACTAGATATATTTACACTAAAATTCCATTTAAGCTTCATGTTAATCCTTAGGTTGTAAACTATTACCAAAATTTTGTAAATCATAAAACTGATATTCATAAAAGTTTGGTAGTTTGTCCAAAGCCAACAAGGTAGTAAATGCCACCCCCAGGATTCTAATACAGTTCTGATGAAATTATACAGAGACAGCCTGGTGACCCTACAGAGCCAAAACAAAATAAAAACGTGTCTTACTTTCTCTTTGAGCTCCTTTTTGAGTTTCCTCTTGATATCTTGAAGTTTGAAGTCTCCACCTAGGCAGCCAACCCAGGTAGTTAACCAAGCCCATAGTTCATTATGTGTGATCCAATACAAAATGAAGCCTGCTTGTTCTCAACCTGCCCCTATAAGATAAATTCCTATCTGATCAATAGAAATCAGGCCAACTTTCTTAATTTGTCTACAAACATCATTTGCCATCACTAGAAGCTCAAAGCTACTTCAATTTTTGCAAGTTTTCTGGCTTCCTTGCTACAGCAAAATTGCTGATGTCCTGAACAATGTGCTTTCATTTGCACACCCAAGTCTGATTTGCTTCTTGACATTCCGAAGTCTATTCTCTATTTGTAAATGACACTGTCTTTATAGATGCTGGGTTAATGACCTCCTAAGGCTCCTTTGGGCTTACATATCTATAGTATTCCACTGTGTTACTTGGTACAGAAAAAAGGGTTAATGTTTTGCATATGTCTGGTAAAAATTTGCAAAAGACATACTCTAATTTTATCACTATCTTCCCTGAGAAAAGAGACTATTCAGATATGTCATTTCCTTACAACTTCTCTCCCTGTGTCACTGTTTTTCTGTGGCTCTCTAAAATATTAAAGTTATTCTCTACCTTTTGCACCTGAATTCCCTCCACTCTTCCCCCTATTCTCACATGAACAGAAAAATAGCAGCTCACTGCTAGATGTTTATTAGTACCTATATTATCTAGAAAAGGTCAGGGGTACAGCAAATTTTATCTAGTTGGTTATAAAGGAATGAAAATAATACTCATTGAGTGTCAGGCACTATGTTACAATCTTTTCATATATGATCTCACCTAATTTGCTAAAAAACTGTATAGGATAGGTGCTATTTTTCCCACATAAAGACACCAAAGTGCAGAGAATTGAAGTGTTCTACTCCAAACCAAACAGCTAGAAAGTGAGATTGAATTCAAATGAAGTGTTTCTGGCCTGAAAGCATGACATTTTCCCAGTATAGCTACCCAGTCTCTGCTTTTCACTTCCCCACTACTCAGATTCTGTCTTGGAAGGTGTTTACTCTCTGTCAGGCATAGTGGTAGGTGCTAGAAATATAGCTCCAATAAGCCCAATTCCCGCTCTAATCGACCTGATAGGAAACAGATACATAATGCAATATAACTTCAGGTAAGGGTAAGTGTTATATACAAAATAACTCTGGATAGCATATTTGAGACTACCTAAGATTAGATTGTAATTCTGAATGCAGTGAGGAGAAGGCTTCTTTTTCAAGGGAGATGACATTTCAAGGGAGACCTGTGTGTTATAAAGAAGCAGACAGAATAAAATTGGGTGTTTCAGGGAGAAGAGCAAGTATAGAGGCCCTGGTAAGAGAGTGAGAATGCACATTCAAGGTAGGGTATTCCTGGAGTGTGGCAAGCTTTCCTCTCTTTTCATTTGCAACTAATGAAAGCTGTTATAGGTTAGGCCAGAAGGGATGCTAGTGCTCAGATCAGCAGAAAGAGATAACTTCCTTTGGGAGCCTCTGAGCCATTCCTCCTTCCTTGGGGGTATCTGTCCATCACCTCTGCTGGACAAAGGTCAGCTTTACATGTCTAGTTCTGTTCAGGCTTTCTCTCCCTAGAGATCTAAATAACCCACAAAGCAATTTGGTTTTGTTTTTAAATTACAGAAGTGGCCTTTCATGGTACAGATTCTAAGCAAAAGTCATAAAATTGCACCAAGAATGGCCTCCAGGACTCAAAGAAAATTCCAAAGGGGAGAAGAAACAAACAAAAGGACTGGAGGAAAAGAACAAGGCATTTCAGTTGAAGCTAAGCTGACTTTTCTTCATTTCCCATAAGAGCACATTTAAAACACTAACTGCAGCTGGACGGCTTAGAGTGGCTGGGTGTTTATTACAGGAAAATTATCACCTTTTCCACTCCTGCTCCTGTCAAGCCACTGCAGAGTGACAACAAGGGAGATGAATGCAAATCTATCTGGGGCCTTGCTCTCTGATAAGTGCAGGATCTGGCAAATCACATTAGTTAGAAGGCGTGGAGGAAGCTCCCCAGTTCTGATGAAATGATCTGCTCCTTCTCTGTCCCTCCCTTTGCAGGAGGGTGATGGGTTTGAAAAATAGATAATTTTGTTCAGGACAACAAAATCCAAAGTAGTTCAGATAAAATTTGCCCCTGTGGGAGTCATCTATTTGAGGATGGAAAAGGTGATTCTGCTCTAAGGGAGGGTTTATACTGTTATAGTTGGCACCAGTGATTTGCTTTTGCCTTTTTTTCATCCTGCTTCCTTGGTTGAGAAAATTATGCATACAATATCTGGCTTACAAAATCATAATCACAGGGGCATGGCACATTTATTGAGCACTTAGTTGGCCAAAAGAACTTTGCTTATTAAAGAAACAGCCTCTCTTACTCTAAACTCGAAACACTCTGGGTTTCAGGCAATACAAAGATCCAGGAGAATAGGGGCAGTATCTCAATTAGTTTATGTTTAAGAACACCTTCCGTTTGGCAAAGCTGAGTCCAGCTTAGTCATAGGGGATGTTAAAAAATAATTGCTCAGCTCACACCATGGAACAATTTATATTTTTGGCATCTCTAGAATGAATCATCAATCAATTGAATATTTTAAGTTTCATGCCCTAAATTGCCCTCTCTGAATGTTTCCAAAGCCCTAGACCAGGGATTAGGATACAAAGATTCCCAGAACCCACATTTGTCCTTAAGGGTTCACCTTCTCCATGAACGAATAGGATAAACCCACATGGGGCACTGGATCTGCTCTCTGCTCCTGCTTAGTGGTCACTGAGCTTCCCAAAGTGGAGAGAGAACAAAAGTCAAAGCAATCTGTGACCTACAAGAAGTCTCTAAGTTGAGAAGGTTGAATTCCATTACAAACTCCAAATGATGATAAAGAGGATGGAAATGAAATGTTTCCTATATTGCTCAGATGATCAAGAATGTGAGTGAGAGAGAGAGTACAAGGGTGAGTGTAAAAAGAACATTCTGTGTGGGATTTTAGCACCGGTGCCTGTAGTGATGAGAAGAAGACAGTCATGCGAATATGCTGCCTAAGCAGAGGCTCTCACACTTGTTATGCAGTAGAATCATACTGGCAACATTAGAACCTCCTCCACTCAGGCTTTCTCCCTTCCCCAGCCAAGAACAGTCAAATGAGACTCTTGGTGTGAGTTCAGGCAATAGGGTTTCCTTAAAGATTGTCCCGGGATTGCAATGTATAGCCAAAGCTGAGAACCAGAGAGCCAGTGTGTTGACATTGGCTGAGATGTCCCCCATTGGGGGACATCACTCCAGCATGCCTCATTTCCTACTTTCTTGCCACAAGTCCCAAGTTTGATATCAGACTCCCCTCTTCTTCTCTCACTTGGGGATTGATTTCTTTCCCTTCCAAACTTGAATTTTTTCTTTGGTTCTCCTAAATGCAAGCATACCAACTCTTAATTACACAGACCTTGACTACACAGAGTAATTCATGATGGCAATTTTAACAAGAATACATAATGTTATCAGATTTTGGAATCCAGAAGTCTGGATTGGGTGCTATAGAAAATAGCTCCCAATATGTGATGGCACTGAATCCTCAGAACCATCCTATGAATTGGGATATTGTTAATTCTTTTTACCAATGAAGAAACAAAAGCTTAGAAAAGGTAAGTAACTCAGCTGCATGTATGCAAGTGTGTGATAGAGACTGAGAAAAAAGTCTTGTTGACTTTCAACATGACATAAAAGCCCCTGGTCTTAGGCTATAGAGAAATTTGTGATATGATAGCTGGGCAGCTCCAAGAGCCAACACTGCTCTCTGTCTTCCCATTTTTCTTTTTTTTAATGCAATTTTTTGAAACATATTCATATACCATATAATCAATCAAGTATGCAATCAATTATTCACAGTATTATCACATTGTGGTGCATTCATCACCTTCAATTTTTCTTTTTTCTTAAACAATGGGAGTTTATTGGCTCATGGTTTTGAAGCTAAGAGAAGTCCATCAAGTTCTCATTGAGGTGAAGCTTTCTTCCCAAAGACTAGTGTTCTGGAACTGGGTTGCTGCAATCCTCAGTTCTTGGCTCTTCAGTCACATGGCAGTGTGCTTGGCAGCCTCTCCTGGCCTCCACTCTCTTCCAGGATCTCTTGATTCTCACCTTCTGGCTTCTCCCTCTTTGATTTTCTGTCTGTCTTCATTAAATTCTGCTTATGAAGGACTCCAGTAATAGGATTCAGTCTCATCCTGATTGGTTAGGCCATACCTTAACTGAAGTAATCTCATCAAAAGATCTTAGTTAAAATAGACTCACACTCACAGGAAAGGATTATACAGTTTAAGAACAAGTTTTTCTGGGGTACATAGCTCAAAACCACCGTAAGTGAAAAATTGCAGGCTGAGGCCTAGGAATATGCATTTTATTAATCCTCTTGAATGATGCAATCAAGGTTTTAGAATACTGTTAGAACAGTAACTCTTCAAGAACAAGAACTAGTTGGTTTGTTGCTCAACTTTTTTTTGAGAAGAATTTATTCATGATCTTGCAAGAATGTGTGCTCAAATGAAAAAAAAAATGACAGCTGGCACACTGAGCAACCAAAAGCAACAGTATTTATTCCCTAATCTTAGCACACAGGTCCCTCCCCTGTTTCTTTGCTGATTAGATACTCCAAAGGTTACAGCCTATCTGGATAGTCTGATTCAAATTTCCTGACATACTTTCCCACTTTTGATTATGCTTTACATTTCAGTGACTCTGGCCTATACTTTTTTTTTTTTTTTAACTTTTTAAATTGTATAGTATAAAATATATACAAAGTAAAGAAAGAAAAAATAATAATTTTCAAAGCACTTTTCAACAAGTAGTTACAGGACAGATCCCAGAGTGTGTCACAGACTAGAAGTCTTGAATATTTTTTATCATAACATTCGACATTTTTCTTTCTTTTTTCTTTTGAAAAATAACATATATACAAAAAGAATGATAAATTTCAAAGCACATTACCATAATTAGTTGTAGAACATATTTATACAACTGGAACACACTTCAGAGTTTGACATAGGTTACAATTCCACAATTTTAGGTGTTTATTTCTAGTTGCTCTAAGATATTGGAGATTAAAAGAGATATCAATGTAATGATTCAACATTCATATTCATTTGTTAAATCTTATCTTCCTGTGTAACTCCACCATTATTTTGACCTTCCTTTCCTTCTCTTTAGGGTTGTTTGGGGTATGGCAATTCTAACTATTTCATGTTGGAAGGGTCTGTCATTCTGAGGTAGTGAGATGGAAATATCTGATGTTCTGGCTGGGCCTTCTAGGTTTCTTTAGGATTGGCTGAAATGGTCCTGGTTGGGGTTTGGCAGGTTATGATTGGTAACAAAGTCTAGCTGAAGCTTGTGTAAGAGCAATCTCAAGATTAGCCTCTCAACTCTATTTGAACCCTCTCTTCCCCTGATACTTTATTAATTACACTTTTTTCCCCTCTTGGTCATGATGGAATTGTTGATTCCATGGTTCCAGGGCCAGATTCATCCCTGGAAGTCTTCTCCCACATTACTGGGGAGACTTTTACCCATGAATGTCATGTCCATCAATTTTTGAACATTTTCAATACTCCAAAAACAATAAAAATAGGAATAAAAGTAAATATAAAAGTAAAAAGAGCACCCAAAACATCCCATACTCCCAATCCCACCTCATTATTTATTTATTTTTTGTCTTTATTTTCTTACTCATTTGTTCATATACTGGATAAAAGAAGTATCAGACACAAGGTTTTCACAATCACATGATCACATCTGCAAAACTATAGAGTTATAAAATCATCTTGAAGGGTCAAGGCTACAGGATTACAATTGAATTTCTTTCTAGTTATTCCAATACATCAAATAACAAAAAGAATGTCTATATAATGCATAAGCCTATTCTCCAAAATGGCCTTTCCATACTACTTGAAATCTCTCAGCCATTGAAATTTTATTCTGTTTAATTTCTCTTCCCCCTCTTGGTCAAAACGTCTTTCTCAATTCCATGATGCTAGGGCCAGGATCATTCCCTGGAGTCATATTCCACATTGCCAGGTAGATTTGCAGCCCTGGGAGGCATGTCCCACACATGGGGCAGTGCAATGAGTTTTTCTGTGGATTTGGCTTAGAGAAGGAGACCACATCTGAGCAACAAAAGAGGTGACTCTTAGACATACTTATAAGTAGTCTTAACTTCTCTTTTGCAGGAATATTTCATTAGGGCAATTCCCAAGTTCAAGGGCTTGGCTTATTAAATTGGTAGTCCCCAGTGCTTATGAGAATATCAGGTCTTCCCCAGGTGGGAAAGTTTAATATTTCCACATTTTCCCCCAGTCCCTCAAGTGGACTTTGCAAGTACTTTTTTTTTTTTATCTTCTGCTGGAGAAAATGTGGAGAGAGAGAGAGATGTATCTATTCACTGTTGGTAGGTTCGTAGAATTGTGCAGCTCTTCTGGAGGGCAGTGTAGTGATTTCACAGGAAGCTATGTAGAGGGTTACCCTATGATCTTGCATCCCCTTTGTTAGTTACATACTTGGAAGAACTGAAAGCAGGGATGCAAATAGATATTTGCACGCTGGTGCTTACAGTGGCAATATTCACAATTTGCAATGGATGGAGGTAACCTAAAGGTATATCTACTGATAACCTGAGAGCTAATCTTTGTGTATACATACAATGAGATGTTGAGCACCTGAAAAAAGGAAGGAAATTGTGAGGCATACAAAGAGTTGAATAAATCTTATCTTTCGTTTTATATTAGGACTAATGCTCCAAACCAACACAAACTTATGATCCTAGATCTAAGAGGACCACATGGCTCTCTGTCACAATGGTCAACCCTCCAGGCTGGGAGATATTTGTAGGGCTAACATTTGAATCAAGGAAGAGCAGGGTTAGTTGATGTTTTATGCATTTTGGAGTCAGAATCCTCCAATTTTAAATTATGTGACCCTGAATGAGTTACTTCTTTACCTCTCTGAGCTTTAGTGTGCCCATCTTTACAATGACAAAATTTAGAAACAAAAAAAAAGAGATACTTAGTGAAGATCAAATGAGAAAATATACAATACATCTTGAAATGCAAATGCATAATGAATTCATTTTGTAGGGAGTTGTAAGATTGCATAAAAGTAATGTAGAAAGTGCAGAGTTCCCAAGTACCTCCTCCAAACACTCAGTTTTCCTTGTTATCAGTGATCTACATTAGTGTAATAGTTCTGTACAATGGATGAAATATTATAATAATTACACTATTAACTGTAGTTTATAGTTCACATTAAGGTTCACTGTGCTGTATAGTTCTATGGTTATCTTTTTTTTTAAATTTTACAATACTGGTAACATAACAACCTTAAATGTCCCATTCTAATCACTTTCAAATATATAATCTATTGGTGTTAATTACTTCATTACCATCACCACTTTAGATTACCAAATCTTTTCTGTCACCCCACACAGAAGCTCTGATTAAATAAGCACCAATTCACTATTCCCTACCCTGACCCAGGCCCTGGTAACCTGTATCTTAGTTTCTGATTCTATGAATTTGCGTATTCTAATTATTTCAGTTCAGTGAGATGGGAAAATGTTTGTCTTTTTGTCTCTGGCTTATGTCACGACTAAAATGTCTTGAATGTGCATACGTGTTTTTATGTGTATTAGAACTTCATTTCTCTTGATGACAAAATAATATTCCATTATATATATTGACACATACACACCATTTGGTTTATTCATTCATCTGTAAATGGACACTTGTGTCACATCCACCTTTTGCCTATTATGAATAATACCAATATGAACATCCATATACAAATATATGTTTCAGTCCACGTTTTAAATTTTATGGGTAGAAACTAAAAAGTATGACTGTCAACTCATATGGGAATTCTATACTTCACTTTTTGAGGGACCCACCAAATATTGTCTTTGGCAGCTGTACCATTTTACAATTATACGATAATGGAATGTTCCTATTTCTCTGTATCCTCTCCAACACTTGTTATTTTCCATTTAACTAATGATAATCATTCTACTGGACATGAAATGGTGTCTCACATTGTGTTTTTTATTTGCATTTCTCTAATAGCTAATGATGTTTTACATCTTTTCATGTACTTATTGACCATTTGTGTATCTTCTTTGGAGAAGTATCTATCTGTTTGAGTTTTTTGTCCATATTAAAATTAAGATGTTATTTTGTTGTGAGCTGTAGGATTTCTTTATATATTCTGGATAGTAAACATTTATCAGATATATAGTTTTCAAATACCTACATGACTAAATCATTTGACACACAAAAGGTTTTGATTTTGATAAAGAACAATTCATATTTTTTCTTTTGTTGGTTGAGATTTTGGTGTAAAGTCTGAGAAACAATTGCCTAACCAAGATCCTAAAGGTGTTTCCTTATTTTTTTTCAATACAAGTTTTATAGGTCTGGGTTTTATATTTAAGTCTTTCACCCATGTTGAGTTATTTTTTTCTCCTTATGGTTGAGGTGGAAATTTACCTTCATTCTTTTGCATATGGCTATCTAGTTTTCCCAACATCATTTGTTGAAGAGACTAGTCTTTCCCCATTGAGTGTACTTTGCCCACTTGTCAAAAACCAATTAACGGTGGCATGACAATTGCTCAATGGCAGAATTCTCATCTGCCAGGCTGGAGACCTGTGTTTGCTTCCCAGTGCTTGTCCATGTAAAAAAAAAAAAAATCAGTTAGCATAGATGTGAGGGAATATTTCTAAACTTCCAACTTATTCAGTTAGTCCATATATTTGTGTATAAATGGAGTCTTCTAACTTTATTCATCTTTTTAAAAGATGGTTTTGGCTATTTGGCTATGTGGGGTGCTATATATTTCCATACAAATCTGACTAGTTTTCCATTTCTGAAAATAAAGATGTTGAAATTTTGACTGGAATTGCAATGGATCTGTAAATCACTTTGGGTAGAATTGACATCTTTACAATGTTTTGTCTTGTAATCCATGAACATGTAATGCCCTTCCATTTAATAAGGTCTTGTTTTTTGTTTTTGCTTTTTAAATTTCTTTTAGCAATATTTTGTTGCTTTCTGAGTGCATGTCCTTTACATTCTTGGTTTGATTTATTCCTACATATTTGATTTTGCTGCTGTAATTTGATTTTTCTTCATTCCTTTTTCTAAGTATTCATTGTCAGTGAATCAAATCACTAGCAATTTTTTCATGATGTTTTGTACCCCACCACTTTCCTAAATTCATTTATTAGCTTTTGTAACTTTGCTGCACATTTTTTCAGGATGTTCTACATACAGGATCATGCTATCTATAAATAAGGAAAGATTCACTTCTTCCTTTTAGATTTGGATGTCATTTCTTTCTTTTTCTTGCTTAATTAGTCTGGCTAGAACTTGCAATACAATGTCAAATAACAGCAGAAATGGTGATACCCTTGTCATATGCCTGGTCTTATAGGGGATGTTTTCAGTCTTTCTCCACTGAATATGATGTCATCCATGTATTTTTCCTTTATGCCTTTTATCATGTTGAGGAAGTTTCCCTCTATTCTTAGTTTTCTGGGTGATTTTATCTAGAAGGCATGCTAGATTTTGTAAACATTTTTTTCTACATCAATTGATATAATCATTTTTTGTTGTTAAATTAGTGTGATGAATTACACCAATTTTTTAATTATATTGAACCATCCTTTCATACCTAAGATAGATCCTACTTGATCTTGACGTATAACATATTATTTTAATGTGCTGTTGGATTTGGCTTGTTACTTATTTGGTTGAGCATTATTGCCATATCCATGAAGGTTATTTTTTGCCTGTAAATTTATTTTATGGTGGTGTCTTTATCTAGACTTTGTATTAAGGTGACGCTGGCCTCATAGAATGATTTAGGCATTGCTCCATCTTCTTCAATTTCTTAGAAGAGTAAGAGAACTATTGAGTTAATTCTTCTTTGAATGTTTGATAGAATTTACCAATGAAGCCATTTAGTCCTAGGCTCTTCTCTGTTGGAAGAATTTTGATTATTAATTAATTCTATATAGTGGTTATTTGATCTGTTGGTATCTTCTATTTCTTCTTGAATCAGTTTAATTAATTTGTGTGCTTGTAGGAATTGGTTCGTTTTATTTAGGTTATATAAAGTGTTTCAACACAGTTGTCCATAGTATCTTCTTAGAAGTATTTAAAGTTATAAATTTCCTTCTCAACTATGTCTTTGCTATACTCCCTAAGTTTTGATATGTTGTATTTTAATTTTCACTTGCCTCAAGATATTTCCTAATTTCTCTTATGATTTTTTTTCTTTGTCCCATTGATTGTTTAAGAGTGTGTTGTTTAATATCCATGTAGTGAATTTTTGAGTACTCCATCTGTTATTAATTTCTAGCTTCATTCCATCATGGTCAGAGAAGAAGCTTTTTATTTACCACAAGCTTTCTGTATTGGTTGGAGTTCTTCAGAATTTAGCTTTATTGCCAAGGTCATCCCAAGTCCAAAGCGTGGAGTCCTCTCCATCTTTTCCAAGTCTGGGTCTCATCCTAGGCTTGTTCTCCTGTCCTTAAAAATTCCCCTGTTCCCGCAGCAGCCGAGCCGCCCGACCTCCCTCCCCCCTCTCTTTCTCCGCCGGCCCGCCGCGCGGCGCCCAAGCCCCGCAGCAGCCGAGCCGCCCGACCTCCCTCCCCCCTCTCTTTCTCCGCCGGCCCGCCGCGCGGCGCCCAAGCCCCGCAGCAGCCGAGCCGCCCGACCTCCCTCCCCCCTCTCTTTCTCCGCCGGCCCGCCGCGCGGCGCCCAAGCCCCGCAGCAGCCGAGCCGCCCGACCTCCCTCCCCCCTCTCTTTCTCCGCCAGCCCGCCGCGCGGCGCCCAAGCCCCGCAGCAGCCGAGCCGCCCGACCTCCCTCCCCCCTCTCTTTCTCCGCCGGCCCGCCGCGCGGCGCCCAAGCCCCGCAGCAGCCGAGCCGCCCGACCTCCCTCCCCCCTCTCTTTCTCCGCCGGCCCGCCGCGCGGCGCCCAAGCCCCGCAGCAGCCGAGCCGCCCGACCTCCCTCTCCCCTCTCTTCCCCCTCCTGCTCCGGCTGCTCTCCAACCACCACGGTGCCCTCTTCCCCCGCCTTCACCGTGCTCCTCCGCCACCAGCCTCGACAGCCTTGCCGCCCTCACCTTTCCTCCTCCAGAACAGCTACTGGGGGAGTGGAGATAATACAGAGCAGCTCCCGGAGCCACGACGGAGATCAAAGGGACAGCGGACCCCATCCTGGAACGGCTGACTATCTGGGAGAACCAGCTCCGGTGAGATCACCAAGGGGCACGGGCTTTCCTGGGTGGGACGACAAGCGACCGGAGTCCCTCCCTTCCACCTTCCTGGGCCAGCTGGTAGAATTGGACAGGCGGTCCCCTTAGGCCGCGGCGGCTGGTGCCCCCACCACACGAGGCCCCCCGGAACAACTGAGATAGTTGGGTCGGAAACCCCCAGACTGCGGAGAACAGTGACCGGGGGATCCCTTCCAAACACGTGACTCCCCCGTCGGCTGGGAACAGTGTACTCTCCCGGGCTGCGACAGCTGGCGCCCTCCCGCCACGCTTGGTGCCCCGCGCCGACTGGCTAATTTGGCCGGACGCTCTCCTGTGCTGCGACGGCCGGCGACCCTCCCCACGTTTGGAACCCCGGGCCGGCTGGCATTCTTCCAAGACACTTAGGTTGCCGAACCTCCCCTATGGCGAGAGTTTTCCAGAGTTGAGGGACCCACAGCAACTTTCGCTGGTGGAACCCACAGACAGGCGTGTGCCATGAGCGCCACCTACTGGGCAGGATAGGAAGAACAGAACCCAGAGATTGCGCAGAAAAATCTTTCAAGCTGTGGGGTCGAACACCTGGGGAAATCTGACTAAATGCCCAGACGCCAGCAGAAGATAACGGATCACGCTCAGAAAATTGAACATATGGCCCAGTCAAACGAAGAAACCAATAGTTCAAATGAGATACAGGAGCTGAAACAACTAATGCTGAATATACGAACAGAAATGGAAAACCTCTTCAAAAACGAAATCGATAAATTGAGGGAGGACATGAAGAAGACATGGGCTGAACATAAAGAAGAAATAGAAAAACTGAAAAAACAAATCACAGAACTTATGGAAGTGAAAGATAAAGTAGAAAAGATGGAAAAAACAATGGATACCTACAATGACAGATTTAAAGAAACAGAAGATAGAATTAGTGATTTGGAGGATGAAACATCTGAATTCCAAAAAGAAACAGAAACTATCCGGAAAAGAATGGAAAAATTTGAACAAGGTATCAGGGAACTCAAGGACAATGTGAACCGTACAAATATACGTGTAGTGGGTATCCCAGAAGGAGAAGAGAAGGGAAAAGGAGGAGAAAAACTAATGGAAGAAATTATCACTGAAAATTTCCCAACTCTTATGAAAGACCTAAAATTACAGATCCAAGAAGTGCAGCGCACCCCAAAGAGATTAGACACAAATAGGCGTTCCCCAAGACACTTACTAGTTAGAATGTCAGAGGTCAAAGAGAAAGAGAGGATCTTGAAGGCAGCGAGAGAAAAACAATCCGTCACATACAAGGGAAACCCAATAAGACTATGTGTAGATTTCTCAGCAGAAACCATGGAAGCTAGAAGACAGTGGGATGATATATTTAAGTTACTAAAAGAGAAAAACTGCCAGCCAAGACTCCTATATCCAGCAAAATTGTCCTTCAAAAATGAGGGAGAAATTAAAACATTCTCAGACAAAAAGTCACTAAGAGAATTTGTGACCAAGAGACCAGCTCTGCAAGAAATACTAAAGGAAGCACTAGAGTCAGATACAAAAAGACAGAAGAGAGAGACATGGAGAAAAGTGTAGAAAGAAGGAAAGTCAGATATGATATATATAATACAAAAGGCAAAATGGAGGAGGAAAATATTATCCAAACAGTAATAACTCTAAATGTCAATGGACTGAATTCCCCAATTAAAAGACATAGACTGGCAGAATGGATTAAAAAACAGGATCCTTCTATATGCTGTCTACAGGAAACACATCTTAGACCCAAAGATAAATATAGGTTGAAAGTGAAAGGTTGGGAAAAGATATTTCATGCAAACAACAACCAGAAAAGAGCAGGAGTGGCTATACTAATATCCAACAAATTAGACTTCAAATGTAAAACAGTTAAAAGAGACAAAGAAGGACACTATATACTATTAAAAGGAACAATTAAGCAAGAAGACATAACAATCATAAATATTTACGCACCGAACCAGAATGCCCCAAAATACGTGAGGAATACACTGCAAACACTGAAGAGGGAAATAGACACATATACCATAATAGTTGGAGACTTCAATTCACCACTCTCATCAATGGACAGAACATCTACACAGAGGATCAATAAAGAAATAGAGAACCTGAATATTACTATAAATGAACTTGACTTAACAGACATTTATAGGACATTATATCCCACAACAGCAGGATACACCTTTTTTTCAAGTGCTCATGGATCATTCTCAAAGATAGACCATATGCTGGGTCACAAAGCAAGTCTTAACAAATTTAAAAATATTGAAATCATACACAACACTTTCTCGGATCATAAAGGAATGAAGTTGGAAATCAATAATAGGCGGAGGGCCAGAAAATTCATAAATACATGGAGGCTCAACAACACACTCTTAAACAACAAGTGGGTCAAAGAAGAAATTGCAAGAGAAATTAGTAAATACCTAGAGGCAAATGAAAATGAAGACACAACATATCAAAACTTATGGGACGCAGCAAAGGCAGTGCTAAGAGGGAAATTTATTGCCCTAAATGCCTTTATCAGAAAAGAAGAAAAGGCAAAAATGCAGGAATTAACTGTCCACTTGGAAGAACTGGAGAAAGAACAGCAAACTAATCCCAAAGCAAGCAAAAGGAAAGAAATAACAAAGATTAGAGCAGAAATAAATGAAATTGAAAACATGAAAACAATAGAGAAAATCAATAAGACCAGAAGTTGGTTCTATGAGAAAATCAACAAGATTGATGGGCCCTTAGCAAGATTGACAAAAAGAAGAAGAGAGAGGATGCAAATAAATAAGATTAGAAATGAAAGAGGAGACATAACTACTGACCTCACAGAAATAAAGGAGGTAATAACAGGATACTATGAACAACTTTACGCTAATAAATACAACAATTTAGAAGAAATGGACAGGTTCCTGGAAAGACATGAACAACCAACTTTGACTCAAGAAGAAATAGACGACCTCAACAAACCAATCACAAGTAAAGAGATTGAATTAGTTATTCAAAACCTCCCTAAAAAGAAAAGTCCAGGACCAGACGGCTTCACATGTGAATTCTATCAAACATTCCAGAAAGAATTAGTACCTACTCTCCTCAAACTCTTCAACATAATCGAAGTGGAGGGAAAACTACCTAATTCATTCTATGAAGCCAACATCACCCTCATACCAAAACCAGGCAAAGATATTACAAAAAAAGAAAACTACAGACCAATCTCTCTAATGAATACAGATGCAAAAATCCTCAATAAAATTCTAGCAAATCGTATCCAACAACACATTAAAAGAATTATACATCATGACCAAGTAGGATTCATCCCAGGTATGCAAGGATGGTTCAACATAAGAAAATCAATTAACGTAATACACCATATCAACAAATCAAAGCAGAAAAATCACATGATCATCTCAATTGATGCAGAGAAGGCATTTGACAAGATTCAACATCCTTTCCTGCTGAAAACACTTCAAAAGATAGGAATACAAGGGAACTTCCTTAAAATGATAGAGGGAATATATGAAAAACCCACAGCTAATATCATCCTCAATGGGGAAAAATTGAAAACTTTCCCCCTAAGATCAGGAACAAGACAAGGATGTCCACTATCACCACTATTATTCAACATTGTGTTGGAAGTTCTAGCCAGAGCAATTAGGCAAGAAAAAGAAATACAAGGCATCAAAATAGGAAAGGAAGAAGTAAAACTATCACTGTTTGCAGACGATATGATACTATATGTAGAAAACCCAGAAAAATCCACAACAAAATTAATAGAGCTAATAAATGAGTACAGCAAAGTAGCAGGCTACAAGATCAACATTCAAAAATCTGTAGCTTTTCTATACACTAGTAATGAACAAGCTGAGGCGGAAATCAAGAAACGAATCCCATTTACAATCGCAACTAAAAGAATAAAATACCTAGGAATAAATTTAACCAAAGAGACAAAAAACCTATATAAGGAAAACTACAAAAAACTGTTAAAAGAAATCACAGAAGACCTAAATAGATGGAAGGGCATACCGTGTTCATGGATTGGAAGACTAAATATAGTTAAGATGTCAATCCTACCTAAATTGATTTACAGATTCAATGCAATACCAATCAAAATCCCAACAACTTATTTTTCAGAAATAGAAAAACCAATAAGCAAATTTATCTGGAAGGGCAGGGTGCCCCGAATTGCTAAAAACATCTTGAGGAAAAAAAACGAAGCTGGAGGTCTCGCGCTGCCTGACTTTAAGGCATACTATGAAGCCACAGTGGTCAAAACAGCATGGTATTGGCATAAAGATAGATATATCGACCAATGGAATCGAATAGAGTGCTCAGATATAGACCCTCTCATCTATGGACATTTGATCTTTGATAAGGCAGTCAAGCCAACTCACCTGGGACAGAACAGTCTCTTCAATAAATGGTGCCTAGAGAACTGGATATCCATATGCAAAAGAATGAAAAAAGACCCATCTCTCACACCCTATACAAAAGTTAACTCAAAATGGATCAAAGATCTAAACATTAGGTCTAAGACCATAAAACAGATAGACGAAAATGTTGGGAGATATCTTATGGATCTTACAACTGGAGGTGGTTTTATGGATCTTAAACCTAAAGCAAGAACACTGAAGAAGGAAATAAATAAATGGGAGCTCCTCAAAATTAAACACTTTTGTGCATCAGAGAACTTCATCAAGAAAGTAGAAAGACAGCCTACACAATGGGAGACAATATTTGGAAACGACATATCAGATAAAGGTCTAGTATCCAGAATTTATAAAGAGATTATTCAACTCAACAACAAAAAGACAGCCAACCCAATTACAAAATGGGAAAAAGACTTAAACAGACACCTACCAGAAGAAGAAATACGGATGGCCAAGAGGCACATGAAGAGATGCTCAATGTCCCTGGCCATTAGAGAAATGCAAATCAAAACCACAATGAGATATCATCTCACACCCACCAGAATGGCCATTATCAACAAAACAGAAAATGACAAGTGCTGGAGAGGATGCGGAGAAAGAGGCACACTTATCCACTGTTGGTGGGAATGTCAAAGGGTGCAACCACTGTGGAAGGCAGTTTGGCGGTTCCTCAAAAAGCTGAATATAGAATTGCCATACGACCCAGCAATACCATTGCTAGGTATCTACTCAAAGGACTTAAGGGCAAAGACACAAATGGACATTTGCACACCAATGTTTATAGCAGCGTTATTTACAATTGCAAAGAGATGGAAACAGCCAAAATCTCCATCAACAGAAGAGTGGCTAAACAAACTGTGGTATATACATACGATGGAATATTATGCAGCTTTAAGACAAGATAAACTTATGAACCATGTAATAACATGGATGGACCTAGAGAATATTATGCTGAGTGAATCCAGCCAAAAACTAAAGGACAAATACTGTATGGTCCCACTGATGTGAACGGACATTCGAGAATAAACTTGAAATATGTCATTGGTAACAGAGTTCAGCAGGAGTTAGAAACAGGGTAAGACAATGGGTAATTGAAGCTGAAGGGATACAGACTGTGCAACAGGACTAGATACAAAAACTCAAAAATGGACAGCACAATAATACCTAATTGTAAAGTAATCATGTTAAAATACTGAATGAAGCTGCATCTGAGCTATAGGGTTTTTTTTGTTTTTGTTTGCTTGTTGGTTTGTTTGTTGTTGTTGTTTTTTACTATTACTACTACTTTTATTTCTTTTCTTTATATTAACATTTTATATCTTTTTGTTGTGTTGCTAGTTCCTCTAAACCGATGCAAATGTACTAAGAAACAATGATCATGCATCTATGTGATGATGTTAAGAATTACTGAGTACATATGTAGAATGGTATGATTTCTAAATGTTGTGTTAATTTCTTTTTTTTTTTTCCGTTAATAAAAAATAAAAATAAAAAAATAAAAAAAAAAAATTCCCCTGTTTACAGGAATCTGAAAATCTCCATTACCTCCCTATAAAATAGATATCTACTTACTACTAGGTGCTCTATTACTTGTCTTAATGTTGGTAGTCTTTTGACCCTGGTCACTTTGGTTCATTTATTTCTTATACTGCTTTAGTTCTCCACAAGCTGCTTATGTGGCCAGGGAAAGTACTAGGATAGATACCAGAGATATGTGTCATCGATCAGTCCTTTAGGTTGGCACAGTTACATTGGCACTGACCAATAGGCACCCCAGTATGATCGGAGGTTGCTCTATTTTCTTTGGAACTGTACCAAGAACCCACAATGGGAGTACAGGTTGACTTCATATTGCATAGGGGCAGGGAGAGGCCACAAAGGATGCCATGTGTTTCTCCTACCATTTTTATGGCATGTTATGTTGACTTGGCACTTTCCCAGTTACTATAACTCTTAAACTGTTTCCTGGTGTTTTGAAGAAGATAGCTTTGTCAGATTTACTAGTTGTTCAAAGATTCTATAGGGGAATGGAACCCTAGAGTGTCTTATGCTTTGATCTTGGTCCACCAGAAGTCACATAATGTATTTTTTAATGAACAGTGTAGGTGGCAGAGTGGGCATTTCCTAGATGCTGTCAGGAAAGGAGACTTTTGTCTCAGACCTCTGTGCTGCTTGGCCTGCAGGGTTGGTGTGCATTGCATCATGAAAAACTAGTACAGGTATATGGATAAGTCGCAGAACTGGCTCAAAGAAGGTCTTTACTCCTATGGTGATGCCCATCCCAGCTTTGTGTGCTGGTTGAATCAAACTGTTGGCTGCCATTTCTTGTATTTGTTGCTATGGCTGCTTTTGGCATTTCTTTTCTATGCTCCTCCATCCAAGCCACTTTTGCCATTTTCTTAAAGCAGGCTACAAGTTTGCAAGAATTGTGTTTATGAGTACATTTTTCCTGTGTAAATAGTTTTGGGAATCTCACCCAAGGGTCAAGATCTGGGTCCTAATACAGGATCTTTGCATCTGTAATATTGTCCCCATAATGGCCATGTGTACTGTAGAAGGTTAAAAAAATGTCTCCATGCTCCACAAATTGAGGACAACTTCTCCCAGTGGGGTGGGGTGGGGTATGTCTCCATGTGCCTCAGATAGAATAATGCCTCAGGACATGATTTCTTCACACACTCAAAGTTTAGTAGAAAATGAACACCACTGTTCTTATTTACATCAGCTTTTTGCCTTTCATTCTTTCTCTCACACACACTCACACACACAAATACACAGATAATTCTATGAATGTTAAATATAAAACGAGACTTCAAATACATTTCACTCTTGGAGTAGATTTTTTTTCATTAAGATATCACTCTCATCCTAAGTTTATTCAGTTGCCTCTGACTTCGAGGACGGTTAGGTAAGATATTTGGGGTGGCTTGGGTAGAGGCAGAGGTGTGAGTAAGGCACATGAAATGAGACTATAAAGCAGTAGATCTATATTAATTTTTGCTAATGTGATTAACTCATTGTTATAGCTAACAATTATAATAACCAGAAACCCAAAATTCAAAGTCTGTAACCTTTTACATGCATTTGTGCTCATGATGTGAGCAAGGAAACTGTTTCACTTATAAATAGTCAAAGAGTAGCTACCCTACACTGATCTCAACAGCTGGTAAAAAAAATAAACAGAACAGCTCCCAAGGACAACCCTTTTACTTGCTAATGTTTCCCAGGTCTGAATGTCACAAATAAGGACTTAGCAAATTAAACTGTTTCCTGAGCCAGGTCAGATAATAACTTCTTGAACAGAACTTGTCTGAAATGCTCCTAATCTCAGGTATCCAAATCCAACTCTATCTCCTAAAAGCTGCATGTTCTTAAAGACACGTACAAAATCACTGGTTCTCTGAACCATAGTTTTCCTGATGTGTAAATGAGAATGCTGTACTATTTGTTGAATTTGCCCCTTGAGGTTCATGCTCATTACTTTTTGCCTTGTACTGCATGTGGAAGGCTGAGTTTATGTACAATTTCATCAGGGAGGCCATGGTGGTGTATCTCAGGGAGCAAGGAATGAAAGCTGTAGGATAGTCCTGCGAGGTCTGAGCAGTGGCGGCATTGCTCCATGGCCTTAGCTCCTGATGGGGATGTTCCCTTTCCAGGTGAAAGCTCTTGTTAGGTTCCAAACATATCTTGTCCTTCTTGACTCTTCATGCCAGGGGTAGGTAATGGTCTTTTCCTGCATCTTATCCTTGAGTACTTCACCCCTGACCTAGCCCATACCATCTAGCACAGTTCTTTATGAGGCTCCTTGTGATTTCATTCTTACTGGACCATTAATATCCTATTGGCCCCTGATGCACCTTGACTGATATAAAAATAAATACTTAAAGTATAGGATGGTGGAGGTGATTTATACACATGCAATGCTGTGCCTAATAAGTGTTTTATCAAGCCTTGGTTAAGTAGCAGTTACCATTCTATTTTTTGTTATCTTTTAAGTAAGGGGAGAGGTTACAAAAATATGCTGTGTTATAAGTCAGACTCATTAGAATGTTCATATTGTTCTTAGAGATTTGGTACCACAAATAGTTATCCTGCCCACAGCCCTGCTTGGGAAAGTCAACAGTAGGGCAGCATTTAAATTTCCTTTGAGCTTTCTCTTGGATTAGCTTCTTCAGCTTGGGATTCATGAGTTATCACTAGAGAACCAGCATGTTCTCTTGAACCCTAACAACTTCCCCTGTGTCTTGTTTTAAACAGACATTGTATTGTTAGGGGTCTTACTGGGCCATAAGCAATTGACAGAGAAGAAGCAGCTCAACAGAAGTTTCTGGGGCCCTGGGATAAAGGGGAAAGTATTGCACAGCACAAACGCATACGTATAGAGAACCGAACAGGCCAATACCTAATGCTTCCTTGAAACTCTGTTAGTGATGGATGCTAACAAGGCTCCCATGAATCTTTTCTCTCTCTGGTTAAGGATGTATATATTTCATGAGTTTCATAATTTTATTAATGATTTTATGTTCTATATATTACCTTGGCTTATAAATTCAAATGGGCTTTGGAGTTTCTTCAGGTAGGAAATGTCTTCCATAAATGCAAGATTGTTATTAATCTTCACTATTAATATTTAACTTTAAAATGAATAATTAACCCCTTTGCAATTGCACCTTTTTATGGAAACTCTGAAATTCTTACTTACTTTCATGGCCAACCCACAGGACTTCACTCTTCTGGGGTTGTTCTTTGCTTTGAAAGGTTGCAATTTATAATATCTTTGCATTTGGGCTTTGTCTCAGTGAGGGCTCTTTCTTTCATGACATAGACACAGAGTAGAGCTGATAAAAGCAAAAAGTGAAAATTACTGAAAGTCTGAGGTAGTGATGGAATGCTCATAAAGGTTGGAAACCCTGGCTGGTAAGAGGGCAGGAGCCTAGAGAACCCATGAACCAGTCTACCCAGCCACCTCCCTGCCTTGCGTAGGTGGGGAAGACACCTTGACCACCATCACTGATTATAAGCCACCACTTCAGATGTGGGCATTTGGCCAGCCCAGTCCCTCCACTAATCCAGGAGACTAGACATGTTGATGCCTTTTGTGGTGTTGTGGGTTGAATTGTGTCCCCTCAAAACTAATATTGAAGTCTTAATCCAGTATCATAGGATGCAACTGTCGTAGCTTGAAGGTTTTATGGACCCAAGAAAAGAGCATGCCCTTAGATTTAACCCATTCTTGTTGGTGTAGACTTACTGTAGGTAGACATTTTGATTAGACTTTGCAATTAAGATGTGACCAACCCCTTTCAAGTTGGGTCTTAATCCTTTTACTGGAATCCTTTAGAAGATGATAAAAGACAGAAAAACCTCAAGAGAAGTTTAGAGAAAAGCTCTAGAGAACTTAATGGAGGACCCACAGAAAACAGAGAGGAAGTCACAGAAGCTAGAACCTGGAAGCAATGAAACCCAGGAGAGAAGGACCAGCACATGCCAGCAATGTGACAGGTGTTCTGCCTCGAGTTGAACACTTTTATGGCCTAAGAATTGTAAATTATGAGTTAATAAATCCCCATTGTGAAAGCCTACCCATTTCTGATGTATTGCATTCCAGCAGTTTAGCAAACCAAAAGAGTGGCCTTATTTAGAAATAAAGTAATTATCAATGGGATTTGGACAGTGAAAATGAGATTATACTGGAATAAGGTGCACCATTAACCCAACATGATTGATGCCTTATAAAAAGGGGAAGGGAGACACAGACTGACAGAGAAGATTACCATAAAGCCAGAGACAACCTGAATTGTTGGCCACTGTCAGAACCTAAAACAGAAGCATGGAACAGATTCTTCTCTAAATGCGTCAGAAGATCCATGCTCCTGTGACCCGTGGTCCTGGATTTCTGGCCTCTAGAACTGTGATACAATATATTTCTCTTATTTTAAGCCACCCGGCTTGTGGTACTTAGTTACAGCAGGCTTAGGAAACCAAGGCATTTTGCTTCCAGAGAGAATCCTCTACTGTAGTTGCTCCTTAACATCACTTGTTCCTCATCTAATGGTGGGCAGACATATCTAGCTGGTTGAGATTTGGTTACCTACCTATGCCCTGGTACAAGAGAGAAGCAGAGAGAGAGGTTTCCAAATGTCTCAGATCTCTATCAGAATTGCACTCCAACTAGGAAGAACTTCAGCTGTTGGGACTCTAAAGGATGATTAGTGTTCGGGACAAATCCTTTCTTTGGCACCTCTATCAAGTGTAGGATAGTGTACTCCATTGCCTGCACAGCAGTTTTGAAAATAGCACTGCTGTTTCTCTTGGTTCTGAAGGACAAATTCCCTCTCTCTATTGAGGGACTTTTTCCTTTCGCATCTCTCTACCTTTGCTTTGGCAGCACTGAATATTTAATAATGTCCCCAGCATTGCCTTACATTGCATTTTGGTTAAGAATCTGAGCTTTGGGGCCAGACCTCTGGAGTCCATTCCCGTCTGTCCCCTTGCCAGTTACATTGTCTTCTACCATGTCCTCTAGCACATTCTTTTCCTGACAAGGACAGCAAAATATAGGAACTACTTCATGGGGAGTTTGGAGAAAATTAAATGTGTGGTCTCAAAATGAGATCTGTGGACAGGAATGGATGCAGGGCGTGGAGGTAAATGAAAATGTGGAGCCCTTGTTCAAAGTCTTTTAATATGGCGACACAGAACATTAAACCAAGTTCATGGCTGATGAAACACATGGTTCTCTGAGTGTCCTCAAAGCAGGCTCTGTCTTTGGAGCGTTCGCAGTTACTGGTCCAGAAAGCTGCAGGAATTTAGAGAAAGCTTTTAAAATCTTTTGTAGAAATTGACTCTGCCATGACATCTCAGTGTGTGATCAGTGGTGTTCTATGGTTAAATAGGGTGGAGGCTGGTTTGGATATTGTTGACGTATGTGTTGAATTGCAGGTTTTACAAGCTCTGCACCAGTCAAGGCCTGGACGGTTGTGAGCCAATTATGATAAGTTAGGAATGAGAAAAAGGTGGCACTGAATTAATAAATATAATATGCTTATGACACTACCTGACACACAATTATATGTTCCATAATTCTAGCTATTGTTCTGTTATGTATATATTAATATTGATATAATAATTTCAATCTATTCATAAATATAATTATTATGTTATATATTATATATTTATTAATTATTTAATTAATATGCAATATAGTCAATAAATTTATAATATATTTGATTATTTAATATATAATTATTATATTAATATACTAATTAATATTAATATCATATGATTAACAGTATATTCACATCATAGAAAGATTCATTTATGCTAAAGAGAAACATAGATATCATTATATATCTTTAATGGGAAGATTTTTTTGTTTTTCTTTGCCTTTTCATTTTTGATATAAAATGATACATATGTTTGCATGAGTGTGTGTGTGCTTGTGTGCGTGATACCTGTTTTTTCAGGATATCTTCATTTTAAACTTTCTCTAATCCTGGTGATTTTTTTTTTGTATGACTCTTCACTTCTTCTTAAGAGTCTTCCGGTGACTGGCTTAGTGGTCCCTCATCTGTGGTTCCATGGGTCCATCCATAGTTTTGCTTCAATCATATTATACACACACAGCTATTATATGCGCATCTGTGTATGTTTGTGTTTCTTAAAGACAAAGTTTATACAGTTTTCGTGTGTGTGTGTGTGTGTGTATGTGTTTCTTGAAGGCAAAGATTATGCCTTAGTCATCTTTAAATGTTTAACTTTTAACTTGGGGCTAGCCACCTGGTAACTACAAAATAAACAATGGAGAAAAAGGAGGAAGAAATCAAAGACAGAAAAAGGTACATAGAAAGATACAGAAGGAAAAAGAAAAAAATGTGTGGTATTAGAGCTAGGCTTTGACTACCAAGCCAAAAATTCAGTATTTGGCATATTTGGCCCCTGAAATTCAGACCCCTCAAAATTTCTCCATCTTTTATGCCTTCTTGAGAATTGCACACATCTCCCAATATCCACTGGTTTTATTTGTAATACATTTCCATGAGTGTTTTCGTTGGCACCTCCTATTGGATTTCTTTCTTCTTCTTCTTGAGGTGAAGATGCAGATGGCATATATTAATTATTTTGAGTCTATAAAAAGGAACTCATGTACCCATTTTGGTAAGAGAAGCTTACATTGACTTATTTCCATCAAACAGCAAAAGCCCTGAACCCCTGTGCTTCACTGGTCAGTTCTCAGAATTCCCAAATATGTGAACTCATCTAGGCAATGGTGCAAAGTATTTGTCTGAATATTAGCTACCATGGAGGGCTCATCAATGATATATCTGTAAGAGTCCCTTATATAGAAATTAAAGGGAATCACATAGATTTGATATATTTACCTGTAATAGAGAAGATTTTTGTTTTCCTCTTCCTTACTTCCCTCCTTATTCTGAGACTATTTCCTAAACACATACTTGTGAACTATAACAATGCTACAAAAAATATCTATCATAGCATTTATAGCAGAGAATACCGTGAAATATCTTATTTCCCAAGCATGAAGTATAGTGAAGCAAATATAGCATAATATTTCAACAAAATAATATGTAGCCATTATGAATACTGTTTAAAAGTAATTTTAATTATATGTTAAAATGCCCATGATATAAAGGTAAATAGAAAAATCGGGGTGAAAAATTGCATTTATAATATGATCTTAACTATGATTTTACTTTACTGCATTTTTTTTAAATGAGGTAACTAACATGGAATTTTGCAATAGAAATAAAATTTTTTAATAAAAATATTACTTTAGAGTTGGGAATTTGCCATTAAAACGTTATAAGGAAATTGAGAAACCAGGGATAGATCATTTCAGTGTCTCTCAAACTTTTCTTTGCATTACCCAGAGTCACAGAATATAACCTGAAGTGTTTTGAACATTTGAAGTCCTGTAGTAAGATTCTTATTGTATTTTAAATATTTCTGAAATATTTCATTTTACTCAATAATATTATTAATGGATGCTTCTTTAAACAAAAATCACATTATTTATTTTTAACAAAAGACTCTAACATAAAAAAAACAAAAATTCCAATCATTTATTGTACATAATTTTTCTACCCTCCCAGCTTTCACAAAATTCATAAGATCCAACATAGGAATTCCAGTTAATTAAACAGAGCATATTCTAAAAGCATAGTCTTTTTAAGTTAAAATTAATGGAAAAAATCCTCCCCAAATTTATTTTAAGTGAAAGTGCCACTCTAGTAAGATGGCATGTTTATCCTATGGCATTGTATTCCCTTAACCATCTCCAGATGCTTCCCTGAAGAACATATTCCTCTTTGAGGAACATGGTTGCATCTAAATTACATATTTTAAGGGTGACCTATAGAAGATGGGTACAAGTTCTTTCTTCTTGATTTAACTTTTTTTTCCTTAAAACAATCAAGCAGAATTTGCGTGCTGCTTTTTGATATCTGTAAGGAGATTCTGAGTCAGCATAAGGAGAAGAAAAACCCTAACAGCTGTCTTTAGACACAAGGGTACCCTGTGCCTAGGAGTGGTTAAGAGAGCTGGGTTACCCTTCCTAGGGAGGGAATCTGTGCCAGGTAGAAGTATCACTAAGATGACGTCTGAGCACCTTTTTGAGTCAAAAATTATTTAAAGAATGCAACAGTGGTCACTGAATGATGATTGGAATGGAAAAGTGATGTGGGCATCCTTCCTTCAGGCACAGTCATGTCATTAGAGCCCCATGTGAATGATGTCTCCTGTAGCTGGGCAGCAGGGTGGTCCTGGGCACATTCCATGGGATGACACATGGAATGTGCAGCCTCGAATGGGCCTTTATTGTAAGCACCTGTGTGCACAGATGAGGTTAAACTTCTTCTCTGAATCTTCAAGGCAGCAGAAGTGTCAAGGTGAGAATGCTTGTTTTCCAACACCTTCTTCTTCGGTGTTTTCCATGAAGATCCATTAATTGCCTCTTGCAAAAATAATGGTGAAGAATGAGTTCATGAAAGAATATGAGACCCCAAAGTAAGAAGCAAGATAATTCACTTTAGGAAAAATAAAAAGCAAACCTCTTTTATTCAACTAATGCTATTTGTGATATTTGGTACATAAATAGCAGCAATTACCATCTATTCAACCCATAGTTTGTGCCAGGTCTTTTGCTTTTTGTCTTGTGTGTGTGTTTGTGTGTGTGTGTGTGTATGTATGTGTGTACATTCTCCAACAATTGTTAAAGTTAAGCATCAATACATTTAATTTGTTGTTGAAGAAATAAACCCCAAAATGATTTGGTGGCTTATGCCAGCTTTCATAAGTGTTCTGCGTTAAAGTTAAATTCAAATCATTTTTTTAAATTTCATTTTAAATTTCACAGTTAAACTAGATCATGCTGTCTATCTCTTACCAAACTAATTCATTTCTGGCCTATAGCATGACATCAGTAACAGTTTGATGATTGATAATTTCTCTAGAAAAGGCCTGTTTAGCCAAAGACCAGAGTAAAAAAGAATGGCAACCAGAAGTAGCGTAGGCCATGCATCCAAAGGATAAGAAAGATTTGCAACAGAAAGAAAAGCTTTCTTTGTAATTTTAAGTGTTTATTTGGCTCGAAGTGGAATTTGTGACTCACGCATTTTTAAAGCAACTTCAAGCCACAGCCAGAAGCATATGTAAAGCTAGTATGGTCAGAAGTCCATGACTCTTGTTCAGATGAGCAAACGGGCATCCCAAAGGAGAGAAGCACTGGAGACTCACATGTTCCTGGAACACATATCTGAAGTAATTCAACGATCTCCTTTGCAGAGAGAGACATGTTGCTGCTCTGCTTATCACTGCTTGCGGTCATTTTCAGTGCAGCCACTATAGAATTGAGTAGTCTGTTTTCTTTGCCTTTCAGATGCCACAAGAAGGAGACAGCTTTGTCTCCATAAGGAGGGTGTCAGCTGCGGACATGAAACAGCATGATGGAGAACTGCCAGGGGCCAGGTCACTGAGACAGCCCTTTTGCTACCAGCTGGGTGATCTTCGGCAGGCATTGGCTCTCTCTTGGTCTCACCCCTATCATTTATAAAATAAGAGGATGAGATTTCAGCTCTCTAAATTTTTAAGAGTATGTTATTTGTTTTGTCCCAGAACCAGAATGAACTTATTTTTTAAAATTTGTTAATTTTTAGGTTTCAGAGATAATGGAAAGAATTTAAAGAATTGTCTCAATGCATACAGTATTTGCTTAATTTTAAGCAACTGTAATTTAAAAAAAAATGAGCTAGATAGCTGTAAAATATATCAGGGTTCATATAACCAAATGGAAAGCAAATACCTAAAATTTAAAGGAGGAAGGGAGTAATTGAAGAGTCTCTCAAATATCCTTTAGCTTATTGTGAATGTAGTCTTTGAACTCCCTTCTAAGAAGTTCTCATGTGGTTAATTTAGATTCACATTTCAGATAAGACCCAGAAGCTTGTCCAGGAGTTAGGAGAACAGTTGAGGACATTAGGTTGAGGTCAGAACAGAAAAATTTATGTCTGAGGTCTAAGTTACCCCTGGAGGCGAATGAGCTGGGCAGCACAGTGACTTAAAACCAGAAAAACCAAGCTTGTATCACAGTTGGATAAATCAGTGATTCTGTGTAATTTCTTTAACACTTTTTCAGCTGAATTAGTCTTGCTAACTATAAAATGAGGTAAATGATTCCTGCCTTTGTTGAATATTTTACCACGTAATCTAATGGAAATAATTTTTAATGTATAATATTAATACATGAATGAGCGTTGGTGTTGGTAGTTCCAGGCTAAAGTCTGGCTCCTGAAGAGATGGAAGTCAGTGGAAATTTCAGGCAGAAGAATGAGTCATCCATAAAGCAAGGTGAGCTGGGTTGGTTTCCAGAAAAGAGAACAGTAACTGGGCGGGGTGGGGGGTATCTTAAGTTTAGATTGTCATGGCTAATTGTCATCAGTTTTCAAAACTCAATTTGACCCTGCTTGCTGTAGGATTTTCATTATGTCTCCCTATTGAGTCAAAGCAAAACAAATTGACAAAGACAACAAACACACACACACACACACACACACACACACACACACACACACACAAGGAGAAGGAAATCACTTTATAAGTCAAAACAAGAAATAAATCTCACATCCAGCCCTTGTATAATCTAAGTATAATCTAAAGAAGAAGTGTAGTGGGTGAAAGTAAGCATGAGAGTGATTTTCCCATTTTAAATATGCACCTTAAACCTGAGGCTGTGTCAGTAAAAATTTCATTCCCCCTGGAACCTCTGCATGTCCTTGTCACCAGGTTGAAGATATGAGCTATAGCAGAGGGTCAGCATATGCATTGCTATCTCTACTTCTTTTTCCCATTGTTCCCCCTCCCAAAATTTTATTCCTTCCCATGATCTAGCTTTTAGCATTACCTTCAATTTCCCAAGTATACTGCTCCATCTCCCCATACTTCTTCCCCTGATACTTACATCAGTCAGTACCTGGTAGGTCAGTTGTTTGTTCTACTCAGACATTCAGATACTACTTTGCTGCCCAACGTGGGAGATTCGCAGTGTGTCTGCCTCCATGGTCGGCAGCCCCTTGGCATGCTCTTTCTGGAGCTCTTGATTTTTTCCCCACCTGCAATTCATTAAAATAAACTATTTTAACTGCAACATGAAATGTTACTCCTTAAAGAATGTAAGTGTCTGACTGTTTTTAAATGGTAATGTCCGCACTAGGAAATGATGTGGAATGAATGGTGGGGAGTAGCAATTTCCATTTCGCTGAACAAGACAGAATGGACTTAGCCTGAGGGAATAGCTTGGGATAGACACCCCTGAGCAGCCCTTGAGGCTGAGACCTTTGCAACACAGGCGAGAGGTACTAAAAGACATTTATGAAATAGCTTTCTTGAGATGGAGAAAAAAGCCACAGTGAAAAACTAAATAATTTACAAACAAGTGAAGGAAATATTGAGGTCCTAGTGCTATCAGAAGTGGTCCACGTTATTCACTGTGTCATGCTAAGCAAGGATGGGGACTGGATTTCAGGGTGTTTTGGAGACAGACGGAGATGAGGGTGGAATAGAGGAGTCTACAAATGGTGTCTAAAGCCAGAAGAAATTTGTGAGCTAAAGTAAAGTTTTTACTTAAATAATGACAAAAAATCACTTTGCCAAAGGTGGGAGAGGATGTGGAAGAGGATTCAGAAAGGAATTAAGGCAATAAATTAGAAGGCTAGTACAGCAGCATAGGCGTCTGGACAAAACAGTAGGAGATTTAGCAGCAAGGAGACAGATGTAACATCTACTAAGAAAAAACAGTTGTATGAGTTGTTTGAATCAAGAATGGCTTCCTGTTTTCTAGCAAAGCAACAACTGGTGGTGCCAATCATAGCATCAGAAAATGTTTAGATTATATGGAGGAAATTGATGAATTCTCTTGATGATATTTTGATTTATAGGGCTTGTGTGTCATACAAGAGGAAACACCCAATAGATGGTTAAATTTAGATCTGGTCATCAACTGCAAATAGAGACTCTGCTCATATACATGGGCTGGGAGGGCCTCATGTAAGATGCAGGTGAGGTAAAGAGGTAACTGATTGCTAGCATGGTGACTGACATTTCGTGGTGCTCTTTAGAATGTACTTTTTTTTAGCTTTTTTTATTGTATACTGTAGCATATATACAAAGCAAAGAAATAAAAAAGCAATAGTTTTCAAAGCATTCTTCAACAAGTGTTTACAGGACAGATCCCAAAGTTTGTCATTGGCAGCAATACCATCCTCTCAGATTTTCTCCTTCTAGCTGCTCCAGAATATAAGAGGCTAGAGGGCTTAAATACTTTTATATATTCACAATCATCTTTTTATTCCTTCTATGTGTAATTCCACCATCACCTTTGATCTTTCCATGCCTTTCTTTAGGGGACATATGGGTGTCATGGTCAGGTTCATGTGTCAACTTGGTCAAGTGGTGGTATCTGTTTGTCTGGTTGGGCAAGTACTGGCGTGTCTGTTGTGATGAGGACATTTCATTGAATTAGATCATGGTCACGTCAGTTGCACCCACAGCTGATTCCATTTGTAATCAGCCAAGGGGAGTGTTTTCTGCAATGAGTGATGCTCAGTCTAATCGCTGGAAACCTTTTAAGCAGTGCTCAGAAGAGACAGGCTCTATACCTGTTTTGGGTGGCGAGCCTCTTCTATGAAGTTCGTCCAGGTCAGAATCATCAGTTTAACAGCCTACCCTGTGGATTCTGGACTCTGCATTCCCACGGTCATGTGAGACACTTTTATAAATTTTATATTTGCAAGTGTTCCCTTCCCTGTTGATTCTGTTACTTTAGAGAACCCTAACTAATACAACTAGGTAACAGGAATGGTTCTTAAGAAACAAAATCTTAAAAATGGGTTTTTATGAACGGTTTTCTGCTGTAACTGGACTCAAAGGCACTAAGGACTCTGATTTCCGAAATCAGAATGACACTCCCAATCCATGGAGTGAGTTGGCAAAAGAGGTAGTCAAGATATCACCATTCAATTCTCCTATTGCTTCATTTGTAGGAAGCCAGGCTCTGGGGGATAATATTTTTGACACCTTTACAGAGTTTTGTGGAAATAAGAGGTATAGAGACATTGGCTGTTTGTTGTTAGATATGCTGGATACATTAAGAGTGAAAGGGACAGGCTTAAGGCTTCAAACGAGAAGCTTAAGCACTGTCTGACAGATGTAGAAGTTTCTATGAGTATCCTGAAGGAAAATCTTCTTTCTAGTAGCGGTAGACTTGAGAGCTCTGAAAATTGGACTCAGAATCTTATTGTTAGAGTAACAACTTTACAACATAAACTGAAATCTCAACATTGCATGGTGTCTGCCATTAAAATGAGGGTATTGATTGGAAAGGATTGGGATCCTGAAAAATGGGATAGTGACATATAGATTGATAATGATGTTGGAGGTGAGGTTGAAACCATAGGTCATGCTGAGTCTTCTCTAGATAACCCTGTAATAGTCTGCCCTGTGGACTGCCCCACTTCCAGCCTGCCTTGAGGAGTTGGCCACCCAACCCCTTCCTGTAGGGATTAGCCCTAGAGAGATTAATCCTGCTTCACCAGATGAAACTGTAAATGAAGGCCCTGAAGCAAATGACTTGGAAATATTTCTAATTTTTTTCATGGCCCACCCCCACCACCCCTCATTTCTTCTAGACCTATAACTGGACTAAATTTCCAACAGGTCCCTAAAGGTGAGGTACAAAGTATCACTACAAAAGAACTGTGTGAATTTTCCAATTTATACAGACAGAAATCAGGGGAATATGTGTGGTAATGGATTTTAAGGGTGTGGGGTAATGGTGGGAGAAATATAAGGTTGGATCTGGCTGAATTTATTCGTATGGGTCCACTAAGCAGAGATTCTGCATTCAATTTCATAGCTCAAGGGGTTAGAAAAGGTATTAACAATATGTTTGGATAGTTGGTTGAAACATGGATAAAAAGGTGGACAACATTACCTGAGGTTGAAATGTCAGAACTGCCCTAGTATAATGTAGATGAGGGGGCCCAGAGGCTTAGAGAGATTGCAATGTTAGAGTGGATTTATCATGCAAAGCCTGCTCTTACACTCCAAGATTGTCTGGAGGATGCACCTTTTACCAGAATACTGAGAAATAAATTTGTGAGGCTAGCACCATCATCCCTGAAGAGCTCTGTAGTTGCACTTCTCTGTAGATCAGATATTACTGTAGGAACTGCTGTCACTGAGCTGGAATCCTTAAACAAAATGGGGATGATGGGATCCTGAGTTGGCAGAAGTCAGGTGACAGCACTTAATTGCCAAAGACAGAGTAGACGTAGCTATTATAATAGATAACAAACTCAAAGCAGGAGTCAAAATTTTATGACTCACAGAGATTTGTGGCATTGGCTAGTAAATCATGGGGTACCTAGAAATGCAATAGAAGAGCAGTCTACTAAATTATTGTTCAGACTGTATAAACAAAAGAGTTCTAGGTCAAGTGAACAGAAGTCTAACCTGAATTACAAATACACAGAGTCAAAGCCCCTTAATCAATTTCCAGACTTGAGACAGTTTACAGACCCAGAGACCCTTGAGTGAAGGGGAGGCCAGGTCCCTTTGGAGGAGAACCCTGTTACACTACCACAAATTTATACTGTCAATCTTCCTCCAAGCTTTCCCCAAGGAGACCGACGGTCTTTTATCAGAGTAACTGTGCATTGGGGAAAAGGAAATGATCAGATATTTCAGGGATTATTAGACACTGGTTCAGAAGTGATATTAATTCCAGGGGACGCAAAACATCACTCTGGTCCACTAGTCAGAGTGGGGGCTGATGGAGGCCAGGTGTCAATGTTGTTTTAGCTTAGGTCCATCTCCAGTGGGTCAGTCCAGTGAGCCCCTGGACCCATTCTCATAGTTATTTTCCCAGGTCCAGAATAATTGGTATAGACATACTGAGCAACTGGCAGAACCCCCACATTGGCTCTCTAACTCATACAGTAAGGGCTATTATGGTGGAAAAGGCCAAGTGGAAGCCACTAGAACTGCCCCTACCTAGCAATATAGTAAATCAGAAGCAATACCGGATTCCTGGAGGGACTGCAGAGATTACTGCCACTCTTAAGGACTTGAAGGATGTAGGGTTGGTGATTCCCACCACATTCCCGTTCAACTCTCCTGTTTGGCCTGTGCAGAAAACAGATATTGGCCTTGGAGGATGACAGTGGATTATCATAAGCTCAATCAGGTGGTAACTCCAATTGCAGCTGCTGTTCCAGATGTGGTATCTTTGCTTGAGCAAATCAATACATCCCCTAGTACCTGGTATGCAGCTATTGATCTGGCAAATTATTTTTTCTTAATAACTATTAGTAAGGACCAACAAAAACAGTTTGCTTTCAGCTGGCAATGTCAACAATGTACTTTCACTGTCCTACCTCAGGGTATATCAGATCTCCAGCCCTATGTCATAATCTTGTCTGTAGGTACCTTGATTGTTTCTCCCTCCCAGAACACATCACACTGGTCCATTATATTGATGTATCATGTTGATGGACCTAGTGAGCAAGAAGTAGCAACTACTCTAGACTTACTACTAAGGCATTTGCATGTCAGAGGATGGGAGATAAATACAACAAACACACAGGGGCCTTCCACCTCAGGGAAATTTCTAGGTGTCCAGTGGTGTCGGGCATATCGAGATACCCCTTCTAAGGTAAAAGAGAAGTTGCTGTATATGACCCCTCCTACAACCAAAAAAAGAGGCACAATGCCTAATTGATCTCTTTGGATTTTGATAACAACATATTCCTCATTTGGGTGTGCTACTCCAGCCCATTTATGGAGTGACAAAAAAAGCTGTTAATTTTGAGTGGGGATCTGAACAAGAGGAGGCTCTGCGACAGGTCCAGGCTGCTGTACAAGCTGCTCTGCCACTTGGACCGTATGACCCAGCAGATCCAATGGTGCTGGAAGTGTCAGTGGCAAATAGAAATGCTGTCTGGAGCCTTTGGCAGGCCCCTATAGGAGAATCACAATGCAAACCCTTAGAATTTTGGAGCAAAGCCTTACCATCTGCTGCAGATAACTAGTCTCTTAGTTATCATGAGACTTGAGTTGCCTATCATGAGTTGGGTGTTGTCTGACCCACCAAGCCATAAAGTTGGGCATGCACAGCAGCTCTCTATTGTAAAAGGAAATGGTGTATATGAGATAGGGTCAGAGCAGGTCCTGAAGGCACAAGTAAGTTACATCAAGAACTGGCCCAAATGCCCATAGTCTCCACTCCTGACACATTGCCTTCTCTTTCCCAGACCAGAGCTATGGCATTTGGGGAATTCCTTACAATGAATTGACTGAGGAGGAGAAAACTTGGGCAGATGGTTCAGCATGATATGCAGGTGCCACCCAAGAGTGGACAGCTGCAGCACGACAACCCCTTTCTGAGGTGTGCTTGAAGGACAGTAGTGAGGGGAAATTCTCCCAGTGGGCAGAATTTTGAGCTGTACACCTGGTTGTTCACTTTGCTTGGGAGGAAAACTGGCCAGAGGTGCAATAGGTACCAGACCCTCCATCGGAATCATTGTCTTCACAGCCTGCTCTGAGGATTTTGAACTCTGCATTCCTGTGGTCATGTGAGGCACTTTTATAAATTTTATATTTACGAGTGTTCCCTGCTGATTTTGTTTCTCTATTGAACCTTAACTAATACAATAGGTTATGGTGATTCTAAATTTTTGATATTGAAAGGGTTTGTCACTAATATTGGGTATGGAGATGGAACTATCTGATGTTCTGGAGAGACTGAGCGAGGTTTCAGGAATTACCTGGACCAGGGACGCACGTGGAGATTGTAGGTTCCTAGAAATGTACTCTAGTGCCTGGAACCCTTGAGGAATCTTATATATTGCCCTAGGTGTTCTTTAGGGTTGGCTGGAATGTTACTGGTTGGGGGTTGGCAGGTTATGATACATAGCAAGGTCTACCTGAAGTTTGCATAAAAGCAACCTCCAGAGTAGCCTCTCGACTCTATTTGAACTCTCTCTGCCCCTGATACTTCATTAATTATACTTGTTTCCCCCCTTTTGGTCATGATGTAATTGTTGATCCCATGGTGCCAGGGCTGGGTACATCCCTGGGGATCATCTCCCACGTTGCCAGGGAAACTTTCACCCCTGGATGTCATGTCCCACCTAGTGGGGAGGGCAATGATTTCACTTGCAGAGTTGGGCTTAGAGAGACTGAGGCCACACCTGAGCAACAACAGAGGTCCTCCAGAAGTAACTCTTAGGCATGCCTATAGGTAATCTAAGCTTCTCCTTTACCTACATAATCTTCACAAGAGTAAACCTCATAATCGAGGGCTTGGCCTATTGATTTGGGTATCCCTAAAGTTGGACGCAGTGTCAGGGGATTCCCTCATGGTAAGGTTTAATAGTTCCATATTCTTTCTCTCTCCCTCAGGGGACTTTGGTAATACTTTTTGATTATCTCCTAATGTACTCTAGGCTGTTTCCAGGCATTACAACAATCTACACAGGATTAAAGGACCTCTTTCTTATTCTGTGCTTCCTGTGTTTCAATTGTTCAAATAAGCTATGCAGATAAGTTGAATTAGATTATACACTGCAGAAAATTTAAGTTCCAGATCAAATAAACCTTTCTTCCTTTGGTCTCAAAGAGTATGTGTGGTTCTAAAATATAGACCCTGTCTTCCTTACCCCTATGTTCTGAATTACTTTGATCCTAACCTGTTCAGCTTCATTCTTATCTCTAAACATCAGGTTGTATATTTAAAACAGCCCTTCAGAATTCAGAAATAATAACCATTGCTCCAGACTTAATGCATCTGTTCTAAAAGCTTAAAATCTAGGCCACTGTTTTCTTATAAACATTTTCTAAAGGTGATCATAGCATTGCTGCTTTTTGTTTCTGGCTTATTTTGTCTCACCAAATGTCCCACATGTTCTTTCACATCGCTGCATGCCTCATGACTTTGTTCCTTTTTGTAGCAGCAGAACTTTTGTTCACAATTATACACCATTGTTCATCAATCTACTTCTCCATCAGTGCATCCTTCAGCCACCTGCATTCATAAGGTATCGTGTAGAGGGCCCAAAGTCTACAGTCCATCAACATTCTCAATTTTAGATAATTTCATTGTTTCCAAGACACAGAAAACCAATAAACAGACCCTCGCCAAATAAAAAAAATCTAAACTTCCTCTTAACTCTTGCCCCTCACCTCATTATTTATCTCTACTGTTGTGGTAATGTTGCTGCTTTCCTTTTGAACATAGCTCATAACATGCAATAGCAATTTTCCTCCTGTACCCTGGACTTAAACACTCTTTATACAAGAACCGTATCTTTGAAGTAATTCTTATGAGAACTCATTCATATTTCTAGTGTGAGTCAGTGGGACACATACGTCTGTATAACCCTTTTCAATCTTATTCATCATCAGTATGGTAATATTACTTCTAGACCCACTAGAGAATCATCTTCACTCCTATCTATTCCCTTTAATTGGGGTTCAACCTCTTTACCTAATGGTTCAAACTGGGGAGAAATGACATCTCAACTATATTTAGCCTTCCTATCCATGAGCAGGGCAAGTTATTTAACTTTTCTATCTCCTTGTTGATCTTTTATCTGGTTGTTCTATCTATAGAGGAGAGTGGTATACTGAAGTCTCCTATTATTATTGTTGAAACATCTATCATCCCTTCAGTTTTGCCAATGTCTGTCTCATGTACTTTGGAGCTCCTTGATTGGGAGCATAAACATTTATGATTTCTATATCTTCTTGGTGAATTGATCCTTTATTTAGTATATAGTGTCCTTCTTTGTCTCTTAAGATGTCTTTACATCTAAATTCTATTTTACATATAGAGTCCTCAATCTGGGGGGTTGAAAAAAATAATAAAATCTATTTTATTCAAAATTTGTATAGCTACTCTGGCTTTTTTTTGTTACAACATGCATGGAAGATCTTTTACCATCCTTTCACTTCCAATCTAATTGTATCCTTGTATCTAAGATGAGTCTGTTGTAAACAGTGTATAGCTGGGTTATGTTTCTTAATCCATTCTGCCAATCTGTACCTTTTACTAGGCAAGTTTATTCTGTTAACATTCAAAGTTTTTACTGAAAAGGTGTTTCTTGATTCCACCGTCTTATCTTTTTAATTTTATTTGTCAGATCTATATATTTTTTCCTCTTTCTCTTTGCATTCTTTAAATTACCCTTAGTGGTACTCTTCAATTCTCTGCCTTCCTCCAGATCTCCCTCTCCTGTCTTTTATTTTCAGCCAGCAGAGCTCCTTTTAATATTTCTTGTAGAGCCGATCTCTTGTTGACAGATTCTTTCAGGACTTCTTTGTCTGTTAAAAGTTTAATCTCTCCCTCAGTTTTGAAGGACAATTTGGCTGCGTACAGAATTCTTGGCTAGAAGTCTTTCTCTTTCAGAATGTTGAATATATCACACCACTGCCTTCTCACCTCCAGGGTGCTAGTTGAGCAGTCTGAACTCAGTCTTATTTGATTTCCCTTGTATATAGGTGATTGTTTTTCTCTTGCCACTTTCAGGATTTTCTGCTTTTCTTCAACATTTGACAGACTGATTAGTATGTGCCTTGGGGAAGTCCTATTTGGATTTATTCTGTTTGGAGTTCTTTGGGCTTCTTTGACTTGTATGTTTATGTCCTTTATGAGGGTTGGGAAGTTTTCCCCCATTGTATCTTCAACTATTCTTTTTCATTCTTTACTCTTCTTTTTTCTTTCTGAGAAACCACTGATTCTTATATTTCATGCTTTATTTTGTCTATCATTTCCCTGAGTTCCCATTCAATTTTTCCATCTTTTTTGCCATTTGCTGTTTTGAGTCTTTGAAGTCAATTACCCTGTCCTCTATATCACTTATTCTTTCTTCTGTCCCTTCAAATCTGGTGTTGTGTGCCTCTAGTATGTTTTCTATTTGGTCAACAGAGTCTTTAATCTCTGTGATTTCTGCTACTTTTCTATTTATTCTTTCAAATTCTTCTTTGTGCTCTTCTACTGTCTTCTTGATCTCCTTTATGTAATTTGCTATCTCACTTACTTTACTAAGTTGAGTTGTATGAACATCTTTGATTAGTTGTTCCAATGTCTGTGTCTCCTCTGGTGTTTTAATTTGGTCATTAGGCAGGGCTATTTATCTGTCTGCATTTTTATATGCTTAATGATCTTCTGCTGTCTTCGTCATATCCACATAACTTGATTGATTTAATTTGGGAGTTGATTTCTTTCAGTAGTCTAAGGCCTTCTGTTTGCAGGATGGTTGTACAGCAGGGAACAGGGCACAAGGTGAAGCACTCAGTACAGTGATTTGTTTCAGGGCAAGTATGGGTGCAGGTTGGGGATGTTACACTGATGCTTGTGTACGTGGGGATGCCCAGTGGCCAGTGAAGATGTAGTTGTGCAGGTTCACTGGTCTGGAGGGTGTAACCCTGGTGTGCATTGGTCTAAGGCGCGGGGCCCTTTGTTCCCATGCATAGAGCTGGGGCAGCAGGTCAGCATTGTGCCTTTGTGGATTGGGGGCAAATGTGACCTGGCTGTGCAGGTCGGAACTTTTCCAAAGCTGGGAAGTGAAGCTGAAGTCTGTGCACATACACAGTTCTAGGACTGCTATAAAGTTCAGTTCCTAGAGCTGAATGACATGATTGGGGGCCATGCACATCCATGGGCCTGGGAGTTCTATAAAGGGATATGTTGAGCTCAGGGAGGGCAGTGTGAGGCTGTGTGACACTATGAGTGGAAGGGAGGGGTGACCTAGGTATGGAGGCTAGTGACTGCAACTTTTATACACTGGTAATAGCCTGCAGGGAACAGGGAGGGAGAGGTAATACTCAGGAGGTGTGCAGGTGGTGGGTTGGGCTACACTTGGGGTGGGGGGCAGGTATGTGCCCTGGGGTGGGGACACCAGAGCACAGGTAATGGGAGAGGGTGATGGGGTTCAGGTGCATGGGGTGGGGGGTGAGTTACTGCTCATGGGGCTGCACTGGTGAGGGTGCCTATGAAACATAGCCTGGCTTACTTCCTAGCCCTGTGCTCCAGTCTGTGCACTCCTGAGGGCTGCAGGGCTCTGCGGCTCCATGCCAGGGACCAGCTTTCTGCCTCTCAGTTCCTCGGCCTCTGCAACCAGGGCTGTTGCATGTGGTGCAGAAGGCTCTCCCAGGTCAGCCGTACCCTTGAATTGCCACCTCAGTCGTCCTCCTGTCCCTTCTCTAACTTTTCAGTGAACCAGGGCTAATCTTGAGCTACTCTAGTTGGCCATCTTCCGGGTACAATGTACTTTTAAAAATACATTAGTTTCATCCCACCAAAATGAACAAAATATGAATGGTTAATATTATCTCACTTTTCCTATGGAAACAGAAAGCTTGGAAGGTCATATATTTTCCCAAGGCAAAAAAGCAGTACATTAAAACATCCAAGTCCTAGTTCCAAACGCATTCCACCCCCAGGGTCTTCCTTCTATCCTATGTCACGAGTTACTCCACTGAAATGACAGTAAAAGACTAAAAGCTGTCAGAATATTTTCTGAATAAAAATACTCTTTACTATTGTGGATTCTGCTGCCATCCATTTGTTGCCACTTGTATTTAATATCTCGTGGCTATTGGCTCCTTAAATTTGAACTTCTTTTACTCCATTAAGAGAGAATTTAATTGATTCTAATTCATGAGAATTTGGTTCCTTATATTTGGCAAAAATACTGCCATGTCTTATCTTTTGGCAGAACACATATCAACAAGTCTCCTCAGCAAAGAGTAGAAAATTCTAACGGTTAATCAGTCAAAAACAAAACATACTTTCACTTAAATGCTTTTTCATAATCTCTATAGAGATTCTAATTAAATCAGCTATGCTTGGCTAAGTTAAATGTCTCTTCTCAAGGGATAGAATGTGAGATCAAGAAGTTCAATGATGGTAGGACACCATGCAGGAAGTACAGATGAAGAATCTCAGACCCAGCCTCTTGACCATCAGATTGACCCAATATAAGTCAGATGGCAATCTATTAACTGATCAACTGTGACCAAGATACACAGGATTATACTGAGCAAACATGACTGCAAGTCACTTCATAAATCTAATCATGAGACTTGGGGAGAGAGAGCTTCTATTCATGAGAATTCAGTGTACAGGCATGTATGTTTAACCAGGTCAATTGTATTTCCATTACAAAAGTAAACTTTTCTAATATTAGAGTAGATATCTATGTTAAGAAGGAAAATATATCAGTATTATAAAACTAAATTGTATATAATGTACTTTCTAAAGGTTAGCGATAATTCTTAGCCTTAGCAAACTATTCGATTTAAAAACATCTTTAAAATATCTAAGATGTAATAGGAATTGCTCCCAGTACATCTCCTCTAAATCCTGTGGAGAATGAAGATGATAGAAATAGTAACAAGAGCCAACACTCACTGACTTACAGTCAAGAAGAAACAGAAGGGAATGTGGAATTCTAGAAAAAACCATTAGGATCCCTGTCTATTTTATATATATTTTTCTAGTCTGGAAATATTTTTCAATTGGGCTACATTCTGGAAGACTGGAGAAAAACTAAAAAGCTACATGAACACTTTTTATTTTTTTGGCATGGGCAGGCTCCAGAAATTGAACCTGGGTCTCCAACACGGCAGGTGAAAATTCTACTACTGAGCCACCATTGCACCACCCAAAGAATGGAGTTTAAGGAAAGATATTAGACAGATTGAGGTAGAAAGTAATAGTCTTATCCATTGTGTCTTGAGAAGTAAATGTATAGTGACCACAGATTTCCTATATAACAAATTTGTGCCGGGAATTGTGTGTGTGTGTGTGTGTGGGGAGGTTGGGGGGGTGGCGGAGAGCTACATAGTTGAGAAGTTATGACTACCCTTGATTCTTTATTCTACCTCTTCCCATGAATTCCATGATGAACTTTCTAGTATTTCAAATTAAAGCTTCATATGCATTTCTCATGGAAAAAATTACTAAACTGTGAACTTAGTTCTTTAAAATAATAGAGCACTATGCTTTTGGTACTCTATGAGTTGCTATACAAGTTGTATAGCCTGGTCTGATAACTAACCTTACTTTATAAATATTGTCTCTATGGGAAAATTTGTGCAGAGTGCCAAATAACTGAACTCCAAATGTCCTACACTGGAGAAACCTTTGGAAAACCTTTGCAACTGGAATTCCACCCACAACTGGTAATCATGGGACAGTGTCTGTGTCCTGACATAGACACTGATTTCCTCACATTCATCTTAGATTCTGCTAATGCCCTACAATCTGCTTGTCACCTGAGAATATGCTGAAAAGACATGGGAAAGATCAAAACTGAGTTCCTCCAATATATTACAAGATAAATAGTGGGTGCTCACATCCCATGGATAGTAAATGATGGCATAGAAAATAGGAGAATAAATAGGGAGTATTTGAAGTCAGATAAGTGCTGCCCAGTGCCAACCAGTCATGCTTTCAGAAAAGTAAGTTTTGGGTGCTGGGTAAGTTCATAGGTGGAATTCTTTTTAAAAAATTCATACTTTCTGATCTTTCCCATTTCCAAACCACTGGGGTATTCATTGTCTAGATTCTGAATGAGTCACTTCCCATAGGGCTAACTTCAGGAATCTATGTTCAAGTTTTTCTTTAATGAGCAGTAACTTCCTGGAAGGCAGGGTCCAGCCTTGAACTTTGCCTCCTCACCCTCAGAATCCAGCTTGGTGCTTGGCACGTGTTCTCAGGAAGTGAATGTAACTTGAATGAATGTACTTTCCCAGAAGCTGCTATGTTTTCTTGGAATATTTCATTTCATTTCCAGCTACTCCAGTGGCAATTTCCAAGTTACAAAATTTCCACTAAAATTTTATGCCTTATGCAGCCAATGTGGTGAAATTTCTTATTATTATGAATCAATAAACTGATGCAAGACTCTTGTCCTTGAAGAAACATGAGTAAATTAGTTCAACATTGCAAAGACTCCATTTTCTATGCTTTTTTTAATAGCCAAAAAATTGTATGATAAAGTAATAAGATTTTAAAAGACTGGCAGAGTATCCAACCTCCACATTAGATATTTGGGAGAAAGAAAAGATTTTTTTAGACAAGGAATATGGAAGAAGTAGTACCTATAAGGCTTATGAAATTGGAAAGGAATCTACTTGCTGTCTATTCTTGAAGATTAAAAGGAAGCTGTGATAACTACTTATGTTGGCTTTGCCTTCAAATTCTTCATGGGTGGTGTGATTGTAGCAGGACCACACAGAATCTGGATTGGACAATATAGGAGTTAACATCCCCTGCATTCTCACCTTCAAGAAGGGTCACCACCCCAATACAAAACTCCAAACCACAGCAGCAGGAAGGAAGAGAAGATATTTGCCAGCTTTGTTCCATCCTTTCCAATAACATGAAATTGTGTGTTTCTTGTGATTAAACATGTTAGTCTTAATTTGTGGTAGCAATACTCATAGGATGTTTGATTCAAAAATGACTACCATCTGGATCATTAAAATATTCATTCCCATGTACAGTGTACTCTAAACGATGCTGGATTACTCATTCATCCTTTTAATAATGTTTTAATCAAAGCAGGCACAAATTTTATGTAGGTGTTGATTTTACCATCAAATACCAATTGTTTCCAACCATAGTGGAGAAGAAAGAACCCTCCCAAAAGGACACCAGCATTCTAGAGGTGAAGTGGGAACAAGACTAGTATCAAATGATATATTCAATGTTTTACTAACAACCCATGTTTAGGAAATAAAAATGTTTTCATAATACAAGCTGTGAAATTCAGCCCCTCCATGTCTTTGTGAGTGGAGGAACAAGGGATAAGAATGAGAGGCACTAATGTTGACCAAGTTTCTTGTATGCAGAATACATATCTGCTAGTTATTTTTATTACTTATCCCTCTTCTTCTTCCCAGCACCTAACAGGCTCATGGTCTCTGCAAAGTAAACTCTCTGTGTTGTGACTTACTAAAATATGGGCTCCTCTTTGCCTTATTTTCAGACTCTAGGCTACACTTTGGGAATTGAAAACTAACTCATCCAAAGCCTCTGATTTCAAGATGCTTATACTGGGGAAGAGAGTTAAATTAACAGACAGTTGAAACACAATGTGATAAGATTTAAGCAGGAGATGGAGTGGGAAGATATAGGAATACCCAACCAATTCTAGAGGTAAACAGAAAAATAAAAATAGCTGATAAAGGACTTTTATAAATACTGAGTGTGACTATTGTCAGTGAACACAGATCAGTGGAGACCACTATCTGCAGAGATTGTCTTTAATTTAGCAAAGCACCAGTGGTCTTACAAAGAGATTCTGATTATATTTATACACTTTCTTTGTTGCCTTCTCACTATGAATAAACACTGTGTTCCCAATCTACACATTAGCTTCTGTGGAATTTATTGCAGTAAATCCAGGCAAAATTATTTATGGATGAAATGATTTCAAGTGTTTAATTGGAAATATCTTCCCTTCTGCCTATGTGGACTATGGGGGCGTTTTTCAAAACTCCTTCAAGGAAAAATATTTCTAAATCAAAATATTTTTAATGTAGTGAGCTTTTTTTCCACATGAGTAAACATCTTAAGAAAGATCATAAATCGATTAAGTCCCTATCTATCTCTGCTTTGCAACTTGGTACTGACTTCTCAGCATAAGGCTGGGAGCCAGAGGGTGTGTGCGTTGGTGGCCACCCAGAGCACAGTGAGAATGTTGGAGACCATCATCCCCACCTTCTGTTCTTGGGAGTTCACATTCCAGTGGTTCAAAAAGTCTTGACCTGCATCATGCTTTGAAACAGTGCTGCAACAGAAAGTGATTTCTGAAAGCATGTCTTCCTTCATTTCCTTTAGTCAGTGAAGCTCATTAATGATCCCACAGGGCAGAGGGCAAGGTGGTCCCAGGTCTCAGATTGCCTTGCTGTCATGTCTACTTCCTACCAACCCTGGGACTGTGTACACATTGACAAGCTTCTTGGTGACTTCGCATCTTCACTTGTAAGATGCTGGTCACAACAGTAATGAAATTGAATGTGTGGTCATTACTGACACAGAGCCTGGCACAGAGGGAATGTGGAAAACTATGCTGACCGATGAATTGGGAGTTTTGTGCAAATACCGTGGACTCTTGGTGCAGTTAAATCACTGTAAAATAAAGGTAAGAATAGCACATAATAATATAAAGAGCTCAGAGCGGTGCATAATATATCATAAGCATTTGATACATATTTTTCAAAAGCAAAATGAATATTAAAATAAACTATTACAATTATGATGTGTTTTTATTGCTGCTAATGGGCCATACACTATACATTATTTATTTTCCTTTTATTTCATTTTCACAATGACCTTGTGAGGTATTATTATTCATTTTACAGATGTCAAAATTGAGGCTCAAGCTCAGTGGGGTTTGATTACATAGCACCACCCAGTGAGCAAACGATCGATATAGAATTTACTTAAGGGTGTCTGATATCTGAGGTTATGATTAATTTCAATGTCAATTGGAAGAATTCCAGGAAATTCTTTGTTTCAATAGCAAAAGAAACTACATTAGTAACCATTGTCGGAAATCATTCCTTTAAGTTACACTTATCTAACCGAATATTTCTTTCACTTTGAACAGATACTGTCAGATGGAAGCGATACGGAAATGAGCCAGCACTGTTTACGTTGATGCTGAGGCTACAGCATGTTCCAAGGGGATGGAGACAGGACAGGTGACAGGAGCAGTAGGCGTCACTTCTTTTAGCTATAAGGTTATAGTGTTGAGTGTTTGCCTAGAATGATTCACTTTCTTTGAGAATGCTGATAATCCCCATGCTCTGTTTAATGATTCTTATTTGTTTGAAATGCCTGTGTGTAGCTGTGAGAAAATGTGTTTGGTTTTCCTGCTGTGCCATTTGTAAACAGGACCTTGAGGCTAAGTCATGATGAGCACATTTAGTGCATAATGAATAATAAATGGAAGAGGGAGACGTTGAAAGGAAAAAATATCTGCGAATTCGCACAGCTCCAATTAAATTAAGTGGAGCAAGTCTCCTTCAATTTAAGTAAACTCCTCCTACAGAATTTAATATTTATCACATGAAAAAGTAATAATAAAAATATATATGAAACTACTATACTTACATTTCCTATCATGAGCAAGGACCTGTAATTCCACACATTATCTTCTATATCTCTTACAACAATCATGAGACATATTTCTTTCATTTTGCAGATGTCAAGCAGAAAACTAGAGAGATTAAATAAATAAGTCACACAGTAAGTAATAGTAACAATGACTAACATTCATTGGGCTCATAGCACACGTCAGATACTGATTTAAGGGTGTTTTGGACATTATTATTTTTTTAACACTCGTGGAATGCCTATTATGTATGTACCAAGCATTCTTCTAAGCCCAAGGGATACTGGATGGAAAACAGACCAAACCATCTGCCCTCATAGAGCTCATGTTTCAGATGGGGAGAAAGTAAGCAAATGAGTAATTTTTATGGCATGATATTATAGTATATAAGTGTGATGTAGAAACAAACCAAAATGGAATGGGGAGAGCTGGGAAGGCTGCAATTTAAATTGGTGGAGGAGAAGCTCTGAGAAAGGAAGTAAGGAGAATGGATCTCAACCAATGAAGCAATGTCAGGTTGCACCTGTGAAAAACTAGTTGGCATTATCAATGTAGCAGGGTCTGGAGTTAGAAGTAGGGTCAAGAGCATGCAGGTGGTACACAAGAGATGTCAAATATGTGGCTCACACACAACTGTTGCTTTTAACATTCATAACATCGTGGGTAAGACCAACACTCTGAGCATAGTCGTCCTGGGTTTGATATTATCCCAAGGTGAGTGCCCTTGGCCAATCACTTAAACTCGCTGTGCCTCAATTTCCTGAGCCATAAGCTGACAGATCACGTCCCATAAGGACTTGTGAGTGTTGATGAATTTTCTTATCTCATTGGCTACCACCTTTTCTCCAAGATCTTGTTCATACATCTTGCTCTTCTCCACTTCAATTTTATAGGGCACACTCCTGCCTCATTTCCTTTTCTTTTTTCTCTTCAAGTTGTATATACCCGGATCATTCTCAGCCCAGATTTCATTGTGACTGACTCTTACCCTTTCAATAGTCAAAAATCAGCCACATACATGTTGGTTGTAACTGTACTGGCTCAAAACATGTCATAAAGTGGAACAGAACAGCTTTCATTTACATAGAAGGACAGCTATGTTAATTGGCTGGGAACTCTTCTTCCTTACTTCACATTGGTTTACAGGGTCAGCAAATGCGCATCGCCAAAGCTTCATGACTTCCTGATAAAAGATAGTGTTTCAGGGATGAGCCGTCCCCAGCGTATATGCTGTCCCTTTTCTTCCTCTTTCCAAGACAGCACTCAGTGATCTGCTGCGGCACCTTTTCCTTGAGCTTCCGAATCATGGAGCTTCAGAATCATTCTCTATATCATGCTCTGGGCAGACACAACAAATTCAGGGAGATAACATCATGCATCAATTTGGAGAAACATTACAGTGTTGTGGGTTAAGAAAGAAACAGAGAATCTTTCAATATCTCTGGTTATACTGAAGCACCTCGGGAAAAATGCAATATTTTAGCTAGCTGTGTTAGATGCTGTAAATAATCAGGTGAAAAGGAGATTTGAGGAAAAAAATGGTTCAAAGGCTGTCAATCACAAGACCTGGATAAGAAGCAGATGTTTTGGGATTTGAGGAAGGAGGATGATGAGGAAGAAAATAATACCATAATCTCTGCCAGATGTTGTGTTAAGTCCCTTTGTATGTTCATCTTCAAACAACCCTGTGAACTAGAATTTACTAGGTATAATCAAGAGATGCAAAATATGAAATAGGGTGAGGTCAAATAACTTGCCTAAAGATATACATCCAGATAAATTGAAGACTTAGATTCAACCATGATGTAAAATACGACAGAGGGAGTTTATAACACAGGATTTCCTAATCTTTTCCTACAGCACATTTTCTATTCAGTTTTCTTTTGGGATGGGAATATAACTTGCTCAGCAATTACTAAGTGCTAATCCCTGTCTTAGCAATGGCATCATGGACACAAGCATCTTGACTCTTTGCTCGAAAAGAAAAGTCCAGTAAGGACAGACAGGTACAAAAGTAATTATAATGCAATTATTATTATAGTCTAAACATTCTTATAATATCACGTGCTTCACAACTCAAGGATGTGAAGCTGCTTTCAGGACATGGAAGGAGATCAGGGGTTAGACTGTGCTGATTGGGTTTAGAGGAGAACAAACTGGACACAGAGTTGGGGGCTGGAGGTAGAGGAAACATGGTGTGGTGGAGAAAGCAGGACTTTGGAACTGGGCTATTTGGGGTATAATTCCCTTTCCTTTTTCTGCCTGTGTAAATACTGACAAATTCCTGAATGTCTTTGAGCCTCAGTGTTCTAATTATAAAATGGAAATTATAATGACTAAGTGAAATGAATTAAATTCTTTTTTAAAAACTTTTTTTTATATTATGAGAAAGTTGTTAAAGGCTTTAAATATATTACCTGATGTAATATTACCAGCCTCTTCAAATATGTCTCTGAAACCTTCCTACAGTTGTGATAACTGAGGTTCATCTAGTTTTAGCAGTTTTCTCAAGATCAAAGAAGTGCTATTTCAGTCAAGGCAGGATTTGAAGCAACATTTACTTTATCCTCAAGAGCATGCTTTTCCCTCTCTACTACTACCTGTTTTTACTCAAAAGGGTTTTTGTATGAATTCTGAAAGATAATAAATAAATATGAGCAACAAATCAATGAAGAACTTAACCAAGTGTCTGGTATACAATAAGCAACAACACTAGGTGTTAACTCACTGTTCTCCCCATTCTCTTCCAAACTAAATTCCAGAAATTCACAGTGTGGACAATGGTGAGAATTAGTGATTTTTAAGAATGTAGGTTACACATGAAAGATATCGTTTAGAAAAATTAATCCATATATTATCTATGGATAGAAAATATGTATTATTTGTTGTTTACCCATCTATCAGGGTGGCCTACCAAAAAAAAAAAAAATTTTAAAAACTTGGAAAAAAAAAAGAAAACTGGATAGGCACACACAATTCTGAGTTAAAATATACCATGGCTGCATAAGGAAAGAATATTTTCACTTTTATTTCAAAAAATTCCTTTCTTAGTGAAAGGACTAAGAAGCGCTTTCAAATGTTGAGTCTCAGATACTTTCTGGTTGTATATCTTTTGGAAAGAAGGCACTGGCACTTCATAGTGGTTTTTCCAAGAACTAAAGTCCTGGGACTAGCAAGTGCTAGGTTTCTTTAAGGCAGGAAAAATAAATAGACTAAAATAAGACGTGCTTGACTAAATTATGACTTGTTTGTGACTCAACTGACTGAGTCACTTAAAAATAGTATTGTAGGGCAGTATAACTAAATGATAAAAGAAAAAATTCCATGCAGTTTAGGATCTAAGCACTTTATTGAATGATTCATGAAACAGGCAACATACTATTCAGAAATTAAAATCGAGCCCCACTGAGGCAGTAAAAAGTAAAATCTTATATAAGGCAAATGCAGAAGCAAGTGAGGAAATGCTTGGATTAGCTGACATTGTTTCTATTTTCCTTATGGGGAGCCTTACAAAGTGGGGAACAGGTGGATGCTTTGGAATGAGGAACTTAGTGTGGAATTAAAGAGGTTACCTAGCAACAACTGATGGGTTATATTCAAATTTAGTTTTCTGGGCAAGTCAAATATTTGCAGGAAAATAGAAACTAGGTTTTTGGATGTGCTCACCTGGGCCTTAGCATGGGTGACTCTGTGTTGGGTCTACCAGATTTTAATCAGTTCCCCCCTTTTGATCTGACTCTTGGCCAGGCCAAGGGCTAGAATCAAAATTCAAGGTACTAATGCCAGTCTCATTTAACCATCTGCTGGCTCTAGACAGTTCTTGCAGGTGATTAACTCCTAAGTTACAGATGCAGAGGATTTGATTGTTTTGTTCTCTTTGTGCTTCTGTCATTCTAGACAGATGGACTCCTTTTATAAGATAGCTGGTATGGTGGTTTGAAGTTGTACATATACCCCAAAGCATGGTCTTCAACTTTATCCATTCTTGTGTGTGTGAAACCATTGTTAAACACAATCTTTTGATGAGGTTACTCAGTTAAGGTGTGGCCCACCTGAAAAAGGATGGGTCTTAATCTTATTAATAGTCTCCATTATAAGTGAGCTGAAATTCAGACATAGAGAGAGAAAGCCACAGAGGAGGCAGCCAGAAGTGGAAATAAATGGAAGAGAAGAAAGTGACTAGAAGACGCTGCCATTACCTTGCCATATGACAAACTAATTGCCAAGGATCGCCAACAGCCAGCCCTACGATGCCAAGGTTTTGTGGGAGAAAGCATCACCTTGTTGATACCTTCATTTGGACTTTCTTTTAGCCTCAAAACCATTAGATAATAAATTCCCACTGTTTAAGCCAACACATTTCATGGTACTTGTTTGAAAATCCTTTAAAACTTTAAAGGGCACAGTAAACCAGTGAGCCTATTATGATTATTTTGAGTAGTAAAATACCCGATATTTGGAATATGATTTTAAGTCAAGGACCCCAAGACTCAAACCAGCTGAAATCAAAGACATCAAAGAACCATCCCAAGGAAGGACTTATTTGCTTAAACCATGTGGTTTGTTAGACTATTTCATTTAACTGCATTTCAACTTTCCCAGAAGTATTTATCTAAGTACAGCAGGTAGTACTGAAAACAGCACGAACTCCTCCTTGCTCAGCCAGAAAGTAGCCAAGAACAACTTTGTTATCAAAAACAATTCTCAAGAATCAAAAGATTTTGTTGTGTAGAAATAGTTTTTGCAATTATAGATGCATTTTGCTATAGATAAGTTTCTGACCATGTTTGAATTTATATTCCCTCCTAACCGAGGAAATAAGAGACCAATGAAAGAAGCCCATCCATTATCAGTGACACCTAAGATAACTCGTGTTTGGTTTTAGATTGTAAACTAAGTGAGGTAGTCCATTATGAAACTTTGGATTTTTTCAAATTTGAGAAAGAACTACTAAGGGTTCCAGCCCATGTTGTCCTGACATATGCCAACCACGTATACAGTGAGTTGTTTGAGCATAACTGATATCATGAATAACTTTTACTTGATCCTTTAAAATATTCTAGTTATTTAACACTGTGCCAGACTTAATAATATAAAAGCAACATTGTTTATGGGCAATCAGGGTATAGAGCCCATACATTTTGCTGGACCATTGTGATTGGGCTGTCACATCAGCCCGGAGGGCCTGAAGAGTATTTGGGGTCGTAGTAAAGCTCTGATTCAGAACCTTAGACATATCCATAACTGCTTGCTCCAGGTCATGTGTTCCTAGGGAAGCTATGTTGATGTGCATTAAAGAATAGAACCCTATGTTATGATAGGTCAAGGGACTGGGGATATTTACCTTCCTTTATCAGTGAAAGGTCCAGTAAGCAAAAGATCCTAAGTTAATTTTCTAACTGACATTTAGCATAGACAATATATGCAAAATCATAGGATCCAGTGCAACTGCAGGTAGGTATCCAAACCATCCATACAAAGATGATGGAAAATAGCTCAGGCAATGAACAGGGGCAGAACTAGAGTTCTCTACTGAAACAAAATTTCTCTACAGTCACCTGCTTTTTGATCAAAAATAAAGTAAAAAAGATTACTCTTAATCATAAAATAAGATTTCTTTCTTTGGATGTGGCCTGATTATTTATAGATGTACAGCAAAAATGGAAGTCTTTTATATAGGCCATTTAAAAGTTTGCTCTGTTTGCAGTTTTCATAGAGAAATTCCAGTTGGACTTTTAAAAGTCTATGAAATCTAGAAAGCCAAGCCAAGTAGTTGACACTAGATTTTACAGGCAGTCCAGAAAGTAACCTCCTTTACTGACCAGTAAAACTGGGAATCCTAGAACCAGTAATAGCCAGGTTTTTCCAGGAAGGTTTTATAAGCATCTGCTCCATAAAGCCAAATTTAGCTTTTCAAAAATGTCTGGTTACAACTAATTATATGAGCATTAATTAGCTTAAGCATTCTAGTCAAAGTCTTGGGTATACAACTGTGCTGGTTTGAAAAGAAGTATGCCCCCTAGAATAGCCATATTTTAATCAAAATCCCATTTTGTAAAGGTAGAATAATCCCTACTCAATACTGTATGTTTGAAACTGTGATTAGATCATCTCCCTGGAGATGTGATTTAATCAAGAGTGGTTGTTAAACTGGATTAAGTGATGACATGTTTCTACCCATTTGAGTGGGTCTTGATAAATTTCTGGAGTCCTATCAAAGAGGAAACACTTTGGAGAATGAAGGAGATTTGGAGAGAGCAGAGAATGTTGCAGCACCACGAAGCAGAGAGTCCATCAGCCAGCACTTAAGAGATGAAGAAAGAAAACACCTCCTGGGGAGCTTCATGAAACAGGAAGCCAGAAGAGAAAGCTAACAGATGGTGCTGTGCTTGCCATGTGCCCTTCCAGCTGAGGGAGAAACCATGACTGTATTCACCATGTGCCTTCTCACTTGAGAGAGAAACCCTGAACTTCATCGGCCTTCTTGAACCAGGTATCTTCCCCTGAATGCCTTTGATTGGACATTTCTATAGATTTGTTTTCATTGGGACATTTTCTCGGCCTTAGAACTGTAAACTAGCAACTTATTAAATTCCCCCTTTTAAAAATCGTTCTGTTTCTGGTATATTGCATTTTGGCAGCAGATTAGAAGAAATGGCTGCCTTTGCAAAATGGGATTAGGATTAAACCATGGCTTTTCTAGGGGACATACACCCTTTCAAACCAGCACAGATGTAAAGATTTTAAATGGTTGTGTTTAACTTGTTAATGTTTAACAAAAATGAAAATTCTGATGAAAGTACATTACAAATACAGAATCTTGCAAATTCTTAGTGGATTCTGCATATCAATTTAAATAGGCATCCCACTTGGCCTAACTCAGGCACCTTTTCTCTGGAATATACCTCTGAGAAGAGCAAATTTGTCCAATTGGAGCATTCCCCAAAATGGCCATTGCAATTCTAGGTTGGATTTGATGAGATTTTGCTATTTGGTTAGCTAGGAACAGCATCCCGACCCATAATTTTTGAACATGTAATATGCTGAGGTGCCAGAGGATGGAGAGTCAGAGGTTTTAGAGTTTGAGGATCCTGTCTTTATCATTTCACTTCTAACCTTGTACACAGGACAAAGGAATAGGAAATTCCAAAAATGAAACTGCAGATTGAATCAAAAGTTTAGGGACTTGGGGGCGGGCCGCGGTGGCTCAGCGGGCAAAGTGCTTGCCTGCTATGCCGGAGGACCTCGGTTCGATTCCCGGCCCCAGCCCATGTAACAAAAAACGGAGAAACAGAATACAATAAAACAAGAAAATGTTTAAAAATGTTTCCCTTTCTTCCTTCCTTCCTTCCTTCTATCCTTCCTTCCTTCTCTCTGTCTTTCCTTTAAAAAAAAAAAAAAAAAAAAAAAAAAAAAAAAGTTTAGGGACTTGGGCTAAGAATTTGAGCCTTTTTGTCAATTAAAATTGACCTGCTAAACTTTGGGCTAAATGCTTGTGAAATTAAAGAGCTTGAACACAAAGATAGTAGAGCTCAAATCTGAGAGGCAGTCACTCACAACACTTGGAGATCAGGAGAAGGATAGAGAATTCAGCAGGTTCACTAGTGGCTTCACTTGCCTTTCTCATCTCCAGAGCCATTAACAGTTGCCTGTGTATACCTTCTTGGTCACCAAAACTGATGAAAGAAAAACTTTTCAAGCAATATGGGATCTCAGAGTTTTATTGAATGATACATGAATTGGGCAGCAACCCATTCAGAAAGTAGAAGGAGCATCATAGAGTGGGTGGAAAGGGGACATTTTCATAGGGTGAAAAGAAGGAACAAGTGAGGAAATGTTGTGATTGATTGTTGTGAGGTTTCCATTTTACTTAGGGAGATTTTACAAAGTGGGAGGCAGGTGGTTGCTTTAGAATGAAAAAGTTAACCTGTGTAAGTAAAAGAAAAGTAGCTGCCCAATAACCAATCAGCCCTATTTAAATGTGTTTATTTTATTTATTTACTTACTTATTATTATTATTATTTTTTTTTTTTGCCAGGGGGAAGTTTGGCATACATTAGAAAATAAAATAACTTAGGTTTTTTTTTACTTGTGCTGTCATGGGGTTTGGGAGCCCTCATGTTGGTAGTACTAGATTTTATTTATCATAAATTGAACAAAACAAAATGGCTTCAAGCCCCAATTTCACAGGAATATTTTAATTCTCTGGATTCGTGCATTTTATCCAGTTCAAAAGTTATCTATTAGACACCTTGATTTTTTAACGCTGGAAATACTCAAAGGCAACTAAAATAATTGCTTCCCCACATCATAATTAGCCAACACAATCGAAAATACTAAATCTCATAACTGTTTCTTTAAAGCCCTTGGCTGTGTTAGATGAGAGACCTCATCAAACAAAGGCATATTAGTGTTTTCATCTGGACATAATAATAGCCAGAAAACAACCGGGTTTCCTTATTAAAGGTAGTAGAATAATTGGAAGAGTACTGGCTTGGGGAATCATGAGACCTGGGTCCCAATTATGGCTTTGTAACTAATGAGATCAAGTCCTTGGGAAAAATCACTTAACTACACAGGTCCTCCTGCTCATCAGTAAAATGAATTCTTTGTTCTGCTGTCTGAATCAACTTAAGGGGCAACAGTTTGTGGGAAGGAAGGTTCTACATGAGCACAAAGCTTTCAAAAAAATCAGGAGTGAGTCCAGAAGGAAAAGCAAAACAGTATTTGAGTGAAGTTATCTGTGCATACATTCCCATGAACAAGAGGAATAAGTTTGGAACACTTCTCAAACACCCTTTAATGCTATAAACAGTTAGTGAAAATTTTACCTCCATGCTCCAGTGAAGAGTCTTCTAGACCCAGAGAAATTCTCATGGTTTTGAGATTTTCTCACTGCTTCTGTATTAGTCATTTTATCACATTCTTGGTTTTTAGGCCTAACCATACCATAACCAGTCCAGATAAACATTCTTATTCTCCAATCTCATTCTCCAACTCTTTCCAACAAACTTTCTCAATCTTTCTGACTAATTTATTGCACTTTTAAATAACTTTTGTCATTTATCTTTTCCTCCTATATCTAAATAGTGAGAAAGTTTAAAATTAGAAGATACGGATTTTGGGCTCGGCCCAACTACTAGAAGCTTGATTTGAGGCAAACCAAACACTTAAGCACCAAGTGATTGTTACTCTCCTTTTCCCTCCTCTTCTGCCTCTCCTTTTTCTTCTGCTTTGCTTTTACTGTGAGGATATCCTCTTATTTACCTTGAAGAGGAAGATCAAATTAACTAAGATGTTAATTAGTTAACTGGAAAAAAGAAATTAATCTACTTCTCCATAAAAGTAATGGAAACCTTGGCAAGAAAAAAAGGTTCAAATCAACTTTTTCAGAACTCCGGGAATTATTCAAGGTTTACAACAATCTGTGGATTGTTTATTCAAGAAAAAATGCTGAACTTCAATGAAGAACTGGGGATTTTGTGGCCCTTTCACTTGTCCTACTCCTAACCTGCTGTCACCACCTCTGCAGCATCCTTGAAAACCAGCAGTTCTGCAGTCCCTGGAGAAAGAAGACCCATTTTTGAGAAACTTAAAAGTCTCATTCCCAGAACAATGTCACTACTTGACCTGTTTAACAGCTTCCTGAGAAAGCCCATTTTGCAGTCCTTATTTAACCTGACTTGGGAATTTCCTAAAATCCCTAATCCTAGGTCATTTATGTAAAACAACCAGGGACTACTGTCTAATGTCACAGTTGCCTGAGGCTTCACTAACAGTTTGGGCAAATAAGAGCATGGTGAAAATCTTAAAAGGAAGATCTCAGTTGTCCATAGGGAACTTTAAGAAACGGACATATTCTTGGGGGTCTAGAAGGGCATGCAGGCGTCTGTGCATGCACAAAAAAAAGTTATGAGAGGCCCCCAATTTCTTACCTCTGGTTGACCTTGCATAAACTGGAAGTGAAAGAGCTGTAAAATGCTTGAGAATTGAAGCTATGCGTCAGTATGCATGCAGAGAGTCCTCCAGCAAAGAGTGGAAGATTCACAAGTTCAAGGCCCTTAAGGAAATCAATGTCTAACCATTAGCTGATTACACAGCTGCACTGGTTTGAATCTGTTATGTACCCCAGAAAAGATCATGCTCTTTAAATCCATTTGTGTGGGAGCAGAACTATTGTGGGCGAAACCTTTTTTATTATGCTATTTCAATTGAGATGCAACCTATTCCATTCAAGGTGGACCTTAATCTTTCATTGGAGCCCTTTGTGAGAGGATAAAAGGCAAGTTAGTCAGGAGCGCATAGAGAGAAATGTGTAGGGACATTTTGGAGAGAGCCTCTCTTCCAGGACACAGGAGAGAAGGACCAGCAGATGTTGCCATGAGCCTTTCCATGTGACAGAGGAACCTTGAATGCCAGAAACCTATCCTCAGAGAAGGTATTTTTCCTCTTATGCCTTGATTTGGACATTTTCATGGCCTTAGAATTATACGTTTGTAACCTAATAAATCCCCATTAAAAAAGCCAACCCATTTCTCTTATATTGCATTCTGGCAGCTTTAGCAAACTGAACCATATTTTGGCACCAAAGAAGTGGGATCCTATGATTTAAAAATACCAGAAATTCTGGAACAGCTTTATGAATGGATAAGGGGTGGATTCTGAAAGAATTGGGAGGGGCTTGATAGAAAAAGCCTAGATTGTTTTGAAGAGACTGTTAATAGAAAAAAATAGAATAAACAAATAGAAAGACATTCTGAAAAGATATTTCTTAATTAATAGAAAGAGATCCCGTGGTCATTGATCTGAAGACTTAATATTATTAAATAGCAATACCCCAAATTAATCTATAGAGTCAACACAATCTTTTTCAAAAATTTCAGCTGACTTTTAAAGGAAACTGAGAATATAATCTTAAACTTTATTTGATAATGCAAGTAACCCAGAAGAGACAAAGCAATCTTGAAAGAGAAGACACATTTGAAGGACTCATACTTCCTGATACCAAAATTAATTTTAAAAATACAATGATCAAGACTGTATAATATTGCCACTTCTAGGCATTTGATCAATGGAGCAGAATTGAGAGTTAAGAATAAGAAGTAAACTCTTATATTGATAGTCAATTGATTTTCATCAGGTGCCAACACATTTCAATAAGGAAATAAAAGTCTTTATAATATATGTAATAAAGGATATCCACATGCCACAGAATGAATTTGGACACTCATTTATACCTTACACAAAAATTAACTCAAAATAAATCATAGGTCTAAAAGCAAGAGCCAGAATTATAAAACTCTTAGAAGAAAACATAGCAGTAAACTTTTCTTTCCTTTGTTATTTTATTTTTTTTGTTTTTTTTTTAGGAGTAAGCTTTTGTAATTTTGTTTTATGCACTGTTTTCTTAGATCTGACACCAAAACCAAAGCAAATAATAATAATAATAACAATAACACAAAAAACAATTAAAAATTAGGCAATATCTGTTGCAGTCTTTCAGCAACCCCTGCGAAATAAAAAACACGGATGCGGACACTTCCTGTGGAATGAGTCACACAGACACACACAGAAGACAGACAAGATGACTGCCGCCCCAAAGAGCTCCAGCTGCTTTATTTTATATCATTTCTCATAGCTCTTTTGCTGACCAAGCCTGTTTTTTCAGTATATTACTCCCTTGTTCTCTTGTTACTTTCAATCTAGCCTCCTGGATATCTGGGTAGCAAAAAGGGAACATTCCATACTTCGTGTGCGAAAGTAGAAACAAAACAAGTCTGTTTGCAGACCATGTTGTTCCCTTTCGTCCCCAGATAAGGCTCACTCACGACTGGGAGCTCGCTGTTTGCAGTAGACATCCTCAAGGCCACTTTGAAGCCCGTCACTCCCAACAAATTCCGCAGGTTTTCTGTTAACCCTTTGGCTCCTACAAATATCAAAGTGATACCATAAGTGAAATGACAACCTACAGAATGAGGAAATATTTTCACATGATGTATCTGATAAGGGATATATAACTGGAATATAGTTTTAAAAACTCTTACAATTTAATAATAAAACAAACTTGTCAATTAAATTTTTGCAAAGGAATTGAATAGAAATTCACCCAAATATATTCAAATAGCCATTAAGCACATGGAAAAAAAGCTCAATATCACTAACCACTAGGGAAATGTAAGTCAAAACCACAAAGAAATATCACTTCATTTATACTAGGATAACTATGAACAAACAAAACACAGTAAGGATGTGGAGAAATTGGAATTCTCATATATTATTGGTGGGAATGTAAAATGGTACAGTCACTTTGGAAAACAGTTTGACGGTGCCTCAAAATGTCAAACACGGAGTTTCAATATGACCAACATTGCGACTTCTAGTTATATACCAAGAGATATGAAAACACAATGAAACACAAATGAAAACATAAAAAAATCTTATACATAAATGTTAATAATGGCATTATTCATGCTAGCACAAACCTGCAAAAAAGTAACAAATTTCCATCAACTAGTGAAAGGGTAAACAAACATGGTATATCCATACAATGGAAAATTATTAAGTTAAAAAACTAATGTGCAAAGTACTAGCAAATGCAACAATATGTATAAAACTTGAAAACATTTTGCTAAATTAAAGAAGCCAGCCACAAAAGGCCAGATATTAAATGATTCCATTTATATCAAATGTCTCAAATAGGCAAAGCTATAGAATCAGAAACTAGAAAAGGGATCATCTAGGACTATAGGAGTGGGAGAATGGGAAGTGGCTGCTAATGTGTATGGGGTCTATTTTACAGTGATTAAATTGTTCTATTATTTTTGGAGATAAATGTACAACCCTGTGAATATATTAAAATCATGGAATGTTATGCTTTCCATAGGTGAATTTTATGGTTTGTGAATTATATCTCAATAAGGTCATTTAAGAAAAATAGTGCAGAACTGAATGAACTGACTTGTAAAGATGTCCATGATAATTAAAGAAAAGAGGATCAAAATAAGAAAAAAAAATAGGTAAGAATACTAAAATTTAAACAATGTAAGATTCTGCAATTAGGCTTTATTTTTTATTTGATATCCTTTTACTTTTCTCACTTCCTAGGTAAGAGAACGGTTTTCCTTTGCATTAAATGAGATGGAGTATCCCAAATTACCCAGTGAAATACCTGGCAAAGTGTAAGAATAAAGTTTAGTTTAGCTTTCACACAAGATGGTGCAGGACAAGAAAAATGAAACTCACTAAGCAAATGGGAGCAAGACAGCATAACCTGGTCTTGCAGGTAGGGAAAGTAGAAAGCCTCTGACACAAGCCTAGAATTGGCACTGAATCCTTATCTGGGTAAAAACAAGTTTAAAGAAATGACAACCAGAGTTGCTGGAATGTGAAATATAATTAAAAGTGGGACTCTTGGCAGGAAATTTGGAATAGTTCAGTTGCTCAGATAGGCTGTAACTTCAGGAGTATCCAATCAGTAGATAAGCAAGGGAGCAACCTGCACGCTAGGCTTAGGGAATAAATACTACTGCTTTTGGTTGTTCGGCATGCCAGCCATCATCTTTCAGTTGCATGCCCATTCTTCTTGCAAGATCGTGAATAAATTATTTTCTTCTCCACAATCAGATGAGCATTTGTTCTTTCAGGTACAGCCATCTTTCTAACACAAAGGAGGAAAAGAAAGTATCCATAGATGCATTAATTCATTCATTGCTCACATATTAATAAGACTGAGCTGTTCCTTAATTTTGTAACTATCAATCATAAACATAGAGTGCTATATTTAGGAATAATAACTGCAATCTCAGTCCAAGAAATTAGATACATTGAGAAAGGGATGTATCTTTGAGATATATGTATCATGAGAAAGGGAAACCATGTTTTTAGATCTTCATATTGGATAAAACTGAATCACTGCTCAAAATGAGCAGCATTTCAGACTTGGATGCAAGAATAGAAGCTAGACTTTTCCCGTTAAGGACCTTCTATGGAAGACCCTGGGAATCAATTTTGTTTTTAATTCTCACCAGTTTGGTTTTATCATTTTGTAGATGAGGCATCTGAGACTCAGAGTGGTTATGGAAACACATTCCTCTGTTCTGAGCAATGCAATTGCTGATGATAGTTTTAAGTGTGTCCAAGTCCAAAATCCACTTAGTCTCAAAGAAATTTATTTTCTGATTATATCCAGTGCTTTAAAATAATTTTTCAATGTTGATAAATTTTCTCTTGCCAACTCTACTTGACAAATAAACAGACAAAGTTTCATGGGGGTTAAATAGTTTGCCAAAATTATCTTAAGAGCCAATGTTGGATTCAAATTCCTCATTTTCTCTGCATATGCTGGCTCTGTGTTTACCATCTGCCCACCACCAGACTAGTCATTTAGCTACATTAACTCTATTCCTGGCAATAGCCCTGATGTTTGGATTTTATAATATTCACAGCAGGAATGAGGATTCTGAGGCTGTGAGGGTTAACTGACTTGTTGAAGTTGGAGCGATGGTGCTTAATGGTTAGTTTCCTTAAATTTCATTTTGGATCTTCTCTTGGTAGAAATCAATCTCAAAGTTCATTAGTACTTATTATTATTGCTGTTATTTACTTATTTATGTATTTATGCATTTATTTTTAACTGATATTCCCTGGCATATCATTTGAGAAAGGGTCAGTTCAGTTTGATTTGATTGAATTTGGATTGATTTAATTCAATTGAATACAAGATAACAGAGTTGAAATAAATTAACAAATGTTCATTACTGTGGATCCATTCTACAGATGGGCCTGGATTTTGTCAGGTTCAAGACTTGAACCCAGGCATTCAATCCTATCCAATTGTTAGGCTTAAACACATTTTCATTATTGGTATTTGGAAAAATACCCCAGTTTTGTTTTAGTAACAGGAGCTTCAGAAGAACACTTAATGAGAACAATTTGGGGTGGTGGTAATCGTGATCTTGTGTTTCTAGCACTCAGTATCAAAGCCCATTAGTACTTATTATTATTGTTGTTATTTATTTATTTATGCATTTATGTGCTTATGTATTTATGAATTTGTTTTAACTGACAATCCCTAGAATATCACTTGAGAAAGATTGAGTTCAGTTTCATCTGATTGAATTTGGTTATATAAAGTTCAATTCAACCCAAGAAGATAGAGCTGGAAGTAAGTTAGTGAATGTTCAGGACTTTGGATCCATTTTACAGATAAGTCTAGATTTTATTCTGTTCAGTTCATGTAGGAGGCTCTTTCCATGTGTATTTACCTTCTATCGCATAGCAAGGCTGGCAAATGTCTGCAGTAGTTGCTGTCATGGTTCTGAAACCCTAGCAGGAGATAAGGATGAGTGACCTTGGGTGTGAGCAGTTTAAACAATTTTATCTGACCATTCAGAGGTGCATATGTATAAATCCTTGGGTGTGGAAATTCTGAAAAGGTCTCAAGAAGCAGAGATCCTGGGCAGGGCTGGTGTCATGCTAGGGTGGATGTACAGAAAAGAAGAGAGAAATAGGAAGGTGGTGTTTAAGAACGGCTACATCGTCCAATTGTGTTTATGATACCCAGCATCTTTTCTTTTAAAATTGTATGCTTTCTAGGTTAACTCACAGTTTCCTCTTGAAAGCTGATGTTATTGACTGTATCACAATTATCACCTCTTTAGGCACCTTTGAGCAATTTCTCAATCAATATGGGCATTTGCCACCCTTCTAAAGATGCAAGTTTAATTAGTATTCTAACTGTGTCCTTGAACAAGCTACAAATGAAGACTTTTTCCTAACATGAGACTTCATCTCAAGCAATGTTTCAGAAGCTACTACCTGCTCAAACTACATATAGCACATTGAAGACTGGGGCTGTCATCAGAAATTAATTCAATCTCTCCTTAGAAATTCTGATCAGCTGAGGGGTAATGGGCTCTTCAGGACACTTACTTGTGGACCTCCTGATAACTATTCACCATGTCACTCGCTGCCAACTTCTCTTAATTCCCTTATATGCAGTCTTTAAGTTATCCTTTTTCACTAGCCCATGATTCTCCATTTTTATGTATCTGGGAATGGGAAGCCTTTTCAGAGGTATAGTAAACTCCAAGTCCTTATATTCCCTTCTTATGGTTCATATAGTTAAATTCATCCATTATAGTGTCATCTTTCACCTCATACTCTTTTTTTCAATTTTATCCAGTGCATTGCTACTTGGATTGCTTTCTATTGCTTTAAACCAGTACAGGGCCTGATCTCAGCTGCTTTGTTTTTACCTATTTTGTGTCTTCTGCCCCAGTTCATGAAAACAAACTCAGGTGCAAAATTCATTGTAAAAGGCAGATCTTCTCTTTTCTGCTAGCCCCCTCAATCCCATGCACTATTCAATTCCTCACAGATTTAAAATGACCTTCCAATCTTCCATAAACATATCCAAACAATCTTTGCATATTAGACTTTCTCCTGGCTCTGAAGCATTTGCCTGTGATGCCTATTCTGCTTGGTTTGGCCATTTTTGTTATTGTTACTCTTGGTAATTGTTTTTATTGTACATATAGTTTGGTAGAAGTACTTTTCTCATGGTGACATCAAGGTCACAAGTCTAAGGCAAAAACTCTCTGATAGTGTTCCCTGCCTTCCAAAGAAATTGACTATCAAGGATTGCCCCTCATGTTTGGGGATCACAGCTCAGGGGAAACTGGATGAGACCTTGACAATTGTTCAAAGTACAAACTGGGATGTAAAGAATGCTTGTGAATTTCCTTTCAATTCCTACCTCCACTGCCTTGATACAGATACTTCTGCCTAAGAGTGTTGCTCTGGACCAGATGTGTAAGCCTGGCATGTAAAGAAAAGAATGAATGAGGACTGACCACCTCCTTGGGACATCTTGACATAAAACACATCTCCTAGCAGATAGTGTTCTGCTGGCACATAACTTTCGATTTGCTATGAGCATATGTAAATGTGGGTGGGGTCTGCTTGGCTAAATGTGTATGCTTTAGGGACTCACCCAATGCCACTGTTATATCCGATTCAGGCTGGGTAGTCACAGGGTCCCTTGCTGCACACAGAAGGAGTGCATGTTGACCATCTCCTTGCATTGGTGTGGAGAAAGCCGAACCGAACCCACGAGTGAAGCTGATCTTGCCTCTCTTCGCTACATGAGTTATTCATTGTCTTACTCAATGCTGTGGGTCATGCTTTTGTTGATCCCTGGCACCTGCAAACCATGGGGTGGGTTCAACTCCAGGACTGCTGTTCCTGGAGACAGGCATTATCCCCAGTCTCCTGCATGGAAGGTGAACATTCTACCACTGAACGACCCATGCTTCCTCAACTCTATAAAATTGTTATTACCTACCAAAAAGACTAGACTACTCCCCTCTTATGTATATGTATATCTTACAACAGTTATTCATGTATTGTGATGTTGCTATGACTATTTAAATTTTTATTATATTATTATGGATATTTAAATATTTATTATACTTTCACACATCTAATTTTCCTTTTAGACTGTGGGTATTCTGAATGCTGGATTTGGGCTATTATATAGTGAATGTTTTATGAGTAACATGACAGATGAAGACATGAAGGAAAGAATGGCATGTAGACAGGACAGAATGCAAGAAGGCAATATTGGCAACAGAGGGGATGAGCTTAGCATCTAGGACACAGTTTGTCCAAAGATCATTTCAAAGTGAAAAGTTTCTTACATACTCTGCTTTATGGGCAAGAAGAAAGGTTTCCTAAAAACTCAAGGCTATTTCTGGAAATAAAAATCTATTTAGGTCAATACAGAGCAGTGGATTTGAGAGGTCAAAAAGTCAAGAGACTGAATTCTGAATTTACCTTGCCAATAAACTTTGTACATAGCCTACTGATATCATTTGTCAAGGAGAACAGGAAGGCCCAATTGTGTCGTGAAAGCTTCCTTCAACCTGAAATATTAAATATACAGCTTTCACAGATCCAGGCAGTTAAAGTACAAGTGGAGACATAATTCTGTAGCCTACCACCATGTATCCTGGTTTCTAAAGTTTGGAGCATAGTTGTCCCTCCCCAACTGCTTACCACCGATTTCAAAAGCAACTAATTCACACTGGAAAGTCAGTATGACAAACTTATAGCAGTAGCTGACAGTTGTGCCTTTTCTGGTAAACTTTCTATGTATCCTATATATCCTATGAGAATGCTCTTTTTGAGCATGGAAGAATCTGAGAAGTTGAGAATGTGTGTATGGATGATGCCATTGTCCAAGTTTAGTGGTTGGGCTGGTGTTGATTGTAACAGACTGTTTCCATCTCTTCCCAATTCAGTGTTCAGTGATGCCACTTTGCAAGCTTGAAATTATTCATGATATGGGGATATTTATGAATATTTATATCACAAAAATCAGCAAAGCGACATATCAGGGCTTCAGCCTAGAGAGCCAAGTTACAATTATACCTCTGAATTATTTCATCCTACCATTTGGGACAATAAGAATTTTGTTATGTGCAGTGGAGAAACAGAAACATCTCGGTTGCATTCAAATGGTATCCTGCAGCTTAGAATATGACAAAGCATGCTGACCTGGAATTCATGATCAAAGTTATTGTCCTGCTTCTCTTATCTCTGTCACTCAATGTACTTTATGTTATCTCCATCAAATTCTCTATGACCAGTTTTTAAATGAACTGCTTGGATTAAATGATGACTGAGAAACTACTGATTATTATTATTACGTTTAGAAGAAATATATACTGCAGTCTACTTGTCTGACAACACACAGAATTATTTAATAGGGAAAAGACTAGTTATGTCTCTTAAGAGCACAGATACTGGATACATTGACACAATAATGGTCCTTGTAAGTAGACTTGGTTATCCTTATAGGCCAGAGGAGCTTTTCTCATGCCTTTCCATCCCTTGAATATTTATATAAACTTGAATATTTCACTAGCTTATTATCTAAGTTTATTTTGATGCCTTTGAAATTATTTTTGATTTTCACACTGCTCTCCTCCTTTTTTTTCACATACCTCCTCTGCAGATGGCCTGAATCAATTCTATTCTGCATTAAAATTAAAAGAATGAATCCCACTTATTCTCAAATGCTCATTAGCTCAATTTTTATTATCATTCCTAATTTCTTTTGCTTATTTCCCAATTTTTGCATCATGTAAAGACTTTGTAGAATATTACAGGCAATTTATTCATTTATTTTTGTTTAACTATTGATGCTAAGCAATTTCTTCCTAGATTTGAATGGATGAGAAGGTTGGCCCTAGATAAAGTTACAGAGTAGGTAACGCCTGTCTTTGTCTGTTGCTCTCTTGCTGTTGCTTCAGCTCTTGCTATCTCTCTCATGTTTCTGATAATAAGCACCATGAAAACTAAGAGAACAATAATAAATAGCCACCATTTATTGAGTTGTTATTACAGACAAGGCAGTGCCTAAGGTCCTTACGGAGTTAGTCCCTGGCTCATCCCAGCCAGCAGCAAGGTGTTGCCCATCCTGTACTCCCCCACCTCTAGCTCCTACACTTACCCCACCCAGAGCCCAGCCAGACTATTCACCTCAGGGCTCCTTCTAGGCCTTTCTTCTTGGCAGCTTCCTCATTCCTCACACAATCCTCCCTCCTGTTCCCCCTCCCACCCTCCAATGCCCCCATCTCAGCTGCTGCTCATTCAGAAAATCACCTGATGGACACAAGGAAGTACACTGGAAGAAAACAAAACTGTTTAAATCATCCTATGAAGAATTAGTATTCACTAAGGATGACTGAATAAAACAGAAAACAAAAGCAGGACCACATAACAACACGTCTCTTCCTCCTGGGCTAAAACATAGCTCACTGCCTATATCCCTCGTCATGGGCCAGAATTTCCAGACATGGAGATTAAAGTGCAAGGTATTCTTCAGGATCAATACCTGTTAAAGAAGAAGTTGAACTGTGATGCTGGCCACAGAACCAGAGCAGGAGTGAGTGTTGGCTTTATATATTGTTCCACACTGGTCCATTATGGGGAGCCCTAATGCCAACTGTGGTCAGTTATCACCTGTGGGCCACCCCAGTAAGGGCACAGCATGGTTTGAGCCAGCTACCTGAGCTGAGGCAGGCGTCAAGTTGCTGACAGCTAGACAGCCTGCTGGCCATGCTCCTGCAACTGAGGGAATGTCTTTCCTTAAAGGCAGTTGGAACAATGCTTCTTCATTTTGACCACATCCAAATACACAGTTTATGGACAGTTTCCTTGGTTATATGATAGAATGATGAAAACATATAATCCCATACCAAGATTAATTTTTTATTCCATAAAGTCTTCAGAAGAAGAATTAATTTAAAAAATTACAATTCTCCAATATGCTTCCATTTTGTATCTCTGCATCTCTTTTTCTGGAATAACTCTTTCTACACCAACTATGTCATTCAAAATGCAATATAGACCTCAGAGCACCCAAATTATCTTCTTGAAGCTCAGTTTGTTGATTCTCTCCACCATAGAACTCTGAAACTTGGACATTCTCCTAATTTGGCTCTTCTCAGATAACTATTTGTTTGTGTATCAGTGTTGAAACTAGGCTCAGAGCCATGACTGAAATGCAGGCCTTCCACTGATGTGTACAGAATCAAGTGGAGAGCAATAGACAGAAGCACATAAACAACATATATCTGAAGTTGAAAGAACAAACACAGGAAAGAATGGAAAGAAAGGGAGAAGGCAAGAAATCCCAAATTCATTTGTGGTGAATATTAGCGATATTCTTTCACATCTTCAAAGTGTCTGAGGATGTGTTGCGGAGACGACTCCTCTTAAGTCCTAGATTTTCGTGAATTTCTCCAAAGCACAGCAGTTGGTAGTTTCAGTGGGTGCCAGGTAATGTGGGGGAAGCCATCACACCCCCACAGCAGTCTCACCAGGAGACCCAGGGTGCCAACTGTGCTCCAAATTGTCCTGATGTACCAGCTATTAATATGCAGCAAGCCATGAGAAGTAAAACATATGGCTTCTTTTCCAGAAAAGCTTTTTCATATTGCCAATATAATAAATCCGGATGTTGGTGAGCGGGGTGGCATGGAGAGAAAGATTGGTAGAAGGATGAGAAGATGATTCTGGTAGCAGTACGATGGAGAGCAAGAATAGCACCTCATGTTTGGGCTACTATTTTGAACTTTCCAAACCAGCCTGACATTTCTACTTGCATAGGGTCACTGCAATATTGAAAGCATTAAATGAAGGCACATAGTGGGAATGGATTTGAAAGAAGAAGTAGATGAAACCATGGACATATTAGTGCATTTTCTAAGACATTGAAACTTTGATCTTCTGCTTCCTATTAGCAAAAGTGGACAATATCCCCTTGAATGAGGTAAGGAAGGCTCTCCCATGCAGCAAAAGCAGCATTCTGTTTCCTTATCAGCCAAAACCTACTCTTGCTTCCAAATCTCATCACTTGTGATTTACTTAATGACTTTGTTCCCATAATTATCTCCAGTCATTCATACATCATCAGTCTTTCTCTTTTCTTGAGACATTATGATCAGTTATAAAGAGGCTGTGGGATTTTTTTATCTTAAAATAAAATCTTTCCTTTGACAAATCCCTCATTCCCATTTTTTTGAGATGACCTTTATTGTAAAACTGCTCTAAGTTTTCCTCTTCTATGACTAGACTACCTTATCTCTTAATTTCTCCAAGTCACTCTAATTATTAATTTGTCTCTGTCTATTCCTTGGAACTACATTTTCCCAGGTCACTAATGTCTTGTATCTTTGATAAGTTTAATGATCAGTCCCCAATTTTTATTTTGTTTGTGCATTCAGCAACATTTAACTCAATCGGTTATTTCCCTGTGTGCCAGTTTGAAATTATTATGTTCCCCAGAAAAAAACATACTTTAATCCTGATCCAATCTTATAAGGCAAGGCCTATTATTTAGAGTGGGAAACTTGGATTGGACAGTTTCCATGGAGATATGACACACCCAATTCTGGGTGTAACTTTTGGTTATATTACTTCCATGAAGATTTGACACACCCAATTGTGGATGGGGTACTTTGATTAGATGGAGATGTGACTCCACTCATTCTAGGTGTTTCTTGATTGGTTTACTAGGGTCCATTAAGAGGTGACACAATTTTGAGAAATCTCAGATGCAGACACTTGGAAAACAGATGCTCCAGAGCTGGTAGAGACATGGACTTTTGGAGACGTTTGCAGGACTGACAGAGCAGATTCCTAGCCATGGGCAGAGTCCAGTAGATGTTACCATATGCTTTTCCATGAGATGTTAAGCAAGCCAGAACCCAGAGTTGAATCCTGGGGGGACTAAATAAAGGCCCACAGATGCTTAGAGAGGAAACCACTGGCTCCAGAAGTTAGAAACAACAGAAGTGGGAACAAGGACCAGCAGCCATTAGGGTGTCTTCCCAGCTGACAGAGGTGTTCTGGACCCATTGGCCTTTCTTGAATCAAGGTATCTTTCCCTGGATGCCTTACTTTGGACACTTTTATGACATTATAAATGTAAATTTGCAATAAATACCATTTTTAAAAGCTGTTCCTTTTCTGATATATTGCATTCTGGCAGCTTTAGCAAACCAAACATACCCTTTTTATATGGTTCCTCTGGTTACTAAGATACCACTGTTTTCCACTTTTCTTCCTAGAAAATGAGAAGCTCTTTTACCATTTTCTTTGCTCTATCTATTCCATATTTATGACTTCTAAATGTTGGTATACCAGAAGGCTAAGCTTTAAGCTTCTTCTCTTTCTATCCTGCTGCCCCTGAGGGACTAACTGAACAGTGGACTAGCTTGAGAGATCTAAAACTCTTCAAAGCCCAGCTATAGAAGGGGTCCCACACTTTTGTGAGTTCTACTTCTAAAACCGACACCAATTTTCCACTGGAAAGTCAGTGAAAAATCTGTTGATACTTTTGGCATGGAAAGTGAAAGAGTAACCAATATCTGTCTATCTATCTATGTATCTATCTATCTATCTATCTAACCAAATATAGCTAGAGTGTTCTCCTTAATAAATACCTTCCCTCAAAGGAAACTATTCTACACAGCCTAAGCAATGTGGGTTTTATTAGAGTCTGACCTGTGTACCCAGTTGTGAAATACCCAACTTCAGACACTTCTATGCTTCTTGTCTCCCAGGGCTTCCCTTTCCTCCATACTTTATCACCACATCGATAGTGCTCCACTGATAAAATATAATAATAGGGGAGTTATAGTTGAAAAGAACTTCCAGGTTCAGGCCTTATTTAAGAAAGCATTGTATGTGGGAGAGGAATGAAAATGCATAGAATATATAGAACTTAATTATGTCCTGTAATTAAGTCCTAAAAATGTGAATGGCTTGTTACTAAGTTTGGCCATGATCAGACAATGCAAACTATAACATGCACACCATTTGACTATCAGCGATTGAGGAAAACATCAGTTGTATGAGGTGTCTGAATTTTAGAGGGCTGTTAAAGTGTACAGAAAATAAACCTTGGGATCTATGAAATATGACACATTTCTTTCACTGATTCAATAATCATATTTGCATAGCTAAGAGACACTCAAGTTTTACATGTCCCAGACAAAATTCTTGACTCACTACACCCCCAAATCCAGTTTTTTGTTTTGTTTTTTTTTAATTTAGAAAGACTTCAGGTATATTGGTTTAAGGGCCAACTTCATTTGGTGTGGCTATATATTAACTAATAAGAGCACCTTCAAAGTTCCTATTAAAAAAAGGTTCACACACACAAGATTGGGGCTTAGAAATTGAACATACCTTTTGAGGGGTTCATGATTCAATCACCAACACCTTGTTCCCATTCTTCAATGATATTCTAAAGTATTAAATCAGATCTTAACCCTCCTTATTCACAGCCCTCCAATGGTTTATACCATACTTAAAATTAAAGCTCAGGTGCTTATCTTGACTTTAGAAATGCCAACTGGTCTTGCCCTTTCTACCTCCCCATCTCATATCCTATTGCTCATTCCAGACCAGCTACTCCAGCTTTTTTGCTCTTTCAAGTGCATGACAGCTCAAGTATTTATTCAGGCTTCAGGGCCTTTGTACCTGCCGCTTTCTCTATTTGTGTCATCGTCAAGTTTGTGTGTCAACTTGGCCAGGTGGTCGTGCCCAATCATCTGGTTGGGCAAGTGCTGGTCTGTCTGTTGCTATGAGGACGTTTCACAGACTTAAATCATGATTACACAGCTGTATCCACAGCTGATTGCAATTGTAATCAGTTAAGAGGGGTGTATTTTGCAATGGGTGATGCGTAATCTAATCACTGGAAGGCTTTTAAGGAGAATTTAGAAGAAATAGTTATTCTTCCTGCTTCAGCTGGCAAGGTTCTCCTATGGAGTTCATCCAGACCCTTCAACAACTTCACAGCCTGCGCTTTGAATTTTGGGCTCTTCCATTTCCATGGTTATTCAGTCAGCCTCTCCTGAGAATTCATTGAGGAACTTCATTGGAGTTACTAGCTTGTGGCCTGCCCTATAGACCTTGGGCTCTACATTCCCATGGTTATGTGAAACACCTTTATAAATTTTATATCTATGGATATCTTCTGCTGATTCTGTTTCTCTAGAGAACCTTAGCTAATACAATTTGTATAACTGAAAAAAAAACACATCTAGGTAAGATTTCCAGCTTTTCTTTATTCAAATCTCTTCCAAATGTCACTCCAATCAGAGAAGCTTTCTTTTATTGACCACTTGATCTAAATTGGGGCTCTTATCCCTTAATGGTTTTCTGACAGGTTTCCTGCTTTCTATTCTATTATAACACATTTTCACCAAGATTGTGTTATATATCACTGCTTTTATTTATTTATTATCCCCACAAATAACAAGCTGTGCAAGTGAAATCAAGGATTTGTTGCTCGTGAGCATATTCTGCCATGTAGAACAGTGTTTGACATGTAATAGATGCTCAGTAAGTATTTATTTAGTAAATAAATAAGCAATACCTTGGATCAGAAGAACTTGCATCTAAATCTTGACGAGTTGCTTTCAATTTGTTCATTTTTCTTTTTAACTTTGTTTTATCTTTTGTACAATGGCTAGAAAATACTTACTTCATGTAGTTTTTGTAAGAATTAATAAGATTCTGAATATAAATACTGTATTTAGTGCAGAGTAACTAACAAATGTTAGGATTGAATCATATCCCCACAAAAGACATGTTTATGGCATATGAGCCATTTTTTTTACATAAGAAGGGTGGAAGACAGAAGAGAGTTATCTTCTAGTCCTTCAAACAACCAAGGAGAAACATAACTTAATCTTACTGTTTTTGTTGATGATATTATTATTATTATCATTATTATTACACTATATTAGGTAATCAAAAAGCGTGTTAATTAATTGCTATAGAAATAATTTCTACTGAAGCTAGGAAAAGTCAATCCAAAGCATATAAAATTGAAGCATTACTTTTATTTTTTTGTTCTGCATAGCTATGTCCTTAAAAAGAAAGAAGGTGACCAATGCAATGGAAGGATTAAGATAAAGAAAATAAATGTGTGACTATCACATAACTTTTCTTTAAAATATCTTAAACAGGCCTCCAAAATTCAAATCTTTCTCTATTAACTTCTCACCCATTATTCAAAATGTGTCCCCTTTGTAACTGGAAATATCTTGTAGATATAATATTGCAAATTAAAATCAAATACACTATTTTAAAAATAATGTGATATATATTTATTTACCCATACTTAATGAGTGAACTTGATAGTTTGGTGTGGGAGAAGCAAACATTATGACTTCAATTTATGTTTACTTGCATGTTTTAAATTTCAATTTTTGCATTTTAAAATATTAAAATGTTGGTTCAGAAATGTTAAAATAAATTCAGTTTGAAATAGTGGTAAATGAAAGCGAGGGGTAAGGGGTATGGTACATATAGTTTTTTTTTTCTCTATTATCATTTTATTTCTTTTTCTGTTGTCTTTTTATTTCTTTTTCTAAATCGATGCAAATGTACTAAGAAATGATGAATATGAAACTATGTGATGATATTAAGAATTACTGATTATATATGTAGAATGGAATGATTTCTAAATGTTTTGTTTGTTATTTTTTAATTAATAAAAAAATATTGGTTCAGTAGAATATGTATATATTTTATAATTTGCAACTAAGTAAGTACAGATATAAGTAGCCCCTGCTAGAAATATTTTCATCAGTCAATGGAATAGAATCTCACCACCTTTCTGCATTCTAGAATTGCATCCTCACCTGACCCTTTCATCTGCAGCATCATCACCTAAAAATATTTCTTTCTATTTTATACTTAAATAATACAAAGTTGCTTTAAATTTTCTTAACAATTCATGTAGCTATGCAAAACCTTGCATTTGTACTCATGGGATCTTTACTTAGAATACTTTTATTTTCTTCTCCATCTGCCAAATATTTCTGTCAAACATAGATCAGACCTCAGCTTCTCTAGGAAGTAATTCCTGACTTTTAAGTATTACTATTGAGATATAATTTTCAAACTATAAAATCTACACATTTATAGCATACAGTTCAATAGTTTAAGAATATTCACAGTTATGCATCCATCACCACTATCTAATTCCCAAACATTTTAATCACTCCCAAAGAAACCCTGTACAAATTAGGGGCAACTCCTTACTCATATATTCCAATTTCAAAACATACTGCACAGCTGCATTAATCAGGACAGCGTGGTAATGGCAATCAAATATACATACAGTTCAATGGAATAAAATAATAGTTTCAGAAATAATCCCATGCATTTATGGTCAATTGATTTTTTACAAATGAGCCATGACAATTCAGTGAGGGAATGAATAATCTTTTGAACAAATGTTTCTGGTAGAACTCGGTATCCACATGCAAAAGAATGAAGTTCGACCTGTCTGAGTTTGCCGGCTTCTAAGACAAATATACATAATGGATTGGCTTAACAACAAGCATTTATTGACAAGAAGTTTCGGAGGCAAGAAGGGTTGCTTCTCTGGATGTTGGTAACATTTTGGCTGGCTGATAATCATTGGGTTCCTTGGCTTTCCCACCACATACCAATATCCTCTTTTCCTCTTGCAGATTCCACTAACTTCTGGTTTCTGTCTCTTCCCTATGGTTCCTCTTTATGAAGTCTTCTGCAATAGGATTCTGACCTGTCCTGATTCAATTGGCCATGTCTTAACTAAAGATAACATCTTCAAATGTTTTATTTACAATGCTATCTCACTCCCAAGAATGTGGATTTAGATTAAGAACATGATTTTTCTGAGACATATAACACAATCTTAATAGACCCAGAATCATACATGTGCAAAAATTAACACAACATGGATCAAAGACATAAGTGGAAGAATTAAAACTATAAAATTATAGTTTAAAAATGATAAAAAAATTTTATAAGAAAACATAAAAATCAGAAAGAAAGGTTGTCCGTGTCTCCTCGCTCAACGTCGGGCCCCCGGCCGGCGGAGGGTACGACAAGAAAAGGGGGAGAGAGAAAGAGACGCAGACAAACCGGTCCTGGCGGTAGAAAACGAGTCCAGAATATGCAGCAGTTGTAAGCACAAATCTTTACTGGGTCTAAGCTTGCATTATCTATAACTTTCCCCGACCGGCTGAATACATCCCGCGGGGGAGCGACCTCTGTGCGGCCGTCAGGCACGGCTCCTTGTGGGTCGTCCTCCCCACCTCATCCGGGTAACATCTTATATACATAATCGGGGTCCAATGGGCTGACGCCACGTATACAGTGGTGATAGGTGGGCACGGTTGGCGGATATGTACGTCATACACGGAAGCAGGATGTGAGCGCCATCTTGGCTCACTCGATGGGCGAGGGGAACTCTGGAGCAGGCTGCAGCGCGTCCACTAGGCCTGACCCGGGTGGCGGCTCTCCACATCTCCCCCTTTTTTACTTATTTTGACCCGGTGTCTCCATTGATGAGTGAGCTCCCGTGGGCCGGAACGGCCCACTACATGTTTTGGTGCTTTGGGGAGTCTGGACTAGGCTTGCTAGGCACCAACCAGAATGCCTCCTCATATAGAGACCGGAGGGCCCGTGAACCGGAAACCACGTGACCCTCCCTGCAGTGCTTCGCCTCGCAACCGGGTTATGAGGGGGGCAGGAGAGCGGCAACCAGAGTCGAGAGTGTCGTAGGTGTCTCTGTGCAATGGCTTAAGTCTAGTCTGGTCAGGACCGCGACTTTGCCTAGAGACCCTCTTTCGACCAAAATTATGACTTCTGGTGCCGCCACTTATACCTGGGATACAGCCATGGGCTTTGCGGCAGACCTTACTTTCGAGCGTCCCGCCTTGAGTGGCCGTGACGGGCCACGCAGTGGGGGGGAGGACAGGGCTACGGTGCGGGTGTCGCCAGGGGCATCAGGGGCAAGTGACATAGCCAACATAGTGGTGACGCGTAGCTGTTGCTGCGTCTGGAACAAGCGTTCTAACAAACATTTAACAATGAGCAGAGTTACTAAGAGTCCCACTGCTAAAAGAATCCAAGTGGTCAACCTGGGCCAAGAGAACCATGAGGTGACTTGGTCCCACAGTAGCTCGTAGTGGGAAAAGTGGGGTTAAAGCTAGTTTCTCTTCTACTCGGTCGGAGGGTCACTTGCACTGTTGTTGTCATCTTTTCGGTCGTCGCCATCATCAGTAGGGCTGGAGACCGGGCCTGGTGGTTCAGGTCGAAAGCTTGCTGACTTGTCGGGCAGCAGTTTCTCGGCGCCCCCGGGCGGTGTCACGGTTCTCACCAGTCTCTCCGGAATCCACACCGGCTGGCGTCCTGGTTCCTGGGGAAAGACACAAACAGAGCCTCTGGCCCAGCTGAGCACCGGGTCAGGGCCTTGCCATTGTCCTGACAGGACATCTTTCCATCGCACCAAGCCTCTATGTTGAGGGCTCGGAGCGGTGTGCTGAAGGGCAGGTGTCATTCCTTGTGAGTTTTCATTTAGAAAATTGTATGTAAATAAAGCCACCGATAGTTGAGCTTTTGGAGACAGGCCATGGCTTATTCCCTCCTTCTGCTTTTTAAGGAAGGTTTTGAGGGACCTATGTGCTCTTTCAATGATTCCCTGCCCTTGGGGGTTATACGGGATGCCATGCTTCAGCTGTACTTCCATATTTTCACAAAATTTTTGGAAGGTTTTGCTGGTGTAAGCAGGTCCGTTATCTGTCTTTAATATTTTTGGCTTGCCCCAAGCCGCCCAAGCGGCGAGGCAATGAGCAATAACCTGGTGGACTTTCTCTCCTGTTTCAGCAGATGCGAATATAATTTGAGAACATGTGTCTATTGACACATGTAGATATTTGGCTTTGCCATACTCTGGATGATGAGTGACATCCATCTGCCAAATGTCCCCCGGGATGAGGCCCTTGGGGTTAACTCCAACTGAAGGGACTACCCTCTGTTCTGCACAATTATTGCAGGCTCTGACTACATCTCTGGCAGCTGCACGCGGTATGTGAAACCGTCTGGCTAAGGTGCTTGCATTGACATGAAATTTAGTATGAAACTCTTGGGCCTGTTGATACGGTGTCAGCGCAGGGAAGATATGTGGCTGTCGAGTGGCCACATCCACTACGTGATTTCCCTGTGCCATGGGGCCTGGCAGGCCTGTGTGGGCTCTAATATGGGTTATGAAGAAAGGACATCGTCTGGCATATATTGTCTCTTGAAGTTTGAGAAAGAATGGTCTGACTGAGGAGGAGTGGTTTATAATTCCCACCGTTTCTAAAATTGCTACAGAGTTCACTACATAAAGGGAATCGGATACAATGTTTAGGGGGTCGGTAAGTTCTTTCAGGACTGTGATAACAACTTGCAGCTCTACCCATTGAGGTCTCTGTGGTTGGAAGAACACAGTGTTAGGAGAACCTCCTTCTACGCAATATGCTCCTGAACCGGAGCTGGAACCGTCTGTGTACACGGTGAGAGCGTTCGCTAGTGGCTTAGATGAAGTCACCTTAGGAAAGATTACTGGGTGACGGGTGACGAATTGTAAGAGGGGATCTTTTGGGTATTGGTTATCAATTTCTCCCCAAAAGGTACATCGGAGGATGGCCCATTGAGCTATAGCTCCAGTAAGTATTTCAAGTTGTTGGGTAGAGTAAGGTACTCTGAGGTTTTTTGGTTGTTGGCCAAAATGCTGCACGGCTTTTTTGACGGTCTCTAATGCCAGCCCTGCAATCGCTGTGGGATAGTGCTCTAAACTCTTTTTAGGTGAAATTCCAGGGTGGATCCAGAGTAAAGGCCCCTGTTGCCATAGCACTGCCGTGGGCTGGAATTCTGTCGGCAACAAGCAGGCTTCGAAGGGCTTTTGGGGGTCTATTCTTTTTAAAGCAGCGCTACTGAGTGCCTGTTCTACCTGGCTAAGCGCTTGTCTCGCCTCTAGAGTGAGGCACCGGGGCGAGGTTATGTTCGAATCTCCTTTCAGCAAGTTAAATAGGGGCGCTAGTCTGGCATTGGGCAGCTTTAGGTACGGGCGGACCCAATTGATATCTCCTAAAAGTTTTTGCAGATCGTTAAGGGTATGTATGTTATCTAGCCTGAGAGACACTTTCTGAGGGGAGAGATGAGTAGGCGTGATTTTTGCTCCTAGGAAGGTGGAAACTTCTGCCATCTGAATTTTTTCAGGGGCTACTTCTAGGTTGGCTTTTCTAAGTGTGAGGACTAAATGTGATAGAGCTGTCTTGAGAATGTCAGTGTTTTTATGGGTAAGCAGAATATCATCCATATAGTGAATGATTTTTACTTGGGGGAACTGTTGTCGAGTGTTGGCCAGCTTTGCAGCAACATATAGCTGGCACATGGTGGGACTATTAGTCATGCCCTGGGGCAGGACTGTCCACTCGACGCGGTGGCATGGCTCCTCATGGTTAAGAGAGGGCACAGTAAACGCAAATTTTGGAGTGTCTTCGGGATGAAGTGGAATGGAGAAGAAACAGTCCTTAAGATCTAAGATAAAAACAGGCCAGTGTTTTGGCAGGGCCGAGAGGAGTGGCAACCCCATTTGAACAGGTCCTAAGGACTCCATGCAGTTGTTGATGGTTCTTAAATCATGCAACAGTCTCCATTTACCTGATTTCTTTTTTATGACAAATATGGGAGTGTTCCAAGGTGATGTGGAAGGAATGACGTGGCCCTTTTTTAGCTGTTCTGATACTAGAGCGTGGAGTGCTGAAAGTTTTTCCTTTGGTAAGGGCCACTGAGGCACCCACACCGGAGTGTTGGTTTTCCACCTGAGTCTTATAGGTGTGGGTGGGAGTCTCCCCTCAGTGGCCCCTAGGAAAAACCCAGGCCTCGTCTATCAGAATTGGGGGCAGCCTGTATGGGCGCTGTATGCCCTTGCAATGAGACTCCCAATCCTTTGCCAGGGACGTATCCCATTCCTTTTAACAGACTTTTTGAGGTTGGAGAACAGTTACTGGTCAAGGTAACGTCCATTTTTGCTAGAATATCTCTTCCCCATAGGGACACGGGCAAGGCTAGTACATAGGGTTGAAAATTACCTTGATGTCCCTCTTCATCTGCCCAATGAAGGGCAGTTGCACTCAGCATGGGTGCTGAGACATGGCCTATTCCTCTAATGGTTTCTTCCGCCTTGCACGTCGGCCAGGCAGGGGGCCATTCTTGCTGTCTTATAATCGACCGATCGGCCCCGGTATCTAGCAGGCCTAAGAAGGGTCGGCCTTGCACTTTAAGAGTCAACATGGGTCGATTCTCTAAGGACATATGAAGGCCTTCAAAAATCCCCTCGGTAGATTTTTGTTCCTTTTCCGTTTTCCTCCTGTTTTTGCTCGGAAGGAGCGCGTGTAAGCTGGGAAGGAGTAAAAGTTGTGTTATTTTATCACCCTCTTCAATAACCAGGGTGCCTCGCATAGATTGAACCATGATCTGGACAGTATTTGTGGAGTTAGGGTTGATAACACCTGGCACAACTGCCAATCCTTTCAGGGTTGTGGACGCTCTTCCTAACAGGAGCCCCACAGTGCCTGGTGTCAGAGGTCCTTTAAAGGAGGTTTCTACCAACCGAACTCCTTCAGATGGGGTCAGTATGAGTGTGGAGGTGGCACAGAGGTCCAGTCCTGCTGACTCATGGGAGGCACGGACTTGGACTGGTGTTGCATCATTGTATTGCCAGCAAGGGGGTCCACCGGAAAGGCGGACCCCCTCTGCCCGTTTTTTGGCGCCTGCTCCGGGCGGCCAGAGAGGCGCTTGCCGTTTGCATCGAAGGCTGATCTACAGTCCTCCGCGCGATGGGGTCCCTTACGGCAACGGCCACAGAGCTTGGCCACCTGTTGAGTGTGGGTTAGCTGGCTCATATTAGGACAATTTCTTTTAATGTGTCCTGGTTTTCCACATTGGAAACATCCTTTCTGCCTCACTCCTGCGTTCTTAGCTTGTTCTGCATTTACTCGCAGTGAGCTAGCCAGCATGGCAGCTAGAGTTGTACTAGTTAGTGGGCTGCCAGCGTCCCTGCATAAACGAACCCAATCGGTTAGGCTTTTACCCTTGTTCTGCACTAGGATTACCTTGCAGTCTTTGTTGCATTGTTCAAATATCATTTGTTTGACTACAGTTTCTGCTATCCCTGGGTCGGTGAAAATCCTTTCTGCTGTGTTTTGCATCCTAGCTACGAACTCGACAAATGGTTCAGTGGGGCCCTGGTATATGTTACTGAGAGATGCTTGAGCTTCTCCCTGGCTCGTTAATTTCTTCCAGGCGCCTATGAAGCAGCGGAAGATCTGCCCATAGACTTCTATAGGGAACCCTGTTTGATTTTGGGAGTGGGGCCCTTTCCCTAGGAACATGTCCGCATTCCAGGCGCCACGTCTAACCGCGGCGTTTTTCGCGGCTTGCTCTTCAGCTAGCTCTTCAAACCAGGCCTTCCAGTCTATATACCGACCCGGTGGCAAACAAGCACGGGCTAGCTGGTATATATCTGCGGGCGTGTGGTTTAGGGTGGCAAGATTTTCAACTAAATTTAACGTAAAAGGAGCATTGGGGCCATATTGATGGACGGCTTGCCTCAATTCCCTCAGAACTTTATAATCATAGGATTCATGCTGATTACCACCTTGGGGATTGAGAATAACCGGATACATTTCTGAGTCTGGTTCTGATTTAAGCGGCTGGTATCCGCCTAGAACTCCGAAAGGTCTAAAGGTAAATGAAGGGGTCCATTTCCAGAAATGCCTTTTACCACTGCTTAATGAGATGGAGTCCTGAGGGCCTGCATACGCAGGTGGGGGATACAGCTGTGGCTGCCCCTCCCCTACCCAGCTTCCAGGGAACTCTGGGCTGTGCAAGGGCGGGCCAGTGCAGCCCGATTCGGCCACCAGGGGGAGCCCTCGGTGAGGTTTTTTGGCGGGGTCGCCGTGACCACTCGCCGAAAACCACCGCGTACTCATTGGCGGGGCAGAGGGCTGCGTGGGTGAGGCAGGGGGCTTCTCCCAATCGATCAGCGGAGGTTCGTCTACACCCTCATTCTGATCATCATCCGACTCAGAGTCAGAGGTGTCTGAACTATCGCTGGACTCTGGCCGTTTACGGATTGGCGGCTCCCCTTTACAGGAGCCATCCGCAGACGAAACTGATTGAGTTTCCCGAAGCGCGCCCCGTGCCTGCTGCAGGACGAGGGACAGGCCGAGGCCCGTGGCAGCCTCTGCCTCAAGACAAGCGCGAACAGTTTCCCAAACGGGAACTAGGATTGGGTCCAGACATCGGCCCGTCCGGCGCGCTCGGTCTATGTCGTGGCCAAGCTTTATCCAGGAGGGCAAACTAAGGCTCCCAGTCTGGGCGAACCAGGGGGCAAAAACTGTAACATCATCAAGGAACCTTAGGAGAGAACTTTTCTTAACTGAGAGGCCCCGCTGTTTCAAGAGGGTCATTAGCGGAGCTAACAAGGGTGAGCTTTCAGACTGCCCCATGATTGCAGTCGGCGCTGTCTCTTAACCACTCGGGGAGCTCTCCCGAGTCACCGGGGCTGCCTGAAAACCCGCGGCCCTTAGTTTCCACGTAAAGAAAAAGTACTTACCTCTCTGCGATGATCAGGCGCGGAAAGACAACCACAGACTCCGGAGGCACGTCCTCATCAGCTCGCGGATGCAAAGGGAGGTTCCCCGTACGGGCCACCACTTGTCCGTGTCTCCTCGCTCAACGTCGGGTCCCCGGCCGGCGGAGGGTACGACAAGAAAAGGGGGAGAGAGAAAGAGACGCAGACAAACCGGTCCTGGCGGTAGAAAACGAGTCCAGAATACGCAGCAGTTGTAAGCACAAATCTTTACTGGGTCTAAGCTTGCATTATCTATAACTTTCCCCGACCGGGTGAATACATCCCGCGGGGGAGCGACCTCTGTGCGGCCGTCAGGCACAGCTCCTTGTGGGTCGTCCTCCCCACCTCATCCGGGTAACATCTTATATACATAATCGGGGTCCAATGGGCTGACGCCACGTATACAGTGGTGATAGGTGGGCACGGTTGGCGGATATGTACGTCATACACGGAAGCAGGATGTGAGCGCCATCTTGGCTCACTCGATGGGCGGGGGGAACTCTGGAGCAGGCTGCAGCGCGTCCACTAGGCCTGACCCGGGTGGCGGCTCTCCACAAAAGGTAGATGATAAAGATTGAGATGGTATAATCTAGGAATGCCTAGAGTGTATAATGATAGTGACTAAATGTACAAATTTAAAAAATGTTTTTGCATGAGGAAGGGCAAAGGAATGTAATTACTGCAGGATGTTGAAAATAGATGGTAATGAGTATTTTTTAAAAAAAGAAAGAAAACATAGAATTTAATTTTTTGTGATCCATCATTAGGAATGTATTAGATTCTTAGGCTTGATACCAAAAACACAAGCCACAAAACAACACAAAGAAATTTTGATAAATTGAGCTACATCAACTTAAAATTTTTAAAAAATATTTTTATAAATGATACCATAAAGTAAGTGAGAATAATACCCATGGATGACCAAAAGGTAGAAGAGAAGTGCAACTAATAAAGTATCAGTGACTGAGAGAATTCAAATAGAGTTGAGAGGCTACTCTGGAGGTTGTTCTTATGCAAGCTTCAGTTAGACATTTCTACCTATCATAACTTGCCGAACTCCAACCCAAATCATTCCAGCCAGTCCTAAAGAAAACCTAGGGGAATATATAAGATTCTACAAAGGTTCCATGTACTAGTGTAACTTTCCAGAAACCTACAAACTCCAGATGGGTCTCTAGACTGATAAGTCCTGAAACCTAGAGGGGCCCAGCCTCTCCAGAACATCAGCTAATTCCATCTCCTACTCCATGTTATCGACAGCCCCTTCTAACATGAAAAGGTTAGAATGATCATAGCCCAAATACCACTAAAGAGTGAAATATAAAGATTAAAGGTGATGGTGGAGTTATACAGAGAAGATAGGGTTTAACAAATGAATATGTTTGCTGAATCACTAAATTGAAATTTCTTTTAGTCTCCAGTATCTTACAGCAGCTAGAAGTAAAAACCTAAAATTGTGGAATTGCAAACCATTCCGACTCTGAAATCTGTTCAACAACTAATTCTCGTGCTATGCCTTGAAATTTATTGCTTTTTTGTGTATATATTATTTCTCACGCAAAAAAGGAAAAAAAAATATCTAAGTCTTCTAGCCTCTGATATTCTCGAGGAGCTAGAAGGAAAAATCTGAGATGATGGTATGGTAACCCATAATAAACTCTGGGATCTGTCCTGTAACTACTTGTGGAAGAGTGCTTTGAAAACTATTACTTTTTTATCTCTTTGCTTTGTATAAATGTTATATTATACAACAAAAAAGGTTTTAAAAAAAGGGAGAATTAGTGCAGTGAAAGATTGAAAAAAATTCCTCAGATTGACGGAAAATAAGAAAACTATATTAAGATAAATGAAGGATTAAAAAAAGAGATGTGTCATAACTGTAATTAGAAATTCAGAAATTGACAATAGAAAGACAATATGGAAAAACAGGATATGCTAAAAGTTAATGGTTTAGAATTTTCCAGAACTGATCAAAGACACCAATCCTTATAACAAAGAAGCTCATCAAGCCCCAAGAAGAATAAATTAAATCCATTAGACACATCATGTAAAACTGTAAAATGAGAGAGGGAGAGAGGAGAGAGATTTTAAAAACATAAGAAGAAACATAAGAAAGCAAAGAGAGATTATCAATAAAAATGTATTTTTTTATATCTAATTTACCAGCTTTCTTCTGCCTATAGAAATTGAAGGTGTTGTGGTAATGAGCGAAAAGAAGATAATTACCAAATTAGGACTGAATGAACTTAAGAACAAAAGCAAATTAAAGATGGTTTTAGTGAAGCAAAAACTCATGGCATTTGACTATAACAGACCCTCACTAAAGTAAATCCAAAAGGATATATTCCAGGCAGAAGAAAACATTCCTGAATATCAGAGAGACATGCAGAAATAGAGAGCAAAGATTGGAAAATAAAACATATGAGAAAAATCTAAATAAATATAAAATTAATTAAGAAAACAGAGCACCCACAGAAAAGGAAAAAATTTAAATGTTTATACTTGATAGAGACTGCTACTTAAAATAATAGAAGGATAAATGACCCAATTAAAATATGCAAAGGATTCTAATAGACATCTCAAAAAATAGATGTACAAATGGCCAATAAGCACATGGAAAGTTGCTCAGGATTATTATCTACTAGGCAAATGTAAATCAAAACTACAATAAGACATTAGCTCACATGCATTAAAATGGCTATCATCAAGAAGACATAAAATAACAAAACTTGATGAACATTTGGAAAAATTGGTTCCTTCGTACACTGCTGGTGGAAATACAAAATAATGCACTTAGAAAAATATTTTGGCAGTTCCTCAAATTATTAAATAGGAAGTTAACAGATGACCCATCAACTTTAGATTAGTTGACAGTCAGCTGAAATTTCTGGAAACAAGTGGACATTGAGTTGAAAAGAGTACTCTAAATTGGTTGGGGGAGAAAGAAATCAAGAAATATAAAAGTTTAAGCATACCAATTTACCTGAAGTTTGTGTGAAGTTTCCATAATAAATTTTGTAATAACAAAATGTGTTCTGTCACCCAGCCTTTCATTTGCCATGTGAGATTACCTAAATTTCATGACATCTAATTAAAATTTTAAAATGAGGATCTTCAAATGTCTTTGATTTAAGAATATGTTTCATAATTTTCAGTTTTCTCTGCACAGCTCTAGTAACTCATGTCCAAAATAAATAATTTTAAAAATAAATATATAGATATGATCCAAAAGAATTGAATGAGTCAGAAGCTGAGAAGACTAAACTAATGAAAAAAACATTCAAAAAAGAAGGAAGTTCTACCTTATTCAAGATGGAGGAGTAGGATGGTTCAGGGCTCTGCCTATCCCACCCCAATCCCCCCACAGAAGCTTTGAAGAACCAGCAAGAACTTGAAGAAGTATTTTCTCAAAGCACCAAAAAATAGTTAAAGGAATTTAGTAGCAAGGCAAGCAAAGAATAAATATAGCTACTTAAGCTAGTAGAATTTACAGGCAACCTGGCTGGCCCCTACCCCACCCCTCATTGACTCACATGGAGCTAGTCCATGTCTCCAGCATGGATCTCTGGTCTCAGGTCTGGAGGGAGCAAAATGACTCTCATGCATACTCAGAGCATGTATGCCTGGTCCTATCTGCCTGATGGCAGCCTTGGGGATTCACTGTTCCAGTGTTTCCCTGTATACTGTGGGAGAACAGTCAAGTTGTGTTTGGCACAAGGGACCTAAAAGGATAATGCCCAAAGCAGTGAAGAAACTGTATTCTAGGAAAGAGGGAATATTTGAAGTCATATAAGTAGGGGAATTCCTAGGGCCATACATGCATGCTGAAGACAAGACACATGTGCAAAAGGCTCAGGGAGACCCCTACGCTGTGGCCCACAGCTATTTCCTAAACTAATTTCATAGTTAAACCCTGAAGGAGAACACTTACACAGATCAAGCTGTAAAGAATAGGAAAGGTGATTTTTCTTCCTTCCTTCCTTCATTTCCTTTTCTTTTTCTTTCTCTTTCCCTTTCTTTCTTTCTTTCTCTTTTCTTTCTTTCTTTTCCTTCTTTCTTCCTTTCTTTCTCTTTCTTTCTTTCTTTCTTTCTTTCTTTCTTTCTTTCTTTCTTTCTTTCTTTCTTTCTTTCTTTCTTTCTTTCTTTCTTTCTTTCTTTCTTTCTTCTTTTCTTCCTTCCTTCCTTCCTTTCTTCCTTTCTTTTCTTCTCTTTCTTCTTCTCCTTCTCCTTCATTAGCTCCTGGATATTGAGGAAAGTTACGTTATAATAGTAGCTGGATGCAAGCATAAGGAACCAATGTTTCAAAGTTGATATCATAGCAATAACATATTAAAATATAAGAACGTCCAGGTTTAAACAAAAAGCTGAAAATATACAAAGAAACAGGAAATGATGCCTCAGGCAAAGGAAAAGAATAAAGCATTAGAAACCATTAATGAGGAGGGTCAAACCTGAGTCATCCCAGACAGAGATTTTAAAAAATAGTCCTAACTATGTTCGAAGAGTTAAGGGAATACATGAACCAAGAGTTAAAGGAAATCAGAGAAATGATAGATGAACACAAAGAGAATATTAATACAGAGATAGATATTATGAAAAGGAACCAAACAGAGTTGAAGAGTTCAGCGACAAAACTTTTAAATTCCTTGGAGGGCCTCAAAAGCATATTGTAGTTGATAGAAGAAATGATTAGATAACTTGAAGATAAGAACATTGAAATCATTCAGCAGTCTGAGAAGAAAGAGGAAAGAATAAAGAAAAGTGAACTGAGCCTGACAAACCTGTGGGACACCAGCAAGTGTACTAAATTCTTTGTGGAAGTCCCAGGTGGAGAAGAAAGAAAGGGTCAGAGAGAATATTTAAAGAAATAATCCCTGAAAACATCCCCAAGTCCAAGATGCTCATGAAAACACCAAAGAGAATGAAACCAAAGAGACCAAAACCATGGCACATTGTAATCAAACTGCCACAGAGAAAATTCTGAAAGCTGTAAAAGAGAAGCAACATGTCACATACAAGAGAAATTCATTAAGTGCCAATTTCTCATTGAAAACCAGGGAGCCAAGAAGGCATTGAGATGACACACTTATAGTGCTGAAAGGAATACAAATATTGCAAACCAAGAATTTTGTGTTTGGAAAAGCAGTTTTACAAAAGTAAGGGAAAGATTAAGACATTACTAGGAAAAAAAATCTGACGGAGTTCATCACCACCAGACCAGACCTATAAGAGATGCTAAAGAGAGTTCTGCAGGTTGAAAGTAAAGGACAATAGATAATATATCAAGAAGCAAGTGGGGAGGTGTGATAGGTCCAAGAAATAAAGGTCTCTGGGGAGGGCAATGACATGGGTAAATATAAAGGCCAGTATTATTATACTTTTTGTTTGTAAGCCCACTTTTTTACATCCTACATGATCTGTAGTGGAATTGAATAAAATATAATGATAAATCAGTGGTTTGAGACTGTCATGTGTAAACATGTGATTTGTTTACAAGAATCATGTAAAGATGGGGGGACAGAGGGTTATAGGAACATGATTTCTGTATTCTTGTAAAGTTCAGTTTGTGTCAAAGGAAAAAAGTTTATGAATTAAGAATGCTAAAATTAAGCCCCAGGGTAAATAAAAGAAAAATTCAGGGACCATGCACACCCATAAAGAAAGAAATTAAAGTACAAGTTGTCAGGGGCAAAGGGAAGGGAGAGTAGGAACTCAATGCATGATTGATATAGGATTTCAATATAGGGGTATGGAAAAGATTTACTCACGGAAAGTGGTAAGGGTTCCATGATATTATGAAGAATACGAATTCTATTGAATGGTATGTTTGGGAGTGGATGAGATGGGAAAGTTTAATGTGTATGTGTGGTCCCAAAATTAAGAAAAAAGAGAGAGAACAACCAAAGAGATACTAACATTTAAATATAATGCATGATCTTGGTGAGATCCCGAAAGGGAAGAGAAGAGACTCAAAATATTATGGGACATATGAAGAAGTTGGAATATAGACTGTAAGCTTTATATCAATGTTAAATTGATATAAAGCTTGATAACTGCAGTTAAGGTGGTTACATCAGTGAACATTCTTGTTTTTAGGAAATGTACATGACACCATTAAATGTCAAAGAGCATGATTTATACAACCTACATGTAAGTGTTATGAAAGTGAGTTGATAGATAGATAAGGGGGGAGGGAGGTGGAGAATGATATAGAAAATGTGGTAAAATATTCAAATTATTGTTTCTGTGCCTCTAGGGAGATAGGGGTATGTTGATTGCTATGTGTGGGCTTTGTACTATTTTTGTAAGTGTCCTTCAGTTTAAAATTATTTCAAAATTAAAAAGAAGAGGACAAGTGACAATGAACTAAAATACTGAAGCTAGAGTGCAAATCACGCATTCAACTTCCTGAAACATTGGATTCAGACTTTCAGGAGGAGATGCAAAATGGAAGGACTTTTGTCTTAGAAGTAAGAGATTTAGGCTCTATTCATCATCCCAAATTTCAGGGAAGTGTGAGAGGCCCAAACAAGTAGAACAAGGCAACACAAATTAGGGGTAATCTCTTACTAATTGTTTTTCTTTTAGTTTCATGTATGCAACAATCAGATAATGACCTAACCTAATGTCATGTATCTTCTTATTCAACGCTTTGACCATTGGTTTAGGGTAAGAATTTCTACTTACTCTTTGCATGCAGGGCTGACATAACTGGGGTGCTTTATAAGGTATGCCTGAATAAGGTACATCAGGCAGCACAAATATGAACATCATCTAATAGCCCTTCGTGTGCTTTTGAAGATGAGGTCAATAAATCATGCACCCTCCTATCAGCGCCACTGAGCAGAAGGGCTGTGTTATAGCCTTTATCACTTTAGCTCTGTGATGTGGGTACCAAAGTTATCCTTTGCCATGCACAGGCTCAGCTGACTCTCAGGGACCCCTGAGTATTTCTGGAGCCTTTCAGATCGCCAGAGAGTGACTAATAAGTAAGGGGTGTGTTAAAAAGAATGACTGGAAATCACTGACTTGTCTCATTGGGTTGCCTTGAAATACAATATCCTATTAAGAGCTGGATTCCTCAGAGCAGCTCTAGGAATCTTCCACTTAATTTATTTTAAAACAATTCTCACATGTTGCCCTATGGTTCGGCAATTTCAAGATCCTTAGGGATACGTGGAATAGATGTCAAAGTGTCTTTTTTCAGGCAACACCACAGGATCAGGGCAGAAATGGATTCTGCCTTGGGTACAACTGACTCTCTAACACCTGACATACCTGACATATTATCTGACTTAGAAAGGTCTGATTGCCTTCTCTTAAACCAGGATTTTTCTACAGAGCCATGCATTCTATACTCTGAAGCCCGAGTAGTAAACACCAAAGAAAAATAAAACAGGCATCCTTATGGAAAAATACATGCATGAGATGAATATGTTTTCCATGTCCTTAGTGTGTCCTGTCTTTTAGAACTCAAGTTCTTAGGAACAAAGTGGGGTTTTTTGAGTGCGTCTGATATTTTAATAATGTCAAAGCAGCCTTGAAATTATTTTCTTTTAATAATAAACCAGAAATGCATCTGCACTCATAAATGTGCAATAATTATGCTTACATTTCTTAATGTCTATCCACTCCAATATGTTGTTCCCTAACATCTAGTTAGGGAGTGTTTCTTGCTGCCATATAGTAGTGCAGATGCCCTTCACGCCTTATCATCACTTCGGTCCTTTCAGTGACATTCTTTCTTTATCCTCTCTGTCATCTTGTTTTCTCTTCTCTTTTTTCATTGACCCAAATCCATTTTCAGGGAACTTGGTTGACAGTCACTTATATTTAATGCACTTAACTCACCTGCCTATTCCCCAGTGGGGACTAGGGTTTGTAGCTGCGTCTTGAGATCATACATTCAGACATCAATCAAACAATGGTGGGAGAATTAGAGGGAGGGTAACTCTTCTATTCCATCTTGAGGACCATGACTTTCTCTGCTTACACATAACCATTACCCTCACCTATCCCACAAATCTAAAAATATCTTCGAAGATCAAACTTGTTAGATCCCCCCTGAAGATAAGCTAATAACCCAAAGTCAACAAAATCATTTAGATGAGAATGGCATAAATGCTTGAATTAGATAAGATCTTATGCTTGATTTCTAGTATGCACACAGATGGAGGACTTCTAAGTCTATGGTACAAGGAAAATTACTGATTCTTTAGCTTGTGTCGAATAGTGTTAGGATATGTCTATCTCCTCTTCTGTTTGGAGTGTGCATGAGTGCTTTTAGGTTGAATCTTGGGTGAATTTGCACAGACGTCAGAATCTCAACCCAATGGCAGGTTTATGTGGGCTCAAGCAATGGGCAATCACAGAAACAAACAAACAAATAGTGACAAAAAATTATCACCACAAAAACCTTAAAAAACTAGGTTTCTCTGTTTCCTTTTGGGTTATTACAATGATTTTTCTTGGAAATATGATCTTGAAAGGTATCTAAGGCACATCTGCCCTGTAGAATGAAGGAAAGTTGTCCCAATTCTTGGAATTATGCACAGAGAATAAAATTCCTCAACAGAAATATCTCTTTCACCTATATTCCTGCAAACTGTACTTAGCAGTGAGCTTTGCAGAGATTGTCAGTTCCGAACCTCCCTGCACTGACAGAATGATGTATGGGCTTTCCCTGACAGCAGTGTAGCATCTACAGCAAACATCCATTCTGCCCATATTTACTGTGTTTCAGACACAGACATCGCTTTCCTTTTACTTGCCTCATATCTTTGTACAGAATCATGTTGTTTGTTTAAGATAATCCCCCTATCAATAGGAGACTAAACACCTTGAAAAATGTAAACAAAACAAAATGTCAGGAGGGCTTACTGAAAATGAAAGCTGGTCTTCTAAAGTAAATTTAATCCACTGAAGTAGCATAAATACATGGTATTGATATGCGGATTGATTGAGGCAATGGGAAAAGTTAATAGGCCTGATACCACTTAGGGGGAACATCATGATAGCAACCATTTCCTAAGCAACTACTGTGAGCTTAGTGTTGGACTAAGAATTTTCCATGTAACACAAATAACCTGTTATCACTCTGATTATTTATCCAGGACCTCCTACGTGTGTGGATCTTAACTAGAGGCCATTATTTACATCACAACAATCTTTAATTTACCTATATCACACTGTGCTGCTATCATTTGTTCCAGGTAAATTATGCTTATGGCATTGTGTTTGATGTTGCACACCTAATAAGACGATAAAATAATAATAGTTATAATATTAGGACCATTACTTAAATAACATCCATGCATGTGGCAGACTGTTGAATTCTTTATACAGAGGAATTCGTTAATATTGTCCACAGTATGATAAACACATTCTATTTAATAGATGCCATGCTAGGTACAATAAACATGAGAAAGTTTTGCAGTCACATAATTGAGGTTCAGAGCAGTTAAATGCATTTTCCAAGGTTGTATAACTTAGAAGAGTGAGGGCTTGTTATTGAATCCTGGTTAGTTACAGAGATTCTGAAGCATGAGCTGGTTCTCCTCTGCTACATGAGGTTTGTGTGTGTGTGTGTGTGTGTGTGTGTGTGTGTGTGTGCACATCATCACAATGAAATCCTTAGTTTTATGCCACCCTACACATCTGAAATAAAGACTCTTGGCAAGAGTAGACTCAGAAACTCAAACCTAATCTTTTATAAGGCAGCCTTTGTAGAACCAACCAAAATTACACATTATTTAGAGCCAAAGAATATTGAGAAACTGATTCCAATTTATTCATGTAGAGATTAAGTGATAGATTTTATTTAATCTTTCACATTGAAAAAAATTCTCCTTCTTCAAGAAAAGGATATTGTGCTTAAATATTGCATTTAGGGCAAGCAAGAAGCAAGATTCAGCACCCAAGAGATACAACAATCATATCTACTTATAGGGAAAACAATACAGAGCAAAATAATGATAATAAAAAACCTTCAGTTTCTGCAAAGCAAGCCAAGAAAACAGAAGACATCAGAATCTACAACAGCAACGACCACACACAGTTGTGACTGCTGAAGTCTCTTACCCACTCATCATCTTTGCCTAAAGATTATGGGACAGTGATGATTTCTCAATGAGTGGATGAGTTTTAAAAGGAGATAGACTCAGAAACTATCTATGTAGAGGACCAACCATTTGCTAAGCTTCCATTATCATTCAGTAGAGGTATCAGATATGCTAGTATTATCTTTGGCGGTAGAATAAATTCAGGGTTCAGCACTGCTGATGACAGTGCCATGATATTTCATGTTAATCATTTCACAAATTAGAGTACTGGCAGTTTAAATCCTGAAGAAAGCTCTCTAAAATGACCAAGATAAATTGGAGAGGAAGAGCTCAAAAGAGACCAAGAAAGTGAAGGGTATGCAATCCAGGACACAGAAAGAGAAGAGTTGAACCAAAAAATGGTGGTATTTATCCTTCGATAAAGACTGAGGTTGCCACGATGGCTGTCTTCAAAACTTACTCAGCTGTGTTAAGGAAGAATTGTTTGGATTGCTTATTTATTTATTTATGTATGTATTTATTAACTTTAGAAAGAATAGCTTTCTTTCCTTAAGTGGGATTAAATTTGGGCTTAATAGAAGAAAGGATTTCCAAATAATTAAAGTTGTTCCAAAATGGAATGAACTGCCTGGTGAGATTGCAGTGAATTCCCCATCACTAGAAGTGAGCAGTAAGAGGCTACGTGGTTACTTATCTGGAATTTATGCATCTAGTTAGAGGCCTAATATAGATGACCTAATCTTCCTTCCCCTTCTGAGAACCTATAGCAAGATACTTGTCTGTTTCTGTTGTAAGAATGTTTTAATTACCGTTGCCTAAGTCAAAACAATTTGGTGGATCTATGATCATCTTGGCAGCCTCTTGATACTTTTAGTATTTTGTTGTTTGTTATAAAACGTTTTGGAGTCTATTACAGTTGCAGTCAATAAATTGGCCTTCCTATGGTGATTGCTGTTTCCTGTACCAGCCTAACTCCTTTTTCTCACACAGAGAGAGCCATAACATAAGTAAAGAGCAGTCACTATTCTGAAGGTCTTTTTTTTGCCAAGTGGTTAGTCTCGAATTTTTTAAAAAAATTTTTCTTTCATTCTTCACAATTTGTGCAATCATGAAAATGGTTTTATAGAGCAGAGTTAAAAGAAAATTAGGAACACAGAGAAAGAAATTGTAAAATACGTCTGCCCCATTGCAAGGTTGCAGACTTACGACAAGTGAATACACAAATGCGCATTAAGTCTCAGTTTATTTAGTCGGGAACACAGAACCGTATGGAAATGAGGATCTACAGAGCTAGAGCATATGTGGCATAAAGCAATAGGCTACTTAGTTGCCCCTCACTTCCTCAATGGGAACAGAGCTACAGGTGAAACTTTCTATACTAGCAGGGTTCCAAAAAACCGTGATAAAGAAGTTTAATTTTTGCTAAGTCTGTCCTTTTTATTTTGGCTTATATCATCTTTCCAGAAAACTTTATACTAACAATCCATATATTTCCATTTATTTAAACATTTTCAATAAACAGTAACAAGTTAACCAGAAATTGCAACTGTTACAAAGTACAATGAAGAAACAGACTATTAAGGAATTCCTGATTGTTTAAACATAATGGCATATTTGATTTACTCTGAACCACTCAAGTTTTGATTATTTAAACTTGACACTTTCCATTTATTTTAATTTCCCCTGAATTTTTGTACTTTATTGGTTTTTATGTGCATTTTAGTATTTTCTGGTTTAAATAGCACTTTGTCATCTCTTGGGCATGTTATGGATTTTCAACTTGCTTTTCGCTCCATCATTGTATTGCTTTGGTTTGCAACTCTTTCCAATCTTCTACTGCATTCTGATTTAATTTATTTGTTGTCTATCCTCTTCTCCATATCATTAATAACAACAATGAATTAGATACAACCCAACTCCCATGCCCATGGCACTTTGCAGGAAATTTCTTGGCTGAATAGTCTTCTATTCATCATCAGACTTTAGCTCTAGACTGTTGGTTATTCTTTAGTCAGTGATGCAGTGCTATAACTATAAGCCAGGTTGAACTCATGGTCTCCCATTATCTTAAAAAGATAATCACACACTTTTGATCATTTTGTCCATCATTAATGTTAATCATATGATGTCAGGAATACAGCAGTTTCATCTGCAGTGATTTGCACTTTCTTTGTCATAAATAAAATATGTTCTTAGAGCTAAATGAATTTGCTCTTATATTTTTTCTATGACTAGGTCTAATGGCTGACATTAAATATTAGAAAAAATATTGTTAGGATCAGATGTGATTTTAAAACTTGAAGGTCAGTAAGCCGATAGATTTCTCTATGTCATCTTTCATTGTTTTCCTAAATACAGGCATTTCAGACTTAAGGATAATGGTTTGAGGAATGCATCAATCACAGCCTTTCAAAATATTCAGTTATGCATCCATCTACCCAACTCCCTAAGGAGCTCCTATCTGTAATTTATCAATATATTTGGTCACAGAATCCTAATTACTTATCAACTGCCCTACACATATAGGAAAGAAAGGTCTTGCAAAAGATAGACTTTTTGAGAGTCTTGCTGCAAGACAAGTACTTATTTTCTGCCCTTTGATTAAAATGATAGCCCTCCATGACAGATGTTTCTTTTTTCCAACATCTTTTGAATTTTTTTTATAGTTCACTAATTTGTCTAGCCAAACTACCTTTATATTAATGTTTCATCATCTCTCAGATAAATTATAATTGACTTAGAGGATGGTCTTGTTTGGTTCTTGCCCTTTTTAGAATATCAGAATTAAGAAGACCACATAAATCATGATAATACTGCAGAACTTTGAAATGCTTCATGATGCTTAGAAAATGGAGAGAGAACATTAATATGTTGACTCAGCACTTATAACAAGCTCTAAAGTGGATGGTAAAGAGAAAACTTGGTTGATTATTATGAACTTTGGGAATAAATTAGCCTGTGTGTTACAAAAGGTGACTACAATTATTGGAAACCATTTTATTAAAATCACATTGTTGGGGGGTGCAAGGGTAGTTCAGTGGTAAATTCCTGCCTGCCCTATGGGAGACCTGGGTTCAGTTCCCAGTCCAGGCACTTCCCAAACAAACAAACAAAAACCAAAAACAAACAAAAGTTCAACAAATGGTACTGCAAAAATAGGATACTCACATGGAAAAATAATGAAATGTGACTCTACCATACAGTATACAAAAAAAAATCACATTATTTTGAGGAAAAAACCTCATCATGAAATAGCTCATGCTCTCTAAGGAGTTTTCAATGATTCTACGAGTGTGTGGATCTAGACATATCAATTTGTGCTTGATTTAATGGAATTCCTGAGAAATGCACTTTTATACAACATACCAGAGGAAAGAAAATATATCTAATCGTTTACAGAGAAAAGTGAATCGGCTAATTCAGCCTAACATTATTGATAATTTCTACATTATTTTGAATCCTGCAATTGGAGGTTTATTCTAAATAGCAAGGTTTCCATTTAATCAAAATGTTAAAAATGATAATTCTTTTGGCTAGGTTTTCCAAATCCCTATATCTCTAGCTCTCTTCAATATTACGTAATATGAAGGAAGATTTTGAATAGTATCGAATAACACCAGTACTTAAATACTAAACATAGCCAATTTGAAACATCGATGTCAAGAAAGGGTCAAGAATATCAGAAGAAAGAGCTACAATGTACAAATGCACATGTTTAAGTAAGAAACTTTATTTTTTGGCAGTTAGGAGAATGTCCACTTGAGCAAGAAAATTTCATATTTTAGTCAGAAATGAATCAAGTCTGTTAATTAAGTTTTACTTTTTAGATTGTCTTAAAATATGGCTGAGAAACGCTGATTTCTTAGGCTGAGAAATAGGAAACCCATGCTGATTTTTGATGAGAGATATGGAGAAAAAGGAGCTTACAACAATAAGTCAGTTTAGAAGAATGCAGGTAGAAGGTGATGCACAGAAGCCTGAGGGGTGACAAATATCCAGAGAGACGTTATTTGTGATGATTTTGTGTGGTGGGTGTGTGGTAACCTCACCAAGGTTCTGGAGAAATTCACAAAAATGCCCTTTCTTATCCATAAGGATTTCTTCAAATATCTGAAGGCCAAAATACCAGATATAAAGGAGAAATGGATACAAAGAATATTGGACCAAAATATTGCCAACATTGGCTGCTCAAGTGTATATAAAAACTAAAAGGAAACAATGGTTCAAAGAGTATCTATAATAATAAATAGTATTATTTATTGTGAGCCATTGATTGTTTACTATGTATGGACTGTGTGTGTAAAGATTTCTCAATAAAAACATTTCAAAAAAGATCAAGAGATAGGTAAAAGGCAAATTACATTTTTCAAAATGATAAATATTTAAAACATTAAAAAAAGATCATTTATAAGTTTTGAACTAAATAACTCAAATAGCATTAAGGCTATTATCAGGTGTGGAGGAATTAAGAGGAAAGTTTATTTGGGGCTTTAACCTATACATACAATATCACTTATGTGGAAATTTTTGTAATGTGGAGACACATAACAATATGAAAATAACCATATATAGAATAAGAGTAGCTAAACATGTATTAATTCTTTATCTTACAGGCACTGACATAAGCTCTTTATTTTATTAATTCATTTAATCTTCACATTTGCCCTAAGACATGCATACTATTGTTATTCCAATTTTACATGCAACAAAGTAAAGCCCTAAGAGTTACAACAATCTCCCGCCATCAAATAGCTTATTACTGACAAATATTGGATTCAAACCAGGATGGTCAAACTCATGAGTCTGTGCATTTTCCCATTGAGTTACAGATACAGGTTGGGGATCTTAATAGGGAAATATATCTAGAGAAAAATTAAGGGTCAGGATTGGGACAAGGCAAGCAAGGATCTTATTTAAGAAGGTACAAATTTAAAGACGTACGTACAGAATCTGAGAGTGAAAGCCTACTTAAACTTTGTATCCTAGATGATTTACTTGCCCCACCCCGCCTCGTCCTGACTGTGGACCTAATCTCTCCAGCACAGGCAATGTAAGGCTAAGAGAAGAGATCCAGGAAGAGAATCTTAGGACAAATATAGGGCAGGAAGAAAAGCCAGAATAGAGCAGGGATCCCACAAGAATTAAGGATAACGATTGGAGAATTCAAGAGTTTCAGTAGTTGAATAGTAGAGAATTTCCATAAGGAGTGGTTAGTAAGGAGTATGTTCCAATTTCCAGGTTTAAATCATAAATTACATCAACACTTTGTGACGTGAAATATCAATTAAATTAGAGAATCCTTGGGTCAGGAGTTCAGACAATTGGGATAGTTACTATCTGTTCCATCATGTTTGAAGCCTTGATGGAAGATTCACATCCAAGAGGGACTCAGCAGGTAAAAGCTGGAACCATGTGAAAGCTGTGTACACATATCTGGCCACTGATACTGTGGTCAATTGGGACCTTAGCTGGGCTTGCAGACTGAAACACTGTATGTGGTGCCTGGCCTCTTTACAGCATTGTGTTTTATTCAAAAGGTAAGAGTAGAGACAGAGAGAGAGAGAGAGAGAGAGAGAGAGAGAGAGAGAGAGAGAGAGAGAGAGAGAGAGAGAGAGAGAGAGACAGATGGAAGCTTTGTTTTTTTTTTTTATGACCTAACCTTTGAAGACGAATAGATTATTTTTGTTGCATTCTATTTTTCAGAGCAGTCTCAGAGCCATCCAAAGGCAGGAGAAATAGGCACTATTTCTCGAAGGAGAGTGAGGAGATTCTGAAAAAATATGCAGGGCTTGCAACATTTCTCTCACTATTTTTGGAAAAGATAATCTGCTACAAATTATCAAATAACACATTCAAAAGCATGGGCAGGTAAGGGATAATGCATTGGATTTCAAATTATTTGTTTACAATCATGGTAGGTAAAGGTATCACACTTAAGAAATAGACTGGTTGAAAGTAAAGGGCAATGGACATAGGTCACTTATTTAAGAATTCTAGTAGTTAGGGAAAGAAAGAAATAGGATGATAGTTAAAAATCAGGATCAAGTGAGGTATTTCCCCAAACATAATCAGGAAGTCCTCAAATATTTAGTAACTGAAACATTGTGTTATAAATGGTAGATACAAGTAAGCAGTAAGAAAAGAAACCAATATTGTTTTGTTTCCATACAATATAGTGGCTTACATTATTTCATTTTATGCCTACCATACTATGGATACATATTTAAAATCCCATTTTAAATATATAAAAACAAAACCATGCAATATGATAACTTGACAAGGTGATAAGCTAAGCACCAGAGTAGGGATTTAAAGTCAGGCATGACTTCAAATTATGCATTATTTTACTGACTGCTATGCCAGGTGCCTAAAGACTTTTCAAATCAAGTTGTATCACTATAAAAATTGCTTTCTTAAAATTACTTTTCAATAAGTTTTGCAGTACAGCATGTCTACTGTTAATACCTCTGAAATTACTGTCCCAGATTACATTTTCTTTGTTTCTTCTTCATTGATTAGTTAGTGAATAAATTAAAGAAAATAGCAGTGAAGCAAGCTCGCCTCAGGAATATTTAGAATTGAACTAGAAGGCTCCTATATTTTTATTTATAGTCATGAAGTCTTAGAATGAGAGAAGAATAGAAAGATGAGAAAGTTAAACATCCTGTAATGAGCGCTTACAATATTATAAGGCTCTTGTGCTGAGAGATTAGCACAATAGAGACACCATTATCACCCCCTTAGCTTTCTGGTATACCAGAGGTTTGTAGTGATAACAAGCATTGTCCAAAATCATCCATCCAGGTGTAGGTGAATCATGATTTAATCCATGACTATCAAATTCAAAAACTCTTTTCATCCTTCCCTCTTAAGGAAATATAATGATGCCTTTTCATTTGTATTAGCTTCTCAAAATTAAATTAAATATTAGTATTTTATATTTATATAAACCTGATATAGATGTTTCAAATCTTAAGTCACAGAAATCAGCTGTCAGGTATTGATAGACAATTGTCCATGGGTCACTCCCATTCCTAGACATCTTGTATACGAAGGCACTGATTGTTTTTTGTTTTGATTACCTTTTCAAGCATGTTTGTGTAGTGGACAGCCTTGGAAGACAGAGCTAGTGACTCCCACCAGAGCAAAGGCAGGCAGCTTGTTTATAGTCCAGTATAATAAACATCTCCCAAGACAAAAGCTGGGCAAGTTTGCTCAAGGCCCATTATTAAAGACTTGGGTAAGATCGGGGTTTTTTGGCTGTGCCACAAACTTGATGCCTGCCCAGCATCCACTTGGGTCCCTTTGCTTTACCCTGTAGGAGTGGCAGGAGATGGCAATTATAAACGACCCATCATGAAGCTCACACTGTACCCTTTATCGCTGACCCACAAGTCTTGTTTTTCTTCTTAGGACACTGAAACCATGGCAGGCTAACCTGGTAGTTTTCAAATAGTTTAAAACCTCTTACTCTTCACATTCTTTGACAGTATATCTAATGAACCTTTTCGTTTTAAATACATATTTTGCTTCTTTTGTACCTGGGAGATGTCTAGTTTATAGATGAAACTATAAGACTATTTTCAGTCAACAAATGTCACAGTTAGATTGGGAATGGTTTTCAGAGATGAGAAGGAATAAACATTAGGAAGAATAACAACCACAGGTGAGATGGAGAAAACACTTTGGGATCAAATCAGACATGTATATATCTATTATTCTAAAAATTCAAAACAAATTAAAAAACAAAGTTGATGTCAGTTAGTGAAGGCAACTGGCTTTGGGAAAGTCTTGATCTTATTGACAAAAGTGAAGAATTTTGCAGATATCTTCTTTCCTTATCTTTTGTTCTATTGTCAAGAAAATGATGACTCAGGCACACTTTAACCTGAAACCAGAGGCCAAACTCAACACACCCATGTAGTTGGAGAAAGATGGAAAAGTAAGAACCCCCCTCCCCACTGACAAGTATAGATTCCCAAATCAATTAGGACAGGAAGGAAAATAAAAGTTTTATTAGGTAAGTATTTAAGCATAGGTTGGAAAGGACCATGACAGTTGACAGAACTATAGCCACTCCAGCTTAATAGAAACATACTTTCGTGAGTACTGGAAAGTTGCACTATCATTTTTTCATCTGTTTTTATATTTTTATTAGAGAAAATCATTTAGACATATAGCTTCATTCAGAACTCACCTGTAGATGAGACAGGCATTTATATAAGATGTCATATTAATTGAACTGCCCTCAATTTATACAAGAGAGAGAACCTAAGATGACACAGGCTGGTATGAATATTTTTAGATGGTTATAGCAGTTAATAATTGAAATTCATATGCACTCTATATCAGGAATATAGTTAATCAAGATATCACCTAATTCAGGTTTGTTTACTAAGTAGCTGTATAGCAAAAACTACTGCTAATATTTCAGGCCTTTATTACTTCACCAAGATCAAAAATATGATCTTGTAACCCATGTTACTCAAAGTACTATACATGAACCAGCAGTCTGGTATCTTTTGGCTGCTAGAATTGTAAATGCATATTCACAGACCACAACCCCCCCCCCACACTAACTGAGAATCTACATTTTTAACAAGCTCCCCAGGTGATCCCTATCCACAATAAATTTCGAAGCACTGCACTAACTAGTATTTCTGCTCTACCCCCATTCATCCTCCACTCTGAAGACAGATCTTTCAAAACTGCAAATCTTATTACAGGAGCTTTTTAATGATACCACATTATAAAATAAATCCCCAAATCCCTAACTTTCCATGTAAAATCATCTAAGATATCCTTTTTCCTCTGACTGTACAACCAAACAACCCATGACCAGTATCATCTTCTCACCATCCCTAACTCGCATGTACACACCTCAGATCACACTCATACTCATGCCCTATCATTTAGATACCCTCATTCACAATTCCATAAGCAAGCCTTGCCATTGTATGTTCACCCATTTTCACACATGACAATCCTGCCACCTGGAATGACTTTTCTTTTGGACTTTAACATTCAAAACTTGTCTATGATCTTGAAACCTCTCCCACTCTCAGCCACCCTCTCTACCCTCCCATTCCTAGACTCATCTCCATTTGATTCTAGCACCTCACAACCAAACCCCTCACCTTCACGGGCCACATCCTTTTATCTAAATCGATACTGTTCTGCCTCCAAAATTTTCCTTCAACATTCTTTTTCCAGCACATTCTCCTCTTGCCACTCATGATCCAAGAGCAACAACTCTCTTGGTGGTAGCAGATTATTTTTACTTCCTCAGAAGGTGACGTCTACACCCTGTATCTGTGATTTGCTTATTTACTTGCTATCATCTTACCAGCCCCAGCAAAAAGCAGGCTTTTCCCTCCCACCCTCATCCTCTTGATCAATCTGTTTCCCACAGCTGAAAACTCCTCCCTTCTTCCTGGGGGAGCTAAATACTACATGCTTTTAAAGATCCTATTAAAGTCCCACCTTCTCCTTATACAAGTAATTTATGGGAAGCATAAAAAATGCTACCATTTAGGAAAAAACAGCACTCAGATTATCATCACAAGCAAAACTCTTATTTGATATTACAATTTCTTAGATTGCCCCATGCTTCTGTATGCATAAACTATATGTGTATGCATGCATACACACATTTTTTTTTTCCTTTTCCTGCTTCTTTTTTTAGGTTGGAAGTATCTTGAGGTGCTACTAACCCTACTAAACCTCCCAGCTGGTCATCCATATTTTTCTTGAACCTATCATGTCATTTTGCTTCCATTTCCACCACCTGGGCTTAAAGCTTACTATCATTGCTTCTTTTCTGTTCTATTAATATCATCTTCCAATTTGTCCTGCTGCTTCCAACCTCCAAACTCTTCCTCAACTCTGACCTTATTTTCTTGCCTAAAATCCTCCTGCGGTGCTTGGTTGATTGCAGAGTGTAGTTTTAACTACTTTGCGGGAATCACTAAGTCCCATGGTTTGGAGCTCTTTTCTCCATATGTAACTGCCATCTCAGCTGTAGTGACCTTGGAGTCCAAGGTAAGTCATATTCTTTCCTTTTCTCAGTGCTTTTTTCTCAGGTAATATGCTCTCTCTCTTCTGGAAAATTATCCCTGCATACCACCGGCTAGCACCTCCTCATACTTCAAGATGCAGCGTAATCACCTCTTTGAAATATTTCTCATTCTTCCCAGGCTATTAGGTACCCTTTCTTTGTCCTCCAATGTCATCTCGTGCTTACTGATTTTATGACACTTGTCATGCTGTTCCAACTGTTAATTTCTAGGCTGTGAACTCCTTGGCAGCTGGAGCAAGTGTTCCATTCTTAGTAATGCAGGAGGTAGGTCAAAAATGTTTGCTGAATGAATGAGTGAATAAATGAAAGGTCTTCTTTCTTATCTCCTAGATTTTTCCTAATTCATGGATTAAACACTGCATTGTCATATTCTAGGGCATGACTTCCTTCTACTATGAGTGTAAAGACTGGACAGAATTTATAGATATTTTCTTATATCAGTTGGTTTGGCTGATTCCTGTTTCTAAGTAGCATTCAGCAGCCTTATAAATATATGAGTCGCCTTCTCTGGGATTGTCCTCCTTTCCCTTTCAACTCAACACTACAAATAATTTCTCATTTATTTCGGATAATTCTTTCCATTTTTTCCATCTTTACTTTCTCAATACTATATTTGAACCATTCTCATCTTGTATTTTCTAAAGCTGTGAATCAGTGAATTAGAATGTAAGAGCTGAAAGTGACTACGTGAAGTCTCTTTAATTTTTGAAATAAGAAAACTAAGACACAGGACTCATAGGAAGATGGAAATAAATCAGGATTGCAGCCTGATTTGGTTACTCTAGCTGGTAGTGCTTCCAGTTTTCTTTGGCAGCCCGTCAACTGAAGTACCCTTCTGATGTTTTGAGAATCTTCCCTTTAAGAATTAAGAGTCTGCCTCATACTTGAACTGAAACCACAAAACACTGCTTTTTCAGGTTCCCTGGTTGCTGGGAAGGACAATGTTCTACTGTTCGACACAAACTTCTCTGACTTTGAGTTGGAAGCTAGTGATGTGACTAAAATGTGACTTGTTGAGAGTGGAGGCAGCTATATTCATTTTCCAGCAGTGATCCCTGTAGGTGTCCTATGCTGAAGGGGCAGGATGAAGCATGAAGCTCCCAGGGGTGATGACTTAAGCTTCACTGGTACATTGGTTGTGTGGCTTGACTTGGGTCATTGCTCTCATCTATTGAAATGTAAAGGCCTCCTCCGCCCCTCCTTGAGATATTATTGATCAATGCCTTTCCTGTCACACTTAGACTGAAGACAGAAAAGTCATTTTGTACAGCTTTCAGCTCTGTAGATCTTTAACCTGTTGATCTGTCTTTTGAATGCTTACCGCTACCTACTCCAATACTTTATTTGCTAATTTATTTAGTGTCTCGCCCCTCTGAAATGGAAGTTCCAGGGGGCAGGGACTTTATTCATCTTGTCTACTATCACTTATCCTCTCTTCTAGACTAATGTCTGCACGTAGAAGATCCTTGATAAATATTAATTCTATTAGTCAAAAAAATGAATGCAATGTGGTCGCAGTTCTCTCCTACTGAAAGAGAGGTGTTTTCTTTTTGTTTTACTTTTCCCTCAGATATCGTTTTCTTTCTTTGGGTGCATTTTGTGTCTTTCTTTTACCATTTTGTTTTTGTGGTTGTTACATTTATGTCAATTGTCTCGTGGCCTGTGGGTACCCATCCATTGCTATGGATAAAGGGAAGAGCTGGTGAGTATAGGAAGGCGCCATGGCTGTCTTCTGCTATTACATGGGTCTGTCTGACACAAAGATCCTATGCTTGAAGGAGGGGATTGGTTGGGCTTATGCATATGGATGAGCTGCTCTGGAAGATTTCACTTTACATGCACAGAAAAGAGGGTATCTATCCTACCCAACTTCACAATTCCGAAGTGGCCTATCCTACCCCAACCAAAGTCTGTGCGAGTCCTTCTACTAGACAGAGATTGGGAGTCCTGACTCTCCCCAGGCAGACAGAATCTTTTCATCTTGGATTGGATTAAACTCTAGGCTGCTGTGACTCTGTGTGGGGTAGGATGGGAGGCAAGCAAATTAGTGCCTCTGATTAACTAATTCCTTTGATCCCTGCCCTCTCCCTGCTCTGGCTTTCTATGCTCACCAGTATAATACCAGTGCCTCTCCCCAGGAGAACTGTCCCAACCCCCACCCCCTCAGCTTTTCTGGGCGAGTTTCCAGCACTGTTGCAAGGTCTTGTCCTCTCTCTTCCAGAATGTCATAGAAATCCTGATTCTCATGGTCTTTTTCGTCCTATCACTTGCTTATTTTCATTATGTTTTCCCCTCTATCTTTTCAATGAAGTATTTGGAGAAAGTTAGGTAACCGATACAAATCTGTTTGTATCTTGAACAAAAATATAACCCTAATTTTCACCCCATTCATTCTAAATAGATTATATAGTAATATTTCTATAAATGTTACTTTTTTTTATGCTGTATTGCAAGGATCACATTTCATTCTTTTTCCATGTGAGTATCCCTTTATTGCAGCACCGTTGCTGAATTTTTGTTTGTTTGCTTGTGTGTTTGTTTTTCTTAAGTGTATGGACTGGAAATCAAACCCAGGTCTTCCACATGGCAGGCGAGAGAATTCTACCACTGAGCTACCCTTTCATTCCTTATAAAAGTTACTTTTAAGTCCATTTCTTATAAGGTTATGGTGGTGTTAGCAGGTCTAAGACTGTGAGTCAGCATTTAGGAAGACCCATTTTGAAATACACGTGGTCCAAACTCTTCTTCAAAACCAGTCCTTACTTTAGTATATCTGAAAAGAAACCTCACCTCTGCTTATATAAACTTCTAATTGGTTAGCCAGGATCATCAGTCAACATATGTTAGATGGAGGGGGAACAGATGAAAGGGGGAAAGTTGGGAAAGGAAAAATAGACATTCTTATTTTTTCATATAGTGAATAAGTGAGTGCTCAATGTGTGCCAAGCATAATATAGGTGATGGGCTAGGATAGATTTTGCCCTTGTCAAGGTCAACCTTTCTGATCTCAGTTGCCTTAGCTATCAAGGAACGGGTGACACCATATAATCTTTAGGATGTTATTCAATCCTCCACTTCTCACATGCAAAAATACATATACATATTTATTTATATTTTATACATATATTGAGAATATATACCTATACATTTTTCTAGACTGAAAATCCTTTGACAACACATTACATTCATTCCAGTTAATTCAAACAGAGACTATCACTGAGAGCCCATGTAATAATTCCATCCTGATATCATATCCCAACAGGAAGCTCAGTGTCCGGGAATCAAAAGACCCAAAGACATTCAGTGTCACTGAAGCAAACATCAAATGCAACCCCACTAAAATATTTGATCATGAGTCATAAAGATCTGTTCTGAGCCATGAATTATATTTAGAGGGGGACGATAAACACACTTCGCTTTCGAGTTTTATACCTGGAACAGTCTCATTTTCTCAGGTGTTAATATGAAGAGATGTAAATAGCCCAGGAACTACTTTGTGAACATAAGCTATAAAATTAATGATCTCTGCCAAACAGTCCCTCATTTCTCATCACGATAAACAAATTGGACATAAAACAACCTAGCTGGATGTGTTTGTGCTGGTGGAGGCGCATGTGGTGGGGGAGAAGGGGAGGGTAGTCATCGGATAGTGGATAGCACTATAATTTTTATGTGTCAAGGGAGAGAGTGGAGGAAAATAAACAAACAGTGCTTTGAAGTATATTGGTCTAAAAATGACAGGTGTTCTTTAGAATACCTGAAAGGCATAAGCCAAGACAGTCAAACTCATGGTTTCCTTGCAAGATGACTACGTGAAGTTTTAATTTGGGAACCATCCCATTGGACAGGTAAAGGGAAATCAAGTTCAAGAGATAGGATGCTGAGAACCTGTCAATTGGAGATGATTGCTCACTGGGGCAGGGTCTCTGCCAGGGTACATCTGCTGATAATTTATTTCTCTCCTTTGTAACCTACCTACCATTTTATAACAAAATGATAGAATATGTAGCAGAGCTGTATTGACTCTGCTAGAGACAGAATCCAGTGCCGAAAGCCATTTATAAGAAAAGATGATGGCATTTTAAAAATCAATTTAATTTTCCTTCCTTTTCTTCAAAAAATAAAAATAAATATGTGTGTTGTGTTACTTAGTCTAGACTTAAATTTCCTGACATTTCCAACATTAGGAAGGAATGTGCACAAAGATAGTATATATACCAAATTTTTTTAAATACATAGTCACACATAGATAACATTTCCATTTTTCCATGGGATTCAATTCAGTCTAACATGTTTTTATCCATTTATTTATTTATTTTTTGCATGGGCAGGCACCAGGAATTGAACCCGGGTCTTCAGCATGGCAGGTGAGAACTCTGCTTGTCTAGCCACTTTGGCCCATCCTACTCATTTTTGTATAGATTTATATCATTTCTTGCAGAGAAGCCACTTATAAAAAAAAATAGATTAGGCCTAGCAAAAGTATTTAGGGGGGCTGAATTTTGCTAAAAAAACACAAATACAAGTATGCGTGTATTTTCATTTCCATGTGGTAAAAAATATGATGGAAAATAATCCTTAGAAATGAATGAATATGAAATCTAAATACATGTCAGGTATTTCTTATGAAAATATAATCACTGAAATTAAATGTACTGTAAATATGAAATACGCCTTCAATTGCAGAAATGGTATAAAAAGAATGCAAAATTAATAACATTTATATTGATTTTCTGTTGAAATGATAATCTTCTGTATATGTTGTTAAATAAAAAATATTCCTAAAATTCAAAAAAAATTCAAATTTACAAAAATGAATGAATAATGGGATAGCTTGCAGAAAGTTCCTCCAGTCCATGCTATTCCTGAATGACTATGTATTGCTTGCTGGGAGATCTAAAATTTATCTGATCACCCAGAGGATACCAGTCTCCTTGGTTTAGTGCTTACCACACCCCAGACAAAGTTCTAAGCAACTTGTTATGTATTTTAACTTTTTACAATATCCCTATATGTTAGTGTTATGACAATCAAAACTTTTGTGGGCCAGCTCAACATTAATTTCACTTTGGATAAGCTACTGGCCTCCACACTGACCTTCAGTCAAGTTAATTAGCAGTTTTCATCCCCCAGTGCTTAGACACATTGCCCAAATGTGCATCTGTGACACAACCCATGTCACCCACAAACATTACTCCAAATCCACAAACAGCCCCCAGTGATAAACTAACCATCCCCACTGCCCTCAAACCCTCAGTCCCTCACCATTTTGTACTTTTACTTTAAACTAACCAACCCTTGACTCCCTGGAAAATCTGCTAACCTCCACCCCTGGACCACAATAAAGGTACCAGTCCATGGTTTCTTCTGTTTGTGTGCTCCCCACCTGTTGGCTGAACTCCACGCCCCAACTGATAATACCTCATATAGACCTCTGTCTTGTTGGAAGCTATAAATAGCTATCTCTCCTCAGGCCTTATGGTGTTGGTTTCCTATTGCATCACACCTGAACTCCACCCAGACCCAAATTTAAAATCCAATTTAACAAATTTGAAACGGTAGGTACTATCATTATCCTCGTTTTCTAGGCAGTACAACTGCAGAAGAACGAGATTAAAATCTGCCCACATTCCTCAGCTGTCAAGTAGTCGAGCCAAGATTTGCATCAAAGCAGTCTGGCTCCTGTTGGGAAGAATCTGAACAACCTCTGTGAATGGTGACTCTACACAGAAGAGTGTAGGACTAACTGGAGCACTGTGTGAGCAATATCGTCCCTTCTCAGCCATTCATCATCCGTATCCTGTGGCCACTGTGGAGTAGGCATGGTATGAAGTGATGTATGTACAAATAGGATTCCTCTCTTTAACAGAGATTTAATCTTGAACAGATTGAACATAAGACAGTTTCTCGTAGATGAAAGGGAGATGACAAACATTCTAATTTACAAAACTATGGAAACTAAGCTGACAGCTATTGACTATCTCCCTCATCCCAGGTAAGGGCATTAACTCCATGACACTCCTAAAATGATTGACATTGCTACCCCCATTTCTGAAAGAAATCCACAGAGACAGAGGCAGATTTGTATCAAAATCCATATATCATGTAATTTAGGGAAAGTTGCACATAGAGTCTTGCTAGCGAACTATATTCAGCCTAGGGAATGAACCCAGCCTGCATGGCACAGAGAGTTGCATTCAAATGTGATGTGAGCCACTGCAAAGTGTGAGGTGCACATGGACCATTCTTTCCAGCCTGTGTAATCTCACCCAGATTAGACTCCTCAGTTTAAGGAGATCTCCATGTGTATGAATTTGTAGGAGATAGGGAAAGTACAAGAGGGATGAGAATAAATGCTTTATCCTCTGTTTCCCACCTTGTTCTCCTCTTCTCCTTCCTCTCTTTTCTGGGTGCCTCAGAAAAGAAAGGAGCATTCAAGGTCTCATTTGATGGCTGTGCTTGCTTTCAGCACCATTGCTCTCTCGTCCACTCCTCAACCCTCCTCTCTGCTCTGTCATTCACAGCTGCTGGCCCTTGATGACAGCATATCCAGCAAGAGTTTCACTGATAACAGGGTTTGATCAATGTGAGGCACTGGAGGAAGAGCAAGAATAAAATAAAGGTGTAAGTCATGGTATTTCTCCATCTTCCTTTCATCTCAGGTGACCTCTCTTCTGTAGTTCTGTTTTCTGCTTGACAAGGTCACTAGGATTCCACCTCCACCTAGGCACCAGGACCTCTGAACTCAATATATCTGCCTCCTCCCCTTGCCTCCTCCCCTTGCCTCCTAGGAGTGATAATGGCCTCCTGTTATAACATCTGGCTGCCCCCACTGTCCCCTGCTTAGCTTCTTGGGCTCTCCAATTCATTTTGGGATGTTTTCTGACTGGCCTCAGCTGAGACAGCTGGAGCAAACATAATCTGCTCTATGGAGTGGATTCTGAATACAAATTCTTTCTCTTATGGGCTTCCCAGAAAATATCCCTGCCAGAACTCCCTGGACATGTAAATTATTTACCCTTTCCCTGATGGTGCTAATGGCCCTTCAGAGCTGCTCACCCAAGAGATTATTTCACTGTGAAACATCTACCTTTGCCCCAAATAGTTAGAAACCGATCTCTTCAGACTCTACAGCCAGACTCTCAAAAATAAGCTTCTTATTTTGTAGCATTTACAAAATTGACACTCTCCAAATAAACAAATAGTGAAAACTATGTATCCTTTCATGCACCTTGGTCATGACCACCACCCATCCCAGTACCTGTCACTATTAGGTTCTTGGTTGCGCTTCCAGGGATATTCTATGCACAGGATATATAATACATGCAATGTTTTTTTTTTCCTTTAATCCAGTGTCAGCATATTCTACACAGTATTCTATTGCTTGTTTTATGTTTAGTGTGCATAGTACATCTTGGAGATTCTTCCACATTGATGCATAGATTTCTCATTCTTTTCCACAGCAGCATGTTATTCCATTACATACATTTAGTGTACAATCTTTAACTACTCATTTAAGCTGTTTCCATCTTTCTAGTGCTAATACATACAATAATACATACACTTACCCAATATGCAAATGTGCATTTGTCATTTTGTGTATGTGCCAAAATATCTGTGGGACATCTTCTCAGAAATGGGAGCACTGTACCAAGATTTATGAACATTTACGTAATGAACAGTATTGCCAAATGACCTCTACAGAGAGCTGTCATTTTACTTTTCACCCAGGAAAGTTAGAGAGTACTTTGTTGCTTCATCAAACCACACAGTATATTTTGAATTTGTGTGAACTTTACCACATTCTGTGTAACTGATATCCCATTGTAATTTGATGTGAATATCTCTTATTTTAAATAAATCATATATTGTTCCAACTACTTAAAGCCATTTGCGTCTCATTCTCTGAACTGTTTTTCAGATCCTTTGTCAATTTGCACATCCTTTGTCTATTTCCTGGTAATTTAATTATGATTTCATTATATTAAAGATTAATTTATCAAACTTGAAGACTTTATAATATTAATTATAATAGTAATTTTTACCTAAGAAGAGGTTATGCAGTTCTTTGGTTTTTCCTTTTTTTTTCCTCTTTCTAAATTCTTAGGGTTTTATTCATATAGCTGTAATACATTTCTCATTAATTTATTCCCAGATTTTAAATTTCTGAGTTATTTAAAAATATTATGTAATGCTTTAAAAAGTGTACATTGAGTAAAACATTAAACTATCATGTTCACATGTCAACAAGAGAAATCAATCCATTTCAGTAGAGTTGAAGCTTTATATGAACTCATTCCCAGACATGTTTCCTACACCTATAAAATAAATAGTACCACAACTTTTTATTCATTATTTCTATTCATATCCCAATCATGTATATATATGTGTATATATATATATATAATGTAAATATATTGTATTTACATCCTTTCTAGTCAATAGGTTGTATTGTTTATTTTTGAAATTGACATAATGAGAATATACTTATTTATTCTTCTGCAATTTGCTCTTTTCACTCATTATTATACTTATGCAATGCATTCATGTTGATATTTATTCATATATTTCATTCATGATATCTACTGTATAATTATTTCACTTTCATTAGTGTAAAACATTCCATTATATACATATGTGACAATCTAGTTTTCCATTGTATTCTTAATAAACATATGAGTATCACCTTTTATTATCAACAACCCTGCTACAAACATTCTACTATGTTATGTAGACACATTATCAACAACCCTGCTACAAACGTTATCAACAACCTGCTACAAACATTCTTCTATGTGTCTACTGTGCTTTGTGTGTTAAGGACTAGCAGAGTTTGCACCATCTGGCAACAGTTGCAAAATCTCAAAATCTGCATTTTATAGGAACCCCCAGTTAATTCTCAGGCACGGTAGAAATTGTTCTTCGAAGAGGCTTCATTAATCCAATCCATCAGCACTTGAATTTACAAAATTCAACTGCCAAGATTTGATGTTACCAGATTTTTAAATTTCCACTGTGAGTGATATAAAATGGGACTTTATAATAAAGTATAATGTTGCATTTCCTTTTTATTGCTGAGTTTGTGCATCTGAAAAGCTTTTGATAGGTATTCTCAACTATTTTATTAAAAAGACTTTTGAAGTTTAATCCACATGTCATAAAATTCACCCATTGTAAGGGGACAATTGAATTTCATAGTTTCATCTATGTCCTAATATGTAGCAATAGTTCGTTCCTTCTTATCACTGAATAATATTCCATTGTATGACTATACCACATTTTGTTTATCCATTCAGCAGATGATTGATATTCTAATGGTTTCTACTCTTTGACTACTATGAATAATGCTGCTATGAGCATTTGTATACATATTCACATAATAGTTCACATATTATTTGTGAATTTTTATTTATTAATATTATTTATTAAAATTTATATTTTCCCTTGAATAGCTTCCTAGCAGTGAAATTACAAGATCATATGTGAAATTTATGTTCAGCCATTTAAGAAACTGTTTTCCAAAATAGCTGTACCATTTTACATTTTGATGAGCAATAAAGGAGGGTTCCAGTTTGCCCTTCTCATAACCAACACTTGGTATTTTCTGTTTCTTCTATTACAGCTCTTCTTGTTGGTACATAGTGGCAACGCATTGTAGTTTTAATTGATATTTCTCTAATGAATATTGATGTGAAACATCTTTTCCACGTCTAGTCATCTATACATCAACACTGTTGAAATGTCTTAAGTATTTTGTACATTATTTAATGGGGTTAATTCTTTATTTCAGAATTGTAGATTTTTATATATTCTAGATACAAGTCCTCCTTCAGAGATGTGAATTGAAAATATTTTTTTCCCAGACTTGGGAGAATAGTCTGTGGGTTGTCATTTCATTTCCTTAATGATATCTTTTGAAATGTAAAATTTTAAATTTATAACATAGTGCAGTTGCTCAATATTGCTTCTTTTTTTTTTTTATGAATCATCTTGGGTATTTCATATAAGAACTCTGCCATATCTGAGGTCATATTTTTTGTGTGTGTTTTCTTGTAGAGGTTTTCGTTTCAGCTCTCACATTTAGATTTATGATCTATTTTAAATAATTTGCATGTCTAGTGTAGTATAAATATCTAAATGGATGTCTTTGCATGTGTGTATCCAATAGGCACAGCACCATTTGTGAAACAAATGTTCCTATTGCATTTCCTTGGCATGTGTGTCAAAAAATGACCATAAATTTAAGAGTTTCTTTCTGAATTCTCAATTCTATCCCAGTGATACATCTTCCTGGCAGTAAAACCATGTTGTCCTAATTATGTGCTTTTATAGTAAGTTTTGAAATGATTAGTGTAATTTCACTGAATTTGTTTTACTTTTTTTTCCACATGGGCAGGCCCCGGGAATCCAACCCGGGTCCTCGGGCATGGTAGGCAAGCACTCTTACCTGCTGAGCCACCGTGGCCCTGAATTTATTTTGCTTTTGCAGAGTCATTTTGTCTTTTCTAGGTCATCAGCAACACCTTCTATATTTTAGCATTAACTGGTCAATGGTTGAAAAAAATGAGCTAAAGGTTTAATATGGAGCACATTTTATTTGTAGGTTGTTTTAGATAGAATTGCTGATTTGAAAATACTAAGGCTCCCAATATATGCATGTGAACTATTTTTCCATATATTTAGATATCTTTTGAATTTCAATCAGCAATTTTCTGTCATTTATAATTTGCATGTTTTGCAGTTCTTTTGTCAAATTTGTTCTTAAGTATGCTTTTGCTCTTGGATTCTATTGTAAATAGATTTTTTTCTTAATTTTATTTTTGTACTTTTCATTATTGGTATATGTCCATTATGTACACTGAAACCTTGGCAAATTCATCTTTGTAGTACTGTGTGTGCATGTGTGTGTATATGTGGTGAATTTCTTAGTATTTTCATGTGTTGTCATAACTGAGAATTCATTGCCTAATCCCAGGTCTTGAAGATATGACCCTATGTTCTCTTCTACAAGTCTTTTTGTATGTAGCTGTTAGACTTAGATTCTTGATCCATTTTAGGTAATTTTGTATGTAGTATGAGGTAGGGGTCCAAATTCATTCTTTTGTGTATAGATATCATTTTCCCAACATCATTTATTGAAGAAGTAGGTATCCAACTTCATTATTTCACATGTGGATATCTACTTTTCCCAACACCATCTTTTGAAGAGATTGTACTTTTCGATTGTATGCACTTGGCACATTTGTTGAAAATCAATTGACTATACATATATGGGTCTTTCTGGACTCTCAACTACAATGTTTTTCTTTTAATATTTTTATTGAAAAATGTTCACACGCATACAGTCCATACACGGTGTACACTCAATGGCTCACAAATTCACCATATAGTTGTGTTGATATTGCTCATTACCATGATCATTTCTTAAAACATTTCTGTCAATCCAGAAAGAGAAATGAAAAGAAAAATTCATGCATCCTATACCTCTTAACCCTCACTCTCATTGGCCACTAGTATTTCCATTTACCTAACTAATTTTGCCCCTTATCCTTCCTATTTATTTATTTTTATCCAAGTTATTTTTACTTATCTGTCCAAATCCTTGATAAAATGAACAACAGACAAGCAAGGTTTTCACAATAACACAGTTACATTGTGAACACTATTGTTATACAATCATCTTCAAGAATCAAGGCTACTGGAACACAGCTCTACAGCTTCAGGTACTTTCCTCCACCAACTCCAAGACACCATAAACTAAAAAAAATGTCTATATAATGCGTAAGAATAACCTCCAGGATATCCTTTCAACTCTGAAATCTCTCAGTCACTGAAACCTTATTCCGTTTCATTTTGCTTCCCTCATTTTGTCAAGAAAGCTTTCTCAATCTGATGATGCTGGATCCTAGATTATCCTGGGAGTTCTGTCCTACATTGTCAGGGAGATTTACATTCCTGGGAGTCATGTCTCATGTAGGAGGATGGGCAGTGGGTTCACCTACAATCATGATCAGGTTCATGTGTCAACTTGGCAAAATGGTGGTACCTGCTTGTTTGGTTGGGCAAGTGCTGGCCTGTCTGTTGCAATGAAGACATTTCATAGAATTAAATCATGATCATGTCAGCTACATCCACAGTTGATTCAATTTGTAATCAGCCAAGGGTAGTGTCTTCTTCAATGAGTGATGCTCAGTCTAATCACTGGAAATCTTTTAAGGAGGATTCAGAAGATACAGGCCCTCTTTCTGCTTTGGCTGGCGAGTCTCTCCTGTAGTGTTCGTCCTGACCCTCCATCAGAATCGTTAGCTTCAAAGCCTGCCCTGCAGATTTTGGACTCTGCATTCCCACGGTTATGTGAGACACTTTCATAAATTTTATATTTGCGAGTGTTCCCTTCCCTGTTGATTCTGTTTCTTTAGAGAACTCTAACTAATACAACTCGGTACCAGGAGTGGTTCTTAAGAAACAGAATCTTAAAAATGTTTTTTTATAAATGGTTTTCTACTGTGACTGGACTCAAAGGCACTCTGATTCCCATTATCAGAATGACACTCCCAATCCATGGAGTGAGTTGACAAAAGTGACAGTCAAATTATCACCATTCGATTCTCCTAATGCTTCACTTGTACAAAGCCAGACTCTGGAGGATAATGTTTTTGACACCTTTACAGAGTTTTCCTGAAATAAGAGGTGTAGAGATGTTGGCTGGTTGTTGTTAGGTACACTGGATACATTAAAGAGTAAAAGGGACAGGCTTAAGGCTTGAAACGAGAAGTTTAAGCACCATCTGACAGATGTAGATGCTTCTATGAGTATCCTGAAGGAAAATCTTATATCCTGTAGCTGTAGACTTGAGACCTCTGAAAATCAGACTCAGAATCTTATTGTTAGAGTAGCAAGTTTACAACATAAACTGAAATTGCTATGTTGCATGGTGTCTGCTGTTAAAATGAGAGCATTGATTTGAAAGGAGTGGGATCCTGAAAAATGGGATGGTGACATACGGATTGATAATGATGTTGGGGGTGAGGTTGAAACCCTAGGTCATGCTGAGTCTTCTCTAGATAACCCTGTAATTATCTTTTCTGAGGACATATCTGCCCCACCTCCAGCCTACCTTGAGGAGTTGGCCACCCAAACTCTTCCTGAATTGATTAGCCCTAGAGTGATTAATCCTGTTTCACCAGATGAAACTGCAAATGAACACCCTGAAGCAAATGGCTTAGAAGATATTTCTAAATCTTTTCATGACCCACCCCCACCACCCTTAATTTCTTCCAGACCTATAACTAGATTAAAGTCCCAACAGGCCCCTAAAAGTGAGGTACAAAGTATCACACACTCCAAAAGAACTGTGTGCATTTTCCAATTTATATAGACAGAAATCAGGAGAATATATGTGGCAATGGATTTTAAGGATATGGGATAATGGTGGGAGAAATATAAGGCTGGATCTGGCTGAATTTAATGATATGGGTTCACTAAGCAGAGATTCTGCATTCAATGTCATAGCTCAAGGGGTTAGAAAAGGTATTAACAATATGTTTGGATAGTTGGTTGAAACATGGATCAAAAGGTGGCTGACATTACCTGAGGTTGAAATGTCAGAACTGCCCTGGTATAATGTAGATGAGGGGATCCAGAGGCTTAGAGAAAATGGAATGTTAAAGTGGATTTATCATGCAAAGTCTGCCCTTACACCCCAGGAAAGTCCAGAGGATGCACTTTTTACCAGAACAGTGAGAAATAAATTTGTGAACTAACACCATCATCCCTGAAAAGCACTGTAGTTGCACTTCTCTGTAGGTCAGATATTACTGTAGGAACTGCTCTTACTGAGCTGGAATACTTAAGTACAATGGAGATGATGGGATCCAGAGTTGGCAGAAGCCAGGTGGCAGAACTTAATCACCAAAGATAGAATAGACGTGGCTATTATAATAGATAGCAAACTCAAAGCAGGAGTCAAAATTATATAACTCACAGAGATTTGTGGCATTGGCTAGTAAACCATTGGGTACCTAGAAATGCAATAGAAAGGCAGTCTACTAAATTCTTTTTCAAGCTGTATAAGCAAAAGAATTCTAGGTCAAGTAAACAGAAGTCTAACTTGAAATACAAAAACACAGACTCACGGCCCCTTAATCCATTTCCAGACTTGAGACAGTTTACAGACCCAGAGACCCTTGAATGAAGGGGCGGCCAGGTCCTTTTGGGGGAGAACCCTGTTACACTGCCACAAATTTATGCTGTTAATCTTCCTCCAAGACTTCCCCAAGGAGACCAACAGCCATTTACCAGGGAAACTGCATTGGGGAAAAGGAAATGATCAGATATTTCAGGGATTATTAGACACTGGTTCAGAAGTGACATTAATTTCAGGGGACCCAAAACATTACTCTGGTTCATCAGTCAGAGTGGGGCCTTATGGAGGCCAAGTGATCAACGGAGTTTTAGCAGGCCCTCAGACCCATTCTGTAGTTATTTCCCTAGTTCCAGAATTCATAATTGGAATAGACATACTGAGCAACTGGCAGAATCCCCACATTGGTTATCTAACTCATGCAGTGAGGGCTATTATGGTAGGAAAGGCCAAGTGGAAGCCACTAGAACTACTTCTATCTAGCAAAAGTAAATCAGAAGCAATACTGGATTCTTGGAGGGATTGCAGAGATTTCTGCAATCTTAAGGACTTGAAGGATGCAGTGGTGGTGATTCCCACCACATCCACATTCAACTGACCTGTGCAGTAAGCAGATATTGGTCTTGAAGGATGACAGTGGATTATCATAAACTCAACCAGGTGGTAACTCCAATTGTAGCTGTTGTTCCAGATGCGGTATCTTTGCTTGAGGAAATCAATACATCCCCTGGTACCTGGTATGCAGCTATTGATCTGGCAAATGATTTTTTCTTAATAGGTATTATTAAGGACCACCAGAAACAGTTTGCTTTCAGCTGGCAAGGTCAGCAATATACTTTAACTGTCCTACCTCTGGGGTCTATCAACTCTCCAGGCCTATGTCATAATCTTGTCCACAGGGACCTTGATCATTTCTCCCTCTCAAAAGAGATCACATTGGTCCATTATATTGATGATATCATGTTTATCAGACCTAGTGAGAAAGCAGTAGCCACTACTCTAGACTTACTGAGCAAGAAGTAGCAACTACTCTAGACTTACTGGCAGGTATTTGTGTGTCAGAGGATGGGAGATAAATCCAAGAAAAAATACAGGGGCTTTCCACCTCAGTGAAATTTCTAGGTGCCCAGTGGTGTGGGGCATGTTGAGATATCCCTTCTAAGGTGAAGGATAAGTTGCTGCATCTGGCCCCTCCTATGACCAAAAAAGAGGCACAACGCCTAGTTGGTTTTTTTGGATTTTGGCGACAACATATTCCTCATTTGGATGGGTTACTCTGGCCCATTTATTGAGTGACCAAAAAAGCTTCTAATTTTGAGTATGGACCTAAACAAGAGGAGGCTCTGCTGTACAAGCTGTTCTGCCACTTGGGCCATATGATCCAGCAGATCCAATGGTGCTGGAAGTGTCAGTGGCAAATAGAGATGCTGTCTGGAGCCTTTGGCAGGCCCCATAGGAGAATCACAATGCAGACCCTTAGGCTTTTGGAGCAAAGCCTTACCATCTGCTGCAGATAACTACTCTCCTTTTGAAAAACAGCTTTTGGCCTGCTGCTGGATCTTAGTAGAGACTGAATATTTAACCATGGGCCACCAAAGTTACCATGAGACCTGAGCTGCCTATCATGAACTGGGTGTTGTTTGACCCACCAAGCCATAATGCTGGGTGTGTGCAGCAGCAGTCTATTGTAAAATGGAATGGTATATATGGGATAGCGACAGAGCAGGTCCTGAAGGCACAAATAAGTTACATGAGGGAGTGGCCCAAATGCCCATGGTCTCCACTCCTGCCACATTACCTTCTCTTTCCCAGACTAGAGCTATGATTTTTGGGGAGTTCCTTACAGTGAATTGACAGTGGACAAAAAAGCTCGGGCCTGGTTTACAGATGGTTCAGCACGATATGCAGGTACCCCCTGAAAGTGGGCAGCTGCAGCACTACGACTTCTTTCTGGAGTATCCTTGAAGAACAGTGGTGAGCGGAAATCCTCCTAGTGGGCACACATTCAAGCAGTGTACCTGGTTGTTCATTTTGCTTAGAAGGAGAACTGCCCAGAGGTGCGGTTGTATACTGACTCATGGGCTGTTGCTAACGGTTTGGCTGGTTGGTCATGGACTTAGAAAGACCATAATTGGAAAATGGGTAACAAAGAGTTCTGGGGAAGAAGTACATGGATAGACCTTTCTAAGTGGGCCAAAACATGAACATATTTGCATCCCATGTGAATACACACCAGAGGGTGACTTCAGCAGAGGAAGGTTTTAATAATCAAGTAGATAAGATGACCCATTCTGTGGATACCTGTCAGCCTCTTTTCCCTGCAACTCCTGTCATCGCCCAATGGGCTTATGAACAAAGTGGTCATGGTGGTAGGGATGGAGGTTATGCATGGGTTCAGCAACATGGACTTCCACTCACCAAGATTGACTTGGCTACAGCCACTGCTGAGTGCCCAATCTGCCAGCAGCAGAGAACCACGTTCAGCCCCTGATATGGCACCAGTCCCCAAGGTGACCAGTCAGCTACATGGTGGCAGGTTGAATATATAGGATCACTCCCTTCATGGAAAAGACAGTGATTTGTTCTAACTGGAATAGACACATACTCTGGATATGTGTTTACTTTCCCTGCATGCAGTGCTTCTGCCAAAACTACCATCCGTGAGCTTATAGATTGCCTTATCCATCATCATGATATTCCACACAGCATTACTTCTGATCAAGGAGCACACTTCACAGCAAATGAAATGCAGAATGTGCACATGCTCATGGAATTCTCTCGTCGTACCATGTTCCCCATCTTCTAGAAGGAGCTGGATTGATAGAATGGTGGAATGGCCTTTTGAAAACTCAATTATGGTGCAAACTAGGTGGCAATACCTTGAAGGGCTGGGGTGATGTTCTCCAGGAAGCTGTATATGCTCTGAATCAGCATCTGCTGTATAGTGCTGTTTCTCCCATAGCCAGGATCCATGGGTCCAGGAACAAAGGGGTGGACATGGGAGTGGTACCACTCAGTATTACCCCTAGTGATCCACCAGGAAAATTTTTGCTTCCTGTCCCAGTGACCCTGAGCTCTGCTGGTCTACAGGTTTTAGTTCCAAAACGGGGAGTGCTTCCACCAGGAGAAACAACAATGATTCCATTGAACTGAAATCTAAGACTGCCACCAGGTCACTTTGGGCTACTTATGCCACTGGATCAACAAGACAAGAAGTGGATTAGAATTTAGGTACAGTTTAAGGTGATATGTATACCTATCCAGTTGACAAGGGTTGGACTGTTGTGGCTGGGTTCATGTGTCAATTTAGCCAAGTGGTGGTACCTGTTTGTCTGGTTGGGCAAGTGCTGGCCTGTCTGTTGCGATGGGACATTTCATAGAATTAAATCATGATCATGCCAGCTCCATCCACAGCTGAATCCATTTATAATCAGCCAAGGGAAATGTCTTCTGCAATGAGTGATGCTTAATCTAATCACCGGAAGCCTTTTAGGAAGGATTCAGAAGAGACAATCCCTCTTCCTGCTTCGGCCAGCAAGCCTCTCCTGTGGAGTTTGTCCATACCCTCCATCGGAATCGTCAGCTTCACAGCCTGTCCTGAGGATTTTGTACTCTGTGTTCCCATGGTTACATGAGACATTTTTATAAATTTTATTTTTGCGAGTGTTCCCTGTTGATTGTGTTTCTCTGCATCTGGGCAACAAGAAAGGTTTTCTGGGGGTGACTCTTTGGAATCATTTTAAGTAGGCTTAGCCTGTCCTTTGCATGAATACATTTCATAAGGGAGAACCCCAAGATGGAGGGCTCAGCCCTTTGATTTTGCTGTCCCCAGGCTTGTGAAAATATCAGAAATGCTCCAAATGGCTAAGTTGAATATTTCCTCCTTTCTCCCCAGTCCCCCAAAGGGACTTTACAAATACATTTTTATCACTGTGAAATTACCTTGGGATATATTACGGCATCACACTAACCTGGACAAACCAACAAAATCTCATGCCCTATTCAATATTCCATGTACTTCTTCAGCTACAATCTTTTGATTACTGTAAATTTGGAGTAAATTTGAAATGGGGAAGTGTAAGTCCTCCAATGCATTATTCAATTTCAAGATGTTTTGTCTATTCAGGGCCCCTTGCAGGTTATCTGAACTTATGAAATGACTTTTCCATTGCTGCTGTAATTTTGATAAGGATTGCAATAAATCTGTAGATAACTATGGATAATATGGGCGTCTTAGTAATATTGTTTTCCAATCCATCAACATTAAGATGTCTTGTCATTTATTTAGGTCTTCTTTAATTTCTTTCAGTAATGTTTTGTACTTTCCCGTGTATAAGTCTTTCACATCCTTGGTAACTATGTTCCTAGAAATATTACTTTTTTACATTATTATGTAAGTGGAATTTCCTTAATTTCCTCTTTGGGTTATTCATTGCTAGGGTGTAGAAATGACTACATTTTCCATGTTCATTTTGTACCTTACACTTTGCTAAATTGATTTTTTATCTATAGTGCATTTCCTATGGATTCCTTTGCACTTTCTATTCATAAGACCATTTCACATACAAATACTGAAAATTTTATTTCTTAATTTCCTATCTGGGTGCCTTTGATTTCTTTTTTGTGCCTAAATTATCACACTAGAAATTTCATTAGAATATTGAATATCAGCGGATCCAACTTTTTGTCTTTTTCCTAATCTTAGCGGAAAAGCTAAGTATGATATTAGCTATGGAGTTTTCATAAATAGCTTTTATCATGTTGAAAAAGTTCATGCCTATTTTTTGTTTCCTGTGTTGTTTTCTCTTGAAAGCTTGCTGGATTTCATCAAATGCTTTTCTACATCTATTGAGGTAGTCATGTTATTTTTTCCTTTGTTCTGTTTATGTGGTCTATTACATCAGTTGTTGTATGTTGAAAAAATCTTGCATTCCTATTTGGTCATGGTGTATAACCATTTTACTTTATTGTAGTATTTGGTTAGCTAGCTTTTTTTCCCATTGTAGAGAACTTGTAAGTTTATAGAACAAACATGTATTCAAAACATGATTCTCACACACCACCCTGTTATTAACAATTTGCATTGGTATGGAACATTTGTTTCAACTGATAGCACGTTTTTATAATTTTGTTATTATATATAGTCCTTGATTTAAAACTTAGGGTTCACTGTTTGTGTAGTATAGTTCCAAAGATTAAAAAAATTTATTCTGTTGCCATGTATACAACCTCACACCTTCCCTTTTAATCACATTCAGATATGTCTTTCAGTGCTGTTAATTACACTCACAATGTTATGCTAATATCACTGCCCTCCATTACCAAAACCATTCCAAATAAGAATCTTGTTCACTTTAGGCATTAACTTACCATTCCCTATCCCCACCCCGAGTTTACTAGCATTCTCTCAAGGAGTTTTGCATCCAGACTAATAAGGGAAAAAATATTCCAAAATTTGCTGTTCTTGTGATGTCTTTGGTATCAATACAGTGCTATACTCATAAAATGAAGTAAGAAATTATCCTTCCTCTTGAATCTTTGGAAAAGTTTGAAAAGGATTTATGCTAATTCTTCATCAAATATTTGGGAGAATTTACCATTGAAACCACCTTCTCCTGGAATTTTCTTTGGTGAAATGTTTAGGTAATTTGAGTGTTTCTAGATTTTTTTTTTTAATTTCATCAAGATCATCTAATTTGTTGACATATAATTTTTCAATTATTTTCATTTTTGCTTGCTTGTTTATTAGCCTGTCTGGACTAAATCCTTGAAATCAATATCCTCTGCAACATGATGTTTGATGATATACTTTTAAAATTTTTTTGTGTTTTAAATTCTTGTCTTTATTTTTAAGCCAGGATACTTAGGGTTTGCTCCTGTAGCTTGAGTAGCTTAGTGTTCAGTGATTGGACAGAAATGTGCTCAATCACCCTGAACTTGTCTTTTTCTCTGTGCTGATGGATTTGTCTGTATATATAGTAGAGCACATTCCAATTCCAGTCTGTGTTCAAGTTTTCCCCAATTTTTCCTTTCATATGGTCACTCATGCATCTCTTTAGCAAATGTGCTCAACCTAAGTATCTGCCAGGACGGCTTGAGTAGCCCCGGTTCTCTCTGGTCTCTGATGTACGTGTTCACAGCCAGGAATATGCTTTGCCCAACCAAGATCTAAACTTCAGGTGATAGTGCCACTGCACCTCCCTTTATGCAGTCAAAAATGGCCAAGGTTTCCTCTTTGCCACCAACATTGCTTCCAGTGGATATGGCCCACTGGTCTGAATGGCACAATCTCTCTTTGTCATTGTCCTCATTGCCTTCCCACCCTGGTAGAAACTCCATGTTGACTGATGTGAAAGGGGTGGGTAGAGTCCTAGGTAACAATTCCACAGTTATCTTACATTCAGAGGTATCTTAATCATAAACATGTATCAGATTTCTGTTTGTCAAATCCCAGACTGCAGTCAAATCCAAGACTGCTGAAATTGTGTTGATGGTTAGCTTTTTTCAATTTTTTCCAGAGCTATAGTTGCTTTTTTGGAAAAGCATTTGCCAATTCCTTTTCTTGAACATAATTTAAAGTTATATTTTCACTTGAATATTTTTTCTGTAAATCAAAAGGGCCCATTATATATTCTGGTTGGTTGTAAAAAAATTTTTTTCCCTGTAGGTCATGATTTATCCTTTAACACTAATAAGAAATATTTTTTTTTATAATAATGGATACTGTGCCAGTTTGGGATGCACGTAACCTAGAAAAGCCATGTTTTAATCCCAATCCCATTTTGTAAAGGCGGCCATTTCTTTTAATCTTCATTCAGCACTGTATGTGTGAAACTTTAATTAAATCATCTTTCTGGAGATGTGACTGAATCAAGAGTGGTTGTTAAGCTGGATTATATGGAGACATGTCTCCACCCATTCTAGGTGGGTTTTGATTACTTTACCGGAATCCTATAAAAGAGAGATTCAGAGAGAGCAGAATGACATAGCGACGAGAAGCACACAGTCCAGCAGCCAGCAACCATTGGAGATGAAGAAGGAAAATGCTTTCCGGGGAGCTTCATGAAACAGAAAGCCAGGAGAGAAAGCTAGCAGATGATGCCATGTTACCATGTGCCCTTCCAGCCGAGAGAGAAACCCTGACCATGTTCTCCATGTGCCTTTGCATGTGAGAGAGGAACCCTGAACTTCATTGGCCTTCTTGAATCAAGATATCTTTCCCTGAATGCATTAGATTGGACATTTTAATAAACTAGCTTTAATTGGAACATTTTCTCAGCCTTAGAACTGAAAACTAGCAACATATTACTTAAAAGTTTAAAAGCCATTCATCTCTGGTATATTGCATTCCCGCAGCTAGCAAACTAGAACAGATACGTTTTATGAACAGAAGTTATTTGTTTAAATTGAGTGAGATTTACAAATATTTCCTCTTTGTTTTTTTGCCTTGTGTCCTTTATTTAAGAATTCCTCCCCAACCCACATGAGGTCCATTATTTATTGACTTAATTTTCTTCTGAAAGTAAATGTTCTGACCTTCACAATCAATATTTTATCCATATTTAATTTAGTTTTCTGTATAATAAGAAGGGATAGTCAAATTTCATGTTTTTCAATATGAACAGGCAATTGTTCAGAATTATTATAGCCAAATCAAGCTATCAGATGGTTGACTAAAAAAAAATTCATCATATTATAGATGTGTGAACCATTAGTAAACCATTTACTCACTATTCACCTCTTTGTTGTTGGGTTACTGCCCACCTTTTCCTTAAAATGACACTTTCACATGACCATTTTATTTATTTTTATTTTAAATGAGAAATAAGGGCTATTGTATTTTCTAATTACTATATTCATACAATTTATATCCAGTCACCTTATTATTTCTCTTATTTTATATTTTCCATATATTTTTTACTAAAATTTCAGTTAATTCTATTGAGCTTGAAGGGCAATATTGTGTCAACCAACAATGATGGTATCATTTTCTACTTTTGTTATATCTTCTATTTATTTCTCCTATTCATTTTTGTTACTAGTACCACCAAAATAACATTAACAGTAGTGTGATATCTAGTAAACTTTGGAAAAGTACTTCAGGATCACTTGTAAATACACAGTTTTTTTTTGTTTCTTTGTTTTAATATTTTGATTAAAAGTTTAGATATACCAGTAGTGAGACAATTCTTCATGGATCTCTTGTGCCTTTGCATATCTTGTGAGTAGAGGTACTGTCATACTTTCTAAAAACTTCTGCAACAAATTACCGCAAACTCGGTGGCTTCAAATGACAGAACTGTGCTGTCACACAATTCTGGAGGCTAAAAGTCCATAATTAACGTGTCTACAAGGCCGTCTCCCTCCGAAGGCTCCAGGGGAGGATCCTTCTGGCCTCTTTTGGTTGCTAGTGGCCCCTGGAATTCCTTGGTTGGTAAGTGCATCACTTGAATCTCAGCCGTAGCCTCTACCCTATTGCATCCCTGTTCCTCCTCTCCTCTTCTTATAAGCATAGCAGTCATTGGATTTAGGGGCCACTCTAATCCAGTATGAATTCACCTTTGATATTTATATCTTAAAAGTTCCTACTTCCAAATAAGCTTACATTCTGAGGTTCTGCATGGATATGAATTTAAAAGTGGCACTATTCAGTCCACCAGAGGCATTTGACTGCCCTTCTCTCTGAACTAGCCTTTCAAAAGTGTTTATATAGTGTATAGCCCTGGAAGATAAAGATGCTATGTCTTTCTGGAGCAAGGAGCAAATCTACTTACAGCCTTAGGAAACAGAGAGAGTGTTTCTCCAGGGCAAAGGGAGGCAGACCTATTGTCCAGTATAATAAATACAGTATCACTGTCTAGAACAATGCAAATGTATATTAAAACTTGTCTTGATTTCCTAGCTGCAATAAAAAATAGCATACAATGAATTGGCTCAAACAGAAATTATTGGCTCACAGTTGTGAGACTAGGAGATGTCCTAAATTAAGGTTTTAGCAAAGTGATATTTTCTCCTTGAAGACTCCAGCATTTGAGGGCTGATTGCTGAGACTCGTTCAGTACTTGGCTTTTCTGTCACATGGCAACATACATGGTGGTGCCCTTTTCTTTCTCTTCCAGGTTCCCTTGACTTTTTGTTGTCTGAATTTCAATCTGTTTGCAAGAGAATTCAGTAATTTGGATTAAAGCCACCTTGACCCAGTTGGGCCACACCTTAACTGAAGTAACATCTTCAAGAGGTCCTATTTACAATGGGTCCGCAGCCATCTAATGGATTATGATTAAAGACATGTTTTCCTTTGGAACATAATGCAATCCCAAGCACCACCCATTTTAAAAGATTTGAGTTTCCTAAACTCAGAATTGCTCTCCTGTAATACAGCCCACCACGTGTGCAGGTATCCATCTCAAGCCATCTCTGTTGATCACACGTGAACTGGAGGAAAGTAGAACTGATGCAAACATGCTGATGCTCATGTAGTTTGTGATACAGGAGAATCGTGTCTTCTGGCAGTACCCAGAAAACTATCAGCTGCTAGCTTGTAAGAAGTGTGAAATCTCCTGCTTTCTCCTAATTTCCTGAAAGTACCTTAATTATTTCATTTATGTTGTCTATTTATAATTCCTTTAGCATGTGCTGAGAGAAAAGGATTAGTGGTTCCTAATTCTATTGATATTCTGTATCTTCTTGTATTTCTCTAATTTTATTTAATGGCTATAGATGCTATATGATTTGGTATAGGGACATTCATAATTATTTAGTATTCATTATGCAGTGAAAACATTTTCATTCCTTAAAGTTTTATAGCCATAAATCCAATCTTACATGATACTAATATTATAGTTCTTACTCTATTTTTGCATATTTTCAATACACATTTGCGATACTTTCACTTACATAAAATATATGGCTGTATTTCATTTTGTGAAGCAGTGCATCTTCTTATTACATCAAGAGTCAGAAAACTATAAACTTCGAGACAAGCCCAGTCGTATACGTGGATTGATATATTTATTGTCTGTGGCTGCTTTTGTAAAAAGAAGCCAGAGTTTGATATTCACAACAGAGATCTTCAATGCCTAAAATGGGCTATATGTGGCTCTTTAAGGAAACTGCTGACTCCCATATTACACAATTATATTTACTAATCTAGATGATATATTTTTCTTAGTCCTTTAATAATATTTATATCAGGTTTTTATATTTTCCTTTTTTTCAGTGTATGTTCTATATTTACCTCTTCATATTTGACATATATTTCTTTACTTAGGATTTAAAATTCATTTTTAAGCTTTTCTAGCAATTATCATTTTAACCATTGCTTTTATATATCTGATATTTTTAAAATTCAGATGCTTTTTTAGCATGATTTTCAAATTTGAACAGACTACATCTATAAAATTTACATTTTCATCACTGTGCCCTTCCTCCTCCTCTCACTTCTTTCAACGAAATTTAATTGATTATTTTCCTTTATATTTGTTTTTCCGTGTTTACCTTAGTAAATAGAAAATGAATCTTTTATCTATTTTCTTAAAATTGTATTTTGCTGCCCACCCTTACTATTAATCTTGAATAAATTATTGGTCATTACCACATCGCACTTCCAGTATTCCCTCTACTCTCCTTTCCTACCTATTATTAGTCGTTATTTATACATTAATGTGGTTTATAATATGGACATTCTGTTCCATCGTCATAAATTCCACTAAAAAGTTTAGATTTAGCCATGAAATCAAATCAATTTATTATTTACTGAGACATATTTTTCTGTTAATTTGCCATCCAGTGTTTTTGTTCACTAAATCGTGTTCTATAGTGCTTTTTAATGAAGGATTCATGAAATATACTGTCTGAGTTCTCACAAATTCATAAATATTCATTTGTTGTATTTGACTTATTTGCAACTTGATTGATCATAAAATTATTGACGCACTCTGCCCCTAAGTCTTTGAAGGCTTTGTGTCAGTGTCCTCTAAATTTTAGTGTCAAACAGAAGTCTGAGGTCTGCCTCTAATTTCTTTTACCTTAAAAAATACTTGATTTTTAAAATTTGCCTAAAATCCCATGCCAGTCATTTTAAACATCCATTGATTTTTCAAGGATCTATTACATGAATGATCATTTTCATTTCTATTTTACTTCCTTTAGAAAAATGTGTAATATTTTACATATTTTTAGTTCTTCTCTGAATTTTGGATTTTTTTCAATTTCATTATTTATTACCTAAAGACATCAATTATGCAAATGTGTATATATTCTGATTTTCCTAATAAATATTTATTTAAAATTCTTTCTGTTTATTTCTGGCTTTTTTAAGATAAATTTTGATTGTCTACATTCTGTTATTTATATCCTTGTTTTCGGTAATCTTTATTTTTTAATTGTATTTCTTATGCTAATCTGTTTCTCAGATGATTTTATTTTTCTCATCCACTTCATTAATGAGTTGTTCATTCATGAATCATCTCTTGCTATTTTGTTTTGTTTTATTTTGTTTCTTTCATTGTCATCCCAAATCTTTAGTCTTCTGATTTCTACTCATTGGCTTATTGATTTCTTAGAATTTATGTGTGGTCAAAATTTTTATCTACTTGGTAGTGATTGTGAGGATGTGTGGTGAATATATCTTCTCTGCTATTTATTTTATTTTCCCTAACCTCTTATTTTATCTTAGCACTTATAGCAGTATCTTTTACTCTGGGTTATTGCCTGTTTCAGTGTGACTCCTATTTGAATGCAATTTTTTTTTTTCTCAATTATTCACAGCAGGTGCATAGAAACAGAGCAGGGTAGTACCCAAAACCAGAAGGAATTCTCTAGATAAAATGATGCTTCATAAGACATACAGTTGTTTTATCCAAGTTGATTCATCTTTTATTTCTTCCAAATCAGAGCTATGTGGCTACTTACCATAAAAATCCCTGTTTCCCAGCCTGCTTCACAGACAGATTGCTTCTTGCTGAGATGGCCTTCATCTCTGTCTCTTCTCTGTTACCTCATCATGTGAAAGGGAATTGTGGAAATATTTTATTATTGGAACAAACCCCCATTTTCAATGTTCTAAATAAAACATGATTTGGCCCTGCAACATTGGATATTGTGAGGATATTATATGTTATTCCTAGTTTTATGGAAGTTGTAATTCAAGTTTCTATTTCATTCTTCTAATTATTCTGAGAGTGTTTTCTTCTTTCTCCTTTTCCTTCTTTTGTTCCCTTTCTTTTTTCTTTCCTTCCTTTCTTCCTTCCTCCATCCTCCCTACTCTCTTCCTTCCTTCCTTCTTTCCTTCTCTTTCTTTCTTTCCATGAGGAGAATATAGCAGAAATACCTTTACTTTACTCTTAAACTTGAAGTGATAATAACATAAAAGATTTTATAGCACAATAACCTAGACATTATTACCTAGTATTACCTATCACCCACTTACATGAAAATTCCAGAACACTTAATTTTGCAAATATTTGTGTTTATGAATTTCATGGTGGGGAGAGGGTCAAAAGCTTTTATCAGACTTCAAAAGGTTATAAGATTTCAAAATAATTATAAATCACTGATTTAAAAAGAAGTGATATTAGCAAATTAAAAGTCTTGAATGAAATATTGATAGATCCAAGAGACCAGACAGGGACCAGAAAGATATTAAAATCAATTTAAACACCCGGATGTGTACCCACTATCATCTGCAGACTGAATAAATACCTCATATGCATATTAACCATTGTATCCTTTCTTAAAGAAGTATGCACATACATGTGCTAAATAAAAGAAAAATTCATACTGTGTGTTTTTCAATGCATAAGTTCTCAATCAATAATAATATCTAAGATTTATTCAGTTTTAAAACAAATGAGAGTGGTAGACTTGAATTATGTATCCCAATGCAGAAATGTTCTTAATCTTAAATCACATTCCTATAGGTTTGAACACATTGTAAATAGAACTTCTTAAAGATGATTTCTTATATTAAGGTGTGGCTCAGCTGAATGAGTTTGAATATTAGTCCAGATTATTGGAGATCTTACAAAAAAGAAACAGGAAGGTCAAGTGGAGAAAGTCATAGCAAGGAGCCAAAAGCCACAAATCAGTGTAAGGGAGAGAACATTGCCACAGGACAGGAGAGACAAGGAACCTAGAGATTGCTGGCCACCCAGACACTGCTGACTCTGGGAGGAAGCGAACCTTTTAACTTCTAAACCGTTTGTCAACAAATTCCTCGTGGCAGGCTAAACCCAGGCTGCCATATTTCTCATAGTTCAGGAAAATTAAGACAGGAACTTTTAAAAGTGCTTTTCATTGAAATCCTAAAGCAACCCCTGTGAGGTAGGTTCTGTTTCACTTACTCCATGTTAATGTTATAGGGAGGCCCAATAACTTGTAAGAGGATATACAGCCAGTAAATGGTAGATATGAACGCAAGCTATCAATTTCTAAAGCCCTCACTCTTAAGTATTACATTAGACTTTAAAAGTCATGTTTTCACATATAAGATCATTATTATTATTACTTTTGTTTTTTTGAAAAATTGAAATGGGATCCTCATTACATGAAAACATTGTGAAACTCTGTGAAGCTGAGTTTAAACTCAATGAGGAAACTCTGGGAGTTTATTTAGAAAAGAGATGATGTAGTAAAGTGGTGTTAAGAAAATTAAACAAAGGTTTTGTATTGAAGTGAATACGGGGTAAGAGAGACCATTTGGGGAAGATGCAATAACCTGCCTGCTCATATGTGGCTGCACTGAAGGGGCGAAATTGGCAAGAAACTGGAAGAAAGGATTTGGCAATGTTTTTAACAGAAAAATTCAATAAAATATTTTTTCACGTTACTGTGTGGAAAATGGGAAAATGGGATGGACAGTAGTTTTTTCTTCAGTCCACAAAACAAGCTCTGAGGATGTGTGGAATTTGTCTTGAATCATGCTGCAAGTCGCAGGGTCTTGATACCATTGTCATTTCATTTATTTGGCTTCTTTGGATCTACTCAGCGATTCCAGGTGGTCCTCTAATGAGATCAGCTGTTTCCTGAACTTTCTGGTCTACTTGTCAGTGACTTTTTCTGGATCCTTATTTTGTTTTGGACAGCATACTGGAAAATTTCTCCAGCACTACAATGCCATAACCTTGAACTTCTCACCCTATCACTCCCCCTCTTCTTGACCCTAAGTAAATAGCAGAATTAAGAAGGAGTAAATGAGTGTAGTATATTAATAAAAATATTGAGAAGAAATGGATATTGAAACAATATGCAAACGGGATGATGTGGTTCAATTAAGAATCCTTAGTTATTTAAAAATTTCCTAACTTCATCAAACTACTTATTTTTCTTTCATAATTGGCCTGAATTCTACCTATAAGTCATAGTACAAGCTATTAATAACATAGCACAAATGAATCATCTTATGAAGTACTGATTTGAGATACTACCAGCAAGTTATAGTTGAATTTGTAGATCAATTATAAAAGAGAAGGTTGAATGGTAATCTAGAATCTTTATTTTTTTTCCTGTTTTGACATTATCTGATTCTATTTTTACTACTTCCTATCCTTAAGAAGTTTGACATAGTTATATTATATATTTTGATAGCATTTATATGTAACACATATGGTTTCAGACAAATATTGTCTCCTATCTTCATAACAGCCCCATTTTAAGGATGAGTGAACAAGGGTTTAGAAAGTAATTTGAAGACTTTGTGGTTAAGTTGACAGATTGAACACTCCCATTTACTTTTGCTCCACCTCAAGATCTATGAAAGTTACATTCATACTTGTTTAATGGCACAAATATACAGTATAATAGAATTGGGAAAATGGCTATAATTTGGGGAAGCTCTGAAGCAAATGGATGTATGGAAATTGACTTAGACCACAGAATGCTATTCCCTTAGCAAACAGTAGAAAATTAAGAAATAACTCAGCTTATAGAGTAATATTAAAAAGGTATCTATAAGGTGGTGCTAACATATACTTATGAAAGTAGGGGTGAAGACAAGACTAAGAACAGATTTTTTAATAATTTCTCATAGCTAGTTGAATAATTGTCTCATAGGAAAATGAGGAAAGAGTTATTCTTTAGAGAGGATAAAACTGACACTTCTGGCCTTGGAAGCACCGGGCATAGCCAAGGGTCATGATACTAAAAAAGGAAACGTAAGTGAATATTTATAACTAGAAAATGGAGCTAAAATTGTGAAAATTCATAATATTCTGCATAACTCACAATTCATACCTGTAATTGATTTTGATGAGACTCTGGACTTTCTATCATTACTGAGATGATTAAGGCTTTTGAGATATTGTGATTGAGTGAACATATTTTGCATAGGGAAAGAACATGTCTTTGGGAGGTCCAGAGGGTGGAGTATAATGGGTTTGAAGCTGTTATGTACCCCAGAAAAGATTATGTTCTTTAAGATAATACATTTCTGTGGGTGTACATCTACTGTGGGTGTGGACTCTTTGAGTGGTAGTTAGATTCAGTTGTCAACTTGGCCAGGTGAAGACACCTAGTTCTGTTACTGTGGACATGAGCCAATGGTACGTGAACCTCATCTGTTGCTGATTACATCTGCAGTAGACTAGGAGATGTGTCTGCTGCAATGAATGATATTTGACTTAATTGGCTGGTGCTTAAATGAGAGAGCCCAACGTAGCACAGCACAAGCAGCTCAGCATACCTTATCTCAGCACTCACAGCTCAGCCCAGGCCTTTGGAGGTGCAGAAAGAAATCACCCCAGAGAAAGTTGTTGGAACCCAGAGGCCTGGAGAAAAGGCCAGCAGAGACCACCCTGTAAGAAAAGAACCTTCTTTCCCATGTAACAAAGAACCTCAGTGGAAAGTTAGCTGGTTTTCCTCTGAAGAACTAACAAAATGAATCCCCTTTTATTAAAAGCAAATCCATCTCTGGTGTGTTGCCTTCTGGCAGCTAGGAAACTAGAACACATTGTAAGTAAGATCTCTGGGTGAGTAAGATCTTAATTTTAGATGTGACCCATCACATTCAGGATATTTCATAATCATCTTACTGGAGTCCTTTATAAATATGAGGCATATGAAGGCAGAAATAAAGAAAATCTAGGGAATCTAAGAGAAACAGAAGCTGAGAGAGGTCACACAGAGAAAAGAAAGAGAGCCACAGATGGAACAGTCAGAAACTGAAAGTAACAAAATCTGAGTGAGAACGACCAGCAGACATCGCCAAGTTCCTTTCCATGTGACAGATGCTTCATGGATCATCAACAGCCTTTCTTAACAAAGAAGGTAATGTCCAGCTGATGCCTTGAGATGGACATTTTCAAGGCCTGAAAACTATAAGCTTGTAAAGCTAATAAATCCCTAATGTAAAAGCCAACAAATTTCTGGAATATTACACTTTGTCCGCAAATGTAATATTTAATGTAAAATTTAGTAAACCAAATTTCATCAGCTTTAGCAAATTAAATTTTACTAGCATATTAAAATGGACACACAGCACAAACACAGTCTTAGAAAAGGATCAGGAAATAGAAAGGATTGTCAGTAGCAACCGTGATTGCTAAAAGAAAATGAAACTAAATTTTAAGCTAGTGAAGAATGCTTCCTAATCTGGAATTCCACAACTATCTAGTGTATTAATTTAGTGTGAAGGCACAACAGACAGTCTCAAGTGCTTTACTGTTCATGCACCTTTTCTCAGAAAGTTACCAGATTTTCTCTTTTACTAGAACATGGGAGGTAAAAAGTGTGGGAGAGGGGGAGAAAAACAATAGAGGCTTCTCCTCTAAGTCGAAAAAGAAATCTCCAAATTTATGTGGAGGTGATGTTCAATATGCAGCACCCAGACGCAAAGGGATATTGAGCCCTTGATTTATGTCTAGTCAAGATTGAATGTGCTCTAACTCAGTTAGGCAAACATTTTCCATAGAAGGCAAGTTAGTAGACACTTTAGGCTTTTCAGGCCAGACAAAGTTGCTGTAATAACATGAAAGTAGGGTGGGCCATGGTGGCTCAGCAGGTAAGAATGCTTGCCTGCCATGCCCTAGGACTCGGGTTCGTTTCCCTGTGTCTGCCCACGTAAAAAAAAAAAACAAAAAACAAAAAAACATGAAAGCATTCATTGACAATACGTAACAGATGGGGATGGCTGTATCTCAATAAGACTTTTTTAAAAAGTCAGGCAACAGAAAGTATTTGACTCACAGGTTTCCTGACCCTTGCCTTAAGTGTTAAATTGACTTTCAAACCTTAGCATCCTCCAAAAATTAGAATATAAAAGCTCAAATTTTTGCATTGATTATATGTTTCATGGTCATAGTTGGATATTTTGTATTAAATGGAATGTTATTAAATTTAAATATGCTTTGTTTTTAATTTCTTATTATGGCCACGAGAACTTTAAACTTACATATGTACCTCACATTTTATTTCTGTTGGATATTGCTGTCTGGGATGATGACTATTCGTTGAAGCCGAAGGGCTTCCTGTCTATATTATAGCAAGGCAGCAGTTTCAGCAGGCATTTCTTCAAAAGATGAAAGGAACAAAATATCTAATGAGACAGAATGTACTGACGGAATGATTAAATGAAAGGGAGTTTGGATAGAGTTGACTTTATTCTAACTTTATAAATAACTATGTGAATGAAAAGCAAAAAGCATCAACAACAACACAGCAAAACTCAATTGCAATGAAACCAAACAAATTGTGCAGTAAAGGAAACGTAAGGATGGTCTAATATGCGAATCCACTGTAAACAGCAGTCACATAATCACAACAATGTAAATACTGAAGTTTAATTAATCTAATTATGATTCACCTCTGTTGGGAGAATTGAGAGAAGGGATAGATATGCACCAGTGTGGTGGGTGACTAGAAGTAGAATAACGGGTGATAGAAACCTAGATCTTCATGTTTCATGGAAGGATGTCACTAGAAAATATTTTTATAAAGAAAATTAACAAGAAAAAATAGCATCATGAATGTAAAAATAAATTTCAAAAGAGCTTAACGTGATTTACATCTTGCTTTTAAAAATGAGAATTGTGGTAAAGAAAGTGGGATCTGTTTGTTTTCACAACAAACTTCGTTGAGCTGATACTTTAATCTGCACACATGCATAACTGATAAAAATAAAATAAATTTTAAAGATGAATGCATGAGAATAGAATGCTCCAATATGGAAGAAAGGGAGAGTAGGAAGGATGGAAGGAAGGAGAAAAGGAGGAAGTAGATTACAGAATTTGACCCATGTTGCATGGCCAGTGAAAACGCTGAACTTTAATCGGAAGCAGACCTGTCTAACACAGAAGTACGGCAGAAAAATTAAATGCCTGCTTATTACCCAGGCATCAATAGGCATTTCAAGGTAATTTTTCTTTTATCCTTTAATTCCAGGAAAGGAATCCTTTAGAAAGGGCTCCTGACCATAACCTGCCCCATCCAATCAAACCTTTGCCCAACTGCCCAAATCTCCTCCTGAGCAAAGCCAATATCTCTCCTTGCTGAGAATCGTTTACTGGCTATCACCACGTTTTAGCATGACTAAAAACAGCCTCAAGATAGAGCCCTTGTTTTGCTAGCCTCATCTTTCCCCAAAACTTCATCATTAGAAGATGGAATTTGGAGGTTGGATGCTGGATTTAGAGGTTGTCACAAACTTTAGTTCAATCCCCAGAATTCTCCATCAGAACCCAAAGTCACTCTTGATAAGTACTGATTTGCCAGGAAAGCAAATGTAATTTCCTGGGCACTTTTCGTGCCCCACCTTTTTCATATTGCTGTGTACTCCCTTTTTGGTAATCCAGGAGTCATGATCCCCCAGCTTTGGATATTCTGAAATGCCTCTATTTTCCAACCACATTGCACTTTGTCACAAGTCTGTACATGTTATGCCTGCTTTTTAAATCTCCTGGGTATTCAATCATCTTTACCATCAGGCTAACTAACATATTACCAAGGGGTCATTCCCATATCTCCTTGTCTGTTGAAGGTTTTCCTGAATCTTCTCCACCACATCTCACAGTGCTCATTTTCCAGAATGACTATCTCTGTTGTGAACCATGTGACAGTAGGGACCATTTCTCACTCATCTTTTTATCAGTCTCTAAAATAGTGTCTGCACAAAGAGGGTATTCAGAAGTCTTTCTCAAGTGAGTGATAGTGAAGGCAATAATGAACAGAAGAGCAGGGAGTGGCAGATGAGTTCGCATCAGCTACCAGCTTCTATAGTCAGCAGAGAATTTTTAACTTGTAGGAGGTGAGAGCTTAGATGAAATCTGTCAATGCCTGTAGTAAGATATGCTGGTAGTCCATAGCCTGATTTAAGACTTTTGTCCAGGGTCACATACATTAATTTGCATAAACAATTAGACATTTTAAGCTTTAAACTTTAAATAATAATATATGTCTGTACATTTAACTTTTAACTATATATAAATTTATGTATATGACTATAAATACCAACACTACATTGTGCCATTTTACATTTTCAAGGAACTGTAGCAGTGGTTTTCACTCTTGGAATGAAATAGAGCACTGAATTAGTAAAAGTGCAGTGTGTACACTTCTCAACCCACTTCAAGAGTAAAGCCCAGCACCTGTTTGAATATCATACCTTCCCACTGAAGTCAAAAGTGGAAAGCTGGGTCTGGCAAGGAAAAGAGGCAGGGGTGCTACTTTATAGTTTTTATGTCAGCCCTTATTTTGATGTTGAAACCAAAACAAAGATAGAAGATGTTAGCTTAAATGACTGCCATGTCTTATTTTAGAACCTGCAAATAGGATCTTCATGTTCTTTTGTTTTTCCAAAACAAATTGAGTGACTATGGTCCTCACAGCTTTCATGTTACAGCTTCTATGGATAGCAATCTTGGCTGACGTTTTCCATATGACCTATTGCAAAAAGAATGTAAATGTGTGTTTGAAGAGTGTGTTACGGTTTTCCAGAGAAACAGAATTTATATTTATATGTAAATATTATGGGGTTTATTATAGTAATTGACTCACATGACCATGGGGATTGGTAAGTCTAAATTTCATAGGATAAGCCACAAATTAGGAACTCCGATGAAGGTTATAATGAATTACCCAGGAGATGCTGGTTGGCTGAAGCAGAGATAGGAGTACTTATTTCTGATGACTTAACTCATCAGCTTTACCTTTAAGGCCTTCAGCTGCTGGATGAGACATTTCTTATTGCTGATAACCCTATCCTTTGTTGGTTGTAGATGTAATCAGTCATAGATGCAATCAAATTGCTGATGATTTAAATCTCACATAGTAACAACAAAGACAGTTCTTGCTTGACCAAGCAACTGGACAGGATAATCTATCCAAGTTGAAATATGAACTTAACCATCACAATGTGTAATGAATGGCCAAATGCAATGTTCCCTAAAAACCTGCCCCTGTTTCTGTTGTGAGGACCATTATTTATAAATTCAGCAATATTATTGATATTTGAGAATGTGTTTCTGTTTGTGATTTTGATATTTAGAGAACAAGGTTTATTTCTTTTCCCTTTTGTAGGTGTATTTTTAATTCTTGAAAATTGGCAAGATTTATGGGATTTGAGCTTTTCTTTTTGGCATAAGTAGATGCAATATCAAACTGTATCAGTCTTTGTTTAGTTCTTTTGAAAGGTATAGCACAGCTTGAAACCACTGAAGCAAAAAGCAGCTCATTTATATATGTCTACACAAACACAGGGTCATGTCCATATTCTATCCAATTTATATAACATTTGGAGCTCATCTCTAGCATTTTCTATCTCTTTTTTTTTAATTCTTTTATGCACACCTTCTTATAAGCTTATACTCTCTTAGCTTGAGAAAATGTTTACCTGATCATTTTACCTTTGCAGGATAGCATTCCTGGCAATACTTTTATTTTTTACTTTTTTTACTTAGCAATACTTTTGACCATACTCATCCTAGGGCTCCATATAGTCACCCATCCCTTTTTCACTCGGGGCTATCTCAGTCCTGCCCACCAATCTTCCATGAATGACCAATATTATCTATTCATACAAATCCTTTGTTTCCCTCTTAGACATTCCTCTTGGTTCCATGGGTTGCTATGACAAATAACACACAAGGGGTTGACTTAAACAACAGAGATATTTTTGGCTCATGATTTTGAGGCTACAAGAAGTCTGAAATTAAGAAATCAAGGCTTGCTTTCTCCCAGAACTGGTAGCATTTGTGATGGCTGCTGACACTCCCTGGGCTTCTGTGGCTGCATCTGTGCTTCTTGTTATTTGATGATGTCCTCTCCTTTCCTCAGCAATTCTGGATTTCTGTGAGTTCTGGTTTCTTTCCCTGTGATCTTCTCCAGCTTCTGACTTCCAGTTTCTTCTCTTTATAAAGTTTACAGTAGTTTGGATTAAGACACACTGTGATCAGTTGGGGCACATTTTACCTAAAATGCCATCTTTAAGAAATCCTGTTTCATATGTGTTCACTCCCTGAGCTGGTTTGAAATGATGTATGTACCCCAGAAAAGCCATGTTTTAATCCTAATCCTATTTTGTAAAGGCAACCTTTTCTTCTAATCCCTATTCAGTATTGTCTGTTTGAAACTGTCATCAGATCATCTCCCTGGAGGTGTGATTTAATCAAGAATTGTTGTTAAACTGGATTAGGTGGAGGTGTGTCTCCAACCATTTGGGTGGGTCTTGATTAGTTTACTGGAATCCTATAAAAGAGGAAACATTTTGGAGGAAGAGAGATTGAGAGAGAGCAGAGAAGAATGACATAGCCACAAGAAGCAGAGTCCACCAGCCAGTGACCTTTGGAGATAAAGAAGGAAAATTACTCCTAGGGAGCTTCATGAAACAGAAGCCAGGAGAAGAAGCTAGCAGATGACACCGTGTTCACCATATGCCCTTCCAGATGAAAGAGGAACCCTGACTGTGTTTGCCATGTGCCCTTCCACTTGAGAGAGAAACCCTGATCCTCATCGGCCTTCTTAAACCAAGATATCCTTCCCTGGATGACTTAGATTGGACATTTCTATAGACTTGTTTTAATTGGAGCATTTCCTTGGCCTTAGAACTGTAAACCAGCAATTTATTAAATTTCTTTTTTAAAAGCCATTCTGTTTCTGGTATATTGCATTCTGGCAGCTAGCAAACTAGAGTACCCCCACAGAAATGAGATTAAGGTTAAGAACTTGTCTATACTAGGGTATATAATTCTGTATACTACAATGACATTATATTTAACTCCCTGAATTATTCAGGTTGTTTTTACTCTTCTTGAAACTTTTACCCTTTAGCCTCTAACCTTGAATGTTTACCTTTTTAATATATATTTTTTATTTTCCCCTTCTTTCCTCCTCTATACATGGAGTTATTTCTCCATAACATTCTGGGATTTTCTCTTATTTTTCTACTTGATATTCTCTTTGTAGAAGATCTCATCACTTTAATAATTGCCTTTGTTTATATAATTCCTCAAAGTTCTTCTCAATTCTTCATCTATCTCTAATTCTAAACCACCATCAGCTTGTTATATATTTCTGCTCTGCCATCACATCAAGGACAACCATTCAGCTTGTCCTTGTATGGAGATGGAAGGGAGGAAATCAGAATGCACTCTGTCTTCAAGACCCAAAAGAATGAGAATAAAGTAGAAGTAGTAATATTAATTGAAGCCATCAACATTCCTCTCCCTTTTTCCTCGGATTCAGTTAGTATCTGCTGATTCTGGATTCCCCAGTTCCTTTTCATCTCACTAAGGTCTTTTCTGTCTCTTCCCACTACTACAATTTAGTTCAGGTTCTTTGCATTATTGCCACTTCACACCCCAGTTGGTTTGTTTGTCTTTCTCATTTGCAATATATCCTGTATAATGTCATCAGCATGGCCTTCATAAAGCACAGTTTCCCCTATTCAAAAGTCTTGCATTGTTTCTCATTGGAAAAAAAAAAGAGAAAGTGTGTACTCTTTTGTCCAGTAGTTCTCACTAGTAAGGTTCCCTCAGCTTAGGATGGTGATGGTGGGACATTTGGCGATGTCTGGTCATTTTCATTATAACTAGACTCCTGTCATCTAATGGATAGAGGCCAGAATGCTACCAAACATCTTGCAAGGCACAGTTAACTCGCACCACAAAGAAATAATCATTACAAAATGTCAATAATACCAAAGTTGAGAAACCCTGCCCAAATCTAACACATATGCCCTCTGAGTTTGATTTGACGGTATCTTTTCAATTGTATCTTCCAATATCCCTTACCATCAGAACTATACTATTGTCGATCTGTCCATCATCCTTGAAATGTGTCTGAAACATTTTGTCTCTCTGATAGACAGGTAGTTTCCTTGCTCTTCCTTTGGACATTAAAAGGGGAAAAAAACCTAACCTTATTTTCTTTCATGAAATTTTAGTGTGGCCACCATGTTAAACCACAAGCCCCATTCTCCTCCAAGTGTGGGAATGTCAGCATTTGTTGGAGGACCTCAACCTCTGGGAGAAATTATCAGTCCCATAAAATTTCCTTCCTGCCACCAGATGCTAATTTACATTTTAAAAACAGGGAGTTTTAAAATACTGAGATAGATTTAGCGAAGGAGGTGAATGTTCAAAAAGAGTCAACTGGGCTGAACATTTAACTTGCAAGATTTCTAACTCTATCTCAGCCTTTCTATTAAACTCTGGAAAGCACTTTCCACAAAGTCTCATAGCCAATTTTCAATGCTTTTGTTTTCCTAGTGAAATACTTTCAACTGGGAAACTGTCAAATCCAGCATGCTACAAAGAGAGTCTAGGTGCGTTATTACGGAGTTTTAGTGATAAGAGCACATTGAGGAAGCATCCCTTTTCCTGAAATTTTTTTAGGCCTTCTGTGATACAGGATTTTAATTTAAGGATGCTGAAAATTGAGATATGGCACATGATGGAATAGTCCTGGTGGATGACTAGCAATCAAGACCCTGAACGAATTTGGAATAATTTTTATATGACCCATAATTCAGTTTTGGGGAAGAGAGGTGCTAAGAAATTCTCAAAGATAAAAACAAAGAAGCACACAAAAAGAAGGCAATAAAAATAATTGAAGAAATTGTAGGTTGGAATATATTCAAAGACCAATGATTCTAGAAATGCTGAGTATTGTATTCCAAACTTGATAATCCATATTGCCCATTAGCATAAAGAAGGCTTTGTGATATCTTGAATTATATTAACAAAACATGAATATACATAATAATATTTAAATAATTTGAGTGTTTCTCAAACTAGAGGGCAGAATGAGTACTTATAATTATCTCCCTTACAGCATTTGTCCTTGTCATGAGAGCAAGAGGCTAGGAGGCAAAAGACAGGGTGGTAATCAGAGATGAAATAGCAGCATAGAAGAATTGAAATGCAGAAGTGAGGGTCCACTTGAGGTTGCCCTCAACCAGAACATGTAATAGGCCAGAACTTATAATGAAGCAATTATTTCTGATTATTTGGTTTGCTCTAGGAGCATTTGCATCCCAGGTACTGGATAGGAGTCTGAGGATCATGAGTTGTCCCTGGTTGTGGAATTTCCAAAGAAATATCCTTATGCCTGAAAGCAAAGGGGAGATAAGGCTTGCATCAAAAAGTGTTGAAATGATGATCCAGAACCTCAACTGAACTGAGTGCTCCCAATTGATTAAGAAGGAGATTCATCAAAAGAATGCAGAATGGTGGGGTTTAACAATGACTGTAATTAGAAACACAGGAGGAGATTTTGGAACAGAACCATCAATGGAATCAGAATCATCGCAAGTGGGGAATAGGCAAATAATTTTTTTAAATAAACACTTAAAACTATAATAGGTGTGAGTGCCAAGAATTTTACTACATAAAGTTCATGAAATTTGGGACTAAAAGAAGCTTAAGAAACAATGGAAGGGCTATTAATGGAAGAATATATCTGGAAAGATTTGGGAATGTAGAAGAGCCATTGAAATTCATATTCGAATTTGAGACTTCATTGGTTGAGTAGTTTAAGTTCATTGAAATGGAGATTAAGGAATTGAGAAAGTGGTGAACCCACTACGGTTAATGGTACAAACCAAGAGTGAGTTTTAAAAAGATTTAGTGAAAGAAAAGACATAACTTGAGAATGAAGTGGATGTACAAAATAAAATATTTTTCAAAAGTGCCAGAGTGTTTGAGTATGATTTGTATCATTGGGGAGTGAAGGTTTATGGAATATAGAAGAACAGTTAAAGACCCTTTAGCGTGGTTTCCTACAAATGATAACTTCAGGAAAGAGTCTGTCTTCAGTAAAGGCTATGCCATTTGGGGAATTCTGTAGGGCATTGTGGAGAAAGGTCTTGCTACCATACCTACTTATTCCTTTGATATAGCATGTCTAAAGTTGGAAGAATTAATCATACTTGGACAAACATAAGGGATTTTAGGACACTGAGGCCTTGAAATAGAATTATCAGTGGGAATCAACCATAAGAAACTGCCTACATGACCACTTTACTGACACCCATACACATCAGTATAATAATGTAACTTGTTTTAGTCATTTAAAGTCTAGAGTTTTCTCAACTAGGCTTCTCAAACGGGCAGTGAGCACAGATCCTGAAGCTTGACTGTCTACATTTAAACACTGTGCACTATAAGTAACATTGTTTATAACAAACAACTCCAACATTTTAGCTGCTTAATGAAATGAAAGCTTATTTCTCATTCACAATCTAGTCCGGTGCAAAAGTAGGGGGTCAGGAGGTTGCATTCCACTTTGCTATGGAAGGTTCCAGACTTCTTCATCTGGTGGTTCCACCATCTCTTTGGAGCTTTCTGCTAAATTCTCTGAAGCCAATCAGCTGATGATCAAATTGAAAGAGTTTGTTGGACCTCCTAACAGGCTTGAAACTGGTGTCGGCATTTTAGCCCCATTCATCTTTGGTTATGAAATACAGAATGGAGTTGTATCCAAGGAGAAAAAGGGAGTTAAAAACAATTAATGATTATCGGAATTACTTGTCACACTCTGTAACTTTATGCAAATCTCTGAATCTATCTCTGATTCAGTCAATTCATCTATGAGACAGAGATCATTTTAGTAGTACCTAACTCAGGGTTTTTGCTAGAGTGAATGGATTAAAATCTTAGAAGAATCTCTGAAACATTAGCACTGGATAGTCTAATGCATTAATATTAAACAGACATCATTTAATGGTATCGGGTACCCTTTTCAGAGCACCAGTGTATAAATCTTTGTGCTAAGCACTGTTTACATACTATTTTTATGCTTCATAGCACCCTATGAGATGGGTGCCATTATCACATTTTTCAGATGGAAAAAGATGCTAAAATCACACAGCCAATATATGTCCTGCTGGAAATGAGATATAGGACCATCTGACCCCAAAGCTATGCACTTTCTAGTATCCCTTGTTGTTTCTCCCTGCAATTTGCTAGCAGCTATAGTAATATATATATTATTATTATACATCAATATAGTATTATGTATAATATATATATATGTATTATAAGGAACAGAATTCATATGTTTCTAAATATTATAAAATTGCAACCCAGTGGTATACATTCAACGAATGACCTTCATGCCCAGGTACAATTCTGTCAAACACTTTATTGTAATTATTATAAAGAAATTTATTTATCATTTCAGAACTGACTGTGTCTAATGTTAGTGAATGTACCTGTAAAACAAACTTCAATTAGGCCTAAAGGAATGTAATTTGCAAAACAAGTTAAAAAATTAACTTAATAAACAAGAACAACAAAAAACCACTAAGGAAAATAATTTAATCACACGTGACCAGTGCTCTTACAAAGAGAAAGCTGAGAGCCTTCAATGATAATTTTCCAAGCATTCTATTATAATTTAAGCAAACTGAACAATTTTAACAAGGTTTGAAGTTGGTATGTTGATAAGAAATATGAGAGCTCTTTTGAACTTTTAGACTACCCAGGGGGAATGTGCTGGTTTGAAGGGAAGTATGCCCCCTATGAAAAGTCATGTTTTATATAAATCTCATTTCATAAAGGTAGAATAATCTCTATTCAATACTGTATGTTTGAAACTGTGATTGGACCATCTCCCTGGTTGATGTGATTTAGTCAAGAATGGTTGTTAAACTGGATTAAGGGACGACATGTCTCTACCTATTTGGGTGGGTCTTGATTAGTTTCTGAAGTTCTATAAAAGAGGAAATATTTTGGAGAATGAGAAATTCAGAGAGAGCAGAGAGAGCAACACTATGAAGCAGAGAGTCCACCAGCCAGTGACCTTTGGAGATGAAGAGGAAAAATGCCTCCCGGGAAGCTTCATGAAACTGGAAGCCAGGAGAGAAAGCTAGCAGATAATGCTGTATTCGTCACATGCCCTTCCAGCCAAGAGAGAATCCCTGACTGTGTTTGCCATATGCCTTCTCACTTGAGAGAGAAACCCTGAACTTCATTGGCCTTCTTGAACCAAGGTATCTTTTCCTGGATGCCTTTGATTGGACATTTCTATAGACTTGTTTTAATCAGGACATTTTCTCGGCCTTAGAACTGTAAACTTGCAATTCATTAAATTCTCCCTTTTAAAAACCATTCCATTTATGGTATATTGCATTCTAGCAGCTAGCAAACTAGAACAAGGAATTACCAATTTGTCCATATTTACTTTGTAAACAGATTTGAAAAAGGCAAAGATGTTGGGTAAGCTTTTCTCTTCCTTCTTCTCTGTCCTGTCATTCACACACAAACACACAAACACACAGTATTCTGGCTGTCTTGATACATTTTCCTTATAAATTTCCTTGCTCATCATATCAACACTGATCTCTTTTAGTTATGTACCCATCTTCCAAGATTACACTTAAACTGTCCCTCCCCAGGTAATCCCAGTCTGTTTTCCATAACTCAGTGAGTGGGAAAACTGTGGAATATGACTAGGTTGGAGATGCCAAGATTTTGGTTTTCTCAGCCTTGAAGCAAATTGATAAAAATTTTAGAATAAAAATTAGATGATAAAACACAGGACTGTGTAACATACTATATCTATTTCAGATAATGAAATATAGTTGATAGTACAAATATTAAAATGTTCTTTCATGAATTACAACAAATGTATTGCACTAATACAAATTGTTAATAATAAGGTAGTATATGAAAAAATATGGATAACTGCTAAAGGTATTATTTTAATAAATTTTCAATTGTTTCAAAGGTAACTACTCTTACAAAAAAATGCTTTCCCTTTTAGGTAGTGATGTTGAACAAAAGCAGCTAGACTGTCTACTTCATTTAATTCAGCACACCATAAAAATATTATTTTCTAGAAAAGTCAAGGTGAAATATCTGGTGAAGCACTGATATATTCCTTCCTGGACATCCCCTTCATTTGTCATAGAAAAATTCCATCGAAACGCATTAGTGTATTCATATAATGCTAAGGGAACACGGCATTTCATAATCTTTCCATTGTGTTTCTGTGATCTTCTCCCGGGGCATGAAATCTCATGGAGTAGAATCATGATTAAACCAGCTAAGTGTGGGATCATGTAAACAGAGAGCAACTTAAATCCATGAGCCTCTCTCTTCCCATCTCCTTCTTCTTCCATAGCAATTCCCACCTTCATTTCTCATTCATTGAGCTGCTAATATTATTATTGCCATCAGTGTTGTTGTGTTAGTTTTTGTTTATTTTTGGAAAATTTATTACACATTTTATTTATTGTGTATTTATTATATAGGGCCTGATTAGTTTGAAAGAAATGCTTACTTTATTTTTGTTAGGTACAAAATTGCATGCATCCATTTAATTGAAAATTCTTTATTCAACTCTTTCATTGACTTTTTAAAAAATATTGTTGATCAAATGTTACACTATGATTGCAGACTACAAAAACTTCTACCTTCATTTCTGTCAGTTTTTTACTTAATATTTTTTGACTTATGGATAATAAAACTGTTTACATATAGCTATATAGAAATGCACTTTGATGACTGCTATATATCCATAAATATGTGCATGATTTATGAATGGGAGATAATTTTATGTCCTATTTAATGTCTTCAATTTGAAATCTGTTTCGTCTTAGATTAATCTTACCACATCAATTTTTCTCTTTTCTTAATTGCTATTTCATATCTAACACAATTGTAATTATTTATTTTTCATTGCCTTAAATTTTTGAGTTGTCTTTTTTACAGAGGATCTGATTATGACAAACTTTCAGATTTCTTGCATCAGATTTGACATTGAATTAATTAATTTGTTTTTCATTCTAAGGAAACTTTGGCTGGGTTTGATATCTAATTGACACAATATGAACTTTCAAATTATTATTCAGTTACCTTTTTAATTTTTATTATTTTTTTAAGTTTTTATTAGAGAAGTATAGTTTTACAGACCAATGAGGCATAAAATAAAGAATTCTATAGAGCACCCTACCACAACACCTTGCACTTGTATGGGACATTCGTCATCATCGATGATAGAGCTCATTTTAGCAATCGCACTATTTTTTTTTTTGTAAGAGTAGTTACCTTTGCAACAACTGAAAAATTATTAAAATAATACCTTTAGCCATTATCCATATTTTTTCATATACTACCTTATTATGAACAATTTGTATTAGTGCAATACGTTTGTTATAATTCATGAAAGAACATTTTAATATTTGTACTATCAACTATAGTTCATTATCTGAAATAGATATAGTATGTTACACAGTCCTGTGTTTTATCATCTAATTTTTATTCTAACATTATCTAGAACCTAAAGTTTTCCTTCTCATCTATAAAATTCAATGCTGATAATTACACTCAAAATAATATGCTATCATCATTACCATCCATTTCCAAACCTTTACAATCAACCTTATCAGAAATTCTGTACAAATTGAACATCAACTAACCATTTTCTGACTCTAATCTAATCCCTGGACACCTATTTGTTTTTGTTCATGCTTACTATCATAAATATTAGGATTTCACTACCTCATATGGTAAAATAATATTCTGTTCTATGTATATATCATATATATTTTTTATCCATTCTTCTATTGGTGAACACTTGGGTTGCTTCCATCTTTTGGAAAATGTGAATAATCTATGAGTATTGGCGTACAAATATCTGTTTGAGTCCCTGCTTTCAGTCCTTCTAGGTTTATAATTAGCAGTGGTAGAGTTGCCGGGTCATATGTGATTAGCTTCCTGAGGAATTTCCAAACTGTCTTCCATAGTAGCTGCACCATTTTACATCTGTAACAGCAATTAATGAGTGCCCTATTTCTCCACCTCCTCTCCAACACTTGTAGTTTCCTGTTGTTTTTAATGGTAGCCCTTCTACTGTGTATGAAATAATACCTCATTGTAGTTTTTAATTGTATTTCCCTTTTAGCTAGTGATGTTGAACAACTTATCATGTGCTTTTTAGCCATTTGTATATCCTCTTTGGAGAAATGTTGTGCTGGTTTGAAAGGATGTAAGAAACCCTTGAAAAGCCATGTTTTAATCAAAATGCCATTTCATAATGGCAGAATAATCCCTATTCAATACTATATGTTTGAATCTCTAATTAGATAATCTCCCTGGAGATGTGATTTAATCAAGAGTGGTTGTTAAGCTGGATTAAGTGACGACGTGTCTCCACCCATTCAGGTGGGTCTTGATTAGTTTCTGAAGTCCTATAAAGGAGGAAACATTTTGGAGAATAAGAGATTCAAAGAGAGCAGAGAACGCTGCAGCACCACGAAGCAGAGTCCATGAGCCAGCAACCTCTGGAGATGAAGAAGGAAAACGCCAAGCCTTTTGCCCATTTTTTAGTTTGCTTGTTTTTTTTATTGTTGAGTTGTCAGATTTCTTTATTTCTTTAGGAAATTAAACCCTTCTCAGATATGTGGCTTCCAAATATTCTCTCCCATTGAGTAGTTTGTCTCTTCCCTTTTGTGGCAAAGTCTTTTGATGCACTAAGATTTTTAATGTTGAGAAGGTCCCACTTATCTAATATCTCTTTTGTTACTGGTACTTTGGGTGTAAAGTCCAAGAAACCATTGCCCAACACAAGTTCCTGAAGATGTCCTGGTGTTAGTCCTTATTCTTATAGTTAGGTCTTTGAACCGTTTTGAGTTGCTTATTGTATATGATGTGAGATATGGGTCCTCTTTCATTCTTTTGCAAATGAATATACAATTCTCCCAGCACCATTTTTTGAAGAGAGTAGTCTCTTCCAATTGACAAGACTTGGCAGCATTGTCAAAAACAGTGGAAATATGGTGGAGATGGATGCAAGATAGTGTTAGCAACCATAGTTCTGCTTTGCTCACCTACTGCTTGTATGATTTTGAATGAAAATCCAAGGAAAGACAGTTATCAGCTAAGCTACTGACAATGAAACCACAGGAGTTAATAACCTTCAAAGACATAGCTGTAGACTTCAACCAGGATGAGTGTGCATTGCTAGGCATATTCCAGAGAAAGCTGTTCAGAGAAGTAATGTTGGAGAATATCAACCATCTAGTCTTAGTGGGATGTCAAGCCTTCAAATCAGATGCACTTTCCTGATTGGCGCAAGAAAAGGAAGTGTGGAGAGGAGGAATGAGATTCCTCCAAAGTGAGATTCCAGGCAGGAAAAGTGCCTGTAAAAAGCAAGAAATGATATTCATGCAACTTACCTCAAGAAAGGCATTTCTAAGATAATGCCATTGCAGCTCACTCACACTCAAAACAATTCCTTTAAAGGTAATTATTGGCAAGAAGATTCCACTCTCAGATCCACAGTGAATCTACATGCATTAATTCCCATGAAAAAGAAATCATATTTTAGCAAACCATTTACAAAAGCACTCAGTAGCCAGTCATGTCTTAATCAACATAGTCAGATTCACACTAGAATGTCATCAAAGTGAACAGGTCTTTATTAAAAATTTTTGCCACAAACATGCAATATGATTAAACCAAGTGACAAGTGAATGTCTTCTGTGTGAGGAAAGTTTCATAAATTTCTTGACAGTAGAAGACACACAAGCACTTGCACTGGAGAGAAACACTATGAATGCAATATCTGTGAGAAAGTCTTCATTTCTTGTTCTGCCCTCACATGACATGAGAGAACTCACATTAGAGAGAAACTCCATAAATGTCATCTATGGGCAAAGGCCTTCAGTCAGTATGCTCATCTTGGACAACATGAGATAACCCTGACTGGAGAGAAATCCTATAAATGCCATACCTGTGGGAAAACCTTCAGTCAACATGCTTATCTTGGAGAACATGAAAGAGCTCACACTGGAGAGAAAGACTATCAATGCTGTAACTGAGATCACACTGGAGAAAAACTCTATGAATGCCATACATGAGGATGCCTTCATTCACTGTACTGCCTTCAGATGACACAAGAGAACTCACATTGGAGAGAAGCCCTATGATTGCAATATTTGTGACAAAGTCTTCAGTCAATTTGTTCATCATCAATCACATGAGAGAATTCACATTGTAAAGAAAATCCATAAATGCCATGTATGTGTAAGAGCCCTTTCTCTGACAATCTCATCTTAGACAATATGAGAAAAGAGATACTGGAAAGAAACTGTATGAATGCCATACCTGTGGGAAAGCCTTCTGTCATTACCTGGAACTTAGACAACATGAAGGAACTCACATTGGAGAGAAGCTCCATGAATGTCATATATGTGGGAAAGTTTTCACTAAAGTTATGCCCTCAGATGACATGAGAGAATGCACAGTGGACAGAAGCCATGAGAATGGAATCTAAATAGGAAAACATTATTTTTTCTGTTCTTAGACCATGTGAAATTATTCAAACTTCAGAGAAATTCTCAGTGTCCTCAATGTGGGGAAACTTTAAGTCACTATCATGACCTTAGATGTAGTGAGAGAACTCACACTATACATATTTTGGCTATGGGAAAGACTTCACCCATACCTTTAATATTTGTTCTAGTTTGCTAGCTGCCAGAATGCAACACACCAGAGATGGATTAGCTTTTAATAAAAGGGGATTTATTTTGTTGGTTCTTCAGAGGAGAGGCAGCTAACTTTCCACAGAATTTCTTTTATACGTGGAAGGCAGAGGATGGTCTCTGCTGGTCTTCTCTACAGGCCCCTGGGTTCCACCAACTTTCCCCGGGGTGACTTCTTTCTGCATCTCCAAAGTCCTGGGCTGAGCTGCTAGTGCTGAGATGAGGAATGTCGAGCTGCTTAGGCTGTGCTACATTGCGTTCTCTCATTTAAGCACCAGCCAATTAAGTCAAACATCATTCATTGCAGCAGACTCGCCTCTTAGCCGACTGCAGATGTAATTAGCAACAGATGAGGTTCACGTACATTGGCTTATGTCCACAGCAACAAGACTAGGTATGCTCACCTGGCCAAGTTGACAACTGAATCTAACTAACACAATATTTAAATACAACAGAGAACTCACTTACTGAAGAAACACTGTTTTTAGCCAACATGGTAGTGCTTTTAGTCATCCATATTATTTCTGTTAATAGAAGGAAATTCACACTGCAGAGAATCTGTATGAATGTCATCAATGTAGCAAAGCCCTTAGTAGGGGGTCTGATGGCTGAGAGAACTCAATAAAAATCTAATGGAAATGTAGTGTCCTCATCTCCCACTCTGATAAGCAAGCCAAAGAAATTATACATGACAAATTGTATAAACTCACTATAGAAGAGATTGAATTTGTAGTTTATCCTTTAAGCAAAATGAATGGACTCCATAGGAATGAAATGTAATTACTGTGTGTACTATTCAGTGAAACACAAACCTTAATGTGCTAAAAAGTACTCAAATTAGGAATAACCATGAAAGCATGAAATAAGAGGAAAAAATCTTTATTAGGAGGATTAGTCCCCCTGGGGGGGATCCAGAAATTTATAATGAAGAATGTTTTCAATGGAAAAATAAGGGAAATCATATTTTTCAGAAATTTGGGAGGTTGTGGGCATAAGTTATTATGTCTCTGTGAGGGAGAATGTTTGAGGTGATATGGAGTTTATTGGATATTAGGTGGCTGACTTGTAAAGATCTTTGGTGGAAATATAATTTGTATACGAGTAGAATGTGAAGTCATGGTTTTGCAGTCTTCTCGGGCAAATGAATATGCTTCTGCTGTTGCCTATGTTGTATAGTGATGGACATGGTTTAGGTCAGTGAAGAAATATCTGAAGACTAGAAACAGAAAAAAAAATAGTGGCCCTAGATATGAGGGTATATTCTGAACAGTTAATTAGATTTCATTGGTCAATGTATGTGTCCTGTGCTAACATCATGCTGTTTTTTTAAGTATTTTTATTGAGAAATCTTCACACACACACACACAGAGTCCACACAAGGTGTACACTCAATGGCTCACAATATCATCACATAGTTGTGTATTCATTATCATGATCATTATTAGAACATTTTCATCACTCCAGAACAAAAAATAAAAAAAAACTCATATATCCCACATCCCTTACCTTTCCCTCTCATTGACCAATATTATTTTAATATACTCAATTTATTTGACCCCTTATCTCCCCATTATTTATGTTTATCCATATTTTTTTACTCATCTGTCCAAATCCTGGATAAAAGAAAAATCAGATGCAAGGTTTTCACAACCCCACAGTCACATATATGTTGTTATACAATCATCTTCAGGAATCAAGGCTACTGGAACACAGCTCTACAGTTTCAAGTACTTCCCTTCAGCCACTCTAATACACCATAAACTACAAAAGGTTATCTATATAATGTGTAAGAATTGCCTACAGGATAACCTCTCAACTCTGAACCTCTCAGCCACTGAAACTTTTTTCCTTATTCCTCTCCACTTTTGTGGTCAAGAAGACTTTCTCAATCCCATGGTACTGAATCCTACCTTCCCAGGAGTTCTTTCCCATGTTGCCAGGGAGATTTACACCTCTGGGAGTAATGCCTGAGATAGTCGAGGAGGGGAATGAATTCACCTGCCAAGTTGGCTTAGAAAGAGAGGCCACATTTGAGCAACAAAAGAGCTTCTCTGGGGTGACTCTTAGCCATAATAATAAGTAGGCTTAGTTTGTCCTTTGCAGGAACAAGTTTGATAGGGGCAAACACAAATATCGAGGACCCAGTCTATTGATTTGGTTGTCCCCACTGCTTACAAAAATGAGAAATTTTCCAACTGGAGAAGGTGAATATTTTCTTCTTTCTCCCTACGCCCTCAAGGAGACTTTGCAAATACTTTTTTTATTCACTGCCCAAATTTCTTTAAGATATATTGGGATATTGCATTAACCTGGAAAAACAAGCAAGATCTCATTGCCTTATTTAAGATTCCATGTACTTATAGTATTCAACTAAATTGACCATACAAGTTAAATTAGACATTGCACTACCCAAAATATAAATTTTGAACCAAATAAGCATCTCTCCCTTTGGTCTTACATGGGGGTTGAATTTTTTAAATATGCACCATATCATCCTTTACCCAGTATTCTGACTTACCTTAGGCCTATTCAGATCAGCTTCATTCATATCTCTAGTCAGTCTGATCCCTTTTTTAACTTTTCAAGCAGCTCCTGTATGGGGTACTGCTGCCTTTCCTAGCTTCAGAGCTCTAACTCTCAGTTTCAGTGTCACATAAATACCCAAATTTTGGGGACCACCAAGGTTATATGCCAATAGCTCAGTATCTCAGAATTTGGGATTAATAGAACTCTTGAGTATAGTCACTATTTAAGAGCTTACAATGTAGAACCCTTTACAATAGGCTCCAACCTTATAACCCATGCTCTTGACTTTAATTCACTGAGTTTTTATATTATAGTTAGTAATATGAGTGAGGCATGACAATCATTTTTGTTTTGTTTCTGACATTTTATTTTACATACAGTCTTTAAGTTTCATTCACCTATTTGCATGCCTCAAAACTTCATTCTTTTTTGCAGTCAGTTAGTAGTACATTATAAGTATACACCACAATTTCCCCTTCCTCCCCTTCCCTCAGTCATTGTATATTTAGGCCACCTCCATCCATTGTGAATTTTGAACACTGCCACCATAAACAGCAGTGTGTAAATATTCAATTGTCTCCCCACATACAGTTGCTCCAGGTAGATTCTGGGCAATGGGTTATAGGATCTTATGACAACCCCACCACTAGCCTCCTGTGGAACCACCATATGCTCTTCAAGGAACTGCAGTTCTCAGTTTTCCTACCAGGAGTGAATAGGTGCAACTCTTTCTCTGTATTTTCTCTAGCACTTGTTTCTCTCTGTCATTTTAGAAGAGTTTCATGTACATATAATACAATCCAACCTAAGTAAATAGACATGACTTTGCTAACCATAATCTGTATGAAGTAATTTCCTTTTCTTCCACAAAGAATCCATACCCCTCTTCCATGAACCCCATCTGTTGACATTTAGTTTTGGCATAGTGCCTTTGATAGATTCATTGGATGTGTATTACAATATTACTGTTGATTATATACCCTAGTGTGCATTGATGGTGCTTTTTCCTGTACACCTTCTGTGCTGGTTTGTAAGGATTATGTACCCTAGAAAAGCCACATCTTAATCCTAATTCAAATGTGAAGGAGCAGCCATTTCTTTTAACCCCAATCAACAATGTAGGTTGGAATCTTTTGATTAGATTACCTCCATGGAGATGTGACACACCCAATTGTGGGTATTAACTTTTTATTTGATGGAAATATGAATCCACCCATTCCAGGTGGGGCTTAATTAGTTTACTGGAATCCTTTAAAGAGGAAACATTTTGGAAAAAGCTTGTGAGCAACGAAGCAGGGTCATGAGAATCATGAGAACACATGCAGCCAGAGACCTTTGGAGATGAAGAAGGAAAATGCTTCTGAGGGAGCTTCATGAAAGAAGACTCCTGAAGAGAAAGCTATCAGATTTCACTATATTCACCAGGCACCTCTCCACTTGAGAGAGAAACCCTGAATTTCAATGGCCTTTCTTAAGTGAAGGCAACCTCTTGTTTTTTTTTTTTTGTTTTTTTTTTTTACATGGGCATGCACCTGGAATTGAACCCGGGTCCTCGGGCATGGCAGGCAAGCACTCTTACCTGCTGCACCACCGTGGCCCACCCAATCCCACCGTGGCCCGCCTGAAGGTAACTTCTTGATGGTGCCTTAAGTCTGGACATTTTTATAAACATGCTTTAATTTGGAGATTTTCATGGCCTTAGAACTGTAAACTTGTAATTTATTAAGTTCCCCTTTTAAAAAGCCATTCCGTTTCTGGTATATGGCATTGCATTAGCTAGCAAACTAGATTTTTTATTTGTGATTTTTAAATGTGATTTTTAGTTGCATTTCCCTAATAGCCAATACAGATTGTGCAACAGGATTGATTTTAAAAATTAATAAATGGACAGCACAATATTATCTGATTATAGAACAATAGTATACATTGAATGAAGCTGAATGTGAATGAAGTACATTGAATGATGCTGAATGTGAGTATGATTGAGGGTGAAAGTCTGGGGGCATGTATGGAACCAGAAGGAAAGATTGAGGGATATAGACTAAGACTGTATAACAGTAATGCCTATAGTGGACAACAATTTGATTCAGCACCAAATGCCCAATATCTATGTTATTTCTATTTCCTGATAACCTGTGTATTGAGCTTCAACTCTGAATGTTCATTCATTAAATTTAGCTAATATTAGTGAGACCATGGTGTATTTGTCCCTTTATTCTGGCTAATTTCACTCAGTATAATGTCCATGAGGTTTATTCATGATGTTACATGCTTTGTGACTTTATTCAGTTCTACACCTACATAGTATTCAATCATATGTGTATGCCACAGCTTGATTAGCCACTTGACCATTGATGGATGTTTCAGTTCCTCTGAATATATCCTTAGTAATGTGATTGGTGGATCATATAATATGTCTATACTTAGTTTCCTAAAGAACTGTCAAACTGCCTTCCAGAGCAGTTGCACCATTTTACTTTTCCACCAGCAGTGGATAAGTTTTCCTCTTTCTCCCCATTGTCTCCAGCACTTGTTCTTTTCTTTTTTTTTTTTTTTTTTAATAATGGCCATTGTAGTGGATGTGAGGTAATAGCTTATTGTGATTTTTGTTTGCATTTCCCTAATAGCCATGAAGTTGAGCAACTTTCCATGTGCATTTTAGCCATTCTTATTTCCTATTCTGAGAAGTGTCTGTTCATGTATTCTGCTCATTTTTTTCATTGGGTTGTTTGCCTTTATGTTTTTGAGTTGAAGAAGCTCTTTATATATTCTGGATACTAAATCCTTATCCGACATGAGGTTTCTGAATATCATCTCCCATTTGTAGTGTGCTGGTTTGAAATTATTAGGTATGCCAGAAAAGCCATGATCATTATTCATTATTCAATATTGTTGTGTGGGACCTTTCTGATTGTTTCTGTGGAGATATCACCCATCCAATTGTGGTTGGTAACTTTTGATTAGATGGTTTCCATGGAGATGTGTCTCCACCCATTCAAGGTAGGACTACTTACTAGAGTCCTTGAAGAGAGAACCATTTGGAAAGAGTCACCAGAACCACCAGAATAAGCAGGGTCATGTAGCCAGAGACCTTTGGAGATAAGTAAGGAAAATTCTCCTAGGTGAGCTTTAGGAAACAAGAAATGGGAAAGAAAGCTAGCCATGTCACCCATGTCCCTTCCAGCTGACACAGAGAAACCCCAAACTTCATCAGCCTTTCTTGAGTGAAGTTAACCTCTTGTTGGTGTCTTAATTTGGAGATTTTCATACCTTTAGAACTGTAACTTGCAGTTTAATAAATTTCCCTTTTTAAGAGCCATTTCACTTCTGGTATATCACATTCTGACAGCTTGCAAACTGAAACAGGTTTTGGTACCAGAAGTGGGGTGCTGCTGCAGTTTGCAATATCAATTGTGTTGGAATGGCTTTTTTAATGAAAAAGGGGAAGATTCTGGAAGAGTCATGAAGCACTTGATAGAGATGGCCCAGAAGAGACTGTTGGCAGAAATGCGGGGTCTAAAGATACCTATGACAAGGACTTAGGCAGAAATGAGGCACATTTTATTGTAAACTGTAAAAGAAGGAGATCCTTGTTTTAAAGTGGCACAGAATCTTGCAAAATTGTTCACTGCTATTGGATGGAAGTTAGAATTTAAAAATGACAACCCAGATTCTTTAGTTGAGGAGATTTCAGATTAAATGTGAAAAGTGCATCCTGGTTTCTCTTTGCAGCTTTTAATGAAATGCAACAGGAAAGAGATGGGCTGAGAATTGAACTCTTGGTTAAAAAGAAACCAGAAAATGTTTGTTTGGAAAACTCCAGGCTTCCAGAAAGGGAGGCCCCGGAGAATAGTTCCCTATGTGAGGATTTAACTAAACATGGAACCAGTGAGCCATTTAAGAAAGAAGTCAGAATCAGAAATAGAGTTATCCAGGAAGGACTTCTGGAAAGTCCTTTTGTCTGATGAGCATGATCAAAGCCTATCGCATAGGAAACCAACAAGAGTGTAGTGGGATCTGTATAAATGGAACCACTGCCAGTCTGGACTAAGAAGGGCAGCAAAGGGATGCATTGGAGAAAAAATAACTTTGGAGGCAGAATTGTGGAAACTGAGGTCTGGAGTCAAGAAACCACTGTACGGGAGAGCAGACCCACCCAAGCAGTTGAAGACGGTGAGTTTGCCCCAAAGGCAGAGAGTGTGCCTTCCAACTCATTACAGGGGAAAACTTGTGCCACCTCAGGCCTTGGGGAGTGTGAAACACATTCCTTGGAGATTGCGGACAGTGTGGACATTGGGGAAATGGCAACGAACCCAGGTGAGGCCCCATGCACGAAGAAGGTGGAGCCAAGAGAAAGGTGGTCTCCTGAAAATGTCCCCCATGGTTGCATTCAGAGAGAGGTGAGCAACTGTGTAAGCCTTAGGAGAGTGTGGATCTGCTGATTTCTAAAGCCCCAAAGACAAATTAGTCAAGACTTTCAAATTTAATGGAGTTTTCCCTGAAGGTTTGCAAAACTACTTGGGTCTGGTGACCCCTGGGTTCCCCCCAATTTCTCCCTATGAAGATAGGAATATGCATCCTATGACTTCCTCCTTGGTATGTTGGCAGCAAATAACTTGTTCTTAGTTTTACAAGTCCAGAACAAGAGGAAAAATTTGCCTTAGGACAAACCATGTCTGTCACTGACTTTGATGAGATTTTGTACTGTTTCTGACTTTGTATTGTATTTGTATTTTTACTGAAATTGTTTAAATCTTTCTGATATTGTTATGGAATAAATGCATTTTCCCTTTGGTTTTTTGGGGGTCCAAAGGATGGAATATGTCAGTTTGAAGCTATTATGCACCCCAAAAATGTCATGTTCTTTAACCCTTATTCAATATTGCTGGTTGGAAACTTTCTGATTGTTTCCATGGAAATGTGGTCCACCCAAATTGCGGGTGGTAACTCTTGATTAAATGGTTTCCATGATAAAGGATTCTATCCATTCAAGGCGGGGTTGCTTACGGGAGTACTTTAAGAGGGAACCATTTTGGAAAGAGCCACAAGAGCCACTAGAACAAACAGAGCCCACACAACCAAAGACCTTTGGAGATGAAGAAGGAAAGCACTCCCAAGGGAGCTTCATGAAACAAGCAACCAGGAGAGAAAGAAAGCCACCTTTGCCATGTGTTCTTCTAGCTGAGAGAGAAACCCCAAATTTCATTGGCCTTTCTTGAGTGAAGGTAGCCTTCTGTTGGTGCCTTAATATGAACATTTTCATGGCCCTAGAACTGTAAACTTACAACTTAATAAGTTCCCCTTTTTAAAGTTTATTCTAGTTTTGGCATATTTCATTCTCATTGCTTGCAAACTAAAACATGTAGACTGCCTTTTTATTTTCCTGACAAAATTCTTTGGAGCACAAAGTGTTCAATTTTGTGGATATCTCATTTATTTATTATTTTTATCAATGCTTAGGCTTTTGGTGTAAGGTCTAGGAAACCAACCATCACCTATTACAAGATTTATAAGATGTTTCTCTACATTATGTTCTATTTTTTAAACTAATATTAGCTCTAATGTCCAGGTCTTTGATTCATTTTGAGTTATTTTTGTAAAGTGTGTCAGATATGGATCATCTTTCATTCTTTTGCATATGAATACCCATTTCTCCAAATACCATTTATTGAAGTGGCTACTCTGTCCCAGGTGGATTGGCTTGACTACCTTATCAAAGATCAATTGTCCATAGATGAGAGGGACTATTTCCAAACACTCCATTGGTCAGTATATATATCTTTATGCCAGTACCTTGCTATTTTAACCACTGTAGGTTTGTAATATGTTCTAAAGCCAAATTCTGTGAGACCTCGCACTTCATTTTCCTTTCTCAAGATATTTTCATCTATTCAGGGCAACCTGCCCTTCCAAATAAATTTGTTTATTTGATTCTTCTATTTCTGTAACCTAAGTTGTTGGGTTTTTAATTGGTATCGCATTGACTCTATAAATCAATTTAGGTATAATTTTCAACTTAATTACTTTGAGTCTCCCAATCCATGAAAGTGATAAACCTTTCCATTTATTTACCTAGGTCTTCAATGATTTATTTTAGCAATTTCTCATAATTTTATGTACATAGGTCTTTTGTATCCATAGTTAAATTTATTCTTAAATATTTGATTCTTTTGATTACTATTGTAAATGGAATTTTTTTTCTTGATTTCCTTCTCAGATTTCTAATCACTACTGTATAGAAACACTACTGATTTTTGGGTTTTGATCTTGTACCATGACAATTTGCTGTGCTCATTTATTACCTCTAAGAGCTTTGCTGTAGATTTTTCAGGATTTTTGACATATAGTATGATGCCATTTGCAAACAATGAGGGTTTTACTTCTTCATTTTTAATCTATATGCTTTTTATTTCTTTTTCTTGTCTGATTGCTCTGACTAGAACGCCCAGCCAATGTAGAGAAACAGTGTGACAGTGGCATTCTTGTCTTGTTCCTGATCTTAAAGGGAAAGCTTTTGGTCTTTCCCCATTGAGGATGATTTTAACTGTGTGTTTTTTTCACATATTCCCTTTATCATGTTGAGGAAGTTCCCTTCTTTTCCTAACCTTTGAAGTATTTTCATCAAGAATGGATGATGAATTTTGCCAAATGCCTTTCTGTATCAATCAAGATGATCATGTGGTTTTTCCAGTTTGATCTGTTGAGGTGCTTTATCACATTAATTGATTTTCTTATCTTGAACCATCCTTGCTTACTTGGAATAAATCCCATTTTGTCATGGTGTGTACTTATTTTAATGTCTTGCTGGATTAGATTCCCAAGTATTTTGTTGAAGAGTTTTGCATCTATATTTATTAAAGAGAATGGTTTGTAATTTTCTCTTCTTGTAGCATGTTTGTCTGGTTTTCATATTAGGGTGATGTTGGTTTCATAGAATAGGTTAGGTAGCTTTCCCTTCTCTTAATGTTTTTGAAGATTTTGAAAAGAATTTTACAAATTCTTTCCTGAATGATTGGCAAAATTCACATGTGAAGTCATCTGGTCCTGTAACTTTATTTTTTGAGAGTTTCTAGATGAGTGATTCAATATTTTTATTTGTGATTGGTTTTTGAGGTCATCTATTTCTTCTTGAGTCAGTGTCAGTTGTTCATGCCTTTCTAAGAATTTGCCTATTTCATATTTCTTGTCTGGTTTTTTAGCATATAGTTCCTTATAGTATCCTCTCATTACCTCCTTTATTTCTGCAGGGCTACTGGTTATATCACTTCTTCCATTTCTGCTGAAAAATCCTCACATTGTCTTACTGAACTTCCCTAGTATGTGGTGGTTTGCTTTTTTTTTTTGCTGCCTTCAAAATACTCTCATTCTCTTTGATGTTTCACAATTTGATTAGTATCTTTCTTGACGTATGTCTGTTTGTATCTATTCTGTTTGGTGTATGCTGCATTTCTTGCATCTGTAATTTTATGTTCTTCGTAAGAGATGGCAAGTTTTCAGTGATTATTTTCTCTATTAGTCTTTCTCCTTCTTTTCCCATTCTTCTCCTGGGACACCTGCGATGTATGTATTCGTTCCTTCATATTGCCATTCAATTTGCTGAGACACTGTTCATACTTTTCCATTCTTTTCCCTATATTTTCTTTTGTGTCTTAGATTTGAAATGCCCAGTTCATGAATCATCTCTTCTGCCACTTCAGATTCATTGTTGTAGGTTTCCATTGTTGTTTTTTTCATCTCTTATATTGTGCCCTTCATTCCTACAAATTCTGTGATTTGTTTTTTCAAACTTTTTATTTCTTCTTTTTATTCACCCAATGTCTTCTTCATATCCTCCCTCAACTTGTTGATTTGATTTTTGATGAGATTTTGCATGTCTATTTCGACATCCTGGATCAGTGGGTCCAACTTCTGTATCTCATTTAAAATGTTACTCTGTTCCTTTGCCTGGACTAAAACGTCAATTTTCCTAGTATGATTTATTATTTTTTGCTGGTGTGTAAGTATTTGATCTCCTTAATTATTTCATTCTGGAGGTTGCTTTTACTGTTTTGCCTTGGGTTTTCTTGCTGGATGACTTTGTTCTCTATGCTCTCTGATATCCAGCTCAACCAATTCTTGATCTCTAACATAGATTCTGTTTAACTCATCAGAATTTTTCACTTCTTGCTTTTCTGTTTCTTTCCCTGCCTATAATGAGCCTTTCTTTTGTGGGTGTTCTCTTCAGATATTAAAGACTCCAGTCAGACTTTTCTCGGCCAGATAGGCCCTTGTCTCAGGAAGAAAGAGTAGGTACATCAGTTTTCCTCAAGGGTGAGGTCCAGTAGGTTATCAAACTTTTCTAGGAAGCCTATATACTCTGTGCTTTTCCTATCCTGACCAGAATGTGTTGCACATCTGCCCATAGCTTCCCTCCAACTTAAAGTGAGTTGTGTTTTTAATTTCTGCAGGCTCTCTTTGCAAGTGGCATGGCTGTGACAGAGGTGAGGTAGTAATATGGCTTTGATTGCTTCTGTTTTCCAGTTCATGGTGCCTGAATTCCTTGAAGGAGGGATTCCACTTGAGCTGGGCTCCACCTCCTTTTTCCAAGGAAGATACATTCTTTAGGGAATTATCCCCCTTTCATCTGACTAGTTACTTTGTCTCTCAAACAATCTTTATCTCTGCCCTTGCCTCGGGCAGTGCTGAAGCCTGAGAGTGCCTCCAACTCTAATGAGCTGTTGAGAAGTTAAAAAAAAAAAAGCCAAGAAGTCTTTTCAGAGCCAGACTCCCACCGCTCATCTTTGTCAATCAGGATCTTGAGTAGTTTAAGGCTCTGTGCATCACTAGGCTCTATGTGCCCCTATTTCTTGGGGTCCAGAATTTTTCCAGTCTTTTGTGCTTTCCAGCTCAAACCCTCTCCCTTATTGTTGTTTTTTTTAATCAACCTTGTCCCCTCTCTGCCATGCAATGTTCCTTCAGTGATAGTTCCAGTTTTATCTGTGCTGGGCCCTGTTTTTCAGTCATCAGAATTTGTTAATTAATTCTATAATTGAAGCTAGGTTGAATAAGCCCTTGCTGCTTGTAAAGTCTGTTTCCTTTCTCCTCAGGGAACCAGCCTGCTGTGCCTATGGGGGAGAGGTGCCAGTCTTTGTGGCTTGGAGGATTTACAGTTCTGTGTGGGGTCTCAGCCTTTCCACCTAGTCCAGCCGAGTGTGTGTTGTGTGTCTAGTCACTGATATAGCCCTAGCAGTTGTTTGTACCATTCCTGGCTATTTATTAGCTGCTCTGGAGGACAAACTAAATTCCACACTATGCTGTGCTGCCATATTGCCCTGCCTCCCATTTAATGTATTTTTAATCTCTACTATTGTGCTTTTCATAACCATAATTTCTATTATGTTTCTTTTAATATTTTCAATTTCTTTTTCATTTTTGCATGCTGTCTTCTTTAATCCTTTAGCTCTTTATCCATATTTTGCTTAATCTCCTTGAACTGATCTAGGAACTTCTTTGATTAGTTTTGTCCAGTTTTGTGTCCTGTCTGTAGTTATAATTTGTTGATTAGCCTTATGTTCTTGTTTCTCAGCATGGCTTTAAATTTTTGTTTATGTCTAGGCTTTGCACATTAACTTTGATGGTCAATTTCTCCCTCTTGTCTAGGGTTTTGTTGTTTATTGGCTCTGTGTTAATGCTCTCCTTTGATGCTTGGTGAAATTTATTCCACATCTTTAGAATAGCCTGAGTTTAGCTCATCTAATTTTTTTTGCTCTTCTTCATTTGATTCTTCCCCTGAATATGTGATATATATATATTTTTGATTGCACTTTTAGTGTAATTGTTTCACTTCCAGGAGAAAACTTTATTTCCTCTGTTCCTTCTTTGGGAATCTTAATCTGTCCTGTTTGCTTTTGTAAATAATATTTTCCCTGGCTTCTATGATTTGTTTAAATTATCTCCGTCACTTGAAACCCTCTTTTTCTACTTCTTTTCAGTTATGGGAATCTCCTCTCTTATACCAGTTCAGTATAATTCCTACTGCCCTTGCCCATAGCTTTTTTTTTTTCTTATTTCTTCCTAATTATGGTATCCCACTCAAAGAAGCCAAGTAGGGTAAACCCAGAAAAGGCCATTTTGACTTTAGGTGGTACAGTCAAAGAAAACTTGATTGAATGAGTGTATCAATTTGCAAAAGCAGTTTTCTCACCACCTCTCTTTCTCTGTTCTTTTCTTTCTTTTTTTTTTTTTTGTTTTAACTTCCTGGAGTCATGTTTGTATTCAGCACTCTTCACACTTCAATGGCTTGTGTTCCATCTTGGGTTTCTGTGGACTTAGGTCCCATACTGTGCTGGTTTGAAGTGATGTATGTACCTAGAAAAGCCATGCTTTATCCTAATCCCATTTTGTAAAGGCAGCCTTTTCTTCTAATCCCTATTCAGTATTGTATGCTTGAAACTGTAATTAGCTCACCTCCCCGGAGATGTGATTTAATCAAGAGTGATTGTTAAGCTGGATTAGATAGAGGTATGCCTCCACCCACTTGGGTGGGTCTTGATTAGTTTGCTGGAATCCTATAAAGAGGAAACATTTTGGAGAATGTGAGAGATTCTGAATGACATAGCCATGAGACATATAGAATGACATGGCCACGAGAAACAGAGTTTACCAGCCAGTGACCTTTGGAGATGAAGAAGAAAAATATGTCCCCCAGAACTTCATGAAACAGAAAGCCAAGAGAAAAGCCCACAGATGACCCTGTTACCCAGTACCTTTCCAGATGAGAGAGAAATCCTGACTGTGTCCACCATGTGCCTTCTCACTTGAGAGAGAAACCCTGAACTTCATCAGCCATCTTTAACCAAGGTATCTTTTCCTGGATGCCTTTGGTTGGACATTTCTATAGATTTGCTTTAATTGGGTCATTACCTCAGCCTTAGAACTGTAAACTACAAACTTATTAAATTCCCCTTTTTAAAAGCCATTCCATTTCAGGTATACTGTATTCTGGCAACTATGAACTAGAACACATGTCAGATGTGCAAAGATTTCTATCAGTATTGTCCCTGATGGGAGGTGGGCTGTGTCAGAGCTGCCACCTTTCAGCAACACCCCCAACCTGTGTGGGACTGGGGGAAGAAGTCAGATTTGATTCGTGGGTCTGGCTTTTCCTTTTACTCTCCATTTAATTCAGAAATTGTGGAGTTCTTCTGTCCCTACCATCCTTCAGATTTCTAAGCAAATGGAATTTGTCCTTTAATTTACTACCGTCTTACATTGTCTTATTGATGACATCTCTACTTCATTTATCTTTTAACAAAAGATGCCATTTATATTTTTCTTTTGGCAGCTTTCAGACATTTTTTTAATCCTCATCGTTTTAAAATTTCACACTATGCTAGACATTCTTCTTTCTACATTAATACTATTCTGTATTTTATGGGATTTTTATAGTATAGTGGCCTAAATCTTTTTATCAACTTAAAGAAATAGCATAGTTTAATGTCTCTATCTCTTTATCTTAAATTTTCTTTCATAAATTACATTTGCCATTTTGTGCTGAGTTTTATAAGAATTTAAAGATAAATCTTCTAAAATGACTTATCATCCTTTTTAATGAATAAATTTCAAAGGTCAAAATTTCTAATTGATTCTTTTTCATTGCTGACTCTGTAGGGCACGAAGTCAGCCTCCAATTGTAAGAATTAACCTTAGATTTAAAATGTCTGCATTTGGACTACTGAATTCTTTTACTTTAACATTGGTTCTTCCATTAATAACTCTTTTGTTTTGGCTTTATTTTCTACCGAATATTATATGTTTGAAGGACATTTGCTTCTTTTTTTTGCTGTAGAATCCCTTTATATATTACTGTACATGCCAGCTTTGTTTTTACGTGATTGCTTCCATTGTGGTGAAGAGTCAAGTGGAGTCCTGTGTTGCAAATTGTGGAATGTCAGTGGTTTGTCTTCTCAGTATACAGTCTTTATCTGCAGCTTTATTGAATGATCTACATGGAAATATGCTCTGCCTTTCTTGCTCTGTCTATATCCTTCAATTGTTTAGCATGAGTGGAGTTGAGAGTAAGGCCCCCTCTGCATGTCCAACACCATCATTCCAACCATTGTACCAAGGGTGTTTTCTGCTCTGTCATCCACTGACTCCAAGCAATGGGATCTGTTTGCTCTAAATACCAGATAGTCTTATTTTTCTGATTGATTTACAAGTTCTTTTTAGGATTCAGAGATGTCTCAGCTTGCTGATTTTCCAGTGTCATCTATATAGTCTTCCAGAACATTATATATCATGTTTTCCTCAGTTTTTTTCCATTTGTGTATATACACTTATATATAATGTACATTCTTGCTTCAGTTGTAAATTGTTTTTTACATCTTTCATGTGTTCATTAGTAACCTTTAGTTTTTCTTCCCCCAGCAGTGATTTCAAATATTAGCTTTTTCACATGCTGTGTGTTACTTAATGCAGAACAGTTTGTAATGGGATATGGATCACTGTTGTATATTTTATTGCAAACCCTGTAGAAGCTAATGTAGAGTATATGCTTATTAAAACTTTTTTGAATATGCAGGTTATATACAGAGGTAATATGCTGTTTTGAAACTGTTATGTATCCTGAAATATCATGTTCTTCTAATCCATTCTTATGGGTGCAGAACTATTGTGGGCAGGACCTTTTGATTGGGTTGCTTCCATGGAGATGTGACCCATCAAATTCTAGATGTTGTTTTTTCTTCATGTTCTTATTTTTTATTAGAGAATTGAGTTTATAGAACAATCATGCATAAAATACAAGATTCTCATATTGTATTATTAATACCTGGTATTGGTTTGTAGCTTTTGTACAGTTGATGACAACACACTTTTATAACTGTACCATTAACTGTAGTCCACTGTGTAACTTAGAGTTCACAGTTCATGTAGTACAAGTCCATGGATTTATTTAATTTTTTAAATTCTATCACCACATATACAACCCAATATTTCCCCTCTTAACCACATTTACATATATATTTCTGAGCTGTTAATTATGTTCACAGTGTTGTGCTACTATCACCACCCTCCATTACCAAAACTTTTCTATCATTCCAAATAGGAACCCTGCTATTTTAAGCCTAACTTTCATTCCCTATCCCTGCCCCATCCCTTGGTAATCTATAGTCTAGATTCTGACTCTATGTGTTTACATATTCTAAATATTTTATTTCAGTAAGATTGTATACTTCTTGTCCTTTTGTGTCTGGCTTATTTCATGCAACATGCGGTCAAGTTTCATCCATGTGAATGCACGTACTTGGACTTCATTCATTTGTATGGCTGAATATTCCATTGTGTGTCTATATCTCATTTTGTTTATTCATTCTTTGGTCGATGGACACTTGAGGTTGCTTCCATCTTTTGACAATTGTGAATAATGCTGCTATGAACATTAATGTGCAAATATCTATTTGAGTTCCTGCTTTCAATTTTTTTGGATATTTACTTAGTAGTGGGATTGCCAGATCACATAAGTATTTCTAAACTTAGCTTTCTGGGGAACTGCCAAGCTCTTCCACAGTGGATGCACCATGTTATGTTACCACTGGCAGTGAATGAGTGCTCATATTTCTTCACATTCTCTACAACGCTTGCAATTTTCTGTTTTTTTTTTTTTCTCAACAGCAGCCATTCTAATGGGTGTGAAATAGTATCTCATTGTTTTTTTCTTATTTTTATTTTTTTTAATTGTATAGTATAAGCAAAGAAATAGAATGACAATAGTTTCCAAAGCACTCTCCAACAAGTAGTTACAGGACAGATCCCAGAATTTGTCATGGGCTACCATATGATCCTCTCATGTTTTTCCTTCTAGCTACTCCAGAATATAGAAGGTTAGAGGATTTACATATTTTTTTATCATCACAATCAACTTTTTTCCCTTCTTTATTTTTTGTGAAAAATAACATATATACAAAAAAGTTAAAAGTTTCAAGTACAGCACCACATCTAGGTGAGTTTTAATCCTCTCTATTGGAGTCTTTTGTGAGAAGATAAATATTAAAAGTTGAGAGAACCCAGAGTCATTTAGAGAGAGAAAAGGAACACTCAGACACATATTGGATACAGCCAAAAGAGAGAGTTCAGAGAGAGAGAGAGAAACTTCATGGAAACTCTGAATAGACCCGCAGGACACAGAAAGCTTGAAAAAGTGTCCCTGAAGGAGTAAGCAAGGATTCACAGATGCTCAAAGAGAAAGCCACAGGGATATGAAGCTGAAAACAATGCAACTCAAGAGGAAAGGATTAGCAGATGCCAGACATGTGTCTTCCCATGTGACAGAGGAACCCCAGTGCCATTGGCCTTTTTTGAGAGTCAAGCTACCTTTCTCTGGATGCCATAATTTTAAAATTTTCATGGCCTTAGAGCTGTAAATTTGTAAACAAATAAACCCAATCAATTTCTAGTATATTGCATTCAGCAGCTTTAGCAAACTGAAACATAATGTTTTGAAAGTGGCAATAAGTGCTGTATTCTAGAACCCAAGAGATGACATGAAATGACCAGACAAGTGGAGTTTCTCCTTGCAATGCTTCTTAGCAGTTTCCTGTTTCAATGACTAATGGCACCCTTTCCAATTGACTTCTTAGAAGTTTTCTATGCTCTAAGTACTTAGAGAGCAATTCTAAGCAACAAGGATATGATCGAGCTTAGAATTTATACATCCTTTCACTACTGGGAATGGATAAAAGTACATGGAAATGTTGGAAAGTATAGTTGAGGGGAAAAGAAAAGAACATGTGAAATTGGTAAATTGATTTTTATCACTTGCCTATTGAAAGGCTATCCAGTGAGCAGAGTTCCTAGCAGCAAGTCTGCAGGTTGGATGTCAGAACTATAGCTTTTGTGTAACTATTTCTAGGACTCCTTACTATAGAGAAAGTATTTTCACTTTGAGTAGCAGAAAATCTTTCCCAAACTGCCTTATACAATTATGAAACTCTTTAGTGCACATAATAGAAATCCTTGGGGTAACACAGAGAACCTAACATTTTCTACCTCTCTGTTTTGTTCTCAACAATGTTCGCTATACCCTAAGATCTGTTTCTCTTTTTCTCATAAGATAATTTCTATTAAGATCATTGCAAGTTTCTTTGTTGATATATTAAGAGAATCAAAGACTGTGCTCATTTAAGCTTTCTTCAGTGCAAGAAATAATGTTTCTCAAATCTGGAAGCAATCTTACCTTGGTGCCTTGTATTGCAATAGCCACCATTAAGTCTCATCTGTGTACAATCGCTGTCAATAGGATTGGACTTTAGATCAATCAGACTCACTTCTGAGCTCAGTTTCTCAAGCTTCATTGCTGCTAGTTGACGTGTTCACAATGCCCGCTGCACTCCTAATGATGTCTCATAATTTTCACTTTGATTAATTTCCTTTTCTGTAATTTGGACATCCTTATCTTTGTTTTGTCTGTTATACAACATCAATATAGTGGTTCATCAAATTTCAGAATTTGGGGAAGAGTTTGTAAATACTTGTCAATCCTGAAATTCTTGAAAATCAAATAATTTACAGTTGTAAATATTTCAGTTTTCTAGCTGCCAAAACAAATACCACAAAATGGGTTGGCTTAAAAAATGGTAATTTATTGGCTCATGGTTTTGAGGTTAGCAGAAATCTAAATCAAGCCATCATGAAGCTGATACTTTTTTCCTGAAGACTGACATTCTGGGGTGATCTTTGGTCCTAGTCTTCTCTGTCACATGACGATGTACATGGCAGCCTCCCCTAGCCTCTCCCTTCTCTTATGGTTTCTTTTGACATCCAGCCTTTGGCTGCTCCTTCTGTGGCTTTCTCTCTCTCTTTATTGAAATATATTCTATTTATAAAGAACTCCAGCAATAGGATTGAGACCCATCCTGATTGAGGTGGGCTACGCTTTAACTGAAGTAACCTCAGCACAAGGTTCTACTTAACAATTAACTCACCCACAGGAATGGGTTATGTTTAAGAACATGTGTTTCTGGAGTGCATGGCTCTAAACCACTACAAGTATTTTGATTCAAAATGTAAGTGTTCTTCCATTACAAAGAACTTATTTTATTACCTATTATTTCATGTGTTAAATAGATATTAGGACCAAATAGTCTCTTTTTAGGCAATGTATTCCTAACAGACATTCAGATTCTACTTTCCTGTACTGTATAAAAACTGGACAACATTAATGCCCTGTTGTTCATTGTCTGAGTTGTTTTTTGTTGTTTTTTATGAGAATAGCAAACTTGAATTCCTTATTAAGTCAACTAAGTACTACATTATATTTTGGGTTATTTTAGGTAGAGAACTGTTAAGATTTTTTGGAATTTGATGTTCATATAATGACAAATCCAACATATCCCTTAATCTCTTGGGACTCTCATAAGTACAGTAGAATACAATATGCTATAATCCTCAGACTTTCTTTAATGTTTTATTACTTCTTTCCATAAACATGGCTTCTTAATCTTCAGTGTGCTTTTATGTCATAACAAATTTTTGTTTTAAAAGCACACAAACTCCCTCCTCCCACAACCAGCCTGAGAGAGGGTAACAGTCTGAAGAATTGCAGGAAATTTTCTAAATAAATTTATATAACTGAAGGTATATCTGTTTTTTGCTTTTTTAAATCATTGAATACATTTTGATGCATGGTTATTTACTACCTACATTGTGTCCATTGCTATGCTGGACAATGAGCAAGACTCCATGTCTGCCATGAAAAAGTGCACAATTAACATTAACATACATGCATTGCAGCATTGCAAATAACACCCTAGCACAACCGTGAGGAGGTGAAGTCTAGTATTATAGCTAGGATCGGAATTGCTTGGTTAAAAGGTATTAACACCCTCAACCTCATTGATCTCCAAAATTCAAATAACATTTTATGCTCTGACCTGCAAAGGAAAACATCACCCTTAAATATACTGAGACGTATTAAGAATAAATTAAATGTAGAAAATGAGGAATTTCTAAGCTTTCAACTGAAGAAGTTAGAAAATACTACTGAAAACTCCATCAAGAATTTGACAGGAAATTATATATATAAAGAAAATGATAAAAAGAAATACTAAAAATCACAAATAATCCAATCAAGTAGACATTGCTTAGTTTGCTGTGGTTCTAATTATTCTGTACTCATTTCTATTCTGAAAATGCTCCAGCATCATTTTTACTTACTTCATTGTCTACATGGAAAAGACCATTGACTCCAGAGTCAAAGCAAATGGACTAGAAATTTAGCTTTTATTCTTCTTCTCTGAAATAGAGGTAATTATAAATCTAAACTCCTATATTGTAGTGAGTGAAATGAGTCAATATAGTAGAAGCACTTAGAGCAATGACTGGCAAACGTTCAGCACTCAACAAATTTTGGACAATATAGCTAGCCATTTAGTAATGATTGAGTATGATCCTGAAATGGAATCTTACCAATGCAAGGCAAGTAAGCTAATGACTGGGGGCCTCCATTGTATGATGTATAAAATGGGGATACATAATAATACATACCACCCAGGGCTGTAATGGAAATCAAATACAATAGTGAATTTAAAATATTAAGAACAATGATTGGCACAGAGAATGTGCATGCTATTTTCTCAGGTAATATTGTTACTGTTGTGTCTATTAGTATTTTGGACCATCTTTCTCCTTTCAACACCCCTTTTTGCCTTTTTCAAAATATTTTTATTATAAACAACTAATAGACATATAAACATTCTTAACATACAAACATTCTTGACATGGTTACAATCAATGGCTCACAATATCATCGTATAGTTGTGGATTCATCACCATCATCAGTTTTTTGTACACTTGCATCTCTCCAGCAAAAGAAAGAAAAAAGAAAATCTCATACATGCCATAAACCCTTACCGCTTGCTTTCATTGACTACTAGTATCCTTTTTCGCTCTTGAAATAGCTGATTCTTTCCTGTCCTACAGATTTGAACTCAGACATGGCTTCTTAGTCCCCAGGATAAATATGTTATTAGGGCTGTAGTAAGCAGCTTTTAAAATAAACGAGTGTCTCAAAACATGATTTAATATTGTAAAAGTAAAAAAAAAATCAGGATATTTTATGTTTAAGGAATATTGCTTAATTTTGAATACCTAAAAGTGAATGGTCCATAATCTTTTCAGTATTTCATGATGGTTGTGGCCCTACTAATGACCTGGTTAAATATCACCCATTATGCCTCACAGAAACCCTCTGTGGTTTATTGCCTTCTTACCATATTAGATTATATAAAAATATTTTTATTATTTTACTCATTTACTTTCTGTCTTTTCTTTATATGTGACCAATAAGGCAAGAATTTCATCCATTTCATTCATTATTTGGACTAAATGCATTCAAAAGTGTCTGGAACATGGTAGGCATTTTTAATGAATGCTCATTTTGGTACAATTTTAGATTTACAATTAATTTGCAAAGATAGCACAGGGAGTTTCCATATACTCCTCATCCAATTTTCTCCATGACTACCATATTATATTGATATATTTGCTAAAATGAGTGAACTTATAGTGGTCCATTCTCATTAACTGAAGTCCTTGCTCAAACTTCTTCATTTTTTATGAAATGTTCTTTTTTTTTTTGAGGACACCATCCAGGATCCACTTTACATTTGTTAGTCAGGTTCCCTTAAGCACCTCTTGGCCATGAGTTTCTCAGGCTTTCCTTGCTTTCATAATCTTGACAGTTTTGAGGAGTTCTGGTTGAGTATTTTGTGGAACGTTCCACATGGATTTTGTTTGTTACTCTTCCCACAGTTATACTAAGGTTATGGATTTTAGAAAGATGTTCACAGATGTAAAGTGTCATTTTTATTGCATCATATCCAGGGTACATGCCAATCTTGATCACATGGCTGACATAGTGTTTTTCAGTTGTACCCATTGTAAAACTTTCCTCTCTTTGATACTATATTCTTTGGAAAGACGTGACTATGCCCTGCCCATACCAAGGAATAGGATGCTTTGTTGTACCTCTTTGAGAGTGGGAAATCCAAATAAGTTATTTGGAATCCTTCTGCAAAAGAGGTTTGTCTCTTTTTTTTTTCTTTTCAGTCATTTATTTAATAATGTACTGATGTCAAAATGGATGTATGAATATTTATCTGTATCTTAGATTATAATCCAAAATTATATTATTCATTTTGTTGTTCAAATTGTTCCAGCTTTGGCCATTGGGAGCTTTTTCAATTGGCTCCTGTGTCTCTTTGACATACTCTCATCATTTATTTTTTAGATTTTCCTTACTTTTTATAAGATTCATCAGTTGCATCTTATATAGTTCCTTCTCCAATCCCCAAATTAGCAATTTCTCCAAGAATTCACCGTTCCTTTTATTGGAAAATGGTATTCCAAAACAATATCCTGGCTCTAGGTTTGTTTGTGGCTATTGTGATATAATTGCTTCTAGGCCATCTCAAATGATGGAGCAAATAAATATAATTGAGTACATTAACCCAGTATATATACACATACCTATGAATATCTTCATGTGTAGTCATTTGTATTTATATTAAATGAAAGTTTAAATATATTAAACTGTTTTATTTTGTGTTGAACTATAATTTTTATTTATAATAAACTAAGTTCATACCACTGTCTAGAACTCTATTTTATAACATGGATCACTCTAGCATTCTCTGCTTACTTATCTGTAACCTACCATTCCAACATTGTGAAACTTGACTCCCACCACCTGCAGACCATTTACTTAACTGTGTAAATTCAGGATAATTACATAACTATTAGAATTGTTAAACTACACCCTCAAAGGAAACAACATTATCAACTAGAATATAGAATATAGTGTAAATTTCCTTTTATTCTGGTTGACTCCCTGGGTTTTCAGAGTTATTTAAGTCAGAAAATTATGCCCCCACTTGCTTCCTTTAGATTGTTACATAAATGGATAACAATTAGATTTGTTGTCATATTCTACAATTCCATGTGTTATCCTTCAACCTTCTAAATACTAAAATATATATTTCTGTCCCCAGATAACTTATATTGCTGAGTATCTTTTCATGTACTTATTAGCCATTTTATATCTTCTTTAAATAAAGGTCTATTTAAGCCATTGACCTATATTTTCAATTAGGTTGTTCAGTTGTAGGAGTTCTTTATATATTTGGAATATTAAACATTTATCAGATGCATGTTTTCCAAATATTTTTCCTATTCTGTAGGCTTTCTTTTCAATATCATGATAATGTCCAAGGTTGCACAAAAGTTTTGAATTTTGATGAAGTTCAATGTATGTTTTGTTTTAACTTTGCTACTCATCTTTAGGTATGAAGTCTAAGAATTCCTTGTCTAATGCAAGTTCCTGAAAATTCATCCCATGCTTTCTCCTAAAAGTGTTCTGGTTTTAGCTCTTATAATTAGGTCTCTGATTCATTTTGAGTTAATTTTTGTATGTGGTTTCAGACAGGAGTCCACTTTTATTCTTATACATAGGGGTATCCAGTTTCCTCAGCATCTTTTGCTGAAGAACCTACTCTTTGACCATTGAGTGGCTTTGGCAATCATATCAAAAAACAATTGGGGTAGTATGATAATGGCTTGCTGTCATTCTGACCTGTCATTCCAGACACCCGGATTTGATTTCCAGTGCCTGCCCATGTATGTTGGTTTAAAAGGATGTATGTACCCTAGAAAAGCCATGTTTTAATCCTAATCCCATTTTGTAAAGGCAGCTGTTTCTTCTAATCCCTATTTAGTACTGTACATTTGGAACTGTAGTTAGAGATGTGACTCAATCAAGAGTGGTTGTTAAGCTGGATTAGGTGGAGACATGTCTCCACGCATTTGGGTGGATCGTGATTAGTTTACTGGAGTCCTATAAAAGAGGAAACATTTTGGAGAATGTGGGATATTCAGAGAGAGCAGAGAATGCTGCAGCACCACAAAGCAGAGAGTCCACGAGCCAGTGAACTTTGGATATGAAGAAGGAAAATTCCTCCCAAGGAGTGTCATGAAACAGGAAGGCAGGAGAGAAAGATAGCAGATGACATTGTATTCACCATGAGCCTTTCCAGCTGAGAGAGAAGTCCTGACTAAGTCCATCATGTGCCTTCTCACTTGAGAGAGAAGCTCTTCTTGAATCAAGGTATTTTTTTTTTTTTGGATGCCTTTGATTGGACATTTCTATAGACTTGCTTTAATTGGGATGTTTTCTTGAATCTTAGAACTGTAAACTAGTAAGTTATTAAATTCCCCTTTTTAAAAGCCATTTGGTTTCTGGTATATTGCATTCTGGCAGCTAGCAAACTAGAACAGATTTTGGTACCAGAAGTGGGGTGCTGCTGCAGTTTGCAAATATCAAACATGCTGGAATGGCTTTTATTTATTTATTTATTTTTGGAATTGCTTTTTAAATGGATAAGGGGAAGATTCTGGATGAGTTGTGAGAAGCTTGATAGAGAAGGCTTAGAATGCTTTGAAGAAAATGTTGGTAGAAATGAGGACTCTAAAGGCACTTCTGATAAAGCCTTAGACAGAAATGAGGTACATGTTATTATAGACTGGAAGGAAAGTGAGCCTTGTTTTAAAATTGCAGATAATCTGGCAAAGTTGACTAGTGGCTTTGGTTGGAAGGCAGATTTTAAAAGTCATGAACTTGAATATTTAGCAGAAGAGATTTCCAAAGTATATGTGGAAGATGCCACTTGGTTTCTCTTCACAGCTTATAATGAAATACAACAGGAAAGAGATAAGCTGAGAACTGAACTCTTGGGTACAAAGAAACTGGAAATTGATGTTCTGGAAAACTCTGGGTTTCCAGGAAAGGAGATCCCAGAGAACAGTGCCCCACATGAGGACTTGACCAAATGTGGAACCAGTCAGCCATTTCAGAAAAAGCCAGGAAGGGAAATGGAGTTATCCAGGAAGGATTTGTGGAAACTCCTTATGCTTGATGGGCATGATCCAAGAATGCTGCATAGAAAGCCAACGACAGTGCTGTGGGACCTGTATAAACAGTGTCGCTGCCAGCCTGGACTGGGGCCCGGGGCTCAGAGAAGGGACACATTGGAGGAAAAATAATTTCAGAGGCAAAGCAATGAAGGCTGAGGTCTGAAGTCAAGAAGCCTCAGGCCAGGAAAGCAGACATACCCAAGCACATGGAAAGGGTTAGTTTGCCCCAGAAGCAGAAGATGAGCCTTCTACCTCATAGCAGTGAAAGTGTCATGCCACCTCAGGCCTTGGAGAGGGTGAAGCACATTCCTTGGGGTTTGGGGAGAGCCTGACTGCCACATGGAGGGGTTGGGCATGTGCCCTGTAGATGGCAGAAAGCCCGGGTGCAACCCCAATGCTTGGAGTGGGTGGAGCTAAGAAAAAGGTGGTCTCCCCAATGCCCTCCAAGGTTACGTTCAGAGGGAGGCAGGCCTCTGCATAGGCCATTGGAAAGGGTGGGACTGCCACTTTCAGAAGCTCTGAAGATAAGTGACTCTTGGACTTTGAAATCTTATGGACTTTGCCCTGTGGATTTTTGTTGGCAGCAAATAACTTGTTATAAATTTTAACAGGCCCAGAGCCAGAGGATAATTTTCCTTAGAACAGACCATGCCCATAACTAAATTTGATAGGAGTTTGTACTATTTCTAACTCTGTATTTTATTTTTCTGCTACTGAAATGGTTTAAGGATTTTTGATATTGTGGTGGAATTAATGTATTTTGTATATGGGAAAACATGTCTTTTTTAGGGTCCAAAGAGTGGAATGTGCTTGTCCTAATCCCATTTGTGAAGGCAGCTGTTTCTTCTAATCTCGTCTAGAATTGGGTAGAGTACATGTTTCTACCTAATCCAGTTTAACAACGATTCTTTATTAAGTCACATATCCAGGGATATGACCTAATTACAGTTTCAAATATACAGTACTGAATAGGGATTAGAAGAAATGGCTGCCTTTACCAAATGGGATGTATGTTTTCAGATTAAAACATGGCTTTTCTAGGGTACATATACCTTTTCTAACAAGCACACAATGCAAAAAATAATAAATATAATAAAGTAAAACAAAACAAAAAAACAATTGGCCATAGATGTATAGGATTATTTCAGAGCTCTCAATTCTATTCCTTTGGTCTGTATAAATGTCTTTATGCCAGTACCACAGGGTTTTGATTACTATAGTTTTGCAGTGTTTGGAAATTGGAAATTGAGGGCGTGTGCTCAATGTTTTTCTTCTATTTCAAGATGTGTCCAGCTATTTATTGTTCCTTGTACTGCCCTATGAACTTGATAATTAACTTTGTCATTTCTGCAAAGAAAGCTGTTGTAATTTTGATTGGGATGGAATTTTATTTAATTTGTTAGATATTTCTTCTCTTCTAATATATGCATTTAATGGCAATTATTCTAAGCATTATCTACCTGAAGCATTTTGATATGCAGTATTTCTGTTTTGGTTTAGTGCAAATATTTTTAAAATTTTTCTTGAGATTTCTTTTTTGGTCCATGTGTTATAGATAAGTGTGTTCATTTCCAAATATTTGTTTATTTCTTGTTATTTACTACAAGTTCACTTCCATTAACATATGACAACATACATTGTATTATTTCTATTTTTTTAAATTTGTTAATATGTGTTTGGGGCCCAGAATTTCATCTACATTGGTGGATGTCTCATGTGATCTTGGGAAAAATGTGTATTCTTCTGTTACTGTATGAGGTACTTTATAAACATCAATTAAATAACATGGATTGATAATGCTGGTCGGTTCATCTGTATCCTACATGACTTTCTGCCTACTTGATTATCAAATATTGAAAAAGGGGTGATGTCTCCAATTATCATAGTGAATTTGTCTATTTTTCCTTTCAGTGTTTTAACACTATAATACTATAGTGTTTAACTATATATATATATACTTTCAATGTTCACTATATATATATATATATATATATATATATATATATATACTTTCAGTGTTTAACACTATAATTGCAAGAACCTGACAATAGAATATTCTGAATTCTTCCCTCCTATTCCTTATGATTTTACTGTAAATGATTTCACTAATACATATCCTGTAATCACCCAATTTATTGTTACCATTACTACTTTAAAGAAGCATTTATCTTTTAGAACAATTAAGCATAACAGAAATAAATAATAATTTATTGTTACTGTTATTACTTTAAAGAAGCACTTATCTTTCAGAACAATTAAGCATAATGAAAAAATCCTTCATTTGTTCATTCTCCACTATGATATTTTCTGCAAATCCAAGTTTCTGACTATATGTTTTGCAATTTTTCTGAAGATTTTCTTTTAATAATTATTTCAGGGAAGATACACTGGTGATGAATTCCCCCAATTTTTTTTTTTCTCGGAGACTATGTACTTCTCCATAACTTTTTTTTTTTTCATGGGCAAGCACCAGGAAATGAACCTGGGTCTCCAGCATGCCAGGTGAGAATTTTGGCACTGTGTCACACCATCCTTCTTCATAACTTTTGAAGGATAATTTTGCTAGGTAGAGAATTTTAGGTTGATGGAGTTTCTTCTTTAAAATCTTTACATATTTCACTCCACTCTATTTTTGATTGAATACTTTTCAACAAGAATTCATTCATAATTCTAGCTCTAGCTCCTGTTTAGAAAAGAGGTTTTATTTTTTCTCTGACTCTTTTCAGAATTGTCTCCTTGACTTCGTTTTCCTGCAGTTTGAAATTTTGTGCATAGTTGTAGTTTTGGACAAATGATCTTGTTTGGTGTTCTTTGAGCTTTCCTGGAATGGTGGTTTGGTATCTGTACTTAGGAAAGTTCTATGACATTTTTTGCAAAATATTTATTTTACTCTGTCTGGTCTTTCTTTTTCCTTTTAGTAGTCTAATCACTCATATGTTATATATTTGAAATTGTTCCAATGTTCCTTCACTCATTTTCTCTTTGAGTTTCAGTTTGGCAAGCTTCTATTGACCCATCCTCAAGCTCATTCACTTTTTCTTTTGCTCTGAACAGTATAATCATGAGTCAGGCAAAGGCATTTTTCCTTTCTTTTATAATAATTTTGATTTGTAGAATTTCTATTAATTCTTTACACTACATTACCCACCTGTTCTCTCATATCTATTTTTTTTTTTTCATTAGAACTTGTTCTAGTTTGCCAGCTGCTGGAATGCGATATACCAGAAACAGAATGTTGTTTTTTAATTTTTTAAACTTTTTTATTGTATAATGTAACATATATATAAAGCAAAGAAATATAAAAGCTATAGTTTTCAAAGCACTCTTCAACAAGTTACAGGATGCAGATGAAACATAAGCAGATGAGCATATGTTCAACATCATTAGCCAACAAGTTATAGGGCAGATCCCAGAGTTTGTCATGGGCTTTTAAAAAGGGGAATTTAATGAATTGTTAGTTTACAGTTCTAAGGCTAAGATAATGTCCCAATTAAAACAAGTCTATAGAAATGTCCAATCAAAGGCATCCAGGGAGAGATAACTTGGTTCAAGTAGGCCAATGAAGTTCAGGGTTTCTCTTGCATCCGAGAAGGCACATGGTGAACACAGTCACAGTTTCTCTCTCGGCTGGAAGGACACAGGGTGAGCAAGGCATCATCTGCTAGCTTTCTCTCCTGGCTTCCTGTTTCATGAAGCTACTTGGAAGACGTTTTCCTTCTTCAACTCCAAAGGTTACTGGTTTGTGGACACTCTGAGTCTCGTGGATATGTCGTTCTTCTCTGTTCTCTCTGAATCTCTTATTCTCCAAAATGTTTTCACCTTTATAGGATTCCAGAAACTTATCAAGATCCACCCCAATGGGTGGAGACATGTCGTAACCTAATCCATTTTAACAACCACTCTTGAGTAAATCACATCTCCAGGGAGACGATCTGACTATAGCTTCAAACATACAATATTGAATAGGGATTATTCTGCCTTTACAACATGGCTTTTCTAAGGGACATATATCCCTTCAAACCAGCACGGAGCTCTTAGCATATTATTCAGTATTCCAACTTTTACACCACGTTCTAATGCTTGCTTCCTTTCTTCTCACTATTTTTTCTTGTCTTTTTGCATGTCCTGACATTTTTTAATGTTTCTTAAAGTTAATGTGCACCTAAATCCTAACAATTTTTAAAGGTGACCATTTCAGTGTTCCTAAGATATTATGATTTGGGTCTTCTATTACGAGTAAACAAGTATCATGTCACTTTCAGGATTCAACTGTGTGTTCAGATTTCAGGGTGGAAGTTTGCTCTGTGGCAAACTTCTAATGGGTCCAATAGCATTCATTCATTTCCAGTTTGTTCAAATGTTTGTGGCTTTAGGAATGGGAGGGACAACTTCTATGCTATTTACCTGAAAGGGCTGAAACTGAAAGTCCCCAATAATTATATGTTTAAAATTCACTAAAAACATGTCCTTGAATTTAAAAATACCAACATAGATATACATTTTGGCAATTCTGATCAAGAATAAATAGAAGAAAATCATAATCTAATGAAATAAATGTGAGAAATTTTAATCAATAGAAATATGGGATATAATAGCATATAATGTGCAAAGTCTTAGAAAAATTTAAAAATCCTTTAAGAATTGTATGTTTTCTAAGAATAAATAAATATAAAAGTTATATAGCAAATTATAGAAGACATGACTACTCCAATAACTATACCACTATGAAGCATGGCTCTATCCATATAAGTTGTGTCTACTTTTAATGGCTTTACAGGTGATAGGTATCAAAATTTCAAGGACTAGCTAATTCCCTTTAATATATGACAAAACTCCAAAAATGACGAAAGCTTTTCCAGCTTATTTGGAGGGCTAATTTATCTTTGCTATCCAAATTAGACAGTAATAGCATATGTGTCTATTTACCCAGAAAAATAGACATTTATAAACAAAGTACTCAACTCAAATACTATTATAAGTTAATTTTACATATGAACATTAGTTCATGAAATCCTGTTTCATCTCATTAAAATCCTATTATCAATCAATATTGGATATGAAGTACTAGTAAATGTAATACATTTTTAAAATTCAGTTGCATACATATTGAGAAAGATGGTCAAGTCATTATCAGAATATATGGTCATAAAAATAAGAAAAGCCCAAATTAATCAGTTGAATATACTATTAGTAATAATGAGATATTTTCTTATGAATACTAATCTACCTAGAAAAATATCAATCATTTTCCTCAATGATAGCAGAAACTAATAGAAAATGTACCTGGAAAGTAATTCTATTCTATGTAAGAATAAAATCCTAAATCATAACTAGGAATGACCAGAAATAATGAACATCCACATGAAATATAAAACAAACACACGCATGCACGCACAAAGTAGTCGCAAATCATAAAGCTACCAGCTCCGTGGTTGAAAAACTTATTTGACCAGGAGACTGTTAAACAAAACGGCAGAGGACAGTGAATTTGAATGAATAACACAAGTGCACATAATACACATGGTATAATTTCCAGAGTACCTACCATTTGCTATGACTTTACTCTGGTCGGCTTCTGTCTTTTTATTATTTCCCTTGCCACTGAAGTCATTGGTAACCATTCCTGATACAAATAATTTTCAGATCAATTTATGGATCATATGCTCCAAATTGATCTATAAATTTAATATCCTCCCTAATATGTAGTCCCTAAATGTAATAACTCTAATAATAATCAAAGCCTAAACAAAGTTTTTCATGCAACAGTAGAAATTGATCATAAATTCCACATGGAAGACAAAAATAGGCAAATGTAGTTAGGACAAATCTGAAGAAAGCTGATGTGGTAGCATTTTATTACCAGAGGAAGACACAGCACATGTTAACAGAAATGAAGGTAATGTGGTATTGGCAACAGCACCAACAAGTTTAGATATATCATTTAATAAATACTTCATATCAAATATGTTGAGAGAAAGAATGTGCTTTTCATTAAAACTTAGACCATTGATTTTATATTTGGAAACTCATATAGATATTCTACTCATAAGAATTAAATTGTGAAAAGAAAGATTTAAATGTAAAAACTCTAACAACCCCTAACTCTAACAACCAACAACAAATATTTGAAGAAAAATTGACGTATTGCAATATTAGGACTGACATGGTTTTTTAACACAGATACAGAATGGAGAAACCACAAATGGCTAAATTCACAACAACAAATTTAAACATTTTGTTGAAAAAGAAAATAAGCAGCTTAGGAAAGCTTATTACCAACATATAAGTAAAAATTAATAATAAAAATATATGAAATAGGGTGGTGAGATGGTGGTTCAGTGGCAGGATTCTCGCCTGCCATGCCAAAGACCCAGATTTGATTCCCAGTGTCTGCCCATGACAAAAAACATGTATTTCTGTTTTTTCATATATATATGTATATATATATATATGAAATAGTCCTCAAATGTATAGTCATAGAAAAAAATACTATGAAACTACTGTAAATCAAATAAGGTTAAATTTTCACTCATGCAAGCATGCATACACAAACACTTGAGCATATATACAAGATGAAATATAATGTCAATTGAAGACAAACAGAAAAATGAACGTATATTCTTGTTTATCATAAAACTTTAACATGTATATTGAACAATTTTTGTAGGATTTCAATTTTCTTCTTGATAATTTATGCATTTTTGAAATGTTCTAATATTTGAAAGTGGTATTTTTATAGTGGGAAAAATATATTTTATAAAAAAAGAGAAAACTGTGGCAAAAGAAAAAAACTGGATGTATATTCTGATTTTTTCATTTACTAACTGTGTGACCTTGGGAAAATTATTCTTTGATGGTGCATTTCTTCATCCCTAAAATTAAGATAGTAATACTTGCATCAAATGACTGGCGTTCAAATTATTATGGCATTATATAAGTAACATACTAGCCACTTAAAAATATAATTTCTTTCTCCTGCTGTTAAGTTAGATACCCAAACCTTGGTAAGCATATATGATCAGGTCTGGATTTCCTAGCTCCATTCAGCAGCAACTTTCTCTTAACCTTTATTCTTTTCCAGTGAGAGTGAGTTCACTGAGTACTCACAGCCTAATCAAAAGTCAGGTATCCATTAACCTTGTTAGTTGCACATGATAAAAAAGAAAAAGAATGTGAAAAAGACCAGTTGGCTTTTCGACTTTCATGTTTGTCACTTCCAAGGAGAAACAAACATTCTAGCTGCATTTTCTATGCTTGTAATTTTCCACTAAGGTTGCCTTGTGATTTTTGGTTTCGATTTTTTTTTCCTCCTGATAGAAGAAAACTCATTCTCCATATTCATCAAATGCAAATAGAAAACTAATGAAAAAATGTTAAGAACAGATTAAAATCACCAACATTTCACCCATGGAGGCAACAATTTCTGCCCTGTGTGTATGGATTCCTTCTAGAAATTAATTATCTATGCATATATTCATGTAAATATATGCATTGGGTCCTCTTACTGGTGTATATCACATATGTGTTAATACTAGATATGGATATCATATCTAGTAGCTTTGCTTTGACCAAGTTGAGGATGTAGGAATATACGACTATGCCAACTTGGTGGAAATTATTTGCTGAAGATGATAAAATGGTTTACATTTTGTCAGAACTTACTGCATTCTAAATAATGAGAACTTTACATGCATTCCCTCATCCATAGGAAGTATGAAGTTTTATTACCTGCATTATACAGATGAGGAGTCAGTGATACTGGAAGGTAAAACAACTTTCCCAAGGCCACATAGCTAGTGAAGATCGGAGCTGGGAAACAAATTCAGACATTCTGATTTAAGCAGTTGCACTTTTAACAGCAGTACTTTACTTTTACTGACCAATTGTATGGGTTCTAAAATGTTGTGTACCCCAGAAAAACCATGTTAATTAATTTTGATTCAGTATTGTTGGGTGGGATCTTTTTGATTAACTTGGTCTCATGGAGATGTAACCCACCCAATGTGTGGGGGATGTTTTGATTAATTGGTTTTCATGGAGATGTGTCTCTAGCCATTCAAAGTGAATGGCTCATTGGAGTCCTCAAAGAGGGAACCACTTTGGAAAAAGCTTCAGAAGAACAGACACAGACAGAGACCTTTGGAAATGCAGAAAGGAAGCTGTTTGAAACCACAAGCCAAAGGAGTAGCAGAGGCTAGCCATGTGCCTTCCCAGATTGACCTATCTTGAGTGAAGTTATCTTTCTCTGGATGCCTTGGTTTGGACATTTTTATGGCCTTGAATTGCAAACTTGTAACAATAAATTCTTTAGAAGAGCGAACCCATTTCTGGTATGTTGCAATCTGGCAGAGTTTAGCAAACCAAAGCACTGATGATAATTTAAAAATGTTTTCAAAGAGAATCAGTAAATAAAACTAAAGTTCTACTTTTAGAATTTATTAAGAAAGTTTTGCTATGTTCAGAAAGCATAATTTCTCTTAAAAGATATATGCCTGAAATTATGTTGTTCATTTTAATTTAGTTTGTAATAATCAAACACTTAGAATTTTTTTTTTTGCCTTGAATAAGTTTGAGTGATGATTTCTATAAAGGCTGAATTCCCAGGAGAGTTGTCATGTATTTCGTTAAGTGCTGAAACTTTAATTGCAAATTGATAGGCCAGTTACTTTAATGATAGGATATGCCAGCAAGTATCCAGGTTTACAAATGTAAAAATACATATATAAAAGTCTGAATGCTTACATATTTGGTTCTTGCAATATTTCTTATCATCAGACACTTCTTTTAAATTTTAAATTAATGAAATTAAATGTTATACGACTGGTATTCATTTTGGTTTTGTTTCTCTACATAAACCCTGAAAAACCAAAGATGAATTTTAACTAATGCAAACTGACAAATTACTGCATTTTTAAAGTGTAGTATCTTAATTTTTCAATGCCAAGATATTTTGTCATAATATTTCTAAGAACAGAACAGGGCTATTTTTTTTTAAATAACTCAGTACAGTGATCAAAATCAGGAAATTTAATATTGATATATTTGAAAATTAACATTGATATATTATTATTATCTGATCCACAATGTTTTAATTTTGTTAGTTTTTCTAAAAAACTACTTTTATAACTATATTTTTTGGTGATATGAGTTCTAATCCAGGATCACATATTTTAGTCTTTTTTTCCCTCATCATTCCTTATCTTTCTTCATGATGACATTTTAAACATGAAAATGAAAATTACCTTGTATATACATACTTCAGTTTTGGTTAGTGTGTTATTTTCTTATGTTTAGGTTTGTGTTAGGTATTTTGGCAGGAACACCATAAGAGCAGTGTTGCATTCACAGTGCATTCCATCAGGAAGCATGTAATGTGGCCCATGATTGGTGAAGTTAATATGGATCACATGGTGTCAAGTTACTATTCTTCCTCTATAAACAATAAGTAAATGGTGGTGAGATACTTTAAGGCTATATGAATTAATTTCAAATTCTATCCTTTTTTCCATATTTTTGCTTGGTGTTTTATGCCACATGCTTCTGGTTCGTGGGGAACTAGGACTTTATGTCCCACCTTGGCAGCAGCATGCTGAAACAGAGGCCAGGTTTTAGCACCTCACTGCTGGCAGCCCTAAAACTAGCAATAGGCAATGGTAGCCACCACATGGAGAGAGTGCTATTCCCTGTATTTGCAAAAATTTACCAGCCTTTTCCTCTTGCTTTTCTCTGACTGCTACATAGTGTTCTACTGCCCTCTGGAATTTCAAAATAGTTGATTTAGACAGTCCCTACCTGTTTAATGCATCCTATGGTGGAAAGAATGGTATCTGAAGCTATCTAGCACATCATCTTCCTAAAATCCCCTATCATTCCTACAGTTATTAAGTTGTATTTTTTGTTGATTCAGCACTTGCCCTGTTACTGTAGCCCTTTAAGGGTTTTCTGGAGTTTTGAGAAAGATGTTTCTGCCGTTATCACTGGTTGTTCAAAGCTTTGATGGAGATTAAAGATCTTAAACTTCTCACTATGTCATCTTGTTGAAGGGAGGCTCCTAATACAGTCTTTAAGGAAAGTGGTTTCTGTGTTTTTCATTCTAAACTCTACTTGAGTAGAGTTTCTTTGGCAACAATGGTTCTATTAAACCCAACCTTAATCCAACTTGGTTGTTTGATAGCAAAAGCAGGGAAGCTAGAATTATTATAGGGACAAGTACTCATTTTAGTGACTAACTTAGTTTTGTCTTGTCACTATCTTCTGCAAATATGTGCACAGGGTTATTTTAGAAAAAAAATCAGAAATGAAATTTTCAAAAAAGACTCAATACAGTTATTAAAAACAATTCAACTCTGCTAAATATATATTTTGAATGAATTTAGTAACTGTAGCAGTTTTTAAATTTGAAAAAATATGGTGTCAGATGATGCCCTAGAAAGTTGGTAGCATGCATTTTTATACAAGATTCATGTCTTCTTACCATCTGGAATATTAGAGATTCTCTCTCCCACTTCCTCCAGACTCAGACACTAATCTTCTCTCCTTCCATGCTAATGTTTACTTGTGTTATCCAGCCACAGTGGATTCTTTCTGTTTCTGAGGCGTGCATTGCTTCTCTGTCCAGAAACTTTGTACTTATTGACACATCCGACACAGGGCAGACCTTCTGCATGTAGTCATCTTGCTAATTCTTTTTCATTATTTAAATTCTTATCTAAATGAATCTTTTCTGGTGAAGCATATCCTAAAAACCTTATCTGAGATATTGTCCCTCACCTTCACCTTGCTGCCATCATTTCCTATTCCATCATCTTTAATTTTTAAGATTATTGATTCAAAAAATGTTCTTATAATCTTATTACTTATTTTTTATTGAATTGTATGTTTTGCAACCTCTCTGTTTCTTCTTTACCACTCTAAGCTTCATTAGAAAAGGGACCTTGAATATGTACCTCATCGGTATCTTCAAGACCTATAATGGACCAGATATATTATAAATGCCCAATGTCATTGCTCATGGAGGGAAGATCTTAATGACAATTTGTGCCAACCTCATTTTTCCTTTCCTTACTAGATGAAAATACTGAATTTTTTGGACATTTTACCCTGTTTGTTGGTTTTCACTATCATCTTCATATAGATAATTTTCAAATCTCTTTAATTGCAATGTGTCTCTCAAGGATCATGCTCAGCAAGTTTACCTTCTGGTCCTGTATCAGTTAGGGTTCTCTAGAGAAACAGAATCAACAGGGAACACTTGCAAATATAAAATTTATAAAAGTGTCTCACATGACCACAGGGCAGGCTGTGAAGCCGACGACTCCGATGGATGGTCTGGATGAACTCCACAGGAGAGGCTTACCAGCTGAAGCAGGAATGGGACCTGTTTCCTCTGAGTCCTCCTTAAAAGATTTCACGTGATTAGATTAAGCATCACTCATTATAGAAGACACTCCCCGTTGGCTGATTACAAATGGAATCGGCTGTAGATGCAGCTGACGTGATCATGATCTAATTCTATGAAATGGCCTCAGTGCAGACAGGCCAGCACTTGCCTAACCAGGTAAACAGGTACCACAACCTGGCCAAGTTGACACATGTCCCTGACCACAACAGCTCCACTGTCTATAGTTGTAATGCAACCTTAATTAGTGAAGTTCCATTGTTTATTTAAGTTTAGTAGGAAGCTGAAAGCAATATACCACGGAATGTGATGGCTTTAACGATGGGACTCTATCAGTTGACAAGCTTACAGTTTTACTGGCTGTTCCTTTTTACCAAAAACTGCTTTTTACCAAAGATTGGCTGTTGGATCCTTGGTTTCTTTGCCATATGGCAAGGCACTTGGAGGTATGTTCTAAGTTCTCCCTTCTTGTCCAGGTTTTACTGCTTTCAGCTTCTTGCTTCTGTGGCTTTCTCTCTGTCTTTTTCTTTCTCTCTCTGTCTCTGTCTCTTTCTTAATCTGGATTAATATAATTTATAAAAGACTCCAATAAGGGGATTAAGACCTACTCTGAACCATGCTTTAACTGAAATGACCTCATCCACCTTACACTAGGTTTACGTCCATGGGAATGGATTAGCTTTATAAAGACTATTTCTGGGGAAAATACAGTTTCAAATCATCACACTTGTATTTCTTAGAAAAGTTTTATGGTTTGCTATCCTTCCCTGTCCTTTCATTGCTGATGTTTCCCTATATGCTTCCTTCTGTTCTTTTTTTTTCCTTCTGGATATAAGTTCTTTAAACTCACTGCCTGCCATAAGCCACTTCTTTTATTATATGCCTCACACTGCAACCAGAATCATTCTTTTCCAACATGTCATTGGCTGCAGTACTTATTTCTTAAAAAAGTGGCTACTGATTCCTTTAGTAGAAGATAATAAAGGCCAAGCTCCTCTGTGGCATTCAATGTCGTCTTCAAAATTCTCCAACCTTAATTTCTAGCTTCATTTCCCTGCTTTTCCTCCCTTACGCAGTGCACATAGTATGTTTACACATCCTGCATTTCCAGCCACCCACAATATTTCAGTCCCTTTACACACTCTGTATTCCTGCTCCATTTGATGATACCATTTTCTGTTTCATGTGACCTGGTTCCACCACAGCAACTCTGAGAAAGTCACCATGATTTCTCATTTAGAATTAAGCACTCTTTCTTCTTCTACTCTTAATGGCGTTTTTGAAAACTGTATCTCTTCTTATATCAAATCATTCGTATATCAAGAAGCAATTCATATTATAAGTAAATATATGGGAAGATGCTTCTCTCCACCTTAGGGATCCCCAACTCCAGGGTATCCTTAATTCTACCTCTTTACTGGATATAATCACTCCTAATGGACACCTAGAGCATCTTTTTTTGGTCTCTTTTATGGCCCTTCCCACATTGCTTTACTAACTTAAAAATATCTTCTAGTAGGTTGAAAGTTATTTTGAGGACAGTATTGTCTTGACCCATTGGTTATTTCTTTAAAAATAGAAATAGGTGTGTCCCTCACTTAGGCACATCCACATTAATCTCTTTAATATAGCTTTTTAATAAACTTCGCTTTAATAAGCTTTACTACTTACTCCTTCTGGCCCTCTTATCTCTAAATTCTGATTTCACTTTTCAGACTATCAAACCTGGATCGGGACTCAGCTGGTACCACTGCCAGCAGGGAGAGTCTGCCAAGAGTGATTTCAAAAGACCCCAGGAGAGCAACATCTTCCATGTAAGACACTGGTCCTCAAGACCTGCATTTCAGTAATGGGCAGTATGTTCAGCACCCTAGTTGATAGCCCCCTGGGTTGTATCCTGAAAAATTAGAATGATCTGCCAAGCGCCCAGTTGAAAATAACAACTCAATTTCTTATTGTAATTTTGCTTGGCCTCAATATAAGTTGAGAGGTGGAGAAGAATGGCTGGAAAATACCACTGTTGGCTTTAACACCATTCCCCAATTAGGTATTTGTTATAAAAGTGAAGGGAAATGGTCTGAAATTCCTTATGTCCAGCTTTTTATGGCTCTATATCAGGACAGAGTCATTAAGGGAACTTACAAGTGTGTTATCTTAAGGGAGAATTCAGAGATGAATCCTTCTGTCTCAAGAAGAGAAGGAGACAGATATTTTAATGGACCCACTGTTAGCTAAACCCCCGAAGTTTGAAACCTCAAAAGGACTCAGAATGATCCTTTTCCCAAACCCAGACCTTAAGCGCACCAGACCTGAAGCTCCCATATAACTGCCTCCTTTAAAGAAAGAGGCTTTCAAGCCCACTGCATGCCCCATTTATTCAAGTCTTGCTGGACACACTCACAGTGGAACCTCTTAGCACCCCCCACACACACACACACACAGAGAAGGAAAAAAAGAGCTCTGAAGGAAATGGAATGTTTCTTCTCTGGGAAGTAGCCAATGGGGATATGGGAACTAAAAGAGTTCGCATTCCTTTTTCTATGACCAACTTAGCACAGTATAAGAAGCAATTGAGAAAATTTTCTGAGGACCCCTCCAAGTTTCTGGAGGAATTTAGAAAACTGATCATCACCTAAGAGTTCACCTGGGGAGAGATCCAAGTCATTTTATCCTCCTGTTGCACCCCCAAGGAGAAATGAAGGATTTGGGTAGGAGCCCATTGGCATGCAGACAAGCTGCAGGGGAATAGCCAGCATGATATAAGGCAGGGACTGTAGCTGTCCCAAATGCAGACCCAGATTGGAACTATCAAAGAGGGCAGCAAGATCTTGATGCAGAACTTAATACAGTTTTCTTAAATTATTATTCCATCATCAGTACAGAGTGTTCCTTAAGTAGTAGTATAGAAAGCAAAAAGTCTATAGTTTGACAAAATAACTTTTATTTCTATATTAATAACATACGCATACAAAAAACAAAACATCTCACTTTTTCCTTTTTTTTAAATTAAGTATTTTTGTGTGGTGTGGTGGTGACTCAGTGGCAGAATTCTCGCCTGCCATGCTGGAGACCTAGGTTTGATTCTCAGAGCCTGGCTATGCTGAAAAATAAAACAGGCACAAGTTAGGTATTTTCCTCAACTTTAATTAAGAAATCAAGTATTGTTTCAAGATGTTAACTACCTTTAACATTTTCCCTTCTCAAAGTTAAACAATATAAGATATCTTTTTTCCAACCAGTTGCAAAAAAATTACTCTTTAACTTTATAAAGAGTAAATGCTAAAATAGCTAAATTCATTTGATATAAGTTGCATAAAAATGATCAGTGTTATAATTAAATTTCCCTGTCAACTACTTTGTTTCACTCTAATGCTTCTCTAAAAATGTTTGCAGTAAACTGCAAATAACAAAAAATCTTCAACAAAAAAGACTTTTAAAAGAGCATGGCCAGTATATGCATTATGTTCTATCTGTTAACTAACCGACCCTAGTTTTGTTAAAAAAAGAAACAAAACTTCTATTTTAACTAAGTATTTTGCAAATGTGTTCCAACTTCAAGTAACTCTAACCGCCCATGGAATATTATTCCACAGTCTTCAGTTAACTGGAGCAATTAAATAATAACTGTTAATCACCCATGTCCCCCAAAGTGGCAACTACTTAGTTCTAATACTCTATAACAGTTCCCTCTCTGTTTTACATGTTATCTCGATTGTTAGAGTACATGTAAATATGACCTGCCCATCTGTGACATGTTTGGAACAGCTCAATCTGGATAAGTACTAAAGGCAGCATTTTGGGCACCAGAAATCCTGATTCAACTGCACACTGGCATATTGGATGACTGTTTACATTCTAGTGGGACCAGGACATCATTATATGACAAAATGAATGAATTGGGGGCAAAGCAGCTCTAAGTGATCTGGACCACACATGCCTTCCCCTAAATGCTATTGTATTCTCATTTTTCAACATGGCAAGCTGTAAACACGTAACTTCCCATTCCCTTGCTCAGGGACTTATGAGGAAGAGGTGGCAGAAAGATTGTTAGAGTGGTGGGATGGAGAAAATAGTAACATAATGCTTCGCATTTTCCAATATCCCCCAACCTTTCCAATATTACCAGCAACTATACACATTCCTACATGTACTCTCTCAATTCTAGAAATACACAGAATTCATCCCTCAACCTCCCTTTAAAATTAAAGAGATTTAACTCTTTCAGGGGCGGGGGAGTGTTGAAGCAAGATAAAATAGGACAACTGTAAGTCCCTAGTTTCCTGTTCAGCTCTGAAAGAGTTAACAGACAAACCCAAGTCCCTTGTTTCTTATCTAGCTCCAAAGAAGCAGAGCTGCAAACTTCAGCGGCAAACTTCCTTGGATAAAAATTTCCTTAAAACCCCCAAACCTCCCCAAACTATTGAAACCTCCCCAAGTCATAAAAGCTTGAAAATTCTGAGCCCAAAACAAACTCTTAGTTAATAATAGGAAACACAGGGATATAAAAATTGTTAACAATTTGCCCACAGACAAATTTTAGGGATGTGACTGCAAACCATGAATTCTGCTAGCTATCTTCTCTTAGAACAAAGAAGATACCAAGTGCTCAAATGTTACTATGGAAACCTGCTACTTACAGAACTTACCTATAAAACAAGCTGGGCTATTCCATTCTGTGTATTTCCCTCCCTTGGGTTCATTCTCACTAACCTCTCTAATGTGTACTCTCTATTTTTGATAAACTTATTTTTAATAAACTTTACTACTTTTTATATGTATATATAAATATACATAAATACTGAACACCAACTATGTGTTAGACACTGAAATAGAAACTGGAGCAAAGTGGTGTATAGATACTTCAAACATTGGAAATATGCAACAATAGCATATTAATAATTACTAATTCTAATAGTGATATCGCTAAGCATTTCTTTAGAGCTTCCAGGCCGTGTTTCATATATTATTATCTACTCTTGCAAGTACAATCTTTAATCTTAAAATAATAGACCTTCCTTCCATTGGTCTATTTCCTCTTCCTTTGAAATTTTCCTGTGAATGTCTTGACTAGTAAGACGTAGGAAGAATTGAGGCCACTTCCATGTTGGTGTTTTGGAACCCTGAGTCACCAAGTAAGAAGTCTAATTATCATGATAGAGAGCCAACATGGAGAGACCATGAGACTGCATGGAGATGGAAAGGGTCCCAGCCTTGAGCTATAATCAACAAAGCAATAGGTATGAAATGAAAGCTGTCTTGTACCCTCTAGTCTGCTACCTGAAAACCAAGTGTGCTCAGTTGGTCCCAGGTATAGAGTAAGAATCTCCTACCTGATTCCTACCCAAATACTGACCTAAAGAATCACCGTAGGTATTGTTCCCAATAAACTGCCTTTTAAGTCATTTAATTTTTATGTAGTTTCTCCCAATAAACTATGCTAAACAATCCCCATGTTAGAGAAAGCAAAAGAGATGCTAAGCATTGAGCAGTGACCAAACAGACCTGAAGTCTGGTCTTCTGTCTCCCAAATCTGTACACTCTCTACACTTTGCTATATCCATGATAAGTATTTGTTTAAATCTGCCTAAATTGTATAGAAATAGTGGAAACAGAGGAACATTTTAGTTGAATGTCTTGGTAGAAATATAGATAGGGTTGCCAGATTTAGTAATTATAACTACAAGGTATCCAGTTGAATTTTAATTTCATTTAAACAACAAAAATTTATTGTCCGAGTATGTCTCATGAAATATTGGAGATTTTTATACTTAAAAAAATTGTTGTTTATCTGATTCAAAATTAAATAGACATCTTGCATTTTATCTGACAAACTCAGTATAAATTTGGAAGTTTCTTGAGTTTTGAAACTCATTTTTAGAATCTAAAAATGAAAAACATTCATGTATCAAATGGGTAACTTGAGATAAAGTGAAATAGTACTTAAAAGAATTTTTCACTCTATGTCTTCCATACTTAGATACTTGTAAAATGTTAGTGACTCTTTAAATGTTCTCATTCTGGTTTTGCATCTTGTCCTCTTTTCTTCATATTAGATCCTAGAACATCTGCTTAACCAATTTTTTTCGAGACCACCATATTTAGAAAATAAATAATATGTATTAAGTGCTTGTTAGAGGAAGCCTACCCTGTATTTCGAGAGACAGAAAGACAGACAGAGACAGAGAGAGAGAGAAAGAGAGAGAGAGAGAGAGACGGAAAGAATATACATTTATATATATTAATATGCATATGTATTCATGCATATGCATATACAATTATATATACTATTTTCAATGCTTATAATTTGAACTGTTTGAAATAGGTATTGGCATGATAAATATTTTGATAAATAAGAAAACAATGACTCATTGAGGCAAAACTATTTGAGTATTATACACTGAGTAAATGCAATTTAGGTAAGAAATGAAAAAAATAATCTTTCAAAACTTCTGCAATAATCAAATAGATTTTTGATTATTAATCAAATTTTATTAATAATCAAATCTATTTCCTAGATTCTAAAACAAATACAGTAAATGGATTGGGATTAACTCCTCCCAGGCTGGTATCTTTTGGCTGGCCACAATCTTTTGGGGTCCTTGGCTTTTGTGTCACATTGTGATACACATGGTAGTGTCCTCTCCTTTCACTTCCATTGACTTCCAGCTTCTAGCCATGCCCTGTGGCTTCTTTCTCTGTGTCCAATTTCCTTTTCTTCTAAGGACTTTAGTCATATTGGATTAAATAGGTGCTCATTCAGTTTGCACACACTTTAATAAGATTTTCAAAGGCCTTATTTATAAATGAGTTCACACTCAAAGGACCAAGATATGAACATGCATTTTATGAGGGACATGACTCAATCCCCAACAATAAAAAGTGTCCATCTTCATAGTGCACCATTTTCCCCAAATAACTCCTTTGATTGCACAATTTTTAAATTGCTGTTATAAAAAGAAGTATGTTCCAATTGAACTCTTTTCTCTGTTAGACAGTAGGCAAAAAGTCACAAATTCATAAAAGTCACCTCAAAGAATGTCTCATATGGATAAAACAGGATAACACATTTAGTTTTATTTTCAATTAAAAGAACACCGGAAGGACCGTGCGACAGTGGCACAGCAGAATTCTTGCCTGTCATGCCAGAGACCCGGGTTTGATTCCTGGTGCCTGCCCACTGGGGAAAAAAAAGAAAGAAACACTTGAAACAAACCTATTTTCTGACCATTTGGATTTTTGTACAATCAAACTATATTAAAAGTGTAAGTGAAAAATTGCATATTTCACTTAATTACAGGTTTTTGAAGATCCATCTACAAGCATTTAATAAACAACCAACAAGAAACATATAGTTCAACTCAACAATATATTAAAGCAGAGATTTAGAGGTGAAAAGAATCCCAAACCATATCTAGAACACACTTTCATTTTGACAGATTATAAAACTGAAACCCAGAGAGGTTAAGCAAAAAAAAGTCACTCAGACCATTCTAGTCAGAGCTAAACAACTTAACTATTTACTGATAATTGCCTCATGCCTTGTCCAGTATTTGTGAACACATGGTTTATCAGGATGTTTTTATAAGGAGATTATAATCAATTCAGCAAGTCAGACCATACTGGAAAACCTTCAGTACAAAGAATATGATAGTACTTGACTAGAAGTCTAACAGAATAATTTTTCATGTTATGTCTATACTAGTACCCCCTAAACTTATCACACCAGGCTCATAAACCTTATTCTGAATTTTCACATTTTGCAGGTACTTCAAAGTCAACTCACAATCAGTCTCTTACATTTAGCTACGAACTACAAACATGGGAGCTTTCTTTTTTTCCTTATTTTCAGGTCCACTTGGGCACAAAAGAAAAGAAGTTGGGTTTAAATAAGGTAATATTTCCTGTCTGGGTTATAGATGAATTATTTTAGTTGAAAGCCTCAGTTTACCTAGCATCTGAGCATCTTTAGAGGAACAGCTCTGCTTTCCTGGCATATTCACATATTTTTGTATTCAGTGCAACCAAATGCCTCCCAGTCAGGTCATCATAACAACAATTAGAAGCAGGGCCATAACCCTCGGTTAGATAAGGGAAGCAGGAATCAAGGTTCAAAGTCCACCACAGCAAGGGCAAGGGACTTACTAGCCTACAGGTGCTAGATGTTTCCTTTCTTTTGTACATTTGTAGAGTGTCATTTGTTCAGTTCAATATTTGCCTCGTTCCAATATCTTCTTTCCAGACACCATGAGGAAAAATAAATATTTCTCTTTGAAAAATCAAATCCTTTAGAATATGATAGCTCCCCTGAGGTACTAATGATCATATTCAGTAGCTGAAACTGCAGATTATCACCTTGGTCTTCCCAGTGTGTGAAAAAATATACCCCCTGGCTGTTCTTTCCCTAACAAAGTAACTGTGTTGTTTTAAAATCTCCTGAGGAAAATAGGATTGAGACTCAGATGATTCTTCTGGGAACTTCAATATCTTAGCCTGGAGAATTGGTAAAATGAATTGTGCATTTTTTTTTTTTTGGGTTTCTAATATCTTCATTGTGTTTTGCATAGATGGCACCGATTAGTCAATTCCCATAATGTTCCTTGGGAGAGGAAGATTCTATACTCCCTTTAGATTTGGAGAGAGTGATGGAGAGATTAGCTAAGAAACTAGTCTAGATTGGACTTATCTCACAGCTACTGTTGACAGTCCTCTCACTAGTAAGGTAGAAATGTTTGATCCTAGGGTCATGCACATGTAGATACCAAATTTAGGTAATTCCTTGCCCTTTACCACAAACCAGGATTGGCAGCAGTGTAAGTATAGTTACTAGAAGAGAGACGGCTAGGATCAGCAGACAAATTATATGTTATGTGAAAACTTTGACCCATCCTAGGGATTCTCACTACAATATGTGACATAAGAAGAATCTATTTAAGTTAAAAAAAAAATTGATCCATGTATATGCTCACTAACCTAAAAAAGTCACCCATTCTTTTTTATGTAGTTGAATTTCCAAAATGCATTTCCTATGTTAAGTCAGTCCTTAGCTACTCTTTACATTTTTCCATTGTTTCAAGTTTTTCCTGCTGAAATTACAGTTACTAATCACATTTTAATATTTTAGTACTTCAAAACTGTTTTGATAAATATGTAACAACTTTCATGAAAATTTTCCAATACCTAGTCTGGGAAATAATGAACAAAGAGAATTTGGGCTAAACCAAGGATTTGCATTTAAAAAAATGTTAACATTGACAACAAATCGACCTGCCAAGCCAGGATTGATTAATTGTGCTTGTTTTCACTGTCTTCCCTCTTGTTTTCTCTCATTGTTTCCTCTTATTGACCACTAATATTGCAAACTACCCAGTTTTAAGACTTAGAATAGAGGTAGGTTAACTAAGATTGCGTAGCATTATAGTATGTACACACACACACACACGTATTGATACATATATATCAGTGGAACAAAAAAAAGCAAAAGTGAATAAACATTTAAAAAAAGAAAAAGTGAAATATATAGCAAATCAGGAAGAGAGAGAAGCTTTATTTATATAAGAAACATAAACAATTGCTGAAATGGCATACTTTTGAGAATGAAAGTGAGTATTATTACAAAATAAGCTGGTATATGAGGCTGAAGCTATAGCCTTCCTAACATAGAAGACATTCGTCAAGTCCTTGGCACTTGAGCCGGTATACAAACTTCTAGCCCATCCCAATTCCATGATTTATGAGGTTGCACAGATACTTACTTACACTTAATTATTTGCAAAGTTAGTAGTTACATGATTAGGTATTTTCTTTATCTCTTAAGCAAAACCCATTAGAAAGGAGTTTCACAGGCAGTCTGTTGAAACTTTCTTTGATTAGTAGGACTGAATTTAGTTAAATATCTTTAGAAACAGGTCACAAAGGTAGGATCATATGTTGTGGACAAAGCAGGAAGAAAGTGAGGAGTTAGGAAAGTGAATGAGGTAGATAAGCTTTTTTATATAACTAGTGAAAAGAGGAGGAAAGCCTTAGATCCTTGGAGTGCCAGAGATTGGGGACCAGCTCCACAAGTTTTCAAGGATCAGTTGAAGAGCATGCAGTCTAACCCTCGTTAAGTCAACATTATACGTTATATAAATAGTGACTCTTGCTTTGATTATTGGATAGTGCATTGAAGGTTAATATTATGTAGTTACAGGGATTAATAATGGTGGAGGATTTAATACGTAAATTACAGCATTTGGTGTTAAACATGCATTTTTTAAAATTACATCTAAATGATACTGCTATGGCTCTTCTCAATATACCCATGAAGAAACCAAGTCTTAGAAATCTTCTCTGATATTTCTAAGATCACATATTTTAATAACAAGCAGAGCTGGAATTTCAACTTAGATCTCTCTGGTTGTAAAGTCTGTGCTCATGCCTCCACCTGACAGAAGCTGATAATGCCAGCCATGGAAGAGAGAGCATTTCACAGGGACAGGGAGCAACGCGAGGTAGTCCTGACTACTGCTTTGTTGAGTGATGATGCTAGCTTGAATTTCATATCTAAATTTTCTCATTTGTGATAATGGGGCCATGCCCCTAGCCCTCTCTTATGCAATACCGTTAATGAGACTAATTAGAAAATGTTCATAAAACTCCTTTAGCTCTTTGATAAGGGCATTATTATTAAAAAATATTTCAACTCAGTGCAGATTAAACAATTATAAAGAACCACTCATACTACAGTATGCCACCTAAATGGGCAATAGCAAAAGCAATGTTGCCGTATCTTTTATTCTTATCTAGACTCCTATCTTAATTATGTAACACTGCAGGAAAAGCAGAACGTAGCCTCACTCATGAATTAAATTTATTTACGTGCTTGACTTCCAGCACCTGCTTGGATAGCAAACCCTTCTCAAAAATTAAATGGATAAATTACTTGAGGTTGGTTAAGATCAGCAGCCTGAACCTAGAGGAAAAAAAAATCATTCAGGAGAAAAATGCTTTCTACCACCCTTTTCCAAACAATTCCCTTATTAAAATCTTGTTCATCTCTAAATTCTTTCTCTACCATCAAGCCCCTTTCTATCTCTCCAAGATCCCTCTGCATTTTCTCTCTTTTGATCTCACGCACAGTAAGTCCTATAGGCTGCTCAGTGAAAGCAGTTTCTGGGCAATGATGAGGACAGTTGGGGTCTAAGAAATAGACAATTTTAAAAACACATTTACTCCATTCCTTCTGTGGTAGGCGCACAGCCTGCCATTACACAGCTTCCTGTTCACCATTAGAAAATGAAAATCTTTGGATCATGGTGCTAGTATTCATTTTTTTTCAAACACATTTTACCATTATAAGTTATAATACACAGTGATGCTCCTTTTTTTAAAACATAGATTCCTGAATGCTACCAAGATATTTTATTATTTATTTCACAAAATATTTATTGTGAATGCTACTTGCTGAACCTACCAACAACCGTATTTATATACCTCCATGGACTTCAAAAGCTTATCTTGGCCTACAGATTTCCCTACGTGTGTGCATGTTACCATAGTATTTATCATACTGCATGATAACTGTCTCTTTATCTGTATTACCTCCCGGATTGTAAGGCACATAAGGAACTGTGATTTTCTACCATAACAGATATTAGGTGATCAATCTGGCAATAAATGACAAAAAAAAAAAAAGGAGCTAAATACACTGTATACTTGAAGAATTTCCTTCCAGTCCTGATGACCTGAGTGTATTCTCAAACCTCACTTCTTCATGGATTGCCTTTGTAATAATAGCAGGGAAGAATAAATCAGAATATTTAATGATTAGGGAAACACCATTAGTTTTGTAATTAGTTGTTTAACCATCTGGAATTTTTTTCTCCAAGAAAATATCATTTAACTGCACTCCCTGTAGCTTGGAGCTTGGTAACGTAAGGTCTGTAAACAATTGAGCACATGAATATTTTTTGACAATCGAATTGATTATCTGCTTATTACTTGCTATTAGTGCATAGAAAAATTCAGTCAGTAAATATAACTATTTGCTTATTCTAAAACTTATTTTAAAATATCCTGTGGAGTTTCTTAATAATATTAATTTATCAAATGCTACTAACTCCATTAGTACTTTATGTTGTTTGAACCCATGGAAATGGAAATTATGGGACATGGCCTATACATCTGACTAGCAAGACTATAACTATAACATACCTAAAAGTGACATCAGGGTGACTTGTACATTGTCTAGTGGGTAATTCAAGGTTCCCACAATTTGAGGAATGATTGTGTTGTTGTAATGCATGCATTAGACATAGAAAGGTAGAGTTCATATTCATTAAATCTCATTACTAGCAATTAACATATTACCCATTTAATCACTTTTTATTATTATACTTAGTATGAATTATTTTAAAATACAAAGATATATTAAAGGAATAGAGCAAAAAGTTCTGTCCAACCAACCAGTTTTAGAAATGAAATGCTCCAAATTTAGGTGTGCTTCCTGAAATTTTCTCACTGCAATATTGTTTGCCTCTCCAGTGATAATCAGTATCCTGACCTTTATTATTCCCATGTATATTTACTTTAATCATATATCTGCACGTGTGTATATATACACACATACACATATACATAGAATGGTTATGTATGTTTAAATTATGTGTTGCATGTCTTGTTTTGCATGTTTCCCTAAGTGATGCAAAAATACTGAATGTATTTTTGCCATTTGCTTTTTCCACTCAGTGGATGTGATGGATTCTCCATGTTGGTATTTGTTACTCTAGTATATCTATTTTCACTGTTGTCTAGTACCTTATGGTGCAAATGAACCTATCTACTTTCCTACTGATGAAACTTAACTTGTTGTGTGTGGGTGTGTAGGTGTGAGCGTGTGCACGTATAGAACTCTGAGTATGTGTGCATATATATGTATACAAGCATGCATGCATATGCACATATATACACACCTGTTTATATATACCTGTATGTGTATATACATATATGCATATTATACATAAATAATTTTATATATGCACCAAACGTCAATTTTATGGAAATTTAGTATGTGTCTCCCTAACAAATATTTTGGAGCATTTCTATGCTATATATTTAGCCGTGGAATTGATCAGACTTGGTGGTATAATATATGCAATATCAACTTTAATATGAAAAGAAAAGCCAAATTGCTTTTCAAAGTGATTGCTCCAATTCCCATTAACAGCAAAATTGCATAAGCACTCCTATTGTTCTACGTACTCACCAAATCATGATATTATCTGTCCTTTTTTCTCCCCAAATTATGACTGTAAAATTGTGTATCACTGAGTATTTAACAGGTTTTCCCCATTCTCTAGTGAGATTGAAGAAGTCTCACTAAATCTAGAGAGTTAATTTCATTTTCTGTTTATCATCTATTTGACAATCGTTCTCTACTATACTGTTCATCTTTTTTTTTGCCAATTATATGCATTTTAAAAATTTATTTAGGACACTAATCTACTGAGTGATTTACTTGCAAATAACTTCTTACAGTCTGGTAGCTTTTCACATCACTCTTTTATTTTTTTAAGCACAGAAATTTATACAGGCAAATTTGATAAATTTATTGACCATTTTCCCATGACTCATGTTTTTTTGTTTACATTATTACATATTTACCCCAAGGGATTTGAAATTTGCTTCTTACTCTGGTTCTCTTTTTCCTTTGCACTATTTGCATGTTTAAAAGATATTTCTTATGGTAACATGTATACAACTAAATAACATTTTAATCACTTTCAATTATGCAATTGAATGGTACTAATTATATTCTCAGTATTATGCTACTATCACCACTATCCATTACCAAAGCTTTTCAGTACCTCAAACAGAAGCTCTGTATCCATGACACCCCCAAGCCCCCATGGAAACCTGTAATAAAATTTCTGATTCTATGAATTTGCAAATTCTTTTTCATATATGGAATCAAATGATATCTGCCTTTGTGTCTGATTTCTTTAATTCAATATGTTTTCAAGGTTCATCCATATGGTAGCATGTATCAGCGCTTCATTCCATTTTTATGGTTAATATCCCATTGAATGTATATACCACATTCTGTTTATCCATTCATCTGTTGATGGACATTTGGGTTTTCTCCCACTTTTATTGATCCTTTCAAAGGACCAACTTTTGGTTTCCAGGAGCATATTATTTCTCTCTTCCCTATTTCATTTACCTCTGCTCTAATGTTTAAATTGCTCTTTTTTTAGTCCTTCCAGGTGTTGTTAGCTTTCTTACTTGAGATCTTTCTTGTTTTTAGTGTGTTCAATTACGGATAAAAAATTTCCCTTTAAGCACTGCCTTTGTTACATCCATCCCATAAATTTTAGTATATTGTGTTTTTGTTTTCATTTTAATCAAGGTATTTCCTACCTCCCTTGTGACTTCTTTTTTGACCCATTGACTGTTTAATATGTTTTGTTTAATATGTTTTGTTTAACATGTATTCTAATTTACACATATTTGTGAATTTTCTGTCTCTCCCTTTGTTTATTTTTAGTTTCATTTCATTGTGGTCAGAGATGATATTTGATATTATTTTAATCCTATTAAGTTGAATGTTATCTAACTTATGATCTATCCTGAGAATGATCTGTGTGCACTTGAAAAGAATGTATATTCTGCCCTTGTTGGGTGATAAATTTTACATATGGTTGTTAGGTCTAGTAGGTTTACTGTACTGTTGAAATACAACAAGGCCTCTATTTCCTTGTTGATCTCCTCTCTGTATGTCCTATGAGTTATTGAAGTTCTATAGTGATGTCTCCTACTATTAATGTAGAAGTGTCTGTTTTGCTCTTCAAATCTGTTAATGTTTAATTCAAATATAGAAACTTCTGTTGTTATGTGCAGATTTTTATTACTAATTGATCTTGAATTCATTTTTGCACATAATGCAAGGTAGGGATTCAATTATATTTTCCCCAGAATGATTTATTAAATACTCCATATTTTTTCTCAATGATTTGTAATGTTGTTTTTAATCATGTAAAAAATTTTCACACATGCATCTGTCCATTTCTGTCCTCTCATTTCTAATCCTTCCTTTTTGTCTATCACAGGGTCAAAAGCAAATTATCAGAATAATGATCACTTGTTCTTCAAAAGTTGTCCCTACTTCTTTTCTACTTCTTTATAAGCTTAATTTGCATATAATATAATTCACCCCATTTAAAGTGCATATTCACAGAGTGATGCTAACTGTCATCCTACATTTAGCAGTTGATGGGCATTTGGGTTGTTTCCACTATTTCTCTTTACGCATAATGTTGTTTTCTTAGCGAATCTTGCTCCTTTTTTTTTTTTTTCAAGTATAAACTGCCTGTCAAGTTTCATGAAATACGTTGGGAGATTTTTCTTTTAAATCTACTTTTAATTTATAGATATATAAGAGCAATATATGTATAATAATATGCATTTTATATCGTTTCTTTTCAGTAATGGCCATGTACATCTTTTAATGGATGGGTTCCTAAGGGTTTTCAATATTATTGCTATTAGATCTTTTAAAAGTTTATGTTCTATAAAGTGATGAATATAAATTTAATTAAGTTTATATATTGATCCTATAACTAGCAAAATTGCTAAGCTCTACATTATAAACCTGCTCTAATATTACATATATTTTATATGTAGGTATTCTATCAATGATAGATTTGTTTCTTCCTTCCAAACTTTAAATGTTAAGTATGGATTGGAAACTTTCCAATACTCCTATTTTGCTAAGATTTTTCAAATTCCGATCTACTGAAGTAGATCAAATACATTGTCTATATGTATTCAGATAATTTTATGACTTTTATCTTATAACTCACTGTGTGAGTAAAACATCAGTAGACTTGGTAATATAAAACTTTTAGTGAAATTCTGGGTTATTGTATTTGCATGTAATATTATTTTACAGATTGATAGACTTTGCTCATACTTTAGAAATTTTTTGCAATTATATTAATGAGTGAACATAATATATAAATATCATTGTTGAATGATTTGGCATAAAGATTATATAGTTATACAAGAAGGTTTGGGGAGAATTTCCTTTTTTAAAATTGTTTAAGGCAAAATGGTTCATATAATATTGTGGTAATGTGGTCTTTTAAGCTCACTCGTAAAATGGTGTGATAGAGGAATTTTATTATTTTTAATATCTATAGGTGTTTTCATATTGTTTGTTTCCACATGAACCAGTTACAGCAGTTGAATGCTTTTTGGAAATTATCCCTTTGAGAAGTTATGAAAATTATTGGTGTATTTTTGCATTTAGAAGCATCATTATTATTTCTGTACTGTTTGTTACATTTAAACTTAAGTGTGCACATGTGTGTGCATTCTGCCTTTGTGTGTCTCATTCTTTTCTTATATAGTTCTCATCTATTTGTTAGATGTTTGCTATTTTCTTAGTCTTTTCAAAAAAAAGTTATTTACAATTATTTTCTGAAAGTTAAGAGCTATTATAAGAGGAAATATCAAATGGAGACTCCTTAAAATTTCGATTAGACTAAGGTAGTGTGTCGAACAATGCTTTTACTTGACATTCACAGTGTCATAAATTAGCACCACCATCTCAAAGGCCTCAATTACAACTGCAGTGGTGTCCATCGTGCTTCCAGTCAGGTCTCCTTTATTACCTTCAAGAATCCAATGACAGGAAACTACAGTTTTTTTACTTCTAATTGCACGTTGTAACACCAATTGGACAGGATGAGTATCTATACTAAAATAAATCAGCATGCCATCTAGCATTGGTTGGTCATGTAAATGCTGAAATAAAAATGTACTTTACTTTCTATTTCCATCACCAAAGGATATCAAGCAGTTTGCTTTCAGGTGTGGAGGATTACAGTAACATCTACTGTCTTATCCCTGGGTGATGTCCACTGTCCTGCATTTTGTCACATTATTGTTCAAAATCAATAATCAAGGCCAATATGATTTATCAATAAAGCTATTAAATATCAATATTAGTTATTAAAAATCAATTACCACTGCAATTTATTATCATTTAACCCACTAAATGGATAAAACATCAGAAAGACTCGGGCTGTTGATAATACAATGATTTTTCATATGTAACTTGTGGGAATAAGAATTACCACACACTGTTTTTGGGAATCATCTTGCTATATCTATTTTTTAAATGACAGCTCTGACTTGGTACTCCTAGATGTGTGAATCCCTTTTAAATAAATAAGAGGTCACATGCAGTATCTAAGATTAAATGTGCAGTTTTTTTAATTGCAAAATCACTTTAAAGTGACAAAAAAAAATAACCAAACTTGAAAACCTGATATTTTCCTAATAAATCTAATAAAGCTGATATCTAGCTCTAGTTATCACCTTGCAGTGTTGCCTGCAGTGCATAATTAGGTAAAAAAAAAACACATACACACACACACAAAAACAAGCAGCAAGATTATTTAGGAATACAGTTTCATATTTGAAAACAAGCAAACAATATATATATGTATCAGTTTAGACAAAGATATGAAAGGAATAGATTCAAAATTGCTATTGGTTACTTTGAAGAATAGTATGACTATTGGAAGTTTTTATATATCTGTGTATTTAGAACTTCTTTAAAAGTTTATTTTATATTTATTTAAAAAGTTAATAAAAATCAACAGATTTGCAATGTTATACTGTATCTAATCACTATCAAACTGGGTGCAAACTGGTAATTTAATTCTCAGTTCAATTCTGCTTCCATTACATTTTTTGTGTGGGGGGTGGCAGTGTGCATGATCCGGGAATTGAAACTGGTTCTCCCCATGGAAAGTAAGCATTCTAGCACTGAACCACCCACACACTGTGTTTCCTATACTTTCTAAAGCTATTGGTATTCATATACTTCAATACAAAGGATTTCTGCTTTAAAGATAATAATTCATTGCTATGCTTTTCAATTTTTCTGTATTCTATGAAGACTGGAGTCTAGTGTCTGTTTGGCAGATAGTAATTTACGCGTTCACAATGTAACACTTCATTTATTTGGAAATTATCTACAACAAAATTTGGAGTGAGATTATGAGTAAGCAAAAAGGGCCTCAGAGGACCAAGAAGGAAAGTTCCAGAGCTCATGCTCTCAATAGTTTGCATTTTATTACTAAGAGAATCATTTAACTAGTTCACAGACTCTGAATTTATGATTGGATCATGGTGTTAATAAATCATATTAGATTTATAAAGAAAGAGAACTCTTTCTTTATAAAGGCAGGACAGTGATGCCTCGTAACAAATCAGAACCTATCATGACTAAAAGAAGAAGACTGAAAAAGAAACTGAAGAAAACAGGAACTAGAATAGTCAACCAAATAACTATTAACCATCTACCAATTTTGGTGGTGTCTACATGTTGAGATGTGGACAAGGATAACATAAAATTTAAGATTACTGTCCAGTTTTTACTCTCAGCTCCTGGTTACTTATCTTGTCCCTCCAAGGTAGAAAAGCATTGTGTAGTTAAATATATGGGGTTATTACACAAATACACACATGTACACACATAATCTGTAAAATGCAAGAAGAAAAAAAAAAAAAGAGCTGCTTAAAGTAGAGATATTTACGATATTTCCCTAGTGCTCCCTAGAAGATAAAGACTTTTATTTTTGTTAAAGATCACTGGAACACGAGAAAATCAGCATAGGAATTAGTACATGGTTACTGAAAGTTGACACACATAAAAAGAAATCAAGGAAACGGAGAGTAAAACACTTTCAAAAAGCAGAATCAAAACCCACAAAATGTGGCACGACAAGAACTATTTCATGAAGTGACTCCAAAATCCTGTAAAACAATGTATTTACAAACATCTATGAAGAAAATAGACCAATCAATTTTAATAATGAAGGAATGCTCCCAAATCAGAAATCAATTGATAGAAATAAATTAGTGTTCAGAATAACATATTTTAAGAACAAAACTACCATCTGCACTTCACTAGGTGCAGAAAAATATTTTGACAGAAGTAAACAATCATTCAGGGTTGTGCAATGGTGGCTCAATGGCAGAATTCTCACCTGCCATGCAGGAGACCCGAGTTCCATTCCTGGAGCCTGCCCATGCCAAAAAAAAGGAAGCAATCATTCAGCATCAAATTTTTTTAGGAGGAAATGAATAAATAACAAGAATCATTCTGCGCTTAATCATGTGTTTCTCTCATTACCAATTAATAATAACTTAATGAAACTTTGAAACCATTTATTTTAAATTTGGGAAGATATTGAGCATCGCTACCATCATAGTCTCTACCCAACATTGTACAAAAAAGAAAAAATTTAATAAAAAGTAAGACATCAAGAAATGAGGGCAGGCCATGGTGGCTCAGTAGGAAGACACTCACCTGCCATGCCGGAGACCCAGGTTAGATTCTCGGTGCCTGCCCATTCAAAGAAATAAAGAAAGAAAAAAGAAAAAAATTAAATAAAAAAATGAATGGAAGGACAGCAAGAAGGAAGGAGGAAGGAAGGAGAGAGGGAAAGAGGGAGAAAGGAAAGAAAGAACAAAAATTAATATGTATAAACATTGTGATAATTTAACACTGTCAAATGTTTACACGTAACATGTTTATCCATCAAAAAAATCAAAAAACCTAATGAAAGTTACAAAATATTGCTGTTAGATATTCAGCAAACATAAATTACTATCATTTTTATATACCTGTAATAACCATTCAAAAAGGGAATAGAAGATAATAAAAGTCTACAAAAGCTATAAATAGTTACCATTACCATAAATAGAAATAAAATGAAACATACAAAACAACTTTGGGGAAAATTAAGTAAAATATTGAATGATGTAAAACAAGAGTGGAATCAATGGAAATTATAGTATATTTAGGAAAGGGAAAACTAAAAGTAAAATAAATAAATAAATAAATAATCCACCAATTATTTTACAAATATAATGACATTTTAACCAAAATGACAACAGCATTTTGGTGGAACTTGAAAAAATAGTGCTCATATCCATGTGGATGAACAAAGAGTAAAGAAAGATATTATAATTTTGAAGAAGATAAAAATAATCTCATTAAACCATTATGCATATAGAATCACAGAGAGAAATCGAATAGGGAAAAAGTATAAAAAACAAAAGAAAATCCACTAATTGAGAGCAACAAAAACAAATGCAGGTAAATGAAAGAGAATAACGAAAATAGAGAGAACATTAACTGAAAAAAATAAAAAATAATAAAATATTTAAAAACAGAAAGGAAGGCAGTGCGACAGTGGTTCAGGCAGAATTCTTGCCTGCCATGCTGGAGACCCGAATTCAATTCCCTGTGCCTGCCCATGAAAAAAAAACAGAAAAGAATATAATTCCAATCATATTTCTTTAAAATATTAGTAAAATAGGTAAATCTTAACCTGATTAATTACAGAAGACACAAAATACATAAGAAGAAGGGTAAAAGAAATATAATCACTGTATAATAGATTATAAATTATGAGACAATTATGTTGTCTCAGCAGTACTTGACAATATCTAAAGAAAAATACTTGCTAATCTGGAAAGAAAGAATTATTTTCTAGAAATATATTAATTATCAAAATTCACCTAAAAATATTCGAATTTATGAAAAGTCTATAGAACGCATTAGAAATATGATTTCATATCTACATTTCAACCATGTTAAGAGGCAGATGATTCAAATGTTTCACTAAATGTTTATAGAACACATAATTCCTCTGGTAATTTAGCTATCTGAGACCACAGACAAAGAAGAAAATTAGTCATTCCCAACCTTAATACAAATCCCTAATAAGGACTCTTTTTAAAATTGCTATTAATAAATATTATGTGTAAATAGAGAGGGAAAATAATTGATGAAATATTAGTTATTCAAGTCCACCTGTGTACTTAGAGAAAAGGAGAATGACTGATTTTTAGGTTCATTCCTAAAAAACTCTAATGGTTCAATGTTAGGTCACTTATCAGGACTACTACCTTGGGCCTCGGCACGAGGGGACACTGCTTAGAGGTGGCTTGTTCTGTCTCTCCTTTGGAAACCTTGCTTCTTAAAGGCAGACGTGTCCATGAAGCCAGTGGGTTATGTCTACTGCATCACATTCAAGACCAACTTTTAGAAACTCAGGAAACACAGAACTCCCTGTCCAAATGCTCCTGTGTTTAGAAAGCATCTTCCTAAACCCAGATTATGAGAATTGTATGCAGTCTTGTAATTGGAAGGGTGGGTTTGTTGGGGTGGAGCACAGTGCCCACATAGCTTAGACTTGTGGACTGGAGTGTCAGATTTATGTGTCACTCCACTGTGGCCATCGGATATGAGTTGTGGGCCAGGAGTCAGGTCTCCCCATGCCACCATGACCTGCGGTGGAATTCTGAGGAATAGGAGAATTCAAAACTTTTAACTGGTTTCTGGGTGATTATGAAGTTATATTTGTCAAGGTAGAAAGATTGACATTTTATTTAACAGTGTTTGTAACAACTTCCTAGTTTATTTTTTTTAGTACCTAGATATAGAAAACCATGCACCTTCATTTGTACAATTTCCATAGGCCCCGATTCTTAGCCATGAGCCTATCAGGTTATTTTGCATAACATCAACTAAAAAGCAAAAATGCTTAAAAAGTACTACAAAAAAATGATAAAATCCATATACCATTCCAACAAAATAGAAAAAAATATTTTAAAATGAAAAAAATCATGGAATAAACTATTTATATTTACTGAACACAAAACAGTATGCATAATACAGCCTTAGAAATGTGAATATAAGATTGGTAAATATAAACAACCATAGACCTTGCATTTTAAGAAAATATATAAAATGAAAAAGCTTTTCTCTGAATTAACAGTAGCAATGTATAACTCTATAAAAATTACAGGGACAAATTACAGGGGAAGGAGAAAGGGGAGAGCAGGAGTAGGAGGGATGGAAAAAGGGAGGGAGACAGGGAAGGGGGAGTGAGAAGTGAGAGGCAAACAGAGAGAGGGAGGAAATGAAGTTAATAACAATGTGGCCAAATCATCCATCATGTATTCAATATGCTGTTTCTTTTCTGTTTAAAAAAGCAAAGATATTATAATATTGTTTTTATCTCATTTTTGAGAGATTTTTACCCATTCTTATAGCCATATCTTAGGAGTGAGGCAGAGAAGTGGTAAAATTCAATTTTCCTTTTGATTTGCTCTAGTATCTTGAGTAAGTTACTTTACCAATGTGTGCCTCAATTCCTTTACGTAAAGTGGAGATAAACATATATACATATATGTAGATATATAATATACATATATATTAATTTGCAGGAGCAGACATACGAATTTCTTTTAGTTCAGAAGTAAATACGGAAACATACACAGCGGCATACAACGTGCCTCCTTCATTCTGAAAAACAAAAAAACAAACAGAAATCTGAGCTATTTTAACTTCTTTGTTTCTCACTTAAGGGAATGCTCCCAAGGTGGAGGCTACTTGATAGTTACTTTTATTTACAAAGAATCAGACCCTCAGTGGGGGAAATCTGGTGCTAAATGTACCCTGGATGGTCTCCAACTCATCCCCATATGTCCTTTCTTGTGGCTGCACAAAGACATCACAAAGAATAAGAACTTTAAGCGATTGACTCCGTGTTAACAGTGTTTAAATAATCATATCATCACAGCAATGACCAGTAGAAGCATCTGGAAATTGAATTAGACAAAGAAGTCTGAATTGCTTGTGAATGATTCAGCGCAAGATTGTATCACTGAGTCAATGGCGAGAGCTACTTGGACACTTGGATAAGGGTTTTAAAAGCAGGAATCTCATATAGTGATCCCAAAGTATTAAAACCTGGGAAGACATAGGGGATTCCTTGCAATGACAGTTTCTGCATTCTCCTTAGAGAAATAGTGGATTTGAATCCTGGCAGGGCCCTTACCAGGGAAGTTCCTTAACCTTTAAGAACATCAATATCCTTATTTGGATAATGGAGATAATTTTTCCTGAGGGGTTTATAGCAATCACAGTGGATGCCCTGTCTGTATCCCCTGGACTGCTGCTAAGTCAACCTCAGTTCCTGTGCATGCCCAGAGCATCCACTACATCCCACATGGGTAATCTTTGGTCAAAGAAGCGTGCTTAGTCCATGCACAGGGCAGAACAGGAGCACTGGGGTGTCAACATTCCAGGAACACACCTCAACCAATTAGGAATGGGAGAGTTGTTGAATTTGATGGCAGATAAGAACTGACAGGGCCACAGTTTCTCAGAGGTTCATGGAAGCCAGCCCCGATCACTCACAATGGTGACCCACACTGTAACCCCCCTTATTGACCCTCATCACCTCTCTGTCTCACTGCTCCATGACCTCATGGTGTTTCCAGAGATCATCTCCCAATTGAACCACTTGTGGTCAAATCCTTGTCTTAGAGTCTCTTTTGGGGGTAACCCAAACTAAGATTTTTTCTGAATGTTTATATTATATAGACTATATGAAGCACCCAGCATTACGCCCGATGTGTTATATAAATGTGATCATTCTCTCTCCCTAGCTCTTAGAATCTTCTGGGTTCTGAAATACTGTTCCATTTGCTCACCCCAGAGTCAATGCAACAGTTGTTGAAACTCACTAATAATTTAGCAATGAACAAAGAAGGAAACATTCATATTAATCTCTAATATTCAATCCTGCTTCTCCTACAGTAATTGATGCCTCAAATTGTAGAGGGAAACATGGTTGCTGATTTCAGACCCTGCATTTCCTGGCTGTGACTAAACTAAGGGCGGCCATATGATTTTCAACAATTGTAGGGACACCTGTATGTGGCTTCCTGTTTCCTACAATGGGAAGAAGTCTGCCCTCCCCTTCTCTCTTCTTCTGCCCCTGAGATGAATGTGGGTACAGTGGTGAGTTGTTGTGGATCATGTGGTTGAGGAGAATACTGTAGGGATGTTTCCACTAACTGAGGGCAGGAACTTGGCTCACAGACTGTGTGGTGCATTCACACCACCCCTGGTCTTTATGGCAGATCTTTAAGTTGCTGCCATTTTGAGACTCAATACATCACCTGAACCCATAACTTAATCAACATTCATTAAGGGCAAAGATTATATCTAGTTAGCAAGTCCAAGCTAACATCTATGAGAACCCCTAACACACTGAGTAGAATGAGTAAAGCCACACGAAATAGCAAAGCTATAGCTTTACTGGTCTTTATGGACTTCTCTCATAACGTGTGAAACATGATGTGGGCATTCCTTTTTTTTTATAGTTCTACAGAACATCTGCTCACCTTTAGACTGAAGAGCTCAGAGTTTCAAACTAAGTTGTAATCATTGCCTTAGTTCTTGTTTTCAGTTTTAATTTTAGTTTTTAATTTAGTCTGGAGTCTCATGGAGAGCAATATTGGTAGGCCAGATATCTTATGAGGCTTGTAAGTAAAAACAAACAACAACGAAAAAAGAAAATAAGACAAAAAACTTAGATTATAAATAAAGGATACTTTATAAGGTATTTGAGATAAGGAGAATAACATACTTCTTGACTCAAAAATTTCACTCCTAATTGTATATGCTAGGGTAACTCATATGCACAGGTTCAAGAATAGCCATAACAATCCTTTTGCACATGTATATTTTATATACTAACAGAAAATTGAAAACAATAACTGTCCATTCTCAAAAGGCTGGTTAAAGTATTCAACAGAGTATTACATAGAAATGAATACAGACTATCGGTATAAGCAGCAACATATGAATCTTAGAGATGTAAGTCAAATGGTGCCATTATTATAGAACTTGCAACAAACAATACAAACCAACATGTTGTTTAGGTTAGCATACATTTATAAAATGAATGAAAAAGAGACTTCTGGCAGGAAGAGGGACTCAGAGTATTAGAATAGAAATAAAGCCCACAGTTAAACTTTTTAGATGCTATTCTAGATCTTAAGTTAATTGGTGGGTTCATTTTATTTTTATGCTTCTTACCTTAGATATCTGTTTTGTATACCTTTAAATGTGTTATAATATTATAAAATACGTTCTAAAACCATTTCATCAAATTTTTTGTAGCATACTGAAGTAGAAAAGGCATGGACTCAGGTTTTACATATCTCAGGTCTAATCAACCTCTCCACCAGCCAGCTGTATGATCTGGGGAAATACTTAATATTTCTCTACTTCATTTCACTGTTGGTAAAATGAAGATAATAATTCATACTAATTGATAGGACAAATTGTATGTATGCCTTAGCACTCTGGATGGCATGCAAATAAGGCATCATTGACAGAGGCTATAATTATTTTTGTTATTGTATTCATAATGTTGTTTCAGCTGATTTTTGGTCTCTTGTGGCAAACTCTTTTCATGGTACAACGTAAGGGTAGGCTACAAGCAGTACCTAGAAATGTCAGAGATGATGTTGGGAAAATGGAGTTTCTTTCCCTTTAAAACAATAATAAAACAAATGAGATGTGTTGTTTGGAGACTCTTCAAAATTAATCAATGATATCTGGACTTTTAATACTCTGAATGACCAGACTATATATATAAATTTAAAATCATATATATATATATATATGGTTTAAATTTTATATATGGATACAGTAATTACACAAAAGAAAGTGAGAGGAAACTCAAGTCAAACGGTATCTTAAGTGCTTAGTTTTAGAGTAAAGTTTTCTTTTATAACAAAATCTAGCCATTTTCATTAATGAAAATATGATGAATTAAAACAGAAAGAAAAAATCTCTTGCATTTTAATATCTAGAAATAATCATTTATCATTTAAAGTATTTTCTAACCTTCTTATATGCATATAGAGGCAAGCTTTCATTCTACATTTTTCATTATCTGCAACTAGCATTTTGGGAAGGCAGATCTTTTGTAAAATGAAGGAGAACATTGCCATGCATAGTAAAAGCTACCAGATTTTCGAACATTCATTGTAGAATGTGTTTTTCAGGATTTCATTTCATTCCTATTTTAGATCTGGGGAATGGACTGGTTGATTCAGAAGGTCCCTGACAGCCTGTAGATTTTGCGTTGTCCAGGACTGCTAGTTTTTGTTACAACACATGCGTGAATGAGCATCCTTCTCAGCACTCAATGGCTAGTTGATTTGAACACATTTGGCAAATTCAAGCTTGCAGGGGATGTTTGGAGAAGACTAACCTTGGGCTTGAGGGCTTGTCAATCATTTAGCGACCACTTCATCATGCTGAATATAAACATGTTAATATTAGCAAAGGTGAACAAAGAAATGTTGAACAGCATTTTATTGTCTTTTGAGGTAGAAAAGAGAGCACAGTGAAAGCCAGGAAGACAGAACAATGAGACCTGACTTGAAAATATGACAGTTTATAAATGAAGAAGAAACATGCAATCTGACAGAGCATCCCATAAAAAGGTGTGCTAACTTTGTCTTTTGATGATGCCCTTTTTCATTCTCCAAATAAAAAACAAAAATTAGTTGCTTTGGGGTCTTTTCCCTTCCCCCAATTATTCTGTATTGTTACATTTGAAATGCTGAATATGAAAAGGAAGAAAAAAAAGGCACAATTCACATAATACACCAAACTAATTTCATTTCGAGGGTGAACTGAATTGGAAAAATCTCATTTTCTTAAGAAAACTTTGTATCTCATAAAGTCTTTATGTGCTTTGGAGGAATATGCCTTTGCCCTAAGGAGACGCCTCTGCCATGTGTACAAGAGAGAAAGGAAGAAGAATAAGGAAGAAAAACTTTCTTTGTGCAAACAATCTGCAAAGTCCTAGACATTTTAATTCCATCATTTCTCCATTATTTCTTGGTTGATCAACCATTTTTCCCCAAGCAAACACTCCCTTATCTGCTTTTCTCTTGCCTCTGCTTGTGCAAATCACAAACTGCTTTTAATTATACCAGGCCCACTCTCTCCACCTGATGATATTGGAGTGAACTAGAAAGTGCATTAAGCAGCTTCAGTGGGATTTTATATGCACTATAATGACCTTTCAATATGAATTCTTGGTAAGGAAAGTAGGATTTATACTTTTCATATTCTATAGGAAGTTGTTCTTTGTTATAAGATGTCACTTGTAATCCGCAATGACATTTGACTAGAGGTGTAAAAATGTCATATTTTGCCATTGACAGATCCAGTCTGTTCTTTCTTGTTCTCTCTTGTCACGGGATAAGAGGCTCTTTCATGCATATATATGACAGCTCGAAATGTTCTTTCAATTGGGTTTTCTTTCCTTCAGTTATTAAATATTCAGGATGTTCATTATGCGCCAGAGCCTGAATAATATAAGATTAGTGGGAAATCTTTGCAGGAGCTTTTATTATCATTATTAATATTGATCATGTATGCTGCACTCATTTTTCTACTTTGAAAACTCAAATGTCAATAGAATAAGTAAACCACACCTTTCCTATCCCCCCTCCCCAATAGGTAAGTGCAAAAAGCTTCAGAGTGAAAAACAAGAACATTTTTTCTTCTTAGTTTTTGAAAACTTGAGTGAAAAAGAGGGTATTAGAGCTGATCTTCCAAGTCTCTCCTGCTAGAGAACAGTTTGACAGATCGGAACGTTAAAGCACAGAGAAGTGAAACAATTCTCCTGAAGAAAAACAGGTTAGATGAGGAAAGGGTTGGACTGAATTCCAAGACCTTTTTTTAAGTCCTAGATCTAGGAACTTCTGACCACTTTGCCTGGCTTTGAGAGAGTTGAATAAATAGCCTAGCTGTCTCCACTGCTCAATTACAATTTAGTTCTGCAATGCCAGTAACTATATTCAGGCTCTACTTTACTCAGGGTCCAAATCATGAGAATGCCATATAATTGAAAATAATAACCCTCTCCCTTGTATAAATAGAATCAGGAACATATCTAACATATGTAATGTACTCTTCAGTTTATCAGTGCTGTCACGTGTTTTTGCTACACTAGCTGCTAAATGCATGCACAAATAAGTGAATGGAAACTATAATTTCATTTTCAAACTTAAAAGCATAATAGCCCAGCATGTAATGACCAAGGCTCCTTGGCACAGTAAGTGGGGCCATTCTTCATCTGGACACCCCTCTTATTTCTCTACCCTCCTCTTTCCAGGCCTCTGCCACATGACTATGCAGACACAACAGCTACATTTTCATCAATGGTTCCATGTGCTTGCTCATCCTTGACTTTTGCTCCTCCTGTTTATCTTTCTTTGGGAGGGGGCGGGGTTCACGGTAAACCGAACCTGGGTTTCCCGCATGAAAGGCAAGCATTCTACCACTGAACCACCCGCGCACCCTGTTTCATTTTTTAAGAGCATTTTTTTTTGTAAGTCTTCATAAAGAATTTGCTTCTTTAGTCCCTGTGATGGTTAGGTTCTGTCAACTTGACCAAATGACTATGCCCTGTTGTCTGGTCAGGCAAGCACTAGCCTGACCATTGCTGCAAGGATATTTCATGGTTGGTTGAGTAAATCATCAGCCAACTGATTGTATCTGTGGCTGATTATATCTTAGATCAACTAAGGCATGTCTCCCAAAATGAGATGATCCAATCATCTGCAGGATTTTGAGGAGGAAGAGAGATTTTTTTCATTGCTTTTTCAGCCACTGAGCCTCTCCTGTGGAGTTCCCCCAGACCCATCATTGGAGCCACCAGTCTCACAGCTTGCCCTATGGATTTGGACTCTTCCATTCCCAGGATTGCAGTGAGACACCTTTATAAATCTCATATTTACAGATCTCTCATATTAGTTCCGTTTTTCCAGAGAACCCTAACACAACCCCCTACTTGTTTTAGTTTGCAGCATAGACTTCAGTTCTTACAAGCAGATAATTCTGACACTCCTCCAATATGTTTTCTGACCCTCCAGAGAGTTCTTATCAGCTTCTTTTATAACCATCTGTATATCTCCTTCTGTAAGCTACTTGAGGACAAGAAGTTTAATTATTATTTAATCTGGGGCACCTAGAAGATTCTCCAGTTGTACTGGGTGTACAATAAAGTTTGTGTTTTTAAAATAGAAGCTAAGTGACCTGCTCAAATATAACAAATGAAAAATAATAAAACTAGCATGACATGTTGATCATAAGTCTCCACCTGGCATCATTGGTATTCATTAGTATTATGCCCTAATCATGCTAACTAATCAGTCAAAGTCCTTACAATCCAGATTATATATCAACCTTGTGGAGTGAATGGAAAAATGAAATGGAATAATGCATGTAAGTTTCTTGGCACAGAAAATGCTACATACATGTTAGCTATATTAATTCTATTTTTCCTCCAAGGATATTGCAATAATTTATTATGCTGCAGTTTATGAAGTGCTTGTTTCTTCCAACAAAATATTTAAAATATTTTTATTTATTTTTTGTTTATTTAATTTAATTATTAATTTAAAATATTTTGTTTTCCCCTTAAAAATATTTATTTTTCACAAATTCAGTGGGTTAAAATTATATCTTTGCATTATAAGATCATTTTATTTGCATTTTTGTTTGTTATGCATATGACTGCGCATCTAGTCAAGGGTTTATAGGAATTTTCAATGAATTACTTTTATAAAATCAGCTGATTTCTATTAATCATTAATTTCTTTATGTCTTAAATGAATTTGCCCCTTTGGTGTTACATGTACTGCTATTTTCCATTAATTTCTAAATTGTCTTTCAACTTCTTTTTATAATGTTTTCATGTGGAAATTTTATATTTTTACATAGCCAAATTTGTTCTTTTTGTCTTGTTCTTTGTGACTTCTGTATTTTGTGCCTTGGAAAGTTCCTCCCTAGTCTAATTACTGTTAACATAGAATTTTCCCACTTAAATTTTATTGATTTAATAGTTACCATTTTAAAATTTAAACCATTAATCTATCTATAAATCCTTTTGATGTAAGAACAATGTATGTAACCCAGCTTATTTTTTTTTCAAAATATTATCTGATAGGTGGAGTTCTCCTTGAATTATTCTTCTTTTTCAAAAATGTTCTGGCTATTGCCACATGCTTATTTCTCATATGAACTTTTAAATTAGCTTGGCTGTATCCCCCTTCTACTCTCTGTAAATCTTGTTAATGTGTTTAGTCAAATCCCATGGAATTCCTAAAATATATTTAGGATAATTGTAATCTCTGTAATAATGAGTCTTCCTATTTAAGAAGCAAATATCTTTCATAATCAAGACACGTAACAGTCTCAATAGTTTCCATATTTTATAGTTATTGAAAATAGAAGATTTTATTATAATTTCTGGTTGCCCTTATTTGTATATATAATGGCACAGTCAGAAGGTCAGGTAAAACGTTTTGTAACTAGATCAATTACAAATTCTTTTATCGCTAAATATAATCATTTGATTGTCTTAGTTCTACTATCTCATCGTCTTGTCATCAGTCTCAATTTTAATAGCCTGCAGTAAGAGCAAGGAATAAATCTAAACATCAGACTGCTGTAATAGCTAAGATTCCTTCACAGGTTACAGAGTGTTACTGTTTTCAGTCAAAAATGTCCTTCAGGCAGCAATGCTAATAAGTAGAAGGAGTAAGAGAATATGGATTTGCAAGTACAGATTTATTTGCATCTGTAGTACCTAAATCCATGGCAAAATAACATGTATCCATTGTACCCAAGACACAATCAATCCCTTTAAAATAATTCAGTTTCTTCCTTGCCTGTGCCACAAATCCTTTCCAAACTCCTCTCCAGATTTTCTTCCAATAAGGCCTTAGCTATAAGGCATACTGCTCTGCTTCAAATCAGCATCTAATTAATGTGTTTATTTTCTCATTATAAAATCATTATCATAAGGTGAGATAGCCATTGCCACTGCAATGAGGAAGTAAGCCTGAACAATTTGTTTTAATGTCAATGTAAAATGTACTTTATGAATATGTACCTGGAGTTCTTTTAATCTTGGTGATGAGAGATTGTAAATTTTCTAAACTTTCCTGGCTTCTCCTTATATCATCTTTTCTGCTGCATTTTTGGTCTGTATGCTTTTCCCTAGTTTATTAGAATTTCTGTTTATTATTTTAATTGCCATAGCTAGTCACTTCACCAACACAATACATACTTCCTATGATCAATATCAACCAATCAACATTTCAGTAACAGACTTGTGATTTCTTAGAATATAATTTTATTGTTTTCATTTTATTTCTTAAATAAAGGCACCTTTTTCTTTCATTTAATTTTTATAAACAAAATTCAAACTTATTGCATATCATTGCTCTGCTTCTTTCTGTTAACATCTGTCTGAAGTATACTTTATCAACTTTTGCATTTCATTCCAGTAACTTCATCAGGATAGATCTAGGTTTTTCCTGAAATTTCATTTAGTATTTTTCCCCCTGAGTCCCAGTACTCTCTTTTCACCTCTTGATATTTCATCCTTATTGAAAAAAAAAAGGATCTTCCTTACATATTTGAATGCCTTTATTTCTTGAATCTATAGTTTTATTTTTTTCTTCTGGAATGCTTCACTTAAGGAAGAATGTCTCCTGCCTCCTTCCCTCCTACCATTTAAGCCATTCTGCCCCCTTACTCAAGAATAGTCTGAGATATAGTTATAATTAAGCCAACGACTCGGCAAAGCAACAGCTCAGTTTGAATGAGCAAACTGAGTTTATTGGAGGCTAAGAAACAAGAGGTAATAAAATGACTCTAACAATCCTTGAGTTCTCCACCAAGGTACTCTGAAGTTACTCAGTGCCCTAGAAACCATGAGGAAGCTTGATTAGGGAGGGTGCTCCAAGCAGAAATGTGGGAAGACCAACAATCCAGTGGCAGAAGGAGGAAGAGGGCTGGGCAGATGCCCAGTGAGAGAGAGAAGGGGTCAGATTCTGTGAAGACTTGGAGAAATAAATAGCATTTGGAAGCACCAAATCAATTGAAAAGGCTGCCTTTGTGGATTTTTTTTGCAAATTGAGAACAAGACTTCAGATGGAACAATGAAAAGCTAATCCACCTTGAATAAATGTCTCTTTGTTTATTTATACACCTAATATACATAACACAAAGGCTTCCTTTAATATGGAAATATAAACCAAAAAGAAACCAGAAGTTTACTTTTTGATTAAACCCTTAGAAACTGGTAACTGAGAAGGACTTCCCAAATTAAGTTTTTACTATGCTATGACATGTAACCTCAAACACTATGACAATAAGCTGCTTGGGATGAAAGCAGAAAAGAAAATGTCGATAAATTGAAGAGGATATTCCTTTTTCATTGTTATAAGAGTCCTAGAAACATACTCTAAACTATCAATTTTTTTTTCTAAAGTTTTTATTCCTCCTCTTCCTTTTAGATGGATTAAAATTTTAAAATGTCTTGCTGCCATTCAGTAAGACATTTAAAATGAGGACCAAACAGCGATTTTGGAATTAAAAAATCTGTGTTTGAGTCCTCTCCTACCTCTAACTCTGTGACTTATCTTAATTACTTTAGAACAGTTCTTAAATAAAAATTCTAAAATAAAGTTTTATAATGTATGCCATAAATATAATCATATGAGTCAATTTATATAAATTAAATTTATCAAAATTAATTCAGTGCAATGTAACGCAGTAAACAAGCATCTATTGACAGCCTAAGATTTGTAAGGGGTGTGAATACAAATAAAAGTACCATCTCTTTCAAGTCTCCCATGCTCTTATCTAAGCAAACAAGGCAAGTCTATTTGATTGGCTGCCAAGGTCAGCTTTCTGCTTTACCAGATCTTGAATCACTTAGCAGAACTCAACTAACAGACTCACAAGGAAATGGAATATGAATGTACACATCCATTAATTAATTTATCCTTGGTAATACACCTGTCAAGAGAGCCAGCACCTTCTGTCAACCTCACTAGAGATTTTTCTTCCTATTGGCAAACTACTTGGGAAACCACATAATGGGAAGATACTACGTAAAAATGAAATCAAAGGAGGAAATTGCTAATACGTCATATATTTAAAGGCATTAAAATGTAAATGCTAAGAAAACCCAATGTAAAATGTAATTTATCGCCTTGTAATTCCTGCAGAAATTTGACTGATTGAATTCCATCCCAAAGAGTCCCAGTAGAAACTGACTGGGCTTGATTCAGAGCCTTGAGACCGCATGTCTTGCAGTTTCGAATAGAACTCTTGGATAATGACTTGATAGCATCATATAGTCATACAGTGATGAAATGTATATGTTTTTCACGTCAGCTAGACTTTGATTTGAGTCCTAGATCTAGAAAATGCAAACTGGAAAAGTTTAGATGTTTTATAACCTCTCTGAGTTTTCTTATTTATCAAAATGGAAAAAATAACAAAGCTCTACCTTAGTTTATTTTGAAATTTCAATAATGTACATTTTAGCATAGCTTTGGTCACATAACATGGTGGCAGACTCCATGGTTCTCTGTGATTTCAGAGCTAGCAGTGAGCATAATTGCAGGTAGGACACATAAGCTGAGAAAGATGGAGACTTCATCTTATATGAAGAAAACACAGACCTCTCTTTGAAGGGTTCACACTGAAAGGCGCATAGGTTCTGGAAACTAGATATGACTTATAACCTTATTTAAGGCAAATAATCAAATGAGCTATGGGTTATGGGATTATTTTTGTGACTGAATGTATATAGTGTATATGAAGTTTGTAAATCTACCCTTTCCCATGTTCCTTATAAAGTGGTGTGAAGTGAATCAATTCAACTCACTCACCGTCAAGCATTCTGCTAACTCCCAAGACCATTACAACTGTGAACAGGGGACCATTCCTGTCTTAAATGAAGACCTTAAATGAGAAATAATAATATTAGCTGTGCTATTGCAATAACAAGAGTATGCATGGTGTGTTTGCACAAATACAAGAGGAAAGATAGAAGAAACGTTTGAGAGGAAATATTATGAACTTATTATCCAGTGAGTTGAAATGAGCCAAAAGAGTAATCAGGTAGGAAAAACCAGGGGACAGCTATATGTGAGAAGGTAAGGATTCATGCTTGATGCTCAATTTGTTATGTGGAACATACTATAAAGAGGCCATATCCTGCAAAACTTCTGATAACAAATTAGAGTTTCGTAATTAAATAAAGGCAATGAAGATGTTCTGAAAAATACTGGCAGGACAGTGATATGGTTGGTGCAGAAACATACAAAAAAATCCTCATTTATTTTGAAAAACTTCACAGAGAACATCACACTGAAGGCTGGGAGGACAGTTGGGACAGGGGAGAGATGATGAGTGAGTCTGAGTGTCACAGTGTATGGAATACACCAATAGAGCAGGTTGTAAAACCATGCTATACGTCATTTTATGAAAAGATTTTTCAACGTGACCATTTAAACATTTCCTCCTATGATCTTTGTAATATAATGTTTATATTTAATAGAAAGAAGCAGGAATTAGGAAGTATGCACTCCTAGTACTCTTGGAAATGTCATTATGACAGTCAAATGGAGAAGATGACTAGGTTACACCTACATGCACAAAAGACCATACCCCTTGTTTAAAAGAGATGGAAGAAATGCATTCTCTCTACCCATTGAAAATGGCAGCGAATGAATGCAAGGGGTAATTACTGCCATCAAAAAACTTTTGTGAATCACCTAAAGCCCATCATCTCATCTTGGAGCACAACCTCAAGGCTCTTGGAGTTGTATTGGCAAATAAACATCAACAACTCTAAAAACACAGGTTGGTCCACTTGGGTATCATGGAAAAATAGTTGCATTTCCAAAATGAGGGGCAGAAAGGCAAAGAATATTTCCAAGTAGGCCATTTGTAACCGTCCTGAAATAGCAATGATTTGTATTTGCATAATCATTTCCAATCATCTTTATATGCATAAGTTTGATTGAACATCACCAACTTTGGAATCAGACAAATGCCATTGAAGACTTACCTGATCTTATGAGACTGCCTAAATGGTCTGTGAACCTGAGTAAGTTCTATGACTTCTTCGAACCAATGGAAACTGAATTTTCTCATCTGCAAAGAGATGTAATGAAATTTATTCCCTTGCAGATTGGGGAGGATTGAGTGAGATACTGCATATATAATGTTTGACCCAAGGTCTGGGGTATGGTTGGTAAGCAATTATTTTTAATTACATGATATTGTTAACATAATTAGTTTCATTTATATTAATTACCAAATATTAAACCAGGAAGGCTTTATTTTCACAAGTTTTAGAAAGTATTTTATCAGCACATGTTTTGTAGATAAGAGAATATAGGCTCAGAATGGCCAAATGTTTGCTGAAGTTTGCGTGGCAGGGCTAGAGCTCAGAAACCATTGTTCTGCTTTCACCCAGAGCTGGCCTTGCTCTCAGGTAGACTAAGCCTGACCATCTGCCCCCTAATAAAGCAAAAACACAATCATGGGGCACACACAGCCTTTCACGAAAGACTCAGCATTCCAGAGATCTACCAATTGGTCGGTATTACATATTTGCTAAAATTGGAACACCTTGGTGTTTCTTATTTTACTTGAGTTTAAAACCCAAACATGTTTCAAAATAAATTTTCTTTAGCCTACCATAGAGAAGGTATGACATAAATCCAAAATCAAAACACAAATAAGAACTTAAAAAAATTACCATGCCCTGAATTATAGAAACAAGTTTTGTTAGGTTTAAGATTGTGCATGGCAACAGTTACTCTAAATTCCAAGATTAATGGAATAAAACTGAAATCATTCATTCATATATATATATATACACACACACATATATATGTATATAATTATATCTGGAAATCTTTTCTTATATTCCTTGAGCAGAAATAAAATGTGCAGGACAATTCTCTGTTTTGCTTTCCCTGTGTAATCTGGGCATTGTTTGGGAATCTGAGCTGGAAATGGTACAGACAGTAAGATAACAAGAAACCCCATTCATCATTCTGATGGCTGTTTCACTTTATCTGTGTGTAAATTTCTAGTGATAGAGTAGGCTGTCTCTTTCTTCACAGAGATATAACCAATGTTTCAATTGAACTAAAGTTCCTGCTTCTTGTAATCAAGCTTCAGGGAGTCACATTGTTATTCATGTAGTCTAGAAAAGAAGAGGTAGCTGAAAGAAAGTGGACAAAGCAAAAGAGTAGACTGTTTACTTATGTCTCATTGTCAGACATCCTAGCATCAACTCATTAACATAGGAAGTATGTTAAAACATAGGATGTATGTGAATGCATATATATATAAAAATACAGATAAATGTACCCTTATAGGGATATTTTAATAGCATTGAGTATGTGATACTCTATTGTTCAATAGAACTTTCAGCTGTAATGAAATGTATAGAACGTATATTATGTTCAACGTAGTAGCCACTAGCTTCATGTGGCTATAGAACATTGAAAAATAGCTAACATGACTAGGAACTGCATTTTAACCACATTAAATCAAATTAATTTAAATTTGAATATGCAAATGTAACTAGTAGCTACCGTATTGCTAAATGTATCTCTAGAGAAACCACCAATTCATTTGGTCTCAAATTAAGCATCTACATCATATATTGCTGGACACATCCTCTAATAGTCTTACAAATAATTGGTTTAAAGGGAAAAAACGATAGACACTTGCATAGTTACTGATGAGTATGCTTATGTGTAGGGAGGGGTCTTATTCAACTGGGGGCAATGAGGCAGAAGACCACCTCTCCCAAGTGCAGGGGCAGATCCACACTTTCCACACATATGGGCAAGCTTGTTCCCTTGGTCAAAGGAGGAGTCTTTGGTTCAGACCTCAACCTCCACAGTTCTGGCCTGGAAGTCACTCTTCTTTCAACTTGTCCCTTCTCTGTTCCTTTCAGTCTAGGCTGGAAGTGGTTCCACTCATACAAATTTTACAAACACTTATCAGCTTTACATATAGTTCATAGGGGTCTAAACCATCAGAAAGAAGAGCTTCCCACAGATCCTTCCTGGATAATTGCATTTTCAATCCTGATTGAAATGGTGGCTGGATCCATAATCAGCTAAACCATCAAATGGAGCCTTATTCTCTGAGACATTGCTGTTTGGAAGCTTAGAGACATACCTATAGAACTGCTTCATGTTCTAGTTTCAGAGCACACTATTTGAATAGTCTCAGAATTCTCCAAACCACAAATTTCTGGTTTATTTGTTCCCTGAAGTTCGGTCCTCAGCTTATCCCATTCAGTCTCCCATTTCACTATAAGCTGCAAGGAGAACTATAAAATGTACCTTCCACATTTAGCTTGGAAATCTCCTCAGCTAAATATCCAAGTTCATCACTTTCAAGTCCTGCCTTGCATCTGACATCATAACTCAATTTCACCAAGTTCGCTGTCAGTTCAAAACAAGGGCTACCTTTCTTCCAGTTTCCAATAACACATCTGGCATTTCCTTCTAAGTCCCAAGCAGAAGGACTTTTGATGTCCATATTTTCACTGACAGTCTTTTCAGGAAAATGTTGGCCATTTCTGTTGAGCACCTCAGAATTCTTCCTATTATGCAATTCCAAAACAATTTCCACATTTTTGGTGTTTCCAATAGAAGCATCCCACTAACCTCATACCAAAATTTATTTTATTTTCTTAGACTGCTCAAGCAAATACCATGCAATGGGTCAACTTAAACACAGGACTTTATTAAGTCATGGTTTGGAGACAAAAAGTAAGTCCAAATAAAGGTGTTATCCAGGCAATGTTTTGGTATGGAAGACTGGCATACTGGGGCATACTTCTAGTTATCCTTGGCCCTTGGCCCCTCTGTCACATGGCAATGTACATGGTGACCTCTCCTAGCCTCCTTGTTCTCTTCCAGATTCTTTTGAATTTCAGCTTCTGGCTGCTACCTCTGGCTTTCTTCCTTTCTTTTTAATTTCATTCTGTATATAAAGGACTCCACTGATAGCATCAAGACCCACCCTAATTGGGGTGGGTCACACCTTCACTGAGGTAACCTTACCAAAATGTTCCTATGTACAATGGGTCACAACCACCAGAACGGAATACATTTAAGAACGTGTTATTCTGGTATATGTAGTACTCCAAAATGCCACAACTGCTATGGAGAGCTCATAAAACTTTTGGAAAATAAAACTCCTTACGAAATAACTGAATTAGTGAGATTTTATTAGAAGATATATCTAACCCCACTAAGTAATATGCAGTAACTATAACTGGTCTGGGATTTTTAGGTAATTTCTAATCCAAACCCATATCATGACTCAGAGTTGTTTGGGCATTAGAATCTGCCATTTGACTTTAAATCTAGGTAAGATTGCCTTACTGCTGATGTTCTTTCTAAAATAACATATGTTGCCATTATATTTAATCAGTGAAACAATCCAGGCAATCAGCAATGCTTCAAAGGCATGTCATCCATATGCATTTGTTAACACTTAAATATTTACTCCCAACTATAACTCAAAACAAAATTTTCCATTTCTCTCTTAATTTTTAACATTATATTAGTCAATTGAATAATAACATACATATGATTACAAAAGTAAAATCTCCTGTAACAATTTATATTTATGTAAGCTGCTAATTTCATACAAATAAACTTATTAATGCATTTCTTATAGTATAGTGAGTTGAGTAGAGTCCCCCCAAGCTTACAGAATCAGCATCTTTGCAGAATCTAATTAAGGAAAGGACTGAGAAGCAATCACACTGGATTAAGGTGGATCCTAAATGTAATAAGACTGTCCTTACAGAAGACAGAAAATGACACACAGTGACACAGAGAAGGACCCAGAAGGCACAGGAGGATGGAAGCCCAGATTGCAGCCATGTGTCTATGATCAAGAAATGTCAAGGATGGCCTGTATCTACCAGGGACAGGAAAAGGCAAGGAATGATTCTCCCTTAAACCTTCAGGTAGAGCCTGGGTTTCTAGTCTCCAATACTGTGAGAAAATAAATTTACTTTGTTTTAAGCCACAAAGTTTACAATTTGTTTTGCAGCCTTATTTACAATTTGTTTTGCAGCCCTACAAAATTAATACATATAAGAAAATAGATGGATAATTAATTTAAATATTACGGAAGTGTGCATTACTTAATTCACACTGTGACAAACATTGTACAATCTTTGAGAAAAATACATAAAATCATGAACACTAATTCAAGACAGAAACATGGAAATTTTGATATAATACACTTGTAATTCTTGTGGAATTAATCTTTATATTAGATACTTTTAAAATTAAAGAAAATAAAAATCAGAACTAGGCACAACTGTTAGTGATTTAAATCTTATTTTATCAGTCTTTAATAGAAATAGTCGTATTTGAAATTCTTCACATCTTATAATGATGAATGAAAAGCAAACTGCTACCTTTTACATATCAAAGTTTCATAAGAATGAAAAATAGGGCAAACAATAGCCTTGATTAACCATCTTAACCTAATAAATGCATAAAGATTAGAAGGAAAGGAAAAGCTATTGGAGTATAATGTAGTTTCCCAAAATTCTCTTCTCCATGAATTTCAATTGGAGCTACACAGCAGAAGCTACCTGGATGAGAACAGCTATGGGAAGTGGTCTTTCAGGACACTAGCAAAAACTTTAGAAATACAATTAAAAAATTTATACAATATAGTAAAAATTACTGTTTTGCCTAAAACTTCAGATTTTTATAGCCCATTAGTCCATTTCTTGAGGGTAACACATAGCTTCAGATTTGGTTTTCTCTTATTGAACAAAATATGTATTCTTTGAATTTTAGTATATACAATATTTTTGACAGATGTCAAGTTTAACCTTATCAACACTTTATTAGTCTTTCCTTATAAAAAAGTATATATTTCTCTACCATATTAAGTCTAACATTTGATATGAATCTTTATACTTGATGCATTTTCTGCCATCTTTAGTAAAGCATAATAAACATTAAATAATAACCCATATTGAATAATATTTAATTTTCACTTGGCAATTATCTAAATTGTATTTTTAAAATTATAAAATGCAGTGATTGCACAGTGCGAGAGATATTAAGCAGAATACAGGAGTCAGGGAGTCGTTACCTAGATATAGACAGGACTAAGTCTTAAGAAATAAAGAAATAAAATCTGCTTATATTAGGTAGAATTTTTCTTACTTATTTCTTTACACTAAAAGTACAGTGAACGGCATAAAATATATAAATGTTTATGTGCATATGTATGTGTTTATACATCTGTTGAATATATATATCTAACTATCATATATTGGTTTGCAATATCTATATTCATTTTTAGGTTAATACTAAATTTTTCTCCAAGAACAATGGCTGGCATGAATTTTTGTTCAACATTTGTAAAACTGATATCCATTTTTGTGATATTTCTGCCATTATTTTTACATGACTCCGCCTCTAGAAATAGAAAATAAAATGACAATTTTAAACTGTTGGTGTCCTATTTAAGAAAATTTTAGAAAGCCCCAACTTCTCAGCATAGACAGTTTCATATATAAGAAACAAATAAAAGCATACTTAGATAATTGATCATTACGGAAGTCAAGAGATTCTTCTTATGACTGAAAGAATGTTTGTGGAGAGTCAATTTTACAACTGGTTATCATGATCATTTCCTGTGTAGCCCATGTGTGTTGAAGTTGAAGAAATAAAAAGTTGTGCCTTAAAGGAAGATTTTTTAAATGCAATTTTATTGAGATATATATTCACATACCATATAGTCATGTAAATTTTACAAGCAGTAATTCACAGAATCATCATATATCTGCACTTTCATTATCAAAATTGAGTTTTGAACCTTTTCATTACTCAAAAATATAACAAAATACTAATAAAAGTGAAAAGAATACCCAAAACATTTCATTCACCCATCTCCCCCTATAATTTATTTTTTGTCTCTTTTTTTCTTTACTCATTTGTTCATACACTAGACAGAGGGATGTCAGTAACAAGGTTTTCACAATCACATTGTCATACCTAAAAGCTGTATAGTTATTCAATCATCTTCAAGAATCAAGGCTATTGGGGGTGTATGGGGGGTTCAGTAGCTCACCTTTCACACAGGAAACCTGGGTTCAATTCTGGGCCTTGCAGCGCTTCCCCCCCAAAATTAAAGTAATCAAGACTATTGTGTTACAGCTCAACAGTCTCAGGTATTTCCTTCTAGCTACTCCAATATACCAGAAATTGAAATGGGATCTCTATATAGTGCAAAAGAATGAGCTTCAGAATGACCTCCTGGCTCTATTTGAAATCTCTCCATTGCTGAAACTTCATTTTGTTTCCATTTTCTTTCCCCTTTTGGTCCAGAAGTGTTTCTCAATCCTAAAATGCTGGGTCCAGGATCATCCTTGGGGGTCATGTCTCACATTACCAGGGAGATTTACACCCCTGGGAGTCATCTCCCAAGTAGAGAGGAGGGCAGTGAGCTCATGTGCAGAGTTAGCCTAGAGAGAGAGATCACATCTGAACAACAAAAGTGTTCTCTGGGTGTGACCTTAGGTATACTCATATTTTCCTTATGAATTCCTTATGAATCCTTAGGAATTCCATACTCATATTCCTAAGCTTTTCCTTTGCAGGAATAAGTTTCTTAAGATCAAACTCCAAGATTGAGACAATGACCCTTCAAATTGGCAGTTCCCAATGATGGGGAGAATATCAGGTCTTCCCCAGTTAGGAAAGTTTAATATCTCCACCCTTCTCACCATTCCCTCAAGGGCACTTTGGGGATACTTTTTAATTTTCTGCCCAGATTACTCTGGGATGTATCTAGGCATATCACCAACCTGTACAAACCAACTAGATCTCACTGAGGATGGCTTTTTTTTTTAAATAAAGTTTCACAGATATGTTCAGGTTATCCATGCTTTTGCCCAATAGGGAAGACATTTTTTAATTTAAGCTGCAAGAAAGAAGAGATTTTTTTTTTCAAGCCTCTTGTTCGTTTGCTAGCTGCCAGAATGCAATATATCAAAAAGAGAATGGCTTTTAAAAAGAGGAATTCTTTAAGTTGCTAACTTATCGTTCTAAGGTCAAGAAAATGTCTTAATTAAAGCATGTCTATAGAAATGGCCAATCAAGGGCATGCAGAGAAAAATACTTTGGTTCAAGAAGGTCGATGAAGATCAGGGTCTCTCTCTCAAGTGAGAAGGCACATGGTGAACATAGTCAGGGTTTCTCTCTCATCTGGAAAGGCACTTGGCAAAACATGGCATCACTTGCTAGCTTTCTTTCCTGGCTTCCTGTTTCATGAAGCATCCTGGGAGGCATTTTACTTCTTCATCTCCAAGGGTCACTGGCTGGTAACTCTCTGCTTCTCATGGCTGTGTCGTTCTGCTCTGCTCTCTCTGAATCTCCTTCTGTATTCAAAATCGTTCCTCTTTTTATAGGATTCCAGTAAAGTAATCAAGACTGATCTAGAATGGGTGGAGACATGTCTCCATATAACCCAGTTTAACAACCACTCTTGATTGACTCGCATCTCCAGGGATGACCTAATTAAAGTTTCAAACATATAGTACTGGATAGGGATTAGAAGAAATGGCTGCCTTTACAAAATGGGATTAGGATTAAAACGTGGCTTTTCTAGGGTACATACATCCTTTCAAACCAGCACACCTCCCTTTAAACATCTCTGTAATAGTCATAGCAGGCAGAGAATACTGGCTTGTGGATAACAAAGGCCTGAGGTATTCACATTAGAGGGAAAGATGGTTAGAGGAGTAGAGACACAAATAACATTTGAGAACATGTCAAAGAAAACCTAATCTTTGTAGAGAATATTTGACCTAGTTTTTAAGTTCAAATCTGCACCTAGAATAAGGAAACAATCCAATGGAAACCCTTTTATCTCCTACAAGAGGGATCTGTATTCAAAATTACGCATATAATATGTACATTTGCCTTAAATATTTTACTTTTCCCCCCAAAAAAATTAAAACATAAATCTTTTATTAGCCTTTAGTCATAGATCAAACACTTTCTTTTTAATATAAGTCCTTGATTCAGGCTCCAATTTTTTTTCTGCATAAACTGAATTCATCCTGTGGCTTCTGCCGTTTCCAGTTTTTTAATAGCATAAATATAAAACAGAAAATGTGGAATTTTCCTTAATTTTTAAATGAACCCCTTATTTTTATCTCATCCACACCACATTTGACACATTTATGTTTCTATGTACTGATATTCACTAATCTTTTTAAAACATATAATTTATATTTCATGGAAGAAAATTCATTTTCATACTTGTGTTAATTGTTTCATATAGTTAAACTATGCCTTTGCATTCACAAATAAAATAAGTAGATTTGGGAACAAGCTAAATGGACTCTTCACAAACACACAACTCAAACGGAGGAAGCCTACGTTGGAGAACGCACTTTGCCTCACACCATGGGCACGTAGCTGTGCATTTTGCAGAAATAATGGAAGACTTGCCTTCTTCTGGCCAATGGGTGAAATGGATATTATTCAAGAGCACTTCTGTAGCACTGATAATTGAAAATGAAGGCTGTTGTTCTGGCAAGTTGACAAAATGTAATATACTGAGTATGGACTGGTTTTTAGCAATGGTGATTTATTACCTTACAAGTTTACAATTCTAAGGCCATGAAAATGTCCAAATTAAGGCATCACCAGAATGGTATCCTCTCTGAAGACCGGTTACAGGCAATCTTGGGCTTCTCTGTACATGGTAGCAAGGTACGTGGAGATGTCTGCTGTTCCTCCTCTCCCAGATTTCGTTGCTTCAGCTTCTGCATCCGTGGCTTTCTCTCAAAACTTCTGTGGGCGTTCGCTAATTTGATCTCTCTGGGCATTTTCTGTGTGTCCTGTATCCTTTTATAAAGTACTCCAGGAAGGAGATAACTCACCCTGAATGGGGTTGGTCACATCTTGATTGAAGTAACCTAACCAAAAGTTCCCATTCACAATAGGTCTACACCTATGGGAATAATTTAACTAAAGAAGATACTTTTCTGGGATCCAAAAAGCCTCCAAACCATCACAGATGGTGAGTACTGAGAACTGCTTAGGTCCCTCTTGGACAATTGCAGGGGTTTCTGTAGCTTTAGGGAGCCATGGCCATCTCAGTTTCTCAGTTCAGAGGGATTTTTCCCCTGGAAAGTTAAATTTTTTGTGTTTTCCCATCTCTTATAACCATTCTCCCTTTGATTGGTTTAGATTTTCTTAGAAGAGAATAAGGGACATTCATTATGCCTTCTTAGGAAACCAATGCCAACCCTCCTTGAACGTTGGCTTAAAATAGGCTTGTATAGAAAAGACAAAACTATAATATGAAAAGTCTTACTAAGACCATACAATGAAACCTATGTCTTTTTGTCAATAGTGTAAAAATGTCCATTTTCACCAAAATAATTTAGAAATTTCATGCATTACTTATGAAAATCCAAGCAGAATATTTTTTCTTGGGACATGACAAGTTTGATCCTCAAATGAATACAAAAGAACTAAAGCGTACAGTAGCTAAAATGAATTAAAGAACTTGAGAAATGTTTGCCTACCAGACAGCAAGACTTATTATAAAGCTATATGAATGAAAATATCCTGGGATTAGAATTGGTTTAGATGAATAGCCCAATGGAATAAAATAAACCGAAACAAATCTCTTATCAGAAAACCTCATGTAAGAATAAATTGGAACTTCTAGTTAAGGAAGAAATAGCTCAGGAAGTAATTATGGGACACGAGGAAATATGCATTGAAAAAAAATGGAAAAAAAAAATCCTACCTTCCCTCCCGCTCTGTGCCTTGTCTGCATATGTATGTACACAAACACACAAGAGACAAATACCAAGTGAATACAAAACTTAAAAGAAGAAAATGGAAATTTTAAATTTTTCAAGAAATTTGCTGCTATTGGAGCAAAATATATCTCTAAATAGCACAAAATATAATATGCTCCTCTATTAAAAATTTAAGATTTTTCGATTAATAAAATTCACCTTAAAGAAAATTTAAATGTAATAGATTGACTGAAAATGTATGCAGTGTATATGACTCTTAGAAGTTCATTATCCAAAATATATAAAGAACTCATAAAAATCAGGGAAGAAAATCAAATAGAAAATTGGCAATGGTTTTAAAAGGGCAATTCAGAGAGAAGGAAACTAAACTAATCAATAAGCATTTGTAAAGATGTTCAACCTCAGGTGCATACCTCATAAAACCATAATGAAAAGCTATTCCATATCTTTGATATAAGAAGGTTTAAGAGCTCTGACAATACCTCTTATGAGGAGACAGAGCAACAGGCACTATTGGGGAATGTAAATTTGTGCAACCACTTTGGGGAGAAATTTGGCAATATAGGGTAAATGTGAACATGTAGATCCTCTTTGAATCAACAATTTCTCTTTCAGGAATAAACCTGAAAGCTCAGAGAACTATATAAAGAGTGCTTACATACGATGGAATATTATGCAGCTTTAAGACAGGATAAACTTATGAAGCATGTAATAACATGGATGGACCTAGAGAACATTATGCTGAGTGAGTCTAGCCAAAAACTAAAGGACAAATACTGTATGGTCCCACTGATGTGAACGGACATTCAAGAATAAACTTGGAATATGTCATTGGTAACAGAGTCCAGCAGGAGGTAGAAACAGGGTAAGATAATGGGTAATTGGAGCTGAAGAGATACAGACTGTGCAACCGGACTAGATACAAAAACTCAAAAATGGACAGCACAATAATACCTAATTGTAAAGTAATCATGTTAAAACACTGAATGAAGCTGCATCTGAGCTATAGGCTTTGTTTGTTTGTTTGTTTTTGTTTTAAAAAAAAGAAGAATGCTGCTGGTAGCTTGGGAGACAAGTTGAAAATCTTAAGTGCTCATCCATAAAAGGGTCAATAAATAAAGAATGGCATGTTTCCAATGTGGAATAATGTACAGCAATTATGACTAATTTATTATTCACCATCATAATAAATATCATTTATTAAATGTATAATCTCACAACTAAAATCCCAAGGAAATAAATGCAAGTTTATTGATGATAGAGCATCCCACTTATTTAAAGTTTAAAAACCTGCAAAACAATATATCATTTAGACAAAAAGAAATGTAGCAAAAGAACTGCTAAATGCACTAGAATAATAATCATCTGATCTGAGGTGTGGGTTAAGCTGAAGAAAATGGAAGATGAATGGGGCTGGAAGAGGTAGGTTAGAAACTTCAGTAAAATCTGTAGTATTTATTTTTTTATTGCTAAATTTAAATTTAAAAGGAGGAGTGGAGCAAGAGTAAATCCACCTCTCACTCTCAGATTCCAATCTTTCAATGCAAACATAACCATTTGATAATTATTAGATATCATTTAAAAATATATGTGTATAAACACATATATACTAGGATACTTAAATGAAAAAAACTTCACCAGTATGTTGGAAACCTACACCACACTTCAGTTCCTCGTGGCCTCTTTTGTCCCACTTTCCAACCAATGTGGTGTGAACCTAACCACTTCACACAAATAGCCACCTTCATCTCCTCTCCAACCTCCTCCCTGACCTGTTCCTTCAGGCTTTTCTGTGGATATCTTGGTTTGGCAGACCAAATTGATGCCCTTACAGGAGGAACCCAGAAAAAGGAATAAATTAAAGCCCTAGTCTAGAAGCTTTGACCAGCTGTGCCCTAGAGGGTCCTGAAAAGCATGTCAAATGACTTTTCATCCATTTCCAGGTGTTAGAGTAATTGGTACACTGGAGCAATGGAAAACTTGATGATGCACCATTATATTGATTTTCCTCTCTATTTTTTCTCCCTTTTTTCTTGCTGTCTCTCAACTCCTGCTCCCTGGGTACATAAAGGTAATAGGCAATTACCTTTATGCATATGCCTATTTTTCAGGCTCAAATTTCTGGGGGACTCAGGCTAAGACAATAAAACTACTAATATAAAAGCATGTGACATTGCATTGACAAATAGCCACATACAGACATTTAAAGGGAACTATCTACTAGAGACAGATCTTTGACTATTGTCCCATAAACTAGATTAGTAATATGGAAAGTATTCCACATATGGAGAACATTTGTGAAGAGGTTTCTTTGCAGAAAACAGCTGTCTTGTTCTCTCAAGGGAAGAGAGTGTGAGGGCAATTATATCTTTTAACAGAACTCCTTGGACAGCATCTGATGTGATTCCCTCCAGTGTTATGGCATACCAGCCCACATCTGACTTTCTGACCACAGAAATTTGAAAGATAAGATAGCTGCTGAGTGCCCTCAGCTTTAGTAATGGAGCTTGGAGAGAGCCTTGGCATTGGAATCTGCCTAGATTTCTAGGACTTCTGTTGAGAAGGATGTGGGAATCTATCCAGCAGACCAAAAGGGTGCAGGGAGCCAACAACACAAAGACCTAGATAGGTTATAAGCAACAGACACCTAGTCTCCTTGTATCCTTTCTAAATATGGCCATCTACATCACAGACAGGGACTTCAGCAGTGAAAAGTGCCCAGCACAAGAGACATTAACGAGAGAAGAAATCAAATGCAACCAACTGGAGAGAAATACATGCACCAGGGCAGAGGGAAGCAGCCAGCTGTAAGCCTTTTCAATAAAGTCCCTTGAGGGAGAGTGATTGTTTTGAAGTCTTCCAGGCGGGAGAGTATGAAGCTATGGTACCAGTGCAAGAAACACCTTCCTAGTCTTTCAAGTTCCATCCCTTCCCACCACCAACCTGGAAAAAATAGTCAGATAGCTGCTATAACTTGAGTGATGGTGGCACTGGGATGGTGTGGACATTTATAAGGGCAGAGTTCTTATTAAAACTTTGTTCTGGACAGTATAAACTCTGAAATGAGGTTTTATTTGCAATGTCAAGTGATCACTTATGTAAGAATGAAAAAAAAAACTAAATAAAACCAAAAATTGTAAAAGGAAAAGTGGGAAAAATAATGCTGTAGCTAACATAAGATATATTTATAACTACATGCACATTTATGTCTATATACTCGTATTTATTTACACAAAATAAGAGTACATGATACAAACTGTTTTGCTCCTCCTTTGTTGTTTATATTTCCTGACTGCTAAAATAAACAGTTGTTGAAAATTATAGGCTCAAGCTTTTAAACTAGGAGAAGCCCCAAATCACAGCATCGGGAAGGCAATGCTTTCTTCCCAAAGACTGGTGTTCTGGGATTGGCTGCCTGTGATACTCAAGTCTTGGGTTTTTGTCACATGGCAATGCATATGGAATTGTCCCCTTCTTTCTCTTCAGAGATGGGTTCCTTAATTTCCAGCTTCTATGCCTCTCCACATGATTTTCTTTCACAAAACCTCCAGTGAAAGGATTAAGGCCCAACCTCATTCACTTGGACCACACCTGAACTAACAATAGCGTCCTCAAATGGTCCTATTTTCAATGGATTCATACCCACAGGAATGGATTAAGATTAAGAAAATGTTTTGTTTTTGCTTTATTTTTCTCCTGAGGTATATATTTCAACCTACTGCAGTGCTTGTTTTAAAAAATATATATTGAGAATTATTTTCACATCAGGACAGTTTTAATCATTGCATAATAATTATCCAACAAATATGCTGATTGATTACCACTGTATAAACTGTTTCAAACAGAATAGATTAAGAATAAAGACATCCTTTCCTTCCTGTAATTGTGTTTTCATGCTCAGAGGAAATTTATTAGTTTGATGTATGTTTATAGTAAAGAAAAATATTGTTTTGTTTCGTGTGTTTTTTTCTCCAAAATATTACTGCATTTAATATATTAGTTGAAACTTTTAAACAAAAATATAAAATGTGGATCATTCCAAGTCAGCAATTGTGTACTTATATACCTGCTTCATTCTTTCAAAGTATAATATTTTATTGCATGGTGTGATTGTTTTATAACTAATTGATTTATATATAGATTAATTTTATAATGAAGTTCTAACCTTTGAGCAGTATACTATACCTGCCAGACTTCTGGTTAATGCTCTAAAAATATTTATTGATTTGGTGGACACTTTGGGCCAAAGCCAATTTTAATATTATACTCTGTTCCAGTTTTCAATTTTTCTGATATTTCAGTCTCATAAACTACCCTTTTTCTTGAACCTCAACTTCTAACCAATATACAGCAATTTTGAGAGTTCTTTTCTCCTTATCATCAAAGATTTAATATTAGATGGCTTTAGTGAAGGCTCATGTTCCTAAGAATTCATTACGGGAGAATGTATTGCGTGATACAATTGCAAGTAATGAATATCAAAAGGTGTTCAGATTATATGAGCAAGGCATTTCAGGGGAAGTAGAATTTTTTGCATTTAATTAAACTAAAGAACTAGTGTAGTCATTGAGAATACAGTGTGTGTTCTTACTGGTGGATTCTTGCCAAAGCAGACTGTTATTTCCTTGTCATTCTACCTATAAATTCATTATTTGTGATCTTTTCTCTGCTAAACAACCACCTAGACCATGTGTAGTTCATGAGAGTTCAAATATACATTTGACAGCTTTTGACTTATATCTCACCAGTGAATTCAGAGGAAAAAAAATCTATTCTTGAGAATGAAAAATTGAAAATTTTACTACTAAAAAATTTCTTGCAAATTGCCAAGTATAAACTTCTCATTTAATTAAAATAGTGAGAACACTGGGACCTATAGAAATGGGCATGTATTTAGTTAAAAACAAATCAGCAAACTTAGATGTCAAAGAACTTGTCTTCCACACTTAATGATCTACTGAACACTTCTCTAATTAATTCCCACATGCATGTAGAAAATGCCAGTCCCATTGTAAAGAGATCCCTACATCAGAAGATTGGGCACAAATATTCGTTCACCTTTCATACCTGTGCTGAAAGTGCTTCCCCTGCAGCCTGTTCCAGTGGTAAATGTTTATTCTCTTAAGACTTGTATGCCACACAGAGTTGGGTCATTTCTTCTATCTCCCTATTTCAGTTTTAATACCATTGTTATTTCCTCTTACTAAATCTCTCCCTCTTTATGAAACGTAAACAATGAGATTCCACCACCATCTAGTCTTCCTCTTTCCATTTACTGACCTCTAGGTTATTAATCCACCTTCATCAGTGAAAGAAGCAGAGAATCTTGGTTTTCCTCTCCAACCAAACACCTGCCATTGGAAATGTCTGTCTATATTTGTGATCAACACAGCTTAAAACAATGCACACCTAATTTTCAGCTTTTAATACGTTGTCTACCCACTCTTACTATTTATCCATCTAGCCATCTGTTAGAACACTAACTCAACACGAACTGCCTTCATCACAACTCACTTCGCATGGAAGTATTGAGATCTTGAAATTCTGATCATACCCACCCTACACAGACATTCTATACTTATTTCCATTGTTATCCAGCCTCATCCTAAGGATGAGGGTGACCTAACACCTGAACTATTTCCTTACCAGCGCTCTTAACACACTATATTTTAGCTTTCTGCTACTTATTTTAAAACACCTATCCTATAACCCTAGCTCAGTACTAAAATTACATTTCCCTAGTCCTGTTTTAGATCAGTGGAACATTATGGATGTAATTTCATAAGTATGAATTGCTCCATGTTTACCACAAATAGGCAATCAACATTGTCCAACTATCTTTCTATATGTCTTAGTTTATCTATATTTCTCGTGCATTATATGACTCATTACAAACTGGATCCCCTCAATCACATGTAATACCCACATAGACTTATTTTTCATGCCCTCGTAGCAAGCAGAGACATTCCTCTTTGTATCTGGTGAGCTTGGCTTGGAGCAGCTTAAATATTGCAAAGTAAAAATTGTCTTAGGAAAAGAAAATGTACTGTTTACACTGAAGAGGACTTTAAATATCATCAGATCCACTCTCTCAGGGTTTTAGAAATAAAGTCTATAGCATGTCTAGAGTCACACAGCTTTATTGAATCAGAGCCAGGAATATAACTCAGGTATTATTATGTCTAAAGGTAAATCACTTATACATCTACTGTGTATTTAGCTACAATGTTACACCCTATAGAGCATTTTCTTTGGATTGGTTAGCTTATTAAGTCATGTATTTGTTTGCCGGAATAAACAAATAAATAATAAAAATAAAAAGCTCAAAGAATTAGCATAAAGTTAATTCTCCCTCAAATAAATTGAGAATCTCAAACCTGATGCGTCTATTCTTAGGTCTATATACAATGTGCATTTTATTCAATTCATAAGAGTTTGCCACATAGTCTGGTACACCCAGTCCATGATTTAGCAGCCACTTCCTAGCAACATCTCTACACTGGACGGACTGCATGCACCTGGTTTAGTCAGCCTCCCATTTCTGCCAAACTTTCACTTAATCCTTACTACAAACCTATATGATAATACCATCATGGTCTCCATTTTACAAATGAGAAACTTTAGGCTAGGTAAGTTAATCCATCAGTGCATACATGTGGTGGTAGAAGAAAAGCATCAGACAAGAGGCTGTATAACTTCAAACTCTTGGATCTTCCTGCTACATCACACTGCCTTTCAAAAGCTGTGCTCTGTGGATCCTCTGGCTAGACCCTGATTTGGATTTCTCTGTGTAATCATTTGTCTTGTTTTGTAGTATCATAGACTTAGATAAGCCATTGTTGTTGAACATGTTTTTCATGGTTTTAAAGAGAAGCTCCCTAAAAGCCTTGTCTCTTCGACTTGAGAATCTAATCTGTCTTACTTTTACCTTTTAATTATTTCAAATAATAGGAGCCAAAAAGGACAAGCCTACATGGTTAAACAGAATTCTCTTTAGTTTTGTAATACACTTTGTAATCTTACCTATAAAAGTCTTCTGCTGTTCATCCTGTAGTCATTATTAAAATCAGGTTGTTTTGAGAAAGCCTCAAGCAGTCTGTTCAATTCTATAAAGACAGATTTGGCCTACCATGTGCCAAGCATGTGCTTGGTGCCAAGAAAATAAAGATGAAAGACACAAACGACAGAGCCCCCGACTTAAAAGAGGAAAATACAACAATGGAAACAAAAAATTTAGTGTCCTCATCAAACGTGAGTGACAGAAATTAGCCCAGGGGATGATGTTAGCATAAAGAAGGGTCTTTCATCCTTCCTGGGTGAGAGGATATCTGAGTTGAGGCATAAAGTATGAAGTTGCCAGGTAAAAAAAAAAAAAAAAAGGTGTGTTTCTCCATCGCCACAGGGAGTCAGACACAGCAGTTATTGTTCTCATGGTTATAATATCTTTAATCTTCTCTTCCTGTGAAAAAAGCAGAGAACTCGGAGGCAGATAGAGATAACTGAAGCCCTTGCCCTATTATTCTTAAGCTTTCTGGTTGTATGGATACACAGTTAAGATTCCCTGGTCCTTAGGTTTCTTCATTTGTACAGCAGAGATACCACCATGGGAATTTTTCATGTTTTAACATATGGATCAAAAATTAAATGTGACTGCCTCTTTTGTCTAATAAAGAGGAACAGAGACTTTATTTACCACCTCGGCCCACTTAAAGCAACTGAAAAATGGAATATGCATACAAACATACACATGTATATATACATACATACACAGATACATAAGCATCTATACATATATATATTATGTATACATATATATATAAATGTGTTTTTTTATTTTTGCTTTTATGAGGGGATTTATTAAGTTACAATTCTAAGGCCATGAAAATGTTCAAATTAAGGCATCTATAGAAAGATACCTTGACTCTACAAAAAGGCCAATGTCATCCAGATTCTCTGTCACATGGAAAAGCAAATGGCTATGTCTCCTGGCCCTTCTTTCAAAAATATCTCTGGGCTTCTGTATCCTCGCTTGTTCCTCTTGCAGCATTTCTGTCTCTGAGCTCTCTCAAACTATCTCTGCTTTTTATTCTCTCGTAAGGATTCCAATAAAGATGATTAAGACCCACCTTGAGTTGAGTGGGTCACCTCTCCAGGGAAACAACCTAATCAAAAGGCCTCACCCACAATAGGTCTGCCCCCACAAGAATGGATCCGAAAAAAATTAGTCTTTTAAAATATTTTTATTGAGAAATATCCACATATGTACAGTCGAACCATATTATACAATAATGGCTCACAATATAATCACATAGTTATGTGTTCTTCTCCACGATCATTTTTAGAACATTGCATCACTCCAGAAAAACAAATGAAAAGAACACATACATCCCATATCCCTTACCCCCCTCTCATTGACCTACAGTCCATATCCTGGATAAAAGGAGCATAGTCACATGATAAGATTGTAAAAACTATAGGTTATGCAGTCTTCAAGAATCAAGGCTATTGGAACACACTTCAACAGTTTCAGGAGCATCACTCTAGCCATTCCAATATACAATAAACAAAAAAGGGATATCTATATAATGTGTAAGAATAACCTCCAGGATAACCTCCTGACTCTGAAATCTCTCAGCCACTGAGACTTTATTTTGCCTCAATTCTCTGTCCCCCTTTTGGTCAGGAAGCCTTTCTTATTCTGATGATGCTCATCACCAAGAGCCAAGACTCATGTTGCCAGGGATATTTATACCTCTGGGAGTCATGGCCCACACAGAAGGGGAGGGAAGTGAGTTCACCTGCCAAATTGGCTTAGAGAGAGAGAGAGAGAGGCCACAGCTGAGCAAAAAAAAAAGAAGCTTTTTGGGGGTGAGTCACACACAATTTTACTAGATTTAGCCTCTCTGTTGCAGGAATAAGCTTCACAGGGGAAAGGCCCAAGATTGAGGGCTCAGGCTATCGAATTTGTCGTCCCCACTGCTTGTGAAAATATCTGTAATACCCCAGATGGGGAAGTTGAATATTTTCTCTTTTCTCCCCAGTCCTCCAAGGGGACTTTGCAAATATTTTGTTATTCTTGGCCCAAATTACTCTGAGATGTATCAGGATATCACACAAACCTCTACCAACCAAGAAGATCTCATGCCCTATTCAAGATTCCTTGTAATTATGATGTTCAAGTAAACTGATCATAGAAGTGAAATTAGATAATATCCTACCCAAAATATAAATTTTGCACTAAATAAACATCTCTCCCTTTGATCTTGCAACAGAGGTTACAGTTAGAAAATATGGGCCAAATCATCCTTTACCCTGTATTCTGATTTACCTTAGTCATATCCACATCAGCTTCAGCCATATCTCTAGATGAAGTCTGATCACATTTTTGGCTTTTTAAATGGTTGCTAAATGGGGTAATGCTGACTTTTATAGCTTCAGTCCTCTAACTCTGAATCTCAGGTGTCACGTAAATACCAAAAGTTTCAGGGAATGATCAAGTTATATACAAACAACTCAGTATCTCAAAATTTACAAATATCACTCATGACTCCTAAATATATGTGACTGCTGTGTGATCTTACAATCTAGGAACTTTTACAAAGAGATCCCAACCTAATAACCCATGCTCTCAGCTTAAATTCTTTGAGTTTGTATATTATAATTAATCTATATGAGTGAGGCATGATATTTGTCTTTTTGTTTCTGAGCATTTTATTCAGTATACTTGTCCTTAAGGTTCATTCACTGAGTTGCAAGTCTCACAGCTTCATTCCTTCTTGTAGCTGCCCAGTAGTCTGTTGTATGTAAACACCACAGTTCCCCCTTTCATTCCTCAGTCAATGTACCCTTAGGCCACTTCCATCCACTGTGAATCCCAGATGCTGCTACCGTAGACACCAGAGTGCAATGATTCATTCATGTAGCCACACTCAGTTCTTTCAGGTATATATCTATCAACGGGGTTGCATCATCATATAGCAACCCCACCCCTAGCCTCCTGTGGAACAATGACACTGACCCCTTTGGAGTGGCTGCACCTCTCATCTTCCCTACTAATAGTGTATAGGTACATCTGTTTCTCCACATTTTCTCTAACACTTGCTTCTCTCTGTTCATTTTTCAATTAATTATTCAGGCATTGTACAATCCAACTTTAGTCAATAGACATGCCTTTGCCACCATAATCTATATGAAGACCCTTTCTTCATGCCCCTCACTTGTTGACATTTAGTTTTGGAATAATGCCTTTGTTACATTCAGTGGAAGCGTATTACAATGTTATTGTTGACTATAGACCCTATCTTGTGTTGATGTACCTTTTCCTGTATAGCGTTCATTTCAATACCTTACAATGCTGATATTCATTTGTTCTCCCTGATGCAAAAATGTTTGAATATTTGTACATTTAAACATCATCATTGTCCACTCTAAGCACTCACAAGTTATACTGTCTCATTCTTTATCTTCTATTTTTCCTTCTGGCTTCATATGTACCCCTACCTCTTCTCTCTCAATCATACGCACATTCACCTTCATTCAGTGAACTTTTATTATTGTGCTGCATCAGGTAGTATTACGGAATTTTTACAATCTGTGCTGTTGCATAATCTGTATTTCTTCAGCACCAAATGCCCAATCTTGACTCTCTTTCTATTCCTTAACTTTCTTAATTTTAACTTTCAAAGTTAACTCATTAATATTAATTCATATTAGTGAGTCCATACAGTATTTGTTCTTATGTTTCTGGCTAATTTTACTGAACTAATGTCTTCAATGTTCATCCACATTGTTAGATGCTTCATGAATTTTCTGTCTTAAAGCTATGTAACATTCCATCATATGTATATACTACAACTTGTTTAGCCACTCTTCTGTTGATGAACATTTGGGCTGTACTCTTGATCATCATAAATAATGCTGCTACAAATATTGCTGTGGACATGTTCATTTGCGTCCTTACCTTCAGTTCCTCTGAATATATACGTAGTGATAGGATTGCTGGATCTATGGCAATTCTGTTATTAGCTTCCTGAGGCACAGCCAAATTGACTTCCAGAGAGGTTGAAGTATTATGTTTCCATGAATAATGCAAAAGTGCACCCATTTCTCCATATGCTCTCCAGAACTTGTCATTTTTTTAATGGCCATTGTACTGGGTGTGAGATGATATCTCATTGTGGTTTTGATTTGCTTTTACCTAATAGCCATTGAATTTGAGCATCATTTCATGTGCTTTTAGCCATTTATATGTCCTCTTCTGAGAAGTGTCTGTTCATGTCTTTTTTTTTTTTTTTAGAGTTCCCATGTAGTCTTTATTCCGCTCCTAATGTTTTTTTCATCTAATTTTTTTATTAATTAAAAAAATTAACTAACATAACATTTAGAAATCATTCCATTCTACATATACAATCAGTAATTCTTAATACCATCACATAGATGCATGATCATCATTTCTTAGTACATATGCATCGATTTAGGAAAAGAACTAGCAAAACAACAGTAAAAGATATAGAATGTTAATATAGAGAAAAAATAAAAATAATAATAATAAAAAAAGAAAAAAGCAAAAGACACAAACAAACAAGCAAACAAACAAACAAAAAAACTATAGCTCAGATGCAGCTGCATTCAGTGTTTTAACATAATTACATTACAATTAGGTATTATTGTGCTGTTCATTTTTGAGTTTTTGTATTTAGTCCTATTGCACAGTCTGTATCCCTTCAGCTCCAATTACCCATTATCTTACCCTGTTTCTAACTCCTGCTGGTTTCTGTTACCAATGACATATTCTAAGTCTATTCTCGAATGTCGGTTCACATCAGTGGGACCATACAGTATTTGTCTTTTAGTTTTTGGCTAGACTCACTCAGCATAATGTTCTCTAGGTCCATCCATGTTATTACATGCTTCATAAGTTTATTCTGTCTTAAAGCTGCATAATATTCCATCGTATGTATATACCACAGTCTGTTTAGTCACTCGTCTGTTGATGGACATTTTGGCTGTTTCCATCTCTTTGCAATTGTAAATAATGCTGCTATAAACATTGGTGTGCAAATGTCCATTTGTGTCTTTGCCCTTAAGTCCTTTGAGTAGATACCTAACAATGGTATTGCTGGGTTGTACGGCAATTCTATATTCAGTTTTTGAGGAACCGCCAAACTGCCTTCCACAGTGGTTGCACCATTTGACATTCCCACCAACAGTGGATAAGTGTGCCTCTTTCTCCACATCCTCTCCAGCACTTGTCATTTCCTGTTTTGTTGATAATGGCCATTCTGGTGGGTGTGAGATGATATCTCATTGTGGTTTTGATTTGTATTTCTCTAATGGCCAGGGACATTGAGCATCTCTTCATGTGCCTTTTGGCCATTTGTATTTCCTCTTCTGAGAGGTGTCTGTTCAAGTCTTTTTCCCATTTTGTAATTGGGTTGGCTGTCTTTTTGTTGTTGAGTTGAACAATCTCTTTATAAATTCTGGATACTAGACCTTTATCTGATATGTCGTTTCCAAATATTGTCTCCCATTGTGTAAACTGTCTTATTACTTTTTGATGAAGTTCTTTGATGCACAAAAGTGTTTAATTTTGAGGAGCTCCCATTTATTTATTTATTTATTCTGTGCTCTTGCTTTAGGTTTAAGGTCCATAGAACCGCCTCCAATTGTAAGATTCATAAGATATCTCCCTACATTTTCCTCTAACTGTTTTATGTTCTTAGGCCTAATGCTTAGATCTTTGATCCATTTTAAGTTAACTTTTGTATAGGGTGTGAGATACGGGTCCTCTTTCATTCTTTTGCATATGGATATCCAGTTCTCTAGGCACCATTTATTGAAGAGACTGTTCTGTCCCAGGTGAACTGGCTTGACTGCCTTATCAAAGATCAAATGTCCATAGATGAGAGGGTCTATATCTGAGCACTCTATTCGATTCCATTGGTCAATATATCCATCTTTATGCCAATACCATGCTGTTTTGACCACTGTGGCTTCATAATATGCCTTGAAGTCTGGCAGCGTGAGACCTCCAGCTTCGATTTTTTCCCTCAGCATACTTTTAGCAATTCGGGGCACTCTGCCCTTCCAGATAAATTTGCTTATTGGTTTTTCTATTTCCGAAAAATAAGTTGTTGGGATTTTGATTGGTATTGCATTGAATCTGTAAATCAATTTAGGTAGGATTGACATCTTAACTATATTTAGTCTTCCAATCCATGAACACGGTATGCCCTTCCATTTATAAGGTCTTCTGTGATTTTTTTAAACAGTTTTTTGTAGTTTTCTTTGTATAGGTCTTTTGTCTCCTTAGTTAAATTTATTCCTAAGTATTTTATTCTTCTAGCTGCAATTGTAAATGGAATTCATTTCTTGATTTCCCCCTCAGCTTGTTCATTGCTAGTATATAGAAACACTACGGATTTTTGAATGTTGATCTTGTAACCTGCTACTTTGCTGCACTCATTTATTAGCTCTAGTAGAGTTGTTGTGGGTTTTTCCGGGTTTTCAATGTAACATATCATATTGTCTGCAAACAGTGATAGTTTTACTTCTTCCTTTCCACTTTTGATGCCTTGTATTTCTTTTTTTTGTCTAATTGCTCTGGCTAGAACCTCCAACACAGTGTTGAATAATAGTGGTGATAATGGACATCCTTGTCTTGTTCCTGATCTTAGGGGGAAAGTTTTCAATTTTTCCCCATTGAGGATGATATTAGCTGTGGGTTTTTCATATATTCCCTCTATCATTTTAAGGAAGTTCCCTTGTATTCCTATCCTTTGAAGTGTTTTCAACAGGAAGGGATGTTGAATCTTGTCAAATGCCTTCTCTGCATCAATTGAGATGATCATGTGATTTTTCTGTTTTTATTTGGTGGTATGGTGTATTACATTAATTGATTTTCTTATGTTGAACCATCCTTGCATACTTGGGATGAATCCTACTTGGTCATGATGTATAATTCTTTTAATGTGTTGTTGGATTCAATTTGCTAGAATTTTGTTGAGGATTTTTGCATCTATATTCATTAGAGAGATTGGTCTGTAGTTTTCATTTTTTGTAATATCTTTGCCTGGTTTTGGTATGAGGGTAATGTTGGCTTCATAGAATGAATTAGGTAGCTTTCCCTCTGCTTTGATTTTTTTAAAGAGTTTGAGGAGAGTTGGTACTAATTCTTTCTGGAATGTTTGGTAGAATTCACATGTGAAGCCTTCTGGTCCTGGACTTTTCTTTTTGGGAAGCTTTTGAATGACTGATTCAATTTCTTTACTTGTGATTGGTTTGTTGAGGTCGTCTATTTCTTCTTGAGTCAAAATTGGTTGTTCATGCCTTTTCAGGAACCCGTCCACTTCATCTAAATTGTTGTATTTATTACCGTAAAGTTGTTCATAGTATCCTGTTATTACCTCCTTCATTTCTGTGAGGTCAGTGGTTATGTCTCCTCTTCCATTTCTCATCTTATTTATATGCGTCCTCTCTCTTCTTCTTTTTGTCAGTCTTGCTAAGGGCCCATCAATCTTGTTGATTTTCTCATAGAACCAACTTCTGGTCTTATTGATTTTCTCTATTGTTTTCCTGTTTTCAATTTCATTTATTTCTGCTCTAATCTTTGTTATTTCTTTCCTTTTGCTTGCTTTGGGGTTAGTTTGCTGTTCTTTCTCCAGTTCTTCCAAGTGGACAGTTAATTCCTGAATTTGTTCATGTCTTTTTGTCCATTTTTAAATTGAGTTGCTTGTCCTTTTATTGTTGAGTTGAAGAATTCCTTTGTACATTCTGTATACTAGATGCTTACTTATGTGTGGTTTCCAAATATTGTCTCCCGTTGTGTAGGCTGACTTTTTATTTTCCTGACAAAATTTTTTCATGAACAATAGTGTTTAATTTTGAGAAGATCACATTTACCTATTTCTTTTTTTTCAATGCTTGTTCTTTGTGTCTATTTTCTAGGAAACCACTGCCTATTACAAGATTAGTACAATATGTCTGTACGTTTTCCTCCAACAGTTTTGTGCTTTTAACTCTACTGTTTAGGTTAATTTTGAGTTAATTTTTGTAAAGGATGTGAAATATAGATCCTCTTTCATTCTTTTGCTTATGTATATCCAGTTCTTTGAACACCATTTATTGAAGATGCTGCTCTGCCCCAGGTGGGTTGAATTGACCACCTTATCAAAAATCAATTGTCCATAGATGAGAGGGTCTATTTCTGAACACTTAATTTTGTTTCCATTGGTCACTATATCCATCTTTATACCAGTATCATGTTATTTTGATGACTGAAACTTCACAACATGCTTTAAAGTCAGGTGCTGTGAGATCTCCCACAACATTTTTCTTTCTCAAGATACTTTTAGCTATTTAGGGCAAACCACCCTTCCAAATTAATTTGGTTATTGGTTTTTATATTTCTGTAAAATAAACTGTTGGAATTTAAACAGGTATTGCATTGATTTTATAAACCAATTTGGGTAGAATTGACATATAAACTATATTTAGTCTTTCAATCCATGGACAAGCATGTCCTTCCATTTATTTAGGTCTTCCATGATTTCTTTTGTCAATTTCTTGTAGTTTACTGTGTATAGGTCTTTTGTATCATTAGTTATAAATATTCATAAATATTTGATTCTATTGGTTGCTGTTGTAAATGAAACTTTTTGCTTGATTTCCTCCTCAGATTCTCATCGTTAGTGTATACAAGCACTACAGATTTGGGGGCATTGATTTTGCACCCTGCCAGTTTGCTGTTCTCATTTATTAGCTCTAGTAGTTTTGCCATAGATTTTTCAGGATTTCCAACACATATTAGTCTTGAAAAAGTGAGAGTTTTTCTTTTTGCTTTCCAATGTGGGTGCATTTTATTTCTTTTTTTCCTCTAATTGCTCTAGCTAGAACTTCAGCCAATGCTCAATAAGAATGGTGACAGAGGGCATCCTTGTCTTGTTCCTGATCTTAGAGGGGATGTTTTCAATCATTCCCCTTTGGGGATGATGTTAGCTGTGCGTTTTTCATATATTCTCTTTATAATTTTGTGGAAGTTCCCTTCTATTCCTATCCTTTGAAGTGTTTTCATCAAGAATATATGTTGGCTCTTGTCAAATGCATTTTCTGCATCAACCTAGATGATTACGTGGCTTTTCTGCTTTGACTTATATTGATACGGTGTATTACATTAACTGATTTTCTTGTGTTGATCCAGTCTTAATGAACTGGAATAAATCCCAGTTGGTCATGGTGAAAAATTCTTTTAATGTGCTACTGTATTTGATTTGCAGGTATTTTGCTAAAGATTTTTGCATCTATATTCTTTAAGGAGATTGGTCTGCATTTTCTTTTCTTGTACTCTCTTTGTCTGGCTTTGGTTTTAGGTTGATGTTGGCTTCATAGAATGAGTTAGGAAGCTTTCCCTCCACTTCAATTTTTTTGAAGAGTTTGTTCAGGATTGGTACTAATTCTTTCTGAAATGCTAGGCAGAATTCACATATAAAGATATCTCTTCCTGTACTTTAGTTTTTGAGAGCTTCTTGATGAATGATGCAATCTCTTTAATGTGATTACTCTTTTGAGGTCATCTATTTATTCTTGAGTCAATGTTGGTTGTTCATGACTTTCTAGGAAGTTCTCCATTTAATCTACATTGTCTAGTTTATTAGCATATAGTTGCTCATAGGATCTTCTCATTAACTGCTTTATTTCTGTTGGGATAGTTGTTATGCCCTCAGTTCCATACCTGATTTTATTTATTTGCATCCTATCTTTGTTTTTTGCCAGCTTATCTAAGGGTCCATCAATTTTCTCAAATAACCAATTATTGGTTTTGTTAATTTTCTTGATTGTTTTCATTTTCTCAATTTCATTTTTTCTGCTCTGAAATTTGTAATTTCTTTCCTTCTGTTTGCTTTGGGGTAGGGTCAGTTTATTGTCCTTTCCCTTGTTCTTCCAAGTGAACAATTAATTCTTCAATTTTTGCTTTTTTTCTTTTTTAATATAGCCATTTGAAGCAATAAATTTCTCTTTCAGCACTGCCTTTACTGCATCCCATACATTTTGATATATTGTGCTGTCATTCCATTTGCTTTGGGATATTTACTGATTTCTCATGGAATATCTTGCTTGACCAACTTGTTCTTTAAGAGTGTGTTGTTTAGCCTCCTTATATTTGTGAAATTTCTGGTACTCTGTCTGTTACTGATTTTCATCTCTAGTCCATTATGATCCAAGAAAGAGTTCTGCATAATTTCAATCTTTTGAAATTTATTGAGACTTACTTTCTGATCCAGTATGGTCTATCTTTGAGAATGAACCATGCACATGAGAAAAATGTGGATCCTGCTTTTGTGAGGTGTAGTGTTCTGTAAATGCCTGTTAACTTCCATTCATTTATTGGATTATTCAAAATCTGTTTCCTTATTGATCCTTTGTGTAGGTATTCTACCCATTGATGAGATTATGATAGAGGTGTCAACTCCTTTCAGTGTTGTCAGTGTTTGCCTCATGTAATTTGGAGCCCTTTGTCTTGGTGTATATATATTTATGATTGTTATATCTTTTTGTTGAATTCTTCCTTTTATTAATACATTGTGTCCTTCTTTGACTCTTTTAATTGTTTTACCTTTGAGGTTTAATTTGTTGGATATTAGTATATCTACGCATGCTCTTTTCTGATTATTGTTTGAATAAAATATATGTCCCAACCTTTCATTTTTAGCCTATTATAGTCCTTGGGTCTAAAGTGACTTGCCTGAAGACAGCATACAGATGGGCCCTGATTTTAATCCATTTTGCCAATCTATGTTTTTTGATTGGGGAATTTAATTTGTTAACATTTAAAGTTATCACTGTAAACTGTCTTCTACCATCTTGTAGTTTGTATTTTATATGTCATCTCTAATTTTCTTTCCTCTTTTTACCTTTAAGACTATAAATGATAGTCTTCATTTATACATTCTTCTCCAGACCTCTTTCTCCTGCTGTTTCTTATCTGCCTGCAATGCTCCCTTTAGTATTTCTTGTAGAGCCTGCCTCATTGTCACAGATTCTGTCAGTGACTATTTGAAAATATTCTAATTTCCCCTTCATTTTGAAAACAGTTTTGCTGGGTGAAAAATTATTGACTGGCAGTTTTTTTTTCTCTTTCAGAATCTTAAATATATCGTACCACTGTCTTCTTGCCCCCACATTTTCTGCTGAGAAATCCACAGGTAGTCTTATCATACTTCCCTTGTTTGTGATGGATTGCTTTTCTCTTGCTGCCTTCAAAATTCGTTTTTTGTCTTTGACATTTGACAATTTGATTAGTAATTATCTTGGGGAATGTCTATTTGGATCTGTTCTGTTTGGGGTATGCTGCACTTCTTGGATCTGTAATTTTATGTCTTTCATAAGAGATGGAAAATTTTCAGTGATTATTTCTTCCACTAGTTTTTCTCCTTCTTTTCATTTCCTTTCCATCTGGGACACCCACGACATTTTATTTGCATGCTTCAGGTGGCAATTCAATTCTCTGAGGCTCTTCTCTGCTCATTTTTTTCATTCTTTTCCCCATCATTTGTTTTGTATATTGGATTTCCAATGTCCAGTCCTCAGTTCACTAATCCTTTCTTTTGCTTCTTCAAATCTATTCTTGCAAGTTCCCATTTTTTTTAACTCTTCTATTGTGTCTATCATTCCCATAATTTCTGTGATTCATTTTTTTCAAACTTTTGAGTCATTTTTTATGTTCACCCAATATATTCTTTATATCCTCCCTCAAGTTGTTGATTTGATTTTTTTTTTGAGATTTTGCATGTCTATTCATACATCCTGAATTAGTTGTTTCAACTGATGTATTCACTGAAGTTTTGGTTTGTTCTTTTGGGTTGTACCTTCTATTTTTCTAGTTTGACTCATTATTTTTTCTGGCATCTATGCATTTGATTTCCTTCATTATTTTATTCTGGAGATTGTTTTCACTCTTTTGCCAAGGGATTTCTTGTTGGATGTCTTCATTCTGTATTTATTTTTTGACATTCAGTTCAACTTATTCTAGACCTGTACCATAGGTTCTGTTTAACTGATCAGAATTTTTCAGTTCTTGTTTTCTGTTTCTTGCCCTGCCTATATGGGATACTTTTCTTTTCTTTTTTGAAGAGGGCCTCATCAGATATGTACCCAAATCATATTTTCCAGACCAGACAGACCCAGATCTCAAGGGGGGAGCATAGTTGAAATCAGTTTTCCCTGAGGGGGAGAACAAACAGGTTGTCAAGTTTTCCTATGCAGCCTCTAGATTTTGTGTTTTTCCTATCCTACCTAGTTTGTTCAATTGTCTTCCCACAGCTTCCCACCAGCTTAAGATGATGCAGTGCTTTTAATTTCAGTAGACACTCCCTGCCAGGAATGTGGTTAAAATAGAGTTGAGGCAGTACTCAGGCTTTAATTGCTTCTGATTTCTAGTCCCTGGGGCCTGAATTACTTGAAGGAGGGATTCCACTTGAACTGGGCCCTGCTTCCCTTGTATTGGGGAAGATATGCTCCTTAGGGAATTAATCCTTTTTACTTAACTATTTTTATTGTCTCTCAGACTTGCTATAGTTCTGCTCTTGCCTGGGTCAATGCTAGAGCCTGAGAGTGCTTGAAGTTCTATCTAATGAACTGTTTAAAAAGTAAAAAAAAATAATAATAAAAGCAAAAACAGACTTTTCAGACCTGGAGCCTTGCACCTTGGGTTTGCAATTAAGAGCTTCAATTATTATGTGGTTCTGTGTATCTCCAGGCTCTATGCGCCCCTTTTCTTGGGGTCCAGCCCTTTCCCAGTACTTTGTGCTGTCCAATTCAAAAAGCCTCTGTTTGTTTGTTATTTGTTTTGTTTTATTTTCTGTCAATCCTACCCCCTTTCTGCCAGGGCAAAAACTCCTATTTCCTTTAGTGTTTATTCCCCTTTATCTGTGCTGGGGGTCCATTTGCCATAGTCAGGATTTGTTTATTAATTCTGCATTCAGAGTTTGGTTGAGCTACACCCTTGCTACTAATAAAGTCTGTTTCCTTTCCCCTCTGGGAACCAGCCTGCCATGCTCATGGGGGAGAGATGCCAGCCTCTGCAGCTTTGGAGACTTACAGTTCTGTATGGGATCTCAGCTGTTCCGACTGGTTCAGACTTGTGTACACTGTGTGTCCAGTCAATGATGATCCCTCAACAGTTGTTCTGTACTGCTCTTGGTTATTTGCTAGCTGCTCTGGAAGTTGAACTAAATTTAACATCCCACTATGTTGACATCTTGCCCTATTTATTTAATGGTTTTTAAGGCTCTGGGCACAGGCAGCAAAAGACAGTGATTTCTGAAAAAAATGGAAAATGCAGAAGGAAACCTTTATAATTTGCCCAATTTCTACTATCTGGAGACAGTTTTCTAAGACACTGCAGAGAGTGAGCTCCATGATTAGAGGAGAAGGAGCTGAGAATCTAATGAAACCAAGGCAGCTAGAGTTCCCAAGACAGAGTACTACAAGAGGAGATAGTCACACAGTGAGAGAAGTCAGGTGATCTTCTGAATGTTCCATCTAAAAGCTTGGCAGAGAATTGATCAACATATATGCCTGTGTAAAAACCACCTGAGCCAAGGGAAAATTATTGGAAGTAATTGTGCCCAGAGATTACTCAAAGGTAGTAGTAATTCCTATTCTCACCAGGTAAAAAGGATAACCTCATGATTCGTGGGCTGGTGGGTGGATTAAACAGAGTCATCCTGCCTCAGGGTGGGTGGATAATTAACCCTGGTTGAACACTACTCACATTTCACCTATTATATTTTGAAAACAAGGCATGAAAAGATAAAGTTTTTTTTTCCTAGCAACTTAAATGCATGCTAGAACAAAGCTCAAGAATAGTTATAAGAATATAAAACCACCTAGCACCCAACAAGGTAAAATTCGTAATGTCTGGCATCCAACTCAAATGTGCCAAACATGCAAAGTAGGAAAATATTACCCATAATTAGGAGAAAACTAATCAATTGAAGTGATACAAATCTGATACAAAAGTTAAGATTATCAGTTCATTCAAAGTAATTATAGCCATTTTCCATATGAAAAGTTAATAAAAGCCAAAAAAGATACAGAACAGATCAAACTTATAAAATGAATTCTAAAAACTGTGAGATGATGAATATACTGGATGGGTTTAAGGCAGTTTAGACATTGCAAAAGAAAGCTTGGTGAACTTGAATACATAATAATTGAAACTATCCAAAGTAAAACATGGAGAGAAAAGATATTTTTAAAGAATGAATAGAGAAATGTGAAAAAGGGACTGTAAAAATCATTAATTTGATGTGCACTATAACCCACATACTCCAGACTCAATAACACCCAAGGACATTAAAAATGAAAACTAGAACTAGCGACAATATAATCAAATTGTTGAAAACCAGTGATAATGAGGCATCTCACAAGCAGCCAGAGGGAAAAAGATAGGATGATAAGGGATGGAGTAACACAGATAAGAACTGAAGCAGATTGTTCACCAGGAATCATGCAAACAAGAATGTAGAGGAGATGGGTCTTTAAATTCCTGAAAGAAAAAAACTGTCACCCTACCATTCTATGCACAAGGATTATATCTTTCAAATGTACAATGAAATAGAGACTTGTTTTCAGACATACAAAACTGAAACAATTAATCACTGGAAGACACACAGTACAAGAAATATTAAAAGAAATCTTTCTGGCAGAAAGGAAATGATAACAGTAAAGAGGTTATGGGTTAGTCTTAAATCTCATCTGAGTGAAGACATGTACTTCTCTGCACTTCCATCCAATGAGGAGTCTTCATGCTGGTAATGAACATGGTTAACTTTAAGAGTGTGTTCATCACAATTATATATGAGAGGAGATATTATGACACCTTTTGTGTTTCAAAGGTAGCAAAGGAAAAGCTCTTTGCATCTTGAGGCACTGAAAGAACGATGGTTACAGGTCTATGTATAACCCAGGCACATGGGGCCCTGCACAACTTTTCAAAGTGAAATTTTCCTTCCACAATGACCATGATGATCATGTCTTGACTGATCACAGAGGCATCTATGACCAGCTTAAACTCATTTTATATTGTGATCTTAAGATATAAAGAAAACTAAGTACAAATTTGATGGCTTCTGCTTAAATTAGAAAAAAATGACATAGATCCCAGATTTTGCACATCTGTATCATAAAGTAGTCCCAAAAGGTGATAAAAAACCTTTTGAAAGTACCACTTGTATATTTTAATCCAAATATTTATTGAGTCAATTGTAGGGATACATGAAGCTTTAAGGAAGAAAACTAACTTTCCCTTAATGGCAGCATTTTGCAAAGTAATAGCATCATATCACCATCAGAATATTGGAATTGAAACAATCCATCAATCCTATTCAGAGCCTCTGTTTTACTTGTAACAAATTCTGCATGGTTTTTTAGTTTGCACAATTTTAACACGTGTATGGGTTCTTTGATCCATCATCACAATCAAGATATTGAATCATACCATCACCATAAGGTTTCTGCAAGGTGCAGACATTATTATATCTGCCTTACACCCTCACCCCATCCCTAATTACTTAAAACAATTACTTGTCTCAATTTATAAAATACTGTCATTTCAAAAAGGGTATGTAAATGTTACATTAAGCATGTAAATTTATTAGATTGCCTGTTATAACTCAGCATAATCTCCTAGAGAGTGATACAAGTTGTTGCATGTATCAAGTTTGTTGTCTTTGTGTTTTCTTTCCTAAAGGTTTTATAGTTTTCTTTTGATCTGTTTTTTTAGTTTTATTGTATAATATAACATATCTACAAAGCAAAGAAAGAAAAATAGTTTCCAAACCACTCTTCAACAAGTAGTTACAGGACAGATCCCAGAGTCTGTCATGGACTACCATATCATCATCTCAGATTTTCCTTCTAGCTGCTCCAGAACATTGGAGGCTAGAAGGAATACATACATTTTTTATCATCACTTTTTTTTTTGCATGAGAAATAACATATAAATACAAAAAAGCAATAAATTTCAAGGCACAGCATAACAATTACTTATAGAACAGATTACAGGCTTGGTATGGGTTACAATTTCACAGTTTTAGGTTTTTACTTCAAGCTGCTCTAAGATACAGGAGACCAAAAGAAATATCAATATAATGATTCAGCAATATGATTGATTTTTTTGTCTTTTTTTATTAATTAAAAGAAATTAACTAACACAACATTTAGAAATCATTTCATTCTACATATGCAATCAGTAATTCTTAATATCATCACATAGATGCATGATCATCATTTCTTAGTACATTTGCATTGATTTAGGAAAAGAACTACCAAAACAACAGAAAAAGATAGAGAATGATAATATAGAGAAAAAAATAAAAATAATAATAAAAATAAAAAATAAAAAAATATATAAAAAAGAAAAAAATGGAAAAAGAAAAAACATAAAACACAAACAAACAAAAAAATATAGCTCAGATGCAACTTCATTCAGTGTTTCAACATAATTACATTACAATTAGGTAGTATTGTGCTGTCCATTTTTGAGTTTTTGTATCTAGTCCTGTTGCACAGTCTGTATCCCTTCAGCTCCAATTACCCATTATCTTACCCTATTTCTACCTCCTGCTGGTCTCTGTTTCCAATGACATATTCCAAGTTTATTCTCGAATGTCGGTTCACATCAGTGGGACCATACAGTTTTTGTTTTATAGTTTTTGGATAGACTCACTCAGCATAATGTTCTCTAGGCCCATCCATGCTATTACATGCTTCATAAGTTTATTCTGTGTTAAAGCTGCATAATATTCCATCGTATGTATATACCACAGTTTGTTTAGACACGCGTCTGTTGATGGACATTTTGGCTGTTTCCATCTCTTTGCAATTGTAAATAATGCTACTATAAACATTCGTGTGCAAATGTCCATTTGTGTCTTTGCCCTTAAGTCCTTTGAGTAGATACCAAGCAATGGTATTGCTGGGTCGTATGGCAATTCTATATTCAGTTTTTTGAGGAACCGTCAAACTGCCTTCCACAGTGGTTGCACCCTTTGACATTCCCACCAACACTGAATAAGTGTGCCTCTTTCTCCGCATCCTCTCCAGCACTTGTCATTTTCTGTTTTGTTGATAATGGCCATTCTGGTGGGTGTGAGATGATATCTCATTGTGGTTTTGATTTGCATTTCCCTAATGGCCAGGGACATTGAGCATCTCTTCATGTGCCTTTTGGCCATTTGTATTTCCTCTTCTGAGAGATGTCTGTTCAAGTTTTTTCCCATTTTGTAATTGGGTTGGCTGTCCTTTTGTTGTTGAGTTGAACAATCTCTTTATAAATTCTGGATACTAGACCTTTATCTGATATGTCGTTTCCAAATATTGTATCCCATTGTGTAGACTGTCTTTCTACTTTCTTTTTTTTTATTAATTAAAAAAAAGAAATTAACACAACATTGAGAAATCATTCCATTCTACATATGCAATCAGTAATTCTTAATATCATCACATAGATGTATGATCATCATTTCTTAGTACATTTGCATCAATTTAGGAAAAGAACTAGCAAAACAACAGAAAAAGATATAGAATGTTAATATAAAGAAAAAAATAAAAATAATAATAATAATAAAAAATAAAAAAATAAAAAAGGAAAAAGAAAAAACAAAAGACACAAACAAACAAACAAACAAAAAAACAAAAAAACTATAGCTCAATTCAGCTTCACTCAGTGTTTAAATGTAATTACATTACAATTAGGTATTATTGTGCTGTCCATTTCTGAGTTTTTGTATGTAGTCCTGTTGTACAGTCTGTATCCCTTCAGCTCCAATTACCCATTATCTTACCCTGTGTATTAGTTAGGGTTCTCTAGAGAAACAGAACCAACAGGGAACACTTGCAAATATAAAATTTATGAAAGTGTCTCACGTGACCGTAGGAACGCAGAGTCCAAAATCCACAGGGCAGGCTCCGAAGCCGATGACTCCAATGGATGGCCTGGATGAACTCCACAGGAGAGGCTCACCAGCCAAAGCAGGAATGCAACCTGTCTCCTCTGAGTCCTCCTTAAAAGGCTTCCCATGATTGGATTTAGCATCACTAATTGCAGAAGACACTCCCCTTTGGCTGATTACAAATGGAATCAGCTGTGGATGTAGCTGACGTGATCATGACCTAATCCTATGAAATGTCCTCATTGCAACAGACAGGCCAGCGCTTGCCCAATCAGATGAACAGGTACCACAACTTGGCCAAGTTGACACCTGTCCCTAACCATGACAGTCCACCCCTTGTCAACTTGGCACATATATATATATATATATATATATATATATCACCTTAGACCATACTTAATTTCCAAATGAAAACAAATAAGCACACATTTTTTCTTTTACCTGACAATACCCAACTGTCCTGCATATAACTGGAAACACATTAAATCTCTCCAGAATAGCGTGCAAATCCTTGGGCAACATTCATTCTTAAACTTGATATCTTACAACTTAAATAGTATAACATGAACAAAACAGCATTACAGTCCTCGTTTCTGTAACTGATCCCGTGGTCGAAGTTCATATTTATCACTACCTTCTTCCACTACCCATTCCATGTTCCCTTTCCCCTCAGCAAGCACTTTGGCTGGCCGTGGTTCTTTGCCTCGTGGGGTGACCCAAACCTTCACTCCTGAAGTCTCAGAGCCACTAGTGGTCCTGCCTGGATTGTGTTGTTGCAGTTTTCCATTGATTTTAATCACAGGGCATGGTAGTACTAATAGACGCCCCAGGGCATCTCCTATATTCCAAGAAAACTCTTCTTTACCTCCATTATGTAGTTGCAGTCCTACTTCCTTCTGATAGTCAGGGTCAATTACCCCAGACAATAATGTAATCCCCTTCTTGGTGTGTTGATCCAGGGCCATAAGTAGCCCAAAATGGCCAGGTGGCAATCTTAACTCCCAGTTCAGTGGTATCACTGTTGTTTCTCCTGGAGAAAGCACACCCCGTTTTGGAACTAAAACCTGTAGACCAGCAGAACTCAGGGTAGCAGGGACAGGAAGCAAAAATTTTCCTAGTGGATCACTAGGAGTAATAGTGAGTGGCACCACACCCATTTCCAGCCCTTGGTTCCTGGACGCATGGATCCTGGCTATGGGAGAAACAGCACCATACAGTGGACACTGATTCAGAGCATATACAGCTTCCTGGAGAACATTACCCCAGCCTTTCAAGTTTTTGCCACCTAGTTGGCACCGTAATTGAGTTTTCAAAAGGCCATTCCACCGTTCTATCAATCCAACAGCTTCTGGATGATGGGGAACATGGTAAGACCAGAGAATTCCATGAGCATGTGCCCATTTCCGCACTTCATTTGCTGTGAAGTGTGTTCCTTGATCTGAAGCAATGCTATGTGGAATAACATGATGATGGATAAGGCATTCTGTAAGCCCACGGATAGTAGTTTTGGCAGAAGCATTGCGTGCAGGGAAAGCAAACCCATACCCAGAATATGTGTCTATTCCAGTTAGAACAAATCGCTGCCCCTTCCATGAAGGGAGTGGTCCAATGTAATCAACCTGCCACCATGTAGCTGGCTGGTCACCTCGGGGAATGGTGCCATATCGGGGGCTGAGTGTGGGTCTCTGTTGCTGGCAGATTGGGCACTCAGCAGTGGCTGTAGCCAGGTCAGCCTTGGTGAGTGGAAGTCCATGTTGCTGAGCCCATGCATAACCTCCATCCCTACCACCATGACCACTTTGTTCATGAGCCCATTGGGCAATAACAGGAGTTGCTGGGGAAACAGGCTGACTGGTAACCATAGAACGGGTCATCTTATCCACTTGATTATTAAAATCTTCCTCTGCTGAAGTCACCCTCTGGTGTGCATTCACATGGGACACAAATATCTTCATGTTTTTAGCCCACTCAGAAAGGTCTATCCACATACTTCTTCCCCAGACCTCTTTGCCACCAATTTTCCAATTATGGTCTTTCCAAGTCCCTGACCATCCAGCCAAACCATTAGCAACAGCCCATGAGTCAGTATACAAATGCACCTCTGGCCAGTTTTCCTTCCAAGCAAAATGAACAACCAGGTGCACTGCTCGAAGTTCTGCCCACTGGGAGGATTTCCCCTCACCACTGTCCTTCAAGGACACCCCAGAAAGGGGTTGTAATGCTGCAGCTGTCCACTTTCGGGTGGTACCTGCATATCATGCTGAACCATCTGTAAACCGGGCCCGAGTTTTCTCTTCCTCAGTCAATTCACTGTAAGGAACTCCCCAAGAGGCCATAGCTCTGGTCTGGGAAAGAGAAGGTAATGTGGCAGCAGGAGTGGAAACCATGGGCATTTGTGCCACTTCTTCATGTAACTTACTTGTGCCTTCAGGACGTGCTCTGGCTCTATCTCGTATATACCATTTCCACTTTACAATAGAGTGCTGCTGTGCACGCCCAAATTTATGGCTTGGTGGGTCAGACAACACCCAACTCATGATAGGCAACTCAGGTCTCATGGTAACTTGGTGGCCCATGGTTAAGCGTTCAGTCTCTACTAAGGCCCAGTAGCAGGCCAAAAGCTGTTTCTCAAAAGGAGAGTAGTTATCTTCAGCAGATGGTAAGGCTTTGCTCCAAAATCCTAAGGGTCTGCATTGTGATTCTCCTATAGGGGCCTGCCAAAGGCTCCAGACAGCATCTCTATTTGCCACTGACACTTCCAGCACCATTGGATCTGCTGGATCATATGGCCCAAGTGGCAGAGCAGCTTGCACAGCAGCCTGGACCTTCGCAGAGCCTCCTCTTGTTCAGGTTCCCACTCAAAATTAGCAGCTTTTCTGGTCACTCGATAAATGGGCTGGAGTAGCACACCCAAATGAGGAATATGTTGTCGCCAAAATCCAAAAAGACCCACTAGGCGTTGTGCTTCCTTTTTGGTTGTGGGAGGGGCCAGATGCCGCAATTTATCCTTCACCTTAGAAGGGATATCTCGACATGCCCCACACCACTGGACACCTAGAAATTTTACTGAGGTGGAACGCCCCTGTATTTTTGTTGGATTTATCTCCCATCCTCTGACACGCAAATGCCTTACCAGTAAATCTAGAGTAGTTGCTACTTCTTGCTCACTAGGTCTAATCAACATGATATCATCAATATAATGGGCCAGTGTGATGTCTTGTGGGAGGGAGAAACGATCAAGGTCTCTGCGAACAAGATTATGACATAGGGCTGGAGAGTTGATATACTCCTGAGGTAGGACAGTGAAAGTATATTGCTGACCTTGCCAGCTGAAAGCAAACTGTTTCTGGTGGTCCTTACTAATAGCTATTGAGAAAAAAGCATTTGCCAGATCAATAGCTGCATACCAGGTACCAGGGGATGTATTGATTTGCTCAAGCAATGATACTACATCTGGAACAGCAGCTGCAATTGGAGTTACCACCTGGTTGAGTTTACGATAATCCACAGTCATTCTCCAAGACCCATCTGTTTTCTGCACAGGCCAAATAGGAGAGTTGAATGGGGATGTGGTGGGAATCACCACCCCTGCATCTTTCAAGTCCTTAAGAGTGGCAGTAATCTCTGCAATCCCCCCAGGAATATGGTATTGCTTTTGACTTACTATTTTGCTTGGTAGGGGCAGTTCTAGTGGCTTCCACTTGACCTTTCCCACCATAATAGCCCTCACTGCATGAGTTAGAGAACCAACATGGGGATTCTGCCAGTTGCTCAGTATGTCTATGCCAATTATACATTCCGGAACTGGGGAAATAACTACAGGATGGGTCCGGGGGCCCACTGGACCCACTGTGAGACGGACCTGAGCTAAAACTCCATTGATCACCTGGCCTCCATAAGCCCCCACTCTTACTGGTGGTCCAGAGTGACGTTTTGGGTCCCCTGGAATTAATGTCACTTCTGAACCAGTGTCTAATAATCCCCCGAAATATCTTATCATTTCCTTTTCCCCAATGCACAGTTACCCTGGTAAAAGGCCTTCGGTCTCCTTGGGGAAGACTTAGAGGAAGGTTAACAGTATAAATTTGTGGCAGTGTAACAGGTTTCTTCCCCATAGGGACCTGGCCTCCCCGTCATTCAAGGGGCTCAGGGTCTGTAAACTGTTTCAAGTCTGGAAATTGGTTAAGGGGCCGTGACTCTGTGTTTTTGTAATTCAGGTTAGACTTCTGTTCCCTTGACCTAGAACTCTTTTGTTTATACAGTTCCAACAAGAATTTAGTAGGCTGCCCTTCTATTGTATTTCTAGGCACCCCATGATTTACTAGCCAATGCCACAAATCTCTGCGTGTCATATAATTTTGATGCCTCCTTTGAGTTTGTTGTCTATTATAATACCCACGTCTACCCTGTCTTTGGTGATTAAGTGCTGCCACCTGGCTTCTGCCAACTCGGGATCCTGTCATCCATTGTGTTTAAGGATTCCAGCTCAGTGACAGCAGTTCCTACAGTAATATCTGACCTACAGAGAAGTGCAACCACAGAGCTCTTGAGGGATGATGGTGCTAGTCTCCCAAATTTATTTCTCACTGTTCTGGTAAAAGGTGCATCCTCTGGACATTCCTGGGGTGTAAGAGCAGGCTTTGCATGATAAATCCACTCTAACATCCCAATCTCTCTAAGCCTCTGGATCCCCTCATCTACATTATACCAGGGCAGTTCTGGCATTTCAACCTCAGGTAATGTTGGTCACCTTTTGATCCATGTTTCAACCAACCACCCAAACAAGCTGTTAACACCTTTTCTAACTGCTCTAGCTATAACATTGAATGCAGAATCTCTGCTTAGTGGGCCCATATCAATAAATTCAGCCTGATACAGCCTTATATTCCTCCCACCATTATCCCACACTCTTAAAATCCATTGCCACACATATTCCCCTGATTTCTGTCTATATGAATTGGAAAACTCACACAGTTCTTTTGGAGTATAACATACCTCCTCATGTGTGATACTTTGTACCTCACCTTTAGGGGCCTGTTGGGATTTTAGTCTAGTTATAGGTCTAGAAGAAATGAGGGGTGGTGGGGGTGGGTCATGAAAAGAATTAGAAATATCTTCCAAGCCATTTGCTTCAGGGCTTTCATTTGCAGTTTCATCTGGTGAAACAGGATTAATCACTCTAGGTCTAATCCCTTCAGGAGGAGGTTGGGTGGCCAATTCCTCAAGGCAGGCTGGAGGTGGGGCGGCTATGTCCTCAGGGCAGACTATTACAGGGTTATCTAAAGAAGGCTCAGCATGGCCTAGGGTTTCAACCTCACCCCCAACATCATTATCAATCCATATGTCACCATCCCATTTTTCAGGGTCCCACTCCTTTCCAATCAATGCCCTCACTTTAACGGCAGACACCTTGCAAGACTGAGATTTCAGTTTACGTTGTAAAGTTGCTACTCTAACAATAAGATTCTGAGTCTGATTTTCAGAGATCTCAAGTCTACGGCTACAGGTAATAAAATTTTCCTTCAGGATACTCATAGAAACCTCTACATCTTTCAGACGGCACTTAAGCTTCTTGTTTGAAGCCTTAAGCCCATCCCTTTCACCCTTTAATATAGACAGCGTATCTAACAACAACCAACCAACATCTCTATAACTCTTATTCCTACAAAACTCTGTAAAGTTGTCAAAAACATTATCCCCCAGAGTCTGGCTTCGTACAAGCGAAGCATTAGGAGAATCGAATGATGATATTTTGACTATCTCCTTTGCCAACTCAGTCCATGGATTGGGAGTGTCATTCTGATTACGGGAATCAGAGTCCTTAGTGTCTCTGAGCCCAGTCAGAGTAGAAAACCATTCATAAAAACCCATTTTTAAGATTCTGTTCCTTAAGAACCACTCCCAGTACCAAGATGTATTAGTTAGGGTTCTCTAGAGAAACAGAACCAACAGGGAACACTTGCAAATATAAAATTTATGAAAGTGTCTCACGTGACCATAGGAATGCAGAGTCCAAAATCCACAGGGCAGGCTCCGAAGCCGATGACTCCAATGGATGGCCTGGACGAACTCCCCAGGAGAGGCTCACCAGCCAAAGCAGGAATGCAACCTGTCTCCTCTGAGTCCTCCTTAAAAGGCTTCCCATGATTGGATTTAGCATCACTAATTGCAGAAGACACTCCCCTTTGGCTGATTACAAATGGAATCAGCTGTGGATGTAGCCGACGTGATCATGACCTAATCCTATGAAATGTCCTCACTGCAACAGACAGGCCAGCGCTTGCCCAATCAGATGAACAGTTACCACAACTTGGCCAAGTTGACACCTGTCCCTAACCATGACACCCTGTTTCTAACTCCTGCTGGTCTCTGTTTCCAATGACATATTTGAAGTTTATTCTCAAATGTCGGTTCACATCAGTGGGACCATACAGTATTTGTCTTTTAGTTTTTGGCTAGACTCACTCAGCATAATGTTCTCTAGGTTCATCCATGTTATTATATGCTTCATAAGTTTATTCTGTCTTAAAGCTGCATAATATTCCATTGTATGTATATACCACAGTTTGTTTAGCCACTCGTCTGTTGATGGACATTTTGGCTGTTTCCATCTCTTTGCAATTGTAAATAATGCTGCTATAAATATTGGTGTGCAAATGTCCATTTGTGCCTTTGCCCTTAAGTCCTTTGAGTAGATTCCCAGCAATGGTATTGCTGGGTCGCATGGCAATTCTATATTCAGTTTTTTGAGGAACCGCCAAACTGCCTTCCACAGTGGTTGCGCCATTTGACATTCCCACCAACAGTGGATAAGTGTGCCTCTTTCTCCACAACCTCTCCAGCACTTGTCATTTTCTGTTTTGTTGATAATGGCCATTCTGGTGGGTGTGAGATGATATCTCATTGCGGTTTTGATTTGCATTTCTCTAATGGCCAGGTACATTGAGCATCTCTTCATGTGCCTTTTGGCCATTTGTATTTCCTCCTCTGAGAGGTGTCTATTCAAGTCTTTTTCCCATTTTGTAATTGGGTTGGCTGTCTTTTTGTTGTTGTTGAGTTGAACAATCTCTTTATAAATTCTGGATACTAGACCTTTATCTGATATGTCGTTTCCAAATATTGTCTCCCATTGTTTAAACTGTCTTATTACTTTTTGATGAAGTTCTTTGATGCACAAAAGTGTTTAATTTTGAGGAGCTCCCATTTATTTACTTATTTATTCAGTGCTCTTGCTTTAGGTTTAAGGTCCATAGAACCACCTCCAATTGTAAGATTCATAAGATATCTCCCTACATTTTCCTCTAACTGTTTTATGGTCTTAGACCTAATGCTTAGATCTTTGATCCATTTTGAGTTAACTTTTGTATAGGGTGTGAGATACGGGTCCTCTTTCATTCTTTTGCATATGGATATCCAGTTCTCTAGGCACCATTTATTGAAGAGACTGTTCTGTCCCAGGTGAACTGGCTTGACTGCCTTATCAAAGATCAGATGTCCATAGATGAGAGGGTCTATATCTGAGCACTCTATTCGATTCCATTGGTCGATATATCTATCTTTATGCCAATATCAATATGTTTTGACCACTGTGGCTTCATAATATGCCTTAAATCCAGCAGCGTGAGACCTCCAGCTTCGATTTTTTCCCTCAGGATACTTTTAGCAATTTGGGGCACTCTGCCCTTCCAGATAAATTTGCTTATTGGTTTTTTATTTCTGAAAAATAAGTTGTTGGGATTTTGATTGGTATTGCATTGAATCTGTAAATCAATTTAGGTAGGATTGACATCTTAACTATATTTAGTCTTCCAATCCATGAACACGGTATGCCCTTCCATCTATTTAGTTCTTCTGTGATTTTTTTAACGGTTTTTTGTAGTTTTTTTTGTATAGGTCTTTTGTCTCCTTAGTTAAATTTATTCCTAAGTATTTTATTCTTTTAGTTGCAATTGTAAATGGAATTCATTTCTTGATTTCCCCCTCAGCTTGTTCATTGCTAGTATATAGAAACACTACGGATTTTTGAATGTTGATCTTGTAACCTGCTACTTTGCTGCACTCATTTATTAGCTCTAGTAGAGTTGTTGTGGGTTTTTCCGGGTTTTCAATGTAACATATCATATTGTCTGCAAACAGTGATAGTTTTACTTCTTCCTTTCCACTTTTGATGCCTTGTATTTCTTTTTTTTGTCTAATTGCTCTGGCTAGAACCTCCAACACAGTGTTGAATAATAGTGGTGATAATGGACATCCTTGTCTTGTTCCTGATCTTAGGGGGAAAGTTTTCAATTTTTCCCCATTGAGGATGATATTAGCTGTGGGTTTTTCATATATTCCCTCTATCATTTTAAGGAAGTTCCCTTGTATTCCTATCCTTTGAAGTGTTTTCAACAGGAAGGGATGTTGAATCTTGTCAAATGCCTTCTCTGCATCAATTGAGATGATCATGTGATTTTTCTGTTTTTATTTGGTGGTATGGTGTATTACATTAATTGATTTTCTTATGTTGAACCATCCTTGCATACTTGGGATGAATCCTACTTGGTCATGATGTATAATTCTTTTAATGTGTTGTTGGATTCAATTTGCTAGAATTTTGTTGAGGATTTTTGCATCTATATTCATTAGAGAGATTGGTCTGTAATTTTCTTTTTTGTAATATCTTTGCCTGGTTTTGGTATGAAGGTGATGTTGGCTTCATAGAATGAATTAGGTAGCTTTCTCTCCACTTCGATTTTTTTAAAGAGTTTGAGGAGAGTTGGTACTAATTCTTTCTGGAATGTTTGGTAGAATTCACCTGTGAAGCCGACTGGTCCTGGACTTTTCTTTTTGGGAAGCTTTTGAATGACTGATTCAATTTCTTTACTTGGGATTGGTTTGATGAGGTCATCTATTTCTTCTTGAATCAAAGTTGGCTGTTCATGCCTTTCCAGGAACCCGTCCATTTCATCTACATTGTTGTATTTATTAGCATAAAGCTGTTCATAGTGTCCTGTTATTACCTCCTTTAATTCTGTGCGGTCAGTGGTTATGTCTCCTCTTCCATTTCTGATCTTATTTATTTGCGTCCTCTCTCTTCTTCTTTTTGTCAATCTTGCTAAGGGCCTATCAATCTTATTGATTTTCTCATAGAACCAACTTCTGGTCTTATTGATTTTCTCTATTGTTTTCCTGTTTTCAATTTCATTTATTTTTGCTCTAATCTTTGTTATTTCTTTCCTTTTTCTTGTTTTGGCGTTGGTTTGCTGTTCTTTCTCCAATTCTTCCAAGTAAACAGCTAATTCCTGAATTTTTGCCTTGTCTTCTTTTTCTGATATAGGCATTTAGGGCAATGAATTTCCCTCTTAGCACTGCCTTTGCTGCATCCCATAGGTTTTGATATGTTGTGTTTTCATTTTCATTTGCCTCGAGATATTTACTAATTTCTCTTGCAATTTCTTCCTTGACCCACTCGTGGCTTAAGAGTGTGTTGTTGAGCCTCCACATATTTGTGAATTTTCTGGCACTCCACCTATTATTGATTTCCAACTTCATTCCTTTATGATCCGAGAAAGTGTTGTGTATGATTTCAATCTTTTTGAATTTGTTAAGACTTGCTTTGTGACCCAGCATATGGTTTATCTTTGAGAATGATCCATGAGCACTTGAGAAAAAGCTGTATCCTGCTGTTGTGGGATGTAATGTCCTATAAATGTCTGTTAAGTCTAGCTCATTTATTGTAATATTCAAATTCTCTGTTTCTTTATTGATCCTCTGTCTAGATGTTCTGTCCATTGATGAGAGTGGTGAATTGAAGTCTCCAACTATTATGGTATATGTGTTTATTTCCCTTTTCAGTGTTTGCATTGTATTCCTCACGTATTTTGGGGAATTCTGGTTTGGTGCATAAATATTTATGATTGTTATGTCTTCTTGTTTAATTGTTCCTTTTATTAGTATATAGTGTCCTTCTTTGTCTCTTTTAACTGTTTTACATTTGAAGTCTAATTTGTTGGATATTAGTATATCTACTCCTGCTATTTTCTGGTTGTTATTTGTATGAAATATCTTTTCCCAACCTTTCACTTTCAACCTATGTTTATCTTTGGGTCTAAGATGTGTTTCCTGTAGACAGCATATAGAAGGATCCTGTTTTTTAATCCATTCTGCCAGTCTATGTCTTTTGTTGGGGAATTCAGTCCATTGACATTTGTATTATTACTGTTTGGATAATATTTTCCTCTACCATTTTGCCTTTTGTATTATATATATCATATCTGATTTTCCTTCTTTCTACACTCTTCTCCATACCTCTCTCTTCTGTCTTTTCATATCTGACTCTAGTGCTCCCTTTAGTATTTCTTGCAGAGCTGGTCTCTTGGTCACAAATTCTCTCAGTGACTTGTTGTCTGAAAATATTTTAATTTCTCCCTTGTTTTGAAGGACAATTTTGCTGGATATAGAAGTCTTGGTTGGCAGTTTTTCTCTTTTAGTAATTTAAATATATCACCCCACTGTCTTATAGCTTCCATGGTTCTGCTGAGAAATCTACACATAGTCTTATTGGGTTTCCCTTGTATGTGATGGAATGTTTTTCTCTTGCTGCTTTCAAGATCCTCTCTTTCTCTTTGACCTTTGACATTCTAACTAGTAAGTGTCTTGGTGAATGCCTATTTGGGTCTATTCTCTTTGGGGTGTGCTGCCCTTCTTGGATCTGTAATTTTAGGTCTTTCATAAGAGTTGGGAAATTTTCAGTGATAATTTCTTCCATTAGTTTTTCTCCTCCTTTTCCCTTCTCTTCTCCTTCTGGGACACCCACAACACGTATATTTGTGCGCTTCATATTATCCATCAGTTCCCTGATCCCTTGCTCAAATTTTTCCATTCTTTTCCGTATAGTTTCTGTTTCTTTTTGGAATTCAGATGTTCCATCCTCCAATTCACTAATTGTAGCTTCTGTCTCTTTAAATCTACCATTGTAGGTATCCATTGTTTTTTCCATCTTTTCTACTTTGTCCTTCAATCCCATAAGTTCTGTGATTTGTTTTTTCAGACTTTCTATTTCTTCTTTTTGTTCAGCCCATGTCTTCTTCATGTCCTCCCTCAATTTACTGATTTGGTTTTTGAAGAGGTTTTCCATTTCTGTTCATATATTCAGAAGTAGTTGTCTCAGCTCCTGTATCTCATTTGAACTATTGGTTTGTTCCTTTGACTGAGCCATATCTTCAATTTTCCTGCTGTGATCCGTTATTTTTTGCTGGCGTCTGCACATTTAATCAGATTTCCCTGGGTGTGGGACCCAGCAGGTTTAAAGATTTTCCTGTGAAATCTCTGGGCTCTGTTTTTCTTATCTTGCCCAGTATGTGGTGCTCGTCTGTCTGCGGGTCCCACCAGTAAAAGATGCTGTGGCTCCTTTAACTTTGGAAAACTCTTGCTGTGGGGGAGGGTCGCCAGCCGAAGCGGCTTCGGGGAGTGCCACTCCAAATCTCCCAGTAGGCCTGAAAATCCACGCGTGGGTGGCGTGCCGGCTGCCGCAGCTTGAGGGGACCACCTGTCCAAATCTCCCAGTCGGCCCAGGAAGGAGGAAGGGACGGGCTCTGGCTGCCAGCCGCCACGGCCTGGGGAAGCGTGCGTATTCTCCCAGCCAATTCAGCCGTTCCAGAATGGGGTATGCTGTCTTTTTGGTCTCTGTTGTGGCTCTGGGAGCTGTTCTGTACCGTTTCTGTTTCTTTAGTAGCTGTTCTGGAGGAGGAACTAAGACCCGTGCGTCTTACTAAGCCATCATCTTCTCCGGAAGTCCAAGGTTTTATAGTTTTACATCTTACAATTAAGACCATGATACATTTTTAATCATTTTTGTATAATTTGTGAGGTAGAGGTCTAGGTATATGAATGTCCAATTGCTCCATCCCCATTTGTTAAAAGGGTATACTGTACTGAATTGCATTAGCATTTTGTAAAAAATCACTTGAGCTTATGTTTGCAGATATATTTCTGGGTAATATATTCCTTTACATTTATCTATACATTTATCTCTCTGCCAGTAACACATTGCCATGATTACTGCATCTATAGAGTAGACTGTGATAGTGGGTAGAGTGATTCCTCTCACTTTATTCTTGTTAATATTTGATTTGCATTTCCATATACATTTTAGAAAAAGCTTCTTTATGTCTATAAAAATCCTTGCTGGGATTTTTATAGTGAGTTCAATAAACCTATGGTTCAGTTTTAGAATAACTGACACCTTTTTTATATTGATGTTGCTAATCCATGAATATGATGGTTTTCACCATTTATTTAGTTCTTATTTTATTTATTTAATTGGTCTTTTGTTATTGTCAGATCCTGTACATATTTTATTAAATACATATCTAACATTTTGTTAAGAACTATTTTAATGGCATTGTGTTTTTTATTTCAATTTCAACATGTTCTTTATTCATACATAGAAATATGAATGACTTTTCTATGTTGAGCTTGTGTCTCACCACTTTGCTGAACTCACTCATTATCTGCAATCACAGTTTTGTTGATTTTTAACCAGTATGTCTTTCATTTCTTCTTTCTTCTTGCAATTACTACAATTTCTAGTACAACTGTTTTAGTCTGCCAAAGCTGTCAAAATGCAACACACCAGAAATTGATCACCCTTTAATAAAGGGATTAATTTAGTTAAAAATTCATAGCTATTCAGAGAAAAGACATCTAAATTTCATCTGATATTCTTTGTTACATGTAAGACACATGGCAATGTCTGTTGGGCTCTCCTGGCTTATGGGTTCCATCAGCTTTTCCCAGGGTGATTCCTTTCTACATCTCCAAACATCTGACTGAGCTGAGAGTACTGAGATAAGGTATGCTGAACTGCTTTGGTTGTGCTGCATTGAGCTCTCTTCTGACCTATCTCTTTTAGATAAATTAAATGTCATTCTTTGTGGAAGGCATTCCCCTTAGCCAACTGCAGATGTAATAAGCCATAGACGAATTTCAAATGCTAATGATTCAAGTCCACAGCAACAGAACTAGGTACCATCACCTGGTCAAATTGATGCCGGAAGTTAATTACCACAACTATATTGACTAAAAGTGGTGAGGGTGGACATTTTAACTTTGCTTTTAATCTTAAAGAAGAACATTCATTCTTTCAGCATTAAGTGTGAAGATACCTGAAGGTTTTTATAAATGTTATTTATCAAATTAAAGGTGCTCCCTCTAATACAAATTGCTGAGAGTATTTACCCTGAATCTGTGTTGGATTTTGTCAATTTTTTTTCTGCATGAAATATCATATGCCTATTTTTAGCTTGTCAATTTTGAAAATTGCATTGATTGAATTTTGAATGTTTAACCGAATTTGCATCCCTGAAATAAATTTTTGATCATGGCATGCAATTTTTTTCACATTTTGTTGGACTGGGCTTGATACTTTTTGTTGAGAGTATTTGTGTCTGTGAGAGATATTGGTCTCCACCTTTCTTTTTGAGCAAGGTCAGTCTTTGCCTGTCATTGGTATCAGAGTAATACTGGCCTCATAGAACAAATTGGAAAGTATTCATTCTTCTTCAATCTTCTGGAATAGATTGTGAAAACTGCTGATTCTTAAATATTTGGTAGAATTGTCCAGTGGAACCACCTACTCCTAGAGGTTTCTCCCTTGGAGAGCTTCTAAGTTGTCCATTTTATAAGCATGCAAGAATTTATACCATTTCCTTATTATGTGCTTATGACATTGGTATGTGTTGTAATACTTCCTATTTAATTTTGGATATGGTGGATTGTGTCTTCTCCCTTTTTAGATTTGTAAATCTTGCTAAAGTTTTATCAAATTTATTGACATTTTTTGAAGAACAGGCTCTTTCCTTTGTTTTTCCTATTGTTTCCCAATATTTTGTTTCATTCTTTTTTTCTCTTATATTTATTGTTTCCTTTCTTCTGCTTGCTTTTGACTTATTACTGTTTTCTTTTTCTATTTGTTTAAGTCAGTATTTAGATTGTTGAAATGAGATGTTTCATCTTCTAATGCAATCATTTAATGCTATGAAATTTCCTCTCAGCACTGCTTTAGCTGTATCCCACACATTTTGAAGTATTACATTTTTATTTCATACAGTTGACATATAGTTTCTTAATTTTCTTTGTGTCTTCCTCTTTGATCCATGGATTACTTAAAAATGCTGTATTCAGATTTCAAGTGTTTAGTAAATTCCCTTTTATTTTATTACTATGCATTTGTAGTTTTATTCCATTCTTGCTAGAGAATCCACTCTGTATGATATCAATTATTTTATATTGTTGATATTTATTTCATGGCCCAGGATATTTTATATCTTGGTGAATATTCTATAGGTGCTTGAAACATATATGTAGTGCTGATGTTGGGTGGAATGTTTTATAAACATCAGTTTGATCCTGTTAGTTGGTTGTGCTGTTCAGATCTTCTATATCCTTCCTGGTTTTCTACCAAGCAAATAGTTCTATCATTTCCTGAGGAGAGGATGTTCGTATTTTCAACTATAATTGTGGACTTGCCTATTTTTACTTTCAACTCTCTCTGTTTGTACTGCATATAATTTGAGGCTTTGTTATTTTGGGTGTATATATTTAGGAATATTATGTACACCTGGTGAATTCAATCTCTTATCATTATGTAACGAACCAATTTATATCTAGTAATTTAATCTGAAGTGTACAGTATTTTATATTAATATAGGTACCCCTGCTTTTGTATTTTTATTAATGCTTTCATGATATATCTTTTTTTATCTTTTTACTTTTCACCTAAGCTATTGATAGATATTTTGTAAAAATCACATATTGGGTTCATGTTTTTACAAACTCTTCCAATCTCTGTTTTTAAATAATATTGGTAGTTCATTTATATTTAATGGTAATTATTAATTTCTTGAAATTTAAAGTTGCTATTCTGCTGTCTTGTTTTTGTTTCCTGTGGTTCTTATTCTCATGTTTCTCTTTCACTTCTTCTATGTTACTTGAATATTTTTAGGATTCTATCTCAATTTAATTATAATGTTTTTGAGTGAATCTCTTAATAGTTTTCACAGTGAGTTCTTTGGATATTAGAATAGAAATATGATTTATAACAGTCTACCTGCATTTTATCATTTCAGTAATGTGTAAAGCTCACTTCTTTTTACCTTGTCCTTTTTTGGATTATTATAGGCTTTTATATTAGATGATGTTATAATTTTTATTCCAATCATCAAACTCAGATGAGAAATCAGTTGAAATTCAAATTTGTGTTCATCTATAGGTAATATGTCCTTTCTGCATAGTTTGAAAATGATTTACTTGTCTTTAGTTTTTGTTAGTTTCATTATGAAGTTCCTTGGCACTGCTTTGTTTGGGTGTTTTATTTGGGGTTCACTCAGCTTTTTAAATTTGCATGTTTTGCCAAATTTGGGTGGTTTTTAGTCACCATTTGTTTGAATATTCTTTCAGTCCCACTCTCTGTATACACTCCTTCTGGGACTCTGATGAAATGAATAACGAATCTTTTGTTTTCTCCCTAGGTCACCGGGGCTCTGTTAATTTTGGTTAACAGTCTATTTTCTCTCTCTTTTTTCAGATTGAATGATTTATACCAATCTGTCTTCACATTCGCTCATTCCATTTTCAATCTACTCCTGAGCAATTAAGAAAATCTGTTTTATTTTTCATTTCTGTCATTCTCATACAGCTTTTTAAAATAAATTCTATTCTTTGTTTCAATTTTTAATTTTTCTTTGTTTCAATTTTATTTACCATCGATTCTTGAAGTGGTTATATAATGACTGATTTAAAATCATGGCCAATAATTTCAATACCTGATTGATCTTAATGTTGGTATCTTTATTTCTTTCAAGTTGTATTTCTATAGATTCTTGATATGAAAGGTGATTTTCAACCTTTCCCTAGACCTTTTCAGGAAACAAGTCTTATTTAAATCTTTTATTTTAGCAGCCAGCCTGTTCAGTTTTAGCATGCAGGTTCAAGTTTGTTTTATTATCTGTGGTTCCAATGACAGTTTAACTTTAGATCTTTTGCCACATCATTATGCTTTGTTTGGTTTATTTGATGTATCTGAAGATCACATAATTTATTTCTGAGTGGACAGAATAGGGTACCCTATTCAGACTGTAATCTTCTCTCAGGATGGAAGGGAGTTCACAGATCCAAGGATATGCAGTGGTTCCCTGGCCAGAAGCTTCTTGTGACAGAATCCGTCTACTGGTGTTGCCTACCGCCCGTTCTGGAAAGAGAAGGGGAGTGTCAGGCCCATGGTGACAATGAAACTTTCTGGGTCAGCTAGCCACCATGGTTGGGGCTGTCTTGTGGATTCTGTGGGCCATGCTGTTCTGCTCACTCGTCCAGATGTCTCTGGTAGAGGAAGGCAATCTCAGACTCACAGGAATACTCTGGTTGGACAGTTATTATAACAGGATTTCCTCTGTCTGTCCCCTGCTTGGCATGACTAAGTTCCTCTGACCTGCTCCTGCTACCCTCTCCTGTGTCTCAAAGTTGTTCATTTATTTAGGGTGGTCCTGATAGCTTCCTATCTTAGTTTCCTAGCTGGAAAACCAATGCCATCCAATGTGTTGGCTTAATGCAATAATTTTTGGATCATGGTTTCAGAGACAAGAAGGCTTGTTTCCTCCCAGGGTTAATATCTTCTGACGGACCAATGATCTTTGGCATACCTTGACTTTTCCATCACATGGCCATGCACATGGCAGCATCTTCTCCTTCTTCTTCCCTGTTCTGTTGACTTACAGATTCAGCTTCTTAACGTGGTTTTCTTTATAAGTAGCCCAATAATAAAATAAAGACTCATCTTGATTCAGTTGACACAACTTAACTAAAATTAACCACATCCAGTTTTTTATAAAATAAGTTCAAAACCATAAGAATGAACTATAATTAAGAATGTGTTTCCCTGGATTAAGTCCACTTTTCTAGTTCTTATGGGAAGTCTGGCATTTTCAGCCTCTTCTCCAGGGGAAGAACGACTCTTCCTTGTGTGTAGTCTGTTGATAGGTTAAGGGTTCAGAAAATGACCATTGGGTAAAGCTAAGATCCACATCTGCTGTGCTGTTCCTTCAGTTCTTGGGTCCAAACCAATTCTCCTTTCAATCATCTTTCAGATGTACCCTTTGTATTATTAATGTTTCTTGTATTATTTTCAAGGACTATAGTTTTAGTTAACAGGAAGGAGAAAGGAGAAAGTGGTCTACATCACCCTGTCTGCACTGAAAGTCCATTTGTATATATTTAAGCAAACACACACACACATAGGTTTATATTAACAATGCATAGGTTTATACTAACAATGTGTTTATTTTTATTCATCTATTGCATGTGTTTCTTTACTTATTAAGGAAGAAGTAGATATGAGATCTTTCAACATATGATGCTGATATTGAACCAATATCTGTTGACCAAGCATGGGAGACTTCTATAGTCTAACAGATTCACATCGCACATGGACCTTGGGAAAATTGGGGATGGTGATTTGCCTTTGATTTCTCTCTTCCTTTTTTTTTTTTTTTTAAAGAGAGAGGGAGGAAGGGAAGGAAAGACAGAGAGAAGGAAGGAAGGATGGAAGGAAGGGAGAGAGGAAGAAAGGGAAACATCTTTAAACATTTTCTTGTTTTATTATATTTTGTTTGTTTGTTTGTTTTTTACATGGGCTGGGGCCGGGAATCGAACCGGGGTCCTCCGGCATGGCAGGCAAGCACTCTTGCCCGCTGAGCCACCGCGGCCCGCCCTCTCTCTTCCTTTTAACTCAACTTACATTTTCATTCATCTGCTAAAACTTGTCAAACTTGGATTTTATGAAGATCAAACAAAATCACTTTCACTGAGAAGGAAAGGAGGTTTAAAGGTTAATAGGTCAGCCTTTCATCATATTTTTTATGTTTTTCTTAACTTAGGGCACAAGCATTAGTAAAATGAATTTACATAGTGAATCCATAAAGGTGAATTTTAACAGTCAGCTCTTGGAACAAATGGCATTGGTAAGGAAATATCTCCCCATTCCTCAAAAGGCATCAAGTATAAACTACTTGATGAACTATTCATTTATCAAACATTCATTGTTCATTCTTTCATGAAAAGTATGTATCAATGTCTCACTGTGTAGGATACTATTGTAGTTGCTTCAAATGAAACAGTGAAAGAAAAACAGGTAAAATCTAAATGACAAACTGTGATTGGAGTTCCATTTTTTTTCTTTCAGTTACACTATAATTCCAGCTTTATTTATCAAGTGATAATCCACTGCTCCCTTCTCTAGAGTAGATATTGAGAAAGAAGGACACTTGCATGCCTGATAATGTCAGATTCTCTTTCTATTTCTGCATACATCTATATCTATATATCATTAACTATCTACATCTATATTTGTCTGTATCTACAAATACCTGTATCTATATCTATATCTTTAAATACATATGTATCTATCTGTATATAAATATGTAAAATCTATAACTATATTCATACCTATAGCTATATATCTACATCTATATAATCGTCATCTATATCATTACCTAGAATCTATATCTAGTTAGAAAAAGTCATTGCTCCTTCATCTCATTGTCCAAAAGGCTTGAACTTCAACCTTTTTTGTGCTCTCTTGTTAAAATGGTACAATTGTGGCCAAACCAATTTGCTTCCCTGGACCCACTGTCCTCAGTTATAAAATGAAGCACTTCAGTATAATTGATAGTTCCCCAAACTGCCTAAACATTAGAATTACACATATAATATTTTGGAATAAATTTTTGGCCCATGGAATCAGAATTTCAAAAGGATGGAGACCTGAATTCTATATTTTAAAAATATCTTCTGTGGAACTGTCTTGTGTGAATCTGACAAAGACCCAGATCCATATGAGTGAGAACTGCAGATCCCTCTGGTCCAATATTTCGATGGTTTGATGAAACATTTATTGTTGACACATAACCTCTTAGAAAATAAAGAGGAAATCTCAATGCAAAAATAAACCAAATTTGAAGGTCGTTACAACTCAGGGGAAAATAGCCATGCTAAAGAACATCCAGCTAATCTTTAAGTAAATAAGCAATCCTGCAAAGACGGATTGGCAAGAAGCAATAAGAGTTAAATTAATTGTGCTATTTAGCATTGTGCCAAACAAGAGACATTGCCAGGACCTCATCCCACTTCTCAAAGCTTTTTCCATATACTTGTTGTTCAACATCATTTTTATTGTTGTCCGTGGCCAGTCATTGGCAGAATGAAGTGGGCAATTCCATTTCTCAGTTGGTCTGCTCTTCATATTCTCTACTCCTTTGACTTCCATAATGTGGCTAATTTCTGTATACACCTGTTTGTGAATTTTAAGTACATATTCTTTTAAGAATATGAGGCAGCTTCCAGGAAATGTGACATCCTATACAAAAAAAACAAAACAAAATAAAACAACAAACTCGGTACCAAATGTCAGCCACTAATGTTTAAGAAATTAAATGTCAAAAGCGAAAACCTACGTGTATGTCTTTCTATCCTCTAAATTAAATAAAACATAAAGTGTTAGCCATTAAAAGTGCAGACAATTTTGAATATGATAAAGTATTATTTAATCATCATCAGACTGTACATTACTGAAGTGAAAAGACAAACTACAAATCTCAGGAAGAAATTTACAATGCAGATAACTGGTACATAGCAACATTAGGAATATGTTCAAAAATTCATGCCAACTACCTAGTAGAAAAGGAGCATTTTATAGAAGAGAAAATATAATTGGTCAATCAACAAATTTATGACATGATACTGAACATCACTGTTAGTGATGAAAATTTAGATCATGGTGATATATTATTTTACTAATAATTCAGTTAGAAAAAAATTAGGATATCTTAAAATTCAAAATGTTGGAAAGGGTGTGGATCACCAAATATATTAAAAATAGTTATTAGGACAGTGCATTTGTTTAATCCATTTGGGGAATTTGGCATTATTTTATGAAGTTAAATATCCACATACCCAGACTTGTCAGTTTCCTTCCCAGATATATACCTCAGAGTTGTGAATATCTTCCAGCAGGTGTGTGCGAGAAAAGCTATGCACACCCCAAATGTCCTTGATCAGGGAACAGAGAGATGTTTTGTGGTATGGTCTCAGAATATGTTATGTTACAGCAATATAATGAATAAGCCATAGTTGCATATAACAATATGGTTAAATCTTATTAAAATAGTTTTGGATGAAGAAAGCGAGACTCAGAAAACTACTTACAATATAATATCTTTTTTAAAAGTCAAATGTGAAAGCAAGCAATGCTAAACTATATGATTTTTCGTGGCCCAGTGACCAAGGAGCAAAAGACAATTTATTTTTGTGCTCCTAAAATTACAGCCATTATATAATAGTGGAGCTGGAATTGGATATACCCAATAAAATTCTCATTTGAAACAAAGAGAATCGGGAGAAGCACAGCTGCTGCAGGTCATGAAGATGATGCTGACAGAAAAACATTGAGAGATATTCCCAATTTGACAATGGAGAAAGAGTTTTGGTTAGACCCAAGGTCTATTTTCCGAGATATTTGTTTTCTGCATATTATTCTCCATAGCTCTTGGCCCCATTTTCTGGGCATATTCCTTATTTGTTTATCCACATGGCCACATCTGAAATGGATGTTGAAGATTATACAATTGGAAGTTTAGCGATTTTGTCCCGCCTCATGCTTGTTTCTGCAAGTTTTTCTTGTTTTTATGATTTTATTATTATTATTGTTTTCTCTTTTGGCCCTAATCCATTGTTTAATTGGCAATGCGCTTAACTTGGTGAGAAGCTACTCATTTATTTACTTTCAATCAGAACATTTGCTAATAGTCAATCCAAAGTTTTTTCCCAAGCCTAATTCATTGTGTTTATATACTTGAATTTGTTCTCATTTCCTGTCCCACTGTCTCCGAGTTGAATGAAAACTGTCTTTAGACCAAATGGGTTGGTCAAGATTATCAAAACATCTTTTTTGGGCACATGAGTGAGTACTGCCAAAGGGATTTTGTTGCTCTAAAGCTTTATAAGTTTTACTCCATTCTGTTGCATATCTAGGAATAGCTGGCTTTCCAGTTAATTGTGACCCAAGATATATGAATTTTCTACATTTTTAAAATATTTCTTCTTCTGAACAAGAAATTCTTTCTTCAACTTTTCTCTTCTTTCTAATACCTTACTAAATATGGCCAGTTAAATCTGCAAATTTAACTAAAAGTTTTTTTCCCTAAATTCTTTTTTTTTTTTTTTTTTTTTTTTTTTTTAAAGGAAAGACAGAGAGAAGGAAGGAAGGATAGAAGGAAGGAAGGAAGGAAGAAAGGGAAACATTTTTAAACATTTTCTTGTTTTATTGTATTCTGTTTCTCCGTTTTTTGTTACATGGGCTGGGGCCGGGAATCGAACCGAGGTCCTCCGGCATAGCAGGCAAGCACTTTGCCCGCTGAGCCACCGCGGCCCGCCCTTTTTTCCCTAAATTCTTATTCTAGAGCCATGAGCTCAGTAGGTACTTGCTTGCTTTCTCATATATTGCTGAAAATACAATTACGTTTTCTGCAGCTTCATAAGTTGGATCTCAATTTTGCAGTCTCAAATGCCAGTTGTCTTGACACTCAATACTGAATTACACACTTAAAAAGTTTTGATGGTACCTACCCACTTCAAGTTGATCATTTATAAAATATTTGATAATGCTAGCTACTCTAATGTACACACCCTAGCTATCTCTGACTTAACAATATAGGAGTTTGTTGTTCACAAAAATAAAGTCCAAATGAGTGTTCCTGTTAGGCAGGTGGCTCTTCTCCAAGTAATAATTCAGAGAACCAGCTTCCTATAAACTTTTGGTTCTAAGAATTCAATATTTTCCTTCCATGTGAGCAAGAAAAGGAAAAAACATTATGAGGTGTATGTGCGGTTCTATTAGGCCAATTGTGGAATTGGCACATGCAATTCTACTCACATTCCATTAACTTGACTAAATCACATGGTCTCTACTAACTGAAGGAGAAGCTGGGAAGTACAGACTGGTTGTTCGGTCATAGAGGAGGATGTTAGATGAACAATCAGCTTAACTTTGACACACATCTTCATGGTAGATTTATTTTTTACTATTATTCTTTTTCATATTTGCATCCCCTCATCTAGCACATTACTGGAGCATGGGGGTGCTCAATCACTGATTAATCAATGACCTTCATTTCCTTTTGCATATACAATCACAGAAATGAGAGGAACAACAAGAATTGTAGTCATGACAACAGTACTCAGCACACAAGGTAGTGAGAAACTTCTACAGACTAAAATTGTTGCCATAGCCACATTTTATATGGTCTCTCTCCTTATCACTTACTAGTACAACTAAGTGAGAAACACCTCGAAATTTTTAAACTGCTTCTTATCAGGAAATTAAACACAAATACAGAAAAGCTTAGTGAATGAATATAAGATGATTGCCCTCGTATGCTCCAACCAGACCTTGAAATAAGGTTTTGAGAGCTACTCTCTGAGTTTCTGTGTGTCCCATTCAGATCAGCAAACCCTTCCTACCAAATAACTACTCTCTGAATTCCGTCGTAAACTTTTGCATTTCCTTACATATTAGCAACTCTCTTAATTTCCCAGAGCTGCTATGACCAATACCGTATAATGATTGGCTTAACCCACCAGAATATATTGACTTCTGGTTTTAAAGGCCCAGAGTTCCAAATCGAGGCATTGGATTCTGTGGTTTATGGTGATGGCTTGCCACAATCCTTGGATTCCCTTGGTTTGCTTTTCTGCCTTAGTCACAGGGAGAAGTCTTTGTTCTCCAACTGCGTGACTTTCTCTCACTTCTGAATTTTACATCTGGCTTCTCTGGCTGCATTCAAATTTCCTCTCTTTATAAGTTCTCCAGTAATATGAATTAAAATACAACCTGATTCAATTTGGTCAATCCTTAACTAAGAACATCTGCAAAAGATTCTACCCACAATTGGATCCACACACAGTGGGATATCGATTAAAATTTAAAGCATTCTTTGTGCAGTATAATATTTAATCCCCTACAACCCAATGATTTAATCATGTCCATTTTCATTTTATATGTGTATGTGTGTGTGTGTGTATGCATTTAATCATGGATTTCCTTCTCACAACTTTATATTTTTATATGTTACCAGTTGAAGAACACAGATGATTTGACCTGTAGAGTTTCTCAACCTTGGGATTTTTCTGATTCCATATACATAATGCAGTTCAGCTGTTTCTCTGCCCTGTATATTTCCTACATACTTCTATCCAGAGACTTTAGCTATATTGAATTTTATCCCTTTGGCAATACTATGGGGTTTTTTGTATTTTAATCAGGAGGCACACAATATCTGGTTGCCTCTCTTTATGTGAGGTTAGCAGCTGGTAATTTTCAGTGTCTACATTCATTAATTTATCAAGGATTACAAACTGAAGATATTCTAAATCTACCATGTTTTCCATTTATTAATAGGAATACTTCCATAAAAACATTTTTCTCTGCTACTATTTGGTTATCCTGTAGAACGGTGGAAAGGTCAGAATAAATGCTTGACTGGTTTTAAATATAGTTAATTGGAGTTCTATCTTCTTCTGAAAGTAAGTGATTATTTTTAAGATATAATTATGAACACACAGATTTAAGCATATTAAAGAGTAGACTCATTGCAATTATTATCCTCATTGAAACTCAAATTGTCCTATATTTGAACAATAGGATCCTAATAAAATTGGTCCTTTGATACTATTGGTATGATCGCAGTAATTTTTGATAGCTCTCTTTCCATCTGGTATAAAATGTTCCAGGGTCATCTGGTACATAAATTATCATAGACATTCATCTAGCACTGATTCTTTTTTTTTTTTTTTTTTCTGTATGGGCAGGCACCAGCAATCCAACCCGTGTCTCCGGCATGGCAGGCAAGAACTCTGCCACTGCCCGCCCTAGCATCGATTTTTCTAAGAAATTTTGCTTTTTTGTAGTGAAATTGACATTTCCAGGTGCTAGGATTACTTACTGCTATGGGTTTAGTAATTATCTACAGGGTTTTTGGTGGCCACAGCTATCGTTCACATGTACACATACCTTTGAAGATAAATACCTCTTATAGATAATTCCCTTTTAAATATAGGATTTGTAGTTGTTTTACTTCGTTTCTTTTTTCATCTATATTTCCTTTGTTTCACCCCAACAATCCTGGTTCTCAAGAATATGAAATAATAGAATTATTGCTAGTTTGTCTTATCCTACAAAACACACACACCACAGTCTCAGAGTAAGATTATTAATATTACCACCACAATAAAACTACTGAATTGTGGTATTTTTTTGGCATGTGCTCTTCCTACCTCTCACCCCATTTTTATGGCTGCACTACATATACATTGTTTGCCCATAAGCCATTGCATACTACAATCTCTCCCATTACAACCCTCACTTAATCTTATTCTACATGGATTTATATAATTAATTTTCACCACAGTCCTTATGTCAACGTTTCTCTGTCTTGTTTGGATGAAGGATTTTATTGAGTAGATTCCTGGGGAAAACTCATGAAACAATGTTCCTTGAGTTCTTGTTGATTATAGTTTCTCTCTATTTTTTTACTTTTTGCTGGTTCTCTGAATCTAAAGTTTTGGCTTACATTTTCTTTCCTTGCATATCTTAAATACGTAATTACATTTTCTTCAAGCATTAATCAATGCTATATGAAATTGATGATTTTATTATTATAAATCTCTTATATTTAACTCGCTTCTATTCTAGATTAGGGATTGGCAAATTGTGGCATACAAACCAAATCTGGTCTGTTTATTTATTTATTGGTTTGTTTGTTTGTTTATTGGGAGGTGCAGTGTCTGGACTGCTACTTATTTTTAGACTAACTTGCAAAGTATGAGTTAAAAAAAACTTAAAAATAGTATAATTGTGCCTACTATTGATGATTTAGGTGCTCAAAAGGTGTTTTTTTCTTGCTTTAAAGCACACTAATTTTACTATAATATGTATACATATTGTCATTTTGTGTCAGTAATATCAGAAATGAGTTGTTCTCTTTTAATGCTTAGCTATGAATATATATATATATTTAATTTCAAGAACTTTTTGTGAGGTTGTAGTTTTAAATATTCTTCTATCTCCTTGCTTTGGTAGTCTTCTTCATGAAACTGCTTATTCATTTGTTGAATCATTTTTTCCTTATCTTCAATAATTGTCACTTTCTCTCATATTTTACTTATATTGATTCATTTGGGTTTTTTATTTTTAATCTTTGGTTTTTCACTTTATCTTAATTTATTATTTGTTTTATTTATAAATTCCAGTGTCTCAATTTTGTCTTTATATCAGAACCACTTTTTCTTTCATTTCTAATTTTTCCCCAGTTGTATCACCTTATTTCTGAGACTTTATTACTCAGGTTTGTGTTGCTCTTTTATATCTTATAAGACATGCTATGCTTTTTTTTTTCTTTTAGCTCACGTTGAAATAGTATGTTAAAGTTTTGACTGTTTTATGTGTATCTCTCTGGCAGAAGTCATTGACTGTAGGAAAGTTATTCTATTCCTTAATATCTTTTTAATTTTGTAAATAAGTAGAGGAATTAACCTCAGTTCTTTGTATTCTTCTATCAGACTTCCATGTCACAAATTATGCACACTATAAAGTTAGCTGATTTATGTCAAATTGCGCCTTCCAAAAAAAAGGGCTTTTCAAATTTAATTTCCTGTCACCTATTTATTCCCTATAGTCGCCCCAATATTTTATATTATCACTAAAAACGCATCTGTTCCATGAGTAAATGAATATTGTAACCTTATAGTTTTAATTTGCATTTTCCAAATCATAAGAAAAACTTAGTTCCTTTTCATGAGTTCTTGACTATTTGTTTTTACTCTCTAAATTATGTTTATATAATGTGTTTATTTTTCTCATTTATTTTCAGGCATCTTATACACTCCAGATATTGCAGATTTATTTAAAAATTAAACTCCAATTTTTTTCTTGTCTCCTTGATTCAGAGTTTTATGTTATTATTTTAGTTTTTATATGAAAGTTTGGCATTTTGATCTTGATAAATTCATATATTTTTATCATCTTGGGTTTTATACTAAATGTCTGTTTTATCTCAATATTAAAATGAATTATCCTAATAATTTAATATAAATATGTTTATGTGAGTGCCTGTATGTTTGTGAACATATGAAGGAGGTACCTAATTTTCTTTCTTAAATAACCAGTTCATTCAATATCTTTTTTTTTAATAGCCTGTCTTCCCCTCACTGAATAAAGATATTACACGTAATACCAACTAAATTATCAAATAATCATGGATTTACTTTTGGATTCTATTTCCTAAATATGTTTTGGTCATCTCTGTCTAAATCCCACAGTGTTCATTACTAGGGTTTTACAATATATTTTGCATTCTAATAGGGCTCATGACTTTATGTTATTGTTCTATTTTTTAACAAGAATTGTTCTCTTCTCTTCCTGTGCATTTTCCATTCCATAACTTCTCAACTGTCATGTGCCATTTCGACTGGCATGACATTAATTTGGAGAGAACTGGCACTGTTGCATTATTAAGTCTTCTTATTCAGGATCATTGGATTTCTTTGTTTATTGCTATTTTTCAGGCCTTTAATCAAAGTTTTATAAATTTTTTCAAATATGTCATTTACTATTAATAAAAAACGAGATTACTCAATCTGTACTGATGTGTGGGTATGTATGAAATGCCTTGCCTTAACACATTCGATATGTCTGCTCTCTTCTGTTTAGCAAAATATTGATCCTTTTTTTTATCTTGCTGGATAATATGGGAAAGGAAAAGAATGTAACATGCTCAAAGCCCTTATTGTAAGTTGTACAACGTGTTAGAAACTCCAGAAAAGAAAACACAGACTCAGCCCTTGATCTAAGTAGCTATTAATCTATTAGGGGAGAGACACAATAAACAGCCATTTGCAGCATGGAAAGACAGGTTGCTACAAGGGGCTGGGGAGGGAAGGCACAAGGCCCATAGAAAAATCAACAGACCTAGACTGTAAGGTGACTGAAAAAGTTTTTTGCAGGAGATAAATCCATGTTTCAAGGGACATGTAAATGAATTAACTGAGATGCAAAAATATTATGTAACTGTTTCCAAATCACATAGTTCCCAAAAGGCAGATGAAGGATTCACACCCGAAATGAAGGAGCTTACAAATCTGTGCCACTTCCTCAGCCCTCTCATATGTTTATTATATTTGCAGACATGTGGCTTGCTATTTAAATAGCCGGTGAGGGTACATGTAGTGTGATTGCTATTCTAATACCCTCGTTAGACTAGTAAAAGTAAAAATTTGTTATGTCTTCAAATATTTGGAGCCATTTAAGTATGTTTCCCACCTTTAAATAATGCTAGACGCACAAAAGAGTGTGACATTACTACCTCCTGGGCTTAGAAGTGAAATTAATTTAGTCTGCAAGGAAGACATTTACAGAAACAGAATGAAAATTCCACTTACCACCAGTCCCAGCATGTACTTAATTAAGGAGAAGTCAGGAAGCAGAATCAGACATTATAACAATACTGACAATTAGGATTGTAAGAAAAAAATTGAAATCCCCAATATTGGCCTGTGATAAGACACTGTCAGAGAGCATTAATTAGCGATGCATAGAAAAGATCCATCTCTTTTTCCTGTTGAACACCAAAACAGTTGATAAACCTCTAAATGTCAGTCACGTGATTCCTCAGCCAAATATGAACAGATGAGGCTGTCCTGGGAGCTTAGTTCAGAGCTTAATCAAAGGAGACTGGTCCATTCAGATGGGAGCTTTGGTACTTGGCAAGAATATTCATTATAACACATGGAGGAAAACCAAAAGAATACTGTCTAGCTTTCTTTTTCCTAATGTCTCCCAATGCAAGTGTGCTGAGACACTTAAATCCAACATATCTTTATTCATCTTGTGCTGTCCTGGCCAAAAGAAAGCACTTGTTAGATGGAAGAAATTAAGCACCCATTTAAATAGGAATTAGCTCATTCATAGCAGAATATTTTGAAAATGAGCTATAGTTAATAAACCTGGAATTGTTTATCCCAGAATTATGCTTTTCCATTACTAAAGAATTCTAGTAATTTAAGCCTATGGAACTGATAACTGACTAAAACGTGAAGGTTGTATTTGTATGAAACATTAAAAACACATAGGGAAAGATGGGAAAAAAATAAGAAGTGGCTTAATATTTTTCCTCCTGGGTGTATTATGAACATTCAAAATGAGAGGTTACTTAAATATTTTTATTTTTATTTTTCTAATAAAATTGTTGAGATATGGTGAATCAGAGCAGTTGTTCAGACCCAAAGGCTATAACTCTCAACTCTTTACTCAATGCCAGGCTATGTCTACAAAGTGAGTTGGAAAAAGCCTCCTCTAGAAAACCCATAACAAACTAGAGAGAAAATTCACATTTAATATTGCATAATAGTATCAAGTCACTGAAAATTTTGAGATAGTAGTAGCTACATCTAGCCTTGAATAGAGTCCTCAAGGCAAAAATAATCAAGGGCTATGAAACTCTACCTTAGATCTCATTTGAAAGACAGATCTTAGAATTGCAGTAAATGGAAATAATCCTTTTAAATGAGCAGGAATGCAAGATTTTCCAAATTTCACGTAGGAAAATAACTTCTACTTTGCCATATTTTCTTGATTTTTAGATATGAGAACCATTGTATGATGAAATATTTTTTTTAAGAAAATATTTTTGAGTGTGTGTGCATGTGTGTGCATGCATGTGGGGCATAACACAAATGTGTTGAGAGATGAGAATACCAAAGTTAGAAAGCATCTGTTTCACAAATGGAAAAATGTGAAATAATGAATTAATGTGACTAGAATCAAATAAATAAACTAGACCAAAATTCTAAGGCCAAAATGAATAGCATGAGAATTTGGAGATGGAATCTAAGATACTGTGCAACTGATATGAAATTCCTTGAAAGAAGAAAAAGTCCTCGATATTACAAAGGACAATGAGAAGATGTGAGCATGACAATGTTGCAAACACAACAAAGTTTCTTAAATAAGAAAGATTTGAAGTTAACATTGGAGTCGTAGTATAAGATATTGTCTTTTATTTTAAATTAATAGCTGATCTTCAATGTTCACAAGCAGATCATTACTGTCGATGTCACTTACGCTAAAATGTAGAGTTGCCCAGGTCAGAAGCAGCTCAAATCCACAATTATGGCTGCCATCAGTATCTGTCTTTGCAGTTTTCAGTTTAAGGCTCAAAAGAAAGTCACTCTCCATATTCTCTGCCCAAGGCATCCTACTGCATACAACATGCTTTCACCTTCAATATATGTAATTATATTTATTTCAATTTCTCTGCACAGAGGCACTGTATCTCATATTTTCCCAGAGTACATTTAACAAATACCATATGAATTACATTCAAAGTTAGACCTCTCTAAAACACTCTCCAATGTAGAGAAAAATCAAATAAATAATTTTGAAAGATGTCACAGAGAGTAAAAAGTGTGATTTTATATAAGTAAATAGTGACTTTTATAATATACTATACTTGTATTCTCTAAAGTCCATTCAGGCTTTCAGCTTTCACAAGAAGCCAAGTTAAAGAAGCTCTCCAAGTGCTAACACACTTATTTTTGAACTGGTTTGTCCGACCTAGAATTTTCAGGAAAATTTCAGATGCTAGGGTGAGCAGACCAGCTAAATAAGGAGATTTAGTTATTCCTATCTTTGTGTGCATATATTGCATTTCATGTTATGCAAACAGTTAAAATAAAAGCATGTAAAATAAATTTTTACACAATCTTGATGACACAGTGAGATAGCTGACTGAAGAGAAGGACTTGGCTATGCTGTTTATCACTGTAAGTATTGAGTGTTATATACTATCAGTTTATAGGACTCAAACCTACCATATTATAGTTGAAATTCTGTTTATACCATTACAATTATCAGGGCTTATTTTATAATGATTGATTATCACCACTCACATACTTAAAATATAATATCTGTGTCCCATCCCCTTCAATCAAGTCATAGAATAATAGTCCCAGGTTTCCAACTCAGAAAATTTTGATCAACCATTTGACTTTTCATCAAATGTAAATATTACATTTATTTTCATATTTTTCAAAATTATTAAATTTGAATCTATGAAGTCACAACTTTTCAACCAAGAAAACCCTTCTTTTAAGATTTTACAGAGAATGATACATCTAATTTTAAATATTAGGAAACTACTAAGAAAGTTTAGTCTAACTTACAATTTTTTAAAAAAATATCTAAGATGTTAAAATTAGAAAGATCTCACCTGCTTTCTGTGATTTCTTAGGTTGTTTCCTTTGGGGCTGCTTCTGGAAAACTTCACAGAAATATGTCAGGGTTAAAAATACCTCATAAACTTAAATAAACTAAAGAGAGTAATTAAGATAAATATGTTTCAGTCAATAGCAATTATAATTAAAAAGTTAGTTATACCCAATTCATTAATATCATACGGTCCATAAATGCATTCTTGAATAACACCAAAATATATAGTGCAGGTTATCTATTCAAAGAATGGATGCATGTTTGCTTTGCTAAATAAATACCACATTAACCAGTTAATTGACTAATTGGCAATGTGCTTTCCTGTTTTCAATGTTTATTTTGTTTTCATCTTACATGAAAGCTTACAATTTGTACTTAGAAACTTTTCTTATAAAAATAATAAGCTAATATTTGGAAATGACATATCAGATAAAGGTCTAGTATCCAGAATTTATAAAGAGATTGTTCAACTCAACAACAAAAAGACAGCCAACCCAATTACAAAATGGGAAAAAGACTTGAACAGACACCTATCAGAAGAGGAAATACAAATGGCCAAAAGGCACATGAAGAGCTGCTCAATGTCCCTGGCCATTAGAGAAATGCAAATCAAAACCACAATGAGATATCATCTCACACCCACCAGAATGGCCATTATCAACAAAACAGAAAATGACAAGTGCTGGAGAGGATGCGGAGAAAGAGGCACACTTATCCACTGTTGGTGGGAATGTCAAATGGTGCAACCACTGTGGAAGGCAGTTTGGCGGTTCCTCAAAAAGCTGAATATAGAATTGCCATACAACCCAGCAATACCATTGCTGGGAATCTACTCAAAGGACTTAAGGGCAAAGACACAAACGGACATTTGCACACCAATGTTTATAGTAGCATTATTTACAATTGCAAAGAGATGGAAACAGCCAAAATGTCCATCAACAGACGAGTGGCTAAACAAACTGTGGTATATACATACGATGGAATATTATGCAGCTTTAAGACAGGATAAACTTATGAAGCATGTAATAATATGGATGGACCTAGAGAACATTATGCTGAGTGAGTCTAGCCAAAAACTAAAAGACAAATACTGTATGGTCCCACTGATGTGAACCGACATTCGAGAATAAACTTGGAATATGTCATTGGTAACAGAGTCCAGCAGGAGTTACAAACAGGGTAAGATAATGGGTAATTGGAGCTGAAGGGATACAGACTGTGCAATAGCACTAGATACAAAAACTCAAACATGGACAACACAGTAATACCTAATTGTAAAGTAATCATGTTAAAACACTGAATGAAGTTGCATCTGAGCTATAGGTTTTTTTTTTGTTGTTGTTGTTGTTTTGTTTTTTGTTTGTTTTTGTCTGTCTGGTTGGTTTTTTTTTTTTTTACTATTATTATTACTTTTATTTTTTTCTCTATATTAACATTCTATATCTTTTTCTGTTGTGTTGCTAGTTCTTCTAAAACGATGCAAATGTGCTAAGAAACGATGATTATGCATCTATGTGATGATGTTAAGAATTACTGATTGCATATGTAGAATGGTATGATTTCTAAATGTTGGGTTGATTTCTTTTTTTTCTTTTTTTCCGTTAATTAATTAAAAAAAGAAAAAAAATAATAAGCTATTACTCAATTTATTTATTCAATAAACTGGTATTTTGTGAGTCCCTATAATATGCTTGCCTCTTTTACCAGGGCTACTCAAACATGTTGGTTTAAAGAATAGGAATTTATTGCTCCCCAAATTTTGAAAACTAGCAGTTCCAAATCCAGGTATTTGCAGGCCATGCTTTCTCTGAGGTCTTTAGCTTTCTGGTGATGACTTACAGGTAATCCATAATTCAACCTCTGCCACCATTAGATGGCCATCTATCTCCCTATCTGTCTCCTCATGAGTGTTTAAAAATTTCCTTTGTTCATACTGGATTAAGAACCCCCCGATTCAGTTTGGCCTCTTCCTAACTGAGAGCATCTTTGAAGATCCTATTCACGAATGGGAAAATGCCCAGGGAGTTTAGGAACAGAATGTGTCTCTTTGGGAACATGCTTCAATCCATAACAGTGATTAACACCACATTGCATTTTGGGGCGGTAAAGATAGTATAAAGTTTCTGCTTTCGTGGAGATTCTATTCTACAGGAGAAAGCAGAAAATATGATAAAATTATGATTTAAACGACAAGTGCTAAAAAGAAAAAGCAAGGCAGGGAGATGCAAAGTGTGGGGAAAAGAGGTTTGAAACGTCAGAAGAGTCAGTCATGGGTTGTTTCCCCTAGAAGGTGACATTTGAGAACATATCCCAAGGAAGTGAAGAAATGAACTATGATGGTATCAGAGGTGGGATATGAATATTCTAGGCCAAAAGAATAACAAGTGGAAGGTGGTGAAATACTAGTAAGCCTGACATCTTTGAAGAAGAGTGAAGAGGCTAGTGAGGTTGGAGGGAAGAGGACAGAAGCAAGTGACATCTAAGAGGGATAATGGAGGTGGAAGAAGGGTACGTCATGGGGATTTTGTTGGTCCCAGTTAGGATGCTAACTGCGCTTTTCCAAGAAAGAGAAAAAATCACTGCAAATATTGGCAGAAAAGCAGCATGGCAGGATGCTGTGTTGAAAACAGACTGATGAAGGGATTAGTAGAAGGTGAGAGAGAAGCAAAAGGACTTTAAAATCCAGGTATAGTGATAACAGTGGAAGGGATGAAAAAATCAGTAGAGTCTATATATTTTGAAAATAAACTTTACAGGAATTATTGATGGTTTCGAAATAAAGTATGAGAGAAAGAGTTAAGACTGTTAGCAAAGTTTTTCTTTGGGACATAAAGTTTGAGTTAACATTAACTAATTTGGAAACGACTGTAGGAAGGGGAGATTTTGCGGGAGAAGGGGGGGCTTGGGATGAAGCAGGAACATAGTTTGAGACATGTTAAGTAATATGATGGTTAAGTTCATGTGTTACTTTGTCTAGGTTATGGTGTCCAGTAATTTGGTCAATCAAGCACTGGCCTCTTTGTACTATGATAATGAAGTGAAGATTTTAATCATTAGTTATCTTACTGCATCTCTGGCTCATTGCATCTATAATCAACCAAGGAGACCACATTCATCAATGAGTAGAGTCTCCTCATCCAAACAGTTGAAGGTCTTAAAGGGAAGCTGAGGATTTCAGAAATCAGAAAGAAGAATTTCTCTCTACTTAACCAGTGAATGGGGAATTCACCATCACTTCAATCTGCCCTATGAAATTCAAATTTTCCAGTCACTATGGTCATGTGAACCAATTCCTATAATAAATATATAGGAATATATATATATATATATATTTATATTTATATTTATTATATGTGTAGATATAGATATAGATATAGATATAGACATAGATATAGATATACGCATCCTGTTTAGTTCTGTTTCTTGGGAGAACTCTGCCTAATACAAGTACGTATGTTGAATGTAAATTTGCATTCAGGGGACAGGCCTGAACTGGAGATATCCAGCTGGGAGATAAGTGCATTTAGATTGTATTTAAAGTAGTGAGATCTCAAAGTAGTGAGTGTAGATAGAATAGGAAAAATGTATTCCAACATTTAATGGTCAGAGATGAGCAAGAAACTGCAAAGATGAATGAGAAGGAGTAACAAGGGCAGGGGTGGGACAGGGAAACCAGAACATTATGGGATCCTTGAAACCCAATGAAGAAGGTCCTTCAAGAAAAGAGACAAAGATCCACAGTGTAAAATAACACTGGCAGAAGTCAGCACTGGGTTTAGCAACATGGAAGTTATGAGTATCTTGATAGGAAGAGTTTTTGTGACATGCTAGGGACAACTGTCAAAATGATATGAATCCAATAAAGAATGCAAGACCACAATTGGAGGCAGTACTGCTGGTCAAGACTTTGAAGGAATTTGTTGAAAGGGTAGGAGAGAAATGTAGTGTTCTTGAGTTTCTTAATCTGCCCAAGCAAATAACATGAAATGGCTCAGGTTGAACAATAGGAATTTATTAGTGTACCATTTTGAGGTTCAAAGAAAATCTAACTCAAGGAGTCATCAGAGCAATGTTTTCTCTCTGAAGACCTGTGGCATTCTGGGGCTGGCGGCTAGCAATCCTTGATCCTTAGTTTGTCACACAGCATATGGTGATGTCTCCTTGTCTTTCCCTTCTCTTCTCTTTCATTGATGTTCAGCTTCTGGTTGCTTTCTATATGTCTTTCTCTCTGTCTGTCTGAATTTCACTACATTTATAAAAGACTCTGCTAATAGAAATAAGACTCATCCTGATTGAGGTGAGCCAAACATTCTTAACTAAAGGAACCTCATCAAAGTGTTCCACACAAATGGATTAGATTTAAGAACATGTTTCTCTTGGCACATACAATATCAAACCACCACAGAATGTTAGCTGTAATGAGCAAGATCAAGAGATGGTTATTTTGAAAAGATATGAGCAATAAAAACATGTTTCTGCACTTATCGATATTGCTTTTGTTCTGATATATGTAAATAAAAGCAACAACCTTGATTTTCTTGTTACCTTTTTAACAATCTCCACGATTAGTTGTGACAGCAGTAGATTATGTCTGACCCCTCCTTTTATTTTAGCATTTACATAAAATCATTTACATTTCACTGGGCCTCTTGAATTTCAGGTTCCCAAGTTATACGTAAGGGAAACCTAAATAAACAATTAAAGTTTTGCATGTTAAAAATACAAAAAAAAGGCTTTTAATGATTAATAAGTGTTAAACATTAATATGAATCTGCCACTTGGATATGAGTAAAAAAGCTAGAATTTTCTCAAGTGTGGTAATCAAATATTCTTTTTCTAAAGTAATCTTGGTGAGGTTATTTTTAAAGAGTGCTGCACACATATATTCACATAAAATTGGGCATGACTGGACATAATGGAAGAAATTAATGAAAGGAAAATTTAAGATGGAAATAAGGAGGGAAAAGATTTTAATGAGAAGTACTGAATGGTGCAATGATCTCCCAAGGGAAAGTTAGAAGGCTCCATGTTATGCATATTATGCAGACTATGCATGAAGAAGAATTTTCTGAAGGGGCAAATCTCATTGCTGGACCCAGAAAGCAGTGCATACTAATTTGATATATGAATTTAGATAAGTTTCTTTTCAGATGTAACCTGTTTTGTGACTTATAATGAGGTGTTGAAAGTGCTTTGTGTATTGGTCACCTTTTAAGGAAAAAATAGAGCATTCTTCAATTCATTTCAGAGTATCTTTCATACTGTGGGTTAAATCATATGACACAGTCAATGTCATATCATTTAGCTTAATGAGCAGCACAAAAAAACAATGTCAATATTATAAGGACCCCACAGGCTGATCAAGTGCTTGAATTGCCTTGCTTATTGTAGATATGTTTCCAACCTTTAATTTAGTCTCTAGGTTCTTTCCATTTTAATAGCTCTTTGGCGGTCTCTTTTCATGTCTGAACTGACTTCATGTCTTCAGATCTCCTGGACTCTGTTATAGGAGATGTTGTTGACACCATCCCTTTTTGTCTCAGGAAAAAAAATGTAGTTTATTCGAAGTAATTTTAAAGCCCATGAAGCTAAATTTATAAAGCTGGGTAATATATGTACTTAAATAAACTTTTCCTCCACTAATAAGACTTTATGTAACTAACATCTATTAACTTTTCTTACACCTTTTAAACATATGAGTACATCTAAATACATCAGCCTCTTTTAGAATTAATAAATTCCAAATGTAAACATGTGCTTAAATGATCTATTTTATTTTGCATTGTTGTTCAAGTCGTTCCTCAAAATCCAAATAAGCTGAATGGGATAGACTGATGGGTTTCTCTTCCACAGTTTTGTAAAATCATCTTTTTGCCTCTCAATTTTCTTTCCTGTTTTGAAGTTCATACTGAATTAAGTTATTTTTGAAGGAAAATAAACACCTAATTCTTTTTCCCTTTAGACATATATTTAGTCACAAATTTGTATATATTCCTTTAAAAAGTGTTTGAATAATTTCCAATCCTATTTCTCTCTCAGCCTGTCTGCCTGTCTTCCTTCCTTTCTTTCTTTTTCATTCTTTTAAGCCATTACCTGATTTTCTTTGATTATACTGAATCTCGTTTTATCACACGGGCGAGCATGAAGTTTGTTATTCCGACTTTACAGATGTTTTTCTTAATTCAAATCTGTCTTGCTCCAAACATAAAACAGGAAGTGATTCAATAATACTGATAAGAATAATAATCCCTGGTTGGCGCTATGATACAATTGGGGAAAATAATGCCAGGAAGCTTCCTCTGGCCTCCGAACTCTAGAATTTTCCCTCTGAAATAACTACTTTCTATTAAATAAAGGGGAACCTGATGGGGGATGGAGCTGCTTATCTACTAAAATGTCATCATATTAAGATTATTAAGGGCTGCCTTTCCCCCCAGCCCTGCCTCCTCATCACAGAGCACCTTCACGTAGCTTCAGACTCCTCGATTTTCTTCTCCGTGTTTTCCTGCTGGATCTGACCCAGCATCCTGTACTTTCAGGGGCCTTGTCTCCTATTTCCATTGTGGATTTTTTTGTTTTTGTCTCTCGCCTGGGACAGCACGTTGGTCAGGGCCATCAGCTGCCAATGCCCGCTCCGGTACTTCTCAGCCTGGGTGATCTGCTCTGGCTCCTGTCGGGGTCCAAGAGGCCCTCTCTGGAGAGCTGGTCACTGAGCCCATGTGCACATGCTTATTCACCTGCACAGGGCAATTCAGTTGCTCCTACAGGAGCGGTGAGGTGGTCATCCTGCCCAGGTGGTCCTGAATGACAGTGTCCTCTGCAAGTGCTCAGCTGCTCCTTGGCTGCACCTGAAAGCACTCGGCCTCCTCTTAGGTACATTTCCTCTGCTCCTCCAGGTACAGGGCTCTGGAAATCTGGAATCTGAGAGTTCTCTCTCTTTTCTTGTTTTTTTTTTTTCATTGCTCTGAAGCTGCAGTGTTAGGTCCTCCTTGTCTCACATCAACTACTCTTCTTCTCTCTCAACAGTTTCTCTCCTATTTTTTCCAGAGTCTAGCTGCTTCTGGGCCTGGGAAGCTTCTGGAGCACCTCAAAGGGTTTATGTTTCCTTAGTGCTCTTATGTCTCCTAACTCCCCATGCAGAGCTGCAACATCCCCCTGTGGATTCTTGAAGGGTAGGGGTGAGGGAGCATGAGATTATTGGAAATTTTTTCTTTTGTCATTGAAAGAGATGTTTTTATTTTACTCTAAGGGAAGTCAACTTTGTGGTCAACTTATTATTTTTCTCATAAATATCTAGCCCAAGGACATCCATTCCTAGCCAAAAGTCTGTTCCTTTCTTCTTTTTTATCTCAAAACAGCTGGTTCCCTATATTTCCAGGTCCTGGGCAATCTTCATATATTCCAGCCTGGCATTATCTTTGAGCCTTCTGCAGCACTCCGCCTGCTGCAACTGGATTGGGTTCCTTTCGCTAGTCTCTGGTGAATTTATGCTGGTTCATCACTCTTTGAGGGATCAAATACTCAGGTTTGAGGTACGTAGGCTTGCACATTTGTTTTTTAATCTCTGACCTTTCACCTGTACAGCATAAGACCCCAGGAGCCCGGCAGTCTCAAGTGGGAAATAAATCACATCACTGAGAATTCTTTCCTGGCTCTGAGGAAGAAAAACTTCTGGGGATGCCTTGGATAAACTCTTGAAACATCTCCAGCGTAGAACTTAGCTCCAAATTTGGACTGGAGGAGATCCTACTTTTTGAGTTTAAGGTCAGACACCTTGTTAGCAAGTTTGAATCCGGTAGTAAATCCTCTAGTATCCATATACTGGACTACAAAACGCCATATTTCCCCAAGGGCAATAGTCTTAAACACTTGGTCAAAAAGCTGTTTTTCGATAGCATTTGGCTGAGAAGTAAAGTTAAGCTCTGCATCCATAGTGGTAACTTGTACTAACTACATTTTCAGTCCCTGTTGGATTTCCTCCATTCTTTTGGAAACAAGGCTCTGTAGCAGCAACCCAGTGGACTCTTCCCACCCTTGGCACCTGCAAAGGTTTAGAGCTACACTCTCCCACTGTCTGTGTCTCTGTCCTCCATGGCCACTGCCTGTGCTCCCTAGAGAACCTGGGCTGGGCAGATAGGTTCTTTATTGAACACAATGCTAAGCAAAAATATGTTGTGTTTGGGGGCATTGATTCATCACCTATTCATTTATTCCACAATCCTCAACAAGTACCTGCTACATACTAGGGAACTTTGACAGTTATTAAGACTACAAAGGAGTACAGGAATTCCATCCCTGGCCTTTAGACATTTTTCTTTATTGGGGAGAAATATCTGAAAAGTATAATGAAAGTCATGGGAGATGACTTTTTAGTTAGTGAAATGCTTCATCAATTAATGAGAATAATATAAAATAAAATTCTTAATAAAATTTCCAGTTTGACCTCGGTAAGTATCAGGAACGTTGTGAAGATGTTTTTAATCAGCAAGTAAAGATTACAAGGGATATGTCCAGCTAGTTAGAAAGTGTAATGAATAAATGCATTATTCTAGTTATCTGACCAAGCTATTTTTATCTAAGTTCAGCTCTGCAAGAAGTTCATAGCAGATCAATGCAGTACCCATGAATATCTTGATTTTTTCCATCTCTACTATGGTAGGGAACAGAATCAAAAATAGCTGTACGGTTACAAAAAGCGTTCCAAGTGTCTGTATTTGATCCCATTTTCCTACTGTTCTCTTGACCAGGAATAATTTGATATAGGAGAGTCATCTGCCCATTGCCTTGGGTTCAAGGTGAATATGTGATCTTGAACAAGGCATTTCACTTTTCTGACATTTATATTCCTAGTCTATAACATGGAAAGGTTTGTAATTGCCTCTGTTCTTTGTTGGAAGGATTAAATTAAGTAACATAATTGAAACACTTCAGAAAGGACTTGGTTAAGTGGTGATGTCCAACATGGAAGCCCAATCTCTTGTGTTGTACAACCTCTGAGATGGATCAGCTTTGGAAACCATCTTCACAAATTCAGCTAAGGACTAATATATCTATATCATAATGCACTGTTCCTTTTTCTTTTATTTCTTTTATATAACTTTTGAAATAATTATAAACGCATAGGAAGTTGCAAAATTAGTACAGTCTCATTTACCCCTCACGAAGCTTCACCCAACAGTGAAATCATATATAATAGCAGTACAATACGTAAATGAGGAACTTGACATTGGTTAACTAAGCTGTAGTTAGTCTATTAAAAACTGACAATCTAGTCTGCTAACTAGGTTACAGACCTTACTGATTTTTCACCAACTTTTATATTAATTCCTTTGTGTGTTTCTGTGTGTGTGTGTGTGTGTGTATGTGGGAGTGGGATGAGAGTTCAGGTCTATGAAATTTTACTCCAGGTATACATGCACAAGAAAAATACAGAAGGAACTTCATGTTACCTCTTCGTATTTGCAGCACTGCCCCTCCCTGTGCCATCCCCTTGGAAATCCATCCGTATCCACACTATGTTAAAGAACTTATTAAAAAATGAGGGATTATAATGTAGGAAATGTGTATATAAGTGGAATCTAAATGACTTTACATTTGATGGTACATTTTACAGCTACGTTAGAGTTTACACCAATATTCTTATATCCTTTGCATGTGCAGATTTAAAACTTCATTTTTCCAAGGGTAAAATTTCCTCATATTTTCACACACACAAACACACATACACAGCTTTCCTAAAGTCAAACAATGAATATCAGAGACCGCATTATGGATAACTAAAACTCTATTAAGATATAGAACCTTTATTAACTACCACACAACCTGCTTAGATTCTTCAGTACACAGATTGAAAGTATTTGCTGTCCATATACCTCACCCTACCACTGTATAAAAAGTCATATTCATTGTAATGATTTGAGAAACAGAACAGATGTTGGCTAACTTCAGTTATACAACAACCCTGAAACAACCTGGAAATAATATTTTATTTATTTATTTACTCAGGGTTGTATTTTTGACAAAAGCCTTCAGAATTTCTCATGACTGATTTATTTAAACTAAAGGTATTTGGTAGTATTTATTAGTATTCAAAGACAAGCCAAAATAAGAAATGGTTGGTTGATGGAAAGATTTGTTCTTCCAGTTTTAATTCATTTATTCAACAAATATTTGCAGAGATTATGTTATAAGCTAGGCACTCTGGTACTTGTTGGGGGTGATGGTATGGACATACCTGTCTTAACATAGTTTAGAGCTTATAATACAGATTGGAGTTTGCTTAGTGTCTTAATTTCTTAGGGCTGCCATTCACAAACTGGGCAGATTCAAACAACGAAAACATATTGTCTCACAGTTCTGCGGGCTAGAAGTTCAAAATCAAAGTGTTGGCAGGGCCAGGAGTCCTAGGAACTGCTCGTGAGAAATCCTTCCCTGCTTTTTCCTCGTTCTGAGGTTTATTGGCAAGCATCATCCTTTGGCTTACAGCCACAGCAATGAAATCTCTGCTTCTATTGTCATATGGCCTTCCCCTATCTATCTCTGTCCTTTTCCTGTTTCATAAGGCCACTTTTCATACTGGATGAAGGTCTACTCCACTCCAGTTTGACCTCATCCTAAGCCACCATATTCTTAAAGACCCTCTTTCCAAATAAAGTCACATTCTCCAGTATTATGGGTTAGGACTTTAACTTACCATTTTTGGGATTTCACAACATGATCCGTAGCAACAGATATTCTTAATATACTTTTAGTGAGTGTTATTATGTGCAAGTGTCAGTTACTATATGAATAGATATTGAAAAAACATATCTTACCCCAAGTTTATCAGGACAAGCCCATGGAAGAGTCGCCCTTTGAGACAATACTTTCAAGATTTTTAGGTATTAAGCAGATAACAGCATGGGAGAAAAGTCTTTCAGAAGAGGAAGTAGCGTGTTAGTACTTGAAGATCAGAGTGGGCTCTGTGCATTTGAAGAACTGTAGGCCCCTGCACAGGCTGTTTAGGGGAGAACCACTAAAGAGAAAAAAGGCTGGAGATGGAGGCAGAGGGCCAGATCACAGAAGGACACATCAGATAAAGATCACATGCAAAGCAAAGCTGCTGGTCAGTTTTGACTTCTCTGAATGACATTTCTCAGTTTCACTTTGAAGACAAGATGGCTATCTATTCTTTAGATAGTCATGTGCCTCCTGTATTGATTCCCTATTGCTGTCTAGCAAATTCACAAAAACAGTGGTATAAAGCAACAAATATTTATTACCTAGCAGCCTCTATAGGTCAGAAGTCCAGGCACAGTGGGGCTCAGCTGCCTTTCTGTTCAGGTCTCACAAGGTTGAATTCAAGGTTTATTCCTGAACCCTAATCTGGATACTCTTGAGGAAAATCCACATCCAGTCTCTCTCAGGTTGTTTGTAGAATTCAGTTCCATGCAGTTGTAGAACTGAAGTACTATTTCCATGCTGTCTGTCAACTGGAAGTCAGTCTAAGCTTCTGGAAGCAGCATATCCCTTCGCTCGTGGCTCCCTCCATCATCAAAGCAAAGATGGCATGCCAATCTCTTTGACTGCCTCTTTTGCCTCTACTTTTATGGACTTATGTGAGTAGATTAGTTCCACCTGGATAAAATCTTTTTGCATGTAACATAACTCGATCACAGGGATATCACTGGAGGTGGAGAGTATTGGAATCAATATTTGCCAACCACACCTCCATTTTTTTATGTGTTGAGTGTTTCTTGTGAGGGTGGACAGCAGGGAGATCCTTAAGATCAAGGTGGTTTAATTTCAAACCACACATCGTTTGCTCTAAATTTCTATCTCAGACATAGCAAAACTGTATAATAGGAATTTGTTTGTATATCATTATTTTAGTGAAAATCTTCTGTATCCTGTTCATGTTATACCAAAGGGGTATGTTTTAAAAAAAACATGCAGTGGCTTATCTCTAGCCAGAGTGACATATAGATTAGGAAGAAATGTGTACTTCTACTAATAATGGAACAAACATTTAAATTTTCTCCTACTCTTTTCAAACAGCATTAATATTATTTTGCACGATGTTCTTTTTTGTTGGAAATTATGACATGTAAAATTGGAGTTGATGGTTTTTGAGGTTTTTAAAGTATTTTTTATTATTGTTTAAAATTTCATAGAGTTTATGTAGGTTAGACAATTTTTGTTGCAGTAGGATTGAATACCAAACCATATTCAAACCCTGCCTCCCAAATATCAGATGAAAAGGACATGGTGCCTTTCTTGTGCCTTATATTAGTTTTAAAATAGGAGAGCATAAATATTTAATAGACAAGAAACGTTATTTTGAAAATGACATTTTTTTAAACTGGTGAAGGGTTGCTAGCCAAGAACAGTAGCTTTTTAATGCAAGCAAATATTCAGAGCCTCTCCAAGAAGCAGCATGCAAACAGATATTATAAATGGACGATAATTTCCCACAAATAGGTAGTTTTTTCTAAGGAAAAGAGGTTTGAGAAATATATTTTATTGTTTTTGATGGTCATATATTTGGAACAGCATTTCACAAGAAAATGTATTTCATACAGGCATTCTCTATAACCATGAACAACTCTGTGGAAAACTCTCTGTGGGTGGAAGCCAAAATTACATTTTCTGGAGTTAAATAGAAACATTCTTCTCTCTGATCAAATTTTAATGAAACCATTCAGAGCAAAACCATCATCTTACTTCAAAATTGTTTTCACTGAAAATTTAATAAATTCCAGCCTTCAGGCGCAATCATAGCTCCCCTGTTTGACTCTTCACTGCCTGCTGAATCAAATTGATGAAGACCTACAACTCTGATATTGGCCCAGATTCCAAGGTCAATTAAATGATCATTGAGCACTGATTAAGGTGCAATTCATATGTGTTCTCTTTTAATCAATATAGTAATATAAATTTTGGAATATAGCCAGAAATATTATATGAAAGACATTCCCCCCTCACAATTTCCAAAATGCACTTTCTATTTGTTATTTCAACAATGATTTAATTTTCCAAGTCACTAAGAATCTAGTTAGACCACAGAGTACAGAGCCCTCAGGTACTTCAAAAATCACCTATTCTAATTCAGCTCTATTACAGATGAAGTTTGTGAGGTCCAGAGGAGTCTTCTTATGAATTACTGTTAGCTGGAAGTCTATGGAGAAGGAGATCCAGTCAGCACTAAGTCCCAGGTGCATCTAGAATCCTGCTATTACAGATTACTTAGAAGTACATTCACCTTAGAAGTATAATTTAATTTAAAAAAAAGATATATATTCATAATACAAAATAAAAACAAAAGCAAAAAAATCAAGGCATACAGAAAAGTAAAAGGAGGAAATAAACATCATCTAAATTACTACTTTACAAATAACCATTACTGCAAAGGGAAGAAAAAGAGTGGACTCAAATAATTAAAATAAGAAATGAAAGGGGAGGGCATTACTACTGACCCCACAGAACTAAAAAGCATTATAAGAGGCTTCGATGAACAACTTGTATGCAGTAACTTAGATAACCAGTAACTAGCAAAGAGATTTAATCAATCATTCCAAGCCTCCTCCCAACATAGAAAAGCCCAGAACCAGATGGCTTTACAGGTAAAGTTCACCATACATTTGAAGAATTAACACCAATCCTGATCAAACACTTCTAAAAAAGTGTGGAGGGAACACTTTCTAACTATTTGTATGACACCAACATCACCTTAATACCAAAGCCAGATAAAGATACTACAAGAAAAGAAAACTGCAGACCACTATCCCTTATGAATACAAATGCAAAAATCCTCAAAAAAAGAAAAAAAACAGTATCAAACTGAATACAACATTATACATCATTATCAAGTAGGAATTTTCCCATGGATTCAAGCATGTTTCAACATAAGAAAATGACTCAATGTAATACACTACATAGAATAGGACAAAGAGAGTTAAGCACACAGTCATGGCAATTCAGGCAGAAAAGACATCTGATAAAGTCCAGTACCCTTCTTGATGAAAACACTTTGAAAACTAGAAATAGAAAAAAACTCCCTCAACATAATAAAGGGTATATATGAAAAAAAAAAAAAAAAAAAAAAACACTGATGACTACATACTCAAAGGTGAAAGAGTAAATGTTTTCCCTCTAAGATCAGGAACAAGACAAGGATGCCCACTGTCAACATCATTATTTAACACTTGCAAAGCTACTAGAGCTGATAAATGAATACAGGAAATTCCAAGGTACAGGATCAACATGCAAAATCAATAGTGTTGCTAAACACGAGTAATCAAAAATCTGAATAAGAAACTTTAGAAATAGATTTATGGGTGCATGGGTGGTTTAGTGGTAGAATGCTTGCCTTCCATGCAGGAGACCCAGGTACAATTCCTGGACCATGCACCTAAGAAAAAAATCCGTTTACAATACCAACCTAAAAAATCAAATATCAGGAATATATTTACCCAAGGATGTTAAAGGCTTGCACATGAAAAATTTAAAAACATAGCTAAAAGAAATCAAGGAAAATGCAGAAAACATGGAAGAAATTTCCATATTCATGCATTTCATGGCTAAATTTCGTTGAACTGTTAATTCTTCCCAAAGCAATTCACAGATTCAACTTAAACCTATTCAAAATTCCAACAGCCTTTTTTGAAGAAATGGAAAAGAATCATCATCAAAAATTATATGGAAAAGGCAATGGGCCCTCAATAGCTAAAATCACCTTGACAAAGATGAAGTTCAAGGACTCATGCTTCCTGATTTTTTAACTTATTACAAAACCACAGTACTCAAAATAGGATGGTATTGGCACAAGGGCAGATATATAGACCAGCAGATTTGAATTGACGATTCAGAAATAAACCCTCACATTCAAGGCCAATTCATTCTTGACAGAGGTGTCAAGTCCACTCAAGGGGGAAAGAATGTTGCCTTCAAAAATTAGTACAGGAGAACTGGATAGTCATATGCAGAGAATGAAGGTGGACCCCTAAATCACTCAATCTATAAAAATAAACGAAAATGGACCCAAGACCTAAATATAAGAACTGTAAAAAGGAATGGTAGTTCTTAGACATGTGATAACATGTTTTATCCTTGAAGATATCATGTTGAATGAAATAAGCCAGAAACAAAGACAGATATTTTTTGACTTCACTGATATGAAACTCTTAGTATAGAGTCAGAAACTAAAATACAAGTTAGCAGGAACCATGGTGAGAGTACAGAATTGAGAGTTAATACTAAACTGATACAGGATTTCTCCGATGATGGAAATGTTTGAGAGAGGGAGGGGGAGAGAAAGACAGTGAGAGAGAGAGAGCCCTTTAAGTTTTTCAGACAGAGAAAACGGCTTTTTAATAATCTGTATTATAGTATGCAACTTATTCAAATAAAGCATACATTTAATATTGTATGTACTTAACACAAGGTAAAACTGAAAGAAGGAGATTAGCCCTGCTCCATGGAAAAGTTAGAGAAGGGACAGGAGGGCGACTGACACAGCAATCTGAGAGTGTGGCTGACATGGGAGAGCCTTCTCCACCACATGTGGCAGCCCTGGTTGCAGAGGCTGAAGAACTGAGAGGTAGAAAGCTGGAGCCTGGTGTGGAGGTGTGGAGCAGTAAAGCCCACTGGAGTGCATGGACAGATACAGGGGACTAGGAAGTAAGACAGACCATATTCCTTGGGCATGCTACCCTCTCTGGTGCAGCCCCGTGACCAGCAACTCGTCCCACACCCCATGTACCCAAACCTCATCACGAACCCTCATTTCCTGTGGTCTAGGTGACTCCATCGCACCAACCCCCAGAGCACATACCTGCCCCCATCCCCACCCCTAGTGTAGCCCAACTCACCTCTCCTACAATCTGCCAAACACTACCTTCTCTTCCCTGTATCCTGCAAGCTGTTACCAGAGCATAAATGTTGCAAGCACTAACCTTCATACCTAGGGCACCCCCATCATCCCCCCATACTATAGTGTCGCACAGCCTCACCCAGCCCTCCCTGAGCTCAGGGCATCCATTTACAGCTCTCCCGGGCCCACGGGCCCCCAGTCGCATCATTCAGCTCTGGGAACTGCACATTATAGTAACCTTAGAACTGTGCACGTGCACAGCCCTCAGCTTCACTTCTCAGCTCTGAGAAGTGTCACATCTGCCCCCAATCCACAATAACATAACTCTGACATGTGGCCGCAGCTCTATGCATGCACATTAAGGGCCCCATGCCTTAGACCGGTGCACACCAGCGTTATGCCCCCAAGACCAGTGCACCTGCATAGCTACATCCTCCCTTGCTCCTGGGTGCCCACATTCACAAGCATCAGTGTAACATCCCCAACCTGCACCTATACTTGTTCTGAAACAAAGCACCACACTGAATGCCCCACTCTGTACCCTGCTCCCTGCTGAACAGCCACCCTGCCAACACAAGGCCTTAGACTACTGAAAGGAATCAACTCCCTAAGTAAATCAATTAACATATTTACCTGCCATGAAGACAGCAGAAGATCAATAAGCATATCACAATGCAGACAGATATAGCCCTGCCTAATGACCAAATTAGAACACCAGAGGAGACACAAATATTGGAACAATGAATAAAGGTGTTCATACAACTCTACTTAATAAAATAAGTGGGATAGCAAATGACTTAAAGGAAATAAGGGGGAAAGTAGAACAGCACAAAGAGGAATTTGAAAGAATAAATAGAAAAATAGCAGAAATCACAGGGATTAAAGAGTCTGTTGACCAAATAGAAAACATACTAGAAGCACACAACACCAGATTTGAAGAGACAGAAGAAAGAATAAGTGATATAGAGGACAGGATAATTGACCTCAAAGACTCAAAACAGCAAATGGCAAAAAAGATGGAAAAAATCGAATGGAAACTCAGGGAAATGATAGGCAAAACAAAACATGCAAATATAAGGATCATTGGTGTCCCAGAAGGAAAAGAGAGGAGTAAAGTGTTAAGAAGAGTAGTTGAAGATATGGGGGAAAGCTGCCCAATCCTCATAAAAGACATAACTATACAAATTGGAGAAATCCAAAGAACTCCAAATAGAATAAATCCAAGTAGGTCTTCCCCAAGGCACATGCAATCAGTCTGTCAAATCTTGAAGAGAAGTAGAAAATCCTGAAAGCAACAAGAGAAAAACAATCTATTACATACAAGGGAAATCAAATAAGTCTGAGTTCAGACTACTCAACTAGCAACTAGAGGCGAGAAGGCAGTGGTATAATATATTCAAGATCCTGAAACAGAAAGAATACCAGCCAAGAATTCTGTACCCAGAAAGAGCAAAAATTGAGGACTGAACAGAAAACCTGGAGGAAATTGAGAAAGAACAGCAAACTAACTTCAAAGCAAATAGGACAAGAGAAATAGCAAAGATTAAACAGAAATAAATGAATGAGAGAACAATAGAAAGAATAAATAAAACTGAAAGTTGGTTATTTGAGAAAATCAGTAAAATGGATGGGCCATTAGCAAGACTGACAAAGAAAAAAAGAGAGAGGATACAAATAAAATCAGAAATGAAAAGGGGTGCATTACCATAGACCCCAAAGAAATAATAGAAATCAGAGGATGCTATGAGCAACTATATGCCAACAAACTAGACAACTTACATGAAATGAACACATTCTTGACAAACAAGCTACAAGTACAATGCACAAACAAGCTATACTGACTCAGGAAGAAATAGAAGATCTCAACAAACCAATCACAAATAAAGAGATTCAATCAGTCATCAAAAATCTTCCTACAAGGAAAAGCCCAGGGCCAGATGGCTTCACAGGGGAATTTTATCAAACATTCCAGAAAGAACACAAATCCTGCTCAAACTTTTCCAAAGAAACTCAGGAAAAAGGAACTCTACCTAAATCATTTTATGAAGCTAATATCATTTTAATACCAAAACCAGGTAAAGATGCTATAAGAAAGGAAAAATACAGGCCAATCTCCCTAATGAACATAGGTGCAAAAATTTTCAATAAAACACTAGCAAATCGAATCTAACAACACATTAAAAGAAGTGTACACTATGACCAAGTGGGGTTTGTACCAGGAATGCAAGGATGGTTCAACACAAGAAAATCAAAGTAATATAGCACATTAACCAATCAAAAGGAAAAAATCACATGATCATTTCAATTGATGCTGAAAAAGCATTCGTCAAAATTCGGCATCCTTTTCTGATAAAAACAGTCCAAAAGACAGGAATAAAAGGTAACTAATCAACATGATAAAGGAAATATATGAAAAATCGATAGCCAGAATTGTACTCAATGAAGAGAAACTGAAAACCTTCCCCCTATGATCAAGTACAAGACAAGGATTCCTACTGTCACCACTATTATTCAACATTGTGCTAAAAGTTCTACCTACAACAATCAGGTAGGACAAAGAAATAAAATGCATCCAAATTGGAAAGGAAGAATTAAAACTCTCATTTGCTGATGATATGACACTATACTTGGAAGATCCTGAGAAATCTACAGCAAAATTACTTGAGCTAATGAACAAATTCAGCAAGGTGGCAGGATATAAAATTACTGTGCAAAAGTCAGTAACATTTCTACACACAAGCAATGAACTAGCTGAGGAATCAGTTCAGAAAAAATTTCCAATTCAAATAGCAACTAAAAGAATCAAATACTTAGGAATGAACTTAACTAGGGATATAAAGGACTTGTATACAGAAAACTACATAAGATTGCTAAAAGAAATCAAAGGAGATATAAATAGGTGGAAAGACATTCCTGGCTCATGAATAGGAAGGCTAAAAATAGTTAAGGTGTAAATTCTCCCCAAATTAGTTTATAGACTCAGCACAGTACCAATCAAAATTCCCACAACCTACTTTGAAGATTTGGAAAAGCTAACTACCAAATTCATTTGGAAGGAAAAGAGACCCCAAATAACTAAAAGCAACCTAAAAAAAGAAGAATGAAGAGGGAGAATTAATACTCCCTGACTTTAAAACCTGTTATAAAGCCACAGTCATCAAAACAGCATGGTACCGGCACAAAGACAGAAGCATTGACCAGGGGAATCGAATTGAAAGTGCAGAAATAGACCACCAAATCTAGGGTCAACTGATTTTTGACAAGGCCCCCAATCCTCTGAACTGGGACAAAATAGTCTTTTCAATAACTGGGAATGAAAGAACTGGATATCAATAGCCAAAAGAACCTATCTTACACCCTACACAAAAATTAACTCTAAGTGGATCAAACACCTAAATATAAGAACTAGCACCATAAAGTTTCTAGAAGAAAATGTAAGGAAACATCTTCAAGACTTAGTAATAGGAGGTAACTTCCTAACCTTTACACCCAAAGTACAAGCAACAAAAGGAAAAATAGATAAATGGGAACACCTCAAAATCAAATGCTTTTACACCTCAACAGACTTTGCCAAAAAGGTGAAGAGGCAGCCAACTCAATGGGAGAAAATATTTGGAAATCACATATCAGACAAAGGTTTCATTTCCTGTATATACAAAGAAATTGTACAACTCAATAATAAAAGAACAAATAATCCAATTATAAAATGGGCTAAAGGTATGAATAGGCATATTTCTGAAGAGCAAACACAGATGGCTCAAAAACACATGAAGAGATGTTCATTTTCACTGGCTATAAGGGAAATGCAGATCAAGGCTACAATGAGATAGCACTTACACCTATAAGAATGGCTGCTATAAAACAATCAGGAAACTATAAATGTTGGAGAGGATGTGGAGAAACAGACATTTATGCACTGCTGGTGGGTATGCAAGATAATGTGGCCACTATGGAAGACTGTTTGGTGGTTCCTTAGAAAACTAAATATTAAGCTGCTCTATGACCCAGCAATAACACTGCTTGGCATATACCCAGAAGAGGTGAAAGCAATGACACAAATGGACATTTGCACACTGATGTTGAGAGCAGCATTATTCACAATTGCCAAAAATGGAAACAAACCAAATGTCCGTTAACAGACGAGTGGATCAACAAAATGTGGTATATACATATGATGGAATATTATGCATCAGTAAGACAAAATAATATCCTGAAGCACATGACAAGATGGATGAGCCTTGAGGACATAATGCTAAGTGAAATTAGCCAGACACTAAAGGACAGATACTGTATGGTTACATTTTATGACAGCACAAAGTTGTAATCAGAGACTTAAAATATAAAATACAGGGAATTTAGAGATACATAGAAGTTAGTGATGGTTGAACCATTAGCTTATGAGGTTGAACATCAATGTATGGGAATAGATAGGAATGAAGGTGATTCTCTAGTAGGCCTTGAAATAATATTATCATATTGAAGATGAACAGGATTGAAAGGGATTGTATATACCTACGTGTTCTACTGACTCACACTAGAAATATGAATGAGTTCTTGTAAGAATTACTTCAAAGATATGATTCTTGTATAAAAAGTGTTTAAGTGGGCGGGCCGCGGTGGCTCAGCGGGCAAAGTGCTTGCCTGCTATGCCGGAGGACCTCGGTTCGATTCCCGGCCCCAGCCCATGTAACAAATACGGAGAAACAGAATACAATAAAAACAAGAAAGATGTTTCCCTTTCTTCCTTCCTTCCTTCCTTCTATCCTTCCTTCCTTCTCTCTGTCTTTAAAAAAAAAAAAAAAAAAAAGTGTTTAAGTCCAGGGTGCAGGGGAAAAACTGCTATTGCATGCTATGAGCTAGGTTTAAAAGGAAACCATCAACACTACCATGGCAACAGCAGAGGTAAATAATGTGGTAAGGGACAAAAATTAAGAAGAGGTTTAGATCTCCTATTTGGTGTGGGCGTCTTTATTGGTTTTCTGTCTCTTGGGAACAATGAAATTATCTAAAATTGAGAATGTTGATGGACTGTGGACTTTGGACCCTCTTCGTGATGCCCGCTGAATGCAGGTGGCTGAAGGATGCACTGATGGAGAAGTAGATTGGCAAACGATGGTGTATACTTATGAATACTGTGCTGCTACAAAAATGAACATTGTAGTGAAGCATGCAACAATGTGACTGAACATGTGGGATATAATTTGGGGAGACAAAATAAGTCAGAAACAGAAAAAACAACAATGGTATGGTCACCTTTAGAAAATGCTCATAAGAAAACAGGGGCCTAGATTATAATCTTTTAGAGCAGACACATGAATTCTGGAGTGGCGATTATTATTTCTGGATTTTGAGAGCCTTTATGTTTATAACCTGATATTTAGAGATAAGAATGAAGCCGAATAAGTTAGGGTTAAAGTAATTCAGAACATAAGGGTAAGGAAGACAGTGTCTATATTTTAGAACCACACATACTCTTTGAGACCAATGGAAGAAAGGTTTGTTTAATCTGGAACTGAAATTTTCTGTAGTGCATAATCTAATTTAACCTATATGTATAGCTCATTTGAACAACTGAAACACAGAGAGTACAGAATGAGAAAGAGGTCCTTTAATCCTGTATAGATTATTGTAATGCCTGGAAACATCCTACAGTATATTAAGCAGATAATCAAAAAGTATTGGCAAAATCCACTGAGGGAGGGGAGAAAGAATATGGAGCTATTAAATCTTACCATCAGGCAATCCCCTGATTCTGTGTAAAACTTTAGGGACATCCAAATCAATAGGCCATGCCCACGATCATGAGGTTTACTCTTGTGAAGCTTATATAGGGTGCATAGAAGTTTAGACTACCTATAGGCATGCCTAAGAGTTACTTCTGGAGGACCTCTCTTGTTGCTCAGGTGTGTCCTCAGTCTCTCTAAGCCCAACTCTGCAAGTGAAATCATTGCCCTCCCTCCTGTGTGGGATATGACATCCAGGGGTGAAAGTCTCCCTGGCGACATGGGAGAGGACTCCCATGGATGAATCCAGACCTGGCACTGTAGGTGGATCAACAATTCCATCCTGACCAAATGGGAGAAAAGAAGTTTAATTATAAAGTATCAGTGGCAGGCAGAGTTCGAATAGAGTCGAGAGGCTGCCCTGGAGGTTGCTCTTATGCAAGCTTCAGGCAGACCTTGCTACCTATCACAACCTGCCAACTCCCAACCAGGAACATTCCTGCCAATCCTAAAGAACACCTAGGGAAATTTATAAGATTCCACAAAGGTTTCAGGCACTAGAGTAACTTGCTAGAAACCTACAACCTTCAGATGGGTCCAGATAAGCCCTGAATCCTAGCCCAGCCTCTCCAGAACATCAGCTAATTCCATCTCCCTACCCCATATTAGGTCCATACCCTTCCAATAAAAAAAAAAAAATTAGAATTGCCATAGCCCAAACAACCCCAATGAAAGATATGGAAAGATCAAAAGTGATGGTGGAACTATACATAGAAGAGAGGACTTAACAAATGAATATGAATGCTGAATCATTAAATTGATATCTCTTTTAGTCTCAAGTATTTTAGAGAAGCTAAAAGTAAAAATTGAAAATTGTGCAATTGTAACCCATGTCAAAGTCTGATATATGTTCTACAACTAACTTTGGTGCTATGCTTGGAAATTTTTATCTTTTTTTCACGTATGTTATTGCTCACAAAAAAGAAGGAATAAAAGGTGATTGTGGTTATAAAAACATATTTAAGCCCTCTAGCCCCTTGTATTCTGGAGCAGCTAGAAGGAAAAATACGAGAGGACCATATAGTAGCCCATGACAAACTCTAGAATCTATCCTGTAATCACTTTTTAAAGAGTGCTTTGAAAACTATTGTTTTTTTATTTCTTTGCTTTGTATATATGTTACACTGTACAATAAAAAAGTTTAAAAAAACTGAAAGAAAATCAAATTACTAACTTTAAATATGTATTTTCTTCAAAGCATAGTTTTACAAAAATATTTCAAAATTAAATAAAAATAGATTATAAATATTTTAAGGTTAATGTCATTTTTAAAGATCATCTTTTTAATATATTTTTATTGATATATCTTTACATACTATACAGTCCATTTAAAATGTAAAATCAATGGTTGGCAATATCATCACATAGTTGTGTGTTCATCATCATGATCATTTTTAGAACATTTGCATCACTCCAGAAATTGAAATTAAAAGAATAAAGAAAACCTAAAGATTCCATACTATTTACTCCTACCTCTTACTGACCACTAGTACTGCAATTGGCCCAATTTTAAGGCTTACAGTAGAGGTAGGTTAACTAAGACAGTGTAATATTGGCAGATGTAAGTATCAGTGGAACAAAACAACACATCTCAAAGTAGATCCACGTGAACATGGGCAAATATTCTTTTTTTTTCCTTTTTTGCAATATAGTTATATCATGATCAGGTTCATGTGTCAACTTGGCCAGGTGGTGTACTTATTTGTCTGGTTGCACAAGTGCTGGCCTTTCTGTTGCTATGAGGACATTTCATAGAATTAAATTAAATTGTGATCACATTGGTTGCATTCACAGCTGATTCCATTTGTAATCAGTCAAGGTGAGTGTCTTCTGCAATGAGTGATGCTTAATCTAATCACTGGAAACCTTTTAAGGAGGATTCAGAAGAGACAGGCCCTCTCCCTGCTTCAGCGAAGGAACCTCTCCTGTGGAGTTCATCCAGACCCTCCATAGGAATCATCAGCTTCAGAGTCTGCCATATGGATTTTGGACTCTACATTCCCACAGTTACGTGAGACACTTTTATAAATTTTATATTGTGAATATTTCCTGGTGATTCTGTTTCTCTGAGAATCCTAGCTAATACAAGTTATAAAATCTTCATCGAAAAGATGAGGGCTACTGTATTGCATTTCAACAACTCAGATGTTTGTTTCTGGCTATTCTAAAATGGTAGACCCTAAAAAGAAATATCTATATAATAAAACAGCATTCACAATAATTTGGTATATCCAAATTTCTCAGTTACACCTCCTTCCTCTCATCTGATCTTTCTCTCAATCTTCAGGCCTTCTGGGCAATGACAATTTTAACTTTTTCATGCTGGAAAGGAGTATTGACATTCTGGGATAAGGAAGCGAACCTGACTGTTGTTCTTGGAGAGACTGGTACCTCTGGGTTTCAGGGCTTATCTGGCCTATGATCAATGTGGAGGCTTTAAGGTTTTGAAGAAATGAATGTACTAAGAAAAACCTTTACGGTGATGAAGAAAGAGCCCAGGATACTGCCTAGGGTTTTCAGGAGTACTGTTGGTTGGAGCATAGTGTACTGTGATAGCTTGAAATGTCTGGCTAAATCTTGCATGAGAATAACCTCCAGAATGAACTCTCAAATCTACTTGAAATCTTTTGGCCATTGAAACTTTATTTTCTTCCATTTCTTTTCCCTCTTTTGGTCTTTCTCAATCCCATAATGCCAGACCCAGCTCATCCCTGGAAATCATGCCCCTTGACAGGAAGAATTACACCCCTGGCAGTCATGTCCTACAAAGTAGGGCGGGTAGTAAGTTGATTTGCAGAGTTGGATTTAAAACAGAGATCATATCTGGGCAACAAAAGAGGCTCTCTGGGGTGGTTTTTAATATTGATCTTGAGGCTTGCCCTTATGAAACTTATTCCTGTAAAGGAGAGGCTAAACCCACTTATAATTATGCCTACTAGTCACCCCCAGAGAACCCCTTTTAATTTTATGCCCAAATAACATAATAAAAATTCCTTTTATTTTCTGCCCAAAAACTCTGGAATGTATCCAGGTATTACATTAACCTGTATAGAATAGTAAGTTTTCATTTCCAATTCTAGATTCCATGAAATTGGGTTTTTACATAAACTGAACAGATGGGTTACATTAAATTTAAATTTTGGACCAAATAAACATCTCTTTCTTTGGTTTCCCACAGAGGTGGAATTTTAAAAATATAGCCAATATCGTCCTTTATCCTGTAGTCTAAGTTACCTTAGTCCTAACCAGGTCCATTACAAACTTTTCTCTAATTAGAGTCTAATCTCTTTTTCAGCCTCTAAGCAGTTGCTGTATGTAGTAATGCTGATTTTCAGATGTGCAGAACTCTAATTATGAGTCTCAGGTGCACCTCTGTTACCCAATGTGCCATGGAACTACCAGGTTATACAAAAAAATTAGAAATTAGTGTTAAAAATCAAGAATAGATGTGACTATTATAAGACTTTACAATCTAGGAAACTTTATAATAGCCTTATTTGAACATTCTTTACTTCTTAATCAGCAATTGCCCAATTTCTGCCCACTTTCTATTCCCTGCTAACCTATGCACTTAAATTCAATTCTCAGAGTTGATTCATTGTAGTTAGTTTTTGTTAGTGAGACCATACATTATTTGTCCATTTTTTTTTCTGACTTATTTCACTCAGCATAATGTCCTCAAGTTTCATTATCCTACTTGCATGCAACTGAACTTCATTCTTCAAGCAGCTGCTCATTATTCCATCATATGGATACACACATTTTGCCCTTCCATTCATAAGGCAATGTATACTTAGGCCATCTCCATCCATTTGAAAATCATGAAAGTTTGGCACTGGTGCATAAACACCAGTGTCTAAATGACTATTCATGTCCCTGTTTTCAGTTCTTCCAAGTCATTTTCTTCTAACGGTGTTGCAGGATCATGTCTCAGTCCTATATTTAGTCTCCTATGGAACCACTACACTGCCCTCCAGGGAGTTTGCACCATTCTATTTCCTTACAACATAATCACATATTTATTCTTGAGGTATAATCACATATTTATGGATTCTCCACCACAATCTATATGAGACTCATAAGCAGTATCCCATTCTTCCAACCTGGGTTTCCTCTGGTATTACTTCTCAGCTAATAATGTAGACCAAATGACATTGCTGTCTGATTTCTCCAACTCCACATCTCTTAAGATATTCCACCATATCCAGCCAGGCTGTTCCAATTTCTCCTGACCTACAGACATGATAAGATTTAGTCTATCAGTCAAATTGAATTGAGTGTTGAAATGCAGCACTTACTTGTGGGTTTATCTGTAGTTTGATATTGTAGTCATTTGTTGCTTTGTTTTACTCTTTTTGATATTTCATTAATTCATATTTTTCTGAGCACTTCATGAGAGAAGATGGAATAAACAATGTCTCATCTCAACCATATTTGAGTAGGTGTCACAGGGACATTTTCTCATGATTAATTTTTCTAGGATGAATAAATAAGTTAGAACCAGTGATACATTTCTGTTTTGGTTAGTTTTCACTTTATTATGCTCTAGTTACCAAGAATGCCAAATTTTATAGGATTAAAAAACACAACATTTTATTTTCTTCTCATGTCTCCATCATATTTCTTTTTCATTCAGAAACCTGGGTGACTAAAACAACTCTCTCTGGAGTTTACTATTATGTTTGGATAGGTACCTTGGAATAGCTCTTAAAGCTATAGCTTTCAAGTGGAATGCATCCTTAGAATCAAAATTTATGGACCCAAAGAGAGCTGCATTACCAACATTTACGCTATAGAAAGAGAAGGTAAAATCCACCTTTATAGGGGAGCAGAGAATTTTGGATATTTGTAATAAAGTCTAACACAGTGCATTTACTTGATCATATGCAGTCACCTTTCACATGCACTTTCCAACCCCTCTTCCCCAGGGAAAACATTCAAGTGTCTTCCAAGGATAGTGTCAGTCACACAGAGTCCAGGATTTCATGATCTTAGTCAAATGTGGCTTCTCTTGTTCTCTAAAACTATAAATCAAGAAACAAGTTAGCTATATACCATCACTCATCTAGCACATATGTGTGAAATAGGGGCAGCCCAACTGTATTCACCACTTCTACCATGAAAACAGAGTGGAACCCCACTGGACATCAGTAATTGTGAAATCACAATTACAGTACTTTTGAATCTTAAGGAAAGGATGAGAGGTCACTAGGGATGTGTCTTATTTCTTCATCAATATTCACTTCTCCCCAGGTGTAGCTGTCCAACCCATTGAACCTGCCCTGGAAAGACTCTTCCTTTGTTATTGTTTCTCATGATCACACCTGAAAAAGGGGATTTAAGAATATATCCTCCTAGGTGGACGTGTAGCATTTTTAAACTGCTTCCTCCACATAAGAAATTTAGTGACTTCAGAGTGAATCTATGTCTTTAAGACATATTGCATCTTTAGATTCAGATTTATGATTCATGGGGCAGAACAAGTTTCTCAAAAGCTTAAAAATGTTGTCTACTTGGTTCCTTTGATTCTGCTCCATATGACAACTCTTACGATTATAATTATTTTGACATGCCTTTCATTCAAGATTTAATTATAGATATATCGAGCTTATAGATATTATGTTGGGAAAGCCACATTTTCATTGATTAATATTTTGCAAAACCCATTCTTAATCAATTCAGGTATTTTGACAAATGATGTCATTGTAATGATATGGTCCTTGACATAAAACTGGATTTTAATAAGGTTTTATTACTTAATAATATCTTTATTTTTATTGTTTTTATCTTTTGCCACTTGGAAATGAGGATCAATTGCATATTAAAATTCTGTAAGCCCGGAAACTGTTTTCCTTTTAATTTCTGCTTAAACATGTGCCTTTTTCCCTGAGTTATTCTGTTCCTTGAAAAATGATATCAGATTCAGCCAATAGCATCTAAGTCATGTCAATGACATTCTGTTTGACCAACTCTTTACCAAAAGTCACAGAATTATTTGGTACATTATATAGTTTTCATGTTACTACATGAAACCAAATATTTTGTCATTGATTAGTATGAGTCATCTGCTTTGTAGCCTTCAAAAATAGTTTCCTAGTTTTCTTGACATGCATTGTCTGGTCTTGAAGCTAAAGCCACATATTTTATTTTTTTAAGGTTTTTGTTACAATCGAACCTCACTTCTGGCACCAGTTGCTGCACTGGCTTCCCAAGTTTGTACAAAAGTAAAAACAACATCAGAAAAATCTCAGTGACTTACCGCTATAAGTTTATTTCTTTCTCATATCAAACAGCCATTATTGTTTAGCTGTATATATTCATTACAGGATTTAAGCCAATAGAATTATCCCAATATGGGGTGGAATACTATGATAACAGAAGAAATAAGCAAAGCTGTATCTATGCAATGAAATTGAAAGCTTCAGCTTAGAAATGGCATACAGTACTTTTACTCAGGTTTATTGACCAAAGCAAGGTAGATTCCCAAGTATGATGTAATCAGGAGAGGAAATACAATTTTCTCATGGGGAATTCCAACAGTATGTATTCCAAGGATATCAAGACTATCAAAACATACATTATCTGTGATCAGAGTCTGAAAAATTCAAAATACCTGTGATGCAAATAAGGGCACCAATCATATGGGCCTAGTGGACTTCCTTTATCAACTTATGATAATTAAGTCCCTTCTGGAAAGACCATCCCAACTATAAATGAGAATAACCTATGTGTGGACAGAATTTAAAGATTCCCTCATTTGACGGATATTGTGGTCATATAAACTGTACAGCTACTTTTCTTAGAATATTTGTTTTCTGAGGACAGTGTTATATTTGTTTGTCTTACATTATCCTTTTCTAAAATTTCAACCAATGTTTTGTATTTGCAGAGATACTTGACATAATGGCCTACTTATCCCAAGGTGAGACTCTACAGTAAAATTATTTTATAGGTACTCATGGGCATGAGCACCAGATTTTTCCAGGCCTCATGTTTTATAGCCAGGAAAGCATGCCTGGGGAACATTTTAAACAAGGTAAAATTTCATATGCTTTTTGTCAAAGCTATAACTAAAATTAAAAAATGCTAAAACTAAAGGATGTGGAAATATATCAGATGAAGTTGAATAACAAAATCTTCAAAACAGGAATGAATATGTTCATAGGAAATAGACATTTTTTAAGGATTGAAAGAGTTTCATTTTACATTAATAAAATCCAGTAACCACAATGAATATATAACTCATAAATCTTTTTGCATCAAGTAACATCATTTACAAATTCATAAAAGAAATAGTTGGTGGAAATACAAGGAGAAAGCAATAAGGATACACATGGCAGAGTATTTTACGCACAATTTTTAGTTTATGACAAATTAAATAGAGACATTTGAAGTATGGACACAGAGAATTTGTATAATATAAGTAACATAATAAGAAATGTTTGAATATTTGATCTTATCAGCAAAAATTCACATTTTTCAGTGTCTATAGAATCTTTACTAGAGTATATCCCTAAGAAATTGCTTGTTATTTTTTAAAATCAGAAGTTACTATTTTTTAAAAGAACACAGGCCATATTTTGTGGCCATTTTAACCTTAAAATAGATGCAGAATCCAAGTATTTCTTTCTACCTCCACTGTTACTGCATTGTCATCTTTCTTCAGTTATTAATACAACATCTTGAGTCTACCCTTGCCTCCTGGCAGTGTATTCCCAGCACAGCATCCAAAGCAATCTTTTAAAATGGAAGTCAGCCATTTTACATCTATGTCCAAAACCTGGAATTTCTCCCATTTCACTAAAACTATAAGCCACTGTTGTTACACTGGCTTCCAAGTCCTTGCAAAAGCTAACTCATTTTTTCTCCAATCTTTTTTTCCTAGGAGCCTCCTGATTACCCATTCTGCTCCTTCTGGCTCTTACTTGAATCTGCCATCCTTAATTTCTCTGCTCCACTTTATTCTTTACCTGCCCATATAACCACTCAGATAACTCCCTTTCCAACTTTTGTTTTTACTTGCATTTTACCTTTTCAATGAGACCTATACAAATACTCTTGTTAATACTGCAAGCGGTCTCCTCCCACTCACATCCTTAATTCTGCTTACATGTTTTACTTTGTCTTTTGCACAGCGCTTACCACTGTTTGACATTTTCTATCAATTATTTATTTACCTTACTGTCTGTTTTCACAGGAGATGTTATTAATCAGCTCATCCTTTGTGGGGGTGCATGTTAGCACTTAACTCTTGGGGTTTGTCCTTTAAATTAAACCAAATGGTCATTATCGAAATGCATGCATTCATCAGTCATTTTTGATATATTAATAATTCATCAACAATTAGATTTCTAATAGTCATAAGAAATCTTGTCCCAACCTAAAGTACTTAGAAAAGAAAAAAGAGAATGGGAAATACCACACTAGCCTAGTGTTTAGGAAGTTAAATAATCATTCTTTCATTCTCTCATACTTTCTTGGGGCTATTACCCTCAATGCCAAAGTTCAAAGTTGCCTCAATCTATCTTAGTCTCAAGAGATAATCTATGCTAAATATCTATCAGGAGGAACCCTGAGTTTATCAGTACATCTTTTTTTAAATGATTTATTGTTTTTAACTGTGCCACCCATTTTAATAAAAAGAATCCTTACATTTAAACAGGTCTGCATAAGTATAAATGCATTTTTAATTTATTTTATTTTGATAAGAAAAGTTGTGGGTTTACAGAACAATAATGTAAAAGTATTTTTTAAATCTCTAAAATTTCATTCACAATTAAGTAAACACAAGCGTCCATCAATTACCATTTATTAATAGAATTTATTATTCTCATGAAACAGATTCCTAAACTGGTAATATTGATAATATGTATGCATAATTACTTCAGTAGACATCTCTGTTGGCACACTGATAAAATCAGTGTTCTAGAATTTGAGAACACAGAAAATAAAATCCTCCATGATTCCTTAAAGTAAGAGTATGATCTAAGCATAGCTCAAGTGCCTCTGAACAGAGAGTGATCAGATTTGGGCAGTTATTAAAGAAAGGAGTATAATTGTATATGTATTTTTTTAAAAAAAGAGCCCTCAGAGTTACCTTATGGAGGGAAAATTGGGGTTTTTGAAATGTCTTCTCTTTCAACACTCACCTCCATCCCCTGACTCCCTTACCCTCCAGGCTCTGCTCTCTGGCCCCTCCCTCCTTCACAAATTCAAGTTCCCTGGAATTTTGGCTTACCCTTGTTCAGAAAGTCTTCCTGTAGTAGATGCATCTGTTTATATTCACCACAACTTTCTGTTACTCTTACACACAAGCTTATTCATTTGCATATGATTGCCTGCTTTTGTTTCTTTCTTCCCACCTAACTAAGTAGACTTCGAGGGATCTCATTGCAGGAGGTGTGTTCATGGGTCCTTACATGACTTAGGGAAACACTCATCAGAAACCTACTTCACAGCAGGAATTATGCTAAGTGTGGGAAGTCATGTATGGGCAAGGCAGGTCTTCTTCCTGTTCTCTGAAGCGTATTCTCTGTTTCTCCAGTTCTTGTCCATAGTCTCCCATATGGTGCTTTTCAATAATGAATGACTGAATGAATTATATCGTACTCTTTATTTAACTGTGATTATTATTTACTGAGCCCATGAAGGGACACTCAATAAATAATTATCATTACTTTATCTCAAGTGTTTTTCACAAGTTGTGCCACTTAATTATCAAAAATACTGACGCAGCTATTGCTATTCCGTGTTTTATGTGAAAAAACTAAGACTCAGAAGAAATTCTCAGTAGGAGATGGTAAGGAGCCAGAGCATGTTTTGAATCCAACTCATCTCTCATAGGAATCCCTATGGACAGGAAGGAAGGGATCATCCTACAAGATGCGGGAAACAACAACAGCAAAGAGATTTCAGAGGTTGAACAAATACGGGACAGTATCCAATATTGAATCAGAATGAGTAGGTGTGATTAACCTAGGAAAGATCACATAATTGTCTCCCTCCAAATAGGGAATTCTGGGAGTTCACATCTGAGGTATCTTGAATATCAGAGGATGGTGGACGAAATAGCAGTGATGATGAGAAGTCACAGAGTGAGATAACATAATCTGTAAGTTAATGGCATGAGTAAGAATAAATGCCTTGTTTAGCTCATGTATTTATTATGCCTGAGCAAATGGGAAAAAGGATGATGAAATCGGCATTTAAAATGGGGGCCCAATGCTTATTTTAGAAAGTGGTAGTGAGTTCAGTTTAGTATGTTGAGCTTGAGGATTTCTACAGATAGTGACATAGAACAACATTGCGGTTTGTTAAAAAAGCAGCTTCTTATAAACCCTGCTATTTTGGAGTTCAAATTTTATTTACATCATGTTTCTTATCATCATTTCTTTCTTTGGAAAATGAGAGAAAACGCTTATATTAAATCTTTTGAAGTAATGTGTAACTTCTCGGCTCATAAATTGAACATACACAGGAAATGAAAGACTCATTTGCATAACACAGTCAAATCATGTCACCTACTTCTTCACTCTGAAAATCCATCACAAATTACAGAGGTGCATGATAAACTGATATTGAAAATGCATTCCCACATTAGTTCTTATAACTGTCAGAAAGGCACAAGGGAAGCACCTATAATACATATTATATGTATGTCAGGTGGCATGTCTAAAACGATCTTCATAATGGCAATCAAATATATTAAAACAATTTTACTTAAGCTTCAATTTCAGTAATGCACATTTGGTTCTTCCTTTCCCAGCTTTCAGGCTTTCTTATATATCTTTCAGGTCCTATGGCTTCCTGCCATCTCTCCTGCCTCCCCCCAGTCAAGTAATCCACATGCACCCATCTTTTGATCTAACCTTCTATGGTCAACTGAATAATGGTATCCCAAAGATGTCTACCTCTTCATCCTGGAAGCTGTGCATTTATTAACTGACATGCAAAGAGGACTTTACAGAGGTGATTAAGTTTAGGACCTTGTGATGGGAAAATTACCCTGGATTATCTTAGTAGGATTGATGTGATCAAAGCGGTCCTTAAAAAGGGAGACAAGAAGTTTAGAGCCAGAAAAAGTAAAGTAATGATGGAAGCAGAGGCTAGAATGATATAATGTGAAGGTGCAGGAGAGGGTCAAAAACCCCAAAAGCTGGAAAAAACAAAGAAGTAAATTGTTACCTGGCATCTTCAGAAGAAACTTAACCCTGCTGACACATTGATTTTTAACTCCGCAAGACTTGTTTCAGTTCTCTGCCCTTCAGAAATGTCAGGTCATAAATTTGTATTATTTTAAGCCACTAACTTTAGGGAAATCATTATTATAGCAACAATAACAAACTAATACACCTTCCTGTGGTAGGCTAAACTATATACCCCAGAAGATTTAAAAAACAAACTAAGGTGAGTTCTTAATTTTAATCCCACTCCTGTGGTTATGAACATTGTATATAGGACCTTTGGAAGATGTTATTTTTAGGTTAAAATGTGGCCAACTGTATCAGGGTGGATCTTAATCTCATCATTGGTTGATTTCTCGAAAGAGAGCCACAGGAAAGCACTGGAAGTTAGTGAAAAACCGGAAGAGAAAAGAGAGAATATCGCCATGTGATGGGAAAGCCAATGAATCCAAGGGTTCTCAGTCAACCAGAACTTTACTAACCCCAAAGATAAGCAAACCTTCCATCCTCCCAAACTATGAGCCAATAAATCCCTATTGTTTAAGCCTACAGATTGTTTGGTATTTGTAATAGCAGCCAGGAAACTAAGATGCTTCCTCTCTCTCTAACTTCTTTATCACCAATCCCATGTCATTTTCCAAGGAAAGGAATACAGATGCTCTTACAGAAAGCAATCTGTTACAAAAGTCCCTTAACAAGTTTTAGGTAAGGCATATGTCAGGACAGAAAGTTCAGCTATATATTTAAAAATAGCATACTATGAACAGTACCTTAACAACAAAAACAAAACTGCCTCATTATAAAAATTTAAACAACAATTAAGTGGATGGTGGTAGGTTAATTTATTTTTTTGAGATGCAGAGGCCTGTCCTCGTAACCATCAAATCATATAATTGTGTCTATTTTATATGAGTCATATTAAATTTTGGAGAAGTGCCTAGATTTTGATGCTCCTAAAACTGAAATACAGCATATGAATTCATAATTTGATCCAGGAACTGTTTTATAAGCCAATAAGCTGAGCAGTTAAGTGCAGGTTCCAAAAGGCAAGGAAATGCTCAAAAGCAGACAGAAGTATGCAGAACTCTAAGGGAGAGAGAAAGTGGAAAACAAGGTAAAACTCTTAAGCTATAGTATGATCATGCACCTATAGTATAGATTTGGAATCATATGAATTAGGATGCATTAGGTTGTTAAATGGTTGGCTGGTGTTGACTCCCCTCTGTAAACATATTTTTATATATTATATTAATAATGTATTCCTTTTCCCTTTCTATTTTAGATATTTTTAAAATTCTATTTCACTTACATGCAAAAAAAATATTTCACTTAGCATATAAGTCCACGTAAGATATTACACAAAACGTTTTTCTCTTATGATTTTCCAAATATACTTCACCCAAAGGCAGTTCCTGGTTTATTCATTGTTACCAAGACCTGCAGAGACAGTATAGTTTTTCTGTTACTATATCTCTTCTCATGAAGATTTCCCACCTGGAATGACTCTCTACTTCTCTCTAGTATGTGACTATCCACAAGCTCCTGTTCAAATCTCATCAGTTTTGACCATACTTTGCTATACCAGGCCTCTTTTTTTTCTGGATTCCTACAGCAAGTAGTCTCTTTGCATTTATCTAAAAGTTTATCATTGACTATCTTGGGTCACCCTTTGTTATAGCACCTGAATTTGCTAGTCATTCTTTGTATTAACATCACAGTATATTAATTATCATGAAAGTAAGGATCTTTTTCTGAACTCTTCATTGGACCAAACAGAGTAGTCAATCAGTCACTATGTATGTGTTTATAAGTAATAATAACTAAAAAAAATTCTTGTTTCTTTCCTCTTCAGTTCTGCTGCCATGGTGCCAAGAGGTAGGATAACATTCTTATTGTCACTGAGGAACTAAAATTTGCATGGAGGACTTTGAGGCAGCAGATAAGAGCAGTGGTTAGAGAAAAGTTATGACGAACATGAGAACAATGTGAAAAAGATACAGGAGTTTGGGGGTTGACTTTTGGTTGCCATTTACAGTCTCAGTACTGAAGCTAAAGGGACCTCTGGACTGTGTGGCTTGGAGCAAGGAGAAGAGGACTTCAAAAGAGAACTCATCCAGGGTGGGCCATGGTGGCTCAGCAGGTAGAGTTCTCACTTGCCATGCCAGAGACTCGGGTTTGATTCCCAGTGCCTGCCCATGCCAAAAAAAAAAAAAAGAGAGAGAGAGAGAGAGAGAACTGATCCAGACAATGGAGAAAACATCAGCCCTCCAGTCTACAGATCCTGATGTTTCTTTTACTTCATGCTTTCTTCATTTATTCACTCATTCATCCCTGCTATACACACTGCATATTTTCTGTTCAGTGTGTTGGCTTAATTGCCTTCTTCCTAAAGTCTATGTAGGTGTGCACGCCATTGGCGTTGTGAGCTCAAAGTTCAACTAAATGAAAGGCTTATCTTCATGTTTCAGCAGTCATTTTCACATTCAGATGTCCCTTCCTGGAAAGATCCATTCACAAATGTGTATCTGCTATCTAGACACACAGAGCAATTCCCTGCTAGAGGTCTCACCCTGCAATGAAAGGAAAAAGGAACCCATGGCCCTGGGGTGGCCATCTCCAGACATTGTTTGGTCTCACTTTAAGAGCACTTACTCTGCGGATGGGATCTGTTGGATGTGGAATAAGAGGGAAGACAGGCAAGGGATAATAAAAGAGTAACCCCCATCGGCCTTCCCTGCGCACTCTGATCTAAACCATCCAGTGCTCAGAATAGTCTCTCTTTCTCTTTTTTGTTTCACAACAGAGGCTCAAGTGGGTTAAACAAGTGGCTCAAATCACTGCTAAACCAGACCTGGCATCACAGCCTATCCTAAACCAAACCAAAGTTTGGAATAGACTTTGGGAACAGAGGGGAACCAAACCCATTCCCTCTGTTCTATGTTAAATATGTGGGGGCAGAGTGAGAAAAGGGATGATATTATATCATGTCTTATATATCACATCATATCCTATCATATTAAAGGGATGTCCAAGGTCTGCCAGCTCTGAAGTGGTAGAATCTGTACTGAAAGCCAGTTCTATGTGACACCAAAGCCTGTGCTGCTCTTCCTTATAAGGGGCTAATTATTTAAGTTTTCTTTTCCATACAGGAAAATGTTTAAAAAGTTAATGAAAATTACTTCAAAAACACAACCCTCTTATTTCCCTACTGAGCTATACTCCTATGAAGGAAGGAAATTAAAAAAAAAATAAGTATGTTCTCAGAGCTGAAGCTCATTAGTGGGTATTTTCATGAGCTCTTTAAGTCTGAGAATGTTGCTTTCCTTATTTACTTAAATATCCCAAGATACCATTGATGCCATATTGTCTCATATCTTACCTGCCTCATTCAACAGGAAAAAGTTAGATGCTTTGCATACTCCATTTTCATTACCAGGAGAGCTGATATTTTAAGATTTCTTCTATTTTTGTCTTATCATTAATGCAAAATAGAACAATTTCTGTACTGTTCACCTACCCAATGGCTTCCATCTCCATTCTCTGTCAAAAGGTTATTTTAAGTTTTAGGTTTGTTAGAGAGCTCAGAAGTTAACAGATGTTTGCATATATCTGAACTAAAACTGTATATAGAATAGGTCTGGTTATTGGATCCATTTGAGTGCATAACATAACCTGAAATTAGTGTGTCAGTGATTTATAACATTTGTCTCAAAGAATCACTGTGGGTTGTCCTTTCCTTTTCTTCCTCAGCCATAGAAGGGCTCATTACAGATTTTATTTTTTTTTTTCAATAACTATGTATGGAGTTGCTAACTGTGTGACTGTCATTCTGTTATTGGTGTGAATTTGGTTATGAATAACATATACAATTCTATGTAGGGAAACAAAATACGTGAATACATAATTGAATTTTAAAAATGAGTGCAACAATGAAGTTTTTAAAAACTACTATCATGGAGCTGCACAGAATTCATTTTGGGGTGAAGAATGGGTTGAGTGCTGACTCCTAAGAAGATATGCCCATGCTCTAATCCCAGAATCTTTGAACGCGATCTTGTTTGGAAAAAGGATCTTTGCAGATATAATTAAGTGAAAGATCTTCAGAGGAGATTTTCCTGGATTATACACAAGATCCCAAATGAAAAGAAGTGTTCTCATAAGAAAAAGGCAGAGGGAAATTTGAGCCAGACAGAAGAGGAGTAGAAACAGGCAACAGGGAGAGGCCATGCAAAAACAGAGGCCAAGGCAGAATGATGTGACCACCAGCCAATGGGCCTGGAACGGACAAGGAAAGATTCTCCATTAGAGCCTTAAGAAGGAGAACAGCCCTCTGCCTATACCTTAATTTTGGAGTTCTGGACTCCAGTACTCTGAAGAATAGGTTGTTTCAAGCCACTGAGTTTTTGGTAATTTGTTATGGAACTCTTAGGAAGCTTACACAGGCCATCAAGAAAGCTTAGCATTTGTCACTTTGTTCTTCAGAGGGTTGAGTTATTAAAGGAATAAATACAGCCTATTCATGAAACAAACAGAATTAATAATAATTGGTAATATAAATAAACTTGTATTGATGGGGGTGGGGGTGGGTGGTGTGCAGAGAGGGAAAGAATGAGCATTCTAAATAGCTGTTTCAGAAGTCCTTAAGCTGTAACTAGGAAACCACAAATGGACTTACTAAGAAAACTATGATAATATGATGCTTTAGCAAAGTGCTATATCCTCTTCATCTACTCTCATGACTTAAGATAAATGGGTCTGTGAGTTTCCATTTTTGTTGTATGTCATGAGGGGAGGCACACCTTGTCTATCCTTTTTACCCCAATGCAGTGCAACAACTTTTCCAATGTCACAGAAATGATGAATAGAAAATTTGGGATTAAGTTCCAGTTTGTCTCCAAAACATTCTTGCTGTTCAACTATGATTCAAGGTGTTGTGGAAAATACAAGCAATCAGGAGGGCCAAAGCTTACTCATGGTTCTCCTTCTGATTAACACATTATTATAGACAGATACTGGAACCATTTAAGTAGAACAATACAACATCATTTGAGTCTGAATGTGCAATCAACCATCCTAATGCTAAGAAAAATAATATGAAAATAAAAACACACAAGAATAACAATAAACAACATTTATTCCATGCAAATTTCAAGGCAAAACAACACTATGAGATGGATGTTCTGCTTTATGTACGAGGAAATAGGCTCAAGGAATTTAACAAATTTGAAGATATGATTTGAACTACCAATGTGGTTCCCAAACTCGCACTCTTCAACACAATGCAAAGCTCTACAAACATTTTCGTAGGTGCCTACCACGTAAGCATTTTTATGATCCACAAGGCAGCTGTGTTTTAAAAATGCTCATCTTAAAAATAAGATGTTCATCGGCATATAAAATGCCCCATTGCTTCCTCAAAATGTTTATTTCTACCCACGGGGTCATTTTAGATGTAGTTTTTGCTTTTTCTCATTTTCATTGCAAATCTGCATATTATTTGGTTAACAAATTGATCTCCTAAAAGACTTAAAATCTCTGAGAACAGAGAAAATTGGATGGCTTTGCCTGTGGTCTCTTGAGTCACACTGAAACCCTCCATTTGAACGTCTATGACAAGTCATAGAAAGAATGGTCCATAGAAAAGGTTTCTGTTGCAAAAAATATCAGGCTCTCTTTAGGTACTCATATCAAGACAATTCATGTTTTGAAACACATTCCTGATTCTTGAAGAAAAGTTCTTTCCCTCCAGAATAAGTTCATTAGGAATATGGAGAAGAAAGTTCAGCGACAAGAGAAAAATATGATGTAACTTAGACTGGGGAAAAAGCCACATTTCAACAGGGTTCAGGACGGTCAGAGTTTATAGTTTGGAGTATTTTTGTGTGTGCCTTTCTGTTGTATTATTAATATCTCATAAATAAAGACTCACAATGTACTAGTCACATAAATTTTCATCAGCCGGCCCTGCCCTGGGGAGCTGTACTTATAATAAAAGGAATGAAATCAGCATGCTTTGTGTGTCATTTGGTGTAAGTCAGTTCTGACTCCACAGGCAGAGGAAGAATTTTGATTATAATTATGAATGTATATGTTTATCTTATTCTTGTTTAAGACATTTAATTCTCACCTTAATTTGTCATTATATTTCAATTTAGGTCGTGTGGCAGAACCCTGAAAATAGCATCTCCTGATCCTACATTGGGCTACAATATGCCCACATTACATACTTTATTACTCTATCCCAAGCTTTTCCATTTGCCAGGCTATTTCACTTTTGGTCATTTACCCTTTAGCTCACTGCTGATTTCCAGTTTACTCTCTATCTAGTTCTATATGTTAATTTGCCATTTCCTCAATGACCTTGGGTTTTTTGTTTCAGCTGAACCATAATAAATATAAGCTTAACAGTTTTATCACGTATAAGAGGGCTTGGATTTTTCATGGTTCCATCTGAAAAGTCACCTCACTTAGACTAAGTGAACAATGTGACTATTGAACTTGATTTTTCCTTGTTAGGAAAATGTTAATTCATATATGACAAGTAGTGTGTGTACTTGTGCGCGTGTGTGGTTTAAGGGTGAAGAAATAAAAAAAACCTAAGTCATGGGAAAAATAATAAACTATAGTTCAAAGAAATTGAGCATTGTTTTCAAGTCAAACACCCTGCCTGGAAGCTGCAGACATTAATATTTCAAAGTCATCACATCGTATCCTGTTTATTAGAGTGTTTTGTATTTTGGCACCTTCACCTCAGAAAAGTGACTGAAGCCAGTCTATACAATAGCTGAAAATCATCTTGCAAAATGCAGAAATCATCTGAAAATATTGAAACAAAGTTGAATAAACTCCCTGCCACAGGCACATTTTACTTAAGTGATGCAATAGCCTGTGCTACGAAATTGTTTGGCTTCAGTTTCTGGAGTCTAGATGCTAATGTTTCTGAAAACTTTGGCTATCTGAGATGATCTTGAAGATTTAATGTGATGCATGGTATCTACAGGAATATATCAGTCATGATAGATTTTTCTAAAGCAGGTGCAGGGAGGAACTACTTATCTATTCTGGTTATCAAAATCATTGACTATAATAATTGCACAATTTACTGAGAGTTTAGTCTGTGCCAGACACTGTTGCAAAGACTTTATGTGTATTGACACATAGAATATTTATAACTACACCCAAAAAGTAGATACCATTGCTGTCTTTATTTTACAGAAGAAAAAAATAGGGTACTGAGTGTTTAAGTATTTTGTCTTAAATCACACAACAAATACCTTGGCTCTTTTATCCGGAATCCTCACTCTGCATCACAGTGCTGTGTTCTCTCTTTAATAGTGTGGTTGGATTCACCAAGGCCATGGATTGATACATGTCTCCTCCTAAATGATCTCCCCCCTCAATGGTGAGCTTCTGAAATAATACAGTAATTAGAGCTGTGACTCCCAAATTCTGGAATGAAACGCTCATGTGCTTGCTTCTAAATGCTTACATGCAATCACGTGAAGGATGTTGAGCGGCTTCTCAGACCCATATCCTGTCCTGGTCACTGAGACCCAAATATCTGCCCTGGAATGTCTGCTTCTTCCCCTGGTCTAGAGAGCTCTCCACTCTCCTGCTCATGCTACAACTAAGTAAGGTCCTTACCCCCAAGCCTTGAGAAATTACCTTCTTGCCCAAAATGTGACTTCAAGATAAATGTTCTTGTTACCAGTTTAGTTGCATAATAATTTACTTAAGCTTTCTAAAGCCTTAGTTTTATCATCTGGCCAATGGTAAGAAGAATTATGAGGCTTCCCTCACAGAATTTTGTGAAAATTCAAGGACTTATAGCATGTTAATCATTTCACAACTGCACAATAGATATTAGTTATTAGAATTGATATTGCTGCACTTCTTTTATCAGCTCAGGCAGGGAAAATGAGGGGACATTTAGATTGGAAGAGTCATTTTTTCTAATTAGACTTTGAGCTAAAAAGAAATCCTCCTGCTGTGGGTTCCATGGATTCCCCACATCGTATTTAGTGCATTGTTGTTTCCCAAGAAGAATGAGGAAGCTTAGGATGGCTACTTAGTAATTACTCAGCAATCTGTTTTGTCTGGGCTGTAGTAGACATAATCATTGAATTATAAATAACTACTTTTATCGGCCGTATAAAGAGAGCTAAGATTCCCTACAAACTGAGCCCTACTGTCTTCACCTTCCTTTGTTAGATATCTTGGCATATTACGAGGGGACAGGGATAGAAGACGGAAACAATTGCCCCACCCCTCAGTTCCCAGGTTCCTAAAGAGACAGAAAGGTAAAACAATATTTATTATTTCAAAAGAACCCACTGGAGAAATAACATTTTGGAAATGTTCACAAGTCTTCGTTTGAAAACCAGTGATGTCAAAAGTTTTCACTGCAATTTCCAATTAATTTATATTGTCCCCTTAAAAACATTTTGTCATTTTACTTCTCTACCAGGGACATATATGCAAGGGTTATTCTGCCAGGGTGACTCTCTTTATAAGCAATTTGGGTCTCAGTCCTGAGTCCACATCTGTTCTCCTAACTAGCTGAACTGGGACTGGGCCTGTGGAAAGTCTGAGTCCAAATTAGACTCTACCTGTTACTAAAAGCAGCCTATCTGATGTGTCTAGCTAAACATACTCTGGCCTCATTGTCTCCTGCCAATCTGAGTTGGAAGGACCATGTTCTCCCAAGGTATGGCCTTAGAGTCCTCATAATATTTATCAGTTCCAGACAAAGCTATCCCAGATTGAATTGCTATTTAACATCTGGTGTCTGCTGTGCAGTGCATGTTCAAGAGAAACTGGAAAATGAGTTTGGTACAAAATTTCCCCTAATTTGATGTATTCTACACCAGAAATGGTCACAAAAATCTACTTATGGAATTGACATCTCAGGGATGCATCATCAGAAGACAGAGCACTTTCTAATAAAATATAGCCTAGGGACCTCCAGAAGAAAATGTGAACCCTCTAGAAGCAAACGTGAACTTTTAAAATGGAGGGTTGGAGAATGTGAACTTCAGGGGCACATGCGCTTTGAGGCGTCAGAGAAACAGTCCCTGGTAGGACATAGAGCTTTTCCTTACTTGGAGAGAAATATTTCTCAAAATGATTCACTTCCTTTGCCAAAATTCTCAAGAATCCCAAGTACATTTCTAACTACAAAATCAGCTTCAGAGGCAAAGAAAGCCTGGTCTGGGCAAAGAAGTTTGGAAGGGAGCACCAATAGGGCATTTCCTGGACAGAAGCACATCTATTTAACTTTTCTGAAGTACTCTGTTTTAAATAATAAGAATCTCATGTAAACCTGCTTCTTAGGGGTGGGTTGGCAGCTCTGATCTTTTCTAGATGAATAATTTTGGTTTGTAGTCCTCAGACTGAAATATTGCCATTTAAGAACTGCTGCCCAGAGGGACCTTGAGTAAATCTGCTTTATCTCTTAAGTTTCTCCCACAGAATGCACAAAGGATGATGTCTGAGCCATCAGGAAATTCCTGTTGCTCAAAATATATTTCACCACTGCCTATCACAATCTCTGAAATTTTACTCTTATAAGTTGCAATTTGGCACAATCAACTCTTGTCAAGATTACGAACAAGGTAAATGTGACATGGCATGTTCAGGTCAGCTTGTACAGTCACTGATAAAAAGTCTTCAATGTGTACTTTGTCTCCATTCCATGAAGTTCAGGGGTGATTACCATTTGGGGGAGCCTAGCTGGTTTCTTGCACAGATGATTTATGACTAAACAGAGTGGTTATACTGGTCAGTGCAGTTCATAATGTGAAGCTCAAAATGGGATGAAATTAGAATTTTAGCTGAAGCGCTTGATAGATCATTGTTTTAAGTGAAGACATGGAAATTATTAAAAGCCATTTCCACATAATGCCTTGGTGGTCAGGCAGCCTGTGTATGGATGAACTATCACTGATGAAAGATTACTTTTTGCCAAGGGTGATGCTAGAGGCTGGGTTTCTGCATCTCATTTAAAATTACCCCCAGCTAGGTGAGTTAATCCTATCTTCGATTTGGAAATGAAGAGGATCTGGTCCAAACACGATAAATCAGGAACACACACAGCCAGACAGGATCCACACTTAGGTCCCTGCCTGATGTCTGAATCATGGTGCCAAATTATTTCACTCAGGAAAGGACACACATTCTCAGGCTTGCATGTACTCCTTGGGTGGGAATCAAACTTCTATTGTCTTCTGTCTTGTGCAAGTTCTGTTGTTTGGGTTCCCATATGTTTTGTAAGGAAGAGAGAAAACCTAGCTAGCTACTTATAATAACAGCTATATACTTAAGACTGATAATTATCCAAGCACTTTTTAAAATGCTTTTGATTTTATTGAATTAAAATTAATAATAGTATATCACCCAGAAACATGATAATACAACAAAATAAGTGATCGTACTAACTTTTTTTTTCTCTCTGCAGTTAGTGTTTGTAATTGAGGTAGGGGTGAATCATATAAAAATGCATTTAGTGAGGTGGGCCACAGTGGCTCGCCTTCCATGTCAAAGACCCAGATTCGATTCCCAGTGCCTGCCCATGTAAAAAAATAAATGCAGTTAGTGGTGTTTTCCCAAAACAGAGTTTAGGTTGTAAGGTACCACATTCACTCTCATCCAAGGATATGAGTTAGAGCAGGGGTGGAGGAATTAGAATATATGTTATGAGAACAGATCACAGGCTTCAATTTCTTCACAGTATTAATGTATTGGTCCAAACATGTTAATGATAAGTCAGGAATACACACAAACAGCCGGGAGCCACACTTAGGTGCCTGTCTGATGTCTGAACCACGAATGTACAAATTCTTAAAAACTAATGTTGTGGTACTGTTTTTAATTTATGAAATTGGCTTGATTTATGTTTAACTATAAAATTGGTATCAATTATATTACTGCTTGTTGGAAAATTATAAAGAATGTTAAATGTGACTCCGCACCCCCTGTCACACCCCCATCAGCTTACCCCAAAGTCCCCCAAATAAACTTTTGCCTAAGGGGCATGTTATCAGTGTTAGGAGTGTGTTGGCATTTAATCATGAAAAATAATCACGGTTAAATCTTTAAGAGATAGGCCTAAAGTAGAATCTATTAGCAGCAGTCATGAGACTACTCTTATTCTGGTCTTATGCAGCTAAACCTGTATCTATCTGTATATCTAGTCATTTTTCTACCTATTTTGACATTACATTTGGCCCTGCTTTTTGTTCTTCCCATTGTTCCTTGGCCTTTATAGCAATTCTCCATTGGTGAGATTAGTGATGAAAGAACAAGCATTTAAGGGGCTCAAGTTTAGATACTCATTCAGGGACAGACACTGGGCAGTCCTTCTGCACCTGAGCCAGTCAACCTACTCAGCTCCAGTACCCCTCGGGAAACACCTACAATGTAGGCTGTTCTTCTTACCACCTGTGCTGGTTTGAAACGATGTATGTCCCCTAGAAAAGCCATGTTTTAATCTAAATCCCATTTCACCAAGACAGAATAATCCTTATTCAATACTGTATGTTTGAAACTGTAGCCAGATCATCTCCCTGGAGATGTGATTTAATCAAGAGTGGTTGATAAACTGGATTAGGTGACAACATGTCTCCACCCATTTGGGTGGGTCTTGATAAGTTTCTGGAGTCCTATAAAAGCAGAAAGATTTTGGAGAATGAAGGAGATTCAGAGAGAGCAGAGCAGAGCAGAACGACATAGCCATGAGAAGCAGAGTCTGCCAGCCAGCAATCTTTGGAGATGAAGAAGGAAAATGCTTCCTGGGAGCTTCATGAAACAGGAAGCCAGGAGAAGAAGCTAGCAGATGATGCTGTGTTCACTGTGTGCCTTTCCAGATGAGAGAGAAACTCTGACCGTGTTTGTCATGTGTCCTTCCACTTGAGAGAGAAACCCTGAACTTCATCGGCCTTCCTGAACCAAGGTATCTTTCCCTGGATGCCTTAGATTGGACATTTCTGTAGACTTGTTTTAATTGGGACATTTTCTCGGCCTTAGAACTGTAAACTAACAACCTATAAAATTCCCTTTTTAAAAGCCATTCTGTTTCTGGTATATTACATTCTGGCAGCTAGCAAACTAAAACACCACCTTTCCCCTATGTCAAGTTTGCACCTAGCTCTATGACTTTGTGTATCTCCCCTTGAAATGGAGACACAATAAGCTCTTCTCTACCTATACAAACTAGTCCATCCTTTACTGCAAATGACAGATCCTGTTTCCTCCAGAACACATCTTAGAACCATACTGAACTTTCATGTTTCTGAATCTCTCTAGCTTTCCAGTTTAGATATGGGTCTAAAAAGATCAACTCAAAATGAGCCAGATTAATGTCACTGCTTGGGCTGTAAGTAGACGATGATGTCCTCATAGACACCAATCTATCAATATGCAAGTTCAGCATTCAGTGTGAGGAAAATTTCCTAGACAAATGAATACTGGCTCTTGAGATCTTCTCTCCAACAACATACACCCTAACACTGAATTGATATTTTCATGTTTCTTGTGTATAAATGTAACCTCCAGAATTGCAAGCTAAACAAGGATATGTCTTTCATTTTTTAATTAATACCCTCTGTGTCTGATACATGACTATAATTAAATATTTGAAATAGAAATAAATCATTGTGATTGCACTTGTTTCAAAGGTAGAAAGCAAGATACAAGCATCTTTCATATTTTATTTGGTGTATAGTAAAAATAAAATATACATTTAATAGATATTGATTAAAATTAATTTATGCAGATACATATTAATATTTAATTTTATTTATGTTATTAATGGTGCAAAGTTGGGTCAATACTGATGTATCTTTCACCTTTTACTCCTTTCTTTGCCTTTAATCTTTATACATTCAGGTCTTTGGGTTGCACTATTTCCATTCAGGAAGATAATTATAATTATAGAGAGAAATCTAAAAATCTTACAAGTTAAATAACATCAGAATTTCCATTAAACTACCATCCTACTGTTATCAACTCATTTATCTTTGTGCCTCAACCTCTGAATGGCACAGATATCTTGAAGAACCATTTATTGTTTTGGTTACAAATCTTCCTCACTAAAATGGAGAAATCAGTGATGCAAATAAAAATAAAGATACTGTGAAACTTTTCAGAAGAGAGATGCAGTGAATACTAATGCCCTTTATCCAGCCTCTCCCTGAATCTCCCAATCTAATATGCTCACTCATCATCATCGTATTGACATTTCCAACAAGAAAGGGTTAGACCAAATGCGTACACCTTCGTTACCCTCATCATCCCTCTTCTTGGAGGTGCAGGGTGTGAGGAAGGCTGGCCAACGTGTCTTGTTGAACCAAGCTTTGAGCCAAGTTGAGTGGTAAAAATGACAATAAGAATAAATCCGTCAGAGTCAATGACTGGCACTTCCAAAAGCATCTGACATTTTTCTCTTGCAATACAGAAATACAATAACAAATTCTGCCCAAACTCACATCCTTGCCCTTTAGATATTTAAATAAAACTTGAACTCAAATTCTAAAGGCCACTCTTCTGTTATCCCAAGAGTTCTAATTAGCAATGTGATGTTTACCATCAGGTTATTTGCTGGTTGCATTTTACTTCTCTGCCTTTTAATCTACATCTTGCCTGCCCACTTGCTCTCTTTTCCCACATGCATATGTCATTTATCCTTCATGACTACCCTCCAAGCTCCAACTTGTCTTCCACAGTTTCTTCCCTCTCATGCTGCCAAGAAACAAATGCAATTGCTGGTCAGCGATAAAACACGTAACCCAAAAAACCTGCTATGATGGATTTACTGCACTAGCGTGTATTTATGTGCTGGAGACAAACAAGAGGCCTAACTGGAGTTGAGAGACTGAAAAATGGGCTGTATTTCTTCATCCTTACAGGTGGTGATAGACACTGGACATCATCTCAAGAGCTTGAATGTTCACAACTTCTGCAATTCAAATGTATTTTGCTTCACTTATATAACTTAATTATTCTTTCTTGATCATCCTTTTGGGCGGAGGGGGGTGGGCTGCATTGTCCGGGAATCAAACCTGGGTCTCCCGCATGAAAAGTGAGCATTCTACCAGTGAACCCCTATCTCCCTTTTTTGATCATTATGATTCTCTCTTTTACTCACCAGCATGCCAGGGTTTGCATTAAGTACTTCCATTGTCTTGTGTTCAGTCATTGACCTTTAGTGCAATGTGGCTAGTATAATTTTTGGCACCATACTGTACAAGATTGTATCCTCCTAGATCACAGTATCTCCCAAGCAATGAGAAGAGTGACTGCTGCATGCTTGACAGGCAGTGAATATTTTTTGAAAGACTTCATAAATCTTATACACTATTGTAAATGAGAGCCTATTTTTATTTTTTCATCTCCAGATCCTTTCTTTATCTCACTCTACTTAAGATGATATCACGAATATTCTCTGTTAAAGCCACCTCCCACGTGAAAAAGATCCTCCTCTGTTTGTTTCTATGTCCTTACTCCATGAAATTAAAATCCTATTTCTTAGCTTTAGAAGGAGTTGGAGTAAAGATTGGGATAATCAAATATTAAAGATTAAACTCAGGCTTCACTCCTTGATGAGCAGGTGGTAAACTGAGTTTGAGGGGAGATGAAATGGATGCATATGCAAGTCAGGTATTGTGCATCTTCAGAGCACTTCATGAAAACTGGTCTTGATGTAATTTCATTAATAAATTTTGGATAAGTAGAATTGTCAATTAAAATATTATAGCTCAAGGGAGAGAGGCGTATTTGGAATAGGCAAATTGTCAAAGGTTGAAGGCTATGTCTGACCTGAGTGTCACTTTACCCACCCTGGAGTTAATCACCTTTGTCAACTAGCATTTCAGCATAGCAATAATTTGAATTCAGTGAGCATGTGAGCCAGTCCAAATATTTTTCTTTTTTCCTTGTTTCCTACTCAGGCAATATTTACCAGGAAATCTCTACATGTGAGAAGGAAATTTGAAAGTTATTTCATCCACAACTAGTTACCCAACATCGAACTCTCTTCCTCAACATTCCCCAGAGTGGGTTATTTGCCTCACCTCATTACCATGAGGATGTAGCATCCTGTGGCCAGATGACACTAAATGTTCCTAAATCACTTACACTAAGTTCAAGCTTGCCTTTTCACTGATATTATTCTACCTCCTAAAGTTTAGAGCAAAGGCTTGTAATATAGTCCTTTAACATACAATAATCCTTCCAGTATATGGACATGATTTCCGTGTACCCTATACAGTCGCTCTTTCTGTCTAGACACAACCAGGTAAAATGTCTATAATATCTTTAGACAATCTATATATTGACATTGCTTCCTTCAAAGGCCCAAGTTCAGAACTGATCACAATATTTCAGCTTGATCTAGCTAACACATTTCACAATGGCAATTTACATAGAACTATTTATAAAAATACAACTTCTGTCCTCTCCTCTAACTCAATAGTAAAATATTGTGTGACTTTCAAATAATTTATTTTATTGACTTTACTATATTTTTGTCCTTTCTCTGGCCAAGACCCCTCCCTTTGTCTCTTTGTGTTTCTTGTAGAAAATATAAATGGCACAGATATTTCGCAGGACTAGGCTTTTCTTTATTTCTTTCTTTTTCATTAAATGACATCCAAGTGTTCTTCCTAAGTTATAACAGATTTGGATTGTTGTCATGAGCACTGGGGGTGGGGGTAGGAGAAAGCATCAAATGTTCTCAAATTGGGGCGTTCTCACCAAAACCCCTAGCCAAATGGTACTATTTGATGCCATTTTGATTAAATTTCCTGCTCAATCAAGGTGAACTATTTTTACTCAGATTTCTTTTCACTAGGTTGATCAGTCAATTTGTCATCTTGTCCTGAGACAACACTGAAAGATTCATAAATGTGCAGGTAAGAATGTCAATAGAGCAACTCGATAGTTCTGGATTTTACTCAATAAACTAACTTCTCCAAGGCTCAGTTTTCAACACATGGGAAGGAGATGGATTTATCATTCTTTTGTAGCTTATTTGTGTGGGTAAAGAGAGGTAAAGATGCATGTGTACCATCAGATGTAGTGGCTGCATCTAAATACTTTTAAGAGCACATTAGCTATTCTTACATTTATCGACAGTACATAAATGCTATTCTTACATTGAATTGTTGGCTTTGCAGCTCACATAAGAAACAAGTATTTTTTTAAGTCCCTTCCTCTGGAGGAGACTCATCTTATTCCTTGTGAATTATCATGAATATAAAGAGAGACATCTCCAATATTGTGTGATGGGGAGAAGGGTATGTATGCACTATCCTGTTAAAACAATGATGTAGATTAGGAGATAAGAGATAATTCATGGCATTTATGGGTAGTCATTTTGACGTATGTCTATATGAACTACATGATGTTGTAAACACTTCATGATAGTTACATACTATTTTTTACCCTATGACATGATTAACAGACATCCTCACTATATCTAACCTCGTATTATATTCCTGACACTACCCACATCCTTTGAACCATCTTCAAGCTGAATAGGGTGAGGGGCATAGTGGGGGAAATACTCCAGGGTAGCACCAGATTGAATGCATTGAACAGTAATGTCCCTACATCTCAAGGAGGAAGTCTCATGAGCCAACCAGCTAAAGTAACTGAAAAAAGAAAGGCTAATTAGATGTCTCCACCAGCTCCTCTCTCTTTTCACATCTCTCTTCTGAGATGATGCTATAGTCATCAGAAAGCTGTCCTTTTAAGTGCTGTGGAGGAAAATTACGATATGAGCTATTTTAAAGGATGTGTGATATAATAGAAAGAACAAGCATGGACCACCTTTAATCTGATACTTTCTCAGTGATCCAGGTTAGTCTTACAAGAATGATCAGAATCATTTTTTAATTCAGAGATCATACTTATCAACAGAGCAATGAGCTTTACTCTGGTAAAGTCGCTCAGGGTTGAAATGTTGTGTATACCTACCGAGGGGTACCGCCTTCTTTTAGACTTCATGATTACAATGACAGATGCAATTCATTGTGTGGGTTAGAGAGGCAACATATTTTTAAGGGAGGGGGAAGTGACCCAAATTGTAAGATAAATGATATTTACTGAGCATCTACTATATGGGAAACACCATTTCACTTAGTTCCCACAGCATTGTTGAGAATTGTCATTATTAATACATTTAGCATTGAACAATTTACCAAACCCATGAAGTAGATAAATTGAAACATTAGCATCCAAATCCATGTCTAATCTTCTCCTAAATCCTTAAGCTTTTCATAATCATTTGCTGCCTTTCTAGGAAAAAGACACTGCTTATTATAGCAGGGAGTCATGCAATGTATTTACAAAGACTTTTATAAAAATAATTAAAACATCAAGAGTCCCATTTTCTAAATGCTGAAACTTCAGTTATCTGAAAAATTAACTTCTATGAAACACTTCATTCCCTAACACTGCCGGATAAATGAGGCAGTGTGAAGTCGATGAAAAGAAACTTCAGTTATCTGAAAAATTAACTTCTATGAAACACTTCATTCCCTAACACTGCTGGATAAATGAGGCAGTGTGAAGTTGATGGAAAGAATAAAATGACTGATGAATCACCAAATTTCATGTGTGAACTTGTTGATGAAGCTAGGGAATAAACTTCATTTGATAAAGATCTACACCAACCGTATTTTCTGTCTGAAAACAGTCATTTCAGATCGTTCTAGTTTAAAAGGATGAATTCAACACTGACAGCGTTGAAAGAATATGTTTGCATCCATATCTTTCTACTCTAAATCCTATGTTTACTTAAACTCAATTAAAGCTAACTGAAACAAGATGCCACACTACTGTTTTAAATGCTATTTGTCAAAAATTAACACAGCAGGATACCTGAGAGACAGGTGCAGCTTTCCTTGAGATGTTGTAATAGAAAATACATATCTGAAGCCCAAATTTTTACACAATGAAGACATTTGGAGATGTATTCCCTAAATATAAAAGGAGAATGACAGAATGAAGAAAGTCAGGGAGCAAGTAATCGGGGAAGAAAGTGAAACAGCAAGCATCATCTATAATCCTAAGATTTTTGCAACTCTCTCTTTCTCTCTGTGTCTCTCCCCCATCTTCCCTTTACTTTCTGTGCGCTTAGAAATGTGCAAACAAGACAATTTTTTTTTCTTTACATATCAAGTGCTTACTTAAAAATCTGAATGCGGTTATTGTGAAACTGACATTTTCATAAGCTGCTGGTGGTAGTGTAAGTTGGTACAAGTATCTTGGATAGAAGTTAATATAAATATATATATACATATATATTATACATACATACATATAAATCTGCATATCTTTAAAATATGTATGCTCTAAAATTCAATTTCTGAGAATTTATGCAAAAATATAAAATTATATATTAAACATTGTTTACAATAATAAAATTTCAACTCATTCTAAATGTTCTACTACAATGTTTTTTAAATTTCTTAACCACTTGGATATTATGCAACCATTAAAAGATTTCTAAGGATTTCTTAATGAAACAAGAGTGTACAGCAAGAAAGTTAAGTAAAACTAACTAAATACTACTTATATATATATATTTGTGTATACACGTACACACACATACATAGACCAGGTAACTAGGCTAAAATAAATATAGAAGAAAGCTAAAAAGCATACCCTTATGCTAACTTTGTAATTCAGGGTAATATTTTCTTGCTTCCTTTAAATTTTCAGGAAAATCTAAATTTGCTCCAATTTCTCTAGTTATATGAGAAACATTCATTTATCCATTCAACTTGTCTATGTAAAGATAATTTACAATTTTTGTTACTACATTATGGGAAGTGAAGAATAGATGGAAAATGCAGGAAATTAATATCTTCTGTGAGACAGTGTCTTGCCATCTAGTTATGGTGCCTAGATCATGAAGCTTCTAAACTGATTTCAATCAATTAGGTGGCAATTAAGTAAAACTTGTTTTGGTATATAATGGTGATTGTGGTTCTCAGAAATGTGGATTTAATGAAAGAATACAATGGAAAAAATATTAGGGCTGTCAACAGACAGCTACCAAATTTTAGAACGGAAAGTAAATAAATTAAATATATTGTTTGTGTGATTACTTTTAGTACAAAGCATTAAAATATCACATTTCCTCCATTGATGAATATTTGCATAAAACTGAATTCTTTTGGAAAATTTGCCAAACTGGAGAGTTCTACTTGACAAGTAAAAAGAAAATAATCCATGTTAATTAATTTGTCTGGAGCATTATTTTGATTGCATTTATTAACAAAAATCTGGTTTCCTATGGGAAATTTGAAACAAAGTTCTTAATGCTGCTTATTCGGTGTAGTGCATTCTGAGCACATTGTCTTGAGGTCATTCATATCAAAACTATGTACTTAGGAGACCTAATTTCTCAACTAAAAATTATTTATCCCTTAAGAGATTCTGTGTATCATATTCAGGCAATAGTGTTCAACATTTGGGAGCTATGATCCCTCTTGACCATCATTATCATCATCATCATCTTTTTCATTATTATCAGCTTCATCACCATCATCAACAGCATCACCATCATCATTACCATCACCTTCATTATCACCACCATCATCATCTATATCATCAATACCATCATCATATTTGTTGGCACACTTTTGGGTCATCAGTTATGCTAAAGTCATTCACATGGAAATTTTTCAACAAATATTTCTTCTAACCTTGTGAGACTTCTATAGACTAAGCATCCCCAATATCAGATGAGGACCAGAGATTTAGAGGAGTCACCTTTGTCATCTAAGAACACAGAGTAAGTAAACAGCAGAAGCCTCCAGAAACCTGACCCTGGAACCTGCTTTATTAATCACACACTAAAGCAAATGGAACACATCTGGTTCAATATATTTTCTGCCTTACCTTCCTCAGGTATCTGTTTTGACAGTAAAGCAAAATAGTACACAAGAAGCAGAAAAAATATGGACTAATGTAAAATATAAGAATATCTAAAATAGCCTCATTAATTAGCTCTCCTCACGGGTAAAGAGATGGAGATGAGGTTGTGAAGGAATAAGTATATTAATACACGTGGAGGGAAGAGGTAAAATTGCCCAAATAATATAAGACTTTTCCTTTTGAACGTGGATATGCTTTACAGGCTGTAATTTTATCACAATCTTTCCATCTGCAATATAAAGTCTTCTCATTTCCAGGATTTTCCCAATATCTGAACTTTTTACCTGGGAATCTGGGACATTCATTCTTCAGCAAATCATGAAAACATTTCTGTAAGTCCTAGAATTCTTCAGCAAATCATGAAAACATTTCTGTAAGTCCTAGCAAATTTTATAATATCATGTGTAAATATACTCATATGAAGTGAACTTCTCAAAAGGGCTATCTATGACCAAGTGACTCCTTAGTACACTCGTTTTAGGTTTAATTAGTAAATATAGATCCATTTAAATTAAGATTCAAATAATAAAATCACACATGGTGTGATATTTTTACATTAGAATATAAAAAAACACTTTGTGTTGTAGCTTTTGTTTCAAGACGTGAGTGGAAGGATAACAATTGCTTTTTCTTTGATAGGCATGTTCTCTCTTTTGGATCCTGCCTGAAACACTCTCTCCTTTACACAGAAGTCATTTTTAAAGTTTTTGCTCCTTGTTATCCTTTATAAAGTTTTTCACCTGATAGAGAGCCCCTTGTTCATTAGTCTAATATAACATAGTTCTGCAATTTATTTGGTCCATAACAATAGTGTTTTTGTCATAAATATGAGTTTTAAAAGAGCACAGTTCATTCTCTTAAGTGTGTATGAATGCAAGACTTCTGCTCATGATGCTTTGAAGGTGTAAAACAAGTTATAGTTCAGTTAAAATTGCTCTAGATTTTTAATAAGATATTTTGCTAAGATGGAGAGATAGTTGTACATAAGACAGACAGAAAGAGAAGAGCTTGTAAATATCTGAGTTGAATTAAATATATGGTTTTTAATTTTGTATCTTCCTCAGTATTTGGATCCATTTTGTGTTTTCCTTATCAGTTTCTCTCAAGATGAGGTGAAACACTTTAAAAGCATGTAAAAACAATGTAAACATGTAAAATCACTAGATCCTTTTAAAACCCCTTAGCAAAACATATATACACACATTATCCGATGCTCAATATCATTCTAATTTAAAACTGTGGAAAAAGACATTGTGTTTAATAATCTTCACACAGTTTCTCATTTAACTCTCCTCATCCAGTAAGACAATGGTAGGGTACATTTTATTCTCTCTTTGATAAATCAGAAAACATATATGCAAGGAATGTATTTGCCACAGAGTCACAGAGCTAATATGTTTTAATGCACTATTCTAATTCTCTTTTCCTTACATCTTATTGACAAACTTACATAGCTTCTGGATTCTAACAATACATATTTCAGTTGTCAGTAATTGTCAACCCTTAAATATAGTTGCTACATTTGATTGGCAACTTCTTAATGGTAGGTTCTAGGCAATACCTCATTTAAATACCACAACTCTATGGAGTTGAGGCTATGATCTGTGAATTACACATAAGGGAATGACACGAGTCACTGGAAGTGTTTCCTCTATTTACCCTATCATTAACCATCACTATGGGCAGAGAACACTGATTTTGCTGTGACTTTGTGCATATCACTTGGTATTGAGATACTTGTCCACTGAAAGAAATTAATATTTTATGCTGTGGAAATCACAGTGGTCAGACCATTGCATAGCTTTGTTAAACTGCTTAATAGAATCCAGAATTACAGGGTGGTGCCATTAAAGAATGGCAATATATCCCATAGAATACAGTAATCAGAAGTGTTCCATGGTCATTAACCTCTGGGATTTCCCACTGGCCAACCATGCTTCATTTACAACTAAGCAGAACACAAAATAGTTTTTATTGCTCCCTGGATTAGAGAAATTCATTTGGAAAGTGGATGCCAGTAAATTATTCTGTAGGGTACAATTCATTAACATTCCCTTAGGGATTGCTGACATTTGGGGGTTCAGTGTTCATTATGCCAGAGACACCATTCATCCAATTCCACAGGAAAGAAGATGAACTTTCTGAGTACTACTACTGTTTTTCATTTCAAGTAGACAGGCAACATTCTGTGAGACCTGGCCCTGTAGTTAACCCTTAGACTATGTGTTCTCCTGTAAAGAGATGAAACAATTCCAGGGAATGACTAGGAGGGAATTTCCAGCAATTCTGATCTCTAAATTTTTCAAAAGAAAGCTACTGATGACTGTTAGCCTGAGCACATTTTGTGAAATTTAGGAAAAGAATAAAGAGCATTGATTATAATTTGGGAAACTTTTCTTACAATTTACTTCTCCTTCTGACTTCCTTATCTCTTAATTAATTCCCCTCTTGCAGCAGGATTATAGGATTGAACTACAAATACTGCCTCTAACATTTGATATTGCAAAAAGTGGATGGTTTTTCGGTTCTGAATAACAGAACATTTTCCTATTTATCTTCTCCTGGGAGTATGGGATGATGCAGTGGTTCACAAACTTCAGCATATGTAAAAATGACCTAGATATTCATTAAAATGCAGCTTCCTAGATCTCACATTCATGAATTCTGAATCAGGATTCAGAGAAATGCCTAGTGACATTTTCCCCTACTTGATTATTCTTTAAAAAAAATCTCTTATTAAAGTAATTTGATGCACTATTTGTGGGAAGCACACTGTCTAAACATACAGTTAAAGTTGGGGTTGAAGATATTCATATGGCTTTGGGGCCAAATCCAGCCCGGAGTTTATTTTGAAAAATGAGTTTATTGGAACATGGCTAAACTCCCTTGTGTACAAATTATCTACGGCTGCATACATGCCACAGTGGCAGAGTTGAATGGTTATGACAGAGAATGTACAGCCTGCAGAGCATAAAATATTTATTTCTTGGCCTTTTGTAGAAAAATTTTGCTGACCCCTTTTCTAAAGTCCTGAACTGTACTTCTATTATGTGTTCAGACCCTTGTACTAAATATCCGCAATTTCTACCACTATAAAAATGATATAATGCAATACCACAAATATTTAAGTCCACTTAATTTTTAGCCATTAAATTCCTCCAGTGAGGCCTTTGTTGGTGTGAAACCTGATCTAAATGAAGTGGCATGACCGAGAACAGCTTCCCCTCTTATCAGGAGGTAGGCTAGTTGAGCTGGTGGGACTCTGCGTGTGTTCTCTGACACCTCTCCCACCCCAACCATAAGTAAAAACTGGTTTACATCTAAAGGAATCTAATTGTTTCAGATCCTATCCTGAAACATGAGAGAAGAGCTTAGTGTACAGTAGGCTGACTCTAGGCTCATTTCCTAGAATGTTTTTTTTTTAATATATTTTTTGAGAAATCTTCACACACATATATCCCATACATGGTGTGCAATCAGTGGCTCACAATATCATCGCATAGTTGCATATTCATCACCATGATCATTTTTTAGAACATTTGCTTCAATCCAGAAGAAATAAAAAGAAAAAACTCATACATACCAAACCCCTTACCCCTCCCTCTCATTGAACGCCAGTGTTTCCATCTGCCCAAGTAATTTTATACTTTGCCCCCTATTATTTATTTATTTTTAATTCATAATTTTTTTTCTCATCTGTCCATACCCTGGATTAAAGGAGCATCAACACAAAGTTTTCATACTCACAGAGTCACATCGTAAACATTATATCTTTATACACTCATCTTCAAGAAACAAGGCTAATGGAATACAGTTCAACAGTTTCAGATACTTCCCTCCAGCCATAAACTAAAAAGTACACCTTAAACTAAAATGGAATATCTATATAATGCATAAGAATAACCTCCAGGGTAACCTCTCAACTCTATTTGAAATCTCTCAGCCACTAAAATTTTATAATGTCTCTTTATCTTTTTGCCCTTTTGGTCAAGAAGGTTTTCTCAATCCCTTGATGTAGGGTCCTGGTTCATCCCAGGATTTCTGTCCCAAATTGCCAGGGAGATGTACAACCCTGGGAGTCATGTCCCACTTAGGAGGGAGGGCAGTGAGTTGACCTGCCAAGATGGCTTAGGGAGAGAAGCCACATCTAAGCAGCAAACGAGGTTCTCTGGGGATGACTCTTAGGACTAATTTTAAGTAGGCTTAGCCTATCCTTTGTAGTAAGAAGTTTCTAGGGTGAACCCCAAGACCAAGGGTTGGCCTTTTGATTTGGCTGTCCCCACTGTTTGTGAGAATATAAGACATTCTCCAAATGGGGAAGTTGACTATTTCCTCCTTTCTCCCAAGTCTCCCAAGGGAACTTCGCAAATATTTCTTTATTCACTGCCCAAATCACTCTGGGATGTATCAGGGCATCACACTAACCTGGACAAACCAACAAAATCTCATGCTGTATTCAAGATTCCATGTAATTATGGTGTTCAACTAAACTGAACATACAAATTAAATTAGGAAATGTACTAACCAAAACATAAATTTTGCACCCAACAAACAACTCTTCCTTTACTCTCACGTAGAAGTTGAAGTTTTAAAATACAGGCAATATCATCCTTTACCCTGTATTATGACTTACCTTACCCTATCCAGATGAGCTTCATTCACATCTAATCACTTTTTCAAGTTTTAAACAATTCCTGTTTGGGATACTTTCAAAGCCACAGAGCTGAAACTCTGAGTCTCCTGGAGTGATCTTGATCCCTAGAAATAGTGAATCTTTGATACTGTTTTGTCATGAGCTTTGTATATATAATGTTACAAATCACCTTACTTTGAAAATTACATATCTTTGAAGCTTCTAAGGATGATCCCAAGCTTCTGAAATCTTAAACATCAGATGAAGGAGAATATACTTACCTATTTTAAATGTTCCCATGATCTCCAAATCCACCAATTTTTAAGTCAACATTTTAGATCACATTTGTCCCATACTTCCTACCTTGCAGCTATCTTAAGTTTCTATTGCAATCATGACCTGACATATGAAATTTAGTCATCTACTTATGCCCAACATTTTATAATTAGCTTAACAAGACAATGAGATACTTTTATCATTAAAATATATTTTATGCCAACAAGATTTTTCATAGCTTGATGCAGAGGTCATATTTCCTACTTTCTTCTGTTATTCTCCACAACACCTAGTACAGTGAATGTACCTAGCACTAACTAGGTACAATCAGTTCACTAAAATCTGCTGCTGAAACAAAGAGAAATTCAAGGATGACCTAGAGGATTCAAACTGTTGCAACATTATCTTTTTTTAGGTTGTAGTTTAACAAATTACATTATTTTATTTATAATAGAAATTCCAAGAAAAGTCTGGTCTATATAAAGTTATATCACCATCATAACTGATGGTTTCTAGGGGTAAATGGAGATGATGCTCACATATTTTTAGAGTATTATTACTATAGTTCCATGGCATTCATTGTACATATTGAGAAAAAAACTATATTTTTCAAAACTCAAAAAAGAAAACATTGAGCCAACTGGCAAACAGGAACTGACATAATATCATTAGCCTCGAAAATAGCAACAGTTGGGAAGAAACGGTACAATATAATGGTGGTGAAGAGTTTTCCAGAAGCTCACAGAGCTGAAAATGTATAGAACATGTCAATGGTATCTTAAAATTATATGTTTTATTTGAACTCAGGTGCAATCGCCCAGATTCTTATTGAAGAACACCCATTTCTAATATTTGCATCTTATTCCTGGAATATTTTAACTTTTTATTGCCACTGTTTACACTAAATGTACTGTAATATAAATGGCTTTCATAAAACTTGCCAATTTCCAACCACCTGCTGTGTGCTGACAGCAATAGCAACAATTCTGTTGCTGCAAAATAATATTCAATTGCAATATTAACTGTCAGATCCACAAATCGTTCTTTCTGGCTATGTGGTTTGTTGAAACAGGAACATATTTACTAAGACTCCTTTGCTATCTCTCAGCCTTACTGGCATTATTTGTTTTGATTGATTCCACAGTGGCATGGGACAAGCAGAAATGAGACCTTTTTTGACAACCTCATTTTATTGCAGTTTATGTGGTGAGTGGCAACTGAAAAGTGTGAAGTTTGGAGAATTTGAAAATGGTAAGCCCAATGACAGAAAGTGCAGTGCTCAATAGAAATACTCCCCTGCCATTTTGCCGATGATATCTCACTGCAGGTGTTGGAATTCTGCCAGGGTTGACAAACTAGGATGTCAGAAAGAAAGGTCTCATTGGGAAGCCAGTAACTTAATCTGGTAGAAGGAACTAGTTGCACAGATAACAGATATGTTCTCCATATACTGAGATAAGGCTACTATTATTTGGAGGAAATGGTGAGGGGGTGGGAAAAGAGCAGGAAGGATAGATTTATTCAGTGAAAGTTCTAAAGCACAGATCAATGCCCAAAACATAGCAGCAGTTAAAATTGCATATGCCCAAAATCTGAGAAGCCAATATAAATGGGTTACACAAACCTGGTATATATGCCCAAGTGTATATTATGGGGGCTGTAGGCTCCTGGACAGCACTTGCTCCATCTAAATTACACAGCCAATACTTAGTGTCTCCCAATCAGTGCTGTACTTGATGTGAGAATGTACTTCCAGATCCTCAGGTTTCTGGGTTGTTTTTTCCTCAAAAAGTTAGAAATCATAATTTTTTGTAAAATAAAATCCCCAAATTCTAAATAGCAGGGCAAGGCAGCCTGAAGAGTTCAGTCCCTCTGGACACAGAGTGGAACAGAGAATAGCAAAGAATAGATCTGTATTGTGGGACAGGGACAACACACAATGAAGTACCAGGACTTGCTGCCTTCTCATTCCTTTGAGTTATAGTGTCTATTTTCAAACCACCATGTTGCCAGATTCTATGCTTATTTCTCAGTCGTGATCACAATGTTAACAGAGATGATGACCTTCTTCTTCGTGGAACATAGGCTTCATTGAGATACATGGTCACCACACTCTTCAGGTTTTTCTGCATGCCTATCAGCTGTCCTTCTCCATCTACCATATCGGAGCCTCCTTCTTCAAGTTTCATTCTCACCTGGGGTGTTTGGTCTCTACTGCTGAAGTCAATAGCATTAAATATCATCTATATGCCTGTATTCCAAGACATATAACTCCATAAACCTCAAACACTAATTTGTTAATCAGTTTCTTATTCAATAACCCTGCTTGTTCTCAACAATAGTCATCTCAAATATATGATGACCCAAACCAAATGTTTAATTTTCATCTGAAGTTGCTCTACTATAGACCTTATCACATTGCTAAATGATACAGTTGTTTGCATACTTATTCAATTGAACATTTCTCATTTTTCTTTGAATCATTTCTTCTTCTCATACCCCATATTTACTCCATGAATAAATCTTGTAGACATCCATCATCACTTGCCTATTTCACAGAGAATGGTCAAAACCTTATGGCCTTTGTTATAGTTTGCTAGCTGCCGGAATGCAATATACCAGAAGCAGAACAGCTTTTAAAAAGGGGAATTTAATGAGCTGCTAGTTTACAGTTCTAAGGCCAAGAAAATGTCCCAATTAAAACAAGTCTATAGAAATGTCCAATCAAAAGCATCCAGGGAAAGAGACCTTGATTCAAGAGGGCCAATGAAATTCAGGGTTTCTCTCTCAAGTGAGAAAGCACATGGTGAACACAGTCAGGGCTTCTGTCTTGGCTGGAAGGGCACATGGTTTACTTGGCAATGTCTGCTAGCTTTCTCTCCTGGCTTCCGGTTTCATGAAGCTCCCCAGGAGGTGTTTTCCTTTTTTATCTCCAAAGGTCACTGGCTGGTGGACTCTCTGCTTTGTGGTGCTGTTCTTTCTGAATCCCTTTCTTTCTCCAAAAATATTTCCTCTTTTATAGGACTCCAATAAACCAATCAAGACCCACCCAAATGGATGGAGACATGTCGTCACCTAATCCATTTTAACAACCACTCGTGACTAAAACACATAATCCAAGGAGATGATCTGATTACAGTTTCAAACATACAGTATTGAATAGGGATTATTCTACTTTTATGAAATGAGATTTGATTAAAACATGACTTTTCTAGGGGGCATGCATCCTTTCAAACCAGCACAATCTTCTTTGAGCTACATGTTTGTTCTAGTTTGCTAGCTGCCAGAATGCAATATACGAGAACAGAACAGCTTTTAAAAGGGGGAATTTATTAAGTTGCAAGTTTACAGTTCTAAGGCCCTGAAAATGTCCCAATTAAAACAAGTCTATAAAACTGTCCAAATTAAGGCATCAACAAGAAAGGCCAATGACATTCAGAGTTTCTCTTTTAACTGGAAAAGCACCTGGTAAACATGGTGACACCCATTGTCTTTCTCTCCAGGCTTCCTGTCTCATGAAACTCTACCAGGGTGCTTTCCTTCTTCATCTCTAAAGATCTCTGGTTGTGCACACTCTCGTAGTTCTCATGTCTCTGCCTCTCTCTCCAAAATGTTTCCTCCTTTAAAGAATTCCAGTAAACTCATCAAAACCTACCTGGAAGGAGTGGAGTCACATCTCCCTCTAAGCAAAGATTAATGCCCACAATTGGGTATGTCACATCTCTGTGGAGATAATCTAATCAAATTCCCAGCCAGCAATATTGAATAAGGATTAAAGGACATGGCTTTTTTTGGGTATACCATGGATTCAAACTGGCACAATGCTCAAGCTATTTGGTATTATGACTTTAGTCCCAATCTTTGCTGCCCTGATTACTCATTCTGGCCTGTGCTGGTTTGAAAAGATTTATATATACCATGTTTTAATCCTAATCCCATTTGTAAAGACAGCCATTTCTTCTAATCCCTATTCAGTCCTGTATGTTGGAAACTTTAGTTAGATTATCTCCATGGAGACCTGATTCAATCAAATGTGGATATTAATCTTGATTAGGTGGAGATGTATCTCTATCCATTCCAGATGTCTTGATTACTTTACTGTAATCTTTTAAAAGAGGAAGCCTTCTTGAATTAAGCTTCAGAACGACATAGCCACGAGGAGCAGAGAATCCACCAGCCAGCGACCTTTGGAGATGAAGAAAGAAAGTGCCCCCTAGGCAGCATCAGGAAACATGAGAACTGGAGAGAAAACCAGCAGATGCTGCCATGTTTGTCATGTGCCTTTCCAGTTGAGAGAGAAACCCTGAACTTCATCAGCCTTCTTGAACCAGGGTATAATTCCCTGGATGCCTTAGACTAGATATTTCTATAGGCTTTCTTTAATTGACCCTAAGACTGTAAACTTGCAGCTTATTAAATTTCCCCTTTTAAAAGCCATTCTGTTGCCCTCCCTCTGTCTATGTGTGACATGTCTCCCAGGGGTGTGGACCTTCCTGGCAACATGGGACAGAAATCCTAGAATGAGCTGAGACTCAGCATCAAGGGATTGAGAGAACCTTCTCGACCAAAAGGGGGAAGAGTGAAATGAGACAAAGTGTCAATGGATGGGAGATTGCAAACAAGGTCTAGAGGTTATCCTGGAGGTTATTCTTACACATTAAGTAGATATCATCTTGTTATTCAAGATGTAATGGAGAGGCTGGAGGGAACTGCCTGAAAATGTAGAGCTGTGTTCCAGTAGCCATGTTTCTTGAGAATGATTGAATAATGATAAAGCTTTCACAATGTGACTGTGCGATTGTGAAAACCTTGTGTCTGATGCTCCTTTTATCTACCTTGTCAACAAATGAGTAGAACATATGGAATAAAAATAAATAATAGGGGGAACAAATGCTAAAATAAATTTCATTTGAAATGCTAGTGATCAATGAAAGCGAGGGGTAAGGGGTATGGTAGGTATAATCTTTATTTTTCTTCTCTGTGTTCATTTTATTTCTTTTTCTGTTGTCTTTTTATTTCTTTATCTGAATTAATGTAAATGTTCTAAGAAATGATGAATATGCAACTAAGTGATGATATTGTGAATTACTGATTATGTATGTTGATGTTTTATTTGGTTTGTTAATTTTTTTAATTAATAAATACATTTTTGAAGAAAAGCCGTTCTGTTTCTGGTATGTTGCATTCCAGCAGCTAGAAAACTAGAGTACTGTAAGAAGATTAATTATGGTTCCACAGCATACTAGGATTTCTACTCTGAAGAAATAGTTGACAGATTTTGGGAAGATGATGAAGGGAATGGAAGTGTAAGGAATGGTATATGGTTCGGGGTCCTATTATACATACCTTAACAATTAGTGGTCAAAAGAGAACATCTAATGAAAAAAAAAAAACAAGTTTTGCTATATAACTTAAATATATTATAACTGATATGGAAATTCAAGTGAAAATAAATCTCAAAATTTGGAAAAATAAGATTGAAGAGCAATGTAAACAAACTAAATAGCCACTCTTTGCATGACATATCAATATACAATGTATAATTTTGATGAATCAAAAATATTTGTAAATAAACAATATGTTACATTACAGCAATGACTCTGAGATGATATAAGAACCTAAATGGGTAATGTAATGGCCTCTAAAGAGGGATACAGAATGACGTTCAGGAAGGACTCTATAGATTTTCTTTTCTCCTTTCCATATAATGTGATTAATAAAATCCGTATGTATATATTAATTTGAAAAATTATTCTCATTTGTAGTTCAAAGTGTAATTTTTTTGTATGTTGTGTGGCAGGGTCACACTTCATTCTTTCCATATGAGTATCCCATTATTGTAGCACTATTTGTTGAACTTTTTTTTGTTTTGTTTGTTTATTTTGTTTGTTTGTTTGTTTTTTGGGAAGTGCGTGGACTGGGAATTGAAGCCGGTTCTTCTGCATTGCAGGGAAAAATTCTACCACTGAACTACCCTGCACCCGTAAATTGTGATTTTAAATCATTGATGTCATGGCCCCATACTCCTGATGACCTGCCCAATATCATTCTCCTCTTATTTTATATAAACTCCACCCTGTCCCCTTTGTTGCCACATACCCAATTAAGAAACAAAAGCAAAAACGGGAAAGAAATACTTAATTTGCTTACTTGATGTGGTTGATAAGACATAAGCACCAAAGGGTGGCAACAGAGAAGGTAGATATGTTGACATTCATCATTTCTCCCACCACCAATTTATTTATTCCTGCTGGGATATACAAAGGAAGGAATTTTATTTCCTAGTCTTCTTAAGCACATATCATAAAATGGATCAACTTAATGGGGATTTATTGCATTACAGTATTGAGGCTAAAAGAAAGTCCAAATCAAGATGTCATAAAGGTTCCTCCTCCAAGACTATGGTAAACTTGGGCTGGCTACCAGTCTTTGGCTTGTCATGTGGCATCTACTGGTCCCTTCCGCATCCCATTTCAGCTTCTTGCTGCCTGTGGCTTTCTTTCTCTCTGTCTAAATTTCACTTTGCTTATAAAGGACTCAAGTAATAAGATTATAACCATCCTGATTGAAGTTGACCACAACTTAACTGAAGTAGCCACATCAAACATTCCTATTTATAACGTATTCACACCCACAGGAATGAATTAGATTGAAGAACGTTTTCCGAAGTTAGGTATAGTTTCAAGCTACCATGGAAGGTAAAAGTTAAAGAAACTTGACGTGAATACAAAGACATTGGTTGTAGAAAACCACATGTAAATAAATCACTGAACAAAAAATAGGAGAAACTTGAGTAGACTATGGCATCATGGAAGCTCTGCATTATCTTTGAGGTGGTTGTATCTGAGTTTCTTGTTACATTAGAAAATGAATGGTTTACCATTTTATACAAATTAACTAAAACCCCTGACTGACAAATATAATGGTGATAAAGTTTGCAAAGATATACGCTATAAAACAGAATAAGAAAAATAAATTATAAAATAATTTCATTCCCTTACCAGATTTTTAGTTAATTTTCTTAAATGAAATTAGGGTTTAGAATTTGAGTAAGCACAAAGGAACTGTTCTTGGCAATTACCCGTTTCCTTATCACCCACCGATAATGTCACAACCAAAAAAAAAAAAAAAATGAAGTTAATACTATAAAGAAGGGAACATATTGTCAAAAAAAAATCTTGTGCAATTTTGTCTCATAGAATAATAATAATTCCATTAGTCCAAAACATCTCTACAAGGGACAAAACTTATGCATTGTGACAGTGTTATATCAAAAAGGATTGCAGCAATAGGGCACTTGGGAAGAGAAGAGCCATTTGCCTTGAACCATAGGGGACAAAGACATGGCCCCAAATGCATAAGAGGGAAATGCAAAAGGCTGTGTCCACTCACAGTGAGGCCTCATGCAAACTCTGTATCCATTTTCAAAGGGTCTCTCTGCTCAGAGAATAAGATTCCTCTCCTTCATAGGCTTCTTGAAGTTTAAGCACTCATTCCCAGTACAAGGCATGGCAGGGGTGTTCTGATGAAAGCTGGCAACTGTGAGCCCCACCTGAATCAGTCAGAAAAACTTCCTGATGTCAGGACTTTTCTAATGAATTCATCTCCCCAGCCCTTATGGCATATTTGAATGCTGATGGGAAGTTACATATCCATCACCAGGAGGATGGAAATTCTTATTCCATCTGTATAAAATGTTGCTTAGCCTTAGAATGACCAATATAGCACTAAACCATCTCTTTCACTTTGTCTCCCAGTATTAACAAACTGATTTTTTTTTCCAATTTACCCAAGTACTCTTTGCAATATCCAAGAATGCCCTATAGATTTATATTTCTAGGGACTTTGCTTATAAGATTGCCCCCACTCAGAGCTATCTCCCTTTTTTCAACCTGATCAAGCACTATTTGTCCATTGTGACCTGAATAATACCCCTCAAACTTCATGGTACATAAAGATCAATCATTGTTTATTTTTTCAGTAAATAACTGTTTACTGAACATCAACTAGATGTCAGGCACTAAGCTAAGTACTCCAAGTAGAACAAATACCTACACTTCCAATTCTAACAAATGATCTGTAGCACATCAGCTTCCTCACTGAAAATGAGTAGAAATTTATCATACAATTCAGCCATTGAAGGTATATTATTCGATGGACTTTTGTATTTTCAAAGAGCTGTGCAGTCAATTTTAGAACATTTAGTTATCCCAATGAGGAAGCCCCACACCCACCAACTGTCACAACCCAATCTCCCCATTTGATCCAGACTTAGGCAGTCAGCAGTATGCCATTGGTCTTTGTAGACTTGTCTTTTCCGGCCATTTCATATAATTGCAATCATACAACATGTGATTGGCTTCTTTCAGTTAGCATATTATATTCATGGTTCATATATGTTGCACTACGTATATTTTTATTGCCAAATAATATTATTTTTTGTAGATATGCCACATTTTAACTATCCATTCATCAGTTGATGGACATTTGCTGGCATGTAGTTATTCATAGTAATCCATTATGATAATTTTATTATTCTTACAAAGTGGACAGTAATGTCCCCTCTTTCACTTCTGGTTTTAACAATTTGATTCTTCTCTCTTTTTTTGTTGGTCATTTCAGTTAAAGGTTTATCAATTTTGTTGCTCTTTCAGAAAAACAACATTTAGTTTTGTAAATTTTCTGTTTTTTAAATTCTCAATTTAATTAATCTCTGCTTTAACTCTTATTATTTTATTCTTTATACTTCTTCTGCATTTAATATGCTCTTTTCCCCCCAGTGTGCTAAGGTAGAAGGTTAAATGTTGATTTTGGGTGTTTCTTCTTTTATAATGTGGGCATTTTCACCTATAAATTTCCATCTAAGCACTACTGCAGCTAAATTCTATAATTTTCCATATGTTCCATCTTTGTTTTCATTCATCTCAAAGTATTTTCTAATTTCGCTATAGATTTCTTCTTTGACCCATAGATTATTTAATAGTGAGTTGTTTAATTTCCACATATTTGTAAATTTTTATGTTAATTTCCACATTCATCCCATTATTGCTGGAAAATGTTTATTATGTGACTTCGATCACTTTAATATTACTGAAACCTTTGTTACGATCTAGAATATGGCCCAAGCTGGAGAACATCCCCTATGTACCCAAGAAGAATATGTGTCCTGATGTTGTTGAGTTGAGTAGCCTATAAATAGCTGTTAGGTCAAGTTTCTGCATAGTGTCTTTCAAGTCTTCTACTTCCCTTTTGATCTTTTTCCAAGAATTTCTATCCATTATTGAAGGTGGAATACTTCTTACTGCTAGTAGCATTGCAGAATTGTCAATGTCTCTCCATAATTGCGTCAGTCTTTGTTTCACATATTCTGGGGCTCTATTTTTAGGTGCATATATGTTTAGAATTGTGATAATTTCATGTTGAATTGACTTTTTTATTGTAAAACATCAAATTTTATTTCTAGACTTTTTTGCTTTAAAGTCTATTTTGTCTGGTGTTGGTATAGCCACTTCGGTTTACTTATAATTACTGTTTTCATAATATATAATTTTCTGTAATTTTATTTCAACTTATTTACATCTTTTGGTCAAAAGTGTATCTTTTCTAGTCATCACATATTTGGATATGACAGTCTCTGCCTTTTTAGTGGACTGTTTCATCCATTCACATTTAACGCTAATTTTGATATAGTTTGATTTGTCTTCTATTTTTTTTCATATGCCTTATGTTTTTTGTTCTTCTATCCCTCCTTTACTGCCTTCTGTTGCATTAAATTAATATTTTTAGGTTTTCATTTCAATTCCATTTGTTTATTTTCATTGTACTTTTGAGTTATATTCTTAGTGTTTCCTCTAGAAACTAGATCTTAATTCATCTGGACTGACACCAAATATATATTAATTTAATTACAGTGAGATAAGGGAAATTACTCCTATATATCACAATTCTGTCTTCTTGCTTTTTTGTGTATGTATATACAATAGCATGAAAGATCTAAGAGTAGTAGTAAAGGTTATATAATTTTAAAAGACATTATAATGCATATTTTCATCTTCTCTTAATTTATTTAAAAATAAAAACATGGATGCTATTGTATTATTGTTCTTATAATAGCAACATGTACTTTATTTGACAATAACAGCACAAATAAAGTAGATGGGAGAAAAGTTACATTTTGGTAAGGGAATGACACTAGAGGGCAATTTACATACACGAGAACCAAAAAACAGAACCAGACATGGTGAGTAAGAATGTAAATAAAGCTACAAACTCTGTAAATTCATATTTTCTGTACTTTCTTTTCTCGTGCTTGGGTGTAGGCACAAAAGCACCTAATATAATTACTGCAACAATTAATTTTTCCATGTGGGATTGAATTTCCATCTGGTTGACTTGATTTCAACTTGAAGAATTTTCTTTGGTATTTCTGTTACTGTGGTTCTATTATCAGTGAATTTCTGGGTTTTTTTTTGTTCTTCTTCTTTATCTGGAAATGTCTTCATTTTTGAAAAATAACTTTGGTGAATATATACAAGTCTTGACTGAGAGTTATTTTTGTTTTATTTTTGGTTCTTTAATTATGTCACTCTATTGCCAATGCTTCTTGCCTCCATTATTTCTGATGAAAAGTCAGCTGTAAATATCATTGCAGATCTCTTTTGTGTGAAAAGTCATTTTTCTTTTCCTGCTTTCAAACGTTTTTCTGTCTTTAACTTTCTGTATTTTTTTTTTTTTTTTTTTAAAGAGAGAGGGAGGAAGGGAAGGAAAGACAGAGAGAAGGAAGGAAGGATGGAAGGAAGGAAGGGAGAAAGAAAGGGAAACATCTTTAAACATTTTCTTGTTTTATTGTATTTTGTTTGTTTGTTTGTTTGTTTTTTTACATGGGCTGGGGCCGGGAATCGAACCGAGGTCCTCCGGCATGGCAGGCAAGCACTTTGCCCGCTGAGCCACCGCGGCCCGCCCCCTTTCTGTATTTTTAACTATCATATCTTTGAATGTGGATCTCTGTATCTATCCTACCTAGAGATTATTGAGCTTTATGGATGTATAGTTAGTGTCTTTCTTCAAATATTTGAAATTTTCAACTAAAATATCTTCAAATATTTGCTTCTGCCCCTCTCCTTGTCTTCTTTCCTTTTGGTATTCTTGTAATTGTATGTTGACACACACTAAAGCTGTCCCACATTTCATTAATGATCTGTTCCTTTTTCTTAATTCTATTTTTTTTTCTGTTACTCACATTACATACTCTCTATACATCTGTCTTCAATGACGTGTTTTTTCCTCCTGCCAGTGCAAATCTATTGTTAGAAATCTCTCATTTTTTTTCAGTTTAATTATTTCACTTTTCAAATTCTAAATTTCCACATGTTTTGTTGTCTTCATATCTTCCTTCATTCTTTAAGCACTGTTCAATTCTTTTAATTCTCTGGACATATTTAGAATAGCAATTTTGAAATGTTTGCCAATTAAATCCATCTCATCCCTTTTGCAGGCAATTTATGTTGCATTATTTTCCTTTGTATGCATCACATGTTTTTATTTCTTTCCATGCCTAATATTTTGGTTGAAAAATAGATATTTTAGGTAATATGTTGCAGCAGCTCTAAAAGATACCCTCCCCTAGGACTTGTTGGGGGGGATGAGGAAAAAGTTGTATTTGGGCAAGAAAATGACGCAAGATGACAATTCACATATACAGGAACAAAAGAAGAGAACCACACACAGTAAATAAGAATGTAAAAAACTCTTTACAAACTCTGTAAAATACTTATTTCCTCTACGTTCTTTTTTTTGTGCTTGGGAGTAGGCACACAAGTATATAATGTAGTTATTGCAACAACTGATTTTCCCATTAAATTTCCATCTTTATTTTCAAATAAAAGCAATTGCTCTTGGAAGAACTGGGAACTCCCTTGTCTTATGGACTGCTTCTCCCACAAGGCAGATGCTTTTAGCCAGTTATCTGGAAACCGTGAGTCTTAGTGGCCTCTAAGGCAGAGTTGTACATTCTTTCTTAAATCATTAGCATCTCTTGGGATGAAGTCTAGGAATTTTAATTTTAAAGAAGCTATGCAAGGTTATCTTATACATGCTGAATTATAAAGCATTAGTACTATTTGATGAACTATTTTTAGTGCCACTCTGCTAACCATACCAACCAGTTTTGTTCCAAGTTCAAACAATACATAATGGTTGATTTCAAGATTAAAGTTGTAATCTTGTTCAATATATATCAGTGGAAAGGAGTTTTTTCCTTTCTTTGCCAGTAGAATGGTTATTGTGGGAGTATTTGATATGCTGTAGTTTAATTTAGTTAATAGGGTCATTTACGGATATAAATCAATTTTATCCAGCAAACTTCAAAATCCACCTCAAACTTAGAGTACCAGATCTTTTTGGATCAAGCCTTAGAAATAAAAAAGGATAAGAGAAAGGCTCTGCTAAAACAATTAATATAAAAGAAATTCATATTAAATTTCCATTACCGTCTTACAGCTATCAGAATATTTTCCATCCTAATCTTTACCGAGTGTGTTACGTCTTTATATATTTGTTATTCCTCTCCACAAACTTGTTGAAACTGTCTTTATGGGACCAAAATGGCTGATCAATTCTGTTCAAAACAATGGAAAAAAATCTGTTCAAAATCACTGAAAAAACACTGATAGAACTAATATTGACTGCCCTTAAAGATTCAATCCTATAAGTAGTTTAGTTATTTGGGACATAATTTAGTGACTGATTACTCACAAGACATTAAACAATTTATTTACTGGCTGAGTAGAGTGAATTGAGGATCACAAGACCATATTTCTAATTTTATTATAATACAATTTTATGAAAAATAAATTTGGAAGAGAAGGATAAAATGGGGCAATTATGTTTGTGTTCATACTTTCTACGAGGAATGAACAGGACCAATGAAAGACATATATTGTATTTCAAACTCTATGACCACCATGTAGTCCCAGTAATTTCCTGTGTACCCTAAGCTGTAGGTTCTGGAGGAACTTCAGGATACTTTGAGCCTTCACAGAAATCCAGAAGGACTCATTTGTGTCTGATAGACTGGTGAGCACCTTGAACATAACTCAGACTTAAGACCCCTCAATTGATATGATCCTTTGTATTCCACTGGGAGAGAATAAAGATTTTTGCCTCAATGATGGGAAAGGATTACTTGCAATGAATCTGCATTCTTCTACAACATAGATGTCTATGGTCCTTTAGGCCAGCAAGATAAAAACTGTAGAAAGTAATGATTATTACTAATAATAATGATAATAATTGATAAAAATTGGTAAAGCATATGCACTTTTGAAAGGCTTTGAAATTATACTCTTTAAATCTTAGGACAAACTATATTTCTAGTAGCTGCTGTTTCAGGGGAAAGGTGAATCTTTAATATCCAGCGTGCAATGGGTGAATGGCAATTATGGGAGAAAATTGTAAAGAAGATTCATAACATGTTTCAGGAAACTTTTAGGTCTTCTGGTTCCTCAACTTACCTTAGAGAAATTGCTTTACATCTAATCTTCAGTTTCCTCATTTATAAGAACACTGAAAATTCTACTACTAGGGGTTGCATTAGTACTAACATGTTAACATGTCTAGTAGGACAACTGGTTCAGAGTAGAAGATGAATACTCTTAATTTCCTATTCTCCTCATTCTCTTGTTTGCAGGTGTCTTGTTCCCTCTTGATGTCTTTTTCTTTAGCCAGGGAACCCTCAGAACATCTCCATCATTGGAATCTTATTTAACACTGATAAGAGTAGTAAATCTTGTGCTCAAATCTTAACTCAACCAATTAACTAGCTTCAAGACCCTGGACAAGTCAAAAAACCTGAGACCCTTGGTTTCATTGTTAATGAAATTGGGGTAATTGAGATAACATGAAGTACAACTACAGGGGAATCAGAATCTCAACAAATGTTTACATACAACCTCACCCTGAATCTTATAAAACCCCACAAAGTGAATATCTGAGCCTATCTCCATGTCCAGAGCAACTGACTATTAATTTGTTAATTAGAAGATTGGCTCCTCCTTCTGAATCGTAGGTAATACCTCATATATTTCAGAACAGTTTTCATTGCTTCTCTGTTAAAATAAGAAGAAAATTATTAGAAAATTATTCTAATCGTAAGATGTTCAAGCACCAGTCCAGGATGCTGTGAAGGGGTGAGAGAATTTTATTTAAGAGCATAATAGGTGATTGATCCCTCACTGCTGTTGCCTACCAGTGAGTTGAGATTTGGAGTGGAATTTTGCTGGGCAGAAAAACATACTTGGAGAGCAAATATTTATCTCCATCTCTAGAAAGAGAAGGAGCAAGAGTGTGAGAGAATGAGAAATTGAAAGCAGGAGCTCTTCTTATTCAACACTTTCTGGTCCTTGGTAAATCTAAGGATGCCAGGTGTCTGGTACTGAATATAGAGGCAGGGAGTGCAAGCATAATTGAAGCATCTTCTCAAAGGTAAGCCATTCATTTGTAACATGATATAATTGAAGAACAGGGTCTTTAGAATCAAAAAGAATGTCTTTGAACCCCAGCTTTACCATAACTGTGTGGTTGGCCAAGTTGTTTGTCCCTCTCACTTAAGAAGACTCAACTTTGAATAACACGCACCACATGTCATGATACCTGAGACATGATAGATTCTCAGTTAACTGCAGGTTTCTTCTGGACCATCTTACCTAACTTTTAATTTTTCCATGTGTGCTTAAGGAAGGGGACTGTATCTTATTCATTTTTATGCTTGCAGAGCATGCAGCAATATCTGGTATTCAAAAAAATTTTATTGAATGGAAATGAAAATCGAGCTCACCAAACTGTTCAAATCACCACTCTTAGGACAAACAAAAGAGCTAATGGTTGTTGTAGGAAAGGGAATTGTGTTAGTTGCAAGCTATGGAATGTGATACACTAGAATTGGGACAACTTTTTAAAAGAGGAATTTAACGTTACAAGTTTACAGTTCTAAGCCAATGAAAATTAAGGCACCAACAAGAAGTTACCTTAATTCAAGGAAGGTCTGTGGCTCAGAGTGCCTTTGTCATCTGGGTAGTCACCTGGCTGGCATCTGCATCTCCAGGTTTCTGCTTGCTTAACATTTCATGGCAACATCTGCTGGGCTCCAAACATCTCCAAACATTTGTATCTCTGTTTTCCATGTGTCCACATCTGTGTCTGCTCTCCTGGGAAGTTCCTGTCAGCTCTGAGGCTTCTGTCATTTCTTTAGGCTCCGTCATTTCTGTCAGTCTGACTCACTCCAAAATGTTCCCTGTTTTAAAGGATTCCAGTAATCTAATCAAGACCCACCTGGAATGGATAGAGTCACATCTCCATCTAATCAAACTTAATACCCACAATTGGGTATGTCACGTCTCAATGGAGAAAATCTAATCAAAAGATTCCAACATATATTCTTGAATCAGGATTAAAAGAAAGTGCTGTTTCCACAAGATTGGATGAGGGTTAGAGCATGGTTTTTCTAGGGTCCATACTTTCAAATTGTCACAGGAACTAATGTATTATATGCATTTTCTGTGATGAATTCTCTGTTGGGTGCTTCACAAACATTATATTATTTAGTTCTCATAACAAAAATATGAATTGGATATCAAAGACTTCATTCTTACTAAGGACCATTCAGAAAATGTATAATAATTGCTCAATGTCTCCTAAAATTCACTTTATTGCATTATATCTTTAGTCTCAGTTCAGCTGGAGAGAAAGTGTGACTGCATCATCAAAAATCTATTCCCAATATTGGGAAAATAATTAGCAACACATGTTTTACTGTCAATGACTGTTCCTTCCTGGATTTTTGCTTTTTCCATATTCCCAAATTCCTTTAGTGAACTGTTCTTATGTATTTTCTCCCTAAAGATTTCACAAAGCTTTTCTTCTGTTTTACTACCACTAAGCTGTTTTAAGTTATGCCATCTTTCTTCCATACTTCTTGGAGGAAACCAACTCTTGTTCTCCTTACATTCAACTTCATTTCTTCCAATTCATTCCCAAGGTATTTCCCAGGGTGATTTTCATAATACAAATGTGGTATTAATAGAACTCTAAATGATCTTCATCCTCTAAGACTACTCTTGTCCTTAGAAATCACTTCCTCTGAGTTAGGCTGATAATTCTTTGAGAGAAATTACTTCTTCCCCCCACTGGGGAGCTTGTAGTGAAGTTTATAAGTGGAATTTGGAAGCAATAAAACAAATGTGATCCTGACTTTAGCTATTCAACTAGTTGCAAGAGATCTTCAACAAGTTAATGAACACCTTTGGTTTTAACTTTCCTTCATGAGAAAGAAGGATAATAATGGAAATCACCTAATAAGATTCTTGTACTAATTGAGATAGTTCACATATGGCCATAACAGGGTATCTGATATATGATAATTTATACCGTTAAAGTATTATCCCGGATAGTAAAATAGAGACTGACAATACAATAGAAAATTGCACAAGTTTAGGATTTAGTAGATATTTGAAATGATGAATAAATAATGGAGATACAATGGATTTCAAAATTGAAAAGCAAAGTCATAGTGTCTACTCCTTCCAAGTATCTGACCGTATAATTCTTTAAAAACCCGAGAAAAGTTTGCCCTGAATGCTTCATCTTTTCCATATATCTTTGCCCTATGGGGAGAAATGCAAATAGCTCAGACTTAAGACAATTACATATGGATCTGTGGGGGTATTGAGGTACAACTTACTACCCAAGAATCTTATTTTAATAGTGCAGAATATGTTCTCTTAAAGATTAAATATCTTTTATTTGTTTAAATTTGTAACACATTCTTGATTTTCTACAGGGAAAATAAAAAACATTAAAAAACTAAAAACAAGAAAGTTTAGAACTCTAGAGTATCTACAACATGGGAAGTGGAAATACATCTCAGTAGGAGATAACTGCATAAATCATCAGGCTTACGTGCTGACTTCTGTTAAGTCTTCAAAAACATGATAATTACCAGGAACTTAAAGAAAATCCTGTCATCCTCATTTCATGATTGTTTTTTGTTTTTGTTCTACAACTATAACCTATCTGTTCTTTAGCAAGTAAGTCAAACCTTTGAGGTATGACTTTGTAATCATCCCCTCTAGAACTTTGTTAAGTACATTGTTTTTTGCATTGTCCTTGGCAATGGCACTTTCAAAAGTTATGCATCCTACCTACTGAAGATCAAATGCAGCAAAATTCTGTGACCTTTGAAGATGTGGGTATAATAATCAGATCAAAGGACAGAAATCAAACAGGAGATGGATAAAATACACTTTTTTTTTCTGATGACAAATGTTGTTCTTTTTCTATAGCCTCAAATTCACAGGAAAAATTTTTCTTGATTTTCAAGGTCAACAAACAGCAAAAGAGAGTCAAAGTCAGACTCACTCTCTCAGACATTCTGGGTAAAGATTTTCCAAAACCTGGTGTCTTAGCTAGGTAAGTGATTTTGGATGAGTCTCTGTTTTTTCACTGGGAAAGTGGCTGTTGATGAATGCGAATGTTTTTTCAAGAGGCTGTCCATTTCCAGGATTTCACTTTAGGAGGTGTTTTATGGTAAATGTCCCAGGAGTGAATTGCGTTCTTTGAGACACCAGATCCTTGTTGGAGTAGAGGAAAAGAGGACATGGAATGAAGAGGAGTCTGATTAAAATGCATGCAGAAATTTCTCTGTGTCTCCCATTCCACCCTCCAGTCTTATAAATTGATTTTAAGGTCCATGCATGGTATTTTTGCAAAGCCTTTCTAACTCCCTTGCATGAGAATAAATGTGTGAAAGATAGTCTTCAGAGGCTCAGACAATAAATGGCCCCCCATCATGACCAAATCTTCTTCCCTGAGAATGAATCTACCTGCGGCAGCCCCTGTGAGGCAGACTCGAGGAACATAGAAAGGGTGAAAAGACCTGGGTGTTGGAGTGTGGGTGTGCGTGTGTGCATTTGTGCTGAGGTCAAACCAAGGAAATGGTGCTAATAGGGAAAGGAAACTGGGTATGAGCTTCATACCCTTAGATACAGAATCGGATGGGTACTGGAGAGCCAGAAAAGATGACATCCAAAGATATTGGGTTCTGAAACTATAAGCACTTGGCTGTATGACTGTTTGACTGGCTAAAAAAGCCGGATTAATACAATCTGTCATTTTGTTGATATAAAACTATCCTGTACATACTTGTAGAATATCTTCCCACCTCTTTAAGAAGTAGTATCTGGGAGGTACACTTGATTTCCCAGAGGTCCCTAATTTAAAATGTAAATGCTGAGTCTCTCTAATTATTTCTGTCTGTTATTCTTTGTGAGAACAAAACAGAGAGAATTTATTCTTGTGGGAAAAGTACCAGACTTTGGGTTAAAAGAGGTGAAATAGAAAACAAGTACCATCAATTACTACTAGCTCTTTGATCTTGGGCAAGTTAATTTCCCTCCATTTTATGTAAATGGGAATTATAAATTCTTCCTCAGAAGAATATGTAAGAAGCAACTATTATGATGACTAATATAGTTGGTGATCGATATGTTTGGTAAACTTCTGAAGGAAAGTAATGCAGGACAGCGTGACTGTAGGGAAAGAAGAGGGTGCACTACTATATCCAAAAGCAAAAGAACACAGGAGGTTCAAAGAAGGCCAAGGGTAGTCCAGATTTAGTAAGGACGATTGTCTCAGAAGGAATATATTGGGACTTCCCAAGTCTTATACATTCTTCCATGTATTTCTTTCAGCTTAACATTGGCCTACATATGTCTTGCAGCATGATCCCAAAGAATTGAGTTATGTCAACAGCTGGTTAATATGGATTTCCTGTCTTTGACTTTATGATGAGAAGTTTCCTAAGAGATAGTCCAGTAGTTTGATGTGAAAGCGGAATTTGGAATTCAATTTCTGTCTCTGTATTGACCTTCAGGATGCCCATTAAGAATTAAGTTATAGCCTGTTTTGGAGATACGGCAATAAATTAAGAGATAAGAGTAAAGTACAGTAGTTAAAAAGAAAGTGAGTGAGCAATAAAAGAATTTCATTCTCTACTTCACTCCCCCATATATCCTTCAAACACTAATTAACAAAGGCCATAGATTTACCTTGCATGATGAAACAGTTCAATTAAAGTTCAGCCACAGTTATACTGAATGGTTTAAGATTGGGAGGTTTTGTGACATGACATCATCATAATATTAGAGAGAGAAGAAATAAAGTACAGTGAATTATCTATCTATCATAAATGGCTGATTATAGTACATCCTTAAGGAACCTCATTTAAGTTTACTTCTACCATTAATAATGAACAAGCATATTTTAAGGAATATTATTAAAATTATTCACTTTCTTCCAGACATTAGGTATTCTGAGAAAGCTGAACTTGGACTGTTCACAAGAAATAAATAGTGATGGAAAAAATTCAAGAAACATGTAAAAATTTCTAGTGCTCCGTAATCCCCTTCCTGATATTACAGAAATGGAAATTAAGACCCTCTCCCAAGAGTTCAAGAAGACAGAATAAATAAATAAACAAACAACAATAGAGATATTATGTAAAGAGAACTTTGTCAGATGAAAGACAGAGGATGGGGATAAGAAAGCTAATTTCGTTAAATGCAAGGGTGGATTGGAAGAATAAGGAGGCAAGTTTAAATAATTTTCATTTATGGATGAATTGATTGCTTGTATGTTATTATTTTACTTGGTAATTTTGTCAATGCTTTGCAAGTTCTATATAATGGATTTATAACAAGCTTCTACAGATTGTGTGATGTAAAACAGTGATTCCTCAGATGGCATCTTCATGAAAACAAGTTTAAATGATCAAATATTTAAAAATTGTATACAAATTGAACAACTCCAGTGATTAGCATTGCTTAAACAATTATTACAATCAAAAGTCATTGGAAAATCTTCATGAAATGATGAGTACCTCTAGGCATATATTGCAAAGCTGATGAATGTTCTGCGAATAGACGTCTCAAATTCTGCATCCTATTATCATCAAGTGTGTGAAACTAAATGTCAATATTTCAACAGTGTACAAATATGTATATAGATATTTCAATAATATTTTTCTGCTATTAAGTACTCCAAATTGTCAAAATAAAAAGATTCTGGAAAGAGAGTTTATATCTGATGAATCTTCTCTGGACCCAAATTTTTACTGTTACAAATGGGTAAATGAATGGAAATATTTTTTTAACCCTTCTTGGGGCCTAGAAGAGAAAACAAATATAGAGCATCAATCCATACTGGATGGGCAAAATTACTCAAAAACAGCGTCACATTTGAAAGAGGACCAGATGAGGCCAATTCCGGAAGAACATGGGATTCAGAAAGATTTTTAGATTCAGAGGGAGAATGTTAACACCAGCTTCATATGTGTTATGGAAAGACATACATATCCTGGTAAGATCCTGAATGTAATGGAATAAGAAGGGTTACTCTTAAATCTTCTAGGCAGTAAACTAAACTAAAATTGAAAAATTTATCTGGAGCTCTGGGAGCTTGAAAATAATAGAATTGCACAACAGAACTAATGAGAGAAAATGGCTGCAACTAGAGTAAAAATCTCCATTAGAAATATAATTGTCTTATTGGAGTGAAAGAAGGACATTACAAGATACATAAGAATTCAGTAGAACTTAGGAAAATGTTTGATGTGCTCAAGAAAAATATTGTAATGATTAATAAAAAATGAAACAAAAACTAGCCTTCAAGATAAGGGAATGTAACAAGGAGAAAAAAGGGAGTCATAAAACTCTCTCTTATTTGAACTCAATAGATAGATAACTAGATATCACTCCAAAAAAAGAGGCTGTTTTATTTTCCAATTTTATACATAGTGTATTAGTTTTCCAGCTTCTAAAACACAATAATGAGTTAGTTGAAACAAATGAGAATTTATTGCTTCATGGTTTCGAAGCTAAGAGAAATCCAAAATTGAAACATCAGCATGATGATGCTTTCTCCCTGAAGGCTGTGGTATTCTGTGCCTGGCTGCTAGTAAACCTTGGGTATGCTTGGCTGTTCTGCCACACAGATGTCACCATGACATGAGTACATGAGGACATCGTCTCCTTCATCTTCCAGGTTTAGTTGACTTCCAGCTGCTAGATGGTTCCCATGCTTTCTCCATTCTATGTCGTTTTTCTTGCTTATGAGGACATCAGCTATACTGGATTAAGGACCCTCCTCATCCAGCTTGGGCAAACCCTAACTAATAATACCTTCAGGATGATCCTGCTTATTTTAGTTTGTTCCTAAATGTAGAGATGAAATTAATTAATTTTATCAATTTAGTATAGTCTAATTTTGAAAAACAAAGTGAGTTTAGCAACAAATAAACCAGTTTTAACTTTAATCCAGCCTGTAATGAAATTAAACAAATGAAATAACTGAAGCAGAACATGGGTGTCATATAGTTCCATCCAATTCAGCAAGCTTTGAGAGGAGAAAGAGAGAGAAAGAGTGAGAGAGAGGCATGCTGGAATGCGTAATTGGAACAGATAAACTCAACTGACAGCATCTCTACATTGGTTTCCGACCCATGCGTGATGGCTATTATGTATGGAAAGGCCAAGTGGAAGCTACTAGTATTGCCTCTACCTGCAATATAGTAAATGAAAAGCAATATCATATTCCAGGAGTCATTTTAAACAACAGCATGATAATCAAGGGATTGAAGGATGTAGGTATGGTGATCCCATTCAAATATACTAATTGACCTTTGAAGAAAAAATAAAAATGGATCTGGGAGGATGACAGTGAATTATTATAAATTTAAGTAGTCTGTGGTATTTATCTTAGCCCTAGAAAACTATGACATCTGGTTATGAATTGGAGAATCTGTTCTAAATTGATAATAGATTTAATAAAATCAAAATCAAAATCTATGCAGAATGCTTTTTTCTGTAAAAATTGATCATCAGATTTTAAAATTTTATAGAAATGCAAGCGATGTAGAATAGCCAAAATAATTTTGAAAAAAACAATAAATTTTGCTACCTGATTTAAAAATTTATTATGAGCTTCAGTAATCAAGATAATGTGTTATTGGGAGGGCCACGGTGGCTCAGCTGGCAAGAATGTTCGCCTGCCATTCCAGAGGACCTGGATTTGATTCCCGGTGCCTGTCCATGTAAAAAAAAATATATATATATATATATATATATATATATATATATATATATATATAAAATGTGTTACCGGTAACAAACACTTAGGTCAAAGAAACAAAATGGAGAATTCAAACACAGGTCCACACAGATTCAACTAATTTTCAGCAAATGTGTGTGGTGAAAGGAAAATGTTTTCAAGAAACAGTGTTGGCACAACCATATATCTGAATGGAGAAAAAGGTCAGTCTTGGCCTCTACTTTTCACTATACACAAAAAAATCAATTCAGGATGGATCATTACTTACACATCAAAGCTATAACTATAAAATTTTTAGATGAAAGCATAGAATATATCACTAACCTAGGAGAGGGCAAAATATCTCAAATAGGACACAAAATATACTAAGGAAAAATAGAAGCTAAAACAAACTGCAATTCATCAAAATTAAAATAATCTTCTCATCAAAAGAATATATAAATGAAAAGGCAAGCCACATACTGAGAAGAAATATTTGCAACATCTCTATATGGCAAAAGACATATCAAAATCATTTTAGAATTACTACTAATCAATAATTAAGAGAAAATCAGTCCAATATTTAAAATGTAAAACAGCTGAACGGACATTTCACAATATAACAAATATGAATGACCAATAAGTACATGAAAGATCTTCATTATCATTAGCCTTTAAGGTCATTCAAACCAAAACCATAGTGGCACAACTTCACAATGGCTAAAATTTTAAAAGGTTGACAATAAGAAGCATCCACAAGAATGTGTAGCAGAAATGTCATACATGTCTGGTTGGAAAACCATTATAATCACTTTAAGAGACTATTTGACAATGTCTTATAAAGAAAAACCACACTCCTAAAGTTTAGCACCGCAATTACACCCCTAGATATATTATCCAAGGGAAATGAAAGCATAGGTCCATAAAAAATACTTACACAAGACAATGTACAGCAGTTTTATTCATACTAGCCAAAAACAATAACAATCCACATGCTCTTCAATAGGGGAGTGGATAAACATACTCCGATACATCCATATAATAGAAAAAGAACTGAGCTATACAGAGAAACAAAATACTGATGCAAACTAAATCCACAAACTGCAAAAATACAATGCTGAGCAGAAGACACTAAATAGAGACATTTCATATTGTATAATTGCAACTGGCAAAGTAGAAAAATCAAGATTGTGGTTGTCTGAAATGAGGGGATTGGCTGGAAAGAGGTACACAAAAACTTTCTACATGATGGAAATGTTCTATATTTAAAGTGGGAGGGACACTAAATGGTATAAACATGTGTTGAAACGCATCAAATTGTCCAATTATTGTAGAAAAATTAAACCAAAAATGTCATGACTTTTATGAGTTCAATTCAGAAATGTAAATATGTTTATACATACTTAAGATAATTTAGAATCAGAATACTTAAAATAATAAAAGGTTTTTGACACCTTTCAGAATATGAGATCTATATAAAAATCAGCAGTGTTCCAGTAATAATAAATATTTTTTATAGTTTAACAATATTAAAAGAAGCATTTTCAGTAACAACATTAACTAAATGGTATAAAAATTAAATATGAGAAAATTATGAAATTATATTTAAAATGTAAGATAAGGCCAGAAATGTGGATATTGCATACAAGTGCACAGTAAATATTCCTTTTTAAATATCAATGCTAAATTAATCTATTGAGATCAGTGAAATACCAATTAAAACCCCAATAGTTCATTAGCAGAAATGATGAGAGGTTGATCTTAAAACTTTTGAGAAACTATAAATGCAAAGAATACCATGGGCAATTTAGAATAAGAAAAATGTAAGTGAGAATTCATTCCATAATATTACCATACACATATAAAACAGTACTCATTAAGGGTGGAATTGGTGTATAAAACAGAGCATACAGCCCCAAATTACATTGTCCTATAAGTGACACATTGAGAAGAGACATTTGGAAATCAAGGGAAAAGGGGGAAAATGTTTATTCAATCAATGGAACTGAAGTAATAGGCTATGTATGTGGAAAACATTTAATTAGATTTTCACCTCTTACCCTACACAAAAACAAAAGCCATGCTGATTGAAGAAATAATATGAGAACACAAATTTAAAATAAATTAAATAATTCATTATAAATAAATAAAATAAATCATAAGGCTTCCCTAGGGGTATTTTCTTTCAGTATCTCCAAAGGTCTCTAGATATATGGGCTCTAAAGCTTTTCCAAAATGGTTCCCTCTTAAAGAACTCCAGTAAGCAACCCCACCTTGAATGGGTGGAGACATATCTCCATGGAAACCACCTAAGCAAAACATCCTACTCACAATTGGGTGGGCCACATCTTCATGGTAACAACTTAATCAGAAATATCCCACCCAACAATATTGGCAAGAATTAAAGAATAAGACTTTTTCTGGGGTACATAACAGTTTCAAACCAGCACAGTGTGGATAGTATGACAGACAAAAAATTGATAACTGACTGTGATGTAGGCTAAGATTAATATTTCAATAGGCCCATACTGCAAACATGTTTATTTCACTTAGTTGTTTGAGGAAGACAAAATATGCCAAAAATAATTATAATGATAATTCTTGCCACCTCAATTTGATAGGGTAACTTCTAGGCAGTTACCATGAACAATATAGAATATAATTTCTCTGTCACACTGCAGTTCTAAAAATGGTTAACACATTTAGGAAGACTCTCATTTTCAACATGACACTTAAATCTCTGAGTCAAAAATGGCTAATCCTTTTATTTCCATGATGATTGTATCCTGGCCAGTAGGAAGGAGGAAAAGGGAAAAATCATTCATTTAAGAGGAATGCATTCAAAGTTATACTTGTCATTTCCCCATTGGCTGGGACCCCATCATGTGGCCGCCCTCAGCTTCAAGGCAGACTGGGAAAACATTTTACCTGGGTGACCAATGTGTCTCACAAAACCTTACTAGGCTGAAATTATATTGGTGGACAGCTAATATTTTCTGTATACTAACACGGATGTGGCAATTTGGAGTATGAAACCCAGAAAAACATGTTCTTGATCTTATCCATTCCTGTGGCTGTGAACTCATTGTAAATGATCTGTTGATGCAGTTACTTCAGTTAAGGTGTGGCACAAGCGAATCAGGATGGGTCTTAGTCCTACTATTGGAATCTTACAAAAGAGAAGACCAGAGACAGAAAGTCAATTAGAGGAGAATAAGCCTGAAGTCAAGGGAACCTAGAAGTGAAAGAAGACTCTGACATGTATGCCACCATGTGCAAAGCCATGTGGTGAGAAAAGCAAGGACCAAGGATCACCCACAACCAGCCCCCAAATGCCACAGTCTTCTGAGAGACAGCATCACTTCGATGACATTGAATTTGCACTTCTCTTAGCTTCACAAGGGTGAGATAATAAATACCTGTCGTTTAAACCAACGACAAAATGGTTATAAAAAATACAACCAAATAATAAAGTTGCATTTTTTAGCAACTGGGCAACTCATACAATAGATAAATCAGGAGATTTCACAAGCTACCCCATATTTCCATTTTAACTTCAAAAACTGCAGCTCTGGCAACACTGGGTTATGTTTATGCACAGAGGGAAGAGTGGTTTTTCTCCCACATGCCCTACCCAGTTCTCTCCAGTATCTACCACTCATTTCAATTTTCTGCCTGGTCCCTCCTCATATTTTAGTTTAGGCTATCAGTCAGCCTCATTTCTTCTGATCCGGTTCCTTTGGTACAGAGATTGTATGTTAAGCATTTGCTATTGAGAGACCGTGTGGAGTGTGAAGTGGGGATTAAGAACCAGCCTCCAGAGCAAGACTGAATAAGGTGAAATCCAGACTCGATTTCTGAGCTGTGTGACCTAAGATCAGTGCCCAGGTATTCTGTGCCTTACCTCATTCATTGGAGGAAAGGGTATATAGTATTATCTTCTTCATTAGGATTTTAGTAGGATTAAAATTGTTAATATATGAATAACAATTAGAATAGAACTTGCTTTAGAATAAATATCCAGTAGCTGTTCTTTTCACTGATTTGTAATTAGTTGTACAATTATCTATGTAGAGTCTGTTTCCCCCACAACATTTTGCTTTCCTTAAAGATGCATGCTTCTTTTCTTTCAATTCTGGACCTTCAGTGACTAACACAGTGCTTGATAAATTAAATATTGGCAAATGAAGTGGTGGGAGTTTGGGGCAGAGGCTGAAAGTCTCAAAGCCTTTTAAAATGGGTTAATGCCTTAAATTAGTGTTGGGACAACCGCAAATGTTTCTAGACAGTGCCAAATGTGCCCTAAGGGTGAAACGGTTGCTAGGTGAGAAACCACTGTCTCAGATCATGTTCCCTTTACTCATGACAACTAATCCAGAGCTTTGTATTAGTAGGATAAAAACTGCATTCTTGTGACTTGTATTTAATTGAAACTATTTGAATTTTCTCACAATCAACTTCATGAACTGCCTTACTGACATTATTTTTTTTTTCCACATGCTCTCATAATACATGAAAGTGTTATGTGGTCAGTTGTTGCTGGTTGGTATCTTGGTTTACAATCTTCACGTGAAGTAATTAGCATCTAAGCAGAAAAATTGATATTTCTATTCACAGTCTAGATATATTTATTGAGCCCCTACTATAATACAGGCCCAGAGGACAGAGGAGTTAACAAACATGACTCTGACCTGGTAAATAAAATAATTTGAAATATTAAAACCAAGCACGTTCTTTTTCCAAAAATCAAGTATGTCTTTTTGAAGTAGTGCAACTATCCAATGTGTTGCTAGAATATGCAATTACAATATCTGAAAATACTAAAACTTTAAGGATTTTCTCGAAAAACATTGGGCAAAGTGTTTAAATAGTTTTGAAAAGGTCGGAATTTGGCTAAACTTAATGAAATGGTAGAAGAATGTGAAATTTTTTGTGACTTGCAAAGTTATCAGAAGATTCACTTACTTGCAAGTCAGACCTATATAGATAGTGTCTTACACTTATATTAGACATAAAACATAACAAAGCAGTGAAATCCAATAGCATAGTATTATGGATTTTTTATTTAAATGATCACTCACTTTCACTGAATATTTTCTGGGGTGAACAGTGTTTATATATATATATATATATATATATATATATATATATTCTCAGCTAGTCCCTGTAACTTCAAGGCTGAGTATTATTCTATTTTACATAACAGCAAGGAGGATTAGGAAGGTTTATTTCTAAATTGCTGAGTGTTTAAGATCCAGTGTTAGTATGTCAGTCTTCTGCTGCAAAAATGGAAATTTGGAAGAAAGGGAGAAGGTAAAACAGAAGAAAGAGAAGAAGGAAAAGCAGGAGAAGAATTGAAAAGATGAAACAAAACCTTCCTAATTAAATTTGATTTTTAAATTTGATGCTGGGCACCCCAAGATAATCAGCTGACAAATCGCTACAAATAAGAGAGATTAGCAAGTATGTGGGGTGTGATACAAAAATAAAAAATTCTATTACATTTATATGAAGAATAAGGAGAGAAACTTTACATTTTAAAATATTATGTATAGGAAAAATAAAAACATAAATTACCTTGGAACAAAGATACTTGTTTTAAACATTTAATAAAACATTTATTCACATTTTGAACAGGTTCAGCTATTACTGAACCTGGTCACTTTTAGCTTTAAATTGGGACAAGAAACATGGAGAAGAAGGCTGAAGAACTAACAGCTGTGCCCCAAGGGCATGACCTGTTGCAAGGTCCACTCTCCTTGGATATTGTCTAGAGAGAGGGTGCAGCTGTTCCAGGTAATTCTCTGCAAAAGTGAGCCTCTGCTTTGAAACACTCATAAAAGATTTGCTTAAGATGCATCATGATTAAATTCATGAATTAAGATTAATTGAAAATTAATAAAGGTATATTAATAAATTCTTAGATATGCTTAAGATCAATCCCCCCATGAAGATTTCATTATTATAAAACTATACTGAAGATATTAAAGGTGGCCCAAATAAATGGAGATTCTGTTTTTCGATAAAAGAGTCACTATCATAATTACATCAACTCTTCCTATCTCAATTCTGTTAGATAGCAATTACATTATGTTTTAAACTTGACAAGCTCACTGTAACATTTTTCAGGATGAAAAGATGCCAAAATTGAACTAAGATTTTTCTCAAGAAGAAAAAGGTTGGAAAACCTGCCCTAGTAGCTATCAAAGTTGTTCTCTGCCATTAATCACACTCCATGAAGTCCAGGATTTTTGTCAGTTGGTTCAATACTAACCACTTGCAGTTGTGTCTAGAAGATTGTTTGCACTCAAGAAATAATTTTTAAACAAGCGATTTGCTAAACTAATTTAATTAAGACAGTGGAGTATTGATGCATTGCTAGAAAAATATGTCAGGAATAAAATAAGAAGTTTGGTAAGAGGCTCAAGAATGTACGAAAACGAGCTTTGACAGCTGCATGGAAATGCAGTTGGGGCAGGATGGATATCTAATAAAATATGTGAAAACAACCAGCTATTCTTATGGAAAAATTAAACAAAGAATCTTTATCACAAGCAATAAAAATAAATCCAGGTGGATTAACAACTTAAAGGTGAAAGGAACCTCTACAAAGACTGTTGGAGGCAATATAGGGACATATATTTATTGTTTTTGTGGAGGCAAGACATAAAAAGTACAAGTCAAAAGACTTTGGATAGGGGGTGTAAGGGTAGTTCAGTGGTAGAATTCTCACCTCCCATGTGGGAGAACCAGGCTCAATTCCCAGTCCATGCACTTCCCAAAAAATAAAAATAAAAATAAAAAAAAAGCAGACAAACAAATGAAAACAAACAAACAAAATGCAACAAATGGTGATGCAATTAGGGGATCCGCACATTGAAAAAGAATGAAATGTGACCCCCACCAAATAGCATACAAAAAAAACAAGACTTTGGATAGAAAGGTGAACTGTGGTGCATGCATAACAATGGAATACTGTGGGGCTACAGAAAGGAATGAAATTTTGAGGCCTGCAATGAAGTGAATGAAACTTGAAAACATTATGCTAAGTAAAATAAGCCAGGAACAAAAGGACAAATATTGCTTGATTTCTTTTAGAAAACACTTTTAAGAAAATTTGGGCCTAAACCGTAAACTTTTGCAACAGTCACATTTATTTCTGAGCTTTAAGTCTTATTTCTAAATTCTGAGTTGCTGTGCTGTCTGCATATAAATTGGTATTTCCTTGGAACTTTGGGAAACTGTGTGACTTGTAAGACTCAGAGTTGGAATTTTGCAGCTCTGAAAGTCAGTGTTTTACATACAACAACTGTTAAAGATACTGAAAAATAGATCAGCCTTCAATTAGAGATAAAAATGAAGCTGATCCAATTGGGATTAAGGTAAATCAGAATACAAGGTAATGGATGATATTGTCTGTATTTTAGAACTTCCACCTCTGTGGAAGACAAAAACAAGAGATGCTTATTTGTTCCAAAATTTAAATTTTCTGTAGCACAAAATCAAACTAAATCTGTCTGGCCAGTTCATGTAAACAACCTAAAAACATGGAACCTAGAATTGGGAATGAGATCTTGTAATTCTGTATATCTTCATGTAATACCCTGATGCATTCCATAGTATTATTGGGCAGTTAATTAAAAAGGGCATAGTCCCTTTACAGACTGGAGAAAAAATATGGAACTATTAAATTTCCCCATCTGGGAAATCCCTGATCCTCACTCAAACATTTGGGACTCCCCAGTTAACAGCCAAGCCCTTGATCTTGAGGCTTGCTCTTATGAAAACTTATTTCTGTAATGTGTTAGATTTAAAGAAGGCCCAGAGACAGGCTGACCACAGGTGAATTTATTCAGGCAAGGTGAGGTCTGAAGTCAGACTTCAGCTGACTGAGCCATTAGAGGTCTTTATACCTGAGGGTCTGTGTGGGGTGAAGTTAAACACCGCTGCAATCACACAGGGCTGGAGAGCAGATGCAGCTGCCTGAGGATGGCTATAGGATTAAATATGGAACTTCTTTGGAAATATCCATTAGGGCTAGTCACACCATGGGGGAAGGGGTCTTATCCTAATATTCCAGAAAACAAGGGTAGGAAGGGACTATTGCGTCAGGCCAGGGTGGGAGTACAAGAAAGGACATGGAACTGTTCATTCTGGCTGCTTCCTGTTATTAGGGATTGATGTGGGGATTTTGGTTTTCTTCCTCCCTGGCTGAGGTAAAAAAGGGGAAATTTTACATGAGAGGCTGGTATTGAACCACTTACAACAGAAGGATGTTTTCCACATGGCTATGAGTAATATTGTGGACTGTAGACCAAATAAAATGTGCTAGAGCTTGCATGATGTAGGGTCCTGTGGATATTAAGAAGAGTTACTAGTAGGATGAGGATCAGGATAAACCAGGAGAACCATGAAGTTTTATCGTTTTAATTCTTGAGATGCTGAAGGGTAAAGTTCTGTTTTTCGTATCTCATTCTGGCTGGTGGGGGTGGGGTGAGGCACGTAGAGCTGGTGCTACATTTTGTTACAAGAAAGTGGCTGGTACTGATGTTCCTGCCAGAGGAGTAACATGTCCCTAAAATCTGATTTGTTACTGTTTGGACAGTTCTGCAAATAAAGATGGTTAAGAGTTTTAAGAGACAGCCTAAAAATGAGGAGGGATATCTGGGCAATGACTCTTTTAACTGCTTTAAAGCTGAAAAGGTTGTTCTTAGAGACTTCAGCATTTTTTTGGTTTCAGAACTTTTCTGGCACTGGAATAATGTGGAGGTTTTAAGTCTCTGGAAAACAAACTGTATAAGTAAAATTTTATAGAGCACAAGATATTTTTCAGGGTTTCCAGGAACATTGTTGTTTGGGGTTTGTCATATTGTGGCAACTTGCGATATCCGGCTGAAACTTGCAGAAGAGTAACCTCAGAAATGACCTCTCCACTCAATTTAAAATCTTTTAGTCAATGCAACTCTATTTCTTTTCCCCAGTTTGGTCAGTTAATTCACCATGCCAGGGCCAGGTTCATCCTTGGAACATATGTCTCATGATGCCATGGTCAGTTATGTCCCATGATGCCAGGGCCAGGTTTATACCCTGGAGATTATGTCCCATGTTAGGAGGAAGTTCAGAGTTTGGCTTAGAGAGAGACTGTATTTGAGCAACAGCAGAGATTTTCTGGATATGATTCTTAGGCACTAATTATAGAAATAGGTTTCTATTATAGAAATAAGTTTGCTATTATAGAAGTAAGTTGCATGAGGGCAAGCTTCTAAATAGAGGTGTTGGCTTATTAAATTGGAAGTCCTTCTAGCTTAAGAAAATGTCAGGAGTTGCCCAGATGAGGAAATTTAGTAGTTCTATGTTTCCCAGTCCCTGAAGGGGCTTTGCAAACATTTTTTTTCATTTTTCGTTCAAAATATTCTGAAACACATCATTGCATAACATTAATTTGACTAGAGGACAGTGCGACGGTGGCTCAGTGGCAGAATTCTTGCCTGACATGCAGGAGACCTGGATTCAATTCCTGGTGCCTGCCCATGAAAAAAAAAGTGATTAGGTTAACTCACTAGACAAATTAAATGAGATAGTGTGCCACAGAAATCTTAAATTTTGGACAAAATAAACATTTTTTTTTCTTTTTATCTCCCACAAAAGTTAAAACTTTAAAATAGAGAAAATATTATTCTTTACCCTCTATGTTGATTTACCTTAATTTTACCCAGATCAGTTTCATCACACCTTTAATCAGAGTTTGATCTTTTTCAGTTGTAACTTTTAACAGTTGCTGCATGGACCCATGCTGACTTTCAGAGCTGGAGAACTAAGTCTGAGTTTCAGGTGTAGCATAACACTTAAAATTCCAGGGAACTACTAGGTTATATAGAGTAAATCCTTTTAGAATTTAAAGATGACAGTTACAGTTTACAATTTGAGCTTTAATTTTTATAGTCATTTTTAAATGAAACTGTTTTTAGAATTAAAAGCATTAGGTGACTGTTTTATGTTAACAAATCATAGCAAAACTTTTGTTCTGTTTCACTTTGACACATTCACCAGAGTTACACGATTAACAGAAAAATATAGTATATTATATATATTTGTCCGACTTTTCTCTTAAAGTTCTTCTTTGTTATAAATGGTGCACTGACTTATAGCTGAGCACATATATTTTTAGAGAACTATTGGAGCAATGCAGTGTAATTGATAATTTGGCTGTTTCTATGAACTGTAGCTTTTTAAGAATAATTACAACTATGATTAACAACATTAAACCATTGCAGACCATCATATAGATTATTATCAGGAAATAACATGAATTGTGGGAATGTTGTCAGATTTTTAGTAATCTTATACAATCTCTAAATATATGAATATTATTTTACCTATATATTTAACCAGCAACAGTATAGAAAATATTTTTTTAATCACTGGGTATTTCCTAAACACTTCCTATGTAATAGGTTAAACTATTTTAGTACCCCATTTATAGAAAGTGAAAGAATAAATTATTTGTAACAGGTTTTATCCTGAACAATCAGAAAACATGTCTTCTGAAAGGATGAGAAAACGAAGGATATTAACAAGGATATTATTCTGATGTAAAATTTTTGCTTTCTAGACACGTACTGAGATGATTAAGAAATAAAATGTTTTTTTAAAGGCTTTACATTAAAAACAGACTAACAAAATGTATGTTGTTTTAGCAGGAAGTAAAACTAAATTTTAGTTTTGTGTGAGTGCCCAGCTTGACACAAAAGATTTCCTTTTGAAATATACAATAAACAGACATTGAATGTTGGTCAGCAATGACTCTGACAGACAGAATTCACTTTTATAAGCTCCTTTTTACAATTCTTTACATTTATTCAGAGCTTAGAGTCAATAATACCATAACAATTCACTTCATGCAATTCTCAATTATTTTCTGTATTCCTTCAGGGCTTGTAGATAACCATGACTATAACAAAGTCCATTCCATTAAACTTTCTATCCCCTAAAATTTTTATTTATTCACACTAAACCTAATTAGAAATAAATTTTACATTAAATTCACAAAGCTTTTGAGCTTGCGTATTTCCTTCCAATAACAGTATTCATGAAGGGGAGAAGAGATAGAGGTATTATAAAGTAACAGAAGAAAGAAGAAATTTATGCTTGAGTTAGGAACACAGCCATGCAATATAAACTTTATATTCAGAATACGCAACTAATTACATTAAAATGTACCTTAAAGGCTGGGACCAGGACCATTGGAAAAAGTTTTTGTTTATTTTTCCCCCAGAGGCAGTTTTTTCAGTTTTTTCTTATTTTAGGGTAATTCCAGGGGCAGTCTCTTTTAAGTCCAGATTTTTTTACAGTAATTATACACTAAGGTTTCTGAATTTTGCTTTTCAGAGGGTTTTTTCTCTTTTTATTCTTTTCTTCTTTTAAAGATTTTTCTTATTTGTTATTATTATTCAGAGGTATGAAAATATACATTGAACAGGTAGACAGACACAAAGAGAAACAGTTATACAAGAAATAGAAACATGGAAATACCTTTGAGAGGGACAATTAAAACTTTTTTGCAGAACAATTTTAACTGTAACATCATTAACTTTAACTATAATGGCAGTACTTTCCTTTTAAATCATTTTGAAGGCAGATTATGTTACAGAAATAAACCATTTTTACATGTTTTTCTAATTTTCAATAGAGCCTAGTTTATTTTTTAAAGAATTTCCATAATCGGCAACTAATTAGGAACATTTAACCAATACAGGTGCAAGAACATATTGACAAGTTACAACAGACATTTAACACTTATTATATTTAAGTGACACATCAATTAATAACTAGACTGAACATGTCAATTAACAAACACGTATTAAATACTTAGATTTCGTCAGGAGAGGTTATAGGACACAATCAGGTACTGAAATTCTTTAATAAATGAGTTGAGATTAGTAGAATATAAACTTAGATGCTATGCAACTTGAGAAAGATTTGAAAGGGGAAAGGGAAAATGGCAGAGGTTTTGGCTCTGCTAGGAGGGGTTGTAGAGGAGGGGAGAGTCAAAGGAGGGCTGAAATTCTGTGGTGGAATTTCGACATGGGGAGTGAGGAGGAGTAGGGGCGGCTGTGTTTTAGTCACAGCTATAGCTCAGCCAAAGAGGCTGCTTAGGAAGGAGGGAGAGAGGAGTTAAGAAGAAGGTTAAAGGAAGAGTTGGAGGGGGGACCGGTCAAAGGAAGAGTTGTGGGGTCAAAGGGAAGGATTTGATAACTGAAACAAGTTTGGTGGAGAGAGGGAAGGGGTGGAGCACAATCAGCAAGGTCAAAGTCAGTAGAAGACTCTGTGGAGGATTTTTCTGATTTGTTTTGGAGAAGGGGAAGTGAGAGGAGAGCATTTTCAGAACAGCAAAATTTGGTTAGTGGTACAAGATTGGCAGAGGGAAGGAAGTTTACAGAGGAAAAAGAAAGCCTGAATGCAGGGAACCTCAGACCATTTGCCATCATGCTGTATAAAGTCCTTGAGGTTTTAGAGGCTTGGAATGTCAAAAGTACCATGTTCAGGCCACTAGCTGTTGTTGTTAATTTATATTGTGGCCAAATTGATGTGTAGTAAGAAATGAGATTTTTGGTCAGATACTGTCCCCTGGTTAGAGAGTTTTAAGATTATGGAGGAGGCACCCTAAAGGAGTGTTCTCGGGGGGAATGGAATAAGTTGTTGCCCATGGCAATTGGAGAGATGAATCTTAAAGACCTGAGGAGTGGAGAGAAGACAGGGTAAGGAGAAACTGAGGTTCTCACTCTTAAATGATTTAGAAACTTAGAAACATTATTGTCTTAAGAGTTTAAAGTCCCAGTGAGGATGGAGAGGAATGGATGGCTGTGTCCTATCATGTCACTCACTCCTAGGGTCCTGGACCCCTCAGTATAGGCAGCTCTCACCAGTGCTGGGATTTCAATACATATTGTCCTGGACAGTGGAGAAAGAGAGTGCCAAACAGAAAACAGGAGAGTGTTTTCCTTATCCTGAGATAATTACCAGAACAAGAGGTCCCAAAACTCACCCAGCCATGAAATTAGAGTCTGGTATCATTTGATTGGTCAACAATGGTGAGGTGGAGGCTCCCCACTGATAAGCTGGTCTCAACAATGCCTTCCTGGGTTTGGGCATCAAATGTTAGATTAAAAGAAAATATCAACTATCAAATCCGGAGATGGAATGACCGCAGGCAAACACATTTATTGACCAATGTGGGGTTTGAAGTCAGACTTCAGATCACCAAGGGGAGGAATTAGAGGATTTTTATACCTGAGGGACTGGGTGGGGTGAAAAGTTAAACAATGCTGCAATCATGCAGGGCTGGAGGGCAGATGCAGCTGCCTGAGGGTGGGTGTAGGATCAATTATGGAACTTCTGTAGGAATATCCCTTAAAGGCTAGTCACATCATAAAGGAAGGGGATTTACTTAATGAAATGCAGAAACTAAGCCTACCTGTAATTATGCCTAAGAGTCACTTCAGAGAACCTCTTTTGCCGCTCAGTTGTGGCCTCACTCTCTATCTAAGCCAACTCTGCAAATAAATTCACTACCCTCCTCACCATGTGGGACATGACTTCTAGGGGTGTATGTCTCCCTGGCAATGTGTAATATGACACCCAGGTATGAGCCTGGCCCTTGCACTGTGGGATCTACAATGCTTCTCTGACCAAAAGGAGAAAAGAATTGTAAAAAAATAAAAATAAAAATAAGGTATCAGTGGCTAAAAGACTTCAAATAGAGTCAAGAGGCTATTCTGGATGTTACTCTTAGGCAAACATCAACTAGATATTGCTAATTACCACAGTAATTGATGTTACATGTCAACAGTATACATATAAACCCTAAAGAATACCTAGAGCTCTATCTGAGGCTCTATAAATGTTTCACTCACTAAGTTCATTTTTCAGAAACTTAAACCTGCTAGATTTTTTCCTATGCCAATAATTCCTGAAACCTAAATACAACAGTCTCTCCAAGAACATCAACTAGCTGCATCCTCCTAACACATAATCTCGACATCCTTTTTCAAAATGAAGAAAGTAAATAATAATTAACCAAATATCCCAGAATACTGCAAAAATGACCAAATGAGAGGAAGGAGTTGTACCACAGAAAACAGGACTTAAAAAATGACTGTGACTACTGAATCACTATATTGAAATTTCTTGTTACTATCTAATGTACTAGAGCAGCTAGAAGGAAATTGTAACCCATACCATAATTTGAAATTTGCTGTCATTTGAAATTTACTTTCTAAACTATAATTTGAAATTTATCAATTTTCTGCATATGTTATATTTCACAACAAAATAATTAAAAATGAGTGTGGACAAATTTGACTACATTAAAATAACAGGATTACTTAAAGAAAGTGAAGGGAAAACTTGACTAAGAAGGAAAGGACATTTTGTCATATGTATAACGGACAAAAATTAGTATCCATAGTACAGAAAACTCCTTACAACAAATGATTAGTAAAAAGACAAATAATGGATAAGAATTATACAGAATATTTTAACTTCAAAAAATTAATAGTCAATAAACTTTTGAAATTTTAATCAGTTTTATTAAGAACCACACAAAGACAATTTAGAATCACGCAGTATCAGACCACTAGATTCCAAAAGTCTGCTTTCAGGTGAAAATGGGAAAAATTTAATGTACAGATGGTGAAGGTGTAATTCTTTAAACTACTGTGAAAGACATGTTAGCATTGTCTGGAAAGTTAAACTGACCTAGCAGCTGTGCTCTCTGATTGATGCTTTACATAAAAATCTTGCACACTGTCTTGGTTTGCTGGGTTTGCTGTGACAAATACCACACATGGGTTGGCTTAAACTGTAGGAACTTACTGTCTCCCCGTTTTGTAGGCTACAAGTCCAAAAGCAAGGTGTCAGCAAAGCAATACTTTCTCCAAAGCCTGGAGTCTTCTGGAAGCAGTACCCTGTCCCCTGGTTTATTCTTTCTCCAGCTTCTACTTCTGAGTTCTCCTTTGCTTATAAGAAGCCATATGAAATAAGTCTCACACTAATTGACATTGCCTTCATCCAAATAGTCATTGAAGAGTCTATAAAAATGAATTCATACCTCAACTAATGTTAACATCTTCTAAGGTTATATTTACAAATAAGTTCATACCCACAGGAATAAGGATTATGACTTTTGTCATAACACAAATATAACCCAAATCCATCTAAAAATGTTCATAGTGACATTTTTAAAAAAAAATTGTAAACAATCAAAATGTCTGAAGCCATCAGGCTGAATAAATGTGCCATATTCATACACTGATAAACTAACTACATAGCAGTGAAAATTAACCTTCTATATCTATCTATACATATGAATGTGACTCATAATTTTAAATAATTTGTTACATAATTAACATAATGTTAAATTATTAATCAGAGAAAAATAAATTTTGAGCATGATTAATTAGCATAGAATTTAAATATATTTTGTTTTAAGTAGCTGGAAACTACCCTGTGGTGAGTGTATCATGTTTTCTTGAATAGAATGTATAGTCATAAGAGTTGCAGATTATTAGTCATGTTACTCAAATCTTTACTTTTATTCTTTCTCTCTGATTTAGCAATATTTTAAATTTTGCAATGTCTATCCAATTGTGTAATCACATCATTCAGCATTTTATTATTCTATTTCTCCCCATATTTCTTCAGTTGTTGATTGACATAAGACTGTAAAGTTAGGTAAAATATATGTTAAATGACAAATTATAATTTGCTGATCCAGTTTTACTTTTAGAATTATGTAACATTAGTTATTGTTTCACCTTGAATACTGTGCTTTCTAATCAAACTTGCTACCTTTACTTTCTTTTAATTCACATTTGCCTGCCATTTCTTTATAAATTATTTTGTCCTCTTTTGAATCTCAAACTCTATTTTTATTTTTTTGTATTTGTGATTGGTGAATAATTATTTCAAGATCAATTTTCTCCCCACCTCCATCCATTTCATTTGTTCTGCTTACCACTGGATATGGAGGATAATCTTTTAATGGTTAATTTGCCACCTACTTGTGACTACCACTAATTTATTAATCTACTCATTTACATTCATTTTTCTCTCAGAATTTTTATAAGAGTAGTGTATTAGTTAGGGTTCTTAAGAAAAATGGAATCAACAGGAAATATTCATAAATATAGAACTTATGAAAGTGTCTCACATAACCATGGGAATTTAGAGTCCAAAATCCTTAAGACAGGCTGTGAAGCTGATGATTCTGATGGACAGTCTGGATGACTCTCTAGGAGAGGCTTACCTGCTGAAGTAGAAAGCCTGTCTCTTCTGTATCCTCCTTAAAAAAGCTTCCAGTGATGAGAGTAAGCATCACTCACTAAAGAGGACACTCTCTATGACTGATTACAAATGGAATAAGCTGCAGATGATGAAGCCAACATGATCATGATTTAATTCTATGAAATTTGAATTTGGCCAGCACTTGCCCAACCAGACAAATAGGTACTACCACTGGCCAAGTTGACATATGAACCTGACCATGAAAGTCCGCCCCTTGTCAGCTTGGGAGCTATAATCATCACCTTAAACCATGCCTAATTTCTAAATGGATAACAATAAAGGACATATTTTTCCTCCTAACAATACTAAACACCTAACAATACTAAACTCTCCTAAATATAACCAGAAACATATTAAATCTCTCCAGAATAGGGTGCAAATCCTTGGGTAATATTCATTATTAAACTTTGTATCTTACAACTTAAATAGCACAACATGAACAAAACAGCATTACAGTCCTCATTTCTGTAACTGATCACGTGGTTGTAGAGCATATTTATCACTACCTTCTTCCACTGCCTATTCCATGTCCTCTTTACCCTCAGCAAGCACTTCAGCTGGCAGTGGACCTTTGCCTGGTAGGGTGACCCAAATCTTCATTCTTGAAGTTTCAGAGCCATTGGTAGTCCTGCCTGGATTGCATTGTTGCAGTTTTCCATTGATTTTAATCACAGGGCATGGTAGTACTAAAAGACACCCTAGGGGATCTCCTATATACCAGGAAAATTTTTCTTTACCCCCATTGTGTAGTTATAGTCTTATTTCCCCCTGAAAGTCACAGTCAATCACCCTAGCCAGTAATGTAATCCCATTCTTGACTTGATGATCCAGGGACATGAGTAGCCCAAAGTGACCAAGATGGCAGTCTTAGGTTCCAGTTCAATGGATTCATTGTTGTTTCTCCCAATGGAAGCACTCTCCCTTTTAGAACTAAAACCTAAAGGCCACCAGAGCTCAGTGTGGCAGGGAAAGGAAGCAAAAATATCTCTGGTGGATCACTAGGGGTAAGAGTGAGTGGCCACTCCCATTTCCATTCCTTGGTTCCAGGACCCATGGATCCCACTATGGGAGAAACAGCACGAAAAAGCAGACCCTGATTCAAAGCATACACAGCTTCCTGAAGAACATCACCCCAATCCCTCAACACCTAGTTGGCACCAAAAATTGAGTTTTCAAAATGCCATTCCACTATTCCATCAATCCAGCTGCTTCTGGATGATGGGGAATATGCTAAGACAAGAGAATTCCATGAGCATGTACCCATTTCTGCACTTCTTTTGCTGTAAAGTGTGTTCTTTGATCAGAAGCAATGCTATGTGAAATACCATGATGATGGAAGAGGCATTCTGTAAGCCCACGGGTGGTAGATTTGTCAGGAGTATTGCATGCAGGGAAAGCAAACCCATATCCAGAGTATGTGTCTATTCCAGTTAGAAAAAAATCACTGCCCCTTCCAAGAAGGGAGTGGTCCAATGTAATCAACCTGCACCATGTCACTGGCTGGTCACTTTGGGGAATGGTCCCATACTGGGGACTGAGTGTGGGTCTCTGCTATTGGCAGTTTGGGCACTCAGCAATGGCTGCAGACGGGTCAGCCTTGGTGAGTGGAAGTCCATGTTACTGAACCCATGCATAACCTCCATCCCTACTACCATGACCACTTTGTTCATGAGCCCATTGGGCAATGGCAGGAGTTACTGGGGAAAGAGGCTGACTGGTATCTACAGAACAGGTCGTCTTATCCACTTGATTATTAAAACCTTCCTCTGCTGAAGTCACCCTCTGCTGTGCATTCACATGGGACACAGATATCTTTATGTTTTTAGCCCATTCAAAAAGGTCTATCCACATACCACTTACCCAGACACCTTTGTCACCAATTTTCCAATTATGGTCTTTCCAAGCCCCTGATCATCCATCCAAACCATTAGCAACTGCCCATGAGTCAGTATATAAATGCACTCTGGCCAGTTCTCCTTCCAAGCAAAATGAACAACCAGGTGCACTGCTCAAAGTTTGGCCCATTGGGAGGATTTCCCCTCACCACCATCCTTCAAAGACACCCCAGAGAAGGTAATGTGGCAGGAGTGGAGATCATGGGCATTTGGGCCACTTCCTCATGTAACTTACTTGTGCCTTCAGGACTTGCTCTGGTCCCATCTTGTATATACCATTTCCATTTTATGATGGAGTGCTGCTGTGCATGCTCAAAATTATGGCTTGATGGGTAAGATAACATACAGCTCATAATAGACAATGCAGGTCTTATGGTAGCTTGGTGGCCTAAGGTTAAGCATTCAGTCTCTAATAAGGCCTGGTAGCAGAAAAAAAGCTATTCCTCAAAAGGAGAGTAGTTATATGCAGCAGATGGTAAGGCTTTGGTCCAAAATCCTAAGGGTCTGAATTGTGATTCTCTTATAGGGACCTGCCAAAGGCTCCAAAACAGCATCTTTATTTGCCACTGGCACTTGCAGCACTATTGGATCTGCTGGATCATATGGTCAAGTGGTAGAACAGCTTGTACAGCAGCATGGACCTTTCTCAGAGCCTCCTCTTGTTCAGTCCTCACTCAAAATTAGCAGCTTTTCTGGTCACTCAATAAATGGGCTCTGGGGTAGCACACCCAAATGAGCAATATGTTGTCGCCAAAATCCAAAGAGACCAACTAGGTGTTGTGCCTCTTTTTTGGTTGTAGGAGGAGATGCAGCAAGTTAACCTTCACCTTAGAAGGTATATTTTGATGTGCCTCACACAACTGGACACCTAGAAATTTCACTGAGGTGGAAGGACCCTGTATTTTTGTTGGATTTATCTCACATCCTCTGACATGCAAATGCCTTACCAATAACTTTAGAGTAGTTGCTACTTCTTGCTCACTAGGTCCATTCAACATATCATTAATATAATGGACCAGTGTGATGTCTTATGGGAGGGATAAATGATCAAGGTCTCTGTGGAAGGTTATGACATAGGGCTGGAGAGTTGATATAACCCTGAGGTAGGACAGGGAAAGTATATTGCTGACCTTGCCAGCTGAAAGCAAATGGTTTCTGGTGGTCCTTACTAACAGCTATTGTGCAAAAAGCATTTACCAGCTCAATAGCTGCATAACAGGTACCAGGGAATGTATTGATTTGCTCAAGCAATGATAACACATCCGGAACAGCAGCTGCAATTGGAGTTATCACCTGATTGAGCTTATGATAATCCACTGCCATCCTCCAAGACCCATCTGTTTTCTGCACAGGCCAAATAGGAGAGTTGAATGGGGATGTGGTGGGAATCACCAGCCCTGCATCCTTGAAGTCCTTAAGAGTACAGTAATCTTTGCAATCCCTCCAGGAATCCAGTATTGCTTCTGATTTACTATTTTCCTCAGTAGAAGCAGTCCTAGTTGTTTCCATTTGGCTTTTCCCACCATAATAAACCTACTGCATGAGTTAGAGAGCCAATGTGGGGATTCTGCCAGTTGCTTAATATGTCTATTCCAATTATGCATTCTGGAAATGGGGAAATAACTACAGAAAGGGTCCAGGGCTTACTGGACCCACTGTGAGATGGACCTGAGCTAAAACTTCATCAATCACCTGACCTCCATAAGCCCACACTCTGATTGGTGGAACAGAGTGACATTTTGGGTCCCCTGGAATTAATGTCACTTCTGAACCAGTGTCTAATAATCCCTGAAATATCTGATCATTTCCTTTTCCCCAATGCAAATAGCCATTGGTCTCCTTGGGGAATACTTGGAGGAAGATAAACAGTATAAATTTGTGGCAGTGTAACAGGCTTCTTCCCCAAAGGACCTGACATCCCCTTCATTCAAGGGGCTCTGGGTCTGTAAACATTCTCAAGTCTGGAACTTGATTAAGGGGCAGTGACCCTGTGTTTTTGTAATTCAAGTTAGGCTTCTGTTCACCTGACCTAGAACTCTTGTTTACATAGCTCAAACAAGAATTTAGTAGACTACCCATCTACTGTATTTCTAGGTACCCCATGATTTACTAACCAATCCCTCAAATTGCTGTGAGTCAGATTATTTTGACTCCTGCTTTAAGTTTGCTGACTTTTAGAATAGCCACATCCACCCTGTCTTTGGTGATTAAATGCCACCACCTGGCTTCTGCCAACTTGGGATCCGGTCATCCCTGTTGTGTTTAAGGATTCCAGCTCAGTGACAGAAGTTCCCAGAGTAATATCTGATCTACAGAGAAGTGCAACTACAGAGCTCTTCAGATATCATGGTTCTAGTCTCACAAATTTATTTCTTACTGTTCTGGTAAAAGGTGCATCCTCTGGATATTTCTGGGGCATAAGAGCAGACTTTGAATGATAAATCCACTCTAACATTACAGTCTCTCTAAGCCCCTGGATTCCCTCATCTATATTACCAGGGCAGTTCTGACATCTCAACCCCAGGTAATGTCAGCCACCTTTTGATCTACGTTTCAGCCAACCATCCTCCCACCATTATTCCACACCCTTCAAACCCATTTCCACACATATTCCCCTGATTTCTGTCTATATAAATTGCAAAACTCACTCAGTTCTACTGTGTGATATACCTGTGTGATAGTATAATGTACCTCCTTATGTGTGATACTTTGTACCTCACCGTTAGGGGCCTAGACTTTAATCTAGTTATAGGTCTGGAAGAAATGAGCTTGAAAAGTCATGAAAAGAATTGAAAGTATCTTCCAAGCCATTTGCTTCAGGGCATTCATTTGCTGTTTCATCTGGTGAAGCAGGATTAATCACTCTAGGGCTAATCCCTATAGTGGAGGTTGGGTGGCCAACTCCTCGAGGTAGACTGGAGGTGGGGCAGCTATGTCCTCAGGGGAGACTATTACAGTTATTTAGAGAACACTCAGCATGACCTAGGGTTTCACCCTCACCACTGACATCATTATTAATCCATATGTCACCATCCCATTTTCACAAAACTCAGTAAAGGTGTCAAAAACATTATCCCCTAGAGCCTGGCTTCATACAAGGAAAGCATTAGAAGAATTGAATGCTGATATTTTGACTATTTCTTTTGCCAACTCACCCCATGGATTGGCAGTATCATTCTGAATACAAGAATCAGAGTCCTTAGTGCCTTTGGGTCCAGCCAGAGTAGGAAACCATTCATAAAAACCCAGTTTTAAGATTCTGTTTCTTAAGAACCACTCCTGGTTCCAAGTTGTGTTAGTTAGGTTCTCTAGAGAAACAGAATCAATAGGAAGTATTCATAAATATAAAATTTATCAAAGTGTGTCACATAACCATGGGGACATAGAGTCCAAAATCTGTAGGACAGGCTGTGAAGCTGATGATTCTGATGGAGGGTCTAGATGAACTCTGCAGGAGAAACTCCCCAGCCAAAGCAGAAAGAAAGCCTGTCTCTTCTGAATCCTCCTTAAAAAGCTTCCGGTGATTAGATTAAGCATCACTAATTAAAGAAGACACTCCACTTGGCTGATTACAAATGGAATCAGCTGTGGATGTAGCCAACATGATCATGATTTAATTCTATGAAATGTCCTTATAGCAATAGACTATGAGTCCATCACTTGCCCAACCAGACAAACAGGTACCGCCATCTGGCAAAGTTGACTTATGAACCTGACCATGACAAGTAGCAATAGTTAAATCTTCCCCTTAAAAGAACTGGTAATTTAGAATTTGTCTTCTTTATTATTTCCCACCCATGGATATTACCTAGAGTGCTAGTTTTGGATTATTGTGCATATATACTTTCTTGAAAATGTTTCTCATCTACCAACAGTGAACTTTACTAAGTTCTTCATTCATTTTACTTACACGTTATTTTGACAGTTCCTCCAGCATTTCTTTTTCTTGTAGGTGGGGACAGTCCTCTAGGTTATTGTTTCAGGATACAAAATTGTGCTTTAATCTTCTGAGCTCTTATATCCCAGGAAATTATTTTATACTCTCAAATTTAAATGGCTATCATACTAGGTTTTAAAAAAATGTAGTGCTATGTCCTTCAACAGTAAAAGTAAAATTATTTTATTTTTGTAGCCAGTAGTTATTGTTATTTATGTTAATTTTATTCTTATTCCACTGTAGAGATAACTAAGGATTTAATATTTTCTCTTCTTCATGATTTCACTTAAGTTTCACTATGGTATACTGTTTCCTCTTAACACTCTTATCGTACCCCTATATACGCGCTGGGGGTTTTGGCTTTTTATCATTTTTATGGCTATTTCTTTTTAAAAACTCCCTCAATTTATTTTTATATGTCATTTAATAATTTCTATTATCAAAATATCAAAGCTTCTACACCTATGATATTACTATCCTTGCATGTTTTCACCTCTTTTAGCTTTGTTCTTTGACCCATCCTCTAATTCATTCATTCAAATATTTTGTCCCAGGTCATGCTTTGTGCCATTTCAGAATATTCTTTATTGTACCATTTAAAGTTTTGATCTTAATTTCCAATTTAACAGTTATTGATATTGACAGTGTATTAGCCAGGGTTTTCTTGAGAAACATAATCAACAGGAGAGATTTGCAAATATGAAGTTTATAAAGGTGGGAATTCCCACAACTGTGGGAATGGATGAGTTCAAGATCCATACAGAGAGTGTAAAGCTGGCAACTTCATTGAAGGATCTCAAAGAACTCCAGAGGATAGACTTGCTGGCTAAAGAGAGAGTGAAAATTCTCTCTACTTCCTTAAAGGTCTTTAAGAGCTCAGTTCAGATCCATCTGATTGGATTATCCCTTTTGTGGAAGGCATGCCTTAGTTGATCCCAGATGTAATTATCCACAGCTGCAATCAACTGAGTGATGTTTTAATACACCAGCCTTCTGGTCTATCAACCAGTCATGACATATCCTTGCAGCAGTGTTTAAGCCAGTGCTTGCCTGGCCAGATACCTGAGAATAATCACCTGGTCAAGTTGACACCAGAACCCAATGATCACAACATTTTTATGTTTTTACCAGAAATGGCAGACCAAAGTTCATTTTCCCTACATATCTTAGTCTGTAACTTTATTTTAGACATTTGTTTGTTTTCATCATTTTAAGGATGCATACATGGGTTGATTTTTTAATGATCCTCACCATCTTTGTCTTATGATAAACAATTCCATTCCTTTGCTCTTGTCTTATACTGATATATTTACTTTTATGCTGCCATTTTCTTATTTAATCAGTTTTTGTGCTTGAGTTTTTATTCAACTTTTTGTTTGTTCATTTTTCTTTTCCTTTGTCTTATTTTCCCTAGTTGCTTATAACTTGCTTTATTTCCTTCCATCCCCTATGCACGGTATAAAAGTTTAGCAGTTTATGGGTTTCAATTCTGCTACTGTTTACCATCTTTTTTTTTTTTTTTTTTTTTGACATGGGCAGGCTCCAGGAATCAACCTGGGTCTCCAGCATGGCAAATGGAATTCTGCACCACCTACCATCTTCTTTTTAACTCTAGTAATCAAGTTGATACTCATCTATTGGTATATCCACTTTAAAAGCATTACACTACCTATCAAACAATATACTTGTTTGTTTTTGCTACTGCTCCGTAGTTATGACTTCTTGAAAATCTATATTTCCTCTTTTTTTCTTATGAAATTTATGATTGTTTTTTCATGAAATAGCTATATATTTTCTCCTTCAATAATATTCTTTGTTTCTAGTGCATTAAAAGTTTACAATCATACTACAATCATATGATCATTTTTAGATCTATGTATTCATTTTTATAGTTTGGTATTCTTTATTTATTTATTAACTTTTTTCTTGTATAATATAATACATATGCTGTGCAAAGAAAGGAAAAAAGTAATAGTTTACAAAGCACTCTTCAACAAACAGTTACAGGAGAAATCCCTACCATATGATCCTCTCAGATTTTTCCTCCTACCTGTTCCAAATATGGGATACTATAAGGAATAAATATATTTTTTTATCGTTGCAATCAACTTTTTTCTTTTTTGTAGAGAATAACATATACAAAAAAACAATAAATTTCAAAGCACACCACAACAATTAGTTGTGGAAAAGAGTTCAGAATTTGCTATGGGTCACATTTCCACAATTCTAGGTTTTTACTTCTAGCTGCTCTAAGATACTGGACACTAAAAGAGATATCAATTTAATGATTTGGTAATCATATGCCTTTGTTAAATCCTATCTTCTCTGTATGACTCCACCATAACTTTTGATTTTTCTACCACTCTCTTTAGTGGTTTTTGGACTATGGCATTATAACTCTTTCATGTTGGAAGGGTCTTTCAATAATATGCAGTAAGGAGATGGAAATATCTGATGGATATTTCCATCAGATATCTGGAGAGGCTGGGCCCTCTAAGTTTCAGGACTTATCTGGCCCAGGAAACCATCTGGAGGTTGTAGGTTTCTGGAAAGTTTCTCTAGTGCATGGAACAGTTGTAGAATCATTTATATTGTCCTCGGTGTCCTTTAGGATTGGCTGGGATGGTTTTGGTCGGGGTTTGACAAGTTATGGTAGGTAACAATACCTAACTGAAACTTGCATAAGGGCAACCTCCAAAGCAGCCTCTCAACTCTATTTGAATTCTCTCTGCCACTGATAATTTATTAGTTATACTTCTTTTCCCCTTTTTGGTCAAGATGGAATTGTTCATCTCACAGTTTTCCAGGGAAACTTTACTCTTGGATGTCATGTCCCACATAGTGGGGAGGGCAATGATTTCACTTGCAGAGTTGAGCTTAGAGAGAGTGAAGTCACATCTGAGCAACAAATGAGGTCCACCAGAATAACTCTTAGGGCTACCCGTAAGTAGGTTAAGCTTCTCCAATACCTACACAAGCTTCACAAGAATAATCCTCAAGATCAAGCGCTTGGCCTATTGATTTAGGTATACCTAAAGTTTGGCACAGCATCAGGGGATTCCTTGATGGTAACATTTAAGAGTTCCATGTTTTTTCCTCCCATCCCTCAAGGGACTTTGCTGATACTTTTTGATAACCAACTTAATATATCCTAGAATGTATTCAGGCATTACATTAAACTCTACAGGTTTAAAGGTTCTCTTTCTTATCCTGAGCCCCCTATGCTTCAATTGTTCAAATGCTGAACAGATAAGCTGAGTTAGATTATGTGCTATAGAAAATTTCATTCCCAGACAAAATAAACCTTTCTTATTTGGACTCAAGGAGTATGTCTGGCTCTAAAATATAGACAATATCTTCCTTGCCCCTGTGTTCTGAATTACTTTAACTCTGACTTCTGATATTTATCTCTAAATACCACATTCCAGACTAAATGTGTCCACTATAAGAGATTGCAATCTAGGCCCCTCTTTTCTTATAAGCATTTTCTAAAGAAGACCATACAATGATTGTTCTTTTCTTTCTGGTGTATTTTGCCTCACCAAATGTCCCACAAGCTCATTCACATTGTTGTATGACTAACGACTTTGATCCTTTTTGTAGCAGTGCAATATTTGATCATATGTATACACCATCACTCACCAATCTACTTCTCAATCAGAGCATCCTCAACCACCTGCACTCATTAAGCATCATGTATAATGCCCAAAGTCCACTGTTCATCAGCACTTTCAATTTTTGATAATTTCATTGTTCCCAAGAGAATGATAACCACTAAACACATCCTCACCAAATGGGAAATCTAAATTTCATCTTAATGCTTGTCCCTCCCCCCATTATTTACCTCTGCTGTTGCTGTGGTCAGGCTGATGCTTTCCTTTTAAACATAGCCTGTAGCATGTAATAGCAATTTTCCCCCTGTACCCTGGACTTAAATATTCTTTGTAAATGAATCATACCTTTGAAGTAGTTCTTGTAAGAACTAATTTATATTTCTAGTGTTAATCAGTAGTACACATTGGTATATACAACCCCTTTCAATCTTGTTCACCTTAAATATGGTAATGTTGCTTATAGATCCATTTAGATAACTAACTTCATTTCTATCTATTACCTTATATTTGAGTTTAATCTCACTAGCTAACTGTTCACCCATCTCTGGCTTCTATATATCTCTGAATCCCCTATGTTCTGTATTGCAAGCCTCTGACTTTATCTTTAACATGGTTATAAAAGTGGAATCATACAGTATCTAACCTTTTGTGTCTGGCTTATTTTGCTCAGCATTATGTCTTCAAAGCTCATCGATCCTGTCATGTGCTTCAGAACATCATTTTATCTTAATGCTGCATAATATTCCATTGTATTTATATACCACATTTTATTAATCTACTTGTCTGTTGATGGGCATTTTGTTTCTTTCCATCTTTTGGTGATTGTGAACAATGCTGCTATGAACATTGGTATGCAAATGTCTGTTTGTGTCATTGCTTTCAGCTCTTAAGGGTATATTCCAAGTAGTGCTATTGCTGGGTCATAGGGCAACTTGATATCTAGTTTCCTAAGGAACCACCAAATTGTCTTCCACAGTGACTGCACCATTTTACATTGCCACCAGCAGTGCATCAGTGTCCCAATTTCTCCACATCCTGTCCAATATTTTAGTTTCCTGTTTGTTTAATAGCAACCATTCTTATAAGTGTGAGATGATATCTTATTTGTTCCATACGTGATTTCCAAATATTTTCTCCCATTAAGTTTGGTGCCTCTTTGTCGTTCTGACAAAGTCTTTTCAGGTGCAGAAGGATTTGATTCTGAGGAATTCCAATTTATCCATTTTTTTCTTTTGTTGCTTGTGCTTTGGTTATAAAGTTTAGGAAGCTACCTCTTATTACTATTGTTGAGGACGTTTCCCTACATTTTTTTCTAGAATCTTTACAGTGCTAGCTTTTTTTTTTAGGTATTTGATCCACTTTGAGTTAATTTTTGCATAGAGCATAGTGTAAGGGTCCTCTTTCATTCTTTTGGCTATTGATATCCAGTTCCCCCATGCCCATTTATTGAAAAGACTATTTTGTCCCATGTCAGAGGATTTAAGGGCCTTGTCAAAATCAGTTGACCATAGATTTTGTGGTCTATTTCTGCACTCTTAATTCTTTTCCATTGGTTAATGCTTCTATCTTTGTGCCAGTCCCATGCTGTTTTGACCACTGTGACTTAATAATAAATTTTACTGTCAGGGAGTGCTGATCCTCCCACTTCATTCTTCTTTTCTTAGAATATTTTTAACTATTCAGGATCTGTTTCAATTCCAGATGAATTTGGTAAGTTTTTCCAAGTCTTCAAAATAGGTTGTTGGAATTTTGATTGGTACTGCATTAAATGTGTAGATCAATTTGGGCAGAATTGACATCTTAACTATATTTAGCCTTCTTATCCATAAGTAGTCTTTCCACATATTTAGGTCTTTAATTTCTTTTAGCAATTTTATGTAGTTTTCTGTGTACAAGTCCTTTACATCCCTAGTTAAGTTCATTCTAAGCACTTGATTTTTTAGTTGCTATTTTGAAAGGGACTTTTTCCTTAACTTGCTCAGTTAGGTCATTGCTTGTGTACAGAAGCATTACTGATTTTTGCACATTAGTTTTATATCCCGTTACCTTGCTGAATTTTCTTATTAGCTCAAATAACTTTACTGTAGATTTCTCAGGATTTTTCAAGCTTAATATGTCATTTGCATATAATGAAAGTTTTATTTCTTTGTTTCCAATTTGGATGTTTTTTATTTCTTTGTCCTGCCTGGTTGCTCTAGCTAGAACTTCTAGCACAATGTTGAATAGTAATGGTAACAGTCAGCATCCATGTCTCTTCCTGATCTTAGGGGAAAAGCTTTCACTTTCTCTCCATTGAGTACAATGCTGGCTATTGGATTTTCATAATTTCCCATTATCATATTGAGGAAGCTATCTTTGATTCTTATCTGTCAGAGTTTTGTTTGTTTTTAATCAGAAAAGTATGTTGCATTTTGTCCAATGCTATTTCAGCATCAATCAAGATGATCCTGTGAGTTTTCCCTTTCAATTTGTTAATATATTGTATTACATTAATTGAGTTTTTTGTGTTGAACCATCCTTGCATCCCTCATATAAATCACATCTGGCCATGGTGTATAGTCTTTTTGATCTGCTAATATTTTGTTGACAATTTTTGCATCTATATTCATTAGGGAGATTGGCCTGTAGTTTTCCTTTCTTATAACATCTTTACCTGGTTTTGGTGTTAAAATGAAATTAGCTTCATAAAATGAGTTAGGTAGTGTTACTTTTTCTTCAATTTTTTGGAAAAGCTTGAGCAGGATTGGTGTTAGATCTTTTGGGAATGTTTGATAAAATTCCCCTGTGAAGCCATCTGACCTTGGGCTTTTCTTTGTAGGGAGATTTTTTTTTTTTTTTTTATGACTGATTGAATTGCTTTATTTGTGATTGGCTTGTTGAGATCTATTTTTTTTTCCTGAGTCAGTGTATCTTGTTTGCGTATTTCTAGGAATTTGTTCATTTCATCTTAGTTGTCTAGTTCTTGGCATATTGTTGTTTATAGTATCCTCATATGATTTATTTCTTCAGGGTCTGTGGTAATGCACCCCTTCTCATTTCTGATTTTGTTTATCTGCATCCTTCTTTTTTTTTTTTCTTTACCAGTCTTGCTAGTGCCCCATCAATTGTATTCATTTTCTTGAAGAACCAAATTTTGTTTGTATTGATTCTTCCTATTATTCTTTTGTTCTACCATTCATTTAACTCAGCTTTAATCCTTGCTATTTCTTTTCTTCTATTTGCTTTGGGGTTAGTTTGCTGTTCCTTCTAAAATTCCTCCAGGTAGGTAGTTAAGTCCTCAATATTTGCTATTTAATTTTTTTATATAGGCATTTAGGGCAATAAATTTCCCTCTCAGCACAGCCCCTTTGCCACATCCCATAAATTCTGATATCTGGTGCTCTCATTGTCATTAATCTCCAGATAGCTATTGATTTTTCTAGTAATTTCTTCTTTTCCCACCGGTTGTTTTTAAGAGCCTGTTATTTAATCTCCACATATTTGTGAATGTTCTCATTCTTTCATGGTTATTAAGATCCAGCTTCATTCCATTGTGATCAGAGAAAGTGATTTGAATAAGTTCAATGTTTTAAAATCATTTTGTGCCCCAGCATATGATCTATCCTGCAGAATGTTCAATGAGCACTAGAAAAGAATGTATATCCTTGTGTTTTGGGGTGTAATGACTTGTATATGTCAGTTAGGTCTAATTCATTTATGAATTTGTTTAATTTCTCTGATTCCTTGTTGATCTTCTGTCTGGTTACTCTATCTATAGAGGAGATGGTAATTTAAAATCTCTACTATTATTGTTGAAGCATTGATCATTCCCTTCAGTTTTGTCAATGCCTGTCTTATGTATTTGGACCTCCTTGATTGGGAGCATAAACATTTATGGTTGTTTTTTCTTCTTGGTGAATTGTCCTTTTAATTAATATATAGCGTCCTTCTTTGTCTCTTATGATGTCTTTACATTTAAAATCTATTTTGTCTGATATTAGTATACCTACTTCTGCTTCCTTTTGGTTACAACTTGTGTGGAAAATCTTTTTCCGTCCTTTCACTTTCAATCTATTTGTATCCTTGTGTGTAAGATGAGTCTCTTATAAGCAACATATAGCTAGATTATATTTCTTTATCCATTCTGCCAATCTGTATCTTTTAATTGGTAAGTTTAGACCATTAACATTCACAGTTATTACCGAAAAGGCATTTTTTAACCCACCATCTTATCTTTTGGATTTTATTTGTCAGATCTATATACTCTTTTCCCTGTTTCTCTTTTTATACTTTAAGTTACTGTCATGGTCAGGTTCATGTGTCAACTTGGTCAAGTTGTGGTACCTGCTTGTCTGGTTGTGCAAGTGCTGGCCTGTCTGTTGTGACAATGACATTTCATAGAATTAAATCATGATCACCTCAGCTGCATCCACAGCTGATTCCATTTGTAATTAGCCAAAGGGGAATGTCTTCTGCAATGAGTGATGCTTAATCTAATCATGGGAAGTCTTTTAAGGAGAATTCAGAAGAGACAGGTGCTATTCCTGCTTCAGCTGGCAAGCCTCTCCTGTGAAGTTCATCCAGACCCTCCATCGGAGTCATTGGTTTCACAGCCTGCTCTGCAGATTTTGGATCTGCATTCTGAAGGTCACGTGAGACACTTTTATAAATTTTATATTTGTGAGTGTTCCCTGTTGATTATGTTTCTCTAGATAACCCTAACTAATACAGTTGCCCTTACTGGTACTCTTCAGTTCTGTACCTTCTCCAGACTTCCCTTTCCTTTTTTTTTTATTTCAACTGGCAGAACTCCCCTTAGTATTTTTTGTAGAACCATTTTCTTGTTGACAAGTTCTTTCAGGATTTGTTTGTTTGTAAAAATTTTAGTCTCTTCTTCAGTTTTGAAGGATGATTTGGCTGGGTACAGAATTCTTGGCTGGAAGTCATTCTCTTTCAGGATCTTACTATATAATACCATTGCCTTCTCACCTCCATGGTGTCAGTTGAGTCATCTGAACTCAGTTTTATGTGGTTACCTTTGTAGGTAGTGGATTCTTTTTCTCTTGACATTTTCATAATTTTCTGCTTCTCTTTAACCTTTAACAGAATGATCAGTATGTGTCTTGGGGAAGGCTTATTTGGATTTATTCTATTTGGTGTTCCTTATGCTTCTTTGACTTGTATATTTTTGTACTTTATAAGGGTTTTCCCCCACTCTATCCTCAACTAATTTTCCTAGCCCTTTACTCCTCTCTTTTCCTTCTGGGACACCAAATGATTCTTTTATTTGAGTGCTTTGTTTTGTCCATCATTTTCCTGAGATCCAATTCAAATTTTTCCATATTTTTTGCCATTTGCTGTTTTGAATGTTCAAAATCAGTTTCCCTGTCCTGTAGTTCCTGTATTCTTTCTTCTGCCTCTTCAAATCTGATATTGTGTGTCTCTAGCATGATTTTATTTGGTCTACAGAATCTTTAATCTCTGATATCTGCTATTTTTCTATTTATGCTTTTAAATTCCTCTTTATGCTCTTCTACTGTCTTCTTGGTCTCCTTTATGTCATTAGCCATTACATTTATTTTATTTAAGGGAATTATATGAATATTTTTGATTAATTGTTCAAACATCTGTGTCTCCTCCGGTGTTTTAATTTGGTCCTTAGGTTGGGCTATATCTGTCTTCATTGTGATATGCTTTGTGATCTGTTGTTTTTACCACATGTAAATATCTTGATTGATTTACTTTGGAAGTTGATTTCCTTCAGTTGTCTAAAGCCCTGTGCTTGTGAGATGGATGTGTAGCAGGATGCAGGATATGGGGAAGTTGCAACAGTGTGGTAATGCATTGCAGCACATATATAGGAACAGGTCTGAGATGCTACACAGATGCCTATGACCATGGGCACCCAGCAGCTATGGAGGATGTGGCTATGCCAGTGCACAGGTCTGGAGGTCATAACTCTGGTATGTACTGGTCTAGGGCATGAGGCCTTTTGTCACATGTGCAGAGCTATGGCAGCATATCAGCATTATACCTTCATGGGCTGGGGCAGATGTGACCCAGTTGTGCAGGTTAGCACTTACTCAGAATTGGGGTGTGTGACTGGGGGGCTGTGTACATGTGTGGGTCTAGTAGTGCCCTCAAAAGATATACCGGTGTGTAGAGATGGGGGGGGGTGCATGATGGGGCTGTTCAAGTGTACAGGCTGCGGGTGGGTGAAGCCTGGGTATGGAGGTAAGTGCCTGCAGCCTTTATGCACTTGCAAGAGCGTGCAGGGAGCAGGGACAGGGAAGGGGTGCTCAGAAATGGCACAGGAGTGGTGGGTTGGTCTGCATTTGGGGTGGGAGTGTGGGGTGGGTATGTGTGCAAGGTATTGGCAAGGCAGGGACCCTTGGAGAATGGGGAGTGGGGGACGGTGATGGGGTTCAGGTTAGTGGGGTGTGGGGTGAGTTGCAGGTCATGGGGCTGTGCTGATGAGGGCTGCACATTTAAGTAATATGACCTGGCTTATTTCCTAGTCCCTGTCTCCCTGTCTGTGCACTCCTGTGGGCTCTGTCCTTCCACATTAGGCTATTTGCACCAGCTGGAAGGTCTCTGGTTCCTGCTTTTCAGTTCCTCAGCTTTTGCAATCAGGGCCACCATGGACATGGCCCAAGTACTCCTAGGGCTATATTGATAATCTATATACTATGAGATTAATTTTTACTCCTTTTATCTTTGCTCCTTTTATGCTTCTACCTTGAATTCACTCTTATGACTCAATTCAGTTTTTAATTAGAGTAAATGAAAAAGTGATTTTCTCACTTAGGGTACAAAGGTTATACATTTTCTGAGTTCGAACTAGGTTAAATCTTATCTGTTTTGCTTTTCAGATAAAAAAACTTAGCTTCATAAAGTTTTAGTTTATAGATCTTTTCTTTAATAGTTTGTAGATGTTTCAGTATCTCTTTTTGTTTCTTAAAAGATGTGATTCTTGAGTGATCTTCCACTTATTTATTAATTTTTTTAAGTTAAATCTTCCATCAGCAAGTTCACAAAATTTGATCTGTCTTTGTGTTCAAAAATTTTATCAAGAGATGTCCGTTGTTGGTTTTGTTTAATTATTTTAATTCTCACTAGTACTGAGTGTCCTCCTTTAATATGAAGACAAAAGTGCTTTAATAATATCACCTCATTTGTGATTTCTCTTCTTTTAGAGTGCTGTTGAGCATTATGTCTTAATATCTATTATTCAAGTCTCATCTATTTGCTCAGTTTTTCCATTTCTATGGACTTTTGTCTGCATTGTGATTCAAAAGTGGTTATACTTTTTCTTTTATTTTTCTCAGGTTATTAACCTTGAAAAAGCAACTTTTCTATCTGGGTATTTTGGTGCATGTTTGTACATAAACTTATACTAGGTAAATACCCCTAAATATTTTGCCGATTTTTGTTGTTGTAAAAGTTCTCTTTGTTTTCAGCCCCAGTTTGCTTGTTTATTTGCTTGATAAATTAGATCTCATCCTCACTTTGCTAATTATGTCCTCCTTGGCTCAAGCTCCTGGAGTATCTCAGGAAAATGTCAAACAAATCTTTAGTTTGAATTGACCTTCTTTTCTTACCAATCAAACTGGAAAAGTTTCACTATTTTTTTCACCAGTAAAAATAAAATTCCCCCTATCACAAATTCCTAAGTATTTTTTTTAATGAATGGACATTTAATTTTATAATATTTTCTGCATCTATTAAGAAGATATGGCAGTTTTGGTTCTGGTTCGCCTAAGGTGAATAAGTTTCACAACTTATTCACCATCCATTTGTCCCTCTACCAACTGTCTTTGTTAGGATCATCTCCTCAGTGGGATATAGCTATAAATATTATGAGATCTTTATAAAAAATGTCTCACACAACTGTGGAATGAGCATGTCCAAATTCCATAGGCCATGCTGCAAACTGGAAACTCTGATGAAGGTTTTGTTGAATTCCCCAGGAGAAGCTGGTTAGGTGAAGTGGAGATGGAAATTCTACCTACAGACTGCTCAAATCATCACTTCTCCTTCTAAATCCTTCAAACTGATTGGATGATACAGCTCTCATGGGTGAAGGCAATCTCTTCAGTTGGTTGTAGATGTAATCAGCTGCAGATCTAATCAGCTTTCTAATGCTTTAAGTCAATGAAATGTCCTCACAGTAACAATCAGGCCAGGATTTTCTTGACCAAACACCTGGACCACATTAACTGGCCAAGTTGGTACATGAACTTAACCATCACGTTGAGGAACAGAAAATGAGCCCTTTGCTTTCAGAGCTCTGTGGGCACAACTGGGCAGCAATGCTTACCACTTGGATGGCCTGGAAGAGATACTTTTCTGATGCTACTTTACTCCACTGGCCACTGACAACTGCACTCTTCATTACAGTAGTAAGTAGTTCAGTTGGTCTTGAGTTGAGTAGAGCAAGTGCTAAAATGCTTTCTCCATCTTCTACAAGTTTTCTTGGTTGTTCTTGGCCCTTCACATTTCCATATACATAATAGAACCATTGCTTAATATCACCAAAAATGCATAAATAAAAGATAAAAGCTTTGGATATTTTTTGCAGTGTTTTTTTTTTTTTTAATTTTAAAATCAACCTTTAGAGCAAACTGTGGAGATTTTTTTTTTTTTTTTTAAACATTTTTTTTTATTTTATTATTTTTTGTTTGTTTGTTTGTTTTTTACATGGGCTGGGGCCGGGAATCGAACCGGGGTCCTCCGGCATGGCAGGCAAGCACTCTTGCCTGCTGAGCCACCGCGGCCAACTGTGGAGATTTTGTATCTCTATAATACTGAGGCTTTGTCTCAAAGAATGTGATATATTTCTCTATTTATTCACATATTTATTTTTTCTCTACAGCATTTTGAAGTTTACTACCTTGAGGACTTACACAGGTTTTTGTTTGTGATATTAAGCCCTAGGTATTTGCTACCATGCAGATATTTTAAATGTTTCTTTTTTTTTTTCATTTTCTAACTAATGTCTGTGTATAACAAAATATTATTTTGTACATCAAATTTTAATCAAGAAAATTTGCCAAATTCTTTTCTCAATGCTAATTAATTTGAAAATTGGGTTTCTCGGATTCTTTACTTTATATGTAATCATATCAGGAAAATAGCATTTTTTATTCCTGCTTTCCAGTTTTCCTCTCTTTTATTGCCATTTTTTAGTCTTAATTTACTGCCTAACACTTTTACTTCAATAATGAATTACTTCCAGGCATGTATGAAATTTTTGTTCTATGATGCTGTCCTAATGGATAAACATTAAAATTCACAAAGCATTATTATTATTATTATTGTTATTTGAATGTCTAATCATATTTGCCATTTATTGTTCTGTTACAAATAGATATTTTATTTCTGTTTAACTTTATTCCATGCTGCAATGATGGCATTTTATCTGGGTTTATTTTCTCAGAAGAACAGTCTTTAGATTCTCTTTTAGCATGGATCTGCTGGTAGTAAATGTTAATGTTGATATTTTCAATGTTTTAAATTGTGTTCTCATGGAATGCTTTTGTTGGATATAAAACCTTAACCTGGCATGATTTTGGGTTTTCATCACATCTTTGTTGTCTGGGTCAAATATGGGTGGTCTAGAAGTGATCTGTTGATCAAACTGCTTTTTCTTTGTAGATAATTTGCCATTTGCTTCTGATTATTTTTACAGTTTTCTCATTGCTGTGTTTTCTTTAATTGAGCCCTAATTGTAACAGGCAAGAATTTCTTTAGATTTTTCTGCTTGGAATTTACTGGACTGGTGGATTCTGTAGATTGATGTTTTTCATCAGTTATGGAAACCTTCAGCCATTGTGTTTTCAAATAGTTCTGTCCTAATCTTTATGTTTTTCTGAGTCCAATTTTAATAGAAATTAAATTTCATCATTGTATTCTCTTCTTTTTTCTTCTCTTTCATATTTCATATTTTCATATCCTTTCTGGAATCACTGTAGAGCTTTTCTGATAGTTTATACTAGGCTTCCTAATTTTCTCTTAAACTTGAAAGAGGACTGCAGGAGCTAAGAATAACCATTGGCTGACATCCTATAAAAACAAATAACAAAAACATTTTTATTCCAGCAGCAGGGAAATAAAATCTTCCAACGTCATGAATGAGCTTGGAGGAAGAGCCTGATCTCCATCTGAGAACACACCTTGATTTTGACCTATGTGACCCTGATCTGACAGTAAAGTCTGGCCATGCCTGGGCTTCTGGCCTGCAAAGTACAAGCTAATGAATGAGCACTGCTTTAAGCCACTGTGCTCATGATAATTTGTTATCTATGGAGGCAATGGGAAATTAATGTAATTGTTAAGTTTGATATTATTACTGTGAGCATAATAAACATAGTTCTTTATTATACTATATGCAACATATTACCATTTTTAGTGTATCTGTCCAATATTTCCATTGCCATTATCCAAGCATAAGGAGAAAATCTAAAGGCAGCCTGAAAAAAATCATGTCTATTACGAAGAAATAATAATCACCCAGACCCTCAATAAACTTTATTAGTAATAATTAATTTTAGGCTATAATGGAGAAAATACCTCAAATTTTGAGGTAAAATCATTGAGTCTAGACTTCAGTGCATGGTTAAATTATCAAGTGTGAAGTAAAGCAGAAATATAATAAAAGAGAAAATGCAATCTGTTTTACTCTGTTCTGAAACACAAACTTTATACACATTTTTTTCGTAGTAATTTATCTTGAGAAACAAAGGAAATCCTAGAAGTAGACATCAAAAAATTCTAGAATAAGATTGAGAAAACAAGATTACAGGAACCTGATTATCTAGTGTGCTAGTTATGCAAGATTCTTACAGGAAACATGTAAGAATTAAAGGAGATAATCTAGGGACTCCCATAAGAAATACCTGAGTTAAAAAGGAGATTCAGTGCAAAAACAGTATCATTAACATAGTTTAAACATAAAGATACTGTGAATACATGTTATTATTTTCCCCCAAGAAAACCTATGTGTCAATGGTTTTAGCAGCATTAATGTTAACAGACAAAAGTGCAAACAATCCAAATCTCCATCCACTGCAGAATTGATAAATTAAATGTGGTCCATGGGCTACATCTATACAATGGAATATTATTTAGCAACAAAAAGAAATGAAGCATTGATAGATGCTGCACTATAGATGAGCCTTGAAAAGATTATGCTAACTGAAAGAAGCTGGAATAAAAAACACCATGTAAATTATTGTTCCATTTATTGGAATGTACAAACAACCATATATATAAAGACAAAAGTAGATTAATAATTGCCTGGGAAGGTGGGCTGAGGGTAATGGAGAGTGACTGTTAATAGATAAGGGTTTTTAAGGGAAAGAGAAGTAATGACAATGTTCTAAAGCATTACCATTTTTGGATAGACAAGATTGATGGTTTCACAACTTAGCAAATATACTAAAAAGCATTGAATTCTATATTCTAAATGAGTTAAATTTATGGTATATTAATTATACATCATTAGATTTTTTAAAAATTGGCAAAAGAAGAAAACAACACTATTTTCATTATTTGAAATTATTTTAAATCCGTATGAATCTAATGGAATTAAAACTAAAATACATTTCAGAAAATAGGATTTGGATCAAAAGATTTATTTTCTTCATGGTGGGAATATAGAAATGTTTTGGAGTGGATAAATCAAGAAATCAAGGTATGAAACATTATTAAAAATGATGGAGGTTACCACCTGAAACTCCAAAATGGAAGCGGCTGAGGCAGCTGTGTTATGTTGCTATGTGTGGGAATAAATGGAGTGAGGCCGATTTGTTCAGGCCTCTGTAATATTGTTTATTTTGAGATAACTCAATGAACAAACTTTAATAAATGAATTTGGCATGTGGACAGATGCAAGATTAGAATACGGAAGTCAGTAAGCAAGATTATTTTTTCCTGTGTAACTATTAGGTGGACAATTACCATTTGCCTACTCAGCATCCATTCTCTCTCTACTTTATGTCAGGTATCAGAAAATAAAACTTGACATACAAAATGGATTCTGTATGTCATGGGGGTCCCTTCAGTTTCTCTCCCTTAGCAGCCTCTCTGACAGGACCTGATGTGACAGCAAGATAGGGAACACAAACCTGCCAACACCCCACCCGCCAGAGGCCAGACCAGATAACCATGAGTGTGAAGTCATGAGCTGCAGGAACCTGATATCTCCTGGTGATGCCTGCAGCCACATGTCACCCCCACCCATCTTGGTACAGTTTTTCCTTTAAAACCACAAGCTGTCAGAAAGAGAGTTGGAGCCATTTTTTCTTTCTCTTTCACTAGCAGATTTTGCTCCCTCTTCCCTGCCTTCTCTCCCTTTGCTGTCAATCTATTTCTTTCTGGCAATAAACTATTAAATTTTAACTCATTGTCTCACATGGAATCCTTTAAGGACCCTGTGCCTAACACTTTACTATCTGTAACCCTGATTTTGTTGGGGGTGGGGGAAACACCACCCTTTGCTCACAATACTTGATGAGCACCAATGAACTCTTGGCATTCAGCCTTCACAATGAAGCTAGTAACTCAAGTCTGTGCCAATCTTCTCATTACACGCACAGAGAGCAGTGATTGCTTCAGGGTGAACCAGTGACTTAAACTCAGTCAATCAGAGTGAATATGAGGATAATTCCTAGGAATTCTGGGGGCATAAATCAAAACTGGCAACCAATTTACTACTATTGAGGGTAAAGAGGGTGCTTGAAAATTGGAAAATAAAGTGGAAGCAAGCACTACAAGAAACTCAATCTCCTTAAATTATTCAAAACATTTATTTCTGAATTCCTTAAAAAAAATTAAACACAGGAATGTTAAATTGTGTCAACCAAAAAAACTTATCCTTTTTATTCTCACACCTTTTTTTAAGCCTTGTCATTGTGAGGAAATTTAGATGACAATTGTCCTAATAGAAAATATGAAAGAAAAAACCAGCATTAATAATAGAAGAAAGAAAGAAAGAAGAAAGAAGGGAAGGGGGAAAGAAAGAAAGAAAAAAAGGAATGAAGGAAGGAAAGAAGGAAGGAGGGGAGGAGAGAAGAAAGGAAGAAAAGAAAAATAAAGAGAAAGAAGGAAAAAAAGAAAGAAAGAAAAAAGGAAAGGAGGGAGGGAGGAAAAAAGTGAGGGGAAATAAAATGTAAAATAGAAAAGAGAAAAATAACAAGAATTGTGCAAAGTATTAAATGTAAATGAAAAAAATGTAAAATGTAAAACCTTTAAGGCATAAGGAAAAAACTTCAATGAAGTAATTTAAAATGAAATGTGATAATATAAAGATGCTATTACTCCAAAACAACAATCTCAATTGCAAAAATATCAGAGTACATAAAAAGTAACTTTTTCCAAAGGTTGTCTGAAAGAGAAAAGACAAAAGATTCATGAGAAAATGATAATGGATAGCAATAAGACTTGTACCAGAATTGAAAAACTACTATTAATTCAAGGTCATCCAAATAGTACGGTATTCACTCAGAAATTAGATAATGTATTGAAATTAAAAAGGGGGCCCAGAAATTAGCCTACATGTATATGTCAAAGTGCCATATATCAAATATGGTATTTCAAAGGGTAGCTATAATCAGACCACTCAATAATTAGGGAACCCATTGATATGGAATTAGGAAAAATTTTTATCAGATTCATTTATTAATTCTATGTTAAAAAAATTGAAATAGACTGGGGAGGAAAAAAATTTAATTATAAAAATTTAGGGGTGCACAGGTGGTTCAGTGGTAGAATGCTTACCTTCCATGTGGAGATCCGGGTTCGATTCCTGGCCATGCACCAAAAAAAAAAAAAAAAAAAATTAGGGAAAACTAGAGATGATTATAAAGAATTGATAAAAGAAGAACATTATGAACACAATACAAAATCTAGAAACAACTTACCAGATTTTTAATATGGTACTTGGAGAAAAAAAACCCTAAGCAATTAAGCAAAAAACAGGATTTTTGTGGGGTTGGGGTAAAAGGTGAAGAAGTGAAAGATGAATTGGTAAATAACAGAACATTTTTAAGATCATGTAACTATTATATATGTTATTTTAATGGTGGATACATGGCATTATGCATTTCTCAAAAAACAGTAGAACTGTACAAGTAAAAGTGGGAACTACTATAAACTTTGTTTAGTAACAATGTATCAGAATTAGTTCATTAACTAGGAAAACCTAACTTAACCACACTAAGGCAAAGTATTTTTAAAAGGAAAGAATGCATACGTGGAGAAAAGAGAGAAAAGATGTATATAGGCTCACTCTCTGTCTTCTATACAATTTTTCTGAAATCTTAGAACTACTCCACAAAAAGTCTATTAAAGAAAAGACAAACTTTAAATTGCAAGAAAATACTCTCAATTTATATAATGGGCAAATAGTTTAAAAATACATAAACTTTCCATGTATCAGCAATAAAAAATAAAATTGCAAAATGTATATTTATAATTTAAAGAAAAAGCAATACCAATGTCCAATAAATATAAGAAAAGATGCCCAACCTCACTGGTAATTGAGGCTTTGCAAATAAAATAGATGACCTGTACTCAATTGCCTACATAAAGAAAAAAAAGGAAGGAATAACAAATTCAATAATTTTTCATTTATAGGAAACTAGGCATTTATGTAGAATTCATGGCAGTATTCATTGGGGTAGCATTTTTGAAGGTAATTTGGCCATTTTATAAAAACAAGCAAATTAATCAAACACTTTGATGGAACAATTAAAGTAACTATCTTATTCAAATATTTCATATGTGAAAAAGTTTCATTTTGAGGACTATTCATAAGAGCATTCTTTACAATGTCAAAAATATTGAAAATCTCATTGCCAGGAAAAAACTGGGAAAGACTGAAGTGTTCATAAAAGACATGTGGGCTTGACTAACAAAGCCTCTAGTTTATCTCTGCCTTTTATTGTAGTTGAACAACTTGTAAATTGTAGAAAACTGATAGTAATGCAAATTGCTCTTTTACGCTGAAATGCAAATAAATTGTTTTGTCTATAGCTGTGAATTTTAACCAGTTTCCAATGGATACAAATTATTTTTAGCATATTTGATTGCCTCTTGGTGAGTGTGTTCAATTCTTCTTTGACTCAACTGTAACAACTTAGTAGTCTAGTCTCTTCATCAATTTATGAGTTACATAAAATTTTAACAAGTTTCATTTTACATTTGCATGAGTTATTATAACACCTTTTAAAATTATCCTTTTACAACAAAGTCAGAAATTATGAACACAAATTTTGTTCATCTATAGTAAGGAATACCACAGAGTTAAAAGAAATGAAACAAAGTTGTATATTCCATTCTTGAAATTCCTTTTAAAAATATCATTAATTAAATAAATTACAATAATAAATATAACTTCTGTTATGAATTTCACATATGTAGATGACATATAAATATAAAGTGGAATAAGTACCCATTTACACTTTAAATTGTTAATTAAGGTGAATGCACAATTTGTCATCCAGACTAGTACACTTCTGTGAATTGAAAATTACCCCATGGAAGTGATGTCATCCACATGGCAACTTAAGACAACCCCTGAAGAAACCTTTCCAGATATCCAGAAAATAAAAGGACAAATTGCACTTATTTAGAAATTTAGAGACTGGAAAAGGACTCCACAAATGCTGTATCTAATAAAAAAGAAAATATTGGGTAGGAAAATTCTGTCCTGGATTTGCTGGCACACTCTTACTTTGTCCTGATCATCTTGGGAGCTACTCAGAGTCAGTGGCCCAAATCCCTTCCCCTTCCCACCAGGGACACTGACTATAAAGCCATTTACAGCACTGGTAGAACCCAATGCATATCTAGGCATAGAGTCCCTAGGTGGAAAGAAGCCTCTGAGGAGTGCTACATTGAAAAGAGTCCTGCAAGGGTAGAAAAAAGGAAAGAGAAAGAGAGAGATGGGGTAAAATTGCAGCTGTAAAATGTGGTTTGCATTGCATGGGCCACAAAATGGCTGAAGTAAATAGTGCCTTTACAGTAAGAACTCATTAAACTGTCTGATCAAGAGATACAGAGTGGCAGAATGAATAAAAGAATCACAATCCAACCATATATCATCTATAAGAGACCCACTTTAGTTCCAAGCACACAAATAGGTAGGAAGTGAAAGATTGGAAAAATGAATTGCATGTAAATAGTAACCAAATAAGAGGTGAGGTAGCTGTGATGGTTAGATTCTGGTGTTAGCTTGGCCAAGTGATGATGCCCAGTTGTCTGGTTAGGCAAGCACTGGCCTGATCATTGCTGAATGGATATTTTGTGGCTGGTTGATAAACTGGAAGACTGGTGTATTAAATCATCAGTCACTTGATTGCATCTGTGGCTGATTACATCTGTGATCAACTAAGGTGTGTTTCCCACCAATGAGATAACTCAATCAGTTGAAAGCTTTTAAGGAAGAAGAGAGACTTTTCTTCCTTAAAAAATAGTCTCTTCTTCAGGCACTGAGCCTCTCCTGTGGAGCTTGTCTGGACCTTCTTTGGAGCTGCCACTTCACAGCCTGCCCTATGGATTTTGGTCTCTTCCATTCCCTTGGTTGCATGAGATATCTTTATACATCTCATATTTACAGATCTCTCCTGTTGGTTCTGTTTCTCTAGAGAATCTTGACTAATACAGTAGCTATACCAATATTGTATAGTTACTGTATTATTTGACTTAAAGTCAAAGCTCTTACAAGAGACAAAGAATAATAATAATAACATATATACACATACACACTAACAGAAGGGTCAATCCACCAAGACAAAATAACAATCACTCATTCTTTGCTAGTTGGAATGTAAATTGGTGCAACCACTAAGGAAGCTGTGGAAGATGTGCGTGGCATTGCCTAGGAAGCTAAGTATAGAATTACCGTATGACCTGACAATCCCTCTACTAGTTATATACCACGAATAATTGAAAGCAGGGACTTGGACAGATATCTGCACACCAATGTTCATAGTGCCATTATTCACAATTTTCAAAAAAAATGGGAAAAACCTAACTGTCCATCAGCCAATGAATTGATAACAAAATTTGGTATATACATACAATGGAATATTATTCAACTGTAAAAAGGAATGAAGTCCTGAAGTATGTGACAACATAGATGGAACTTGAGGAAATTATGTTGAATGAAAGAAGCCAAGCACAAAAGGACAAATTTGGTGCAATCTCATGGAATTGAACTAATTACAATAAATAAACTCATGCAGTTAGAATCTAGAACATAGGTAACTAGGGGATGGATTGGGGTAGAAAATGTGAATTGAAGAAAACCTTTAATTGTAAAGGTTTGGAAATGTATGATGCTATTAGTAGCACATTATTGTGAATGTAATTAACAGCACTGCATTATGTATGTATGTGGTCATTGTTGAAAGGGTAAATTTGGGTCATATATGTTGCTATAATGACTGCTAGAAAACATGGGATTGTATAGCGCAATGAACTTTGTTGAGTGATGATGAACTGGGGGTAATAGTACAAGAATAAGAATGTTTTTTTCATGAATTATAACAAATGTTCAACACTATTACAGGGCATTAATAATAGAATGATATATGGAAAATGTGCCTAATGCAAACAATGGACTAGAAAATAGTACTATTTTGATTTTTTTCATCACTTGTAACAATTGCAAAGTAAGAACAGTAGGGGTATATGGGAATATTGTATTTTTAATGACTTTTATGTAAATCTGCAACTTCTCTAATTAAAAAGCATAACTAAAAATAAAACATCTAATAGAAATATCAGTGATTGATATGTGATATTCCAAATTAACATGAGTTGATTCCAAGCTAAAATGGCTGAGGAATAACTCAAAATTGAATACACATTCCAGTAAATAAAAGTCAGGTTATTCTGTTTGTTTCTTTGGTTGTTTTGTGGCTTCTGAATATAACTTGTGATATACTGAAAATAGTTAAACTGGTAATAACACCAATGTTGTTGTAAATCTAGCACCTAGAATCTTCTAGAACCTAGTCTAAGGATTTTATTCTGAGCTTTTTTCTTTCTCTGTTACATCCAGTCTCTGAAGACTGCTATTTTAGCTTAAGTTGATGAAACTTGAGATACTGTATTAAAAAAAGAAAAGAAAAATTGAGTATGTTCCAGAGATCTATACACATTATTCATTTGGCTTTTAAGATAATTTTTCATCAGTTTGGGTCTAAAAAGGGGAGAAAGAAAGTTCTTTTATAGTGCAAACACACAGGTGCCTTAGTCCCTTTCAGAAAGCTTTTTGATTAGCAGATTGTATACAATTATAAACTCAATTGTTAAATCAAAGCACATCCCCATTACCCTAGTATCTCACTTTTAATGGGCAATGCATTCCCCTAGAAGGCAAATTCTCTTCTAAAAATATTGAACCAAATCATCAAAATTCAACAACAGGTCCATAAAATGTGAAATTCCATCAGCAAAGTGCACAGTGTTCTCCTCTGTGTAGATTCATTGGCAGCCTGTCAAGTATTTTAATGTATGCCTCAATTGTTGAAACACATGTGATGATTAGTAAAATATTTGACCTGGGCATTAAGAGATATAAAATAAATTAAAGTCAAGACATCTTCTGAATTAATAAAGCATTTGGCTTGGTTGGGTTGATCAATCACAAGCAAAGATTACAAATCCCCATACATGATACATTTTACCCCAGGCAGAATGGGGAGTCAAACCAGCCCTTTCCCATAGAGCCCACTAAATGAGGAGATCTGCAAAAGCACTAAGTCTCTGAAAAAATCTCAGAATATGAACACACAGTAGTTTCAAGTCTCTAATATAAACCACCCTTAATATACTAGAATCACTCATATTTCTTGAGTTTCAAAAATAAGACTAATTTTCCTAAGCTTATTTCAGAACTACTTTCACCCCAAAAGCAATTCTCCTTATTTTCTTTGAAGTTTGTCACTGGAAACACAGGTACTGAAAAATATGCATCACAGAAGTGATAGAATAAATAAATCTACTTTCATTTTGGTAATGAGTATACATTAAGTGATCTGGGAGTGTTGAAGTATTGATAATTTACTGGGTAGACTCATCAGGATAGTTAGGAAGACTAAGTCCAAAGGGCCACGATATTTCACCTTGTTATTTAGTGGCAGACTTGGCAAGCAAAGCTGCTCTGATGATTTAGTTACAGTCTGTATATTGCTCAATGTCAACTTTGCCCAGTAGGGACACTCATAATTTGGAAAGGTGAGGAAAAAACAATTGTTAAATGCTCTCCTTTGGAGGTAGACATTTTGGGGAGGAAAGATACATCACTTTTATTGAGGAATGGGAATTCATCCCTTGACTTTCATGGTCTGTTAGTTAGTTAGTTAAAAGGTCCACATGATCCCGTTCCAAACATTGAAACATATGTGAGTTATTCTTGCCCCGAAAATATAAAAGTTAGAACATGGATATTGCCCTGTAGATACCTCACAGTTTGAGACCCAATTGACAATCATGATACAATGTGAAAAATGCTATGAAAAGTGTAAGACCCAGATACTATCTGAGTAAGATATGTGGCATCTAACTGAATCTGGCTGATGGATGAAGGTAGGAATGTTTGCTTGAAGATGTCAGTACTAGAGGCAAGTCTTGCACTGCGAGTAGTTCTCTACATGATGACAATACTCCTAAATGAGAATATGGAATGAATGAATTACTCTTATATGGATTGAAGTCATTTAGCTTGGTACAGAAGAACCTATTGTGGTTGACAATTGAAAAAAGGCTTGCAGCACAAGTCGGATTAACCTTTTTCCAAGGATAAAAGGAGAATTCTATTAGGAGATCAATTTAGCTCTTTCTTTCTGTAACAGCTTGCAAAAATGAAATAACCTCTCTCTTAAGGAAATGAACTTCCCTGTCAATATAGTTCAAAGGTTGTGAAGACTTGGGTGAGTTGGCAGGCTGTTATTTTTTAGAAGTATAGGATGGTGCAAAAGGAAGACCTATTCACTATAAGAGTATATATAAAGCACTGTTCTTTTTAACCCTCCTTTCAGTACTCTACTGCAAGAGATATGTAACCATCTTGTCATATGTGTAAACACCTTGTACTTGTATGCCATGTGTATGCAATGGCATACAATGTGTGTACGCAATGAATATTGACATTTGTTTTCCTAATTCCCCTTTCCTTTTATATATTTATCTGTATTATGGAAGCTGGTGATTGATTTTAATGCGTCAGTGGTTTGGGCAGAGCAAACTTTCTGATGTTAACTAAGACAACTCACAACTATTGTAGCAATAATAACAAATATAAAAGTTTCACTCCTTTTTTGATTAAAACAGGGCTAAAGGCCCACATAGAAAATGTTGAGAAGTGGGGAAAAAATGACATCCCTCAAAAAAATCACCTTTTAATTCCCAGTTATTTTTCCCAGGGTAAAATTTTAATTTGGAAACACATAGTTACTCTATTATTTATTATATATTTCTTTTTGATTGTACATTAAATAATGAGCATTTCTCTGTAATTAAGCATTATTTGAAACTGTGAATTTTAAAAGCCATGGGAAAGTTTATCACGTATCTGTGACATAATTTATTTAACTAATCCCCATTGTAAAGTTTGCAGCTATTGGCCACAATGTAACAAAAATTGAATTTTTAGCAGTATTTTAAAGACTGACAAATTAAAAATGCTTCTGTGTTTGTTGTACCTCAGGAGTGGAGGTAAACAATTACTACCTTCTTATTGTTTTAAAAAATTGAAATGATAGTAAATAAATACCATTCTCTTTCCTAGAAGTAACTATTCTCAGGAGTTAATTGACCACACATGTCAATTTACACATATTTACCTGATGCAATTGTTAGTAGAGTCATTTTTTAAATGAAAGAATATTTAAATACTTGTACTATAAAGCATAGCCCATTTTTTACAAAAGGATTCATTGTGTTATACAGTCCCATGTCTTATCTTCTAACTTTCATTCTGGTAATGTACACAACCCAAACCTTACATTTTCAACTATTCCCATACATAATTCAGCCCTGTTAAATTACACTCACAATAATGTGTTACCCTCACCACCACCCATTTCCAAGCACTTGCAATTAAACTAAATGGAAATTCTGTACAAATTAAGAATACACTCCCCATATTCTATCCCTAATCTTTTCCCTGAAAACTATATTATAGAGAATAACTCTGAGTTTACTTCTTATAATTTGTTCATAACAGTGAGATCATACAATATTTGTCCTTTTATGCCTGGCTTATTTCACTCACTGTAATGTCCTCAAGGTTCATCTATGTTGTCGCATGCATCAGACCTTCATTCCTTTTTACAGTGAAATAACATTCCATCATATGTATATACTACAATACAGAAGTACATTGTATTTCCAGTAAAATGTTGAATAGCAGAAGTAACAGTCGACATCCTTATCTTATTCCAGTTATTAGGGGAAAACTTCCAGTCTCTCACCAGTGACTATAGTTAGTCATGGGTTCTGTCTTCTAGTTCACTGATTCTAGTCTGCTGTTGAAATCTGCTGTTACATGCCTTGTGCATTTTTAATTTCTATTCTTGTGCCTTTCGTTTCCATAATTTCTGTTATAATTCTTTTCATATTTTTAAATTCTTCTTTATGGTTACACATTGGCTTCTTAATATCCTTTATCTCTTTAGGTATACTTTCCTTCATCTCCTAGAATTGATTTAGGAGATTTGTTTGAATTCTTTGATCAATTGTTTCAACTTCTGAATTTCCTCTGATGTTTTAATTTGGTTCCTTGGCTGAGCCATAACTTCCTCTATCTTAATAAAGAGGTGTCAAGTCATCTGGTTATCTTGAATTTTTTTGAAGGTCAATTTCTCCCTACTGTCTAAGGTTTTATTGTTGATTAGCTTTGTGTTAAGGCTCTTCCTTGATGTTTGCTCTAACTTACTCCAGATATTTAGAAAAGCCCATGTTTAGCTGTTTAAATTTTCTCATCTCTTCTTCATTTGATTCTTGCTTTTGATATGTGAGGTAATTGTAAAGACTGCAATTTTTGTGCAGTTGTTTCACTTTCAGAAAAGCACTTCATTTCTTCTGTTCCTTCTCTGGGAATCTTGATCTTTTCTGTTTGGTTTTGTGCAGGTTTTTCTTCTCAGCCCCTATAATTTGTTTAAATTTTCTCCTTCAGCCAAAACTCCATTTTCCTTACAGTTTTCAGTTCTCAGTCCTATTCTATTTTACCACAATTCAGTTTAAATCCCTGTGAACCCCTTTTTTTCTGTGAGGATTTTCTGCCTATTATTTTTTCCTCATCATGGTATCCCACCCTGGGGAGATGACTGGGGTCAATCCGGAAAGATGTATCTCTTCAGAAAAGTATGCTTTGACTTTGCAGTGCCCAGCTAACTGAAACTGGATTGAGTGAGGACACAAAACTTCTTACCAATCTTTCTGTTGCAGTCTCTCTCTCTCTCTTTCTGTGATTTTTGGCACTAGGTTCCCTTTTTTTATGCAACACTCTCAGGCTTGTGTTCTCTATTGTCTTAGGTGCCTAGATATCTGTGGAATCCTGGCCAGCTGCTGTGAGTCACTCTGTCTTCTCAATCTGTGGTGGGAAGGAGTTGGCTGTACTGTCTCTGTGTGATTCCCAAGCTGGTGGGACCAAGTAATGGGGAGTGGAATGAGAAATTACCAGCATCTGGAATGGAATTTTCATATCATAGATTTTTCTGTTTCTTTGACTCAGATTTTGTCAAATCCTGACAAAATCCTTCTATGAGCTCTACTACCTTCCAGAGTTCTAAGAATGTGGTGTTTGTCCTTTTATTCACTATAAATCTCTGGCCCGGATTTTTCAGGGGATTCTTATGTTGCCATATTGATGACATCACTCTTCAACAGCTACTTCTTGAGCTTGTTGGGATATGCTACCTTCAAGCTGGTAGATGGAAGCTACATATGAGAAATTGAGAAACATGAACAATTTATTGGAAGTCATTCTAAGAATATTCCAGTAAATTTAATGCAGCAGTGGAAAGAGCAGACAAAAAGCTTGAGAAGAATAAGTACCTGTAAAGTGTTAATAAATACATTAACTGTAGCATTTGCATTCAGGTTAACCTGTACTCATATCTCAGCACTGGCATCAAAGATCTATGTTCCCCAGCCCCCGCCTATCCCCGCCCCTCTAAAAAAAAAAAAAAGAACTATGTGACCTCGGGAGATTCTTAATGTCTCTACATTTCAGTTTCTGTATCACTTTCTCATTCATAGGATTATTACAAAGATGAAATGATAAGAGAGACATTGTATTGCATAGTGGCTGTTACATATTGTGATTTAAGAGTAGCTGTAATAATGAAAACTTCATTGCTGCTATTACATATATTAAAAGGTAATATAGAACCACAACAAAACAAAACATTTCCTTTTCTTTTGCTTTAAATATTAGTGGAACAATATCTTAAATTTCAACAGGACTAAGGATTCAATAATAACAGTGTACTGATGCTAACTTCCTGATTTTGATCATTATATTGAGCATATGTAAAAGAATGTTTGAGGAAATATACAGTGAGTATTTTGAGATATAAGAGCATCATATTTTCAGCTTATTATGAAAGGTTTCAGAGAAGATTAATATATGATTAAGAGGAAAACACATTCTTCAACAAAAAAGAAAAATTAAGAGTTTAAATAAAGGAGAGCTTACAGTAGCCCTGAATAGATAATGAGGATCCATGGAAAAGACGGACCTGATTTGGGCCTTGAGTGGACAGGTTATCTAGTGAAATAAAAATGAAACTATCAGGAAGCCAGGAGCCTTTAGAAGTGCACAGACAAGGAGATGGGGGCAAGGAGCTTTAAGCTACTGAAAGAAATCAACTTCCAAAGTAACTCTATCAAGATATTTGCATGTGCAAATGCAACAGAAGATCACTAAGCATATCAAAACACAGACTACTGTAGCTCAGTCTAATGACCAAATTAAAACATTGGATGAGCCCAGACTTTGGAACAATTAATCAAAGATAGTCATATAACTTTACTAAATGAAATCAATGGGATGGCTAATGACATAAAGGTGATCAAGAAGACACTAGAAGAGCATAAAAAGGAATTTGAAAGACTAAATAGAAAAATAGCAGATATCACAAAGATTAAAGATACTGTAAACCAAATAAAAATATTAGAGACACACAACAGCAGACTTGAAGAGGCAGAAGAAAGAGTAAGTGAACTAGAGGACAGGACAACTAAGTTTGAAAACAAAAAAGAGCATATGGCCAAAAAGATGAACAATTTTGAATTGGATCTCAGAGAAGTGATGGACAAAACAAAGCACACAAATATAAGAATCACTTGGTATCACAGAAGGAGAAGAAAAGCATAAAGGGCTAGGAAGATTAGTTAAGGATATAATGGGGGAAATTTTCCCAACCCTCATAAAGGACTAAATATGCAATTCAAAGAAGCCCAATGAATTCCAAATAGAATAAATCCAAAAAGGCCTTCCCCAAGACATGTGCTAATCAGTCTGTAAAATGTTAAACAGAAGCAGAAAATCCCGAAAGCAGCAAGAAAAAAAATCTGCTATCAACAACGAAAACCACATAAGAATGAGTTCAGATTACTCAACTGGCACTGTGGAGGCAAAAAGCAGTGGTATGATATATTTAAGATGATGAAAGAGAAATACTTCCAACTAAGAATTCTGTACTTAGCCAAATTGTCCTTCAAACCTGAATCAGAAATTAAAATTTTCACAGATAAACAAATGCTGAAAGAATTTGTGAAAGAGTTACTGGCTCTTCAAGGAATGCTAAAGAGTGTTCTGCTGGCTGAAAAAAAATACAGGAAAGGGAAGTCTGAAGGAGGCAGAGAATTGAAGAGTACCACTAAGGGTAGTTTAAAGGATAGAAAGAGAAAGAGGGAAAAGAATATATAAGACTGACAAATAAAATCCAAAGAATAAGATGGTGGATTCAAAAAACTCCTTTAGAATGATAACTTTGAATTTTAAGACTGAACTTAAGAATTAAAAAGTACAGATTGGCAGAATGGATTAAGAAATATAATTCAGCTATATACTGTTTATAAGAGATGCATCTTAGACACAAGAATACAATTAGGTTGAAAATTAAAGGATGGAAAAATAGGTTCCATGAAAGCTATAACCAAAGGAAAACAGGTTTAGCTATACCAATATGGTACAAAATAGACTTTAAATGTAAAGACATTATAAGGGACAGAGAAGGACACTATATATTAACAAAAGGGACAGTTCACCAAGAAGACATAACAATCATAAATGTTTATGATCCCAATCAAGGAGCTCTAAAGAACATGAGACAAACATTGGCAAAATGGAGGGAAGAGATAGAAATTTCAACAGTAACAGTAGGAGACTTCAATACACTACTTTCCTCTATAGGTAGAACAACCAGACAGAGGATCGACAAGGAAATAGATAAATAATTTGACAAATGAATTAAACTTAGCAGACATGTATAGGATTTTACACCCCCAAACACCAAGATATACATTCTTCTGTAGTGTTCATGAAATATTCTCCAGGATAGATCATATGCTGGGGCACAAAATTTTATAAAAGTAGAAACATTGATATTATTCACAGCACTTTCTCTGATCACAATGGAATGAAGCTGGAAATTAATAACCACCAAAGAATGAGACCTTTCACAAATATGTGAAAATTAAATAACATACCCTTAAACAACCAGTGGGTCAAAGAAGAAATTGCTAGAGAAATCAGTAGCTATCTGGGGACAAATGAAAATGAGAATACAACACATCAGAATTTATGGAATACTGCAAAGGTTGTGCTGAGAGGTAAATTAATAGCATTAATTGATGACTTAACTGCTCATCCGGAGAAACTTGAGAAAGAACTGCAAACTAACTCTAAAATGAAAAAGAGAAATAACAAAGATTAAAGGAGAGTTAAATGAACAATAGAATATTAGAAAGAATCAATAAAACCAAAAAAGGTGGTTCTTTGAGAAAATCAATAAAATTGATGGACCACTAGCAAGCTGGACAAAGAAAAAAGAGAAAGGATGTAAATAAGCAAAATTTAAAAATGAGAAGAGGGTCATTACCACAGACCCTGAAGAAATAAAAAAAAATCATAGAAGGATACTATGAACAACTATATACCAACAAACCAGACAACCTAGATGAAATGAACAAATAAATAAAGTGCACATATGAAAGACCCATATCCATTATTATACTCAATGATGAGACCCTGAAAGCTTTCCCCTTAAGACTGGGAATGAGACAAGGATGCCCTCGGTCACCACTATTATTCAACTTTGTACTATAAGTTCTAGCTAGAGAAATCAGGCAGGAAGAAAAAATACAGGGCATCCAAGTTGGAAAGGAAGAAGTAAAAGTCTCATTATTTGCAGATGGCATAATACTATACTTGTAAAATCCTAAGAAATCTACTACAAAGTTACTTGAGCTAATAAACAAATTCAGCAAGGTGATGGGTTATAAAATTAATGTGCAAAAAATGTTTTATACACAAGCAGTGACCTAACTGAGGAGTCAATTAATACAAAAATCCATTCAAAATAGCAAATCGTAGAATAAAATCACAAAGAATGAACTTAACTAGGCAATATGGTATAACAGATGAATGAATACTGTGCAGCAGTAAGACAAAATGACATTCTGAAGCACATGACGATGGATGAACCTTGAGGACATAATGCTGAGTGAAGTAAGTCAGACATAAAAGACTAGATACTATATGATTCCACTGTTAAGACAATGGTAAAGGTAAAATGTTAAGGACTTGTACACATAAAACTACATAACACTGCTAAAAGAAATCAAAGAAGACCTAATATGTTGAAAGATATTCCCTTTTCATGGATAGGAAGGTTAAATGTGTTAAGAAGTCAATCTATTCAAGTTGATCTACAGATTCAATGCAGTACCAATCAAAATTCTAACAACCTACTTTGAAGACTTGGAAAAGGTAGCTACCAAATTAATCTGGAAGGGAAAAAGACCCTGAAAAGCTAAAAGGATCTTAAGAAAGAAAAATGAAATGGGAGGAATAACCCTTCCTGATTTTAAAACTTACTGTAAAGCCACAGTGGTCAAAACAGCATGGTTCTGGCACAAAGATAGAAGTTTTGACCAATGGAAACAATTGAGAGCACAAAAATAGACCACCAAATCTATGGTGAACTGATTTTGCCTAGGCCTGCAAATGCACTAAACTGGTACAACACAGTTTTTTTTAAATAAATGGGCATGGGAGAATTAGATATCAATAGTCAAAAGAATGAAAGAGGACCCTTACCCTACACCCTATATGAAAATTAACTGAAAGTGGATCAAACACCTAAGTATAAGAAGCAATACCAGAAAACTCCTAGAAGAAAATGTAGGGAAACATCTTCAAGATCTAGTAATAGGAGGTAGCTTCCTAAACTTTACACCCAAAGCACAAGCAACAAAAGAAAAACTAGATGAATGGGATTTCCTCAAAATCAAATGTTTTTGGACTTCAAAAGACTTTGTCAAAAAGGTGAAGAGGCAGCCAAATCAATGGGAGAAAATATTTGGAAATCACACATCAGATAAAAGTTTGATATCATATATGCATAAAGAAACCATAAAACTCAACAACAAAAGTACAAACAACCCAGTTATAAAATGAGCAAAATATATGATAAGCATTTTTCTGGAAAGCAAATACAAATGGCTAAAAAGCATGTAAAGAGATGCTCATTTTCTTTACCAATAAGAGAAATACAGATCAAGACTACAATGAGATACTGCCTCATACCTATATGAATGGTTACTATCAAACAAACAGGAAACTGCAAATGTTTGAGAGAATATGGAGAAATTGGAACACATATACACTGCTGGTGGGAATGTATAATAGTACAGCCATTATGGAATACACTTTGGCAGTTACTTAGGAAATGAAATATCTAGTTGCCCTATGACACAGCAATACCACTACTCGGTATATTCTCAAATGAGCTGAAAGCAGTGACACAGATGTTTGCGTACTGATGTTCATAGCAGCATTATTCACAATCACCCAAAGATGGAAACAATCCAAATACCCATCAACAGATGAGTGGATTAACAAAATGTGGTATAACAGGTGATTGAATACTGCACAGCAGTAAGACAAAATGACATTCTGAAGCACATGACAACATAGATGAGCTTTGAGGACATAATGCTGAGCAAAATAAGTCAGACACAAAAGGCTAGATACTATGTGATTCCACTTTTAAGACAATGGTAAAAGTAAAATCAGAGGTTTGTAGTCAGAGTTCAGGGATCTAGACATTCATGGAAGCTAGAGATGGGTTAACAGTTATCTGATGAGGTTGAACCTAAATGGAAGGGAATGGATAGAAATGAAGATGGTTCACTAGTAGGTCTATAATTAATATTACCATGTTGAAGGTGAGCATGATTGAAAGAAATTGTCTAGACCCAAGTTTCCCACCAATTAACACTACAAATAAACGTAAGTTTTTGCATGGACTACTGTAAAGGTATGAATCTTGTAAAAGAGTGTGCAAGTTTTAAGGTACAGGGGGAAACTGCTATTGCATGCTATGTGTTTAAAAGGAAAACATCAACAGTATGGCAGCAACACCAGGGATAAATAATGTAGGGAAGGACAAAAGTTAAGGGGAGGTTTTGATTTTCTATTTCTTGAGTGTGCCAGTTTGAATCTGTTGTATAGCCCAGAAAATCCATGTCTTTTAATCCTCATTCAATATGGCTGGGTAGTATCTTTTTGATTGTTTCCATGGAAATATGTCTCTACCCATTCAATGTGGGGTTGCTTGCTGGAGCCCTTAATGAGGGAATCATTTTGGAAAAAGCTTGAGAGAAATCAGAACCAACACTGTCCATACAGCCAGTGACCTTTGGAGATGAAGAAGGAAGACATCCTTGAGTGAGCTTCATGATACAAAAAAACAGGAGAAGAAAGCTAGCAGATGCTGCCATGTGCCCGACCAGCTAAGAGAGAAACTTGGAACTTCATTGGCCTTTCTTGAGTGAAGGTAACCTCTTATTGTTGCCTTAATTTGGACTTTTTTACAGCCTTAGAATTGTAAACTTGCAACTTACTAAATTCCCATTTTTAAAAGCCATTCTGTTTCTGGTATATCACATTAAACCAGCTTTCAAACTAGAACACTGAGGGTGTGTGTACTGGTTATCTTTCTCTAAAGAAAAATTAAATTATCTTAAATTGAGGGTGTGGATGGACTGTTGACTTTGGACATTAATACATGAGGCCCCATGAGTGGAAGTGGCTGAAGGATGCACTGAAAAGTAGAATGGAGAATGACGGTGTACATATATGATTGAATACTGTGCTCTTACAAAAAGGAATGAGGTTGTGAGGCATGTAGCATTGTGAATGAATCTATGGGACATTTTGGTGAGACAAAATAAACCAGGAACAAAAGAGCAAATGTTGTATGATCTCATTTAGAAAGTACTTATAAGAAAATGGGGTCATGGATTGTAAGCTCTTATAGCAGTGACACTTATCTGGAGGGGAAATTTTAATTTCTGAATTTTGAGAGGCTGTTTTATATATGTATAACCTGGTATTAGAGATAAGAATGAAGCTGATCAGGTTGGGATTAAGGTAGTTAATTATACAGGGGTAAGAAAGACATTGTCTATGTTTTAGATCCTCATCTATTCTTTGAGACTAAAGGAAGAAATCTTCATTTTGTCTAGAACCTAAATTTTCTGTAGCACATAATCTATGCCAACCTGTCTGGATAGATCATTTTAAAAATCCAAACACAGGGAGCCCAGAATAAGAGTGAGAGCCTTTGATCCCTGTATAGCTTGATATAATACCTGGATAAATCTCAGAGTATATTAAGCAGATAATCAAAAGTAGAAGCAAAGTCCCTTGAGGGATGGGAGAAAGAATATGGAACTTTTAAACTTTACTACCTGGGAAGCCCCTGATACTGTGTCAAACTTTAGAGACATACAAATCAGTAAGCCAAGCCCTTGATTTTGAGGTTTGCTCTTATCAAACTTATGTATGTAGCAGAGAAGCTTAGCCTACCTATAGGTATGTGTAATAGTTACTTCTAGAGGACTTCTTTTTTTGCTCATGTGTGGCCATTCTCTCTCTCTCTCTCTCTCTCTCTCTCTCTCTCTCTCTCTCTCTCTCTCTCTCTCTCTCTCTAAGTCCAACTTTACAAGTGAAATCATTGCTCTCTTCCCTATGAGGGGCATGACCTCAAAGGGTGGAAGTCTCCTTGGTGGTGTGGGAGATGATTCCCAGGTACAAGCCTCATCCTAGTACCAGGGGATCAACAATGCGATCCTGACCAAAAGGGGGAAATGAAGTGCAACAAATAAGATACTAGTGGCTGAGAGAGTTCAAATAGAATTGATTGACCACTCTGGAAATCACTCTTATACATGCTACAGTTAGACATTGCTACCTATCATAGCTTGCCAAACCCCAACCAAAGCTATTCGTGCCAATCCTAAAGAAAACCTTGGTCAGTATACAAAATTTTACAAAAGTTCCATGCACTAAAATAACTTTCCAGAAACCTACAACTTCCAGAGGGATCCCTAGACCAGATAAGTCTTGAAATGCAGAGGGGTCAGCCCTTTCAGAACATCAACTAGTTCCATCCCCCTCTCCTATATTATAGACAGCTCCTTTCAACATGAAAAAGCTAGAATGGGCAAATACCTCTAAAGAGTGGGAGAAAGATCAAAGGTGTTCATGGAGTTATATAGAAAATTAGGGTTTAACAGATGAGTATGATTGCTGAATCATTGTATTAATATTTCTTTTGGTCTTCAGTGTCTTGGAGCAGGTAGAAGTAAAAATCTTAAATTGTGGAATTGTAACCTATCCCAAACTCTGAAATCTGTTCTGTAACTTGTTGTTCAATGTGCTTTAAGGTTTTTTGCTTTTTTTGATATATGTTATTTTTCACAAAAAAGAAAAATGTCAATTGTGATAATAAAAGCATAGGTATATGAAAGAAAAAAAAGTGTTACCCTGGAGGGAAACTGAGGGAAGTGTACAAGGTCCTCTATGTACTATTTCTTGCAGTTGCATGCAAATCTGCATTTATTTCAAAATAAAAAGTAAAAAAAAAAATGAAACTTTCATAATGGGAAGGAAAGCATAAGTGTTGGTATGAAAATAAGCAGTGACTGCTACATGAGGTATAGAGACTAGGTGGGTTGGTTAAGTATGTTTAGTCTACATAAGGGATTTATTCTAACAATATGGACAGGGCAATTATGAGAGATATAAGTCACATATATTTTGCTTTGTAGGCTACTGTTTTTCAAAATTTTATTCAGAACATATTTGGGTACTGACATCAGGCTTCAGGTGAATTTCAAGACCTTAATTACTAAGAGAATATAATATATTTGTGTTTTTGTTGATTTACTTTAAAAAATGAGAGAATCACAATCATAATAGAGGACTTTGTCATGAACCCCACCCAAATTACAATTAAATTTATAACAAATGCAAGCTTCTTGTTGACTAAGAAGGCAACATAAGATGGTCCAGTATTACCTTCCATCACTAGCAAAATCTGGAAGAGATATCTTCCTCAGAACCCTGGGAAATGGCTAAGGTGCTGTACTAGCTATTCAAGTGCTTAAAAAAAAATGCAGCTCTAAAAATGATAGGAAAAGCTCATGGCTCCCTGGTTGGTCTCTCTGCCATCTCCTCTCTCGCACAATGTGGAGCCAGCGTATGGTTCTATTATAATTCCCTAGCCTTGTTCTGGAGGGAGCAGAATAATGCTATGAACATACTGAAATGTCTGTACATCAGTGTCAATTTATTGGGTGGCAGTCTAAAAGATTGAACCAGGAAACTCATCTCTAGCTTACCTTCCTGGAACTTGCCACACAGGCAGAAGTATTTGTGGATAGCTAAAGCAATGTAGGAAAAAATAAAATCATCCTGGAACAAAAGATTACTTAATTGTTTATGTCTAAAAAGGTTAAGACATACACCAGAACACACAGGAGGTATGGGGAAATTTATTTCATGGGAAGGTAAGGAGACATGCTTATTCCTGTAAATGAGTGATTTCCTTAGGCCACAAGCAGGCGCAAATCCAAGGTAAGACTCAGAAAAGACAGAGAAGACTCTGCACTTCACCTTCACACTGGGCTAATCTTTCTGATAGAAAAACTAAATTCTGAAGAAGAAAACTAGTCAATGCAAATTGAATTTGCAAAGATTTTGAAAGGTATTTTGCATTGATTTGTTTGCTTTGGTTAGGTGCTCAAGGAAATCTCTGCTGGATAACTATATTAAGGAAAATACAGCTCAGGAACTAAATCCCAAAGTTAATGATTCAAAATATTAAAATGCACAGAGTAAGACAAAAGACTACTAGACAAACAAAGCAACAGGTAATGATTTTCCACCCTAAGGCACATGATAAATGTTTAGAAAATATTGTTGAAAAAATATAAGACTTTGGAGATACTGGACATAGACTTTCAAAAAAATTATCTTCAATATGCTCAAAGAGATAAAGGAAAATTAAGAAAAGCAACTAAAGGATATCAATAAATTATGAATGAGCAATGTGAAAATCATAATAAAGTGATGGAAATTTTGCAAAGGAACCAAACAGAATTATTGAAGCTGAAGACCACAATAACTGAAATGAAAACTTACCTAGAGGATTTCCACAGCAGACTGGAGCTTACAGAAAAAAGTATCAGTCAACTGGAAGGCAAGACAATTGAAATAATTCAGACAGAGGATCAAAAAGGAAAAAGAATGGAAAGGTGAAAACAAAGTCTGAGACTTGTATGACACTATCAAGTGTACCTATGTAAGTATTTTAGAAGTCCCAGAAAGAGAAGAAAGAGAAAGTAGCAGAAGGAGCGCTAAATGTAATAATGATAAGAAATTTCTCAAATTTACTGAAAGGCATGAATATGCAGATGCAAAAATGCCAACAAACCCAAACAGGCTACTGGAAGTAAACTATAACCAGGCAGTCAAATTGTTGAATGCCAAAGACGAGGAGAGAGTAGTGAAAGCTGCAAGGGAAAATCAGTATGCTATGTCATGTACAAGGGGGTGCTAAAAAGAGTAAGTGATGATTTCTCACAAGAAAACATGGGGGCAAGAAGGCAATGGTATGAAATACTTAAAGTGCTAAAAGAAAACAATGTCAAACAGAGAATTTTACATCCATGAGATTTATGTCAAAAATGAGGAATATATGGAGACAACTCCAGATAAACAAATCTGAAGGAGTTTGTCACCACTACATCTTCCCTAGAAGCAATGCTAAATTGATTTTTTCAAAAATTGAAAGGAAAGGACACAAGACAGTAAATCAAAGCAACATAAAGAAGTAATGTTTTTCAGTAAAGTAACAATATATGTAATTATAAATGCAAATATCATTGTATTGTATTATTTGGTATGTTACTCCATTTTTTGCTTCTTATATATTCCAAACTGTGAAAAAAATGATGCAAAAAAACTGTGGCTTTGCACATACATATATGAAGAAATAATTTGTAACAATTTCAGCAAAAAGATTGGGGTTGGCAGAGGAGTGTGGGAACTGTTTGTGTTTGCTATTGAAAGTCAGTTAGTATTAAACCAAACCTGATTATTATAGATTTAGGATGTTAAATTTAAGCTGCATGGTAACTACAGAGAAAATATCTGAAAAATATTGAGAGAAGAAAGTTAGATGAGACCCAAAACAGTTCACTAAAAAAAATCAAATAAATATGAAAGTGAGTACTAGTAGAAGAATTGAGGGGAAAATGTGTGACTTACAAAGATCAAATAGAAAAATGGCAGAAGAATGTTATATATTACCACTTGTTACTTTAAATGTGAAAGGACTAAGCTTTCCATCAAAAGGCTGAAAGTCACAGAATGAATAAAAATACATGAGCTAAGTATATATATGTCTCTAAGAGATTCACCTTAAATTCAAAACCACAAGTATTTAAAAGTGAAAGACTGTAAAAAATATGTATCATGCAAACAGTAAGCAAAAGGGAGCTGGGGTACTTATACCAAAATCAGATAAAATAGTATTTAAGTTAAAAATTATTATGAGGGACAAAGAAGGTCACTAATACTGATTAAGTCATTTCAACAAAGACATTATAATTATAAATATATCTGCATCAATATCCGAGCCACAGAATATATGAAGGATTATTGATAGATTTGAAGGATTATACATTAATAGGATTTCAAAACATCACTTTCATTCATGGGTAGAAGAACTAGACAGATGATTAATAAGAAAATGGAAGATGTTCATGATTCTATAAACCAATTAGACCTAACAGACATATATAGAACAATTGGCCAACAGTAGAAGATATACATTATTCTCTAATGCAACCAGGTGATTCTCCAGAACAGACCATTTATTGGGTCACAGAACAAGTTTCTTTAAATTGAAAAATACTTAAATCATAAAACAGATCCTTTCCAACTACAATATTATGAAAGTGGACATCAGTAACAGAGAACTGGAAAATTGTCAAATGTATGGAAATTAAACAACTCACTCTTATTTTTTCCATGAAGACAATTTCTCTGTCCATTCTTTTTTAAAAATATTTTTATTGACAAATCTTCATACATAGTCCATACGTGATGTACAATCAATGGCTCACAATGTCATCACAGAGCTATAGAGCTCTAACTCTGAATCTCAGGTGCCACATAAATATCTGAAGTTTCTGAGAACAGCCAGGTTATATGAACAGCTCAATATCTCAGAATTTAGAAATAACAGTCTAAAATCCTGAATATATATGACTGCTGTAAGAGCTTACAATCTAGGAACCTTTACAATAGGCCTTAATCTGATAACCCATGTTCAACCCATGTTTAACCTTTGGTTCAACAAGCTTTCATATTATAGTTAGTCTACATAAGTAAGGTATGATATTTGAACTTTTGTTCCTGACATTCATTCAACATACAGTTCTTAAGGTTCATACACCTAGTTGCACGACTCACACCTTCATTTCTTCTTGTGGCTGCTCAATAGTCCATTGAATGCATACACCACATTTTCCCCTTGCATTTCTCAGTTGTTGTAACTGAGAAATGCAAACACTGCCATCATAAACAGCAGTGTGGAAGCATCTACTCATGCCCACACATTCAGCTCCTTCAGGCATGTACTGAGCAATGGGGTTGCTGGATCATATAGCAACCCCACCCCTAGCCTCCTGCGGAACCACCACACTGCCCTCCAAGGGACTGCACCTCTCAGTTTCCCTGACAGTGAATAGGTACATCTCTTTCTCTGCACTTACTCCAGTACTAGTTTCTCTTTGTTCATTTTTAAACAGTTTTATTCACACATAATACAATCCAGACTAAGTAAATAGACATGCTTTCACCATCATAATCCATATGAAACATTTCCTTTCTTCCACAAAGAATCCATACCCCTTCCCCATGCCTCCTACCTGTTAACACTTAGATTTGGTATAATGCCTTTGTTATATTCTGCGGAAGTATATTACAGTCTTATGTTGACGATAGACCCTAGATTGTATTGATTATATTTTGTCCAGTATACCATTCATTTTCAACCCCTTGCAATATCGACATTCATTTGTTCTCCCTCATGCAAAAACATTTTTTTATTTGTACAATTCATCACCATCATTGTCCACTCTAGGCATTCCTAAGTTGTATGGTCACAGTCTTTATCCTCTTTCATTCTAATTTCTTACATGCGCCAAGCCCATCTCCCTAAATCATACTCACATTCACTTCATTCAGTGTACTTAGATTACTTTGCTACAATCAGGTAGTATTGTGCTATCCATTTCTGAATTTTTACAATCAGTATTGTTGTACAATCTGCCTTCCTTAGCACCAAATGTGCAATCTCTACTGTATTCTTATCTCCTGAAAACTTGTGTTCTTAACATCAACCCTCAAAGTCCACTCATTGTTAGTTCATATTAGTGATACCATACAATATTTGTTTCTTTTGCTTTTGACTAATTTCACTCAGCATAATGTCCTCAAAGTTGATCCACACTGTTAAATGTTTCATGACTTAGATATTCTATCTTACAGCTGCACAGTATTCCAGCATGTGTTTATACCACAGCTTGTTTAACCACTCATCAGTTGATGGACATTTGGGCTGTTTCCATCTTATGACAATCATAAATGATGTTGCTATAAACATTGTTGTGCAAATGCCCATTATGTCCTTGCCTTCAGTTCCTCTAAATATATACCTAGTAATGGGATTGCTGGGTCATATGGTAATTCTAGACTTAGCTTCCTGAGGAACTGCCAATCTGTCGTACAAACTGGTTGCATCATTTAACATTCACACCAACAATGGATGTGTGCCTCTTTCCCCACATTCTCTCCAGCACTTGTCATTTTCTGTTTTTTCTTATGATAGCCATTTTAGTGAGTGTAAAATGATATCTATTGTGGTTTTGATTTGCATTTTCCTAATAGTCAGTGAAGTAAAGCATCTTTTAATGTGCCTTTTAGTGATTCATATTTCCCTTTCTAAGAAACGTCTATTCAAGTATTTTGCCCATTTCTTAATTAGGTTGCTTGTCCTTTTGTTGTTGAGTTGAAGAATCTCTTTATATATTCTGAATACTAAACCCTTGTCTTTATGTGGTTTCAAAATATTTTCTCCCATTGTATAGCTGCCTTTTTACTTTCCTGAAAAAGTTCTTTAATGCATAAAAGTGTTTAATTTTGCAGAGATCCCATTTATCTATTTCTTTTTTCACAGCTCAGGCTTTGGTTATAATGTCTAGAAAACCACCTCCTATTACAATATTTATAAGATATTTCTTTACATTTTCTTCTAGCACTTTAATTATCTTAACTCTAATGTTTATATCTTTGATCCATGTTCAGTTCATTTCTGTATAAGGTGTGAGATATGAATCCTCTTTCATTCTTTTGTATATGGATATCCAGTCCTACAAACACTGTTTATTGAAGAGGCTGCTGTGTCCCAGGTGGGGTGGCTTGACTACCTAATCACAGATTCATTGCCAATAGATAAGAGGATCTAGTACTCAACATTCAATTCAATTCTATTGGTCAGTACATCTACCTTTATGTCAGTACCATGATGTTTTGACCGCTGTAGCTTCAGAATATGCTTTAAAGTCAGGCATATTGACTTCCTAATTCATTTTTGCTTTCTCAAGATATTTTTAGCTGTTCAGGGCACCCTGCCCTTCCAACAAATTTGGTTATTGGTTTTTCTATTTCTGCAAAATAAGCTTTTGTATGTTAATTGGTATTGCATTGAATCTATAAATCAATTTTGATAGAATTGACATTTTAACTATATTTAGTCCTCTCATCTTTGAAAATGTCATGCCCTTCCACTTATTTAGGTCTTCAAGATTTTTTTAGCATTTTTTTTGTAGTTTCCTGTGTATAGGTCTTTTGTATCTTTTCTTAAATTTATTCCTAAATATTTGATTCTTTTGGTTGCTATTGTAAGTGGAATTTTTTTTTCTTGATTTCCTCCTCAGATTGCTCATCACTAATGTAGAGAAACAATACTGATTTTGGGCATGGATCTTGTAGCCTGCCACTTCGCTGTACTCATTTATTAACTCTAGTAGCTTTGCTGTAGATATTTTGGATTTCCGACATATAGTATTATGTCATCTGCAAACAGTGGGAGTTTTACATTTTCCTTTCCAATTTTGGATGCCTTTTATTTTTTCTTGTCTAATTCCTTTTCCTAGAACTTCCAGCACAATGTTGAATGGCAATGGTGACAATCAGCATCCTTGTCTTGTCCCTGACCTTAGACAGAATGCTTTCAGTCTTTCCCAACTGAGGATAATGTTAGCTGTGGATTTCTCATATATTCCTTTTTATCATGTTGAAGATATTCCCTTCAATTCTTATCCTTTGACTTGTTTTCAGTAAGAAATGACATTGAATTTTGTCAAATGCTTTTTGTGCATCAATCAGGATGATCATGTAGCTTTCCTACTTGGATATGTTGATATGGTGTATTACATTAATTGATTTTCTTATGTTGATACAGCCTTGCATACCTGCAATAAATCCAACTTGGTCATGGTGTGTGTGTATATATATATGTGTGTATATATATATTATTGTATGGGCAAGCTCTGGGAATCAAACTGGGTCTCTAACATGGCAGGCAAGAATTATGCTGCTAAGGAACCATTGCACCACCTTGTATAATTCTTTTAATGTGCTATTGGATTTGATTTGAGAGATTTTGTTGAGGATTTTTAAATCTATATTCATTAAAGAGATTGGTCTGTAATTTTCTTTTCTTGTAGTATCTTTCTCTGACTTTGTTATTAGGGTGATATTGGTTTCACAGGGTGAGTTAGGTAGCTTTCCCTCCTCTTCAACTTTTTTGAAGAGTTTGAGCAGGATTGGTACCAATTCTTTCTTGGATGCTTGTTAGAATTCACATGTGAAGCCATCTGATCATTGACTATTGTTTTTGGAAGCATCTTGATGATTGATCTAATCTCTTGATTTGTGATTGGTTTGTTGAGGTTGTCTATTTCTTCTTGAGTCAATACTGTTTGTTCATGCCTTTCTAGGAAGTTGTCCATTTCATCTATATTGTATTTGACTCCTCCTTTATTTCTGTAGAGTCAGTGGTTATGTCTCCTCTTCCATTTCTGATTTTATTTTTTTGCACCTTCTTTTTTTGTCAGCTTAGCTAAGGGTCCATTGATTTTATCGATTTTCTTAAAGAACCAACTACTAGTTTTGCTGATTGTCTTGATTGTTTTCATGTTCTCAATTTTATTTGTTTCTGCTTTAAGATTCATTATTTCTTTCTTTTTGTTTGCTTGGATGTTAGTTTGCTATTGTTTTACTAGTTCTTCCAAGTGAACAGCTAAAACCTTGATTTCTGCTCTTTCTTCTTGTTTAATATAGGTACTTAAGGCAATAAATTTCCCTTTCAGCATTGCCTTTGCTGTATCCCACAAAGTTTAATATATTGCATTTTCAATTTCATTTGCCTCAAGATACTGATTTCTCTTGTAATTCTTTCCTGGCCCACTGGTTGTTTAAGAATGTGTTGTTTAGCCTCCATATATTTGTGAATTTTCTGGCCCTCTGCCTTCTGTTGATTTCTAATGTGATTCCTTAATGATCTGAGAAAGTATTTTATATGATTTCAATTTTTTTTTAATTTATTGGGACTTGCTTTGTGCCCCAGCATATGGTCTATCCTTGAGAATGATACACGAGCACTTGAGAAAAATGTGGATCCTGCTGTTGTGAGTTGTAATGTTCTGTAAATATCTTTTAAGTCTAGTTCATTTACCATATTATTTAAAATCTGTTTCCATATTGATCCTCATCCTCTGTGTAGATCTTGTATATCTATTGATGGGAGTAGGGAATTGAAGTTTCCAACTATTATGATACAAGTGTCTACTTCTTTCAGTGTTCTCAGTGTTTGCATCATGTATTTGGAGCACTCTGGTTCAGTTAAAAAATATTGATGATTGTTATGTTTTCTTCTTGAATTGTTCCTTTTATTAATGCATAGTGTCCTTCTTTGTCTCTTCTAAATGTTTTACATTTGAAGTCTAATTTATGGGATATTAGTATAGCTCCTCCTGCTGTTTTCTGATTGTTGTTTTTAAGAAATATCTTTTCCCAACCTTTCATTTTCAAACTGTGTTTGCCCTTGAGTCTAAAATGAGTCCCCTGTAGACAGTATATAGATGGGTCCCGGTTTTTTAATTCTTTCTGCCTGTCTATATCTTTTGATTGGGAAGTTTAATCCATTAACATTTTTTTATTAATTAAAAAAGATTAACTAACAAAACAATTAGAAATCATTCCATTCTACATACACATTCAGTAATTCTTGTCATCATCACATAGTTGCATATTCCTCATTTCTTAGTACATTTGCATCGATTTATGAAAAGAAATAAAAAAGACAACAGAAAAAGAAATAAAACGATAATAGAGAGAAAAAAAACTATACCTCACATGCAGCTTCATTCAATATTTTAACATAATTATATTACAATTAGGTAGTATTGTGCTGTCCATTTCTGAGTTTTTGTATCCAGTCCTGTTGCACAGTCTGTATCCCTTCAGTTCCAATTACCCATTCTCTTACCCTATTTCTATCTCCTGATGGTCTCTGTTACCAATGACATATTCCAAGTTTATTCACTAATGTCAGTTCATATCAGTGGGACCATACAGTATTTGTCCTTTAGTTTTTGGCTAGCCTCACTCAGCATAATGTTCTCTAGGTCCATCCATGTTATTACATGCTTCATAAGTTTATTCTGTCTTAGAGCTGCGTAATATTCCATCATGAGTATATACCACGGTTTGTTTAGCCACTCGTCTGTTGATGGACATTTTGGCTGTTTCCATCTCTTTGCAATTGTGAATAATGTTGCTATAAACATTGGTGTGCAAATGTCTGTTTGTGTCTTTGCCCTTAAGTCCTCTGAGTAGATACCTAGCAATGGTATTGCTGGGTCATATGGCAATTCTATATTCAGCTTTTTGAGGAACCGCCAAACTGCCTTCCACAGTGGTTGCACCATTTGACATTCCCACCAACAGTGGATAAGTGTGTCTCTTTCTCCGCATCCTCTCCAGCACTTGTCATTTTCTGTTTTGTTGATAATGGCCATTCTGGTGGGTATGAGATGATATCTCATTGTGGTTTTGATTTGCAATTCTCTAATGGCCAGGGACATTGAGCATCTCTTCATGTGCCTTTTGGCCATTTGTATTTCCTCTTTTGAGAGGTGTCTGTCCAAGTCTTTTTCCCATTTTGTAATTGGGTCTTTTTGTTGTTGAGTTGAACAATCTCTTTATAAATTCCGGATACTAGACCTTTATCTGATATGTCATTTCCAAATATTGTCTCCCATTGTGTAGGCTGTCTTTTTACTTTCTTGATGAAGTTCTTTGATGCACAAAAGTGCTTAATTTTGAGGAGCTCCCATTTCTTTCTTTCTTTCCTCAGTGCTCTTGCTTTAGGTTTAAGGTCCATAAAACCGTCTCCAATTGTAAGATTCATAAGATATCTCCCTACATTTTCCTTTAACTGTTTTATGGTCTTAGACCTAATGTTTAGGTCTTTGATCCATTTTGAGTTAACTTTTGTATAGGGTGTGAGATATGGGTCCTCTTTCATTCTTTTGCATATAGATATCCAGTTCTCTAGGCACCATTTATTGAAGAGACTGTTCTGTCCCAGGTGAGTTGGCTTGACTGCCTTATCAAAGATCAAATGTCCATAGATGAAAGGGTCTATATCTGAGCACTCTATTCGCTACAATTGGTCGATATATCTATCTTTATGCCAGTACCATGCTGTTTTGACCACTGTGGCTTCATAGTATGCCTTAAAGTCAGGCAGTGTGAGACCTCCAGCTTCGTTTTTTTTCCTCAAGATACTTTTAGCAATTCGGGGCACCCTGCCCTTCCAGATAAATTTGCTTATTGATTTTTCTATTTCTGAAAAATAAGTTTTTGGGATTTTGATTGGTAGTGCGTTGAATCTGTAAATCAATTTAGGTAGAATTGACATCTTAACTATGTTTAGTCTTCCAATCCATGAACATGGTATGCCCTTCCATCTATTTAGGTCTTCTGTGATTTCTTTTAACAGTTTCTTGTAGTTTTCTTTGTATAGGTCTTTTGTCTCTTAGTTAAATTTATTCCTAAGTATTTTATTCTTTTAGTTGCAATTGTAAATGGAATTTATTTCGTGATTTCCCCCTCAGCTTGTTCATTGCTAGTGTATAGAAACACTACAGATTTTTGAATGTTGATCTTGTAACCTGCTACTTTGCTGTACTCGTTTATTAGCTCTAGTAGTTTTGCTGTGGATTTTTCTGGGTTTTCAACCTATAGTATCATATCATCTGCAAACAGTGATAGTTTTACTTCTTCCTTTCCAATTTTGATGCCTTGTATTTCTTTTTCTTGTCTAATTGCTCTGGCTAGAACTTCCAACACGATGTTGAATAACAGTGGTGATAGTGGACATCCTTGTCTTGTTCTTGATCTTAGGGGGAAAGTTTTCAATTTTGCCCCATTGAGGATGATATTGGCTGTGGGTTTTTCATATATGCCCTTTATCATTTTAAGGAAGTTCCCTTGTATTCCTATCCTTTGAGGTGTTTTCAACAGGAAAGGATGTTGAATCTTGTCAAATGCCTTCTCTGCATCAATTGAGATGATCATGTGATTTTTCTGCTTTGATTTGTTGATATGGTGTATTACATTAATTGATTTTCTTATGTTGAACCATCCTTGCATACTTGGGATGACTCCTACTTGGTCATGATGTATAATTCTTTTAATGTGTTGCTGGATTTGGTTTGCTAGAATTTTGTTGAGGATTTTTTGCATCTATATTCATTAGAGAGATTGGTCTTTAGTTTTCTTTTTTTTTAATATCCTTGCCTGGTTTTGGTATGAGAGTGATGTTGGCTTCATAGGATGAATTAGGTAGCTTTCCCTCCACTTCAATTTTTTTGAAGAGTTTGAGCAGGGTTGGTGCTAATTCTTTCTGGAACGTTTGGTAGAATTCATATGTGAAGCCATCTGGTCCTGGACTTTTCTTTTTGGGAAGCTTTTGAATGACTGATTCAATTTCTTTACTTGTGATTGGTTTGTTGAGGTCATCTATTTCTTCTTGAGTCAAAGTTGGTTGTTCATGCCTTTCTAGGAACTTGTCCATTTCATCTACATTGTTGTATTTATTAGCATAAAGTTGTTCATAGTTTCCTGTTATTACCTCCTTTATTTCTGTGGGCTTAGTGGTTATGTCTCCTCTTTCATTTCTGATCTTATTTATTTGCATCCTCTCTCTTCTTCTTTTTGTTAATCTTGCTAAGGGCCCATCAATCTTGTTGATTTTCTCATAGAACCAACTTCTGATCTTATTGATTTTCTCTATTGTTTTCATGTTCTCAATTTCATTTATTTCTGCTCTAATCTTTGTTATTTCTTTCCTTTTGCTTGCTTTGGGGTTAGTTTGCTGTTCTTTCTCCAGTTCTTCCAAGTGGACAGTTAATTCCCGAATTTTTGCCCTTTCTTCTTTTTTGATATAGGCATTTAGGGCAATAAATTTCCCTCTTAGCACTGCCTTTTCTGTGTCCCATAGTTTTTGATATATTGTGTTTTCATTTTCATTCACCTCGAGATATTTACTGCTTTCTCTTGTAATTTCTTCCTTGACCCACTGGTTGTTTAAGAGTGTATTATTGAGCCTCCACGTATTTGTGAATTTTCTGGTACTCTGCCTATTATTGATTTCCAACTTCATTTCTTTATGATCTGAGAAAGTGTTGTGTATGATTTCAATCTTTTTAAATTTTTTGAGACTTGCTTTGTGACCCAGCATATGGTCTATCTTTGAGAATGATCCATGAGCACTTGAGAAAAAGTTGTATCCTGCTGTTGTGGGGTGTAATGTCCTATAAATGTCTGTTAAGTCTAGCTCATTTATTATAATATTCAAATTCTCTGTTTCTTTATTGATCCTCTGTCTAGATGTACTGTCCATTGATGAGAGTGGGGAATTGAACTCTCCAACTAATATGGTGGATATGTCTTTTTCCCTTTTCAGTATTTGCAGTGTATTCCTCACATATTTTGGAGCATTCTGATTCGGTGCATATATATTTATGATTGTTATATCTTCTTATTTAATTGTTCCTTTTATTAGTAGATAGTATCCTTCTTTGTCTCTTTTAACTGTTTTACATTTGTAGTCTAATTTGTTGGATATTAGTACAGCTACTCCTGGTCTTTTCTGGTTGTTATTTGCATGAAACATCTTTTCCCAACCTTTCACTTTCAACCTATGTTTATCTTTGGGTCTAAGATCTGTTTCCTGTAGACAGTATATAGAAGGTTCCTGGTTTTTAATCTATTCTGCCAGTCTATGACTTTTGATTGGGGAATTCAGTCCATTAACATTTAGAGACAACATAACATTAGTTGTCTCAGATCCTGTATCTCATTAGTCAACTAAATAGTTAACTAAATAGTTAATTTAGTCCATTAACTATTTGGGTAATACTTTCCTCTACCACGTTGCCTTTTGTATTATATATATCATATCTAATTTTCCTTCTTTCTACACTCTTCTCCACACCTCTCTCTTCTGTCTTTTCGTATCTGTCTCTAGTGCTCCCTTTAGTATTTCTTGCAGAGCTGGTCTCTTGGTCGCAAATTCTCTCAGTGACTTTTTGTCTGAAAATGTTTTAATTTCTCTCTCATTTTTGAAGGACAATTTTGCTGGATATAGAATTCTTGGTTGGCAGTTTTTCTCTTTTAGTAATTTAAATATATCATCCCACTGTCTTCTTGCCTCCATGGTTTCTGCTGAGAAATCTACACATAGTCTTATTGGGTTTCCCTTGTATGTGATGGATTGTTTTTCTCTTGCTGCTTTCAAGATCCTCTCTTTCTCTTTGACCTCTGACATTCTAACTAGTAAGTGTCTTGGAGAATGCCTATTTGGATCTATTCTCTTTGGGGTTCGCTGCACTTCTTGGATCTGTAATTTTAGGTCTTTCATACGAGTTGGGAAATTTTCTGTGATAATTTCTTCCATTAGTTTTTCTCCTCCTTTTCCCTTCTCTTCTCCTTCCGGGACACCCACAACATGTATATTTGTACGCTTCATGTTATCATTCAATTCCTTGAGCCCCTGTTCAAATTTTTCCATTCTTTTCCCTATAGTTTCTGTTTCTTTTTGGATTTCAGATGTTCCATCCTCCAGTTCACTAATTCTAACCTCTGTCTCTTGAAATCTACCATTGTAGGTTTCCATTGTTTTTTTCATCTCTTCTACTGTATCTTTCATTCCCATAAGTTCTGTGATTTGTTTCTTCAGACTTTCCATTTCTTCTTTTTGTTCATTCCTTGCTTTCTTCATGTCCTCCCTCAATTTATTGATTTGGTTTTTGAAGAGGTTTTCCATTTCTGTTCGTATATTCAGAATTAGTTGTCTCAGCTCCTGTATCTCATTTGAACTATTGGTTTGTTCCTTTGATTGGGCCATATCTTCAATTTTCCTGGTGTGATTTGTTATTTTTTGCTGGTGTCTGGACATTTAATTACCTTAATTAGTTTATTCTGGAGATTGCTTTCACTTATCTTACCTAGGGATTTCTTGGTAGATGAGTTTGTAATCTATCTGTTCAATGACCTTCAGTTCAGCTTTTTCTGGGCCTCTAGCTTAAGTTTTGTTTAACAGAGCATAAATTTTCAGTTCTTATTTTCTTGTTTCTTGTCCTGCTTGTAAGGTGCCTTTTCCCTCCCTACCCTTGGGAGGGTCTACATAGGTATTACAGACTCCAGCCAGGTTTTCCTGGACTAAGCTGGCCTCCTTTCGGGGGGAAGGAGTCACCTGCATCAGTTTTTCCTGAGTGTGAGACCCAGCAGGTTGAAAGACTTTCCTGTGAAGTCTCTGGGCTCTGTTTTTCTTATCCTGCCCAGTATGTGGTGCTTGTCTGTCTGAGGGTCCCACCAGCAAAATATGTTGTGGCTCCTTTAACTTTGGAAGGCTCTCCCTGCTGGGGGCATGGTGGAGACAGAGGAAAGGTTGTAGGCTGGTTTTAATGGCTTCAAATTGCAAAGCCCTGGGATCTGAATTCCTTGAGAGATAGACTCCACCTGAGTTGCAGCTCACCCCTCCTGTGGGGAAGGCCCAAGTGGTAGACAGCCCTGAAAGCAGCCTGCTTCTGCATTTGGGGTAGTTGCAGCCTGTGCAATCCCGGCGCTGAGTCCATAGGCAACCAAGCCTCCGCAGAAACAGCCGCAGAAGGCTCGGTTTCGTCCCCTTTCCTCTCTTTCAGTCAATCCAACAGGTGACTTCCACCCCAATCAGTTTTGCCTGAGCTGGGGGCCCACCCCTAGTAGTCAGAATTTGTCCATCAATGCCACCACTGGTGTTTGGTTGGACTCAGTCCCTGCTACTGTTGGAGACTCTTTCCTTTCCCTCTGGGAAGCCGCCTGTGGGGGTGGGGCACCGGTCACCGGCTGCCGCGGCTTGGTGAACTCGCTTTTCCGAGACTTGCAGCCAGTTTGGGAAGCCGCCCATGAGGGAGGGGCGCTGGCCGCTGGCCGTCGCGGCTTGGGGAAGCACGCACTGCTCAGGAAACTCACCGCTGTGGAGATTCACAGCCAGTCCAGCTGGTCCAGACTGGGATACGCTGTGTGTCTGGTCTCTGCCGTGGCTCCGGGAGCTGTTCTGTACTGTTTCTGGTCACTTAGTAGTTGTTCTGGAGGATGAATTAAAGTGCGTGCACCTTACCAAGCCGCCATCTTGGCCCAAGCTAATCCATTAACTTTCAATGTTATTAAAATTGGGCAGTACTTTTTTCTACCATTTTGCCTTTGGGATTTTATATGTCATATCTAATTTTTTCTTTTAATTTTACTGATAGTTTTCATTTCTACACTATTCTCTAAACTTCTCTCACCTGCCTTTTCCTATCTGCCTGTAGTGCTCCCTTTAGAATTTCTTGCAGAGCCATTCTCTTTGTCACACATTCTCTCAGTGATTGTTCATCTAAATATATTTTAATCTTCTCCTCGTTTTTGAAGGACACTTTTGCTGGGTATAGAATTCTTGGTTGGAATTTTTTCTCTTTTATAATCTTAATGATATCATATCACTGCTTTCTCACCTCCATGGTCTCTGTTAAGAGATCCACACATAGTCTTAATGAGCGTCCCTTGTATGTGATGGATTGCTTTTCTCTTGCTGCTTTCAAAATTCACTCTTTGTCTTTGACATTTGACAATCTGATTAGTAAGTGTCTTGGAAAGGCTTAATTAAATCTGTTCTGTTTGGAGAATGTGCACTTCTTGGATCTTAATTTTATGTCTTTCATATGGGATGGGAAATATTCAGTGGTTATTTCCTCCATTCGTCTTTCTCCTCCTTTTCCTTTCTCTTTTCCTTCTGGGACACCCACAACATGTATATTCATGTGCTTCATGTTGTTATTCAATTCCCTGAGACTCTGTTCATATTTTCCTTATATTTTCTTTTGTGTGTCAGATGCGGTAGCCAGATTTGGGAGCCATCTTGGCCACATGATGGTGCCTAGTTCAGTTTCTATGGATTTGAATCATTAGCATGTGAAAGTCAGCTGTGGTTGATTATATCTGCAATCAGCTAAGGGGAATACCTTCTGCAATATGTGATGTTTAATTTAATTAGCTAGAGGCATAAGAGATAGAGGTCAGAGAAGAGCTCAAGACAGCACAGCCCAAGCAGCGAGCATATGTCATCTTAGCATTTGCAACTCAGCCCAGATGTTTGGAGATGCAGAAAGTTGTTGGAACCCAAAAGCCAGTAGAGAAGTCTAGCAGACATTGTTTTTTGCATTCCCATGTAACAGAGTACCTCAGATGAAAGTTAGCTGCCTTTCCTCTGAAGAAATATAGACTTTTAACTAAATAAATCACCTTTTATTAAAAGCCAATCCATCTCTGGTGTCCTGCATTCTGGCATACTAAAACAGTGCTGCTGCAGTTTGCAAACACCAGACATGTTTAATGAGTTATATTTTTGAATGATAAGGGGAAGATTTTGGAGAAACTATGAGGAACTTGATGCAGAAGACCTGGAGTGCTTTGAGAATACTTTTGGTGTAAATGGAATTACTGCCAGTCTGGACAAAGAGGGACAGAAATGGGACAAATTGGAGTTTGCAGAGTGAGAACCCTGGAAGCTAGGGTCTGAAGCCAAGAAAACTTGGCCCAGGAGTGTGCACCCACCAATATATGTGGAGAGGGTTGGTTTGCCCCAGGAGCAGAGGGTAGGCCTTCTGCTTCATTGCTCAGGAAGAGCTGTGCCACTCAGACATTGAAAAGAGTGGAGTGCATAAACCAGGGATTGGGGCAAGTCTGGCTTACCCCATTCTTCTTCAGGGGTTGAGCATGTGCCCTGGAGATGTCAGAGACCCCAGGTGCTGCCCCAAAGATTAGAGAGAGTGGAGCTGAAAAAAAGGTGATCTCCCCAATGTCTCCTAAGATTACAACCACCCCAGTGTTTGGAGAGAGCAAAGCCACTGCATAGGCCATTAGAATGTGTAGAACTTCCGCTTTCTAAAGCCCTGAGGATAATTGACTCTAAGACTTTGAAATCCAATAGAGTATGCCCTGCACATTTTTAGGAATGTTTTGGTGGCAACCCCTGTGTTCCTGTTGATTTCTCCCTATGGTAATGATAACATGTATCCTATAGCTCTCCCTCCTTTGTATAGTGGCAGCAGAAAACTTGTTTTGAGTTTCACAGGTCCAGAGCCAGAGGAGAATTTTTGCCTTTCATGTATGGTTCAGGTGAAGAGTATAGTCGTCAAGTTGACCAATGGTGAACATGTGGTAGTTAGGTTTGGGTGTCAACTTGGCCAGGTGATGGTGCCTAGTTCTGTTGCTGTGGACTTGAATCACTAGCATGTGAAATTCGTCTACAACTGATTATATCTGCAGACAACTAAAGGAAGTGTCTTCCACAATGAGTGATGTTTAATTTAATTAGCTGGAGGCTCAAAAAAGAGAGGTCAGAGGAAAGCTCAGCAAGCACACCCCAGACAGCTGCGCACACCTCATCTCAGCACTCACAGCTCAGCCCAGACATTTGGAGATGCAGAAAAGAATTACTCTGGGGAAAGCTGTTGGTACCCAGAAGCCAGGAGAGAAGGCCAACAGACATCACTCTGTGCCTTCTCATGTTACAGAGAACTTCAGATGAAAGTTAGCTGCCTTTCCTCTGAAGAACTATAAATTCTTTAACTAAATAAATTCCCTTTTATTAAAAGCCAATCCATCTCTGGTATGTTGCATTCTGGCAGCTTTCACAGAATAAAACAGATGCCCCGTCCTCTAGTTCACTAATCCTTTCTTCTGCCTGTTCAAATCTATTGTTGTAAGTTTGCATTATTTTTTTTTCATCTCTTCTATCATGCCTTTCTTCCCATAAGTCCTGTGATTTGTTTTTTCAAATTTTCAGATACTTCTTTTTGTTTGTGCAATGTCTCCTTTATATCCTCCTTCAACTCATCGATTTGATTTTAGATGAGATTTTTCATGTCTGTTCAAAGATCCTGAATTAGTTGTTTCAACTCCTGTATCTCATTTGGAGTGTTGGTTTGTCACCTGACTGGGTCATATCTTCAATTTTCCTCAGGTGACTTCTTATTTTTTGTTTAAATCTAGTCATTTGAATTCCTTACTTAGTTTATTCTGGAGGTTATTTTCACTCTTTTACCCAGGGTTTTCTTGCTGAATGGTTTTGTTCTCTATCTGTTCTTTGTCATTGAGTTCAACTTATTCTAGAGCTCTAGCATAGGTTCTGTTTAACTAATTAGAATTTTTCAGTTCTTGTTTTTCTATTTCTTGCCTCCCTATATGGAGTCTCTTTTTTGAGAATAATCTCCTTGTTATTATAGACCCCAGTCAGATTTTCCCAGACCAGATAGGCCCATGTCTTAGGAGGAAGGAATAGACAGTATCAGTTTTCCCTGATGATGAGACCTAGCAGTTTGTCAGCCTTTCTGATGAAGCCTCTAGACTGCTTTTCCTATCCTGCCCAGCAAGTGGCACTTGTCATCCTGTGGTTTCCCACCAGCTTAAAATGATGTGGTGCCTTTAATTTTAGTAGAATATCCGTGCCAGGAGTGTGATTGAGACACAGGTGAAGTGGTAGGCTGACTTTGATTGCTTGTTTTCCAGCCCCTGAGGCCTGAATTCCTCCACTTGAGCCTCCACTTGAGCTGGACCCTGTCCGTTTTTCTTGGGGAAGATACACCTTTTAGGAAATTAATTACTTTCACCTGACCAGTTAGTTACTTTGTCTCTCAGACAAGCTTAATTTCCACCTTGACTGGGGCAATGCTGGAGCCTGAGAATGTTTCCAATTCTATCTAATGAGCTGTTTAAGGAATTAAGAAAAGAAAGTCTTTACATAGCCAGACCCCCATTCCTTGGGTTTGTCAATCAAGAGCTTGAGTTGGTACATGGCTCTATGTATCTCCAGGATATATATATGCCCTATGTGCCCCCTTTTCTTGGGGTCCAGCCCTTTTCCAATATTTTGTGATGTCCAACTGAAAAAGCCTTTGGTTTTTTTTGTCTGTTTGTTTTGTTTTTCCTGTCAGCCCCACTCCCTCTCTGCTGGAATAAAATCTTCCAGTTTCTTTTATGCTTGTTCCAGGTTTACCTGTGTTGAGGGCCTATTTTCAATACTTAGAATTTGTTAATTAGTTGAGTGAATTTACTAGCCTTTGATGCTAGTAAATCTGTTTCTTTTCCTCTCAGGGAACCAGCTTACTGTGCCTGCGGGGGAGGGACACCAGTCTCCATGGCTTGGAAGACTTGCAATTCTGTTGGATCTCAGCAGTTCCACCTGGTCCTGTCTGGTGTTTGCTTGTGTCTCCAGTCACTGATATTCCCCCAGCAGTTGTTCTGTACTGTTTTTGGTGCTCTGGAACATGAACTAAATTCCACACCTCACTGTGCCACCATCTTGCCCCACCTCAAACAACTCACTTTTAAACAATCAATGGGTCAAAGAAGAAATCACAAGAGAAATTTAAACATATCTTGAGTGTAATGAAATTGAAACCGCAATAAACCAAAACTAATGGAATACGGCAGTCAGTGTTGAGATGGACATCTGTGACTCCCAACATTTGTGTTAAGAAGAATTCAAATCAGAGACCTAAACTTACAAAAAAGAAGAGCAAACTAAACCAATGAGAATAATAGGAAGGATATAATGCAGATCGGATTGGAAGTAAATGAAAATAAATGTATAATAATAATTTTTAAAAAATATAGAGAATCCACAGAAATGAAAGTTGGTTCTTTGAGAACATCAATAAAATTGGCCATATCTTTCCTAGACAAAGTAAACAAGAGAGATGATGCAAAAATAAATAAAATCCAGAATGAAAGGGGGAAGCCACAGAAATACAAAGGATTAAATGAGGACATTATAAACAACCACTTAGAAAATCTAGATGAAATGGAAAATTCCTAGAAACATACCAACTATCTACAATGACTGAAGAAGAAATAGAAGAGCTCAGCAAACCAACATCTAGCAAAGAAATTGAATCGTTAATCAAAATGATTTTTTCTTTGTTTTCTTTAAACAAAGAAAATCCCTGAACCAGATAGCTTCATTGATGAATTTTGTCAGACGTCCAAAGAAGAATTAATACCAGTCCTACTCAATTTCTTCCATAAAATTGAAGAGAATGGAATTTCTAACTTGTTTTATGAGGCCAACCTCACCCTCATACTAAAGCCAGATAAGCGTACTGCAAGAAAATAAAATTACAGAACTATGCATCCCAAAAATATAGTTGTAACAATTCTCAGAAATGACTGAAAAACTGAATGCAACAAAAAATTAAAAGCATTGTACACCACGATCAAATTGGATTTATCACAAGTCTGCAAAGTTGTTTAAATATGGGAAAATTAATTCATGTAAAACACATAAACTGAACAAAAGAAAAACAATAGCAAAGACTAAGGTCATCTCAGTTGATACAGAAAAAGCACTTGACAATCCCAGCACACTTTCTTGATAAAAGCACTCAGAAAACTAGGAATAGAATGAAACTTCTTCGATATGGTACAGAGCATATATGAAAGACTGAATGCTAGCATCACAAGCAATGTGAAAGATTTAAACTTTTCCTACTATCACCAGAAAAAAGACAGGATACCTACCACAACCACTATTATTCCACATTGTACTAAAAGTTCTAGCTAGGGTAATTAGGCAAGTAAAAGAAATAAAAGGAACCTATATTGGAAAGGAAGAAAAATTTCTCTGTTTGCTGATAACATGATAACTACAAATAGAAAATCCCTGAAAAATACACAACAAAGCTACTGGACCTATTAAATTAATTCAGTAAATTGGTGGAGAACAAGATCAAAATACAAAAATCAGTAGTGTTTCTATATAATGATAATAAACCATCTGAACAAGAAATCAAGGAAGGAAATTCCATGCTCATGGACTGCAAGACTAATTATTTTTAATATGTCAAGTCTGCCCCCCAAAACTTAGAGATTCAATGCAATATCAATCAAAATTTGAATAGCATTCTTTTCAGAAATGGAGAAAACAGCCATCAAATTTAAATGGAAGGGTAAAGAGGCTCCAAATATCCAAACCTATCTTGAAAAGAATGTGGAGTGGAGGACCCCATTGCCTAATTTTCAAACTTATTACAAATCTACAGTGCTGGTACAACATACTGGCATAAAAGATAGACACATACAAAAATAGAATCAAATTAAGAGTTCAGAAATAGGCCCTTATATCTATGTCCCATTGTTTTTTTGACGTGGGTATCCAGTTCGTTTATTGTGGAAAAAATAGTCTTTTCGACAAAAACTGCTGGAAAGTTCAATGACCATATACAAAAGAATGAAGGTAGACCCATAACTCACACCAAAAACAAAATTTAACTCAAAGTGGATCAAAACCTAAATATAAGAAACAAAACTATAAATCTCCCAAAAGAAAGCATAAGGAAGTAGCTTCAGGACTTTGAGTTAGACTGTGATTTCTTAGACTTCACAAAACAAGTATAAACATGAAGGAAACAAACAGATAAGTGAGAATTCATCAAAATTAAAACTTTTGTGTATAAAAGAACTTCATCATGAAGGTAAAAATATAATCTACAGAATGGATAGACATATTTCAAAACTTCATAGAATATAAGGGTTTACTATCCAGAATATAATTAAGAAATACAAGAACTCAACATCGAAAAGGCAGATAGACCAATAAAAATGAGGAAAGGAACTGAATAGATATTTCTTCAATTAAGACATACAAAAAGCCAATAAACACGTGAAAAAAGTATTCTATGCCATTTACATTGAGGAAAGATAAGTTAAACCACAGTAGGAAACCATTTCATGCCACTTCAATGGTTTCTATTTAAAGTTAGAAAACTACCTGGTGTTGGAGAGAATGTGGAAAAATAGAACATTTGTCTTTGTTGATGGAAATGCAAACTGGTGCAGCCCCTGCTGAAAACAATTTGGCAGTTCTTAAGAATATTAAGTATAGAATTACCAGATGAACAAAAAAGTCTACTTTTAGGTTGTTACCCTAAAGAACGGAAAGAAAGGACTGAAAGAAATACTTCCACAACAATGTTTATAGTGGTATTGTTCACAGTTTCCAAAAGATGGAAGCAAAATAAGTGTCCCCGACTGACGAATGGATATATATTCCAATAATGGAATGTGATTCAGGCACACAAGGAATGAGGGCCTGATATATGCGATATCATGGATGAAACTTGAAGATGTCTTCTTGAGTGAAATAAGCCAGACAGAAAAGAACAAATACTGTGTGACCTTGCTGATTTGAAACAGTTAGAATAAGTCAATTCGTAAACTCAGAAATAAGAGTACATGTTACAAGGGCCATGGCGAGACTAGGAAATGTGCAATGGAAAAGTTTTGGTAATTTATGGGGGTGATTGTAGCACAACTTTGTGAATGCACTGAGCAGCATTGATTTATATATTTGAATGTGGTCTCAAGGGAAATTTTTAGATTATGTATGCGTTACTGGAATGTCTTAACAAAAATGTTGAACTGTACAACATAAGCACTAAATCCTAATATAAACTATGGACTACAGCTAATAGAATAATTATAATAATATTGTGTCATCAGTTGCAATAAAGTTGCTACACGTATGCAATTGTTAATAATAGGGAAAACACGGGGGGATTAAAATGGGAACTCAATGTTTTCAGCATGATCTTTCTGTTACGCTACAACATATACCATTTTAAAAAAGATTCGAAGAACTCTAGCAAATGAAGTAAAAAAGGGATAAATCAATAACAAGCATTTGAATATAGAGGGCTGGGGGTGTGGAGGTGTTGGGTGTGTGTGGGGATTGCTGCTCTTTATTATTAGAAATTCTGTTTTATTTAATTACTATATGAACAGATTATTTTATAAAAATATGAACATAATGAATCAGAGAATAAATAAATGATTTTGCTCATAATAATGTGACTCTCAAAATGTACACCTGAATATGGTTTGAGTAAGTGTGACATGGAACTGTAACTCATTTATGCTCAACTTTCCTTATTTTTTCAGCAACAACAAAAAAAATGGAGTTGCAACCACTACTCTTATGTATAGAAACAGCATACGCAGTAAACATCTGTACTGAGACCATGAAGAGTTCATCTGCTTTAGTTTAGAAATATTTTTGAGCAAGTCCATAAGAGAATATTGTAGGGATATCTATGGTAGAAAAATAACCAGACTTCATGATATTATCCTGTTTTTAAGAACATATTTATGTGCTTGTCACTGCTCTTGGATCCCTAAAAGCTAAGCTCTTTTATTCCCCTTAAATATCACATAATATTAGCGTATCATTTAGGATAAATGTCTGAACACATGTACGTACACACAAACAAGAAAACAAAAACAAAACCGAAAACATCTTAAATGGAAACCTAAACCTAAAGTCCCTGAAAATATAAACACATCTGCACTGATATCATACATTTCTGACCATTTCTTCACAAATATTGTACCAATAGTTTGTGAGGTTTTCAGTAATTTAGTGAATTAATCGAACTATCAAAAATCTTTATGCTATTGCTTAAATGTGCAACATATTTTGCTACATGTAACACCTTTGATCAAATATGGTCGATAGTAAACCATAAAGGCCATTTTTCAGTTTCAAATATATTACAATTTTTTCTTGGAAACGACAGTATAAAATCGTGTAAAAATGATCCTTCTCTCCTTCCTAAATACCACTGCCTATGTCTTGTTGTCATAGCCCTGACTTTAGTCTCAGTCTATTCCAGTTCAACCTCAAGTACAAAACTTTCTTAAAGTTCATTATCTTGCCAAACTTCTGCTCAAAACCTTTCTTTCAGCCAAGTTCTTGGTTTTATGTACTTTTCTAGCTTAAATAACAAATAAGTTGATTTAAGCAGGTGAACACAGAATTAATGGGAGAAAGAAAGATGAAAAATTGATAAAAATCAGGTCTGTTCTGCAAGACAAGAAGCAGGCAGTTCCATAACTTATTTTAGGTGGAATACTTTAGCCAGTACGTTACTATTACTACCTTATAATCTACCTACCACCAACAGTAGAGACTGGCACAGTGGCTGTGAATCTCAAACAACCCGTTATATTTGTGTCCTTCAGTTGATTTTCTAAGACCCATTCTGTTGGGGCTGTTTGGTCAAGGCAAACATTTGTAGTAGAGGGAATGCTCTACTGGCAATTGCTTCACTTGCTTGAAGCTGTCAGTAGTTTAGCCAATACTGCATAATGGGGACATTGCCCCTAATTAGAAGGGGTTGGACAACAGAAAACTGATTGAATGAATGATTTCCCTGTTGCTCCATTGTCTCATCAACATAGAAATGAATTCATGACCCTTCATTGCTTTTATAACAAGTTTAAGCTTTCTGCCAGACCTTTTTACCTAGTTCTTCCTGACATAGTTCCTGCTTTCTTCTTCACATTTATATCTCTGTCATACACCTTTCAATTCCAAAAGAATGAAAAAATAATTTTATGGTTTAATTCTAAGAGATGATCCAGTTTCTAAGCTATTTAGAGGCACATTTCATTTTTGCTCCCTTGAACCCCTTCAAAGAAAGACATTTTGGAAACCTTTTCCATAAATAGCTATGCTACTTCATTTATCAGGATAAATGCATTAACACAACATTCTCTCTAGCTCATACAACCAAAATGGGATTTTTTTTTTCCTCAAATGGCTTTACATTTATAACTAATGTTCAAATTTAATTCTACATTAAAGGGAATTTTAAGTTCACAATTGCACCATAGAATTGACTATATTTTATAGTAATGTACTCAATGAAAATTATTGGATGGTGACATTTTGCAGTTTCAAGTAATGTCTTTAATATTCTGCTGATCAGTTTACTTAATTTTCCTTTTAAGAATAGCAGTTAAATCCCCATGTATAAGGAAGAGTTTAATAAACATGAACCCAGATATGAATGGAGATTCTTTCCAAAGAAATATGATGATGAATGACAGAAAACTGAATTTTCTTACATGGAAAAATTAAGCAATATGTGTATGATGCGGTCAAAATGAAACTGAAGACCTCATTAATTTTGGTAAAAAATACATGGGCATGAAAACAGACAATCTGAGAACCTTGAGGACTAGCAATTAAATTTTAACTGATTCTCCGTAAGATTAACTCAAAGAAGTTTTGCTAGATAGAATGAGCCATGGGAGCATAGAGTGGTATTTCTAGTTCCAAGGAAGCATTCCAAGTTTGGAGCTCCGTGAGCTGAGATATTTAGAATGAGAATCAACTTCTTGATGCTTATGACTATGCTACATTCTGAGCTGTTTCATTTGCATCCTTAAGTAAGGGAATTTGAAAAAGTTCTGGCGCTTGTAGGTGAGACTCACCAAACCTCATTAAGATTTAAAAACAAAACAAAATACTCTCTCCTGAAATGTAGCTAATTGCTCAATCTTCTGCCACCCCCACACTCACTATCTCTGCCATTGCAGTTATTCTCTGCTGCTTTGTAAGTTAAAACCCTAAACTTAGCATATTTTAAAATCAATTCTTCTCTTTGCAATATAGTCAACAATATTAATTAATAAGGTTTTGGTGACATAAGTTTTGATTCTCCATATTAAGCACCCAACGTTCTACCTTGCACATATTAGGAGCCCACAATGCTATCTCCATCCCTTATAAAGATATCTCCTTGATAGAACTCACAAGGTCACACACTGTCCTCTATTCATTGTGGGAAAATAATATAAAAGTGCTTTGCTAATGATAGATAGGAATTCCAAACTATTCCAATCCTTGAATTTTACAAATAAGGAAACTGAGGCACAATATTTTAAACTGATTGGTCCAAAATGCTTCAACAAGCCAGTGAAAGAGCAAACCAGTGAAAGAGTCAAGTCTTGGACACATGCTTTTACAGCATCTAAATATTTAATTTATTAAATATTCATTTAGTAAGTACATTTAAATATTATTTAATGCATTAATAAATGCTATCACTGGATCTCTTCTTGTCTCACTAATATTCATGCAAACAGAGAGTATTACAGCTCTTTGTCAAGGATTTTTAGTTGCCGTAGGACTAGCCATTGGTCTGAGGAAATGGGAAAGTCCTTTACGCTGGCCTCCATTGGTTAATTAGTTTAAATGGTTATTTCCGTGATTCAGACCTTGACCGTCATGATGGGAACGGAATGATGAGTCACTGCTGGCATTTAGTAGGAAACTGTACACATACTTGTTCTGACAGTGCCATGCTATTTAATATCAGTGTTTTTCTTGATGCATTTCAACTAACAAAGTAGGTCATATTCATATAAGCACTATTATCTGCCTTAGAGAAGGTAATCTCAACACCTTTGAGTTTTAATCACTTCATTTGAACCTGAAAAACAGACTTAACTATAATTTGATCATGTGATTGAAAAGTGAATTTTTAAAATAAAATAATGCTTCAAATTTTTAAAATAAAATAATGTGCTTCAAATCCTCTATTGTATAGAGCACTTTGGGTGATCACTTGATGTAATCTCCCTCTAGACCATTCTTGTCTTTTCTTTTCCCTATTCCACCATGTCCAGTATGGGACATGTCCAAGATTCATGTATAGTTAATGTTTCCAGGTACAATTTTATCCTTATCCAATATCAAAAGTAAAGGAAAAATGCTTCACCACTCGCTAGAGTAACAGGCTGAGTTTATAAAGTAAGGAACACATTATTGTTTTAAATAGTAAATGAATGAAGGGTGTATAGACATGGTCAGACTATTGAATACAAAGGAACAGGAATCTCTTGAGTTTGAAATGGTCGTTGTCAACTCTATTGAGAAGGGGCCCCCAGAGCTGTCATGAGAGGGCAATAGACAAATTAGGGAGCCCTGGCTGAATCTGTGCAAAAGTCCAACACTTTGATGCTTATGCATCAAAGAATTTCATCTGCCAAAATAAAATGCCAAACACACATCAATGTCTGTTTTCTGGATTAATGTGACCTATCACTGCACCTTAATGGTGAATGTGTCACAGACCTGCTTATGGATGCCCCTGCTGAAGAATGACTCGATACGGTCTGTCAAAGATTTGGCTGGAAATGCTTCTTAAGACGAGAATGACGATGAAATGGTGATGATATATTGTCCCCTGTAAAGAGTCTATGGGTACTCTTGAGGGGCACAGAGGTGAACAGAGTCACCCTTCACAAATAGAAGTCAAAGTAGAACTACTCAATTTCTGAATCTCTGGAAAGTCACATGATTTACTTTTGAAGGATGAGCTTATTCTTTACGAATTTCTTTTCCATACACAGTCCTATTTCATTCTTGCCAAATAATTGACAACAAAATTAAACTGATTTTATTGTGTTTATTGGAAACTTAGAAAACAAATATTAACTATCTCACAGAAATATAGTACTTAAGCAAATAATCGCGTGGCCACTCAGAGGAACTGATGTAGAAGAACACAGAGCCATACATTGAGAAATGACATTGTGAAATGAAAGGAAGAAGTACCAATGGTTTATGCCAGGTGATTAAGTTGGGTTTACACAAGTGTTTTATAACATATAAATTCTAAGCACAGCTGTACAAAGAAAAATCATGAAGAAACCTATAAAAAATGACAACAAGGATAATAAGATTTTAGACTATATTTCTTTCTCCTTACTCATTTTTTTACTAATGTCCAACTATTTTAATGTGTCCACTAAATTCAAATTGAGAAATTATTATTTTCTTCTAATAAAAATGTAAAACACATTTTGGATTTCTGTATAGAAATCTACAATTCATTCTTTTAATTATTTGTCCTATCCTATTTTGAATTCAAATTCCTGATTCAACTTATATAGAATGTTTTGGATTTGGTTTGGTTTCCATTTCTTTTCTTTCTTTCCCTCTCTCCCCTCCTCCTTCTCCTCTTCTTCTTCCTCCTCCTTTTCCTTCCTTCTCCTCCCTCTCTCTGTCTCTCTCTCTCCTTTCATAGCATGTAATCAAAAATCACTGTCTCTCACAAGTCACCAAATGGCTATTTCAATCAAATTTTAAAAGTTGATCCTAGACGTATTCAGATGTAAAACAAAACTTTACTTATAAATTAGATATAAATACTTTAATTCTTTCAAATTCAACAACTATTTGTTCTATAAAAATCAATGCTGCAGGTACTGAGAACCTGATGAATTTTATTGCTTGACTCTTTTCTTTCTCTCTTATGTCCCCATTGCCTACTGAGCCTTCAAATTTTATTACTATAGCCTGTATTACAGGTGGGTAATTTTTACATAGTTTCAGTTTCATTCTCAGATCTCTAGATATTTAACTAAGAAAATTGATTCATCCAAGGCTTATTAAGAATAAACAATACTAAGAAATCAAAAATGAATACTGCTAATAGTAATGAAACTTAAAGATTTTGTTTGAGTAATTCCTAAGTAGCAGACACTCTACCTGTATTATCTCAATTATTGCAGTTATTCCTTTTCTCTTCAGAGGAACAAACTGTCACAGAAGAGTACTTTGCACTCAAGTTTCAGACTCCACACTGAATAGATGGTTGGGTTGTGCTGATGTTTGGAAAAAAAAAAAAAACTCACTTTCAAGCTACCTTGCAAGCAGTGTACCCTCTGGGATTTGAGTTGACTGTCTGTATTGTATGCCCACTAAGAGTAATATCAGTTGGATTTGATGCTGCTCAGTTTTGAAGTCTCTGCAAGGTAAAAAAAAATAGTAATACAAATTTAAAAAAAATGAAGCAAACCCACTCCAATGGGCTTGTGGTGGAGGAAGTTGCTTGCTGTCATAAGTCCTCCAAAAGAGAAAATCACTCCTTGGAAACAAGAAATACAGAAATATATTTCTACTCCAACATCTTGAAACCATTTTGTATATCCTTCTATACAATTGTCAAAGCATTTTGTATAAAAATTGTCTATTCTATGAACGTGAGTCAACAAAGACAGGGCAAAGGAAAAATGTTAATTGGTTTTAAAGTGGCATGCTCTCCATTAAGAGTTATTTTTTGAATTACCAAAGCTGGGTAATTCCCTGTGATTAAAGGAGCATTGCTAGAAGTTAGTGACTCACAAAGCTTCCCTTGCTGTTGTGTGTGGCATTGTTTCCAGATGCAGTTGAGTCTGTGGCCGAGCACTGGCCTTGTACCAGGACTGCAGATAATACAGATAACCATGTGGTGCCAGGCCATCAATCAATTAATAATTACATATGAGGAAAAAATGGTGTCTTCCTTCCCAAGCTGAAGAGCTTTTCAACATTATGAAAAGTAAAATAAGAATTTTCAATTGTGAAATTGAATAAACAACCGTATCACCAAATTTGGTAGAAATTCAAGGTCTATTTGATTGTTCAGTCCATAAGGGGCTTTGATTGAGATTGCAATACTCCCAAGTCTGGGTCACAAAATATCTTTCCTAGTGCATGAAAATCTGTGCCTGCAGTGGGACCTTACATGACAGCATTCACACCACTTTCTGAATTAGGCCCCAAGGTAAGCAGAAGAGTGAACCATTTAGGTCTTCAGCCCCTTCCCTCTCATAGCTCCTTTTCTTCTAGTACCCCTTAATCAGGCATTTCCCTTTATCTCCAGAAAGTAATCCACTCCCTCCCCACACACCAGACAAAAGACAACTTTAAATCAAAGAAGTATCATTGTTCATCTCTGTAAAGTGTGAATAAAGAACAAGGCTAAGACCTGGCAAATGCCTAACTAGGATGGAATGACAAAGTGCCTCTTATTCAAACTTTCCAGGCAATGAGCCTCTCTCCAAAATCTCTCCTTCTTCCTTTCTATCTAAATATCAATTCCCATACCACTCTACTCTCAGCTTGAAGGGCTCTGGGAGATCATTTTGTTCTTCTTCCCAATTTTCAGGAGGGCAGTAAGGCTAAGTTAGGGGCAGAGATTTAAATAAGACAACAAAGTTCTCCCTACACCCTTTCCACTGAAACCTTCCATGAGGGCCAATGGCTTCTTACTCTTCTCTTTAAAGTTGCAGTGTTATAAAAGCAGATACTTGGCATGAAAAATCAACAACCCAAGGGAATAAATAATAATGAGATTTTAGCCGCTAGGGTCTGAGGAGTAATGAGGACATAAGATTTCTGCCTAGACCCTTCTAACCTGGCTTCTCCTTCCTCCTGTATCTTATATTCCATCCCCTGCCTTGTACCTAGGCACTTAAGGAGGGCAGTCAAGATTTTTAATATTTGCCTTGCCAAAAGTTTCTCAAATGGGATGGTTAAAAACAGGACCCAATAAAATCTCTGTAGAAACTCTAAAATTACAGCCAGGTATATGCGATTCAAGATAATAATTTACTTTATAACAGTTTAGAATTGTCTTCTCAAGGCTGTTTCTCAATTGCAACTCCTCACTTAAAGAAACAAGAAGTAGAAGGTTATTTGGATCATTGCTGTAAAAACACTGTTAAAAAAAAACTTTTATCATATTTATCATCCTGTTTAGCAAGGATAAATCTAAATAAAGAGGCAAGATAAATATAAGGAAATAAATGTTTTAAAAGATGTTAGAAGTTGAGGTATATCCTTTGATCAAAAACAAATACTTCTGAAACTGACATATTTCTTTATAAAGATGCCCTTTCAAGGACATAGAGAGTTAAATTAATAACATTCATCATAATTACAATGAAAAGCCAGGATTAATTGGAAAATGTGTTTGATCACTAAGGTATGCATTTTCCCCACTTTCCATAATGAACTTAAATATGCACTTGACAGAAAAAGAGAGCCAAAACTGGGAAGAAAATTATGCAAGCCATTTTTGTGTGTGTGAGTTACAAGGATATATACAATTAGCTGCACATTTATTAGGATTTTTTAAATATTTTCCTTGTTCTTCCTGTACAGCCAATCTTGCTTTGTGTTTATAAAACAAAATTATTGCTAAAGTTACGTAATTGAACAGGAGAGCTTGGTGCTGTTTGAAAAAATGAAACAAGAAAATTTATTCATCTGAAGCTGAGTTCCACAATATTTATCTCAAAGTCAATCAGTTTAGGCTGGGGAGATGCAGCGGCTGGCAGGAAGATTGCATGAAAGTTGGTATTCACTAGGAAGTTGACCATGTGGCAGTCATAAGTGGGGGGCTATTTCATGATCAGAACATCTGCTCTGGTAGGCTCAAAGCACAGAACAAAATTCCCATTGTCAGTTTAGCAATACATGTGGTGATCATGATGCGGAGGCTGCTTTTAACAAGTGATTTTGCTTAAAAATAGCATGCTTCTTTGATACATGCGCCAGTCCTCCTGGAGATTCATGGAGTCACAGAAGAACAGAACAGGAAAATATGTTCTGATATAATAGACCAACATATCCATTTTACATGTGGGTAACTTAGCCAAAGTCACAAGCCTGTTATTGTCAGAGTCACGATGTGAGTTGAGATCTATTCATTAAACTCATAAATTATTATGTGATCAAATAATCATGTATTCAAATGCCTTCCTCCTGACTCTTTCAGGTGGTGATTTTTTTTCTGAGCTAATTGTTAGGGGATACCCCACTGTCTTCTCCCATTCAAAAACTATGCACAAATATTAATTCACCTTTAGGATTATTTGCTTACTGATGTGTACATTGGATTTATGTCTTCAGTTGACTGAGATGTCTTAGAATTAAATGATTAAACTAGCATATCACTATAGTGTACCAAACAATTTTATAGCAATTTTTGATTGACTGTAATATTTGATTGCATGCAATCAAATAATGAATAGTGGTTATTTTCTAGCTAAATATATATCGTGATAGTAAAAATATTTATTTTAAATTACTAATAGAAAATATAATATTATAGACCAAAATGCCAACTCGCAATAGATATGAATCATTGTTTCTTCTCAAGTATTGGGATAAATGAAATTTTTTTTTCTCTTAATATATCCACATTATATAGAAAAAACAATTACCTTCTCAGATCAATTGAGAGCGTCATGTGGTTTCATGTCTCCCCATTTCATAGTCAGTCTATGGACTTAACTCACTGAACGTTATCATGGGCACTAACCATATTAGGTTATTACTTCTCTTCTTTATAAAGCACTCTTTTGGATATTTTTGACCACAGAGAGTTGCAGTTATTTCAGATAATTGCATATATTTAACTCCACTATGAGTTTGTGTGTGTGTTCTTTAGAAGCTCATAATAAACCTGATGTTTGTTCTGTATTTCCAGGGTAAATAAAATCTCTAAAATGTAAAGCAACTTTTCTGCAACTATCCAAAAATAAGTAATAGATTTGTGATTACTTGTTTATGTCTATCTTACTGCAAAGTTTATCTATCTTATAATTTCTCTATCTTTACATGGTATAGACATAACTAGTATACCGAAGAGCCCCTCTTTAATAAACTATTTTAAGTTCTTGTTAAAAGCTATTCTAGGTGTTTGGCCAAATCAAAAGAATTAAAAATTTCAGACTTTGTGTTCAAGGTGCTCATTACCTTGCCAAAGAGGTAAGACATATAAACAAATAGAAAAAAAATGAAAAATAATAAATACTAAATTTCAAATTAGTAATATGGCTAACATTTGCAATAGCAGACAATGGTCAGAGAGATGATATCCCAACAAAACACATACAAAAGTCATTTAAAAAATAAGTTAGTTAATGTATATATGTTAATTAAGAGGAAGGAGTGTAACAGAGGAGATAGGATTTACCAAATGAGTATGACTGCTGAATCATTATATTGATGTTTCTGTTGGTCTCTGGTGTTTTGGAGCAGCTAGAAGTAAAAATAAAAAATTGTGGAACTGTAACCCATGCCAAACTTTAAAATCTGTTCTATAACTACTTGTTAAAATGTACTTGGAAATTTCTTGGTTATTTTTTGTATATATGTTATATTTCACAATTTAAAAAAAAGCTAAAAATAAATTGGTTCAGTGGGCTATGAAAAGATGGACAGGATTGTTAAAATATATAGGAACAATGCATCCCTGACAGGTAAGTTGAAAGTAAAAACAGAGAAGTGAGGACACCAGGGAGATTTGGAGTGGGAGCGGGCTGGTTAGGCAAATCAAGGAGTTAATTGATTTAAGATCTGTCTTTGTGAGAAAGAGCTCTGGGAAGTGATTATATCAGTCAGGTTTCCATCTGAATGTCTGTAGGGTTGTTGGAGGCAACAAAAAAACTGCAGGAGAGGAAAAAGTGCGTAGAAAGAGGAAAAGTGTGGAGGCAAAGGGGTAAATAATTAGAATTTCCATTTCTAAATGGAAGACAGAAGAACAGTATTTATTTCCACTCCCTTACTAATTTCACAAAAATGTCATAAGCTCAGAAAAAGTCATAGGCTCAGAGATGCAAAAACAACAAAAGTGAAGACAACAGTAGATATGGGAAATTAATAAAATTTATATGATTGGGCATATGTTTGTGAGAGAAATGCTGGACTTCTAAAAACTGGAATGTTGAAGGCAAAACCTATAGAGGGAGAAATGAACAAGAAAGAAGCAGGGTTACCATCCTGTAGAACCCAGTAAAATCTTGGAAATTGGAGGAACTGTTTACCTTGTAACGGGAAGGTTGGAACTAAACGTACATAAATGGGTTGCAAACATATAAAGGAAGAAGACTAATTCTCAAAATCATCTCCTCTATGATGACAAAATGTGTCTGTCTATGTCTCCAGCATAAAATGGATAAGCTGTACTCAGGGAAGAGAGAAATTAAACACAATACAAAAACCTGAATGATTACACACCCCCAAGTCTTCCTTTCTATTGATTCTAGAGAAATGTCCAGGGGTTTACTTCTACCACTCACCCTGGTAGGGGAATGGCGCTCACTTTTCTGGGGAAACTGAACAGCCTTAGGAGGAAATACAGGTGATTACCTCCAGTCATATGGGCTAAGGACTATTCTGATTCAATCTGGTCTTATCTAAATGGGATTTTCGAAGAGGCTACCCAGAAATGAGTCCACACATTTACTAATAATAGCATCTTTAAAGGTCCTATTTATAAATGAGTTCACACTCACAGAAACACATATCAAGACCTAAACATGTATTTTGTGGGAATCATGGTTCAAATCCCCAAGACCCAAGGAACAATAAAAAATAATTATTTGTTTACAAATTATTGAAAATATTGAACATTATTAAAATAGATAAATCTGTATCAAGATCAAAAAGGAAAAAAAAGAGAAAAGTAAATATAACAATTTTTAGGAATAAAACCAAAGAAGAGACCACATTAATATTACAGTTGAGCATGAGACCATACTATAATTTCATTTTGTCAACTATTCTAAAGGCAGACAAAATAGAACATTTCTGGGAAAATGTAATTTTTCAATATTGATTCAGAAATAAAATGAAGTCATGAACAGGTTTATAACCCTACATAATTCAAATCAGAAAAAGAAAATCCATCCAAAAACATCTAGCCCAGATATTTTTACAAGGCAGACTTTTCAAAATGCCAGTCTTAATTTGCCAGGCTGCTTTGACAAATGCCGCACTGTGGGTTGGCTTAAATTCCAAGAATTTATTTGCTCAGTTTTAGAGGCCAGTCATCCCAAAGCAACACAGCTAGGCTATGATTTCTGCCTGTTATCTGTAGGGGTCTGCAGATCAGCAGCAGAGTCCTCCAAGTCATGGCAATTTTCTCAGTCACTTTGTGTCTGTTCTTTCTGTTTCTGTGGACTTTCAGTTTATGTCTCTTCTACTTGCATCTGCATCTAAACCCTACAGTCAAAAAGATTAGGGTCTGCCCTAATTCAGTTTGGCCAGTTCCAAAAGGGTTTTAGAAAATCCTGCTCACAAATGAGTCCACAATGTGACTAATACATGTTCAAAGGGTTCTATTTACAAATAGATTCACAGCCACAGGCATCCAGATTAAGATCAAGAACTCATCTTTTTGGGGGATACAGAATTCCATCTAACACAGCCTATACTATGCAAACCCTTCTGAAGGATTTTGAACAGGGATATTCAACTCAAGGTGGCATAATACAAACTAAAGACAGAGAAAAATAATTTAAGGAAGGAAAATTGTAGATTAATTTCACATACGAACATGCATGCAAAAATTCATTTTTTTTAAAAAACTAGCAAATTAAGCCTAACAGTGTTTAAAAAGTCAAATCTAATCTTGTCCCAATAGGGATTATTTCAGAATTCAAGGAGTGTTTACCATTAGAAAATCGATTTCTTAATTCATTGTTTTAACAGAGTTGAAAAGATTGTTTCATTAGATGCAAAAATTTAGTTAATAAAATTCTTTCATTATTCATGATTGCTAAAAAAAATCTTAGGAAACTGGAGTAGACAGGAACTACCATAATCACAGAAAATATCACTTTTTACAGTAAGATTTTTTTTTTTTGGTGGGTGCATGGTCTAGGAATCAAACCTGGGTCTCCCGCATGGAAGGCTAGCATTCTACCACTGAACCACCCGTGCACCCTAGAGTAAGGCTTTTCAAAACGCATTCTCTTTAAAGTCAGTTGCAAGAAAATCATGCTCATTTTCTCTGGCTCTAATCAATGCTGTACTGGATATCTAAGCCAAAGTATCAATGCACACACTCACACAATGATTAGAATTCAAAGAAAAAAATACTTTTAATACTGCACAATTTTATATAGCAAATATTCAATCTTAATATTAAATGAAATCTATCTGAAAAATCAATAACATTTGTATTCATCATTAGCAAAAGTTTTTGAAAGTGAACTCAAGTGTCTTATCTAAAACAATATCTGAAGGTTTGGTGAGCATACATCTTGATTTGCCTAAGACAGATCCATTTTATGCCTATTGTTGCATGATCCCATCTGGTTTAATACTGCAGCAGTCCCCAAATGCAACCATTTAAATAATTAATCTTGTTGTCATTCGATTTATAAGGTACCTAGGAATAAATTTAACAGAGGATTAACCGAGATCATTAAGGAGAAAATTATTGCACTTTATTCAAAGTCATGAGAAAAGGTCTAAATATAAGAGCAATGTGCCATAATTAGACAGTAGAAGAAACAGAATTATAAATATATATTTTCTTCTCCAGGCATACTTTAAATTTAATGCAGTTCCTATCTAAGTCTCAAATGGATTTAATCAAAGAGCAAGAAATGCTGATTTTAAAGATCACATGGGTGTTTAAAAGGATAAGAATTGCTAAGAAAAGTTAGGAAAGGGAGAATTGGAACAGAATCCAGTGACATATAAGGACTTCTTTGGAAGTCATAGTTATTAAGACAGTATGTTATTTTATTTAAAAAGGGACAGAAAGACCACAGGAATAGAATAGAAAGTTCAAAACTAGCATCACCAACATATGGGGATTTGATATATGATGAAAATGGTATTGAAGACAAGTGAGGAAAGAAATGCTTAGTCATAAATGGCATTTAGAAAGATGGATGCAAAAGTACAAAGCAATGAGTTAGAACATGTGGCATACTGTAATGAGCAATTAGGCCCAGACAGTTTATTTACTTGCGAAAGAATAAGTTGTAAAACCTACAGTGTAGGAAATTAAATGCCTTTATTGTTAGTGTGGCAAAGTATTACTTAAGCAACACAATAAATACATTCATATAGAAGGAAAAGATTAAGGAGTGTGCTGGTTTAAATCTATTATGTAGCCCTGAAAAGCCTATGTTCTTTTAATCCATCCCTGTGGGTAGAGACTTATTTATTGTGAGTGGGACCTTTTGCTTAGGTTGTTTCCATGGACATATGACCCAACCCATTCAAGGTAAGTTTTAATCTCCTTGCTGGACTCCTTCATGGGAGAATAAAAGACAGATTAAAATGAGAGAGGGCTCAGAGAAGCTGAGAGAAAGAGAGAAAGAGAGAGAGAGAGAGAGACCCAGAGATATGTGGAGACAGCCACCATTTTGAAACCAGAGCCCAGGAGAGAAAGACCAGTAGACATCACAATCTACCTTCCCATGTGAAAGTAGAACCCAAGATGCCCATATTCTTTCCCCAAAGAAAGTATCTCCCTCTTGATGCCTTAATTATGATATGTTCCTGGGCTTAGAACTATAAACCTGTAACTTAATAAATCCCCTTTGAAACAGCCAACCCATTCCTGGTGTATTGCATTCCAGCAGTTTAGCAAAGCAAAGCAAGGAGACTGAATACATTAGAATTTAAATGAGATAAATGGCAGTATAAAACATTAAAAGACAAACCACAGACTGAAAAAGGTTGCTTTCAATTCATATAGTCAATTGTAAATTAGTATTAAAAATATAAATTAATGGTAAACAAACAATCCAATAGATAAAAAGACTAAAGACACTGATAATTTGTTAACAGAGGCAGTTTAAATCATCATAATGAATGAAAAATTATATACATCACCAATAATTAGATAAATGAAAATCCAAACCACAGTAAGATGTTATCTTAAACTTTTCCAACAGACACAAATAAAAATATGACTAAATTATGTGTTGGCATATAACAGAACAACGAAATCTCACATCAGTGTTGGGATTCAGATGTGTTTCAAACACCGTGTATAATCATTTTCAAAATGATGAACATGGTTGAAAATGCACAAATTTTGCACCTATCAATCTACCCCTAAGTGCATACCCTGGAGAATTCTGGTATGTGTCCAAAATTAGTGCAAGGGATGGGTACCCTATTATTGTTTTTAAGAACAAAAAATATCCTTGTGGGTTATTACTTAGCTTCTCTTGAAGGTGGCAAAATGATGACAGTTTAATGAACAATTTATACTGAAAAATTTATAACCCTTTTGCATTAGTTCCCATGGCATGACATTTTAAAATTTTGTTCTAAATCTTAAAATGGAAAGGAAATAAATCACCCATGATTCATTGTGTAAGGACTATTCCTTGTCACAGTTGTACCTAAATGTGCCTGAAGTTAGAATCACCTACAGCCTTTGGTCAAGTTGTCTCTCAGTCCAATGTCGGTGATTCTTGGGTAGGACAAATTCAGATGGACTTCATCAAGCAGCTCAGGTGATCCTTCTAACCTTTTATTTTGATTACTTTGTATTGTATCTTCCAAGGACAGATTTCATAGCCTTGAAGATGTATACATACCCCATCAAAATCATTCACTGGATGCTTTTTTTTTTTTTTATTGGGATCACAGGGCACATTCGCCCCAGATCTCTCTAGTTGTGGTGATAATGACTGCTTTAGTTTGCAGGTACAGTTCTAGCAAAGTTTCACAGACAAGTTGGCTTAAACCAGATACATTTATGATCTCACAGTTCTGGAGGTTAGAAGTTCGAATCAGGATGACTTTGGTAGGTCTGTCCTTCCTCTGAAGTCTGGAGGGCTCTGAAGAGGACATAGCTCAGCCCCTGCCTCTGTCACACGGCTACCTCATTCTCTGTCTCTATCATTCCTCTTCTTATGATGATGGACAATCTTAATCCAGTTGGTCCTCATCTTAAACAAATAACATCTTTAAGATCCTATTTATAAATAAATTCACATTCACAAGATGTTAGGACTTGGAACATGGTTTTTGGGAGACACAATTCAATCCATAACAATGGCAATCTTAACACTGTATGATGTATACACTCTTACTGGCATGGAAAATGGTGAGATGCAAGGCTCAACTGGCCTGCCCAGGACATCAGACTCAGGAAGTGGTGAAACTACCATTTGAATGTATTTTTGCAGCTGAAATCCTATTTCTAGTACAACTGTAAAGCACTACAAAGGAAGTGAAATCAATGTATTAGTACCTTATCTTTGCTTTTGAGTAAAAAATAAGAAATGAAACAACCTAATAACAATTAACAGGGACAGAGATGGGGCTGGGAAATTGGGTTGGGAAAACACCTAATGTTAAAAGAAAAGCTGAGCAGACCAACTGTTTCATAGTTTTGTAAAGAGATGATCTAAATTTTTTTACCTTGAACAATAATTCAATAATTTATTTTATTTAGTTCCATGTTAGAGTCAATTACCCATCCACCCTCACTTTCTTCTACACTTTGTCCTTTCCAAGAAAAAGCTCCTATCTTTTCAAATTTGTGGTGATCAGTCCCATCATTTCATTAATAGTGAGCTAATTGTTCTTGAAGTGTAAGGCCTTCAAACATAGTACACTGGACAGGCTGTCATTGAAAGTAGAAAAGGAAACAAATGCATTATTAACTCTAGGTATTTACAGCATATGTGGGTTTCAGACTGTGTATAACATTAGGGATCATAGCAAAGGCCAAAGATAAAAAGTAAAATAAATTATTTTTAGAAATAATTTCATTAATTATACATGCTGTGAGACATGAAAAAGAATGTTACTCTTGCAAGGAACCTTTATTTTTCCCTTGATAATTGGTGGCATTCTGCACTAGAAATAGGATTTCAGCCGTGAAAATGCATTCAAATGGTAGTTCCACCACTTCCTGAGTCTGATGTCCTGGGCAGGCCAGTTGAGCCTTGCATCCCACCATTTTCCATGTCGACAAGAGTGTGTACATCATAGAGTGTTAAGAAAATTGAAGATAATATATGCAAAGTACTTAGCACCACAGTGAGGAGGTGTTCTGGAAATAGAAACTAGTATGATCATGCCATGGAAACTGCCAGTTCAGAAATCAGAAGACTTGAAACATGTAGGCCTTTGGAATATATCTGGTCCTTGGATATATTTTCTGTCTTGAAAAAGAAGAAGGTTGGAAAAGTTCCATGATTTCAAATACAGCATGCCAAACAACAGGGAAAAACAGGCTACCAAAAAATCACAACAGGGATTTTGGAAACCTTAGAATGGTGGCCATTAGAAGTTTATCCAATGTCCAATCTGTATCTTTGCTATGTTCAAGCAATTCCCATGCCTATAAAAGATGTCAGTCATTGCCTTCTAACAAGGCACAGTCCTGACTTTGTCTCTACTGACAGAAAATGGATTTTTCCTCACCTAGTAGAACCCTTTATTCAGGAAAGGTATGCCCCTCAACCAAACCCAGGAAGAAAATTTACAGATCTATTGTTATCACAGTCATTTAATTGTATTCAGTTATTGACTTAGGAAGTGGCATGTATGTTACCTCTGAAAAATGAGAGGTGAGGCAAAGTTTTTGGATTTGGGGGGAGAAGTTCTGGGAAATATTTTCTTCTGAGAAAAAAATGGAGATTTATGAAGAAAAGCCTAGCGCCATCTTTTCTTTTTGCCTTGAAGTTGGTTATGGTGAGGCATGATGTTGCCTGGAGTACAGCAGCTATATTATGACCAAGAGGTGACAAGCTAAAAGGATGAGAATGGCATAATGGCAAAATAGAGACAACTATCCGCCAAACCTGTATCCTACATTCAGACTTATTATTTGAGAGGATTTACTTTGTTTATTTCTCAACCTGGATCTGATGCATAATCCCATGACAGTAGCTTACCTGTCCCTATAGAATCAGAGAAAAACAGATATTCAGCCTTGCCAAGCCTTCTTAGATGTTAGGATATGAACACATGATCTGGTTTCAGGTGCCAACAAGATATATCTTCTTAGATTTTGAATCTGAAACAGTTTGCTTAAAGAAACATGAACGTTCCAGTGCTTTCTGCATTGGGGACTGCACTGGGGGCTTCATGAAGTGTCCACTGCTGGCTGCATACACAATAATCCCATTTGGGGACATCAGTGGCTGTAGCATCATTGGACATTCAGGAGCAGGGCCCCCCGGGCTGGCTGCCAAGTGGATGCTCTGTGCTCCTGGTGGTCTTTCTGTGTTGTGTCACTGCATGCTTTCCCAGTTGGTGCTTTATCATCCCTGTGAAATCAATAAATTCATTGTTTTGCTAAAGTCAGCAGGAATTAAGTTTCGTCACCAGGAACTGAAAACCCTAATGGCTAACCAAATCTTTTTGAGCCTGGTCAGGAAGGTCAAGGATGGAACTCAGGAACATGGACTCTTGAAGAGCCACCTAGTCAAATCATCGGTTATGTTGGGAGCACATTGGACTGGATGACTTCTCAGGCCTTGTAAGTAATGGGACTGTTATAATTTTCTCTGTTTCATGCCTCTCGAATCCAGACTAGATGCCCATGTACAACCTCCTTATGAGCAGAACTGGCCTTTGGTGAAAGCCTTGATTAACTGAGTTTCCTTTAAGAACTCCTTCAATGCATTTGTCCCTATTCCCAACCTTTGTCCTCTATACCCAGAGTTTCACCTGCACCCCATTTTGTTCCAGTGCCCAAAGACTCCCACACTTTCTCTCATACTAATAAGAAGTCTTTCTTAGAGCAATGAGATCTGATGGTATTCATTCACTCTTTAGTCTGAATGCCAGCAATTTTTTCTCTCAAGAATTTTTACATTTTGCTTTCTATTTCTATGAAGGAAAAGAAAACTATTTAGTTCCAATGCAAATATAAAACCAGTGGGTTCGTTCACAAACATAAAGGTAAAATCAAGACTCCAGGAAGGTGGGAAAGAATTTACTGACTCAAAATAGTATAAGATGGAGAACAAAGATGTCTCAATTTGAAACTCTTTAGATATTTGAATGGATTACTGATGAAAAAATTAGTAGTTGGATTTTGAATCAAGATCAGTAGAGACATATAACTAGAGCATTTATTTTGGCTCAGATTATCAAAGGAAAAAATAAATTTTACTGAGAATATTTGAATCTGACCACTAATCACAAATAAATATGAAAGCTCCAGCAAAATACGTGCTTCTGTTAATCATATAATCTCTAAATTGAAAAAGAGCTGAAATGTTCTCCGGGTTTCCCCTTCACTCCTTTTGAAATCTTTGTTAGAAAGAACATATATCTACTAATAAACCTGGCCCCTGCTAAGATATTACTGCATGCTTCATTTTTTTATATCCTCAAATAATCTTGTGAGGAAAGTGGAAATCTATATATTACCGAGAGGAGGACACCAAGATTCAGAGTTTAATTAGTAAATGATTGCACCATTTATCAGTATCAGAGCTTGAATATAAACTTATGCCCTGAAGCATGGTGGTTGCTGCAACCTCTTATGTCACATTTCAATGGCCAAGCTGTCCAGGAGACATTCTCCAGGAACGATGAATTTCAATGGATTAAGACTTAGGAAACTGAGGCCCTTGTGTCTTCAAATATTTATGAACTCGTTATCTGCTGGGAAATTAAATCTCTTTGCACTTGTGAGAGCAAACGTATTCTCCAGGCAGAGCCTTGAAGACCCCCCGCGCCTCCATGCATTTCCACACACCGTTCCTCATCAGGGTAAAGCTGCACCAAATACAAATGCCTTTAGGACAGGACTGTCTCCTTTATCAATTCTCCCAACCAATATCAGTATCTGAAGCAGAGTTGCTGCTCAGAAAATATTTGTGGAGTCCCTGACAGCTAAAGGCAGAATTTCAGATAAGAATATAAAAACTAAAGGTGAGGAGATGATGTTTCCCTGTCCTGTGCTTTTGCAGATCTGAAAGCATTTATGTCAGCACAGGTCATTTCATTTGCAGAATTCCAACCTTGCTGTGTTTTCTGGTTCAGCTTTAGGAGGTAAGTAAAGTTTTGCAAAATGAACACTACTTTCGTAAAGTTTGAAAATTTAGAAGAAAGTAATCTCATTCCCTTTACCCAGAGCAGGGTATGATGCTCTACAAAGAAGAGTTCAGAGATCCTTGAAACCCAATATGTGAGATATTGGGAAAATAGTCTACCTGGAGTCCTTCTTGACTTGATGAACAATTAAATTTAGTTCTGACTCTGAAATTGCAGGAGTGAGAGAACCAAATTGCTTTGAGCCTCCTTCTTTACTGTATCTCTTACAGCAGTAATTTGGAAGGAAAGTAGCTGTGTCTTTTTGGATATATTCCACCATTGTGGGTTGTCAAGGTGTTTGGTGTAAAATTATCCCTTGAAGACAAAAATGGGTATTTTGTGAAAGTTGAATAATAGAAAATATTACATAATTAAAATCCAATTTGTAAAAAAATGGCAATAGTATTGTAGCAGATTCTACATCATAGAATATTTATAAAGTGGTTTCCCATTAAGAAATTAGCAGAAAATACATGTATTTTTCAGATACACAAACTAGGTTTTAAATCTTCTGCTGGCACTGTCAAAGTTGAGTGAACTTTTCAGACAACTTAATGTTTCAGCATCTTATTTTCTGCATCCTCAAAGTTAAAATCATAATATTTAGCTCTCTGAGTTGCTGCAGACATCAAACGAAGTAATACATGCCTGTAGTTGCTGTTATAATTCTCAGGACCATCCTCCACCAACATTGTGTCTTCACAATATTGTTAATATGCCATCAATTTACTGAATCTACTTTGTGGTTAGAATAAAATAATATGAGAGAAAAGGTGCAGACTTACCATGTGAAATTTGATAAATTTTTAATCTCTAAGCACCTTGTGTTTCTCCTTTGTGAATGACAATGATAGCTACAGATTTTCATGGTTATCAGGAGAATAAAATTGACATGTGTCCTTAGTGCAAAGCCTGTGTTTTAGTTTGCCAAAGTCGCCAGAATGCTACACACCAGAAATGGATTGGCTTTTAATAAAAGGAGATTTATTTGGTTGAAAATGTATACTCCTTCAGAGGAAAGGCATTAACTTTCATCTGAGGTTCTCTTACATGGGAAGGGTAAAGGTGATCTCTGCTGGCCTTCTCTCCAGGTTTCTGGTTTCCCACAGTTTTCCTTGGGGTGCTTCCTGTCTGTATCTCCAAAGGCCTGGGCTGAGCTGCGAGTGCTGAGATGTGGTATGCTGAACTACTTGGGCTGTGCTGTGTTAAGCTCTCTCATTTAAGCATCCATCCAATTAAATTAGATGTCATTCATTGCAGCAGACAGTACCCCAGCCAACCGCAGATGTTATCAGTGACAGATGAGCCTCACATGCCATTGGCTCATACCAACAGTGACAAAAGTAGGCACCTTCACCTAACCAAGTTGACACCTGAACCCAACTGCCACAGCCTGATACAGAGTGAGCATATTAGGAAGATCTGCTCTGAGCTTGCTGACTTTAGTGAGATTCATCACTGGTCATATTAAGAACCTCGCTTGGAAATGCATCAAATTTTTATTGGAAAATAGGTATGGTCTAATGGAGGGGGTCCTGGGCAAGAAGTCAGGTTTCTTCCATGGCAGTCTTGTTTCTGTTCCTTGGTGGTTCTATGATCATCTGCCTGAAAAGGCTTACAGCCATTTTCCAGAGAAATATGTGGTGTAGTTTATTTCAAAGTGTGACAATCGTTTCCTTGGAGATTTAAGAAGCTGGGCTTGTGTCACTTGTGCCACCTCTTTAATTATTTTGTGTACCAGGTCCTGCTAGAAAAGGAAGGAAATTAATTAAGGAACACTTATTGATGGATAATTAAATGTCCACTTTGTTCATTTGTTGCAAAAACCAATAGGATAGAAGATGCATTGAGTGGTAACTTTTCTATAACTCTGTGCTCCAAGACTACAGATTTGAGCTACCCGACCCCAAAGCCATTTTCTGCATGCCTTCCCACCCCATTTTTTAAAATCTAGATATGGGTTACCACTGAGAGTCTTGACCACAGTTAATGGCCCCAAATGGTGGCCATGAAACGATTTTAAATTCTCCCATGCATATACCGTCATGGTATAAAAACTTTGAAAGTTCATATGATTAGTCACGTAAAATTTGTTGTTTTCTAAATAATATAGATAAACACATCAGACTGTAAAGTTCCTAAATTTGTCATGCCTTCCACAAAGACTTCATGGTAGTTGCAACCAAGTATTCTAATCCAGCACAAACTCTCCTGTTAAGCATGGACAAACAGAGCTCACTGTTGGCTTCTTTTTTTCTGTTAATTTAATCATGCCCACATCCAAACTCATCTGCAGCTATACTAGACCAACAAGAAGAACTTAACAGTTAAGAGCACAAGTTTGGGAGTCTAGCAGTTGTAGTTTAAAATCTTGTTTTGTTACCTATAAGTTGTGTGACATTGAGTAAATTACTTATTCTTTGAAGCCTCAATTTCTCTGTCTAGAGAATCAGAACAACAATGAATTTTAAAGAGGGTTTTTTTTTTTGAGGAACAAATGAGATAAAGCATTAGAGGTATTTGTTAAGTCAGGAGAACAGGGAAGGTCCCCATGACTCGAGCTGTGAGAAATGTGCCATGCCTCTGCGGGAACAAGGAGATGAACCGTTGTGATAAGGCCCTTGCCAAACATCACCTGACCCCCTTGCTTAAAAACCGCCCGCATCAAGACCCAGGCACAGACTCACCACCCCCTACCTTGGGTTCTGTGAGCTCCATGCAGGAGTGCAGGAATAAACCCCCTTGCTTTAAGGTTTCTTTGTCTGCCTTTTCCCCCTCTCTTTCATCTCCAAAGCCTTTCAGTATTGTTCTAGTTTGCTAGCTGCCAGAATATATACCTGAAATAGAATGTTTTTTAAAGGGGGGATTTATTAAGTTGTAAGTTCACAGTTCTAAGGCCGTGGAAATGTCCAAATTAAAGCAAGTCTATAAAAGTGTCCAAATTAAGGCACCAACAAGAGGTCACCTTCACTCAAGAAAGGCCAATGACCTTCAGGGTTTCTCTCTCAACTGGAAAAGCACACGGCGAATATGGCAATGTCTGCTAGCTTTCTCTCCAGGCTTCTTCTTTTATGAAGCTCCCCTACGGGCACTTTCCTTTTTCATCTCCAAAGGTCTCTGGCTGCATGGGCTTACATGGTTCTTGTGGCTCTGAAGCTTTTTCCAAAGTGCTTCCACTTTTAAAGGATTCCAGTAAATTAATCAAGACCCACCTGGAACGGGTGGAGTCACATTTCCCTCTAATGAAAGGTTAATAGCCACAACTGGATGTGTCACACCTCTGTGGAGATCTTCAATCAAGTTTTCAGCCTATAGTGCTGAATAGGGATTACAAGAAAGATGAATCAGGATTAAAATATGGCTTTTCTATGGTATATAATCCTTTCGAACCAGCACAGGTATTATTGTTATTATCATTAATAAAAATGCTATCATTATAAAAGTGAATTGATAATAGAAGAAAAAGAGGAAAGAAGACAAGTACAAATCTAATCTTTCTAGGTCATTCAAACTCCTGAAACAAAAGTTGGCACAAATAAAAGGTATACTATTAAAAGACCTCCTAGAATTTTATGTACATAAGACCACCCTGAGATGCAGACACAAAAGGACCCATTTCATTTGACCTACAAAGAAGAATCAACAAAAAGTATTTTGGAGGAAGCCTTGACTGGTATTTCTGCTGTGCAGTCATATTACTGGGCTAGACATTCTGGTTTAGTTTATAACATATGCAAGTAATCAATTTTTTTCTTGACGTTAAGATGCTTTTATTTTATTCTAAAAATCTTCTGATTCTTGTTGGTATAATAAGCATCAGATATCCATAGGGACATAATTTCTAAATGAACTTTCTAGAAAACTCCTTCACCCAAAGTCCCACTGTAATTGATCAAAAAAGAATTTTCAGAATTTTTACTTCCTTACCAAGCACAGGTGGGGATGCCTTGGGGCACCCATGTCCTGTCAGCTTTGCTGACATGACTAAATTCCTAAGAAGGAGTTTAGGAGGAGAAAGAAAGATAAATCCCCAATTAAAAATATATGGGGATCTTGGGCTTGGCAGAATGCAATTATTCAAGCTGGAAAAGGGCCAAGATATCAAGGTTAACAATCACGCCTGAAAAAATATATATATATATATATGTGTGTGTTGGGACATTTTAATGATCACTGTCTTTCAGAATATTGATACCTACTTTCAATGCCCAAACCCCTGACGTGGAAAGAAGTACACGGAAAGAGCCGTGCCAGCCCAGGTTGATGGGTCTAGAGCAAAACTGGCTTGTGATTGAATTGCTTCAAGGACAAAGAGGCTATTTTTTCTACATCCATGATGTCTGCAAGAGAATGGAAATCCCAGTCTCAGAGGTGAGACACCTTCTGGAAACTCTGACTGTGAAGTGTTCAGAGAATATTCGTGGCGATTTTCATTGTTACGAATTCCTCCAAGCAAGGAGCTGATGTCTCCTTTGTGCCTCCCCTGGGTTGGCTGGGGAGGGTGTGTGTCAAGGGACAGCCAGTCTGCCAGGCTCTGCAGGCATTCAGGCAGTTCCAGAGGAACCTCCCTCCTGCACCCTGTCACCTTGTCATGGAGCTCACAATTCTGAGACTTTAAGAGGCCACCTTGCAGATGAGCAAGCAGTATTCGTTGAGAGGCAATCAAGGGAGTTCCATAGAACTGAATCTACATTCCTTAGGGAGAGCAAGGGCTGAGCTGAAAGTTATAATTAACCAGGAAAGGGATTAGTAGATACATTTTAGCTAGCACATTGTGCCTCGAGAGGATTACGCTTGGCAAGCCATGACATTATAATCCGTGCAAGGCAATGAGTCGCTGTGTGATTTCAGGTGACCTTAAGTGTAACTGCAGAAGGGAAGAAATGAATAAGCTTACCAACCACAGCCACACAGAAGGGGAAAAATAGATCATTATACTGTTTTGATTGAGAATATCTAACAACATCTTAGGTGGTGGTGGGGTTCATATATTGTCTCTGAATCTGTCATGAAGAAGGTGTGGTGACTGATGCAATGGCATGATCCCAGAGGACTGGAAATTCAGAGAGGAGCCCACATTGAGACAAGTGAAAATACAAGTTTGAGGAACAGGAATTTTTTGGGGTGGTGCACAAATCTCCTGGTAGGGTCAGGATAACAATAACTGCAAATTCAAAGGAGCCAAAGCAGGGAAATCTCAGCTGAGCACATAGAACTGAGACTCTACACTCTACATGGCAGTGGGCAAGTTGGAATGACACAGACAAGTCATGAGGGGAAGTGACAGTGAGTGCTGCCACATCTGTGAGGACTTATTTTAATGGTTCACAGGAATGTATATTGCTGGTGTTTCAACCTGGCTTAATGATGGAACTGCCTTTTGGGATCAGAAAGGCAAACAAATGGCCATTCTTTGCTATATATTTCTTAATCTTTCTCATTTCATCGACTGCCTTATTTGTGAATTTTACAATTCCAGAAAGAAACTTAATGGCAAAGCAAGAATTAAAGAACATGGACCATCTTATTAGAAATAAATTAAAAAGGTACTGTAGGATTTTCTGCCAATTGTACAGAAGATAAGAAAGTAATTTACTCATTTTCAGCCCTGAAATAATTTCAAAGATCCCATAGGCTCATTTTCTGACAATAAACATGCACCACTTAAATATTGTTAAAAACCATCATCATCATTATCTAAAAGAAAATCTCAGGTCTTAAATGAACCAGATATCCAATACATATATTGAAAATGTACTCAATATACAGATGTATATTTGGTTAGAAAATCTCTGCCTCCAATCCACTGCTGGGAAGATCCATTTTCTTCTCTGCTTTCTATCCTATGGCCTCATATTCAGACTCAAATCTTTTCTGTCTCACAGATTTGTTTGTAAAAAGATTCATCTACATAAAGTACAGTTCATGTAGAGAGAAAATATTCATATTATGAAGTTAGAGGAGAAGCTATATTTCAACCTTGACCCAGACCCCAGTTCCTGACAAGTGAGGACAGATATACAGAGTGATGTCATCATATGCGTACTGAGATTACATTGTAAAGAATAATGCTGGATATGTTCCGTTAAATATAAGATGAAGGATAGAAAAGTCCCTAATTTACAGTCTCCCTTCTTGTTAGCCCAAAACATTCACTACAGCATTTAGAAAGTGGTTTGAAAAACTAAGTAGAAAAAACAAGAAATGAAAAAAAAACCAGTATCTACTAGAGTCAGGATGACACATTTTGAAGTGCTGAAAGAAGCTATATGCAGTTATAAGCTTGGGATTCACATCTATTCAAGACTTTATTTGGGACCTTGAAAGAAATTCACTAATACATGTGGAACTGAGAAACCAACTGCAAGGTAGATGAAAAGTGAGGAGTATTGCAACCATTTATAGACCATAACTTTTCCTTTAGATAGTAATAGCCTCATTATTAAAATTTTGAACGTTACTACTAAATAGTCCCCAATAAGTGGGAGTTTTTCCACCAACCCAAAACATGGCCCACACTGATAAACAAACAGGAGCTTCTTTCTATACTGAGATTTCTGCATCATATCAGTTTATTTTCATAATTTTCCTGAGAGTTATTGGAACATTAGCCAAAAAATCAAATAACTACTGCATACTTCTTTTTCTGATCATTGTTTTGAACTATTTAAGATATAGGAATGAAAGATACATTTGTTAGCACTAAGGCAATTTCATCTAATTGCAAAGATAAAATTATGAACCTAAATAGACTCCTGAGTACATGACTGGGGAGTGGCATGGGAGATCATTTTCAATTTCATTGATTGCCAAGGGTTGATATTTGGACTTGATGGAGTTTGAACTCTTTCTGCTAGAATCATCTGGGAAGCTAATTATAAATACTGATTTCTGTACTTAAACTTCTTGATATTCTTTTTGATAAAGAGATTCCAGATGTCATTTAAGACTATGTGAGGGTCCTGGATCTATCTACTAAGTGAGTCATTAAATTCTCATTTTTGCTTAAGCCAGTTTTAGGTGGTATGCTGGTTTGAAACTATTATGTACCTCAAAAAAACCTTGTTTTAATCCTGACCCAATCTTATGGGGTCAGACCTATTGTTTAAGGTGGGAAACTTTGATTGTATTTTTCCATGGAGATGTACACACCCAGTTGTGGGTGTGACCTTTTGGTTAGATTACTTCCATGGGGATGTAACACATCAGTTGTGGGTGTGGCCTTTTGATTATATGAAGATGTTTCTCCACCCATTCAAGATGGATCTTGATTAGTTTACTAGAGTCTTGTAAAAGGGGAAACATTTTGGACAAACCTCAGATGCAGATGCTTTTAGAACAGTTGTTTCACAGCTGACAGAGATGCAGATGTTTAGAGATGCTTGGAGTGCTGATAGAGGGAGCAGATGTCTAGACATGGGCAGAGTGCAGCAAACATTGACAGGTGTTTTCCCAAGAGGTACTAAGCAAGCCAGAACCTTGAGAGAATCAAGGGAAGACAAGAAATGAAAGCCAGCTCTGGAAGAAGCAAAGTGAGGAAACGCCACAGGAAACAGAGGCTGAAGCAACAGAGCCAGGGGCAAAGGACCAGCAGACTCCAGCCTTCCCAGCTAACAGGTGTCCCAGATGGCATCAGCCTTACTTCAGTGAAGGCAACCTCTTGTTGATGCCTTAATTTGAACATTTTCACAGCCTTAGAATTGTGACTTGCAACTTAATAAATTCCCTTTTTAAAAACCATTCAAATTCAGGTATATTGTACTCCCACAGCTTTAACAAACAAAACAGATAAGTTTCAGTTAGCCAAAAGAAACCTAGAACATTCAAAGTAGCTCTTCCCCCCATAAAATTGGAACTCATTTAGGAAACTGTGCTTTGGTCATCTTTGTGTCTTAATTCAGTAGTCAATGTCTATAAGCACTCATGAAATATTTCCTGAACTGAATTGAGAATGCAAGCAACCATCTCACCACAAGATTATGAATATGCCATGCATTCAGTGTTTAAAGTAAGAATCAATCATGCAGTGTTGTGTTGCTTTAGCAGGGGGAAGTGACAGGTATTCACAGAAGTGAGAATAGATGGAAATTTTTAAGTTAATAAAGTTTCAATGAATTTGATACATTTTGAAATTTACCTTGACAGAAAAATTGAAAAGTGAACAGAAATTGAAATACAATAAAGGAAGAGACATTCTGTTCTTGTGCAAGCTTTTGGCGTTTGCCCAGCCAGGTACTGGATGTAGTACTGGTGGAGAAATTGTGGAGGGTTTTGGAAACTGAATAAGTAAACATGGAGAGTGACAAGGAACCCAGAAATGAGTCAAGAAAGGAAAAACTACAAAACAAAAGCAGTCCTGCTATCTCTCAGGACTTGTCACCCATTATTCCTCTACAAAGTGACACTGAAGCTGCAAGAAGGGATTATAGGGGATGTGTGAAAGACATTGTTGTAGTTTGCTAGCTGCCGGAATGCAATATACGAGAAACAGAACGACTTTTAAAAAGGGGGAATTTAATAAGTTGCTAGTTTACAGTTCTAAGGGCAAGAAAATGTCCCAATTAAAGCAAGTCTATAGAAATGTCCAGTCAAAGGCATCCATCCAGGGACACATACCTTGGTTCAAGAAATCCGATGAAATTCAGGGTTTCTCTCCCAAGTGGGAAGGCACATGGTGAACACAGTCACAGTTTCTCTCTCAGCTGGAAGGGCACATGGCGAACATGGCATCATCTGCTAGATTCTTCTCCTGGCTTCCTGTTTCAAGAAGCTCCCCAGGAGGCATTTTCCTTCTTCATCTACAAAGGTCGCTGGCTGGTGGACTCTGCTTCTCGTGGCTATGTCGTTCTGCTCTGCTCTCTCTGAATCTCTTTCTCCAAAATGTTTCCTCTTTTATAGGACTCCAATAAACCAATCAAGACCCACCCAAATTGGTGGAGACCTGCTTCCATCTAATCCAGTTTAACAACCACTCTTGATTAAATCACATAAGAAATGGCTGCCTATCCGAAATGGGATTAGGAATAAAACATGGCTTTTCAAGGGTACATACATCATTTCAAACCAGCACAGACATGAAAAAGAAGTTTGGGTGGAAACTTTTGGCAAAAGTAGATATGAGTAAAGAGAGAAAAACAGAACATGAGGAGGTGACTGAAGCAGAATGGAAAATTAACACTGAATATTGTTAATATTACAAAGATTTGGGTAAGCAAATAAAGGTATTTGTGGGAGCTCACAGTTTAATAGTTTTCTATGTGTGTGTGAATGTATGTGTTGCATATTTATACACATATGTATGTATATATATTTGTGAAACATTACGTTACCTAAATAGGAATGCAAAAAAAAAAAAGAAATAGAAATTAATATAGTGAAATTTCTATTTTTCCTATTAAAACCACAGCATAATCCTTACATTCTTCTCTCTTTCTGGAAATCTTAGACTAGATAGATGGATAGAAAGACATTAGATAGGTAGATGATTAGTAGATATAACTAGATAGATAGATAGATAGATAGGCAGATAAATGGGCACCTTATTTGCAGTGGAAAGTTGCAGTTAAAAGTCTTGTAAAACTTGAAACTGGGTATAAGTATATGGAAAGAGGAGGATGCAAAGCTAAGGGGAATCAGAGGTTACAAATTTAAAACATGCCAATAAAAGCCTGAAGTGTGGGAAGTGGGACTCACACAGAAAAAATAAATAAATGGAGCGAGAACAGGATTAGCCATATTAAATCAAGTACAAGCTGCACTGGACAGGTTAGAGAAAGGTGAAGGGCAGAAGGGCTGAGTTTGGATCATCTAGACAATTTTTCAGCCAGGAACAGTTCACTAAAGGTTTCAGTAAAAATATACTCCCTGAGAGAGAACAATTTCCTTGTAGCACATTGGCTGTTCTCTTATTTACCACTGTGAGTACAGGACTGGTGGTAGAAGCCTCCCACAGAGGGGATATTTTCAAGACAGTGAGTATTAAATAGTATCTAAATAAATAGAATGCTGAACAATGTTGATGGGTTGTACGAGTCAATATTGAGTAGAAGGTAATAATCTCTACAGCATTTATTGATGAATGAAATTCCAGTAAGAAGCAGTACAAATTTTTATATATGGCTGTGCCTGTTTGTTTTAGAATTTGATTCTAAAATTAATGTGGAAATTCAGAGAAACAAAATAAATATGACACTCTTGAAGAAAAAGAACAAATGTAAGAAGTATTTTGCCAGATATTTGCATCCAAAACAAAGACGTAGTAATTAAGAGAGTGATCTTGGCACAGAAATTAATACATAGACCACTGGAACCACCTGAGGAGCCCTGAATTACCACAGGTGTGTAAACACTTGACACACAAGAGAGTGGCCGTGCAAAGCACTGTATATGAACGGTTTCTCCAATGAAGACGAAAGGGAAAAATTACGTATCTCCATGTGTTTTTACTAAAAATTAATTGAACCTCTTTCCATTACCATGCTCAGAAATCAATCTCAGTTGAAGTATAGACTAAACCAAAAGGGAAAATCATAAAACTTTTAGAAAACAATGAGGGAGAATATCTGCATGATATTAGGTTTGAAAACGACTTCTTAAACAAGGTACAAAATCACTCAGTTAAAAGAAAAGATTGACAAATCAGACAGCACTAAAAATAATGTTTCATTAAAATTCATCAAAAAGTGTGTGTGTCAGGGAGCCTAGAAAAAGAATGAGGGCCTTTAATCCTGTATAGCTTAATGTAATGCCTAGATACATCCTAGAATATATTAAGCTGATAATCGTTGGCAAAGTACTTTGAGGGATGGGAGAAAAAATATGGAACTATTAAACTTTACCATTATGGTGTCCCCTGATACTGTGTCTAACATTAGGGCCACCCAAATCAACAGGCCAAGACCTTGATATAAGGCTTACTCTTGTGAAGCTAATGTAAGTAGTGGAGAAGCTTAGCCTGCCTGTAGGTATGCCTATGGGTTACTTCTGGAGGACCTCTTTTGTTGCTCAGATGTGGCCTCACTCTAAGTGGAATCATTGCCTGCCCCCCTACATGGGACATGACATCCAAGGATGAAAGTCTCCCGGGCAGCATGGGAGATGAAAACCAGGAATGAGTCTGGCCCTGGTACCATGGGATCAACAATTCCATCATTACCAAAAGGGGGGAAGGAGGTGTAGCTGATAAAGTATCAGTGACTGAGAGAGTTCAAATAGAGTCGAGAAGCTACTCTGGAAATCACTTTTGTGCAAGCTTCAGCTAGATATCATTACCTATCATAACTTGCCAAACTCCAACCAGGACCAATCCAAACAATCCTTAAGAACACCTAGGGCAATATATAAAATTCTACAAAGGTTCCATGCACTATGGTAACTTTCCAGAAACCTACAACCTCCAGATAGGTCCCTAGACCAAATAAGTCCTGAAATCTAGAGGGCTCAGCCTGTCCAGAACATCAGCTAATTCTATTTCCTTGCACCTTATTATTGAAAGCCCTCCTTCCAACATGAAAAAATCAGAATGGCCATAGTCCAAATACCCTAAAAAGTGTGATAGAAAAATCAAAGGTGGTGGTTGAGTCATACAGAGAATGTAGGGTTTAACAAATGAATATGATTGCTGTATCACTAAATTGTTATTTCTTTTAGTCTCCAGTATCTTAGTGCAGCTAGAACCAAAAATGTAACATTGTAGAATTGTAATCCATACCAAACTCTGAAACCTGTTCTACAACTAATTGTTGTGCTGTGCTTTGAAATTTATTGCTTTTTTTGTACATATGCTATTTTTCACAAGAAAGGAAAAAAAGTTGATTGTGATAATAAAAAAAATATTTATTCCTTCTAGGCTCCTATATTCTGGATCAGCTTTTTTTTTTTTTAATCTATTTTACAGAGGAGAAAATCAAGACTCCAAAAAGATAAATGATAAGTCTCCAAAGCAGCAGTATATAAGTATGGACAATTTTGCAGCCCTAAGACATCTGCATTCGGCTTAGCAGACTGCTTTACCTCTGACCCTAAAAATAGAAAGAACTTAAGATAGTTCTTTCTGCTCTTTCTCCCCACTAAGCGTATAAATCTTTCCCCCCGAAATTCAACATCTGTGGATGGACAGGACAATGTCAGCATATTGTTATACTGCCCTATTCTCAGATACATATATTAGTACTTTTCTCTCTCTACTTTTTTCCACACAAACTTTATTCTGTTTCTGGCAACCTTTATCTTGATGTGAATGAAACCTTTCATGAGAAGCCCCTTTTATTGCTGCTCTATGTCTGCTTCTTGCTTTCTCTTCTTCCCCTTGTAGAGATAAATATTTTACTCAGTTGGCCATCTGAGAAAATATGTTCTCTGTAGCAGAATTTTATTTATTTATTTATTTTTCAAATAGCACTAGAAGTATGAATTTCGAGTGCAGTAATGTATTTAAGGGGCATTATGTAACTCCCCAAGTGAAGTAGGTTTCTGGTGACAGAAGAAAGAAAGAGCCAGGGAATTAAAAATAACTTGGGGGTAAGAGTAGACTTGATGGCAAATTCCTGCATTAATAAATGAAGAGTATTCTTTGCTAACAATGGCTTCTTCACACACAATCTGTGCATTTAAATGATGACCTTAATGATGGTCATCTGGTTAATCAGATGACCTGGTTATCTGATTAATAGATATCTGGTTAATCAGAATCCTGGGAACAAAATTTTAACAAGTCTTTAGTGGAAATGAAGCAGGCTAGACAGGGAAAGAGGGAGGGGAAACGACCCTAAGACCTATACAAAAAGTTCCTTTTGGCACACATACACCTAGCTTTCATTCAGAAATAATAAAAATTTAAGCTCATCATTCCCTTATTAGCATAATCAGAGGAGGAAGGGCCCCTCCAAATCCTTATAATGCAGGAATCTCAATCTCAAAGGGCTTCTCTTCCTTTGGAGAATGGCCCTGCTCATTTCCCTTCAAGCATGTACTTTCGCTAGAAATCAAAGTCTTGAGCAGCACACACTGGCTAATCGTTGGATTCTTTAGTTGTTAATACCTGGTAGAGGTCTTGACTTCTCTGAGAACTCCTATTTGGGGCTGTCTGGCAACAGAAATTCATTTTGTGCTTTGAAAACTTAAGAATTTTGAAGTAGGCTCGTAGCACTGACAGTTACAACCTGTGGACTCTTGCTCTATTTGCAAAAGTCTCATGTCTCAACTAAATTTATGAAGTTTTTTTGTGGCAATTGCAAGGTAATATGTGTAAATATTTTAGCACAGTGTGTAGCATATAGAAAATATTATTAGAATAATTATTATTGTAATTGATTGGTTCCGCTTCTCATCTTCTCTTTCTATTTTTGTTACTTTCCTCACACCATCCCCCAGCATCCATTCTTTCATATATTCATCTTTCATTCAAAAATACTTATGAACTTGCTGTTTGAAAGACACTTTGATATCTATCATTGATAGTAAATAATCCACACACCCTACCATAATGAAGAGCCCAGGAAAGTAAGAAAGACAATTTTGCAAAGCATCAATTAAGATGGCATAGGATACAGAAAGATTAAAAAAAAAAAAAAAAACAAATGGAAGAGGTAGTGACTCATTCTTCTTAAGAGAAATTTACATATTGAGAATGCAACAGACACAAAACAGCTTCACAGGAAGTAAATATTATTACAGCTATATCAAGGTCAATATCACATGCTAATTGTCTAAACATACCATCAAAAGAGAAAATTAATCAGAGTAGATTAAAAAGAAACAACAATACCAACAATATGTTACCTACAAGAAAACTACTGCTTTAAATATAAAGATTCAGGTATGTTAAAAGTAAAAAGAGAAAATATATACAATGTTAATACGAATTAAAAGAAAGCTGTAGTAATTAATATAATATTATGCTTCAAATTAAGGAAGATTGTCAGGGATAACAAGGAGCATTACATAACAATAAAGAGGTTAATTCTTCCAAAATCCATAAAAATCCCATCAATAGAATATCAAATTGGGTAAAGCAAAAACGGATAGAACTGAAATAGACAAGAAATAGACAAATAGAAGTAGACAAATCTACTAGAAGACAAGTCCATTATCAGTAATTGGCAGACCAAACAAGCAGAAAATCAATAAGGCTATAAATAGTCTGAACTTCACTATAAATCAATTCGTTCTAAGTGACATTTGTAGAATACTCCATCAAGCATCAGTGGAATACACAGTCTTCTAAAGTTCATATGGAACTTTAATTAAGATAAACCATATTCTGGCCATGAAATGCTGGTAAATGATGTGAGGAAAACAACGAATTAAAGTTTGTCCTAAGACCATATGGAATCAACGAGAAACCAATAAGAGAAAGATAGCTAGAAATCTCCCAAATATTAGAAAGTAAACAGCACACTTCTAAATGAACCATGGATCAAAAAAGAAGTCTCAAGAAATTTTTTTTAAATATTATGAACTAAATGAAAATGAAAATACAACTCACCAAATTTTGTGGTATACAGCTAAAGGAGTGATTAGAAGGAAATTTATAGCATTAAATACATACATTAGAAAAGAAGAAATGTTCAAAACAAATAACAGCTTTCACCTTAGGACACTAGAGAAAGATGAGCAAATTAAAACTAAAGCCAGCAAAACAAAGGAAATAAAAAAATATTGGAATAGGAAACAAAAAAGCAACTGAAAACATGAAAATAATAGAGAAATGGCAATGAGATAAGAACATGTTTTTTTGAAAAGATGGATAACATTGATAGACCTCTAACCAGGCTATTTAAGAAAGAGAGATGAACTGATTCAATTAAGTAATATTAGCCAGTTTTTGTCATCACATATGCACAAATGTTTCACTGAGCACATGAACTTAGTAGCTACAAGTGGTAGAGGCACACTTTCTGCATGGACCCAACAGTTTGAACTGCTACTCATAAAGGTTCTTCCAGTTATTGCCTGTCTATGCCCCACCTGCCAGCAACAGAGTCTAGTACTGAACCTCCAAATGGTGCCATTCCTTGGGAACACCAAATAGCCATTTGGTGGCTAAATTCACTTCTGGAAAGGCCAATGATTTACTTTCACAGGAATAAACATTTATTACTGGTATGTGTTTGCCTTTCTTACCTACAGAACCTCAATCAGGATTACTGTCTGGGTTTTACAAAGTTCTGGATTCATACATTAAACCCTGATTTCCACACTGACACATAGGGTTCATTTAACAGAGAAGGACGTACAAGATGGGTCCATGATCATCGGATCCACTAGTTTTATCACAGGATGCATCATTTAAAAGCATCATAATACAGCATTGCAATGGCTTATTTTAAAGCAGAAGCTAATGGCACAGCTCAGAGGCAGTGTTCTGTGAAGATAAGAGTGCCATCTTTAAAGATACATGATACTCACGGAAGCAAAGACTTCAGCACTGCATATCAGTGGGAAGGGTGCCTATGTCCAAAAACCAAGGCAGCAAAGCCATCATTTACAATCACTCCCAATGACTCATTGGAAGATTTTGTTTCCCATATCCACAACACTGGACTCTTGCAGAGTTAAAGGTCCTAGCCCCCAAAGAATGCCCTCTTGGCCAGGAACATGGCTAGAAATCCATAGAGCTATAAACAGTAGTAGACAACAGGATACCTAGAACGACCTCCTTTTGTCCAAGAATCAGCAGTAAGATGATTCACTGTCCTGGAAGGGAATTGCCCTATGTTAGCAGGAATATGTAGAGCCATTGTTTCACAAAGAGGGCTAGAGGAATATGTGTGGATTCCAGGTCATCCATTTGAATGCCTCCTGTAACTTCATAGCCCAATTGTGAAATGAACCAATGTTGCAACCCTGGTCTGAGAACGAAATGGTTAATTGGAACACAGATTCTCCCAAAAGGAGGGTATGGACCACATACCTGAGCAAAATCTAAGATCAGGGGAGGCAATATCTGAAGGCCAGGGACACACAGAATGTAATGCAGAAAATTTATATTTTGGGTAGCACATTACCTAATTTAACTTGTATGGTCAGTTTAGTTGAACACCATGGGTACATGGAATCTTGAATAGGGTGTGTGATTTTGTAGGTTTGCCCAGATTAGTATGATGCCTTAATATATTCCAGTGTAATTTGGGCAGAATAAAGAAGTATTTACAAAGTTCTCTTGGGGGAGTAGGGAGAAAGGAGGAACTTCCCAGTTCAACTTCCTAGTCTGGAGAATTTCTGATATTCTCGCAAGCAGTGGGGAAAAACAGATCATTGGGCAGAGCCATTAATCTTGGGTTTGCCCTTATGAAACTTAATCTTTCAGAGGATAGGCTAAGCCAGTTAAAATTAGGCTGAAGAGTCATCCTCAGAGAATCTCTTTTGTTGCTCAAATGTGGCCTCTCTTTCTCTCTCTCTCTTTCTAGGCCAACTCAGCAGGTGAACTCACTGCCCTCACCCCTACAGGGGACATGACTCCCAGGAAGTAAGTCTCCCTGGCAATATGGGATGGAGCTCCCAGGATGCGCCAGACTCAGCATCAAGGGATTGAGAAAAACTTAACCAAAAGGGGGAAGAGAGAAATGAGACAAAATAAAATTTCAGTGACTGAGAAATTTCAAATAGAGTCAAGAGGTTATCCTGGAAGTTATTCTTATGCATTGTATAGATATCTCTTTTTATTTTATGGTGTATTGGAGTGGCTGGAGAGAAGTACCTGAAACTGTTGAGCTGTGTTCCAGTAACCTTGATTCTCAATGACAATTGTATAAAGATGGAGATTTTATAATGTGACTGTATGATTTTGAAAACCTTGTGTGTGATGCTCTTTTTATCTAGCCATTGACAGATAAGTAAAAACATGGATAAAAATTTAAAAATAATAGGGGGAATATGGGGTAAAACGAATTCAGGAGATAGAAATACTAGTGATAAATGAAAGGGAGGGGTAAGAATATGGGATGTACAAGTCATTTCTTTTTTCTTTTATTTTCTATTTTCTGTAGTGATGTAAATGTTCTAAAATGATCATGGTGATGAATACATAACTATATGATGATATTGTGAGCCATTGATTATTCACCATGTCATGGACCATATGTGTATGAAGATTTGTCAATAAAAATATTTTAGTTAAAAAAAGAATGGAATGCAGAGATGGGGAGGAGGAGTGCCAGTTTGGGTTCTAAGAGTTAAAACAGTGGTGGAGATATTGTCTGTTTCACTAGCCTCACCCTTCAAAGTCCTCCTCAGAAAGAAAGGTCACCTGGGTTCTTGGAGGATCTGCTCCCCAAACATCCAGAGAAGTGCATCCACATGGTATCCACATGGTGGGCAGCAGCAGACGAGGAATTCTCATTCGGATCTCCTTCAAGGCAGAACCTGCATATGAACTCCTCAAAATCAGTTTGGAGCTACAGTCTTCCTGGACAGTTGGGATGGACTGGGGGCCTGGCCATTTCTGTGCAGTTGAGGATTCCTCTCCTAGGCCCTTGTTGATTAGGACAGTCAGATCTGCACTGCAGTACAAGGTTCTCTCTGCCCATTCCTGCTTTCCCTACCCACCTTTTCCTTTCACAAGTTTCACATCTGCAAAGCATTTTGGAAGCTTTCTTTGCCTAATTGTACTTCCTTCCACTTCTTCTTTTGCACACTTAACTCTGCCTCTTTGCCACATATGTATGGGATTTTGGCTTCAGAAGGCATGAGGAATACAGTACCTTTAGAATAACAATGACTAGAAATCTATTTAAGAAAAAGGAGAAGGAGGAGGAGATGAAGAAAAACAAGGACACAATGCTACTGTCCCATTAAGTAATTACTTTCATGTGAATTCACCACATCAGCCAGACCATAAACTCTCACCCAACTACATAAATGAAGTGGTCCTATCAAATTATCATCAAAATATTTTTTAAAACTGTTCTTCTTCTCCATCCCTATTGCCTACTTAAGCTCTCATTAGCTCTTACCTGGATCCTTAAATTAGCATTCTATCTGTTCCCCTGCCTCAGATACTGTTCCTTTCAAAACAAATTGCACACAATAGCATGTGTGATTTATTGGACACAGTAAGGTGATCATGTCTTTCAGCAACCAATGAACTATAAAGCCTTTAATTCCTCCAGCTTTATCTATTCATAGCTGCCATTTCCCTATATACCCCATGGCAGGCCATGTGTTTATTCTCAAGCTGTTTCTTCTGTCTGGAAAGATTCGTTTCAAAGAAATATATTCTCCCCTCTTCTTTCCCTTCCCACCAAACATTCCATCCTCACTTCCTCGCTATGTCAGATTAAGTAATCAGCATTCAACTCAAATATCATATCCTCCTGTAATGTACCCTGTCCCGCATTTGGCTCACAACCTATAGTCAGGGAGTGTACAGACCCGAGTTGCTGAGCTCTTTGGGCACCTTCTCCTTCTCTTTATCGGAGCATCACATTTACTTACCAAGACCTTGCTTCTATATGTCTCCATCATGCTACTTTCCATAAACTCCAGTAGGTACAAACAAGGGCTTATACACCAGTATCTGGCACAAGGAGGGTTTGCTACCTGTTTATTGAAATGAGTTGTAACTTTCATTAAACCTCTAAGTGTTATCAAACTCAAAATTTATCAACAGCCATTCATTTTAAACATTCTAAAACATCATAGACTATTTTAAAGCAATCTTATCTCCAGAAAATATTGTTTGACTTTTCCTCCACTCTGATGGAATTCAAAACCATTCCTGTCTATATTACCTTTATACTTTATGCCTCAATTATCACAAAACTTCATGTTGCATTCCAATCCATGTATTTACATTTCTGTCTCCCTGTTGGACAAGTGAGTTCCTCCATGAGGGGCATTATTTCTTACTCATTCCTACATATGAATTATTTAGTACAACGTCTTGTATACACTAGACTTTCATATTATATATCTAAGCTGATAACTCTGCTTATAGGAATTCCCAAAACACATGATCTAATGGATATTTTCCTACACTCATATTTCAGAGATTTCATTTCTGGCCTTCAGTAAAGTCAACTTTCCTTAAACCAATTAAGGTCATTTGAAGGCACTCTCTGCCTTCCATGCACAACTGTTGTAAAATATAAGGAAAATACCAGTTTTAAATTTGTTCTGAAAGCGAAAGTTCTATTATGAAGGTAAAGTTTTTAGGTGGAATTGTATTGATTTCATCATCCCCACTGCCAATCCTGTCGTTATCACATTCTGTTTTTGTTCTGGTTTTTTTGCATGCACAGGCACTGGGAATACGACCCGGGCCTCTGGCATGCAGGTGGAAACTCTGCCACTGAGCCACCGTTGCACCACCCCACATTCTGATTTACATAGCGCTCTTGAGTCAGGTGCCTAGTGTCTCTGTGAAGTTTTTGGCCCATGTATAGAGTAGTGTATAGCAGTCCAAGCTGAAGCTCATTGGAATGCAGTTACTCAGAAAGATATCTGTTATTTCCTCCATCGTTTCACTTTATCATCTGTTTGCTCAATTCCTTTTTCAGTCCAGGAAGATTGCTTTTGTGACCTCAAAGCTTCCTTTGAATAGGAAATCTGTCTTGGGATAACCTAGACCTGAACCTACATTGCTGGGTGGAGCCAAGCTATAAATTAATTGTAGTCCATTGGATGATGTTATTCTTCGGAATTAATTTCCTAGCCACCTGAATTAAGGATTAGATACTAGTCTGTTTGGGACTTTTTTTTTTCCTGTCTCTGCTATGGTATTACTCTTTTCTCTCATCCTATCAATCTGAAGCCAATCAAACCCTGGGGTTATATCTATCATATGTCATCTCAGAGTGCAGACTCTGAATTTTTACTGTGAAGTTTATATGCCTTTTTACAGTTCACAGGTCTGTTCTTGTAGATTTTTCTTGTCTATGTGATTTGCCCCATTACTGTTAATATTTCTGTCCCCAAACAAAAATATAGAACTCCCTTAAAAATTCTCTCGGCATTTACAGTTTCCAAATAAACAAATCTATTAGGACTCACTTCATGTTCTTTATTTGCAAACATAATTTATTCTATTCTGGATTCTCTCTCTGCAGCTGCTGTTATTGTCACTGTTTCCCTAGAAAATATATTTTATTGTAGTCATATTTCTTTGACCACTTTTAGTTCCTCCCACCTTAGAAATACATTTTTTCATTGAAATGCCCATCAGATAAAATATTTCCCATCAGACATATATTTACTCAAGTTGTATTCGAAAAGTAAATTTGTGTCATATTGTGGATTATAAGAGAAGCTAGCAGCCATAAATCCCTGTCAGGAAGCCTGCAGTTTGTTGTGTTAAATGGTAAAATATTTGATAGAGTGCCTCAATCTTATTAGTAAATCATCTCTTTATAGTAGTCTAGAATTAGTCTCTTAAGGAAATGTGTCCCATGCAGATACAATGTAGCCTTTGGTTTGTGCTTCCCTTGTCCAGTCCTTTAAACACAGATACCTGTTGTGAACTGTTCTGGTTTGAAATGATGTATGGACTCTAGAAAAACCATGTTTTAATCTTAATCCCATTTTGTAAAAGCAGCTGTATCTTCTAATCTCTATTCAGTATTTAATGTTTGAAACTCTAATTAGATCATCTTCCTGGAGTTGTGATTTAATAAAGAGTGGTTGCTAAACTGGACTGGCTGGAGGTGTGTCTAGACCCATTTGAAAGGGTCTTGGCAAGTTTCTGGAGTCCTATAAAAGAGGAAACATTTTGGAGAAAGAGCGATTCAGAGACAGGCGGAGCAGAACCACATAGCCACAAGAAGCAGAGTCCACCAGCCAGCGACCTTTGAAGATGAAGAAGGAAAATGACTCCCGAGGAGCTTCCTGAAGCAGGAAGCCAGGAGAAGAAGCTAGCAGATGACATTATGTTTGCCATGTGCCCTTCCAGATGAGAGAGAAACTCTGACTGTGTTTTCCATGTGCCTTCTCACTTGAGAGAGAAACCTTGGACTTCATCGGCCTTCTTGAACCAAGGTATCTTTCCCTGGATACATTTGATTGGACATTTCATTGACTTGTTCTAATTGGAACATTTTCTTGGCCTTAGAACCATAAACTAACAACTTATTAAATTCCCCTTTTTGAAAGCCATTCTGTTTCTGGTATATTGCATTCTGGCAGCTAGCAAACCAGAACCAGAACATACAAGGCCAGCCATGGTGAACTAGTATTCTACTTGTCACTTGCCTCTGAACCCTTTACTCTTATCCTCCTTCTCTGACAAGCTTTAAAAGATGAATTGTGAACAATTTTTAATCTATTCAAATTCCATAGTTATATATTAAAGTAGGCAGTTAATAATTGTTTTCATCACATCTTTAGATAAATATAATTCCAAAAATGGTCTTCTTACAGTCACATGAAATTAAACAGTAAATTATGACAAACTTTTGATGGCTTAGAAATTATTGTGAATTAAACAGCATTTTGTTTTGAAATTTCTATACCTTGGGTTTTTTTTTCTTCAAGTGCATTGATGTTTTGTGGAAACAATTTTTCTAATCATGATTTTTCATGTAAAATTAAGTTTCTCAGCTTACTGGTGGCCAGGGTCATCCCGGGGAGATTCTTCCCCTTTTCTTTGTCAATGTGTTTGGATGTTTCTGAGCTTCTGTATGAACCACTCTCAGATTTCTCAGCTTCTTATGCACTACTACCATGGGAGTTGGAAGTGTTTGGTCTTCACCAAGACAATGTGAGGCTGGGAACCCAGGAAAGAACAATTATTAAAATGCAGTGGGAATAGCAATGTTTCAATTAACTACAAGTTATAAAAATCATAGAAGGCTGCTTATTATGTGATTTAATAAGATAAATGATGGTTCTGCATAGGCAATCCAGATGTTCTTTTTTAGATACAATATTATAGATTATGCTTTCAAAGGGAAACACATGTTGAGGATGTGATGTCTCAGCTTCTATGGTTTTAGCAATCTGTTGAGAAAGACATAATTGCCCTCAACAAATGTTTCTCTTGCTTTTCAACAAGAAATTTAACATGTGTCAAGTTAAACCTTATATCGATAGGTTTGAGAAAGATCTGTACTGGCAAGTCTGCATGGACAGGCAAAGGTTTCCATTAAAGTAGATGTTTATTAAATTATTATCTCCACCATCAGCATGTCCCTGAACAAAAACCTAATCACCTACTCGGCTTTGGTATCTGTATTGTGGACATATTGTTTGAACCATGGCTTAAAGTTGTAGCAGAAAGTTTTGTTGCCTCTATTTTAGCCATTCATCTTTTTTTTTCAGTCTAAATACTCACCAGAAAAATAATATCACTTTCAGTAAATAAATATCAATAGACAAAAGTCAAGTTGTATGCTCACAGGTTTTGTATTTGCAACCCATCTCCCTGAAACAACCCATTGCCTACTTATCTGCAGGTAGAATTTTATAGAATGATGACACCCAATTGTTAATGAGAGTTATTCCTGAATAGTCAGCTCATGTATTTTTTTTCCACTTTCTCATTTGAACTCTTATGTTTATTTTTTTAAATAAATATGTATTTTCTTTGCAGAATCTAAAAAGAGGGAAATTTTATAGATAGATTATACATTCTTTTTTCTTTATTACTTGTAAAAGACGTATTCTAACAGCTGATTTTGAGTCAGAATTCCATTTCATTCCTGCACTAAATCTAACAATTATAGGCTGTTGAGGGTTGTATGTGTGTTTGATTATTGTTGATTTTTGTTTTAATGAAACAAAGAAATAAATGACCCTATTTGCCCGAATCGTTGGTGTCTGAATTACTCCCATGTGTACTGGGGTGATGCTAATTAATTGCAAAGACCTGATGCATATACTACTGCTTTACTCTCTTACGGTGAACTTCACAAACTTAGTGTAAACCACCTCAGAATCCATCGTAGCACAGCACTTCAGATTTGTCAGATTTGTCAGAAAGGGTAGTCAAGGCACAGCCTATTTACCAAATCAAATCTGCAAAATCAAAGCCAGAACGTTGTATGGCACACAAGACCCCCATTATCTGGCCCTTGCCTACTGCTCTGACTTCATTTCCAATGGTCTTCCTTCATTTTAGAAATTCCCCCAAACTGTTAAAGCAACTTGTTCCCTCACTCTGTGCCACTACACATGCTATTTCTTTTCTCTGGCATGTTATCCTTGCAACTTTTGTCCAACTTGTAAATTCATGTCCATCCTTTATGTCAGCTCAAGTTGACTCTTTCATTAATTCATCCTGTCTTTATAGGCAGAAGGGAGTCCTTTCTCCTTGGTTTATCCACAGTACTGTGCCCTTGCCTCTTTTTTAGCATTGGTCTATTTATTGTACTATTCTTTTCTGTACCACATTGTGAAGTCCTGCAAGTGAAGAGCTGCATTTTGTTTATCTTTGGCTTCCCAGTATTCAGAAAAATGCCGAGAAGCTAGTAGATCCTATAAATAAATGGATAGAGAAGTGAATCACCAAAATTTGCTTTCTCAACTTTGAGTAATAAAAACATCCTAGAAACAGATCAAGTATTTCTGACTAGAACCTATTAGAATAAGCTAGATAATGCTGTAGAAACAAAGGTCCTCCAAATTGCTTTCTAATTTCATTCTTACAAAGTCAGCTACTGACCCTAGCCAGTTCTCCAGCCTCTTAATCTTCTCAGGGACCCATCAAGATGATAAGTCCATCATCCTGTGGCATCACTTTCTGGAAGCTGATATACAGTTAACATGACAGGGGAGAAGAATGTGGGAGGGTATCATATGGTCTGTGAGAAAAGTCAGTTCATAAAATAGCATAGTAATTGGTTTGACCTAACTTTCCCCTAGCCAGGGGGGGAAAAGTGTAATATTTCCTTGGGCCAGAAGGAGAAGAAAACCATATGTGAACAAGCATTTTTAGTTCTCACCATAAATGTGGATACAAAACAGGGTTATTCTCTTAATGTGGGGTATAAGCTATAAAGAGATATGACTATAAACACAAAATATACAACTGTGCATCCCTTGTAGGCAAAGAAAATCACTTTTGTTGGCTAGATTTGCATGGAATTAAAAGTTAAAAAAGGAGAACTATAATTCTTTAATGGGTCAGAGTTGCTTGAACAAAGTCCTATAGACTGGGTGGTTCATGACAATAGAAATGCATTGCCTTATGGCTCTTGAGGCAAAAAGTCCGAAATCATAGTATTGACATGGCCACGCTTCCTCTGAAATCTGTAGTGCTCTGGTGGTGGCTGGCAACCTATGACATTCTTGGGCTTATAGCATATCTCTGTCTCTGCCACCATCACATGACTAACTATTCTTTTCTCTCTCACTTCCTGTGCTGGCTTGAAAGGATGTATAGGCACTAGAAAAGCCATGTTTTAGTTCTAATCCCATTTCATAAAGGCAGAATAATCCCTATTCAATTCTGTATGTTTGAAACTGTTATTAGATCATATCCCTGGAGATGTGATTTAGTCAAGAATGGTTGTTAAACTGGATTAGGGGACGACATGTCTCCACCCATTTAGGTGGGTCTTGATAAGTTTCTGGAGTCCTATAAAAGAGGAAATATTTTGGAGAATGAAGGAGATTCAGAGACAGCAGAGAATGCTGCAGCACCATGAAGCGGAGAGTCCACAAGCCAGCGACCTTTGGAGATGAAGGAGGAAAACACCTCCCAGGAAGCTTCATGAAACAGGAAGCCAGGAGAGAAAGCTAGCAGATGATGCCTTGCTCACCATGTGCCTTTCCAGCCAAGAGAGAAACTGTGACTATGTTCACAATGTGCCTTCTCACTTGAGAGATAAACCCTGAACTTCATCGGCCTTCTTGAGCAAAGGTATCTTTCCCTGGAGGCCTTAGATTGGACATTTCTATAGACTTGTTTTAACTGGGACATTTTCTTCACCTTAGAATTGTAAACTAGCAACTTATTAAATTCCCCTTTTTAAAAGTCATTCTGTTTCTGGTATATAGTTTTCTGGCAGCTAGCAAACTAGAATACTTCCTGTCCCCTTTTTCTTTGCGGATAAGAACAAAAGTCATATTGGACTAAAGTCCCATCCTAACTCAGTCTGGCAACAACTTAACTAATAACATCTTCAAATAAGAACATCTACGAATGAATTCATGTTCAGTGGACGAGGAATTAGCACTTGGGCATGTCCTTTAAGGGGACACAATTCAATCTATAATCTATAGTTCTGCATTTATCAGGGTGACTTAGTTTAGACTACAGGTGAATGTGAGAAATTATAACTATGTTCAAACTACTATTGCCATTTCATATGAGTGGACTTGTTGTAGCTCAAAGAATTAAGTGTAGACTATATGAAAAATTTTATAATTTCTGCAAGCATAGCAAGGTGTTAGATTTTTCTAACAAGAGAAGACATAAAATCGACTTGGTGGCTTATCAAGTTTTCTGATTCATATTTAGTGTAGTATTGTCATTTGAATGCTGAAATAAGCACTCTAGGAAGTAGACATGATTTTGTAAGAAAATATCTGAAGTTATCAAAGCGATCTGTGATTTGATTTATTAATCTACAAACTGGAAGAAAATCAAAGACATGAGTTCTCAGATCTCTTTCTGCTCAAAACCTCTTTAAGTTCCTTAAGCCATTTATTCATTTATACATCCTTCCATAAACATCATGAGCGTTAATTTAGCTTCAAATAATCAAGAAAATCACTTCCAAGTTTTCTCCAACACCCACTATTCACCTTTCTCTTTACATCTTCAAAATTTCTAAAGCTGCATAAGTCCCTTTTACTGGGTGTACCTTCTTTGTTTCAAATGAGATGACCAGGTGTTCCACATGATGGTGAAAATCACTTGTGTCTAAATTGAAATTCTTTCCCTGATGCAATCAGAAGAAATGAAAGGACATTGAAATAGGAAGAAAGTGAAAGTGTGCAGCTGTCCAAATTACACATTGTTAACATAAAATACTCACTCATTCATGGGTCCCCTGAAGCTACAGTCAATCAATAAAATAGGTCTCTCTTTGTCATGCATTGAGAATAAAAAAGCTAAATATTTCAAGCTAGAAACTATTTAGCTCTGATTTTACATGAGTTTTCAAAATGCCAAATTGATTTGTTTCATACAAGGACAACTGAATATTGCATGATAGTAGTGGAGTGTTTCCAAATATTTCAGTAGTCTTTAGAAATATCATTTATGAAGGCAAGAGATGACATATTTATGTTGCCTTAGAAACTTCTGGAGATTTTTTCCCTATCTTCCTTCAATTTAAAGGTTTTTCTTTTCCACAAATATTGGTACCCAAAAGGAGACATATTTCCCTCAAATCCAAATGCAGGAAAACTGTTTAAAGTAAGTTGGCACCAAAGTTCAAGGAATTGTCTGGGTGTTTTTGCACACTTTCCTGTCTGAACTAGTGCTTGTGGTTTTTGAAGGCTAGGCTGGAAGTCAGAGAAAAACAAATTCAGTCATCAGAGATGCTGTGAACATTTGACAAGCAATAATCACAAACCAAAAGTCCAGCTTGAAACCCTGGGGGGAAGTGACAGACACTTCTGGGGTCACAAGGGTGACCATCTGCTTTCCCCTAATTATGCTGGTCCTGGTATCAACAGAAGTACTCTACTCTCTCTAGAACAAGCCAGAGACCAAAAAACCCAAGCCAAAGATTTCTCTCTGAGACTTTCTAGTTTTCATACTTTACTCACTAAAAACCACTTCTGCTTTCTCTTGGGTTTCATTATGCTGCTTCACAGAGTTTACTGTGTTGGCACACAGTTCAAGACTTGGGACAAACATCCCAATTTTTGTTTCTCTGAGGATGGTATAGTAGATAACATCAAATAGCAGAATGAGAAAGAATTTTGTGAAAAGAAAAATTAAGGCTTGAAAAGGTGACTTTTTATATACCAGCTGTATAATTTTGGGTAAGTTCATTTCTCTGAGAATCTTTTATTCATTTTGCAAAGTTATTGTAAGAATTTATTATTTCAATTTTAGCATGACAGACACCTATCTTCCTTGCTGCAGGGTCCTAATTTTGTTCAAGTAACAAGGTGCAATGCTTTGGGACAAAACATGATTGGCTTAAAAGTAAGCATGTGACCCCTTCTACCAGTGAAATGTAAGGTATGTCTGCTTACAAGTTCCTGGAAGAGGATTTAATTATTGAGAAAGGCTGAGAACATCATTCAAGAGCAACCTCCCTTTCTGCAAAGCTGTTATGAAAAGGCATGAGGCAGAGAGGGGCAGCAGCCACCTTGTGGACAAAACAAAGAACTGGCCTTCTCTGGGTTCCAGAGCGAAAAGAGGGTAAGAACCAAGTTTCCTGATGCTGTTTGTTTTAGTTTCCTGGGCTTCTTAAGCAAATACCATGAACTGGATCAGGTTAAACACTGGAAATTTATTTACTCGCAGTTTTGATACCAGATATATCTAACCAAGGCATCACAAAGGCAATACTTTTTCCCAAAGACCGGTTGTCCTTGGTTCTTGACTCTTGGGCCACATGGCAAGGCACAGATGGTATCTGCTGGTCTCTCCCTTCTCATTTAGGTTTCTTTGATTTTGGCTTCTTGCTTCCATGGCTTTCTCTCTCTGTTTCAACTTTGTTGCATTTATAAAGCACTCATGTAATTAAGACCCATTCTGATTGAGATGGATCACACACTAGTTGAAACAACCTGATCCAAAGTTTCTATTTACAATGGATATACCTACAGGAATCACTCATATTTAAGAACATGTTTCTCTGGGGTATATACAGCTTCAACCATCACATTATTGTTCAGTTGCTGAGCCATTCCTGGGAATGTCAGCTGTAAAGCTTTAGTTAAGGGCATTAAGTGACACAACTTGTTTGATACATCTTTCTGCCAAATGTACCCGTGTCATGCACCCTCCCCTCCCAATTTCACCCCACTTCCTGAGCCCAACAGTGGTCTCAGTAGCCATGCTCAGTTCTAAAACCTGGAGCCCTTAGGAATCAAGGAATATCCCTATCATCTTCCACATGTTTTGGAAGTAGGCTGCTCTCTCGAGTTTTTCTTTTTTTTTTTTCAGACTTCACAGGGCTGTTTTCCTCTACCTTCCTTTTCTGGTAAGTGTTATTCAAATTCAAAGGGCAGGGAGATAAGGTGGCTTGGTGGTGGAGTTCTCAACTGCCATGCCAGAGATCTGTGTTTGATTCCCAGAACCTGCTCAAATGATAGCAGTGGAGTGTTTCCAAATCTTTCAGTAGTCTTTAGAAATATTATTTATGAAGGCAAGAGATGACATATTTATGTTGACTTATAAACTTCTGGAGATTTTTTCCTTATCCTCCTTCAATTTAAAGGTTTTTCTTTTCCACAAATATTGGTACCCAAAAGGAGGCATATTTTCCTCAAATCCATATGCAGGAAAACTGTTTAAAGTAAGTTTTAAAACAAAGCAAATTAAATAAGAACAAATTCAAGGGACAGTCTGTGCTCTATTTGATTAGCTTACAAATCAAAACTTTTACTAAATTGAACCATCTTATCTACAAGGTGCTTTTTTAAAACCCTTTATATCTTTTCATCCAATTATTAATTCAGGTAATATCAGTCAATTTCTGACACATATAGTGGTATGAGCAACAGATTCCATCTGGTCCAACCAGATGGGTAAATGGAATTAAAGTTGTACAGGTGGGAATTATGAGCTTTAAAAAAAAAACCTCCTTACATTTTAGTTTTCTTTTTTTTTTCAACAACAGCACAACTGATGGGCAATGTTCATTTCTGCCTTCTAATACAGGATTGTGACAATGAGAAAGCTAGATCTTGCCACTAAAATTGTTCCTAATTACAGGGTTGTAAAAATTAAAATTTTCCGTTAGAAAATACCCACATAAGTTCAGGGGTATAGAAATCTATGTAACTCAAAAGTATAAATACTTATTTTATTTTAAGGTTGCAAATATCTATGTAGATTTAGAGATATAGAAATATATATAAGTTGGATAGTTATATAAGTTAAGGGCATGAATATCTATATAAAGTCTGGGGGTATAGATTTTTTATAAATTTAGGGCTGTATATATCAGTATAAATTACAGATATAGGTAGCAATGTAAGTTAGGGACATTAATATCTGTATAAATCGGTGGGGTAGATACCTATATAAGTTTTAGAGATGGATACCTATTCAAATTAGAGATGTGGAGATCTACATATCTTTAAGAGTGTGGGACTATATTTAAGTTGAAAGCATAGATATCTACATATGTTTAGAAGCATAAATAACTGTATAAGTTAAGGCATGTATGTTTATATAAATTTGTGGGTATAAATATCTCTTTACAAATGTAAGGTTATGTGTATATGTGTGTATCAGTGTAGACTTTTCTATTTATTGGAGGCATAGACTTCTATATTAAGTTAGGAATATAGTGATCTATAGAAGTTTAAGAGTGTTGATGTCCATTTAAGTTAGTGGAATAGATGACTTTGTAAGTATGGAGTGTTCTAGTTTGCAAGCTGCTGAAATGTGATATACCAGAAATGAAACTGCTTTTAAAAAGGGGAAATTGGGCGGGCCACGGTGGCTCAGCAGGTAAGAATGCTTGCCTGCCATGCCCAAGGACCTGGGTTCGATTCCCGGTACCTGCCCATGTAAAAAAAAAGGGGGGGGGGATTATTATTAAGTTTCAAGTTAATAGTTTTAAGGCCATGAAAATATCCAAATTAAGGCAAGGCTATGAAAATGTCCAATCTAAGGCATCCAGGGAAAGATACCTTGGTTCAAGAAGGCTGCTGATGTTCAGGGTTTCTCTCTCAGCTGGATATGCACATGGTGAGAGCTGCTAGCTTTCTCTTCGGTGGCTTCCTGGGTGTGGGCTCTGCCATTCTGCTGGCTCTGTCTATTCTGGTGGCTCTCACGGTTTTCATGGCTCTCTAGTGTCTCCCAAAATGGTTCCCTTTTAAAACACTCCAGTAAGCAGCTCCACCTTGAATGGGTGGAGACACATCTCCATGGAAACCATCTAATTAAAAGTTACCACCCATAATTGGGTGGATCATATCCTCATAGAAACAATAAAAAAGCTCCCACCTAGCAATATTGAATGAGAATTAAAGGGCATGGCTTTTCTGGAGTACATAATAGTTTCAAACATCACAAGGGATACAGATGCCTATTTGAATTAGAAATGTAGATATCTAAGGTACTATTTAAGTCAGAGAAATAGATTACTGTATCAGTTTAGGGGAGTGGATAAATGTATAAGGAGCATACATATTTACATAATTTTAGAGTTGAGATATCTGTAAATTTAGAGTACATACATATCTATTTGAGTTAGGGGTAAAAATATCTCTATAAATTAAGAATGTAGCTATCTATTAAATTAGTTGTGCAGATATCTATTTAATCTAAATAGGTAACTATCTATATATTTTCTGTTCTATCTTTATAAATCCTAAATCACATTTTTGAGGGCTGACTGAAAAGATATAATACTTAATTTTGTTTTTATTCTTTAACTGTCACAGAGACACTGATAAACATACTCTCCTATGTGTAATATACTAGCTTTCACTTTTTAGAAACTAAGCAAAAATCCATCTTTTCAGCACAGACTCTATTGAACAGTGCATATTATCTGTCTATATGGACTTTATAATTAGAGAATTGTAAATTCACGTCCTCTTTCTGTATTTTTAAGATAAATAACTTGTATCACTAATCAATGGAATTAAAAAATAACTTTGGCTCCTTGGGAGGATAAAGCAATACAACAGATGAAAATATATGGCAGACTTTGTCACACATGCATTTCTCTCACCAATCCTTAAATTGGTTAGCTTTAAATATAGTCTTGGATTGAGCCTATGACGTTCTGGTTTCTCTGGTGAAAGTTATTTTGTATTTTGAAGATATGGAGACACCTTGGAGAGTCTACCACTCAGCCAAACATGAGAAATGGAGAATTTCCAAAGAATGAGTCAGTCAGCTCTTAGAAGGCTGTGGATTAACATGGAAAGATGAATGGGTCAAAAGCCCAGAGTCAAAGTCAAACTCTGTAATCTCAGGAATTGCTACTAAGTGTAAGTTTCTTCATCTGTTAAAGTGATATAGAAATTCAAATAATGTAGTGAGTTAGAATTCTACTAGGCCTCTAATAGAACCTTAAATAAATTAATATCACAAAAGCAGGAGGTAGTTTTCACTTAGACCTTGGGTAGATTTGTCATGAGATGGTATAAGGAAGGTAGAGCAAAAAAGCAGACACCCCTCAGCTCAGCACTATCCACTATAAATATTGTATTTTATTTCTTCTTTACAATAATATTACATTGTCAATATTAATGAACTTATTTTGCAAATATGAAAGTAAGAGTCACAGAGACTAAATAACGAATCTTCAAATATACAGTGAATAATTGGAAAGACAGATAGGTAAAACCAGACAATCTGCCTCCAATTCCTAAGTTTTGTTTGTAGTATTTCACAATCTGTCCAGCAATGTACTTGTCGCTGTGAAAAGCTTATAAAATATTTTCCTGACTACCTTAGTTTATTCTGTCCTTCATGAGTGCCCTATATAGGGCCATCTTCCCCTCAGGTGCCCTAACACACCAAGCTGCCCTTTTCCAAACCTGCCTTCTCATGCTATTTCTTCCCATTTACTAGATATGTGGCCCTATAGGCCTTCTGAAGAGCTGGAAGAGATCTTTTATTCTTAGACCCATAAACCCAAACATGACCCTGTAGAGTAATAAAACATGTGGTTGCTTTTCTGTGGTTCAGCCACTTGTCCATGTTGTAAAGTCCTGCAATATGCAATATTTCAAGGCTTGAACATCAGATCTCACAAAGCTATTCCTTAAGCTATGCTATAAGTTACAAGCATTATAAGGTTCATTAGGGAGTTATGAAGTGTGAGAATGGCATGATATTGTTTTAGCCTCATCAATTAGGAATAAATCAACTTTTAATGAAAAGAATAGTTTTATAACATCCCTTAACATGCCTCAAATATTATTAAACTCAGTCCTCTTTTTTTTCACTTCCAACCTTATTTTGGCCCTCATTCTTTCTCAGTTAAATTTTTATAATAGGTCTCTATCTGGTTTCCTTGCTTCCATTTTTGCCCCTTACCCACATGCTCGCTCTTTTCTAACATTGAGCTATGTTTTTATTGGAGTGTGATTTTGGCAGCTAAATAATATATCTGTTCTTCATGCAACTACTGAACACATTTTTGATTCCTGTGAAATAGAATTAGCAATATATATAAAACCTTCATAAAGCTTCCCTCATGAACTTCTTCTCACTCTCTCCCAAATTTATTTTCCCCTACAGTAGTGTTTATCCACTCCCACTGCTCTTAAGCCCACTTGAATTTTCACATGCCTTGTTCATTGAATTTGGACAGTCTTCCCTTCTTACATCTGAAAAATTCTATCTCATTCTCATTCAGTAGCTGTAAGTACCTTAAGAAAAAGAACTCTACCTATACATCTTTAAAGAGCAGTGGCTAGCAAAAAAATAACGTTTGACTAATGAATGAATAAAGAAACCATGTATAACACAGCAACCAAGGTGCTGCCTCCATTTAGAAGCCCTTCGCAAAATGCAACTTACAAAGCCCCATAGAGTAGACTGTATACTCTTCCTGCCATATACACTCTATTAATTATGCAATATATAAGCCCTGTTTGCACACCAGGGCTCCTTTCTTCAGCATTTGCTATAATTTAGCAGTTGTATTACACTTTTTATTTAGTCAAATACTTACAATGATTGGAAGGCATTATTTCATGTTATATACTCATACCCCTACGCAATTCATTAATGACACATGGAGTTGCTGGGGAAGAAACAAACACAGTGAGTGGTGCCACAAAAAACAGGAACAAACAGTCCAGGGGATTATCAAGTGAGGAAGTCTCTATGGCAAGACCCCCTCTCCTGGGTGGTATAAATACTCTACTCTTGAAGCTGTTATTAACTGGCTTTGACCTGAAAAGTTGCCCTCCTCAACAAATCTGCTGCAATAGATCTCTTCTCTTGCTCTTTTGGATCTTTTGTGTTGTGTAAGTAATAAATTTCCATGTGCCTAAACCTGTGTTCCCAGAATGCACCATACAGCAACTTGCTTCACAGTGGGGTTTTAGAGAATTTTAGAAAATTTGTGAAGAAATCTTCTGGTAAGGAGAGATGGTGTAATGAATCAAAGCCAGTCAACTCAATTACCAAGTGTCACTCAATTTACCAATTACCAATGACTATAGAGGGTATGTTTTAAGAAACTTTTCCATATAATAAAATCCTGACAATTTTTTAACACATGGTACAAAATAATTAAAATATCAGGACCCAAATTGTTGAGAAAAAATAAAACTAATTTGAACTGTGCATTTACCCACATGTGGAAATATAACTGAACCATTCTCTGTATGACTATATAAGGAAACATTCTATGAATACCTGTTGCCTATTTCTTGAAGAAAGTTTTCCTAGACACTGCCACACACAAACAATTTTAAGACATTCATATCTATCTTGGATCACTAGCCCTTGAAAAGTACAATGAAGAAAGTCCTAAATGGAAAGTCATATTCGTCAATTTACATGTAATCTCTAGAGACCAGGCTTTTTTCACTCCATTCATTTATGTATCCCCAGAGATATAAGGGTTATGCTGAAGCAAATGAGAGACATTCAAGAAACATTTATTGAGTGAACTGATGGATGAATAAATGCAATAATATAAATGCACTGGACAGCTATATTTTCAACAAATTTCAATAGCCATATTTTGTGGATTGACTGATTAGAATACAATGGGATTCCATCCTCAGCTCAAGATTGCACTCACTAGTCAACTTTAATGAGTATATTGGTGACAGCTAGTCCAAAGTAGATGGGACACACAGAAAGAGAGTTGAAAGATTTTCCCCTTTGAGGCACATTGGATCTCTCTAATTAAAAAGGCCATCAAAAGGCCCATGCAAATAGTAAAGAGAGCCGAAAGGAATTCATTAGGAGTATTTCTGTTTTCTGCTTCAAATGATCCAAAGATCTTTGTTGAAGCAACCTCCCCATGTAATTCAGGACTTCAATCATCGCAGATGAATGGGCAGTAAGAGTGCAAGCATGAACTCCTACAAGAACTGCAAGATCTGGAGGGGAAATAAGGCTGTAAGTGGTCACCAGAGGCACAGAATGTGGTGGCTGAGATTGGAAAGCAAAGAGAAAACACTGGCAATTTAAAAACATGGGGGCTACATAGACAGCAGTGAGAGATATCTACACATTTGAAAGTTGGCAGCTGGGCTATGAAGCACAAGCAGATCTCTCAAACTGCCAATGCACTGGTGCCAGGCTCTGTTGATGACAGTCTATATCTGATATCAACTCACAGGATCCAAGTTGAACCTATTGAACCAAAGCTGCCACAAGGTGCAGATCCAGCACAACCACCTACCAAATTCACTTAGCCCCCACTCTACGGTTCTCTAAGAAAAAGTTCCCTTTCTGTTTTTTCTGGAGTAAAGATTACTTCAGTTTCTGCTGATTTTCCCATGTATAAATGATGTAATCAAAACATAAGACCCAAGAAAGGGTAAAAGAGTGTCCTATGGGCAAAAAAAGGCAGTAATTAATTGATGTAGGCCCAGAAATGACTCAGATGTTAGAATTATAACAAAGGATTCTAAAAGTAAGAATGAGAAAAATGATAAAGTATCTAATAGAAAACACGAAAAACATGCATGATGAAATGGGACATTCCAATAGACAAAGGAAACTTGAAAAAGAAACCAAATGGAAATAATAGAAACAAAAATACTATATAATAAATAAAGGTTCCATTAGACGTGTTAAATGGCAGACTGAACACAGAAGAGGGAAGAAACAGTGACTTTGACGATACATCCCAATTTAGAAACAGAACAAGTGTTGGAAGAAGAATGAAGAGAAAATGTGAGATCTGTGATTCAATATTAAAAATCAAAATGTGTATATAATTGAGGAAAAGAAATAAAAGCGTTAGTGTGGCAAAAATAAAATTTGAACTTTCTAAAATGCTGAAATAAATCTACCCACAGACCAAAGAATCTCAGTGAACCTCAGGAAGGCTAAATGTACAAGACCATCAAGCATAGCCACAGGATAGTGAATATTGTAAGAACCAAAGGTAAAAATCAAATATTAAAATTTGTCAGAGGGAGAAAAACCACATTGCCTACAAAAGAACAATGATATGATGGCTGACTTCTTACAATGGATAGATAACGTATAGAAGATAATGGAAATAAATATTAAAGTAATAATAGAGAGGGAGAAAAACTGTTGAAGTAGAATTCTACTTTTGGTTAAAATGGTCATCAAAATTGAAGGTTGGGAGGGCCACGGTGGCTCAGCAGGCATGCAAGAATGCTTGCCTGCCATGCCAGAGGACCCGGGTTTGATTCCTGGTGCCTGCGCATGTAAAAAAAAACTGAAGGTAAAAGAAATAGTCACACATAGTCAAAATTTCAGATAATTTTTTTCAACATATTTGTGCTATGATGAATTTTTTAAGCTGAAGGAAAATGATAACAGAAAAAAACCTAGATACTCAAGAAGAAATGAAGTACATCAGAAACAACATATATTTTAGAAAATATGAAATAATCTATGAAAAGAAAAGAGTTTTCTTTACATTAAAAAAACTGTTGAGTGAGTAAAGTCAACAGAAAATATATTGCTATTTTGGGGTCTTAATAGCATATATAGAAGTAAAATATAAGACATCAAAAATTAAGAGGGCATTTACAAAGTTATATTCTTCTAAATTCTTATACTTTCCATGAAATTAAGATTAATGCTATAATTTCTAATCTAACTAATGAAGTAATGTAACAGATAAAGCAAAAAACTCAATAGAAAATATACAAATGAAAAAACAAAAATACATATTTTACCTAAATAAGGCAAGAAGGGAAGTAATAGAAAAACCAAAAAAGTGGTGAAAGTATAAAACAAATACTAATATGGAAGACTTAAATACAACCTTTTCATTCAGGATATTGAATGTAATTTGACTAGACACTTAGAATTAAAAGGCAGTATATCAGTTTATCACCTGGATTAAAAAGTACCAAAAAATCAAAAGGAAAAAGAAAATCAATCAACCAATCAAATGAACAAAAACATAAGACAGAATGAGGTACTGTCAACAACAAAAAATCTTATACAAAAGACAGAAGCATAATAAAAAAATATGGATGGAAAACATTCTTTCATGCAAACAATAAACAAAAGAATGGTGGCATGACTATTAATCACAGTAAAAGTAGGTTTCAAGACAAGAGTATTATCAAAGATAAAAGTAATCCCACTTCATAATGATTAAAAGGCCAATAATTCAAGAAGTCATAAGGATAGCAAATACTTCAAAATAGGTAGAAGAAAACTTGTTATAACTTAAGGTAGAAAGCAACCAAAGCACAATCATAGCTGGAGATTTTAATGCAACTTTATCAGGAATTAATAAACCAAGTAGGCAAAACTCAGTAAAAACATAGAAAATTTGAATAACAGTAGCACAAACTTAATTTGTATTATTTGCAGAACTCTATAATGAGGAATACATATAATTTCCAAGTACACAATGGAGTGTCTATCAAAATTAGCATAAAACAAGAATCAGTAATTTTCAAGGAAATGAAATATACAGAGTAAAATCTCTGATCAAACCAATATTCCATTAGCAAAACTAAAACAATAGACAGCAAAAAAATCACAAAAAGTTGGAGAATAAGTTTCCAAATAAGTCATATATAAAATAAGTCAGACAAAATTAGATTTTTAAAAAATTTACCAAGATTAAGAATAAAAATTAGAAGTGTTATTGGAAATACTACCTTACTAAACTGATAGTAAATTATAGTTTAGCAAGTTTTTGCTGACGAATAAGAGTTCCTATCAAATGGGCAAATTCTCAGAAAGCCACAAATTACAAAAATTGATACGTCATGAAACCAAAAAAAACTAATAATCCATAGCTATTAAGGATTTCATTTTGGTACCAAAAACCTTCCTGAAGAAAACTCCATGTCCAAATATCTTCACTGTTCAATTCTACCTAAGCCTGAGGATAAAGATCACTAATATTCTATAAAAGTTCTAATAGTATCGGAGAAGAGGAAACATTTCCCAGCATGTCTGAGGCACAAGATAGTTTGCCCAACTATTTAAAGAACCATCCTGTTACATGGCCACAACAGAAAACAAACAGAACAATTTAACTAAAGTACAAAATCATACATATTTGTGCCATTGCTCTGACATAAAAAATAGTTATTTATTGGAAATTGTACATTTTGTATTTACATTGTAATCACATATATATAACAAAATTTAACAAATTTAACATTGGCAAACTCTGTAATTAATAATATTAACTTAAAAAATGTAAGAAAAATGTAACAATATTTTAAAATGATTATGTCCTCCAGCACAACAATTTGATTCCATTTTAACTCTTCATTATATATTTAAATTTTTAAGGCTATATTATTTTGTGATCTAAAGCTTCATAAATGGATGACTGACAAAATACATGATTACAATAAAACTGATTAAATAAATGCTACCTATATTTACTTTAAAAATAATGAGCTATTTCTTTCTGTCTCATGGCAGTAAAATATTTGCACTCCATTTCCCTTCCTAATAATGCTTGTATAAATTTCTATCAGAATTTAGGCAAATTTGATTTTCTTTTATGTGATGATAAGATGGACCACTGTCAAATGGAGTACTTACAGTTCACTCTGAGATAACCTAAATCGCGCTAGCGTTTGTCCTTCCAATGTGATGATACATGCCTATATACTCTTTCAACAAAAGCATTTGATTATAGAATGTGTTGAATTTACTTAATAACAGCAGCAAGATTTTAGGCTACTAAAGCGTAGTTTATAGATTTCCAAATATATCGATCCACTTTGTATCTACAACCTTGTCTTGATATACCAGCTTTTTGTCAATCATATTCCTTGCATATAAAATTCTTAATATCAGCTACCCATGTATAAAATACCAATCATTTTTAAACACTCTGAAGCACATTTGGTGTCATAAGGTGAATATCTCTTTCTTAGCTAAAATGTTTTCTGAGTTAAAATGTTTGAACTTGTGAAATCAAAGTTGGATTCCAAACAAGCTGCAGTTTTAGTAAAGCAATTTAGAAAGTCCTATTTATCTTGGCTGCCCTTTTTCTAGTATAATTTGAAGTTCTGAAGATTTGTTTGTAGGAATGAGTTAGTTTTTTTCCCCCTTTTTCACTATTTTTGCTGTAGCCTACAAATAACATGAAACAACTTGGGTACCATAAATTTCATGCATTTATTAGAGTTCTTTATGGTCTCCTCAAATTTTATCAAACAGTTTTTCAGTAATGCAATATAAATTTCTGTTTTACTATAGTATTTTCCTCCATTCAAACTTTCAATCTATTTCTAAATTATAGAAGGGGATTTTGTTTGTCTGCCATGTTGAAAATAAGATTTAAATGCAGGCCAACAGTTTAACATTTTTTTTCTGTGACCATCAAAAAATCATAAGCATCTTCAAGGCATATTGCTAAGGTTCTCTAGAGAAACAGAATCAGCAGGAAATATCCATAGATATAAAATTTATAAAATATCTCACGTAACCATGGGAACATAGAGTTCAAAATCCACAGGACAGGATGTGATGCTGACATCTCTGATGGAGGGTCTGGACAAACTCCACAGGAGAGACTCACTGGCCAAAGCAGGAAGAGAGAGTCTGTCCCTTCTGAATCCCCTTTAAAAGCCTTCCAGTGATTAGATTACGTCACTCAATGCAGAAGATACTCCCCTTCGCTGATTACAAATGCAATCAGCTGTGGATATGCCAACATAATCATGATTTGAATCTATGAAATATTCTTATAGTAACAGAGAGGTCAGACAGAAGTTGCCCAACCAGGCAAATGGGCACCATCACCTGGCCAAGTTGACACATGAACCTGACCATAACACATATGCTAAGGAGGTCTTCTTCCTTTTCTACAAAAACCTCCTTAAGTGTTTCTATATATTCTGAGGAAACTGAAATTGAATATCAATATTATGCTCTACATAATGTGCAGTATGCTATATGTGGTGGTTTGAAATGTGTGTACCCTAGAAAATCATGTTCTTAAACCTACTTACAGTTGGTGCAAGTCAATTGTAAGTAGGTTTTCATGAGGTTGCTTCAGCTAAGGCATGGCATAATGTGGGTCTTAGTCTTCTCACATTGGTGTCCTTTATGACTACAAGGAGAGAAACATGTCATCCAAGCAAGAAGATGAAAATGTTGCAACCTAGAAGAGAAGAGAGAGACCAGAAGATGCCATGTGCCCCACCATGTGACAGAAGAGCCCAGGATTGCCAGTAGCTGATCTTCAGGAAAGAAGTACTGCCCTAGCAGGCTGAACCCCCCAGTCTTGGGGTTTGTTCATATGAAACTTAACCCTGCCAAGGATAGGCTAAGCCTACTTAAAACTAGGTCTAAGAGTCACCCCCGAGAGGACTTCTTTTGCTGCTCAGATTTGGCCTCTCTGTCTCAGTAAACACGACAAGCAAATTCACTGTCCTCCCCTTCTCTATGTGGGACATGACTCCCCGGGTTGTGGACCTTCATGGCAACAGGGGACAGAAATCCTAGAATGCGCTGGGACTCAGCACCAAGGGATTGAGAAAACCTTCAAACGAAAGGGGGAAGAGAGAAATGAGGCAAAATAAAGTGTCAATAGCTGAGGGATTCCAAACAGAGTTGAGAGGTTATCCTTGAGATATTCTTTTTTAAAAAATTTATTTATTAATTAAAAAAAATTTAACAAAGGAAATAAAACATTAACATAGATAATCAGTAATTCACAATATCATCACTTAGTTGCATATTCATCATTTCTTAGAACATTTGCATCCATTCAGAAAAAGAAATAAAAAGACAATAGAAAAAGAAATAAAACAAAAACAGAAAAAAAAAAAGATTATACCTACCATACCCTTTACCCCTCGCTTTTGAGGTTATTCTTACGTATTAAATAGATATCATGTTTTTAGTTAAGACATTACAGAGAGGTGGGAGGGAACTGTCTGAAATGTAGATCTGTGTTCCAGTAACCATGTTTCTTGAAGATGATTGTATAATGATACAGCTTACATGATGTGACTGTGTGATTGTGAAAACCTTGTGTCTGTTGCTTCTTTTATCTACATTATGGACAGAGGAGTAAAACGTATGGATTGAAAATAAGTAAATAATAGGGGAAACAAATGTTAAAATAAATTTAGTAGATTGAAATGCTAGTGATCAATGAAAGGGAGGGGTAAGGGGTATGGTATGTATGAATTTTTTTTCTATTTTTTTTCTGAATTGATGTGACTGTTCTAAGAAATGATGAATACACAACTATGTGATAAAAAAGAATGTTCATATTGTATGTTGATTGGTTTTATTAATAAAAATTTTTAAAAAAAGAAAGCACTGCCTTGATGATGTCTTGTTTTGGACATTTTTCTCATCCTTAGAAGCTTTTAAACTAATAAATTCCCATTGTTAAAAACAAACCTATTTTATGGTATCTACTTTCAGCAGCTTAGCAAAGTAAAACACTCTGTTTTGATTATTTACCACTTTAATCCAGTTATATGTGTCCTTTCATCTGTCATTAAATAATACAGTAATTTATTTAATGACTTTTTTCTGTGATGTCTGGGCTGGCATTGTAATTGTTCTCATTGCAATTACCTGAATTCTTAGAAACACAGTATATCCACCACATTCAATGTTTAAAATGTAGCTGGGACTCTCAATACAAAGCACACCAGTTATATTCACAATCAAAGCAAACTATTCATGTTGCATTGCTACATGCTTGTCACCTCACTCAGAATAAAGCAGAAAGGATGATACAGAATTATGAAGTACATTCATGGTTCTCTACATTAGCATTTGACAAAAACAGAAACAGGGACTTTGGAAGGCAGACACTCTCTTCCACATCATTTTGACGCTAGAAGAAATGCATTCTCAGCCACTATATATTTACTTTTGCAAATTGAATGTTTTTTATAATTTCCTCCAAACTTTGTCATTCATGACTATGACTGAGACATGAAAAACCCTCAGAATTTATAATGAGGCAATTCCAGACAAACAAACATACTTGGTCATCTTGCAAGTCTAACAGAGGTAGCAAGACCTAAGAAACATATTTTAAAATTTTTCTATTAATGTTGTGTATTAGACTGATTGATTTTCTCATGTTGAGCCACCTCTACATTCTTGGGATAAATCTCACTTAGGTTTATATTGCTTTTACTATGCTGCTGTATTCAATTTACTAGTATTTTATTGGAATTTTTTTCATCTGTATTCATAAGAGAAATTGATCTGTAGTTTCAATTTCTTGTGATGTCTTCATCTGGCTTTGATAACACTTTGAGTTGTGAAGCATTTTCATTGTTTTGAAAAAGTTTGAGCAGGATTTGTGTTAATTCTCCTTTGAATGTTTGGTAGAATTCACTATTTAAGCCCACTGGCCCTGGAATTTCTTTTCCTGGGAGGTTTCTGTTTACTGAAACAATATCTTTACTTGCCTTGGTCTGTTGAGATATATTATTTCTTGAGTCTGTTAAGTAGGTGGTGTGCTTCTAAGAATGTGTCCATATTCTCTACATTACTTAATTTGCTGGCATACAATTGTCCATAGTATTCTCTCATAAACCTATTTTTTATATTAGTGAAGTTATGGGTTAACAGAACAAATATTCATAAAAAACAGGATTTCCATTCACCACTGCACCAGGAGCACCTTGATTGGTGTGGAACATTTATTACGATAGATGAAAGCACTTTTTAATAATTCTACTATTTTTTAACAGTAATTGCATTTGTCACAATTGATCAAAGATTATTATTAAATAGTACATTAACCATCACCCACAGTTCACACTAAGTGTATTTTCCTCCATATATGACACTGTCATTAGCAACTTCTATTAATATCGGTCATTTGTTATAAGTCATGAAAGAACATTCTTATTCTTGTACTATGAACTGTATGTAGCCCATCATCCATGATAGGGTTCACTGTGTTATACTTTTAAATTTTTATTCCAGCAATATAAGCAACGTAGAGTTTCCCCTTTTAACCACATTTCTCTATATAATTCAGTGATGTTAATTACAATCACAATAATGTGCTACCATCACCACCATCCATTTCCCAAACACTACAGTTAACCTAAATAGAAAGTCTTTCTAGAGTTTAACTTTTTGGGTTTGCTCCTTATACTTAACTCATGCCATTTATATTAGAAACTGTACATTGATGGGACCTGTGGGCAGAAAAGCTCCACATACTGGGAAGGAGAGGAAAAACACAGAGTCAAGAGGCTTCATAGGAAAGCCTTTCAATCCACTGGGTCTCGCCCTCAAGGAAAACTGATGTAGGTGACTCTTTCCTCTGGTCAGTTTGGTCCAGGAAAATATGGCTGGGGTCTATAATACCTAAGTAAATTCTCCTCAAAGGTGAGGTGGGGGAAGGCACCATACAGGTAGGCCAAGAAACAAAAAAACGAGAACTGAAAAATTCTGATCTGTTAAATAAAACCTAAGCTAGAGGTCTACAATAAGCTGAACTGAATGTCAAAGAGCAGATAGAAAACAAAGTCATCCAGCAAGAAAATTCTTGGTAAAAAAGTGAAAACAAGCTCCAGAATAAATTAGTTAAGGTAATGAAATGCCTAGATGCCAGCAAAAAATAATAAATCATACTAGGAAAATTGAAGATATGGCCTCGTCAAAGAAACAAACCAATAATTCAAATGAGATACAGGAGTTGAAACAATTAATTCAGAATGTTTGAACAGACATGGAAAACCTCACCAAAAATCAAATCAATGAATTAAGGGAGGATATAAAGAAGGCAAGGAATGAACGAAAAGAAGAAATTAAAAGTATGAAAAAAAATCACAGAATTTGTGGGAATGAAAGTCACAGTAGAAGATCTGAAAAAATGCAATGGAAACCTACAATGTTAGATTTCAAGAGGCAGAAGATAGGATTAGTGAACTGGAGGATGGAACATCTGAAATCTGATCAGTAAAAGAAAATACAGGGAAAAGAATGGAAAAAATATGAGCAAAGACTCAGGAAACTGAATGACAACATGAAGTACATGAATATATATGTTGTGGGTGTCCCAGAAGGGAAAGAGAAGGGAAAAAGAGAAAAACTAATGGAGTAAATTATCACTGAACATTTCCCAACTCTTATGAAAGACTTAACATTATAGATCCAAGAAGCGCAGCATACCCCAAACAGAACAGATGCAAATAGACATACTCCAAGACACTTATAATCAGAATGTCACAGGTCAAAGAGAAAGAGACAACCTTGAAGGCAGCAAGAATAAATTCATCACATACAAGGACAGCCCAATAGGACTATGGATAAATTTCTCAGCAGAAACCACGGAGGCAAGAAGACAGTGGGATGATATATTTAAGTAACTAAAAGAGAAAAACTGCCAACCAAGAATTCTGTATCCAGAAAAATTGTCCTTCAAAAATGAGGGGGAAATTTTCAGACAAAAAAAAATCACTGAGGGAATTTGTGACCAAAAGACTGGCTGTGCAAGAAATATTAAAGGGTGCATTAGATGCAGATAGAAAAAGACAGGAAAGAGAGGTGTGAAGAAGATTGTAGAAGTGAACACTATCAGTAAAGGTAAAAAGAAGAAAAATTAGATATGACATATAAAATCCAAAAGGCAAAATGGTAGAAGAAAGTACTGCCTGTGCAATAATAACAACTAAATGTCAATGGATTAAACTCTCCAATCAAAAGACAGACTGGCAGAATGGATTAAAAAACAGGACCCATCTATATGCTGTCTATAGGAAACACATCTTAGGCCTAAGGATAAACATAAGTTGAAAATGAAAGGTTGGGAAAAAGATATTTCATTCAAATAACAATCAGAAAACAGCAGGAATAGGTATACTAATATCCAACAATTTAGACTTCAAATGTAAAACAGTTAAAAGAGACAAAGAAGGACAGAATTTATTAATAAAAGAAACAATTCAACAAGAAGACATAACAATCATAAATATTTATGAACAAAGCCAGAATGCTCCAAAATACATGAAGCAAACACTGAAAACAGAAATAGATATATCTACCATAACAGCTGGAGACTTCAATTCTCCACTCTCACCAATGGACAGAACATCTAGACAGAGGATCAATAAAGAAACAGAGAATTTGAATAATTCAATAGATGATCTAGACTTAGACATTTATAGAACATTACACCCCACAAGAGCAGGATGCACCTTTTTCTCAAGTGCTCATGGATCATTCTCAAAGATAGACGGTATGCTGGATCACAAAGCAAGTCTCAATAAATTTAAAAAGAATGAAATCATATAAAATACTTTCTCAAATTATAAAAGAATGAAGATGGAAATCAATAATAGGCAGAGTGCCAGAAAATTCACAAATATATGGAGGTTCAACAACATACTCTCAAAAAACTAGTGGGTCAAGGAAGGGATTACAAGAGAAATCAGTAATTACCTTGAGACAAATGAAAATGAAAACACAACATATCAAAATTTATAGGATGCAACGAAGGCAGTACTAAGAGGGAAATAATTTATTGCCCTAAATGCCTGTATCAAAAAAGAAGAAAGGGCAAAAATAGAGGAAGTAGCTGTCCACTTGGAAGAATTAGAGAAAGAACAGCAAACTAACCCCATAACAATCAAAAGGAAAGAAATAATGAAGACTAACACAGAAATAAATGAAATTGAGAACATTTGAGAAAATTAACAAAACCAGAAGTTGGTCCTATGTGAAAATCAATAAGATTTATGTATCCTTAGTGAGATTGACAAAAAGACAAAGAGAAGATGTAAATAAATAAAATCAGAAATGGAAGCAGAGACATAACCACAGACCCTGCAGAAAGAAAGGGAGTAATGAGAGGATACTATGAACAACTTTATGCTAATAAACTCAGCAATGTAAGTGAAATGGACAACTTCTTAGGAAGACATGAACAACCAACACTGATTTGAGAAGAAATAGATGACTTCAACAAACCAATCACAAGTAAAGAAATTGAATTGGTTATTAAGAAGTTCCCCCAAAAGAAAAGTCCAGGACAAGATGGCTTCACATATGAATTCCATCAAACATTCAAGAAAAAATTAGTACCAACCCTGCTCAAACTCTTCAAAAAAATTGAAGAAGAATGCAAGCTACCTAACTCATTCTATGAAGCCATCACCCTCATACCAAAGCCAGGCACAGATATTACAAGGAAAGAAAACTACAGAACAATCTCTCTAATGAATATAAATGCAAAAATCTTCAACAAAATTCTTGCAAATTGAGTCCAGCAGCACATTAAAAGAATTATACACCATGACCAAGTAGGATTCATCCCAGGTATGCAAGGATGGTTCAACATAAGAAAATCAATTAATGTGATACGCCTTATCAATAAATCAAAGCATAAAAATCACATGATCATCTTGATTGATGCAGAAAGGCATTTGACAAAATTCAACCTCCTTTCTCGTTGAAAACACTTCAAAGGATAGGAATAGAAGGGAACTTCTTCAACATGATAAAGGGAATATATGAAAAATCCACAGTGAACATCATTCTCAATGGGAAAAAACTGAAAACTTTCCCATTAAGATCAAGAACAAGATACGGATGTCCACTATCACCATTGTTATTCAACATTGTGTTGAATGTTCTAGCCAGAACAGTTAGGCAAGAAAAAGAAATACAAGGCATCACAATTGGAAAGGAAGAAGAAAAATTCTCACTGCTTGCAGATGATATGATACTATATGTTGAAAACCCCAAAAAGTCCAAAACTACTAGAGCTAATAAATTAGTACAGCCAAGTAGCAGGTTACAAGATCAACACTCAAAAATCCATAGTGCTTCTATACACTAGTAGTGAACTATCTGAGGGGGAAATCAAGAAAAAAATTCCATTTACAATTACAACCAAAAGAATAAAATATTTAGGAATAAATTTAACTGAAGAGACAAAAGACCTATACAAAGAAAACTACAAGAAATTGTCAAAAGAAATCACAAAAGACATAACCAAATGAAAGAGTCTACTGTGATCATGGACTGAGAGACTTAATATAGTTAAGATGCCAATTCTACCTAAATTGATTTACAGATTCAATGCAATACCAATTAAAATCCAAAAAACTTACTTTGCAGAAATAGAAAAACCAAAAATCAAATTTATGTGGAAGAGCAGGGTGCCCCGAATAGCTAAAAATATCCTGAGTAAGAAAAATGAATTTGAAGGTTTCACGCTACCTAACTTTATTGTGTATTATGAAGCTACAGTGGTCAAAACAGTATGGTACTGGCATAAAGATAGATATATTGACCAACAGCATCGAATGGAGTGTTCAGATATAGACCCTCTCATCTATGGACAATTGATCTTTGATAAGGCAGTCAAGACAACTCACCTGGGACAGAACACTCTCTTCAATAAATGGTGCTTAGAGAACTGGATATTCAAAGAATGATAGAGGATCCATATCTCTCACTCTATACAAAAATTAACTCAAAATGGATCAAAGACCTAAACATTAGATCTAAGATCATAAAGCTTTTAGAACAAAATGTAAAGAAATATGTTATAAATCTTATAATAGGAGGTGGTTTCCTAGACCTTATACCCAAAGCAAAAGCATTGAAAAAAGAACAAAATAAATGGCATCTCCTCAAAATTAAACACTTCTGTGCATCAAAGAACTTCATCAAGAAAGTAAAAAGACAGCCTACACAATGGGAGATAATATTTGGAAATGATATCAGATAAAGGCCTAGTATCCAGAATATACAAAGAGAATGTTCAATTCAACAACAAAAAGACAAACAACTCAATTACAAAATGGGCAAAAGACATGAACAGACACTTCTCAGAAGAGGGAATACAAATGGCCAAAAGGCACATGAAAAGATGCTCAACTTCCCTGGCTGTTAGGGAAATGCAAATCAACACCACAATGAGATATCATCTCACACCCACCAGAATGGCCATTATCAATAAAACAGAAAACAAATGCTGAAGAGGATGTGGAGAAAGAGGCACACTTATCCACTGTTGGTGGGAATGTCAAATGGTACAATTGCTGTGGAAGGCAGTTTGGCGGTTCCTCAGGAAGCTAAGTATAGAATTGCCTTGTGACCTGGTAATAACATTGCTAGGTATCTATTCAGAGGACATGAGGGCAAGGACACAAACAGATATTTGAACACTAATGTTTTCAGCAGCATTATTTACAATTGCCAAGAAATGGAAACAGCCAAAAGTCTATCAATAGACCAATGGCTGCACAAGCTGTGGAATATACATATGATGGAATATTACACACCTGTAAGACAGAATAAAGTTATGAAGTAAATAACAACATGGATGGACCTTAAGGACATTATGCTGAGTGAGATTAGTCAGCAACAAAAGGACAGATACTGTATGGTCTCACTAATATGAACTGACATTAGTGAACAAACTTGCAGAATTTCAGTTGGTAACAAAGACCATCAGGAGACAGAAATAAGGTAGATATTGGGCAATTGGAGCTGAAGGGATACAGATTGTGCAACAGGACTGATTGTAAAAATTCAGAAATGGATAGCACAATACTACCTAACTGTAATACAATGATGTTAGTACACTGAATGAAGCTGAATGTAAAAATGATAGAGGGAGGAGGCCTGGGGGCACAAATGAAATCAGAAGCAAAGATAAAGACTGAGATGTTATAATCTAGGAATGCCTAGGGAGTATAATGATAGTGACTAAATGTACAAATTTCAAAATGATTTTGCATGAGGAAGAACAAAGGAATGACAATACTGCAGGGTGTTGAAATCGATAGTAATTAATATTTTAAAACTTTAACTTATGTGTGAGACTGAAGCAAAAATGTTTATTTGCTGCAAAATTTATATTTTGAGTAGTGCATTTCCTAATATAACTTGTGTGGACAGCTTAATTGAACACCATAGTACGTGGAACGATGAATAGGGCATGAGATTTTGTAGTTTTGTTCCAAGTGGTGCCCCAATAAATCCCAGAGGGGGAAAATTTATTTTTCAAACAGCCATTCTAGTAGGTGTGAAAGGATATTTCATTATGGTTTTCATTTGTATTTCCCTGATTACTAGTTATATTGAGCATCTTTGCATGCGCTTTTTAGTCATTTGTATACCCTTTTGGAATAATGTCTAAACAAGCTATACAAGTCGTCAGCACATATTTAATTGGGTTGTTTCACTTTTATTGTTGAGTTGTTGAATTTATTTATATATTCTGGATTTTAAAACCTAATCCAAGGTTTAAAATCTAATAGGCTATGTGCTTTCCAAATATTTTCTTTCATTGAGTAGGTTGCCTTTTCACTTATGTGACAAAGTCTTTGGCACAAACTTTTTTTTTTTTTTTTAACTATTAAAGAGGTCTCATTTATCTATTTTTTTGGTTGCTTGTTCTTTGGGTATAAAGTCTAAGAAAACATTGCCTAACACAAGATTCTGAAAATGCTTCCCTACATTTTCTTTTAGTAGTTTTATAGTTCTGGTTGTTATACTTAGGTCTTGGATCCATTTTAGTTATTTATTGTGTATGGTGTATGAGAGAGAGGTTCTCTTTCATTATTTTGCATTTGGATATACAATTCTATAAGAACCATTTGTTGAAGAGACTTTTTTCCCCAATTGAGTGGACTTATAAGACTTGTCAAAAATCAGTTGGTCATAGATGTGAGTGTGTATTTCTGAACTCTTGATTAAATTTCATTAGTCAGTATATCTATTCTCATGCCAATACCATACTATCTTGGCCACTGTAGCTTCTGTCATATTTTTTGAAGTCATGTAGAACGAGTCTCTAGCTTCATTCTTCTTTTTCAAAATTTTTTGTCTATTCTGGGCACCTTCCCCTTCCAAATACACTTGATAATTTTGGCTTTTCCATTTCTGCAAAGTTGGCAGGAAGTTTGATGGGGTTGCATTGAATCCATAAATCATTTCATGCAGAAGTGACATCTAAGTGATATTTAGCCCTCCATTCTATGAATGGGAATGTCCTTCAATTTATTTAGGTGTTCTTTGATTCCTCTTTTCGTAATGTTTTGTTGTTTTCTGTGTTTGAGTCTTTTATATCTTTGATTAAATTTACTCCTAGATATTTGATTCTTTTAGTTACTACTTTAAGTGAAAGTTTTTCTTGATTTCCTCTTCAAATTACTTTTTACTAGTGCATAGAAACAATACTGATTTTTGTGTTGATCTTGTACCCTGCAGTTTGTAAATTAGAGATAAATTTATTACCTCTGGTAGTTTTGATATTGTTTTTTTCAGGACTTTCTATATTTAGGATCATACTATTTGCAATTAGTGAAAGTTTTACTTCTTCATTTTCAATTTGTATGCTTTTTATTTATTTTTCTTGCTTAATTGCTCTGTCAAGAACAATGTTGAAAAACAGGGGTGATTGTGATCATACTTTTCTTGTTCCAGATTTGTAGGAAAGGATGTGTCTTTCACAATTGTGTATGATGTTAGCTGTGAATTTTTCATAAATGTCCTTTTTCATGTTAAGGAAGTTTAGCTCTATTCCTATTTTTCTAACTGTTTTTAATCAATAAAGTATGCTGGATTTTGTCCAATGCCTCTTCTGCATCAACTGAGAGGATCATGTGATTTTTTTTCCTTAGTTTTATTAATGTAGTGTATTGTATTAATTGATTTTTTTATGTTGAACCTCCTTGCATAACTGAGATTAAACACCCTTAACCCTGTTATATAATTATTTTAACGTGCTCTTTGATTCAATTTGCAAGTGTTATGTTTAGGAGATTTGCATTGATATTTATAAGAGAAATTGGTCTTTAATTTTCTATCCCTTGAAGTATCTTTTTTGGCTTTGCTATTAGAGTGATGTTAGTTTCATAGAATGAGTGAGGTACTATTACCTTCTGTTCAATATTTTGGAAGAGTTTGAGAATGATTGGTATTAATTCCTCTTGGAATGATTGGTAAAATTCACCTGTGAAACTATCTGGTCCTGGGCCTTTTTTTTAAAGAGACGTTTGATGACTGATTCAATCTCTTTACTTGTAATTGTTCTGTTGAAAACTTCTCTTTCTTATAGTAAGTGTAGATTGTATATTTCTAGGAATTTGTCCATTTCATTTAACTTATCTAATTTGTTGACATCCTATTGTTCATAGTATCCTTTTACCATCTTTTATATTTCTATATGACCACTAGTAATGTTCTTGATTTTATTGCTTTGTGTCTTGTGTTTTTCTTTCTTTGTCAGTCTAGCTAAGGATTTATCAATTTTCTTTATCTTTTCAAAAAGCCCATTTTTTATTTTGGTAACTTTCTCTTTTTTTATTCTCAATCTTTTATTTCTGCTCTAATCTTTATAAAATTTCTCTCTTTCTGCTTGCTTTGGGATTAGTTTGCTGTTCTTTTTCTAGCACCTCAATACAGTAGTTAGGATTTTTATTTTAGCTCTTCTTTACTAAAAAAAAAACATTTAAAGCTACAAATTTCCCTCTCAATATTGCCTTCGCTGAATCCCATAAATTGTGTATGTTGTATTCTCATTTTCATTCATCTCAGGATATTGATTTCCCCTGGAATTTCTTCTTTGACCCACTGATTGCTTAAGAGAGTATTTAACATCCTTATATTGTGGATTTTCCGGATTCCCATCTGTTGTTGATTTCAGCTTCATTCATTTATGGTCAGAAAAGATGCTTTGTATAATTTCAGTCTTTTAAAAAAATTTTATACTTGTTTCATGACAGAACTTGTGGTCTATTCTGGGGAATGATCCATGTGTAATTAAGAAGAGTGTATATCCTACTGTTTTGGGATGCAATGCTTCATATAAATGTCAATTAAGTCCAGTTCATTTATAAGGTCATTTGTTTCTTTATTGATCTTCTGTCTAAAATGTTCTATCTATTGGGGAGAATGGTGTATTAAAGTTTCTAAGTATGGTTGTAAATGTGTTATTTATCCTGCCATATTTGCCAATGTTTGCCTCGTGTATTTTGGAGTACCAATAAAGCAAAGTCTATTTTCATTTAAGTGGTCCAGTTGACAGAACTCGCCTGAGTGAACACATCACTACTATGGTTTCTCTCTCTCTCTCTCTCTCTCATTCTCTCTTTCTCTCTCTCTCACTCTCACTTTTGTTCTCACTTTTGCTCTCTCTCTTTCCCGCTCTGTGAATCCTTTTATATGCAGCACTACTTATTAGCTTGAGTTCCACTCTGGGTGTCTGTGGAATTGGGTCCTTGTACCTTGATATATATGGGTTCTAATTCAATGCTATAAGTATCTCAATAGTCTGTGTCCCCAGTAGGAAGTGGGCAACATCTGGGCCACTGCCTCTGAGCAATTCCCAAGTTGCATGAGTCCGAGTTGGGGGAGGGGGCAGAGAAGATTGGCAGGTTGGAACAGACGTTTCCTATCTGATACTTTTCTATTTCTCTGAGTCAGCATATGTTCAGTTTTCTTCCAGTTTTATCATTCTCCAAAATTTTAGGCACATGATATTTGTACATTCACCAGCTGAATTTCTAAGAATGTCTTATGTCACCATGTTGATGATATCACTCTCTCTTATTTTTTTAGTTCCTTCAAGATCAGTAGAATCTACCCTCTCTAATTTTGTATTTAAGTTATTTGTGTCTTTTTTTATCATCAAGTTAGCTAAAGGTTTGTTAATTTTATTGTTCTTTTCTAAGAACCAATTTTGCATTTCATTGCTTCTCTAAATTAATTTTCTATTCTCTATTTTGTTTATATGCATTTGAATCATTATTATTGCTTTCTTTCTCTAAGTGGATCAAATACCTAAGTGTAAAGTTCAAAACCATAACATTTCTTGAAGAAAATATAGGGGGAACCTTCATAACCTTGAATTTCGTAGTGATTTCTTAGATATTACATGAAAAGTTTGAGCAACAGTATTAAAAAAAGCAGATAAAATGGATTTCATCAGAATTAGAGACCTTCATAAGTCAAAGGACACTATCAAGAAAATAAAAAGAATACCAACAGAATGAGAGAAAATGTTAATAATATGTTTAAAAGCCAGAATATATAAAGAACTGCCACATTCAATAGCAAATACAAATAAATAACACAATTAGAAAAAAGGAGGAAAGAGTTTGAATAGACAGTACTCAAAAGAAGATATAAAAATAGCCTATAAGCATATGAAAAAAATGTTCAACATTGGTGGTTAACAGGAAAATGCAAATTAAAACCACAATAAGATCCTACTTCATACCTACTAGAAAGGCTATTATAAAAAACAAAAAGCAAAAAACAAAAAAACAGAAAGTAACAAATATTGGTGAGAATGTGGAGTAATTGGGACCCTTATATTTTGTTGGTGGCATTGTAGAATGGTGCATACCCTGTGGAAATCAGTTTGGTTGTTCCTTAGAAACTTGAATACAGAATTAACATATGACCAAGCAATCCTACTTCTTGGTTTATACCAAAAAAAAAAAAAATGTGAAAGCAGGAACTCAAACAGTTATTTGTACACTGATGTTTATAGCAACATTATTCACAATAGCCAAATCACGGATGTAACCCAAGTATATAATAACAGACGAATGAATAAACAAAGTGCACTAAATATCCATGTACTGGCTTGAAAGGATTTATGTACCCCAGAAAAGCCATGTTTTAATCCCAATCCTATTTTGTAAAGGCAGCCATTTCTTCTAATCCCTATTCTATAGGCTAGAAACTTGATCAGATTATCTCCATGAAGATGTGACCCAATCAAGTGTGGGTATTAAATTTGATTCGGATTTCAGATGGGTCTTGATTACTTTACTGGAATCTTTTAAAAGACGAAGCATTTTGGAGAAAGCTTCAGAATGTAGTAGAACCATGAAGTACAGAGTTCACCAGCCAGTGACCTTTGGAGATTCTGAGAGAACAGAGAAGGATGACAGAACACTGCAGAACCTTGAAACAGAGCCCACCAGCCAGTGACTGGGAGATAAAACAAAATGTCTACCAGGGAACTTCCTGAAGCAAGAAGCCAGGAGAGAAAGCCAGCAGACTTTGCCATGTGCCCTCTCCAGCTGATAGAGAAACCCTGAACATGATCATCCTTCTTAAACCTGGGTACCTTGCCCTGGATGCCTTAGATTGGACATTTCTGTAAACTTGTTTTAATTGGGACATTTACTTGACCTTAGAACTGTAAACTAGCAACTTATTAAATTCCCTTTTTCAAAAACCATTGTTTCTGGTATATCACATTCTAGCAGCTAGCAAACTAGAACAAGCCACAAAAGAATATTATTCAGCAACAAAAGAATGACATTCTGATACATGCTACAGCATGAAGAAGTACCGAAGGCATGGCATTGAGTGAAATAACCCAGACATAAAAGACAAATATTGCATGATCTCCCTTATATGAAAAACTTAGAATATACATTTCAGAGAGACAAACAGAAGATTACAAATTATCAGCAAGGATAGGGAGGGAGAGGAAAAAGGAATTATTGCATAAAGGATGCATAGTTTCTACTTGTGGTAGTAAAAAAATTGTGGTAATGGATTTGGTGATGATAGCATAATGTTGGGAATGTAATAAATACCATGAATTGTATACTATAAAGTGGGTTAAAATGAGAAATATTGATATGTATAATGTAGTAACAACAAAATGTTTCAAAATAATTTTTCTGTAAGAAACAACAAAACAAAACAAATTTACAAGCCAATAAGTTTCATGTCCATATATACAAAGATTGAGTCAATGGTAAATCATTCCTGTGTATTCTTAAATAGGAAACTACAGCATATCCAAGGGAGGCTGCATCCTAGAAAAGTAAGGTTGTCTTAGCATTCAAATATAATTCAATAAATTGCATAGCAACAAAAATTTAATGAGGTAAGCAATTTTACATTTAACATGCAAAGTTCTTGGAGGTTATCACTCTAATCCTCCCACAAGAAAAAGTTGTAGAAGCTGAAAATCATCAACATATCTTGGATCCAGCAGAGAACTGAAATCATTCAGAAAATTTACAGTCCCAAAATCTGGAAAGAGAGCTGTGTTCAGAGAGATACATCACCTAAGACTGAATAAGCCACTGGAGCCATAAACTGGTAGGAAACATTTAAATGATTATTTTGATGAATGTTTAATCTGTAAGATGGACAAAGAGCAAGTGAAACAATGGAAAAGTGATACAAATATGGTAGATTTAAATCCAACTATATGAATAATCACTTTAAATGTCAATGGTCTAAACACATTAGCTAAAAGACAGAGATTGCCAGATCAGATTATAATGCAGAACTCAACTATATACTGTCTCCAAGAAACCAGCCTTAAATATAAAGACTCAGTTAAAAAATAAAGAGATGAAGATAATTATATCATGATAACACCAATCAAAAGAAATTTGAAATAGCTAAAGTATTAATTTCATCCACAGCAGATTCTAGAACAAGAAAGATTATGAGGTGGCCATATGGTAAAAAACAGGTCAACTCATCCAAAGCCATAACAATCCTAACCAGGTGTGCCACTAACAACTGCCAAAATACTTAAGGCAAAACCCAACAGAATTGAAAGGAGAAAGAGACAAGTCTTTCGTGATAGTTGCTAGTTGATCATACTAACTCTTTTCTGTCAGGAATTGACAGATCAAGCAGGCAGAAAATCAGTGACAATATAGATTACACCAAAGCCCTATCAATCAACAGGGTCTAACTGACATTCATCTAATACTCTAATCAGTATCAGCAGAATACACATTCATCATAAGTTCACATGGAACACTTATCAAGATAAAATTGCAATTAAACTAGAAATTAATAAGCAGAAAGACGGCTGGAAAATTGTGATGAATTTTGAAAACTAAATAATCTATTTTTAAATAATCCATGGGCCAAAGAATTCTCAAAATAAGTTTAAAAAAACTATTTTGAATTCAATGACAATGAAGATACACCTTAACGAAATTTGTGAGTTGCAACTGAGACAAATCATAGAGAGGAATTTAAAGTGTTGAAGGCATATATCAGAAAAATTAAAAATGACCTAAAATTAATAGCCTTAGCTTCCACCTTAAGAAACTAGAAAAAGAAGAGCAAATTAAGCCCAAAGCAAACAGAAGAAAGAGAAAAAATATTAGAACATAAATCAACAAAGTTGAAAACAGGAAAACGATAGTGAAAATCAACAAAACAAATAGCTGAAGAGATCAATAAAATTGATAAACTTCTAGCCAGACTAACAAAAAAAAAAAAAAAAGGCTCAAATTACAGATATCAGATATGGAACTAGGATTATTATTCCTAATCCAATTATATTAAAATAATATAGGGTTGATACAATACAATTCTATGCAAGCAAAAATTTATTATCAAATTTTGGACCAACTGCTTGAAAGACACAAACTACTAAAACTCATTTGTGGAGAAGTAGATCATCTTAATAGTACTATATCTATTAAAGAAATGGACTATTAGGTTAAAAATCTTCAAAGAGAGAAAAAAATGAAACAAATCACACTGAGCCCACGTAGTTTCACATGTGAACTCAACCAAATATTTAAGGAAAAATAACAATAAGTCTACACAATACTTTCCAGAAAATAGAGAAATAAATACTTCCCAGCTCATTTATTGAGACGAGCAATTCTTCAATGCCAAAATCAAAGATATTAAAGGGAAAGGAAATCACACATCAAAATTCCTAATGAACAAAGCCACAGACTCCTTAACAAAATATTAACAGACTAAATGCAGCAATGTACAAAAAGGATAATACATCTCAACCCAGTGAGTTTCATTTCAGGAATGCAAGACTGTTTTAACAAGTATAAATTGATTATAATTCATTACATTAATAGTGTAGAAATAAACAAAACACACCTAAATGATAACCAACAATAATCATTTATGCAGGGCTTGCTATATCAAGAGTCACCCACAATTAGTTGCACTTGACTGAGAGCCAGAAGCAGAGTGGGAAAGCTTTATATTGCAAAAAATAGGAAAGATTGCAGGTGAGCCCTATCTGGAAGTTGTTGGCCTGGGCAAGGTGGAGGTGTGCTAAGATAGAAGCAAGGGGAAGAATTAGAGAAACTGGCAGTTTATTGACCAAGTCCTTGCTATTTGGGTTGATTCTTACAGAAGTTGTGGTTTAGATTCCTGGACTCGTTGTTGTAGATAGCAGCCAGATTACTGGACTGATTTCTATGGTAGTGGGCCAGAGTTTCCCAGTATGATTACTACAGATAGGCTGCCAGTGTTTCCTGCATTGTCCATTTGTATATTCAATCTCTCAACAGACCCAAAATAAAACAGAAAACATAAAATAATATCAATAGATGCAGATAAAATAAGTTCAATTCCCTCTCATGATAAAAACTATCAACAAATTAGGAACAAAAAGGGACTACCTGATCATAATAAAGGATATATATGAAAAACCTATAGTGAGCATCATACATAATGTTTAGTGACTGAATATTTTTCACGAAACATTGGAACTTGAACTGGGAGGAAAAAATGGAAAAATTTTACCTTCAAAATTAAATTCCAGCTTATCAAAAGATATCATTAAGCAAATTAAGACAAGCCAAGAAATGGGAAAATAATATATGCAACCCATACAGGTGACAAAATGTATAAAGAATTCTCACTACTTTGTAAGAAAACAACCTAATTAAAAAAAAAATGAACAAAGTACTTGAAAACAACTTCACAAGAGTAGACATAGAAATGACCAATAAGCATGTGAAAAGCTGGTCAATAGAATTATTTATCAAGGAGATGCAAATTAAAATTGCAATGAGACAGCACTTCACTTTCACTGGAATTGCTAAAATTCAAAATACCAGCAGTAACTGATATTGAGAAGAATATACAAAAAACTGAAAATCTCTTATCTTATTTGTGGGGCCACAAAAAGTTACTATCATGATGGAAAACAATTTGACAGTTTCTTATAAAGTTAAACACAACAATATCATACTAGCCACCACTTTAAAATTTTGTTTTATTTATGTATTTATTTTTATTTACGTGGGCAGGAACTGGGAACCGAACCAGGGTCTCCGGTATGGAAGGCAAAAACTCCTCGCCTGCTAGCCAGCATTTTTAAATGTAGGTATTTACCCCAGAGAAATCAAATCAATTTCTGCTAAAAAGCAGTTTTACTCATAATAGCCCAAACTTCAAAGTGGTAATCAGTAGGTGAATGGGGCAACAGTTTAACAGTTTAAGGTATATTCACAGAACAGGATAATACTCATATAAAAGGTATCAACTATTGATTAACATAACAATAAGGATAATTCTCAGAAATATTTTGCTCAGGAAAAGAAGCTAGTCATAAAAGAATACAAAACACATAATTCCAATCATGTGAAATTCTAGGAAAAATACATCTTATTTATAATAACAGTAAGCAGATTAGGTGGCTTCCTGTTGTAGGGATATTTATCAAAACTCATTAAACCAAATACCAGTATTTATGCCTCTTACTGTATGCAAAATATACTCAATTAAATATAACTAAATTGTTGGGGTGTTAGGTTTGAAGAACAGAATGCAAATTTTATAAACCCAAACAGCGTAAAAAATATTTAATGCAATAAATAAATTCAAGAAATTGATAATCCCCATGACCGTCAAAATAACTTTTTGAAATCCTGTTCTTTTGCGGTAAAAAAATAATTAACAACAAAAAAAAAGGAAATAAATAAAATAAAAAATAATTAACAACTTAGCGTTTAATTTAATTTCATTTCACTTCAAATTCTTCTTCCATAAATTTCAAGTGAACTTAATTTTAATGAATTTATTATGAACGAAATACATACATACTTCTATTTTACTGATTTTTATCCATCTTTCTGCCCACCTAACCACCTAACAGTCTTTCTATCCACATCCATATCCATCCATCCATCCATTGACCTATATGCTTAGAGTTATGATGACTGCTATGTTGATTTACTCAATGCCAATACCAACCCTTTTCTAGTCAACAGAAGCAAGTAAGCTCAAATGCTCTGTTCCACTTGCATTAAAGTTTCTGGCTGTGATGTAGATTGTGCCAATCAGTTGTGATTACACTAGATCCTGCTTTAGAATGAATCATTTGGAAGCAGAAGCACATGATAAAGGTTTTGATTTAGGACTGAATTATATGGCAGAGAGAGGTAAGGTGTAGGTAATTCCATTTTTTTTCTTTGTATGCTGCTGCTATTGCAGGGTCATATTTCATTCTTTTTCCATGGGAGTATCCCATTATTGCAGCACCATTTGTTGAATTTTTGTTTGTTTGTTTTTGTTGGTTTCTTTGTTTGTTTGGGAAGTGCATGGGCCAGGAATGAAACCCAGGTCTCCCTCATGGCAGGTGAGAATTCTACCACCTCGCATCCATTTTGACATTAAAAAACATGTTTATGACGGCTGTGACTTCCTGGTTTGGTTTCTTCCTGACTTTAGCCAAAGCTGCAGTTCCTTTGGCCACCGATTTGTGTTGTGAGTCTGGACATTCAGCCTGGAACCATTTCTTTGAGTGCCCCTTTAAATGTGCTAGTAGTCCTTGAAATGTCAGGGAAACATCCCCATGATTTAGAGAATTGGCTATTTGACTGAATGAGTAATGGAACCCTTGCCTGAATAACCAATGTGATTTGTCACATTAGCATTGAGACCATTCATGGAACAGCCCTAACAAGTCAACAACATCAAGGATTGTGCCTTCTTCATCACACACACCTGTCTGAGCAACTTAATAAATTAATCAATTACCAAAACATTACAGAATAGATTTTCCTTCCTTTATTCTTCATTCCAAGTCACTCTACTATAGTACTTACATTTTGTGGTAAGTTTTTGTTTTGAGGTATATCTTCTCTGCTAGAAAATATGCTTCTGGGAAAACCAAGGACAAGAATATTATTTTTAATCTATTTAGTTACAAGGTCAAGCACAGTAACTGAGATATTCTTACTAATGAAAAACAGATCAACAGGAAAATCCTGTTAAAAAGCATTTAGGAATGAGTTGAAATTGTCAAAACAAACAATAAAAGCATTTAATCAAGTAAATATATTGGTATGCCTCAAATGCACATCAAATTAGAATCAGATATTGCAGTTTACACTGTGAAAGACAAATCAGAGTTGAGTTGCAGACTACAAAATTTTACCGGATATGCCATAGTTTTGACGCAGCAAATGAAGTCAGAACAGAAATAGCTTTGGAATTCTAAGGATGCCAAATGATTTTTAGACATCTGGAAAGGAATTTATTTTAATTTCTATTGATTGGATGTTATCCTCATCTTATAGAGGTGGGTTTAGGGAAGGCAGGCTTTATTTTGTATTGGGTCAAATGTAATGAATTAGGGGCTTCATTGACTGTCTGGATCAGCTGTCTTGGTGAGGATTTCAAATTTCAAAAGAGGAAAAAATTTAGGAAGATATAGTTTTTTTAGAGAGATCTGAGGAGAGCCAAGGGGTTTCTCTATGCACATTCATCAACACCATATGCTAGTTCCAAATTCTACCAGACTTCTATGAACTTTAGGTGACTGCTAACATTTATTTCAGAAAAAAAAATGGTAAGTGCTAATTTATTTAATATCACTTCAATTAAAGCCATTCTAATTGATTTATTTATAGTCAATATTGTAAAATGAACCACTTCATTAAAATATAAAATACTCATGGAGGAGTGCACATATCACATGCTTAGAGATCTGTGGATTATCACCAGGTAAACTCACACATGCATCCAAAACATCACTGAAATTCCAGAAATCTGCTTTGTCTCCCCTTTTAGTCACTGGGCATCCATTTTCCCAGTGTTAACCACTACCCTCACTTCTAACACTTTAGATTACTTGTCATGTTGAACTATATAGAAATTGAATCATGCAGAATTACTGTCTAGGTTCTGTTCTCTTTCGCACAAAATTTGCTATTCATTCATATTTTTAGAATTCATTTTTCAGTTTCATATAAAATCTCAAATTATCAGAATAACACAAATTATTCATTCTACTGCTAATGAGTATTGTTTTTTTGTTGTTGCTAATTTTGGCTAAAATGAATCACTATTACTGTTCTAGTTTGCTAGCTGCCGGAATGCAACATACCAGAAACGGAATGGCTTTTAAAAGGGGTGATTTAATGAGTTGCTAGTTTACAGTTCTAAGGCCAAGAAAATGTCCCAATTACAACAAGTCTATAGTAATGTCCAATCAAAGGCATCTAGGGAAAGATACCTTGGTTCAAGAAGGCCGATGAAGTTTAGGATTTCTCTCTCAAGTAAGAAGGCACATGGCAAACACAGTCAGGGCTTCTTTCTCAGCTGGAAGGGCACATGGTGAACATGGCGTCATCTGCTAGCTTTCTCTCCTGGCTTCCGATTTCATGAAGCTCCCCGGGAGGCGTTTTCCTTCTTCATCTCCAAAGGTCACTGGCTCGTGGACTCTCTGCTTCGTGGTGCTGCAGCATTCTCTGCTCTCTCTGAATCTCTCATTCTCTAAAATATTTCCTTGTTTATACGACTCCAATAAACCAATCAAGACCCACCCAAATGGGTGAAGACATGTCATCCCTTAATCCAGTTTAACAACCACTCTTGACTAAATCACGTCAACCAGGGAGACGATCCAATCACAGTTTCAAACATACAATGTTGAATAGAGATTATTCTACCTTATGAAATGGGACATATTAAAACATGGCTTTTCTTAGGGGGCACACTTCCTTTCAAACCAGCACAATTACAAATATCCTTCCATGTGTCTTGATGAAAATACTTCCATTGATTTTATATGTAGAATTGAAGTTCTGGAACTCAGGCAATTCATATTTTCAAATTTAGGAGATACTACCAACCAGCTTTCCAAAGTTTACACCCTCTTCAGCCAAGTATGACAATTCCAGTTGCTTCAAATCCTTGGCAATACTTGGTATTTTCTGTTTCTTAACTTTAGACAACCTTGTTGGTATTTATATCTAATGTTATTTTACCTTGATTTCCCTGATTACCAGTGAAGTTGAATAAGTTTTCATATATTTATTGTCTTTCTCAGTTAATCTGTTAAATGCATGTCTAACTCTGTTGTACATTTTTCTATTGTGTAACCTGATTAATTTTATATCAATATGTACTTCAATATAATTTTTGAATACAAGCCCTTTTTCAGTTATCTATATTACACATATCTTCAGTTTTCCTTCCTTCCTTTTTCCTTCCTTAATATTATTTCCTAATGGATAGAATTTCCTCATTTAAATTCTAATTTACCTATAGATTTGGCTCTTTTTTAGTAAATATTTCCCTATTCTGTGATCACAAAGATATTAAATTCTAAAAGCTTCATTGTTTTATCTTTCATGTTTAGATTTTAATTAACCTATGGTTTTTTTTTTTTAATATATGTGATGTTAAAATACTGGTCACATTTATTTTTACTCTTTTCCTTTCTTCTTTTTTTTTTTTTTTTGGTTCATGCAGATATCCAAATGACTCAGGACTACCAATTGAAAAGCATGGTCTTTCCCTGATGCTTTTTGACCAAATATGTGAGTTCTGGTTTTAGACAATTCTGTGCCATAGGATTATTTTTTATCTTTGCATTAATGTCACACTATTGATCAATGTAATTTCATAATAAGTCACTATCTGGCTGAGTGTATCTTTCAACTCAGTTGTTTTTCAAGGCTGTGTTGATTATTCCTAGATTTGGCATTTCCACATAAATTTTAGCATCAGCTTTCCAAATTCTGCTAAAATATTTAGGAATATTATTACATCAATAAATCTGTGGCTATCTGATATATTTCTAATATTGAGAATAATAACATGTAAACATACATATATCTTCAGTTATTTAGACCTTTCATTTCTTCCATTTATTTTATATAGTTTTCTATATAAATTTAGAATTTAGATTTATTCTCAGCAATTAGATATTTTTGAAACTATCATAAATAATTTTTATTTTTCATTTTCTATTTTTTTATGTATAGAAAATAAAATATGTATACCTAGGATGGGCCACAGTGGCTCAGCAGACAGAGTTTTTGCCTGCCAGGCCAGAGACCAGGTTCAATTCCTGGTGCCTGCCCATGCAAAAAAATAAACAAACAACAAAAAATACATATATACCATATATCAGTGACCTGGATAAATTCATATTATTAATTACAAAATGCTATCTTTATATTTTTGTCTTTTATATCTACATCATAATGTGTCATGTGAAGAGTAACTCATATGTTTTTAAAAATAGTAACAAATTTTTACAAATGTCTTTGACAATTTCTATATGAACAAATGAGGATTCTGATTAATTGTGATGAAAAAAGGAACACAACAGAAACATTTCAAGACATTTCAAGAATGGGAAAGGAAAAATAGTGAGCAAAATGTCCTTCACATTCTACCACTTCTAAGTATTTTGAGTCTGCTCCTGGGGTGTAAGAGATGGCATTATTCGTAATTTTATTAATTACTGATCTAGTTTGCTAGCTGCCGGAATGCAACACACCAGAGATGGATTGGCTTTTAATAAAAGGGGATTTATTTTGTTGGTTCTTCAGAGGAAAGGCGGCTAACTTTCCACTGAGGTTCTTTCTTACATGGAAGGCACAAGATGGTCTCTGCTGGTCTTCTCTCCAGGCCCCTGGGTTCTGACAACTTTCCCGGGGTTACTTCTTTCTGCATTTCCAAAGGCCTGGGCTGAGCTTCAAGTGCTGAGATGAGGAATACCGAGCTGCTTGGCTGTGCTACATTGCGTTCTCTCATTTAAGCACCAGCCAATTAAGTCAAACATCATTTACTGTGGCAGGCACACCTCTTAACCGACTACAGATGTAATCAGCAACAGATGAGGTTCACGTACCATTGGCTTGTGTCCGCAGCAACAGAACTAGGTATGCTCACCTGGCCAAGTTGACAACTGAATCTAACTAACACAATTACCAATAATTGGTACAGTGTAAACTAAAAAGTAAACTCAAGGGATGAAGAAAGGAACACTGGACATGATTAAACCATGAACTTCAGAGTATAATCAAAAAGGCTTGATCTGATTGCATTTCTAATATAAGGTCCTGATGCCATATGATTTTAATTACGGTGACTTCAGAGAGTCTTCTGTGTAACCCTTAAAACAATTTAAAACTGTCTTGATTTTTTATTCCTTTTGAAGGAAAATTTGAAGACGAGATATAAATACCAATTTCTCGTCAACTATTTCTTTGTCCTAAGAACGTTATTGGCATTCTGAAAAATAGATGGCTTGATAATATAAATTAAAGTTAAGTAAATTGGCTCCAATTTCTGTTTCATTATCAGTTTCACTCAGAGCGTGACAACAGATGAGCATAGTTTAGGATTATGGACTAGGAAAAGCTTTATTAGTGTTTCAAGTTTTGCGTCTTTCTCCATACCCACTCCTTCTTTGTTTTTCCTTTGTCAAAAAGAAGGTGGAAAAAAGCCAAAACAATATATGTCACATCATACCAATGTTGGGAAAAATGATTTAAAATGATTTAATTTTTTTAGAGAGCTAAATACGACCGATAGATTGAGATTGACATGCCCCAAGTGGAAATTATTGCACCACCTTGATTATTCTGAAAATTGTGGAATAACCCTCCCCAAACCCCCACCAACCCCTCACTGACATGGTTAAAGCTCCCTGAGCAAGAGTGTGTAATCACACCCTTCTCAAGACTGCATCTGCTCTCAGAACTTACTTTATTGATGCACTTATCACATCATAAATCTGCTTCCCTGTTTGTCTCTACCAATGAACATTGAGCAATGCAGGGCACAGCGGGTGTCTTCTGTGTTTGTACCATAACATCTATCACAATGCTTGGAACTAACTCTATAGCTGTTTACTGAACCCAATGGGAAAGAACAGAGATCAATTTCATTCAGTATAGTGGACAGTCAGATTTGAAATGGTGAGAAGGAAAAGGGATATTCTGCTAGTGTCACCCCTTAGGATACTGAAGTACTGGATGGTAACAACAGGTCGAGCCACATTTCCTGCTGAGATTCATAATTTATAAAACAAAAAAGGGAAACTTAGTTACGTCCTCAGAGAGATAAAGAACATACATTAGAAGAATGCAAATCTTGTAATTTGATGTGAATGCGTGTTTGAAAGGACTCTTGTCAGAGTGCTTTTCCCCTCATCTGAAATATAAACTCAACAGTTCTTGTTTTCATGAATTAATGAGATCTCCTTAAACAGTGGCAACTAAAATATACATGCTTAACCTTCCTTGTTGTGTGTCAACACTCATGGGTGCATGATAGAAAATTTGAAAACCTACTCCCAAGTACTGGATGTATTGATTACAGTAATTTCTATGGATAGATCTAGAGAAAAGAGCATTGGCTCAAACTATATTATCAGAACACACTTTCAGTCTCCCTGTCTTCATATTGTATTCCTTCAAATTCCTCCATTCTTAGGTCAGTTTTGTTCCTGACAAATTCCTATAGATGCCAATAATTGCAGACTTGCATACTAACCTCAATGGAAAAGGGAGATTCTCCCTGACAATTTCACAAAAGTCCTGTAATTGAAACTCACTGCTTCTGATGAGGTCAGTGGCTAATCCCTGACCTGTGAACTGTGGCCAAGGGAAAGAATGCTATGTTTGGCTAGTCCTAGTCACACGGCAACTTCTGGAGCTGAGAGAGGAGTCACATGGACAGATAAGCCTTTAAAATAATGGAAATCCATTATTGGAATAATGGATAATGGATTTCAGGAAAACTAAATCAGCAGAGAGAGTCAACACAAATTCAGAGCAGGATGACATTTCTAAGTGCCTCCCTTTCTTTTATCAAAGTCTCCGCTTATTAAAATAACAACAATGACCTATTTTCCTGCACCACTTGATGAAAACACTCCCTAGAATCCCCATTATCACAGTGAGATAGCATCTTGTATATCTGAATGCATTCACATGTGTTTTCCCCCCTGGAGGGAATATCTTCTTAGTATCTGTTTCTAGAACTCAGCTTTCCCCTCTCTTCACGTATGAAGTTACAAAAACATGATCAAGTCCTTGTGTCCCGGTCCTGGGAATATGAACCCATTTTTCAATAAGAACTTGTAAATCTGTAAATTAAAGGGAGGCATCACTGAATCAGGATGAGCCTTATTCAAGTATGAGTGGAGTCCTATATTCACAGGAAATTTGGGCACAGTGAGGAGCAGGAAGGAGATAGAGAGAGAAAGATGTTCGAGTGATAGAGGTTGAGATGAAGTCATGGGTTGCCAACAAGCCCCCACCAGAATGCTACCGACTGCAGAGAAAGTATGGTCATGCCAACACCTTGATTTTGGAATTCTAGAATTTCTCCAAAATGGAGGCAATAAATTTCTGGTATTTAAGCCAATCAATCTGTGCACCTTGTTATAGCAGTGTTGGCAAACTGGAACAGCTTCCTTTCACCCAAGATTAGTTCAGTCATCCCTGCATTGCATTATGAATCTTGAAGCATACTATCTCTCAACTCCTGTGCCTAAAATAACACACCTAAAATAATCCATTCTTTTTATTCTACTGGACTGTAAGATTTCAACTGTAAAAATTGGGTCTTTTATTTTTTCAGAGCCTATCACAAAAATATTAGTATTTCAGTTGAAGAAATTTAAGGGACTTGATTCTATACCATCTAATCTAACATTTTCATATATTTCACTGTCCTTTAAGGTATAAGCCCCAGGCTCTGACATTCCACCCTGTCATTATTTTAACTAACTGTGTGTCTGCAGACTTCAAAAAAATTAAAAGATGCTAGACATTCCTGATGATCACCTATTACGTTCCAGGACTGTGCTTGGATCTCTAGAACACCTAAGCTCATTTAGAGCTTGGAGTGCATGGCAGAATTTTGGAGACATTTTCTGATGAAGAAAGAACAGTGCAATGCGAAGAGGAGTGTGAGATGTTTAGTCAGACAGAGAGAGTTTTAAATTCTTATTCGTTATCATGTACTAGATGTCTGACCCTGGATAAGTCATTTAATATTACTAAGCGTCACTTTCTCATCTGTAAAATAGAAATAGGAATCATACATATTCAAGGGATTGTGTTTCCAGAGCCTACCCATGCCTTAAAAAGAGAGAGAGAGAGAGATTGTGATGGGGATTGCAATAGTTAATTTCTGCTAAGAATTTACTACAGTAACTAACACATAGGAAATGTTCAATAAATTTAAAAATAATTATCAATGAGTAAACGAAGACAAATTCTTAGGAGACAACTTGTAAGTGACAGAATTAATATTCAGATTATGGCCCTTCTGATTGAAAGCCTGCATTCCTAACCATTATGCCACATTGTGTGTCTCATTCAAAATGAACAAACTACAAGTCAGAGTCATACCTGAAATTTTGTGCAGAGGCAAGCTGAGTATTACTGCATAAAATGTATTCGTCAACTTTTACTTAACTTCTACTTCATTTCCAGCTAGGTGTTAATGGCCAAATAAATAATAATAAAAAGATGACCCTCTAAGTATACAAAATACTCAGGATTCAAATATAAGGAAAAGGGGAAATATAAAAAAAGAGGAACAATATGCCAAATGATCCCCTCTCCTTCTGTTGTAATTTTGGTTGTGCTAATGACTGGCCCTAAAATGCTAGGGTTTGCATCTCCATTAGCAAGCATCATAATAACTTTCTTTTGTATAGATATTTGAATATCTAACTGGTACCTCATTTACCCCCTGACCTTGTACAAAGCCTTTTACTGGGGCATTTTTATGCCATTTGCCAAAAGACCTTGCTTCTGTCACACTTGCTTTTCACCCCGATAAAAGCTAACATCTTCTGTAGACATGGTTATTGAAAGGGAGTCTGGAAATGCACTACTGTCCACGCACTTGCAGAAGTGGAGCAAACTGATAAGCTTTTCCAGGGTTGTTTTTCATCTCAGCTACCTAAGTAAAAAGTATCATAAGATGCATACAAGGGCTCGAGGTTATTGAAAATGTAATCAACATTCTCTGCCCCTGGCCTCCCATAGGCACAGAGCACAGCAACCCTGCCTCAGGGAAACACAAACACAGCACAAGGAAAGGCTTAAAAATAGTTTTATTTATGTAAAGTTATTATAGCTCAATTCATTGCTCGTGAAACATCATCCATTTCATATCATCTTCACTGCTGGTTGCTCAGAGTACAAATTAATTCCCTGCGGATGAGAGCTGATGTTATTTATACTGAACACCTAATAATAAATCACATTAGGATACATAATTAATTGTCTAATCCATTTGGTGGGTAATAAAATCATCTACTTTTAAATGTCCTTCGGGAAAATATGAATGTGACCCAACAAAGCTTTAAATGGGAACTCACCATTATTGCAATTATTTAAGGGTTCTGATTTTTTCCTATATCATGCAAGTGAAAGTATTTTATATTATTTCATGAATGCATGCTTTAGAGTATGGGCTGAGTTAATACAAATGAAAAGACTGTTTGTCTAAGTTGAGAAGATGGAATGTGAATATCTTGACTGTAATTCCAGTGTTTTCACTTGTGATTGTTAAATAGTTTCTTCTTCATTGGATGCTGGGTTACCCAAAGTTAAGTAAAAGTGAAATGGGTGGGTTATTGCTATTTTAATGCAATTTTCTTGAAATATAATAACACACTATACAACCTATCCAAAGTATAATTCAATGGCTCATTTTTTTCTCCAATGGTTCACTTTTAATCAGGCAAATTCATGTGTTTATTCTGCTCATAAACACTAATACACTACATTTTATACACAGGGCAAGGAGTAGATTATAGTTTTCTAAATAAACATAAACACTCAATTTATGTTTCTTACCTGTTCCTATTAAAGATCTAAAGAATAACTCATATTTTATTCTGCAAACAAATACCTCCTATCCAGATTTCTAACTTTATATTTGTTGCATGCTGACAGAACTCTGAATCTAGTGAGATCTCCCATGGAAAGTGAACACTCATTGGGCTTTGGCTCATTAGCAGCTAATGAACATTCTTTCAGGTGTAATCAGAACTGAAAAAATCCAAGCTTTATAAATGTAGGTTGCAAAAATGAGTTCTGTATTGGAATAACTGAATATCTTTAACCAAAAGAATGAGACACGACCCCTACCTCACACCTTATAGAAAAATTAACTAAAAATGTATCATACACCTAAGTATAAAACCAATATCATAAAACTCCTAGAAGAAAATGTAGGGAAACATCTTTAAGATCTAGCAATAGGCAGTAGTCTCCTAGACTTTACACTCAAAGTACAAGTAATGAAAAGAAAAAAAAAAATAGGTGAGTGAGAACGCCTTAAAACTGAATACTTTACTGCTTCAAATGACTTAGTCATAAGGGTGAAAAAGCGACTGTCTCAATGAGAGAAAATATTTGGAAACCCCATGTTTGATAAGGGTTGATATCCAGTATATATAAAGAAATTCCACAACTCAACAATTAAAAGAAAAACAACCCAATTAAAAAATAGGGAAAGGACATGAATAGACATTTCTCCAAAGAAGAAATATTATGACTAAGAGGCATATGATAAGATGCTCAGTTTCACTAGCTATTAGGGAAATGCAAATCAAAACCATAATGAGATATCATCTCACACATACTAGAATGGCCACTATTAAACAAACAGGCAGCTACAAGTGTTGGAGAGGATGTGGAAAAATTAGAACACTTAATCACTTCTGGTAGGAAAGTAAAATGGTGAAACTGTGGAGAACAGTTTGGTAATTCCTTAGGAAGTTATGTATAAAATTACCTTAAGACCAGCCAATTCTGCTACTCAGGATATACCCAAAAGATCTGAAAGAAGGGATATGAACAGATATTTGCACACCGATGTTCATAGGGGCATTTTTCACAATTGCCAAAAGATGTAAACAACCCAAGTATCCATCAACAGATGAATGGATAAACAAAATGTGTTGTGTACATACAATGGAATATCACTCAGTAGTAAGAAGTACTGAAGTTCTGAAACATGCGACAATGTGGATGAACCTTGAGAATATTATGTTAAGTGAAATAAATCAGACACAAAAGAACAAATATTTTGAGACCTCACTGATATGAACTAATTATAATATGTAAACTCTTAGTCAAAAAATATAGAATATTGATTACCAGGATATGGAATGAGGCTAAAGAATGGGAGTGATTGCTTAATATGTACAAAATGTTTAATGAGGGTTAGTTTAAACCTTTGAAAATGGACAAATGGGATGGTAGCACCAGAAGGAAGATTGGAGGTTAAAACATGGGACTGCACAACAAAATGAATCTTGAGGTGTACAGTGTCCATGACTGTGCGAATATTAAAAAACTTCTATCATGAAGTAGAGAAGATGTATGACACTACTACATGGGGTTAATAATAGAGGGATATATGGGAAAATATACCCACTGCAAGCCATGGATTTAACAGTAATATTTTTAAACTCATCATCAGCAGTAACAAATGTACCACAGCAATATTATGAGTCAATATTGGAGGGGCAGAGGGGAAGGGGTATGGGAGTATTTGGATTTTTTTTTCTTTTGATTTCTTTTCTAGAGTAATGGAAATATTCTAACTTTGATCATGGGGCTGTATGCCCAACAGTGTGATGATGCTGTGAACCAGTGATTGCATACTTCAGATGGTTTCTATGCTGTAGGAATATATTTCAGTTAAAAAAAAAAAAGCAACCCGAGATAAGGACACAACATTGGCAGTAGAAGCTGTAACTCCCTTACACAGTAGTTCTCATATTGTGGTCCCCAGACCAGCAGTATCAATATCCCTTGAGGACTTGGGATGGAAATTCTCAAGCTCCACAGCAGAATTACCAAAACAGAAACTCTGGTGTGGGACCTGTAATTTAAAAATATCCCTTGGCTGTTCTGCAGCATGCCAACATTTGAGAAGCACTGCCCTAGAGGCTGCCTTGGATACACATGCCTAAATTTTATTCTTTAAGAACTGAAATCAGGTTTTCTTAAACACACAGGTAAAGATCTTGGAGAAATCAGAACAAATGAGAACTGTATTTCCACCAATGCACCTCTTTCTCCTCTTTTCTTCTCTTTTCTCTTCTTTTCTTTTTTATCTCTTACCTTCCCTCTGTTTCTTCTTTCTTTCCCTCTTTTTCCCCTTCATTCCTTCCACTCTTCTTCCTGTCCTCCTCCTCCTTCCTTCTTTCCTCTTCCTCATTCTTCTTCTCCTCTTCTCCCACTTCTCTCTTTCACTGTGATAAGCACATCAGAGAACTTCAGTGAAATTGTACTTTAAAATACATATGCCATATAATACCTAATAGTAATTTTACTTTTAAGAATGTATCACATGTTTAAGAATGCTGGGGTGGGAAAAACTACATTTCTCCCAAAACTATTTATTTACTATGAACAGAATTCCTTAAGTCAATTTTCTGAGAATCATAATTTTACTAGGGAAAGGAGGGAAACAGTACATTATATATGTCCAAGCGAGAAAAAGACATATGGTTTTTGAAACTTCTCTGACGGTACAAGAAAAATTTACATTTTTTAAAATCCAAAGTCCGATTTTGTTACATTTTTACCAGATTCTTGCCAAATCTTCTTAAAAACATTCATTAAGCTATGTGGTTCCAAGAGTTCAAAGAGACAATGAATGTTCAGAGTGGGTCAATTTCATTATAGATTGAAATAATTGAAGAAGAGAAGGAAATACTTGAGAAATGAGTCTCCAAGTAGAGTCAGAATTTGATTATGCTAAATAGATATTTTCTAGTTTTCCATGTTATTTACTTCTTATTTATCTTATTTTATTTTGGGGTTATATTCTTAGTGGTTGCCCTGGGGGATTAAAATAGACATTCTTATAAGAATCTAGTTTGGAATTAAACCAATGTAATTCTGACATCTCTGATAGTTCAGTTCACTTGTCCACTTGGATGGATTATGGTATTCCAGTCGTTTGGTCAAACAAACACTGGCCCAATTTTTACACTGAGGGTACTTCATGGATTCCAATCATTAGTCGATTGATCACATCTGTGGGCTGATTACATCTATAATGAATAAAAATGTTGTTTTCAACAATGAGTGGGGTCTCATCTAATCAGGTGAAGGCTTTAAAGGGAGAGCTGATTATTTCAGCAGTCAGATAGAAGAATTTTCAACTCTGTTTCTGCCAGCTAGTTTCTCCTGAGGAATTCATCAAAACCTTCATCAGAGTTGCCTGTATTGTAGCCTGCCCTGTGGAATTTTGTCATACCAATTCTTGTGGTCACATAATCCAATTCTTATAATAATTATCATAATATATGCTGTTAGTAATTTTCCCTGGAGATCTCTGACTTTTCTCTAGAGATCCTTTGAAATCTCTGATTGAAACAAAGAAATGCCTTAGGTCTTTATTAAGTTCTTGAAGCCACCATATTAGTCATGGACTAAAGTACTATTCCAGTTTGCTAGCTGCCAGAATGCAGCACACCAGAGATGGATTGGCTTTTAATAAAATGGTATTTGTTTCATTAGTTCTTCAGAGGAAAGGCAGCTAACTTTCAACCGAGGTTCTTTCTTACATGGGAAGGCACAGGGTGATCTCTGCTGGCCTTCTCTCCAGGCCTCTGGGTTCTAACAACTTTCTCTGGGGTGATTCCTTTCTGCATCTCCAAAGGCCTGGGCTGAGCTGCAAGTGCTGAGATGAGGTATGCTGTGCTGCTTGGGCTGTGCTACATTAAGCTCTTTCATTTAAGCACCAGTCAGTTAAATCAAACATCATCCATTGCAGTAGATACACCTGCTAGCCAACTGCAGATATAATCAGCAACAGATGAGGTTCACACACCATTGGCTTATGTCCACAGCAATAGATCTAGGCACCTTCACCTGGCCAAGTTGACAACTGAATCTAACTACCACAGGTCCACCCTTTGTCAACTTGGCACTACATGCATCACCTTAAATAATATTAAGGTGCAAAAAAGTTCTCTTCTAGCTGTGGACCTATGAATCTCAAAACAAGTTATCTGGTGCCAATATGCAAAAGAGGACACTCACAGGATACAGCTTTTCATTTCCATAGGGAGAAACTGGAAGGAATATAAGTGTCACAAGACCCAAACAGTTCTGAGAACCTGCAGGGCAACCTCCATTGGATTTCAAAGTCTGAAAGTCATTTATCCTTCAGCTTTAGAAAGCGGCAGACCCACCCTTTCCAAGGGCCTATACAGAGGCCCACCTCTTTCCAAATCAACCTTGGGGAACATTAAGGAGACCATCTTTTTCTTGGCTCCACTCTCTCCAGGCATCAGGGCCACACCTGGGCTCTCTGCCATTTCCAGGGCACATGCTCAACCCCTCCATGTGGTGGCAGTCAGGCTCTCCCCAGTCCCCCAAGGAGCGTGCTACACCTTCTCAAAGGCCTGAGGCAGCACAACTCTTCCACTGCAATGAGATGGAAGACTCATCCTCTCTCCTCAGGACAAACTCACCCTCTTCATGTATATGGGCCGGTCCACTCTCCTGGCTGAGGTTTCTTGGCGTCAGACCTAAGCTTCCATGGTTCTCACTCTGCAAACTCCAATTTTTCTCTTTTGTGTCCCCTTTTGTCCAGATTAGCTGAGGTTCCATTTACACCAACAGTCTCTTCAAGCACTCCAGGACTTCTCCATCATTCTCTTCACAGTTCCTCCAAAATCTTCCCCTTAGCCATCCAATAAACTGGTCCAAATGACTGATATTTGCAAACTGCAGCAGCACCCCATGCTCCAGTATCAAATCTGTTCTGGTTTGCTAGCTGCCAGAATTCAATACACCAGAGATGGATTGGCTTTTAATAAAAGGGTATTTGTTTCATTAGTTCTTCAGAGGAAAGGCAGCTAACTTTCAATTGAGGTTCTTTCTTACGTGGGAAGGCACTGGATGATCTCTGCTGGCCTTCTTTCCAGGCCTCAGGGTTCCGACAACTTTCCCTGGGGTGATTTCTTTCTGTATTACCAAAGGCCTGGGATGAGCTGTGAGTGCTGAGATGAGGTATGGTGAGCTGCTGGGGCTGTGCTACTGTTAATCTCTCTCAGTTAAGCACCAGCCTATTAAATCAAACATCATTCATTGCAGCAGATACACCTACTAGCCAACTGCAGAGGTAATCAGAAACAGATGAGGTTCATACGCCATTGGCTTATGTCCACAGAAATAGATCTAGGCACCTTCACCTAGCCAAGGTGACAACTCAGTCTAATTACCACAACTACCTATCTACCTTTGAACATATGTATGCAAAAGAACAAACCCTTATTTGTTTAAGCTACTGTTCTCACATCTTTTCCATAGTAGATGAATGCAGTTCCTACCCAGTACATGTCTAAACACATTAAATATGTCTCATTGCCATCCAACATGTAACCCAAGCCTGAAACCCAGAGTCAATAATGATTTTTTCTCCATCCCTTATTCCTGTTACCTAGCTGATGAAAGGCTTCTCTCATTCTATTTTATTTAAATTGTCTGTACTACATCTCAATCTTTCTATCCCCTTGTTATCTGCTTAGTTGGGGTCTTTATCATCACTCACTTGAACTATATTAATAGCTTCTGTTACTGATCTTCATCTTGAATCTAAATATCAATCCCCAATTGAAATTCATCAAGTGAATTTCTTCCATGTCAGAAGAAGAATTCTTCACTGACTTCTAATTATCTCCTATAACATTGAACTCCTGTCCATAAAGTAGAAAATCTTTCTTGAACTGGCCTTTATCTGCTTGTTCAACCTCTTCCTATAGAAATGTTTCTTTGTATTTCCCACTGGAGCGATATAGGGACTCTTGCAGTGTCCTGGATGTGTCATTCTCTTTTATATGCTAATGTCTTGGAATGCCCTCCCCTCCCTCATAGAACTTATAGAATGCCCTCTTCCCTCAAGTATATTCAAGAATCAGCCATCCTATAACATCCCCTGAGGTACGGCATCTTGTCTGTTCCCCTGGCACCATTCCACATTTATGAATGTGCAAATGCATTTCCATTTGCTCATGTGTCTATTTTGTATGTAACAAACTCTTTGTCCACAACTCAAGTGCAGCAACATGTTCTGATTTGTCTCAGGTACAGACTATAAACCCCTCACCTAAAGTTAAGTGGATCCAGGTTTTCCAAATTAGTATCCTGTTAGGAGTAAGGAATTTAGGTGTTTAAGGTTATTAGCTAATTGCAGTACACTGATCTTAAATCTGGTCTAGGGTCAGCTGATTCCCCAGACATGGGTGGATTCTGGCCACCTATCATTTCCTTTAATTCATTCTTCTCTCAGGCTGCCTCTCTACTTCTTTCAGAACCTGGAACAACTACAGTGGATGCCCATACCCCCTCAATATTCTTCCTTGAAGATAAAGCTTAATAGGAAAGATGAAGCTGCACTTTGCTTTCAAATCTCAATCAAAAAGATAGGTGATGGCCCCCTATTCACTGCCATGTCCCCTGAAAGCATAGAAAAAAATAGCTTCAAACTGAACAAAAATTTAGCTTCGGTTCTTACAGAGTCTTCTGGTACACATGGTTTATTTTGTTCTTTTTTTTTTCTGTTTTAAATAATGTATGAATGAAGTAGAAAACTGATGAGTTGAGTAAAAGCTCTTACACAGTTATAGAAACTTTAGAAACTGCATTTGCAACCTAAAGAACATCTAACCTAACTTTCTATCTGTACTGGTTTGAAGCTTTTATATACTCCATAAAAAGTCCTCATTTTCTTAATCCATCCCTATGGGTGCAGACCTGTTTTTGGGTAGGACCTTTTAATTTGGTTTATTTCCATGGATAGATGACCCAGCCCATTCAAGGTGGGTCTTAACCCTCTTGCTGGAGTCCTCTATGAGAGGATAAAAGACAGATGAAACTCGGAGAGCTCAGAGAAGCTAAGGGAAAAATGCCCCAGACATCTAAAGAAATGACCCACAGGAGCTGAGAGAGAAAGCCACTGTAACCAGAAGCTAAATCAGGGAAAGAAGGACCAGGAAACTCCAGCCATGTACCTTCCCGTGTGACAGAGGAACCCCAGATGCCAGAGCCTTTCTTCTAAGAAGTCATCCTCAGGTTGAGGCTTTAATTTGGACATTTTCAGGGCCTTAGAATTGTGACTCATAACTTAATAACTCCCTATTGTTAAAAGCCAATCCAGGTGGGCCATAGTGGTTCAGTGGCAGAGTTCTTACCTGCCATGCCTGAGACCCAGGTTTGATTTCCAGGTGCCTGCCCATGCAAAAAAAAAGACGCCAACCGATTTCTGGAGTATTACCTTCTGACAGCTTTAGCTAACTGAAACACTATCCAAGGCAAATCTCAGACATGCTTGAATGGACCTAGTGAGTGGAAAGTGACCACTCAGGAGGGTCAGGGCAGTGGAGAGGTTAACACTGCAGGCTCTGAGTCTAAGGGGAATCAGGTCTTAGTTCTGACATTTGCTAGTGATGTGACAATACATGACTTACTTATTTTGATGGCGCCTCTGAGAGGTCATCTGCAATGCTAAGCTGGAAACTGTTTCTCCCCCACACAGCATGGATGAGGACTGTGCTGACTGTCAATCCTCAGCAACTATCAGTATTGTTTTTATGCAGCCCATCCCAGGGCTTTAGTTTTTAACAGTTCATTCTTACAATGTTCTTATAAGAAATAGGTGCATTCCTTATAATGGGAATGTTCCTTATAATAGGAATATATATTTAGCCTACTTGTGTGCTGCTCTAAATACTTGATATGTACTATCTTTTTTTTTACTGTCCCTGTCTTTTATAAATGAGGAGACTGAGGCAGAGACAATTTATGTAAAATTTTAAAGCTCACATCACCCCTAAGAGGCAGAGCCCATAGTTCAACATCGGACAGTCTGGCCCAAAACTCAACATGCTGGTCTCAGTATGCCATTTCCTGATGCTCTCTGTTCAAACTTCCTGAGGAGAGAGGAAGTGTCCTCTTGTTATCTCTCTTCGTTCTTTCTGCTCCATGCAGTGGTCATCAGTTGTGACAGGTTCCAGATCCTCCTCACCCAAATCCTTCTCCAGTGGATGCTTCCTGTATTTGAAACAGGGGAAATGTGTCCTCAAGTTCTGGGTAATCAGACAAAGACAATAATTATTTTTTTTCAAATATTGCTTTGCTCCTCCATTTATCAACTCTTCCTTAACACCTACTATAGACATGGTGCTAAGCCAAAAAAATTGCAACTAATCAGAGAACAATAGGGAAAAGATGCAAAATTCTAATACAGTGTAGCCATAGAAATAAGACTAGTAAAGATTTTAACAGGTTTATAAAGGATGGACATCAAATGCAGAAAGCCTTCTTGGAAGAAGTTGTAGATAAGCTGCATGCTAAAGTCTAACCAGTTGCAAAATCAAAGGAAGGAAAGGGCAGACTGGAGTGAAATGGGTTTTCCATGCAGAAAGGTCAGTATATTCAAAGACATCATGGCAACTCAGCATTCCTGTTACCTTTCAGGAAAGAAGAAAGCAGCTGGGTGATTTCTGGAAGGCTCAATGACTATATTAGTTTTCTGTTGCTGCATGGCAAATTAATCTAAGATTATTGGCTTTATTTATATTTATGCTTTCATAGTTTCTGTGGGTCAGGAATCTGAATGCTGGTTAGATTATTTCCCTGGCTCAGTGAGGTTGCAATTAGTTGTCAGCTGATCTGCAGTCATCTCGAGGTTCAAATAAGGAGAGTTCTACTTCCAAACTCACTCAGGTTCTCATTGGCCATTGGGCAGAGACATAACCCTCTTACTTTCTATATAGGCCTCTCCAAAGGGCAGCCCAAAGCATGGCATATTTACTTTCTTCCAGGAAAGTAAGTGAGAGAGGGCACCAAGATGGAAGCCACGGTCTTTATTTAATCTACTCTTGGAATTGACATTTCATCAACTCTTTCACATGCTATTTGCTGGAATATAGAGTAGGATTGTCTATTGTAACATAGGATCCTGGTTAAATTTGAATTTCAGAAAAATGACAATTTTTAGAAAAGTGTTTCCCAAATGTTTCATGGACCGTACTTGGACTAAAAATATGTATTCAATGTTTTTCTGAAATACAAATTTAACTGGAATTCTGTATTTTTACTTGCTAAATCTGGCAAACCTAAATTAGTGGCATCCTGTAATTCTGCCACATTCTATTAAGAAGGAAGTCACTAAAGTCAGCCCACCCTCAATGGAAGGGGATGTTACAAAAGCATAACTTCTTAGAGCTGGGAAAGTCTGGGAGCCATCCTAGAGTCGATTTACTACAATAATTAAAGAAAGATGTTTAATTCTCTCCTTTATGGTCCCTTCTGTGTCTTTGGAGAGGCATTTTGACCCTCTTGGGAGAAGTTTCCACAATAAAAGGAAAGGAAAGTGCATTCCGCCTTCTGCTATAGTCTCTGTCCAGCTTATCTCACTGGTTGATGACAGAAAGCATTTTTTATCATCATTCTCAGGATGGAGAATGTGATAACAGGTAACCAGCTTTTTGTACTCCTTAGGTCTAAAATCAAACCTAAGTGAGAAATCAGATGGAAAATACATCAGTGACTTCACAATATAAAGCAGGCTAGCTTTATCTGCAAGCCTCCCAAATGTGCCGTCACATTTAAATTCTGATTGTTTGTTTACATTTAATGGTGTTTAATTCAGGTAATTTGATAACTGAGAGGTATTTTCTGGTTCCTAATTTAGGAATTTGGTAGCTGAAGGTTAATATTGAAAGGCAAATATGAAGGAAACTCCCTACAATTTAGCAGTCTAAACGCTGAAAGGAAGGCAGCATACAAAACAGAAGCAGATGGGTGAAGCTGCTTGAATTGGGAGTTAGAGCATTTGGGTTTACAGCTAAAAAGAGTTTGTATTCCCTGGTTTATTTGCTTTGTTAGGGGTGAAGGAAGCTCTCTCAGTACTGTTTTCTGAGTCACTGTTGAATCTGAAATGTTCTTCTTCCCTATTCAAATCTATCAGATTAACATCTTCTTAGGCAAAGCTGCCCCTGGTAATGCTTTTTCTGCTGACTCTCCAAATGGAACATTTGTTATGAACTTTATCAGCATGCCTGGCATTTTATCCTGAAAGACTCTCCCCATCTTATTCCCCCTGGCAATCGACAAAGAGGTGAGAAACATTCAAAAGCTAAATAAATAATTGAGGGGAAGAATGCTGAATCATGAGTGTTGAAAGTCCAGCCTATAAGTCTTGAAGACCTTGACCTCATAAGATTTTACACAATCAGACAAGCCACCAGGTAAGAATTCTCCTTCAGGACGTAGTTCAAACGTTTATCAATGATACACTGCCCACTATGATCTAGGCTCATCCAACCTCTTCAGTTTATCTCCCTCCCTCATCTTCTGTAACAAGCAAAGATTTGGTTTCCATTCTGCTAAAGGTACCAGCCATTCTTTCTCACATCTGTGCCTCTGAAGGCAACTTTACAACCAACTCTTTTTGGTTTGGCTAACTTTGTACAATCATCCCAAATTCAGCTGATATGTCATCACCTTAAGGAGGTATAATGATTGACATTCTTTCACCTTCCTGGGTTAGAACCATATTTGTTCTCCCATAAAAATTTGTTCCTATATTTTCTTTAGCATATTTTATATTGTTGTGTGTGTGTCTGTGTGTTTACTTACCTGCTTTTCCAATAGAATGTCCATAGCTCTTTGAAGGAATAATTTTATTTACACATGTTTTTCTAACACATAATTCCTAGTATGATACATAGTAAATACTCAATAGTTTTTTAAGGAAAGAATGAATTAAAGAATGGCTTTTTGAGTATGCCTGTGAAATTCCCACTGTAGTTGAAATCAAACATCATCACATTAGTTTCATAATCATGATTTTCAATAATACCACACAATTTTATACAAACGTACAATCAAGGCAATTTATTGATATCCTAAAAAAAAAAGCCACTGTGTTTGTTGCTATGGGGATGCAAGAGGCTTAATATAGTATTTTGGTCTTTAAATCATTTATAATATGTCTGAGAGAATCCAACTCATATTTCAAAGGAATTATGAATAAATTATAACAACAGATATTTATCAAATCAAGTGTGCCAAGCACTGTGTTGGACATGAAATAAATGTAACACAGTCATTATCCTTTGGAATCTAGCATTCTAGTCTGGAAGTCAAACAGAAGACAGACAACTGAAGTGTTCTAGAGAAGTATAAGCCTAAACTAAAGGTTCAAATCTGACCAGGAGAGTGCCATTATTTCCCTTTGTTTCCTCTTTGATTTATCTAACTTCAATCCAAATTGTTTAATCAGTCACTAAATACTTTACTTTTTCTAGGCAAACAATTGCTAATAGAACCCATCTTCAACAAAACCTTCCTTATTTGGAAGAACACTTTGAGGTTCTCTTACAAATGTAACTTTCTAAAACAAACAAACAAATGAGAAGCAAACAAAATGGTCACCAGCCAAAGACCACCAGGAGGAACACAAATACCTGAAGTCAAACTGGTCTTTTTGCCTCTTTTTCAGCCCATTGGTGAGGGAGAGATCTCTTCTTATAGGTCTCGTGATGGCCAATCATAGCATACCTAACATTGAATAGGTGAGATCGACAGCAGTTTATGATCACATATTCTATAGCCCATGAGAGGGTGACACCACATGCCATGTAGGCTCACTTGGGGGGTTGTATTTAGGAGCAGGGTGAAAAAACAGGGACAGTGAAAGGCAGCCTTTGTAGTAATAAAAGGGTGGGGTGATCCTTGGTTCTCCCAGAAGGATGTGATTAGGTTGTTTGAATAAATTCATGGGTTATCAAGGAAGTGAAATCCATTAAGCTGAAGATTTGGCAGAGAGTAGGGGAACTAGCTGGATGAGACAACTTTCCTGATGGGTGGAGGTCATACTTATTGAGAATAGTGGAATTCCAGTTAGGCCACTGTGGCACTGAGATTATCAAAGACTTCAAGATAGTGCATGCAATTCTAGGTCTTGCCATAAACAAAATTGGATCTATTACTTACTGCAGCAAGAGGACCACACGCCATGAGAGGTCATGGTACCTATCAATAAGAAGGATGCACAAGAACTGTTTCAGGATTGAGGTTTATGTTAGATGATTTGAGACAGGGTTCTAGGAAGCAGAAGTTTACTCTGACCTGAATGCTGTCATGTAAGGGACAATTCCATGACTGCATATCTTAATAATTGTTATCTAGTAGATGGGAGGAATGGAGTGGGGCTAAAGCTGAAATTGTAATGCAAAAGCAGTCATTCATGTGGCTGGGAGAGCAGGACGTTTGGTTATTTTTGTGTTTTGCGTAGCATGATTTGTTTTTAACTGTGCCCAGACATGATTAAAAGTGGTATTTTTGTCTTGCTCCCTTGTGGCCACAGATTGATCCAGTCCAAGTTTTTGCAACTTTGACATTTCCGATGTTATGGGCTGGTTAAGTATCTGTTGTGGGGACTAAAAAGCATTGTAGGTGTTTAGCAGCATCCCTGGCATTGATCCGCCATATGCATGTAACAACCATTTCCCCCCGTTGTAACAATCAAATATATCTCCAGACATTGCCAAATGCCCTGGGGGTAAAATGATCCCTGTCTGAGTACCACTGATCTCGTCAGATGCAGGTGTCCTGTGAATGGAATAATAGCTAACAGCTGACAGATTTTGGGTTTGCTTTTTTTTTCTTTGTCAAAACAAAAACAAACAAACAAAAGCATACTTGCAGGTATATGGCAAGTATCGGGTTTAGGAACACTGTTTTAGATTCTGAGAGTACTGCTTCTATTCAAATTTATCTGAAAAATTACATCAGATCTTCCTTACATCAGGGATTAACCAAAATGGGTAAATCATTTGAGCAACCATAAAATAAAATATCTTAGATTCACAAAACATAATGCTTAACAAAATACATTATGCTAACCATATATTTTTAATAGAAAGGAAGCCACAAAATCAGTTGAAAGCTATAAGCCAATTTTTAGTTTTTGTTTTCTGTTTTCCATTTTTTGTGTTATATATTTGTTCCTTTGTATTTCCATATTGCACATCCTTTTCATCCCACCTCTGCAACAATTCTAATGCTCTAATTTTGTATATATTTTACATGAATGTGTCATTGTTCTATGTTTATTGATATATAACACCAGCAGTAAAATGTAAAAATAATGTACATCAACAAATGCTATATATTTATAAATAAGGTAAATAACAGACAGAGTAAGAGCTGCACCATTTCCAGCATCTAAGAAGGCCCCTGCAGAGTCAATAATTCACTCACAAAGGTAATTATTTTATTTGCATCACCAATGATAAAGTTTGGCTGTTTTGAACTTCATCTAAAGGAATCATACAATAACTACTATTTTAAAAAATATTTTCATTGTACACAACAAACACACAAACATTCTTGACATACAAATACTGTATACATGGTGTACAATCAATGGCACACAATAGCAGCACATAGTTGTGTATTCATCACCATAATCATTTCTTTTGAACATTTGCATCTCTTCAGCAAAAAAAATAAAAATGAAAAAAGAAAAAACTCTTACATAGCCTTACTCCTCTGTCTACTGACCAGTAGGATTCCTATCAACTCAATTTATTCTAACATTTATTCCCTCTATTGTTTGTTTATTTGTTTATTTTTATTTTTATCCATATTTCTTACTCATCTATCTATACCATAGATAGAAGGAACATCAGACACGAGGTTTTCATGGAGTGTCTTTATTTCTGAACCTTATTGACCTGACTCAATGTTGAGAATAGCATGTTAAAGTCTCCTACTATCAATTTCTCCCTTCAAATCTTTATATTTTTTGGAGAGCTACTTAGGCCCACATATATTTATCATTGTTAGATCCTCTGGTTGAATTGTCTCCTTTATCAATATATAATGGTCATCTTTGTCCCTCATTAATGTTTCTGACTAAAAGTTCATTTTATGTGAGATTAGTATAGCCTCCTAGCTCTTTTTTCTGTTATTATTTGCATGGTACATTGTTTCTATCCTTCAATCCTCAACTTACTTGTATTTTTTTATAGACTTTATTTTTAGAGTTATGGAAAAATTGCACAGAAAGCACGGAGTTCCCAGGTATCTCCCCAACACGCGCACACACATACACACACACACACACACACACATACACACAGAGGTTTCCTTATTATTAGTATCTTGCATTCATGTGGTACACGTGTTATAATTGTTGAACCAACATTTCTTCATTATTATTAACTAAAGTACATAGGTCACATTAGGGTTCATTCTTTGTGTGTACAGTTCTATGGGTTTAGACAAATGTGTAATATCATGCATATGTCATTGCAGTATCATACAGAATAGTCTCACTGTCCTAAAAACATTCTCTGCTATACCTATTCATTCTTCCCTCCACCCCACCCTCCCAGCCTCTGACAACCACTGATCTTTTTTGTTTGTTGTTTTTAACTATTTTTTGTATGGTATAACATACATACAAAACAAAGAAATAAAAAACAATCATTCTGAAAGCACTCTTCAGCAAGTAGTTATAGGACAGATCCCAGAGTTTGTCATGGGCTACCATACCATCCTCTCAGATTTTTCCTTTCAGCTGCTGCAGAATACAGGAATATTGTATTTTCTACATTATTTTTCTATTAACATGTAACTTTTCTGATGAATAAAAAAAGAAAGAAATATATCTTATCTAACAAAATATGTGTGAGGTCTTTACACAAACAAGTAGAAACACCACTTCAAACATTTAAAAATGTATAATAATAAATGGAAAATTATACCGTAATTAGGTATTGGAATTCTAAATATTAGGATTTTAATTTCCCCCCAAACTATCTATGGGTTCAAACACAATCCCTATCAAAGTTATATATCATTCAGCATTGAAAAGCTGATTCTAAATTTCATATGAAAATGTAAAGGCTAAAGATTAACCAATGCAATGTTAAAGAAGAAAAGAAGTGGTGATCTTACATTAATAGGGATCAATACTTATAAATTTATACTAATAAAATCATCTTCGCACAAGAATGGACAAGGAGAGCAATGAAACAAAATTAAAAATAAAGCAAAGCTACTCCATACATATATAATTATATGCTATATAACAAACTTTGGCATGCTATGTGGAAAATTTAGTCTTTTCAAAAAATTGTGCCAGGTCAACTGGATAAATAGGTGGGAAAAACAATCTTTTTTACATACCCACACTCTGCACAAACTCAATCTCGAATTGATCATGGATCTAAGTATGAAAAGTTAAAAAATAAAATTTTGGAAGAAACATTAGAAAACCTTCTCCATGACAAGGGACCAGTGAAAAGTTCCTTTATCAAGTCACAAATAACATTAATCATAAAGTAAAAAATGTATAAATTCCAGTATATTAAATGACCACTTTTTAATTCATTCATCTGTTGATGGGCACTAGAGTTGCCTCCAAATTGTGAGAAATGCCACTAGGAACATTGGTGTGCATATATTTCTTTCTGTTGTTGTTTTCAGGTCTTTTGGGTATATAGGTAGGAGAGGATCACTGAGTCAATTGGTAATGGTATAATAAATTTTCTGAAGAATAACCTCACAAGCTTTCCACATCACTGCCCTGTTTTACATTCCCACCAACAATAAACAAATGTCCTTACTTCTTTACATCTTCTTTATCACTGATTCTTTTCTTTTCTTTTTTTTAAAGTATTCATTCTACTGGGTGTACACCCAAATTTTCCCTGTGCTGATTGTCCTCAAATGCCTTCCAATGTTGGTGGATACATTTTCTTGAGCTCTTCTAGTCTCTTTCATCAGAATCAGAATACTCTGTGTTGACTGAAACTCGAATATGTGAATTAATTATATAAGGGCATGTGTTGAAATGTATTATATTTTCTCTCACACTTACTAAGAGTGGTGCAGTTTTAAGGCCTTTCCAAATTTCTATGTATACATAAAATCCATCACATATATTTGCTGGATAATATTCTACTCTCATTTGTGTACACCCAGGATCCTACCAATTCCCTAACATCTTCCTAACTGTTTCTTAATAGAACTCAGATAGTAATGTATGATTTAAATCTCCAGAGTTCAACTATACAGGAGCAGAGTGATTTCCTGAATGGTTATGCCAAACTGAGCTCTTAAAACTATAGGATGATGACTCCTATGTACCTACACCCATGACAAAAATTGTTGGCATTAATCAACTTACAAATATTTGCAAGAATTAAAGTAGACATGATTATTTACCATTTTAATTTGATTTTCCCTCTTTACTAATATATTTGAGTGTTTTTGCACGGGCTTCTTAACTTTCTAAAGTTACTATTTGGTAATCTGCATAATAAAATGCTTTGCCCATTTTCTTTTGAAGTTTTTTCTTTTTGATTTGTAAGAACTCTTCTTCTCAATGTGTAATTCTTTGCACCCTTTGCATTGATATTACTAATTGATCAGAGGATGGGGAGAATAAATTTACTCTGTGAGTCAATAGGCGTGGTGGTGACTGAAGCCATTCCCATTTCCAAACCTTAGCACTCATATCCCTGTGTCCACTGGGTTAGTCTATATACCACATAAAATGATTGACTTAGGCTATTTGATGTATCCTAGGTGAAGGCATCCTATACTTAGAGAGTATTGCCTCCAAGCTGATATCTCAGCAGTATCTTCAAAAAGTCAAACTATTGTTCTAATAAGACAATAGTTTATATGGGCTGAGTTATATAATAGACCAGTGGATTCCATGATATATCTTCTATCACATTGTTCTTTTCCCAGTGCAATTTTATGTATTAAAAAAAAAAAACCTCTGCATGCACCTTTTTTCTGCCTCACTGCACTGCAGCCTGGATATGCTACAAGAGTCATACTCTGCTCTGGGCCTCACTCTAAACTGTCATTCTTCAATGTCATTCAGTTAATGGGTCAGAGCAGTGTTCCTAATCAGTAATATTCTGTCTCTAGAACATAGAAATGTCTACCTTGTGTTATGCCCCCTTCTCAATGGTAGAAATATAAGATGTAACGATTTTTAAAGGTCCCTAAAGCCTTCAGCAATCTGGTGAACTCTCAATCATGCTCATTCTATATGAATGCCAACTAGTACTAATATGTTGCTCTTCCATGATGTTTTTTAAAAGGTTCATTCCCTAGATCTGAGCAGATGTAAGGCTACTTTAATCTGTGCTAGAAAAGATATCACCTCCAGCCTAGAACTTGCAAACTGAGAGCACTACTTGGTTGACTTTGTAGGAGTTCACAGTCATCATTCATGATCTGTCTGATGTTTGTAATATTATTGAAAAATGGGAGTGTGATTAGAACTACAAACCATGCATCTTCAAGGGCAACTTTAAGTGAGATGGACAGCAAAAATCCCTGCCTTTCCCTATAGTACATAGTATTATGTTTGATGCATTTTATTGTTCAAGATGGAAGAAGGTTCATAGACTTTTCAACTCTGAAAGCTTTTATCCCACAGGCTAAATCTCCAGTTTGGGGGTTCTACCAATACCAGTTGTGTTAATTCTAGCTATACTTCAGTGGACCAGGAAAAGGACTACTAGCTTTGTCTGTACACATGGAGATCCATCCCAAGTTGGACCTTGGACAGACTTCTATTTATTACCTGGTTTCATATTCTCTCACTCTAGGGGAAATGCCATGATAATATATTTTGTCCTTGGTACCACGTTCACAGAGGTCAAGATATCTGAATATTCTCCTTTGTTTGGCACATGGTTACTGTTTTAGTTTCCTAGCAGCTTAAAGGAGATAGCATGATATGGGAATTTATTAGCTTACATTTTGAACCCATTAGACGGTCTAAATAAAGACAGCATCAAGGTGATGTTATCTTCCCAAAGACCTGCTGATGACCCCTAGCTGCTCTGCCACATGGTAACGAACATCTGCTGGTCTCTTCCTTCTCTTCCAGGTTTCATTGATTTCAGCGACTTTCTCTCTCTTTTTCTCTTCCAGGTTTCATTCTCTTGTAATGGACTCCAGTAAGAACATTAAGACCCACAGTGGGTCACACCTTAATGGAAGTAGCCTCATCAAAAAGTCATGCTTATAATAGGTTTACACCCACAGGAATGGATTAAGCTTAAGAACATGATTTTCTGGGTAAATACAATTCCAAATCACCATAATAACACACAGTAAATGGTCATAGCTCCCTTAAGGCAATGGCTGGAGGATCATTACCTAGTACACTTGTTCTGGTGTTGCTGGGTTCTTTGCCCTAGGGACCTGGCTTTTCCTTCAGCAGTTGTGTTCCTTCTGCTTGTGAGAATAAGACTTAAGCTTTTGTGAAGCAGCTCCCTTTGATTGACGTTTTCTAGGTAAGGACTCAGGTATGAGCTGTCAGTAGCCAATATTTTCACAAAATGAGGGAAAGAAAAATGAGAGTTTTTGAAGGATAAATCATGAAAGTACAGCACAGCAAACCCTGCAGAGATTTTATACATTCTTGGATAAGTTAACTTCTCTCTATATTTTTGTTTTTGCTTCAAATGCAAGTTTATTTTTGTTATTTTTATCCTTATTTAGCATATGTAGAAATATGCTTTACTGATTAAAGTGATATTTTCTTCAGCAAACTTGCTGTGCTGGTCCGAATCTGTGGTAGACCCCAGAAAAGCCATGCCCTTTGATCTTCATTCAGCATTGCTGGGTGGGAGCATTTTGATTGTTTCCATGAAGATGTGACCCATCCAATTGTGGGTGGTAAGTTTTGATTAGATGATTTCCATGGAGGTGTGTCTCCGCCCACTGAAAGTGGAGATGCTTGCTGGAATCCTTTAAAGGGGGAAACATTTTGGAGAGAATCCCTTTTGGTAGAGCCACAAGAAAGCCAGCAAACACTGCCATGTTCACCATGTGCCCTTCCAGCTGAGAAACTTTGAACATCATTGGCATTCCTAAACCAAGGTATCTTTCCCCGGATGCCTTAAATTGGACATGTCTATAGACTTGTTTTAATTGGGACATTTTTGTGGCCTTAGAACTGTAAACTAGCAACTTGTTAAATTCTCCTTGTTAAAAACCATTCCGTTTCTGGTATATTGCATTCTGGCAGCTAGTAAACTACAACACTTGCTGAAAGTCTTCATAAGTTCAAATGATTTGCCAATTACTTTGGGTTTTCCGTGCCAATGGAAAAAATTACAGCCTCATCCCTTCCCTCAATTCTTACCCATGTCACATTTTTCTTTTATGTCACTTTAAGTATATCTGATAATGTATTACATAGTAGAGATAATAATAGGCATTCCATGCATTATTCCTAGGCTTAAAGGTAAGAAACCTGATTTTTCTCCATAAGTAGGATATTTCCTATATAGTTTTAGAATAATCATTTTGTCAATTAAAAGATGCCTCTTCCTATTCTTTTTCCCTAAGAATAAATGTAGATGATAGCATTTATTAGTTTTTGCAGTTTTCATGCAAACTTTTGTTCATTAATACAGTGATTAACACTGATAGATCTTTTGATGTTTGAGGAGCAAGGTACTGAAGAGGAAGCAACTGCAAATAGGAAGAGGCTCAAGTCTTCAATGGACTCCCCACAAGTCCAGTGCAATGCCTGGCGTCAGTATCCTAGGCAAGGCAGAGGATAGCTGGTGTGAGGTTGAACAATCAATAGAGATTCCAAAGATCTGTGTTACTCAAAGATGTCTGGGTTCCAATGTAGCCAAGGTGAAGAAGGGTTGAATGCATGTCTAGCATTCATGGGTAGCCCAGAAAGGTCACATTGTAAGAGTAGAGCCTATGGCCTAGAGGAAGTATCATGCTCTAAGACTAAGCGAAAACTGAAATTGACCAACCCTAGCAAAGAACAAAATAAAAAAGCCTGACAGTCCAAGGTAATCCAGCAATTATACATACCCCACTAAAACAGAGTACAAAAACACAACACTCCATAATGTAAAACACCAAAAAGCAAACTCTGCAATTCATCAGCTATAAGGTCCAACAAGATACTAAAATTCCAAGACATGAAAGGAAGTAAGAAAACATGATCCAATAGTCATGAAAAATGTGTAGTCACTTCAAACAGACACCGAAGTGACCTAAATGTTGAAATTAAAGGTAAGGACATTTTTTTTTAAAAAGCGGTTATCAACATATTTAAGGATGTATAGAAACAGAGTTATGAATTGATAAGGAATATCATCAGAGAAATGGAAAGTATAAAAGGGAATAAGATGGAAATGATATCACTGGAACATATACTATCTTAAATATAAAATCTAGTGGGTAGGTAGCAGCATATTAGAGCCTGCAGAAGAAAGTCTCAGGGAATTTGAAGAAATATTAATGGAAATTATACATTGTGAAAAAAGGCAAATAAAAATTAAGAGAAAAATGGACAGTCTCAGTGATCATCAGGACACTATCAGGTGATCTGATATACATGGAATTTTAAAGGGGAAAGAGAATAGGTCAGAAAAATTATATAAAGCAATAATGACTTAAACTGCTCAAATTTGATGAAAAATTTCAATTTATGTTTACAAAAAGCTTAGTGAACCCTAAGAAAGATAAATACAAAAGAAAAATCACAGTTAGACATATCATAATTAAACAGCTAAATCAAAGACAAAGAGAAATGTAAAAGTAGCCATAAAATAAAACATTACATATCAGGGAATAATAACAGCTATTACAGTTGACTTCTTATCTGAAAACAGCAGAAACAACAACAATAACAATATTATGACATCTTTAAATTGTTTAAAAGCCAAACAATACCACAACACAGAATGGTATATGTAATGAAAATATTCTTCATAAATAAAATCATAATCAGAGAAACCAAAGCAGAGAGAATTCAAGTTGTTCAAGTTGTACTGAAATGTTACCATATGTTACTGCAATTCACAGGAAAGAATAAAGTTCACCAGAAAGAGGAAATATATGTGTATATATGAAATACTGAATTTTTATTGCATCGAGAAATTTATAATTTAATATATAAATTATAAACAATTTAATATAATAACATATTAGCCTACCATATCACAGAGTTTGGAGGGACAATAAAGAAAATCTTTCTCTTAAAAAATCTTTAAGTTTGAAAATTTGGCTGTCATAAGCAGCTTCTACGATGGTTCTCCGATATCCTGGTCTTGTAGTATTTGTTCAATTCTGTAATCTTTTCCTGGTGCCTGTGAGCTGGACCCTGTAATTGTTTCTGTTGAATATATGTCAAAAGTGTTGGGATATGGGGTGCAAGAGCATTTCAATAGTAGAATTCTCACCTGCCATGCAAGAGGCCTGGGTTCAATTCCTGGCCTATGCTCTTCCCAAACAAACAAATGAGCAAAGAGAGAAAGAAAAGAAAGCAAATAGGGTGGGCCACAGTGGCTCAGCAGGCAGAGTTCTCATGTGCCATGCTGGAGACCCTGGGTTCGATTCCCAGTGCCTGCCCATGTGAAAAGAAAAAAAAAAGCAAGCAAACAAAAAGTCCACAAATAGTGCTGCAATAGTGGGATACTTATGTGGAGATAGAATGAAATGTGACCCCCACCATATAGCATACAAAAAAAAAAAGGGTTGGGATGTGGGATGTCATTTCCAATATTATGTTATAAAAGATGATGTACTCCATCATTATCTATCTGTTTATCCATTCCTCTATCCCTCTACTTCTCTCTTACCTTCTTGGTGTACTCCTGCATATGAAACAAGGTACCATGTTGGATAAAATCACATGACAGGAACGAATTAATTTGAGGGCAGTCTTTGGCCAAGAAGCAATGAGGGACTGAGGCCTACCCCTCCCAGCCAGTGAAGAACTTAACCTGATCCTCAACCAATTTAGTGAATTTAGAAGCCCTTCCTTCCCTATTCAAGGCTTGAGGTGGAGAATGAGAATGTGATGAATCTTTGTGTGAGACTGTGAAGCAGAGAAACTAAACAGCTAAGCCCAGGTTCGTTATCCACCAGAAACTGCAATAACAAATGTGTGTTATTTTAAGCTGCGAAGTTTTGGAGTAATTTGTTATGCAGAAATAGATAACTAATACAGGGGAACAGTATTAATTTTAAGTAGACTGTAATTAATTAAGGATGCATATTGTAATTAAGGATGTTTATTGTAATCCCTGGAGCAACCACTTTATAAAAATATAGCACTGCAAAGAGATACGGGAAATAAAATGGACTACTAAATAAAATGGAATATTAAACTATTCAAATCACCAAAATAAGGAAAGAAAGGAAATACTCAGGAACAATGACAATAAAACAGGTGGAATAACAAGAAAACAAAGAGCAAAACAGTAAAATTAAGCCGTATCAATAATTATACTAAATCTAGTACAAATAATAAACACTCTAATCAAAAGACAAATATCATGGTTAAAACAAAAGACCCTAGTATAGCTGTGTAAATAAAAGAATGGAAAATTATGTACCATGCAAGCACTAAGCATCTGAGAGCTGATGTGACTTTATTAAGTCAAACAATATATATTCTAAGACAAAAGACATCATCAAAGATAAGTATGGGCATGACGTCGTGATAAAAGTGTCAAACCAAGAATCGTAAATTACAAGGTTCAAGAAGCATGAAGAAGAAATCTGACAAATGAGTGAAAGAATTAAACTAATCCACCGCAAATGTCATTGGGAATTTTAACAACCACATCTCTTAGTACTTAATAGAGAACTTTAAAAAGAGAGAGAAAGAAAAGATCTGAATAACACTATATCCAGTGTTAGCTAATTGACATTTACAGAACATTACACTGAACAACTGCATAATAAACATTGTTTTCAAGGGCACATGAACCTTCTATTGAAATAGGTCTTATGCTTGGCTATAGCATGAGTTTCAGTGAATTTCAACATATAGAAACATTAAAAGAGTATGGGCTTGACTATAGTGGAATAAAAGTGGCTATAAATAAAAATAATTTATGAGAAACCCCAAAATATTTAAAAACTGTTTATAAATTAAATATTTATAAATATCTGCATACTCAAAGGAGAAATTTCAAAGAAAAAATTTAACTGAAAGATAATGAAAACAGAACATATTACTCAATATTTGTGGAAAGAATTTATACAAGCGCTGAGAAGGAAAAACACTTTGATATATATTTCATCTTAAGAAGTTAGATAATTTCTTTAACTTTCTCTTCCACCTCCTTTTCCTTCCCTTTTTTTTTTTCCCACTCCATTGGTCCTGAACAAGTTAGTCTGAAAGCCATGACGTTTGGCCAAGCAAGATAGATTTGTACACTTGAGGAGAGTGAGAGGAGTGCAGCTTCATGACTCAGAGCAGGGTTTCTATGATTGAGGGACAGGAATAATTCCAGGGTTAACACTGGACAGCCTAGCAATGGGCCTCAGAGCTCCAGAGCAGTGTGCTCCAGTCTAAGTGGGTAGAGGAGACCATTAGTATGTGGGTGGTATCCCTGCATGGGGTGTCAGAGCCCAAATAGAATTGGCAGGGTATCCTCAGAAGGAGGGGGAAGCAGCATCTGTGACATATAAGGAGACTGCATAATAAGTAAATGCACTGTGGATAACGAGCCCCAGGTTTCTCAGTTCGGGACATGGAGTTAAAAATATAGAAGGAAAGAAAAACTAGAATGAATTCTGTGGATTGTTATTGGAGATTCCTCTTCAGAAACACGGTTTCAATATACCATGAAATAGATATAGAAACAAATACAGACGTAAATGTTTTCATTTTATATAAATGCATAGGAGTATATACATATATTAACATGCTCCTATATTCCCTAACTCTGTTCACTGAGAGGGCTTGAAGACATTAACAGACCACTAGCAATGAATATCCCTAATACTCATGTAAGGACTTGTAAATACAGTTCCCCCAGAAAAGGAATAAAGAAACCAATTAAAAACAGGTAAAAAGGCAAACATTTTAAACAGACACCTCACCAAAGAAGTTATACAGATGGCAAATAACACATGAAAATATGTTCAACATCATTAGCATTAAGGAAATGCAAATTAAAACCACAATGAAATATCACTACATATCTATTAGAGTGACTAAACTTTAAAAGACCGACAGCATCAAATGTCCAGGTGGGCATATGGAGGAACTGGGTCCCTTATGCCCTGCTGATGGGAATGTGAAATGGAGACACAGCCCTCTGGAAAACAATTTAGAAGTGTATTAAAAATGAAACAAATGCCTCAAATGTGATTCAGCTCATCTACTCTTCAGAATTTACTCAAGATAAATGAAAGGATATGCCTTTGCAAAGATATCTATGTGAATGGAAATCTTCCCACAGGAAAGTGTTATCTGCTATAGCCGCAAATTAGAAAGAACCCAAATGTCTATCATCTGCTGAGTGGTTAAAGAAACTGTGATAGACCAGTACAATGAGATACTGCTTAGCAGTCTAAAGAATGGACCTACTACAATACTATGAATGAATCTTATAATAATTGTGCTGAATAAAAGAAGCCAGTCAAAAAAGAATACAGAAGTCTGGTATCATTAATATAAAATTCTAAGAAGTACAAACAAATGTATACTGAGAAAAAGCAAATCAGTGGTTGTTTGGAGATGAGGGGTGGTAGAGTATGGAGGATAAAGAGACACTTATTAGAAAAGGGAATGAAAACCCTTTTGGGGGGATGCATTTGGTGACATTTCATAAATGTACAAATATGCACAATTAAATATGTGCAGTTTCTTATATGCTAATTATCTCCATTTAAGTTTGCACATTAAAAATAAGACCCAGCAGAGCTCCCTATAATGACTGTAAAAATTTAAAAAATAGCCATTGTACATCTTTCCAGTCACTCCAAAAATGTGGAAAGTGAAATGAATATAGCTTTTATAATAAACATGCTCTATGGTTTTATACTTACAGAGTTAAAAAAACTAAGAGCTTAGTCTTGGGGTCACCCAAAATTGAGTCATAAATTTCACCTGAGTTTCCCTACTCACTTACCCTAGGAGGAAGTTTCTTCCTAAATCATTTGCAAATGAATCTTTCACTGGGGTCTTTATCTGTGGGAAGCATCTATTAGCAATATTTCATACCATAAACAGAAGCACTTCAGGGGTAAGAACTTAAATATGAATACAAACCTCTAAATAGTCTAGAAGAAAATAAAAGATAAAATCTTTATGGTCTCAAAGTAAGGAAGGATGAGAAGAAAAGTGCAAATCATGAAGGAAAATATAAAAATTAGAATAGATTAAATAAAAAAGCTTCTTGTCCAACAAGACATCATAAGTGCGATTAAAACATAGACTAAGAACTGGAAGACAATATTCATAGTATTCAAAGAAGACTAGAAAAATAATTGCTAAAGTAAATTTTAAAATACACATAGCAGATACATGGACAAAGGATAAAAATACATCTGACAAAAGAGAAAACCTAAATATTCAATAATTTAGGAAAAGATGCCAAGCTTACAAGTAATTATGTAAAATGCAATTTAAATAAAATGTCCAGTAAGAAAATGTTAACTATGAAATGTATAAAACATGCAAAGAATGCAAAGTCAAATATTAGAAATGATGAAATCATCAAATATGACAGTGAATATATCAATCAGTAAAACCACTGCGGAGGACAATTTAGCAGTACCAAGATAAAGGAAGATATGCACATTTTATGACTCATAATTCCATTTTTAAGTATAACCTCTGAAGCTGTGGCATGTAAGCACAAGAATATATGTACAGTACAGAAATATTAAGTATATCATTGTTTACAGTGAAAAACTGGCAAGTGTCCATGTCTATCCCTACATGATTTGATAAGTCCATCATAATACAATTTTTATAGAGGAAAAACATATGGGATTTAAGCCATGAATGGGATTTCACCAAAATAGAATAGACAGAAAAGGAAAGTGCATGTTCTAGTTTGCTAGCTGCCAGAATGCAACACACCAGAGATGGGTTGGCTTTTAATAAAAGAGGATTTATTTTGTTAGTTCTTCAGAGGAAAGGCAGCTAACTTTCATCTGAGGTTCTTTCTTATGTGGGAAGGCATGGGGTGATCTCTGCTGGCCTTCTCTCCAGGCCTCTGGGTTCCAACCACTTCTCCCTCTGTGATTCCTTTCTGCATCTCCAAAGGCCTGGGCTGAGCTGCGAGTGCTGAGATAAGGTATGCTGAGCTGCTTGGGCTGTTCTATGTTGCGCTCTCCCATTTAAGCACCAGCTAATTAAGTCAAATGTCATTCATTGCATCAGGCATGCCACCTAGCCAACTGCAGATGTAATTAGCAACAAATGAGGTTCACATACCATTGGCTCATGTCCGCAGTAACAAAACTAGGTGCCTTCACCTGGCTGAGTTGACAACTAAATCTAACTACCACAGTGCATAATGAAGCATGATATGTAATAGTATCTATTCAAATTTAAAAACACAGGAGCTTGTTATACTGTTTTTGATATTTACTTTTACTGTCTTTCTTTGGAGTGATAGTTTCATTCTGAGGAGGGAAGAAGAATATGATTGGAGAGAGTTACAAAGGGATTTAAAATGTTAAAGCTGTATTTTAAAAAGTTGGAAGAAAATGTAATGAAACAATGTTGACTGCAAATATGTTATATTTCCTTCTTTACTTTTATGTATTTAATATGCAATACAGTTAAAGAGAGACTATGGGAATAGATGAGTTTATAATTTCTTTCATTTACAAATGAGCAACATAATTTAGGGTATGAAATTAAATGGGGAAATTGAACTGACATTAACTGATTAAAGAGAAAATTGGTCAAATTTATTCTCTGTGTAGAATAGATTCAAGCAAATATTTTAAAGGAAATGATTTCTCTCATCTATTTACTCTTTCCCCATTACATCTTGAGTATAGGTGGTTGGAATTTAATTCTAGTCTAGTCAAGACCTCTAGACCAGCAGAAGGTAATGTCATGGGAAAAAGAAGCAAACATTTGCCAGTAGGTCACTAGAGATAATTGGATTGGAGTTGCCACTTGATTCCTGGACTTGTGAAGAAAGAAAGTGCATCATATATTGAATATTCATATAGGCAGCATTCTGGACATTGCCCCAGTCCCACAAAATTTGCCCCCTAGCTGATACTGTAACTGAGTCTTCATAAGCCATTTCATTTCTCTATCAACCTGGCTGCTTCAGGATGACTGGAACATGGTGGTATCAGTAAACACCATGAGCATGGGCCTGTTGAGACACTTTATTTGCTGTGAGGTGAATTGTTGGTTCAGAAGCTGTGAAATGTGGAATACTATGATCATAGGTAAGGCATTATGTAAGTTGATAGATAGTTTTGGCAAAAGCATTGCATGCATGGAATATAAATCCCTACCTTGAGTATGTGTTTATTCGAGTAAGAACAAAATGGTGGCCCTTTCAATGATAGAAATGGTCTATTGAAATCAACCTACTGCAAGGTAACTGGCTGATCAACCCAGAGAAGTGCGCCATATTGGGAATTCTATATTGGTCTCTGCAGTGGATATAGCCAGCATCAATGAATGAAAGCCCATGTTTCTAGGCTCATGCACAACCATCTTCCCTGCTATCATAGCCACTTTGTTCATGAGTCTATTGGATTATGCTGGGGGAAAAGGCTGACTGATCGCCACAGAATGGGTAATGCTATTGAATTGATTATTAAAATCCTCCTCAGCTGAGGTCAACTTTTGATGAGTACTCATGTGGGTTTTAAATATCTCCATATTTTTGCCCATTTAATAAGATTTTTATCCACATACTTCTTCCCCAGACCTCCTCTTCACTGTTTCACAATCGTGATTCCTCCAAGTCCCTAACTATCTTATCAAGTTATTGACTATAACCATTGAATTGGCAAAGACTTGTTGTACCTCTGCCCATTTCTCCCTTGAGGCAAAATGAACAATGAGGTCTGCTGCTCAAAGTATTTCCTAATGGAAGGATTTCTTTTCACTACAGTCATTCAGATATGTCCTAAAAAGATTCTGTAGTGTTATAGCTGTCCACTTTTGGGTGGTGTCTGCATATTGAGCAGAACAGTCGGTACACCGGGACCTTCTGAAAATCATGCCTGAGCTTTTGCTTCCTCAGTCAACTTATCATACAGAATTCCCCAAGAGGCTATAGCTCTGGGATAGGAAAGAGAAAGCTGTGGCAGGAGTGGGGTTCATGAGCATTGTGGCCACATCCTTTTGTAACTTGCTTCTGTCTTCAGGCTCTGCTCAAGCCCAGTCTGGTATTTGCCACTTCCATTTGATGATAGTGTGGTTCATGGTTAAAAATTCAGTGTTTAATAAGATCTGCTAGCAGGCCAAAAGCTGTTTCTCAAAAGAAGAGTAGTTATCTACAGAGGAGACTTTACTCCAAAATCCCAAGGGTCTGCTCAATTTCTTACCTATAGGTGCCTGCCAAAGGCTCTGAAGAGCATTTTTATCTGCACTGACATTACCAGCATCACTGAATCTGGTGGAATACATGGCCCAATGATGTAACAGCTTGCTTAGCAGCCTGAGCATAATGTAGAGCCTTCTCATTTCCTGGGACCCACACTAAGGCTAGTAACTTTTCAGATCACAAAAGAAACAACTCCAAATGAGGAATATTTTGCCTCCCAAATCCAAAGATGTTGTGCCCATTTTTTCCATTTATATGAGGGGCCACATGAAACAACTTATTCTACATCTTCACAGGAATATCATAACATGTCCCTCACTTAGAAATTTCACTGAGGTGGAAGGCCCCTAATTTTTTTTTTTTTTTTTTTTTTTTTTTTATGGCCTGGGCAGGTTCCAGGAATCGAAACCTGGTCTCTGGCATGGCAGGGAAGAATTCTGCCACTGAGCCGCTGTTGCACTGCCCGGCCCTTGAGTGTTTGTTGATTTATTTCCCAACTTCCGACCCACAAATGTTTTACAACTAAGTCCAGAGTAGTTTGCTACTTCTTGCTCACTAACTTCAATTAATACAATGTCATCAATGTAATGGGCCGACATGTTGTCTTTTTTCCAGAAGTAATCACGGTACTTGTGGATTAAATTATGACGTAAAGCTGGGGAAATGGTAAACCCGTCTGCTGAAGAGAACAAAAGAGTAAAGACACAATTATGGGAGAGAATGTCTGGCATAAACTTGGAGAATATTCTTATTTTTCGAAAGAGAAAAATAAAGTTAAATCATCAAAGGAGATAGAGGATGAGAATTAGGGATGGAGAAGAAAGCTTACAAGAATGCTGCTTTACAATGATAAGAATGTAAAAATATCCATTTAGTGTGAATATCACTAAATGCCACAGAAAGAGAGAGAAAGGGAGTTTTTGTATTAGCTGAGTATTAATTATATTTAAGAGAATTTTAGGGAAAGGAAACAAATAGCAAAATGCAATTTTAAAAATCAGAATGGAAATCTGATCTTGCTTGTTGATGAAGGATGAAAACATCATTAAGGAAGGGTGAAAGTAGGAGTGTGGGAGTGGAGGAGGGTGGGGATTGGGAGATGCAGAGAAGTCTGGTGACCAGTATAACAAAGTCTCAAAGATGGGAGTTTGCTTATCAGTGATTCATTAATGATTGTTTAATGTAATTATTCATGTTTTTAATTTCCAAGACTCATTTCCTGATTATTGCTTTCTTATATTAGACCATTTAATTGTAATTGATATGTGTAGTACTCTCTTGAATTTTTCTGAGTATTAATCAGACTTTCTTTAAGTATTCTTTTGAACCTTGGATTTTCTTTCTGTGCTCTTGATCTCTTCATCTTGTTCCATCACTTTCTGTTGTTAATTTTCTCCAATACATATATCTGCAGGTCTATTTTTAAGGTGTATATTAAAAAATAGTTGGAGATGCAATATTTAATATGTAGTCATATGCATGTGAATTGTGCTCCTTCATTAGAAAAATTGTTCTGAAATTTCATTTGAGAGATATTAACCAGAAAATATTTTATTTAACCAACCACTTGAATTATAAGGAGTGGATCATCTCATCTCTTGAGAATACATGGCAGGGCAGGCCATGGTGGTTCAGCAGGCAGAGTTCTCATCTGTCATGTGGGAGACCTGGGCTCGATTCCCAGTGCTTGCCCATGCCAAAATATATTTATATTGCAAACTAGCTGAAGAAAAAATAATAACACGTCTGAAAATGTTAGTAACCCAAATGGCATCCTTATTTTCTCTTTGCTCTTCCCCAAACGAATCTTAACCAAACTCATTTTTTTAATCTCTTAATCAGTTTATCGCAGTAGTTTCCTCCTTGCCTCCGTGCCTCAGTTATGATTTCTATGCATTCTATTTACACATCGATTAATCTTAACCCTCATCTTTGGGTCATGCGGCTTCTCTACTTTTTGTGGTCTACTTAATAAAGCACATCCTTAATTAGGCATTTAAAATTCCAGGATATTATCAGCCAATATTTCCATTACAACATGATAAGAGTTAGAGGTGTTTCTTCCCCTCCACCAATCACCAAAGTAATCTTCATGCAGATATAAACAGCCAGATTAAGTAATTGTTGTTGAATTTATATAGCTTAAGTTATTTTCCTGGATTGCATTCTGCAAAAAATCACCTCCATGGGATTTTTGTTTTTGTTTTTGTTTTTGCTTCAGCAGACTCTGGGAATCAAATTTCGCATGGCAGGTGAGAATTCTGCCAGTGAGCCACTGTTGCACCACCCTCCATGTGATAGTAATAAGCATCATTTGATATAAAAAAGATGGGGTGTGTCTGTAATTAAATGCACTGAGTTAAATAAGATCAAACACTTCTTTGGAATTATTATTAGCTATAGGACTTCTTACAACTTTAAAAAGGCTAATGTACATTGTAAATCTCCGAGGGGGGGGAGTTCCAAAATTTATAAGACAAGGAAAATCTTTTCATTGTGGTAGTATTTAGCAGAACAATGCTCTACAGAATTCACATTGTGATTGTGCCCTCACAATGCTCAGTGATTCCATCGTCCTCAAGCTAATCACTCACCTTACAAGGAAGAGAACATCCAAGAGTATGGGTTAAGGGCACACAAGAGACTCTACTGTATAGTGGAATTTATAGCAGAAGAAATGAGGGAATTTCATGTAATTTGGACAGAACCACCCTCTTCCTACTTCTCCATTGATTTCAATGTGATGGATATGGTAAGTCAAAGATGGGCTGCCTCTTCATTGGAAGTAACAGCTCCCTTATGTGGTGGCCATTTGAATGCATGAATTAGGGCTAGGTTATGATGTCTAGTAGCTTATCTACACTTGCATATAGTTTATATGCAAGTACTGGCCTGATTGTTGCTTGTGAGCATATTTCATAGATGGATGTGCATCAGTAACCATTTGGTTGCATCTTTGTCACATTGCATCTACAATCAACAAAGGAAATTGTCCTCAGCAATTAGAGGATTCTTCTCATCCAGTCAGTTGAGGTTCCTAATGTGAGAACTGAGGATTTCAGCAGTCAGAAAGAATTTCTGTATGTACTTCAGCCAGTCAGCTTTTCCTGAGGAATTCAATGTCATTTTCATCAAGTTTCCAACTTACAGCCTGCCCTATGGATGGACTTACCAGTCCTTCTTGTCATGGCAGTCAATTTCCATATGCATATACAGTATCTGTTCTGTTTCTCTACTGAACCCTGACTAATAGCTCGAAAGGGTAAAAACAGTGGTCTTCAAAAATTCTTGTTCTACTACTCCCTGAGATTTTGATATATGCTGTACTCTTTTACACGTGTAAAGTTCACACGTAAAATATTTCAACTCTTTGCATTTAAATAGATGCAAGAATATAACATCCAGCACACTGTAAAAATTGACATTTTAAGACAAAACTGCTATATCACTTTTAAAAATGCATCCATTAAACTCTAAATACCATAATGATTTGTTCTCCATAATCAACCATTTAAAATATACACGAATAAAGCTCTTCTTTAACAAAAATTTTACATATTATTTTATCAATTGAACTTATATTTCCACTCTGCTTTCCACATTGAATCGTCTCCTAATGCCGTGTGTCATGCAAAAACTCTTTTCTCTTAATACATAACAAATGAGCTTACTTACCTTCTCAAAACCGGAAATGACTCTGCAATGTTTAGTCAAGGAAATAAAATATTTTTAGTTTGATATCAAAGATTCTGTGTTTGTCAGTCTATTTTTCAATTGTTAATCCTTCATGCTACCTTTTATTCACTCCACACTCTAGCACAAACAGAATTCTTGTTATTCATCTTTCAATATTTTCAGGTATCTGCTTCTAAAAACTCTTTGCTTTTGCCAGAATGACCTATTATTTATTGCATTCCCATCATTTATGATTGTTGAAATACCATCCTTCAAAATTATACTCCAGGTGATTTTCATCAAGCCATGAAAACTTCATGTTTCTTTCCATAAGTAGGAAGTACTCTCTCAGTTCTATGATAAAACAACAGAAAAGTCTCATTACACATTATGTTCATCATATTTTAGCTACAGATACATACATCTTATCTGTTCTACCTGATTAAGATTCTTGAAGGGATAGCTAGTCACCTTTACATCCATCACTATAGAAGCATAATTATTATCTTTAATCCAATGTCTAAATTTAATCAACAGACATTTAAGGTAGAAGTAAATAAGGTACTGACATTGAGTTATCAATCAATAAAGGCAGTATGATAATGCTGCTTAAAAACACAACCCCAAGGAATTACTGTAACAGATATCTCTTTTATTCACTCCTTATTGTATGGGGTTAGTTGGAGTTTAGCTGATCTTGGCTGGGCTTACAGACAGACTGCAGGTCAGGTTTTCTTCATGGTGATGACAGAAGGTTAAGAAGTACAGCCCAACCAAGCAAGCACATATCAAGTCTCTGCTTGAGTTATTTTGCTTATATTCTATTGCAGAAAGCACACCAAATGGCCTAGCAAAGCAAAGACACTGAAAGATACAAGACATCCAGTATGATAAGGCTGTGAATGTATCACATTCCTACACTGGAGTAATGAATTAGGAACAGGATTTCAATCTACTACAGCCATACATTGATTCACAATCTACTACAGCCATACATTGATTGAATGCATTGAAAGCAATATAATGAAGATAAAAGCAAAATTTTTCGTAGAGGAGATAACTTTAGAACTGACTTTTTAGTGTAAACTATTTGCAAATTGCATTATCCCAGGAGGATAGAACCTGGCAGAAAGCAATGTGGTGGTGACAGAGGCAGGGAGAGGTGCTTAGCATTGCAGACTTGAGGGAGGAAGTGTTTGTGGGAAATCCTGAACCGATCCATTCTTTGATAGTTCGCTGGACTTTTGTTTTGTCCAAAATAGTCCATTACCTGGATTTATTTAATTTTACTGTCAACTTGGCGCTTTATGAAAACTGCCTTCCCTCAGGTGGTATCATTTACTTAATAAACGTCTGTGAATAAATGCATGAATAGATGGATAGTTGTCCTTTCCTTTCTCCTCTCTCTCTCTGTTCCTGCCTTTCTCTTTCCTTTCTTCTCTTCCTTTTTCTTGGTCAGGCAGGTATTACAGTGATAGTATATGCAATTGAATTAAAAAGTATTTATATGCAGAAGTTGAGGGACAGAAAACACATATTAAACAAAGCAAAAAGTGGTTGGCACAACAGAAGCAGAAAGGGGTCGACCCGTCAGGTTGCATCAACTGCACTGGAACAAGAACTACTCCAGACTGAACTGGAACAGGTATACCGGTCACACTTTTTATTTGCATGGCTTAGCAGAGAAGAGCAGGGGCTGACAGGCACTGGTTGGCTGCAGCCAGTGGGTGTCCGGAAGTACAAGCTGCAGCCCCAGGCTTGTGAAATTGCAACATCCAAGGCTGCTGTCTTCAGCTTGGTGCTCTACTGCCACCTGTGTGCTGGCAAGGACCAGCACACTCTATTGCAAAGAGCTAGATTTTCTGTGGGCCTTGAGAGCAAGTCCAGGGCAGCTCTTGGGGAGTATAGAAAAGAGAGAAGGTGATCAGATCAGTGAAGAGCGAGGCTCATTATCTCTGTAACTCACAGAGTGTTCCTCTGTGAGGCAGTTCAGAGACGCTTTGGTAGAGTGTAAGGAAAGGAGAAATAGTACACCCCTGCTGGAGCTTCGCCATAGGAAGTGTTGGCCCAGCAGCGTCTGGGACTAATTCACTCTCTCAAGAGATGTTTAGTTGCTTGCCTGGTCCTATCAGTATAGACCGGGCATTTTTAGAAGTATATAAGCACAGGCTTTTCTTTTCTGACTCAATTGACTCTCTCTGCATTCTCACAGAATGGACAAAATACCTTTCAAACACAAGAGGAAACTGAGGCACAGAGACAGTAAGTAATAAAGAAGTCTTAAATAGTCTGATAATTGTAGTTTAAAATCAAAGAGCTTTAAGAAAGTTATAATTTTGAAGTTGTATTGATAAATCATTTGAGTGCATTGGTTTAATTAAACCTGTACAATAAACATTGATAATTATAGCAGCCTCTGTAAGCAGAAAAGGGGTCCAGAGACCCAGGAAGGACCCCTGAATCACAAACAGCTCCCCTCCATCAGGGTGGCTGTCATTCCTTAAGTGGAAATGTAGTGACATGTGTTAACCCAGTAAAATCAAATGGCTTCAAATCATGTCCTCATTATGTGTTCAGGAGTATGCATTTTTTTTTGTTTAATTTTTTTGTTTTGCTTTCTCAGGGCCAAGGAGATATACAGTGAACAGACTGATGAACCTGTGGACAGAAGCTCTCATTGAAATCAGACAGTGTGCCTAGATCAGAAGTTGCCACATGCTAAATGACTGTGCTGATTTGTGGGGTTGTCACGTGGGCATCCTTTATCTTATATGGTCATGCTCAGATGAATGCAATGGAAATTAGCAATACATAGATGCTCGTTTGTTTGTTTCTTTGGTTTTTTGATGGTGGTAGTGAGGAGCATGAGCTCTGGATTTAGTCTACTTGGCCTGTAATCCAAACCCTGTCACTCATCTGCTGCATTTACTTTAGCCAATTCACTTAATCGAGAAGACTCAGTTTCCTCATCTCAAAATAAGACTAACACTAGTTGTTAAATCATACAATTTAGTGCTGTAAGGCACTAAATTGCCTCTTGTAGTGTCTGGGCTCCAAATAAATTACCAATAAATATAAATTTTTATCCAGATGTAGTAAGGGAATTCTGCCCCTATTCCCTCTGAAATCTTGAGTGAAAGTAAGACTGAGTTAAGGACTATGCTGGAGGAAGAAAGAAATTTCATGCAGGAGCAAGTCACAATAGTTTTGAGAGCAGTGCTTTGTTGCCAGGGGATAAACCATGGCTAGATATTTATAGTTTGTAGCCCTGGAGTAGTCTCTTATTCCCTCTGGGATTCACTTTCTTTATTTGCAAAACAACGTTTGTATTCCCATCCTTCAAATCTCATAGAATGATTGTGAGTATCATAATAAAGCAAGCAAAAGCATCTTGTAAACTAGGGACATTACAAATTGAAAAGTATTCATAAGAAAAGTTACGGAGTGAGAGAGATATCGACATTTATTTAGACAAGGCAAATTTTCAGATGAACATTGAAGAAAGGGAGGCTTTCAAATGGCAAGGAATGGGAAATGCTTTCCAGCTAGTGGGGAGAGCTTGAGCAAAAGGAGGGGCTCTGGGTGATTCATAATCTGTACACCACTGGTTCTCAATATGTGACAGGCCCCTCAGGGGACATTTGGCAATGTCTGGATGCTACAACTCGAAGGGAGTGCTAACTGGCATATACTGGGTCCTGGCCAGGGATGCTGTCAAATATCCTACAATGTACGGAAGAGGTTCTCACAACAAAAACTTACCTGGTCCCAAATGTTAGCAGTGCTAAGATTGAAAAACAGTGCTCTGGACAGATGGGTTCCATGAATAGCAGTCCAAGTGAGAAAAAAATTGGTGCATTTTGAATGCTGGGATGGGGAATTTGGACATTTGTGTACAGTGAGAAACAAAAGAAAATGTGTTTTCTTGTCAAGAAGTGATGCATTCTACTTGGTGCTGAAAGACAATCACTCAGGCAGCCATGGGGACATAATTTAGCACATCACTTTTATGCAGTTGTTTGTTGCAGATTAAATATAAAGATAAATTGGATGTAAAATAAATTTGAATTGATCCACCCTACCTCTGTGATGTTTTGTCTTCAATTGTGGGTCTCAGTTTTTTCCATCACCCATATCCCCAAAGAGATTTTGTTTTCCTATGAGGGTAGAATCCATGTGAGTTTGACATTATCCATTCCCTTAAGTTAGGTAGGGTAGTGTGACTTGCTTTATTGAATGAAATGAGAGCAGAGTGAAGTGCACCAATTGTAGGTGAAACGGTACTGAGCACTCAGTGCTACATCTCTCCATGCAGCCTCTCTCCTACCATGTGGCATAGGCAGGCATGTTTTCCAGGTGTTAACAATACAAGACGGCAGAGCCAGCTGACAAGTAAATAGGCATGCATGACTCTCGTACTACCTGGTCATTAAATAACTATGTGATATGGGACAAGCCATCATCCTCTTTGGACTTGTTATTCACACATTTAAGTAGAGACTTTAAGATAAATGATATCCAACATCTCCTTAAGCTCCAGCCTTCAAATTTAAATAAAAATTTTGGAATTTATGAAAAAACACAATTGAAAAAAAATTTTTTGCCTGAACACCTGGTTTTATGCAAACATAATGTGGAACTAGAGAGTAAGCCTCCAAATAGTCAAATAATTTGGAGCATTTTCCTCAGATTATGTCTCAAGCTCCCCTGAGAGTTCATTGCTCTATTATGAATAAACACAAGTTTCTTTATGTGAAAAAATATAAGGAAATAGAATAGATCAGAATTGTCAAGGAAAACTCAGGTGTCTTGAATGCAGATTTACTTTGACCTCTATTATCCCAATAATTGAAGAGTATGATTACATTTATTTTACATAGAAAAAAACTAAATTCAAGGAGGTTAGAGGAACTCAACTCGGATTGCTCAGTCTATAAATGGCGAGCCACAATTTGAACCCACCTCGAATGCACTATTTGCAATGCTGTAGTGCCTTGATTAACGCTAAAGAGTTTTCTTTGTTTCTTTGTTTCTCACTTTAGATTTATTTTAGGTATTATACTTACATATGATTATACTGCTTCCATTTCACTACCTGCTCAAAGAATGGAAGAAACAGGAACTGCCTCTGCACACTGCTATTTTTACAAATTAATTGTTAACCTTTTGTTTTGAGATAGATGTAGATTAACATGCAGTTGTAAAAAACAACACAGAAATATCATGTATGCCCTTCATCCGTTTTCCCACATTGCTAACATCTTATAACACTATAGCACAATATCATGATTAGGATATTGGTGTTGTTACAATCAAGATATGGAACTTCTCCATTACCACACAAATTCCTCATATTGCGGTTTTATAGAATGCTCACTTGTTTGCCTTGCCAATCCGGTATTTAACTCCCGGCAGCCACTTTTTTTGTTTTCCATTTTTATAATTGCATCATTTCAAGAATGTTATATAAATGCTATGATACAGCATGTAACATTTTTGAATTTCCATATTTACTCAGCATAATACCCCGGAGAGTTAATCCAAGTTGTTGATTGCATCAACAGTCCATTTCTTATTAATGTTAAGTGCTATTCCAAGGCAAGGATATATGACAATTTGATTGACTAGTGACCCATTGAAGGACATTTGGTTGTAACAAGTATGTTTTTTTCTATTATGAATAAATCTATGAACATCCCTGTACTAGTTTTTCATCTGAAAATAAATTTCATTTCTCTGGGATGAATGTTCAGGAGCGAAACCACTGGGTTGTATAATTCTATATCTACTTTTATAAGAAAAACTCTCAGATTCTTTTCCTGAAACTACCATTTTACATTTCCACAAACAACAGATGAGTGAATTAGTTTCTCCACATAGTTGTCAACATTTGGTTTTGTCACTAATTTTTAAATTTTAGCCAATGTGATTGGCACGTCCGTGCTTATGTAGTTCTATCTCACTAATGGCTAATGACATTAAACATTTTTTCACAAGCTTTTCTGTTATCTGTGTATCATCTTCAGTGAAATATTTGCTCATGTCTTTTGATCATTTTCTAATGGGATGTTTGTTTTTAATTTTGACTTTTAAATTTAAAAAAACTTTATTTCAGAAACTAACCCTTTGTTGGTTACATAGTTTTTCAATTTTTTCTCCCAGTCTATAATTTGTCTTTTTATGCTCTTAAAAAGACAAATTTACATTTGTCATTTACAGAGCAATTTTTTTTAATTTTAATGAGATCCAATTCATCGATTTTATGGCTCATGTTTTTTATGTCAAATCTAGGAAATATTTTCCAAGTCCCAGAACTGAAGATATTTTCTTATTTTTTTTTTTTCTAAATGTTCCACATGTAAGTCCACGATCCATCAAGTGAGCATTTGTAGGTTATATTTTACGAGGTCTAGATCAAGGCTATTCATTTCTTCTTTTTCCTTATAGATATCCTGTTGCTCCAACATCATTTGTTGGAAAAGGTATTCACACCTTCCATTAAATTGCTTTGACATCTTTATCAAAAATCAATTGTTCTAAAATTAGTAGTGATGGTTGTGGTGATGGTTGCACAACATTAAATACACTAAAAGCCACCAAAGTGCATACTTTAAAAGGGTGAATTATGTGAATTATATCTTAATAATACTGTTCTTGAAAGTTCATGTAAAATTAGCTGGACAATTTTGTGTACGTTTATTTTTCAGGTTCTCTATTACACTCCATTGACCTATATGTCTAGCCTTCTGCCAGTATCACACTGTCTTAAAGATTTTTCAATGGTTTCTGTAGGGACTACAATATTCAAATGTGACATCACAGTTTACTGTTACTATCATGTATGATGGTTAGGTCCTGGTGTCAACGTAGCCAAATGACCGTGTCTAGTTGTCTGGTCAGGCAAGAACTGGCCTGACCTTTGCTGCAAGGATATTTCCTAGCTGGATGATTATATCATCAGTCAGCTGATTGCATTTGTGGCTGATTACATCTTAAAGCAACCAAGGCATGACTTCGACCATGAGATAATCCAATCAGTTGAAGGATTTTAAGAAAGAAGAGAGACTCTTTCACTGCTTCTTCAGCCAACAAGACTTTCCAATGGAGTTTGTCCAGACCTTTCACCAGAGAGAGAAAAAATCTCTTCCATTCCCATGGCTGTGTGAGGCACCTTTATAAATCTCATATTCACAGATTTTTCCTGTTGGTTCTGTTTCTGTAGTGAACCCTCACTAACACACCATGTTACCACTTCAAATGATGTGTGTAAACCTTGCTTCCATTTAGGTACCTTTACCTTCCTCATTATTAAATATTATCGAATTGCACACTCAAAAAGCAGCATAATCTTAGGGGTAAAAAAATATGATTTATAAAACAGAAAAAGAAGGCTATCTAGTTAACATGCCCATATTTCCTCTCTGCCTGTTATGTTTCCCTTCCTTTTGATGTCCCAACATTCCATCTTTTGTGATTTCTTTTCTGTTTAAAGATGTTCCTTTAGCCATTCCTTAAAAATAAGCTGCAAGTGATTATTTTTGTTTCCTTTCAACTGAGAATATTTCTATTTCATTTTCATTCCTGAAGGAGTGTTTTTTCAGGATACAGAATTTGCAGCTGACATTTTTTGTTCTTATAGTATTTGAAAAATGAAACACTGCCCTCTTTGTCCTTCATGATGTAAGGAGGTTGTCGTGGATGATTACATGAGAATTTCACAGTCATTTGATCCGCTGTTCCTCTATAAACAATGCATCATTTCTTTTTGTTTGCAAAATATTTTCTTTCTCTTTACTTTTCAGAAGTTTAATTATGATGTGTCTTGGCATAGATTTCTTGGAGGGCATCTTATTTTGAGCTTCTTAAATCTGTGGGTTTATGCTTTTTGCGAAATTAGAAAGTTTTTCATCATTTTTTTTCTTTTATTATCCATTAATCTCAGTTCCTTATTTTTTTCTTTGTGGAAATCTTTTAATAATGAATGTTGGACTTTTGGTTATTTTACCACAGGTCCCTGAGGCTCTAATGATTTTTTCAATCTGTATTTTTTCTGTTGTTCTGATTGGGTAATTCTATCATTATGTCCCCAAGTTCATCGCTTCTATCCTCTGTCATGTTCACTCTATTATTGAGCCCATCCTGCAAATTTTTACTTCTCTTATTACATTTTTCAGTTCCTAATTTCCATTTGTTCTTTTTAATAACTTCTATTTCATTGCTAACTTTTCTAATTTTCATTTGTTTTGAAATAATTTGTAATTTGTTGAAGTATTTCCATGAAGGTTGCCTTGAAATCATTGTAAAATAATTTCAACTTCCGATTCATGATGGTGTTGGCAGCAGCTGATTGCCTTTCCTCGTTAAGGTGTGATTTTTCTGCTCTTGATATAATGGGTGATTTTCACCTGCATCCTGGAATATTTGCTATTAATATTCAGACTCTGACCATGTGTAAATCATTATTTTATTAGGCAGCCTTCCAGTTAAGATTTAGCATGCAGGTCTTGGTCCAATTTTCAGACTATGGCCCCAATGGCAACTTATTTTTCAGAGCTTTGGTAGTAGCATTTTGGTCTGAGTGGTTTACCTGGTGTCACTAGGATTTCTGCTTTTCTTCTGACATTGCTCTAAGGGGTAGAAAAAGCTCCCCCAGTCTGGCCACCCTGGTACCTAGGGGAAGGTGAAGAGAGTCTCTGGATTGTGAGAAAGAGTATCCTGAGGATCGGTGCTTGTTGCTGGGGTGACCTCATTGCTTGTGCCCCTGGCTGCAAAGTATCTATGGTTTGTGCATAGAAGTCTCAGGTCCACTTGACAAGGAGAATACTTCCTAGGATGGACACTTGTGGGGGAAATTCCCTGGTCAGAGCCCCAGAAATGTGATTCCTCTGGTAGAGGGGAGGGATATCTCAGTACTGATGGGGAAGGAACATTTCCCTTATTATGGGGCTCCTAATGAATCCTCCTTACTAGTGCTGCCAAGCTCCTTGTTCTGATCTAGTGAATAGTCTTCTGTTGCTAAGTTCAAGTTCGGGAAACCAAACCTAAGTCGGTTTCTGTTGTGTGGGAAGTTATAAGATGCCCTGCCACTATGTTATTCCTTCAGTGTGAGGGTCCTAAACCAATTTTCTTTCCTCTTTCCACCTTCCTGAGAGCTCCTTTGGTTGGTTCTTACATTATTTCCAGGGTTTATAATAATTCTTACTTTGGAAGAAGAGAAGAGCTATGTCTACTCCATTTTGTCAGGACTAGACTTAACTGCATTTTCTTATATAAAAATTGCAAGTTATTTCTTACTGAGTGCAATATCTGTGTAGAATGTGGGTAATACCTATTAGGAAGTAAATAGTTTACATGAATGTCTAATGGTATTCAAACCATTTCTCGATTCATGGCAAATATTGATACATTCATGCTATATTTTATATTTTCCTCTATAGATTATATAGGGCCTTATCTGTCAGTCCAGTAGAAATTTAGTTCCTTGGGCTTATGAAGAAAAGAATCCAAAGTTTAAATAAATACTGCCTTACTCCTTACTGATCTCAGTACAAGTCTGTTTTTTTTTGGTGCCATTTTGAGCAAAATCTTGGGAGGCAAATGACCTCCACTTCCCATTACTACAGGGAAGCCAAATTATGGCCATTTACCATTGTCTGTACTTCTAGTAGGTGTTTCTGTTTGATAAAGCAGCCTGAATGCAATTTAACAGAAATTGTTTGGCCTTTAAAATGGGGATTTGTTTACAAATTCACAGTTCTAAGGCTGTGAAAATGTCCAAATTAAGGCTTTGAGAGAAAGAAACCTTCTCTGAAGAAAGGCTGTTGGTATCAGGGGTTTCTCTGTCACATGAGAAGACACATGGAAATGTTTCCTGGTCCTTTACTTTCGGGATTCCTAACTTCTAGCTCTCAGTTTCAGTGGCTTTCTCCTGCATCTCCTGTGGGTGCTTTTTGCTTCTCTGGGGGTTTCTCTCTAATCTCTTCCTTGGTGTTTCTGCCTTTTATCCTATCATAAAGAACTCCAGTAAAGGATTAAAACCCACCTTGAATGGGCTCAGTCACATCTCTATTGCAACAACCTAATCAAAATGTTTTACCCACAATAGGTCTGTATCCAGAGGATCGAATGAAAAGAACATGACTTTTCATATTGTAAAGGGTCCTAGATTGTAAGCTCTTATGGCAATCATATGTGTTCAAGAGGCATAACTGTTTGTTCTAAATTCTCAGATACTGAGTTATTTGTATATAACATGGTTTTTCCCAGAAACTTCAGGTATTTATATGACACCTGAGACTCAGAGTTAGAGCTCTGAAGCTATGAAAGTCAACAGTATCCCATACAGGAACTGTTTTAAAAAATAAAAAAATTAACAGACATTGAGTAGAGATATGAGTGAAGATGAGCTGGATGGGATTAAGGTATATATTGGAAGACTGGGTAAAGGACAATATCATCCATATTTTAAAACTTCAACTTTTGTAAGAGACTAAAGGGAGAAATATTTAGTGGGTGCAAAATTTCTATTTTGGGTAGTGCATTTCCTAATTTAACTTGTATTTTAGTTGAATAGCATAAGTACATGGAATCTTGAATAGGGCATGTGATTTTGTTGGTTTGTCCAAGTTAGTGTGATGCCCCGATAATTACAGAGTGATTTGGACAGTGAATGAAGAAGTATTTGCAAAGTCCCCTCAGGGGAATGGAGATAAAGGGAGAAATATTCAATTTCCTCATTTGGAGAATTTCTGATATTCTTGCAAGCAGTGGGAACAACCAAATCAATAGGCTGAGCCTTAGATAATTTTGGTCCCTATGAAACTTATCCCTGCAAAGGATAGGCTAAACCTACTTAAAATTGGGCCTAAGAGTCACCCTCAGAGAACCTCTTTTGTTGCTCAGATGTGGTCAACACAGCAAGTAAACTCATTGCCCTTCTCCCCTATGCAGAGACATGACTCCCAGGGATGTAAATGTCCCTGGCAACATGGGAGAGAAATCCTGGGATGATCCAGGACTCAGCATCAAGAGACTGAGGAAAGCTTCTCAACCAAAAGGGGGAAAAGAGAAATGAGACAAAATGAAGTTTCAGTGGCTCAGAGATTTCAAACAGAGTCAAGAGGTTATCTTGAAGGTTATTCTTGTGCATTATGTAGATATTCCTGTTTTATTATGGCGTATTGGAGTAGTTAGAGAGAAGTACCTAAAACTGTAGAGCTACATTCCAATAGCCATCTTTCTTGAGGATGATTGTATAAAAATATAGCATTTACAATGTGAAGGTGTGATTGTGAAAACCTTGTGTGTGATGCACCTTTTACTCATATGTATGGATACAAAATGAACAAATAATAGGGATAACAAAGGCTAAAATAAATTGAATAGATTGAATATGGTCAATGAGAGAGAGGGATTAGTAATACAGTATATATGAGTTTTTTCTTTTTACTTTTTTATTTCTTTTACTGGAATGATACAAATGTTCAAAAAATGATCATGGTGATGAGTACACAACTATGTGATGATATTGTGAACCATTGATTGTACACCATGTATAGAATGTTTTTATGTAAAGGATCTTTTGTATGTTTGTTAAAGTTTGACAAAAAAAAATATTTAAAAAAAAGAACATGGCTTTTTCTGGGGTATATAACAGTTCCAAATTACCACATTAGGGTGGCAATTATCTTTACCAAGGAAATTGGGAAATAGAGTCATTTAAGATAGAAAAGTAAGTATTAAGAGAAGGAGGGAAGGAGGGTCTCCTGCTGCTGGTCTACATATCTATTCTTTCTTTCTACTTGCCTCTGCCATCTTGAGCTCTGCATGATGTGGTTGACTCTGTTACTGACTTGGTCACGTGGCTCCTTATGTTTGGCCAGTTTCCTCTTTGCTAATTCTTTGCACTGGCTCCAGTATATTTACTCCCTCTCCAGAGTGTATAGTCTCCTTTATGTCTGTTGCTCTGATGGTTACAATTTTACTTTACTTTGTTTCTCTGTTCCTAAATTTTAACGTAGTTCCTTTATCTTGATATGAGGATTTTCTCCCTTTCCTCCAGGATAGACTGTTTACTCTCAATAATAAGAATATAAAAATTCATACTGCCATAGAGTGGATCTGGATAGGGCTTAACCATAGAATATATTACGTGGAGTTTGTAGAATTTCAAATATTGCCTCAGGGCCCCAGCTGTCATCTTTGCTCAACCTGAGCTTAATTGAAACTCCTCTGATACTTCCTCAAAACTTAGTGTTTCATTTTCATTTTCAGTGATGTTTAAAAAATCAACATTCCCTAAGTTGGTCTGAGAAGATGACAACAAAGTTATATGAATTTCATGATATACTCATAGGTTCTTACAGTCAGAAAATATGGAGAAGTTGCCTGGACCTTAGTATTTTGGTGTCTTAGATAACTTTCTTTTAATTTTTCTCTCTAAAATACTTTTAAAGCAAAATAATTTTCTCTTAAATTCCTTGGTTTGCATTTTGCCCATGTCATATTTGTTAATATTCACTTCTTGAGAAATTTTGATTTGACATGGTTCTCCTAAATCTTCCTTTGTGGGATAACTGTTTATAGATGCATGTTTTGCATCTTCATCCTAGTAATATTGTTAAAACATTATTTATCTTTTAATCTGCCTAGCCAGTTGATGATTCCCTAACACATAGAGAAACCCTAGGAGGCTTAGTCTCATGCTGCTTTTGTTAGACAATGAGTGTTTGAAATTCTATTTTGAAAGCTATGCAGGATTTTTGAAGTCCCTGATGCTCTTTATAGGGCTTCACCCAATAATTATCTTCATCACACAAATTCATTTTGTTTATTATGCTCTTCTTTTGATAATGTGCTACTGGCTCAATTTTCTAAAGGTAAGTCTTTTACAATGCCTTAAAAGTTAAGTCCTTTCTTATAGACAATAGGGTGACTTGAATATGCATGTCTTCCTTTAATGACAAGTAGCATCTGATATTTATTACTGGTTCGATGGAACTCATTATAAATTTATGGGATTCTTCTCTCTCATATCAGGTAATGAGGTCCTTAGAAACTTCACAAAAATTCTTTCAGGTCCCATATATGCTACACAACTTCTTAAATATGAAAGAAAGGGACTTTCAAGGTTATTTAGTTTATTATTTAGTTTTCAAGTGAGAAGGTTAAGAATTCTATTAATAAGCGTTTTAGAGATTTTACAAGGAGCTCATATCAGGGTTTACCAGCTCTTATCAGTCCATCTACAGCAAGCTGTTTTATAATCTGTGCTTTTAAAGTCAGAGCAATTGAGAAACAAATAATGTGTGTGTGTGTATATGTGTGTGGGAGGGGGGTATGGGTGAGAAAGACTGACTTAATATAAGTACATGAAAATAAAATGATTATTTACCACTATATATTTTCCACAAATACTACTGTGGAATTGTAATACTTGAAAGACATTAGGTCCAAACACTCATTGTACAAATGAGGAGGCTCAGACCCAAGTTAGATAATGATTTTACAGAAGTCACACAGCCAGTTCAAATCTGAATTACTTTAAGAATTTGCTTAATGTTGAGCAGTCTTCCTTTCTCGGCCTTCAGTAATTTACCTTTAAATGTGCAAATCTACCTTAAAGATCTATAGATCTTTTCAAAAACAAATAAAAAAAGGGTCAAACCTTTTGGTGTTCATGTTTGTCCTATAAAATCCAAACTCTTTAACATGGAAGATAGCCCACCCATCATTGCCTGTCTGCTTAATGTCTTCAGACACTTTTCTCGTTTGCACCAATTGTATTCTCTTGCACCTCATACCTGAGACCCGGGTTTGTGTACCTCAGCATGACTGACATTTAGAGCAGAAGATGTTTTGTTATTGGAGTGGAAGCACTATCTTTTGCCTGTAGGATGCTTAGCATGTACTTGGTCTCTACCCACTAGATGCAAATAGAAGCACCAAGCTCAAAGCTGTGACAAACAAAAATACCTCCAGATATTACCAAATATTCCCTAGGAATGAGAGAGAGCAAATGGTCCACTGCTGAAAACCACTGGTTTAGCACAGTAAGCCATGGAACAATGTGTAATGTTTAGAAACCTGGATGGCTGTAAGTAGGATCCTTTTATTCATAATGCCCTTTCTGCTTGGAGCATCTTTGGCTCTTTTGCCTACTAGAAAAAATAAACTCATATTGAAGTCAAGACTATTTAGATTCACATTTAGTACCTTATCTAGTACCCTCTGAAGAGCAAGATTTCAAATAATTTTCTTTTGAGTGGGTGAATGAATGGATAAGTTAATGAATGAATGAATGAATGAATGAATGAAACTGTGATTGGCAAATGCTCCACATAGTCCTCACTTGATTGTTACAAACTTGGGTTGGAGTAGACAAAGCATTTTTACCAAATGACCAACTAAATAGGAAACTAAAACTGATTTATGTAAAAAACTGTCATCTGATGACTATATATCTATGATGGTGTGAAGCTGTATGTAGGTCAGAAAAGATCATGCCCTTTTAATCCATTCCTGTATTTGTAGATTTATTGAAAGTGAGACTTTTTGATTATGTTATTTCAATTAAGATTGACCCACCCATTCAAGGTGGGTCTTGATTCTTTTACTGAGGTCCTCTATAAAAGGACAGAAGACAGAAAGAACTCCAGAAAAGTCCAGAGAGGACACAGAGAAGCTAAGAGAGACAGTAGCTAAACAGAGAGAAACATACAGAAGCTCAGAAAGGAAGTCACTCAAGCCAGAAGATAGAAAGAGCAAAACCTGGGAAAAGAAGGGTTAGCAGACACCACCATGTGCCTTGCTATCTGACAGAGGAGTCCAAGCTCACCAGTAACCAGTCTCTGGGGAGAAGGTGTTGTCCTGTTGATGCCTTAATTTGGACATTTTTACAGACTTAGAACTGTAAACTTGTAAGCTAATAAATCCCCATTGTTAAAAGCTAATCCATTTCTGGTATATTTCATTTCATCAGCCCAAACTAAATATCTGAGACATTTGACTGGTAAAATAAAAAAAATTCTGCCACCCTGTGAAGAGAGAGTGACTTTCTGTTCTGCCCCAACTCAGTCTTATTTGTCCTCCATACTCTTGCTTATTAAGTGGCCAAAAAAAGATTTTGTGTGAAGTCATAATGTAGGTAGTGCTAGCAGTGCTTTTGCCAGAGAGGTTTGTTGGAACAGGAAAACATGTTTCCAAATGTACACTACATATCCTTATTTTATAGGATATTTTAAAAAAATCCCTTTTTACCTACACAGAAGATAATGAAGGGGGTTAGTATGTAAACTATTATACTGCTAATTGCATCTTTCCTTCACACTGATTATTCAACCCAAATCCCATCCTGATAACCTTAAGAATTTCTCATTACTTTTACTAATGTTTCATTTCTACTGCTTAATGCTATAAGTATTGAGGGTTTTTTTTTCTGATCTCTAGGATTGCAAATCTTTTATCTTTCTTCTCTCTGCCCACACATGTTTGTTAAGTTTCCTCCAGTGTTGGTCTAAAGAAAATATCACAAGCCTTGAAGACTAATGGCAGAGAAATAAATAAAAATACTTTGATTGAGTTTATACTGTTGTAGTCTTTAACCTGTAGATATAAGGGAAAAAAATTCCCCTCAAATTTCCTATGGAATAATGGAAACAACTTGGTTTTAAAAGTTGAAAAATATATGTAACAAATAGAACCTCTATTCCTCAGGTTTTCTGAATCCTTTTGGTTTATGTGTGTGCTTGTGGAAGATATGGTCACCTATATATTTGCGTATAGAGAATATTGAGGCAAGTAAAATATAGGAACAGAAATTTACTGGAACAACAGTCAGTACTACTTAGAGAAGAAAATAACAGGTTGAGGAAGTAAAGAAATTCAGTAAATGAAATATATACATTTCTTAACCTTGTTGATGTTAAATTCCCATGTTATGCAACATTTTCCATTCAACAGTGCTATGACTATTATTTCAAAGGCTATTTATCCAACTTTGTCTGGGTCTTCATATAGTAACAGATACACTGTTTGTCCTAAGTATGTAAATCATTATTAATATTGTTTTGTACTGAATTTCTATTGTTCCTTTTTTTTTCTATGAATATTCTTCTCTTAGATGCTATATTACAAGATTTCTGCAATCTGGATAATAAAATGGCTTAAATATTCTACCAGACTATACAAATGAAAGCAAGGAGTTTTATGGAAGTTTCCACCCCAAAATTTGTCTTGGATAACTGAAAACAAGAATATCTTTTATTCACATAGTGTTTAGGTTTGTATGAGTCACTGAGTGTGATCCATGGCTACAAACATAACTGTTTCATAGTAGTTCAAGTTTATCACAGAGCTCATAGTTATTATTTTAATACATGTGTGGGAAGACACAAGCAAAGAAGGCAGTCTCTGCCCTTGGTTAACCAGCACCATTTGCAAAATAATGGAAAAGTTCTCAACATGCTAAAAATTAGACCTCAATATTTCTAAAAATGACTGTCCTTGTGGAACAGTAATGTGGTTTGAGAGGTCAGTTTTGGAAGTAGATGTCAGAGTTGTCACTTTCAATAAAATGATGCTTAAGAAGACAGTTTCCCATCTGCCTTTAAATGCCATACAGCCTGACACATAATTCTCCAAGTTAACTTTAGTGTAAGAAAAGAAATGAATCAGTTTAAACCCCAAATGGTACAACACCATTAGCCATACTTTGGGAAGGTCAAATCTGAGCCATGGATAGAGTTAGCACTCTTTTCCTGGGAGGGTGAGAAGCAAACACATTATTATGTACTTTCTCTTGCCAGCCTGAGACCTGAAGAGAAAAGCAGTTGCCAATAAAACCTTTTAATAGGATTATGGAATCTTAAAGGTATTAGGATCTTAGAGCACATTGCTGATGGGGAAACTGAGGTCCAGAAGGTTACAGGGCTTGCTCTAGTTTGGACCATCAGATAGTGGCAATCTCAGGAACCTAGAAGAAGTCTCTGAATATCCAGTTTGGCCAGAAGGGCATTTTATATTATGGAGAGCAATAAGAAAAAAAAGAGAATGAATAGATAAATAAATGAATTAATAAATAAATAAAGCAGAAAATAGTAGAAATAGGAAAATAATGAAGTTTATATCTTCTGCTTTTTCAATTTAGTAGATAAAATAAAAGCGTAGTGGACATTCTAAATTATACTACTAAGGAATTAAAAAGTATAATCCCATTCAAGGGCCCGTTAAAGGAAAATCCCTTGGGGAAAGGGAACATGAAATAGAACTAAAAAGAAAGGTAAAGAGAAGAGCAGGTAAGAAGTGAGATGGAGTGGGAGTGGTGGATCATGAAAGACAGAGTCAAAGTTGTAGTGGGAGAGAAAAATGAAGTAAAGATGTTATCAAAAGTTAGTGTTTTTCTACTATAACCCCAGCCTGGCCCAGGAGAATTCTCTGAATGTGACTCTCTATTATTACTTTTGTTTTGTAAGTGTTGACATATATTTAACTGATGTAAAAATATTTCTAAATGCTCTTTGTTCTTCATTCTTCATATACTACTCAGAATAGTCAGCAGAATCTGTTCAAAATCTCCCCGTGTTTCAGAATCAGACATTGGATTCAAGTTATCCTAAGAGTTGTAAAAATTAGATCCAAACATCATTTGTGGCCAGCGGTTTTCTTCCACTAATTTACATGAACTAGTGAATCTGGTAATTGATTTAATTTTACTGTCCTGGATTTATTCTTTGTGAAATGTCTTGCCATGTATGTAAGAATGGTCAGCAAAGCGTATGTATGTTCAGTCACCACATTGCTTGTTGCTAGAAGGGTAGAAGTAAACAGCCACAAGAAGGTTGCATTATTATTAGAATGCAAGCTCTTTAAAGACAAACAGTTAGTCTTCATTATTTTTAATTTCCCAAGTTTCTGAGTATAAATAGGAACTCATTAAATGTTTATCAGATAAGTTAATGAAAAAAAATGGTATTTTAAAAAAAAATGACCTTTTGGGAGTTTTCAAACACTCACATAAAGTTATTCATTTCAGACTGACAAAGTCTTACTCATTCAACTGGTGTTTTGATACCCATGGGGAATGTGGTTGAATAAAGAGGGTTCTGTTTAGACTATCTTAGAGAAAATGTTGCTATTTCAAGTGTATTCATTCCACCAGTTTTGATATCCTTCGAGCACAGTAAAGAGATTTCTATTTAACTTATTTCATTGAAAATTCTGATGTTCGAAAGTGCTTATCATTGGTACAGGTGGTATACATAACAAAAGCTCCTTGTATTTAGAAGCTCCTGTATAATATGTAGCAGAAGAAATAAAAGCTAGAATAAAAAACAATCTTCCAACAAAAGTTGAAATTTAGTGGAACAGCAGCTTTCTCTGTGTAACTGTAAATTCAAATCAGAATTACTAGAGTGCAGTAATCATGATTTCCCATTAATTGACCAGTTCAAGCCAAATAAGCAGGGAGCTTGATTTGGGGATCATTCTCCTGCACAGATGGGTTCTGATCCAATGGAGTCAGGGTGGAAGGTTGAATTAGACTCCTACAGCCCTTATTTCAGAAATAATTCCATGAACATTCCTCCATGTCTGTAGTATGGATATCACTGAAGACCTCTTCATTAGATTGGAGCTTTCCTCTTTGTAAATAACCTTGGAAGAAATAGCCTGGCTTCACTATGAGCGCTTATTCATATACTGAGCAATCAATTTCCACTTAGTTTTATGATCCTGATGAAGTTAGTAACTCACAACTTTCTTACACTGCATTCTGGAAAGTTCAGAATCAAAATTATGACCTATACAGAGAAAGATTATAGGTATATATTTTTAAATTTTCATTCTTAATGTCACTTATAGTCTCATCTTTGTTTTGCATTTGCTTCCCTTTCAGTATCTCTTCTGTATTTTGCACACCCTTATAAAACTTATAAAAATACAGCTAAACAGGTGGCACTGACTGTTTGCGAGGTACTGTTGTAAGGACTTTGCTTCCATTTTCTCATCTAATCTTCTTGGAAAGGTACAATATTAAGCCTATTTCTATGGCTAATAAACAGCTCAGAAATTCAAATAACTTTCTGTGCTAGTTTGAAAGGATTATGTACTCTAGAAAAGCCATGGTTTAATCGTGATCCAATCTTATGGGAGCAACCATTTCTTTTAATCCCTATTCAATAACATAATTTGGAATCATTTGATTAGATTATCTCCATGAAGATGTGGCGCACCCAGCTGTGAGTATTAACTTTCTGATTAAGTGGAGATGTGACTCTACCAATTCTTGGTGAGACTTGACTACTTTACTGGAATCCTTTAAAAGAGGAAGCATTATGAAGAGAGCCACAGAGTTCATCGGCCAGCAACCTTTGGAGATGAAGAATGAAAATGCCCCCAGGGGAGCTTCATGAAACAAGAAGCCTGGAGAGGAAGTTAGCAGACTCACCATGTTTGCCATGAGTCTCCAGTTGAGAGAGAAACCTTGAACATCATCGGCCTTCTTGAACCAAGGTATCTCTCCCTGCATGCCTTAGATTGGGCAATTCTATATTATTCTTACTTTAATTGGGACATTTTTTGCAGCCTTAGAACTGTAAACTTGCAACTTAATAAATTTCCCTTTTTAAAAACTATTCCATTTCTTTTATATTGCATTCCAGCAGCTAGCAAACTAAAACACTTGCCAAAGATCATACAAATATAAAGAAGCAGAGGTAGAGTTTGATGCTCTGGGCAGTTGTATTTTAATGTTCCATTGTGTGCTAGAGACCATGATTTCTGCTACTTTAATTCTTGCATGAGGTAGACTTCAGATGAGTTAATGAATATGCTTAGAAAGACCTGTAATTCTGCCTTCTTTTTCTAGCTGTTTTCTAATGCTCATTACACAAGCCATAATGGGACTTCTTAATTTTGGCTTTCTTTACCACATTTCAGGTAGGAAATGATTGCATAGGAAACACAAATTTTAATTAAAATGCCACTGCTTACTTTTTAATAGCTTTGATCCTTAATATGGTTTTGCATCTCTGTAGATGAGTGCCTAAACCTTAATTTTGCTGTCAACTCTCAAGAATTTTTATCTACCCTGATGATGAAATTTAAATAAAAGAACACTTATTTTCCCAGTGTCTTCATATATATTGAATAATTGGTCTGGTTCGTTGGCTTCAATGCTTTACCTCTCAAATTTATTGTTTTAGTGGACTCCAGGACTTGAAAAATACTTTATTTATGCTCTAATGCCTTCAGTTAATATGAGTAGCTAGCTATTGACCAGTAGGGATTTCTCTGCTCCCTAAAAACTCCAACTAGATAGGGAAAACATACCTGCTTTGTTAAGCTATCTTATAACCAACATCTTTATCTTTTAAGTTTGATTAAAATTCTGAGAATTTATTTTTCTTTTTCCATCTCCATTCATCAACAAAGCAAAACTGTCTTCACCTAGCTCATGCAGTTTACTAATAATTTGTGACACAATAGTGAAAGGAATGTATCCCTTCCCAAGGAAAGACATAGTTTACTGAGGAACACAGCAGATATTTCCAGCAAAAGATAGTAAGCATTATAGATGCCTGAAAACTATTGAATGTGTATAATGAAAAGTGATGCTTATTACAGGAATAAATGGATAATTTAAATATGCAAAGATGGACACAAAGAGGAAAGTAATGTGAATTTATTTTTGAAGATTCAGTTAATGGTTCCTAGAAGAAGTGGCATTTAACTGAATTTTGGGAGATGAATATAGTCTTGGTAGGCAGAGGTGAGAAAAATGTTGCATGCACAAGGAACAGTCTCAGAAGCTTACATTTAGGGTTATGAATTCAAAGCCCTGACAATATGGTTTCATCAATTATACATCCTACAGAAAATTTTACAAGGGGTTTCTACTAACTTATCAATGATTATAGAATTGCAGGCTGTCAAAATGCCTTATAAAGTAAGAAACAATGTTTATTCAATTCAGGCTTTTAAAAAACCCATTTAGTTGTCTCTACTTATATTTTGATGTATACTAACTATGCAAAAATGATATTAAACAAAGTCAGATAACAACCCATGCTGAGCATCAAATAATATCATGAATGAATATATTCATGTACTATGATACAGGATGCAAAATTTATTTAACTTAAAACTTTCTTCTCTTATAAAGTCTGACATATTTTCTAGTCTTCAAAAATGATGTCAGTTCAGCATATATCTACTGACTGCCTTTATCTGTGACAGACATGGTACAAGGAGTTTTGAACAGGTGAACATGACTTAGTATCCACCATCATTGAGTTTATTATCTGCTAAGGCTGAGCAGGTAGTTGTAGATGTGGTAAGATAATTAAAATAGAATCATAGTTCAACTCTAAAGATATAACTAAAAAATGTAAGTCTCTTATTAATCATATGGATGTTCTGTATTCCAGAAAAGCCATGTTTTTTAATCCTTATTCAATACTGTAGAGTAAGAACTTTTTGATTAGGTTGTTTCCATGGAGATGTTACCACAGGTGTCTGGGATTTTTTCATTAGGTGGTTTCCTTGGAGAGGTATGTTCACCCATTCAAAGTGGGTCTTAATTCACCTATTGGGATCCTTTAAGAGGTAACCATTTTGGAAAAAGCTTCAGAATTGACACAGGTGGAGACATTTGGAGATGCAAAAAGAAAATGACCCTGGAGAAGCCATTTGAACTGGAAAGCCAGGAGAGAAAGCTATCAGATGTCACCATGTGCCTTCCCATTTGACAGAGAAAACCCAAACATCATCTGTACTTTCTTGAGTCAAGGTATCTGTTCTAGTTTGCTAGCTGCCAGAATGTAACACACCAGAGACAGATTGGCTTTTAATAAAAGGGGATTGATTTCATTAGTTCTTCAGAGGAAAGAGAACTAACTTTCAACTGAGGTTCTTTCTTACATGGGAAGGCACAGGATGATCTCTGCTGGCCTTCTCTCCAGGCCTCTGGTTCCAACATCTTTCCCTGGGGTGATTCCTTTCTGCATCTCCAAAGGCCTGGACTGAGCTACGAGTGCTGAGATAAGGTATGCTGAGCTGCATGGGCTGTGCTATGTTGAGCTGTCTCATTTACGCACCAGCCAATTAAATCAAACATCATTCACTGTAGCAGGCACGCCTCCTAGCCGACTGCAGATGTAATGAGCAACAGATAAGGTTCACGTCCCATTGGCTCATGTCCACAGCAACATAACTAGGCACTTTCACCTCGCCAAGTTGACACCTGAACCTAAGTACCGCAATATCTTTCTCTGAATGCCCTAGTATGATAGTTTTATGACCTTATAACTGTAAACTTATAACTTAACAAATGCGTTTTATAAAAGCTAAGCCGTTTCTGGCATATTCCATTTTTGGAAGTATTAACCAACTCAGTAAATGCTAATTTGCTGCCATGTTTAAAACCCTGTACTGGTCAGTGAGAATACAAAACAAATGAATGCTCTCAAGTAAGATGAGTACTGAAGTATGTGAACACATGCTTCCTTTATGCAATAAATATTTATTGTCCCAGATTAAGTGCTAGGTACAGAGGATAAAGGCAAAATAAGGGAACAACAGATTCTACCCTCCTGAAATCTGTACTCTACATTAGTAAGATAGACAAGACAATTAAGAATAATATATTCTGATGATTGTCATGATAAATAGGATAAATATGTGGTACCATGAGGTCCTTACCTGGCATAAGAATAAGAGAATCTGAAAATCAGGAAAAGGTTTCCCTGAGAAAGATTGTTTAAACCCAATTCTAAAAAATAATATGGTATTATGGAGCAGAAGAAAGAAGCAGTGGAGAGGTGTTACTGGCAGAGGTACTAGGTAGTATAGAAACATTACACCATTTTCCAGTTTACTAAACCAAGGCTTTTAAGTATCAACCTCCCTAATTTCCCAAGATTAGAATTAGTGACATATTGGGGGCTGAATAAAGTTTGAGCTATCATGATAAATCTTCAGGAAACAAAATAAAATAAAGCAGGGAGGATTCCAAATTGGAGCTTCAACAATTATTTTAAATGACGTTTTAGGAAGGAAGGTGAAATGAATTAATTTAAGTTGTAGAGTCTATGAATATTGCATCTCTTATCTTCCCTAAAGCACTTTTAGCCACTTCAATTTTAAAGGAAATAAGTTCCTCAGCAAGGTACTAGGGAGAATAAGTATTTAAGGTTTATGTGATACTTAAAAAGATACTAATGAAAAGGGGAGAGGTGTTTTATTGAACAAGATAGCCTGTTGTCAGTTTTATTTAGTCACATGAACTTTCAATTTTCCTTTTAAAGTTTGGCTTTCATGGGAATGAGCTATGAATACTTGGTCATAGTGCTTAACACTTAATAAAGTGCTTAATAAATATCAACTGAACATTATCATTATTATGATTATTATCATTCCCCTCACTGTAGACTAATGAAAATAATTTTCACCTTCTGGAGTTGTCTTCCTTGCTCAAAAGTATTTTATATTGCTGGCTTCTACTCTGGGATTTAGAGACATGGAAGGAGCATCACCATACACCATACAAATAAAAAGAGACAAACTACTTCAAATCCATGACTTTTTAAAGTTGGAATGGAAAGCTGAAGTCATAGAACAGCCAACTGAACCAAAATCTAAGCAGAGGTAGTACTGGCTGGTCTATTAGAGATACAAGTACACACTTCCCTGGACTATACCACCAAGCATTGGTAAGAAGAAAATAGCTGACAAATCAGCAAATTAAAATATTTGTCAAATTGGTGAGGCCAGGTGTGGGCAGTATGGATAGTATGAAACCTGTGGGTGCTAGAGAAATTGGGTGAGTTTGCATCCTCTCACAGTCTCTTTCATAAGGAACTTCAATGATTGTTGGAGTGTAGACCTGTTGTGGTGTTGATCTGGGGAGGGAAATAACAGCTTTGTGGGAACTGCAAAGAACTCTGCTTCGATTCATCTCTCTTATCTCCACTACTGAACAAAAGGATTACTCTATAGGGGTTGGGGCAGAGGAAGCACTGCTACCTTTTGGGCATTGGTGAAAACTCACCACATCTGGGAGGAGGAAACTGGAGGGTGGGGAATAATTTATTCCTGGATGAGGGGTAGGATTACATGCTGAGTTTACAATTATATACAAAGGAAGGACAAGAGATAGGTCATATATCTGAGACCTAGGAAAACAATGTGTACCTAACTCGAAGGCTTAATCAGATCATCAGAGATTTCATCCATATCTCCCACCTCCACTAAGCTAACATCAAATAACAAGAAACAAGAAAATATTCCTGGGAGAGGGATGGGTCCAAAAGGAACACACTAATTAATCCTCTTGAGAAACAACAAAAAGGGAAGCCCTAAAACACAGAACCAGATATTGTTCTGGAAAAAACAACACCCTTGTAAAAACAAGCTGTAGAATTTGAAGCCTCTGGTACACTGAGGGTAACCAGAGCAGCCGCAAATCCCCAAAGGAGCTCAACTCTTGACTAGATCAATTCGAACTCCCTCACTAGAGGTCTAGAAGAAAGAAAGGTATATGCATTATCAAGCATAAAATGTATTTACCTAGACTCTAGTGTACTGCACAGATCATTATTTTACAATAACAAAAATCTCAAAGCATAGAGAAAGCAAGCAGGAAATACACCAAAACACAAAGCTAATCAGAATCAGAGTCCAATACGACATAAATATTGCAACTCTCTGCCAGAGAACGCAAAACTAAGAATGGTTTCCATGTTAAAGGCTCTAAAGGTGAACAGCATGTATTATCAGGTGGCTGTTTCAACAGAGGAATGGAAAGTATCAGAGCGAATCAGATGGGAATGCCAGAAAAAAATGCTAAAAATGCTAGAGGTAAAGAATGATTTCAAATGGTCTCTATGTCCATGCAGCAGTGTGAAGAGAAAGTGAACTTGCAGAGAAGTCAATAAAAATCAAGTAAACTGAAACAGAAAGTGATCAAAGATGACAAAATAACAAAAACAACAATAAAAGTAAAACAGAAAATCCAAGAGCTGCGGAACAACATCAAATATTGTAATGTGGATTTGAAATCCCAAAGGAGAGGTGAGGACACAAACAAGGAATTTCACAAAATTAATGACAGTTCTCAAATCAGAGATTCAAGAAGATTAGAGAATGCCAAGCAGGATGACTATCAAAAAACACAAACAATAAATAAAATAAAATAAAACACACTTATACTATCATGTTAAAACTGATAAAAACAAAATCAAAGAGAAAAATTTGAAGTCAGCCAGAAGAAAAAAGAAACATTATGTACATAGTGAAGAACAAAAGTACGCATTATAACTAAATAACCATCAGAAACCATACAAGCCAGAAAAATAAAATACAATGGTATCTTGAGCCTGCTGAAAGAAATTAACAAAAGTAAAAACTAAAAACGGTCACCTCACATCTTAAAAAGCAGGAAAATATATTTCAGACATGAAAAACAAAGTCTTACTCAGAATAACAAAAGCCAAGTTGATTTGCCTTTGCAAAAACAAAATCTATTCTAAAAGAATATTAAAGAAAATCCTAAGGACAGAAAAAAGTATGACTGAACTTGGATTTACACAAACAAATGAATAATGTTGAAAACAGTATAATGGGAGGTCAAATTGAATTTATTTCTTTATGTTTAATAGTTCTAAATGCAGGTGACCACAGCAAATTTGTGGCTGAATTTTGTGTGTTTAGAGCATATATAACATTTAAAGTAGTGAGAACAATTAAAGGAAGAGAGTAAAAGGATTATATTTTGTAGTGTAAAGAGAATAAAAGGATTATATTTTGTAGTGTTCCAACATTACAGGTGAAATGGTACAATATTATTTGAAATCAGGTTTAGATTATTGAAAAATGTACATTGTAAACACTAGGACAGCCAGCAAAATGAATTTTAAAAATAGACATAAATATAAAATTAAAAGACAAAAGGAAATACTGAAAAATACTCAAAAGATGGTATAGATATGGAAACAAGGCACAAAGAACAGATGGAAGCAATAGAAAACAGCAGGATGGTAAAATACAATACAGCTATGTCACTGATCACATTACATATAATTGGTATTAATTCACCAGTTTAAAGATTCTAAGATGGGGTAAAAAAGCAAGAACAAGTTATATGTAATGTATAAAGAAAACTATTTTAAATATAAAGGCATAGTTTAAAAGTAGACAAATGGAAAAATATGCCAGATAAATGTTAACCAGAATAAAGTGAAAGTAGCCATGTTAATATCAGGCAAAGTAGAATTCAGAGAAAGGAATGATTTTAGTGATGAAGAAAGCCATCTAAAAACGAAATAAAGGGTAATTCTTCAAAAAGGCAAAATAAGTATGAATGTATGTGCATCTTTACACAGATATTTAAGACACATAAGAAATGAACTGATGCTAATGAAAAGGGAAATAAAACTCACAATTATATTTGCAGACTTCAAAAATTCTCTCTCATTAACAGATAGAATAAGTATACAGCAAGCATTAAAATATCTAGAAAAGGGGCATGAGGGTGGTTCAGTGGTAGAATTCTCACCTGCCATGTGGGAGAACCAGGCTCAATTCTCGGCCCTCACACTTTCTAAACAAAGAAACCAACAAAAACAAACAAACAATAAAACAAAAAATTCAACAAATGGTGCTGTAATAATGGGATACTAACATGGAAAAAGAATGAAATGTGACCCTGTCATACAGCATATAAAAAAAAAAACATCTAGAAGAACTAAAAAACGCTATCAAGTAACTAGATCTAACTAGTATTTATAGAACACTCCATCCCCAAACAATAAAATATAATTTCTTCTCCAAAGTCACGTCACTATAGGAGACCAAATTCTTGGCTACAGTGCAAACCTTAAGAATTAAAAAAAAACAACCTTTCAAAGCATGCACTTGGAAATAAGCAGACAAACTAGAAATTAATAAACAGAAAGAGATCTTTTAAAAACCTGCATTATTTATAAATTAAAGAACATATTTGTCCAGAGCTCACAGGAAAAAGAAGAACTCTCAAGGTAAATTAAAATATGTTTCAAACTGAACGAAAGTAAAAATATATCAAAATAAAATTTCCATTAGAAAGTTTATGGTACAAACTGCTTACATTAGGGGGTAAAAATCTTGATTTAATTTTCTACGCTTCCATTTTATAAAACAGGAAAAAGAAGAGCAAAATGTCCTAAACTAAGTGGAAAGATGAAAATAGTAAATGCTGAAATCTATAAAATTGAAAACATAAAAACAGTAAATGAAAGTAATACAGAATTTTGGGTTTTTTTTAAGGATTACAAAAAGATTGATAACCCCCTAGCCAAATTACCCAAAAATGTAGTGAAGTCCTAGATGGTTGCGATAAAGTAAGAAAAATGATTAAATGTCATATACCAATCAGACAAGAGAAAACAAAACATTCTCTATTTGCATATGACATGAGTGTCTGTATAGAAATTCCAAAGAACCTAAAACAAACAAACAAACAAAAGCTAATTGAACTAATAAATGAAGTCAACAGGTTCACAGACTACAAGGTCAACCCAGAAAAATAAATTGTACTTTTATATACCAGCAATGAAAAATCAGAATGCAAAATTTAAAATAAAGAATACCACTTACAATAGCACCAGAAAAGTGAAAGATGAATGTATGAATCTAATAAAATATCTGCAGTATCTGTATTTCAAAAACCAAAACACACTTGTGAACTGAATCAAAAAGGTAGACATAAAAGGCAAAATACAATGTATGTCTTTTGTGGCTTGGAGTTACATACCTGAGAAAAAACATGTTCTTAATAACCCATGTTTGTGTGTGTGAACCAGTTGTAAATAGAGTCATTTAATTAGGTTCCTTCAGTTAAAGTGTGCTCCAACTGGATCAGATAAGGTCTTAATCCTCTTTACTGGAGATCTGTCACAGGAATCTACAGACAGAGAAACTGAAAGCCAATAGAACCCCGAAGAGAAAGAAGACATTGCCATGCAGATTGTCACATGACAGAAAAGTCAAGGAACCCTAAAGATTGCCACTACTAGAAGATACCAACCCTGAGAAGAAAAAAGTCTCCTAACCTCTGAAACCATGAGCCAACAAATTACAATTTTTAAACAATCCATTCTATGGTCTTTGTTTTAGCAGCCAGGAAACTAAAATAACCATGTTCATGAGTTTGAGGACTCGATAATGGTAAAATTTTAGTTTTCCCTAATTTGACATATAGATATAATAGAATCCCAATGAAAATTTTAACAGGGATATTATATTTCAACAGGCATATTGTAGATATCAGGAATTTGATACAAAGATTAAGTAAATAGGATTGCCAAAATAATTTTGACGTGATGATCAAGGTTGGAGAGTTCTCAATACCTGATTTCAAGATCTACTATAAAGTTAACTAACTGAAACAGCGTATATTGGCAAAAAGACAGGCAAATTGAATAGAACAGAATAAAATTCCAGAAATAAACCCACAGAAGTGTAGTTACTTGATTTTTTGGCAGCTACAAAAAAGCACTTCAGTGAAGTAAGGGTAGCTTAAAAAAATAATGCCAGAAGCATTAGACATCCATAAGCCAAATAAATAAATAAATAAATAAATGGAAATGTATGAATGAATGAAAGAATGATCAAATAAATAAATAGATCTCTTTTACATATAGTTCCAAATAGTAAATATAATTCACTGATGTATAAAAAAGATTATTAACCAAATATTATATATCCCACAAATGCAAGCTTGGTTTAATATCTCAAGATCAATTAATGTACTATTCTCTATAAATAGGATGAAATGCAAAAATCGCAGGATCATTTCAATAGACATAGAAAAAGCAGCTGACAAAATTCAACACTCCTTCATGAGAAAAACATCAGCAAACTAGGGCTGAAAATGTACTTCCTCGTTCTTATAAAGGCCAACCATGAAAAACCCACAGAAAACAACGTGCTTAGTGATGAAGGATTACCTACTTTCCTCCTAAGACAAGAAGCAAGACAAGGCTGTCCTCCTTGCCTGTACTATTCGATACTGTACTGGATGACCTAGCCAGGGAAATCGGGCAAGACAATGAAATGAGATCAAAGGTATCCAGATTGGAAAGGATGAGACAAAATTACTCTATGTATACATGATGTAGTTTTGTATACAGAAATCCTAATGAACCCACCCCAAATTATTTGAAATATTGAATACAGTCATCATAATTGAGGGATACAAGATCAATATACAAAAATGAAATTAATAAAATAATTTGTGATTATAAAATCAAATAAGTTCATTTACATATATCATTGAACAGAATAAATCACTTAAGAATAAATGCAACAAAAGAAGAGCAATACTTAAGTTCTATAACTAAAAAGCATTATTGAACAATACCTAAAAAATGGAAAAAGAAAAAAAAGAACTCTTGTTCATAGACCGGAAAGACTTATTTTGGTTAAGATGGCAATAGATCCCAATTTAATCTACAGATTCAACTGGACTCCTTTAAAAAACAGCTGACTTCTTTACAGGAATTGATAAGTTGATGCTAAAATACATATAGTATTTTAAGGGACTCAGAATAGCCAAAACAATCCTGTAAAAGAAAAACACACTAGGTGTCACACTTATTACAAAGAAACAGTATTTAAGACAGTGTGGCACTGGTATAAAGATAGACGTGTAAATCAGTGGAATAGAATTGAGAGTCAAGTATAGACTCTCACATTTATCTTTTACAGATTTTTTTACAGGCAATACATATTAAAAACTCTTACAACTAAATGATCAAAAGATAAAAGCCCTAATTTAAAAATGAGCAAATGATCTGAATAGATATTTCTAAGGAAGATATGAGGTTGAATAATAAGTGCATGAAAAAAAAATGTTCACTACTATTAGCCAGCATAGATCATTTATCCCTTGTGATATTGTGATGATCACTGGGCCTTAGAATGGTCCCCTTCCCAAAGCTTGGCTCTGATGTCAAAACTGATGATGCTCACACTCAAGAAGGTATGAAAAAGTTTATAACCTACATAACGAGGCATTTTGTAGAGAGCAAGTAAGGTCTTCCAAGCTGGTCAAGACTTGGACTGGGAGAGAATAAGGAAAGGAGACCAACTTAGCATTCATAGTGGTTGAGATTGGAGTTGGGCTGAGAATTCCCATGATTGGTAAGAGACTTTCAGGGTTTGAAATTCCTACTGGTGCCAAAGAAGGGAGTTACCAAACTATTTTATTGGCTTGCCCAGGTATAGGGCAGAAGGGAGAAAGGGAGGAGTGAGGCTTAAATGCTATCAGTAATCAAATTTCAAAAAATGGAGTTAGTCCTTATTGCAAGGGGAATGCAAATCAAATCTCAGTGAGATATCACTTCCACACCCACTAGGATAGCTATAAAAAGACACATGATAATAAGGATGTTGGGGAATTGGAACCCTCAGACAGTGCTGGTGAGATATAAACTGCTGTAGTCACTTTGAAAATAGTCTGACAGTTTTTCAAATGGTTAAACATAGACTTATAATATGATCCAGTATTCCTACCCTTACATATATCCCCAAGAGAAATGAAAGCATATGTTCATACAGAAACGTATGCACAAGCATTCACAGCAGCAATATTTGTAATAGCTAAAAAGTGGAATGACTCAAAAATTCATCAACTGATGAATGTGGTGTATCTATAAATAGAGCTATTCAAGAATAAAAAGAAATGAAGTACTGATACATTCTACAACATGAATGAACTTCAAAGACATTATTCTAAGTGAAAGAAACCAGTCAAAATGAATCACATATATGATTTCATATATATGATGTTATAACTGGGCAGATCAGTAGAGACAGAAAATGCATTAGTGGTTGCCTAGTGCTGGAGAAGCAGACATATGGAAGCATTGGAGGGTGACAGCTAATGGGTGTGGGGTTACTTTTTGGGGTAATGAAAATGTTTCTAAAATTGATTTTGGTGATGGTTGCACAACTCTTTGAAAATACCAAATAGCACTGAGTTACTATTTTAAATTGGTACATTGTCTGGTATGTGCATTGTATCTTAACAAAGCCATTAAATTTTGTTGTTTTTTTTTAAATCAACCTTGTTCTATAGTGCACACCTAATATAAAATGAAGTCAAAGTGAATTATGACCTAAAACTAAAAAAAAACTTCTAGAAGAATGCATAGTAGAAAAACTGTGTGCCTTTGGATTAGCCAAAAAGCTTTTAAATACAATACCAAAATGTATGATTCAAAAAAGAAAAAAAAATGTTAAGTTGAACTTCATTGCAATTAAAAACATTCATTCTGGGGAAAACACATTTGTTGCTAGTGAGAATGTAAAATAGTACAGTCACTTTGGAAACAACAGTTTGGCAGTTTTTTATAAAATTAAACATACTCCTACCATTTGACCTGCCAATCCCACTCCTTGATTTCTACCCAAGAGAAATTAAATCTTATGTTCACATAACAATCTAAATGTGAATGTTTATGGCAGCTTTATTCATATTATCACAATCCGGAAACAAACGCAGATGTCTTTCAACCCATGAATGTATAAACAGTTTTACTTCCATACATTCGAATACTACTTCTATTGAATGGAGTAAACTATTAATTCATGTGACAACATGGATGATTCAAAAATGCATTTTGTGAATTGAAAGAAGCCAGACCCACATGGCAGCATATTGTTTTTTCCATTTAGATGAATTTCCAGGAAAGGCAAAACCAGAAGGGAGAAAACCAGTCACACGGGACTGGGGGTAGAGTTGGCAGGATGGATATTGTCTACAAAGGGACAACTTGGGGGAAGCTTTGAAATAATAGAAGTGCTTAGTATGGGACTCTGTTCATTGGCACATACCTCCATGCATTTGTCTAAACCCATAGAAATGTTCACAATAAAATTTCAGTTTAACTGCATGTAAGATTTTTTTTAAATAAACCAAGAAATGGAAGTAACTGACTCTTCAAAATAACCAAGATCTTATAAGACAGGGTCAGACAGATCAACTGTTATAGATAAAAGGACATCAAGGATCATGAAAATCAAATGCAATGTGGTATCTGGTATTACATTCGGGAACAGAAAAAAGGAATATTCAAAGAAAAAACTGGAGAAATTCAAATAAGTTCTGTATCTCAGTTAATAATATTATACGAAGATTTTTCTTTTTAGTTTAGATAAATGCGTCATGATTATTAATTATCTGTACAAGTTTTTCATCTCTCATGTAAGTCTAAAATTTTCTCAAAGTCAATAATGTATTATACTAGGGTTAAAGTGCTTTGACAGAATATATGCAACCCCCATAGTAATTCATCATATTTTCAAACCATATTCATGCTGTGGTAAGCTGAATAATAGCGCAAACCCAAAGATGCCCATATCCTAATGCCTGAATTGTATAAATATGTTACCTTATACAGAAACCTGGGTTTGCAGATGTGGGATCTAGAGATGGGAGATTATCCTCCATTATCTACATTGGCCCAGTGATATAATCACAGGGGTCCTTATGAGAGGCAGGAAAGTCATATTAGCAATTTTAAAAAAAGATAAAGCCATATGATGAAAGAAACAGAGATTTGAAGATGAAGGAAGGGATCCTATGAAGACAAGAACTGCAGCTCTAAAAGGTGGAAAATGCAAAAAAAAAAAAAAAAAATTTCTCCCCTAGTACCTCCAGAAGGAGCATAACCCTGGTGACACCTTGACATTTAGCCCAGTGAAACTGATTTCAAACTTCTGAACTCCAGAACCATGAGATAATAAATGTGTGCTATTTCAAACCTAAATTTGCTCTTGGCAAGGGGATCAATAAGAAATGTATACATAAGCACTCTTTTTAGGCAACACATATATGTTTAGAAATGAAGTAGAAATAATGGATGAATTTAGTTCTATTTTAAAACAAAGCAACAACAATGTGTTTGATTCCAGCTATAATCCCACATGGGTAGAGTGAGATTTTTCCATCCTGTGGATGGAAAATTTTAAAGGAAGTGGCATTAAACCTTCTCCCAACAGATACAGATTTCAAGCTGAGTTTCATTTTCACAATCAGGATTACTACGGTGGCTTGGAGTTATATGATCCCAGAAAAACATGTTTTTAAACTTAATCCACTCCTGTAGGTATGAATCCTTTGTAAGTAGGAACTATTGATGAGGTTATTTAAGGTGTGACCCAACTCAGTCAAGATTTGGTTTTAATCTTATTACTGCAGTTCTTTATAAGCCTAATGAAATTCAGGCAGAGAGAGAGAAAACCATAGGAAACAAGAGTCTGAATGTCAACAGAAGCTGGAAGAGAAAAAAGAGTCCAGGAGAGGCTGCCATGTGCATCCCCATGTGACAGAGGAGCACAGAACAAAAGATCAGCAGCAGACAAACCCCCAAATGCCAGTCTTTGGGAAGAAAGCATCACCTTGATGATGCATTATGACTTTTTCCTAGTCTCAAAACCATAAGCCAATAAATTCTTATTGTTTAAGTCAACCCATTGAATGATATTTATTTTAGCAATAGGGAAATTAAAATAACTGTCAACTCCCTAGTACCAAAATTCACACTCTATAGCATGAACATCATGGGTTTTCCCCATTTCATAGATAAGAACATTGAGGTCTACTGACTTATTTAAAATCTAGATTAGTAAACACATGCAAATGCAATCCCATAGGTATGCAGGAACATGGCTGATTCCATGAGCACACTGCAGGAGCGAATGTGCCCAAGGCAGCACTGCAGAGAAATAAGAACCAACTGTGTTCAGCATCCTCTTCCCACTCATGTTGCCTTCTCTCCACTTAAACATGTCTGAAATTACAGCATTGCCACTCCATTGCATTTAGTTTTTAGAATCACTTTGCATAATATATGTTTCCTGGCAGAATTAACACTTGGAACCATTGCAAGCTCATTACACAGGAATTAGCAGATTGTCTCCTCAGAGGAAGGTCCTGCAGAAATTCAGCATGGAGTTGGGGGCAAGTCCCTTCAGTAATAAAGCATAGTGAATGGGGATGCCAAAGAAATGATAACGATTGTAGGTAGGCAGACTTCAGGGATATAGGTGGCCTCATACACCATTTTCCTTAGGCTTGAGAAGGTACATGTACACAGATGGAGGCTTGAAGTTCTCAGTTTAGCAGAAGCTTTCATTTCTGTCATGTTTATATCCTTTCCTTCTGTGATGACTTGAAGCTGTTAAGCACTCCAGAAAAACCATGTTCTTTTAATCCACATTTGTGGAGGCAGACCTACTGTTGGGTGGGACTTTTTGATTAGGTTATTTCCATGGAGATGTGGCCCTGCCCATTCAAGATGGGTCTTAATTAGTTTACTGGAGTCCTTAAAAGAACTCAGAGGGAGAGTGAGAGAGTGACAACACAGAGTGCAGTCACAGACATTTGGAAATACTAACTTAAGAGATGAACCCAAGCATGTCCTAGAGAAGCTAAGTGAGGTCCCACAGATGCTTAGAGAAAAAGCCACTGGAAAGCCACTGGAGCTGAGAGAGCTGTTTGAAACCAGAAGCCAGCAGAGAAGGACAGCAGACTTTGCCATGTGCCTTCCAATATGGCAGGGATAGCCCAGATGTCATCGGCTTTTCCTCAAAGTGAAGATACCTTTCTCTGGATGCCATAGTTTAAACATTTTTCATGGCCTGAGAACTGTAAATTTGTAACTTAAAAAATCTACTTTATAAAAGCCAATCCATTTCTGGTATATTACATTCTGGCAGATTTAGAAAACTGAAATACCTTCTTAGAACCATTAATTTGCCTGATAGATTTACTCTCTATCCCCATCAGATTCTCCAAGAGTAGAAACTCAAAGCTGGATGCCTCTCATCTGAAGCTTTGTAGGTATTACCAGTCTATTATGGTGTTTGTTTATGCCAATACAAGGTATCTGAATATCGCACCCTTGTTTAGGATATTTTAGTTATTCTGGAGGGAAATGAAACACAAAACTAATTACTTTAAATTAAAAGCATGCAATCTTTAATTCATAAAGATAGCTAAGGCTATTCATCTTGATAACAGGTAAAACTTAAACCCAGAAAACTTTGATTGGATTAATTCATGGCAAAATGTGCCTGAGGAAAAGAATGGGTAAAGGAAAATGGAAGGATGAACAAGTCCAAATTGTCAGACACTATACAGTGGAGTATCTATGTGTTTAACTGCATATTCCGGCCCTATCAGTTGAGTTTCATAATGTCTTAGTGTGCCAGATGTGCTATGACAAATACTAAACAATGAATTGGCTTAAGCAACAAGGATTTATTTGGTCACAATTTGCAGGCTAAAAGTCCAATATCAAGATATCAGCAGGATCATGCTTTCTCCTGGAGTTGGTAGCATTCAGGTGACAGCAAGACTCCACTACATGCCAATTGCTCTTTTTCTTGGTGTCTGCTTTGCTAGTTTCTACTTTCTTCTGGTCATTGGCATCTTCCTGTAGATTTCCCTAACTGACTAACTCAGAACTCTCTCTCATTTTAAGGACGCCAGTGATATGAATTAAGACCGTCAACTCAGTTGGACCATACCTTATCTAATAATAACTTGTACAAAAGGACCTTTTCACAAATGGGTCTGTACCCACAGGAACATGGATTAAAATTTGAATATATTTTTCTGTGGGGTACATGATTCTATTATCAATGGATATTTTGAGTGATATATTTACTTGTTATTTCTCACTTTCTATTTCTTCATCTGTAAACTAGATAAATCTATATCACTGGGTTGTTGTGAGGATCCAATTAAGTGAGACAAAGTTTAATAATAATAAAAATTCAAACCATTTGTGAACTATATAACAAATATAAATAATATTTTGCTTACACTGCCATTTAGAACTCTATTTAAAAGATGATATTATCTTTCACTAAGTTATAAACTTAGCAGCAGGCTTGGTGGAAATTTCCCAAGTGATGGTCCAACACTTTCTAAGCCAAATAAAGAATTATTATTTCTTGTTGGATTATTCATTTCTAGAATGTCAGACACTGTGTAATCTAACATAACCTACCTTCAATATTTGGGTATTTCAACTAGAATAAACATTTGAATTATAAAAATTTACAATTTTCAGAAATGCAATTTTATGACAAAAGTTATGCAATAATTTGTGCTAAACTAACAAAGAGTTACTAAACAAAAGCTCACATAGGAATTTCTTCTTTCCCCAGATATGACTGATGTGCATTTAACAGAAAATGTTCATATAAATAGGAGCTTTTGGTACTCTAAAAGAAACGCTAAGCAAAGTAATTTATATTGTTATTTATAGCCTTTTAAGACAATGACATTCTTTGTTAACTCTTTTATTTTTAAAACACTTTACAGTTAAAAACTCCAGAATCAATACTACTTCTCAGGTAATGAAATCTGAATAAATGAAGTCTTGTTTTACATGTAACAACATCCTTTCCAATATAATCATTAAAGCTGTTTACAACAGCCATAAATGATACTAAATATTTTTGCAATAAATGCTAACTTTTCTGGGAAAATTAAGTTCATGGAAAGCTGTAAGCCTCACAATTCCATTCTGCATATGTATGTAAACCTCCAGTTTACGAATAATGAAGTTGTGGCTCATTTAACATCTATAGTCCATAATTGGGGCAACCAGTTATTTTACACTGGTGCCTTTCACAATATCTTTAATATTTTCAGTTAAAATTTGTCATATACTTTTCAATCTCTCCATCACTTATGGTTGGGTGAATTATGCACTCCAACAAAAGGCATGTTTAGTCTTAATTCGCATTCTTTGTATGTGTGTGAAACCAATTCTACATAGGATGTTATTTCCAGTTAAGGCATAGTCAGCAGGGTGGCTCTTAATCCTCATTACTGGAAACTGTATATACAGAGAAGAAACTAGACATCAAAAGTCTGGACAGCCAGAGGGAGGAGTGAGAAGCAAGAAGTCAGTGGAAACCAGAAGAGCAGACACAAGGAGAAGACATCGTGTGACGAAAGGCAGGAGTACAAGTCAAGGAGCTCCAAGAATTGCCAGTAGCCAACTCCAGAAAACTAAAAGCAAGCCTTGTAAATATCTTGAGTTTGGACTTGGAGCTTCAAAACCACGAGTTCCTGTTCTTGAACGAAAACCAGATTGTGGTATTTGTGAGAGCAGCTCTGGAAAACCAAGACAGGGTTCATGGTTTTAATTTTCAAACCTCTGCAAAACAGTGCACTGGAATTCATTTCATGTGACTTCAACTGCACTGCGTGGATTTCTCATTTTACATGGACGCTTGCAAGGAATTTTGAATTTTTTGTACTAAGCATCTCCAATGTGACTGGCTGGAGATGAGAAACAAAACTGCAGCTAGCTCAGGGTTATGTCTTTGGTGAAGAAGTATTTCCAAATGTATCACCAACAGGAAGAGATCCAACTTCCAGCCAGTAATTTCTCATTAATAAAGAGAGCATCAGTACATATGATTTATTGTGAAATGTTTCCTCACCAGAAGAGAAATGTGGCTGTGTCTGGAGTTTTATTTTCCACTGAATTACCTGGTGTACATATTATTCTGGATCACCTGAAACTAAAGGGTTATTTTTAAAAATAAATGTTAAAAATAAATATAAAAATAACCATGCTAATGGCATAGTAAAGTTGACAAGTTGAAAAGGAAACGTCATAAATATGAAAAATTAAAGTTCTCATAGCAATATTAACTGATCATATGTCACACAACGTCTAAATTATAGGGGTCTTATGAACTAAATAGTAAGCTAAAAAATTCCGCTGCAAAAAGCAGAATAAGAAGTTTCAATTCGACTTTTATGCTATATTATGAAGAGGTCATGTTAATTATGTATTTCTATATGGATATTATTGGTGATCTGATGGCAATAAATGATAGAAAAGAATCCACTCTGGTTTGGGGAACACATGAATGTGAATCAATATTTGTTTGTTTTTCTATTTCCTTAAATCTAGGCATTGATTGAGTTGTTTCACCTCTTCATACTTCAGTTTTCTTTTTTGTGAAGTGGGGAAATATTTCTGTGTCATAGAGTAAAGAAAAACCTTAGAATAGTGGCTGATCAGAGTAGTCTCTGAGTCAATGTTAATTGCATTTCCATAGGAGGGAATCCTACAATGATTATATAATTAAGGCAAAGTGATATGGCACCTTACAGAACAAGAGAATTGAACAAATATTGTCATTGTGCTTGTCAGCTAGTTCTAATCTTTTGATATGTTATTTAATTAACACTCAACGTCTTACTATATTTTTAATTCTCTCTTTTTAATTTTAGAGTAGTGGAATTTGAGATGTACAACAATTTTGGAAAGATGGAAAAGAGATTTAGTAAAACTTCTGAAATAGTAATAGAATCAGCAGTCACATAAATATTCATAGAAATGAAAATCTACTTGCCAAGTGAAACTCTATTTGGCAGCAAAGGCGGCGGGGGAGGGCTGGGACTGATAAGCAAGATGGCATAAGGCGTTCTGTAAGGACAACTGCCATCCATTTCTCTTCTCCTGGGCGTGCTTTGTCATCTACAAATTGAGATGGGTTTGGATAGACCACATATAATAGATATTCTTGCTCTAACATTCTATCCCTCATTAATTATTAATTATAAGAAAGACACATCCGTTTTATGATCTAAAAAATTTTAACTAGATATTTCCAGTCCCATTCATATTTCTTCTTCTTCCTCATCCTCTCTTACTCTTAGTCTTCCTCCTTCTTTTCTTCTTCAGGATTGACAGAAAAATGCACCATCATTTTCTGATCACTCATTAAAGAGACAACTGAAAACCCATTAACCCTATTGTTTTTCCTCTTTTGCTTCGTTTTGATTTTTGCACTTAGTTTCACTTTATTCCTTAAAGTGAATCAAAAATATCTCTTCTCTAGGAATCTACAGTCTATTCAACTTTGAACCACCTCTAGTCTACCTGTAGCTCTCATTATTTTCTACAGAACTCTGCCGACAGTCATTTTCTCATGGTCATATTTAGAGCCACCCCTGCATCTACATTCTAAATCATGAGGTTCTTTGAAGATTTGCAAGCATGCTCTTGTCACATTTATATTTTTAACATACATTGCTTTTACTTATTCGTATGCCACTTCTTTCTAAAAGGATTTGAAGAAGAATGAAATAAAAGCATAAATAATAAAACTAATAATATCAGAATTGATTTTTGAAAATTCAGACACTAAAAAGGACAAGGAGAATATGTCTGCCACAACACATTCACTTGACTTTGCTGTTTCTGGAAGTTATATCATAAACAGTGAGATATTGTTACATTTTTTTTCCTCATCAGAGAGAAGAAATCTTTTGATTTTTAAAAGACCTCATTTTGTCCTGTATTGAATAGAAATTTCTCATGTTGTTGCTTATATGAGGGACTGTAGATCATAGTAACATAATTTATAACCTCTTCTAGAATATCTTTATAGCAAACATAATTGTTTCTCACTTTTAAAATATTTTAAGAATACCATTATATCACAATTAACTCACTGAAGACAGTCTTACAAATAACAATATATATTATCCATATTTTATAGCTTTTCTCTTTTAACCTTTGGTGTCCCTAAATTCCAACCAAAATAATGCACCAACATTTTAAAAAGAAATAAAACAACAGACCAACCTATTCCATCCGACTCAGCAGATTTCATTCCCCAGAAGCAAATGTTTAAGTGAACTGTTTCATCTGGTAATTACCAGCACATCTCACATAACATGCTCATAATACAAATTCTTAATTCATTATTTTAAACAGCAGGTATTAACTGCCTATTATAATAGAGGAGGGATGAGCTCTCTGGCTACTTACACAAACACACTTTTCAACTTTCATCCATCCTGAGAAAGTAGTTTCTCAGTACTTTGAATGAAACATTAGTCAAATTTTATAGCAATACAACTATGAAAATAGTGGTCACTGCAGATACAAAATGTACAGTATAATATTTCCTGTGGGTAAACTCCCTGGTGACAATAATACGTTGGTGGTATTTTACCACTGAATCTCTGGGCTAAAACATTCCTGGTCCTTAGCTGATGCTCAGTAAAGAACTATTGGATGAATAAATGCCCTTGCTTGCAGAGATTCTCTGTTTTCTAAAGTTAATATTTGCCTTTCCAATTTATCATTCATGTGTTTTCATTTTGTTTTCTTTTTCAAAAGCACTTTCTGTTATTCTTTATATTGAATATGTTTGCCTAGACTTCTCACACCTAGGGACCTTTATTCAATTGCTCCAGTCTAAACTAGCTCATCTCAAGGATATATTAACAAATTATATTAAGTACAGATAATAAAAGCATATAAAAATATGCAAAAATAACAGCCACAGGTCAGAAGTGAGTAGAAATGCTAATTTTCAGTTTTTCTTCATTTCAACATAAATTCAGTTGCACAGATTAATTTATACATGTGGTCACTCATTCCCTTCTTTTAATGTACTGGGCTTATATTCAATATCAACGATAAATTCCTCAAGATGTCCACAGTCAGATAAGGAAGACATATCACAAGCCAGGCCATTGCATACAGAAGGTCAGAAGGCAGCACAGGAACACAAAGGAAAGCAGAAACCAGTCCTACATGGTGGGAGATCATCCTGGAGAGGCTTCACAGAGGTGGTGGCATCTAATCAAATTCCTAAAGGACAAATAACTGCTCAATAAGTAGAAAAAGGCACCCAGGCAAATGGAAGAGCAAAGTAAAAGGCAAGGACTCATGAAACTTGACAGCTGTAGCACGCAGCAAAAATGTATGGTATAGAATGCTTGGGGCATAAGTTTCTGAAGCAGACAGACCAGATAATAATGGAACTTGCAGGCCAATTAAAGCAATGTGTGGCCTTTGATGGGATTTAGGAATGGATTTGGATGTAAGAAACTTCATTTTGGCAGCTGAGTGTAGGATAGATGGAGGTTGAAAGACTGAATATTGAGAGACTGCTCAGGAAGCTATTACATTTGGCCAGGAGAGAGCTTTGAAACTCTAAGCTTAGATGTTGTCAGGAGGGTTATAGAGAACTGGTAGAACTAAGAATTAAATAGGAGGTTGAAGCCAAAAGGTTTATATGTGAGAAAAAAATCAGTACAAAAATCATGTTTCAAAAGGCTTGTCTTGATCCTAGCAATAAAAGTTCTTAGTTGAATCAACAGTGTACTTTAGGAATTTAGACACAGTTCATCACAAGAAAATGTCATGTTCAATTCTTTATTTTCATAAGCAAGTTCATTATGCACTTCTCAATACACTCACAGAGATGCACATGCACATATGTGTGCGCAGAGAAAAAACAGTCCCAGCCTCTGTGAAGATTAATTCTGATAGAAAAGCAAAAACATACTACACTTTATATAATAATAACGATTTAGAAAAAAAAAAACAGTTCAGAAAGGAGAAAGGTCAATGGAGGTCAAATATAATGTCTCAAACATGTCACTTACTTTGACTTTTCAGACATGACAAACACAGGCTTCCAAGCTGAGTGAGAATGGAAGGCATAATCATGCTACTGATCATTAACATTTTTATTAATAATAATGATTGCTACAGAGTAAGCCCATTCTCTGGTCAAAAACCGAGCAAACTCATCCTTTTGATACATGATTTAAAAGAAAGCAGTTTAAGAAGAATTAAAGCAGAGCGAAGGATCAGAGGTGAGAAGAAAAGTCTACTTAGGGTGTCAGTTCGCAATTCCATGCTATGACTTTTTTCTTCAATTTTGACTACAAAACAGTACGAAAATGTATAACTCGTCAATGAATATTGTCTTGCGTTTATGAAGAAGTTCAGAATATCAGTATCATCATGGCTAACCCCTTGGCGCCCTTCTCCTGAAGAATATAGTCATTTCATTGTTAGAAAACTCCTTTTGTTTCTTGCCCTTCACATGATCCTTTAAGTTTTTCCCTAAATAAGTCAAACATAAACAACATAATATGATTCAATAAATGTGCATGTCTCTGTGTGCTTATTCTGACCTAGGTGGAATTTTTAAATTATTCGCTTCCACAAAATGACTACCCTAATGATTCTCACTTCAATCCATTTCATGATGGAAATTAGATGTCCATCAATACAATCCCTGCATACATGTTTCAACATGAAGCACTTAAGCAAATAATGGAAGAGTTGCTGGTTTGAAACTGTTATATATCCAAGAAAGCCATGTTCTTTTCATCTTAATCCAATTTCATGGGGCAGACCTACTGTTTGGGTGATACCCTTTGATTAGGTGTGGAGATGTGACCTTACCCATTCAGGATGTGTCTTGATCCACTTACTGGGATCCTAAAAGAATGGGACGTTTTGGAAAAAATGCAGATGCTTGGAGAGCTGACACAGAGAGCAGAGAGATGAAACCAGACGTAGGTGTTTGGAGATGTTAAGCTATGCGATAATATCCAGAGTTTACCCCAGAGAAGTTAAGTGGGGATGCACAGATACTTATAGAGAAGGAGTAAGTATCTTCTCTACTTACTGGAACCAGAAGCTGAAAGCAATGAAACCCAGTAGCAAAGGGCCAGCAGACATTGTCATGTGACAGGAACCCTAGACATGACAGGCTTTTCTTGAGTGAAGATATCCTCTTGTTGATGCCTTAATTTGGACATTTCCATGGCTTTGGAGCTTTAAAACTTGTAGCCTAATAAATTCCCTTTTATAAAAGCGAATTCATTTCTAGTATAGTGCATTCTGGCAGCATTAGCCAACTGAAACAGAGGGGAAAACAGTGCATGAGAAAGAAGCAGAGAAAAGAGTTCGCCCACTCCATAGAGCTGGTGAAAGGAGGTTACATGCTCCAATCAGGGTGGATTTTCCATCCCTATTATTCAGACTATTAATATTAATGGTTTCTGGGAGAGAATGTTAGGGACTTAGTCTTTCATCTTACTGTGCAGAATCTGAATATTGCATGATATAGAATAAATGGTGTGTTACTGATGCCATTTTGTCTCAAATGAAGTTATGCCAGGGAGCAATTCTTTATTTTCACTCTCTTTTTCAGTTGAAGTCTAGGCAAAAAAAATACTTAAAGAAAAAAAAGGGAACGAGGCCCAGCCTGCAAATGCTGTAGCTATGTGTTGCATTAGTGTGATTTGGGAAACAGTCAGTCCTTATCCATCCACATGAACAAGGCTGCACTTCCCTGGCTCTGTGATATGCAACCTGTCCATTGGCACTGTAATTTGAACATGATTTAAGAGTGAGAAGACTTATTGGGGATTTTTTTTTTCCCACAGAGGTGTTTGCTCTTGATGTCCAAGGAAAATTAAGCATGGAATCAGAATGGACTGGCTTGTTTCATTAGCAGTAAAGTTCCCATTTTTCATTAAGTGCTGTGAGGCTGAATGATTTCATCAAAAGTGCACCAGGCACAGGATATTAAAGATAATAATGATAGGTAGTTCCACAGCCCAGGAGGGGACGTTATTCTAAGGGATGCAAGTTCACTGGCATTTATGGCTGTGTAGTTAAGCATTGATGAGGTTCATACATTCCCTAGACTTTGATATTATCTGTTAATGGCACATCTCATTTAGAATTTTGAAGGGACTTGAAATTGGTATATTTTTGCATCAAATCAAGCTTTCTACTGCATTTGCATATATGCATGGCTCATATGTATAGGAATACTGAAGAAAAATGAACAAAAAAAAACAACTATGATGTGGTATCTCAAAACTGTTCAGGACTAAAGGGGAAATAGAAAGAAAAGAAAAGAATCTGTTCCCTTCCCCAAAACTGCCAAGATAAGTCTGATAGAAGAGTTTGGGTCAAAATGTTGTACAGACAAGAACAGTTGTTGCCTGCTTCCTGCATTAACAACATCACTATAAGAAAATAATTTGTTGGGCACAGTATTAATTCAAAATTACTGCCCAGAAATGGAAGTATAATATACTCAGTCTGTTACAAACAATTTGTAAAATCCTAAATACAAATGAATTTATTGGGATCACAGAGGATGAGAAGTTGGAGAGATTAAAAAAGAGAATTATATTTATTTTGAAATAATTAGCAGACTTTCATAACTAACATTAACAGTCTTACTTTAGTAAAACCTGCCTTATATTGGTCAAAAAAATAAAATAAAATGAAGAGAAGAAAAAACAACAACACGGGAGTGGTATAAGCAGTTTCTAAGTGACATGAAACAGAGCGACTGCTGCAGAGCCCAGTACACCGCACTGTATCAGGAAATCTTTTGGCTTTCACAGAATCTCTAGGCAGAACATTCTTTCAGATGTGGTGATTTCATCTTCATTCATATCCAAGAAGCACAACATACTCCAAACAGAATAAATCCCAATAGATCTACTCAGAGACGCATGCTAATCAGAATGTCAAATGTCAATGGTAAAGACAGAATTCTGTAAAAATATAATCAACAAGAAAAATACACATTTCCTCATAAAGGACATGCAAAAAGCAAAGTGGTAAAGTGGGACAGAAATAATAGAAAGGTGAGAAATAGAGGGCTATGGGAGCAGAAAACATGTATGTGATTGAAGATAAGTTGGCATGTTTTCAAATTAGTAGGTTAGAGATATAGATTGTCCAATATATTGTTGGGTGACTACAAAGAAATGAGAACAGATGAGTCAAATACATCACCAAATATCAACAATACAGAAAAAGAGGCTGCAATAAAAGAAAAACAAGAAGATAAATATTACAAATAAAAACTTAAAGGCAAATTGGTTGAAGTAAGCACTGCCTTTAGAGTAATAACACTGAATGTTAATGGATTAAAGTCCCCATTCAAATGACATAAACTCCGATTCAAATGGCATGGTACGATGGTGGCTTGGTGGCAGAATTCTCTCCTGCCATGTCGGACACCCAGGTGATTCCCAGTGCCTGTTTATGCAGAAAAAAACAAAAGAGAAATGACATGATTGGGCAGAAATGGTTTACTATAGTTGTTTAGAAGAGACTCACTTTAGACCCAAAGACATTAATACGTTGAAAGTGAAAGAAGAATATAAGACATTCTATATAAATGGTAACCAAAAAAAAGTTGGGATAGCTATGATAATAGACTTGAAGTCAAAAGTTTTTGTAAAAAATGAAGACATTATATATTAATAAAAGTGTCAATCACCAAGGAAAGATAACAATTATAAATATTTATGCACTGAACCAAGGTGTACCAAAATACATGAAGCAAGCACTAGTAAACTGAAGGAACATTTAGACACCTCTGCAATAACAGATGGAGACTTCAATACACCACTCTCATCAGTAGATAGAACATCTAGACAGCAGATCAATAAGGAAACAGAGAACGTGAATTATGTGATGAGTGAACTAGACATAACAGATATATACAGAACACTGCACCCCATAACATCAGGATATACATGCCTCTCAAGGGCACATGGATCATTCTCCAAAATAGATAACATGTTGGGTCACACAAGTCTCAATAAATTTTTAAATACCGAAATTATACAAAGCATGTTCTCTGACCATAAGGGACTAAAGCCTGAAATCAATAACAGGCAGAGAACTGGAAAGCCACAAATTAAGGAAGTTAAATAACACTTTTAAACAATATATGAGTCAAAGGAGAAACTTCAAAGGAAATCAGTATATAAGAGAAATCAGTATATATCTTCAGATGAATGAAAAGAGAACATGACCTATCAAAATTTATAGATGCAGTGAAGGAAGCACTGAGAGGCAAATTTAAATCCCTAAATGCTTACATTAAAAAAGAAAAGCTGTAATCTATGCCCTAAATGCACACCTGGCGGAACTAGAAAAGAGAAGACCAAACTAAACCTAAAGCAAGCAGAAGGAAAGAAATAAATAAGATTAGAGCAGAAATAAATGAAATTGAGAACAGAAAAAAGCAATATAGAGAATTAACAAAAGAAAAAGCTGGTTCTTTAAAAAGAACAATAAAATTGACAAAACCTTAGCTAGACTGACAGAGAAAAAAAGATTGACTATACAAATGAACAAAATCAGAAATGAAATGGGAAGGTTATTTCTGACCCCACAGAGAAAAAAATAAAAAAGGATCATAAGAGAATACTATGTATAACTGTATGCCAACAAATAAGACAAACTTATATGACATAAACAAATTTCTAGAAAAAACATAAGCAACCTACAATGACTCTAGAAAAATTAGAAGACATCAACAGAACATTTACAAGTAGGGATTTAATCAGTCATCAAAAACCTCCCAAAAAAGAAAATCAGATGGCTTCAATGATGAATTCTACCAATCATTCCAAGAATACTAATTCTGCTTAAAATCTTCCAAATATTGAACAGGAGGGAACACTATTTATTTACCTAATATATTCTGAGTCCAACACCACCCTAACATCAAACCCAGATAACGATAGTACAGGAAAAGAAAATTACAGACCAATTTAATTTATGAATGTAGATTAAAAAATCACCAACAAAATATCTGAAAATCGAATCCTATAGCACATTAAAAGAACTAAATGCCATGACCACACGCGTTTCATCCCCATTATGCAATGGTTATTCAACAAAAGAAAATCAATTAATGTAATATACTACATTTACAAAAGAAAGGGAAAAAAGACATGATAATCTCTATTTCTATCGAAAAGATATTTGATGAAACCAGCATCACTTCCTGATAAAAACATTTTGGGAAGTAAGAATAGATGGAATCTTCATCAACATGATAAAGGGCGTATATGAAAAAAACCACAAATAAAACCATACTCAATTATGAAATTCTTAAAAATGAGCTTTCTTTCTAAGATCTGGGAGAAGACAAAGATGCCGACTGCCACCACTGTTATTCAGCTTTGCTAGCTAGAGCAGTTAGGCAAGAAGAAAAATAAAAGTCATCCAAATTGGAAAAGAAGAAGCAAAATTTCACTATTTGTGGATGACACAGTCATGTATATAGAAAGTCCCCAAAACTCTACAACAAAGTTACTTAAACTAATAACTGAATTCCACAAAGTGGTGTCATAAAAGATCAACAAGCAAAAATTAGTGGTGTTTCTATGCATGAGTAAGGAGCTATCTGAAGAGGCAAAACAACAAAAAAAGTTAATTTATAATAGCAACTAAAAACAACAAATAACCAGGAATAAATGTAACAGAGGATGTAAAAGATCTGTAAACAAAAACTATAAAACATTGCTAGAAGAAATAAAAAACGATCTAAATAAATTCAAAGACATCCTGTGTTCATAGATTGGAAGGCTAAATGTTGTTAAAATGTCAATTTCACCCAAATTGATCTACAAATTTAATGCAATTCCAATAGAAATTCCATCCGGTTACTTTGCAGAAACGGAAAAGCCAATTATCAGATTTATTTATAAATGTAAAGGGCTTTGAATAATCACAAACATCTGGAAAAATAAAAACAAAAATCGTAGGACCAACACTTCCTAACATTAAAGCTTATTACAAAGCTACAGTGTTAAGAACAGCATGGAACTGTTCTTAGTTCCACAAGAATAGACTTACTGCCCAATGGAATCAAATTGAGAATTCAGAACTAGTCGCTGACATCTACTGTCAATTGTATTTTGACAAGGTTAGTTAAGTCCAATCAATTGGGAAAGAATAGTCTCTTCAACAAATGATGCTAGAAGAACTGGATATCTGTATTCAAAAGAATGAAAGAGAAACTCTGTCTCATACTGTATACAAAAACTAACAAAATTAATCAAACACCTAAATATAAGAATCACGATTATAAAACTCCTAGAAGAAAATGATGTGACACATTTTCAGGATCTTGCATTAGGCATGGGTTTCTTAGACTTCATATCCAAAGAATAAAACATGAAAGAAAAATATTTAAATGGCATCGCCTCAAACCTAAAATCTTTGGGGCATCAAAGGACTTTATCATGAAAGTGAAAACAAAACAACCTATTCAACGGGAAAAAAAAATTTGGAAGTCACATATTCAATAATGGTTTAATATCCAAACTATATAAAGAAATCTGACAACTCAATAATAGAAAGGCAAACAACCTAATTAAATAATGGGCAAAGGATTTGAATAGACATTTCTCCAAAGCGGACATACTAATGGCTGAAAAACACGTGAGCAGATGTTTACCATCACTAACTATTAAGAAATTGAGAATCGAAACCACAAATGAGATATCATTTCACACCAACTAGAATGGCTATATTGAAAATTCCAAGAGTTGGAGAGGATGTGCTATTCAAAATATCTATTCCCACTGCTTGTGGGAATGTAAACTGGTGCAGCCACTGTGGGAGAGAGTTTAACAGTTCTTCGGGGAGCTAAGTATAGAAATACTGAATGACCCAGGAATTTTGCCACTAGGTATACACCCAGAATAATTTAAAGCAGGGTCTTAAACAGATACTTGCCCACCAATGTTCATGATGGCATTATCAAAGTTGGAAACAGTTCAAATGCCCATAAACAAAATGTGGTATATGCGTACAATGGAATATTATTCCGCTGTAAAAGAAATGAAGTCCTGAAGCATATAACAACGTGGATGAAACTTGAGGAGAGTATACTGTCTGAAATAAACCAGACAGGAAAAGACAAATATTGTGTGAGATCTCACTGATAGGAACTAACTATAATAAGCAAACTCAGAGCTAGAATCTAAAATATAGGTTATCAGGAGGTGGATTAAGAGTAGAGAACTGGGAGTTGATGCTTAGTTTGTACAAACTTTCTATTAGGTTGATTGAAAGGTTTGGAAATGAGTGGTGGTGATATCAGTACTTTATTGTGGGCATAATTAAAAGCACTCAATTTTATATGTGAATGTGCTTAAACAGAAAATATTGGATCATATATTTCACTAGAATAAAAATTAAAATATAAAACATAGGACTGTAAAACGCAGTGAACCTTATTTTAGATGATAGACTATAGTTTATTGTACAAATGTAACAATGTTCTTTTATGAATTATAATAAATGTACTATACTAGTACAAGGTGTTATTGATAGAATGATTTAAGAAAAAACTACACCTAATGTAAACTAATGGACTATAGTTAATAGTACAATTTTAATATTCTTTCATCATTTGTAGCAAAAGTCCCACATTAATGTAAAATGTCAACAATAAGGGGATATATAGGAACACTGAATATTTTACATGACTTTTATGTAAACCTAGAATTTGTTTTTAAAAAATCATAAAATATCATGTAGAACTGCACAACAAAAAAAGTGAATCCTAATGGAAACTATGACTATAGTTAATAATTTAATTATAATTTCTTGAGAAACATCAATTGAACACAAATGGACTGAAATGTATATATAATTTTAAAAAAATGGTTTGGGAAGTGAAAGTCGTCTGAGATGATACAACTTACATGTGAAGGTTTTGTAAAATGAGGATTGTTCTAGTTTGCTAACTGCCAGAATGCAATATACCAGAAACAGAATGGCTTTTAAAAAGGGGAATTTAATATGTTGCTAGTTTATAGCTAAGGCCAAGAAAATGTCCCAGTTACAACAGTCTATAGAAATGTCCAAGTCAGGGCTTCTCTCTCAGCTGGAAGGGCACATGGCGACCACATCATATGCTATGTGGCTTCTCTCCTGGCTTCTGATTTCATGAAGCTTCCCGGGAGGCATTTTCCTTCTTCATCTCTAAAGGTCGCTGGCTTGTGGACTCTGCTTTGTGGTGCTGCAGCATTATCTGCTCTCTTCAAATCTCTCATTTTTCAAAATGTTTCCTCTTTTATAGGACTCCAGAAACTTATCAAGACGCACCCAAATAGGTGGAGATATGTCATCACCTAATCCAGTTTAACAACCACTCTTGATCAAATCACATCTCCAGGGAGATGATCTAATTACAGTTTCAAACATACAGTATTGAATAGGGATTATATTGTCTTTACAAAATGGAATTTTGATTAAAACATGGCTTTTCTAGGGGGCATTCAAACCAGCACAAGGATGCTAAAGCATCATCTTATCTGTTCAACTGAGTATTCTAATTAACTGAAATCAACTCTTAATGTCAAATATTTAAAATATTTATTAAATATTGCATATATATTAAAATAAATAAATAATAGGGGGAACAAAAATGTGTATTCTGTTAATTTTTTTCTTGTTCACTGATTTTCTTTTTCTTAAATTTTTCTTAGTTTTCTTTTTACTGAATGGTTCATAACCTGAAATGATTCTTTTTTCAAAATGAAAAATATATTTATTCAAAATTTATTTCATTTTTCATTTTATTTCTGAATGTTTTTATCATGAGTTTGTTTTGAATTTTGCCAAATGCTTTTCTTATATCAATTGATATTACTAAGAAATATATGATTTTTATTCTTTATCCTGCTACCTGATTGAATTTCAAATATTGTCTCAACAGTACATTCCTGGAATAAATTCTATTTGGCCATGGTTATATTTATGTATTACTAATTTTCATTTGTTAACAGTTAAAAAATATTTACATAAGGGGCATAAGGCCTGTATTTTTCTTTTATTGTATTATGATTATCTGATATTGGTGTCAGGATAAATCTATCTTACAAAATGTTCTGTGGAGTGCTCTCTCTAATAATTAATGTAATAGACTGTGTAGAATTGGTGTTAATTGTCTTTTAAAAATTTGTTCAAATTCTATAGTAAAATCATTTGGGCATCCTGAAGATTTTTTTTTGAGAAGTTTACTAATTACGAATTAAATTTCTTAATAGTTCTATAGCTATACAAAGTATCTATTTTATATTGAGTGAGTTTTGTTTATTTGTGATTTTCAAATAATCATTTATTTTAGCTAATTATCAAACTTAAGCATGTAGAGTTTTTCATAATCCCTTATTAAACATTAATGACAGTAATTTCTTTCGTTCTTTGCCAGTCTTGCTAGAAGTTTGTTCATTTTATCGATCTTTCAAAGAACCAACTTTTTGCTTCATCAGTTTTTTTCTATTTTTCTGTTTTCTATTTGATTGATTTCTGCTCCAAGTTTTATTATGTCTATAAACTTTGGATTTTTCTTCTCTGTCCTTTGGATTTTTTTTCTCTGTCCTGTTTTATTTTTGAAGCGAGAGCTTAGATTATTGATTTGAGACTTTTTTCTAATGTGAGTAATTAGTGCTATAAGTTTCCCTCTCAGCACCATTAGCTGTGTTCCATAAATGTTCATATTTTGCATTTTCCTTTTTTCTTACATGGGCAGGCACTGGGAACCAAACCTATGTCTCCAGCATGGTAGGTGAAAATTCTGCCACTGAGTCACCATCACACCACCCTGCATTTAATTTTAATTAAGTATTTTAAAATTTTTCTCTATGAATTGTGGATTACTTATAAATGTGCCATTTAGTTTCCAAGTGTTTTGAGATTTTTCTCTTACCTCTTTGTTATTGATTTCTAATTTGCTTACATTGTGGTGAGGAAAAATACTCTGCATGATGTCCATTCTTTTAAATTTGTTGAGGACTGTTTCATGGCACAGATTATGGTCAATCTTGTTATATGCTCTGTAGGCACAAGAAAATTGTGTATTCTGCTATTGTCAGGTGGAGCATTCTATAAATGTCAAGGAGATCCTGTGTTTGATGACGATGCTGAGTTCTTCTATGACCTTGTTGGTTTTCTGTTTAGCTGTTTATAAATTGTTGAGAAAGGGCTGCTGAAGTCTGGCAATAATTGTAGATTTGACTGTTTCTCCTTTAAGTTCTGTTAATGTTTTCCTCACATATTTTGCAGCTCTATTGGTTAGTATACACATTTAAAATCACTCTATCTTTTTGGTGGATTAACACCACTTGGTGGATTATGTAAAATCCCATTCTATCTCCAGTGAGTTTCTTTGCCAAAGTCTACTTTATCTGACATTACTACAATCACGCTTGCTTTCTTTTGATTAATTTTTATGGGATATATTTCTTCTATTCTTTTTATCTTCAACATACCCAAATTGTCATATTTGAAATGGGCATCCAGTGGACAGCATATAATTGGGTGAAGTTTTTTAAAGCACCATCAATATGTAACTTTAATTTGATGTGTTGAGACCATTTAAATATAATGCAATTAATGAGATGCTAAGACATCAGTATACTATTTTAATTTTCATTTCCTGCTTGTTCTTTCTGTTTTTCATTTCTCTGGCTTTATTCCCTGCTTTCCTGTGGATTATTTGAATACATTTTAGAATTCCACATGGATTTATCTATTGTGCTTTGATTGTTTTTCTTTTAGGGGTTCATTCAGTGGCAGCTCTAGGTATTACATTATAGATATTTTATGACATTATACTGGGATCAATATTTTACCAATTCAATGAAGAGTAGAAAGTTCATCAGCCTTTATGTCCTTTTCAATTTCCCCATTTATAGTAAAATTGTCTAAAATATTTTCTGTATATACATTTAAAACAACATCAAACAGTGTTATAATTTCTGCTTTGACTGCCAAGCACAATGTAGAAAATTGAAGAGGAGGATGAAAATTTATTGCATTTGCTCATATTTTTAGAATATCAGTTTGTTCTCCTTCTGATCTTCCAAGTTTTTTTCTTTTATCATTTCCTGTCTACTTACAGAAAATCAGTTTTCCATTCTTTTAAGACATCTGCTTACCTTATATTCCCTTAATTTTCCTTTATTTGAGAATGTCTTGGTTTCCTATTCATTCCTGAAGGATATATTTCCTGGAAATTCTACTTTTTAGAATTCCACATTAAGAGTTCTTTTTTATCAACAACTGAAAAATTGTGTGACATTTCCTACTGACCATCCACTGTCATTCAAATTGAAATTCTCCAATAGGTGTGAATATCTAAGCTCCCTATTGAATTATCTGATACCACCCAAGTGAGCGTGCTGGGGTGACTTCTCACAACTCCACACTAGGTATTTGCTGACATGGATGGAGGTAAGACCACCATTTATTCGGTGATCTTTGGTTGAAATACAGATATTATTTTCTAAATATGTTCCATCTTGATAGACTGACCCTTTCCTGGTCCTGTGACTGGAGATTCCTGACTTTTGCTGTGGCTTTTTTTGTCTGCACCCATTGGCATTCTGGGTTTCAGGCTTTTTCAGGTACACATATTATATACATAAAGAAAGAAATACCCAGGGAACTCTTTGCTTCCCTACATCCCTAGTAGGATAATAGCACATCAACTCCATCTTCATAGAAGCAGAAGCAATTCCTTAATACATTTTAACTAAGATAAACCAGTAGTTTATACCAATTAAAAACTTATTCTTATATTCATCAATTATTTTTCTTAATATATATATTTTTTTCTTGTTTGATTATTTGTTTGAAGTTTTGACAGGAAATGTCAACATTTTGATTAAGTCAAATCACACTTTAAGCAATTAAATTTGGAAAGTCTAGATCACTGAAATGAATTTTATAGATAGTGCATCACCCTAAAGTTAACTTTTAGGAGAGGGAAAAATAGTTTGTTATGTCTAATATTCCATATGCATATATCAAAATTTAGACCTTTACTATGAAAGAACAGTTTTTTGCTCACCTTGGTAATCCCAGGATATGGTGGCATGCTTGGTATTTAAATGCTGCATTAGTCAGTGTTATCTAGAGAAACAGAACCAACAGGAGATGTCTGTAAAAATAAGATTTATAAAAATGTCTCATGCAACCATTGGGATGCAAGAGTCCAAAATCCATAAGATAAGCTGCCAGTCTGATAACTCTGATGAAGGGTATTGATAAACTCCACAGGAGTGGTTCATTGGCTGATGAAACAGTGAAAATTCTCTCTTCTCCTTTAAAAGTCTTCAACTGATTGGCAGACTTAAATCCAGCTGACTTGATTCTCTTGTTTGTGGAAGACACACCCTTAGTTCATTATAGATGTAATCAGTCACGCATGCAATCAACTGACTGATGGTTTAACAAACTCTTCTTCTGGTTTATCAACCAGTCATCAAACATCCTTGTAGTAATGATTAGGCCAGTGCTTTCCTGACCAGAAAACTGGCCAACTTGTCTCATGAACATAGCAATCACAGTCCACCCCTTCACAGTTTGGCAGCTATATACATCACCTTAAATCATACTTACTCTCTAAATAGAACACAATGATAGACATATGTTGCAACTAACATTACTCAACTGTCCTGTGTACAACCAGAAACACACTAAATCTCTCCAGAATCCAGTGCAAGTAGCATTCACTCTTGAAGTTGATACCTTATAACTTAAATAGTATAACATGAAGAATACAACTTATGTCATATGATAAGAAAAAATAAGATATTTGCTTTATGCACAAACACAAACATATTCATAACAAAATAAAAAGGAAATATTCTTACCATGAGAGTTTTTTTTCTGTAAATGGTTACATGGTCATAGTTCATATTTATCACCACCTTCTCCCACCACCCATTCCCTTTACCCTCAGCAAGCACTGCAGCTGGTTGTGGTTCTTTTCCTGGTGGGGTGACCCAAATCTTCATTCTTGCAGTGTCTGGGCCATTGGTAGTCCTTCCTGGATTGGGTTGTTTCAGTTTTCCATTTATTTTAATCACAGGGCATGGTAGTACTAAGAGATCCCCTAGTGGATCTCCTGTTTTCCGGGAAATCTCTTCTTTATCTCCATTGTATATCTGTGGTTTTATTTCCCCTTGATAGTCAGGATCAAACATCCCAGTCAATATAGTAATCATCTTCCTTGTCTATTGATTCAGAGGCATGAAAGCCCAAAGTGACCAGGTGGCAGTTTTAACTTCCAGTTCAATGAAATCATTGTCGTGTCTCCTGATAAGATAGGGACAGAAAGCAAAAATGTTCTAGTGGATCACCAGGGGTGATAGTGAATGGTGTCACTCCCATTTCCACCCTTTAATTCCTGGGCCAATGAATCCTGGCTATGGGAGAAGCAGCACCAAAAAGTGGAGTTTATTAATGCTGCCAGAATGCAATATGTCAGAAATGAAATGGCTTTTAAAAAGGGAATTTGCTAATTACTAGTTTACAGTTTTAAGGCTATAAAAATGTCCAAACTAAGGCATCCAGAGACCGATATCTTGACTCAAGAGAGGGTGGTGCTTCCAAAATGCCTGTCAGCTGGGAAGGCATGTGGTTGGCATCTGCAGTTGTTTGGTTTCTGATTTCAAACAACTTCCGTAGGGATGTTTTCTTTCTGCAGCTCCAAACAACTGGGTCTCATGTTGGCTTTGAGTTTCCTCTGGAATGTTTCCCCTTTTAAAGCACTCCAGTAAATTAATCAAGGCCCAGCTTGAATGGCCAGAGTCACATATTCATCTAGGATACACATATATGTATAAGATGCACTATGCATAAAAAACGTTCACTTCCCACAATTTGGTGTGCCACATCTCCATGGAAACAATCCAGTCAAAGTTTCTACCCCACAATATTGATTCAGGATTAAAAGAAACATGGTTACCCCCCAAAAGGGATAATAGGACATGGCTTTTCCGGGGTGCATAACAGCTTCAAAATGGCACAAATGCCAATAAGCATTTTGTGAATGAATAAATGAAATGGTTTGCACTATTATCCCTAGACGATATACCCACAATGCTCTTGTAAGTCTGAATTTCAAAGTGTGCTTAATTCTTTTCTTTTTACGTGGAATCGGAGCTCCCAAGGTACACAAAGCCAGAAGAATAAATGTTTCTGATTAATGGCCAGGGCTTTATTTCTCCTTTTGTAGCCTGTGTGAGTTTTTCAAGCAAAGGAAAAGAATTGAAGCTTTCTAGGATCATCAAAGGACCTTGTATTATAGGGTAACTGAATAAAAGATTAAGAGAGTGGAGGCAGATAGCTAGAAACAGAGGAAGGAAAGAGAAAGAAATGTCACATGACAATTACTGAGTAATGAGCTTTATGTTCCTCCCACTTTCTCCTGTCCCAGTTTCCTAATAAAATTATTAGGTCAAAATCCATTGTTCTTCAATGGATTTTAGGTATATGTGGAAGTGCTTCAATTGAAGGGAGCAAAGTTGAACAAAGAAACCGACAAAGCCTCCATCCACCACCAAACCCCCTGCAAAATCTTCCCATCATGGGACACACTTTGCTCAATCAATCTAAATTCCCGCTATATGACACATAACAGGTGCTCAATAAGTGCTTATTGAAGAAATAGTAAAATAAATTGGGTAATTTGATGTCAGGTTCAAGCATCCTTTTATGAAATTGAAGAATTTGAAGCCCAGAGAGATTTTTTAACTTGTCTCAGATTGCACAGCAAAAAAAACCAAAAAAAAACCAGGGCTGTTGTTATTTCTAAATTGGCTTGTTTACCACTTCTCCAGATTGTGAATGGTCTGTGGGACAATAAATTGCATTGCAAGATGCTTCAATAAATATACCTGGTCCAATATAGGAATATCAAATTAATGGTGCAGAAAAGCAGCAATTAAAACTCAGTGGAATAAAGCAAAATAATCTAGAAATAAAACACCACTAACAGGAAAATAGGTGAATGTTGATGCTCAGGAATACACATTTCATCCCTACTCTCAGATTTCCCCAATGTAAGTTTGCAACATTAAACTGAAAGAGGATTTAAATAACTACAATAGACTTGTAGACTCTCCTGTGGAATGCGCAAAAGATATAATAATGGATATCCTGGAGTGACCTGAATATTGATTACATTTTAGCATTTGTCATAATGCTTTCAAAATTACACTGAAAAGTAGCAGGAAAATTCTGAAGCAAGATTAAACAGCAAATTAGAGACCCCCTTCCATAGCATGGGTCTCTGGATATTTATTGTGGTTTGACAGAGAATTGCAAAAGCACAAATAGTCACACAGCTAAGTATAAATAAACCCAAAAACAATGATAATGAAACATTATAAACACTAGATAAAATAACGATAATCCCATTGAATTTAAATTGTACTAGTCATTTCATTCCAAAGCAAAAAAAAAAAAAAAAAAAGATTTAAAACTTTTTATCCATTTTATTTTTTACATGGGCAGGCACCAGAAATTAAACCCGGGTCTCCAGCATGGCCGGCGAGAACTCTGCCACTGAGCCACCAGTTGCCCACCCCTAAAGGGTTTTTAAATAGTTGAAATTTGAAAAAAATATTTTCATATTAAATCATGATTTTTTTTTAATTGAAAAAGCCTGATGTTGGAACATGACAAAGACCTGGGTTCACTGGATTCACCTTAGATAAGGTTTTCAACCATGATTAATTTAAGCATTCTTATTTCCAAAAGGAATGACATTAATAGCAAAAGATCATTCTGAGAATTAAATTCCATTTAGTAGAAGTTTTAGTCCCCTAAAAGAGCTCTTCAAACACTTGTTTTCCTTCCATCTGTTCAGTCTGGTTTCCTTGGAAAGCAGAGTCTAAGTTAGAAATTTTTTGAAGAAAGCATATTTCGGAGTGCTATGAGGAGCTGCCCCTGTAGGATCCCATAAAGGAGAAACATTGGATCAAAGAAGTTGAGCTGTGATACAGTTGAATGCACAGTGATTTCTGAAACTGGAACGGCCCTTTAGGATGATCCCATGTCGACCAGAGGAGTAGAAATTTATACCCCATGCAGACCCATTATTGGCTACAGGGTGTCTAGGAATGTGTCATACATATGGGCAAAACACCTCTCTCCAGCTGAAGGCATACCAGCAAACATGGCTAGGTAAGGACCTCAATCCTAAGTGGGATTTGGGTGGCAAACCATAGCTTCCCCTTCACCAGAATAATCAACACTACTTCCAGAGCCTGAAGAAAAAGATATGTGCCTTCTTGGCTGCCTCTGGATTTAAGACATATTCACTTGCCAAAGAAGTGTACAATGCAATCTATGACGTTTTGAGAAATATTTCCTTCCTAATGTGACTGGAGGAGAGAGAGAAAGGATAATTCCTTGTCGTAGTGCTTTGAAATGTTTTTCTTGGTCTGTCTTAGTTTTCCAAGGCTGCTATGACAAATACCACACACTGCTTGACTTAAACAACAAGAGTATATCATATCACAGTTTTGGAGTCTGTTAGTCTAAAATCATGGTCTCAACAAGCCATGCTTTTTCCTGGAATCTGTAGTGCTCTGTACTGAGTACCCACAATCTTTGGGGTTCCATGGCTTATGTTTCTGGCTCCATTACATGTGATCTGACTTCTTGGCCTCCTCTGGTGCCTTTCTCTAACTAATTGTACCCAAATTTCCTCTGAATTTAAGGAATCCAATTATATGGATGATGGCACACTTTGATTCAATTTAGCCTTATCTACAGAGAATCTCTGAAGATCCTATTCACAAATCATCTGCAAGTTAACTAATAATAACATCTTCAAAGGTCTTACTTACAAATGAGTTCATGCTCACAAGACTGCCGTTTAAAACTTGGAAGTGCCTTTATAGAAGACATGATTTAATCCCCAGCATTGTTCTTCTTGGAGATGACAGGATCCTAACTGATCTAGAAATTATAAAGTCAAAGAGCCCAGGACATGGAAGATGCTAATTTTTGTTGTTTTCTCTGGGACATGGATCATTTTACGAATCTTAGGTGTTTTAGTTTCCTTGACTGCTCAAGTAAATACCCTGAAATGTTTTGACTTATGCAATGGGAATTTACTAGCTTACTGTTTTGAGGCTAAAAGAAAGTCCAAATCAAGGTATCATAAAGGCAACACTTTCTCCCTGAAGACTGTGGCTTTCTGGGATTGGGTGCAGGGAACTTTGGTCCTTAGGTGGCCACATGGCAAAGCACATGGCAGCATCTCCTGATCTTTCACTTTTCTTCTGGGTGCCGTTAATTCCAACTTCTGGCTGTAACTTCTGTGGCTTTCTATCTTTTTGTTAGAATTTAATTCTCTTGTAAAGGACTCTGTAATAAAATTAAAACCCATCCTGATTGAAGTAGGTCACACCTTAACTGAAGTGACTCATCAAAAGGTCTTACTTACAATCGGTTCACACTCACAGGAAGGGATTAACTTTAAGGACATACAGCTCCAATACACCACATATCTGTTTTGAAATTGTTTAAAAATGATATTTTATTTATCTGTGTTTTCTAACAAACTGGAAATATACCATGGAAATCATTTCAACATATCATCTAGAATTCTTTATTACATTCTATATTATTCTTTATTTCATAGAAATTAAACAGAATTCATATATTAATAGATATCTTTTTTTTTTTCTTTTTTTGCATAGACGGGTAACAGGAATTGAACCTGGGTCTCCAGCAGGCAAGAATTCTGTCACTGAGCCACCATTGCACTGCCCATTAATAGATATTTTTTGATCACCAAATTTAAATGATAATATTGAAGAATATTATAATGTGCTGATAACTCCAAAATCCAACGTGGTAAGATTTGTGTCTCCATCAAAATGGCCTCAGACTTTTCTGCATGCAGAATCCTTTAGAGCTCTTGTCTTGCTGTCAGGAGGCTGCTGTCAGCGTCCACTACTGATCACATGGTTCCTTGCCTAACCCGTCACCATTATTTTTTATTTGTGGTGATCTGTAAGGCCTCAGAATTCAGTTATCCAATCCTATCAGTACAGTGTCCAAATTATCGGCACAGAGTTTCTGATAGAACCACTGATGTTTTGTCATTCTTTGTTGCATAGCAGTGGTGGTCCAGTTCTATCAGTGACATATTCTCTGGACTTTAGCTTTCCAGTCACGTGAAATAAAACAGAATTGAATTTTAGATAGATGATGCCTTTTACTTATGTCATTTCTACTTTCTTAAACAATAGTTATATTAGTAGTAATCACTGCTATATTGAATTCTTACTTTGTGTTAGGAATAGTACTAAACACTTTATTTCATTAACCCTTAAAAATCCATCAAAATGGAGAAGGTCATTTTTATTTTAAAAGTGAATTAAAAATGAGGCTCAGAGAAGTAAAATACTTTTTTTTCATGAGTTCAGTTAATGTTTCATTACCTTCTTTGTATTTTGTTAAAATGATTTCGGTGCTTTATGTAAGCACACACATGAGCATGCAAGCATATAAACAGTTGCCTGACATTTTTCTTGCTTTTCATATTCATGTCAATGTATCTGGAAATCACGAGATACAGATGATGGGTCACAACTTGAAAATCATATAGTCAAGGCACTAAAAACATATAGCAGAATTCAGTCGTTTTTTGCTCTTTTTTCTAGAAAATGTTTTCCTATTATTTCAAAAACATTTCTCATTGTACTGTGTAATTTTTTCTTGATTTGGGAATGTCACATAGTTCTTTTGGAAAACCCAAGCTATCTTTAGAAGAAAGTTCCGCTCTGTATTTACTTTTTTCACTTAAAAATATGTTCGGTGGCATGGCTTTATAAATACACATCTTCATGTCTCATTCCCAAGAAAATCTCAAGGGTACAGCAGCCATTGAACATTGCTGAAAGCACTGCAAAGCCAGAAAAACAATAAAACTCAGGAGACTCAATACAAAATTATTTTTATTTTGCGTTATTACTTTTATAGCTACATGAATGCCTGTGGTGCTTTGCAATGAATAAAATACATGGTATCAAATAAATGTATACAAAATACTCAAACTAAAGAGCTCGCAATTTAAAAGCTAGACTACAAATGGACTGCAGGTGCTCAAAAATCACCATAATATTTCCCTTAGAGGAACAACAGGAAATGGGGGGAAACAAGTAGCACCTGAAGTTTGCTTGGTGGTATGAAATCAGATTTATAAAACCATTTTATTGCCGTTTAGGGCAGAAGAAATATCTAAACCATGGAAATCAAAAGGTAGCCCATTCATGGTGAAAATGAAATGTAAATTTAGAAAATATCACCAACCCAGCATCTGTCCTGGAATACACTGAAAAGTGAATGATAATATTTTTTTCCCCACGCTGACCCACCGTCCTCAGTCTTTCTTCAGAGATCCTACACTCTCTTCCCTCTTTCTCATACCAGCTATGACAGGGTTCTTCATGGTTTAGAACTTCTCTAATATTTCAAGTTCCTGTCTAGGAGACTGACCCACAGACATCCGATATTCAAACCTTATGAAATTTCTTCTATCCGCCTAAAGGGTTGTTGAAGTTTTAGTCGTCATCATCAGAATGTCTCCCTGCCCTGTCCAGTTCTGTTATGTGTCCCATCTCTAACTCTCTTCGTCATGTTGACTCATCCTGCTTTGGGGGTGTATTGGGCTATGCTTTGCCTCAATCCGACAGAAGCCAGAAGCCAGAAGCCAACTCCTTTGACACGGGGCTTGTCATTCGTCCCTCCAGTCCATCTCAGGGTCCTCTGCTGTCTTTGTGCCTTACTCAACCACTCCTAAACTGGAACTCACTTCCTCTTCTCTCAAGTTGGCAGATATCACTGAAGTATCCTCATTCCTACTGATACCATTGTTTGTAGCCTTTCTCATCATACAGTAGTGGAGTGATATTTTCTAGATCTGCTCTCAGCCAAGAATGCCATCAGTTAGTCAAATCTGATTGAATTTCCTCCAAAAGGAAGGCACCTCTCACCATCCAGAAATAAAGATAGAGTGCATGTCCCTTGCACACCAGGAAGAGAGTGGAAGGTGATACAGGGAAGAGGAAAGGCACAATAATGAGTGATTCCATGTGCAACTGAAGCTTAGCCCTAATGTGAACTCAGTGAAGTTGGGTAATGCATGCCTTGCTAAAGGGTAAGAAGACAGGAATATTCCTGTTGCCACATTTGTAGTTAATCATATAAGGGCTATTTTTAGGAGGATATTTATAAATTCCTGCAGCCTGAGGGAAACCCTTCAGCAAAGATGCAGTCACTGGCCATAGAAGTTAGATCTGACATGCAAGGACATGGTTAAGGGTCCTGAGGCGTTAGGTGGAGCAGGGAAGGCACTGCCATATCCAGTCACAACTACATTCTTGCCTCATTTCCTGTTAAGTCTGTAGGAATATGGACCTTTCCTAGCCTCCCTGTCTTCTTACAGATTTCAGAGATCGTATGTTCTACTGCTAATTTCCCTCATGGATTTCAACTAATATAGTATAGAAAAGGCTGCTAAGCATGATAAACACAAGAGTCCACCTTTCAAAGCCTCTCCTACCTGTACTTTATAGAGTTATTTTTTTAACCTAAATTTATCCCTCTCCTTTTCATTAGATACACATGACATACACAAGTATAAATGGCTGAAAATAACAAAAAAAAAATGTGTTCTGATATACATTCTTCTCTCCAGTTCTTATTTCTTAAGAAAAACTTTATTTTTTTTAACATAAATATCATCCAAGTTCCCTTGATGACGGGGGTAGCAATCCAGAAGATTCTTTGTCCTTGATTATGTATGAAACATTATAATGTCAGTAAATATAACTGGTTTAGTGTAGCTAAAATACAGGGTACACTTAAGAGAGGAGGGGGCAAAGGCATGGCAGATATTAGGAAATATATTAGAACCTATGTTAATGGCTGCTATGGAACAAATTAAAAAGTTTGATAATGAAACATAAATGTTGCCTTTTCATCTTTTCTAGAGTACAGAATCTTAGGGGCATAGCATGTAGAAAAAATGCATGTACTGACTGGTTCCACCCTCCATGTTAGCGAAAGGTAGAGCTGAACTGAAAATCTTTCCCCTGCCTGGTTTTGGAGCGATGTCCTTCAAAATACAGAGGCCTTTCTTGCTGAACTGTGAAAGGATGTCACAGTCTCCTACACCAGAGAAAAGATCTCTGTTATTGTTCTCATAACTATTTCCTCTTCCATTTGTTTAACAAAACCTGTGCTATCTCAACTATTAATTGCACGAAGAGGTCTGCTCTGAGTCAGAATAAAGGGCTTTGGGGAAAGGCACACATTTGACTCATCCTGGTGCTAAAAAGATTTTACAAATGTGAATACTGTTAGGTCCTATCTATAAATGCAGGTGTTCCACAGAGGCTGGGGTGACATTTCCTCCATATCCTTCAGCAGGAAAATTTGAACTGATATGCTGACGGTTGCATTTAGGAGTAAAGTGGCAATGAAAATTTTTAAACAGTTTTTTCTTTAATGGGGGTTGGATACAAACTAGTGTGTGTGTGGTATATTTGGAGGAAAAAGAAAACACAACCAATCCAACAAAAACATAAAAAGAAATTCACAACTAATAAAGATTCTTTGTTACCTCTTGCTTTAAAACATTCTAAGTGATTATGATTTAAACTCTTCCATGGAAAGAGAGAGAGAGCTGAGTGCTTAGAAAGTATTTTTGTCTCAGATTAAAATATCCATTTTCCTTTTTTTCTAACATTGTCTATGTAGAGAGACTAATTACCACTAATGAAGTGAGAACAAGGACACCAAACTTTGATAAGTGTATCTATCAGATGTTTTTAAGTGATGTGCAAAATGATATGCCTTCAAGCTTCTTCCTTTTGACAAAGGACAGATATAGAAGAAGTTTCAGTTTCCAAGATGAAAGCCAAAATTAGTCAAATGCAATTTTGGAAGAGAAAAGCTCCCTAGAGAAGAATGTCTCATGGATGATTATGGTACACTAGTGATGTCTTACACTTAGAAAACTACTGGAGCAAATTGCTCTCATAGGGGGGAAAGTCTGTGTGTGTGTGTGTGTGTGTGTGTGTGTGTGTAATATTTAAATGTTAGTGGAATTTGATTGAATTGCTACATCAAAGAAGCTAGTGGGGTTATTGTGACTAGAGAGTCTTAAAATAACCTGTAACAGCTGTCAGTAGAAGGCCCTTTTAGTGTCACATTTGCTTGTGGGCTTCCCTCCTTTGTGTGGAGGGTGTAAGCACGTGTCGATCTCATTGGTGAAGGACCTGGGCTTTGGAGTCATGGGACCTTCTGGTAAAGAGAACTTTGAAGACTGAATGTGAAAATAAATGTAAAAGTTCTGTAGTAGGTACTCTATAACTCTCAGCTTCCTCACTTTCGTACTCTCTCAAGGTTGATTTATTCAAATTTCATGGATTATCAATCTGGTTTGGGAAGAATATCACTAAAAATGGAAACCTCATTTTGCTTCAGTTTGTCTTACATTTTTTTCTGGAACTCAAACACAAATTTCGTCAACTAGGAATTTACTTGGTGGAAAACTAAATCCAGGGCAGTTTGTGGGCATGAAGTAAGCAGTGAAGTAGGCAATGCGCGAACACTGCATTTCTATCTGACAAATCCATCCCTAGTGAATTAATTGAAGTCCATTTGTATCCTCAGAAAATAAAGCACATCTCTGGTAGGCATTGCTTATGCAGAGAAAAGCCATTGATGTGGGTGATATGCTAAGCATAATTTTATAGTTACTAGTTTTAATCTAATTTAGTTCATGAAAATCATAGAGGACTAAAGTTTCATTAAGTAAAAGGGCAATCCTTTACCAACCCCTCTTCATTCCATGGTTCTATTCATCAAAGATAACCACATTCAAAACTTAATCCTATTTTCAAACAAATTCCCTCATATGGCTAAATAATATGTTAAAGGAACTAAAATTACTCTGAGTTTATCGCTTATCATATTAGACATCACTTAATATAGTAGTTAAGAGTTTATTTCTCTTATCTCACAATTCCCACCTTCCATCCTCCCAATATGGTGATATTTTTACATATTATGAGTTCTATATAATTTATTACTAAGTCAGGAATCCTGCTCTTAAGAGACATTTTTTTCTTCTGTACACATGTCCATATGTTTTTCTTGGCATCAGTAATCGTTTACTTTTAAAATTTTATTTGATTTACTTTTCAGTATCTGTCGCTAATTTTCTTTTTCTTCTCAAAACTACAAAAGACCTTTCAAATTCCTTTAAAATTTTTTCAGGTGCTCAAACACTGAATTAATTTGTTAGTTCCATTAACTCTTCTCCTGGGTGCATTTTCTCATCAACTACCGAGCTTCCCCTTCATTGAGCCGTTGTCCACCAAGTATATACCCAGTGCTAATCTTGGGGTATCCCATGTGGAGGAGCTTCTCTATCACATGTCCCATATCTACAACATTTAAAAATTAATTTCCTTGTTTTATTGAAGCACAATTTCTAGTAGTTTTTAAAATAGAGGTTGCTATTCCTGCATTTTTGAAGCATTGTGAATTTAAAATATTTAACCTATCTTCCATATTAATAATTTGGCCAAGTGCAGAATCCTTCACTAAATATAATTTTTCCTTAAAATTTTGGAGATGTAGCTCCTGTAGATCCTGTGTCACTGTTGAGAAATCTCATAATAGCTGGCTCAGAAATTTCTATTCAAAGAGTATTTGCTTGGGTAAGCCTATGAGATACGTATGACCTTGTACTTTTCTGACAATGAGGTTCATTATTAACCAAAATTTATGGAATACCACATGTAGGAAATGAACTTGAGGTATGTGATTGCGCATGAAGATTCACAAGTATTTGATATGAATAAGGCAGGAGAATGCAACATTTTAGGGCATATTCAGAATGAATGTATTACTAGAGTATCAAGGGAGTTGAAATGTGGAACCTGGCTAGGATTTGGTCTCCATAATTTACTATTTCTGTGATCTTGGGACTGAATACTTTCAAAGAAAAATAAAGAAAATAAAGTCTGCATTGCAGGATATTTTTTTAGAATAAGTCAGAATTTAAAGATCAGTTGCATCCTTCTCTTTCACTTTTTTAAACAGAAGTCTTGATTTTTTTTTGAAAGTTGACTTTATAATGACTCAAACTTATTTTAATACAGAATAAGATGCTTTATGTCAACTGACATGGTAAACAAATAATTTATTAAAGTTGCCTAAATACATCTATTAAAAGGACACACATCTCAGCCAACCTAATAAGCAGAAGCTGGTTGGTTGAAGCCACATTCTAACACTTCTGCTAGCTATACAATTTGAAGTGGTAAATATAAACAATAAGAAAAAGAAAGCAAATCAGAATAGAAACAGCACATTACTTCCCCTCATTAAAAATCAAAGTAATTATTAACTTTATTATTTTTATAACTAAATTGCTATGTGTGAAAGGATGATCATAGCAATACATCATATCCCAATCAAAGGGGTAGAAATGAAAGAACGTAAATTGAGTCACTCATTATACATGCCAATTATTTTCATTAGACAACTAACTTTAAAATTGTACCTTGCAACCAGGGCTAGAAAATCTCTTCATTTATGCAAATGTGCTTGCAGTTAATTCTATTTCCTTCTTAGGCAATATAATACTTTTGGCTTTTCCTTCCTTCTTTGGCAATTTAAGCCCACCTAGTGTATTTCCTGAGTATTCACTTCATTTTATCAACAGAGATTAAAGACTTGGACCAGCTGGTAATCTCATTATCTTGCATGACAAAAACAAATGTATCTTTGGTTACTGCCTGCAGAATTCAAGGGATTTATTACGAGTGAGTATAAAACCAATTAATGCTCAGTCAGTCTTAGCCTTTGCGTGCATCATTGGGTTATTCACTTGAATGCATATGTTTATGACTATTTTTGCCAGATTTGATTCAATTTATCTCAGAATTAAAAATATTTAAAGTGAACTTGATTTAACGAAAATATTTTGAATATAAAATATGCCCATATAGAATAAAATGAGCAAGAGTAAATATTAATGCTAAGAAGACATCTGTTTTATTAAAATAGGCAAACAGGCATTCATCTCAAGTGTTGAGCAGGAGATATTGAATATTTGAGAGAGGAGTGTCATCAAGACAAATATGAAATGTACACATGGAAGGAACAATTACATTTTCCCAGCCTTATCACAAGCTTCCTTGTGTACACATGCATGCACACACATAACATACATACAGTGTTGAACTTTACCAGAATCCTGTGTTTCTGTCAAAAAAAAAACAGCACAAGAACTACCCTTCCCCATATGACTCAGGAGGGACTCCTTGTTTACCTATGGGCCAGACCTCTATGTTCCCATTCTTTGCATTACAAATGATTACCTTCAGTGTTTGTACCCATTGATCAATCAGAACAACATGCCAGCTAATCTGAACAGACCAAGAGTTACTTACGATTCTCTTCTTTCCCCAGTCCCCCTGAACCACTGCCCACCCTTGAGTCTGGGAATGAAGGACAACCTCTCCTCTTTAATGGCCCTTTCTGAGAATCACTGACCTCAGGGGAAATAATCAACTGTGAGATGAAATGGTGTCACCATAGCCACTCATGCCACTTTTCCAAGCCTGTTTCTTTGTAACTTTGTCTGCTTCTCCCCATCAAAGGAAAGCTCCTTTTAATCAGGTTTGAGACTCTTGGAATATCATTGTCAGTGTTCTCCCTATTTTAATAGTTCCTCCCAGCAACCCCCGTGCAATACTACTTTTGAACAAAGACTCTCCTTTCTTTACCTAAGTTTGAATGTGTTTGCATATAACCACACAATACCAGCCCTCATAGGGGAATGCACAGTATTTTAACAGATGAAATCTGTCTGAGGGGAACAATGGCCCAATATCCAGAAAGAGCAGGCTTTACTTATCCAAACTGTGGTGCTACTGTGAAAGTCACATAATGAGAAAATATTTTTAAATCAATTTTCACAGTATCTAAAATAGACTGAAATCTAAAAAATAATCACATTATTATTTTACTAGTGTTGTCCATGAATGTTCTTTAAAACATGCTTTGTTTGGGGGGATGAAATTGCTGGGTGGGAATGTTGCATGGGATACTAGTTCTAGCATTTTAGGATACTTTACAGTATTGAGAATCTTCATCTTCCTCTTAGTAAAATCGGTAGTCTTTGGATTTCAATATGACATTCCTAAAAGTTCAGGATAACCTGAAATTTAGGAAAGGTTAAAATCTTACATTCTCCCTTTGGATTCTTTGACAGTTGTGTGAATAGATTCTGAGGGGTCCTAGACAATGTCCTTCAAGAAAATGAAAGCATTCCTACTTATGCCTTAATTTCTTATCAATTACCACCTTAATTATCATTTAGTAGTGGGGCTGGACTGGAAGGAGGGGTAGTGGGAGAGTCAGAACTGGGGCCTGAGAGGAAATAACTTCCATTCAAAGCTATCAAAAAACAAATGACGAGAGCTTAAAAGTTCTATGTGATGTAGTCAGAATCTATGGATGAGGTAAACATAACTAAGAGAAAGAAACATGGATGTAAGTGAGCCCCTTAGGAGTAGCCCCTTTGAATATTTCTTGTAGTTGGGCCCTAATATGTAAGCATACTTTCTAAGAAAGCAAACAGACATACTCAACACTTTTGAGTTCTGTAAACATTTATTGCAGTCTTGCCATGTGAAGCAAGTTGCTGCGCTAGAAATTCACAGCCTGGAGAGTTAGAAATTTCTGTTAACATATTATTTCAATACAATAATTTAATATAGTGAAAAATCTATGTAATTATTTTACAATTCCTAGAACTGAAACTGAGGGAGAAGAAGCAATCTGCTCAATAAAACAGTGCAAGTTATTTGAATAAATTTCATATTTTTTTTTTCTGCCAAATGATTGCAAAGAATAACTTGTATAGAGGATATTGAATTAGGCTCTGTGGGTGATAAAAAAGAAAAAAAATAGAATAATCAGAATTATCTCCAGAAATTCTTAAAGGAAATTAAAAAAAAATAAGGTAAACAACTCTGTTATAACTGAAAATAGAAATCCAGAGAGAAAGACATAAGTATGCATGTGCCCGACTTCTGTCTACACAACAGCGAGTTTATTATTCAAGTGATCACATTTTGTGTATATTATACTGTCTGTTCCCATCTTGGCTTTCATTTGCATGTACTTTGTATTTAGATAGTCAGAGTTTGCTTTCATCCAGGAACCTGGAGTTTCATTTACACCTGATACATTATAATTGGGAATGAATCTTTAAAGTAGCAACATTTTTATGGAGGTGAGAAAAGGAAAGACTAGCCTTTTCTCCTCCCAAATCTCTTGTTTTTCATGCTTTTTATTTTAAACTGAATGCATATCAGTGACCCTGCTAAGAGCATTGATTAATTTCATGAAGCATTTATTTAATTTGAGTAATTTAATAAAAATGTATTTTTCATGAGTCCAGACACTATTCCAAATGTGGAAGAAGATATAAAGATTAGAAGGGGATTTACAAGGGTAGTTCAGTGGTAGAATTCTCACCTGCCAGGCCACAGCCCAGAGTTCAATTCTTGGCCCATGTACTTCCCAAACAAACAAACAAAAACCCAACCAAAAAAAATTCAACAAATGGTTCTGTAAAAAGGGGATACTCACGTGGAAAATAATGAAATGTGATTCCTACCATACAGCATACAATAAAAAAAAAAAGATGAAAAGAGCCTGCTATAAATTATCAAAGTATTCACTTGGAAAGAGGAACTATAAAATGCAAGAATGATGTTATAATATCCATAACAAAGATGGTAATGAGTTTCCAAGTTGGCCCCCAGTGTTCCAACATCTTGGTGTTCACAATCTTGCATAGCTGTCTCCTGACAATTGTATACAGTACAAGCGATAGTATGCCCTTCCAAGTGAGGTTTCTAAAAGACAGTATGGATTCTGTTTTTCTCCCTTTCATGCTCTCTCTCAGTTCTGGATCACTGGCTCTAGGGGAAGTCAGTTGCCATATTGTGAATGGACCTGGGGGAACCTGTGTGATAAGGAAAAGTACTGGGCTCGGGAGAGATTGCTTCACCCCTTCCCATCAACTATAGACCTGACTGACACCAGACCCAACCTTAGGAGAGACCCTCAGCCAGAACCATCCAGCTAACTACCCCTGGATACCCGACACTCAAAGTGTGTGAGATAATGAAAACTTGATATTTATGCTGCTAAATTTGAGGGCTATTTATTATTCAACAACAAACAACTAATGCAGATAGGTATACAGTTAAAGTAAATGCAATATAGAAGAGGATGGGATTACTTCCTGTGGGCGGTTAGGTTGAAAAAATGAAGGGTGCTCTCAAGGAGGGCATGGGAGTTCTGAACTGCTTTTCAAGAACAGTTTGAGTTTGGACAAAAAGCTTGTGGCAGCAGAAATTCTAAGAGGTGGGGAAAGTGGGATTAAAGGTACAAAGTCAGAAGAAGTATATTCGTGAGCACAAATGTCTAACAACTGTATTCTGGGTGCCTGAATGGAGCCAGATGGAAAAGAAAGTTGGAACTAGGTGATGGAATAAATTCATTCATCTATTGTCAAACGCAGGAATTAGAGCTTTTTTACAGTAGCCACAGAGTGGGTAGCAATTTTATTAATTGCATTTTATTTGTAAGCAAGAGAATCACAAAATAAAGCTTTGCTTTACAAAGAATCACAGGGCAGTGGCTGGTTAAAGGGATTGTTTCATCCATGTCCAGATGGGTTCTAAGGGCTGGGTAGACCATCCTCATCACTGAAAAGCTTAGAGTTTAGTGCAGGGGTTGGGCAAGTAAAACAGTTTCAAGGAAGGTTATATGTGCTAGAGAGAGGAAGGCATGTACCAAGACAAGGTATAGGTATTTATAGTTTTATGTGTGTATTGAAGGAATAAATGAATAATGAATAAACAAAAGAAAAGTGGCTGAAATCAGAATGTAAGAAAGTATATGTACCATGTTGGTGTTCCAAGGGAACCAGGTTCTTTTTACATGTGCAAAATTCAATCTATATAATAGTGTTCAACAACTGGTGTTTTTTAATGTCAAGTCACAGATGAGAAAAATGAGTCTAACAAGATGCAAGCACTTTAGTCACACAACTGGGAAGAGACAGATAGAATTTGGATCAAGATCTGTCTAATAATACTTTCTTTACACATTCCACTCTTCTATGATGCCAGAAGGCTATGTTTGTCAGCAGTCACAGTAATTGAAGTCGAGTCTGCCAAGCAAATCTGGGTGAGACAAAATGTTTTCTTTGCTTTCTAACAGGGAGCTAGATTGTCTCTGTGGAGCTGATACTCCTACTCAATTAAGCTTATGCCACAAGAACAATTTGGTAGAAATTCAGCTCAGTTGAGTGTCTTAAGATCCACCACTTAAGTGACTTAGCATCAAACAAAATATTTTGCCTGGTTGTCCTGTGTAAACACTACCTTAAATAAGCATCTTCCAGAAAGTCCTTCACTTTATGGAGTTAACAGAGAGGTAGTGTCAGGTAAAGTGGGAAAGATAATACTGACTCACAAAATGGCTTGGTGTATATAATTAAAATAACTGGTTGATTGGGAATGGTCTCCATTAGACGTGAACAGACTCTGAAATCTTTAGCCTGGCACTTAGTGCTAAATGAAGGATCACGTTAATAATAGGTTAATCAAAAGAATAGATAATCAAAATATAATTTATATTGTTTTTACAAATAAAGAATTGATTTTTACATTCTTCTCCTTGGTGTTATCTATTTACTTTTTTTCATAATGAAAAGCCAGTTTATAATAAAAAGAAATACTCTTTTAATATGTGTATCCCCCTAATATATAATGAATTTCTAAATATTTTTTCCTCAGCATTTGATACAATTAATTTGTCTTTCTCTGGAGGGCATGCTAGTGAGGACAGACAAGGACTAAGAGGACAGACACCATGAGCACAAAGACATTTTATTTTGAGGAAAACAGGGTAGACTGTTTGGGAACAATTTGTGTGATGACCCAACGACTTCACTTTCTCTCTCATTGTCCCATCCTCCATGACTTTAGTATTTTCCTCAGTCTTGTTTTTCTTTATACCAAATGATGATTGTTGGGAATTGAATCATTACCCCCACAAGAGACAGCTCAAGACTTAATCTGCTTTCCTGAGGGTGAAAACCCATTTTTCAAAAGGATTTTGAAGATGCTATTATTAGTTAAGATAATGAGAGTTGGCATTAATCCATAATGGCTAAAGTCCTTATGATCAAAGGAAATTGAACATGAATGTAAAAGCCAGAAATCGATGGAAGCCAGATGAGCAGACACAAGGAGAAAGAGATCGACAGGCGATAGAGGAGCATCATAGACTAGGAGAAAGAAAGCCCTGCCAATATCTTCTGGTTGGCCTTGTAGCCTCAAAAACTGTTTGACAAATTTCAGCTGTTTAAGTCAACCCACCATGTGGTATTTGTCATAGCAACCCTGGCAGACTAAGACAGTGGTGCTCTCAGATTTCCTTGGCATTTATTGGGAGATTCTGATCTGCATTTAGATTTTGCAAGCAAAGCACTTCCACAATGAACTGAAAGGGAAATTCCCAAGTCCATACTCTGAAGCTGTATATTCTTATTAATACCCCTGTGTGGGCATGTAAGAAGATGGCCTTCAGTTTAAGGTGAATAGGCCCGAAACAACCCCAGAGGGTCCTGCAACCTCAGAAAGCTTACAAAGGGGATCTTAATTTTTGGAAATTGCTTATTTTTAAATCTTCACCCTTCTAGAATACAGGTTACCAGGAGATGGAATGAGGCCAGAAAACAGGGAGTGGTTGCTTAAGATGTGCAAAATTTTTAAGTAGGTTGAATTTAAATGAGTGGAAATGGTTGTAGGTGATGGTAGCACATTATTATGAGTATAATTAGCAGTGCTGAATTGTGTGGACAGTGAGAATTTAGAGTCATATGTATCACCAGAAAGAAATCCAGAGATTAAAACATAGGAATGTGTAATAGCTCAGTAAATCTTGTGATGGGCTATGACTGAGATTAACAATGAAAACAAAAATTTTCTTCCACAAACTAAAACAAAATTATTACAAGGAGTTAATGATAGAGTGGTATATGGGGGGAAATGCATCTTTTTTAAACTATGGACTATAATGAACACTAATATCTTAAGATTCTTTCATTAACACTAACAAATGTATCACACAAATGCTAGGAGTCAATGATGGGGGCTTAAAGGGTATGGAATGTCTAGGGTTATTTTATTTTTTTTCTTCCTGCCACCCCCAGAGTAATGAAAATGCTCTAAAATTGATTGTGGTGGTGAATGCACAACTGTGTGATGATACTGTGAGACATTGAATACTTTGGATGGATTGTATAGTGTGTGAATATATCTTTAAAAAATTCCCTTAAAAAATCTTCACTCATCTACTCTCTTAAGTTCAATCCCCTTTTTGTGGTGAAGCAGGAAAGATGTCTGTCAACTGATGTTCCACTGACATTTGTTCATCAGAAGAGCAATGAATTTTACTTTGAAAACTTTGGTCCATTTTTGAAGGTCATGGGAAAATCTGTCCCAACCATACTACCATGTGCTGTCCATTCTTCTGGCCTAGAAGACTTCCCTAATTTTTTTTTAGACCCTGGAGATGAAAAGTAGAACTCTTGCATTATTTTTCTCCCTTCTGCACTCTTTTTCTCTTGCATACACACACATATTTTAAGGACTAGAACTTTTCCCTGAAGTTATGTTATAGTAATAACATTTTATTCTGAATTTTTAAAAAAGTTCAAATCACTTATAGTCACGTTAACATTTAGAAAAACATAAACGTGAAATAGATCCTGAAATTGTAACTATAAAAGCAAAACTATTTCTGGAATATTGCATGATTGTAAAAATTATTCTAGTAACTAATAATAATAAAAAACAAGAAGCCCCATTATTATTTTTATGGGCCAGATAATGTGAAAGGGAAATTCCCAAAGCCCATACTCACAAAAATTGCTCAAGTCATGAATGGTTGAAATAAGTGATTGTCACTGTATAAATATAGCCTTGCACAGTTAAGCTGATGCCCTGTATTTAATCTGGTGGAATGCATTTAACATGTTTCAGTGATTGAATGTACCACTTAAATTATCAAGATAAATTTCCATCAAAATGGTAAGTGACACTACCAAAAAATACATATGACAATGCTCTTACACTGTAAATTTCATCCTCCACAGTTTGCAGTTCACAATATGTCTACAAATTGAACAATAAAAATTATTGCATGTGTTTGTGTCTGTCTATGTGTGTATGTGTGTTGACCGAGGCTCATAGAAGTGAGGTAATTTAAGTGCAAAGGTCTAGGTCGCTCTTTTCACCAAACTCCTACAGTGGTAATCCTTTCAAAATCCTTGATAATCGCTTTTCTCAGCCACCCTAGTACATGTGTGGTGAGTAGCACTGCTGTAGAGCAGCTAGCTCCAGCCAAACCAGGAAGGAATGAGGCTTTTCTGTATGTGCCTCATACTCTTTTAGTGTGCTATCCATACTCCTGCAGTAATTTATTAAGTTTTTCATTGTTTTTATCATTATTGACTGAATGCTCTATGTGTCAGACATGCTTAGCTTCTGGGATTACAGCAATGTTTAAGACAGAAGCTCTGTCCTCAGGTTGATTAAAGTTGAATGCACGAGATAGATAAACATGCATAACATTAAAATGGTGAGCAAAATAGTCATGATAGCAGTAAGCCCATGAGCAAATAGAAAAGTCCCCAAAGTGATGAGATCTTTTCAGAGGGTTTGTCTCAGTTGTAGACTGAAAGATGAGTAGGGATTAGCCAAAAGGATTGCAAAAGGATTACATATGTAGAAGGCACTGGGTAGAGTAGGCAAAGGGCAAGAGAGCCTATGTACACTTTTCCACCTACAATTTATTCTGTGTACCTTATTGTAATGGAAGGTGAGGACAGGGGAGCAATGTTATTGGATTTTTATTTGAAACATAGTACTTAGGCTATAGATAATGGATCAGAAAATGGAAAAGCTGGGATCAAGAAAATTAAGAGGATTTCAGTTATTTCACTTAGGAGATGGTGGTGATTATAAATAAGATAGTGGTAGTGTGAAGAAGAACAGAAGGATATAAAGCAAAAATTAGGAGGTATAACCATTAATTTTGGAAGCAGTGCTGAAAGGAATGAAGGATCAGCAAATGAGGAATTTAAATGTCTATATTGTGAGAATGGGTTCACGATAATAAACTAGAGAACGATGCAAAAAGTCAAGTATATGTAAAAATTGAGGAGGGATGGGGGTAGAGGATGAAGTGTTTACTTTTAGATATAATGAGTTGGACGTTCTCATGAATTATCTGAGGATATATTGAGCCACCAATTGGGCACTGATGTTATGAACTTGGGGGACAGCTGTTAAGTATTATCAACTTGTAGGTGGTAGATGAAACTAAAGGAGTAGTTAGATTCACTGAAGGGGACAATCTGTAGTGGTAGTTTTAATTGTATTCTAAGGCATACTAAATACCAAACCAGAGAAATGTGTATACAACATGTGTATATTCAACATTTTTCATGGCAAAGGACTTCACAAGTCAAAACTAAATGAAGAAGAAAAACTGTTGTGAATAAATTAGTGTGATGTCTTCAATTCAATTGCTGGATGCAGACAGTTGAAGAAGAGTTGGAAATGAGGCTATGATTTATCCTTTTTGTGTGTTCTATTCAGTATTCTTGGCAAAATCCAAGAATAAATCCAAAATTCATTCATTACTTCAAAAGTTGCTGATACAGAACTCAGAAAACAAGGTGGAATCACTTGTAGAAGAATAGATATTGAAATTTGAAATGTTGATTCCTAACTCTAAGCCTTACTAATTTAGCAATGTTGTGTAATTAAATGACCCTTTTTGCTTCATGTTCTTCAAAAGAAAAATTAAAATATTAACACACATCTCACCAGAATGTTGTGCGAAAGAAATGCAGTAGCATATTGAAAGGCAATTTATAAGATCCAAAGAGTTCTAAAGTACCATACAAATTAGACGTTATTAATAACACGTGGATGCTGTCATTTGACAATGAAGATTTTTTTGTTTCTTACTATAGTTATTTTGCTCATTTTCTGTCATTGCAATGGGGTTTTGAGTCTTCATTTCTAAGCAAATACCCACATAGTAAGAGGAAGAAATTCATGCATGTCCCCAGGTAGTACCAGAATAATACCCTGGGCCTTTAATGAAATTGTGCTATTTAATGAACAAATAATTGTCCTCATGACTCATTCCCAAATTAGGCACAGTTGTTTGCGGCTGGGAGGATGCCAGGCTCTTTAGAGAGGGCAATATTCAAACATGGGAAAATTTCTGCAAATGGCATCACCATTCTCCACATTATCTGGGGTAGAGTGTTCAGTGGCTTCCATCCAGGTGTAGCATTTACAGCACTGACAGCCATCCATTTCCCTAATTATGCTGATTCATTAACTCAAGCCCTTGGTTTATCACTTATGCATGACTGCAAATGTCTTCTCAATGGCCCCTCTCTTTATAAAATATAGTTATCAACCATAAAAACCAGAATATTATAGCAAATGTTTGCATTTGTAGTATAAACTATCATATATTTATAATTTAACTTTGTTAGGCATATATGTTTCAAAAGTAAAATCAACATAATGTCCTATCTCTACTATATATATATATATATATATACTTAATCAGACATCATAATGTGGTTAAATAACCAAATAATAGCCAAAGGAATAAAGCAGAAATGAGCCCCTTAAGAAGAGTTGTTCTGTCCCCTCTATTAGCCAGTTTCTCTACAGGAAAGAAAGTGTTTGCTCAGCTTGGATAATTGGAGGAAAGTTTATAGTATAGATATAGGCAAGATACAAGGTATAGGAGTAAGCAGGATATAAGGAAGTCAAAAAAAATAGCACAAGTCCCAGAGCTAGTACTAGCAAGTTCAGTAGACTCCTTTAGCCTGGAAGGCCATGGGAAAGGTGTGGGTTTCAGAAATAAGGAGGCTGCATGGAGCGCTCCTTATTTCCTAGACTCTTGTTTAGGAGTCATAAGCTTGGTGTGTGGGCACAGCTGGCCACAACCCCACTGGAGAAGAATAAATCCCATTTTTTTATCCTTCCTCACTCTTATCATGTCTTAAATGCTAATTGACCAAGTCCAACTGAAATCCAATGGTGGTGGTGACTGGGGAGGGATGGGTGCAGGACATCTTCTTGGGGCACAGAGGAACATAAAGAAAGATAAGAGAGGAACAAAAGAAAGATTTCCAGCCCATCTCTCCCTATCCTCTTTCCCTTCTCACAGGATGGCTGAAATCACTGACTACTCTGAGGTAGTAGGTCTGAAGTTGTAGTTCCCTCACCAACAGCAGCATTGCTGGAAGAAATTCTTAGAAGTACAAATTTTATGACCCCAGCTCTGAACTACTTCATCAAAAGCTCTGGGAATGGGACCCAGAATTCTGCACTTTAATAAGACCTCTAGGTGATCCCAACGTATATCTGCTCTGAGAGTCAGAGGATAAAAGTGGTCAGGGAGGAAGAGAGTCACAGGCCAAGGAACCTCCTTAGACTATTGTGTAATGAGAAGATGACCTAGTATCATGTTGAGCTACTGCATATATTTTGTATTTATAGTCCCTGAAATTTTTCCCCATCCTAAGTAACACAAGTGGGATGTGATACAAATATTAGCTTTGTTATAGTGGGACCGTCCCTCAGATTGCTGGATATCAGAATCCTCAGCCTTGGTCAATACTGCCATACCACCTTTGGTTTAGTTTGCTAATGCTGCTAGAATGCAATATAAAGGAAATGAGTTGGCTTTTCTAAAGAGGATTTATTAAGTCACAAGTTTAGATTCAAAGGCCATAAAAATGTCCAACAAAGGAATCCAGAGAAAGATAACCTGACTCAAGAAAGGTCAATCCACCTTGAATGGGTATAGTCACAACTCCATGGAAACCACCAAATTAAAAGGTCCTATCCATTCCTGGGTGGGTCACATCTCCATGCAAACAACTTAATAAAAATACTGATCCTACAATATTAAATCAGGATTAAAGAACATAGCTTTTCTGGGTACACAATAGTTTCAAACCAGCACAAACCCCTAATTCCATTCTGAGGCCTGAGGTGCATTTTTTTAGGAAGAACACTCTCAGTAACTAAGCAGAGCTGAGTGTGCATTGTTTTTAGCAGAGGTGGTTCAGAGAAGGCTTACTGGAGAAGTTGAGATTATGACCTCTTTCCTTTGCTACCACCACATCCACTAACCCGCTTCTATCTTTCCCCATATTATCTGCCTTTTCTCCAGTGCCATGGAAGAAATATGGCTGCTTCTAAGGCATACTTTTCTGGATCCTGTTGTGAAGGCTCTTGTTAGCATCTACATTTATCCCCTATCTTTCCTACATGGCCGCGTACATGACCAAAACCTAAATCAAGGGGGAAAAATCTATACATTACCTATTGTTCGAGGAAGCATAGCAAAGCCTCATTGCAAAACATATAGTTGTATGATCTAATTACAAGGAGAGAGTGGAGAATGGGAAACATTTCAGTCTCCTCCAGGTCATATTACAGCATGTTTACAGGCTGAACAATAACCCAATAGTGTTGTGAAGCTCACCCATAAAACTCCATGTGGCTGAATGCACTGGTTACTTCCTAATCCTTATATTACTTGATATTTTATCCATTCTGTTTACAGTGCCAACCACATGCTTCCTTCTTTAAAATCTTTGCTCTCCAGGGTTCTTGAACACAACACTTCTCTAGTAATCCTGCTACATTACTTGTTCTCCTTCTTGGTGTCTTTTGCTGGAATCACATCCTCCGTACTTTATTTAAAAGAAAACTTTTTTTAAAAGTATATAACATATACACAAAGCAAAAAAATAAAAATGTGATAGTTTTCAAAGCCTCTTCAACAAGTAGTTACAGGGCAGATCCCAGCGTTTGTCATAGGCTACCATACCATCCTCGAAGGTTTTTTCTTCTAGCTGCTCCAGAATATAGGAGGCTAGAAGGCTTGATGGCCAAGGCCCAAACACCCTTAAAGAGAGGGATGGAAAGATCAAAGGTGATGGTGGAGTTATACAGAGGAGATAGAATTTAACAAATGAATATGATTGTTGAATCATTAGATTGATATCTATTTTAGTCTCCAGTATCTTAGAGAAGCTATAAGTAAAAACCTAAAATTGTGAAATTGTACCCATGTCAAACTCTGAAACAAAAGCTGTAATATGACCTGGAGGAGACTGAAATGTTTCCCATTCTCCACTCTCTCCTTGTAATTGGATCATACAACTATATGTTTTGCAATGAGGCTTTGCTATGCTTCCTCGAACAATAGGTAATGTATAGATTTTTCCCCCTTGATTTAGGTTTTGGTCATGTACGCGGCCATGCAGGAAAGATAGGGGATAAATGTAGACGCTAACAAGAGCCTTCACAACAGGATCCAGAAAAGTATGCCTTAGAAGCAGCCATATTTCTTCCATGGCACTGGAGAAAAAATGATGATTTTTTTTATCATCACAATCAATTTTTTTCTTTTTTGTGTGAAAAATAACATACATAGAAAAAAGCAATAAATTTCAAAGCAAAGCACCACAATTAGTTGTAGAACTGTTTCAGAGTTTGACATGGGTACAATTTCACAATTTTAGGTTTTTACTTATAGCTTCTCTAAGATACTGGAGACTAAAAAAGATATCAATTTAATGACTCAGGATTCATATTCATTTGTTAAATCCTATATCTACTATGTAAGTTCACCATCACCTTTGATCTTTCCATCCCTCTCTTTAAGGGTGTTTGGGCTTTGGCCATTCTAAATTTTACATATTGGAAGGGTCTGTCAATAATATGGGATAGGGAGATGGAACTATCTGATGTTCTGGAGAGGTTTTATGACTTATCTGGACCAGGGACTCATCTGGAGATTATAGGTTTTTGGAAAATTACTCTAGTGCATGGACCCCTTATGGAATCTTATATATTGCCCTAGGTGTTCTTTAAGATTTGCTGGAATGGTACCGGTTGGGGTTTGGCAGGTTATGATAGGTAGCAATGTTTAATTGAAGCTTGCATAAGAGCAATCTCCAGAGTAGGCTCCCAACTCTATTTGAACTCTCTCTGCCACTAATACTTAATTTGTTGCACATCTTTTACCCCTTCTGGTCAGGATGGAATTGCTGATACCACAGTGCCAGGGCCAGACTTATCCCTTGGAGTCATCTTCTATGTTGCCAGGGAAACATTAACCCCTGGATGTTATGTCCCACATACTGGAGAGGGCAATGGTTTCACTTGCAGAGCTGGGCTTAGAGAGAGTGAGACCACATCTGAACAACAAAAGCAGTCCTCCAGAAGTAACTCTTAGGTCTAGCCATAGGTAGGCTAAGCTTCTCCACTGCCTACCTAAGCTTCACAAGAGTAAGTCTCAAGATCAAGGGCTTGGCCTATTGATTTGCGTGTCCCTAAAGTTTGACCAAATATCAACAGATTCCCTGATGTAAAGTTTAAGATATGGAACATATTTTTTCCTCCCATCCCTCAAGGGACATTATAATACTTTTGGATTATCTGCTTAAAATATTATAGGATGTATCCAGGCATTACATTAAGTTATGCAGGTTTAAAGGCCCTCTTTCTTATTCTGGGCTCCCTGTGTTTCAATTGTTCAAATGTTGAACAGATAGGTTGAGTTAGATTATGTGCTACAGAAAATTTCAGATTCAGACAAAATAAACCTTTCTTATTTGAGCTCAAGGAGTATGTGTGGTTCTAAAATATAGACAATGTCTTTCTTAACCCTGTGTTCTGAATTACTTTAACCCTGACCTGATCAACTTAATTCTTGCCTCTAAATACCAGACTACATATATATATATACACACACACATATGAAAGAGCCTTTAAAATCCAGAAATAATAATTAACACTCCAGACTAAATGTGTCTGCTATAAGAGCTTACAATCTAGGCTCCTGTTTTCTTACAAGCATTTTCTAAAGGAAGACCATACAGTAGTTGTTCTTTTACTTCTGACTTATTTTACCTCACCAAATGTCTAACATGCTCATTCACTTTGTTGCATGCTGATAGCTTTGTTCCATTTTGTGGCAGCACAATATTTGATCATATGTATACACCATTGTTCACCAATCTACTTCTCAATCAGTGCATCCTTCAGCCACCTCCATTCATTAGGCATCATGCAGAGGGCCCAAAGTCTACTGCCCATCAACACTCTCAACTTTAGATAATTTCATTGTTCCCAAGACAAAGATAACCAATAAACACACCCTCACCAAATGGGAAATTTAAACCTCATCTTAACCCTTGTCCCTCCTCCCATTATTTACATCTGCTGTTGCTGTGGTCATGCTGATGTTTTCTTTTTAAACATAGCCTATAAAATGCAATAGCAGTTTTCCTCCAGTACCTGGACTTAAACATTCTGTGTAAACAAATCATACTTTTGAAGTCATTCTTGCAAGAAGTAATTTATATTTCTAGTGTTAAACAATGGAACACATTTGTCTCTACAACCCCTTTCAAACTTGTTCATCTTCAATATGGAAATATTACTTATAGACCCACTAGAGAACTGCCTTCGTTTCTATCTATTCCCTTATATTTGAGTTCAACCTTATTAGCTAACTTTTCACCCATCTCTAGCTTCTATGTTTCTCTAAGTCCCTTATACTCTGTATTATAGCCTCTGACTTTACTTTTACCATGGTCATAAAAGTGGAGTCATACAGTATCTATCCTTTTGACTGTATGGATATACAGACTGTATGAAATTTGACAATTTCACTCAGCATTATATCCTCAAGGCTCATTCATCTAGTCATGTGCTTCAGGACGTCATTTCATCTTAGTGCTGCATAATATTCCATTATATGTATATACCACATTTGGTTGATCCACTTGCCTGTTGATGGCCATTTGGTTTGTTTCCATCTTTTGGCAACTGTGAATAATGCTGCTACGAACATTGTGTCATTGCTTTCAGCTTTTCTGGGTATATACCAAGTAGTGCTATTGTTGTATCAACAGGCAACTTGTTATTTAGTTTCCTAAGGGAACACCAAACAGTCTTCCATAGTGGCTGCACCATTATACATTCCCACCAGCAGTGCATAAGTGTCCCAGTTTCTTCACATCCTCTCCAACATTTATAGTTTCCTGCTTGTTTAATAACAGCCATTCTTATAGATGTGAGGTGGTATCTCATTGTAGTCTTGATCTCCATTTCCCTTACAGCCAATGAAAATGAGCATCTTTTCATGTGCTTTTGAGCCATCTGTATTAGCTCTTCAAAAAAATGCCTATACTTATCTCTAGCCCATTTTATAATTGGTTGTTTGTTCTTTTGTTGTTGTGCTGTATAATTTCTTTGTATATACTAGAAATCAAAACCTTGTCCAATATGTGATTTCCAAATATTTCTCCCATTGAGTTGGCTGTCTCTTCACCTTTTTGACAGTCCTTTGAGATGCGAAGCATTTGATTTTGAGGTGTTTCCATTTATCTGTTTTTCCTTTTGTTGCTTGTGCTTTGGGTATGAAGTTTAGGAAGCTACCTCTTATTACTAGGTCTTGAAGATGTTTCTCCACATTTTCTTTCAGAAACTTTAAGGTGTTAGTTTTTATATTTGGGTGTTTGAGCCACTTTGAGTTAATTTTAGTGTAGCATGTAAGATAGGGGTCCTCTTTCATTCTTTTGGCTATTGGTATCCAGTTCTTTCATTCTCAATTATTGTCCCAGTTCAGAGGATTTGGGGGTCTTGTCAAAAATCAGTTGACCATAGATTTGGTGTTCTATTTCTGCACTCCTGATTAGATTCCATTGGTCAGTAGTTCTATCTTTGTGCCAATACAGTGCTATTTTGACCACTGTGGCTTTATAATAGGTTTTAAAGTCAGGAAGTGTTAGTCCTCCCATTTTGTTCTTCTTTGTTAGGATTCTTTCAGGTATTTGGGATCTCTTTCCCTTCCAGATGAATTTGGTAACTAGCTTTTCCAAGTTTTCAAAGTAGGTTGTTGGAATTTTGATCAGTACTATGTTGAATCTGTAGATCAATTGGGGGAGAATTGACATCGTAACTATATTTAGCCTTTCTATCCATGAGCAGAGAATGTCTTGCCACCTATTTAGATCCCGTTGAATTTCTTTAAGCAATGTCATGCAGTTTTCTGTGTACAAGTCCTTTATGTTCCTAGTTAAGTTCACTCCTAAATACTTGATTCTTTTAGTTCCTATTTCGAAAGGAATTTTTCCTTTAACTGACTCAGCTAGGTCATTGCCTGTGCATAGAAACATTACTGATTTTTGCACATTAATTTTATATTCTGCCACCCTGCTGAATTTGTTTATTAGCTCAAGTAGCTTTACTGTAGATCTCTCAGAATCTTCCAAATATAGTATCATATCATCTGCAAATAATGAGAGTTTAACTTCTTCCTTTCCAATTTGGATGCTTTTATTATTTGTCCTTCCTGATTGCTCTAGCTAGGACCTCTAGCACAATGTTGAATAATAGATGTGACAGTAAACATCCGTATCTCTTTCCTGATCTTAGCGGGAAATCTTTCAGGTTCTTCCATTGAGTACAATGCTGGCTATCAGTTTTTTATATATTCCCTTTATCATATTGAGGTAGTTACTTTTGATTCCTATCTTTTGGAGAGTTTTTATCAGAAAAGGATTTGAATTTTGTTGAATGCCTTTTCAGCATCAATCAAGTCATTTTTTCCCTCATTTTGTTAATATGCTGTATGACACTAATTAATTTTGTGTTGAACTATCCCTGCATTCCTGGTATAACCCCACTAAGTCATGGTGTATAATTCTTTCAATGTGTTGTTGGATCCTATTTGCTAATATTTTGTTGAGAATTTTTGCATCTATGTTCATTAGGGAGATTAACCTGTAGTTTTCCTTTTTTATAACATTTTTAGCCTGTTTTGGTATTGAAATGATATTAGGTTCAAAAAATAAGTTAGGTAGGATTCCTTTTCCCTCAATTTTTGGAAGAGTTTAAGCAGGATTGATGTTAGTTCTTTTTGGAATGCTTGATAAAATTCCCCTGTGAATCCATCTAGCCCTGGGCTTTTCTCTGTAGGAAGATTTTTGATGGCAGATTGAATCTCTTTACTTGTGATTGGTTTGCCAAGGTCTATTTCTTTCTGAGTCAGTGTAGTTTGTTTGTGTGTTTCCAGGAATTTGTTCATTTCATCTAAGTTTTCTGGTTTCTTGGCATATAGTTGCTCATAGTATTCACTTATGATTTCTTTTATTTCTTCAGGGTCTGTGGTAATGCATCCATTCTCATTTCTGATTTTGTTTATTTGCATCCTCTCTCCTTTTTCTTTGTCAGTCTTGCTAGTGGCCCATCAATTTTATTGGTTTTCTCAAAGAATCAATTTTTAGTTTTATTGATACTTTTTATTGTTCTTTTGTTCTACCATTCATTTATCTCTGCTTTAATCTTTGTTATTTTTCTTCTTCTAGTTGCTTTGGGGTTTGTTTGCTGTTCCTTCTCAACTTCCTCCAGGTGTGCTGTTAAGACCTCAATTTTTTTTTGGCTTATCTTTTTTTTTCCATTTTTAATTTTTTTTTTTAATACCAGAAAACAACAAACGCAAACACTCATAATTTTTGATCATTCCATTCTACATATATAATCAGTAAATCACAATATCATCACATATTGCATATTCTTCATCATGATCATTTCTCGGAATATTTTCATCTATTCAGAAAAAGAAATAAAAAGAAAACAGAAAAAAATTCATACATACCACACCCCCCACCCCTCCCCCTCACCGATCACTAACATTTCACTCTAAATTTATTTTAACATTTGTTCCCCCTATTATTCATCTTTATTCCATGTGTTTAAAGACATTGATTTTTGTTCTTTCTTGCTTTTTAATATAGGTATTTAGGGCAATAACTTTACCTCTCAGCACAGTCTTTGCCACATCCCATATGTTCTGATAAGTTGTATTCTCATTTTCATTCATCTTCAGATAGCTACTGACTTGTCTAGCAATTTCTACTTTGACCCACTGATCATTAAAGAGTGTGTTATTTAATCTCCATATATTTGTAAATGTTCTCATTCTTTGGTGGTTATTGAGATCCAGCTTCATCCCATTGGGATCAGAGAAAGTGCTTTGAATAATTTCAGTGTTTTTAAATTTATAAAGACCTGTCTTGTGCCCCAGCATATGATCTCTCCTGGAGAATGTTCCATGAGGACTAGAGAAAAATGTATATCCTTGTGCTTTGGGGTGCAATGACCTATATATGTCTGTTAAATCTAATTCATTTATTAAGTTATTTAACTTCTTTTATTTTGTCATTGATCTTCTGTCTACTTGTTCTGTCTATAGAAGAGAGTGGTGTATTCAAGTCTTCGACTATTGTTGTTGAAACATCTATTGCTCCCTTCAGTTTTGCCAGTGTCTTTCTCATGTACTTTGGAGCTCCTTGATTAGGAGCATAAACATTTATGATTGTTATATCTTCTTGGTGAATTGACCCTTTAATTAGTATATAGTGTCCTTCTTTGTCTGTTATGATGTCTTTACATTTAAAATTAATTTTGTCCAATATTAAAGCAGTTATTCCTGCTTTCTTTTGGTTACAACTTGCATGGAAAATCCTCCATCCTTTCACTTTCAATCTATCTGTATCCTTGTGTTAAGATGAGTCTCTTGTTACCACATATACCTGGATTATATTTCTTAATCCATTCTGCCAATTTATATCTATTAATAGATAAGTTTAGTCTGTTAACATTCAAAATTATTACTGAAAAGGCATTTCTTTAATCCACCATCTTATCTTTCTTATTTTCTGTATGAACTCAGTCTTATGTGGTTTCCTTTGTATGTAGTAGATTTGACAGACTGAGTAGTATGTGTCTTGGGGAAGGCCTATTTGGATTTACTCTGTTTGGAGTTCTTTGGGTTTCTTTGACTGGTATATTTAGGTCCTTTATAAGGCTTCAGAAGTTTTCCCTCATTATATCTTCAACTACTCTTCCTCACATTTTGCTCCTTTCTTCTCCTTTTGGGACATCAATGGTTTTTATATTTGTGTCCTTTGTTTCATCTATCATTTCCCCGACATCCAATTCAAATTTTTCCATCTTTTTTGCCATTTGCTGTTTGAGTCTTCAAAGTCAATTATGCTGTCCTCTATATCACTTATTATTTCTTCTCTCTCTTCACATCTGGTGTTGTGTGTCTCTAGTATGTTTTTTTTAATTTGGTCAACAGAGTTTTAATCTCTGTGATATCTGCTGTTTTTCTATTTATTCTTTTAACTACCTCTTTGTTCTCTTTTACTGTCTTCATGATCTTTATGTCATTTGTCATCCCACTTATTTTATTAAGCAGAGTTCTATCAATATCTTTGATTAGTTATTCCAACACCTGTCTCTCCTCTGGTGTTTTAATTTGGTCACTAGGTAGGGCTATATCTCTCTGCATTGTGATAAGCTTAGTGATCTTCTGTTGTTTTCATCTCATGTAAGTATCTTGATTGATTTACTTTTGGAGTTGGTTTCTTTCAGCAGTCTAAGGCCTTGTGTTTGCAGGATTGTCTTTCAGCAGGGAGCAGGGTATGGGGCAGGACACAGCAGTATGCTGATTTATTTCATGGCAGGTATAGGTGCAGGTTGGGGATGTTACACTGATGCTTGTGAATGTGGGCACCCAGCAGTCAGGGAGAATGTAGCTGTGTGGGTGCACCTGTTGGGTGCATAACTCTGTTTGTGTGTTGGTCTAGAGTATGGGGTCTTTTGTCCACATGTGTAGAGCTGTGGTAGCAGGTCAACATTATGCCTTCATGGGTTGATGGCACATGTGGTCCGGCAGCACAGGTCAGCACTCTCTCAGAGCTGGGAAGTGTGACTGAGTGCCGTGCGCATGTGTGATTGAAGGACTGACATAAATAGAAGATCCCAGAGCTAAAGGATCTGAGTGGGGTCCTGTCCTCATGTGCAGGACTAGGAGTTCTGTAAACTGATGCACAGAGCACAGGGTGGGTGGGGTGAGGCTGTGCAACCCTGTGGGCAGGGGGGTGAGAGGTAGCTTAGATACAGAGGTTATTGCCGATAGCCTTTATGCACTGGCAACAGCATGCAGGGAACGGGGAGGGGGAGGTAGTGCTTGGGAGGGGTACAGAGGAGGTCGGTCAGGCTGCACTTGGGGCAGGGATATGGGGCAGGTATGAGTGCTGGGGGCTGGTGGGCAGAGGTGCTTAGAGTACAAGGAATGGGAGCAGTGATGAGATTTGGGTGCCTGGGATGTGGGGTGAGTTGTGAGTCATGGGGCTGTGCAGGTGAGGGTAGTGAGCCCAAGGAATATGACCTGGCTTACTTCTTAACCCCAGTTCCTGTCCATGCACTCCCTCAGGCTCCTCACCTCCATGCCAGGCTCCAGCTTTCTGGTTCTCAGTTCCTCAACCTCTGCCACCAGGGCTGCTCTAAGTGGTGCAGGAAGCTCTACCAGGTTAGTGACACTCTTGAATCGTGGTTTCAGTCACCCTTTTGTCCCTTCCCTAAAATTTTCATGGAGCAGGGCTGATCTTGAGCTATTCTATTTGGTCATCTTCCTGGAAGTACCCTCCCTCTGTACTTTTAAATGTTATCTGTATTCTGAAGACTCCACATGTATATCTCCAGCCCTGGTTCCTCCCCTGTACTCCAATCAGTGTATCAATTGCTTATCTGACATCTCCAGTTGTATATCTAATAGAGATCTGACTTTTATCATGATGTGCTAGTTTGAGGCTGTTATGTATCCCAATGGAGGCATGTCCTTTAATATTCATTCAATACTGCTGGGTGGGAGCTTTTTGGTTGTTTCCATGGATATGTGACCTCACCCAGTTATGGGTGATAAGGTTTTTTTTTTTTTTTTTTTTTTTTTTTTGCATAAGCAGCACCAGAAACTGAACCCAGGTATCCAGCAAGCCAGGCAAGAATTCTGTCACTGAGCCACCATCACATCACCTGGGAGGTAATTTTGATTAGTTGGTTTCCATAGAGATTTGTCTCCACCCTTTCAAAGTCTGTTTCTTACTGGAGGCTTTAAGAGGAAACCACTTTTGAAAAAGCTTTAGAGCAACCAGAGCCAACAGAGCCCACACAGCTGGACTTTGAAGATGAAGAAAGAAATCACCTCTGGGGCAGCTTCATGAAACAAGAGGCCAGGAGACAAAGCCAGCAGCAATTGTCATGTGCTTTCCCAGCTCAAGGAGAAACCCCAAACTCCATCCTTCATTGAAGGTAACCTTTCGTTGATGGCTTAATTTGAACATTTTCACAGCCTTAGAACTGTAAACTTACAACTTATTAAGTTCCCTTTTGAAAAAAGCTGTTCCATTTCTAGTATATCACATTCCAACAGCTTGCAAACTACACTTAGGGGACAAAAAACCATTGGTTTCATACTTCACAACTTCTCCTTTCCCTTTCCGTCTCAACTATGATTCCCATCCATACTCCCAAAAGCTCATTCCAGCACCCAGTCATCCTTTTCTTCTCTTTTTCTTCATTGTTATCCTCAAGGAATGTTGGGGATATTCATCCAAAATTCAGCAAGTCCAGTTACCTAGCCCCTTCATACATTTCCTGAGTGATACTTTGTCTCACCATACCTGCTGCTCATCTTCTTTAGCCCTCATGCTCTTTTCACACTGGGTTGGCATCCCTCCTTTCCCTCATGCACTCTATTCTATTTGGGCTTTGGAGTGAACAGAGCTCTACTCTGCACATCTTTTGTTCCCCTTCTGACTGGAACTCTTTCCCAGTGATTTTTATGAAACTAGGTCCTTTACAACAGTTAAGTCTCAGTTCATTAATGGTTTGAGCATTCCAGCTGAAGCTTCCCCTTCCCCACCCTTCTTAAGCAGTCATTCTATCTCTTTACCTGCTGTATTTTCCTCATGGCACTTCTTATTATCTGCCATTTTATTAATTTAATTGCCATCATGTTTTTTCTCACAATTATATAAGCAACTTGAGGGCATGGATTTTTTTGTTCTACTACTCACCTCACACCTGAAAATTAGATCAGAGTTTAATGAATAATAGGTGGTGGATAAAATAACTGCTGAGTGAATTGAATGAATGAAATACAAATATGTGTTACTATTAAAAATATGCCACCACCACTATATAGGAATCTTTTTTGAAATGACCAGAGTTACAAAGCAAGAAAGGAGTGGATATTACTGTTTTTCCCTTAAAAAAGAATCGTATTGAGATGTGTTGCTATATAAAAGTATTGACTATAGGCATATCTCATGGCATTAAAATAATATATTTTCTCAGATATTATCAGATTAACCCTTAAGTTTATTTAAACAATATTTTCTGTTACTAGATTGTAATTTCTCAAGATGATAAAGCCATAGGCTTCAAATTTTAATTAAATGATTTAGAATTTAACAGAACAGTACTTGGTTCAGCAAAAATTCTCAAAGTTGCCTCTGTTATCTGAGAGTGTAAAGTCATGAATTGGCTAAAAGATAAATGTATTGTGAAAGTTAGGGTGGTGATTACCATGGCAATCAAATCAGCAGGGAAGAAAGGTGCAGCTTGATTGGTTTATTATTAGGAAAATTGTTAAATATGTATGGAGATACCTTCTCCATTAGAGACTGTTGTTTGCACGTGAAAATAAAACTAAACAAAGTCACTATCACTGACAAGTTTATACACAAAAATCCAGAAAAAAATCCTTTTGAACTTTTGCTCTTTCTATACCTATTTGAAGATTAGACACACCATTTATTTTCCATTATGTTCTAGCAAATAAAGAAACACACATCTATTTAATATCTACCATGGGCCATATTTTATAAACATGATCATTTGAATTACTGTTATTCTAATATCAGATGTCAGCAAGTGAGGTTACTAGTAACTGAATTCAACTCTGCTTTCAAATAGAGGTAACAAAACAACCACTGCAACCTCTAGCATTTATTATTATGAGTCTGGCATACTGCTAAGCATTTTACATGCATAATTTAATTTCATTTAATTCTTACAGTGAACACCATATGTTGTATTACTTTCCTGAGAAAACTTAAGTTCTGTGATATTAGGTATTTTGCCCAATGTTATGGACATGTTAGGATCCAACCCAGGTTTGCATTCATCTGACACCCAGATCTGTGGTATTCATACACACAGTGCTTCCAGAAGTTGGTATTCTTTCTACAAAGCTTTCCCACCAATGGTATCAAGAAACTTTTGTCTAATATTGGTTTTCTCCTTTTAGGTTAGTTTCTAAATGGGGTGCATTTATCAGATATGCGCAACATGTTGGATCAGGGATTTGATGTTGGTTGGGTGCACGAAGAGGAGAGTGGGAGGAAGAAGCTGCTGAGAAAGTAACAAAACAAACAGAAAGTGATGTTCAACAGGTAGAGTTTGGTCAGAACTTCTATTAAGAATGCTGAGCTGCAGAGGTGGCCTCTCCCTCTCAGGAACTCTGCAAATATACTTACTTCTGTCCTCTCCTAAAATGGACATTATTCCCAGGGGCATACATCACTCTGGCAACATGGGACATGACTGCCAGGGATGAGCCAGATGTTGGCATTGTAAGATTCATAATGCCTTGACCAAAAGGGAGATAAGAAATGGACCAAATTAAAGTTTCAGTGGCTACGACTTTTCAAATAGAGTAAAGAGGTCATTCTGGAGGTTATTCTTATGCATTATATAGATATTCCCTTTTAGTATTTAGGGTATTAGAATAATTAGAAAGAAATGCCTGAAACTGTTGAACTATAATCCAGTAGATGTGATTCTTGAAGATGATTATATAACTATATAGCTTTCATCATGTGACCCTGTGATTGTGAAAACCTTGTGACTGACATTCTTTTAACCAGTGAGTGAGCGGATGAGTAATTAAACAAAGACAAAATAAATAAATGAAAAATAAGGCAATAAGGTGTATAGGAAGTCGGTGTTCTTTTTTATTTTATTACGTTTTTTGAGTAATGAAAATCTTCTAAAATTCAGCATGATGATGATTGCACAAATATACCATGACACTGTGAGCCATTGATTGTAAACTTTGGATAATTATATGATATGTGACTATATCTCAATAAAACTGCATTTAGAAAGAGTGTTGAGATAGCTAATATTGTAAAATTTAACAGTGATAGAACACATTCCTTTACAAAATAGGAGTTAATGTATCTGCTAGCTGGATACATTTCCGTCTTAATAAACACACTGTTAAAAACACAGGGATTCTCATTATTTAAAGATTTCTTATTTGTGAAGTCATCTACTCACTAAAATTAATTTCTAACACCAAAATCAATACTTGTGGCAATTTTATGGTCATTTGCAGATATGCACAGAGGGGTGAAAAGTTTGATTTCCCAGCTGAGGACATATAAGATGACATGCTACCTCCTTGTTTCAATTCTTATATCATAGACAAGTATCCTATCAGAGTAAATTTGGTGACATGTTTTTTGGTGGGTTTTTTTTTTTTTTTTGCATTTTTGTGCTTTTTGTTGTTGAGTTTACTCTTTAAAATGGTCCTCAAACATTGTGCTGAAGTGCTGTCTGGTGTACCTTAAAAGAAAGAAGGGTGTGATTGGCAGAGAAAATATGTGCATTAGATAAACTACATTCAGGCATAAATTGTAGTGTTGTTGGCTATGAGGTAAATGCTATTTAGAGTTAATGAATCATCAATATGTATGAAATATGGTGTTTTTAAACAAAAATCATAAAACCAAGTTACGTATTGATCAGTACATTAAAATTTTGCAACTAGAGGCTCATAAGACTCTAAACTTGAATTTCCCCTGGAAACAATGGTTCAGTAGTCACTAATCCAATGTTTGTGGTAAATTTATAGAGCACATCTACTGCCAATAATGAGAATCAACTGTGCATATGCTATTTTATTTCTCCTCAAATTTGTGCTCCCAGTAAACTAGCCTAAATCATATAGTGATTAAGAAAACAGAAAGTAAAATTTAAATAAGTATTTGCAAATTGATGCTAAAAATATTAATCCACAGTGATGCTTAGCTACTAGTTTTTCATTTCTGATGAAGTATCAGAAGGGACCTGTAAAAATGGCACATTTTCGTAAACATGAGCATTAGGTAATAATGAAGTTTTCAAACCCTGTTTCTGAAAATGAGCTATCTACCTTATAGAAAGCTGGAAATACTTTGTTTCAGGATTACTCTAATAATTCAATCTAGCCCACACCTAAATCCTGAACAATTCTATTTATATTGATCTATGGCAGCCATATATCAGCATCACTTCTCTCACAGTGGTAGATACAAAATAAGTTGAAGACAAGCCTTAGCTCACAAGGCATTGGAAATTATGTTGGAGTGACAAAGCACATATATAAAACATTAAAGATACACTTGGAAGACATTGAGAAAGCTGATAGAGATCTCAGTCTCAATTCATTGTATGTGTTATAAAACAGCATTTCTAATACTTACCATTTTCATATATTCCATATCTTCTCTGATCTGTTTAAATCTTTTATGATTTATGTCTACCAGAAATTTTAATTATATGAAATATGAAAACAATTGCTGCCACCTCGAATTTAAATTTATATGTTCTTGGAACTGATAATGTCTAAATTTAGCCTTCAAATGCCTTTCAATATGTAAATGTGCTCTTCAAGGCAAGTTTGGCTTTATTATTATTGTAATTGGAGCTAAGCGTTTTGGCAAAATACTTTTGCCACAAGAGGTTGAGAATCATTAAAACAGTTTTTATGTCAGCTACCTGCACCCTCCCCCCCGGAAAAACAAAGAAAAATATTCAAAGTAACTGTTGGGGATGAAACCATGGTCCTTGTAAAGAAATATTCAAGACTTCATTCACGTTCCTGTGGGTATGAACCTATTTCTAAATAAATCTTTTGAAACTGCTATTTTCAGTTAAGATGTAGCCAAATCAGAATGGGTAATTTTCTAAATGATTGGAGATCTTACAAAGAGAAGAAAGTTGGCTACACATAATCACAGAAATTCACAAGAAGAGCATTCAGTGGAAACTGGAAGATCAGATAAATGGAGAGAGAATGACTAGGCCATGGGAGGGAAATATGAAAGCCAAGGAAACCCAAAGATTGTGGGGCCAGCAACAGAACACTACAGACTTTGGAGAGAAAGAATATCCTGCCAAGAACTTGAATTTGGACTTTTTGCCCGTGAAACCATGAGACAATGAGTTTCTGTTGTTAAGCCAATTACCATGTGATATTTGTCATAGCAGCCATGGCAAACTAAGACAGAAAGTAATAGGGCACTATGAAATATAATTAAGAACTCAGTCCAGCAGATATCAATAACTTGCTGGAAGCCCGATAATATAGTAGGCTAGGAATTTAAACCCAAGGTTAGCTGAGATAGTACATTCCAAATGGTATACCTCATAGCTCCTCCTCTCCATCAATGAAAAGGTAGGATTTGAACAGACTGAGGAAAGTGGAAAAGATCATTCATGCACTGATATTACACAAGCAATGTTGCTGAGGTAGAAATGACCATAAAAGATGTGGGACATAGCAGGAAGCTTTGGATATCATGGTGAGGAGAAAAAGATAAATCCTGGAATGACCTCACTAATGAAGTGCTTTCTTATTTGGAGTTTTTGGAACAAGATTGGATTTGTTCTGATGAGGAAAAAACAATTAACAACAATAAACTTTGAATTCCTTTATGAGTGGGATGACAAAGAGATATGGGGATTCATCTAGAGACTGCTTGCTCAACAGTTTGAACATCAAAAAAAACAAAAACTTAGAAAATTTAGCCTTTTGAGGAAGAGATATGATAAGACTTAGGAATAGGATAATGAAACAAGTAATAGAAGAATCAAGAGACCGAATATGCGTTAAGAAGAAGGTTAAGTAAAACGCTTCTCTGAAATCAGGTATTTGAGGAACTAGGAGAATGATGTGACCAATGACTGAAAAAGGGTTTCTGCTAAAGAAAGTCAATTAAAAAAAATTAATTTACTTTTCGCATGGCCAGAAACAGAGAAGAAGTGAGTCATCACTGATCTGGCCTGCTAATGCGGGATTTCAGGCTTTGATAAATATTTGGACATTTTTCCTTGATTTCAAAAATTCTCAATCATAATTGCTATATTCTGGAACAAGAAATCAGATATTTAAAATAATTTTTGATATTTGGATGAAGAGCAATATGTACAAAATTTTAATATCATTATTACTATAATTTTAAATACATTCCTTATAAATAATTGATGGCTGTTATTTATTCATCATCAAATTAGAAATTCATATTGAAGTTAAGCACGCTTCCTGAAAGAAAATTTCTATTTTTTGCCAGTGAAGTTATGTGGAAAAATCACAAAAGCTTATGACTGACTGATTGTCTTAATATTCATAAAATGTCCAAAGTGTGTTCAGTGCCCTCCAGATTACATTAAAATGGAACATCAGCAGTGACAGCAACAACACCAAAGCAACTAACATAAAACATTCACTTTTCTGGTTGGGTAACATAACATGTCAAAGATACAATGAGTTGTAGTTTAACCTTAAAAGAAATACTAGGACCAAATATTAATTTCTCAGCAACTACCTCCTTCAAATCACTCCATGAATGCCAATTATGTATAAGCTCTAAACACATGTATTTTATTTGTTACATGCTGGAAACCTGTTCCAAATCTAAATCTATTCCAAACCTACTGAACAAGAACAGGCATTATTGAAAACTCATTCTCTTCTCATTCTTTTGTCCCTTTAACCCTATAGCAGAGAGAACAGCCAGATTGAATTCATTTCTTCTGAAGCATTCCTTGATCCCACCTGCTACGTCACCCCTAAGCTAGTGGTATTTTTGCAAAAACTTTTTCTTGAGGCATTTGAGCATGATAGTAAAAAGCATAAGCTTGGAGTTAGGGTGTATAGGGAAGAATTCTGGTTTCATCGTAGTTTTTTGACTGACCTTGAAAAAGTAATTTGAACTTCACTTTTCTCAGTTGCAAAATGAAGCTGATAATAATGGCAACATTAAAGAGTTGTTGGGTTCAGCCAATGGTGTGTTGCACATATGGAACTCCAGTAATTACAATTAATATTACTATCATTAAAGATTATTTTTTATTGTTGCTATAGTTGCAGATAAGCATTCAGCATATTAAAGACCTACCTGTTCATTTGCCTATCTGTCTGGTCTCTTTCAAGTGTTCTCTTGGCATTATATACCTCCTATTCTAAAATAAAGAAAAGAAAAAGGGGGATTTTAAGAATGAAGAGAACTCTATCTTCTCAAATACCTGATTCCATATGATGGAAACTCTTCAGGGAATGGCTGTTAAATTCTTCAAATGTCCTTGACATTATGAAAACTCTTCCATCTATGAAGAGTTTAAGTCAGAGAGAAGTATCGAGTAAACACCCTGAAGTTAGAGTGTATCCAATGCTAGATGGAGGGGCTTGTCAATTCAATTATCATTTGACTTGGACATCATCTTCCCAGGACAAAATGGGGTAGATTGAAAGAACTTTGAATGACTAGGAGAGGAAAGATGGTACTGGTAAGGATAAAGGACAGAGCAGTGGTTTTCAAACTTGAAATATGAATAGGAATCACTGGGAAAGCTTGTTAAAACAGCTTAATAAGCCACATCCCCATAGAATCTGATGCTTGGGGGAGATTTGACATTTCGCATTTTGAATAAGCCCCCAGGTGATGCAAATGAGATGAATCTGAGAGCCACACTTTGAGAACCACTTGAATAAAAGAAGAAAGAAATGATTACCCATTTGCTATTGAATGACTTATTCTCTGTTCTTTCTATTTCATTGGTTCTCAATAATTAACTAAGGAAGGTAAAGGAAAAGGTCAAAGATTCTTATTTTAGAAACATTTTAGGATATCAATAGCAGCAATATGTTGTCATTTATTTTATGCAAATATCTTTCTGTATACCAAACACAATATATACAATAGGCCTTTAAGAAAGGTGTTTTAGTAGCCACTTCTGGTATCAAGAATTTGTTTTGGTTTACTAATGCTGCTGGAATGCAATATCCTAGAAACGGATTGGCTTTTATAAAGGAGATTTATTGAATTATGAGGTTACAGTTCTAAAACCACAAAAATGTTCAGCAAAAGGTATCCAGAGAAAGATACATTGACTCAAGAAAGGCCAGTGGTATCTAGAATACCTCATGAGGTGGGAAGGCATACGGCTGGCATATGCTGGTCCTTTGGCTTCTGGTTTTAAACACCTTACCCGAGTGTTTTCTTTCTATATCTTCAAATGTCTTTGTCTGTTTTGGCTCTGAGATTTTTCCAAAATGATTCCCTCTTAAAGGACTCCAGAAAGTCGATTAAGACCCATACTTGAATGGGCAGAGACACATCTCTCTGGAAACCACTTAATTAAAGGGTCCCATCCCCAACTTGGGTGTGTCACATCTCCATAGAAGCAACCTAATCAAAATTTCCCAACCTAAACAGCAGGTTTGCACCCACAAGACTGGATAAAGATTAGGAAAAAGAACATGGCAATTCTGGGGTTCATAACAATTTCAAACTAACACAGAAGGGCAATCGCCTTCTGTGAACATTTTTTCAGAAGGGAAAAATAAAATACAAAGAAGTTAAGTATTCTGTCTAAAGTAATGCAGCAAAAATTGTTTGAGCCACAATTTAAACTCATACTTGATGATACTATATTCTACTCTTTTGATCTCGTGTGCTAAGTTCCCAAATGGGTGGTTGTCAGCTGGTCATGCGAGACTGCAGGGAGATAGCGAGGAGGAGGATGACAGCAAGAAGATGAAGAATTCATGATGTTGGACAGTAATCTCATTAAAGCTTCCAATGTCAGACTTTTCCAAACATTCTTCCGTCTCTAAAACTCCCATGAGAATATGCCATAACCTGCAGATAAATATGATTCACAATTTTACTTTAAATTTTTGTTTCTTAGCATTGGACACTTTGTAAACATCCATACCATACTTCTTTATTTGTCTCTAAACGTGATGGCTAAGTGGGTGCATGCATATGGGTGTACAAATTTCTGGGTAAGGCAAAAAATATTCCTAAACAATTTTATTCAGTGCTTATTCTAGTTCAAGCATCCATGTGTTTGCAAATGTATGTGTATTTGACAGTGTGTAAAAAAGGCTCGTGAACATTTCTATTTTTCAACTTTGCCTTTAGATGTTTTGAGGGAGTTTAGTCAAGTATTTAATCTCTCCTCACGCTTTCTTTTCCCAGGGCTAAATAAAGCTCCTTTACTTTTCTGTTTAAAATCTATGCCTCATGCCTAAAAAGAATTACTTCTGGATATTTCTTGCAGGTGAATGACTGGCACAAGCCAGGGACTTGATAATAATTCTTCACTGAATAAATAAACAATTTTCTGCACTCTGCTAATACAAGAAATGGATGAAAATCGATAAATAATTTGTTTCCAAATGAAAGTCAAATCCCATTTAATTATCACTTTAAAAAATTTTAAGGCCGCATTATATTTGTCAAAAGGAAGCCAAAGGAGAAAATAGAAAAGAAGATAAAGATAGAAAAGAGATGATAAAAAGAAAGAGTAGAGGGAGAAAATAATTTAATGTGCTTATGTTGATTAGCAGTGACCTAAATAATAAAAAGCATTTTGAAAATTTAATACCCAGTAAAATGGTATGAGCAATGACTTTTGATTTATGAAACAGGATTTGAATTCCAATTCTACCATTTCCCTTGGACAACTAATTTAGCTTTCCACATTTCAATTTTGTTTACTATTAAAAATATGAGAACATAATTCTTGAATAGATTGTTGCGAAGGCTAATGAGATAACTACTAGAGTATTTGAGAGAGCTCATGAGGTTGATGTTCAGCTACGATGATAATAATAACTCTATTATTATATTATTTTGAATATATTCAGCCTCAAATCCAAACCCAGAGTCTACCCTCCTTTGCCCATTTCCATTTCCACCATCTCATTTGACCTACTATTGCAGTCCGTATGAACTCTTGAACTAGACTTCTGGCTGATATTCTATTTCTAATGTCTTTTGGTTTCAATTCCTAGTGGAATCATTCTAAAACATAGATCTGAAGCTATTATTTCTCTGTTTAAGGAAGTAAATTATGTCAATAACGTTCAAAGCACCTATATTCACAAAACACACTTAGCACGGTCATATTGTTTCTCTTTTCATTACAAACCTGGGAATAAAACCTCTCCATCCATAAGTTATTAGATGAAGATACCAAAATTTGGAGAAATCAAGCAAGTTTCATACATTCTAAGATGAGTAAGTAGCAGAGGCAAGATAATGAAGATGCAGGCTTTGACTACTGGTCATTGAATAAAGCACAAACTCCTTAGAAAACCATGAATGATGCCTTTCAACATGTCCTTAATTTATATCCACCATCCTGAGCACACCATGGCCACATGAGATGTCCAGGTGGTTCTTCTACTTTCATGTATCTGTGCCTTTTCAAGTGCTGCTCCTCCTCCTACTATACCCCTCCATCTCCCTTTTTCTTGAATACAACATAGTATCCTTTTAATCCATGGCTACATGAGACCTCTTCTTTGCAGCTTCTCTTGACACCTACAGAATCATTTTTCATTTTGGTGGCTTGCATGTAACCCATGCACATCCCTCCACAATTGTGAGTTTTTGTGCTTGTCTCCTGAAGCAGGCTATGGGCTCCCAGGGGCAAGAGCTAATCCTTGTCTATCTTGGTAATTCCAGTGCCTCACACAGACACCAGTGCTAAGGAGGAACTTGATAACCATGTGATGAAGGAATTTACATGAAAACAGTAGATGAAGTAGTTAGATCCAGAGCACCACTGAGATATTGCCCCAACTTCTAATGTAAAGAAAATGAGAAAGTATACCTTTATCTAATTGGATTTATATTACTGTATTTTACTAGATATGGTGTAGGCAAGGATTGGTTCTTTTATATTCTTTCTCTCATTTATAGAGGCATACTTTCTCATTTTTTTTACATGAACATGAATATGTGGTATGGGTGTCCCAGAAGGAGAAGAGAAAGGAAAGGGGGCAGAAAGTATAATGGAGATAATTGAATGGAAATTTTGCAACTCTTATGAAAGACATAAAACTACAGGTCAAAGAAGTGCAGCATATGCCGAGCAGCACATATCCAAATTGGCTTATGCCAAGACATTTAATAATCAGATTGTCAAATATAAAAGACAAAGAGAGAATTCTGAAAGCAGCAAATGAAAAATGTTCCATCACGTAAAAAGGAAGCTTGATAAGACTATGTGGATCTCTCAGAAAAAAACATGGAGGTGAAAAGGCAATGGGATGATATATTTAAAATACTGAAAGAGAAAAACTGTCAATCAAGAACTCTATTTTGAGTAAAAGTGTCCTTCAAAAATGAGGGAAAGTTTAAAATATTTACAGAGAAACACACAGAGAATTCATGAACAAGAGACCTGCTCTATAAGAAACATTAAAGGGAACATTATACGCAGAGAGGAAAATTCAGAAGAGAGAGGGTTGGAGAAAAGTGTAGAGATGAAGATCAGCAGGAAGGGTAATTAATAGGCTTACAAGAGAAAAAGGTAAAGCACAGTAAACATAATCTAAAAGAAAAATGGTTGACGAAAGTAAAGCCTTTAACAGTAATAACATTAAATATTAATGGACTAAACTCCCCAATAAAAAGACGTAGGTAGGCAGAATAGGAAAAGAAGCAGGATCTGTCTATATGCTGTCTACAAGAGAGTCACTTAAGACCCCAAGGACAAGAAAAGGTTGAAAGTGAAAGATATTCCATGCAAACAACAACCAGAAAAGAGCAGTGATAGTAATATCAGACAAGTTAGATTTCAAAAGTAAAATAATTAAAAGAGACAAAGAAGGGCACTATGCATTAACAAAATGGACAATTCATTGAAAGACATAGCAATCATAAATATCTATGCACTGAGCCATAGTGACCCAAATTACATGAGGCAAACACTGACAACAATGAGGAGAAAATAAGATACTTCTAAAACAGTAGTGGAGACTACAATTTACCACTCTCATTAATGGATAGAACATCCAGAGAGAGGTTTGATAAGGAAACAGAGATTCTGAACACTAAGAAAAATGAACTAGACTTAACAAACAGTTACAGAACATTGCAACCAACACCAACAGGATACACATTCTGAAGGAGGGATCTGTGGTGTGTACATACAATTAACTATTAAGCAACTGCAGGAAGGAGTGAAGCTGAGTGAAATAAGCCAGAAATACAGGGACAAACATTATAATGCCTCATTAATATGGGCTAATTTTAATGTGCAAACTTCAAAAATTTAATTTGAAAGCATAGATTATCAGGTGAAGGTCTATTGTAAAGATTTTTAGACTGTAAGCTCTTACAGCAGTCATAGCTATTCCACAGCTGTAACCATTATTTCCAAATTATGAGATACTGAACTTTTTGCATATAACCTGGTCATCCATGTAACATTAGGTATTTGTGTGGTTTCTGAGGCATAGAACTAGAGTTCTACAGCTATTGAAAGTCAACATTACACCATACAGCAACTGAAAAAGTGATCAGACTTCAATTAGAGATATGAATGAAGCTGATCTGAGTAGGAATAAGGCAAATCAAACTAAAGGGTAGAGGATGATATTGACTGTATTTTAAAGGTTTAGTTTCTGTTTGAGACCAAAGGAAAGGATGTTTATTTTGTGCAAAATTTATATATACAATAGCACACTGTCTAATTTAACTTGCATGGTCAGCTTACTTGAACACCAAAATTACATGGAACCATGAATAGGGAGCAAAATATTGTTTGGTTTTTATAGGTTGATAGGATGCCCCAATACCCTGCAGAGTAAAGTGGGCAGATTAAAAAGTATTTGCAAAATCCCCTCAGAGAACAGGGAAAATGGTGGAAATATTAAACTTCTCCACCTGGGGCAGGCCTGATGTTCTCTCAAGTACTGGAGACTACCAATTTGATGGGACAGGCCCCTAATCTTGGGTCTTGCCCTTACGGAACTTATTCCTGCAAAAGAGAGGCTAAGCCCACTTATGATTATGCCTAAGTGTCACCTCCAGAGAACCTCTTTTGTTGCTCAGACATAGAGAACCCCTTTTGTTGCTCAGACATAGCATCTCTCTAAGTTCTCTCCCCTATGTGAGACATGACTCTAAGAAGTGTAAGTCTCCCTGGCAATATGGGACATGACTCCAGGGGACGAGCCTGGCCCTGGCATTGTGGAAGTGAGAAAGCCTTCTTGATAAAAAGGGGGAAGAGAGAAATGAGAGAAAATAAAGTTTCTGTGACTGACAGTTTTCAAATAGAGTTGAGAGGTCTTTCTGGAATTTATTTTTATGCAGTATATAGATATCCCTTTGCTTTTTATTTTTTTATTTTTGGAGTGGCTAAAGTGAAATACCTGAAACTGTTGAACTGTAATCAAATAGTCTGGATTTTGAAGATAATAGAATAAATTATAGAGCTTTTAAGGTGTGAACATGTGAGTTGAAAACCTTGTGACTGATGCTTCCCTTATCCATCTATTATAATAAATGTCCAAAAATTTATTGTGATGAATGCACAGATTTATGGTGATACTGTGAACCATTGTTCAAAAATCATTGAAAAAAAAAGTAGATAGAACATTGGTTAACTTTCCTTGTCTCAGGGATTACAAGGGTAGGAACTTATTTTTGTAGTGGCCAATCAGACATATGAGAGGAGGTGCATGATTTTTAATAAAAATGTGTACTATTTTCATCTCTGGTAAATGGTAATGTCTACATGTTAATAAATGCTTATGCATAAATGCATACATACTTGTTAATAAATAATGCTTTTCAACTGATTACTTCATATTTCACTTCCAATCTTTGACCTGAGTTTACAAATGTTGAAAATACATTTATATTTTTTGTTAATAAAGATCTCAGATTTTCAGATGAAGCTCAAAATGCTAGAGTATCTTTAATTCAATTCATTTTGCCAATATTGGGTTCCCTCTGAAATAAGAGAGCTCTCCATGTTGCAGCCTTCTGATAAAGTGATTTGGTGCTCAGTGACAGAGAGAAAGTAAATGAGCTCAGTGGATGATATTACAGGAAGGAATCAAAGACTCAGTTTGACAGAGTATTAATCTAAAAGTTCTCTTCCCTCCCCCCTTCATGGGAGTTCATAATGATGATGTAGTAACTGATAGATTTGTCATATTTTACTGGGATGCTTTTTTATTAAAAAGTCTTCATCATTATCTTTTTCATTCATGATGACTTCATATAGAATTTCCTTACAACGTGCTTCAGTAAAAAATGAGGCGTTAGTTATTAGCACTACTTGAGTCAATTTGGAGAAATCCAATTAGTTACTTTGAAGCAGGGTAAATTGATGGGGAAGACTTATTTATATACTGTTGTCTTGTGTCAAGCAATGTGAAGTTTTTTCTAAAATATAAGACAGAAATAAAGAAATATAGAAATGAAAGAAAGAGATGAAGGAAGAAAGGAAAGAAAGAAGGAAGGAAGGAAGGAAAGAAAGAAGGAAGGAAAGAAGGAAGGAAGGAAGGAAGGAAGGAAGGAAGGAAGGAAGGAAGGAAGGAAGGAAGGAAAGAAGGAAGGAAGGAAGGAAGGAATGCAGGAAAGAATGAAGGAAGGAAGGAAAGAAGAAAGGAAGAGAGGAAGCAAAAGATGCACTTATCTTATGTTGATTCAAAGAAGTGAGTTAGTGCATTTAACTTGGGGCAGTTATATAAATGAAGTTTCAAATAAGGTGAGATTTGGCATATTCCTACACCCTCTTTACATAGACACCAAAAATGTTCTCTTGAATTGGGCTTAGTAGGCTTTTTATTAAATTCAAATAATAAAAATTCATGATGCAATTATTTTAGGAGGAAGAACTCTAAGAAGCCAATTCAGATATAATTGATAATTCAGTCATTTCTGGAAAGCTGACAGGAATATTAAATGTCACCACTGCCCAGCTGCTGTTCATGATGCTTGACATTTTTGGAAAAAAACTTTCTCTATGGGAAAGACATGATATTATCAATGGTAGAACAGCCTGTTTTGTGTGTACAATGGAGTTTGTATACTTTCACTTTAACTATAGTAATTATTGCAATGGTTTGATTATCTGGACTGTGCATACTAAATTCTATATTAGAGAATTCATACCTAACCACATCAGCAAATACAAGGAATTGGTGTCTGCATTACCCATCACTAAGCCAACTGATATTGCTAATCAGGCACATCACTTTTATCCATTGAGCTCAAATTTCATCCCTCAACCTTTAGTAACAGAGCAAATGACAACCGATTAATTAGAAGTAGTAATGAGTTAAAAATCTATTTTCTTCTCAGAGCCTATATCAGTGACTACTTGAGTTCAAGGACAGTTGCTCTAATCCTTATGTGGCAACGAACTTGTCAAGAGATGATGGTGGTAGTTTTCAGGAAGCTAGAGACATACCTAGAAACCATCTCCTGACCCCCACTTATTCCCCTTATTTTCCCGTTGTGTAGATGGTTAAGTATATTTCCATTCCACAGCCTGGAAGACTTTAGGTCTAATAGACCTTAAATTTAGAAACCAGAAACAAGTGGTTCCAGTTGCTTATTAGGGCAAGAATTGTCAGTGGCAAAGCCCCCTCACCCTGGCGCTGTATAAATACTGTGCCCTCTGCAGCACAGATTTGCCTGATTTCTCCAAAGTGAAGTGGAGTATGCAGAGCTGCCATCCACTGACCCTGACCCAAGCAGTTGGTCCCCTGCAGAGACTAGCCATAATGGGATCTCTTCCCCTACTCTTTTGATCCTTTGTACTGTGTAAGTAATAAAGTTGTAATTTGCTGAAATGTTGCTTCACAAATGGCAGTGATAATGATGAGAGCAACTCCCATTCATTGAGCACCAATTGTTAACAGGCACTGGGATAAATGGAGAGGCCAAAAAAATAACATAGGGTTGTTTCCCTGTAGTAGTTAGGTTCAGCTGTCAACTTGGCCAGGTGATGGTGCCAAATTGTTCTGTTGCTGTGGACTTGAGTCATCAGCATGTAAATGTCTGCAGTCATCTGATTACATCTGCTGTTAGCTAAGGGGAGTACCTTCTGCAATGAGTGACATTCAATTTAATGAACTGGAGGATTAAGAGGAAGAATTAGAAGAGAGAAAAGGAGCTCAGACCCAGAAATTTGGAGATGTGGAAGGGAAAAGCCCAAGGGAAAGCCATTTGATTCCAGAATCCAGGAGAGAAGGCCAGCTGATATCACCATGTGCCTTCTTATGTGACAGAGAAACTCAGACGAAACCTAGCTGCCTTTCCTCTGAGGAAATGCAAATTTGTAACTTATTAAATCCCCTTTATGAAAACCAATCCTGGGCAGGTCACGGTGGCTCAGCAGGCAGAGTTCTCACCTGTCTGGCTGGAGACCCAGGTTTGATTCCAGGTGCCTGTCCATGCAAAAAAAAAAAAAAAAGGAAAAAAGCTAATCCATCTTTGGTGTATTGCATTCCAGCAGTCAGAGCAAATCAAAACAGATTTTGATAACAGAGGAGTGGGGTGCTGCTATGCTTACAAATAACAAACATGTTGTTACGGCTTTTTAAATGGATAAGGAGAGGGTTGTGGAAGAACTGTAAAGAACTTGATAGAGAAAACCTAGGTTGCTTTGAAAAGACTGTTGGTGGAAATACAAACATTAAAGATACTTTTTTTGAGGTGTTGGACAGAAATGAGGAATGTGTCATTGCAGATTAAAGGAAGGTGACCCTTGTTATAAAGTGACAGGAAATTTGGCAACTTTCAGTCATGGTGCTAGATAGAAGGAAAAATTTGAATTTGACTATCTTGAATGCTTGGCTGAGGAGATTTCCAAACTTAGTGTAGAGGATGCAGCCTGGTTTCTCCTTGTAGATTATAGTAAAATGCAACAAAAGAGGGATAGGCGAATAACTGAACTTCTGGGTACAAAGAAACCAGAAATTAAATGGTCTGGAAAATTCTGAGTGTCCAGAAAGTGAGATGCCAGAGAATAGTGCCCCATGTGAGTATTTAAGCAAACATGGAACCAGTCAGTCATTACAGGATAAGCCAGGGTTGGATATGGAGTTTTCCGAAAAGGATTTGTGAAAAGTCTTATTGTCTGATAACTTTATCACTGTATGCTGCATGCCAAGTCGACAAATATTTTTTGAGATCTGTCTAAATGGAACCAATACAAATCTGAACTCAAAGGGACAGAAAAGGGACAGCATGAAGGAAAAATAAGCTCAGAGACAGAACCATGGAAGTTAAGGTCTGAATCCAGAAATTTTGTCTAGGAGAGTGAATCCACTTACACATGTGTAGGGGTTGAGTTTACCCCAAAGGAAGAGGGCAGGTCTTCTGCTTCAATGTTCTGGAAGAGTTCTGGTGTGCCAGGATGCAGAGAAGGTGGAGCACATTCTCCCGTGATTGGGGGAAGCCTTAATAACATCCCAGTCTTCTGAAGGGGCTAAGCACTGCCCCAGAGATGGCAGAGAATCCAGGTGCCACCCAGATGCTTGAAGAGAGGGGGGCCAAGAAAAAAGTTGTTTTGCCAATGTTCCTCAAATGTGCAACCCTCATCCCAGTGTTTGGAGAGAGCAGGGTCATTGCATAGGCTTTGGAAAGAGGAGGATTGCTCCTTCCTAAAACCCCAAAGATGAATGACTCTCAGGCTATGAAGACTAATGGAGTTTTCCCTGCAGGTTTACAGAATTATTTAGGTTCTTTGATGCCTGTTTCCTTCCAGTATCTTCCTATGGCAATAGGATCATTTTAATCTATGACTGTTCCTTCTTTGTATATTGGAAGAAGATAACTTGCTTTAAGTTCACAGTTCCACTGCCAGAGGGATTTTTTTTTTTTGCTTTAGGCCCAGCCAGGCCTCTAACTGATTTTGATGAGATGTTATACTACTTTGACTGTGTATTTTATTTGTATTGTTACTGAGTTGATGTAACACTTTTGTGATATTGTGATGAAATGAATGTGTTTTGCAAATGGGAAGATTTAATGGGTTGTATGCAAGACAGATGAACATCGTTAGGTGAAAAATATAAGTGTGCTACTGTTTTCTATTTAGAAATTAAGTATGATTTAAGGTGATGCATATAGTTTCTAAGTTGACAAGGTCTGGACACTGAAATATTTAGGTTCAGGTGTCAACTTGGCCAGGTGATGGTGCCCAGTTGTTCTGTTGCTGTGGACTTAAATCATCAGCATACGAATTTCATCTCTGGCTGATTGCATCTGTGGTTGAGTAAGGGGAGTGCCTTCTGCAATGTGTGATATTTAATTTAATTAGCTGGAGCCTTGAAAAGAAGGAGTCAGAAGTGAGAGAAGTAGTTCAAACCAAGACATTTGAAGATGCAGAAAGGAAATGGCCTAGAGAAAGCCACTTGAACCTAGAAGCCAAGAGTGAAGGACAACAAATATCATTGTGTACCTTCCTATGTGGCAGAGAAACTCAGATGAAAATTAGCTACCTTTACTCCAAGGAACTGTAAATTTCTAATAGATATGTCCCATTTATTCAAGGTAATCCGTCTCTGGTGTATTACATTTCAGCAGTATGCCAGTTTGAAAGTATTACATATTCTGGAAAAGCCTTGTTTCAATCCTGATCCAATCTTGTGGGAGGAATTATTTCTTTTAATCATGATTTAATATTGTATGTAAAATATTTTCATTAATTATCTGCATGGAGATGTAACTCATTCAATTGTGGATGTGACCTTTGATTAAGTGGAGAAGTGACTCCACCTATTCCAGGTGGGTCTTGATTAGTTTATTGGAATCGTTCAAGAGAGGCAACTTTTTTTTTGTATGCTGTATGGCAGGGTCACATTTCATTCTTTTTCCATGCGAGTATCCCATTATTGCAGCACCATTTGTTAATTTTTTTATTGTTGGTTTGTTTTTGTTGTTTTTGTTTGTTTGTTTGTTTTGGGAAGTGCGTGGCTGGGAATTGAACCTGGATCTACCACATGATGGGCAAGAATTTTCACTGAACTATTCTCACACCCCTAAATGAGGAAACGTTTTAGATGTATTCAGAAATGACAGAAGCCCCAGAGCTGACAGAAACTTCACAGCAAAGCTGACACAGATGCAGACAAATGGAGAACAGAGAAATGAATGTTTGAAGATAGTTGGAGCCCAAGAGACTTGTCATGAGATGTTAGAGCCACCAGAACTGACAGAGCCAACAGAATAGACAGAGCCCTGGAGATGTTATTGACGAAGCCTAGAAAGAAAAGTAGTAGATGTCACCATGTGCCTTTCCAGCTGACAGAAACCCAGAAAATCATTGACCTTCTTGAACCAAGATATCTTTCACTGGATGCCTTAATTTGGACATTTTAATAGCCTTGTCTTAATTTGGCTATTTTCAAGGCCTTAGAACTGCAAATTTGTAGCATGTTAAATTTCCCTTTATAAAAGCCATTCCATTTCTGGGATATTGCATTCTGAGAGCTTTCAAACTAGATGAAGCAGACTTAGCAAACTAAATGAAACTTATGAATGTGACTATGGAAACACTGATGGATCGATAGATAGATGCGTTATACACATGAATACATATATACATACCTACATGCATACATATGTATTTTAATTGTATAAAAATACCACAGGGCAATTTGTTTCAAGAGACAGGAAGACTTAAGAAGCCATATGATACTAAGTAAGACATGGTATAGCATCTCTGATGAAATGGACAAATTCCTAGAAAGGCAAAACTATCAAAACTTATGAGATTAGAAAATCTATATTGGTTTATAACAAGTAAAGAGATTGTATTGAGAATTTAAAGCTTTCCCAAGCTCAGATGGTTACTTCAATAATTTCTAGAAAATAGAGTTTAAAGAAAAATGCATAAGATCCTTCAAATATACTTCAAAAAATATGATGAGGAAACACTCCACAATCCAGTTGATATGGTGGTCAGTGTTACTATCACACCAAAATAAAGCAAAGACATTGCAATGAAAGCAAATTAAAAACCAATATCCCTTATGAACATAAATGAAAAATAGTCAACTAAAAACTAGGAAGCTGTGTCCTTCAACAAGAAAGATTGTATAATATACATTATTAAACAAAGTGGAATTAATCCAGGTATCAAGGTTTAGTTTATTATCCAAAATTCAATCAAAGTAATACAAAATACATAAATAGAAAAAAAAGACAAAAATAATGAATGGTCATATCAAAAGATAAAGAAAAAGCATATAATAAGATCAAATATTCAACAAACAATAGAAAGGAACTTTCTTAACCTGATGAAGAGAACCTCTGAAAAAACCTACAACTAATATCATATATAATTGTGAAACACTGGTGTTTTCTGCAAAGATCAGTAACAAGACAAGAATATCCACTCCCACAGCTTCTTTTAACGTTGTATTCATTGTAGTCAGGCTTATTAGCTAAGAAAAAGAAATTATTTATCTGATTGGGAAGAAAGAAGTAAAACTATCTTTATTCACAGATGACATGATCTTTATACAGAAATTCTAAGGAATACAGTAAAAAACTATTAGAAGAAACAAGTTCAGCAAGACTTTAGGATTCAATACCAGTATGTAAAAATCAGTTGTATTTCTGTACATCAGTAATGAAAACCCTGAAGCTGCAATTTAAAAAGTTCCATTTACAATTGTTATATAAAAGAGTAGCATACTTAGAAATGAATTTAACAAGATAAGTGCAAGACTTCTACAGTAAACAGAATAAAAAATTGAAAAACTTAAAGATCCAAACAAATGGCAAGAAACAGCAAGTTCATGTGTTCATGGACTAGAACACTTAAAACTGTTAAGGTGGTGTGTTAGTTTGAAGCTGCTATGTACTCTAGAAAAGCCATGCCCTTTTTTTTTTTATCCAATCTTGTGCAGGCAGCCATGTTTCTTTTAATCCTGATTCAATATTGTGAGATGGAACTTTGTTCAGATTTTTTTCCATAGAGATGTGACCCAACCAGTTGTGGGTGGGACCTTTTGATTGGGTTGTTTCTTTGGATAGGTTACATGCACAATTGTGCATTTAACCTGATTAGATGGAGACACGACTCCATCCATTCAATGTCAATCTTGATTAGTTCCCTGGTTTCCTTTAAAGGAGGAAGTGTTTTGGAGAAAGCTCAGAGCTTTCAGACACAGATATTTGGAGATGCTTGGAGAGCTGACAGAGAAGAGATGCCTAGACATGGACATTTGAAGAATGTAGATCCCAGAAGACATTGTCAGGGGCCTTCCCATAGGATGCAAGGCAAGCCAGAATCCAGAGTTGTGTCCCAGAGGAGCTTAGTAAAGGCCCACAGACACATAGAGAAGAAACCACTAGCATCAGAAGCTGGGTCAACAGAACTGGCAACATGGACCAGCAGATACCAGTCATCTGCTGTCCCATGTGACAGACATTGGCTTTTCTTGAGTCAGGGTATCTGTCTCTGGATGCCATAGTTTGGACATTTCTATGGCCTTAGAACTATAAACTTGTAACTTAATAAATTCCATTTTTAAAAGTCATTCCATTCCTGGTATATTGCTTTCTAATAGCATTAGCAAAGTAAAGCAGTTGGCAAGGAAAAAGTAATACTAATTACCACAGTTAATGGCACCAACCCTTCATTATGTAGAAGATAAAGGAATAATTCTGATTCCATTTAATATAACTAATATATCTGGGCACACACACACATATAAACAACCATCATATGAACAACTCCTCCAGCGTGTGGTTTGCCAATATTTGTGCATCTGTGGAGAGGTATAATAGAGCCAAGACTAACTGTTCATATGATGGTTGTGCTCTATATGTGGTAGGCTTCCTTCCTCATCCTCTCACATCCTATGAGCCCAGCATTAGTGTGTCTTTTCAATTAATGTGTATTTTCAAAAATGTCAGCTGCCTAGTACCTGGAGACCTTGGGGACATAACATAATTTGTAGCAACTTTTGATGAAATGCAGGAATCCACTGGTTCTGTTGGAAGTGTGATTCAGAGGAAGTCTTTCCAGTATCTGGTGAGCACTGAATGGAATATCAAGGATCATTTTCAGCTGGTATTCTTAGTAAAACCCCTTTTGATAATTTAGATGAAATTGACCAATTCCTTAAGTAAACATACTATCAAAACTCACTCGAGAAGAAATATATAGTTGCAATAGCCCTGTACCTAGTAAAGTAATTGAATTTTCTGTTAAAATTTTTCCCAAAAGGAAAACGCCAGCATCAAATAGTTCCACTGGATAATTCTACTAAATATTTAAGAAAGGAATATTTATTTCATGAGAATCATTTCAGAAAAACTAGTAGGACTTAGCAACTTTTTTGTGATCAGCCTAACCCTAACACCAAATTATAAAATGACATGCAAAATAGAAAACTATCAAATAAGCACAACATGAACACCAAATTTTAAACAAAACATTAAAGGCAGGTAGCAACTGTGCTGGTTTGAAACTGTTATGTACCACAGAAAAGCAATATTATTTAAATCTAATTTTTTGAGTGTAGATTTATAATGGGTGGGACCTCTTAATGTTTCCATGAAGATGTGACACTGCCCATTTAAGGCAGGTTTTAATTAGCTTGCTGAAATCCTTTAAATCAGGAACGTTTTGGAAAATGCTCAGACACCAACACTTGGAGATGCTAAGAGAGCAGAGAATTCAGATACTTGGAACAGACAAAAGCTCAGAGAGGAGGCCACTGGAGCCAGGAGCTGAAAGCAATGAACCCTGGGAGGAAAGGGCTGGCATATATTGCTATGCACCTTCCCATGTGACAGAGAAACTCCAGAAGTGGTTGGCCTTTCTTGAGTGAAGGTATACTCCTTTAAATGCCTTAATTTGGACATTTTCTTGGCCTTACAACTGTAAATTTGTAACCTAATAAATCCCCTTGGTAAAATCCAATCCATTTCTGGTATACTGCAATCAGGCAACTTTAGCAAACTAAAACAGTTTTTTGTACCAGAGAAGTGGGGTGCTGCTGAGTTTGCAAACACCAAACATGTTGGAATGGCTTTTTACATGCCTAAGGGGAAGATTCTGGAAGAATTATGAAGAAATCAATAGGAAAGGTATGGATTACTTTGAACAGACTGTCAGTAGAAATATGGATGTTAAAGTTTCTTCCAGTAAGACCTTGACAGAAATGATGAGTGTGTCATTGCAAACAGGAAGAAAAGGCAATACTTGTTTTAAAGTGTTAGAGAATTTGGCAAAATTAACTCCCAGTGTTGGATGGAAGGTAGAATTTGAAGGCAATGAGCTTCAATATCTAGCTGAGGCAATTTCCAAACTAAATATGGAAAATGCTGCCTAGCTTCTACTTGAAGCTTATAGTAAAATGTGACAGAATAGGGCTAAGCTGAGAACTGAACTCAGGTACAAAGAAACCAGATACTGATAGTGTGGAAAATTCTGAGATTTTGGAAAATGAGATCCCAGAGAACACTTCCCCATGTCAGGATTTAAGCAAATATGGAACCAGTCAGCCATTTCAGAAAAAGCCAGGATTAGAGATGGAGTTACCTTGAATGGATATGTGGAATATTCTATTGCCTGATGGTTGTGGTCCCTGCATGTAAATCTGGCAAGCATGCTGTGAGATCTATATGAACCGAACTGCTAACAGTCTAGCCTAAAAGGAACAGAAAAGTGACAGAGTGAAAGAAAAGTGGCTTCAAAGGCAGAACCATGGAAGCTAAGGTCTGGAACCAAGAAATCTCAGGTCAGAAGAATGGACACACCAATCTTTATGGAAAGGATGAATTTGCTCCAAAGGCATTGGGTGGGCCTTCTGCCTCCATGTTTAGAAACAGTTTTGGTGCCCCTGGCCTCAGAGAGGATAAAGCAAATTTTCTGTGGCCAGAGGAACCTGGCCACCACACTACTGTTCAAAAGAGGTTAAGCATGTGCTCCAGAGATGGGAGAGAGTACAGTGCTGCTCCAATGCTTGGAGAGGGTGGAGCTAAGAACAAGATGGTTTCTCCAATACTTGGATATATTAAACCTTCACCCAAGTATTTGGAGAAAGAAGAGTTATTGAATAAACCATTGGAAAGTTTGGAACTGTCACTTTCTCAAGGCCTGAGGATAATCTGTCATTTTATAAATGATTCTCAGACCTTAAAATTTAATGGAGTTTGCCCTGATGGTTTACAGAACAGTTTGGGTCTGATGAATCCTGTCTTACCTTCAATTTCTCCATAAGGCAATGGGAATGTCTGTCTTATGACTGTCCCTCCTTTGAATGTTGGCAACAGATAACTTATTCTGATTACTACAGGTCCACACCAGAGAATTTTGCCTTAGGCTAGACCATGGCTATAACTGACTTTGATGAGATTTTGTAATTTTTTTTTATGTTGTATTATATTTTTGTTGTTACTGAAATGGGTTAGGCTTTTGTGACATTGTGATGTAATGAATCTATTTTGCATATTTAAAGAATATGTCTTTTGGGGGTCTAGAGAGTGGAATGTGCTGGTTTGAAACTGTTATGTGGCCCATAAAAGCCATACTTTTTTAATCCAATCTTGAAGGTGCACACTTATTCCAGGTTGGGCTTCTTGATTAGATTGTTACCAGGGCAGAATATTTTGAAGAATTCTCAGACACATGCTTGGAGATGCTGAGAAAGCTGAGAAAGAATGCAGAGAGTTCAGATGCTTATAGCCAGACAGAAGCTCACAGAGGAAGTCATTGGAACCTGGAGCTGAAAGCAACAAAACCCAGGAAAATAGGGCTGGCAGACATGTGCCTTTCCATGTGAAAGAATAATCCCAAATGTTTGGCTTTTCTTGAGTGAAGCTATCCCCCTGTTGATGCCTTGATTTTGACATTTTCATGGTTTTAGAACTGTAAACTTGTAACCTAATAAATATTCTGTGTAAAATCCAATCCATTTCCAGTATATTGCAATCTAGGAGCTTTAGCCAACTGAAACAACAACATATAAAAATGATATAATCAAGCAGGAATCTTCATAGTAATGTAAGGGCTTAACAATCAAAATCAATCGATTTTAAAATATCACATTATAGGCCATAGCATGCAATGTCAGTTTCCCCCCATACCCCTCTATTATTGACTCTGTATACAAGATCAAACTTTGAAGTAGTTCATGCAAGAACTTATTTATAATTGTAGAGTTAATCAGTGGGTACATGGCTCTTTACAACTTTTTGATTATAGTCACCTTCAATGTGGCACTGTTACTTATTATCCCATTAATGAACTACCATCACTTCTATCTGTTCCCTTACATTTAAGCTCAACCTCACTTGAGTAATCATTCTCCTATCCCTAGATTCTGGTATCTCTTAGTCCCCTATAATCTTCTTTGTAATGTTCTGAGTTTACCTTTATCAGAGTCATAATAGCAAGATCATAAAATATCTTTCTGTGTCTGACTTATTTTACTCAGCATTATGTCCTCAAGGCTCATCCATCTTGTCATATGTTTTGGGAACTCATTTCATTTTACTTATACACCATATTCCATCATATGTATAGATCACATTTTGTTTATCCACATCTCTGTTGACATGTTTCCAAGTTTTGGAAAATATAAATAGTGCTACTATGAACATCAGCGTACAAATGCCTTTCTGTGTCACTCTTTCTAGCTGTTCTGGGTATATACTGAGTATTGGAGTTTGCTGGGTCAGAGGGCAACTCAATATTTAATTTTTTCAGGAACCACTATACTTGAAACCCAGAGGGATCAGCCTCTCCAAGAGTGTCAACTAATTCCATCCCATATCCCATATTGTTGATACCCCTTTAAAACTTGAAAAAGTTAGAATGGACATACCCCAAGACCCCTATAGATTGGGAGTGGGATCAAAGGAGAAAGAAAAGTTGTAATAAAGACAACAAGATTTAACAGATGAGTATGACTGCTAAATCACTATACTGATGTTTCTCTTGGCATCTGGTGATTTTGAGCAACTAGACAGTAAAATCTGAAGTTGTGAAATGGAAACCCATAACAAACTTTGAAATTTGTTCTGTAACTGCTTTTTAAAATGTACTCTCAAGATTATTTCTTCTTTTTAAAATTATTTTTTACTTTTTTATATATAAATTATATTTCACAATGAAAAATGTTTTAAAATATTACATTAATAGAATTAAAAAGACAATCATATGATCTCTCAGTAAGTGCAGATAAGATATTTGACAAAAATCAACACCAATTCATGATAAAAATGTTCAGCAAATTAGGAATGGAGGGGGATTTCCTCATCCCAACAAACAGCATCTACCAAACCCTTTGGCTAACATTACATTTAATGGTAAAAGATGAAATATTTTAACACAAAGATCAAATGAAAGCCAGGATACCTGCTCTCACTAATTTTGTTTCACACTGTACTAGAGATTATGATCACTGTAATAAGGTATGAGATAGAAATACAAGGTATACAGATTGTACAAGAAGAAGTAAAGCTGTCTTTATTTGCATATTACTTGATTGTGCACATAGATAATCCAAATAAACTGACAAGCAATAGGAGTAATAAGTTAATTTAGCAAGATCAAGGGATAAAGTATCAACATAAAAATAAGTTATATTTATATATACTAGATATAATACTTTTAATTAAAAGCTCTATTTCAAAATAACATCAAAAACATTAAGTACTGAGGAACGTCTAAGTAAAGCTGTACTAAGGCCTCTTTATTAAACACTACAAAGCATTACTGAGAAAATTTTTCAAATGTCTAAATAAATTGATAGATATACCATGTTAATGGACAGGAAGACTTAATATTGTTAAAATATCTATTCTTTCTAAATTGATATACAGATTCAAAGCATCCCAATCAAAATTCCATAAACTGTTTAGAAGCTCTGTAAAATATTTTCTAAAATTTATACATAAATGTGTACAGAAATGAGAATAATCTAGAACAGTCACCATTCTTGATAAAGAATAAAGTTTGAGTACACTACCTGAATTCAATATGTATCTTAAAGTCACAGCAATAAAGAAGATAAGATATTTGCTTAAGGACAAGTAGATTAACAGAAAAGAATAGAGAGCTCAGAAATATATCCTCAGATGTTCAATTGCCAAAACTCAGGGAACAGAACACTCAAGTTTTGTGCATTTTATTGTGTGTGAAATGGAATGCCTGTTCAATAAAAGGAAAACTCAAGGTGAGATGGGATGATTACTGGAAGCAGATCAGATGTTACTTTTTTCTAGGGTTTAGGGCCCTATTTTCTCATTTTTTTCTATTACTTCCACAGATGGTATCCCAACTTGAAGTCTGTCCCACTTCCTTTGTATCCATAATCAGTGTCTCCCCTCTGCCTTCAGGATGGTGTTGAAAAATCAATTAGGTATGAAGGTCTTTCATTATCTGGATTCCTCTCTACACAGTCATCATCAGAATCTTACCCTATCCCACTTTTACTGCAGCTATGCTCTTGGTATTCTTTCTGATGTCTCACTTTCTCACTCTTCCCAATCTGCTTTAGCAGTGTTTAATTCATTACTTCTCTATCACAGGGAATTTCCCTAGCACAGTGCTCAGTGCTTAATAAAGATTTCTTTAATTAAAAGGAATATGCCTGCCAGATGTAGTAGCTCCTGGGCTGTATGCAAACTCTGATGTCAGGATTGAATATGATTCCTTCCCCAGAATTTGATTCCTTCCCTCTTGCTCTGTACAGCTGGAGACTGTTGCTATTATTGTTACCTACACAGACAGGAAACTTAAGTGGCTAGATCCAGTTTGGCACCTGACTGTTTCTCTAATTATCTTCTTATTTGTTGTGAGGTAATTTAGGGGTTGAAACGCTAATCAAGATTTCCAGCAGGTAAACCAATATTCCAGTGTTTGTGACCATTTCCTACATATTTTTGGCATTTCTCTCCAAACCATGAATGACAGGGAAACAGTTCCAAGGGATAAAAATATAGGGCAGAGATGGGGGGAGGGGGCAATGAAATAAGGGCTCCTATAAAAGTTACATTTATGGAAAAGTGCCAAGGTACATGTGTATGGTTAACTTCATGAGCCAACTCATGGTGCCCAGTTGTTTGGTCAAGCAAGCATTGGCTTGAATGTTGCTCTGAGGAGATTTCATGAATTTAAGTCATCAGTAAGTTTATTTCCTCTGTGGTTGACTGCATCTACAATCAACTGAAGAGATTGCCAATGAGAGATGTCTTATCCAATCAGCTGAAGGTTTTTAAAGAAGTGATGATTCCATCAGTCAGACAGGAGAATTTCCATCTGTATTTCAGCCAATTAGCTTCTCCTGGGGAATTCATGAAAACTTTCATTGGAGTTCCTACCTTGTAGATTGCCACACGGCATTTGTACTTGTCCATCCCAACAGTCACATGAACCAATTCCTATTTAAAAATCTCATAATATTTACATAATGTCTCCCATCGGTTCTGTTTCCTAGAAAATCCTGACTAATACAGCATAGGATAAATTTCGCCAGCATGATTTTTTTTATTAATTAAAGAAAAAAAAGAAATTAACCCAACATTTAGAAATCATTCCATTCTACATATGCAATCAGTAATTCTTAACATCATCACATAGATGCATGATCATCCTTTCTTAGTACATTTGCATCGATTTAGGAAAAGAACTAGCAAAACAACAGAAAAAGATATAGAATGTTAATATAGAGAAAAAAAATAATAATAATAAAAAATAGAAAAATAAAAAATAAATAAAATAAAAAAAAAAGAAAAAAAAGACAAACAAACAGACAGACAAAAAAAAAAAAAAACCTATAGCTCAGATGCAGCTTCATTCAGTGTTTTAACACGATTACTTTACAATTAGGTATTATTGTGCTGTCCATTTTTGAGTTTTTGTATCCAGTCCTGTTTCACAGTCTGTATCCCTTCAGCTCCAATTACCCATTATCTTACCCTGTTTCTAACTCCTGCTGGACTCTGTTACCAATGACATATTCCAAGTTTATTCTCGAATGTCGGTTCACATCAGTGGGACCATACAGTATTTGTCCTTTAGTTTCTGGCTAGACTCACTCAGCATAATGTTCCCTAGGTCCATCCATGTTATTACATGCTTCATAAGTTTATTCTGTCTTAAAGCTGCATAATATTCCATCATATGTATATACCACAGTTTGTTTAGCCACTCGTCTGTTGATGGACATTTTGGTTGTTTCCATCTCTTTGCAATTGTAAATAATGCTGCTATAAACCTTAGTGTGCAAATGTCTGTTTGTGTTTTTGCCCTTAAGTCCTTTGAGTAGATACCTAGCAGTGGTATTGCTGGGTCGTATGGCAATTCTATATTCAGTTTTTTGAGAAACCGGCAAACTGCCTTCCACAGTGGTTGCACCATTTGACATTCCCACCAAAAGTGAATAAGTGTGCCTCTTTCTCCACATCCTCTCCAGCACCTGTCATTTTCTGTTTTGTTGATAATGGCCATTCTGGTGGGTGTGAGATGATATCTCATTGTGGTTTTAGTTTGCATTTCTCTAATGGCCAGGGACATTGAGCGTCTCTTCATGTGCCTTTTGGCCATTTGTATTTCCTCTTCTGATAGGTGTCTGTTCAAGTCTTTTTCCCATTTTGTAATTGGGTTGGCTGTCTTTTTGTTGTTGAGTTGGACAATCTCTTTATAAATGCTGGATACTAAACCTTTATCTGATATGTCATTTCCAAATATTGTCTCCCATTGTGTAGGCTGTCTTTCTACTTTCTTGATGAAGTTCTTTGATGCACAGAAATGTTTAATTTTGAGGAGCTCCCATTTATTTATTTCCTTCTTCAGTGCTCTTGCTTTAGGTTTAAGGTCCATAAAACCGCCTCAAATTTTAAGTTTCATAAGATATCTCCCTACATTTTCCTCTAACTGTTTTATGGTCTTAGACCTAATGTTTAGATCTTTGATCCATTTTGAGTTAACTTTTGTATAGGGTGTGAGAGATGGGTCTTATTTCATTCTTTTGCATATGGATATCCAGTTCTCTAGGTACCATTTATTGAAGAGACTGTTCTGTCCCAGGTGAGTTGGCTTGACTGCCTTATCAAAGATCAGATATCCATAGATGAGAGGGTCTATATCTGAGCACTCTATTCGATTTCATTGGTCAATATATATATATATCTTTATGCCAGTACCATGCTGTTTTGACCACTGTGGCTTCATAATATGCCTTAAAGTCAGGCAGTGCAAGACCTCCAGCTTCGTTTTTTTTCCTCAAGATACTTTAAGCAATTTGGGGCACCCTGCCCTTCCAGATAAATTTGCTTATTGGTTTTTCTATTTCTGAAAAATAAGTTGTTGGGATTTTGATTGGTATTGCATTGAATCTGTAAATCAATTTAGGTAGGATTGACATCTTAACTATATTTCGTCTTCCAATCCATGAACACGGTATGCCCTTCCATCTATTTAGGTCTTCTGTGATTTCTTTTAGCAGTTTTTTGTAGTTTTCTTTATATAGGTTTTTTGTCTGTTTGGTTAAATTTATTCCTAGGTATTTTATTCTTTTAGTTGCGATTGTAAATGGGATTCATTTCTTGATTTCCCCCTCAGCTTGTTCATTCCTAGTGTAAAGAAATGCTACAGATTTTTGAATGTTGATCTTGTAACCTGCTACTTTGCTGTACTCATTTATTAGCTCTAGTAGTTTTGTTGTGGATTTTTCCGGGTTTTCGACGTATAGTATCTTATCATCTGCAAACAGTGATAGTTTTACTTCTTCCTTTCCAATTTTGATGCATTGTATTTCTTTTTCTTGTCTAATTGCTCTGGCTAGAACCTCCAACACAATCTTGAATAATAGTGGTTATAATGGACATCCTTGTCTTGTTCCTGATCTTAGGGGAAAGTTTTCAATTTTTCCCCATTGAGGATGATATTAGCTGTGGGTTTTTCATATATTCCCTCTATCATTTTAAGGAAGTTCCCTTGTATTCCTATCTTTTGAAGTGTTTTCAACAGGAAAGGATGTTGAATCTTGTCAAATGCCTTCTCTGCATCAATTGAGATGATCGTGTGCTTTTTCTGCTTTGATTTGTTGATATGGTGTATTACATTAATTGATTTTCTTATGTTGAACCATTCTTGCATACCTGGGATGAATCCTACTTGGTCATGATGTATATTTCTTTTAATGTGTTGCTGGATTCAATTTGCTAGAATTTTGTTGAGGATTTTTGCATCTATATTCATTAGAGAGATTGGTCTGTAGTTTTCTTTTTTTGTAATATCTTTGCCTGGTTTTGGTATGAGGGTGATGTTGGCTTCATAGACTGAATTAGGTAATTTTCCCTCCACTTCGACTATTTTGAAGAGTTTGAGGAGAGTTGGTACTAATTCTTTCTGGAATTTTGATAGAATTCACATGTGAAACCGTCTGGACCTGGATTTTCTTTTTAGGAAGCTTTTGAATGACTAATTGAACTTCTTTACTTGTGATTGGTTTGTTGAGGTCATCTATTTCTTCTTGAGTCAATGCTGGTTGTTCATGTCTTTCCAGGAACCCGTCCATTTCATTTAAATTGTTGTATTTATTAGCGTAAAGTTGTTCATAGTATCCTGTTATTAGCTCCTTTATTTCTGTGAGGTCAGTAGTTATGTCTCCTCTTCCATTTCTGATCTTATTTATTTGCATCCTCTCTCTTCTTCTTTTTGTCAATCTTGCTAAGGGCCCATCAATCTTATTGATTTTCTCATAGAACCAACTTCTGGTTTTATTGACTTTCTCTGTTGTTTTCAGGTTTTCAATTTCATTTATTTCTGCTCTAATCTTTGTTATTTCTTTCCTTTTGCTTGCTTTGGGATTAGTTTGCTATTCTTTCTCTAGTTCTTCCAAGTGGACAGTTAATTCCTGCATTTTTGCCTTTTCTTCTTTTCTGATATAGGTATTTAGGGCAATAAATTTCCCTCTTAGCACTGCCTTTGCTGCATCCCATAAGTTTTGATATGTTGTGTTTTCATTTTCATTCGCCTTGAGATATTTACTAATTTCTCTTGCAATTTCTTCTTTGACCCATTCATTGTTTAAGAGTGTGTTGTTGAGCCTCCATGTATATGTGAATTTTCTGGCACTCCGCCTATTATTGAGTTCCAACTTCATTCCTTTATGATCCAAGAAAGTGTTGTGTATGATTTCAATCTTTTTAAATTTGTTAAGACTTGCTTTGTGACCCAGCATATGGGCTATCTTTGAGAATGATCCATGAGCACTTGAGAAAAAGGTGTATCCTGCTGTTATGGGATGTAATGTCCTATAAATATCTGTTAAGTCTAGCTCATTTATAGTAATATTCAGATTCTCTATTTCTTTATTGATCCTCTGTCTAGATGTTCTGTCCGCTGATGAGAGTGGTGAATTGAAGTCTCCAACTATTATGGTGGATGTGTCTATTTCCCTTTTCAGTATTTGCAGTGTATTCCTCACATATTTAGGGGTATTCTGGTTCGGTGCATAAATATTTATGATTGTTATGTCTTCTTGTTGAATTGTTCCTTTTATTAGTAGATAGTGTCCTTCTTTGGCTCTTTTAACTGTTTTACATTTGAAGTCTAATTTGTTGGATATTAGTATAGCTACTCCTGCTCTTTTCTGGTTGTTATTTGCATGAAATATCTTTTCCCAACCTTTCACTTTCAACCTATGTTTATCTTTGAGTCTAAGGTGTGTTTCCTGTAGACAGCATATAGAAGGATCCTGTTTTTCAATCCATTCTGCCAGTCTATGTCTTTTGATTGGGGAATTCAGTCCATTAACATTTAGTGTTATTACTGTTTGGATAATATATTCCTCTACCATTTTGTCCTTTATATTATGTACATCATATCTGATTTTCCTTCTTTCTACACTCTTCTCCATACCTCTCTCTTCTGTCTTTTCGTATCTGACTCTAGTACTCCCTTTAGTATTTCTTGCAGAGCTGGTCTCTTGGTCACAAATTCTCTCAGTGACTTTTTGTCTGAGAATGTTTTAATTTCTCCCTCATTTATGAAGGACAATTTTGCTGGATATAGAAGTCTCGGTTGGCAGTTTTCTCTTTTAGTAATTTAAATATATCATCCCACTGTCTTCTAGCTTCCATGGTTTCTGGTGAGAAATCTACACATAGTCTTATTGGGTTTCCCTTGTATGTGATGGATTGTTTTTCTCTTGCTGCTTTCAAGATCCTCTCTTTCTCTTTGACCTCTGACATTCTAACTAGTAAGTGTCTTGGAGAACGCCTATTTGGGTCTATTCTCTTTGGGGTGCGCTGTACTTCTTGGATCTGTAATTTTAGGTCTTTCATAAGAGTTGGGAAATTTTCAGTGATAATTTCTTCCATTAGTTTTTCTCCTCCTTTTCCCTTCTCTTCTTCTGGGACACCCACAACATGTATATTTGTGCGCTTCATATTGTCCTTCAGTTCCCTGATCCCCTGTTCAAATTTTTCCATTCTTTTCCCTATAGCTTCTGTTTCTTTTTGGAATTCAGATGTTCCATTCTCCAAATCACTAATTCTATCTTCTGTCTCTTTAAATCTATCATTGTAGGTATCCATTGTTTTTTCCATCTTTTCTACTTTATCCTTCACTTCCATAAGTTCTGTGATTTGTTTTTTCAGTTTTTCTATTTCTTCTTTTTGTTCAGCCCATGTCTTCTTCATGGCCTCCCTCAATTTATCGATTTCATTTTTGAAGAGGTTTTCCAATTCTGTTCGTTTATTCAGCATTAGTTGTCTCAGCTCCTGTATCTCATTTGAACTATTGGTTTGTTCCTTTGACTGGGCCATATTTTCAATTTTTTGAGCGTGTTCCATTATCTTCTGCTGGTGTCTGGGCATTTAGTCAGATTTCCCTGGGTGTTGGATCCAACAGGTTGAAAGATTTTTCTGTGAAATCTCTGGGTTCTGTTTTTCTTATCCTGCCCAGTAGGTGGCGCTCATGGCACTCGTTTATCTGCGGGTCCCACCAGTAAAAGGTGCTGTGGGTCCTTTAACTTTGGAAAACTCTCGCTGTGGGGGAGGTTCACCAGCCAAAGCGGCTTGGAAGAGTGCCAGCCGGCCCGGGGATCCGAATGCGGGGAGGGTCGCTGGCCGCCGCAGCCCGGGAGAGCGCCCATCCGAATCTCCTAGCCGGCCCAGGGTGCCAAGTGTGGCAGGAGGGCGCCAGCTGCTGTAGCCCGGGAGAGTGCACCGTTCCCAGCTCGACCGGGAAGCCACGTGTTTGGAAGGGACCCTGGTCACCGTTCTCCGCGGCCTGGGGATCTCTGATCCAATTCTCCCAGTTGGTCCAGGGGGCCGCGCGTGGGGGGGTCGCCAGCCGCCGTGGCTTGAGGGGACCGCCTGTCCAATTCTCCCAGCTGGCCCGGGAAGGTGGAAGGGAGGGAGTCCGGCTGCTTGCCGCCTCGGCCCAGGGAAGCCCGCGCCCCTCGGCGTTCTCACCGGAGCGGGTTCTCCCAGCCAGTCAGCTGTTCCAGAATGGGGTACACTGTCTTCTTGATCTCTGTCGTGGCTCTGGGAGCTGTTCTGTATCATTTCTACTCCCCTAGTAGCTGTTCTGGAGGAGGAACTAAGACCCACGCGTCTTACTAAGCCGCCATCTTCTCCGGAAGTCCCCAGCATGATTTTTTAGACTTTGATTCCTACAAACCTTGTCAGCTGGAACTTCTGCATTATTCCCAGGGAGTATAAGCAGTAAGGTTGGTATTCCCTCAGATATCTGAGACTTTGCATGGGCTACTTTTTTTTTTTCTGGCAGAAAGTTCATCAGCTAATTTTACCCTTTTTCCTTCCAATGTTTAGCTGTCTAAAATCTCAGCTCAGCTGCCTCCACTTCTGGGAAGCTGTTTTTGATTCCTCTAATTCAGGAGAATTGCCCACAGAACAGTGCCTTGGGTATAATCAAAGCTCCTAACCTACTCTTTTCTGGACTTGCTTGTCTCTCTTCCCCAATGCAATGTCAAATTTTCCAGAGCAGAGATTCTTATCTTGCTTATCTTGGAATTTCCCTGTCCAACAAAAGCCTGGTCAACAGTATCTACTCAAGAAAGCTTTGTGATTTAGAGCATGAAAGAGTAACTAAAGCAGACATCCTGATGACTTTTGAAGATAATTTTGTTCATTGACATACCTAACACTCTAGTCATAGAAAGATTTTAGAAAAGAGTGATGTACATTTGTCAAAAAATGAGTTGAGTAGGAAAAGCATTTACTCTCCTATAAGATGGTCAGAGTCATTCTGCAAGTGAATCTATATGTATTTCTAATAACTTGCCCTAACAGCAAATGCTTTTTGGAATATCTGCTTTTATTTTCAGATAAATTACTTCATTATCTTGTTTTGTGTTGGTTCTTCTACGAAATCTGAGATAATACAATGATCTGCTTCTAGTTATGATGTTTAAGTGTGTAATTACAATTATTGTGAGAGAAATAAAATTCTGAATACCATGCTATATTAACTTCCTCAGGTTGACTCCTTCCAGGGATTATACTACTTGAAAACTCACAAATAGTCTTTCTTAATTTCTTCCAGTAAGGTTTGAAAGGTCAGGCTTGATTGAAACTTGTTGATGTTTATGTTTCTTCTGATTCTATTTCAGCATATGTGTTCTTAATTTATTCTTCTCTGTATGTTTAAGTTACCTGACCTGGTGTTAGTTTTATGTCCTTTTATCAAACTATCTTGCTGTGTCAGAGTCAAGTCTAAGAATAGTGAACGTTCTTCACAGAATAAACACACAGTAAATTGTTGGGCACATAAAACTCAATTTTTTAAATGTAATTTCCTGGTCTTATTTTCTTGTTTCTGAATGTTCCCCCTATACTCACCTGAAAAGTTTTATGTTGAAAATCCATATAAATGGAGAATTAGAAATGACTTGTGTGAATAACTATGAGGGCTACTTGTGATGGTGTCTAATTTAGAACCAAATTTGCTAATTTTGAAAAATTGACCACTTAGAAGAAAATTGCTAACAGGTTATCATCATCCAACCAGTAAATTATAAACTATTAAAGACAATAATTGATTAAGAAGGAAATAGCTTTTCCTGATTTATTTTGCCTCAAATTCTACTTTATTTATAATTATACAAAATAATATAATCATTAAAATTTGAGAATTAGCAAAAAATGTGTGTGTAATTTTGTTTTCTTTTTCTGAAATATCCATAATCTACTATCCACAAATAATCACTGTTAATGCTATATGATGGAGAATTTCATGAATATATGGCACTATTCTATATGTGCACTTCCTTTTATTCAATTAACTTGATCTCATAAGAATTTTTATGTGCCATTAAAATGTTCCACTAATATGCCATTATTGAATATTTAGATTCTTCATAAAAAGATTTTTGGTCATAAATAAGTGCAAACATCCATCTAGTTCATAATAATGCTTAAGGATTTATTCCCTGATTTGTAGTTAGTGCCTCACTCATTATGACCATGTTAAAGGCTTTTGATGCATATTGGCCATTATTTTAAGAACTAATGAAGATTAGCTCTGGATGACTATTTTACTTCAATTTATGAATCAATTATTGCATGACCTAGGCACAGATTCTGAGGAGCATGATAATTCCAATAAGCAGCAATCACACCAATTCTTTACCCGTTAGCACTGGAATCATGTTTTAGATTCCCTTGGTGGGGAGGAGCCTGCACAAAGGGCCATGTCCTTCTTAGGGAAAGAGCATGCTATACAAAGTAGCCATGTGGACAGAAACAGAATTGAGTTTTCATTATGAACCTACTATTTACTAAGCGTATAACTTCAGAAAGTAAATCTCCAGGAGATTCAGATTCCCCATTTGCAACATGCACATTTATCTTCATTTATTCATCCACACATTTATTCAAAAGTATTTATCAAGTTATTACCATATTATAGGCACTCTTCTAGGTGCTAGGGTGGAAGGCTAAAAAGACACAAGTTATTTGGTCCTCATGGAGCTTACATGGAAGTGAAAGGGACAGGTAGGAAAAGATAAAAAAATAAATAATTGAATATCAGTTTGTATGGTGGGAAGAAACTCTAAAATTAGAGTGAAGAGAGAGACAGTGGCCTGGGGAAGCTTTTGTATGTGGTCTTGAGAAGGCAGTTCTAATCCCAAGGAGCTACCAGATGATGAGAGTTAACAAGGCAATGGAGATATCTAGAATATCTTCCTTTACCCACCTCTGGGATTTCTGTTTTGCTTTGATTTGGGCTGCCCATCTAATACTACTTACCTTTTATGAGGAAAGATTAAACCAGGTGAATCATTTTTCAAGGTATTTCCTTTCCACTGCTAGAAACTTAAATTTCTGGGGAAGAAGCTAGATGGGTTAAATGAAGGTAGTCAGTGAGAACTCATCTTGCGTATTTTTCCATACAATACTCCTTGGGATTTTAGAAAGGCAGAATTAAATATAGATTGATGCATTTCAGACCTAGGAGGCTGGGTGATATTGGGTGGAGGTAGCAAGCTATTTTAAAGCCTAAAACTCGTGCTTATGAATTTGGTCTCATTCACTGATGAGGCTATGACCTGAAATAAGTGATCTTTCCTATTGGAATCTTAATTCCCTTAGGCCCATACTGGCATTAGCAGCATTTGTTTTTCATGGTTGCTGTGGAAATCAAATAAAATATTAAGTGCTGAGAACATGAGATATGACCATGTATTGTTAGCTACTATTATTATTGCTGTGAAAAAGATTGACCAAAGTCAGTACCTCCTCATTGTAACACTCCTGAGAACCTTTTCAGCCATGACAGAGACCAGGATACAAAACCTTGGACGCTGTTCAAAGCAACTACATCACTTTACTTCTGAGAAAACTGGTTGGCAGGGATGACCATGAACATTGTAGGACCTGAGTGTCTCCTTCTTTGCACTACAGCTACTGTGACTGTTATTCCTTGGGGTTCCATCGTCCTTTGTTGTTAAGCTTTCAGCTGGCGTCCCTATCTAACAACGCCCAAACTTTTCCTTGTCTAAGTTCTAGTTAAAGCACTGCAGTGTGCTCCAGCTGACAGCTTCACCTCTGCATATGCTTGCTGTCAGGAGGCTTAAGAGCTGCTTTTTTTGCAGCCTTTTGATCCTAATTATGGCCAGCTGTAAACTAATTAACCTCTCTAGGTATCTCCCAGGAGGTTAACAGGCTTGGCAGGCAAGGCAAGGGCAGTACTGCTGCTGGGAACAAATGATAACAAAGCTCATTGATTCACTAGGCCTGCTACTCACTTGGTGATTTCCTCACAAGTTGCCTTGTGAGCAAAGATAACAAAAGTAATCAAGAGCAGAGCTTGAGGGATGGTGACGGGCTTAAATGTTCTCATTGTTTTAACTTTGTTCCACACTCTGGCTTTTGGCTAGAGTAAAATGCAAATGAATGAAAGAATAAATTAATACATGAGTGAATGAATGAATATATATGAGTGCCTAGAAGAATGCAGTGACTTGGTATAAAATGAAGAAATTGATTTATAAATATCTGCTTCCTGTTGTCCACCATGTGTAAGAGCTTTGCTGAGTCCAAGCAAAGGTGCATGGAGCTGGGAAGTGAGTACAAGAGTAAGACATAAGGATGCCATTCTTAAGAAACATAAAATCTGATTGATGGGATAAGAGGGTTTCTCCACTTATAGGATTGTTATGAGATTTCCTCTGCATCTTTTATATATATATATTTTATTTCTCTCTCCTTATTTCTTCTCTCTCTTTACATAAACATATAATTATACATCTATTTCCTGAAAGTGGCCATGTCTCATATAACATTATATTTCCTGTGATTTCTATTGGAATTGTTCCATAAATACTTACTTGGATTATAGTAACAATGGTTAAAGGAATAACAGGATTTTCTTTCCACTGAATATAATATATGAAATGAAACTTCAAAGCTATCACAGTGAGTATTTTTGGAGAAAATAAAAAAAGAATTGGGTCTAGCTACATTTTTACCCTTGAGTAAATGTGATGACCACTTTTCATCCTCAGTTTCCATATTCACAACAAAAGCATGCCCATTTCTTGCCTCTTTCCCATCTTGAAGGAAAGTGGAAGTCAATGGAATGACTTAAAATCTCTATTTCATTCAGTCTCATAGTCCCTCTAATATCACTTAATCTTTCTGTCCATATATGAGGAAACGAAAGCCAGAAGAGTGAAGTGACTTGTCCAAAGTCACAGACTACATGGCAGATACAAGTTCAAATCTAATCCGCTGTCCTCCCTGTGATATTCTAAACAGGAGCCTCCTACTATGAGAGAAATCCCAAGGAGTATTGAGAATATCTTACCAACTAGGATTGGGAATATTGGTTCAAAATTAGCTTGGCTGGCTATATTGCTTCAAAAGATCAATTCATATACAAATATCTTTTTGTTTTGTAATGATTATAATCATGTGAGTTGTTTTTTCTCTGGCTAGCCCCTCAGAATTTATTCGCAGGTGCACTTCTATATATTGATGTCACCTGGTGCGTTAACTCTGATCCATTTTGCGAATGGTGTTTTTATCCTATCCTGAGTTATTTTTAATTTTGACCAAGCTGCCAGCTTTAGTCTTTGCGCATACTACCTTGAAACCAAGCTTGTAGCTTTGAGGCTGCAGAGAAAAACAAATTGCAATATGAAAGGGAAAAAAGGAAAAAGAAAAAAGGACAACTTCAGATCCTAACTATTCTATATGTCAAACTTGTCACCCAACCTATGCCCCCTGCTGCTCTCATCTTCTCTTCCCAGCAACCCCGGTCCTGAGAGGCTCCTAATAGCAAGTAACTTACCTCCTGCCTCCTGTCTCTCAACCTTACAGACTCCAGGAGGCCTAATTATCAAAGAGGGAAACATTCAGAACCAAGTGGTCTCAATAGCAACCTCAGTAAGTCTGCCACTGACTCCAGTAATAAATCCCTTTATCCCTTTTCTTATCCTCCAATACTTTTCCTACAACCCAGTTCCAGCCTTGAAAAAGCTGGCTCTCCTTGTTTCAACAAAGTCGAGTTATACTCTCTCTACCCCTGCTACAGTAACCCTGGATAAAGCCACCCTGTACTGTTTCACACTGTCCTGTGCAATTTTTTTTTTGAACCTCTAAGCAAAGTTAGTTATTTTTCTTACTCTTCAATATTTATTCATTTCTGCTTAACAACACTGAACCAGGTTTCATTTCCAGGCTTATTCCAACAGGAATTTTCTAATTTAGCAATTTCAAAAAAAGCACAAGTCTGCTGGATGTTAAGTTACCAAGATAGATTTCCCTTAATTGGGACATTTTCATGGCCTTAGAATGAAAATTTGTAAGTTAATAAATCCCATTGTTAAAAGCCAGTCCATTTCTGGTACATTGCATCCTAGAAGCTTTACCAAACCCAAAACAGAGACTTAACCATGCTAATTTGATCCAAAAAAAGAAAAACATGTAGGCTTCCCCACATTTGCTTGAGAAGTATGGATTATACAAACTTAAACAGGTCTGCATTCTGTCAAACTATTCATGTCTTTAATTTGATTATAAACATTGTGGAACCTCAAAATGGATACCATTATAGATGACTTCCAAACTTAGGTGAGCACTACTCTGCCTTCTCTTGGTACACCTCGTAACATTCACAGTTTTCCTGAGAACAATGTGGTGTAGGAAAGAAGGTCCCAAATATTCCTTTTGTCCTTGGCTTATCGTAAATGTTCTTCTACCCTAATTTAGGCTTCCAAAATTGATTTTTTTCAGCTTCCATTTGTTCTGCCTAATTAAGGAGATAATGATGATATTGATTATGACACCATTACCTTATGTATCACCAACATGGAGGACTCTGAATCATTCCTTATATGAAAGGGGACGTCTCATCAAAAACTGATTCTTAGTAGAAACTTATGTCATATTCTCTATCACTTAGGTAAACTCTGTCATTTCCCAGCGTTTCTGTGTTTTCTTAATTTTCAATTATTTTTTCTCTTCTAAGATGACAGTGATGACATATCCCCATCAATAAATAACGTAGCAGTCCTGTTGTCAATCATGAACAAATTTGAGTTAACAGTTTCTTTTCTTCTTTTGTCACTCTTACCCTTAGCCCTGGGCAGTTAATTAATTTTTTTCTTGCATGATTAGAATATTATACCTGTCTTTACTCATTGACTACAGTGTTAACAGCATCTGAAAGAAAAAATTTATTTCTGATAGAGGCTATTTCTTACCTAAAGAGACTTAGAATCAGTAAAAATCCAGCCTGTATTAGACCTTGTCTTGTTAGACATGCAAAAACTAGAGTTAATAACTTTTAGTTTGCTAAAGTTACCAAAGTGCAGTATTCCAGAAATGGGTTCGTTTTTTCTTTGCGGATTTATTAATCCACAACTTACAGTTCTAAGGTCACGAAAATGACCCACCAAGGCATCAGCGGGCAATGCTTTCTCCCCAAAGATGGTCTTCTGGTGATCCTCAGAAACTCCGTCAGTTGGCAAGGCCTGTGGTGATGTCTGCTGGTCTCTCTCTCTTCTCTGTGAAGTTTCCTCACTTCCAACTTCTGGCTTCAGTAGCTGCCTCTCTGTTTCTGTGGTTTCTCTCTGTTTTCTGTGCATTCTCTTTCAGCTTTTCTGGGTTTTCTCTCTCAGCTTCTCTCTCGATTGTGCTGAATTTCATCTCTTATAAAAGACTTCAGTAAAAGGATTAAGACCCCACCTGGGGCATTCCTCAACTGAAGTAACCCAATCAAAAGGTCCTACCCAAAAAAGTATATACTCACAGGAGTGGATTAGCTTGAAGAATATGATCTTGGCCAAGATTGCAGCTTAGTAATGTGCGTGTTTTAGTTCCTCCTCCAGAACACTACTAAATAACCAGAAACAGTACAGAACAGCTCCCAGAGCCACGATAGTGACCAGACACACAGCCTACCCCAGTCTGGACCAGCTGGACCGGCTGCGAGTCTCCGGAACAGTGAGTTCCCCAAGCCGCGGAGGCCAGTGCCTGGCGCCCCTCCCCCACAGGCGGCTTCCCAGAGGGAAAGGAAAGAGATTCTAACAGTGGCAGGGACTGAGTCCAACCAAACACCAATTGTGACATTAATAAACAAATTCTGACTACTAAAAATAGGCCCCCAGCTCAGGTGAAACTGGTCAAAGCAGAGGTTGCTTATTGGGCTAACTGAAAAAGAGGAAAGGGGATGAAACATAGGCTTTTGTGGCTGTTTCTACAGAGGCTTGGCTGCCTCTGGATTCAGCGGCGGGAATACACAGGCTGCAACTGCCCCAGGTATATGCAGAAACGGACTGCTTTCAGGGCTGTCTCCTGTCTGAGCCTTCCCCAGGGGAGGGGCGAAACGCAACTCAGGTGGAATCCCTCTCTCAAGGAATTCAGACTCCAGGGCTTGGCAATTTGAAGCCATTAAAACCAGCCTACAACTTCTCTTCTGTCTCCACCACACCCCCAGCAGGTAGAGCTTTCCAAAGTTAAAGGAGCCACAACATCTTTTGCTGGTGGGACCTGTAGACAGACAAGCGCCACATACTGGGCAGGATAAGAAAAACAGAGCCCAGAGACTTCACAGGAAAGTCTTTCAACCTGCTGGGTCTCACCCTCAGGGAAAAATGACACAGGTGACTCCTTCCCCCCAATAGGAGGCCAGTTTAGTCTGGGAAAACCCGGCTGGAGTCTGTAATACCTATGTAGACCCTCCTAAGGGTGGGGAGGGAAAAGGCGCCTTACAAGCAGGACAAGAAACAAGAAAACAAGAACTGAAAAAGTACCCTCTGTTAAACAAAACCTAAGTGAGAGGCCTAGAAAAAGCTGAACTGAAGGTCAAAGAACAGATAGACAACAAATTCATCTAGCAAGAAAACCCTAGGTAAGATAAGTGAAAGCAATCTCCAGAATAAACTAATTAAGGTAATTAAATGTCCAGACACCAGCAAAAAATAACAAATCACACCAGGAAAATTGAAGATATGGCCCAGTCAAAGGAACAAACCAATAGTTCAAATGAGATACAGGAGCTGAAACAACTTATTCAGAATATATGAACAGAAATGGAAAACCTCATCAAAAATGAAATCAATGAATTGAGGGAGGACATGAAGAAGGCAAGGAATGAACAAAAAGAAGAAATGGAAAGCATGAAAAAACAAATCACAGAACTTATGGGAATGAAAGATACAGTAGAAGAGATGAAAAAAACAATGGGAAACTACACTGGTAGATTTCAAGAGACAGAGGTTAGAATTAGTGAACTGGAGGATGGAACATCTGAAATCCAAAAAGAAACAGAAACTATAGGGAAAAGAATAGAAAAATATGAACAGGGACTCAGGTAATTGAATGATAATATGAAGCGCACAAATATATGTGTTTTGGGTGCCCCGGAAGAAGAAGAGAAGGGAAAACGAGGAGAAAAACTAATGGAAGAAATTGTCACTGAAAATTTCCCAACTCTTATGAAAGACCTAAAATTACAGATCCAAGAAGTGCAGCACACCCCAAAGAGAATAGATCCAAATAGACGTTCTCCAAGACACTAGTCAGAATGTCAGAGGTCAAAGAGAAAGAGAGGATCTTGAAAGCAGCGAGAGAAAGCAATCCATCACTTACAAGGGAAACCCAATAAGACTATGTGTAGATTTCTCAGCAGAAACCATGGAGGTGAGAAGACAGTGGGATGCTATATTTAAATTATAAAAAGAGAAAAACTGCCAACCAAGACTTCTATATCCAGTAAAATTGTCCTTCAAAAATGAGGGAGAAATTAAAACATTTTCAGGCAAAAAGTCACTGAGAGAATTTGTGACCAAGAGACCAGCTCTGCAAGAAATACTAAAGGGCGCAATAGAGACAGATATGAAAAGACAGACAAGAGAGGTGTGGAGAAGTGTGTAGAAAGAAGGAAAATTAGATATGACATATAAAATACAAAAGGCAAAATGGTAGAGGAAAGTACTATCCAATCAGTAATAACACTATATGTTAATGGATTGAACTCCCAAATCAAAAGACATAGACTGGCAGAATGGATTAAAAAACAGGATCTTTCTATATGCTGTCTACAGGAAACATATCTTAGACCCAAAGATAAACATAGGTTGAAAGTGAAAGGTTGGGAAAAGATATTTCATGCACATAGCAACAAGAAAAGAGCAGGAGTAGCTATACTAATATCCAACAAATTAGACTTAAAGTGTAAAACAGGTAAAAGAGACAAAGAAGGATATTATCTACCAATAAAAGGAAAAATTCAACAAGAAGACATAACAATCATAAATATTTATGCACTGAACCACAATGCCCCAAAATATGTGAGGAATACACTGCAAATACTGAAAAGGGAAATAGACACATGTACCATAATAGTTGGAGACTTCAATTCCCCACTCTCATCAATGGACATAACATCTAGACAGAGGATCAACAAAGAAACAGAGAATTTGAATATTACAATAAATGAGCTAGACTTAACAGACATTTATAGGACATTACATCCCATAACAGCAGGATACACCTTTTTCTCAAGTGCTCATGGATGATTCTCAAAGATAGACCATATGCTGGGTCACAAAGCAAGTCTCAAGAAATTTAAAAAGATTGAAATCATACACAACACTTTCTCAGATCATAAAGGAATGAAGTTGGAAATCAATAATAGGCAGAGTGCCAGGAAATTCACAAATATGTGGAGGCTCAACAACACACTCTTAAACAACCAGTGGGTCAAGGAAGAAATTACAAGAGAAATTAGTAAATACCTTGAGGCGAATGAAAATGAAAACACAACATATCAAAACCTATGGGATGCAGCAAAGGCAGTGCTAAGAGGGAAATTTATTGCCTTAAATGCCTATATCAAAAAAGAAGAAAGTGCAAAAATTTGGGAATTAACTGTCCACTTGGAAGAACTGGAGAAAGAACAGCAAACTAACCCCAAAGCAAGCAAAAGGAAAGAAATAACAAAGATTAGAGCAAAAATAAATGAGATTGAGAACATGAAAACAATAGAGAAAATCAATAAGACCAGAAGTTGGTTCTATGAGAAAATCAATAAGATTGATGGGCCCTTAGCAAGACTGACAAAAAGAAGAAGAGAGAGGACCCAAATAAATAAGGTCAGAAATGGAAGAGGAGACATAATCACTGACCTCACAGAAATAAAAGAGGTAATAACAGGATACCGTGAACAAATTTATGCTAATAAATACAACAATTTAGATGAAATGAACAAGTTCCTAGAAAGGCATGAACAACCAACTTTGACTCAAGAAGAAATAGATGACCTCAAGAAACCAATCACAAGTAAAGAAATTGAATCAGTCATTCAAAAGCCTCCCAAAAAGAAAAGTCCAGGACCAGACGGCTTCACATGTGAATTCTACCAAACATTCCAGAAAGAATTAGTACTGACCCTGCTCAAACTCTTCAAAAAAATTGAAGTGGAGGGAAAGCTACCTAATTTATCCTATGAAGCCAACATCACCCTCATATCAAAACCAGGCAAAGATATTACAAAAAAAGAAAACTACAGGCCAATCTCTCTAATGAATATAGATGCAAAAATCCTCAACAAAATTCTAGCTAATTGAATCCAGCAACACATTAAAAGAATTATACATCATGACCAAGTAGGATTCATCCCAGGTATGGAAGGATGGTTCAACATAAGAAAATCAATTAATGCAATACACCATATCAACAAATCAAAGCAGAAAAATCACATGATCATCTTGATTGATGCAGAGAAGGCATTTGACAAGATTCAACATCCTTTCCTGTTGAAAACACCTCAAAGGATAGGAATACAAGGGAACTTCCTTAAAATGATAAAGGGAATATATGAAAAACCCACAGCTAATATCATCCTCAATGGGGAAAAATTGAAAACTTTCCCCCTAAGTTCAGGAACAAGACAAGGATGTCCACTATCACCACTGTTGTTCAACATCGTGTTGGAAGTGCTAGCCAGAGCAAATAGACAAGAAAAAGAAATACAAGGCATCAAAATTGGAAAGGAAGAAGTAAAACTGTCACTGTTTGCAGACGATATGACACTCTATGTCGAAAACCTGGAAAAATCCACAGCAAAACTACTAAAGCTAATAAACGAGTACAGCAAAGTGACAGGTTACAAGATCAACATTCAAAAATCTGTAGTGTTTCTATACACTAGTAATGAACAAGCTGAGGGGGAAACCAAGAAATGAATTCCATTTACAATTGCAACTAAAAGAATAAAATACTTAAGAATAAATTTAACTAAAGAGACAAAAAACCTATACAAAGAAAACTACAAGAAGCTGTTAAAAGAAATCACAGAAGACCTAAATAGATGGAAGGGCATAACATGTTCATGGATTGGAAGACTAAATATTGTTAAGATGTCAATTCTACCTAAATTGATTTACAGATTCAACACACTACCAATCAAAATCCCAACAACTTATTCTTCAGAAATAGAAAAACCAATAAGCAAATTTATCTGGAAGGGCAGGGTGCCCCGAATTGCTAAAAGTATCTTGAGGAAAAAAAACGAAGCTGGAGGTCTAACACTGCCGGACTTTAAGGCATATTATGAAGCCACAGTGGTCAAAACAGCATGGTACTGGCATAAAGATAGATATATTGACCAATGGAATCGAATAGAGTGCTCAGATATAGACCCTCTCATCTATGGACATTTGATCTTTGATAAGGCAGTCAAGCCAGCTCATTTGGGACAGAACAGTCTCTACAACAAATGATGCCTAAAGAACTGGATACCTATATGCAAAAGAATGAAAGAGGACCCATAACTCACACCCTATACAAAAGTTAACTCAAAATGGATCAAAGATCTAAACATTAGGTCTAAGACCATAAAACAGTTAGAGGAAAATGTAGGGAGATATCTTATGAATCTTATAATTGGAGGCGGTTTTATGGACCTTACACCTAAAGCAAGAGCACTGAAGAAATAAATAAATAAATGGGAGCTCCTCAAAATTAAACACTTTTGTGCATCAAAGAACTTCATCAAGAAAGTAAAAAGAGGAGACTTCCGGATAAGATGGCAGCTTAGTAAGACACGCGGGTATTAGTTCCTCCTCCAGAAAAGCAACTAAAGAAACAGAAACAATACGAAACAGCTCCCGGAGCCACGACAGAGACCAAAAGACAGCGTACCCCATTCTGGAACGGCTGAATGGGCAGGGAGAATCCGCTGTGGTGAGATACCCAAGGGGTGCGCATTTTCCCGGCCGGGGCAGCTGGTGACTGGGGTCCCCTCCACGCACGTGGCTCCCCCGTCTGACTGGGAACATTGGATAGCGGGGCCCTCCCGCCACGCTTGGCGTCTCGGGCCAGCTGGGCAATTTGGGCTGGCACTCCCCCAAGCCCCGGCGGCCGGTGACCCCCCTTCCATGCCCGGTTTCCCGGGCCGACTGCGAGATTCGGATTGGCATGTTAAAGGAGCCACAGCATCTTTTAATGGTGGGCCCCGCAGACAGACGAGTGCCACGAGCGCCACCTACTGGGCAGGAAAAGAAAAACAGAGCCCAGAGATTTCACAGAAAAACCTTTCAACCAGCCGGGTCCCACACCCAGGGAAATCTGATCAAATGCCCAGACACCAGCAGAAAATAATGGATGACACTCGGAAAATTGAAGATATGGCCCAATCAAAGGAACAAACCAATAGTTCAAATGAGATACAGGAGCTGAGACAACTAATGCTGAATATACGAACAGAAATGGAAAAACTCTTCAAAAACCAAATCAATAAATTGAGGGAGGACATGAAGAAGACATGGGTTGAACAAAAAGAAGAAATAGAAAATCTGAAAAAAACAAATCACAGAACTTATGGGAGTGAAGGACAAAGAAGAAAAAATGGAAAAAACAGTGGATACCTACAATGGTAGATCTAAAGAGACAGAAGCTACAATTAGTGAACTGGAGGATGGAACATCTGAATTCCAAAAAGAAACAGAAACTATCGGGAAAAGAATGGAAAAACTTGAGCGGGGATCAGGGAACTGAATGACAATATGAAGCGCACAAATATACGTGTTGTGGATGTCCCAGAAGGAGAAGAGAAGGGAAAAGGAGGAGAAAAACTAATGGAAGAAATTATCACTGAAAATTTCCCAACTCTTATGAAAGACCTAAAATTACAGATCCAAGAAGTGCAGTGCACACCAAAGAGAATAGAGCCAAATAGGCGTTCTCCAAGACACTTACTAGTTAGAATGTCAGAGGTCAAAGAGAAAGAGAGGATCTTGAAAGCAGCAAGAGAAAAACAGTCCGTCACATACAAGGGAAACCCAATAAGACTATGTGTAGATTTCTCAGCAGAAACCATGAAAGCTAGAAGACAGTAGGATGATATATTTAAATTATTAAAAGAGAAAAACTGCCAACCAAGACTTCTATATCCAGCAAAATTGTCCTTCAAAAATTAAGGAGAAATTAAAACATTTATAGACAAAAAGTCACTGAGAGAATTTGTGACCAAGAGACCAGCTCTGCAAGAAGTACTAAAGGGAGCACTAGAGTCAGATAGGAAAAGACAGAAGAGAGAGGTATGGAGTAAAGTGTAGAAAGAAGGAAAATCAGTTATGATATATATAATACAAAAGCCAAAATGGTAGAGGAAAATAATATCCAAACAGTAATTACAGTAAAAGTTAATGGACTGAATTTCCCAATCAAAAGACATAGAATGGCAGAATGGATTACGACCCAGCAATACCACTGCTAGGTATCTACTCAAAGGACTCAAGGGCAAAGACACAGACAGACATTTGCACACCAGTGTTTATAGCAGCATTATCTACAATTGCAAAGAGATGGAAACAGCCAAAATGTCCATCAACAGATGAGTGGCTAAACAAACTGTGGCGTATACCTACGATGGAATATTATGCAGCTTTAAGACAGACTAAACTTATGAAGCATGTAATAACATGGATGGACCTAGAGAACATTATGCTGAGTGAGTCTAGCCAAAAACTAAAGGACAAATACTGTATGGTCCCACTGATGTGAACCGACATTCGAGAATCAGCTTGGAATATATCATTGGTAACAGAGACCAGCAGGAGTTAGAAACAGGGTAAGATAATGGGTAATTGGAGCTGAAGGGATACAGATTGTGCAACAGGACTAGATACAAAAACTCAAAAATGGACAGCACAATAATACCTAAGTGTAATGTAACTATGTTGGAACACTGAATGAAGCTGCACCTGAAATATAGTTTTTTGTTTGTTTGTTTGTTTGTATCTTTTGTTTTTGTTTTTTTCTTTTTCCTTTTTTTATATATATATTTTTTATTAGTATTATTATTTTAATTTTCTACTCTATATTAACATTCTATATCTTTTTCTGCTATTTTGCTAGTTCTTTTCCTAAATCGATGCAAATGTACTAAGAAATGATGATCATACATCTATGTGATGATACTAAGAATTACTGAGTGCATGTGTAGAATGGAATGATTTCTAAATGTTGTGTTAATTTCTTTTCTTTTTTTGATTAACAAAAAAAAATTTATGAGAAAAAAAAAAAAGAAAGTAAAAAGACAACCTACACAATAGGAGACAATATTTGGAAACAACATATCAGATAAAGATCTAGCATTCAGAATTTATAAAGAGGTTGTTCAACTCAACAACAAAAAGACAGCCAACCCAATTACAAAATGGGAAAAAGACTTGAGCAGACACTTCTCAGAAGAGGAAATACAAATGGCCAAAAGGCACATGAAGGCCAAATGGCTCAATGTCCCTGGCCATTAGAGAAATGCAAATCAAAACCACAATGAGATATCATCTCACACCCACCAGAATGGCCATTATCAACAAAACAGAAAATGACAAGTGCTGGAGAGGATGTGGAGAAAGAGGCACACTTATTCACTGTTGGTGGGAATGTCAAATGGTGCAACCAATGTGGAAGGCAGTTTGGCGGTTCCTCAAAAAGCTGAATATAGAATTGCCATATGACCCAGCAATACCATTGCTAGGTATCTACTCAGGGGACTTAAGGGCAAAGACACAAACAGACATTTGCACACCAATGTTTATAGCAGCATTATTTACAACTGCAAGGAGATGGAAACAGCCAAAATATCCATCAACAGACGGGTGGCTAAACAAACTGTGGTATATACATACAACGGAATATTATGCAGCTCTAAGACAGAATAAACTTATGAAGTATGTAACAACGTGGATGGACCTTGAGAACATTATGCTGAGTGAGACTAGCCAAAAACTAAAGGAAAAATACTGTATGGTCTCACTGATATGAACCGACATTAGTGAATAATCTTGGAATATGTCGTTTGTAACAGAGACCATCAGGAGATAGAAATAGGGTAAGATAGTGGGTAATTGGAGCTGAAGGGATACAGACTGTGCAACAGGACTGGATACAAAAACTCAGAAATGGACAGCACAGTACTACCGAACTGTAATGTAATTATGTTAAAACACTGAATGAAGGTGTATGTGAGAATGTTAGAGGGAGGAGGGCTGGGGACATAAATGAAATCAGAAAGAAAGTTAGATGTTAAAGATCAAGATGGTATAATCTAGGAATACCTAGAGTGTATAATAATAGTGAAATGTACAATGTACAAATTTTAAAAATGTTTTGGCATGAGGAAGAACAAAGGAATGTCATTATTGCAGGGTGCTGGAAATAGATGATAATTAATACTTTAAAATGTCACCTTATGTGTGAGACTAAAGCAAAAAATGTTTATTTGTTGCAAAGTTTAGATTTTGACCAGAGCATTTCCTAATATAACTCATGTAGATAGTTTGATTGACTGTCATAAGTACTTGGAATCTCAGGTAGCACATGAGATTTTGTTGGTTTGTCCAGAGTGATGCCCCGGTGAATCCCAGAGTGATTTGACCAGTGACTGGAAAAGTATTTGCAAGCCCCCTTTGGGGAATGGTGAGAGTGGGGAGAAATTCAACCTCCCCAAGTTGAATTCTTGATATTCTCACAAGCAGTGTGGACAACCAAAGCTATAGGCTGAGCTCCCAGTCTTGGGGTTTGTTCACATGAAACTTAACCCCACAAAGGATAGGTCAAGTCTACTTAAAATTTAGGCCAAAAAGTCACCCCCAAGAGAGCCTCTTTTGTTGTTCAGATGTGGCCTCTCTCTCCAGCCAACATGATGAGCAGTCTCACCACCCTCCCCCTCTCTGGTGGGACATGACTCCCAGGGGTGTGGACCTTCCTGGCAACGTTGGACAAAGATCCTGGAATGAGCTGAGACTCAGCATCAAATGACTGAGAAAAACCCTAGAATGCGCTGAGAATTAATAACAAGGGATTGAGAGAAACTTCTTGACCAAAAGGGGGAAGAGTAAAATGAGACAAATTGTCAATGGCTGAGAGATTCCAAACAGAGTCGAGAGGTTATCCTGGAGGTTATTCTTACGCATTAAGTAGATATCACCTTGTTGTTCAAGATGTAGTGGAGAGGCTGGAGGGAATTGCCTGAAAATGTAGTGCTGTGTTCCAGTAGCCATGTTTCTTGATGATGATTGAACAATGATATAGCTTTCACAATGAGACTTTGTGACTGTGAAAACCTTATGCCTGATGCTCCTTTTAGATACTTTATCAACAGAAGAGTAGAACATATGGAACAAAAATAAATAATAGGGGGAACAAATGTTAAAATAAATTCAGTTTGAAATAGTGGTAAATGAAAGCAAGGGGTAAGGGGTATGGTACATATAGCCTTTTTTGTCTCTATTATCATTTTATTTTTTTTTCTGTTGTCCTTTTATTTCTTTTTCTAAATCGATGCAAATGTACTAATAAATGATGAATATGCAACTATGTGATGATATTAAGAATTACTGATTGTATATGTAGAATGAAATGATATCTAAATGTTTTGTTTGTTAATTTTTTTAATTAATAAAAGAAGTTTAAAAAAAAAGAATATGATCCTTTCTGAGGTACATACAGCATCAAACCATCACAGTGACCTAATGAAATAAAAATTTTCTCTACAAACAATGTTTGAAATAACTATATCCTGTTTCACAGTCATGTGAACTGTTTTATTGTTCAAAACATCTCATTTTATGATGCTTGTAAAAAAAACGTGTTTTCTGAGGAAATACGTAATAGACATTAATTTTTATTTGAATAAATATGGAAAGATGACATTTATTTTAATCATTAGATATTGTCAAATAAATGTAGTTTTATTGTTTAGGCATATTCCTAATGCAAAATATCAAAAAAAGATTTCTGTAAGTGAAGGCTTAACAAACATTGTTTAACGAATAAACATATTTTACTTAATTGGTATTTATTTATCCATGTGCAATTTTTTTGAGTTTTGCTGTTTTATTTTGCTATTCTAGGTTGGATAAAATATTTCCTTTGTTCTCTTCTTTACCTAATTCAGTAAGCTACTTGTATAGAAAATGTTAGAATAAAGCTTACCTTGCCCTGAAATTTGATTTATTCTGATGCTGAAAAGCAAAGTACTTGTTTGTGTTATGCCCAACAAGAAAGGGTAATTACATCTCTGATAAAATTGTGTCTGAACATATACTTCAAATTGAATACAGTCACTTGACAATAGAGACAAAATATAATTACCTCTAATTGTGTAAGTGTCTTTCCAGGGATTTCAAAGATAAATTGCAATTTTACCAAACCAAATAATAACATGTCATACGTAAACAAAGGTCTTAAAAATGTTTTTCCAACAGTCCTTTGCTTATACCTCTAAAGAGAACTTAGCAACTCTCCTGTGATTATTCTGTTTGCACATTTCCCTGAACCCAATAGACTTGGCTAATAAAAAAAGAGACCAGAGTTTATACTGAGTTAAAGTTTGTAGAATGATTATTTAAATGAACTAATGTTTTAATTCAAACTTGTAGCCAAACATCTCACAAGGAGTCCTCCAAATTTATCATTATCTAAGAAGAAAAATTTGCCAGCCCAGGACATTTGTGTTTGAGTTTTACATATTTCACGCTATTAACAAACTTTTAAAAGAATTGTCCTATAAATAAAGGTTTACTTTTCTAAGAAAATGGAATGTGTACTTAACAGACAATCTATTATTTTATTTACAATTTATGGTTAGCATTAAAAATATAAACAACAAAAATCATTACCAAATTTTCCATATCAAGAATCCCTCAATCTTAAACATATGCTGGTATGCTGGGGAACAGGCTGCTAAATTATTTTTTAACATTTTATTGAGATATATGCACATACCATAAAATCCATGCAATGTATACAATCAGTGGTTCACTGCATCATCACATATTTGTATATTTATCACCACAATCATTTTTAGAACATTTGCATCACTCCAGACAAAGAAATAAAAAGAAAAAAGAACTCCAAACCATCCTATCCCCCTTACCCCTCCCTCTTATTGAACACTAGTATTATACTCAACCCAATTTTAAGACTTATAATAGCGGTAGATTAACTAAGACAGTGTAATGTTGTGAGAGAGAGATGTATAAATCAGTGGAACAGAACAAAATATCCAGAAGAAGATCCATACAAACATGAGCAACTGACTTTTTTTTTTTTTTTGCTCTATAGTTGTACAATCATTATCAAAGATCAGGGCTACTGGATTACAGTTCAGCAACTTCAGATATTTCCTTCTGGCTATTCTAAAACACTAGACACTAAAAATAAATATCTATATAATGACTCAGCAGTCACAGTCATTTGTTTAATCCTTATTTTTCAGCTATATCTCCTCCCTCTCATTTGATCTTCTCTCAATCTCCAGGGATATCTGGACAATGACCATCTTAACTTTTGGAACTGAAAAGGAGTGATGACCTTATGAGGTAGAGGAATGAAACTGGATGATGTTCTTGGAGAGACCAGAACTTCTGCATTTCAGGGCTTATCTTGCATAGGATCAATTTGGAGACCTTAAGTTTCTGAAAAAAATAAACTTACTAAGAAAAATGTTTATAGAGGCTTAGATAGAGCCCATGACACTCACTCTCTAGGGTTTTTGAAATAGCAGTTGGTTGGGACTTGGCATACTGTGGTAGTTTGCAATATCTGGCTAAAACTTACATAAGGATAACCTCCAGAATGACCTCTTCACTCTATTCGAAATCTCTTAGGTTGCTAAACCTTTAACATGGATAAACTAATTCTGAATCCACATGTTCCAAAGCTGTTTTCAATTTTCACTCTCAATCTCTCTCTCTCTCATATATATATAGTAACATATTGGACATATGTACATATCCATATAAATAATTATTAAGGTACTTTTCCAATTGAAATAGGGCATGAGGAATGAAAGGAAATAGCAAAAGAAAATGAGAGAAATTCTAAAAACCAGAATCTTGAAAACTGTCTAAAAGTTAAACTTCAAAGTTCAAAAGGACTTACTTGAAGGCAATCTTCCTATATTAAATTTCTAAAACTACTTAATACTGCAAAGATAAAAGACTCACTTGAGCCTCAACATGAACATAAAATCAGACTTCAATTTATTACTGCCAATTAAATTGCAAAAAGTCAAAATGGGAATGCATAACACTGTCAAAGCTGAAGCCAAAGGCATTTCTTCATCGGGACAGACACTGTCCTATATATTCAGCTGACCATGTTTCACATAAACAGGGAAGAACATATAAGCCACAGGGCTTTGTTTGGTTGATGGTATGGTCCCATCAACTCAAATTAACTCCTGTTTTATTTCATACTTACTGGGTAACAGCTAGCACGCCACAAGACTTAGATGAGGATGCAAAAAAGAATAAGTTATAGTCCTTGACATACTGGAAACTTCAGAGACAATATTGCATGACATTTAATGTGCATGATTTAGAGTTGAACTACTTGGGTTTAAATCCTTCCTAAATTCTCATCAGCTATGAGTCATTGTTCAGGTTATTTTAGTCTCAAGTGGATATGGGATTAATGACAGCAAATGTTGCGATGTTTTTTGTTTTTTGTCTTTACCTTTTTTAAAAACATAATGTAAAGTGTTATAAAGTTACAGAGTTGTGCCAAAATTGATATTCAACTATTTTCGACCTACTAAAATAACAATTCCATATGGTTCAACCCCATAGTACATGTTAAATATATTTTAGCAATTGTTCTTAACAAACTAAATCATGAGGTGCTTTCTAACTAGCATATAGACTAACTAGCAAATAACTAGCATATAGACTGATAACTTACACAGTGATCACTGCTGTCATGTGTCCTTTGGGTATTACATGAAGTTTCTTTGGATGATGAGGCACAAACACAGACAGCCAACCGGTCCAGAATATATGAAAAGACAACTTTGCCAAAGAGCCTAGAGGAAAAGAAGGGAGAAGAAAGCTGCAAAGGGACCCTGTCTTACCTAACCTAGGCTCCTGCAAGGACCCATGGAGAGGTTGTCAAAGAGCACATGTGGGTTCCTGGCTCTTGCCTTTACTGTAACCTAGAGGGAGATGGGGATTTCAAACAATACAGCACAGAAAGCAGACATGGCAAGAGCCCCTTCGAGAAGCTAAGAGCAGTTTCTGTCATCCACACCACATGGGATTACTACTAGCAGGGACTACATGCCCTACTAGTAAATCACATGACAAGAAAAGGTAGGCACAGCAGGGGGTTTTGGGAGAAGGAGTAGCACAGGCATTAATTATCCCAAGCCTTTTGGAGGTGCAAGCCTTGCTAATTGTGGATATGCCAGGAAAGGGATAACTGGGATGGTTGTTTAGAAGAGAAATTTATGACCAGGACAGGTAAGATGATAAGGCACCAAATATAATTTCTTTATATCATTACAATATATAAAACAGGAAACCTATATTCAGCTAGAGCAGATGGTCAGAATTTACATATGCATGAATCACCTGGGGTCATTTTAGCAAACAGATGGACTCAGTAGTTTTGAAGATTCTAGGATTCTGCACTTCAAACCAGTTCCAGTAGTTTATCCATGGTGCTGGTCGAGTTTCACACTGAATAAGCAGGAACCAGAGGAAGAGTGAGAGAGTAAGAACTAAAATGATTGTTATGTCTTTGGGAAAAAGTGAAGCCATCCTAAAGACAGCAGAAAGCATTTCTTAGCTAAAAATAGAGCATTAATAAGGAAGTTAATCAGAAAGGCATAGAAAATTCCATATATCCAAGAAAAAAAGAACATATTTAAAGTGGGGGAGCAGTGGAGGCAGAAGGTAAATTTGATTTGTTTGGGTAGAGTTCATGTTGGTTACCTGTGTGGAACCTAAAAAAAAACTCAGCATACTAAACATTTAACAGTGTTTTTTTCACCTGGATTCTAAAATTACCCATAGCCATCGAATGCCAAGGGAAGTGTAATGGAGAGGAAATTAAAAGAGATAAATGACAGCAGTTTTTACTCTCTGTTTCAGTTTGCTAAAGCTGCTGGAATGCAATTATACCAGAAATTGCTTAGCTTTTAAATGGGGATTTATCAACTTGATAAATTTATCAATTTATCAAATTTACAGTTCTAAGGCCATGAAAATGTTAGAATGAAGGCATCAACAGGATGATTACCTGGACTCTGAACAAAGGCTGCTGGCGTTTAGGACACCTCTGTCACATAGGAAGTCACCTGACTGGCTTCTCTTAGTCGTCCACTCCTGGGCTACATTGCCTCAGCTCTTGGTTCCAACGGCCACTCTCTGACCTTCTCTGGGTTCTCTCTCAGCAACTACAGAACATTTCTCTCTAACCTCTCTCAGTGTTTCTCTCTGGGATCTCTCTGTGTATTTCTTTCATTATCATCACTCATTCATCCTCATAAAGTACTCCATTAAAGGATTAAGACCCATGTTGAATTGAGTGGGTCACATCTCAATTGAAACAACCTAATCAAAAGGTCCCACCCACAATAGGTCTGCCCCCAGAAGAATGGATTAAGAGAACATGGTCTTTTCTGGGGTGCATAACAGCTTTGAATGGGTACACTCTGCCCTCTGGACCCGAAAAAAGATGTGTTCTTTCCTTATGTAAAACACATTCATTCCATCACAATATCACAAAAGTTTAAATCATTTCAGTAACAGTATTAAGCACAAAGTTTCATTAAAATCAATTACAGGTATGGTCTGTTGTAAAACAAAATTCCCCACTGGTTACGGACCTGTGAAACTTGGAACAAGTTATCTGCTTCCAATATTCATAAAGGGACAGTCATTGTTCTCATTTCCACAAGGAGAAATTGGAAGGAAAACAGGGTATAGTTCATGAGATTTCAAGCTCTGAGAATCATCTATAAAATGATCTTTTATACTGGGGGCATGAGAGAACAGCAGTACCACCCTTTTTAAGGGCTTCTGCAGTGGCTCTGTGCTCTCCAAACACTTGGGTGAGGGCTCCAACACTCTTTTTGCGTATTATATCTTAATGCTGCAAATTTTACTGGATACCTAACCATGTGAACAAAGAGCTAAATAAAAGCATTGTGCCAAAGAGGTCTTCAATTTTCAGCTTTGAGAGTTACAGACTTAATCTGCCTCAGACTGGGGCTACCATATTTTGCACATACACACACCCTCTCCAATACCCTAAACCAAAGACTTTTGGGGGGACTCCTTGCCTAGGAAGGGTACTGGGTGATTGGGTATCTTTCTTGTACATGTGGAGACTATTAAGTAAATTACCAGAAGCATTGCCCTAAAATATACATGGCAGAACTGGAGTAAATGATTAATTAAAAAGGGTCAGAGGAAAAGATGAGGGTAAAATTCAATGGAGGTGAAGCAACCAAAGAAGAGATGGTGAAGTAACTACCAAAAGGAAACTAAAATACCTGGCTTATTTTCTGTATGTCCTTTCCTTCCCTTTCCATTCCTTTCTTTTCTTTTCCTTTCCTTTCCATTCCTTTCATTTATTTCATTTTCTTTTTCTTTGCCATGTGTGATGATTGAATGGAGTAATATAATGGGCAATATATTTACAAATATCAGGAGAATCACCTCTTCCCCACATTACTATGTCCAAATATATCACAGACAGTACTTTTGTGTGTTCTTCGGTATTTTTAGCCCCTGTAAGACAGCTCTTATCCTGAATATGTTTTGATGTGATGGATTTTCTTGCACGAAAGAATTGTTAACCAGGGGTGTGCCGGTTAAAGTGCGTGCAGCTCTTTGTGTGTGTGTGTGTGTGTGTGTGTGTGTGTGTGTATGTGTGTGTGTGTAGGAAAAAAGAAGAGAACGGGAAAGAGGGTCACTGTGTAGTTTAGTTCAGTTTCTTGAGAGCTAGGTCTAGGCACACTTGGCTGTGGTAATTCATTGTAAAATATGATCTATAAGATTTCTTACCAATCATTGTTTAAGTACTGTCAACTTGGCCAGGTGGCGGTACTTGTTTGTCTGGTTGGGCAAGTGCTGGCCTGTCTTTTGCTATAAGGACATTTCATAAAACTAAATCATGATCACATTGGCTACATCCACAGCTGACTCCATTGTAATCAGCCAAGGGGAGCGTCTTCTGCAATGAGTGATGCTTAAGCCAATCACTGGATGCCTTTTAAGGAGGATTCAGGAAAGACAAGTTCTTTTCCTGCTTCAGCTGAGGAGCCTCTTGTGTGGAGTTCATCCAGACCCTCCATAGGAACATCAGCCTCACAGCGTGCCCTATGGATTTTGGACTCTACATTCCCATGGTTATGTGAGAAACTGTTATAAATTTTATATTTATGAATATTTACTATTGATTCTGTTTCTTTAGAGAGTCCTAACTAATACAGATATGAACTAACATTAGTGAATGAACTTTGAGAATTTCAGCTCAGAATAGACTTTGGTCCCGAGGGTGGGGCTGCTGCAGTTTGCAAATGCCAAACATGTTGGAACGGCTTTTTAAACGGATAAAGGGAAGACTTTGGACGAGTTGTGAGGAGCTTGATGAAGAAGTCGTAGAAGGCTTTAAAGAAACTGTTGGTAGAAATGTGGACTCTAAAGATACTTCTGACAAGGACTTAGACAGATATGAGGCATGTGTTATTGCAAAGTGGAAGGAAGGTGATTCTTGTTTTAAAATATCAGATAATCTGGCAAAATTGACTAGTGGCTGGAAGGCAGACTTTAAAAGCCATGAACTTGGATATTTAGCAGAAGAGATTTCCAGAGAAAATATGGAAAGTATTGCCTGGTTTCTCCTCACAGCTTAGTGAGAAAAAATGTGACAGAAAAGAGATAAGCTGAAAACTGAACCCTTGGGTACAAAGAAACCAGAAATTGATGTTCTGTAAAATTTTGAGCTTCTAGGAAGGGAGACCCCAGAGAATAGTGCCCCACATGAGATCTTAGACAAATGTGGAACCAGTCAGCCATTTCAGAAAACACCAGGATTGGACATAGAGTTATCCAGGAAGGGTTTGTGGAAACTCCTATGTCTGATGGGCATGATCCAAGGCTACTGCATAGAAAACCAATGAGAGTGCTGTGGGGCCTGTATAAACAGAGCTGCTACCAGTCTGGACTGGGAGTTTCAGAGAAGGGACACATTGGAGGAAAAACAACTTCACAGACAAACCATGGAGGCTGGGGTCTGAAGTCAAGAAGCCTCAGGCCAGGAGAGTGGACCCACTCAAGCCTGTGAAAAGGGTACGTTTGTCACGAATGGCAGAGGATGGGCCTTCCACCTCGTTGCTGTGGAAATCACGCCGCCTCAGGCCTTGGAGAGGGTGAAGCACGTTCCTTGAGGTTTGGAGAGAGCCTGGCTGCCACCATATGGAGGGGTTGAGTGTGTGTCCCGGAGATGGCAGACAGCCGAGCTGTAGCCCCAATCCTTGGAGAGGGTAGATCTAAGAAAAAGGTTGTGTCCCCTATATCCCCCAAGATTGCCTCTACATAGGCCCATGGAAAGGGTGGGACTGCCACTTTCTAAAGTCCCAAAGATAAATGATTCTCAGACTTTAAAATCTAATGGTCTTTGCCCTGCAGGTTTTCAAAACTGTACGGGTCTGGTGACCTATGGAAATGTGTATATGTATCCTATGACTGTTCCTCCTTTGTATGTTGGCAGCAAATAACTTGTTCTGAGTTTTTATAGGTCCAGAGCCAGATGAGAACTTTGCCTTAGAACAGACCATGCCTGAAACTAACTTTGACAGGTGTTTGTATTGTTTCTAACTTCATATTTCATTTGTATTGCTACTGAAATGGTTTAAAGATTTCTGATAGTGTTATGAAATTAATGTATTTTGTATATGGGGAAAACATGTTTTTTTCGGGTCCAGGTGGTGGAATGTGCTGGTTTAAAAGGATGTATGTACCCTAGAAAAGCTATGTTTTAATCCTAATCCCATTTTGTAATGGTAACCGTTTCTTCTAATCCCTATTCAGCATTGTATGTTTGAAACTGTAATTAGATCATCTTCCTGGAGAGGTGATTAAATCAAGAGTAGTTGTTAAGCTGGATTAGGTGGAAGCATGTCTCCACCCATTTGGGTGGGTCTTGATTAGTTTATTGGAATCTTATAAAAGAAGAAACATGTTGGAGAAAGCCTGAGATTCTGAGAGAGCAGACAATGACATAGCCACGAGAAGCAGAGAGTCCACCAGCCAGTGACCTTTGGAGATGGAAAAGCCTCCCAGGGAGCTGCATGAAAGATGAAGCCAGGAGAGAAAGCTAGCAGATGACACATTGTGCCTTCAATTTGTCTTCTAGCTGAGAGGGAAAGCATGATTGTGTAAATGACTGTGTTCGCCATGTGCCTTCTCACTTGAGAGAGAAACCCTGAACATCATCAGCCTTCTTGAACCAAGGTATCTTTCCCTGGATGCCTTAGATTGGACATTTCTATAGACCTGTTTTGATTGGGACATTTTCTTGGCCTTAGAACTGTAAACTAGCAACTTATTAAATTCCCCCATTAAAAGCCATTTGTTTTTGGTATACTGCATTCCTGCAGCTAGCAAACTAGAACAAGTACCAATACTTCGGAATAAGTTCTTTTGTTTTTTTTAATTCCAAGAGGTTACTCCCACTGTCATACAATCATTCACTTGCACTTACATATATTTTCTTCCAGGAAGAAAAAAGAGGTGAAATTAGAAATATTATGCCTAGATTTTAGTGTAAAGCTGGGCATATCATATCATTTGAACTAGTTGTCTCCTTGAACATAATTCCTCATGGGCCATCACAACCTGAAAGGGTGTCCCTGACTGTTTTATTGTAACTTGGAGGAGTGATAACTGTTTGGAAAAACAGCCTAGAAAATCCCAAGGAGATATTTTTAGAATAGGACCTTATCATATAAAGGATATCAATTTTTAAAGAGCTGTCTTTGCAGGTTTGAAAGTTGTGAACTACAGAAAAGCCATGTCCTATAATCCTGGTTCAATATTGTAGGGTGGAAACCTTTGATTAAATTGTTTCCATGAAGACTGACCCACTCAACTGTGGGTGTGACCTTTTGATAAGATTACTCCCATGGAGAAGTGACACATCCAACTGTGGGTGTGACATTTTAATCAGATGGAGATGTGACTCCACCCATATAAGATAGGTCTTGATTAGTTTAATGGAGTCCTTTAAAAGAGGAGACATTTTGGAGAAAGCACAGTTGCTTCAGAACTGAGAAAGCTGAAGACATTTGGACACGCTTGGTGCACCGACAGAAAGAGCAGATACCTGCACATGGACATTTGGAGATGCACAGCCCAGCAGATGTCACCATGTCACCAGATTTGTGCCCAAGAGGAGCTAAATGAAGGCCCACAGATGTTTATGAAGGAAATTGTCATCAGAATCTAGAAGCAATGGAACTAAGAACAAGAACCTGTAGACACAAACCATGTGCCTTCCCATGTGACAGAAAGTAGTCTTCCTTGAGTCAGGTTATATTTCTTTGGATGCCTCAGTTTGAGCATTTTTATGGCCTTAGAAATTTAAGGCTATAACTTTTCATAACTTAATAAATTCCTTTTATAAAAGCCACCCCATTTCTGGTATATTACAGTCTGGCGACATTAGCAAACTAATACACTATCTTATATTTAAGTCCTTTATATCTGTTACTTTCTCAAACTTCTAAATGCAACCCTTTCAACTATAACTCTGTTCAAACCTGAGATTGCTAAGGACTTATATAAGGAATGTACCATGAACCCGTAGAGTCTCTTTATCTTTATTTAAGTCCTACCTCACTTCTGTTAGCATTTCCTTGGGGAACAAAATGTTAAAGCTGCCAGACTCTTTGGCATAACTGTTTCACTCCTGAAGAGTAGGACAGAAAGGTTACACAGTCTGCTTAAAAGATCAGCATATTAAGAAGGCCTGGGCATGAATATTATGTCAGGTCTTGTTTCAGTCTCAGCTCTCATGGTTCTTTTCCCCAATGTAGAGGTTACTTAACTCACTCTTGAAATCTCTACTCTATTTATGCAAAAGGTTTAGAAAGAATCCTCTAGTAGATATGCAGTGAGACTCTAACCTATGCTAGTCTCAAAGATGGTACAGATTATTCATGGAGGAGATTTGGTCGTTTGATCACAAGGAATTTGCAGCCTATTGGAAGAGACAGGCTCATATATAATAACTATAGTGCAGCACTCCAATTGCAATGCTTCAGCTACATATATGGACACAATGACAGAGCTCAATGGGGATTTCCCAAAAGAGGGGATAGGAAATTTACAAAACAATAGTAGTTAGTGCGGCAATCAAGGAAGAGAATAACATAAGCTGTACTTTGAGAGGTAGGTAGTGACAAGGTCATTTGAGGCTTGCAAACCATGGCAAAGAATTTGGAATTTATTCAAAGATAGAGGGAATTCGTCAAAATGATTTAGGATTTGTTTCATATATTTCAGACTCCCATTCAAGTAGAATTGTTTTGCATTGCTCCAGAGGATAGAATATGGCAGCTTAGCTTAGAGGTAATAAGCATATAGTTGGCAAAGAATGGACAGGTTCTGGATAAGTTAGATGAATAGAACCAGCAGGATTAGGTGCCAGGTTGGATGTGGAAAGCACAAAACATCAAAAAATTACACATTAATAGCAGAATTCTTGTTTAAGTGGATGGTGGTAGTATTTACTAAGATGTAAGATGAGACAAGAACAAAAGAATTCAAATGTCTTACATTTTAAAGTCTGAGATGAAGTGAAGAAGTTATTCAAGAATTCAGAAAAGTTTGGGAAGAAAATATGTTGAGAAGTCATCAATAAAGTGATATTTCTAATGATGGGAATGGAGTAGATCACTTAGAAAAATGTAGAGAGAAGAAAAGATCAATACCGAAATTAGAGGAGCACCCATATTTATCATAAAGAAAGCCAAAATATAGGGATAGATAGAAGAAGAGAAGGTTCATCTAATAAAGGGCATTGAGGTAGAGGGGGAATAAAGAGAGGTTGGTGACTTGGCAGCTGGAGAGAAGAGAGCATTGTAATGTGAATAATATATCCCTGTGCCAAGTGTTAACAATAAGGCTTATGAATGAAGAAAAGAACCATGTCTTTCGGCTATGGTATTATGAAAGTTTTTGATGACCTTGAGAAAAGAAGTTTCAGTGGAATGGAGCAGTTGAAGACAGATTGGACTATACTGAAACAAAACATGATAAATGAGAAAATTGAAAGTGTGTGCATAAATAGGAATTTCAGAAAATGGAGTGATAAGGAAGAGCAATATGTAGGTATCTAGAGAGTCATTAGGGATGATGAGAGCATTTTTTTTTTAACTAATGGTGTAGATCGTAATTTATTCAAAAGGCCACCAGGAAAAAAAATTGTTTTTGATTAAGGAAAGCTAAGTTTATAGGCTTACTGCAGTAGGGAAGAGTATCATCATGACAGTGTTGGTAGTTTTTCAGAAAGAAGTAATCAGGAAAAGTTATTTAAAGTATTTTAGGATCTTGGCTGGGTAATTTTTTAAGGCAAATCTTACAAGGCAGAGAGTTGTCTGGCATTTGACAGTGTTGATGACATAAGAGCTTTGGCTGGATAGATATAGTAGGGCAAACATCTAAAAGAAGCATTAATGAGAAAGTTGGCAGGATTGATACATACACTATTTTAGTTGGATCATAGTCTAATCATCTAAAAGAAAGTATTCCCTGGAGAAGTATCTAAGCTATTTATGCCTGATCCAACTTGGATTTAGTATAGAAATAGGAAAGTGTTCTCAGCTCATAACTGTTTAGCACAGTGACAGGAAAGTACATTGGTTTTACTCTATAGAAGTTATTATAAGAAAGCTCCATGTTGATACAAGTGCTCCAGTAAGGTGTGAATAAAGCAGGGTATAAAAAAAGAGAAGAAGATGATTTCTGGAAATCTTTGAAAAAGTAGGAGTTATAGATTGGTTTCCACAATGCAAGCATACTTTGTAAACTGTAGATTTCTTATCTGGAAATTGAAATATGATATCTAATTTATCTAATGGTATCTTAGGGTTTAGGGGAGATCAAGAAAATATATACGCTTTGGCACTGCTAATCTAATCAATGGAAATTATCATTAGTTATAAGAAATCTCACTGGCAGATTTTTAATTTAACATTCTATCACCTTTACTAGTATTTCTATAGTAATATAGAATGAGACAATTTAGATGTAATACAGAAAAGAGATGGAAACTTTGACTTGAAATTAGGACCTTGCATTTTAATCTCAGAATTGCCATTTATTATTAGTTGTAGATCTTTGCAAAGTCACCATACATTTCCTGAGTGGAAGACCAAGGATTATAATTCCAATCTTAGCTTCAAAGCCCATGTTTCTTCTAATATGCTACCCATATGTTTTTGAAAAATAAGAGGCTCTTCAATATGTGTACCTAAAATCAGGTCCAGTCTTTTGCTGTACAGAAAAATAAATTCACAATTTTAAATGAAATCCACAATGTCAAGCATGTCTTCTCAATAATGTAAAAGGTATTCTTCATTAACACACTCAATAAATAATTACTGGATATTTAAATATATTAGGACTTAATCTGGTTTTGACTAACAGAAAAGCAAACAGTGACTTAAATAATTAAGGTGACTATTTTCTAAGTAATAGAAATTCTAGAGGTAGGCAGATAAGAACCTGTATTACAGCTGTATCTTCGTTAGTCACCTTTAGGCTGTAGTTCTTGATCATTAGCCCAAGATTGCAAAATAGTTACTAGACTTCTAAATTTGGATTCAACACATAAAGAAGAGTAAAAGAATCAAGAGGCATGTGCCAAAATTTCTGCCTCTAGTAACAGAAGACTAACTTAAAGAAGACAATTCCTTGGAATGAGAACAAATAGAAAAGTAGAACATATGCCTTAAGTAAAATTTATTTTTAGAACAGTTTTAGAGACTCAGAAAAATTAAGCAGATAGTATAAAGAGTTATCACATACCCACCTCCTCAGTTTCCTTTATTCTTAGCACCATATATTAGTATGGTGCACTCATTACAATTAATGAATGAACATTCATAAATACTGTTCAGTAAAATAATATATCTTTAGTTTTTACTCAGTTTTTCTTTTCTCTATTCTAGGATCTTGTTCAGGATATTACATTTATTCATCATGCCTTTTTAATCTCCTCTTGGATGTGGCAATTTCTCAAACTTTCCTTGTTGAAGATGATCTTGGCAGTCTTTAGGAGTACTCTTCAGGCATTTTGATGAATGTCTCTCAAATGGGAATTGTCTATGTTTTTTCATTGAGGAGACAGGGGTTTGGGTTTGGAGAAGAAGATCACATAGGCAATATGCCATTTTCATCACAGCAAATCAAGGATATGTATGGTCAAATTGACTTATCACTGTTGGTGTGTAGCACCTGGCTGAGGGGGTGTCTTGCCAAGTTGCTTACTATGAAGTCTTCTTCCTCCGACTTCCCCTTCTCTACTCTTCAGAATGAAGACACTATTCACAGCCCACAGTTACAGAATGGGAGTCATGTTCCAGTTTCCTGAGCGAAAAGTTTCTACATAAATTATTTGGAATTCTTCTGCATAAAAAAAAGTCTCTTCTTCCAATTTATTTACTTATTCAATTACATATTTATATCAATATAAACTCATGGATATTTATTTTATAATTTGGTTTATAATCCAATGCTACTTATTTTTTGCTTGAATTGTTCTATGAAAACAATAAATAAACCATTATTGTATTTAGATATATATAAGAGAGAAGCAGACAATGTTATTGCATATAGAATATTTAAGCAACACAGTAATAATATCTTCCAGAGGATAATAACAGATCTGTCTAGTTATCATATATAGGACCCTATATTCAACAGTTAGAGAATACTCATTCTATTCCACTGTGTGCAGAACATTTATCTAAAGTATCTCACAGAATGGATAAGGCATGTCATTACAAATTGCAAGACAGTTAAGTAGTCAAGTGTATTTTCACCAACCATAGTACAATTAAGTAGAAATAAAAACAGGTGACAAGAAAAATCACCAACCAGTTTGAAATTAAGCAAAATACTTATGAATAAGAAATTTAGAAAATAATTGACTACTCTTTAAATGTGTGTAGTGACTTTCTTCCAAAGATTACAAAGTGAAAAGGCAAGGGAGGAGGGGATAACTTTACAGTGGAGAAACCTGCAAGCACTACCTCAATCAAGTGAACAAGGTCAGTATCAACATCGTGCTGATAGCATATGCCCTAGCACAATGTGATAAATTGGCATTTTTCCTCTGGGAAATACCATAACCCCACCTTAATCATGAGGAAAATATCAAAGTAATTCCAATAGAAGGCATCCTACAATATATCTGGCCAATGCTCCTCAAAACCATCAAGATCATCAAAAACAAGGAAAGTCTGAAAAGTTGCCATAGCCAAAAAAGAAGCTTAAGGAGATACAACATTAAAAATAATATGGTGCCCTGGGTGGGATCCTGAAACAGGAAAAAAGTATATTAGATAAAAGTTAAGGAAACCTGAATCAAGAACGGACTTTAATCTGTAGTAATGTATGAATATTGGTTCATTATGCATTATTTGCAACAAATGTACATCCTAAGGTAAGATGTTAAAAATAGGAGCAATTATGTGTAAGATTGTATGTGGCAACTCTTTGTACTATCTGCTCAGTTTTTCTTTCAATCTAAAACTGTTCTGAAAAATAAACTATTAATTATAAAAAATAAATAACAATAGATATCAGGAAATATTTTAACTGAATAATTATAGAACTATGGCATATCAAAATTAATAAGATGAAGTTAAAGTTATGTTACTGGGAAATTTCTAGTCTTAAATATATATGTTAAAAACTGCTGAAAATGAATAACATAATATCTATCTGAAGTTAAAAATAAAATTAAATACAAAACTACAGTGGAAAATAAATTACAGAACAGAAATCATTTAAATGAAAAAAAAATCACTGTATGGGTTTGAAAGGATGATGCACCCTAGAAAAGCCATGTTTTAATCTGGATCCATCTTGTAGGGGCACCCATTTCTTTCAATCCCTATTCAGCACTGTAGGATGGAAACTTGATTAGATTATCTCCACAGATATGTGGGGTGCCCAATTGTGGGTATTAACATTTGGTTAGTTTATTGGAATCCTTTAGAAGAGGAAAACATTTTGGAGAAAGCTTCAGAGAGCCATGAGCACCGCAAGAGCCCACTCAGCCAGAGACCTTTGGAGATGAAAAAGGAAAACTCCCCTGGGGGAGCTTCATGAAATAAGAAGCCTGAAGAGAAAGCTAGCAGATTTCACCCGGTTTGCCATGTACCTTTCCTGTCGAGAGAGAAACCTTGAATGTCATTGGCCTTCTTGAACCAAGTTATCTTTCCCTGGATGCCTTAATTTGGACATTTATATAGGCTTGCTTTAATTTGAACATTTTCACAGTCTTAGAACTCTAAACTAGCAACTTAATAACTTCCCCTTTTTAAAAGTCATTCTGTTTCTTCTATATTGTATTCTGGCAGCTTGCAAACTAGAGTAATCACAGAGAAAATCAACAAATTCAAAAGTTGGTCCTTTGAAAAGTATAATTAAATTGATAAACATATGTATAGATCATATTAAATTAATACAGAGCAAAAATCACACTCATCCTAATAGAGGCCTGCTATCAACATCTTATTGAGGTTCCTAACCTTCAGTCAGATAATCCAAGAAAAATATGTAATCTTATAAAGACTAAAACAAAAGAAATAAAACTGCATGGTTCACAGATGATATAATTTTTTATGTGGATGTTTGAAAAAATACATACTGGGGTCTTCAAATTAGAATTTAATTTAACAAAGTTGCTGAATGCAGAAATCAAGATATAAAACTCAAATGATTTTTCACATACCACCAATAACAACATAGGAAAAAATAATATTAAAAATAATCTATCATTTACAATGATGTATTTATTCTTAAATAATGAGGAATAGGTGATATTGAGAAAGACCTCAATACAGAAGATACAACGTTATTGAGATAAATTTGAAAGACATAGCTAAGTGAAAATTTAGACTCTATTCATATACTGGAAGACTCAGCAGTGTAACAATGTCAGACCTCAACTTAATTAATTCATTTGATGTCATATAAATCAAAATTGCTGCAAATGTATGAATGTGTCTGCGCTTGTAAAAATAGGCATGTTGAATGAAATAGCCAAAGCATTTTACATCAAGCAGCAAAATTACACAATTTAAAAATATATTAGCTATCAGAGTAGCATTAAACTTTAGACAAATAAATTAAAGACTAGTATAAATATTCCTAAAAATATGCAAACATCTTTAGCCATTTGATTTATGACAAAGTAACTACTAGAAAATGAGGAAGACATGATATTCTTTTTGAGAGGTAGTGCTTACTTATTTGAACATCCCTATGGAAAATAAGAAGAATCTTGAGCATCCAAAATGAATACAAGATGAGTTGCAGATATTAATGTGAGTTAAAAAGTAAGTTTTCTAAATGACAACCTAGGAGTGTGTCTTCATGACATTTCAAAGATAATAGATTATTGAACACATAAAAAATTAGTCACTAAGAGAAATATTGATAAATTTCACATTAAAGTAAAATAATCCAGATGTAAACAACAAAAGAAGCCTGCCTGAATTAAACAGAATTGTTCATTTTATTATCAAATTAATTGCATTTTAGATATTATCACAAATGTATATTACCCAGTTTAGATAGGGAGAGGAGAATTTGTGGTTATTGATGGCCACTCCATGTCTGCATGGCTATGCCTAAGTACAATTATAGTAAAAACATGTTACATGCTTGGGATATATCACTGCTAATTTTTGTAGACACTCTACCAAGTAGCACCACTACCACACCTTACGAACTTGAAGACAAAATAGCTCAGAGAGGTTTAGTGTTTTTCCTGAGGTTGTAGAGGAACAACAGCTTGGAAGTTCCCTTGAAAATTCCCAGTACTACTGTGAAGTACCCTTTTCTAGTTTGCTAGCTGCCAGAATGCCATATACTAGAAACAGAATGGCTTTTAAAAAGGGGAATTTAATAAGTTGCTAGTTTACAGTTCTAAGGCCGAGAAAATGTCCCAATTAAAACAAGTCTATAGAAATGTCCAATCTAAGGCATCCAGGGACAGATACCTTGGTTCAGGAAGGCTGATGAAGTTCAGGGTTTCTCTCTCAAGTGAGAAGGCACACGATGAACACAATCAGGGCTTCTCTCTCAGCTGGAAGGGCACATGGCGAACACAGCATCATCTGTTAGCTTTCTCTCCTGGCTTCTGGCTTCATGAAGCTCCCCAGGAGGTGTTTTCCTTCTTTATCTCCAAAGGTTGCTGGCTGGTAGACTCTGCTTCTCATGGCTATGTTGTTTTTCTCTGCTCTCTCTAAATATCTTTCATTCTCCAAAATGTTTCTTCTTTTATAGGACTCCAGAAACTTATCAAGACCCACCCAAATGAAAGGAGACATGTCATCACCTAACCCAGCTTAACAACCACTTTTGATTAAATCACATATCCAGGGAGATAATCTGATTACACTTTCAAACATGCAGTATTGAATAGGGATTATTCTTCCTTTATGAAATGGGATTTAGACTAAAACATGGTTTTTCTAGGGGACATACATCCTTTCAAACCAGCATATACCCCAATTCATATTATTTAAATTTTAGAGATAAATTCTGAATGTTTCCTGTTAGATAAAGTTTAACAAAACATTGTAATTCAGATTTAATGTCTTTGAAATGTGCTGTCATTCCTGAGGTGTTCTACATCTACATTCTCTCAAAACTGGCTTTAATTTGCTGATTGGCAGTTTGACTGGGAGAAGGTGGCTGAATACCTCGTGTTTTCAGGACACATGAGGGCTCAAAAGTTCCATGAGTTATAGACGGTGGCCGAGAATGTAAAACCCAGCTGAGCTATCCTTTCAAGTGAGCTAAGTTCTCTTCCTGTAAAGAGGCAAGACAGGGTCTTGCTAAAATTGGTATCTGTGCTTGTTCCAAAATACCTTTTCACACCATGGACAAATTCTTGCTTTCAGGTGTAAAGTAGGTCAAAATTTCAATCCAAACTAAAGTAACTAACCTGTTCTTTCCCAGTTTGGTTTCCATGTTGTTACAAGTCCATGAAGGAAAGGCAAGACCAGAATTACATTTATTCAGCACCAATACCTGTGCCAGGTATTTTATATATTAATCTCCACATAAAAGCAACAAGGTATTACTAGTATCCATGACGTTAAAGTAAGAGAAAGTTGCAATAAATTCTAAAATATAGTACCCACATTTTCCCCTACATTCTTTAAACACTCCAAAGATTGATTATTGTGTCTTAACTACATCTCCAGTGTCAATCATATGCCTGAAATATAGAAGGGCATGGTAATTGGTGAAAACCTTAGTAAACAACGTAGCAATTATGCTCCCAATACAATATTTCACATTAAAGTCTGCAGGTGTAGAAACAGTTAGATTTGCCAACTGTTTCTAGAAACAGTGTGCATCTTGACCAAAATGAAGTCCACATTAAATCTCTCAGGATCTGTACTCTCTTCCCCTCTTTATTTATGGAACTTTGTTTTCACAGCCACTGAAGCTTGTGATGCCCTCTCCTCTTCTTCCCCTAATAACAAATTCTCTAATCTGGTTCTCACATGTAAACTCATGTAAGAATCACTCAGAAATCCTTTCTAAATGAAAATTACTTGGCCACATCCTCAAAAAAGCTGGTTCCCTATGTAATCGGAGCCTTGCTGACACTAGAATTAGCTGAGCCCTGTTCAAGGTTCGGGACTGTCAGCACAGAAAGAATTCAGAGGTGAGAGGGGCCAATAGAAACAAGTAACAAAGTTTATTAAAGAAAGGAAATACACATTAAAGGAATTAATGTGGATATGTTCAAGGGAAATGCTCTGAATGGACTGGGTTAGTTTGATTTGTAAGGAAGTTTTTTTAGTAGCAGGTTTCCATAGTGACTTTTGAACACCAGGAGCTTACCTGGTTTGTATTAATCAAGTACAAAACCATGGTTTGCATTGTTTCAGGAGGAGATAACTATCAATGCTTTGGCCCCCTGTCACATATCAAAAACGTGTCTTTGGGCAGAGGTTTACCCACCTTTATGACCCCAATGCTTTTGTTATTAACTAAGAATTTGCTTTGGGCCCTTGATTATATAAGCTTTTATGGCTTGGGGAGGTTTTGAGGCTTTAGGGGAAATTCTTGTTTTAGGGAGTTTGCAGTTTGTATTAATTCCTTTGGAGCTAGATAAGAAACTAGAGACTTGCAGTTTTCTATTAACTTTTCAGAACTTGATAGGAAACCAAGAACCTGCGGCTATCCTGCTTTATCCTGCTTTACGAAGACCTGAGGTAAGGCTCAGAGTTCTGTGTTTTTAAGAGTGCCATGGTACGTTTTGATGCTGGAGCACTTGGAGGACTCCTGCTGATTTGGTTTGCTAAAGCTGCAAAAATGCAATATACCAGAAATGAGCTGGATTTTAACAATAAGGAATTATTAGTCTAAAAGCTTACAATTCTGAGTGTGAAAATGCCCAAATCTAGGAATCATCAAGATGATACCTTCTTCTTAAAGACCAGCTGATGGAGATCTGGGCCCCTCTGTCACATGGCAAGGCACGTGGCAGTGCCACCTGGCCTCTCCTTTCTCTTCTGTGTTTCATTGCTGCCAGCTTCTGGCTTGTGTGACTTCCTTTGTTTCCTTGTCTTTCTCTCTGTCTTCTGTGTCTTTCTCTCTTTTATCTTCTTATACAGGATTCCAGTAAGAGAACTAAGACCCACCTGGGGCATGCCTCAACTGAAATGACCTAATCAAGATGCCCCATACCACTGGTCTACACCACAGAAATGGATTAGTTTTAAGAACATGATCTTCTGGGGTCTACAAAGCTTCAAACCATCATACCTGCCTTCCGTTTGCATCTCATGACATGAAATTATGTCTGGGATAGTCTTTAAAACAGTTTGGTAAGTAAGGCAGAGATGAAAAAAGATCATTGTTGAAAGAGGTTGGTGAGCTTACTGGGGTTTGATAAAACATCCCTCCTTGTTGTGTATGGTTGAAATTTCCTGTAATTAAAAAAAGTGTTTTTAAAAGTGTATCTTTCGGGTGGGCCATGGTGGCTCAGCAGGCAAGAATGCTTGTCTGCCACGCCAGAGGACCCGGGTTCAATTCCCGGTGCCTGCCCATGTTAAAAAAAAAAAAAAATAGGTGTATCTTTCACCAATCACTTCCTGCTCAGTGACTTCCTATTCTCCTATTCTACCAGACTGGCTTAGAACCCATCTCTGTGGTTCCAATGTCTTTAATCTGAAGCTATCACTGAGCCTACACTGTGTATTTCAATGCAATTGCCTAGTTAGTCAGCAGACTTCACAGCTGGAGTGTGAACTCTTGAAGCCAAGAACTGCATCTGTCACGTCACAGCCCATTTGGCCATCACACAGGATCAGTAAAAGTCTGCAAATGTAATAAAATGAAGAATGCGACAGAAAAGAGTAGTCTGACTTCAGTCAAACACTGTCACATTGACAAGATGATTTGCTGGTGTCCATACGTTTTTTCTCCCATTCTTTAAGAACTATATTTAAAAATTATATATACCTTCCCTTATCTCACACAACATACAAAAATAACACAAAATGTATCAACAATTAAATATAAACAACAAAACCATTAAACCCTTATTGATAATAAAATAGGGGAAAATATATATCAAATTGGATGTGACATTGGATCCTTAACACCAAAAAGCATGAGCAACAAAATAAAAAAAGATATATATTTTTTAATTTTAAAAATCAATGAACTTTTGTACATCAAAAGACATTTAAAGAAAGTGAAAGACAACATGTAGAATTGGATGAAATAGTTGCAAATCACATATCTGGTAAAGCTCCAATATCCAACACCCACAAAGATCTTCTACAACTGAACAGCAAGAAGACAAAAGAAAAAGGGCAAAGGTCTTGAATATACTTTTGTCCAAAGAAAATACACAAAATTTAAAAAGCACATGAAAAAATGCTCAGCACCATTAGTCATTGGGGAACACAAATCGAAACCACCATAATTTCCCATTTCATACCCATTAGGCTGACTGTTTAAAACATAAACAAAATAACAGAAAGCAATAAGTGCTGGCTAAGATGTGGAGAAACAGGAGGCTTATAACACTGTTTATGGGAATGTTAAAAGGTACATCCTCTGTGGTTCCTCAGAAAAGTTTTTTCTGTGGTTCCTCAGATAATTTTTACATTATGTTACCACAATAATTCGTCTAAAACTGTCATAAAAAATGTCATAGTGAATTTAGAATAAGATGAGAAGCACCCTAAATTCATTAGAATTAGGCAATGCATTGCTCTTTATACCAGCATAAGTACTTTCTGCAAATCATTACTTTGAGAAGAATCCAGTTCATTTCTTGGTAATCACACACCAGGTGTTTAGTCTCTTTTCTTTGTCTCCCTGACTCTTTCTTAGGACACACAGACATATACACACAATTTAAATGGTCAAAGTATTCCAAGATTTCTATTATTGTATTTCAATGTGTATTTTTACCCTGAAAGTGAGAGCACTGGATACTTTAGGCAATTCCAGTGATTGTCACAGAAATGGCTTTGACAGGTTAAATATGTAAGTTTCTCATGTCCAAAGGAATTAAGATGTCAACTCTTAAGGCAAATCTAAGCTAAAGGAAGGCTTACCCACTTTGCAACCCTGAATTTTATTCTAATTTTTTGGCTCACGAAACAGAGAAAGCAAAAAGGTTAAGCAAATAAGTATGTTTGTTGGCAGCTGGATGTGCACTCAGTGATCCACTTCTCTCAAGGGGATAATAGGCAGAAGGTTGGGAAATGATGCTCTTGAACACCGCACAATTATTTTAAAAGACATATACACATTTTAGAGGAAAAAATAAAGATATGGTAATAGTAACACGATATATTTGACTGACATTTTCTTTTTCTTTCCAGAAAAAAATCTGTAAGTCAATAGAGTTTAATACATTAGGGCAAATATTTTGTATAAGAGTTGAAAAAAATCATACATTTTATGAGTTGTGTGGCCTTTCTTCTTAGGCTGTGAAGAGACTGTACTTCAGGATGGTACTAGAAAGTAAAATAATTGATGTTTATAGGAACTGTGTTGGAGTGTGAGCTCTTTTTAAAAGACATCTGTTTTGAAAATGTGCTTATTTGACTGCTCACAGGTCTCTTGTGCACACACTTTCTTTCTTTTTTTCCCTCTCTCCCTCTCTCTCTCATGAACACACTCAAAGGAATCAAAATAAATATATACACACACTCAAGATGGGGGAGCATAGCCGGCTCTGAGAGTGAATGACAGTAAAATTATATTGGTTTCAGCACTCTTTACTTCATTTCAACATTCTTTCAATATCTACAACTTCTAATTGTGGAGGTACTAAGGTTGGTTTGCGGAAAAAAGAAAAGAAAAAGAGGTCAATTATGGAAATGCTCGTAGACAAGGAAGAAAAGAAAATAATGACTACTGCCTGGCAAAGCAATCATGAGGAGCTGCAAACTGAAGGAGAAAGCACATACTTTAAAAAAATGGGGAAGAGAGGCTGGAAGCGTCTATCAGGACTGGAACTGACCTAAGTAGCAAGGGGCAGCATTTCCAGGTACCACGCTAAACAGGAAGTCTAACATCATTTGACGTGTTTTTGGATGCTAGTTTTAGCATAATCTTAGCATATAAAATAATATTTGGAATATAGGAAAGAGCTTTGATTTTGGTATTTTGAAGATACATCTGCTTACATTCTTAATCCTCTGGTTGCAATATTCTGGTTTTGATGTTCATAGATTTCCTAGATCATTAATCACAATTACCTCTAGATATATAACAGCTTTAAATTTTTTATTTTAGATAGGTATTATTTTTCTTTTATAAAGTTTTGTCTAGTAACGCCAAAAGATGTTGAATCAGTGATGTGATCGTAGACATCGTTATTTCTACTTCCTTACATAATGAGAAATATTCTAATGATTATTTCTAATAATTTCTCACCAAGAATGTTTTATTTTGGTAAAGTTTTTTGACAAACTAAAAACGACTCCTTTAATCTATTATCTGTTTAGAGTACTGAATTTTGGGGTTAGTTTGGAATTGTCTGTTAAAATTATGTATGGTTGTTTTCTGTTGGTTTGATATCTGAGCATTATCTGTTTCTTGATGACAAAGTAAAATAAGATAATAAAATTTACTGATCAACTTGGGATACACTGTGGGCTTTTGTGTGTATAAAATAGGGGCACAAAACTTTAACTGGAGTTTATTACAATCAACTGATTAGATTTTATACTTTCCGCAGAAAAAAATGTGAACAATTGCAGCACGTTGGCTTGCTTGTCTACTGGAATATCAATTATTGCCATCAAATTTTCAAAAGTATTCTTTCAAATTTCTTCTAACTTCTTTTATAATTTAGGGAAAATATATATCTGAATATTATCTGTAACATTTTATTTGTGCTTTAATTACTTTTTCATTATCTCAATTTTAAAAATATGCACTCATATTGCATTTATAAAATTTGCTATTATATTAATTGTTGCCTTTACAATTAAAAATTTTCATTCCTACCCTTTTAGATTTTTTTACTATATAAGAAGGAAACTTCTTGATTTTAAAGCTTGGTTCACTTTTTTTTAACGATTTTGTTTTTTGTTGAAAATAATTTAGACAGTAAATTTCCTCTGTTTATGTTTTCATTAAATCTGGAAGGATATGTATTTAGTATTATTCATTGTTGCTAATTTTTCAATGGTTTATAATGTCAGTCCACATTTCTTATTCAAGCCAAGTGTTCATTATAAGGGTTTATGTAATTTTCAAGTTTATAGAATTTCTCCCCTTTTTGCTGTTAATGAATTTTTGTCAGTGACTGTGGGTTTGAGCTCTACGTTTCTGAATTTTTATGGTATGTCTTTCTTTTCTTGGGTGTGAATGTCTCATATTTGCCTGAAATTATGCATATTTTCTATTGATGGAGTATAAATATTTATGTGAAATTTGACTTATTAATGTATTTAGTCTGATTTCTTTATACCCTCCTTGCCATGCCTCCCCTCAAATATATTGCTATTTCTCATTTAATAGTATTTAAATAATGTTAATGTATCTGGGTTAACTTAAAGAGGATCAATGGACATAGGCCAATCGTTTATTTTTCTTGAGTTTCAGTATAATTTCTAGATGTATTTAATGCTAACACATTAAATGTCTTTAAACAGCAGTTATCCTTTCTTCTCTGAGTCCTACATAGCAGCCAAGAAGGAACATTTTTAGTACCTTCTGATATTTTTTACGTAAAGAATTGCTGGACATCAACCCCAGGGCAATTTCTCCAAGGTGATAGTCCAATGGTAAATTACCTGTTGTAATGATACAAGGTTGCATTACAAACTGTAATGATTCTGAAATAAGAAGAAAAATCCTTCCTTTAAGGCTAATCAAGTTAATCCCATAACTCAAGTTAAGCAGAAAATGGTCCATCTGCTCTTGCTTTTTCTAGCTTAGTTTATTTCCTTCAAATATTTGAAGGCTTTGAAATGAAATAAAAGATATACAAATATAAAACATATATTAATATATTTATTAATATATACTTATATATTTTATATAAATATGCAAATAGAAGACTATACAAATATATCCTGAATAGTTTTTCAAGACAGTTGTTAAGCCTGTATTTTTATTTTTCTTTTCTTTACTATTACATGGAGGGATAGCTTAATTTGGAGATCTGTAAGTTGTGAGATGACATTGATTTTTCCTCACTACTTTATTCTCAGAATTAAGCCTGCTGCATACAGTTTTAAACTTTTGAATGAACAAATAAAGGAGTGAACACATTTATTGTATTCAGCATCTATCAAGGCAAGAAAATAAATTGATTAGTTCCTTAAATTCTGTAGCTATGATGGACTGTAATATTCACAATTACAACTAACTTATTTTCTTCATATGATTATTTCAAGTGTTTTGATATGCCAGTCAGGAAAAAAAATAGCTTTTAGATATATATTTTCAGGAGTCAGCCTATGAATAATTTTGTGCATATTCTTTTCTGGTGTAAAGTAATACCTGGTTCTCACTTTCATGTGATCACAAGGTTGCATCTATAATAGCCTGGTGAGTACTATAAATGACTGGTGAGGATTGCTTTCCTTTTGCTTGAGAAAATTCTTCCTGGGCTACTTAATACCTTATCCTTCAACCCACCATTTACTTGTCCATTCATTTCATTACTGAATACACACTTAGCAGTAGTCCCAGGCTGTTGAGATTGTAATGATTGTTTTAATAATTTCCTACAGCTGTTAGATGCTAAGGATTATAGTCTTTCCCCCAAAGCAACTTTGGCTACTTTCTTCATATTTCATTACGAAATGTTTTCTTTCCAACTCTCTAAATTATACACTACAATAATATCGGAAAACTAGAATACGCTTTCAAGGCTTAGAAAGTTTAATATTGTAGATTTGAGAAGAAAAGAAATGAAAGAAAACTTTTAGATATTTTAAATAGCCAACTTTATATTCTAAGTAGTAATCTTTTAGTGAACTGTTCAGCTTCCTCTCTTGGAAATCAAAGATAGGTTATTGAACAAGGAAGTCATAGAGAATGCAGAAATATTGGAAGAAAGCACTGAAATTTATCTTTGGCATAGTCGAGTTTATGCATTTGACTCCTACTCCCTCCTCTACCCAATGATTACCCACCTCCTGGTGTCCAGTGATAATTTTTAAAGATATCAACACTTAGTTACTATTTCAAAAATAATAATTATGGATTCTTGATTGCCCAAGCATTAATTACAAGAATCTTGAAAGGTAGACATTATTAATGCTATTTTTGCTTATAAGGAAAGCAGGTATAACAGCTGTAGCCTTAGGCTAAGGGGGTAGCCTTAGGCTACACAACTGCTATTGTTGTAGCCAAGATCTGGATCTAAAGACTCATGTGGCCTCCTGTGCTGATCTGAAACTGTTTTGTACCCCAGAAAAGTCATGCTCACTTAATCCAATCTTCTGGATGCAGACTTATTGTGGGCAGGGTCTTTTGATTAGATTATTTTCATGGAGATGTGGTCCTGCCAATTCAATATGGGTCTTAATTAGTTTACTGGCATCCTTAAAAAGACTCACAGAGAGAGAGAGAGATTGAAAGAGAGTGAGGGTGAGAGTGAGAGTGAGAGAGAGAGAGAAAGAGAGAGAGAGAGAGCTGACACAGGGAGGAGAGAGATGAAACCAAGACTCAGAGGTTTGGAGATGATCAGCTGAGAGATTATACCCAGAGTCTTCCTCAGAGAAGCTAAGTGAGGGACTATAGATGCTTAGACAAAAAGCCACTGGAAAAAGGAGCTAATAGAGCCATTTGAAACCAGAAACTGTAAGAGAAGGACTGCAGACATTACCTTGTGCCTCACAAGGTGACTGAGAAACTCTGGGTACCATCAGGCCTTCTTCAGAGTCAAGGTATCTTTCTGTAGATGCCTTAATTTGGACATTTTCATGGTCTTAGGACTGTAAATTTGTAACTGAATAAATACCCTTTGAAAAAGCCAATCCATTTCTGGTATATTGCATTGCACAAGCTTTAGCAACCAAAACACCTCTTTATGATGATTCCCAGAGGAAATTGCCTTTTAAGTCTTATTATTTGTGTATTTTAGGGATTATGATTAAATGGGGCTCTTCCTTGTGCTCCTACAAAAGTAAGAGATTTTACTCTTGTACTTTTCTGCAGTCTGGACATGGTATCAAATCACTTTTGTATGTATTTATTTGACGATGCCTCAATAATGCAGTAGAGCTGAAAGGGCTACTTTATTCAAAGCTTTTTGTGTTTTGAAAAAGTATGAAAGAATTGCTATAAAGCAGTGAATTGTTTAACAAATAATTTAGAGATAAAATATGACAAGATCTTCTACCTGCCCCCTTTATTGTTTTAGTTGAGGATTCGGACTGAGAGAAACAAGATCACAGAAGAATTAGTTAAAACTTTATTTTTATTATTATTTTTTTTTACGTGGGCAGGCACCAGGAATCGAACCCTGGTCCTCTGGCATGGCAGGTAAGCATTCTTGCCTGCTGAGCCACTGTGGCCCACCCAAAACTTTCTTAATATTATGATAGAAAATTTAAGACTTGTATCTTTAAAGAGTTGCTCAAAATGGGCCATAAAAATGGCTCCAAACTCCCTGACCATGAAATCAAAGGGAGATATGAATCAGCTTTTAAATTTACAGGGCTATTGCTATAAAACCAACTCTGCTGTACCTGGGATTAAAGTATGAGAAACTTTCTGGGGATATGTATGATATACTAGACTAGTAACACAACAATTTCCACACAATAATAGATAGAACCCCATTATTAACAGGTAAATTTTATAATCTAAGTCAGTGTGGACAATGATTAAGATCATGACTCTATAATAGATTAGATATTTCTTTCTTTCTTTCTTTCTTCACTATTTCTTATTTTTAACTTTAAAATAAAAAAATATTTTTAATGATTAAATATGTCCAGTTGCTGCAAAGTCTGTTTAACTTACTTTATTCTCACTTTTTCTAACCTTCAAACATTTGATTAGTGAGTTGTTATAAATAACTGTGGGCTACAAGCTATTTTTTTCAAATTAAAAATAATCTTTCTTAGTTTCTGCTCTGACATGTAAAGACCTTGGAATCATCCTTCCCATTCTGTCAAGAACAACAGCTGAACAAACTGAAAATCAATATATTCTTAGATCCAGCAGAGAACTGAGATCACAGGGACCACCAACATGATGAAGTCTGGAGATACAGGCTGATGCAGAAAATCACAGTGTAGTTGTACAGCTGACCATCAACAGAAGCCCCAGGAACCAGTAACTGGTAGGAAAATTTAAACTGTATTCAACAACCTGTTAGAAACTGAGAGTGGATTAGCTTAAAAGTGAAAAGCTCCAGGATGCCCAATCTCACCTTTTTTTGTGAGTTTTGCCTCAAGGAGCCCTACAACTTTCTCAAAGTGAAGATCAGAGAACTGTCTATTCATGCTCTCAGCAGAAGGAGGAAAAACGTTTAAATAAACTCAGATTAAAAAGAACCATTTAAAAATATTCCCAGGGTATTCAGTTCTCCAGGTTCCCTCAAGGAAACTACTTTACCAGAAACTAAACAACTTGGGGGAAGGGGAAAGTCCAAGCTCCAGACCCCTCTGATCTTCCTGCATCACATAAAGAGGAACAAAAAAACTAAGAAGCCATTGTGGAGGTCACAGCCCAGAAGGAAGAGCGCACTAAAAGACTGAGACCTTATCATAAGATGATAGAAGGCTTTCCCATCCCCACCCTTTACCAGTTCAGCCACAGGCTCTTGTATGACCTCAGTGATTACAGCTGAAATCACAGCAAGGCTCAGACTCTGCTCAAGAAAGAGTTTCTGGGGAAACATTAAAGAAACAGAGGAGGAAAAAAAAAAAAGAATGCGAGAAGAAATTGACAACTCAGATATCTACACCTGCAGCAAACATAGGCACAGCATGCCTTCTAGGTAGGTAAAAATAAACTCTCACACTAAAAGCTTATTTACTGCATTTCTCATTACCTATATATTATGTTCAGTTTTCAACAAAAAAATTATAATGTATGCTAAGTGGTAAGAAATATCACAGTCTTTAGAAACAAAGCATGCAAAACAAAGTTTGAGAATGACAAGAGATGATGGAATTAACAAGCTTAGAATTAAAAATAACTGAGGTAATTACAGTTAACCAAGATGGTGGTATAAGATGTGCCAAGTCTTTATTCCTTAAAGAATCATTGAGAAATTACTAAAAACTGATCGACTCATCTTCTTCAAAACTCTGGAAAAATGTTAAATGTTACAATAACTGGTTGCATGTGGAAGCAAAGAAATAACTTAAAACTTGTAAGAGAAGCTCATGGCACACTTGCTGAACTCCTTGACCCTTACCACTCCTTAGCATGAAGTCATGCCCGCCTACACTCTTATTGTGGATCTCTAGCCCTGATCTGGAGGGAGCAGAGTAACTTCTATTGGCATAGTGGGCTGACTGTATGTCAGTGTCAAACTATCAGGTGGCAAACCGAAGACTGAACTAAAACACTCATCTCTGGCTTGTCCTCACAGAACTTGCCTTAAAGGAAGACGCTGATTGCTCATGGCTAAGTCAGTATAAGAAACAACTAAATTAAAGCAGCCTGGCACAACTTATTGCCAACTTTGAAGACATACAATAAAGCACCAAGGAGAAAGGGCACATATATTTTAAGGGCATTCCAATCCTTGTTAACTGAGGAATCACAAAGGCCATGAGTGCAAGACCAAAATAAGAGACGTTCATGAAAGATGGATAAGAACCTACACCTTCACTTGAAATGATATGCTTGATATGAGAGCTAAACTCTGAAGAATACCAGCCAACAAGGAGCCAGTTTGAAAAGACTGTGAAAGGTGTTTAATGTATTGGATGTTCTTGTATTTATTAGGTCCTGACTTTCAAAGGAATCTCTGTAAGATAACTAGCAGGTTAAAAACTTAAGAAACACACAGCTCCAGGATTAAATCTCAAAGTTAACACAATAAAATAGTACAGCATGAAACAAAATATTACAAGACAAAGAAACAGAAAATGATGTCCCATACAAAGTAGGAAGGTGTAACTTTAGAAACTACCAACAAGGAAGACAGGACTTAAGATAAATTAGACAAAAAATTATTAAAAAGTGATCTTTAGACAAAGAACTGAAGGATATCAGGAAGATGATGAAAGAACATATGAGAATCTAATTGAAGAGATATGAATTTTAAAATGGAACCAGTCAGAAATACTGGAATTGAAGTCCACAATAAAGGAAATAAAAATTCTCTAGAAAGATTCAACAGCAAATTAAAACTGGCAGAAAAATTATTGAACTTGAAGACAAGGCAATGGCAACAATTCTGGCTGAAGAGCATGAAAAAAAAGAGTGAGATAAGTGAATAGTGTTTAATGGGCCTGTGGGACACCATCAATCAAACTAATGTATACATTATCAGAGCAGAAGGGAGGAAATAGCAAAGATTGGAGCAGAGAAAAATGACATAGAGAATAAAAACAATAGAGAGACTCAATACAATCAAAAGTTGTTTTTTTTGAAAAGATTAATAAATCAACAAGCCTATAACTACACTGATAAAGAGAAAAAAAAGTCTAATATAGGCAATGAAAGGGGGGCAACACTATTACTTATCCCAAAGAAATTAAAAGGATTATAAGAGGATACTGTGAACAATTTTACTTCAAAAATTAGATAATTTACATAAAATGGACACATTAGAAATACACTACCTTCACTGATGCAAGAAGAACCAGAAGTTCTAAACTAACAATAGTAACTAAGGATATTGAATCAGTAATCAATACCTTTTAAAAGAGAAAAATCTCAATATCAGATGATCTATTAACTAAGGGTTTTCTAGGGAAAAGGAATCAGCAAGAGATATCTGTAAATATAAAATTTGTGGAAATGTCTCATGTAACCATGGGGATATAGAATCCAAGGTTTTTAGGGCAGACCACAAGCTGGCAGCTCCAATGCAGGTCCTCAATGACTTCTCAAGAATGGTTGGCTGGCTGAAGCAGGAAGAGTGATTGTCTCTTCTGAATCCTTAAAAACCCTCTGGTGATTCGACTAAGCATCTCTCATTGCAGAAATCTTAGCTGATTACAAATGTAATTATCTGGGGATGCAGCCAATGAGATCATGATGTAAGTCCATGAAGTGTCCTCATAGCAACAGACAAGCCAGGGCTTGCCCAACCAGACAATCAGGTACTACCACCTGGCCAAATTGACACATGAACTTGACCATGACAATCTACCCCTTGTCAACTTCGCAGCTATACACGTCACCTTAAACCATACTTAATCTCTAAACAGAAAACAATAATAGACACATTGTTTTATTGCCAAACCATACTCAACTCTCCTGCGTACAACTGTAAATTCATTTTATCTCTCTAGAATAGGGTGGAAGTCCGTGGGTAATATTCACTCTTAAATGTGTTATCTTGCAACTTAAATACCATAACATAAACAAACAGCTTATGTCTTATGATAAAAGGGATAAAATCAAGAGGAAAACAAAGATATTTGATTTATGTAAACATAGATACTGATTACAAGGCAAGGAAGAAATACTCATATCATTACAGTCCTTGTTTCTGTAACTGATTGCGTGATCATAGTTCATATTCACCACAACCTTCTTCCACTACTAATTCCATGTTCCCTTTACCCTCAGCAATCACTTCAGCTGACCATTATTCTTTGCCTGGAGGGGTGACCCAAATCTTCATTCCTTAAGTTTCAGAGCCATTGGTAGTCCTGCCTGGATTGGGTTGTTGTAGTTTTCCATTGATCTTAATTACAGGGCCTGGTAGTATTAAGAGGTGCCTTAGGAGATCTCCTATGTTTCAGGAAAACTCTTTATCTCCATTGTGTAGCTGCAGTCCTATTTCCTCCTGATAGTCAGGGTCAATCAATCCAGTCAGGAAGGTAATCCCCTTCTTGGCTTGTTGATCCAGGGGCATAAGTAGCAAAAAGTGACCAGGTGGCAATCTTAGATTCCAGTTCAATGGAATCATTGCTGTTTCTCCTGATGGAAACACTCCCCCTTCTGGAACTAAAACCTGTAAACCAGAAGAGCTCAAGATTTTAGGGACAGGACGCAAAAGTCTTCCAAGTGGATCACTAGAGATAATAGTGAGTGGTGCCACTCCCATTTCCAACTGTTGGTTCCTAGACCTATGTATCCTGGCTATGGGGAAATAGCACCAAATGTGGATGCTGATTCAGAGTATACACAGCCTCCTGGAGAACATTGCCCCACCCCTGGTACCATGCCGCATTAGCTAAGGTTCTCTAGAGAAACAGAATCAGCAGGAGATATCTGTAAATATAAAATTTATAAAAGTGTCTCACATAACCATGGGGATGTAGAGTCCAAGGTCTGTACAGCAGATCACGAGCTGGAAGCTCCAATGGAGGTCCTCAACAAACTCTCAGGAGAGGCAGGCTGGCTGAAGCAGGAAGAATGCTTGTCTCTTCTGAATTCTCCTTAAAAGCCTTCTGGTGATTATATTAAGCACAGTTCATTGCAGAAGATACTCCCCTTAGCTGATTGCCAATTTTATCAGCTATAGATGCAGCCAACATGATCATGATTTAAGTCCATGAAATGTCCTCGTAGCAACAGACAGTCCAGGGCTTGCCCAACCAGACAGACAACTGAACATCAACACCTGGCCACTCTGACACCTGAACCTGACCATGACAGATGGTTTCGCTGGTGACTTTTACCAAACATTCCAAGGAAAACTAACACCAATTCTTCCCAGACTCTTCCAAAAATTTGAAAAAGATGGAATATTTATTTTCTTTTTCTGTGAAGCCTATCTCACCTTAATACCAAGGCCAGATAAAGATACCACAATAAAATAAAGCCACAACTCTACATTCTTTATGAATATAGATGCAAAAATCCTCAACTAAATTCAAACCAAAATCCAACAACATATTAATAGAATAATAAACCATAATCAAGTGGGATTTAATCCATGTATGCAAAGGTGGTTCAATATAAGTAAATAAATTAACGTAATACACTACATTAATAAAATAAAAATAAAGACAGTGCAATCCTCTCAATTAATACATCAAAAGCATTTGATAAAATTCAGCACCACTTCTTGATAAAAACACTCAGAATTAGGAAACTCTCAACATAACAAAGGGCATACGTGAAAAACCCACATGTAATACCATTATCAGTGGCCAAAACCTGAAAGTTAACCCATAAGATCAGGATCAAGTCAAAGATGCCTTATGTCACCATTGTCATTCAACATTATACTGGAATTACTAGCCAGAGAAATTAGGTAAAAAATGGAAATAAAAAAACATCAAATCAGAAAGGACAAAGTAAAGCTTTCCCTATTTGTATACGACAGGATCCTAAATATACAAAGTGCTGAAAAAAGCATATCAAAGCTACTAGAACTACTAAATTTATTTAGCAAATTGGTGGGATACAAGCTCAACATGAAAAATATCAATATCATGTTTAGGTACCAGAAATGAACAATCTGGGCAGGCCATGGTGGCTCAGTGGCAGAGATCTTGCCTGCCATGATGAAGACCTGACTTCGATTCCTGGTGCCTGCCCACGTACTTAAAAAAAAAAAAAGTGGTACCTAGAAATGAGCAATCTGAAGGAGAAATCATGAAAAATTAGCCACAAATAGATAAAATATCTAGGAATAAATCTAGCCAAGGATGTAAATGACCTCTACACAGAAAACTGCAAAAATTGCTAATAGAAATTAAAGAACACCCAAATGAATGGAAGGACATTTTATGTTCATGAATTGGAAGGCTAAATATTGTTAATATGTCAATACTACTCAGAGCAATTTATAGATTCAGTGCAATCTGAATCAAAACTTTAACAGCCTTCTTTGCAGAAATAGATAAAATGTCATCAAATTTATATGGAAGGAGAAGAAGCCACAAATAGTAAAAAGAATCTTGAAATAAAAGAATACATTTGGACTTATGCAAATACAAATCTGCAGGAATCAAAACAACATAGTACAACACAAGGACAGACATAAAGAACAATGGAATCAAGTTGAGAGTTCAGAAAAAAACCCTTACATCTCTATCTAACAGATTTTTCATAAAGGTGTCAAGATCACTAAATGAGGAAAGAATTGTCTCTTCAACAAACAACATTGGTAAAACTGGATAACCTTATGCAAAAGAAAAAAGGTGGTTCCCTAACTCACACTGTGTACAAAAATTAACTCAAAATGTATCAAAAACTTAAATATAAGAACCGAGATTATATAAAATGCCTAGAAGAAAACATAAAGAAACATCTCCAGGACCTTGAGTTAGGCCATAGTTTCCCAGACTCTACACCAAAAGCGCAAACAACAAAAGTTAAAACAGATAAATGGGACTTCATGAAAATGTAAAAGAAATTTGTGCATCAAAGTAGTTTACTATGAAAGTAAAAATGCAATGTGTTGAATGAGAGAAAATATTTTGAAATCACATTCCCAATACAAGCTTAACTTATATGAATAAATCCTACAACTCAATAACAAAAATTAAAATACCGTCATTAAAAATAGGCAAACAAGGCCGCGCGGCGCACGCGCCCCGCAGCAGCCGAGCCGCCCGACCTCCCTACCCCCTCTCTCTCTCCGCCGGACCGCCGCGCGGCGCACGCGCCCCGCAGCAGCCGAGCCGCCCGACCTCCCTACCCCCTCTCTCTCTCCGCCGGACCGCCGCGCGGCGCACGCGCCCCGCAGCAGCCGAGCCGCCCGACCTCCCTACCCCCTCTCTCTCTCCGCCGGACCGCCGCGCGGCGCACGCGCCCCGCAGCAGCCGAGCCGCCCGACCTCCCTACCCCCTCTCTCTCTCCGCCGGACCTCCCTACCCCCTCTCTCTCTCCGCCGGACCGCCGCGCGGCGCACGCGCCCCGTGGCAGCCGAGCCGCCCGACCTCCCTACCCCCTCTCTCTCTCCGCCGGACCGCCGCGCGGCGCACGCGCCCCGCAGCAGCCGAGCCGCCCGACCTCCCTACCCCCTCTCTCTCTCCGCCGGACCTCCCTACCCCCTCTCTCTCTCCGCCGGACCGCCGCGCGGCGCACGCGCCCCGTGGCAGCCGAGCCGCCCGACCTCCCTACCCCCTCTCTCTCTCCGCCGGACCGCCGCGCGGCGCACGCGCCCCGCAGCAGCCGAGCCGCCCGACCTCCCTACCCCCCTCCTCCCCCTCCTGCTCCGGCTGCTCTCCAACCAACACGGTGCCCTCTTCCCCCGCCTTCACCGTGCTCCTCCGCCACCAGCCTCGACAGCCTTGCCGCCCTCACCTTTCCTCCTCCAGAACAACTACTGGGGGAGTGGAGATAATACAGAGCAGCTCCCGGAGCCACGAGGGAAATCAAAGGGACAGCGTACCCCATCCTGGAACGGCTGACTATCTGGGAGAACCAGCTCCGGTGAGATCACCAAGGGGCACGGGCTTTCCTGGGTGGGACGGCAAGCGACCGGAGTCCCTCCCTTCCACCTTCCCAGGCCAGCTGGTAGAATTGGACAGGCGGTCCCCTTAGGCCGCGGCGGCTGGTGCCCCCACCACACGAGGCCCCCCGGAACAACTGAGATAGTTGGGTCGGAAATCCCCAGACTGCGGAGAACAGTGACCGGGGGATCCCTTCCAAACACGTGACTCCCCCGTCGGCTGGGAGCAGTGCACTCTCCCGGGCTGCGACAGCTGGCGCCCTCCCGCCACGCTTGGTGCCCCGGGCCGACTAGCTAGTTTGGCCGGACGCTCTCCTGTGCTGCGACAGCCGGCGACCCTCCCCGCGTTTGGAACCCCGGGCCGGCTGGCATTCTTCCGGGACGCTTCGGTTGCCGGGCCTCCCCTACGGCGAGAGTTTTCCAGAGTTGAGGGACCCACAGCAACTTTCGCTGGTGGAACCCACAGACAGGCGTGTGCCACGTGTGCCACCTACTGGGCAGGATAGGAAGAACAGAACCCAGAGACTGCGCAGAAAAATCTTTCAACCTGTGGGGTCGAACACCCGGGGAAATCTGACTAAATGCCCAGAAGCCAGCAGAAGATAACGGATCACGCTCAGAAAATTGAACATATGGCCCAGTCAAACGAAGAAACCAATAGTTCAAATGAGATACAGGAGCTGAAACAACTAATGCTGAATATACGAACAGAAATGGAAAACCTCTTCAAAAACGAAATCGATAAATTGAGGGAGGACATGAAGAAGACATGGGCTGAACATAAAGAAGAAATAGAAAAACTGAAAAAACAAATCACAGAACTTATGGAAGTGAAAGATAAAGTAGAAAAGATGGAAAAAACAATGGATACCTACAATGACAGATTTAAAGAAACAGAAGATAGAATTAGTGATTTGGAGGATGAAACATCTGAACTCCAAAAAGAAACAGAAACTATCCGGAAAAGAATGGAAAAATTTGAACAAGGTATCAGGGAACTCAAGGACAATGTGAACCGTACAAACATACGTGTAGTGGGTATCCCAGAAGGAGAAGAGAAGGGAAAAGGAGGAGAAAAACTAATGGAAGAAATTATCACTGAAAATTTCCCAACTCTTATGAAAGACCTAAAATTACAGATCCAAGAAGTGCAGCGCACCCCAAAGAGATTAGACACAAATAGGCGTTCCCCAAGACACTTACTAGTTAGAATGTCAGAGGTCAAAGAGAAAGAGAGGATCTTGAAGGCAGCGAGAGAAAAACAATCCGTCACATACAAGGGAAACCCAATAAGACTATGTGTAGATTTCTCAGCAGAAACCATGGAAGCTAGAAGACAGTGGGATGATATATTTAAGTTACTAAAAGAGAAAAACTGCCAGCCAAGACTCCTATATCCAGCAAAATTGTCCTTCAAAAATGAGGGAGAATTTAAAACATTCTCAGACAAAAAGTCACTAAGAGAATTTGTGACCAAGAGACCAGCTTTGCAAGAAATACTAAAGGAAGCACTAGAGTCAGATACAAAAAGACAGAAGAGAGAGACATGGAGAAAAGTGTAGAAAGAAGGAAAGACAGATATGATATATATAATACAAAAGGCAAAATGGTAGAGGAAAATATTATCCAAACAGTAATAACTCTAAATGTCAATGGACTGAATTCCCCAATTAAAAGACATAGACTGGCAGAATGGATTAAAAAACAGGATCCTTCTATATGCTGTCTACAGGAAACACATCTTAGACCCAAAGATAAATATAGGTTGAAAGTGAAAGGTTGGGAAAAGATATTTCATGCAAACAACAACCAGAAAAGAGCAGGAGTGGCTATACTAATATCCAACAAATTAGACTTCAAATGTAAAACAGTTAAAAGAGACAAAGAAGGACACTATATACTAATAAAAGGAACAATTAAACAAGAAGACATAACAATCATAAATATTTACGCACCGAACCAGAATGCCCCAAGATACGTGAGGAATACACTACAAACACTGAAAAGGGAAATAGACACATATACCATAATAGTTGGAGACTTCAATTCACCACTCTCATCAATGGACAGAACATCTACACAGAGGATCAATAAAGAAATAGAGAACCTGAATATTACTATAAATGAACTTGACTTAACAGACATTTATAGGACATTACATCCCACAACAGCAGGATACACCTTTTTTTCAAGTGCTCATGGATCATTCTCAAAGATAGACCATATGCTGGGTCACAAAGCAAGTCTTAACAAATTTAAAAAGATTGAAATCATACACAACACTTTCTCGGATCATAAAGGAATGAAGTTGGAAATCAATAATAGGCGGAGTGCCAGAAAATTCATAAATACATGGAGGCTCAACAACACACTCTTAAACAACAAGTGGGTCAAAGAAGAAATTGCAAGAGAAATTAGTAAATACCTAGAGGCAAATGAAAATGAAGACACAACATATCAAAACTTATGGGATGCAGCAAAGGCAGTGCTAAGAGGGAAATTTATTGCCCTAAATGCCTTTATCAGAAAAGAAGAAAAGGCAAAAATGCAGGAATTAACTGTCCACTTGGAAGAACTGGAGAAAGAACAGCAAACTAATCCCAAAGCAAGCAAAAGGAAAGAAATAACAAAGATTAGAGCAGAAATAAATGAAATTGAAAACATGAAAACAATAGAGAAAATCAATAAGACCAGAAGTTGGTTCTATGAGAAAATCAACAAGATTGATGGGCCCTTAGCAAGATTGACAAAAAGAAGAAGAGAGAGGATGCAAATAAATAAGATTAGAAATGAAAGAGGAGACATAACTACTGACCTCACAGAAATAAAGGAGGTAATAACAGGATACTATGAACAACTTTACGCTAATAAATACAACAATTTAGAAGAAATGGACAGGTTCCTGGAAAGACATGAACAACCAACTTTGACTCAAGAAGAAATAGACGACCTCAACAAACCAATCACAAGTAAAGAGATTGAATTAGTTATTCAAAACCTCCCTAAAAAGAAAAGTCCAGGACCAGACGGCTTCACAAGTGAATTCTATCAAACATTCCAGAAAGAATTAGTACCTACTCTCCTCAAACTCTTCAACATAATCGAAGTGGAGGGAAAACTACCTAATTCATTCTATGAAGCCAACATCACCCTCATACCAAAACCAGGCAAAGATATTACAAAAAAAGAAAACTACAGACCAATCTCTCTAATGAATACAGATGCAAAAATCCTCAATAAAATTCTAGCAAATCGTATCCAGCAACACATTAAAAGAATTATACATCATGACCAAGTAGGATTCATCCCAGGTATGCAAGGATGGTTCAACATAAGAAAATCAATTAATGTAATACACCATATCAACAAATCAAAGCAGAAAAATCACATGATCATCTCAATTGATGCAGAGAAGGCATTTGACAAGATTCAACATCCTTTCCTGCTGAAAACACTTCAAAAGATAGGAATACAAGGGAACTTCCTTAAAATGATAGAGGGAATATATGAAAAACCCACAGCTAATATCATCCTCAATGGGGAAAAATTGAAAACTTTCCCCCTAAGATCAGGAACAAGACAAGGATGTCCACTATCACCACTATTATTCAACATTGTGTTGGAAGTTCTAGCCAGAGCAATTAGGCAAGAAAAAGAAATACAAGGCATCAAAATTGGAAAGGAAGAAGTAAAACTATCACTGTTTGCAGACGATATGATACTATATGTAGAAAACCCAGAAAAATCCACAACAAAATTACTAGAGCTAATAAATGAGTACAGCAAAGTAGCAGGCTACAAGATCAACATTCAAAAATCTGTAGCTTTTCTATACACTAGTAATGAACAAGCTGAGGTAGAAATCAAGAAACGAATCCCATTTACAATCGCAACTAAAAGAATAAAATACCTAGGAATAAATTTAACCAAAGAGACAAAAAACCTATATAAAGAAAACTACAAAAAACTGTTAAAAGAAATCACAGAAGACCTAAATAGATGGAAGGGCGTACCGTGTTCATGGATTGGAAGACTAAATATAGTTAAGATGTCAATCCTACCTAAATTGATTTACAGATTCAATGCAATACCAATCAAAATCCCAACAACATATTTTTCAGAAATAGAAAAACCAATAAGCAAATTTATCTGGAAGGGCAGGGTACCCCGAATTGCTAAAAACATCTTGAGGAAAAAAAACGAAGCTGGAGGTCTCGCGATGCCTGACTTTAAGGCATATTATGAAGCCACAGTGGTCAAAACAGCATGGTATTGGCATAAAGATAGATATATCGACCAATGGAATCGAATAGAGTGCTCAGATATAGACCCTCTCATCTATGGACATTTGATCTTTGATAAGGCAGTCAAGCCAACTCACCTGGGACAGAACAGTCTCTTCAATAAATGGTGCCTAGAGAACTGGATATCCATATGCAAAAGAATGAAAGAAGACCCATCTCTCACACCCTATACAAAAGTTAACTCAAAATGGATCAAAGATCTAAACATTAGGTCTAAGACCATAAAACAGTTAGAGGAAAATGTTGGGAGATATCTTATGGATCTTACAACTGGAGGTGGTTTTATGGACCTTAAACCTAAAGCAAGAACACTGAAGAAGGAAATAAATAAATGGGAGCTTCTCAAAATTAAACACTTTTGTGCATCAGAGAACTTCATCAAGAAAGTAGAAAGACAGCCTACACAATGGGAGACAATATTTGGAAATGACATATCAGATAAGGGTCTAGTATCCAGAATTTATAAAGAGATTATTCAACTCAACAACAAAAAGACAGCCAACCCAATTACAAAATGGGAAAAAGACTTAAACAGACACCTACCAGAAGAAGAAATACGGATGGCCAAGAGGCACATGAAGAGATGCTCAATGTCCCTGGCCATTAGAGAAATGCAAATCAAAACCACAATGAGATATCATCTCACACCCACCAGAATGGCCATTATCAACAAAACAGAAAATGACAAGTGCTGGAGAGGATGCGGAGAAAGAGGCACACTTATTCACTGCTGGTGGGAATGTCAAAGGGTGCAACCACTGTGGAAGGCAGTTTGGCGGTTCCTCAAAAAGCTGAATATAGAATTGCCATACGACCCAGCAATACCATTGCTAGGTATCTACTCAAAGGACTTAAGGGCAAAGACACAAACGGACATTTGCACACCAATGTTTATAGCAGCGTTATTTACAATTGCAAAGAGATGGAAACAGCCAAAATCTCCATCAACAGAAGAGTGGCTAAACAAACTGTGGTATATACATACGATGGAATATTATGCAGCTTTAAGACAAGATAAACTTGTGAACCATGTAATAACATGGATGGACCTAGAGAATATTATGCTGAGTGAATCCAGCCAAAAACTAAAGGACAAATACTGTATGGTCCCACTGTTGTGAACGGACATTCGAGAATAAACTTGAAATATGTCATTGGTAACAGAGTTCAGCAGGAGTTAGAAACAGGGTAAGACAATGGGTAATTGAAGCTGAAGGGATACAGATTGTGCAACAGGACTAGATACAAAAACTCAAAAATGGACAGCACAATAATACCTAATTGTAAAGTAATCATGTTAAAATACTGAATGAAGCTGCATCTGAGCTATAGGGGTTTTTTTTGTTTTTGTTTGCTTGTTGGTTTGTTTGTTGTTGTTGTTTTTTACTATTACTACTACTTTTATTTCTTTTCTTTATATTGACATTTTATATCTTTTTCTGTTGTGTTGCTAGTTCCTCTAAACTGATGCAAATGTACTAAGAAACAATGATCATGCATCTATGTGATGATGTTAAGAATTACTGAGTGCATATGTAGAATGGTATGATTTCTAAATGTTGTGTTAATTTCTTTTTTTTCTTTCCGTTAATAAAAAAAAAAAAAAAAAAAAAAAATAGGCAAACAATTTGAACAGACAGTTCTCCAAAGAATATATACAGATGGCCAACAAGCACATGAAAAGATGTCATTAGGGAATGCAAACCCAAACCACAAAGACATAGCATTTCATTCCTGTTAGAATGGCTATTACTAAAAAGAAAAAATGAAAATAAGTATTGGGGAGGATGTGGAGAAATAGGAACAATCATTCATTGTCGCAAATGCAAAATGTTGCAGCTACTGTGGAAAACATTTTGGCAGCTCCTCAAACATGGCAACTCTTCAAAAAGTTACATAAATTGTGACCATATGACCAGGCGATCCTATGTCTACATATGCACCTAAAGGTACTGAAAACAGGGACATGAAGAGATATTTGCACACGAATGCTCATAGTGGTATTGTTCACAATTGCCAAGAGTTGGAAGCAATCCAAGTGTCCATCATCAGAAGAATGAATAAACACAATGTAGTATATCCTTGCAATGGAATATTATTATGCCATACAAAGGAATGAAGTTGTGATGCATACTAAAACACGAATGAACCTTAAAAGATATCATACTGAGTAGAATAAACCAGATACAAAAATACAAATATTGTATGATCTCACATCTATGAAATAATTAAGATATGCAAAATCATAAAGCCAGAAACTGGAATACAGATAATCAGGTGTTTGGTTAGGGTAGGGAATGAGCAATTAATGCTTAATTGGTACAAAGTTTCTTTTGAGATTGACAGAATTAGAGAAAATGAAATCATTAAAAAAAGTTCATTTGAGACCATAGAGGGAGAAAAACGGGAAGATAAAAATAAAAATAAAGAACAGTTGAAACAATTTTTTAAATCAGAAATATAGTAGATACTTATTCAAATTTATCACTTTAATGTAAATGGTCTAAATACACCAACTAAAAGAGAGATACTGAAAAAAAAACAGATTTAAAACAAAAGACCAAGTATTTGTTTTCTACAAGCAACTCACTTTAATTATAAAAGCATAGATAGACCAAAAATAAAAGTATTAGAACAAGATATACCATGATAATTCCTATCAAAAGAAAGCTGGAGAAGGTATACTGATTTGGGACAATGCACTTTTCAGAATGAGGAAATTTTCAAGGATAAAAAGAAACATTACAGAACTGTAAAGAAGTGAATGTTATAACAAAACCTAATGCATAAGCAATTAACAAGACAGTATCAAAATATGTGAGGCAAAACTGATAAAAGTGCAAGGAGAAATATTCCACTGTCATAGTTGGAGAGTTCAACAGCCTTCTATCAGTAATTGACAGATGGAGCAAGGAAACAAACAATAAATATATAGTTGAACTTAACAGCACCATCAATCAATTTGGTCTAACTGACATTTATAGACTATTTCATCCAACAATAGTGGAATACACATTCTTTCTAGTTCACATGGAACATTCACCAAGATAGAGTACATTTCTGGGCCATAAAACACATCTTCACAAAGTTTAAAATAATGCAAATCATACAAATCATGATCTTAGACCAAAATGGAATTAAACTAGGTATCAGTAACAGTAATAGCTATACGATCTGAAAATAGTTGGTGATCAAACAACACATTTTTAAATAACATGAGTTAAATAAGTCTCAAGAGAAATTTAAAGAACTTTTGAGCTAAATGAAAATGAAGACAAAACTTTTCAAAATGTGTGGGATGCAGTAAGAGACATTTTTAGAGGGTGGTTTTTAAAATTGAATGCATATATTGGGAAAAATAAAAGAAAGGTCTAAAATCAATAATCTAAGTTCCAACCTTAGAAGACTAGAGAAAGAAGAGTAATATAAACCTGAAGCAAGCAGAGGAAAATAAATAATAGAAATCAGAGCTAAAATAAATGAACTGAGAATAGGAAAACAATACAGAAAAGCAACAAAAGCTGGTTCTTCTAAAAGATCAATAAAATGAATAAACCTCTAGCCAGGCTAACCAAGAAAAAAAGATAGAGGACACAAATTACTAATAACAGAAATGTAGAAAAAGGCTATTCCTATTGATATATGGATATAAAAGATCAAAAATGAACAACTCTTTGATCACAAATTTGATAACTTACATGAAATGGACCCATTCTAGAATGAAACAATATACCGAACTTCACCTGTGGTGGTTTGAAGCTGTTTGTACCTCAGAAATAGCCATGTTACTTTAATCCATTTCTATGGGTGCAGACCTATTGTAGATGGGACCTTTTGATTTTACTCTTTTCAAGTAAGATGTAATCCACCCCACTCAAGGTAGGTCTTAATCCTTTTACTGGATTCGGTTATGAGAGGATAAAGGACACAGTAAGTGGAGAGAGCAGAACGAGAAAAGCCCCCAGAGGAGGAGCTGAGATGGGAAGACACTGAATGCAGAAGCTGAAAGCAATGAAACCTGGGAGAGAAAGACCAGCAGGGGTGCTTTGTGACGTCCCATGTGACAGAAGTGTTCCAGATGCCTGCCGCCTTTCCTCAGAGAAAGGCTGTTGATGCCTTACCTTAATTTGGACATTTTCATGGCCTTAGAACAATAAATTTGTAAGCTAATAAAACCCCATTGTAAAAGCTGACCCATTTCTAATATATTGCATTCTGGCAGCTTTAACAAACCAAAATACCACCCAAGGAAATGCAGATTATCAGAATAGGCCTATATCTGTTAAAAAAACTAAAATTCCAACTTGTTATTTTTTGAATATCAACAAACTGATTTTAAAGTTTATATAGAAAGGCAAGAAATGCAAAATAGTCAACATAATACTGAAGAAGAAGAAAAATGTTTTGGGGATAACACTGCCCCGACTTCATAACTTACTATAAAGTTCCAATAATCAAGAAAGGGTGGTACTGGTGAAAGAATAGACAAATAGATCAATTTACAGAATAGAGAGCTCAGAAATAGATTTATACAATTAGAATAAACTGATTTTGACAAAGGTGAAAAGAATTAAAAGGAGATAATCTTTTAAAATTTTACACAAAAGCTAACACAAAATGGATCATAGACGTATGTGTAAGTGAAAAACTATAAAAACTCTAAAAGATAACATGAGAAAAGAATCTAGATCATCTTGGGTTTGGAGTTTTTATAGACATTACCAACATCACAATTCATTAAAGAAAAATATAAGTTCAATTTCACTAAAATTAAAAACTTCTGCTCTGTGAAAGACACTGTCAGGATGATGAACAGACAATACACAGACTGGGAGAAAATACTGGCAAAACACACATCTGATAAAGAACTTGCATCCAAAATATACAAAGAACATTTAAATTTCAAGAATAAGGAAATAACAATTTAAAAGGGCCAGTGATCTCCTTGGCCCATGCGTTTTCCAAAACAAACAAAAAAAGAAACAAACAAAACCCAACAAATGGTGCTGCAATAAGGGGATACTCACCTGGAAAAAGAATGAAATGTGACCTCCACCATACAGCATTAAAAAAAAAAATAAAACTGATGATCTGAATAGATACAATACCAAAGAAATACACAGATAGCAAATAAGCATATGAAAATGTGCATGATGTTATGATATTAGGCAACATAAATTAAAACAATAGGAATTCTGTACTATCTGCTCTATCTTTATAAACCTAAAACTGCTCTAAAATAAATCTAAGACCAATAATAATTCTTCTAAACTGCATACCATAAACTTCTATACTTATCAATCCAAAACCACATCTACTTTCCTGTAATTAATTAGTCTGCTTCATTGCATTTTTGCAATTATTTTTGAAAGAAGCCTGAAAGGGTCAAGTATTATCATAAGTGAGGGTAATTTTTAATCTACAATTTACCAAAAAGCTTAGATGTCATCACATTCATGTTCACTCAAGATGCTCTGAATAATAACTGTGTGTTAGAAATATAATATGAGCTACATATTCAATTGAGAACTTTCTAATAGTCACATTAAAAAAGGTAAAATTAAACATGCATAATATATGACAATAATATATTTTATTTAACCCCGTATATCAAGAATATTATCATTTTGACCTTAATTCTATAAAAATAATTAGTGGAATATTTTACATTAATTTTTCAAATCAATTATTTACACGTATAGCACATTACAGTTTAGACTGGCCACATGTCAAGTGCTTCATAGCTACACAAAATTAGTGGCTACCATATTGGATGGTATAACTCCAGAGAATATATTTTGTTTCTCTTCAGTAAGAGATTTCTTGTTTGTTTTCCCTCGAGTTCATTGCAGACTACATTGCATGGTCTTACTGTGTATGGCCGTATATAAGCCCATCACACAAGTTTGGCCAAAATTGAATTGCCCTGAACCATTCAACAAGAGAGGATTTGGGTGTTGTGCCAAAGCCAAGTTACTAAAAAGGGTTTCTTTCTAATTCTGAACTCTCAATTGCTGCATTTATCTCCTAACTGATGTGTATTAAGCAACTCCAGCTCTTGTTTTCCAGGGAGCATATTTTGAGTAGTACTACTTTACTGGAATCCAGCATTTGGGAGTTTATGAAAAGAAACATGTTTTATAACAGAAAAATATTTGTTGAGGAAACTTAACACCTGTAAAAATAGCCCCATTCAATCTTGCATCAATAATTTCTCTCTTATAAGACAATAACTTTCCCAGAATCTACTGATAAAGTCTGAGAAAATTATATAATACAAAGTAGATAGAGAATAAATAATATCAAAAGTTAAATAGAAGATCTTGCTAAAGATGCAAGAGAAATACTGAAATGTATAGCATTTTTGAAAAAAAAAAAGGAAAGGAAAGATAATATAAATGGTTCAAAGGACAATTATTCCTTTATCAAGGGATTAAGAGAGATGTTGGGAGACTAAAAAATTCTAAAAATATTTTTGTAACATTGAACTCTTTCTAGTCATAGGCTAAATAAAAATATAGCTTGAAGGTTACAGTTCTGCTTTTATAAAATTTGATCAGATATACTGTATATCAGTAAGTTAATATTTGATATTCTTTGCTCATTCTAATAATGAGAATATAGAACTGATTATAAATGATTTGATTGAATATTTTAAAACTTTAAAACTTTAAAATATTTTCCTAATTCCTTAATTTTTTAAATATTCATGTCTTTTTTCAAGACAAAGGCAAGTTTAGGCAATTTTAACTATATTTTGGAAGATGCATAATCATCAAATGATTTGCTTAATTTTTATTTAAGATCATTATATGAAAATGTCACATTGCATTTTAAAATGCAGGAAAGTTTATGATCACACATGTGCACTTAAAAAATGGTTTATATTATATGAACATCTGCTTTGCTTTATTTAGTATATCAACAGGGAAAGTGTGATAGGATATTAAGTGTTGCTTATATCATTATTGCTACAATGAATAAGATAAATATTTGACTATAATGGCATATTTTATCAAGACAACATATTGAGATTATTTGGGGAATTCATAATGTTTCATTTAACCACAACAAAAAGTAAAGGCATGCTGTGTGTAGAGAATGGGCTTGTAGAACTGTGAGCAGTTTCCCTTGTTGTAAAATTCAGTAAAACGCTATTAACTAAGACCCCATAGATTATTTAGGCTGATACATGTGATTCTGGGTTAGTAAAAATTTTGAAATAACTTATTATTTAGGGGGAATAAAGATATTGCTCATAAGGAAGGCGAACATGGAATGATCAAAGCAAACCTCAAAAAAAATTGCCCTGTAAAGGGTGAGTACTGAATCCAGGAAATGCTGTTGTCTGGGAAGAAGGCTGAGGCTTGGGAGATGGGGCCCCATCTTAGCTCTGTCTATCTTCCAGTGGGTGACTCTGGCAGTTATATGAGTCCTTGACTTTCACTTCCTCATGTTTGCAAAGAAAGGCAGAAGATACTATCATTAATCATTCTGCCAACTGTAAGAGCCTACGATCCTCTTTTTTATGGTTTGAATAATATATGTGGTTGGGATATAATATTATGCAATTGAGGGCATTGCTAGCATTTATTCCTATTTTTTAAATTGAGGTCTATATAGCATTTCACTAAGTGATCTTTTAAAAAAATTTGTCTTTTTCCATTCTCCTCTTCTTCCTCTTCTTCTTCTTCACAATTAGAGCAGTTAGTTATCCAGCAGGAGGACACTAGGCTCAGATTCATGATTTTGTCATCTTACCACTCTGATTTTCCACAGATTTGTTCAGTGACTATTGAGCTACTATTTCAAAGAGCACATTTCTCAAAAATTGCACACAGTTCCTCATCCTCTACTTTGGTAAGGAGGGACTTACTGTTCTCTGCCTGACTCTCTAATTTCCTATTTGTAGTCCTATGTTTGCCTCTGTACCTTTTATCTGGATACATACAACAGATTGTCCCTCCTGGCTTCATGGGCCTCAGTGTTCCCTAGCCCTACTGCTGCTCTGTAGGCATATCCCAAAGATCCCACAGGTTCTTTTCCAAACCACTGCAATAAAGCAAATCTTGCAATAAAGTGATGCATATGAATTCTTTGGTTTCCTAATGCATATAAAAGTCATGCTTGCACCATACTCTAGTTTATTAAGTTAGTCTTCTATCTAAAAACAAATGCATATCCTTAATTTAAAAATACTTTATTGTTAAAAAATGTTTTATTGTTAAAAAATGAGTTGTAATCATTTCGGTCAATAGCTATTGACCGATCAGGGTAGTGGTTTCTGAAGGTTGGGGTGGCTGTGGCAATGTCTTAAAATAAGACCACAATGAAATTTGCTACACCAAATGATGCATCCTTCTATGAAAGATTTCTCCATAGCATGCAACACTGATAGATAGCACATTACCCACAGTAGAACTTCTTTCAAAATTGGAGCTGACGCTCTCTAACCCTGCTGCTGCTTTATCAACTAAATTTATATAGTATTTTAAATCCTTTGCTATAATTTCAACAATGTTCACAGAATCAGCATATTTCCCAGGAATAGATTTCATGTCAAGAAACCACTTTCTTGGATTGTCCATAAGAAGCAACTCTTCATCCTTTCAAGTTTTACTACTTCTAGTTCTCTTGTTATTTCTACCACATTTACGTTTACTTCCTCCATTGAAATCTTGAACTCCTCAAAATCATCCATAAGGATTGGAATCCATTTCCTGCAAACTCCTGTTATTGTTGATATTTTGAACTCTTCCCATGAATCAAAATGTTTTTAATGGCATCTAGAATGGTGAATCCCTTCCAGAAACTTTTCAATTAACTTGTCTGCATCAAAGAGGAAACACTATCTATAGAAGCTATAGCCTTCTAAAATGTATTTCTTGAATAATAAGAATTGGAAGTCAAAATTGATTCCTTGATTGACAGACTGGAGAATGGATGTTGTCTTAGCAGACATGAAAACAACATTAATCTCCATCAGAGCTCTTGAGTAACCAGGTGCATTGTCAGTGAGCACTAATATTTTGAAAGAAATCTTTTTACTGAGCAGTAGGTCTCAACAATGGGCTTAAAATATTCAGTAAACCATATTGTCAACAATATACTGTTATCCAGGCTTTGTTGTTTCATTTTTAAAGTACGGGCAGAGTAGAATTAGCTTCATTCTTAAGGGCTCTGGAATTTTCAGAATGGTAAGTGAGCACTGGCTTCAATTTCAGGTCACCAGCTGCATTAGCTCCTAATAAGAAAAATGTTGTCCTTTGAATCCTTCAAGCAGTTTTGGCTTCTCCTCTCTAGTTATGGAAGTCCTAGATCAGCTCTTGTTGATTCACCTTGCACTTTAATGTTGTGGAAATGACTTTTTTCCTTAAGCTTCATGAACCAGCTTCAACTTCTTCACTCTATAAGTCTTCATAGAATTAAAGAGAATTGGGCCTCGTTCTGGATTTGAATGTGGTTTAAGGGAATGCTGTGGCTGGTTTGATTTTCTATCCAGACTATTAAAACTTTCCTCATATCAGCAATAGGGTTGTTTTGCTTTTTTATCAATCATGTGTTCACCGAATTGTTTTTTGGGTTTTTTTTTTGGCTAGCACTTTTCAATTTCCTTCAAAAACTTTTCCTTTGCATTCACAACTTGGCTGTTTGGCATGAGAGGCCTATCCTTCAGCCTGTCTCAAATTTTGACACCTTCCTCTCTAAGCTTAACATTTCTAGCTTTTGTTTAAAGTGAGAGACATTCAACTATATCTTTCACTTGAACAATTAAAGGCTACTGTAGAATTATTTGTTGGCCTATTTTCAACATTGTTTTGTCTCAGAGAATAGGGAGGCCAGAAGAGAGGGTGACATATGGGGGGAAGGCCAGTGATGGTACAGTAAGAAGACACACAGTATTTGTCAATTAAGTTTACTGACATTATGAACATGCCTCATGGCACCCCTAAAATCCCAAAATAATTTCAATAGTGACATCAATGATTACTGGTCACAGATCACCATAACAGACACCATAATAATGAGAAAGTTTGAAATACTGCAAGAATAACCAACATGTGCCACAGAGACACAAAATAGGACACACTGCTGAGAAACAGTGCCGATAGCCTTGCTTGAAGAAGGGTTGCCACACACTGTCACTTTGTAAAAAATGCAGTATCTGTGAAGTACGATAAATCAAAGAACAACCCAATGAGCTATGCCTGTACTTGGATTTTGATGACTGGGTCTTAAGCCACCTTCAGGAAAAGCCTCAGTTATTGGTTCCTGCCTATAGGCAGTACAGATTTTGCTTCCTAAATTTAAACATTTCTTATATTCATTTATCAGGCACTAGCTGACTGTGTAGTTTTTCTAACTCAGTAGTTCTAAAACTATCTACAAGCTGAACTAGGATTTTTTCTTCACTCAAATGCAATACTGATGGCCTACTGAGGAAGTCACTGGACACGGGCAGCAGCCACCCCCAGCCCTTGCCTACTCCTTTCCATTTCCCCTTTGACTTGATTGTGTGCAGATGTTTCAATATATTTCCATTCTGCAGCTTGGGGGAGATCTAATTAAATGACCTGACTGTATCATGAACCTGAAAATAGAACAGGCAGCCCCAATTGCTTATCAGGGGAGGAACTCTCAGTGGCAGGGGCCACTCCACCAGGGGTATAAAAGTACCCAGCTCTTGGCAGCATTGGCTTCCCTCCTTTCCAACACAAAGTGGGGCATGTAGAGCCACCATTCACTGACTGTGACCTAAGCAGTTGGTCTCCTGAGAGGACAGGCCATTATGGGACCTCTTCTCCTGCTCTTTTGGACACTTTTTATTATGCAAGTAATAAAATAGTGATGAGCTGAAGTTTCTATTATTCGTGAGCCTGTATGCCATAATGCACTACACAACAACTAGTGCCACCTGGTCCTTTACTAATGTACCAGAAAGAAAAAAAAAAATGAAATGGAAGAAATTTTCTCAATGTAAAATTTTAAATTGTAGACAATAATTATTTCAAAAAATATTGCTGTCAGCTCATATTTCTTTAGCAAAACATACCAGCAGTTGATGAAATAAATTTAGTACCATGTACAAAATATATCATAATGAGAAACAACAAAAATGTATTTTTTAAAACATTTTTTTGTGAGTGGGCAATGGTGGCTTGCCTGCTGTGCCGTAGACCTGGTTTTGTTTCCTGGTGCCTACCCATGTTAAAAATATATATATATGTATATATATAAATATACATATATATAGTACTTTCTTGAAAAATGCTGTACTTTTGGCATCTTGAAAACCCCATTAGAATTTAAGCTCCATGACTACAGGAAATTTTTATTTTTTATTGCAGTATCTCAAGGTCTTCTATAGTAACTGGGATAAAATTGTCTCTATAAAAATATTTTAACTAAATACATTTTAAAATATCATCTTTTCTGTTTATAAAATTGTTCACATAATCTAAATTCTTCATTGTTTCCATACATAGTAACATTACTTCCAGAGGTTTTATAATCAAGCATCAGTATTCTAATGTATGAAATTTTGCTGTAAAGTTTTAAGATATCTATAGAAGAACCTCACAGCTTGAGAAAATGCAGTAGTTGTATCAGTCAGAGTTCTCATAGAGAACCAGAAGAAATAGGACATGTATATTCACACATTACATACACACAGTGCTGGTTTGGAGCTGTGTGTACCCAGAAAATCATGTTCTTAAACTCCATCCATTCCTGTGGGTGTGAACCCATTGTTATGAGTGCCTTTTAATTAAGTGACTTCATTAACACGTGACCCATCTCAATCAGGATGTGCCTTAATCCTTTACTGGAGTACTTCATGAGTGGGATACAATCAGAGAAGGAGAGAGAAAGCAACAGAGCTAGCAGCTAGAAGCTGAACACCAACAGAACTCAGAAGAGAAGGGAGAGACCAGGAAACACCAGCATGTGCCTTGCCAAATGAGAAGGATTGCCAGCAGCCAGCCCCAGAATACCACAGTCTTTGGGGAGAAAGCATTGCTTTGATTTAGATTTTTTCCTAACCTCAAAACCATGAAGCCTTAAATTTCCATTGTTTGAAATTGGGTTAGAGGGAGTTTTTTGGCATAGCCAAAAATCTCATTTTTCAAAAGTCCTGCTAGGGCCCGCCACTGTGGCTCAGCAGGCAAGAATAATTACCTGCCATGCCAGAGGACCCGGGTTTGGTTCCCGGTGCTTGCCCATGTTAAAAATAAATAAATAAATAATAGGTGGAACAAATGCTAAAATAAATTAAAAAAAAAAAAATTCCTCCTAAGTGGTCAAGCCCAGTGATTTTTAAATTTTTTGCCCTAATATACTCTGAATAAATTGTGAAATTAATATGAATGTTCTTTACATTTTAAATTGGTTTATACAATTTTCCTCATGTTTAAGTTACTTCTGTTAAGGTGTGGCCCACCTCCATCAGGATGTGCTATATATATCATAAATTATATATATGCTGACATTTTGAAATATTGACATTTTAAGATAAGGGTGTTAAATGTCTTTTAAATGTAACGAGTATAACTATTAATACCATGGCAGTTGGACACTTACAACCATTTACTTAAAATACCTGAAAAAGCTCTTTAAAAATCAGAAATTTTATATTGTTTCATTTCTCTTTTACCTTATGTGTATTTACCATTAATCCACAATTTAATCCTTATGTAATATAATTTTATTATTGAAAGTTTTTAATTATTACCTTTTTATACATCTACAAAAAATGGATTAATTTAAATTTAGATTTGTATATTTCTTGTAGCCATGAAGACTTAACTATTTCATTTTCTTTTTGGATTAAGATTAAGTGCTCCTTGCAATTAGTCGTAGCATACAAGTGATTAAAATAACATCATACCACACATTTGAATAAATAACAAGCATACAAAGTAAATTTTAAATGAAATGCATTTCTAATAAGATGGATTTTTTTTGAAACTCATGTTCTCACAAATAACATTACTAATTTTAGAATAAGACACAGCTCAGTGAAAGTTAACAGAAAAAAAAGGATTAGATTACATTACCTCTAAGTCCTAAAAAGGTGAATTAATAATTGTTGATAATGCATTATTTATAGAAAAGTTTACTACATCTTCTCATCGATTACTGAGTTCTAACCAGTTCATCACAGTAAAGAACAAATGAAATAAATGTTGGATAATGATAGAGTGCCAGAAACTTGGCACCAAATATAAGTAAGTATGAATCTAAGGAACATGACAATATTTGGGGAAAAGTTAGTGCAAATATTTATCTTGATATTTGAATAAGTATTTGAGAAAATATGAAATGCTAACTCATTTCTAATATATGTTATTAATAATAATGTAAATCGATTAGAAGAAAGTAAATATGGAACGTTTTGCTTCCTTTGCTTTGAAATCAAAGTTTGCAACTAAGGTGAAATCAAGACATAGATAAAAGAATAGATGGCTCAAACACTTTCTAGCTTTTAATAATGGACGAAATGCAGAGGAGTCACCCTCTCTCTCAGATTGTTTATTTTCAGTGTGCCTTTTTTTGTTTTACAAATTTTGGATATTTTACATCTGGAAATCCAAATAATCTAGGTTGATAAGATACAATCTTCACATAAGTTTGCTGTCTCAAAGAAACAATGTTGTTTTCTTCAGTATGTCTTATTAACTTTCTCTGTGCTCACTCCAGACCTTTCTATGGGAGTAATGGATTCTTTGACAACTGTTAGGGGATAGAACTCTTTTAAAGTATGGTGCCTTGATAAAAAGACATTAGTTTTTACCAATATTTCAAGTGGCACTTTTTTGAGATCCTGAAATTTTTCATCACACATCAATAGCAGTTTGACTTCTTTGTTTTCAAATGTTACGCATTTTATCCATTATTATTTTATTATAATTATTATATTTATAATATTTTAACAATATTTAATATTTATTTTTCTTGTCTTGTTGCATAGGCTGTGAACTAGAAATGGTAGAAATACAAAGCTATATATTTTTAAAAAATAATATTTCATAATAATGAAATAATATTTTATTATAATATTTTAGAAATAATATTTTTTTAAAATATTTTACTATTAATTGTGGCATTTCTATTTGTTCTATAGAAATTCATAATCAAGTTAAGCAAAAAACTCTTTTATTCCTAATTTTGTATATGTTTTAATTTTACTTATTGTCCAAACATGAGGTCAATGGGATTCTAGTTATTGTTTGGTAAAACATTTGTAGCTTAGTTCAAATTATTTGAACAAATTATCTGTAATAATAATTTACAAATAATTAATTTACAAAAAATAATAATTTGTAAATAATTTGCAGTCTTTTACTCATGTGACTCCTTGTAGCCCCAGTTAACCATAATTTTGTTAAATGTCCCACAAATATTAGAAAAGCATGCATTCTTGTATATTAATCATATTGCTAGAATCATCTAGGTCTTTACTAATTTCTTGACTATTTTTTGTCTCAATTATTGAGCTCAGTGTGTTTATGCTGGTTTGAAATGATGTATGTACCTTAGAAAAGCCATGCTTTAATCCTAATTCCATTTTGTAAATGCAGACGTTTCTTCTAATCTCTATTCAGCATTGTATGCTTGAAACTGTAATTAGATCATCTCCCTGGAGAGGTGATTTGATCAAGAGTTGTTGTTAAACTGGATTAGCTGGAGGTGTGTCTCCACCCATTCGGGTGGGTCTTGATTAGTTTCTGAAGAAGAAACATTTTGGAGAATGAGAGAGATTCAGAGAGAGCCAGAGAAGAATTACAGCCACGAGAAGCAGAGAGCCCACAAGCCAGTGACCTTTGGAGATGAAGAAGGAAAACGCCTTCCAGGGAGCTTCATAAAACAGGAATCCAGGAGAGAAAGCTAGCAGATGATGCCTTGCTCGCCATGTGTCCTTCCAGCCAAGAGAGAAACTGACTATGTTCGCCATGTGCCTTTTCACTTGAGAGAGAGAAACCTTGAACTTCATCAGCCTTCTTGAACCAAGGTATCTTTTCCTGGATGCCTTCAATTGGACATTTCCATAGACTTGTTTTAATCAGGAAATTTTCTCAGCCTTAGAACTGTAAACTAGCAACTTATTAAATTCCCCTTTTTAAAAGCTATTTCATTTTTGGTATATTGCATTCCAGCAGCTAGCAAACTAGAACAGTGTTAAAGTCTTCGCTTCTGATTATGACTAGTCTCTGTCTCCTTGTGTTTATGTCAGTTTTAGCTTCATTCATTTAAAGACAAAATTACTAGGAAGAAACAGTTTTAGAATTTTCATCTTCCTTTTGGACTGATGCTTTCATTATTATAAAATATTCTTCTTTATTATTAGTAATGTTTCTTGTCTTAATGTTTACTTTTTCTGATATAATTGCCAATCAACATTTTTAGTATTATTTACAAAGATGTTTTTTCCATACTTTCACTTTTAATATTTCCATATGCTTGTATTTATTACAGTCACTTGCAGCTTGCTTGCTTCTTTGTTTATTTTCTTCAACTAACTTTTTCTATTGATTGTAGAATTTAGTATGCTTACATATAATTATTGATGTATTTGACTTTCAATTTAAATTCTTGCTATACATTTTTTCTCCCATTTGTTCTATATTATTTTTATCTTTTTGTTGTCTTCCTTCTCAAGCTCATAAAGGGAAAGTCAACAATAAAAATATATGTGTATATATGAACATGTATTCATAAACATACAATTTCATTATAGCGAATGTCCTAGATATTAAAACAATTCTGCTTGATTTATCAAATGTTAATATATTTTAAGACATTCACCACATTCCACATTTTCAAGAATGCTCAGCACATTTTAACTTTAACTTTTAATTTTTGTTGTATATTTTAATTATACAAATATATCTTAATTTACATCTAATATTTTAATGTTTATCATTACCTATATAAAACCATTTCCTTTGCTCGTCTTTGATTGAATTCAGTATTGCATGTGAATAATTGTAGATATAATTTGATGATCTAGGTAATTAAAACTTTCTTTGAGATTTATTTTATCTTCTGCTAGATATTTATGCTATGGGAAAATCATCTCAAATAATATCTTATACTAACTTGATGATTAACTTTAATATTTGGAAAAGCTGGCCTACTCCCGATATGCTTTTTACTCAAAGGTGTAGGTTGCTCTGAAATCTGAAAATGGACCCTTTTTCATTGGCAGGTCCCCAAATCAAATCTTTGTCTTCTAAACTAATTAGACTTCAAAAAGTTCTGAACTTCTCAACTTCTTGGATTCATCTTTCCCTAGGTCAAATAATCTTAAACAGATTAGGAACTGAGTATCAATCTCCAAGTAGGCTGGTTTATTTTAAATTCACTTTTATTCCTAGGTTCCTTTTTCTTTTTTCTTTTTAGTACTACCCCTAGACATTTGGGGACTCAGAACATTCAACTTACTAAATTATTAATATCTTATATTAGTAAAGTATACTTGTTATCATTAATGAAAGAGTGCTGATAATTATTAACTAAACTCCATACTTTAATAATATTTCCTTAGTTTTTACCTGATGTAATTTTTCTACTTCGGGATCCCATCCAGGTTACCACATTCCATTAATTCATCATGTCTTCTTAGGCTTTTCTAGGCCATGACAACTTCCCAGATTTTCCTTGTTTTTGATATGATACCTTGACAGCTTTGAAATGTACTGTTCATATGTTTTTAAACTGTCCCTCAATTGGGATTTTCCTGATGTTTTTCTCATGTGGTTATGGCTTTTCAAGGAAGTCTGCACAGGTAAAGTGGCATTTTTATCACATCAATCTTAAGGGCACATATCAATCTCAAGGGCACATGCAGCTAAGCTAACCTTCACTGTTGAGGCTAATGTTGGTCACCTGATTAATGTATGTAACATTCTCACATGTATAATTAATTACCTTTCCCTTTTCTCTGGCCACACTGTATTCTTTGGAAGTAAGTCACTGTGTTTGATCTACACTTGAGTGGAGTGTTTTGTTCCATCTCTTTGAGGGCAGACTACCTACAGGAATTATTTAGAATATTTCTGCTTGAACATTTTCTCTTCTTCCCAGCTATGTATTTATTCAATACTTAATTTATATCACTATGGATGCGTGGATATTTTTTTTCGTATTTTGTGTTATAATATACTACTTTATTTTGTTGCTGAATTTTTTACAGTTTTGGTCTTTGGGAGTTCTTCAAGTTGACTCCCGTGTCCCTTTGGCACACTTCATCTTTGTGCACATTTACTTTTGAGAATTACTTTGACTACCAATGATCATCTTGTATATTCCTTGAACCGGTCCTAGAATCAGGCATTTCTCAAGAACCCCCATTTCTAACGATATTAGAAACCTATTATCTGTGAGACAGATGCATTCATTACTATAGGGTGCTGTTATTTCTAGTCCCTCTAGCTGAGTGAGTAAATATGTGTGCATATATTAACCTGTGTTCTTTTTTCACTGAATCTCATAGGTTTTAAATTGTATTTTCAGTTTCATTTACTTCAAAATTTTTTTTTAGTTTCTCTTGAAATTTCCGTGTATTATTTAAAAATGTGTTCTTTAATCTTGAAATATTTTGAGATTTTTCACAAATCTTTCTGCTAATTTCTGAATTAATTCTGTTTTGGTCTGAGAGCAATAATTGCATGATTTCTGTTCTTTTAACTTCATTGTTTTGCTCATTTTGTGGTCTCTTGGTGAATTTTCCATGTGAGTTTGAGAAAATGTACATTTTCCTCTTGCATGATAAAGAGGTGTTTTGAACTCTCTAACAATAATAGTATATAACCTATTCCTTTTGCAGTTTCATCATTTTTTGCCTCATGTATATTAACGCTTTCTTGTTAGGCACATACATATTAATGATTGTCATGTCTTCTTAAAGAATTGATCCCCTTGTCAGTATATAATCAACATGTAACACCACACTTTTTCAATGATAACTTTCCTTATTCTGAAGTTCATTTTGTCAGAAAGTAATATAGCTATTCAAATTTTCTTTTGATTAATTTAGCATATCTTTCTATATCACTTTACTTGTAATCTCTGTGTCTTTATATTTAAAGTGAGTTTATTGTAGATTATCTATGACTCTTACTTTGAGTGTTTAGAACACTCACCTATAAAGTGATTACTGGTAAATTTAGGTTAATATATACCATGTTCTTAAGTGTTTGTTACCCTTTTTCTATTGTTTCTTCTTTTGTCTTCCCTTCTCTGACTTCTCAGTTTGTACCTTAGCATTTTATATATACCCATTTTCTCTCCTGCCTTAGCTTATCAATTAGATTTCTTTTTAAATATTCTCAGTGGTTGTCCTACAGTTTGCAATATAATCTAAGCCAACTTTCAAATTATACTATATGCCTTCATAGATAAGGTAGGTACAACAGATTTCTTCCAATTCCTCCCTCTTGTTCATTATAATATTGCTGTCATTCATTTCAATTATCCATAAACAGTAATTATCTAATACATTATGGCTGTTTTACTTTGAACAATTATTAATTAGATCAATTAAGAAAATTAGAATTAAAAAAAATATTTTACCTTCATTTATTCTTTCTCTAAAATTCTTTCTTCCTTTATGTAGATGCACATTTCTGACATATATCCTTTCTCTGAAGAACTCTTTTTTATCCTTTCCCATAAGGTAGGCCTATGGCAACAATTTTCTTTTTCAGTTTTTGTTTGTCTGCAAAAGTCTTTATCATTTGCATTTGGAGGGTGTTTTCACTGGATACAGAATTCCAGGTTGGTAGTTTTTATGCTTTCTCTCACTCTGATCTTTTTTTGCTTATGTGGTTTCTCATGGTAAATTCACTGTAATTCTTATCTTGAAACTGCCAACCCATGTCTTTACTTCTTTCTATTCTACTACTCCCCATGGTATACATCCACTCTTCCTAGTTGCTCCCAGCAATCACCCCAACTCTAAGTAATGCCCTGTTCCTATTTTTTAAATTCTGCCTTCGAAACTGGTTTAAGCAAGGTAAAACTAAAAAATCCCTGGTTCCACTGCCTACTCATGCATAAAGCAGCATAAATCCAACCTAAAATAACTTAGTGAAATATACACCCTAAAAACTCAACCCTCACATCATGCTAATGCTGCCATTTTCTGAATATACAATGTTTTGATTTTGGGGGGATGGGGTGGGGTGGGGGCGCATGGTCCGGGAATCAAACCCGGGTTTCTGGTACGGAAGACGGGCATTCTAACCACTAAACTACCTGTGCACCCTACAGTGTTTTTGTTCTTTTTTTCACGTGGGCAGGCACGGGGAATACAAACAATGCAGAGGAGAACTCTGCCTGCTGAGCCACCATGGTCCGCCCAGGTATCACGCTGCAGGACTCAGAGTTTCCACTTCCCAGCTGTGCCGTTTTGTTTTTGTTTTTGTTTTTTTGCATAAGCAGGCACCGGAAATCAAACCCTTCTCCGGCATGGCAAGCGAGAACTCTGCCACTGTGCCACCATTGCCCGCCCTGAATATACAATGTATGCGCAAAGGTGATCCACCCTCTTTGCTCCTCCTAACTCTGCATTAAACCCCACCTCATATCACACCCTTAACATACTTCCATAACAATCCTACTTCTTTCAATTGGAGAGACAGATTTCAGTTTTTGCCTCCTGTCTCCTTGCTTAGCTGCCTCGCAATGAAACATTTTTTTCCTTGAAATTCTAATGTCACCACCTTGACTTCTGTGTACATCAATGAGTCCAGTGCTCAGTAACAAACTTTGTTCCTCAAAAGTAGGCTATTTCTTGGTTTGTTTGTTTTCTCCCTCTGACTTCTTTCAAGACTTTCTGTTTTTTTGCTCTGCAGCTTGACTGTGAAATGCCTAGGTTTAGATATTTTGGTAATCATCCTGGTTGATGCCTATGACCTCACTCAATCTGTAGTTTTGTGTCTCATTAACTTCAAAAAAATTTCCATTATGATTGTTTAAAATACTTCTTCTATGCTCTCTCTTTCTTCTCCTTCTGGTAGTCCCATTACATACATGTTACACTTTTGTAATTGTCCCACAGTTCTTGAATATCCTCTTCTGTTTGTTTGCTTGTTTGTTGTTTGTCTTTTAACTTGTTGCATTCAATTTGGGAAGTTTCTATTCTCAGCACTGTCCAGTCTATGGTTGAATACATCAAACACATTCTTCATTTCCATTACACTGTTCTTGATTTCTAACATTTCCTTTTGATTCTTTCTTAAAGTTTCTGGCTCTGTGTTTACATTATCATATGTTCTTGCATCCATTTATTTTATTGAAGTTTATAATGTATTATTCAAAGTTCCTTTAAATTCCATTTCCAATAACTCCAATTCCTCTGCCATATCTAAGTCTGGTTCTGATGCTTCTTTTGTCTCTTTGGACTATTTTTCCTAATCTTTTTGTTTTTACTTTTAAGTTTTCTTAAAAGGTACACATGATGTAACCTATCATAAGAAATGAAGTAAATAGAGCTTTACTTTGAGATTTTATCAATTTTGTTAAGAGGTGAGCTATGTTTGAGGTTTGCTGTAGCAATATTTGCCAATATCTTTGAATTCCTCTTGTGTCCTCTCCTGTATTTCTCTCCCTTGTTGTCTTTCAGCCTCCATAACAAAATATTTGCAACATAGAACTCATTTCATGCAATTCTTTCAGCTACAATTTGCTGTTATACTATACCCTGCTGGGCCAGTTGTAAGTGTGGGAAAGAGGGTGCATTCTAGACTGTCATAATTAAACCTCAGTCTTTTGGTGGGCCTACGTCCCTGGGTTGCTACTTTCACAAGAGTTTCTTTGCCACTTTCCCTTTGGGTGAGACAGAAAAACTAGAGGGACCTGGAGGGGGACAAATGCTCTTCCCCAATAAGGTGCTGGTAAAGTGTATATCTCCCTGGAAAGGTAACTTGCTTATGGAGAACACTCTAGGTATATTCCACAAGATTACTCTTGCTCCCTCACTGCCAGAGTAGGAGGGAATCTCTTGGCTGTTTTTGTTTTTAGATGTAAAATCCATAAAACTGTGTGAGGCACAGAAGTTTTTCATTCTCATGCTAGTCCAAGCTCAACTTCCAGCTGTTTGTTAAAAGTACCATCTAAATATTTCCCTAGTACCTTTTCTTTCTGTTAAACAGAACTCTCAGGAGAAGTTGGCTGGCTGAAACAGGAAAAGGGATTGTCTCATCTGAATCCTTCTTACAAGTCTTTCAGTGATTAGATTAAGTATCACTGATTGCAAAAGAGATTGCAGATGCAGTCTGCTGTGGATGCAGCCAATGTAGTCATGACTTAAGTCCATAGACAGGCCAGTGCTTGCCCAACCAGACAACCAGGCACCACCACTTGCCAAGCTGACACATGAAACTGACCATCACATATAGTTAGTTTTTCTTATAAATATGAAATTGATGATTTCTAAATTGCTTATATGTTAGAGTTGAAACCAGAAATCTCTCCTTTTTAAAATTTTAATTTAAATCATTCTGCATTCTAGAATTTCAGCATAATGTATATTTGATTATTTGGCCCCAGTATTGAAATTTGTATGCATCCCAGTTAAATTGTAGTCTATCTAATTTGGTTCATTTAATATCCTATTTTCCTCCTTGTTGTCATCGTTCCTCAGCTCAGCATCATCTGCAAGTCATTTGAAGGTGCTTTCCCTAATAGTATTCAAGTTATTGCCAAAAGTTTCTGCAGGACATGGATGACATTGTCCTATCCAGGGACAGGCTGTTGGACAGCACTTTATTGATTGTCATCTGTACTGTTTAGCATATTCCAGGTATCCTCACTCAATAATGGTTTGATTTATGAATAGTTTCCATTCTAATTTTTATTCAGAGTGCTATCATGTAATTATGAAGACTACATGTTCTATTTTCTATTTCTTGTCATTTAATACTAACAATAATAATAGTAACTAACATTTACAGGGACCTAAGATAACGCCAAATACTGCTATCTACTTTAAAGTCAGTATTTTAATTCCTTGTAATAACTATATAGTACATGTGCACAGCCCCACTTAACTGATGAGAAAATTAGCTTCAATGAGGTAGCATTACAAATACTATAGTATCAACAGAGCCCAGAGTGGGACTTAGATTTTTGTATCTGCAAAACCTGTATACTCTTCACTGCATTAGTGTTTCACAAACATTGCCATGCATTGAAATAATCTGAGAAAATGAAAACATGTATACTCAATATGTTTGAAGTTCCCCAGTCAAGCTGCATATTAGCACATCCTTTTCTTCTGTTTTTGATCATTATTTTCCTCCCAAGATCATTCTTCTTGACCTGGATAAAATTCCCCAAAGCAGAAAATGCAGCACTGGCCTGATAAAATTTTATAGATAGCACCGGACCCAGTCAGAGACAAAACAAACAAAACATATAAACAAAAAAGCATGTCCTCTGTAGTTTTCTCCTTATCTTTTGATATTTGAAATCCCTGCCAAGGCAGCTGACCTAGATACCCAATCAAGCCCCTAGTTCATCACCTTTGATACAATACAAAACAAAGCCCAACTGCCTTAAATTCACTTCTATAAGATGGACAGACCTTCATTCAATCAGTAGAAGTCAAGCCAACTTCCTTTCTACGTCTATAAAAATGGCTTACCAGGCTCAGAACCCTGAAGCTACTTTGATTCTGGCTACCAGGCTCAGAACCCTGAAGCTACTTTGATTCTGGCTTCCTTTGCTGCAGTAAAACTTTGGTGTCCTGAATAAAATGCCATAATCTTCGAACTGGACCCTGGTTTGTCTTTCACAGCCTTCACACAGTTGTCCTGCTCTGTACCCTGTGAAGGAGACCTGTACAGATGGTGTCACAGAGGTCACCTTGCTCTTTGGAGCTAACAAGCCCTTGTAGGGAGAAAGAAGGATGAGGTATTTGTTTTCTTATTCCATCCTATTTGTTTGTTTGTTTTTTTCCTCTGTTCTTTCATAGGCAGCTCCCTTTCTGGTTTGGCAGCCTTTCTTCCAGGAGTCTAGATTTAATGGAAGATGGTACCACTTATCATTCCATTTTCACCTTCATACCAAAGGGTGGCAAAACTTCCAACCACTGCTAATCCTTGGGCTACAGCATCCTCTGCTATTTCTTGGCTCATACTTGTCCACACTTCTAAAATGTCCTTTCATTTCATTATTTTGACTTATACATTTTTTTAGTGCATTATATATTTTTATTGAGCACTTGAGTGACCCAATCCTCAAGAGCGTATCATTGTACTTAGAATAAAAACAACCTTGACTTTGTGCCTGTGAACACTACAGGTCTGGTCCCTGCCTATCCCCTCCACTTTTTATCACACTCTCCTTCTCACGGGCTGCACTCTGCTTTCTGGTTCTCAAACCAGCCAAGGTTACTCATTCCTTGTCACTTTTCTCTACATCAGGACTGCGCTGTTGTTCTTGCTTTAGATAATAAATCACCGTCATCCATCTGGTATTAAAATACCAATCACTTATTTGCTACTGAAAGATTCCTACTTCTTGATCACCCTACTGGGGAAGCAAAAGAACCAAGGAAAATTGAATTGGAAGTTTTCAAGAGTCTACTTAATTGACCCCAATGTTTTTGAAAATGCCTGGTCCAGTTTTCAGGCCTTTCTTTTTCTTATCAATAGGTGAAGCCTTGATAAAAAGAGGTTATAAAATTCCCAAATTTCATAATCGGAAAAGTTTTCCACAAAATCAATGAAATCTCCATTTCAAAAGTAAAATTAAACAAATAGTATTTAATCTTTTATGACTTCAAATGATATTATTTCAATAGTAAGGTTTAATTTGCATAATCTACATATGTATATTCTTTATTTTATCTTTCCCTCCAATCTGTATGAGGGATGAATGTATGTGCAGAGCTAGATCTTAATGATTCATTTAGCCACCCCCTTAGCATACAGGAGGGTATCTTATCTTTTTTGCCTTATTTCTATCAAACCATGTAAACATTTGTTTGATTTAATAACAATTGGGAAGGTAGGAGAAAAAACAAAGTGTCTAAGAAAGAAGAAAACATCAACCCACCATTATGATTTATAGGGCACAATCGAAACACTTTTGCAGTATGTTTGTATAAAAAGTCTATAAAAATGAATGGTTGGGTGGAATTCATTATGGAATGGGATTTGCATGAATGGTGTTTTCTGTTAAACAAGAAACTGAGAAAGCTTTAAAAAGTTGGAAGCACTGCAGAATTAAAACTCAGTTTCTAGGGGTTTGGTTTTTGAGGCAGAATTGCTTCTTCCTAGAACCCTTAGTTATTTGTGTCTAAGACTCCAAATTAATTGGATGAGATACATAGACATTATTGAGGATTATTCCCTTTACTTAAAGCCAACTGGTTGTAGATTCTAATCCCATCTACTGAACATCTCCACAGCAATATGTAGACCAGTGTTTGACCAAACAGCTGGAATCCATTAGCTATCTCGGTTGACATGTAAAATTAACCATCACAAAAACCAATTCTGAGACAAAATTAACAAAAATGTTTATATATAAACTTGTGGAGAGGAAATCCTTCTACTGTTATTTTTGTTTCTGCAAAGACAACGATGTGAGAGGATAATGTTTACAGAGTAGATAGGAAATAGTGAGCCAACCTCTGACTGCCAAGTGTCCCAGTGAGGTAGAATTTTTGGAATTGGGGAAATTTTCAATGTTTCTGGGTTTAAGATCATTAACATCATTTCAATATATACAACAGTCCTGACCCTGTCTAACTTGGCTTTGGACAGACAGAGAACCTGGATAAATCCTACTAACTGTAAGATTGTGCAGGTAATTTCCCTCTGGGTTTCTGCTTAGAAATACAGAGCCAATGACAAACGTTACAGCTCAACTCAACCTCTGAGTGAGGTTGACTAGAGGGCAATAGTCCTACTCATTCAAATCAATGTGCATTGATTTATAGTAATGTTTTTGCCTTTATATATTATATCTTCCTAAAAAGGTGCTTTCACTTTACTGCTTAAATATCCTGGGTTGTTCCAAATGGGTATGAACTCCTTTCAAATATAGGCTGAATGCAAGAAAAGTGCTGATTCAACTTTCAGAGTAATTTGCATGTAATGTTAAGTTTGGTGGCTTTATTTCTACAGCCACCTTTTAAATTTAATGCATTCTAACTTGCAAACTGCCTAGGAAATCAAGGAATTATCATCTGTATTACTGGAGGTCTTTAGAATCTGAAGTTATTCTAACTCCCCCCATGCACACAGACATCTTCCAACACTCAGGGAACAAACAGAGGTACAGGTAAGGTCATACAAAGGTGATCACCTTCCATTTTGCTCTCTGATACTCTAAGCTGAGTCCTTTTTTCCTGCCCATTTTGATCGTTCAACCAGAGAACTGGAGAGTACAGCATATATTTTCATATATATATACACACACCTACCCACACATGATTATTATATAATGCTACCTCCAAAGACACTCTGATGTTGATGTTGGAAGATCTTATAGTTTAGGGAAAAATTACTGCCTCTCAGCAATTAATATAATCCTTGCTTATATCTTTGCAAATTGGCACATTCCATGGTCTTCACCAGAATTCTGGGTTTTGCTTTTACTGAAACAGCATGTAAGGTTGGAAACAACACAAATTTGTTTGGCTATAAGAGCCATTCAACAATTTATTAGCTGTGTTGCCTCAGGCATGTTACTTAACTTTTCTGGTCTTCAGCTGTCTATTTGGAGACATGGGGCTAAAATGCATATTTCAGGGGGTTATTTTGAGGACAAGATGTCACATAAGCTTCTAGTACAGTGTGTAGCATGCATTCTCTTATAACTTCAGTAAGAGAGGAAGCACTCAGGCTATAGAGGGTGGGTAGGGGGTACTGTGGCCTGTGTTCCTGTCCTCAGCCTGACTCAGAGGGGCCTTGGAGGGTCCCTCTAAGCAAGCACCATGCTCTTCTCCCAGAACAGAGAAGCAGAAAATAGATGGGAAGGAGCTTTGGAGGTCATTGTGGGTGTAAATCTCAGGTATTATTTTTAAACAGATGGCTAAGCTTTTTATGGCCTACTCAGCCTTCTAAATCCTCAACCATGCTGGATTTCTCAGAACTTTGTACTCATTAATATACTCATACATTCTTTTTTCTGTTCTTTCTGTACCTCGTTCTAGCCCATTTTCTTCATCTGCATCATGCAGAAATCCCCCTGCCTCGCACTTCCCTCAGGTTAGCTTCGATTACCAGGTTTTTAGGTAATGAGAGGGTGAGCAGACAAATGAAACCAAGAAGCCAAAAAGAATGTTTCCCTTTGCTCCTCTATCAAATTATACATTTCATTTGAATGTTAATGGACTAAACTCATCAATTAAAAGATACAGATTGGCAGAATGGATTAAGAAATATGATCTATCCATATGCTGTTTACAGACTCATTTTAGACCCAAGGATGCAAACAGATTGAAAGTGAAAGAATGGAAAAAGATGTTCTATTCAAGCTGAAACCAAAAGCAAACAGGAAGAGCTATGCTAATATCAGATGAAGTAAACTTTAAATGTAAAGGTGTCATAAGAGACAAGGAAAGACAATACATATTAATTAAAGGGACAATTCACCAAGAAGAAATAACAGTCATAAATGCTTATGCTCCCCATCAAGGAGCTCCAGAGTACATGAGGCAAACACTGGCAAAATGAAGAAAGCAACAGAAATTTCAACAATAATAGCGGGAGACTTCAATACACTACTCTCCTCTGTAGATAGAACAGCCAGATAGAGGATCAACGGGAAATAGAGAAATTAAACAATTTGAAAAATTAATTAAACCTAATAGACATATATAGATCGACATGTCCCAAAACACCAGAATATACATTTCTCTCTAGTTCTCACAGAATGTTCTCTTGTATAGATCATATGCTGGGGCACAAAACAGGTCTTTATAAATTTAAAGTGATTGAAATTATTTAAAGCAGGTCCTGAAAATTATTCAAAGAAAGTATTTAAAGAGGTCCTAAAGCATATTACAACATAGATGAATCTTGAGGACATAATCTTGAGTGACATAAGCTAGATACAAAAGGATAGATACTGTATGATTTCACTATTATGACTTTGGTAAAGGTAAACTCAGAGGCTTGTAATATAGAATGTATGGGACCTAGAGATACACAGATTCTAGAGATGGGTGACTGGATAGCTAATGAGGGTGAACTTAAATGTGAGGGAATGGTAGAAGTGAATGCAGTTAATTAGTGGGTGGATAAGCTAATATTTCCAATTTGAAGGTGAAATTGATTGCAAGGGGTTGTATAGAGTCATGTATCCCACTGATTAATGCTACAAATATAAATAAGTTCTTGCATGAACTGTTTCAAAAGTATGAATCTTGTATAAAGAATCAATAATAGAGGGTCATAAGGGGAAACTACTATTGCATGCTAAGGTCTATATTTGACAGGAAGACATTAACAGTACCACAGAAATACCAGAGGTAAATAATTGAGGGGAAAGACAAGAGTTAAGAGGAAGTTTAGATGTTCTATTTAGTGAGAGTGTGTTTATCTTTTATTTTTCTCTTAGGAGCAATGAATATTGTCTAAAATTGAAAGTACTGATGATTTAACAATTAAGTGAGGATAACAGGATTTAACAAATGAGTATGACTATTGAACCCTTAAATTCATATTTCTTTCAGTCTCCAGTGACTTGGAGCAGCTAGAATGAAAAACCTAAAATTGTGGAAAACCATAATAAACTCTGAAAACACTTGACTTTGAACATCATACATCATGCTGACTGGATGGAGTTGGCTGAAGAATATATTGACAGAAAAGTAGAATGGTGAACTTTGTGCATACATAAGTTGAAATATTGTGTAGCTACAGAAAGGAATGAAGTTGTGAAGCATGTAATGTGGTGAATGAACCTTGGGGACATTATGTGGTGTGAAATATACCAGAAACAAAAGAACAAATATCGCATGGTTTCTTTTAGAATATATCTATGAGAAAACTGAGACCTAGATTGTAAGCTCTTATAGCAGTCACATTTGTATTGTTAGCTCTTATAGCAGTCACATTTATTCCAGAGCTGTTAATGTTATTTCTAGATTTTGAGTTGCTGTGCTATATATGTATAACCTGGTATCTCCTTGGAACTTTGGCTATCTGGTGACATCTAAGACTCAGAGTTGGAATTCTTCTGCTTTGAAAGTCAGCATTCCTAAATATAACAACTGCTAAAAAGAAACCAAAAATGTCAAGCTTTAATTATAGGTTGAGCCAATTTGTTAAGGACTAAGGTAAATCAGAATACAGAGGGAAGGTTGGCATTGCCCATATTTTAGAACTTCACCTACTGTATGAGACCAAAGGGAGAGATGTGTATTTTGTCCAAAACCCAAATTTTCTGTAGCACATAATCTAACTTAACCTGTCTGGATAGCTCATTTAAACATCCCAAACGCACGGAGCCCAGAATGATAACAAGGGTTTGTAATTCTGTTTAGCTTAAGGGTAGAATGCCTAACCTACCTGTAGTTAAACCTAGCAGATGCTTCCAGAAAACTTCTTTCATTGCTCAAATGTGGCCTTTCTCTCTCTAAGCCCAACTCTGCAAGTAAAATCGTTATCGTTCCTGCAACTCCCTGCTACATAGGACATGACATCAAGGGATCAATGTTCCCCTGGCAACATGGGAAATGACTCCCAGGGATGAGTGTGGCCCTGACACCATGGGATCGGCAACATCTTCTTGACCAAAAGAGGAAAAGAAATGTAACAAAATATAAAATGTAATGTAACAAAATACAAATGTAACAAAATGTATTGTTGGCTGAGTGAGTTTCAAATAGAGTCAACAGCTTCTTCTGGAGGCTACTCTTATGCAAACTTTAGCTATTTTTTATTACTATGGTTTACCAAACCTCATCTAGAACCATTCCTGTTAACCCTAAAGAACACCTAGGGATCTAACTGAGATTCTACAATAGTTTCACATAACTTACATTTCAGAAACCTACAACCTCCAGATGTGTTCCCAGGCCAAATAACTCCTGAAGCCTAGAGGTGCCAGTCTTTCCAAGAATATCAACTAATTCCATCCCCCACTCCATAATTGGTACCATTTCCCAACATGAATAATTAGAAAGGGCTGAGCCAAAATGCTCCTAAAGATTGAGAGATGGATAAAAGGAGAAGGAAGAGTTGTAATAGAGAAGATGAGATTTAACAAATAAGTATGGTTGTTGAGTCATTATATTTGATTGATATAATGATATATTGAATATTGATATATTGATATTTCTTTTAGTCTCCAGTGTCTTGGAGCAGCTAGAAGGAAAAGCCTAAACTGTGGAATTATAACCCCTATCAAGCTCTGAAATCTGTTCTACAACTATTTGTTGCAATGTACTTTGAAATGTATCACTTTTTTGTATATATTTTAAATTTCATAATAAAAAATGTTTTTTTAGATAAACTGCATTAGGCTAAAAAAAATCGCATGCTTCCATTCAACTCAAACTTTTTTTAAAAGGTCCAACATTCAGACATGTAAGTTTCTCTTGCTTGGAAGGCTTTGTCCCATCAGACCCTCATCTCCCCAACCTAGTCAGCATTCCAGAGTCAGGTCAGGTGTATCCTCTATGAAGAAGGCTGGAATGACCTCAGTGTGCTGATGCTTACTTGGATTAAACTCCTCCCCTCAGGAATCTCATTGCTATTGACTTGTCTTCCCAGCTAGGGCTTGAACAGTTTAAGTACTTAGACCATCTCCTTCAGCCCTTTCGTATGAGACCTGGGGACTGCTGATGCTTACTAAGCATCTATTGAATGAATGAGTCATTTCCTACTGCTAAGACCTGAAAAGGGTGCGAGTTCTGCCACTTTCGTGCACTCTCATATTTCTAGAATAGAGCAAGTGCTAGAGTATAGTGGGCTCTCAATATGTTTTGAAAAAAATAAATGAAACAAAAAAAACCCCACATAATTTCAATAGAAGGCATCTTTTTATTTAAATAGGAAGTAAAGATGTTGTAAACTTTACATTATAAGTTTAAATGTTTAGCTATAATGCCCCTTATCCAAACAAGTTTCACTCATTATCTGCACATGCTTTGTTTGCCCTTTGTAGCTGTGCTATGCATGATGTTTAAGACTCTGCTGATAATGGTGATTCTTGCTATGTCTATAGACTGCCCCCCCCCGCCCCGTATTCTCTCAATATCCTTTCTTAATTGATATATTTCCATGCATGTACTCCAGCTCTTCTTTTGACCCTTATACTGTTTTTCCCCTTTTCTATGTAAGATGATAGCATCCCATATTTTATACAGATACAGCCTTCCTTTTCTGAGGGATCTCTTTCCTCCATGTCTTATTCATATTTTTTTTGAATCTTTTATTCCCATACACCTTTCTTTACACTATATTTGCACTATGCACTATGTTCAATAAATCTTTGAGGTCAGTGCTGTAGTTTGTTAAAGCTAATGAAATGGGATATATCAGAAATGGACTGGTTTTTACAATGGGGATTTATTAACTTACAATTTATAGTTCTGAAGCCATGAAAAAGTCCAAATCAAGAATCAATAGATCATGATTTTTCCTGAAAGGCTGGCTACCAGAGATTCTCAGCTCCTCTCTCACATGACAAAACACATGGTGATGTCTCCTGGTCACTCCCTTTTCTTCTGGGTTTCACTGCTTCCAGCATCTGGCTTCACGGCTTCCTCTCTGTTTTCTGTATGTCTTCTTTCAGCTTCTCTGGGTTTGTGTGTGTGTGTGTGTGTGTGTGTATTGTCTGTCTTTTATAAAGGACTCCAGTAAGAGGATTAAGACCCCCCTATCTCATGTGACCCACCACACATTCAGTTTAGGAAATACCACAACCCAACAATTCACTGAACACTGAACATGGGGCCAACACTGAGCTAGGCACTGGGGAACAGCAAACACAAAAAGTCCTTGCCCTTTAGGAGCTCACTGAGAGGCAAGAAAATGACTTTTCACAATGTATACATGTAATAAAGCCATGGAGCTATGAGTGAGTTCTGAAGAGAAGAGAGGAAGCCAGACACTGTACAATGTTGTACCTGGTCATTCCATTGCCAATAAATTATCACTGTATAAACCTAATTTCACATAATTATTTATTTCCTTCTTGCGTGTCTTATTATCTTTCCATTCTGAGCTTTGCAGTAGTTGTCATTTTATATTTTTCCCTTCAGTTAATGTACCTATAATCAAGGTAGTTAAACTAATCTGCCATGTGGCAGATGTAACTATTCCAATCTCTGGTGGGACCGCTGATCCACTTTCACGGCCATTACCTAGAATTCATCTCCTGTTCATTATGCCGAGGTGTTCCAAAAGGGATATGAGGTTGAATTCTTGCATGGGGTCTAAACAGAACTAGTGTTTACCTACTTTTATTGACTATCAGGCTAGCTTTGGAGGAATCAGCAGTTTAGAAATGGAGCATGCTTCTCGAAGGGACTTGTGATTATATGAGCACAGTGGGAAAGACTTAATACTTTGGAATAAAATGGAATTATTTCAAAGGCATGGCCTTGTATTATTTAAAGCTTAGATTTCTTACTCATGGAAATGCTCAATGTTTTAATTTCTTCATTTCATTTGGAAAATATTTATTGATTGTTTACTAATGTGCCTGGAAGTGTTCTACACCCTTGAGAAAGAACAGTAAATGAAGCATAATGATTTTCTGTCCTGAACTTTATATTCCTGGGGGGAGAAACAGACAATGAAACAATATGGGTCCTATAGGGGGAGAAAGAAACATGGAAAGAGGAGAGAAAGAACTAATTTGAATAGCATTTAGCACAAAGTTTTGCACAAAGTGTTTCTGCTTTATTATCTGTTATAGTGAAATTGTTGAATATTTGCTGCTGATGCTTAAAGTAAAAATCTGAAACTACTGCTTATGATTTATCAACCTTTTTCCTTATAATTATAGCTGTAATCAGGTACTTCCCATGCCCCTCTTTTACGGCCAAATGATGCTTGTCCCAATTAGCTCAAGAACTTCCCAGGCCATGTTTATTCCCTATTAGCAGCAACTGAAAGAAACAACCAATTATAATGAGCCACTTGTATCATTAATTTGAGTGGATATGCAACCAATCACAATGTGCCAATTTAGATTTCATCATCAACCCAACCTCCCTTTATTTAATTCTATTAAAACTATAAGCACTTCCAGTTCAGGGAGATAGATTTGAGCCTGTCCTTTTGTCTCTATGCCAGTTGATCGGGCATTAATGCTTTCTTTTCTCAAAATCTTGATGTCACAACATGTCCTTCTGTGTATGCTGGGCAGTGAGCCCTTGTTTCATAACACTTTAGTGACCACAAAGGGACATTGAAAGTCCCTAGATCCTTTCTTACCCAAGGTACCATAACCCCAGTGGGGTGTGAGTACCCTTTGCTGACCTAAATAGCTCTCTAGACCATTTTTTTTCTAGAGGCTCGACAATCCAAGTCTCCTCCGTGACAGTCAGCAGTGCAGGGCCTTAGTGCTTCCTGCTATTTTGAGGAAAGGAACAGTTCTGGGAACAGACACCTTTGGGTTGAGTAACTTCTTATGTGCACTTATGCTTTCGTCAAAAGCTTGTTTGCTAGGAATGTGAGTTTGAGTTCCGCCCTAGTTACAGGTCTGCCTGAAGATGGTTGAGATCCAGCCTAAAATAGATTATTAAGAACAAGCTCCAAGACTTATGAGAATTTAGTCATCGAAAGTACTCAGGGTTTCTTGTTCTGGCTCTGAGTAAGCTTACAATAGTTAGGAGTCAGGTTTGAGTCTGCTAGGCAGATGTAACCCCAGGAAATCTGTTGACCCTGGTTAATTGTGACAATGGGAAATTTCGTAGTACATCTGTCTGCAGTCCCCTGAAAAAAGTATTTTGGATAATTGATCTATATTTAGTTATGAATCAATGAAAAAAAATGCCTAGCTCCACTGTAAATTGGAATCTGGGGACAATGGGAAGAAAATGGATCTCTTTATTATAATGCCATATTACAGTTAGACTTGTACTGAAAAAGGGAAGAAAAATAGGATTAAATCGCACATGTTCAATCTTTTATGTCTAAGTATCAGAATAAAAATTTATAAAAGAAGCAAAGAGTGTAGTTTAAATTAGTAAGTTTTATGTTTCTGTGCTTCTGTGTCTGCCTCATCACTAAAGATTTTAATTGGCTTTCTATTTGTGTTTGTATGATGTATAATTTCCTACTTCCAATGGTAACATCAAACTAACAAATAAAAAATTCTTAGAAGAGCTCTATTCAAATTGCTTAAAGACAAATGAGCACTTTTATGTATATTTATAAATTAGTACTCTTAGAATCCCAGAAATTGGGGAAAATGAGCTTCTAGTGCTCTTTGAATTCACCCTGCCTCCTGGCTCTGTGTTTTGGCTTAGCACAGCTCCCTTTTTATAGGAATAAGGTTTCCCAAATCCTATACAAGACTCACTGGATCTCACACACAAAAAATCAGTTTTATCATTTTAGACTTATGAGCCTGGATACTCAGACCTTCACTAGTTAATTTATCAAATTGGTGGGGAAGGTCATGCAGAAATCTGAATAGTCAGAACTATTTGGAAGAAAAAACAAAACTGAGTAAAAGTCCTCCCTCCCACGCTAAAACAGCAACTGAATAACCAACTCAATCCTACCCCATCCCCCTAAAAAACAATCTAGACACCAGTATCCAGGACTCTAGTACTTATAATTACTGTAAACAATTTGGACATTGCAAAGAAACTGCCAGCTATTTCCAAAAGCCAGCAGCATTCCCCCATCCTCTAGTGCTCTTTGCCCTCTGAGAAAGCAAAGTACCTTTCAGTTTAACTGCTAGGGCTTCCTCCAGAGAGAGCAGAGACTTATCCAATTGCCTGGGTCATATTTTTAGATGAAATAACTCTAATAAGAAACATTAAAACTAAGGCATATGGGCTCTGACTAATACTGAGGCTATCTTGTCTGTCTTAAATCCCTGCCTCTCATTTGGCACCTTTAAAATCAAATTCAACAGAGCAGGCCCCATTCTCTCTATTTCACTTATCCCAGCACCCAGGGCATCTTAAACCTTGACCAAATTTGAGTGAACCAGCTAAGGCAGTATGGGGAAGGGTTGGTTGGGTGCAGGAAAAATGTTAGAAGTAAGGTTTGATCTAAAATTCTTTCTACTGGGCCTGGAGATTAAGAATGATACAGACAGGGAGAATTTTGTGGAAAAGCCATGTTTTGCATGGTTTGTCCACGTAATTCCTCAAGTTGGAATTATACTTTCTTTTATAAGTATAAAGTAGCCGCAGAAGACAAATCATTATTAGAAATATCTTTATAGCCTTGGGATGGGGTGATTAAATAAAATCCAATTTCCAGATTCCAAAAGATCCAGCTAGAGCAAAATTTCCATGAGAGATATTCAAAGATTTTCCTGGATTATGCTCAGACAAAATTAAACAATTCTTTATTTCTCAGACTCAATGTGATTTTGAGATTATCCATAATCTTAGGATACTATGGAAACAAAGAGGCTCTTAAACTCCAATGGAAGAAAAATTAAAAACAAGAAAAAACATTTCTTGCATTAAAAAATTACAGGATGCTATACTGTTATCAAAGTTTTGGACTGTAACTAAAATTTCTGGTTCATTCTTGGGCAAATATGAAGGAAAAAACAGAAAACCATGAGACAAATACAGCAAAAGTGCTGGAATACATTCTAATTCCATTTCTGTTTCTAGGATAAATTTTGAAACAAACAACTCTATTGGAAATATTCTTTTTTAAAAAGAATGAAAAAATGCTGACTGCTTTTATAAGCCTGCAATTAAATCATGATTTTAAACCAGTCCTTGCTACTTGCCTCTAAAAAGGTGTTTAGAAACTTATTCATAATATATATCACTGGAATACTGATAAAATGATAAACCGAAGAAAGCAATATTTCTGGAAAACATCCCCTAAAATATCTATGGCCTCTGTGCTATCAAAATTAAGTGCAATGCAAGCATACAATTTTATGCTACCAGGTTATGTTTATACAGGTTTACTGATAAAATAAGCTAGCATTATATTTATTAGATCTCTAAGGTGATGAAAATGTAAATTTGTGTTTAACAAAATTGAGTTATTTTATTTATAAACTTTGTTTTAAAAACTATGTTTTGTAGGGTGTTTGGACACAGTTTCAAAGATCTTTCTGACAGCAAGGTATATAGCCAGGTAAAATATGCAGGATGTTTTGTTAGGTAAGAGTATGGTTTTGTCTTAAAGTAAAATGATTGATTCCCTGAATGAGAAGTAAGACTATATCAGGCAAACTCGGTGATATAGAAAGTTGTGAAGTGTGTATGGAAATGAATTTTAATTTGTTTTTGTCGACGCTGAATAGGATTTGATGTTTATTTATGATTTTTTAGAGCTTTCATATCAAGCTGTTTATTCATGCAAGATCTTTAACAATAGAGAGGAGGAAGCCAAATTAGAAAAGCACAAACAAGATCATGCCAAAGCCTCCCTCCTTGCTGCTGACTTCGGTTTCAAATCTCAGAAATTTAACCTGTCTTCTGCTATACTAAGTCCCCACTGGAACCTTGCCTGGTCTGAGCTCATGACAGTCATTGGAAATTGGACTGTCCTGACAGAGTCCCTAGGCCCCCACCGGGGTTGTACTTAGTGTGCCACCATGAGGGTCTTTGGAAGTCAAGCCGTCCTGAAAACCGTCTTTCCAGAAAAGTTCCTCGAGAGCACCCTATGGACCCAAAGCCAGGATCTTCCTTTCCAGGACTCCTTGGATTAATGACAGAATGCTGACGGGTAAAACAGCCCCTCTTCTCCATCAGTAAATACAAACCAAGGATCATCATCAAGGTTGGAGGTAACTGATTTTCTTTTTAATTGATATGGGGACCTCATATTCAGTTCTCCTTGCACATTTAGGACCTTTATCCATTTTCTCAATCTCTGTTGTGGGGGTCGATGACATCCTCTCTCCCTCTTTAATTATTGGACCAATTATATGCTCAGTAGAAGATCTCACATTCTCTCAGACATTCCTAATAAGCTCTACCTGTCCCTCCCCACTCCTAGGCCAGGATATTTTATCCAAACTTCACGTTTCCATTTCCTTCATTCCCCTAAGGTCTCATGCCAATTTCCTTCTCCTCTTATCTGCCCCATGTACAAACCCTTCCACGATCTTCAAATATGCATATCATATAACACACCACCATGCTGAAATCTGGGCCAAAAGGGGATTTCTCAATGCTAATGGCACACTCATCACAAATGGACCCCTAATTACAAATTTCTTGAAGCTGCCCTCCTCCTCTCAAAAATCATTCTGACCCGCTGCAAAGGCCACGAATCACTCCCATCCCTCATTTCAAAAAGAAAACAATGTAGCTGACCAACATGCCAAATCAGCAGCTCTGCTTCAACCCCCAATCTTGAGGAAAAGGAGAAAAAGCTAATCACCCACTAAAAACATAACCTCACCAAACTAGCAACAGAATTCCACATTCCCTGAACACAACTCTTACCTTGCTCTCACTCACCTCAGAGCACTCCCTCAACAGCCTTCCCTCCTCAGCCTTTATGTGCGTCTTTTTCTCTTAAGCAACCTACCTTCCCCTGAATCCCCCATGGGAGATTGCTTTCCCATGCTCTCTCAATTAAGAACCGTTCTCTGCCAACACACAGACACTCTCTTTTCAAGCCCTGATGCCACTCAGCCCTGGAGACCTGGTAATCTACAAAACCTCTCCAACCCACATGGGAAAGGTTTCTCATAGGAGTCCTAGCAGCACTGTCAGGCATTAAACTAGCCAAAAAGTCCACTTCCTGACACCACCTAAGCAGAGTAAAGTTCTATCACCCTCCTAATTCAGTCTATCAATCTACCCCCAAAGAACTAACCTCTCTCAAAATAACCAAACTGCCCAGTAATGGAACTTCATCTCCAGCTCCCCACTGAAATCATTTTTCTACTTCCTCGCCTTCCAGAACCCTTAAAGCAGCCACTTTCCTAATGTTCCTGCTGGAAGAATTCCTCCAAGGCACCTTCAAGGACTTCCAGTGGCAGCAAATCCAGTCCTTATTTTACCCCTCTCTCTACCTAAACCATGACACTAACTTCCCTGTTATTTCTGCAAACTCTTCCTCATTCTATCTCATTCTTCCTCACATTAAATGTCAAAAAAAAAAAAATCCTTACATTCCTCTTACAGAAACTATCCAAACAATAGCACCTGCAGTCAATTGTCCAATTGCTAGATATACCCCCAATCCACCCACACTGATACCCTAGCCCTGCTTGCCTTTCCTTTAAGCCCTGAAACTCTTATGAGGCTGTCCACAGTATACCAGCTTCAGTGGCCAATGGGTTACAAAACACCGTTCAAATGTTCTAGAAAGGGAAGATATATCTATTCTTCATCAAACCGTAAACAAAATGGAAAACTCTCAACCTATAGAAAATTCAGATGCTATTGGCATAATTATAGTCTTAACGGACAAGCACATCCTATTCTTTAAACTCTCTCTTTACAACCCTATGCAGCTGAATTACGGCATATAGCATCTACACCCTGCAATCATACTTTATTCTTTAATACTACTACCTCACAGTGGCATTCAAATCAACATATACTGAGAAGGTATCTCACCACAGCCCTTATATGGAATGATTCAGGCCTTAACAGAACCCTCCCTATGCTCATAATTAGTAAATTATAGTGAAGACACTCTGAACTTTAACAGCTCTTATAAACGAACTGGACTGTTTAGTCAGGGAACCCAGTTGGAGTAAATATATAGCTTAATCAAATTGAAACAAACAAAAGACCCAAAAAACCTTTTCATTTTTATTTTTTGAAATCCCTCTGTCAAAAAAAGCTAACTGTTAACATCTCTGACCATCACTACTCTCCTCTATGCATAAATATAGTGTATGGTGGAACCCAAACATTCAAATTTTCTACCCACCCGAATTTTTATTTTATCCCCTCTTGACCTTCAACAGCACTGATGCTTGCAGTACTGGTTTTTATTTTCTTTGTTTGAACACTGCATACTTAGTACTTCCTTAGGTATGGTCAGGAACCTGCACTATAGTATCCGTCATTCCTAATGCCACTATCTTAAAACCCCAAGAAATGGCCTCTTCTTTAGGCCATTTCTTGAACGGTTCCTTTCTTGAAACCTCACTCCAACCTCAAAAATGGGGAAACAAACATTTTGTAGAAGATCCATGTTCTAGTTTGCTAACTGCTGGAATGCAATGTACCAGAAACAGAACGCCTTTTAAAAGGGGGAATTTAATAAGTTGCTAGTTTACAGTTCTAAGACTGAAAAAATATCCCAGTTAAAACGAGTCTATAGAAATGTCCAATCTAAGGCATCCAGGGAAAGATACCTTAGTTCAAGAAGGCCAGTGAAATTCAGGGTTTCTTTCTCAAGTGAAAAGGCACATAGCAAACACAGTCAGAGTTTCTCTCTCATCTGGAAGGGCACATGGCGAACATGGCATCATCTGCTAGCTTCTTCCTCTGGCTTCCCTGTTTCATGAAGCTCCCCAGGAACCATTTTCCTTCTTCATCTCCAAAGGTCGCTGGCTGGTGGACTCTACTTCATGGTGCTACAGCATTCTCTGCTCTCCCAAAATCTCTCACTTTCTCCAAAATGTTTCCTCTTTTATAGGACTACAGACACTAATCAAGATCCACCCAAATGGGTGGAGACATGTCATCCCCTAATCCAGTTTAACAACCAGTCTTGATTAAATCACATCTCCAGAGAGATGATCTGATTATACTTTCAAACACACAGTATTAATAAGGATTATTCTATCTTTATGAAATGGAATTTTGATTAAAACATGGCTTTTCTAGGGTACATACTCCTCTAAACCAGCACAATCTGTAATTTAGATTTTATGCTCATGGCAATTGTATTCTATAAAAAGTGGGCATAGGACACACCATCTTTCATAGTCTGTTTTAGTTTGTAGGAATCCCATTATAAGAATGGTGAATTTAAAATATCTCCCTCACATTACAGCAATCCTGGAGTGCAACTCTACAAGCTATTGATGACCAACAACAGGAGGTAAATAGCCTAACTTTAGTTGTCATACAAAACAGAAGAGCATTAGATGTTCTTACCACAATCACAGTAGGCACCTGTGCAATCATAAATGAAACCTGTTGCTTTTATGTTAAAAAAAAAACTGGACAGGTAGAAAAACATATTAAAATCTTAAAATATATAAAACATAGAAATCATTCAAAAAGCCTGGGATGCTAATTAAGGGACACAGTTATGGCTATCTTCACTTTTCTCCTATTTCACTTCACCATTAAAATAATTTCTTGTATCCCTTTTAACACCATTACTGTTGTTATTATTGGTTCTTCTCTTTGGTCTGTGTCACTTACACCTCTTCTCCCAGTTCATACACCAAGTCGTCTGGTCAACAACTCAAGAATACATGAATGATGTCTCCCAAATGAGAAGGAGCAGAAACTTTTTCTCCTGTCCCACAGCACCTCCAGTCACCCCTCAATTTTTTCCCCTTGGGACAACTGTGCTCCATCTCAGCTGGAAGCAGTCACAGAAAATGGACCATCATCCCATTCACCTTATTACCAAAAAGACTGGAGTGTTAGGCCTGGAGGCAGGACCCCTTCCCCCCAAGATTTGACCTACTCCTGGCCAATATTTCAGAAAAACTCTCCCATCCCAATCTGTGCCAGCCTGCGTCTCCTTCACTCTCAAGCAGTTGTCCCCTTGTGATAACCTCCCAGGGCTCAAGCTCCACCCTCTGGCAGATGCATTCTTGAAGTAAACTCCCCTTACTCAATATCCACCTTTCAACAGTTATAATTCTGCATAATTAGGGCAGAATTTAAAATTTAAACTTTACCAATGTAAAGTTGCCAACTCATAACTTAGCCTCCTGTTTCTGAAAACTAATCAACAAGGCTCTGTCTAACCCTTGCCCCCAACTCCCTAATCCCAAACCATAAAAACCCTATCCCCTGCTACCTCAGGGCAGCTGTTTCTCTCTTGAAATGCTGCCCAGGCAACTCTGTTTCTCCCTGAAATAAAGCCTTTGCCTGAACGCCTTTGTCCTGCCTTGTTCCTTGTGAGTTTGCTGAGTTTGCTTTTCACTAAAAGTAATTTTGTTTTTGTGCTGTTAAAACAATGAAATTTTCTTGGTTTATTGAACTGGTCTTGGTGAGAGGTTACAACAAGTTTTCCTAACCATCTGAATATTTGACCCAGATGATAAGGATTCTATTGTCTTATCAGAATAATATCCTCATCTGATGTTTATGTTAACCTTATCATCCCTTATTTTTTAAAAGACTTAGTCACTTTTAAAGTAACTAAACCTCTTTTCTTACAATTGTCTTAACTCTTATCTTGCTCTTTATTGTTCACTGTGGTTAAATAGGGAACCAAATATTTTCTCACAGTGACCCAATCTTTTGATTAACATAATGTTCAAAACTGGCAATTTTTGACATTTTGCCTTTCAAAATCAAATCCTAAAGGATATCCTTTCATTTCAAATGGTTGCAAATGATTTGTTCTTTCACTTTGTGGAAATGAAGTGCTAAAAATGGTTGGTTTCATTTGATATACTAAGAGTTGCATAGGAAGTGTTTTAAAAATTAAAAGGGATTTTCTGTCCCTCTGTTGGTTGAATTTATATGGGTGAAATGTCCTATCAGTTAGCTTGTTTAACTCTGATGTGTGTCTTAAAGTACATGTAGTCAGCTATGGATCAGAATTTCGTATTCAACAAAATGAGGCTAAAAAAGGAAGCAAGACAAGTATATAAATTGTTTTCTACCTGTTAATTAACATAACCATTTTAACAGTGTAAAGGTGAGGTTGCAAAAACTTCTGCTATGGTCTGTGGTTGATGACCAAAAATACTTTTATTTCTGGAAATAGTTTCACTTGGAAAATGCTCATAATGGAATTTGGGCTTAGATTGTAAACTCTTCCAGCAGTCATACTTGTTATTTGTGGTTGGTTGTTATTTCTAAATTTTGAGATGCTTGCTCTTTATATGTGATCTGGTCACTCTGGAAAACTTTGGGTATCTGAGTGACACCTGAGACTCAGAGTTGGAGTTTTCCACCTCCAGCCCTGTGGAAGGAGCTACTTTCATTCTAAAGGACAGCTCCATATAGCACTATTTAAAAACCTGAAGAAAGGAGTAGAATTCAATTGGGGATGTTTAATGTCTGTCCAACCAGCATGGAGATAGAAGGGCAGGTTCAAATATGTCTCCCCAGGTTAAAAGTGCTTACGGTTTTTATGGGCTTAAACAAAGGGAGGTGTGATGTGAATCTAAATTGACACATTGTGATTGGTTATGTACATTTAAGTTAAAGATGTAAGTGGGCTACTATGATTGGTTGCACATACATTCAAATTAATGATTGTAAGTGGGCTATTGTGCTTTTTGTTTCTTCCAGTTACTGTTAGTAGGAAATAAATGCAGACCTACAAAACTCATGAACTAACTGGGATAGACATTAGCTGACTGTAAATGAGGAGCAAAGGAAGCATCTGGTTACATCTGCTTCTAAATCATTCCACTACAATAATAAGGAAAAAGGTTGATAAATCATAAGCAGTGGTTTCAGATTTTTAGCTTCAACATCAGCTGCAACTGTAGAGTGATTTTGGTCCTCATTGTGCTGGTTTGAAATTAGGTACCCTGGAAAAGCTATGTTTTCTTAATCTTGATTCAATATTGTAGGGTGGAACTTATGGTTAGATTGTATCCATAGAGATTGACCCACTCAGTTGTGCGTGTGGCCTTTTGATTAGGTAGAGATGTAACTCCACCCATGCAAGGTGGGTTTTAATTTGTTTACTAGAGTCCTTTAAAAAGGAAAACATTTGGAAGAAGCTCAGATGTTTGGAGGACAGTTGCTTCAGAGTCAACAGAGAGGCAGACATTTGGAGATGCTTGGACTGCTGATATAGAGAGAAGAGACCTAGAGATAGATTGGTGATGCAGAGTCCAGAAAAAGTTGCCATGTGCCTTCCCATGAGTTGCTAAGCAAGCCAGAATCAGAAGTTTTGCCCTGGAGAAGCTAAGCGAAGGCCCCTAGTGGTTTAGTGAGGAAACTACAAGCATCAGAAGCTGGAAGCAACAGAACTGGCAGGAAGGACCAGCAGATGCCAGCCATGTACTTTTCCATGTGACAGACATTGGCCTTTTTTGAGTCAAGATTTCTTTCTCTGGATGCCTTAGTTTGGACAATTTTATGGCCTTAGAACTGTAACTTGTAACTTAATAAATTTCCTTTATAAAAGCCATTCAATTTCTGGTATATTGCCTTCTGACACCATTTATCAAATCAAAATACCCCTTATTCTTGTTTATTCCTCAATCTTGAAAGATTTGAGGGGGTGTCTGCTCTAGCTACTTCAGTCTGGAGAGAGTTGCTGATATCAGGGGGTTGAGGAATGGAATTACCTTCCTTGCAGTTGAAGATATTCACAAGTTCCTGGTTGTCATTCTTGGAGGGACTGGTATCCTGGGTTTCAGTGCTTAACTGTCATAGGAATAAGAAAGAGGCCTTAAGTCCCTGAAAAATAACATAATAAGCAAATTGAAAATTGTAAGCCCAAATAAAATAAGTAGAAGCATTATGATTAGTCATGTATCTTGTTACTGTGGCCATCACCTTGAATAATTTCATTGTCCTCCTCTGGACTTTCCTAAGTAGGAAGAAAGATCGATATGAGTGATTCCCTGATCTATGCAGATATGAGAACTCTTATTTTTAGCATCAAAGTTTTTGAAGAGACTCAGATACTATGGCCAGCATATCTTTATTAATTACATAAGACAAAGAGCTCATATTAGCTTGGGTCTTAAATTAAGTCTTTCATTTCTCTTCAGGGGAATCATTAAATAAATTATTTATTTGGTGGGTGCCATGTCATTCCGGGCCAGTGTTTCAAATTCAATGGCTTCAATATAAAGCTCACAGTCTAAAAAGACCTTTTCCTCAATACCAAATTTTCTGAATTATTGGCTTTATATTAACACAGAGATGAAAAAATCCTTTTTTTAATTGATCAAACAAATTTAAATATCTCCCTTTAATATATAAGAATAAAAATGCCAACATAGCTGAACCAGAAAAATGAGAAAACTGTTACTTCTTTGGAAAAGTACTACTTAGCAAGCAAAACATCTCTTTGGGACGATGATAAATTGATTGGCTCAAGATCCTCTGGCCTGGGACTTCTCTCTTGAAGGACAGGTTTGATTTGTTTTATTTTGCTATTTTATTTTTTGTTTTAATTTTTATTTATAAATGACAGTAAAATGGTTTACAAGAAAATTTATGCCAAGATCTCTTTGCCATAGCGGTTTCTAAACCTTTACATACAACATCATACTTACTGCAATGCATAGCCATATTAAATAATTCCTGGAACAGTGCCAGTTTGTGGGCATATCTTAGGGGACACTGCTAATGTCTATCATGGAACTCACTGAAGATCCCGCCATTTAGGAGCTCTGAGTGGCACATATGTATTAGAAATAGGTTTCTTGGCCATTTATTCACAAAAAATCTTTTGACTCTGTTATGACAACTTTGGATCAAAATCTTCTCTTGTACTGTAATAAAGATTGTAGAAGCAAGTCACTGGCTGAAAAATAAGTGCCCAATAAATTATTATTGAATGAATGAACATCATTTGCATTGTTCTTACTTGAAACTGTAATTTTCAAGCATTCAAAAACACAGCCTATTTCTCTTACCAATATTCATTTCAAATTTTTTTAAAACGAATAAACACAGAAGTGACAGCAAAACAAACACAATAAAAAAACATGAGATACAAAATAGCATAAATGCTACACATATACATATATACACACACCCACACAGTACCAGAGTTACATCTGTCCTAGGACAAAGGTGATGATCTCTCAGTTGTCCTCACTGGAAAAGAATTGAGAGTTCTGGTTACTAATTCTCTCCTCTGCAGGTTAAATATGACTGAAATATGAATCCACTGTTGCCCATCTCACTTGTCCATCTTCCCAATCTATGTGAAATGTAACATATGACTTTCCCTGCTTAAAAGCCATGTCAGAAACCTCCCACCAGTCTAATTTTAATGAAAATGCCCAGTATAACTTTCCAGTAAAATGACAACTCTTACAACTAGGAGAGATAGAAAGGAGAAAAAATTATCCACGGAAAAAGATAAGGAGATTTTATTTAGCTATAATTGAGCCATTTATTACACAGAGAAAATATACTAGTATCTAGTAACGTTGTAGCTGATTCAGAGTCTTTGCCTTTGCTATTTAAATCCCAGTGGAAATAAATTGTTTCTATTTGTCACTAATATACACAAGCACAGGAATCCATACATCGGGGAGTTTAATGGAGAAAGCAATAAGAATGCTTTTATATCTGTCTTTCTACTTACTTTTCCATGCATTTCTTATATCTCCATCTGACTTTCAAGTCCTTGTCACTTTTAAGCAATTTTTTTTTTTAAATCTTCACCTGGGAAGAAAAGGGGCAGACAGCTTAACCCTACTTCTTCAATTATTAACTCCTAACTTCACAGAAATTGAGAAATCACCTTGATTAATTAGAGCAAAATGCTAACTCTCTGATGTTAGAAGTTGTGAGAAAAAGTTAATATAAAAAATTTCTGGGATACAGAAAAGTCAATTTGCTCTTCATTAATCAGTCTTTTGCATCTATAAATGTCATATAGTTAATAAGAAAGCCCCAGAAGTTAATTAAAATTTCTGGAGCTATTGTCAAGCTTCGTTTTAGCACTGTAATCTCTTCAAGCTTGGATTGATCTCCAACCAAGTCATTCTCACCTTTTGATACCAAGAGAATAATAATTAATGGGTATTAGTTCCATTCTTCAAACCTGTCAGACCACATGTTTAAAAACAATGTTTATTTACTCATGGAGTTCATCAACTTGGCTGAAAGACTAACTATATAAACATAACTGAGACAAAATTTAAATAGGCACTTGGGGAAACAACACCAGAGACACAGGCCAAATGCCATACAAAAATTACCTCTAGAAGGACTTGGAAGGAAGAGTAAAAGGCATAGGATGAAAGGGTTGTCTATAACTCATTCATCCCTTTGGAGGAATTATTATTTAAAATATAATGTCTAAGAAAAAAAATTCCACCAGACAACGATAAATAGGCAATGTTGATTTTATTCAAAGCTTACCCTTTGAAAGAGGGGGCAGAGACTAGAAATCTATTTTGATGTATATAAGGAGAGACCAGAGGCTATCACACAAGGGAGAAAGAAATCAGAGACTATTGTGATAGGAAGAGAAAGAGGGCTCAACTTCTAATCAGAGAGCCAGCGAGCTTTTAAGGCCAGGGATGAGCTCATGGGAGAGCTCTAGATGAGGAGGCAGGCTGTGCGATGGGTTCATCACCTAGAGTTATCCCCTGAATTTACTGTGAAGGCAGGTGGAGCAGGTTATATCTGGATTTTTCAAGGGCTAAGGTTGGGGAGACCAGGTGGACAAAGTCAAGGACAAACCCATCTAAGCTTTAGAAAAATTAAGGGAAAGTAACATAATAAGTGGGCACTTCTTAATCTGCAGATTTCCAGAATCAAAGGATTCAGGCAAAATTCAACATTATCAGTCCCCTCCTTTGTTCAGGTGAATGATACTCATTCATGGCAGAACAACTCAGAGGGAGCATGGATCTGATTGGTGTTTAACAAGTCCTAAGAAATGGGTTTTTTGAAGACTTTTGGTGTTATTCCTAAAAAAGCAATCAACTCAGTTATTGAGAGGTAGTGGCAAAAGTCATTTGTTTTGGTGTCAGTTATCTTAAAAGAGGGATGGCAAACTTCCTTAGCAGCTCATTCAGTGGCTTGTTCAGGGAGAAATTCAGCTTGCATATGATCTGCTGCAGTCATGAGTCCTTCATGGAATATTGAGTCATCAGTCTTTGTGGTCAGCAGTTCTTCAGATCCTAGGGATAAAAAGACAAGCTACAAAACAACCAAAGTTTACTAGGGATTGAGGCAGTCAGGTTTAGTTCTCAGTGATGCTAAGTCACCAGAGTGGAAGAAAAATTAGAAACATTACTTTGGAGAGTTGTAACCTGATATTGAAGAAAACTAGAGTAATTGAGAACTAGGTAATGGTTGACAATGTGTTCACGGTAACAGGATCCAGATCAATTTATAGGTAGGTTACATATCATGCAGCAACCCGCAGTTTCAAAGTAGTGCAAAATAACTTAAGGACAATGAACAGTAACAGAATTTGTTTTCCCTTAAAGCACAAAATTTCTCTCTACAGTCACCCCCCCTTTTGATCAAAGGTAACTCCAAATAAGATTGTTATTCAGCATAAAAAGGTACATTTCATCAGATTTGGCTTGATTATTTACATGGGTGCAGCAAGAATGGTAGAATGATTATTTACCATAAAGATTCAGCAAAGGCTGGAATTTTTCATAAGAAACCTCAGATTGGATTTTGAAAAGCTTCCTGACATTAGGAAACCAAGCAAAGAAGCTGCCACTAAGACTCACCTGCTTTCCTATAGATTTTAGTGAATTCCTCTTTCTCAAGATCATCCCCAAATCATATGGTGCCTGAGCCTGACAGTAAGTGATCTTCTTTATTCACCTGTGTGCTGGTTTGAACAGATTTAAAAAAGCCATTTTTAAGCTCTAGTCCCATCTTGTGGAAGCAGTATTTCTTTTAATCCTTATTCAGCACTATAGGTTGGGGACTTGAGATTATCTCTGTGGAGATGTGACACACCCAATTCCGTCTTTCATTAGAGGGAGATGTAACTCCACCCATTCCAGGTAGATCTTGATTAGTTTATTGGAATGCTTTAAAAGAGGAAGCATTTGGATAAAGCCTCAGAATGATGAAGCAGAGAACCCAAGATGCCTGAGACCTTTGGAGATGAAGAAGGAAAACACATCCTGGGGAGCTTCACAAGGCCTGGAGCGAAAACTAGCAGATGTTGCCATGTTCTACCATGTGCCTTACCAATTAAGAGAGAAACCCTGAACTTCATCAGCCTTTCATGAGTGAAGGTAACCTCTTATTGGTGCCTTAATTTGGACATTTTTACAGACATGCTTAATTGGAACATTTTCACAGTCTTAGAACTGTAAACCAGCAACTATTAAATTCCCCTTTTTAAAAGCCATTCCTTTTCTAGTCTATTGCATTCTAGTAGCTAGCAAACTAGGACAGATTTTGGTACCAGGACTGAAGTGCTACTATGGTTTCTAAATACCAAACATGTTGGAATGGCTTTTTAAATGGATGTGGGGAAGATTTTGGTGGAATTTTGAAGAACTTAATAGAGAAGGCCTAGAATGCTTTGAAGAGACTGTTAGTAGAAATGTAGACTCTAAAGATACCTCTGATGAGGTTCTAGCCAGAAAGATAATAATGTGTTATTGCAAACTGGAAGGAAGGCAATCCTTGTTTTAAAATGACAGATAATCTGGCAAAACTGACTAGTGGCTTTGGCTAGAAGGTAGTTTTTAAAAACCATGAACTTGGATAATTATCAGAAGAGATAAACCAAACTGCAGTCTGGTTTCTCCTCATAGCTTATAGTGGAATGTGACACGAAGGAGAGAAGCTGAGAATTGAACTCTTTGGTACAATGAAATCAGAAATTGATGTTCTGGAAAATTTGAGCTTCCAGGAAGGGAGACCCCAGAGAATAGTGCCCCATGTAAGAATTTATCTGAATATGGAGCCAGTCAGCCATTTCAGAAAAAGCCAGGATTGGAAATGGAGTTATCCAGGGAGGATTTGTGGAAACTTTAGCTGTTTGATGGTCATGATCCTTGCCTGCTACATAGAAAGCCAACAGTAGTGCTGTGGGGCTTGTATATCAGGAATTGCTGCCAGAGTTGACTGGGGGCTCAGAAAAGGGACAATGTGAAGGTAAAATAACTTCAGAGGTAGAACTATGGAAGCTAAAGTCTAAAGTCAAAAAACCCTTGGCTAGGAGAGCAGTCCTGCCCAAGTACTTGAAGAGGGTGAGTTTGCCCCAAAGGCAGAGGATGGGCCTTCCACCTTGTTGCACTGGAAGAGTCATGTTTCCTCAGGCCGTGGGGAGGGTGTAGCACATTCCTTGGGGTTTAGGGAGAGCCTGGCTGCCACCACATGGAGGGGTTGAGCATGTGCCCTGGAGATGGCAGAGGGTCCAGGTGCACCCTGATGCTTGAAGAAGGTGGAGCTAAGAAAAAAGTGGTCTCCCCATTGTCCCCCAAGGTTGCATTTGGAGAGAGGTGGGTCACTGTTTAAGCCCTTGGAAAGGATGAGATTGCTGCTTTCTAAAGTCCCAAAGATAAATGAGTCTCAGACTTGAAGATCTAATGGAGTTTGCCTTGCAGGTTTCCAAAACTGCTTGGTTGTGGTGATCCCTATAGAAATGGATATATATATATATATCCTATGACTGTTCCTCCATTGTATGTTGGCAGACAATAACTTGTTCTGAGATTTAGAAGTCCAGAGTCAGAGGAGAATTTTGCCTTAGGACTTCCCATGCCTGTAGGTGACTTTCATGAGATTTTGTACTGGTTTTAACCTTGTATTGTATTTGTGTTGTTACTGAAATGCCTTAAGGATTTCTGATATTGTTACAGAATGAATGTACATTGTATATGAGAAAAACATGTTTTTTTTAGAGTCCAGAGAGTGGAGTGTGTCAGTTTGAAAGGATTTATGTACCCCAGAAAAACCATGCTGCTAGAGACCTTTGGAGATGAAGAAGTAAAATGCACCTTGGGGAGATTCATAAGGTCTGAAACGAAAGCTAGCAGACATTGCTATGTTTGCCATGTGCCTTTCCAGTTGAGGGAGAAACCCTGAACTTCACCAGTCTTTCTTGAATGAAGGTAACTTCTTGTCGGTACCTTAATTTGGACATTTTCATGGCCTTTGAACTGTAAACTAACAACTTGTTGAATTTCCCTTTTTAAAAATCATTCCATTTCTGGTACATCGTACTTTGGCAGCTAGCAAACTAAGACAACCTGTAAGGCTGAGAACCCTGGAAGTCAGGCACCAGGACATTTTCTCCAAAAGAACTTTATAAAGCATTGTTCTACAAAGTCAACTTTAGTTCCTTAAAAGTGTCAGGTCATATGTAATTAAATGAGCAGCATTCTCAACTAATATCAGTTCATTCAAAGCTTTAGTTATATAGCTAGTGTCGCCAAGAATCTCCTGTTAAAAAGGAGGGTGGATTTTTATTGAATCTATGCACATAATTATATTGTCATGAAAATAAGAATATTCAATGAGTTTCCAAATTCAGGAAGAAAATAATAAATGATAAAGTGAGTTATAGCTAGCTTAAGATGAAAGAGAAAAGGATTCCTTGTATCTAGAATATAGAACATCAAAACACCAGCAATAATTGTTCTCCATCAATTCATTCTGTCCTACGAAATTAATCCTTATTCCACACAACCTGTGTTAGCAGTCTCAGGAACCCTTCAGCCTCTCCACTAAAGCTCTGGAAATCCTAACTTAACCCCAGGTTATGGACTCAAAATTATTTAAGCAATGTCATTTGAAGCTGATGCCCCAGAGTACCTGGCCCAGTCCCTTCCATGAGTCTCAGTGTCTTTTTGTTGCAGATAAATACTCTATCCTATAGCTGATTGCAGGTGTTTCAGAGACACATTAGAGTAAAATAAAAAACTACCTGTGTATGACAAAAGAACTTAAAATGGCTGTGGTTAATATAGTAATGTTTTACAAAAGTGAAAAATCTGGTGTTAATGCTCATTACAAAAATGTATTTGAGAAGGAAATTTGCTTTTTATTTCCTGTGGAATGCAATATTTTATTTAAGAATAAAACTGACATTTTGACTAGCATTATATTTTTGTTGCCTAATATTAGTCAGAGCAGTACCAGGACATATTGTGGACAGTGAGGATATTGGAAAATCTATAGGAATTTCATAGAATTTTTGAAATATTTATATGTATATGATTTTATCCTTTCACCAAGGAAAGATAAGAATCTCTGATTTGACAATGCTTCCCAAGGAACTTACAACATATCAAATAAACTGTACTGTTTTTTGCACCTCTTTCTTATTAAGGTGAAAGATCTTTTATTTTCCAGGGGTCTTCTGGTAAATCCTAAAGAGAGTTTGAGATCAAGAAGGTGTCTTATCAGGCAATGGGATGTGTTGATTGCATGATGTGACCTCCTGGGTTTATCATTGAGGCTAGATGGGACATACTCCATCTGCATTTTGCAATGGTCAAAATGGGGGTGGTCATGGGCAAAGAGTGAAGGACAAGTCTGTCTAAAGTTTAATCAAGCAAACGGGAAATTAAGACTGCTTGAATTGAAGACAGTGGAATGTTGAAAAAGCAAAACATTAAAAGTTGCCATTTGTTTGGACATGTGTAAGATAATGAGTCACTGTTAAACAATACTTGGTTCCTATTTAACAAAACTGATAATAAGAGGTAGAGGATTTAACTTTTTTTATTTTTTTAAGAAACTTAGTTCTTTTAAAAGTGAACAGGCATTTCTCTTAAATGTAATGGATATGATAAAGTCAAAATAAAGCACAGGAAATTATTCTGTTCATATATAGTATCTTTGCTTTCTAAACAGATTAATCAGAAAGTAAGGGAAAATCTTTTATAATATGTTATTAAAAGCAGACCAATGGGATGTGTTGATTGCATGATGTGACCTCATGCAATCATGATAAATTCATGAAGAAATTATCATTTTAACAGAGAGAAAACCAAATTCTAGTTTTGTATGAGTATACTATTTGATTCAAAGTTGTTAAGAATCTCAGAAATGGGTGGGCCACGGTGGTTCAGCAGGTAAGAGTGCTTGCCTGCCATGCCCGAGGACCCAGGTTTGATTCCCGGTGCCTGCCCATATATAAAAAAAAAAAAAAAAAAGAATCTCAGAAATTAACCTATCAAATCTTGGCCAGCCTTGACCATGGCATATAAAATTCTTCTCTCTGAACTTTCACAACTTTCCATATCCATTCAGGTCTTGGCCAACACTTTTCTCCTCATTCAGAAACAACCATTCGTTTCAATGATTTCAATGTAGAACAAGGTTTCTCTTTCTCCTTGTCAAAAATATATCCTTTATACCTTATATACTTAATTAAGCATAAGCTTAAGGTTTTAAGCTGCCAAAAAAGATCATAAACTCATTAAATTGACATAAAATATAGCTAGGATTGAGATAAAGTGTCAGTTTAGTGGTTCCATTTGGATAAACAGAAACTTGCTTTTTTTTTCATCTTAAGCATCTACTAGATATAACGTTGGCTTATCGGATTAGGAAACCCTTGTAAGTTTAGGAAGAACATATTTGAGTAGAATAAACTTGTATTATTCTATTGTCCTTAAAAATGGTAACTCAGAAGACACAGCTTTTTATAAAACTCAATATTAAACTAGACTCTTTTGCCAAAGAGTTACCTAAATCATGGAACTTGAATTTTTTAAAAAAGCATTTAGGTTAGTTTTTGTAAGGATACTTTCATTTTATTTTATTTTATTTTTTTACATTGGAAGAATTAGAAGTTCTAATTAAAAGTTAATTTATTGGATTTTAATATTTAATTTATATAAGTGCTTATTTATTTCTAAGCCAATTAGAATAAAACTCCTTTAAGGGAATTTAAACATTAATTTGATAACATAATCTGGAAGTAGAAAAATGTTATTCATAAATAACATTCATATGCACATAAACATGCAGACAGACGTGAATATAGAATTTGGCTTCAATTCTCAAATTTCAGCCATGAATATAGCATATATATATGAATACAGAATTTAATGGTTTATTAAGAGAGTTGGCCCTTGACCTTGCCCCAGCTTTATATTTTTACCAGGATTATGTTTGCATCAGATGGAAGAAGTAGGGGTTACCTATTCAATATGAGGGATGAAGCACCCCCACCAATAATTAGTGAGAAGAATTTGAAGATGACCTTTGCCATAATGCATAATCTTATGGAGACCATGGGTAAAATTTTGGGTGAAGGACTAAGGAGACATCAAGTGGCCCTGGGGGTATCTCTAAAGCCCATCTATGTAGATAAAACATCTAACCTTTTATCAATTAGATTTTTAGCCTCAGGCAGTTGTCCTTGGATATTCTGATCCTGTTGAGAGTCCCTAGTAGGAAGTGTGGGCCTAAAGCCCCAGTGACACCAGGGATTTGTGTGTATATTGTGGGAAGGGAAAGAATTGGCAGAGATGGAGAGAGGGGTGAAAAAAGAAGAGATGTTGAAGGAGGACATATGAAATTATTAAAAAGAAGGTCTAAGGTAGTAAAAAGCAGGAAGAAGGAGCAGGACATGATGGGATGGGAGAAGACTTAGATGGCCCATAACGTAGCTCCTAAATTTCTAAATTGCCTCTAGCAAAATCTTGACATTTCTGAAGATTTTGAACTGAGTTAGTGTCCTAATGGCTGATGATACAGTCAGCAGGGAAGAAGAAAAGGGTAAGTACCTGACAGAATAAGAGTAATCCATAGGATCAGCATATAGTTAAACCAAAACAAAACAAACAAAAACAATGCAAAAAAAAAAAAAAAAGAGACAAAGTATCTTCAAAGAAATCAGGAAAGTGTTCCACTAGATTAATTTTTTGTGTAATCCTAGGGTCCATAGAGCCAAGAGAGGGGATGCTTCACTTACTCCCTGGGTCTGGAAAATTGAAGAAAGAAACTCCATGCCCAATCTTCCAGTCAGAGAGCCAAAGAAGCAATAGGGTTGGGGAGCTGGATTATGGCAACATTAACTGACAGAGAGAAAATTGCACCAGACATTGATATGCAAGCAGGGATGATTTTATTCTATTTGACTATATTTCATAAGAATTATTCAATAAAGACCACAACCTAATGTCTGTGTGAGAGAGACACCAGAAGGTGTGCTTATTTGAAATTGCTATGTACCCCAGAAAAGCCTTTAATCCTGATTTAATACTGTATGGTGGAATCCTTTTGATTTAGTTGTTTCCATGAAGTTGTGTCCCACCTAATTGTGTGTGAGACCTTTTGATTAGGTGATTTCTATGGAGATGTAACTGTGCCCATTCTAGTTGGGACTTCGTTCACTTATTAAAGCCCATTAAGAGGGAACCATTTTGGAAAAAGCTTCAGAACTGACACAGAAAGAGATGTTTGGAGATGCAGAAAGAAAACATTCCTAGGGAAATTGTTTGAACAAGAATCTAGGAGTCAAAGCTAATAGATACTGCCATGTGCTTTCTCAGCTGACAGAGACACTCAGCGCATCATTGGTCTTTTCTTGGGTCAAAGTATCTTTCTCTGGAAGCCTTAGTTTGGACATGTTTATAGTCTTAGAAGTGTAAATTTGTAACTTAATACATTTTCTGTACAAAAGCCAAGCCATTTCTGATATATTGCATTTCCAGAAGCATTAACAAAACAGATTTTGGTACCAGAGAAGTGGGGTGCTGAAGTTTCCCAATACCAAAAATATTGGAATGGCTTTTTAAATGGATAAGGATAAGATCCTGGAAAAGTTGCAAAGAGCTTGAGAGAGCCTAGAATGCTTTGAAGAGACTGTTGGTAGAAAATGTGGACTCTAAAGATATTTCTGATAAGGATTTAGACAGAAATGATGCATGCATTATTGCAAACTGGAAGGAAGGAAATCCTTGTGTTAAAGTAGCAAAGAATTTATCAAAATTGACTACTTGTAATGAATGGAAGGCCATATTTAAAAGCCACAAACTGGGATAATTAGCTGAAGGGATTTCCAAATTAAATGTGGAAAATATGGCTCGATTACTTCTTGCAGATTACAGTGAAATGTTACAGGAAAAAGTCAATCTGAGAACTGAAATCTTGGATACAAAGAAAACAGAAATTGATGGCCTGGAAATTTCTGGGCTTCCAGAAAGTGTTACCCCATAGAATTGTGCTCCATGTGAGGATTTAATCAAAAATGGAACTAGTCAGCCAGTACAGAAAAAGCCAGAACTAGAGATGAAGTTATCTAGAACGGATTTGTAGAAAGTCCTATTGCCAGATGCATATGATCTCACTATACTGCAGAGAAAACCAACAGTAGTGTTGTGAGACCTGTACTAATGGATCTATAGCCAGTGTGGGCTAAAAGGGACAGAAAAAGAACAAGTTGGAGGAAAAATAAGTTCAAACATAGAACCATGGAAAATAAGGCCTGAGGCCAAGAAACCTCTGGCCGAGAGACCTGACCCATCTGTTACTCGAACAAGGTAAGTTTGCCCCAAAGCAGAGGTCGGGCTGTTTGACTCAATGTTCAGGAAGAGTTTGGTGCCCCATGCATCATAGAGAGTGGAGCACATTTCTTGGGGTTTTGGGAGAACTTTGCTGCTGCTTCATTGTTCTGAGGGTGTTGAGCATGTGCCCTGTAAATGACAGAAAGCCTGGGTGCTGCCTGATGTTTGGAGAGGGTGGAGCCAAAAAAAGACAGTATCCCCAAAGTTCCCAGTGTTGCAGTCCATACCCCAGTATTTGAAGAGAACAAGGCTGTGTAGGCCTTTGGAAAGGGTGGGATTGCTGCTTTCTAAAGCCCCAAGGATGAGTGATTCTCAGACTTTGAATTCTAATGGAGTTTGCTCTAATGGTTTTAGGAACTGTTTGGATCCAGTGACTCCTATTTTCCTTCCAATCTCCCCCTATAGCAATGGGATTGTTCATTCTATGACTGTTCTTCCTTTGTATATTGGTAGCAGATAACTTCTGAGTTTTATAAGTCTAGAGCTAGAGGAGAATTTTGCCTTAGGACAGACCATGCCTGTAACTGCTTGTGATGAGCTTTTGTATTGTTTTTGACTTTGTATTGTGTTTATACATATTAGTATAGTGGTTTAAGCATTTGTGATATTTTACCAGATCACATGTATTTTGTAAAACAGAAAGAGCATTTCTTTTTGGGGTCCAGGGGGTAGAATGTGCTTGTTTGAATTGTTATTTATGCACCCCAGAGAAACCCTATATTTTAATCTTGATTTACTATTGTAGGATGGAGTCTTTTAGATTAAATTGTTTCCATGAAGATGCACCTCCACCCATTTAAGGTGTATGTTCATCCACTTACTGGAGTTCTTTAAGAGAGAACAATCTGGAAAACACTTCAGAATTGACACATACAGAGATATTTGAGATGCAGAAAGAAAATGCCTCCACACCCTGGGAAGCTGCTTGAAAAGAGAAACTAGGAAAGAAAGCTAGCAAATACTGCCATGTGTCTTCCCAGAAGAAAGAGAAACCATGAAGTTCATTGGCCCTTTCTTGAGTCAAGGTATCTTTCTCTGGATACCTTAGTTGGAGATTTTTATGGCTTTAGGACTGTAAACTTATAACAATAAATTCCATTTATAAAAGCCAACCCATTTCTGGTATATTGCATATCCTGCGGCATTAACAAACTAAAACAGCAGATTTCTGCAACAGAGGGAAAGAGACAAGAAGGCTATTGTGACATATATAGAAAGACCAGACACTTTCACAATAGGGGAGAATAGGGGGTGTTCAATTTCCCTGAAACAGAGGGCAAGAGATATTTTAAGGACAGGGATGAAAGCGATCTGGAGGGGAAAATCAGGTTATGAATGGTTATCTGGCCCTGTTTTATCTGAGAAATATGGACAACTCAACTATTAAAAGAAACCCAGGTCTTGCTTGCTGGTAAAAAGCAGAGCGCTCCTGGGCTTGCTACTGGGTGGTGAAGACAAATTTCTTAGTAACTCAGGCCGAGGTCTTTCCATGTGGGAGCCTGAGAATCACCAGACACATTGTGCCCATAGGCAGGGTCTCAGCAAAATCGCACAGTGCCTACCCCCTATCTCCAGAGTAGGTGGCTTCCAGCACACATGGAGAGCAGTGGCATTGACTGGATTGTTGCCTGTTTGGGTCCTTGCCCAGTTGGCTGCCACAGTTGGGGAGATATGGGGTTGTGTGGAAGAGGTGGCCCAAGAATGCCATTTGTTGGGAAGACAGGGAAAGTACAGTCTGGCAAACTACTTTTCTGTCCAGCCATTAAAGAAATTCTCAAAAGGGTTGCACCTACTGCGTAAGTCTCTAGCCCTACTTCGGCTGGGAATAATCAAGAAACCAAATGCCAACAGGAGCATTCAATGCAAATCCAAGCTACTACAAAAATCTTAGATAAGCAAAGAAAAAAATCATTTCAAAGTAACTTTATTAAGATAGTCAATATTGTTTATGTTGCTAAGAAACCAACAGAAAATCACAAAGCACATGAAGAAGCAAGAGGATATGGCTAAGCTAAATGACAAAATTAAAAAGCTGACAATACAAATAATTTATAATATCTAATTAAAGATGTTCATACAAAACTCCTCAATAACTGCAATGAGTTGTCTAAAGAGATAAAAGGATATCAAGATGACACCTGAAGACTACAAAGAGTAATATGAAAGAATACATAGAAAAATAGCAGATCTTATGGAAATGAAAGATATCGTAGATCGAATTAAAAAGTTTATTGAGACACCAACAGCAAATTTAGAGAAGTAGAAAAAAAAAATAAATGGACTAGAGGACAGAGAAATTGAATTAGAATGGACAAAAGAACAAATGTTGGAAAAGATAGAAAAATTTGAATTAGATCTCAGGGAAATGATAGACAATACAAAGTACAGAAATAAAAAAAAATATTTGGTGCCCCAGAAGGAAAAGAAGAATAAAAGCTAGGAAGATTATTTGAGAAAATATTTGGGGAAAACTTCCCAATCCTTATAAAAAACATATATATGTAAATCAAAGAAGCCCAATGAATTCTAAATAGAATAAATACAAATAGACCCACCCCAAGACTAATCAGACTGTCAAATTCTGAAAGTAGCAAGCGAAAAGTGAATTACCACAAACAAGGAAAGCCATGTAGGACTAAGCTTTGACTACTCATCAGGTACCATGGAGGAAACGAGGCAATGCTACAATATATTTAAGTTTCTGATAAAGAAAAGTTGCCAGCCAAGAGTTTTTTATCCAGCAAAGCTGTCCTTCAATAGTGAGGAAGAATTTAAAATTTCACAGATAAACAGTGCTGAGAATATTTGTTAACAAGAGACCTACTCTACAATAAATAATAAAAGGAGTTCTTTTGGCTGGAAAAAAAGACAGGAGAGGGACGTCTAAAGGACGGTGCAAAATTGAAGAGTGTTAGTAAGGATAACTTAAAGGATAAAAAGAGAGAAAAATAACAAATCTTTTAAATAAAAACTGAAGAATAATGTGGTTGAATGGAAAAGTGCCTTTACAGTAAAAACTATGAATATTAGAACTATGAATAAACTCTCCTATTAAAAGACACAGATTGGTAGAATGGATTAAAAATATGATCCATCTATATTCTGTTTACAAGAGACTCACCTTAAATGCAAAGATGCAAATAGGTTGAAAATTAAAGGATGCACAAAATTATTCTACACAAGTAGTAGCCAAAAGAAATCTGGAGTAGCTATAGTAATGAAAAAAATAGACTTTAAATGTAAAGATGTCATAAGAGACAAGGAAGGACATTATATATCAATAAAAGGGCAATTCACCAATAAGAAATAGCAGTCATGAATATTTATGCACCCAATCCAGGAGCTCCAAATTACATGAGTCAAATACTGACATAAGTGAAGGGATCAATAGGCATTCCTGCAATAATAGTCAACACTTCTGTAGACAGAACAGCCAAACAAAGGATTAATAAGACATCAGAGAATTAATTTTTAAAAGATTAAAATTACTCAAAACACTTTTTCTGATCATGATGGAATGAAGCTGGAAATCAGTAATCACTGAAGAATTGGAATTTACACAAATATATGGAGATTAAGCTACACACTCTTAAACAATCAGTGAGCCAAATGAGATATTGTAAGAGATATCAGTAAATATCTAGAGATGAATGAAAATGAGAATACAACATATCAAAACCTATGTAATGCAACAAGGGCAGTACTAAAAGGGAAATTTATAGCTCTAAATGCTAAACATTAAAAAGGAAGAGCTAAAACCAAGACCTAAATGTACTAAAGAAACTAGAGAAAGAGCAGCAAACTAATCTTAAAACAAGTACAGAAAAAGAAATAACAAAGATTACAGTGAAAATAATTAAATTAGAGAACAAAAATACAATAGAGAGAATCAATAAATCAACAGTTGGTTCTTTGAGAAGATCAACCTTTGGTTAGACTGACAAAATAAAAAGAGAGATGATGGAAATAAATAAAAAAAGAAATGAGAGAGAGGTCATTGGACTCCAAATAACTAAAAATATATCATGAATATACTCTGAGCAGTTATATGCCAACAGACTAGACAACTTAGATAAAACGGGCATTTTCCCAGAAACACAAACAACCCATACTGTTTCAAGAAGAAATAAAAGACCTCAACAAAGTAATTGAAATTAAAGAGATTCAAGAAGTCATCAAAAACCTTCCTACAGAGAAAATGCCAGTGTCAGGTGGCTTCAGAGGGAGTCCTAACCAAACATTCCAAGAAGAACTAACATCCTTCCAGCCCAAACTATGCAAAAAAGTTGAAGAAAAGTGAATATTGCCTAACTCAATCTATGAAGTAAACATCACTCTAATATCAAAACCTGATAAAGATACTACAAGAAAGAAAAACTATAGATCAATATCTCTGCAATGAATATAGATGCAAAAATTCTCAACAAAATGCCTGCAAATCAAATCCAATGGTATGGGCAGGCCATGGTGGCAGAGTTCTCATCTGCATGCCAGAAACCCAGGTTCAATTCCCAGTGCCTGTCCATGAAAAAAAAATTTCAAATCCAATGGCACATTAAAAGGATTATACACCATGACCATATGGGATTTATTCCAGGCATGCAAGGGTGGTTCAACACAAGAAAATCAGTATAATACAACACATTAACAAATTGAAAGGGAAAAATCATATGATAATCTTATTTGTCGCACAAAAGACATTCAGCAAAATTCAACATTGTTTCTTGATAAAAACACTTCAGAAGTAGGACTCAAAGGAAATTCTATATTTTAAATGGCAGGTATGAAAAACCTACAGTCAACAGTGCATGCAATGGTGAGAGACTGAAACCCTTACCCTAAGATTAGGAACAAGACAAGGATGTCCACTGTCACTACTGTTATTCAACATTATACTAGAAGTTCTAGCTAGAACAATTAAGCAAGAAAAAGAAATAAAAGACATCCAAATCATAAAGGAAGAAGTAAAATTCTCATTATTTGCAGATGACATGATTCTATATTTGGACAATCCTGAAAAATGTATGACAAAGCTGCTTGAGATAATAAATTCAGCTAAGTGGTGGAATACAAGATTAATGCACAAAATTCAATAATGTTTCTATACACTAGTGATGACCTAATTGAGGAGGCAAATAAGAAAAAAATTCCATTCACAATAACAACTGAGAGAATCAAATGTCTAGGAATAATCTTAACTCAAGATGTAAAGGACCTGTACACAGAAAACCACATAATATTGCTAAAAGAAATCAAAGAAAAGCTAAATAGGTGGAAACACATTCAGTATTATTGTTAGGAAGGCTAAAGGTCATTAGATGTAAATTCCACCCAAATTGATCACAGACTCAATGCAATACAAATAAAAATTCCTACAACCTCCTTTTCAGATTTGGAAAAGTTAGTTATTAAACATATTTGGAAGCCCAAGTGGCCTCAAATAATCAAAAGTACCCTTGAAAAGAAGAACGTAGTGGGAGGACTTTTTTATTTCCTCACTTAAAAGCTTATTATAAAGCCATAGTGGTCAAAACAACATGATATTGGCACAAAGATAGACGTATTGATCAATGGAATTGAATTGAGAGTTAAGAAATAGACCCTCAGATATATGGTCAATAGATGTTTTACAAGGTCTCCAAATCCACCGAACTGGAATAGAATAGTCTGTTCAATAAATGGGACTGAGAGAACTGAATATCTATAGCCAAAGGAATGAAAGATGACCCCTATATAAAAATTAACTCAAAGTGGATAAAAACCTAAATATAGGAGCCAATACTACAAAACTCCTAGAAGAACATATACGGAAGCATTTTTAAGACCTAGTGATAGGAGGTAGCCAGCACAAGCAATGAAAGAAAAAATCGATAATGGGAATTCCTAAAAATTGAACACTTTTACAGTTAAGGGACTTTCTCAAAAAGGTGAAGAGGTAGCCAACTCAATGGGAAAGAGTATTTGGTAACCACGTATCTGATAAGGATTTGATATCCAGTATATATAAAGAAATACTGCAACTCAACAATAAGAAACAAACAACCCAATTATAAAATGGGCAAAAGATATGAATAGACATTTTTCCAGAGAGGAAATACAAATGGATAAGAAGCCCAGGAAAAGACGTTCATCTTCATTAGCTATTAGGGAATGCAAATCAAAACCATAATAAGATATCATCCCACACCTATAAGAATGGCTACTATTAAACAAGCAGGGAACTACAAATGTTGGACAGGATGTGAAGAGACAGGAACACTTTTTCACTGTAGGTGGAAAGGTAAAATGGTACCGCCACTGCGGAAGACAGCTGGGTATTTCCTCATCAAACTAAACATTGAGATGCCTTATGGCTCAGCAATTCTGCTACTTGGTATATATGAAGAAGATCTGAAACTAGTGACATGAACAGGCATTTGCACACAGATATTCATAGTGGCATTATCCCAGGTTGTCAAAAGATGGAAACAATCCAAGTGACCATCAACAGATGAGTGGATCAACAAAATGTGGTATATACATACAATGGAATATTATGCAGCAGAAAGGGAATGTGAGATTCTGAAGCATGTGTTAACATGGATGAAACTTGAGGACATAATGCTGTGTGAAATAAGCCAGACACAAAGGGACCACTATTATATGACTTCACTAACACGAACTAACTAGAACATGAAAACTCAAAGTCTTAAAATGTAGAATATAGAGTATCCAGAGACAGAAGTTAGAAAACGGGGAGTGGTTACGTAATAAGTACATAATTGTTAACAAGGTTGAACTTAAATGTTTGGGAATGAATAGAGGTCATGGTAGCTTGTTATTAGGATTATAAGTAATAGTGACATACTGTAGCTGAATTTGATTGAAAATGGTTGTTTAAAGTCATGTATGTAAATAAGTTCTTGCATGAACTAGCACATTTGTAGTATTATTGTTAACTGTAGTCTATAGTTTACAATAGCTATGTTTTTCTCATATACCTCCGTATAGTTAACTAAAATATTTTAATATTTTTTCATCAACAATAACAGATTTATTTTACCAGTATTATGGATCAGTAATGGGGGGAATAAAGATTATGGTATGGCAGGATTTGGGTTTTATTTCTTATTCTTATTTTTGTTCTAGATAAATGAAAATGTTCTAAAATTGATCATGGGGATATATGCAATGCTATGTGTTGATACTGTGAGTTAACGATTGTACCCTTTGGATGGTCTGTGTGGTACGTGAATATATCTCAATAAAATTGGGAAAAAATGTCAGCTTATGAAGCAGCATTTCCCAACTCTTTTTTAACAACATGAAATATATTATGTGTAAGTCTACCGGCTTTAGATATCAGTAAATAATATGGGACCAGAGTGTTGTGAAACCCCAAATCCATTCCAAACCAATAAAATCAAGTGTTAGGCTAGACTGAAAATATGAATACCTCCAAATACATTTAATTACAATCTATGATAATCTATTTGTAGGGATAATGTATTCACTCATGTAATCAAGATATATTTATCAGGAACCTAGTAGGCATTGGTTACTGTGTTTTAACTTACTACTAATGTTTTAAATTACTGTCATGGAAGGTTTCCAGGGTTTTGGAAGCATTGGCAGAAAATTTGAGAGTTGAAGATACCCTAGCATTCACATGGTTCAAATTTCCCCAATCTACACAAATGATTAATTGTTCAGTAACTGACAGCTGACTAGCTAGCCAGTGCTTGAATGATTCCAGGAAACAGGACAATCAATAGTTGAATAGGTTTTAGTTCTTAGAAAGTATTATGTAATTATAGAAAAATGAGTGTATCCCCCAAATTTTCACTCATTATTTCTAATTAGATCTCCCGTTTGCACATCAAATCTCCTAGATAATGTCCTTTTAAATATTCAGGAAAATTTTAACATGCTTCCAAGGCTTCTATATATAATCCTAAAAATATCTTCAGTTTTTACAATCCACCCATATTTAAACTCATGGTCAGCATAATCATCATTTCATTGTCCGTTTCTGGAAATTTTTACTAAAATTTAAAAAGCCCTTTTAAAATTCTAGAATGTAAATGGTCTAATTTATCATTTTTGTGTGTATATGTTCTCTAAGTTTTCTTTTTAATTCCATTTAGAATTTCTGTATATTCTGTGATTAGGATCTGAATGCACACAGACACTGGTACACAGACATACACACATACAAACCCATCCTCTTCTGGAAAATACAATTTTCTAATGTCACCATACAGTATAATCCATTACTTCTGCACAGATTTTACAGATTTTACCTGGTTCTTTTAAATACACACACACGCACTCAGTTTTCTTCCCAGTCTCCATTTTACTTCACTGATCTACTTAATCTGTATTTGTACCAACTCCATAGCTTTAATTAACTATATTTTTACAGTGTGGTATGATTTCTATTTTATGGGCCAAACGTCATTATGCCATGCATAGATTTGTACAGCTTTGTGTTGCATTTTTTTGTTTCTTATGAGTATCTTTAGAAAAAATTGAATAATAAAACAAAATATTTTATTTTACTGTTTGTGATGGTTTGAAGCTATATGTACCCCAGAAAATCATGTTCTTAAAGTTAATCTGTTCTTAAAGTTAATCCATTCCCGTGATGTGTGTACCCATTGCAAATAGAATATTTTGGTGAGTAAGATTTACCCATCTCATTCAAAGTAAATTGTTTCTTACTAAAGTTCTTCATAAGAGAATGAAATTCAAGGAGAGAGAATAAACCACAGAAGCAAGAAGCTGAAGGCAACCTAATAACCTAATATAGAAGAGGCAGGCAAGACCAGCAGATGCCACCATTTGACCTGCAATCTGACAGAGGAGTCCAGGTTTGTTGGCAGCTGGTCTTCAGGAAGAAAGTATAACCTGATGATGTCTTGATGTGGACAGTTTTTCTCATCCTTAAAAATGTAAGCTTTTAAGCTAATCAACTCCCATTGTAAAGCCAACCTATTTCTGGCACATTGCATTTGGGCAGCCTAGCAGATTAGAACACGGTTCAAAGGGTCACAAATGATACGCTATAGGATAAAAATAGTGCATTATAAAATCCAGGCTTAATTTATCATTTTGTCATTATTAGCTTTTTGACATTGAACGATTTCCTTAAACTCTATTAGCTGGTGTGATGGTTATGTTCTGGTGTCAACTTTGCCAAGTGATGATGCCCAGTTGTCTCGTCAGGCAAGCACTGGCCTGACTGTTACTGCAGAGATATTTCATGGTAGGTTGATAAACTGGAAGGCCGGTATATTAAATCATCAGTCAGTTTATTGCACCTATGGCTGATTATATCTGCAATCAACTATACTATGTCTTCCACAATAATATTATCCAATCATTTGAAGGCTTTTAAGAAAGAAGAAAGATATTTTCACTGCTTCTTTAGTCTTTAGCTTGATGGCACTTTCATCAAGCTGCTAACTTTACAGCCTGCCCAATGGATTTGTACTCTTCCATTCCCATGGTTGCATGAGACACCTTTATGCAGCTCATATTTACAGATACCTACTGTTGGTTCTGTTTCTCTAGAGAATCCTGACTAATATAGCTGGCTTCATCATCACCAAAATGAGGGTGATCACTTCAAAGTGATTATGAAGCTGAATTGAGAACATGCAGTGATAATTAGTATGATTATATGAATAAAGAAAGGAATGAAAAGGTTAGGTTCTGGAAGATCTGTTAAATTTTCTAGCAAGTGTAGAATCTGCACACGCACATGTATGTCATCAACTTTCCATGATGTTTTCCTAAGTTTTGGGGTTTGAAAGCATTTTTGTTAATATACAATTCACATACCATAAAATGCACTCCTGAAGTTTACAATTTGGTGGGTTTTTGGTATATTCATTCACAAAAGTGTGCAACCATAATCACTACCTACTTCCAGAAAATTTTTATCACCCTCAAAAAAAACTCTGTACCCATTTAGCAGTCATTCCACATTAACCCCTTCTCCAGTCCCTACCAATCATTACTCTAATTTCTCTCTTTACATATTTTCCCATACTGGACATTTTATTGAAATAAAATCAAACAATATGTGGCCTTTTGTTAGTGAGCTTCTTTAATTAAGCATTATATTTTTAGGTTTCATTCATGTTATAGCATATATCAGCCTTTAATTTTTATGAGAAAATAATATTCCATTGTTTATAAACATTTTGATTTTCAGTTCATCAGATATGGGCTAATTTTAACTGATTCCATCTTACTTTTATGAATAATGATATTGACCATTCATGTACAAGTTTTTGCCTGGTCACATTTTTCAGTTCTCCTGAATACATATTAAGAAGTGGAATTGCTGTACACATGACCACTGTAGGGTTAAATTTTTGAGAAATTGCCAAATTATTATCCTATAGGGCTTCCCCATTTTACATACCCAACAGCAATGTATGAGAGTTGCAATTTTTCCTTATCCCTGTCAACACTTGCTATTATCTGCCATCCTAGTGGGTGTGAAGCATATCTCATGGTGGTTTTGATTTGCATTTCCTTAATGACAAATGACATTGAGCATGTTTTTTATGTAATTATTGGAATTTTGCATATATAGTTTAGATAAATGTCTATTCAAATCCTTCATTTTTAAAGTTAGGTTATTTGTCTTTTTACTGTTGAGATGTAAAAGTCATTTTTATATTCTTGATATAATATACCTTATGAGATATTATTGCAATTATTTTTTACCATTGTGTAGGTTGTGTTTTGTCTTTCTTAAAACTGTCTATGAAGCACAATAGATTTTAATTTTAAGGCTGATTTGCTTATTTTTTCTTTTGTGCTTGTGATTGTGGTGTCTATCTAAAAAACTATTGCCTAATCCAAGTTCACAAAGTTCTACACCTATGTTTTCTCTAACGAGTTTATGTTTTTATTTCTAATATTTAAGTCTTTTCAACTTCATTCTTTTCATGTTGCTATACAATTGTCTGAACATTTTTTGAAGACTATTCTTTTCCAATTGAATGATGTTGGCACACCATTGAAAATCATCTGGCCAAATTTCTGGGCTCTCAATTCTATTCTATTGATCTTTCTGTCTCTCCTTATTCCACTACCACATAGTATTGATTATTATAGCTTAAGGTTAAGTTTTGAGGTTTCAATGTATGAATATTTTAACTTTGTTATTCTTCAAGACCGTTTTAGCTATTAGCAGTCCTTTGCATTTTGTTATGAATTTTAGGATCCGTTTGTCAATTTTTGATTAAAAGATGGGTAGGATTTTGATAGGAATTACATCGCCACTGGGACTCAATCTGGGAGATATTGTTATCTAATAATACGAAAATCTTGATCTATTAACATGAAATGTCTCCATTTATTTAGGTCCTCTCCAATTAATTTTAATGATTTTTTGTAGTTCTCAGAGTATGAGTTTGTCTTTTGTCAAATTTATTCCTAATTATTTTATTATTTTTGATGCTATTAGTAATGAAATTTTTTCCTTTATTTCACTTTCAGATTGTTCATTGCCAGTGCATAGATTCAGTTTATTTTTATATATTGATGTTATATCCAGCTAACTAATGAACTAATTTATTAGCTCAAATAGTTCTTAGAATTTCCTGTATGTGTGTTAGGATTTTCAGTATTGATGATTGTTATTTCCGAAAACAGAGATCAATTCACCTCTTTCCTCCTAATTGGTATGTCTTTTTTTGCTTCTTTCCTTGTCAAGAACTTCCAGTGAAATAGTGAATAGAAATGGTGAGAGTAGATACCCATGCCTTGTTCCTCATCTTAGTTGCAGCTCTACAGTCTTTCAATATTAAGAATAATGTTAACTAAAAGTTTTTCATGGGTGCCTATCATCTTATTGAGAAAGTTCCCTTTTTCCTAGATTGCTGAGATTTTTTTTTTATCATAATAGGGTGATAAATTTTGTCAAATCCTCCCCACCTGGCTTTTATTGAGCTGATCATACAATTTCTGTTCTTTATTCTATTAATATGATGCCAAATATTGACTGATTTTCGTATGTGGAACTAACTTTGCATTTCTGGGATGAATACCATGTTGCCATCATGTATAATATATTTAATATATCAATGAATTCAGCATACCAGTATGCCTTTGAGGATTTTTACATCTATGTTCATTAAGAGACATTAGTTTTCAGTTGTTTCTTGTGATGCTATTGTTTGGTATTGCAGGGTAAAACTATCTTCATAGAATGTTTTGGGAAGTGTTCAATATCACTTCATTTTTTGAAAGATTTTGTGAAGGATTGAGATCAATTTTTCTTTATATGTTTGGTAGAATCCACCAGTAAATCCATGTTGCCCAGAGATTCCTTTTTTTTGGTGGCTGAGGTAGGTGGAGGGTGGAAAATTTCTTGATTATTAAGCAATTTCCTTACTTTTTTGAGGCAACATACAGATTCTCTACTAATTTTTGACTCACTTTGAGTAGTCTGAGTCTTTTTTGGAATTTTTCTATTTTGTCTCTATTACTTAATTGGTTGTCATTCAGTTGTACCCTCTTATACTCCTTTTTGTTTCCATAAGCTTCAGAGTTATGCCCCCTCTTTCATGATACTTTTAGCAATTTGAGTCTTTTTCTTTTTTCCTTGGTCGACCTAGTTAAAAATTTGTCAATTTTGTTGATTTTTTCAAAGTATTCTTTATTAATGCTCTATGTCACTTATTTCCCCTCTAATAATCATTCCTTTCTTCTGCTTGTTTTGGGTTTAGTTTGCCCTTTTTTCCCTAACTTCTTAAGTTTTAATGTTAGGTTATTAGTTTTAACACAAATATTTATAGCTATTAATCTCCCTGCTTTAACAGTTTTTCATATGCTTTTGTATATTGCATTTTCATCTTAATTTATCCCAATACATTTTCTAATGACCATTTGATTTCTTCTTTTGTTCATTGGCTATTTTTTTTTTATTAACGGAAAGAAAAAAAAAGAAATTAACACAACATTTAGAAATCATACCATTCTACATATGCACTCAGTAATTCTTAACATCATCACATAGATGCATGATCATCGTTTCTTAGTACATTTACATTGGTTTAGAGGAACTAGCAACACAACAGAAAAAGATATAAAATGTTAACATAGAGAAAAGAAATAAAAGTAGTATAATAATAAAAAAAAAACCTATAGCTCAGATGCAGCTTCATTCAGTGTTTTAATATGATAACTTTACAATTAGGTATTATTGTGCTGTCCATTTTTGAGTTTTTGTATCTAGTCCTGTTGCACAGTCTGTATCCCTTCAGCTTCAATTACCCATTATGTTACCCTGTTTCTAACTCCTGCTGGACTCTGTTGCCAATGACATATTTCAAGTTTATTCTCGAATGTCCGTTCACATCAGTGGGACCATACAGTATTTGTCCTTTAGTTTTTGGCTGGACTCACTCAGCATAATATTCTCTAGGTCCATCCATGTTATTACATGCTTCATAAGTTTATCCTGTCTTAACGCTGCATAATATTCCATCGTATGTATATACCACAGTTTGTTTAGCCATTCTTCTGTTGATGGACATTTTGGCTGTTTCCATCTCTTTGCAATTGTAAATAACGCTGCTATAAACATTGGTGTGCAAATGTCTGAGAGCATCTTGCTCAACTTCCATATATTTGCATCTTTCCCAAATTTCTTTCTGTTATTGATTTCTAATTTCATTTCATGGTGGTTGAAAACATCCTTTGCATGATTTCAATCCTCTTAAATTTATTGAGACTAATTTTATGGATTAAAATTTGTATGTACCTGGAGAATGTTTCATGGGCATTTGATGAAATGTGTATGTTTTATTTGTTGGGTTTTCTATGTATTTCTGTTAGGTCTACCTCGTTTGGAGTGTTGTTTATGTCTACTATATCCCTGTTGATTTTCAGCTTAGTTATTCATTCTATTATTAAAAACCTCTATATATTATTGTTGAATCATCTATTTTTCCCTTCAATTCTGTTAGTGTTGTATCATTTATTAGGTGTCCCTGCTATTAGGTTCATATATTTTTAAAATTATTATATGTTCTTGATAGATTAACCCGTTTCCTGTTATATATCTTGCTTTTGCTCTAGTAATAATTCTTTCTCTTAAAGTCTATTCAGCCTAATATCAATACAGCCAATTCAGCTCTCTTTACTGTCCTGTTTATGTGGTATAGTTTTTTATTCCCTTTCAATTTGTGTTGTTGAATCTAAAGTGTGTTTCTTATAATCAACATATTTGTAATCAGTTTTAAAATCTATGATACCGACATCCACCTTTGAACTGGAGTACTTAATCTATTTATATTTAATGCAATACTGAAGGTAGAATGTATACTTGCCATTTTGCTGTTTGTTTTTTGTCTTATTTCTTGCTTGTTCTCCTATTCCTCCATCAATGGCTTCTATGTGCTAAATAGTATTATCTACTGTACCTTTTTAATTAACTTGGCATTCATTTATGATTTTTTTTTGACAGATTCAGCACATTTATTGAGAGTTCATCATATGCTAGATAATACATATGAATTTGCCATACACCAGGATGCACATACATATGCTAGGTTATATATATATTTATCTTGCCCTTAAGGAACTTAGTGAATAGATAATTCTAATGCAATGTTTTAAAATACTCTTAGCCAGTAATAAAATTTCCAATTAAATATGTCCGTTTTTGGAAGAAACTATCTGATTTATGATATAGATTCTGGGCATAACCACAGTCGAAATTTAGAGTGTTCCTATAGCAAAGCAATCATTCAATTACTAATTATTAAAAATTATTAAAATATAAATATATCATTACTTATTTTAAAATTATCAAAAATGATAGTTTTAAAAGAGAATAATGTAACTGAGAAATCAGGGTTTAAGGGATGATTTTGCTTACTGAATCATTATATAGATATTCCTTTTTGCTTTCTGGTATATTGGAGCAAACAGAAGGAAATTCCTGGAATCTCTGAATTGTCATCCAGCTGCCTTGATCTCTGATAACGATTGCTTAGCCTTTTCCTTCTGCCCCTGTGATGGTAACTGCCTTGTGATTAACCTTCATTTGTACCCATTTATCCAGTTCAATTTTAGAGTCTTGTAATCACTAATGACAGCCCCTAATGTTTATTAATGAAGGGTCTTTGGTCAGCCCAGATCTAACCCACCCTAAATCCAAAATTATCTTGATAACTGAGATTGGATCTAACCAAACTGGGCCCGCCTGTCTTTCCATCACAAACATAGTATGCCCTTCCATTTATTTAGGTCTTCTGTGATTTCTTCTAGCAATTTTTTGTAGTTTCCTTTACATAAGTCTTTTGTATCCTTAGTTAAGTTTATTCTTAAATATATTATTCTTTTGGTTGCAATTGTAAATGAATTTTTTTTCTTGATTTCCCCCTCAGATTATTCATTACTAGTGTATAGAAACACGACAGATTTCTGAGTTTTGATTTTGCTGTACTCATTTATTAGCCTATTTGGATGTCTTTTGTTTAGTTTTCTAGCCTAATTGCTCTGGCAAGAAATTCAAGTCCAATGTTAAATCAGTGGTGACAATGGGCATCCCTTTCTTCTTCCTGATTTTAGAGGTAATGCTTTCTGTAATTCATTATTAAGTAGAATGCTAGATGTGGGGTTTTCATATATGCCCTTCATCATTTTAAACCTTTCTTTCCTAAAAGTGCTCTAAGTGTTTTTATCATGATGACATGCTAGATTTTGTCCAATAAATTTTCTGCATCAACTGAGATTATCATGCATTTCTTTCCCCTTCATGAGGTTAGTCTGATGTCCTATACTGATTTCTTTATATTGAACTGACCTTGCATACAAGGAATAAATCCCACTAGATCATGTTGTGTAATCCTTTTAATATCTTTTTGGATTCTCTTTGCTAGTATTTTGCATATAACTTGCTTCTATATTTATAACAGGTATTGGTTTGTAGTTATTCTGTTTTTTTGGTATCTATATCTTCATCTGGCTCTTGTATAATGATGATGACCTGTTAGGATGAATTAGTGATTTCTCCCTCTTCAATATTTTTGGAAGAATATGAGGAGAATTGGAATGGTCTTGGAAAATTTGATAGAATTCCTCTGTGAAATCATTTGGTCCTGGGCTCTTCTGTGTTGGTAGTTTACTGACTACTGACCCAATCTATTTCCTACTAATTTGTTTGTTAGAGATTGTTCATCAATTCTTTGTTCAGCATAAGTACTTTCTTCTAAATTTATTCTTTTAAATCTGGGTTAATTTACTGACATACAGTTCTTCATAGTATTTCTATTACAGTGTTATTTTTTATTTCAGTTGGATCCATAGCAAAGTCACCCTTTTCATTTATGATATTTGCTATTTGTATTTGCTCTCCTTTTTTCTTTGTCAGTCTAGCTAAATGCTCATATTATCGATCTTCAAAGAACCAAATTTTGGTTTGCTGATTCTCTATTGTTTTTGTTCTCTATTTCATGTATTAATACTATGTTCATTATTATTTCATTCATTCTGTTCCCTATTTGTTTAGTATATGCTTCTTTTTCTAGTTCTTCCTGTTTTAAAATTAGGTCTCTGACTTGAAGAGTTTCTCCCTTTCACTGTGGGCACTTAGAACTACAAAATCTGTCTTTCAGCATTGCCTTTGTTACATACCAGAAATTTTGGTATATTCTAGTCTCATTTTCATCAGCCTCAAGATACTTCCTAATTTACTATGCAATTTCCTCTTTAACAGATTGGTTGCTTAAAGGTCATTGTTTATGGCTCAATGGTAGAATTCTTGCCTACCATGCTGGAGACTTGAGTTTGATTCCCAGTGCCTGCCCATGCAAAAAAAGTATATTGTTTAATTTTTAAATATTTGTATTTTCTTTTTTCTGTTATTGATTTCTAGCCTCCTTCTGCTGTGCTCAGAGAATACAAATTGTATGATTTCAATATTTTTAATCCATTGAGACAGGTTTTTTAATCTGACATATGATTTATCCTGGTAAATATCTGTGTACACCACTGAAAAATGCATATTCTGTTACTGAGTAGAAAAATGGATAGTCTGTTGTTGGGTATAGTGTTCTATATATCTCTGTTAACTCTAGTTGATTTGGAGTACCATTCTAGACTTTTACTTATTTATCTGTACAAATGTTGTAAGAATTACTGAAAGGGGTATGTTAAAGTCTCCTACCCAAATTGATTTACAAAGTCAATATAATACTGATCAAAATTCCAACAGCGTACTCTGCAGAAAAAGAAAAGATAATTATCAAATTTACTTGGAATGGGAAAGAGCCTCAAATAGCCAAAAAAATGGAAAAAGAACTGTGAGGACTCACACTTCCCAGTTTTAAAACATAATATAAAGCCACAGTAGTCAATAGAGCATGGCAAAAGAATAGGGATAGAAATATTGGTAAGTGGAATTGAATTATGACATCAGAAAGAGATCTTTACATCTATGGTCACCTATTTTTTGACAAGCCTCCCAAGGCCACTCAACAACAACAGAATTGTCTCTCAAACAAATTGGATATCCATATTCAAAAGAACGAAAGAGGACTCCTATATCAATCCATACACAAAAAACAATTCAAAAAGACCAGAGACAGAAAAATAAGAGCCAGTACTATAATCCTCCTAGAAGAAAATATTTGGAAGAATCTCCCAAGATGCAGTGACAGGAGATATTTTCTAAGACCCTTTACACAAAGCACAAGTAACAAAATAAACAGATAAATATGGTCTCCTCATAACTGAATACTTCTGAATGTCAAAGGACTCTGTTGAAACAGTGGAAAGGTAGCAAACAGAATTTGAGAAAATGTTTGTAAATTACATAACTGAGAGGGGTTTGAAATCAAGAAAATTTAAGGAAATCCTACAGCTTGACAATAAATAAACAACCTGATTAATACTGACAGGGGTTTGATATCAAGAAAATTTAAGGAAATCCTACAGCTCAACAATAAATAGAGAAACAACCTAATTAATAATGAACAAAAGATGTGAACAGATCTTTTTCCAAGGAGGGAATACAAATGTTCAAAAGACATCTTCATAAGCTATTAGGGAAATGCAAATCAAAACCACAATGAAGTATTTTTTTACATCCTCTAGAATGCCCACTACTAAACAGGAAAATGCAAAATATTGAAGAGGATGTGGAGAAATAGGGATACATTCACTACTGATGTAAATGTAAAACAGTACAGACTCTGTGGAGGATGGTTTGGCAGTTCCCCAAAAAGTTTGGTAGAGAGTTGCCTAATGCTCTAGCAGTCCTGCATTCAGTATGCACCCAGAAGACCTGAAAGCAGGGATACAAACACTTGCACATCAATCTCCGTAGGGGTATTGTTCACAATTGCCAAAAGAATAGAAACAACTCAAGTGTCCAAGAAGAGATTAATGGATAAACAAGTGTGGTATAATACCTACTGTTCTAGTTTGAAAGCTGCCAGAATGCAGTATAGAATTGGAATGGCTTTTAAAAAGGAAATTTATTAAATTGCAAGTTTACAGTTCAATGATTATTTTTATTTATTTTTTTGTTATTATTTTCTAAGTGCTTTCCCTGGAGAGTACAATTAACATCTTAATTTATAACAATTTAGTTTGAATTAATATACATATAGTATATGCATACTTTCATACAAATTACATGTTATATACTTTGTGTCCAGGAATACAGATTTATAATTATTGTTTTATATAGTTTTGATTTAAATCAGATAGTATATAAAAAATTACAGCCAAAAATCTCTTTGTGCTGTCTTATATATTTAACTATGTAGTTACATACATCAGTGTTCTTTATTTCTTAACATTGATCCAAGTTGCAACCAAATTTTTTCTTTTTTTTGAAGTCCTTTCATTATTTGCTATGACTGATTTTCTCAGTTTTTCTTTATCTAGCTGTGCCTTAATTTGTTCTTCACCCTTCAAAGCAAAGTCTTGTTGGATTCAGAATTTTTGGTTGGGAGTCTTTTCTTTCCTCGGTTTGAATATGCTATCCCACTGTCTTCAGATCATTATGTTTTTTGCTTTTTTTTAATGGGAAATCAGCTATTAATTATGTTGAGTATTCCTTGTATGTGATGAGTTGACTCTGTCTCACAACTTTCAAAAACATCTATTTCCCTTTGGCTTTTTGACAATGTGATTATGATGAACCTAAATATGGAATTCCTTATGGAGTACATTGGATATTTTTAATACATAGATTAATGTTTTTCATCACATTTATTAGTTTTTTAGCCTGATAGTCTTTCATTTCACTTCTTACTCTCTATTTCTGAGACTTGATACCTTGACGGTGTCCCACAGGTCTTAGAGGCGCTGTTAATTTTATTGACTCTTTTTAAATTCTGTACCTAAGACTGGTTAATCTCAATGGCCCTGTCTTCAGATCTTGAGTTTCTTTTCTTCTGCATGCTTAAGTAGTCTAGTGAACTTTTCATTTCAGCTATTGTGCTTTTGAACTCCAGCATTTATACTTGATTATTTTGAATGAATTTTAGTTTTTATTTAAATTGTCTATTATGTGACAACTTTATCTTACTTTCTTTTTGTTCTCTAGACATAATTTCCTTCAGTTCTTTCTACATGCTTAAATAGATTATTTGAATCATTTTTCTAGTAATTCCAATATTTAGGATTTCTCAGGAACAGTTCCTATTGAAAAAAATGTGCATATATTTTGAAAACTGATATTTTTTTTTTTTTTTTTTAAAGAGAGAGGGAGGAAAGGAAGGAAAGACAGAGAAGGAAGGAAGGATGGAAGAACGGGAAACATTTTTAAACATTTTCTTGTTTTATTATATTTTGTTTGTTTGCTTGTTTTTTACATGGGCTGGGGCCGGGAATCGAACCGGGGTCCTCCGGCACGGCAGGCAAGCACTCTTGTCCGCTGAGCCACCGCGGCCCGCCGAAAACTGATATTTTAAATAATATAATGTGGCAACTTTGGAAATCTGATTCTTCCCTCCCTTCAGGATTTGTTATTGTTGCTGTTATTTGTTTTTAATGACTTTGGTTAATTAAATCTATAAGGTTTTATATTGTGTTGAGTGTGTACACTCATGGCTCTGTTTACCTCAGTGGTAAGCTAATTAGTGGACAAAAGTACTATGAATGATTGGGAATAGCAAGTCTTTCTGTCATTACTAAGTTGCTCTGCTTGCATTTTGGGAAATGCCTTAGATGCTTACTTAGGAAAATGATGGCTCTTCCTTACCTTTTACTTCCTGCTTACTCAGAGAATCCAGCAGAGGTGAGCACGTCGTGCCTTCCCAGGTCTTTTCTGAACACGTCCATAGTCCTGAGCAGATACACAAACCTTCACATGCTTATGGCCTTCTAGATTCTCAGCATAATGCCAGAGTTTTCATGACCTTCCATGGACATTTCATTCCCCACTTTCTCTTTTAAGCTTTTCAAATAGCTATTATTTGCTTACACTGCTATCTACTGTCTCAGGCAGCTATAAGGACAAATGATTTGTGCTTACTGTAATTGGCTAATTCTGCAAGTCAAAAGGCTGTTCATAGTTGGGGATTTTAAGTCAGGATAATTAAAGACCACTTTAAGGGTAGGGTCTTCTGTGGAAACACTAAACAAAACAAATAATGTCAATTCCCTGAGAATATGTTTTGAAAGGGTACCAGGCCCTTTCTGTCTTCTTCAATTGCTACCAGGCTGTCAGTTTGCGGAAAGATGTTTACAAGTCTTCCACAGAGCTGTGGAAGTTGTGATGGAAAATAGGGCAAGTTAAAACATCACAAAATCAACAGTTATCACTGAAAACCAGCAATTTTCTTGAGTAAATTCTGCCCAGATTGCAACAAACTTTGCTGAATTTTTGGACATCTTAAAAAGTTATTGTGACATTTTTTGTCAGTTTTCTGGTTGCTTTCATGAGAGGTTTTTCAAGGTTCTTTCTCAGCCATTCTTGCTGACATCACCCCAGTTATGAGTTGTTTTGTTTTTTAAACATTATTTATGCTGACTCTCTCCACAAAAGATTGGATAAGCAAGGATATCTGATATCCTATCAAATTGATTTTTTCCTCTATGATTCATCCATCATTCTTACTAAATATCCCTGAATTATGCTCCATCCATACTAAACCATTTGCTTTCCAACTCTTAACAACTTATTCACTCAGCTCAAATGCTCTGTGTTCCCTCCTACATTTCACCTGGGCAATTCCCACCAATTCATTGGAATTCTTGTCTGGGTTTATCTCCTCTAGGAGTCTTTCACTAACCTTTCTCAACGAGGCAGGTTTGGGAGAGCCTAATATGGTTTTATAACAGCCTTTTGGCCTCTCTTATACCATTTGTCATACACTATCATGTTTGTCTCCTAAGTGCAAAGGAAACTCATGCAAAGTATTTTTTTTCAGCAGAATGATATAATCCTAACTTAACACATATGTGTTTAAGTATGTGGGGTCTGGCAACACACAATAGAAACAGACACAGGTTGAAAGGGCATTGGTTTACATGGTGAGCAATTATCTCTGAATTGTTATGATGATTGTGCTTTTTCCACTTTATATTTTTCTGTATTTCTGAATGTAAACCTATGATTTTTAATATCTTTTTTTTTTTTTTTTTTTTTTTAAGAAATAGAGAATTTGAAAAGTTTGACATCTAAGCCTTGGAATATTCCTATTTGTCTCTAGGTGATTGACCCACCTTGGAAAGGTATTGCCGTTAGGGAAAGACAAATCAAGGTCAATAGAGGGTCCTTCACATCGAAGGAGGATGGTCACTTAAGATAGCTGAATTGATCCTGTTTAATAGGCTACAGAACCTTCTGGCACCCATCAGAGCAATCTCAGACTACAAAAAGGATAACTGAGTTAACTGTTGTTAAAATTCTCTTCCATTATACTTATGACTAAGTCGTAATGAAGTTAAAGCGCCGTGGTTCTCCATCCCTGAGGTCCACTGTGGAATATGACCCAGCTTAGATTTCTACAGCAATCTTGCCTAGGACCTTGGTCATTGGCTATACGGCATTCACTTAGTACTACTGAACATCTAGTGAAGGCAAAATGTATATTATCTGTCTCGTCCTCAGACTCTTACTCTAATCTTATTTATTCTTTTTAAAAATTCTTTTATTAGTTTTCTTTTAAAATTTCTGTTTTGGCAAAATATTGAAAACCTTTAATTCACCATGTTAGCCATTTTCGATTGTATGATTCAATGATATAAATTATCTTCACAATGTTGTGAAACCACTGTCAGCATGTGTTTCCAAACTTTTTCATAATCCTAAACAGAAACTCTGTGTTCTTTAGGCAATTACTTCATTTATCTTCCACTAGACATTGGTGACCTCTACCCTAATTTCTGGCCTGAAAGTACCCATATGAGCTTCAAGCCATTGTCTCCCCACTGTCCCTGCTCAGTGTCTTGAATGAAATTCAGTGCCGAAATTTCTGTTTACGTTTTTGTACTCCTGATTGTTTAGTCTCTCTGTACCTTTGAAAATTTAAACCCTATACTGGTTTGAATCTGTTATGTATGCCAGAAAAGCCTATGTTTTCTCAATCTTTCCCTGTGGGTGCAGACCTATGATGGATGGGACTTTTGCTTAGGTGGTTTCCACAGAGATGTGACCCAACTAATTCAAGGTGGGTCTTAATCTTCTTGCTGGAGTACTTTATGAAAGGGTGAAACACAGGGACATTTTGGAGAGAGAAAGGAGACACTGTAGGAAAACAAGAAGAACCCACAGAAGCTGAGAGAGCCATTTTGAAACCATAATCCAAGAGAGAAAGACCAGCAAATATCACCAAATATGTGCCTTCCCATGTGTGCTGGTCTGAAAGGAAGTATGCCCCCTAGAAAATCCATGTTTTAATCAAAATATCATTTCACAAAGAATAATCTCTATTCAATACTGTATGTTTGAAACTGTAATGAGATCATCTCCCTGGATGATGTGATTTAGTTGAGAATGGTTGTTAAACTGGATTAGGGGATGACATGTCTCCACCCATTTGAATGGGTCTTGATTAGTTTCTGAGGTCCTGTAGATGAGGAAACATTTTGGAGAATGGGAGATTCAGAAAGAGCAGAATCTCTTCTGAGATGTAGAGAGTTCACGAGCCAGCCATGAGATGTAGAGAGTTCACGAGCCAGCGACCTTTGGAGATAAAGAAGGAAAACGCCTCCCGGGGAGCTTCACGAAATAGGAAGCCAGGAGAGGAAGCTAGCAGATGATGCTGTATTCACCATGTGCCCTTCCAGATGAGAGAGAAGCCCTGACTGTGTTTACCATGTGCCTTTTCACTTGAGAGAGAGACCCTGAACTTCATCGGCCTTCTTGAACCAAGGTATCTTTCCTTGTATGTCTTTGATTGGACATTACTATAGATTTGTCTTAATTGGGACATTTTCTCAGCCTTAGAACTGTAAACTAGCAGCTCATTAAATTACCCCTTTTAAAAACCATTCTGTTTCCGGTATATTGCATTCTGGCAGCTAGCAAACTAGAACACAACATGACAGAGGAACCCTGGATGCCAGCAGACTTTCCTCAGAGATGGTATCTCCCTCTTGATGCCTTAATTTGGACATTTTTGTGGCCTTTGAACTGTAAATCTGTAACATAATAAACATCCATTATTAAAAGCCAACCCATTTCTGGTATACTGCATTTTGGCAGCTTTAACAAACCCAAGCAATCCCTGTTCAATTCAGACTGACTTACGATCATTAGGATTTCTTCTGTTAGATTCTATCACCTCATAGCTGCTCTCCAGCCTCCAACCTTCCTCATTTTCCCAACCAGGTATTGTTATAAATTTAATTTCCATCCCATTTTCTACTGGGTTCTAATTTTCTTTGACCAGCCCTTAAAAAATGGAGACTTTGTGAGGATTATATACTTAGAGCTCAATCCCGAATATATACCTGGACGTTCCTCTTCAGAGTTTCCTTGCCTTTCTGCTCCAGTATATAACAATTTTCTGTGTCCTTCCTCTGTACCGAACCAGGTTCCGTGAATCTGGATCCTAGAAGAACATCAGTCAGTTGACTAGGTTGTGCTGAATGTGAATGCCTTTTCTAAGTTCTACAGGTTGCCCTTTCCAGGACTTGATCAAGACATGTAATATTAATCAACATATTCTGTGATTAAAATATTCAAAAAGTAAGCAAACAAAGCAAAAAGCTTACTCTAGTAGAGGACATAGGTATTGCAAAAATCACAACAATCTAAGCGAGTAAATAGGTAACATAAAACTACTACCAACTTAGAGTGTTTAGAGTTCAGGTTAAAGACATTTTTAGTCTGGACATATTTTATTTAAGACACAAAATACATAACACATGCTAGAAATTGTTCCATAAAATGTTTTCCAGTACTTAAAAGAACAAACTGTGTTTTGGACGTTCACTTAGAAGGAGCTGTTACATGATGGTGGTCACTGCTGCATAGAGCCCCTCTAGGCTCTTCATAGCCCAGAATGGAGTCCAGCTCTTTGTCTCCACTCAGAAGGTCTTCCAGAATCTGGACTTACCTTCTCTCCATCTTCATCTCTCCTCTCGTGCCCTCTTTGGTCACTGTGCCCGAGGCAAAAGAACCATTTGCACTTCACCAGATGTCACATTGTCTCTCTCGCCTCCATGGCTCTAAACATCATTTCCTATACTCAGAATACTAGTTCCTGATTCTTCTTTGCTCCACTGTTCTTCAAACTCAGCTCAGTCATGTGTGGCAGATAGAAAGTCTTTGACACCCCTAGATATTTTAAATGCCCAAGAACTCTCTTTGCTTATCTCTGCCACTGATTAACCATTCCATATCATAATTGTCGCTTATTTCTCTGTCCTTATCATTGGACTGTGAACTCATTGAGAGCATACTTAGCTTCCTCCATTATATTCCTTGACATAGGCTAATTAAATGTCTGATAACATGCCAAACAAAGATTTTTTTTAATCTGTTGTGGTAATGCATGCACACATACACACACAACCAGGCATATACATATATTACTTTTCAGTACCACACTTGTTTGAAGAATTTACAGATAACTTAATATGCTGATGTGAGGCTCTCACAACAGAACTTTTTGATCTCCCCTGAAGTACTGTTCATCCTTCACTCAGTTTAAATTTTAAACCCACTTGGCCCAGTGTCTTCTCTTCTTTGCTTCCTTTGTGCAAATTGCCAGGCTCAAAGGAATGCTGAAGAATGACACTGAGACCAAATGAATGATGCCTGTACAGAAGAGCCACTGCAGAATAAAATGCATCTAAATGGCAGGGCTGTGATGGATCCCTTCTCCTGCTTGCCCTTGAAAGCCAGCAGGAGCATCCGTGTTGGATAATAATTACTTTGGCTTGCTTGAAGGCATAGCATTTAGCTTATAGGACATTGATTCATTTGGATCCTGTGTCTATTTCAGCCCCAGGGCATTCCCCACTGTTGAAATTGACACAGAACAGGAAAAGATAAATGGGTAAAGGCTGGGGTTTTGGGAAGCCCTGAGGCTGATATTGATGAGGCAGCAATCTTGGCCGTTGGCTTCTTGGGGCTCTTCTCCACCACTGGGAAAGCACACTGTGTCCTGTCCAGGAGTAAAACTACCTCACCAACAAAGTGGAAGCCAACTTTGCATCACTTTGGATGGAAAGAGAAACACTGGGAGCTCTGAAAAGTAACAGATGAGAACTAGAGTTGCTAGAATTAAAATCAGGAGAGAACTCACATTCCAGGGTCTTATGCTTTGAGTTTCTTCAACATATGGAAGTTCAGCTCACTTACTTCCTACCTGTGTAGTCCTAACTTCTTGACCAAAACTCTTTAAAAAGTGAGAACCGGAGCCAAGCCACTTGCTTTCACTGTGTTAAACAATTCTGGAACAAAATATTTTTCTGTTTCTATATTAACCAATATGAGGGTAAGGCAAAGACTGCTTCGGTACTTGCTCCTGGAAGATTAAACTTTGCTTCAACTAAAATAGTTTATATATTAAGACAAAAAGGTTGTTCTTCAATATTTATGCCAACCCCTACACCCCTGGTTTCCACCAAGCCAAAACTCTCATATAACTCTCCCAATCCTAAATAGCTCTTCACCTTACAAAACCCATCTTAAAAGCACCCAGTCCAGGCACTAAATATACATTTTTGAACCTCCCCTGACTTCACTCTTTTAGATACTAACAGGAATCCAACAGAATAGTATTTTCCCTCATTTTGTAAGACCAATCTTATTCACTCTGCTTTAGGGAGTTAGGGAAGCCAACATTACAAATTATTTCTTCTCTAAACTAAAATGTTCCCATCCTATAAACCATTCCCTTCTACACAAATCCCTGCCTGTCAGAATCCTACTTTGACCTCTTCTCAGATGCATCTGATAAAAGCATGGAAGCCTTAAGCTCCTCTTCTTACAGAATTGGATTTCATCAAATTTTAACCACCTCATGCCCATGCATTTATATATTTATCTTCTCAGCACAATAACCAGCACAATGAAAACAACAACAAAACCAGCTGAGTTGAATCAATGGTGGGTGAAGTACAGTGAAGAAGTTCCAGCTTCTTTGGGGAGAAAGTCAAAGACGGAAATTTGTGGGATTAGTTCAAGAAATTTTTATAGCCCTGCACATTTGGAAGCTTCTTGCTGTAACTTGCTGATTGGTGTAAATAAACTGAATGATTCTGACCTGGTCTACTTAATGATTATTGTTTCATTACAGAAAATCACAGTTAAAAGGAGTGGCCCTGTGAAATGACCTCAGGTGTAGCCTACAGGGCGGCCTCTGAACTAGTAATTATTCCAGGCATTCCAAATTCCCAGGGAAGGTCAATGCCTCCAAACTGAGTCAGGTCAAAAAGGCAATGTGGTCAACAGTACTCAGGCTGGTCTGTAGTCCACTAAACATTCTTTCTGTCTCTAAAATGGATTGAAGACAATTCAAAGACAGATTATCAGTTTTACTGAAGTTCTAGAACTGAATCTGCCACAGTATTCAGAAGGTGCTTGTGGAGCTATAATAACTCTTAGTGACTATTTTAGGTTATAACACAAGAGCTTGAGAGTAAGGACACCAGCACTTATATGCTTTCCCCTGCTGTTGGGAGTTGAATCATGTCTCCCACAAGAGGCATGCTGAGGTTCCAACCATTTGTCCTATAAGTGTGAACCCATTTGTAAATAGGACCTTTGAAATATTATTAGTGAAGCTGTGCCCAAATTGAACGAGGGTGGGTCTTAATCCAATATGGCTGAAATTCTTACAAGAAAAAGAAATTGGACATGAAAAAGAAGAGCCATGAGGCACACCCTAGAAGCTGAAAGTCGGTATAACTTAGATTAGAGGGATAAGATGCTGCCATGTGCATCACCATTTGATGTAAAAGCCATGGAACCCCAATATTTGCCAGCCAGCTTGTACATATTGACCCTGCAAGGAAACAAGCCGTCTAGACTCTCAAAGCATGAGCCAGTAAATTCCTTTTGTTAAGACAAACCATTGCCGGGTATATGGTGTGTGTTTTAGCAGTAGGGAAATTAAAACAATTGTGCATTGTCATACAGAATTAACTGCTTAATAAAAGTTTCCCAATGATGGTGGATTTAAATGTATATTACTATAAGAGCTTTACCCCCATGTGGCCTTTCACTATAACTTACAATAAGGCTGCGACATTTTATAATTGCTGGAGACAGGTTTTGCATATCAACACAAAATATAGTTATTCATTAATAATTGATTGGAACAAGCTTCACTCTCATATTATAATGAATTATTAATTGATGCTCTTAAGGAAAATAGTTGTAAACCAAAGTTGCTTTATTTCTCCTTCCCTGCTCAGGTTTTAGCAGGGAATATTTGGAGAAGGAACAGATGCCACAAATTTAATTATGTAAACAAATCAGGGCATTACTTTTCAGAATTCATCATGTTATTTCAAAATATATCAAAATTAGCACATTCAATGACAAACTCATTTAAAGGATTTGCTCTAGCTGGGAAAAAAAAAAATTCTGGCCTTTAGGAAAATGAACATGACAGGTGAAGATCATTTATACAGAACTCTAAAAGCACTGGGAAGATTTCATGTAGGAAATCTGACATTTAGCATGATGAAGAATGTCAAATAATATAGACTCCATCATGCACTCCAGTTTGCCATGTGCTGGATGTTATGCAAGATTCTGTGCATTAACTACAGTGAGCAGAGGGTCCTCTCTCATCTCCCTTACCCTCTGTATCCCCATCTCCTAGAACAGTTTCTGGTACAGAGAAGGCTCTTGATAAATACATATTTTTATTTGGTAACAAAACATAGGATGATAGTTACACTTTTAAAAAAGTTTTCAGTCTATCTAGTTGGGGAGAAAAGACCCCAGCTGTACATAGCTTGATGATGATTTTAAAACATAATTAAGTGGCAAATGTCTTGAAGAGACAGTTACCATGCATTGCCAACAAATGCTGATTGTGTTCCAGCAATATGCCAAGCACTTTGCTATTCATTAGACATTCAGAATTGAATAAAGCCTTGTTCTCACATTTAAATAGATACTAACCTAATAAAAAGTATGAACAATTTGAACTGAAGTTCTCTGACAAGGCTGTTAGCATGATGTTTTAAGGTTCCCAATTCCATTGTATAATTAACTTGTTGAAGCCTCATCTTTGGCTTTCCACTGCCTACAAAATGAAAGCTCAATTCCTTAGTGGGAAATGTCCTAATCTACCATATCTGATTACTATTGCTCCCCAATATTAACTAGTTTCATTCCTCTCAATACACATATTAACTCCAATATCATTTGTCTATGAATAATTAAATATACTTTTCCTCATAATGGAAGCCTTACCCTCCATCCCCCCAGCTCCCCATAATTTAGTACTTGACTAGTTTCTAGTTCCTATTAGACTTTTAGATTCCCCTGAGGTATTTCTTACTTTCGCAACCTTCTCTGACTCAAGAACAACTTATTAAAGAGCAAGTATTTATTTTATAATTGTTAAAAATATTTAAAGAAATCAGTAATTTAGAATGAGACTATACAAGGTAAGTTTGTGCAAATGAAATGGAAGGATGGGGAAAATGATTAAAACTTTTACCTGAAAGAGAGCAGTGGAAAGAAAAATGAAAGAAAAATAGAAAGTTGTTGCTGCAAAAGACATTACTACTCTTGGGTACTGTTAGATATGGAGAGTAAAATAAATGTATCATTAGCCAAAGACACTGCTATTAAAAGAAATTGAGAAATTGAAATGGAAGTTAATAGAGAGAGAAGTTACTGAGTTCAGAATAGGCATAATGTGTTTAAGAGGATGACAAGCCATCCAGAAAAAAATAACTTTTGGGGAGTTTAAAATGTGGGCCTTTAGATTTAGAGAAAGAATAGAGGTCAAGAAGATGGTTTTGAGGTTCATATCTTTGTAGCATTTCAACAAATGTAATTTACTAGGTATATGTCTGTTTCCCCATTAGACTGCTGATTCTGATAGCAGGGACACAATCTCCATACATCATTGCTATAACACAAACAACAGGGATATTATACAAATAATGAAAAAAATGTATTTTATGTAAGAGAACCCCTGTATGATATATTGTTACTTAAGGCATGATCTCTGTTATAAGAAGTTAAGTTTCCTAGAGAAAATGAGACATGCACACACAGTTCTAGACACCTGGGCCAAGGGAGATGCACCAGAAGTCCTAGACATATAGGAAAAGAATGAGGAAAATGATTCCACCAATGGAAAGATTGAAGGGAAATAGAGTTATGGAAGTGTTCTTATTTGGTCTGGTCTTTTAATGAGGGCCAATTATTAAAATTGAAGGAATTTCCAAGTTAAGAAAAATCATGCTTTTGTAGGTTATCTGGCTTTTTTGTCTATGCCAGGGTGAAACAGCTTACACCTCAGGCAGAAGCGTGGACCTTAAATGTCACATCAAGGAAAGATGTCCATGAAGACACCCATCCACTAGGTCTAGGTTTGCCTGGATGGAACATGCTACTGTCTTTAGAGAATACATTTTTGTTTTTTGCTTGTTTGCTTGGTTTTCTTGCTTTCTTTTGTTTTCACTGGACAGTGATGTACTCTCTTTCTTGTTGTAAAAGAAAGAGGAAAAAGGAGGAGGGTGGTGCAACAACTAGTGGAGGCTTTTTCTCCATTCATCCCTTATTTTCAGGTTCACATTTCAAGCCTGCCTTCAGACTCTCTGGACTCCACTCGTGGAGTCCTATATAAATGCTGCCTTCTCTGCCATAGATTGCTTTGACACTTATTCTTGGCTAAGCTCCTTCTACACAAATGTTTTTTCTGTTAAGAACTTGAAATTTCTCATTCTTTGAGGGCTACTTTCTCATTCTCTTTTCTATTGCAAGTTTTTCCTCTGCATTCCTTATTATCATTTAACTAGGAACTCAGCAGGAGAGACAGCAACACACACACACAACACACACATACACACACACACATACATGTTTCAAGGAAATATCTTGCTTTTAAATTAAAAAATTACATTTTGTGAACTATTTGTTCTCCTAATAAATTAGTCCACAATTTTTACTTGAGTTTACCAATTAGAATTTATTTTTCAAATGAAGAACAGCTGGAAGTTGTTACTTAATTAATTATCATTGGCTGTTAGGTTTCATAACTCTGGGATGTGTACTAAAATCAGATTCAGAAAAAAAGATTCAAATGTCTTCTTGTAATATTTAATGTCTGTGACTTATGACATTAAAGTATGGCTACACAATAGGATAGTAGCATTTGTCTGCAAATCAAAATATTTCCTTTTTTAAAAAAAAATTGATTTACTAGTATAATATTCCAATCAGATTGTGCATAAACACACACATACACACACAATTCAAAACTGTTATGTTAAACTCTCAGTATCTCTCCAAATACTTGTGCATTAGAAAAGTCAAAGCAAGTAAGTCAGAAAATCTGCATGTGTATTCCCTGAATATGGGTAGGATAATATGTTAAGTTGAGGTGATAGTGTTGGGTCAGTGAACTGTGCCATAGTTACTGGGACCTCCTGAACTTCAAAAGGTCTTCTTCCTCTGAGTTGTTTTTGTTCTACAGCAGCACCAGGTGCAGGCTCAAGAAGAGAACGAGGGCTTTGGGGAGTAGGAAGGGATACGGTAAGGTTAGATGGTGAATGAAGTGGAATGAGAAGCAGAATTAAGCTGCCAAAGATCACTGAGACAGAGATGGACAGTGTCCAGGAGTGGCTGACAAGTTCAAATGGCAAGAGGAGACAGAGCCAAGATTCATGAGCCGGGATAAAGGGGATCTGAACAGAAGAAAACCTAAATGACTCTGATTACTGGCTCAGATTTTGCAATAAAATACAGTGCTCTGCCTTACAAGGCCTCCTTAGATCATAATGCCACACCTAGTAAGTATGTGGGGACATGGAGAATGTCAGAGGGGAGCCAAACACTCTTCCTATAGTCCCATAGCGGAAAGACCTCTAAGTACATTGCCATAAGCCCAGATGAAAGAGCAGAGTGGTGCAGGACTCAAAAGGAATATTTGAGCCATAGTATGATAGGAAAAGAAAATGCTTCTAGTGGAGAAATTTTGATTTTTTTCCAAAGGCACTAAAGTACAGTTTTCAAAATAGTAGATGCAACCAATTACTATGTGGGGAATTATTTATTATATTATATTATTATATCATAAGACCAAGTATTACATAAGAAATTATTTGGTTTTATAGATGGTCTATGGAAATAGTTGTTAACTCAGATTTGTGATCTTATTTGCCTAAGGAACAAAGATAATCACAGAAGGCTTAGGGAGGTAAAGATTGCTTTAATTAATTATAGTGTATCTCATCTGGTCCAAGATGATAGACAACATCAGAACAAAATATCATACTTGTGCCCAATTGTGATAATGGAAAACTTTGCCTATTAAAATTGCCTAAATGTAAATTATCTATGAAGTCATCTTGTGGAAATTGCATGTTTTGATGCTTTCAATCCAGGAATCAGTACCTGAGAAAGATCCTTGAGGTAACCAGAGGCACAGCTATGCATTCAGGACTAGAAACTTCTCTGGGGACATAGATGCATTAGGTAAACTAACCAAGTGAGAGATTTTAAGATTCTAAGAATATTAAGACTCCATTATGTGATGGGACAATGGAGTTTCTTCTATTGTGAAGGGAAACATAGATGCATTGTTCAAAGATGGTGATGAGGTCATCTCATTTTATTTTATTTTTTTTTTTTTTAAAGGAAAGACAGAGAGAAGGAAGGAAGGATAGAAGGAAGGAAGGAAGGAAGAAAGGAAAACATCTCTCTTGTTTTATTGTATTTTGTTTCTTTGTTTTTGTTACATGGGCTAGGGCCGGGAATCGAACCGAGGTCCTCCGGCATAGCAGGCAAGCACTTTGCCCGCTGAGCCACCGCGGCCCGCCCTCATTTTATTTTTTTAATTCTATGATGACTCTCCTTTGGACTTAAAATGAAAGCCACACCCTTTAGTAGGTCTTAAATCCTTACAGACCTGGCTCTTTCAGGCTTCATCTACTAGTGTTTCCTTTTCATTATTTAAGTGTCAGCTCTTCTCCTCTGCAAAGCCTTTTTTAATCTCCATCTAATAAAATGCTCATCACTCTCCATTAAATAACCCTGTTTAAATTCCATATGGTTCTTCTGCTTCCCCCAAATTATCTTACTTATACGTGTCTCATTTTCTGCTCCCCTCACTAAAATGCAATTCCTGTAAGGTTAAAAAAAAAAAAAAAAAAGTCTGTCTCTACCCGGAATAACTAGTAAGACCAACAAATAAATATCTGCTGATGAATGATTTTCACTTAGCTCTCAATGAGCAGTTAGCTCTCAATGTCCTAGCTGACATATTCTTACTGTAGCAGGCAGGCCATTCTGTCTTTCTGGTTTAACTGTGCTAAACCAGACCCCCTCTCCTTGCAGGCAAGTGAGATAAGATAAGGCACATTTCCTGGTATAGAAACACCCTTCCCCAGCCTTCAGGAACTGGTAAAGATGCACGTAGGCAAAAGAAGACATTCCTGGGGTGGGAGCCCCTCAACAGTTCTCAACTTAAATCAGCCTATTGTGTACCTTGTCTTTAACATGTCAAAAGGTCTATAAAAGCTAAGGTTGCCTTTTGTTCGGGGCTCAGACTTTTGAGGTGACTTAGCTGGGCCGTTGTGCGAAGCCTACATCCCGAAACTGTGGATCCTTAGTCTCAGCCTGTTCTAACTTAACGGAATGTTTCTGGAGGCCTGCGGCCTCGTTCCTGGTTTTCGCGCTACATTTCTAATCAACTTTATGAGTCTTAATATTTAGTGGGCTAAGTAGTCTACAATAGAAGAAGGGAGTAAGCCTCTAAACTCAAATAAGTCAGAAGGAAACCAGGGACACCTGATGCATGTTGAGAAGGAACTGAGACTTTATCTGAGACTTCAAGGCAATAAAGAAGGATGATTACTATACAAGAAGAAACAGAACTGTTAAGGGAAGAGGAAGAAGCAATATTTTGGTGATTAGACATCTTATAAGCAACACTATTTTTTTTGACCAGGATATTGATCATTTCATTAAATCAGAATCATTTGATAACTGTTAAAATAGATTAAAACTGATCACATGTTATCATTCAGCTTTGTCTTCTTTTCACTTACTATTAAAACATATTTTTTAAAAAAATCAAATCTTAAGCTTTTAGAAAAACGAAGTAACTTACAAATCATAGAGACGTGTTCATTTTATGAACGCAGATTTTTCAGGCTCTAAGTTCATTTTGGTTTTCTGTTTTGTGTACAATCTCATCATTTGTCTGTTTTGGTCTTTGTTCTGCTGACTAACATCCCCATATCCTCTTATTGGATACCTTTAGGTGAAAGCTATTTGGGAGTGTTGCTTCCTCCGTAGAAAAGACGGGTTTTCTCACTAATGCAATAGCATGTTCTTTTAGAGAACATTTCCACGGAAACTGCATGAAATGGTACATTCTTGGGTGCTTATATTTTAACATTCTTTCTACCACTCTATTTTGGATTTCTGAAGTAATCTCAATGAAGATTCCTCTGGGTAATAAATTACTGTCAAGATAAGGCCCATAACTTTATCTCACCCAGCTGAGAATGCAGAGTATTTAAACAGGGCTTCATTTGGCCTCTCACTTTTTAATGTTTAATTCAGTTTGAATTAACCTTTCATGTTTTTCCCTATCATGCATTTTCTAAAAGCACAAAGGTTCCATATTGCTCCTTTTCTCACAAGCCAACACTGTGTTAACTATCTAGTCCTCACTCTCTGCATCAAACTGCATATCCCTTTAGTGATAAATTCCTTCCATTGTTTCAGGACCTGGCTTACACTGGGAGACTTTCTAAAATCTTTTGCTCAAGGGCATACTTTATTTCCAAATTCAGTCGAGTTTAGAAACACAGGAAGTGTTGTCACTGGCGTGTAGCAGGGGGAAAAGAAGAAGGGCAAAATGAGTATTGCATTCTTTCGGTTGCTGCCGGGTTGCCCCTGGGATAGGCTGTGAGGGTTTGCTCATTTGCTTAGGACAAAAACTCAGTCTGGTTTATGGTTATTAATAGGGACAGGTGGCATAAGATGAAGGAGACTTCCCTGTTGATGAGTAACTGGATGCCATGCTTTTCTGTGGGGGAAATCACTCGATTTGGGAGTTAAGTTACTAACAACAGCAGAAGCAAGACACTCTGCGAGAGTGCAATGCCCTGGATTAAAAGAGAAAGAGGTTGGGTGGGCATGGTGGTTCAGCAGCCAGAGTTCTTGCCTTCCATACTGGAGACCCAGGTTAGATTCCTGGTGCCTGCTCATGCAAAAAAAAAAAAAAAGAGAGAGAGAGAAAGAGAGAGAGAGAGAGAAGGAGGTCATGATTTTTACATTAATGACTCCTCCACATTACTTTTCTTTCCTTCCTCTCTTTCTTTCTCCCTCTTTCCTTCCCCCCTCCTAAATCCAAATTATTAGAGAAACTTTATACGCTTAATAAAAATATCAGATAGAAATTATGGCTCAAAAATTTAGCTAAAAGCTAAAAGTATAGGATACTTCAGAGCTGGTGAAAGCATTAAAGTTCTTATATAAATATTGTATGCATAGCTACCCTGACACTGAAGGGAGAAATTTGGCCAGGCTGAGGGGTTTATCTCAGTATATATATATTGGCTAAACCAACATAATCAACATATCATTGTACACTTTTCAAGGCAAAAACTTTTTAGTTAATCTATGGGCCAGCTAGAGAGTCCAAAAGTCAAAGGGAAAAGCTCATACAATTGAAATACTTTGTTGATCTCTATATATATGAACTTTTGTACATCAGGTCTTTGAACCTCAATTCCTAGATCTGTTAAATGGATCTTCACAGAGTTCTTGTACTGATCAATTGAGATTATATTTATAACTACTTCACAGAGTTCTTGTACTGATCAATTGGGATTATATTTATTAAATCACTTGGTATACTAGCCAAACTGTAAGATTCCAGTTATCAGTTAATATAAAGAAGCAGAGGCAACATTAAAAATGGGATTGTAGAATCTATGACATTCAACACTGAGGAGAACTGTAATTTTATCAAGGAGGAGCTTAAAATTTTATCAAGGAACTGTATTTTCTATCAAGGAGAGGCTTAAAATTTCCTAGAGCAAATGATAATTAAGTGAGGTAGCAATGTTATTTCTCAAGATTATACATGGGGGAGGAACAGACATTTTGGAATAAGTAAAAATGTAGTTGCAATAATAGCTATATTCAATTGTAGATATTGGGGACTTTCAAGTGGAAATACCTAGCAGGTAAATGAAAGTTCTGGGAATCAAACCAAGGTCTCCTTCATAGCAGGAAAGAATTCTACCACTGAACCACCCATGCCGTGCAGTAACTGTGTTTTAAGAATAAAATAAATATATGATTTTATTTCTTTCAAATTATGTATATTGTGTTTTCCAACAGATGAAAAAATATTGGGACAGAAATATTTATTAATTCATTTGTATTAAAGACAATAAATGGAACTATTATGTTATTATTTTGGCCAATGACTATGGTAAAAAGCTCTGGAGACCCAATGGGCGTCATGAATCTAGAAAGTTTGGAAACATCTGCCCTTGGTTGAGACTAGGGGAGGGGATCAAATGCCCCCGTGTAGAAAAGAACCTTGGAAAGGAGAAGGGATGAGCTTATTCTAGGACAGCAGTAATTGGGAATGGAATATGTACACTGACATTTTGAAATGAAGAAAAGAGAAATTATAGTTTTTGTTTATTTGTCCAAGATCAATTCAGTGAAGTAGGAACTGAGATTATTTGCTGAAAATAAAAAGGTAGCATTGAATTGAGAGATAATCACACTAGAACAGATTCTGTGTTTTAAAAACATAAAGCATTTCTACCCCTTTCCTTCAACATCTTATACAGTGCTAAGCACATAGTAGGTATTCAAAAAATATTTATTTATGGTTTTAATCTATTATCAATTTTTATGTTTGGGGTAATGAACTCCTTCAGCCATTTTATTGCAACTTTTGGAAAAAGTAAGAGAGAAATAAAACCTATGATTTTAGTGCTTGTCACAATATATCTGATATGTAGTATCTCTAGCTCTGTTTGAAATATGTTTTGTGCACACATACACACACATACAGACACACATTTTCTGTCCAAATAAGTAAGCACAAAGAAGCTGGATTCTGTGAGGTAGAAACATGCTGGTTCTGTCAAGAGCTTCCCACAGCTGCTGACCTAAGATGTGCTGAACAAATTCACATTTTTAACATTGTTCTAATTTAGCAGATCTGTCAAAATTCCCTTTGTCACTCTCCTCACCTATGTTTCTGGCTGTGACTGTCCATAACCTGACCTGAGGCAAGTTTCTTACTCCAATTGTTCTATTTTGAGGTTTGAGAAATGCCGGTGAGAATTAGCAGCAGAAACCAAAAATAGGTATTCAGCTCAAAAGTTCGCCAGTGTTTAAAAGAGATTATGCAGGGAAGCTGAAGGGGAACAAAAAATGTTCTAGTGTTAGAAGTAGGATTAAGTTGCATTTTAAATCAGAAATTCATTCAAATGGTTTGATCATATGCCCTTCCCTGCTCTTCTTTAATGTTTTAATGTCTTGTATTGTCTTTAGAATATAAAGTCTATATTCTTTAAAATAGCATTTAAAACTTTCAACTATTTGCTTGTAATATATCATTGCAACTATTAGAGTTTTGGGGTTAAAATGGACATTGAATTCAAAATCATCTCTACGGGAGTAATAGATATGTAAACATTAGCAAGTTTTTGTAATATCTCTATGCCTTACTTGATTTATAATTTAAAAGAAGATAATATGATTTCTGCTTCCAAGAAGATGGATGAGACATATTTTTCCCTATTCTTCTCACAAAGAACAACTGAAAACATTAGAGAGTAAATATAAAGCAAATATGAAAGACTTTAAAGGTGGAGAAAATAAGGCAGACTGGCTGGAGGCTTCAGTACCCAAGGTGACACAAAGTGGTGAGCTATCTCGGTTTGCTTTTTGATTCATGTATCTAAGTCATGGAGTGGAAGAAACTGGCAATTGAGAAATGACAAAGGACACAGAAAAAACAAACAAACAAACAAACAAAATTTTTAGCTCTCTCTAGCCAAAGAATCAGGAAAAGGACAGTCTAGCAAGAGAGAAAACTTTTAGAAAATAATTGTTCTGTGCAGGCTAATACTACAAAAATTTCTGGACCCAGCACCAGCCATGTTAAATAAGCTGACTGTGGAGCCTGACCTTCCATTTTCACCAGGCAGATATGAGTCGTCAACCCCTCCAGGAAAGTGTCAGAGAAGGTTGAGTAGGGATCCAGGGTCTTCACCATTGCTGGGTGGCAATGAGTCACCCCATTTGTAATACCAGAGTGGATTACAGGAGAAACCTGGGCTTTCACTCCCATTGGGCAGAAAAGCGACAACTTTCTCCCTCCATGCTTGGAGAGAGGCATAAGAAGAGGCATAGAGGAGAGCTAGGAGTTTTAGGACCACCTAGTGGAACAGAAGTCAACCCTCAAGGCATCCGTGTAGGTCACATGGGAGCAGTGAGGAGGGACTCTTGCTTCTCCTAGCTAGCATTGTGTCAGAGAAGGCACAAGAAGGTGTAGAAGTTCCATCCCCACCTAGAAATATTGAAGAAAGCAGTGCCATGAAGTGGTTTAGCTTAAGCAATGGGAATGTAATACTTATGTTTAGAGTCTGGGGAAATGTCCACATCAAGGCTGGCTGCTGTGCCAGCAGTCCTTGGCTCCTCTGACACATGGTAAGGTACATGAGAGGGTCTGCTGGTCTTTCCCTTTTCATCTTATTTCTTGCTTTCAGGTGTTTGCTTTCATGGCTGTTTTTCCCTCTCTCTCTCTCTCTGTATTCATTCTGTTTATAAGGGATATAAATTAAGATATCCCTATTCTATTAAGATATCCCATAATAGAATTAAGTCACATCCTGAATGAGGTGGGTCACACCTTAACTGAAGGAGCCTCATCAAAAGGTCCAACTTACAATGGGTTCATACCTATGGGAATGGATTAGATTTAAGAACATGTCTTTCTGGGGTACATATCGCCTCAAACCATGATGGGACCCATCCCCCTTCCTCAGGTATCGGTGAAGACTTAATGGAACACCTGGATTTCTACCCCCACCTGGGGGTAGTAAGGCAGCAGCCACCCTATCCTGCAGTGTCACTTCAGAAAAAGCAAGATAAAACATATGAATGAAATAATATCCAGAAGCTCATAACCTAATATCCAAGATCTCCAGATTTCAATTGAAAACCACCATCGTATCAAGAACCAAGAGAATTTCAACTTGAATAAAAGGGATAGTTGAGAAATACTATATTAGTTTTCTATTATTGTTGTAACAAACCACAAATTCAGCAACTTAAAACAATGCAAATTTACTATATTACATGTCTGTAGATCAGAAGACCAAAATGATTTTCACTGTGCTAAAATCAAGATATCCACTGGGCTACCTTCCTTCTAGAGGCTCAAAGAGAGAATCTGTTCTCTGGTTTTTCCAGTTTCTAGGTTTATAGGTGGAAAAAGAGATAAAACACAAATTACCACTGTCAGGAATGAAATAGGAGACATCACCACAGAAGCTGCAGACCCCAAAAGAATAATAGAACAATAGGACAAACAACACTACATACATAAATTTTAAAACTTAGATGAAATAGACCAATGTCTCAAAAAGCTCAAACACCACCAGTCACCAAAATACAAAACAGATTCTTTATTAAGGAAATAAAATTTGTAATTGAAAAACTCTCAGACTTCCGGAGAAGATGGCGGCTTAGTAAGACACGCGGGTCTTAGTTCCTCCTCCAGAACAGCTACTAAAGAAATAGAAGCGGTACAGAACAGCTCCTGGAGCCACAACAGAGACCAAAAAGACAGCGTACCCCATTCTGGAACGGCTGAACCGGCTGAACTGGCTGGGAGAATCCGCTGCGGTGAGATCACCGAGGGGCGCATGCTTCCCCGGGCAGGGGCAGCTGGAGGCCGGAGTCCCTCCCTGCCTCCTTCCCGGGTCAGCTGGGAGAATTGGACAGGCAGTTCCCTCAAGCCATGGCGGCCGGCACCCCCGCCCCACGCGCAGCCTCCCGGGCCGGCTGGGAGAATTGGATCAGAGGTCCCCCAAGCCGTGGCGGCCGGCGCCCCTGCCACGATTGGCTTCCTGGGCAGTCTGGGAGATTTGGACCAGCACTCCCCCAAGCCGTGGAGGCTGGCGCCCCCCCTCCACGCATGGATTCCCGGGCTGGCTGGGAGATTTGAATCGGCATTCCCCGAAGCCGGGGCAGCCAGCGCCCTCCCCCATGCGTGGATTCCCGGACCTGCTGGGAGATTTGGATCAGCACTCCCCCAAGTCGCTTTGGCTGGCGATCCTCCCCCACAGCGAGAGTTTTCCAAAGTTAAAGGAGTCACAGCATCTTTTACTGGTGGGACCTGCAGACAGACAAGCACCACGAGCGCCACATACTGGGCAGGATAAGAAAAACAGAGCCCAGAGATTTCACAGGAAAATCTTTCAACCTGCTGGGTCCCACACCCAGGGAAATCTGATTAAATGCCCAGACGCCAGCAGAAAATAACGGATCACGCTAGGAAAATTGAAGATATGGCCCAGTCAAAGGAACAAACCAATAGCTCAAATGAGATACAGGTGCGGAGACAACTAATTCTGAATATACGAAAAGAAATGGAAAACCTCTTCAAAAATCAAATAAATAAATTGAGGGAGGACATGAAGAAGACATGGGCTGAACAAAAAGAAGAAATAGAAAGTCTGAAAAAACAAATCACAGAACTTATGGGATTGAAGGACAAAGTAGAAAAGATGGAAAAAGCAATGGATACCTACAATGGTAGATTTAAAGAGACAGAAGCTAGAATTAGTGAACTGGAGGATAGAACATCTGAATTCCAAAGAGAAACAGAAACTATAGGGAAAAGAATGGAAAAATTTTAGCAGGGGCTCAGGGAATTGAATGATAATAAGAAGCACACAAATATACGTGTTGTGGGTGTCCCAGAAGGAGAAGAGAAGGGAAAAGGAGGAGAAAAACTAATGGAAGAAATTATCACTGAAAATTTCCCAACTCTTATGAAAGACCTAAAATTAAAGATCCTAAAAGTGCAGCGCACCCCAAAGAGAATAGACCCAAATAGGCATTCTCCAAGACACTTACTAGTTAGAAAGTCAGAGGTCAAAGAGAAAGAGAGGATCTTGAAAGCAGCAAGAGAAAAAAAAATCCATCACATACAAGGGAAACCCAATAAGACTATGTGTAGATTTCTCAGCAGAAACCATGGAAGCTAAAAGACAGTGGGATGATATATTTAAATTACTAAAAGAGAAAAACTGCCAACCAAGACTTCTATATCCAGCAAAATTGTCCTTCAAAAATGAGGGAGAAATTAAAATTCTCTCAGACAAAAAGTCACTGAGAGAATATGTGACCAAGAGACCAGCTCTGCAAGAAATACTAAAGGGAGCACTAGAGTCAGGTATGAAAAGACAGAAGAGAGAGGTATGGAGAACAGTGTAGAAAGAAGGAAAATCAAATATGATATATATAATACAAAAGGCAAAATGGTAGAGGAAAATATTATCCAAACAGTAATAACACTAAAGTTAATGGACTGAATTCCCCAATCACAAGGCATAGACTGACAGAATGGATTAAAAAACAGGATCTTTCTATATGCTGTCTACAGGAAACACATCTTAGACCCAAACACAAACATAGGTTGAAAGTGAAAGGTTGGGAAAAGATATTTCATGCAAATAACAACCAGAAAAGAGCAGGAGTAGCTATACTAATATCCAACAAATTAGACTTCAAATGCAAAACAGTTAAAAGAGAAAAAGAAGGACACTATCTACTAATAAAAGGAACAATTAAACAAGAAGACATAATAATCATAAATATTTATGCACCGAACCAGAATGCCCCAAAATACGTGAGGAATACACTGCAAACACTGAAAAGGGAAATAGACACATATACCATAATAGTTGGAGACTTCAATTCACCACTCTCATCAATGGACAGAACATCTAGACAGAGGATCAATAAAGAAACAGAGAATTTGAATATTACAATAAATGAGTTAGACTTAACAGACATTTATAGGACATTACATCCCACAGCAGCAGGATACACCTTTTTCTCAAGTGCTCATGGATCATTGTCAAAGATAGACCATATGCTGGGTCACAAAGCAAGTCTTAACAAATTAAAAAAGATTGAAATCATACACAACACTTTCTCGGGTCATAAAGGAATGAAGTTGGAAATCAATAATAGGCGGAGTGCCAGAAAATTCACAAATATGTGGAGGCTCAACAACACACTCTTAAACAACCAGTGGGTCAAGGAAGAAATTGCAAGAGAAATTAGTAAATACCTCAAGATGAATGAAAGCGAAAACACAACATATCAAAACCTATGGGATGCAGCAAAGGCAGTGCTAAGAGGGAAATTTATTGCCCTAAATGCCTATATTACAAAAGAAGAAAAAGCAAAAATTCGGGAATTAACTGTCCACTTGGAAGAACTGGAGAAAGAACAGCAAACTAACCCCAAAGCAAGCAAAAGGAAAGAAATAACAAAGATTAGAGCAAAAATAAATGAGATTGAGAACATGAAAACAATAGAGAAAATCAATAAGACCAGAAGTTGGTTCTATGAGAAAATCAATAAGATTGATGGGCCCTTAGCAAGATTGACAAAAAGAAGAAGAGAGAGGATGCAAATAAATAAGATCAGAAATGGAAGAGGAGACATAACCACTGACCTCACAGAAATAAAGGAGGTAATAACAGGATACTATGAACAACTTTACGCTAATAAATACAACAATTTAGATGAAATGGACGGGTTCCTGGAAAGACATGAACAACCAACTTTAACTCAAGAAGAAATAGATGACCTCAACAAACCAATCACAAGTAAAGAAATTGAATCAGTCATTCAAAAGCTTCCCAAAAAGAAAAGTCCAGGACCAGACGGCTTCACATGTGAATTCTACCAAACATTCCAGAAAAAATTAGTACCAACTCTGCTCAAACTCTTCAAAAAAATCGAAGTGGAGGGAAAGCTACCTAATTCATTCTATGAAGCCAACATCACCCTCATACCAAAACCAGGCAAAGATATTACCAAAAAAGAAAACTACAGACCAATCTCTCTAATGAATGTAGATGCAAAAATTCTCAACAAAATTCTAGCAAATCGTATCCAACAACGCATTAAAAGAATTATACATCATGACCAAGTAGGATTCATCCCTGGTATGCAAGGATGGTTCAACATAAGAAAATCAATTAATGTAATACACCATATCAACAAATCAAAGCAGAAAAATCACATGATCATCTCAATTGATGCAGAGAAGGCATTTGACAAGATTCAACATCCTTTCCTGTTGAAAACACCTCAAAGGATAGGAATACAAGGGAACTTCCTTAAAATGATAAAGGGCATATATGAAAAACCCACAGCCAATATCATCCTCAATGGGGCAAAATTGAAAACTTTCCCCCTAAGATCAGGAATAAGACAAGGATGTTCATTATCACCACTATTATTCAACATCACGTTGGAGTTTCTAGCCAGAGCAATTAGACAAGAAAAAGAAATACAAGTCATCAAAATTGGAAAGGAAAAAATAAAACTATCACTGTTTGCAGATGATATGATACTATATGTCAAAAACCTGGAAGAATCCACAGCAAAACTACTAGAGCTAATAAACGAGTACAGCAAAGTGGCAGGTTACAAGATCAACATTCAAAAATCTGTAGCATTTCTATACACTAGCAATGAACAAGCTGAGGGGGAAATCAAGAAACGAATTCCATTTACAACTGCAACTAAAAGAATAAAGTACTTAGGAATAAATTTAACTAAAGAGACAAAAGATCTATACAAAGAAAACTACAAGAAGCTGTTAAAAGAAATCACAGAAGACCTAAATAGATGGAAGGTCATACCGTGTTCATGGATTGGAAGACGAAATATAGTTAAGATGTCAGTCCTACCTAAATTGATTTACAGATTCAATGCAATACCAATCAAAATCCCAACAACTTATTTTTCAGAAATAGAAAAACCAATAAGCAAATTTATCTGGAAGGGCAGCGTACCCCGAATTGCTTGAAGTATCTTGAGGAAAAAAAACGAAGCTGGAGGTCTCATGCTGCAGGACTTTAAGGCATATTATGAAGCCACAGTGGTCAAAACAGCACAGTATTGGCATAAAGATAGATATATCGACCAATGGAATTGAGTAGAGTGCTCAGATATAGACCCTCTCATCTATGGACATTTGATCTTTGATAAGGCAGTCAAGCCAACTCACCTGGGACAGAACAGTCTCTTCAATAAATGGTGCCTAGAGAACTGAATGTCCATATGCAAAAGAATGAAAGAGGACCCGTATCTCACACCCTATACACCCTATCAAAATGGATCAAAGATCTAAACATTAGGTCTAAGACCATAAAACAGTTAGAGGAAAATGTAGGGAGATATCTTAAGAAACTTACAATTGGAGGCGGTTTTATGGAACTTAAACCTAACGTGAGAGCACTGAAGAAAGAAAGAAAGAAATGGGAGCTCCTCAAAATTAAACACTTTTGTGCATCAAAGAACTTCATCAAGAAAGTAGAGAGACAGCCTACACAATGGGAGACAATATTTGGAAACGAGATATCAGATAAAGGTCTAGTATCCAGAATTTATAAAGAGATTGTTCAACTCAACAACAAAAAGACCGTTGACCCAATTACAAAATGGGAAAAAGACTTGAACAGACACCTCTCAGAAGGGGAAATACAAATGGCCAAAAGGCACATGAAGAGATGCTCAATGTCCCTGGCCATTAGAGAAATGCAAATCAAAACCACAATGAGATATCATCTCACACCCACCAGAATGGCCATTATCAACAAAACAGAAAATGACAAGTGCTGGAGAAGATGCAGAGAAAGAGGCACACTTATTCACTGTTGGTGGGAATGTCAAATGGTGCAACCACTGTGGAAGGCAGTTTGGCGGTTCCTCAAAAAACTGAATATAGAATTTCCATACGACCCAGCAATACCACTGCTAGGTACCTACTCAAAGGACTTAAAGGCAAAGACACAAACGGACATTTGCACACCAATGTTTATAGCAGCATTATTTACAATTGCAAAGAGATGGAAACAGCCAAAATGTCCATCAACAGAAGAATGGCTAAATAAACTGTGGTATATACATACAATGGAATATTATGCAGCTTTAAGACAGAGTAAACTTATGAAGCATGTAATAACATGGATGGACCTAGAGAACATTATGCTGATCGAGTCTAGCCAAAAACTAAAGGACAAATACTGTATGGTCCCACTGATGTGAACCGACATTCGAGAATAAACCTGGAATATGTCATTGGTAACAGAGACCAGCAGGAGTTAGAAACAGGGTAAGATAATGGGTAATTGGAGCTGAAGGGATACAGACTGTGCAACAGGACTAGATACAAAAACTCAAAAATGGACAGCACAATACTACTTAATTGTAATGTAATTATGGTAAAACACTGAATGAAGCTGCATCTGAGCTATAGTTTTTGTTTGTTTGTTTGTTTGTTTGTGTTTTTTGTTTTTTTCTTTTTCCTTTTTTTAATATATATATATATTTTTATTATTATTATTGTTTTTATTTTTTTCTATATTATCATTCTATATCTTTTTCTGTTGTTTTGCTAGTTCTTTTCCTAAATCGATGCAAATGTGCTAAGAAATGATGATCATACACATATGTGATGATATTAAGATTTACTGATTGCATATGTAGAATGGAATGATTTCTAAATGTTGTGTTAATTTTTTTTTATTAATAAAAAAAAAACTCTCAAAAAGAAGTCTCCAGGAACTGATACTCTTGTGGTTGAAATCTACAAAAAATTAAAGAAAAATTAACACCAATTCTATACAATCTCTTCCAAAAAATAGAAGAGGGTGGAAGACAACCCAATTTATTTTTATAGGATTACTATAAAAGCTAGGATTACTCTGATATCAAACCAGACAAAAACATGACAAAAAATGAAAGAAAATTATAAAAACTAGACACTACTGTCACACATTAAAAAAGACATGAAAATTTATGTTTTATAAATATAATTAAGCAATATACAAGAAGATTTACACACTATGACTAAATGGTTCTTATTGTAAGATCTAAAGCTGATTTTAGTTTTTCTAAAATCAATCAATATAATCCACCATATTAACTGCTCAAAGAAGTAAAATCATATGAGCACATCAATTGATGCACAAAAATCACTTGACGTAATTCAATATGTATTCATGACAAAAACATTCAAGATATGTAAATATAAGGGAAGTTGCTCAACATTATAGATGGTATTTTCAAAACACCTATGACTAATCTTATCCTTAGTGTTTTCCTGATCCCTTGCTGATCAGGAAAAAAGTAAAGATGTCTGTTCTCACCACTCCTATGTAGCAAGTTACTGGAAGTTCTAACTAATGCAAAAAGGAAGGAAAAGGAAAGGAAAGGCATAGATATTGTGAAGAAAAAAATATAACCATTCCTATTTGAAGATAACATGATTGTTTATATAGAAAAATGCTAAAAAATTTTTTAAAATACTCATCAAATTGTAAAGTGAGGGCTGGCCAGGGTGGCTCAGCAGTCAGAGTTCTCATTTGCCATGTTGGAGACCCAGGTTAGATTCCCGGTGCCTGCCCATGCAAAAAAAATTGTAAAGTGATTTTGGCAAGGTAACAGGATACAAGATAAACATTCAAAAATCAATTGCATTATAAACTAGACTTGAGAACATGAACACTGACATTTACAAGAGCACACATTTTGCGCATGTACAAAAAGATGTACAGGACTCAGATGCTGAAAACAACATCACAATGAAGAAATTGAAAAAAATAAATGGAGAGATGTTGTGTTTGATTGGACAACTCAACATAACAAAGATGTCTATTCTCTTAAGATTGATAAATAATTATAATTCCCTAAAAATCATAGTAAATGTTTTGTAGATGTAGGCAAGATCATTCTAAAATTTATATATAAATGTAACTAGAACATGCAAAATAATTTTGTAAAAGAATAATAAAGTGGAAAGAAGATTTTTCATATATTTAGAGTAATAATGAATGTGTGATTTTGGCAACCTAGTTCAGTTGAACAGAAAGAGAGACCAGAAATAGACTTTTACAATATACACAGCTGGTTGTTGATGAAAGCACAAAAGCCGTTCAATAGGGAAAGGGGAGTCTATTCAACAAATTGTGCTGGGAAAATTAGTCAACCAATAATGGCAAAAAAAAAAAAAGATCTTTCACCTAACTCTCACACCTTACACAAAAATGAACAAAAAATGGATCATGGTCTTAAATGTACAGTATATAAAAGTATATAATATTAAGAAAAAAATCTTCAGGATCTAAGGCCAAATGGATTGTAGACATGACACTAAAAGCACAATCTAAAAAATTAAAAATTGTTAAATTGGATTTCTTCAAAATTAGAAATTTTTCTATGAAATGCTGGTTAAGAGGATGAAAAGACAAGCTATACCCTGGGAGCAAATATTTTCAAACAATATATCTGACAAAGGGCTAGTAACTTGAATATATAAAGAACTCCCCCCAAATAATAACAGGTCCCTACACACAAACAGTCCAACTTATTTTAAATGGGTAAAATATATCAACAGACTTTTCACCAATAGTATATATGGATCACAAATAAATACATGAAAAGAATGATATTCAATATAATTAACCTTTATGGAAACACAAATTAAAACCACAAAGAGATACCACAAATAACAATAAAAGAATGGATTAAAAAAAAAGTGACAACACCAAAAATGAAAAGAAAATTAATTACTTACACATATTTTTGATGAGCATGAAAAGTTAAAAGGCTGCACCAGAAAACGGTCTGATATTTTCTTAAAAATCTAAACATGCAGCTACTACATTATCTAGCAATTGCATTCACGGACATTTATCTGCTAGAAATGAAAATTGATGATTAGACAAAGCTTGTCTACCGAATAGTCCCAGCTGCTTTATTCAGAGTAGCCTAGAACTTGAAACAACCTTGATGTCTTCCAATGAGTGAACGACGAAATGAACTGTGATTCATCAAACCATGGAATATTACTCAGCAACAACAAGGAAAGCAGTATTGATACATGCAACAACTTGAATGAATCTCTAGGGAATCAGGCTGAGTGAAATAAAACCAATGCCCAAAGGCTGCAAATTGCAGGGTTCCATTTATACATCATTTTTGAAATGACAAAATTATGGGAATGGAAGGCAGTTTGTTGCCAGATGTTCAGGAGGGATGGGAGTGGGAGAGAAATGGCACCATGTAGTATCCTTGAATGAAAGCCCTGCTTGACCTCTTGATTGGTCAACCCCCAAATCCTGCCTGCAGTACTGAAGTATAAGTTTGTTAATAACTACTACTGGGGGATCTGGGGGAAACATACATGTATCTCTCTGTATTATTTAACTACATATGTTTAAATCAAAATTAAAAGTTATGTTTTTTTTTCAAAACAACATAGTAATGATTATTTCTTAGGTTTATTTTCATTATGAAATATATATGATGTTTGCAGGAACCTGGTTTTTAGCCTGGTATTTGGCAAAAACTCACTGTATCCTACTTGCTTTCCTTTTTCTATCTTCTTCCCCTCTATAGAGGCACATGGCATCTGGCAAGCTAAACTTCTCCCTCCACTGGTGTAATTCATGCTCTTTTTTAACTTTGATGAACATGTCATCCTGGACTCTTTCAGGAGGGACCACCCTCTTATATTTCAGTTGTTAAGTGTAGGTAACCCTCTTATATTTCAGTTGTTGAGTGTAGGAAAGCCTCAGGCTCAGCAATAGGGTTACACATAGACTGTTCAAGGCTGTAAAGAGAAGAAGTTAGATTTTGTTAGCATGTTTTGGAATCTCAGGGAGGGAGACAAGGAGGCCGATAGTCTATCTTACTAAGTGTGTCAGTTTGAAATGTTTATGTACCCCAGAAAAGTCATGTCTTTTAATCCTGATTCAATATTGTAGGGTGGAAATCCTTTTGATTATGTTATCTCCACAGAGATGTGATATTCCCAGTTATGGGTGTGGCTATTGATGAGATTATTTCCAGGGAGATATGTCACACCCAATTGTGGGTATGGCTTTTTGGTTAGATGAAGATGTGACCCTGCCCATTCAAGATGGGTCTTGAATTAGATTATAGAAAAGACAGAGCTGATGCAGATGCTTAGGGAATGGTTGTTTCAGAGCTGAAAAAGAACCCAGATATTTGGAGATGCAGGTCCCAGCAGACCTTACGAGGTGGTGCCTTACCATGAGATGCTAAGCAAGCCAGAATTCAAAGTTGTGTCCTGGAGGAGCTAAGTGAAGGTCCCCAGACGCCAAGTGAGGAAACAGAGGCTGAAAACATCAGAGGAATAAGGTACCAGCAGATGCCGGCTATGTGCCTTCCCAGGTGATAAAGGTGTTCTGGACTGCATCAGTCTTTCTTGAGTGTAGGTAACCTCCTGCTGGTGCCTTAGTTTGGACATTTTCTCAGCACTAAAACTTTAAACTTGTAACTTATAAAATTCCCTTTTCAAAAACCATTCCATTTCTGGAATATTGCATTCTAGCAGCTTAACAGACTAATAGGCTAATCACCCTGCCTCCGTGGGAGGTTCTTCAGGTCCAATAGCTGACTAATTTGCTAAGTGCCATCTTGATGGTACTTTCAAGACTCTGATAAACATGCGAACTGAATCCCAATTTTCAAGCCAGAGGTTGGACATTTCCCCTTCCAATAGGCTACCTCCATCTTCCACAGTCACAAATAAATCTTATTACAAGCAGTGTGTAACTGGGAATTAAAGGGACAACAATTTTCAGGTCTCATCAAGGACCCTGGACCTACAATGTGGTATGCCTTTGTAGCACCAAGAGTTGACCCCAAATTACCTCCTTTCTTCTACAAAAGAGTGGAAATTTCTATAGAGACAGAGTCACAAAAGTAAACAAATGCAAACATTAATGTTTTTCTTAACCTCCCTAAATTTAGAAGAAAAACAAGGTGAGGAAATTCAAGGAGAGGAGAAAGGAGTCAGGTCCTGGTTGCCCCAAGCAGTAGATTCCTGTCCAGCAGGGAAGGGGAGCAGAGGGGTAAGGCTCCTCCTGAAGCCACAGCCCATTTAGCTGGAGGACAAAAGCTAACAGTACCTATGGCAGATCTCCACCAGGGCACTGATGGGGAAGCAGAGTCAGCCTCCAGAAGCTCTTCCTCTTAATTGGAAGCTCATGTCGGTGTAATCCAAATCTTTTGGCAGATCAAGCAAGCAGTCATTCCAGGGTTTGGCTGCCTCTGGAATGGTTATCCATCAGTCTTCTAAGAATATATTGCTAATACCAATCATTCTCCACAAAGCATTTTCATCTCCATAAAACACTGAATTATAAGCAGCTGCTTTCAGACTGCGGCCTCCTGGCTTAAATTAATTTAAAAACTGGTATCATAACTTGAAAACCTGGGTAGTTCTTATACTCATGAGGATAGAGTAGGCCATTAAAAAGGAAATGAAAAGGTATTAAGAGAACAGCTGTCCTTTAACCTTGCTAACCCTAGACAAGCTGAGGCCCAGAGAGCACTAGCAGCAGGTTATACATAGGCCAGGTCCACCCAACAGTGCTGGAATGATAATACAATGATCTAAAGACTCCCCCAAATGGCAGGGTTTTTTGAGAACCTGCTCTGTACTCCAGTTCTGTGCTAAATGCTGGGTAGACATTGGGAATTGGGATAGAGTATGGTTAGAAAACCAAATCCAAATCCCTGAAACTTCAGCCTATGTTGGATACAATTTCCAATGGATATATGAGGATGAATATGTATGTATGTGTGTGTGTGTGTGTGTTAGAATATAGATCAATACCTCAACCTATCCTCTCCGCTAATACTCCTTTGGTTATTGCAACACAAAATCCTAAGGAGTCCCTTTTCTGGTCAGTTATTCTCAGCATCATGAGAACCCTATAGGCTTCTTTTCTTATTCTTAATAATAGGAAGAATACTAAACTGAGAAGTAGTAGTGATAGAAATGATTATCATAGGCAGTCAACATTTTCTCAGTACTTCTGTTTATCAGATTTCATTATGCCCACAAACACTGTGGATTTGATACTATTAGGTTTATTTTTGTTGTTGTTTTATAGATGAAAAAGTCCACGAAGTTATAAGGAGCTACCCAAGGTCAGTCAAGTTAGGGCTAACTTATAACTTGGATTTGACTCAAGAAAACTAGACTTAATTCTTTGCTTTTTACCATGAATGCCCTCTTTGCCCCTTTTCTCCAAAGTTAACTCCCTGATACTGTCCTTTCAAATGGCAGAGCAAGGCAGATGCATTTATCAGGGAAAGTAGAGTCCTTCTCTATACTGTGCAGCTGATACCTCTCCTTTCTTCCAAACCTACTACAGTTCCCAAGGGGAAGATATCTAAGGGGTTTTCATCAGCCGATCACATAGCAGGAAAAAGAGGAAAAAAAGGGTAGACATTCTAATTTGTCTCTCTTTCACTGGAAAGAACCTTCTACTTTCCATTTCATTCCTAGGGGTGAAGTCAGCAAATGCCAAAGGTTAAAGGAACTCCCCAAATAGGTGGTGGGGAGATGCTGAAAGAAATTTGACCTTTGCTTAGAGTATCATAGCTGCTGTTTTGCCAAAACTTTTGCCACTGGCCACAGGCAGATGCTGCAGTCTGTCTGAGACCTCTGTGCTAAGTCAAACAGTCTGTCTAAGACCCCTATGCTAAGTTAAACAGTCACACAGAGGAAGAGGAGGGACCTACAACCATGCCCTTGTGACTGCACTTGCACCTACAGCATCCCACTAATAGCCTTTCTCAGACAAAGACAATATTGTTCCATTATATACCGTGTGAGGAGAGGTCCTCAAATTCCCATTTATTAATACAGAATGGCTTCACAGGTTGCCCAGAGCTTTAGTGTTGATATTTGCTTGCATTTCAAAGTAATAGAGTCATTTATTTCCTTTATAGCTGCCCAGCAATTTTAGGTAACGCTTTTATATCTCCTCTCTTGTGAAGACATTGGTGCTTTTATTCAGCATATACCAAACTTCAGGAAGCTGGCAGCCCTTTGTACAACCATCAGGGAAATCACTGATTTTGATAGATTTGGGTTCTTTTCTCCATCCTCAGCTCATACTTTCTATTAATAAAATATTTCAATGGGTTTAGAGCTTCTGCTGGGGAACAGAAATCCCGAAGTAAGAATGCTAAAAGGACAAGGGAGTCAGTCTTCTTGATTTCATTAGACACTTGAGAGACAACTAAAAAATAAAAAATGGGAACAGTTCTCACCATCTCTACATCAGTGGTATTTTTCCCCGGGGTTTTCCACTCTAGTACATCATCTGTATGGATTTCTGGATAAGACTTCCAAAACGTAAGGTTCACAAATCATTTCTGTTATTAGCATCCATTAACTATTGGTTTGAAGGCCCAGGGAAATAAACTGTAGGATTTTAGCATGGCACTGAAAGTTGTTTTCCTTCTCGACCCTGTCATCTTCTCCAGCCATTTCTGATTGCTTCACTCTTTATCCACACCCTCTTCTTCCCATTCTAAATTATAAGCCCTAACAAACTAGATTACTTAGCATTTACTTTTCTGAATTGCCTCATTCTTATCTCTGTCCTTCATGTACTTGGGATCGAGTCAGACCTTCCCTGGGCTTTCCCTTACATGTCTACACTTAGAATCAGTTGTCTTCATTGGTGGAGTTGCTTGTAGGAACTAACAGATTTCACAGTAGCGACTGAAGGGGCAAGGCTAGCCATCTTTTTGTCAGTCTCAGGCTAACAGCATTTATTTAGACCTCTCTGTGACACAAAGTTTTAAATCAGGCTTTATATGAATGTGTGACAATTAACCACTATGCTGGGGATTTTAACCCTAGTTGGCAATTTTGATTCCACGGAAAATTACAAATACAGTGTCTGTTCCCCAAACCCATCATAATGTCAGAGGACGTACACACACACTGGCACACACACACACACACTCAGTAGTCTCATTAGTTCTTTCATTCCTTCATCATGAGTTTATTGAGCACCTACATGTGCTCACTCCTGTTTGGGTCTTGTGGAAACAAATGCCAACACAACATGACTGACTCATAGCTACATTTGAAAATCAGCAAACATATGCATTTTTATAACACAAAACAATAAATATCGTGGGTGTTTAGGAATGATAAGACATAGACCCAGGAAGCTACTGGAGATTGTAGCGACCATGTACTATCTCCAGCAGGCTTTCTGTCGAGGTTTGCCTCTAATGGGGCTCACTAATTTCTGCAGCACCTGATCTGGCATTTGCTGTCTTTTACCTATGTTCCTTCTGTTCTTATTTAAGTCATCCCTTGGGTTCTTCCTTTTAAAACTTGAGTTCTCAGAGACAGGAAGGGCATAAGGACTCCTAGAAAGTTCAGGATAAAGGGTGAAGAATGGAGCTTGTCCAATTTAAGCTACAGTGAAATTTGGGAGTAAACAGAAAGCAATTATATAGTTGTCAAGGCACCAGGGCAGAGGGGCCAGCATCTCCACACCACTTTTCCAGCAGCTGCTACAAATGTTTAATGATAATTGATTTTGACACCATTATTTACAGGTCTAATTTTTACCCATGCAGTATTCTATTTGACAAAAAAAATTACATTAAGAACATCTGCTAATCATCTTCTTCAGCTAATTTAAAAGAAAATATTCTAATAGTACTTATATATTTTCTCATTTGGTAAGTATTATGAATTTTAATTAACATCTTAATTAGATGCTATTATCTGCGCCTGGCACAGATACATTATTTGAAACCAAATGTTGATTATTATATTGATATGTGTTCTTTGTTCTATTAGTTTTTTTCTCAAGAAAACAAGTAGCTGGTATCTTTTTTTTCTATTTAATAAAGGCTTCTCTGCAGCAAAACATGTGTCACTTATTTGCATATTTTCTGGACTGTGAATTTTGCATCTGCCTCCTACACAGCCTCTCTTTGCTGGATGCTGCTCCTTTTCTTAAGACCCCCAGAACCCTTGTTATTTTCACCTAAACCCCCATGCCCATGCCCCAGATATTCACAGAATGCACATCAGATTCTGGGTTGACAGTGAGGATGTAGAAGGGATATAATATAGAACCTGAATGGTAGATGGAAATGCCTTCATTACACAATAAATGAACCATAACACCACGTGGTTTTTAGAATGATGAATGTAAAAGTTCCTATCTACCTTTTCAAAATCAACTTTTTGTGCAAGAATAGCATGCCTGAGAAGTAGGTGGAAGTGGAAACTGAGCTAAGTCCTACCAAGACATATGAGATTATGCACACAACATATGAGACCTGGAAACAATTTCTTGCTTATTTTGCTGTTTATGATGTAAGTCCCTTAATAAATGGAAAATAAAAACTACTTTTTCTCCCCCATAGTCTGTACAAGTAGTTGGAATATGGTTAAAGCTTATTGTATGCAATTGCAGGGTAGATTAACAGAAGCGAGAGCAGGAGGAGAAGGAAGCAAAGCCAGAGAATTTATTAAATATGTATAATTTATGAAACGTGTATAGTTGGTCCCTGTGTTGTGTGTGGTTGATTGGTGTTAAATTATTATCTTGAATACCATACTCTAGAATGTGACTTACAGGATTAAAATGACTGGGAAACTAATATCATAATTTGCAGACTTTTTTTTTTTCAGCCAGAGTTCCAAATTTGATTTAGATTTGGGCAATTAGATTTGCTTACATCTATTTTTTTCTGAGACAGGTTATAATAGGTGTGTCTTATGGTTTTAGAGATGGCAGCATAGAATAGTCTTCCTGATTGGGACAATATCCCAAATTAGATGATGTCTTGATTGTAAAAGTATACTGATCATAGATAGAAGAGGCAGCAGTTCCCTTGGCAGCTCAGGTCCCTGGTGTAGCTTTGGGAGTAATGCTGAGAAACTCAATCTCCTCGCCATACCTAAAAAATGTCACATACTATAATAAATCTCTTCAACTTATACTAGTTGAACTAAAATCTGTTCTTTGTAACTGAGCTGTTACAAAGGCAGTCTTAAATCCATTCATAATTGCCTACTTCTATACAATATTTCTTTGTTGGCTATTATAATGGCTACTTGATGAATTTTAAATTCTTTAGTTTCTCATTTGGGAGAATTCACACTTTAAAAATGAACTCCTAGGGACAAAAATCATAACCACAGAAGGAAAAGAAAGATAGATAGTAAGTGGCCAGTTGGTGAGAGAAAGTCTTTTGGTCTGGGGACCATTACTGTGTTTTCTTTATAATTCCTTATAGAGTTAATATTTCAGATAGTTTACCACAGCAGGTAGTAATAAAATGCCTATTTTTATTGCACTTTATATTATGAAATATTTTAAACATAATAAATAGTACAAACAGTTTAATAAATTAGATACCTATAAATGAATTTAAAAAGTATCAAATCATGGTCAGGGTTGCTTCATGTATACCAATGCCCACTTATCCCAAATTTGGTTATTTTTAGGAAAGTCTCAGATCATGTTGTAAACACGATGTTGATAAATAACTAGCCACATTTCCATGATCAAATCTATAATTAATTAGCAATCCTTTCATATATATCATCAAAAATACGTATAGTTAGAAATTCCCTGATTGCCATTTATTTAAAATCTGCCTGTTTGAATTTGGATTTCAAATGTATGGCAATCGACTGGTATGTCTCTTAATTTCCTTTTGAATTACTGATTTCTGTTCAATCACTTTTTATTCTTTTCTTCTATAGTTATTTGAAGAAACTAAGTATTCATCCTGCGGCGTTACCCAGTGAGTTGTTTATTTTTAATTATTTTTTTCTTATTGCATCTCCTTTGTCTCATTTAACATGTTTTCTGTTCCCAGTATTACCTGTAAATTGGCTTGTATGTTTTATAGGCCTGATCACACTCAGAATTGGTTATTTTGGCAAGAATGCTTCATAGGTAGGTTGTGTATTTCTATTAGGAAACAAGGATATCTGATTAATTCTAATTGTGGTGATGTTAGCCACTATTGAAGTTAGCTAAATAGATCCATGAATTCTTTAGACATTGCTGATGAGCTATTCTATTTTTGCCATATGTTTATAACTCCTCATCCATTATTTGGATACATTTAAGTATAGTGCATTGAAGAAGGGGAAAATAAATTCTTGATTCTTTTCCTTTATGTATAAATTTTCAAAATCATCAGTTATTGCCTTAGTATCCTCTAAATCAAATCATAGATTTAGTCATATTTAATAGACATCAATTTTTTGCAGCATTTTACATTATCAATATTCAATTTGTCTCGTCTGTCATCAGAGGGTTTCTTTTTGAGATGATTGTTGAGTAACTTTACAAAATTCTTCCAGTCTTTGATACCTTCTTGTTTTCTGATATGACAATACATTCTGTGTTCAAATCTTACTTTTCCCTTTCAACCATTTCTCTAAGGGGTCCTGTAGCTATTAGTAGGAAATGACATTTAGGAGCACAGATTACCTGCTAGGGGTCCACATTTTCACTGGCTTAGTTTTATTTCTTAATACTGTTCAGTGGGACAACTACATACTGGCATTTTCAACTGAAATTCGGGACTTATAAATCTAGGGGAGGTTACCAATAACTCCTTTTTCATGATTTTCAAGGACACCAAGAAAATGACTCATTGCTTTATCCCATAAGACATACTCAACAACCTCAGAAAAATAATACCAGTATCTGTTTAAAATAAATAGAAAGAAGCCAGTGTTAGAAAAAATGTGGAGAAAGAGATGTACCAATTCACTTTCGGTAGAGGTGCAGCCCCTTGGAGGACAGGGTGGTAGTTCCATGGGAGGCTAAGGGTGGAGTTGCCTTATGATCCTGAAACCTTAATGCTCAGTATATACCTCGAGGAACTGAGTGTGGGATCACAAATGGACATTTGCATATTGACGTGTATGGTGACAGTGTTCATGATATGCAATGGATGGAGGTGGCCTACTGGTACAATGACTGAGGAATGGGGGGATCTGAGGTGTCTACATACAGAGGAGTACTGAGTGGCTGCAAGAAGAAATGGAGCTGTGATGCATGCAACTAGGTGATAAAATTAAGGATTGCAAAGGAAATGTCAGGAACAAAAATGACGAATATTATCATACTTCAATCATATAGACAAATTACAATATAAAACTCTGTGAACTAAAGTTGAGAGCATGGTTTATCAGGTTGGGGCTTATTGTAAAGAGTCCTAGATTGTAAACTCTTACAGTAGTCAAATTCTGAGATAGTGAATTGTTTGTATATAACGTGGTCTTTCCCAGAAACTTCAGGCATTTATGTGACAGCTAAGACTCAGAGATAGAGCTCTGAAGCTATTAAAGTTAGCAGTACTTCATGCAGGAACTGTTTAAAAAGTTGAAAAAGTGCTTCAAATGGAGATATGAATGAAGCTGATTTGGATAAGATTAAGGTAGATTAGAATACATGGTAAAGGATGATATTGTCCATATGTTAAAACTTCAACTTCTCTGTGTGAAACTAAAAGGGGAGATGTTTATTGGGTACAAAATTTATATTTTGGGTAGTGCATTTCATAATATTTTTTCTTTTTTCTCATACATGGGCAGACACCAGGAAATGAACCCAGGTCTTTGGCATGGCAGGCGAGAACTCTGCCACTGAAACCACTGCAGCCTGCCTGCATTTCCTAATTTAACTTGTATGGTCAGTTTAGTCAAACATACATGGACTCTTGGATACAGCGTGAAATTTTGTTGGTTTGTCCAGGTTACTGGGAGGACCCAATAAATCCCAGAGGAATTTGGGCAGTGAATAAAGAAGTATTTGCTAAGTTCCCTTGGGGGACTGGGAGAAAGAGGAAATATTCAACTTCCCCATTTGGAAAATTTCTGATATTCTTACAAGCAGTGGGGACAATCAAATCAATAGACTGAGCCTTCTATCTTGGGGTCTGCCCAAATGAAACTTAATCTTGCAAAGGATAGGTGAAGCCTAATAATAATTATGCCTAAGAGACACTCCCAGGGAACCTCTTTTGTTACTCAAACGTGGCCTCTCTCTCTAAGTCAACTAAGCAGGTGAACTCACTGCCCTGCCCCCTACGTGAGACATGACTCCCAGGGGAGTAACTCTTCTGGCAACATGGGACAGAAATCCTGGGATGAATTGGGCCCAGTGTGAAGGGATTGAGAAAGCCTTCTTGACTAAAAGGGAGAAGAAAGAACTGAGACAAAATAAAGTTTCAGTGGCTGAGAGATTTCGAACATAGTTGAGAGGTCATCTAGGTGGTTATTCTTATACATTTTATAGATATCATTTTTTAGTTAATGGTGTATTGGAGTGGGTGGAGGGAAGTACCTGAAACATTTGAGCTGTGTTCCAGGAGACTTGATTCTTGAACATGATTGTATAAAGACATAACAATTACAACGTGACCATGTGATTGTGAAAACCTTGTGTCTAATGCTTCTTTTATCCAGGTTATGGACAGAAAGGGAAAATAAATTGGGTAGATAGAAATACTATTGGTCAATGATAGAGTAAGGTTTATGGTATATATGAGTTTTTTTTCTTTTTCTTCTTATTTCTTTTTCTGGAGTAATGCAAATGTTCTAAAAAATGATCATAGTGATGAATACACAACTATGTGATGATACTGTGAACCATTGATTGTGTACCATGAATGGAATGTATAGTATGAGGATTTCTCAATAAAAATTAAAAAAAAATAATTATAACAGTATCACCTTCAACAATATGACTATTAAAAACATTTACAGCTGTTGTTGTGTTTTGTTTTGCATTTATTTTCTTTTTCCTTCTAGTATAATCCACTGGGATAACAGTAAAGCCACTGCATTTTACATAGTTGGAAATAATTCTTCTTGATTCAATTTTGCTACCATTTTGAGATGCAGTTATGTGTATTTAATTCATTTTGCTAATCCTTGGCATATTGTATTTCATTTTGTAATTACATAAAATATTCATATACTTACAAAGTCAAATCTGTAAAACCTCATATGTTCAGAGAAGTCGAGCTTCTTTTCAAGTTCCCTCCATCTGTTGCCCTTCATCTACACAAAATGAAACCTCAGTTTAATTTCCTGGTCTGTTTTTCTTGTAAACATGAACAAACACGTTGGGTATGCATATATATTGTGTGCACATATACACATACACTTTCTTAGATAAACAGTAATGAACTATACAGTTTTGCCCACCTTGTTGCTTTCTCCGCTTATTTTCAAGACATCATTCTAATAATATATAGTAAATCCTTCTTTATTTTTCAAAGATGCCTATATACCTTCATTAACATCTCCCAGAGTTTATTCAATCCTTCTCCTCCATCATTTTGGTTGTATCCATCTTTTGTTGTTCCCAATAAGTTTGCAGTGAATGGCCTTGTTCCTACATCTTGCAATAGATTTCTAGAATTGGAATTGCATGGATCAAAGGGTAAATGTACAAATAAATTTGGAAAATATTGCCACATTCCCCCACCATGGATAATGTATCATTTTCCATTTCCATGGGTGATATTTCCCTTTAGTTTTGACAATAAAATATTTTGTCAATTTTGCGATTTTGCCTTTGTGCTAGATAAGAAATGATACACAGTAATATTTTAAATTGTCGTTTATCTTATTAAATTCTTGTGTCATAATTTCTAACACATTTTGCTATAGACATTTTGATATTTATCACCATATGCTTATCTCTTTGGGGAAGATTAGTTTCCCATATTAGGCATATCAACTTTTGTAAGTGATATAAATTATAATTGACATTGAAGTCTTGTGTTTTGGTTTGTTAAAGCTGCTGGAATGTAATATAGTGGAACTGGACTGGCTTTTCAAAGGAGATTTGTTAAATCACAAGTTACAATTCTAAGGCTATAGTAATGTCCAAATTAAGGCATTGACAAGAGGGTACTCTCACTGCAGAGAGGCTGTTGGCATCCGGGGTTCCTTTGTCACATGGGAAGGCACATGGTGATGTCTGCTGGTCCTTCTCTCCAAAATGTCTCTGGGCCTCTGTGGGTCCTTGCTTCTTTCTTGTGGGGTGTACACGTCTAAGCTGTCTGGGCTTTTACTTTTTTTTATCTTTTCTTAAGGAACTCCAGTAAAGGAGTAAGACCCACCTTGAATGGGCTGGGTCACATACCCATGTAAACAATCTAATCAAAAATCCCACCCACAGTAGATACACATTCACAAGAACAGATTAAAAGAACACAGCTTTCCTGGGGTATATAACAGATTCAAACCACCACACATTGCCACATTAAAGTCCCCATTATCAATGCTACTGAGTAGAAGAGAATGGAAAACATCAAAGAATACTCATTTCCAGGATAAATCTTTGGTAGTTTTCAAAATGAAAATGTGTAAACATGATGCCTTGAAGTTTATGGTTTAAATTTATAAAGCCAAGCATGTACAGCTTACCATGTAAAAGAACAGAAATTTCCCTGCCTTTCTTCTCCAAAGAGAGAATCCAAATTTCTGCAGTTTAGGGTTTTATGGAGGTCTTGAAGGAGAGGAAATTATTTAGTATGGTTTCCTTTCTTCTCTTTCCATTGAAAGATGTAACTATGAAAGGAAATAGTAGGGGAGGCAATAAAATGCTTGTACAAAGAGAGAATAATTGAAAAACATCTATAGGTCTGCCAAATGACCTGTGTAACTGCGATGCAAAAATCAGAACTCCCAGGTATAAAAGCTATTTATCCTCAAGCAAGTAGTCATAAACTCCCCTGAAGTTTCCAACCTCATTAATACAGACAGGTTTTTTAAAAGTTAGATAGAAATTTTGAGTGGAAACTGGAAAGTCAAAGCCCCATTAGATTTTTAATCTTGATTCTGAATGGAATTGCTTTTATTTCATTATTTTTAATATTTAATAAAAATATGTTTTTGTTTTATCAGAATTAGAGGGAAAAAACAATCTGGATTATCTAAGGAAATATAACTAGCTTTTTTGTTAGCCTGGATAATATAAGAGATCAAATCAAAATGCTGCTCATGATTGAAAATGAATGCTCTTTCCCAAATGTAACATGCTTTTTAATGAAAGTTTATTCCGCTGTCTGATGGATCGAATGTCAAACGTTCCAAAATGCTTCAGATTGCATTTTCCATTAAAGGTTGGGTGCTATAATATATAAATACACACAGAAGATAAGTTAGAGAACCTTGGGATTTTTCTGTTTTAGTCTTAACAGGAACTTTGTCTCCTGCTCCAATTCCCTAATTACCAAATTAAAAATGAGCGCATAAATTAATTAATCAATAAGTAAAGTCAAGGGGGTGACACTGGATGGCTCTAGGCCTGGTAGAGTTTATTGGAATACCAGTGACATAATTCAGCTTTCTCAGTTCCAGTATGTTATGATTTTCCCCTATATCAATATTAGCCTAAATTATAATAAAAACACACGCATAAGGGTCTTCTTTTGTTACAGATCTAATACATGTCTTACTATTAGTATATTTAATACATCCTATAAATAGTTTTCTATTAACTCTCTAGGGTAAAATAAAACCACTCATGAATTTTGTAGATGGGGCCCAGAGGGATAAAACATTGATAACTATTGCACACTGGAGCTAGAATTTAAAATCCGAGCCTGGCAACCCCACAGTGCTCCACCCCAGTGCCACCTCATAATCATAATTAAGTTGAAAGTCTTCTTTTAATCTCAGAAGTTGAAGAAAGTCAAGCACAAGAGATGCTCAAAAGTAACATGACAATCATAAGAAATCCTTAACCCACAGGAGCCCTACAGCAGGGCCGTAGGGTGTGAGCTGTTATACATTGTGCCCACAGAGACTCTCTTATCCATTTGTCTTCATTAGTGGTTTTTCATACATCAAAAGGATTTTTTTAATGCCACAGTTAAGTTAAAAGGCAACGAACTACACCCAAGTTTTTCACTACTCATGACTTCATTTTCATGGCCTAATAAAGCATCTATGTACAAAAATGACAAATGAGTTTTCAACTGTTTCCACAGCATTGTAACTGTTTACATGTCTGGCACTGCACACTCTGGTGTCCTCTTCATGATAAATAGGTCTGACATAGTACAGAAGTCAAGATTTTTCTGGAACACAAGAGCCACAGCTTTGTTTATTATTAGTGGTGTGCCACCCCACTGCTAACACACCTTCACAAAATAGCTCCTTACCTGAAATGCCCTAAAATCAGAGGGAGAATTCTAACATTAGCATTGTGTGCAACTCCTGTTTCCCTTTTAAAACATGGTTAGCACCGTGAGGAAGAAGATATTGATTGTGGTCAAATGGTTTAGTTTTCGTGTCATTTGTGGTGAACTTTTTGCAAAGGTTTTATACCCCAGATCCTGGAATGTGAAATTTTAATGAAGTGAACAGAGAGGGAGGCTTAGGCCCACAGGGTCTGGTTACAAATCAAGACTCAGTGCGACCCAAGGAAATCGGTTTTTCCTTTCAGAACTTCATTTTTCTCATCTCTACAATCATTGAGGCTTCCTTTTCCTGGAACTATTTTCCACTTGTATCTACTTGGCTTTCTGCCTCACCTCCTTCACTTCTCTTTCCATATGTCATGGCATCAAGGAAATCTTTCCAACCTCCCTTATTTAAAATAGCACCTTGCCCTGACATGGTATTCTCTATTCCACTTCCGTTCTTTGCTTTCAATATCACTTAGCATTATTTGACATACTGTATATTTCACTAGTTTATTGTATATCTCCCCTACTAGAAAGTCAGTTGTATAAAAGAAAGTACTTTGTCTGGTTTGCTCATTGATTTATCTTCAGAATTTAAAATAATCCATGCTATGTAGCAATCCCCTCATTATATTATAGAATAAACAGCGAATTATTATAAAATAGGAAATGTAATATTGAATAATTGAAAGGATGTGGAAAGGAATAAATGAAATAATATATTCAACAAATGTTATTAAGCACCAGTTTTGCGTGTGTAATAATCAATGGAAGTGATAATATAGTACAATTTTGTGAACATAACTGGCAGAACTGAATTATATACTTGAATGTGGTTAAAAGGGGAAATTTTAGGTTGTATGTGTTATAGAATAAAACTTAAAAAAAACACATAGGACTGTAAAACACAAACAGTGAATCCTAATGTAAACCATGGACTATAGGTAATAATGCAATTTTAATTATATTCTTTTATTTTATTATATAATTGTAATAAATGTATTACATTAATACAAGATATTAATAATAGGGGTAATATGGAAACTCTGTATTTTCTGCAAGATTTTTCTATAAGGCTACAATATCTGTAATCATAAAAAAAAAGAATCTGTATAGCTACTAGGGACATGGACAATTTAGACAGATTTGGCCCTACCCTTCATTGACTTTACAGTTTAGAAGGAATATTGAGACATTAAAACACAAATGATATGGTAAATTGCTTAGTAATTTTTATGGCAAGTACTGCAAAGGCCAAATATGTGGTGGAACGAGAACATACAGAAGAGTTCTAGTAACAGTTTGGGGTCAATGATGGCTCCATAGAGAAGTAACGTTCAAGCTGAGACCTGAAGGACAAGTGAGTTTTCAGGGGTCAAAAGCAGAAGCCATTTTACACAAGTAATAGGACGTGTAAAGACACTGAGGTAGAGACACATGAGTTTATCTGGAGACCTGTATGAAAGCCAGAATTGCTGCAGCACAGTAAGTCAGGACAAATGTCTCTTGAGATGAGGCTGGAGAAGCAAGGAGGCTAGAGGGAGCCCATTACAGTGCCTGGTGCATAATGTTTTTTCAGGAAATAGTGGCTGTAAAATGATCAATACAACACCCAAGGCAGACCAGTTTCATAAAGTCAGAAGGCTGTGATGATGGCTGGAATTCTACGGTGGCTGTGGAATGACACACAAATTGCCATCTGTCAGCATCTTGTCAGGAAAATGGTATCCAACCTAAGTGCTCCAAACAGAAGGAATGCTAAGCAGGAAAGCAGATGGGGATGCAAGAGAGGAGATCGCAAACAAAGGTCCATCAATTCCCAAAATCATAGTCCACTGTTGCAAAAAAAAAAGGAGGAAGCAAGCAGGAGACAGAGTTACTGAAACCCATAAGCCAGTACCCCCTGGTATAAGCTGGAATGCCTTGTGTGGTCATCCTGGAGCAATCAGAGAGAATGTTAAGTGTGTTAATCTTTTCTCCAGAAGGCACAAATAGGGGCAGGGAGAGAGGAAAAGTGCCCTGTGTTCTCCTTTTCTCTCTTCTTCAGCCCTCGGCCTTCCTGCCTGTGCCTCCTACAGGCTGAAACTGGTTGGAAACCACTTGACACAGAATGCTGGGAAATGTAGTTTCTGTGACAGAGAACAGAGTAGGGGAAAAGCCGGGAACTGGGCTAAGAGCAATCTGACAAATTCCTCCTTCAAAATCCTTATCTGATATAAAAAGGATTGTGAACTCGCTGCTTACCAGGGACTTTTCAGGCTGTCCTTTTTATCTATAACATCCATGTGGATCCATGCTCTCCAGCATAGGTAAAATGTCTGTTTCTAATGCAATGCTATAAAAATGTCATAAACAATGCAACAGCTTAGGCATCTTCTGATGAAAAATGGAAGGTTTTATATTTATTTTTTAAATTTTCATTTTAAAAGTTTCTATATAAATCAGTGGATCATTATAGAAAATTTGGAAGGTTCATAACTGAAGCAAAAATAAAAATATATTGTGGATAGTTACACTCTTCACAGATAATTACTATTAATATATTGATATAGAGAAGATCCTTAAAATTCACAAATTTGCGCAATTTAACTTCCTGAATATAATGAAAAAAATATCTTTACACAATAATCGTGATTTTTCTGGGACATTAATTTGAATTATTTTGGCATATGGAAACTGCCTTTATTTTTTTTTGAAAATGACAGTGAACCAATTCCCCTACCTACTTATTCCAATATAATGATGTGATTTTTTTCCCTTCAGTATCAGAAACACAGTCATTGTAGTTAGGCATATTTGAGGAAAAATAAAGTCTTATTTCATCGTTAAAATTATGATCATTTAGCAAAGGCTAAAATGTGAGTGAAACTTAAAAACTGTTTTTTTTAAAAAATTTTTTGTATGGTGATAAACAAAAGAAACCAGAGCTCTCAATGGAAATACATTTTGGGAAGAACATAAGATCCCGTCAAAATGTTTCTTTGTGAATTTGGGAATGACTCAGAATAATTATGATGAGTACGGGCTCAGATCTATTTTGTTTCCATTTTTTACATTGAGTTTATTTGTTAATTTCATATAGTTGAACTGTGCAAAGCATACTCTTATATTTAAGTTATTATGGCAGGAAATGGTATGTTCTTTTCTATATCTCCATTTTTCATTTTTAAATATTTTTTCTCAGTTCTCCACATTATTCACAGCTAAAACTAATGGTTTTGATCAATTTTGAGGATAAGCATTGTGACCCAATAAAAGTTTCTATTTGGAAAGGAGAAAAACATCTTGCCAATGAATGAACCTTATTTTTAGCTAAATATGAAAACATTTCACAGAGTATTTACTGAAAACAATCAATAACTCCTTGGTAGGTATGAATCAATATCTATCAAGTCAAAATTGCACTATTTCTTGGAAGTTAATAGATTTTAACAAACATATGGAGAATTTACATTATAACAGGCCACTGGCATTTCCATTGCAAGTTATTATTATTTATTTATGTATCATGTAGCTTAATGTACGGCAACTCAAGGAAAATCATTGCATCTAACTAAACCACTCAGTAACAACGACATTTAGTCAACTTTCAAGAAAATACTATTTCATGTCATTTGCTGCAAAAGGCTTCCTCATGTTACGTTATCCACCAGCATCCTTTACAGCATTCCTTTCTTCTCCCCCTTAACTTGCAGGGACAATGGAGAAGGTGGTGGTTATGAGCTGTAGAACCACATACCTCATCCCAAACTCCAAATCAATACTTACTAGTGGTGGTCATGGGGAAATTCTTTACCTTCTTTGAACTCAATTTCTTCTACTTCAGCCCCACAGTGTTGATTTGTCTAAGCCTACCATAAACTGGAGCTTATATTTTTCTTTCTACTAATGAAATATTTTCTGATATAGTCTACCCGATGAGGAGGACAGGTTTAACAGCTGATGACAGAAATATTACTTGCCTTACCAAGTAGACCTCTCTTTTACAACTCTGTAGACAATTGCATTTGACTGACTGTCCTGTCAACAGAAGCCTGACCATGAATATCTTTTCTAGAGAGTATCTGGCTCTGTGAAGGATGGAGGTTGTACTGGATCATTCATCACAGAAATAGGAGAAAGAAAGCTTCTGGGAGGAAGCAAGAGAATGGACAGGATGATGGTATATTAGTTTGTTAATTGTTACTGGAATGCAATATACTAGAAATTCCCTTTAAAAAGGGAATTTATTAAATTACAAGTTTACAGTTCTGAGGCCATAAAAATGCCCAAACTAAGGCATCCAGCAATAGATACCTTGACTGAAGAAAGACCTATGGGTCTAGAATGCCTCTGTCAGCTGGGAAGGCATGTGGCTGGCATGCACTGGTCCTCTGTCATCTGGTTTCAAACAACTTTCTCAGAGGCATTTTCTTTCTACATCTCCAAATATCTGGGTCTCATATTGTCTCTCTGCTTTCTCCAAAACGTTTCCCCTTTTATAGGATTTTAGTAAACTACTCAAAGCCGACCTTGAATGGGGGGAGTCACAGCTCCATCTAATCAAAAGACCACATCCACAATTAGGTGTGTCACATTTCCATGGTCACAATACAATAAAAAATTTCACACCCACAACTGGGTGTGTCATATCTCTGTGGAACAACCTAATCAAAAGTTTCCACCCTACAATATTGAATCAGGATTACAGGACATGGCTTTTCTGGGGTGCATAATAGTTTCAAACCTGAACAACTGGGAACCTGCTCACAGCAAAACCAGTATCTATCATTGCCCTATATTCTTTTGTCTTATTTGTTAAATCGCATATAACCCACATTCATTTATGGATTTGATGACTGTGACTTCTGTTATCTTGGAAACAACAGGTAGAAAACATGAACTTCCCAGGGCAGGTCATAATGTAGATGATCCCAGAGGCAGGTCTCACTACCCACGAGTATTAGAAGGCAAAGGAAAGTGTGATCCTTGAATGGAGAGGACAGTAACAAGGCTGTGGAGCTGAGGTCCATTCAACTCCCACCTTCAAAGGGCCAAGCGACTTGAAGAATGAAAGCAACAGTGAGGGAAGGCAGAAGGAGCCAGAATCCTGAAGATCTGCTCAAGAAGGATGCTATGGACACAGAGGTGAGGAAGCATTTACTTAAGTTGTAAAGATCAAGAAGGGCCTCATGCAGGCTCTTAACTGCATTCCACCAGGGTATGGAGACTCACTGGAGGTAAAGGAAATGAGTTTCTAGGAACCAACTTCGAATACAAGAAGGTGTTCTGGTGGCCTTGTGCAAATGGCAAATGGTACCACTTCCATACACGTGAGTAACTGCAAGGAACAGTAGGACATAAAGTGAGGAAATGCTTTGGTAGAAGTAAACCCTAAATAGCCCTGATAATGTATAAGGATTCACTCTTCGGTGAGCTACACTAAAGAGTTTGCATGCATCTGATGTGAAATGAAGAAATAGCATAGTTGGCATAGTCTGATCATTTTTTGAACAAGACTATTTTGGTAATAGTATAAAGGGATGTTTGGGTAATGTGGCAAACAAGCAAAAGATATTCGTTACTGGGCTGCTATAATACTGTTGGCTACTATTTCTTAAAATGTATTCAAAAACTCTAATTTCACAGAATTGTACTAAGTGCTGCAGGTGGAAAAAAAGAGAAGGCTATTTAGCCATAAAATTTTTGAAAAGCCTGAGCCAAATAAAGTTAAACAGTCTGCTTTATTGCAGTATATCTAATAAGCTAGTATGCACTGTGAATATCAAAAAAGTACTAATAGTGTGTAGGATTTTCCAAATTTGTTTGACCTTGGCACCCCTTTTAATGAAACATCTTGCAGAATCATTGTTGAAAGAACATATTTTTTAACCTATGGTTTTCTGCAGTAGCCCTGCAGTAACCGCACAGTGTTAGCTATTATAGGGAACACACACAGTGTTGTTAACCTTTGCATCCGTTCACATAGCAGAATTTGGCACAGATGAATCTTCTGGAAATATTTATTGAACAGATGTTGAAAGAAAAGCCTGGAAAATAGAGTAAGAAATATAATTTACTAGTTCTCTACACTAATTTTTTTCCTGAATCATTGATTTTTGATTCTGATTATTTAACAGCCAACATTTGAAAGATAGGCTCATAAGAAAGGAACTTGAGATGCTAGATCCAAGGATGAAATAATCTCCCCAAATACTGTCCTGTTTAATCTAGAACTTAAGCTGGTTGTCTTTTAAAAAGTCATTATAGCAAATTGGTCTGATATAAGTAGACTTCTTGTCCAACTTGTATGAGCTGAAATTTATCACTGCTATAGACAAAGAATGACAAGTAGGGTGACAAAGAGAGGCAATCCGCTTTACTGGGGAAAAAAAAAAAAAACCACATGGTTTTAGAGTTAATAAGGGCTTTACCAGAATGCTAGCTTCCCTACTTATTAACTATGTAGTAACGGGACAGTTTACTTATTCCATTTGAACTTTAGTTTCCCTATCAGTGAAAATGGGAAATAATAGTTCCATGGTATGGCATTTGAACATATTAAGTGAGGCGATGCTTTGAAGTTAACCATGCCTGGGTCAAAGTAGCCTTATGATAAATGCATGATGGACAATTTAAAGGGGCTGAGTGAATCTCTAGAGCCAGTTGCAGCCCAAATGAAGTGCCGACTTTGCATATATACGTGCTCTAAGGGTGCCAAGATGCTCAATTGTTGCAGAAAACAAAGCCCAACAGTGTAGACTCAGAAGGGTAATATTTTCTCTGAATTCTCTTGTTCATTTTCAGTGGACTAGTACTTGTGTACAAAATCATTTGCCTTTTATAAATCATAAGAGCTCTCACTTTTGACAGCCAGTCCCATGCTGGCAGTATCTTAAGTGTCTTTTCTCAACTAGACCTGAGAACGATCCTTTGCATTAGAGAGTATTTGTTTCCACCATGGTTTCAGTACACAAGAAAGTGATAAAGGTTTTGGAAAAAAGAAAATGCGCATTTATCATTGGCATAAAGTACACTCCCAATTAATACGGCAGCAAATAAGGAGCAGCCATACAAAGTGCATTTGGGGGAATAATGATACGCTCTGACTGAAGGAAGATTTCCTAGGGATGGTAACAGAAGAGGTACAAATAGAAAAGATCACAGATGATTGGATCTGGTTAGAATGAAGCCAGATTGTGGAAGGAGTACAATACTGGGGACTCTCGGTCCTCTACGGAAGGCACAGCTATAAAGGGATTTGGAATTGGAGAAGCACAAAATGGGAGTGATTTTCTTTAGAAAATGTTATCTGAAAATGATTGCATGTCAGTAGTAATTTGATCAGATTAACTGAGTGCTTCCCCCAGATTCACTTTGAAATCACACCATCAAGCTCAGGGACTTTTCTTCCTATTGGAATCTCTCTCTCTCTCTCTCTCTCTCTCTCTCTCTCTTTTTGATACAATATTGGAAACTAAGTACAGTCAGTTAGTTTTTAGAACAGGTTTCTGGAGCTAGGCTGCCAACTATGTAGTCTTAATTAAGCTACCCAACCCTTTGTGTGAAAGTTTTCTCATCTGTTAAACGGGGATATTGATAGATTTTCCCTTACAAGGGAACAATAAATTAGCTAACAAATGTTACAGCAGTGTCTGGAACAAAGTCAGTGCTCATATTAACATCACTAATATTGCAATCCTAGAATTTTTCTAATCATGCATCTGGATTTTCACAAGATTTCTCTCATGGATACTTCCCTTCCAAATAGTCCCTTGAGACATGGCATTCAGAGGTGAAAGTCTCCCTGGTAGTGTGGGAGATAACTCTCAAGGATGAGTCCAGCCCTGGCACCATGGGATCAACAATTCCATCTTGACCAAAAAGGGGAAAAGAAGTATAACTAATAAAGTATCAGTGGCTGAGAGAGTTCATATAGAATCGAGAGGCTACTGTGGAAGTCACTCTTACATAAGCTTCAGTGTGACATTGATACCTATCATAACTTGCCAAAGCCCAACCAAAACCATTCCAGCCAATCTTAAAAAAAATCTAGGGGAATATGTAAGATTTTACAAAGATTCCATGCACTAGGGTCACTTTCCAGAAACCTACCACTTCCAGATGTAGGTTCAGGGCCTTCAGATAAGTCCTGAAACCTAGAGGGCCCAGATTCTCTAGAACATCAGCTAGTTCCATCTCCTTACTCCACATTATTGATAGCCCCTTCCAATATGAAAAAACATTATAATGGCCATAGCCCAAACACCCTGTTCTAGTTTGCTAGCTGCTGGAATGTGATATACCACAAACAAAAAATGGCTTTTAAAAAGTGAAGTTTAATAAATTGCTAGTTTGCAGTTCTAAGGCCAAGAAAATGTCCCAGTTAAAACAGGTCTATAAAAATGTCCAGCCTAAGACATCCAAGGAAAGATACCTTGGTTCAAGAAGGCCTATGAAGTTCAGGGTTTCTCTCTCAAGTGAGAAGGCACATGGTGAACACAGTCAGGGCTTCTCTTAGCTGGAAGGTCACATGGTGAACACGGTGTCATCTGCTAGCTTTTATTCCTGGCTTCTTGTTTCATGAAGCTCCCCAGGAGGTGTTTCCCTTCTTCACCTCCAAAGCACTGACTGGTAGACTCTCTGCTTCATGGAGCTTCAGCATTCTCTGCCCTCTCTGAATCTCTTCTTTAATTCAAAGTGTTTCCTGTTTTGACAGGATTCCAATTAGCTAATCAAGACCCACTCAAATGGGTGGAAACATGTCTCCACCTAATCCATTTTGGCAACCACTCTTGATCACTCAAGATCACATCAAGATCACATCAAGATGCGACTCCCTAAGTAACATCTCCAGGGAGATGATCTAATTACAGTTTCAAACATACGGTACTGAATAGGGATTAGAAGAAACAGCTGCCTTTAAAAATGGGATTAGAATTAAAACATGGCTTTTTAGAGGATATACATCCTTTCAAATCATCACATTCCACCCTCTGGACCCTAAGAAAGACATGTTTTCCCCATATAGAAAATACATTCATTCCATAACATTATTAGAGAACCTTAAACCATTTCAGTAACATTACAAATACAACACACAGTTAAAACCTGTACAAAATCTCAAAGTTAGTTACAAGCATGGTCTGTTCTAAGGTGTATTAGTTAGGGTTCTCTAGAGAAACAGAATCAACAGGGAACACTTGCAAATATAAAATTTATAAAAGTGTCTCACGTGACCGCAGGAATGCAGAGTCCAAAATCCACAGGGCAGCCTGTGAAGCCGACAACTCCGATAGATGGCCTGGATGAACTCTGCAGGAGAAGCTCACCAGCCAAAGCAGGAATGAAATCTGTCTCCTCTGAGTCCTCCTTAAAAGGTTTCCCATGATTAGATTTAGCATCACTAATTGCAGAAGACACTCTGCTTTGGTTGATTACAAATGGAATCAGCTGTGGATGCAGCTGATGTGATCATGACCTAATCTTATGAAATGTCCTCATTGCAACAGACAGGCCAGCACTTGCCCAATCAGATAAACAGGTACCACAACTTGGCCAAGTTGACACGTGTCCTTAACCATGACATAAGGCAAAATTATCATCTGGCTCTGGACTTGTGGAAACTCAGAACAAGTTATTTGCTGCCAACATACAAAGAAGGAACAGTCATAGGATGCATATAACCATTTCCATAAGGAGGAAAGAACGTAGGGGTCACCAGACTTTGAAAACCCGCAGGGCAGAGTCCATTAGATTTCAGTCTGAGTGTCATGTATCTTCGGGGCTTTAGAAGGCAGCAGTCCCACTGTTTCCAAGTGCCTATGCAGTGGTCTGCCTCTCTCTGAATGTAACCTTGGTGGACACTGAGGAGACCACTTTTTTCTTGGCTCCACCCTCTCCAAGGATCAGGGCTGCTACCAGGTTCTCTGTCATCTCTGGGCCTCAGACTCAACCCCTTCATGTGGTGGCAGCCAGGCTCTCCCCAAATTCCAAGGAATGTGCTTCACCCTCTACAAGGCCTGAGGCGGCATGACTCTTCTACTGAAATGAGGTGGAAGGCCCAGCCTCTGCCTTTGGGGCAAACTCACCCTCTTCACAGGCTTGGGTGGGACTGCCCTCCAAGCCTGAGGTTTCTTGACTTCAGACCCTGGCCTCCATGGTTTTGCCTCTGAAGTTATTTTTCCTCCAATGTGTCTGAGTCCCCCTGTCCAGACTGACAGTGGCTCTGTTTATACAGGTCCCACAGCACTCTCGCTGGCTTTCTATGCAGTAGCCTTGGATTATGCCCATCAGACATAAAGAGTTTCCACAAATTCTTCCTGGATAACTCCATGTGCAATCTGGCTTTCTCTGAAATGGCTAACTGGTTCCACATTTGGTTAAATCCTCAAACAAGGCATTAATCTCTGTGGTCTCCCTTTCTGGAGACCCCAAATTTTTCAGGACATCAATTTCTGATTTCTTTGTACTCAAGAGCTCAGTTTTCAGCTTATCTCTCTCATCGCATTTCACTATAAGCTGTGAGGAGAAATCAGGCTGAACTTTTGACATTTAATTTGGAGGTCTCTTCTGCTAAATATTTTAAGTTCATGGCTTTTAAAATCCACCTTCCAGCCAAAGCCAGTTTTGCCAGATTATCTACTACTTTAAAACAAAGATTGCTTACTGTTCAATTTGCAATAGCACATGCCTCCTTTCTATCTAAGTCCTTATCAACAGTATCTTCAGAGTCCACATTTCTACCAAAGTCTCTTCAAAGCATTCTAGGCCTTCTCTATCAGGCTTCTCACAACTCATCAAAAATCTTCCCCTTCTCCATTTAAAAAGCCATTCCAACATGTTTGGTATTTGCAAACTGCAGCAACACCGCATTCTCTGGTACCAAAATCTGTTCTAGTTTGCTAGCTGCTAGAATGCAATATACCAGAAACAGAATGGCTTTAAAAAAGGGAAGTTTAATAAGTTTCTAGTTTATAGTTCTAAAGCAAAGAAAATGTCCCAATTAAAACAAGTCTATAGAAATGTCCAATCTAACGCATCCAGGGAAAGTTACCTTGGTTCAAGAAGGCTGGTGAAGTTCAGGGTTTCTCTCTCAAATGAGAAGGCACATGGCCAAACATAGTCAGGGCTTCTCTCTCAGTTGGAAGGGCACATAGTGAACATGGCGTTATATGCTAGCTTTCTCTCCTGGCTTCCTGTTTCATGAAGCTCCCAGGGGAAACATTTTCCTTCTTCACCTCTAAAGCACTGACTAGTAGACTCTCTACTTCATGGAGCTTCAACATTCTCTGCACTCTCTGAATCTCTTTTCTTCAAAATGTTTCCCGTTTTGCTAGGATTCCAATAAACTAATCAAGACCCACCTAAATGGGTGGAAACATGTCTCCACCTAATCCATTTTAACAACCACTCTTGATCACTCAAGAGCACATCAAAATCATGTGAAGATGTGACTCCCTAAATCACATCTCCAGGGAGATGATCTAATTACAGTTTCAAACATACGGTACTGAATAGGGATTAGAAGAAGGAGATGCCTTTACAAAATGGGATTAAAATTAAAATGTGGCTTTTCTAGGGTACATGCATCCTTTCAAACCCTAAAGAGAGGGATAGAAAGATCAAAGGTGATGGTGGAGTTATACAGAGAAGGTAGGGTTTAACAAACTAATATGACTGCTGAATAATTGAATTGATGTTTCTTTTAGTCTCCAGTATATTAGAGCAGCTAGAAGCAAACACCTAAAATTATGGATTGCAACCCATACCAAACTCTGAAATCTGTTCTACAACTAATTGTTGTGCTGTGCTCTCAAATTTGTTGCTTTTTTGTATATATGTTATTTTTCCCAAAAATATTTACTGTGATGATAAAAAAATATTTATTATATTTATTCCTTCTAGCCTTCTACGTTCTGGAGCAGCTAGAAGAAAAAATCTGAGACCATGGTATGGTAGCCCATGATAAACTTTGGGAACTCTCCTATAACTACTTGTTGAAGGGTGCTTTGAAAACTATAGCTTTTTTTTTCTTTGTTTTGTATATATGTTATATCATATGCTAAAAAAGTTAAAAGAATAAATTGCCCTTTGATTTTGAAACTTAGCTCTACCTTTTTGCTCTCCTAATTAGTGTTTTGAAACAGGAAACCTTCTCAGAAATGAGAGAATTCTTAAGTTTTAAAATTTTTTTTTTTTTGAATTTAAGTATTTTCTAGCAGTGTGATCTTTTTCTCAATGTCTCCCTTTCCCTAGGCAAACACATCCTCCCACATCACCTACCCTTTCGGAGCTTCGCTGATATGTTGAGTTAAGAAATTAACTCAGCAGTAATCCCCCCGAGTGTCCTGAGAAAGCACAAAAACCTTAGAACCAGTCTTTATGTTCTGACCTTAATACCAAAAAGCTGTAATTTGACTATTTTCTTTGATCTGGGACACAGTATTTACAACAGTCCTCTTTGCTATTGTTCCCACTGTCCTTTATGATGACTATAATCAGAAAGGCACATCGGCTCCCTTTGGGGGGAAGGCTGTTTCTGTCCTGGCATCTCAACCTGCAGCTGCTGCACTCCCACCTCCACTCCAAGCACAGCAGAGCCGGCAAAATTCCCTGGGTAATGGGGCCCAAATTGCGGGTTCTGTTCCAGCATTTAGGGTCATAGGAAGAAAGCAGGGCAGGCATCAGTAGTTGTTTTTCCATGCATACCTACGTGGGGGTCAGGAGCAATAAATCAGGCAATAAATCAGGCCCTAGCAAGAAGAAGGTATCTGGTGTCACAAGATCCAGGGCAGGAAGTTCCCAAGAGTTAAAAATTGAACAATAATCATTGTTAAGAAACAAAAAGAATGGGATGTATTGTGCAAGAGCAAATGGCATTTCTCTGCTTCTGTAGGTAAGATTGCTTGCTTACAGCTGCAAACCAAGATGTGGCTCAAAAATATAATGTTCTTTTTCCTGCTTCTGTGGATACACTTGTGGTTTTTACCTTTATAAGCCCCTCTTGAGAACTTCTCGGGGCTGCTCTCTGATTCCTCCTTCTTGAGTTTCTGGGGCAGTCACTGGCCTGCTAATAAAGACTCCTAATTGGCTTGCAAATTGCTTTGACTTGTGTGGTCTCTCTTTTGGTGCGCCCCACAACACCTACAAGTTTCAAAACAACTCTAGTTTGAGATCTTTTGAATGGAAATGTGTCTAAAATGAATAGTATAAGACATTTCTCTGCCTTCATGAGCACGTTTTGCTCTTTTCTGTTCATGTGCATGGATGGATCAAGATGTCCAGGGATATTTACCTCAGATTTAAATGGTATGATATTGATCTAATTTTGGAGTCATTAGGTCTCTTGTTTTAATTCTGTTCTCTGTCTTTCCTTCTTAGATTTTTCTCTTCAGCTTTCTTCTTGCTTTTAGATCTACTACTCATAAGCGGTTGTTTACCCCACGCTCATTTCCACCACATTTTGCTTCTGCTTCTAATAAATTATTCTGTAGGGTAAGAAATCCAGTAACCAAGCCCCTCAGAATTGTATCAGAAAAAAACAAAACAAAAACAAAAAAAAACCTGCTTTGCTTGTGCCTGGCACAAAGTCAGTGGTCATATTTTGCTCCATTTTGAATAATATGCATCTTCACCTTATATTTGTTTCTTCATCTCCCACCTGTACTATTAAAATCACCTCCCAGCTGGCCTTGACATCTACCCTGCACCTCATCAATGCTCTCTTCTCAAGTATAAAACTGCAAATATGATCCTGCCACTCTCTTACTTAAGATCACTTAGAGGTTTTCCAGTGGCAGATGATAAAATCTCAGCCCCCTTTCATGGAACTAAAGATCCTATATGCCATAGCCCCTTGCTACCTTGCAGACCCTCACATGCCTCACCTGCTTTATTCCTATACTCCAAACACTGGGAAGTGGTTGTTTGCCTGAAACAAATTAATTCTTTAATCCTGAAATGTGCTGCAATCTCTGCTTGGAATAGCCCTCCTTTCTTCTTCCACCTTCATAACATCTGCTTATCCTTGAGGACCCAGCTGGAGATCTGCAGGCCAGTTACATGACTCTCCATGAGGCTCCCAGAGCACCCCAAAAAATGTTTGTTGTTTTGTAATTTAATTGCTGCTTCATTAACCAGTCATCCCCATAGTCTTTTGTGGGCAGAGGCCACATGGTTGCATGTTAGCCCTGGGGGTCTTTCTGGCCTCATTATCTGCCTCCCACCAGATCTACCAATTTGTGTAGATTCTCAATCATGCCTGGCTGCTCTGCATCTCCATGTCTCTGCCTGACCCATGAACACGTACTTGTGGGTGCAGATTTGTCACCAGGTCAGTTTCCCTAATGGCTTTTGTATCACTGAAAGTAGAAAGGCCTGGTTCTATTTTTAACTCTGGTTTTCTTATGCATATGGTGTTCATCGCTGGAGCTTTAACACCTGGTTGCTGCCCATTGTTTTCAAGTCTATTTTCCACTTCTAGACAGAAATCCTCGTAAGTGGATGACAAGTGCTTGGATTTTCTTTGTATCGTCTGAGCCCAGCATAGTGTCTGATTTAGAGAAGCTGCTCCTAATAATTGTGTTGAATGAGTAAATACACATTGGAGTATCTGTTCTGCTTGGCAGGGATGGGGGATGGCTTTTGTTTGAAATTCCGTTAGTTTGTTCATATTCTTGGCTGAATGTTAGAAACACCAGGAGCTAATTTTGCAAGCAGACTAGACTAGTACTTCTCAAACGGTAAATGTGCATGGGAATCACCCAGGAATCTTGTTAAAGGGCAGCTTTTGACTCAGCATATGTAGATGGGCCCTGGGGTGTTGTATTTCTAGCAAGTTCATGGTAGATATGTTTGCCATTGTGTCAAGTAGCGAGGCCCTTGACATCCTAAATCCTCCAGAGATGTGGCCAGGGGATTGCTCTCTCTTAACAAACTCCAGGTAACTCTGATCAGCAAAGATCGCCATGTACGTGAGACATGTTTGCATTCTCATGTATTCACCCTACAAACATTATCAGCCATCCAGTTATTGTGCCACTGGCTGCAGGTAGATAGATGATGGAGATAAGAATGTCCCTATCACAGTCTAATGAGAGAAAGGTAAAAAATATATATATTGAACAAATTCTTGTCTATTGAGGTAAATGCCAAGAAAAAAATAATTGAGACACTAATATTTGCAAGGAGAGACCTACATTTAAGCTGAATTTGAAGGATATAATTGCTTCATGGAAATAATCGAAAGGTGGGGTAGGGAGTAGAATTTTTATACATATTTATTTTTAATAATTAAAGAAGTTGTAGCTTTACTAAAAAATCACACAAAAAATTCAGAGCTCTCTTATATCCTGCCCTCCTGTTATTAACAATTCTGATTAGTATAGTACATTTGTTATAATTAATGAAATAATATTATTATAATTGTATGAAGTGCTAAGCAAAATTTTGAATATATGCAAGTCTCTGAATCAAGAAAGAATTTGGCAAATTCTGGGAACTCACCGAAGACCTTTGTGGTTGTAATAGGAGCACATCACTTGGTAAAGTGAGCTGGCACCAAAGGACCACACTTATGCTGGCCGTCTGTTCAAGAAGCGCACTGGAGCACAACAAGCAGAAGTTCCTATAGTCAACTCCTGAGATTGACACAAACTGTTTTGGTCCCTATGAGGCACCGTCCAGCTCTGAATTGCAGCAATAATTCTTTGAACCATTTGGAAATGCTTTTGTTTCTGAGTTCCTAGAAATATTATTTGGATATAAGAAGGACAGTATAGATAATAAATGATTTCGCTTTTCCACCATTTTTTAATCTTTTTCTGTTTATCTAAACTAGCAATCAAGAAAAGATTCCCATGAATTTTTCTCTGGGGTTAGCAAATAATAATTCTTATTATTCCATTCCTTTACAAAATGAGACACAGGATGGCACGTTCCTTGATGAGGTATTTAGAAGTTACTCCAGATGTGCATCATATGCTGAGTTCTAGTCCTCTGAAACAATATAAAAACAATGAAATATGCCAGAATGGATGCATCTTCTACCATCTCCTTGTCCTTTACCCCACTTTAAATGTTGTCAGGATGACAATGCCTGGCTCAAAGGGATTTCTAATCTGGTTTCGAAAATCAGATAAATGCATGAAAAATTATATATATATGTCTGTGTGTATACATGTATATATAATATTTTTAATATATATTTTTCATATGTATATATGAAATGATATAAAATGATGAATTTAAGTTCCATGAAAAATAGAATTTTGGGGTGAAATTTTTAGGAACTCAAAATTCTGGAAAATGTATCAGAAACAACATGTTAATTCCTAGGTACATATTCACCCTCTCTTTTGTACAGGAAATTCATATCTAAGGTGATCAGTACAGAGGGCCGATCCTTAGTCTGAGTATAATAGTTTCTTTTTGAGCAGTTCTTTTTGATGGAAGCATCTAAAATATTCCACCTCAGAGCTCTCCCTTTCAAAATCCAAGAAACGTGTTCAACTTTAGGGGAAATAAAGATTCACGTTATTTGCTAGGACCCCATAAGTTTTAATTTTTTTTTTTTGGAAATTCACAAACTTTTCCACAGTTTTAGTTTTGAAATAAACAAGTGTCAGTTCAACAGTCCTGCCATTTCACCTGTGTATCGGTTTACTAAAGCTGCTGGAACACATTATCCCAGAAATGGAACAACTTTTTTAAGAGAATTTATTAAATTGCAAAATTACAGTTCTAAGGTCATAGAAATGTTCAAGCTAAGACATCCAGAGAAAGATGCCTTAACTCCAGAGAAAGGCCAATGGGTCCAGACCACCTCTATCAGCTAGGAAGGCATGTGGCTGGCATCTGCTGGGGTCTTTGACTTACGGTTTCAAACAGCTTCACTAAGGGCATTGACATTCTGCATCTCCAAACAGCTGAGCCTTGTGTTAACTCTGCTGCTTCTGTTGGCTCTGTCAGCTCTGGCGCTTCTGTTCTCCAAGTGTCTCTGAGCTTCTCCAAAATGTTAACCCCTTTGAAAAGACTCTAGTAAACTAATCAAGACCTACCTTGAATGGGTGGAGACGTATCTCCATCTAATCAAAAGGTCACAACCCCAACTGGGTGTGTTGCATCTCCATGGGAACAATCTATTCAAAAGTTTCCACCCTAAACAAAAGATCTGCCCCACGAGATTGGATCAGGATTAAAACATGGCTTTTCTGGGGTGCATAATAGTTTCAAACTGGCACAACCTGCTATCAATACTCTATGTAAATATCTGCATTCAGCACTGAACTTCAGAAGTGAAACAGAGATCCATCAGGCTTGTTGATTTATTTATTCTTGCTATAGCAAACATAGCATTTTGAGTAGACGAGTAGACCAGGGTCACCATGGTGATAGGGATTGCATTATGTCTTCCACAAAAAACATGCTCAAGTTTTAATCTGCCTTCCTGTGAGTGACAACCGATTTTTAAATAGGATCTTTGATTTGATTATTAAAGTGTAGATACATTTGTGAATAGAATCTTTAAAGAACCTGTTTAGATGAAGCCAAATCAAATCAGAGTGGGCCTTAATCCATATGGCTGTAGTCCTTATAAGGAGAGTAAGTATAGATAGAGACACAGATGACTGAGCAGAAGTTGAAGCCAAAGGAGAAGCCATATGACAGAAGCAACAAGGAAACCCAAACATTATGAAAAGTCAGTACCAGAATACTACAGGTCACGCGGCACCTTGATATTCAACCTCTAGTCTCCAAACCTGGGACACAATAAATTCGTGTTGCTTGAGCCAACTAGTGTATGGTGGTTGTCATAATAGCCCTGTGTACTAACACAGATAGTAATTGGTTACTTTGTAGCCTTGATTCCATCCCTCTGGGAATTTAGAGGCCATGATTCCTTCAATTGTGCCCCTTCTTTCTAGCATTTTAGTGTTTCTCTGAAAAAAGAAAATGCTCTGGCCACCCACTCATCCCACTCTTGATTCAACAATAAAATGAAACTTGGCATTTAAATGGTTATTTTATCAACTGACACAATTTGCAATTTGCCTTTGATAAACTCCAGAGTTCTCAAAATTTGTGTATTCTGAAAACTATTTTTTAATCAATCCAGTATTTCTTCCGGTTCAAATAATGCTAGCTTGTATTAAATCAAAAAATCTTAATGTGCATTGAAATAGCCAGTCAAATTGGTTTCCTAACAAGCAGCAATAAAATAATCTGTTACATTTATTCATTGTTTGTATTTCATGCATATTCAATTTCTCAGAAAAGCAGTATATATTTTACAATGTTACTTTTCACATTATACATTTTAACATTGCAAATTTTATCCGAAACCCTTTAGATCATAGTCCTCAAGACTATTAAAATTAATACTAAAAGAGACAATTATATAATTATATAATTATATAAGGCATTGCAATGTTTGGCACATGTTAAACACTCAATACATAGTAGCTAGTTTTTAATGCTGTCATTGTTATTTCCTCTTTAATACCATTATATGGGAATGTTCTAGAGAGCAACCTTAGTACCTATTGCACTGTACAGACAGGCAAATTTAGAGGACAAACCCAACATGGAAAAGCTTCAAATATGGGAGAAAATAATTTTAAAATTCAATAAAGAAAATTCCATACTTAAAATGATAGTTCAGTCTACACCTGAAGTTCAAGTAGGAAGAAAGCAGAAGTAGAAACAAGTAGAAAACTGTGGAATAGACAGGCATTGTCCCGGGGGAATTCTCATCTTCTCGTCTTGCAGACATTGAGATAGTAACATTTTTTCTTATTTCTACATATGATAAATCTGAGGCTCAGAGAGGATGGGGATCACACTGATAGTGAGAAATTGAATGAAGCACCCCAAATCTGTTTAACACCCAAATCCGAAATTAGCCCTGTTGTCAGAGCCCACATTTGGCAGGACTGAACATCAGATCTGTGCCATAAGTTTCATCACATGAATTCAAAATAATACTCTTTCATTCTTTCCTACTGGGGTGTTTCTAGTCAGGAGTAGGGAAAACATTTGTTTAATATGGATTTCTAAGTTGGATATAATAGCAGCTACATTTTTCAACTAAACAAAGAATATTTAAATGTAGGAATCAAATTTGAAAAATTTGATTTTTCAAATCCTTGAAAAAGCTCTCAGGATCAAAGATCATTAGGATGAATGGTAAAAATGTTACCATACCAACCCATGTGGCATTCTCTCATCTCTCAGTTTTTATTTATCTAAACCATGTTACACCATATTGTGTTCTAGAGGCTACTTGCTTTATGTGTAAATAGAAGATTCTCAGCCAAACAGGGTGAAAACATTTATTTGCTTTGAGATTCTTTAGCATTTTTAATTGGTAAGTATGCATGATGTACAGCAATTCTCAATATTTTTTGTGGGAGGAACATCTATTAAGCATTATTAGAAAACTTGTGTTCTATGCTCAGAGGTAAAGAAACCTTCCTTCGACATGTGAATTATTTGATTGGATATTTAAACCATATACCACGGTTGCAGTTGTATTTTGTTGGGATCCCTTCCGTAAATGTATTTTAGTAACAAGTTTGGACCTGTCTTAGAAGAAAGTTTCTGGGTCACCTTAGAGAACTTCAAGTCAAAAAGGCACATATGGCAGGTAAGATGGTGGAGTGAGGTCAACTGATTTCACCCTTGCTGCTTGGGACAAAATAGGGTATGGTGAGAGATGACTGGGGCTGTGGTATGGGGGTGGTGGTGAGTGATTTAAGAGCGTCTCTAGAGTTTCTTGGAGAGGAGAGAGGCTGGGGTATCTAGATGGGGAAAGCAGGGTGAGTCTGATCAGCTGTGATCCCAACCATTGGTGGGCTATAGGAGGCAAGGAAGTGCAGATCCGAAGGAGCTGATAATCCCTTTGGTCTGGCCTGCCCCAGATGCTGTCTGAGGAAATCCCCTTGAGGGGCTTTGCAGCCAACTGGAGATATACCTGACTGTCTGCTGTGAAAAGCCATGTACCTGGAAGCTGGCACCCACAAATAGCCATCCAACAGGTTGAAAGTAGATCTACCTTGTGCCAGATGTGATGACTCAGCTGCTCACCCAGCTACTGCTATTCACTCCCCCACCACACCATTGCTGGCCAGGAGCAGCATCCCCACTGTGCATGCCATATCCCCAGTCTGCCACTATAGTCAGGAAGGGGTGGGGCCTGAGAGGAGGAGGTACCTCAAGAGTGTTAAGTACAGGTGAAAAACTCCTTATCTGCCTAGTTTTCTTTAAATGTATTTTTTCTTCTTCATACTTTTATTGTTATTAGCATTATTTTATTTTCTATTTTTATGTGTATATTTATATTTTAAATCTACTTTTATTAATTTATTATTGCCTTTTAATTTTCTCTTTCTTTTGTGGGCACCAGTCTAAGTTCATTCCCAATATATTTTGGCTGTCTTCTTCTGACTTTGGGCCCACTACTGTTGAGGTGTGTTAGTCATATTTTTTTTGGGGGGAGGGGTACATGAACTGGGAGTTGAGCCCATATCTACCACATGGCTGGCAAGCATTCTGCCACTGAACTACCTTTACACACCTGCCTAGCTTTTAATAGACCCTCAAGTAGAATTATATCCCCTACATGAGATCTGCGCCTTGGTTTGGTAGAGAATTACTGACAAATTAAGTGCAAAAGGGAATCATCAACACAAAACCAAGTAAATACAAAACCTTAGAAGGGTAAAGTAAACCAACTTGTGAAAGAACCTTGTTAAGACAATCATGCTCACCATGTACCCTTGAAGTCGAGAGAGAAATTGTGACTGTTCACCATGTGCCTTTTCGCTTGAGAGAGAAGGCCTGAACTTCATTGGCCTTCTTGTACCAAGGTATATTTCCCTGGATGCCTTTGATTGGACATTGCTAAAAATTTGTTTTAATTGGGACATTTTCTCAGCCTTAGAACTGTAAATAGCAACTTATTAAATTCCTCTTTTTAAAAGCCATTCCGTTCTGATATATTGCATTCTGGCAGCTAGCAAAGAACAGACCTAATAGACGTGGATAGATCATTACACCCCAGAACACCTGGATGTACATTCTTCCTTAGTGCACATGGGACATTCTCCAGAATAGATCATATGCAGGGACACAAAATAAGCTTTATAGATTTAATAAGATTGAAATTAAACAAGCATTTTCTCTGACCACAGTGGAATTAAGCTGGAAATTAATCAGCAAAGAAATAGAGCTTTCACAAATATATGGAGATTAAATGATAACACACTTAAATAATCAATGGGTCAAAAAATAAATTGCTAGCTAAATCAGTAAATATCTGTAGGTTAATGATAATGAGTATACAACATATCAGAACTTATGGGATGTGTCAAAGGCATTACTGAGAGGGAAATGCACAGTCCTAAATGTGTATATTAAAAAAGAAGAGCAAAAAGTGAGGATTTATACTGCTCACCAGGAGAAATTAGAGAAAGAAAAGAAAACTTACCCCAAAACAAATAAAAGAGGAGAAGATGCTAAAATTTATGGTGATTCCTCAGAAAACTAAATATTGATTTACTGTACGACCCAGCAATACAAATACTAGACATATACTTGGAAGAGCTGACAGCAGTGACACGAACAGACATTTTCACACTGATGTTCATAGCAGCACTATTCAGTACAGCCAAAAGATAGAAACAATCCGAATGTCCATCAATAGACAAGTGGATAAACAAAGTGTGGTATAGACATATGATGGGATATTATGCAGCAGTAAGATGAAATGAGGTCCTAAAACATATGACAATGTGGATGAACATTGAGGACATAATGCAGAGTGAAATAAATCAGACAAAAAGGACAGATATTGTTTTATTTCACTATTATAACTCTGGTAAAGGTAATCTTAGAGGTTACACTGCAGAATATAGCAGACAGAGAGGTACACAAAAGCTAGAGACCAGGGGAAGTCTACCCAATGAGGTTGAACTTAAAGGCAAAGGAATGGATAGAAGTGATGGTAACTAACTAGTGAGCTTATAAGTAAAATTGCCATACTGAGCTGAATATGATTGGAAGAAAATGTAAGGTGCCATATATCACACTGATTAAATCTATAATTATAAATAAGTTCTTGGATGAATTATTTCAAAAGTTTGATATTGGACAGAGAGACGCATGGGGGAGAACTAAAAATGCATTCTATGGCCAATAGTTAACAGGGAGATATATCAACAGCACCATAGCATTACGAAGGGCAACTAATTGGAGAAGAGGGACAAGTGATAAGGGGTAGTTTTGATTTGATATATGGTGATACTTTATTAGTTCTTTGTTGTTATGGACCAATGAAAATTGTCCAAAATTGAGAGTGCTACTGAATGAAGTGAGGATATGGTAAGGCATGGTTTGTTTATTTTGGATATTGTCTGTAATGCCCAATAGATGGAGGAAGCCAAAATGTAAAACCACTGAGAAATGAAATGATGAACTGTGATACATTTGTATGATGGAACATGTATGATGGAACATCCAAAAAGGAAGGATGTAGAGAGGCATGTAACCAACTGAATAAACTTTGGGGATAATGTGTTATGCAATATAAGTCAGAAACAAAAGAGCAAATATGCAAAGGTCTATTTCAGAAAATACTTATGAGAAAATTGGAGCCTAGATTGTAAGCTCTTATAGCAGCTGCACTTAGTCTGAAGTTGCAAGTGTATTTCTAGATCCTGAGACACTGAGCTTTGTGTGTATCAGCTGGCATTTCTCTGGAAGTTTGATTAACTCTATGACACCTAAGACTCAAAAATAGAGTGCTGGAGCCCTGAAAGATAGCATAACTATATACAATAACACAATAACATTTAAACTAACTGAAAAGGAGATTAGGTCTCAATTAGAGATAAAAAATGAGGCCAATCTGTCTGGGACTAAGATTAATGAGAATATGGGGTAAAAGTTGATAAAGTATGTACTCTAGGCCCTCAGCTACTGTATGAGCCCAAAGACAGTGAATTTTATTATTTCTAGAACCTAAATTTTCTGTAACACACGATGTAAACCAACCTGTCTGGATAGCTAATTTAAACAACCCAAATTCCTGGAGTCCAGAGCAGGAATAAGGCCTTGCAATTCTGTATATTCTGTATATTACTGTAAAAGAATACCAGGATAAACTCAGACTAGGGTGGGCAGATAATTAAAGAGCATTGTGAGAGTCCCTTGTGGGTCTGAAGGAAAAACAAATATGGAACTATTAACCTTTCTCATCTGAGAAACCCCAGATACCCTCTCAAACATTGGGAACTCCCAAGAAAATAGGTGAAACTCTTCATTTTGATGCTTGCCCTTATGAAACTTATTTCTGAGTGGAGAAGCTAAGACTACCTACAACAAGTCCTTAGAGTTGCTACTAGGAAACTTCTTTTGTTGTTGTTGCTCAGATGTGGCCTCTCTCTCTCTCTAAGTTGCACTCTGCAAGAAAATCATAATCCTTCCCCAATGTGGGACATGATATTCAGGGATGCAAGTCTTCCTTCCCAAGGATGAGCCTGGCCCTGGCGCTGTGGAATTGCCACCACCTTCCTGACCAAAAGAGTAGAAGAAGTTTGATAAAATAAGACATCAATGGCTAAGAGAGATCAAATAGAGTCAAGAGGGTTTCCTGGAAGCTATTCTTGTGCAAGCTTCAGTTAGATAGGGTTAGTTGCCATGGTTTGCCTAACCCCAACCAGCATCCTTCCTGTTAATTCTTAAGAAAACCTAGGGCTGCAACTGAAACTGTATAAAAGTTTCATGCACTAAGATTGCTTTCCTGGAACCCTATAATTTCCAAAGGGTCCTTAGGCCAGATAAATCCTAAAACCCAGAGGGATCAGCCTCTCCAAGATTATCAACCAATTATATCCCCTTATCCTTTAGTGTTGACATCCTTCTCAACATCAAAAAGATCCCTATAGATTGGGAGAAGAATCAAAGGAGAAGGAGGAGCTAAAAGAAAGAAATTACAATTTAAGAAATGAATATGACCGCTGAATCACTATATTGATATTTCTTCTAGCCTCCAGCATTGGGAGCGGTTAGAAGGAAAAATCTGAAATAGTGGAATGGTAACTCATAACAAATTCTGAACCCTGTTGTGTAACAACTTGTTGAAGTGTGCTTTGAAAATTATTGCTTTTTCTTTCTTTTCTTTGCAAATACTTTATATTTCATAATACAAAGCATTTTTTTTTAAAAAAAAGGAAAGACACAAATGTAGCCAAACCATCAAAGTTGGAAATCAAAGAGTGGGTTGATCTGAAATGGAAGCTGAAAGCATAGTGGTAAAATAAGCAAAAACACCACTAGTCATGGGAGGTAGAGCTATACTCACCAAACTTTTTAATTGCACATCTCATCAGAAAAAAATGCAAAATCTCCAACATGCATGCACTAATGTGCAGTTATAATATAGATATTAGAAAACCTGAATAAAATAAAAAAGGCTTAAAGTTCAGCTAGAGAAGAAATACACAATGTCAATATTGCTTCAGATGAGCTTTAGCTAATGTCTTAAGGCACAACATATACTCAAGGCAACTGTATCAGTAAGGGTTCTCTAGAGAAACAGAATCAACAGGGAACACTCCAAAATATAAAATTTATAAAAGTGTCTCACGTGACTGCAGAAACGCAGTGTCCAAAATCCACAGGGCAGGCTGTGAAGCCAACGATTCTGATGGAGGGTCTGGATGAACTCCACAGGAAAGGCCTGCCGGCTGAAGCAGGAAGAGAGCCTATCTCTTCTGAGAACTCCTTAAAAAGCTTCCAGTGATTAGATTGAGCATCACTCATTGCAGAAGACACTCCCCTTGGCTGATTACAAATGGAATCAGCTGTGGATGCAGCTGATGTGATCATGATCTAATTCTATGAAATTTCCTCATTGCAATAGGCAGGCCAGTACATGCCCAACCAGACAAACAGGTACCACCACTTGGCCAAGTTGACACATGAAGCTGACCATGACAGCAATGTCTATACTTCTTTCAAAATGAATGTAAGTTACATTTCAGAATGTCTTCCTGAAAATTCTGACAACTGTGATGAAGGGCCATCAAGGGGACATTGTGTCAGGGACTGGGGTGGCACCATGTTTCCCATCTTTTTAACATTTTTTGCACTTACAGATGACTATGGCCTGTAATCCACAGTCTTTTAATAAGGATACATTTATGGACCCTTACCCATTTTGTGAAGATGTATGTACAGTCAATCTCAATAATATGTTCTGTAAACCCATTTGACAGCTTGTAGGCATATGACTGGGAAGGAGGAGGAAGGAACTGTGATGAAGCCCTCAGGATGCACTGTGGATGTCTCCTCTTTCTTTAGAATACCTCACTCATCCTCTGGAACCCAGAACCAAAGGACAGGAGAACCTAATAAGAATGCCATTGTCAGCTTAGTGTGTTAACTATTGGCTAAGATTATTTTCTTCTGATTTAGCTTAACAATAAATATAAAGAGATGTTCTAATATTCTCTTCTATACTTCAACAAATAATCTTACATTATCTGTTGGACACCAGATTGAAACTCAGAGACCACTGGTTTAGAAATCAGAATGAGAAAACATGGGAAGAGATGAATTTGATTTAATATTAATGATATTTCAACTGGTAAGAAGTGGAATATGCCAATATGGAAAATCAGAAAAATGAGGACTTTTTCATTAAAGGGTCAACTATTAAGTGTCTATGTCATGGGGTGATGTAAACATAAAGCCACCTAATATGTGCTGAAGATCATCCCAGTGATCTCCCCATTATTGTAATTTTATTTTTTTCTCCCACAAAGAAGTGCATGTTCCCCTTCTTTAAAGGAAAAGAAGTCAAATCTCAAGAATGTTCAATAGCTTGGCCAAGGTTAAGGAGTTTTTAATAGCTTGTGAAGCCCTTGGCCTTATGATTCCTGCTCAGTGTTCATAAGGCATGAACTCTCTAGACCTCAGTTTCCTCCTCTGAGAGAGGAGCACCATGAATTATACATCATCCAAGGCCCGTGGCAGCTTAAGGTTCAATGAATGATTTTGAAATGAGTTTATAATGTTTAGTGTAAGTGCAGGTAAGAAAATGTGTTTCCATTCTGCAGGGTAGCATCTCTTAGTCTATATAGAAAGTGGATGTGATTGATGTTCCTGTTTATAACTCCCTATACTGAAAGGAATCAAGCATGTGCTACACTGTCTCCTTCATCCAGGGAAAATTAGCACCATCCTTTACAGTACATAAACAAGGACTCATCAGGTTTGTACTGCAGTATATAAACACAGGTATGGCCTTTAACATTTCCAGAAGCAAAAATTGATTTTTTCGAATCCTGAAGAATGACAGACAGTTTTCATTTCTTTATTCTCCTTGGAGACTGTTTCCTATGAAATTGCTGGCTATTTAAAAGAAAATGTATTTCTTAAATACTCAGAAAAATATTGTATTGTCATTCACTTATGATAGCAGCTGGGTTCTTCAGAAAATTTAATCCATTCCCCCATTTCCATTCAAGGCATGTTATGCTGCACTTCACAGAGAGAGAAATATAATAATTCAGGTGTGGTTATATTGCTGCCATCACAGAGCCTACAAGTGATAACAATGACCATTACACGATAAGCTCTTAAATTTTTTGCAACACCATTATGTATTGGTGACCATAGGTTTTCAGGAGGCCTTTTGAATGGGTAGAAAGAGGCCCCTCCACTAAAAAGCAAAATTTTAGGACTGACTCCAATCTGTAAATCAGTCCAAGCTACCCTGATTTAGCACACTTCACAGCCATAAGGGACTCGCCATCAACTACAGGCACTGCCCAACCATCCCTGCCCTCAGTCCCTGCTTGCTGACCTGCTCCCTCTGCCCTTACCCCTACTGGTATTCTTTCCTAGTTAAAGGTCTTAGTTCATCTGCAGCGTTGGGAGCTCTGTTCCTCCAGCTTCTGCCTATCAGGCATATCATTTTTCTCTGAGGACTGGGCTCAGAGTCACACCACCAGCCCTTCCTGCTTCCAGACAGTTTCCTTGCCTCAGAGAACTTGATTATTTGCTCCAGAGCCATGGTGGTTGAGCTTGACTGGCTCCCTGATCCCTCAGTGCAAGCTCAAGTAGTAACAGGCACGTTTGGTAATTTAAAATGGCTTCTGTGCTCAAGGATTCTTTAGTGCTGCAGGATGCTTTTTTAGTCAAGATATTACAAGTTTCATCTTAACACAGTTCAGGTTCTAGCAAGTTCACAATCAAGGAGACACAGATATGTAAATATATAAATCCAGTACACATATATAAGTATGATAAAAGAAGACATAAAAGTACAGAAGTGGTAGGAAGAAGAGAAGGACCAACTACAGTAAGATTATAGGAAAGTCTTTGCTGTAGAAATGAAAATTGAGTTGGTCTTTAAACAATGCCCGGGATTCTGTTAGAGAGGCAAACAGAAGGCTATTCATATGAAGGAAAAACAGAATCAAAGGTGGCAAAACACTGGTTTCCTGGGCAAAATACAATTTTGGTATTGCCTGGGTTTCAGGGCAGAGACTGGAAAGAGGGTCAGAGTCAGCCTGAAGGTCTTCTAGGTCTTGAACTGAGGCTTTATTTAGATCGTGCCTCAAAAACATCCTAAATAGGGCATAAAGCTACAATGACTGTAGATAAATCTCCATAAGCTGTGGTTTACAAAATTTGGAAAAATAAATCCCTTCATTCTGAGTCCCCAGATTAAAAGGGCGAGAAAGCATGTTTTCTACCTGCATAGTGGTACAAAAGAAGTGCTGGCCAATGGCACTTGCTGGCTTTTCCTTCTTTGCACCCTAGGACTCTTGACTGTAGAATTCTATAAAACTGCAGTTTGAAAGTGGATTCTTGGGGTTTTAGTTAAGTTCATGGTTACTGTGCATCATAAATCCAGTCTTCATCAGAACTGTGAAGGCTGCATGTCTGATATTTATAGGCTTGGGACTGAGCATTGTCAATCTCTCCATCAATCTCCATAGGTTCACTCGAGTGCCTGGCTCATAGGGAGAGTTTTCAAAAAGCTTTTAAAAGTTTAAATGAAAATAAATATAATGAAAGCAGAATGCAATCAATACTAAAGATGAATTTCAAAGTTATGTTACTGTAACAGAGAGGTAATACTTATGAGTTGAGTGGAAAATACATGTTCTTTGGTCCTAACTAGATCTAGATTCAAACCCCAATTCTTCTACTGGATATATGACAATGAGAATTTTGTTCAATCTCTCTGAAGTTCCATGTCTCAACTCTAAAATGGGACTTAAAATTTATATTCAGGTATTTTTTAGTAAGAATAAAATCTAGTAACATAGACAGAGCAACACAGTTCAGTAATGAAGAATATAATGCCCAGGCCACATTAATTGTCCAGTAAATGGTAGGTATTAGTTTTGTAAGACACCTGGAATGCAATAAGTGGTCAACAAAAGATAGCTTGACGTGATGGTGTTTAGAGAGCTTGAGGAGAAGGTTCCAAGGCTCTCAATTGCCCTGAGTCTCAGGCTTTACAGATTGTCATAGGACTGAGTGGGCAGTTGTGAAAGAAAGGAAAAGATGAACGGAATGCTCCTGGAAGCAAGAGCCAACTGAAACCCCAAGTCAGAAACCGGGGGCAAATACTGCAGTAAAACTCAAGAATCAGTCTTGGAGTCACAGTTAATACAGAGATGTTCTTCAGGATGAATTCCTTGTAGAGATTTTCTGAGACAAATGGGAGTGAGAGACAAATGGGTGTTTAGCTAATTAATACACAGTATAATAAAATAAGAATAAGGAGATGACTCGAGTCAACTGCCCAATTTCTGTCTATGGTCATCAAATATTTATTTATAAACGTGCAAAATCAGTTGCAAAGAGAAAGAAGGACCCCACTAGGGAAACACAACTTAATATTGAAAGCAACAATGAAGACACTGTTGATAAATAGGGTTATGAGCAATAAAAAAGCTGACTTTTCCCAACCCCATATTCAACTGGACTGGAATGTGTCATCAGAAAATGGTATTGGCTAGACTTCTCTTGTACTCTTTGTTACAATAATTTGCTTCTTTCCTGAAGGGAAGAGTTGGAGGTGTACCATTTGAAGTACAAACTACTGTTCCCTCCAGATAGACTAGCATGAAACCACTGTAAGCCATTTTCTCCAACGTTTGAAAAGTCAGAATGCTTTAATCAGAAATATGTTTTATCTTTGGGTAGTTCTTGGCCTGTCTTCTGAGCAGAAGCATGAGGAAACCATCTCACAGCCACACGACACTAAACCAGTACATATGCATTTATCTCACTTGATTTGTTCACATTTACATGATCCACTGATGAATGATGGCCTCTGTTCCAAGCTAATCAGAGAATGGAGCAAATGTCTACAGTGTCATGTAAAATGGCATCTTTATCCAAGGAACTTTCTTCCTGTTGCTGGCTTGCAGAAGTTCTATCAAAGATGACAGAGGCTTTCCTGTATTAAACATCAGATCATTTTCCAACACCTTACACACTGAGAAGCTTTTGGAGATAGAATATCTCTTCATTTTTGAAAAAATCCCAATTTTAAACATTGCCCCAAAAGTCATGAAAGAAAAATTATAGGATCCCATCACTCATCTGTGATCCTAGATAATACTAGTCAATGCAAGTTTCCCTCAAAGGAATCTGTAAAGAAAGAAATAGAACTCAGGTGGACCTAACTCTGTGTGCATCATTTAAAATCTCTAAATAACACTGCATTTTTCTATAGCACAATTACACCACTAGCCTAAATAATTCAATTCTACATGATTGCCTAAAGATCTTCTCCATACACTAAAGTTTCCTCTCTTGGGATATATTTTTCTCATCTTTAAAATTTACGATCTCATCATGATTGAAAAATGATAAATGCTGGTTAGGTTTTTAGACCTTTAGTAAGCCCTTATAGAGTAGAGAATATGAAAGTTTATAGATGTGACCACAGTCTGGCAAAATTATTGCCATGTTATCTGCAAATCCTGTAGAATAAAAATGGCATCTAGGTTCAGTGCTTGGGTATGGTCAGGAGAAGGCTCGGGTCACATGGGCTAGGACCCGTTCTTACTCCACACAGTTTCTGATGGTAGAGCCAGTGGATGCTGGACCCAGTGGTCAAAACAGCATCCACATTTGAAAGTATTTGTTTGTGTGATCTCAGACATTAGAACTGCCTGTGTCCATACCTTGCTCCACCACCTCACCAGCTGGGGACTTGAATTAAATTCCTCAACTTCCCTGTACCTCTGGTTCTTCCTGTGGCAAAACAGGATGATAGTTGGAATAAGATAATATATGCAAAACACCTACAGTATCTACTACCAAATGAAGAACTCTCAATGAATATTGTTTCTTATTACTGCCACTATTATTATCATTATCTTGATCATCATTGACGGGACAGGCACCTAACATCCCTACCTCTCATATTTAGAGAAAGCCGAGAAGGAAGAGAGTAGAAAATGCACAAGGCATTTACCACCTTCATGAAAGTAGACCTGAGCAACCAGGATGGTTGTTCACCCTCTGAGGGACAGAAGAATGAACTAACCAGATTTTCACTGTCCCATGCAGTCACAGGCAGAGGAAATGGAGAACGGTAGCCTCCTCCCACAGAAAGAACAGTTAGTCTTTCTAACAAAGAGGGAAAGCAGAGTTTGCTGTTTTTGAGGGCAACCAGTTCAGGCATGAGCAAGAGCTCTTTCATACCACCAAGTAGGGAAAACTCAGCTCTCAGATATGCTACTCCTCCTTTGATATGGAGTCAGAGGTATTGGAAAAGGTATCTAGATAATTTGTCTTCTTAAGGAAGGCTCTTTTGGACACCAATCTTGGCTACAATAGTCAGGTAGCCGCTCCATCAGACACAACTTAAGGGGTTCTTTAAGTCACAGATTTACGTATTCAACAGATAGGTTATTTTTGGAAATAAAAGCATGGGGATATATTACTCTATAGTTACTTTTAATGTAATTGTATAAAATGACTATGGATGGTGTGCTGGTTTGAAGCTATTATGTACGCCCATTAATTCTTGTAGGTGCAAACTTATTGTGGGTGGGACCTTTTGGTTTGGTTGTTTCAATTGAAACGTGACCCACCCAATTTAAGGTGGGTCTTAATCTTTTACTGGAGTCCTTTATGAAAGGATAAAAAACAGAAATAATCTAGAGAGCTTAGAGCCAGAAACACTCAGAGAGAGCTCAGAGAGAAATCCCCAAAGAGAGACCTCCTTGGGGCAGAAAAACCCTAGCAATGCTAAGAGAGAACCCAGAGGCACACAGAAAGAAAGCTGCCTGAATCAGAAGCTGAAAACAACAGAACCCAGGACAGAAGGACCAATAGATGCTGACCATGTACCTTCCCATATGACTGAGCTATCCCAGATGTCATCAGAGTTTCTTCAAAGCTTGGTCACCATTCTGTAGATACCTTAATTGGGACATTTTCACAGCTTAGAAACATAAATTTTAAGTTCTTGAAAGCCAACCAAAACAAATGATATGATGTGAAACAAGATATTTGACAGCTCTGGCCTTTTACCTCTCATTATAAAATATCCAGTAATACTCTTGGTAAATGGAATAGCTTAGGACTGCCATATGAGCAGGATCTAAATCATGTTATGTTCATACATGTAGCCTCAGAACTTAGATGAGTGGCAAACATGAAGAAGCCTCTCGACAAATATGTTGAATACATAATTTAATGAATTAGTAAATAAAATAATCTTTACTTTTCAATTCCTAAATTTTACACATTCTTTTCTAGGTTTCTATGATAACCTTAACTTATTCTTACCTTCTTTAGCTAGATAATACCTATGTCCTATTCCTTTCTTGCAACAGGTACTCTCCCCCACTGTTTATTTTTTTATTTTATTTTATTTTTCAATGTGCACTTTAAGTGGAGTGTCTTTGTGTGGAATTTAAAGAATAATTTTTTTTTTGTTTTCATCATGATATACAAATTGTCAGCCACAATTGCAGGTTCTAAAGGTATGGCTTTGCTTTCTGTGTGTGGTCTTATTGATTTCTGCCTTCCTAGCATGAGCTTTCTGTTTCTTTTGCCAGCTACTTGTTCCTACAATTGGTGGGATGTGACATACCAAGACATTAAGACAAAAGAGTATCTAGGATTTGTGTTGAGAATGGTTTCTGTCAATAGACAGCACCAGGAATAAAAAGCCACTTTTTTGGCAGTGAACCCAGTGATGACAACAACAGAGAGATGTTTGCATCAGAATTCCATGCCCACTGTCATATGGGATTCATGAAAAACTCCTTTCTTAACCTATACCTGGAATGCACCCAGCATAATTTTTAAAAATTAGGGGAATTCATTTGAACAGAACAGATTTCAAAGTTAAAATATGGTTCCCACCACTGGGAAAGCTCTGTGGAATTTCATTCTAGGTCTGATTGTTTATCTGAGTTTACTTCTCAAAAACATGAACAGTGATGCATCATCACCAGCTTCTCTTCAAATAGTAAACCAACCGATCTTACAACTCTCTTTCTTATGCTAATTTTCACTCCATGAGTTTTATTCATGTACGCACATGTACATACACATATTAAAATTGTATTCCAGAAACATTTGGCTTTCCTCAGCTTTGAGAACTGGACCAATTGGACATGTTAGAAGGTGAATATTGTCTTTCATCTAAAAATAAGGATCCATGATTGAGGTGGGAACTTTTCAATAATTTTATTTTTCTGTTTAGAACTTTGGTTCCTGAACTCAGGTGAAGGAAATGAGAACTAGAGGTTAATTGCAGCTGTCAGTTTTCTTAATTCATAAAATACCATAAACTCAAAAAAGCAAACATACAGGAAAGGTGTGAATCTTTTTGTCAAAAAAGAATAATTAACACCAGCAACAATAAAATAAGGATTAGATAAAAGTAGTGACAGAGAGGTGTAATTGGAAGATTCGGGAATGAGGAAAAATAGGCCTCTGGCTTTTCTGCAAGTTTTATGACTATGTTAGTTAGGAATTTGGAGCTGCAAATGACAAAGAGAGAACTCAACAAGTTACAGGAACTGTATTGGTTGAAATAACACAAGATATTGAGGATGCTCACAAGAGCCAAAAAATAGAGAAAGGTAACAGGATCTCAAGTACAGGAAGAGGTTCCAACTAAGCAACTCCAGCGGAATGAAATATTCAACATCAGTCTATGAAATCCAGTGGAGAACTCTGATTGGCTCTAATTGTTCTTGTTTCTGATTCTAGATATAAATTATTGGGGAATTCCATTTGAAGTCCTGAAAAATGGATGGAGAATTCTGCTTTTAGAAATTGGGGTTCTGGTTCCAGTGAATTTTTCAGCTGAAGGAAGTAGAAGCATAAATTAAATTTTAAAACATGAAAGGAGCAGGGGAGAGCAAGGTAATTTGAACTTGAGAGTTCCAGACAGGTAGGTATGGGAGAGGGCCACTTAGCAGATGTTGTGGCCTTAGGTAGAGGATTCCAGCTGTCATTACCCCATGGCCCAGCAGGAAAGGAGCAGGGAAGTAATTCACTGAAATATCTCCCTGTCTTCCTTCCGTATTCTGCCAGGGCATCCCTTTGGCCAAATCCAACTGAATGTCTGATTGATGAAATCCAAAGAGTCAACCTTTTGAGCCTCATTTCAGTAAAGTGGTCATGGAAGGGTTTTTGGATGATATTTAGCAAATAACTAAAAAGCAAGCAAACAAACAGAAAAACACAGTGACAAATTTCAAAACCTAGGGATTAAAAAGAAATAGCTTTTCGTGGTCAGGAAAGGCACAATTTATCAGGTAGGGAAAATAATCCTAATCTTATATGCCTCCAAATAAAATATAAATACAAACATATAGCCTTAAATTAGGCAAAGCAAAAGTGATAAAACTTCAATTTTAAATAAATTAATCCATAATTATAATGCAAGGATGAATGAGTTTTTCTCAGCAACTGATAGAATAAGCAGATAAAAATACTGATTTGAAAGACATGATTAATGAATTTTGTCTGATTGATTTCTTCCCAAATTATGAATATATTTACTCATTTGTTCTCACAATCTATGCAAAAGAGTTTCAGAAACAGAATAATATGCCAATGCTAGCAACAGGTGTATGAAAAAGGTCAAGATTTTTGCAATTATTTTCTCCTTGGAATGTGTCTGACTAAGGGTGTATAGTCAGAATAGCCTGATCAAGTTACTAGAATAATCAATGTGTTTTTTTCCTGAGTGATTAGGTTGGTAATTCCGTTTATATTTAGATTTCATTTCTTCTCTTTTAAAAAAATCTACTTAAGAGTTTGCTTTAGGAAGCTTTTAACATTAACTTTAGTTTTTGAATATGTAAAATGAATGATTCTAAAGTCAAAACTACATACAAGGTTATACTCTGAAAATTTCAGATTCCTTTCCTATCCTCACTACCTTTTTCTGACCCACAAGGAACTGTTTTCTTTAGATTTTGTCTTATCCTTCCTACATTTATTTTGCAAATATAAATGTTTATACCCTGCAATATAGGTATATCCTATGCCCCCTTCTTTTTACATAATAGATAGCATACTCTTTTGCATCTTAATTTTTTTCTTAATACTGTATCCAGTTAATCATACTGTAACACCTAATAGAAATCTATCTGATATTTTAATAACTGAAAACTATCCCCATTGTGGTAATAAGCCACAGTTTGTGAAATCAGGGTGTTTCTAATATGCATATTCCATGGCTTTCTTTTTTTTTTTATTTTTTATTTTTTTATATAGATATCCCCTTTTTAGTTTATGTTGTATTGGAGTGGCTAAAGAGAAGTACCCAATGCTATTTGTGCTGGTTTGAATCTGTTGTTTGAATCTCAATTGAAAGAAGAGCCATGTCCTTTAATACTCATTCAATATTGCTAGGTGAGAGCTTTTTGATTGTTTCCGTGGAGATATGACCCACCCATTTGTGGTGGTAACTTTTGATTAGATGGGTTCCATATTCCATGGCTTTCTTAATATTCCATTTTCTGTGGTAGCCTCTGCTGTGACGATAAAGTATCATTTCCTTGTAATATAACTAGAAAAAATTGATGAAATTTGGAACTGTCCCTAAAGAGTGGGAGAACATTCACTGGATACTTAGCTGCTCTGTTCCTGATACTGATAATGTGATGTTTCCAAAGAACCCAGGAATGGCTTAAGGTAAACGAACAGTAAATGTGTTTTCTCACAATGCTTCCTGCTCCTTCCTGAGGTCATGAGCAGAGTGGTGAGAGAGTCCTGCAAAACAGGTCCTATAAGAGCAAGCAAGACTGGAGAAACAACCCAGAAGTAATCCATGTACATCCCAAGCCAGGATGGGACCATGAAATCTCCATCAGAAACCTATGTAGCTGCCAGAAGCTTAATCAAAAAGGCAGTCTCCCAGATATCAGAAAGATAATTAAGGTTGCAGCTGCTAAGTTGGAAAGTTGCCATTTAATGGAAGTAGTAGGTAGAGGTCAAAACAGACTGATGGAGCCTCTTAAAAATATATTACAACAATTGGTGGGTACCCAGGAAAGTTGTGATTCCATTTAATGGGTTTCCAAAGTCAAGCTGCATTAGTCTCTCACTTGGGCACAGTTCTAGAGAATTATGGCCTCAGCAGATAGACATCCAGCAGTGATTCATGATGGTTCTAGGAGAGCCATGATTACTCAGCTATGGCATTTACAGTATAGGAATAGAACTTCAGGCTAAAGAAACCTTATATGTATAACAGAGACCCTCCATCATCACTGATCTAAAGCACTGGGCTTTAGGAAGAGAAATGTAACAGGGAGATCTAGAACACCTTTGTTGGCTTGGCTACATTGAAAAGGACAAAAGCACACATGAATTCGGGTTAAAGGTCAGGACTTGCAAGGTGGCAGCAAGGAGAAATATGATAAATTGCCAGGTTGCTGGCTGGGATTCTGTCCAGAGGCTGGGCAGAGACCCATATAGGGAGGACAAGGAGTAGTTCTGTTGGTGAGAATTAGTTGGATTCAAGGGCTGGAAGAAAGAACAAATAATAGATCAGGAACAAAGCAACTGAGTGACACAGGCCAGCCCTAATCAAGATATCTGGAAACTGAGGACAAAGATGTCCAACATAAGGTGTGAAACATCCAGGACCTGGAAGGAAGAGTATGTTAACAGAATTTAGACATGTAACACAGAGAAGAGCTAAAAGCAGATCAAGGTTTCCAAATACAAATCCTCTTGCTTTTCTTTACGCAGGTATTGGAATGGTGTGGCCTCTTGTGTGTACATATCCATTGTGAAGTTAGTGTTGGCTACAGCATATTCTCCCATCTCTCCCTGCCCTGCTTCTTCATTCTTATTCTATTAACAGAATGAGTAAAGACTGAATACTTCCTTTAGGCAAGGACTCAGGAATTATGACTTTTACCGTCACCCCCTCCTGTTTTTAATAAGGCCATTGGCTGAGTCGAGGAGATCCAATAGTCTCAGTCCCCATGGATTCCTTCCAACTTAAGCTTTATATTTAAAAAAAAAAAAAACCTTAATTGTGATCTTTTGAAGCGTCCAATTAAAAATTTAAAGGAATAATGAATATCCCTAGGTGACTGTGTGCCCCAGGTTCCCTTGCAAATGATGGAAATAGAATTTTCTTTTTAACCATGGGGAATTATTTTAAAGCTGGCTTCTCTTTTACTTTCTACTACTCTTCATTCATCCACTTGCTTCAGTTTCCCTCTTCCATTAGCTAATCTCTATCTTATGTCTTCCATCTCTGAAGCCTGCATCCCTTGCTTCCTACTTTTTTATTCTCTAAGAGACCATTGACCCTTTGTCATAGGAACAAATAAAAAGGAGGATTATGTAGCATTTCATTCCACAACATTTCCATCAGGAAAGAAGATGCATGTTTTGGATTGGATTGAGAGGCAGGAATCCTCCCAAAGAGAGACCCCCAAGAGAAAGGTTTGAAGCAACCATACTTTTTGAAATGGTTCACCTCAAGCATCGCTTTACAATGCTAAATTTATTCCTGGAGGATCCCAGGCACTAAAGAATATATCTGTGGGAAACCTTCCAACCCAGCCCTCTCTCTGTATGTGATCTCAATGTACCAAGTTGACTCAGGGACCCTCTTCTGCCACACAACATCCTAATTGGAGCTCAACCAGAACAGGTACCCAGGGTATTCTCATCACTGACCCTGTCACCTACTTCCAACCATATAACAATTCCTTGAGATGAGGGTCTTGTCACTGATACATTCATTCATTCATTCATTCATTCACACATTCAATCACCACTACTTGAGTGCCTAATACAGGTATCCAGTACTCTATCAGGTGCTGGGGAAAAAGTCATTACTGAAAACAGGCATGGGTCTTCCCCATGTGGAGCTTTACAGACTTCTGGGGGAAAACATACATGAATCAAAGAATCACATGAATAAATGACTAAAGGTAAAATTGTGAGAAGTGCTCTGAAGCAATGGCACACGGCACTTTGAAAGTATAATTTGATGCACTTAGGGAGGTTAAAAATTCTTTCTGAAATAGCAACTCATCCAAGCTCTGAAAGTTAAGTAGGAATTAATTTGGTAAAGAGAGAAGAGGGAGAGGGAGCAGCAAGTGCACCAGGGCCTGTGGTGGGGCGGCTCAGACATTCCAGATTTATCTTAACAGAGGTACTACTGGCCAGAATTTGTCTTTGCAAGGCAGAGCCCTTGCATTTCTGGCCTTCTAAAGGTCAGGAACTCCAGGGCCCAAATCCCATTCATTCTCTTATGATAATCAAATGTTTCCCCAAATTTTGAGACATCTTCGGGGCAGCTTAGCACCTCTGGTTGAGAACCACAACATGGAGCTTAGAAGGCACTTCTGGTTGAAGCTGATGGACACGGGGGTGAAGAAACGTTGGTATGAAAGGAACTTGGAAAGAGTGATAACACTCAGGTTTTTCAATGCGCTGGGGCTTAGGGGAAAACCAGTTCTACAGAAATGAATTTCCAGAGTCTATTCTCCTAAATTAATAGGTTGAATGACCATTCATTTAGTGCCCAAGTGGCCTGATCACTGAGGATTTTACTGAATATTAGTCTTGCCTTGCCTCTGCCTCTGTCCTTTTCTCTGCTGTTTACTCCACATCTGGATCTGCTCCTGAAGCAGATGTTTTATGGCTATGCAAAAAACTGCCAAGAGGGCAGAGTAAGATTCATAAGATGATACAAGTTTCAGAGCAAAGGAAGAAATAAGAAAGTAGAAGAATAATCTTCATAATTCTGAGAATGGATTTTGGGTAAACTGCTTTTCCTGCTAATTGACCTAAAGAGCCAATTGGCATATTAAAGTGTTATCTTTATGATGAAACTATGGGTAGCCCTTGAAGTGGGTTGATCTGGTAGCTTAGTGGTAGCAAGGAAAATGGATTGGAAAAAGCATGATCGAATTCAGAAACACCAGTAAGAAAGTTAGCCTAATACAGCCTATAGGACAAACAATTTTAGCATAGACTAAGTTGCTGGAAACTTAGAGAAATGGATGAGTTCAACTGATATTTAGTGAGAAAAATCAACAAGGTTAAGAATATATTAGATGTGAGTATGATGGAGATGGATAAGTCAAGCCTGGTTGCATTAGATGGATTGAGGTCATTGTAAATCCTTGGAAGTTTGTGACCCCTCTGTTATTGCCTGGCCTTAGTACCAACATTTCCTCTTCTGGGTACCCAGAAATCTCTTGAAATCCATTTTTCAATAACAGGAGGAGGGAGAAATGAGCATTTTTGAACCTCTAATATCTGTGAAATACTTCTTTGAAATACATTCAAAATTCCCATCAGCATTTCAGGTAATAGTCTCCATTTCATGGGTAAGAAACCTGAGAATTAGGAACTGTAACTAATCCAAGTTTAGAAAGATAGTCATTGTGAAGCTAATACGGTGATATACAGGAACTGGGTTCAAAAGGCTCTCCAGAGCCTATTGTTTGCTTGCTTCTTTCCCCAAATCCACACTGAGTGACCTCAAAATAGTAACTCAACACTGCTGTGGTGGATTTATTTACACCTTGGAAATTAACAAATGTTACCAATCAATGTTATTTTGTTTTGTTTTTGTTTTCAGAGAGCTGGTTGTTAAACATTTATAAGAACACCACTGACTGATATTAATGCTAATTCTTTGCTTCCTCCATCAAATCATCTTGGAAGCTATGGGGATATGTGATGTTAGACTTTGTCCCTAACTTCTTCTAGATGCAATGTGCCTTCATATAGTGCATAGTCTGTTATTCCGCCCCACCCCCAACTCCTTCACTATGTAAGAGTTCATAGTGAATGCTTAGCTAGTGAAGCATTACTACTACAAACATTGTATAGTTTAGTTAAGTTTAAGCTAACTGTTACCTTCTATATGACAACTTCCCAAGTGCATGCACACCCAACCCTACACAGAATTAATCACACTCATTACTCTCTAAGGTTCATCTGTAAATATAACCAGACATTTTAACTGACTCAGAACCAGATTTCTACTCTGTGGGATTGGTGGAGACTCTTGAACATGGGTTTTGGATCATGACCCACTGAAATAAAGCTAATGACAAGAGAGTACAACAAAGGTCCTTAGTGAAAACTGATCTGAATATCCATAGCTGACATTGATTGAATATTTCCTACCTAGTAGGCATCATTCCAAAGACTTTAAATGAAGTGGCACATTTAATCCTCACAATCACTCCATAAGTGAAATGGTATTTCTCTTTGTACAGATTCAGTTTTTTTTTTGAACTCCACAAATGTATACAGTTGGTAATGCATGGAACCAGTATTTGTACTCTCAGCTTCTGGAAATTCCTGGCACACAGTGGGACCTCTTTAATATTGATTGATTGAAGAGAACAGAAGGCCAAAGGAGCAGCAACAGAGTCACTTAGCTTTTCTTTTTCTTTGTAGCAATTTTTGAAGTGTATTTTTCCAAAGGATTATTTTCATAAATTAATTCGAACTCTCTCATTGTCACTCTAATATAGCCCATTTTAAGTTGACATTTGATAGAATTAGAGAAGAAAGAGGGTATAAACTAAATAATAAATAAATGTTACCTTTTTTGTTTGTAATAAAAGAGAAAAGAAACAAAGTTGAAACATGGAGAGTATGTGCACCATTTCTCAGATATTCTATCTTATAATGCTGGGTACCATCTGGCATTCCACTTCAAAATAGAACTCTACAAGGGCCAAAACGCAGTACATTAACCATGCCAAATATTGTGCAGAACACTCAGTAGTTCTTCCTCAGACCCTCAAGAACAGGGATAACTACTCATGGGGGATTGCTAAAGGCACAAGGGTGCACCATGCAGATCTGAACTACTATTTGCTGAAGCCTCATGAGATATAAAAAGAAAATATTCCTCTTTTAGATGCTCTTCTTGTGTACCTCCAAAAGAAAACATCCTTACTGCCAGAAAGCTTCTCCTTCTATGTCTCCTCCATGTTTCTTCTTTCTGGCTATTTCTGGCTATGGGTAGAGAGGTACTGAGTCTTCAGAGTGGGGGTGGTAACAGTCATAGCCATACCACCAACTTCTTGAGACATGGGATAAATCTTTTACTCATTCCATTTTCCCATTTTTAATGAGTTACCATTGGGGAGGTTGATAATATTATCTCCGTTTCCTTCCAAATCTAAGATTGCACCAAGCAAAGAGTCTCCAAGGCCAAATAGGCTGAAGTTTTTGGTTTTATCTGTGAACGTTTCCACTGCCTGACTTTTAAGGTCCTCATCTCGAAGATTGTCCTCACTGTGACAACCATTGATTTCAGTGTGGTTGATGGGCCAATTTCCTAAAGTCAAGTGAATTTAGAATACTTTAGAAATCAGGAGAAGAACCAAAAAAGACAGACATCAACCATTTACTTTTGATCTTCATGAGCCCTGGTCCTTATCACAGTATTTTTAAGAATCTCCTTGGAATCTTCAAGAAAAATAGCTAGTCTCTCCTTTCTTCTAGCCTTATTTTTATTTTTCCCAAACCAAGAATAACAACTCTGGCATTCAAAGCTACCTTAGGTCTGATGATATCCTTGAAAACAACAAAACATTTCTTACTGAATTAGGACAACTGAAATATATGTTAATAAAACAGAATAACCAAAATTTTCAGGCAATAGAGAGTCAATTGAAAAGATAAATACTGTTTCTTTCTTGAATACGGGCTGTTTAAACACTATGCTAAAATGCTCAGAGGACCATGGAAACACATCTCCATTTTTTTTCCTCTAACTGTTTTCTCTCATCTTAGTTATGAATGTGCTATATTGGTAAATTAGCCAAATAAGATGTGCTTGCAATTCATTAAAAATTATTTCTCAGATTTTCTTTCCAAGTTGGGTTGGAAGATATCCAAGTGGTATAGAAAAAAAAAAAACCCTAATATGTTGGCAAATGGAAATGATCATGCCCACATAATTATGGATCTTCCTTAATTTTGTGTTTACACTGGTTTTACTTTAGAGTGTTTCCAGATTTTGTTCTAGATACTAGTGAGAGACACAATGACACATGGGTTTATTGGAATCCAGGTAAACATCTGATTTCTGAAAGTATCCCTCTTTCACTCCCCGTTAGTGGACCACTCCCTTCTTTTACCCCTTCATGTATTCTTTTTATCATTCTTTTACCTTTCCCCATCTCCTTCCCTCTTTCTGACTCTCCTGTTCTTGCTCTAAGTATGTCTCTCATCTTCTATTGACCTCTTCCTCTTATGTTTCTTTTCCCTTTTTTACTTACTGCTTCTCTTTTCAATCACTCTTTATCCCTCTTCTTACTGCCAACTTATAATTAACAAGAATATCCCATGTAGCATGACATTCTTGTTGTATGTGAAGCCACTCCAAAAGGTCTTTCCTTAGATTCCACTGCTATTTTGGAAAAGGATGTTGTCTTAGTTTGCCAGGGCATGCAATGACAAATACCACATAATGGGTTGGTTTAAACAAAGCAAATTATCTCTCAGTGTTGGCAACTAGACATCAAACCAAGGTGTTGGCAGGGCCATGCTTTCTCCCCAACGTCTATAGCTTTCAGGCACTGGTTTGCAGTTATTCTGGGGATCCTTGTCTTGCATATCTGCCTCCTGTCCCTGGAGATCTCTCACCTTGAATCTGCTCTTCTGGTTTCTGATTACTTTCAGATTCATCCTGTTTCTTTCTGTCTGACTTCTTTAGAACTTCTTTTTTTTGTAAGGTTTTCCTTAGTAAGGATTAAGGTCCTATTCAATTCAGTTTGGTCATATCTTATCTAATAGTAATGTCTTCAAAATATCCTAGTTAACAATGGGTTCACATCCACAGGAATGTGGATTAAAATTAAGAATAAATCTTCTGTTGGGGTACATGACTCAATTTACCACAAATGTCTATGACTTTCAAGTCAAGAAACATTGTGTGTGTGTGCTGTGTTGTAGAGGTCATGTTTGGTGCAGAAATTATGAGGAGAAATAGTAAGTGTTCCCTCTCTTTAAAAGTCTGGGGAAGGGAAAGATGCATAATTGTTTTGTCAAGTGTTTTAGTTTCCCAGCTATTAAAGCAAATATCATATAAAGGGTTGGAATGAACAATGGAAATTTATTGACTTACTGTTTTCAGGTCAGGAGAAGTCCAAAATCAAGGCTTCAGAAAAGAGATGCTTTCTCTTTGAAAAGAGTGATGCTGTGGAGCTGGTTGCTGGCAATATTTTGACCTTGGTTTAGCTGTCACATGGCAATGTCTTCTTCCTTCTCCTATGGGCTCCTTCTACTATAATTCCTGGCTTCTCCCTGTGGTTTTCTCTTTCCATGTTTGATTTTCTTTGCTTACAAGGACTTCAGCCCTTTTGAATTAAGGCCTAATCACATTCAGTTTGGACACACCTTGATTAATAACACCTTCAGAAGTATTATTTAGAAATGGATTCACACCCACAGGACCAGGGGAAGGGACCTGAACATGCTTTTTGTAGGGAGCATAATTCAATCCCCAACAACTAAGTAGTCACAGACTGTGATGATAGATAATTATGAAATGGTTTTATTTGCCAATTATTTCTGTAACTGTCTTCTCCCTACCCATTTGCTGCTACAGGCTCACTGAGTATCTCTTCTGTCCATCAGACTCTAGTTGACATGCATTGCTTTATATTTCCACTTTCAAGCCTGGAAACTAAATGTTTTTCAATATCTGCAAATTCATTAACTGTAACAGTGTCTGTTATACTATGATGGAGGCATTTCAAATTCCAGCTCCTTTGAATTAAACAGGAGGAAAAGATTATATGCAAATGTAAAATTTTTTTGGCATTTAACTACTGCCAGTTGAAAAAGATATCACCTAAATGTCCACACATGTAAGAATGAATTCTCAAATTTGCAAATATACTAAACTGAAGTTATTTTCCCCCATTTTCTGTCATTGGATTGCCTGCTCTGCTTAGGTTATCTTCTCTTATGGTAAATTCTGCAGATTAGTGAACAAAGGAAAGTAAAGCGAGAGGGTAGGATAGATTTAGATCTAGGTCAGCTACATGTTTTACAAACTTAAATTTTACCATTAAATAACTATTTGGCCTGCCTATTTCTCAGATATTAGCCTACTGGGTTTGGGAAATGTTTCCATCTGATCCAGCCATTTTCACACATGCAATATGTATCTGTTATATGCTTACTGCGGTTATTCCAACTTGCCCATAGTCATATTTCATGTGTTGGTTCACCAATTGGAATCACTTGAATACTTGGGCCTTATTCAATGTATATACCTGACCTTCCAAGGGTAGAGTGCTGGCACGTGTTTATTTTATTTTTTTCTTTAAACTAGTGCTTGATCACACACTGATTCTTAGACTTGTGGCCCTACTAGATTCCATACCAATAGACTAAGTTATATAGACATGATTCTTATCCAAAGTAGCCTGACATATGTTGAAAGAATTACAAACAGGGTATTGTGGGAATCAGAAAGAGACTGCAAAATATTCTGGATATTAGGAGGTGAGGCTTACCCTCATTATGGAGGAGGAAGTCAAACTAAAAAGAAAGAGAAATGCATTTCACAGAACTAAAGCAAATGTGAGAAAGAAGAAAGGGGGACACAGTAATGGAGTTTAATACAAATAGATTTTGCTATGGATACAGTCTATTTTCCTCTGAGGTGATTATGGCTAGATATAAGGATTATACATTTCCTTAATTGAACTGGAGATTGGCAGCCAATAATGTGTCATCCTCCAGTAGCTGACGAAGATCACAGAAAATCAAAAGCAACTCTCCAGAAAGTTTTTCTGTAAATGCCACCACCTAACTCACATCCCCCCACATAAGAGAGCTCCACTAAGTATCCTCAAGTTCCCGTGAAAGCTGTTACTAAAGGTACGGAAAAGGACAAAACTTGTACTTTTTGATGAGATCCACTGGGTACAGTTTCATCAAATTCAAACTTCATTGTGCAGTTTTTTCGGAAAATGAGGGTTCCAAAGACCATCATAGACAAATAACTTAATCAACCAAATTTGTATCCTTCAGGTACCTTCAGGCAGTAATTAAAAAAAATACTCTATTGCCCCTTGCATCTGAGGAGATCTCCTTCCTGCCATCATCACAATCAGTTTCTGGAAGGAAATCCTTCCTTGTACTGGACAGCAGCACACAATGCCTGCCATCATTCAAATGTTATTTTTATAGGAATGAGATCAATCATCACAGTGGGAAGTGGAGAGCGGGGTGGCTGGTTTGGGTTAATGAAGGAAGAGCTGAGAGACAGAATATTTGAAACTCTTTTTTTTAATTTCTCCTTCTCTATGGCTGACTTGACAGGTTGCTGCAGGGGGAAATGCTGAGTCCCCATCGCCTCTGGGTCTCTCCTAAATACTCCCAAGTAAGGAAGCATGGACATGAGGCATAGAGGATTCCAATCTTTCAAATCCTGCAGCACTGATATTTTAAAGAGAGCATAAGCAAAAGGTTTTTTAGGGCAAGGTACTTATCTGCTGGAAAGTAAGAAATAAAGGCTGAAGCCACTTGAGGGGAAAAATGGTATTGTGAATTAGGGATATTCCTAAGTGGATATTCATCTCAGACATCATGGGTAGATCAATAAAGGCTGGCCACAAATCTGAGACTGTTTAGCCTCAGAAGAATGGGTGTGGTGGTATGTCTAGGAGACAAAGACAAAAGAAATCATGTACATTTATGCTGGAGAACACTTTGGTAATATGTTTCAGGAACATGGAAGTCAGTATGAAGTTTTCATTCAGTAATTCCACTTGAAAGAATCCATCCTAACGATGTAATGATACATAAAAATAAATATTTAAAAGCAGAAGTTGTTCATCCTGGCATTATTTTAAAGTGGAAAATTAGAAATAGCCTTATGTCCAATAATTAAAAAGTTTTTTTTTTTCAAATATGCCAAATCCCTTTGGTAGACTAGTGTCCAAGGAGACAAAATGAAAAGGAATGCATTAACATAAATTGCAATATTCCATAAGTGCTGAAGATGTTTGTGCCTTTTGTTTTCCTCTTTTATCTTGTGTTCATAATGAATAAATCATTCACCATAAGTGCTTTATATTTTGACAGTTAAAAAAATTCAGTGTTTGGCAATATGTGCTACAACCATGTGCTGCTCCTTCCTAAGGGAGGATTTAGCTTCCCTGCCTCATGAACATTAGGCTTGAGCAGCTGACTTACTTTGGCTGTATGGAGGGAATGGGAGCAGAAGTGGCATGTACCATGTACATGTGCCAGGGAGTGAACATCTCTGAGAAGAACCTCTGAGAGCCCTTCTTGGTTCTACTATGTCTCTATGAACTCAGACGTGGGAACAAAAATGTCCTAAACAAGTTTTCATCCTCAAGCCTGGATCTCAGATTGAGGACACAAGGGTCAGAGACACAGGGGACCCACAAAGCAGACAGATGGCATGTGTATGAATACTGGCTTTTTTTGTGCAATACGCTAATAGGATTTGGGGATTGTTTGTGACAGTAGCAAAACAAAGAGAAATCTGGCCAGTACCATCAATTTTATTAAGTTTTGCATTTTAGAATCTAGTTGGATGACTAATTGGCTGCTTATCTTAGGAAAGCTATTTATTATTCATCGTTTAGACCCAAATAAAGACAGATTCAAGGGCTCCTATATCTTAAACTGTGTCCTAACTACTCTTTGCAATGTTCCTTATTTTTGGCCTAACAAGTTGTTCAAAGTACGTCTTGAACTTTTCTAGCCTTAAACCTGAAATGAACCATCTTTTTAAGGAACTCTGGTTCCTTTGGATGGAAAAGAGTATTTAGAAACAAGAATGTGAGATATTGGTGCGCTTATTGATAGTAGGGTGTTACTGCTTTTAGGCCCTCTCAGAGATGGGATAGATAGAAAGATGTATAGTAATAAATATCTTCATTATATTATATGACATATAATATATCTCTATATCTTAATCTAAATGTATATAAAAACCTTGATTTCATAGTGATATCTCCAAGGCCAATCCAATTTCTTGTGGCTCAGTTTAACCTTATCCGTTTCCATATTTGTAAGCCCCTTCAATAGTGAGAAATCTGGTTCCCATTATACTCATTATATTAAGCTTTTGGTTCAATTGTAGTTTCAGAAGAGACAACTCTCACCACCAAAAGTTACTTTTGTTTTCAATCTGAAAGTACATAATTAAAACACTGTATTCAAAAATACTTGGGTTACATCTTTTTTCTTTTGGAGTCATTAATGCCAATTGTTTGAAATGCAGTTATATCATTTGTTTTTGTTGTAATGTCATTTTTTTACCCTGCCCAATCCTTATTTATCTTATTCTATATTTTAGAAAACATAAAATATTAACTTGGTTCCTTAAGCCAGAATTACACAAAAATTTATAATCAAAGAAGTCTTCTTCCCCAGTCCTCAGCATTTCTACTCCTTTCATACCCTCCTTTTATTGATGATTAAATACATTAACAGATGGTTTATTTTTACAGTGTTTTTGTTTGTTTGTTTGTTTCAGTGAAAATAAGTTGAATACCCATATAATTTTATTCTCCATTTTCTCTTAGCCAAACTAGCACATTTTAATTCCTTTTTAGGTAGCAGTGTATCCAGAAATCATTCCATAACAGATGGACATACCATAGCATATTCATCCAACCTCTTTATTATGATACTTTATATTGTTTCCAATGTTTAGTAATTACAGACAGTGCTGTGTTGCATAATTTTGTGCAAATGTATTTGTATATTGTCAGGGAAGTGTCTTCAGAATAATTTCCTAGAAGTAACAATACTGGGACAAAAGGCACATTTATTTTTAATTTTGCTACCAATTAGCATTCCTACCATAAGCCTTGTATAAGAGTACCTCATCTTCACAAGGCCACACCATTGAATCCATTTTAGCCATTAAACTTGACTCTCTATTTAAAACATTTTTGTTAAACTTTTCCAGAATGCCTATTTTTTTGATGCAAATGAAAGGATATTCTGCATCAGCCCAGTCCACATACCTGGTAAGAAATTTTATATTAAATAGAGTACTTGGCAGCTGTCCCAACTCATTTCATCATACTCTTATCTGTCTATATCTTGTGGTAGATATTAAGCTCATAAAGAGAAGAAAAACAAGGACTTTTTTTGTACTTCACCCGGAGTCTAGTATAAAGCTCTGTATTTGATTCTCAAAAAATATTTGTTGAAATAAAAATTAGTTCAAAGAGACTTATAATAAGCATAGAGATACTGAAGTGAGATGAAAAGATGATATGAAGCTTATTTCTCCTTCATTAGTGTAGTTATACTCTTTCTAGAAAATATTACACGTGTCTTGGATGTTTTATTTGGAAAAGCAAATCAAAGCTGAAATCTAAATAAAGGGTCACTTAGTGAAGGGCACCATAAAGCCCCATGAGAAATTATTACCGAGACACTTGATAAGAGATTGGGAGTGGAAAATGGCTCTTTGATGAGTCTGAAATACAGTATGTCTCTTACTGAGTGCTCCACTTTCTGCTGCCATCTCTTACATCAAACCCCTAACATAAGAGAGTTTCTCAGGGAATTTAAACTGACAGCTACTTGCTGAGTAGAAGCCTCAGGACAGGGCATCTCTGGATTGAGGTTAATTTCAGAGTTCTTTTGCTCTCTACAGCTATAGGAAGAGGAAAAAAATAAAATCAACAAATCCTCCAAACATTGTTTATTAGAAGAAAATACACAATTCAGAAACAAGAGAAAGGAAAAGGGAAAGGATCTCACATTGTGCTTTAAAAAAAAAATTCAGGGGCGGGCCGCGGTGGCTCAGCAGGCAAAGTGCTTGCCTGCCATGCCGGAGGACCTCGGTTCGATTCCCGGCCCCAGCCCATGTAAAAAAAACAAACAAACAAACAAAATACAATAAAACAAGAAAATGTTTAAAGATGTTTCCCTTTCTTCCTCCCTTCCTTCCTTCCATCCTTCCTTCCTTCTCTCTGTCTTTCCTTCCCTTCCTCCCTCTTTAAAAAAAAAAAAAAAAAAAAAAAAAAATTCAGAAATGCAATCAAGAGAAAAACTTCTCCCCTCTCTAAATAGAGGGGATAAAGCTCCAAATATCCAAATCAAAATGTACTTCAACTTGAAACTCTAGATACTCCTAAGCACTGAGGAATAGAGTGAGATTTCTTAGTTTGTCTTCAATTTTTATTTTTTTCATAGTGGATTCCATCTCACTGAAGTCCTCAGGAACTTGAAGTTCATCATGTTTCTTTAGGTGAACCCAAGGAAAGGGAGCATTACAACCTGATGACCCAGGTCATAGGAAAGTCATTTTAATATTTTCTAGCTATCAGAGAAAAAGAGTAGGACAGATCAGAACATACTTAAGTCGAAAGAAGGTACATGGCCATTTCCGATTTTTGTGTCTTGGTGTTATTTCAGCCCTTTCTCTGCTGGACTGAGAGAAAGTTCCTGGCCAAGGGTGGGAAGCCAAATGATAGTTGAGTCCAAGTTTTATCTTTCTTTCTTTCTTTCCCTTATTTTCTTGCTTCTATTTCCCTGAAAGCAGCAGAGAACTCCAATACACACAAAGTTTTTGGGAATTTGGAGTTAAGAAATGTAATCCAATGCAAAATAACTTACTGACACAGACACCTGTGATCTTTATTTAGAAGTTTACTCTTCTAAAGAAGAGGAGAAATGTTAATGTCACCACAAATGCAGCTTAATTGATAGAAAAGCTGATGCATTCACAATTCCAGATTAGGAGCCAATATGTCTTCTTCCAGAATATCTTCCATGTCTTCACCAGAAGATTTGAGCACTTCGTCCCTTCATTACCAGAGACAGCCTTTACAGTATAATTTGTATATAAATCTTAAAATGCAAAACAGCACTACAATGGTTCAATGGTAGAATGCTTTCCTTACATGTGGGAGACCTGGGTTCAATTCCTGGACCTACACCACCACCCCCCCCCCAAAAATAGCACTACAACTTGTTTAGAGGTTCAAATGCAATTAATGCTTTAGAATGTACATGTGAAGACCAGGAGGGTGGAAAATAGGAGGAGAATATAACTTGCCAAAGCTCTTTCTTAATAGATTGCATCATATTCTTTGTGTTTATCTATTTGTCACTCCCACTTTCCCATGACAGCAAAAGGGCAAGGGAATTATCCAGCCCTCTGGATCTTCATGGGTCCGCTCTATGCCTCATCCATAGTAGGAGTTCAAAAATGCCCACTGCATGAACAAGTAAATGGATGAGTGAGTGAATGAAAAAATGTCTGCTAATGCTCCTAGCAGGGCTGAAATTCAGTACAGTACACAAACCTTGTGTACAATAACCACACCCCAACCTGCCTCCTTTTCCATCCTGACACCTGCAGTTCCAGTGAGATCATTTTATTCCTTTGGTTGAGCAGTTCATCTGTTGAAGCAAGTGATGAGTGTGTGAGTGTAAATGTGACTGTGAGTGTGTGTGTGTGAATATAAATATGTCTTGGGCTCTGAACAGTTTCTGTTGAATATAATTCTGGCACTTTCTTTAGGACGGGTTCAAATAGGAATAGAACCTGAGGGTACTGAAATTGGAAGAGGGGAAGGGGGATGTTGCCTCGACAGGCAGCCCCATCTTTTGGACACAGAAAGCCAGGTAGAGTTCCTCCTGGACAATTAGCACTGCTGGAGCTGCAGGGCCAGGGATTGTGAAGTAGAAAGTCACGGCATGATATCCTTCAGTATCAATGGAAACATTTTAAGAATATATCATTTTATTTATTTATTTATTGAAGTATAATTGAATACAATATATTTGTGCACATAAAGGGTAAACTTTGAAAAGTTTTGGTAAATGTATGAACCTTTAAAACCCTCACCATAATCAGTATAGTGACCATACCTGTCATCCTCCCAAATTTTCTTGGTGATGGCTCACTCCTTTCCATGCCTCATCTCCCCATCCCCAGTGAAGCACTGTCGTACTTTCTCTCAGTACAGATTACTTTGCATGTCCTAGAATTTTACAAAAATAAAATTATACAGAATGTTCTTTCTCTCTCTCTCATCTGGACTCTTTCACTCTGAATACTGTTTTAGATGTTAAATTGTATTAGTAGTGGTAATAATAATGATAATGATGAGAGTCTGAACTAAATGTTTTGCATACATTCTCATTTAATTAATTTCATCTAAAGTGCCCAGACAACCTGAATTATTAATAGGGTCTTTCAAAGGGTACTTAGGGATTTGTTTCTGACAAGGACAATCACTATTTATAGAGCCTAGTTCTTTTTTACTCACAAAGAGAAACAAGGCAGTATTCTTCTACCACTAACAAAAAGATGATTGCAATAAAATGATGCTCAGTAATTCATGCACTCATTTAAAGGAAGAACATTGTTCCTTATTTTCAAGTAATTCAGTTAGTTCTCATGTTCAGAAATTGAAAATCTGCACTCCAGTTTTAGAATTCTGTGTAAGTCATTAATTCTAAAAGTTTTTCATTGTGAAACCTATTTCCTTAGTGGTTATATGCTTCGAAAACTCACATGACCATCCCTGAGTCCACATGCTGGCTTCACATTCAAATTAAACAATAGTATTAGGGGAAAGAGATGGGGTTTTCCCATATAATCTCTTAATTGAAAGGAAGATATTTTCAGCAGCAGGTTTAGAAAGCGATATTTTTCATGAAAGGACAAGAAATATACCCATTTTACTGACTCTTAGGAAAAATAAACAGTGTGGTGTTAATTTAAATCTTTCTTTGAATGATAGAGGAATTATTTCAACAATATTCAAACCTTAAGTATTTTACTTTTTGTACTGTGGACTAGAACAAACTCATCTGTAAGTGCAAGTGTCAAAGATGACAATCAGCCACACACCAAAAAAAAAATGTTTTTGACCTTTCACTCCTTCATTCCACAGTAAATGTTCCCCACATCCTTCCCTCACCAAGGCAGTGCACTAGGCACTGGGGGTCATTCAATGACTTTAAAACACAGTTCCTGGCATCCAGGAGATGAATCCTGTTGAGGAATAAAACATACATTTGAGAGAGAATGAGGACTAGATTTTGATGTGCAGTAAATTTCTGAAACTGCAGAGAAGTTAAGTGCCCTAAGCCATTAGGGAAGAAGTCATTGGAAGACATGAGACTCTCAGAGTCAAGGCTTGAGCTCAATCTCGAGGGCTAATAGAATGCAGGCGGAGAGGTGCAGGCAAGAGAGGACTCCTGGCTAGGGAGTGGCAGCACTAGGATAACAGAGGCAAAGTACGTCCAAGGACCGATCGGGCTCAGGAAAAGCAGCAGAAAAGACCAAAGCATGGAGAGGTCTGGAGAACCCAGAAAAAGCAAGCCTGGCTCTTGACCTGGGGTTTTGGGGCTCTCTACAGATGAACCAATTGCATCCCTCTAAAAATTTTATAATCTTCTTGCACTCTCATCCTCCCCCAAAAGCCCAGTAAAAGCGCCATGCTGATATCTGTGACAAGCTGACAAGCATCTGTGGGAATAACAGAGACTGATTACATCTGAACTAAACCTGGTCCATCCCAGAGGGAAAATATTTATTAAACTCTGATAGTCATATAGAAACCACAGAAATATAGTCATTTGATTTTAACACTAGTGCTGTGGGTGGGTGGGGGTAGGTGGAACAGTTACTGCTGCCCACATGAGCCTGGGAAGGCAAATTCTTCACCCAAGGTCACATGAGTCCAGCACCTGGAACCAACATCTTTTGGTTGTCATCTCAGGCTTCTCAGTAAACCAAGCTTCACCCTTCTTGCAATGGCTGGCAGAAGTCAAGAAAGGTGTAATTTGGAATTCAATTAATATTAAATGATGATAGGGACTTTAGGGAAAGAATATTCTGCTAGATCTTTTTAAATCATGTGTTAGCTGTGTATATATTACATACACCCACTCCTTTCTCCAATCCAGATCACAAAATTCTATAGTGAATTTATTACATATGTTATTGTTGTTTTAATAAATTAAATATATTCAGACTTTATTTCTTTCCTTTTCTGGTTTCCTTTGTAGTGACACCACAGCATCTTTCACTCTTTTTGTAAGTCACTCTTAAAGTGCTGGACATGTCTAATTGGACTTCTTGATGTGAGGAAGTGACCTGTATTTTCATTGTTGTGTCCTCAGGACTTAGGACAGTGCCTGTCTCAGCAGATCCGTGCTTGATGATGTTTGAGGAGAAAGAATACATGAATGGGCATTAAAACTCCATGATGTCCCATCCCAACACAGCCATCTCAGAGTCCTTGTGAGTTTTATTTTATTCATGGTACTGTTCTAATCCTATCTGCTTTCAGGCATAATCAAGAAGTCAACCAACAGCACTGAACAAAAGTCCTAAATTGTGCCCTTTTCACTGGTTATTTCTTGGCAAATGGTGTTTAGAAAGTCAGTAACAACATGTGCTTTCAATGAAATGAGTTTCACCTTACTTTCCTCTGCATTATCCTATGATATATCTGTTTCGTCTGGCTGATATCTCAGTGAATAAATTTACTCTGGGACATAATTTTATCTCACTTCTCTACAATCAATTGAGGGATAAGTAATTAAGAATTACGTGTGTCTACCAGGCATTTATGCATATCAATTTCATTTGTGATTGATGCAAAACTATTTTTGTTTTAAGAAACTAGTCCCTTCATTTTAATGGTTTTTGTTTTATTTTATTTTTAATGTAAAGGTCTTGGTGTAAAAGCACCAAATATCCTTCTGAAGGAGCAAAATTTCTACTTACCCATTCCTCTATAAAATTCTCAGAAAATGTAATGCCTTGATAAAGAAAGAGAGTGATTATATATATATATTTAATTTGAACACTAAAGAAAAGCTGTAGTTTGATTTTAGGAAGAAATCTTCCAGTTGGGATGGACATTTCTGTGGAAATCAGTGCCCCTGGGCCAACTGCCATTATTTTGAGCATGACGAGAAAGAAGATCTTTGTATTAAGTATGAATTAAGTATGAATCTTCTTGTGTTTTTACTTCACCAGCATACTACTCCCTTCTAAGGCAAGGGATAAAGAACATGCAAAGACTTGAAAATGGACTTTGCTTGTTTGGAAAATAGGTTGGCTTGACAAGGTTGGGCTATGGTGTCTGCATGGGAGAGAAGGAGATAAGTCAAGGGAGCTCAGTGATGAATGGAAGGCAAAGAAGCCAACCTTTGCCTTTTCTGCATTCAAGGTGAGCAGTTATTCCTCTTAGGAAAACAGGACATCTCCCCCTCTGTGCACACTGATGGGCTATCCCTGTGAGAAACAGGATTAAGCCTGAGGAAGTAAAGATGAGTAAATGGGAGAAGTAAAGAGAGGGAAAATTAGTCTTTGGGGAACACAGGGCTCAGTAGCAGACTATAGGAGAAAGAGGGCGTGCTCTTTCATTTGCACACAGAGGCTAGCATGAGGTTTTGACATTTACTTCTAATAGTATCACAGAAGAGAAACCTAATATGGGAGGCAATGGCAGGTCTAGTACCCCATGACCAAGTGTTCCAGAGTGATTTTCTCCAAGACCCTTTTCTTTCTTAGTCTTCTCTTCTTTTGTGAAACTGTCTGCTAGTGCCATTTGTTCCTTTTCCATTTTGATTACATTGAAGTTAGGTGTCTCTATACACTTTAGAATTGCTCATACCTAAAAGGGCCTGACACACAAACATTGTTCAGCAAGTGCTCAAAGGGAAGGAAAGGATGCTGGGGATTTACTGACTGCTTGAGAAAACAACCTCATCTACAGGAGACCTTTGCTCACAATGTAATGGATAGAAGGGAAATGGGCGAGTAGATAACAAGTCAAAAACCCAGATTATATGAAGTGAGCAACAGAAGCAAAATGAATATTGGAAATTGGAAAAAGGCAGAATGGATAATAGTGTGCCACCTGGAGTAGTATATATGGAAAATAAAGGTGAGGAGACCATTTCTACAGGATGAAAAATGGGAGGAATGTATTAGAGAATAAAGAGAGAAAGAGCCCAGACCTACCAAGACTGCTCGAGAATGTTTTCTGTCAATTTATACACCCAGCACTTCTCTGGGATGTGGATATCTGAACAAATGGAACTAGCAGACGGTTTCACAAAAGAAGAGAAGACCAAGAAAGAAAAGGGTCTTGGAGAAAATCACCCTGGAACACTTGGTCATGGGGTACTAGACCTGCCATTGCCTCCCGTATTAAGTTTATCTTCTGTGATACTATTAGAAGTAAATGTCAAAACCTCATGCTAGCCTCTGTGTGCAAATGAAAGAGCATGCCCTCTTTCTCCTCTGGGCCAGGCTCAAGTAGGGGATTAAAACTCCCAGGCAATAAAATGAGAATATTATCGGAATGGTTCCTCACATTTTTGCTCACTGGAGCCCTCTTCCCTGTTCTCCTCTCTGTCCTACTTAGATACTCATGACTGAGTGTTCAAGGTGCCTGTGTCCTGCATTTTTGATAGTATTTTTTAAGCAAAGGCAGAATATTTGAGTCCTTCTGGTTTATCTATCCACTGTAGGTATGAATATGGTTTTATAATATTCCATAAATCTTATGATCAAGCTTTAAAATATTTGACCTTCACAGGCATTAAATATGCTGATGAAATATGAGCAACAGCTTTACAAAAATCAGATCATAAACTCTATGCTTTTAAAAGTGATTACATCTCAAGAAGAATTATATATCAAGCTATTTAAAACATTTGTTTTATGTCCCAAACATTTTTTTTAATGTGGCCCTGATTTTTGTGCAAAATATGACAGAATGGATCATCAAACTTTCAAAAGCATCATTAAGTAAAACATAAAAGACAAAGTTTATCAGAATGAGAACTGAAAGAAAATACATTTATATAAATATATATATTCACAGCCTTAAAATAATTTATCTTGAATATGTCAAAAGGATTATTCTTCCAGATTTTGTGACTGGCTATTCCTACCACTGGATAAATTGTTTATGTCCTTTGATATCATTGATAGGACTTTTGAAAATCATTAGATTTGACTGAAGAGCCTACTACTTTTTGGTGAACCATCAAAAAAGGAAAAAAATAAAAAAGTTTAGATTTTGATGGCAATTTTGATTGTTTTGCCTCCTAGTTCAGGGGTAGAGGGTGGCTGGTAATCTGCATAAATGCTATGCAGAGAAATGGCAAAACACGTGCACCACCACCACCAGGGAAAAGAAACAAAATGAGACTGATTGCAAAGGTATTGGCTTTTATCCAGGAGTAATCCTTTTGATATACTCAAGATAAATTATTATAGGGCTGTGAATATGTATTTATATAAACATTTTTTTTTCAGTTCTCATTCTGATAAACTTTGTTTTTATGTTTTACTTACTGATGCTTTTGAAAGTTTGATGATCCATTAGCCATATTTTGCACAAAAATCAGGGCCTATTAAAAAAATGCTTAGACATAAAACAAATATTTTAAATAGCTTTATCCAGCTCTGAGCTTCTGCTTCTTTGGTTGATGAGAGTTTCTACTTCAAATTGGAGAAGATAAATAAAGCCGGTATAATGTTAGGAAGATAAATAACAAACATATTGCAGGGAGGTACTTAAATTAATCCATGGAAAACTCTATGTTTCAGATTTATTATAGCTTGAAGGTAGTTTGGGGGCACATGCAGATATGGAAGATTGAGCATGAGTACCTAAGAAATAGTGGACACACAGTTAAGTGCTTACCAACCATCTACCTCTCTCTACTCCCGTTGATGGAAGAAAAAGCAGAATGAAGTATAATTCACTGAAATAAACTGTGCATCTAATGCTCTTTGATGAAAGATCAAAGTGATAACATTTGGTTTTGAAAACTGTATGTATTGGTATATAAATAACAGCTCAAGTTCCGGCTTTCAATTATTTGGTGTTTACACCTAGGAGAGGGATTGCTGGATTGTAGACTTAAAATCAGGCATTTGAACAGATATTTGTACACCGATGTTCATAGCTGCATTATTCACAATATCCTAAAGCTGGAAACAAAACAAGCATCCATCAACAAATGAGTGGATAAGCAAAATGTGGTATATACACACAATGGTATATTATTCAATCATAAAAAGAATGAATTTCTGATATGTGTTACAACATGGATGAACCTTAAAACTATCATGTTGAGTGAAATAGGCAGTTACAAAGGTAGATATTTTATGATCTCACTTACATGAGATACCTGCTATAAGCAAATTTATAGAGACAGATAGTGGATTACAGGTTGCCAGGGACCAGGGGCTGGTAAGGGGTAGAGTGAGTTAGTGCTTGTTGAGTGCAGAGTTTCTGCCTGAGGTGATGAAAAATCAGAGTAATGGATATTGGTGATGGTAGTGCAATATTGTAAATGTAATTAGCATAAATGATTATACTTTAGAAAATGGTCAAGATAGAAAATTTGAGTTGCATATCGGTTACTGCAATAAAATTATTCTTTAAAAACCCTGGATGTATGCATCATACTATATTTTATAAAACATTAAATACACCATGTGGTGGTTAATTTTATGTGTCAAAATGTCTGGGTCAATTCATTGATCAACCACTAACCTAGATGTTGCTGTGAAGGTATTTTTAGATGGAATCAGCATATATAATCATTTAGTTGACTTTAAGTAAAGAAGATTATCTTGGATGCCATGGGTGGGTGGCATCCAAACATTTAAAACCTAAAGGGCAAAAATTGAGGTTCTCTGGTGTGTCAGTTTGAAAGGATTTATGTACCTTAGAAAAGCCATATTTTTATCCTAATTGATCTTGTGGGAGCAACGGTTTCTCTTAATCCCTATTCAATAATGTAGGTTGGAAATTTGATGAGGTTATCTCCACAGAGATGTGACTCACCCAATTGTGGGTATGAACTTCCGAATAAAAGGAGATGTGACTCCATCTATTCCAGGAGGGTCTTGATTACTTTATTGGAATCCTTTAAAAGAGGACATATTATGGAAAAGTCTTGAGACTCTGAGAGAGCAGAGAATTACAACAGGATGATGAGAATCATGAAGCAGAGAGCCCATGCTGCCAGAGACCTTTGGAAATGAAGAAGGAATATGTTCCTGGCAGAGAGTCATGAATAAGTACCCTGCAGAGATAACTAACAGACCTTGCCATGTTCGTCTTGTGCTTTTCCAGTTGAGAGAAACCCTGGCTTCATCAGGCCTTTCTTGAGTGAAAGTAATCTCTTGTTGGTGCCTTAATTTGGACATTTCTATAGACCTGTTTTAATTTGGATAATTTCATGCCTTAGAACTATAAACTTGCAACTTAATAAATTCCCCGTTTTAAAAGCCATTCCATTTCTGGTATATAGCATTCCAGTAGCTAGCAAACAAGAACCTCTGGGGAAGAAGAAATTGTTTCTCAAGACATACCAACCTGCTGGCCTACCTTACAAATTTTGAATTTTCCAACCTCCATATTCACTTGAGCCAATACCTTAAAAACAAATCTCTTAATGTATGTGTGTATGTATACATATATACATACATATATGTATGACTATGTATATACGTATGTGCATGAATATATATATATATATTTGTTTTCCTATGGGCTTGGTTTCTTTGAAGAATCCTGACTAATATACATCATGAAATCACTAAGCTATCTACAATTATTTGGTGACCCAATGTATGAAGTATTACAGTAAAAGCCAAAGATTATTCCAAATTGAATAAGGTAGAGACCAGTCCTTTAAGGTAGGATAAAATGATGAGATCCAGTAAATAAACCCATACCCCTAAGGTAGTGATTTATTCTTTAATGTGCATGAAAATCCCTACTGAGCCTGGAAACGTGGAGCTCACCCACCACCACACTCCCAGGGATTCTGGCTCAGCACATCTAGGATAGACCCAGGAATTTGCATTTTTATCAGGGGCCCCATATGAAGATACAACAAGAGCTTTGTAATGTGGCCAACTGTTCACAAACCTATCTACATATTAAAATTTTCCTTCTGAATCTTTTAAAAAATTTCAACACCTGACCTGACACTCAACAATTGTTATTGAAGTGTATATGGTCCAACATTTTTGAAAACTTCCCCAGGTCTTTTAAAGGTGCAGTCAAGGTTGAGAACAACTGCCTTAGGAAACCAGAACCTTGAGATTCAGACTCCCTGGGACATGACTTACACTGGGTGGGACTCATCTTTGCAGAAGTGACTCTGCCCCTAAGATCCTGAGTAGATAGTCATCATCATCATCATAGGAATCACCGTCATTATCGGAATGGCCATTTTTATTCTTTGGCTATGATTTTCCAGGCATTCTCATGCTTTACACAGAGATTATTTTGTTTAATCTTTTAAACCCTAGTCTCGGGAGAGAGGCAAATAAATCTGCATTATAAACATACTTTCATGGGATTCTGATGCATATTTTTTTTAAAGTTGTGATCTCCCAGCCCTTTCTCTTGATCTTTTTTTTTTTTTTCAGTGTAATGTTTTAAAATTTAAATTTGGGGTTAGGTTGACTTGCTTGAAGCCCTCTTCCTCTGAGGCCAATTGCTTTGTCCCAACCTTTTATATTTGTGAGCATTATAAGGAGACGGGAAAGCCTGGTATACAGCCATTACAAAATCTGACCCTCAAAAGCCAGCTTTCCTCCCTAGCTTCAGCTCACCACCATTTCATACACACACAAATGCACACTCACACACACACACACATACAAACTCTGAACTATTTGTAGAATTACTAAGGTTTCACCATCTTACCACCTGCTTCTTCTTTTACTTAAACCACTTTCTGACCCCATCCACTACCATTCTTCTTGGTTCAGCTGAGCTGTCACCCTTTCAACCTGCTCTGGAAGCTTCCCTCTGTAGGGATACAGTGGGTGCCTTTTTGGTCATTCTTTGGATACTGGAAACATGAGGCCTGGCTGGTTTCAGGGGAGAATATGGCATATACAGAAACACAGGGATGGAGCTGTACATGTCATGTGTGTGTGCATGTGTGCCTATGTCTCTGTATGTGTTGGGATGTAGGCTCTGATTGATGGAGTTGGGGAGACCACCTTGGGACACCCCTTGGTCTCCATCCTTCCACTCGAAGGGAATCACACATTTCACTGGCTTAACTAACACTTTCATCAAACAATTGACATTATCAAAATTTATGTACTGCTTGAGGGCCTACATAAGGAGGGTTTTCATTGGCTTGGCATTGTCTTTGCCTTCCAGGGAAAAGTCTTTTTCCTCTTCCTGATTCTGGGGTCATAGTGGGTTGCCAGGAAAAAATGGTCATGGGTCCTTGGGTCAGTAGCCATGGGCTTTGCACTCTGCTAATCTGAGGACAAATCTGGGCAGTCAAGATAATATAGGGTTATAACATTATAGGCATCAAGTTGAAATTTCTTCGAGGCATCTTGAATTATAGGCATTTCAGATGTAGACTCAGGTCTGTCCATGTTGGCAATGATCACTTGGGACTAAGTCATATCATCCCATGTGACTAGACTGCTGCATTCCTGCTTGAACAAATAATGACTTTTGTCCAGAAAGAGGCTTTTACTGAGTAAAGGAGATGATAAAGTTTCCTTGGAGCATGGACAGACACTGCTAGGAGCAAAACAAAAAGTGTTACTAAATCCAGAAAGAGTCTAGAGCTCAAGGATGGTCAGTGATATGTAGACAGGAAGGTAGGTTTTGACTTTCTCAGATTGTTCCCTACTTAGATTCCCAGCTTCCCCTAAAAGTGTCTCTTTCTTCATCCTTGTTCTCTTGAGTTACAATATTAAGAGTCATATGTGGGTCGAATATTAAAAGAAAATTTGCTCCCTCACCTCTGCATATTCTGAAAGACTCTTTCTAAATAGAGAAATTCCTTTTAGCAAAGGCAGTTTCATTCCTTAGAATCTTCTCTAAAAGAAAATAAAACCTATACTTAGGCATCTTGGAAACTAAATACTTACTCTATAAAAGTTATGATTTCAAGATTTTTGAGCTATGGCGTGGTTAATAAATTGTGTACTCATTGCAGCTCAATCCTTCTTTGTTTACAGGTATGTTGTTGAAGGTCTTGAAGTGCCCAGTAGCTCCCCACAAAGATGGGGTGAGAGAATCATGCCCTGGGGGAAGGTGGGGAAGGATGGAAGTGAGTTCCTGTGGTACAGGGATTCTTTCAGGAGTGATGAAACGATTCTAAAATTAGATAGTGGTGACAGTTGCACAACTCTGTGAATATACTTAAAAACCTGTGAATATACTAAAACCTGTGAATTGTACATTTTAAGTGGGTAAATTTGATGGCATGTGTATTATAATTCAATAAAGCTCTTATTTTTTTTTTAATATGCATCTTCAAATTCATCATTCCAGAACCCAAAGGATGGAAGAAAGTGAGTACCATTCATGTTTCTGATAATCTCCAGCAATGCTTTGTAACTATTAACTACTATCTACCATATCTCACCTGAGAAGTTGCCTCCAACTAGTAACTGACTTCACTGAGTTAGTAGTCATTTGCTGTTGAAAGTAATTACATATTATAGAAATTTTCCTCATCTCCAAGATTTGAAACTAGTGAAAAGAAGTGATTGCACTTCATGGAAGCGGCAGTTTCTAAAGGCTGAATGAACGATCACCTATTACAGACAGGTTGCTTCATCCATTTCCTGTTCTCTTTTAACCTAATTTATCCTTTGATTATAATAATACCATTTACCATTATTTCAAAATTACAGAATCATTGTAAAAACCAGCAGCTTTTAATGAGCTCCTATAATTAATCCTTAAATCTTGCCATTAATTAAATGTTGCTAAATTATTTTTCTTTGTTGTATGTACATGTCTGATAGTGCCAAGAGATGGCAATCTGATGTTTATTAAACAACAGTATGTAAAAAAAAATAAAGTGATGTTGATAAATAGTTGGAATAGAAATTATCACTATTGTTCTGTCAGTTTATGTGACTCGTGTGATTTGGTATGAATAATGAATATGGTGACATGAGACATCTTAGTCTACATTTTAATTAAACATAAGGTGAAGGGCCACAGAGGGGGCAATATCCGATAAGGGTCCTGTCATTTGAATCCCTGGCCCTTTATGCGGTGTGATTTGGGATGCAGCATGGACTGCTTGCTTTTGTCTTATTACCTGGCAGATGTCAGCATGAAGCTCAACAATACTCAATATGTTTGACCAAGGGCAAGTTAATTAACCTCTCTGAGATACAATTTCCAAATATTCTGTGATAAGGATAAGGCACTAATCTTCCAGATAATCATGAAGATCACATAAAATGATGTCTCTAAAGCACCTACTATAGAGTTTGATGAATAGCAGGCTTTGAAATAATGTTGGTATAAATTTCATTGAAAACATAGCCCCAGGAGAATTCTATACAAGGTCTCTAATACATCTCATCCTGTTCTTGAAATTCCACCAATAAATCTTAGCTCCTTTGAGCCTTGAAGTCATGTTAGTCTTCAAGAGTATCTTAAGAAGTGGGGAAGAACACACACTAGTGCACTGCTGGTGATTGGGTTAGTTGCAATATCAGATCTGGAAAGTAATCTGGACATAAATATGCTCAAACCTTCAACAAAGAAGTTCATTTTAAAGTATCTGTCCTAGAAGTACTTAATCATGTTGTGCTAGTTTGAATCTCTTGTGTACCCCAGAAAAGCCATGTCCTTTAATCCTCATTCAATATTGCTGGGTGGTATCTTTCTTTATTATTTCCATGGAGATGTGACCTCTCAATTGTGGGTGGTAACTTTTGATTAGATGATTTCCATGGATATGTGTCTCCACCCATTCAAGGTGGGTTTGCTTATTGTAGCTCTTTAAGAGAGAACCATTTTGGAAAAAGCTTCAGAGTAACCAGAAATAAGAGACCTTTGGAGACGAAGAAGGAATATGCCTCCAAGGGAGCTTCATGAAACAAAAAGATGGGAGAGAAAGCTAGCCGACATTGCCATGTGCCCTCCCACCTGAGAGAAACCCTGAACTTCATTGCCCTTTCTTGAGTGAAAGTAACCTTGTGTTGGTGCTTTAATTTGGACATTTTCACAGCCTTAGAACTATAAACTTGTGATTTAATAAATTCCCCTTTTTAAAAGTCATTCTATTTCTTGCATATTGCATTCAGGCGGCTTTCAAGTTAGAACACATGTGGATCAAGATTTATACATAAATATGTTAATTGCAGGATATTATGAAAGGATAGAAACCTCTGAATATCTAACTTGAAAGAAATTCAATACATGTTGGTAGATTATTTAGCAACCGAGCTATTACTTATCTCCCAGGCACTGTGCACTCTTAAGTCAGAGCTAAAAGAGAGAGTTTATGTAGTGAGAGAACATACCTATCATCAACTGGATCCAGCAGTTGACCACAAACCAACAAGTTGTTAAGCACCCAGGAAGAAAATTCTTGTAATTGCAAATCTCAAGAATGCTTCCTCTGTTAGAAAGATCCAGAAACAGTGAAACAGTGAAATAGTGACATATATGTATATTTATAAATATATAATATTTTATGAAATTTTAGATTATGAAAATATTATGAAATTTTACTTATAAACCTCCTTCCAGTGTCTCCAAGGGGAAAATTTCTCTCACATTTAAAACATATATGTGTAATGAGGTATTATTTACAGATGCTTTGTAGGTAGTTAAGAAACGTATGAGGATTGACTTCTCTGAACATTTCAGTCTACACACTGTTGTCTCCAGATGTGTGATTATTTGTTCCAGAAGCTTTAGCTCTCTAGTGATGTGCACAGAAAATTTGTTCCAGTTCTACTTTGATGAGAATCCAAAATATTCAGTCAAACAAAATTCACTTCTTCTTGTTTCTTCGTTGTGAAAAATAGATATTTCCTTCTTTAGGTCTAATTGTCCCTAAATGTAAGGTTACATGTGAAAGGAAGAAGAGTATAATGAGTAATTTCAGAAGGTGATTTAGTCCCTTGACATTTTCCTTCACACAAGAATTTACATAAGAAATTTATGCAAGCATGACCATGTAAATCCTTAAAAAAGTCAAAATCTTTCCACAAATGAGGTTCAGAAAGTCAGCTTTTTGACAGCTATAAATAAACCTCAACTATTCTGGGCAAATAAATTTCATTGACAATAACTTAACAGTGCTTTAATGTTTGTTTGTATTATAGGGTCAATTCTATTGACTTACTATAACTAATATAACTAAATTATTGTGCAGGAAGGTATGGTTTTAATATCTGTTTATTTTATTTAATATCTGTTTTATTTTATTCCTGCAAATTTGTTTTTGAAATATAGTAACCTATGAATTTATAAATATAGAAATACCTATATAGTATAATATTATGTGGGCATTAAACCACACCCGTAAGTGAAAAGAAAAGGATTTATAACTTATGTATAATGTCAAGGCTCAACTACATAAACAGTATGATACATATGTTTCAAAAATTTAACAAGTTAACACAGCCAACTAATTAATTAATAACAGCTGTTAAGTATTAGATTAGTGATAAAATCATGTTTTATTCTTACAGTCAGTTTTTCTTTGATTTCCCATAATTTCAGTAATGAGTATGTGGTAATAAAAGCCATGAAACTGCCAATGCCTTCCTTTAGTTGTGCTTTTGAACCTGGGTTTCCGGCATGGGGGTAAGAACTCTGCCTGCTGGGCCACGGTGGACTTCCTGAGTCAATTCTTATTTGTATAATTAAGTATAATTTCACAAGTGAAAGTGCCAATAATTGTGTAATGTTCTTTGAGTGCTGGGGCTTCAAGAATGTCTTCAGGCAATCAGAATTGTTTTTTTCCTTGAAAATCTCTTCCACAATCTTTTAAAGTTCTTGATATTTCACCATTAAGAATTTCCCCATTTGGGTCTTGAAGCCCCCTAATTATGAGAAATCCTGTAATAATTCAAATAATCCTGGAGGGAATCCAGAAAAAGGAAGAATCTCCAGTTATTTTTCATTAGTTCCTTGGCTTCCAGGATGAGTTTAAAGTCAGTGAGGAGAAGGGTTTGATCAGACATCCTTGGTTCCCTTGGCTTTAGGATTTAGTGTATTCTCTATTGGGTAGCATCTACCCACTTTAAACAATGTCTTTTTCTAAGGACCTCTCTCATACTGGACTAAAGAGAATCCAAGATATCACCAAGAGAGCACTTCCTTTGACTTTAGTCACTGCATTCTATGAAAATGAATTACTCTTGGAAATTCAACTCAGGAGCTGATTGTGAGTCAGACTCACTTGAGCACAAATAAGGTGCAGGAAGAGTGAAGCTGGCTTGAATCTTTGTTGGGCCTGGGCCAGTTGGGGCTTGTGCCAGTTTGAAAGGATTAGATGCCCTAGAAAAGCCATGTTTGATTCTGATCCATCTTGTGGAAGCAACTATTTCTTTTAACCTTTATACAGCACTGTAGCTTGGAAACTTGATTGGATTATTTCCACAGAGCTGTGACATGTCCAATTGTGGGTATCAACCATTGATTACAGAGAGATAAAACTCCTTCCATTCCAGGTGGGTCTTGATTAGTTTACTGGAGTCCATTAAAAGAGGAAGCATTTTGGAAAGACCCCCAAGAGATGAAGAAGGAAACCTCCCCTGGTGGAGTTCAATAAAACAAGAGGCCTGGAAAGAAAGCTAGCAGATGTCACCATGTTCACCATATACTATTTCAGTTGACAGAGAAACCCTGAACTTCATTGGCCTTTCTTGACTGCCTTAATTTAACCTCTTGTTGGTGCCTTAATTTGTACATCTTTATAGACTTTCTTTAATTGGGACATTTTCACAGTCTTAGAACTGTAAACTTGCAATTTATTAAATTCCCCTTTTTAAAACTGTTCTGTTTCTGGTAGATCGCATTCTGGCAGCTTGAAAACTAGAACAGGGCTCTAGGACCAACTGAACAAAACTTTAAGTCCCCTTGCAAATGGAGATGGAAACAGGATTTATTAAGTGTAGAATAGTATACTTATTTGAAATTAGTGCTTCATCTATTCTGTCTCTAGTCATCACAACAAGCCTATGGGACAGCAAAGATACTGCTGCCACTGATGATGATGATGATGATGATGATGGTGATGGTGATGACAGAGGGAATTATGATTATACCTATGGACCACTACAGTGATTGAGGCAACGAGAGTTTGGAAAACATGTCCAAATGTTATGGCCCCATTTCCTGTTATTTAACCCCTGAAGTCCTTCAGGGAAAGAAGAGAAAGTTGATCAAACCAACTACCCCAAGAGTTGCTGTTCTCCAGGATTCTAAAAGGTGACTGCATCTCACTGGAGTAGCTCTGGATCCACACAGTGGAGCCCTTTTCTTCTCATGCTCTCCCAGGCTCAACTGCAAACAACACATGCTCAACGTATTGTTAAAATATGTGTAGGCCTCTCCAGACCCAAATTATTCCTATCTTAGGAAGGGCTTGTACTGATGTTGATCAAGAGCATTTGTCAGTCATGGAGTTATCAACAGGGCTTTGTACAAAGTAAGTAACTGCTGACTTCACTTCCATGTTGATATTTAGCTGGGGTGAAGGAGTGTCAGTGGAGAGGGTTTTTATTTATCAAGCTAAAATCCAGGTTTTTAAGTTAGTAGATCCCCGTACAAGCACCACATTTCTATCATACATATCTACATAATATTTATGTATGTGGCTCTATATGTCACATCTATTATATCTCTATCTAACTTGCTTCCTATAGGATTTTTATGTCTACTGTAAGAGGAGGTCAACTGACAGGTTTAAGGACAAACTCTGAAGCTCATTTGCCTAAGTTCAAATCTCGTATTCACACTTATAGGCTGTGGTGACCTTGGGTAAAGCACCAAATAAAAATTACTCTGTGTTTCAGTTTCCTCATTTATAAAATAGGGATAATAATAGGGATTCCATGTAGGATAGTTGTTCTGATTAAATGTGTTGCACTTGGAATAGAGCTGTACTTAGACTATGGCCTGGAACATAGGAGATGGTATATCAATGTTGGCTATTATTATTAGTCTTAATGCTTATATCTACTTATGCTAGCAAGCATTGCTCAACAGATTTGAAGCATATTCTTTGTTTTCCAATCTATTCTGGGCAGTGTTCTTTCACATTGAGCAAACTGATGCTCAGTTTCTCACCCTTTAAAGTTGACACTTGAGAACCTTTAACAATTTCTTTATTTCTGCTATCACAAGATATTCCAGGCATTTTTCAATTCACAATTGTAACAACTAGCCTATTTCTCTTAAGAGTTCATTTGCATTGAGTAAGAAATGATATTTAACCAACTTAATGTGGTAAATAAGAATGTTCAATGGAACTATGTTAATATATGTTGTTTGCCTTTTATGTGGGCTGCCTATTTTGTCAGTAGAAATGCATCATTACTTTATAATGATATTTGCAATAAAAATCCGAGTTTAAAAATTTAAGTCAACTTAACTTCATTGACTTCACATTTTTATCTCTTTTCTCCACACTGAAAATACTGGTTCTTTATGCCATATATATAATTATATCTGGTGACTACTGACAACCTTTTCAATTGAGTCCATTGTGTTGTGCTAATTATAATCCATGTTTGGGAAACCTGAGAAAAGAGTCAATCAAATTTCTCTATGACTCAATTCATGTGGAAGTTCTCATGGAACCCTACTCAAGAAAAGTTTCAACTGATAAGATGTGTTCAGGTTTTTTTTTTCCCTCCTTCTTCTAAGTGTATAGCTTAATAAGGATGGTTAGTTAAAATAGTGCATTGGACATTACTTGAAATATCTCCTTTCTGCAAGTTTAAATTACCTATTTAAAACACAATTTGATTTATTCTTTTTCTTTTACTTTTTAGGTATATTATGTTTCCAATTTTGACTTATTTTTTAAACTTATAAGAAAGTTATATTTAGAGATGTCTAGCTTCTATCACAGATATTTACTATGCCTTCTCCTTACTTTATGTAATCCTTTCATGTCTTAAAACAGTCAAATACAGATGCTCAAATATGGATCTCTTTGTTAGAAACTATTATGTTGTATGTACAATTTTTCACCTTGCTTTATTTTTTCACTTAACAATATACCTTATATATTCATCCTCTTTATTTTTTACAGCTTTATAATAAATCCATAACATGAACATATGTCTGCACCATAACTCATACAATCATTTTTCTATTGCTAGACATTTGTACTTCTTTCAGTCTTTTGCTGACACCAATAAAGATTTGTGAGGGGTGGGGGAATTATAACTTTGGAATATATATTTTTAAAGTTGAATTCCAGAGCAATTTTGTTTGATAGTCCCAAATTCCCCTCTATTGGTGGGGGCACCCTTTTGTATTCCTTTCAGTAACGAATGGGAGTGCTTGTTTCCCCTACCCAACAAAGACTTACACAGTTCAAATCATCAATAGTCACAAGATTTAGAAACCTGAAACTATTTCTTTCCTTCCTGATTCATCTATAATCATGTAATGATATCATACTATTTTGATCATAGAAGTTTTATAATATATTTTAAAAGAGCACCTTCATGGTTTTTTTTTTATGGTCGTCCTGGATTTTTTGCTTATTTGTTCTTCTAAATGAACTTTATAACAAACTTAGCTACTTACAGAAAAAATGAACTTATGGTATTTTTAAAGACTGCACCAAGTTTATAATTTAACATAGCAATAGCTGGCCTATTTAAGTCTCACTGTTGTAGAACATGATAACACCCTATGTGTTTAAATCTATATTTATGTATTTCAAGAACATTTATAGTTGTCCTTATTTAAGTTATGTTTTTTATTGCTACATTTTCATCTAAGAATATTTTCTCAAGTTTTCTTAAACATTTTGAACCTTTACTAGGAAAGTTGAAAAAAGCAGCTATATAGGTAGTCATATGTTTAACTACATTCTTCATCTAGATTTGCTAATTATTTCTATTTTGCAACAGTTGCTTCATAAATCTCCCTGTATCTCTTATCTCTAGCCCATAAGCATTTTGACAGCATATATCTCATAAGACAATACATGTATGAAATTATCCATTAATTCCTACCTTGTTCAGCAATTTCAAAATAAGTGAGTATTGGATTTTGTCAAATACATATTTCTTTAGCTCTGATAATATGATGGATAGCATAGTTTTAAAATGTGTCTGTAAACTTTTTGGCAAGTACTCCATTAACATAGTTGAATTCCCCACCCCTTGAATATAAGCAGTGTTTAGTGATTTTCTTCCAATGGATAGAGTGTGGCACAATGAACACTGTGCTACCTCTGAGGCTAGTTCATAAAAAGTGAAGCACCTTTTGCCTGGCTCTCTCTTGGGACATGTGTTTTAGAAGCCCAGAACAGCCTTTTAAGAATACCAAGTACTCTGACACCACCATGCTCTAGAGACCACAAGGAAAGTTAGAGAGAGATGCCTGAGAAAGTCCTGGACTTGAGGCCTCCAAGTTCAGACACAAAACATATAAGAGAGACTTTGAGTTCACAAAAATCTAGTCATCTTATGGCTGGAACCATAGAAGATAACCTGAGCAACGTCAATCAACGTCAATCAAACCCTCAGCCACATGAGAAATAATGTTAATCATTGATTCTTATTATTTTGTGGATGTTTATATCTTGCAAAAATTCCCCTGTGAAGCATTTGTTCTTTGTGACTGTATCTTATTTTATGTTTTTAATAAGGAATAGATGTGTGACTATTTTTTATTCTTTTTTTTTCCTGTGGTACTTGGTCATTGTAATTGTCTGTTTTTCTTCTACAAACTTTTTTCCATTTCAAATTTATTAATAAAGACTTGTCCAAATTAGTTACTTTAATATTTAAATTCCTTCTGTTTTGTTATTTTCCACTTTATCATTTCTAATATTTTACCAGTACTTTCTCCATTTTTCTTGGGTAGTGTAGCTTATAATTTGTGTTTTTGCTTTTTTGTAAAGAAAACTTTTAAATTTTTCTTTGGGTTTATCTATTAGTTCTATGGGTTTTTTTTTCTCTTCTACCTTAAAATTTGCTTCTTTATTTAAAAAATCATCTCTTCTAATTTAGCTTGCTTAGCTATTTTATTTTATAATGATTTTAGTTTCATAAATTTATTTTCACACATTGATATAGATATGTAGTGCTGAAATGCTTTTATTGGTGATAGTTTTAGTATGTAAATTCTTATATGCTCTATTTTATTTTTGCAGTTTTCAAAAACTTCGAGTCTGTATTTTATTTTCATCCAAGTGTTTTAAATAATATGTAGCTCCATTTTCAGATATATTTACTTTAAGTTTAGTATTATGTTCTAATTTGTTCAGATCATTCTCATTACATTACTTTTATTTTTCATTTTTATCTGTATTTTTGCTTTATATGCATTGCTTGTGTAGTGTTTAATTTTACTTTTTTTAAGTAAATCTTTAAAAAAAACACCTTTTTTCTCTCAATTGGGTAAGTTTGGGTCATTTCTATTTATTGATGTGAGTGATATATTTGCTTCTAGATTTTTAGTTTTTATATTACACTGATTAAACAGAGACTATTTAGAGATGTGTGTTATTAATGAATATAGACACAGAGATACATATGATATACACACACACATTTTTCACTGTAACCAACACTATTTACTCTTTTTCCTTTTTTGTATTTATATTTATATTTTGAAATCTATATCAATCTATGTATGTATCTATCTACATATATAGTATTTCCTGCTGATCACCTTTTTCCCAATATCTTTATACTTCTCTTTGGATATGGTCTAGACATTTGAGTTTATAATCAATTTTACAATGAAAAATATTGAAATTTCCCTTACTTTTCTTGCCCCAGCTTCCAATTTGAAACATCACATTTCTGCTTCACTTAATCTAAAAAGAAATCTGGGAGTTTAATTGACTTTCCTGAGTACTTTGGGCTTCTGAGTATTCAGTTCTTCAAAAAATATATTTTATGGTTGAAATGAATGCTGCCTTCTACTTTCCAACTTCTGAACTTGGTCATAGTGCAAGGCAGATGACATGATTTGCATGGAATTGTCTCACATATGGTTGAAAAAAATGGTGCCAAAGTATTTCCAGTTCTTTAATAACTTCTTTTCATAGTCTTTGCATCAGTTCCTCTCAGTTTGAAAGGGTAAGAATGCCAATGCCAACAGTTTCTATTAATGTTAGGCGTATTGGTTTCGGTAGACTTAGTTCACATTCTGATAATTAGTATATGAAAAAAGTGTGGTCTATGTTTAATCCAGAAACAAGGAGTGAAAATAAATGGCTTTACTTGAAGACTACCCAGAGCCTTAAATGGGCTAAAGTGAATAGTGAATCTCCAACATCCACTACACTACAAAGACGGATGAATAAGAACCCTGTCTTTTCAGAGCACTCAGTAAACTATCCTTGAACTGTTACTGTGAATTGTTGTGGACATAGTTTTTAAAATGCTGGTCTTCATCAAGAGACTTAAGGTATGGCAGTGATCAAGCCAGTTATTCTGTAACCCAACCGAGAATAAACAGGATTCACACATTCTGTCAAGAGGAGTTAAACAGTATTCTTATCTGAAATATTTATTTATAATTGTTGATTCATATTGGGGGGAATGAAGCTTCCTAGAAAGCAAAATATTTACTTTTAAAATGTAAATATTATATCAGTCAAGATTTTGGTTTCCAGGCAAAAGAAAGTGAACTTCATTATATTAAATAAAACAAGGAAATTATTGAAAGGGCACGGTAACAGAACATTGATGAGAGTCTGGAAGCTCAATCTTGCTTTGCAGGTAGAAATCAAGGCAGATATAGATGGTTAAGGAGCAAATTTCATGCCATTCAACTTCTATTACAAATAGTCTGGCTAGGATGCTGCACCACTGACTGCCATTGGACACTGATGCCATCATGAGTTCATTTAATGGATTCTAACCAGACCTCGACCTACGTGCTCCTGATTCTACATGGAGAAGTCAATATTATTGGCCTTCTGTTTTTTATTTTTTTATTTTTAACTTTTTTTTATTGTATAGTATAACATATATACAAAGCAAAGAAAGGAAAAAGCAATAGCTTTCAAAGCACTCTTGAACAAGTAGTTATAGGACAGATCCCAGGATTTGTCATGGGCTACCGTATGATCCTCTCATATTTTTCTTTCTAGCTGCTCCAGCATATAGAAGGCTGGAGGGCTTACATATTTTTTTATTATCACAATCGACATTTTTTCCTTCTTTTTTTGTGAACGTTAACATACATACAAAAAAGTTATAAATTTCAAAGCACAGCACCACAATCAGTTGCAGAACATTTCAGAGTTTGACATGAGTTACAATTCCACAATTTTAGGTTTTACTTGTTGTTTGAAAATACTGGAGAATAAAAGAGATCTATTTAATGATTCAGTATTCATATTCATTTGTTCCACCCTCATCTTTGGTCTTTCTATACTCTCTTTAGGGGTGGTTGGGCTATGGCCATTCTAAATTTTTCATGTTGGAAGGGTCTGTCACTAATATGGGATACGGAGATGGAACTATCTGATGTTCTGGAGAGGCTGGGCTAGGTTTCAGGACTTATCTGGACCAGGGACCCATCTGGAAATTGTAGGTTTCTGGAAAGTTACTCTAGTGTGTGGAACTTTTGAGGAATCTTATATATTGCCCTAGGTGTTCTTTAAGATTGACTTGGATGGTCCTGATTGGGGATTGGCAAGTTATGATAAGTAGCAAGGTCTAACTAAAGTTTGCATAAGAGCAGCCTCCAGAGTAGCCTCTTGACACTACTTGAAGTCTCTCTGTCGCTGATATTTTATTAGTTACATTTCTTTTCCCCCTTTTGGTCAAGATGGGATTGTTGATCTCATAGTACCAGGTCTGGATTCACCCCTGGGAGTCATCTCCCACATCACCAGGGAGACTTTCTCCCCTAGATGTCATGCCCCACATAGGGAGAAGGGCAATGATTTCACCTGCAGAGTTGGGCTTAGAGAAAGTGAAGTCTGGCCTTTTATTTTGCTGGCAGAACTGAGAACAGAGATGTCCTGGCAGCCAGAGATGTCTCCCATTGAAGCTACGCAGTCATAGATTTCCTCACAAATTTCTCTTCAAGGACTTGGATGACAAACACACCCAAAAAAGGGGTTAGACATCCCAGGTGGATATCTCCATAGACATGTTTGAAAGATTTAGGTGGATATGCCAGAAGCCTTTTTTGCATAAAGAGAGCAATGGAAACTACCTGAAAAACTTTACTAGGAGGGAAAAAATATCATTCAGTGAACTAAATGTTGCAACTGTTCATGAACTTGGTGAATTCTCTTGAGAATACGTGGGGTAGTGGTTCCATGAGAAATGTGACTGTGCTGTCAAGCAGGAGCTAGTTGACAGCCACTGAGGTTTGGAGATGCACCTTAAGAGAACTCCCCCTAAATCCAAAACTGTGCAATGTAAAACATGGTTTCAGCATATTTACTCAGTTACTAATTCTGTCACTTATTCATTTACATTTTAATCCAATTATTCAATCTGGGAATATCATCATGAAGATAAAAGACTGTCTTTGAGGAATTTGAGGGAGCCAACTTGGAAGGCTGTCATTACAACACAGGGAGGTAAAGGCAATGATGTATTCTAAAAGCATTTTTTGAGCACCAATTTTGTGCAACATATCTGGCGGGTGCAGATATTCAATACTTTGTGATGACTCTTAAAGAAAGAATCCCTGTTAATGATGGAAACAGATGCATAAATAAGTCCAGTAATTACAGTCCTGTGTTGGAAGTACAATAATAGGAACACAGACAATGGTAGCACAGAGATGATTTAATAGACTATAATACACATTAGAACAAGTAGTTGGCAATTATTAAATACACCAGATGAAAAATAGTAATAATATTTTCTAATTTGTCAGGTCAAAAAATTTGCTGATTCCAATTTCCCTCTCACAGCAAATTGTCCTTTTATTGTAAACGGCTCCCTGGCTTCATTCCCTATATTATAAAACACTTTACTATTAAATAGTCTTTAGTCAGCAACCTGGGATAATTTCAAGATACCCTGGGAAAAATAATTGCATTCAGACATTGCATATGAGACCTAACATTTGTATTTGTGCTGAATAGGAGTATTTAGATAAATAACATGCTGTCTTATATTATTCTCATTATTCACGTAATCAACTATTGAGATAAGAGCCTAATTGCTTCTCACTCTCAACTGTGTGGCCATATTCCTGCATGCAGGGATTCATTCATTTATTCAATGAACACTTGTCACTCCAATATCTCAGTGTCAGGTTTGTGCTGGAAAACAGATTCATACAGAAGAATATGGTCCAGACCTGGCTTGCAGGTTCTAAGAAAACGATTGCAATGTTAGGTGATTAAGCACAATGGTGACATTTTTTCCAAGAATTATGGGAATGCACAGGAGCACATATCTCTGTTGGGGAGAACAAGGAAGCCCATATTTTATTTGTAAATTTACAAGCAGTAGAAAAAGGACATAATGACTTCCTATGAAAGAAGTCAGGAAAGGGAAAATAGATTAAAAGACTACCAGGTAAGATTCTTAAACTTCACCTTCTGTTTAAGACCAAAGGAAAAGATGTTTATTGTGTCTAAAATTTAAATTTTATGTAGCACACAATCTAACTTAACCTGTCTGATCAGTTCATTTAAACAACCTAAGCATATGGAGCTTAGAATAGAGAATCTTGTAATTCTGTATAGCTAAATATAATACATTCCAGAGTATGTTAGGCAGATAATAAAAAAGCATTTGCAAAGTCTTTTGAGAAATGGAGAAAAAGTATGGCTCTATTAAACTTCCCCACCTGAGGAATTTGTGATACTCTCTCAAGCAATAGGGACTCCCAAGTTGATAGGCCAAGACCTCAATCTTGAGGCTTGTTCTTATGAACTTAATTTCTGTAAGGGTGAAGCTAAGCCTACCTTTGATTATGCCTAAGAGTCACTTCCAGAGAACCTCTTTTGTTACTCAGATGTGGCCTCTCTCTCTCTCTCTCTCTAAGCCCAACTCGGCAAATAAACTCATTATTCACCCCACTACATGGGACATGCTTTCCAGGGATGAGCCTGACCTTGGTCATGGGACTAACAATATCTTCTTGACCAAAAGGGGGAAAAGAAGTGTTAACAAAATAAAGTTTCAGTGGCTAAGAGATTTCAAATAGAGTCAAGAGGCTATTACTCTTACACAACTTCAGTTAGATTTTGCAAATGGATAGCATGCAAAGCTCCAATGAACAGTACTCCTGAAAACCCTAAAGAATACCCTATTCTCTATCTGAGCTGGGCTCTATATCTCTACCTGAGCTCTATCTGAGACTCTATAGAAGTTTCACTCAGTTTACTTGTCAAAAACCTAAAACTTCATATGAAACTTAACCCCACAAAGGATAAGGCCAAGCCTACTTAAAATTAGGTCTAAGAGTCATCCCCAAGAGAACCTCTTTTGTTGCACAAATGTGGCCTCTGTCTCCAGCCAACACAACAAACAAACTCACAACTCTCCCCCTGTCTACATGGGACATGACTCTCAGGGGTGTGGATCTTCCTGGCAATGTGGGACAGAAATCCTAGAATGAACTGAGACTCAGCATCAAAGGATTGAGAAAACCTTCTCAACCAAAAGGGGGAAGAGTGAAATGAGACAAAGTGTCAATGGCTGAGAGATTCCAAACAGAGTTGAGAGGTTATCTTGGAGGTTATTCTTATGCATTAAGTAGATAACACTTTGTTATCCAAGATGTAATGAAGAGGCTGGAGGGAACTGTCTGAAAATGTAGAGCTGTGTTCCAGTAGCCATGTTTCTAGATGATGATTGTATGATGATATAGCTTTCACAATGTGACTGTGTGATTGTGAAAAACTTGTGTCTGATGCTTCTTTTATCTACCTGGTCAAAAGACGAGTAGAACACATGGAATAAAAATAAATAATAGGGGGACCAAATGTTAAAATAAATTTAGATTGAAATGCTAGTGAACAATGAAAGGGAGGGGTATGGGGTATGTTATGTATAATTCTTTTTTCTCTGTTTTCATTTTATTTTTCTGCTGTCTTTTTATTTCTTCTTCTGAATTGATTCAAATGTTCTATGAAATGAGCATGATGATGAATATGCAACTATGTGATGATATTGTGAATTACTGATTATATATGTAGAACGAATGAGCATATCTTAAGAATATTTGTGTTTCTTTCTTGTAATACTTTTTTTTAATTAATAAAAAAATGTAAAAAAAAAAAAAACCCTAAAACTTCCAGATTGTTCTTATCCCAGATAAGCCCTGAAATCCAGAGGTACCAGTCTCTCCAAAAACTTCAACTAGTTGCTCCCCATGCATAATGTCGGTACCCCTTCTCAACATGAAGAAGTTAGAATGGTCACTACCCAAATATCCCTAAAGACTGAGAGAAGGATCAAATGAGAGGAAAGAGTTCTAACAGAGATAATAAGATTTAACAAATGAATAAGACTCCTGAATCAATATATTGATATTTTTTTTTAGTCACCAGTGTATTAAATAGCTAGGAGGAGATACCTGAAATTGTGAACCTGTAACTCATACCATACTTTGAAGTTTTTTCTGTAACTACTTTTTAAAAGATATCTATCACCTATTTGCATATATGCTATATTTCACAATTTAAAAAAGGGCCGAATCCTACTAAAAAATAAACCACCATATAGGGACAGGTTGTCAGGAGCTTGGTGGCAGACATGCTCCATAAAGCTATCATTGAAATAATGAAAATGATAAGCAAATCAAAATAAAGTGACCATTTACTCTCTGGATACTATCTTAAGGGAAAGTAATAAATGTTGAAACAGTCAAGAAAATCTACTGAATCAAATTAAGAACATGAGAATCCATGGTAGTACCTACTCACATCCTTCCCACACCACAGCTCAGTGCGAATCAGGCCTTATTGCAGGGGATGTGACCAAAAATACAGGGTTTCAACTCCTGTATCCAGGGCCACAGTTTTACTCAAAGAGTGTCAAGCCACCAACATCTTTCACACCCTCCAACTCTGTCTTACAGAAGCTCTACAATTCCATGCAGGTACAGCTGAGCGGTCTGGGCTTCCCTTCCCCAAACCAGTGAAAGTTTTACCTGATGCATGGAATGATGGTCTAGAATTCTAGACTTCTACTCCCTTCATACATTATCACAGCTTGTAGGGCAGCAGTTTCATGCTGAAATGGGCATGCAAAAAAGACAAAGGCTACAATCCCTACCCTTTCCCCAGTGCCCTGATTGTAAGGGAAGATGGTCTATCCTAGACTAGCTGAATCCTATTTCTTTCCCATCTCCAGCAAAGTGGTTCTGAGGCTTTGCCCAGGGAATTGGAAGTCCTAAACTCCACAGCTTCTCTGAGTGAAAGAATTTTATTTGAAACGGATCTTGGGGGAATCACTGCCTAAGAACCTTGCTCCAAGTAATGGAGATTATCAAAGCCTGGCAATGCCTTATCTTTACAAAAAGGTCTGACTTCAACAGGGCCAGTCTACGAAGCAATTTATACCTCAGAGCACTATATAAAATAGTAAAGCAATCTATTGCTAGTCATTAGTGGAGGCTAACATCTGGGTGTGGAAACAGGAGAGGCAGAACAGCTAAAAGCTAAACGAGGACATCTGAGTTGGTGCCTCTGCAGGGTAATATCAGTAGCTTTACAAAGAAATTAGCTACCACTGAATTAGTGCAAACAAGTATTTAGACAACCAAGAAAACAAGCAAATCACAACAACCTCAAGGAGCCTGGGGATGGGGGTGTGTGACTATCCAGAGTTGCTAGAATATATTATCTAAAATACTAAATTTTCAATGAAATATTTTGAGACATCAATTTGTAGGTTTGTGTGGCCCATAAACAAGAAAAAATAGTTGAAAATATAAGTAAAATGAAAAATTTACTAGAGTGACTCAATCTATTTGAACTGATTAAGAAAGAAAGCAAAAACGCAAAGATAAATCAATAGAAATTATGTAATCTGAAGAAGAGAAAGGAATAACAAAGAAAAAACTGAGTAGAGCCTCTAAGATATGTGGGTCACAATGACATCCATCAACACAGGTGTAATGGAAGTGTCAGAAAGAGAGGAGAGAAAGGAACAGAAAAAATACACAAAGGAATGATGGGGCTTGTTTTTCTAAATGTGATACAATTATTTATTCTATGAATACGGGATGCTCAATGAACTCTAACAAACACAAAAATATACATGCATAGAAATCCCACACCCAGAAACCTAGTACAATTGTTGAAAATCAAGTGTAAAGAGAAAATCTTAAAAGCAGAAAGAGAAAAATTACATATCACATACAGAGAAACACCAATAAACTAGACTAAACAAGTGGTCTCTCATCAGAAACCAAGGAGGTCAGTAGGTCCTAGGCTGTTGTATGCAAAATGCTGAAAGGGGGAACGTAAAAAACAATTAGAACATGTCAACCAATAATAATTTATCCAGCAAAATTCTCTTCAAAAAATGAAGACAAATAAAGACATCCCCAGATAAGTAAAAGTAGAATGGTGACTGAAATCCATGCCAAAAAACAAGGATTGTTTTAAAGGTAATTTTGTGGGTAAATATAAAAGATAGCACAGTTGCACATTTCTTCTCAAATGATTTTAAAAGCAATGATATAAAGCAAAGCATATATAACTACACTGCTTTGTCTATGACATAGATATGAAACATTTTACAATAGTAGTAAAAAAAGAAGATTATTGGGAAGAAAATTGTATTATAGAAAGTAAAGGATACCAGATAATACTCAAATCCACAGGAAAAAATAAAGAGAAACAAAAATGGCAAATGAGAAGGTTAACAAACTCTGTCATGCATACTTATTTTGTTCTCATCTAAATTAAAAGACATAAACTTAAATAAAATAATTAGTTGACAAGATATTTTTGAGATTGTAACAAGTATGTACATAAAACACATTATTATAATAGCAAAAAAAAAATGAAACTAGAAAATAAAATTATAGAGGAGTAGATTTTCCAGATATCATGGGAAATTTAGTTAGTATAAAGCTGAAGTAGATTCTGGTAAATAAAGTATATATATAAAGTCCTAGAGCAAACAGTAAGAAAATATCTAAAACTATATAGTGGGAAATAATTAAAATAAGTGAAATGGTACCTCATAATAGATATTTTTAACAACAAATATAAGGCAATAAATCAGGAATAGTAGAAATAAAAACATGACACACATAGAAAACAAAAAGTGAAATGGCAAAGTTCAAGTTAAATGCAACCATATCATTAATTTAGGTGGGTTAAACAATCCAATCAAAAGGCAAAGATTGTCAGACCAGATTACAAAAAGATCCAACTGCATGCTATAATCTAACACAGGAGATACGTCTTAGATTCAAATAAAACAATAATCTGAATGCAAAAAGATGTAAAAAGCTATAGCGAGGGAACAGGAACCATGAGAGCTGGAATGTCTATCAACTTAAAAAAAATCTTTATAGAGATAAAAGGATGTATGAATGATAATAAGGGCAATACATTAAGAAGATAATACAGTTATAATTCTATACTCACATAATAAGAAAATGGTCAAATTTATGAAACAAAAACAGAACTCAAAGGAAAAATAGACACAACAACACTGGGTGGTATCAATACTTTCCTATCAATAAAGGATTTAACAACTAAGAAGATCAATAAGTTTATACAAGAATTGAGCATCTGTTTAAAACAACCCAATACGATAGATAACTATCAAAAAAAAAACAAACACTCCACCTAAAAACAGAAGGATGCACATTATTTTCAGGTGCACATGGAACATTCTCCAGAATAGTTCATAATCTAGGCCATAAAAGAAGTCTCAATTAATTTAAAAGGACTGAAATTATACAAAGTATTTTCTCAGACAAAAATGGAATTATATGAGGAATCAATAATAAAAGGAAATTTAGAAAATATGCAAATACATGGAAATAAAACAACGTATTTGTAAATAACCAATGGGTCAAAGAAGAAATCATGATAAAAATTAGAAAATATTTTGAGATTAATGAAATTGAAAACATCGCATACCAAAACTTATAAATTTAGTATGATAACGGTTGCAAGTTTCTGTATGTATACTAAAATCCCTTTGAATTATACAATTCTAATGGGTGAATTTTATGGTATGTGAATTTTATCTTGATAAAGCTGGTTTTTGATAAAAGAAAAAAAAGGAAAAATGTCATGCATATTGCTGTATGCCTGGCACATTTCTACTGGATACATGCATTACCTGCATTTCCTCTACCTTCCAAGCTGAGTACAGGTAGGAGGCAGGTTATCAGTAACAACCAATTTAAATGGGTGTAGCTTCTGCCCTCACGTGTTCAACTGGTCCATGGTCCACCACAGTTGCCCTCCGTGAGTACTATTTGTGGGTTTCTTTCACATGCCCAGCAATGTGTTTCTTCTTACTGTCATCCTTATTGTTTTGACCTGAACATGCTGCATCCTCCTTATGGTTGTCTATACTCAACAGAGCTTCACGGTGCTCCAAATTGGCCCATGGTCCTCTCCTCATTTTAGGAGCTACTGCTGCTACCCTGTGGGTGCTTCTCTTGCTCTGTCTTTCCTCTCTGACCCTTCTGAACACCACAGTCTTGCCTGGAGACTGGAGGTCCACCAGTACCTCATCAGAGTCACAGACTGTTTAAGCCCCGTGGTATGCTGCCGAGTGAGCATGGGAGCTGGAAGTACGAAGACTCAAGAATGGCATCCTCTACTTCAACTTTCATTCCAATAGGAGTGATGCTGATATGCAGTGGTTATTCACTGGTATTTTACCATTCAGCACAAGCTCTGTCTGTTTTAATGGCTATGGTTTCGTTTGTAAGCTACCAGAATGCAATATATCAGAAATGGAAAGACTGTTAAAAAGGGGGAATTTAATAAGTTACAAATTTGCAGTTCTAAGCCTATAAAAATGTCTAAACTAAGGCATCCGTAAAATTAATTTAAGGAAGGTCAATGGGTCAGGAACTCCTCTGTCAGCTGAGTAGACACATGACTGGCATCTGCTGGTCCCTTGCTCCTGAGAGCTTTGCTTTCAGACTCTGTTCCTATGGGGGATCCTCACTTTGCTTCTCCAGGGCTAGTTCTCATCTCTTGGCTTCCCTTGAGTCTTTCCAGGTTCTGACTTGCTTAACATCTTATGGTGGTGTCTACTGAGCTCCAAACATCTCCAAACATCCATCTGTCTGTTCTCTGCCTATCAGCTCCACTCTGAAGTTTCTGTCGGATCACTCTCTGTCATTTCTGGCTCTCTCCTAAATGTTTCCCCTTTTAAAGGACTCCAGTAATCTACTCAAGCCCCACCTAGAATGGGTGAGGTCACAACTCCATCTCATAAAAAGATCACACCCACAACTGGGCATGTCACATCTCTGTGGCGATAATTTAGTCAAGTTTCTACCCTCAGTACTGAATCAGGATTAAAAGAAACAGCTGCCCCCACAAAATAGAATCAGGATTGAAACATGGCTTTTCTGGGGTACATGATACTTTCAAATGGCACCAGTTATCTCTCTTCTTTATGTGGATCTCGACAGTTGAACAGAGCCAGGATGGCCATCACTCAGCAGAACTCACCATGCGGGGAGGGACCGTTCCAAAGATTATGCACATGTGAATTCCAAAGACTAACCCTTTGCTTTCTTATGATTTGTGTTTTTGTGTCTGCTTCATTTTTTACATTCAAACTCTGTTCTTAATGCTAGTGTATAGGTTTTTGTCTGGCTACTTCACTAGCTCCCTAGATATGCCCATAGCTGAATTGCTACAGTAAGTGCACTTTGAATTTTCTAAGAGGTGCTTTGGGCCTCCTGCAAATAGAGCTCTGCCTCTCTACTCCTACAATATTTGGTATAAAATGCCGACAGTACATTGTAATTATTAATTTACTTGTGTCAGGTTTTTTGTATCTCTCTGTACATTCTTAAGAACAAGGGCAATGTATTATTCAACTTTTGTTTTTAAACCTCAGCATATATTCCAGTGTTAGGCAGTGAGCAAACACAGAGCAAATTTGTGCTGAAAAAATGAATCAAGGTGCAAAGGTAGTTCAGTAGTAGAATTCTCACCTGCCATGTGGGAGACCCAGGTTTCATTCCCTGCCTATGTACTCCCCACCCCTCCAGACAAAAATCAACAAATGGTGCTGTAATAATGGGATAGTCACATAGAAGAAAGAATGAAATGTAATCCCACCAAACAGCATACAGCAACGACAAAAATGAATCAAGCCATACCCTGATTTATTTTTTTTTCCTTTCAGCCTTTCTTATTAAACTCTTTGATGCTGCGCTAGTTTGAAGCTGTTATATACCCCAGAAAAGCCATGTTCTTATAATGCAATCTTCTGGATAGTGCAGACTTATTGTGGGTACGACTTTTCATTAAGTTCTTTCCATGGACATGTGACCCCTTCCATTCAAAATAGGTCTTAATTAGTTGATTATAATCCTTAAAACAGCTCATGGAGAGAGACAGAGCTCAAAATAGACACAGGGACTTGGAGATGTAGGAGAAATGCCTCAGGAGATGCCAGAAAGACCACAGTACCTGATAGAACCATTTGAACCCAAAACATAGGAGAGAAGGAGAGCAAATGTTGCCATGTTCCTTTCCATGTGATAGAGAAACACTGCACATGATCAGCCTTTCTTCAGTGAAGGTTTTCTCTTGTTGATGCCTTCATTTGGACATATTTGTGGCTTTAGAAGTATAAATTTGTAACTTAATAAATCCCCTTTGTAAAAGCCAATCCGTTGCTGTTATATTGCATTACGGCAGCATTAGCAAACTGAAACAGATACTAAAGACATCTAATTCTTCATGTTTTCCAACAAACTGGAAGACTTGGGCCCATTTTAGAAACTCATTAAACATTTGTTGAATTGAATTCTATTGTTCTTGTAAATGTGTGAGAATGATTCATAAATTAGTGAGAATGATTATTAGTTAATCATCAATGATTATTGATGGAGCCCTCCATACCATCGTCAAAGGTCCTTTTATATTCCAGGCAACCCTTAGCTTTTAAAATGAAGATTAAAGAAGAAATTCTTATCTGATTACTCTGATTTTAGACCCCTTAGCACCGTCCCTTAGACACAAACTATAGTGCAATAGACAGATGTATCGTATTTAGAATGTAAGATAAACTGCTGTTTGATATTCAATCTTCTGTGAGGGGAAAGCCTTCTTGCTTTCCTGAATGCAGTAATTGTCTTGTTTGTAGTCCCTTGCTGCAAACCTTTGCCTCCTGCCAACTGCTTGCCAGACGTGGGCTCAATACTAAGAGGGGCAATATTCCCAGAGAGCATAAGGTATATATTGAAATCAAACTCTCTTCTAAAATTATTGTTGTCCAATTTCCACAAAATCGTTCTTCTCTTGACCTTGATTACTCAGTGGATTTCAAAACACTTTAGCAAAAGAATAATTAAAATAAAAAGTCATTTTTTCAGATGCTTGGCAAATCTGAAGAGTGAAGTTAGTTTTCCTTTTGTGCATTCTAATGTGCCACTTTTTTATCTCTGAATTTCTTTATTTAGGTAAATCTGCTCTGCTTGGATTTCTCCTGTTTAACTAAGCTATTATAATGGAATTTACATGTGAACCTATCCACTTCCCTCTATGTTTCAAGTTTAGGATAAAAATGAAAGATTAGGAAACAGTATGGGAATATCTAGGAGCCTCCCTTATCTCTGGGAAATGCCCAGCCTGATAAATTCTGGAATTATTGAACATGTTTCAAATCCTCCATCTGCTAGTTCCTACCTATATGGCCTTGATGAATTGACTTAATTTCTCTGTCTGTGTCATGGTTTCCTCATCTATAAAAAATGGGATTATATCAAATACTCATCCTATACTTTTGCTTTGAGAATTAAATTAAGATTATAAAATGCCTAGAAAACAAGTGTTTTATAAGAGGGGCTGTATGGAACATTTATCATTATTATTTTTACCATTAATAATTTTAAATCAGTGAGAAAAATAAAACCTTTCTAACTAGAACAACAATAAAAATTGGCAAAGGGCGTGCCCACATCATTGTAAAAATAAAGGAAAAAAAGGAAGGAAGGAAGAAAGAAAGGCAAGGAGGCAGACAAAAAGGCAGCTTTTCAAAGGGCAAGAGGCACAGGGTGAGAAGGGCAGGGGGACATGGGGCGAGGAGGTCAGGGGCACAAAAAGAAGTGGGCAGGAAAGCAGAGTCGAATCAAACAAAATAGGATAAAATGTCCTAGGATGGCAATGAAAAAGGGGAGAGTTAGGAGACTGATCCTGCTAAGGGGCTTAGTGAAAATAATTTTTAAAGGAGTGAATGTTCAGCCTTCTTTTAGGAATGCTCTTTAAGTTAAGGACAAAAGAGTAGTTAAGGACAAATATGCCAGTTTGCATTGACCTTTTTATTAGAATTTTCTTTCCATAAGTAGGGTTCAAAGTAATTCTGCAAAAGTTTGAAGCCAGAGTGAAAGTAAGACGTGTAGAAATCAAGTATTAAATATAAACTCCTCTTTTTTAGAAGCTTGGAAAAATGAAGCAGAATAATAATGGGATAAATAGAACCAGCATTCACTAATATCCATTTCTTCTTTAGTTCTGAGTGCACGGCCTTTTAAATGTTTCTGGCCAATGAAATAGAAGAAAAATAATGGAAGCATTTAATTGTCTATGCTTGACTTTTCACCCTTCCCTGTCCTTGCTGTATAAGGAATCCTGAGCCTTGAATTGAGAAAATGATATCATGTGTTGATGGTTCTTTTGTCCATCTGTCTTTCTCAGGTTTTTTTTTTTTTTTTTTTTTTTGGTGAGAAGAGTCCTTCTCACTAAGCATCACTGGACACCAATCACGAACAAGAAATAATCATTGGATTTCATTAAACTACTAAGATCTTGAGGTTTTACTTTACCGTGGCATAACTGGTATAACCTGCAAAATACAATATCCACCATTACATTTTAATTATCAAAGGAGATTCACAGCAGTAGCCAGTGCAGGTGAAGATTCCTTTCCAGAGTGATAACTCTTACTGTTTGATAGATTTCCTTTTCAAGTTTAGAGAAAAAGATGAAGGGAAGACACCAACGGCTCCATGGAGTTACAGATAATGACCACCGTGGAGTCCTAGAGTTTGTGAAAGGTGTCTGGTGAATTCCTCAGAGATTTTTAACCCTTCACATTAATAGAGAGAAACTATTTTGTTAGTTTGTTTTTTTATGAAACCAATATTGGATTTATACCATGAGAACGCAGCTTCTCCTATTTAGGAATAAGAAAAAACTTGTAGTCTTTTATAAAGCATAAATATGGAAAATCACAGGGATGCCATTATCATTTAGAACAGCAGTGCCCCTGCATTGAGGTTTTAAGTCGCCAAAGCATAAAGCCAATTGATCCATTTTAGGATTATCTCTAAATAAAAACCTTCTACCAATCCGCGAGAAAGCTGTTAAATCGTTGTGTTATGCACTGCAGATCTAATTTCCTCATTTTACCAGACTGCTATACAGTTAATGAGGAGGAAGCAGAAATCCCTGTTTGGAACCTGAAGGAGGTTTTTAAAATCAAGCAAGCTAATTGATGTGTAGGGGGATAGGGGGTCTTTTTCCCTCCAAATCTCACCCTTCCCTGATTCTCCTTTCCAGAACACAGAAACGATGTTCGTAGGCACAGGTGCCATTCTGTGACCAGTGGAGAGAGTGCTGTATTACTAGTCTAGTTGTTCAGGAAAATAGATGTATCCAGGTCTTTGGAGACACCACCATAATCTCTGTATAAACCCTGGCCTGCCTATCTCCAGATTTTAACTTAGTGAGAACAACTCTAACTCTTACTTGTTTAAATAACTTAGGACCATGCTTTTGGTTACTTGCAGCAAAACACTATCTTAACTGACATCATCCTAGCTCCCAGAAACTCTTAGAAGCTGGTTCACAGATTTGCAGTCTCCCTCTTTTAGCAATGGGGGGGGGGGGGGCATCCTACTCTCTTAGCCACAAGCCTTTGGATGCTGCATATTGTCCTACTAATTGTTATTTGTGTGATTTGGGGCAAGTGAGTGACTGTCTCAGAAGCTTTGTTCCTTACAAGGTTGTCATGAGGATTAATTACATCAGTAATGCACTTAGAGGTCCTGGTACATCCTAACAGCTGGCAGAGGTAGAGGGCTGCCCTGTGCCAAGGACTGCTTTACTCACTTTCTGTTGATCAACTCATGTAATCCTTGCAAGTACACTTTGGGGTAAGTCCTATTGTGCTCCTGAAATTACATACGAAGAACCCTAATAAAGAGAAGGCAGGTGGTGTGGCTGAGCTTGTTCTGATCATGCTAGAACTGGGTTCCAGCCTCGGCAGTCTGGTTCCACAGTCCATGCTCTCACCTCCTCAGCCAGACAGTGAGTCTATTTGCATAGCGTCGTTCTCCACAGCAGTCCTTCTAAGGAACGTCACCCACTATGAAGGCCAGCATCGTTTCTGTGTCCTGGAGGAAGCTTCCCTGTAGGACTGATTGCTCTGGCCTGTGCCTATTATCACAGCCTGCAGGCACTTCCTCAGGCTTCCCAGAGTTTCTCTGCAGTCCAGCCACACATTGCATCGCTCCCTCCAAGCCCCATATCTAATTATGTGCCTAGTCACACCCCTCATTGCAACCAGAGAGTCAAACGTCTAATTACACACTCCCAGCAAGCATCTTATTAGAGCCCCAGCCAAGCATCTCATTACGGTTTTCCAGGGAAACATCTCATTACAAAGCCCCGGACACTTCTGATTTCCCACAGAGCCGCCCTCTCATTACAAGTTCTGGAGAAACACACAGATGAGCCTAGGGCTTTGGACAGTTGTATCGTTAGACCTGTCCTGTCACTCCCCAACCCCTGACAACCCATTCTTGTAAGACTCAGATTCAGGCCAGTCTGGCGAGGGGTTTGTAGATGGAGTGAAATAAGATAAATCGTCAGAAAGTATAACCAGGCACTAACATAAGATAGTTATTGGATCATTATCAAAATGCTTTCTAGCTTCTGATATATTGTGAGGTAGCCAGAAGCAAATATCTGTACCTGTTGTACTCACTGAATTATAACCCAGATGCCTTGTTTATTTGATGATAATGCTCTACTTTATAGCTGTATAATCTTCACCCTATCACTGGGCAGTAACAAGCTAACTCATGATTGGACCAGCATGTATGTCCTTATCTTGTGCTGCAGCCTTGCAGTCTGATACTCCTGCATGTAGCCCCTCAATGTTTTTTAATGAAGTGACATGTCAGCCCAAAACTGACCAAGTCAGTTCTAATCAGAGTTGGCCCATATGCCTCACATGCACAATAGCCTAAACCTTAAACTCCAAATGAGTTGAGCATGTAATTCATCTGCACATATTCAGAGATTAGCCTATCTCTAACCTCATCATCTATAACTTCCTTTGTTTGAATGCTATAACACACTGAACATTTCCCCAGCTCAGGGAGACAAGGAACTGTTCTCCTGTGTTTCCAAGGCTAACCTTTGCTAAATAAACTTCTTACTTTCTCAAAATTCCAACATCACTAAGTTGAATCTAGTGCAAACTGGACAAGGACTCATTTTTGAGTGACAACAAAAGCGTGTGATCTTACCCAAACTATAACATCTATGGACACTGTATCCATGGACAATTTTCAAGGTTGGAGTATGTGAGTAGGCCTAATGGAATCATGTAAGCCTTTACAAGCAGAAAAAGAAGGTGAAAAGGGAAGTCATAGAGGTTTGAAGCATGAGAAGGATTCAACAGGCTGGCCCTGGCTTGAGGTTTGAGAGGGCAATGGGTCAGGGAAACAGACTTTAGTTCTTTCCTTCTCTTTTTTGTTTTATGAAATAGAGTTATACAACATTTTTTGAAGTTTGTTTATGTAAGAATGCATTTTAAACATTTCTCTGTCAACAAATTGCATGACAAAGTATTTAAACGCAGTAATATCTCCTTTATTGCTTGCAGCATATTTTATATAAATTTTCATCTGTTTGTGGGCCTATAGATTACCTTTGTGTATCCATATTTGCAATGCAAATGCATGATTATACCTTTAATGATCACTTTAAGTTTTAAATGAATCAATAAAGGTAAGAAGTAATTAACAATTAAAACTTTTCTGTACAAATGGCCCATAGTTTGGACATATAAAAACTTCTAAAATCTCTCTTATGAACTCCCTAGATGCTCAGAAAATACCTTGCAGATACTGAATAAATTTGACCCTATTTCTTCCCTTCATCCTGATCCCAAAATTCACAGCCCTTTGTACTTATTGATGCTTTTCCATGGGCTACATGTTCTAAATAACTGAATAAAGAGTCAAACTTAAACAGTTTTTTGATCACTAAATACATGCAAGGCCCTGTGCCTGATGTTGGTTTAATAGTAGGATAATCCGCACTTTCCAGTGGTGGAAATGGCTTTCAGCGGAAGCCAGTTGGCTACCGAGCAGCCCATTATTTTCCCATTATAGAGTAGTTTCTGCATCACCCTTTCTAGCTGTGAATTTACTTCCTAGACAAAAGTAAGCCCAGTTGGCAAATTCTCGCAAATGGAAAGATAAGGTCAATTCTATTTCAAGGGATGCCTATACCACTCTCCTTTATCTGCTCCCTTGATTCAGGTTATCCAACAGAGAACTTCTGATTATGAGACAATACAGAGAGACCAAATATACAAGACAGATCCTGAGCCACAGCCTGAAGGTGAGATGCAGGCACCTCTTTGAAACTTTTATGTAAATGAGTCATACACTACAATTGTGTCCAGCCACTGAAATTTTGGAGTGTGTAGGCTGTAGAAGATAACATTACCATAACTAACGCACTTTCACTCTAAATAAGGAAAAATTAGTAACCAAGAAGTTACTATGGATCAACTCAGAGAGTATGAAAAGGATCCTTTGGCCCTGAACTGAAGTGTTGTCAGGGCTCCACTAAAATTGTGTGAGCCATCTTCAAGGGTCACAGAGGGTCAGTTCTCCCTGAAAGGAAGCTCAGGAAAGACAAAGGAGCTGATGCTTCTGTGTATGTGGTGGGTGTACATGTGTGCACACAATATGTGTGTGTCTGTGTGTGTACTGTCCAAGCACAGATGATGGGGTAGCAACTTCGTAGAGGCCTCCATATTTCCAGATTTCAGAGATAAATCTGGGTTTGTTCAAGGCTGGGAAGAATAAATAAATGCAACAAGAACACAAAGATAGGAAGAAAGCTATGCTAAAAACAATATGTGGGAAAACAGAACTTGAAGGAAAAGAAATCAGGAGCTGGTGTCTCTGAGGAGACTAAACACAAACAGGATTCTCCCAGAGAAGAGAATCTGAGACAAAATAAGGAAGAGTGATTGTTAAAGCCAAGGAAGGAGAAAGTTTTAAGAAGACATCTGTGGTCAGCAATCCCATGCTATAGAGAGAGCTAGAAAGGCATTAAGTCATTGAGGCAGTCTTGGATTTCAGCAGAGAAAAACTCAGCAATGGCATTGGGCAACTATCAATGTGTGAGATAGAAGACTAGATCCAGAGAATTAAGGTGTTGATGTGGGGTAGAAGCATATTAGAAGGAGCAGGCCTTACCTAAGGCAAATGACTAATAGATTGTATGGTCTAGATTTATCTTCTTTTAAATGGGATAGTTTTTTTGCATATGTTAGAATGCAAAGAAGCCTCAGGCAGAGAGGAAAAGATTCATAATGGTAGCAAAGCAGTAGATAATTAGCATAGTAGGATTCCAAAATAGGTGTGAGGAGGTGGGGTTAGTGTTTTTGTTGTTTGGAGCTTTGTGTATTTTTTTGTCTCAGCTCTGTCGTGAACCAGCTGTGTGCACTTTGGCATATCTACTTAGTGTCTTGCTGTTTTCCTCATTTGTAAAGCAGAAGTTTGAATTATATGATCTTTGAGACTCATTTTGGCTCTGAATAATGATACTTCATCCTATGCATGCAAAATTATCACACCTCAAGAAAACTCCATGCAGACTTTAGCTCTAATTGGTATTTATCCTCAGCCAATTTCAGATGTTATTGGCTATTTTAATTACAGAATGGCCAGTGAGAGTCCTTTGGGACCTTAGTGGGTTGTCTGAATTAAGAAAGACTCTCACCCCCTGGATGTTCATATTCATCACTTGATGACTTCCCCTTGCCATGCCCTAGGAGACAGATCCTTGAAATCACTCCCATTGACATTTAATAAGGAATTCATTGCCTCAAAGGGCACCCATTGTGATTAGAAAGGCCCTAATGCAAAGAAGCATGGCCAGGACATAGCAAGCTTTTTTGTTCATGATGTAGAACACTATGACTAAATTGAAGAAGATCAAGAGAATGCTTCCTGCAAGCTTAAGTAGGAAACAAAGTGGCTCTGAAGACTGTGGACAACTGCATGTGATTAATGAAGAGGAGGCTAATTAGTGCCAAGGGTTGTGGCAGGTGATGATGTCCTCCAGCTGCCCTTCCTACCTGCTGATGATTCTGTAGTGACCCTTTGCTGCTCTGACTGTCATCTGAGAATTTCCAGTCTCAGATTGCCCCATTAAGAAGCAGTGAGTGGAGAAGTAACCACCCTGTTAGATCACCTTTTACAGCTTTCGGTGGAGACAAGGGGTCCAGTCTTGCTGCAGAAACTGTAATGACTTCTCCATTGCATATGCTTAGTAGTGTGTTCTAAAGGACAGATAAAGCAACATCAGGACAAAAATTTCCACTCTTGCAGTACTTATATTTTTCTGTTGACTGTCCCAGTTCTTTTTTTTTTTTGGCAAGGGAAGTCTCACAATGAATAGGATTGTGGCAATTTTATCATAGATTTTCAGGTCCATCATTAGAAACCTATTCCCAAACATATCCACTTTGGAATACAATCAGTGTGACATGAATGTTTCTTTTTGTCCCTTCCCATCTTAGAAAGAGTACATTCATTTAAGTAAAGGGTAGCTAATTTTAGACTTAGCAATGCTTACAGCCAGAAAACATAGAAAGAAGTGGGTGGAAGAAACTTTTATAAATATTATGATGTCTATGATAGGAGTCTGCCTATGATCGGGGGTCTTTAGTATTCTGTTGCTTTCAAAAGAAACACAGTTCAAAGTAGCTGAATTAGAAAAAGAATTGCACTGAATTGTGTGACAGAATGGAAGGAGATCCAGATCACTGGAACCAGGGAGAGGAATTTAATTGTGACTCTTTCTACATCTCATTTCTGTTCCTTTTCACATGAGGCTTCATTCTGTGAAATCCGTGGTCCCCATGCAGCTAGAATGCTGACCACCAGCATTTTCAGTCTCATGTCTTCCTAGATTTTCACCCAGCTTTTGCCTGAAAAAAATCTATGAAATAACATTAGCCTGAAATGAGCCACCTACTGATTCCTTGGATTCATCATTATGGTCAAAGAGTGAGGCAAATGTGGGCTATGAGGAGAGCTCTATAATTGCCAGTCCCCATGAAAAACAACTTGAGGTAAGGGGAGTGGTATCCTAAAGGAGGAAATGAACAGCCTTCATTAATAGTATGCAGTTGCCTACATCCTCCTTTATGAACTGGAAAGGAACTTAAAGGTTCATTGTCTGAGCCATACTGATGGTATACAAAGTGTACGTGCTTAGAGTTCAAAAAATGGAACCATTGCCTGTGATAAAATCACCACCGTCCATTGACGGTAAGACTTCCTTTGTGATGGAAAAGGACCAGGATGGCTGGCAGAATAAACGGGAGCACAATAATTGAAGGGGGAAATCTATAAATGACCACGGCGTATGGTTAGGGAAAAGACAAGAGGAAAAGTCGGCTTAATTGGGATTGCTGGAAAATACTTCCCAAATTGGTCGGAGCATGTGCTGAACTTTGAAAAGGCAGTGTAGTGCAAAGGTAGTGCAGGAGTGAGGAGGAGAAAGCCTTCAGGCAAATTTGCAAGAGCCCTGGTGATCATGTTTCATTATGGAAATTGCATAGGATATCATAGTTGAGGTGTGAGACCAAGACTCAACCTCAGAGCAGGCTGGAGAAAAGAGAACAGCATCCCCAGGGACCAGGGCCGGCCATATTTAGGAGTTTGGAGTTAGTCCTGAGAACAGTGGAAAGACTTTGAAGGATATTTAACCAGTCTTGTTTTTAAAAATTTCATTCTTATAACTTCATTGAAAATCAATTGAGACAGATATGGGGTGGGAACAGCAGAGGTAGGGAGACACAGTAGGAAGCTTTTGAAATTAAAATTCATTGTCATTTTTTTTCAGGAAAAGGGAATGGAATTACTTCGAAATATTTTTCCCATTGTACACTTTCTTATGGGGGGTCCATTGTTAATTTTATAAAATTTTTGAGTTATTTCAAAGGGTTATATTTCTCAAAACTGTTCTTAGGGCTTGAATGATCATGGCTCTCAATGTCTAAAAACCTACAGTGATACACATCCAGTGTAAAGGTATGGGTATGATTAGAGATACATTCTTACAACACTGTGAAAATATTACTTTAAACCAGAGTGCTGGTTTTATTCCTTTTGCTACCTGTGTTCCATGAAGCAAGAAAAAAAAGAAAAGAAAAGAAGGAGAGGGAGAAAGGTGGAGGAGAGGGGGAGAAAGAGAGCGAGAAATTTTTTTAGAAAAGGAGAAAATAAAGTAATAAAATAGTAAAAATATATACAATGTAATAATTTAAAAAATATAAAAATAAAATTAATAAAATTAAAGAGAAAAAAGTGTTTAAAGAAATAAAATTGTGGGCTACTATATATTTGTAATTTAGACTACAAGGGACATATCCTGCTATTTAGTAGAAAATTGGATAGTAGCCCGTGTTTTAGATTACAAAACTGTGTCATCTAACCTTTTTCTGGCTAAATTTGTATATTTTTTATAATAAATACTTTAAGTATATTTAGAAACTAGTCTTCCAGTAGAACCACAATCAAAGCTGCCATGACAGTTGGTTTTTATATACTTAAAATTTTGACGTAACTGGGTTGGCCTCAGCTCAACCACAATTTACTCTGTGAATTTAAAAAAAAATTTACCTTGTGTCAATTTCCTAACCTGTTAAAGAAGCAATTGGCATAGATGAACTCTAAAATCACTCCTACCATTGGGGTTCTCAGATTTGCACCATCAGGGTTTGTGAGAACATCTAGTATTTTCTGAAACTAAAAGCACATGCTGGCTTGACAGACGAAGAAAAATAAATAATCTTTCTGCAAGTCCATTTTGTGTAAAGGCAGCCTCATTCCAGATAAGAGCATTAAAGGGGTTTTTTTTTTTTTTTTTTTTTTTTTTTAAAGGAAAGACAGAGAGAAGGAAGGAAGGAAGGAAGAAAGGGAAACATCTTTAAACATTTTCTTGTTTTATTGTATTTTGTTTCTTTGTTTTTGTTACATGGGCTGGGGCCGGGAATCGAACCGAGGTTCTCCGGCATAGCAGGCAAGCACTTTGCCCGCTGAGCCACCGCGGCCCGCCTAAAGGGGTTATTTTAAAGTAGGTCACCTGTATGTTTTCCTTCCAAACTACCAGCTATTGCTGTATTTGGATGGTTTCTAAATCCTGGCTCTGTTTCCAGTGTTTCCTGAAGAACAACCTCTTAAAATGATACTATCTCCAATTTCATTGCTACATCACTCAAACTCAATGGATGGCTTTGTAGTAATGTCCATGTCACTATTTTTCAGGGAAGAAATAGGTTTTCAGCATTGGAGAGGGTGTCTGACATTTTGACCAGTTCTCTAGTATGGTTTTTAGGACCAGATTTCGACATGCTATCAGCTGAAATACTTCACTTTAAAAGTAAAAGTACCAAAATTGTCAACACTCTTAAGCTCACATATTTCTGATTACGGGTCCTCAATTCTATCTATTCCTGTATTCTCATGTAAAAATCCCTTCCCCTTTCCATCTGTGGAATCATTTTTATTTTCTTGCCATTAATTGCAAATGATGTCTGTTTTACTCCATTGTGGAATTTCTTTTTAAATCTCAAATCTAAATTCCATTCACCACACAGTTCTCCCAGAGACATCTTTGTAAGATGTCTTTGTAAACTGATCAGATTCAATCTCACTAATAATGAAAGAAAAACAAGTAAAACATTATAATGATTTTTACTTTTTACCTTCTTATTGATCTTGACAAATTTATTAGACCAGGCAATTTATTAATTTTGGCATAGTTTAATAAATCGACTAATTTATTTTGTGGATATAATTGTAGAAAGAGATACCCTGAGACATACTTTTTGTGAGGAAAATTCATGACAATCTCTTTGGAAAAGATATGGCACTACACATCAAAATTTTTAGAAGTTAATATTTGATCCAATAAAAATTCTACTTATAAGAATGAATCATGTACACCAAACAGGAGACCTGGGTTCAATTCCCAGACCATGCACCTCCCTCCTCAAAAAAAGAATGTATCATACACATATATCAGATACGTATATATATCACATATTTAGGTACAAGAACAACTTAAATGAGCATCATTGGTAGTTGATAAAACAAAAGGATGTGCTTTTCAGATAAACTATTAAGCAAATATCAAAAGGAATGAGTTGATCTATATGTGTTGTGCTGGTTTGAAACTGTTGTGTACTTCAGGAAAGCCATGTTCTTTAATTTTTATTCAATATGGTTGGGAGGAATCTTTTTGATTACATTATCTCCCAGTGATATGCCATGCTCAGTTGTGGGTATGACATTTCAGTTAGATGGAGATGTGACTCCACCCATTCAAGCTGGGTCTTGATTATTTTACAAGAGTTCTTTAAAAAGGAAACATTTTGGAGAAACCTCAGATGCAGATGCCTGGATGTTTCAGAGCTGACAGAGATACAGATGTTTGGTGATGCTTGGAGTGCTGACAGAGAGAGCAGATGCCTAGACATGGGAAGAGCCCAGCACATGTCACCATGTGCCTTCCCATGAGATGCTAAGCAAATCAGAACCCAGAGTTATCCTGGAGGAACTAAGTGAAGGCCTAAGGATGCTTAGAAGGAAATCACTGACATCAGAAGCTGGAAGCAATGAACCGGAAACAAGGAGAAGCAGACACCAGCCACATGCCTTTCCTGATTAGCCTTCCTTGAGCCAAAGTATCTTTTTATAGATGCCTTTGTTTGGACATTTTTCTGGCCTTAGAACTGTAAACATGCAACATAATAAATTCCCTTTATAAAAGCCATGCCATTTCTGGTATATTGCAGTCTGGCAGCATTAGCAAATTAAAACGTACTGATTAGGAAATTTCTCTAAGAAAAAGATGGCAGAAAAGAATGCACTATACTTTCTTATTGTGCGTCAATAGTTCATATGTGTTGACCCATTCAAATATTTCTAATGATTTGTATTTCTGAACCATCTCTTTGAAAGAATAGAAAGGAAACTAATAACTGGATTTGACTCTGAGGAGTGGAACTGGAGGACTGGCTGGATAAAGTCTGTGTTTTTGTTGTCTCTGCTTTCACAGTTATGGATTTTGCCATGTAAAATTATTGCTTTAAACCTATAAAACACAGATTTATGAAAATAACAATATATTATGTCCCTTCCTTCATTGCAGTTTCATTTTAGTAATCTCAAACTCCACCATACTTTTACTAGAGTAGTTACCAGAGTCTACTAGGCATTTTACTCTTCTCATTGCCTGAAATCTCCATTAATTGTCATCCCAACTAACACCTACTCCCCTTTCAGGACCCACTCAATGCTCCCCCACTTTATGCATTCATTCTTCAGTGCTGTTCACTGTTTTCTCAGATGACATGAACAGCTCCCTGATCCACGTCCATTCTTTCTTCTTCTTGGATACCTTCTGTTACTTCAGAGAATGGAAATCTGATAACTGTATTTCCCAGTCTCCTATGCACCTATGTTTTTTGAAACATATGGGTTTGTTAATGAGATGTTCCTTTATGGAGTTATAAGGTTTTCCTGTAGAAATGTTGTGGTATTTCAGCATCAACTCTCCTCTCTCCCTTGGTATTAAGGAAGTGCTGAGATGGCAGTGAAGGGAGTTAGCTTCACGATTTAATTTCCTAATTATAGGATCACAGCTCTAGTAATTAGTACTAGAAGTCAGTACTGTGACAGAGAGTCTCATGGTGAGTGCCTCATGGATCAATTCTTCAGCATTTTAAGATTTGTTCTTGGGGGGCATGCTATTTGTAAAATCATACATGATATAATAACAATATTGAATGTGTTTAGCTACAAGAATAAATATTTCATAATTCCATTAGCAGAAAATTAAAAACAGACAAGGCCATTGAAGTCAAGAGAGCGACTACTATTGACTTGAGAAGAACATGGCTAGGCAGTTCACAAGGAAGCCCACTTCCTTTAATCCATGTTGATATATGATTTGTTTAGTAACTAAATTCACTGAATTGTACACTGATACTTTGGGCCCTTTTCTGTATGTAAGGTTATATTTCAAGAAATAAAAACTCTGCATAAAAATGCACATTTGATCAAATTACTCTTCTATGTATTCAATTTAGAATGCCAGTAAGGTGTTCATGGTAGTTAGGGTCAATCGTCAACTTGGCCAGGTGAAGGTGCCTAGTTCTATTGCTATGGACATGAGCCAATGGCATGTGAAGCTCATCTGTCACTGATTACATCTGCAGTTGGCTAGGAGGTGTGGCTGCAGCAATGAATGATGTTTGATTTAATTGGCTGGTGCTTAAATGAGAGAACTCAATGTAGCACAGACCAAGCAGACCAGTGTACCTCATTTCAGCACTCATAACTCAGCCCAGGCCTTTGGAAATGCACAAAGGAATCACCCCAGGGAAAGTTGTTGGAACCAACCTGGAGAGAAGGCCAGCAGAGATCTCCCAGTGCCTTCCCATGCAAGAAAGAACCTCAGTTGAAAGTTAGCTGTCTTTTCTCTGAAGAACTATATATTGTTAATTAAATAAATCCCCGATTATTAAAAGCCAATCCATCTCTGGTGTGTTAACACCAGAGTATCTACTTCAAAAAGCATAAAAAAGATATGCTTAGAAACATAAATAAACCAGGATGGGAGAGAAAGAGAGAAATGAGAATGAGGGAAAACAAGTAGAAAGCAAAGAATAAAATAGCAAACTTGAATGCTAACATACAAAAAATGCTTTAAATGTAAATGGCTTAAATACACTAATCAAAAAAGCAGAGATGTAAATAACTAGTATAATAGTATTACATTGTGGTTGAGATTATCAGTTCTTGAGTTAGGATCTCTTTTGTTCGATTACAGGTTTGTGAGTTATCTTAGAAAGCTTGAGCAAATTACTTAACCTCTCTGAATCTCAATTTGTTCACATATTAATTAGCAAGGGTGGTACCTAACTAAGTTGCCATAAGCACTCACTCATTAAGTAGTAACTATGTTTAAAAGTTAAGGTCAATGGAATAAGCTTGTTCTACTCTTAAAATGCTTTAAATGACAGTACATTGTGGAGAAATAAAAAAGTATACTAATGTATGTTTTTAAAAAATGTTATAATAGACATTTGAGTAGAGTGAGAGATTATGTTGAAAGTTTTTGTTGAAAGTTCATCTTGACAAGTGTTGATCTTAACATTTAAGGTTCAGAGAAAGAAATAGTACTCCATCGAGGCATATTTTACAAGAAAATGTTTTAACTTCCAGAAGTAACAAACATTCATTTATCTGTTGTATTGGAGTAGAGAGACGAGTGATCCAGAGATGTTGGGAGAGTATCTATTTTTTTACTTTTACTATTCTACCATCATAAAAAATGGCACGCCAGCACTGTTTTAGTCTGTCAAAGCTGCCAGAATGCAACACACCAGAGATGGATTGGCTTTCAATAATTGGGGATTTATTTAATTAACAATGCATAGTTCTTCAGAGAAAAGGCAGCTAACTTTCAACTGAGGTTCTTTCTTGCAGGGGAAGGCACTGGGAGATCTCTGCTGGCCTTCTCTCCAGGCTGGTTCCAACAGCTTTCCCTGGGGTGATTCCTTTGTGCATTTCCAAAGGCCTGGGCTGAGCTGTGAGTGCTGAAATGAGGTATGCTGATCTGCTTGGTCTGTGCTACATTGAACTCTCTCATTTAAGCACCAGCCAATTAAATCAAACATCATTCTTTGCTGCAGCCACACCTCCTAGCCAACTGCAGATGTAATCAGTGACAGATGAGCTTCATGTGCCATGACATAATAATTTACTGTTATCAACATGTTAGCTTTTCAAATGAATAGCAGAAATCTCCTTTCTGTTGTGGTCTTCTTTATCTTTCACATTTTTTAGCAGCTTGTGTATTAGATCATGATATGTTTATTTCAATTACCAAAACTGATTTATGAAATGCATTAGTAAAAAGATATTTTAATTTGTACACCTGTATTTTTCTGCTTTTTACACTATTTCTTCTTCCTTCTCAATACTTCAAAATTCATTCTTTTAACATTTCCTTTCTTTTTTGAAAAATTGCATTTGTTAATATTTAAGGATAGGAATGCTGGCAACATATTCCCTCAGTTTTCTTTCATCTAAGAATACTTTCTATTACTCTTCATTTATTGAAGGATACCTTTGGTAGATATGGAAATCACAGTTAACAGTTCTTTTCTTTTAGCACTTGAAAAATATTGTGTTACTGTCTTCTGGCCTCCTTAGTTTTAGACAAGAAATCCAATTTCATTCCAGTATATGTTCCCTTATAGGTAATGTGTCATTTCTTTCTGACAACATTCAAGATTTTTAGTTGTAATTATTTTTTGAAAGTTTAATTCTGATGTGCTCAGGCATGTATTTCTTTGGGTTTATCCTCTTTGGATTGGCTTAGCTTCTTGCTGTGTGACTTTTGCCTGTTTGGGAGTTTTCAATCATTATTTCTTTCAATACTCATTCAGCCCCACTTTTTCCTCTCTATCTGGACCTCCATTGATACAAATGTTGCATCTTCTATCATTGTTCCAGAAGTCTCTGAGACCCTTTTCTTTTTCTTTTTTTCTCATCTATTTTTACCTCTGTGTTCAGACTGGGTGAACTTTATTCTTCTACTCTCAATTCACTCACTGTCTTCTCTCATCTCTAATATTGAGTGAAATGTTGTTGTTGTTTTTATGGTCTTTTGTAGTTCTATAATTGGTTATTTTTTAATAATTTCTATTTCTTTGCTGCAAATTTTCTATTTTTTTCATTTTTTTAAACAGAATCTTTAGTTGATTGTTGAAGCATTTTTTAAGGTTGTTTTAAATTCCTTGTCAAATAGCTCAACATCTGATTCACTTTGATTGTGGCATAGGTTCATATCATTTTCATTAGCATTGTGATTTTGTTGATTCTTGAAATGATATGCCACTGTTTTATTTGCTTGTTTGTTTTATATTAGAGAAGTTGTAGGTTTACAGAACAGTCGTGCATAAAATACAAGATTGCCATATACCACTTTATTATTATCACCTTGAAATTGTGTGATACATTTGTTACAATTGATGAAAGCCCGTTTTTATAATTGTACTATTAACTATAATCCATGGTTTAACTCATGGTTCACTGTTTGTGTGGTGCAGTTCCATCGATTCTATTACCATATATACTACCTAACATTTACCTCTTTTAACCAAATTCAGTATATATTTCAGGGCTGTTAATTATGTTCACAATATTGTGCTACCATCACCACCATCCATTACCAAAAGCATTTCCTTCATTTCAAATTGGAGTCCTGTATAAGTTAAGCCTTAACTTCCCATTTCCTTCTCCGGGGTAGCCTATGTTCTAGATTCTGATTCAATGAATTTGCATATTCTAATTATTTCTTATCAATGACATTGTACAATATTTGTCCTTTTATGTCTGGCTTATTTCATTCAATGTGATATTTTTAAGATTCACCTATGCTATCACATATCTCAGAACTTCATTCTTTTCTACTGGTGAATAATAGTCTACCATATGTACATGCCACATTTTGTTTATCCATTGATTGGTTGATAAGATATCACATACAAAAACAAACTCAAAACAGATCAAAGACCTAAATATAAGAGCCAGAACTATAAAACTCCTAGAAGAAAACATGGAGAAACATCTTCAGATCATTGTGTTAGGCAATGGTTTCTTAGACTTTATACACAAAAACAAGCAGCAAAAGAAAAATAGATAAATGAAACTTCATCAAAATTTAAACTATTTAGTCCTCAAAGGATAGTAAATGAAAGAAAAATGGCAATATACATAATGTGAAAAAATATTTGGAAAGCAGATATCTGAAAAGGCAGAATATAAAGAGAAATCTTTAAACTCAACAATAAAAAGACAAACAAAATTTAAATTAGGCAAAAGACAGGTAATTTTTATCATATCCTTGACATTTTGTGCATTATGTTAGGTGACTCTATTTTTTTTTATTTTAGCAAATAGTCACACTACTTAAGTTTAGTACACAAGTCTTGGCCTGCTTTCGTTGGTTGTGCCTGTAACGATGGTTTAATTTTCAGAGTCCTTATGGCAAAATTTGGCCATGCAGTGATATAACAAGAACGCAGATGCAATATATTATTTTCCTTATCTTATGATTCTAATTTTGAATTTCTATTTTTGTTTCCTGGCTCTCTGCATTATATTTGTTTCCTCAGAGTTCTGTTTTCTCTCTGTCTGTTTTCCATGTTGGAAATTTTCCTCATGTGTCTGGCAATATTGGGATATTAATTTTTAATCAAGAGTAAGACACTAGAGTCAGATTGGGCCCTATATAAGGCAGGAGAACTTGATGGTTAGACTTCCGTATTAGGAAATTTGAGATGCTGATGTGGGGTGCTCTGGCCCCAGAATTCAGACCCTCCTTGGTTAAGTTTCTCTGTAGAATAAAGGTATGTTCCCTCCCATTGTGGGGGAAGAGAACTGAGGTTCTTACTACTCTTTATTCAGAATGTAAATCATTTCCCATGTTTTCAGACTAGTCCTTAGCCAGGCTGCCCTGACTACCTAGTGTTATGATTCCTGCTGTTTCTGATGGTTTATGCTGGAACCTCCATGCTTTTATTTGCTCTCCAGGTTCCTTCTTTCTCTGCCCTGCTAAGTTATTGACCAACCACAAGTCTTTTCCGTCTTCCAAAAATATATGAATGTCTCCCAACAGTGTCTGCCCATTCAGTCCTCTTAATCTGCATGGATATATATCTTTTTTTCTTCTTTTGTTGTCATTAAAGATCATTATATTGGGTTTGCAGGATGGGCATCAATATTTGTATTCAATTCACTAGGTTTAACTTTTTAAAAAGTTCCTTCCCTGTTTATGTATACCAAAAAATATTTCCCCAAAATCATTATTTTGACTGTACATAAACTTTAAAATATATAATTGGTATTAAAAATGATTTTCTAAGTCTAAGGAAAAAAAAATAAGTGCAAGAACACAAGACTGTGGTTACTATGTAAAATATACATATATGTTCAGAAATACTGCTTTCGCATTCACCATAAAGAGTAAAACATAATAAGGATATACATTAATAATAAAAGCAAACTAATGGTTGTGTAAAAATTATTGTTGCTATTAATGATACAAAAAAGAAATTTATGTCATGGTCTTCTTTTAAGTGAAGATGCTAGCATTAAAAAGAATGTCATCAATTGCATGCCTAATGTAAATAAAATTATATAGAGACCCGTTTCATATGACAATACCCAAGGTAAGATATTAGTGTGACTCTGGAAAGGTTAATGCTAGCATATGTCTGTAAAACTCATCCTATCAGTTGGAGAAAATCTATGAATCATAACATTTCATGACAGAATGCAAGAAATGTTGCCAGCTTGATAAATTATTAATAGCTTTTGGACTGTGGCTATTAAAAAGCACAGCAAGAATTTTTTATTACAACAGTTAATACTATTTATCTAAATGTGTTTTATCTGAATGGATAACTCTACTCATTTCTTTAATGTAGATAAACAATTTACTTATTATATATTTTAAAAATTACTATTCTCAGAAGTGTGAAAAGTATAAACTAGGCTCTTTTGCAAAATGCTCAACACAGGGTGAAGAGACAGCTATTTATTTTTGTTTGAAAAGAACCTGATAGCTCTTCTATGCACACACTTGTGTGAAGTCAGACAACACAATTAGCATTTGGAGAATTGGAACGTGGAAGCCTGAGTCCTGCCCAGCTTCTGTCAGTGGCTCCTTGTGTGACCTTGAGCAATCTTCTGTATTTCATTACCTGTAAGAGAAATCAGGAAATTATTTTAAAATTTCATCTGACTCTTTGTTCTAAGGCTTGCGTATTATAGTATTTATCATATCTAGAATAACCTCAAAACCTTTTAAGGTCTCTTAATGAATAACTGTGGAAGGATATAACTGAGAATATATTTTCATTTCATGTTATACACCATATGTGGAGTGGAAAATTGACAGGATATCATGAAGGACAGAATGGCCAATGCATTTCTAACCCCACAAAGCAATAAAATAATAGTCATTAAACACCTTCATCTGTAAATGTAGGGAATCTGCTGCTGTGCAGCGATCTGATACTTCTTAGAATTGATGGACATAACGACCATGGGTGTTTCTGCAATATTGATGGACACCTAGATCCTTCTTATAAAATGCCACATGGAAGTGGCATAGGGATCACTTGGAATCTAATTGTTCCTTCTAAAGTACATTTTTGAAGTGTAGAGTAAGAACTAAGCTTTTATTAAAGGTGATTAGCACCTTTTTGTCCCCTGCTGTATCCTTTGAATGTGTTTCAGTGCTCAGTGCAAATGGGAAAGTGAGAACATTGATTGAGAGGAACCAGTATTCTTGGGCAAATAAGGGATTATTATTTAGACTAGATTGAAGTGTCTACTAAATCAGTCCATCAATTATCTCTCTAAAGAAGTTTTCAGATACAAGATTCATTTCAAAGGAAGGTTTAGAAACTAATAATGTATGAAAGGAAAATCTAACTTTGTATTCTCATGGAATGAGAATGGAACAAGCACTGTACTGGAACATAGAATCAAATCCTGCCAACTTACTCTCGTCCATTATTCTAAACAATAATGCAGTATTGAGCAAGTGGCTTGTCTCTATGGGACTTAGCATTTACCTTGTTAAATGGGAAAGTTATTGCTTGTTTGTGGGGAAGAGAATCTGTACCAGAAGGGCCATTGAATTCCTTTTTAATTTCAGTAGTCAATTGTTATTTTTACACCCACCATGGCCTCTCTTGTTAAAACTTGTTAGGACTCCTAAGGAAGTCTATTCTGACCACAGATGAAAACTTTGAACTTTTTCTTCACATTTTATGCTGCATATCTGATCATCTTATCTAGAAGAAATAATTTTTGCATACCAATAATGTTTCATCAAAGTGCTTTATCACTCAAGTGTTTGTGTATGAAATGAGAAGGTGCCAGATATTATTTTTTTAAAATACTTATAATCCTTGCCCTCAAAATGTCAACATTTTTGGTGTTCAATCACTAAAAATTTTTCAATGCATATGTACATATTATTCTGTTTCCAAATGAGATTGCATTAGTCAATTTGATTTTTAAATCAATAGTATATTATGAACATTATTCTATGACAACAGACTTAAAAACATCTTTATTAATTATTGTATAACATTACAGCATATCAATTGCGCCATGCTAAAATTTCCCCTTTCGCTATTCTTGTCATTAAAATTGCTCCTGAATTTTCATAATTATAAATTATATTTTACTGCTTTTATTGAAGAATAATTAGCAATACAATACAAACATAATTGTTGTAGTAAACTACACACATTTCAAGTGTTCAAAATGAAGAGTTTCATTCCAGTGAAACCATTGCTATAATAAGGATATTGAATATTTCTATTACTCTCAAAGATTTCCTCATGAGCCTTAATCCTTCCCTGCTGCTCTTTCACTTCTATCCTCAGATGACCACAGATCAGCTTTGAGGCACTATAATTTTAATTTTCTAAAGTTTTATAGAAATGGAATCATCACTGTTTATACTCTCTATTGTCTGACATTTTACCCTTTATGATTATTCTTGATTCATCCAAGAGGCTGTGAGTATCAATAGTTCATTTATTTTTATTGCTCACTGTCATTCCTTTTCATGTTCATACCACAATTTCTCTATCCATTCACCTATTGAGGTACATGTGGTTTATTTTCAGTTTGAGGCTATTAAAAATAAAACTTCATGAATGAACATATGTGTGCAAGCCTTTGTAAGGATGTCTGCTTTCTTCTTTTCTCTTGACTGAATTCCTAGAGTGGAATGGCTGGGTCATATAACAGATGTGTGCATAACTTTTAGAAATCAATGAACCATTTGGTGAAATAGTTATTTCATTTTAAATTCCCACCAACACTGTTTGAGCATTCCAGCTGCTCTACATAACTGACAACACTTGATGTGATCTGACATTTACTTTTAGGTATTTTAATGGCTGTGTAGTGATAACTCACTGTGGTTTTAATTTGCATTTCCTCAATGATTGAGAATGTTGGATGTATTTTCATGTGTTTTTTGGGCATCCATCCATCTCCAATGAAGTGTCACTTCAAATATTTTGCCTGCTTTGAAAACTGGGTAATTTGTTTTAGTCTTGACTTTTTAGAGTTCTTCATATGTATCAGATATATTAGACACAAGTCTTTTATCAGACATATAATTTGCAAATATGCGGCCTCTTATTTTTCTCACAATGTCTCTTGAAAACCTGAGGGTTTTAATTTTAATGAAAAACAATATATCTGTCTATTTTTCTTCCATGGATCATTCTTTTGTGTCAAATCTAAGAAATATTTACTTAACTCAAGGTCAGTTGCTGTTCTAATGTCTTTGATTCTTTATTATAATTATTGAAGTCAGGTAACATAAGCCAACGAACTTTGTTCATTTTATTATTAAGTTGGATACTCTAGATCATCTAGATCCTTTACATTTCCATATGAATTTAGAAAATACTCAAAATTAAAAAAAAATGGCTAAAGATTAATAGGAGTTTGCCTCAAAACTAGAGATTGATTGAGAAGAAATGACATCTTTAACAATCTCTCTCCATTTACCTAGATCTTCTTTAATTTCTCCCAGCAATATTTTGTAGTTGTGGATTTACAGGTCTTGTATCTATTTTTGTAGGTTTATCAGTAAATATTTTGTCTTTTTATACTATTGTAAATGATCATTTTAATTTCAATTTCTGATTGATCATTGCTACTACATAGAAAATTGATTTGTGTAAAATCTTGTATCCTTCATTCTTGCTAACCTCTCTTTAGATCTGGTGACTTCTTTGTAGATTCTGTTTGGGTTTCCTCTCTATATATGAACAGGTTATATTCAAATAAAAAGCAGTTTTACTCATTTTTAAATAAGATGGATGATTTTTACTTATTCTTTTTATGGTCTTATAACATTGTCTATAAATCTCAACACAATGTTGAATAAGATTAGTGATAGCAGATATCATTTTCCTGCTCCATTCCTTAGGTAGTAAGCATTCTCTATGAAAGTAAGTAGATAGGTTTTTGGAGTCTTTTTGTAAATGCACTTTATTAGGTTCAGGAAGTTCCCTTCTAGATCCAATTTTCTGAGATTTTACCAGGACATATAGTGGGTTATGTTTTCTTTCAAATATTTAATGTTAAAATAAACTGGCATTCTTGGGTTAAACCCCACTTAGTAATTGTATATATTGTTGGATTTGATATGCTAAAATTTTGTTTAGGATTTTTGCATCTATATTCTTGAGGGATATCGTTCTTTCATTTTCTTCTCGGTTTGGTTTTGATATGAGTAATGCTAGCCTCATAGAAGTTAGGGAACAGTCACTCTTCTCCAAATTTCTGAAAGGTTTTCATCCAATTGGTGCTATTTCTTCTTAAATGTTTGGTAGAATTTACTACTGAGTCTGTCTAGGCTTGGAGTCTTCCTTTTGAAAGGTTGTTATATTTTTAAGATTTATATTATATATCTTTAATAACAGTCTATCATCAAATGACATCCCACTTCACTCGCAGTGTAAGAACCAAACAGTAATGTACTCCATACTCTCTTTCTGTCCTTTCTGCTATTTCTGACATATCATCTAATTATCCATGTCATAAACTCTACATTTTTTTTACTAAACAGTCAATTATCTTTTAAAGAACTTAAAATGATAAGAAAACTCATCTATTTATTCAAGAAGTTAGCTTTTGCTGAGTTCATCATCCTTTTGCATAGTTTCAGATTTCCATATAGCATCATTTTCCTTCTTCCTAAAGGACTTACTTTAACATTTCTTATAGTACAGGACTGATAACAATGGATTCTTTTTGTGCCTGAAAATATCCATTGTACCTTTGTTTTGAAAGATATATTCACTGGTATAGATCGCTAGTTTCACTTTTTTTTTTTTTTTGCTTTCTTTATTTAAAAAAATGTCTATTCATTGTTTTCTCACTTTCATTATTTCTGAAAAGAAAGCTGCTGTGATCCTGTATTTTTTCCCTCTATAAGTAAAATGTCCTTTTTTTCCTATGACTCCTGTAAGAATTTCCTCTTATCACTTTTTTTATGATGTGCCTTGGCATATTTTTGCTCAAGTTTCTTAAACTGGGAGTTCAGTAAACTCATTTGGTCTGTGGGATTATAGTTTTATCAAATTTGGAAAATTTTCAGCCATTTTACTTGACATATTTCAGTAACTCCCAGCTCCTTCATATATTCCAATTACATGTCGATCAGGCCCCTTGAAGTTCTTCCACAGCTCACTGGTGTGCTTTCATTTTTTGTAAATTCTTTTTTTTTTCTCTATGCTTCATTTTGTACAGCTGATACTGCTGCTTTGGGTCTTTCTCATATTTTCCATGTCTCCAATTAACTTTTGAATGCATGGAATACAATTATAATATTACCTTTATGCCCTTCTCTGATTTTCTAACATCTGTGTCAGTATGGGTTGGTTTCACATTTAGATATGGATTGTATTTTTCTGATTCTTTTTGTGCCTAGACATGTTTGATGATTGTCAGATACTGTGAATTTTACCTTTTGGGTTTTTTCTTTTTTTTTTTTGGTTTTGTTTCCTTTTGCATTCCTCTATTCTTAAGTTTTGTTTTTTTTTTTGTTTGTTTTTCCGGGACATAGGTAAATTACTTGAAAACAGTTTAATCTGCTTGGATCTTGCTTTTAAGATTTTTTTTTTTTTTGGTAGAGACAGAGCTTTGACAATCTAGGAAAAATTCTTCCCACCTTCTGAGCAGGGCTGAGCCTGGTGTGAAGCAAGTGAGACACTCATGGTGGGAGCTCTAGGAAGGCACTCACTCCTGCTTGCTGCTCCTGTACTTGCATGCTCTGGAGAGTATGCACCTCCTTATATTTTGCTCTCTGCGCATCTCTTCTGTCACTTTGGTCCCAGCACAGTCTCTGCATACTTTGCCTTATGCCCCCAAAATTATAAGATTTCCAGTCAGCCTGGTGGAAACAGGGTCCTTTCCCAGATCTGTGTGAGCTTCAGGCACTGTTCCCTCTAATTCTCTCAGGGTGGTCTTTCCCTGGACAGTTTCCTCACACATGTGCACATACGTATTCTCTCCTTATATTCGATGGGACCCTCCACGGCTATCCAGAGTTCCCTTTCCATTTTTCTCTCCACTTCAGAACTCTGCCCCGTCATCGCTCACCAATTTGATCTCTCTGAACTCTTAGCTCATTCTCCTCAACTGCTTACCCTCGGAGTTCTGCCTGGGTCGCACTTCCCTTTACCGAAGTTTGGGAACTCATTCCAAGGCAGTGAGCTGAGGTAATTCCAGGGTTCACCTTGTTTGTTTCTTATCTCTCGATCACCACTGCCCTTCATTGTCTGGTTGGTATTGTCCCAAAAACCAATGTTTTATGTATTTTTTCTGGGACATTAATGTTCTTAATGATTCAGGCAGAAAGACAACCATATTCCTTCTACTTTGTTTCAGCCAGAAGTGAAGTATCCTACAAATGATGCTCTGAATATCCTATGCATCTTTAGTTATTTCCACACGTTTTTTATATAGGCAGTGGAATTACTGTTATCTGGAGGAAAGCTATGGCACATGGAAAATTTTCCACCTAGAGAGCGTTCTTTTGAGTCAATATTTTTGTAAGGGGCCAGTGCTAGGATAGCCCCTCTGAAGACTAGAAGCTTGGAAAAAATGACCACTGCATCCTAAATATTTTGCACACATCATTACTTATTGTTGTAATGCAAAGAATGCATTCTTAGCAAAGCATACCAATTTATATCTGGTTGGAAAATATTCAGGGATTGTGGTTTCTTGAGTATACATAAATCCTCATAGACAGCAAGTTGGTGATGATATTTTTCTCACCATCAGAATGAAGTCTTGCCAGTTCACAGGGAAACTTCAGTAGGAATTTGTCACATCTCTTTTATCCTTAACCATTTCACCTTGGATGGCCAGCATACTTACCTCTCACAGTTGCCAAATTGGCCATTAACAAGCACTGCCACCTAAATCTAGTATTTAAGTCCCAGATGCGATTTTGTACTCTACCTCCAGCATCATCTTCCTACAGTGACCACAGGATATGCAGTAATGTCCGGGAGGCATGGAAGTGCAGTCTCATTGCAGCTATGAAGTGACAATGAATCTTTGAATGTACCCTATGAGTGAATCCAAGGCTTAAGGCAGTCAGAGGAGATGATGCTGGCTGCCATAGCTTGGTACAAGAAAAGAGGACTTAACTGAGTAGACACTGCCTAGAGGGTGTTCAACTGTCTATGTGCTTCCTTATCATGAGATAAATGCTCACCATGAGAACATATAATGCAAGGAGATGGTTCACACAATTTATCTCTCAGGGAGTTTGAATTGAGGTGCACGAATAGAGAATAAGAGGCAGCAGGAGCAGCAGAAACAGGGAGAGAGGAGCAACTGGTCCACCCAAGAACTCTCCATGCGAGCAAGGAGCAAGCGAACCTGCTGCTGTGTGGGAAGAGAATTAATATGGAGAGTAGAATTGCGTGGTGGTGTGGGCTTCACTTTAATTACCCCTGATGGGGTAGTGGTTGAAACTGTTTGCAGTAAGGAAGAAGTTCTTTACTTCTCTGTGAGTCTTATAATAAATATAATAAACTCCCAATCATAATTATGGTGTGTTTCTTTACCTTGCAAAGTTCATGATTTAGCATCTGTTTTTGTCTCGTCCCTCAAAAGTAGAGGAAATATTATGTTTGTTCCAGTTGCAAGTTATCAGATAAATATGTTAGGCAACTTTCTTGAATTCTCTCCCCTTCAGCCTAATTTCCAACCCCACTCCATAGGCTCCTAACGCATTTAACATATGTTCATGGCCACAGGAACTTTGTAAAACAAATTGTTTTGCTGTACATATGCATTTTAATTGATCTGACATTGACCGAAGAATTCATGTTTCTTACATTTTCATCCAATGATGTGTCTAAGAACTACACATGCTGCACCATGTAATTTTAAATTATTGTTTCTGAATACTATGTAATATCCCACCATATCCTTATAGCTGCCATATATCAATTATGCAGTTGCTTTATCTCCTTCCACTATTCACAAATGCAGACAATATTCCAATGAATATCTTTATTCCATTTCGTTTTCAACCTTCCTGTGCACAATAGAGATTAATTCTCAGAAATGGAATCTTTGAGTCATAGGTTATGGTCATAATTAACAGTAGAGGTTCTAGAATGGCTACCCAAAATTTCCATCCAACCAGCATTACGTGAATGTTCTCAAGTGCCCACTGTTCACAGACTCTAGGCGCATTCACTTTTCTGACATTCTTTTCTCTAACAGCAGTAATTCAGCATCACAATGTATTAGTGTACTTTTCCCTTGTTCTGATGATTAAAGAATTTTTTTTATAAAGTACCCATATATTTCCTAGTCATTTAGATTCCCCCTTGTTTTTGAAATTGCTTATTGATAATGTTCATTTTTCACTGGACTTTCTATTTTTTCTTTTAGCTATAGAGAGTTTATTACACATTCCAGCATTTAATCTCATTTTAAGATATTTATTATTCAACATTAAATAAAGAGTACACCTTCTAGACCTGAAGTTTCTAATTTACTTTCTGAAATATACACATAAACATATACATGTGTGCAGATCATTTTTAGCCTACTCATTGTCTGCTATGTTCTCCATGGGACCTCTATAGAGTTTTCTTTGTTTCCTCCTTCCTACTTTATTCCTGCTCAAATGTTTAGCATTCAACCAAGGCCTAGTATTTTCAAATTAAATGGAAGCACTTTGGATACTTTCACATTCTATTTTAATACTATGAGAAATAACACAGATGAAATGACTTGTGCTCTCTTAATGATCTAGCCATTTGTAGGATAACTCAAGCTAAAATCATAAGTGCATCACACAAAGAAGCATATCTTTTGTGTAGACACATTTTGAAATTCGTAGAGAGAGCTCTTTTGCTAAGACCCAAGCCCCTTTGGGCTAGCAAGATTTGTCAATCAGCACAGGTCTTTCTCAAACCTGCCATTATATGGGACTTGTGTAAAAACCTTTCCTCCAGCTTCCCAACATCGGGCTAGCAACACCCTTAGCTTCTCATACTAAAACAACTTCTAGGCAAGACTATACATTCTATCAACATTTCATGAGTGATTAAATGAATCAGTACAGATCTTCTTCCTACATCTTTTGCAGGTAAATCACTTAAAGGGTGGGTCCAAGCCATATATGTATTTCACTATCTTTATTGTAGACATGCCTCTGTTTATTCAATATGTTCTTTATTATTTCTAATAAAAAAGTTTGTCAACTATGGAAAGCCTAAAGACTGGCAATGATTTTGGAAAAAAACAGTTGATGAGTTTTATAGAACAGCTTGAAGTACCTGAAATGCAGAGGTACCTACAAACATGTCATGCCATATTTTTACTTCTTCCAATTTTGAAAAGGTATTCTGAACTAGAAAAAGGATTTTTACAATATTACAGATCTTGGAAGACAAGGCTTTACATATTAGGCCATTTCATTATTGTCATCTATAGAGACATTTATCCATCATTCCATCAAATTATTATTCTCCAAAGCAGTTACCAGCTTTATACATCTTCCATGCTATTGAGTTTAGTACTCTGGACTATCTTACAGCAATCCTCTTCGACTTTGAAGGCTTTGAGATTCTTACCCTAGTCCCTGGCCTGGGGCTCAGGTATTGGGTTCTGATGAATCCCTCACGCTCTAAAGCCTGGCCACCTGACTTCCAATCTCAAGCTCATCTTGTAACTAGTTTTAGGAAATTTACTTATTCTTAAGCATTAATTATGTCAGTTATTATTACTATTTTTCTAACACCATTGCCATTACTACTATCTTCTTTTTATCTCCTACCAAAGGAAGCAAGATATTGACATTGGCTGAGGACTCATGTGCAAGCTTCATAAATCCTATGCACACTCTACTGCGCCACCTGCTCCACTCATATCTTCCATGCTATCTTCCACTCCCATGAACTCCAGAGGTCTGATTTATCTCCACTAGAAGACAAGCCAATAGATTCCTAGGCCATGCATTTTCCTAGCTCAGCCTGCTAAATTAAGAAAACATATATATTTCTTTCTTCAGTGTCTGTTCTGGAATTCTGCTGCCATGGAGGACCATGTACAGATGATGCATTACCCTAAAGGTAGTGTGCCCATTCCAAGTTCATTTCTGCCTATTAATAGGTATACTGTGCATAGAGGCTCGATGAGAGGTCATACCTGGAAGGACAAATTAGGAGGATACCCCAGAATTTGCCCCTGCTTAGCTTGCTGGGCTCTGTGACAACTCATTCACATGCATTCCTTTGTATTCATCAGTTTGATATTTAGAAAGTTAAATGTTTGACTCTTGCTGATGAACTATAATGCCCAAAAACAATCTTTGCAGCATGTAAGGTACACTTTTATTACACTACATTGAGGAGAGAGTCAGAGAATATTATTTGTTTTAAATTCCAGGAACTTTGTATTAAAGAGCCGAACTGTGCAACAATGAACACAGTGGTAACTTAACTAATTAAAGATTCATTTACAAGGGAAAGGATCAGATGGATTGCAATAATAATGGTGAGTTTAACTACTTAGTATTCCCCATAGTTTGTCTGCTGATATGAAAAGTAAGAACTAATGTGATTGTACACTATTAAAAGTTATTAAGCATGGCAAGTGTAAAATTACCCCAGTGATGCATGTTTTTCCTTCAAATCACTCAGTGATCTTGAAGGCACAAGGCTTAATACACTTGTTAAAACACATCCATCTTGAGACACCCAACTGTCAAACATGGCTGCCTGACAGCAAGCCTGAACAAAGAGAAGGCCATTACTGCCTGTGAATATGGAAGGGGGTGGAACACAGCTGGGAGAAAACCCACATTGATCTTGCTGTCATTAAGGCTTGAAGAAATTCTTCGAGATCTTTCCAAAAGATGGCGGAGACAGGGTTATTCAGTTCTAATTATGTCAAAGAGGATGTGGAATTGTTTGCATAACCCATTGTTGGGTACATCTCTTATCATGAAGGTAATCAAAATAACACTCTAAAAGTAGGATGTAGTTATCTAGCTACCCAGTCATTATTGTCCTCATTTTCAAGGATGCCAGAGAAGGAGATTTCTACCCACCTAGGATGAATTATCAGAGGAGAAATTATCTCAGGGAGAATAGAAATCCATAGGAGACTCAAGTTGAACATCTCTGAACCACATGTTTGGTGACCTAGTACGAGGATCTGACTGTTGATGACTCCGTTGTATTTTGACTAATCCAGAAGCTAGCATGGAACTAGTGAGTGAATACTACAGGGAAAAAGATTTTGACTTGGCTTTAGGTTGAACATCCTGGTGGACCCTATTGCCTATCATTAAAGCCCCTTCTTGGAAAACAACTTTTTAATAGTTAGAAAGACACAAGTTGGGAAAAATCGATAAAATTAAAAAAAAATGTTGATCAGATATAATGCCATCAGGAGTTGTAAAATATTCTCGTGTAAATTTCCCATAGTCACTTAGATGGTAGAAAATATCGTTATCTAATAGATGAGCAAACTGGGAAACAGAGAATGTCTTAGATTCCTTGTGATGCTGCAATGAAACATCACAAACTAGGTGCTTAAAACGACAGAACTTAATTAAGTTATAGTTCTGAAGTCTAGGGGTCCAAAACCATGGTGTCAGTAAGGCAAAGCTGCTTGTAAAAACTGTAGGGGAGAATCATTCTTTGCTTCCTCTAGGTTCTGGTGTTTGCCAACAATCTTTGGCATTCATTAGTTCTTAGATGCATCACTACATTTCCTGCCCCCACCCTCAGTTACATAGCCCTTTCCTCTGTGTCCCTGGCTCTTCTTCTTTACAATAAGGACATCAGTTATATAGGATAAGGGACCCACCCTGCTCTAAGATAACTAATAATATCTTCAAGAACCTTATTTGCAAATAAAGTCACATTCGGAGGTACTAGCGATTAAGATTTGTCCACATCATTTGGGGGGATGCTATTCAACCCATAACCTGTTCAAAGTCACAAATCTTATAATGGGTTCTGGATTGAGGCCAAGCTCTGGGAAAGTGCAGTCAATTTTTCCTCACTGCACTGCACTATTATGGACAGGATCCATGAATTTGGCAGAGGTCAGATTACACAGTACAAATGTGATGTGAGCCCCCTGCTATTTAGGAGTTTAAAATATAAATTGGACTAACCCTCTGTATTAGTTAAGATTCTCTAGAGAAACAGAATCAATAGAAAACACTCTCAAATATAAAATTTATAAAAGTGTCTCACGTAATCATGGGAATGCAGAGTCCAAAATCCTCAGGGCAGGCTGTGAAGCTGACAATTCCAATGGAGGGTCTGTATGAACTCCACAGGAGAGGCTCGCTGGCCAAAGCAGAAAGAGAACCTGTTTCCTCTGAATCCTCCTTAAAAGGCTTCCCGTGATTAGATTAAGCAACACTCATTGCAGAAGACACTCCCCTTGGCTGATTACAAATGCAATCAGCTGTGGATACAGCTGACATGATCATGATTTAATTCTATGAAATGTCTTCATTGCAACAGACAGGCCAGCACTTGCCCAACCAGACAAACAGGTGCCACCACTTGGCCGAGTTGACACATGAATCTGACCATGACACCCTCCACTCCAATTCTTGAATAAATTCAGCCTCCCTACCAACTTCCTATTTATACCTTGTATTCTGGTGAATTTTCAGTCTCTTCTTTTGATTCTCTGCAGCCTTGTTGCTTCTGAGTCACATCAGACCCAGGTGCAATGATCTCCCTAATCTCTTTCTTTCGGAACACAACAAATCCCACTCAGAACTTGTGCTGTTTAGTAGCTTTATTAAAGGATGTCAGGAGAGAGAGGGAGCATATTATACTCCACACCATTTTCCCATATTTCCTGACTTCCCCATCCTTCTCTATAGTTCCTTAGAATTTTATCAAGTCTGCCCCCAAATTCTACCCTTTCTACTCTCTTACATGGCAGGCTTGCTATGCCCATCTATCTTCTTTGGTCCCCCAGAAATCTGGTAGTAAAAGGAAATTTCTTCATACTAAATTATCTCTTAAACAGAGTGCATCATTTTTATGGGTTTGTGATAGGAAAATAGGCAAAATGAAACTTGTTTGCAGTTTTACAACCATAATTCTGACATCCTTTCAGGATATGAATTGTCAGGGATGTGGTCAGAATCATAGAGAATAAGTGAGAACCATTTTGATAGTTCAGGTGAAAAAAAAAGATGAAAGATCAAGAGTTGATTTACTGATTGAGGTCTCACCCCCCTAGTGACAGTCTGAGATTGCCATATAGCCAGCCTCTTCACCCTCCATCTTGCCCTTCATTTCCTCTATGGATGGGATGAAATTTAACAGAGGTTAATGCATGGATAGCCATCACCAGAACATGCCCTTGTAGTAACAGAAATTGAAAAGAGATTGAAATCTTGTGGGGAGGTTGTTTTTGGGAGACAGCCAAGAAAAGGAAGACAAGAAGAAGACAGAAGAAGCTTAAAAATAAGGCAAGAGATGAAATGAACAAATGGTACAAGGTTGTGCAACAAGGGACAGATTAGATAAAGTGACTGGTGGAGTGTGAAAAGGGAAAGAGAAAGTAAACGTAACCCCCATAAGAAGATGAAGGAGTACAAGGGCTTTATTCAAAATGCATGCTATAAGGACTTTGATAGTCCATCTGTAAAACACACAATGTGCCAGCAATTAATAGCCCCATTTTGTATCAGAATTCACATATCTTGGTAATGAAAGTGCAGGTTGGGATTTGGGGAAAGGATTTGCAATCCAAGCCTTTGTAAGGGAGACGAGCTATTTCAAAGAATGCAGCATCACTAAGACTGAGCTGTAGCCCTGGAAGGTGAAGCTAAGAACAAAGATACAAAATAGGATCAAAATGATCAGTGATGGAAACATGAGATAGGCGATTTAATGAGAGGCAGGTAAAATAGTCCTAAGAGAAATCCTTATCACTGCAGTAACTTCATTGAGGTAGACAGAAGAGTAGATGTTTCAGTTTCTAGGCTACTCAAGAAAATACCATGAAATGCGTTGATATAACAAGTTGATATGGGACTTCATTGGCTTGTGGTTTTGAAGCTAGGAGAAGTCCAAATCAAGTGATCAAGGTGATACTTTCTCCCTGAAGAGTGTGGCATTCTGGGCTGGCTGTAGGTGATTCTTGGTCCTGAGCTCCTCTGCCTAATAGCAATGCACGTGGTGGTCTCTTTTGGCCTCTCTCTCTCTTCTCTTCAGGTTCCTTTAACTTTCAGTTTCTTGCTTATCATGGCTTTCTCTCTTTCTGTCTGGATTTCATTCTTTTTATAAAGGACTCTGCTAATAGGCTTAAAACCCATTATAGGCCCACCCATTGAGGTGGGCCACACATTAACTGAAGTAATTTCATCAAAATGTCCTGCTTAATGGATTCATACCCAAAGGACTGGAGTAAGTTTAAGAATACATTTTTCTGGGAGTACATTTATTCAAACCACCACAATTAGTGTAAGAATAGCTGCAACTCCTGAGGCATCATCATCATCTCATAAATAGCTCTTTTTTCCCTGCTCTCCACTTTCCTCCTCTCTATCTCCACTACTAAGGCTACTCTATCTCACTCCAAATAATCAGATCAATTTTCTCACTGATTTCTCTGCCTCCCTTTTTGTTCCTTCTTTTACATGTTCACATTACAGCTAGAATGATTTCTCAAATGAGTGAAGGTTTCCAGACCTAGATGGCAGACTTAGCTCACCTATCTGCCTTCTACTTTTGCTAATAACTTAATACAATAATGATAAACAGTGAAAAAAAGTGTTATACCCATAAAAGAAAAGAAAATCTTTCAGGAATATCATCAGACAAGTGATTTCTACAACTTTCTGGTAAACAGAAAGTTCATGGAAGTTAATTTAAAGATTGATTAAAAATCAGAGACAGTAACATTCTAGAATATTCCTTGAGGTAATTGAAGCATAAACACATGAAGCTTCAAACAGAACCCTCAAAAGAGATTGTAGGCTTGGAAAGTATAAGTCATGCAGAAGAAACTAAAGAGAAATGGATTTATGAAGACTGGTGTAAAGGATCTTTATACTGAAGAATTTATAGTATTATTCTCCTGTGTAAAGGGTGACAGACATCTATCCCCCGAAATAAGCAAAGAGTAATTCTTTCAAGAATAAAAATTTACTATATAGAGGCAATTCAAGTGTATACCATGGATTTTTTTTCCTTCCTCCAAGAAAAATCCTTCTTATTCAAGCAATTGAAAACACCCCAGACTAATATCCACATTCCTTTCTAGTCTTGTTTGCTTGTTGCTAAAATGTGATATACCAGAAATAGAATGACTTTAAAGGGCAAAATTTATTTAAGTTACAAATGTACAGTTTTAGTGCCATGAAAATATCCAAATTAAGGCAAGGCTATGAAAATGTCCATATTAAGGCATTGAGAGATTACCTTCACTCAAGAAAGGCTGATGAAGTTTATGGTCTCTCTCTCAGCTGGAAGGGCACATGACCATGTCTGGTACCTTTCTCTCCCAGCTTCTTGTTTTATGAAGCTCCCCAAGGGGTGTTTTTCTTCTTCATCTCCAAAGATCTCTGGCTGTGTGGGCTCTGGTAATTCTCATGGCTCTCCTGTCATTTGCAATCTTTCTCCAAAATGCTTTCTCTTTTAAAGGATTCTAGCAAACTAATCAAGGCCCACCTGGAATGGGCAGAATCACATCTCGGTGGAGATAATCTAATCAAATTTCCACACAATGGAAGCAGGATTAAAACATGGCTTTTCTAGGATACATAATCCCCTCAAACCAGCACACGTTCCTAATCATTCATTCATTTGATTGACAGTCAACAAACCAAGGCCGTGAAAACAGTACTCAGAAACAACGTTTTATATTCTCACATCTAGAAAAGTGAGAATCATCAGACATCTGGGGGAAATACACAGTATATAATTAAAATACCAAGAGAAAATAAGCAGAAAAACATGATGAGAGGACAAAAGGTAGATCATAAATAGAATTGTTTGCCTTCAGAAAGATTCAGATAGATAATGCATAAAACAAAGGCATGAAATTGAGCCAAAAGAAGTCTTAGGAGGTAAGACAGCTTTTCTTTTTCTTCTTCTTCTTCTTCTTCTTTTTTTTTTTTTGATTGGGCAGGCACTGGGACTGGAACCTGGGTTTTCTGCATGGCAGGTGAGAACTCTGTCTGTTGAGACACCATGGCCTGCCCAAGACTGCCTTTGAAATAAAAGAAAACAATAACCAAAAATTAAAATTTAAGTTGAAGTAATGGAATAATCTTCCATACAGAAATGCCTAAAGGAAGAGATGTGGTAAACATGAGCTAAAAGGGACCATCAACTCCAGATAGCATCACATCTGGTCAATCAGTAAGAGTTAGTTGCAGACCATGAAATATGTCAGAAGAGAAAAGAAGGAGTTAACAAAATTAAAAAAATAAAGTAAAATAAATTCTCCCAGAACTGAAGAGAGATATGAAGCTTCAATCTGAACTTCTCTTGCACATTTTTTAAAATGATGAATTTTAAAAAGACCACACGTAGTCACTATTTTCATAAACTTTCAAAACATCAAGGGTAAAGAAAAGAATCTGAAATCTTTCCAAGATAGTCATTTGTAAAGCAACACAAATAAGGCTGGCATGAAATTCCTTTTGGCTAGAGTGATGTGGAAGACTCTTCTGACAGAGTCCTTCAAACAACAGAGGAAGTCTGCAGCAACCAGCCTCTCAAAATCAAATATGAAAAGACTCAAAAATTTATGTTGGCTTGCTGACTAAATGAATCCTTAAAACAATAGCAAACAAGAGGGGAAAATATGGAAGATGAGAAAGAGTGGAACTAACCTAGTACAATGAACCTTAAGCCCAGAAAAATAGCTGTGCAGTAGGCTTAGAAAGCAGGTGGTCCAAGGTAATACTGGAAGTTAAGGAGACCTAAGGGGAACATCTTTCAGAAGAAGATGGGAGGACATCAGTAATAACTATAATGGATAAGGAGACAAACACAGTAGATATTTGATGAAACATTTATTTCTTCTACCACTAAGAAAAAGTTGGCAGATCAATTTTCCAGAGAAATGCATGTTCAAAAGATTAAACAAACTGAAATGTGGAAGGATTTTGAGAAAATGAGGAAGGTACAAAGTAGCCCATCAGAACATGATGCTTGTATGACTGACACAAGCGTGAGCAGATAAGACCCTCAGCAGTAACTTCCAAGCTTTTCAGCGAAGAATATTTGCACACTCAAAATGATATAAATTTCATATATCAGATTATAAATCTTAGAATGCATCTGTTGACAAAGCATAGAAGACTTAATTACAGTTAGAACAGAATGCGACCTTTTTGACCTCTCCTTCATGAATCTTAATAATGTATAAACTAAGGTACAAATGAGAAGCTCTGGAGGGGTTGACCTGTGGCAGGAGAGGGACCAATTGAAAATAAAGTTAGGCATGTAATCTCAGTCTACAGATGCTAATATCAAGGGTCGCTGTTGAAGCTTGAATGCATAGAAAACTTTCGTTAAAATATAATAACCAAAGGTACATATTTAATTAACATAGAACTAAAAATAATGATATAACTTTTACAAAATAAGATCAGAGCAAAAGGGAGAGATGTTATATAAATGAGACAAATTTGCCACAGCTAAGAATATTAATGTATCATGTCCAAAGCTGATGAATCATAAGTGTTTAAATACATTATTTATAGATGTGGCGATAACTACCCCCAAAAATCTAAATACAGAAATATTTAAAGGTGACTGCCCTGGGGGCAATAACTGGTTGTCATCTTGATAGCCTATAGGCAATGAATGGTTGAAGGTTTGGGACAGGGGATGCTTGCTTTCCATTTTAAACATTTTTCCCATTTCATTTTTTTAAAGAGCTTAGTATGTTACATTGGGAAGGTAAGACAAAAGTGTTTTGTGTGTGTTGTGGCAACGAGGAGAGAGGGAAAAAAACAGTAGGAGATCTCAGCTCCATTTTAATTGTGCCAAATTAATTTGTGCCAAAGTTGACACAGGTAGGCCAGTGCCCTGCTGCCTATTTCTGGGATCTTCTTACCACACAGCACTGCTCCCTTTGGAATAGAATTATATTATTTTGGGAAGTGGCCCAAGTGCTTTTAATGTGCATGATTAACATTTAAAATTATAATGCCAACTCTCTTTGCAACTAATAACCCGAAAGCTGTCTCGTACAGCCTGTGAACCAGTGGCCGAGGGGCGCCAGGGTTTCTTGCAGCTGTGGATGAGGGCATCTTGAGCAGACACCTCTTGTACTGCATGCAGAATGAAGGTCCACTGAGTTCATTAATTCATGAGCACTCTTTATTTTAATACTCAAAGGGTGCTGTGGCATTTAGGTCACCTTTTGTTTCAAGCTGACATTTGCCTCACTCTGAAATTAATGAACATTCAGTGACAATTCAACAAATGCAAAAATCTCCCCAAAATGAGACACATTTAGTGTCCAGAGGGGGTGACATTATTCTTGGCACCAGAAGTCTGGTGAATGAAATCCACTTGCAGTCAAACGAGGGGTAACTCGTCATGGTATCACTTAGTGGGCTTGTCTGCTGCAGGGTGGGACCCAGACCCTCCCTCTTCCCCTTTCCATACTGTGTGGTTTGTTTATAAGAGTATAGGACTCAGGGAATGAATAGTAATACTGAAATCCCAATTAAGGGGCCTTTTCTAGCACTCACCACAGTGAGTTGGAACTTGCAATTTTATGGTAATTGTAACCGTTTCTCCTCTAAAAACTTAATTGGGTCAAACTTCAGCATTAGCAAAAAATATTATATTTCTAAACTACTCTGTTAAAGAAAAAAACAATTATGGCTCTGGAAAGGCAAAGGATTTTTATAAGAGGATCACGGGATATTGCAACAGAGGGAGGGAACTTTGGCAATAGAGAGAATACTCTGAATATAAGCAAGGTTCTTAAGTAGTAGTAAAAAAGTATTTTCCTTTCATTCATAAGAAAGAACTGGTTGTGGGGAACTGGGATGAAAGATTGGTGAGATCAGACAATAGAGCTGAGAATATTTTATGCTGCCATAGCTTATTTTCTGGAAGGTGCACTAAAGTTCAGGGAACTGAGGGAAGGGGATATGCTAAAACACATTTTTTTTTCTGATTGAACAGTATAGCAGTTCAAGCTAAACATTTATCAGACAAAGAATGGGAACGTGGAGGGGTTGCATGAAGACCTGTCACATGTAAACAAAGAGCCTTTGGAGTCTTATCAAAATCACACAGTGATTAAATTTATTCCTAAATATTTTATTCTTTAGGATGTTATTGTAAATGGAAGTTTTTCCTTGATTTCCTCCTCAGATGATCATTGCTGGTGTATAGAATCACAACGGATTTTTGCACATTGATCTTGTATCCTGCCACTTTGCTGTACTTGTTTATTAGCTTCTGTAGCTTTACTGTAATTTTTTCTATGAACAAGAACATGTCATCTGCAAAGAGTGGTAGCTTTCCTTCTTCCTTTCCAATTTATTTATTTATTTATTTTTCTTACCTATTTCCTCTGGCTAGAATTTCCAGTACAATATTGAATAACAATGGTGACAGTGGGGATCTTTGTCTTGTCCGAGATCTTGGAACAAAAGCTTTCAGTTCTTCCCAATTGAGTATGATGTGGGCTGTGGGTTTTTCATATATTCCCTTTATCAGGTTGAAGATGTTTTATTTTATTCCTGTGCTTTGAAATTTTTCATCAAGAAAGGATCCTGAAATTTGTCAGATACCTTTTTTGCACCAACAAGATGATCATGTGACTTTTTCTTCTTTAATTTATTGATATGGTATATTACACTAATTGACTTTCTTGTGTTGAACCACTCTTGCACACCTGGGATAAAATGCACTTGGTCATGATGTATTATTCTTTTAATGGGCTGCTGGATTGAATTTGCAAGTATTTTGTTGTAGATTTTTGCATCTGTATTCATTAAAGAGATTGGTCTGTAATTTTCTTTTCTTTTACTTCCTTTGCCTGGTTTTGGTATTAGGGTTATGTTGGCTTCATAGAATGAGTTAGGTAGCTTTCTCTCCTCCTCAATTTTCTTGAAGAGTTGGTACTAGAGTTGGTAGTAGCAGGATTGGTACTAATGCTTCTTGAGTGTTTGGCAGAATTCACATGTGAGACCATCTGGTCCTGAACTTTTCATTTTGGGGAGTTTTTTTGATGACTGATTCAATCTCTTTACTTGTGATTGGCTTGTTGAGGTCTTTTATTTCTTCTCAAGTCAGTGTTAGTTGTTCTTGATTTTCTAGGAAGTTGTCAGCTTTGGAAAAAGATGGAAATATTAAACTTCCCTACCTGGGGGAAAACCTGATACTTTTGCAAACCTTAGGGACTACAAATTGATGGGACAGGCCCTCGTTCATGGGGTATGTGCACTTATGAAAGTTATTCCTGCAAAGGAGATGTTAAGCCTACTAATGTTTATGTCTGAGAGTCACCCACAGAGAATCTCTTTTGTTGTTCAGATGTAGCCTTTCTCTTAAGCCAGCTCAGCGGGGAAACTCACTGCCTTGCCCCATGCTTGGGACATGACTCCCAGGGGTGTAAATCTCCCTGGCAATATGGGACATGCCTTCCAGGGATGATCTTCATTAGATAAGTTTCAATACCTAAATCTCAAGTGAGAATTCCATGAGATAGTATCTGTGAACTGGACCATGACAGAACATTTGTCTTAAATAAAAGCTATTTATTCCCCTTCCTCACTGATTACCCATTTATTTAAAAACCAAATAGTCTGTTTGATCCTCTTCCTATTAATTGGTTTTCCCAATGACTTATTAAAAACCCAGTAACTGAGACCTCTGATCCAAACAGCTGCACTTAAATTGGTGCCCATGGACTATTTCTGAGTTTTGGCTTTAGAAATCCAGTTGGCCTTTTCTACCCAAAGAAAAAATTATCTACATCTCTAATAAATAGCAGCACCTTAATTTATAATTCAGAAGGGGAAATGACACATAGGTGGCTTGTCAGGAAAGAAATGGTTTTGAGATGAGTTTTATGAAAGATGCTGTCTGTCTCCTGCACCTTATCATTACAGAAGGGAAATGATGTTTCCTTTGATCAAAACTCCACAAAGAGAGCATATGCCAATCGATACATGGGGAATTTAAGCCTGTGAGCTGTCAGAATCACAAAGAGAGAAAGTAAGCATTAATGTCAGGGAGGCAAGCATGTTTATTATGGAAAGGTTACCAGGGACAGGCCCGCTCTGCCTCAGGAGAGGCAAGGGAAGATGTCACCCCTAGATCTCAAACCTTATCATTGATTATTCTTTAAAAAATTAAAGCATAGCATTTAACATGTCAGGTTTCCATACCTGAAAGAAAGAGTATGTGCCTATAACTTTATTTAGCAAATATGACAAAGGGCTTATATCAGTCTAAAATAAGTTTTAAGACCCTGTTCAAAAAGATGTGAGTTTTTAAAAATATATGTAAAAATTGGCAAACACACACAAGAGCAGAGGAAATGGTGCAGTGAATCCTTATAAACTTATCAGCTAGATAAAGAATAATCATCATGATTTTCTCACTTTTATTTGTTGTTGATCTCCTTTAATTTTTTTTCTTTGAAAAAGCATTTAAATCATAAGAAAAAAATCCACTCCCAAATTTTTAATAAGAATCTTTTCAAAACTTAGACTCTTTATTATGAAACATTATTTCATTATTTTGCCTGGCAAAATTAAATATAATTTTCTGATATAGTATGCCATTTAAATTTAAATATAAATTTAAAATATCTGTCTCAAAAATGTGTTTTTAAAGTTGTTTATATTTTTGAATCAGGATCCAAAATGATTATACAAGATTTAGAAATGATAAATTAACAAATGAGTTGAATAAAGAGCTCAAACAAATATACTTTACAAATGAGGTACATTAGACTGACAAATGTGGTGAAATGTTCAATTTTTCCAACTATCCAATTAAAATAATGTTAAGAAGATTTATTAAGGCATGCTTATGTTATTAAGGTGACACTTATTCTGTTTCTTTATAAAATAAAATATTTAAATTGCAGTTTAATACTTGGTAAGCTTTAGGAGGCAAAGCACAATTTTGCATTGCCAAGAATTTAGTGAAACGGAGCAATTGTCTTTGATGAGAGACATGAAGTAATGAAAGCTAGAAAAAATAAGCTCTTCCCATTGACATCATACATCCATTCCAGGAGATTTATTCTAAGGAAGGAAACTAGACAAGATGAGAGAATATTGTATCTACATAGATTTTCTTAGCATTGTAATTCTTTTTAGCTTTTGATTTTTATTCTAGTAACATTTATATGACATAAAATTTTCCCTTTTAACCCATTCACATAAATAATTCAGTGCTGCAAATTACACTCACAATGTTGTAATGTTTAAAGGTGAAAACTTAATGGTAAAAACAGGTAAACCTATAATATTGTATAGGTTAAGTTAAGGCTCTTTATCGACTCAAGGTTGTATTATACAGTCATTAAAATGATGAATATGCAGATTAAAAAGCAACATGGAAAATTTTAAACTAAAATTAAGTAAGGAAAGGAATGAAAATTGTACAAATATTTTAACTGGAACAACACAAAAATATGTAGCAAAATAGATTAAGCATTGAAGGAGAACATATAAAAAGGAAAACAATTGTGTTAAGGGAGGCTTGGGGGGATGTACTTGAAGACAAGAGGAAAGATTCCTGATAATCACCAACAATCTCACTACCCCGAAGTAAAGTGCATATACGTATATATGGCTTGAAGCTGGGTGTCCCCCAGAAAATCATGTCCTCAAATCTAACCCAGTTCTGTGAGGGTGGACCCATTGGAAGAAGAACCTTTGGATCCGCCTCATTCAGGATGGGTCTTGATCTTACTAGTGGAGTCCTTTATACACATAATGGATGCAGAGAGAAAGAGACAGAGAGTCATGCAAGCAAGAATTTGAAAGCAACAAAACTTTGATGAGAAGGGAGAAACCAGAAGATGCTGCCATGTAGCAGAGGAACCCAGGATCACCAAGAGCCAGGCTTCAGGAAGAAAGCATCACCTTGATCATACTTTGATTGGGACATTTTCTTGGCTTCAAAATTGTGAGCAAATAAATTCCCATTGCTTAACCTGACCCATTTCATGATATTTGCTTAAGCAGCCTTGAAAACTAAAACAGTATATTATAGAATATGAGTTTTTGGTCTACTCTGAGAAACCATGAGTGTTTCCTCATATCAGTAAATGTTTTTCATACATATTTTTGTATCATAATTTATTCAACTGTTCCCTGTTTTTGAACAATTAGATTGCTTACCATGCTTGCTTGGTAATAATAACAACAACAGAAGCACCACTCATCAGACTTGCAACAGTTATCTGCCATTTCCTAAGGGAGACCTTTTGTAGTATTTTTCCTTAAACCTCAATATTATCTGCTCTCTTTATCTCCATTTAATCTTGAGGAAACTGGGAATGCAGACCTGACATGATAAGCACAACTTAACTAGCAGAACGGCAAACCAAGTTTCAAAGCTGGGTCAACTGGCTAAAAAATTCATGCCATTTTCATCTGAAATCCATGATCAAACTTTAGGAAATCCTTATATCATATCATTGGTTATGGACTGTCCACCCTTTTCCCATTTCCAGAACTCTCTGTATAACCTAGGAATTACTTCTTCTCTGTGCCTTAAAGGATAAACTGAGATAATTATGTAATGCAGTGAAAAAACGATTGTCCCATAGAAACTGAGGTAGTAGTAACTATTGTCAGTAACAATTTGTCTTACTGATGTGATATGATATCATCTTTCTTGGTATTAAGCCATGCTTGAACTGCTTACTTAAATGGTACTTAGTCATGGTGTGTTACAATTGAATTCAACTTGTATTTTATTTAGGTCATTTCATCTTGTCAAAAAATGGGATTTGTTTATAAGATTTTTTGAGGGTCGTCTTTGTTAGGTTTGTTACACAGATTATAATAACACTATAAAATAAATTTAGAATTTATATTTATATTCTAAAATAGTTTAGTTAGAGTTGGGATTATTCATTCACATAAAGCTTAAAAGAATTTACTGATAACATTTAATCATAATGCCAATAATAAAAATATTCCATTTAACATCACGCTTAATAAAAGTATAAGCAAATTACCTGCTTACCTGAAATTAGGTCTTGAATTTTGTTGACAAATTCTGAAGTTTTAATGTTTCCTCAATTTCTTTGAGACAAATAATTTGTGTATCTTAGCATGTCCTTGATCATTAACACAGATATAAAAGATGAAGGTTTTTTTTTTTTTTTTTTTGCCATATCCAGCATATTTAAGACAGAGGCAGAGAGAAATGGAATAAGTTGGAGACAGTCAGAGGAGAGGATTCCTTTTCCCTCAGGACCAGTGTCTGCAGGGAAGTCAGGGACAGATTCCAGAATGGAATTGTACAAATTTTGAAACAGGTCCAATACCTCAAACATCAAAGATTCATAGGTATATCACCTTTTGTAATGCAGATCTATTGCTTTACTTCAACAAAACCATTCAATCATATCCACTGGATGCATTTAGCCTGACTTTGGCATCAGAGTCCATAGGATATGAAATAACACAAGGGTAAAGGGGACAGGAGAAAATTTCAGAGGTTGTGTAACAGTAGACAGTAGAAGAAAGACGTGAATAGAAATTTTGAATTGCAATTCCTCAGATATTCTCATCTGGGCAAACTTTTATAAGTCTGCTTTCTTTCCAGACACATCCTGGATACTTTGTTAGAATTGAACACTGCACAAACTTCATGATGATGTTAGCAGAGAACCTGAGCGGCACTGTCTATTGTTATTTCCTTTCTCTAGAATTTAACCTTCTAGTCCTTTACATGTCATTGAAAATCCATCCCATCCCCTGAAAGCATAGTGCCAACCTGCTGCCACAGCTCTGCACATGTGTACAAAGGGTCCCACACCCTAGATCAGCAGACACCAGGGTTATGCCCACCAGACCTGTGCACCTACACAGCTACATCCTCCTTGGCTGCTGGGTGCCAGTGTTCACAAACAGCAGTATGGTATCCCCAACTTCTGCCAATACCTATGTTGCAATGCATAACCACACTGTTTTGCCGTGCCCTGTGCCTTGAATCCTGCTATACATCCACCCCACAAGCATAAGACTTTAGAATACTGAAGGAAATCAACTCCCAAGTAAATCAATCAAGATATTTACATGCCATGAAGACAGCAGAAGATCACTAAGTATATCACAATGCAGATAGATACAGCCCTACCCTAGTGATCAAATTAAAACATCAGAGGAGACACAGATGTTGGAACAACTAATCAAAGATGTTCATAAAACAAGTGGAATAACAAATTACATAAAGTAGATCAAGAAGACAGGAGAAGAGCAGAAGAGCATAAAGAGGAATTTGAAAGAATAAATAGAAAAATAGCAGATATTAGAGTGATTAAAGATTCTATAGACCAAATAAAAAAACATATGAGAGGCACACAACAGCAGATATAGAAAGACAGAAGAAAGAATAAGTGAACTGGAGAACAAGATAACTGATTTCAAACACTCAAAACAGCAAATGGCAAAAAAAAAAAAAAAAAGGAAAAAAATGAATTGGATCTCAGGGAAATGATAGACAAAACAAAGCACAAAAATATAAGAATCATTGGTGCCCCAGAAGGAGAACAGAGGTATAAAGGGTATAAAGGGCTAGGAAGAGTAGTTGAGGATATAATGGGGGAAAACTTCCCAACCCTTATAAAGGGCATAAATATAGAAGTCAAAGAAGCCCAACAAACTCTAAATAGAATGCATCCAAATAGGCCTTCTCCAAGACTGTCAAATATCAATCTGTCAAACATTGAAGAGAATCAGAAATTCTGAAAGTGGCAAGAGAAAGCAATCTACTAGATACAAGGGAAACCACATAAGGCTAAGTTTAGACTACTCAACTGGCACCATGGAAGCAAGAAGGCATAGGTATGATATATTAAAGACCCTGAAAGAGAAAGACTTCCAGTCAAGAATTCTGTACCCAGCTAAATTGTCCTTCAAAACTGAGAGAGAGATTAAAATTTTCATGAGAAACAAATTCAGAAAGAATTTGTCAACAAGAGACCACCCCTACAAGAAATATTAAAAGGAGTTCTACCAGTAAAAAAAAAAAAAAAGACAGGAGAGGGTGTTCTGGAGGAGGGCACAGAATTGAAGAGTACCAGTAAGGATAACTTAAAGGATAAAAAGAGAAAGAGGGAAAAGCATATATAGATCTGACAAATAAAATCCCAAAGATAAGATGGTGGATTCAAGAAATGTCTTTTCAGTAATAACTTTGAATGTTAACAGAACAAACTTATCAATTGGAAGATACAGACTGGCAGAAGGGATTAAGAAATATAATCCATCTTTATGCTGTTTACAAAGGACTCATCTTAGACACAAGGATAGAAATAGATTGAGAATCAAAGGATGGAAAAAGATTTTCCAAGCAACTTAAAGGAAAGTAGGAGTAGCTTTAATATCAGGCAAAATAGACTTTAAATGTGAAGACATCATTAGAGACAAAGATGAACACTATGTATTAATTAAAGGAACAATTCACCAAGAAGATATAACAGCCATAAATGTTTATGTTCCCAATCAAGGAGCTCCAAAGTACGTGAGACAAACATTGGCGAAACTGAAGGGAATGATAGGTGTTTCAACAATAATAGTAAGAAACTTCAATATACCAATCTCCTCTATAAATAGAACAACTGGAGAGAAGATCAACAAGGAAGTAAAGAAGTTAAACAGCTTGATAAATAAAATAGACCTAACAGAAATATATAGGTCATTGCACCCCAAACAAGTCTATACATTCTTCTCTAGTGCTCATGGAACATTCTCCAGGATAGATCATATGCTGGGGCACAAAATAGGTCTTGATAAATTTAGTAACATTGAAATTATTCAAAGTACTTCCTCTGATCACAATAGAATAAAGTGGAATTTCAATAACCACCTAAGAATGAGATCATTCACAAATATATGAGGACTAAATAACACACTCTTAAACAACCAGTAGGTCAAAGAAGAAATTGCTAGGGAAGTCAGTAGCTATTGGGCGATAAATGAAAATGAGAATGCAACTTATCAGAATGTATGGAATGCAGCAAAGGCCATGCTGAGAGGGAAATTTATTGCCCTAAGCATTTATATTTATATTTATATTTATATTCATATTTATATTTGTATTTGTATTTGTATTTATATTTATTTTATATTTATATTTATATTAAAAAAAAACAAGAACAAGCAAAAATTGAGGATTTGACTGCTCCCCTGGAGGAACTTGAGAAAGAACAGCAAACAAAGCCCAAAGCAAACAGAAGAGAGAAATAACAAAGATTAAAGCATAGTTAAATGAATGGGAGAGAAAAAGAACTACAGAAAGAATGAATAAAGCCAAAAATTGGGTTCTTTGAGAAAATCAATAAAATCAATGGACTACTAGCAAGACTGACAGATAAAAAGAGAGAGTTTGAAAATAGTCAAAATCAGAAATGAGAATGGGGGCATTACCACAGACCCTAAAGAAATAAAAGAAATCATAAGAAGACACTATGAACAACTAAACGTCAACAAACCAGACAACTTAGATGAAATGGACAAATTCCTGGAAACACACAAACAAGCTACACTAATTCAGGAAGAAATAGAAGATCTCAACAAACCAATCACAAGTGGAGAGATTCAATCAGTCATCAAAAAATTTCCTACAAAGAAAAGCCCAAGGCCAGATGGCTTCACAGGGGAATTTTTTTTTAAATTTTTTATTAATTAAAAAAAAATTACAAGAAAGAAACACATTCTTAATATATGCTCATTCTGTTCTACATATATAATCAGTAATCACAATATCATCACATAGTTGCATATTCATCATCATGATCATTTCTTAGAACATTTGCATCAATTCAGAAAAAGAAATAAAAAGACAACAGAAAAATAAAATGAAAACAGAAAAAAAAATTTTACATACCATACCCCTTACCCCTCCCTTTCATTGATCACTAGCATTCCGCAGGGGGATTTTATTAAATATTCCAAAAAGAACTAACATAAATCCTGTTCAAACTTTTCAAAAAAATTGAGGAAAAAGGAACTCTACTTAACTCATTTTATGAAGCTAATATCATTTTAATAACAAAACCGGGTAAAGATGCTATAAGAAAGGAAAACTACAGGCCAATCTCCCTAATGAACATAGATGCAAAATTTCTGAACAAAATATTAGCAAATTGAATTCAATAACACATTAAAAGAATTATACACCACAACCAAGTGGGGTTCATACCAGGAATCTAAGGATGGTTCAACAACAAAAAAAATCAATTAATGTAAAACAGCACATTAACAAATCAAAAGGGAAAAATTACATGGTCATCTTAATTGATACTAAAAAAGCATTTGACAAAATTCAACATCCTTTTCTGATAAAAACACTCCAAAATGTAAGAGCCAAAGGTAACCACCTCAATATGATAAAGGGAATATATGAAAAACAAATAACCAGCATCATATTCAATGGAGAGAGACTGAAAAGTTTACTCTAAGGTCAGGAATGAGACAAGGATGCTCACTGTCATCACTATTATTCAATATTGTGCTAGAAGTTCTAACCAGAGCAATCAGGCAAGACAAAGAAATAAAAGGCGTCCAAATTGGAGAAGAAGAAGAAAACTTTCATTATTTGCAGATGACATGATACTATACTTGGAAGATTCTGAGAAATCTACGGCAAAGTTCCTTTATCAAATTCAGCAACGTGGTGGGATGTAAAAATAATGTGCAAAAATCAGTAACATTTCTATACACAAGCAATGACCTAAATGAGGAGTCAGTTAAGGAAAAAATTCCATTCAAAAATAGCAATGAAAAGTGTCAAGTACTTGGGGATGGACTTAACTAGGGACATAAAGGACTTGCACACAGAAAATTGTATAACATTGCTAAAAAAAATCAAAGAAGATCTAATGATGTGGAAAGACATTCCCTGCTCATGGGTAGGAAGGCTAAATATAGTTAAGCTGTTGATTTTACCCATATTGATCTGCAGATTCAACAAAATCTCAGTCAAAATTCCAACAACCTACTCTGAAGATTTGGAAAAACCAGTTAACAAGTTAATCTGGAAGGGAAAGAGACCCCAAATACCTAAAAGAATCCTAAAAAAAGAAGATCAAAATGGGAGGATTAACACTCCCTGATTTTAAAACCTATTATAAAGCCACAGTGGTCAAAACAGAATGCTACTGGCACAAGGACAAAAGCATTGACCATTGAAATTGAATCGAGAGTGCGGAAATGGATCACCAAATCTATGACAACTGATTTTTTGTCCAACTGATTTTTGACAAGGCCCCCAATCATCTGAACTGGGACAAAATAGTCTTTTCAATAAATGGGCATGGAAGAACTGGTTATCAATAACCGAGAAAATGAAAGAGGACCCCTATCTTACACCCTAAACAAAAATTAACTCAAAGTGGATCAAATACCTAAATTTAAGAACCAGCACCATAAAGCTTCTAGAAGAAAACTTAGGGAAACATCTTCAAGACCTAGTAATAAGAGATAGCTTCCAAAACCTATACCCAAAGCTTAAGCAACAACAACAAAAAATAGATAAATGGGAACTCCTCAAAATCAAATGCTTCAGCATCTCAAAAGACTTTGTCAAAAAGGTGAAGAGGCAGCCAACTCAATGAGAGAAAATATTTGACAATCACATATCAGACAAAATTTTGATTTGCTTTATATACAAAGAAATCATACAACTCAACAGCAAAAGAACAAACAACACAATTATAAAATGGGTTAAAGATATGAATAGGTATTTTTCTGAAGAGCAAATACAGATGGCTCAAAGCACATGAAGAAATGTTCACCTTCATTGGCTATAAGGTAAATGCAGATCAAGACTACAGTGAGATACCATCTCACTCTTGTAAGAATGGCCACTATTAAAGAAACAGAAAACTCTGACTGTTAGAGAGGATGTGGAGAAACTGGGACACTTATGCACTGCTGGTTGGAATGTATAATTTTGCAGCTACTATGGAAGGCTGCTTGGTAGTTCCTTAGGAAAATAAATATTGAGTTGGCCTATGACCCAGCTATAGCACTACTTGGTATATACCCAGAAAAGCTGAAAACAATTGCACAAACAGACATTTGCACACTGATGTTCATAGCAGTATTATTCACAATTGCTAAAAGATGGAAATAAACCAAATGCCCATCAACCGATGAGTGGATTAACAAAATGTGGTATATACATATGATGGAATATTATGCAGCAGTAAAATGAAATTACATCCTGAGGCACATGACAAGATGGATGAGTCTTGACGACATAATGCTGAGTGAAATAAGCCAGACACAAAAGGACAGATATTGTATGATTCTACTTTTATGAGCATTTTAAAAGTAAAATCAGAGACTTATAATACAGAATGTAGGGGACTTAGAGATACATGGAAGCTAGAGATGGGTGAGCAGTTAGCTAATGAGGTTGAACTCCAATGTAAGGGAATAGATAGAAGTGAAGCTGTTTCTCTAGTGGGTCTATAAGTAATAATATCATACTGAAGATAAACAAGATTGAACAGGGTTGTACAGACCTACATGCCCCACTGTTTAACACTAGAAATATAAATTAGTTCTTACAAGGACTACTTCAAAGGTATGATTCATGTGCAAAGAGTGTTTAATCCCAGAGTACACAGGAAAAACTGCTATTGCATGGTATAGGCTATGTTTAAACAGAAACCATCAGCACGCCCACAGTAACAGCAGAGGTAAATAACGTGGGGAGGGAAAAGAGTTAAGAGGAGGTTTAAATTGCCTATTTGGTGAGGGTGTGTTTATTGATTTTCTTTCTCTTGGGAACAGTGAAATTATCTAAAATTAAGAGTGTTGATGGACTGTGAATTTTGGGCACTGAACATGATGCCTGATGAATGCAGTTGACAGAAGGCTGCACTGACTGGGAAGTAGATTGGCTACCGATGGTGTATACTTATGATCAAATGTTGTGTTGCTTCAAAAAGGAAAGAAGTCATGAGGGATGCAATGATGTGAATGATCATGTGGGACAGTTGATGAAGCAAAATCAGCCAGAAACAAAAGAACAACACTGGTATGGTCTTCTCTAGAAAATGCTTATAAGAAAACAGGGACCTAGATTTTAAGCTTTTATAGTAGACACATTAAGTCCGGAGATGTTTGTTATTTCTGGATTTTGAGAGTCTGATATATATATATATATGCATACACTCACACACACACATATACACATATATATAAATATATATGTAATATTTATATATACATATAAATATATATGTGTATATATATTTATTTATATATATATATATATAATCTGATATTTAGAGATAAGAATGAAGCCAATCAGGGGGATTAAAGTAATTCAGAGTGCAGGGATAAGGAAGACATTTTCTATATTTTAGGACCATACATACTTTTTGAGACCAAAAGAAGATTTATTTGGTCTGGAACCAAAATTTTGTGTAGCACATAATCTAACTCAACCCATATAGCTCATTTGATACACAGGGAGCCCAGAATAAGAAAGAGGTCCTTTAATCCCATATGGCTTAATGTAATGCCTAGATACATCCTAGAACATATTAAGCAGATAATCAAAAAGTATTGGCAAAGTCCCTTGAAGGATGGGATAAAAAATATGGAACTGTTAAACTTTACCATCAAGGAATCCCCTGATACTGTGTCAAATGTCAAGGTGCCCAAATCAATAGGCCATGCCTTGATCTTGAGGCTTAACTCTTATGAAGCTTAGGTACATAGCAGAGAAGCTTAGACTACCTTAGTAGACTACCTACTACTTAGGTATGCCCAAATGTTACTTCTGGAGGGCGTCTTTTGTTGCTCAGATGTGGCCTCAGTCTCTCTAAGCCCAACTCTGCAAGTGAAATCATTGCCCTCCCTGCTATGTGGGATATGATATTCAGGGGTGAAAGTTTCTCTGATGACATGGGAGATGACTCCCAAGGATGAATCTGGCCCTGATACTGTGGGATCAACAATTTCATCCTGACAAAACAGGGGGAAAAGACGTATAACTAATAAAATATCAGTGGCAGAGAGAATTCAAATAGAGTTGAGAGGCTACACCAGAGGTTGCTCTTATGCAAGCTTCAGCTAGACATTGCTACCTATCATGGCCTGCCAACCCCCAACCAGAACCATTCCAGCCAATCCTAAAGAACACGTAGGGCAATACATAAGATTCCACAAGGGTTACATGCACTAGTATAATCTTCCAGAAACTACAACCTCCAGATAGTTCCCTGGACCAGATAAGTCCTGAAACCTAGAGGGCCCAGCCTCTCCAAAGCATCAGATAGTTCCATCTCCCTATTTCATATTACTGATAGACCCTTCCAACATTAAAAATTTTGAATGGCCATAGCCCAAAGACCCTTAAAGTGAAGGACAGAAAGATCCAAGGTTATGGAATTATACAGAGAAGATAAAATTCAACAAATGAATATGATTGTTGAATAATTAAACTGATATCGCTTTTAGCCTCCAGTATCTTAGAGCAGCTAGAAGTAAAAACCTAATATTGTGGAATTGTAGTCCATGTCAAACTCTGAAATACGTTCTACAACTAATTGTGGTGCTGTGTTTTGAAATTTATTGCTTCTTTGTGTATATGTTATTTTTCACAAAAAAGAAAATAAAAGTTGATCGTAATGATAAAAAAAAATTTATGCCTTCCAGCCTCCTATATTCTAGAACAATTAGAAGGAAAAATTTAAGAGGATCATATGGCAGCCCATGACAAACTCTGGGATAAGTCCTGTAACTACTTGTTGAAGAGTGCTTTGAAAACTAACTTTTTTTATTTCTTTGCTTTGTATGTGTGTTACATTGTATAATAAAAAAGTTTAAAAAATTCAGTCTGTGTAAATAGCTTAATAACTTGTATTGACTATTTGAGAGATATATTTCTGCATTACACAATGGATCAGCATTCAATCCAGAAGAGTTTACATGAGCCATTGAAAATGCCCATTAACCTCTAAGTCCTATTTGAAATTGGTGGACAGAATTTTTGAGCATTCCCTTCTCCTGATATTGATAGAAAACACTATCCTGGTATATTGAACAAGTTCATTCCCCTTTTCAATAACCCTGTATTTTAATATTGGTATGCTGAATATACTGTTCAGGGCCCCATTTCTCTTCTGCATCTTCACTAGTCCCTTAGGGCATCCTAAAGGCATCCAACATAATCTGGTATGCCAATGAAGCCCAAGTATATAACTCTGGCTAGGATCACACATCTGAAAAACAGATGTGGGTGCCTGTTTTAGTTTGCAAGCTGCTGAAATGTGATGTACCAGAACTAGAATGGCTTTTCAAAAGGGGAATTTAATAAGTTACAAGTTTACAGTTCTAAGGCTTTACAAATGTCCAAATGAAGGCATCCAGGGAAAGATAGTTTAACTCAAGGAAGGTCAGTGGATCAGGAACACCTCTGACTATGTAGTCACATGGCTGGCATCCGCTAGTCCCTTGCTCCTGGGCTCCACTGTTTTCAGCCTCTGTTCCTGTGGAGGGTCCCTCACTTTGTGTCTCTGGGGTTGTCTTTCATCTCTTAGCTTCCCTTAGCTCTCTCTAAGTTATTGCTTGCTTTACATCTCATGGCATTGTCTGCTGGGCTCCAAGCCTTTGTGTGAGCTTTCTCGCTGTCAACTTTGCTGTTTTTATAGGCTCTGCTCTGAAGTTTCTGTTGGCTCTGTCCTTTCTAAGGCTTCTGTTATTTCTAACTCTCTCCAAGATGTTTCATCTTTTAAAAGATTCCATTAAACTAATCAAGACCCACCTGAAATTTCTTTTTGATTGAGCTAACAGTAACACAATATGTGACATACTAAAATCCATGGAAGTACACACTTTAAAATGAGTGGATTTTATATTCTTGTTCCTCTATACTTACTTATAAGGCCAGATAGGAAAACATCACTGGGTATTGAAGGGGGAACCAAAGTTCAAGGAAAGGGACTAAGCTGAGTAACTAGAAAAAAAATTAGCACTTTCTAAAAAGACTTTTATAAAATGACAAGAATTTAGGAAAAAACAAGCAAGCAAACAAACAAATGCTTAAAGGCATACATACAGAGAAATTACAAAGCCACTATGTTGCCCAGACAAAAGTAGGCTTTTATGCAAAAGGAGCAATATGATTAGCATAAGTAAAGAAAAACAAAAACAACAAAACATGTTCCTAAACACATGGAGTAGGAAGAAAAGGAGGACACTTAACTAAAAGTATCCCAATGAGATCTTTTATAACGGCAAAAGTTATTGTTAAAATAGTCATTTGAAGAAGAGCTATAGATTAAAGGAGGACAATTAAATAAAACACGTTAAAACCAATTGATATCAGAGCAGAAAAAATGAGATGCCAAGAAATATGAATCAACTGAAAACAAAAGAGAAGCTAATTGAAAAGGAAACAAACATATCAGCTGTTAAAGGAAAACAATGATAATTTAAATGACTTCAAATTTCACGTTCTGAGAAATAAAAATTCACAACTATACGCTTATTATATCTTCAAAATAGCATATTTGATTATAGGATGAAAATGGCACATAAGTGTTGAAATAGATAGTTGAAGACTTTAAGGTTAATAAAAACTTAATTAAAAAAGAGAGCAGAAGTGGCAATATTAAAAAGAGAAAAAGTAGCTTTTAAGGTAAAAAATTATTAAAAAGGAGCAAAGAAATATTTTACAATCATGAAAAGTAAAAGCACCAAAGAAGATTTAATAGTCATGAGCCTTTTTGCTCTCAAGAATATAATAGTAAAATATATAAAATAAAACCTGTTAGTGCTACAAAAAGAAATTGATATAATCATACTTGCAATGAGGAATTTTAATATGCTATTCTCATATTTTGATACCTTTAATAGAGAAAAACGAAATGAAAATTATAAAGGGCTGGGAATGCCCCAAATATAATCTATATAATATAAAATTCATGCCAAAGAGAAAATAAACATTTTTAAATATACAAACCATAGTTTAAAAAATTAAATATTTAAAATACAAAAAACAAATTTCAAAATAAAAATTTAGAAATGTCTCAGTCAATAGTTTCTGCCCATGATTCAATATAACAACTGAAACAATTTCTAACCAAACTACCCGCATGTACAGAGCTGAAAAATCAAACAAATGTCTCCCATTTCAAAGGCAAATACAAAATTGAAATTAAAGACTAGATGCAAAACTAAACTAATGCATGCACACACAGAATATCTCTGGGATGGAGTCAAGTTGTTATTTAACAGTAAATGCATTGGCTTAAGCTGTAGATCTTTAACCCAACCACGTATAACAATAACCACCAGCAGTTTTGCTTCTTGAAGTCTGGACTAAGTACTGAGAATGTGCCATTTTAACACCACCCTTGTTGATTCTGATGAGGTAACACCTGAGCAGCGTTTTCAGAATTACCAAATGCATAGGAGTCAGTGATCAAAAGCAAAACCACATGACCTCATCTTTCTTCAATGCCCATATTCCTTTCCAGAGTCAACTTTTTTCAACTCTTTCTGCTTTAAATTCTTTCTGGTAGCACAGCCCTAGAAAACACCTTTTTCTTTTATTTAACATCTCAGGAAATCTTGTCGGGTCTTCATATTTCTGGAAGGTATGAATGAATGAATAAATGCATGTGCAGAGGAAACTTGAGGGTTGAAGATATAAACTCCATAGTTATAAACCGTGGTGCATTACATCACTCAAGGGAAGAATAGGAAGGAGCTGGAGAGGTGGAGTAGGCTTAGAGCTCAGGGAGAGGGCGTAAGAGGAGCCCAGGATATTGAGAAGCAAAAACCATTAAAGGGCAACGTGGCTATGTACAGAAATAAAATTTCAATTATATCAAATGCTACTGAAGAAGGAACTAAACTGAGACCAAATTTGTTTCCTTTGGACTTGGGAATATAGAAGTCTTGATGGGCTCACAAAAACAAAAAAGGAAAAGAGGGACTTTTGTGAATTCACTGAGCTTTGATAAGGGCTGGCGAATTAGAGCCAAGACATAGAAATTTGACCATGAAGGAGGGATAAGCCTGGCTTGTTGAAGTTACCACAGTGACATGTCCATACTGTTTACTGAACTGAAAAGATGAGAAACCCAGTTTCTCACATTATTTACTTCTAAGTATTAATTCCAAGCATTTCCCTGAAATGAAATCATATAGGTGATTGATTTAATTCAAATAACATTTACTGAGCATTCATTACACTAAAGGCACTTATTCCAGTCTCTATTACAAGACGCTATTTTTATTTCCTGTGACCTTGGGAATTTGGGCTGAAGAGGAAGTTTTATTCTGTTGCTGAAGGTCACCTCATATTGGAAGCATAATAGCCAGTTAATCATGTTATGAACCCATGGTTTATACTATAGCTGACCTTTGGCAGATCCCATGTTCTTCCTGCATAAGGAGGAAGAGAAGCTGTTTCTGGACTCGAAAGACCCAAGTAAATAACTGAAGGCTCAGCATTAATATTTAGCCTGGAAGCTGCTGGCTCTCACACTTAACTTTTCCAATTGCTACAGAATCTCTCTGGAGGACAGTGAGGATTTTGCTTTCCTGTGAATGTTTTCAGCAGAATTCATTCCCCACAAGGGGTCTTTCAAAGCAGAGACCCAACTCCTGGAGGGAAATGTATAGCTTCTTTAGAAGATGCATCTAAACTTGCTAATACAGATGGCTTTACAAAGAGTTGGTAGTGAAAAGGTCACTGGTAGAGGCATTAAATGCCTGATCTTTCCTTTTTGTTCTAAATTACCCTGTGATTTTACGGTATAATTCAGCCACACAAAAGCCTTCATTGTAAGCCTAGTAGAATGCCTGTGGATGGAAACTTGCCCAGTGCCAAAGCAGTAGGTAGTTACACTTAATGCTTTTGTATACGTTTTATTTGGAATTACCACTGGAAAATTACATGCTAGAAAATGAAATTTGCTGAAAGACTATTTTACTCAGAATTGTGGTAATGGCACATATATATATATAAAAATATATTTCTCTGGGAAAAAAATAGTGGGTAGGGAGGAGAAGAGAAGTTTTGCATTCAAGCCACTGGGCTTGTCTGGCTGTTCTAGATTCTAATGCTAACCTGCCCAGGATTGCCTGAAGGTTTATTGTTTTTTTTTTTTTTTTTTTGAGAAATATACACACACATACAGCTAACCATATTATAAACTCAGTGGCTCACAATATCATCACATAGTTGTGTATTCATCACCATGATTGTTTTTAGAACATTTGCATCATTTCAGGAGGGTTTTTTTAAAAAATCTGATCTTTATTTATTGACAAATTTTATTCTCAATCTTTCTTTACTCATTCATTTATTCTTAAAATCTCCATACTCTTCTTGTTCATCTTTGTGTGGTTGTTATGTCTCTTGAAATGCATAACCACCTAAATTATGCCACACTGACTCAGAGTCAAAGTTATCTTTCCAGTATACTGCAATTAAAACTCTCACTGAAAAGATTGAGGATGCAGTGTGATATATTCATACAATGGAATAGTATTTGACCATAAAGTGAAATGAGTACTGGTACATGCTATGACATGGATGACTCTTTGAAACATTATGCTAAGCAAAAGGAGCCAGACACAAAAAAATGCAAATTGCATCACTTTATTTATATACAGTATCTAGAGTAGGCAAACACAGAGACAGACAATTTATTAAGGGTTGCAGGGACTGGGAACAGGGTGAATGGGGAGTGACTGCTTAATGATATGAAGTTTCCATTTGAGCTGATGAAATCTGTCTGCAATTATAATCCATTGCACAACTTTGTGAATGTATAAAATTTCATTGAATTTAACTCTCAAAAATAGTTAAAATGGCAAATTTTATGTTATGTATATTACACCTCAATTAAAAAAAAATAGGAATGTAAACATCATCTTTCTCTACCCCCAATTGCTAATCCCTAGCTTCAATTATTAATGAATGATGATAGTTGAAAAAGTTTTGCTTTGACCACCACATATAATTTTAGCCTTTGTACTCCTTGAGGTTAATGATTTGATCTAAGTCACTCCTAGCTGTATAAAGAGTAGATACAAAAAACATGAAAGTAGAAAGGGACATAAGAAACCACTTTAGATTTAAAGGTGTGATCAGTTAGCTTTTATTGTGCAACACAACAAAACTCTCTAAAATTTAGTGGTTTAACATAGTATGTCTGGTGACTCTGGACTGGCATAGCTGGGTCTTGATCATCTACAATGGCCTTGACTACATGCCTGTGTCCTCAGCAGATTGTCTGGACATATGAGGCACTGGGTCAGTCAGAATGCCTATTAGAGCTAGGTCATGGTTTCTGATCCACCAGGAGATGAGCCCAGGCTGGTTCATACGGTGACAGAGGTTCTCAGCAATAAGAGAGTGCAAAGGACAGTGTGCAATTACTTTTCAAGTATCTGCTTGCATCATATTTGCCCCCTGACAAAGTCAGCCATGTGGACAAACTCAGAGTCAGTACAGAAAAGGACCCCATTAGGGCAAAGATAAAGGTAGCATAATAAAAACGACATTCCCAAAATACTTTATCCCAATAGGTGAGCAAACTGCGACCCAGAAACTCTAGCCTCTGCTATATAAATGGAGGATAAGCTGTGAAAGAAGGAAAGAGAAAATAAGGGAAGGACTCTACAATTAGGTTAAAAAATAGTCCAGTGTTTGGTTAGGGAACATACAGGAAATATTGCTTTCGTAGAAAGAAGATTAAAGCATCAAGGGGGACCCCAAAATGCCAATTAGGAAAGATCAAGATGAGAACATGAACCTGGCATTCATGCCAAGTATTAACAAAGCAAACAAGCAAAAGTTGTTCAGGAAAATGAGAAAAAAGATGTCCTTAGATCAACTTGACAAATTTTTTCTGTCAATGGGTTATAACAGCTTCCTGTTTGCTAAAACAAACATTATGCAATGGATTGACTTAAACAATAGGAATCCATTGGTGCACGATTCTGAGACTAGGTGAAATCCAAAATTGGAGGCAGGTCAGCAAGGCAGTGCTTTCTGCCAGAAGACTTTCCCCTTGTGGGACTGGCTGCCGATGAAGGTGATTCCTGCCTGGTCTCTGGCTTTCTGACAGGGACAGCACACATGGCAGCATCTTCTCCTTTTGCTTTCCAGGTTCCATTCACTTTCACTTTCTTGCTTCCTATAGCATGTTCCTTCTCTGTGGACTTCTCTATAAAGCCAGCCACTAATAGGATTTGGGCCATACTTTAACTGAAGTAATCTTTTCAAGAGGTCCATTTTACGATGAATTCATATGCCCAGAAATGACTTAAGATTAGGGATAAGTTTTTGTGGGGTATATAACTTTCAAGCCCCCACAGAGTCAGATTTTACATATTTTCAACTTTGCAGGCCAGACTGTTTCTGTCAAAATCCTAAACACCGCCATTGCAGCAGGAAAGCAGTCATAAGCACCATGTAAACAAATTGGTATGGTTTTGTTCTAATAAAAGTTTATTTACCAGAAGAGTGGTAGACCAGATCTGGTCTACAGACTGTGTTTTGCTAACTGGTGCCATAAATATCTGTTCCAGTCATTGCACAAAAAATTAATGCAAAATTTGTTGTTTGAAACAACAGTGACTTCCAATTGGGGTGAGTGAGGGATTTCGGAAGGACTTGGCTAGGGAGCTCTGGCTCAGGATTTTTCATGCAATTGTAAACAGGTTGTGGCTGGAGCTACTGACTGCTGGCATGGGACAGTTTAGGCTTCATTAAACTGTGGAGGCACTGATGGTGCTTAACTGCTTACATGTCAGGTCAGGCTCCAGTGAGATTGTTCCACTGAGAAAAGGATAAGCCTTACATAAACTAGCCTCAAAAGTCACATAGCATGCCTGCAGTACTCTATTTGTCAAAACTGTCAGAAAAGAAACCTACATTCAAAGAAATAGGAATTAGATTATCCATCTTGACAGGGATATGGGAAAATTTTAGAAGACCATGTAGGGTGGGGGAAATTGTTGCAGGCTTCTCTGGAAAATACAGCAACAATACTCCTAGCCAGGACATGGTTTATCATGATGACCAAGGACAAGCAAAGACCAAGCAGAACTGAAAACGATTCCTGGAAGACTGTCAAGTGAAAGAATGAGCGTATATTTTGTTTTCAAAAAGAGTCAGGTATAAATTCAAGTCATGGGTAGGCCACAGTGGTTCAACAGGCAGAGTTCTCCACTGCTATGCTGGAGACCTGGGTTCAATTCCCAGTGCCTGCCATGCAAAAAAAATCAGGACAAGATTCTTATCTTTCACTTTTTTCATTTTCCAGAACCAATGGGTCCCAGGTTTAAAATATGTAATTTTGGACATTACTTAATCTTTTTTATTATAATTTCTTCCAGTAAAATGATAATATATAAAAATCTCCTTGGGTTTCTCAAACTCTTGAAATTACAGAAGATAATATATTTCTCACAGTTCCTGGCACATAGAAGGCCTTCAACAGAAGGCAATTGTTCTTATTGATACCATCATCCAAAAATAACCATAAGGCCAAAAAAAATATTTATTTCTACCAAAAGATCCAAACTATTTGAGTACGGGTTAATATGAAAGGATTCCAAAGGTAGTATTTTCATCTAGATTCATAAGAAAAGAGTCAGACTAGCCTGAATTCAAACCATAGTCTACCTCAAGCTTAAATAACACAAATTAAGGGCACAAAAGGGTCATTTGAATGCATGGATTCCTCTATTTTCCACAGTCTACACAACATATTTGAGTTAAATTAGATGTTTATAAAAGTGAGCCAATAATAGTTAAGAAACATCAGACCGTTTTCCTTAACACATTTCGTGTGACTACTTTTTATAAAGGGTAAGAGCTACTCAGCATCTAAAATTATTCCAAGGATTGTAAAATACTTTAAAATATAAATAACCCTCTAAATGCTAAGTAATAGCAGCAATAACAATGTTTTATGGTTTTGAAGAACATTTACATTATACTGGAGGAGAGCTAATGTTTACAGGAGACAAGAGAATATGTAGCAGGTTAACACAGCCAGAAAAGGCTTCGATAATATTTCTGCAACAACATTGCAATAAGTCTTTAAAAAATATTAACCTCTCTGCCTTTAAACTAAGGATGCTAGGATTGTCTCCAAAACCTATCTCTCTTGACATCTGCACAACCTTGGTTATCCATGGATTCTAGAACTTTAAAATTCCCCTTATTTTTTAACTCAATTAAATCAAAACTAAACCAATAATTTGTTTTTTTTTTTGCAAACCCATTACTCTTCTAGAGCACCTATATTTCTTCTGTGATATACAAGTGAAACAATTAGGTTCGTCTTTACCTTCAACCACAAGCTTATCTCTGAAATCCAGGTAAAATCAACATCTGTTTTAGTCTGCTTTTGCAATAGCTCTCACATTCTACTACTTCCCTCTGCTATTGAATGGATCTATAAATGACTCCCATTTTATTGTGTTTCTTTTAATATGAATGATGTTAAAATTTTTCAATAATTTTTTCTGATACTGAAGAAATTAGACAGGATTTTATTTCTTCAATCTATTAAAAAGCAGATTTCCTAATATTGAACCACTCTTGGAATTTTGGAATGAACCATATTTTGTCATGATGAATAATTTTTAATGTGCTATGGGATTTTTCTTTCTTATACTTGATTGAGATTTTTGTAAAAAGTATTCACATGTGACATTAGTTTGTAGTTTTTTAGGGTGCAATCCCTCTCAGGTTTGGGAAGAAATATTATACTTACTTGATTAAATGGATTTGGATGCTTTTCTTCATTTTCTACTTTCCTTAGAGACCAAATAGTGCTAGGTAATACTAATGATATCATGGTAATTGATTGCTAAAGGTTGGTAGAGTTCCCTTGTGAAGTGATCTGGGACTTGTATTATGATTGTAAAATTTCTTCTATGGTCACTTTCTGACTCCACTAATGCTCAGTTTAGAAGTTTGTATTTATTATTTTTAAAAATTTGTTTCTAGCTTAAATGTTCAGTATTCTCCTGATTGGTTTCTCTCCTTCGCCAACAATCTTCTCTAAATTTCTATGGGTGAGTCATATTTCTGAAACTCAAGTCTTAGCACATCACATGTAAACTTAGCACCTTTCAATGGCTCCCTTGTCTTTATAGAAGAATCCAAACTTCATAATATAGTGTACATCAGTGTTTAAATGACACCCACCTTCCCAGCATCTTTGCGCTGAACCTCTATGTGAGCCACTGAAATAACTGAAGTGCTATTTATATCGTCATAGTCTAAGATGCCTCTGGTACCTTTATCTTCCTTTGGCTTGTAAGACTTTGACCCTCTCCTTTTCCACACAACTCTATTCATCATTCAGATAGCTCAGGGATCAGTTCATTGATTAACTCAATTAAATATGATTTTTATCAGTCTTCTTAACACCTGGCATTGTGTTTTGTTCACAATAGATAGTTCATAATCTGCAAATATTTCATGAATAAATGTATGATTGAATTAATTAAGAAATAAAGTGAGATTTCAGAGAGGGGAAAACAAAGTGCTATCCCATTCAAATGATGAAATGTGTTACATAACTTAAGCAGATAAAAAGAATGCAAGCTGTCAATGTGTTAAAGGCCATGTTGAATTCCAGCCATGTTGTATCCATCATTTCTGTTTCAGAAAGAAAATAATTAGCAATTCATCCACTTGTTTTAATCTGTGGCCCAATTCTGACTATTATGTAGCAATGCCTTCTAGAAGGTGGAGAGAAAATCAAACATTTTCCCAAAATAAACAGCTCATTTGATTTAATTGGCAGTAGTGCATTTAAGGGATAGGCAGTTGCATGGGTTTCATTTCCAGTGTTTCAACCAAAGAATGGAAAGTAGCAAAGTCTAATGATGGCATGTTGTGGAGTCATACTGAGTTAAATACCCATTCTGCACCAAGCTCTTTGGTGACTTCAGACATTGCCTACCAAACTATTGCCACCCTGTTTGTTGTGTCAAACTTTTGTGAGAATGGAGATGTGTATTGCCACCTTCAGGGGAGGGATCATCCCACATGGAAAGTAGTAAATGTATACTAATGCTTGCCACCTCAAGAAGCAATCCTAGAGGTCCAACACACTCCCACAGTTTGCAGGTATCAGGGTGGCCAACAAAGCAGGACACCCGCAGGCTCTGGATGGAACAGGACTAGGATAGCTTCAGTGATGGGTGTTGGTCTCCCATGACCAGCAGGTCTCAAAGCTCCTTATGTTGTAGTGGGATGACAACACACTCTCCTGGCCAGGAAAAGATATGCTAGCAATGGAAGCCGTGGGCCATAAAAGTACGTATTTAACCAAACTGCCTCCAGGGAATTGTTACATGTGCTGGAAGCAAAAGAGGAAGGAATATGCCAGCTGTCTCCTACCTGCCACGGGATGTGTTTTACCTCCAAACATTCCCAAGAATAGAGTGGACTCAGCTCCTATTTATTATACCATCCTACAAGCCATGTGAACAGAGCCCCAAGCACCTGGGTACATGGTTCATTTGTGGGTCATGGGGAAAGGTGGCAGGCTGTCATCAGACTGGCCCTACTACACTACCTATCTGGCTTCATCCTCCACTTTTTGCCTCAGTTTCCAATTATTTAAGTGAGGGATGATGTGTGTGCCATCTGATAGGATTATCATGGAGCACAAACAAAGAATGTGTTGTCAACCCAGAAGTAACAAACTAAGCGGTGATACAACAAAGGCATTTATTTGGGTCTTAGAATTGCAATTTGGGGAGCACAAATTCAGATAACAACCCAAATTAGGTCTCTCCTTGGTATTTCCAGACAGTTTTTAAAGAAATAGATTAGACAATTTGCAGTTGGTAGCCATTCAGAGTACTCCAGTTATCCTTCAGGTTAGTTAGTTAAGCGATTTCTTTATCTTGTGGTTTGTTTTATGGTGTCCGCATGTCCTTGGGGTTTTGAGGAACATTGTTGCTGAGGCTTTGCACACTTTGGCAGTTTGCAATACCTGCCCAAGATTCAATTAAGAGAACTCTCTTGATTGACCTTCCAACTCCATTTGAAATGTCTTAGCCATTGTAAACTCTATTTTGCTTTATTTCTTTCTACAATGTGTAAAGTACCTAGTCCAATAGTGGCCTATTATTATATGCAGTCAGTACATGTTAGTGTTTATTATTTTGAGTCAACTCAATGTGGTGACAAAAATGCAGCACTTTGTGCTGAATCTCACACAGGTGTATCCCCTGACCTCTGACAGCTTTCAATTAACAGATTGAACTCAGCAACAGAGGAAGAACTAAAATACCCTTAAAAAGAAAATTGCCTTTCTCCGAGCTTTCAGTATACCAATACCGAAGACACAACACATACACTGTGAAAGAAGGTGTAAAAACTAAAGTTTTAAGTATGTGGCATCTTACTACCGATTGATGATTTTTTTTGCCCACAGACAACATTTTCGACAATCTATTTAGAGCTGTAAAAATGTCAGTCACTGTCTAGTTTGGGCCCTTCCTTCCAAGCAAGAAAGCACCCCCTAGCAGTGGCGGTCCTAGAGGTGGTGAGGCAGAAGCAGGGAAATCTGAAACCTTCCTTCTTCCTTTCAAGGAAGAGCACATTGAAGAAAGGATGGGTCGTAGGTGAGAAGCAGGGAGCACTTTTGCCAATGTGAGTAAAGAGCCATAGATGAGAAGGGAAGTTACATGACTGAGATTGTGTAATTACAAATTTGTAATTACAACTACAAATTCTGTGTAATTGACTCTAGGAGCTTGTGCCTTCCTGAGATATATCTTGTGTAGGTGTAAGGCATTGGACTTTTCAGAGGACAGAGCTGGCACCCCATTCACAGCCTCTCTCTAACGGTAGATATTTTTGTGCCCCTACCATGCCACTAGCCAGGAAATATCTCAGATGGCTAGCCCATGACAGTTTGCATCTCCTTGCATGATTGCCCTGGGCTCAAGGAACACCTTAGATTTCCTCCTACATTTATCTTATATCTGTATTCTGAGATGCAACACACTTTTCCCTCCCTGTAAGTTTCTCTCATCATGATCCAGTAAGTTCTAGGTGGAGGCACAAGGACAGCACTTGGCACTAACCTAATTTAACAATCATATAGGGTTGATAAACCCACATCTTCTTGCAGACATCATGAATTTCATAAGTGATTCTCTCCCCTACCCCAAACTTCAATAAAGGGAACAAATGAGAGACATTGCTACTGACAACCAACTGGAGAGGAAGAAAAGTTATTTACTACTTCAAAGTTTCTGCTCTGCCCCCACATCACTAAGAAGATGGACAACATGATGTTGGCGGTCATGGAGTATTTTTGTTGTTGTTTTTCCCTTTATGGCTCCATTTGACAAAACTTGTGGAAGGAACATAGAGATTTTACTCAGCTGTGTGTTGACTATACTTTCTATCCCCATGCTGCATGCATGTCAAATTTAAATTTCTTGACAAAATGACAAGGATGAGTTGAGACCCCATTTTTTTCTATCACTGTGGATGGGCTCCTTGCTCTCAGCATCCCATCCACTCCCAATTCCAGGCTTTCTTCCTGGACCCTTGTCCATCTGTCCTCACTCTGAGCAGTTTGTTAGCTGATAGTGCATTTAGTATGCCTTTTTTTATAACTAGATTCAAGTGGGAAGATTTAAAAGTAACACTCACAATCTTAAAGACTCTGAACTCATCTGAACTGCCACATTTCCAGTTTTACCTAGCCTAGGGAAAAGAAAGTCAAAACTGGTGTTCAAAGGTTGGCAAATATAAATATTGTCTCAATATAAAGGGAAAAAAAGTAATTTTAACTGGATCTGTTCAAAGAATGAATGGGACCCTTGGCAAGATGGACCCTGTGGCTAAGAGGTCTGGTATACCAAAGCTTAGCTACTGTCTGCCCAGCATGAATCCCTGCACTGGGAGAAGATTGCAATGGGTGTTCTCTCACATGATTGTGCAGTGGAATTAGGAAGGAAGAGTTATGTTTCAACAACAGATTCAGAGGCTCTGGGGTGGTTTTAAAATGTGTCTATAAATTCTTTGATACTTCTCCCTCCTAGAGTCTGACCTTAATTGTCCTCAACTTTCATGTGGTCTGGACTTAGTCACTCAACAGTGGGTGACTTGGAAAATAGGCATGGTGGTTTCCTCCTTCTTCTCTCCTTAGGGTCACTCACTCTGGGAGAAGCCAGCTGTAAAGTCATGAGGGCACTCGGTAGGCCTATGGGGAGAGCCCTGTGGTGGGGAAGTATGGTTTCCTTTGAACAACCAGCAAAACACAGGCTTTCCATCAACAGCCCTGTGAATGAACTGTCTTTGAAGTGACCCTACAACTCCAGCTGGGCTTTCAGATGACTGCATTCCTGGCTGATACCTCTATGGGAGCTACATGAGAAATCTTGAGAACCAGTTTTTGTTTTAAACAGAAATTGTGTGAAATGATAAAAGTCTAGCAGCTTCTTTGGGGTAATTTTTGACATAGCCTACATCAACTAATGCAGGTTTCTGCCTGGATTTGAGGCAGAACTTAGAATATATTTTTGATATTGCTTCCCCCTGATTCTCATGCAGTTATCCCATCACTGGGTACTTAGGAACTAGGACAAGGTTCTTTCCAAGAGGGTTTTGTTTTGATTTCACCTGTGCCTGAGACCCACTCAGTGTTCACAATGTCATGCTAACCATAGTTGTCTCCCTTACTCTACTTGGTAATAAAGTTCATGGAGGAAATCTGTTACCAACTATGCATCCCACATTTAAAAAATATAGTTGTAGTTTTTTATTATAAAAATAATATCTGCTCATTTTAAAACTTGGAAAATATTGTTTAAATGTATAAAAAATCCAGAGCACATCCTTAGACTCTCCTAATTATCTTTCTTACTCTTTCCATATATTTCCTTCATATTTAGTCAAATAATCATGAGCCTACTATCATAGAATTTATTATCCATTTTTCACTCAGTTCTGCAAGATGTCTGACAGCTAGGGAAACTCAGTAAATATTTTTTGAATAACTATTTCATGAGCATTTTTCCAAATATTAAAAAATTTTAGAAGAAAATAATTAAATGATATTGCATCACATATATTTACCATAAATTACTTTTAAATTACCAGTTGAAAAGGAATAAACTTGATTTTTGATACATTTTGCTGTATTGCTACCCAGAAAGGTTATGGTATTCTGATTTCAAAAGTAATTTTAAATGACAAAAATGTCCTAAGGGGAAAATAAAATTTAAACTAAATAATACAAGGGTGATGTGAAAACAGATGGGTGGAACGTGATTTTTATACACAAGTGCAAAAATTTACCCCCAAATTTGATAATCTGATGCTCTGCATACCTGAAACTTGGGGAAAATAAGAGCTTTTTTTTCTTTTGCAAAAGCATGGAAAAGGGAGTAAATTGTAAGAAGTAAAGTATGGGAGGAGGTTAAAAAATTGAAAATGGATTAATAGTTCTCCAGACATTGACAGAAACCTAATCAAAATGTCTCTCTAAGTCATAAGCAACAAGATTTGGGAGAAAAGAATCCTGATGGCATGCTGGTCTCTCACAAGAATATTTCTTATTAGAAATAAGAATGAAAGAATGATAAGGTGAAACCAGTGGGTGACTGAGCTAATTGTTCTATGGTGGAAGAGTGACAATTGTAGAAATTGTAGGGCATGCAATCTGATTTCAAGGAGAATATTTGTTTAAGGCAAAGCAACGAATAATAAACAATAAGAGTGTTGGAAACATTTTTGCACGGTAAACTGGCCAGGAACTTACATGAAGTATGTCTAGTAAGATAGGCAACATTGTTTTATTTATAAAGCCAATTTACAAGTCCAGGAGAACTGACCTTGAGATAAAATGAAGACCACGCATAAAATGAAAATCAGGAAAGGCTATGCTGAGTTAATTGGCACACAGGACACATCAAATGACTGTAAATGTTAGGTATTAAGGGACATGATGAGTCTTGGATGATACTGAAGCCAAAATACTTTGTGAAAACGTGTATGCTTGCTGGAAAGATGGTGAGGAAGAAAGACATGTCACTGTTGTTATAGATGTCCAAAATAAAAATCGTATTTATAAAAATATTCTCTCTGAAAGAAGAACAACAAAAAATTCCTTACTTATTAATGATTCGGTTGTTTTTTTTTTCTCATGCTTTAATTATTTTGAGGAATATAAATATAATGAATGTGAAGATTCAGAGAAATTCTTCAATATCTTTTATTCAAAAGCCCAAGCACTCCTGTATCTGTGAATATGTCTAAATGAATTGTAAATCTCGGTATTAATGCATACATGAATATTATTTAGAAAACATGGCAAATTGTGCAAAAATAAACTTTAAAACAAGTGATAAGATTTCCTTTACATAAGATTTTGACAGGTCAATTTGAAATCATTATGGAAACAAGAAGCAAAAATTTAAGGCTCACCTAAATTCCAGCTATCTTTGTAGAGAATAAAAAGAGGTAATGGAGAGTTGCCTGAAAATCTTAAGCTAGCATTGTTCATTCAGACACACATCTTCTCTTCTGACAGTTCAAGAAAAAGAACCTGGCCCATGGTTTAAAATAAATGGAATTCTAGGCACTTTTCAAGATTTGATTGAAAGCTCAGGAAATAAATTCTTACTTTTATTTTGGGGGGGGATGGGGGTGAGGAGGGAGCTTAAAAATGGCCATGGTACAAAATATGTATAGCTTTATAAATTCATCATGAGCAATGAATTGCTTGGTCTCCCCTCCAGTTTCCCAACACTGACAGGTAATTCAATGATGAAGTTAGCCATTCAACCATCCATTTCTCTATGGAACTTATCCAGAGTTGGTAACACCCTACATAAAGGTATGGCTGTGTTTGTTCAGCAACAACAACAACACTCAGTTGGAAAAGCATGATGCATCTGGTTTCTACAACTGTGCTGATGACCAAATCAAATCAACCGCTCAGCTGAACTGATCAATTGTGCAGTGAGTAGCCATTAATACAAAGGGAAACACCATTTCAAATGAAAAATAGGTGTTTCAGAGGCTGCCTGTGACTGCCAAGCCAGTCTATGACAACATAACTTTCAGAGACTGGATTCTTAGAAGCATGAAATTATAATTTGGGGAAAACATAAAGCTTTCATGTACACAGAAGTTGCAAAGACTAATCATCTTTCTCAGGTTTTACATTCTTATTTTTAAAACAAAATTGACTCAGTTCTGCAGTTGCTTTGGACAGTATAGCAGACGAATGTTGTGCCAAAGGTAGTTTGGTGGAGTGAGAGGAATCCAGATTTGGAGTCAGAAATCCTAGGCTCTAAACGAATCTCTGCAAATTTCTTGACTTCTCATATTTAGCCATTTTCATCAATAAAGTAGCTACCGGAGAAACTATGTAATCAGTTGTTGTGAGAATTATGTAAGGTACTCAATAAATATTTATTGAATAAATAATTCTCTGAATGAAAGAATTATTAAGGATATGTGAGTTTTTTACAGCTTAGTAGAAAGAAGGGGGAAAAGGATATATGATCTGTCTGACCATTCTATTTTCTTGTTTCTGTCATGCAAAATAAGATGAGCTACAAAAAAAGGAAAAGAAAATAAAATGTGAGCAATAATAGATTTCAAATGTATAAATGCCAAGCATTTACATATATTATTTAATAATAATGATAATTATAGGCCTTGCATCATCTAGAACTTGTACTATTAGGTATGAAGCAGTTCATGAATCCCTTTGCATATATTAATCCTTTAAATTTCTATGAAACCTTTTAACTTAGGTGCTATCCTTACTAATATGTTTTGCACAAACTTATGCCTCCCCACAAATAAAAAAACAACACAACTGAAATTTCCATAGATGAGGTGTTTATGGCCAAGAGGGATACTCTCAAGAACATGACTTCCTAGACAGCAGGGTCTGTTGCACCAACTGCTTCTCCAAGGGGAAGTTCTCCTGGTTGTGAGAAAGGATCAAGTTAATGGCAATGGAGAAGCAAAAACTGGGGGCTGAGAAGAGAGAAGGATGCACAGTAGATGGCAAGTCTTGGCAAGAGAAAGAAAGCAGATACTTAAGGCTGTGATGCAGCCTCAGGTCTTCTGGGTGGAGGGGCTAGGACTGTACTCAAATGGGGGTGTCCCACCAAATTACAATGTGCCTAACAATGAAATCACCCTGTAGGAATAAGGGTTGCCACCCTATATATTGAGAAAAAACTTGGGATGATATTCAGGGCTAAACTGAGTTGCCCACATTAATAGGTATACCCCCAAATCATTTACATTAACATTCTAATTACTACATATATGTTCTAGAGAAACTGGAAAATCATTTGTTTGAAAAGGTCTCTAAATCTCAGATTAATTAAAATGTGAGAACTGAGACCTGACCAGTTTTCAGAGCCTGTCAGAGTATTGAGTTAATAGTCAATGTTTCATGTCCTAGAATTGTATATTAAGTGTGATGTATCTAACTGAGAAATTCCACCATAAGATAATGAGCTCTCTTTGGAATTACAAAATACACTTACAAACACCCAAGGCCAAAGATCTCCTGCTCAGGTTATCACTTTACTGGTATTGAAAAAAACATTAAATGCATGGCTTTCAGATGAGTTTGATTTCCTAGTTGTCCCCCATTTAGTTCACTTAGCTTACTTGTTGTGAAGTCAAGCTTATTTATATTCAAATCATTCATCTCCCTCAAAGCTATTCAGCTTTTCTGTGCTGCCTCCACTAGTCAGAAAGACAGCATCTTCTCTGGGAGACAGGGAGACAAAACTGTGTCCATATAGTACCGAATGGATTTCAAATCAAAGACTTCTAATTCTCAGGAGACACCATCCTCTTGGATGCCTTGACTCTTTGATCTACTGGTATCCCTATATCCAGCTTTTTAGAAAATTTATCATGTGCTACCTACTGCTAAAAAACTAGAAGTCCAAAGAATCTTTATTTTTCCCCCTCTTTATGAGCCCGTACTTTGCCACCTTAGCCATCCCTAGCAATCCCTAGCTCTCCTGGGTAAGATGATTGAGATTGTCTGAAAATCATTCCTAATATTTTCAGGCCTAGGTCAAGAATGCAAATAGAGACCCACTTTCCATATGTATAAGTATTTGAATGTCATAAATTAAACATAAAATATGTTTTATAATATTGCTGTGCTTATATTTTTAAACATTATATTAAAATGTATAAAACTTTTATGTGATTGAAACTGGCAAAATATTATCCTAAAATTGTGATTACTTCATAAAATGAAAATATTTTAGTTTTGTCATGTAAATTATATAATACATGACTTATGTTGTACTTTTCATTGTCTCATAAAGTAATATCAGTATTTCCTAAATTATCCTTCTTTCAAATTGTATAATGCCGTAATGTCATAAAGAAAACCCAAACTGATAGTATTCCTCAGTTGTTCAAATCTCTCTTCAAGCAGGACTACTTCTATTCTAATGTACGGAGAGGAAGGAGTGGCTAAATAAGTATTAAGCTCAAAAGCCTGGCAGGGAATAGTTCTGAGCGTATCTGGAGTGAACTTCTTGAATGTATGAAGCAGCTTGTTTCCTCATAAGTCACAAAACACCAAAGATAATGCATTACGTCAATGGCTACTACTAACCAAATAGTCTAAATGTGCTGAGATTAGCTGTATCAAATGATGTAAGCAGCCATGGTTGTACAAGGAATTACATGTCCTTATGTTTATTTCAGTGGTTTTTGTGCCTCCACATTTATTTAAGCTTCAGTAGAAACAATAGATCTTGGCCTCCAGACCAACCTCCAGCAGCCAGAGCTGCTCCTTTTAAATGTTCTCAAAAATTTGGCTTTTTAACATGGCTCCCAATTCCTTACCAATATTTGATGTTTTAGAAATTTTAAGGATTTTGAGGGCATGGATTAAAAGTCTGATTTGTCTTTCAATAAATTCCCTTCTGCCTAAGGAAAGATCTGGCACTCAGTAGTTGGATCCGGCACTCCAACTCAAAACTGTACTTATTGTGCAGTCAAATAGTCTCTGTAATGGAATGCATTTGAAATATTACTCTTGATAATAAAATATAATCAATGTACCCTTGCGATGTTTAAGTTCATGTGTCAACAGGTGATGGTGCCCAGTTGTCTGGTCAAGCAAGCACTAGACTATCTGCTGCCATGAGGACATACCATGAACTTAAATCATGAGCACTTTGGTTACATCCATGGTTGGTTACATTTGCAGTCAGCTAAAGGGACTGTCTTCTGCAATGAAGAATCTAATTTAATCTAATTATCCAAAGGTTTTTAAGGAGAATTCAAGAGAATCCCTCTTTCCTCTTCAACCAGCCAGCCTCTCCTTGGGAATTCTTTGAAAGACTTCATTGAGGGTGCCAGCTCGTGGACTGTCCTATAGATTTTGGACTCTTACATTCCCATGGTTTCATGAGACACTTTTATAAATCTCATATTTACAAATATCTCCTGTTGGTTCTGTTTCTCTAGAGAATCCTGACTAGTGCAACCCCCTTTACACAGCCCTTGGGAAGGAAGTTATTTACATACAGAGCAGTTTCTAAGTCTTGGTTCATAAGATGTTACAATCCATGTATGTGGATGAGACTGAGACAAACAGCTCTTCAGCAAACAGATGCAAAAAGTCCTGTGATCGCTTAGTAAAGAGAGGATGTATAGATCTGAGTGTTGGAAAGAATGACTCAGGAGGAGTGGAGGAAGTGGATGTGAACAGGGTACCAGAAGATGAGCAGATTTTCCTTTCAATGATTGAAAAAGAGAAAAAGTAGTCCCACATAAGGAAAGAGACAGTTAAAAGTGGATTTATTAGAGTTGCATGATGCATTTCAGAAGACATTAAAAATGGAATGGAATGCATGGTCTGAGCAAGCACTCAGACCAAGAGTATTGGTAGAGAAGGCATGTAAAGTAAGGCTCCATGTGTACAATAAGATAAACCAGATTGTTTAAAACCTTAAAACTTAGGAGAAGAATTTGGATTCCTTAGGAAATAGACTGTCAATGAATATTTTGGAGACCAAAATGTTATTTTTATTAACACTAGCAGACATTCCCGATTTTAATGACTGCCTGTAGAAGTCACCTTCCAAATGGGAAAGTGGTGTCTTGGTGTGTGTGTGTGTGTGTGATGCTTAGCATTCTATGCTGAGAAATCAAGCAGGAGGAATCAGTTTATGATAAGCCCTTTGCCTGATAAGCCCTTGGATTATCAACTTTAGCATTTTCTTCTGAACTCTATGAAAAAAAAATGTTTCTTCTCTTTATCACAAACATGTACATAAAGCAAAACGTGGAATTTGGAGTTGAAGGCATTTCAGGGACACCTCATATAATAGCTTCCTTTGCCCTACTATGGTGACATTTTGGTAACACATACAAATGTCAGACTGTGAAAAATCCAAACTTAAAACAAAATAGATAAAAAGTTTGAAATTTTTCAGGTTGTAAATCATTGGAGTCAATTGTGAACTGACTCATTATCAATTGTCTTGATGGTTTATGTTGTTCAACATAATGCTAAAGTGATGGGCTTATTCAAATTTCCTGATAAGTGATGAAATATTTCAAGTTTGTGAAAAAGAATGATTGAGATTGACATTTTCTTCTTACATAAATATGGGAATGAATTTAACAGGAAACATTAAAATTTCTGAATCTCTATTTCTTTGAAGTCCTCAATTCACATTTTAGGAGCATTGTTTATATAATCACTATTATATAGTAGCAATTACACCTGTAAAACAAATCTGTGTGTGTATAAAGAAATCTATGTGAATAGATTGCTTCCTGCACAGCAAAAAGCTAGTAGTGACTCACACAGCCTTTTAACTCACTACCTGCCCAATCTTGTTGAAATATTTCTTATGGATCTCATTAAAATCCACCATTATCATAGGATAAGTTTTTTTTTTTCTCGCATTGAAAACACAGGGAAACACATGGGCACTTCAAGAAATTAGACAAAGTTGAGCGACAACAAGTGATGATACCAGCACTCAAACAGCATGAGTCCACAGCCCCTGAGCTTGCTCTCAGTGCCACACTGAGCCCTACCATTTGACAGTATGTTTCAATAATGCAGGAGAACCAACAAAGCACCAGCATTGTAAAATGACAGCAAGTACAAGTCTACTTAGTCTCAAAGAATACTGAAAATTGTAATAGATGCAATACTGTGTAAAAAGTGATGCCATACTTTCTCTTCATTTCTTTTATTTTTGATAAAATTAATCTCAAGCTTTAATTTAGTAATAAATCAAAACATTGCAGATAAGACAAAATTTCCCTTTACCACCACCCCCAATCCAACCCCCTCATCTTCTTTCAATCTTGTCAAGTGTGGTAGTTTTCAAGTTGCTGGAATGCAATATACCAGAACTGGAACAGATTTTAGAAAGGGGAATTCAGTAAATTACAAGTTTACAATTTTAAGCCCATAAAAATGTCCAAACTGAAGTATCCAGTGAAAGATAACCTAATTTAAGGAAGGCCAATGGGTCAAGAACGGCTCTAGCAGCTAGATACTCCAGTGGTTGGCATCTGCTGGTCCCTTGCTCTTGAGTGCTGTTGCTTCCAGTCTCTGTTCCTGTGGGGGTTCCTTCACTTTGCTTCTCCAGGGCTAGGTTTCATCTCTTGGCTTCCCTGGGCTCTCTCCAGGTTCTGGCTTGCTTAACATCTCATGGCGACATCTGCTGGGCTCCAATCTCCAAACATCCACATCTTTGATTTCCAAGTGTCGGCATCTGTGTGAGTTCTGTTCTGAAGCTTCTGCTGGCTCTGTTGTTTCTGAGGTTTCTCCAGAATGTTTCTTCTTTTAAAGGACTCCAGTAAACTAATCAAGACCCATCTGGAATGGGCAAGGTCACATCTCCATCTAATCGAAATGTCACACCCACAATTAAGCCTGTCACATCTCTGTAGAGGCAATCTAATCAAAACTTTCTGCAAAACTTTCTGCCCTACAGTATGGAATTAGGATTTAAAGAAATGGCTGTCCCCTTGACATCGACTCAGGATTAAAACACTGTTTTTTTTGAGTACATAATATTCTCAAATTGGCACACCAAGACATGCTTCTTGTTAGCTTAGTATTGATCTTCTAGACCCTGTATAAAGCATGGGCATTCATACTGGAGAGAGAGAGACTAAGAGAGAGAAAGAGAGAAATAGATACAATTGTATACACACATACACAAGCATATGTATATGTATATACACACATAGAATTTGAGTAGCATTTAGTTACATAAACACTATTATCATTTTGCAAGTGACTCTTTTATTCAACATTAAAGTTTTGAAGCCATTAATGCTTTTATATATCTATATCTTTGTCTTTCTATATTTCTGCATCTATGTCTATATCATTTATCTATTTACCCATCTATTTATCTATCTATATAGATATCTATTGATCGCTCATTGTCTATATCAATCTTTTAAAATACTACTTAGTTTTCCAAACTAGCATATATCAGTTTTTCTAGCAGTTACCTTTTTAATAAACTGTTTCCCCTACTGTGCCAACTTGAAGCTATTATGTACCATAGAAAATGCCATGTCTTTTAATCCTCAGTCAATATTACTGGGTGGATTCTTTTTGATTGTTTCCATGGAGATGTCACCACCTCAATTGTGGGTGGTAACTTTTGATTAGATGGCTTCCATGAAGATGTGTCTCCATCCATTCAAGGTAGGGTTGCTTACTGGAGCCCTTTAAGAGAAAACCATTTTGGAAAAAGCTTTAGAGCAACCAGAACCAAAGGAGTCCAGGCAGCAAGAGACTTTTGGAGCAGAGGGAGAATGCCCCTGGGGAAGCCTTATGAAATGAGGAGATCGAGTTAGCAGATGTCACCATGTTCCCTCCTAGCTGAGAGAGAAACTCCAAACTTAACCAGCCCATTCTTTGGAGTTAAACTATTTTTACCTTGATGCCTTTATTTGGACACTTTCATGGCCTTAGAACTATAAGTTTGCAACTTAATAAATTTCCCTTTTTAAAAGACTGTTTCATTTCTGGGCTATCACATCCCAGCAGCTTTCAAACTAGAACACTTACTTTTACAAATAATGGCTTCAGTGAAAATCCTCCTTCACCTCTTGTACATATATATGTATTTTTTAAAGGAAAATGACTCAAAGAAGAATTTCTGGGTCATTTGGTATATGTATTTTTTGCTTTGATTGCAATGCCAAATTGCCACCCAATTGCCTTGTAACAGTTTATTCTCCCACAGCAGTGTATGGGAGTATATATTTCTCAACAAATTCAACAGAACTTGATATTATCAAAATTATTAAGGTCTGCATTCTGATATGTGAAAAATAGTATCATTTAATGCTATTTCTCTGATTACTGGTGACAGAAAAATCTTATTTCATGTAGTTTTCTTTTTTATGTATTTGTAATTCGCCTGTTTAAATTTATTGCTCATTTTCTTAGAAATTTGTTGTTTTTTTTTTTTTGTATGGACAGGCACCGGGAATCAAACCCTGGTCTCTGGCATGGCAGGCGAGAACTCTACGACTGAGCCACTGTGGCCTGCCTGTTTGCTTATTTTTTAATTTATTGTTTTGTAGTTCTTTATACACTGAACACTAACCTTTTGCCTGGTATAATTTTTTCTTCTAGATATAAGGGGAGAAGTTAAATTATTTTTTTTAACTTTTGTTAAAAAATTATTTTGTTTTGCATCATTTGTTTTTTGTTTTGCATCATTTGTTTTTTCTTCCTGCTTTTACATTTTAGGGAATCAAATGCCAAATAGTTCTTTAAAAAAACTAGTAACTAGTCTGAACTACAAACAAAACACCATTGAATAAAATAATTTAGTAAAACCTTACTTTAAAAAAAATGTGTCAACCAAAGAAATGATGCAGTTTGCTTTTCTGAAGACTTGGTCAACATCTTTGATTTCAAACTATAAGGTACAACAAAAAGTAATTTAGATCAATGTTAGGGACAATTAGAACCTGATGATTTTGCTGTTTCAAACTGGCAAACAGGAACATATTGCATTCCAGCGAGGGTGGTCTCAAGACTGCGTTTACTGTGCTTTGGGCAAGTAGAATTCAGCAAAAAGACTTCTGATACTATGGCCTAGAGCTGGAACAAAAAGGCAGAAAGAAGTAAGAGATTCACTACTGTAGAAAGAATTTAAGTGAAGGTGAAAAAGAATTATAGTCAAATGCACCCAAAAGAAAAAAACAAAACAAAAGAGCCATCCATTAGCAAGGGGTAGCCTGCTCCTTCCCCTCTAAAACTAATCAAGGCAAATTATTCCATTCTTTGACTGCTCCACAGCCTCTTTAAAGAAAATGCAACTTGAGCTACAGTTAAGAACTACACGAGGGAATCAGAGTGTATGATGGTAAGGAAAAAGTCTACAAGCTTCATTGTTCCACTAGTTGTAACCCACAAAACAATTATTAAACATGCTTCTGCTCCCATACTCCTCTACTAAAATCTCTTCTGAAGATGTGTAGGGAGTGGTCCCAGTTCCTTTTAACTAACTGCCTGTTTTCCAATCCCTCCATATTTAGCACTTTCAGTGCAGGACACACTGATAAAGGTTTTTGGTTGTCGAAGCTCTTTACTTAGGGAAATTGCCAAAGGAGCAGAACTCCTTGAAGAAGTGAATGTTTCCTTATTGATATTATTAAAATTGATGTAATTGGCATAAATGCAAATGTTAACTTGCTAAAGAACCCATGAATAGTAAATGAGAAGGCAAACGTCCAGTACATGCAGCTTTAATAACCTATGATGTAATATATGTGCAGATATTGTTCTTTTTTCAAGATTGAGTCTCCTCTTTTGCGTTCACAATATGGATACAACTAAATAACACCAGGGAAAGAAAAAGATATCAATAAAATCCAAAGCCTCCATTCCCAAGCCTCTCTGTATTTCTTGGTATGAACACTTGAAATAGATGGCTGTAGTCACACTTAGGGTCATGCAAAACAAGCTGACCACTTAATCCAGATTCACTGAAACCATGGCTGTGGATGAACCATTATTTATCTTTTAGTGCCTCTTGAGTCCTCTGGCCACTCTCACTTCAGATCTTGATAACTTCAGACCATTAGGCTTTTAGGCAGGTGGCATGATAACGTTTGTAAATGACAGTGTGGATTTTCACGGCAATGTAAAGAAAGTATTAGAAGGAGGTCCAGGGACAGAACTCTTGCAACATTCCAAGCTACAGCTAAAGACCCATGATGTAATAATGGATGTGGGGATGGGGCAGATGGACATATGAAATATACAGAAGGCCAATGCCTAACAACTTAGTAAAAGATAGAAGAAAGAATTGTGGCAATGAAGAATAAATGATAATTTCCTAATGCTGCAGGTTATGTTAGTTATAACTTCAGCACATATCATGGCATTGTTTAAGCAAGTGGGGTAATAGCATCAATAGAATCAATATGCCATTCCATGCTTAATTATGTTTGAATTTATTAAAGTGTATTAATAATTACTACCCAGCATGGTAATTCAAAATATTTCAGTTTATTCCATGGTAGGGAACCTTAATATAATATTAACAACTTTGTCTCAGTTAGGGAACATGATAATAAATTGAGTTTTCTTTTGTTTCAGATCTTGTGCCTCTAAAAATATTTTGGAGACTCAGAACTGGTTCCATCCTAAGAGGCCAAATATAGGGATACTCGGAGAGTTTGCTTCAAAAAAGTATCTTCAATACACACTGGAATGATATGAATGATGGGATTTCACACCCACAGTGGGGAAGCCAGACAAGATTGTTCCAGCTAGTCAGCATGGAAGAAGTCTGGGTGTGTGCTGCAAGCAATTATCACAGAGACTGGGAAAGAAAGCAAAAGGGAAACTAACAGAGGGTCAAGGCAGAAGGTCAAGCAGAGACAGTGTCCAAATGTGAATTAGAGCTAAGCTTTTAATTTCTTCTTTAGGTTTTGTCCAAGGACTGGAAAAAGTAGCACACAGTTCACAAGGTACCTACTGATACATCCCTTCATTTTATGTGTCAAAATCTTTCTAAATTGGAATTTTTCAGAAGTAGTAACTTCCTTCTTGGGAGGGTTTTGGATTAAGATGAAATATAAATAAATGAGATGTGTAAAACAATGCCTAACACATTATAAATGTTAAATTATGTCTTTTGATTCCTGTTTTCCACATGCTTATTTACAGCTGCAAAAAAGAGACAAAAAAACTGTAAGTCTTGTTTGCAGAAGCCATGTCACCCATCCCTTTTCTTAGTAAGCCACACTCCTGCACTTTGTGATTCAAGATCCTGTTCTTAAAGACTGCAACTATCTGTTTGGTTCTCAAGTGTCTCTTCAACATGCAGACATCAGAAATCGCATGAGCTCCTACAGGCAAAAGCATTTTAAATTGTTTAAAACAAAGATACCAGATAAGATTACAGATCCATGAAGGCTAGTTGGGGGTTGTGGGGATCTCAGGAGAGCAGATTATGTCTTATTCTCTGTAAATGGAGTGTCTTTGAACTTTATTTTCTGTAGAAATTTGTAAAAAGTTTAGATTCGATTCTTTAAGAAATTTGGTATGTTTCCCTCTGTTATAGTGATAGAAGGCCTTGCAGAAATCAGATTCTTGCAAACTGCCAATTAGAAGGAATTACTACCTGTTTTGCAGATTTGACTTCAGTCATATTTAAGTAAACTAAAAGTCCCTTATCTACTTCGAGGACTGAGGCAAGTTACTGACAGGGGAAAACAGAATTCTGTTCTTTCCAGAGTATCGCTCCCTTATCTCCCATTATTCTATGTTGCTGGCAAATGTGTCGCTGGACTAAGGCTGTGAATTCTTTTGCCTGACGCACTCAATAATCAATTCCTGAGACACCAGGGTTTCAAAGAGAGAGTTTATTACTAGGTGTGTAGCAGAAGAGCAGATGGCCTGTAGGCCCAAAGTCTGTCTCCGTGAACTACAGTAATTCTGATAATTTTACTAGAAAAGAAAATGCAGAGGGCTCAGGATAATGAGCACAGTGGCCCCAGATGATATATTGAGCATGCACAGAATGATTACATGCTTAGTCACAGAACGTATGTAAAAATGGTAGAATGAGGTATAGGTGACTTTTTATCAAGCAAGCCCACTTTAGTTAGATCAAGTCTTGGTTATCAAGATAACTTTGGACTTGGGATGGATTAGTTCTGGGCTGACACAAGACCCTTAATTAACAAACATTAGGGGTTGTCTTTAAGTGATTACAGGACTCTAAAGTTGAAAAACTGGATAACTGGGTACAAATGAAGATTAGTCACAAGGTTTCTACCATCATAGGGGCAGAAGGCAAGGGCTATACAATCATTATCAGTGACCAAGGCAGCTGGATTACAATTTTTGAGATCTCAGGTATTTCCCTTTGTCTACTCTGGTATACCAGAAGGCAAAAAGGAATGTCTATGCAATGATTCAGCAATCAAAATCATCCCTTAAATCCTGATTTCTTGGTTACAAATATGAGTTCTTCACAGGTAATTTTGACCTATTCAAATTCATATTTATACCAGTTATGTTTAATAAATCTATGCCATTATTAATTCCATTGGAACAAAACTGAGAATTTCCATTCTTTCAGCTAATTACCTCTTCTATATATTTGTAAAGCACCTGTCTCATACAACCCTAGAATTAGAGACATTTGACATCAGAAGTCAACTTAAAATTGCTTAACAGAGGAAGGGATAATGAGTTGAGTTTTATTTTGTGTCAGGTAGTGTTAAATGCTCTTCTGGCATCATTTCTTACTCTAGAACAATGATTTTCAAACTGGTTTGAATTGCATCAGCTGGAGACCTTGTAGTTCAGTGAAACTGGACTCAGGCTTTGTGATCTTTATTACCTGCCCAGACTATTCTGATGCATGCCAGAGTTTGAGAAGCACTGCTCTCAAAGGTGGAAAGTATTGCACTTTCTGCATATTGAAGGAACTGAAGACCTTAGGCAGTAAGTTGGACACAGCGTAAGCAGTCAGTAGAGTGAGGACCCCAGCCTCAGCTGGCTGGCCCTGACTCAGATGTGCATTTCATGGCTCTGCATTCTGAATCAGCAGCCAAACAGGCAAAGCCCAAATCAACTCGTGAAGGCTGCTTCAGGTGCTGTGTAGAGAACCATCACCTTTTGTCCTTTTGTCCTTTTTACCCAGGACAACAGTCTTGTGGTCAGTTAGTGATGTCTGCCATGGATGCAAATATGCTCACTGTGGTATTTTGGAGCTGTACCCCAGAAAGCATATTCTTAAACCTAATCCATTCCTGTGAGTGTGAACCCATCTCAAGTAGGACCTTTTGATGAGGCTACTTCAGTAATGATACAGTCCACCTCAATCAGGTGGGTCTTAATCTTATTATTGGAGTCCTTAATAAGCATAATAAAACTCAAGCACAGAGAGAGGGAGAAAGCCACAGAGTGAGCAGTTAGAAGTTGAACATCAACAGAACTTGGAAGAGAACAGAGACCAGAAGATGCCACCATGTGCCTTGGCCTGTGACCAGCTAGCAACCAACACTCACTGGCAGCCAGCCATAAAACTCTGCAGCCTTTGGACAGAAAGCCTTGCTTTGATAATGCTTTGATTTGAACTTTCTTTTGGCCTCAAAACCTAAGCAAATAAATTTCCATTGTTTAACTTGCCCCATTTCATGGTATTTGCTTGAGCAGCCTAGGAAGCCAAAACACTCACCCACTTCAAGTTCCTTGACTTAAGAGCAGCCAGTAGCAGTTGTGTTTTCATTTACCTAGAACAAATGTCAGCTTTTTAGATTTGGGTGAAGGATAACAAGTCTGAGGAATATCTTGTATGTTCTTTCAGGGTTTCATTAAAGGGTACGTTGGTTCTGGCTCGTGCCCTGAAAGTAACTTGTCGGGTGAACTTGGCCATGATACATTTTACTGTTATTTTTTCATAGTGGAGGTGAGCTATTTGGACACAGTCATCAGAAGAGTTTCTTTCCAATCCAACATGGTTTGGACAACACTGACTTTTAGAGCTTAAGAGTGATGTTGTGATGCAGATACTCAGTGTTTGATAATTTCCAAAAACATTCAGCACCAATTTTGGCTCTGAGAACCCTCCTAAAGCAATGTACAGAAGAATGGGTAACCAGAGTAGTTACTTTAATAATGAATCTATATTTGGGGGTTGTGGGGAAAGAGAGAGGCAGTTGTTATAAGAGTGTAAGGATGTGATGAAATCTGAAAGTCTAAGATAAAATCACTTGCAATTTATATTGGATCTCTCAGACATACTGGGAAGAAACAAAATGAAGAATTTGTGTCAAAAATATAACTTATGATGGAGGTTATCTGACCCGTTTCCCTGCCATGACTTTAGGATACATTTTTTTTAATCATTCTTGTTCCTTCCTTCATTTCTCATGAAGTAAAGTGTCATGAAATTATTCTATTTATTTTGCAGACTGTTAGGGAAATAGGCTCCTGTGCACAGTTACAGCAATAGAAAATAAACTGATAAACTCCCGCTACTAGACAAAGGCCATGGATTCTTTTGCCCAAAGCACTCAATAACCAATTCTGGAGACCTGGGGGTTTCAGTGATAGAAAGAGTTTATTGCTAGGCACATAGTAAAAGAGCAAATGGCCTTTCTGCCCAAAATCTGTCTCCCCAAGTTTAGGGGGTTCTTTAGCAAAGGAAGAGGAGGTCATTTTGAATAGCAAGTTCAAAGCAGAAAAGGAGACAATGTTATTATTATCATTTCAATATAAGAACATAATCAGAAAGGAGGGGAGGCAGAGCTATTCCTTCAATAAGGTGTAAGCCAAAAGGAAGGGAGACAAGTTATCTTTCAATAGTAGAGTCTAAGCTATACAATTTACAAGTGTAGAGCACTGAAACTAGTCAATGACTGAGTTCAAATTCTTCATTAATTTTTGGGTCTTTATCCTACAAGAAACTGACCAGATAAAGGGAGCAACAGCTCTTACAGTCACAAAGGCACAAGATTTACAAACATTTCAGATGTCAGGGCAGTTGAATTATAGCTTAGAGATTTCAGGTATTCCCCTCTGTCTATTCCAAATATACCAGAAAACAAAACGGAATACCTACATAATGATTCAGTAATCAAAATCATCCTTTAAATCCTAATTTCTCAGTTACACTCTCATCCCATCCAGAAGCCCCCATGCCCTAATACTTCTAAAGAAGGTAAGGTCTTCTCCTTTCTTGGCTGTATATGCCCTGTGACCTTGGAAAAGTCACCTACATTCTTTAGGCCTCAGTTGTGTTATCTCTGAAGAGAGAATAATAACAGAATAATAACTGCATGCATCTTTTATGATGATTAAATAATAATAGGGGCAAATAAGGGCTCAATAAATGCTATATCTAATCCATACAACTGTCTACAAGGCAGAAAACCTCATCTCAAAGAACTTAAAAACTTTGGTGTCTAAGATGGCAACACTTGTAAATGCAGAGTGGAGACAAGAGCCTACATTTTACAGACTCTTAATTCTACTCCTTTCCTAAATTCTCATAGTACTTCTTTGTATTTTATGAGGCTTCTCAGGAATCCTTTCCATGGGAACAAAAAATGCCCAGTGTGCTTTAGAATCAGAAGGCTTAGAGTTCAGAGTTTTCTTGGGTCCACCCTCATTGTTCCACATCTGTGGTGCTACTTAATCATTTCAGGGCATTTAACACAGAAGACTGAAGTGGACTCATTATTGAGGGAACAGCAAGATTTTCTGTACTTAAATAGTTCTGCCTCTCAATCTTCTCTATTCAATTTCCCATCTTCATCAAAAACAAGAGGAATAGAAGAACTCTGCCCACAATCCCAAGCATTGAGCATTATCTTGTAGCCTCTCATACCATCCTCATATCTCCCATTTGATCTCTGGCTTCTGAGTTAATGGCCCCAGAGCTCTGAATATTCCCTTGCATTAGTATGCATCCTACCCTCTTTCTAACATCTAATATTTCTCATCTACTTTTTCTCAAAGCGCAACTTATTTTTGCTTTCTTTGCATTTCTCTGCTGCCAGTATCTGTCTCACTAATGTTTCTTCCAATTTTGTTAGAGGGGGAAAATACAGAAAGAACCAGCTCCCTCTGACCTCACTGTTACCCACCTTAAATCAGAGGGAAGGGACTAAAGCAAAACACACAATTACTGAAAAGAAATGTCCTTAACAGTCATCATTTCTCAACACAGCTATGACTCCAATCTACAAAGGCAGTGTTCTTTGATTACTATCATCAAAAGCCCATTACTCTAAGGAGGACAGTACACATTTTGAATGACGCTATTAAGGTGTTTTTGTGGCTGAGGTTGCTAAATAGTCACTACTTTAGATCCGACCAGTCATGCAGGGAGTATTGAAATATTTAAAATACGAGGCAATCAGGCACTGAACCTAACATTTACTCTCAGAATCACTTAGCTATATTTTATCAGCTCCCTGGTTTTCTGAATTTTCATCAATAGAACATACATCATGAAATCCTCGAGTGCGGGGGAAGGTCATAACAATACCTTCCAGTGACTTCCATGCGATGACATTAAAATCTGAAGATACATTCATTTTTTTCTGAGATTCACTCTTCCCTTGTAAAATGAGGACAGACTAAGGGTTCATCCCGAAGAAAATCAGACTCATCTTTTTTCTTTGCTCTTAACTCAAGCAGGACATGTCACCGCCTTCTGGATTCACTGTGCATGATGATATTTTCTTTCCCTCTTGTGCATTTCCCTCCCCACTGCATCCTGCTCTATTCACATATTGATCAAGTTGGATAAATGAACTCAGCATATGTCTTAAAAAATTATGACTGTGTACATTTCTTAAAGACCTTGGGTTTATATCTAGTGGTAGGTAATTCAGCCCAGAGGGAAAGCTTCACTGAGTTGATCATTTAAAAGGCACAGCTAGAGAAGCACAGGGAGACCACAGAAGTTTCACACAAAATGGATTGTTCTGGACAACTCTGCTACTTTGCAACTGTGGGACACTGGCAATTCATTAGTCCCTAGAAGACTTCCTTTATCGATCTGTAAGTTTAGGGCTAATAAAAATGAAAGATAAAATTGTAGAATGTACAGAAGAACATTTTAAATTGTCAATTACTATTATTATTACAGGTTAAAATCCAGACATTAAACTGATTTTCCGTTAAACAGCATATTTAATTGAGGTTAATGATAGTATTTTATTCATCTTTGTATAGTTTGACACCAACATATTGGTTAATAAATCCTTTTATTAAACATCCTGGCTTTATAAAGCATGTTGAAGATATGATTCTACCTCTCTCTGTATTCTCTAAATCAGACAGAGTTAATTTTCAATGTCTTCATGCGCCGGTTTGAAAGGATGTATGTCTCCTAGAAAAGCCATATTTTAATCCTAATCCCATTTTGTAAAGGCAGCTGTTTCTTCTAATCCCTATTCAATATTGTATGTTTAAAACTGCAATTAGATCATCTCCCTGGAGATGTGATTTAAGCAAGAACGGTTGTTAAAATGGATTAGCTGGAGGCATGTCTCTACCCATTTGGGTGGGTCTTGATTAGTTTCTGAAGTCCTATAAAAGAGGAAAAATTTTGGAGCATGAAAGAGATTCAGAGAGAGCAGAGCAGAATGACATAGCCACAAGACGCAGAGTCCACCAGTCAGCGACCATTCGAGATGAAGACGGAAAATGCCTCCTGGGGAGCTTCATGAAGCAGGAAGCCAGGAGAAGAAGCTAGCAGATGACACTGTGTTTGCCATGTGCCTTTTCAGATGAGAGAGGAACCCTGACCATGTTCATCATGTGCCTTTCCAGATGAAAGAGAAACTTTGACTGTGTTAGCCATGTGCCCTTCCACTTGAGAGAGAAACCCTGAACTTCATGGGCCTTCTTGAACCAAGGCATCTTTCCTTGGAAGCCTTTGATTGGATATTTCTATAGATTTGTTTTAATTGGGACATTTTCTCAGCCTTAGAACTGTAAACTAGCAACTCATTAAATCCCCCTTTTTAAAAACTGTTCTGTTTCTGGTATATTGCATTCTGGAAGCTAGCAAACAAGGACACTTCATTTGTAAAAACAGAAATTAACAATGCCTCTTCCAAGGTATTGTGCTAGGGGACTGGCACATGTTATAGATATTTAAAAAAATTTTTTTTTCCTAAATCACTTAGGCTTTAGCTGCATGTATTAATTTGAAATAAAAATATTTAGAAACACACTAGATTTTAACATTCAAAATGAAGGGAAGCAATGGCAATTACAATACAGATTTATCTGACTGGAACCATTATAAATATACACCAGCATAATCATAAACAAAATCCATATAAGGTGTTAATATTTATACATCACCTGATTGCTAGTAATTGTTTTGGCTTGAGTTACGTGATTGATGACTACTACACCCAATTCTCAAATATTTTTTTATCTTTTTCAGTTTCTGAGGCTGTGGACTAAGGACATATGCTATCATTTTGTGCTTGTGAAGAAGTGAGGCATTGGCTGAATGTATTTTATTGAACCAAGATTTGAAAGAATAGAGAGACATTTTTATTTGAACATGAGACATGTAGTTCTCATCTGAGGCAAAATTGTGCAATCAGGACTCTTCTTACTACAAAATTTTCTACAAATGTGATTCTACAGAGTTCTGATTCCTTGGAATGTTAATAAGTGTTATAAGAGAAAAAATATCTGTGGAATATAGAATACAGCCGTGAAGGAATACAATACCTTTGATATCCTGGTAAGATTCCTGAGAAGACTAGAATATGGGGTGTTTCTCAAATGTGTTAAGCCAAGCAAAATGTGGCTGAAGAAAGCAGGACATAGGTGACCTTTATTCACAACCCTTTTTTCCTGGTCACCACAGGGGCAGTTACCTGCACTCAGCTTCCTCTCAGATTTAAATTGATTCAAACTCTTTGAAGAATAAGTCAAGATGGTGGACAGGACTGAACCCAAAGATTTCCCCTCAATTCTGGCTCATGTTCCATAAAATGATGTAACTATAATATAAATTACCTAAAAACTCCATAATGATCCAAGGCTATCCACTCCAGCTAACTTTCTATTTCCCTCCCTGTTGCTCATAAAAGAACAGCTTCCCCTACTCCCACCGTACCTTGCCAAATCATGACTACATAGTCTTTCCAAAGATCTTTGCATTTACCACTTCTTCTCTCCATTTATATTCAGGCTTCCTTCCTTTGTTTCATCCACACAACTGTACAAATGTCCTACCTGCAGATATGCCTCACTCTCCATCCAATGGAAATTGACACTCCCAGTTATTGTCTATTTCTTATACTTCTTCATGACTCACACTTATACTTCTTCTCTCCATCATTTCCTCTCTTCTTTACCCCTTCCCTTTTCCTCTCTGTATCTCTCTCACTCTTTCTTTGTCTTTCTCTCTCTCCCCACTTAAAGGACATCATTGGTCAAACATATTTATGAGTCTGGCATTGGACTGCCTCTGTCTCTCCCTATATATATTGTAATTGTTTATTCCCCAGTCTGAGCCATAAGGTCAAGTTTTTTCTCTGGTTCACTGCTGAATTTCCAGCCCTAGAACAGTATTTGATGCATAGAAGATACTCAATAAGCAATTGTTGAATAAACCTTGTATAGGGAAAAAAGAAAAAGTGCCATTGGCAGGGCATTAAGGTTGAAAAATTTCCAAATTTAGAAAGCAGAAATGGTCATAAACATAGAAATTAAAGAAAGAAAATAGCATAGACCAAAACACAATAAAGAGAAGTTTGTGGGAACATATTATCAGATGTAAGCTTCAGAATACTGTGTATAATTACTCAGAGAAGATAAACCTACAAGTTCCTCTCCCCAACTATTCATTGTTCACACAAAGTAGATGTCTTCAATGGCTTTCTTCAAGAAGCAGGATCAGTGAGAACAGAGCGCTGGGAAACAATGACATCAAGGTGGGAGGAGAGGAAGACATCCTCAACACCCAGAAGGAAACCTGAAAGTATCACCTGAAGCATGTCTCCTATCTACCACCACCACCACAAGAATGCTTTAGCGCATAGCACAGGCAGCTAAGCAGCTCTCTGCAAAAATAGAATAAGACTCACTAAGCCTTTAAGTATTATAAGTAACAATATGAAAGTAACCAAAATCACCCAAAAAGGACACTGAATAGCTGAAGAATACTTATCTTCAAAGAGATTCAGATGATAGTGCCTATGGTTTACAAATTATCAAATATAGTTATTAGAAGTTAAGAATCTGTTCCAAAATTAAGATTAAAAATACTTAACAGGCAGGATGTTGAGAATTGATGCAACTAAAGGTGAGCTAAGAAGTTGGAAGATCAATCAAAGGAATATTTTCTAGAATGTAACATAAATGGATTAGAATACCATTTGTCTGAAAGGAAATTTAGAAAAGTAAATCAGATTATATACCCAAATCCTCTGGATACAAAGATAAATAAGGTTTATATACATGTCTGTATTCAAGAAATTTAGCATGTAATTGAGAAAACAATACTGAAATGTGCAGAAAAGCACTGAACAATTACAGAAGAATTTAGGGAATTGAATCCAAAAAACAAAACAAAACACAAAAATAACAATACTGATAAAGGCAGGATGTTCCAAAACACTAGGGACATCATGGTGTGACTACAAGACTTATTACAAGAAATGTCTTGTTTTCATCTAGTAATTGCACCCTAAAGATGTGTTTCAGTCTGCCAAAGCTGCCAGAATGCAACACACCAGAGATGGGTCAACTTCTAGTAAAAGGATTGCTTTATTTAGTTAAAAATTTGTAGTTCTTCAGAGGAAAGGCAGCTAACTTTCACCTGAGGTTCTCTGTACATGGGAAGGCACACAGTGAGGTCTGTTGACCTTCTCTCCTGGCTTTTGGGCTCCAACAGCTTTTCCCTGGGTGATTCCTTTCTTTATCTCCAAATGTCTGGGCTGAGCTGCTAGTGCTGAGATGAGGTGTGCTGAGTTGCTAAACTTTCATCTGACCTTTCACTTTTAAGCCTCCAGCTAATTAAATTTAACCTCACTCATTATGAAAGGCACTCCTCTTAGCTAGACTGAAAATGTAATCAGCCGTAGAAGAACTTTGCATATGATGATTCAAGGCAATAGAAACAGAACAATGGGACATCATCACCTGGCCATGCTGATACCTGAACTTAACTACCAGAAGATGTCCTTAGTGTTTTGTTGAACATTTCTACTATTCCAGTCAAATGAACCCAAGACACCTTTCCTATCTCTCTCTATTAACAAGACTGGTTGAAAATAGATGTCAATGAGTCCTGAATGCATGTTTTTGAAATGGCACTAGACTTTTGAGACAAAGACAGCAGAGGGGATTACTGAAAATGTCTTCTTCCCAAAAAAAGAATATTTCATATAAGAGAGACACAAGTATCACCTGCCAGGAGAATGATTTTCTTCTTCCCACACATTCCATCAGGACACACATATAATTTATTGATGGAATTTATTTCTTGATCTTCTAACCTGAGAATAATTTAACCAAAGGAAATTTAAACTGCTTACATCTGATCCCCTTAACTCTCTCCAGTGTTCTACAAGAATTTGAGTGTCCACAAAGCTGACCTAGCATTCACAATCAATGAGTAGGGACTCTTGTTTGTCCTGGAAATCACACAAAGGCAACTTCAAAGGATTCAAGTTATAGTAGAAAATTAAACCTTATGATATGTGAATGGTGCCTGAGCCAGGGTCAAAGAACTGTTTCTCCCTTCACTTGGTAATTTGAGCAACTTGTTTTCATTAAATGTCACTGAATACACTCAACAGCTCTTTAGGAGATCGAATGCTGAATGGGAAAGATCATTAAAAAGTGATGTGTGGCTATAAAACTAGGAAATAAACCTATTAAACAGGGAGAAACCGCACGGATGAGGAGCATACATCCTCATTCATTTTGTAATTTGGGTTCAGAACATCAAAAATTTCATGAAATGATGTGGAAAAAATGATCTGCACACCCTGTAACCCTAATATGCTCCCTCAGACACAACTCAGTCTTTCCCTGATACTGTGGTATCAATGTGGGAGGTGTGAGAGATACTAGATATATAAGAAATCTCCCTTTTCTTTGGAACTTTCAAGCAGTTTAAGAAATAAAACCTTCAAAATTGCTAGTTTCCAACCATGCAGTTATTTTTTTCCATAAATTGTCGTAGACCATTAAGTACCATCTTCTGCTAGGCATGGAGACTGCTGGGGGGCAAGGGCAGTGCCAAGAGAAGTAAACATCTTTTTTCACAAGAGCATGATTATTAATCTAAACATAATTGGAGCTAGATCAGGAATATAAAGCTCAGTCTGCCACATCTTGCGACAATAGTTTGGCGTAGAGGATTTTCTGATGCCTAAAGGGTGTTGGGGACATTAAAACTTGTTTGAAATCATCTAAAGTAAGAGAACAGAATGGTTTGGATTTTTTTTCTATGTCACAGAATTCAATTAGAATTCTTTCTTCTATTGCTTATTATTTACATAACCTTGAGTCACGTAGCTAAACTCTCCTTGTTTCAAGTTAGAGGTGTTATGATAGTTTTTTAATACGGTGTATAAAAAAATGCCTGACATAGTGAATGATACATAAAAGATACCAAGATTGCTAAAAATGGGGAGGAGGAAGTGGAGGCAGTTGTGATGGTGGTTTATTCGCAACCAATAAAGTATCTAAAGGAATTAAAGTCTCCAGTAGCCTCTCTATAATAGCAAATACAGTCCAAATTGACTATTCCTTGAAGATGACTTTTAATTAATCCCCCACATGTTCCTAGTACTAGCTCACAATATTTTATTTATAAAATAGTTCCTCCCCATTTGTATAAATCTCCTAACAATTATGGGGCATAAATAAAATTGGTTTATGTTAATACTAAAAAACAAAAAACAAAAAACAAAAAAATAATAATTCCTCTCCAGTTGGTCTCCATTGTTCCTAGAAATGCCCTCCATTTTATAATCAAAATACTGTGGTTCAAATTAATCTACCAATGAGTTTTCATATGTTCCTTTTTCTCTTCTTTTGTGCAACTCTTCCATATGATGTCTTAAGGCAAATAACCAGCCTTAACTGAAAGCAGTATGACAGATAATCACTGATCATTGCAATACCAGGAACATTTTAATGTGGTTAGAGCACTGTTAATGATCTAAAATATATAATGCTTTTTAATGCAAAAATTGCTTCTCATTAGTTATGTCCCCTAGAGTAGCAAACTTAATAAGTAATGGCTATTTAATTTTTCTTTTAATGAAAAATAAATAGAATTATTCACTAGACCTTAATTTCTATTTTGTTGATGACTTTTTCTAATGCAAAGTAGGAAATGATACTCTCAGAATCAAAAGTCCAGTTTTTTCTTTCATTCTTTGATTAAAGCATTCTTTTTTTTTTTTCATTCTTTGGTAGACCTTCATTTATTAAGCCAAATGGGACCCACGCTGATTGTAAAACATTGTAAGAAGTACCTTACCCTTGGAAAGCACAAATCTACGTGAATCAGACACATAAACAGTCAATTAACCATCGTGTGATAAATGCTGGATAGAAGTGGAAAAACCTAGGAAAAAGAGTTCTTGGAAGGAATAAGATAATATGAATAAACATATAGAAAGTAAAAAAAAAAGGGGGTAGATGGATAGATTGGTGTATAGATAATAGATAGATAGGTATAAATGAAGGAAGGAAGGAAGAAAGGAATGAATGAAGGGTTTTAGTTTCCTAGGCTGCTCAAACAAACACCATGAAATGGTTTGGGTTCAATAATGGAAATTTATTCACTCATGGTTTCAAAGTCAGAAAAATATCCAAATCAAGCCATCATCAAGATGATATTTTCCAAAAACTGTGATATTCTGAGGCTGGCTTCCAGTGATCCTTGGTCCCTTTGCCAAGGCATATTGTGGCATTTCCTTCTTTTCCACATTCCTTATCATCATCTTGCTTACTGAGGCTTTATTTGTCTGCATTTCATTCTTTTTTAAAGGACTTCAGTAACACAATTAAGACGCATCCTGATTGAGGTGGGCCACACTTTAACACAAGTAACCTTATCATATGGTCCAACTTACAATGGGTCTACACCCATAGGGATGGATTAACTTTAATAACATGTTTTCTTTTTTCTTCTTTTGGTGGGGGGGGGGGGGACATGGGCAGGCTCCGGGAATCGAATCTGGGTCTCCAGCATGACAGCAGAGAATTCTGCCACTGAACCACCATTGCACCACCCAATAACATAGTTTTCAGGGGTACCTGCTGTTACAAACCACTGCAGGAAGAAAAGAGAGAATAATGGATAAAAATACAGACATATGCATAGATAAAAAGTCTTATTATATTGTAGTTTAAATTTGCGTTTCCTTCTTTGAATGTCTTTTTTGTGAACCATTCAAAATTTTTGCTCTTTCCATTCATTTATTTTTATATTTTAATTTACAGAGCATAGAATTCATTTGGGGGTGCACATCTATGAATTTTAGCTCAAGATTAGATTCATGTAATCAGGATACCGAACAGTATCATCATTCCAAAATATTTTCTCAGGCTACCCCTAAACATGGACATCCATTAATATGCTTTCCATCTCTATCTTCCAGAGTGACTTATAAATCGAATCATACAGTATCTAATATTTTGTCTTGATTCATTTAGTAAGCGTAATGTCTTTGTGCTTATCCAAATTATGTATACCAGCAGTTCACTTATTCTCATTGCTGAGGAGTATTCCATTATGAGTATGTACCACAGTTTGTTTATTCACTCAATGAAGGACATTAGTGAAGGACATTATTGGCAAATAAGAAAGGAGCTGCTATATACATTTTCATATATATTACTGAGTGAATTTAGATTTTCATTTTTCTAGGGTAAATTTCTAAGAGTGGTATTTCTCAGTGTCCTGGTTTTTACTGGGTGCCCACCCCCTCCCTTATTGAGTTCTAAGAATTATTTATATATTTTGGACACAAGTCGTTTACCAGATGTGGTAGGCTGAAAAAGCCCTCCCCTACAACCCTTGCCAAAGATGTACTTAATCCCTAGACTCTGTTGTAGCAGGCAGGCCTCCCCCTCTTTCTGGTTCAGCTGTGCTCTCTGTGGAAAATCCCCAAACCCCCTCTCCTGACCTTCAGGAAGGGGTAAAACTGCAGGCAAGTGAGATAAGACACATTCCTAGGATAGAAACCCCCTCCCCTAGCCTTCAGGAACTGGTGAAAATGCACGTAGGCAAAGTAAGACATTCCTGGGGTGGGGTCCCTCAACGGTGGTCTTTAACATATCATGCAGTCTATAAAAGCTAAGGTTGCCTTTTGTTCGGGGCTCAGACTTTCAGAGGCTACTTGGCTGAGCCCTATGGCCACAGCAAATAAAACCTGCTTCCCAAAACTACAGTGTCATTTTATAAGGTGAAAGGGATTCTGCAGATGTGATTAAATTAAGGATTTTGAGAGGGGGATTATCCTGAATTATCTGGAGAGAGGGAATTTAATTCCTAAGAAGTATTCTAGAAGAAACCAGCCCTGGCAGCAACTTCACTTTACCCTAAACCCATTGACTTTAGTCCCGTGAAAGAGTTTTCAAATTTCTGGCTTCTAGAACTAAGAGATTAGATTCATGTTGTATTAAATCACCAAGTTTGTGTTAATTTGTTATGACAAAAATAAATTAATATATCAGCTATGTGATTTTCAAATATTTGCTAATGCTCCATGTCTGTTTTCATTTTCTTAGAAGTTGTTTTTTAAAGGACAGTTTTATCTTTGATCAAGTTCATTTCATCTTGTTTTGTTTCTTTGTTTTAGAGTTCATGTTTTTACATTCCATCTAAGAGATCTTTGTTTAATCTAAGGCCAAAAATATTTTCTATGTTTTCTTCTAATGAGTATATTATAGTTTTATTTTTGATTTTTACATTTAAGTATATTATATGTTTTAAGTTAATTTTTGTATATGATACAAGCTGAGGTCAAGGTTGCTTTTTCTTCTTATTTGTGTTATGTTTGTGATGCCCAATTATTCCAGCACAATTTGTCAAAAATTATTTCTCATTGAATTTGGCATCTCTGCCAAAAATCCATTGACCATAAATATGGGAGTCTATTTCTGGATTGCCTGATCTCTTCCAATATGTCTAATATGTTTCATTTTATTTTGTAGCATTAGAGTAAATCAAGAGTTCACTACTTGAACTATTGTAAATGTCACAATTTTTAAAAGCGAATTTTCAATTGTTCATTGCTAGCATATAGGAACATATTTGATTTTCTATGTTACTTTCAATCTTGGGAACTTGGTAAACATACTTGTTAGTTATAACAACTAAACCGTAGAGTCTTTATTATTTCCTATCTGTACAATCATGCCTACAAATGTAGTTTTACTTCATTCTTCTCATTACACGTACTTTTCTCCTTTCTTTTCTTAAATTAATTCATTTCTTAAGACCTCTGTTCTAATGTTGAATAAAAGTGATGGGAAGAAGAATGCTGCTGAAATTATGGGGAAAAAGAATGTTTCAACAGTAAGTAAGCTTTTGTGCTCTAGTATTTTTGGTGCTACTCCTTAGCAGATGGTACATATTCACTTCTATGTCTAGCTTGCTAAGCATTTTCATAATGAATGTGAATCGAATTTTGTCTGATGCTCTCTCTGTATCTCTTGAGATGTATGTATGTTTTTTTCTCCTTTATTTAAAATGATTTTCAAATGCTAAACCAGCCTTTTGTTCCTGGGATAAACTCCTTTTGGTCATGATGTATTATTATATACATCATGTTATATATATAACATATGTTATGTATATGATATATACATATTATGTACATCATTAATATAATATATTAATATTATATATTAATTTACTTTTTGTCTTTTTTTGCTTAATTTATCTGTCCATACCCTGGATAAAAGAAGTGTCAGTTACAAAATTTTCACAGTCACATAGTCACATCTTAAAAGCTCTATAATTATTCAATCATCTTCAAGAATCAAGGTTACTGGATTACCGTTCAAGAATTTCAGGTATTTCCCTCTAGTTACTCCAGCACACCAAATACGGAAAAAGGGTATCTACATGCTGCATAAGAATAACCTTCAGAGTGACCTCCCAGCTCTATTTGAAATCTCTCAGCCACTGACACTTTATCATTTTCTTTTTTTTTTTTTCCCCATTTTTCATCAAGAAGGTTTTCTCATTCACATAATACCTGAGCCAGGCTCAACCCCTGTAGTCATGTCCCACATAGTGGGGGGAGGGCATTGAACTCACCTGTGGAGTTGGCTTAGAGAGAGATGCCACATCTGAGTGACAAAAGAGGTTCTCTGGGGGTGACTCTGAGGCCTAATCATAAATAAACTTAACTTCTTCTTTACAGGAATAGGTTTCATAAGGGCAAGCCCCAAGATTGAGGGCCTCTCCCATCAAATTGGAAGTCCCCAATGCTTGCAAGAGGTCTTCCTCATATGGGGAAGTTCAATATTTTCGCTTTAATCACCAGTCCCTGAAGGGGCCTTTGCAATTACTATTTGTCTTCTTTCCAGATTACTCTGGGATATGTCAGGGCATCCCACAAACCTGTACAAACAATAAGTTCTCACTCCCTATTCAAGTTTCCATGTAATTACGGTGCTTGAATAAACTGACTATACATGTTATATCAGATAGTATGCTGCTGAAAATACAAATTTTGCACAACATAAATGTATCTTCCTTTGGCCTCATACAGATATTGAAGTTTGAAAATGCAGTCAGTATCATAATTCTGCTTTATCACTGTCCTACTTGTATCAGCTTCATTCATATCTCTAATTGAAGTCTGATCATTTTTCAGTGTTTTTAACAGTTGCTGTATTAGATAATGTTGACTTTCACAGCAGCAGAACTCCAGCTCTGAGTCTCAGGTGTCAAACAAGTATCTGAAGTTCCAAGGAATGACCAGATTATACACAAAGAGTTTGACATCTCAGAATTTAAAAATAACAATTACAACTCTAGAATAAGTGTGACTGCTGTAAGAGCTTGCAATCTAGGAACTTTTACAATTGGGCTTCACCTGGTAACCGATGCTCTCAAATTCAGTTCTCAGAGTTTTACATTATAGTTAGTCCATATTAGTAAGGCATAATAATATTTGCTTTTTCATTCCCAGATTATTTCATTCAACATAATGTCTTCAAGATTCATTCACCTAACTGCATGCCTCACAACTTCATTCCTTCTTACAGCCACTCAACAGTCCTTTGATGTTTACACCACAGTTACCCCTTCCATTCTTCAGTTGGTATACCCTTGGGTCACCTACATTCATTGCAAATCATGAACACTGCCAAACACCAGTGTGCAAATGTCCATCCAAGCCTCCACTCTCAGTTGCTACAAGTATACACCTAACTATGGGGTTGCAGGATCCTGCAGCAATACCACCCTTAGCTCCTATGGAGCCACCACACTACTCTCCAGAAGGCTGCATCTCTCTTCTTCCCTATCATCAGTGAATAAGTACATCTGTTTCTCCACATTTTCTCCAGAACCGTATCTCTCTGTACATTTTTAAACAGTTTTATTCACACATCATATAATCCAACCAAAGTTAAAAATAAATGGTACCCAGTATAATCACATAGCTTTGCCTTAAGTTTCCTTTTGCACTTGAAACTAATAAGCATTTAGTACATGTTGGATGGAATATTCTATACATATCAATTTGGTCTGATTGTATTAAAGTATCGTTCAAGTCTTACATAGTGTTACTACTCTTTCGTCAACTTGTTCTATCAATTATCTTTTACATTCCTTTATTCTACTAATGTATTTTTCCCTATCCCTGGTAACATTAGTCATTCTGAAGCTTATTTACTTAGTGCTTGGTAGGTTCTTGAAAAATCCCTCTTTTTTTGCCATTGAAATCATTAATTGCCTTTTGCCCAACATCTGTAAAAGTTGTCTCTTCTGTTTTTCTTTCTTTTGTTTTCAGTCATATATGGCAAGAAGTTAATTCTGCACCTTATTATTTCCTCTTGGACAGATTCCAAAGTTCTCCATCTTCAGTTTGGAAGGTTATTTCATTGCATAGCTAATTCTAGATTCAAAGTATTGTTTTCCCATTAAGGAATTTAAAAATCCCCCTCCCATTTCTTCTGTCCTACAATATACCCTTTATACATGTTTGGTTTTTAAGATTTTACTTTTATTATTGGTTTCCATCAGTTTGACTATGATATGCCTAGGCATTTTGTTTTGTGTGCTTTTTAGTATCCATCCTGCTTGGGGTTCATAAAACTTTTTGGTTCTGCGCATTGATGTTCTTCATCAGTTTGGAAAACATTTCATCCATTGTCTTTCAAGTATTTTTTTCCACTTCCATTCTCTCTTTTGTCTTCTTCTAGGACCCCAATTACATGATTATTGTACAGTTTAAAATTATTACATAGATCGGAGATACCCTGTCTACTTTTTACCCTCTTTCTATTCTATTTTCAGTTCAGGCAATTTATATTGGCCTTCCTTAAGGTTCAATGTGTTTATTCTTCTATTAAGTTATTGAATGTATTATTAGTTTCTGATATACTTTTTTCACACCTGGCTTTTCTGCTTAATTCTGTTTTTATTCTTTTGTTTGATTCTTTTTTTATAGCTTCTGTCTTTCTGCAAGAATCTCTTTCCTGTTTATGTGGGTTGTCTACATTTCCCACAAGATCTTTATATAGATTTATTATTGCTATTTTTAAGTCCATATTGAGGCAAAGCTGGACCCATCTTTGGATCTGCCTATGTTGACTCTTTCTCCTCTTGAATATAGCTATTTTCTTGATTCCTCATATGCTTTATGAAATTTTACTCTTTGCTGAAATTTTGTGCAATTGAACTGAAGTAAATTTATCTGCAAAGAAGAGCATATACATTCTTCTTTCATGTGATGGGTCTGACTTCAAATGCTTTCCCGGTGGGATCAAGACTTTTCCTTTATAATTCATGGAATTTGAACATTGGTTTAGTTCCAAATATTTCTCGATTGCATAAAGACTAGCAACTAGCTTTCTGAATGGTATAAAATCTCTTTCTGCTTTACAATCTCACCGTCCACTTGTGGGGTCACTGGGGAGTTGTTTTTATTCTAGAGCTATGACCCTGCCTCTCTGGACCTCAGGAGAGTTCTCTCCATCCTACTGGCCTTCCTCAAATCTTTGAAAGTCTTCTCCAAGCACTTGGAGGACATTTTGCTTCTGGGGGGTTGCAGGCTTTATAAACCCATTAGCTTTTCCCTCATTCTTTGCTGTTTGTTCCCATGTCCTTGGTGAGGCCCTGTGGGAAAGAAGGGTTGACTGTCGGGAAAAGATTCACTTTATGGCTAGGGCTCCATGTATTCTCTCTCTCTCTCTCTCTCTCTCTCTCTCTCTCTCTCTCTCTCTCTCTCTCTCTCTCTCTCTCTCTCTAACTCCATTATTTCTTCTGCACCATCATGAGTGATAACGGACAGTTTTGGAATATATAGAATACTGCATAAGAATGCAGCATAGAATCACAAAATACTTGAAAGTAAGTAAGGTTACCTTGACCCTATACAGCTCTCTCTTACTTTGGTCAACTCTACAGGCTATTATGAGCTGCTACCCTAAAATGTATCACTAGGATCAACTTTCTTTCAATTGAGAGGCAATATTGTTCACTTGAACAAACATGAACTGAGTACATCTTCTGTGGCAAGGCCTGGGATGGGTGCTGGGAAACAAAAAGGGACCAATTTAATTGCTGTCCAGAAGGAGGAATCACTTGCATGTAGAGATAATACCAAGTGTTATAGTTTGCTAATGCTGCCAGAATGCAGTATGCAAAAAATGGAATGGCTTTTATAAAGGGAATTTATTTAGTGACAAATTTACTAATTTGGAAAGGCACATGGCAAAGTCTGCTGGACTTATCTTCCAGCTTCTGGGTTCAAACTGCTTTCCCTGGGATGGTTTCATTCTCCATCTCCAAATGTCTGGATCTAAGCCTACTCTGAGCTCTAAGCTGAGGTGTGCTGGAATACTGAGATCTGCTGAGCTCTCTTCTGACTCTCTCTTTTAAGCCTCCAGCTGACTAAATTAAAAATCACTCGCTGCAGAAGGCACTCCCTTTAGTTGGCCACAGATGTAATTACCTATAGATGAATTTCACATACTGATGTTTTAAGTCCACAGCAGTAAAACAACTGGGCATTATCACCTGGCCAAGTTGACACCTGAACCTAACTATTTCACCAGGATAATGCAGAATGGAACCCAGAATTTCCCACCCTGGGTGATTCATAGAAATCTCAAAGGGGAAATGGCAACTCTGCTCATTGCTTTTAAGATTAAATAGTAGGTAAAGAAAAATGAGTTAAACAGGGGAGGGGTATAATCATGGAAATAATGAGACAGAAAAGACCATTGTTTATCCATGAGTAAGTTTAGGGCTGTCTTTCTCAGATCTTTTACCCCAGAATTAGTCATAAGTTCTCTTGTAACCTATGTTCAAGGCCAGACCAAACCCAACTGTGTCTGGGAATAATGGTAACTACTATGATGTACTGCTATTCCAATATGCCATAATGTGATTCCTTTTACTTCTACTCTCAACAATCTTGATCTCTACATAGTAAATGCCTCATTCTACATCTGAGAAAACTGGGGTTCAGAGAAGACCACAAGCTGTTAAGTAGCATTTCTGGAATTTGAAATCATGTCTGCCAGGTGGTCTCCACAACTGCTCTCTGTCCCTAGGTTTGGATTCCACCTTGATCTTTCCATTGTTTCTAGTGACTGGAATGCCTAAACCACTAAAATTTGACCTTTGCTACAAACTCTTCTGTGAGCCTCCTGGGTTCCTGGGTCTGATTATTCCTGTTGGTATTGTCTGCTGAGCATCTCTTTGCAAGAATGGGTTTGCTTCCTGATTCTTATTTCTGGCAGGAGTCAGGAATCCAGGGTCACCACTAATTGATCCCCAATTTTAATTTGACTTTCCTCAAACCAGGAAATTGAGTCCCAAAGATGTATCATTAAATATGAAATTAAATATTTGAACTAGATCACCCAGGGAATACATTGCTGATTTGAAATTGATTAAACATAGTGTACCATTACAACCATTTATAATAGCTGTGATGAAGAACATTTATACCCTGCAATGTTACTCTTTTTTTGCTTCTGAGGGAAATGTCTCTTGGTCTTAACGTGCAATAAAATTGTAAATGTCTATATTCTTAGCCAGTGCTTCCATGAAACTTGGTATTTTCCATTCCTTTCTCTTCCTGCCCAGGGCTAAATTAAGGAATCATCTTGACTTTCTCAGATTGAAGCTCTCATACTCAGAGGGACTAAGTCTGCAGAGTCAGAGAAGTCAGATATTTCCAAAGTGTATTCCCAGACCACCAACAGCATAGCTATCAACTAGGAACTTCTTAGAAATACAAATTCCCGAATCCTTCCCTAAAAGTACTGGGTCAAAGCTCTGGGGCAGGTCTAACAATGTGTATTTCAATAAATCCTCCATGTGCTTTTGATACCTAGTCAAGTTTGAGAGTGATTGATTCAGAGTGAAGTGGTTCCTATAAACACAGACTGGGATGGGGGGCCTGGGGTTACAGAAAGGCCAATTGTCAACCCTGTGAGCGGTGGTAGGAAGCCTTCTGAAGGCAGTGGATAGCTGAGCTGAACTCTGGAAGTGACATAAGATTCTAGAAGATGGAATGTACACAGAGGGAGCCTGGACCACTTAGAAAATTCCAAACAACTCAACTTGGCTCAAAAAGATATAAAATGAGGTGTAACAAGTGACAAGGCTAGAGAGGTGGCCTGCAACCAGGTCATGAAGTAAGAAAAATGACATGATCAGAATATACTTATTTTAGAGAGATCATTTTGTCTGCAGTTCTTAGAACAGATGAATATGCAAGAACTGGAAAGAGGACTGTAAACCAGTCCATGGGAGATGAACCAAATTAGTTACAGTTGGATTGTAAGAAGTCTTGGAATCAAGAGATATTTAGGAGGTAAAAGCCAGCAGAACTGGTGCTTGATTGGCTTCTGAAATTTGAAATTATGGCATCATTCACTGAAGTAGAGATCTTAGATGGAGAACTAAATTTGGAAGGAAGTATGATAATTTTCTTTTTAGATATGAGCTTGCTGTACCTGCGGTAATTTGTATGTGTATAAGTATATATATATATATATATATATACACATATACACACACACATATAAATACAAATATATATATATTTATAAATCCACTTCATATACTAATAAATAAAGTATATGATATAAAAGTAGCAATAATAATGATAGACCACTGCTCCAATTGCTTTGCATGTTTTAGCTTATTTAATCTTACAACAACATCATGCGGTAGAAAAAGAATTTAAAAGTCACTGACCTATTTTCAAGGATAAGAATGTGAATTTATCTGCTAAAAGTGAGGAGGGCAGTGTCAAGAAATCCAGGCTTAAAACACTTAATCTCATCCTAGCACTGGCATTTGTTTGTTAGTAGATTTACTACATCTCTCTTGTACCATACACCCTTGTCATAGCCACATTATTGCAGGCTCACTAAAACATAAGGGCTGCATTCTGCATTGGACTTCTCCAAGAAAAGAGGGCATAAACTGGACACAAACACTAAAATGTTGAATTTGTTTCCAAATTCTTTTGAAGTGGCGTTTAAATACCATCTCTTGTGCTGAAGCAGTATTTAATGCATGTGGGCAAACTTTGTGTTTTAAAGGGCAATAATTTGTGCTTATGGATAGCTCCTCCCAAATTAAATGGCAGAACTCTATGGAGCTGAAATTATGCTCATCTTTCTTTTTTTAAACTAATTGTGCTTTCCAAATAAGGCAAATATTCCAATCAGCGAATTCTTATTCCCTGGGCTTTAAGGTTTTTGATAAAAATTAGTGAAGGGTTATGTCATGGTCAGGTTCATGTGTCAACTTGGCCAAGTGGTGGAATCTGGTTGTCTGGTTGGGCAAATGCTGGCTTGTCTGTTGCAATGAGGACACTTCATAGAATTAAATAATGATCATGTCAGCTGCATCCACAGCAGATTCCATTTGTAATCAGCCAAGGGTAGTGTCTTCTGCAATGAGTGATGCTCAATCTAATCACTGGAAGCCTTTTAAGGAGGATTCAGAACAGACAGGCTCTCTTCCTGCTTCAGCTGGTGAGCCTCTCCTGTGGAGTTCGTCCAGATCCTCCATCGGAATTGTCGGCTTCACAGCCTGCCCAGCAGATCTTGGACTCTGCATTCCCATGGTCATGTGAGACACTTTTATAAATTTTATATTTGTGAACATTCCCTGTTGATTCTGCTTCTCTAGAGAAACCTAACTAATACACCTTGGTGCCAGGAGTGGTTCTTAAGAAACAGAATCTTAAAAATGGGTTTTTATGAATGTTTTCCTACTCTGACTGGATTCAAAGGCACTAAAGACTCTGATTCCCATAATCAGAATGACACTCCCAATCCATGGAGTGAGTTGGTAAAAGAGATAGTCAAAATATCACCATTCGATTGTTCTAATGCTTCGCTTATATGAAACCAGGCTCTGGGGGATAACGTTTTTGACACCTTTACAGAGGTTTGTGGAAAAAAGAGGTACAGAGATGTTGGCTGTTTGTTGTTAGACACCTGGCTACATTAAGGAGTGAAAGGGATGGGCTTAAGGCTTTAAACAAGAAGCTTAAGCACCATCTGACAGATGTAGACGTTTCTATGGGTATCCTGAAGGAAAATCTTATTTCCTGTAGCCATAGACTTGAGATCTCTGAAAATCAGACTCAGAATCTTACTGTTAGTGTAGCAACTTTACAACATAAACTGAAATCTCAATGTTGCATAGTGTCTGCTGTTAAATTGAAGGCCTTGTTTGGAAAGAAGTGGGACCCTGAAAAATGGGATGGCGACATATGGATTGAGAATGATGTTGGGGGTGAGGTTGAAAACCTAAGTCACGCTGAGTCTTCTCTAGATAACCCTGTAATAGTTTGCCCTGAAGACATAACCGTCCCACCTCCAGCCTGCCTTGAGGAGTTGGCCACCCAACCTCCTCCTGAAGGGGTTAGCCCTAGAGTGATTAATCCTGTTTCACCAGATGAAACTGCAAATGAAGGCCATGAAGCAAATGGCTTGGAAGATATTTCTAATTCTTTTCATGACCCACCTCCACCCCTCATTTGTTCCAGACCTATAACTAGACTAAAGTCCCAACAGGCCCCTAAAGGTGAGGTACAAAGTGTCACACATGATGAGGTACGTTATACTCCAAAAGAACTGTGTGAGTTTTCCAATTTATATAGATAGAAATCAGGGGAATATGTGTGGCAATGGATTTCAAGGGTGTGGGATAATGGTGGGAGGAATATAAGGCTGGATCAGGCTGAATTTACTGATATGGGCCCACTAAGCAGAGATTCTGTATTCCATGTAATAGCTCAAGGGATTAGAAAAGGTATTAACAGTCTGTTTGGATGGTTGATTGAAGCATGGATCAAAAAGTGGCTGACATTACCTGAGGTTGAAATGCCAGAACTGCCCTGGTATAGTGTAGATGAGGGGATCCAGAGGCTTAGAGAGATTGAAATGTTAGAGCAGTTTTATCATGCAAAGCCTGCTCTTATACCCTAGGAATGTCCGAAGGATGCACCTTTTACCAGAACAGTGAGAAATAAATTTGTGAGACTAGCACCATCATCCCTGAAGAGCTCTGTAGGTCAGATATTACTGTAGGAACTGCTGTACCTTAGCTGGAATCATTAAACACAATGGGGATGATGGGATCCTGAGTTGGCAGAAGCCAGGTGGAGCACTTAACTGCCAAAGACAGGGTAGACGTGGCCATTACAATAAACAGTAAACTCAAAGGAGGCATCAAAATTATATGACTCGCAGAGATTTGTGGCATTGGCTAGTAAATCATGGGGTACCTAGAAATACAATAGAAGGACAGTCTACTAAATTCTTGTTTGAGCTGTATAAACAAAAGAGTTCTAGGTTAAGTGAACAAAAGTCTAACCTGAATTACAAAAGCATAGTCACGACCCCTTAATCAATTTCCATACTTGAAACAGTTTACAGACCCAGAGCCCCTTGAATGTAGGGGAGGCCAAGTCCCATTGGGGGAGAACCCTGTTACACTGCCACAAATTTATACCGTTAATCTTCCTCCAAGACTTCCCCAAGGAGACCAGTGGGCATTTACCAACTCTCCAGCCCTGTCATAATCTTGTCTGCAGGGATCTTGATCATTTCTCTCTCCCACAAGACATCACACTGGTCCATTGTATTGATGATATAATGTTGATTGGACTTAGTGAAGAAGAAGTAGTAACTACTCTAGACTTACTGGTAAGGCATTTGTGTGTCAGAGGATGGGAGATAAATCCAACAAAAATGCAGGGAACTTCCCCCTCAGTGAAATCACAGCGCAGACCCTTAGGATTTTGGAGCAAAGCCTTACCATCTGCTGCATGGGCTTTAGTAGAGACTGAATGCTTAACCATGGGCCACCAAGTTACCATGAGACCTGAATTGCCTATCATGAGCTGGGTGTTGTCTGATCCACCAAGCCATAAAGTTGGGCATGTGCAGGAACACTCTGTTATAAAATGGAAATGGTGTATACGAGATAGGGTCAGAGAATGTTCTGAAGGCACAGTTAAGTTATATGAAGAAGTGGCCCAAATGTCCATGGTCTCCACTCCTATCACATTACCTTCTCTTTCCCAAACCAGAGCTATGGCCTCTTGGGGAGTTCCTTACAGTGAATTGACTGAAAAAGAGAAAACTTGGGCCTGGTTTACAGATAGTTCAGCATGATATGCAAGTACCACCCAAAAGTGGACAGCTGCAGCACTACAACCCCTTTCTGGGGTGTCCTTGAAGGACAGTGGTGAGGGGAAATCCTCCCAGTGGGCAGAACTTCGGGCAGTGCAACTGGTTCTTCATTTTGCTTGGAAGGAATACTGGCCAGAGGTGCATTTGTATATTGACTCATGGGCTGTTGTATTGGTTTGCTGGATGGTCAGGGACTTGGAAAGACCATAATTGGAAAATTGGTGACAAAGAGGTCTGGGGTAGAAGTATGTGAATAGACCTTTCTGAGTGGGCTAAAAACATGAAGATATTTGTGTCCCATATGAATGCACACCAGAGGGTGACTTCAGCAGAGGAATGTTTTAATAATCAAGTGGATAAGATAACCCGTTCTGTGGAAGCCAGTCAGCCTCTTTCCCCAGCAACTCCTGTCACTGCCCAATGGGCTCATGAACAAAGTGGTCATAGTGGTAGGGATGGACGTTATGCATGGGCTCAGCAACATGAAATTCTACTCACCAAGGTTGACTTGGCTACAGCTACTGCTGAGTGCCCAGTATGCCAGCAGCAGAGACCTTCACTCAGCCCCTGATATGGCACTGTTCCCCGAGGTGACCAGCCAGCTACATGGTGGCAGGTTGATTACATTGGACCACTCCCTTCATGGAAGGGGCAGCGATTTGTTCTAACTGGAACAGATGCATACTCTGGATATGGGTTTTATTTCCATGCACACAATGCTTCTGCCAAAACTACCATCCATGGGCTTACAGAATGCCTTATCCATCGTCATGGTATTCCACATAGCATTGCTTCTGATCAAGGAACACACTTCACAGCAAATGAAGTGCGGAAATGGGCATATGCTCCTGGAATTCTCTAGTCTTACCATGTTCCTCATCATCCAGAAGCAGCTGGATTGATAGAACGGTGAAATGGCCTTTTGAAAACTCAAATACAGTGCCAACTAGGTGGCAATACCTTGAAAACCTGGGGTAATGTTCTCCAGGAAGCTGTATATGCTCTGAATCAGTGTCCGCTGTATGGTGCTGTTTCTCCTGTAGCTAGGATCCATAGGTCCAGGAACCAAGGGGTGGAAATGGGAGCAGTACCACTCACTATTATCCCTAGTGATCCACTAGAAAAATTTTTGCTTCCTGTCCCTGCAACCCTGAGCTCTGCTGGTCTATAGGTTTTAGTTACAAAGTGGGGAGTGCTTCCTCCAGGAGAAACAACAATGATTCCTTTGAACTGGAATCTAAGACTGCCACCTGGTCACTTTGGGCTACTTATGCCACTGGATCAACAAGCCAAGAAGGGGATTACATTATTGTCTAGGGTGATTGACCCTGACTATCAGGGGGACGTAGGACTGCAACTACATAATGAAGGTAAAGAAGAGTTTTCTTGGAATATAGGAGATCCCCTAGGGCGTCTTTTAGTACTACCATGCCCTGTGATTAAAATCAATGGAAAACTGCAACAACCCAATCCAGGCAGGACTACCAATGGCTCTGAAGTTTCGTAAGGGCAAACCCTGGGATTGAGGATTTAGCCTATTGAATTGGTTGTTGCTACTGCTTATAAGGATATGAGAAATTCTTTAAATGGAGAAGTTGAATATTCCTTCCTTTCTCCCCAGGCTCCCAAGGGGATTTTGCAAGTATTTCTTTATTCACTGCCCAGAATTACTCTGTGATATATCAAGGTATCACAGAATAACTTGGACAAACCAACAAGATCTCACTCCCTATACAAGATTCCATGTATTTATGGTGTGCACTTAAATTGACCATACAAGTTAAATTAGGTAAAGCACTACCCAAAATATAAGTTTTGCACCAACTAAATATCTCTCCCTTTGGTCTCACACAGAATTTGAAGCTTTAAAATATGACTGATATCATCCTTTACCCTGTATTCTGATCTACCCCAGTCCTATCTAGGTCAGCTTCATTCATCTCTCTAGTCAAAGTGAAATACCTTTTTCAACTTTTTAAACAGTTCCTGTATGGGGTACTGCTGACTTTTATAGTTTCAGAGTTCTAATTCTGGGTCTCAAGTGTCGCAAAAATACCTGAAGTTTCTGGGAATGACCCTGTTATATACAAACAGCTCAGTATCTCAGAATTTAGAAATGACAGTTACAATTTCTGAATATATGTGACTGCTATAGGAGCTTACAATCTAGGACCTTTTACAATAGGCTCTGTGTTAGTTTGCAAGCAGTCAGAATGCAATCTAACAGAAATAGAATGGCTTTTTAAAAGGGAAGTTAATAAGTTACAAGTTACAGTTCTAAAGAATTGAAAGTATCCAAATTAAGGCACTTATAGGAGGTTACCTTCACTCAAGGAAGGCCATTAGGTCAGGAATCCTTCTGTCAGGTAGGTAGTCAGGTGACTGGCATCTGCTGGCCCCTTGTTCTTGGGCTCCGTTGCTTAGAGTCTCTGTTCCCATGGGCATTCCTCACTTCACTTCCCTGGGACTGGTTTTCATCTCTAGGTTTTCCTTAGCAATCTCCAGGATCTGCCTTGCTTAACATATCACGGTAATGTCTGCTGGACTCCAAGGATCTCCAAACATCCATGTCTCTGTTCTCTGAAGCAAATGTTCTCCAAGCATCTGCATCTGCATCTGCTCTCTCTGTCAATTCTGAGGCTTCTGCCTTTTCTGACTCTCTCCAAAATGTTCCTCTTCTAAAGGATTCCAATAAACTAATCAAGATCCGTCTGGAATGTGTCACCACATCTCTGCCTAATCAAAAGGTCACACCCACAAGTGGGCATGCCACATCTCCATGGAAATAATCCAATAAAAATTTACAACCTACGGTGTTGAATAAGGATTAAATGAAATGGTTGCTCCCACAAGATTGAGTCAGGGTTAAAACATGGCTTTTCTAGGGTACATAATACTTTCAAACCAACACAGGCCCCAACATGATAACCCATGCTCTTGACTTCAGTTCACTGTGTTTTTATATTATGGTTAGTCCGTGTGAGTGAGGCATGACAATATTTGTTTTATTGTCTCTGACATTTCATTCAACATAGTCCTTAAGGTTCATTCACAGAGTTGCATGCCTCAGGCTTCACTCCTTCTCGCAGCTACTCAGTAGTCCACTGTATGTATACAGTTTTCCTTCCATGCCTCAGTGGTTGTACCTTTAGGGTACCTCCATCCATTGCAAATTGCAAACACTGCCCCCATAAATACCAGTAAGCAAATACCCATTCCTGTCCATAACTCAGTTCCTCCAGGTATATACTGAGCAAAGGGGTTGCAGGAGTATATTGGAAACCAACCCCTAGCCTCTTGTGGAACCACGACACTGCCCTCCAAAAAGATGCACCTCTCAGTATCCCTACCAACAGTGAATAGGTGCATCACTTTCTCTGCATTTTCTCAAGCACTTGTTTCTCACTGTTCATTTTTAAACAGTTTTATTTGCACATCCTATAATCCAACCTAAGTAAATAGACATGTCTTCACCACCATAATCTATATGAAGACATTTCCTTTTCTTCCACAAGAATCCATACCCCTACCCCACAAATCCACCTTTCGACAATTAGTTTTTGCATAATGCCTTTGTTACATTCAGTGAAAGCATATTAAATGTTACTGTTGACTATAAACCCTAACTTACATTGATTGCACTTTTTTCTGTATACCATCCATGTTCAACCCCTTGCAATGTTGACATTCATTTGTTCTCCCTCATGCTAAATTTTTTTTTAATTGTACATTTAATCATTGTCCACTCTAGGCAATATATAGTCTCAGTCTTTAACCTCTATCTTTTCTTCATGTTTCATATGTGGCCCCAGCCCTTCTCTCTCAATCATACATTCAGCTTCATTCAGTATACTTATATTATTGTGCTACAATCAGATAGCATTTTGCTATCCATTTCTGAACTTTTACAAACACTCCTGTTTGCACAATCTGTATTCCTTCAGCACCAAATACCCAATCTCTACCCTATTTCTATCTCCTGATAAACTGTATTCTTAAACTTCAACTTTCAAAGTTCACTCATTAATGTTAGTTCATATTAATGAGAACATACCATATTTGTCATTTTGTTTTTGGCTAATTTGACTCACCATAATGTCCTCAAGGTTTATCCACATTGTTACATGCTTCATGGCTTGATTCTGTGTACAGCTATGTAATATTCCATCTTATGTAAATACCACACCTTGTTTAGTCACTCATCTGTGGATGGAGATTTAGGCTATTTCCATCTCTTGGCAATCATAAAGGATGCTGCTATAAACATCAGTATACAAATGTCCATTTGTGTCCTTGCTTTCATTTCCTCTGAGTATATTCTCAGAGGAGTAATGGGATTGCTGGATCATATGACAATTCTATGCTTAGCTTCTTGAGGAGCTGCCAAACTGCCTTCCAGAGTAGTTGTACCATTTTACATTCCCACCGACAGTGAAATATTGTGCCTCTTTCTCTACATCCTCTCTAGCACTTATCATTTTCTGATTTTGTTTTCATAATGGCCATTCTAGTATTTGTCAGATGATACCTTATTGTGGTTTTGATTTCCACTTCCCGAATAGCCAGAGAAGTTGAGTATCATTTCCTGTGACTTTTAACCATTTGCATTTCTTTTTCTGAGAAGTATCTGTTCATATCTTTGGCCCATTATTTAACTGGGTTGTTTGTGTCTTTGTTTTTGAGTTGAAGAATCTCTTTATATATTCTGGATACTAAACCCTCATATGATATGTATTTTCCATATATTGTCTCCCATTGTGTAAGCTGCCTTTTTTACTTTCCTGGCAAAGTTCTTTGATGCACTTTTTTTTTTTTTAATTTTGAGGAGATCCCATTTATCTGTTTCTTTTTTGCAATGCTTATGCTTTGGTGAAAGGTCTAGGAAACCACCTCTTATAACAAGGTTTGTAAGATATTTCCCTATGTTTTCTTCTGAAAGTTTTATGGACTTAGCTCTAATGTCTAGATCTTTGAAACATTTGACTTAATTTTTGTATAGGGTATGAAATATGGATGCTTTTTCATTCTTTTGCATATGGATATGGATATCTAGTTCTCCAAAGGCCATTTGTTGAAGAGGTTGCTCTGTACCAGGTAGTGTGGCTTGACCATCATAGAAAAGATCAATTGCCAATACATAAGACTCTATTTCTGGACATTCTATTCATTCCATTAGTCAATATATCTATATTTATGCCATTACCATTCTGTTTTGACCACTGTACTTCAAAAAAATGCTTTAAAAGTCAGGTAGTGTTAGACCTTCCACATCATTTTTCTTTCTCAAAATATTTTTAGCTATTTGAGACATCCTGCCCTTCCTAATAAATTTAGTTATTGGTATTTCTATTCCCCCAAGGTAAGTTGTTGGGATTTTAATTAGCATTGCATTGAATCTATAAATCAACTTGGGTAGAATTGATATTTTAATGATATTTAGTCATCCAATCCATTAACATGGTATGCCTTCAATTTTTTAGGTCTTCCATGATTTCTATTAGCAATCTCTTGTAGTTTTCTGTGTAAAGGTCTTTCATATACTTAGTTAAATTTATTCCTAAATATTTGATTATTTTGGTTGCTATTGTAAGTGGGACTTTTTAAAATTGATTTCCTCCTCAGAATGCTCATCTAGTGTATAGAAACATTACTGCTTTTGGGATGTTGATCTTGTACCCTGCCACTTTTTTGTATTCATTTATTAGCTCTAGTAGCTTTGTTGTAGTTTTTTTTTAGATTTTCATCATATAGTATCATGTCATCTGCAAACAGTGAGAGTTTTACTTCTTACTTTCTGATTGGGATGTCTTTTATTTCTTTTTCTTACCTAATTGTCTTGTTTCTGATCTTAGGTGAAAAGCTTTCAGTCTTTCCCCATTGATGATGATGTTAGCTGTGGGTTTTTCATATATTCCCTTTATCATTTGAGGAAGTTCCCTTCTATTCCTATCTTTTGAAGTGTTTTCATCAAGAAAGGATATTGAATTTTGTCAAATGTATTTTTCTGCATCAATTGGAATGATCATGTGGTTTTTCTGTTTTGGTTTGTTGATATGGTGTATAACATTATTTGATTTTCTTATGTTGAACTAGATTTGCATACCTGGAATAGATCTCACTTGGTCATGGTGTACAATTCTTTTAATGTGTTGCTGGACATGATTGGCAAGTCTTTTGGTAAGGATTTTTGCATCTATATTCATTAAAGAGATTTGTCTGTATTTGTCTTTTCTTGTACTACCTTTGTCTGGCTTTGGTATTAGGGTGATGTTTGCTTCATATAATGAGTTTGGTAGCTTTCCCTCCTCTTCAATTTTTTTGAAGAGTTTGTACAGGATTGGTACTCTTTCTTTCTTGAATGTTTGCTAGAATTTACGTGTGGGGCCATCTAGTGCTGGACTTTCCATTTTTTGATGACTGATTCAATTGCTTTGCCTCTTTATTGAGGTCTTCTATCTCTTCCTGAGTCAATGTTGGTTGTTCATGCCTTTCTAGGAAGTTGTCCATTTCATCTACATTGTCTAGTTTATTAGTATATAGTTACCCACAGTATCCTCTCATTACATAATTTACTTCTTTGGGGCAGTGGTTATGCCTCCTCTTTCATTTCTGATTTTATTTATTTCCTCTCTCTCTCTCTCTGTCTCTCTCTCTGTCTTAGTCAACCTAGCTAAGGGTCCATCTATTTTATTGATTTTCTCAAAGAATCAACTTCTGTTTTTTTGATTTTCTCAATTGTTTTCATGGTCTCAATTTCATTTATTTCTGCTCTAATCATCATTTCTTTTGTTTGTTTGCTTTGGGTTTAGTTTGCTGTTATTTCTCTAGTTCTTCCAAGTGAACCATTATTTCCTCAAATTTTGCTCTCTCTTGTTTTTTAATATAGACATTTAAGGCAATACATTTCCCTCTCAGCACTGTATTTTTCGTATCCCATAAATTTTGATATATTGTGTTTTCATTTTCATTTTCCTTGAGATATTTTCTGATTTCTCTTCTAATTTCTTCTTTGGCTCATTGGTTGTTTAAGAGTGTGTTGTTTCACCTCCATATATTTGTGAATTGTCTGGCCTTCTGCCTGTTATTGATTTTCAATTTTAGTCTGTTATGATCCATGAGAGTGTTTTGTATGATTTCAATCTCTTTAAATTTATTGAGACTTGCTTTGTGGCCCAGCATATGGTCTAACCTTGAGATCCAAGAGCACTTGAGAAAAATGTGCATGCTGCTGTTGTGGGGCATAATGTTCTGTGAATGTCTGTTAAATCTAATTTATTTATTATATTATTCAAAGTATCTGTTTCCTTAATGGTCCTCAGTCTAGATGTTCTATCCACTGATGAGAGTTGGGAATTGAATTCTCCAACTATTATGGTAGAGGTGTCCATTTCTCCCTTCAGTACTGTCATTGTTTAGCTCATGTACTTTGGAACACTCTAGTTTATTGCATAAATATTTATGATTCTTATGTCTTCTTATTGAATTGTTCCTTTTATGAATATATAGTGTGCTTATATGTCTCTTTTAATTGTTTTACATTTGAAGTCTAATTTGTCAAATATTAGTATGGATACTCCTGCTTTTTACTAATGGTTGCTTTCATGAAATATTTTTTCCAACCTTTCACTTTCAACCTATGTTCATCCTTGGATCTAAAATGAGTCTCCTGTAGACAGCATACAGATGGGTCCTCCCTTTTTAATACTTTCTTTCAGTCTATACCTTTTAGTTGGGTAGTTTAATTCATTGACATTTAATGTTATTACTGTAAAAGCAGTACTTTTATCTACCATTTTGTCATTTGGATTTTATATGTTACAACAAACTTTTTTTTTTATCTTTTTACCTTTACTGATAGTCTTCATTTCTACATTCTTCTCCAGAACTCTCTCTCCTGTCCTTCCTTTATGCCTGTATTGTTCTGTTTAGTATTTCTTGCAGAGCCAGTCTCTTAGTCACAAAGTCTCTCAATAATTGTTTGTCTGAAAATATTTTAATCTCACCCTCATTTTTGAAGGACAATTTTGCTAGTTATAGAATTCATGGTTGGCAGTTTTTGTCTTTTATATCTTAAATGTTTCATATCAATGCCTTCTCATTCCATGGTTTCTGCTAAGAAATCCATGCATAGTCTTATCGAGCGTCCCTTGTATATATTGGATTGCTTTTCTCTTGCAGCTTTCCAAATTCTCTCTTTGTTTTTGACGTTTGACAATCTGATTAGTAAGTTTCTAGAAGTATGTCTATTTTTATCTATTCTGTTTGGGTTATGCTGCACTTCTTGGATTTGTAATTTTGCGCCTTTCATAAGAGATGAGAAATTTTCAGTGATTACTTCCTCAATTAGTCTTTCTCCTCCTTTTCCCTTCTCTTCTCCTTCTGGGACACCCAAACATGTGTATTTATGTGCTTCGTGTTATTTAATTCCCTGGGGCGCTGCTCATATTTTTTCCATTATTTTCCTATATTTTCTTTTGTATCAGGTTTCAGATGTCCAGTCCTCTAGTTCACTAATCTGTTCTTCTGCCTCTTCAAATCTATTGTTGTATGTTTGTATTGATTTTTCTTCTCTTCTGTTGTGCCTTTCTTTCCCATAAGTTCTGTGACTTGTTTTTTCAAGCCACAAGTTCTTCATTTTGTTCACCCAATATCTTCTTTATATCCTCCCTCAACTTGTTGATTTGATTTTTAGATGAGATTTTCCATATCTCTTTGAACATCCTAAATTAGTTGTTTCAACTACTGTATCTCATTTGAGTTGTTGGATTATTCCTTCGACTAAAGCATATCTTCAATTTTCCTAGTACAATTCTTTATTTTTTGTTGGTGTCAAGGCATTTGCTTTCCTTAATTAGTTTATTCCGGAGATTGTTTCCCTTCTTTTGCCTATGGATTTTCTTGCTGGATAGCTATGTTCTCTATCTATTCTTTGACATTCAGTTCAACTTGTTTTAGACCTCTAGCATATGTGCTATTTAACTGATTAGCATTTTTCAGTTCTTGTTTTACTGTTTCTTGCCTTGTCTATATGGAGGCTTTTTATTTTTCAGGAGGGTCTCCTCAGATATTATAGAACTCAGTCATTTTTTCCCAGACAAGACAGGCTCCAGGTTGAGGAGGAAATTTAGCCAGCTTCAGTTTTTCCAGAGGGTGAGACCCAGCAGGTTGTCAGACTTTCTTATGAAGCCTCTAGACTGCCTTTCCTATACTGTCCAGTATGTGACATTTGTCTGTCTGCAGCTTTCCACTAGCTTAAAGTGATGTGGCATCTTAAAATTTCAGCAGACTCTCCCTTTCAAGTTTGTGGTTGAAGCAAAGTTGAAGTAGTAAGATGGCTTTGATTGTTTCTGTTTTCCAGTCCTTGGTGCCTGAAATCTTTGAAGGAGGTATTCAAATTGAGCTAACACCACCTCTCCCACACACCTTTTCTTGGGGGAAGATACACCCTTTAGGGAATTAAGTTCTTTCACTTGATTAATTACTTGGTCTCTCAGACAATTCCATTTCTATCTATTGAGCTATTTAAGGAGTAAAAAAAAAAAAAACAAAAAAACACAAGCAAAACAACTTTTCAGAGATGGACCCCTGCTCCTTGGGTTTGTCAATCAAGAGATTGAGTTGGTATGTGACTCTACATGTCTCCAGGCTATATGTGCCCCCTTTTCTCAGGGTCCAGTCATTTTCCAGTGTTTTGTGCTGTCCAACTCAAAAAGCCTCTGTTTTTGTTTTTCTATCAGCCCCAACCCTCCTCTATTAGCCCTAAAACTCTTAGAAACTTTAGTCCCTATTCCAGGTTTATCTGTGGTACGGACCTATTTTTAGTAGTCAGAATTTATTCATTAATTCTGCAGTTGGAGTTTGGTTGAGCTAAGCCTTTATTACTAATAAAGTCTGTTTCCTTTACCCTTGGGGAACCAGTCTGTTACACCCATGGGGGAGAGGCTCCAGCCTCTGTGGCTTGGGGGACTTTCAGTTCCATATAGGATCTCAGCCATTCCACCTATTCTTGACTGGTGTACACTGTGTCTCTGTTACTGATGTTTCCCCCAGTAGTTGTTTTGTACCATTCCTGGCTATTTACTAGTTGCTCTGCAGGATGAACTAAATTTCACACCTCACTATGCCTACATCTTGCCCTGCCCTCCATTTCTATACTTTTTTACTGTATCATTAAAAATCCTCTCAAGAAGATACTATCTAAGTGTTGTATTTCAAGTCGAGAATAGTAGTTTCAGGACACCTGGCTTTCTATGGTTTGACTTCTTGCTGGAAATGAGGGTGGGTGGTATCAGGGGGTCAGCTCAGAATGTGGGCTCAGAAAATGCCATTTTCCAGTCTTGCTTCTTCTTTCCCTCTATGCCAGAAAATCCTAAGCTTCTCTTGAGGACAGCATGGCATATTGGAATCCTTGCAGGACTATTGTGAGCTCCATCTGACCCTTTCAAACTATTTTAATAATGATGGTGGTTATGTGTGCCATAAGGACAAAAATACCCCTTTTCCATTTAAGAGGTGATGACATCCAATATTGCAGAGCTTGGTTAACAGCAGAAATTACTAATGCCAGTAGCTAGGCAATGTGTTATATCATTTACATTTGTCACTTCTATAATTTAATATTATATTTAATATTTTGACATTGCTGTTATTGTTTTGTGCCATACAAAGTATTTGACTGGCAATATAATATTACTTGTCAGACTATCTAGGTTTGAACTGAAACTTTGCTGTTTGTTTGCAGTTTTATGATCTTGGCTAAGTAACATAACATTTCTATGCCTCAATTTTCTTATTTTTAAAATCAATATATTAAGAGAACCAACCTGCAGGTTCTGTTGAACCAATTTGTGATAACTCAGTGAGTTTGGACATGTAAAACTATTGCATGATTTATGACTTATAGTAGTTGTTGTGTTAGTTTTTATTTTATTCTGACACAGTCAACTTTAGCAACGTTTCCCTTTTTGGAGTCTGGGTTATTAATCCTGTGTGGAGATCAGGGAATGTTTAAAACATAAATTTCAAGTTTGTTTGAAAAACAAATAAAAGAAATATTCTCAGATGCATTAAGTTTAGGATTTTATCCAAGAGTCTTTAATTCAAAGCTGGGGTCTGTGTCTGGGTACTAAATGTCCGGACCACTGAGGTTTCTCAGACGTTGGCACACAAGGTGTGCTGGTTTGAAAGGATGTATGTAGCCTAGAAAATCCATTTTAATCCTAACCCCATTTTGCAAAGGCAGCCGTTTCTTCTAATCCCTATTCAGTACTGTACGTTTGAAACTGTAATTAGATCATCTCCCTGGAGATGTGATTTAATCAAGAGTGGTTGTTATGCTAGATTAAGTACAGGCATATTTTCACCCATTTGTGGGTCTTGATTAGTTTCTGAAGTCCTATAAAAGAGGAAACATTTTGGAGAAAGCTAGAGATTTGGAGAGAGCAGAGAGTGCTGCAGCACCACGAAGCAGAGAGTCCATGAGCCAGCAACCCTTGGAGATGAAGAAGGAAAACGCTTCCCGGGAGCTTCATGAGACCAGAAGCCAGAAGAGAAAGCTAACAGATTACATTTGTGTTCACCATGTGCCCTTCCAGCTGAGAGAGAAACTCTGACTGTGTTCGCCATGTGCCCTTTCACTTGAGAAAGAAATCATGAACTTCATCGGCGGTCTTGAACCAAGGTATCTTTCCCTGGATGCCTTTGAGTGGACATTTCTACATACAAGTTGTAACTGGGATACTTTCTCAGCCTTAGAACTGTAAACTAGCAATTTATTAAATTCCTCCTTTTAAAAGCCATTCTGTTTCTGGTATATTGCATTCCTGCAGCTAGCAAACTAAAACACAAGGTAAAGAAAAATAGAGAAGCTTTCCAGAAATCCATAGCCACACATGCTGAGACATTCTATAAAGTGGACCTGAAATTTGTTAAGTAAGAGACATTCTTGTACTTAGATTTCTCCCCATGATTGGTCCCAAATAATGAGATGTAAAGGGACTGTCCCTTCTTGGAAGGGACCTTGTTGTCTTTCCTTCTAATGGAGGAAGTACTTCCTGGTCAGGTGCTTTTATTTTTCCCACACATACATTTTTTCAGTGTGGAAGTTGTGTCATATAAATTGGATGTTTTATATAAGGCACCTAAGGAAGGACAGAGCCTTCATACTTATTCTGGGAGCTCCTAGGAAGGGCAATACTTGAGTTGTAGTCAATCAGCAAATACGTGGAGGGCAGGGACTCTGTAGAAGGTCTGTTGTCCAGAATGGAGCGATGGGTCAAGTACCAGAGAACATAGCTGGTTTGCAGGTAGAATCATCTCCATCTGGTGCTATAACTGACACTTATGAAGGAATTTTCTTTGCAGATAATGATTGGCCCATGCAAAGGGCAGGACTGAATATATAGCTAATTGGGGTTGAATAGGGTATGCCTTTTAAATTCTGTAAAACTGTAAGAAGGGAAGCATAAGATGCCATATCCCTCACAAGTATTTCTATGAGTAGCATGGGCTTCAAAGTGAAGAGCTAATCTGACTTAATTTTTGGTTCCATCAATTGACTCTAAGTTTCCTCTCCTTTCTCTGTGCATGTTGATGTGAAACATTTACAATTGCAATGTCTTAAAAAATCTCTTGGTTTACAGTAGCATCCAAAATTCAGAATCCATAAAGGAAAAGGTAGATACAGTTGACCATGTAAGAATAAAATAAATGCAACATACAATAAATACCAATAATATCAGTTTTACACCATACTATAATAGTTTTACGTGTATAAACTCACTGAATCCTCACAACTCCTATGAGTTGGTTTTCTTACTAAACCCATTTTAAAGATCAGAAAACTGAGACACAGAAATGTTATGTAACTGGCCAAAGATCATAAAGCTGATTAAACCACAGAGCTGTAATTTAAACCCAGATGGTCTGACAGGCAATACCATATGACTTTTCATATATTTTGTGTGGCACAACACAACATATATAATCAACAGACTAACGATAAAGTGGGAAGCTTTAATCACAATACAATAAAAGAAAAATGTTAATTTCAATAGCTTGGAAGAACATACAAAAATCAATAAGAAATAATATAAACAACTCAAAATAAATAAAAAGAGGGAGCAATATATAAAAAAAGTAAATAAGTAGTTTAGTATTTACAGGAAAATGGCTAATAAGCATGTGAAGAGACACTCTGCCTCAGCTGTGCAAAAGCACTACAAATCAGAACAATGAGGTAAGTATTTTTCTCCTATCTCAAAAGTAAAAATTCTAATGCTTAATAATTCCCAAGTACCAGCAAGCATGGGGGGAAACAGGGCCTCTCATAGAAATGGGAGTATAAATTGGTACAAGATTTCAGAGGGCAATTTGGCAATGTCTATTAAAATAAAAATGCACATATTCTTTGACCCAGCACTCTTACTGTTAGAAATGTGTTTTTCCAATTCACCATTTAAAGTGTTACCAATGTAATATGTAAAATATGCCCATTACAGCCTTCTGTGTAACAGCAAAGAACTGGAAATGACTAATTTGCAATGCTGCAGGCTCCTGAAATGATGGTACATAATGCAATGGGATACTATTAAGTGGTTCCAACTTAGCCAATGTGAAAGGTCTCTTAGGTAAATAATTAAGTTGAAATAAAGCTGAAAACAATGAGTATAATATGGTCCCTTTTGTATAATTTCCCCCTTGTTTATGAATCTCACAAATGTTCAGGAAGAGCCCTGAACCTGGAGCACCTAAGCAAGGGCTTGAGCCTGTGACCCAGAGCTGGGCAGTGTACAGAGGGAGCCATACCCTCCTGGCTGCTGACCAGACCACCTGCCTTCTGGGCTGGACACCCAGTGGGAGTCCTCACAGCAGCACCCTTCTCAACTCATCTTAAGGGTAAACTAAGATATTTTTCCTGTAGCCAAGAGACTCCAGGTGCTGCAGTCTACACATGGGACTAAATTGCTCGTATATCCCAGTTGGTTTGAGTCAAGTACATATTTCCTTTCGACGTTGGAACACTTTGCTAACTACCTGATTAACTTTGTCAAAGGGCAGGCTTTGCATTAACTTTGCTTCCTAAGAACTGGGATCTGGTCCTACTGCCTGCATAGAGGAAGTAAAAGAGTAAATGGCATCCCCACACCCATCCTATTTGTAGGAATCACATTAGGGTCAACTGATAATAAGTTAAGCTCAAAATCCCTTAGCACATGCTGATTTATTCCTGTTTCCTTGTCGATCAGAATTTAGTGTGGAGGTGGGGTGGGCTCTGCACTACTACCCTGGCTGGGGAGGCTCCATCCAGTTTAGCCGCAATGCCTTTGTGATGTGCCCAGATGCCATGGCAGAGAGATCAGTTTTAGAGGATCCCCACTTACAATGCTCCAGCCTGAACTGACACTTCCTCCATGCACAACAGCTGGAACCAGTCATGACTCAGCTTAATTGTAAAGGTGATGGGAAGTATCATCCTTGAATGTACCTGGAAAGACAGGAAGACTGGATGCTGATGTACAAAGATGGTCCATCATAAATGTTCTCACTTTTTTCCTTCGGATTGGTAGTAGAGCTGGAGCTCTAGTTTAGGGTCCGGTGGGGCTGTTGGAGAGCAGAAACCCATTCACACCGGCACTGCTATTACAGGGGGTTAAGTGCATGGCTTTTAACACCGGGTTACCTGGCATTGAATCGCAATCCTTATTCTGGCATCAGCTTGGCTATGGACAAGTTGCAAACTTCCCTGTCCCTTCATTCCCTTATCAGTTTAACTAGGGTTGTCATATTAACTCATAGGGTTGTAAAGTTTAGATTAATGGTTGAAAAATGTATCAAATCCTCTCTAGCACAGGGTAAACTTTATGAAATTACCTATGATGATCACTGCTATTAATTAATTAATCAATTAAAACCTCCTATACTGACTCCCAGCCTTGTGGCTAAGTGGAGGCACTCTGGGAAGAGAGAATGTGTCTTCTGCAAGGTGATAGCTGTCCTTCTCTGCAAAGCACTTTTCTTGAGTCAGGGGAAGAGGAGTTCAACAGGTCCACAGGGCTCATGACAGGGAGTGATCTGGTCCCAGCAGTTAAATCTGCCATGGAGAAGAGCTGTTGCAATGCAAAGCTGGCACCATGCTGGGGACCCACCAGGGCTCTTATATTTCACCACTGCCACCTTGTGGCAGGGAGAGCAACTGCACACGGAGAGGTTCAGTCAATTTGCATCTTTTCCCTTCCTTACTCTACACAGAGACCTGGTCTGAGCTCTTTGACCAGCCTACCTGAGGCCGCTTTAAATCAGAGAGAGAACCTCAATAAAGGGAGGAAGGCTTTCTCGCAGAGGGTTGTTTCCAGTCTCAAAGAGGTTTAGTTTTGAAATGAAAAGGCTTCGGACCTTTTATCTCTTGACAATGAAATATGCCACCAAATATAGTAATTAGATGAATATATGTAAAAGAGAGAAACTGAAAAAAGTTAATTACAAGAATAGATGAGAATATTTAAAAAAGTAATTCAGCATTGGTGAAATTTTTTTTTTTTAACTATACTAAACAGTATATGGGATAATTTCGTGCTCACACAAGCAACCCCTGCTTACTCTCGGTCTTGAGTTTTCGGTGCTTCTCCCTGTTAGACTGTAGAGCTGCAATCTGGTTGTAGCTTCTTAAATTAGTTTCCCCAATCCTTCTAAACCCTGCCTTTTTTTTCTTCATAGCCTAAGCAATAAAGTGTGTTGCACTGACAGGCCTATTAATGAATATTTCTCTCTCTTTCTCTTAACTTCCCCTCTCTCATAATAGTGGGACCAGCCAGAAGAATTGCTTTTTTTTCTCTATAAACGGAGTTAATTTCATTCCTTCTTTCTTTTAACTCCTCCTCAGATTCCATTATCCCAAAGATAACGGATAATCACAAAAGCTCAAATAAATTCTAATTTTCCATTGCTTTTTCAAGTGCAGGAGATACCATCTGTAGTATTACTGTCATCACTCTAATCCCAAATTCCTGCTAATCTTGAAGCTCAAAAAATCAATCAACAAGAATTTAAAGGATGACTACTGGAGCTCAGAACTACTTTGAGTGTTGTGGGGAAGTGTCAAAGTGGATACAATGTAAAATTTTAAAGTCAGTAATTGTCACAGTATGGCAATTGTCCCAGTGGTGATTTTTGATATAACAAAATAAAAAGAAAATATTTAAAAATGCTCAATTAAGCCACACTTATTCTTAATTTCTTTTGTCCAAATTTGATTAGGCTCTTGGTCTAGATTCTATTAACTAGGACCTATCTGTTGACTTCATAGAAGAAAAAAAAAAGAAAAGTGCTGGTTGTGCTGCAATTTTTCTTGGGACTCAGCAGTGAAATGAAAATCGGTGTTAATATATGTTTTACAATATTTGGTATGAATAACTGTGAAAAGTAAACACTGAAAATATGTTTTTTAAGCCGTGGGAGGACCTATGAAAACTCGTGAGTTTTTTTTTCTAATTGTTTTACAAAGATAGTCTAGCCATTAAAAAAAAAAGGTAATCTGCAAACTATTTAATCATAAGCTTAGCACAGTCATATACATTTGCATGTGAAAGGAAATCTCACAAACTACTCTCACAATTCCCTCCTTTCTGCTTTGTTTTATGATTTGTGGAAACTTTTTTTTTAAGGGGGGGTTTTGATGTGGGAATAGAAAATAATTTAAATGATAATGTGTTTTGCAAAAAAGCCTCAACCTCAACTGCATCTAGGAAAGATTACTCACCCAAACAGTATTATATACACAATATTCAGTGTCATCACCCCAAAATAAAATAACAATATTCTTCTGGGATATTTTCAAAATAGACACTGATGACATCCTAAAATTAGCAGAGTTTTTTTGGTGATACCTTGATCAGGTTAGCAGAACTCTTAGACTGTTTTCCCAACTTCAGCATTCACTTTCAATTTACAATTTTAAACCGAGAAGGAATGTGAGATATCTAGGGCAAACCTTTTGTCTTGGATTAGAAGAATCTGATACAGAGAGTTCTAGTGACTTATAATCACACAGACATCCAGAGCAGTTCTGGTTCTGAAATCAAGATGTGTGGCTCTACCATCTCCCACCTCCTTCCTGCTAAGATACAATGTGACCTCTTTGCCTCCCAAAGTCTGTGGCCATGTGCTTGCAAAAAAAAATATGCAACCTTTGTTTTCTGATAAAACTAGGTTCTGGCTGTTGTAATGAACTAGATGGAGCCTAAGAGGTGCTTTGATGAGGGAGATTTGGCTTTAGCAATTTCTTCTGCAGGTAGATGAAGTCTAGGACTTAGGAGTATAAATATAGAATCTTGCACAGGTTTCAGGAGGGAAGCGATGAAATTTCATTTGTAAATTTCATGTAGAAAAGGTGATAATAGAGAAGAAGAGTTCACAAAGTAAGAAAAATGCAATAAAAATCATTATCATAATACCCCATGCCAAGGGCAAACTCCCACTTCACTCCTTGTTAATTTTCATATTAGTCGACTAAAGTATTTTAACTGTGCCAGCAATCTCTAATACTATAGGAGAAGTGATTAAGGAAACCTATTTATTTCTACCGAAATTTCCTTAGCATAAGCTTTGAGGAATCCATCTCACACTGTCAGATCTCCCTCTACATGGTACAAAGATATGATTCATATTGCATTACATAAACTGTATTGCATTATAAATGGCTGTATTTTGTATATAGCTTATTTTGAGCTATAAGAAGATCCCGAGAAGGCTTTTCCATTGATTCTGAAATGTGTTTTCTTTAAAGGAAAGTGAAGATAACATTTTAATCTTACCGAGGGGAAATATGAACATATTTTTGATGTATATTAGGAACTGGATAGAAACAGGTTCGCAGATACCTATCTGTCAAGAGTTTTCCAAGGGGAGATGCAGGACAAGGAAGGAGAGGAAATGGCTTTAATGCTGACAGTGCCACTCCCCAACAAACTAGCACTGATTAGTCTACCAGCCTCCAGTTCCTCTAGCTGAACTTCCAATGTGGTCTCTCCTCCTTCTTCCATGAAAGTTCACAAGCTTAAGAGGCCAGCGCAATGAATATGGACTGATGGAGGACAAATGAGGTTGTGAAGCAACGCAGTCTGTCCTGCGGCAAAGCATCTGAAAGAGCCGTTTTCAATGATTTAAAACAGGGTATCAGAGGAAGGGTATAAAGACTAACGCAGAGGCAAGCAGACGCCTATTTTCAGTCCCTTTCCCATATTTCATGGTAATGATACACGTGCAACCACTTCCACCTGCTGAAATGCCATTATCTTGGGCAAATTCATCAAAGGCTGACATTGTGGGGTGCCACTTTCCTTCTTCAGCACTTAACTGAATACCCCAATTCTGATATTTCATTTCCCTCTGAAAATTATTTCTAGATTTAATCATCCAACAGCAGTCTGTTGAACATTAGCCAGGAATAATTGCATTTCTACATATTTAAATGCCTCAATGATTTCTTTATATTAATAAAGGCTATTATTTAACATTATTTACTCATACAAATATTTCACTGATGAAATATACAAGTTACCATACATTTCATAATAAGACTCATGTAGAGGATATATTCAGAAACAAAGAAAATGTGTAATATGAACCACAGATAATGATTTTGTATATTTTTATACAAAAATATAAACTACCTATTTTTATAAGAAATACTGTTGATATAAAAATTGAGATTTAGATAAGACTTTTCTGGATTCGAGCTAAATCTTGATTATTATTATTTTTCTTTGGTGTGCTCAAACCATAATAATGTTCTTATTTTTAATAGCTTTTGGGGAAGAGATACAACAATTTTCCATAATAACCAGTTCTAGACAAGGAGAGCATGCTAATAGATTTTTTTAGCTTTCAACACTTAGTAAAGTACTTTTTTACTAACTAAGTATTCAAAAATTGTTTCTTGACTTTCATTGAACTTCAAGTTCAGTCAATCACATTTTATGAACCCCCTAATCTTCATTCATTCACTATTTATTGAGCACTTATGGGGTATGAGGAATTCAATTGAATCTTGGGTTGTGTATCTGAATAAGCTGCAGGTCTTGTTTCTGATGTCTCAAGTGAGAATAAGATAGAGAAGCAAATAAACAATTATAATATGATTGAGCTGTTAGGTATACAAATGCTGATATTATGGAGAGAGAACCTTCTTGGAGGAATTGGAGAAAACAATACCAACAATCATGAAGTCTGAAAACTCCTGGATTCCATAACTAAGATGGGACAAAAACAAAGACACATAATTCTAGTAACCAGAGAGATAAACACAATGATACTAATTCAAGTAATAGGGAGCGGTAACATGGAGAAATAGACCCTGAATTGAAAGCTGGAAATTGGGGGAGATTTGAGAAGAGAGCCACCAGTACAGCTGAAGGATGAATGGAATACATTAATGGTGGTGTGAAGAAATGATTGTGGTCCTAGGAAATAGTGGGCAAAGGAGCAGAGAAATGCAGGTCAGTCCTCCAATGGCAACTGAAGACTGTGGTGCATGTGTAGCTGACCTGGATACAGAAGCTACCTCTGGGCCTCCAGTTGCAGACAACTCTTCTTGTTTCCATTTATTCCAGCTTGGTGCAACTTCAGAGGCGTGTGAAAAAAGGGGCAATAAGGGCAGAGTGGCCAGGCTCCTGGTTTCCCATGTGGAGCATTCCTGCCGCAGGAGGAAAGACACTCTCCCTTTTGTTTCTCTGTTTTTTCTAAATGAATTAGCCCTGCTCCTTTCTGGCCCGTTTTACTCCATGTGTCCTGAAGCTCAGCCCGCTACAACCAGTTTCTTCTTCTTTTCTCAAATGTGAAGATGTTCCTCCCTCAGCATCATCATACATGCTTCTCCTTCAGCCTTGTTTGTGTTTTCCCCAAGATCTCTGATTGACTGGCTGCTTCTCACCATGCAGCCCTCAGCTGAAACGTAGTCTTCCCACAGGAACTTTGCTGAAGCAACACTTCCAGTCTCTCCCTCCTTCTCCAGTGTGATCCAAGTTGGTTTTGCATATTTTTTATTATTATCCATTTTTAGATTTAAGAGAAGACTTTGATGAAAAATGCTACAAGTTATGGACAAGAATTAGTTCTCATATTTTTAAAAAAGTGATTATGGAAAACACTTTACTGATTTTTTGCCAAAAAAATAGTCTTCAAGGATGCCCAAGAAAGACAGCAAGTACAACACTGGACAAAAGGGGAAGGTAATGCTGAATTCCAGGGCAAGACAGTAACATAGCACAGTTAAGGAATCAGGCAGAATCATTCATATAAATTAGTTATTTATATTCAATCAAAGTTTTTTGTTGTTGTTGATTGATTGGTTTTAAAGCTTTAGAAGTTCACCATAAGGACAGAAAGGGGATTGAAAAGGAAGGATTTGGTGGGGAGTGGGGGGGAAAGAGACTAAGCTTATATATAGTCACCATTTTACCAAGAAAAACAGTGGTTCAACCACATGGGAAATATGCACAGCAAATATTAAAAGAAAATGCCAAGGCATTCAGGTTTGGGTGTGGATGTTACATCTGGCTAAAGGGGACTCTGATTCCACAAGGACTGGTCTGCCATTAGCCTGGCTCAGATGAAGCTCCTTTGCATTTGCTTCAGAAGGAGGAATTAGTATCTAGAACAATTTCACTCCCAATAACACTCATGTGGCTGGTTTTCCCAGTTTGTGAAGGCATAAGTGGCTCCTAATCAACTCCACCATTTCCAAGGGGAACGACCTACTGGATGGGGCTTTAAATCCAAGCATATCACTAAAGAAAAGGAACATTGATGATATGTTGGCACTGTATAAGCTGTGTACCTGTCATGTTTGCCCAGGACGTGGGGTGGGCTTGGCGTCATCTGCAGCAGCACTGCAGTGGTACTGTGACCTCCTCCACATGGAAGGGGAGTGCCCAAAATGTTCATTCCAGCCTGGCTTCTGATATAAACAGCACATTATCAGTGGCTTTTCAGGTGATACCAAAAGTTTCTTCATGGTCCTTAATCATCACAGCTGTTCAGTTAACAAATGAGGGATTTTTTTAAGAAATGGCAGCCAGTTTCCTTCTCCATATATCTCCACTTGAGCTTTGATGCACTTGCTTTCTTCTCCAGTCCCTCCCTGCTTTCTTGCCTTACTGGCTGCAGTATCTTTTTCTGGTGCTGCCTGAACTTGAAACGGTTCATCCTCGTCCACCCAAGTCTCTTTTTTCTTCAACTTCATTAGAATTGTTCCACTTGCCTGTTAGTACTTTAGGATCCTCTTCCCCAGGAAGGCATTGGTTGAGAATGGTGTGCTGGGAAGGTGATGCTGGAGTGCCCCCTGGAAAGAGTTGAGGCACATGCTGGCTAGACTTAGGACCCTGGCTGTCCTTCTCCAAAACTGAGCTGCTTATTGCCATGCACTTGTTCTTGGGCTGGGGTTCAGAGCCAGCCTCAGCAGGGGCTGAACTTTCCTTTTCATGTTTTCTCAGTCACTTGCTTTTGAAGGTTGGTGATGATGGGAATGCTGAGTTAGGACATGCCAGATACTTCTGGTCCAGTTTTGAGAAAACTGCCTTAGAGCCTTGTGTACCAGACAAAACCTCGAAAGCTGATTTCAGAGACATAATTACAGTGGTGGCTGAACTATTCCATAGCTGCCTTGCAGACTCTCTGAGTGGCTTTTCCATAGGTTCTGGTCTTCTTCTTTGTCTTACTTCACTGTACTTAAGACAGCAGACTCAGATTTCAGGGCCTTTTTGGGCATAGTGAGGAGGGAGGGCTCTGTGCCATCCAGGTGGCTTTTAGTAGGCATATTCTGTGGACAAATCTCCTAGAAAAAGTTCTGGATAACAGGGTGGGCCAGTTCTTTTCATGAATAATGTTCAGGAGATCATTTCTCAGCCTCTGAGTCATGGGATCTTTGGACATATGGTTTTTTCCAAAATTTTTGAAATTTGGAAGTCTTTCCAAATTATTTGTTTCTGATACAAGCAGCCACCTTACCAGTTTTCTACTAGATTTAATCATTGCTCCTGCCAGTATAGATTCTGTGTTAATCATCTCCAGCACACTGATGGTTTATTCTAGTGGTGTGAGCTTAGCCTCCATACCAAAGGAACAGTTAAGTTTTCCCCTTCTTCAATGTGGGATGGACACTGCGTAGCACCTAGGACATGGAACAGCCTGTTCCTACCAAGCAAAGTCTGCATAACATCCCAGATCTATCTGAAGTTCCAAGGCCTGCTACAGGGAAAGGTCCACAGTGCTTCAAAGAAGTAACACTGGAGTCCCCAGTGGTCAACTCCCTCTTCAGTGGTGACTCCTGGCACTTTGCTCCACAGCACCTCAAACCCCTGTTCTTGGCTTCCCTGTCTACCTGGCCCTCCCGTCCTGACATCTTCCTGGACTATGATGTGACCCAGTATCCAGAGTCCTGCATACAAGATAGAACTGCATTGCCAGCTGCCCTCAGACTTCTCCAAGCTGTCTTTAACCCACTGTCTTAGTTTTCCAGCTTCTAAAACAAATAACACACAATACTTTGCTTAACCACAGGAATTCACTGGCTCACGGTTCCATAGACTAGAAAGCTACTTGCTTCCTTCTAGGGATAGTATCTTGACTGGCTGGCAATGTGTGGGGGTCTTCAGCTTTCCATGGCAATGCACATGGCAGTGTCTTCTTTTTCTACTGAGTTCCATTGATGTCCATCTCTGGCTCCTTAGACTCCTCCTTTCCTATTCAATTTCCTAAGCTTGTAAGGATTTTAAACAAATTTGATTAAGGCCTATCCTCATTCAGTTTTGACACAATTTATCTAATAACATCTTGAAAGGTTCAGTTTGTAAAGGAGATCAAGATTTAATCCCCAACACCCACAATTTTCCTTTACGTTCTTTTCACTGTGAAATTATCTGATTTATTGCTTTATATTCTTGCTTATTTTTGGTAATCCTGCTCTATAATATAGATCCCTGGGCATAGGGACTTTTCAGTCTTAGTTGGCATTGCATGACCAAGGCTTGGAACACTGTGTGACATTGAGTAATCTCTCAATAGACTTACATTGAATGAATGAATGAATGAATGAATGAATGAAACAAAACCACAGACTACTTCGATAATTTCAAACTATCTCTGCTCTCCATTCTGAGATTCCAGGTCCATATGTTCTCCCTTACACAACCTCACCCCAATGTAATAAAAACCAAGAAATTATAGTAAAATTACTAGGTTTTTTTTATAATGTAAACATTTAATTTTGAAAAACACAGCTTGATTAAAAGGAACAGAGATGACAAGGTGATATTTTCATCCAAAGCCAATGTCACTAACTAAAGTTGAGTTTTGTAGAGCCAGTAAGGTGTTCTCTTAGGTTGCAAAAGTTCAATTGTATGAAGAATACCCTCTTCCCCAGTGGAATTTTCTGCAGTAACTTGTCATTTGCATCTAAAACACCACGTTTAAGAAGCTGAAATTGTGGGCTATATACATGGCCCTTGTTGAAAGGCAGATGCCTGTGGAGGAAGAATCCATTAGCTGTGGGTGGTCACCAACACCTCTGGGTAAATTCACTTATCAGAACTTTTGTTATAGGGGATTGTAAAGAAAACATGGCAATCTTGGGAAGAGAAAGAAGAAGTAAGGTCATAGCTCTGCTCTTTATTCCCATACGCCATTAGATAATTGATGGTGCTTACCTTTGTCTCCCTTTCTTGAGGAGTCTTAGAGGAGTTATGAGCAGGTCAACACTAGGGCCATCCTCCTTTAATGGTATATTCTGAGTTAGAGGTCTCATGCCATGATTTTAAGGGAGGAGACTAGAACAGCTTCTAAAGACAGTTTTCAGTGAGTCTGAAGGTGTGGGGAGAAGCCCTCATAGGGAAATTATATATGTGTCTTTAGGTATATAGGCATATCTGTGATATGGATAAAAATAATAATTTGCAAAGAGCATGACACATCTAAGTTAACACAGTGCAATGTGTGAGTGTCAATGTCTTCAGTTCTACTTAACTTGTGACCAAAACCAGGACCTGTTACCAGCATGATAAAATGGGTCTCTGTTATATGTACTGCTGCTCTCCCAATGTTAATTTCATTTCATTTTTTTATTTATTCTGCAAAATGTTCATGATCGACAGTGTACTCCTTATGTATAGTGAATTGTCTGTATTGCCCTAAATCACCTCAGAAGGTTTCTTTGTGGGCTTGTTTAAAGAGACAGATGTCAGAAAGTGCTCACCTCCTCCATTCAGTGCCTTCCTTTTTAAGACCTTTCTTACAACCCAAACTTAATGTCATTTTCTACTCTCCACCACCCCAATTGTTTGCTGTTCTGTGTGCATGTGTTTGTGTGTGTGTGTGTGTGTGTGTGTGTGTGTTTAACACTCTGAATTAAATTGTAATCACCTGTGAAACACAGAGAGCACTTGGAAGCAAAATAGCCACACATTTAATTCCACCCCTGCCATTGATCAGTGAGAACTTGTATTGGTTGCTCATATTATTGAGGGTTTTCTTTCCTAATATGTGAAATGGAGCTGCCTCCATCTATTTCATGCCGTTGCTTTGACAATTAAGAAATAATATATTCCATGTGAATAGAGTACATGAAAAATATTACCTATATTTAGTATCATTAATAATAGCGTGATGTGTCTTTAAATCGTCCCTATCAGATTAAACATTTTCTGAGATCAGAGACTTTTATATCCATCTACATGACTGATAATAATTCCAGCTAGCAGTCACTGCTCAGGAATATTTATATATGTCAAGGGAAGAAGCTATGGAAGAGTCTCAGAAAGATAGAGGGAACTCTCCTTGCTAACTTAGATAAGAGGGCAGCAGGCCACATGAAGGGGCAGAAATGGGCCAGTACATTCGTGGGACTTGCTGAAGATAAGCAGCCCTATAATACAAGAACAGATAGTAGCCAAGTGGTAAAATTAGCGAGAGAACCATAAAAGCAATGTGAAAATTCAGAATCAAGGAGTGAAAAGGAGACCAAAGTTGGGGTGAAGGCAGGAATCAAAGACAAGAGGCTGTGTTCTGAGGGTGAAAGGAAAAAAGTTGTGCCACCACTCTGCCAGTTACCCCTCTGGACCTATCCCTCCCCCTTCCTCTCTGTCCCATCATCTATATGGACAATATCAAGGTATCCCTGTGGGCTCAACCAACAGAAACCTGGAAGGATATCTTAGGAACAAAGCAAGTGAAGTCAAAGTATTTTCCCTTCTGGTTTCTGCCTTTTGAGGTTAAATTGGGCTGACTGTGTCCAAATATCACAGCTTCTATCAAGTATCCTGACCAGCTTTCCAAGTTCTAATAACCAACCCATCTCTTGCCTTCATGCCTGAGGATGTGGATTCCACTGCTGTTTCTAGCCATGGGTTACTACAGTATTGTTTACAGTTCTTCATCATTCTGTCCACATCTTGCTACATTTCTCCTTTAATACCGTATTTTGAGTGTCCCACTGTTTCTGGTGTACCTCTGAGTGAGACAGATAAGGTAATGAGTTTTGAAGCTGTGAATAGGAAGTTGGTGGGAAGGCTGGTGAGTGAGTGACAGGCAGTGTAGAAATAAAAAATGAATAGATGGGGATCAATTGCCATGGATTCCCAAGAAGCTTCTACTCAGCCTGTAGATGGAGAAGTCTCACTTGCATGTATCCCCTAAAAGACCTGATGACTATATGAAAGCATGACCAAATGCCATCTTCTAACCCAGGAATTTAATAGAGTTTACCTGATTTAATTTTCACAATAATCCCTGGAGGACCAAGATAAGGTCTTAATCACCCCTACTTCCTATGAGCCCACTAGGGTAAATACTCGATTAGTCTCTGTAGAACTGATAAGGGATAGCTGGGTTCTCATGGCCCAAAAGTCTATAGCTTTTCTTCTATAAACTCATTTCTTCAGTGTCTCCTCGCTGGCTCATCACTCCCATCGTTGAAGGTTTGGCAGTTTAGGGAACATTTCCTGAGTGGTAGAAGGAGTCTGGCTTTGTTAATGAGGAAAGATGAATAAAGAGGGTTATATTGGGTAATTGGAATATTTTTCCCAAGTTTTAGTTTCTTCATTGGGCAAATAGAGAAAAACATACCTGCCACATCCATGTATGTAGAAGGGTAGATGTGAACCCAAAATGAAATCAAAGATTGGACAGAGTCATGAAGCTAGTAAATTGCCAAAGGTTTTAGGGTAGCCTGAGTCTTAGGCTGCATCTGGATCTGCACTTCATAGAGAGCAAGGTGTGGAGGCTTAGAACTGATGTGATGTATACTTGGCTTTTTCTTTGGAAGCTAGAGTTCAGGGTTAGTTTAGGGAGGTGTCAGTTCAGGAAAGTGAAGCTTCAACAAAAGGCCAAGATAAGAACTGCTCTTTTTTGCCCCAATGACCAGGCAAGACTGAGAGGCAGGGCAGCATGGTGGGAAATACCCTGATTTGGGATTCAACAAATTGGGACTCAAACACCTATCTTGGCAATCTGTTCAACTCTAAGACCCTGGGCAAGCCACCTACCTGTCTGAGCATCCGCTGTAAATAATGAAATATTCCTAATGGTACCTACCTCACAGTGGGAAAGTGCCTGTGTTAAAAAAAAACAAAACTCCAAAATTGTATCTGGGACAGTGCTGGCATCTCCCAGACATCCCAAGAAACCTCATTTCTCTGACTAAAGAGATCCAGAAACCTTTCACATTCTTCCTTCAGGAGAGGGAGACAAACAAGAGAGCACTCACACTCCTTCTCTTACTATACAAGCACTGGTTAAAAGTGACCAAATATCTAAAACAAAACAAAACAAAAAAACCTTTTCTTTAGGTCTGAGATGGGGCGCAACCATGGTATGGCTTCAACTGCTAAAAGAACATTTTTTCCTCATAGTGATAAATCCTTAGGAGACCAATGTTTCAAATAGTAAAAACTTCATGTTGATTTCAAATGTAATAGTGGGTAACAAGAGAGAAGTAGAAATGCCTGAATGGAAGTAAATCCTCATTCTGGAGTACACAGCACTCAAACAAGAACAAATGGGTGAAGTAATGAAAGCAAAGTTACCTTCTTCGTATGCTTTTTAAGCAATGGGAAGATACAATTTAGAGCCTCATTTCCAAGGCACAGCCTGGAGCATTGAGATGTGTTTTAACAGACACACCCAATAGACAGCCCTCTACACTATCCATCATCTCCTGCCATCATTTATCTTTCATCTAACAGGATGATATTTAATACAAAATAAGGATGATGAAGGTCACTGGAATTTGTGCAATTTATTATTGGTCATGTTAGTATAGCTGGGGCTTGACTAAAATTTGCTTAGCACATTTGTGTCTCTGAGCAAAGGGTTATTATTATCTAGTGACTTTATAAATGCAAAATCTTACTGAAAGTGACAGAATGGCCATAGATCTCTTTGATCTTTATTGGGGGAAAATTTATTCACAAAACATGTCCCTCTTTACTTCCCTGTGAGTGTTGAATTAGTTAAATAGGATTTTAAACCTGGGTCCAAGCAGAGGTCAGGCATGACACAATGGGAAACTGAGTCCATAATGCATGAGGACGGATAGTTTAATACTCACAGGTCTCAGTGAGAGTGGGGTCTTTGAGGGGTTTTAGGTGAGTTGTGTAGGGGTGGTGAACATGGATGGGGTTTTGAATGCTAGGGTAATTTGTGGGCACAAAGTTGGAAAGCTGCTTATTAACTAGACCAAGATCAGTGGTAAGACAAGGGGCTTAACTGCGGTGAGATGGATGCTGAGGCAGCACAAAAAATTTTTATAGTTGGGACACTGTGAAAACCACAATTTTAACCTTATTCTCTTTTTTGGATGATTTTTTCAATTCTGTTTTTTAAAGAAATTACAGTCTTTGATTTTTTAAAAATTCATCTTCAAAATCTAAAAAGTGAAATTATCTATGTCATCTGGGGTGTATGTAGGAGACCCCCCTCCCTCCCCTCTCTGTTTATGTGGTAAGTTATTTGGAGGCTAGGGGATTTCTTGGGAAAGAAGTTCAAACTGTGTACAAAGGGAAAATCACTAGCATGTGAAGAAAATGCGGACAGGGTACAGAAACTCAAAATGGTAATAGAATACTTATAAAATGAGGTTGGTTTTAGAGGGATGCCATCCAAAGAAAGTAAGGTGTACAAACAATAATGTAGAATTAGCAATAGGGCATGAGGGTTGAAGGGTTCTGGAAGAGAAAGGTGAGGTTTTCTTCCTTCGTGTCAAATGGGTCACCATTGTCACCCCATGTATGTAGCTGCCCTGGAGACAAACGAACCATGCATAAATGGGAGAAATCAAGCACAACATCTTTTTTTTTTTCCTAAATTTTAGTACACTGAATCTAAAGAATACACTTAATGAAAAGCTTTTCAGAGATGGGTAAAAATCTGCTTTTTCCTTTGAAAACTGAACACTGGCTCCAAAAGACAGAGGTAACCTAGGGTTTAGTCTGCATGAGAAGCAGAGCAGCCTATGGCTGATGGCATGTAGCAGCTTGAGCTGCCAGTAGGAGGGAGAGTTCGGTGGTGCTAGGGTATAAACAGCATGGAGGTCTGGGGAAGCCGGGCCGCTACACCCCTTCTCACGTCATTGGACACAAACCGGTTCATTATTCTCTATCTAACTGGGTCCATCAAGATTTTCCATAAAGGCCCCAATGTTAAATATTTCAAGGTCTGTGGGCCATATAGTCTCTGTTGCAACTACTCAACCCTACCATCATTGTACAAAGCAGGCACAGACAAAATGTTAACCATGAGAGTAGCTATGCATCTTAGTTTGCCAGAGCTGCTCTGACAAATACCACACAAAGGGTTGATTTAAAACAAGTATTTATTGTCCCATGGCTTCAAAGGCTACACATGCATAATCAAATGGCAACAAGGCTGTGCTTTCTCCCAGAGAGGGTGGCATTCTGGTTCAGGTGGTCCTCCATCACATGGCATTCCGTCTCTTCTCTCCAGCTTTGTGGCAGGTGTTTTCTCATTTCTGTTCTAGATTTCCTCTCTGAATAAGGCTTCCAGCCATACAGATTGACACTCACCCTGAATCAATTTGGTCACATCTCAGCTGATAGTGACATCTTTAAAACCTCCTATCTACAAATGGATGTACACCCACAGGATTGCTGATTAAGATTTGAACATTTTTTTAACATGATATAGTATTATTTATTTATTTATTTATTTATTTTTACATGCCATATGGTGGGGCTCACATTTCATTCTCTTACCATGTGACTATCCCATTATTGCAGTACCATTTGTTGAAATTTTGGGGGGGTGGGGGGAAGTGCATGGGCCAGAAATTGAACCTGGGTCTCTTGCATGGCAGGCGAGAATTTTACCGCAGAACTACTCTTGTACCCCCTGAACATGTCTTTTGAGAACCATATGATTCAATCCTCAACACTATGTTCCAATGAAATGTCAAGGAACACTGAAACTTGACCATCATATTCTTTCTGTGTCATGAAATATTACTCTTATTTTGATAGTTTTTTAAATGTTAATTAAAAAAACATTCTTAAGCTAATAGGTCTTACAAAAACATTTGGTGGTGGGAATTGGTCAAATAGCTACTATCTGCTGAGCACTGTTCTCTATCATCTAAAATGTCCTCTCAGTAGAACTCTTGGTCATGATCCTAGTGCAGAATCAGCCTTACCCAATACAGAGGCCTCTCAACTTGCGGCTCCTGCTTTAAAATGTGTCTTCATGGCTCCTGCCCAGCCTGGTGGCCATGGTCCTTCAGTAAATTGTGAACTGTGCGGGACAAGAAGAAGGACTCTTTTATTCATCTTTGCATACTCTCTACCTAGAACATTGCAATTCAAAAAGTCACTTTTTCAATCAACAATGGATGAATAAATTCAGGTTTCCCACCTACTATAAAGGTTTCTTTCATCTTAGTTTTTAAGAATTTCTTCTCACTAAGCTAAGGCCCAGAAGGAAAGGCCCTTGGGACACAAATTTCTTCTGCAGTCATTACTTGGAAAAGCTTTGTAGACCAAAACAGGATGCAGGACTTGGCTACTTTTTGAACCATTATGCTCAGGTCCCCCAGATTCAGCTCATGCCTTTCAAACACTTCTATTTGGATCTCCAAATATAGGATCTGCTCATTCCCAGTTCCCTGCTATTTTTTCTTACCTGAACTATAGCCATGGTGTTTTGGAGTTGTATGTACCCCAGATAAACATGTTCTTAAACTTAATCCATTCCTGTGGGTGTGAACCTATTGTAAGTAAGACCTTTTGATGAGGCTCCTTCTGTTAAGGCATGGACACCTCTCCCAGGATGGGTCTTAATCCTATTACTGGAGTCCTTTATAAGTGGAATGGAATGAAACCCAACATGAAGACAGAAGGCAACAAAGGAAGCAGCCAGAAGTTAAATCAATGGAAAATGGAAGAGAAGGAAGATACCAGGAGACACAAACTGCATCACCATGTGACAAACCAAAGACCAAGGATCACTGGCAGCCAGCCCTGGAGCACTGATGTCTTCAGTGAGAAAGTATCACTTTGATTTGGATTTTTCACCTCAAAATGGTAAATAAATTTGCATTGTTTAAGCCAACACATTGCACAGTATTCTTGAGCAGCCTAGGAAACTAAAACAGTATCCTCACTTTATTTGTTTTAAGTGCTTTAATATGTTTCCCTCCAATTATCAGGAATACCCTCAACTCTTAAAACTCTCTGACTCAACAGTTCAAGCCAGAATTTGACACAAACCATGTCATAAGAGAAGGGTCTCGGAATATTTGTTGAATAAATGAGAGAATGAACAAATAACTGTTTCTTATACCTGTCTGTATTCCTGGGATATTATATAGCATTTTATTCCAAATAACTTCTCAAGAAAGATTGTTGAAGGTGATATTTGATTTGCAAATGAAGATTTCACCCATACATCATGGCAAACTTCTTGAAGCAAGAAACTTTGCAGTATTTTTTTTTAGAACTTAGTTTAAATGTGCATGATACAATGCTCCTAATAAGGTTCTCATGGAATAAATAAACTGTCAAATAATTAACGAAAATGAACCAGTGAATAAATAAATAAATATAACTAGAGACTTTGGCCTTTCAAATACTTTTCAGGAAACTGTTCTCCCATTCTTCAAAAATTACAAATTATTTTCAATATTCTCCTTCTTTTTTTCTCCCACATGACTGAAGCCAATTTTATGGCTTTACCAATCTCAGAAAGAGAAGAGGGAAGTGGTTGCCTCAGTTTCTGTGACTTTGACTTTCCCTTGTTTTTCACTGTATTTTCCCCCTTCTGCATGCAACAGTACTTCATCTTCCTGGGTCTCCTCAGACAGTTTCCATGCCTGTAATGCAGGTCTCCTCAGACAATTTCCATGCCTGTAATGCATGCAGATCAGAATCTCCTCCCAGTGCACCTGGCACTGTGCACTGTTGTACCACACCTTCCTCCTAGCCAGAGTGCTAGGATGCTTCATTTTAAATTCATCAGAATGATTTACCTTAGCAGATACAATGCATTTTAGAGATCTACTTCCAACCAAAGGTGTGGTTAGTCCGGCAGCCTCTACCCCTTAGGGAATAAAAGAAAAAAAGACTAAAATCTATGTTTATATAGTAAAAAATAACCTTCACAGAAATAAATCAGAAGCAGTATCAAAATTTAGAATTTCACTTTTGGAGATTTTTGCATCTGGATTCAGAGAAAAAGAAACTACACAAATTAAATATCAACCACTAAAATGTCACCTTCTTTGCAGTTTCCATTTATCTAATTCACTTTGCAGAAGATTGTTCCTATAACCACTAAGTTTAACGATTGCTGACATCCCACATTTCCATTACCATCTTCTATCAAGATGCTCAAGAAAGATGGACCTTGCACCTAGCTAATGAGAAAGAAAGGGGATCTAATTAAAATATGTCTTAAGGCATAATGAGCTAATATGTTAAAAAGATAATTCAATGCACCTAATGGTTTTCCAAAACCACTTCATCAATAGCATGCATGCTATACCAAGCCTCAATTTCTAAGTTTGCTTTGAGGCATGACATTTATTTAGCTCTGTAAACAGATTCATGAGGCTGCAAATCTATGTATACCATATTGAGGAATACATTAAATGATCTCTAGAAACTCGACACCACTGGTCAACAAAGAGCCAACTGATAACTTGGAAATGAAGTAGACAGTTTGCAACAGACTTCAAATGGAAGCTTCGTCGACTCAATTGAACAAATAAAACTTACCACCTACAATTTCCTACTGTACATGTATCAGCTAGAAGACTTATTCTGCAATTAGAAGCACACAGTTAATAGAAATTAATATCATGAGGTGGTTTATTGCTTAAGTCGCAAAAATATTGAAGCATGGTTGTCTCATGGTAGATTTAGCAGCTCACCAATGTCTTAATTGGAATCCCTGGAATTGAACTGGTCTCTTCCTCAAGGTCACAGGTCACAAGAGATATCATCCCAAGTGGAAAGGAAGGCATAGAGTTAAAACATTTCCTTCATGCAAATTTATGACTTTTTTTTTTAACTGGGAAGGGAAGTTTACCACCAGATTTTCTCTTATGTGTCATTGGAGAAAATAGAGTCACATACTAATCCCTGGACCAATCACTAGCAAAGGAGAATCGAGCCACTGTTACTAACTTTGGCCAATTAGAACACATCCTTTGAAGACAGAGAAGGGAACTACACCCCCTTAGATTAAGGGTTCTCTTCAGCATGACTTTGCAGAGGATTGCTAACTTAGGTCAACAGTGAAAAAGGTAGGAACTAGCTCTTCCTTAAGCAATCAAAAGAGCCACAAAATGAAAAACTAAATGCTTATCAAACAGATAACGAAATGAGGTAGTTAAGTTATATATTATACAATAATTATACAATAATTTAACAGATATATCTGCATTAATACCTAGTGTTCTAAGAGGATGTCCATGAAATTGAGCACAGCAAGTTGTAAAAAAAGGTACAAAAACAACAAAAGAAAGCCTAAATTGTGTAATTTTATTTGCATGTGTTTAAGGGAAGTTGGAAAAGTATACGCCCTAACATGATAGCAGAGGTCATTTCCTTTATTAGTTCATGGGAGGAAGGAGTGAGGATGATTGTATTTCTCTCTATGGACTTTTGTGCTGATTTATTACTTACAATGGTTTTATACTTACTTTTCCCAATAAAATAGGACTTTGTATTATGGGAAGAATGACAATAATAAAAAGATGAAATAACTTTTATCTGTGATTTCTACCTTAACAATGATTTGATATGTGTCTTTTCAGCCACCCTCTTCCATATATATGTGTTAAAAGCCTGGGATTATCCTAAATATACCATGTCATATACTTTTCCTTACTGTGAGTATCTTTCTGTGTCGTTTCATATCTTTATACAACAGCATAATTTTAATATATACTCAATATTCCAAGAAGTTGATATGCCTGCATTCAGTAAGGAGATTTCCTTATTTGTTCACACTTATTTTTCCTTGCAACTTTTTACTATTTAAATATAAACCATCATGTTAATAAACTGAAAACAAATTAGTATTAAAAAATAAAATAACTTACAAAGAATAAAAATATTTCTGGATAAGCAGCATGCAACACTAAAGATGTTTCAGGAGTATGCAAAAATTCCCCTTTCTGCATCAAAATAAAAAATAAATGAAAAGATAGTAAATGGCACTGATCAATGAATGTTTATTCCATCAGTAAAATGGCAACTCAGTTATTGGGCTTTTGAGCAAATTTCTTCCTGTCAGTATGTTAAATTTATAGCACTCTTCTACTGATAAATACTCACCCCTACAGAACTGGTGCAACCCAGGAAAAATTTGAAAGAAGACGTTTAGCTGCAAATAGTTGTTTTCCAAGAATATTTATTCTTAGTGTTAGCTCAAATGGAATAACAATAACAATGATTACAAAAACAATAATGAAACGGTAAGATGTTCTTAAAAATTTGCACAATTCCTAGCATGATAAATAGTTAAAGTACAAAGTTTTGTGATTTCCATTATACAGAGGGAACTATTGAAGCTCTTATAATCTCAGTAAATTACCTAAGGATAAAGAACCAGAAAACTAGTAAGTATTATTTTCTAAGATTTCAGTCAGCTGTATTAACATCAAAACCTTAGCACTTTCCACATAAAATTGCTCTACTAAATATATATATTAAAATATTAAGACTGGTACTACTGGTCTATGTATCTGTATGTGTGTGTTGAGTGAATAGGGGTAAGTGGTGGTTGGCAGGAAGGGAAATCATCCAGAATTAGATCTGGCACCTCAGTGGCACATCAAGGAAGCTCTTCTTAGAGTTCATTCTCAGGGGATATTCATAAATTTTAGCAAATATATCCCATCCCTCCCATTAAATGGTTAAAGAATAATGTGCTATAGGAAAGTTTTATTAGTTAATGTCTCCATCTCCCAGCTACTGGGACTGTTGTCTGATAACAATGTATAGCTGTCCCCTTCCTACTTCCTTTCCCCATTCAGAGGGTAGACCTCAGTCACTGACTGAACCTGGGATGCAAGAATTTGATCTCCTTCTCTCAAGGGGGAAATCTTTAGGTGCAAATTGCATTCCAGAGCTCCCTATAGCTACCTTTATCAGCTCAACTAGTTCCCATACCTACAATTGCATATAGTAAGAAACATGCAATAGTTGTTCTTAGGTCAAGACTATACAAATATGAAAATCAAATAGAAAGTAGAATCAGGTTCATCTCTTCATTCATTTGCCTGGTCATGCCCATTCAGTCATTCATTTGATTATTAATTTATTCAAAATATTACCTGAGGGCTGTTTTGTTAGGCTTGTTTTAATGTACAGTATTTAATATGCCAAGTGCTAAGAATATCAAAATAAATAAGAGTTTTTCCTTGAAAAGGGTACATGATCTATTGAAATAAACGAACAGCTAAGTGCGTTAACATGGAAAAGTGTCTTAGTGTTTTATAGGAGGACAGTGAATGGGCCAAAAATCAGTCTGTTGGGAGGATCCAGTGCTATCAGAAAGAGTTTGTAAAGGAGGGAATACATGATTAATTTGGGGTGGTGGTGGCTGAATAATGTAGGAGCATCACTAAGAGGAGAGAAAAAGCAAGGAAAGGGTGTTCTGCACAAATAAGTGAACAGACATGAAGAGTGGTGGAAAATCAAGTTTTAATCAGGACAATCAGACCACAGGATGAAGAAGAAGGTCAGGAGGGGTAGGTGCTTGCTGCAAGGTGATAGATGGGTACTGAGTGCTGAGTCTCTTTTAGGCCAGTCTCTGGATTTGGGACACCAAAGCCCAGCCCTTCAAAGCTTTCACCATGACACTTTCCATCCATTCCCCCTGCTCCAGGTGTCTTAGGATGGGAGGTATGGAATGGGCAGAGAATGAGCAAGGAGAACAGGGCTGAGTTCATGGTCCCCAGGTGAGAAGTTTCATCTCACACCTTCTCCTGGGAGAGGAGAGGTTGCTCACAGGAAAATGTTAGAGGAGTAGAATTGATAAGTAATAGTGCCCATTTGGGGGTGAGGAATATTCAAGAAAAAATACAGACTTCAGAATTATTCCCAGTTTCTTCAAGAGAGTGACAGGTAGAAGAATTAGTGAAATGCACTCTGTTGACTCTTTCCAGCCTTCAATCCATAGAAGAAAGGCTTTGTTAAAATTCAGAGCATTGGGGCGGGCCGCGGTGGCTCAGCGGGCAAGAGTGCTTGCCTGCCGTGCCGGAGGACCCCGGTTCGATTCCCGGCCCCAGCCCATGTAAAAAACAAACAAACAAACAAAATATAATAAAACAAGAAAATGTTTAAAAATGTTTCCCTTTCTTCCATCCTTCCTTCCTTCTCTGTCTTTCCTTCCCTTCCTCCCAAAAAAAAAAAAAAAAAAAAAAAAAAAATTCAGAGCATTATATGAATAATAAATGTTTGATAATCCATTAAGTAAAACAGGCTCCATTGTGAGTGGTGGTATATACCTACCACTTCAGCAGGTTTTCACTGAATATAACCACGTAATTCAAATGCTTCCCTTTCTGTGCCTTCTCATGTTTTAGTAGGTTGGCAGTTTTGAAGCAGATATCTCTACTCACTGTCTTAATTAAATCTGTAAATATAAAAGTATGGGATTTCCAAAGGTTGTACGATTCCGTCTAGAAACTCTAACTTCACGCACTTTTTGACTTCTGTAATAACAAAAAGAGAGAGATAAAAGACTTTCATATATTTGAGGTATCTCGGCAAGGAAATTGAAAATCTGGTGGTTCATTCAATCAAACATTTCATCTTGAATATTTTTCACAGGAAAGGTCTGCAGAGTGCCGCGGAGGTTTGGCGATGACATGACTGCACCCACTGACATTATAGGAAAATGCTGAAGGTGGGTGCACCTGAAGCCTTAGCGGTTAACACTAACAAGCAATCAGTTAGCTTTTCTTTGTATCTGTTAGTTATTCATATATTCTACCTACCTTGTATGATAACACAGGGAAGGGAGCAAATAGTTTTGAACACCTACTAAATCTCAGATATAATCACAAAGTTATAGTGCAAAGCACTTTACCTAATCCATAAACGATGCAACATGTTATAATCTTAGCAGGCAGCGGCACCAAGATTCCAAACAGAATTTCAGGAGGATTCCTTTGCAGAGCCAGCCAGCGTCCGTGTTTCCTACTAATGTGCCGTTTCATGCTCACTTCCATTCATTTGACCAGAGTTATTCTGGTTCAGAATTAGGAGGGGACAGGCCACAATGGCTTGGGTGGGCCACAGTGGCTCAGTGGCAGCATTCTCACCTGCCATGCCAGGGACCCAAGTTCTTTTCCCGGTGCCTGCCCATGTATTAAAAAAAAAAAAAATTAGAAGGTGCTTTCCTACTATCAGAATTCTACAACTGAAACACAAAACTTACTGAAAGTTGGATTGTTTAGAAGTAAATAAAAAATAACACACTGAAACTTAGCTTTTGACACTGCTTAAAGGAAGACAGAATATAAAGATCTCACATACTTATATCAATTTTGCTTGGAGTGGGTAGGAGCCTTATTTATATACAATAAAAAGAATACCCCATTAGTTTACCAGATGAAGTTTTGTATTCTCTCCAAGCTTCCTGTCCCCCAAAAGCTGGGCCCCTCCCATGTGGCTGCTGAATTTCTGAGTGTGTTTCCTTCGAGTTCTACATTGTTCACATCCGCTATGTCTTCCCCAGGATGAGCGGGGGACCCTTGTCTAGTTGGGTGAGGCTGTGGACATGTCTCTGCGACAATATTCACCTGCAGTCCAGGGATGGGCAACTTAATTTCAGTTCAAATGGTCAGTCCAAGGGGTTCCTCTCAGTGTTCAAATATGAGAAGATGGCTAACTTTTTCTTATTGCTTTTTTTTCTTTTGAATTAGTCTATTAAAGGGACTGAATCATATCAGGCATTTGCATGCTCATTGTCATAAAGCTGGCAGCAAACAAATCAATATTGAAATGGCTGATTAGGGAGATATAATTCCCAGTTCATAAACCAAATTTAAGTAGGGATAACTAGCTTGTGTAATACAGATAATCCAATTTTTTTTTATCTTCACATCTTTGTTATTTAAAAATGCCTATAGATACTATTGTAAGTACTTTATGTTTATTGCTCATTCATTCCTCATAGCAACCTCATTGCAATAGCATTCCTAAAATATCATCCATTTTACAGATGAGGAAACTGAGTCCCAGAGAGTTAAGTGCCCTTGGTGAGGTCACAAGTTGTAGATGACAGAGAATGGATTTGATACCAAGCAGTTGGCCTCATCTTTCCCATTTGTTCTGCCCCATCCTCTTTGGTGAATGAAGGTGTTTTCACCCCTTGCAACACCTTTACCCTCCACCTCCTTCCCCTGGCAATGCTAAGAGGGGTGATCTCCTCCTCAAGAGAGGGAGAATGGAGACTTACTGTGTACAGCTGTCCCTCACTGAAGAATGTGCAGTTCCAAATTCTACCCATAGTATGATGATTCCAGACATATGGGAGTGGGCTGGAGGAAGAGAAGCTGACTGATTGAAAGAGTACCAATGGTTTGCAGTAGAAATTATTTCCATCATCGTCTGAACCTCTTACCTGCTAAGGAATGAACTTGGACATTTTCTAGTTAAGGAATGAGCCAGTATACCTTCCCTGCCATTCCAGTGCACAATGGCCATGTCACAAGAAGGACTTGTAAATTTTATTCCCCAAATTGCTTATTCATAAAATGGATATATTTTACATGTCTGTCTTCTAAATGGGTTTGCAAGGGTTTAAGTGTGCTGTTCTTTTTTAAAGTCACACTGCCTTTAAGACTGAAATTCAAATCTAAACATAGGCTTTCTTTACCAAGGCATTTCCCTATAGGCTCTTATTAAAATAAATAAACACACTCATTGGCATACCCCTGTAAGGTGAGGATACTTGACCATATAAAGTGAAGTGATAAATTGTTTTTGGTTATCTTATATGGTTTTTCCTTTCATATCTATAATGATAAAATAATGATGCTAAGTATAAAGTTAAATCTTGGTCAGTTACCACCATCTTGTGCATTGATTTGACTCTGAGTTAACCTTGCTGGCTGGCAGGTGAATCAGAGGAATATTTTGGACTTTCTCCAAAACTTTTCTGATGTAATCAGAACCTACTGTTTGATAAAATACTCCTTTCTTTTCATATACATTTTTTTCTCTTTGACATTCCTCTATGCCCTAAAGCTAGTCTATAAGCAGTACCGCTTCTATGGTGAGGCCTTGGCTCTGATTATCACACCTATAAAACAAAAGAAAAAACTCATTGTAGAGCTGCACTTACGATTCTGTCATTAGTCACAAATTATAAAGAGATATTGCAGACAACTTCAACTAGGCATTTTTTTGTTATTATTGTGATTGGGTAATAGGTTCCAGTGGACCCGCACTGCAGAAAAGCTGGGACTTCATCACTCTTTTTAGCAGAGATTTCTCATCTTTGAATGTCATAATAATACGTACCATTTTAAAAGATCAATATGCAATTTAGTAAAACCTTTCCGATTCTGGACAATAATAAAAGGAATAAGTGGTAAATAAATGGCAGATAAGATTGCTTATGGATTTGTCTTTTAGAGCATATATTAATCTTTTCTGAGTTGATAGGTATTTAAAAATGTTAGTCCAGATAAACATACTGCCAATCCTGCTTTTCATTTTAAATGAATCTCATTTCGTTTGTTTGCATTTCAATTCCCTTGAAGTAGTCACAAATAAAATATGTTATATCATAAGAGTCATAAAATGTAGGTATTGGGATGAAAGAGCATCTTAGCACCTGCATTTTATGGGGATATAAAGGAGATATATAATACAGTTAAAAGAAAGTCTGCTTTGCTTTTGTTTCCACTGAGAAAGAATTTAAAAGTATTTGGTCCACCTAGAAATAAACTTGCAAACTTAAAAAAAAGAGAAAGCACAGAAAGGAAAAGGTAAAGAAAGTTTTGCTTCAATATAGGAATGCATGTATTTGAATGTTAAAAATAAGATGACTTTTTAATTGACGTTATAAAACAAAAACAATTATGAATGTGCATGTCATAACTGCCATTTTCTACTTTCCAGTTAATTTTTGTTTCTAAAACATCAAAGTGCGTTAGATATCTAAAAATAGTCACCACACCCCAAACTCATGCTGTGTATACATGAGTTACAAGTGTACTTGTAAACCCTGCTAGAGAAAATGACAGCTGAGTCCTGGGTATGCTTTGGCTTCCTCCAAGACTGCAAACAAATGCAAATTTGTGGATCAAAGGCAGCAGTAATCAATCCATGCCTGTCACTAAGCAGCAGGGCCATAGAAGTAATGATGAGAGGATGTCTTCCAACAGAGCAAAATTAGACAGCATCACTGGAAGCGCAGAACCCTCTGCCTTGGAAGGGAGTCAGGTTTCAGAATCGAGGGAATACCTGTGAGCTTTCAAAGTGGATGCTTCCCTTTGGGCTTGTGTTTATTTGCACCTTGATTTCAAATGGTTCTGACCTTTGACTCAGTCTTTTCCCAGAGACCAGACGGGTGGAAAGGAGCTGATATTCTGGACGTCCTTTAGTCCCTGGAGCTTAGGTGCTGACAAACATGGCCTCGCACTCTTGCCACAGAGAGCCCCCAGTGTTTTGTCTTGAAATCTACTGGCAGTGCACCTGTCTCAGTCCATTCATTCACTGAGTACTTCCAAACCTGACTCTTAAAAAATGCTCATCACAGGAGTTCTCTGGAAACCTGTTGCTTTTCTTAGGCAAAGCAGAATTCACTTGCTAACAGAATAAATACAAAGACAGCTGGCAAAGCGACTGTATTTGGTCAATGAGATGGCATCTTGGACAACACCTCCATGGAAATCCCTCAAATGCCCCATGTGCCATGGGTAGCAAACTCTCAGGGATCAAATGACATACCAAGGACTTCAGGGCAGGAGGTGCCAAGGGGTGATCTCAATAATTTTTCAGATGAGGCAAATGTCAGGGAATTAAAATCAGCATGCTTCACTTACTGTGTGAAGCATCAGCACTGGAAATCTACATGACAGCCTAGAGGACAGCCATCTCTGCAAATTAAGGAAAACCAACCAGGGGTGAGGAGGATTCCAAAGGATTGCCAGTAACTGAGCAACTACTGTATGCCAAACCATCCCCAATATTCTTTCTTTTTTCCATACTCACAGCCATCCTGCAAATGTAATGCTATTATCAAGCTGAAGTTCAGTGACATATTTTCATTTCAGCTGAAATTAAGTCCTGAAAAAGGATTGCCTGTCCTTTTGGACACACACCTTTGCCCATGCTTCCTTCCAGCTGGGCTAGCACTTGCAAGCATTTGCACTTTCCTAACAGCCACGGTGGGACTCACTTTCCTCTTGGTGTGGGGGGGATAAACAACAAAAAAATGTCTGCACTTCAGGTCACTCTCCTGGAGCACATGATTTTCACACCACTTTGGGACATTGATAATCCTGACGTTCATCTCTTGCTGATGTTCGTATTTGGAGTCTGTCCTAGTTTGTCAGGGCTGTTATTACAAAGTAACACAACCTGGTTGGTTAAAACAACAGGAATTAGTTTTCTCCCAGTTTTGGAGGCAAGAAGTCCAAGACTGATTTCTCTGAAGTCTGTAGCCCTCCGATGATGGTTTGCTGCCAGACCATAATTCGGTCTGTGCGTCTGTCAAACGGTTGTCTGTCTCATTCTGTCTCCTACAGAGTATGTCCGCATGTCCTCTGTTTGCAGGGATGTCAGTCATGTTGGCTCTGAATCCTCACTCAGCACAGCTTCACTTTCAACGATTTTATTTCATATGAGTTCCCGTCTATAAGACAGGGGTTAGGGCTTGAACATATCTTTGTGGGGACATGACTCAATCCGTAACAGGGTCAAAACTGGCCGTGTAACATTTCAATCACTTGATAGCAGTTGACTGAATATCTCCCATCCACTGAGTTATGGCATTTTAAAAAAATGTAAAGAGCTAAATCAACTATTGAAATATTTAGTTATGTGCATCAGTATTGGAGGAAAGAAAAAGTAATTGAGTTTTTTTTAACTTTTTTATTAATTAAAAAAATTAACAAACAAAACATTAAGATATCATTCCACTCTACATATACAATCAGTAATTCTTAATATCATCACATAGTTGCATATTCATCATTTCTTAGAACACTTGCATCGATTTAAAAAAAGAAATAAAAAGACAACAGAAAAAGAAATAAAATAATAACAGAGAAAAAAAAGATTATACATACCCTACCCCTTACCCCTTGATTTCATTTACCACTAGCATTTCAAACTAAATTTATTTTAACATTTGTTCCCCCTGTTATTTATTTTTATTACATATGTTCTACTCTTCTGTTGATATAGTAGCTAAAAGGAGCATCAGACACAAGGTTTTCACATTCACTGAGTCTCATTGTGAAAGCTGTATCGTTGTTCAATCATCATCAAGAAACATGGCTACTGGAACACAGCACTTCATTTTCAGGCAGTTCCCTCCAGCCTCTCCACTACATCTTGAACAACAAGGTGATATCTACTTAATGCATAAGAATAACCTCCAGGATAACCTCTCGGCTCTGTTTGGAATCTCTCAGCCATTGACACTTAAGTCTCATTTTACTCTTCCCCCTTTGGTCAAGATGTTTTTCTCAATCCCTTGATGTTAATTCTCATCTCATTCTAGGGTTTTTCTCAGTCCTTTGATGCTGAGTCTCAGCTCATTCCAGGATCTTTGTCCCACGTTGCCAGGAAGGTCCACACTTCTGGGAGTCATGTCCCACTCAGAGAGGGGGAGGGTGGTGAGACTGCTCATCATGTTGGCTGGAGAGAGAGGCCACATCTGAGCAACAAAAGAGGTTCTCTTGGGGGTGACTCTTAAGCCTAAATTTTAAGTAGACTTGACCTATCTTTTGTGGGGTTAAGTTTCATGTGAACAAACCCCAAGACTGGGGGCTCAGCCTATAGCTTTGGTTGTCCACACTGCTTGTGAGAATATCAAGAATTCAACTTGGGGAAGTTGAATTTCTCCCCACTCTCACCATTCCCCGAAGGGGGCTTGCAAATACTTTTCCAGTCACTGATCAAATCATTCTGGGATTCATTGGGGGATCACTCTGGGCAAACCAACAAAATCTCATGTGCTACCTGAGATTCCAAGTACTTATGACATTCAATCCAACTATCTCCATGAGTTATATTAGGAAATGCTCTAGTCAAAATCTAAATTTTGTAACAAATAAACATTTTTTGCTTTAGTCTCACACATAAGGTGATATTTCAAAGTATTAATTATCATCTATTTTCAGTACCCTGCAGTAATGACATTCCTTTGTTCTTCCTCATGCCAAAACATTTTTAAAATTTTTACATTGTACATTTCACTATTATTATACACTCTAGGCATTCCTAGATTGTACCATCTCAATCTTTAACATCTATCTTTCTTTCTGATTTCACTTATGTCCCCAGCCCTCCTCCCTCTATCATTCTCACATGAAGCTTCATTCAGTGTTTTAACATAATTACATTACAGTTAGGTAGTATTGTGCTGTCCATTTCTGAGTTTTTGTATCCAGTCCTGTTGCACAGTCTGTATCCCCTCAGCTCCAATTACCCACTATCTTACCCTATTTCTATCTCCTGATGGTCTCTGTTACCAACGACATATTCCAAGATTATTCACTAATGTCGGTTCATATCAGTGAGACCATACGGTATTTGTCCTTTAGTTTTTGGCTAGTCTCACTCAGCATAATGTTCTCTAGGTCCATCCATGTTGTTACATACTTCATAAGTTTATTCTGTCTTAGAGCTGCATAATATTCCATTGTATGTATATACCACAGTTTGTTTAGCCACTCGTCTGTTGATGGATATTTTGGCTGTTTCCGTCTCCTTGCAATTATAAATAATGCTGCTATAAACATTGGTGTGCAAATGTCTGTTTGTGTCTTTACCCTTAAGTCCTCTGAGTAGATACCTAGCAATGGTATTGCTGGGTCATATGGCAATTCTATGTTCAGCTTTTTGAGGAACTGCCAAACTACCTTCCACAGTGGTTGCACCATTTGACATTCCCATCAACAGTGAATAAGTGTGTCTCTTTCTCCACATCCTCTCCAGCACTTGTCATTTTCTGTTTTATTGATAATGGCCATTCTGGTGGGTGTGAGATGATATCTCATTGTGGTTTTGATTTGCATTTCTCTAATGGCCAGGGACATTGAGCATCTCTTCATGTGCCTTTTGGTCATTTGTATTTCCTCTTCTGAGAAGTGTCTGTTCAAGTTTTTTTCCTATTTTGTAATTGGATTGGCTGTCTTTTTGTTGTTGAGTTGAACAATCTCTTTGTAAATTCTGGATACTAGACCTTTATCTGATATGTCGTTTCCAAATATTGTCTCCCATTGTGTAGGCTGTCTTTTTACTTTCTTGATGAAGTTCTTTGATGCACAAAAGTGCTTAATTTTGAGGAGCTCCCATTTATTTCTTTCTTTCTTCAGTGCTCTTGCTTTAGGTGTAAGGTCCATAAAGCTGCCTCCAGTTATAAGATTCATAAGATATCTCCCTACATTTTCCTCTAACTATTTTATGATCTTAGACCTAATGTTAGTAATTGAGTTTTAACTTAAGACTCCAAAAGTTAATGTGGAGTTTGATATATTATCAACATTTTTGTTATGCCATTATTAATAATCCCTCAAATTTAGTTAAAATATACTTACATCATGGGACGATGAAGAAATAAATATTAAGAGAGAAGTATAATTGCAAATCTGTATTATGGGAAACGTATTATGTCTATATCTGACATCAGAACTTACCAAGACAGTAGAAATCAGCCAGATTATTTTGCTTGAAATAAGGTGAGAACGTTTATTTTCATTCTGAGAAGAGAGAAGAGATGAGAGGAAATGAGGAAATTAGAAGAAAGACAATTTCCACAGTGAGAGTGTCCAGGGCTCTTTAAATTAGCTATAGTCAAATGCTCAGCTTGAAGTTCCTCCTCTTGCTTTCCAGGCACTGCCTCCAGTTTCTGAAGTGATTACTTTTAATGCATATTAATGAAAGAACTGTATGTCTGTTGGTGTGAATGCAGCACTACGAAGACCCCAGTACTGGAAACAGTGGCTTGGAACTGGGTGAGCATTCAGTGAAAGAGGCTGGATATGTGCTGAGGTCTTCAGACCTCCTGAGGGAGGGTGTACGTAGCTCAGTGGCCAGGAGACCTCCAATGAGTATGTTTAGTACATTGAATATGTACACATGTACAGCTACACACATCTGAATGCATTCATATGTTTATTAAGAGCTAAATATTTCACATGCCTTATTTACTCATCATAGTAAGTCTTGGAAATTCTATTATTATTCTTTTTACACATGGAGAAAGAGAGCTCTGAAAGATTAGATACTGTTTTGCAAATACATATAATTCAACTATGATGGGCTCAAACACAACATTGTCTGATTTCAAAGTGCAGGCTTTTTACCACTCAATGATCTCATTCTCAAATGAATTAATAGCTATAACAATAAATGATAATAAACAAACACTTATAAAACATGATGATCTCCCTCTGTTTTAAGAGCATTAAAATTTCTGAGTGTCAATAATTATGAGATAAAACTAATACCCTTTCTTTACACAAAGCACAAAGAAGTTAAATAACTGTCCCAAGAACACCGTGCTAGTAAGTAAAGGACTCAGGATGAAGATGCAGGCAATGCCGCTGGAGTCCCTGTTCTCAATTTTTGTGCATGACAGGATCTTGTGCATGTCATAGAAAGTACCTGAACGTTATCTAAAAACATATGTGATTTCTTTGGGCATTGGTGGAATCAGGCATCAAGCTAGGGCCTAACTCCACAATCAGTGCTTTTAGTACTAAACTACTGGTTCCCAGACTTTCAGTGTCAAGGATTAGTAAAATAAGATTTGAAAAAAAAATACATGTTCTCTACCATTATGTAAAGAGAAGATCATTAAATTCCAAAATATATGGAAGGACATCTGTTCTAGTTTGCTAGCTGCTAGAAGACAATATACCAAAAACAGAATGGCTTTTAAAAGGGGGAATTTAATAAGTTGCTAGTTTACAGCTCTAAGGCAGAAAAAATGTCCCAATTAAAACAAGTCTATAGAAATGTCCAATCAAAAGCATCCATCCAGGGAAAGATAGCTTGGTTCAAGAAGGCTGATGAAGTTCAGGGTCTCTCTCTCATCTGAGAAGGCACATGGTGAACATAATCATAGTTTCTCTTTTGGCTGGAAGGGCATATGGTGAGCAAGGCATCATCTTCTTGCTTTCTCTCCTGGCTTCCTGTTTCATGAAGCTCCCTGGAAGGCATTATCCTTCTTTATTTCCAAATGTCAGTGGCTTGTGGGCTTTCGCGGCTGTCATTCTTCTCTGGCTCTCTCTGAATCACTCTCATTCTTCAAATGTTTCCTCATTTAGGACTCCGGAAACTTATCAAGACCCACCCAAATGGGTGGAGCCATGTCGTCACCTAATCCAGTTTAACGACCACTCTTGATTAAATCACATCTCCAGGGAGATGATCTAATTGCAGTTTTGAACATACAGTACTGAATAGAGATTAGAAGAAACCGCTGCCTTTACAAAATGGGATTAGGATTAAAACATGGCTTTTCTAGGGTACATACATCATTTCAAACCAGCACAACATCCTATTCTTGTTTTTCTCATCTTATTGCACGCTGGTATTCTTCATCATCATCAACTAGGCTTCACTTAGAAGTAACGGCATCTGCTGATCAGAACGCTCAGCAAGAGAAGAGCTGATGGAATATTAAGGAGTATAAACAGCAGCCTTATCAGGAGATACTGAATCCAATAGGAAAAGTACATGAGGGCAATGCTGGTGAGAAAGACAGAGAAGACTGACTACAAGCAGGGAAGAAATAGAGATCAGGTTGTGGAAGACTGAGAGTCAATGGCCTTAGGTCAGTGGAGCAGGAGGCAAAGCACTTTTCTCACACATGGTCAGGTCATAGTTATAGACTCTTCCAGGGCCTGCATTTTAATTTTCTCCCAATTTAGCCCTTCTCTTCATGTGCTTTAAAGCCAAATGTGGTTAAAAATTCCCAATGCAATCAAACAATGTCTCTCTACATCCCAGACCTTTATCTGTTCCAGTAAAAAAAAAAACAAGTGACAGGGTTGCACACACATTTCCTAACTGAGACCTTTGAAGACGATCAGCAAATCGAAGATTCTTCAGAGAAGACTGCGCACCACCCTGTGGGTTTGGTTATTAGATTAGTGTTGCAAATAGCAAAGTTCGTTAATTAATTTTTAAAGAGTATTTCTGCTGTGCTTTAGGGCTAAGAAAGTTCATTTGACTTAATGTCACATAAGAAAGGGAAGAAAGAGGCTCAATTATGAGGCCTCAATGCCTTTATATTTTTTCTCAAATGCAGGTTTGTTATCAAAATATTTATGTATGGAATTTGGCTCAATATATATTTCCTCTCTGAAACACTAAACTTGAAGGATTTAAAGGACACTTCTATTTAAACAATGTTTGTGAACTGAAAACTTAGTCACATATAAGTACATAATTTGCAATTTTATGAATAGTGATCATAATAGCATCTCTATGTATCTCTTTTATTTGGTGTCTACAATGTGCCAGATGTTTTATCTATCACATAGTAAGTATTATCCACTTTTTGAACAAATGACAGAAATGAAACCCAGAGAGGTGACTGTATCAGTTAGGGTTCTCTGGAGAAACAGAATCAACAGGGAACACTCGCAAATATAAAATTTGTAAAAGTGTCTCACGTGATCGCAGGAACGCAGAGTCCAAAATCCATAGGGCAGGCTGTGAAGCCGACGATTCTGATGGAGGGTCTGGATGAACTCCACAGGAGAGGCTCGCCAGCCAAAACAGAAAGAGAGCTTGTCTCCTCTGAATCCTCCTTAAAAGGCTTCCCATGATTAGGTTGAGCATCACTCATTGCAGAAGACACTCACTCCCCTTGGCTGATTACAAATGGAATCAGCTGTGGATGCAGCTGATGTGATCATGATCTAATTCTATGAAATGTCCTCATTGCAACAGACAGGCCAGCACTTGCCCAACCAGACAAACAGGTACCACCACTTGGCCAAGTTGACACATGAAGTTGACCATGACAGTGATTAACCAATGTCCTTGCTCTTCAAATATATATGGCAGAACAATGACGCAAAATAAGTCATCTTGCTATGCCATTGAGAATATCAGAGCAGGAACTCTGCATTTAACATGAAATAATATACGATTTATATTTTTCTATACTTATACTACAATTAGGGCTGCTATAAAGATAGGATATATATTGTGAGATCTATTATCAATTTGCTGTTCCTTTTAACTAAGAACACTGGTTTAAAAAATTCAGAAAAAATGGCGAATCTCTTCTTGTGGAGTCAAGAGCCTTTTTGGATGATTTCTATTTTTTACATCCTCTAATGTGTCTCTCAGTATTTTTTTACCATAGTATCCCTTCAATCTTTCACCCACCAGGATCAACACCAAATTCTGTGCTAGGATTAAGTCTCTCTTGTTTCAGGGGACTTATAGCTGAGTTCTTAATTGTTTTTTCTTTTATACACATAAGAAGTTTATTCTAATGTATTTAGTAATAGATTTCTATAAGCACACTTCTTCCAATAAGTGCTTTCAAGGCTTGTTGTCTGCTTTTACCCTTAGCACAGGGACAGATTCCATTTTTTCCTTGAAGTTATCCTTGGATTCTTCACCATGATCAACACTATTTTCCACACTATGATGATGAGGTCAAGCAGTTCACCTTTGAAAGTCAAAATCACTTCTTGATTTGGTAAAAAAAGAAAAAAAGAAACTGAGAAATTCCTGATTGACAAATCCCTTGACAGCAAAAATCTCAGGATTTTTATTAAATACCTGCCGGTATTTAATACTTGATGCCTAATACCCTATGAACAATGCATATTTACTGATAGAAGCCCTCTTACTAATCCTGCTGCTCCCTCCTAGCATTTCCCCCTCATTTTTAAAAGTAATTTATTGCGCAACTTAAATTTAACCATTTTAATTGTACAGTTCATCCCTATTAATTATATTTACAATATTGTCCTAACATCACCACCATCCACCACCAAAACTTTTACATCATCAAAACCAGAAACCCCTGATAAGCAATAACTCCCTATTTATCCCTCGCATTGGCCCCTCTTAATTCTAATTTACTTCCTGTCTTTATGAATTTGCTTGTTCATGATATTTCATATAAATAGAGTCAGGCAATGTCTGTCATTTTGTGTCTGACTTATTTCAATTAGCATAAAACGTCTATATCCTATCATGTATTAAACTTTCATTACTTTTTTGGTTGAATATTATTCAATTGTATGTACATACCACTTTTTTTTATACTTTCAGTTGTTAGTGGGCACCTGGGTTGCTTCCACCTTTTGTTTATTGTGAATAATGTTATTGAGAACACATGTGTGCAAATATCTGCTGGAGACGTTACTTTCAATTTTTTGGAGGTATATATCAAGAATTAGATCACATATTAATTCTGTGTTCAACTTTCTGAGGGATTGCCAAACTGTTTTCTACAGCAGCTGCACTATTTTACAATCCCACCAACAAAAAAATGAATGTTCCACATCCTCTCAGCACGTTATTTTTCTTTCAGTGAACAGTAACCATTCTAGTGTGTATGAAATGGTATCTCATTGCTGTTTTGATTTTCTTTTCCCTAATGGCTACTGATATTTGAGGCACTTACTGGCCATTTGTATATCTTTTTTTTAGAGGAATTTCTATTCAAGCCTTGTTCATTTTTTTAAAAATTGGTTATTTATCTTTTTGTTAAATGGGATTGTCAGGTTCCAGTTTAATGTTAGTTTTGTGGCAAAATTTTCCTTAATAACAAACTATGCCTCCTTTCACTTATTTATTAATCTGTTCATCAAAACATCCACCCATCCACGCATCCACCCATCTGTTCCTCCACAATAAGACTTGGCCTAGTATTCATACATGCAGAGTCAGGATAAAAATGGAAACCTCCAATGACATTATTTACAAAACTAAATCTATTTTATGACTAGAACAAATCTTTGTTCCAATGAAAAGTTATATTATAAGGAGCTAAAATATCATATCCTTAAAATTTCACATGCTGCCTTATGATATTTACATTGCTTTAAATGTAATATATTTTGCAGTTGGGTGTTTACATTACTTCCATGATCAATGACTTCCAGTGTTTTGCTCATTGCCTACAATATTTTCCTACCTAGGAAGGCATTAGAGTGCTTATCAATTCATACATATATGTATTTAGTATGGCCTTTACATAAGTAAATGAAATAATAGAATTACTTAACAATCACATGTTGAAATTCTTCTGTGTTTCTGGAACTATCCTAAATTTTAGGAAGAATATGATAATGATATGTCACCCCTGCCATCAATGAATTGATGGCATAGAGATAGACAAGTCAACTGGTGATTAAATTTTTGTTTAGCTCATGCTGTCCTCTGTGCAGTCTAAGGCTCTTTGGGAAGTTCTTCTCCACTATCAGAGGTCAGAGAAAAATTCCCAGGGGAATTTAATTATAAATGAAGAATATGACTTTAAAGTCCTAGAGATTTATGTTTTTGTTCTGACTAAGCTAAATATCTAATCTTAGAACCCTTTGAGTCACAATTTCCTCAACTGCAAACCATTGCATATAACATCTATTTTAAAACAATATCTTAAAGACTACGTGATAAAATAAAAAATAATCTATTTCTTCAACCAACGTTTAAGGAGTCCCCACATATACCAGGTACAGCAGTGAATAAAGTGCCTGCCCTTACACACTAATAGGGAGAAAGACAATAAACCAACTAATACATAGAAATATAATATAATGTTAGGCAACCATGAATGCTGTGGAGAAAATATTGACAAGTAAGAGCTGAAGACCAAAGGGTTCAATTTTAGATATAGTGGACAGGAAAGACCTCAACTGTAAGGTGACATTTGATCATAGATATGAATAAGGATAAGCCATATAAGACATAAGAATAACTAAATCTATATGTGTAAGGCATACGGGGATTGCATTATTCCAGGCAAGTGGTAACCTGTCAAGTCTTTTAAAGTAACATAGAGTCCCATGAACCTATAAAGCAAGAGAGAGTGAAAGAAGGAAAATGAAGAGGTGAAGGTAAGCACACCTCACCCATGGCCTTCCAGTGCAGCCAGTGAAGTTTACTTTAAATATGATGAAAACTATTTGTGTGTTTTGAACATGGAAGTGACATGATCTGACCCACAGATTTCTCTGGCTTTTACAAGGAATATGACTTGTGAGAAAGAAAAGTGAAACAGGAAGCTGGATTAGGAAATTTGATGGTTCATTTCCTGGGTCAATTTCTCTACGTTACGGTGTCCAATCATTTCATCAAACAAGCAATACCTGCTTATTACTTTAAAGGTATTTTGGAGCTGGATTTGCATCAAAAACCAGTTGACAGAATCTACAGTAATTACATCTACTACAATCAATGAAGGAGATTGCTCTCAACAATTTGGGGAGCCACCTCATCTATTCTTAAAGTCTTAAAGACATCACCAAGGATTTCAGAAGTCAAAAATAAAAACTTCTGTAAACCAGCTTCTCCTGGTGAATTCATCTTTCTCTTCATTGGAATTTCCAGCTTGCAGCCTGCCCTATGGAGTTTGAATTTGCCAATCTCTGTGGTCATGTGAACCAATTTTATAATTACTTGTGTTTGTATTTGTGTGTGTGTATGTGTGTGAGTTTTGTTTCTCTGGAGAACCTTAACTAATACAGAAGCCATGCACTTGGACTAGGTGAGAGTTGATAATGACTTGTACAAATAGGAAGTGACAGGAAGTATACAGTTCATGGTATGTTTGAAGGTGGTATTAATAAGATATGATGATAGGTTGGATTTGGTTTATAAGTAATAGTGTGTGAGGACATGTTTAATAACCAACTCTCTAGAAATGACAAAGTCTGGATTTGTGGCATTTGCCAGTCTCATTGGTGTACCTACTCTCAAACTGGCTGATTTCAAAGCTATCTGCATGATGGAACACACAGTGAATGTGCATAGTTCACTGTCATCATCCAGTGACAGCCAGAGACACACCACTTGTGGTAGGTGGCCTTGAACATGGCCATCAGTGTCCTCCATCTCACATATTCATATACTGGTGTTTTCCCCTCCACTTACTTATATGAATAGGATGTGGCAAAAGTGATGAGATGTCACTTGATATTAGATGACTTAAAGAGCATGACTTCCTTCTGGGGCACCAACTCTTGCTTTCTCACTGGGCCCCCTTTGACACGCTAGTTTTCCCTCTCTTTCTCTTGGGTCACACACACATATGGGGAAAGCATACTACCGCATTTTGGGTGGCCCCATAGAGGGACTCATGGCACCAGGTGAGGATCTGCAGTTTCCAATCCAATGAGCAGAGTAGAGGCCAGACACAATGTATAAATGAGAGAACTTGGAGGAAAATTATTCAAGTCTGGAGATGATTGTAGCCCTGGCTGCAAGCTTCAATGCAGTCTCTTGAGAGATCTTGAACGAGAAGCCCCAGTCAAGCTATGCCGTGATTCCTGACCCATAGAAAATGAAATAATATAAATACATATTTGTTGTTTTAAGCTGCTAAATTTGGAACATTTGTTATGCAGCAATGCATTAATAATATAACACTGTTTGTAAAGAAAGATAGAAGTAAAGAGGAATCTTAAGTTTTGGTATCTGGTTACCTGGGTGAGGGTGGTGCTACTTAGTGAGTTGGGGAAGATGTGGGGAAAAAATCAGGTTTAGGGATAGAAATCAAAGGTTTGGTAATGATCATGACTAGCTTGAGATATCAGTGAAGGATCTCAGTGCAAATGTCAATTAGATAGTTGTCTATGTTGTAGACATTCAGGAAAGATACAAATTTGGGGGTATCAGCTGGGCTGTAAATCTATGGAGCATTGATAGCAGTTGTAAATCTATGGAGAGTTGAAAGTTAAAATAAATTAAGAAGAGAATATTAGAAGACCCAGCCAGTTGAGAGAAGAGGAAAACAATGAAATGCAGAAATCAAAGGGACTGTTTCAAGGAATAGTGTAAACTACTGAAGCAAATACAGGTTTTCAGGTATATTGAGAAAAGCACAAATATTCACTATTAGAGTAACCATCAATGACATAATTAGTGACTCTAACAAGAGTGTTCTTAAAATAGAGGTAGAAAAAAATCTAAGAGAAAATTGGAGGTGAATAAGTGGAGGTTATGAATACAAGCTAATTTTTTAGACAATGTTTCCCATATGATATAAACAGAATGTCTGTATACAGGGATGAGGACAGAACATCTGTTTTCATGGGAATCAAGAAGGTAGGGAATGAATGGAAATATGAAAAGATTTAGCTGTGCAGGGGTAATGTTATTTTCTGATTGCCTTTCTTTTTGCCATGAAACAAGACAAATACTAGAAGCTAAGAATGAGAGAGAGTAAGGATGATAGAAATTTTGAAGAGTTTGTATATAAGTATAAAATAGTGGGAGTGTTATGACAAGAGAAATACGTTAGGACTATTGGGTAGATGATAAACTTTCACTTGAGGTTCCTCATCAAGCATTTTAAGTGTGAGTAGTCAGCATTTTTTGTTTGTTTGTTTTATTTCAGTTTCACCAGATATGATAAGTTACCCAGATGAAGAAGTAGAGGAGATAGAAAGTGGATTTAACTAGTTCTTGTTTTTCTAAGATAATTCAATAAAAGGAAAGATTATTAGAATGTGGGGATAGAGACTAATCTAGAAGCTCTGGCAAGGAAGATCCTGCTTCCAGGACAAGCAGAGAACAGCATGCTGCCAAAAAAGAAAGAGAAAATATGCCTTTTTTGAGGTGAAAACAACATCCTGAGAGTCAGCTCAGATGATGTTTGAGCAAAAGGTGAAGGGAATAGTCAGAGAAGCGGCTGAAAAAACAGAGGGTATTTCTGACATCAGACTGAATTCTGGAATGCACAGTAGAGGAATTTAGAGAAATTGGGGTGAAGCAGACTGAGTCCCTGGGTAGGTGATGAAAAAGAACCTTGACTTTACTGTGTTGCCTGAAAAAATGGAAATGAAGGACCAGAGAGGATTTGTTGTAAGGGTGTATTTGTGTATGTGTGTAGGTGTTAGGTGAGTATGTGTGTGTGTGTGTGTTGTGAGGTGGGGTGAAAGATCTGTTTTATGTTTGGCTTCCTTCTAGAGATGTCTTGAAAGTGGGAGGTAGTGAATGGGCATACGGTAACCCCAGCAGAGGAATGGAGGTTTCTGTGTGCCCCCTTCAAACTTTATAGTGGTGGTTTCAAGGGCACCTTATATAAGACTGATTAACATAGTGAGTTAAGTTCCTCATAAATAGTGCCAACATGAAGGATTTGCGTGGGGCACACCCTGATCATTGAAAGAATCCTGCTTCATTCCCGATGAAGGAAAGACTTAAAAAAGCACTGCCATTTATTTTAATTCAGATAATGAAGGTCTCAGACATTGACCTTCAGCAAACAATGTTTGTGGGATATTAGGAAGTTGTGGGGCATCCTCAAATGGCTTTTTTTCACATTAGGCTTTCATTGAAGTTAAAAAAAAAAAAAAGGAAATGTTATCAAGTTTCCATCAGCTCATTAATATTCTTTTAATCTTCCATTTTAGGCCAGTTTAATTTAGTTGATGTGTCTCATTTACATAGAGACAACATTCTTAATTGATTTAATCCCAGCTTCTGTCTTTCTAGCAAGACTTTTACTATATGTTGATTTTCATTAATAAATGCAGGCATCAGATTTCAGCTTTGCTAGTCCAAGGGTCTCTTTATGGGTGGCCTTTCCTTTTGCACCAGATTTGAACAATGTTCTCTCTGTGGCTGACTGATTGGCAGACTAACCTGAATTCATACATTAATTTATTCAAAACATTTATTGACTATGTACTAGGCCTCAAGCAATGTACTAGGTTAATTTTTTTTGGGGGGGAATGAAAAGAAATAAATAATAGCAAGGGAAAGGGTACCTCCTTTTAGTAAATAATGAGGGAAGAAATCTCTTAGGAAATGACATTGAGGCTGAGACCTCAAGAATAAAAGCAATACTTTGTAGAAAGAGTAGAATGCAGAGCTTCCTAAGAGGAAGGAAAAACTGTACCAAATGCATTTATCTGATAAGAGCTTTACTTGGATAGAGCTTGGTGGACCATGGAGATAATGGCCTGGGAAGCATAAAACATCAGCATGAAGAACTTTGAGACCACCAGGATGAGTGCGCATTTCATTCAATGCACGATGGAAATAAATGGAAAGGTTTTAGACAGGAAAATAACATGTTCCTATTTATATATCACAAATAATATTCAGTGTGGCAGATTTGAGTTGCGTACCCCAGAAGAAAACATCTTCATATTTTTCATTTTTAAACAGTTTTATTCACACATCATACAATCCAATCTAAGTAAAAAAAGAAATCAATGGTTCCCCATAAAATTACATAACCACGCCTTCACCACCACAATCTATATGATAATATTTACATTTCTTCCTCAAAGAGTCCTATACCATTTACTTATGTCTCCCACTCATTGATATTTAGCTTTGGCGTATTGCCTTTGTTACATCCAATGGAAGCATATTACAATAAAAACATGTTCTTAATCTTAATCTATTCCTGTGAATGTAAACCTGTTGTAACTAGGACTTTTCGCAGATGCTATTTTAAGTTAGGATGTGTCCAACTGCATCAGAATGAGTCTGCATCCTATTAATGGAGACCCTATAAAGAAACCCAAAGTCAGAAGTGAGAGAAACACCAGAGTAGTCAGATGACGGAAGTCAGCTGAATCCAGAACAACTGAAAAGAGAGAACAAACATACTTTTCTTATGAGGAGTTAGTAGTATGATTAAAACCTATCCTGATTCAGTAATATCGTATTTAAGTGAACTGTTCAGTTCGAGCAAGTTTATAGTCATTTAACCATTACCATAGTCAAGATATAAAACATTCTCATCACACCAAAAAACTCTCTGATGCCCCTTCTTAACTAATCTCTTCCTCCATCAGAAGCCTCTGGCAATCTTATTTCTGTCCCTATTGTTTTGCCCTTTCCAAAATGCGGTATAAATTGAATCATGTAATACATAGCCTTTCATATCTGACTTCTTTCATTTAGATTAAGACTTTTGAGCCCATCCCTATTGTTGCATGTATCATTAGCTCATTCACTTTTTTTTTATTTACTATAGCACTTATATATAGTGTTTTTGGTTACTATAGCACGACATTTAGTATTCTCTAAATATTGCAATTTAGTTTGTGTTGATACCAACTTGATTTCATTGCCATATATTATTTTCCTATATCTTTCCTGTCTACTTTTTATATTATCATTTTCACAAATTATATTGTTATCCAGTATACATCAAGTAACAGAGGTTTATGCTTTTTTTTTATGTATTTGAATAGTAAGACGCAAAATCCATAGCAGACAGCAGTATAAAGAAAAATGCAATAATACTGACATTTATATTTACACATAAAATGACCTGAACCATACATCTTTATTTCTTCATTAACTTTGAATTACTGAAAATGTTCTTTCATTTCAATATTTCCTATCAATTATAGGATGAATTTTTCAAATAGTATGATCTAATTTATAGATACTCTAGATAATAGATCTCCATTCCATATAAATCTATCATGTTAAGTCTGATGAATAAACTTTTAAAATTTTTTCCAGAATCCCACTTCAAGTGAACACCATGTCACTATTAGGAGGAGGTTTTGTGCATGTAGGCAAAAGGAAAGGGAAACAGGTTGTGATGGCTTATACAAAAGAGGGGGCTGTAGAGTTTCTGCATTTTGGAGATTTCAGGGACATAGTGAATTCAGTGGTCTCATTGTTCTATTTTCAAGAGTGCAATAAAATATTTGGAACACTGCCATTCTTTATGTACCCTTACATTTTTTCAATGGAATAAAGGAAGCAATTTAAAAGCAGCAAGGAAACCTACAAAGCTATTAAAGAATAGGAAATATTGATCAAGTGAGATTCACAAGGAATTTGGTGGGGTTAAAGTCCAAAATCAACCTGATACAGGTTCTCTTCTCTTGACCAATTAAATAAAATTTACATGCAACCTATTAGGATTTACAATATCATGTGCAACTGCTATGGTCCTATAAGTGCTGCACTGGAGAACAAGCACTTATGCCTCAGGAACATTAGCATTTACCATAGTACTTTTGGATTTAACCATCTGATGCCACTTCCAGGTCATCAGTAGATATATTACACTCTGTGGAGAAGGTACAGTTAATGCCATATGTAGCATTTGATAAAACTCACCATAAATTAGGAGCCTTATCCTACATGTGAAACCCTGATTGTATTTTGATTTTCTTTTCTATTGGATTGACTTAATGATAAAGTGGATGGTCATTCCTTCTGTGGAGGCTCTGTTTGAGTTCCTCTGATGCTGGAAGATGATACCACAAACCTTTGTTTCTTAAATGTAAGATGCAAGAATTGGCTTGACTGGTTTCATAGAACTTTATGTAGAGAAGGAGACACAGAGGAGAGTTAAGACAAAGTGGAGCAAGTAATTTAAGACTTTTAGGGATACTGAAACTATCAGGGGCAATTTGCACAAGAAACCCTCACTTTCAAGTATCCAAAACAAGGCAATTGATAACAAAAACCTAATTTCACTTCATGTTCCTTGTTTAAGGCTGTGTCCTATTCTGGGAGGAAAGAGAGGTAGCAGAGGTGCACGGGATGGGTAATGACTGCAGAGATGAACAAATGGTTAGGGGTATTGCTTATTGGTCATTGAGCTGCTTCATCACCACTTTAAGAAGAAGGAACCTGAGATACTTTTTGTTCTTTTCTGTGCAGAATATTTTTTCTTTACTTGTGACACAGACAATGCAAAAATTAATACCCAACAAAACCTGATGAGAGGTCCAAGGAAATAATGACATGCACAAGACATGTACGTTATACACAGCATGAGCCATAGAGAACCCATAAATCCCAGAACTTGAAGGTGCAACAGAGGGGCCCAGTACAACAGATGATGATACCACCATAAGAGAAAGAGTACAGGACAAATGGAGTCTGGAACTAACAGGAACTAGAGGGCCTGCATGGAATCCAGCATAGTGATTAGAACACTGAAACACTTTTGTTCCTAACTCAGCTATACTTGTCCATCTGAAGCTGTCCTGTCCTGGAACTTCCTCATTAGGCTAAGCAATCCATTCAGACCCTTAAGGATACAACTTAGGCTGTGTTTTAATTTCCTAGGCTTCTAAAGCAATACCATGAAGCACTTAGGCTTAAATATTTAATCATGGGAATTTATTAGCTTATGATTTTGAGGCTAGGAAAATGTACAAATTAAGGCATGATCAAGGAGATGCTTTCTCCCCAAGACTGTGGTGCTTTGGGACTGGCTGATTTTGACCCTTGGTCCTTAGCTTGTCAGGTAGCAAAGCTCATGGTGGCATTTCATGGCCTCTTCCTTCTCTTCTCAGTTACATCTCAGATTCTTACTTCTTGCAAAATCTTATCTCCAATGCACATTTAAAGCCTAATTTGTAGAGCAGGTGACAATTCTCATTTACTTGACATAAACTGAATATTTAAGAGAATATTTAGTTATGTATATATACAGATGTGTGTATATACATATATATATATATATATATGTATATATACACACACACACACACACATATATGTATATATTTGTTTTGAACTGCTCCCAGGGATATTAAATTTTTTAGATTTAACATGACATAGAAGCTAACAAGTTCACCTGAATAATTTGATGGATCCTAGTAAAATACAGAATAGTTCTTGGCCAAAGACAAAGGATATTATTACTAATAGCACAACAGTCAACAAGAATTAAATATCTGTATAAGTTTCCCTTAGCTTCCATGTCATGTGAAATCTTTCAGGAATTTGGCACATTTAGTGATTTTAATTCAGAGTCCAGTAACCTTGAGCACTGAAAACTCTAATCTCTTTTTTATTATTAATTAAAAAAAATAACTAACACAACATTTAGAAGTCATTCCATTCTGCATATACAATCAGCAATTCTTAATATCATCACATAGATGCATATTCATCATTTCTTAGTACATTTGTATCGATTCAGAAAAAGAAATAGAAAGACAACAGAAAAAGAAATAAAACGATAATAGAGAGAAAAAAAAACTATACTTCAGATGCAGCTTCATTCATTGTTTTAACATAATTACATTACAATTAGGTAGTATTGTGCTGTCCATTTCTGAGTTTTTATATCCAGTCCTGTTGCACAGTCTGTATCCCTTCAGCTCCAATTACCCATTATCTTACCCTGTTTCTAACTCTTGATGGTCTCTGTTACCAATGACATATTCCAAGTTTATTCTCGAATGTCGGTTCACATCAGTGGGACCATACAGTATTTGTCCTTTAGTTTTTGGCTAGTCTCACTCAGCATAATGTTCTCTAGGTCCATCCATGTTATTACATGCTTCATAAGTTTATCTTGTCTTAAAGCTGCACAGTATTCCATCATATGTATATACCACAGTTTGTTTAGCCACTCTTCTGTTGACGGACATTTTGGCTGTTTCCATCTCTTTGCAATTGCAAATAATGCCGCTATAAACATTGGTGTGCAAATGTCTGTTTGTGTCTTTGCCCTTAAGTCCTTTGAGTATATTCCCAGCAATGGTATCGCTGGGTCGTATGGCAATTCTATATTCAGCTTTTTGAGGAACTGCCAAACTGCCTTCCACAGTGGTTGCACCATTTGACATTCCCACCAACAGTGGATAAGTGTGCCTCTTTCTCCACATCCTCTCCAGCACTCATTCACTTTTATTGCTGTGGAGTATTAGATTGTAAGGATATCCTACAATTTCATTCACCAGTTGATGGACATTTAGATTGTTTCAAATTTTGAGTTATTTTGGAAAAAATCTGCTTTCAATATCTATGTACAAGTCTTTGGGGAGATAAATGTTTTAACTTCTACCTGATAAATTTATAGAAGTGGGAATGCTGAGTGCTATGGTGTGTGTATATTGAACTTTATGAGAAACTGTCAAATTGTTTACCAGTGAGGTTGTACCATTTGCACATTTCTACCAACAATAAAGGAGTGTCCCAGTCATTGACATCCTCATTAGTATTTAGCATCATCTTTTTAAAATTTTAGTGAGTCGAATTGGCTTGTAGTTGTAGCTCATTGACCCTTTTAAGATGTAAATCAACTCAATTTGTAATTCTACCAAGATAAATTGCTGTCTTAGTCAAACCAGGGGACACATTCTTCTTCCATTCTATTCATTTTAAGTTCTGCTCATTCAGTGAACAGCTCCTTCTAAGAGTTCTTAAGGAGCTCACATTCTATGAAAACAGAATGGAACAACTGCTTGAAGGAGAAGAACCAGAGGTATGTACGGGTTCATTGCATGCATTTATGATGCAAGGTTTGCACAAAAGAGGTTTGCCTAATTTAGCATAAACTACAGCTTAAAAGATGAGAGGAAATTTGCCAGTAATATAGGAAGATGAAGGCATTTCAGGCATATGGGTAACATAAAAATGCCCAGAAGCATAAGCCTTTTTAAAGGCTGCACATAATTAAGATAAGAGCTGAGTAGTACTGATTTTGCCAAGTAGTGACTTGATTCTCCTTATATAAAATGTGGGTATCAGGAACAGCCGGGCATTTCTTAAGAATAGGAATAATCAGGACAGAGTGTCCCGATATATAAGTCCATTTTCATATTCCAAAGACTCTCTCCCTTAAAGAACAGCTTCATAATTTTCACAGTGACAACAGTCACTAGTTGAAAGAATCTAGAATTATTTAACTTCTACTTAACTTTCCAAGATTTAAAATATGACACACTTTATCTATAGTGAGAACAGAGTCCTATATCCCAAAACTAACCTACACCATATTCAACTCCCTACCTTGACTGGTCTGCTCTGACTGGTTTCCTATCACTTTCCACACATGTTAACTTGCTTTAAGTTGACTTGAAAGTTCCAATCAATACTGAGCCCTTCTGTGCTTGGTGATATACAACTTAGTTCTTTATGACCTATTTTAAATCTGTTATTGAATGCAATGTATAAATTAGGTGTTCATTGTTCTTCACTGATACCTCTAAGTCTTATCTTTGAACTATAAAGTTGATATTATAGTGGAGCAAAGACACTTTTAAAGTTGGAAGAATTAGTTTAAATTCCTAAATTTCTACCTTGCTTGTAATTTAATTTGGTAAGATTGTTTCTCAAAACCAGAAACAAGGCTCTGCAAAAGTTTCCAGGAATGTTATGTGGAAATGAATAAACCAGGATCAAGGCTCCAAATTTTCAGGAAGTAGGTTTTATTAGTCTATGGCCATAAGGCTCAGCTGAGTAGTCTCTCAAAGTCTGAGCCCCAAACAGGGCTGACACAAGATTTTATAGGCAATATGGCTCGTTTGGGGCAAGGTTTTCCTAATATGGTAATGATGCTCAAGGGAGATGATTGGCTGTGTGCTGATGAGGAAGGGTTGCAAAGTTGAATTTACAGAAGTGGATGAGTGTTCAAAGGGGAAGCATTTACAGGGACTTTTCTTATCCTCCCTATGTACAGTTTTGACCATTCTTGGGGCCTGGGAGACTTTTCAAAGAGGAAATGGCTTGAGCAAACAAGGGCCTGCCTGTGGCAACAGGAAGTGGCTTGGACAAACAGGGGTTGCTTGCTACATTCCACCCCTTTTATGCTTGTCTACACCAGCGGATGGTTGCATCACTTATACCTCATCTTCTTCTTGTTGTAGTGTTGGTACTGGTGTTTCCATACAGCCAGGACCTCTGTCATCTTTTGTCTTTCCATTAGGGTCTCAACGGAATGTCGTAAATTGCCTATCAGAAGTGGTGGGAAGCATGGTGATAGTCCACCATGGTGTTTTGTTTTGTTTTGTTCCACATGGGCAAGCACAAGGAATTGAACCTGGGTCTCCAGCATGTCATGTGAGAACTCTGCCTGCTGTGCCACCGTGGCCCCCCCTGAGCCACTGTGGCCTGCCCTACCATGGTGGTTTTTACCCCTTCCCCAGAATAGTTTGGAGACATGCCTGGCATGCATCGCTCCCCCCCACCCCACAAAGGACCACAGGGACAATGAACACACTTATGAGGGTGAGGAACATGACGGCAGTTACAGAGTACCTTTGTAGAAAGGATCCCACCAGATTAAAGTGAAACTGGTTTCAGAGAAGAATTCCAAGTGTCCTGCTTCTAGGAGGGCTAAAACTGCTAAATGAAGAACAAATGCAAAGAGCAAGAAAAAGACAATAAATCCACAGATTCAACAGGCTGGGATGTCCATGTGCTGATTCCTCAATCTTGAGCCATGCATAGATCAGTTAGCTTCCGGGATGACCGAAGCAAGGTTTGGAGGTCTCCTCAGGCTTCGACCATGTGTTGACCAGCTGCTTCTGGTGAGCTAGAGCAGGGCAACCCCAATCTTTCAGGCCTCAGTCATGGGCTGGTCAGCTGATCTCGGCTGCAATGGAGAAGGGTGTAGTAGCCTCAAGAGAAAGATGTGATCATTCAGGATCAAGGGCGCACTCCCAGGTGTCATCTGCAGTGGGCTTTTTTCCCCGAGAGTGATGAACCCAGGAGAGGATCTCAGCAATTCTGACAGTTTTGGGGGTTGCTAAAACAACATGGTGAGGGCCTCTCCACTGAGGCTGGAGGGAGTCTTTTTTCCAGTCCTTAACCCATACCAGGTCCCTGGTTCAAATGTATAGAGGAGTAAATGCTGAAAGGTTCAGGCATGCATCTAACGCTTTCTCTTTCAATTCACTTAGAACCCATCCCAACTGAACCAAGTGCTGGGTTAGGCTTAAGTTCCCAATTTCTCTGAGGTTTCCTATAAGACTCTGGTAAGCGGTGGCAGCCTTTCATACACTCGTTCAAAGGGGGAGAAACCTATTTTCTTTATTGGGCCAGATCTAATTCTAAACAGAGCTATAGGGAGGGCCTAGACCCAGGTCAATTTTGTTTCCTGGCAGGTTTTCTTCAATTGTCCCTCTACCGTTTGATTCATCTATTCAACCTTTCTGCTGCTTTGAGGCCAATAGGCAGTTTGGAGCTTCCAAGTTATCTACAAGGCTTTTGCTAGCTTTTGGAGGGGAGGGATTTTACAGGGACTTTTCTCATCCTGCCTTCATGCAGTTTTGACCATCCTTGGGCCTGGGAGGCTTTTCAAAGAAGAAATGGCCTGAGTAAACAGGGGCCGGCCTGCCTGCGGCAACAGGAAATAGCTTGAACAAATAGGGGCTGTTTGCTATGAAATTACTAAACCATTGCTGTGTCATTTATAAAAGAGTAATAAAAATACTAAACTCAAAGGCTTTATTATAAACCCTCCATGAGCTTGTTAACTGGCATATATCTGCGTATAATTATCAGTCAAATGAGAAAATAGACAAATGAAATTCAAACTTTTCATCTCTCACAGTTCTGGGAAATGTGATAAACCAAACACCAATTGAAATGATATATAAGCAGAAAAAGAAATGAATCCAATCCATTGAATTTATAACATTTGGGATATAGGCTGTCACAAGCATATGCTAAATTTAATTATGTCTTTCAATTCATTCAATTGTTTAATTTAATTTAATTCTATTCAACATATTCATGATAAAAGAGTGTTCCTTAGAAAACTTTCCTAAACTGCTCCTTAAAACTAATTGTATAACCAAAAGAAATGTAAGAGAAAAATTCTCACTAGCAGTGATAATATAATAGTCAGATTAGAACATAATAGCAAACAACCTCCAAATCTCTGTGGCTTACAAACACAAATATTTAAGATATCATTCATATTAAATAATAGCTGCCATTTTGCTGTGTCTCTGTTCCTCACAGATTTTACTTAGAGATTGAAACTCATGTCTGGGGATATCAGAGGAGATGAGCAAGAGAAGAATCTGGCATAATAGTGAAAGAAAAATCTTGTCAGGGTTCCTAAAGCATCAGCTCAGAAATGGCACTGAAATAGTTACTCAGGTAATATCACTTTTATTTGAATTTCATTGGCCAAACCAAGTGAGATGAACAGAAAACTGAATCCTCCAGCAGCCATGAGCCTGGAGAAAATGGGACTGCCTAGAAAAAGCAGTGAATACACTGAATGAATATTCTACTATGCAAACACAATGCCAAAATTCAAAGGTTTATTTTTGTTTGTTTATATGTGGTGGAAATGGATCCAACTTGAAAGATGCTAAGACAGGATATATAACCATTATCACTGAAAAGGTAATAAACTATTGTGGAAAGTCAAATGTGGAAAGCTAAAAATGCTACTCACCTCTAATTTGGAGGGACAAGTATAGTTGAAGACAGAGGACTTTCATAGACACTGAGGTCATTTCATTGGCATGGAGTACTGGATTTTTCACCTATCAATTTTTTTTTTCTTTTCTAACAAGGCTTCTTGATATAGAGACAGAACACACTGATATAGCTAGGGATGTTTTCTAATCTAGAGCATGAAGATCAGGAAGTGAGGGCAAAGCACGGGAGAGACAGGGATTTTACTTACAGTCATTTTCATCTCTGTCAGCTGATGGCAGTACAAGGAAATTACCCCATCTTCATCCAACAGAAAGCCAGTTAGCTAAGGGGCTTCCCAGCAAACCAAAGAAAAGTATGGCATTATTTGTTTAGTTTCTGTCATTGCCATTTAAAATGTAAATGCCAGGAAAACAGATAATGTCATCCAATTTTTTTTCTGCTGTCCTCCCAAACCCTAAAACAGTGCTTTGCATAGAACATGCTCAATAAAGGTTAGTTGAATAAATAAATGAATCTTTCAAGGAAAACAAAGCCAACTTATATGCACACAATTCCTCAAAAGTATAAATATCATGTCATTATCTAAAGAAATACTCAATTTATGTTCCTTTAACTCTCTCGATTTAGTCAAAAGGAAAATATTAAGTTAAAGGAAGATAAATAATATGGGAAAGAATAGTTGGAAAAGAATCATGTTATATTTAAAAAATTGATAAAAATTTCTTTAGTAATATATAATTATAAATGTTAAGTGTTTTTTCTTTCTTTGGCTGATCAAGCAAAAAACATGCAATGGGTTGACTTATGGAGTAGGAATTACTAGCTCACAGTTTTAATGCTAGGAAAAAGTCAAAGCACCATCAAGGTGACATGAAGGCAATGTTTTCTTTCTGAAGACTGTTGTTTGGGGGCTGGCTGCTAGTGATCCTGGTTCCTGGTCTCCACTGTCACATGGCAGTGTGCATGGTGACCTCTCCTGGCTTCTACCATCTCTTCCAATTTCCATTGATCTTGACCTTCTTGCTTCCCATGACTTTCTCTTTATCTGTCTCAATTTCATTCTGCTTATAGAAGATTACAGTAAGAGAATTAAGACACATTCTGATTGGGTTGGACCATACTTTAATGGGTGTATGTAGGATCTGGATTTTGATTGTTTGACTAATCAAATTGATTAAGTTTAAAGACATATTTGATTAGGCTTTGATTAAGTTTAAATATATATTTTTCTGGGGTGCATAGCAATGAACTACAGCACTATATACAAGTTAAAACATAAAAGACATATTATAATAGAAATATGAATAATAGTTGAAAATATTTTTCAGCTTACTATGGTCAAATATAAGAGGTTAAAAGGTGGTAAAGTTAAAAGAGAGGTAAATTCAGGATAAATATTTAATCTTGGAGGGGGATGGAATTGGGTAAACAAAATACTTGTTGATAAAATATAAACACAGACATACAACTTATATTATATTATTACGATCACTTGAGCCAAAGAGTTAAACCACTACCAAATTTTAAGAGCATTATAGGATTTCAAATTAAGGGGCAAGAATGGTGTGTGTCAGTGTGTATGTGTGCATGTGTGTGTGTAGAAGGTAGGGGAGGAATGATTGGCACATGAGGAGGAGCGGCTGGAGAAAGAGAAAAAAATGGAACAAGTCAAAAGAGTTTTTTTTTTAAATGAAGAACCAATGAAATATATTAAATAATTATCATAAAAGAAAACAGAGAGAACAAAATAAAATCTTTCAGTTGCTGGACTGAATTATCTCCTTGAAGATAGTCGCACTGGGCTAAAAATAGTTAAAGTCCATGTTGAAAAAAAATGATAAACTAAAGTTAAAATAAAAGATAAAATTTACGGAAATTTTTAGAAAATTGCCTGAATAGTCTCAAAGGAAAATCCTCACCTTAACATTTGTATTAATAATATTGAAGACTAATTATAAATTAATGCAAAAGTACAAATTAGTCAGAAGAAATTATGAAGAGGATTTAAGGAAGATAAAAATTAAAATTAATAACATTTGAAAGAAAATACTTGAAAAGATAAATAAGCCAAAAGCTGTTCATTTGAAATAGCCAATTAATGAATAAATCCCTAGCAAGTCTATTTAAGGAAGAAACAAGAAAATAAAAATATACCAAAACAGAGATGAGGAAGGAGAATCAATGACATATTTGGAGGAGATCAAAGTAACGATAAGAGAGACTTCAGAGAGTTGGCAAAAGGAGAAACAAGCCAGAGTGCTGGCTGCTGCCTCTTCCTGAGAGAAGCCCAGGACAGAGAAGTAAAGATGAGAATTAGCATAAACAGTCTGGGAAACCAGTGGTCCCAGGTAGGAGGATAAACTGGGAAAAGCTTCTCTTTTGCACATTTCTCTTGCATTGCACTAGGGGGAACATCACCACCCCAGGTCCTTCTGAGAGGTGGAGAAATGACAACACTTGCATGGTGTGACTAAAGAAGCCCCTCTTCTCTGATGAGGGGCCCTGAGCATCTCTTCCTTCTCACTCTTGTCCACACACACAGAGCTGAGGGACTGCCCCTCGGAAAAGTCCAGTATTCCTGAGGCAGAAAACAGGAGGCCAGGTCTCCTGTTGAGGGACCAGCACATTTTGTCATTTTGCACATTCTGTGACACTGGTCCTACAAGAAGCTGAATATTTCCCCTCCTTACCTTGATCGGTGTGTACTGCCAGCTGACATGCTGATGGTCCAGGGAGATATGAATTCACACGGAAAGTCATCTACACATTTATAAAATAAAGACAAGAAACCAAACAACCTTTATAAGACCCAATAGAATTAATGTGACAGTTACAGAATTTAATTAACATAATAAATATACTAACTAGACATGTGAGAATACTGGTAATATGATGTAGGAACATGCATAAAAACAGAAGAACCAAGTAAAATACATAGTAATAAAAAGATCATTAGTTGGATTAAAATAACAATGGATAAAGCTAGAAAATAAATTAACAGGCAAGAAAACTACATCAGTGAATTCTTCAAGAAAATATCAGGGAAGAAGTATACAAATATAAGCTAAGCTTTTAATATAAGAAATAAAACTACATAAAGCAATTGAAATATCTGTATAATAGGAGGACTAAATGGAAATAAAAGAAAAATTAATAGAGAAGAAATATTTGAAGTAATAATGAGAAATGTTTTTAATTAAAAATATCTGTAATACCTCAATTTGAAAAGAATCATAGAATCTCAAATACAATGATAAGAAGAAAGATATACCCACACACAGCTTCGTGAAATTTAAGCAGATTGAAGAGAACCAAAAGTTAGAAAAAATTCTAATATCCTCCAGGGGAACAGAAAAACAAAACAAAACATATCACCATAAAGTTTCAATAACCACATTTAATCAGACACCTTATCAGCAGCACTGCTCAAGGAAAAACTGTGTAATATTGTCCTCAAAGTAAAAACAACCAAACCTGAGCTGTATATCAGTTATGAAAGCTTTTAAATGAGGGGACCCAATAAAGATATTTGCAGCAATTCGAGATCTTAGATCGTTCATAATACCAAATCTCACTTTGAAAACACTTTTGTTGAAACTCCTCCAGGAAAAAGAAAAACATGGCCTAAGGATGCACTGAGATAACATTGAAAGTGAGACCATGTATATAAATTAGTAAAATGTGATGTCTAAAAGAGCAAGAATCAAGACAGCGTATATTGATGACAATACACTCAAGGTCTATGGGATGATAGGTAAGTAAATGGGAGTGGAGGAAGTGGGAGGAGGCCAAGTTGGCTGAGGAAAAGAGAGCATGTTAAAGTGGTTGATATATTTGGGGCAAAATACAAATTTTATTAAAAATACCAAATCAACAGGGAAAAGTAAATAGAACAAGCATTCAAAGAAAAAAGTATATAACTTTCAAAAAATCACAATAAAATGTTTTTATCCAATGGAAAGAAGGAAGAAAAAGGGAAAATCATTCATATTAAGCAGGTAGAAGTTAGTCCTGATATTAAAAGCAGTTAGAGCAAACATTAATAAGCTTAATATCACTTAAAATACAGTCACTATCATACATTTTTTTAAAGAAGATCCACTAACATGTTGTCTACAAGAGAAACATTTTTAGAAAGGACACAGAGACTTGAAAAAAAAAGACAAAATAACAAATATGAAACAATTTTTTATCTTACAGAGTAGAATACAAAGAACGATTATAAAGGAAGGAATGACGAATATATATTATTGAAATAACACATTTGTACCTAACAATATAACCTTAATATATTGATAATCGACAGAATATGGAAGTAAAGTATTTAAACACTGTATTAAACATCATATGATAACCCTCTCAAAAAAGGGCAGAGTGGAAACTATAAGCAATTATATAGAATATTTAAATAACAAACAGTTTGAGTTAATAGAAAATTATAGAAGCTAACATACAATAAACAGAGGATACAGATACTTTTTGATAACATGCTGAATAAACATAAAATAGAGCCTTATACTAAGATGGAAAAACTTCAATATAGCTCGTACCATCATAGAAACTATATACTTTTAATTCTTTTTTTATTGTGAAATATAATATATTTATAAAGAAAAGAAAGAAAAGGCAATAGTTTTCAAACTGCACTTTGGTAAGTAGTTACAGAACAAATTTCAGAGTTTGTTATGGGTTACCATTCCACTATTTCAGATTTTTCCTTCTACCTGTTCCAAAACACTGGAGTCTGGAAGAAATATCAATATAGTGATTCAGCAGTCATACTCATTTATTAAATCCTATTTTCTCTGTTGTAACTCTTCCTTTTCCTTTGATCCTTCTCCCAGTCTATAGGGAACTTTAGTCATTGCTGTTCTGACTTTTCATTTTGAGAAGGGATGTCAACACTAAAAGATAGGGGGATGTAATTAATAGGGGGATGTAATTAGTTGATATTTTGGAGAAGATGATACCTCTGGGTTTCAGGATTTATTAGATCTAGTAACCCTCCAGGTAATATAGGTTCCAGGAAAGTAAACAATGCATGAAACCTTTACAGAGTCTCAGTTTGAGCTCTAGGTGTTATTAAGAGTTAACAGGAATGATGTTGGTTGGGGTTTAGCAAACCACTGCAATTAGCACTATCTAACTGATAAGAGTAGCCTCCAGAATAGCCTCTTGACCCCATTTGATCTCTCTTTGCCACTGATGCTTCATTTTATCACACTTCTTTCCCCTGTTTTGGTCAGAAAGGCATTGTAGACCCATCCCCGGGAACAATACCCCACTTTGCAAGAGAGATTTTCATCCCTGAATGTGATGTCCCACATAGGGGAAGGGTAATGATTTTCCTTGAAGAGTTGGGCTTAGAGAGAGAGACAGAGGCCACATTTGAGCAGCAAAGGAGGCTTCCTAGAATCAACTCTCATGCTTCGTTATAGGTAGTCTTAGCTTCTACACTACAGAAATAAGTTTCTTAGTCATTGTACCCTTTGCCTCCCTCCATCTATTGGACATTATGGATAAGGTCTGAAATAAATAAACCATGCCTTACAGTATCCTCATTTGGTTGTACAATCAGCAATACTCTCAATTTTAGACAATTTTCATTGGTCCATAGAGACAAAGAACCAACAAACACAGCCTCACCAAATATTGAATCAAAGCTACCCCTTATCACTTGTCCCTCCTGCCAATTAATTGTCCTTGGTAATACTGTGATACCATTAATGTCTTCCTGTTAACTATTGGCCATCACATGCAATTTTAGTTTTCCCCTATAACCCTCTACTGTTGACTCATTGTCCAGATCACATCTTTAAAATAATTCATTTGAGAACTTATTTATAATTCTGGAATTAATTGGTGGGATACATGGCACTATACATCCCTTTTCAATCAATTTACTTATAATATTGGCAATGTTACTTATAACCACACTAATTAGTTATCATCCTTCTATCCATTCCCTTTCATTTAAGTTCAATCTCTTTGGGTAACCTTTCCTCCATCTCTAGCTTTTGTGTACTTCTAGGTTTGCTATACTCTACAATGTAAGCTCTGAGATGATCTTTTCTAGAATCATAATAGTGAAATCATTTAGTATCTATCCTTTTGTGCCTTTCTTAGGTCACTCAGACTAATGTCCTCAAGGTTCATCCATATGCTTCAGAATCTCATTTTGTTTTACCGCTGCTTAATATTCCATCATATGTATATACCACATATTCACTTGTCTGTTGATGAGCACTTGGATTGATTCCATATTTTGGTAATTGTGAATACTGCCACTATGAATGTCAGTGTGGAAAAGTCTGTCCATGTCACTGCTTTCAGCTCTTCTGGGAACATCCCAAGAAGTGGTATTGCCAGGTCATAGGACAACTCAATATTTAGATTTCTGAGGAATTGCTAAACTGTTTTCCACAGCAGCAGCATCATTATACAATTCCACCAACAGTGACTAAGTGTTATAATTTTTCCACATCATCTCCAACATTTGAGGTTTTCTGCTTCTTTTGTAACAACAATTCTTATAGGTGTGAAGTGATTTCTCATTATCATCCTGATTTTCATTTCCCTTATAGCTAATGAAAATGAGTATCTCTTCATGTGCTTTTTAGCCACTTGTATTTGCTCTTTGGACTTAGTGTCTGTCCTTATCCTCTGCCCATTTTATAATTGAGTTGTTCTTTTCTCGTTGAGCTGCATAATTTCTTTATATACACAGGATATCAAGCTTTTATCCAATATGTGGTTTCCAAATATTTTCTTCCATTAAGTTTGCTGCCTCTTCAGTTTTTTGACAAAGTCCTTTAAGGCACAGAAGCTCTTGATCTTAAGCAGTTCCTGTTTATCTACTTTTTTTTTTCTTTTGCTGCTTGTGCTTGGGGTGTAAAGTTTAGGAAGGTACCTACTATTACTAGATTTTGAAGCTGTTTTCCTACATATTCTTCTAGAAGTTTAATGATACTGCCTCTATTATTTAGGTCTTTAATCCATTTAGAATTAATTTTCATATAGGATATAAGGTAGGGGTCCTTTTTCTCTTTTGTCTATTGATACCCAATTCCCCCATGCCCATTTATTGAAAAGACTATTCTGTCCCAGTTCACTGGATTTGGTGTCCTTATCAAAGATCAATTTCCATAGATTTGGTGGACTATCTCTGTACTCTTTATTCAATTCCATTGGTCAGTACTTCTTTCTTTTGCCAGTATCATGCTGTTCTCACCACTATAGCTTTATAGTAAGCTTTAAAGTCAGAAAGTGTTAGATTTCCCACTTTATTCTTCTTTTATAGGATATCTTTAGCTATTCAATATCTCTCTCCCTTCAAAATAAATTTCGTAAGTAGCTTTTTCAAGTCTTCAAGGCAGGTTGCTGGGATTTTGATTGATATTGCATTGAATCTGTAGATTAATTTGGGTAGAATTGACATCTTAATAGCTTTCAACCTATCCATATGCATAAAATGTCTTTCCATCTATTTAGGACATTTTCTATTTCTTTTAGCAATGTACTGCAGTTTTCTGTGTACAAGTCCTTAATATCCCTGGTTAAGCTTATTCCTAAATACCGAATTCTTTTGGTCGCTACTTTGAATGAAATTTTTTCCTTAATTGTGTCCTCAGAGAGGTCATTACCTGTGTTGAGAAATATTACTGATTATTGTACATTAATCTTGTATCCTACCACTTTGCTGAATTTGTTTTATTAGCTCAAGTTGCTTTGCGATAGATTTCTCATGGTTTTCTAAGTATAACATCATATCATCTGCAGATAATAAAAATTATACTTCTCTTCATATTTGTATAATTTTATTTCCTTCTTCTGTCTAATTTAGTACAATGTTGAATAATAGTGGTGACAATGGGCATCCTTGTCTCATTTCTGATCTTAGGGAGAATTCTTTCAATCTCTCACTGTTAAGAATGATGCTGGATATAGGCTTTCATATATGCCTTTTATAAAGTTGAGGAAGTTTCCTTTGATTCCTGTCATTTGAAGTGTTCTTATCAGGAAAGGATGCTGAATTTCATTAAAAGATTTTACAGCATCAATCAGTATGATAATACGATTTGCTCCTCTCAGTGTGTTAGCATGCTGTATTATGTTGATTGATTTTCTTGTGTTGAACCACCCTTGTATTCCTGGTGTAAACTCCACTTGGTTATGATGTATAATTCTTTTAATGTGCCATTGGATTTGACTTGCTAGTATTTTGTTGAGAATTTTTTCATCTATGTTCATTATGAAGATTTGTCTATAGTTTTCCTTTTTTATAGCAACTTTATCTGGGTTCGGTATTAGTATGATGCTAGCTTTACAAAATGAATTAAGCAGTGCTTCTTTTTCCTCAGTTTTTGGAAAAGTTTAAGCAGGATTGGTGTTAGTCCTTTTTGGGATGCTTTGGAATGATAAAATCCCCCCTTAAAGCAGTCTGGTCCTGGGCTTTCCTTTGTGAAACATTTTTGATAACTGATTGAATCTATTTACTTGAAATGGGTTTGTTGAGATCTTCTATTTTTTTCTTGAATCAGTGTACGTAGTTTGTGTGTTTCTAAGAATTTGTCCATTTCATCTAAGGTATCTAGTTTGTTAGCATAGAGTTGCTCATAATATTCTTTTATGATTTTTAAAATATCTTCAGGATCCATGGTAATGATCCCCTTCTCATTTCTGATTTTGTTTATTTGCATACTCTCTCTTTCTTTCTTTGTCAGTCTAGCTAGGGGTCCATCAATTTTAATGATTTTTTTCAAGGAACCAACTTTTGGTTTTGTTGATTCTTTATATTGTTTTATTTTTTTGCTCTCCAGTTCATCTATTTCTGCTTTAATCTTTGTTATTTCTCTTTTTATTTGCTTTGTGATTAGTTTGATATTCTTCCTCTAATTTCTTCAGGTGAGCAATTAAGTCCTCAATTTTTCCTCTTCCTTGTTTTTTTTAAAATTTTTTTAACTCTTTTATTGTATAATATAATGTATAAACAAAGCAAAGAAAGAAAAAACCAATAGTTTTCAAAGCACTCTTCAACAAGTATTTACAGGACAGGTCGCAGAATTTGCCATGGGCTACAATACCATCATCTCAGATTTTTCCTTCTGGCTGCTCCAGAACACTGGAGACTAGATTACTTGTTTTTTAATATAGGAAATTAGGACTATAAATTTCCTCCTCAGCACTGCCATACTACATCTTGTATGTTCTGATATGTTGTATACTCATTATCATTCATCTCCAGACATTTACCAATTTCTCTAGCAATTTCTTCTTTGACCCACTGATTATTTAATTGTGTTATTTAATCTCCAATACTTGTGAAAGCTCTTGTCCCTTGGTGATTATTAATTTACAACTTCATTCTGTTGTGGTTAGAGAAAGTGCTTTGGATAACTTTAATTTTATTAAATTTATAAAGACATTTTGAGTCCCAGCATATAATCTATCCTGAAGAACGTTCCACGTGCACTAGAGAAGAATGTATATCCTGGTATTTGGGGGTGTAATGATCTCTCAATATATATCTATTAGGTCTAATTCATTTATCACATTGATTAGGTTCTCTATTTTATAGTTACTCCACTGTCTGGGTATTCTATCTCTAGTGGAGAGTGGTGTTTTGAATTTTCCCACTATTATTGTTGAAACATCTATAGCTCCCCTCACTTTTACCAATGTTGCCTCATACTTTTGAGCTTTTGATTGGGAGCATAAACTTTTATGACTGTTATTTTCTTTTGTATAATTGTCCCTTTTATGAGTATATAATGCCTTTCTTTGTCTCTTATGAAGTCTTTACATTTGAAGATTATTTTATCTGATCTTAGTTTGGATACTCCTGTTTTCTTTGGGTTACAGATTGTGTAGAACATCTTTTTCTATCCTGTCATTTTCAATATATTTGTTTCCTTGGGTCTCAGATATATGTCTTATAAGAAGAATATAGATGGGTTACATTTCTTAATCCATTCTGCCAATTTGTATCTTTTAATTGGTGAGTTAATCCATTAGCATTCTAAGTTACTACAGTAAAAGCAGTTCTTGAATCTATCATTTTATCCTTTCGTTTTAACTTGTCAGATATATATATATATATTTTTTTTTCTTCTCATTCTTTTTATCTTTTAAATTGCTGTTATTGGTATTCTTCAATTCTGTGTCCTCCTCCAGAGCTCCCCCTCCAGTCCTTTTATTTCAGCTGATGGGACTCCTTTTATTATTTCTTATAAGGCAAGTGTCTTGTTGACTAGTTCTTTCAGGATTTGTTTATCTTTGAAGATTATAATCTTTTCCTCAATTTTGAGGGGCTGTTTGGCTAGATAAAGAATTCTTGGCTGAAAGCCTTTTCATTTAGGATCTTAAATATATCATATCACTATCTTCTTGCATTCATGGTGCCTGTTGAGCATTCCAACTCAGTTTTGTTGGTTTTCCTTTGAATTCAATAGATCACTTTTCTTGTACTGCTTTCAGAACTTTCTGCTTCTCTTCAACATTTGGCAGTATGATTAGTATTTTCTTGGAGTAGGCCTACTTGGATTTATTCTACTTGGGATTCATTGGGAATCTTTGATGTGCATATTTATGTCCTTTGTAAGGTCTGGGATGTTTTCCCTGATATCTTCAGTTAACCTTCACAGCCATTTTTTGCTCCTCTTCTCCTTCTGGGACACCAGTGATTCTTATATATGCGCATCTTTTGTTGTCCCTCATTTCCCATTTTTTCCATCTTTCTTGCTATTTGTTCTTTTGTTCACTCTAGTTCAATTGTTCTGTCTTCTAGCTCACTTATTCTTCCTTCTGCTCCTTCAAATTTCCTATCATGTCTCTAGTATATTTCTAATTTTGGCTATGGTATCTTTTACATCTGTGAAAACTGCCATTTTTCTATTTAATCCTTTGAGTTCTTCTTTGTGCTGTCCTAGTGTCTTCCTGATATCCTTTATTTCTTTATAAATATCCCAGAGTAGTTTTTCCATATTCTATGCCTTCTCCAGTGTTTTGATTTGGTCATTTGGCTGAGTCATTTCTGCCTGGATCTTCATGTGCTTAGTGATTTTCTGTTGTGTTGAAGGCATTTGATTATCTTAATAAGGTTATTTTGCAAGTTAGTTTTCTTCACTCATCCAAAGTTTTGAATTTACTTGGTTTTGCATTCAAGTTTCCCTTGTATTTGATTTTTCAGTAATTCCCCGCCAAACCAGGGTCCAAATCTCATGTAGAGGAACAATTTTACTTGAGGTGTATTGAAAGCTAGTAGGAGTTCATGAACAGAACTTGCCATGCAGAACATCTGCTTGCCATGCAGAATACCTACTTGCCATGCGGGAGAACTGGGCTCAATTCTAGGTCCATGCATCCCCCCCCAAAATAATAATAAAATAAAATTAAAAAATATATATATATAAACCACCTCCACTATATGGGCCCCAAAGTCAGAAATAGACACCCAAGATGTATTGGGAATAAACTCATACTGGTGCCCACAGAAAGGAAAGAAAATTAAATGATAGAAAATAATAATAAAATAGATATATATAAATAAAATAACTAGGCAGAAAGGGAGTTTGCCAGACGATACTTACTGCTTCTTCCCCACAGGTGACACTTACAAGGCACCTCTTCTGTTTGGGCCCACCCCTCCTTGACTCCAGTGGCTGGTTGGGAAGCTGGCATGTGTGGTAGGGAGCTGCTCTCAGTGCATGGTGGTTGAATGGTGAGTCTGAGCATGTGGTAAAGGGGAGCTCATTGCAGCACCAAGGGGATCAGCTGATCACAGCACCCAGCACCTGGTGTAACCATCATTCACCACATTAAAATGAGATGGCTATTTACAATGTCCAGCCATGAGACTGCTCCTAGCACCAGGGGCATGGCTTTTCACAGTGGTGCTGCCATCTGTGGAGGCCATGAGGGGAGGTTCCTCCAGCCAGCAGGTGGGGCAGGCTGGAGTGGAGAGCCAGTCAGTTCCCTAGGATCCATACTTTCCCATACAACACCATGCCACCTTGGTAGGGCTCATGGCCAATCAGACACACCTGCTCTCCCTGTACCAATCCCCCCACTTCTCTCCTTCCTATGATATGTTGAAGACTTTCTTTTATCGTTTACCCACCAGGACTCATGTGTTGACCATTTTATTCCCATCTTCTATCTTGTTTGTTGAGCAAGGGTGAATCCAGTCTGCCCTACTCTGCCATCTTCCTGGAAATGAGACTTTATTTTCTTATACAATGTAAAAGAAAAATATAAATTAGTAACAGATGGATAATAAAAATCCTCATGTCTGAAAACTAGAATGCATAGAAAAAATTACCCTTTACTTTAACAAGGACATTGATTAAAAAATCTCCTTTCTGTACAAATATTGAATCACAACTTAACCAGTGTTAGAGAAAATATATATAGTTTTAAATAATAAATTCATTTATCAGAAAACAAAAAAGTCTGAAAATAAAGGAGAGAAGTAATTTTTATGGAGCCTGCTTGTTTCCCTAAAAAATTTGTTCTTCCCTTTTTCCATGGCAACTGAGAGAGAGTTGGAATATGGCTCGCCTTTGGGACTGCATTTCATGAATTCCCCTGCACAGTTCGCACAGTTGATGATATCCCATGCACAGTTGACGACTTCCCATGCACAGCTGACGATTCCCCATGCACAGTTGACGACCTCCCATGCACAGCTGATGACTTCCCATGCACAGTTCGCACAGTTGACGACTTCCCATGCACAGATGACGACTTCCCATGCACAGCTGACGACTTCCCATGCACAGTTGACAACTTCCCATGCACAGGTGACGACTTCCCATGTACAGCTGACGACTTCCCATGGACAGTTCACACAGCTGACGACTTCCCATGCACAGCTGATGACTTCCCATGCACAGCTGACAACTTCCCATGCACATTTCGCACAGTTGACAACTTCCCATGCACAGCTGACGACTTCCCATGCACAGCTGATGACTTCCCATGCACAGTTCGCACAGTTGACGACTTCCCATGCTCAGCTGACAACTTCCCATGCACAGTTGACGACTTCCCATGCACAGCTGACGACTTCCCATGCACAGCTGATGACTTCCCATGCACAGTTGATGACTTCCCATGCACAGCTGACAACTTCCCATGCACAGTTGACGACTTCCCATGCACAGCTGACAACTTCCCATGCACAGTTCGCACAGTTGACGACTTCCCATGCACAGCTGACGACTTCCCATGCACAGTTGATGACTTCCCATGCACAGCTGACCACTTCCCATGCACAGCTGACGAGTTCCCATGCACAGTTCACACAGTTGACGACTTCCCATGCACAGGTGACGACTTCCCATGCACAGTTCGCACAGTTGACGACTTCCCATGCACAGCTGATGACTTCCCATGCACAGTTCGCACAGTTGACGACTTCCCATGCACAGCTGATGACTTCCCATGCACAGTTCGCACAGCTGATGACTTCCCATGCACAGCTGACGACTTCCCATGCACAGCTGACGACTTCCCATGTACAGTTGACAACTTCCCATGCACAGTTGACGACTTCCCATGCATAGCTGACAACTTCCCATGCACAGCTGACAACTTCCCATGCACAGCTGACGACTTCCCATGCATAGTTCGCACAGCTGACGACTTCCCATGCACAGTTGATGACTTCCCATGCACAGCTGATGACTTCCCATGCACAGTTGACAACTTCCCATGCATAGCTGATGACTTCCCATGCACAGTTGACAACTTCCCATGCATAGCTGACGACTTCCCATGCACAGCTGACGACTTCCCATGTACAGTTGACAACTTCCCATGCACAGTTGACGACTTCCCATGCATAGCTGACAACTTCCCATGCACAGCTGACAACTTCCCATGCACAGCTGACGACTTCCCATGCATAGTTCGCACAGCTGACGACTTCCCATGCACAGTTGATGACTTCCCATGCACAGCTGATGACTTCCCATGCACAGTTGACAACTTCCCATGCATAGCTGATGACTTCCCATGCACAGTTGACAACTTCTCATGCATAGCTGACGACTTCCCATGCACAGCTGATGACTTCCCATGCACAGTTCGTACAATAGAATGGGAATGGGAATGGCTATCCCTCTCCTGGGTCTGGACCAGAAAATCTTGTGTTTTTTTCCTTAATTTTACATTATGCTTTATTATTTATTTTATTCTTTATTCCAATATTCTATTAAGTACATTGAAATCTTTTTTTATATAGAGAAGTACGGGTTTACAGGACAATCATGCACAAATTAGATTACCACCCTCTTATTAACACCTTGCATTGGTGTGGTACTTTTGTTCCAATTGGCGGAAATACTTTTTTATAACTGTTGTATTAACTACAGTCATGATTTAACTTAGGGTTCACTGTGTAGTTTTATGGATTTTCTTAAAAAAAAATTCCATTAACATATACAACCTAATATTTCCCCTTTTAACCACATTCAGTTATCTTTTTCAGTGCTGTTAATTACATTCATAATGTTGTGAACCCCCTAACCACCAAAATTGCTCTCTTTGTGGTCACTAATTACCTCAAGCCAATGGTTAATTAACCTAAACTCAAGGCTAAGTTTTTGTCCTCATTGCACTTGACCTATTAACAACATTCGTCACAGTTGGTCACTCATGTCTCTTGAATGGACATTCTTTATCTGCATTTCATCTATTTCTCTAACTCACCAGTCATAACTATGGTCTTCCAGTTCTTAAATTTAGGAAACTTCTTAAGAGCCTTATAAAGTATCTCTCAGAACTATCCTTAAGGTTTGGAATGCATGACTGCTAAATTATCCAAAACTATTCCAAGTTGAAATGGTAAGGAACTCCCTGGGGCATGAAGCATGAATTACATGGCATGGGCTTTTGGCCAAGCTTTGCCAGGTTCAACACACTTCAAGCTAGTTGAGATATATGGAACTGGATGCTGCAGAAGGGTTTGGAGTAAGAAGTAGATGATACAGGTTGAAGTGTGCACAAGAGCTGCCCAATGGCTTCAAACTTAAGGAGGACAAAACTTCACTTCTGAACTTCCACAAGTCCATTACACCATATCCATGTTCATCTAAGTAGGGGAGACTCAGTCCTCCTAACTGATTTGGCAAAAACAAAACAAAACAAAACAAAACAAAACAAAAAATCTGGCAGCCTCTGTTTTCCTAACAACAGTCATCTATCAGTGAATTCTATTGGCTTTATGTCCAAAATCTACTCAGACCCTCCCACTTTTGACTCCCTTCTGCAAGCTGACTCATCTGTATCACCTGCTAGAGAGCTCCTTCAGTCTCTTCACTGACTTCATTGCTCTCATCTTTGCCCTCCCACAGTCTATCAGCAACCGAAGTAATACTTTCAAATATGTCAGTCCAATAAGGTCTGTCTTCACTAAAAACTCTCCAGTGACTTACTGTCTCACTAAGAGTAAAATCCATTATCTCTGCAGTGGCCCAAAGGACTCACAAGTTCTAGCCATTTCCCCCATCCTGCAGCTCATTTTCCAGTGTTCTCCTCCTTCTTCTCTACTCCTGACACCTTGGCTTACCATTTTTCTCTTAAAAACATCAAGTACATCTTTGTCTTATGACATTTGGCATGCTCATTCTCTCTGCTTAGAATTTTCTTTGCTTAGATAGCTACATCTTTCAGATTTTTGCCAAAATCTTGTGTTTTAGTGAGGTATATTACAAAACTCTATTTAAATTGCAACCTGAAGCTACTTATTCAGTTTAGCCTGATCTTATTTTTCATTCTATTTATCCCTTCTGGTTTACCATATAAGGTAATCATTTATTTTGATTACTGTTTATTATTTGCCTCCTTTATATGAACATAAGCTCCATTAGAGAAGATAGTCTATCAGGTTAACTGATACATTCCAAATATATTAATATGTTCACTCAAATAAATGTAATGCCTAAAATGTTGCCTGGCATAGAATAAGTACTTACTACATATTAGTTGAATGAATAAATTAATGGTAAAATATGGAGCATTCAGGAAATGATGTTAAGACAGTTGATTATTAATATGGAAAAAAACAAGAAATAGCATTCCAATCTCATATCATTTCAAAAAGTTGACAGTGGATAAATGAAGTGTTATGAAGAGTATCTGGATTATTTCTATTAATATGGCTTATATAAGGATTACTCAAAGAGGACAAAATTTTGCTAATACAAAAAAGGAAAGATATACTACAAATTGACTCCATTCAAAATAAAACTTCATTAAAGACCAAAATTCAGATCAAATTTAAAATTCAAATCACAAATGGGGAGAAAAATATTTACCACAAAATGATTCGTTTCCAGAACATGGAATAAATTCTTGAGAAGCCATAAGAAAAACATCAACACAACATACAGTTCACAAAGGCACGTAGGAGAAGATGCAGGTACATAAATATATAAAAAGTTGCTCAATCCGACACACAGTTTAAGAAATGCAAATGAAAACCCCCAAGAGATCTCATTTCAAATACTAGTCAGGTCAAGAAATAAATATGTAGAATAAAAGTCAGCCTGTTAACAGTGTGGACAGGGATGTGGAACAAGGGGAACTACATACAATGTTGATGGTCACATATGTAATTGTAGGAACCTGGCCTTTAGAAATACCCACATTACATCATTACATAAAAATGCAAATGTCAGTGGAGTACATATAACATGGAAAATTTTTGTTTTTTTAAATATCAGCTGAAACAAACAGAAGGAAAAAATAACAAAAACCTAATAAACTGAAAATACTAGAAATGTTTACATGAGCAAGGAAAATATAAGATGGATATATTTTGACAATCATATGTATCTTATTAGGATGGTGTGTGCCAGTTTGAAAGGATTATGCACCCTAGAAAAGCCAAGTTTTGATCCTGATCCCGTCTTGTGGAGACAGCTGTTTCTTTTTTTCTTCCTTTTTTTTTTGGCATGAGCAGTCTCTGGGAATCAAACCCAGGTCTCTAGCAAAGCAGGTGAGAATTCTGCCACTGAGCCACCAGTGCACTACCCTGGCAGCTGTTTCTTTTAATCTCTACTCAGTAAGTTTGGTTGGAAACTTGATCAGATTATCTTTACAGAGATGTGACACACCCAGTTGTGGGTACCAAACTGTGATAGGGTCTTGATTCCTTTACTGGAATCCTTTAAGAAGGAGCCATTTTGGAAAACACTGGGGAGAGCTATGAGAACCATGAGAACCCACACGACCAAAGACCTTTGAAGATAAAGAAGAAAAATTCCCCTGCAGTAGCTTCATGAAACAAGAAGCTTGGAGAGAAAGCTAGTGGGCATTGTCAGGTTTGCTATGTACCTTTCCAGTAAAGAGAGAAACCCTGAACATTATCAGCCTTCTTGAACCAAGGTATCTTTCCAGATGCCTTTGATTGGATATTTCCATAGACTTGCTTTAATATTGGATATTTGCACAGCCTCAGAACTGTAAAGTTGCAAGATAATAAATCTCCCCCCCCCCCACTTTTTTTACATGGGCAGGTACCAGGAATAGAACTCAGGTCTCCAGCATGGCAGGCAAGAACTCTGCCATGACACCACCATTGCCCTAAATTATCCCTTTTAAAAGCCTTTCTGTTTCTAGTATATTGCATTCTGGCAGCTAGCAAACTAGAACAGATTTTGGTGCCAGAGAAGTTGGGGTGCTACTTTAGTGTGCAAACACCAAATATGTTGGGGTGTTTTTTTAAATGGGTAAGGGAATATTCTGGAAGAGTTGCAAGGAGCTTGATAGAGAAAGCCTAGAATGCTTTGAAGAGACTGCTGGTAGGAATGTGGATTCTAAAGATCCTTTTGATAGGGCCTTAGACAGAGATGAGGCACATTTGTTGTAAACTAGAAAGAAGGCAATCCTTGTTTTAAAATGGCAGATAATCTGGCAAAATTGACGAATGGCTTTGGCTGGAAGGCAGATTTTAAAAGCCATGAATTTGGATATTTAGCAGAAGAGATTGACAAATTAAATGTGGTTTCTCCTCACAGCTTATAGTGAAATGTGACAGGAAAGGGATAAGCTGAGAACTGAGTTCTTGGATATGAAGAAACCAGAAATTGATGGTCTGGAGAATTCTGGGCTTCCAGGAAGGGAGACCCAAGAGAAGAGTGCCTCATGTGAGTATTTAACCAAATGTAGAACCAGGCAGCCATTTCAGAGAAAGCCAGAATTGGACATGGAATTATCCAAGAAGGATTTGTGGAAACTCCTTTTGTCTGATGGGTAAGATCCTTATTTACTACATAGAAAGTTAACAGGTGTGCTGTGGGACTTGTATAAGAAGAACAGTTGCCCTCAATTGGAGGGCTTAGAAAAGGGAAAAAGTGAAGGTAAAATGACTTCAGAGGCAGAATCATGGAGGCTGGGGTCTGAAGTCCAGAAGATGCAGGCCGGAAAAGTGTAGTCGCCCAAGTACCTATAGATGGTGAGTTTGAAGGCAGAGGATGGGCTCTCTACCTTGTTGCAGTGGAAGAGTTGTGCCTCCCCAGGCCTTCAAGAGGGTGGAGCACATTCTTTGGGGATTAGGAAAAGCTTGGCTACCACCACATGGAGAGGCTGAGCATATACCCCAGAGTTGACAGAGAACTCAGATGCAGCCCAGATGCTTGGAGAGGGTTGAGTCAAGAAAAAGGTGGTCACCACAATGTCCCCCAAGTTTGCATTCAGAAAGAGGCAAGCCACTGCATAGGCCCTTGGAAAGGGTGGGCTGCTGCTTTCTAAAGCCCTGAAGGTAAATGGCTCTCAGACTTTGAAATCCAATGGGCTTTGCCCTGCAGGTCTTTGAAACTGCTTGGGTCTGGTGACCCTTGTGTTCCCTACAATTTCTCCCTATGGAAATGGAAACATGACTCCTATGACTATCCCTCCTTTGTATGTTGGCAGCAAATAACTTGTTCTGAGTTTTTCAGGTCCAGAATCAGAATTTTGCCTTAGAACAGACCATTTCTGTAATAAACTCTTATGAGACCTTGTACAGGTTTTAACCATGTATTATAATTGTATTGTTAATGAAATGGTGTAAGGCTTTTCTGACACTGTGATGGAATGAATGTATTTTCTATATGGTAAAAGCATGTCTTTTTTAGGGTCCAGAGGGTGGAATGTGCTAGTTTGAAAGAATTATGTACCCTAGAAAAGCCGTGTTTTAATCCTGATCCCATCTTGTGGAAATTTGATTAAGTTATTTCCATAGAGATGTTACATGCCCAATTATGGGTATTAAGTTTTGATTAGAGGGAGATGTGGTCTATTCCATGTGGGAATTGATTAGTTTACTGGAATCCTTTAAGAAGGAGCCATTTTGGAAAACACTTGAGAGAACCAAGAGAATCATGAGAGCCCATCCAGCCAAAAGTCTTTGGAGATGAAGAAGGAAAATGCACCCAGGGGAGCTTCATGAATCAAGAAGCCTGGAAAGAAAGCTAGCAGATGTTGCCATGTTAGCCATATACCATTTCCAGTTTTTAGAGAGAAGCCCTGGACAACATTAGCCTACCTAAACCAAGGTATCTTTCCCTGGATGCTTTAGATTGGATATTTCTACAGCCTTGCTTTAATATTGTGGACATTTTCATGGCCTCAGAACTATAATCTTGGAAGTTAACAAATTCCTCCTTTTAAAAGCCATTCTGTTTCTGGTATACTGCATTCTGGCAATAGATGGGTTCAAAAGAGTGTGCAAGAAAAGAGTTAATATTTTCTTTGTATGTCTTTGATTTGTTTCACTTGTGATAACATCCATGAATTGATTCATAAGAAAAATAAAATTATTAACAATAAAAAATAATTTCACAAAATATTTTCTTTTTGTATTTAGACAGAAAAGTAAAATTATAGCATAATGTGAAGAAACACAAAGATTCCTTTGAAAATTGTTGATGTCTTAACTAGAAAAAATCAGCATATGCAAAGGTATGAATTTTATTACATGTAAGTAGCTTCTAATGAATATAACAAGTAATTCTAGCATAAACATAAATAAAAGAGTCAAAACATTTGGGAATTAGTGTGGATTTCTTTATATAATTATTGTTCTATATAAGAAATAAAACTTGTAATCATAGAAATTTAGGTAATAATTATAATTAGGACAACACATAGCAACACCTCATGATGAGTTCCAGATTGTACTCAAGGAAAATCTATACCCTAAAGCTCTTTTAGTACCAAGTGAGACATGATTTAAAAAGAAGTGAACGAACTACTGAATGTATCATGTTGACAAAAGAACAACATCAAGAGAAATTAATTATTATACATGAAAGCAGGAATTAATATATTATTAAAGAGAAAATTCAATTTATATCTAAGTGATTAAAATTGAAAATTGTCAACAAAGTAGTCAAGAAAGGGTTAGTTGAATTAAGTGAAAGAAAAGCTAGAAAAGAATAATACACAAAGCTAGAAGTTAAAAATAAAAACAAGGGAATGACTGCAGGTACAATAAAAATATTCAAAAATAATTTAACATAAAAATATGTGCCAATGCACATTAAGATGTTTGAGAACTAGTGTCTGAAAAAATATGAATTTTTTACATTAACTAAAGAGGTGGACAATCTGAATAGACTAATACTCATGAAGTAAATCAGGGAAAAACAATCAAAGTATTAACCCCCACAAAAAGCTCTGTCAAATGAATTTTTATAGACCTTTAAGGAAAATATAATTAATTTAGTATTTAGTATTTCATAAGCACTGAGAAATAGTTATCTGCTTAATACTTTTATGATGCTTATAAAACCTTACACAACAATCTCGAAAAATATTTTAAAAAGGAGAAAAGGATAACATCAATCTATTTCACTTATAAAGAGACACGTAGGGCGGGCCACGGTGGCTCAGCAAGCAGGAGTTCTCACCTGCCATGTCTGAGACCCGATTTCCGATGCCTGCCCATGCAAAAAAAAAAGACACTTAACATTCTAAATAAAACATTAAATAATCTCATATGTATTAAAATAATGTACCCTTATGAAGTAGTATTTATTCCGGAAAAAATAAATGCTTTGATATAATGAAATCTATTGTTAGCCTTTGCAGTAGCCAATAAGAAAGAAGAGCAGCTAAATGATTGTCTTAAGAGGCACTGATAAGAAATACTAAACAAAGGCATAAAAAAATCAATCTCCAATCCTGCTTAAAAATTGCACTTTGAATAGATAGTGAAATAGTTCATAATGTGATTTCAAAATAATTATCTAAGAAAATAATGAAAAGTATGATTAAATTTTAACAATAGTACAAAGTGCTAGTCAACCCAGTTTTACAAGAAAGATAAATTAAGAAAAATAACATAAGCAAGTAGAAGCCATATTATTATTCAATAATAAATAATTGTCCAATTGAAATTACTGAATATCAAAAGGATAATTTATAGAAAAATATGATTTCAGTAAGGAGCCCAGTTACAATGCAAACGTACACAAAATATTTGATTTCTTACAAATCTTAATAACTAAGTCAATAAAAATAACAAAAGAGATGTAGTATTTTAATTGGAAACCAAATTATAATTTAAACAATCTTTTAAAATTCGCAAGACTAAAATGAGATTTATGTTCATATGGCTTTTCCTCCAAGGCAAGTCTGAGAATAAGGAGCATAGAGATGCAAATTGAGGGGTCAGAATTTAGACAAGTAGAAAGTCACAAGGGGGGAATTCCTGAAATCTGTATATCCATGGTATAATCCTGAACTGTGCACATGTGGGGAAGACAACAGAGAATCTCTGTTGAATCAGGGAACTTAAAGATTGAGCAATAGATATCCAATCTCTATCACAGAAAGAAATAAAATTGAAAAATGAATTAAGCATGCATAGTTAACTGTGAAACAATATGAAGTAATCTAACATATATGTACACAATATTTCAAGAGGAGAAATGTAGAGAAGGGGGTAAAAAATGCATCAGAGAAAATAATGAAGCACTTATCAAATTTCATTAGAAAAACAATCAATCTGTCAAACCCTAGGCAAGAGAAAACCAAATAAGACTACTTTTAAACACATAATAGCCAAGATCACAGAAACAAATGTAACAGCTTATTTTTTTAAAGGCACATTACATACAGGCAAATGATTATAAGACTGATAGTTTATTTCTTACAAGAAACAAATGGAAAAATATTTGTTAGAGTGCATAAAATAAAGAAAATTCAGTTTCATTACCAGTGAAAATATTCTTTAAAAATGAACATTAAGTGAAATCATTTTCAGATAAATGAAAAGCAAAAAGGATAAATTCAAGCTCAAGGATAGTGAATTTAAATGGAGACTTGGATCAACCCAAACAGGTAAAAACATAGAAATAGTAAATATGTGTAAACCTTTAAATTCTATTGTTTTCCCTCTTAATTTAGTAAAAAATACCTGAGAGTTTAATCCAAAATGATAGCGTAAAATGTGGGCTTTACAATGGCTATTAATGCAAAATAAATGGCAAAAAATAGCACAAAATACTGAGGGCTATAACTATGTTGTTGGAAGCTTCTTAATTTGTATGAAATTGTACTATTTTATGTCTAAGTAGAATGTAGAAAGTTAAAGATTCTTTTTATAATCCAGAGAGAAAGCCCTTAAAACATAAAAATAAATAAATATATAAACATAATATCAGAAGAGTTAATTTAAAATATATATATATATAACTCATACAAAACTCAAATGATAGAAAAGGTTAAAACAAGAAACAGTGGAGTGACAGATCAAGAACAAGAAAAAAAAAGGAATAATGGCAAAACCAAATCCCACTTTATCAATAATTGCAATAAGTGTAAATGAAATATAGATTCCAATTGTAAGGTAAAGATTGACAGATGAGAAAGAGAAAAAGCACCTTTTTATAGGTTTCTCTTAAAGACTACCTTGAATATAATGACACAGGAAGGTAGAAAGTGAAAAATAAAAAACATATAATGTAAGTGGCTATATTAACATCAGACAATGTAGGCTTTCAGTCCTGGGAAATTAATACTGGTAAGGAGAATATTTTATAAATAACAGTATAAGAATATAAGAAAATGAAAAAAAACAGGGATGGACTGAAAAGGAAAAATCTACAGTCCTATTTGGATATATACCAATGTTCCTTCAGTATATGACTAGTGATATCAAACACATAAACACATGGCCCAAACAACTTTAGAATCCATATTTTTTTCAAGTGCACATAAAATATTTATGAATTATAACATGTACTGGGCCATAAAGTAAGTCTTCATAAAAAAAAAACTGAAATCACACCAAGTATATTCTCTGAGCATAAGTTTTTGAATTAGAAATCCATAGCAACAAAATAACTAGAAATCTCTCAAATATTTGGAAATCGCACAATACAATTGTCATTAACTACCCACATTTTGTGTGTGCTGCTTCAGCATCCTTCTTACTTTGGTGAAGCCACTTGCCCCAACATGAACTTTTGGTGTAGTTAATAAGCAGCTTTCCAGCCCTGGAGCTAGACTCCCCAGGGTCCAAATCTGTACCTACGTCCACCACCCACATACCTCCTGCCAAACCCGCAGGTGGCTCTCAGTGATAACCTAACTATCCCCACTGCCCTTCAACCCCAGTTTCTATCCATTTTTGTGCATTTCCTGAAACTAACCAATTCTTGACTCCTGTGGGAAATCTACTAACCTCTCAAGCCTCGGGACCTTCTGCTGTGTGCTCCCCACTTTCTGGTTGCTATGAGAGCCAAATATGCTTCCCATCAACCCTTCATGCCCACACCCCTCGGACCAGTGAATAGCACACTATCTTACCTCAGGCATTATGGCCTTGGATTCCCATTGTGTCATACCTGACACATGGCCCATGTTTAAAACTTAACTAATTTGAAACAACAATTCTAAATAAACTATGGATTTTTTAAGGACAAAGGGAATACAAAAATACTTATTAATGAAGGGCAATGAAAATATAACACATAAAAATTTATGGAATTCAGTTAAAAACAAATGGGTAAAGTTAGTCATCTAAGCTTCCATTTTAAAAGGCTAGACAAAAGAGCACATTAAATCTCAAAGAAATAGAAGTTAGAACAGAGTAATGATACATGCAGAGATCAATCATGTAGAACATAGAAAAATACAGACAATTATAAAAGCTAAAGGTTAGGCCATCAAAATTTTTAATAACTCCCTAGTTAAACTGATCAAGATAGAAGAGAGAAATCACAACTTATCAATATCACAAAAGATTATCAAATATCCTATATACTTTAAATGCATAATAAAAGAATATTAGGAAATCTTTATGATAGTATTCAGCAAATTTATATAAAATTGACAAATTTCCTAAAAACACAAACTGAAATAGAAAATTGTGTAAATTGACTAAACAGTATAGATAGAACAGAAATAGATTCACATTTATGAAGTCAATTGATTTTCCATGAAAGCAACAAAGATATTCAATAAGGAAAGGAAAGTCTTTCCAACAAATTATGCTGTAACAACTATATTCATGTATAGGAAATAATGAAACTCAGTGCTGTCTTGTTAACACACAAATTATAATTTCAAGATGGAGCTAAATACAAAAGCTTAAAGTAAAAGGGTTCTAGAAAAAAATAAAGAAATTGTTGTGTAAACTATGGTAGAAAAAGATTTAGTTGACAGAGTTCAAAGTGCACTAAATATAAAAGAAACGAAACTTGGCATTTACAAAAATCAAAACATGTGTTTATCAAAAGTTACCAATTAGATGATAAGGTAAGCTACAGAATGAGAAAATTGTTTTAATAGATTTATCTAATGAAGTACAAGTATCCAAAATATAAAATGAAACACCTACAAACCAGTAATAAATAACAAAATATAAATAATTTAAATTTTAAAAATGAACTAAGGACTCAGGAAAAGGACTTCTTAGTAGGAAATATAGAAGTGACCTATAAGCACATGAAAAGATGCTGAGTGTTGCAATTAGTCATCAAAAAAATACACATTAAAATCATGAACTATCATTTCACTTATGCACCAAATCTTAGGGGGTAGAATAATTTTCACTTATTTCTGGTGTCATTGTACAATGATGCAAACTCTTTGGAAAAAAGTTTTAGCCGTTTATAATCAAATTAAGTATACAGTTACACCACGACCCTAATTCAACTGGTAGGTATTTCTCCAAGAAATACATCAACATATATACACATAAAAACTTGTGCATGAATATTTATAGCAGCTTTTATCTTAATAGCGAAGAATTGGAAACAATCCAAATATCCATCAATAGAAAATGGGTAAACACATTGTGTTACATTAATAAAATGACATTTTACTCAGCAATAAAATTAATGGAATACTAATATATGCACCAACATGGATTATATTGAGCTAACAAAACCATAAAAAGTACATGTTGTATGATTCCAGTTGTATAAAATTTTTTAATTATCAAAATAGTTTCTGATGCTAGAAGTCAGAGTAGTGGTTTCTATTGGTGGTTAAGACTGACTGGAAGGGGTCACAATATGAATTTCTTTTTTATTATACTTTCTTTTCTAACAGTTTTATAAAATATTTATCGCTAATGTTTTCTTCTAAGAGTTTTATAGCATTAGCTCTTACATGTGGATATTTGGTTCATTCTGAGTTTCTCATTTCTAATTATGGTTTCTCATTTCTAATTTATTGATCTACAGATCAGAGGTCTATGCTTATGCTAGGACCACACTATCTTGATTACTATAGCTTTGGAGTAAGTTTTGAAATTGGAACATGTGAGTTCTCCATAGTTTCTTTTTCAAAGTTAACTTCTTTTTCAAAACTAGACAGGCACAACTTTTGTGTCCCTTTAATTTTTATATGAATTTTAGGATGAGATTGTTAATTTCTTCAAAGAAGTCAGCTGGGATTTTGATAGGGATTGCATTGGAAGTCTGTTGATCAGATTTGGGTGTATTGCCATCTTAAAAATATTGTCTTTCTATCTATGAACACAAGATGTCTTTCCATTTATTTGATTCTTTTATTTATTTCCATAAAGTTTTGTAGGCCCCATATTATAAGTTTTGCAATAGTTTCATTAAATTTCCTCCAAAAAGTATTTTATTTCTTTGATTCTATCGTAAATGGAATTGTTTTCTTAATTTCATTTTTATTTTTCTCATTGTTGCTAGAGAGAAATGCATTTGATTTTCGTATATTGATCTTATATCCTGCAACTTTGCCAAACTACTAATTATTTATAATGGTTATTTAGTGGATTCTTTGGGATTTCTTGTATTCAAGATTATGTCATCTGCAAGGTTTTAGTTTTAATTTTTCCTTTCTATTTGAACGCCTTTCAGTTTTCTTGTCTAATTGCCCAGTTATAACCTCTAGTACAATGTTGAATAGAAGGGGTGAGAATGGAGATCCTTGCATTGTTCCTGATCCTAAAGGAAAACTTTCATTCTTGCACCATAAAGTACAATGTTAGCTGTAGATTTCTTTATAAAAGCCCTTTATCAGGTTGAAGAAGTTTCCTTCTCTTCTTATTCTGTTGATTAGTTTATGGTGAAAGAGTCTTGGATTTTGTCAAATACTTTTTCTGTGTCAGTTGTGATTATTGTGTGTTTTTCTTGTCTTTATTCTATTGATATGTTATATTACATTAATTGGTATTCAGATGTTAAAATCAGCATACACTTCCGTGTTAAATCCTTCTTGGTTGTGGTTTATGATCATTATATCTGCTGATATATTCAGATCTCTAGTATTTTGTTAATTGTATGTTTACATTCATAAAAAATATTTGCGTTTTTCTTTTCTTGTGGTGACCTTGTACAATTTTTATAGGGTGATACTCAGCCTATAGCATAAGTTAGAGAGAACTCTCTCCTTTTCTAATTTTTTGTAAGAGTTTGTGAAGAAATCAGTACTAATTCTTGTTTAAATGCTCTCCAGTGGCAACATCTGGACCTGTATCTTTCTATATAGTTATATTTTATTACTAATTTATTTTTTATACTTATTATAGTTCTATTCACATTTTATTTTTATGTCAATTCACTTTTGTTAGTTTCTGTATTTCTAGAAATTTCTCCATTACATTTATGTATTAGTTAGGGTTCTCTAGAGAAACAGAATCAACAGGGAACACTCGCAAATGCAAAATTTATAAAAGTGTCTCACGTGACCTCGGGAGCACAAAGTCAAAAATCCTCAGGGCAGGCTGTGACGCCCACGATCTGATGGAGAGTCTGGACGAACTCCATAGGAGAGGCTCACCAGCCAAAGCAGGAAGAGAACCCATCTCTTCTGGATCCTCCTTAAAAGGCTTCCAGTGACTAGGTTGAGCATCTCTCATTGCGGAAGACACTCCCCTTGGCTGATTACAAATGGAATCAGCTGTGGATGCAGCTGACGTGAGCATGATCTAATTCTATGAAATGTCCACATTGCAACAGACAGGCCAGCACTTGTCCAGCCAGACAAACAGGTGCCACCACTTGGCCAACTTGACACAAGAACCTGACCATGACAATTTGTTATGCCTGATTTATTACCATACAATTAGTTATTACATTCTAATATAATCTGTTTTACTGTTGTGTTTGTTAGTAATGTCCCCTATTTTGCTCATGATTTTTGGTAATTTGAGTCATTGTCTCTTTTTCTTACTCAATCTTATTTGTCAATTTTGCTAATTTTTTTGAAATAACATGTTTTTGGGAATTTTGAATATCTTTTTTTTCCTTCTAGTCTCTGTTTCATTAATTTCCACTCTAACCTTTACTTTGATTTTGTTCTACTTGTGTAGTCACAGTTAGTTATTATTTTTCCAGTGTGAATGTAGAAGTTTAGATTATTGATTTGATATCCTTATTTTCTCATAAAATAGGTAAAGATAGACATATACCCCTCTAAATACTGCTTTTAGCTGATTTTCCTAAAATTTGACAGGCTAGATCTTCATTTATATTCACTGTTCATATCAATGCCCTTTCTAATTTTCCTTGTGATATGGTTGACATGTTGGTAATTTAGTAGTGTGCATTCCATTTTCACATATTTGTTAATTGCCCTCAAATAATTTCATTATTGATGTGAAATTTCATTCCATTGTTTTAAGGAGCATATAGGTGCAATTTTCTTTTTTAATCCAGTATGGCAATTTCTGGCTTTGATTAGATTGTTTTATCCATTCACAATTAATGTTATCATTGATATAGTTGTATTTATGCATGCCATTTTGTTATTCTGCATGTCCCATATCATTTTGTTCATTTACTTTCTTCTTTTACATTAAGTGAATTATTTTTTAATGTAATTTTTAAAAAATATTTTTAAACTTTTTATTTTGAAATACTTTCAAACTTATCAGACAATTAGAAAAATAATACAAACCCCATAAAGAGAATTTCACTACCCCAAGATACTCAGATCTACTGATATTAAAATTTTCTGTATTGGAACACCTGAGTGTAGGTTGTATACATCATGCTCCTTGAACACTCCTTGAACATTATTGCAATATTTTAATTATTTTATTTTCTTTCACATTTTGAGTTATTTCTTAGTGGCTGCTCTGGGGCTTAGCCTATTCATCTTAACTTATTACAATCTGCTGTACATTGTTATTCACATAAATAAGTGAAGTAAAGAAAAGTTATTCCTGTGTATTTCTGTGTGATTTGACCCCTTTTTGTGCTATCATTTTAATACGTATTACTTGTATATATGCTAGAAACCTGGTGGTACAATGCTTTAATTACTATATCATCCTCCAATTTTATGTCTTTTATAGAATCTGAAGGAAGAAAGAGAACAAGTTTATATTTACACTATTTGTTTTATCAACTTCTTATTTATCATTTCTGAATCTCTTGCTTCATTCCTGTAAATTTGAGGGACCATTTGGTGCCACTTACTTACCTACAAACTCTGCTCCCACCCACCATCCTGTGCTGTTATTGTCAATATAAATTATATTTCTATATGGTATAGAATAACAATACAGTTATACACATATCCTTCTGTACAATTGGTTTTTAAATTAGTTCAGAGTAGAAAGGTGAAGAAATATGCATTTATACTGTTCTAAGTTTGCTGGCTGCTGGAGTACAATACACCAGAAATGGAATGGCTTTTAAAAGGGGGAGTTTAATAAGTTGCTAGTTTACAGTTCTAAGGCCAAGGGAATGTCCCAATTACAAGTCTATAGAAATATCCAATCAAAGGCATCCAGGGAAGGATACCTTGGTTCAAGAAGACTGATGAAGTTCAGGGTTTCTCTCTCAAGTGAGAAGGCACATGGTGAACATGGTCAGGGTTCCCCTCTCATCTGGAAGGGCACATGAGTAACACGACATAATCTGCTAGCTTTCTCCTGGCTTCCTGTTTCATGAAGCTCCTTGGGAGGCATTTTCCTTCTTTATCTCCAAAAGTTGCTGGCTGGTGGACTCTGCTTCTTGTGGCTATGTCATTCTGCTCTGCTGTCTCTGAATCTCTTTCACTCTCCAAAATGTTTCTTCTTTTATAGGACTCCAGAAACTTATCAAGACCCACCCAAATGGGTGGAGATGTGTCGTCCTCTAATCCAGTTTAACAACCACTCTTGATTAAATCACATCTCCAGGGAGATGATCTGATTAGAGTTTCAAATATACAGTATTGAATAGGGATTATTCGGCCTTTATGAAATGGGATTTAGATTAAAACATGGCTTTTCTAAGGGACATACATCCCTTCAAACCAGCACACATATGATGTTCTATAATTACATAATTTCCTTTACCAGTAATCTTTTTTGAGTGTGTTTCAACCTGAAGAATTTACTTAAGTATTTGTTTTAAAGCAAATCTGTTACTGAATTTTCTCAGTTTTTTGTTGTTTGTTTCTAATGTCTTTATTGGGTCTTCCTTTTTGAAAGATCATTTTGAGGTATATAGGATTCTAGGTTGACCAGTTTGTTTAATTTCTGGAAGCTCTCTTAATATGTCATTTCACTTTATTCTGGCCTCCATCATTTATGATCATAAGCCAACTGTGAATATTTTGTATTTTCCCTTCTATGTTAAGTCAATTTTCTCTTGCTGCTTTTTGTCTTTGTCTTTGGGATTTTCATTATGATATGTCTGTGTGCTAATCTCTTTGTTTTTAATTGTCTTTGAAATTCATTGAGTTTCTTGAATGTGTACATTAATTTTCTTCATCAAATTCAGTGAGTTTGTAGCCATTAGTTTCGCAAATATTTTGTCTTCTTCATTTTCTCTCTCCTCTCCCTCTGGTACTTCAGTGTGCATTTGTCATTGCACAAAATGGTGCCCTACATTTCTTTGAGTCTTTGTTCATCTTTGTTTACTGTTTTTTTCTCTTCATTCTTTGGATTGTGTAATCTCTATTTATCTGTATTCAAATTTGCTAATTGCTTCTCCTGCTAATTAAAATCTATTCTTGAAACCCTCTAGCAAATGCTTTGTTTCATCCACTGTACTTTAACTGCAAAACATCAATTTTAAAAATAATTTCTTGATTTTTGATGAGACATTGTCATAATATCTTCCTTTAATTATTTAAGCATTGTTTCCTTTAGTTATTTGAAGATATCTATAATGATTACTTTGAAACTTTTATCTGATAAATTTGAATCTGTATTCTTTTATAGGCAGTTTTTGTCTCCTGATTTTTTTCTTGTGTGTGGGTCAGTTTTTTCTGATTTCTTACCATGTCTCATAGGAACTGGTTGAAAACTGGACAATTTATATATTGTAGTGATGTTGGTTTCCTTTTTTTTATTTTTTTATTTGCATAAGCAGGAACTGGGAATTGAACCCAGGTCTAGGGCACAGCAGGCGAGAACTCTGCTACTGAGCCACCGTGGCCTGCCTGATGCTGGTTTCTTTTGTCCCCATTTCTGGGACTGTGTTATTATTGTTTATATAATAACAACATTAATGATTGACTGGACTATTTCAACAAAGTCTGTTTCTCCCACAGCTTCAAGTTTCTGTTGTTGTACCTCAAGTAGGCAGACTTGTGTCTGTGTATAGTCACCCTGGGGTAACAGTGTTTTCAGAGGGACTGCCTTTCTTTGACTCTTTTTTGACCATACCAAGATGTTAAATTCTATGCATTGCTGCTGAGTGCTATATTCCTTTCAACAATAGTCTGGGACATAACTTCTTTCACAATCTAAGTTTGAGATCATCTGCTGATGTAGTCATTGTTTTTGGTAATGGGTAGGTGCCGGGAATTGAACCCTGGTCTCCGGCATGGCAGGCGAGAATTCTGCCACTGAGCCACCATTGCACCATTCTCCTGATATACTTTTTTTTTACATGGGCAGGCACCGGGAATTGAACCCGGTCCTCTGGCATTGCAGGCAAGCATTCCTGCATGCTGAGCCACCGTGGCCCACCCCGATACACTTTTTGAGATCTGTTTTGAGGTTTGTTCTGACCCAAGAGGGCTTAATTTTGAAGCTTTACAACCTTCACTTAATTGCTTATTACAAAAATCACACTGTTTTTGATGGCACTGTTAGGCCTGAAATCCCCCACACTCTGTTTCAGAAAATATTTCTTTAGGACAGAGATTCAGAGCCCTGCTTTTCCTCCTGGACAAAATCTCTGAACTACTGGTCTGGAGCAGGGGGAAGAGACAATAATGTGTTTATTTCTGATTGACATTCCTGCTTTAAGTGCAGTTTGTTGGATAGGGTGAGTAGTACATCAGTCTTTTTGACTTACCTCTTCCCACATGGAAACTTGCCCTATAAATGAGCTAGGCTATTAGGGCACCCATATTCTTGGTTTGTCACATCCAGAGGCTCTGGGTTGAGCCTCTATCCTACAGCTAGGAGCTGCATGGAAGAAAGGAGAACCCAACTTCTCAGCCATACTCATGTGGAATTTAGTCTCTGCAAGTCAGAATTGGAAAGATGAAAAATTCTGGCAGTCTACTTCTTTGGCATTCTTTCCCTGGGATCTGGAAAAAGAATAACCCCTCTGTTCTTGACTGCACTCCACCCTGGAGTGGAGTTTCTGTCATGCTGAGCTGAGAGTGAGGGAGCAGTTTATGGCTCGAATGCCAATTATTCTTGCTGTTTTACTGAGTTTTAGTAGATTTTTTTAGAACAAATGTTTTGTCATTTTCTATATGACCTTAGGACAATTTCCATAGACTTTAAGTTATTTTTTTGATAATTTTCACCAGTTATCTTAATCCAGTGCTGAATGAGTCTGCAGAGAGCTCCAACATTGACATTCTAGAATTAAAACTCTGGAACTTTCTTAAGTGAAAAAGGTGTTGCACATCTTAACTGAACTGATAGAGGAAAATGTGTATACTTTTATCAAGTCAATAAATTATAAACATAATTTGTTTGCATTTCTCTACATGTAAATTTTCCCCAGTTAAATTAACTTCAGCCTCTATGAAGAATAAGAAAATTCTATAATGAAAGCTAAAATATGCTTTGGCAATGTAGAGAAACACAGTATGATATTGGCTCATCTATCAGTCAGGGTTAAAATGGAAAATGAGAAAGCATGCTTAAACATATAAAACAAATGGAAATTAACCTAAAGAAATGATTTCCTAGGTAATAAAATTTTCAAAAAGCGAAACCAGAAACAAAAAGCAAACAAAATTTGAATTTTCTTCTACTTCTTGGCTGAAGGTACAATTGCAAGAGATGACATTATCTATCCCAGAACCACAGTTCCTGGGTGTAGTTGGGACCACATTGGGCTTTTGAAACTGGAGTTGGAGCCAAAGAGGAGATACAATATTTGTATTGTATCTTTTGAAACTGGAGTTGGAGCCAAAGAGGAGATACAATATTTGCCATTCACACCATCCAAGGCATAGAGAAGTAAAAGAAATACCCTGACTTTTCCCTTTTTTCCACTGTTCAGTTGATCAACAGATTGGTAGATCTCAGAAGTCAATTGAAATGAAAGCTTAAGGCACATATAATAATAGGGGAAGGGCTAGGAATGAATGCATCTGAGAATAAAGAGACCAGGATAAGCAAATGATAACATACAATATTGAAAATACGTCATTTCTTCTATAATGAGCCAAATATATACTGAAGAAAATTTGTATATGCTTTCGTAGATTTACTTTCTCTGCTTTTCTTTCTTTTCCTGGAAGAATAAGCAGGTATGAATTGCTGGGGGTGGCTTCATATGAGCTCTGCTCTCTTCATCAGTACTCACTCAATATTTTCTCTATCAAGATTTATACTTGCTGTCTCCTCCCCTCATCATCCTCCTTTTGTGGTTAGGACCACAGTTCTTCTCCTGAAAAGTAAAGCCTACCATAGTCAAGAGCGTAGTTCTGGAGTTAGATAAACCCAGGGACAAAGTTTAGCTTTACTGTGGATCAGCTCTGAGAACTTTCATGTGATTTATAATCTCTGAGGCTCATTTCTCTCTGCTCTAAAATGGGGGTTAATTATAGTGGTAGCCTCAAAGAGCTGTTTGGTGGATTAAGTTAGACAATACAGTTCAATATCTAACACAATGTTTGATAAATGAGAAGTACTCAGGCTAGCTCCTTTTCATATTTCTATTGCTGTCTTGCTTTATCTTTTCTTTAGCAAAACATGCATGGACTATCTTAAATGACATTCCTTCCAGCTCTCATCTAAACCCAATCCTTTACTGTTTCTATTCATCTTTATAGTTAAACAACCACCTTTCCCCATCAAACCTAAGCAGTCTAAACATGACCATTTCTTTCACACTGTATAGAATGTTATAGAAATGCAAGATGAAATATCTTAAATTTTTGACTTAAGAAAACAAAGAACCAAAATACATACATACGTATATATATACATAGAGAAAGAGAGTAACTTTCTAGTGTCTTGAGTTACAAAAATGTGAGTTGATATGGCAGCATTTATTTTTTCAGACTGAAGCATGAATGGCTAAATTAATATTTAATATTTAAAATCTAATATTACATATAAAAATAGTACCATGTTTGCATCCACTGTAAAAAGATAGATAATTACAAAACGTATCTATAAAGAATAAGGAAAGGTGATAATATTGTCCAGGCATGGTCAATATAAACACAGTTTTCATTTTTGTAATCAAAACTTGTGATTTTTTTAAATGTGGCATTTAAATAGAAAAGATTGTCATAATCTGGAAAATCCTTCCATAATGCAAAATTAAGTACTGTTACTATATTAAGCCTTTTCCTTATAAAGTGGATTAACAAAAGGATTTTAGAAAAGCATCTCTTTTACTTAAGTACCAAATATCACAGCTTTTACTCTCTCAACAGAAATTTTTGGATCCATTTTCAACCACTCATATCTTATAATCATTTTAAATTTACAAGTTAATGAAGCCAACTAAATTCTTCAATGACAACTCTTGACCAACTCATTCTTTCCAATTTGTCCCCTGTTAAAGGAGAATGCATTCCTTTCCTTTTACGGCTTGTTCATAGATTACATTTGCCGTGTCTGCATAATTTGTCTTCTCTGACTTTTTCTATTCCTTTATTGCATGATTTTTTTTCACTGAGTCTATGCTTTTCCTTGTCAGTACCATATTCATGCTGCATATCCTTCACTTGGTAGACTAATTTAGACATACACAATTAATCTGTTTTCCAGAGTTTTCGTTTCCAGAGCTTCTCCCCACATCACTTCACCAGTTTCTGGTAGTTGGCCTCACCCTTCCCTCGTCTGTCCATTGGAGTTATTTCATCTGGAATCCGTCAGTCCTCCAGAGTCTGCATACTTTAGTAGTGTTCAATGCATCCCACATTTATTATGCATGAGTTTTCTTTTCATCTACATTTGTTTATTATGTTGATGCTGTGCTAATTCTTCTTTGTAGAGTTCATGTTTGATCTCCTCACTCAGTACTTGTCAATCAAATGTGGTGTCTGTCACCATCCATTTATACCACTGTGTTCATGCCAAGCAACTTCCATTTAGAACCATAAAAGTGAGCTGGAGGCCTGTTTAGAAAAAGTTTATTTTAAGTGAACTGAGGTCACTTTTATTAATTAATGAAGAGAAATTGATCATCCGGCAGGCATTTTGTCACTAGCAGCAAATGATTTAAAATTGCCTGCATTTTCCTTTCATTCTGTTTGAGGAAAAGGCATAATCTATATGTAAACACATTAGGGTATTAGGATATGAGTTCTTTCTCTGTCTAAATTAGATCATATATTGTGTTCAATCTGATCTTGATGCTGTGCAAAGTCATATGCATTTGTCTGGTGCATGAGAAACAGGCATCAATGAAATAAAATATAAATACGTTTTAATACAACCTAAAATTACTTCTTTTAACCAAATTCAAAATTATGTTCACAATGTTGTACTGCCGTCATTGCCATCTAGTACCAAAGTTTTCCAATGTCCCCAATAGAAATTATGTGCATTTTAAAACTTCACTCCTATTTTCTCAGAACCTGCTTTAATGGCAAATGTTTTATGCATGAATACAAGAAATCCTGGATTTCTGGATGTAGAGTGAACAGTATCTCAAAGAACTCAAGCTCTCCATCAGTCATCATTATTAGGGATTACTTTAGAGAGGTAAAGAGAAAGAGACAAGCAAACCTTGAAAGAACTGTCTCTGAGAGGGTATATGAAGCTATCTAGGGTCCTTACAACAGAAATTGGCAAATAATACCAATATCAACAACAACAATAATAATAATTAAAGAGTATGTTGTACTGCATCTTAATTTCCTAGGGCTGCCACAATCCTGGTGGCTTTAAACAACAATTCATTGTCTCAGATCTGGAGGCTTGAAATCCAAAATCAAGGTTTCAGTAGAGCCATCCTCCATCAGAATCCTGAAGGGGAAAATCCTTCCTTGCCTCTTCCTTGCTTCTGCTATTTGCTGGCAATCTGTGCCACTCCTTAGCTTGGATCTGCAGCACTTCTGTACTCTCTGTGGTTATATTGAGGCCAGATAGAACAGGGAGAGATGGAAGAGAAAATAAATCTATGAAGTAGCCCTTAAGCAAGGATGATTAATCAAGGTCATAAGGGCCCATTTCTAGCACAGACACCCTGCCTGAGGACTACCCTTTACAGGAAACTCAGCAACAGCTAACCTATCTGAAGCCAAACTGCCCCTACCTGAGTGACTCGTCTGTGCAGAATGGTGGAACAAAGCAACCCGTACAAATACACTATCTATCACCAGGCACCACCCTGGGGAGAAGGGCAGGTAGAAGAAAAAGCTATGAACAAGAAAGGGCAGGGGAAATAAGTAAAGCTAATCTGTAAAAGCAAATGGCACCATATTGTCTATTTCCTCTTGCCTTTTTTACCTCCATCTTTCCAAGAGTGACTGCATGTCTTGTTACATGTGTATCTAATAAATTTTCCTCCTGCTTACTCTACGCTGTGTTGTGCTCATGAATTCTTTCTTGGAGCACAACCTAAAACCTGGAAACCAAAACCCAGTAACATATTTTGGTGAGCCAGCCAGGAGTCAGTTCTCTTCTCTTCTCTAATGCAGCTGCCGCAGGACATAACTTCTGCTCACCCTGAAGTTTTGGCTCCCTCCTTGGAGATGGAAGGAGTCCCATCTCCACTATGGGTAGATCCAAGAGGCTAAGGGTGGTGGGTGAAACTGTCCTTTGGGACCTGTCTAGGGGATTGTTCCTGTGTTGAGCAGGAGTCCAAGGGGAGCCAAACTAAGCTCCCATCTTTCTGTCTGTGTCTCTCCTTGGCTCCCCCAAACATCCCCCCTCACTTGGCTGATATGGTTCCTCGAGGACATAAACCTCATTCACCTTAAGCTTTCAGCTCCTGCTCAGAAGATGAGGAGCTCAGCTCCACACTGTGTGGAGGCTCAGGGTAGTAGTAATATAGTCCTTTGGGACCTGTTATGGGGCTTCTTCCCATGTTGAGTACAGTCCAATGGAAGCCAAATCATGTCCCTGTCTCTCTTTTTCTCTCTTCAGCTCTCTGAGACTTCCCCACTCTCTCTCTTTTCCTGCCTTCTCGAGACCAATACCCTTCCTGCTGAATCTGGTTCCTCTTTACACCTCTTCAGTAGAAGTCCTCTTCCCTGTCTTCATAAAAATATCCCTCTTTCTCCTCTGTCTGGTTTTCAATACCTTTTAAGACGTTCCATTTTTTTGTAACACAAGATAATGGGTTAAAAACTCTTGTACCAAACAAGGTATTGTGTTTAACATTTTAGAGAGTCACCTTTCTTTAGGCCCAAGAGAATTGGGTACGTTTCACTGGGAATGTCTCCCCGAAAGCCCTGTCTATTCTACTTAAAATGTCAGGTTTGCAGAGTAAGAAAAAGCCCTGGTTATCCTAATTAAAATAAACTGAGCCCATGAGAACTGGTAAGCCCCATGTTTGTCTTAAAATGAGCACACAGGTTCTCTTGCTCTCTGCTTGCTTGCAGTGTCAGCTCTCCAATCCTCACCCACCAAGGTCAGCCTGGACCACAGTTTCTCCTCTCCACTATTGCTCTGTCATGCAGTTAAAACCTTGGCAGGCTTTTCTCATGGGGAAGCTCCTAGTTTTAAGTTTGCTTTCACTTTCTAAAATCACTTTCCTCTGCAGAGAAGAACAGTGGAAGGCTCACTCCTGGCCTTGTCCCATAGTATGTCCATACCCAGACCCTGCCGTTGCCTGAAAAGTGTACTAAGCCACTATTTATTGTGTGACTAGCTTTTCCCAAGACATTTTCCCTTAGGGGAAGCCCAATTTCTTTGACATATGTTCTTTCCCTCTAGCTCAATCATGGCAACCCTGGGGCTGGCACCTGGGAAATTCCTTCCCTAGGGTTTCTTTGTTTGTGGCCATTCTCTTAGGCAGTAAGTCAGGCAGTAAGTTAAGAGCACAATTCCTTCTAGGAAGGCATGTGCATCAGTTCAGCAGAGTCAGGATGATCCTGGGCCATCTATTTCCTGAGTCTTCAAGACCCTGGGGACACCCAGGGACAAAGAGACTGATTCCATGTTGGCCAAGGGATCAACGCTCAGAACGGCGGGCTGGCATTAGGCATTAGTAGGGAAATCTGCCTTGTTCTCTCCTTTCTTTTCCTTAGAGATGGGTGGTGCTTCACATATTGCATTGGGATGCCTGCTACAAAACTGGGATCGTCCCACACCAAAGAGCAAGAAAAGCTACCACCTTACTGTCTGGCCGCAATATTGCCTGTAGGATAGTCAATGTTGGCCCACAAGTGGGTCAGTCAGTTATAGCTCTATTCTACAGTTAAAGAGCTTTTGTAAAATGGGTGGAATGTAGCAAGAAATTCCTTATGTGCAGTTTTTTTAAGAACTTATATTAGGATAAATCCATGAAGGCCTCTTGCATGTTATGTTATGTCAAGCAGAATTCTCAGGGACTTTTTCTTCATGACTCTTCCTTGCAAGAGGAGGCAAATACTTTAGATAATTCTCTCAAATAGGTCTCCCCATTGTAACCCTGACCCAAAACATGAAATACTGTCAGAACCCCTAGTGCCAAGGTTGTGGCCACCTCATGGTTAGCACTATGAGCCAAGTTCTATTCCTGTCCCTCCTTAACTTTTCCTCCTCCACAGCCCTGTCCCAGTTATTAAAAACAAGAAAAGCTGTGCTCATGAGATCATTCATAAGGGGTTCTGGCCCAGAAGCCAGTTTCTGGAGTTTCCCTTTTATCTTGGGAGCTGACTGATCAATAAAATAGGTCTTAACATGAATGCAGATGGTTTCCATTTGCTACTTCCCAAATGGGAAACCTATCACTGACTTTTCTTTGTATTTCCTTGTATGGTACCAAGCCCCACAGTGAGTATGCCCTGCTGGGCTATAGCATAGGGTGGAGAGGAAGAGGGTGTTGGGTCACTCAAAGCAGAAGCCAGGTCTTGTAGTAAGTGTGGAGAGATGGGGCACTGGCAGTATGAGTGTCCTCGGGGATACTGAGAGCCCTTGGGACCTTGTCCTAGGTGTGGGAAAGCTGAACACTGGGCCTGGGAGTGCACTGAGCCTGAGGAGGAATTGAGGCCCTTCCACATGCCTTAGTAACCATTTCTAAGCAAAACTGAAGAACCCTGGGCCACTAATGGCTCCCTGGACTTCGCCAAAGAACATAGATTTTAACAAGCCCCAGGTGACTTTCAATGTGGAAGGTAAGACAAAATTAATTTTTAATTAATAATATTGGAGACACTTATTCTGTTTTTACCTGTCACTCAAGCTCATTATCCCTGCAAATCTGTCCCATGGGAGGGGTAGAAAAAAGCCTAAATGCAGCACTTTTACTCAGCACCTCCTTTGTCAATTTAGCAGCACACTTTTAAATCATCAGTTCTTAGTAATACTGAAATGCCCCACCTCATCCTAGAAAAATCTTTACTCCTTGGTGGGCCACTTTAAAACTAGAAAACCCAGTTAGTAGCCCCTTGTTTGTCCTGAGGCCCCTATTGGGTTGAGATCTCTCAGCATCCCAAAGGAAATCTTTTAATCTCTAATAAATCTGTCAATATAAAAAGGCATTCTAAGGCTAGCCAAGGAATAACCAGCAATTGCATTCAAGTTTTCAATCCCAAAGCTTAAAAGCTCACTTTTATATCCCTCCTCCTCACCCTAACTCTTAAAACCTATTTGTTTTTTTTTGGGGGGGGTGAGTGGGGGGTGCATGGTCTGGGAATTGAACGCAGTCTTCTCATGGAAGGCGAGCATTCTACTACTGAACCAACCATGCACCCTCTATTTGCTTTTAAATGGCAAAAACTTTATAATAAAATTCTCACTCTACTCACTTAAACAATGCTGCCCCAAAGGTTTCAAAATAATCCCTAGATGTTAAAGCATATTTTAGTGGCAGACTTTACTGGCCTCCAACTGACTCAAAGTATAGTCTTGCAATATTTTAACTTTGTAAACTAATATATTCCTAATATAAAAGTCAATTTTATTGTAAACATTATTAACTGAATGAATATGGATATGGAAAGTTGCAGAAGAACGCAAAAAAGTAAATTTTATAGTCATTACTTACAACCAGTCCTAAATGAATATAGAAAATTGCAAAATGTTTAACTCCCAGATGGATATAGAAAGTTGTGAAAAGTTTTAAGAAAGTAAGTTTTGTTTGTAGTCACTGTTGACTACAAGAAGCTATAGTGAATTTATAACAAATAAACTCTGACTTACTAGATAATGCTGCTGTCTGTTAAACTGTTCTTAATGAAAAGCTATAAAAGGCTTTTCTTAACCACCTGAGTACTGTCTAAAAGATGAAAAATTCTGTATCATATCAGAAATATATCATTGTTAATGCTTATGTTAACTCTTTTACCTTTTATTTCAGAAGACAAGTCTCACTCTTGAAGGAAAACTTACAAAAGATTTGTTCTCTCACCTTGTAAAAGTAAAGTGCTAAAATAGTTTAATATATTACCTTAAAAAAGTGTTTAAGAAGTATTACAATAATTAAAGAAATTTTCTATCCTACCATTTGCTAACTTTTCATGGGTGAAATGTTATTCATATATCCAAAAAGTGTTCCTATCCTAATATTGATCTGTATAATGTTAACAGTTACAAATTATGTGAGCAACCAAATATGATTATCAGTTATACTACTCTAAAGCCTCTCTAAAAGTATAGGTGGTCGACTACAAGCCAAAACTCCATCTTCAACATAAAGCACTTTAAAGGAGAAACAAGGAAAGTATAAAACGTTGTTCTATTTGTTAACCTAACCCTAGTAAGTGTGTAAAGATAAAGCAAGACAAAATTTCTGCTATAGTTTATAAAGAATAACCCCAATATAAAACAATTTTCAAACTATTTTTATTTCTAAAAGTAAATTCATTTTCAAATACTTATAAAAAATTAAAGCTTAAAGTGTAAGCTTTTACAGCAATCACATTTACTCCAAAGTTTAACTTTTTCTAAATTCTAAAATGCTCTGCTCGTTGTATAACTTAGTTCTTCCCTGAAACTTTAAGCATTTGTGTGACACCTAAAATTCAAAGTTAAAGGTTTCTAGCTCTGAAAGTCAGCATTGCTCCATATAGCAACATGTAAATAATGCTGATCTTGTTAGGGCTGAAATAAATATTATATTTTCTATATTCTAGAACTATTAAACTTCCCCACATGAGAAGTCCTTCTTTTCTCTTAAGTAGATTTAATAAGCCAATTTAATAAGCCAAAACTCTGCCCCCAGGAACTTTAGCTCAGAAAGCAAAACTAATTGCCCTCACCTGAGCTTTAAAACTAAGAAAAGTGAAAAAACTGTGCATTCCTGGTGCTGCATGCTCATGGAGCAGTGTATAAAGTGAAGTTTTCTCCCAATTAAACACCACCAAGAGATACTCAGTTTCTTAAATGGCATGCTCTCACCAACCAAAAATCACAGTAATTCACTGCCTTACCATAAAAAATAATCCTATCATCTCTCAAGGAAACAGCTGGGCTGAAATGGTAGCCAAAGCCACTGCACAATAAATTGACCCCTGTCTAAGCCTCATTCCTGCACCCCTTAACTTAGCACATGCACCTTCTTATTCCCCAGTTAAGCAGGAACAAGCTGCCCAGCTAAGATTTACTCTTAAACCTGAAGTAAAGTCATCCCCTTCCCTCTTCTGCCGTCTCACTTGACTAATGCATCTCTTTAAACCTGCTCACTTCTATCCTCCTCTTGCTATTAATCTGTCCTTGCATTTTTAAACTTCTCACCAAGTTGATTTCTTCTGGACTAGAAGCCTTTCATACCAAACCAGTGCTGATGCAAGACTTTTCAACCATTTCAACTGCCCCCCTGGACTCCTCCCCTCTCAACTTAAATGAAAATCCAGAAAGTTCTATGGCTTATTAAACAAAGCCTACGCCCCATGACAAGCCAGAAGCAGCTACAGAAGACAGATCCGTGTCCCTCAACACCCTTTAAGATTAAGGGGCGAGAACTCTCTGAGGGGGATAGAGACAGGCTAGAACAGGGAGAGAGGGGAGAGAGAAAAAAGCCAAGGAGGAGCCCTTAAACAAGGATGGTTAATCAAGGTCAGGAGGGCTGATGTCCAGCATGGACACCCTGCCTGGGGGCTACTCACTAACTCACTCAGCAGCAGCTGACCCAGCTGAGGCCAAACTACCCCCACCTGAGTGACTCATCTATACAGAAGGGTGGAACCACAGAACACACACAAACTCACTATCTACCACCACGTACCATGCTGGAGAGAAGGGACAGTGTAAGTAAAAGCCATGAACAAGAAAGGGGAAGGAGAAATAAGTAAGGCTAATCTATAAATGCAATTGGCTCTACATTGCCTCTCGCCTCCTGCACCTCTGTCTTTGCGAGAGTGCTGCATATCTTCTGACATGTGTATCTGATAAATTATCTGCCAGATAACTCTATGCTATATTGTGCTCTTGGATTTTTTCTTGTGGTGTAGACAAGAACCTGTAAACCAAAGTCTGGCAACAACATGTTGTTTCTCCCTTGTGTTTGTCTCTGTATGTAAATTTCCTGTTCTTATAAGGACACCAGGCACATTAGATTAGGGCCCACCCTAATCCAGTTTAGCCTCGTTTTAACTAATCACATCTTCAAAGTCCTTATTTCCAAATATAGACACAGGACTGGGGATTTGATTTTGAACATATCTTTTTGAGGATGCAGTTCAACCCATAACAACATGTTTATTGTCCAAAACACATCTGAATAAGCACTTTACATTTTACCCTTATCCTAAATCATGATTTTGAGTACAAAATAGAGAATGTTCTTATAGTAAGAGCCAATGCATTTCAGATGCTCTTTTGAGTGCCAGCATCATGTGCTTAACACTTTACATAGATTATTACATCCATGATTTATTTCAAATGAAAAAAATATATATATTTCTAAAGTAACACTGTATGGCCATTTAGGACTTTGGACTTTCCTGAGCCAGCATGTCAGCCCTCCTAACACTGAACCCCATAGTTACAATTATATTCCTCACTAATTACTCCTTACTAATGCATGGTTCCCAAAGTCTATACTCAGATACACCATCTTATCCTCATAACAGACTTGTGAGTTAACCAAGCTTTCATTTAACCCATTATTAAAAAAAAAGAGAGAGAGAGGGTGGCATGGTCAAAAAGGACATGGTGAGTGGCCAAGTTGCGGCCAGGGCCCAGGACACTAACAGGTTTTTAAAGCAGGATTTTTAAATCCTCTGAATGGAATTAAATCTAATAGCAAGCACATTTTCTGTTAGGTGGCCTTGTTTCTGTTCTCTGTTGCTTTTGTTGCTGTATTTTCCCTTTTCCCCTCTATTAACTTAGAAGAGCAATGTTCCCCACCAAACAAAAGAAAAACCCATCAAAGTGAAAGAAACAATTTTCAGTGAAATGCCCCCAAATCAAATTAAACTTCAGACTCAAAGAGTCACCTTGGGTCCATGAGGCCAAATGCCAAAACCCTTTGAATCAGGTCAAGTGAAATTTTGTGCAAACACCGAGTCTTGCCAACATTCTCATCATAATTTGTGATGCAAATAAGAAGCCCCAAAATGTGCAATTTGTATACTCAGTTTTCAGTCTTGTCACCATCAGTGGTGAATAAAGTGGCTCTCCCATATCCCCACCTGGGGATGATTCACCCATCCCCCCAGTGGCTGAAATACCCACTGTTCCTCTGTCACAGGGAACTAACCTGCCTGAATCAGCCCTCAGCTGGTGACCAGCTGATGTGGGAACACAAGCCTCTGGTCTATTCAGGACAATTCTGCATGACAGCCCCAGCCCCAGAACTTCCCATTGGATCTGTGGAGGTCTCAGTAGCCTCACTGGGATCAGCTTCTCCCTGCTTTCCTCACTTGTTTGTAGTTTCACCTCCCAAGAGCTTTCTCTGTAAGACCCTCTGTAGATAATGCCCAGTCTCGGAATCTGTTTCCAGAGAACCTAATCTAAGACATCATATGATATGGTGACACATTGATAAAATCAGTATGGCCACACTGATTTGAATAATAATCAAAATCTCATGTAAATTTCATTAAAGCCATAATTTTATTACTCAATGTCACCTTCTTGTGGCAGAGTGGAAATGTTCTCTCCTCATATTCACATGTACTTTATGGTCCAGGAATGAAGAGTTTAGTTCCCAAAAGTAAACCTTATTATTCTGCTTTCAATTTCCGCTTACAAGGTGAAGAGAACGCAAGTATATATAGTACTTTGGGTGTGCTATTAGCACCTGTAGAACTCTGAGACTGGTGCTCTTCATGAACAAAGCTGTTGGCTTGATTCTCCTGAGGATGCCTCTGGGGAATCTCAGCCACAGATCCTCAGCTCACATCGTCACATCACCTGTGGGCTTCAGGGACCAAAACATGAACGCTTCTCATTTACAAGAGAATGAGTCGATGAGAGCTCAGTATTTGCTCTATTCTACTTATTTCACCATAGGGGGTTTCATTTTGCTTAAAAAAGGAGACATGAGTACTTCTAGTTTTAAGTTGTTCTGTTTAACCAAAAGACCACCTTGTTCTGAAAAGACAACCAAGAGAAAATTCTGAGAAAAAATCCAGTGTTTGTTAAATCGGGTACTCAGCAGTTCTAATTATTATCAAATAAATCAAAGAGAAACAGGGCTTGGAGAAACTGGGCAATTATCCCAAACATATGGGGTGGTGAGGAAGATCACCTGGATTGAAAACTGTGCTGTTTCCCTGTTGTGAGGGAACCTAGACATCTCCCAGCTCTTGGGCCCAGCTCCACCACACGCAGCACCCCTGCTTTATAAGTGCTTGGGGTATGACAGCATGAAAGCTGTTAAATTAAATAAAATGCACTTTAAAATGTACATAAATGAAGAAGGTAAAGAACCCCTCTTTTATCCTAAATTCCCACCTCCCATAGCTAGGTATGTCTCCCTGAGAGTTAGGTATTTACCCATTTCCCCTGCTACCTTCAAAATTCAGAGCATGCAGGTCTTCTACCAGGAAGGTTTCCCCAGCCTTTATTTCATATTCCTCTGGGTTTGTACTGAGAAAATTGGTTTTCAGATTATTGAGAGTGAAAGAGCTGAAACCATGTATTATTCATTTTTATGTCGCATGCCTCAAGCATGGTGCTTGGCTTAGAGTAGATGCGTAATAAATGCCTGCTGAGCTGAACTGAGTTGACATGGTAAGCTCCTTTACATTTATGCAGCAGGATTCAAATTGGGAAGATTTGGCTTAAAACCTCCTGTAAAAGGTTTCCAAAGTCTTGGTGAATTCACTGGCTTCACGGCTAGGCCAGAGTCCTGCCCAGTCCTGCTGGTAAAGAATTATAAGAGAGAGAAATGAAAAAGTAGGGCAACAATTCAGGCCAATCCAGGAATAAGATTTAGAATAAAAGGTTAGTGAGGAAGTGCAGAAGTACATTGGGTCCACGGAGAACAAGGAATTATATTTTGAAATGCCCTGCTGTCTTTGGAAAGCCCAGCTCAGGCAGATGCCACAAGCCCCCTTCACCTCGGTCAAACCTTAACACCTGCGTTAGCTGTTCAGGAACCCTCCAGTTACTCCAGTTCACTGGGATCTCTCTAGCAGTGTAGTGATTGTCAAGACCTTGCACATCTTCTCTTTCACTCATATTGTCCCATTGCTTGGAATGCCCTCACCATTTGCTGGTCAAACTCCTCCTTCAGGATGCACATTAAATTGTGCTTCTTCTGGGAAAGTTGATGCTTTAACATTCTATAAACTTGTTGCACATTCTGCTGATAATTAAGATTTTACTTTTGTAATACTTATATATTTTTTCTGTATGTGTGTTTACCTGTCTCTACCCATTTGTCTTATTGCCCAGCTTGATTATAAATCTCTTTGAGGACAAGAGCGGATCTTTCAATTCAGATCCTTTTGATTTGGATCTTGAAGGAGTTTGATTTTTAGTTCTGATTCCTCTGAGTTCTCAGCATACTGTCTTATAATTGTGTTTATTCAACAAAAACTACCTGCATGATTGAGCTTCCCTACAGGGCTCATTTCAAATCAGTTTATTTTTAAATTAGTCTCATTTTGCTGATTCTTCTTTCTCCTTCCAACTCTAATGTTTGAGTTCCCCAGGGCTCTTTCTTTCTCTATTTACAGGACCTCCTTTTTGTGGTCTCATCAGTCTCATGCTCTTCAATTTCATGAATATACCAATTGCTCCCAAATTTATATTTCTATCTCAGGTATCCTTCCAGATCCAGACTCATTTCCTTCTTCTTTCTTGATACTTATCATGGATATCTGATGATCATTTCAATCTCATATATTCACAACTGAATTCTTGACTGTCTTCTCATGCATGGCCAATCTATAATCTTCTCATATCAATAAATGGGGAATCCATTCTCCCAATTGCCCATGTAAAATCCTTGGAATAATTCTTGATACTTCTCTTTACTGCTCATCCACATTACTGTACCTATTGATGTTAACTTAAAATATTCCAAATCTAAGCATTTTGAATCACTTTCATTGATACTATGAAAGTCTAATCCTTCAGCATCTCTCACTTAGGCACATTTATAACCTTTTACCTGCTCTTCCATCCCTGCTTCTTTAGAGTCTATGCTTAACACAGCATTCTTTTAAAACACATGTTAAATCATACTACTCTTTTTTATGAAATTCTTCAATGTCTCATCATGTCACTAAACATCAGAGTAAAATCCATAAGATAGCCTACAAGGTCTTTTACAATTTGACCCCACCCCTTCCTGCACACTTACAACAATTGCCCCTTGGACACCAATCCTTTCTCACTCTCATCCTTCTCCAGTCACTCTGTCCTCCTTGTCTCCGGATATCATCATGCCTAATTTTGTGTCACCTCCAAAGATCTGCTCTTATGCCACGATCTCAGCGAGCTGCATCTTAACCAACATGTTTGCCTTAATCTGCCAGGTCTTCTATGACAAATATCACACACTCGTTGGCTTCAACAATAGAAATTCATGGTCTCACAGTTTTTGAGGCTAGAAGTCCAAAATTAAGTATAGAACAGGCTATACTTTCTCATGGATGTAGCGTCCTTGTCCTGGCTTTTCACAATCCTTGGAGTTCCTTGGCTTGCATCTCTGCCACTCACACAAGGTCAATTTATTCTCTTGTTTCTTTGGACCTTTGGCTTCTACTGAGGGACTGCATCTGCATTTCCTTGGCTTACACTTCATTCATATGGATTAAGGCTCACCTTGACTCAGTTTCTTCTCATCTAAATACAATCTGTAAAGATTCAATTCAAAACTGACTCCACACCTTAACCAATAATTAATTTTTCAAAGGTTCAATTTACAAATACGTCCATATCCACAGGACTGGGAGTTAGGATTTGAGTATATCTATTGGAAACATGATTCAGTCCCCAACACTATTTAAAATTGTAATCTACTCCAACCATACCATCTAGCACACCCATAGCCTTTACCATATACTATTTTTCTTTCTTTTTCTTTGTAGCATGTATTTCCCTCCAACACACTAACCACTTCCCTTATTTATTGTTTTCTTTCTTAATTATATGTTCTACTGCTATACATAAAGCTCCACAAGGGAAAGTATCATTGATATTTTGTTCCCTGATATATCCCAAGAATTTAGGATGCTCAGCACATAGTACCTGCTCAAAAATACACATTAAATGAATGAAAGATTAAAATGAATTGTAGAGCTTTCTATTCATTGCCGTTTCTGGTTAGTATGTTCCTCCTATGAGTAAGCAAGGAATTGGTTTAATTCTGTTCAAATTAATAAATTAATAAATTTCTTTGTGGACTTACAATTTTGTTTAGATTTCCATGGTCCTATTTTCAAGGAACTTTCCTAGTGAGGAAAGAGAAATGCAAGTAAGAGGCATGGAGCATAATGATGTGTATTATAAAATAGTTCCAAGCACCGAATACAGAAAAAATAATGGATCATGCAAGTCATGATGACTAGATGATAGCATGCAAAATGAAACCAATTTTGGTGTTGGAGAAACAGGAAAGTGAGACTTCCAGGAAGGGGCTGACATTTTTGAAGGGCCCTCCTAAAAGCACACCTAATTTCGAGTTAACAGAGTTTATATGGAAGGTTATATTAGGGGATGAAATTCAGAAGGACAAATGTAAATGACCCTCTTGTCCATGCTAAGGCATCTGAAGGGCAGTTGGGGAAAACTGAATATTTTCAAAATTATGGGCTGGAACAGAAATCTTTTATTCAAGGACATGTGGAGATCTCAGCTCGCTAACATGAGGGCCACAGTGAAGTGTGTGCCTGCATACTGCATTAGCGTGTCTGCCCTTTAAAACTGAGTTTATGTCCCTTGATTTTATTTCCTTCACTTGAATCAGAGAATAGGGCATGCTTATGTAGTGTTCATATCAACTGCTATCTTAACTTTGCTAATTTAAAAACTGAACTTGTTCTGACGAGACAATGAAACTTTTACACTCATAAGCCCTTCATCAATTGGGGTCAGAGGTATTTTAAGACTTTTCCCCCCTCAGAGTTGCCCATTACTAATTACTTTTTATCTTGATTAGAAATGACTATCCCTAAGGCCCCTGGAAATGATTACAATTACACAGCACATATTAACAATTAAAAACTTGGAAACTTGTCTAGATACCCTCTGAGCTGAGCTGGCTTCCCCTCACTCCACAGGGATATGCTGAACATGAGTTGCACACTGGGGCCCTGTCAGTCTATCCCTTGGATTCCAAACCCTCAGAAACTGGGGTGGAAAGACAAAACAGTACATTGGGCCAGCTCCCAGGCCCCTGTGAAAGTAAGCTGGACAAAAGAGTTCTGAATTGAGGAAGTTTAACCAGGGAGGGGCAACTTGAGCAAGCGCATATTTGTTCTCATCAGAAATGGTGTCATTTCAGTCAGTAGTGCATAATGCTGATGGGGTATATGTGGGGAAATTGCCCCAGTCCTGCACTGACTTCCACTTTTGGAGGCTGAGCATGCAGGTTGACAGGCAGTATGGCCAGGTACATGGGAGTACACTTCAGAAGATAATGTACAGGCTGATTTCTTATTTGGGTGCATCATGCTTTATTCTGGTATATTCACATTTGCCATTGAAGTCATCCTAAAGCAAGTCATTCACTGTCCAATAGCTTCTCCTGCCCTTCGTGGGAGAGACACATTTGTGTTTCTCATAAAAGAGGGGGGGAAGAATTTTATAATCACTCCGTGAATAAGCAAAGCCAGGTATATCCTATTCTGAGACCTTTTTTCACAAGCATTTTTTTAAAACTTACTTTTAAAAATATATATTTTTATTAAGAAGCTTTCACACACATACAATCCATACATGGTATACAATCAAAGGCTCACAATATCATCTCATGTTTGTGTATCCATCAACACGACTATTTTTACAACATTTGCATCATTCCAGAAAAAGTAATAAAAGAGAAAATAGGAAAAAACTCATTGTGCTGGTTTGAAAGGAAGCATGTCCCCTAAGAAAAACCATGTTTTAATATAAGTCCCATTTCATAAAGGTAGAATCATCCCTATTCAATACTGTATATTTGAAACTGTAATGAGATCATCTCCCTGGTTGATGTGGTTTAGTCAAGAATGGTTGTTAAACTGAATTAAGGGACGACATGTCTCCACCCATTTGGGTGGGTATTGATTGGTTTACTGGAGTCCTATAAAAGAGGAAACATTTTGGAGAAATAGATTCAGAGAGATTCAGAGAGAGCAGAGAATGCTGCAGCACCATGAAGCAGAGAGTCCAGCAGCCAGCAACCTTTGGAGATGAAGAAGGAAAACGCCTCCCGGGGAGCTTCATGAAACAGGAAGCCAGGAGAGAAAGCTAGCAGATGATGCCGTATTTGCCATGTGCCCTTCCAGCCAAGAGAGAAGCCCTGACTGTGTTCGCCATGTGCCGTCTCACTTGAGAGAGAGACCCTGAACTTCATCGGCCTTCTTGAACCAAGGTATCTTTCCCTGGATGCCTTTGATTGGACATTTCTATAGACTTGTTTTAATTGGGACATTTCTCGGCCTTAGATCTGTAAACTAGCAACTCATTAAATTTCCCTTTTTAAAAGCCATTTCATTTCTGGTATATTGCATTCCAGGAGCTAGCAAACTAGAACACTCATAAATCCCATACCCCTTACCCATTACTCTCATTGACCAGTAGTATTTCAATCTACCCAGCTTTTTCACCCTTCATCTCCCCCCATTATTTATTTACTTTTTTTTGACAGTTGTGAATAATGGTCTATAAACATCAGTGTCCAAATATTTGTTTGTGTCCTTACTTTCAATTTTTTTTTTTGTCGTATACCTAGCAGTAAGCTTATTGGGGCATATAGCAGTTCTGTATTTAGCTTTCTGAGGAACCACCTGACTATCTTCCATAGGGGCTGCAAAGTTTTACATTGCCATCAACAACAATGAATGAGTACTTATTTCTCTGCATCATCTCCAACACTTGTTATTTTCTTTTTTTTTTTATAGCAGCCATTCTAATGGGTGTAAAATGATATCTTATTGTGGTTTTTTTGTTTCTTTGTTTGTTTGGGGTGGGGGGGTGCATGGTCCAGGAATTGAACCTAGGTCTCCCACATGGAAGGTGAGCATTCTACCAGTGAACCACCCGTGCATACTTATTGTGGTTTTGATTTGCATTTCCCTGGTGGCTAAACAGGTTGAGCATTTTTTCTGTGCTTCTGGCCATTTGTGTATCTTGTTTGGAAAGATGCCAGTCCTAGTCTTTTGCCCATTTTTTAAATTGGGTTAATTTGAAGGATTTCTTTATATATTCTGGATATTAATTCTTTAACAGATATGTGGTTTGCAATTTTTTTCCCTTTGTGAAGGTTATCATTTTACTTTCAGATAAAGTCCTTTGAGGAACAAAAGTTTTAAATTTTGATGAGTTCACATTCATCTATTTTTTTTTTTCATCTGTTGCTTATGCTTTGGGTATAAAGTCTCAGAAACCATTGCTTAACACAAAGTCTTGAAGATGCTTCCCTATGTTTTTAATTTGAGGGCTGGTTTCTCAGCTGTCAGTTGAATTCCATCAGTCTATATATCTGTCCCTGTGTCAGTAGCATGCTGCTTTGATTACTGTGGCTTTGTTATGTTTTAAGATCAGGAAGTATGAATCCTCTAACTTCATTCATTTATTTCAAGATGAGTTTAGCTATTTGGGCCACTTACCCTTCCATATAAATTTGATGATTGGCTTTTGCATTTCTGAAAAGAAGGCTGTTGGAGTTTGATTGGGAGTATATTGAATCTATAAATTGTTTTGGGTACCATCGACATCTTAACAAAGTTTAGTCTTCCAATTCATGAACATTGGCATATATTTCTGTTTAATAAGTTCTTCTTTAATTAATTTTAGCAATGTTTTGCAGTTTTCTCTGTAGAAGTGTTTTATATCACCAGTTAGATTTACTCTAGATATTTGGTTATTTCAGTTGCTATTGTGAATGGAATTTTTTTCTTAATTTCTTCTTCCAATTGTTCATTTTTGTGTATAAAAACATTGCTAATTATTGTACACTGGTATTTTGCTGAATTCATTAATTAGCTCAAGAGGTTTTGTTACAGATTTTTCAGGATTTTATGGATATAGGATCATATCTGCAAGTAGGGAATATTTTTCTTCATCTTCTCCACTTTGTATGTCTTTTATTTTCCTTGCCTAATTGCTCTGGCAAGAACTCCCAGTTCAATGTTGAATAACAATGACAACCGTAGGCGTCCTTCTCATGGTCCTGATGTTAGATGAAAAGCTTTCAGTCTTTCACCATTAAGTAGGATGTTAGCTGTGAGGTTTACATATATGCCCTTTATCATTTTGAGGAAGTTTCCTTCTATTCCTAGTTTCTATTTTTTTTTAATCACAAAAGGGTCCTGTAGTTTGTCAAATGCCTTTTCTTTATCAATTGAGATGATTATGTGTTTTTTTCCCTTCATTCTGTTAATTTGGTATATTATATTAATTGATTTTCTGATGATGAAGCAATTTTTCATAACAGGAATAAATCCCAATCAATCATGCTGTATAATTAGTTGGATGTAGTTTGCTAGTATTTTGTTGAGGATTTTTGTATCTACTTTCGTAAGAAATATTGCACTATAGTTTTCTTTTCATGTGATATCTTTATCAGGCTTTGGAATGAGGGCGATTGCTTTCCTTGAATAATGAAGTAGGGAGTATTTCCTCCTCTCTAATTTTTTGGAAAAGTATGAGCAGAATTGGGGTTAAATTTTGTTATGCTTGTTAGAATTTCCCTGTGAAGTCATCTGGTACTGGGCTTTTCTTTGTTGGAAGGTTTTTGATTACTGATTCAATCTCTTTATTGGTAATTGGTTTTTTGTGATCTTCCTATTTCTCCTTGAGTCTATATTCCTTCTTGTAGGTATTTCATGTTCCTAAGAATGTATGCATTTCATGCAGATTGCCCCATTTATTGGCATACAGTTGTTCATAGTATTTTCTCATAATCCTTTTTATTTCAGAAGTGTTAGTAGTAATGTCTCCATTTTCATTATTTGTATCCTCTTTCTTTTATTTTGTCTGTCGGTCTAGCTGAAGTTGTTGAATTATTAATTTTTTTGAAAGAACCAATTTTTGTGTTTGTTGTTACTCTCCATTGTTCTTTTTTTTTGTTTTCATTTTCATTTTTCTCCCCTCTAATTTTTTTATTTCTCCTTCTGCTTGCTTTCAGTTTTGTTTGTTTTTCTTACTCTAGTTCAGTTGTCCTGTCTGTTTCCCAGGAGACAGACCTCCCTCTCCCATGTATTTGATGCCAGCAGGCCTTTTCCCCAGACTGTCTGCCTCTATGGAGTTTTTATACTTCTTTTACCATCCCATGCTGCTTTTTACCTGGGGAGCAAATTCTGTAAGTTGATCACCCCAGAGAGGAATTTCTCCAGTTGATCATTCCCAGACAAAGCAGGATCAGAGACCTGAGGAGGGGGAACAGATTGGCTTTAAAGTGTCCTCAGGAGGGGATCAAGTGAGGCTCAAAAGCTTCTCCAACAGTTCCCCAAACTGAGCTTTCCCGGCCTGCCCAGAAAATGCAGTCCTTCAGCTAACAGCCTTCTGCAGTCCTATGGAACCCCTTCATCTTTAAATCTCTGTTGTCTCTGCCCTTCTCTGAGGAGAGTTTAAACAACGGCTACTGCCACCTTTATCTGGAGCTGGTTGAAATAATAGCTGCCCTCAGAGCCAGGATGCAGAAATCTAATTTCACCAATCAAAAACTGTGATCAGTGATCAGGTTTGCCCATTACTATTCTCAGAGAAAAGGATTTTTGTTCTTTCTGTCATTAGCAGCTCGCCATGGACTGGACCCCATGGTGGGCTGCTGTGAGACTGGGGGATGCACACCAGTAGCCACTGTGCAGAGAGAGCAGTTTACAGTTCTTTAACATTGTTTATCATCCTCTTTCTTCTATTCCCTACATGCTGTACAGTGTTATTCTAGCCTCTGGAGCTTCAAAATAGTTGTCACATACAGTTTCTAACTATTTAATAGTTGCTTTGGGGAGGACTGAATCCTGGAGCACCCTACTCTGTCATCCCACCCAGGGGTTTCAATGTTCACTTTTAAATAGCGGAAAGTACCGTAGACTTGCAAAAATGAAATGCCTCAACTATAAATGACTGTGATAAAAGCTGTTAGGTTTTTGTACTAAAACTATTATTAAGAACTTTGAGATAGTCCAAAAAGAAATGGAGAGAAAAATGAGAAGTTAAAACAATTATTGAGAGATGTTGTTAACCATGTAAATTTAGGAAGAATAATTTATTCTTTTTGAGCAAAAAATATTTTCTAAAAAGTCATAAAAGATCTAACCTCATTTGTAGCAACACTTATAGTAAACTATATTTATATACTTTTGAGTCTAAATATTTTAATAAAAGTGTTGCTGAAATAAGTATAAAACTTGGTCAACCATTGTCAATAAAGGCAAGGAGTTTCTGAATTTGTCTCAAAGTATTAATCCCAGTGACAATATTATTTCTAGTGAGATGATGCTTTTTATTAAATACTTAATTTTATTTAACAATTTATTAATAAATAATGTGCTGTACACAAAAGATAAGTGATTTATTTGATTGTTACTTCTGTCTCATCAGACATTTGAGAGAGAAACAGTCAAAAACCTTTGAAAAACCTTTTAAGGAGAGTGAATTAATGATTATGCTTTTGATCTACTTGGTTGACAACATATTTCAGGGTTTCAAGCAGCTAACGATCTAGTGACTATTTGATGAAATCTTATAGGATGGTAAATTGGGGTATAAATGTGCAATGCAATGATTTTTGACCCTGGAACAAGGGTCTGAGTGATTTCTATATCACATGGATGAAATATCTTTGTTACATTCCTCATTGTGTGTTTAGCACAGCAAATGTAAAAGAAATACTGGCCATAATAATAATAAAAATATATATAGGGTCATGTTCATCATTATTCAGTCAAGAGGAATTACATGGGATCAATAGATTTTTTATCTTCCTTGTCATGCATGAAATGTTCCACAAATATGAAATGGCAGCTACTATGCATTCAAAACGCAGTTTAAACTAAAGAAAGGCTTAATATTGTACTGTACAGATAACAATAATGCAGGCCTTACAGAGAAAACAGTTCATTTGCTGGAATCTGCTGAATAAGTAATCAAATTGCTATGTTTCAAGAGTACAAATATTCCTTAAAAGAAACCTGCTGTAAAGATGTACCAATCATTCCACTCCAGGGAAGAGGCTGAAATTGGTATCATGCAATGAAAATTGAGATACAGATAGAAATTCAGAGGTAAGCTTTATTATTTTGAATGCCAATTGCATTGCTCTGTCTTCATTTCTGGATATAAGGCTTAAGCACAATTTTATTCAAGTAATTGTGTGGAGCAGAAATTGCATATACAAACATTGTAAACCAAAAAAATGTGAGGGTAACATTCTTAGCTCTGCTTCTGAAAATATTAAAACACCATCTCATCCGAAGAGTGCACTAAACTTCACTATGCAGAATGGTGTCAGTACAATTGCATGACCACCTTCAACAGATGTTCTAGTCCAAGAAAGAGAGGGAAATGTACCTTCACCTTCTTTAGTTATCAGTATAGAGTAGGAAACATTTCATAACTTGGTCAGCAGCATCATCATCAGACCTGTCCTATGCTGAGAGAGCTAAGCCACAGTGGTCACATCCTCTGCTAGCCTCAGTGGAAATTCTTTTTAGTTTTATAAATATCCCATGTAGAAAGCACAGGATCCATCCAGTTACTGATGTAGCTGAGAAATAGTAATAAACTTCAATAATTTGACTTTCAAAATAGTAATAAGAAAGGTCTAATTGGAATAATTATCACCAGATAAAATATGGGATTTATGCTTGGATTCCAGAAACTTATTACTGTATATAATGTTGATATGCTTTGGTCTTGGTTTTGGTCTCAGATTTGGCTGAATATAGACTTTAACACTTGACCATTAAGCATTTGAGAAAATATACAGAAATATATGCCTCCCTACTCTCAATGTCAACTGCCTGAAGTAGAAGTTGGCAAACTAAGGATGAGCAATTCCTTTCTACTCAACAATAATGTGTCTGCAATTTCCAACAATACTAGAGTCTGTTGCTGATACAAAATAAAGACGAACAAATCCGTACCCTCAAGGAGCCTAACTAACCAAGGGATCCATGAGGCAGTCACCTGGTCGTCTTCTCCTCTCACTTCATTCCATTCTTCTCTTCCTAATTCATGTGCTAGTCTCTTTCAGATTTTCTCATTTTCAATGAAAAATATTTATTTAATTTTTGAACTGTAAAATATTGCATAATTTGAAAAGGGGAGAAAATTCTAAAAATTAAAAAAATAATGCAACCTTTCCAAATGGAGATAATCACCTTGGTTGTGTTTCAAGTCAGGTGACCACAAATATACACCCACATGTTTGTATTCTGAATATACATCTGGAGCTTAATATTAATATTATCATCAACATTATTCCATTTCTTAAACATTTCCCAAAATGTTCCTTTTTTAGTTTCTGCAAATGATTCCCCTATCCACATATGCCAAAATTTATTTAAAGTAGTATCTATTTTTGGGTATTTGGCATATGTTTTATTATTTTTCTCATTTAAATAATAATGCCAAGAACATCTTTTTTTTTACCAGAAACAAACAATTAGGTAAGCACATTAGCCCTCATGCATGTATTTCTAAGTTTTCTATTAAACAGATTTATAGAAATGAAGTTTGGAACCAAAAGAGTAGGAACTTTTCAAAATTCTGCCGAGGTTTATTCCCATTTCATTTTCCTTTTTATACACTGACAATAGCAAATTAGAATGCCCACCATCCTAATCATACTGTCACTGTTTTAAACATCCTATTTTCTATTAGTATTCTTTTGGTTTGTTTGTTTTTTCTGTTCTGTCTGCCTACGTCCAAAAGAAATGGATTACAATCCTGCAAGTTCCACTCCTGTCCCTCAGGGCTGTAGCAGGCCCTCAGCTGTTTTATTCAGGAATTAAACGAGTATCACATGGATGCCAAGAGATCAAGCCCAGTGCCAGTGAAATGCTATTATTAATTCAATCAATGGGAGAAGCATTTGTCAAGTTGGCTGTGGAGACCTGAGAATAAAACAATCTTCTAACTCATGAAGGTGCCCTATCCTGGAGGATTTCTTATGGACCAACATGTTACAGTGGCCAAGGAAGAACCTCTGTTATCTAAAGAATGTTTTGAACCATGAGGCAGCCATGCCATTCTGTGCAGCCATGTTACATTTTACCCAGATGTCCATAAAGTACTTGACCTCTCCCTGTTGGGGTACCTCAACTCCAGGATCCTCATACTCAGTTAACAATTCTCACATTGCCCTCTCAGAATTATATCATGAAAACCAAATAAAGCTTGGTTTATCAGTATCTGGTACAGCAGTAGTATTCAAGAAATGCCATTTTTCTTCATCTCATTATAACTATTCTTAAAATATCTTTTCCTTAAAATTAACTTAGGAAAAAGCAATATGACTTTTCATTAAAATAAAGCCTGGATAGATTTCCCCTGCTCTCCCTGTCTTCCTATGTTTGATCTAAATGATCAGAGGAAAATATTCCCAAGAAATAGTAGCTAGTGAGGAAGATGGGATGCATTTATTAATTTCTTTCCAGAAAAGTAGAGCAGATAGGAAGTTAAGTGGATATTTTATTTAGGTATTTTCTAAAATGTTAAAAAAGTTTCATTTTCATTGCAACTAATATTTGACTACTGCTTACACTGACTCTGAGTGTGTGTGTATATATATACACATTGATGTAGAATTTTGAAATACATAGAATCAATAAATACCTATACATATTTATGTATATACTTAAGCATACATAAACATATTTATATCTATCTATATTTAATGACTATATATAATAAATGTTTTCATTATCCCAAAGTCAGGCTGTAAGTCACATGACAATTGTTTTAAAGCTATCTCCACCTTGGAACTTCACCTGAGACATACTTTTCTCATGTCCTTTTAGAGGTAGGATGTCATTAGCAGAGGGCCAATTCACATGTTAGTAACTACAATGCGAACAAGGTAAGTGGAAGTTACTGACTTTTTCTTAGAAGAGGGAGTGCAATGTTTGACTTCAAAACCAAACTTGTCTTGTTGATATCCTTCAGATAGACTGAAAATGTACACTGTTTTCCCATGCAGCAAGTCATGTGAGCTACTGATCAATCAAGGATATTAAGGCCATCCTGACATTGTCCAAATACACCAAATACAAGTGATTTGCTGAAATCACATGCCTGCAGGTGACTGAGAGGTGAGGAAGGCTAGTTGCCTGAAGTTCAGGTTACTCACCTGTCCAATGGGGACTGCAGCATAATATCATTTTGCTGACGCTTAAATCAGATGCTATCAATGTGATTATCTCTGGGATAATTTTAGATTGTGGAATTTTAGATCTTACTGCTGATATACTATTCAAAACAGTAAAAATTAAATCTGGCTTGACTGTGGCTGGATAATTGGGTGGAAGATAGAAGGAAAAATTATTCCATTTCAGCTGTAGGTGGTACTGAATTAAAATAAATAGATCAATACATATTTAACTAGATATATAAGCAGCAGCATACATGCAATGAGCAGAAACCAGAAAAGTTGGAAAGTTAGAGAGGTGGGGTAGGTCAGAAATCCATCATGGATAATTTGAGAAGGTCTAAAGAAGAAAATGTCATGCAGACTGTGATGATATCAGGACCTCAGCCAGGTTAGGGAAGGAACACAGGTGAGGACTCCACCCCCCCATCCCCCCCCAAAAAAAAGCTGGCTGTCTGCATTAGGAACCAGATGGAAGAAGTAAAGTTATAGCTGGTCAAGCGTATTGGAAATTTTAAGGTGGGGGTGGGGAGTGGAATGAAGGGGAAGTGGAAGGTGGGATGGGGAATGGGTGGTGAGGGATGTAGTGTCTATAAAACTGCATGAGGAAGAATTCATTAGAATTCATTTGAATAGGAACATGTACCCAAGACTTGGAATAATATTTGGGGAAAGAGCATGAATCTGGTCCTAAAAGCTTGCGGGGGTGACTCTCTGAAACTGAATCTCAACAATATAATTATATGTTTAACTTCTTGAAAAAACTGGCACTCCGATGTCAAAAGGATTTGAACCATTTTATATTCTCACTAGCAGCATATCAGAGTTCTGGTTGTTTTACAGGCTTGCCAGTACTTGATACTGTTTTTAATATAACAATAAATTCACAGTGACATGTCATTGTGTTTATAATTAGCCTTGCCTTAATGATTAATGATGTTTAAATGTTTTTCATGTTGTTATCTGATATATATATCCTCTCGGTGAAAATTTTCTTCAAATACTTTGCTCATTTTGTATTGTGGTTTGTTTAATATTGTGTTTTGAGAGTTGTTCATATATTCTGGATACAAATTTTTACTTGGATATTTGACTTTTGAATGATTGCATTCAGTATACTACTTGTCTTTTCTTCCTCAATGTATTTTGATAAAGCTAAATTTATTGATTTTTTTTCTTTTGTAGATAATGCTTTTGGTGTTGAAAAATAAGAAACCTTTGCTTAAGGCCAAATCAGATATTTTCTCCTATATTTTCTTCTCTTATATGTCTTTCATTTTCAGTTAACTTTTATATGTGAACAAAGAGTCTTTTTTTTTTTTTTCGTATAGGTAGTCAATTGATCCAAAACTGTTTGGTGGTAAAGGCTGTCCATTAGCCAGTGAAATGCACTTTTTTTTTCTTTGATGACAGTCAATTGATTATATAGGTCCGTTACTGATCTATTGTCTATCTTGATGCCTATACCACACTGTCTTGATTACTATAGCTTTTTAATAAGTGTAGAAGTCATTGCGATTCCTCAGATTTTTTACTTATTTTTCAAAGTTCTTCATACTTTTAGGTATTTTACATTTCTGCATGAATTTTGATACCAACTTATCAATTTCTATAAAAATAAAGGAAAAGATCTTCTGGGAGTTGGATTAGTATTGTATTGAATCTACTGAAGGAGTTTTGGCAACTTAAATATATTGATTCATCTAATCCATAAGAACAGTGAAAGTCCATTTATTTATATAAATTCCCTCAGCAAAGTATTTAGTTTTTAGTGCACTACTTGCACAACTTTTATGATTTTTGTCCCCTATTGCTTCATAGTTTTGGTGTTATTATGAATCAGCTGGCTTTTACTTTTAATTCAATTACTGACTGTTACGTAAAAAAAGTGTTCATGAGTGTTTATTGATTTGGTATCCAGTAATCATACTAAATTCAGTTATTTCCAGTAGCTTGTTTTTTAAGATACCATAGGATTTTCTACAGAGATGATCATGTTGTCTATTAGTAATAACAGTCTTATCTTATATCGTCTTTTCTAATTTGGATGTTTTCATTTTTCTTGCCATACTCCACCACTAAATTAGGTCATAGTTGCTTTTTTTTTTTTTAGCTTAGGAATAAAACAGTCACTTTTTCACCATTAAACATCATGCTAGGCTTTAGGTTTTTTGTAGAAGCTCTGTATCAGAATGAGGAAAGTTCCTTATATTTATAGTGTGCTGAAATGTTTTATCAGGAATGGGTGCTTGAGTTTATCAAACGATTTTTCTGCATCTATGGGATATAGAGATTATAGCTCTTTTATTGCTATTGTGAATCACAGTGATAGTTTTTTAATGTAAATCAACTTGCAATTCCAAGATAAGCCTCAGTTTGGAATGATGTATATTTTTGTTTTTGTTTTTAACATATAATTACATTCAATTGGATTATTTGGTTAAGAATTTGTGTTCTTGAGAGTTTCTGATCTGCAATTTGTTTATTTATCCCTTGTAATATCTTTGTCTTATATTGGTTTCAGAATTATGTTGGCCTCAGGAAGAATTGGCAAGTGTCCATCCTCTTCATATTTTAAAAGAGTTTGTGTGAGAATGACATCATCTCTTCCTGAATGATTGGTAGAATTATCCAGTATAGTTTTCTAGCTGCTAAAATAAAAATACCATGAAATGACTTGGTCTAACAATAGGAAATCTACTGGCTCATGGTTTTAGAGGTTAGCAACTTGCTTTCTCCTGGCACAAGTATCCTCTGGATAGCCAACAGTTTGGGGTTCCTTGGCTTTTCTGTCACATGGCAGTTCACATGGAGCAATCTTCTCCATAATCTACTGCATCCCCTTCACTTTCAGCTACTAGTTCCCATGGCTTCTCTTTCTGTGTCCAATTTCCTCTTCTTATAAGTACATCAGCCATATTGGATTAAGTTCTACCCTTATTCATTTTGAGCACACCTTATCTAGAAAATTTTCAAAGGTCCTGCTTACAAATGCTTCACACTCACAGGTTCAGTAATTGGGTTCTGAACATGTCTTTTGTGGGGGACATGATTCAGTCCCAGTAGTAGTCATCTGAGTTTGGGATTTTATTCATTGGGAAGTTCTACCTACAAACTCAATTTCTTTAACAGATGAACGGCACTTCTAATCTTGGTAAACATTGATAATTAGTTCCTTTCAAAGCGTTGATAATTCCATATAAGTTGTTTCAACCTACTGGCAAGAAAATGTTCAAAATGTCCATTATTATCCTTTTAACATCTTTAGAACATAAAGTTATATCATATTTCTCATTCTTCATGCTGATGATTCATGTCGCCTCTCTTTCCTGGTCAATCTAAGTCTTACCATACATCTTGACAATTGTCTTACATCAATTACAATTTTGTTGCTCTCACAGAATCAGTTTTGATTTAAATAATTCTCTCCATTGTTTGGCTTCCCATTTGATTTCCACATTGATCTCTGTTATTTCTTTTCTACTGTTTTCTTGAGGCTTTTTGTGTTCTTTTTTCTAGTTTCTTGAAGCAGAAGCTGGGGGTCATTAATTGCTGACTATCCTTCAATTTTATACAACATTAAGTGCTATAAAGTTCCCCCCGATTGAGTAAATTTTGCTTTTCTTACTTCCCATCGATTTTGGTATATGTTTTCATTTAAATTTGGTTCAAAATAATTTCTAGGTTTTATTTTGACAACTTTTTTCTATAGGTCACTTAGAACTGTATTTGTTAGTTTCCAAATATTGGGAGATTTTCCAGATATTTTTTATTTGGTTCTTATTTAATTTCATATTCATCAGAAAACATATTTTGGTTAATTGATTCATTTTAATTGATTGAAACTTGTTTTATGGTCCAATACATGATCAAATTTGGTAAATGTTTTGCGTGTACTTGAAAAGAACATATACTTTGCAATTCTTGGTTGAACTGTTCAAACAAATGTCAATTTGGTTAAGTTATTTATTAGTGTATTTCAAGTATTTTGAATCTTGATTTTCTGCCTACTAATTCAATCTGTTATTGTGAGAGTTGAAATCTCTGACTGTAATTGTGGATTTTCATATTTCTTTTTAGACCTAGGTCAGTTTTTATTTCTTATATTTTCAGATACATAAATATTGATCATTTGTACTTCTTAGGAATTGAAAATTTTACTGTTATGAAAATACCCTTTTATCCTTGCTAATATGATTTATTTGGAATCTGTTTTGTCCAACAGTAATGTAGCCCCATCAGCTTTTTCTTTATATAAGTGTTATGATGACATCTTTTTAATCATTTTACTTTTATTTTAATTGTGTCTTCATATTTAAAGTGGGCTTCATGTAGACAAAGCAGAATTTTGCAATCAAGTGGGCAATCCTCTCTCTTTAATTGACCTGTTTAAAAAATTATATTTAATATAATTATAGATTTGGTCAGATTTTTAACTCCCATCTCCCTGTTCGTTTTCTAGCTGTCCCTTTTGTTCTTTGTTCATTTTGTTTTCTCTTTCTGCCTTCTTTTGGATTGAGTGTTTTTTATCTCTTTTGTTGAATTGTTAGCTTTAACTCTATGTTTAATTATTTTAATGATTGCTTAGGAATTTAGATAATATTATAGGTTTTCCTTCAAGTTATATTATCCCACTTCACATATAGTATCAGAGCCTTATTATAGCATAAATAATCTTTAAAATTTTTAAATGATAATAAATAATACTTTAGATCTGTCTGTATAGATACCATTTCCAGTGGTCTGCACTCCTTCATATAGATCCAGAATTCAATCGCCAACCATTTTCCTTCTCTCCTAAGTATTTCCTTGTAGTCTGTATCTGCTGATGACAAATTCTTCCTTTGAATGCTGAAAAATCTTTGTTTCAGCTCTGCTTTTCAAAGATATTTTTCCTGGGTAATGGATTTTAGGTTATTGTTCTCAGTACATAGACATCTTGTGATTTGTATTTTTCTGAAAAAAAAAATTTAAAAACCTGCCATTCTTATGTTTGTTCCTTCATATATAATGTGTATTTTTTTAACATCTAGCTCTTTTTAAACTTATCCCTTTATCAATGGCTATAAGAAATTTGATTATAATGCAAATTGTTATGCTTTTCTTCATGTTTCTTGTGATTGCTTTCTGTTCATTAAGGTTCTGGAATGTGCGGTTTGATTTTTTGAGATTAGGCTACTTTTCAGTTAGTCTTTTACAAATGTATTTTCTGCATTGCTTCCCTTCTTTTGGACAATCAAATTATAAAGATATTAGACAAGATGAGATTATTCTGTAGCTCATTACAATTCTGTTTATTTTTTCAATCTTTCTTTTCATTTGGAATAGTTTTTTTATTTCTCTAGATTGAGTAGTTACTTTACAATACTTAATCTGTAATTACTTTCATCCCGTGAGATCTTTCATCCATAATACTGTAGTTTGTACTTCTAGAAGTTGACATATACATATACAGGTATATTTATTGATCTACATAATAATAGATTGATAAGTATTCTAGGTCTTGATTAATTTATTCAATATTTCCTTTAGCTTCTTGAATATATGGAATATGATTTTAAAACTCATTCAATATCTTTGTTAATTAATTCTATCATCTTTGACATTTCTGGGTTGATTTTAATTGATTCATTTTATCATCACTATGGATTATATATTTTTTTCTGTTTAGCTTGCCTGGAAATTTTCAGCTGGTTTCCATAAACTGTGAATTTTACATTTTCATTGCTTGATATATTCACATTCCTATTAATATGATTGGGCTTTGTTCAGAGGCACAGTTAAGTTGCATGTAAATAGTTCCGTCTTTCAGGTCTTGGTTTTGAACTTTGCTAGCCAGCATTAGAGCAGCATTCAATCTAGGGAGAATTTTACTGTTAAGGGGCAACCGTTCTGGATGCTCTACTCAAAGCTGTACGGATCATGATATTTTCTATTCTGGCTGGCGGAAACATGAGAAATTCCCAGTCCATCATTCAAGCAGAAATACACAGGTAAGAAACAATAGAAAAATAGACAGTAGAAGCAAGCCCACTGTTGATTAAAATATTGGGTCAGAAAACAGGATTTAAAAATAACAACCACTGATAAGGTAAAGAATACATAGATAAACAAGTACCAAGTGGACTAAATATGGAGAGTTTCAACAACAAAAAATGTGTCTATTTGAACTTAGAAATACAATATCTGAAATAAAGAACTCAATGATGAGTTTAGCAAGGTAATTAGGCAAAGCAGAACACTGAATAGTGAAAAGGAAATGAGATCAGTAACAAATTAAGCTCATGCATATCCATTTAAGAATAGAAATTCATAAAATAGCATGAGAGACAAATAGAAAATACTGGAGGACGTAAAATATGTAATTAGTGGCCATGAAGGAGATTAGAGAGCAAATATGAGAAAAAAGCAATATTCAAAATAGGAGTGGCTAAGAATTGTCCATAATCATTGAGAAGTATTGATTATGTAGTGTCAAAAGGCTTACAAAGCCCAAACAGGATAAATGATAGAAATCTCCCAGTAGACACCATAGTAAGACTTCTAACAACTCCCCATAAAAAGGCAAAAAGAAATAAAAAGGTATATGAAACATATGGGATGAATAGAAAGCAAATGGTAAAAATATAAATATAAGTCAAAATAAATAAGTTAATTCATTATAATTTAATAAATATTCCAAATTATAGACTGAAATTGTCAGATTTTGTAAAAAAATGAAACATAAACAAAATTCTATTATACTCTTTCAAGAGTTACACATATAAGTGGTGGCCACAGAAACATGAAAATAAGTGATGAAAAAGTTATATTACACAATCATTTACTACATAACCATTAACTGCACAACCATTAACCAAAAGAGAACTGGTCTAGTAATGCTAATATAAATTAAACTAGATATCAATCCAAGGAAACTTTTTCTTTGAGTAAAACTAAATTTATTTTATTACAGGATAGTTTATGGTAGAAAAAATATTAAAAATCAATATCAGTGGGAGGGCCACGGTAGCTCAGCAGGCAGCGTTCTTACCTGCCATGCCGTTGACCCATGTTTGATTCCCAATGACTGCCCAAGCAAAAGAAAAAAAAAACAACAACAACAAAAAAATCAATATCAGTGATTTAAGTTTCATTCTCAAGGAGCTAAGGAATAAAAGAAAACCCAGCAAATTAAACTCCATGAAAACTGAAAGTGATCATAGAAATAGAAGCTGAGATAGAAAATAGAAGTTGATAACTTGGCTTGATTAATAAAAATGAGCAGCTCCTAGCAAAACTTAATAAAAAATGTGAAATATAAGTTACCAATACCAATAGTAATGAGGACTACAAATCTTATTATGAATGACCAAAAACTTTAGCAAGTTAAGTGAATGCATTTCTTGATAAATTAAAATTGCCATAAGTTAAATGAAACTAAAGGCAGGAAATTCAAACCACAATTAAAAATATTCTTGTAAGAAAACTCTAGACTCAGATGCTTTAACTGGTGAATTCTTCCGAATATATACAGGTGATATTTACATATAACCAAACATAAAGTAAAATTGGTTATAACTAAGAGTCCAATAGAGGAGACAAAATGAAATACTTAAAATTGATTAATTGAAATGAAGAACAGAAAATGAACATCAGAAGAAGAAGAAAAGCAGAAGGGGCAGTGGAAAAGAGATGGGAATAGCAAAAGGATAGCCTTCAATCCTACTGTATAAATAATTACATTAAAGGTAAAAGGACGGAACACTCTAATTAAAAAGCAGCAATTGCAATGTTGGGAGGAAAATGAAAGTCTACGTGGCAGTTAGGTTCAGGCGTCAACTTGGCCAGGTGAAGATGCCTAGTTTTATTGCTGTGAACATGAGCCAATGGCATGTGAACAACATCTGCAGTCAGCAAGGAGGCGTTCCTGCTGCAATGAATTATGTTTGATTTAATTGGCTGGTGCTTAAATGAGAGAGCTCAATGTAGCACAGCCCAAGCAGTGCAGCATACCTCATCTCGGCCGTTTGCAGCTCATGCTTGCAGCTCAGCCCAGGCCTTTAGAGATGCAGAAAGAATCACTGTGGAGAAAGTTGTTGGAATCCACAGGCCTGGAGAGGCCAGCAGAGATCGCCCTGCGCCTTCTCAGGTAAGAAAGAACCTCAATTGAAAACTGCCTTTCCTCTGAAGAACTATGCATTTTTAACTAAATAAATCCCTTTTTATTAAAAGCCAATCCATCTCTGGTGTGTTGCATTCTGGCAGCTAGCTAACTAGAACAGTCCCCATTAGGATATATTAATTTAAAATATACTTTAAATTAAAAGACAAAAATAGGCTGAAAGAAAGCATATTTAGTAGTATATTAATAAGACTTTAAAACAACTATCACAATAGTTAAAGGGATTCATTTCATAATGGTAATTTGAGAAATTCATCAGGAAGATATAATAATTTTGAACATGCATCTATCTGAAGTGCTTCAAAATAAATAAAATGTAAATTTACATTTACAAATTTACAAACTTGGGAGAGAATTTTAGACCAATACAAACCCATAGATTGACATTTTGTTATCGCTCTGGAAGAAACAGAATGAGTAAGAAATTCATACATGTATAGAAAATTTGAAGAATGCCATCAGTGAACATGACCTAATTGACCACTATAGAACTCCATGCCCAACAACTGCAAAATACACATTCTTTCCAAGTACATGTGAAATAGTTCACATACTAGACATAAAATAAATCTCAACAAATTTTGAAAGACTCTGTAGAGTATTTCTATAACTATGGTAGCACTAAACCTGAATTCAATTGCAATAAGAAATCTAGAAAACTTCCCCTAATTTGGAACTTATATACATATTCCAAATATATTCAATTAGTAATCACAAAAAAATAGACAATATATCAAACAAATTACTTTTGGCAGAATATCCTTAAACCTGTGATTAAAGGTAAATACATAGTTTTAAATAACTGTACAAGAAAAGGAAAAGATCTAAAAGAAATTATGTAAGTTTTATCCTAAAAAAATAATCAAAGCAAATTGAACCCAAGTCAAACAGTAGGAAAAGAAAAGTGATTATAAAATTAGAAATCAAAGAAATGAAAAGAAATAGACAAAATTTGCAAAGAGAAGTGCTTATTTTTTTTAAATAAATGGTTGTTAAACTCCTAGCAAAAATGACAAGAACAGAGGGAAAAAAATACCAACTACTAATATCAGAAATTATATCACTGCAGATGCTATAGATATGAAAAAAAATAATAAGGTTATATCATGAAAAAATACATTCTAAGAAATTTAATATATTGGGTAAAATAGATATAGTCCTTGCAAAACACAATTTTTCAAAACTGACTCAAGAAGTAATCTCTCAATAAGCTCTTATCTAATAAAGACATGGAATTCATAATGACAGTCCTGCCCTCCACACACACCCACATGCCAAATAAGGACTCTAGGCTCAAATGATTGCCCTTTTGAATTTTATCAACCATCTACTTAAGAAATGATTTTAGTCTTACTGAAATAAGTATTCCACCTTTTAACCTGCATTTAAGAGGAGTGACTACATAGGACTGATGGAAGGATGTGGATTTCTAATTTCTGTTTATAAGATTTCATCTTCTCCTATTTCATCATCTGTGCACAACTTTGCTTTTGAGATAATTAGCACCCAAAGTTCTAGAAATTTCTGAGTGTTGATAGATGTTGCCTTCCAAAAGCCATCTACATTTCTGTATTTTACCCTTACCAATACATATGATAATTTAGTTAGGTATATAAACATTTATATTAACAATGCTTTATTTGAGAAAATTATCTATCTCACTTTCTTTCTGTACAGATATCAGTCATTAGAAACATTTTCAGCTGTTTCTTATCGTTCACCATTTTTTTCTTTACTGCGCACAGTAGTTAGATTCTGGTGTCAACTTGGCCAGGTGATGGTGCCCAGTTATTCTGTTGCTGTGGTTTTGAATTATCAGCATGTTAAACTCATCTATGGCTGATTAGATTTGCAATAGGCTAAGGCAGGGCCTTCCACAATGAGTGACGTTTAATTTGATAAGCTGTGCTTAAAAAGAAAGAGTCAGAAGAGCGAGCTCAGTCCCAGATGTTTGAAGATACAGAAAGGACATGCCCTGGGGAAAATCATTGGAACCCAAACATGAGGGAAGACCAGTAGATGTTACTGTATACCTTTCCAAGTGATGGAAAAACTCTGATGAAAGCTAGCTGCCTTTCCTCTGAGGAACTGTAAATTAGTAAATAATTTATAAATAAATCCCCTTATTAAAATCTGATCCATCTCTGGTTTGTTGTATTCTGGCAGCTTTAGCAAACTAAAACAGATTTTGGTACCAGAGCAGTGAGGTGCTGTTGCATTTGCAAATACCAAACATGTGGAATGGCTTTTTAAATGGAAAAGGGAGGATTCTGGAAGAATTGTGAAGTGCTTTATAGAGAAAGTAAAGATTGCTTTGAGGAGACTGTTCATAGAAATATGGACTCTAAGGATATTTCCATTACAGAATGAAAGGAGGGCAATTCTTGCTTTGAAGTGACAGAAAGTTTGGCAAAATTGAATCCTCATGCTGGATGGAAGAGAGATTCATGTTTAAGGATCTGGGATTTTTGGCTGAGAAGATTTTGAAACTGAGTGTGGAGGGTGCACCCTGGCTTCTCCTTGCAGCTTATAGTACAATATGACAAGAGAGGAATAAATTAAGAACTGAAATTTTGAGTTAAAAAAACCTTAAATTGATGGCCTAGAAAATTCTGGGCTTTCAGAAAGTGACACCCCACATAATTGTGCCCCATCTGAGGATTTAACCAATCTTGGAACCAGTCAGTCATTACAGGACAAGCCAGAATTGGAGATGAGGTTGTCCAGAAAAGATTTGTGGAGGGTCCTATTGTCTGATGGCATTGATCCCTGTATGTTGCATGCCAAGTCAACAACTTTTTTGCAAGACCTGTATAAATGGAACCATTGCCAATCTGGACTGAAAGGGACAGGAAAGGGACAGATTGAAGGAAGACTAGTCTCAAAGGCTGAACCATGGAAACTAAGGTCTGAATCCAAGAAACCTTGGGCCAGGAGAGTGGATCTACCTGAACATGTAGAGGAGTGAGTTTTCCCCAAAGGCAGAAGACTGGCCTTCTGCCTCATTGTTCAGGAAGAATTCTGGTGTCCCAGATCTTGGAGAGGGTGGAGCACATTCCACATGGATTGGGGGAGACTGGCTGCTACCTGTTGTTCTGAAGGGATTGAGCATGTGCCCTGGAGATGGCAGACAATCCAGGTGCCACCTAGATGTTTGAGAAAGGTGGGGAAGGGAAAGAGGTGGTCTCCCCAATTTTCTCCAATGCTGCCACCCTTATCCCAGTGTTTGGAGAGAACAGGACCATTTTGTAGGCCCTTGGAAAGAATGGAATTGTCACTTCCCAAAGCCATGAGGATAAATGATTCTCAGATTTTGAAATCTAATAGAGTTTGCCTTGCAAGTATTTGGGATTCTTTGGGTCTAGTGACTCTTGTTTTTCCTCCAATTTGATCTCTGTTTTCTTTCTAATGTCTCCCTATGACAATGGGATCATTTATCCTATGACTGTTCCTTCTTTGTACCTTGGGAACAGATAACTTGCTCTAAGTTCACAGGTCCACAGTCACAAGAGAATTTTACTTTAGGACAGAGCATACCTGTAACTGATTTGGATGAGATTTCATACTATTTTGAGTTGGTATTGCATTTGTATTGTTACTATAATTGTTTAAGGCTTTCATGATATTGTATGTTTTGTTTATGGAAAATTTTAGTGCAGTGTATTCAGGACAGATGATTATTATTAGGCAATAAATATGTCTGTTATTGTTTTCTATTTAGGGATTATGTATGGTTTACAGTAATGTGCATAGTTGACAAGTTGACAAGGGGTGTACTCTGTAGTAGTTAGGTTCAGGTGTCAACTTGGCCAGGTGATGGTCCCCAGTTGTTCTGTTGCTGTGGACTTAAATACCCACATGTGAAATTTATCAAAGGCTGATTACACCCTTGGTTCGCTAATGGAATTGCCTTCTGCAACGAGTGATGTTTAATTTGATCAGATGGAGGCTTATAAAGGCGGATTCAGGAGAGAAAGAGAGAGAGAACTTGACCCAGACGTTTGGAGATGCAGAAAGGACACACCCTCTGTCTGGAAAGCCATTAGAAGCCAGAAGCTGGGAGGGATGACCAGCAGACATTGCCATGTGCCTTGCCAGGTGACAGAAACTCTGATGAAAGTTATCTGCTTTTACTTTGAGGAACTGTAAATTTGTAACTTATTTAGTTGTTAGTGCCTTATTAAAAACTGATTCATCTCTGATGTGTTGTATTCCAGCAGCTTCAGCTAGCTAAGACACTGCATTGGGCAGTGCAATAGTGGCTAAGTAGCAGAATTCTCATCTGCCATGCCATAGACGTGGTTTGATTCCCAGTGCCTGCTCATGCAAACAAACAAACAAAACATAAAACACTCTGTTCAGGATATTTATATTCTAAACTGAGTTTATTACTCTAATGTATATTCATTTTAATATGTCTACTAATTATATTTATTCTGTTACTTTTTCTAGAATGTATTTTTTTCAAATTTTAGGTATTTTCAATGTTTTTATTTATTTAAAAATTCATATTACTGTACATTACAAATGGTTCTCCTAATGTCTCAATAATTTGGAATGACTATTCTATTTTGAGGGTGTATACATGATATGATTGTTTATTACTAATTAGGGAATTCTTCTTCCAAATGGGGAGAGCATAACTGGATCCTCCCAAAATGGTGGTGATTGTCCTTTAAAGTACAATCACCTTAAGAATAGGATTAAATGACCTGTACTTTGTTACAGCCTAGCTAATTGAGATACTGTCTGCCTCTGCAGTTAAAAAAGGCACTCTCTTCCCTTAGATTAGGGGTTCAGTTAGTTTTTGAATAATGATAGATTTAGCTTAAACCTTGGACCCCTATAATCCAAGGTTAAAATTGTAGATGTGGAAATAGATATAGGCAGTGCCAGTTATTACCTGAGCCATGTGAAAATAGGAACTGAATTTTTCTTTAAACAACTTTTAAACAATGAGGGAGTTTAAACACAATGAGAGTGACATACTTCATTTGCAAGTAACAGCATTTAAAATTTTACTATTTTATAAGATTTTTCTGGGGATAACATGAAGATTAAAGAAAAAAATGTCTTTTCCCCTACCCGTCATTCTTCCTAATCCCTAATATAACCCAGATTTCCCTCCTTTCTCAAGACAACACTCAAGCTCTGCCACATAAAGCCAAAACAATGATTGAATATCGACCCATTTCCAGAGCCAAAGTATTGCTCTCAGTGCTTCTTTTATGACCTTGTTGTGCCCTTGGTTGATAAGGAGGATGTGTGAGGCCATACACATATGCATAGAATTGGGCAAAATTTTACTGAATTCAAAATGTTTTGTGGGCCCATAAAATATTGTTAACTGGCAGTGGAGAAAGACTTAAACTGAAGAAACAATTGACTAGTCATGAATCAGGATTAACAGATCCCAAAATGGGAGGTTAGAAAGTAGAAAAAAACAACAAAACTACTTGTTTTGAGAATAAATTTTGAGGTGAATTTTGAAAAATCTGCACTTCATTGTTGGAAGAAAAGAAAATGCAATGAAACTGACTCTTCAAGCAGTCAAAATTCCTCATGGAACCCAAGTTATTTGAGGAATCACAAAATTGAAACCATAAAATTAGTCCTGTCCATCAAAATTAATCAGTTTTATGGGGAACTGTGCTTTTGAATTCAATGCTTCAACTCACTGGAGGAGAGACTAGCAAGAATCTGAAATAATGTGCTAAATATAATTCTCCAACTGCTGAATTATTTTTCTAATAAGTTCAGTAATTATTGCACATACTTCATACTTTTACTTCACTTAAATCAGCTCTGCTCCAAATATGACATGAGAGAAGATATTGCAAAGCATTAGTCATTAATGCAGTATGATTTATAATAAATGATGTTTAACATCCTTATAATTACTAATAAAACTCTTTTATTTCATTTTTATGTTCCTATGGAAAAGAGTTTAAAAAATCCTAAAGGAATTGATTGTCAGAGCTATATCCAAATTCTAAAATACACTTTCTTATATTAACTCCCTTTTAGCTCTCAGTATTTTACATCTTCAGTATAAAAAAGAATGATTTGAAAGAGAATGTCAATTTTTTTCACATTTGTCTTTATTATTTTATGAAATAAGCAGTTTTATAGGTGAATAGCATGTTCACACTGACCAAAATTTTGTATCTATATATTGATTAGCTTATTGGAAAACAGTTATGGAATATTGTGTAATCATATTTAAGATGAAATAAGTATTTATAGATTACACATTCATTTAGAAAAATGCCAGCTATTTGAAAAATTTGGCTCTAAGATAGTTTTATACCTTCACACCAATCGATTTCATTCTCTATCATAAGATATTGTCTTGAATTATGTGCAATACAAAATTCAATGTTGTAGGTAAACACCCAGTTACAAACTCAAAGAAGATTAACTTTGTCTAAACTTTAATTTCTATTTTAACCACTCTCCCATTCTACCACATTCTATTTGATGGTGGAAAATTCATCATAATTGATTCAGGATCTTCTTTTAATGTTCTTAGACTCTAGAGGTGAGGCTTCTTGTGGATAAGAAGGCATTGGACACTGGCGGGTGCACGTGGTCCTCATTTATCATCCATCCACTGTGGAGTTGGCAAAGATTCATAGCACCTCCACGAAGCTTAGGCTCTTAGTTCATAGATATGACCCTTAGCCCCTTCCTCATTCTTAATGAGCCCTCCTCAGTTCTGAATTTATCCCAGCAACTGCTGCTTGTATCCTTTTTGGCCACATGGGGTTAGTGTGGGGCACCCCTGCCACCTTGGGCCACAGAAAATGCTTTGAGGTTGTTTTCTACATTATATACCTAGACCAGCATTTTCTAATCCAGATTCTATCTGAAATATGTAACATACTAAATGACTTGAGTGACTATTTCCTCAATTTTCCCTGTCTGCTTCATAATTAGTACCATTCTAGAAGCATTGGATATCAGGGCTTATTTCTTCCATGGAATCAGCTATATCTAGATTACTCAAGGATGTGAAATATTTGCACACCTGTCTGGAAATAGTATGGGGCCCTAGCCAGGGCTGAAGTGAGGGTACAGTGCCCTTCTCAGCAGTCCCCTTGGCATTTAAATTCTCCTCATTTTTCCCCTTTATTGAAGCTCTCCTTCAGTCCAGGAAAATACTGTGTAGTAGGGGAGATTTGCTTTGGTGCCTTATTTCTTCTGCTAGAACTTTTGTCTGGTGTACAAAACTAAGCCTCTGAACTTGAAAAGTCAACTATTTGATTATTCATCATATTTGTGTTTTGCCACATCAATATTTTCCTATAACAAATAAATACAGAATCCCAAACCAGCTAAATAAGAAGAAGGCAAGGATAACTGGATAAAAATGGGATAGGGTATGAAATAGAGATTACTATTTTTAAAGTATTTCTGTACCACACTGATGATGCAAAGATGAGAAAAAAAGTATTTGTCATCAAGGAGTTGACAATCTAGAAGAAAATAATTTAGTAAGTGACTCATTTAGGGTAACTGTTAATTAAAACATGCAAGAAATGAAAGTAACTAATACCTTTTGAACAAGACCATGTGAAAGGAGTTTTGTGTTTGGTGTGGTGTTTCTGTTTGCTAGGCATTATAACCAGAATTTTATAAATAAAGCAGAGCAGCGCATACAGAGGATAAAGTGATCTATTTAAGATAATATAGTCAATTAGTGATACAGCCTCATGTTTAACACATTTCATTGATCTTCCATCTCTTTCCACCCAGAGACTGAAAATATCTCCATTTGCAGGTGAAGTCATATTTTTTAAAAGAAATGCTTCATTAATATTAGCAGTACATTCTAAGATAATCAAGGTAGATGAAAAGTTTGGATCTCCTCCACATCATCTACACAGTTGTCCCAAGAGGGGCAGTGATTGGCCAGACGATAACATCACTGGGAAAATATAAATAAATAAATAAGAAAAGTTGTTTAATGTAATTAAATAATGCAAAAATGTATGAATTAGCTAAACAGAGTCAGGTATCTAGTGGCTTGCTCCAATGGGCATACGTGCATCCTGATGAAAGTGACAATGGCATTGAGTGGGGTTATATGTCTGAGCACTTATTACACTTGGTCTCAGTGAATTCTTATGAGTCTCTGGTTTGCTTATCAGGTATAATTGAATGGCAGCAACCCAAGCACACTTCTGAGTGGATATAGCTAAATGGAATAAACAGACCCATTTCCCATGCATAGCAAGGTCAACTTGAAACACATTCTTTCAGTATTCTGGTCATGTAGTTACTCAGACTTTGCTTAATTACTACATGCAAAAGAATTCATTTCATCTCTGGTACATTCTCTATTGAAAACGTGTTTCCTATGTTTATCTGAACTCTATCTCTCTCTAGTATCTCTACTGTGTGTAGAACCTCTATAAGAAGTTCTTGGGTATCTATGATTATACAGTAATCCTTTGATGATTCTTATGTGCACACAGGTTTAAGAAGCATTGATCAAGAACAGTTCTTGCTTCTGATTGCTCAATATGGGACATACTATTGGTTCTGTTTCCTCACAGTATCTTCAAGCAACTACCAAAATATAGCACAGCTATCTTTCACAAAACTCCAGAAAACAGTTGAAGGTTTTTTGTGACCTGATTCAAGTAAACACAACTTTAAACTGCAGGAGAAGTTTGTGTCACCCTTACTGATCCCTCCCCCATTCCATTGGGCACAGTGAAGTGCTGGCTTGTGCTCTCATTGACAGGCCCTGGTCTTGTTTTGGAGGGAGAGGAGTAATCCCATGTACTAGAGTGACTGTATGTCTATGCCAGTCTATCAGGTGGCAGCCTGAAAGTCTGAACAAAGTTACCTGTCTCTGGATTACTCTCTTAAAATTTGTCCTATGGGCAAAATCAAAGAACTGCTAGAATGAAAGCATTCAATAGAATTCCTGGGAGAAGGGGAAAATCTATTGCATATGGACTAGAGAAGACATTAGATTTACTGTAAATCAGGGAATTTCTAACAGCATGAATGCAAGCTCAAGACAAGTCACAGGCTCAGAAAATACTGAGAGGAACACATACTTTGAATTGGGCTTATCTTCTCGAGAGAAGGACTAAAATCTGAAGGGGAGCACCAATCAACATGGAAATAATTTGCAAAGATAGTCAGAAGTGTTTTTGTATTGACTTGTTTGTTTACGTTAGTCCCCAGCACAAAAGCAAATCTCTATCATATCACTAACTGGATAGAAACTTAAGGATAGACAGCTCAGGGATTAAATCCAGAGTTACCACATTAAAATTTACAGTTATAATGTTCAAGAAAATACTATAAGACAAACAGGAAATAATGGCCCATCCAAACAAACAGGATAAAACTTCAGAAGCCAACAATGGAGAATACCATACTTTGGACATACTGGATAAAAACTTTAAAAAAAGTATCTTAAATATGCTCAAAGCAATAAAATAAAACACAGGGAAAGAACTAAAGAATATCAAGAAAGCAATTAATGAACAATATGAGAATCTCAATAAAGAGATAGAAATTTTTATGAGGAAACAAACAGAAAGACTGGAGTATAAGAGCACAATAACTTAAATAAAATTCCAGGAGGAATTTGTTTTTTTCATCAGCAGATTGGAGTAGTCAGAAGAATCAGTGAACTTGAACACAAGACAATTTAAGTGATTCAGGCTGGGTAGCAGAAAGGAAAAGAATGAAAAAAGTGAACATAGCCTAAGGGATCTGTGGGACACCATCAAGCAAACTAATTAATACATTATGGGAGTTCCAGGAGGGAAAGAAAATTAAATGGGGGCAGAAGTAATATTCAATGAAATAATGGCAGAAAACTTCCTAAATATAATAAAAGACATGAACATATATATTCAAAATCTCCATGAACCTCAAACAACATAAACTATAAGAGAACAATTCCCAGACACATGGTAGTCAAACTGTCAAATGCCAAGGACAAGGAAAGAGTTCTGAAAGCTGCAAGGATAAAGCAACATATTATGTACTAGGGAGTCCCAACAAGATAAAGTGCCAATTTCTCATCAGAAACTATGGGCATAAAAAGACAGTGGGACAAAATATTTAAAGTTCTGAAACAAAAGAATTGTCAACTGAGAATTTTATATCTGGGCAGAGTGTCTGTCAAAAATGAGGGAAAGATTAAGACATTCCTCAATAAACACAATCAGAGGGAGATTTTCACATTTGACCTTCCCTATAGGCAATGCTAAAGGGAGTTCTCCTGACTCAAAGGAAAAAACATAGACAGTGGACAGAATTGATACAAAAAATAAAGGCCTCCAGTAAAAGTAACATATAGGTCATTGTAAATGTCAATAATAACGTATTGTATTTTTTGGAATGCAACTCCACTTTTTACTCCTTAAAGTTTCTAAAATATAAACAAGGAAAGTAATGATACATCCATGGTTTTGGAAATAAAAAGTATAAAATATAATTTGTAACAAGTACATCAAAAGGCTGGGAATTGGAGGGGTATAGAAACAGTGTTTGGGAATGCTACTAAGTCAATTTGATATCAAATGAATAATGATTGCTGTGCATTCATGTTCTTAAATTTAAGCCATGATGCACTCAGAAAAAATATTTGAAAAATATACATAGAAGGAAATAAGAAGCAACTTGAAATGGTACAGTACAAGAAAATCAAATTTATCTAAAATTACATATTAATGAAAGAATTGAGGAATAGAAAAGATATGAGAATTATAAAGACCAAAGAGCAAAAGGGCAGAATAAAGTCCTACATTATCAGTAAATATTTTCAATGTAAACTCTGTAGTCAAAAGGCATAGATTGGCAGGATGGATTTAAAAAAAAAAAAAGCAAGACCCAAATATATGAAGTTTACAAGGAACACACTTTACTTTCAAAGACACAAGTATTTTATAAATGGAAAACTGATAAAAAAAAAAAGGAAATCCATGCTGTAAGCAACCAAAAGAGAACTGGGACAGCTATATTATTATCAGATTTAACATAGTTAAGTAAAGCACTCTTACAGTGGACATAAGCAAACACTATAAGCTGACAAAGTGGAACTAAACAACAAGGCATATCAAATATATATTTATTTATAAATATGTAAAATGTTGCCCAACAATGACAGTATATGTAGTCTTCTCTAATGCACATGGGTCATTCTTCAGTTTGGACAATATACTACATCACAAAAAGTCTCAGTAAATTTTTAAATATTAAAGTCTTATAATGTATCTTCTCTGACCAAAGTAAAATGAAGATAGAAATCAATAAAATAGCAAAAACTGGAAAATACATTAATATTAAATTAGAGGTACTTTTAAGGAATCAATGCTTAAAGGAGTCAAAAGTGAAATTAGGATGTATCTTGATGGAAATGAAAACAGAAACACAATATAACAAAAATTATGGAATATAGTTGTGCTGATATGAAAGTATTACGTACTTCAGAAAAGCCAGGTTTTAGTACTGATTCATTTTTTTGGGGGGGCAGCCATTTCTTTTAATCCTAATTCAATATGTAGTTAGAAACTTTTGATTAGATAATCTCTACAGAGATGTGGTGCGCTCAACTGTAGGTATAACCTTTCGATTAGATGGAGATGTGACTCCGCCCATTGCGGGTGGGTTTTGATTAGTTTACTAGAATCCGTTAAAAGAGGAAACATTTTGGAGAGAGTCAGAAACAACAGAGCCTACAGAAAGAGAGCCAATAGGAACTTCAGAGCAGAGCTGATACAGATGCCCACACTTGGAGAACAGAAACACAGATGTTTGAAGATGTTTGGAGCCCAGTAGATATTGCTATGAGGTGTTAAGCAAGCCAGAACCTGGAGAGAGCCAAGGGAGCCAAGGGAAGCCAAGAGATGAAAGCCACTCCTGGAGAAGCAAAGGGAGGATCCCTTACAGGAGCAGAGGCTAAAAGCAGTAGAGCCAAGGAGCAAGGGACCAGCAGATGCCAACATGTGACTACCCAGCTGACATAGGTGTTCTAGACACATCGGCCTTTCTTAAGTGAAGGTAACACTTTATTTGTCCCTTAATTTGGACACTTTTACTTCTTTAGCACTGTAACCTTGTAACATTAAATATAGCTTAACAATTATTTAATGTCAAATAAAAATATAGATGCAAAAATCATCAGCAAAATACTAGCAAACCAAATCCCATAGCACATGAAAATAATTGTACACCATGAACAAATGGGGTATAGCCCAGTTAGGTAAAGGTGGCTCAACATAAAAAATAAAATCAATTAGTGAGACTCACCATATTCATGATAAAGGAAAATATATATCCTTTATGTTGATGCACAAAAGACATGTTGTTGATAAATAAATGCACAACAGCACATGTTGTTGATAAATAAACATTCAGAGCAACAGAAATAGGAGGCTTCCTTAGCACAATGAAAGGCATATGTGAAAAACCCACAGTTAACATCGTAATTAATGGTGAAATACTTAAAGCTTTGTCAGGAACAAGACAAGGATGCCCACTGTCCCAAATGTTATTCAACATTTTACTAGAAGTTCAAGACAGAGCAATTAGGCAACAAAAAGAAATAAAATATATTCAAGTTTAAAGGAAAAATAAAAACCTTCTCTACAAGCAGATGACATGATCTTATATGTAGAAAATCTTTAAAAATCTACCACAAAACTACAAGTATTATTAAATTACTTCAGCAAAGTGGGAGGACAAAAGATCAGCATGCAAAAATCAATATTATTTTTATACACTAGTAATGAACTATCTGAAGAGGGTATCAAGAAAAAATATCCATTTACAATAGCAACTCAAAAAATCAAATATCTGGGTTTATACCAAGGATGTAAAGTGTTATCTGAAGAAAACTACAAAACATTACTGAAAGAAATTTTAAAAGACCTAAATGAATGGAAGAACATTATGTATTCAGGGATTAGAAGACCAAGTATTGTTAAGATATTAAATTTACCCAAAATGATTTACAGGTTCAATGCAATTTGAATTAATGTTCCAACAATTTTCTTTATAGAAATGGAAAAGCCAATTATCAAAATTAAATGGAAGTGGGCAGACAATGGTGGCTCAGTGACAGAGTTCTCACATGCCATGCTGAAGATGCAGGGTCAATTCCCAGTGCCTGCTCATGCAAAAAAAAGAAAAAAAATTAAATAGAAGGATAAGAGGCTCCTAATAGCCAAACCAATCTTAAAAAATAGGAATGATGTTAGAGACTCATACTTACTGACTTCAAAACTTATTACAAAACAACAATGATCAAACCAGTGTATTTATAGCACAAGAACACATAGACCAAAGGAATAAAATTGAGAATTCAGAAATAAACCCTTATATTTATGGTCAACTGATTTTTTACAATTTTTTTTTGCATGGGCAGGCACTGGGAATTGAATCTGGATCTCTGGTATGGCAGGTGTTCTAGTTTGCTAGCTGCTGGAATGCAACACACCAGAGATGGATTGGCTTTTAATAAAAGGGGATATATTTTGTTAGTTCTTCAGAGGAAAGGCAGCTAACCTTCCACTGAGGTTCTTTCTTACGCGTGAAGGCACACTGTGATCTCTGCTGGCCTTCTCTCCAGGCCCCTGAGTTCCAACAACTTTCCCCAGGGTGACTTCTTTCTGCATCTCCAAAGGCCTGGGCTGAGCTGCGAGTGCTGAGATGAGGAATGTCGAGCTGCTTAGGCTGTGCTACGCTGTGCTCTCTCATTTAAGCACCAGCCAATTAAGTCAAACGTCATTCATTGCAGCAGGACTGCCTCCTAGCCGACTGCAGATGTAATTAGCAACTGATGAGGTTCACATACCATTGGCTCATGTCTGCAGCAACAGAACTAGGTGCCTTCACTTGGCCAAGTTGACAACTGAATCTAACTACCACAGCAGGTGAGAATTCTGCCAGTGTGCCACCATCACACAACCCTCGATTGATTTTTTTCTTTTTTTTTTTTTTGCCTGGGCATGCACTGGGACTCAAACCTGGGTCTCCAGCATGGCAGGTGAGGACTCTGCCTGCTGAGCCACCGTGGCCCACCCTTCAACTGATTTTTAATAAGGGTGCCACTCAATTGGGGAAAGAAAATCTTCTTCAAAAAATGGTGCTGGAAAAAAAAAATAGTGCTGGGAAAACTTGATATCCATACTCAAAAGAATGAAGGGGAAAAACTACTTCAAACAAGATACAGAAGTCAACTGAAAAAAAAAATCATAAATATAAGAATGAAAATTATAAAATCCTAGAAGAAAACAAAGGAAACATTTTTAGGACCCTGTGTTAGATGATACTTTCTTTAAATTTACTCCATAAACATGACCAACAGAAGTAAAAATAGTAAATAGTATGTTATTAAATTAAAACTTTCATGCATCAAAGACTACTATGAAAGAAAAATGTAGCCTTCTGATTGGGAGAAAATATATGGAAACCATATATCTGATAAGGGTTTAATACCTAGAATATATTAATAAATCCTACAACCTGATAACAGTGAAAACAAAAAGTCAGCTAAAAACTGAACAAAAGTCTTGAACAGATATTTCTCTAAAGATGTATAAATGCCTAATAAGCACATGAAAAGATACTCAATATTATTAGTCAATAGGGAAATGCAAATTAAAACCACGATGAGATACTATTTCACACCTACTAGAATTGTTTCTATTAAAGGAAAGTGGAAAATAAACTTTGGAGAGCACTTGGAGAAATAGAAAGACACATTGGTGGGAATGTAAGATGGTGCAACTGCTGTGGAAAACAGTTCAGTGGTTCCTCAGAAAGGTAACCGTGTATTTACCATTCAATCTGCCAATCAGACTTTTAGGTATATACCCAATTAACTGAAATCAGGGACACTGCCAGATACTTGTACTGCCATTGTTCATTGTAGCCAAAAGGTGGAAAAACGTAAGTATCCATGAGCAGATGAATGGATATACATACAACAAGTATTATTCAGTCAAGAAAGAGAAATGAATGGTGGTACATGCTACAAAATGGATGAATCTTGAAGACAGCATTTTTGTCTTTTCTTTTCTTTAAAAATATTTGTATTGAGAAATACTCACACACATACAATCCAAACACATCATACAATCAATGGCTCATAATACAATCACATAGTTCTGTATTCTTCACCAAGATCATTTTTAGAACATTTCAGCAGTCCAGAAAAAGTAATAAAACAGCAAAAAACCTCATACATCCCATATTCTTTACCCCTCCCTCTCATTGACCACCAGTATTTCATCCACCAAAATTTTACCTGTCCTCCCCCCCATTATTTATTTACTTTTATCCTTATTTTATTTTGCTCATCTGATCATTTCTTAGATAAAAGAAGCATCAGACACAAGGTTTTCACAATCACATGATCATACTGTAAAAGCCATATAGTTATACAGTCTTCTTCAAGAATCAAGGCTACTGAAACACAGTTCAACAGTTTCAGATACTCTAGTCACTCTAATACATCATAAACAAAAAGTGAACCCCATGTAATGCATAAGAATAACCTCCAGGATAACTTCTCAATTCTGTTTGAAATCTCTCAACCACTAAGACTATTTTGTCTCATTTCTTTCTTTCCCCTTTTGGTCGACAGTGTTCTCATTCCCATGACACTGGGGACAGGCTCATCCTCAGGAGTCATGTCCCGCCATTTCCAGGGAGATTTACACCCCGGGAGTCCTACATAAGGGGGAGGGCAGTAAGTTCACCTGCCAAGTTGGCTTAGAGAGAGTGAGGCCACATCTGAGCAATGAAAGAGGTTCTCTGGGGGTGACTCTTAGGTAATTATCAGTAGGCTTAGCCTATCTTTTGCAGGAATGTTTCATAGGAACAAACTGCAAGATCAAGGGCTCAGCCTACTGAACTGGTTGTCCCCACTGCTTGTGAGAACATCAGGAATTCCCCAGATGGGGAAGTTGAATATTTCTTCCTTTCTCCCAAGACCCCCACAGAGACTTTGCAAATATTTTTTTATTCTCTGTCCAAATTACTCTGGGATATAGGGGGGCATCACCCTAACCTGTTCAGACCAACAGGATCTCACACCATGACATATTCAAGATTCCATGTAACTATGGTGTTCAAGTAAAGACCATACAAGTCAAATTAGATAATGCACTACCCAAAATATAAATTTTGCACCAAATATGCATCTCTCCCTTAGATCTTGTACAGAGGTTGAATTTGAAATCATGGGCCATAGCATCCTTTACCCAGTCAGTATTTTGATTTACCTTAGTCCTATCCAGATCAGCATCCTGCATATCTCTAGATGAAATCTAATCACTTTTTCAACTTTTTAAACAGTTACTGAATGATATAATGCTGACTTTCTTAGCTACAGTGCTCTAACTCTGAGTCACCTGTGTCACATAAATACTCAAAGTTTCAGGGAGCGACCAGGTTATACACACATAGCTGAGTATCTCAGAATTTAGAACTATCACTTGCATCTTCTAATTAACATGACTGTTGTAAGAGTTTACGATCTAGGAACTTTTACAATAGGCCCAAACCTGATAACCCATGCTTTCAACTTCAATTCTCTGAGTTTGTACATTGTAGTCAGTCCACGTGAGTGAGGCATGTTAATATTTGTCTTTTTGTATTCAGAACCTTAAAGTTCATTCACCTAGTTGCATGCCTCAAAACTTCATTCCTTTTTCCTGTTGCTCAGTAGTCCATTGTATGTAAACCCACAGTTCTCCCTTCCATTCCTCAGTCCTTGCAATCTTAGGCCACCTCCATCCATAAACACCAGTATGCAGATGGAGGACATCATTTTGAGTGAAACGAATCATACACAAAAGGACAAATATTGTTTATTTTCTCTCATATGAAATAGGTGGAATGAACAAATACATAGAGTCAGTAACTAGAGTACCTTTTACTAATGACAGAGGTGGGAGTAAGGAATGGTTAGTTAATTTTTAATTGGTATAGAGTTTCTGTTTGAGGTGTTGGAAAATTTTGGCAATGGATTGTGGTGATGGTAGCACACCTTGTGAAGGCAAGTATCACCACTGAATTGCATATTTGAAAGTGATTAACATGGGACATTTTTGGTTGTATTTATATTAGCATAAAAACCACAGCACTGTAGAACACACACAGTGAACTCTAATATGAACCATAGACTCTAACTAATAGTATAATTATAACAATATTGTTTCATCAGTTGTAACACAATTACTATACTAAGGTGAAGTGTTAATAGGGAAAACTGTGAGTATAAGGGAGTCATACACAAACTGTACTTTCTGCAGTATTTTCCTGTACATCTAAAACTTCTTTAACAAAAAAAAAAAATGAAGTCTTGAACTTGGATGCCCAATGGAGTTATTAGGGAGTTTAAAAAGTGATGACATCTGATCACACTCCATGAAATTCTGACTTAATTATTCTGTTGTTTGGCCAGAACATAATTTTTTAAAACTTTCCAGGTAATTCTGACATGCAACCAATGCTCTAAAACACTGATTTAGAAAAATAGATTAATTATCCTTCAGTTCAATCCTCCAAAATACATTTTTTTTCTTAATTGAAGTTTGATTAACTCATTCTCCACTATCGCATTTCATCCTGTGTACCAGAATAAGTGGGCTGAGATTCGTGGCAGGAAATTGGATGCTTATCAAGAATAATAACAAAATTATAATCAGTTTGTCTAAATGAGCAATTCTGAAATGTAAGCGTGATCCTCCCATTTGGTGTAGAATGATAGTACAATTTATAGAGTCAGTGATGGGCCTATAATCATGAGATGGAGATAGAATTAATGCAAATAACAGCTGACTCCAAAACCTGTGCTCCTTTGATTGTACTTCTCAGCCTTTGGAGGCTAAGACGCAGTGGGAGGGGATTAAGACTGTGGTTTTAAATATACATGTGATCCAAGGATCCTATGAAGTCCCTACAAAGGGTATTTATATTCTCTTCCTACTAGGTTCAAGGTAGGATTGTTTTCCCACAAATGCTCTGAGACAAACATGGCCATGTTATTCGATTTGTTCAATAGAATGATGGTTTAAATGACATAGATTTCTTATGACCAGTATAAAACTTGCTGTATCTATTACCCACATACTGCCTCCAGAGGTATTCCAGACTGTGGACATTCCTTCAGCCTTGCTCCCGGTATGACAATGCAAGCAACCCACAATGGACAAGCAGCATCAGAAACAGAAATGAAACTTTGATGTTTCTGTAATATAATTTAAACTATTTTGACCACTTATGACATGGAATCCTTTTTAGGTTAGAAGGATAGCCATCTACTGATTACCATCTTTGTATATAGCCATTGTACCAATGTATAATCCACCCAGCTCTTTTACCTTCCTCACAAAGATATCCTGTGAGATATTGTTATATGTTTTACTTAAATCCATATTTCTGGTTTCTAAATCTTTCCCTTCTTCAAATAATCTCCTGTCTCAGAAAAAGAAAGAAGGTAGGCTGTTTAAATGAGCTTACATTAGGTCTCACCAGTCAAGGAATGATCTATATCAGTAGCCTCTAAACACCAGGTCTTGAAAAAGTTCTCAGCTGACAGAGTTTTAGGTAACTGAGTAATTTAACAAACATCCACATTCCTGATCTTTACCTCAGGGAATTTGTTTCAAGAGATCAGGATGTACCTGAGAATCTATGTTTCAGAAGTTCTGAAGGAGGCTTTATGGATGCTGGGTTTGGCCAATGCTTATCAGTCAGATTGGCATATCAGAATCCATTGTTTACTTTTTAAAGCTACATTGGTCCATCAGGTTAGTTGAGGTTCTGAGATGAAATTTGGAAAGGGATGAAGAATGGCTATGTGAAAAATTTATCAGGTAATTCTGAATTATTCTCTTGTTTGAAAGACAACCGTCTGAAGTAATCACAAATTAGCAGGTTAGTAGGACAATTATATTGATGTAATCTTAGTTGTAAATAAATGAATGCATACTTGCTTAGTCAAAAGAAAGATTTATTTTAGAGCATTTTTTAGCTTACAGAACTTCTAGAGAGTCAAGAAACCAAGCTTGGATGTTACCTAACCACGAGCACTGCAATTGGGAGTAATACTAACTCCCCAATGTGGTTGGAGCTGAGCTTGTACAAATGCCTTCTTTCAGTACCTCTGGGCACATCTTCTACCATGACTGATCCAGAAAATGAAAGGTCTCAACTCCCAGACCTGTCCCCTGTGATTAGTACCAGTCCAGGCTGCTTATGTCCACCTTCTAAGTCACCTACAAGTCCCAGGCAGAATTTAGTTTCAGCACAGAATTTTAGGAATGAAAGGATTCCAAGATGTAATTGTTGCTGTGTAGTCTTTATGTCATAAAAGGAAAAGCAGGAATATAATTGGAGAAGGCCTTGCATGAACCAGTTTGTAGTATCAACCACATCAACTTCAGTCATAGATACTTGTCCAAAATTAAAATCAGAGTTAAGATCACAGAGTTAAGATTATGCACCATATTTACTTTAAAGTGTTTGCCATTTGTCTGCATCCCCCTTCCAGCATGGTGTCTCAGTTAACTTCTAAGACTGCTGAATATCTTGATCCTCTAATTTCTTAAGTCTCATATTCCTTGGAACACCCAACAATCTTTGCAGTCTAATAGGCTTGTATTCATGTGGAAGTGCTAAATAAGCAGGAAATCCTGGTCTTTGTCCTTTTGTATTAGAAACACTGGCATTTTAAAAAATCTTTTTACATATACATTTTCTTGTGTATGTCAAATTACCTGGGCATTCAAATTATACCTGATTCAGAACAGCAACCAGAGACCTAGAGGTTTGCACAGTTGTGTCAGTTGTTATAACCTCCAAATTTCACTTTGTTTTAATTCTTATTTACATACTAGACTTATAATAGAAGAAAGGGCAATTTTATCACTTAACACACTTATTGAGAGATTAAGCTTTGTTTGGGTCAAAATTCAACCTACAACTGGAGATTCAATATTTTTATCATTTTGGCCAGTTCCAAAAATTCTCTCATAAATACGTGTGAGAACAAAATGGCCTTTTTATGTAGGAAACATAAAGTCGCTACTCTAATGTAAGTAGAGCCACTGTTCTCTGGTTTAGTCCACTGAAAGTGATAACAAAATGACCCAGATGAAATGAAGGGTTTCTATGGCAACCCATATTCCTGGAACCCAAAGATCACCATAGCTTCTGGGAGTGACATTGGTCACTTTATAATAGTTAAAGCAGAACTGTACACCTGGAATGAAAAACGACTCACTGGCTATTTACCAAAGAGAATAATTTAGGTCTGAGGTTTGAGGTTGGAGTCCTTTAGCAGGCGTCTCTGGCTTATATTCCAGAAAAGTTACATGTGAAAAACAATTCACTTTGCTGTCAAAAACTCTGATTTCTTTTAGTGCATGGTTTCTTATAGAGAAATTCAAACCAATGCAACTTAGAGGAAAAACTTATTCAATGTGTCCAAGGCAGCCATTTCCTGTACCAAGCATCCTGTAGCATACAAATTTACAAATAAAGGAAAGGAGGGAGGATAATTAAGTTAAGGAGATTTCCTTGGCTGTTGAGGCATAGCCAGAGCTTGTTGTGAAATCACCCTCTCTTTTTTTTTTTTTTTTTTTTTTAAAGGAAAGACAGAGAGAAGGAAGGAAGGAAGGAAGAAAGGGAAACATCTTTAAACATTTTCTTGTTTTATTGTATTCTGTTTCTCCGTTTTTGTTACATGGGCTGGGGCCGGGAATCGAACCGAGGTCCTCCGGCATAGCAGGCAAGCACTTTGCCCGCTGAGCCACCGCGGCCCGCCCACCCTCTCTTTTGATTAAAACTAAAGTGTTTAAGAAAGCAAGATGAACGCTCCAATGTGGAGGTTTAAATACAAGCAGCTTTATTTGGGAAGGCTGCTTTGTTTTCCTAATGCCTCATTTTGGATTCAAATACATCTAAGGAATTTAACATCCTTAGAAAGTAGAGAGAATTACAGGACATTAAATCTGACTTCCTTTTCAGGACATCATGTCACTCTTATTTTGATGACACATTAAGCTGGTTTGTAATTAGAGGAAGACATCCTTGGCTGAGCCCTTTTGGAATGCTTGTACTTCTGAGGGAAGGGAATGGAGTATGAGGCAGAATTGTGTGTGAATGAAAGAAAATAGAAAGCAAGATGTTTTCTACAGATGTCCAGTGTTTTAGTTTGTAAAAGTTTCCAGAATGCAGTATACCAGAAACAGAATGGACTTTTTAAAAGGAGAATTTATTAAGTTGCAAGTTCATAATTCAAAGGCCATGAAAATGTCCAAACTAAGGCATCCAGGGCAAGATATCTCGATTCAAGAAAGGCTGAAAGGTCCAGAACACCTCTGTCAGCTTTAAGGGCACAAGGCAATGTCTGCTAGCTTTCTCTACTCATTTCATAAGGGTGCCCCAGGGCCATTTTTCTGTGACATCTCCAAGGCTCTCTGGCCGTGTGGGCTCTGTCCATTCTAAACTTTTTCCAAAATGGTTCCCTCTTAATGGGCTCCAGTAAGCAACCACACCTTGAACGGGTAGAGATACATCTCCACGGAAACCATCTAATCAAAAGTTACCACCCATAACTGGGTGGGCCACATCTCCATGGAAACAATCAAAAAGATCACACCCAGCAATATTGCCTGAACATTAAAGGACATGTTTTTTCTGGGGTGCATACTAACTTCAAACCAGTACATCTAGTATGTGTGGCTTTTAGATACATTTTTGAAATCTTCAATGAATGATCAATGTATACTGTTCCTGATACTTAATGAGCCATTCTTTCGCTTTCTTCAAATTCATCTCTTTGTCGGTGTTTTAATAACATATGGACATGCTGCAGAAGATGAAGTAATGTTCTAATTGCTTTAGCTGCCAAAATGTAACACAGTCAGCAAAAGTGGAATTTTAAAAGCCAAGCTTTATTTCTTCTTTATTTAACTTTTAATTGGAAACACTTAGCTTTTATTTACTCTAAAAAGTAATGATTTTTGCCAGAGGATGATCTATCTCTTTAATGTCAAGGATGAATCTCTAACTGCAAAAAAGAAAGCAGAAAATATTGGATCTTGGAGCATTCATTTATTTATGAGATTCAATTTGCTCAGTTATTTAAAGTGTGCTTATATTCTTGATCTACTCCTGGATATTTACATAAAATTCAAATGTCCATGCTAATTACTGTCTTTAAATCTTCTTTTAAGGAGAAAGTCTGAGATATTTGGTTTCATATTCCAGCCTAGAGATGACCCAATTTTTTCTTTGACAATTGAGGGATTCCCATTTTAATGCAATGAATTGAAGTCAAGAAGTCCTTATCTTGCCCACGTCCATGTTTGGTCTCTAGAAACAATTTCTTATAAACCATGCCCTGCTTTTACATCACATATAATATGTTATATTTTGCTTTCCCAATAGTATGCAATTTTTGCATCATAAGTTTGAGATTTCATGATATTAGGTACTTTGTTTAAAATCACATGGTTAGATTCTGAAATGAGATTTTCTGAGCCAGTTACTGTTCCGCTACTAGCCCACAGCTGCCTAACTAAAGTGCCTTAGCTTCAGAACTTCACTGGGGGTAGGTGGATGGGATCCCCTTTACCTGGATTCTAAATGCTGTGTTTTCCCATTGATTTCAGATGCCTGCCCACTGTTCACTTGAAGTGCCCATACCTGGTGTGCTGGATTCTCTCTATTGTAAGGATAACAGGATTACAGTGTACCTGGGCTAGAAAATCATTAGAGTTCACCAAGTCATCTTAATTTCCACAATAAGGGAACAAAAACCCAGAGAGAATAAGGATTAATCAAAACACAACTACCTAAAAAAAAAAAAAAACAAAAACAAAAAAACACATACACACACAACTACCGAGTAATATGAACAGGCCTACAGAAACTCTTCAGCTGTGAGTCTCCCCTCAATGTAATGCTTCCTCTAAAAATCACAGGTTATTTAACACATGCATGTGTCAGAAGAAAGTGGGGAGTTTCTGAAAATGATGGCTTTGTTGGAGAAAATAATTGACTTGGAAAACAGCTATAGCTTTTCCATTTAGCATCTTTTACATATATAAATATGTTAGCAAAACAAACCAGAACTTTTTATGTGTGGGAGTTACATTTCAGAAGAGTTTATTTTATACACTTAAAAAGTTGCTAATTCAAATGACCCACAGGTATTTACATTTAAGTTCAAGCAGGATTATTACCAGTAAAATTTAAAGAAATCTCATCTTCTTTATTTTTGTCAGTTTTTGAGGCAAAAGGTTACAAATATCAGAATCCATCAATATTTTTGTATAATGAAGAACCTCTGTTGTGTTTCGTGAATGTGGGGACATCTATAGTACAAAACATATGCAAAAACTTAGTAGAATGGCGATGCAGTGAGGCCATGTATGTCAATGACTTGAAAGCAGAAGTTTGTGAAAAAGAAAAGAGACAAAGAGGTACCAATTCGTGGGCAGGAAACAAAGCAAAGGCATCATGCTGAAGAATTTGAATTTATCTTGAAATCTACGAGAAGACATAAAGGATTTTAAACATTACATAGCATAGCCAAATTTTTGGTTTTTTAATATTGTTTCTCTAGTCGCAGAAACAATATTCTGCGACTGAGAATGAATGGGGGCTGAATTCGAAAAGGTAAAGAGCTGTTTCTTAAATTTACTTGGTGCTATTTTAGCTTGGAGGATGAAGAAAGGAAAGAATCTGTCAGCCTGTATATAGCAATTTTTTGAAACAATATTGTCAGATTACATCTATTGGAAGTTGGTAAACTTGCATCTTTTTGAGTATTTTATGCTTATATATGTTGTATTTGTTTTGGTAAAAAGAATTATAATTTGAACTTAGCCAATAAAACCTGGCCATAAAAATGTTTTCTCAAATATTACAAAATATTGTTTTTCTGAAGAAGATAAATAAGTTTCACCACTACTGTGAAGGCTTTCCAGTCAGAAAAAGTAAAACATCAACAAAATCTAAACTACACATATGATAGAAGCACCTTGGGAAGAAATAAAACAGTGAGAAGAAAAATCCATTCTGATGGACACCTCCTTTTCTTTGTTCATGACATGCAGGAATTTTTCCACTTCCTTTTTCTATTTTTTATTTTTTTGCATGGGCAGGCACCAGGAATTGAGCCCAGATCTCTGGCAAGGCAGGTGAGAACTCTGCCACTGAGCCACCATGGCCCACCCACTATTTTTTAAGATGTCTTATGTTGCGTACTCAATATGACATTGTGGGTATCAAAAAACTCAATCAACTTCTGTAACTTCTGATACCAACTATGTAGATATAAAAGTTCAATCAACAGTTCCACAGGCTGCAATATCTCAATTCAATTCTGACTCTAACTACCCAAAGGAAGTTAGGTCAGATTCCTAGGTTAGGGCTGTCCTCTACAAGATTGTCCTTCAGGCACTGGTTACTAGTTTGGGGGGCCCAGCCCACCTGCACTACCAATCAACTGACTATAAATTCAGTTCCTGCCAAATTGCTTGGATTCAGTAATTTGCTAGGAAAACTCAAGAATCACTGCAAGTGCTATACATACTGTAAGTGTATTTTAATAAAAGATATAAATAAGAAAAATCCAAAAGAAAAGAGGCATACAGTGAAGTCTGGGAGAGTCTCAAATGCAAGCTTCTGTGTTCTTCCACAAGGAGTCAGAACATATTACCCTCCCAGCACAGAGATGCATCTTATCAATCATGGAAGCTCACAGGAACATCGTGCATCTTGAGTTTCTATGGGACTTCATTACATAGGCAAGATCGGTGGAATCAATGTCATCATGGTGGCACTCAATTTCCAGGCCCCTTCCCTAACCTTCCCATCCAGGTCACAGAGGTTGAGCTGATATTATGTGGCTCAAAATATCAACCTTTTAACCACATGGTTGGTCTTTCTGTTGTGGCCAGCCCCAACCCCAAGACTACAAGTGTGGCTGGCCCCAGCCTATTATTTCATTAGTATATAAATAAAAGCAATTATTCCAAACAAAGGAAATTCCAAAGTGGTAGAGGTTGCTACTCAGGAAATGGTGACAATAAAAGCGGTATGGTTTTCGTTAGGCTACCATGATAGAATCTTGGAGATTTGTCTGTTAAGGGAAAACTTGATAATCGTTTTTCCTTATACTAACTCATCAAAATAATTCAAAAAGACCTTTTGGAAAGGAACAAGCCCGAATATGGAAAAATCAAGTTAGAAGCCTGTGATAATGGTTCAGATGACTCCAAATATGTATTTGCATCCTAAATACATGTATATTTGAGGGACAAAGTACATGTTGAATGAGGGAAGAACTCAAGTCTAAATAACGGTATATATAAATTTGTAGTGACATGGCCACAGGATGTTTGACTTATCTGAAGGTCTCTGTTGTCTCTGGACTACAAGTCTGTTCTTCCTACTGTTCAGAATGAGGGATTGAGGAAATTGAAGAGGGTGCTAAAGGCTTAAAATCATCATTATCTGCAAAGGGAGAACATACTCCACTGATTCATAGAATTTCCAAACATCCCAAATGTGGAGGCTTCAATCCATGTGGTTTTGCCACTTCTTCAGTCATTCTGCATAGCTTAAGTTTACAAAGAATTGTTTAAAGCAAGGGCAATAAAAGGGAGAGAAGGTGAGGGCAACAGCACGAGAGTATGGCTTCTTGTAAATATACTGAAAGCTTATGGGTAGAGCCATGAGTCATCATAATCTACAGATCATGAAGGAGTAAAAATCAGGGTAGATAAATGTAAGAAATGAGCTTTGAGGCAGAAAAAAGTTAAAGATGCTACTAACTGTTCTAGAAGTTACCAAAATGTTACTCATGGAATCAACCAAGATGGGAAACAGAGTTGAAGTAACAGATTTGATATAGAAAATGTTTGGGAGAAGATTTGTCTGACATGTCATCAAAAATTCATGAGGGGGGTGAAAGGGTACTTCAGTGGTTTGTCCTGCCTGTGTACTTCACCCCCCCCCCCCCAAAAAGCGAAGAAATGGTACTTCAGTAATGGGATAGTCATATGGAAAAAGAATGAAATGTGACCCCACTATACAGCATACAAAAAAAGTCCATGAGGAGAAGATAAACAAGATTGGAAAAGGATGCTGGAGACAGATATAAAGTTTGAAAATCATAAACATATGGGGTATCCTTGAAGTTATGAAATAGCCAAAGCCATCATAGAACATTTAGAATAAAAGAAAAGGTTTTACAAGAAGAATTTTTATGGGCAAATGTTCATTAAAGGCAGGCAAATCAGGAAATGATCAAGTAGATAGAGAAGGAGCAGTTTGGGTTATAAGAGAAAATTCAAAATAAACAGTATTGAGAAAAGAACATATATCAAAAATTGAATATGTGAATAACATTTTCAATACTTTGAGGATTTCAACTGCAATGGCAATAAATAATGGAGTACCTTTCACAACAAGACCAGACTCTAAGAATCTGCAGTGACTTTACATACCTTTTCCAAGACCCAGCCCAATGGAACCAAATGAGAAGAAATAAATATACAAGTAAAACTCATTCAATTAAAAAATATTGTACTAAATTTGAAAACAGACAAAAGGAAGAATGATACACAAATGCAGACAATTGCTTAGCCACTGTAGGTTTAAATATCTACACTGTAGTTCATTGACAATGATTTTAATTACATAAATTCATTTGGTTCATTTTTACTAAGGTGACTTCAGATAAATCACAAATTCTAATAAACAAATTTCCTAAATATTACAAAATGTTTCTTTTCTAAACAAGATGGATGCAAAGTGATTGAATCACACCATCTCTAGTGTTGTTTAGTCAATTGGCACATGTCAGAGAAGTTGAAATCAAATGTTTGATTTAAGAGTGTAACTTGATTGATTTGATTATGATTTTTACCTCCATTTAATTTTTTGGCATTAATGGTTTTTCAAGTTCATCTGTAATCCCAAATTCCTATGGAAAAAACAAAACAAAACAAAATGAAACAAAATAAAGAGAACTGAAATTCAATGAATAATTATGATGGTTCTTTGAACAACTCCTATGAATTTCTTTTAGATTCTGTTGCTAATTTTCATGACAAAATTGACAAATTTCACATGGCTATTCATTGGTCAATCACACTGTCAAAATCTGCACTATAAAAATATCATGTGTGGAATCTATGACTTTCACTCAATAGCATCCCTGATTTTATAAAACTATCTTATTCCATAAGAAAAATTAAGTTTTGTCATTGCATTGAAACAGAATGGAAGTGGCCAGTTACACCAATGTAGGTAATGTATGGTCTCTGGAGGTGTTATTTCCACCATTCTTATCATCTCCTTTACCGACTTTCTCATTATAAACCTGGTCAGATTACAAAAATGGGTTATATTATTTTTAGGAGGTTCTGTATTTTTCAAAAGTATAAATATTGCACTTAATATTAAATAATTAAATCAAAAGATGAATTTGACTTTTGTAAAGTAAACAGCAATCTTTATTCACCTTTCCTGACCAAATCCAGTTGCTAAGGGAATCAACATCTCAAGAATAAGTTAGCAGGAAAGTGAAAATCAAATCGCCTTGGTTAATGATTTGTGAAGGAGGCAAATGTGGGGCTCATCTAAACCTTAGCTGTGTCAATTACTTAGATGAAGAGTTAACAGGGTACTTTAAAAACACTGCCAATGGTTTTACTGGGCTAAATAAAGGAAATGGGACTCCAGATGCTGCATTAATCAATGACTTTGCCAAGATTTTGATCAGAAGCAGACACCTGGTAATTGGAATTCAGCATGGGTAAGTAGAGCTTACATATTATAATTTAAATATTAATTGCTTCCATGAAGTAAAAATCAATAAGGCAAGCAAAATATATTAGCATAGTTAAATGGAAAGAACATTTTTTCCACTTATATTCTCAAGTACAGCAAATGGATTGGCAACATATTCTGTTGCCAAAAATACAAATCCTAACAAGTATCCTGCATGTAATACATTTTTACTAAGAATTCTTCTGTTTGAATTAAGCATAGACAAAATAATTACTCTCTGATAATGACAACCAATAGCCTGATATTTTTGATAGGCAAAAAAACCTGGAGTCTGAAGATTTTACTTCAGTTCTGCTATGCATTAGTGTTTGGTTTTATGGAAGCCATAGTTTCTTTTGGTCACAATTTTCTCTTCTGTGTAGTGGGAAGTCTATGAGATAACATATGAGAAACCACACATTAGAGATAAATATGTCTCTATTTAAAAAAATGTTTATGTGAAAGAATGGTTTTCTTGAGTTATTGCCAAAAGTCATGAAAAGATCAATGCTCTCAGATCCAGAACCAAGGGTTTAAATTGGTCATTTTTAGGAGTTATGTGACCTTAGGCAAATTATTTATTCTACTGATGGGCTCAGACCATGATTAATGTTCTGATTCTCAGTTCATGGGCAGTGAATGTAACTGCCTGTAAGGCATGCACGATGGCATATTTCCAAGTGGAAATTTCACTTCCCAAAATAGAGCATTCGATATGATTTTGTTTTCTCTATGTCAAATTACCATAACAAATTTCAAAAGTAACTTTCATTATAATTATTAAAGTTCCTTAGGAGCACAAGAACTCATCCCCATAAAATGCTATTATATAGGGAAATGATCACTTTGCAAGAGTTTCCAGTCCTTAGTGTCTCTAAATATTTCAGAAGGTGTGTTCATGCATTGCAATGGTTTCCTTCTTCCTTGTTCATGAAGAAAATTCTCCATATATACTGAGGAAATAAGACATACACGTGAACATTGTTAGCTATACCTCTTGTGATTAGGATTTGGTACTTCCTTATCTAACTTCAACTGCACTGTCAAGCCACCTTCCACCAAGCACTGCTCGTGATTGTCGAGAGATCACTGAAGGAATACTCCAGGCTAAAGTTTACTTTTGCTATCCAGCTAGGCTCTTGTCAATGAACAATCATCTTTTCTACTATGAAGCAAGATGTGTCCTTGAATCTTCATCCATTAAAAGAAAGGGAAAAGTTTAAAAACAGAAGGAAAAAAAATCTGGCTGCTCTATTCCTTACTTTAGTACAGACATTGCCCAGTTATCTCCTACTATTATTCTTGACTTTTACTCTGCAGATATTTATCAGAGGAAGGATTAGAGAACCTCTGTCTCCATCAGAGGAGTTAGTTCATGTGTCCAACAGTATCCAGAGGACATCCCCAGGTAGTGATTTCATAAACATTCAGTTGTGAGATATAGACCATAAATGAAATAAAACGTTGCACACACACACACACAAAGGTTAAAGTTATTAAAATATGAAAAAATGATGTCTAAGCAGTTATAAGCTTGAACTTACTTTTAACTATCCATTTAAAAAGAACTCAAACCTAAGTTAGAACTTTGAGGAAGTGTGGATCTAAAGTTCTTACCCCCTGAGAAAAATGACCTTTTGCTTTCCAATTCAGAACACTTTACAGACAAAATGATAGATTAAACAGCTGTCAAGCTATTAGTATCTCAAGAGAGGATCATATCTTATTTATTATTTCTTTTCAACCACTGGCAAAGACTGTTTTCAAACTGTGAGTGTTCCATTGGTGAGCTCTAAAATTTATTAGGTTGGTCCTCACTACTGGACAAAGAGAACCAAGGAAAGAAAGAGAAAAGAGAAGTAGACAAATAAATGATGATACCTAGATGATAGAGATAGAGGCAGAGATGAATGATAGATAGATGGTTGATAGGTAGGTAATGTGCTTGGTTGAGAGTATTATATATGCTAGAAAAGCTCTTTTTAAATCCTGATTCAATCTTGTGGGGGGCAGCCATTTCTTTTAAACCTGCTCCAATAATGTAGGTTGGAATATTTTGATTAGATTATCTCCATAGAGATGTGACACAACCAATTGTAGGTATTAAATTTGATCAGGTAAGATGTGACTTCACCCATTCCAGCTGGGCCTTCATTAGTTAACTAAAATCTTTTAAAAGAGGAAATATTTTGGAACGAGTCAGAAATGACAGAAACTTCAGGGCTGACAGAGTGCAGAGACGCAAACGTTTGGAAATGCTTGGAGCCCAGCAGACCTTGCTGTGTACCTTCCCATGACATATTAAGCAAGCCAGAACCTGAAGAGAGCCAATGAGAGTCAAGACACGGAATCCAGCCCCAGAAAAGCAAAGTGAGGAGCACCCACATAGAGACCAAAAGCAACAGAGTTCATGAGCACGGTACCAACAGATGCCAGCCACATGACTTCCAAGCTGACAGAGGTGTTCCAGACAGTATCAGCCTTTCTTGAGTGAAGGTAACCTCTTGTTGTGCCTTAAATTAGACAGTTTCACTTCCTTAGAACTGTAATCTGGAAACTTATTAAATTCCCCTTTTGTAAAAGCCGCTCCAGTTCTGGAATATCTTATTCTGGCATCTTGCAGACTAACACAGGTAAGTGGTAGATAGATGATAGATAGATAAATATAGATTGATAGATAGACAGAGAACAGTATATGTCAAAATGCCAGGGAATCAAAAAATCTCCTATAGCCAGTATTCAACCCTTCAGTGGAGGGTTTAATTCTACATGATTATCTAGGCCTTCTTCTAATCCACAGAAGTCATTTGGTAATTATTCAGCTAGTAGATGGACTTACCTGGAAAAGTAAGATGGCAGAAGTCAGGTGTATGTGGAAGGCTAGATGATTGTTTTCAGCTGGGACTGGTAACTGGAAATTCATTATGTTGACTGTACAGCAGGATGGTTTGGGGATATTCAGCCCTTTAAAACGGCAGCTTTGAGCTTTCAGAAAGAACACTCCAAAATACAAAAAGTAGAATTTCTTATTTTTAAAAGTCTGGGTCTAGAAATTGTATCTTTACTTTCACCATTTTCAATTTGTTGAGACAGTCAAAGAATATATTCAAATTCTAGTTAGTGGGGCACAGATCATATCTCTGTAAAGAGGGTCAAACAGTTTGTAGTTATGTTTAATATGCCACACAGGGATTTCCACTTCCTTCTCTGCTTTATCCATACTCCCTGCCTTTATACCTTATAAATTACTACCATGATCAAGGTTATTTAGTCCCATGGTCTTACTTTATAGAAGAAAATTGAAGTTCAATGACGTATGCCACTTATCCAAGGTCACATAGCTAAAGCTTCATGTCCAGTGTTCTTTGAACAATTGGAAGAAAAAATATCCAAATACTCTATTTTCGTGACTGCCATAACATCTATATTGCTTATATATTTGTGACGAGAGATTTGAAGTTATTTGATGTCAAAGAGTTTCTGTCACACCATTGAATGTCTGTGTTTACTGAAGACACTCCATGGCAGAGAGAAGTGAAAAAAAATGAAGTAAAACATAAATAATTGAGGAAGAGAAATAAGGTTTTTAAAAACCTGCATTTATTTTTAATTGTTGTAAAATATGCATAATAAAAAAAACATTTTAATGGAGAGAAAATTTTCCTACTCTTGAAATGGGCTCCTTGGGGTCTAATCCCTGACTGATTGCTAAAGATGGAGAGGGATGAAGAAATCCTCTTCCTCAAGAATGGGGTGGAGGCACAACCAAGCACTGATCACAGTTTTTTAGCAATGAATTTGAATTGCCAGATCCTGGCTCTGAGCTGCTGTTTCAGCCCACTTGGAACAGAGACCACCATGGCCTTTGTACCAACTTCCCCTTGAGAGGAGCATGGCAAGTGGAGGTTTACAGACACAGTGCCTCTTCAGAGCTGTGGGAGAGAATTTGCTGAAGTGTCCATCTTCTGGGCAGGACAAGAAAGCACAGTTTTGGTGGTTCATCAAAAAGATATTTGATGTCTTTCTTGACCCTCTCCCCAGGATTCTTTGGAACTGGTCTGTATGGCCTTCATGGTTCTCTGGCCCTATTTGACTGGCAAAAGATGACATGGGAAAGTCCTCTCCTGTGTGACCATCTTCCCAATACTTGCCCTCCAGGGAAAAGCAGCTAAAGGCGATCAAACTATATAGTCAACACAAACAAACAGCACAACCAAGATTCCCAGAGAAAGAATAGAGGAAAGAAGACTAGCTCCTGGCGGTGGTATAATTGCACAAGGAGTGCAGCCTTAAAAACTGTACCACATATACAGGGCAAGAATTAGACAAAGAATTCTGATCAGTTAAACGTGAAATTCTGAAGTTCTAGAATAAATTGAACCAAGTGTCAAAAACAGCCTTAACACAAAACTAATAAACAATAAAACCCTAATCAAAAAAGAAACTTACCTTCAGAGTAAACTCATCAAGATAATAAGATGCCTAGGCATAAGTAAGGTATTACAAGTCACAGTAAGAAACAGGAAGATATAGCCCAGTAAAAGTAGACACAGAATTTGGAAAAACTAATAAAAGATGTTCAGACAAACTTCCTAAATCAATTTGAGGAGATGAAGGAGAATATGGCTAAAGAGATAAAGGATATTCAGAAGATAATGGGTGAGCATAAAGAAGACTTTGAAAGTATAAAAAAGCATAATAGAAAATATGTGAATAAAAGGCACAAGAGAAGAGATTAAAAACACATGAGAGACTTGCAACTGCAGATTTGAACAGGCAAATGAAAGAATATGGAACTATAAAACAGGACAATTGAAATCTTACAGATAGAAGAATAGAAAGAAAAAATAATGGAAAAAATTGAGCAGAGTCCTAGGGAAATGAATGAAGCATATGAACATGTGTCATGGGTGTCCCAAAAAGAGAAGAGAAAGGAAAAGGGACACAAATAATATCTGAGAGAATAATGACAAAATTTTTCCAACTCTTATGAAAGACATAAATATACATGTTCAAGAAGTGTAACCTTCTACAAGTATAATAAATCCTAATAGACCTACTCTGAGAAACATGCTAATCAAAATGTCAAATGTCAAAGATAAAGAAAGAATTCTGAAAGCAATTCATTCCATAAAAGGGGACCATAATATGACTAAGTTCAATTTCTTATCAGAAATCAAAGGTGAGAAGGCAGTGGTATGATATATTTAAAATACTGAAAAGAAAAAACAGCAGCCCAGAATTCTTTATATGGCAAAACTATGCTTAAAAAATGTGGGAGACAGGGGTAAATCTCTCTGACAACATGGAAAAGGACTCCCAGGATGAGCTAGAACCCAGCATCATGGGATTGAGAAAGCCTTCTTGACCAAGAGGGTGAAGAGAAAAATGAGACAAAATAAAGTTTAAGTGACTAAGAGATTTCAAACAGAGTGGAGATGTTATACTGGAGGCTATTCTTACACATATAGATATCCCTTTTTAGGTTATAGTCTATTGGAGTGGCAAAGGGAAGTACCTGAAACTGTTGAGCTGTGTTCCAGTAGCTTTGGTTCTTGAAGACAATTGCACAACCTATACTGCTTTTACAATGCGACTGAGTGATTGTGAAAACCTTGGGTCTGGTGCTCCTTTTATCTATGGTATGAACAGATGAGTGGAAAAAAATGAAAAATCAATAAATAATAGGGTAAGATAAAGGGTTAAAAAAATGGATAGATTGAAATACTGGTGGTCAGTGAGGGGGAGGGGTAAGGGGTATGGCACAAAGGAGATTTTTCTTTTTCTGTTTATTTGTTTTTCTGGAGTGATGCAAATGTTGTAGAAATGATCTCTGTGATGAATACACAACTATGTGATGATATTATGAGCTATTGATCGTGTATCATGTATGGACTGTACGTGTGTGAAGATTTCTCAATAAAAATATTTTAAAAATGATATTAGTAAACTGAAAAGCTGATTTCAAAAAGGTATTCAGGAGGAATTTACCTCAATTAGCTCTAGATTAAACCATAAGAAAAAAATGAGGGAGAGTTTGAAATATTCACAAATATACAGAAACTGAAATGGCAATAAGAGCTCTTCCTACAAGAAATACTAAAGGGAGTTTTGCAGGCTGAAAAGGAAAAACAAGAGAGAGAGGCTTGGGGTGGAGTGTAGAAATGAAGAATGCCAGTAAGGGTAACTAAAAGGATAAAATGAGACACAAAATAAGGCATGATATATAAAAACCAAACAATAAAATGCACAAAGTAAAAACTATAGTTACATTAATAGCATTGAATGTTAATGGATTAAACTCCCCAACCAAAGACACTGATTGGAGAATGGGTAAAAATGTATGATCCATTTACATGCTGTTTTCAAGAGATTCACCTAAGTCAAAAGTGAAAGATTGTTCCATGCAAACACTTACCCGAAAAAAAAAAAAAAAAAAAAAAACTGGGGTAGCTATACTAATATCAGACAAAATGAACATTAAATGCAAAATTATCATGTGACAAAAAGACACTAATATTAATAAAAGTAGTAGTCTTTAATTTTATTGAAGAAATGACAATCATAAATATTTATACATCTAACCATATGTTAAGTGCTCAAAACAAATGAGGCAAACACTGGGAAAACAGAAGGGAGAAACAGGTGATTCTACATTAATAGATGGAGTCTTCAGTACACCTCTCCCATCAATAGATAGAGCATCTAGACATAAGAACAGTAAGGAAACAGAGGACTTAAAAAATATGATAAATTAGCTAGACCTAAAATATACAAAATGCTGTACCCCAAAACAATGGGATAAACATTCTTCTCAAGTGCTCCAGGATAGACATGTTGAGTCACAAAACAACTCTCAATAAATTTTAAAAAGATTGAAATTATACAAAGTACATTCTTTGACCATAATTGAATGAAGCTCGAAATCAATAATAGCCAGAGAACAGGAATATTCACACATTGATAGAAGTTAAACAACACTCTTAAACAATCAATGGAGCAGAGATGAAACTGCAAGAGAAATCAGTAAATATCTGATTTATTCAGTAAATATCTGAGACAAATGAAAACAAGAATACAACATATCAAAACTTATGGGATGAAGTGAAGGCAGTGCTGAGAGGGAGATTTATAGCCCTTAAATGTCTTCATTTAAAAAGAAGAAACAGCTAAAATTAACGACCTAACTGCATACCTGGACCAACTAGGAAAATAACAGCAAACTAATCCTAAAGCAAGCAGAAGGAAAGAAATAACAAATAAGAGAGTGGAAAAAAATGGAACTGAGAATAAAAAACAATTATCAGAACCAAAGTTGTCTTCTTTGAAAAGATCAATAAATTTGACAAATTCTTAGCTAGACTGAGAAAGAAAAAAAGAGAGAAGATGCAAATAAATAAAATCAGAAATTTTAAATAAAAAAGATAATATTGGCAATACATAAATTAAAAAGTATCATAAGAGGATGCTATGAACAATTGTATGTGAACAAATTAGAAAGCAGATGAAATGGACAATTTCCCAGAAACACACAAACAACCTACATCGACTCTAGAAGAAATAGAAGTCCTCAACAGATCAATTACAAGCAAAGAGATTATACCACTGATCAAAAAACTCCCGACAAAGTAATGTCCAGAGCGAGATGTCTTAATGGGTAAGTTCTACCAAGCATTATAACAAGAATTAATACCAATCCTGCTCATTCTCTTCCAAAAAAAATTAAAGAGGAGGGAACAATCTTAACCTCATTATGTGAAGCCAATATATCCCTAACACCAAAGTCAGATGAAGATTTTACCAGAAAAGAAAATTACAGACCAATTTCTGTAATGAATATAGATGCAAATCTCCTCAATAAAATACTTGCAAATCAAATCCAGCAGCACCTTAAAATAATTACACAGCATGATCAAGTGGGTTTATCCCAGGTATGCAAAGTTGGTTCAATACAATAAAATCAACTAATGTAATACACTATATTAAAAAATCAAAAAGGGAAAACCACATGATCATCTTGATTGGCACACAAAAAAGATTTGACAAAATCTAGTCTCTTTTCTTTTTTTAAATTTATTTATTCATTTATATCTAATTGAGAAGCCACAACAGCATACCAACATGAACATTCTTAACATATATTCCATAAATGGTGAGCAATCAATGGCTCCCATAGTTGTATATTCATCACCATGATCATTTTTTAGAACATTTGCATCACTCCAGAGAAATCAATAAGAAGAAAAAAGGAAAAACTCATACACACCATAGCCCTTACCCCCCCTCATTGACCACTAGTATTTCCATCTATCAAATATATTTTAATCTTTGTTCCCCCTATTTTATTTCTATACCCCTTACCAATCCCTTTCATTGATCACTAGTATTTCAGTCTACTCAATTTGTTTTAACATCTATTCCCTCTATTATTTATTTATTTTAATCCATATTTGTTATTCATTGGTCCATACCTTAGATAAAAGGAGCATCAGACACAAGGTTTTCCTATTCACATAGTCACATTGTGAAAGTTATATCATTATACATTCAACTTCAAGAAACATGGCTACTGGAACACAGCTCTTCAGTTTCAGGCACTTCCCTCTAGCCTCTCTAATGCACCTTAAATGAAAAAAAAAGGGGTATCTATATAATGTGTAAGAATAACCTTGAGGATAACCTCTCAATTCTGTTTGAAATCTCTCAGCCACTAACACTTTATTTTGTCTCATTTATCTCTGCCCCCTTTTGGTCAAGAAAGTTACCTCAATCCCTTGATGCTGAGTCCCAGCTTATTCTAGGATTTCTGTCCCACACTGCCAGGGAGGTTTATACCCCTGGGAGTCATGTCCCACATACAGATGGGGAGGGCAGTGAGTTCGTTTGCCATGTTGGTTGAGAGAGAGATAGGCTACATCTGAACAACAAAAGAAGTTCTCTTGGGGTGACTCTTAGGCCTAATTTTAAGTAGGGTTGGACCATCTTTTGTGGGGATAAGTTTCATATGAACAAACCCCACAATTGAGGACTCAGCCTATTGATTTGGCTGACCACACTGCTTGCGAGAATATTAGGAATTCTCCAAACAGGGAAGTTGAATTTTCCCTTTTTCTCTCCTTTTCCCCAAGGGGACTTTGAAAATATTTCTTTATTTACTGTTCAAATCACTCTGAGATTTATCGGGGCATCACACTGGACAAACCTACAAAATCTCATGCCATATTCAGGGTTCCATGTACTTAGGGGTTCAATTAACTTATCCACATAGGTTATACTAGGAAATGCACTAGTCAAAATATAAATTTTGTACCAAATAAACACTTTTTGCCTTGGTATCATGCAGAAGTTGAAGTTTTAAAATATGAATAACCATCTATTGTCAACACCCTGCAATACTGACATTCCTTTGTTCTTCCTCAATTTTTTGCAAAACATTTTTTAAATTTGTGCATTCAGTCATTATCATTGCACACTCTAGGCATTCCTAGATTATACCATCCCAGTCTTTATTGTTTATCTTTCCTTCTGGTGTCATATGTGCCCCCAGCCCACCTCCTATCATTCTCACATCAGCTTCATCCAGTGTACTTACATTATTGTGCTACAATTAGGTAGTATTGTGCTATCCATTTCTGAATTTTTACAATCAGTCCTGTTGCACAATCTGTATCCCTTCAGCTCCAATTACCCAATATCTACTCTATTTGTATTTTCTGATGACCTCTGTTCTTAACTGAAATTATCCAAGTTCATTCATTAATATCAGTGAAACCATAGGGTGTTTGTCCTTTTGTTTCTGGTTAATCTCACTCAGAATAATTTTCTCAAGGCCTATCCACATTGTTACATGCTTCATAACTTTATTCTGTAATATATGTAATATTCCATTGTATATATATAACACAGCTTGTTTAGCCACTCCTTTGTTGATGGATATTTAGGCTGTTTCCATCTGTTGGCAATAGTAAATAATGCTGCTGTAAACATTCGTGTGTCAATGTCCATTTGTATCCTTGCCTTCATGTCCTCTGAATAGATACCTAGGAATGGTATTGCTGGATCATATGGCAATTCTATACTTAGCTTCCTGAGGAACCACCTAACTGCCTTCCATAGCAGTTGTACCATTTGACATTCCCACCAACTGTGGATAAGTATGCCTCTTTTTCCATACCCTCTCCAGCACTTGTCGTTTTATTGATAATGGCTATCCTAGTGGGTGTGAGAAGACACCTCATTGTGATTTTGATTTGCATTTCCCTAATAGCCAGGGAAGTTGAGCATCTTTCATGTGGCTTTAAGCCATTTGTATTTCCTCTTCTGAGAAGTGTCTATTCATGTCTTTTGCCCATTTTGTAAGTGGGCTGTTTGTCTTTTTGCTGTTAAGTTGAACAATCTCTTTATATATTCTGGATACTAGAACCTTAGCTGATATGTTGCTTCCAAATATTGTCTCCCATTGTGTAGGATGTCTTTTTACTTTCTTGATAATGCTCTTTGATGCACAGAAGTGTTTAATTTTGAGGAATTCCCATTTGTCTATTTCCTTCATCAAAGCTTATGCTTTGGGTGTGAGAGCTAGGAAATCATCTCCTATTACAAATTGTATAAGATATTTCCCTACATTTTCTTCTAAAAGTTTTATTACATCTAATGTTTTGGTTTTCGATCCATTTTGAGTTAATTTTTGTACAGGGTGTGAGATATGTATCTTCTTTCATCCATTTGCATGTGGATATACAGTTCTTCAAGCACCATTTATTGAAGAGAGTTTTCTGTCCCAGGTGAGTTGGTTTGACTGCCTTATCAAAGATCAGTTGTTCATAGATGAGATGGTCTATGTCTGAACCCTCTATTTGATTCCATGGGCCAGTGTATCTATCTTATGCCAAACTATGCTGTTTGACCACCATCACTTCATAATACACCTTAAAGTCGGGTGGTGTGAGACCTCCAACTTCATTTTTCTTTTTCAGGATATTTTTTAGCTATTCGGGACACTCTGCCCTTCCAGATAAATTTGGTTATTGGTTTTGCTATTACTATTTCTAAGTTTTGGGGATTTTAATTGATTTTGCATTGAATCGATAAATCAATTTAAGTAGAATTGACATCTTAACTATATTTAGTCTCCCAATCCATGAACACGGTACACCTTTCCATTTATTTAGGTCTTCTGTGATTTCTTTTAGCAGTTTCTTGTAGTTGTCTTTATATAGACCTTTTGTAAATTTATTCCTAAATATTTTATTCTTTTGATTGCAATTGTAAATGGATTTTTTTCTTGATTTCCCCCTTCAATTGCTCATTACTAATGTATAGAAACACTAAACGTTTTTTTTATTTATTTTTATTTATTTATTTATTTATTTTAATTAACAGAAAAAAGAAATTAACCCAACATTTAGAAATCACACCATTCTACATATGCAATCAGTAATTCTTAACATCATCATATAGATGCATGATCATCTTTTCTTAGTACATTTACATCGGTTTAGAAGAACTAGCAACACAACAGAAAAAGATATAGAATGTTAATATAGAGAAAAAATAAAAATAATAATAATAGTAAAAAAAAAAAAACCTATAGCTCAGATGCAGCTTCATTCAGTGTTTTAACATGATTACTTTATAATTAGGTATTATTGTGCTGTCCATTTTTGAGTTTTTGTATCTAGTCCTGTTGCACAGTCTGTATCCCTTCAGCTCCAATTACCCATTATCTTACTGTTTCTAACTCCTGCTGGACTCTGTTACCAATGACATATTCCAAGTTTATTTTCGAATGTCAGTTCACATCAGTGGGACCATACAGTATTTGTCCTTTAGTTTTTGGCTAGATTCACTCAGCATAATGTTCTCTAGGTCCATCCATGTTATTACATGCTTCATAAGTTTATTCTGTCTTAAAGCTGCATAATATTCCATCGTATGTATATACCACAGTTTGTTTAGCCACTCATCTGTTGATGGACATTTTGGCTGTTTCCATCTCTTTGCAATTGTAAATAAGGCTGCTATAAACATTGGTGTGAAATGTCCATTTGTGTCTTTGCCCTTAAGTCCTTTGAGTAGATACCCAGCAATGGTATTGCTGGGTCGTATGGCAATTCTATATTCAGCTTTTTGAGGAACCGCCAAACTGCCTTCCACAGTGATTGCACCATTTGACATTCCCACCAACAGTGGATAAGTGTGCCTCTTTCTCCGCATCCTCTCCAGCACTTGTCATTTTCTGTTTTGTTGATAATGGTCATTCTGGTGGGTGTGAGATGATATCTCATTGTGGTTTTGATTTGCATTTCTCTAATGGCCAGGGACATTGAACATCTCTTCATGTGCCTTTTGGCCATTTGTATTTCCTCTTCTGAGAGGTGTCTGTTCAAGTCTTTTTCCCATTTTGTAATTGGGTTGACTGTCTTTTTGTTGTTGTTGAGTTGAACAATCTCTTTATAAATTCTGGATATTAGACCTTTATCTGATATGTCATTTCCAAATATTATCTCCCATTGTGTAGGCTGTCTTTCTACTTTCTTGATGAAGTTCTTTGATGCACAAAAGTGTTTAATTTTGAGGAGCTCCCATTTATTTATTTATTTCCTTCTTCAGTGCTCTTGCTTTAGGTTTAAGGTCCATAAAACCACCTCTAATTGTAAGTTTCATAAGATATCTCCCAACATTTTCCTCTAACTGTTTTATGGTCTTAGACCTAATGTTTAGATCTTTGATCCATTTTGAGTTAACTTTTGTATAGGGTGTGAGATATGGGTTTTCTTTCATTCTTTTGATATGGATATCCAGTTCTCTAGGCACCATTTATTGAAGAGACTGTTCTGTCCCAGGTGAGTTGGCTTGACTGCCTTATCAAAGATCAAATGTCCATAGATGAGAAGGTCTATATCTGAGCACTCTATTCGATTCCGTTGGTCGATATATCTATCTTTATGCCAATACCATGCTGTTTTGACCACTGTGGCTTGCCTTAAAGTCAGGCAGCACGAGACCTCCAGCTCCATTTTTTTTCTTCAAGATGTTTTAGCAATTCGGGGCACCCTGCCCTTCCAGATAAATTTGCTTATTGGTTTTTCTATTTCTGAAAAATAAGTTGTTGGGATTTTGATTGGTATTGCACTGAATCTGTAAATCAATTTAGGTAGGATTGACATCTTAACTATATTTCATCTTCCAATCCATGAACATGGTATGCCCTTCCATCTATTTAGGTCTTCTGTGATTTCTTTTAACAGTTTTTTGTAGTTTTCTTTATATAGGTTTTTTGTCTCTTTAGTTAAATTTATTCCTAGGTATTTTATTCTTTTAGTTGCAATTGTAAATGGGATTCTTTTCTTGATTTCCCCCTCCGCTTGTTCATTACTAGTACATAGAAATGCTACAGATTTTTGAATGTTGATCTTGTAACCTGCTACTTTGCTGTACTCATTTATTAGCTCTAGTAGTTTTGTTGTGGATTTTTCCAGGTTTTCAACGTATAGTATCACATCGTCTGCAAACAGTGATAGTTTTACTTCTTCCTTTCCAATTTTGATGCCTTGTATTTCTTTTTCTTGTCTAATTGCTCTGGCTAGAACCTCCAACACAATGTTGAATAATAGTGGTGATAGTGGACATCCTTGTCTTGTTCCTGATCTTAGGGGAAAGTTTTCAATTTTTCCCCATTGAGGATGATATTAGCTGTGGGTTTTTCATATATCCCCTCTATCATTTTAAGGAAGTTCCCTTGTATTCCTATCTTTTGAAGTGTTTTCAACAGGAAAGGATGTTGAATCTTGTCAAATGCCTTCTCTGCATCAATTGAGATGATCATGTGATTTTTCTGCTTTGATTTGTTGATATGTTGTATTACATTAATTGATTTTCTTATGTTGAACCATCCTTGCATACCTGGAATGAATCCTACTTGGTCATGATGTATAATTCTTTTAATGTGTTGTTGGATACGATTTGCTAGAATTTTATTGAGGATTTTTGCATCTATATTCATTAGAGAGATTGGTCTGTAGTTTTCTTTTTTGCAATATTTTTGCCTGGTTTTGGTATGAGGGTGATGTTGGCTTCATAGAATGAATTAGGTTGTTTTCCCTCCACTTTGATTTTTTGAAGAGTTTGAGGAGAGTTGGTACTAATTCTTTCTGGAATGTTTGTTAGAATTCACATTTGAAGCCGTCTGGTCCTAGACTTTTCTTCTTAGGAAGCTTTTGAATGACCTAATTCAATTTCTTTACTTGTGATTGGTTTGTTGAGGTCATCTATGTCTTCTTGAGTCAAAGTTGGTTGTTCATGTCTTTCCAGGAACCTGTCCATTTCATCTAAATTGTTGTATTTATTAGCGTAAAGTTGTTCATAGTATCCTGTTATTACCTCCTTTAGTTCTGTGAGGTCAGTAGTTATGTCTCCTCTTCCATTTCTGATCTTATTTATTTGCATCCTCTCTCTTCTTCTTTTTGTCATTCTTGCTAAGGGCCCATCAATCTTATTGATTTTATCATAGAACCAACTTCTGGTCTTATTGATTTTCTCTATTGTTTTCATGTTTTCAATTTCATTTATTTCTGCTCTGATCTTTGTTATTTCTTTCCTTTTGCTTGCTTTGGGATTAGTTTGCTGTTCTTTCTCCAGTTCTTCCAAGTGGACAGTTAATTCCTGCATTTTTGCCTTTTCTTCTTTTCTGATATAGGTATTTAGGGCAATAAATTTCCCTCTTAGCACTGCCTTTGCTGCGTCCCATAAGTTTTGACATGTTGTGTTTTCATTTTCATTCACCTCGAGGTATTTGCTAATTTCTCTTGCAATTTCTTCTTTGACCCACTCGTTGTTCAAGAGTGTGTTGTTGAGCCTCCACATATTTGTGAATTTTCTGGCACTCTACATATTATTGATTTCCAACTTCATTCCTTTATGATCCGAGAAAGTGTTGTGTATGATTTCAATCTTTTTAAATTTGTTAAGACTTGCTTTGTGACCCAGCATATGGTCTATCTTTGAGAATGATCCATGAGCACTTGAGAAAAAGGTGTATCCTGCTGTTGTGGGATGTAATGTCTTATAAATGTCTGTTAAGTCTAGCTCATTTATTGTAATATTCAGATTCTCTATTTCTTTATTGATCCTCTGTCTAGATGTTCTGTCCATTGATGACAGTGGTGAATTGAAGTCTCCAACTATTATGGTATATGTGTCTATTTCCCTTTTCAGTGTTTGCAGTGTATTCCTCACGTATTTGGGGCATTCTGGTTTGGTACATAAATATTTATGATTGTTATATCTTCTTGTTGAATTGTTCCTTTTATTAGTAGATAGTGTCCTTCTTTGTCTCTTTTAACTGTTTTACATTTGAAGTCTAATTTGCTGGATATTAGTATAGCCACTCCTGCTCTTTTCTGGTTGTTATTTGCATGAAATATCTTTTCCCAACCTTTCACTTTCAACCTATGTTTATCTTTGGGTCTAAGATGTGTTTCCTGTAGACAGCATATGGAAGGATTCTGTTTTTTAATCCATTCTGCCAGTCTATGTCTTTTGATTGGGGAATTCAGTCCATTAACATTTAGTGTTATTACTGTTTGGATAATATTTTCCTCTACCATTTTGCCTTTTGTATTATATATATCATATCTGACTTTCCTTCTTTCTACACTCTTCTCCATACCTCTCTCTTCTGTCTTTTCGGTTCTGACTCTAGTGCTCCCTTTAGTATTTCTTGCAGAGCTGGTCTCTTGATCACAAATTCTCTCAGTGACTTTTTGTCTGAGAATGTTTTAATTTCTCCCTCATTTTTGAAGGACAATTTTGCTGGATATAGAAGTCTTGGTTGGCAGTTTTTCTCTTTTAGTAATTTAAATATATCATCCCACTGTCTTCTAGCTTCCATGGTTTCTGCTGAGAAATCTACACATAGTCTTACTGGGTTTCCCTTGTATGTGATGGATTGTTTTTCTCTTGCTGCTTTCAAGATCCTCTCTTTCTCTTTGACCTCTGACATTCCAACTAGTAAGTGTCTTGGAGAACGCCTATTTGGGTCTAATCTCTTTGGGGTGCGCTGCACTTCTTGGATGTAATTTTAGGTCTTTCATAAAAGTTGGGAAATTTTCAGTGATAATTTCTTCCATTAGTTTTTCTCCTCCTTTTCCCTTCTCTTCTTCTTCTGGGACACCCACAACACATATATTTTTGCGGTTCATATTATCCTTGAGTTCCCTGATACCCTGTTCAAATTTTTCCATTCTTTTCCTGATAGTTTCTGTTTCTTTTTGGAATTCAGATGTTCCATCCTCCAAATCACTAATTCTATCTTCTGTCTCTTTAAATCTATCATTGTAGGTATCCATTGTTTTTTCCATCTTTTCTACTTTATCCTTCACTTCCATAAGTTCTGTGATTTGTTTTTTCAGTTTTTCTATTTCTTCTTTTTGTTCAGCCCATGTCTTCTTCATGTCCTCCCTCAGTTTATCGATTTGGTTTTTGAAATGGTTTTCCATTTCTGTTCATATATTCAGCATTAGTTGTCTCAGCTCCTGTATCTCATTTGAACTATTGGTTTGTTCCTTTGACTGGGCCATATTTTCAATTTTCTGAGTGTTATCCGTTGTCTTCTGCTGGCGTCTGGGCATTTAGTCAGATTTCCCTGGGTGTTGGTCCCAACAAGTTGATAGATTTTTCTGTGAAATCTCTGGGTTCTGTTTTTCTTATCCTGCCCAGTAGGTGGTGCTCATGGCACACGTTTGTCTGCGGGTCCCACCAGTAAAAGGTGCTGTGGGTCCTTTAACTTTGCAAAACTCTCACCGTGGGGGAGATTCGCCAGCCGAAGCAGCTTGGAAGAGTGCCAGCCAGCCTGGGGGTCAGAACGTGGGGAGGGTCGTCGGCCGCCGCAGCCCGTGAGAGTGCCTGTCCGAATTTCCTAGTTGGCCTGGGGCGCCAAGCATGGCGGGAGGGCTCCAGCTGCTGCGGCCCAGGAGAATGCACCTTTCCCAGCCAGACCCGGGAGTCACATGTTTGGAAGGGACCCCCCCCCCCCGGTCACCATTCTCCATGGCCTGGTGATTTCCGATCCAATTCTCTCAGTTGGTCTGGGGGGCCGTGCATGGTGGGGGCGCCAGCCACCGTGGCTTGAGGGGACTGCCCAATTGTCTCAGCTGGCCTGGGAAGGAGGAAGGGAGGGACTCCGGCCGCTTGCTGCCCTGCTCGGGAAAGCCCGCGCCCCTCGGCGATCTCACCGGAGCGGGTTCTCTCAGCCAGTCAGCCATTCCAGGATGGGGTACACTGTCTTTTTTATCTCTGTTGTGGCTCCAGGAGCTGTTCTGTATCGTTTTTACTCCCCTAGTAGCTGTTCTGGGGGAGGAATTAAGATCCGCGCATCTTACTAAGCAGCCATCTTCTCCGAAAGTCCCACTACAGGTTTTTGAGTGTTGATCTTGTAACCTGCCACTTTGCTGTACTCATTTATTAGCTCTAGTAGCTTTGCTATGGATTTTTCATTTTCAACATGTAGTATCATATCGTCTGGAAACAGTGAGTGTTTTACATCTTCCTTTCCAATTTTGATCCCTTGTATTTCTTTTTCTTGTCTAATTGCTCTGGCTAGAACTGCCAACACAATGTTGAATAACAATGGTGACAGAGGACATCTTTCCTTTATTCCTGATCTTAGGGAGAAAGATTTCAGTTTTTCCCCATTGAGGATGATGTTGGCTGCGGATTTTTCATATATTCCCTTTATCATGTGGAGGAAGTTCCCTTCTATTCCTATCTTTTGAAATGTTTTCAACAAGAACAGTTGTTGAATTTTGTCAAATGCCTTTTCTGCATCAATTGAGATGATCATGTGGTCTTTCTGCTTTTATTTGTTGATATTGTGTTCTATATTAATTGATTTTAACTATATTCTATGACTATCTTCTCATCTCCATGGTTTCTGCTGAGAAATCTATGCATAGTCTTATTGAGCTTCCCTTGTATGTAATGGATTGCTTTTCTCTTGCTGCTTTCAAAATTCTTTCTCTTCGATATCTGACATTCTAATTAGTAAGTGTCTTGGAGTTAGTCTATTTGGATCTATTCTGTTTAGGGCATGCTGGAATTCTTGGATCCATAATTTTAAGTCTTCCATAAGAGTTGGGAAATTATCAGTGATAATTTCTTCCACTAGTCTTTCTCCTCCTTTTCCTTTCTCTTCTCTTTCTGGGATACCCACAACACATGTATTCATGCACTTCATGTTGTCATTCAGTTTCCTGAGTCCCTGCTCATATTTACCATTCTCTTCCCTATATGTTTTTTAACTTGTTGGGTTTCAGATATCCCATACTCCAGTCCACTAATCCTATCTTCTGCCTCTGAAAATATAACATTGTTAAGTTTCCATTTTTTTAATCTGTTCTACTGTGCCTTTGATTCCCATTAGTTCTATGATTTGTTTTTTCAGACTTTCTATTTCTTCTTTCTGTTTGCCCCTTGCCTTCTTTATATTCTCCCTCAATTTGTTGATTTGATTTTGATGATATTTTCCATGTTTGTTTGAACATCCTGAATCAATTGTTTCAACTCCTGTATCTCATCTGAATTGTTGGTTTGTTCCTTTGACTGGGCCACATCCTCAATTTTCCTAGAATGATTTGTTATTTTTTTGCTGGCATCTAGGCATTTAATTTCCTTAAATAATTTATTCTGGAGATTGTTTTCACTCTTTTACCTAGGATTTTCCTGCAGGAGTGCCTCGTTCTCTAATTGTTGTTTGACATTCAGTTCAGCTTATTCTAGACCTCTAGCTTATGTTTTGTTCAATGGATCAGAATTTTTCATTTCTTGCTTTCTTGTCTCTTGCCCTGCCTGTATATGTCCCCCCTCCTTTTTTTTTCCTTAGGAGACTCTACTTAGGCATTATAGTACCCAGTCAAATTTTCTCAGACCAGATTGGTCTCTCTCAGGAGGAAAGAGTCACCTGCATCAGTTTTCCCTGAGGGTGAGACCCAGCAGGTCGACAGATTTTCCTATGAAGCCTCTAGACTTTGTGTTTTTCCTATCCCATCCAGTATGTGGTGCATGTCTGTCTGCAGGTCCCACCAGCATGAAGTGATGTGGTACCTTTAACTTCAGCAAACTCTTGCTGCCAGGGGCCTGGTTGAGACAGAGGAAAGCTTGTAGGCCGGCTTTAATTGCTTCAGTTTTAAAGACCCTGGGGTCTGAATGGCTTGTGGGAGGTACAAACTGGGCCCCACCCCTCTCTTAGGGAAGGCACAGCCCACAGAGAATTGCCTCCTTTCACCTGACCAGAGTCTTTGTCTCTCAGACAAGCTTAATTGCACCCATGCCTGGGGCAGTTGGAGCATAGGAGCAGTTAAACCATAGAAACAAAGGAAAAAAAAATCCTTTTCAGAGCAGTACCCCTGTTCCTTAGGTTTGTTAATCTAGAACTTAAGTTGGTACATTGCTCCAGGTCCTATGTGCCCCCTCCTTATCCCGAAATCCTCTTTTTTTAAAATCCTGTGTCAGCCTTGCCCTCTTTGCACTGGGGCAAAAACCAATAACTTTAGCTTTCATGTGAGGTTTAGCTGAGCTGGAGGTTTATTTTTATTAGTCAGAATTTGTTAATTAATTCCACAATTGGAGCTTGGTTGAGCTCAGCCCCTTGTTTCTTTCCTTTCCCCTCTGGGAACCAGCCCATGGGAGAAGGGTGCCAGCCTCTGCAGCTTAGGGGACTCATGGTTCTGGGTGGGATCACAGCTGGTCTAGCTTGTCCAGATCGGTGTATACTGTATGTCTGGTCACTGATGTGGCCCCAGCAGCTGTTCTGTACTGTTCCTGGCCATTTATTAGCTTCTCTGGAGGACGAACTAAATTCCACACCTCATTAAGCCACCTCCTTGTCCTCACTCAAGTCTCCTTTCTTGATAAAACTACCTAGAAGTTAATAAATAGAAGTAAATTTCCTCAACATCATAAAGGGCATATATAAAAACCCTCACAGCTAACATTATACTGAATTGTGAAAGACTGGAAGCTTTCTCTCTAAGATCTGGAACAAGACAATGATGCCCACTGTCATTACTGCTATTCAACATTGTTGTAGACGCTCCTGCTAGAACAGTTAGGTGAGAAAGCTAAATAAAAAGCATCCAAACTGGAAAGGAAGAAGTAAAAACTTGTACTCCTTGCAATTGACATGATACTAAATACAGAAAGTTCCCCCAAAAGTGTGATAAAGCTACCTGAGATAATAAAAGAGTTCCAGCAAAGTGAATACAAGATCGATATGCAAAACTAAAAATTGTTTATATCCAGTAGTAATGAACTCTATAGAGAGGAAGTCAAGAAAAAATCCAATTTATAATAGTGACTGAAAAAATCAAATATCTGGGAATAAATCTAAACAAGGATATAAAGGAATTATACATAGAAAACTGCAAAACACTGCTGAAAACAATCAAAGAAAACTTAAACAAGTAGAATAACATCCCTTGTTCATTGGTTGAAAGATTAAATATTGTTAAGGATTCAATTCTATCCAAATTGATTTACCAATTTACCCAAATTGAATGCCAATCAAAATTCCAACAGTCTACTTTTCAGAAATGGAAAAGCCAATTTTCAAATTTATTTAGAAGGGTAAGGGACCCCAAATAGAAAAAAAAAACTTTGTAAAAAAGAATGATGGTGGAGGACTCACAGTTCCTGATCTTAAAGCATATTACAAAGCTACCATGCTCAAACAGCATGGTAATTGCATAAAGACAGATATACTGGCCAACAGAATCAAATTGAGAGTCCAGAAATATATCATTGCATCTATGGCCAACTGATATTTTGCAAGACCTCCAATTCCACTCATCTGGGGGAGAATAGTCTTTTCAACAAATGATGCTTTGAGAACTGGATAACAGTGTGCAAAAGAATGAAAGAGGGCCCCTATCTCACAACATATACAAAATTTAACTCAAAAGTGGATTAAAGACCTAAATATAAGGGACAGGATCATAAACTACCAGAATAAAATATAGGGAACCATCTTTATGATCTTTTGGTAGGCAATGATTTCTTAGACTTTATACCCAAAACACAAGCAACAAAAGAAAAAAAGTAGATGAATGAGACTTCCTCAAAATTAAAAAAAAAATGCATTTCAAAGAACTTTGTCAAGGAACTGGAAAGGAAACTTACTAAATGGGGGAAAATATTTTCAAAACCACATATCCAATAAAGGATTAATATTCAGAATATATAAAGAAATAATGCAACTCAACAATAAAAAACAAGCAACCCAATTTTAAAATGGCAAAAGACTTCAAATAGATATCTTTTCCAAAAAAGGAAATGCAAATGGCACATGAAAATATGCTCAGCCTCACTAGCTATTAGGGAGATGAAAATCAAGCCCATGATGAGGTATCATTTCACACCTACTAGAATGGTCACTATTGAAAAAACAGAAAACTACAAGTGTTGGAGAGGATGTGTAGAATTAGGAACACATTCATTGCATGTCTGTGATGGTCCAGCTGCTGTGGAGGACAGTTTAGCAGTTCCTCAGGAAGCTGAGTATAGAATTGTCATTTGATATGGCAATCTCACTACTAGTTATATAACTGAAAGCAGGGACTCAAACAGACTTTTGCACCATGATGTTTATAGCGGCATTATAAATGCTTGCCGAAAGATGGAAGCAACCAAAGTGTACATCAGCTGATGAGTAGATAAACAAAATGTGTTACATATATATACATAATTGTATTCAGCTGTAAGAAATAATTAAGTCCTGATGCATGAAACAACATGGATGAATCTTGAGGACATTATGTTCAGTGAAATAAGCTGGGTACAAAAGGACCAGTAGTGCATGATCTCACTGATACAAATTAATTATAGCAAGCAAACTCATAGAATTAGAACCTAGAATATAGGTTACTAGGGGATAGAATGAGGGTAGAGAATAGGAAGCTGTTGCTTAATTTATGCAGAATTTATATTTAGGTTGATTTTGAATGTTCAGAAATAGATAATAGTGACGGTAGCACATTATTGTGAGTGTGATTAACAGTACTGAATTACATTTGTGAATGTGTTTGAAGAGATGTTTGGGTTATGTGTTTTACTAGAAGGAAAAAATAGAAGGTAAACATGGGACTGTATAATACAGGGAACTGTGTTGTTGATGACGGACTTTGGTTAATAGTACAAATATAATAATGTTCTTTCATGAATTATAACAAATGCACAACAATAACACAAGGTGTTAAAATAGGGTACTGTTAATTATGGACAATAGTTAAAGGAATATTTTAATGTTCTTTCATCAATTGTAACAAAAGTAACATTAATGCAAAGTGTCAATAATAGGCAGAAATACGAGAACATTGAATTTTTTACATGACTTTTGTATAAACCTACAAATACTCTAATTAAAACAACAATTTAAAAGACATCATGCTAAGTGAAATAATTCAGACCCAAAAACTGCATATTGATTCCACTTGCATGAAATGTAAATAAAAATAAATTTCAAGAGACAGAAATTGATTAGTTGTTATGTAGGGGTGGGGAAGGATAGACAGATTGAGAGGTGACTGTTGAAGATTTTGGGGTTTTTCTTTTTGGAGTAATGAAACCGGACTAAAATTGATTGAGGTGATAAAAACCATTGATTATACACTTTGGATGGATTTATGGCATATGAATATGTCTTAATAAAACTGCTTAAAATAAATTTATCACTTTAAGTTGACAATTCTGTAACATTAAATACATTGACAATATTTTGCAGTTTTCACCAATATTTATAAATTTTTTTCACCATTCCAAACTGAAATCCATATCCATTAAGCTATAACTCCCCTTTCCCCTCCCCTCTATATAACTCCCTGCCACAGTAAATACTATTCTGCTTTCAGTCTCTATGGATTTACTTATTCTGATTTTTTCATATAAAATGAATAATACACAATTTGTAGCTTTATGTCATTTTATTTCACTCAAACTTCAAGGGTCATCGAAGTTGTAGTATATACCAGCACTCTATTTGTCTTTCTGGCTGAATAATGTTCCACTGTGTGTGTGCGTATATATATATATATATATAGCCTTTTTGCTTATCCATTCATTTGTTCATGGACACTTGTTTTTCCCCCTACCTTTTGACTATATTGAATAATGCTGCAATGAAAATTTGCATACAAATATCTGTCTGTGTCCTTGATTTCAATTATTTTAAGTATATACCTAAGAGTGGAATTGCTGAGTCATAAGGTAATTCTGTATTTCTTTTTCTGAGTAATTTCCAAGCCATTTCCACAGTAGCTACACCATTTTACCTAGTGGGTAAGAAGTGTTATCTCATTGTATGGTTTTTTTTTTTTTTTTTTTTTTTTGGCATAGGCAAACTCCAGGAATTGATCCCAGATCTCTGGCATGGCAGGTGACAATTCTGCCACTGATCATTATGTTTCTCTGATGTCTAACTTCATTAAGCTTCATACTTACAAGTGTGCACACCCACAAGAGTGGATTAAGTTTAAGAACATATTTTTCTGGGATACATAGCTCTAAACCACCAAAAATCTAATGAAAAAATTAAATGAAATTGATTAGTTAATAAAGGACAAACAAAGAAGGAAAGTGGAATAATACATAGTTACTGATAGAAAATAAGTAGACGGATGGTAGATTTAAGTTCTCAACTATATCAATAACATATTAAAAGGGAATGGTCTAAACGTTCCATTTAAAAATCAGAGTGCTTCAAATTGGACAAAAAGCCAGACCCAATTTCATGCTGCATACAAGTAACTTACTTTAAATGAATTAATACATGAGGGCACAAGGAGGTTGAAAGCTTTAATTAATGAACAAAGAAAAATTATGGTAGCATCATCCAAAAAGAAGTCTGAATGACTGCTCTAATATCAAAGGAGATTTTTTATCCCAATGATAACAATGGTTATTTCTTAATGATAAAAGTCACTTCATCAAGGGGACATAAAAATCCTAAATACATGCACCTAATAACAGAACTTAAAAATACTTGGAGCAGAAACTGATAGAACTGCCAAATAGAAAAACCTTTAATTATAGTTAGGAAGGTCCATGGCCCACTCTCAATTGTTCATAGAACAGATAGAAAGAAAATCAATAAAAATATAGACCAGAATAATAGCATCAACTAACTTGACCTAACAGACATTTATAAAACTCTACCCTACAGCAGCAGAATACCGTTTTTGCTTTTTTTAAAAAAAAAATATACAAAACATTTACCAAGGTGCCCATATTCCAGCTCATAAAACAAATTCTAATAAATTTTTAACATTATCCAAATCACATTAAAAAAAAGAAACCTTACATGATAGAACATAAAAAGACGTCATTCTTCAGTAAATAAAGTAGCTGTGGAGTGAGGGAACAAATCTGAACGGGGTATAATGCAAAAACAGAAGCACAGTGCAGACGGAATTGTGAGGTAAAAGAATTTTCCTTAGGGGCAAATATATTCACACTTCCCTTTAAACAGATAGAGGAGCTGAAGATGTAGTAGTCATCACAGAGAGGAGAAAATGAATGTGGTAAGATCCCAATTCCATTGGAGAGAATCCTGGTCCCTCTGTAACAGGACAGTAAAACGAGATCTTCTTCCCTCCTCTTCATGTCCCCACCTTTGAAGGAGCATTAATTACAAAGTATCATTTGTGAGTCTTAGGAGAAATTTACTAGTGTCTTAGGGGGAGGTACATGGAAATTTGAGCTTTTGCTTTTCTTCCATCTTAAATGACCAGCTTAATTCTTTTATCTATTTATTTTTTTAATTGTGGATTATAACACATACAAAAAACCAATAAATTTTAAGTACATTTTAACAAGTAGTTATACAATAGATTCTAAAGTTTGGTATAGGTTACAGTTTCATTATTTTTCATTTTTTCCTTCTCGCTGCTCTGAGGCACTAGAGATCAAAATAAATATCTACGTAATGATTTAGCAGTCATACTCATTTAGTAAATCCTATCTCTTCTGTTATATTCCTCCTTCTCGTTTTCCTTTGTTGTGAAAAATAACATATATACAAAAAAAAACAGTAAATTTCAAATTATATCTCAGCAATTAGTTGTAGAACAGATTTGGTATGGGTTACAATTCCACAATTTTAGGTTTTTAGTTCTAGCTGCTCAATGACACTGGAGACTAAAATAAATATCCATATAACAATTCAGCATTTATACTCATTTGTTAAACCTTTGGGTTTAACAAAACCTCTGATCTTTCTCCCACTCTTTAGGGGTATTTGTGCTATGCCCATTCTAACTTTTTCATGTTGGAAGGGGCTGTCAATAACATGGGATGGAGGATAGAACTAGCTGATGTTCTGGAGACTCTGGCCCCTTTGCATTTCAGGACTTATCTGGTCCAAGGACACATCTGGAGGTCGTAGGTTTCTAGAAAGTTACCCTAGTACATGGAACCTTTGTAAAATCTTATATAGTGCTCTAGATATTCTTTAGGATTGGCAGGAATGGTTTTGATTGGGCCAATTATGACAGGGAGCAACATCTAACTGAAGCATGCGTGAAAGTGACCTCCAGTGTAGCCTATCGACTCTATTTGAACTCTCTCTGTCACTGATACCTTATTTGTTACACTTTCCCCGCCTTCAGTTTAATTCTTAATCTCATCAAAAAGCCTCAAAACTAAACTATCCTGCTACTTCTAAAAACTTCTTTTCAGAACTCCTAATGTTTCAAATCATTGTGACTCACATTTTGTGATATTCGTTAATTATTATAGGTGAATTACTCTTTTAAAACATTCCCATAAGGCAACACCTTGGGATATTTCATATGAAAAATGGCAGCCATGATTTACCTTTTCAGAATGGTTTAACTCCATTGACCCTTTCAGGACAATGTGTTAACCTAACGTGAACCAAATATTTACCCAGCCAACAGACAGAGTTAAGCTATGGAGATCAGTATCTAGATCAGTTCTGGAGTTTCAGTTCTCCTGAAGTGTCACCAATTGATCCTGATGCTGTCATTTTGCTGTTTAAGCACTTTTCCCAATGCAAACCTGAGAAAGTCGGGTTTATCTTGCAGGAATAGAAAACTACCTTATTTGGTCATATTGACTGACTTCTCATGTGCTGGAATGTGGTGGATCCACAGCTCCGGGAATAAACTTTGGTAAGTTCAGCTCAAAGTGAAGACCTTATTTCAAGGTTTTCCCACCACCCCTTACTTATGTACACTTTTTGCCCAGTACTCTACATATTTAGAGAAGAATAAAGAACAGTGATTATTTATAAGAAGGGATATTTTGAGGATACCTTGCGAATTTTCAGCAAAGCGATATAGTGTGTTTTCTCCTAAGTGAGAGCCTGACAAGGAGTCTCTTGTGCCAGCAGCAGGGCTGCCATACATGGCATAGCTTACATCTGCAGAGGGAATTTTGCTTTTATGTAATTCACTTAAAATGGCCACTCAGCTGTGCCTCACTTATAAAATAATTTTTCTCACTCAGCCCAACTGAAAACTTTTTTTACTAAAATGAATATATACATTTTATACAAACCATTTATCTATATTCTTAAGTAACTGTTTAATACACATGGAAAAGCTCCCTTTCCCCCATTTCCTTTTAGGCCAGCAAAATTGACTCCAATTTATTTTCATGCTCTCATAAAGGAAGTCAAATGGCATAAGAAAATAATTCTCCATTTTTAAGTAGGGAGAAATATATGCTAAGACTGCATAATACAAAGGCACAAAAATGGTCAAATTTCAATTAATTACCAAAAAGTTGATGAGATGTACCATATACCTTTAATCAATGTACTCATGGATTATTTTCCTTCAATAAAAAATGAATGAAGATGGGTATAGAAAGCCTATCTTGTGAAGTCATATTATTACAGACTATAAAGAATATGCAGATAGTGCAGAGTACACGAACTGTTTCAGATCGGGGTTTTAATCTCTGCTTGGTTATGCAGTACGTATGTTATCATGGAGAAGTCACTGTACACATCTGAGCCTAGGTTTCTTCATCTGTACCTAGGCTTAATAGAAGGATTAAATGATGTAATGGAAGTAAAGTTGTTCAGGTTAGTTTCATTCTATCCCATTTTTCTAGAATATATGTGAAAATATTAAGGATATTTGTAGGGTAGGACTAACGCATATGGAATAAGATCATCTTTCCAAAGCGACATATAAATGTAGGAATTGAGATGGTAAGACCAGGGACTTTGGTGGCAGGAGGGCCTCTGTGGGAGCATCTGGGTCCTGTCTGTTATTTGGAGATCACTAAATATAACTGGGATAAGCTCTTAGTCAGTGGTGGTTGATTCTATAGTAAAGAGGAGCACGATTTAGGCTGAAGGAGGAGGGAATGGTTTTGTGCCAGAAGAAAGATTTAAACTAAACCTTGGAGGATTTTCAGCATTTGACAGATATGGGAGAAGAAAGCAGTATTAATAGGAGGTAAAGCCTAAGCCAGCCAGTGGAGGTGTAAATGTTTAAACCCTTAGGTTCTCACTGTTTGTCTCTGGAAACCTAGTGCGAAGTTTGGGTTGATTTTTCGCATGCATATGCCTCCATTGGGCAACAATGCAGTCACATTCTGCTTGTAAAACCCAATTGTTGAATTTTCAGGAATTTTGTGAGCTAGATGGTAACCATCTGTAGTTAGAAATCAACCAGAATTGGAGTTTTAGAGTTTGGCAAACCCCACAAATCAGAATTACTTTTTATGTTTGTGTTCTCTTTTACTCTGGAGAGCTGATTTTTAAACATTTATACCACAGCTGTGATGTCTGGGGAGCAGTGAGAGATGGAGATATTTATAGAAAATTTAAGATTTATGAGCGTTTTTAAATATCCCATTTTTGTTCAGTCTGTGATTTTATAAAACATGACCTGCTCATCTATATTTCGTATGAGCACATATATCAGTATTATTGCTTTTATTGGAAAAATTACAAAAAGATTCATTCTACCCTGGAGGCCTAAGTTAAATAAATATATTACCTCATCAGCTATGGATCACAATCAGTAGAAGTCATTATGTAGGCTCATCTTGATAAGATGATTTAGTTTCCCAGCTCACAATCACATTTCTTCTTCCAAAAGTAATTTAAATCAAAGTCAATCTTTAGTTACAGCTTTGCATGAAGCAGATATGCTTCAGTTTGGGACCTTCAAAATGCTTTCTTATAATGCAGTGTTTTCTAGTAATTGTTAATGAGCTGTTTCCTGCATTTCTGAGGTCTAGGAAGAGCTTGCATTAACATCTAAAAGGCAGCTGGGTATGATATAAGAGAACTCTGGATTCAGAGTTAGCTATTAGTGGATCTGAATTCAAATTCCAACTTTGCCACTAACTTACTGATGGATCTTAAAGAGGTCTGTTTTGCTTTTTCTGAATTGGTAAACTACACTGTACTAATAGTTTCCAAACCTTACCATATGTCAGAATCACTTAGCAAACACTTTTTAAGGAAAGAGAAAAAGATGTATCCTCAAAAACAAAGTCTCTCTCCTCCATAAGACACTGATTCTTCTCACCAAGGGCAGCCACTGCTAAAGATATCTTTTATATCCCCCAGATCTTGTCTGAAAATTGAAAACTGTATGTGCATGTGTGTGTGTGTGTGAGAGAGAGAGAGAAAGAGAGAGACAGAAGTGATGGGAAGAGAAACAATTTAATAAATTTGATTCATCTTTTACTCAGTTTCAGCATACACAAATTTATTTCATCTATATTTACAAGCACTTCCCAGAATATTTTGAAGCAAATCCCAAGCATTATACTGTTTTTCAGTGTACATTGCAGTATGTATCTACAGAAAACAAGCCTCTTAAAGTTAAACAACAATACCATTATCACAGCTAAAAATCAACAATAATCCCTTAATATCACCAAATATTTAGTCATGATTTACAGTTCCACAGAGGGAACTTTTAAAAACTCAGACTTACAAGCCCTGTGCTGGGAGAGCTGAACTGAAGATGCCTACGGAGACCTCAGGAGATTATATGTTCAGAAAGCCTACCAGGTGATGATCTAAGGATCTTTCCCTGTTAAACACTTAATGGCTATAAGATGGGTGATGTAGAGATTATTTTAGGTTTGCCAGTATGTCAGAAATAAAGTTTTAAAAGTATCCAATTGCTAGTGGACTATTACAATCTTAAAAAAACAACCGAAATCTAAGGAGTGAGATGATCTGATGCCCTTTCCTAGTTAACCACTTTATGGCTATAAAATGGATAATAGAGAGATCATGTTAGGTTTGTCAGAATGTCAGATATAAAGTTAAAACAGGTATCCAATTACTAGTGTGTTATCACAATCTTAAAAAGCAACCAAAATCTCCCTTCAGAAGTTATTCAGAAGACGTTGTAAATTCTTAGATTCACTTGTTTAAATAAACCCGCTGGACATTCCAACATCCATTTCTACCATCCATATTAAAAAATTAGGTGGCTATGTTGTTTGTAGCTCCTCCAGACACATTGGAGAGTTCTACTTACCAATATAAAGCTGAAATTGTAGGTGAATAAGCAGCATTCAATTTGCAGATGGAAGGCTATATCCCGGAACCCAAGATGATGAAATGGAATGAGGACGAGGACAAATGGCCCTTGCGGCACAGCAGGGAGTGGTTAGCATCAACAACTTGGCCACAGTATAAGAACTGGCAGTGAAAAGGCCAAACTGTGTACACAGGGAAGCAGGAAAAAATCTTCATTTGTTTTATTCAAATCACTTAAGATCCAAATTGGTGATGTGGAGGTGGAGAGGCAGGAGTAGGAGGTAGCTTGATTATTTGATATGGATTTTATTTCATTTTTATTTTAAATTTATTCTTGCTTCTAATTGTTTACAATTTCCTGTCACTATTATGGAATCTATAATCTACAATTTGTACTGCTACTGAAAGCTATAAAATTTGAGGAAAAAATAGCAAATTATTTAAAATATGGACATGAAAAGATTATGAAGGAGAGAAATCAAACAATGAAGAAATAAGGTATAAAGGATGCAAAATGGAAGAAGAAACTGAAAACCAGATCCGCAAGTGCCTCAGTTGTCTTAGAGATTACTAGGAGGAGAGTGGAGTGGAGTGAGACGTTGTCAGTTTTAGAAGTCTGGGAATTTGGACTTTCATCACCACATAGGGACAGATAATGAAGTCCAAAACCTGTGCTAGGCAGAGAATTGAAACTGAAAGCATCACACAAGGCTGTCGCTTGGTAAACACTGTAAATAAGAAGAGTGAATGAGAAAAAAAATCTACCCAGGTACACAACCACACAGAAAGGAAGTTTATTTTCAATCTGCTCTCAAAATGGAATAAAGTTTTTTTTTTTTTCCAGAGAGTATATGTGCTTCATGTGGATTGGAATTCAAATGTCAACTACACCCAGGCTTCAGGAATGCTCCAAGCTAATAAATTAACAACAGATTGGTCCCATCCAGTGATACCCCTGGAAGAAGCAAGCACAAAACAAATCCTAAATCCAATTGACAATGGATAAACCCTAATGACAATGATCAGAGAGTTGTGTGTGTGTGTGTGTGTGCCCGCAGACACAACAAACAGCAAAATTTGATCCCCATGAAATTCATATATAATGGAGCTATGTAATAAAGAAGAGAAATGGTATGTTTAAAATAACTGGAGACATGAAAAAATGGAAAATGTCGGGGAAATAAAGACACTAGAAAATATTAAAAAGAAACGGTAAGGGAAGCAAATAGAATTATCTCCATCTCTTTTACTTTTTCTCTCTCTCTCACTGAGTTGCTATGACAATTATGAGAGTTAATACTTGTCATGTGCTTAGAAGAGATCTTGGCATTGAGTACTTATTAGCAATTACTGGAGTTTGGTTTTCTTCAGAAGCATGGCAGTTAATCTTAAGTAGTGATTTCAAAAGTAGCAATAGAAGCCAGGTGTCAGTGGAATAATATCTTCCAAAGGATAAGAGAAAACAACTATAAACCTCATATGCAATCCTATTTAAAAGCACATTTTGAAACCAATAAAGACTGAGACAGGTCACAAACACAGACTTCCTAGCAACCCACCTCCTACCAAAGAGTGCATTTCCATTGCAAGAAAATTGGACAAACAGAAGAAATGCAATATAAGAAGCAAAGGAACAGATAAAAATGTGAATACATAATAATAATTATTAACAGTAAAACATAATGATTAAGTTGGGGGTTACAAAAGAAATTTAGAACTAACTCTTAATTTAATGCAAAGTGGAAAGAAAAAAATAGAATCAAGTAGTCAAACTACTGTGTAAGACAGGGTAGCAGAGATATTAATTAACTATAGGATCTTATGTCAAATATGCATGCTAAGAATAAAATAAGATAGTAGAAGTGAACATTACATGTCACTAATCAAAATAAATGTGAACTGAATTTCATCAGTTAAAAACCCAAGACTACTAGATTAGATTTTTACATTTCAGCTATATATTCTTTAACAGAAGAAGAAAAGTTAAATTGTCACATCCTTGGAGGTTTTTCCTTCACCGCATTAAATCTTTAAATTATATGTTTTCACATCTGGTTTCCATGGTTTCTGAGGGGAAATTCACAGTCACTCAAATTATTTTCCCATTTCTAAAATAACTTTTTTTACCTGGTTGCTGTCAAGACTTTTTTCTTTAACTTTGGTTTACAACAGTCCAAGTATGATGTGTTTGGCTGTGCTTTGCTTTGAGTTCATTCCAGGTGTGGGTTTGCTGAGCTTCTCAAATATCTAAATTTATGACTTTCATCAAATTTAGGAAGTTTTCAGCCATTTTTTACAGTATTTTTTTTAATTAGAGAAGTTATAGGTTTACAATCATACATAAAATATAGAATTCCCATATCTCAACCTGTCATCAATACCTTCCATTGGTATGGTACATTTGTTACAATCTAAGAGCACATTTTAGTAATTATATCATAAACTATAAATCACGCTTTAACTTAGCGCAGCCATTATTTCTTGAAATATTTTTCTGCATCAATCTCTTTCTCCTAGTCCTCATGGATTCCTAGATGAAAAATGTAAGAACTTCTGGTCTGTACTACAGTTCCCTAAGGTTCTGTTCGTGTTTTTACCAATCTTTGTGTGTTTATGTAAATCTGTGTTCCTCAAATTGGATGATTTCTCTTGGCCCATCTTCAATATCATTGGCATCAATATCATCTTATATCTCTGTTATACTAATAAGCCCATCAAGTACTTTATCATTTCAGATATTGTATTTTTGTTATTAAATTTCTGTTAAAAATAATGTATGTTTTTTCATTGAAAAGTCATATCTTTCTGTTTATTTCCTTAATAATCATGATTTATATTGCATGTTTTAAAGACTTTGTCTTATAATTCAAACATCTAAAGTACCCCAGGTTTGATATTTGTTGGTTGTCATTGCCCTTGTGAGATTATGAGATTTCCCTAACTTTTGCATGTAAAGGAATTTTGGATTGTGTACTGGGAATTTTGATTATTATTTTGTGAGATTCTGATTCCAGTTAAAATCCTGAGAATATTGATTTGGGTTTATTTTGTACTGTTTTAGCAGGCAAACATCCCACTTAAGTTCAGTCTTCTACAGCTTTCTTATTTTGTGGACTGTGGTTCCAGGGTTCAGTTTTGAAGATTTTGCTTTGCTGTTTGGTCTGCTCTCATTTACTATGGACTTTCCCAGTAGTTTATAACGCTTATATTGTGTTTTAAATTATAGTTCCGTTCTCAGAGTGTGTGATACTGGTTTTTCTGGAGAGTGTCTTCAAAATATGTGCCATAGCTGTACCCATCATATACTTCTCTGATCTAGCCAGCCCTCAGGTCCCAGATAGGAGGTATAAGGAAGGAGACCAGAAACTTACCAACGTCCTATTGGTCATTCCACAGGTTGTGGGTTTCCTCCACAATCAGGCTGCTATTATTGACTCTTAGAGGCCTGAGATAGTTGCATTTTTTATTTTGTCCAGTATTTTTTTTTTGTAATCAGTTAGAAAGGGATGCTTCAGTGAGCTTTCTCCATTTGGCAGTAATTACAAGCCATAATTAATTTTGTTAACAAACAATTTTTTGGAATAATTTTAGATCTAGACAAAATTAAAGACAGTACAGAGAGTTCCTGGATATACCTCCTCCAGTTTTCTCTGATGCTAACATCTTACATTTCCACAATACATTTTATCAAACTAAGAAATCAGCATTGGTACATTCTTATCCAATAAAATCCAGGCTTTGTTTGAGTTATGTTAGTTATCCCACTGATCTCCTTTCATCTCTTTCAGGTTTCAATCCAGGACACCATATTGCATTTAGCATTTTGGAAAACATGAATTTAGAAAAGATTTATGGCTTAATTTTCCAAGCAGTGTTGGGATATTCAAAATCATAATATAAATGCTGGAGAAGGCATTGCTTGCTGTAGCTCTAAAAAGAGCTCAGTGCAAGTGAAATTTGTTTTTGATTATTCGGTATAAGCTGACGTAGCTGTCATGATTCTTTGATGGCTAGAAAATTCCAAGTCTGTATCCAGATGGACATGTTCACATGGTCACTGCTGGCTGGTGGTTGCTTCCTCTGTACTATTACCCCACAAGGTAAATTCACCCTGCCATTGCCAGATCACAACCAGCTAGATCAGGTAACAGGCTGAGAAAGGTATTTGTGGTAATCAGAGCACTAATAGGTAATCATTTCATGTGGGAAAATTAGATATGATTTCCATGAAGCTCAGGATCTCTGGAGAAGAGGAAAAATTTAAGAATTGGATGAGCAGCCTAGGGTCAGGGGAAAACGCTAAGAAATAGAGGAATATCTGAGCAGGATATACAAGAAGTGATTAGTAGTGGTGCAGGCTTGGTCAAAGGGGATAAGCAAGAGAATAAAATCCATATATTTAAAAAAGAATAGAGTTTTGAGCTACACAAGGAAACCAAATAGTAAGCAATACATTAAAATAGGAAAGTTTGAATATAAATGGGATTGAGTTGATGTACGCAAAGCCTGCCGGGTTCTGATTTCTGGTGAAGAGGAAAGAAGACTGACGCATTTGGCATTCTCCACGTGGCATGCAGTGAGCTTTGGGGTCCAGGTGCTTTAGGGACACCTCATCATTCTGATCTGAAGCATGCTTTTCGAGTGCTTATTTTACCTTCCATTTTGATTGCCGTTTCATAACTAGATCTAGAATTTTTTTATCCCAGTTTCTGTCTCTCTTTCTGAATTAATTTCCCAGACTCTGCATAGATTTTCTCTCATCTGTTTGATATAACCATGGACAGATACATTTATGAAAGCTTTTGGGGGGATCTTTCAAGATCCGCTCCCCATCACCTTTGTTGGCAAATATGAGCAGGTATGGGTTGGCCTGAAAAGACTTTGCTAACAGATGCCTGAAGGTGGCATGCTGCTAATCATATTTCAGTGCAGTTCATCTGTGAGAGGACATATAAAAGGGAATACTAAAGGATATAAAAGTGTTAAAAAATACTATTGTTTATTGATGGCATTCCATGGCCCAGATGCTGTTTAGTTATCTCAGTGATGGCCAGAAAGCCTTAAAAGTTATCATTACTCAAATTTCTAATGAGGAAGGTGAGACTCAGAGAGGTTAAATGACTTGTGCAGGACAGACCTACAAGTGGACAGTGATTCTGCTTGTGCCTTGTGCCCGACTTCCTCCTGTAACTTTTAATCACTCAGGTATAGGAATATCAGGCACGTCTACCATGGGATTTTCTTTCTTAACAAAATAAGATGATATGATTCTATGCATTAAAAAGTCATCATACATTAACTTGCATACATAACTCTTGAACATGACTGTTCAAGAAAAGCTCATCTGTCTTTCATGCCCACCCACCATTCGTATACACAACAGAGTATGTAGAATATTAGATATGTGGCAGGAGGGTTCACACACCTGTTGATGAGGCAGGAAGGGCTGCAAGTCTGTGGGTGGGTATCACAGGCCTCAAGTGCTGCAACAGCACAGGAGTTATGGATTCAGAAATCTCAACTAATTAGAATGTGTCATAATTTCCACCAACAGCCCTGCTTGTCATGCTTTACTGTTTTTAAAACCTGATTATTAAATATAAGGCACACAACAAACATTGCTACATCATGGCATCATGGGTGTGGGTTTGGCTTTAATGGCAGCCACTGGGAATACTCATGTTTCCAAAGCCAGAATCCCTGGGAGAATAGAAAACTCTATTTTGAAATGAAAAGAAGCAATGTTCTCGATAGAAAAGAAGTCCACTGGGTCTCAGATATGCTTGCTCTTGTGCCACACAAATATTAATTTTCACAGTGGCTAGTTAAAAAGCCAAATAATTCTCAGACCATGCTCATTTTATCAAAATTATCCTGCAATTTTCTTGACAATCTGATTAATAGAAGGAAAGCATGTGGTTTGGCTCCAGATTATGTGGTCAATCAGGCTTTCTTACAAATAACCTTCACATGCGTCGGCTGTACTCACCTCATCAGGGTTACACTCCTTGTTTGGGTGGTCTCCGTCCTCTAGCTTCCTCACATGCTCACACCTCATTCTTAAATAAAGGTGCGTCAGGACATTCACACCAGACCTAGCTGATAGTACTCTAAGAATATTCATTTCTCAACTACTTCTGTACCTTTCCCCATATTTTTTATCCTGCTTGGAATGTCTATTTATTATACTCCCTAAGTAATACTGAATGACTGAATGGACGAATGTAATACTTCTTAAGGTTTGTCCTGTGCTGGTTTGAAAGGATGCATGTCCCCTAGAAAAGCCATGTTTTTAACTAAAATCCCGTTTCATAAAGGTAGAATAATCCCTATTTAATACTGTTTGAAACTGTAATCAGATCATCTCCCAGGAGATGTGATTTAATCAAGAGCGACTGTTAAACTGGATTAGGTGACGATATGTCTCTACCCATTTGGGTGGGTCTTGATAAGTTTCTGGAGTCCTATAAAAGAGGAAACATTTTGGAGAATGAAAGAGATTCAGAGAGAGCAGAGCAGAATGACATAGCCACATGAAGCAGAGTCTGCCAGCCAGTGACCTTTGGAGATGAAGAAGGAAAATGCCTCCCAGGGAGCTTCATGAAACAGGAAACCAGGAGAAGAAGCTAGTAGATGACACCGGGTTCGCCATGTGCCCTTCCAGATGACAGAGATGCCCTGACTGTGTTTGCCATGTGCCTTCTCACTTGCAAGAGAGACCCTGGACTTCATCGGCTTTGTTGAACCAACATATCATTCCCTGGATGGATACCTTTGATTGGACACTTCTATAGACTTGTTTTAATTGGAACATTTTCTTGGTCTGAGAACTGTAAACTAGCAACTTATTAAATTCCCCTTTGTAAAAACCATTTTGTTTCTGGTTTATTGCATTCTGGTAGCTAGCAAACTAGAACACACCCTCTTGAGGCTCATTAAATATCCAAAGCATTCAATCCATGCTCCTCTACTTCTGATGAACTTTTTTGACAACTCCTTCTTGAAACACATATTCATTAAGCTCCATTATAAACTAAGCCCTCTGGAAAGTCAAGAAGAAAAATAAAAGCTTGACAGGACCCCTACCTTCAAGGAGATATATCTGTGGATGAATAGTACTCTTCAAATTATTTTCAATCTGACAGGACTTGAGAGAAGGATTTGGAAGCTACAGTGAGAGCTTAGAATTATGGTGTCTAATTTGGTACTTAAGTGCAAACCTTCAAACTAATATACAATCCCCTAGAAAGGTGGAACATGTTAGTTGCTTCCTTTACATCCACATGATTATACACACAGAAGTAGAGAGTGATTATACTATAAACACTGATCAAGGAAATACACTGATTATATTAGAAACAAGGTAGTGACCAGGATTTGGAGACCAGGATTTTGAAGGAATTTGTCACTTGAGTTTGAAGAGTTAATGTTTAACCACTTTGCCTGAAGATGAGGGCCTTAAAATTCATTTCTTTAGTATGAATAGGCTTTAAAAAAAAAAAAGGTGAAAATAGCTAACATGATTTAGGGGCAATCTTTAGGCAAAGACCAAAGTAGCCCATTCCCTATAATATGCCATTTTTTTTTGTTACTACGAAATATTACTGGTTTCTTAATCTCAAGATCTCCCAAAACAATTGTATTATCTTCCTACTAAAACGAATTCACACATTCAGTCACCCACTCAATCATTCATTCATTCAGACACAGTAGACGGCTCAAGAGTGGCTCTGGGGTTCAACATTTCAGTTTGATTTGACTTGACAACTATCTTTAAGTTCCACATTGAATCAGCTACCAAAAATTAATTTTTGAGTCTACTGCAAAAATAATTCTTTCATTAGTCCTTACATTATCCTAGTATAGAACAATGATAACCATTGCCAAAGTATTTGCAATCAAAGTTGGAAGAATGGATGGACATGTGGATGGATGAATTAAGTATTTATTTGTTGCTGCTCCAGACATTGTCTCTCTAACAGTACGGGCAGCAGAAGGAAGAATTGGTGACTAAGTCATCTTGAAGCTACACACACCATCTCCCATACAGTCTTGCAGATATAGTCACTCAGAAAACATTTGCTTTTATCTGTTCTTTGGTTAGCTGAGAATGACCATCATAAGTACATGATAAAAGTCCATTCCTTGAAAGAGGATGAATGGATGCTGTTCAATATCCTTAAAGAAACAGATGTGAGAGAAAATATGGGAATGTGTCCATATTTAAATTGACAGTATTTTGAAAGTGAGGGAAACATATTCTATCCCATGACAGTATGACTTTACAAGGTCCTTTGTTTGCTGAAATTGTCATTACAATTGAAACAACAATCTGCAATCTGCCTGGATTCTTTTAATAAAGAAAAGGTATTTAGTGAAACTATAAATTGCACTGATATGGTAACAAATGGAATCAGTCATGCTCAAATGATGCAGCTGTTATGGAATCTGAAATCTCAAAATATTTTGTTTCTATTTCTCCCTGCATATATTTGTATTTGTTTAAATAAAGTTCATTGTGGTGGCAATTGAAAAAACAAATTCCAATTCTTTCAACCCTGTGATTATGCAGCTTCTGTGTTGAGTTCTATTTGGTTGTCAAAGTAGGCAAGACTTTTTGTGTTGCGCTATCGCTGCACTGATAGTCTAAGAAAGGGTAACATGGATTTCATTAGTTCTAACAAAAAGGCCACACATTTCACATTCCAGAACTCCATCAAAGTCATAACCTGTAGACTACCTAAGCTTTCATTATATGTGTGAGTTATATTTTCTTGTTTATTATTCCTTAAAATATCTCTACCTCTCTCTTACCACCATATGAATATATGGCTTGCTTTAACATTTGTGTAATTTCTGTGTGAAGACTGATGTGATTTGAAGATGATTAAGTATACTGGCTAACTAAGAAGGAGTATTTACAAGAGGGATTCTTGGGTTTACCAGATATAGAGTAATTTGTTTATAAATAAGTAAGGTCTTATGAGGATGAACAGTGAATGTAAGTGTATTTGGGAGTGGGAAGTGAAGCCAAATGTTGAATAAGAATCAGAGCTTGAGGAACAGATGTTGAAAAATTTAGCATCAGGAAGGAGGGAGGAAATGTGGAAAAATAGGGAGAATGAGAAATCTCAGGAGAAAGGTGTGAATGCTGATCTTCCAGCATAACATTGAACTTTGGAAGTGTTTTGTGCAAAAGGATGGATGGGCCTGCAGAGGTGAGGAGGGTGCCCTGGGATTTTTTGTTTTGAGCTGATATGAAATGGAATGGTGAAAATTTCAGAATTTCAAAATGAAATAAGGGACTTGATAATATTTTTACTTTGAAAAAGAAGTGAGAGGGTATTCTGTTTGTCATGTGGGAAGAGAAAGGGTTTAAATATTGAGTATTTAAAGTGAATATAAAGAACAGAGAAGGGAAAATCAGCATTCCAGTTTCCTGAGATGGTAAGGGTAGATTAGGTCTGATGGCTCTGTGGAGAATTTGGCCTTGTCTAGAAGGAAAGGCAACTTCTCCACTGTAACCTGAAGAAAAGAGGAGAATGAGCAGAAGTGTGGTTTTATCAGCACATTGGCCAGTAGGAAATGGAGGCTGTGCCTGCTATCTTGTCCATAATGTAGGAGGTATGGTCATTTACTGAGGGTAGGTGTGAAGAGAAACATGATTGAGGAGCTTGAAGAAGCAAAGAATTGATCATTGCTTAGACTTTTAGTATACATTGATTGACAAAGCACGCCTTATAATATAAATGGACAATAATAATATTTATGTATCTTCACTTAGAAAATCCCACTCCTAATAATTAATTTTAAGGAAGTAATACATGCAGACAACACTCCATCCACAATTATGCTTTTATTATATTGCTATATGTAATTGCAAAAAACGACACAATGTAAACATGGAAGAAGAGAAAGATGACTCAATGAATTATGGCATACATAGAGAATAGACTACTATACATTCTTTAATATGTATACCAGAAAAATACATAACAACATAGGAAAATGCATATTTTATTAACTTAAACAAAGGTATAGAGTTGAAAATTTTTATGTGTGTGAGTGTGCCTAGCTCATAATGGACATTCAGCAAATGTCTGTAGGAAAGATGAGTAAATCAATGAATAGTTAGTAGGAATACAATAAAAAAAATTCTGATTGATTTTACTGAAAAGATAGCTGTAATTGAATGATGAAAAAAGATAAAAGGCATGATAAGGAATACCAAACAGTAGATTATGAAAATCTGGCTTGTCAACCATAATGCACAATTGGATCATTAGTATCATAGCACACTGAAAGGAACATGAAATTGTGCCAGATAGACTCACATTCATGGCTGCTTTGCTTTTTCCTTGCTTTGTGGCTAGCCACTCAAATCTCTTTTGATTCATTTACATAACTTCCCAGACAGGAATGATGCATGCTTCATAGGTTCACATACATTGCCAAGGTCAAATATGGAAAGAGGTGATACAGTTTGACAAATACACACAGAAAAGAAGTTTCACCTTATCATATTTTTTTCTAGTGAATACTGACCATTTAAATAATTGATTAAATTACTTACAAATGACACCAAGAATTGTCCTTTTCTTTTAAAATCAGCAATACAGGAGGAAAGAATTGTTGATACTACTGCTGTGAGAAATGAGAATGCGTTTTGTGTCATATTAAAATGGGCTGATATCTGACTCAGAAAGGTAGTACCTTCCATACTTAACTCACAAAATGACAGCAATATAAGCAGTGACCCTCTGATGTGAAAATCCTAGAATGAATCTTCCAGAGACATGGATTCTAGTTATGAATTGAAACCAAACACAAGACTTTATATGTCACTTAAATTCTCTGTGCTTCATCTTTACCCTTATCTGTTACACTGACTCATAAACAACTGACAGGACTCCCAGGAATGTGAAGAACTTTGATAAGAATTCTTTTAGCACCTGCAAACTTTAGGAGCCTAAAATAGCACATATTTTCAGAGGTGTTCTAACACATAGCCACAGAATGTATTAGAACATTCTGTCTGGAGAAGATTTTGTCATTCAACTAATGACTGAATGAAAGGCCCAGAAGCAACTTGGGAATTTGTCCAAAAGGTCTGATGGCACTGTGAACAACTTCATTTATGAATGCAACTATGCATAATATATGTCTGCATATTTAAATAAAAAAAAAGTTTGGTTCAAAGTATCCAAAAAATGAAGGTACCTCACATACATTCTCACTAATCCTATACACTTCCATTAAGCTAATATTATAATCATCCTTGTGTTAAAAATCAGGAAACTGGGGATTAAAAGGATATCTTTGAGAGGTTTGTTGGAACATGGCAGAGTAGGAAGCTCCAGCAATCAGGAAGCCCAGGGAGGGTCTGGTGCCCCGTCGCTTCAGCGCTCCCAGTCTTTTGGCAGAGGCGACCCCCAACACCCAGAGCACAACCGGCTAGCCGACCCCTGGGGCGACCCCTGAGGCGCCGGCTGGGCTTTCCTGCCAGCGCTGAGGGCAGCCGAGCCGTGAGGTCTCGCCGACTGCTGAGAGGACAGGAGGCGCAGGGCCAGAGTCCGGGCTGTTTGTGAAGGGCTGCCCGGTGTCCTGCCGAGGGGGACGTCCCCGCTTCGGGGATTGGTTTCCTGCTGAGCCGCTTCCACCAAAACAACTGGAACTGTGTGAATGAACTGTTTTGGAATTCTGAAGTCTGGTGAAACACTGCGGAGCAACCAGGGATGAGTGGAAAAAGAGGCTGGTAAATTAAGGTGAATACCTGTGAATTTCTCTCTCCCTTGCAGTGGCTACCATCTCCCTTCCCCAAGCCTCATAGCAGGCAACAGTGGGGACTGGGGCTTGGGCTCCTGGGGCAGCTTGCTTGCTGGTGCTAGGATGGGTCATACAGAAATAGTCTTCTAAACTCTGGAGGGTGTGATCTGATCACAGACATTCACCTTTTGATCAACTACTTCAAATCCCTGTGGGCTTGTTTTGAAGACAGCAATTTTTCCAAGCCTCTTGGAGTAAAAGTGGCAGATGAATCTTTAAAAACAATAACCTGCCTTAAAACAGTTAAAGGACTACATTAACCAGGAAAGTGCTGTATCAAGAAAACAAAAAAGTCATAGAGGACATTCCCAGAGTCCTTTACTGGTCTCTCTCTGACACCTGCCACAATGTAGGATGGAGCCAACTTGAGGTCCCATTTTGGTCCTTCACCCTGTTCCAGAAGGAGTAGAATGATTCCTGTATAAATATTGGGGTGCATTTATGTCAGTTGCAGTCCATCTGGTGGAATTCTGAGAGGCTGAATGGGGGAATGCATCTCAGACTTGTCCTCCCAGATTTTGTCCTGAGGCAGAGAGGCCCCTTGCAGAAAAGGGATAGTGTGGGAAACAGTTAAGTTGAAGCAATCTAGGGTAAAATACTAATTGCATTAAGTCATTTAAGAGAGCACCTAAGAGGAGAAGGAAGTCTATTTCAAAGGGAGAGATTGGGTCAGAACCTAGAACACTTGTAAATTGTAAACAGGAACTTCCTAAGCTTCCCAAGCTTCTTTAACAACCATAAGCCCTGGAAAAGAAGCAGGTTCCCTGGTTCTGACTCCATGCAGGCTGAGATAAGACAGACAGAGGAACCTGCACTTCCACTTCCCACTTCCCGCTGGCTGATCTTCTTGATAAGAAAGCTAAGCTCTGAAAGAAGTCCTCAGAAAAAGCAGAGCCAATTTACAAAGAGAGTGAAAGGTGAATTTTGCTTTGGTTTGTGTGTTTTGATTAGCATCTAGCATTCAAGAAAACCTGTCATATCACTAGTTGGATGCAAACTTAAGGAAAAGAAGGAAAAGGTAGCACAGGCAGTAAATTACATAGTTAACACTATAAAATATTAAAATACATAGTGTGCAACAAAAGATAACAAGGCAAAAAAAAAAAAAAAAAGCAGGAGATGATGGCCCATCCAAATAAGCAAGACAAAAACCCAGACACTGTCAATAACGAGAACCATTTGTAGTAGAATGTAAAAGAATCAAATATCTAGGAATAAATCTAAACAAGGAAGTAGATGACTTAAACACAGAAAATTACAGAACTTCACTAAAACAAATCAAAGAAGAACCAGATAAATAGAAGGATATTTTGTGTTCATGGTTTGTAAGACTAAATATCATTAAGATGTCACTGCTATCCAAAGTGATTTACACATTGAATGCAATCACAATAAAAATTCCAACAGCCTTCTTTGCAAGACAGAAAAGGCAATCATCAAATTTAGATGGAAGGGTAAGGGACCCCAAATAGCCAAAGCCATGTTGGAAAAGAAGAACGAAGTTGGAAGACTCATACTTCTCTCTCTAAAAATGTATTTCAAAATCACAGTAATCAAAATAGCATGGGACTGACACAAAGACAGACATTTAAACCAATGCAATCAGATTGAGATTTCAGAAATCAACTTCAGGTGTATGACCAGTTGATTTTTGACAAGGCTGCCAAGAATTATTTCCCAGAATAAGAATGAGAGCCTTTAATCCTGTATCACTTAATGTAATTCTGACTGGATACATCCAAGATTATATTAAGCAGATAATCGGAAAGTATTGGGAAAGCCCCTTAAGGGATGGGAGAAAAATTATGGAACTATTAAACTTTACCACCGGGGAAACCCTGGATACTGTGGCAAATATTTGAGACACCCAAATCAGTAGGCCAAGTCCTTGATCTTGAGGCTTGCTCTTGTGAAGCTTATGTACGTAGTGGAGAAGTTTAGCCTCTCTGTAGATTTGCCTAAGAGTCACCTCCAGAAAAACTCTTTTGTTGCTCAAATGTGGCCTCTCTCTCTCTAAGCCCAAGTCTGCAAGTAAAACCATTGCCCATCCCACTCCATGGGACATGACATCTAGAGACGAAAGTCTCCCTGGCAGCATGGGGGAAAATGCTCAGGGAGAAGCCAGGCCCTGACACCATGGGATCAACAAGATGTTCCTGAGCACAAGGGGGAAAAGAAGTACAACAAATAAGCTATCAGTGGATGAGAAAGTTCAAATAGAGTTGAGAGGTTACACTGGAGCTCACTCTTACGCATGCTTCGGTTAGACGTTGCTACCTATCATAACTTGCCAAACTCCAACCAAAATCATTCCTGCCAATCCTAAAGAATACCTAGGGCATTATATTAGATTCTATAAATGCTCCACGCCCTAGGGTAACTCTCCAAAACCTGCAACCTCCAGAAGGATCCCTGGACCAGATAAGTTCTGAAATGCAGAAGGGCCAGCCCTTCCAGAACATCGACTAGTTCCATCCCCCATCTGATGCTTTTGACAGCCCCTTTCAACATGAAAAAGTTAGAATGGGCATAGTCCAGATGCCCATAAAGAGAGGGAGAAAGATCAAAGGCGATGGTGGAGTTATACAGAGAAGTTTGGGTTTAACAAATGAGTATGAGTGCTGAATCATTATATTGATATTTCTTTTAGCCTTTAGTACCTTAGAGCAGCTAGAAATAAAAACCTACAGCTGTGAAACTGTAACCCATACCAATCTCTGAAATCTATTCTAGAACTAATTGTTGTGATGTACTTTGAAATGTATTGCTTTTATGCATATATAATTATATTATTTAAAGAGAATGAGGAGTATAACAGAAAAGATAGGATTTAATAAATGAGTATGACTGCTGAGTCATTATATTGATATTTCAGTTGGTCTCCAGTGTCTTGGAGCAGCTAGAAGAAAAAACAAAAAAGCATGGACCAAGCTTTAAAATCTGTTCTATAACTATTTATTAAAATGTACTTGGAAATGTATTGCTCTATTGTATATATGTTATATTTCACAATTATTAAGAATATTAAAAATGCAATTCAAAACCACAATGAGATACCATTTCATACCCATTAGAATAGATGTTATTAAAATATGGAAAATTACGAGTGCTGGAGAGGATGTGAAGAAAAAGGAACACTAATTCATTGTTGGTGGGAAGGTCAAATGGTGCAATCCCTGTGCAAGACAGTTTGGTGTTTCTTCAGAAAGTTTAGACTTACCATATGACATCATAATCTCACTTCTAGGTTTATAACCAAAAGAGATGAGAGCAGGAATTAAAGCAGATATTTTCACACTGACAGTTATATCAGCATTATTCACAGTTGGCAAAAGATTGAAGCAAGCTAGTGTCATCTACTGATGATGTAAGGATACATAAGATGTGGTATATACATACAATGGAATATTATTCAACTGTAAAAAGGAATGAACTTCTGATAAACATGACACTTGGATGTACCTTGAAGATATCATGTTGAGTGATATAAGCCTGGTACAACAGTACAAATATTGTACGATATCACTGACATGAAATAATTAGATTAAGCAAGGGGCTAGGATAGTGGTAGGGAATGAGGAGTTAAAACTTAAATTGTAAAAGTTTCTATTTGGTTTGATGGAAAAGTTTTCATAAGGATAGTGGTGATGGTAGCTCAACATTGGAAAGGTAATTAACAGCACTTAATTATATATTTGAATGTGGTAAAAGAAGGAAAATTAGGATGCATATATATATATATATGTATTTCTAGAACAAAAAATACCTAGAACTTTACAATATGAATTTATTCTTAATGTAAAAGATGGATTATAGTTAAAGGTACAATTATAAAAATCTTCTTTCATGAATTATAACAAGTGTAACATACTAATGCAAATTGTTAATAATAGGGTTGTGTATGGGAACTCTGTATTTTCTGCACAATTTTATGTAAACTTGCAACTTTTTTTCTAAAAATAAAAAAGGATATCTTTGCCCTTTTCATAAAAGTCAAACAACTTCTTATAACTAGGTAGCAGAGCTGAGATTATAACAAACTGACTTGCTGACTCAAACATAATTATTGTAATAAAGGGATGTGATTATGTATGAATTATTAACCTTATATTTTCTTAAATACATTTTCAGTATAAATTTTTAATGTAAATTGAAAAAATTATGTGAGATTTTTAGAATTCTTCTGTAAAGTGTACTCATACTCAACACAGTAAGCTTATTTAAACAGATCAATATTGTGAAGAAATTTGATTTTGGAAATATATGGCATTTGGAAATAAAACTGGAGAAAAAGATCAATTACGAAACTTGAAACTATGTTATGAAAAATATAATGTGTGATTATATGTTTCTTTGTTTGTCTTTCTATTTCCCCTATTAGCATAAATGTCTTCTCTAAAATCCTGCTAAAAGCTGTAGTTGTAAATATTTTGAATAGATGCATTTTCTCAAGTATCATTTTTGAAAGGTGTGGATGTGGATGTGCAACTTCTGATGCTCACCCAAGCAATTATGTGTACGTGTGTGTGTGTTTGTTTAATGCAATGAGAAGAGTTCGGGATTTTAACAAAACTGACATGAGTTCAAGTTCTGACTTCTCTTCTATCTTTAATAAGGTTACTTTGAACTTCAGTTCCATGCAAACTTTTCCTTTGTGGTCAATGGAGGTTAATGGGTAGAATTAGAGACTTTTCTTTTGAGTTGAAATAGCCAAAGAGAGATTATTTTAGGTAATTGGAAGAGATGTAAACTAAAGATACAGATTTAAAATCCTCTGTATTTAAAGGTAATTAAGAGCATGAAAATGGGGGTAAGTACGCACTGTAAGTTTGACAAGACAAGAGGGCTAAACTTGAAGGAAACCAACATTTATGGGCAAGTGGAGTAATAGAATGATGCTAACTTGGTAGTCTGATTTGGCAGATAATTAGAAGTGGAGGCAACCTTAAAAGATACTGCAATTCTTTAATTTGGCTAGAACATGAATCCAAAACCTTATTTAGATTAAATGATTTTCCAATGTTTAAACACTACGAAGTGACAGAGCAGCATTAAAATTCATTATCTGTGGATTGTTAGCCCAATGCTCTTCTCACATCAGCATAAAACATCTTAACTATTTTACCTATCAACAAAAATGCCAATATTTAAGTAAATGACATTAAAAATTACAGTATTGTGAATTCAGCTTGAAAATTATTGTGTTCCAGTTTGGCAAAATTTTTTTCAAATAAGTCTGTCTAATTTTTACCCAATTTTCAGATCTAACTGTATTTTTCACCACAGTAAAGTCTCTTCTCTATGCAGGTTTCATTCTCAATTGTCTTCATTTGGTTTCTCCAGCTGTAATGTGTCTATTATCTCTTCATCTATCCAAAACCTGTCCACCCATTTCTACCCATCCATACTCTAGCCTTCTATGTCCTTGACATCCCAAATCTCCTGTGCTTAGATCACAGATGTGTGTCTATGTATGTGTGTGCTTTATCTCTCAAATAGTGTGGATAACAATGAAAAATATTCTCTAATTCACAATGCATTTAGAAGTGCATTTCATACCTGTTTTCTGAACATGTCTTTTGGGGCACCTCAGCAATCTAATTCTACTTTCTTTTCTTTACAACCTGAATGGATATTCCTCTTCTATGCTTTGGTTCCCTTAGTTTTAGGTAATTTTAAAGGTTAAAAATTAAAAATTTCACTTGAAACCATTCTGTTGTCTGCCTTATTCCAATTGTTACCATGGTGTCCTGCTGTGTCCTGCCTCAAAGATAGGTTTTACTAAACTGAGTTAATTAGCAGGGGTTTATAAATGCAGTATCTCAAATTAAATATGATCTTGGAAAGCTCTTACTTTAAAAAATTGCAATAATAATGAATATCAATATTACTTCTCTTTGAGTTCTCTTAAAAGATTGAACATGATGATCAACATAGCCATCAAAACTATAGTCAAATGATGCAGGCAGTGAACTTTTCTGCAAGACTCATTTTTTATTTCCATCCTCGTTTCATCTCTGAAAAATATTAAGGCAATTAGGCCAACTTGTCAATATTTCATCTATTTTTTAGCTAATTTGGCTGAGGAGGGGAAGAACTGAATGATAAGAAGCTGTATAGATATACATTTTGAACAAGACTTCCAGTAAGGGTCACTGTTATCAATTGTTCTCACACAGTCTTTTTCACAGGATTGCATGCCTGCAGTCTCTAAAAGTTTCAGTTTCTCAAAATCAAGTTTTTGTTCATTCCTTTTTATATCCTGAGAGAATTACATAGCTCCAGATACTCAATGTGCCCTCAATGAATTCTTACTGAATAGAACTTTACTGACTTGAATTTGTAGAAGCAACTGTGTTACATATAATATGCAGTTTTTGGAGAGACACTCCCTAGAAACTTCTTATAAGCTTGAATGGTTGTGACCATCTTTTCCCCAAATACCAAGTAAAGGACTAAACTTCTCCTTTCTTTACAACCTCACTAAAGCAATTAGTAGAGAGTGTACTGATTTCTAACAAGTAATGTAACCAGTTTCTTTTTTCTTTATTATCAGAGTAGGAAGTCATTTCCATGGTAGGGGAATAGGGAATCCCTGACCCAGCATCGGAACCAAGGTCTACAGTTTATTGTTTGATGTTAACAGACTAGGGGACTTCTAATACCTTCAAGACTGTTTCCTTTTTTTTTTTAACCTGGAAAATAATATTATTTTCAGTTTTAATATGGAAACTATGTTAGCTCACTCACAGTATTTGGTATTGTCACTGCTTTTAGTTTTAGCCATTCTTATAGGTTTGTAAAGCTATCCTATTGTGGTTTTATTTTGCATTTTACTAATGAATAATTATGTTGAACATCTTCCTATGTGCTTATTTGTCATCTCTACTGAAGAAAATGTCCCTTTGTGTCTTTTGCTTGTTTGTAATAGCATTATTTGGAGTTTTATTGTTTGCTTGCTTTATTGATAAGTTCATGAGTTATCTATTCTAAATACTAACCCTTTGTAAGATATTTTACCCCATTCTGTAGCTTATTTTAACCTCTTAAAGGGGACTTAAATGGAGTAAATGTTTTTAAATTTAATGAAATCCATTTTATTAGGATATTCTTTTATGAATAATCTTTTTATAGTTATGTCTAAGAACTCTTTGACTATCCTGAGAATCTGAGATTTCTCCGAAAATTTTTATAGAAGTAAGTTTTTATTTAAATCTGTGATTTATTCTGAGTTTATTTATGTAAAATGTGTGAAATTTAGATTAAGACTTAATTTTTGCTTATTTATGTCTAATTGCTTGGGATCATTTTTTTGAAAAGTTGAATTTTGCACCATTGTAGTGCTTTTACACTTATAAAAAATTAGTTGAACGTATTTGGGTAGGTCTATTTCTTGGTTCTCAATCCTGTTTCATTGAATTATTTATCTACTCCTCTGCCAATATCACATGCTTTTGGTCACCTTAGCTGCAGAGTAGGCATTACAATCAGGTAGAGTGATACATACCATTTTATTCTTCAATTTCCTGATGATTTTAGCTATTTAGAAAATAGAAAGCCTACAATTTTTATATAAGTTTTAGGAGAAGCTTATCTATGTCTATGAAATACCTTGTTAAGATTATGATAGGAATTTCATAAAGTTGAGAAAATTATTATCTTTACTATGTTAAGTCATCAAAACAAGAACACAGTTCCGGAGAAGATGGCGGCTTAGTAAGATGCGCGGATCTTAGTTCCTCCTCCAGAACAGCTACTAGGGGAGTAGAAACGATACAGAACAGCTCCCGGAGCCATGACAGAGATCAAAAGACAGCGTATCCCATCCTGGAATGGCTGACTGGCTGGGAGAACCCGCTCCGGTGACATTGCCGAGGGGGGCGGGGTTCCCCGGGCCGGGGAAGCAAGCGGCCGGAGTCCCTCTCTTCCTCCTTCTCGGGCCAGCTGTGAGAAGTGGACAGGCGGTCCCCTCAAACCGCGGCAGTTGGTGACCATGCCACGCGCGACCCCCTGGACCAACTGGGAGAATTGGATCGGAGATCCCCAGGCCGCGGAGAACGGTGACTGGGGTCCCTTCCAGACACGTGACTTCCCGGTCCGGCTGGGAATGGTGCACTCTCCCGTGCCGCGGCGGCTGGCGCCCTCCCGCCACGCTTGGTGCCCTGGGCCGACAAGGAGATTCGGACGGGTGCTCTCCCGGGCTGCGGCGGCCGGCGAACCTCCCCGTGTTCGGATCCCCGGGCTGGCTGGCACTCTTCCAAGCCACTTCAGTTGCCGAACCTCCCCCACGGCGAGAGTTTTATAAAGTTAAAGGACCCACAGCACCTTTCATTGGTGGGACCCACAGACAAACGTGTGCCACGAGCACCACCTACTGGGCAGGATAAGAAAAACAGAACCCAGAGATTTCAAAGAAAAATCATTCAAGCTGCTGGGTCACACACCCAGGGAAATCTGATCAAATGCCCAGACACCAGCAGAACATAATGGATCATGCTCAGAAAATTGAAAATATGGCCCAGTCAAAGGAGCAAACCAGTAGTTCAAATGAGATACAGGAGCTGAGACAACTAATGCTGAATACATGAACAGAAATGGAAAACCTCTTCAAAAATGAAATCGATAAATTGAGGGAGGACAGGAAGAAGACATGGGCTGAACACAAAGAAGAAATAGAAAAACTGAAAAAACAAATCACAGAACTTATGGAAGTGAAGGATAAAGTAGAAAAGATGGAAAAAACAATGGATACCTACAATGATAGATTTAAAGAGACAGAAGATAGAATTAGTGATTTGGAGGATAGAACATCTGAAGTCCAAAAAGAAACAGAAACTATTGGGAAAAGAATGGAAAAATTTGAACAGGGGATCAGGGAACTGAAGGACAATATGAACCGCACAAATATACGTGTTGTGGGTGTCCCAGAAGGAGAAGAGAAGGGAAAAGGAGGAGAAAAACTAATGGAAGAAACTATCACTGAAAATTTCCCAACTCTTATGAAAGACCTAAAATTACAGATCCAAGCAGTGCAGCGCACCCCAAAGAGAATAGACCCAAATAGACGTTCTCCAAGACACTTACTAGTTAGAATGTCAGAGGTCAAAGAGAAAGAGAGGATCTTGAAAGCAGCAAGAGAAAAACAATCCATCACATACAAGGGAAACCCAGTAAGACTATGTATAGATTTCTCAGCAGAAACCATGGAAGCTAGAAGAGTGTGGGATGATATATTTAAATTACTAAAAGAGAAAAACTGCCAACCAAGACTCCTATATCCAGCAAAAGTGTCCTTCAAAAATGAGGGAGAAATTAAAACATTCTCAGACAAAAAGTCACTGAGAGAATTTGTGACCAAGAGACCAGATCTGCAAGAAATACTAAAGGGAGCACTAGAGTGAGATACGAAAAGACAGAAGAAAAAGGTATGGAGAAGAGTGTAGAAAGAAGGAAAGTCAGATATGATATATATAATACAAAAGGCAAAATGGTAGAGGAAAATATTATCCAAACAGTAATAACACTAAATGTTAATGGACTGAATTCCCCAATCAAAAGACATAGACTGGCAGAATGGATTAAAAAACAGAATCCTTCCATATGCTGTCTACAGGAAACACATCTTAGACCCAATGATAAACATAGGTTGAAAGTGAAAGGTTGGGAAAAGATATTTCATGCAAATAACAACCAGAAAAGAGCAGGAGTGGCTATACTAAGTCTACTAAATTAGACTTCAAATGTAAAACAGTTAAAAGAGACAAAGAAGGACACTATATACTAATAAAAGGAACAATTAAACAAGAAGACATAACAATCATAAATATTTATGTACCGAAAAGAATGCCCCAAAATACGTGAGGAATACACTGCAAACACTGAAAAGGGAAATAGACACATATACCATAATAGTTGGAGACTTCAATTCACCACTCTCATCAATGGACAGAACATCTAGACAGAGGATCAATAAAGAAATAGAGAATCTGAATATTACTATAAATGAGCTAGACTTAACAGACATTTATAGGACATTACATCCCACAACAGCAGGATACACCTTTTTCTCAAGTGCTCATGGATCATTCTCAAAGATAGACCACATGCTGGGTCACAAAGCAAGGCTTAAAAAATTTAAAAAGATTGAAATCATACACAACACTTTCTCAGATCATAAAGGAATGAAGTTGGAAATCAATAGTAGGCGGAGTGCCAGAAAATTCACAAATACGTGGAGGCTCAACAACACACTCTTAAACAACGAGTGGGTCAAAGAAGAAATTGCAAGAGAAATTAGTAAATACCTCAAGGCAAATGAAAACGAAACCACAACATATCAAAACTTATGGGACGCAGCAAAGGCAGTGCTAAGAGGGAAATTTATTGCCCTAAATGCCTATACCAGAAAAGAAGAAAAGGCAAAAATGCAGGAATTAACTGTCTACTTGGAAGAACTGGAGAAAGAACAGCAAACTAATCCCAAAGTAAGCAAAAGGAAAGAAATAACAAAGATTAGAGCAGAAATAAATGAAATTGAAAACATGAAAACAATAGAGAAAATCAATAAGACCAGAAGTTGGTTCTATGAGAAAATCAATAAGATTGATGGGCCCTTAGCAAGATTGACAAAAAGAAGAAGAGAGAGGATGCAAATAAATAAGACCAGAAATGGAAGAGGAGACATAACTACTGACCTGACAGAAATAAAGGAGGTAATAACAGGATACTATGAACAACTTTACGCTAATAAATACAACAATTTAGAGGAAATGGACGGGTTCCTGGAAAGACATGAACAACCAACTTTGACTCAAGAAGAAATAGATGACCTCAACAAACCAATCACAAGTAAAGAAATTGAATTAGTCATTCAAAAGAAAAGTCCAGGACAAGACGGCTTCACATGTGAATTCTACCAAACATTCCAGAAAGAATTGGTACCAACTCTCCTCAAACTTTTCAAAAAATCAAAGTGGAGGGAAAACTACCTAATTCATTCTATGAAGCCAACATCACCCTCATACCAAAACCAGGTAAAGATATTGCAAAAAAAGAAAACTACAGACCAATCTCTCTAATGAATATAGATGCAAAAATCCTCAATAAAATTCTAGCAAATCATATCCAACAACACATTAAAAGAATTATACATCATGACCAAGTAGGATTCATCCCAGGTATGCAAGGATGGTTCAACATAAGAAAATCAATTAATGTAATACACCATATCAACAAATCAAAGCAGAAAAATCACACGATCTTCTCAATTGATGCAGAGAAGGCATTTGACAAGATTCAACATCCTTTCCTGTTGAAAACACTTCAAAAGATAGGAATACAAGGGAACTTCCTTAAAATGATAGAGGGAATATATGAAAAACCCACAGTTAATATCATCCTCAATCGGGAAAAATTGAAAACTTTCCCCCTAAGATCAGGAACAAGACAAGGATGTCCACTATCACCACTATTATTCAACATCATGTTGGAGGTTCTAGCCAGAGCAATTAGACAAGAAAAAGAAATACAAGGCATCAAAATTGGAAAGGAAGAAGTAAAACTATGACTGTTTGCAGATGATATGATACTATATGTCGAAAACCCGGAAAAATCCACAACTAAACTATTAGAGCTAATAAATGGGTACAGCAAAGTAGCAGGTTACAAGATCAACATTCAAAAATCTGTAGCATTTCTATACACTAGTAATGAGCAAGCTGAGGGGGAAATCAAGAAAAGAATCCCATTTACAATTGCAACTAAAAGAATAAAATACCTAGGAATAAATTTAACTAAAGAGATAAAAAAAAACCTATATAAAGAAAACTACAAAAAACTGGTAAAAGAAATCACAGAAGACCTAAATAGATGGAAGGGCATACCGTGTTCATGGATTGGAAGACTAAATATAGTTAAGATGTCAATCCTACCTAAATTGATTTACAGATTCAATGCAATACCAATCAAAATCCCAACAACTTATTTTTCAGAAATAGAAAAACCAATAAGCAAATTTATCTGGAAGGGCAGGGTGCCCCGAATTGCTAAAAACCTCTTGAGGAAAAGAAACGAAACTGGAGGTCTCACGCTGCCTGACTTTAAGGCATATTATGAAGCCACAGTGGTCAAAACAGCATGGTATTGGCATAAAGATAGATATATCGACCAATGGAATCAAATAGAGTGCTCATATATAGACCCTCTCATCTATGGACATTTGATCTTTGATAAGGCAGTCAAGCCAACTCACCTGGGACAGAACAGTCTCTTCAATAAATGGTGCCTAGAGAACTGGATATCCATATGCAAAAGAATGAAAGAAGATCCATCTCTCACACCCTATACAAAAGTTAACTCAAAATGGATCAAAGATCTAAACATTAGGTCTAAGACCATAAAACAGTAAGAGGAAAATGTAGGGGGATATCTTATGAAACTTACAATTGGAGGTGGTTTTATGGACCTTAAACCTAAAGCAAGAGCACTGAAGAAGGAAATAAATAAATGGGAGCTCCTCAAAATTAAACACTTTTGTGCATCAAAGAACTTTATCAAGAAAGTAGAAAGACAGCCCACACAATGGGAGACAATATTTGGAAATGACATATCAGATAAAGATCTAGTATCCAGAATTTATAAGGAGATTGTTCAACTCAACAACAACAAAAAGACAGCCAACCCAATTACAAAATGGGAAAAAGACTTGAACAGACACCTCTCAGAGGAGGAAATACAAATGGCCAAAAGGCACATGAAGAGATGCTCAATGTCCCTGGCCATTAGAGAAATGCAAATCAAAACCACAATGAGATATCATCTCACACCCACCAGAATGGCCATTATCAACAAAACAGAAAATGACAAGTGCTGGAGAGGATGCAGAGAAAGAGGCACACTTATCCACTGTTGGTGGGAATGTCAAATGTTGCAACCACTGTGGAAGGCAGTTTGGCGGTTCCTCAAAAAGCTGCATATAGAATTGCCATACGACCCAGCAATACCATTGCTGGGTATCTACTCAAAGGACTTAAGGGCAAAGACACAAATGGACATTTGCACACCAATGTTTATAGCAGCGTTATTTACAATTGCAAAGAGATGGAAACAGCCAAAATGTCCATCAACAGACAAGTGGCTAAACAAACTGTGGTATATACATATGATGGAATATTATACAGCTTTAAGACAGAATAAACTTATGAAGCATGTAATAACATGGATGGACCTAGAGAACATTATGCTGAGTGAGTCTAGCCAAAAACTAAAGGACAAATACTGCATGGTCCCACTGATGTGAACCGACATTCGAGAATAAACTTGGAATATGTCATTGGTAACAGAGTCCAGCAGGAGTTAGAAACAGGGTATGATAATGTGTAATTGGAGCTGAAGGGATACTGACTGTGCAACAGGACTAGATACAAAAACTCAAAAATGGACAGCATAATAATACCTAATTGTAAAGTAATCATGTTAAAACACTGAATGAAGCTGCATCTGAGCTATAGGTTTTTTTTTTTTTTCTGTCTGTTTCTTTGTTTGTCTTTTTTTTTGTACTATTATTATTATTTTTATTTTTTGTCTATATTAACATTGTATATCTTTTTCTGTTGTTTTGCTAGTTCTTCTAAATCGATGCAAATGTACTAAGAAATGATGATCATGCATCTATGTGATGATGTTAAGAATTACTGATTGCATATGTAGAATGGAATGATTTCTAAATGTTGGGTTAATTTCTTTTTTTTTTCTTTAATTAATAAAAAAAAACAAGAACACAATGTGTTTCTCCATTTATTTAGATCTTTGAATTCTTCATCAATATTTTGAAGTTTACAGTAGATAAATCTTATACATGCCTTATTCATAGAAATACAACTGGGTTTGTGGTAGTGTTTCCTCTTTAATCCTGCAACTTTACTGAAATTGCATATTAGTTCTTAGTTTTAGAAGGGCCATCTTTTAGATGCCTTGGCATTTTATTTGTAGCCAATCACATCATCATTAAATGAGGAAATTTTTATTTCTTCCTTTCCAATTTATATGCTTTTTATCTCTTTTTCCTGCCTTACTTCAGTACCTAGATATCCAGTAGTATATTGAATAAGAGGGGTAAGAGCAGACATTCTTGCCTGGTTTCCAATTTCAGTATTTATCTTTCATCATTAAGTATGATCTTAGTGTAGGTATTTTTTAGATGGTGTGTATTTTGTTGAAGTGGTCCCTCTCTACTCCTAAATTGATGAAAGTTTTTAATCAAATATCTGATGGATTTTCCCAAAAACTTTCATTGCCTCAGTTAATATGATCAATGATCACTTCTTCTTTAGCCTGCTCATATGATGAATTATATTGATTGATTTTTCAAATGCTGAACCAGGCTTGCACACTTGGTATAATCCCACATAGTCACAGTGTTTAACTCTTGATCCATTGTAGGATCCCACTTGCTAAAATGTTTTTGAGGATGTTTGCAGCCAACTTTCTGAGAGATATTAGTCTGTAGTTGTCTTTTTGTGCTTTGATTGCTTTGAGTACAGGGTAATGGTGTTCTCATACAGTGAGTTGGGAATGATTCCCTTCCTATCTATTTTTTCGAAGATGTTGTAGAATTGATGTGAATTCTTTTTGAAATGTTTGAAAGAATTTTCCTGTTTAGAGAAAATTGTTATCTTTACTATGCTGAATCTATACTTGGAGATTTATGTTTCTAGAGCTTGTAAATTATGAATTCCATTTCCTTAGTGATCACAGGACAATTCAGTTTATCTTTTTCATCTTTACTGAGTTTGGGTAAGTTGCTGTTTTCAACAAATGAGTCCATTTCTTCTGAGTTTCCAAATTTATGAGTAGAAATTAAATAATAAATATATATATATTTATGTTTATATCTATTATACAGAATCAGTAGGATATAAATATACCTAGAGTTATATAATCTATACATCTTTAATTTTGTATTTCAGGCCAAAATAAACCTTATAATCAAACATCATTCCAATTTGTCTAAAAAGGGATCTAACCCAATTGAATAAATAAAAGATAATTGATAAGCAATGGATTTAATAACCATATTCCTGCCAATTTACCAACAAAAGACTACAAAGTAATTAATCTGGTCAGTTCTGCGTCTTAAGCAAATTTAGGACATTGCGTTATTCATCTGATTGAAATGTGACAGGTGGGCAGAAGAGAGGAGCAAGTAAATCAAGCACAATTAATGCGTTGATGAAGCATTGTTATCATGTGCTCTGGTGCAATGGCATGAAGGAAATTATACTTTTGCTGAGTCAGAGTTCACTTTCTGAGTGGCCACTCCAGTCACCCCTGCCCTGGATCTACTGGCAATCAATAAGGCCTGAACTGCCATATTGTTTGGAAGCAAAGAGCTGCCACCAGCTTCTCCAAAAGGCCCTTGCTGGTTCTGCTCTTTGTTCCTTACGGTTTACAAGTTCCAGCCCCCAGTATCCATAGGAGAACCTTAAATCTCCCCTCTGCGTCGCAATGAAGGCAAGAGCCTTTGACACATGTGTGCTCTCCACCCTCCTCCTCCAGGAACTCTCACAGGGTCCTGGGTGAAGGAAGACACGGCCTCAGCCTCGCTGGTTTTATACCCTCATTGTCATTTCTCCCCCTCTAGGCCCTTTGATATGGCAAAGCTGTCCTTTCATGAATTCTAGGCTGACTGGTTATCTGTGTTTATGCCTCATCATCCGAAGAATTTCCACATAACATCCAAAGTCAGCAGAGCATTTGACACTTACCAAGAGTGGCCAGGTGGGAATGCCTTTAGATTGCTCTTAATTTATGTGCTGTGCCAAGTGCCTAGACCACTTGGGAAGACTCTCTGCTGCTCGCTGTCTTTCTCTGGTGCTGTTTTGTGAAGCCGCCCTTTCTCAGGTCTAAGTACCTCAGACTGACGAGGGGATAAGGACTCTACCATTTCCCAAGATAAAAGCTGTATCAGGCCAATTCTTAAAGCCTCCACCAAGGAAGGTGATTAACCATCAGTTATACCAACCTAATACAGAGGTCCTACCATTCAAAGCCCTTATTCCTAAAATCATCTAATTAGGAAAATACATACACAGAAGCATGGAAAATTGCATAGCTGGGACTGACTTGGCTGATACATAAAAAAATCCTAACTGCTATTGCCAAGACCTCAACAAAGTTCTTTAAAAACCTGCTTAATACTGGTACTTTGTAGTTGCTATCTGATTTTACAGCTGTTATCCAATTAAGGGGTGTTTCCAAGAGGCCACATTCCCTAGGGTCTAATAAGGGCATCCAAGAGGACCTCACCACACTTGCACATCATTAGAGAAACAAGCCTGGGCCATTAAACTCTGGCAATTCCCAGCTATCATCTGGTCCTCTAAGGACAGGTAGATTCCTTCATCATCACACACAAACCTCAGAAACTAAGATGTGCCCTACATTCATTAAGCATATTCATGTTCTGGTGATAATACAATGCACATCTTGCACTCTCATTACATATGCAAAATCTCACACGTACCCACTGCTTTCCACTAGGGAGATTCCAACAATGTACCCTAGATTTGGCATAGTAGACCATTTCCAGAGCCATGCCCCTTGTTCCATCTGGAATGGATTTTGGATTAGAGGCCATGGTTACCTCCTATATGGTTTTTGGAATCCTTGGTCTAAGCATGGCAGACACTGACTACTTATTGTTCTCTTCTAGAAACAGAGGCTTATAAGTGCACAACTAGCCAGGCTATGCGTGCAGATTCCATAATGCCATGGGTGAGAGAACTCCCAGCAGTAGTTCAGCATGGTCACTGCAACCTCACTGATAAAATGGAAATGGCACACACAGAAGATAGCTAAATCAGACAAACTGGGCCTTTCCAATTACAGGAAAATGTGGCTTCCCCCATGCTCAGCCCTTTGCACACAGATCTTGAGATGTTGATTATGGTGACTCCATTGCTCCCCTCTCTAACCAGGTCCTTCCTTGGGACCAACTATCTGACATGGAAAGAAAATCAGCAAACACCCACTAGCCCAAGATGGCTACTTGTGGTCTGCATAGTTGTCAGAGCTGAAAGTGATCCAGTTAGTCCTCAAGGATGCTCTGAGCTGACAGAGCATCCTACCCAATCTCCAAATATTCACTAATTCTTGGATGGTGGCCAAAAGGCTAGCAGGGAATTCAGGCCAATGGAAACAGAATAATTATTTCGTACAGGAAGGACCTTGTGGGGGACATTTGGAAATAGCTCACGGCCTCATCCATTCCCACACATGCTCAAACCACTGCTCAGTGACATTGCTGATAAACTAAATGATAAAACTCGTCCCTATAGAGAACAGTTTTAGAGTTCCTTGGAGACTACCACTCAGGACCCCCAAGCTTCCCCAACCAACAGGTGGTCTGGGCCCATAGCACTTCAGGCCTCAGAGGCTCCCCTCCCCTGGAGGAGTGGACACAAACAAGGGATCGTCTCTTGGCCCGTTACTGACCATTTTGTTACCAATGACTGTGACTTGTACTCCAAAACCAGGTATTGGCTCATGGATAGGATCACATTCTATGGGACAGGGGATAAACCCTTCTCCCATTGTCATATTAATTACATAGGAACACTGCCCATCACTGCCAGAACCACCAGTAAGTAGAGATTATCACTCCCAAACCAAGCAGCCGAATGATCTGTGTTACCTTTAGAAGTGAAGAGAAGCTACATCTGGTAGATGCCAATCACATTCAAAAATGGCCCCTTCTACCCTGCTATGACTGCCTATTACCCATATAAGACACAGCGCTGGCTGACATGGGTAATGGGCTCTGGGAAACATCAGACATAGAGCAAACCCTGAGAGCAAACGACATACAATCTCTCCAGAAGGGAGAAACAGCACCTGGCCCAGCTGTCAGGATACAAGCAGCAGTCCCAGAAGTCGGTCCTCATTGGCTGGTGAAATGTTATTGTTTACGCTAGCTCTGGGTTTAGTATCTTTATTGGCTGCATGGATCCTAGGCTTACTCACTGACCCAGAAGGCCACACCATGCAGGCCCCAAAATGCTCAAACAATACTCATCTAATTCTAAAATGGTATCCAGGGATGGGGCAGAGGAGATTGCTCTGTTGCACCCTCACCACCTGAGCCCACCATGCCCCCAAGCACGGCAGATGACCCCAAGTCAACAACAATGTATAAATGATTCTCCATCCAAGGTATAACCTAAATAAGATTCTCATGCATCACCAGTGGCCTCATGAGTATAATCAAATCAAATCTGCATGGCTAATTGTCTTCTATCCTGACCTGCCAGAGATGCTATTCTAAGATAAGAGGTTGGATTGAAAATATAAAAAATTAAAACCCAACTAACATATAAGTATAGGAAAAACATTCATCCTGTGGAGTAGTCATGTTGGAAAAGACAGCCAAAACTTTGCTAGATGTATCCTAAATATCCCCCAAAAGTCATGAAACTCTATGATGACAAGCATTTTAGAAAACCTGCGGAAATTATATGACTAGAGCTGCACAGTGATATTTAAAGATTTGATTCTCCATCCTTTATTAATTACTACTTTGGTGGGCTACCCACCCTGGGTTGGCCCCCAGCGATTGCCATATAAGACAATATCACCCTAGACCATGGCCTCATGACTCAGAGGATTTTGCCTCCAGTCAAATCCACTACAGTGGTTGATACTGCTTGCAGCCCTGGAACTCAGACATATTAAATCCTACAGAAATTAAACCCCAACTGCCTGCCCAGTACCCTGAGATCCACAATACTGCAAGCCATCTCCTCCACAACTGTCAACTCGTCTGCTAGCTATGGAGGAGTGTGTATGTGCTATAACAGGCACAGCCTGTTGCACGTGTATCAACAATTCAGGACAAATCCAATATAATTTATAAAAGATACAATAACAGATATAGATTATTAATAATATCTCCAAAATCTTTGTAAAAATGTATATTTCTTCCCCAAATTTAAGTTTGATGCAACCATGAAGTTTTCATGATTCCAGCAGAAATCATGTGGCCCATCAAATCATGTGGCTGGCTATCTGTGTTTGTGCCTCATTATCCTAAGAACTTCCATAAAACATCCAAAATTTCTGAGTCCACCAGATGTAGCCCCAAATTTGGGTAAGAAGTATCTTCATGTCCAGCCAGGACTTTTGGCATGGCTAAGCCCCACTACCTGGGGAGTCTAGATCCACCAATTTTCCATTACTAGTCTTAGGACTAGTTTTAATTATGATTATAGTGTCCTTGTTTAGAATGACCATTCAATCCACAGCTTAAATAGGTCTTTAAATATGACTATTCAGATAGTAGCCATCTTTAAAATTGATGCTACGTTTCAATTGCTCTTTAAAATTGATGCTGAGATGGATTGTAATGGAAAAAAATAAATCACATGTGGTACTGTGTTATTTCACCTAGTTGTAAGTTCTTCTTTTGAGGGACCACCCCAGTCAGCCCTGCCCTGGGCATAACCGCAATTGGTAAAGCAGATTATGGGGTAGCCTAAACAAACACCTCAACTTCTCCAAATGGTCCTTACAGTTTCTACCATTCATGCTGCATAAGTTACTCATAGGGTAGGAACTTCCAAATGGTTTGGAGGATAAGAGCTGCCCTTAGCTTCTCCAAATGGCCTACCATTGCCTTGTCCACTTTTCATGCCATATAGTTTAAAACTTTCAATCCCCAGTATCCCTGGCAAAGCCCTACCCTTCCTCTTTTGGTCACAATAAAACTCTACAGACCCTCACAGGAGCCTAGGTTAGGTAAGCCTTGGGCCCTTCCACCACCCTCTCCACTCTCACCTTTGATCTAACAAAGCTGTCCTTTTATGCGTTCTCTGCTGGCTGGCTACCTGTGTTTGTGCCTCATCACCCTAAGAACTTCCAAAACATCCAAAACTTCTGAGTCCGGTTTTCTTTTGGAAACTAAAATTCCATTCATTCAATGAGTAACTAATGACCACTTACTGTGTGTCTGTTCTTTACTAAATGCTGCTCAGAAAATAGAGGGTAAAAAAACAGATTTTTGCCTTTATGGAGATTTCCCTCCAATAACAAAAGATAAGAAAAATGCACAAATATAATGCTAAATGATTTTATTCTTTCAATAAAACCTTCATCGTGTATTTGTTATGAAGTGAAAGTTGCATGCTTAATGTATAGCAAATAAAATGAGAAAGACAAAAATAAAATTATATGATGTTTATCTACTGTTAATTGCTCATCCAGGAGTGTATTAATTTACTGCATCATTCATTCATTCAACAAAGTGTTAGGTGCTCCAGAACAATCTCTGTGTAACCATGGCACCTTGGGGCCTTGTGTAGGATAAAGAAATTAGAAACATTTCTGATTTTCAATAACACAGGATTTTTATTGGCCACATGATTTATGCTGGAATCATGAAAACTTCATGATTGCACGAAACCTAAACAGGATAGTCTAATATCGTTTAAAATTCCTTTCCAATGGCAATATTTTGTAAAACCCTCCCCTTTCACACAATTTAGTTCCTTCCCCAACATTTTCTCACCATGACCAAGCAGGTCACCTCTGTGACAACTGACAGGGTTATCATCAGCAGACCTGGGAGCAGGGAGATTGCCAATGCAATCTTTAACTTCAGCTTAGCCTCACACATCTGTTATTGCTTTCTTCTTCAGTTTTTTAAACAATACACCCCCGCCCCCCACAAGTGGTAAAGGCTTCCACGTAATTTTCGTCTATACTTAGTAACTTGGAATGAAGAGTATTTCTTGGCTCATGTCCCATGACCATGATCAGACAAATGCAAACCTTATACTATTTCACATAATAATCTGTGCAGGCAAGTCGGCTTTAAGGACAGGGGAACATGTCCTCAGGAGTGGAGAGAATTACAACAGATCCTAGTCCTGGAGAATGTAGCCAGAGAAAGGTTGATCAAAAGAGATTGGACTCCAGATGTTGCCACATGCTTGGAGAATCTAACATAGTTCCCTCAATCTGAGTGAAGCATGTTTCAACATAAATAATTAAAGAACATCTTTATAAAGCCAGGAGTTGACCTGGGTGGGCAGAATGCATATATTAACAAGCCAGTTCTTGCGCTCAACCATCACAATGTGATGGAGAGGATGGTAATCCAAAGTAAGTATACAGTAAGTGCTATTATAGGTATATGTACAGCAGTAGTACAGAGTGTAGTTACTGTTTGGGGGGGCATGTGGGAACCTGCACAGAGAAGGAGCTGTTAGATCTGTGCCTTGCAGTGTCTTTAATGTGGAGAAGGTTACTTGAAGAGAACAAATTCACAGAGATGGGGAGCAGAAATGATACTTCCACAGTAAGTTAGAAAGCAAAATAAATAAACCAGCAATCAAACAAATTGCATGAAAAAAAGGTTCAATTCCTTTGTCTTTAAAACTTAAGTGAACATTTTCAAGGGTCTTCCCTATAATTGAATTGAGGTTGTTTTGGCATAACATAATTTTAGCCTTGATACTTGGTTAGATTTTGTCATAAATTATTTGAGCACTTCATTAGATAAGGTTAACAATTTATGGTGCTGTATTTCTGTCATTCCAAACCAAGAAAACATATATAGGCAATAATAGATATACTTACATTTATTCTTCGTATCTGGAATAAATTTTTTTTAATTCGCACAGTGCTGACCAATTAGTACTTCTTATGACAGGATGGTATACCTATACAATGGTCTTTGTTCTACAAATGGCATATTTATTTTTTTGTAATAATAGGAGGGGGTTAAGATAAAATAATTCAAAATTATGTGAGATTTGATAATATATGAGCACCAAATGCAATTGTAATATTATTGAATTAAAATAATTTAAAAAATGACCCCATTTTCAATGATGAAGAGGTATTGGCTTGAAAGAAATAAAACACAGTACTCAATCCCTGAAGGTATATTTGGGAGATACACACTCAGGTGCTATTAGTATGAGGAATTTTCTAGAAAGCAAAATTCATAATGTATTAAGATAATTTAAAAAGAGAATAATTGTTAGCACAGTAATCTCACTTCTGGGAAAATATCCAGAGGAAATAATAAAAATACAAGTTGTACAATAAATAATACCTTAATAATTGTTTTTAAGAGTGACAATTTGATGTGATTTAAAAGTGTAACAGCAGTGACTTCATTGAATTAGTTGGTACACACACATATAATAAATGAAAATAAATGCATTAAATTATATCCTTATTATCTTTAGCAAACTTTTACTGATTACTTACTATTCTCCAGGGACAGTGGCAATTGTTTTATACACATTTTCTCAGTGATCTTCTAATAATCCTATAAGGGATATATTATTCATGCTACCATTTTAAAATGAGACAACTGAAAATGAAGTTACGTGAAGGCTTGTCCAGGGTCGCACACAAAATATATGAGAAAGACTCAGATTCAAACTCAATTCCCCATGGCCTCTGCTGTTAGAAGAATCTGGCATAATACAGAGGACAAGCTTCTGCTTTAATAAGTGGAGAAACCTGACTATAGCCCAGGGTCTGTGAGATGATGGCAATAAACATATAAAAGATAATATAAAACATGAGTAGAAAATACAGAAAAGAAATAGGCTTCAAGGTAATAAAATTGTTTTGGAGGATAGGCTTCTGAGTGATTTTTTTTCTATTACCTTCTCTTGCCTCAACAATAAAGAAGTGTTTTGCCTTTCAAATGGGAAAAAAATGAACGCATTCATGTTGAAACTTGAAATGTGCAATATCTTTTACAGATTCCAAGCATATTCTCTGGTTCATACTGAGCCACCAAAGCCAAGAGGCACATTTCCACTGTATGTCTATCTTTCCAAGATTTTGAACCATTCTCCAGTACAATTACCCCAAGATGTCTTTCTTTTCTTATTGCCAATCTCCTCTGTAAAGGCCCAGCACTGCCCCAACAATGAAATCCATTTCTGACCATCTTTGGACAGCCAAGGGTCCTTTGCCTTTTCAGAGGATGTAAAGATTAATTCACCTTCAGATCTCTGGCTCAGAAAAGGGGAATCTTTCCATTCACGAGTTCTCAAACTCTGCTTTCCTCCTCTTTTTCTATTATGACTGAAGCCTTTCAAGGTCATAGGATTAAATTCAGCCAGAGAAAAGCTGATAATGCCACTGGTTGGAAAATGTATTATGTTTTTAATTATGTGTAGAATAGCGAAGAATCACACTGATCTTGTGGGTGTTTATTTGTTTGTGTCTTTTTCCCCTTTGCAAGAAGACCAGCTCCAGAATATGATAAGGTAGGTGAAATGGATTTTACTTGAAAAAAAAAAGTGTACCTGAAATAAATATGTATGTATATGACCATGGAATGAATTTATTTTATTCACCTTCTGAATCCAAACTGCTCTAAGAATACAAAGACCAGATATATATACAATCATACACATATATATGTGTGCATATATCAGGGGAATACACACACAAATATACACAGAATCCTTAATACATAGAATTTTTTTTTTATGAGCAATGTGCTATACCTGTGCAATCAAATTTGTGGGAAAATGCTGCATGGCAGTTTTCCCTGCATCTAGGAGGCCACCATGAACTGAGTTACAGTGTCTTGCTGGAGGAGAGACACTGTCAGACTATGGGGGAAACTTCACCCCCCAGGGTCAACACTGCTGGCAAGTGGATGGCTGCATGGTGTGCCTACACAAAGCCAGGATTCAGGCCCAGGCAAACCACCCCAACAAGGTTAACCCTACCCTGGGTTACACTTTTAAAAAACTCTGTGGAAAGAAGACTAGAAAAGTCATTGCTAAATGGCTTGCTTAGGTTGAGACCACTAGGATTTTCTCACAGGCTTTGGGATTCCCTCTTCTCAATAGCTTTAGTGTCGGAAAGTTTCTTTAATTCCATGTGATGCATTGATTTTCAAACCATGATTCACAGAAAACTAGAGACTCTGTAAAGTATGTCAGAGGCTGGGGATAAATACGTAGGTAGTAAAAACCCCAAGTAGAAGGTAACCACGTTCACACAGACAACTTCAAAGAAATTATTATTTACTTTATCTGTATTAACAGTAAACTCAAAATATCAAGTTTCATTAGTCTTAATTTTTATCTTAATTGCAAATGTATGGATGCTTATTATAATATTTCAAGTAGTAGAATGTGAATAGAGAAAAATAGGACACTCCCCCCCAATAGTTCCATCCCTGAGGAAAGCAATGTCAATAGTTTCATATGTATCCACATGTACAAACATACAAAAACATATGCACTCAAAATTTACTGTAGTGCTTTCTTTTTAAACAGAAATTGAATCGTGCTGTATGAATTTACTCTTGTTATTTACTAGTACAGAAAATATCAGAGATATTTTCCAGGTCCATGTATATGGCTTTTCATTTTTCTTTTATAATTAAACTTTTAGTTTGAAGTAATTTTGGATTCATATGCAGCTGCAAAAATTTTATAGAGATATCCCATTTACCATTTACCCAGTAAGTACCGTATTACAATCCTGATCTTGACATTGACACAGGCATCCCACAGATTGTCCTTCTACCATATCGATATCATTTCTTGCCTTCCCCAACTTGTCCCCTCAACCCCTGACAACCATTATTCTGTTCTCCATTTCTATAATTTTGCCTTTCAAGAATGTTATAGATATAGAATCATATAGTAGGTAACCTTTTGTCATTGACTTGTTTTCTCAGCATAATTCTCTGGAGACCCATCAAGTTGTTGCCTGCATCACTAGTTCATTTCTTTTCATTGCTGGCTATATTTCATGGTGTGGATGCACCACAATTTGTTTATCTATTCACCCATGAAGGACATATTGGTTGTTTCAATTTTTGCCTTTTGTGAATAAAGCTGCTATAGTGTACAGCTTTTTGCACGAATATAGCTTTTCATTTCTCTGCAGAAATGCCCAAGAGTGAATTGTTGGTTTGTATGGTAATTGTGCATTTAGCTTTAGAATATACTGCCAAACTAATTTCTAGTGTGGCTGTGCCATTTTACACTCCAAACGGCAATGTCTGACTGATCCACATCCTCTCTAGCTTTTGATGTTTCCATTGATATTCATTTTAGCCATTCTACAGACATACCTCACGATAGCTTTAATTTGCATTTCTCTAATGACTAATGATTTTTTAATGTGCTTTTTTGTCATTTATTTATCCTCTTTAGTGAAAGGTCTCTTCATGTCTTCATCCGCTTCTAATCGTATTTTTACTGTTAATTTTGAGAGTTTTTCAGCAATTCTAAACATTAGTCATTTGTCAGATATGTGGTTTGCACATGTCTATTCCAGTCTGTAGCTCATCTTTTCATTCTTTTAACAGGGACTTACACAGAGCAAAAGTTCATAATTTTGATGAAGTCCCACTTATCAATTTCTACCTTTGGTGTTTTTAGTGTCAGGTTTTTAACTAGTTCTAGATCCTAAAGGTTTTCTTTTTCTTCTTACTAATGTTTTCTAGTTTAACAATTTTCATTTTAAGTGCGTGATCTATTTTGGGTTAAATTTAAATAAACTGTGAAACTTAGGTCAAGTTTGTTTATCTCTTTATTTGATTATGTTTGTTCAATTTCTATGGCATCATTTGTTGTAAAGGTCACATTTCTTCCATTGAATTGCTTTTGTACTTTTGCCAAAAAACAAATTGAACATATTCATTGACCATATTTGTCTTACTGGGTTATCCATTCTGACCAACTATAATCATAGCATTTATCCTTCTGCCGATATCATGCTACCTTTCCTACTATAGCTACATAATAAGGATTGAAGTTAAATAGTTTCATTCCTCCCATTCAATTCTTCACTGACAAAACTGTTTTAGATATTCTAGCTCTTCTCACTTTCCATATCAAGTTTAGAATAAACTTGTCTACATCTACAAAACAAAATCTTTCTATTTTAATAAAAATCGCAATAAACTTACAGCTCAAGCAAGAGAAAATTGACAGCTTTGCTACATCAAATCTTTCAAACTACAAATATTCCATTTGGTTAGACCTTGATTTTTCTATCAACATTTTGTAGTTGCAGGAATTTAAGCCTCATCATGTTAGATTTACACCTCAGCTTTTCATTTTTTAAGCAATTGTAAATTGTATTGTGTTTTAAATTTTTGTTTCCACATGTATCCTTTAATATATAGAAATGTAATTGATTTAAATGGTTTGATCTTGAATCCTGCAACTGTTATGAAATCACTTATTGTTCTAGGAGGTTTTTGTTTGTTTGTTTATTTTTATATTTTGTTTTTAGATTCCTTGGCATTTTCTATGTCATTTGTATATTAGAGCTGTTTGATTTCTTATTTTTCTATATCTATGCCTTTAATTATTTTTCTTGTCTTATCATAGTGGCTAGAACATCCGGCCTTGTATTGGAAAAGCATGGCAAAAGTAGACATTACTCCCTAGTTCCCCTCTACTACTAAATTGTTGGGAATTTTTATCATGAACAGGTATTGAATTTTGGTGGGGCAGGGGTGGGTTATTTCATTTTATTTAGTGCAGGGACACAAGATAGGATCCACATTTGAAAATCAATCAATGTAATATGCACTATTCATAAGCTAAAGAAGAAAAATCACATTATCTTATCAATTGCTGCAGAAAAGCACGTGACAAATTCAACCTTTCATCATAAAAACAGGAATATGACTTCAACTTGACAAAGAGCATCTTCAGAAAAATAACAACAAAAATAAACAAAATAAACACAGAAACAAAAAACCTAATAGTGAAAGACTGAATGCCCTCCCCCAAAATCAGAAACAAGGCAAGTATGTCAATCTCCACCACTTCCATTCAACATGGTGCAGGAAATTCCAGCCACTGCAGCAAGATAAGAAAAGGAATCAAAAGGCATACACATTGAAAAGAACGAAACAAAATTGCACCCATTTGCAGATGACATGATTGTCACAAGTACAAGTTAAAAATATGAAAGTCGATTATATTTCTATACACTAGCAATGAACACATGGACATTGAACTTAAAAATACAATATCATAAACAATAGCTCATAAAAAAGAGATATACTTAGGTATAAATCTAACAAAGCATCTACAGGATTTTAATGTTGAAACCTATACAATACTAATAAAGAAATCAAAGGATTCCCAAGGAAATGGAGAGATGCATTTTATTCATAGACCAAAAGACTCAATATAACAAAGATGTCAGCTCTCCCCATATTACTATCATATCCTAGCAAAATTTTTTGCAGATAGCGAGAAGACAAATCTAAAATTTATATAAATAAACAAAGGAAGCAAAGTAGCTAAAATAGTTTTGGATAAAGAGAATAAAGTTGGAGGAATCAGTTTACCCAATTTCAAGACTTATTATATAGCTACATTAATCAAGACTGTCTCATATTGGCTGAGATATGGACACAAAGATCAACAGAACAAAACAGAGAACCCAAAAATAGTGCTACACGAATATGCCTAACTGACTTTTTTCAAAAGTTATATCGGACTATTTTATTCAAGATATTCTTTCACTTAAAAGTATCTCAGAGGCATACACTTCTTCTTTAATAAAGAAAATGAAAATGGATTCCACATTTTCACACACATACCCTCTTTTAAGTGATTTTTGCTAAAGGTACAAAAGCAGTTCAATGGAGAAAAGATGTCCTTTTCAACAAATGGTACTGGATAACTGTTTGATATCAATCAGAAAAATAATAGCTCTTGATTTAAGTCTCACACCTTATAAAAATCAATGCAAAATGAATCCTGGATTTTTCTGTAATCCTACAACTTTTCTAATAAGCAAAATAGAAAAAAAGAATCATGGACTTAAATGTAAAACCATAAAAATTTAGAAAAAAGCATAGAAGAATATCTCTGGGGTCTAGTTCTTAGACATGACACTAAAGCAAAGAATACTTAGACTTGATACCACAAGTGTGATCGAGAAAAGGAAAAAAAAATGATAAACTGGACTTTTCTAAATTAAAAACCTTTTGTTCTGCAAAGGACCTTGTGAAAGACAAGCATCACACTGGGGAAAATACTTGCAGAGCACATAACCAACAAGGCCTAGTATCTAGACTATACAAAGAACTCTTTAAATTCAACTGAAAAAAAAATCCAATTAGGATGATGACATAACATTATGACTATAATTAACAGCACTGATATTATGTTTGAATATAGTTAAGATGGGAACTTATATGTTGTATTTATGCTTGGATATGGAATTTCGCTAGATGCTTTCCTCATCACTTGATATGATCTTTTAATTTTTATTTAATCTATTAATAGGGGGTGTTCTAGTTTGCTAGCTGCCGGAATGCAACACACCAGAGATGGATTGGCTTTTAATAAAAGGGGATATATTTTGTTAGTTCTTCAGAGGAAAGGCAGCTAACTTTCAACTGAGTTTCTTTCTTACGTGGGAAGGCACAGGGTTATCTCTGCTGGTTTTCTCTCCAGGCCTCTGGGTTCCAACAACTTTCGCCAGGGTGACTTCTGTCTGCATCTCCAAAGGCCTGGGCTGAGCTGCGAGTGCTGAGATGAGGTATGCTGAGCTGCTTGGGCTGTGCTACCTTGCACTTTCTCATTTAAGCAGAAGCCAATTAAGTAAAACGTCATTCATTGCAGCAGGCACGCCTCCTAGCTGACTGAAGATTTAATTAGCAACAGATGTAGTTCACATATCACTGGCTCATGTCCGCAGCAACAAAACTAGGCACGTTCACCTGGCCAAGTTGACAACTGACTCTGACTACCACAGGGGGGATATAGCAATTGATTTTAAGTACTAAACCAGCCTTGGTTATCTGAAACAAATCCTATTTAATCATGTATAGCTCTTTTTACATGCTGCTGAATTATATTAACTAACACTCTTCAAAGCATTTTCATTTCTACATTCATGAGAGCTGTTGGTATACAATTTTCTTTTTTTCTATTTTAACTAGTTTTTATATAGGGTAATATTTGTTTGATGAGATGGATGGAAAGTATATCTTCCTCTTCAATTTGTGGAAAGGAATGTATAGCATTGGTGTTAGTTCTTTAAAGGTTTAGTAGAATTCTCGACTGAAACAATCTTGGCCTGGAGATTTCTTTTCAGTTTTTTTAATATTAAAAATTAAATTTCTCCAATAGTTATAGGGTTATTCAAAAGATCTATTTCATTTTGATTGAGTTGTGGCAGTTTGTGTTATTCAAGGAATTGGTTCATTTCATCCAAGCTGTCAAATGTGTTGGTATAGAGTTGTCCATAGTGTCTCATTATTGTTCTTTTCTGTTGCAGAGTCTGTGGTTGTAGCTCCTGTCCATTTCTGTTGTGTCTTCTCTCGTTGTTATAAGTATTGCTAGAGATGTGCAAATTGTATTGATCTTCACAAAGAACCAGCTCTTTGCTTTTTTTCATTATTATTTTTCTGTTATCAATTTCATTGATCACTGTTCTTTATTATTTCCTTTCTTTCAATTCTTTTTGGGCATATTTTACTCTATTTTTTAATGTGTTTAGGACAAAGCTTAGATTATTGATTTGAAATGTTTGCTGCTTGGAATGCATGCATGTAGTGCTTATAAACTTCCCTCTGAGTGCTATAATAGTTGTTCTCCATAAACATTGCTATATTTTCATTTCCATTCAGTTCATTTTTTAAATTTCCCTTGAAACTTTTTATTTGAGCCAGAGATTGTATAGAAGAGTATTTTTCTTTGTTTTCAAGTGTTTGAAGTTTTTCCTTTTATCTTTCTGCTATTGATTTCTAGTTTGATTCTATTTTTCTTAGTGAACACATTCTTTTCTTTCTTGTGTCTTCTAAATAGTGTTTGATGGTTGAAACAAAAAAAAATAACTATCTAAAAATTTAGATGGTGTTCTATATTTTTGTAGAGGAAATATTTAACAAAAATTCAATGAAGGAGAATGGTAAAAAGACATCATATGAGATAATGCAAACATTAATTAAAGGAAGACAGTAGTGGATATATTGATATCTGATAAAGTAGCTATCAGAGCAAAGGAAATTATAAGAGATGGGAAGGGACATTTTACAATCATAAATGAGCTATTCACCAAAAAATCATAGCAATCCCAAATGTCATACAAATTGAGGCACCTCTAATTGTAATGTCTCATCTCTTTGGCAATTTTCAAGATATTTTCTTTTTTTTAGTTTTCATAATTAGATTATGGTATGTCTTAGTATAGATTCTTTGGGGTTTTAATGGATTACTCTTGGAATCTGGAGCTTTATGTCCTTTTCCAAATTTGTAGTTTTCGTCAATTTTCCTTGATAATTGCAACCCTGCCTACTTTTTCTTCTTTTTCCAGGAAACTGATGGAATGAATCTGATGGAGTGACTAGTGGAATATATAATCCACTAGTCCCTGAAGCTCTGCTCAGTTTCACTCAGTCTATTTTCTCACAGTTTTTCAGATTAAGTTTTATTGTTCTCTCTTAAGGTTTAATGATTCTTTACTTTTTTACCACCATCGTGCTACTGAATTTATTCACTGAGTTTTTTTAATTGAATTACTGTAGGTTTAATTTTAAAATGTTCTTTGTTTAGACTCCCTTTTTTCCCTTTTATTCTAAGAATGTGTGTAATTGCCCATTGAATGATTTATGACAGCCACTTTAAAGTCTTTTTCAAATAATTCTAATGTCTCTGTCATCTTGAGAATGGCTTCTTGTAAGTTGTGTATTTTCATTCTTCATTAATCTTCTTGGTTCTTATTATGACAAATGATTTTCCATTGAAGTATCTATATTTTTGGTATTATGCTATGATACCTGATTCTGATTTAAACCTTTTGGGATTTTTTTTTTTGGCTTCTTTTGAAACTTTTCTGGCAAGAAATTTGGGAAGGGTTTCATTTCCAGATGGGAATAGAATTGCAGGTTCATTGAAACTCAAGGCAGGGTCTCTTTGTTCCTGTTGGCAGAGGCAGGGATTGTGACTCCCTGGTGGCCTTCACAATACCACAGGGAGATGGCAGAAGTCCTGACTCTACACTGGATATCCTCTGACACAATCCTAGCAGGGAGAAAGAAGGATATCTCAGTACGGTTGGGTGGAATGGAAGTCCTGGCTCCACAAGTGGTCTCTACTTCCATTACAAGGTAGGATGGGATCTTGTCACAGCCCGATGGGGATGGCTTCCCATCCAGACTTTACAGACATGTGAGTTTGGCTGTGTAGAGTGGTTATTTTCAAAATATTTTCTGTTTTTCTAGATTACCACTTCCTGGTTCTTTGGCTAACAAAAAACACTTTTGTTGGTTAATTTTCATCTACATTCACTGTGTTTCCAGGTTGATGGTTTCTCCAAAGCCCAGCTGGGAATATTTGAGGCAAAAGAAAACTCAGGAAACCCACTACTGGGTCCTTCTTCAGATCCTAAGGATCGTAGTTGGCCTGACTTATATTCATCAACTTTCATATTCTTGTTATATTTGTTATATATAATGTGCAGGGATTTTAATTGTGTTTGGTGGGGGGAGTAGTGAAAGTATACCTACATATTCTCAAAAATTAAACCACTGTAGGCTTTTTTTTTGGGTAAGGAAACATTTTAGTTTAAAATGAAATTAATGCGTTGGAAATTGCTGGTTTTACATATGGCAAAATAGAAACATGAAATGAATAACTTCATTGACATGACTTGATGAAGACCTTGAGATAACAAGAGTATAATGCCAAGACTGGACCCAGGTGGTCCGATTCACATGTTAACTTCCTTTCTAATTCTTTCTGTCATCATCCATGGAGACCACTGACATATCTTGCCATGCTCTCATATTCTTCCTCACAATATATATTTTTCCTAATCCAGTAGGGCTCAAGGGCTGGAAAAAGCCTTGTTAGACACTGAGTGGGTATCTCAGGAATTACCTACGCAAACTGACACTATGAGCGCTTTATTCATGTTTGTGGAGGCAATTGCTAATGCATTATAATACCAATGTCAACACTTGGAATTAATGGAAAATCTGGACAATGTTTTAAGGATTTTCCCTTCACCTTCACATACTACCTCAACTTTCAGCTACCATCATTTAGTTCTTCTTGTTTTGAACACTGAAATAACTTTTTTTTTGTTTTGGCAGCACCCCAGTACATTCCTTCATCCATCCCCCAAAATTATTTGTTCATTTTTCTTCAGCCATAGTGATATTTCAAAGCTCAGAAGTTTCATTGGATCCGCCTTAAAATAAAGACAAAATCCTTAGCCTGGAAACAGAAATTAAACAAAGAACCTCTTTGTGGTCTCATCCTCTCTTGGCTGCCTCTCATACCACTACACCTGGCACTATGTGCTTTAGCCTCAATAGTCTTCTTCTGTGCTGTCAATAAGGCTATGCTGGATGGGCCACGGTGGCTCAGCAGGTAAGGATGTTTCCCTGCCATGCCCGAGGACCCGGGTTCGATTCCTAGTGCCTGCCCATATAAAAAAAAATGCCCATATTAAAAAATATATATATAGGGCGATGCTTTCACTCACCGAGGCCATTCATGCTTGTTACCTGCCATTTCCACATATCTAAATTACACCTCAGGCCCTCATACTTACAGACCCTAGTAGATGTACTCACCTTTTATATATCAGCAAAAGTATCATTTCTTCAGGATATCATTTTTAACCACATATTCCATTCATCTACAGAATCTTATTTATTTGTTCATGACCCTTCTGTCATGTGTAATTTTATATTCAGGATTGGAATAATCTGACTGATGTTCATCTCCTCCACTTAAAGTCAGTTCCACTGGAAGAGAACAGGGAGGTTTTCACTCCCTTTTCCATCTCCACAACTAACCCAGTGCCCAGTATATGAAGGTTATCCAATGCACTTTTTAAATTAATTGAGGAAGTAAAAAGGAAAGGCAAGAAGTGAAGGAGGAAAGGAAGGAGAATCAGAGGGAGACAAAGAGGGAGGATGGGAGGAAATGGATGGTATGGGAAGGGCAAGAGTTGTTTGGAGCTATGTTCCAAACACAAATTTTTGCTATTCAGCTTCTCCAAAACTCAATTTCCTCAACCACAATGTTAATAAATTTCCCCTGATAGAACTGTTGTGAAGATTATAGAAGTGTTAATATAGCTGAAATATCTATGGCAAAGTCTGGAATAGTCATTCAGTATTAGATCACTTCCCTTTCAACCTACCATTAGCCAATGGATTTTCTCTTGTTTTTCTTGTATTCAGTATGGGTCGTTGTTTAATTTGGGGAACTTTTCCATACAGGTTACTAAATTGTTATTGCTTGATGATTTACTGCCCCTAAAACAATTTCTTTCACAGACATCAGGCAATACACTAACATTGCTGAGGATGAGCACTAAAATTTGCAAAAGTCTTCAAAGCTTTTAATTATAAAAACGATGTGTATCTTCATTTTCAGCTCACTTTGAAAATTGAGAAAGCATTACCCCCGTTTTATATGCATTACATTGAATCCCATGAAATAGTCCATTGATTTTATAATCCTTGCCATTAGCAGTTAAGTGTTTATATTATTCTGCTCCCTGATAGTTAGAAAACTTGTTAGGGCATTATTTTTTGTCTCTCTGCTCTACCACAAGATTTGTTCTACTTCAGGCAGTTTTAGATTTTAGCAGGGATATTCCTTATTTTTGTGATTTTTTTTTGTAGTGAGGAAAAAGTAGGTGGACTTTTTCCAAGCATGCAGCTGTATTTTGGTAAATATATTCATTTTCATTGAACCTGGAAGACATTGTGATAAAGTGGAAATTCCCAGGCTTTATTTAAATTCAGATCACCAGAGCTCTAATGCTAACCCTACCTCTTCCTCCAGAAAGTTGTTTTATTTCTCTGGTCCTCAGATTGCTTGTTATAATACCTATCTTCCAGAATACTTTGAAGATCAAGTGAGAAAAACACCTAATATCTATCAGGCTTTTTTCAGGTGCTGTATATGCATTAGCTCACTTACTCTTTGCCAAAACTCTGTGGGACTGGCACAACTCTTATTCTCATTGTAGAGACAGGGCAGTTTACACACAGAGAGGTCAAGAACTTGCCCGTGGCCATACAGTTAGAAAGTGGTACCCAGAACTTATTCTCAAGCAGCACAACTAATAGTTTGCACTGCTACTGAAGATGCTGTAGCACCTCTCAGAGTATAGACTGCTTAAATGCCCTCAAGGCTCAAAGCTGCTGTGGAATCCCTCTTGGCATTCCAGCCCTTTAACCAATGACATTGGAATGAATGGTGCTGCCAATGGTGCTTCATATCACCATACAGCTCCCAAAGGTGCAGAGAAACTTCATTGTTTTATAGCTGTATGTTGGACTGGAGAAATGAGGATATACCTGTCAATACTGCCGCAATGTACTTCCATTATGTTAAGATGAATTAAGCACTGAGAACATCAGACAATTGTAAAGGAATCAATCAATATAGAACCCTTGAGTATAAGACCTGGATGAGGCTGAACAGGTAGTAAGATGGCAGTTTTTTCCTTTTTAAGATTAAAAAAACCTGCCTCTCCAAGACTTGTCTGGGTTCTTGTAGCAAGGCCTTATTGCACTTGGCCGTAAGGTGCTGCTTTCATCCACATTTCATCAATGGTGTGGGAGGCAGGAGTAGCCCCATTTTCCAGGTGAAAACACTTAGGTCTCTGGAGTTACAGGGTTTGACTTAGAGGACTCAGGCAGTAATGACAAGACATGGATTTGCAATCTGGATTTGTTGTTGTTGCTCTAAAATAGAGATGCTTTGACTTAACGATACTTCCATGTCTCATATCTCATTATAACTTTCTCTCTGTGTGTTCAAGGCAGTGTAGTAGAGTAAAAAGAAGCAGAATATTGGAGCAAGACAGATGTGAGGTTCCACTGGCTGGCCACTTGGTTCGATCTCCTCACCACTCAGGGTCCCAAGATCCCCAGTTCGTAAAGAGGAACCTAACTCAGTGGAATCCTTGGAGCCTCCACGGAGCCTCCAGAATGCATCACCACATAGTCATTAAATGGCAGTTCTATTTTTATTTGTATATAGTTATGTTAATTTACATTTCCAACCACTGTCTTACTCCTTTGAAAGTCCACAGGTGGGTCTAGATCTCAGAGCAGGAGTATGCAGAGACAATGTCCAGAAAGACTGCACACTAAGCTAGAGACTCAACATGCTACAAACCTGCCAGATAGGGATGGAGGAAGGTGGCTCTGCTACCAGGGGGCAAGTGTTCATACCTTCCCAAAGATGAGGAGACACAAGGCAGAAGATATAATTATTATAATAACAAAAGGTACACAGAATATTTTTTAAAAAACTAAACAAACAATAAACAAATAGTGCAGTCCTCCCCAGGGTCCCATACTATGAAGAAAATCTGAATATGTCTGCAATATTTAGGCTCTTGAGCTACAAAAGAAAGCTATGCTGAGTCATCAGAAACTGTAGGGGGAGGAAGGAAAGGGGACACTGCTCTTATTATGTAAGTACTCATTTGCCAAAGACTTGTGTTTTTAATTTTCTTTTTTTTGCCTTCCCAAAATAAATAAGAAGCAAATATCCCAAATCTTACCAGGTCACCAAGTTGAAGTCCCCTAGATAAGCAAAGAAAGATTGAAAGTAAACACTGTTTACCTGAAGAATTCAAGTAAAGAACTAGTGTGGGATGAGGACAGAGTGAGGCTATTACAGAGATTTCTATCCTTTTTCAAATAAAGGAAATGCACATTTGCTTAAAGCCATACTCTTCCCTGTTTACATGAGGATTCAGATAAGTTTTAAAAAAACACCACATGAAGTGGCATGTATACCCTTTTAGAGTGGGTTTAAAAATGGTGAAAAATAGATGAGGGCCAGAGGGGTAATATAATGTAGTTTCCAAAGCAATGTTCTTTTAATTTTCTACCCAGGATAGAAAATAGGCTATGACTGCAGACTTGGTTTTTGAAGGGGGTGAAGGAAATATTGAGATCTCTGAAAGCCTTGAGAAGATTTCTCAGTGCATGCTTTTACTCAACACCTTCTGGGAAAGAATATATTGTAGGTGGCAGTTATATTCTTCAATTCTGACACTGGGAGTGGGGCGGCAGGGAGAAAGAGTGAATACCTCGAGCTATAAAGAAGACAGCATGAAATGCTGGAGACCAAATCCCAATCAGAGCACAAAATAGCTATAAAACCTTAGCCAAGGGATAAATACCTTTAACTGGGCCTTAGGGTCCTCATTTAAGAAAATGCTGAATGTAAGGCTACCTTTTATACTTCTTAGAGCTACTCAAAGTGTCCAATTAGATCTAATAATAATAATAACAATAATAATTACACCTGCTATATCTATAATAACTTCTCAGTTAACGTATACATGGAATTTTATGATACAGCATCACATTTTAGGAAGTGACAGAGATACAACTATGTTAATATTTTATGGGGAGAATAGGAAACAGAACCCTTTAGGAAGTTTTCAAAATAAAAGCTAAATAAAGAGAATGGTAATGGGAATTTTAATTTAAATACAGAATAATAGGGATCATTTTTCTTTGGATTCAGAAGAAATTCAATTCAGTGCATAATAACTGCTTCATTAACATACAATTTCAGAGAAGAATGCTCACTTGCTCTCTTTGAAACATAATCCATGTAATTTTTTTTTTTAAGTTAATTAGAGTTGACTATGTCGGGACTGGATAAAAAGTTCCCAGAGACCAATGTGAATATAATTTACATTTGGTTCATATGTGATTCTTCAACTCCAGGTCTAAAGTTATCGATATAATGGACTAAACTCTGAATCAGGCACACTCCTGGTATTTTAAAGCTGTGCTGTGCCTATATCATTGGAATGAGGGTTTCATCTTCACCTCATCACTGAGTGCACATGTGCAAACACACAGAATTTGCTGATGAAAAATATTGGGTGATTCATGATGATGCTTTTGGGGTGCAGATAATGCTAAGATGACACAAGATGGATATACAGATTGTAAAGGGTCTTGTACACTCTACTGAGAAACTTATCCCCTGCTCCTATGCCCACCTCCTCTACCAACTGTATCTCGGAGACAGTGAATGTTTTCTGGTCCATGATACTCAGGAAAAAAAAAGAGAACTGTATTGAAGAATAAGAAACTGACTGTGTGGTGAGTGGAAGGATGATTATATGTTCTCATACAGATTTAAAGGCTGTTACCTGCCTCCCCATTTCTATGACTTTATAATCATGTTTCATTTTGTTTGGTTAATGAATTGATCCTTGGGTTCTGGCACCAACAGCTGCACTGGTGTGCATTTTCTGCTCAAAATGTATTTGTAGAGTGAAAGACAGTCAATATCAGGGGTAAGCTAGCTGACTATCAGTTTGTGTTTAAACATCAGTGCTCCTCCTTATGTACTTTGGATCCATCCATGCTAGGGGATGAGAGCAGTAAGGTATGAACCCTGCCCGCAAGGGAGAAAGGCAGGACTTGAACAATCACTCAACCCATGTGTTCTGCCAGCAAGTAGTCTGAAGATTCTTCATACGGGGTCTCACCTAATCTTTGTAACCATTCAATAAAATGGACCTCTTTAACCCCTTTAAATAGATGAGGAATCTAAGATTCAAATGGTAAAGTAATGTGCCTAAGGTTATGCAGTTAAGAAGTACTAGAGGAAAGATTCCGTTTTTGGGCTTTCTAACACCACAGCCAGTGCTCCCTTTTGTAATACAACATTACCTTCCAGATTAAAAAACAAAAAATGGAGTAACAACAGCTACATGCAATAATCAGGCAACATTTATGTTAGAATAGAATGAGTCAGCATCTTTTTTAGAATAGGAATTGAATCTGGGAGGAAGGAAAACAGAAAAATAATGTTATTTTGAATGTGTACTGACATGCTTCACCCTTCCAATACCATATGTGGCAATTATTACCGAAGTCAGAAAAATCAAGAAATCCCTACAGTCACAAAGCTAGTCAGAGCCAAGATTCGAATTGCACAATTCTAGTTCCTTCTAATACATTATGAAGTTTCTCTATGAATTATGGTTGAGAAAAGAACACCAGATCATCAGTTTGCCTGTTAAATAAATCCTTACATAGATGATTCTATGAACAACACATAATTAAATGACATAATAAATACCTCATTGTTTCTTAGTGAGATCAAAGAAAGAATAGGCCAGATACCACAAAGGACATTTATTGTGCATGTTTTCATATTACTGCATTGAAGGATATTAACTGATAGAATGAATGAATCTATGAATGAATGAACACACACACTCACACAAACATGGCTTGGAATTTCAGTAGGGCTTTTGAAGTGCCTTTAAATGATGTTGGCTTTCAATCAATTTTGTTCTTTCAAACTCCCTATAAGATGTTGCTCATGGGTTGTGAGAAAATAGCATCAAACTGCATTCCATTTGGATAACATAGCAGACTTTAAAGTCTCTAAAAAGATTAATTTTAAAATATAATTAGATATATATATACTTAGAATAACAGCCAAATAACTGTCATTTCAAAAATGTAGATTTGAATATTTTGCTATCTTTAGTGTTTTCCTTCATTTGTGAATTGTATGTAAAGTTTTTTTTTAATTTTTGCATTGACTCTCATATTTTATGACTAAAGACATATTTCTTTAAGAGATGAAATGAATTTCATGGTAAAAAAATTGCACACACAAATATATATAAATATGCATACTATCAATTCTATGAAGTTTTCTACTCACTATTCTGACCATTTTCTAATTTGCATGCTCTATGGCAAATGATAATGTAACAGAAGAAACATAGTTAAAAAAAATAAAATCATGAGCTGAAGACTGTAAAAAACATAGCAAGCATAAAATAACCCCAATTTCTTCCTCCAAATGAATTAATGATATTTTTCTAATTCCTGTGAAGATACTAAAATAACTTCGTTTTGTTTGATTGATTGCTTTATTAATTAGTGATAAGGTAGAATTTTAAATCCTATCTGAAAAAAAATCTACCAGAAGTTATATGAAATGGAAAAAAAATAAAGGGTTGCAAAGGTGATTTATTGGTTTTGATAAGCCACATCACCCAATTTCAATTCTGAAGAAAAATATTTCATTAGCAAATATTGAGTTAGGTACTTTTGGTAATAGCTACCTACATAAATTAGCCCAATACTCCTGATGAGACCTAGAAATTGAGACAACTTTTTTCTTTTTTTAAAACAGCAAAATGAAATAAAAAGTACAATATTACTGGATAATATTTTAAAAAAATAGAAACTTGGAAAAATAAACCATCATTGGGATTCTCTTTAAATTTGGAGGTTTCTGCCAGATATGGCAAATGCTACTGAGAAATTGAGAATATTAAAAGTTGAACAGACAATTTAAGAAATTCATAGGTTAGGGGCAAAAGTGAAGTTCAGGAATTACTAATGGGGAGGTTGTGCCCTAATGAATTTTTAAAAAACAGCCTATATATAGGGCTAAATTGAAACTAAAATTTAAATACTGTCAGAATAAATATAATTTTACAAAAACTATTACTCTCAAATCTGAACAGACTCAGTGACTAAAATTAGACAAAGACGATTTTCTGTAAAAATTGAAAAACACAGTTTTAAGCTTTTATGGAAAAGCAGAGTAAAAAATTGTCAAGAAAAACTTGGCAAAAATACATAATTTGAGCACTTCTAGGTGTCTTTTTAATAGAAAATTAAAAAGCTGGACATAAAATTATGTAGATGAATGGAAAGTTAATCAAGCTGTCCATTTATGATTTGTGCACATTTCTTTTCTTATTGTATAGTTCAATAAGAAAAAAGTTTACTTACATCATTAAGTGTAATGCAATTTAGGACAATAATGAAATGAAGGAGAAAATGTGTTAAAGTCAACAGATACAAAAACAGATTTAATAAAACTAAAAAATGAATTGTAAAGTAAAAACTCTTAGCAAACTAGGAAGAATGAAACTTCCTTAAAGTTTGTATGATTTAAAAATGCTTGCAGTAAATTTCCTACTCTCTGAGTTTGGGAAAGCTTCAACAATTCATGCTACCTCAAGTTCCATTCTTTGTTATCCTGGGTGCTTCTAGCCCATGAAGTAAGGCATAAAGTAATAAAGCTGTCAGAATTTGAACAGTAAATGGTTGTGTAAATAAAACATAAGAATATAGACTAATTTATTAGAAATAAATGAATTTTTTCTTAATTAAATATCAATTGCATATTTACACTTCAACAATAAACAAACGGAAACTGGGATTTACGCATAAGAATATTTAAATTAGTGTAAATAATATCAAATGCCTAGGAATTAAATCAGATAAAACAGTGCAACTTCTCTGTATGAGAACTATAAAAATTATCAAGAGAAATTTAAAACCCTTAAATATGTGGTCTTTCCAATAAATGTTGCTGAGAATTAATTGCAGATTAAAAAATATTAAGAACCTACGTCATTCCCTACCTTTAAACCAATTCCAGAGAGATTGTACATTTAATTGTTAAAGAAAACAATGTACTGTCTACCAGATAACATAGTATAATAGCTCCATGTCTTTGATGCAGGAAAAGCTTTATTTAACAAGAGATAAAAATCACTAATTCTAAAAGGAAAATATTGATAAATTTAAAGTAAGGGATTTCTGTTGATGAAAGAACACTATTAGGAAAATGAAAAGGCAAGCCATAGAATAGGGAAGTATATTTGAAATACATATAATTGATATAAAGTTCATATCTAGAATATATTAATAAATCCTACAAAATAATATAAAGATTATCCATTAGGAGAATGAGCAAATTATTTGAGCAAGCATTTCACAGAAGAGTATATCCAACTGATCACTGAATAAAAGAAAGAAGATTTTAAATAATAAACATTAGGGAAATAATAATTATATCTAAAATGAGACAGAATAAGTGTTTACCAGCATGGCTAATATTAATTAATTAAATAATACCAAATTTTGTGAGGATGTGGAGCTATAAGAACTCTTGTTTACAGTTAAAATAGAATCTTCCTATAGGATGTGAACAAAAATAAGGATAACTACTTTACAAACTTATTTGTCTCAATTTACAAATATTGAATAAGCACACAAATCCTATGACTCTCAAAGCTCATTCCTGAGTTGTGGTTAAGAGGTAATCTTCATTTTGAGATAATTATTGACCTATATACACGGTTCATATACGTTTCTATATGTATGTGATACTTCATTAGAAAAAACCTTGAAATGATGTCCAGAGAGATGTGAACAAAAACGTAAATTGACAGATAATGCTGGAATATATCTGCGTACCCACCTTCCTTTCTCAGATTCAGATATTATAAACACCTGTACTGGCAAATTTGATGCTTATGTATAAATAAATGGATTCACAGAAAAATAGAGCATATCAAACTTGACGTGAAAAGAAATACAAATAAGAGTGACTTTGGATCTAATAAAGAAATCTGTAATTAAAATCTTCCTACAAAGGAAATCTTTTTGTCTTCACCAGTGAATTCTATTGAATATTTAAGGAAGAAAAATATCAGTCTAATGCAAATTTTTCCAGATAATAGAAGTCAGCATACTTTTAATAGTAAACCTTGAGGAAACCATTAGAAAGAATACTTAAGTCAACTTCACTGAAAAATACACAAAAATTCCAAAAAACTGAAATCCAGCAACATATGAAAAGAATAGTATATAAGGAACAATTTGGACTGATTTCAGAGATTCAGGGATGCAGAATTGATATTTCAAAGTATAATCATTATACTCCTTTAAAGGGGTGAATTACATTGGTTATATGATCCTATAATACATGGGCTATTTCATATGCAATCATCAAATATCACTTATATAATATGTAATATATTTAATTATAAATATAGTATGCAAGATAATCATTATATAACCAATGAAATTCACCCTTTTAAAGAAATAAATGAAAAAACATGTCATCATTTCCATAGATGAATAAAAGTATTTGGCAATATATCCAAAACTGCATAATAATAATTTATTTACAAGTTAGGAATTGAAAGAAATGTCCTTAATAACCAATAAACATTTAGTATTAAGAAGGAAGAAATAAATTTGTAAATAAAACAGTTTTATTTTCCTCTGAAATTTCTAAGGCTTCCATTTCCTTTTCTTGCCATATTACAACATCTAATACTTCTGATACAATGTTGATTAAAAGTGTTGAGAGAAGGTAGCTTTGCTTTATTGCCTTATTGCAGATCTTGGGGGAAAATATTCAAAATGTTTCTATAAAATATAAGGTTGTCTTCATTAAGTATGAAACTTTCATTAAGTAGATGTTTTTATGAAGTATGAAATGTTTTCATAGATTATCCCTATGAGATTGAAGAAATCCCATTTCTATTCTTTGTTTATTGAGAATATTTAACTGAAATAAATGTCAGGACTTTTTTAAAGTGGCTTTTCTGCATTTATTGAAATGATTTCTTAAATTAACTACCCTGCCATTTCCATCATTCATTGGGAAAATTTACTCCAATATTATTAGTGATGTGATTCATTTCATGTATATGATAGTCCCATCTGTTATAGACTGAATTGTGTATCCCAAAAAGATATGTTGAAGTTTTAAATCCCAGTACCTCAAGATGTAATTTTATTTGGAAATAGGGTCATGTCAGATGGAGTTAGTTAAGAAGTCAAACTAGAGAACAGTAGACACTTAATCCAGCGTCACTGGTTTCCTTACAAGGAGAGGAGAGGAGAGAAGGGCAGGGGAGAAGGTCGTGTGTTGAAGGAGGCAGAGGTTAGAGAGGTGTATCCACAAACCAACGGATGCCAAAGATTGCTGGCAGACACCAGATGCTAGAAGAGGAAAGGATGGATCCTCTCCACAAGTTCCAGAGAGATCATGGCCCTGCCAATACTTTATTTCAGACTTCTTATCTCCAAAACTGTAAGACATGTTATGTTCTTTTAAGTCATATGGTTTGGTATACTTTGTTATGGCAGTCCTAGGAAACTAAGACACCATCTACATTCCAATTTTCCATTTGTATTTTTTGTTCCTTTATTCTTCTTTCCTCTTTTTATATAGTTAATTAATATATAAATTCTTACAATTAATATCATACTCAACAGTGAAAGGTTGAAAGCTTTCCTCTTAAGATCAAGGACAAGACAAGGACACTAGATGTCACCACTGCTAATCAATATTTTCCTTGGAGTTCTGGCCAGAATAATTATGCAAGGAAAATAAAGGCATCCAAATTAAAAGGAAGATGTAAAACTATTTCTATTCCATGACATGATCTTATATGCAGAAAATATTAGAAAATATGCAAAAAACACTGTTGGAGATTAAAAAAATGAATCCAGCAAAATTTCAGGATACAAGAGTAATGCCCATCAGTTGTATTTCTATACACTAGCAAAATCATTTAAAAAATAGCCAAGAAAACAATCATATTTACAATAGCATCAAAAAGAATAAAATAGTTAAGAATAAATTTAATCAGGGAGATTTGAGACTTGTGCACTGAAAATTATAAATCATTGTTGAAAGGAATTAAGGAAGACTTAAATGAATGTAAAGACATCCCATGTTCATGGGATACAATATCTTAATATTAATAATCCATTAATTATTACTATTAAATAATTAATATCTTAATACTATTGGAAATTTTAAGAAAAAATTCATTCATGCTAACTACAGATTCAGTGTAATCTGTCAAAATCCAAATGTTCATTTTTGTATAAATGGAAAAGCCAATCCTGAAATTCATGTGGAATATTAAGGAGCCCTAAACAGCCCAAACAATATTGAAAAATAAGAATGAAGTTGGAGGATTCACTACCACATATCTAAACTTTATGTAAAATTAAAGTAATCCAAACAGTGTGGTTCTGGCACAAAGATGGGCATATAGAGTAAGGGAATATAATTGAGAGTCCAGAAATAAGTCCACACATCTCTGATAATTTAAATTGATTTTCCACAAGGGTACAAGGTCATCCAATGGGGAAAGAATAATTTCTCCAACAATACTGTTGAGACAACTGTATATTCACATGCAAAATGAAGTTGAATCTCTATTTCACACTATATTAAAAAATTTACTTAAAATGAGCTAAAGGGCTAAGTGTAGCGTTGAAACCATAAAACCCTTAATAGTGAACATGACAGGAATAGATTGTAATGACCTTGACTTTGACAGCGGATTCTTAGATATGACCTCAAAAGCACAAGCAACAAAAGAAAAAAGTAGGTAAATTGGACTTCATCAAAATAAAAATCTCTTACAAGACAAATAGCCCAATTTAAAAATAGACATAGAACGTATTTCTCCAAAGAGGATATACAAATGGCCATTAAGCACATGAAAAGATGCTTCATATGATTAGTCATTAGAGAAGTGGAAATCAAAACCACAATGAGATTCTACTTCATACCTATTAGGATGTCTATAATTAGGAAAAACAGGAAAATAGTAAGTGATGGCAGGAGTGTGCGAAATTAGAGCACTCATACATTGCTAGTGGGTATACAAAATGGTTTAGCCACTGCGCAAATCAGTTTGGTGATTCCTGAAAGAGTTAAACATATAATTACCATATGTCCTATCAATTTCAATACTAGGAATATACTCCAAAGAATTGAAAACAGGTTTTTAAAACAAAGACTTTTACCCAAATATTCATAGCAGCAATATTCAGTATAGCCAAAAGATGAAGGAAAAAAAAACAACAAATGGCTATCAATAGATGAATGGTTAAACCAAAGATGTTGGTGTATATATACAATGCAGTATTATCCACCCATAAAAAAGGGAAAGAAAAACTGATACATACCACAATGTGGATGAATCTCAAAAGCATTATGTTAGTTGAAAGAAGACAGATACAAAAAACACATATTGTGTGATTCCATTTATAAGTAATATCCAGTCTAGGCAAATCCATAGAGACATAAAACAGATTAGTGCTTTCCAGGGGGTGTGGGATAAGGAAATGGGGAGTGACTGCTTACCAGATACAGGATCTCCTTTTGGAGTGGTGAGAATATTTTGTAACCAGATAGAAGTGATTATTGCACAAGATCACAAATGTAACAAATCTGAATTGGACATTTTAAAATTGCTACTTTTATGTTATATGAATTTCAACTCAATTTTTAAAAAAATTATGGCAGATAAAGCAAGGGAAAAAAAGAAAGAACAAAAAGAAAATGGAAAATGTATGCTGGAATGTTATTTATAGTCCATTCAACCCTTACTGACTTGAGCTATACCTCTATATTTTTTATATTGGTTGTCTTAGGAATTACAATAGGCATCCTTAACTTATCAAAGTGTACTTCAAGTTAATATTGTATCACTTATCTTACAATGTTTGCACCACACAGCCTTAATTTCCATATTCCATCTAGATATTTTTCCTATATATTTACTTCCATTTATATATTAATAGTCTTCTGTTTTACCTCCCTGTGACACAGTGTTGCTACTTTTACTCTAAACAGTTATTTTTTAAAATAATTAAGAGAGACTAGAAGACCATACTTCACAAGTACATATTTCCCATTTCTGGTGCTCTTTATCCTTTCTCATATATCCATGTTTCCATTCAATATTGTTCCTTGCATTCCAAAGGACAAAGTTATTTTTGAGAAATTTAACTGTAACTCAACTGGCACATTTCTCTATCCATCATGGCTGTGATATTAGGTTTGAAATGGAGTGGAGAGTGGTGGGTGGTGAGAAATGGTGCTGGAAGAATAGGAAGGAGAGGGAAACAATCAAGGATTCAAGTCATGCTGAGTAATTTGAAGTCTATCTTGTGAGCAATAGCGGGTCCTGAAAGACTCTGCCGATCATCAATTTGAAGTAGCTAAGTATTATCTTAAGAGACTGCCAACGGGATACGATTCTGGCTCTTTTATCTACTAAATGTGTAGCTTTTAATAAGTTACAGATTTTCTCTGACCTTCAGTCTCTTTGTTGGTAAAACAGATTTGATATATAACCTGAAATGTGTCACGAGGATTAGTGAACAATTACACATCAAATAACGTCATATTGCTCCATCTCAAATATACTGGTTCCTTTCCTGCTAAAGGCAAAAAAAAAAAAATGACATTTCCAGGAAATATATTTTATTTAAGAACATTTTGATGTAATCTGAAAAAAGGTTTGAATCCAATGGTGAGATGACAGGCTTTATATCTTGCCAGGAGGGTAAGTGTAGTTAGGGGAGAAAGATGTCAGAAGAGACCATTACATGACCAAAATAAAATATATTGCAATTATTCTTTACACATAGATTAAGGTGACTTTATTTAACTGTCAAATGTTCAGAGGCATAAGGAAGCTGCATAAAATAAGGAAAAGATTATGTTTTAATTTAGAGAGCCATGGATTAGAATCACAATGCTATTCCTTAGTTTTAAAAGGAGGATCATTTACAAATTAAGAAAAGTTATTTATTTTAATATATGAAAAACAGCTAGTCCAAGTACCTGACATATTGTAGGAACTTCATAATTTAAAAAGAATTGAACAATAGAATCTTATTTTAAGACAAAGAAGTTTGTTGGTATAACTTCTAATCATAACTCGCGCACGTGTGTGTGCGTGTGTGTGTGTGTGTGTGTGTGTGTGTGTGTGTGTAGGTTGGGAGGGCTCTATTTGAAACCACCCAGCTCAATATGACAGACTCCATATATCAGAGGAAGTATTCTTACATAGATTGCTATAAAAAAGGATAAAATTAATTTTACACTACAGCGCTCCTCCTAAACGTGTGTATTTGCTGGAAAAATTTGGAGATGCTTTTTGAATGAAAAGTGACTTTTTTATTCTTGGTATCCTACCAAAATTGCATCCACAGGGAAATTAAGCAGACTGGTCACATTGTATCTATTTCTAAATCCATGTCACCAAACATCCCAGTATTATCTACAATAGTTTAGCAGGACTATTGTCTCTGGTCAGTTGTGCAGTGGACTAAACATCGGAAGATTGATTTGGGATTTGATTGGAGCCTAACGGAAATTCTTAAAATACTAGCTTGAGCATACTTAAACGTTCTCTCCTTCTTGCATTTACTTTCATATTATCAAATGAGTCCCATCCAAAAATAAAAAATAAAAGCAGTGGTATTAATAATAAACTCTAAATTGAAACTCTAAATGTAACTTCAATATTATGTATTTCTTTAATCCTTAAGGTGGAAATTGATAAATCTGTTGTCTTTGTGTATCTTAAAGGAAGAAGAATATCATTTAAAATTTTCTGGAAATGTGTGTTATATCACTTAAATGGAAAATACTCCAAAGTATATCTGCCCTTTTCTTCCAACACTCTCTGGCCTGGTGACTTGTTTATCATATTACTTATGGTCAAAATATAAACAATGATCATTTGTATTATACAACTTTGCAAGTTTTAAAGCAAAATGCAAATATTTGCTGTAATTAATAAAGCATTATGTTACCTGAAAAAACTAAATCCTCAAAAACACTGTGAATTCCTACCATAGAATGTTTCTTTCTTCTTCTTCCTTAATCTTCCCTTTCTACTTCCTTCCTTCCTTCTTTCTTTTCTGCCTTTTTTACCTTTCTCCTTTTCTTCTTTCCTCCCCTCCTTCTATCCCTCTCCCCATCTTTTAATTTTTTTCTCTCTCCCTCCTTCCTTCCCCCCATTCCTTTTCTCTATTTTTCTTTCACTGTGCCAGGGTCTGGGGAAACGATGATAAATAAGATGTAACTCATGTCCTCAAATAGCTCACACACATATTCTAAAATATGAAAACAAAGGTTTGTAATTCCAGGCCCACCACTGTTCCGAGTCCTTTATTGTAGACCACCAGAGATTTACCTACTACCCCCTAATTAACCTTCTTGATCCCCAACTTTCAACTCTAAAAATCTCAGTTGCTTTCTACTAAAGTTTAAGGTATCATGAAACAGTGAGTGTATTTTTATGAGTTTTTTTTTCTTAATTACAAATTTTTAATGAATAAATGACTGAATAAATAAGCAATGCAAGAGAATAGGCAGGTTTCCTGGAAAGAAGAATTCCAAGTAATTTATGTAAGTATTGCCTCCTTAAGAAGATGGAACACAACTCTTCATCCTTAAGTGTCAGCTGGGGAAGCCCCATCAACAGTGATCCAGTAATAGGCCATGTTGACAGTATTTTCCTTTGATATGATCTTACAAGAATAGCATTTTACCTCTCTGATCTGCTCCCCCAAAGCCATATCTCCAGTCTAACCCTGAGAAACAAAACAGCAGACAAACCCAAATTGAGGGAGAGCCTACAAAATACCTGACTAGCCCTCCCAACACTGTCAAAGTCATCAAAAACAGGGAAATCTGACAAAGTCTCTTCTAGAGAAGCCTAAGGAGACATGGGAAATAAGCATAAAGTAATATCCCATGTGGGATCCTGGGATAGAAAAGGGACATTCAGTAAAAAGTTAGACACCCATATAAAGTTTAAACGAAGAAACAAACATGACAAAATAAAAGAAAGTCCTTTGATTCTTTCCCTGTTCTCAAAGTAATACATGCTTATTTTAACAAGTGAAACATCACAATAAAAGAAAGACACATACATTGGCAAAGGTACTCATATTTTCCCACCTTCCCATCACCTCCTTGAAGTAGTCAACGAACAACGACGAGTCAATTCAACCACACATTTTTTGTGTGCCCATATAAATATATAAAAGCATATTTAAATATAAATATGGGTTTTACAAAAAATAGAATTGTGTTTTACGCATTGTGCTGCATCTTGCTTTTTTCACTTATGTATGTGCCTCACGTACACATACTGGGTGTTATGCTCTTTTACGTGAGGCAGCTTCTTCTTCTGTTACTCTCATAACACTCTCCATCCAACCAATAATTTCACTGCTCCCCACCCCATCCTCAGATAATCCAACTTCTATTTTTGCCCATGTTCTTATAATCATATTTATAACATATATTGTCTATAAGAATGTATAGATAAAAGAGCTTTTGCTGCAATTTTTGTCAGTGTTTGTTTTACACAATAGATATATATTGTCAATTTTCTATATACTACATTTATAACCCTATAATAAATCATAAAAATTCCTCCAGGTACACTGGTTACACAATATAGGAGTTGCATGATATGCTTTGGTATAAATATCCATAAAAGCTGTTTGAAGGATATTGGCTTTGTTTCCAGTAATTTGATGGTACAAATAATGCTGTAATAAATACAGCTGTATGTAGTGATATATCCTAATATAATGTTGCATTTATTACAATGGGGAAACCTCTAAGAGTGGGATTAATCAAAATATTCGCATGTAGTTTGAATGGTAAGAGAGGTTTTCTAAATCACTTTCTAAAAGGGCTGTAACAATTTACTCATCTATCAGCAATAGGTATTCTATAGGTCTTCCAGTTTTTCCAGCATGATGGATTTAAAATGATAGCTGGATAGCCAAAAAAAAAAAAAAAGTCATGCTAGAATTTTCATAGAAATTGTCTTAAATCTATAGAACAATTTGGAGAGAATTGATATCTTTATATATTTCATCTTTCCATTAATGAACATGCATGGCTATCCATTTAATTATGTCTTCTTTGAGTTATTTGATCAACATTTTGTATAAAGCAGTTCAATTGTGTGTTTCTTTGATTTTTTTATGTGGCCTTACCATTTTGATTTCCCACCACCAATACGACCATTAGGTAGGAAGAACTGCATTTCCTCTGCATCCTCGTCAGCACTTTTTTTACTAGCATTTCCTACTTTTTCCATTTTACTATGTGTGGAGTGGTATCTCATCAAGAATTTAATTCAATAGTTTCTTATAAAGATAAATAGGCACCTACCACATGACTGAGAGTTCTCACCCTTGGAATTTGTCCTAGATCAAGGATAAAGGACCAAATTGTAACTATCTTAGGCTTTATGGGCCATACAGTCTCGGGTGCAGCTACTCAACTTTGTCATCATAGCATAAATTTTCTGAAACAAATAAGCATGGCTCTGTGCCAATAAAACTTTACTTACAAAAACATATAGTGAGGGCCACGGTGGCTCAGCAGGCAAGAATGCTTGCCTGCCATGCCAAAGGACCCGGGTTCGATTCCTGGTGCCTGCCCACGTAAAAAAAATAATAAAATAAGTCTTCGCCCGCGCTCCGGGAAGTGAAGCCGCCCGACCACCGGCTAATGGATGCAGAGCCGAGGGCCCGTGACCGCTCTCGGCCACCGGGGTTCACTTTTATTTGCAGAGTAACTCATTTTGTGCAGATCTGAAAATAAAGCTTCTCTTGCAGTACCTGAGCACATGCCCAGACTTCTTTCAATTATTCACTGAAGAAGCTATAGCACTGCATGGGTGTTTAAATCAGCCCTATGTCTGTCCTGTTATATGCAGTGTGAAAATACAACATAAATGACACCATTCAGTTATATGCCATGTGAAGATCTGATACGGTTGATGTACAATTGTGTGTACAATAAATAAGTTATTTAATTTCTCTAAACATCAGTTTGCTCAACTGAAAAATGGAAGAATAATATAATAAGGTTGTTGTGAATATCAAATGACATAATGCCTTTTAAGCACTTAGCATGATGTCTGGAACTAAGAAAGCCTTCAATAAATGGAGCTTTTAATGTTTTCATGTTTATTGTCTGCTCAGTGTATGCTCTCTTGAGTGTATAACAATTGTGCAGAAACAATTAAATATGTGATCTGTCAGCAGAGTTATGCTAAAATTGTATTTGAAACAATTTTAGCTGTTATTGTAAACTTCAGTGCTTACTGTCTTTTATATTTGTAATATTTTCAAACAATTGACTATTGTTGGTGATTTGAATTTGAAACAATAATTTACTTGTTCTGATTGTGAATCATTTTTCAAGAAAGACTGTCCTAAGACTGTAAGAAAAACCTTTTTGAAAAGTAACCTTTGGGATCATTTATCTTTCTAAGTTATACATTTTCTCAATACTGTGAAACCAAAGTGATAAAATGGTCACCCATGACACCCTGATTTCATATGGTTTTCGTTTTCGTGAAAATGGCCTCATTGTTCTCATTTACTGACGGTAGGCATTTGATAATTGTGAATAAATGTGAATTTATCAAATAAAAAAAAAAACATATAGTGATCTAGGCCTGGTCCCAGGACTATGGTTTGCTAAACCCTGATTTAGAGAAAAGCAAGCTTAGGTTCATACAAAAACTTGCATGCAAATATTTACAGCAATTTTGCTCAAATTTCCAAACACTGGAAGCAAATCACTAAACTGATAGATAATCTGTGGTCATCGATGTAATGAAATATTACTCAGCCATAAAAAAGGAATGAGTGGTTGCTACACACGACATCTTGCCTATTGCACAACAACATTGAAATGAGTGAAAGAAGACAATTAGTAACATTTACATCCTATATGATTCCATTTATGCACCATTCTCAATAAGGCAAAATTATAATGATGGAGAAGAGACTGTGGAAAGCCAGGGTTGGGGTTGGGGGAGAGGTAGGACTTTAATGGGAGAACAAAATGGAGTTTTGGGGTGATGGATCAGTCTGTATCTTTATAATTTTCATGGTTATAGAAATCTATACATGGATTAACATTCAAAAACTGTTCAGCAATAAAACAAATTTTAAAAAATTAACTTAAAAAGAGAAAAAGAAAGAACATCACTAACTCCAGCCCAGCTTAAGAGGGAAAGAAATTATAATTCTTCTTACAATGGGACAACAGTGAACAATTTTCAGCCATCTTTACTGCCATAGCCACTTAAGATTTCTGTGCACCTATATACATGCAGATTACTCTGCAACCTGGTTCAAGTTTCTTATATGCTTTGTGACCCTTTATTATATTGTTTAAAAAACTGTCAGCTCAGTATGAAGTAATGGAAAGACATCTGGAATAGAAATCACAAGACCCATATTCTAGCCTCCTTTGATAAGGAAACTGCCTTATCCCACTGAACCTAAAATCCCTTATCTACAAAACCAGGCAATTGGAATAGGCATTTGAATCTAAGGGCTTGCATCTAAATCCAACACCCATCAGAAAAAGTGATGGATTCAAAGTAAATGGATTAGCAGTAGCACATTTAGAAAAAAAAAATAATAATAATAATTGTTCCTCGGTGCTTGAAGAGAATTGTTTTAGAGAGTAAATAATGATAAAACCTAAAATTGTGATGTCATCATCTATAATTTTTTTGTGCTCACTAATATAAATGTAATATAATTGGAAGAAATGAAGTTTACTCTCTGCAGACCAGCACAGTCTTGGATTATGCATTGTGATCTTAAATAGAGCTAGACCAAAAGGAGTGTATATAGAAGGATGGAACCAAGATTATGAAGCTCTAAAAAACAGATCCTTTGATAAAATGCTGACAATTGTCAATGCTAGGTGATGGCTAAATGTGGCTAAATGGGGATTTATTATATGATTTTTGCTATGTTTTAAATCAGTTTAACATTGTCATAATAAAATGCTTAAAACACACTCAGATTTTCAAAGGTGCAATGACCAAAGGAATCTGGGACATTTAGCCTAGCAGAGTTAGTATTCAAAGAGGCATTGTAAGTGTTTTCATACAGGTGGTGGGATCATGTAAAGAGGGAGAACTTGGTCAGACAAAGTTTTAAAATTTCATGTTTCAGCTAATTACAGTGCTTAGATTTCTAATACAAATATTCCAAGATAGAATGGGCTATCTGATGGGCTTAACATCATAAATGAAATCAACACAATGACTGGCATGTCATTACACATGTCAAACCATTTTGATAGAGCATATTTTGGTGGGGAGGAGGCTGGGGTAGATAGAAAACTATTGCATGGTGCAAAACTAAACATGGACCGCAGAGGAAAGGGTACTGAATATCTCTCCCTCATTGGGAGAAGGGAGGTGAGCTCAATAATGTCATGCCTTTTCAAAGATGTCTTGAGACAGGTGATCTTACCTCATTGTATTGATGGAGAAATCACGGCTAGAATAAGAGGCAATGTCTAGATGTAAAATCAAGCGTGGATGACTACAGAACTATTGCATCTCCCTTTACACTCACAGTCCAAGAGTACAGGACACATCACAGGTTTATGGCAGGAAGGAGAAGAAGGCAACTCAGGAAGATGGCAGGTCTGAGAGGCGCCTCTGCCCAAAGTCATCACTCTAACATCTTTAGTGTCGCCAGAAAGCCTGCTTTCAAAAACTGTCTCTGATACATGCATTTGATCTTGGAAAATTTATTTTTATTTTATTTGTTAAACTTCAATTTGGAGAATAAAAAAAAATAGTTTTCTGGGTGTACTAGTTTACAAGCTGCTGGAATGTGATACACCAGAAACAGAACAACTTTCAAAAAGGGGAATTTATTAAGTTTCAAGTTTACAGTTCTAAGGCTGTGAAGATGTGTAAATTAAGGCAAGGCCATGAAAATGTCCAAATTAAGGTACCAACAAAAGGTTACCTTCACTCAAGAAAGGCCAATGAAATTTAAGGTTTCTTACTCAGCTGGAAAGGCACATGGCAAACATGGTGACATCTGCTAGCTTTCTCTCTCGGCTTCTTGTTTCATGAAGCTCACCTGGGGGCATTTTCCTTCTTCATCTCCAAAGATCTCTGGCTGTGTGGGCTTGAAAGCTTTTTCTAAAATAGTTCCCTCTTAAAGGGCTCCAGTAAGCAACTCCACCTTGAACGGGTGGAGACACATCTCCATGGAAACCATCTAATCAAAAGTTACTACCCACATTGGGTGGTCACATCTCCATAGAAACAATTAAAGTGATTCCAGCCAGCAATATTGAATGAGGATTAAAGGACATGGCTTCTCTGGGGTACACAACAGATTCAAACCAGCACACAGTAAGAATTAACTTAAAATGATTAGCCAATAAATTTTAGCTCTTATGTTGTTCCTACTATTAAAAATTCTGCTGGTTTTGTGTGATAAGTTAGGGATGGGACCAGCAGTGGATTTAAATCAATTTGTTCCATCCTGGCTTTTAACCCCATATTCTTCATAAAAGCCCTGACTGACTAGGTCAGTTGCTTAATGGTAAATGCTTTTGTCATAACAATATAGATTAAGCTATTTTGACATGTTCTTCATGAATAAATAAGTCTAGGAGTAGGTGGCAATGACATTCCTTGCTTTTTCAGTGACCAAGGAATAGATAATTTGGGGGGGTAGGATTTTTATTTGCTTATTTTGTAAGACAGTGGCAAAGGCTTACTTGCACAAACCGGTTAGCTCTCTGAGAGAAAAAGAACCTGATTTTCTTTATCAAGTTCGACTGGAGACTTATGTTATTGAATTGCTGATTTTCCTACGCCTGGTGTTCAGTTCCCCTGGCAGGTGCTGGCATTTCTTGCTTGGATAATTACTTAAAATACATTTATGGGAATTAACCAAATCGAATGCACTTGGCTACCTGCAGGCATACGTCAGCCCCCCAGGCTGATCACAGTCAGAGCAGAGCCCATTAGGAGTTGACAAAGGATGGGGGGCGAGGTGGGAGCTAGGAGGATGTCATTTATGCACAAAAATCAGGCAATACCAAGTGTTCAACTCAGGGTCCCAAATAAATTAGAGTGGGCCTAATGAAAAGCAGGCAGTGGAGCTCAAAGAAATTGAATCGTCGACTCTCTGTCTCCCTCTGTTTATGTGCCTCTCTGGTAATTGACCATTTAGGGGCTGATTTGAGTTTTACAGCTGTCATAACAGTCAAGTGCAGAGCCATCCATCATCCTGTTTCAATCTAAGTCAGCGGGTTCACTCTGGATGATCTTGATTCAATGTTCCGTGGGCACCGTCCCCAGGGCTTTCTGAGTCCTTTCTGCAAAGCTTCCCCACACTGCAGCCTAGAAAAGGGGTGAGAGAGCACAGCCTCTTGTTAGAAAGGAAAGTAGCAGGAGTTCCAGAGGTGTTAAAGACCATGAAGTAATCAGAAAACATCAAGGTGTGCATGTGTGAGTGTGTGTGTGTGTGCAATCAGAAAGATTTTGAGTGTCTAGATGAAAGGATAGCTTTTCATTGAAAGTGTGTGGCTGTGTGCTATGTTTTTATTAGGAGGCACCATATCCACATGTGCCATTTTTTTCAGATCTCTGGTGCCTTTGAGTGTCACATTAGGAAGGTTTTTATCAGAAACTTCCTTAAATCCTAAATTATATGATAGAAGTCAGTTCTTTTTAATGCCTGTAGCATATTCGCACATGGTATGTCCTGATGGAAATGCTGTTCCCCGTTATTCCTCTCCCCCCACACCACCATTCACCCATCACCTCATCTGAGAACTAGTAGTTACCTGGTGTATTCCTCCTCCTGCCAAGTCAAAACATACGTATGTCTACATGTCTGACAATATATTTGCAACTTTTCAACCAAAATGCAGTCACGAAATTTGTTATACGCTCTGTGGTAGTTACGTTCAAAGGTCAACTTGGCTAGGTGATGATGCCCAGTTGTTCTGTTTCTGTTGCCTTAAATCATCAGTATATGAAATTCATCTATGGCTGATTACATCTGCAGTCAGCTAAGGGGAGTGCCTTCCACAATGAGTGAGGTTTAATTTAATTAGCTGGAGCCTTAAAAGAGAGAGGTCAGAAGAGAACTCAGCAGCTCAGTATATCTCATCTCAGCCCTTGCAGTTCAGCCCAGATGTTTAAAGATGCAGAAAGGAATTGCCCCGGGGAAAGCTAATGGATCCCAGAAGCCAGGAGAGAAGGCCGGGAGAAATTGCTGTGTGCCTTTCTATGTAACAAAGAACCTCAGACGAAAGCTAGCTTCCTTTCCTCTGAAGAACTAAGTAAGTTTTTAACTAAATAAATTCACTTATTAAAAGCTGATCCATCTCTGGTGTGTTGCATTCTGGCAGCTTTAGCAAACTAAAACAGGCTCTTTGCATGCAGGGCAGCTTCTTCAAATAGCACTCTACAAAACCATACCATCAGATGTTCCACAAGCTTCCCAGCCTTAAACATGGTCAACTGGTATTTCACTGCCTACCTTCCCCATACACACTCCCTATCTGTCCCTACACTTATGTCCCTTATCTTAAAGTTTGACACCAACATTGATCCATGAGAGAAATCTAACATTGTTCTTTAACCACTCCCTATCCTGTCCCCTCATCGCCTTCTAGTCTTACCCGTCTAACTCCCTAATATCAATAGATTTCCTCTACTTTCCCTTAAACCAGCAGCCAATTCCTCATTCAAGGCCCTGTGACACTCAAGTTGAGCAGTGTCCCTTTCATCTATAGAGGCTGTCTAGGACCTTTCTACAGCACAAATCTGGCAAAGTTACTCACGGGCTTTTCAAACTTTAATTCCCTTCCCATGTTTCTGAGGATATGGTACAAACCCCCCAAATGATTAATCAGTGTCAACCTTTCTGATTTTGACTGTTTAACATTGTAGATTAATCTTTTGCCTTATCTCTTAACTCTGTGGTACAACCATAGAGAAATTATATTTTTAGTTTCTTAACTTTTTGAATATAATTTTTATTTTCTCTTTTCTTTTGATGCTCTGGATCATCTTGCCTGCAAGGCACTACTTTCCTTTTTTGACTAACTAACTCCTTCTCTCAATCTAGATCTTGGCTTAAAGGTCAGTCTACTTGGAAGCAATCCTCAATTCTCGAAGATACAGTTGATGATTCACCATTTACTCTCATATGACCACATCTGTCCCCTGTCCCAGCACTCATCACTGCCTGTTAAAATGCTTCTCGCCCTGCTCAATTGTATTCTCTGTGATGGCAAGAATACGTCTACATTATTTGTTAGTGCAACTCCAGGGATCAGTGTACGTTATATTATGTGCTTAATTAATGGATGCTGCTATGCTCATTTTTTATTTGTATTCAACTACTCTGCAAGGTGTTATCTCCATTTTACAGAGTGTACTGCTGAGGCTAAAGAAAGTTAAGATATTACTCAAAATCAAGCAGTTACTAAGTGGTGGAGATGGAATAAGAAATAAGCTGTGTCTAATTCAAAATTCTATAATAAACCATCTCTCTCATATAAAAAGTGATAGATAGTAAAGAGTATATGTGGAAAGTTAAATAATGAATGCAACCCCCCACACACACACACACACAAAACATCCACACTCTAATCCTATGAGTTCTGCCTTATATATTAAAGGGATTTTGCAAATGTGATTAAGTTAAGGAGTTCAAGATGGGAACATTATCCCGGATTATCTGGGTAGGTCCTAAGTGCAATCACAAATGTCCTTAGAAAAGAGAAGCAGAGGGATATTTTATTACAGAAGAGAAAATAGGAGATGTGAAAACAAAACTAAGAGGTTTAAATGATGGGAAGAATACAAGTGCCTCCAATAGCTAGAAAAAGAAATGTATTCTCTCCTAAAGCTTCAGGAGGACCAACCTTGCCAGTGCTGGACTTTAGCCTGTCGAAACGGACTTAGATGTTTAGCTTCCAGAATTACAACATAATAAATATATTGTTATTCTGAGACCCCAAATTTGCAGTAAATTTGTTACAGCAACAATTGCAAACTTATATAGTATGCAACCAAAAAACATATAAGAATATATAATAAATGTGATACATGTGTAAGAGATATGCATTTTCATTAAATCCAGCATCTTGGATGATCATCTGTTCCCCTGTGGTAAATTAGAACTCAGATGTAATTCATTTAATGTATGGAAGGCCTCACAACTCATTGAAAGCCTAAGCAAAAGAAAAAAGAATGAAAAGAAATGAAATTTATTAAAAAAATTATTTTGTGACTTTCCTGCTATTATTCTCTAGTAACCAAATCCAAAATGAAAAGGGAATGGAATCATTTTGGAGCTTTACAAAACTCTTCTGAATTCTTTAATAAGATGATAGAATTAGCCCTAGTTATCTCAATAATTGTTTAAGTACAATTTGCTCCTCTGAAATTGCTGTTGGTCTTCACTCTATATTAAGTTTCACATCACAATAGTCAAAGGACATTTACTTAGCAAACTTCCATTTAAAAGGTTGGCAGTCTATGTCACTTAACCCAACTACCCAATGCCTCTGTTCAGTAAGGATAATTATATATCACATCTCTAAATCCTGGAGCCCAGACAGCTTGTTGTCTGTTATTCCCTTCCAGCTGGTCAGCATCTTTCAGGGCAGCATTTCCCACATCCCCTCTATTTTCCATCTTCTGTGTTGTACTTCCTTGGTTAGGAAACTTAGTGGGGTGCTCAGCTGTTTTTCCCCAGGAACTCCTGCCAGGCAACTACTTTGCTGGGGCTTCAGATCAGAGTCACACTATCTCTTGCTCGGATCAGTCCAAAAGGCCTGATACCTGATGCCCCAACAGCCTCCTGTGCTCCTTAAAGTCACTGTCAAATGGTGCTCTCAGTGACCTTCACAGCCCTACAGGAAATGTCATGAGCCTGGGTGTGCTGGGCATACATCTGCCTAAGAGCGCACATATCTCCTGCTTCTCTTCTGGTATGTTCAGAAGCCCACATGGTTCATTGCCTCACCTCATTTAGGTATTTCTGTTAATATCACCATCTCAGTAAGAGTATACTTTATCTGCCTTCCCTGTTTCATTTTCTTCCTTGCTACTCATCATCATCCAATATATCATATATACATATAAGGGCGTGTGTATCTTGAGTCCTGTCTCTGCCCTCCATCTAGAAGCTGAGGTCTATGAAGGCAGGTATATTGTCTGTTTTGTTCAATGCTGCCTTCCTCAAACAGGGACTGGCATATAACAAGCACACAAAAATACTGGCTAAATGAGCATCCTACAAACAGTCTCTTCAATCATCATATGGCACATTTTCATTTTTCTTTTTTCTTATCTTTCTTCTGTGAAACAAACATGTCAGTCCCATGTTTGAAATTTATTAGTGGCTGTCTGTTAGGAACATGATAAAATCCAGATCTTTTATTTGGATATATAGGTTACTCTGCAATCAGACTTCAAACCTACCTTCCTATCATCCTTTCCCATCACTCACACCAGAATCCTCTACACAGTTGCCAAAGGTTGTCCCTCTCCACTAGGTGTGGCTGTCATAAACCCATTGCCTCATGTGCTAACTGACTTGGCCTAAAAAACTCCTCCCTCATCCTATTAATCAAACTTTGAACATGAGCACCTTTGCAAAAAATGCACACACTCTCCAGAAAATTCACTGTGATTCTGTTTATCATCCTCTCTGCAAGAATACCTATAGACTGTAAGGCAATGTCCCCACACCTTAAGCTCTGCTGCCTACAGGTCTTAGTTCCAAAAGAAGACGTGATTCCTTGGAACTGGATGTTAAGACTGCCACCTGGCCACTTTGGGAACTGATCTCATTATTACTGTGAGGGTTTCTCATGGATCTAAATCATTAGTCAATCGATTTCATTTATGTCAGATGACATCTACCATCAATGAAAGACTGTACCTTCAATAATGACTGCAGTTTCATCCAATCAGTTGAGGACTTAATGGGAGAACTGATGATTTCAGCAGTCAGAAGGAAGAATTTCCATCTTGGCTCCAGTCAGCCAGCTTTACATGGGGATCGCATTGAAATCTTCATTGGAGTTCCCAACTTGCCTCCTGCCCTATGGAATTTGGACTTATAAATTGCCATGGTTGTGTTAGCCAATTCCTGTAATAAACCTCATAAAATTTGCATATATACATACATGTTGGTTCTGTTTCCCTGGCAAACCTTTACTAATACAGATAATGTATGCTTATGTTGGTCTCTCTTAATTGCAAAGACTTACTCTAAGGATTAGATTGGACCTTGTTTTGCCTGTTAGCACAACTCCTGACCTATGTTGAATAAACAATTCTTGCTTGAACTGAATGAAAGAAGTTAGGGAACGTTACCTTGATTCCTGGGGTTTATAACCATATCTCCCATCCCCACACCAAACTTTTTCTTTTCTTAGCATAGAAAGGAACTTTTAACTGTACTGTCTGAAGAACAAATAGAAGAATCTGTTCTTGCAGGAGGAGAATTGCCTAGGTGTTCAGACACCCTGAGAACCAGAATAGTAACAGAATCAATCTCTGTACCCACATGAAGTTGACTAGAAGCACGCAGATGAGGCACTCTGGATCAAGGGGCTGACATTCCAATCAGCTCTTATTTTTGGTCCCTTGATGCCTTATATTGGATTAGTAATGATGGGAATATTTTCTGTGTTAGATTTCAAGTATCACTGTCAGTAGAAAAGCCAGGATTTCCCATCTGGTTATTCAACCCTGGGTTTTATGGTCAATCCCTTTGAAAATAAATCCACCCAGGAAAATATATAGATAAAATTGAATAGTGTATAAGTGTATATGCATTTATTGTTTAGATTCAAATGATTTGTAACATGTATCTATACTTATCCTGTCCTGTCTTAAATGAACTAACCATAAAAAACACCAATGATAGTGATCTTATTGTTAATCATTCAAAAGTGCAGATTAGCGGGAACATTGTAGAGTTTGGATGCTAATTATTTTGGCTTATGACACATGTGTTACAAATGTTTATAAGAAATCAATCATAAATGTGTATGAGAGGGAACACAAAATTTTATCACAAATAAAGCATGGGCTGGAAGTAAATCAATGCATAGACATGTAAAAAGGCAAATAATTATTTAACTTAAGAAATCTGGTCTAGGTCAATTATAAATTTTGTATTTTTTTGCAATGAATTTAAGTAACCCATTTTTCAGACAAATCTGTCCTGATTTTTCTGTGAATCCTATGTGTGTGTTTGTGGTTGCATTTAACCCCAAATGTCATTTTTATTCACCTTCAATGCTAATCAAAGGATACTGTTTATTTTGGGGCTCTTTCCTCACAACCAAATGAAGTCTGTGACATTTACCAAGATGTTCAATTTCTAAACTGAAGACTATTATGGGCTACATTTATAAACAATCCTGTGTCTCCAATCACAAACTATCACTCCCATCTCCTAAATGCAATGTTCCTTTTTAGTCTAACAGTAGCAATAAAAAGCAAACCACTAAGCACAAGATAATATACATGCATGCAGTTCTTTGTTCTGTGACCTCTAAAGAGTTTCCCCATTTTTCTCTAAGATTTTCGACCTAATATTATAAAGGATGAACTTTCCAGCCTAAGAAGTGATTTTATTTTTAACAGTTTTCTCTAAATTTCAATTGAGACATTACAGGAGGACCTACAATATATAATGGCTGTGGGATGGGGAGCAGAACATCTCTGGTATATGCAGAGAATCACCTGACAGTGGGACAGGCTGGTCTTGCTTAGTCCCCTTTTGCCAATGCTGAGGCATGTTTTGTTCAACCCTAGGACTCCAGGATTCTTGGTCTGACAAACCAAAGCAATGGACTCTTGCTCACAATGGAAAACCTAGGATCATGACAGGGTGGGGTGGGGAAATGTTCCTATATCTCTTTCACAAAGCTGCCACACCTGGAGTGGCATAGCTAATCCAAGGAATTGAAAAGTGGAGAAGACCAAGAGGGAGACATCAGCTTTGGGTAAAAGCCCACATTGTCCAGAGAGAAGAAAGCATCTGAGGGAATTAAACCATACCCACGAGCACATGGGCATCATTAGAGTGTGACGAAGTGGGAGGAGAATCAGAATGTATAGGGAGAGGGAAACCCAAGGGTTTCTGCATGCCAGATGAACACAGAACTGCAGCTGAGCAGGTGCAACAATTACCTGAGCTTACGGGAGGGGCAGGGTAAGCAAGCACATCGATTACTGCTCTCTTTGTATCCTTCAGGGTTCTCAAGCTCAGAATCTGCTTTGCTACCGTTAGCTGTGCTTTGACATAGGAAGTCAAAGTGCAGTGGAACCACATCTTAAATCTTTAAGTTCTAAAATAAAAGCTCATTTTATAGTAAAGATTAAAGTGGAAAATCCTAAGGAATGTGCCGCATCTGAGATGCATATGCCTTCTTTTAGTGTAGTAGGGGACAGACTGAGTGAGCATGGCTCAGCCTGCCATTTCACTGAAACTCACAAATAAACCTCGTGCTCAGGGTTAGATGTGTTAGCCTGTCTAGCAGGACGACATGATAATTATGACTCCGTCCCAGGGAGTACTTGGAGTTAAACATATCCCCTAGTGGCTCAACAGAGGGCAGGCATGATCCTTCCCCTTTGTCCTGCTGACCTTGGTAAGTGGATGTTGGTTCCTGGAACTCTGGGAATGGGGATGGTGGTTGCGTCTGTATCTGTGTGTGTGTAGTCTCTGTGTCTATGTCACTGTGCGTGTGTGCACGTGTGAGTTTATGTGGTTGTGTGTGTGTTTGTGAGGTTGTGCGTCTGTGTGTGTTTGTATGTGCATGCCTGCGTGTCTGTGTGATTATGTGTGTGCCTGTGTGTGTAGTTGTATGTGTGTGTCTGGATCATGTGTGCACATACACGCGTGGGTTTATGTGATTGTGTGTGTTTGTGTTTGTGAGGTTGTATGTCTGTGTGTGTGGTTGTAGGTTGCATGTGTGTGTGTGTGGTTGTAGGTGCATGCCTCTGTGTGTGTGTCTGTGTGGTTCTGTGTGCGTGACTGTGTGTGTGTGACCAAGTAGGTAAAAACTTCAAGGTTGACATGAACCAAATGTCCATGGACTTATTTCAGAACATTCAGGAGTTTGTGATTTGGGAGAAATAGCATATGTGCCAAAAGAGGCAGTTAGTAACTCCCTAGAATCTAGACGCCTCTAATTACTACAATTAAATATACAAACAAAATCAATGGCAATTTCTAAATCTTTATTTTTCAGTTACAGAAAATGTAAAAGAAGATTGGTATTTTTAAGCCAAACAAATAGAAAGGTTATCATCTTAGCATAGACGACAAACCATTTAGTCTTTCAACTTACCTACGTTTAGCTTCAAAAACTTAAAGAATCTTCACTAGGGTGCAAATATTGATAGAGATACATAATATATGTATATTTATCTATCAAATACAGAGGCATATATTTAATTTTAAGAACATTCATCTCATCTGATGTACAATGTTCCTCTGAAACCCGAGTGCAGGAAAGCTGCCAGCTTCAGGCGGAGAACACCAGAACCCACCTGTCTCCAGGCCCCTCCCACCTTTCCTTGCTGCCTCTGTCTGGGATTGCCCCTGCCCATCTCTTTCTGCACACCAGCCTCCTCTTCTTTCAATACCTCCTCCATATAAAAGGAAACTCAGACTTAGATCAGACCCTCCTGGCAGGGATTCCAAATTCAGGGAAGGGGCCTAGTTCAGGCGAGGGTTCAAATCTGCTCCAGGGAATGGGGTAAGCGGAGCAGCTGGTACAACCCCAGAGCCCTCTATGGGAGTGGGCAAGGTGAGGCGCTGAATAGGGAAGTCCCTAGAGAAGGGAAGACCCTGCACCCAGCCCACACTATCAAAGGCTGAGGAGGGGTCGAGGGGAGTTGGAGTGCCACAGAGTTCCATCCATGCCCCATAATGGAGTCCTGTCCCTCATCCTGTGAGGAAGAGGGCTTCAGAATGATAAAGGTAATTTTCAAGCAAAAATTAAAATGTCCACATGAGAATTAAACAAAAGCAGAGTTCTTGGTAATGTCTTTGTGACAGAAGGTGGAACAATGGGTGTGTGTGTATGTGTGTGGATACATCTGTGTCTGCATATGATCATGTGTGTATGCTTGTGACTGTGGCTGTGTGTGGCTCATTGTGTGGTTGTGTCTGTGGAGGCTCTGTGTGGGACAGTGTGTGTAAGTGTGCCTATGAGGTGTGTGTGTCCATTTGTAGTGATGTTGGTTGCTGTATGGCAGTGTGCATAGCTCTGTGTGTACGTGTGTGTGTGGTGGGAGGTGGGAATCAGAGTGTGCAGATCTTTGCAGAGTGTGCAGCAGCACAGACCACATGGTACCTTATGAAGGGAACAGGCAAGAGATAGAGGTGAAGTCCCCCAGCACCAATGAATGTGACTGCTCAACAGTGGAGGAAGTACGGTGCCCGGTACCACATGGCAGCTCAGGGAACATCTTCAGGAAAGCATGAAAGCAAGTATTGTAGACTCTCAGAAAGAATCTTGGGGGAGGTGGGGGTGGGGAGGACCTGACACTTCAGCACTGGCAGTATAAGGTGACTGGGCACAGCAGGTGTAGATAGCTTTAGAAAACTTCAGCCTTTTCCCTTCTCTGCCTCTTTAGCTTGGTCTTGGGGTGGGGTGGCTGTCATGGTCCTCCAGTCAGCCCTAACCTAACAAGCCACCACATTTGGAGCCTCTAGCCTTTCAGATCTGCTAATCTGCTATAGGCATTTGCTCCTCATCTGAAAACTCAAGAATAGAATTATTTTTTTTCTTTTCCATGGCAAATATGAACCCCATCCCTGTGCAGTGCAAGCGCTGCATGTCAGAGAAGAAGGATTAGAATGTGGGCTCAGGGTGATGGCAGGCAATATGCATTTGGAGGCTTGAGGCCCATCTCACATATCCTGATAACGCAAGGATGAGCTGCAAGTTTCTAGTCCACCTCCATTTAGGAGAAGGAATGGATTATTCTACCCTTAAATCCCCACCTGTAAAATAAAAGTGCTTTTACTTTCCCTATCTTCCCTATGAAATTTTTCTCAAAATCAAAGGGAATGCTAGATAAGTAGAAGCATAGCCCGAGTTGAATTTGTTCAAAGAAATAAGATTTCCCAAAGCCTCCTCAAGTATGAAATCATTTGAGATGCTTTCATGAAAAAAAGGATCTTAAACTAAAAATCTACTGTTTTTAAGCAACCCTGGATGAAGCTAAGATAGTCAAGAGAAAAAAAGAAAGAGGCCAGAAAGAGTAGCTCCTATGCACACCAGCTCGTTACTGCTTCACTTCTGTAGGTTAGGAAGGGAGGCGTGGTCAGGACCCCACTTGCCTTAGGAAAAGGAAGAAATCTTAGGCTAGGATGTTAGCATCTTAAAGAGGTAAGTAGCTAGGAGGAGGGATTTCTTGAAAGATAGTCTTTAGACAGGAAAATAAGAAACTACTATAATCGGTTAAAGCTTCTTATCCTGACAAGCAAAGTTGCTACAATTACTCTTCAGATTGGAAGAAACTAGTGTTTTCAGTGGGAAATACATGTTTAACTAATTTCTTACTGTCAGAAGACCAAGAACAAAATGAGAAAGGAGGATGCATGCTATTTTATTCATGTTTTTGTTCTTTATTTGATAACCCAGATAGTGAGTTGGGGATTTATACAAAGCTAGTTTCAAAGTTGTATTTTGGATTAAACAGTGTATATATCTAAGAATATGCAGATCATTGGCTCCTCCAGCTACATTGAGAGGCAAAGTCAGTTCTGTCACTGGCCCCCATTAGGTAGCAAATGGCAGTAATCACTCTTATCAAGTGATTCTTCAATAAGCACTTTGGTAATCAACCAAGAGATGGGTCTATGGAGATACATTGAGTACTACATGGTTAATTCTAGAATGGACTATAAAAACAAAAATGACAACAATAATGATATTCAATATTTGTGGAACATATATCAGATGCTAACTCTGTTTTAATCCTTTTTATGTGTCAGCACATTCATTCCTTTCTGCAAACTAATGAGCTAAATAGGTATTTGCTTCCTTACTCTGAATAGAAGAACTGAGATGTTAAGGACTTAACCCAAGGTAACAATGTAAGACAGTCATGCACTGTGGCTCCATTACACAGTTGAGTCTGTCTGACTTTGGGAAAGATATGGTCTCTCTCTGCTGTATGACATGTGTCCAGAAAGCAGAAATTTCTGGATTACATGCCTCCAGGCCCAGAGCCAGCTCTAAGTCTTATTCAAGCCTCTCTTTGGATATGTGAGTCCAAAAGTTTCCCATCAGTGATATTTATCCGCAAATTTCTTCTGACCCTAGAAACACATGAGGCTGAGGCTGGGTGACCATCATCTGATTATAAATGAGAAGAACATTTGGTAAAAGGATGGCTGCAGTTTCTCTCAGCTCTTTGGTTTCGTGAAGTTCTCTTCATTCTGTTCCTTGGCATATGCAATTTTTCAGTAAACGCCATAAACAGGGAGATAAGCCTATTTGAAAAATTGTAGCAAGCACTAATTTATTTGGAAAGAAAAAAACTGAAACATGACTTGTGATAAATATGAATGAAAGAAAAGACTGTTCATGGAAGCTCTTTGCAAACTATAGAATGCAGACTTAGAGAAGCTGTGAGCGTCCATCCTGAACTTTGCTGTCAGTTGTGTGGAACACGAGTTAACCATAGCAGTGGGCATCTTTCAACATGATCAGGGAGGAAATATCCAGCTACTTCAATGCACAGATCTCCCAGGAGTCAACAGTCATCCTTCTACATTGATTGATTGCTTCATTCATTTGTCCATTCATTCATTTTTCAAACTCCTATGACCTTATATTGGGCTTGTATTGAAGAGAGAACAATGGGTAGAACAAATGTTTGACTTAAAAGCCCCACTGTCTAGTGAAAGCAACAAATGAACACACGAACAATAACCATGCAGCCTCACAAGCATTATGAAGGGGGTGAATACAAGTGTCAGGGATCAAAATCAAGGATTGACAATAGAGATGGAGATTCTTCGTAAATTACTCCACTGTCAGACCTCTGTATAAATAAAACCATCACATGTAAACTCTGAAATCATTTATAAAACTCTGGACATTATTACCAATATGCATGTGCTGCTTCTCCATGCAACTGGGTTGAATGAGAATGGCAGCAGGTGATGGCAAAATCACTGACATTCTCCAGCAGCAGGGGATTTCCTATATACCACCTATTTAGGCCATATACTACATTTTTCTGCTCCTTTCCCCATGTAACTATTAAAACAATTTACTTTGGCTAGATAATCTAGGGGAGGAGAGAGCCATGAACAGAGTAATTCTTAGTCCACAACCCCACCCTGAGGCTTTGTGGGAATGCAGTGACCATAGCTATGAAAGATTACAGAGGGGATTACAGCACTGAGATGCTTAAGAGACACACACTTACCATCAGACCATGGCTGCATATTTATCCTGGCACGGAAAAGAGGACCTGGGGCTTAGTGAGCTTCAGTTTGGGAGTTTTGCTAGAGGTGCATGGTATAGTGTTTAAGAGCGTGAGCTTGGGAGCAAGTTTGGCTTACAATCCTGGTCTTGCTACTTCCTACCTATATGGACATGAGCAGAGCTAACAACCCATGGTGAATAATCATAATGACACATCCCAGGACAGGAGCCTGTGTCAATGCAACTGAAGTCCTCAGAACAGTGCCTGACACATAGTAGAGCCTGTGTAAGGATTGGCTGCCCTCATCACCACCACTATTGCACTACTGCTACTATTAGCCTTAGCATTGTTGATATAGAATGAAATAAAGAAGGAAATGGTCTTCTGTCTTATAGTTTATATTTCCTAAATACCAGATGTGCGTGTGTGTGCATGTGTGTGTGTGTTTAAATCAGATCCTCCTACTGCTTCTTTCTGCCACTACTCCCTCCCCTACTCACTTCCAAATGGATCCTTCTCTTTTAGCTTTTGGACACAGATCTTCATTCTAAAAGTGCAATTGCTGGCCACAATGGGTATTGAAGAAGAAAAAGAGGGCTGTCATGGTCTCACAGGGGATGGCATATGGCTCGGACAGAACTTTTCGTTTAAAGCATTACGGATTGGAGGAAAAGGAGCTCAGGATTGGGAGCCCTAAAGCATGGAGTTCTGCCACCAATCCATCAATTTCCCAAGGGAAGCTCCCCAGCTAACAGTTCCATACTTGCCTTTGATAAAAGTGGGAGGAATAAGATGAGTTGAGCATTTCCCTTGAGGCCTGGAATGAGTGGACATACCACCAAATTATATACACATCTCCCTTCTAGCATAGCTTTTGGCATGTAGGAGGTGCTTTGAAGTTTATCAAGACTGACTTAATGGCTGTCTGTCTCAATCAGCAAAATTTGCCTAAATCTTTCAAGTTTGGTGAAGAAGTGCTACAGAAACCAACCCTGCAGTTCCCAGCTGAGGGCCAACTAGTCTAGGGGAATCTCTGGTTCAGGGCCATAGACAAGCTAGACCAATCAACAAGCCTATATCATTGTGATGCTGCATGTAGCAGGATTTCAAATACTGACGATATTCAGCCAGCCCACTGTCTTCACGGGCTCTGCCTTCCAAAGTGCTTTCTAGCAACTTAACCTCTTGTGTAGCTCACCTATACAGTTAGATATCTGAATCCAAATCCCTAGGATTACTGGGATTTAATGTTATATTGCTAATGAATAAATCTACATCGTTTTATGCACCACTCTCTCATGAGTTGGGTTAGCATGAATCATAAGTCTGACTACCTCTAGAACATAAAAAATGACTGACCATCTGACAATGGATGAATGAACTGATTGACCCAGTTGTGAAGCTGAGAGCCAGGCACTTTCTTCAACTTTGGGATTATACTGTGATGCCTCTTGACAAACATGCCATTGACCTTGTCCCAGTGACACCTTGGTCTTGCCCTGGTTCTGATTTCAAATAGCAGACTAGTCTCTTAATATGCTTGCTTCCATTGTTCAGCCTTTGGGAAACTGTTTTGTAAAATTCTCAAATTGGTAGGGATATAAACCTCTATTTTGCCCTGCTTTTCTTTTGTTCCTGGTAGGTAATGAAAACCTTGGTGATATCTTGGCCAGATCCCATAACTTCTTAGTTACTCTTGGCTTTGGGAAAATTCTCATTTCAACATTGAGACTCAGCCCTGCCATGTTTTAAAGCTTTCCTCTCAAACACAATTCACATTGCTTTATCTCTTCCTTTCCTCCTTCCTACCTTAGACTCAGCTGCCCTGCAGTCTAGTCCCATGGAGTTGGAGACGGGGAGGTGCAGTGGTCAATGTGCTCGTTATCCCGCTATTCTTCTCCCTCTTACGTATGCTGAATACTTCGGGGTATGGGGAAGGGAGAGTTAGAACAAGAAATGACACTAAGTGTCTCCTTACTTGAGCAAGTGGGAGTTCTTTCCTTATTTGCTGAATTTAGTTTACTGGCTAGTATTAGATGGCAAACAGTAAAGTGGTTACCTCATGGGGGGACATGTAAAGATTTGTGGTGGGGTCTGTGCTAGGACCCACCCTACTGTGTTGTGTGCTGTTCTCTAATGCATGACACCTAATACTGGACTCATCTCTTTTAGCTACATGCTAAATTCCCCTAATGGTGTTCCATACTGGATCTTTTATTACCTGCATCCCCTTTAGCTGACCCTTCTGGAAGGGGTTCATATTCAAATAGCTTCTCCAATGGCCACTTAACTCTTGTGAAAACCACATAAAGTTGGTACTGCAAAGGGCACAACTATATCCTATACCACTGCTGTTCATCTTCCTAGTCCTACCATTTCTCAAGGGTTCTATTTTCCCTGTCCAGAGAGCACAGATCAATAAGTCCATGACTATATAGTTATCCATCCAGGGAAAAAGCTGTAGTCACATAATTAATTTTATGAGTAATTCTTGGTGCATTCCATTCTTGGGCTTAGGAGAATGGAAGATGCCCTTTCATTGAATCCATTGGTGCTCCAATTTCCCTGTTCCACAGGGGCTGTTGGTAATTGTATCTTTACAATTTTGTGCCTTTTGTCTTCTTATTTGAGTCTTAGCTCAAGACTCAAGGAAAATCTCTCCTTAAATATGATTACGTTGTATTTGATACTTTCAGCTTTCTCTTGCAGCTATATCCCCCTTGCCATTTCTGACGAGGAAATCTTAGTGGGGGTGCCAACCCAGCTGTCCTGTGACAATGTAAGATAACTTTGTTGCTAGAAAGACTTGGACTGTATAGGATAAATAGTTACTGGAGAACTGGAACATGTTTTCAGGGAAAAAATTCAAAATATCCTTTTGTTCATTGATGTATTCTACAAATATATGCTCAAAACCTAGTATGCACAATGCACTGAGACTAAAAAGTAAAAAGGTAATCATCTAGTTTGGGAGACAATTTAGGTTTCTATGGGTCACAGGGCAGGGAGGAGTCCACTATTCTGGAAGGGAAAGTTTCCTTCCCAGAAGTCCATGTGTGAAACCCATGCTGAACCTTAAAAGAAGAGAGGAGCTTAGAGTCAAAATCTTAGGTGGTACAAATATTTTAGGGATTTGAAAAAGAAATAATGCCGGTAGAGAGAAAGAGAAAGCAAAGTAGGAGTGATAGCTGTACAAATAAGACTGTACCATGCTACAAAAGTCAAAGAAGAATCAGAAGATGAGTTAATAAAATCATGTGCTGTAGAAAGGCCAAAGTTAAGAAATGAAAAAACAACAAACCGAAAAGACTGAGGATTGCATTAAGCAAACCATAGGTGACCTTCAAAGGAGTGGTTTCGAATTAAAGCAGAAAGGAAGAAGCCAAGTTGCAAAGAATTAAGGTGAAATGAGTGTACAGAGAGAAAAAGAGAACACTCCTTTAAGAAATTTGGCAGGACAAAGTTTTTTTTCCCCTTAAGCAATGAGGAAGTTGACCATGTTTGAACACAGAGATGGAAGGCCAAGTGAAGACAAAGAGAACAAAGTTAGAATTGAAGGATTATGGTTCAAAAAGTGTCAGGGCAGCACAAGATTCAATAAGGTAGTCATCTTAAGAGGTAACTATTTGAGCTACAAAAAGAAGATAAAACCAGCCAATGCTATTCAGTAGATATCATCCCTTGCCCTGAAAGTTAGCATTGATTTAAGTAATGCTTAAACTTCTCAAAATGTAAATGGTATTGGCCATTTATTGCAAATTTGTATTGGCAAATTCTCGCTTGTTCTTATGCATTTAAAATAATACTTATTTAAAATTTGAGTGGATTATTAATGAGGAACAATACACCCAGAGAAGGGACCCTGGCTCTGAAGACCAGTTCAACGTCAAGGGTGGAGAGAGGCTATAGAAACACCCATTCATCCCTGAGCTTGCTATGACACCATCATATTTCCTCTGACTCAGAAGTTTCCAATTTCAAAATGGGTGAAGATACATAAGTGTTCACCTGGGCACCAAATGACTTCCAGAGATAATTGTATGACAGAATTTTCTCATTTTCAAACAGCTATGATGGAACTTTCAGCAGGTTGCACTTAACAGAGCTCAGTAAAAACAAGCAGGACTGAAAAACATGTCCAAGGTAGCCCCTTCCACATAAAAAATTGTGGGGAGAAAGAAATGAGACTATATGCTTCTACAATAATGACAAATCAGACATATCTTTGCACTACCCCCTCTACTCCATGATGTATTCTGCTGTTTTGAGGGCAAGAAGCATGAGAAAAGACAAATGTGTAATTACTTCTTGACCCACTCTTCCTAGTTTTCCATTTTCATGAGATGCCACAATTCATTATTTGCATTGATATGTACAGAAGGATGGGGATGCTTAGTTGATATTCATTTATTCAGTAGTCTGTAATCTATATTTAATGGAGTACCAGACTGTGGCATAATAAACCGTTTAGAAAGAGAGCTGCTACGTACACAGGGGTTATTGCTTGCATAACCCGTACTTATTTTTCATTACAAAACTAAAAGAGCAAAGCATAATTCATATAAGCAAATGAAGTTAACATTTAATGGCTTGAAAAATGATAGAATGAGCTTGTACTATGTCAGACACTGAGTGGCTATAAAATAAAGGAAAGGAGTCTCCCCAAAATTGCTAAATAAAAAGCCATTTTTTAGTGCACTGTGAAATAGCGATGCCAAAAAAAACAATGGGATTCCACTTTGTCAGGTGCTAATAGGCCCTTACCTTAATTGGTCTGACTTGTGGCTTGGGGGCTGGTCAGCCCTCAGAGGAAGCAGCAGGGCTCGGGCTTGGGACCTGGGAAGGTGTTATTACCTGTTACTTTGGGCTTAGTCCTCAGCATCCCTGGTGCAGGCACAGAGCCAGGTGTGGAGACCAAAGCCATGAAAAGTCAGTGGCAAGCATAATGGAAAGCTCTGCTGGCCTTGACATGGTAACATCCTCACATGCCAACGCCACGGGTCCTAAAGTCTGTCCTGTGGAGCAGTGCAAGTCTGCCATAAACTCTTATGATTCTAAAGCAATATTAAAACCTAAGTACAACATTATGAGCTTTACAAGTAGTTACATTTATCTACTGTAATGACTTTCCATTTTTCTGCATTTACCTTCTAAATTTGTTGGGTTCAACTTCCATTTCTATTATGAAGTGATGTTGCTAATAGATGATAAGTTTGTTTTTTTTAATATTTATTATATGGCCAAGTCACAAAATTGGCTACCCAATATTAACTCTCAGGGAATACAAAAATTGGGAAGTCATGGTTTTAGAGTTCTGATTGTCAAGGGATGATACAGATCAGTTCCTCTAGGAGAAGCCACCTTGATATCCACAGCAATTATTAAGCATTGTATTTTCTTGAACGTTATGCCCAAATTCATTTACGGTGTGCCTTTTTTTCTGTCATCCATTATCATGGGTTCTCCATTTGCCAGATTTTGGCTGATAGGAAAATATTTTTATATCTTATATGTTTTCTGGCCCCTCATTTTCTCTGCATGCTAGCAATTGCCTTTGATATGGCAGAGCAAAAGTAAATGTGTTATTGCACAGACAGGATAGCCACTTTTGGGAGAATGGGAACAATAAAAAAATAAAATTTTAGGTTATTTCTGTACTCGAGTGTCTTTTTTCGTACTGTGGGTAAGGTGTAAGGAACAAATGTTGCTTATGAAGTGAGTTTGCAAATATGTTAGGCATGTGCCATTTTGGACACCCAAAACAATTAAAATGCCCACTGTTGAACCTGCTCTAGGACTATCAATAATGCTCGAAAATAAGATTTTGAATGCCTTCCTTTATTTTCAAACCATATCGTTAGGTTTCATTTTTATTTTTTTCTTACATGTGACCACAATCTCTCCTGCTCCTGTTTGAATATGAGGGATGAATAATTTATGTTAGCCTTGAGCAAAAAGGGAGATGGGGGTGATACAAGGTCACCTGCATGACTCCTTACAAAGAAGACCCAAGATTCAACATGAAAACAGCTGAGTAAGGAACCAAAGGTAGCAGAGTCTGACCCGTAAGAGACCAGGCCAACAAATGAACAAGCATTTGCAAATTAAGCACAGGTGTCGGAAAGGACTGATGGATACATGACCACATTATGTTATGGGTACCTGACCACATTATGTTTAAGTGCCTTGGTCTCCACACTGCTGTGCTTCCTAAGGTATAGAAGTCTCACTCCTGAATAGAATGCATTTCTTAAAGAGCCTGTGGGGATATTAGCACCTTGTATGGGACTAGGGTAGGTTAGGAGTGTTTTGAAAGCTTGAGAAGAAAGCCTATAGGATGGGAAATGTCTTTTATGAACTTTGAAAGTTGATCAGCCCAAGTCATAGCTCCTTGGCCACTTCCAGCCACGTTATAAATGTAATCAACCAAATTTAGTCCAGAACGGAGTCATCAGGAAGCTGACCATTATTATCATCATCACCATCACCTTCGCCAATGGCATCATCAATACAATAAATACTTATTGAGTTGTTATTATGGACCAGGCACTATGCTAAATGCCTTGCAATTATTTAATATTCACACTAACCTTAATGGGTATCTGCCATTATTTGTTATCTTTATCCAGAAAAATAAGTTGAGATAAAGACAGTTAAAACCACTTATTCAAGGTTACCCAGAAAATAATAAAAAAGTCATATTGGAACCCAGGTTTGTTTGCTATTGATTTTTTTTTTAAGAGCTTACCCTGGTATGAATTGCCACAAACTTACTTCTCTTTTCTCCCGTTGAAAATAGATTACAATAGTTTCCAGCACATGAACAACTCTGAGTATATTATCCATATATATATATATTATATGATATATATATCATCACCCTTTTCCTCTTCTCCCAGGGCAAATATCCTCACCTGGTCATCTGCTTTTGGGGGGCCTTCGTCTATTCTTAACGAAAAGTCGTTTTAATTGGCCTGATACAGATTCAGTTTCTCATAGTTTCGACAGATCAATTATCTTTTGATAACTTTAAGCAAAGCAGCAGGTACTTGTTTACTTATAAATTTTGGAGTGGAAGCGAACCTAAGTTTTACAATTTTTGAGATACAAACAGGTTAACCAACTTGCTTCAGTCTCTGTGCTGGCTGGTAGGAAAGCATGTATTATATGTCAGACTTCCTAACTTTAAGTCATTTTCTGGCATTGTCAAAGAAAGGTGTATTATTCACCAGAGATCTTCAGTGTGAACTTTCTATAGGAAGAGGACAACTTATCTAGGCTGTATGTCATACTAAAAGTAAACCAAGTCCTTACCACACTAGGAGCAGAGAGGAGGAAAAATGTTCAAAAAATTTAAATAAACTTCCCCATATCAGATTCTCGATGTAAGATTCTTTGAACTATATCCCTTTGCCTTGATTTTCCAGAATAATGCTTCCTCTCAGTTCTAATCTTCACTGGAAATGTTATACACTCCTTAAGTGCACAGCAAGCTCAAACCCCATTTCTATAACCCTGTTAGCATGAGGTTTAACTTGGGCAATTTCTATTATTAAAAATGGAGACAGTATAATGTATAACATGTTCTCCACCTACTCTGTTAGCAAATTAGTGAGCACATGTCACCCACAAACAGGACAGTTAATGATTTTGTTTGAGTTGAAATAGAAGTTGATCACCGGGAAATAGAAGCAATGCTCTTTTTACTTCCTGCTCAGGGTGTGATACAAGGTTGACTGAGGACTCTATTTAAAATTCCATAGTGCAATTACTGCGAATGCTGAGCAAAGCAGATCCTCAAACCTAGAAAATGAGAAATTCAGAAAGTAATGACTAAATCCATAGTATCTATAACCTGAAATGGAGAGAAAGTCGCATCTGTAGTATTGGTAGTTATTCATGATACACAGAGACTTACTTAATGCTCAGATATAGATAAGATCACAGGCATTCATAAACTGAATTGGTGTAGAAATATGGCAGAATGAAGGAGAGAAAAAGATACTTAATTCTTTACTTGAGTAAAGGCAGTTGACATAATTCCCAATCCTGTAATTAGAGACATTCTTGATTTGGGAAAGCAGTATAAATAGGAGATCTTTTAGTTTAAAAAAATCTCTTCTAGAACATTCTAGGTTGAAACTAGAAAAGAACTTTTGTTTTTCTGGAAACTGGCTTAGGAACTGGGCAGGAGTAAGTGGGACTACAGGTATAAGTATCTGCAGGAGGAGGAGGACGGAGGCAGGACAAGAAATGAAAGTTTGCAGGTGAATGTGATTGATGCTTGCAAATTCATCTCTTGGGAGCAAGGCAAGAAAATGGATCACTTGCCAACTTAAGTGTGTTAATTAACACTTATCAAATTGTGGTGCAAGACATGTCCTAAGATTTGTGAAGAAGAAATTAGGAAGAGATAAAGCAACCACTTGTGATAAATAAAAGATATGATATATTTATTACTAGAATACAGAAAGCATTTGTCCCAAAACGCTCAGCTTAGTTAAGACAGGATGAGTTCTTTGTGCACCACGCCCTCTCTAGTATTAGAGTTCACTTAATCTGTGGAAGCCTAATTAAGAAGCTCTGTAGATATGAAGGCAACAAGAGACCTCCAGAAACCGGTGTGGTACCATGGTGACCTCTAAACAGCTGGAAATATAGTGAGTAGCTTCACCTGAGCTGACAGTTCTGTGAGCTCTCTGCTTCTTTTTATTCCAGCTGTGGTGCTTTAGGTTTGTTCCACTGTAGGAAAATATGTGGCTTCACTCTCGGCAGCCACTGTGGCTAAGTAGATGGTACACTGTGCAAAATGGCAGAGTTCAGGGGAGAAGAGCAACCATAGGCAGTGCTTTTCTGTGTTTGGTGTGTTTGCTTTTCTTTGCAGCAAAGGCAGCAGTGCCTGCTAATACAAGGGATTTTGAAGACTGGACTTTTGAGGGAGACATTGACAAAAATAGTTATAATGGGGTATGATGGGGTTGGTGTGGCTAGATCTTTGAAGGTGGGGCCCCTTCTGGAGAAAGTTTAATGGCCTGTCTTGGGAGGGTGTCTGGAAGGTCTGGGGTGTCTTAGTAACCCTGACATGCATCATACTGCTCCTCAGAACCTGTGAACTTGTAAATGACTTTCCTTGGGATTCTGCACTGATGATGACTGCCTAGTGAGCCAGGGTCAGCTCAAAATGTGAACCAAAGTTTTAGCCTGTATTTTATAAATAAATGTATCTATATTAATGTATTTGATCACACAGCCACATGATTTAATTTTTTGCAAAAACAATGATATTTTCCCTAAATCCCAGTCAGGGTTAGTTACTAGGAGAAGGATCTGCATCATTGTGCATCTAATCAACCAACTATTCAAACTGCGGAAGAGTGACCACAAGTAAAATGGGGAAATCGGCTGCTGGAGGTAGACAGCTGCTGTTGACAACCTGAGAGAAGAGAGGTATAAATAAATAAGAGAAGCAAGGACTTCAAAGGCAGACTCCTCCACAGGTCATTCAGTGAAGGGACAAATACTCATATAGATGAATTGAGCCATTTTCCTTAGAGTACAGTTCAAAACGGCCCCGAGTCACCAAAAATAAGTAATGAGATATTCAGGAGGCTTGTGTTAAAAACTCAGAAAGTATAACGATTTTAAGAAAAAAATTACAACTCATTTTTGCTAGCTGTTGAAGCTGAAAAACATGGAGTTATCCTTGTTTCTTTTTTTTCCCCCTTGCCCAGCCTATATGCAACCCACCTGCAAATCCTGTAGGTTCTGCCTTCTAAATCTGTTCAGTTGCTATTTCATCTCTCTTTCGCTGCTCTTACCACTCCAAATAAAATAGCAACTCCTTTCTGCCCAGCATTCTTTATTTGCCTTGCATTGTTTTATCTCACCTCCCAATACACACAATTTAATACTTAGTTGTTTGGGAAATGAATTTAGGGGAAATCTACATTTCAAACAGTGTCACCCTAATGAGTTGAGACTATAATTGGAGAATAGATAGGTGCAATAGACTTACGATTCCTGAGGCTTAGATTCTGGCCATGGCCATGGCCCTGACTTTGAGTCACTCTGTAATTTTAGGAAAACCATAAGGCTTTTATCACACTCAACATTTTCCCAGCACCCATGCTGATCTAGGCCATGAACACCTCTCACCTGGGCCACTGAAATGGCTTCTCATCTTGACTCTCAGCATCCAAGTTTGCCCCACTAAACAGAGTGACTGAAAATATCATATGATATCCTAGGATATCAGTCATAAATTGAACCAATCCTTGGCAAACTGAATCAGATGGATACCCTACCTTCAGTCTGTTCTTCTCCCAGCAGGCAGAATGGAAATGTAAATAGGATCTTACCATTCTTCTTAAAATCTCCCCCATCCCATGGCTTCCCATTCCATCAAGAATACATGGTAGGGACTTCCGGAGAAGATGGCGGCTTAGTAAGACGCGCGGGTCTTAGTTCCTCCTCCAGAAAAGCAACTAAAGAAACAGAAACAATACAAAACAGCTCCCGGAGTCACGACAGAGACCAAAAAGACAGCGTACCCCATTCTGGAACAGCTGAACGGGCAGGGAGAATCTGCTGTGGTGAGCTACCCGAGGGGCGCGCATTTTCCCGGCCGGGGCGGCTGGCGACTGGGGTCCCCTCCACGCATGTGGTTCCCCGGTCTGACTGGGAACGTTGGATAGCGGGGCCCTCCCGTCACGCTTGGCGTTTCGGGCTAGCTGGGCAATTAGGACCGGCACTCTCCCAAGCCGCGGCGGCCAGCGACCCCCACCTCCACGCGCGGTTTCCTGGGCCGACTGCCGTGCAGACAGACGAGCGCCACGAGCGCCACCTACTGGGCAGGAAAAGAAAAACAGAGCCCAGAGATTTCACAGAAAAAGCTTTCAACCAGCTGGGTCCCACACCCAGGGAAATCTGATCAAATGCCCAGACACCAGCAGAAAATAATGGATGATGCTCGGAAAATTGAAGATATGGCCCAGTCAAAGGAACAAACCAATAGTTCAAATGAGATACAGGAGCTGAGACAACTAATGCTGAATATACGAACAGAAATGGAAAAATTCTTCAAAAACCAAATCAATAAATTGAGGGAGGACATGAAGAAGACATGGGCTGAACAAAAAGAAGAAATAGAAAATCTGAAAAAACAAATCACAGAACTTATGGGAGTGAAGGACAAAGAAGAAAAAATGGAAAAAACAATGGATACCTACAATGGTAGATCTAAAGAGACAGAAGCTACAATTAGTGAACTGGAGGATGGAACATCTGAATTCCAAAAAGAAACAGAAACTATAGGGAAAAGAATGGAAAAACTTGAGCAGGGGATCAGGGAACTGAATGACAATATGAAGCGCACAAATATACGTGTTGTGGGTGTCCCAGAAGGAGAAGAGAAGGGAAAAGGAGGAGAAAAACTAATGGAAGAAATTATCACTGAAAATTTCCCAACTCTTATGAAAGACCTAAATTTACAGATCCAAGAAGTGCAGCGCACCCCAAAGAGAATAGACCCAAATAGGCGTTCTCCAAGACACTTACTAGTTAGAATGTCAGAGGTCAAAGAGAAAGAGAGGATCTTGAAAGCAGCAAGAGAAAAACAATCTGTCACATACAAGGGAAACCCAATAAGACTATGTGTAGATTTCTCAGCAGAAACCATGGAGGCTAGAAGACAGTGGGATGATATATTTAAATTACTAAAAGAGAAAAACTGCCAACCAAGACTCCTATATCCAGCAAAATTGTCCTTCAAAAATGAAGGAGAAATTAAAACATTTATAGACAAAAAGTCACTGAGAGAATTTGTGACCAAGAGACCAGCTCTGCAAGAAATACTAAAGGGAGCACTAGAGTCAGATACGAAAAGACAGAAGAGAGAGGTATGGAGTAAAGTGTAGAAAGAAGGAAAATCAGATATGATATATATAATACAAAAGCCAAAATGGTAGAGGAAAATATTATCCAAACAGTAATAATACTAAAAGTTAATGGACTGAATTTCCCAATCAAAAGACATAGAACGGCAGAATGGATTACGACCCAGCAATACCACTGCTAGGTATCTACTCAAGGGACTTAAGGGCAAAGACACAGATGGACATTTGCACACCAGTGTTTATAGCAGCATTATCTACAATTGCAAAGAGATGGAAACAGCCAAAATGTTCATCAACAGATGAGTGGCTAAACAAACTGTGGCGCATACCTACGATGGAATATTATGCAGCTTTAAGACAGACTAAACTTATGAAGCATGTAATAACATGGATGGACCTAGAGAACATTATGCTGAGTGAGTCTAGCCCAAAACTAAAGGACAAATACTGTAAGGTCCCACTGATGTGAACCGACATTTGAGAATCAGCTTGGAATATATCATTGGTAACAGAGACCAGCAGGAGTTAGAAACAGGGTAAGATAATGGGTAATTGGAGCTGAAGGGATACAGACTGTGCAACAAAAAACTCAAAAATGGACAGCACAATAATACCTAAGTGTAATGTAACTATGTTGGAACACTGAATGAAGCTGCACCTGAAATATGGTTTTTTGTTTGTTTGTGTGTTTGTATCTTTTGTTTTTGTTTTTTTTTCTTTTTCCTTTTTATATATATATATATATATATTATTAGTATTATTATTTTAATTCTCTTCTCTATATTAACATTCTATATTTTTTTCTGCTGTTTTGCTAGTTCTTTTCCTAAATCGATGCAAATGTACTAAGAAATGATGATCATACATCTATGTGATGATACTAAGAATTACTGAGTGCATTTGTAGAATGGAATGATTTCTAAATGTTGTGTTAATTTCTTTTCTTTTTTTTGATTAATAAAAAAATTAAAAAAAAAAAAAAAAAAGAATACATGGTAGGGAGGGCCACGGTGACTCAGCAGGCAAGAATGCTTGCCTACCATACCAGAGGACCTGGGTTCGATTCCTGGTTCCTGTCCATGTAAAAAAAAAAGAATACATGGTACACTCCACGGGGGTTCAATGGTAGAATGTTCCCCTGCCATATTTGAGACCCGTGTTGAGTCCCAACCCAGACCCAAAAACAAATAATATATTGCAAACTCCATATTAGGGTTCACAAGGCCTGACAATGTTGCCCCCAGATCCTTGTCACACATCACCTCGTGGCTTCGCTGTGTGCTCCCTGCCCCTGGCCCTTGATCTTGGGACATCTTGGATATCCCAAGATCTGTCCCTTTCAGAGGCTTCTCACTGCAGGTAACCTTCATTCTATCTTTAGTGGCTGATTTCTCAACCTTCAACTCTGTGCTTTTGTGTAACCTCCTCAAACAAAGCATTTACAGGCATTCTATCAAAAAATAACTCCTCCATTAAACTGGTCAATTGCCCTCAATTGAATTTCTATATAATTGTTTATCATTTTATTGATAGATTTACTCTTCCTTCTAGAATACAAGTCCTGTGAGAGCAGGAACCTTGTTGTATCTTTAGCTCTTGGATCAGTGTTTGGCATATTTGTTAAAAAATAAATACATTTTTAAACAGGTTCAATTAATGATTACTATACTAAACAAAAGAGATAAAATGTGTGAAATGTGTGAATTTTTTGAAAAATAGGAAATGATACATATACATATTACAAATGAGAGAGAGTTTTACATTTTTCTATGATGTTCTACCATCAACAAATTCTACTTCTATGCTGGCTTGAAGTCACTATGTATGCCAGAAAATGCCATGTTCTTTTAATCCATCCTTTTGGGGGCAGATCTATCATTGGTGTAGGACCTTTTGGTTAGGTTGTCAATTGGCATATGACCCATCCCATTTAAGATAGGTCTTACTCCTTTACTGGAGTTCTTTATGAGAGGATAAAAGACACAGAAAAAGCCAGAGAGCTCAGAGGGAAACATCTAGAGAAGTTTGGAGAGAAATTAGAGAAAATGACTCTGGAGGAACTGAGAGAGAAAAGTGTCAGGGATACTAAGAGAGGATACACAAAAGCTCAGAGAGTTGGCCACTGGAACCAGGAGCAGAAAGCAATAAAACCTAGGAGAGGAGAACAAGCAGATGCCAGCCACGTGCCTTCCCATGTGGCAGAGGTATCCTGGATTCCTACAAACTGTCTTCAGAGTCTAGGTATCATCCTACTGATGCCTTGATTGGGACATTTTCATGCCAAAGAACTGTAAATTTCAAGTTAATAAACACCCCTTGTAAAAGCCAATCTATTCCTGGTATATTACATTCCACGCAGCGTTAGCAAACTGAAACAACTGCCCATCTGGATGACAGAATGCAGTAGTCAAAGAGTTAAATATGGCTGGTGAGAAAGAGAAGTAGGCAAGCACCAGAGATGTGAAGTCAGACATTTGTCCTTTGTTGGAAGCAGCCTCTACATCATATCTAGTATGAGTTATAAATATGCAGAAAACTGTATTCCTCCTATCATTACACTTATATACACTATCATTTTCCTTCCAGAAATCCTAGGCTGCCTAGCCTGAAGGGATTCAATAAAGCTGCGAAGGAACACTAGAAGTGAATCATTCTGGTTTGACATTTCCAGTTCTGTTGTGACCGCCAGACCAAAATATTGTCTGCGGGCCTCTTTTTCATTAGCGTGAAACTGCCAGGGCTTAAAACAGTTTATCCATTGTATTAATCTCCAACCTGTCTTTCACACAGGGCAGATAGGCTCCCTGCATTCATCTTCTTATTCTGAAACACTCTTATTTTTATGTGTATGCATTCTGGGTAATGAATAATGATCTTTCGTGTTTTGAGAATGCCATTCTCTAAAATAGCTCTTAACATTTTGTAAATTTTAACTCATTAGATCTCATAGAGTCCAGAGCCATCTATCACACCAAGGTAGGTCAAAAGCATCATATTTCTCATTTTACAGATGAAGGAATTTTAGGGACTTCAGCCCAAGGTCACCTGCAGTTAACAGCCAAGCAGGAGAGGACAAAGCACAGAAATATTTTCAGGGAATCAGACAAACCTAATCCAAGCCACTGACTGAGTGAAGCAGATCCTCAGGGTCCTAGAAAAGAGATCTTTGAGATCCAGGTGAGGCTGCAGGTATGAGACTAGTTATATGGGTGGCCCCTACTCACTTGATCCTGGTAGAAAATGATGAAAATGAATATCAAAGAAAACCTCCAGTTCTACTATATCTGATGCAATTCAACTCAGTTCAGCTCAATTTTCTGTTGAAGACACTGCCTTGAGGTTTTTACAGATCACAGAGCTTCTGTTTTCAAAGTGTTTAACATCTCCAGAAGAAGTGGACCCACTAAAGGAAACCGTGAGCTTCTATCTAGTACCCATTGGTCCAGCCCTTAGACTTTTATGACTTTTTATAAATGAAAAAATGGCCCAAGCATTAGCAAAATGCATTGAGTTGCTTTGCCATTTTCCCAACCTCAATTTCCTTTTCTCCTAGCCATCACAACCTTGGGCTTGCACCTCACAAAGAGTTAACAGTTTAACCCTTGCTTCAGTCTCTGCTTTCTAGAAAATCTAGTCTAAATGACTAGCCTAGGGGGAAATATCCAAGAACAATGAGAGATATTTCCTCATGCTTTCTCCTAAAGCAAAAGGGTGCTCCAGACACTGAAAAAGTTAGGCAGAACACAACAGAACTTAAAAGTGTATTCTACCTTGGCTCTACCAGGCAAGCTTCCCTACCAAGAAGGAAGGCAGTTTGAATTTTACATGTCCCAATGAATTGAAATTAGGAGGGGAAGAAAAGATGCACAAGCTGGGGGTCATGTGTCCCCCACTGTTTCTACTCCATGCAATATGTTTGCTATCAGGATTAGTTTAAGTATCAAAAATATAATAGAGCAGGAAACATAGTAGATGTTCTATTAGTTATGTAACATTTAGATACAATATACAAGTCACTGAATATTTATTTTGAGACAATGTCAGGATCACATTGTTCCCCTTAAGATGTAAACTACAAGCAAACACAATGTCTGTCACTTGAGTGACAGAACAAACAAAAAGGACTGCAGAACCTTTGCTTCTGACTCTGAACTGAACACATTGGAAAATGGCGACAATTTTGCCTTTGTCCTCCCAATCCCCAATTCCCTCTCTGTCTACTTATTACCAACAAAAGAGAGATGATTTATAAGGGGAGTGAGAAATGAGGTTTTGGTACCTGGAAAATCAACCTCTATTCCCTCTTTGCCTCTTACCATTAATTTGGCCTGATTTTTACTTCAAGAGAAAGCTGAACAAATTGAGTCTATCTTCACAATGGCAAGACACCTAATGAAATGAGTTGGCACTTAAAACATATCAGGCTTTTGGCTAGAAACCATGAGTCAATATTCAAGCAACCAACCTTTATCAATCTAATTCTCTCCATTTAACAGTCTCATAGAATTCCATTAAATAGATGTGTGATTCTCCTACTCTCATAATTTTGGTTCACTTCCAATTTTCTGTTATTGCAAGTAGTTCTATAACTAACATCTTTCCTGATATCTTTATATGAGCTCCTAAATGTATTGTGAGAGAGAAGCAGAATTTTTAGCTTTTTAGAAAAATCAATAGAAATCGCCAATTCATTGTCTAATTAAAAATGTATAAAATACCTGTTTTCCCACAGCACTGTCAAATGTGACTTTTTTTAAAAAATAGATTTAGTCTTTTCCAGGCTGACAGAATAAAGGGATAATTCTCTTACATCTTCCCAAGCTTCAGTGTCACTAGCACGGGAGTTTTCTAAAGGAATAACATGGAGTTTCCTAGGGCCCTACACCTGACCTGAGGGGGAGAGTGTTGAGCAGGCAGAACTCAAGGACACTAAGTCTGTGCATATTTGTTTGGATGACAAAGTGGGCTTCCAGATGTGACTCTAAATTAACACCAAAACTCTTCAGCTATTGAATATTTGGAAAACAAATAAACACTGTTCTAAATGCTTATAGAATCTCTCCCCTCTGGTGTCAGGGTTCAGCGAGAGAAGATCACCCAGTAGCTTCAGTATAAGGAATTGGTTTACATGACTGGAAGCAAACCAAGAATTTGAGAATCCATAGGGCAGGCTGTCAGGAAGAGCAGGCTGGAACTCCCAGGCATGACCAGACACTGTTATCCACAGGTACAATTTCTTGTTCTTCAGGGAAGCCTCAGCTCTGCAATTAAGGCCTTTTAGCTGAATAAATCAGGCTCACCGAAATTTTCTTGGATAATCTTCCTTACTTAACATTGACTGATTATGGATTTGAATCTCATATATGTGTCACAGAAACACCCTGATTAGTGTTTGATTAAATAACTGGGGACTATACCCGAGGTAAATTGGCCCAAAACTGATCACAAAACACCACCTTATTTCATTTTTGCATTTATCTATTTTAGAGAAGAAAAATCTTAACAAGCCTCACTTTGTAATTGAGTTTATTTACCATGGTGAGCTGTTAAATAATAGCTCAGCTAGAATGCCTATATTTCCATTAATTTATCTTCACCAATAAGCCCTTTCATCTTTATCTTCACCAATAAGGCCTTTTATCTCTTTTCATTGTTTCTGCATATGTCCTGCTGATTCAAATTGTACCTTTAAGGTTGAATTTATTTCCTATGAGGTGTGGAGGCCCATTACAAGGTGCATCCTCTTGAGGAAAGTAATATATGATAGTGTGATCATTATTTTACATCCTTCTTAATGAAGATAGGATGCTGAGATAGTAAGAAGACTGCCTATGGGTGAGAATTAACTAAGATAAATGCAGAAATTAAAACTCTCTAGTGTTGGTGTCATATTAGATTAAGAGGTAAAAGTATTACATTTACTAAGCATCCTTGAATCTTGCATTTGATGTGATTCCTTAAAAAATAAAACTCAAAAGGCTTCTAGGGCCCCTTGCCTTTGGATTTCTATGTCTACTGGACTCAGACCCAGGCAAATTCCAATCCCTCTTCCTCTGGGTTTCTACAAAGGTCCAAAGTCACAAGAATATATCTCATCACATGCATTTCACTTTCCTGGTATATCTGGGAACTCTCATCTCACAAGGCACCAGTGTTTGTGTCATGGGTTTAGCTTTAGGTGTGAACTTGGAGTGAGGGTAGTTGGAGCAACCTCAAGTTACTTGCTATGACCTAAGAAGCTTGCTCAAGTCTCCTGAATCTGAATTTGAAGGACACGCATATAAATCTTGACTTCAAAACTTATTCTGTTTTGACTCTTTTACCTTCTAGGTACCTCAATTTCATCAGCTTTAAACCAGATAATTTTTCTACCTTAACAACAATTTAGGACATCATGAGGATTAAATTAAGAATATCTTATATAATTTTACAAATCTAAGTGATAGGGATTAAAGATAGAATTTTGCTAACAGAATCATATCATTCAACCCTCTTCTTCTCTGAGGTTTTCAATAAAAAAAAGTACAGAAAGCAGAAACAACAGTGGGAAAACAAGACAAAAAAAACAAAACACTACCACCTTATCCATAGCTGAGAAGCTCACCTTGGGAAGCTCTGGTTAAAGTCTATTTGGAAATAAAGACATAGGCCAAGAGAGCTAGGAGAGGCTACATACTTGCTGCTCCTCCCTCAATCTAAATTTCAGGAAAACAAAGTATGGAAAACATGGGACATGGATAGGGATCAAGAGGAAGCCGAAGCTGACCACTAAGCAAAGTAGAAAAGAAGAGCACCTGCTGCTCTGAAGATCCAGGCCTGAGTTGATTATCCCTGAAGGCAGGAATTGCAGGAACAATTTAATAAATGAACACAGGAAACTGAATCAGAGAAGTAGCACCCAAGGTCCCTGTCCTTAAATTCCAGAGTCTGCCCATGAGCCAATATTGCCCAGGAGATAGAAGGCATATGTTATATTATGGGTGTCATGGTTTGCAACTGTATGTGCCCCAGGAAAGGCATGTTCTTAAATCTAATCCATTCTTATGGGTGTGAACCCATTGTGGGTAGAATTTTTGGTGAGGCTACTTCAGTTAAGGTGTTAGGGTCTTCATCCTATTACTGAGGCTCTTTTTAAGGGAATGAGACAGAAAGCCATGGAAGCAAGAAGATGAAATTAAGGAAACATGGAAGAGAAGGGGGTGATCTGCACATGCCACCATGTGCCTTTCCATGTGCCAGAGGAGCCAAGGATCACTGGAAACTGGTCTTTGAAAAGAAAGCATTGCCTTGTTGTTGCCTTGATTTGGAAATTTTCCTGGTCTCAAACCCATGAGCTAATAAATTCATTGTTTAAGCCAATTCACTGCACGGTATTTGCTTAAGCAGCCTAGGAAGCTAACACAGTGGAGTATGAACATCTCTTCTCATGGGATGGGAGGGTAGCAAAGGGGAAAAGGAAAAATGAAAAGGTCCTCACAATATTCCCTCATGCAGGGAGAAGGGGAGATGCTCCCCATTCTTACAGACAGAGGAGGAGAAATGGATAAAAATTTTTAAAAAGTCCATGCAACTTTTCCCATAAAGAGGAAACTGTTATGATTTTTCTAAAGCAGTTGGGGTTTAAACTCAGATTGCATGGTTTCTAAGTAGCTTTCGTGTCTTCTGCTTTTTCCTTGGGATTTTTCTTTCTAGAAAGCTCTTCAAATTCATAACTGTTGAAAAGAATCTAGACCTTTCTAGATGACCATTAATGAAAAATTAAATAAAATTTGAATGAAGGAAAAACAAAATTGAGTCACATAAGAAAGAGAACATATTTTACCTTCAGTTTAGGTTCTGCTTGAATGAAGGATTCAACTAACACAAACAAGACTTCATTCCTTTGCCTCCTGCTTTCTTACCTTCATCCTAGGTTCCACGTGTTGGCTTTAGGCAACTCCAGATTCACATTTTCCTTTCTATTTTACTTCCAGTTGGGAGGTGGGGAGTGGATAAATAGAGAATTCTCCTGTACAACATCTGGGATTTACTCTGGTTGGAATGACTTGGGATATATCACACTCCTGAACCAATCATTATTGCAGAGGTCCTTCCACAAAGAAAATCGAAGAAATTGCTGCTGGGAGAAAAGAAGATTAAAGGCTGGGGACTATTAAAGATATTTTACATTAAAGACCTAGAAGAATTTTATGGGAAGGGCATACTTCTATGTTTGGAAGTTATGTGGAGGGAAAATCAAGCATATCAGTGTATTGAAGGGAATGAAATCCACTAAATCAAGATGAAAAAACAGCAGACACGTAGAACAGGAAGAGAACCTCCCCCTGGGAAAAGAGTTTCTGAGAGGACAGTGGTCAATTTTAATAGAATCTGTGTTCCTACAGTCAGCCTCCTTGGTGGCAATAATTAGAGTTTCTCCTGTGTATTTCCTTTTACTTTGTTCTTAAAGAGTTCAGTAAAAGTTTATGTATATATGTAGATATATGTGTGTGTAAATTTATGTGTATACATGTGCGTGCATGTGTGTGTTTACACACACACACACATATATATATATATATATCAGTCCATAGGACCATTTATATTGGGGGTGAATCTTTCAACCATTCAACTTCTCTTTGGGCAACCCAGGTTATTAGAAGTTATATGATACAATGATCAAAACTCTGCATCTAAATTTCAACCCTCTCCGCAATAAGGGAACTTTAGATGCCTGAAAGCAGTATACCTGTGGCTGTTTGGAAATCTGATTTATGTTATTCCATTGCCCCCATCTTTTTAGTGTTGGTGCATGGTCATAAGGGAGTAAATAATCTTAGCGAGGAATCAAGAACCAGATGATTGCGTTTACAACCACAGGATTGAGAGAAATCAACCATGGTGTCACGCTTGGCAGTAGCATTGAAGAACATCAACAAGGATTGTCAGTGCAGTCACCAGGAAATATAGAAATATGCCACATTCTGAGAAGGAGGAAAAGGCCCACATAACACAGAGAATATGCAAGAAAAGTATCTGTGCTTTTCAGAATGTCTTTGTTTGATTGATCAAAACTTGGTCCTTTGTATTATTTTATTTTATTGTATTTTTTATCACCAGTTAGATTTTCCTACAGATGGTTTGTTAAATGCAAATATTCCAAGTCTTTGCTTTTTTTTGCCACTATTTCAATCTCAGAAAAATAATAGACAATTTACTACTTTTATCTCATCTAAATGGATGCGTATATTCTTTCCATAATGAGAAAAAGTCACTCATTCATTCTTAGGAAATTTGTATATTATTACAAGGTACAGATAGAATTTTTGAGATGGCTGGCAACACACTAGTCATTTTTAATACTAGGAATGGAGGTGCACTGTACTGTATTCTGGAAATAGCCAGAATGAATTCCAATTCATCAGTATGGCATCTCGAAGATCTTGCTGGCAATGGAAGTAGATCATGAATGTGAATGAGCCCTTCTTCCTAATCCCCACAGCGTAGAAAATGCCCCAGGTCATGTTTTATGAGGCTTCTAAAGGAGCCAGCATTTCTCACTAAGGAATCAACCCCAATTTATGCTTGACCACATGCCAACTCTATACAAGGTATGATTTTCAGCATTTCACAGTTAGAAACTTAGGCTTACAAAAGGTAGGTAATTGCTTAAAGTAATGCAGAGTCATGACAAAAGGAAAAATCAGATTCAAAAAAGTTCAAATTCTCAGTATGAACTGGAAGTTGGTTAGTATTAGAGTAACCATTGTGTGCCAAATTAATGATAAGAAGCAAATCTTTGAAATGACAACAAGTAGGTTAGAGTATGTGCATGGAAAGGGCTAGAGTGTGTGACTGGGGGAGGTGAGCATGTGGGTTATCTGTAGAAGACTTATCGTGTGCTAGCTTGCCCCTGTGTTTTCTGATGGTTTCTTAAGGAGATGGTCCCTTGGAGGGAAGAGTAATCATGCTCTTTCTTAGAAATGAAGGAACTGAGCTTCTATAACTTACATGACTTAACTGATTCTAAGCAATGATTGCAAATGTTGAGTGGAATAACCAGGATTTGGCCCATAGTGTTTCTTGCACCTAAAGAAGAATGTTAGAAAAAGATGAATGGGTTCAAGAGACAAACAGCATGCTCACCCAGAACCAATATTTGTAGCACATCAGCAAATCCCATCCATCAAAAACTCAAGCTCTTCATTCTGTTAGGCTGAAATAATTGCCACTCTTTCTCTAACATGTCTATTAAAGTTGGAAAACCATTTGCTTCAACAATTTTGCTCTCACTTTTGATTGATTGAATGATTTATTTATTCATTCATTAATTTCTCAAATTTCTCAAATTAATGAATGAATGGTCTTGTAAATTATGTATCTGATATAGAGATAGATAAGGCGAAAGTCCTGCTACCAAGGAACTCCTTGTCTCTTCAGGAACAGAACATGTTAAACTCAGGTTACAAAGCAATGTGATAAGACTCATCTAGGAGGAAAGCAGAGGTGGGGAGTGTTTGACTGAATAGATCAGCAAAATCTTCATTTTAAAGATATCAGAACTGCATCCTGGAAGATGATGTTCAAAAAACAAAAATAATCAGTTGATCAAAAACCAGTGTTTAAGACCTAATAAATGCAAGGAACTATGATAGTGGTAAAGATGAAAAGAAATTTGATAAGAATAGCTACATAAGCAGTGTGATGGTGGCTCAGTGGCAGAATACTTGTCTGCATCCCGGGGACCTGCGTTCAATTCCTGGTGCCTTCCCATGCAAAAAAAGAAGAATAGCTACATCTATCAATATAGTTCTATCCCAAGATATTTACATATATTTATTTCTCACTTAATACAAAAGTTACTAATCTCATTTACAAACAAATATGTTTATGTGAAGACTGTGAAGTTAAATAATTTGTATGGAACTATAACGCAAGAGAATTAGAATTCAAATGCAGTTCTTTAGGAGTTTTCTGTACCATCTCCCATGAGATCCTTATATTTAAGGTATGTGCACTCCACTTGGAAAGAGAGAACATACAGGCAGAAAAGTAATGCTAATAATATGTGACAGCATATCAAATTAATTATAAACATAAATTATAGCTGGCGAAGGAAGTCATTCCTGACATGGAGAAAGGCATGAAGTTTCCATGAAGAAGCTAAAATTTGATTTAAACTTCAAAAGACAGTGGAAAGAAATATTGTCCCTACTCACACCTTCCTCCAGAGTCTGACTGTCTTATGCATGGAAATTGGAATGCTGTGTTTTACTGTGATCATCCTTAGGAGTAATAAAGCTTCCTGATTGTATAGGGGCTGTTGATTCAACTAAAGTGTAGAGACATTCCAAGGGCTGGTCATCCTTGGAAAGGTATATCGTAGGATCATGTACTCATCTCCTTCTTTCTTTTTTTCATTGCTTGGTCACAAATTGCCATAAACATAGCCATTTCAATCAACACACATTTAGTATAGTCTGGTGTGATTTAGCTTGTTCCTCAGCTGAAAACTTCACCAGTCATGAAAGCCATCAAGATGACCATGAGGGTGTGGTCTCATCTGAGACACAGGGTCTTCTGCCAAGCTCATCACTCACTGGCAGAATTTACTTCCTTGCAGTTGTAGAACTTAGGCCATTGGGCCTTAGAAGCTGCCCACTCTTTCCTGGCACATGGCCCTCTCCAAAGCATGGTAGTCTCCTTCTAAGGCCAGTGGGAGAGCATTTCTGCTGCTTTTCATCTCTGAGCTGTAGACCACTTTTAAAGAATATGCCTAATTGGGTCACCCTTAACTGATCACACTCCCCATTGATTAACCAAAAGTCAACTGACTTGACTATGTCTGCAAAATACCTTCACTTTTGCCATATAATACAATGTAATTACGGGAGCGGTATCCAATCATATTCCATGGTTCTGCCTCATCACTCCAGGAAGGTGATTATATGGGCCCTGAATCTTGGGGGTCATCTTAAAATTCTGCCTATTATAGATAGAATAAAGGAACTTTAATCATTTAACATGTATTTATTAAGGGTCGACTGCTCCCAAAGATGGGGATATAACAGCATACAAAGCACATTAAGTCCCCAACTTCATAAAGTCCAGAGAAGCCTTGAAGGGAAACCATAATAATCAAATACATAATATGCCCCATTACATGACACACAGTACTTAGGAGAAAAATAAAATAGGGTGAGGGGATAGAGTCTGGGGCCCTACTGTTTTAGATAGGTTGGTTAGCAAAAGGATGGCAGATCCAAAAAGAAAGGGAATATCCCACCTTAGTCCTGCCTTCATGGGTATAGACTCTAAGAGAATACTGAAACGTGTTTCCAGGAATTGGAGAAGAGTGTTTTTCATGGGAAGGCAGAAGCCCCCTAAGCAGACATACTGTGAGCAAGTAGTCAGGACATGGCCCTGTAGTTGGAACAATAGGTGGCTCTGTAGGGGACCCTAGGAATTGGGATTGGGCTGTGAACTCCATCATCGGAAATAACAACTTCTCTAGCTGTAAATTTCCATGAGCCTTGAAGGTGTTTGCAGTGGGGAACAGCATGCCTGGAGGCCAGTCTAAAACATGAAGTTCTTAAGGGGAGAAGGAATCTAGGAGTCCTAAATCCCATCTATCCTTGCAACATGGAAATTTTATCAAAACTGCTGTCTTTGGAAAAAGAGGGCATTAATGTATGAGGTAGACATAAACTGGGCTTAGGGAAAAGGGAATAATATATTACACACGCAGATACCGGTGTGGAAAAGCTGGGATGGCAGGTACACATGATGCCCTGGCACAGGGGTGAACATGGGTCTGTTAGGGAAATAGGGTAGGGGATGCTGAAAATGCAGGATGACACAGGACTGTGCAGGGCCTTGAAGAGAGTGAGCCGGAACATGGAGTTTGCTGCCTTGTGATTTTGTTTCTTACGGTTTTATGAAGATATAATTCACATGCCATAAAATTCGCCCTTTTAAAGTATCCTGTCCAGTGGTTTTTAAGATATAGGCAACTATCACTGCTATTAACTATTTTGTGAATTGAGGCAGACAGAAACACAAATAGTGTCAAGAAAGGATTGGAAAAAAATTTGGAGGACATATCAATAAGCCAAGAGAAGATAACAGGTGTTTAGTAAGTCTGCAAGGAAATTCTCCCATGCACCATATTAAAGGGGCATGTTTACAGTTCAAAAGAAAAATGTTTATATATCTCAACTGCTTTTTAATTCTTCTCAATTTTCATGTTGTCTTTGAGACACAATACCTAGTATGGTGCTCAGAGCATCATTTAGCTCATTAATTCTTTGTTGAAAGAATGAATGAATGAATACTTCACATACCTTTACCCAGTAAATCAAACTTTTGCAAAAGTTTTTTCATGCCTGCAAAAAAAGCAATCCAACAGAAAACGGATAGGAACCTCTCTCTGCTACCTTTAACTATATACCCTGAGCAGCACTTGACAATTGCCGTTATTTTGTAGATTTGTTTTTTCCTCTATAGTTATAGTACTTTAATAATAATTATTAACAGTTATCTGGATTAATTTAACACTTCCCATACTAGGCATTTCCATTAAAAAGAGATTATTTAATGACATTCTGATTTTTTCCCTCATTTTCTCCTGCATATATATTATGCATATTATCTTACCTTCCTTTCATTTAGACCTAAATTGTTGAATATATATCCTACAGGCTACTGTTGAATTTTGCTGCTTTCACCCCATCCCAGCTGTTCATATTTCTTCAAAGTTTACCGTCTCTGAACTCGAGGATGTGGGATTCCACCTAAGTCCTCATAGCCTTAATAGGTCATCTTCCCAATACATTCTGCCTTGGACTAAATGCTCACAGATGTGAAAATCAAGTACTGATTGAGTGAAATGTGGAACAGAACAGCTGCTATGGTTGTCAATTCAGCATTTCCTCCCACTGGGTCCCTTTCAGTTCCAGAGGGAAGACTTACGTATTTGCTCAGGGGAGGATTTTATCAATCTCTTCTGTTGGAGAAACACCAAGAAGCGCAAAGCTCCACTTGTCCCTGGAGGCCATTTTTGCGTTTAGGAAGAAAACCAGCCTTTGGAGAATATTGACCCTGAGCAGATAGATGGATGGCATCTGGGTTCTTTGACATCAATAAGCAGTTGATCATATTGGCCAGGAGTCTGCTCTAGTTGTAGAGTCCTTTATGATGTGAAATATTCCTACTTTTTAATTTACACTAGTTGGGTTCAGCATTTTCTGTTATTTGCAGCCAAAGAATCCTAAATCTAATCTTGAAGATGTTCCTGCTGATTTTTTTCAGCTGACCAGGGTGGCAGAAGTATTAGCAGTGGGTAAAGAAAAGTCACTGATGACAGAGCCGGCAGAAGATAGGCTATTTATTAAGGTAAGGAAATGGCTCTATGGTAAATTTATTTTTTGAAAAACTGTAAACTTTGGAGTGAAATAGAAGTTAAGGTTTTTTTTTCTTTCTTTTTTTTTTTTTTCCACATGGGCAGGCACCGGGAATCGAATCTGGGTCCTCTGGCATTGCAGGCAAGCATTCCTACCTGCTGAGCCACCATGGCCCACCCAGAAGTTAAGTTTGAATACCAGACCCCTCTCCTTCAACTCCGTGAGCTTGGGCAAATGAGTTAACCTATCCTCAAAGAGTAGATAATAATAATTATTTTAGGAAAAAAATATTGAGGTTTTTAAATGAGATAATGAGTTAAAGCCCAGAACTGGGTTTTGTTATTAAGCAAATAAAAGGAGGTTAAGAAACAAGTATTTCCTTCCCTTTTCCACTTTGTTCAGTGAATTCATAGAACTATTCATCAAAAAGTCCATTTTACTGCACAATAATTTCAATAAATAAAAATGGACTTCCTGTTTCTGCTCACAGTGAGTAGTAATCACATTTGGTGAGTACATTCTCCTCCAAACCACAAACATCTAAGAGATTTACAAGGGCAAAATACTCCAAAACAATCCTAGCAATACTGTAATAATAAAAAAACAATCCTATCAAAGTAATCCAAACTTTTTAACACTTAAACAAGAGAAAATGTAGTTTAATATTTTAGTGTTTTTAAAAAATTTTATCATTCCCTAAGTAGTTTTCTATTGTAAGTAGTTAATTAATTTATTTATATTAAAGAAGCTTTAGATTTACCTTAAAAATGTGCAGAAAATATAGAGTTCCCATATACTGCCTCACATGCAGTTTTCACTATTGTTAACATTTTGCCTTAGTGTGGAACATTTGTTACAATTAATGAAAGTACATTTTCAGAATTGAACTATTAACTACAGCATGGTTTAATTAGGGTTCACTGTGTTGCACAGTCCTGTGCTTTCTTTCTAAAATTATATTCTTGTAGTATATATATATATATATATATATACTACAAGCTATATATATATATGCTAAAATTTCCCTTTTTAACCGCATTCAAATATGTAACGCTGTGGTCTCAATTACATTCACAATGCTGTGCTGCCATCACCACCAGGCATTAACAAAACTTTTCCATCACCCCAAATAGAGAAAAAAATGTACATTTTAAGTACTCGCTCCCTATTGCCTACCCCACCCTATCCCCCCATAACCTATATTCTAGATTCTGACTCAGTTTGCTTATTCTATTGATTTTGTATAGATGAGATCATATAATATTTGTTCTTTTGTGTCTGGCATATTTCACTCACCATGATGTCTGCAAGGTTCATCCATGCTGTCACATGTATCAGAATTTCATTCCTTTTTTAGAGCTGAATAGTATTCCATTGCATGTGCATAAGGAGATTTCCTTTTAACTGAAAAGACATATGCTACAGCAATAAAAATGTGTGTGTCCACGTGGAAAACACCCCATGGACTCAGAGATAGCCAAGTGATCCTCCAAGAGCAGCTCCACTCCCCTGAGGAATCTCAAGCAGCTCTGCAACCTTCTGGTGATGGGACTGCCATAGTCCTTGGAGTTTTTTTTTTTTTTTTTTTTTTTTTTAAGATGGGCATGCACCGGAAATCGAACCCAGGTCCTTGGGCATGGCAGGCAAGCACTCTTACCTGCTGAGCCACCGTGGCCCGCCCTCCTTGGAGTTTCTTGGCTTGTATCTCTGCCTACATTCTTTTCCCAGCTTCTATTTCTCCTGCTTAGTCATCTTTAGGAGGATAAGAAATCTCTTTGGACACCAAACCTGATACAGTGAAGCCTCATCTAAACAGAATCCTAGAAGATCCTATTTACCAATGAATCCACACCTTTACTAATAATAGCATCTTTGAAGGTCCTATCTAAAAATGGATCCATATCTTTGGGAATGTAGATTAAGATTGAACATGTCTTTTGTGGGAGCGTGATTTACTCCTGGACACCCCCCAATGGGCAGACTAGAAAAGCCATCTATTCCAGGTTAGCAAGTAAACAATGGGAAAAGTCAAATCTTGACTGGACCTTGGCAGCTTCCAGAGTGACCCCTTCTATGAGTAGGATCTCCTGTTGGAGAAGAACATTGAATGAGTGTGATTGCCCCCCCATTCCTCTTAGGAAAAAAATTAAATAGCAACCCTGCCCCACTCCCACTCCCCCCAAAATCACCTTGGTAAATCTACAAAGCTTTTCACGATTTATCTCCAACGTATCTTTCTAGTCTCACATCTCACAGTTTTTGCCACCCAGTTGGCCTCTTTACTCATTCCTCATGATACCACTTTAGTGATCTTTCTTCTACCAGAAAATCTTGAACTCCCCCCACTCCCTGTGACCTTCCTCTGTCCTGAATATTTCCTCCTCCATATCTTCTTCTGGCTAATTCCTAATCTTCCTTCAAATTTCATAAACCAGTGAAAGTCCTTCCATAATCCATTGGAATAGGTGCATAATTCTGTTAATCTCATGGCACCTTCTCATTCTCCTATGTAGCTCCTATCACAAATGTAATTGGATAACTAATTGCTTATTTATAAGGCTTGTCTGTTTCTCCCTATAAATTGGGTGTTTCATGAAATACCTAATGGTCTTAGGCTGTCAAATCTTTGTGCAAGGGAAAAGCACCAAACTGATGCAAAGTTGACTTATTTCCAGAATTGGAGAACATTTAACCAGAAATGTGAAATACGGGTATAATCTCATATGTCAGCCTCATATACGTATAAGTGAGCTCTCTAAGACTGCTTAAGAGAAATTATACTTGATTTTTTAGTTCATTCTTAAACAAATTCTGGTTCTTTAGTCATGACATGCAAAGAAATTATTTGCTTTTTCCTTTATGATAATGCATGTAAATTTTTTATTTCCTAAATTTGATAGCATGAATACATAAAAGTAATTGATATTATTTTGATAGACCATCTATGTTCTATTAGAAACGCAATTTGAACCTCAATATATACAATACAATTAAGCATATCTTCTTGGTTTCTGAATCTTAATTTGAGAAAATACACTGGGAAAACCAAGAGAAAAATAGAACCTGTCATTTTCCTATATTATGCTTCTATTCATACTTTTTAGTCAAGGAAAGAATTTTTAAGTAATATGTTTTCTTGACCATGTCCTCTTAATGTTAAACTTCTGTATAGGAGAGAGAAAAAATTGGTCATTAAAGGTAGGAAAATTAAAGCAAGCAATCAACCCAGGAATTATAATTAGCTTATAGTATAAATTTTAGGAAAAAAGAACAGACTATAGAAGGGAAAAAAAATTATCCTGAAAAAAAATCAGGAGCATTACTTAGCAATGGAGAACATGGAAGTCAAGCCTAGGGGTCACCAAACTTTCTGTAAAGGATTAAATAGCAAATATTTCAGGTTGTATCAACCATATACAGTCTCTGTCACAACTACAGTAGGCAGCTATCATGTCGCAAAAACAGCTCCAGACAATCCATAAGCATGTGAACGTGGCTATATTCTGATAAAATTGTATTTATAGACACTGGAAATTGAATTCCATATCATTTTTATGCTATGAAATCATTTTCTTCTTCCTCTGTCACCTCTTCCTCTTCTGCCTCTTCCTTCTCTTCCTCCTCCTCCTATTTATCCTCCTCCTTATTCTTCTATCAAACATTTTAGACTGTTAGATTGTGGGCAGTGGAAAATCAGATGGCAAACTATATCTGACCAGTGGCCTATAGATTGTCAAGCCCTGGCCTAATCAATAAGGATACAATTATGTCCCAGATAATGATTTATAACATGATTTTGGTTTGGTCTTTGTTTGTTTTCAGGATCGCAATGCAAACAGCCCCAGATGTTTCCCTTGGAACTTGACAGACGGATCCTGAAATTCATTTGAAAGAATATAATACCAAGAACAAGCAACCCGACTTTGAGTAAGAAGAATAAAGAGAAATTCAAAAGATGGTCCATCAGCAATGTTTGAAATGCAATGTGCAAAATTTGAAATTGAAATGAATGAAAATTTGAAAATGTGTCCTTTGATAGAATATCTTGTAAATCAATTAAGATAAATCCACCCCATGAGAATTAACTGAGGGAGAAGCGGTCCCTATCAATCGCTGCCTAATGAGACTTAAGAACCAGAAGTCAATTGTCAGTATTTGTTACAAATTTGCAATAGAATACTCTTGAAAAAAGAAGAAAGCTGAAGGTCAGGGTGACTCTGACATTTATTTGTCTTTTTGTGGCATACTTAGTCGATCTTCTCAGCATGAGTTACCTAGAAGTGTGCTGTTTATTCTACAATTGTTTCCCTTTTCTAGATGTATTCTGTTACTATTTTTAATAGAAAAACTAATGATCCTTCAATGTCCTTTCAAATTTAGCACCTCTATAGAGCAGAATATAAACTGATATCAACAAATATTCAATGAATATCTGCTAATATATAAGGCATAAAACAAGACTATAGAGAAACATAAAGGGTGGGTATTCTGGTGACAGTAGTGTTAGAATAACTGGCATAGGGCTAAAGCTCACACAGATAAGTTAACAAAGGCACTGAAAGGCAACCAAAAGCAAGTAGAAAGTGGAGTAGATGGAAATTAAGTGGAAAATCCTGAAAGGATGGAAATTCTGAGGGAGACATAACTTTCAATATAAACTGTGCTCATATCCTCATAGGATACCTGCAATCTGCAATGTGCAGGCAAGACTCCAAGGAGCCCCCAGTAGAGCTAGAGTTTTCACACAAGCAAGAAAGAATTTTGGGTCTAGGTCCTGCTAAGTTAGAAGGTCTTGGTATTAGACTTTCTACTGACCTGCCTCACCCCAGTGTAAAATCCAGCCACCACAAGTTCAAAGTGCCCAACCAGTAATAAAACTTTTACTGAGTGCCTGCTATGCACTAAGTTATTTTTCTAAGCACTTTGCATAAATACTGTCACTTACTCCTCACAGTGGTCCTGTGAGGTAGTTTTGATCCTTTCCCCAACATTACAAACAATAAAATTGAGTTATGAAAAAGATATTTCCCAAACATAAACAGGTAATGAATGGCAAACCTGGGATTCATGCCTCAGTATCTAGCTCCAGAGTCCGCATTCTTTTATTGGGCCATTTTATTGAGATATATTCAGAGTGTATAGTATCCAAAGTGTACCATCAATGGTTCACAGTATTATCAAGTAGTAATGCATTCATCACCACAATCAACTTAGAACACTTTCATTACTCCAAAGCAAACAAATAAAAAAAAAAAACAAAGAGGGAAAATCCCATAGCCCTTATTCTCCCCCGTTATTGACCCTCAGCTTTGGTGTGGTATATTTATTACTGTTGCTGAAAGAATATTAAAATGTTGCTGTTAACTATAGTTCATAGTTTGCAATAGATGCATTTACCCCATACATCACTCTATCGTTGACTTCTTGTAATAGTGTTGTACATTTGTTCTAGTTCATAAAAGAACTTTTCTTTGTGTTGTTAATCACAATCATCATCTATCATCCACTACATTGTGTTATAGAGTCCCTGAGTCCTGAGTCTACATTTTTAATCCTCTATGCTACAAAACCATATCATCCACTATGTTAGCTCCTGACACCAAGTGGCTATTTAAATTTGAATTTAATTAAAATTTAATGAAATTAAAATTCATTTTTACTAACAATAATCACATTTCACATATTGAATAGCTACCTGTGGCTAGTGGCTCCATACTGGGCAGCACAAATAGAGAAAATTACTTAAAATACAAGGTAAAAATAAGGTAAAATAAAAGGTGAGCCCCCTTTTTCCAAATCAGAGCCTGAATTTTCACTGAGTGTATCTTGTTTCATGGTAAAAGAACAGTTACATTAATGTAACAATTCAAACTCTGCTGGTTAGCCCTTCCCCCTCACCCCCCCCCCCCCCCCCCCCCCCCCGCTGATGTGGAACCTAATTTCCTTATTCAAGGTTTCTTCCACATCATGTCTATAAATATATCTCCCATGTGCTCCTGCTGGGCCAATGGATGCCAAAGTCACCACTGATCTGATGGCAGGCACTTTTAATTATTGGGGGGCTAAAGTTTGAGAGAATCTGCAGTCAACCAAATATGGGGAGATAGAGAAGTGGGGAATGGATAAGAGTAAAGCATGCTCATTTTAGTACCACACCCTGTTCAAGTGATCTTGAAACAATTGTCTTCCATCTGAATGTATATGAGAGTCAGTATCTCTTTTGTTTTGCATGAAATCGCTCTCTCTCTGGCTCTGTCTCTGTCCCTCCCATTTATCCTCTCAGTTTCACAAACACCCATAGGGCAAATCTAGAGTGATCTGAGAAATAATGAACGTATTGTTCTGAGAATTTTCTACCCTTCTCTCAGCTGTAATCCCCAGCTGCTCTATATTCTTGCCATGAATTCTTCCTTGGAAAGACCCTCAGTTCTTATAGTCCAAGACTTCTTAGACCATAGTCCACCAGCTCACTAGAGTGCATTGACACAACACTTTTTAGGCTCACATATTCTTTTACCATTGGACCTGCAATGACACAACTCCATCCACACTCATTTAAGAGGGATAACCATACTTCACTTTTACCTGACCTGATAATATTACCTGAAATAAGATCAGCTGTTCCTGCTCAACAGATCTGAGACTCACACAAATGAGCACTTATAGCTCAGTGCCCTAATCACATCAAGTGCCTTAGGTCTTCTTAGTATCCCTCAGCATTATTTACTCATCAGTCCCCATTTCATTTCATTTCCATCTGACTGTCAATCAGATATCTTCTCTTCCTAGAACTTGCACTGCTTTGGGATTGACCAAAGATTGTAATGTCTACATTATTTCTTGGTACTTCTAAGGATACGGCTTATTTTTCTTTTGTCTTTTCCTTTTGTTCCCCCTAATCACCTTGTATTTCCAAAACCCAGTACTTACAATCCCACCATAGCATCACCTCCCTGCAGCGTTATCCCAGGTCCTTCAACACAGGGAGGTGTACAACAGTCACAGATCATCAATCAATGTTAATTTTTCAAAGAGTATGCAGGTTTGTTAATGCTGACAGAATGCAATATATCAGGAATGGACTGGCTTTTACAAAGGGGATTTATTAGGTTACAAATTTATTGTTCTAAGGCCATGAAAATGTTCAAATTAAGACATGTACAAGAGGATTCCTTCACTCAAGAAAGGCTGATTGTGTCTGGGGTTTCTCTGTCACATAAGAAGTCACATGGAGACATCTGCTGACTTTTCTCTCCTGGTTGTTTTGAAAAATGAATCTCTCAGCTCCTGTGGGTCCTTCGAGTCTCTTGGGGCATTTTCTTTCTTAGCTTCTCTAAACTCTCTTGGCTCTCTTAAAGGACCCCAGCAGGCTGATTCTGACCCACCCTGAATAGGAGGGGTCACATCTTCATGGAAACAAACAAAGCAAAAGGTCCCGTCCGATAATAGGTCTGCCCCCATAAGATTGGATTAAAAGAAAACGGCTTTTCCGAGGTACGTAACAGTTTCAAAACAACACAGTAGTGAAACAGAGCAAGCATCCAAGAAGACAAATTATCAGGTGGTGTTTTTCACCTACTAACTATATAATATGGACAAATGAAAAAGACCCCATGGAAACTCGATGGCTGGTAAGGAATGAGCATCTCCCAGCTGAGCAGGTCCTCAGTGGGCAGGTGATACATTTTGCATGTTTTCCGCCTGGGGTTGAGAGAGATTGGCTGGAATCCATTAGACTTGCTTAAAAGAGGCAAGAGTCCAGATAGCCGTTCTAGGCAAGCAATTGGCAGAAGAGGGAGAATATGTCTTTTGGTGAAAAGAAGTGGCTAAAGTTTGCAAAAATACATTCTCAGTGAGGAAACAAATGAGCAAATGGGGATGACTTGACTTGCAGCAGAGAAACCAAAGGGGCAATGAAAGAGGCAGAGTGGGGGACTGGGTTTCCCTTGTGTGAGATATTTTAGGGATATTTTCTTTTCCTTGCCCATAATATTCACAGTAAAGTGATTCCTGAAACAGGTAGTTTTCTTCTCATTTTATAAAAGGTAAACCGAGATTCAGGGAGGCTGAAGTTGAGCAAGCCAGTGAGTAAGAGGACTGCAGTGGGCACCCTATTTTCCTGGCACCAAGACTTATGTTCTCATCACTGCTCCCTGTCTAAACTACAGCAAATAGAAGAGGTTTGTGAACAGTTGAATGGATATCTCAATTTTTTTGTGATTGAGTAAGAACTTCCTTAGCTTGTGCTAATGCACTGTGATTTTTAATGTGCTGTGGGTATAGATTCTTTTGAGAGGCCAGAGAGATGTTCTCTTCTCCATAGAAACCACACACACACACTACGCTATGCTTATGAGGTTATGAGGCTTCCTACATACATGACCTGAAATCCGTCCATGAACCGAGGATTTGTTAACAATCTCTGTCCTTTCTCACAAAAGCTGTTGTATTAAGGGTTGCCTCATCCTAAAGTAAGGAAACTGAGGCACTGACGTGTTAAGTGACATTCAGAAAGCACCATTGCAGCCTAGGTCATAATTTAACTCATGTCTGCCTCCTGACATCAAAACATCACACCTTTTCCATCATTTCTCATAGCAGTAAGGGAGTACAGTGGTGCTCAAGCATTTCCAAGGAAATGTATATGTGGCATCTGTAGTATTTCATAGGAGAGCATATGACGTTGATTAAATGAGAGGGTATTTTATTCTAGATTTGCATATAGACATGTCAAAGGTATAAGAAAGTAAGGAGAACATTAAAGTTAAAATATTTTATGAACATCATAATGGTGGATACTTGATATTGCACATTTGTCAAAAAACACAGAACGTATAAACAAAGAGTGAAACCTAATGTAAACCATGAACTTTTAGTTACTAATAATGTATCAGTATTGGTTCTTAATTTGTAACAGATATACCACACTTGCCATACTATAGCCAGATGTTAGTAAGAGGGAAAGCAGTGTGCATGTGTTGGGAGAAGGTATGCAGCAACTTTCTGTATTTTCTGTGAAAATTTTCTGTAAATCTGAAACTGTTCTAAAAATAAAATTTATTATTAAAAATAACTTTATAGAAAAGTAAAAAAATGTGAATTGATGGAAATGTTTTAGTAATGGATGGTGGTGATGGTGATAGAGCATTGTGGACGTAATTTGAACCAAAATGTATATCTGAATTTGGTTACAGGACGGATTGTTGGGTTGTATGTATGGTAATAGATTATTTAAAAAAAATTCATGGAACTACACTGCACAAGCAGTGAACCCTACGTTAAACCATGGACTATAGTTCATAGCATAATTATAAAATTATGTTCCAACAATTGTAACAAATGTACCACACTAATGCAGTGTGCTAATAATAGGGTTGTCTACGAGTATCCTGTATTTTATGCTGATTGTTCTGTAACCACACAACTTCTCTAATTAAAAAAAAGAATTATTTTTTTTCTTATTGAACAAAACTGTCATTATTCAATTTTAGGAGGAGAAAACCATCAATGGTTTGTAAATATTCATCCAGATAATTGATATGCGTATGTGGCTTATCTTGGTAATTCTGTTTTCCACATTAGTCATGGTTCCTAGAATATGTATTTGTTCAGAACGATGAAGAGCAGAACAATAAAAAAAATGGACAATTCGTACAATAGCATTTTGGCAGCATGTGACGTTCGTCCATACATTTGTTCAACTCAAATTTGTCAAGTACCTAGTATATGCCAGCACCAGTATAAGAACAAAATAGTAAGATCGAAATCGTAAAGAATATCTTCCCTTATTTCAAAGACTTCATGGTCTAGTAGATATATTTAAGAAAGAGATGGGGGTTATAGATAACTTGCATAAAATTATGTAGATACTCAGAAGACTGGAGGGAGGAAAAATGAGGAAGGGTGTGACCAAAGGAGTAATTCCACCTCATGATATTCATGCTCCTATCCCAAAACCTGTGAATATGTCTCCTTACATGAGGAAAGGAACTTTGCAGATGTGATTAAGGACTTTGAGACAGCTTGTACCAGATTGATTAACTAAGTAGGTCCAATTTAACCCTAAGTTCCTTACAAGTGGGAGGCAGAAGGCTCAGAGTCGGGGAATGGGTTTGGACTATGGAACCAGAGGTCAGAGGACATAAGTGTAGGTCGGCACCATCCTAAAACTCAGAATGACACTAAGACATTTGGGCATGCTGTATTTAGTCCGTCCACCAGGCTGACCCCCAGGAAGTCAATGGCGGCAGCAGAATCCGTCTTTAGAATCCCCATCAGGGCAGCTGCTCTGGACAGGAGACAAGGTGGTCAGCCGAGGAATGCCCCCTGTTAGTGGTCCTCAGGGCACCAAGACAGCCAATTACCCACGTCGGGGGATTTGTGGAAAGTGAAGCAGCACAGACCAAAGTGGTCATTTAAATCACAAAAGAAACTCGGTGGTGATCTGTCCTGGTCACCCTCAGTTTTCTCCTTACATAGGCTATTCATGTCAGGTTCTGTATAGAAAGTCATTTTAGTGGAAAAGTAACATACGTAAACACCGGTATCAATAGAAAGATACATGGGCGAGGGCTATCCTTCTGAAGAAAGATTCTGAATAGTGTCCTGTCCATTCCACATGGGTCTTACCAAGATTATTTTTCCCTTTTCTTCTCCTTCTCTTCCTTCTTTTTAAGATTTTTGTCTGTTTTTTTTTTTTTAATTGGCGGGGGAGCATGGGCAGGCACCGGGAATCAGACCTGGGTCCCTGGCATGGCAAGCGAGAATTCTGCCTGCTGAGCCACCATTGCACCGCCCTTCTAGCATTTTTACCTTGAAATATTTCAAACTACAGAAAAACTGAAAAGAAAATACAATGTTCACTTGAAAACCTTTGCCAAATTTGCATATTTAATCTTTCCCTGTACTCCTTCTCCCCCCACCACACGCACACTACATTCATTCATTTTTATTGCACCTTTCAAAATTAAGTTGTATGGAAACATTTTGGTAATGGATAGTGCTGATGGTAGCAAATATTGTGAACACAGTTAACACCATTGAAATATACATCTAAATGTGATTAACAAGGGAAATGTTAGAATGTATATATGGTAACAGAATACAAATTTTTAAAAAGTCCATGGAACTACACTATACAAACAATGGGCCCTAAGTTAACATTGACCTTAGTTAATGGTACAATTATTTTTTGTCCCTTGAATGTATTCCAATGCATATGAACAGTAGACATACTCTGCTCAAAATGGATGCAAATTCTTTTTACTGTGACTAATGCTATCAATTTTATATCCAAACAGATTCAGTGTTTTTGTTTGTATTCCATGTTAGGAATTTCCTTATTCATCCATTTCAATTTAATTTTTAACAAAATAGTTTGATAGTTTAATATTAATATGATTCTAAAGTTGAAACTATACAAGAGAGTCTCGCCCACTCTTACTTGTCCACTTCAAGGACAATACTAATCATTTCTGTCCTAATCTTTTGTGTTTAGTTTTTAAAAAATAAAGTAGCCCATTTTTTTTAAAGCAAAACCTGTGAGTCTGTACGTATGAACAAATGTATTTGTGTGTATTTATATATATATACATATATATGCATTTTGATTTTTCACATAATAGCATATATCAAAAATGACTACATACCAGTTAATAAAGGTTTTCCTTGTTCCTTTTTTTTTTTATTCTATAAAATGCTTTATTTTATGAGTGACAGCCCACAGCTCCCACCCCATCCCACCCAACACACACACACATATACACATATACATACATCTTGTCTTTTCTCTATGATATTTCCTTTTACTGTATCTGCTCAGTTTCTTTCTAAGGCTCGGCATGAAATTATTTTAGGATGTTGTATTGTTTCCAATATAATAAAAAAGTATCTTACTGACATTCATAAGGACAAATTTGGTTTGTTTTCTTTTAGAGTTTTAACAATACATTAGCATCATTAATAGCAAAAACAACCATTTACACAGTAACTTAAAGACCAGCCATTTAAGGAAATAATGACATAATCAACCACTATCAGTAAAAAACAAGTCCTCTCATTTGATTCTACTACCAAGTTCAGGTTTATTCTGAACTTTGAGAGAGTCTCTATCTGAACGGATGGTGAAGACCTCAAGCAGAAGGCAAAGAGTTTTTAAGGGTGAGTTTCTGACAGATACCATCTCAAAGGAGATTCAAGAATAACCATAGTTCTCCAGTTTACTTCAATGTTGGAATATTCCTAGGATGACCAGCATACTTCCTCTTGAGGAGTTTTGACAATTCTATCAGCCTCAAGATTTGGGTCTTATAAAACATTCTTCAACATTTAAAAAGACTTTCTTCCATAGGAATAATTTTTTCATCGCTTTTCCAGCTTCTTGTACTTGGCTTCCAGTTTTTTTGAATATGCATCCAACTTGTAGGCTGCCTGTTCAAGAGCTGCTACCTGCTCCTCAATTATATTGATCTGATCCAGATGAGGCTGCAGACCAGCGTATTTCTGGTTTAAGTCCTTTAAATTTCTACTAATGTTTATTGCAATATCTTTCATTTCAAGATACTTCAAGCTGGTTAATTTATTCATATTTTCCAGGAGTTTATAATCTTCACTGGTGGCCGTCAGTTCGCCAGTTAGGTAAGTGGCCATTTTGGAGAACATGTCCCGGCAGAGCTCATTGATGTCAGCTTCAGCGGGCTCCTTGGCTTCCTCAGCTGTCTCCACGGCAGCATCGTCTCGAACAGGCTCCTCAGGTCGAGGGGCAGGTAAGCCCTCCGCCGCCGCCGCCGCCATGACCCGCGCGGCGGTGCTTCCGACCTCCTTTTTTTTTTTAATAAAGCAGTGTGAATGTATTATAGTCTATTTGACCAGTTGCCTACAAATGGGCATTTAGGTTCTAATATTTTCCTATTAGATATAATGTCATCGTGAATAAGTTTGTGTAATTGATGTTTCTTATTTCTGGAGGTATATTTTCAAGGTAAGTTACTAGAAGTGGCAGTGTTGGGCCAAAGGATAACTGCATACATAGCTTTGCTAATACTGCCAAATCCTCCTCTTTAGGGATGATTTCATCTGTATTCACACCAGTAGTGTCATGGAATGATGATTTCTATACTGAATCCTAAACTGCGCATATATTTGTTCTCTGATAGGTAAGAGATGGTATCTCAGTGTGGTTATAATTTGCATATGCATATGAAATTTCGTGTGTTTAAAGTATTTGTATATCTCTTCCTGTAAAGTGTCTTTTCTTGTATATCCTGCATTTTTCTATAAGATTATCAATCTCTTATTTTTAACAGCGCATTATATTTTAGGGATGTTAGTTGTCTATGTACAATCACTTGAAAACATTTTCTTTCAGTATGTTGTCTTTTTTGACTTTGCTTATGTTTCCCCCTACACACATGGAAAGTTTTCTGCATGCAAATTTATCCATTTTTTTCTTTTGTATTTCAGACCCTTATAGCATGAGAGCAGTCAAGGTGAATCACTAAATCCAAGGCATGCAGCTTCGAACAAGAGAGTTAGAGGGACAGCAGGAGCAGCTGTTCTGGATGAATGAGAAAAGGTCATAAAGCAAGAATGCCCTACGTGTCTTAAAGAAAGAAGGACAACTGAGGTGCTTAGTATGTTGGGGAGGTTCTATATAATGGTAGAACTCTGTGCATGAAAATGGGCTGTGGGTGACAGTAATGGAAATTAGGTAATTAATACGGAAAACAGATCTGTGCACATTTGAAGATCAGGGACCAGACATTCATCTTTATAGTGCCTAAGTCTCTAGCCAAGAAAACACTCCATAAATATTTTCAGAATGGAAGGAATTGAATCCAAAATGGATTCAACCACAACAAGGGAGTGTAAATACTCACAGTAATAATTCAGCTGCATCTTAGTGCATGTATTTAAATCTGTTTTCTTGAATGTTCAATACAAATTTCATTAATAAATCAATCACCATGTTAATGCAAACTGGCCATACAGATAAGGTTTTGGGCTTTTCACAATTAAATATCTCTTAAGTGTGTCAGGACAAGGGATTTGAAGAAAACCATTGTTTTTCTTTATCACACAGCACTGAACATTTTAACTACCAGAAGACTGTCAATACACAGTATTGATTGCTAAATCAATCATCTAATCATAAGAGAGATGGCCAGTTTCTTGGATTTTGAGCTTCTGCTTATATCCTCCTTGCCATTCTCTTAAAATACCAGGCTGCTTTCTTGCAGACAGACAATAGACAAGCCCACTTCAGGGAAACATAGCCTCTCAGGGGAAATAGGCAAGCAGGTTCAAAGGGAGGCATTTCACAGGAATCCCTTTTCTTTCTAAAGCCAAGCACTTGGCTTTTGAAATAGTAGAGGAGAAACTTTTGTTCAGTTGTTAGTGAGCTTCCTTTCAGTGAAGTGAATGCATTCTTGCACAGCTGGCTCCAAGACCACTTCAGGATAAAATCAGCACAAATACAAATATTCTCCAACCCAGCTCATAAGCTAGAGAAAAACAGAAAACACCTCCCTACTAGGCCATTGCTTTTGCTGGTTCCTTGTTTGTTGCTTGGTTTCTTCTTAACAGACAGAGTTCACTGCTGTGCCCTGCCGGTTCTTATGTCCTTTCAACATGCATCACAGAGAATAAACTTATGGTTAGCCAATCCTGCCGGCCTTCAATAAAGCCCATCAAACCTTTCTTTGCTCTGTTGTTGGGATCAAAGAAGCAGCCCCACGCTGCTGAAACAAAATATCACCTCCAAGAAAGGGGGAGTGGGAAAAAATGAAAAAGAAAATTCTAGCCTGTTTAAATTAGCCTGTCCATCCAAACTTTCACATCTGCAAATTCTTATTTCTGCAGACCAAACTCCATTTCAGCAGATGCCACTGTTCATGGCTTAAAATAGAAGGGAAGGGAATAGACATGAAACATTCATCATTTAGGAAAAGCTCTTCCTCTGTTAGCGTGAAGAGAAACAGCTCTCACCGTGTACCACATATTTTATTTTTTTCCATTAAGGAATAGAGATTCGAGAATGTAATTGCATGCTAAAGGGGATGATTGATTTGGTAGCTATTATTTCCATGGAGGTGGGACTATCTCTTATTCAGCACTGTATCCCTGTGATCTAGTGGGAACAGGTAACCGCTTCAAGGTTGATGCCCAGAAATGTCGGATAAATGCATTTTGGAGTGCGGACTCCAGATTAGCAACATCAGTGTTACTTGGAAACTTGTTAGAAATGCAGATTCTCGGGCCCCAACCAAACCTGCGGAATCAGAAATGCTGGGGCTCAGGAATCTGTGTTTTGATAAGCCCTCTAGGTGGTGCTGATGCATCCTCATGTGTGAGAATCTCTGTTTTATTAAAAGGAAAGTGCAGCAAGTAAAAAGAGAGAGTTAAACATCTGTTGAATTAAGCACTGTGGTGCTTGCTTTAATACCTGTGAGTTCATCTTCTGGGATGCCCTAGCTAACTACCTCTACTTGTTGCCTGCCTGGTGGCAAGGCTAGCTGTCCATTCTTTGTGCTCTCCTGATATCTACCCAATCATTACCTTAACCGGATGGTGTTGACCCCACTATCTTCACATCCAGTTTCTATACCAGGACATCCTGAAAACTCTACTAATCTTTGCAGTGTCAACACAAGTGCAATTCACAGGGCACCAGGGACATGTGCATTTGATGAACAAATAGTTGATGAATAAATGAATTTACATGATGTCCTTTATTGATATGGCTCTCCATACTCGTAGTCCCAGTTTTTGGTATTGGGTATGTATATGAATAATAAAAGGAGGTGTATCCCTTTGGAATTCTTACACAGAAATGCAAGAATATGACATTGCATGTCTTAAGTATGTTTTACTTTTCTTCCCAATTGTCATATGTGAGATGCAGAGAATTGGGGAGACACAGTTCTCCTTCAAATATATGAACTGACACAATCTGCTGGCTGGTAACCAGGTGCTCTTCACTATTCTTCTGAGCAAGGCTCAAAGTGTGCTTTCATGCAGGAAAATGTCAGGACCCTCATGTATATTTCCTCCTTGATGACAGTTGTCAGACTCCGTGAGCTTCACAAGTGGCCAGTGTTGAATGACCTCCTTCTGGAAGCTCTGCCTCACTGCCTCACCTCTCTTCTCCCAATTCTCTGGACCTCCATCCTCAGTGCCCCTGTGTCTACTACATCCTTCTCTAGGGCTTCCCTCCTCTCCCTTCATGTCCCCTCCCTGAAGCAGTCTGGTTCACCTGGTCGCATTTTAATTTTCTTTTTGAATAAGTATTCTTTTTTCAGATTTAAGTTAAGGTATTGAAAACTAGAACTGTCTAATAACATTTAAAGATTTCTTTTAAACATCAGTTTCACTTCACTTAAACACAGAGTACCTACTATGCCTGGCTCTGGGGCTACAAAGACTGATGACAACACGCCCCCTTCTTTGATAAAAAACACAAAGCTGCTGGGCTTGGGAGCAAGACCTCAGAGCTAGAGTGCCCAGCTTCAAATTCAGACTCAGCCACATTCCAGCTACGGAAACTTAGCAATGTCTCAAAAATCCATGCCTCTGTTTTCTTGATGGTAAAATGAGGATGCTAATAGGGTCAGCCAGGATAAATTATTCTGAGGATGAAATGCTCATAACTAGGGTCCAGCCTCTGCCAAGTACTGGAAGAGAACTGGCTGCAGACCTAAACTAGTTCTGGTTCCACAGGAGAGACCTGAGGGTACAGCATTTCAACTGGGCTAAGATCACTGCTTGCTCACACTTTACAATTTTGTTTTGTTTTGTTGCCTGAAAACTTTCTATTAATTCAAGGGTGTCTCCTAAAATTGATGTCCTTTTAGAACTGAGGAAATAATGCAATAATTCTTGCCATTTAATGAAGACCTGTTTGGCCCCAGATTGTTGTCCCATCAGAATAAATCTTATAATGGCTCAACAAGCATCCCCACCTTGTGAGTAGGAGCAGGGATTTGCAGATCTCAAGGGTCCTGAAGGCCACACAGTCTGTCAAACAGCAGAGCTGAGATCCAAAATCAGACCCTTGCTCTATGCAGAATGCTAAAAGACAGAATGCTTGCTTGCTTTTTATTTTGATGGAATGGGCTGTGTTGTGTTGTACTATGCTGCATTGAATTTCAGTGTATTGTGTTCTGTTGTGTTTTGCTCTGTTGTGCTCTACTGAGTTGTGTGCTGTGTTTTGTTGTACTATGTTTTGTTGCTTTGTGTTATGTTGTGCTGTACTGTGTTTGCTGTGTTGTGCTGTGTCATATTGTCTGGTGCTGTATTGTATTGTTTTATTCTGTGTTGTCCTTTGCTGTGTTATTTTGTGTTGCGCTCTTTTGTTCTGTTGTGCTGTGCTTTGCTGTATTGTGCAATGTTGTGTTATAGTGTGCTGTGTTTTGTTGCAATACGTTATGCTGTGCTGTATCATGTTGCCTTGTGTTTTGCTGTGCTTTCTGTTCTGTGTTGTGTTGTACTTTGTTGTTTTGTACTGTGTTGTCTTGTATTGTGTTGTGTTATGCTCCATTGTGCTGCGCTGGGCTGTCCTGTCCTATATAGTACTGTTTTGTATTGTGTTGTGCTATATTGTATTTTGTTGTCCTATGCTATATTGTATTATGTTATACTTTGTTGTGCCATGTTGTACTGTGTTGTTTTGTGATGTGTTGTATTATACTGTGCTGTTTTGTGTGGTGTTGCACTTTGTTGTGCTGTGTTGTTTTGTAATGGGTTGTGTTGCACCGTAATGCACGGTGCTGTGCTGGGTTGGGCTGGGCTGTACTGTGTCATGCTTTGCTGTGTTGTGTTGTGCTATGCTGTATTGTACTATATTGTGCTGTGTTGTGTTGTACTGTGCTGTGCTGTGTTGGACTGTCCTGTGCTTGCCCATGTGGTGCTATGTGGTGCTGTGCTGTGCTGCAATAAGTCGTGAGGAATCCCAGCTCTGTTGAATGTGTGGACACACCCGTTTGCCTCCTGTGTCCTTTTGGTCAAAGCAGCATCTGGTGCACTGTAGAATTAACGTTTGTTCCTCAGACCACATAATTAACAATTTACTCTCTTCATCAACTTTATTATATCAGTATATAATACTGTCACAATGAATAATATTGTGCTCATTAGCTGTTCTTTCCCTCTGTACTTTCTCTCCCTTATGAGAGTGCAATTCTCTTATAACCAGGAATGATGTCCCCTATTTTCCGTATCAATAGGCTTTCATGAAAGGCAGAGAAAAACAAACAAAATCAACCTATAAGTACTTAATAATGCTTATTTTCTATGACTTAGCTTAAAGACCTTCTAGGATATTGATTAGTTACACAGGAAAACATAAGACATGGTAATATGCAAACTAGGCTCATATACATGAATAAATGAATAGGGGTCATCTGAAGATAGTGCTCTGCCTTTATTGAGTTATTCAGAGATGATAAAACCTGCACTGCCATTCCTCATTCTTAGTGCCCATGGCAGACATCATTAATTGATCCTGGAGTCTTTTACTGCTGAGTTCAGACACAGGCTCTGATTGTTTTGCAGCACAGCACACTGGGCAATTGCCACCAATCTATTAGAGGTGACATGCAAAATGAAGTCAATTTGACATCCCTTGTATCCCTTACCTGCGGTTTTAAAGGTGGAGAATGCAGGGCATTCAGGAAGAGGAAGTACTGCACAGCAGGCAGTCGGTAGAGATTTGTGACCTGGAATTCCATAAGTGTCTATAATAATATAAACATCCTCTTGCTTCAGCTGGTGTAAGACAAACCCTGTTTTTTAAATCACCTCAATGCTGGGGGAGGCAGAAGTTTGTTCAGAAGTTATTCAAGGGGAACACATTCTGTGATACTCTGGTATACTGGGTTTCTAGCCCTGTAAAAGAATTCCGGGTCAGTCTCCGCCCCAGACCTCTTGGGTCTGCCCATTTTAATCAGAAACCTGAGGAAGGAGTCCAGACATTGCATTTTTTACATAGCTCCCCAGTTAATTCAAAATGTGTAGACGGGGCAGAGAACCAGAGTTCTAGAGCATTAGCTGATGATAGTGTGGCTGGAAAGGGTCCTCCAGGAGTGTTAAATGGAGGCCCTTGAAACCCGAAATCCTTATCAGTTTTCCATAAATGTGCATGCAATGATGGGACTGAAGTCTGTAATTTATGGGTCAGAAAAATCCCTCTGCAATCCAGCAATCCTGGATGGCAGACAGGGGTGGCTCACTGCCAGCCATCCCAACCACACACTCTTTGCTGAATGGAAGCGTATCACACATGGGTAATAAACTTCTAAAGTCCCATTGCTTGTGATGAATGAAGTTATTAAGCATTTTCACATGATATTTGCCCATTTTTTCCTGCCCTGTTTGATTGTAAAGAGCTTTGCCAGTGAGAAAAAAATAATTAGTTGTTCCACATTTGCAATTTCTTAAGATACACTCTTCAAAATCACTCCTTGCATTTCTCCTGGTGATTTGCTGGCATTTATTTGAGGAAGGAACGTCTAGAAGCTTTCATGAAGAGTAAATCTTGGAAACAATCTTGCAGAATTTCTTTTTTCTCTCTGGTGCAAAATTAGAGTTGTGTTGTTGTTGTCTAATAAAAGTGAATATGCTGCTTTCAAGATATGACTGCTACTCTGTGTGGTTGCATTGCATTCCTCAGCAGCAGCTTCACATGGATATGAACTAACAAAGCCAGGCAACTACTACAGAAGGCAACACGAACCTAGAAATAAAGGTACACTGTAGAAATATGGACCCCTTCCTTACTTGCCCTGACTGTAGCACTGCCAGGACCTACCCATGCCATTCCATCTCCTCTCCTCTTCCCAACACACATAAGCTAAAGCTAAAGCTGTCTGTTTCAGTTAGCTAAAGCTGCTGGAATACAATATACCAGAAATGGGTTGGCTTTTACAATGGGAATTTATTAGATTGCAAATGTGCAGTTCTAAGGCCATGAAAATGTCCCAATTAAGGCATCAACGGGATGATATCTTCTCTTAAGACAAGCTGTTGGCATCCCGGGTTCGTCTGTCCGCTGGGAAGGCACATGGCCAGGTTCTGTTGTTTTCAGCTTCTGTGAGTTGCTGCTTGCTTCTCTGCACTTTTTAGCTCTCTCGGGATGTTTCTCTTTGAGGTCTCTGGGGTTTTCGTATCCTTTATCTTAATACAGGACTCCAGTAAAAGGATTAAGACCCACGTTGAATGGGCTGGCTCACATCTCAATTGAAACGACCTAATCAAAAGTTCCCACCCATAGTAGGTCTACCCCCACAGAAATGGATTAAAAGAATATGTCCTTTTCTGGGGTACATAACAGCTTTAAACCAGTATGCTGTCATTTCCTCCTTCTTTCTATAATCTTAGTGGTTGCATTTTGTGTTACTCATGATCCACCTTCGACTATTTTACTGTTGTCAATGAAACACATGGCCAAAGATTTTAGTTTGGAATTGTCAGACACTACAAATCAGGGCTTTCTTTCCCCTGCTCCTGGTTGTTAGACATTTACCAGAATATCACTGGGTAATAGAGAAAAAGAAAGAACTACAAATTTGGGAGTGGAATCCAAAAACACAGTCAGGACAGTAAGAGGTAAGAGTAGATGTTGGAAAAAGAAGATGGAATGAATAATGTTGAAATTACCTTGCCTAAATATAAGGTAGAATATGTTTCAGATATGGGCATTCCATAGAGTTCAGGGTGCCTATTTTCCTATTATATCATAAATGGATTTTAACAATTTCTTGAGACTGAACATACACAGCCCCCGAGAGAATTGATTTCCTACAACCAGATATGTTTAAGCAGAGTCTGGATTTTCATTCTTGAAGGTTTATGGAAACTACTTCTCCATTGGTTTAAAGATGCATTGGAAAGACTGAGGCTTTGGAGTATAAGTGTAAATCCCAGCTCTGTGCTAGTTGATGTAATAGCTCCATACAATTCTCAAGGAATTCCTGAAGGAAAGAATCCACTAAGTGTGTGATTTCTGAGTTACAGTGCCTGGCTTCCAAGAATGCAATGCCTTAATGCATATGTGTGTGTGGGACAGAGTTCAATATGGGCCAGCACAGAATGCCATCCAGCCCGTGTGAGGTTTACAGTGGGAGCTAAGAAAGTTTTCTTCAGAGAACATTAACATTTTTACAGAGTTGTCAGGGGCAGAGCTTTTGGGGAATTCCAAACTTTAGGTACAGAGGCCCCAAGAGCTGGGTCCTTGGAACCATATATACTTTTGCTTAGGGCTGGGAGACTTATGTGAGGCAAGAGTTGCTAAGCTAGCCTCCAGTGGGGATGTGCAGTTTTTATTCCACTCATTGCTTAAGTGCAAGTGGGGAAAGTATGAATACTTTATTTCTGTGCAGAAAATGACCCGGAAAGAAAGGCAACTTCAAATGCTTGCAGTAGCAATAAAGAGAAAGGGGTGATTCTAGCCAAAAAAAAATCTTTATAAATTACTTTGATTCTATATTTATAGAACAAAATTCAGGGCTAAAGGGTTCAATTCCATTATCCAATTATATTCATTGCATCGAAAGTTGGAATTACTTGCTACACTGTATGCAAATTTGGGAACTTTAGAATATTTTAGAATATTTTTATAAAATGACAAGGGTCTGCTAAAATTCAAATCATTATGGCAGACGTATAAAGAAAACCATGCACTGACGCTTACCTTCAGGTTGTACAGCTGGTCAGATGTGTTATCGGCACCATCCCCCAGCTCCCATATTCCCACACTTATATCACAGCCTCTGTGATGGCTTTGGACTTATTGTGGAAAATATTGAGAGAAACCCAACCAAGCTCACAAGCACAGCCCAAAAACGCTTCTTGTCTTCTTCTTGCTTATGCCTCTGAATGAGGCCAAGGGTAATCATCTGAAAACAGATTCATGCAAATGAGTTACTGAAGAAAAAGCACATGCTAAAAACACCTATTATGATTTCAGAGTTCAATGCACCATCGAGTGAATTCCTGTTGGTCTCTCAAGATTGGATATTTAATGAGACTGGTTATGTGACATAGGATGAGGTCTCAGAGAAGAAATCTGTTCAACTGAGTCCTTTGGCTTATTGTGCATTGGGGGGGTTTAGGGTAGGGGTGGAATTGTGGCCAGTTTCTAATCCAAGGGCTGAAAGCTAACACAGAGGACAGCAGTCTTTTGCCACCTGGGGTCACTGAGGCCGGTTAGATTGTGGGTGGAATTAACTTGAAAAGCTTGATGCAGAAGTAATGCACAGAGCAAGGGTGAGGGTGAGAATGAAGGGGGAAGTGAATCCTGACAGAGACGGTGGTGAGAGAATGATGGGTATGTTTGACTGCTTGGAGTGGAGAGTGAAATAGTCAACACTCAGGGGCTTAAGAGCCATTTTAGTTAGGGTTTACCTTTAGCTAGGTCATTGTGGGGGCTGGGTCTGTTATATCCTAACATCATCACACTGTCAGGACTCCTGGTCTAATATGGTACAAAAATGGTCCTTAGAGATCTGGGAGTACATGAAGTATTTCTATAGAACCGTTCCCAGATGCCTCTTCCCAGATAATAGCTGTTCACTGGACTCTATCCTCCCCATTTTGAGCTCTAAAACTAGTCTACTTGGCCCTGCATCTCTTGTAGTTTGCTCTGGATATGTAAGTCAACTCCCTTCAAAGAAAAATGAGTGTAAATGACTCTTTGCACATCTAGGTCTGCCCACAATAAAACTTCCACAGGTGTTCCTCATGCTTTTTTCTGATGGTGTTTTACCCTAGGAAAAAAGAGAGTCACAAGTAGGGGAGACCCTGAGTCCCAGAATCACCAAGGGGAGTAGAGGCACCAGCCAACCAGAAAAACCCATTCTGGACTATTACCAGAGAAAGAGAAAGAAACAGATTCTTATTGTGTTTGAGCAATAATATACATTGGGTTGATTGTTCCTGCAGCATCTTGCTGTGCTGGTGATTCTTTAATGGGCTTTCAGAGTCACGATCTGTCTGTCCCTGACCTGTTCTGTGCCCAAGGAGGCTCTCTATGGATTGCAACACCTGGGCTCCTTTGCTTTGCAGCTTTTGGTTGACTTTTGCCAACAGGTTGACCTAGCAGCAGATTAGAGAATGAGAGGAGCCAGCAGGAGATGAGCAGATAGAAAAAGAGATGGGGAAAGATGTTTATTTATAGGCTCCCAGTTCATGGACTGGAGTCTTGGCAGAGGCTGCCTTCCCCCACCTATAGCCACAGCCTCTCTTTGGCAACCATTCTAACATGACAATGTCTGTCACCAAGAATGGGGAACGGGGATCCTTCCCACCCCTCTTAAGACAGACCATGGGTGCCAAAGGTCTCCCAATCTTATTGGTAGCTGGATGCTTTACTTCATCTTATTTGTTCTCTTAGCCCTGCTCACATATTTGTAAATAGACCTTTCCTCTGAGATCTCATCAATTCTGCATTGTTGAGCTTGTCATTGATTCCCTGTTGGGATTCTGACTGATACAAAAATGCAACTAACTCAGCCTCCAAATATATACTTGCCCAGCTACCTCCCCCAACCCTCTACCCCTTGCACTGTTGTTTTCCAGAAAAGCAAAGATGGACAAGGGTTTCCTTGCTATCCCTATCCTTACTATGGAGACTGTGGAAACCAAGGCCCAGAGAGTGGAAGGGTCTTTCACACAGTCTTCAGCATTTGGAGATTGAAACAGAACTCTGGCTCAGAAGAAGAGAGCATTAAGAGTAGAATTTTCTAAAGAAGAGCAAAGCCAGAACTGAGATCATTACGGTTCCTTTCCCACTGACACTTGTTTGTCTCCCTGGAAACATTCCCTGGAATCTGCTCTCAACCACTTAGAAATTAGGTAGATATGCTGGCAGGAAGTTCGCCAGTCACCATTCCAGACTTAGGCACCTGAGCTTCTTGTGCTGAAGGTCTAGGAATTTATCAGGGTTCCTGACCTTTGCATTTATTCCCAAGGGCAGATGTCCTTGAAGTGTGCTTCTATGTTTGGTTTAGACACCTCCTGAGGTGAATCCCCATTCATATCTATGTAGCGTCATTCCCAAAACTTCATGGACTGAATCTGTTTCAAGGAAGTGCTCTAATGACCAAAGGCTGACTGGGATAGGTAGGAGGCAAAGGACACAGAGAGACAGGGTGCCCTGTTCCTTTACACAGCTGCCAGCCTATAGGAAAACTTAGGACAGAGGCAGAAAACCCATCTTGTAGTTCTTGAAGGAACCGTGTTTGCTTTCTTTTTATTGCCATTTCTCATCCCTAGCTTTATATCTCAAGAATCCTGGGCCAATGAAGAGGAGAATATGGCCCCTTAGAAAGACTTGGTACACCAAATTTCCAGCACTTTTTCTCCTAAAAACCTCATTTCCCTAGCTCTGTTTCCTTGACATCTTCCAAATAGCATGCAAAGTAACTGCTAGGAAAAGGAACTGTGGGGTCTTTGAGGACAGAGTCTTTACCTTACAAAACTTTGTATGTCTAGCACCATTCCTGGGCATGGTAATTAGTAGATGTTCATCAAAGTCGTACTCTAAGTGATATTAAATGAGTTGGATGAGGTTGGCCAAAGTACTAGGAAACAGGAGCATTTTCTAGCCTAGGTTTTCTTCAAGTTATGAGTTTTACTTTAGATCTGTCTTGAAGTTTGTCTACCTTTAAGATCACAATTAGAAAACTTCTTAAGAAAAAAAAGATCAAATACTATTTTACAGGTACTTTAATGTTAGAATAAACTATAAATTTCACTGCATTTATAGGGAATATTTTTACCACAATCATTTTTGTGGTGATCTAAGTTGTGAAAAACTGTATTACAGCTAAGATGCCATTTAATTTGCAGTTGGGTCAATTATCAGGAATTTCTTTATCTTTATTCCAAATCTTTCAGGTCCCCCAATGCTAAAGTTCCCTGCATCTTTTGTGACTTGTCAAGCAATTCTGTTCTGAGTTCCCCAACTTGTAGGCCCCATTCCCCTTGTGTACTCATTTTTTGTTTGTAAATCTTCACAAGACCCCAAAATATCTAAGTTTCGAAACAAACATTAGCTGCCTTTATCAGTCTATCTGTCTTCTACAAATCATATTCTATAACCACTTATCTCCTTCCCAAATTTCAATCTAACTACTTAATCAAACAGCTGTGCCTCTCTATTAGCCCTGTATTCTGCTGTGTTTCACCTATTTATTTTACTTTCTCTCTGGAATAGCCCTTGGAAAGTATTCCAATTTAACCTCATCTCAAAGTTCAAATAATATTTTTCTGGCTGAATTTATAATAGATATCCTACTTTTTTATATAGAAAAAGGGGAAGAGAAGGGGAGTGAGGGAGAGAAAGAAAGAGAGAGAAGGAAAGAGAGTGGTTTTGTTGGGATAAAAAAATGAGATTTAGAAGATAATTTTGTAGCTTAAATAGGACTAAAAGATCAGAATGTCCAGGCCCATATTTAGAAAGGGATACCAAGATTCAGAGAAGTTAAGTGACTCACCGAAGGTCACAAAACCAGAGATGGTTAATTTAAGACTATAATGGAGCATCATGATTCCCAATCAAAATACCATTCTACCCTTTCAAAATTACTAGCATTTTTCAATAAGTATCACAAATTAGAACTATATACTAGTAACTAGGGATAGGAAGCAGACAATAGAGGGCACTGTCTTGGAAATGCATACAGTCTCCAACCACTGAAGTCCGAAAACAAGTACATTGATTTAAGTACAAATAATTAACATTGATACCAAATTATAATTCTTAATAGAGCTTTGTAATTTTCAAAGTTTATCAAAGTATATTAGTTGCTTGGTTTCATTTGATTTTATGAAATGTTGTTCCTCCTTTAATTCCTTTTGTAACTCATTCTCACCTAAACATAGAGTAACAATACTGAGACTCTCCAGAGAGAACTGTGTGTGCATTGAAGCAAGTCCTCACTCTGATGTAGTTATTGAACACCCAATTCCTATATGTTAGTGGATGGAGAACTTTGGTCTGAGCACACCTTCTCATCTGGGACCTTACATAGTACTCACATTTCTCCCATCTCTATGCTTTCTCACTTGCTACTCTTTCTCCCTAAAGCAATAGTGCCAAAACTTGCGCATCCATTTGATTTCTAACCCTTCCAAGAAAGTTTCTGAGTCAGTACATCTTGGGCAGAACCTGAGAATTTGCCTTTCTCATAAGATCTGAGGTGACCATGATGATGTTAGACTGGGAGTCAAATTTTAGAAACCACTGGAAGAGTAGCCGTTTCCTTCCAACTGCTAATATTCTAGAATGTGTGACCTAACATCTGTTATTCCAAACTGAACACAGATGGCTCTTCTTTGGGTAGCCCCTCTGACTTCCTCTAGGATCTCCATGGGCTCATTCTGTGGGTCCTTTCGAAGACGATGCTCCGCTGTCAGAACATTTATTGCTGTTTCACAGAAATCTATGTGTCCATCTCAACTGTGAATGACAAGACAGAGGAAGCATTTGCTGTCACTGAGACCTAGCATCTGGTACAGTTCTTGATATAGATCCGGCTTTATTCATGAAGAGATATGTACCAAAGTGATGAGGGTTAAATTCAACCAGTATATGTTGAGACTCAACCTGTGTAAGGATCTAGAACCAAAATTTGTTTGTTAAATGTCAAGAACATTCTAGTTGGGGTATGGGTTTACATTGGTGGCTGATGGTCAGATTAATTCTCCAAGGATGACCATCACCAATTTCTTTCCTCCTTGTGGTGTATCTTACCAATATCTTGGAACATGGGTTAGCTTGTGACTTGTCTCGTGTTGCAGAAGTGACTTGGAACTAGATCTGGGCCCAGTTTTCAAGAGTCTCTGTGGCTTTTGTCCTTGCTGTGAGAAGCCAGGCATCATTTAAAAAGTTTAGGTTCCTGAGAACATACCATAGAAGCTCAAGATCCCTCTGTGGAACATATGAACGAAGCCTTCTCAGACTTTCTAGACTAGACCAACTGCATGTAGCCAAATGAGTAACTTCAGCTGGTGATGCACAGAGCAGACTAACCACTGAGCTGAAACCAGTGAAATACAAGATACAATATAACATTGTTCTTGAGCTACTGGATTTGGAGGTGGTTTGTTACACAGCAATAGGTAACTGAAAGAGATGGCATGCAAACATCAGCTCCTAAAATTTAGGTTAATGCCCATAAAATGCAATTTGAATATCATTCTGTGGAGACTAGTATTATACCATAAAGCTTAAGCAATATTTTTGAAATGGAATTGCATTCATAATAAATGCGCTCAATAAAAGACAATTCTGCTTTTCCCCAATGGACCACCATGCATAAGTGTTCATAAAACATTTTACTTATAATGAGAGATAAAATGCTATAGTGTTTAAGAGTATGGATTCAGGAATGAATAATATTAATACTAATCATAGTTATAATCATCAGCTATCGAGTCCCTATTATGTACAAAGTATTAAGTGTTGAACAAATATTTTCTCATTTAATCCCCATAATATGCCATTGTACGAGAATTGCTATCCTGATTTTAAAGCTGGAAAATTTGAGAATACTTGAATAGATAAACTAGAATGGTGATTTCAAATAATAAAATGTATTTTTTGCCTTCTATAATTGTAAATCTAGCTCTTGTACATAAAACAAGGCACACAGAGAGTCCATTTTTCCAAGTCCTCTATTTTGTGTTTTTAGACATTAGCGACCCCACTCTTTTGTCCCAAAAGATATTGATCCATTTCTTGGGTAGGAATACGTGGACAAAATCCTCACTCAAATAAGGGAAAAACTGGGTTAGAGAGCCTGAAATACACGTCTTTACACTGGAAACCTCAGAGCCTTTAAATATATATGTGTAAATGTATATAAATGAGTTCTGTGAGTACCCAAATGAGGATCTTACCTTTCAGACCACTAATTAACATCACATATAGAATCATGTTATTCCACAAAATGCAGTATGGGAAATATTTTTATGGACAAAAGAATGTGGTAGTCAATTGATTTTTAACTGTAGGAAATGTCCTAGGAAGAGAATATGTCAAACATCCCCATTTATATTTTATAATGCCATATATTATCTGTGTATTGGTTTCTCTGCTTTTTTAACCTGTTCACACACACACACACACATATATATATATATATATATATATACATATGTGAACTTACATATATATATATATATATATATATATATATATATATATATATGTAAGTTCATTTCCCATATGGAGGTTTCAAAGAGGGAAGAGAAAAAAAGCAGACAAGTTTTAAATACAGTGTGTATTCTGTGGTGAGGAAAATGATATGTATATGTACATGAATAGGAAATAACTTTTAAAATCCTTTCTAATTGAGATATTTTATATATCATAGAATTCACCTTTTTCAAAGTATACAGTTGAATGAGTTTCGACAAATGTATACAGATATAGACCATTTCTATCACTCCTCCACAAAAAAAAAGTTTCCTTGTGTTCATTTGCACTCAGCTGCACTCCACCCTTAGCCCCTGGACCACTGAGCTGTATTCTGGCCCTCAGTTTTGTCTTATAAGAGTGTTAGATGAATGGAATAATTGCACATGTAGATAACAGGATTGATCCAGTTTGGAAGTATTATGAATAAAGCAGCTGTAAACACTCATGATTTTTTTGTGTGGGAACATGTGTTTTAGGTGTTCATGATTTAGATTGAGACTGTTGGGTAGTGTGGTAAGTGTATGATAACCTTAGGAGAAACATTCTGCCTGATGAAGTATGAGTTCCAGTTGTTCTGAATCTGCACCACACTTGGTATTGTCAGCTTTTGTCTTTTGCTTTTGCCATTCTGGTAGGTATGTAATCATTTGGATTTAATTTACACTTTAAACAACCAATGGTTAGCACATTTTCATATGCTTATTGGACTGTATTCTTTGGTGAAGTGTCTCTTCCTGTTTCATATTCTAATAAATAGGCTGTTTTTCTTATTTTCATTTGTAAAAATTCTTTATATATTCTGGCTATAAGTCCTATATTAGCTATATTTTTGGTAAAAATTTTTGGCAAAATATTTTTGGTAAATATTTTTGGCAAAAATATTCGTGTGTATTTCCATTTTCTTAATAGTGTCTTTGGAAGAGCAGAAATTACTAATTTTGGTAATGTACAATTTATCTTTATTTTTCTCTTATGAAACATGCTTTGTATGTCCTTTCCAGAAATCTTTACCTAACCCATGGTCAAAATTATCTTCCCCCTTGTTTTACGTTAGAAGTATTGGAGCCATAGTTATTTTAGTTAGGTCTATGATCCATTTCAAGTTAACGTTTGTATATAATTTGAGGTAAGAATTGAAGTTGATGTGTACATTCTATAAATGGATATATACAATTGTTCTTGCACTATTTGTTGAAAATGCAGTTTTTGTTGCTGTTATTTTCCCCATGTTGGATTACCTTAGCATCTTTGCTAGAAATCACTTGAGCACATGTTTGTGAGCCTGTTTTTGGATTCCCTATTCTTTTCCATAGACTTAGGTGTCTTCCTTTACACCAATATCACACTCTTGACAACTGTAGTGCTAGAGTGAATCTTTAAACAAGGTAGGTTGTTCCAACTTTACTCTACCCTTAATTGTTTATGGTATTACAAGCTTTTTAAAAATATTTCTATATAAATTTTAGAATTAACTTGTAAATTTCCATAAAAAAATCTGCTGGGATTTTGATTGGTAGCATGCTGAGTCAATTATATCTTAATAACATTGAGTCTTCTGTTTTATGACTGCAGAATATCTCTTCATTCATTTAGATCTTTCTAAGGTTTCCTCAGCAATGTTTTATAGTCTTCCATGTATAAGTCTTGCATATATTTTGTTCGATTTATCCCTGAGTATATCATGTTTTATTGCTACTGTACATTGTATTGCTGTTTTAATTTCTATTCCCAATTATTCATTGCATATGTAGAAAATTTTGCATTTGGAATTATGTTTAAAATTCCTATCACTATACAATTAGAATTTTTTGTCCTTGTAAAAACAAAGAAGCTGAAGTCCACAGACATTAGTATCCTGACTTACTATAAACATTATGTTTCATTTCATAAAAAAACATATATAACCATTTAAGTCTTATTCAAGAGTTGACTTTATTATGCCACCAATTCAGTTAGCCCTAGTGGTCTGTGGAACATGACCTTGTCCCCTGAAACATGAAAATCTGGTGTCTTCTCTGTACAACATCAACTCCCTCCCATGATTCTTCCTTATTTTTCTCCTTTCTTCTCTCTTCTCTGTTTTTATTCCCGAGATACATTTACAGAGCCCCATACATGAAATCAGACACCAGAAATATATAACACTCATGTTATCTGTCCTCAATGAACTGATCTACATATTCATGGAATGATTTCTGGAGGCATGCAATGAACAAAACATTTACACATAGTAAAGTGTGTGCATACCTACTACAATATAGCCAGAAAGGTCTTAGTATACCAAGAGAAGAGCAGGTGCAAAAGGACAGTCTCCTCTCAGCGTTTGGTGTGTCCTAAGAAGGAGAAAATTATTAGGTAGAGAGTGATAAAATTTGGAGGCTATTCTAGCTTTCTGGTGCTTAAATAAAACAACCATGCAATTGGTGGGCTTAACAACAGGAATTTTTTGGCTCATGGTTTCAGAGGCTAGAAAACTTGCTTCCTCCTTGGTTTCATATGTTGGGGTCCTTTGGCTTTTCCATCACAGGACAATGTACTTTATGATCTTTTCTTTTTCTTCTAGATCCCACTGACTTTCAGCTTCTGGCTATTTCCCGTGGCTTCTCTCTGTCTGACTTTCACTCTGCCTATAAAGTGCTCCAATAATCCAGATTAAAGCCCAACCTGATTCATTGGGGCCATACCTTAACTGAAATAGCACCTTAAAGAGGTCTTATTTACAATGGGTCCACACTACCAGAAGGGAGACCAAAGTCAAGAACATGTCCAGACTGGGATATATAATTTAATATACATCCAAGGGTGTGTTAGTCAGGGTTCAAACAGGAAAGTGCAAAATAACTCCAGGTGTTTCCAACAAGAAGAATTTAATACAGGTAATTAGTTACTAAGATGATGGTAGAACTGAAAGATTAAACCAAGAGCAATGAGACAAGCCTTTATTTAACAATAGCAGGTATCCCCTAACAATCTAGGTTTGGAAGGGCTTTGGAAAAAGATGGTACTTCATAGAGTTCAAAAGCCAGAGCTTCCCCACAGAGCTAAATTCATGTTATAGGCTGCCTACCAGCAGCTGGTACCACATTGTAAATGCACTTTTGCTAGAGATGCTGCCTGAAGTGGAGAAAAAATATGATGAAATATCCACCTTCTTCTTTTCCTCTGCCCTCCAGTCCTCTGCTTGTTCCCAACTGGACCTAACACCAAGCCCCCTCAAAATAAGCTGTATAGTGCAATTTCTTATGATTCAGAGAACAAAAGGGTGAGGAATTAATATGAGAGGAAATGTGCAAATGACAGTTTAAAGATGTAAGCAAGGACCATGGAAAGAAGGCTAGAGGGAGGTCTTGGAAGACAGTGAACTTACTGCCGTGCCTTCCTCTCTGCTGCCTGCTCTTAACTCTCTGCATTTCACAGATGCTAAAGTTAGCTGGCCAAAGCAACTGAAGCCCAGGGCTCTATCAGAGTTTTGGAAGAGAAAATTAGGGTGGAAGGATAAATTATCCCTTGGAGATGGAGAGAATGTTGAAATGTTTTAGGGTGGAAATCCTAAAATCATGCTTTCAATATCTCCAGACACCTGAGAAGAAGGTAAAAAACCTCCTCACATGCTTGACCTCCATGAGCACAAAAAGAGAGTTGGATAGGTGGGTTTCATGTCCTCTGCATCTGAGCACAGAAAGGACCTAGGAGAGTAGATGTAGGTGTACTTCATCCATACACCTGCAGCCCACCTGTCTCCATCCCAACACCCAGACAGAGAAACTGCACCACATTACATCAGCAGTAGGACAGTGGCCAGCAATCAGCCTTGAGCTCCAGTGACCAACCCCAATGGAGAACCACATACCCTAGGCGCCAGAGAGGGGAAAGCAGGTCAAGCAAACAGGACCTTTTTTTGCTCAGCAAAATGGATCTTCTGTAGAAGATCATCAATAGAAAACTCAGATGCAGGGCGACAACTAAAATAATGAAATAATTAAAGTGAAGAGAAAATAAAATATATATTAAAGAAAATATAAAATAAAATAAAATTCCTAGTGCTTGCAGAAATGATAAGAAAAATCTAAGGCCAAGAAGATGTCTCTGAAACTGATGTCCCCACAAGATAGTAAATCAAAATAAATACTTCATCTGGGGCAATGGCACAAATTGTTTTCACTTAAAGACACAGGAAGCATGTCTGGAGGGCACCATCCTATTCCTGCTAAATTCCTCATTTTGGCACTACAAAAATCAAATGGATTCCTATGGATGACACTGGACTAATGCAAACCTACCGTCCAGTAGACCCAGTTACAACCGTGATATATCTTCTCAGTCTCAGATGCAGGCTTTGTGGACGTTGGTCTGGCAGATATCCATTATCAAGGAAGATCAGAGGTTGTTTGAATCCATTGTAAGACGGATAATACCACACATTTAGGTCTTGCTCCAGGTAATGTGTGTTCTTCTCCTCTTTGTTATAATATGGTACAGAGTGTTCTTGACATCTGGGCATTGCACAGATATCAAATTGATGATTCTCTCAATGATATCATGTCCACTGGACAGGATGAGCAAGAAGTTATAAATATACCACAGGCCTTGGTAAAACACATGTGCTCCAGATACTGGAAAAGAAGCCCTAAACCCTAAAAGTGATTCAGGGCCTACAATACCAATGAAATTTTTATGGGCGTGGTGGTTTGCAAAATTGTTGGGCATGGTCTCTGAATTATAGGACAACATTTCACATCTCCTTTCCACCACTAAGAAGGAAGTACGATGTTTGGTTGGTCTCACTGGGTTCCAAATGGAGCATATTCTATACCTGAGCATGCTGTTTAATCCATTTACCAAGTGGCATGAATGGCTGCCAGTTTTAGTTGGGGCTCAGAGCAGGAAAAGTTGCTGCAGCAGGTTCCAAGCTGCAGTGAAAGCAATCCATCCATTCAGGTCTGTGATCCAGAAAACTGTAAGTTACCAGAAATGTCTGTGATTGGAAAAAATGCTGTACGGTGCTGATGGAAACCCAACATGAGAACTAGAACATAAATGCCCAGGGTTCTGGAGCAAGGCCGTGCTATCTGCAGCAGTAGAAACTATACATCATTGGAAAAATAGGGAAAAAGGACCTGGTCATAGAATACCAAGTGACTGTGTGGCCAGGAATTTGATCATTACCTTTGTTCTGCCAGAGCCGCAAAGTTCAGGGGAGTTCAGCCACAACTCATTTTAAGAAGGAAGTGGTATGTCCAGAATAGGATGTGAACCAGCCCAAAGGTATTTAATAAGCTATAGAGCAGATGACCCAGACCATCATGTGTTGACATTGTCCTGCACCTTCCCCTCAATTCAAATTTATGGTCTTTTCTGATCAGTTGACAAGACTGAGCTTGGTTCACAATAATGGGGGTTCATATTGAAAATGGAATGTGGCTAAGTTATAGCTCCACTCTGGAGATTGGAAGAAAGTAGTGAATGGAAATCTTTTGAGTGGGAAAAACTTTATATAGTTCATCTAGCCATGAAATGTGGGTGGAAACGTTAATGTTCCAAGATTAGAATATCTTAGATTCATGGTCAGTGGTGAATGGCATGGTGGATTAGTTAGATTCTTGGAAGGAAATGCTGGAAAATAGGAGTCAAGGAAGTTTGAAGAAGAATCATATGGACAGGTTTGATTACATATGGTAGTAATTATCAAGGGTCACATCTCTATGTTGCCTTTTATCACGAAGGGCCATTAACCAACCAAGTAGACAGAATGACGTGGCCTATTGACCTCAGGAATTATTCAATGCTAATAGACAGGCCTTATGAATTAATGACAATAGTGGCAAGGATGGAAGATTTTCATTGGTTAAAAAACATGGATAACACTCATCAAAGCAGATATAGCTGATATCACTGCTAAATATCCAAATTTCTATAAATAAAGACCAGTGCTGAGTCACTGATAAAGTACCAATTCATGAAGACACCATCAGGCTCCTGGTGACACTAGATCATAAATTTTTTAAGGGAAGCAATATTTATCAGCTCTGGAATCAACACATATACCAGGTATGGCCTAGTTCATCCTGTTCACAGGGCTTGGGCAACACCAACGTCCCAAGGCTTACACAGTGTTGATTGTTTGATCTACTGACATGGTCGTTTATGTCACCCTAAATTGCATACTTTATAGTAAAGTTAGTGAAACAATGAGCTCATGGACATGGAGACCTTCCACACAATCTTCCCACCTACTGAGTGATGGAGTAGCCCTCTGAAGATACAGATAAGGTGCCAGATTAGAGATGGTACTCTAATGGTACATACTGATTCTTGAAGATGGCAAACATGAGGTGCCATCTTCAAGAATCAGTATGTATCTAAGTCAATGATGATTATGCTGTCAATACAATATATGGGCAAGAAATAAAACAAATAAAATGCATAGTCCAAGATGCAAGAGATGGAAGTAGGAGTAATCCTGTACACTAATCACTCCCAGTTACCCGTGTTTGCCAGATTGTTTTCATTCTTTGCAAAAATAAGTTCCTTAGGTCCAGAGGTTATAGAAAAATCTGAGAAAGTGAATCCCAACAAGGGACACAATAAGTGTCTCATTTAACTTAAAGCTTTGGCTAATTTGGTAAATTTGGTAAATTTCAGATCTTCATGCCAAGAGACCATCAGGGAAGGGACACATCTTTACCCTTTCAGATGTAATTGATGGTGATCATCAGGAAGAGGTAGGGCTCCTTCACATAGCGGAAACAGGGGAAACCAAATATGTGTGTTCAGCATGCAGGTGGTTTAATGGAGTAGCTCCATGTTCTTTCCCAATTTTGATAGTGTTGGAGAAGTACAGTAGCCCCTATCAGAAAACAGCATAGTGGTCAGGGACTTGGACCCCTCAAGGTTGAGGATCTGGGCCACCAGATGGAGTAAGCTTTATAAAACAGTAGGGAGGCCAGCAGAGAGAAATCTAGAATGGGAAATAGAGGAAGAGTCAGTTGTATTCTCAAGACCTATAAGTCATCCACTGTATCCATCCATGATATCTCATCCAAGATATGAGATAAGTCAGATTCCTGGAGAAGCGTATAGCAGAAAAAAGTGGATCAAACCAGTGCAAAATTGGACGAGTCTTGTTTCCCTGGCTTTTAAGTGTTGCCAACTGATGGCCTGTAGATGGGAATTGTCCTCCACTGAAGTATGTTACCTAGACTAAGGTTACATTTCCTTCCCAAGGAAGGGCCTCATGCAGTGACTGATCAATGTGGGGGTACAAAGACCCAGCCCTCCTGCCTCAAAGACCTAGTCCTTTTGTCTTAATTCATTCCAGCTCCATGAGATCAGATGAAGCCCCTGTCACAACTGCACCAGATCCCTAATCTGAGTCCTGTGCCCTTTCTTCCTTTCCTTCCAAGTCATTGTTCCTGAGAGGACTGTCCAATAAATCACTAACATGGTAATTTCCATTGCTAGGTGTTTCTAGGGAATTCAACCTCAGATGATTGATATATTGCTTTTAATTACTATAAGAGGAATATAGGGTTTATTACAACAATAGAAAAACAGAATTTTATTGATGGAATAACAACATATTCAGACTGTTTGATGAAAGAAAACATGAATTTCTCACAGCTTGATTAAACAATAACCTCAGCTTGATTGACCGAAAAGAAAAAAGTAAAATAATAATACAACATTAATGTTTATTATGTCAGTTGGAAGGGGGAATAAACAGATAAGTGATTTTGATATTGTAAATTGATTATTATTTTGGTTCAATAAACTGAGAGTATCTAAGACTTGGTTAAAAATAAAAGCCAACCAAATTTTCTTGTTAACACCCCCAAAAGAAATGTGATAAATATTGAAAATAATGACACTAGCAAGTGGTACAGATAAATGCTTTACATGTTTTCATTATCACAAATAAATCTAAAAATGAAAAAATTAGAACCCATCTTTGGAAATCAGAATGAGAGGAAAAAAAGCAAGAACTGAGAAGGAGATTAATTGAAAATATAAATATCAAGAAATAAAAATCAATTATAAAATGCAGAGAAGCTAAACAATTCTCAAAATTAATGCCTTGAAGGGCAAAAACAACAAAAACATGGATAACCCCCTACTAAGTATGATCAGGTAAAAGCATACGAATGATAAAGGAGAGAGTAAAAGAAAGCTAAAATAATCATACCAAGCAGCACCGGGGAAAAATTTTGAAAATTTACAGATTATGGCTGATACTCTAACAAAATGTAAATTAACAAAATTGAGGGCAGTACAACTGTGGCTCAGTGGCAGAATTCTTGCCTGCCACGCCAGAGACCCAAGTTTGATTCCTGGAGCCTGCCCATGCCCCAAAAATTGACCCAAGAGGATGAGGAAAGAATAAACTAACCATAATCGTATAAAACATTAGAGAGATGATGGAATATTTACTGCTGGAAAATAAAAATATCAGATAAATATTTAGCTATATTATTTATAATCTTTAGAGACCAGAAAATAAAAGCATTATTTTAAATGATTCAATTTAAAAAAACAGATAGGAAGCTTCTCAATTCATTTTATGAAGGTAACATTTTATTTTACTACAAAAGTCTGATTAAATTTTAAAAATAGAAAAAATTTATCTACTTTACCTCTGAATATTGATGCAAAAATGCAATATATATGCACACAAAATATAGATATATACCCAAAAAGAATCCAGCTATTTATCAAAAGGATAATATGCTTTCAACAAGAAAGATTTATTCTAGGAATGAAAGGATGGTTCAGTATTAGAATATCTATAATCCTTATCCTTTACATCAACATATTAGAGGAGAAAAATCTTAAGATCATATTAATAGATTAAAAAACTTAGATAAAATAGGAATAAAAGGAATATACTCACACATAGTTAGAAATGTTTAACCACACTCAATAGCAAAAACATTATTCTAAACACTAAAGCACAAAATGTATTTCAATTAAACCCAAATAACAGACAATGTTGCCACATTGTCTTGGTGGTTCTAATAAAATAAGTAGGATAAGAAGATAAAATAACAGATGCAAGTGTTGGGGGAAAAAAGACATAAAGCTATCTCTTTTAGTTGATTATATAATTATGCATCTAGAAAATCCAAGAGACCTCAGTAAAATATTACTAGAATTTAAAGAAATTGAAAAAATGGAGCGGTATAAATGAACATACAAAAACCAGTAGTGTTTTTTTTTTCTCTAGAAATAAGCAGATAAAGACAGTCATGGGAAAACATTTGCTCAACATAGTCACTGTATAATAGTTTAAAAGCCATCTACTTTATAGACTTCTAAAAATGCACAAAATATATAGGAAAAAAACTATAAGATATGATCTGAAAAAGTCAACTATAAGATTGACATCATTATACATATATAATGTATAGATACATAAAATATCAATTCTTCCAAAAGAAATATACAAATACAATGAAGTTTCAACTAGAATTTCAAAATGTATGGAGGGATTGGATAAAAATATTTGCAAGATTATATAATAGAATAAAATCTTGAGAATTGACAAGGACATTTTGAATTTGCTTTTAAAATGTTAATTGCTGTTAGTACAAATCAGTACTACGAGCTATCAAAATCATAGGAATACACAAATAGATTGATGTAATATAAGAGAATAAGGTAACATTGATAAATGGCAATGATGGCATTTTAATGCAGTGGTAAAAGGATGGATAGTTAGTAAATGGTACAGGCACAGCTGGCTATCCATCTGGAAGAGTATAAAACTGGATCCACTTTTTATATCATGTTAAAAATAAATTCCAAATGGATTAAAGACCTAAATGTAAAAAATGCAAGAAATTCTGGGAGACTATCTGGAGCTTCTCGGGGCAAGGGAGACCTTTGAATCTAACAAAAAAAAAATCCAGTCTATAAAATAAAATATGAACAGATTTGGATTTATAGAAACTTATTTTTTTCTGTGATGATAGATGACATTAACAAAGTCAAACAAACAACAACAAGAAAAAAGTGGGGAGGGCCGCGGTGGCTCAGCGGGCAAAAGTGCTTGCCTGCTATGCCGGAGGACCTCGGTTCGATCCCCGGCCCCAGCCCATGTAACAAAAACGGAGAAACAGAATACAATAAAACAAGAAAATGTTTAAAAATGTTTCCCTTTCTTCCTTCCTTCCTTCCTTCTATCCTTCCTTCCTTCTCTCTGTCTTTCCTTTAAAAAAAAAAAAAAAAAAGTGGGGAAATATTTGCCATAAAGAGGAGATAAATGTGGTATTAATAATGCACAAAGATCTCTTGCAAATTTACAGGTAGAGAACAAACAAATATTGGCAAACCGTTAGCAAATAAAAAAATAAACAACAGCAAACCCAAATGGCCAGCAGATATGTGAAAATACGCTCAAACATAATAATTACGAGTGAAATGCAAATTAAATTGATAATGAATAGTTCTTTATGTTTATCAATTTACCTGAGTTTGTTTAAAAGGAAATGATTACACTTACTGAAGGCAAGTTATGCAAGGAATAGAGCACCCTTACATTATCAGATTAATGTTAAAATTTTTACTATTTGTAAGAGTCTAAAAATTATAGATGAATCTTCCCTTTAAACTAGAAAATACACCTCTGAAAAACTGTCCTATAGAAATAGAAACTACCATTCACAAAGAGACTGTCCCTCGATAGGGGATGTTTGAATAATGTAATGTATATTTGTTATATGAAATGCGAAGAAAATATCAAAAAGATTGCGTTGGAACCATACCAATTGTCTAGGAAGGATTTCTACAAGATGAAAAAAAATCTATGTGTAAGTTGTAGAAAAAACAAGAACATTGACCAGAAAAAAGAAATACATACACAGACGCATAAGATTTTTTTAATATAAGATTATATAAATACATAGAAAAATAAGGTAGAAAATAGAAATGCAGTTGCATTATACTATAGGAAAGTGGTGCTCTGTTTGAAAAATTTAGTAGGTTCCTGTCCCCCTCCCTGGGTATGTTATGATCATGTTAACTTTGGTTATATATGTGTATATATGCAGTTACACATATGCGCTGCGCAGTTATGTGCATAATTTTTCTCCTGGAGACCGAGCAAAATTGATAATAAGCAGCTGGAGCATGACCACCTTCTGTCTGGCCAAGGACTGTGGATTTAAGTGGTCCATATATCTCCCTTTGCTGCTGATATGAAAGTGGTTCTATGGCACTTGTGGCAAAGGTTTAGAAGATTCTGCATCTGAAGTCCATGTGGTTGTTTCCAAGGTAGCTCTGGGAATAATCAAGATGCTCCTTCTTTATCTTTATTATTTATTTTAGTTTGTGGTTTTCCTAAGTGATTGCTCCAAGCTTAGTCAATTACTTTCCCCTTCTTTAGCTTTTGCTGGTGAAGGAATGACTTGCATTCATTTCAGAAACCAAGAAGTAGAAATCATTTAGCCTGCCTCGGTCTTTGTTTTTTAATCTGTGAAATGCTTTCCTTGTCCCTGATGAAAAGGATATGGTAATGGTAAATAAGATAAACAGCTGGATATGAGCTCCTAGTAAAGATGTATCATGTAAATACAGCTTTGAGGTGTTCGTGATATTTCAACTCTGTGATTTCACATGCCTTTCGCTTTTGTAACAATTGCTTGGAGGGAACCAGTGGACCAGACCTGATATAATTAAGCACAAAGTAGAACACTTGGAAATGAAGAAAAATCAAAGTAAATCAATTTATGTATGGGCAGATAATCAACCATTTCACAACAAGGCTTTTGAGACTGGGAAATAAACTTAATTCCCAAGTGTGTTTTTGGTACTCCCACCAAGAAAAAAAATAAATAGAAGACAATAAACCCTCTTGAAACCTTTCCCTCTTGCCCCTCTTCATGACCTTTGATTGTAATTGATAGCTGAATAAATAAAAAAAAAGCTCAATATAATCCTTTAGCTGGAAATGCTTAATATAGTCTTCAGTAGCTAACAAAACTATTTAGTATAATCAGTTCACTCAAGCAGCCTTAAATTATTTTAAGTATAAAAAGCCCTTGTTAAAAGAGTTTGCGGTTGGTTTACTCTCAACAAAAAGAAAACATCTGTTCACAGAAACCCTCCCCTGCTCTGTTTGCAGGAATGAAACATCGTATGAACTAATGTCAGCACCTTCCCACTCTTGGAGGACAAGATCAGAGGCATCAATGGTCAACAGAGGAAGAACGGCCTACCAAGTTGCAGGATATACTGACCAAACAAAATGAAGCAAGTAACCGTTACTCAATTTTAATGAATCCTATGACTTACTGAGTTTTTAATTTTTTTTCTGCTTTCTTCTGCAACTTTGCAATTTCTTTGTCTGTTTGCAAACCACCTTTCCGACTACGAACTGATCTTAGAAAGTTTTTTCCTCCAGTTCCTTAATGATACATCTTCAATAAACTCATCTTCTCACTAAAATAAAGAGACTTGTTTCTCTATTTGATGTGGGATCAAGCACGCCTGACTATTTAAGACTGTTTTCTGATGTTATCATTGTTTCTGGTCCTCATTTCCTGTTTTGTGAGTTGATGCAACCAGTATCCCTCCTGGAGGCAGGCCGTTCTCTGTGTTTTCATTAAAACAATCTTTTTGAAACCCAGAACAATCTTTTTCAAGCACACATATACCCCCATGAGGCCCATACTGAAAACACTTGGCAGGTCCACCTTCACCTTTCACACAAACTCCACACTCTATCTTCGTGACTTAACTCGTCCCATTCCTCAGGCGTCATTTGCACATTTCCTTGGTCATTACTTGTCCACATAATTCATTGCCAGCTCTAGAGAGAGGTGGGTGCAGGCAGGCTGTCACTGAGAGTGCCCAGATAGTCTCCGGACCATCCACACCCTATCATCCAACACGCACACACATGCAAACATGCACAAACATATACTCATTGATTTGGAGCCTGGGCTCTGAGTGGTTTCCCAAAACCTGAGACTGGAGTGGGCCACAGCTATGAAACTTGGTGGGATGTTAGACTCTCGCCAACATGCTGGGAAAGACAGTATGTAAATGGAAGGAATTGTGCAAGTATCTAGCCATCCTGAACAAGGGGGAAATGCTAAGTGTAGAGAATCTAAAATAGGGAACAAGGAGGTTTGGGATCTCAAAGGTGAGAGGGAGACCAAAGGAGTCTCTAAGCACATTGGATGGCACATTTTGTCTACCTCAACTTTATTAAACTGTTAACAATTATCTTCCACTCCTTTATTTCCTAGGAGCAAACACTGGTCCCCTCATTGTCTCATTGAATGGCATGCTTGGGCTTAACAGTCTGTCTCACCCAGGGTCAACAGCTCACGAGTCCTAACAGTGAACAAGGAAACTAAACCCAAATCCACCAATGAGACACCACGTTGTAGACACAACAGATGTACACAAGCATATGGACATGTGAATGGAACTTATAAATCATGGCCAAACTGACAAAGAAACAGCCTAAAGTATTGGTGTGTTGGCAGTTGGACTTTGGAGGGGGATCTTCCAATTTGTAGCACCTGCAGATGTGCATATTAATATATCCCTACGATGGCCAATTTCATGCCCACAAAGGCTTTACAAATACCCTGAAACTGTAAAATTCAGCTCTCCTAACCCAGTATGAGCCAGCAACAGAGCACCACCCAGCACAAACAAGCATCTCCTGGGGTCATACAAACACACACATACACAAAACCAGTCTTCTTATCTCAGTTGGGAACTATTTAATTAAATTAAATAAACAAGTATCACAGACAAAGTTTGAGCCAAGAAAACCAGTGTTTGTGGGAAGCAAGGATTGGCTGTGTTCTGGAAGGAGAAAGCAGATGCAGTCATAATTGACACTAAGTCACACTAAGTCTTGACATTTTAAGGGATCCCTGTGAAGCTGCTGATGCCATGGTCTCTGCCTCCATCCACCAGGATAGCCACCAGCTACCTGTTCAGGGCTTACTCTCACCAGCTTTCTAATAGAGGCACATTAAATATCTCACCTTTCTCAATATTCACTATAAAATTGGAATATAGGAATCATTCTTCTTACTGTGTAGATAGGGATAGTGAGGATCAGAGAGCTCAAGCAACTTTTTGGAGCACCTGTGCTTACAGGTAGCTTATGAATATATTGTGATATCTGAACCTGTACATTTCATGGGACTGCTTCAATCTGCATGTTATAGGCAATTTGATTAACTCTTAGCCCTTGACATTAGCAACTGTTGCTCATTTTTCAATAATCTGCAATTTTAAATAAATTTTATCTATGACCTCTCCATATCCACTAAATATATACTCCCCATGTCTCACACCTGTCCCCTGGTAAGCTTTAATTTACTTTTTGTCTCTGCAGAAATACTATTTCTAGTCATCTCTCATAAGTGATATCTATACTATTTGTTCCTATTTGTCTTGGTTATTTCACTGGGCATAGGGTTTTCAAGGTTATTCTGTGTCACAACACATCTCAGTACTTCAGTCTTTCTTGCACAAAATAATACCCCATTGTTTGAACATAGTACATTTTGCTTATCTGTTTATCTGTTGATGGACACTTGGATGGGTTCCACCTTTTGGCAATTGAGAATTTCACAGTTATAAACATTGGTATACAAGTTTCTGTTTGAGATCCTATTCTCATTTTCTTTGGATATATATCAGGAAGTGGAATTTCTGGGTCATATCATAATTCTTTATTTAACATTTTTGAGGAACTATCCACAATGGCTGTACCAGTTTATATTCCTACCAACAATGCATTAGAGTTACAATTTCTCCTCATCCTCTACATTTCTTATTTTATTTAGTTATTTTTTAATAATAGCTTTTCTAATGATGTGAAGTGGTATCTTATTGTGGTTTAGATTTTGTATTCGTTAGGGTTCTCTAGAGAAACAGAATCAACAGGGAACACTTGCAAATATAAAATTTATGAAAGTGTCTCACGTGACCGTAGGAATGCAGAGTCCAAAATCCACAGGGCAGGCTGCGAAGCTGATGACTCCAATGGATGGCCTGGATGAACTCCACAGGAGAGGCTCACCAGCCAAAGCAGGAATGCAACCTGTCTCTTCTGAGTCCTCCTTAAAAGGCTTCCCATGATTGCATTTAGCATCACTAATTGCAGAAGACACTCCCCTTTGGCTGATTACAAATGGAATCAGCTGTGGATGTAGCTGACGTGATCATGACCTAATCCTATGAAATGTCCTCATTGCAACAGACAGGCCAGCGCTTGCCCAATCAGATGAACAGGTACCACAACTTGGCCAAGTTGACACCTGTCCCTAACCATGACAGATTTTCATTTCCCTAATGGCTAATAATGTTGAGCATTTTTCATATGCTTTTTGATCATTTGTATATCTTCTTTGGAAAAATATCTATTCAAGTGCTTTGCCCATTTGTAATTGAGTGTTTGTCTTTTAGTTGTTGCATTGTAAATGTTCTTTATATATTCTGTGTATTAAGCCCTTATCTTGTATATGGTTTGCAACTATTTTCTCCCATTCTGTATTTTCTCTCATTCTGTATTTATTGACAATGCCATATCATCTACAATTTTTTTAAAAATCTTGATGAAGTCAAACTTATCTATGGTTTCTTTTGTTTCTTGTGCTTGTCATATCTAAGAATCCATTACCAAATCCCAGATCATGAAGATTTGCCCCTATGTTATATCAAAGTGTTTTATGGTTTTAGTCTTATATTTAGGGCCTTGCTTCATTTTAAGTTATTATTTTAATAAGGTTTGAGGTAGAGGACTACTTCATTATTTTTCATGTGGATATCCAGTTTCTGGACATCATTTGTGGAAGAGGTTATGTTTTTCCCTATTGCATGTACTTAGCACCCTTGTTGAAAATCAATTGGACATATTCATATAGTTTGTAAGTGACAGAGTCAATATGTATGTCAATCAGTATGGGGAATTGCCCAATTGCACACTCCAAACTCTTTCTGCTAATGATATAACCTCCCTGTAGTGATTAATTTTATATGTCAGATTGCTAGGTTGTGGTGTCTAGCAGTTTGGGCAAATGGTGGCTTGCTTGTCACCTAGAGGCATCATAGATGAGATTAGCTCCAATTAATTGACTTTAAATAAAGGCCATTGCCCTTGACAATGCTGGTGGGCCTTATCCAACTAGTGGGAGATCCTAAGAGTGAAAAATGAAGATTCTGAGAAGAAGAAATTCTGCTTGAAGACACACCCTCCTTTCTTTCCTGAGATTCTAGCCTATGGAATTCAGATTCAAGACTTCATCACTCTTATCAGAACTTTCTCTGGTAAGTTCTGACATGACCTATGGAATTTTAACTTGCCAGCCCTCATAACCCCATGAGCCAATTCCTTATAATAAATCTCTTACTGTATGTATGCATATTTCCTGTTATTTCTGACTCTATGGAAACCTCTGATACACTCTCTAATTCCTTATCTTCTGCCAACACCTCACCCTCTAACCTGTACCTTTTTTTTGTAGGAGCCAGGCTGTTTACACACATTATCCCTAAATATCATAACAGCAAATCTGCAAGGATCATAGGACTATCATCACCTTACAAAGGAGGAATCAGAGGCTCAGTGATGCTATGTCACTTGCCCAACCAGGAATTGGGCCCCTGTCTTTCTAACTCTAAACAAATGACCTAATCCCTTAATGGATCTCTCTGACCTTGGGGCCAGCATAAATGTGGGGACAGTGTCCTCAAGCCAGAGCTCTCAACTCCTTGGCTTAACATTCGGTACATGCATCAGGAAGACACTGCTATGACTTTCAAAGTAGATGAACTCATAAAGAATTCGGCATGTCACATTGGAGACTTCGCCTTGTTTGGAAAGCGCAAGATAAATTTCAGCAGACTACGGTTTGTTTGAGGATGCTGGGAATAATTTGATCTGCTATTTCAAATATAATTTAGATTTAAGGGGTGTTTTACTGTTGTATTTCTAAAGCGCCTTAGGATCCACAGCTGAGCATATTACATATCACATTAGATTAAGGTCAATTAACAACACTGCGAGGGATTTTTCCCTTTCATAATGAGACGGAACTGAAAATTAGTGATTACATTCCTGTATGTTAGTATAGAGGAACAGAGGGATTCTAGACAGGTTCCAATGATGAGTAAGACTGCATCATGCAATCCAGTGATTCACAGCATTTCAGAACTCCCTGAGTCTTTTAATCAGCCTTATTGAGTAGCCTTGCACCTGGAGCCCAATGGGTAAAAGTTTGTGTCTTTCATGCTAAATGGCATGCATTTGGATTTAAATGTGTTGAAAGGTACATAGCTTATGTGGAAAACAGACTTTTCCCACACTGACGTCAACTACATCCATGTACTACCTTCAAATGAGACATTACAACAAGGGCCCTTCTGTTGCTGTTTTATTACCAATCCCATGCCTGCATGCTACCATTGTCCTTAACCTCTAACAACCACAATCTATTCTCCATTTCTACCATTTTGTCATTTCAAGAATGTTATACAAATGGAATTATGTAATATGCAGCCATTTTAGGATTGGCTTTTTTGGTTTTGTTACTCAGCATAATTCCCTGTAGATTCATTTTCATTGTTGCATTAGCATAGTTCAGTTCTCTTTATTGCTGAGTAGTATTCCATGGAATGGATGTTCCACAGTTTCAACTAGTCACCTGCTGAAGAACACATGGGTTGTTTCTGGTATTGGCTATTATGAATAAAGCTGCTGTGAACATTTGCATAAAGAATTTTGCATGAAAATAGTTTTCATTTCTCTGGGATAAATTGCCAAGGGTACAACTGCTAGGTCACAAAGCAATTGCATTGTTTAATTTTCTAAGAAACTGCCAAACTGTTTTCCAGAATGATTGCACCATTTTACATTCCTACCCAAGTGAATGTGTGATTCAATTTCTCCATCTTCTTCAACTTTGAGTGTTGGCACTATTTTTTATTTTAGTTATTCTGATTGATGTGTAGTGATATCTCATGGGTACTTTATTTTTGTTCATTTTAACTTTATATTGTATTAACATATATAAATTCACAATCTCCCCCTTTTAACCATTTCAGGTGTGCAATTTACTAGTATTAACTACATTCACAATGTTGTGTCACCATCACCAGTATCCATTACCAAAGCTTTTTTGTGCCCCAAACAGAGCGTTTCCCTAATGGCCAATGATGTTTAACATCTTTGCACATTTTTATTTGCCCTCTGTATATCCTATTCAGAGAAATGTCTCTCATATCTTCTGCCCATTTCCTAATTGGATTTTTGCATTTTTACTGCTCATTTTGAGAGTTCTGCAAATATTCTCTATACTTTTTTAGATGTATGGCCTGTAAGTATACTCTCTCACCTTATAGCTTGTCTTTTCATTCTCTTACCAGGGTATTTCACAGAGAAAAAGATTTTCACTTTTGTGTGATTCTGTGTATTAATTATTTTTTCTCTTTATGGATTGCATATTGGCTTCAAAGCTAATAACTCTGTCTAGCTCTAGATCCTAAAAGCTTTCTCCTATGTTGTTTTCTACAATTTTATTGCATTGAATTTCACATTTAAGTCTGTGATCCAATCTGAGTTAATTTTCATATAAAGTAAGAAACTTAATTTGAAGCTCATTTTTGGCCTATGACTGTTTAATTTTTCTAGCACTGTATGTTGAAAAGGCTATCTTTCCATTCAATTTCTTTTGAATCTTTGTCCAAAAATCAGTTGGGCATATTTGAGGTTTCATTCTGTTTCTTAATTTTTTATATGGATCTGTGTGTTTTTCCCACACGGCTTGACTCCTGTAGTGACAAAGTAGGCCTTAATATTGGCTTTGCCAATGTGAGGCATTCACCCAGACCCTCAGAGTCTCATTTTTTATTTATTTTCAACCTACTTGGCTCCTCTTTTCCTCAGGGCCCTTTGTTTCAGTTTGCTGTCTGCCAAAGCAAATACCATGTAATGAGATGGCTTAATCAGTGAGAATCTATTGGTTTGTGATTTTGAAGCCAGGAAAAATCCAAAATCAAGAAATTATCAGGGTGATACTTTTTACAGAAGACTGTGGTGATTTGGAGTGGGATGCTGGCAATCCTTGGTCCTGGACTCCTCTGACACATGGTATATCGGTTTGCTAAAGCTGCTAGAATGCAATATAACAGAAACAGAATGGCTTTTTAAAAGAGAACCCAGTAAGTTGCAAGTTTACAGTTCTAAGGCCATAAAAATGTCCAAACCAAGGTATCCAGAGAAATACACCTTGGCTCAAGAGAGGCCTATGGGTCTGGAACACCTCTGTCAGCTGTGGTCTTTGGTTTCTGGTTTTGGTTTCCCTGGAAGTGTTTTCTTTCCTCATCTCCAAACATTTTGGTCTTGGGTTGAGTCTGAAGGTTTTTCCAAAATGGTTTCCTTTTAAAAGACTCCAGTAAGCAAACCTCACCTTGAATGGGCAAAGACGTATCTCCATGGAAACCACCAATCAAAAGGTCCCACCCACAATCAGATGGATCACATTTCCATGGAAACAGCTTCATCAAAAAAATCCCACCCAGCAGTATTGAATCAGGATTAAAGAACATGGCTTTTCTGGGGTACTCAACAGTTTCAAAACAACAGACATGGCAATGCACATGGCAGTCTCTTCTGGCCTCTTCCTTCTCTTCTGGGATTTGTTGACTTAAAGCTTCTGGCTACTCCCTCTGTGACTTTCTCTCTATCAGTCTGAATTTCATTCTTCTTATAAAAGACTCCAATAATAGAATTAAGAGCCATCCTCATTGAGGTGAACTATATCTTAACTGAAGTACCCTTACCCAAAGTTCATAGTTACAATGGGTTCACATCCCAGGAATGGGTTAATTTTTTCCTGGGGTACACAGCTCCAAACCACCACACTTTTATAACTTACTCATCTTCTTTCTTCTTAGGAAAGTGCATTTTCTATCTCTGTCTCACTTTCTATTTTTGTACACTCCAAACTCCAGTAATATGCCTTCTTCCCTGGGTTCGCATGTGAGCAGCACAAAGGAACTAGCAGAGACTTTAAAAGCCCAGTTTCCCCAATTCCTGCAATTGGAAGGGAGTGGCCTTATTTAGTTTCCACTAATATGTATTGAGACACACATATGGCCTCCATCTCAAGTAGACAGAATTAGATTCAATTTGATGTTTGAATAGCGTTAAAAAGCTTACAGATTTTTTCAATATAGAAATACTAAGGAAATCCACCTTACAAATTTACTGTAAATGTCAAATACCAAAAGAGAAAGATCTGTAAACATTACAAATTATTCAACAGCCATGAACAGTCGTGACCACTCCCAAATTCCTCCATGAATTTGCCAGAGCCTACCTATATTTTAGCCTGCAGGATATAGGGAAAGATGAATTTTTCCCATGAGCATTTTTAAAAAATATTTTTATAGATGAAACATCATAAAAACACAAACACTATTAACATACAAACATTCCATTCATGGTGTACAATCAACAGCTCAAAATATTGCCACATAGATGTATATTCATCACCATGATAATTTTTAGAACATTTGTATCACTCCAGAAAAAGAAGTAAAAAGAAAAAAGAAAAATACATAACACACCCCTTACCCCTCACTCTCATGTACCACTAGTATTTTCATTTACCCAGTTTATTTTAAACTTTGTTCCCCCTATTATTTGTTTATTTTTTCCATATTTTTATTCAGCTGTCCATACCCTAGATAAAGAGAGCATCAGACAAAGGTTTTTATAACCACAAAGCCACACTGCAAAAGCTATATAATTACCTGTATGATTATCGATGTCAGAATTTTTGAGAATCTCAAAATAGTGACAAAGAGTTTTGCTAATGTAAAAGAATCCCCAGAAAAGGCTTTGTTCTCTTCAAATTTCAGTATAATACTATCTTGGTTTACCAGAGCTCCTATCAAAATAGGTTGGCTGAAACAATAGGAATTTATTTGGCTCATGGTTTTAAGGCTAGAACAAGTCCAAACTCAAGACATTGTCAAGGATATTCTCTCTCTTGGAGTCTTTGACATTCTGGTTCTGGTTGCCAGCCATCCTCGGAGCTCCTTGCCTTGTTTTTCTGTCTCCTATCACATAGTGATGTCCTCTCCTATCACATAGTGATGTCCTCTCCTTTATAGGTTCTGTGACTTCCAGGTTGTCTTTGTAAGGCCTCCACTTATCTGTATTAAAGCCTATCCTTACTCAGTTGGGTCAGGTCTTAACTAAAATCAACACCTCCAAGAGATATTATTTACAATGGGTTCGTATCCATAGGGTTTCAAATTAAGATTAATAAATTGTCTAAACTGAGGTATGTAATTCAACCTACCACAGGAACATCTGCAATTGGTTTAGGGAGGAAAAAAAAACATAGCAAAAAATAAAGCCTACATTGAATCAAATGACTCGAATTTATTCCACTCTTCAAGGGCCTTTTAAGTAGACATCAAACTGGATTAATTTGTTCTAAACTCTATATAGCAAAGTGTTAGAGTGAGTAAGTTTATGTGAGAGACCCTTTTTCATCTAAGTAGTCCACTGAAATCTTGAAATCCAAAGACAAATTATATCAGAATCAACTGGATATTTTGAGGAAGGAGTTTCTGACACCCTGGCTTGTCGCCTCCTCTTCTCACCTTCCATTAGATTCCTGTCAGTTACCTATTGAGTGGTGCCAGAGATCTTAGTTTAAAAAAAAAGTTGCCCAGTCATCTCTGCTGTACAGGCATACTTGTGAGCAACTAACCAGGCCAAATTCAGACTCCCAAACTTGAGAATCTCAGAAGCTAGGTCAAGTGTCTGTAGGAGGTTGGATGAAATTCCAGGGACATAGAGATCTGAGGGTGAGTAGGAGGCACTCTGGTCTTGTTGGAAGGCTTCAAAACAGAATATGGAGAGGACCAAAGGAAAATTCCTCTGATTTGTAGAATCTGTAGGCTCTCACCAGACTTTCCATCCATTAGAGAAGGACTTTGCCCAGGTGTTTACCTCTGCCTTCTCTTGCTTCCTTTTTCAAAACTACTTCTAAAGATGAAGCTGTATTTGTTCATCTATAAAATGAGGTGTTTGAGATCTGACCTTCTGCTGGAATTAATTTTCCTGGGCAAATATTCTCCATAATGAATCACAAATAATTTATTAAGCTCAGAAGGAATATAACTTAAGAAGATGAAAGCAGAAAGTTGAATTTATTATTTTAACCACCAAAAAAATCTCATCTCTTCTTTGTGAGCACCATATTTTCTGTGCAAGAAAAAGACAGATCACATATGCATGAAAATCAATGCATCTATATTGTATCCAAACAGTGCCAATGGAACTAACAAATGCATAATCAGTCTAACCCACTCCTTTGAAAATAAATTGATTTTTCAGCACTTTTCCCTAAACTCCAGTTGCTTTGAAAATAAAAATCATTTTCATTCTTCCTGACACTAGTGCATTTTAAATGTGAGCATTTTTTCATCTAATGATTGTTTTGTGTTTTTCCCCCCACTGATTGGACATATCTAATTATCCATATAGCTATTTAAAGAAAATGCATTTCAGTAATGTCTTTAAAATGCAGCTTGAGGAGATACAGCTTTTCATGACCTTTAGACCATAGCCACCTTCCTTGGCTTAGCCCTGAATGAAATATGGCACCACAGACTATCTTGACTTCAGTACTTATGGATTGTTACTGAAATCTACCTGTTTTAATTTTTTAATTGCTAAACATGACAATTACATGGCCATAAAAGGTGATTGAAAGTGTTTCTACAAGATGTGAAACTGGCTGTTTTCCACTTATAATAGGATATGAACTCAGATTTATCACTGATGCTTATTTTCTGTTGACAATTTTATGAAAATAAATGTAGTTTGTAAGACTTTGACCTAGTTCATCCAGCCTTGACTAGAGACTGTACAGTAGCATGTGCCACTGATGTGTTCTCCACTTCAAAGGTCAGCTTAAAGAGAAATATACTAGTTTTTCTAAAGTCGTCTAGTATGATTTAACTGTGAAGGTCTGAATTGGGCTATATTATACAGGTATTAATTATTTTATTTGTATATGTGGATTTGTTGAAACCCACTGTTTTCCTAAGCACTCAAATTGTGATGATTTTATCTTCCTTCATCCTTCACGTGAAAATGATTTAATTTTTGCCCTTATAGATACTGCATCTGACATATTATCCTCATAGATGATAGAATATGGGACTATATCAGTATTGAGATAGGATAGTTGGAATATTATCGGAATATCTTTCTTTTGAACCAGGGGATCTGCATTGCATTTCCAGTTTTGTGTCTGTGAATGTGTTTTTTCTTTTTAATTGATTGCGATGCTTGTAACGAGATTCTGACTTTTCTAGCAGCTTCCTGTGATGGCATTCTTTTCCTTGCATTTTGTTTCTAGCCACTCCAGTCTTTCCTGGTTTCTTTGAATATGGCAAACTCCTGATTGTCTCATGGTCTTGCCTACATTGTTCACTTTACCCAGAAGACTAATCTCTATGATTTGTTTAATTAACTGCTACTCAGTATATAGATTTAAGCTTAAATGTGATTTCCTCAGGAAATATTTTCCTGTGTCAACTTGGCTAGTTTATGGTGTCCAGATGTTTAGTCAAGCAAGCACTGGTTTGGTTGTTACTGGGTAGGTAGTTTGTAGATGAATTAGCATCTATGGTCAGTTGATTGCATCCATGGCTGATTGCATCTATTATCAAGAAAGATGATTGCCCACAGCAAAAACAGAAGTCTCTTCATCCAATCAACTGGAAGTCTTAAAGACAAAACTGAGTCTTTATGTAAAAAAAATTCAAAAAGAAGAATTTCTACCTCCATTTCAGCCAGTGAGCTTCTTGTGGGAATTCAAGTTCACTTTCATCAGAGTTTCGAGCCTGTGGTTTACTTTTTGGAATTTGGAGTTGCAAATTCCCAGAGTTGTATGGGTCAATTCCTACAATAAATCTCTTAATTTATGTCCGTATCTATTGTTATTTCTGTTTCTCCGGAGAACTCTGACTAATATACCTACCATCCCACTCCATCCTCTTAAATCACATTCCTCTGTCTTATAATCTACAATATTGAAAATCCCTCCATAAATAGCTCTTGTCTCAGCACATATAGTTGTTCATCAGATAAGGAGGTGAAAGGACAGAAAAGAATGATTGGAGGGGGGCCTAGAAGGGCTTTGAATGCATAAACCTTATCTTCTGCTGGTGATTTCCACTAGGGGAATGACAAGTTCAGATGTATGTTTAATGGATCACACTGAAAGCAGAATGATAGAATGAGGTAGATTTAAGGAACATCCAAGAACAAAATTAGTGATTAAGTTTTCATTTTTTAATTTCATGTGGATAAAGGGAGAAGGAGGACTAAGAGACAATCATTGGGTTTCTGGATGGGCAAATGAGCAACTGGTGAGTTGCTGAGCCAAGAAGAGATGCAGGAGAGGATGGATCAAAGCAAGAGAAATGGTTACTGTCTAAGACCAGATCAGTCTGAAGTTTGTGAGAATCATTAAAATGAGGTATAAGGGTTGGATATAGACATATAAGTCAGCAACACAATTGGACATTTAAACCATGAGAGCTTTTGAACTTGATTAGATGATATGTGAGCATTAAGAGGGACATGGGTTGAGGACGGAGAACCTGTAAATGACAGAGATGATGAGAGGAAAAGAGATACAGGATAAAGTCCGGATGACCTCAAAGCAGATGCTGCTGAAATCCTGTTACAGCATTTTCATGAGATTTCAAGTGATAAATAGTGACTGAAGGAGCAGAGAGGTCCAGCAAAACAAACAATGAAACATAATTATCAGATCATAAACATATTATTGAGAGTAATTTTCATGGAAAAGTGGGGGACAGAAGGCCAAGAATGTAGAAAAGCAAATTCTTTCATTTGAATTTCCCACATACCAGTACACTTTACAATTGTAGGTTGCCCTGTGATTACTAGAAGCTCTGATGGATATGTGTATTTTTTTTCATGGGCAGGCACTGGGAAGTGAACCCAGGTCTCCAGCATGGCAGGTGAGGATTCGACTGTTGAGCCACCGTGGCCTGCCTTGTATTTCTTTTTGATACTAATCTGTAGCATAGTAAATTATAACTTAAATATGCCTAATTGGTGTCATAAAAAACAAAAAGATAATTATAAAAGCTGTGGTATTGATGATGAAAAATCAGAAGATACTGCCTTATCATCATTGTGCAAATCAGAAAATTGAGGTCCAGGATAATCAAGGAATTCCTCCAGGATCACACAGCTAGTGATCAACAGAGTCCTAAGGTTGGGTCTGCCAGGGAACTTCTTACTGACTCCTTACTGACATATCCCCTGAGTATCACCATGTAACCTTCAAGACAACCATCTGACTCTCAGGTCTCAGCAGATTTTACTGAACCCCTGATTAAATTGGCTTCTGGAAGGTGATGGGACTTAGGCTTAAGCCAGAAATAAGAAGGAAACTTTTCAGTGAGATTTTATGGCATCTTTACAATGTCTCTTCAAAATGTTCCCTGCATAGACAAGTCCCTGTCATCACTGCAGCACCTATCCCAGTGTGAATATCTAGTATCATAGGCAAATGAGAAAGTGAGTGAGAATTTCCATGACTGCATTTCAAGGATCTGTTCAAGGCATAATACCTTCATTAACAGATATACCTTTTCAAGATTATCTCCATATCCAATTCCTCAGGTCCTGCCAGAATTTTAGGCACCCGATATCATTTTACTTCCAGGTCCACTACTCATATTCAGCATTTCACACAAAAAAACTTGCTGTCACATAAACCCCTGCAGTATGGAACTGGGCCCCAAAGAAAGGCAATGTGGACGGGAATATGTTAAAACCCTTATGGGGGAGAAGAGTAAGGACCTCACAAAATCTTCATTATTCATAAAAGCAGTGAGATCACTCGCAAAAATTAAGTCAACATTTTCAGAACTCTGGAAATTACTGAAAGGCCTTAAACAGTCTGAGGAACCCTATTCAAGAACTGTTATTGATTCTCAGCAAGAACAGTGCATTTCTGGTATTTTAACTTCTCTTCCCGTCTCTCTCTGCTCAGCTCCACAGTAACCTTGAAAACCAACAGCCTCCCAATCATAGTATCTTTGCAAACCAATAGCCTAGCAGTGACTGGAGTAGGCAGAATGGATTCAGAGCTTCCCCAAAAGCTCAACCCCCAGAGAACTGTCATTATCTGATCTGTTGGGCAACTCCTGGAAACCCCTATTCGCAGAGCTTGTTTTTATTTGACCAGACTCAGAGCTTGCTCAGTGTGCACAGCTTTTTCCCAAGGAGTTTTCAAAAAATATCAGTGACAATAGTTTAGCCCAAGAGATGCTCAAGATGATGATAAAAGTTGGGTCATACAGGAGGATGACCACAAAACTTAAAAGGAAATGCCATGGGAGGAGATATCCACAGAAGGCTTTGAAATTCTCCAACATAATTCAGGACATCTTGAAGGCTGGGAACAAATGCAGGGCCATTTGGACACCCAAAGATATGAGTTTGCCCAGGAAAGGCCCTGGTGCTTAGTGCCAAGTGATTTTGAGGGTATGTGAAAGCAAGAATGAAGACTAGGGAAGAGTTGCAAACCATCAGTGTGTTGAAAACCAGTACCCAAACATACACAATGACTCTTTGCAAAGACTTAGAGATTTATGGTTCCAGGTATTTAAAGAGATCTCCTTCCAAGCATTAGCATTAGGTGATCACTAAGCTAACTGAGTAGACTTTGTCACAAAATTGATAATATACTAAAAATCCATTGAATGGCACATTTCTAAAGGATAAAGTTTATGATATGCAAATGATATCACAATAAAGATCTTATTAAAAAATAACTCAAATCTTTTTTGGGAAAACAAAAAAGAAGGAGAGCATGTCTCTTATTCAAAGAATGAGATAAAGACATTGGGTTGTAAAGTCTCTTTTTTTAGGACACGCTGCAGTGGGGACAGGTAGTGTTGGTTGTATCTGTTTGATATTAGCATTTATCATAGTCAGTATTAGGCTCCAAAACAGATTTTGATCAGTCATATGTCTTTGCATTTACCCTTTCAAATTTTTCTAGAGGATAAAATTTTATAATAATCCATATGGCTCTCATTTACTGTCAGATCTCTCAACCAGTTCTCCAAGTCAAGCACAAACATTGAACACAGAAGTTGTCCTCACGCATATTCCTGAGGTTACATTTTTGTGTTCAGAATTGCAAATTCAGCATAAATTCCTATTTTATCACACCTTATGATTATTACCTCCCTTCTGGTAAACCCAATTATTTTTCAATTAGAAATTCAGATTATTTTCAAGTCTATCACCACCTATAAATGGGAGAGGCACTCCACATAAATTACTCCAATTACAATTTAAACTATCGAGTAATGAGGATATTTTAAGATGTCAATTAAAATATTGTGATAGGAAAACAAAATTCATTAATGAAATGCAAGATAATCTAATTATTTTTTGACAAAAATCTCCATTAGATGTTTTTGCTATATCATGAATGTGTTAAAGAAACAGAATAAAGTTTGAAAAGTCCCTTAGAGCTTTGCATAGTCTCCCTTTGTTCTCCAAGAGCTGTCTGTATAGTTTTGATCTGTTTGGTCCTATTGTTAGAAAGTTAAGCAGGGAAAGAACATTGAGGCAGTAGGAATGATGTATACAGGAAGACTGAGGACAAGAAAGGAAACTTCAGACAACTCTAATTAGTTTAATTAGAATATAAGGTGTATAAAGAGGAATGACATGAGCCTTTATTTTTCTTTTTAATCTCAGTTAGCCCTTTAAAATCTTGGACATGATACATGTGGGAAGTTGAGGCACATCTTTGCAGATGGTTTGCATCAACTCACAGAGATAAAGCCTCACTTCCAACTCATTGTCCTGAACTCCAAGCTTTTTGTGGGCTTTTGTTTTACTATGGGTGTCTCCTCAAAGTTACTGCTTTGAAGAGAATTTCCTGGGAAGAGAGAAATGGTAAAATAAAAACAAAAACAAAAACAAAAAACCCCAGAAAGTTGAAAAAGAAGAGACACTGGAAGGACCATCTTTCACTCTTCCTTGTTGACTTTGAATCCAATCCACTGGTGCTGAACTTAGAGATCCCATTCTTATGGAAACTTGCTGAGCTGAAAGAGGTTATTTCTAGTTGGATTTCTGTACAGATGAACAATCTCAAAAACTGACCTCTTCAGCTAAAAGAGAGTGCCAAGCAATGATTGGGGATATGCAAGGGCTGCCTTGCTACTCCATGCATATTCAGCCTATGGTTTCCACCAGACATGAGATAGCTAGCCACAAACCTTCAAATTGAGTCATCTCTTCAATAAGAGTTCAATGTGGGTCAACATTTACATAAACAGTGATGGATAGGGGAGAAGTAGATTAATTGTGAGTTCAACACTTTTTCTGCTACCTATCTACCTTTCAAAGTAGAAACTGAAATATCTATTCCTCTTCTCTATAAAGACTTCCTACACATATTGCATACCCAGCTGTGAATTACATTATTTTCTTAAATGAACATATCAACTCACCTCTACAAGCCATTTTTATTATAACCAGTTAGAAAAATTCAGCACATATGAGGGAAAAAAGACAATGAAAGAAATAGATAAATCCTAAGAAGGTTAATTAAAGGGTAGTGAAGTTCCAAGAATATTGGTTTAGGGTTTTGTCACTTAGGACTCATGGGACATGCTACTTAGCAGCTCTGTCTCAGTTTGCTTACCTATAAAATGGGAATAATAAAGTCTGCATTGCATAAGCTGTTATTAAGATCAATAGGATGATGCACAGAAAGTGTCTAACACAGGGTTTGGCAAATAGTAAGTACTCAATAAGAGCTAATTTTTATTTGATAATTAATAAATTGTTTGTAATTATAACAAAATTGTGATCTCAAACAAGTCACTCACTATTGTTTACAGCCTGCTAAATATAAATGTGGAAATGAATCTAAATAAAGCATCCTTAAGATTCTTTTTAAGCAGGAATCTTCAAGAACCAATTGGAAGCATCAAAAAGATTTCATAATATCATATGAGTTTTTGTCTCTCTAGTTGTGCATATTTTCATCATGCCTTGGAGCAATTTGTTCCATTCGTGTACTGGTTTTGTCAAACATCTGCCCTTGTGTGCTGATGAGTGTAACCTGAACTTGGACATAAATTACCTTGACACTCTATTGCAGAGACTGGCAATGCTATTTTTAGGTATCTGCTAATAGTTGTCCTCTCCAATAGTGTCCATGTGACCTTTAAATATCATAGGAACTAAGTGGTAAAGGAGAATAATAACAGCATTTTAATTGATTGGTAAATTATTGAGCAGCATTAGCTAACACTCCATAACGTACCTTCCCTCTCCCTCCCTCACTTCATCTTATTGGAACAAATTATTATGTTCTCTGGAGAGTTCCTGTTTTTCTTACAAGTGAGTCTGTGATCCATTTGACCCCTTCTGCCCTGTTCTAACATAGAGGTTAGCAAAAAAAAAAAAAAAAAAAAAAAAGCGTGCAGATAAATGTTAGGGAAAATAGCTATGTGGAAATTGTGTGCTAAAAAGCAAATGTCATTGTTGGCTACATTTCACTGCAGTTCTAACCATTCAGGGTAAAATACAATAGGAGCAATTTGAATTTCTTCTTACATTATTTTAGCAATGAATTTAAACTTTCAGGTTTCTGGAGTTTCTGACTTTCTGACCCTGATAGCAATTACCAAGTTTTGGTACCAGTCACAAATGAATATGGCATTATTATTTCTAGAAGCACTCTGTGTATATAAAATCCAAATAAAATACTCCAGCACAACTTAACTCTGCCTCATTGAAAATTCCCAAACCATCTCAATCCTTGCTAACTTTACTTCTTCTTGGAACCATTCTAGCATTTAGAATGTTGACCACGTAAGATGTCAAGCCTACAGACCCTCACACTCTTCAATCTTGTCTTCCCAATTAGATCGTCCATTTTCTGGAAAGCCTTACATGTCTTCAGCCCTTCGCATGTTGCACAGTGCAGTGGAAGTCAGTGCTGGTGTCACAAGGGACAGTCTGCGTGACCATGAGCAAGTGATTCTCTGAATATCAATGTGGTATGTAAACTTTCATGGAGTTGTTGTGAGGAAGAACTAAGAAAACTTGATGTTCCATATTGCAGGTTTTTTTGGGTTGACCCAGAGCTGAGCAGCACAGATCCCCTTGAAGGAAGGCCTTGTGACCCCAGAAACTGAGGGTGTGGACAACATACTGCTTTACCTCCTTCAGGATTTGCTTTGCTGCAGAGGGCTGCTGTGACCAAGGATGCATCCACCCCCAAATGGCCCACATTTAATGACCTATTATTAGTTAATTTAAGCTCTGCTACTCCTTATATACTCTAAAGCTGCTGGTGGTTTGGCTAAGCCTTTGCTGGACCCATATTGCAGTTGAACTTCTGCATCTGCCCAATGCTCCATCTTCACTCCTTCACTTGCACTAATCCTTAATTCATACCTCCTTGCCAAATGCTGTTGCATCATCTGCTTCAGAGAATACAATCTACAATGTTGTTCAACAATTACTAATCATATTGTGTGATATTGAATTAGATAACTGAAACCTTATGATTAGCACAGGAATGTCTATGATTTCAGCACATGGCTGAAATCAGAGGGAGGGGAGCAACCAGCATATCTATTCTGAGTCTGTCACACTAAGCACCTAGAAAATGTCCCCATTCTGCATTGTCACAGCACTCCTCTTACAAAACCTGTTCTCCGCTCTTTGATTACCATTCTCTCATACCTGCTGATGCGCATTTTTAACTGGTTGAATGTTTATCTCTTCCCACAAGGTCAGCAGCCCAAGCTTTCTTGGCTTCCTCTACCATCCTTTCTCTGTATTATTACCTGTCTTTCCTCCGATAAGAATTGTCAAACCCCTCTCACTGAAAACCACCCAAACCTCATTGCTATTTCTTCCCAGCATCCTCACTCACATACATCCATCCAAAACAACAACACAAGCATGGAACAACTTAGGACACCTCCAGCATTCTCTCTCATTGCTTTGTCCTATATGACTTGCCCTCATCCCTCAAATTCCCCTAACTCCTTCACTTCCTTCAAGATTCTGTTCCACTTTCATCTCCAAGAAATATTCTTAGAAGGCTTAGTTTGTATTTGGTGTTCCATGACAACCTGAAATTCCTCCAGTATATAAACACTGTTATAATACTGATTTGCGTGTTTTTCTCTCCTATTAGTCTATTAACTCATTGTGTGGGAGGAGGGGGATAGGCAAAGCATATGCATCTCTGTAACCTCACTTCCAGCATAGGGCCTAGGGCCCACTAAGCATTCAGAATCATTTGCGGAAGGATTGGATGAGCAAATGAGTGAATTAATGAATAAATGATGCCTTTTACAGAGAGTCACCTTCCCAGATTTTTTTCACTACTACAACCATCAAATAGTGTTTTTTTAGAGGTGAAAACAACTCAATATAATTCTAATCCATGAGACGACAAACTGCATTTCTGTATATCTGTCTAATAATCGTACAGTCCTAAGAAAGGGTAAGAGGAAGACAGTGAGCATGTGGCATTTCTACATGCAGTGGGTTCAAAACTATGTCACAAAACTACTTTGCCCATAGATACAATAAGAGTGTGGCATGTATGTGACCATCTTTCCCGCTTGATGCTAAAATTATTTCATTCAATATTCAATAAATAATTCAACTCCTACATGATCTACAAGTTTAGCTTCAAGATGCTGTTGGGAGTTATGGAGAACTGTGGGGAAAGACCCAGAAGACAAGTCTACAATTGGACTCAGAGAAAGAACACATACATGCTACAAAGCCAGTTAAAAAGTCAAGAAGGCAACACAAGTGCAATGGGATGCAGATATCAAATAAGGAACAAAAGGAGGACTAAGAGAAGGAGTTTATTCCTGAATCAGAAGATTACCCGCTGGACAGATTAGTCCCTCCAAAACACATGATGCTTAACTGAAAATGGAAGTGAGAAAGAAGAGGACATCAGCATGTTATAGAAACAGAAATGCAAACCAGTGAATCCCAAGGATCAATGAAATCCAGCAGCGGAAGGTTGCAGATTTGGGAGAACAAGCAAGCCTTATCCATATCTTGGTTTCATATTTATTCAAGCCTCAAAACCATGAGCCAATTCATTTCCCCTCGAAGGTAGACTGATTTTTTTCTCTTCTCATTCTCCTTCTGTTCCTTCTCCCTTTCTCCCCCTCCTTTTATTCCTCCTCCTCCTCCTGGTTCTCCTTCTCCTTCTTCTTCTTCTCTTAAATCTTTGGGTTTTCTCTCAGAGTATTTATCTACAGGTATCAAAAAAGTTACGGCATGAGCCCAGAGGACTGACACTAATCCCTACGCCTCCAGAGATCAAATTCATTCCCTGCTGAGCCCCACGGGATAAGAGATCTGTGGTTCCCTAGCTCTCACCATTCACGGAGTGCAGCAAATCCTTCCAGCCCATCTCTAAGAAAAACAAATGGAAGAAACGTAAGCGCTGTCTTGCCATGCCATAGGCACCAAGAACTGAGCAGATGGCCCTAAAGTAAAAGAATAAAAGTAACCTATATAAAAATTGACTCTCCCTTTTAGCTCACATCAAACACTGAATCTTAACACATGACTAAGATAGATAACCTGCGAGCTATAGAGTAACCTGTTCCCTCTGCTCTGACAATCGGTTCATAGACCAACGGACTAGATGCCTGTTGATCATGATCCTATTCCAAATTTACAGCAGGATGAGCTGGGAGTTGTAAGGGGGCTGTGGGTATTGAGAGGAATCTTATGGACCTTGAGTAGTTAGTAAAATTTCAAGCTTCACAGCAGGTAAAGTCTGCTCACTTTGATGTCAGATGTAATATACTCTAAGTGCCAGACACCAACTCTGGCAATGGGGTACAGAAAGGCAATGCAAGGGTATGGTTAGATAGGCCAGGTTTCTCAAGCGAGTTTGCCTGGGACTGAGCCATGGCTCAGCTACCAGAGACTTGGGGAGCCTGCCTGGACTCTGTTTCAGATTTGCCATCTGTAAAATGGAGATAAAGAATGGACCTGCCCATGGGGGCTCTTCCAAGTATAAATGAGTTAATGCAAATCAAGAGCTTAGAATAATGCTTCAGTAACTTCTCATTAAGTCATAACAATTATAAACATGAATGAAAAGAAAGATAAACACAGTCCGTTTGCTAACTCTAACCTCCGACTGAGCTCTAGCACTGCCCCCCTGCCTTAGTTCCTCTACCCTTAGACTCCCTCCCAAGATGGCCCATCTGGTACCCCTCTTTCCTTCTCCATGTTCATCATTGACCTTAAGTTGTGTGTGTTAGGACACTTGTTCCATTTCCTACATCCTCCTCCTCCTTGGTACCTAGCCTTGCAATAATCACTTCAATCCAAATTCCAGTTCTGACAATGCCACTGTCTTCCTTGCCAAGACCTTGGACCCATCACTTAACATCAGTGGGTCTCCGTTTTTCAGCCATGATAAAGGATCTAGGAATAAATTATCTCTATTGTCATGTTCTACTTTAATTTCCTTTGATTTTATGACTATATTCAGTGAATCATAAAAATAATCCATTTCTACCTTACAGATCTAAGACAGGCACAATAGACGCATGGCCCCAAAATGGAGGTGGGGTTAAGCATTATAAGAGAAAAGAGCTCTGGCCCCAAGTCCTAGAGGAAGAGGTTTTTATCCAAGGCACCCAGAAGCTCCACTACCTTGGGGTGAGCCCAAAGCCTAGGATGCAAACCAGGAGGGCTTGATCCGCCACGTCTTAGAAGATACAGATTAACACTCACCAGATGCTATAGCAGCAAGCAACCCAGGAAACACTCTGGAAGCAAGTGCTCTAAGAAAAAGTTGGGAACAGTGGAGAAGAGGAGAGTCTGGGACTCTTTGTAGTGATTTCTCTTAATCTGAGGGTTAATTTTCTAAGAGCTAAACAGCTGGGCAATGCCTATTCCTTTCCCAGAACAAATAATATCTTAATTCACTCCCGAATCTGGAAATCCCTTAATGTACCTTCTGAATTTCAACAGCATCAGAGTCCTGATGAGTATGTGATCACAGGCACATGTGCCTCAGCTGAGGTCCTGTAGGTTGTAAAATAACTCAAGATGGAAGCCACCTGGAAAGAACTACAATGGCGTTAAGCCTGTGTCAGGACTCCCAATGTTTGATTCTCTCTCTTTATAAACCTCAATAGGGTCACTTTAAAGATCTCTACTGTGTTCGATGCTTTTTCTTCCCTGTGCACAAGATAATTTGTTTTCAGTTGAAGTAACAGCTGTTTCTGTAGATGATTAAGTTATTAGATGCTGATCAATTTAATAAAGCCACAAGGCTTTCCTGACTTCTTTAGCCATAATCAATGAATTTAGATGCAAAATGCGAAAACTCTACTTTTTAAAAAATGATCTAAATATACCATTAACATAGTCATTTTGTAATTATGTGAGCTTGCAATCAGAGTGCTACGCAAACATGACATTCTGGAAAAAAAAGATTATTCAATCATTACAGCGTAGCAAGGGAAAGACCTGGGAAGTGGTTGATCTTCTCTTTGTCCTTGAGCAATAGAGTCCACTCTTTATTGCCTGAAGCACTTTTATTTTATGTCTCTTGCAGTTAACGTTCCTGTTCCACCTGTTATATTAGGAGCCATTGCTAAGGTGTTCTAGGCACTTTGCATACATTTTCCTCTTAATCCTCCTATTATCCTGCAAAATAATTATGAATATTCTCCGTTTGACTGGTCAATAAACATGTCTGAGAGAAATCGGTAACTCAGTGAGTCTGCTCAAGGGGAGTCAGGATTTAAAATTCAGACTTTGAACTATGGGCTTGGGCCTCCATTTAGTCCAAACACTATCACTTCTTTGCTGAACCAGTAAATGGACACTTGTTTCCAGGAGCCTTACCTCTGTCCTCAGCTTGTTTGTTAAGTTGTGATAGTTAGAGCAAATCAAGCAGCTTTGATTCCCTGGATTTCAACAATAATCACGCAAAGTCTCACATGCTGTGATTCTGGAGTTTTGGCAATGAGCGGGTGGTGGCAATGAGAAGGTACCTACTCTCCTTACTAAGGGAAGTGGGGATAAACTCTAAACTTGAAAAGGATGCTGGTGAAAGAACAACCAGAAAGGAGATCCAACAGTTTAGATAAGGCCTGCACAGTCATCATGTTCTAGTGACTTGAAAAAAGAAGGATTCCTTGCTTAGAACCAGAATACAGCTTGTGACTTGAAGCTTAAAGTAATGTGGGGGAAAAAAACACAAAACAAGGAAATGCCAGTTAGCAAATGAGCCTATTTGTACTTTTGCTGTCAAATCCAATAATTTGTTGTTTCATGCAAGACATTATCTTGTGTGTGGGGACAAGTCATTTTCAAATTTTGAGCCTATTTCCTCAAACAGGTGGCTATGAGAGTGCTATCCTCTTTCTCACGGAGACTTATTGTGAGGAACAACCGGCAAGTGTGTAATGTAGACATTCTAAAGAATGTAAGGGGCCAGAGTAGTAGAAAACATTATTTGGTAATACAATTTTTTTGCTAATCTATGTGGCACTAGATTTCCATTGATGAAGGGATTCATTAATTCCATGTGCTCTTCCAAAAATTAACCAATAATTAAATCTTTTAAATTTCAATTCAGATGAAGTGAAAGTTTTATTATTAAATAGATTTCTTACAAAACCTGAGTGTAAATGAAATTATTTTCACTTGCTAGTTGCTCTTCCAGGCTCTGGCCATTAGGTGGCGCTATATCACTGAGAGGCAATTATGGACAAAGACTCGGGCATTATTTCCTTTTTTTTTTTGTTAAACCACTACAGAATTAGAATATGCAAGTCTTTGGAATTTGCAAACGGAACCGAGAATAGTAAATAAAAATATATCTTTCTGTAGGTATTAGTTATATTATGGAAATTTTGCACTTAATTTTAATACAAAACATAAGAGACGTAAGAGCGTAAGGACATTGGCTCTGGTTCCCTATAATGATTTAAGGTCGTAGGAAAATTCTTAATTATACTTGACCATTCTTGGTTTGTAAATTTGTATTTTTAAAATATATTTTCAGGTTTCACATTGTAAAACGCACCTGTTACGTAAAAGTTTATTGCCTTTGTCTGATTGCAATGGCTTTCATTTGTTGGATTTTTTGTTTTTGTATGTGAGATAAATTTCTTTCTTAGATAGGCACTGAAAAATTGAGACAGATCACCAAGAAAAAATAAAAAACAAAATTTTAGAGCTCTCTGCCTCTTATCGTCAAGGATATGGCCTTATAGTAACGATGAGCACAAATCCCCACAAAAGCTTTGTTTGAAACTGTCTAGATTTGTGGCTGTAGTTTTGGTGCTCCATCTAGCGTAGCACTTTTCCCGGGGCTTTTCTTATTTCAACCAGGTATTAGTTTTTTCATTCATTCTATTCTCTTATTAAATTAGGGTGTAGCATATACAATAAAGTGTAAAAAACATCTAAAGTGTACGGCTTAAAATGCTTTTGCATATGTAAATACCGAAGTAACTGCTGCCCAAATCAAGATTCAGAAAGCATTCCTAGTACTCCTGCAGTCTCTCCAATTCTATTCCAGTCAATGCCTCCTCAAAGGAAAACATGATTCTGATCTCTATCACCATAGATCAGTTTTGCCTGATTTTGAACTTGGTACAAATGGAATCATGACCAAGTACTACTGCGAAAGGTACACTGAATGAACCAGGATGTATCTGGTAGACCTATACCTGGTATTTCCAACGTCTCCTATGATCTCCTCTTGTTAATGTGAGACAACTGCAGGAGAGAGTTCTCACTTTTACTCATGTTAAATCTGAAAGATGATCAGGTCAAATGCATCGCTCCTTTCCACATACCATTCAGAAACAAGATAACTAACAGCTCCCTTTCAGAGAGAAAATGAGGGGGCATGCGTTAAAACGAAGCACTCTTGGAGGGGAGTAGCTCTGATTCTTTGGGCTCGCAGATGCACACAAGGGCGTGTTTTGTTTTGTTGCCACTGCTGTTCTGCTGTCGCCCCCATGATCAGCAAGACACACAAACCCCCAGGCTTCGGTGGTGCCAGTGGGAAATGAGGGGAAATTACACTGAATTTTACTGTAGTGGAAGAAAGAAAGGCTGTGCAGTTCAACTGTAGAGCTGCACAGAGACTAATGCAGCATTTTATTATACGATATATAACTACAACCATTTGTTTATTTTTTCTTTTCTTGAAATAAATGCTTTTGGTAGTAATGAGCTCAAAAGAAGGAAAATGAATTTGATGAAAATCTGAGTATTGAGTTTTCATTTTTCAAGAATGTTAATTAGGAACATGTAATTTGCACTACATAGGGGTCAGCATTTACCATCCACCGTGAGAGACCATGGAGCTATCTCTCAGACACGAAACAGGAACTCAAAAATTTGCTCAAGAAGCATCATTATCTACATCAACAGTTAGTAGTTATTTTAGGACCATGTCCCAAAACAGCTATTGGTAACTACAGAAAATGCATTTATAAATCACCCTGGGACATAATTTATTTTTACCTAGGTCAAATGAGTATTTGCTGTAGCTGAAATCCAAGATGGTCCCAGTTTTTACCACTTCTTGGTATCCAACCCTATGTAAGCCCCTCTTAAATTTTAACAGGATCAGCCTGTGTGATCAGTCATATACAGCAGAAGCAAGGATACGTCTTGCTTGGAAGGATCACCAAAGTGATAGGCCACTTCAGAAGTAGGAAGCCAGTCTCAGTTCAACTTCCTTCTCTACCTTTTGCAGGGTGAGGCTAGATTCATAACTAACTAAATAAATAAATAACCTATAGCAGGGCAGGAGTAAGAGCACTCAAATCCTACTAGACCATCTAAATCACCATATCTATCTTAATTTAACAGTTTCCTTTCTCCTAAATTATTTAGTTTTTTTATCAGTGTTGGAGTTGCTAATTTTGTATTTGGCAGTTATAATGTAGAGAGGTCAAACCATGTACGTAGATGGATATGGGAGTAAGAATTAAAGAGAAAAAGAAGGCTTATTTTAAATATAAATCTCTTAAATGGCCAACAAATCAAGACTGAAGATATCCAAAATTACTGCAAGCCCCTTTGACTAGCAGAAAACTTTGTCACCCTAAGAGAGTCCAGCCATCAACATGCCTTGACTAATCTCTGTTCCAGCTTGGACTGTTCTTGCCTCCACCAGTGAATGAGCATTGTCTCCTCATACCATATTTTGAGTATTTTGGGGTTGTTCCTTATTCATATCATCTCTACATTCATCACATTCAGTTTTCTATTGCTGTGTAACAACTCCAAAATTTAGTGACACAAAACAATGACAATTTAGTATTTTTCATAATTCTATGAGTTGCCTTGGCTTAGGGGGATGGTTCCTGTTCTCAATATCAATGTAAGCATTGATATGGCACCATTCATCTGGGTTAGGTGATGAGGTCTCAGAAGTTTCCATTTACACACCTAGCATCTTAGTACTCTTCCAAATGACCACTTCTACCTTGCTAGCTTGGGCTTCCTTGCATCGTGGTGGTTCCGAGCAGTCAGACTTCTTAACTTGGCAGAGCTCTTCAAGAGCAAAAGCAGAAGCTTCCAGGATTCTTATATGCCTCATTCTCATTCACCTTATTCCATTCACCTCTTAAAGTAAGTCACAAGGCAAACCAGGGTACCAGGGGAATGTGGGGAATAGATTCAATTTCTTAATGGGTAGAAAAAGCATTCACATGCAAGGAGGGGAGGGTTGGTGGGGCCATCTTAGGAGACTCTATCACATCAAGGGCTCCTCCCAACTCCCACTTATTGATGGTCCACATTTCCTAACTTCTTTACGTGTATCCTTTATTTTTCCCAGCCAGTTATAAATTTAGCATCTCTGATTCAAACTACATAGAGAAATAATTAATCAGCTAATTACCATTGCCCAAATAAGGGATAAACTTTCACAAAAGACTCTTCACATGCCATTGATCAGTTTAAATAAATTAGTTATTCTTTGATTTAGTACCGTCTTTCATCCAATCAGTTATGGCCCCAGGAATACCCCTACCCCAGCCGTTCCTCACCCTACTGCTTCCCTTTCATTGGGATTAGTCTGGACAGCAGCTGGTTCCATAAGAATAATTGCCTTCACCACTGTCTCATTTCTCAGCCTTGAGTTTTCTCCTGACACTCTTGGAAGTCCTTTCAGGAGACACTGCTTAAGGCCCTCTGGCCTCCTGGGCAGCATTATGAGAAACGTGAGCCCTCCATGGAGTGGGAGACAGATGGACAAAGATATTCTCAGCTTGCCAACCTTGCAGCAGGTGTAGGAGTTGGTGGTCAGGGGTGTATGGTAGAAGCAGCTGCTACATCCCCTATTTTATCTCTGATGTTTTTGTTCTTTGGAAACTGTGGTGGACAGCCCTTCACTGAAGCTGTCCCCATCCCTCACCTGGGTTGTAAATTTTTGTGCGACAAATTTTATATTTTAATTTATTATTTTGTTTTTTCTTTTCATTCATGGTGACCCCACCCCTATTCATTACCCTCATTCCCAGGCTAGGCTCACTGGCAAGTTGAGCCATTAGGATCCAGGAAGGAGCCTTGCCAACTTCAGCCTTTCTGCCTCATGACACTGACCATGAGGTCTTGCTCAAACCAAAGGCTCTCCCTCCTTTCTCTGCCCCTTCCAGAGAGGCCAGGAGACATGGTTGACTCCCAAAGGAGCTACAGACTGGGGGCACCCCAGCAAGGTGGCTTTTTCTGCCCGGAATACTGACCTATCCTTAATTTCTCCTTCGTATCAATTGTGTAATAAAGATTATTTTTTGAATCTGAGGCAAAAACAGGTATTTTAGTGAGAGGCAAGCAAGGGCTTCTGAAACAGAGTAAGGGTTGTAGTACGGTTGGAGGGTCCCTAAGAAGGAAGTATAAACATGCCACAAACCTTGAATAGCCTGGTCTTTGTGAACCTGTTTCTCAACTAATGAACCACAATGAGGCATTGATTATGTAGTTCCCCGGTTCTTTAATTTTATCATTTTAAAAATGTCCATTGACAAGCTGAAGCCCCTCTACCCACAGATGTGATAAAAGTAACCCATCGCAGACAAGTCAAGATTGAATTGGATTATTAATCAGCTTTTAAGGGTCAGAGCTATTATTTCTCTATTTCTTATATTCTAAAAAAATATATGAGCACAAGGACTTTCTAGAACACAGAAGCCCCATTAAAATATCCTTGACAAATATAATTTATATAATAAAATTATCTCCCCATTGTAGCATGTGCCTCGGACTTCCTTCCTGGACCAATTACTTTTGATTATGTTAAACTTTAATTGCATTGCTTTGGGTTTACATTTTCTTCCTTTTCTTAATGATGGTACACCCAATAATATCTAGTCCCAGCATAAATGTGGTATAACTACCATATATATATTAAGAAGATATTTCTTTCTGATGCCCAGAAAGAGTAATATATTGGAATGAAAATTGACAGTTCTCTCTGAAACCTGGCACCCACAAAGACTGACATTTTGCACAAAAGTACTTGAAATTCTTTGTATAGCTAGCGAATTTTTGTTGGGCGAACATCAATGCATTCCTTTCTCATCTTTTTTTTCCTGAATAACTGAAGATACTTTCCATATACTTATAGTACATTCTGATACTATGTTGCTTCAATCTGGTAATTCCAAGATGATTATATAAGGCTGAAAATAGTTTTCATTTACTTCATTAATTATTTATTGCATTCCTATTATGTGTATAGGCCTTTACAAAATATTTGTGATATCTGTCCCCATGAAGGTCAGATAAATGAAAGAACATGCATGTAAATTAGCGTGCCTTGGTGGACACTGTTGAAGTACAAAGGAAAAAGTGCTCTTTGTGTCCAAGAAGGAATGAGCAGAAAAGTCTTCATGATTTGAAATTTAAAGATACATATTGTTCATGAAAGTTTCTCATACTCTTCATCCTTGTAGGGACTTGATAGTATCTGTCTTTTCAGTTTATGCCCATTCAGGTGGTGTTTTATGGGCTATAATAACTATTGACCTATTTTATTTGAGTCATGGATTCCTTTGGAACTGTATTAATTTTTTGTTCTTTTTTAACTTCTAGCTCAATTCCACTCTAGTCAGAGAAGATACTCTCTATGAAATCAATCCTTAATTAATGACCAGCATGCAGTCAATTTTTGAAAATGTTCTGTGTATTGGGCAGTTGTTGAATGCAGTGTTCCAAATATATCCATTGGGTCAAGATCATTTAAATTGTCTATGTTTTTATTAATTTTGTTTGCTTATTCCATTAGTTACCGAGAAAAGTCTATTAAAATCTCCATTGATATTTTGAGCTGGTCTAGTTCTTATCATTTTGGCTACAATTTCATCACATGCGTTCCTGGTGGGAATGGCATTGGTGCACCTACTTTGGAAATCAGATCGATGTTATCTATGAAAGTGTAACTCTCATGTGCTCTGTGACTAACCAATTCCACTCTTTGGAATATTTGAAAAAGCACTTGCACATGTGCACCAAGAGACATACACAATATTTCATAAAAGCATTTTTTATAATAGCCCTAAACTGTAGATTATACCAATGTCCATCAATAGTACAAGGAATAAACAAAATTGTGTTACATTCATTCATACGACAGAATACCATAGAACAAAAAATAATAATCTATAATAAAAATTACACGTAACTATACATACATAATTTAGCATACATAAATCTCAGAAACAAGATTGAGGCAAAGAAGGTAAACACAAAAGAATGTATACTACATACTTTTATATAGCTCAAAACTAAGCAAACTAACTTATAGTATTAGAATTCTGAATAATCAATTCTTTAGAGAGGAGGTAGGGAGTAGTGACTGTGGAAGGACATGAGGGGGACTTTTGAGTGGTGATTTAATTTTATCTCTTAGTTTGGGCAATGACTAAAAATGGTTTAGCTTTCTATTATTTAATTGAAGGAACATTCATGCTTCACGCACTGGTTTGTATATTTTATACAATAAAATATGAAAACAAAATTTAATGTTGCATTTTTTTCCAGAAATTCAGGATAACAGAAGAGGAAAAAGAGAAAAACATGAACTAAGAAACGTACAGTAAATGGCCAAACTTTTATTGGAAACTTCAGAGACTTCAGTGTGAACAAGTACAAGGAGTAATATAATGAAATTTGTCTGGTCAGCTATTCACTTTGCCGAACCGCATGCATTCATATGTTTCATGCATATCTCCTTCCCTCAAATGAAGAAAAACAGCACAGATATTAGAGACCATCTTGTGTTTTTAGAAACATCTGCCTTAAAATATATAAAGCAAAAATGAAGTCAACAGCAATGAGTAATGGACATCCACATTCTCCAAATATTTGGCCATATAAATATTTAGTGCATATGTGATTCATAAATCCTGTACATAGTATTAAATATCAAATGTGCATTTTAAAACATACACAGAATTAAAATGTTTTAAAGCTACACATAAATAGAAATTCTACCACTTTCTTCCAGTACACCAGTGGATCACCTTGAGCATGCTTCTTTGGAGAATGAACTGTGTGTGAATTTAACCTCAAATAGGCACTGCTCCATTATTATGACATTAATGAGTCCCTAGGAGAGATGACCATAATATATGGTAATTCAGAATGCTGAGGTCTCCTGCATCCTTTGTCCTTAAGAACTGAGTGTCAATGGTTTCAGAAGTTAAATTGAAAGCAGAAACCTCATTATAAGAACTGACTCAGGAGAGTGATACAAGTCTTTGAAACGCATGTTCTTGGGACCTCTTCCTCCCTTGGACTCACTTTTTGGTGCGATTCATTGAGAAAAGGGAACATGAATTAAGTCTTGAGCAAATCATTAAATAGTTAAAACAGCTATGTCAAAAATGGACATTTCAGAAATCATGGTTAGCCTGAAGGGGAATTTGAAAATAAAGCAATTTAGAACCTCTCAATTCACAGATTCTAGTGTGAATCTTGCTGAGAACACTAAAAAAAAAAATCACTAGGTGTGTTTTCCTAGTAAGATTGACAGGGCAAGAAAACTGTCTAGGCAGTTGAAGAATTGATAGAAACGTAAATAAAGGAGCTTGCAAGTTAGGAGTTCTGTTTATCTAAGCAAACAGAAGGATCACTTGACGCTACCACTTTATAAATGAAGTTCTTGGGAAATGTGCATGGAGCCAGACAAATTCCCTGAATTTGTTGCTTTCTATGTATCAGCAGAGGTTGAATTATGCATGGAAATGTGGTAACTGAAATTCTGAGACCATACAGTCCTCAAAGAACATAAGGAACTGGACTCCCAGGAAGATCCAGATATGCTCTTGCTTGAATGATGCTGCTAACATATATATTTACCCTTGAGCATAAAAAGACTATAGGAAGCAGAAATTTTACAAAAGAAAAAGTGCAGCATTCCAGTTTTAGATCCAATATGTAAAGATAACAAAAGTTTTCACTTCTTATCCTTACAACAAGAAAAAGCTGAAGAAAATGAAAATCAATGTCTTTCCTCAGACCCATCAGAAAACTGCAGTTTTAGTACAAACAACCACTTTGAATGCTGGAGTGGTTGGTGAAGTCAGAGTGTTATGGCTGAGCTCTGTACTCCAGGAGGAGAAGCCACTGGAGTCAGAGGCTATTCAGAGGGCCTAAAGGGCAACATTAGCAACTGCTGGAGGCTGAGTGTGGGGACTAGTGTAAGAGTGAGAAGCTACTCCAGGATTTTTGTGTGGGTTTTATCTAAAGCAATCCTATCATGACTTCACAAAGAAGATCTGAGAAAGATCTTTCATGGCTCCGTTAGGGCAAGGAAGAGTAATCCCTATGGACCAGTACCAGGCCCACTTTTCAGAGGACTTTATGGAAACCATCTCAGCTGGAGGAAGTCCATTCCTCCTACTCCAGACCCTCTAGGCTTCCCATCTCGTCTAAGGCAGAAAACAACAACAACAAAAACATACCACCGGAGCAGAACAAAAGAACTTTGTGAACTTAGCCCACAAACTCTAGTCCATTAGAAGATTGAGATTCAATCATAAGAATACAGGACACTTCCTTTCCCCATGTCTAGTGGGAATCCCATATAATAGTAGAATTCAGCTGCAAGCTGGCTTGTTACTGGGCCTTAGTAGATTCTGAATGCTTAACTATGGGCCACAAGTTACCATGACACCTGAGCTGTCCCTCATGAACTGGGTGTTGTCTGATTCTCTAAGACTTAAAGTTGGGTGTGCACAGCCACACTCCACAATCAGATGGACGTGGAATACACAAGTTGAGGCTTGAGCAGGCCCTGAAAGAACAAGGAAGCTACAAATGCCAATGGACCCTACTCTTGTCCAATTACTTTCTTTCTCCCAACCCATAACTATGGCCTCTTGTGGAATTCCCTATTATTAATTGTTTGAGGCAGAGAAAACTTGGGCCTGATTTATGGAAGGTTCTGTGCATTATGCAGGTACCACCTGAAAGTGGACTGTTGCAGTGCTGCAGCCCCTGACTGAGATGTCCCTGAAGAAAAATAGTGAAGGGATATCTTCCCAGTGGGCAGAACTTCAAGCAGTGCCTTTTTTTGTTCATTTTGCTTTGAAGGAGAAATAGGTACCTATGCAACTGCATATTGATTCATGGGCTGTGGCTAATGGATTGGATGCATATTCAGGGACTTGAGAAGAACATGATCAGAAAATTGGTGACAAAGAGGTTTGTGGGAAAGGTATATGGCTAGAACCTTCTGAATTAACAGAAAACATGGATATATGTGTGTCCTGTGTGAATACTCATGAAAGGGTGACCTCAAAAGAGGAGGATTGCAATAATCAAATTGGTAGGATGATCTTCCATATGCATAGCAGTAAGCTTCTTTCCACAGCCACTTCTAACATTGCCTAATGGGCTCAAGAACAAAATGGCCATGGTGGTAGTGATAGAGGCTGTGCATTGTGTGGTGTCTTAGAGCTACATACCCAGGAAAGACATGTTCTTAAATTTAATCCAATACTGTGGAAGTTGACCCATTATAAATAAGATCTCTTCAAGTGTTACTTCAGTTAAGATTTGGTCCAAATGAATTAGGTTGGGCCTAATCCAGATGACTGGAGTCCATTATAGGCAGAGTGAAAATCAGACAGAGGCATTGAAAGCCATGGCGAGGATATGAAGTCAAAGGACCTAGAGAAGCCAGGAGAGGATGCCATGTGCATTTCCATGGGACAGAAAAGCCGAGGACCACAGGCAGTCAGCATCCAACCCCAGAGAATGCCACAGTCTTTTGGAAGAAAACATCATCTTGATAACACCTTGGTTTTGAACTAATAGGGAATTCCGCAAGAGGCCTCAAAAGAATGAGCCAATATATTCTCATCGTTTAAGGCAACCCAGTGCATGATATTTGATTTAGCAGTTGGGAATCTAAAACACATGGGTTAGTAACGTGGATTTCAAATCACCAAGGCTGACCTGGCTATAGCCATTGTTAAATACCCAATCTGCCAGTAGCAGACACCAATAGAGAACAACAGAGACCAACTCATGATAAGACAGCATTTTCTGAGGTGATCAGCCTGCTACCTGGTGGCAAGTTGATTACATTGGATCATGTCCACCATGGAATGGGCAGTGTTTTGTTCTTGCTAGAATAGACATGGATTTACCTTCCCTGCACCAATGCTTTTACCAAAACTACCATCAGTGGGCCTATAAAATGCATTATCCACCATCAGGGTATTCTATACAGCATTGTTTATGATCAAGGAACCCACCTCACATCAAATGAACTGCGGGAATGGGCACATGCTCATGGAATTCACTAGTCTTATGTCCCCATAATCCTGAAGCAGCTGGATTGATAAAACAGTGGGGTGGCATTTAGAAAATTCAATTATAACACCATCTAGATGGCAACACATTGAAGGACCAGGACAGTGTTGTCCAGGACTCTGTATATGCTTTAAATCAGCTTACACTCTATGGTCCTCTTTCTTCAATATCCAGAATTCACAGGTTCAGGAAAGAAAGTTTGGAAGTAAGAGTGGCACCAATCACTATTACCCCTAGGGATCCACAAGAAAATATTTTCCTCTTGCCCCCATGGCTTATTTTCTTATGGTCCTCAGGTCTTATTTCCAAAGGGAAGAATGATTCCACCAGAAATGCAACAATGATTACAATTACGTAGAAGTTAAGCCTGCCAACCAGCCACTTTGAACTACTCACACATCTAAATCAATAGGCAAAGAAGTGAGTTAACTTGTTGGAGTGATTGATCCTGATTACCAAGTAGAAATTGGACTGCTACTCTGCAATGGAGGAAAGGAAGCGAATATTTAGAATACAGGCGTTCCCTTAGGTTGTCTTAGTACTAACAGTCCTTGAGATTGAAATCAATGGAAAATTACAACAACACAATTCATTGACACTGATAATGGTCCAGACCCTTAAGAAATGAATGTTTAGGTCATCTAACCAAAACCTTAATCAGCTGAGGCGCTTGCTGATGTCAGAGGGAATATGGAATTGGTAGTGACGGAGGGAGTTAGAGAGTGATCAATAGCATCTGTTATCACATGATCAGGTGAAAAAATGAATAAGTCAGTATTACACTGATACCAAAACAAAGACATTTGAATGAAAGAAAATTATACAACAACACTTTTCAAAAACACAAATGCAAAAGTATTCAACAAAATATAAGCAAATTGAATCCAACAGTGTTCAAAAGTATTATACATTATGACCGAACAAGATTTATTTCAGGTAGGTAAAGTTGATTCAACATTTGGAAAACAGTTAATGGAATTTATCATGTCAACATATTAAAGAAGAAAACTAATATTATCAATATCATATCAATAGATGCAGCAAAAGCAATTGACAAAGTACAGCAGACATTTATGATAAAAAATACTCTCAGCAGAGTAGGAATACAGGATCCCATGGTCAGGTTCATGTGTCAACTTGGCCAAGTGGTGGTACCTGTTTGTCTGGTTGGACAAGTGCTGGCCTGTCTGTTGCAATGAGGAAATTTCATAGAACTAGATCACGATCACATCAGCTGCAACCACAGCTGATTCCATTTGTAATCAGCCAAGGGGAGTGTCTTCTGCAATGAGTGATGCTTAACCTAATCACTGGAAGCCTTTTAAGGAGGATTCAGAAGAGACAGGCTCTCTTCCTGCTTCGGCCAATGAGCCTCTCCTGCGGAGTTAGTCCAGACCCTCCATCAGAATTGTCAGCTTCACATCCTTCCCTTCGGATTTTGGACTCTGCATTCTCACGGTTATGTGAGACACTTTTATAACTTTTATATTTCTAGTGTTTCCTGTTGATTCTGTTTCTCTAGAGAACCCTAGCTAATAGACAGGGTAACAGTTTCAACCTGATATGATAATCTCTGGGGACCTGAACCATTTAAATGATACCTGGCTTCCCAGAGCAAAGACAAAAACCACAGACTCTTGAAGGCTGGGCCCAGATTTAGGCTCATGTCACTTTTGTAACACAAGGCAAGTCACAAGGCTAACTAGATTCCAAGAGAATGGAAACATACATCACAAGGTGGGAAAAAATTGGTGATGGGCATCCTTGGAGAATTAATCTCACCATCTGTCACCAACATAAACCCTTACCCCAACTAGAATGTTCCCGACATTTAACGAATGAATTCTGGTTCTAGATACTCACACAGGTTGAGTCTCAACATATGCTAATTAAATTTAACCCTCATCGCTTTAGCACGTTTGTCTTCATGAATAAAAGCTGATCTGTGTCAAGAACTGTATCAGTTGTTGAGCTGTTTGAGTTTTCAAAACTCAAAACTTCCAGTCGCCTTGAGTTTTGAAGATAATTGTATGACAATATAGCTTTTACACTGTTACTATGTGATTGTGAAAACCTTGTGTTTGATACTTCTTTCATCCAGGGTATGGACAGATGAATGAAAAATATAGATAAAAATAAATAATAGGGGGAGTAAAGGGTATAATATATTGGGTAGATTAAAATACTAGTGGTCAATGAGAGGGAGGGGTGAGGGGTAAGAGATGTATGTGTTTTTTCTTTTTGTTTCTTTTGCTGGAGTGATGCAAATGTTCTAAACATGATCACGGTGATGAATATACAGCTATGTGATGATATTGTGAGCCAGTGATTGCACATTATGTATAGATTACATGCATGTGAATATTTGTCGATATTTTTTTTTAAAAAAAGAATGTCTACAAATGTCTACAAAAGCTTCACAGTTAACCCATACTTGATGAGAGGCTAGAAGCTATTTTTCTAAGATTGGAAAAAAGGCAAGAATGTCCTCCTTCTATTACTTCTATTCAACATCATTCTGGAATCCTATATAGGGCAATAAGGCAAAACAAAAAATGGCAGTAGAATTTGTATAAGTCACAGTTCTTAAGAGGAACTGGACTGACAGGTATATATATATATATATATATAGGATTTGAGACAAACATGGTGTTTGGCCAATTTGAATTACACAGGGCAGGCCACTAGTTGGGAACTATGGTGAAAGTTTTGATGAATTCCAGTGGAGTAGCTCTTGTCTGAAGTAGAAATAGAAATTCTTCCTTCTGACTGCTGAAATCATCACTTATTCTTTAAGGTCTTCCATTGATTGGATGAAACTTTTCTCATTGCATAAGCCAATCTCCTTTGTTGATTGTGAGTGCAATCAGCCGTAGATGCAACCAACTGACTATGATTTAAACCCACTAAATATTCTCATAGTAATAATCAAGGCCAGTGGTTTCTTGACCCAACACCTGAACACCATAACCTATGCAAATTCACACATGAACTTAACCATCATAGAAGTTTTTCAGATAGGAAGGTGTTCTAGTTTGCTAGCTGCCAGATTGCAATATACCACAAACAGAATGGCTTTTAAAAAGGGGAATTCAGTAAGTTACTAGTTTACAGTTCTAAAGCTGAGAAAATACCCCAATTAAAACAAGTCTATAGAAATGTCCAATCAAAAGTATCCATCCAGGGAAAGATACCTTGGTTCAAGAAGGCTGATGAAGTTCAGGGTTTCTCCCACAGGTGAGAAGGCACATGGTGAACATGTCATCTGCTAACTTTCTCTCCTGGCTTCCGGTTTCATGAAGCTTCCAGGGAGGCATTTTTTCTTTTCATCTCCAAAGGTTGCTGGCTGGTGGACTCTCTGCTTCGTGGTACTGCAGCATTCTCTGCTCTCTCTGAATCTCTTGTTCTCCAAAATGAATTGTCCCTATATACCAGAGATGAGCAATTAGAATTTGAAATAAAAAATTACAGCTGTACCAAAAGAATGAAATACTTACATATGAACATAACAAAACATATACAGAATATATGGGTGGAAAACTATAAAAGTCTGTTGACAAGAGTCAAAAGATACAAATAAAGGGAGAAATATTCTGTGTTCACAGTTTAGTGGACTCAATATTATCAAAGTGTCAAACCTTCTCAAATTAATCTGTAGATTCAGTAAAACCTCTCAAAATCCCAAATCTACAAAGTCTTTCTAAAGTTTATATATAATGGTAATAGAATTTGAATAACCAACACTATACTGAAGAATAAGAACTAAGTGGAACTCACATTACCAGATTTCAAGATTTTTTATATAGCTAGAATAATTAACATATTATGATATTGGTGAAAGAATAATTGTACAGATAATGGAAGAGAATAGAGATCCAGATACCCACAAATATATTTAACTGAGCTTTTATAAATAGCAAATACATTTCAATGAAGAAAGGACAGCATTTTCAACAAATATTACTGGAAAAATTGTATGCCCATGTGCAAAAACTAAATAAATCTGGGCACAAACTTTACAACTTAACTCAAAATGGATCCATAACTAAATGTAAAGCACAAAACTATAAAACCTTTAGAAGAAGAGAGGTGAAAATATAAGTGATCTTGATAGTGATAGTGAATTTTCTAATATAACACTAAAATCATGATTCATGAAAGAATAGAAGTTGATGTTAGACACTATTAAAATTAAAAGTGTCTGCTCAACAACAGATGCTGTTAAGAAAAGGAAAATACAAGCCACAGACTGAGGAAAAATATTTGCAAAAATGTGTATTTGTTGACACACGTATATCTAAAATATGTATACATATATATATAACTTTTAAAAAGCAACAATATGAAAGCAAACAACTCAACTTAAAAATGCATAAAATGAACAGACACCTCACAAAAAAAGGTATACAGATGACAAATAAGAATATGAAAGCATAGTCAATATCGTCATTGGGGGATTGCAAATTAAAACAATGAAATGCTACTACACACCTCTTTGAAAGGTTGAAATTAAAAATGGAACATACTAAATTCTAGTTTGGTTGCAAAGTAACAGGAACTCTCATTGATTGCTTGTGAGAATACAAAATGGTGCATCTACTCTGGAGTATAATGTTTACTTTCTTATAAAGCTAAACATTGTCTTAACATATATGACCAACAACTTGAACACCAATGTTTGCAGAGCTATATTCATAATTGCCAAAAACTGTAAGGAATCAAGATGTCCTACAATAAATGTATGGATGCATAAACTGTGTGTATTGGCTATTGAGTAAAACTCTCTACAAAAAGTGTGTTCAGGTCCCAATTCCTGGTCCTGTGAGTGTGAACACATTTGTAAATAGAACCTTAGAAGATCTTATTCGTTAAAGTGTGCCCAAAATTGAATGAGGGTGACCCTTAATCCAATTTGGCTGAAGTCCTTATAAGCAAAGGAAATTCTATGTGAAGGAAGAAACTGTGGGGAACAGTGAGTAACTGAAAGTCAATGAGACTCAGAAGAAAAACGAAAGGACATCGCCATGTGCATTACTATGTGACAGAAAAGTCAGGAACTAAAAATTGCCAGCATGCGAACCAGCATATCCCCTTTCTCTTTGGGGAGAAAGCATCACCTTGCTCATGAATCACTTTTGGACTTCTCCTAATCTCAAAACCACGAGTCAATAATTCCTATTGTTTAAGCCAACCCATTGGCATTTGTTTTAGCAGTCAGGAAACTAAGACGCTGTGGTACATCCATATTGTATAACATCATTCAGCAGTAACAATAAATGAGCTATCAAGTCATGAAAGTCCATAATGAAACTTAGATACATATTACTAAGTGAAAGAAGGCAATCTGAAAAGTCACATACTGCATAATTCCAATTATATGACATTCTGTAACAGGAAGACTATAGAGACATGAAAAGGATAAAATGATCAGTGATTGCCAGGGATGTGGAGGAAGAGGAAGAGTTGAATAGTTGAATTAATGGGGGATTTTAGAGCAGCAGGACTATTTGTATAATATGTAATGGTAGATATCTGACATATTGCATTTGTCAAAACCAATAGAACTTTAAAGTAAACAAAATGAATCTTAAAGTATGTAAATTTAAAAAAAAATCATTTAAGAGGTCAGCAAGTCCCAGGATGAAATGCAGTATGTGAGAAAATAATTTGACTGTATTTCAAATGTATGAAACAACCTCACTGAGGGATATGGGAAGAAAGATTCTGACCTGAGTATCTTTAGAAATGAGTAGCACCTATAAGATTAAAGGTGAAAGAAACTGTACATACAGAATTACTGTAGTCTGGTTGATAAAAGTGTGTCCAATACTGCTATATGTGTATGCTGAAAGTAAGCAGCTAAATATCTGAATAACGGATTGCTGAAGCCAGATTTCTTACTATTGAAGTGGAAGGATACAAATAAACAAGAAACCAAACCTAGAACATGTATGTGCTAATTGATTTTAGTTGGAAACATAAGTATGAAATTACATTTAGCTTAATGTAGATACCTATGGTTACCTGTAGAAATATTTATGGATCCAAGTATATACAGGGGTTAGTTTATACACAAATTTCCTTGCATTGTCAGATGAAAAGGTCTAGAAACAACACCACCCAGTATCAATGAGCAGTTAATCCACAGATTTTGGTTTCTAAATATCACTCTCCATTAAAATGAGAAAATTAGAGAAATGGCTGGTTCTAGGACAGGCTCAGAAAATATGCAAGATGAACCAGGAAATAAAGGAAATGCTCAACATACACACATACACGCGTGCACAATGATGGGATATGTCCAAGGTTCAAAGAAGACAACTGAAAGAGCTCTCATAGCCAAGATGGAACAATTTGAGATTTAAAATATAGTATTAAATTATAACCCAAAGTATAAAATAATTATCTATGGGCCCATACTAATATCAAGAATAATTGGACATATTTTTTAAATGAGGGAGAAGAGGCAAAACTTCGCTAGAGAAAAACTTCAAATTCTACCCTCAAAGAAGCGGAGTGTAACTCCCCACGACTTAAATGTGGGCAGTATATCGTGGCTTCCTTCCGAAGAGTCCAGTATGGACAGAGAGAACAAAAGGAGAACTTCACAGTGGAGAAGCTTGGTAAACACATCTCAATAAGGTCATCAAGGCCAGCATCAACAGTGATAAATCATGTTGATAATATCTACCTTTTGTTTGTGATAAGAGGAACAATTTACTTCTGTAGTTTTCCTCCCTCAAACCTATCATCCCAATCTGATTAGACAAATCCCAGTGGACATTGTGCTGATTTGAAATACCCTGAATAGCCATGTTTTAATCCTGATCTAATCTGTGGGAGCAGCGTTTTCCTTTAATCCCTATTCAGTACTGTAGGTTGGAAACTTGATTAGATTATCTCTGTGGATATGTGACGTGCCCAATTGTGGGTGTTAACTTCTGATTAGATGTGGCTCTAATCATTCCGGATGGCTCTTGACTGGATTACTGGAGTTTTTAAAAGGGTAAGCATTTGGAGAAATGACAGAAACAAAAGAGCCTAGAGAAACAACAGAAACGAGAGAAATGACGGAAGCCTCAGAGGAATAGAAACTTCATAGCAGAGCCGACACAGATGCAGACACGTGGAGAAGAGCGACAAGGATGTTCACAGATGTTAGGAGCCCAGCAGATGTCGCAATAAGATGTTAAGCAAGCCAGAACCTGGATACACAGATGCCAGTCACATGACTACCCAGATGACAAAGGTCTTCCTAACCCTTGGACCTTCCTTGAATTAAGGTAACCTCTTGTTGGTGCCTTAATTTGAACATTTTCATTGCCTTAAAACTGTAAACCTGTAACTTAGTAAATCCCCCTTTATAAAAGCCATTCTAGTTCTTGTATATCACATTCCAGCAGCTTGCAAACAAACACAGACACACATTTTACAAAATACTTCAACAGAACAAAAATTGTTTAAGTAATCAAAAAACAGAGAGATTTTAAGAAACTGGCAAAGACTAGATGAGCCTAAAGAGAAATGACTGCATAATGTGGGAACATGGATGGGATCCAAGAATAGATAAAGAACATTAAGTAAAAACTAATGAATCAAAATATAATATCAACTTTAGATAATCGTATACTGATGTTGGTTCATTAATTGTAATAAATATACTATAAATATACTACATTAATGTAAGCTGCTAAAAATAGATGAAATTGGGTGCATGGTATATGGGAATTCATGGTATTATCCTTACAATATTTTTGTAAAACTAAAATTGTTCTAAAATTCAATATTTATTATTGAAAAAGAAAAAGAAAAAAGTGCAAGAGAGCAAATTAACATAGAAAAAGACTTTTATCTGAGACTGGAAATTTTTGTTTAAATGTATTTTGATGCTTTGGGCAGAGCATAATGAAAACTTACTATTGTGTGGTTTTTGATGCAATCTTATTTTTCTTTTAAAATATTGATAGAATTTGTCATCTCCAGTCTTTTACAACTTCTTTTATCTTTGTATGAATGTAAAAGATCAGTGACAGTTATCTCATTTAGAGATTCTCTTGAGACTCTGGCATGCAATGGGTCAGAAGGTCTGAACTCATGTAAAGCAAATATCTGTACTTTCACATTCTTTTTATATACCATGAGCTTTATTTACTCCATTCTCAGTAATGTTCACTCTATCACTTTCGGGAAAAATATTATTCTTGCCTGACAAGAAAGGATCAAAATAGGAGCAAAAAGTTAGCATCACTGTACTCTTTTCAATGTGTGTATGCACTTAATATGCCTAGAAGTTATTTTTCCTGTATCTGTGTATGTGAGGTGTAGGTCAAGTGTATTTTGTATGTGTGTATTAAGCATTAGTTATCTTGAACACAAATAAATGATCTTTTTTTAACATACATACTTCCCATCTATATTTAGCATTACGTATTTTCTATGTGAGTATAACCTTTAATAATTTGATATCCTTCAAGAAACCCCACTACTTTTTAATGATTTTTATTATCATTATTTTCCTTGTTATTATTTCTTATTACAATAAGCTGAAGTAAGTTCTACAGTGAAGTCATCTCACATCTCACACAGACAGTGTTTCTAACATCAGATCATAGGGTAAAAATCAGGTCCATTACTGGCATTAAGATAGATATACTGACCAATGGAATCAAATAGATGGTTCAGATATAAACCCTCCATCTATGGACAATTGATCTTTGATAAGGCCATCAAGCCAACTCACCTGGGACAGAACAGTCTCTTCAATAAATGGTTCTTGGAGAACTGGATATCCATATGCAAAAGAATGACAGAGGATACATATCTCACACCCTATACAAAAATTAATTCAAAGTGGATCAAAGACCTAAACATTAGATATAAGACCATAAAACTTTTAGAAGAAAATGTAGGAAAATAACTTATAAATCTTACAATAGGAGACAGTTTCCTAGATCTTACACCCAAAACATGAACATTGAAGAAGAAATCAATAAATGCGAACTGATCAAAATTAAACAGTTCTGTGCATCAAAGAACTTTGTCAAGAAAGTAAAAAGACATCTTACACAATAGGAGTCAATATTTGGAAACGATATATTAGATAAAGGTCTAGGATCCAGAATATATAAAGAGATTGTTCAACTCAACAGCAAAAAGACAAAATGATCCAATTACAAAATGGGCAAAAGATTTGAACACATGTTCCTCAGAGGAGAAAATACAAATGACTAAAATGCACATGAAAAGATGCTCAACTTCCCTGGCTATTAGGGAAATGCAAATCAAAACCACAATACGTTATCATCTCACACCTACCTGAATGACCATTATCAATAAAACAGAAAACAACAAGTGTTGAGAAGATGCGGAGACAGAGGCACACTTATCCACTGTTGGTGGGAATGTACAATGGTACAACTGCTGTGGAAGGCAGTTTGGCAGTTCCTTAGGAAGCTAAGTATAGAATTGCCATATGATCCAGCAATACCATTGTTAGGTATCAACTCTGGGGACATGAGGGCAAGGACACAAACAAACATTTGCACACCAATGTTTATAGCAGCATAATTTACAATTGCCAAGAGATGGAATCAGCCCAAATGTCCATCAACAGACGAGTGGCTAAACAAGCTGTGGTATGTACATATGATGGAATTTTACACACCTGTAAGACAGAATAAAGTCATGAAGCATGTAGCAATATGGACCTTGAAAGCATTATGCTGAGTGAGATTAGCCAAAAATAAAAGGACAAATACTGAATGGTCTCTCTGATATTAACTAACATTAATGAATGAACTTGGAGAATTTCAGAAAAGAACAAAGGCCATCAGTAGATAGAAATATGGTAGATATTGGCTAATTGGAGCTGAAAGGATACAGATTGTGCAACAAGACTGATTGTAAAAATTCAGGAATGGATGGCACAATACTTCCTAATTGTAGCACAATAATGTTAATATACCGAATGAAGTTGAATATGAGAATAATAGAGGGAGGAGGGCTGGGGGCACAAATGAAACCTGAAGGAAAGATAGATGATAAAGACAGAGATGGTATAACCTAGGAATACCTGGAGTGTACAATGATAGTGATTAAATATATAAATTAAAAAATATTTTTGCATGAGGAAGAACAAAGGAATGTCGATATTGCAGGGTAATTCATATTTTAAAATTTCAACTTATGTGTAAGAAAAGCGTAAAAGCTTTAATGTTTATGCTTTAATGTTGAAAAGCATAAAATGTTTATTTGGTACAAAATTTATATTTTGGCTAGTGCATTTTCTAATATAATTTATATGGACAAGTTTAATTGAACACCATAAGTACATGGAACATTGAATATGGCATGAGATTTTGTAGGTTTGTCCAGTTAGTGTGACGCCCTGTTAAATCCCAGAGTGATCTGAACAGTAAATAAAGTAGTATTTGGAAAGTCCCCTTGGGGGAATGGGGAGAAAGGGGGAAAATTCAACTTCCCCATTTGAAGAACTCCTGATATTCTCTCAAGCAGTGGGGACAACCAAATCAATAGGCCGAGCCCCGGTCTTGGGGTTTGTTCATATGAAACATCCCCGCAAAGGATAGACAAAGCCTACTTAAAATTGGGCCTAAGAGTCGCCCCCAGAGAACCTCTTTTGTTGCTCAGGTGTGGCCTCTCTCTCTCTCTTTCAGCCAACACAGCAAGCAAATGCACCACCCTTCCCTTCTCTGCTTGGAACATGACTTCCAGGGGTGTACCTTCCTGACAACATGGGACAGAAATCCTAGAATGAGCTGGGACTCAGTATCAAGGGATTGAGAAAGTCTTCCCAACCGAAAGGGGAAGAGAGCAATGAGACAAAATAAAGTGTCAGTGGTTGAGAGATTTCAAACAGAGTTGAGAGATTGTCCTGGAGGTTATTCTTACACATTATATAGATATCCCCTTTTTAGATTAAGGTGCATTAGTCTAGAGGTAAGTGCCTGAAACTGTAGAGCTGTGTTCCAGTAGCCATGTTTGTTGAAGATGATTGTATAACGATATAGCTTTTGCAATGTAACTGTGTGCTTGTGAAAACCTTGTGTCTGATGTTGTTTTTATCTATGGTATGGACAGATGAGTAAAACATATGGATTAAAAATAATTAAATAATAGGTGGAATAAATGTTAAAATTAAAGAGTATATATATTGGATAAATGGAAATGCTAGTGGTCAGTGAGAGGGAGGGTAAGGGGTATGGTATGTCTGAGTTTTTTCTTTTTTCTTTTTATTTCTTTTTCTGGAGTGATGCAAATGTTCTAAAAAATGGTCACGGTGATGAATATACAAGTATATGATCATACTGTGAGACATTGTTTGTATTCTATGTATGGTATGTTTATGTGTTAAGAATGTATGTGCTTGTATGTTGCTGTAGCAATAAAATTAAGAAAAAAGATAGGTGCAAAAAAATATCAGGTCCATTTCATCAACAATGCGGAGAAACAATGGATTTTTACCCATATCTTTCAAGGAATCTGAACAAGCCAATATTTCCTCTAGCACAGCAAAGGATTGTCATTTCTCCAAGGATCCACTAGACAAAGTGGTTGGCTTATAAGAAAGGGGCACATTTCTATGAAAAATTCTTTTATGATCCTTGTAGTATAGGAAATTGAAAACTTTAAATTAAATGAAATACCATGGAAGTACCATCCCCAAGACGCAGATGATAAAATTGAGACTTTGAGAGGTAAGCATATAAATATATGTGTGCTTATGTATGTATATATACATATATATATAAAACCTTATTTAGCAGCTTGAAGTTCTGTTACCTCTCAGAGTCTCAGTATAAGCGTGTGTGTGTGTGTGAGTGTGTATGTGTGTGTAGATATGAACTTAGGCTGCCTGACCTCACACACTGGCAGTGAAATAGCAAACAACACAACATTAAAATTGATTGAATAAGTGAATGAGGCAGAGGCTATAATAGCACTAGCAGAGGCTCTTACTGGAGGTGAGGAAGGGGTAAAGAGTCACACAGGAGCTGGCTTACCTTCAAGAACTTCAAACCTATACCTCTACTGGCCCCAGGGATTCTGAGTCTTTCAAAATCCCATTAGTATTCTCTACTTCCTCATCTTTGACATCGTCTTTCCCATTCACCCAGACATTTAATTGGTGGGGGCTTAGGAAAATTACAGGTTTTCGCCAATCTTTAGTTTTCCTTGTCTGTAAAATAAGAATTGGAGGGAGACCCTTGGGATGTTGAAAGGAATAGATCTCTCCTGTGTGTAAACTCTTGGCACTGCATCTGGCTGGGTATGAAGTCTTAAATGAAGGCAATAGAAAGATGAGTTCTCAAGAGTCTGAGAGAAAAAGGAAGCTGGAGGTTGGGCCAAATAGGAACACCTCCTGGAGGAGATGAAGTTGGAGATAAGATTGGGGGAGTCCAGCTTTTGTGGGAGTGCCCTTTGGGAACATAACTGAAAGCAAGGAGTAGCACAAGACTACAGGAGCAGGGAAAGATGGGAGCTTGGGATCCTGACATCCAAGGCATGACCCAGACTTCCTACCTTGGGAGCATCTCCCAGTCAATCATGAAAAAAGCTGAGATAGGGAATGCAGGGAAGATTGATGAGCTGGATCACCTTTCTGTGGCAACCCTCTCGAGTATGGCAGGATGCACAGGGATGTGGCATCCCCAGCCCAAGCTTCACTGCTCAAATCATGGTCCAGTAATTATGGGGAGCAGATATCAAGAAAGGGACACATCCCTAAAAGTACAGAATGAAGCCGAGGGGAGAGGCCAGTGACAAAGGAGTTCAATTAGAGATGGAGGCTGCCGATGAAAGAAAAGGGCCAGGAACAGTGGACGGTAGATCCTGGGAAAATTCCACAACCAGGAAACAAAGATCTCTGCATGCTCCTCTCCAGTGGCACAGTGGCCCCAGACGCCAGAGTCCCTCTTAAAAGGAAATTTCTGAACCTGACAACCGATGGGTCAAGCAACCTCAGTACCTGGTTTAGAATGTAGGGCTGGGACATAGCAGGATTCCCGCTGGTCATCTCTCACAGCTGGTTTTTATGATCAGTTCTGCTGGAGACCCCAGGTTGACCTGTAGTGACCCAGGAGCCAAGAGGCTCAAATTCCATGACTCATAAAGCAATTCAGGAGTCTCTTCCATGGAGCAGCAGGGTTATATTGTCCCAACACCATCTTGGAGAAATATGGTGTTTTTCTTTGCTAAGCCTGAGGAAATGCAATATACCAGATGGGTTGGCCTTTGTAATGGGGATTTATTAGCTTACAAGTTTACAGTTCTGAGACCATGAAAATGTCCAAATCAGGGCATCAACAGGATGGCACCCAGGCATTGAAGGCAGGCTGCCGACAATCCTCAGCTCCTCTGACACATGGAATGACACATGGAAAGGCACATGACAGCATCCGCTGGTCAATCCCTTCTCTCCCTGGTTTCATTCCTTCCAGCTTCTGGCTTCAGTGGCTTCCTCTCCAAGCTTCTGTATGTTTATCTCTTTTAGCTTCTGTATGTGCTTCTCTGAATTTCATCTCTTAGCTTCTCTGGGCCTTTTTTCTGTGTCTTCTCTTTCATCTTCTTAAAAAATTTTCCAATAAGAGGATTAAGAGCCACCTGGGACATGCCTCAACTAAAATAACTTAATCAAAAGGTCCCACCCACAACAGGTCTTCACCCACAGGAATGGATTAAAAGAGCATGATCGTTTCTCATGCATATACAGCTTCAAACCATCACATATAGATAAACTCTAACTAAAAGGATATGCACACTGCTCTATGATTAATTCAACAAGTCACAGCAGATCTTTAGGACACAATTTGTAGGATCCAGTGTCTCAGGTTTAAAAAAACACCTGGATCTGCTACCTATTAGCTGCACGAATGAACCTTTCTTTCCTTACTGAGCTCCAATTTCTTTATTTTGAAAATGGGGACAATACTAGCTGTATCTGTGGGTTGTTATAGGATTCGATAAGATGGCCTAAGAGGAGGCAGAGTGTTTGCCAACAATAAAGGCTCAATGAATAGTAACCATTTAGTACTATTAGTATCAATATTAACATAATAATATTAGTATTGGTAATTCTAGTATCAGTTTTTTGTTGCTCACATTTTTCAATTGTCTTCTGCATATTTAGGAAGAATTTCTTTGTACATCCACCCAGTTGCCACTAGGAAAAGGTGGGGAGAAGAATGAAATGTGAGAATCCAAGTTTGCCATGTTATATTACTCTCTATTTTATTTACACTATGCATCTCCAAACATCAGTCTCTTTGTCCCTTTAAGAAAATCAGGAGCAAGTCTGATCCACCAGATCATCGAGGCAAGGAAAGCCAGATTTGCACCAGATGTCAAAATGCCTGTCAAACAATTTGACCATTTGCTAATTTATAAAACTCTGAATCGTTTTCACATAGAAAATTTTTTAAAGAATTTATCCCTTTGGTTACAGTCCAAAGATCTGAATTTTCTATCACAGTTCTTTTGCCATTTTATTATAAAGTTCTGACACCAAGCTATATGGGATCATTTATGAGATGGCTAGAACATAGCACAAAATGGCTAAAAAAAAATTAACCACTCATTTTGATTTAGGTTCCTCTTCAGTCCAGTAACGACTTTGGATGCCATCGTATTGACCTTCTCTGCTTTTGTTCCCATCAAAATCGATACAGTTCGCAATGTCATAAATTTGCCTTGGCTGGCTTCCAGTTCATTGCTGGACTGAATGCTTCCCCTGCGACCTGGGTGATAATGAAGTGATGGACCAGGCGGCCTTCTTTAATCAGCAGTCATTACAGTGGGGCCCACCTTTAAAGTAAATGACAGGTAGGCAGCCTCAGAGCCAGCGGTATTTGGGGAGCTATTGATCAAGAAACAGCCCTAGAAGGTTGAAATTTACCTATGTGTACCTCTACAGGTCTTTGTGGTTAATAAGCATAAACCACTAAGTACCAGGTTTAAACAATTTTCTTAATAATGTGACCAGAAAGAATATCAATCATTTATTTGGACAACAATACTGAAATGAATACAACACTTCCTCAGAGAAGCTGCTCCTTCATAATTGTAAAATATGTCACACACACACACACACACACACACACACACACACACACACACACACAGAAGCATCCAGAACAGATGTAAAACTTTAGGGACATTTACTTATTCTCCACCAATTTAAGACACGGAATATTTCTAGGATGTCAAAGTACCCACCCTAGGTGCCTCCCCTGGGACTCTTTCTTTCACTCGCAGCAGTAACCCCAAATTTGATTTTTTTTGTGAAAATAATTCCCTTTCTTTTCTTCATACTTTATCATTTCTAGATGTATTCATGAGCAAGACATTGCTTCATATTTTGTTTTCGCTAATGTTTTATTAATGGGTTAATTTTATTTATCTTTTGTGATTTTCTCCTACTCAAAATCCTATTTTATTATTTTATTTATTCATATAATGCATGTGACTGTGGCCCACTCATATTTAGCATTTTGCAGAAGTCCATTGTTCAAGTAAAACAGTTCGCTTTATACATTTTGATTGTTTCCAGGCTTTTTGTTGGTTTATTTTGTGTTTATTGAAAAACAAACATACCTTCTTGGTTCACATTTGCAAGAGTGTGAATGAAAGCACTCAGGAGTGGAATTTCTGAATCTCAGGATATGTTTAGAGTCACTACATAATGTGAAGCTGATTTATACACATTCAATATTCTCATGAACAAGAATGGAACAGGGCTTTGCTCCACAGCATCTAAAATATTTGAAATTTCTTGCCTTTCATTCTTCAGTTTTACCAGATCTGTAAATGTGAGCTTATACCTTGTTCTGGTTTATTCGGTTTTAATTGGCATTTTCCAAAAACTAACAACATTAAAGACTTTTTCATTTATTTATAGATCATTTGTGTTTCCTTACGTATGAAATGTCTGTTTATATCATTTTGCCCATATTTCTGTTATATCATTTGCCCATTTTTTATTGATTTCTGGAAATTTTCTATATGTTTTAGATGCTAATCCTGTTTCAGTTCTATATATTCCAGATATCTTCCCCAATTTGTAACTTGCCTTTTCAGTATTTGCAATATCTTTTTAATGAAAAGAAATTCTTAAATTTAATGTAGTTGAATGTATGAAACTTTGATTGCATATTCCGCTAAATTGACATCAGGTAGTTTTATAATTTTTCACTGTGTATTTAAGTATTCAATGCACATGGAATTTACTTATTTCAAGATAGGGATACAATTTTACGCTTTGTTAATAATGAATTGTCTCTGCACAATGTATTAAAAACTCTTTAGTTGCTATTGTGCCATGCCGGCTCTGTCATGCACCCATGAATCAGTTTCCAGAATCTTTATTTGATTCCATTGGTCCAATTGTTCATTCCAAAACAAAGTACAGGGTGGGCAATGGTGGGGTAGTGGCAGAGTTCTCACCTGCCATATGAGAGACCTGGGTTCAATTCCTGGTGCCTGTCCATGCAAAAAAAAAAAAAGGCACGTACACACTTTCAGATATTACTGCTTAATGATAAGATTTTATAGGGCAAGCTCACTTGCCTGGTGCTTCTTCTTCAGAGGTGTTTTTAAATTTGGGGTCCTTTCCTTATTCTAATAAATTTTAGAATCAGCTTTACAAGTTCCAAGGAAAAGTATAGTAAGTTTTGATTAGAATTCCTCTAAATTTGTGGATCAAATTGAGAGAAGTGGTATTTTTATGACTTTATGGTTTTCTATTGATTTACCCTTCCTTTAAGGTTTTTCAATAAAGCATTATAATTTTTTGCATAAAGATTGTTCACAGCATTTGCTAGATTTACTTAAATAGTTTATTTTTTTAAATTACTGTTGTAAATGGTTTCTTTCTTTCTTAGCTACATTTTTCTAATAGTCTTTTTGCCAGTATATAAAATGCAAGTGAGTTTTGTATATAAATTTTAAATTCAGTAAATTGCTAAACTCCCTTATAAATTCTAAGTCATTCGTAGATGATTTAGGGTTTTCTACCTAGAAATATTATCATCTATAAATATTAAGAATTTTGTTTCTTCCTTTTTTATGTTTATTACTTTCATTGTCTTTCCTTGACTTACTAAACTGTGGAATTCTTAAAAAAAGAAATAAAAGGGATAATAATGAATGTCTTTATCTTGTTCCTGATCATTAGGAAAATGCTTTCAACACTTCACCATTAAATATACTGTTTGATGTAAGTTTTTGTTGTTTTTTGTTGTTCATTTAGATACTATTTATCAGTAACTATTTAAGGCAAAGTTTTTTTTTTTTTTTTTTTTTGTTCTCCTCTTCCTAGTTTTTTGGAAGGATTGTTTGGGGGAAACCATGAATAGTTATTTTGTTTTATTAAGTACATTTTATGCATCTGTTGAAGAGAATATACATTTTTATCCTATAGTCACAAGAGAAAGTGCGTAAAATATTCAAATTTATTAAATACCCTCTGACAATCCTCTCAATATTTAATCTGTAATGATGTTCTCTTTTTTATTCTTGATATTGGCTTTTTGTACCTTCTCTCACTTCTTTCTTTTCTAATCTCACCACGGATTTACACATTTCATTACTCGTTGCAAAAGAACGATTTTGGCTTCCTTAACCCTCTCCTTGTAATTTTATAACTTTTTAAAATTTCACTGTCATCTTCAATATTTGTTTCTCTTTATTTCACTGGAGTGTATTGTTGAAAGTTATTAAATCTCTTCAAGAGCATCTTTTTTGCAAGTTTTTATTTTTTTAGCATTTTCTTTTCCTTTCTTTCAAGACAGTCTGTAGTTCCACTTTTAACTCATGAGTTTTTAGAAGTGTATTTTTAAATTTCCAACTATGTGGCTTACTTTGTACTGTTTTCAAAAATCATTTATTTTAAACTTAATTGCTCTGTCGTCAGACAATGTAGTTCATATGATACCAATCTTTAAAATGTATTGAGTCACTAAGTTTTAACACAAGGAAATTTATCAAGAATGTGAAATGTGTGTTAGTAGAGATTATGTTTTCTCGTTGTGTGTAATATTGTTTATGTGTGTGTGTGTACAATTTATAAAGATACTCTTTATTTCACTTTTACTGATATATACATTTTTAAATACACACATGTATATTATGGTATGTATATTTGTGAAGCAAAGCTAACAAAATCTTTGTTGTCCTCCCAAATTCTAATAGAACCTTTAAGTATTTTACTTTTTATTACTCTTTGTTTCAAATGATACTCTGTATATTATTCTATCCTGTCCTCTCTCTCCCATACACAAGTAAGACAATACCAATTTTTAAAATATCAACGAATACTTAAATTTAACTCTATATTAACAAAATATATATACTCATAATTATTTCATAAATTTCAAATATTTGACTTGATAGTATTTTTTTTTTTAGTATATGGTCCAGGAATTGAACCCAGGTCTCCCAAATGAAAGGCAGGCATTCTAACCACTGAACTATCTGTACACCCTTGACTTAATAGTCTTTTAAAATAATATATACTTATATTTTCTCAGATAATTAACTTCCTAGATAACATAATTTAGCCTTATTTGGATGCATCATAATTTGATAAATATATGCTAGTTGGTTATTGCTGGCATAGAAAAATGTTATTGATATTTGTAGATTTATCTTATATCCATCAATTTTGCTCAACACCCATTTTAGTTCTAATAGCTTCCTGTTGGTTCTGTTGTTTTTTTTTTTTTCTAGCTAGATACTGACAATATCTATGGACAATGACATTTTTCTCTCTTTTCTTTCAAAAGGTAGACCTCTTATGCTTTTTTGGTTCTTTCTTAACAGTGTAATGATATTAGGAGGCATCCTTTCCCTCCTCCTGACAGAACCTAACCAGTGATTGAAATGGAGCCTAAGAACGTTCACTCTCTTCTTGATCAGGGAGTCTTTTATCCACAGGTTGTGTTCTCCAAGATATCTAGTGATGGCTGGCTTTAGTTGAGACCTGTCCTTTGTTCTCTAAAATCAACCACCACAAAGCTCCAATTGTTTTATCCTCAGGAATCTTATACTTAATTGCCATTGGAATTAGGACCCCAGGAACCTCTCATGCACCTACATCTAAAGCAGTTTTGCACAGTGGCTGAGAGTACCAGCTTTGGAGACCCACTACTTGGGTTTAAGTACTTGTCTCTGACACTTGCTGTTTGATCTCAGTCCAGTTATCTGATCTCTCTCCCCTTTAGTTTTCTCACATGGAAAATATAGACAATTGCTGTATTCACTCCATCCATTTGCTATAAGGATTAAATAATTCAACATGTTGAACAAATAGCAGATTATATGACATACTAAATACTTAAGAAGGGTTAGCTATATGTGTTTCATTCATTGTTTACATTGTCCAATGGGTCTCATTTTTGTGAAGGAAAAAGGTTAAAGGTTAAAATAATAATTATTTTTAAGGTCTTATATGGCTCTCTCAATTTTATCTCTACCCACTGTTTATAGTGCAGGCATATTGAATTTCTTTTAATTTTAAGCATCTCTTTCCCTTTCTATCTTGCTCTTTTTCTTGTTCTTACTCTCTCTGTATTACCTCTCTTCTCTGGCAAACAGATTCAGGCATTCTATTCCTTTGTCTTTCGATGGACCATTCTCACTCTCTTCACTTATTTAACACATACTCTTCCATATGGTCTCAGCTTTAAATGTCACTTTCTTCAAGAAGCTTCTTTTTCTAGTCTGTGATTCTCCTAAGTACTTGTTAGGCACTCTGTACTTGACCCATTATAATACTCATCAACTATAGTGACTCTTCCAGGGACTATGGGAACCACTGCTTTCGTCCCATGCCCCTGGGAAGAGTAACAACTTTAAATGATGAGAATTAGAGTCTTTTGCTGGGACTGATATGTTGCATTTCATTCTGTTAGGGTCTTTAAGTGAGAAGATGCATCCCAGGGTTATTAGTGGCCATGGTCACATTGTTCTGAAAAAGCCATGTCTGCAGAACACAGCTGAGCAGCAGCAAGTAGGGAAGAAAGAAGAGAGAGGCTTCCACATACTGTGAGTACTTAACTCCCAAAACAGACTGTGATTTGGGTGTTGTTTCTTTGATCTTTCCTAGACTTGAAGTAGAAATTTCCTTGGTGTTTACATTAATTGAGTGTTTACAGTTTGCAATGGTGAGTTCTGACTAAGAAACAAGGTCTGTCCTCTGTAAGACTCTCAGAGTGTGGTGAGCAGACAAGAGGCATCAGCATCACTTGGGAACTTGTTAGAAATCCGAAGTCCCAGACCCAGCCACAGCCACAGTGACTCAACATCCCTGTGGAGTCTAGGATTCTAACAGACACTTCAGAGGGTTCACATGCGTGTTAAAGTTTGAGAACTCATCTAGGCTATAAACTCCACAGTTTATAGCCTTCCACAAGGACAGAGACTTTGCATCTCTTATTTAGAAACATATACTCACCACCTAGATAGTGTCTCACATAAATTAATATTGTGGATATGGGGTGTGCTGCTTAGGTTTATGTATCAGCTTGGTCAGGTTATGGTGTCCAGTTGACCGGCCAAGCAAGCATGGCCTATCTGTTGCTGTGAGAATTTTATGGGCTTAAATCATGAGCACATTGTTTGCACCCATGGTTGATTACAACTGCGGTCAGCTAAGGGGGGTGTCTTCTGGAATGAGCGACATGTAATCACACAAAGGCATTTAAAGAGAATTCAGAAATGAAAATCTCTCTTTTCTGCTTCAGCCACCCAGCTTTTCCTGGGGAGTTCATTGAGGATCTTCATCAGAACCGCCAGCTTGTGGCCTGCCGTACAGATTTAGGACTCTCATGTCCCATTGGTTATGTGAGACACTATTGCAAATATCATATTTGCAGATATCTCCTGTTGGTTCTGTTTCTCTAGAGAACCCTGACTAATACAGCTTGGTACCTAGAGTGGTTCTTGAAAAACAGTCTTAAAATGGGCGTTTACAGTTAACTTTCTACTCTGATTAGACTCAAAGGCACTAATGACTTTGTTTCTAATAATCAAGATGGCACTGACAGCCCATGGGGTGAGCTGGCAAGAGAGATACACTAAATGCCACCGTTTGATTCTGCTAATTGTATTCTTATACAAGACAAGGCTCTGGGTGAGAGTATTTTTGATATCTTGATGGAGTTTTGTGGAATTAAAATGTAAGATGTAAAATGATGTAGCCTGGCTATTGTTGGATATGCTAGATACAATTATGAGTGAAATGGATGGCCTGAAGGCTTCAAATTTGCAGCTTAGGTACTATATGAAAAACATAAAAGTTTCTAGGAATATCCTGAAGAAAAAGTCTTGTTTCCTGATACAGCAGACTTGAGATCTCTGAAAATCAGACCCAGAGTCTCAGTGTTAAAGTAGCAGATTTGCAACATAAACTGAAATCTCAACCTTGCCAGGTATCCGCTGTTAAAGTGAGGGCATTGATAGAAAAGGAGTGGGATTTTGAAAACTGAGATGGGGATGTATGGATTGATAATATGTGGACATTGAAAACCTAGATTCTGCTGAATCCTTTCTAGATACTCCTATAATGCTCTGCTCTGAGGACATAGTTTACCCACCTCTAGCCTGCCCTGAAGAAAGGGTTACCCAAAGTCCAGACTGCCTTGAGGAAATCGTTTTCTGACCTCCATTCTGCCCTGAGGAGCCTGCCATCCAACATCCACCTGAAGAGATTAACCCTTCAGTTCCTGCAAGATATGTAACTATCTCTCCCAGGAAAACAGCCCTTGCTCCTCTGTCTATAGAAATTAATCCTGTTTCACCAGATGAAACTAAAGGAATGCCCTGAGGTAATTGGCTTGAAAGACACTTCTAATTCTTTTCATAACCCACTCCCATGACCCATCTCTTCTTCCAGACCTATAACTAGACTAAAATCCCAACAGGCCCTAAAAGGTGAAGTTCAGTGTCACCCATGAGGAAGAACACTACATTACCAAAGAACTGCAAGAGTTTTCCAATTTATGTAGACAAAAATGAGGAGAATAGGTATGGGAATGGATATTAAGGGTGTGGGATAATGGTGGAAGGAATATAAATTTGTATCAGGCTGAATTTGTTGATATGGACCCACCAAGAGGGGATTCTGCATTCAAAGTTGCAACTTGAAGGTTTATAAAGAGTACTAACAGTTTGTTTGGGTGGTTGGATGAAACATAGATCAAAAAGTAATCGAAATTACCTGAAGTTTGAAATGTTAGAGTGTATTTATCATGGAGAGCCTGCTCATACACCCCGGGAATGACCAGAGGACACACTTTTCATCAGGTATGTGAGAAATAAACTTGTGAGACTAGCTCCATCATCCCTGAAGAGCTCTGTAGCTGCCCTTCTCTGGAGGTCAGATATTACTGTGAGAATTGCTGTCACTGAGCTGGAATCATTAAACACAATGGGGATGATTGGATTGTGAGTTGGCAGAAACCAAGTTGTGGCACTTAATTGCCAAAGACAAGGTAGGCATAGCTATCATAATAGACAGCATACTAAAAACAGGAGGCAAAATACTCAGACTTGTAGAGCTCTATGGTATTGGCTAGTAGATCATGGGGTATCTAGAAGTACAATATATGGGCAGTCTACCACATTATTGTTTGATCTATATAAGCAGAAGAGTTCTAACTCAAGTGAACAGAAGTCTAACTTAAAGTTACAAAAACAGAGAGTCATACCTCTTAATCAATTCCCAGACTTGAGACAGCTACACATCCAGAGCCCCTTGAATGAAGGGAAGGCCAGGTCCCTTTGGGGAAGGACCCTGTTATACTGCCACAAATTTATACTGTTAACTTCCTCCAGCCTTCGCCAAGGAGACCTACATGCTTTTACCAGGGTAACTGTGCATTGGGGAAAATAAAATGATTAGATATTTTTGGATTGTTAGACACTGGTACAGAAGTGACATTAATTAATTCCAAGGGACCCAAAACATCACTCTGGTCCACCAGTCAGAATGGAGGTTTATGGAGGTCAGGTAATCAATGGAGTTTTAGCTCAGATCCATCTCACAGTGGATTCAGTGGGAATCCAGACCCATTCTGTAGTTATTTACCCAGTTCCAGAATGTACAATTGGAACAGACATACTGAGCAACTCGCAAATCCCCACATTGGCTCTCTGATGCATTGAGTGAGGTCTATTGCAGTTGGAAAGGCCAAGTTGAAGCCGCCAGAGCTGCCCATATCTAGCAAAATAGTAAAATGGAAGCAATACTGGATTCCTAGAGGGATTGCAGAGATTAGTGCCACTCTTAAAGATTTGAAGGATGGAAGGGTTGTAATTCCCATCACATCCCCATTCGTCTCTCCTTTTTGTCCTATGCAGAAAACAGATGGTTGTTTGAGGATGTGAGTGGATTATTGCAAACTCTGCCAGGTGGTGACTCCAGTTGCAGCTGCAGTTCCACATATGTTATCATTGCTTGAGCAAATCAGTGCATCACCTGGTGCCTGGTATGCAGCTATTGATCTGGCAAATGACTTTTCTCAATAGCTGATAGTATGGACTACCAGAAAATAGCTTATAGGCAGCAGTATACTTTCACTATCCTGCTTAAGGGATATACCAACTCTCCAGCCCTATGTCATAATCTTGTCTGCAAGGAACTTGATCATTTCTCCCTTCCACAAGATATCACACTGGTCCATTATACTGATGCTATCACATTGATTGGACCTAGTGAACAAGAAGTAGCAACCACTCTAGACTTGGTAAGGCATTTGTATGTCAAAGGATGGGAGATAATTTTTAAAAAATTACAGGGTTTTCCACCTAAATAAAATTTATAGGTGTCCAGTGGTGTGGGCCAGGTTGAGATATCTCTTGTAAAGTGAATGATTATGCTGTTGCATCTGGCCCCTTCTAAAATCAGAAAAGAGGCTCAATGACTAGTTGGCCTGTTTGGATTTTGGAGACAGCATATTCCCCATTTGGGTGTTTTTGGGTGTGCTACTCTGGCTCATTTACCCAGTGACCAGAAAAGCAGCTAATTTTGAGGAGGGACTTGAACAAGAGGAAGCTTTGCAACATGTCCAGATTGCTGTATAAGCTACTGTGACACTTAAACCATATGATCCAGCAGATTCAATGGTGCTGGAAGTATCAGTGGCAAATAAAGATGCTGTCTGAAGCCTGTGACAGGCCTCTATAGGAGAATCATAACAGAGACCATTATGATTTTGGACAAAACTTTACCATCCACTTTGTATAACTACTCTCCTTTTAAGAGACAGGTTTTAGCCTGCTACTGGGCCTTAATAGAAACTGGACATTTAACCATGGGTCACTAAGTTACCATGAGACCTGACTTGCATATCATGAGCTGGGTATTGTCCAACCCAACAAGCCATAAAATCGGGCGTGCAGAGCAGCCCTCCAACATAAAATGGAAATAGTACGTAAGAGATAGGGCTCAAGCAGGTTTTGAAGGTACAAGTAAGTTATATGAGGAAGTGGGTCAAATGCCCTGGGCCTCCACTTCTGCCACATTATCTTATCTTTTCCAGACCAGAGCTATAGCCTATTGGGAAGTTCCTTACAGTCAGTTGACTGAGGAAGAAAAAGCTCAGGTCTGGTTTATAGATGGTTCTGTGTGATATGCAGATGCTACCCTGAAGTGGACAGCTGCAGCACTCCAACCCCATTCAGGATGTCCTTAAAGGAGAGTGGTGAGGGGAAACCCACCCAATGGGAGAAATTTTGAACAGGGCACCTGGTTGTTCATTTTGCTTGGAAGGAGAACCGCCCAGAGGTGTATTGTATAGTGAATAATGGGCTGTTGCTAATGGTTTGGCTGGATGGTCAGCGATTTGGAAGCAGCATGATTGGAAAATTGGTGGCAAAGAGGTCTGGGGAAGAGGTACATGGATAGACCTTTCTGAGTGGGCAAAGAGTATGAAGATATTTGTGTCCAATGTGAATGCTCACCAGCAGGTGACTTCAGCAGAGGAAGTTTTAATATTCAAGTGGATAAGATGACCCATCCTGTGGCTACAAGCGATCCTCTTTCTTCAGCTACTCCTGCCATTGTCCAATGGGCTCATGAACATTTTGTTCATGCATGGAGGTTATGCATGGGCTCAGCAATATGGACTTCCACTCACCAAGACCAACACCATAACAGCCACTGCTGAGTACCTAATCTTCCAGCAACAGAAACTGACACTTAGTCCCCAGTATGACACCTGGTGGCAAGTTGATTACATTGCACCACCTCCATCATGGAAGGGGCAGTATATTCCAGTCTAACTGGAATAGACACTTATTCCAGATATGGGTTTGCCTTCCTTGTACACAATGCATCCACAAAATCTACTATCTGTCAACTTAACAGAATACCTCATCCAATGTCATGGTATTCCATACAACATTACTTCTGATCAAGGAACCCACTTCACAACAAATGAAATGAAGGAATGGGAAAACATTCATGAAATTTTCTGTTCTCACCATGCTCCCCACCATCAGAGACAACTGGGTTTATAGAATGGTGGAATGGACTTATGAAGACCCAATTACGGTTTCAACTAGGTGGCAATACCTTGGAGGGCTAAGGCAGTGTTCTCCAGGAGACTGTGAATGCTCCAAATCAGTGTCCACTCTATGTTGGCATTTCTCCCATAACCAGGATTCATAGATCCAGAAATCAAGAGGTGGAAAATGTGAGTGGCACAACTTACTATCACCCCTAGTGATACACTAGAAACATGTTTGCTTCTTGTCACTGAAAGCTTAAGCTCTGTTGGTCTGCATGGCTTAGTTCCAAAAGGAGGAGTGCTTCTACCAAGAGACAGAACAAAAGTAAAGATTGCCAGAAGTAAAGATGGCCACGTGGTCACTTTGGGCTTCTTATGCCACTGAATCAACAGGCAAGAAAGGGATTACTATACTGTCTAGGGTGACTGATCCTGTTAAGGGGAAATAGCAGTGCAACTACACATTGGAGGTAAGGAAGAATTTTCCTGGAATACAGGAGATCATCTAGGGTGCCTATTAGTACTACCATGTTTTGTGATTAAAATCCATGTAAAACTGCCACAACTTCCTCCAGGCAGAACTACCAATGATTCAGAAACTTCAGAAATGAAGGTTTGGATCTCCCTACCAGGCAAAGAGCCATGGCGAGCTGAGGTGCTTGCTCAGGGTAAAGGGAACATGGAATGGGTAGTGGAAGAAGGTAGTGATAAATATGAACTACAACCACGTGATCAGTTACAGAAACGAGGACTGTAATGGCATGAATCTTTCTTCCTTGCTTTGTAATGCATATCTATGTATTTGTACCTAAAGCAAATATCTTTGCCTTCCTGTCTATTTTATCCCTTTTATCATATGACATATGTTGTATTGTTCATGTTACAGTACTCAAGTTATAGATAGCCCTTCAGAGTGACTATTACCAGAGGATTTGCACCCTATTCTGGAGAAATTTAGTGCATTTCCAGTTGTACAAAGGACAATTGAGTATTGCTAGGTGAAAAAAATATGTGTCCATTATTATTTTCTATTTAGAGATAAAGTATGGTTTAAGGTGTTGTGTGTAGCTGCCAAATTGACAAAGGGTAAATTGTGACAGTTAGGTTCATGCGTCACCTTGGCCAGGTGATCATGCCCAGTTGACAGGTCAAGCAAGCACTGGCATATCTGTTGCTGCAAGGACATTCATGGATGTAAAATATGAGTGTGTTTGTTGCAGCCATAGCTGATTACATCTGCAGTTGGATAAGTGTCTTCTGGAATGAGTGACACTTAATCTAATCACCTGAAGGCTTTTAAGGAGAATTCAGAAGAGAAAATCTCTTTTCTGCTTCAGCCAGCCAGCCTTTCCTGAGCAGTTCATTGAGGACCTTCATTGGAGCTGCCAGCTCATGACCTGTCTTACAGATCTTGTATTCTTACCTCCAGACAGTTGCATAAGACACTTCACGTAATTACAGATACCTTCTGTTGGTTCTGTTTCTCAAGAAAACCCTGATTAATACATGGGGCAAGATACAAATAGGCAGAAGTTGACAAACCTCAGTCATGGAGAGGAGAAATAAGAGTAAGCATGGTGTTTAGGGAATATAAAGCTAGAGAAGTAAGACTGAGAGCTGGGGTGTTTGGATTATAGAAGTGGGAAATGAAGCTCGATAATAAAGGATGTCTTGGCAAGTTAATGAATTTTGGGATCCATGAGGCTGACACCCAGCCCATTCTTTTGCCTCTTGTGATACATTTTTCCTTACTAACAAGGGAACGAACAATGGAAACTTCATCCCACCAAACAAAATCCCCTTGCAATGTTGGGACTGAGACCATCTTTTCCTATTACTCCTGGTTGGTCCCAACATATACACAGAAGCAAAAATACCTCAAATCAAATTCCCTTTCCCAGATAAACGAGGTGTTGAGCTAGTGTGTTGTACAGAAGATTTGGGTCAGAGAGAGCCTGGGGTGTGATTTGATGGGAGAAATTTGCCTAATGTCAGGGATGAATATTATAGGTGTGATCCAGTAGTCCCACCCAACAAAGGCAGATCACACACAAAGCAGAGACCCAAAACAAGAGCCAGAGGAGGTTTCCTGAGAACATTAAAATATTATCAAATCTCTTTTTTGTTTATGTACTTTTCCTTAGGGATGTCAGCATGATGAAGGCAGGGATTTTGTTTGTTGCTCATTTAATATTCCTAGAACAGTGCCTGAATGTTCATAAGAGACACTCAGAAGCACTGAATGAATGAATGTAATATAAATATGACACTGAAGAGAATGTTTGAAGAAGAAAATGGGAGTCAAATCCTTAAGCAATATCTGAACCAAAAATGGCTTTTATCAAGGGACGTGCAAACTCTGAGAAAAGGAGTGAGAGGGAGTGACTATGACACTGAAACCAGCAAACTGGTACAATTTCATTCATAACTATCCAAGCCCTTAATTGGAGCCTACTTCTAAATAATTGCATCTTCTTTCCTTGGCTTGTCTTGCCTCATTCTTTACTCCTTTCCCCACTATGACATCTAATTTCCTAGTACTTGAGGAGCTCAGATGTTCCTTGCTGCCTTTATCACCTAATTTTACAGAACCTGCAGTCCAGGCCTTCCAGAGCTTTTGGTATAGCCCCATATTGCTAAATTATTGATGCACCATTTCCTATAAAAAAATTGTTCCTTCCCATGATGTCCTGAAGGGACATAGCCCAAGAAGCCCAAGAAGGTGCTTCATAGCCAAGGACACTGAAGAGGCAAAAGAGCACAACACAGTTTAAGACACATGGCCAGCTCATAAGAAATTAACCTCTAATTGATGATTTACATAAGGCCTTTTGCTTCTAGGACATGTTTGTTTTTAATTACACTTAAGAGACCAGTAACTTAATCCAAAATGAATGTCTAATCAATGGAATTTCAATCCCAATGACAAATAGTGAAAACACATGTTCTGTAGAAGAATTGGAGGGTGGAGGAGACAGGTGATACCCTGGAAATCATATCTGATCATTGTCAATCCTTGAGCACTGTGCCCACACAAAGAAAAACATGATTTCACTTTCACTGCAATTGTGGCCAGAACTGTCCAATAAAATTAGTCCCAGGAAAAAGTGGAAATATCTAGTTTCTGTTGGTGTTTTCCCTCTTCCAATCACAGAGCACTGATCCACATAATGTTTAAATGAACATTAGCACTTACCTTTCCATTCTGGGTAATTCAGGCATAAACAAAGAAAGAGACATGAAATAAACACAGCTCTAAGCATTACACTGGAGCTGAAGCATGGCATTCTAATTTTCAGTAACTCTCCATCTCTTAATAATTTCTATTAGGCACACGCCATTGCCTCTGAAGTCTGGTTTCATTATGCATTCTTATTGATGTTATTGTCTGATTAAATGTGCAACTCCGTGCTTTCTCTCTATGGAAGGTACCTCTCCTTTACGCCTTCCTCCAGTCTTAGATTGTCTCATGTTTCATAGTTTTTTGAATGAAAGAGTATAAAGATGATGGATAGATCAATGGAAGTGGGGCCATTTTTGCAGCCCAGGTCTGCCAAGGCCTTGTGAATAAAGCATGAGCACATTGCCTGTGAATTACTGTCTGTTTTCACTTGTGACTATAAACTTCATTGAGAGCTGGAGTGTCATGACTACAGATTATTTGAATTCAGTCATGAAAAGATTTTTGATATCGGTGGTCTCCTTTCCTTTCACAACAAACAGGATTTCATATGTCCAAATAATGGTCTGCTAGCATGACCTAGTGAACAAAATATTCTTCTTTTTTTCTATTTATCTTGAAACCATAGAACTGTCAATTAATTAAGATAGCATTTATTAAGTGCTTACTACATACCAGGCAGAGTCCAGGACACTATTTGTTCAGACAGAGAAACAAAATCTCCAAACCCTCCTTAAGGAATCCACTGTGAAATAAGGGAGATATATGTGTAAATTAAAATTGGTAAAAATAGTGTGATAGGACTTCCAGTTTGGGCAAGATAGCATAGCCCCATTTCTCCCTGCTCCTTTCTGTTAATCACAACTATGAATCCTGGAAAAAATGTAAGAGGAAACCAAAGCAGAGCTCTGAAAAGTGGAAGAGGAAAGTGCAGCAATTTAGGATCGGAGGGCTGGAGGAACGGGACAGCTGCAGGGTGTTTTACATCCTCCCACACAACAGTAGGAAACTCAAATCCCGTGTTTCCCAATCACCAAGCAAGTAACAGAAGGCAGCCCAGGAGCTCCCCTGAGTGGAGCATGAGTCCATCTGACAACATCAGAAGTGCCCAGCACCACAAAAAAGAGGAATCTATTGGGAGCCCCACCAACTGTAAGTGGTCAGGGTAGATACTCTCCATACCCACCAAATCTGAGCCTCCCTTCCCCAACGAAAAGATACCATGACTGACAAGCAGAATCAGAAAGAGTGACCCAGTCACAACAAGTAACTGTCCTGGAATGCTCTTTGTCCTGTGAGCCTGAAGTCATTCTCTCTTCAAGAGACTCAGGGCTGTTGGGCAGAACTAGCAAGAAGATTTAATACTAAATTGAAACAATCTCATTCAGAAAATACAAGAAGACAGAGCACTTCCAAATTCATTTTGTGAGGTCAGTTTTATTCTGATACCAAACCCCCAAAAAGACGATACAAAAAGGAAAACCACAGACCAGTACCTCTCACGGATTGAGACAAAGAAATATTCAACAAAATACTAGCATATGAGTCAGTTGTATGAAAAGAATTATGCTCCATGACATAACAGGTGTCCAAGGCTAGTTCAACATTTGACAATCATTCAGTTTAATCCAATAAATCAAATAAAAATTTGAAAGAGATTTAAATGAAAGGATTAAAAAGATATACCAAGCAAGCCATAATCAAAAGAAATCTGGAGTGATTATACTATCAAACAAATAGAATTTAGGACAAGGAATATTTCAAGGGATAAAAGGGATGTTATATAATGTTAAAGGAGTAAATTTGTTAAGAAGACATACAATTGCAGGTGTGTATTTATACCACTTAAGGGGAACTTCAAAATACTTGAAGCAGAAACTGATAGAACTACAAGGAAAAATAGATTCACAGTTATAGTTGGAAACATCAACCATCCTCTCTAAGCAATTTATAGAACAAGCAGACTTAAAATCATTAAGGATATTTAATACTTGAAAACACTATCAATCAACATGGTCTAATTGACATTTATAGAACACTTTATCCAACAACAGCAGAACACATATTCTTTTCAAGTGCAATGGAACATTCACAATGATAGATCATATCTTTAGTCATAAAACAAACTAATAAATGCAAAAGAATTGATATTATGCACAGGATGCGCTTGGACTAAGACTATGTTCTTATCTCATTCCTTGCATAATGGGTACAAAGTTTCTCTTTTGGATGATGAAAAGTTTGGTGATTGTGGAAAGTTGAATTTTGTGCCTCCAAAACATTTTCTTAATCTTAAACAGTTCTTGTGGGTGTGAAGCCAATGTAAATGGAACTTTTTGAAGGTGTTGTTTTTAGTTTAGGGACAGCCAACTAAATCAGAAGGGGTCTTGCTCCTATTCCTCCTTAGAGAAGGCCACAGGGAAAAAATACCATGTGGAGGAACAAAAAACTGGAAGTCAATCAGAAGAGTATGGAGAGAACATCACCATGTGATGGGAAAGCCAAAGAACCAGGAAACCCAAAGATTGCCAGCCAGCTAGACTGCCACTGACTCTGAAAAGAAAAACAAGCCTTCTAACCTCTGAAACTGTAAGGCAATGAATTCCTGTTGCTAAATTAATATACTGTATGGTATTTGTCTTAGCAGCCAGTTTTGCATACTGGTAAGTGTGGTGCCACTTTTACAAATAACTTATAATGTAGAAGTAGTATTGGGTAAATAGCCTCTTCTGAGGCTGAAAGAACTATGAGGTGTTTGATAGAAAAAAGCCTAGATTGCTTTGAAGAGACTGCCAATTGAAATATAGGCATTAAAGTTACCTCCAAAGAGGCCCTAGAAGGCAGGGATGAATGTGTTGTTGGAAACAAGAGGAAAGGCCATCCTTGAGGCAAGGATGTCTGCGCTCATCATTCTTATTCAACCTTGTGCTGGAAGTGCTAGCCACTTAAATAAAGCAAGAAAAAGAAGTAAAGAGCATACAGAAAAGAAAAGAAGAAATACAACTGCTTCATTTTGTCAGATGACATGATGGTATATTTAGAAAATCCCAAGGCATGTCAAAAAAATGTTATTAAAAATATTAAGAATTCTTTACTTTAAAAAGTGAGAGAGTGAGTTCAATAAAATCACAGAATACAAGATCAACCCACAATAATCTATCTCATTTATACATAACATGAATGAACATGCAATCAACAAAATAAAAAAAAAGAATACCATTTCCAGTTGCACCAAGGAAAATGAAATATTTAAGTATGCAATTAATAAAACATAAGACATTTATGAAAAATATTTTAAATTACTGATGAAAGACATCAAAGGAGACCTAAATAAACAGAAGGGTCATATCATGTTCATAAATCAGAAAACTCAACATTATAAAGATGATGATTTTTTCCAAATTAATCAATGGATTTAATGGATTTCATATCAAATATTAGGGAAAAAAACGGCACATGTCTATAAGGAAACGTGTTTTATTTTACACTGGGTAGCCTTTAATAAGTTAAAATGTGCTTGTTTGAATCAGTTATATACCTCAGAAAAACCTATCTTCATTTAATCCAATCTCATGGGGGCAGCCTATTATTAGGTAGGACATTTTGATTAGGTTGTTTCCATGGAGATGTGACCCTACTTGTTCAAGACAGGTCTTAATCTACTTCTTGGAGTCCTTTAAAGGAGAGACTTTTTTGAGAAAGTTAGAGCTGAAAGAACCTAAGGGAGAGAGAAAATGCCCCAGGAGAAGCCAGTTGGACCCACAGGAGCTGAGAGCCATTTTGAACACAACCCAGGAGAGAAGGGCCAGCAGGCATTGCCATGCACCTTCCCATGTGACAGAGTAACCACCGATGCTATCAACCTTTCTTCAGTGAAGGTTTCCTCCTGTTGGTGTCTTAATTTGCACATATTTATGGGTTTAGAACAGTAGATTTGTAACCTAATAAATCCATTTTTTAAAAACCAACCCATTTCTGATATTTTGCATTCTGGCAGCTTTAACAAACCAAAACAAAGAATTTCCACAGTTTCATTTCCTTTTTATACAAAATGGAGAAAAGCTTATCTGGCTTAATGATATTAACAGCTATTGGTCTAAACTAGGAATGGGAGAGTTCACAGGGAAGATGACCTGAGCTGCACGTAGGAAACCTCTCCTTGAGAAAGGCAGATGTGTATGATAACAGAAGGCAGTGCTGGCAGCCACAAGGGCATAGAAGGACTGAGTGGGGGATAAATGATGGAGGGAGGAGGAGTTGTGGACTCTCTCAAAAAGGATAACTGCAGAATTCAGAAAAAAGTGAGGGTTGGGGAGGCGGTGCATGCTTATAGGCAGGAAGCTTCAGAGATGGCATCCTTGGTGTGAGAGGTCCTCTTTAGGAATGAGGTACAAAGGGGGACAGCTCATAGCAGGCAAGAATAGAATCAGTGTCAACATCAGATTTATACAAATGTATTATCCTTTTCTCCAACAGTCTCAGAGGATAGAAAGAAAAGTGAGATAACTAGCACCTCGATCTGTTCTGGGAACATGAGAAGCTTTCATGAGGAAGTGAGGAAGTATAGTCAATACTCTTCAGTTTCAGGTGACAAAGACCCTTCCTAAACCAGTATTAACGAAAAGAAGAATTATTGTCTCATGTAACTGAAAAGGATAGGCACACAGTTGTTCTCAAAATCTTATGGGAATGGAACTCATTGTTCTCTTTCCCTCTCTCTCCACCACTTGTCTTGACTCTGCCTGTCTCTACTCTTTCTCTCTCATGGCTGGCCTCAATTTCTCCTACTACCAGCATGATTTCTCCATTTGGTGGGGTGGGGGTGGGGACAGGAGCATGGTCAGCAGGTATTCTGGTTTGCTAGCTGCCGGAATGAATATATCAGAAATGGAACGGCTTTTAAAAGGGGGAATTTAATAAATTGCTAGCTTACAGTTCCAAGGCTGAGAAAATATCTCAATTAAAACTAATCTATATAAATGTCCAAATTAAAATCTATATAAATGTCCAAATTAAGATGCCAAGAAAAGGTTACTTTCACTCAAGAAAGGCTGATGAAGTTCAAGGGTTTCTCTCTCAATTGGAAAGGCACGTGGTAAACAAGGTTATGTCTGCTAGCTTTCTCTCCAGGCTTCTTGACTTATTAAAACTCCCCCAGGTGCATTTTCCTTCATCTCCAAAGGTCTCTGGCTGCATGGGCTTTTGGCCTCATATCTCTCTCATCATTATCCTTTGTTGCTCTTGCGTTGTTCTGAAGCTTTCTCCAAAATGTTTCCTCTTTCAAAGGATTCCAGTAAAGTAATCAACACCCAATTGATTAGATGGAGTCATATCTCCATCCAATCAAAATGCTAATACCTACAATTGGGTGTGTCACGTCTTCATAGAGAAAGCCTAATCAAAAGATTCTGATCTATATTATTGAATAGGAATTAAAAGAAACAGTTGCTCTCACAAGATTGGATCAGGATTTAAACATGGCATTTCTAGGGCACATAAATCCTTTGAAACTGGCACTGCAGGTCAAGGCTTACATGATCTCAGATGAGAGATCCCTCTCCCATGGTCTATACACAGACTTCAGGAAATAATTCTAAATTACCTGGCTGAGTGCACACGTCCATTCCAGGACCAAACTCTGTATTAGCAGATGGGGTACTAAATTGGCCGATGGCCAAGTCTAGTCCTGATTTCACCAGTGGAAAACAGGTGGTATCCTGATATTGGATGATCCATCAAAATCACATGAAGTAGAAGGTAAAAAATTTCCCAACAATTTCTGTTTTTTTACTGAAAGGAAGGGGTAAAGGCTGCTGGCAGAAAAAAAAATGTTCACATACTTACAAATACAGTGTACTTAACAAATAGCAAATTATTGCATAGAGCTATATATCCTCAGGCTGTGAGTGAGATAGACCTTCCTATGAATTCTAATGCTGATGTTTGCTCACTTCCTCTTAAAACACTTGGATAGTAAGAAACACACAAGTAACTCCTGGTTCTCCTCTTCTTTCTCAGTTGGCTCTGAAGGTCTTCTTCCTTTCTTATCATTATTTGCTTACCCATTATGGAATAGTGCTTCCAGGATTCTACTCTACACCGTCTTGTTGGATAGTCCTAACCAGAGGTTATCTCAGCACAGCCTCTCCAGTATGGATTCCCAAACTATCCACATCTTGAATCCAAATGCTCAACATCACTGACAATTCATCCAATGACATCTCAAATGTCCTGAAAGCTAATCTCCTTCATCTATTCTACATATATATCTCAGTGAATGCCACCAATTGCCCACCAAAATTTATAAAATCATTCTGGAGCCCTTCTTCACATTCAACTGCCAGACAATTTTACAAAGATGAATTCAGTTTACCTCCTGTGGTAGTTAGGGTCAGGTGTCAACTTGACTAGGTGAAGGTTCCTAGTTATACTGCTGTGGACATGAGCCAATGGCATGTGAACCTCATCGGTTGATCTGTTACTGAGTACATCTGCAGTCAGCTAAGAGGCATGCCTAGTGCAATGAAGGGTATTTGTTTTAATTGGCTGGTGCTTAAATAAGAGAGTGCAACGTAGCACAGCCGAAGCAGCTCAGCATACCTCATCTCAGCACTCACAGCTCATCTCAGGCCTTTGGAGATGCAGAAAGGACTCACCCTGGGGAAAGTTGTTGGAACCCAGAGGCCTGGAGAGAAGGCCAGCAGAAATCGCCTTGCACCTTCCCACGTAAGAAAGAACCTCAGGTGAAAGTTAGCTGCCTTTCCTCTGAAGAACTATGTGTTAACTAAATAAATCCCCTTTTATTAAAGTCAGTCCATCTCTGGTGTGTTGCATTATGGCAGCTAGCAAACTAGAACACCTTATATATAGTTCTTTAATCTGTCTGACTTTCTCCAACTTCACCTTCACTTTCTCAAGTCAGGTCCTCGCATCACTTCTTGGTACTTATAGCGACTTTTTATAGATAGTTTCCTATGTGCTAGGTGAGCACTAAACCCTTTAAAAATGTCTTCTTAAGTAATCTTTAAACCAACTCTAAAAAGTATGTTTGTAGGAGAAAAATGCTTGCTACTCTATTCACTCCCTTGCTTGCTTCTCTGCAAGACAAAAGTAGATGCTAACATTAGTGAGACAATGGTTCTCAAAAAGCAATGGCTGCTCATTAACAAAGATATCTAAATGCTTGGGATCAGCTGAAAATGGCTAAAGGTGGGGCACTACTGGGATTTATGGGCAAAGACCAGGAATATTAAAAGACCCATAATGCACAATATAGTCTCACACAATGAAAAATTACCATAAACAAAATGCCAATTACATCTCTATTGGGAAACCACTAGACTAGAACATGGTTGATTAGACTGTGATTCTAAGCCAGCTCCTCATCATGTCTTAAGAAATATACTGGTGTTTAGTCTTCCCTTCCACTCTTATATTTCTCTCTCAGCATAGAAGTGTATGAAACTGACCATCGCTTTGGGTTTGTTCATTGTCTAATTGTTAAACTACTATAGACCAGGTACTGTTCTGAGGCTGGGTAATGAACAACACTGACACAATTTCTCCCACGTGTAGCATAGAATACATTTGGAGAGAGAGGAAGCAACCACTGATTATGCAAATAATTAGAAATTACATGAGGTATAAAAGCAATGAAAGGAAGGAATGTGGAGTGAAGAGGGCATAAATTAAAAGAATTGGGACTCAGGCTGGATTGAAGATTTCAGAGAAAGTTTTCCTGAGGAAGTGAGAACCAAGCTGAGATATGAAGAATGGGTAGAGGGATGCACTTGAAAGGTGGACAATGGGTGTAGGTGGAGAGGAAAGAAAGAGGTTTCCAAAAAGAATAAACAACAAATATAATTTTCCTGCGGCAGACAAGACTGGAAGGAGAAGTAGGGTGGTGGGTACAAAGAATCTAACAGGGCATGTAAAGCAGATGAGGCTGGAAAGATGTGCAGGGTCCAGGGATGCTTGGATTCATAGCTCAGGCTCAGAACAGGAAGCTGCAACCAAAGTGTCAATGAAATGGTGGAAATGATGTGATGATATTTTCGTCTTGAGGCTAGACACTCTGTACCATGGAGAAGGGAATGGAGTAGAGCAAGAGTAGATGCAGTTAGGGTTCATGGTTTCTAAGCATGATTCATGGTTTGGTCTATGGTGCTGGCAGAGAATATGGGGACAAAATAGAAATAAGAAAAAATATATAAAAAATAAAGAAGTGAAAATAGAATCTGAGACAAACTCAGAAGGAATCTTTCAGGCATGAACTGAAACCCTGCCCTTCAATTCTGGCACAAAGTATCAGGCTCCCATTCAGATATTAATGGATGATAATTACTTTCCCACTTATTTCACCTGTTCAGCACCTTTGATAGTATCAGTTTGTTTTAAAGAGGTTTTTCAGATATGTGACTTGCGTTGATGTGAAAACCCATTAAACAATGGAGCAAAGTTTAAACCTAGCTCTGTTTGAATAAAAGCCTTTACTCTTCTGCAACAATACCCTATACTGTGTTCTCTTGAAGAGTCTTCTAACTAGCAACATTTATTTGCCTCGGGTTTTGCCATCTAATTCAGTGATTCTCAGGTAGTGGACCTCAGATCAGCAGCAAGTACATCACCTGGGAACTTATTAGAACTGCAAATTTGAGCCCCATCCCAAACCTACTGAATCAGAAATTCTATCACTGAAAGCAGCAATTGGTGTTTTAACAAAACCTTCAGCTGAATCTGATGCACATTCAAGTTTGAGAAACCAGAGATTTAATTAATTGCCTACACGGATTCTGTAAGAATCACTGAAAGTTCCTAACGAAGAGTCCTACAGAATCAATGAACTCAGAAAACCCAATTCCATAAACATTCTATTCAACCCTCTCAATGATAATCTTAATTAGTAAACTTTAGTAACTTTAGCAATTCTCTTTTCACTGTTAAATTTGTAGCTCCTAAGACAGTACCCGGAATATAGAAGGCACTCAATATTCTCAGAATGAATAAATACGATGCATCTCGTTTGATCGTCATTTTCCCACTTTGTCCTTCTCCTCTCAGATCAGGTTTCCAATTTATTTTGAGCTTTCAATTTATTTATTTTGAAAGGGTTGGACTCAACCCCATTATCTCACCATTATTGGGAAATCACTGGTACCAAAAGGCAGATAAACATCATAGTTCCAATTGCTTACAACCAACCCATCTCCTGACACTCCTCCCCTAAAGGTAAAGAGTCACTGCAGTAAAGGTGAGCTATTCCCAGTACATTTTTTAAAATCTGGTCGTTTCTCCCAGCAAAATGTCAAGAGCTGTTTGGTTGGGAACCCATAACTTGAAAGGTAATAAAATAAGCATAGACTTGAAAACCATGGACTATAGGACTCAGAGGAATTTAAAATAAATGATTCCTCTAAAAGAGTGATCATATTAATTGCTATATCTAGAATTTAGCTTATCTGTTAAAATGCCCGAGTGAATTCAGTGATACGGCTCCTTCCCAGGATGCTTGTGGCCATGAGGCAGGATCAAATGCCCACCCCAAGACTAATTGGTACTCATTATCTCAGCAGAGCCGCATTCTGTCCTGGAAACATATGGGCAGGGAAGAAATTAGCAATGGAAGCTGGAGGAGCAATAAACATATGACATTATCACTAAGAAAATTCATTTAGATATTTCAATTAAACACTCTAGTGCCTAGCTCTTGAAATGGGCATATTGATCTTTCAGCTTCAATGAAATTGCTCTCATCTTGATTACATTTTTAACCTTGCAGATTTTGAGGAAGCAGCTTCCTTCCAGAACTTTCTCTCTACACATTAGATTTGAACCCTTTCCTCCTTTCGTTCTCGCCCAATTATCTTTTACCTTTTCTTCCTTTCTCTCCTCCTTATCATCTTAAAAGTTACAGTATAATTTAAGAAATCTTGAGTATTTAGCTTAGGATAAAAATACAAAGATGAAAAACCACAGGTTGTTGGAAGAACTTACTATGTTGCCTGAGAGATGAGGCCATCTCCAAATGACCATAGTTTCTCTTAGGTGGGAGGACAGTGCTGTGGTTACACAATATAAACTGCCTGCATTCAGCACATCAAGCTGTGTAAGCTTAGCCTTATGTGTAAAATGGGGATAATGACAATACTGTATGATGTGTATGATACATATATGACATGGTTGTTTCAAAAGATATACTAGTCATTATATGTGAAGACCACTAAGAAGAATTTAGGGCACATAGCAAGCTTTATGTGAAAGTCAGTTTTTATTATTTAAGTGCAATGATAAAAAGAAGCCATAATACCTAGACATTACCCTTGGGATAGAGAAGTGCTGAATAACAAGATCAAAAGTGATAGTATTTGAGATAAGAAGTACCAGTGTACACATTTTTAAAATATATACTGAATTATTCTGATATGCCAGGCCCTGTGATAGGCACATGAGATAAAGAGATGTTGTGTGTGTGTGTATGTTTGTTCTTTCAGTGACCATTTTACTATCTTCTTTCTTGGTTCTGGAAGGAACTCAGTTGGGTGGATTTTATCAGGGTTTTTCATGTGTTAGCACTCGGGTGGTAGCTGGGGCTGGAGGCAGCTGAGGCTACAAGTCTGGCAACCAGGCTGGAATAGCCTGATGTTGGTCGGGCATTTCTCCCTCTCTCTCCCTGAAGCTTCTTCATATGGCTTCTTTGAGCTTCCTAATAGCATAGAGTCCCCAAGGGGTTGCACTGCTTATATGATGACTGTCTTACCCAGAGCAAGAGCATTTCAAGTGGGACCAACAAAAACTGCCAGGTCTAAGACTTGGCCCAGAGTATATTACTTTCACTTCCACTGAAGTCACTGGTCAGAGCAATCACAAGTCAAACCAGATTCAAGGAAGGAAGAAGGAGCTTCCTTTACAGGGAGGGAAGGAAGAGATAGCATCCACCTTGAGGACAAGCATAGAAGTAGTGACATCAATATCTTCACTCTACAGATGAATAAATGGAGGTTAAAGAGCAGCTTGCCCCAAACCCTGCCGTTAATTGAGAAGCAAGGCTAACTTGTGCGACTCTGAGGTTTCATGCCTGACCACTGTGGTACTGCAGGGCGTGAAGGAGTTATGGGAAAAGTCCTGGACCAAGTGTTCTGGGTTCTAATCCCTGTACTGCTTCTAAATTGCTGAGGGACATTGGGTAAGTCTCTTTCCATCTCTGGGCCTCATTTTCCCCTTCTACAGGGTGAAGGGGTTGGACTTGATGGAGTAGGCCTCCTCAGTTCTAATATTCTGAGTGTCTGCTCTACACACTGTTGGCAGTTTGGCTGATGAACTGACTCCTTCATCACATAGGAAACTCTGTATGTCAACTCTACACCTGCCTTGGGAACAGCTCTGTTTTTTTTTTTTTTTTGCTTAGCCTTTACTCTTAGCAGTACTCTGCTCTGCCTCTCCTGTCAGCAATGCCTCCCCAGACTGCCCTACCCTTAACCAGTAATAAGTGTGTTTCTTATGTCTTCTACCTAACAGCCTCCCTGGGGCAACTGATTTCATTTGTGGCTCAAAACTTTCCAGAAGCTGAAGTCAACATCTTTTTACTACTGCCAGTCTACATCAGGTTATGCTGTACTTCCACAGCACCTAATAAGAGTGTGTGGAATAAATTTATGAATAAAGGAATCCACACACATGTTTTGTGCAAACTGTTAAATTGTGCCTAGAATAAGGTTTACAAACATGTTGTATAATTGCATAATATATATAATATATAGACACAACCTAATTATATATGATATATTACATATATAAATATACATAATAAATATTTTTGGTTTTGTGGCCGCTACTGTCTTTGTCACAACTAGTAAACTCAGCCATTATAACGTGAGAGCAACCATAGACATTATGTTAACAAATGAGCATAACTATGTTCCAATAAAACTTTATTGACACTCAGCCTCGTCCTCTAAATTGTAAAGCTCTTTGGGAGCAGGGATTCTGTCAACCTTATTTTTCACTGTATAATCAGTGCCTAAAAAGAATGGCAGACCCTCACTCTTTCTAAGCCCAACTCTGTAAGTGAAATCATTACCTTCCCTCCCTACGTTGGGCATGACATCCAGAGTGAAAGTCTCCCTGGCGGCATGGGAGATGACTCCCAGGGATGAGTCTGGCCCTGACACCATGAGATCAACAACTCCATCCTGACCAAAATGGGGAAAAGAAGTGTAATGAATATAGCATCAGTGACTGAGAGAGTATGTCAAATAAAGTTGAGAGGATACTCTGGAGGTCACTCTTACACAAGCTTCAGGTAGACCTTGCTACCTATCATAACTTGCCAAACCCCAACCAAAACCATTCCAACCAGTCCTAAAGAACACCTAGGGCAATATATAAGACTACAAGGGTTCCATGCACTAAGGTAACTTTCCAGAAACCTACAACTTCCAAATGGGTCCCTGGATCAGATAAGTCTTGAAACCTAGAGGGTCCCGCCTCTCCAGAACATCAGCTAGTTCCATCTCCCTACCTCATATTATTGACAGCCCCTCCCAACATAAAAAAGTTAGAATGGCCATAGCCTAAATACCCCTAAAGAATGGGATGTAAAAATCAAAGGTGATGGTGGAGTTACACAGAGAAGGTAGGGTTTAACAAAAAAATATGATTGCTGAATCACTAAATTGATATCTCTTTTAATCTCCAGTATTTTAGAGCAGCTGTAGCTCTCTAAGTAGCTTAGAGCTACTATTCCACTAAAATTGTGGAATAGTAACCCATACCAAACTGAAATCTGTTTTACAACTAATTGTGTTATGCTTTGAAATTTGTTGCTTTTGTGTAGATATGTTATTTTTCACAGAAAAGTTGATTGTGATGATTAAAAAATATTTAAGCTGTTTAGCCTCCTATATTCTGGAGCAGCTTGAAAGGAAAATCTGAGATGATGGTATGGTAGCCCATGACAAACTCTGGCATCTGTCCTGTAACTATTTGTTGAAGAGTGCTTTGAGAACTTGCTTTTTTTATACAATAAAAAAATAAAGAGTGGCAGGACCATCTTAGGTAGTATGTGTCATTTACATCAGCAACTTTTTAAAAAAAGTCACTGCACTTTAACATTTTGTATTTTTATTTTGCGTCTCAACTCATCTTTGGCTATATATCAGCACAATTTTCCTCTTTTTCTTATTTTAGTTTCTGGGTTTTTTTTTCCTTAATCTTATTGGTTGTTCTGATTCTAATATTTTTCTTTAAAAAGATTATCTTCTTCCTAAGTTATTGAAAAATATTTTAATAGCCTTATTTAGGTATAATAATGTTTAAGTATATAACATAAATGAAACTACTCATATTTAAAGAATGTAAATTTATAAGTTTTGATAGGTCTATATATTCTTGAGTTAATCAACACAATCAAAATGGTAAATACAACTATCACCCCCTGTATTCATTTCCTAGGGCTATTGTAAAAAATTACCACAAACCAGGAGGCTTAAAACAAATAGAAATTTATTCTCTCACTGTCCTAGAAGCCAGAAATCTGAATTCCAGTTGTAGGTAAGGCCACACTTCCTCTGTGGTTCCAGGGAGGAATCTGTCCCAGGCCTCTCCCTCTACTTTTCTTTGCCTCTTTGAGATTCCCCATAGAAATAAAGAATCAGTACATGTGTTAATTAACCATATTGTCTGGCATTCCTTCCTGGAGGTGAATATTTTATATCAGTGCTTCTCTGACTTGGCAACACTTCAATCTACTGGGAAGTTTTCTCCAGAATTTTCTCTTCCCAAGCCAAGTGCCCCAGGCACTTTATAGTTTGAAAACTTTCTAGATTCTAAGTTGTGGCCAAGATGGGAAGCCACTAGTTTAGCTGAAACTGCCTCAAGCACATTAGATGAGCTTCTTTCAAAGCTATTTACCAGCTTATAAAGCAGTAGTGCTTGTTCATTCGCTCATTAATTTATTTTTAAATTTATTCCTTAAACAAACATTTCCTGAGCACTTACGCTCTGTCAAACATTGAACTAAGCCTTTGGAATTCAAAACCAAATTCTGTTGGGGAGTTGGCCAGGAATTAAGAAGTTCAAGAATGGTAAACTATTGGGTTAGAGAGAGCTTTCCTGAGATGGTCATACTTCAAATTACTTAGAAAGAAGCATAAGAACTGTTCAGCAGGACTAAAGGGGTGGGATATTTCAGGAAGATCCAGATCAGAGAACCAAGTACGATGTTTACTGATGAACTCCAGATAGGACCAATTCATGTTTCAAAGTCATGTCAGGAAAATTAAAAGCAAAATGTAAATTTATTCATCAAGATAACAAATCTACAAGTTCCACAAAATGCTAGAAATAAAATACCTGCTTTTCCGTGTAAATTCAAATGTTTCCAAAATATTTGCAATGTTTCTTAAAATGCTAGGCATTTGTTAGGCGTGGAGTTATTAAGGATTCCACAGGAGACAGTGAGTCAAAGTTTGACAGATTTATTGGGGAAGAGAAAGTGGGAAGAAGCAAAAGGGAGCCACCAAAATAAAGATCTGCTGAAGTTAGAAAAATGACTCTGACTTTTTGGTTTGGGAGCTATCTCTTAAAGGGAAAGTGATGCCAGGAAGGGGGGTACCCAGTAGATGGTGTATGGCCCCTTGATTGAACTGGGGCTTGTTGACTTGGGGTATAGTAAATTGTTGAGGTATTCTCTTTTGATGAACAGGAGCATGTAACAGGCAGAGTGAGTCACTGGCAGGAGAGGGCGTTATCAGCAGCACCATCTGGAGGATACAATACTAGCTAGTATGACAATTGGTTCATGTCTGGGTCCTTGGACCTGCCAAGGATGCTGAGGGGGCTGCTGAGGGAACTCTGTATCAAGAGTTCTTTTTGCTCTTAGAATTCTTTTTCTGAAATCCAACAGCATTGTCACCAGTTTTGAATGAGTTCTATGGCCCAAGCATGATGCTAGAGGGTTTACATGTATTATCTTACTTAATAGTCCTGGAAGGAAAGCATTATCATCCTTACTTTTCAGGTGAGATAAATGAAACTGAAATATGATAAAGGACTTAAACTAGGTGACATCTCTGGAGAATGGTAAAGCCAGGATTAAAAATCGCAATAACAACTCAAGTTGTATAGAGTGAAAATACTTGTATTTTTATTACGCTCAATCTTAGTTTTGCAGTGATGATCTTAAGTTCTGATAAATGCCTGATCAAAATAAAGAAAAGCAAATACTAAAAAAAAAAAAGGATTGGGGTACACAGGTGGTTCAGAGCTAGAATGCTTGTCTTCACCTTCCATGCAGGAGACCCGGGTTCAATTCCTGGACCATGCACCTCCCCCCAAAAAAGAAGATTAAGATCAATAGTGTCTTGCAATGAGGATATAAATAACTATACCATATGTTTATTATGGGGATATTGCAAATAATGTAAATAAAAAAGACCACATGCTTGAGTCTCAGTGAATGTTCACTAGTTGGTAGCAATTATTTTTAATATTAGCTTATTATTGTCATTGGTACTACAAATAATTTATCAGATTTAACACAATTTAATTTACAGAGTGCTTTCAAGGAAATCATCTTGCATTATTTCTATATCTACCCTACAAAATTGGCTATCTTTATTTTAAATATAAGGAAACAAAAAATGCCTTCAATTTAAGTGACTTTTCAAAGATCAGAGGCATAGTGATTAAGAAAGAGGAAATATATAACACTATCATGGCCTCTAATTGCAGCTATGATTTGAACTTTTAGGAAGCCACTCCCCTACTGTGTTGGTTTGAAAGGATGTATGTATCCTAGAAAAGCCATGTTTAAATCCTAATTCCATTTTGTAAAGGCAGCCATTTCTTCTAATCCCTATTCAGTACTGTATGTTTGAATCTGTAATTAGATCATCTCCCTGGAGATCTGACTCAATCAAGAGTGGTTGTTAAACTGGATTAGGTTGGAGACGTGTCTCCATCCATTCAGGTGGGTCTTGATTAGTTTATTGGAATTCTATAAAAGAGAAGATATTTTGGAGAATGAGAGAGATTTGGAGAGAGCAGAGAATGCTCCAGCACCATGAAACAGAGTCCACCAGCCAGCGACCTTTGGAGATGAAGAAGGAAAACATCCCCTGGGGAGCTTCATGAAACAAGAAGCTAGGAGAGGAAGCTAGCAGATGATGCTGTGTTCATCATGTGCCTTCTCACTTGAGAGAGAATTCCTGAACTTCATCAGCCTTCTTGAACCAAGGTATCTTTCCCTGGATGCCTTTAATTGGACATTTCCATAGACTTGTTTTAATTGGGACATTTTCTCAGCCTTAAAACTGTAAACTAACAATTTATTAAATTCCCCTGTTTAAAAGCCTTCCATTTAGGGCATATTGCATTCTGGAAGCTAGCAAACTGTATTTGGCTACTAAAAACAATTAGGAAAACTGTGTCTCACAGGCACATAGATATTTTAAGATACCAAGGGGTTAACACGAAATACAGAGTCTGAGGATCCCAGAGAGAAGAGGAACATATTTAGGTGAGCCTCACCTTCTATGTGACCTTTACCCTCAAGGCATTTGATGGTTACCAAACTTCTCTGGGCTAGAGGCTACAAAGCTAAGTAAAGTCTATTACAAAAAAGCAAAAAAACAGTCAAAACTTTTGACTACCTTATAGGATTATAGAGATAAAACTAGAATCCAGAGTTCCCAAGGAAACAGTACCAAAGAAGGGAGGAAGAACAGAGAAAAGAGTTCAATGCACTACAACACACTTCCCTGGAGGCATTTTTCCACACTTTCATAAATACAGCATTGGGAGAGGCTCAAAAACAAGGAGAAACCAGACACCAAGAGGATAAGAAGCTGCACAGAGCTTTTGACAGCCTCACAAAACTATGTACACAAAGATACATAGGGCTAAAAAGAATGAAGAGACGTTATGTAAACATCCAGGCTCATAACTGGGATTCTTAAAGGGCTTTAAATTGAGAGTAAGAGCAAATCAGAAATTGATCAGGCATTAAAGCACAGAAACCCAACCCCTCCTCAGATAAGAGTTTCACAGTCTGTCCCATCTCTAACCGTCTAACAACAAATTAAGCAATCCAGATAGGTATATAGTATGAGCCAGCATCTCTATGACTTATTTATATACAATGTCTAAGACTCAATTACAAATGAACATTCTCACCAAACAGTTTCAAGAAAAAATAAAAGATACATGAAAGAATAAAGAAATAGACTCACAGCTGGTCAGATATTTAAGACAGCAAGAAGGGACTTTAAATTTTCTAGGATGTATATATTCAAGAAAGTAGATGGCAGGATATAAAATTTTATCAGATAGCAGGAAACAATAAAAAAATAATAATTATAAAACTAACAGCTTCTGCTTCAGATCAACTTAGACTGACATGACTTAGATTTGCCCTCCTACCTGAAGCAAATAAAAAAACTAGACAATATATATGAAAAAAAAAACAGATTTTCAAGGTATTGGACATAAGACAATAGAGGTAAGTGACCCTGAAGACTCAGCAATAAATGCAATAGAAGCCCTATGATTGCCCATATTACTTCTTCTAGAGAGATTCCAAGCTACAGTTCAGACAGAATAAACCCAGGAAGAGCCTGGGAGACTCTCTGAGTTGGTAAAATAAGACTGAGTGCAGGGAGGTCAAAGAGATTATAGTTTTCAGGAAAGAGTACCAGAAAAAGCTATGCCAAGAGAATATTTTGGGCAAGATGTGGGTATCTGCAGATGACCCACCTTGAAAATTCAGTAGACTACTGATAAGCATGTGCACATGAAAAAACTATCCAAGTTCTGTGAGGGAGCCACCTGAAAAGATAGGAGAGAGGAGTACTTGGCTTGCACAGGGCTGGGCACAGAACCTGTTCCCACCAGACTGGCTGACATTCATCATAATTCACAAGGTACTAGATAGATTCAGCAGGTCTGCTAAACAGTGGAGAATAATCTACCCTAGGACAAAGGCTGCTCTGACTGCAACTAACACATCTAAAAAGCAAGACCCAAAAGGATTAAAAATAAATAAAGTAGCTGTATTTTCCTCAAAAAAAGATCCATAATGTTTTAAGAAACACAAAAATATCCAGCATTCCATCAAAAACTACAGCATGCAAATAAGCAGGAAAAATGAAGGACAAAATAATCAATATAAAATAATCTAGAATTGACAGATGTTAAAGTTATCAAATAAACACATAAAAACATTATAAATGTATTGCATACATTCAAAATAGTGAAAGAAAGACTGAATGTGTTAAGTACAGACATGAAAGATAGAAAAATTGAACTTCTAGAAATTAAAAAGTCATCAGTGATAAGAAAATAAATTGGATGGAATTAATATAAAATTAGATTAGACATTGAAGGAGAAAAAATTAGTGAACTTCAAAACAAAGACATAGAAACTCAACAAATGAAACAGAGAGAGTTAAAGAATCTTTAAAAAAAAATTTTAAAGTTAACAAGGACTGCATTAGTAAATAGTAGTGCAATTTATTTGAAGTCCCTGCAAAAGATGGGGTATGGGATGTTTGAAGAAATAAACTTAATGAAAATTATAAACCCATAATAATAATGTGCTCAGCAAACACCAAGCACAAGAAACATGAAGAAAATCAAAACCAAGGCACATAATCAAATTTCTCAAGCCCAGTGAACCTTAAAACACCAAAGATAGGGCAAAGACATGCTATTATAGTAGAGCAAAGGAAAGATGGTGTATTTCTCATCAAAAACAAATCAAGGAAGAAGATAATGAAGCAATATCTCAAAAATACTGAAAGAAAACAAAACAAAACAAACACTGATAGCCTAGAATTTTATAATCATTGAAAATAAGTTTCAAAAGGAAGGTAAAATAATGACTTTTTCAGAAAGACACAAGGTGAAAGAATTATCAGTAGCAGACATATTCTACAAGAAATACTTTTGAAAACTCGATACCAGATGATATATGAACATTGAAAAAGGAAGAAAAAACACTAGAAATGATAATTATGTGTTTAAATGTATACGACATTTTACTATTATTTAAATATTTTAAAATATAATTGACCAGTTAACAAAAGTAATAGCTATGTGATCATGTCATGTATAATGTACATGAAAACAAAAATGTAGGGCAGTGATAACACAAATACTGAGATGGGAGAAATGAAAGTACACTGTTGTAAAATTATTATGCAGTATATGATGTATCATAATATCATTTGATGAAAGAAGTTGAGAGATGCAGTAAAAATCCAAAAGCAGCAAACAAAATGATAAAGCAAAAAGTTTTATATGAAAATTCAATAAATTAAATAAATTCATATTAAATAAAAACACTCAATTCATTCCAAATAAGGCAGGAAAAGTGAAAAAAAAGTATGATATATGACTTTGTCAGTTTGAAACTATTATATATACCAGAAAATTCATGTTTTAATTTTGATCCAATCTTGTGGGGCCAGATCAATTTATTGTTTAGGGTGAAAAAGTTTGGATTGTTTCCATGGAGACTAACTCACTCAAAGGTGGGTATGAGTTTTTTGTTTTTTTATACCTTCTTTTTTTTTATTAATTAAAGAAAAAAAGAAATTAACACAACATTTAGAAATCATTCCATTCTACATATGCAATCATTAATTCTTAACATCATCACATAGATGCGTGATCATCATTTCTAAGTACATTTGCATCGATTTAGGAAAAGAACTAGCAAAACAACAGAAAAAGATATAGAATGTTAATATAGAGAAAAAATAAAAATAATAATAATAATAATAAAAAGAAAAGGAAAAAGAAAGAAAAAAAACAAATGACACAAACAAACAAACAGACAAACAAAAAAAACTATAGCTCAGATGCAGCTTCATTCAGTGTTTTAACATAATTACATTACAATTAGGTATTATTCTGCTGTCCATTTTTGAGTTTTTGTATCTACTCCTGTTGCACAGTCTGAATCCCTTCAGCTCCAATTACCCATTATCTTACCCTGTTTCTAACTCCTGCTGTTCTCTGTTACCAATGACATATTCCAAGTTTATTCTCGAATGTCGGTTCACATCAGTGGGACCATACAGTATTTGTCCTTTAGTTTTTGGCTAGACTCACTCAGCATAATGTTCTCTAGGTCCATCCATGTTATTACATGCTTCATAAGTTTATTCTGTCTTAAAGCTGCATAATATTCCATCGTATGTATATACCACAGTTTGTTTAGCCACTCGTCTGTTGATGGACATTTTGGCTGTTTCCATCTCTTTGCAATTATAAATAATGCTGCTATAAACATTGGTGTGCAAATGTCCGTTTGTGTCTTTGCCCTTAAGTCCTTTGAGTAGATACCTAGCAATGGTATTGCTGGGTCGTAGGGCAATTCTATATTCAGCTTTTTGAGGAACCGCCAAACTGCCTTCCACAGTGGTTGCACCATTTGACATTCCCACCAACAGTGGATAAGTGTGCCTCTTTCTCCGCATCCTCTCCAGCACTTGTCATTTTCTGTTTTGTTGATAATGGCCATTCTGGTGGGTGTGAGATGATATCTCATTGTGGTTTTGATTTGCATTTCTCTAATGGCCAGGGACATTGAGCATCTCTTCATGTGCCTTTTGGCCATTTGTATTTCCTCTTCTGAGAGGTGTCTGTTCAAGTCTTTTTCCCATTTTGTAATTGGGTTGGCTGTCTTTTTGTTGTTGAGTTGAACAATCTCTTTATAAATTCTGGATACTAGACCTTTATCTGATATGTCATTTCCAAATATTGTCTTCCATTGTGTAGGCTGTCTTTCTACTTTCTTGATGAAGTTCTTTGATGCACAAAAGTGTTTAATTTTGAGGAGCTCCCATTTATTTATTTATTTCTTCAGTGTTCTTGCTTTAGGTTTAAGGTCCATAAAACCGCCTCCAATTGTAAGTTTCATAAGATATCTCCCTACCTTTTCCCCTAACTGTATTATGGTCTTAGACCTAATGTTTAGATCTTTGATCCATTTTGAGTTAACTTTTGTATAGGGTGTGAGATACGGGTCCTCTTTCATTCTTTTGCATATGGATATCCAGTTCTCTAGGCACCATTTATTGAAGAGACTGTTCTGTCCCAGGTGAGTTGGCTTGACTGCCTTATCAAAGATCAAATGTCCATAGATGAGAGGGTCTATATCTGAGCACTCTATTCGATTCCATTGGTCGATATTTCTGTCTTTATGCCAGTACCATGCTGTTTTGACCACTGTGGCTTCATAATATGCCTTAAAGTCAGGCAGTGCAAGACCTCCAGCTTCGTTTTTTTTCCTCAAGATACTTTAAGCAATTCGGGGTACCCTGCCCTTCCAGATAAATTTGCTTATTGGTTTTTCTATTTCTGAAAAATAAGTTGTTGGGATTTTGAATGGTATTGCATTGAATCTGTAGATCAATTTAGGTAGGATTGACATCTTAACTATATTTAGTCTTCCAATCCATGAATACGGTATTCCCTTCCATCTATTTAGGTCTTCTGTGATTTCTTTTAACAGTTTTTTGTAGTTTTTTTGTATAGGTTTTTTGTCTCTTTAGTTAAATTTATTCCTAGGTATTTTATTCTTTTAGCTGCAATTGTAAATGGAATTCGTTTCTTGATTTCCCCCTCAGCTTGTTCATTGTTAGTGTATAGAAATGCTACAGATTTTTGAATGTTGATCTTGTAACCTGCTACTTTGCTGTACTCATTTATTAGCTCTAGCAGTTTTGTTGTGGATTTTTCCAGGTTTTCGACGTATAATATCATATCGTCTGCAAACAGTGATAGCTTTACTTCTTCCTTTCCAATTTTGATGCCTTGTATTTCTTTTTCTTGTCTAATTGCTCGGGCTAGAACCTCCAACATGATGTTGAATAATAGTGGTGATAATGGACATCCTTGTCTTGTTCCTGATCTTAGGGGGAAAGTTTTCAATTTTTCCCCATTGAGGATGATATTAGCTGTGGGTTTTTCATATATTCCCTCTATCATTTTAAGGAAGTTCCCTTGTATTCCTATCTTTTGAAGTGTTTTCAACAGGAAAGGATGTTGAATCTTGTCAAATGCCTTCTCTACATCAATTGAGATGATCATGTGATTTTTCTGCTTTGATTTGTTGATATGGTGTATTACATTAATTGATTTTCTTATGTTGAAACATCCTTGCATAACTGGGATGAATCCTACTTGGTCATGATGTACAATTCTTTTAATGTGTTGTTGGATATGATTTGCTAGAATTTTATTGAGGATTTTTGCATCTATATTCATTAGAGAGATTGGTCTATAGTTTTCTTTTTTTGTAATATCTTTGCCTGGTTTTGGTATGAAGGTGATGTTGGCTTCATAGAATGAATTAGGTAGTTTTCCCTCCACTTTGATTTTTTGGAAGAGTTTGAGGAGAGTTGGTACTAATTCTTTCTGGAATGTTTGGTAGAATTCACATGTGAAGCCGTCTGGTACTCGAATTTTCTTTTTAGGAAGCTTTTGAATGGCTGATTCAATTTCTTTGCTTGTGATTGGTTTGTTGAGGTCATCTATGTCTTCTTGAGTCAAAGTTGGTTGTTCATGTCTTTCCAGGAACCCGTCCATTTCATGTAAATTGTTGTATTTATTAGCATAAAGTTGTTCATAGTATCCTGTTATTACCTCCTTTATTTCTGTCAGGTCAGTAGTTATGTCTCCTCTTCCATTTCTGATCTTATTTATTTGCATCCTCTCTCTTCTTCTTTTTGTCAATCTTGCTAAGGGCCCATCAATCTTATTGATTTTCTCATAGAACCAACTTCTGGTCTTATTGATTTTCTCTATTGTTTTCATGTTCTCAGTTTCATTTATTTCTGCTCTAATCTTTGTTATTTCTTTCCTTTTGCTTGCTTTGGGGTTAGTTTGCTGTTCTTTCTCCAGTTCTTCCAAGTCAACAGTTAATTCCTGCATTTTTGCCTTCTTCTTTTCTGATATAGGCATTTAGGGCAATAAATTTCCCTCTTAGCACTGCCTTTGCTGCGTCCCATAAGTTTTGATATGTTGTGTTTTCATTTTCATTCACCTTGAGATATTTACTAATTTCTCTTGCAATTTCTTCTTTGACCCACTTGTTGTTTAAGAGTGTGTTGTTGAGCCTCCACGTATTTGTGAATTTTCTGGCACTCCGCCTATTATTGATTTCCAACTTCATTCCCTTATGATCCGAGAAAGTGTTGTGTATGATTTCAATCTTTTTAAATTTGTTAAGACTTGCTTTGTGACCCAGCATATGGTCTATCTTTGAGAATGATCCATGAGCACTTGAGAAAAAGGTGTATCCTGCTGTTGTGGGATATAATGTCCTATAGATGTCTATTAAGTCTATCTCATTTATAGTAATATTCAGATTCTCTATTTCTTTATTGATCCTCTGTCTAGACGTTCTGTCCATTGATGAGAGTGGTGAATTGAAGTCTCCAACTATTATGGTATATGTGTCTATTTCCCTTTTCAGTGTTTGCAGTGTATTCCTCATGTATTTTGGGGCATTCTGGTTCGGTGCATAAATATTTATGATTGTTATGTCTTCTCGTTTAATTGTTCCTTTTATTAGTAGATAGTGTCCTTCTTTGTCTCTTTTAACTGTTTTACATTTGAAGTCTAATTTGTTGGATATTAGTATAGCTACTCCTGCTCTTTTCTGGTTGTTATTTGCATGAAATATCTTTTCCCAACCTTTCACTTTCAACCTTTGTTTATCTTTGGGTCTAAGATGTGTTTCCTGTAGACAGCATACAGAAGGATCCTATTTTTTAATCCATTCTGCCAGTCTATGTCTTTTGATTGGGGAATTCAGTCCATTAATATTTAGTGTTATTACTGTTTGGATAATATTTTCCTCTACCGTTTTGCCTTTTGTATTATATATATCATATCTGATTTTCCTTCTTTCTGCACTCTTCTCCATACCTCTCTCTTCTGTCTTTTCGTATCTGACTCTAGTGCTCCCTTTAGTATTTCTTCAGAGCTGGTCTCTTGGTCACAAATTCTCTCAGTGACTTTTTGTCTGAAAATGTTTTAATTTCTCCCTCATTTTTGAAGGATAATTTTGCTGAATATAGGAGTCTTGGTTGGCAGTTTTTCTCTTTTAGAATTTTAAATATATCATCCCACTGTCTTCTAGCTTCCACGGTTTCTGCTGAGAAATCTACACATAGTCTTATTGGGTTTCCCTTGTATGTGATGGATTGTTTTTCTCTTGCTGCTTTCAAGATCCTCTCTTTCTCTTTGACCTCTGACATTCTAACTAGTAAGTGTCTTGGAGAACGCCTATTTGGGTCTATTCTCTTTGGGGTTCGCTGCACTTCTTAGATCTGTAATTTTAGGTCTTTCATAAGAGTTGGGAAATTTTCAGTGAAAATTTCTTCCATTAGTTTTTCTCCTCCTTTTCCCTTCTCTTCTCCTTCTGGGACACCCAGAACATGTATATTTGTGTGGTTCATATTGTCCTTGATTTCCCTGATACCCTGTTCAAATTTTTCCATTCTTTTCCCGATAGTTTCTGTTTCTTTTTGGAATTCAGATGTTCCATATTCCAATTCACTAATTCTAGCTTCTGTCTCTTTAAATTCACCATTGTAGGTATCCATTGTTTTTTCCATCTTTTCTACTTTGTCCTTCACTCCTGTAAGTTCTGTGATTTGTTTTTTTCAGTTTTTCTATTTCTTCTTTTCGTTCAGCCCATGTCTTCTTCATGTCCTCCCTCAATTTATTGATTTGGTTTTTGAAGAGGTTTTCCATTTCTGCTCGTATATTCAGCATTAGTTGTCTCAGCTCCTGTATCTCATTTGAACTATTGGTTTGCTCCTTTGACTGGGCCATATTTTCAATTTTCCAAGTGTGATCCTTTATCTTCTGCTGGTGTCTGGGCATTTGATCAGATTTCCATGGGTGTGGGACCCAGCAGGTTGAAAGATTTTTCTGTGAAATCTCTGGGCTCTGTTTTTCTTATCTTGCCCAGTAGGTGGTACTCGTGGCGCTCGTCTGTCTGCGGGTCCCACCAGTAAAAGATGCTGTGCCTTCTTTAACTTTGGGAAATTCTCGCTGTAGGGGAGGGTTGCCGGCCTCCGCGGCTTGGGGGAGCGCCTGTCCAAATTTCCCAGCTGGCCTGGGGCGCCCAGCGTGGCGGGGGGGCACCGGCCGCCACAGCTTGGGGGAGTGCCTATCCACCGTTCCCAGCCAGACCCGGAAGCCACGTGTTTGGAAGGGATCCCGGTCGCCGGTCTCCACAGTTTGGGGGATCGCCAATCCAATTCTCCCAGCTGGTCCGGGGGGGCCGCGCATGGGGGGTGGTGCCAGCCGCCGCAGCTTGAGGGGATCGCCTGTCCAATTCTCCCAGCCGGCCCGGGAAGGAGGGAGGGAGGGACTCCGGCCGCCTGCCGCCCCAGCCCGGGGAAGCACGCGCCCCTCGGCGATCTCACCGCAGCGGGTTCTCCCAGCCAGTCAGCCGTTCCAGAATGGGGTACACTGTCTTCTTGGTCTCTGTCATGGCTCTGGGAGCTGTTCTGTATCGTTTCTACTTCCCTAGTAGCTGTTCTGGAGGAGGAACTAAGACCCGCGCATCTTACTAAGCCGCCATCTTCTCCAGAAGTCTCTGGGTATGAGTTTTTGATTAGATTATTTCCATGGAGATGTAACACACCCATTTGTGGGTATGACTTTTGAATAGATGGAGATGTGACTCCACCCATTCAAAGTGGATTTTGATTAGTTTACTGAATCTTTTAAAAGAGGAAATATTTTGGAGGAAGCTTAGATGCTTGGAGTGCTGACAGAGCAAGCAGATGCACATGAGACCCAGACACTTGTAGATGCAGAAAGCAAATGCCCCCCCAGGGAAAGTGCTTGAAACTAGAAGCTAGGAACCCCAGCAGACATGCCAGCCATGCACCTTTCCAGCTGACAGAGGTGTTTGAGACCCATAGGCCTGTCTTGAATTAAGGTAATTTTATCTAGATGCCTTAGTTTGGACATTTTTATGGCCTTAAAATTGTAAACTTGCAACTTAATAACTCCTTATTTAAAAGGCATTTTTCACTGGTATATTACATTACCACAGCATCAACAAATGAACACAATGACCAAATGGAATTTATCCCATTAACGCAAAATTGTTCTACCACTTGAAAACCAATCAAAATAATTCAAAACTAAAAAAGAAAAATTATATCATATCAATAAGCCCAGAAAAATCACTTGGGAAAAAAAAAAAACCCACCCAATCTTCATAAAAACCCTCTGCCAACCAGGAATAGATGAATAGTAGCCTTAATTTGGTAAAGAACAACTACAAAAATTTTAGAATTAAAATAATTCTTAAAGGTGAAATACTGAATGGTTTCTTCCCAAAATTAGGGATAAGGCAAAGATGTTTACCTTTAGCCTGTCTATTCATCATTGCACTGGAAATCTACCAGTCGATAAGGCAAGAAAAAGTAAGAAGAGCCATCCAAATTGGAAAGGAAGAAGAAAACAATCACAGATGACATCATTGTTTAGGTTGAAAATCCAATGAAATCTACAAAGGAGATTAGAGATAAAAAGTAATTTTTGCAAGTTTACATGATACAATACCAATACAAAAATGAATTTTTTTAAAAAAATTAACAAAACATTCTGAAATTTTGAAAGTATAATTTGCCATCTAAGATAGCATCAATAACTAAGAAATATCAAGATATAAATCTTATAAAAACTGTGTAAGATCTGTAAACAGTAAAATCTATAAAACATTGATGAGAAAAATTTCAAAAGATGGAAATAAATTGAAAAATAAATTGTGCTCATAGTCCAATATTGTCAAGGTGTCAATTCTCCCCCAAATTGATCAACAGATTCAATTCTAATATGATCAAAATCTCTATGGACTTTTTATGCAAAAATTGTCAAACTGATTCTACAATTTATATGGAAATGCAAAGGGCTTAAAATATCTAATACAACTTTGAAAGGATGAGCAAAATTTGAGGGTTAACACAACCTGATTTGAAATTAGTTATTAAGACAGTATTTATGGTAAGACAGAGAAATAGATCAGCGGAACGGAAAGAGAAGCACTCAAAAATGGGCAAATCATTTTTGTTACAGATGTGAAAGCAATTCATTGGAGAAAGGATAGTCCTTTCAACAATTGCTGCTGAAACTATTAGATATTCACCCATTAAAAAATAACTTCAACTATATACAAAAATGAACTCAAAATAGATTATTGACATAGATGTAAAACCTAAATCTATAAAGCCTCTAAAGACAATATAGGAGAAAATATTTGTTTCCTTCGGTAATGTAATTATTCTTTCAATACAACACAAAAAGCACAGTCCATAAAAGAAAAAATTTGATAAATTGAACTTTGGCACGTTTAAAACTTCTGTTTTTTAGTGTTGAGCATGAAAAGAGAAGCCACAGAGTGGGAAAAATATTTGCACTTCACATATTCGATATGTAATGAACTCGCAAATTTAAAAAGTAGGAAAACATACAAAGCAATAAAAAGCATGATCTAGTGTTTAGCTAGCTATTTCACCAAAGAAGATAAAAAATGTCAAATAAGCATATGAAAATTTGTATGATATCATTAGTCATTAGGGAAGTGCAAAATAAAACGATAATGTGATGCAGTCCATACTCATAACAATATTAAAATTAAAAATACTGATCATACCAAGTGCCCTGGCTTGGGGTTATGTACCCAAGAAAAACATGTTCTTAACCTTTTTCCATTTCTGTGGGTGTGAGAACATTGCAAACAAAACCTTCTAATGTGGTTAATTTTAGCTAAGGTGTGACCAGTGGGATCAAGATGGGTCTTAATCAATCACAGGGCCTTAGAGAGAAGGCCACAGAGAGAAGCTATCGGATGCAGTCAAAAGCAGGAAGTCAACAGAATCCTGGAAGAGAAAGGAACAGATGCCACCATGAGCATTACCTTATAACAGAGAAGCCAAGGAACCCAAAGATTGCCTCACAGCCAGAAGATACCAACCTGGGAGGAAGCAAGCATTCTAGCCTCTGAAACTGTGAGACAATTAATTCTTGTTGTTAAGAACCTATTCTATGGTATTTGTTTTAGCAGCCAGGAATCTAAGACCAAGGATGCTGAGGAACTGAATCTCTCATTTAGGGTTGGCAGGGATGTAAAATGCTACAACCACTTTGTAAATAATAAAGCAATTTCTTAAAATGTTAGCCATATACCCACAACATGATTCAGCTATGCCACCCCCACATATTTACCCATGATTTATAAAAGCATATGTTCATGTGAAGACTTGTACTCAATATTCACAGCAGCTTTATTTATAATAGCTAAAACTATGTGTTCATAAGTGGTGAATAGACAAACAATGGGTGTATCTATACAATGAAATACTGTTAAGCACAGAAAAAGCAACGAACTAATGATTATACAATAGCAAAATATTTGTGATGAGTGAAAGCAGCCAGACAAAAAACATATATACTGTATGGTTCATTATTCAAATTTCTAGAAATTGCAAACTGATGCAGTGTGACAGAAAGCAGATCAATGGTTGCTTCAAGATGGGAAGATAGGGTACATAAGAAAGAATTACTAAGAACACAAGAAAATCTGAAGGGAAAGGATAGGTCTGTTTCTTTCTTGATTTTGGTGACAGGTTTGTGGATGTATACTTTGATTTTTGATAACAGTTTCATGGATGTATACTTACATCAAAACTTATTAAACTACATTTTACGTAAGTGCAATTTAATGTATGTCAATGATCTCTCAATAGATTTTTAAATGATAAAAAAACAGAGAAATTATGGCATTCCAAACTATAAAACTGCATTTAAAAGCACAATAGATGTGTTTAACTTCAGATTAGATACAAAGATAACAAAAAGTGTCAGAAGACTACCTGTAAACTGAAGTATAAACACTTAAAAGAAAGGAAGATTCTAAAAGACAGAATTGATGATCTTGTAGATGGTGAGAAGTTGAAAAATATGAACAATTATTTTTTTAATAATTAGAATTTAGGTTGAAAAGAAATAATGGCTGAGAATTCTTCAAAACTGAGCAAAATTAATGAAGTCACAAATTTTAAAAATGTTATAAGCTCTAAGCAGGATGTAATTAAAGGAAATTATGTCTAAGCACATCTAAATAATATTGATGAAGATCAAAAAACAAAGAGAAAGAAAAAGTATTAAAAAAAAGCTAGAGAATTTTATTACATACTACATTCAAAGGGGCAATAGTAAAACCAAAATATAAATTCCATCAGAATGAAATTTATCAAGGTGTCAATTTATCAAGGAAGCCAAAAGAAAATGGAATATAATTACTAAATTCATAAAGGAAAAGAACTGCAGCTATAAGAACAAAAATTATAAATAAATATATTTACATGTATGTATGCATTAATATCATTACTATATATGTTAATCTATATATATAATTAATAAAATGGATATAAAATAGCACACATAGCAATATCAGAATTTCTATACTTTATATTTACTCTTTGCAATTTGCCAAATTGATCATGTGCTGTGGTAAAACAATTCCCAACAAATTTCCACAGAGAAATTAAAATTTAAAATGTACCTAAAATAAATAGCTATAAAATTTCCATCAATCTGAAAATTAATACACTTATAAATAACAGAGTGGGAGGATATATTTCAAAATATATAACATATGGAGGATTTATATTCAAGAGATATGAAGAAATATATAAATAGACAACCCAACAGAAAAAAATGGGCAAATACTTCACAAACAGGATATCCAAATGTCTAATAAACACATGAAAACGTGTTTGATCTCACCGGTCAGCAGGGAAATGAAAATTAAAATGAAGACATGATGCCCTACACCCAGGAATAACTAAAATGAAGACATCTGTTTAGATTAAATCTTGGTGAGAATGTGAGATCTGTAATGGATTGCTGGTGGAGGAAAAAAAGTGGCATTACCCTACTAAGTTTGAAAATATACATATTCTCTAACCCTGAATTGCCTTCCTTAAATATATCACCTACCTAAATATGTAAATATGTTCAACAAAATACATTGTACCAGGGTGTTCATTAAAAAAGACTAGTTGTAAAAGCCAAAGACTGTATACAAATTGGATTTCCATCTGCTATTGATTGGATAATTAAATTATGGAATATTTATAAGAAATAACTTTCATTAAATGCAATAACATGCAAAAATATGAATAAATCTAACAAACATACTAGGTGAAATAAAATATCATTAATGTATTCATAATATATGATTCTCTTTATATAATGTCACAGCAAAGCCAATCAATGTTGAGAGAAGACAGCATAGGGGTTACCTTTGGGTAAGGAAGGTAATGATTGGCAGGGCCCAAGTTAGGTTTATGAGTAGCTGGTAGTATTCTTTTTGTTTTCTTATCAAAATCATGGGAGTATGTTAAATTTGTCAGAATGCATTGAGCTGAATATTTGGGATTGTGCAGCTTACTATATATGTTAAGCATCATTGGACAGTTTATTCAAAATAATAACTATATTTTCTGGCTTCATGTCCCATCACCTTTTCCTTATCTTATGTTGTCTCGAAGTTCATAAGTAGATATGGCCTAAATGCAGAAATGATGGGTTATCATTAACAGATGCTAATTCATGGCTTATTCTCTGAGTCTGTTTTACTTAGAGTGTCAACAGTAAATTTCCCTATATGATGTGGTACCTGTCTCTTAGAGCTTAGCGCCAAGTTGGTAAGTGTTCTGTAAAATAGCAACCAGTGAAAATAAACATTTCAAACAGTGAAAGCACTGTTTGCATATATGGGATTGCATATATGGGTAATCGCATATATGGGATTAGTAGTATCATATAAAGTTAAAGAAGATTTTAAAGAGAAAAAGGAAACATTTTTGGGGAAGAAAAATTTATAGCTTAAGATATTTACCCTAAAGTTGATTATCACTGCCATACCCAAATAGAATTGCAATTCTTTATAAGACTTTTATATACACCCAAAAAATAATTTACTAGTTAAATGCCAGATTATTTCTCATTTGCTAAATAGCCCTTCAAAAAACAACATTGTATAAAAACTAATAGCACACAATGTCAAGTGATTGTAATTATCAATATGCTTTACTTAATATTTAGATAAGAGGAAATTGCCCTTTAAATAAAAACCAAGTCTGTAATTGCAACAGTAATTGCATATTAATTGCATACAAATGGATTATTAAAACATGGATTGATGCTGTACAATTACATGAAATAAAAGCATATCAAAAAAGTAATGGAAATTTGCACACATTTATGAGATGCCTGGGCTTAACTGGTGCAATGCTATCGAACCTGCAATTGTAGTGACAATTGTGGAGTACACAATAATCAGAAACCTGGTGTGTGGGGAAAACTTGGGCTTTATTTGTAATCTAGCAAGATGAGGTATATTAAGGATGAATGGGCTTTTATCGTAACCTTAAAACTCAAAAAAGTGCTTTCTGATGCCTCTTGAAATCAGCTGTCCCAGGGAAGGTCATAATGGTCAGAATTTTGGTCATTAAAGAGTTGAAAACGTGCAGAAATGGAAACACATTTTACAGCTACATTTCATGCTGTGAATCTTCCTAGAAACCATGTTTCCAAGGTTTCCAAAGGGTGTTTAAATCAAATCTAATGATTCTCTAACAATTTAGATCATAGTCATTAGAGTCAACACTTCCAATAATATTTAGAAAAACATTGAATATGTTTCAGTGCTATGAAGTTTAGGAATACTATATGTGTGTTATTTTACCAATAACAAAATTTACCAGAAATGAAAAAAATCCCTTTAACCCACCATTCCAGACAAAATGCTCACATAAAAATGAAAACAGATGACATATTTGAAAGACATATGAAAACTTTAAGGTGCTATGTGATTGTGTATATGTGGGATTAATTATAATTTTCCCATACTTAGCAATGTAGTATTTCAGAGCAGGAAGGACTTTGAGAAATTTCCTTGTTAAAAGTCAAAATTTTACAAATGAAGAGAGTAATGGCCATATTGGAGAACCCACTTGTCCAAAGCTTCACAACTTCTTAGTGACAGATGGAAGGCCAAAATCTGGGACCCTAATGGTAACTCTGATCTTCTCCCTACACCAAATCAAATATCTGTTGTTGGTTTATGAGTGGAGCTCATAGTAGTTTCTTTACATGTATTTATTAGCAAGGGAAGCACAGATTCTCACTCTTGAGCAGATACTTCTAGTACATCTTTCTATGCCTCCCCTGCTTTCTGTTCTTAACCCTGCCAACCTGGCCTTCTCACTGAGTAAAGAAGCCCCTGAAGGCTTTAGAGAAAACACATGCCTTTAAGCTGGGTTGCAAACATCTGTAGCCTTAACTCTAATTTATTACATATTATAACACCAATAAATATCCTAAATTGCTGTCATTCAGATTGATGTTTGTGTTCTCTACATCCTTGCTACTCAAAATACAGTACTTGAACTTATGGCATTGACATCGCCTGGTCGTTTGTTAGAAATGCAACATACCAAGCTCCACCTCAGACCTACTGGGTCAGAACCTTCATTTTTAAAAGATCTCCATGACATTTGGATACACATTAGACATTTGGCAGACACTGATCCATATTACCACAGGGGCTAGCGCTACTCGGTGGGGATTTGATCCTGTACTCGGGCATGGACAGATCAAAGAAAGGGAAGAAGAGCTTCATTAGCAAAGGGGAGATGTCAGGTAAGTGAGGTCAGTCTGAAGAGGGAGCTTCTGCCTGTCTGCAAGACACCGTGCTTGTTGGGAGTGAGGAGCAACCCTGGTGAAGAAGAGAACTTCCTACTCCAATGAAGACACGCTTTAGAGTAGATCTGAGATGAAAACAAGATTCAGCATCTTTAGGGAAGTCTTAAGAAGTTTGGGGACTTTTAAGGTTAGCACAGAGAAGCAGAAGGCTGTTTAAGTTTTCCCACATAGCCTCAGGGAAAGGGCCTTGGGAGAACAGTCATTCATACACTAACATGGCCCTTGAATTCTTTGTATCTGATACACTCACAATATTTGAAGAAACTAACCCATTTCCAATTTCTTATTGTGGTAAGTTTGCTCATATTTCAAATACGATCAGGTTCTGAAAGAGTATAGCTGTCATTTTGTTTGGTACTGCTAATAGAGCCCCTTGTATTCCTCCTTCATAGCATTCCACATGCTTCTAGTGACTTAATTATGAATGGGAATCATTTGAAGTCTTCCTGCCTATTTTGACTGACAATCCCATGAAGTCACTGACACTGCTGGTAGTTTTAACCCCCATGTTCCCCGCAGACTATTGGGAACCTGGTAAGGATGCAACTGATATCTGTTGATGGGCAGGGGTTAAATGGTTCTTACATAGGAGGAGAGCACCAAGGCAGAATTATAATAGAGGCTTGAGAAACTACAGAAAAAACAAGAGAAGGTTGAGGAGAGGTGACCAAAATGGAGTGGAGTGAAGAAGAGCTTTCAAGAACAGACATAGGCATGTCCTGCCCAGCTCACAAGGGGTAACACATATAGAAAGTGTTTAATAATTGCCCTGCCACCACAATGGTGACCTCTCTGTGCACTTACTAGATACGATTTAAATTATTTGCTTATTATTATTTTGGCTGTCATTTGATGATTTTATGTTACAAACTATTGGACAGGGTATTAACAGACTTAAAAAGAAAAAAAAAAGTCCTTGAACAGGATGAACAAATTACCTGACAAGTAAATGAATTGATACCAATCCCAAGTAATTAAATACAGCATTAATTATTCATATTGCTACAGATTACTTGGGGAATAGGTAAATATATGTACTACTATTAACGATTTTAATTATCAACACAGTAACATATAGTGAATTCTGAAAATTTTTATCATTAGATACTCCTTTCTGTCATATTTAAAAGCCTTTTAAATATGGAAAGCCATCTCCTTTCTCCATGCCATCTTAATTTCTTTTTTAATAGTCTCCTGTTCTTGAGTATATATTCTCTGAAGATCAATATTCATAGGATTTTGAAGTTGCTGCTATGTTGGTTGTTTCTTTCTGCTGCCTAGCTTCCTATTTCTTTGAAATTCCTCATTTTTCTTCATTATTTTCATCTCTGTCACTGATATTAGAGGTTTTCTTGCTCAGATACCTGCTGATCCATGGCTGTCCACTCAGATTTCAGGATGAAAGCTCATATTTGTAACTTCTAGTACAAAATGCCATAATACCCCGTGTGGTAGATTGGATTATGTAGCCCAATAAAGGCAGGTTCTTAATATTAATCTGCATTCCTGTGGGTGTGAATCAATTTATAAATAGAAGCTTTTGGAGATGTTATTTTTAGTTAAGGTATGGCCTAACCGAATCAGGTCAAGCCTTAATCCATATTACTGAAGTCCTTTACGAGTAGAAGAAATTCAGATGCAGTCAGTTAGAAGAGGCAACACAGGAAGAAGCTGGAACTTGGAAGAAACTGAAAGAGCAAATACAAGGAGAGATAGAGACATCACCACGGGTGATGGGTTAGGTTCTGGTTGCAACTTGGCCAAGGGATGATGCCCAGTTGTCTTGTCAGCCAAGCACTGGCCTGATCACTGCTGCAAGGACATTTCCTGACTAGTTCATAAATCAGAAGGCTAATGTATTAAATCATTGGTTGGTTGATTGCATCTGTGGCTGATTATATCTGGGATCAAGTACGGGCGTGTCTCCCACAATGAGATAATCCAAACAGATGAAGACTTTTAAGGAATAAGAGAGATCTTTCCACTCTTTCTTCAGGCAGCAATCCTCTCCTGTGGAGTTTGTCCAGACCCTTCATGGGAGTTGTCAGCTTCACAGCCTACCTTATGGGTTTCAGACTCCTCCAGTCTCATGGTTGGGTGAGGCACCTTTATAAATCTCATACCTACAGATCTCTCCTGTTGGTTCTGGTTCTCTATAGAACCCTGACGAATACACCATGTGATGGGAAACAGAGATACAAGGCATGGAACTGCAAAGATTGTCAGTAACCAGCAACAGAGTGCCACAAAGTTTGAGGAGAAAGCATGGTCTTGCAAATATCTTGATTTTTGACTTCTGGCTTCTGAAACCTCAACGACAAACTCCTGTTGTTCCAGCCAGCCCCTTGTGTGATATTTGTCATAGAAGCCTAACACACTAAGACACCCTCCTAGATTGTGTCTTGTTTCTATGTCCATAGCACCTGCCTCTGTATGTTACCACTAGGGAGGTCTGACAAGTTTAGCCACCAAGATCTCATCACTCTTTTTCCTGTGGATTCTTGGCAAACTTCTGGTTATGGCATCCACTGTGAACCTAAGGTCTATGTTACAGCCAACTTTCTTTCTGCATTCTGCCCTTTCTTCATCATTGAACTGTTCCTTAAGTCCATCATCAGTGAATCCGAGCAATACCAAAAGCCCTCAATTATCATGAATTACCTGGGAATTCAGAGACCATTAGATGAATTTTTTCTGTGAAGACTAAGTAAATGAATTATTATAGGGGGCTAAAACTGTGCCTTGTTGCAAATAACTAAAAAAAAAATTGATTAATATGCTTTGACTCCAAATCCCCATTCACTGGTCAAAACCTAATCAAAGCCCTCACAACAGAACATCCATCTGGCCCTTCTACTCTATTTTTTAATCCATATTTTTTACTCATCTGTCCATACCATAGATAAAAGGAGCATCAGACACAACATTTTCACAATCACACAGTCACACTGTGAAAGCTCTATCATTATACAGTCATCTTCAAGAAACATGGCTACTGGAGCACAGCTCTACAGGTTCAGGCACTTCTCTCTAGCCACTCTACTACACCATAAACTAGAAAGAGGATATCTATATAATGCATAAGAATAACCTCCAAGATAACCTCTCGACTCTGTTTGAAATCTCTCAGCCACTGACACTTTATTTTGTCTCATTTCTCTCTTCCGCCTTTTGGTCGAGAAGCTTTTCTCAATCCTTGATGCTGAGTTCCAGCTCACTCTAGGACTTCTGTCCCATGTTGCCAGAGAGGTTTACACACCTGGGAATCATGTCCCACATAGAGAAGGAGTGGGGAGTGAGTTCACTTGCCATGCTGGCTGATGGAGAGAGAGGCCACATCTAAGCAACATGATGTCCTCTGGGGGAGATTCTTAGGCCTAATTTTAAGTAGATTTAGCCTATCCTTTGTGGAAATACATTTCATAGGAACGAGCCCCAAGATTGAGGGCTAGGCCTATTGATTTGGTTATCTCTGCTGCTTCTGAGAATATCAGGAACTCTCCAAATGAGGAAGTTGAATTTTCCCTTTTTCTCCCCATTCTCCTAAGGGAACTTTCCAAATACTACTTTATTCACTGTTCAAATCACTCTGGGATTTATCAGGGCATCACACTAACCTAGACAAACCTACAAAATCTCATGTCCAATTCAAGGTTTCATGTACTTATGGTGTTCAATTAAATTGTCTGCATAAGTTATATTACAAAACGCACTAGTCAAAATATAAATTTTGTACCAAATAAACATTTCTTGCTTTAGTCTCACACAGAAGTTGAAGTTTTAAAATATCAATGATCATCTATTTTCAACACCCTGCAATATTGACATTCCTTTGTTCTTCCTCATGCAAAAATGTTTTTTTGATTTATACATTTAGTCACTATCATATTACACTCCAGACATTCCTAGATTATACCATCTCATATTGTCTATCTTTCCTTTTGGTTTCATATGCAGCCTCAGTCCTCCTCCCTCTATCATTCTCACATTCAGTTTCATTCAGTGTACTTACATTATTGTCCTACAATCAGGTAGACTTGTGCTACCCATTTCTGAATTTTTACAATCAGTCCTTTTGCACAATCTGTATCCCTTCAGCTCCAATTACCCAATCTCTACCCTATTTCTATCTCCTGATAACCTCTGTTCTTAACTGAAATTCTCCAAGTTCACTCATTAGTGTTAGCTCATATCAGTGAGACCATGCAATATTTTTCCTTTTGTTTCTGGCTAATCTCACTCAGCATAACGTCTTCAAGGTCCATCCATGTGTGTTACATGCTTCATGACTTTATTCTGTCTTACAGCTGCGTAATATTCCATCATATGCATAAACCAAATGATGGACATTTGAGCTATTCCCATCTCTTGGCAATTGTAAATAATGCAGCTAGAAACATTGGTGTGCAAATGTCCATTTGTGTCCTTGCCCTCATGTCCTCTGAATAGATACCTAGCAATGGTATTGCCAGATCATATGGCAATTCTATACTTAGCTCCCTGAGGAACTGCCAATCTGTCTTCCACAGCAGTTGTACCATTTTACATTCCCACCAACAGTGGATAAGTGTGCCTCTTTCTCCACATCCTCTCCAGTACTTGTCATTTTCTGTTTTATTGATAATGCCATTCTGGTGGGTGTGAGATGATATCTCATTGTGGTTTTGATTTGTATTTCCCTAATAGCCAGGGGAGTTGAGCATCTTTTCATATGCCTTTTAGTCATTTATATTTCCTCTTCTGAGAAGCATCTGTTCATATCTTTTGCTCATTTTGTAATTGGGTCATCTTGTCTTTTAGTTGTTGAGTTGAACAATCTTTCAACTTTATAGATCTTCATCTTTATATACTTTCATCTTTATATATTCTGGATACTAGACCCTTATCTGATATGTCATTTCCAAACATTGTCTCTCATTGTATAGGCTGCCTTTGTTACTTTCTTGACAAATTTCTTTGATGCACAAAAGTGTTTAATTTTGAGGATTTCCCATTTATCAATTTCTTTCATCAATGCTCAAACTTTGGGTGTAAGATCTAGGAAGCCGCCTCCTATTACAAGTTTTATAAGGTATTTCCCTACATTTTCTTCTAAAAGTTTTATGGTCTTAACTCTAATGTTTAGGTCTTTGATCCATTTTGAGCTAATTTTTGTATAAGGTATGAGATATGGATCCTCTGTCATTCTTTTGCATATGGATATCCAATTCTCCAAGCACCATTGGTTGAAGAGGCTGTTCTGCCCCAGGTGAGTTGGCTTGAGTGCCTTATCAAAGATCAATTGTCCATAGATGAGAGGGCCTATATCTGAACACTCTGTTTGAATCCATTAGTCAGTATACCTATCTTTATGCTAGTACCATGCTTTTTGACCACTATAGCTTCGCAATATGCCTTAAAGTCAGGTAGTATGAGACCTCCAACTTCATTTTTCTTTCTCAAGGTATTTTTAGCTATTCAGGGCACCCTGCTCTTCCAAATAAATTTGGTTATTGGTTTTCCTATTTCTGAAAATTAAGTTTTGGGGATTTTAATTGGTATTGCATTGAAACTATAAATCAATTTAGGTAGAATTGACATCTTAACTGTATTTAGTCTTCCAATACATGAACACAGTATGCCCTTCCATTTATTTAGGTCTTCTGTGATTTCTTTTAGCAATTTCTTATAGTTTTCTTTGTGTAGGTCTTCTGTTTAAATTTATTCCTAAATATGTTAGTCTTTTGGTTGCAATTGTAAATGGAATTTTTTTCTTGATTTCCCCCTCAGATTGTTCATTACTAGTGTATAAACCCACTGCAGATTTTTGAGTGTTGATCTTGTAACCTGCCACTTTGCTGTACTCATTTATTACTTCTAGTAGTTTTGCTATGGATTTTTGGGGATTTTTGACATATAGTATCTTATCATCTGCAGGCAGTGAGAGTTTTACTTCTTCTTCTCCAATTTTGATGTCTTGTCTTTCTTTTGCTTATCTAATTGCTGTGGCTAGAACTTCCAACAAAGTGTTGAATAACAATGGTGACACTGGACATCCTTGTCTTGTTCCAGATCTCAGTGGGAAAGCTTTCAGTCTTTCCCCATTAAGGATGATGTTAGCTGTGGGTTTTTCATATATTTCCTTTTTCATGTTGAGGAAATTTCCTTTTATTACTATCCTTTGAAGCATTTTCAATAAGAAAGGATGTTGAATTTCGCCAAATGTTTTTTCTGCATCAATCGAGATGATCATGTTTTTTCTGTTTTGATTTCCTGATATAGTGTATTACATTAATTGACTTTCTTATGTTGAACCATCTTTGCATACCTGGGATAAATCTCACTTGGCCATGTGTATAATTCTTTTAATGGCCCTTTTATTCTTACTTATCTCTTCTTACTTTCTTCTTCTCATTTTAGAATTCTACAAAAACAAGAAGATGGTGTGCTCCAGATATACCAACATGTGCTCCAGTTTAAAGTGTGTCCCTTTTCTTGGGAGAAACTCATTCAACCCTGTCACAATTTCCTGAGATGTTTTGTTTGCCCTTATACCTGCTGTGCTGGTTGAAAGTATTATGTACCTTAGAAAAGCCATGTTTTAATCCTTATCCATTTTGTGGAGGCAGCCATTTCTTTTAATCCCTATTCAGTATTATGTGTTGAAAACTTGAACAGGTTATATCCACAGAGATGTGACATGCCCAATTGTGGATAATCAGAGGGAGATGTGACTCCACCCATTCCAGGTGGTCTTGATTAGTTTACTGGAATTCTTTAAAAGAGGAAACCTTTTAGAAAAACTTCAGAGCCATGAGAGCCACAAGAGCTCACACAAACAGACATTTGGAGATGAAGAAGGAAAATGCTTGAGAGAACTTCATGAAACAAGAAGCCTGGGGACAAATCTAGCAAGAGGTTGCCATGTTCACCATGTGCCTTTCCAGTTAAGAGAGAAACTCTGAACATCATTGGCCTTTTTTGAGTGAAAATCATCTTTTTTGGTGCCTTGATTTGGGCATTTCTATACCCTCGTTTTAATTTGGACATTTTCATGGCCTCAGGACTGTAAATCAGCAACTTAATAAGTTCTCCTTTTTAAAAGCTGTTCTAGGAAACCCGGGTTCGATCCCCAGTGCTTGCCCATGGGGGGAAAAAAAACAAGCCATTCTATATCTGGTATATTGCATTAAGGGAGCTTGCAAACTAGAACACCTGCTCCTTCCGTGTTCTACCCTTATCACCCCTGTCTAATTTTGTACTCATGTAACAGCACCCAATATGTCATACAGGGTCTGTTACATAAGCAGCAATGATTATTTTTTTTTAATCTTAATTCTGACAACAACTTAGTTTTCCTTACTTATGAGGCAGGAAAACTGCATTTTTGTCTCAGGTCCATTACCAAAACCTACTGCTTTGCAGTTTCTGTGTTTGCTAACTAGTGATAACTATCAAAAATTTTAATCCTCTCTCAAGGTATTATGATGTTCACAGATAACATTTGTGAAAATCACTTGAAATATTGAATTCATAGTTCAACATGACAAATGTTTAAGTCATAGTTTATTAAATGATTAAAAAACAATGTAGCAGGTTTCCAGCTTTCTGAATATAGTACTCTCTTTGCTTCACTCAGAAAAGACCATACTTCTCTCTCTAAGCCAATTCAGCAGGTGAATTCACTGCCCTCCCCACTACATGGGACTTGACTTCCAAGGGTATAAATCTCCCTGGCAACATGAGATAGAAATCCCAGGAAGAGTTGGTACCTGGCATCATGGGATTGAGAAAGCCTTCTTGACCAAAAGGAGGAAGAAACAAGTGAAGCAAAATAAAGTCTCAGAGACTGAGAGATTTCAAACAGAGTCCAGAGGTTACCCTTGAGGTTACTCTTATGCATCATATAGATGTCCCTTTCTAGTTTATGGTGTGTTGGAGTGGCTGATATGAAGTATCTAAAACTGTTAAACTATGTTCTAGTAGCCTTGATTCTTGAAGACAATTGTATAAAGATATCACTTTTACAATGTGACTGTGAGATTGTGAAAATCTTGTGTCTGATGCTCCTTTTATTCAGGGTATGGACAGATGAGTAAAAAAATGGATAAAAAATAAATAATGGGGGTAAGGGATAAAGTAAATTTGGTAGATGGAAATAATAGTGATCAATGAGAGAGAAAGGTAAGGAGTATGGGATGCATGAGTATTTTTATTTTTTCTTTTTCTCAAGGGGAGAGAATGTTCTAAAAAGTGATCATGGTGATGAACACACAACTATATGATGATATTGTGATCTATTGATTGAACACCATGTATGGACTGTATGTGTGTGAAGATGTGTCAATAAAAATATTTTAAAAATAAATAAGCAATTTTTTTCATAAATATGAATGCGTTTTATTACTCTTTGGAATCTCTTCATCCTAAACTTTTAATCTAGTGTTACCTTTTCACTTAAGAACTTATTTCTTTAAAAGAAACTACTGGCAGCATGATTTCTACTATTTTTCAAAAAGTAGTAAAAGAAGTATGTCAACATGATTGGTTCCATTCCTTGTGAGTTTTAGATCAGCCAAGGTCCATCTTCTACTGTGCAATTCTAGCTTAATTGGGAAGTTTTATCACTGTTGACAGTCTTGTCCTTTCTTAATAAATCCTGGGAGTCATACTATAAGGAACATTTATCTTCATTCAAATGTGAAGTGATCATTTAAGATGTACCAGTAAAGAATCCAAGGGCTTTTAGTGTCCAGTTCTATTTCTTCTAGTTTAAGGATTTTATGATAAAATATCACAAAGTCAGAGGATGTAGTAATGAGGCTGCTACTGTTCTTTTCTCTTAATGAATCAGCAGGTAATTATAAAAAATGTTCAAAAAGCCAGGATGTATATTTTGTGGAACTGAATTTTTAAAAACTGCATGCTAAATTATAAAAGAGAAAGTATAATTTACTTACAGAAAATGTCACTGTACATAACATCAAGTTTGCAGACTGCCATCTGAGACCACTTGGAGTTGATGGGCCTTCCTTATAAGGAGAGGGAGCACAAAAGAATGGAGAATGGTCCAGACCAAAGTGAAACTGAATCCTTAAAGAATAGGAAAACTAGGAATGGCTGACAATAACAACATAGGGGACCCACAGTAAGGTCTAGCCTTACTCCCCCAAAATAACTCAATACTCAAAGGTCATTAGAATACTATAATCTACTTTTTATGCTCTTTCCCCAAATCTAAAAATATTTTAGCATCAGATGTCACCTATATCTCAGTTTAATTCCATACTCTCAGGAGTACTTCAGGAGATACCAAACCTCCCAACTTCTAAAGTCACCCTCCCCCTTAAACATTCTACATCATTTACATCCATTTTCATAACAGAACTTGGCAGAAAATCAAAATTAATTTGCTTATTTACTTGTCATACTTTATTACTATTGTCCACTCCCTCCAAGTTTTTTGAGGGCAATGGTTTTCTTTGTTTCTTGCCTTCCATACACCCATATATTAGAATAGTGTTCAATAAATGTTACTTGAACTAATAAATGAACCACTGAGAGATGGCGACTTCCTTTTTCTATATATCTGAAGAATGCTAATAGATTAAACTCCCCAATTTAAGATTGGCAGAATGGATAAGAAAATATGATTCCTCTCTATGCTGCTTGCAAGAGACCCAAAGATGCAAATAGGTTGAAAGTCAAACAACAGAAAAAGATATTCCATGCAAGTAGTAACCAAAGAAAGCTGGGGTAACTATATTAATATCAGACAAAATAGACTTTAAATGCAAAAAAGAGATAAAGAAGGACAATATATAATAATAAAAAGGGCAATTATACAAGAAGAAATAGCAATCATAAATATCTATGCTCCTAATCAAGGTGCTCCAAAGTACATGAGGCAAACACTGGCAAAACCAAAGGGATAATAGATGACTCTACCATAATAGTGGGAAAATTCAACACACCACTCTCTTCAAAAGATAGAACAACTGAACAGAGGGTCAATAAAGAAACAGAGAACATAAATAATAGGATATTATTATCCTATGAACTAGACCTAACAGACATATGTAGAACAATGCATCCCAAAACATCAGGATGTACTTTCTCCTTAAGTGCTCATTGAACTTTCCTAAAGATAGACCATATCATGAAAAACAAAACAGGTCTTAATATATGCAAATGTAAAAAGATTGAAATTATACAAAGTAATTTCTCTGATCACAATAGAATGAAATGGAAATAGATAACAGAAAGTCAGAAAATATACAAATATATGGAGATTAAGCAACATGCTCTTAAATAATCAAAGACGTTGCAAGAAAAATTAGTAAATAATTCGAGATGGATGAAAATGAGAACACACATATCAAAAGTTATGGGATGCAGCGAGTGCAATGCTGAGAGGATTTATAGCCCTAAACACCAAAATTAAAAAGAAGAAAAAAGTTAAAATCAATGACTTAATGGAACAACTGGAGAAACCAGAGAAAGAACAGCAAACTAATCCCAAAACAAGAAAAAAGAAAGAAGGAACAAATATTAGAGCAGAAATTAATGAAATAGGTAATAAAAGACAATAGAGAAGATTAATAAAACCAAAAGTTATTTGAGAAAATCAACAAAATTGACAAACCCTTGGCTAGACTGACAAAGGCAAAAAGAGAGAAAGTGCAAATAAATAAAATCAGAAAAGAGAGGGAGGCATTATCAGTATCACCCCAAAGAAACAAACAAACAAAAAAGATCATATGTGGTTACTGCAAACAATTGTATGCCAAAAACCTAGGCAATTTAGATGAAATGGACAACTTTCTACAAACACACTAATGACCTTCACCAACTTGAGAAGAAATAGAAGACCTCAACAAAGCAAACACTAGCAAAGAGATCAAATTGGTCATTAAAAATCTACCATTATGCATACATACATTGGGCTACTGAGTAGCTACAAGAAGGAGTGAAGTTGTGAGGCATGCAGCTAAGTGAATGAATCTTAAGGACAATATGCTTAATGAAGTAAGCCAGAAACTAAAAGACAAATATGATTATACATCACTAATATGGACTAATTATAATGTGAAAACACTGAGAATTGATTTCAAGAGTATAAGTTATCAGGCAAAGGCCTATTGCAAAGGTTTCAAGATTATAAACTCTTACAGCAATCACATCTATTCTGGATTTGTAATTGTTATATCTAAAGTCTGCTATGCTGAGCTCTTTGTGTATAACTTGGTCATTCTCTGGAACTTTTTGAGTATTTTTGTGACACCTGAGATTCCTGGTCTGACTCCTGGATGATGACTCCTGGTATGAGCCTGGCCTGGCATCATGGGATTGAGAAAGACTCCTTGACCAAAAAGAGGAAAAGAAATGAAACAAAAATAAAGTTTCAGTGGCTGAGACATTTCAAGTAGAATCAAGAGATCATTGTGGAGGTTATTTTTATATTAAGGATATCCCTTTTCAGGTTTTGCTGTATTGGAACAACTAAAGGGAAATACCTGAAACCGTTGAACTGTAAGGAGTATGGGAGGATGTGTTTTTCTTTTTTCTTTGTATTTCTTTCTTGTAGTAATGAAAATGTTCTAAATTTGATCACAAGGCTGATCAGAGTTCTTCAGCTATGAAAGTCAACATTACACATACGGCAACTGGTAAAAACATTGAAAAAATTATCAGACTTCAAGTAGAAACTTGAATGAAGGCTGATATGGGTAGGACTACGGTAAATTAGACTGAAAGTAAAGGATGATATTGACTGTATTTTATAACTTCAACTTCTGTGTGAGACCAAAGGAAGAGATATTTATTTGGTGCAAAATTTATGTTTTCTGTAGCATAGTATCTAATCTAACATGTACGTTCAGATTCAAACACCATAATTTCATGGAACCTTGAATAAGTAGTGATATCTTACTGATTTGTGCAGATTGGTGTGATGCCCCAACATCTCAGAGTAATCTGGGCAGAAAATTAAAAATTATTTGCAAAATACCCTTGGGGAAAAATGTGGAAATATTAAACTTTCCCATTGGGGAAGACCTGATATTCTCATCATCATAGGTGGCTGCCATTTTTATGGGCTAGACCTTCTATCTTGGGACTTGCCCTAATGAAACTTATTCCTGCAAAGGCGAAGCTAAACCTATTTAATAAGAGTCACACCCAGAAAACTTCTTTTGTTGCTCAGATGTGGCCTCTCTCTCTCTCTCTAAGCCAATGCCTCAGGTGAGCTCACTGTCTTCCCCTCTATGTGGGATACGATTTTCAGGGTATAAATCTCCCTGGCAATGTGCATCATGTCTCCTGGTATGAGCCTGGCCCTGGCATCATGGGATTGAGAAAGACTTCTTGACCAAAAAGGGGAAGAGAAATGAAACAAAAATAAAGTTTCAGTGGCTGAGACATTTCAAGTAGACTCAAGAGATCATTGTGGAGGTTATTCTTATGCATATTAAGGATATCCTTTTTCAGGTTTTGCTGTATTGGGACAACTAAAGGGAAATACCTGAAACTATTGAACTGTAAAGAGTATGGGAGGATGTGATTTTCTTTTTCTTTTGTATTTCTTTCTTGGAGTAATGAAAATGTTCTAAATTTGATCATAAGGCTGTATGCACAACCATGTGATGATACTGTGAACCAGTGAGTGTATACTTAGGACGGTTTCTATGCTATGTGAATATAGTTCAATAAAATTGTCTTTAAAAAGCACAAAAAACAAAAGAAAATATTAAATAACTTGAATATCATCAAAGTTAAAAATCTCCTTTTTCTTCAAAGGATACCATCAAGAAAGTGAAAGACAATCTACAGGATGGGAGAAAATGTCTGCAAATTCTATAGCTGATAGAGGATTTGTATCCAGAATATATAAAAAATTCTTAAACTCAATAACAAAAAGACAAATGATCCTCTTAAAAATAGGCACACTATAGGAATAGACATTTTTTTCAAAGAAGATTGTTCTAGTTTGTGAACTGCCAGAAACAGAACAGCTTTTAAAAAAGGGAATTTAATTGGTTGCTAGTTTACAGTTCTAAGACTGTGAAATTGTTCAAATTAAAACAAGTCTATAGAATTGTCCAATCTAAGACATCCAGGGAAAGATACCTTGCTTCAAGAAGGCTGATGATGTTTAGCATGTCTCTCTCAGCTGGAAGGGCATGTTGCAAACACGGTGTCATCTGCTAGCTTTCTCTCAAGGCCTCTTGTTTCATGAAGCTCCTGGGGAAGTGTTTTCCTTCTTCATCTTGAAAGGTCATTTGCTGGTAGATTCTTTGCTTCAAGGTTCTGTGGCATTCTCTGCTTTCTCAGAATCTCTAGCTTTGTCCAATATGTTCCCTATTTTATAGGATTCCAGTAAACTAATCAACACCCACATAAATGGGTGGAGATACGTCTCCACCTAATCAACTTTAATACCTACAATTGATTGAGTTACATCTCCATGGAGATAACCTAATCAACTTTCCAACCTGTACTACTGAATAGGTATAAAAGAAACTATTGCTCCAACAAGATAGATTAAGATTAAAACATGACTTTTCTATGGTATATAAATCCTTTCAAACCAGCACAGATATACAAATGACCAATAAACACATAAAAGATGCTCAACATATATTTTTATTTGAGAAATGGAAATTAAAATCACAATGAGATATCACTTCAACCCACTAGAATGGTTATAATCAAGAGATAGATGTGGTAGTTTGAAGCTGTCATGTACCCCAGAAAAGTCCATGTTCTTTCAATTCAATCCTGTGCATGCAGACCTGTTGTGGTGGACCTTTTGATTAGGTTGTTGCAAATAAGATGTGACATACCCACCTTATTCAAGGTGAGTCTTAATCCTTTTACTGGAATCCTTTATAAGAGGATAAAATGTATACATAAGGATAACAGATATAAATTAGGAGAAAAGCTCATGGAAGAGCCCCAGAGAAGCTGAGAGGCAAGGACACACCCACAGAAGTTGAATGAGGAAGGTACTGAGGCCAGAAGCTGGACTCAACAACCCAGAAGAGAAGGACCAGCAAACATCACCATGTGCCTTGCAATCTGACAGAGGAACCCAATCTTGCTAATAACCCATCTTCAGAGAAGATATAATCCCGTTGATGCCTTAATTTGGACATTTTCATGGCCTTAAGATAATAAATAACTCTTGTTAAAAGCCTGTCCATTTCTGATATATTACATCAGTTTTACAGATAATAACTGTTGGGGAAGATGTAGACAAATTATAGCCCACTTTTAGTGGAAATTTTTAAATGCTTTAGCCACTTTGGAAAGCAATTTGGCAATTCCTCAAAATTTGAAGCATAGACTTATCATATGAAATAGATATTCCACCCTTAGGTATATCTCTGTGATATTTTGAAGCTATATGTACCCCAGAAAAAAGTATGTTCTTAAATCTAATCCATCCCTGTGGGTGTGATTTCACTGAAAGTAGAAATTTTGATGAGGCTACTTCAGTTGTGGTACCTTCATATTAAGGTAGGACCCACCTCATTCGAGATGGGTCTTAATCCTATTATTGGAGCCCTTTAGAAATGGAATGAATACCGAGACAGGGAGAGAAAGTCAGAAAGCAAGAATCTGAACTAGAACCCAGAATAGAGGAAAAGACCAGCAGATGCCACCATGTGCCTTGCCATGTGGCAGAGGAGTCAAGGATCATGGGCATTTGGTCTTTGGGAAGAAACCATCACTTTGATGATGCCTTGATTTGGACATTTTCATGGCCTCAAACCCATGAACAAGTAAATTCTCATTGTTGAAGCCAACTCATTATATGGCATGTGCTTTGAGCAGCCCATGAAACTAAAACATATCCTCATAAATACTACACACAGATGTTCTTAACAGCATTTTTAATAATAGCTAAAGGGTATATGCAACACAAATGTTCATGAATAGATAAATAAAATGCATGATGTATCCATAAATGTTACTCAATAATAAAGACACGAACTGCTGATACATATTGGATGTTGAAATCACCATGCTAAGTAAAAGAAATCAGACCCAAAGGACTGTAAACTGTAAGATTTCATTTATTTAAAATGTCCAGAATAGGTAAATCCATGGAGAAAGAAGGCAGACTAGTGGTTGCTAGAGACAGGGGAGAGGGAGGAATTTAGGAGTAATGGGTAAAGGTTAATGAATAATTAATAGGCAAGGATTTTCCTTTGAGATGATGAAAAATGTCCTGACATTGATTGTGGTAATCATTACACAATTCTTTGAATACGTTAACAACCACTGAATTGTATATGTAAAATGTGTGAATTATGTGATATGTGAATTAGATCTCAATTCAGCACTTCTTAAAACAAAAGAAAATTTTTTCAAACACAGGGAGGTTGTGTTATCAGCCACAGATAAGGAGAATACCTGTCATCTAATCAGCACCTACATACTTAAGAATAGAGTGAGGATTCCCGGCTGGTTCAGTTGTAGAATGCGTGCCTTCCGTGCAGGAGACCTGAGTTTGATTCCTGGAACTTGCACAAACCCCCCCCAAAAAAAGAGTGAAGGGGTCCTGGAAATGTGGGTACAGGGTGTCATGTTATCCTTCACACTTCAGCTGGTTGGGATGACATGGTCAGTTTGTTCTCACATTTTTCTTTCTGCCTTCTTTATCTGGGTGAGTTAGCTGTTCTTGTCTTAGGATAGTCAACTCTCAGATTCCTGAATTATTTATTAACCCCTCAGCCCCCTGCACAATTGCTAAACACTGAGGTGTCAGGAAAATGGAACAAGTAGGAATAGGAAGAAGGAAAATGGGAGTGGGATGGTTAAGAGTAAAAACGACAAATTGACATATCAGAGTGTGAGAAACACACCCTCATTTGCTGGTGTGAGCAATCTATTTAAACTTTCTTGGCCTAAATTTTAACATTTAAAAGGTGGGACTAGAAATAGTGCCACATATCTTAGGTTATTGTGAAAATTAGATTAAGAAAGGTAAACATAGGGCAGTTAGCACAAGGACTCTCACATAGAAATGACTCAATAAAAGCTAATTTTTTTGATATCCTGAAATTCCACTTTCTTACTCGTACCCTTTCATTTAAGGTAGAAGTGATATGATTATAACTCATAGATCATGTCTGCCCAATTACTCTGCATGGGAACTGAGTAGCCAGTAACAGATACCAATTGAAGGATCCATTAACTTTATTATCAATACTTTCAGCACAATAATATCACAACTGAAAGCAAAAAAAAAAAAAACTGTGATTTTACTACTATCATAAATACTCATTATCAATCAGTCCTTGTAACAGAATGACTAAGGTCACATTCTTAGGCATAGCCTGGTAAGTGTGAATTCAAACATCTAATTCAGCATTGATTTAAAAAGGTAAATGACTTAAAAATAAATCTCTAAAGTGAAAATCTACAAGTATGATCATCATTTCTTAGTACATTTGCATCGATTTAGAAAAAGAAATAGCAAGATAACAGGAAAAGAAATAAAATGATAATATAGAGAAAAAAATAAAAATAAAAAATACAAAATATATATATATAAAAAAACAGAACAAACAAACAAACAAACAAAAAAAACTATAGCTCAGATGCAACTTCATTCAGTGTTTTAACATAATTACATTGCAATTAGGTAGTATTGTGCTGTCCGTTTTTGAGTTTTTGTATCTATGATCATATATCTATGCGATGATATTAAGAATTACTGATTGCATATGTAGAATGGAATGATTTCTAAATGTTGTGTTAATTTTTTTTAATTAATAAAAAAAATGAAATATCTAGGAATAAATCTACCCAGGGATGTAAAGGACTTGTACACAGAAGCTACAAAACATTGCTAAAAGAAGTCTAAGAAGGCCTAAATAAATGGAAGGGCAATCTGTATTTGTGGATTGGAAGAGTAAATATCATTAAGATATCAATTCTACCCAAATTTATTTACAAATTCAATGCAGTCCCTGTCAAAATTTCAACACTCTGCCTTGCAGAAATGGGCAAGCCAACTGAAATTTATTTGGAAGGGTGAGGGCCTCTGGATAGCCAAAAACATCTTGAAAAATAATTAAGTTGGAGCACTCACGATTCCTGACTTTAAAGCCTGTAACAAAGCTGCAGCGATCAAAACAGTGTGGTGCAGGCATAAGATAGATATATTGACCAATGTAATCAAATTGAGAGTTCAGAAATACACCCTTATGTCTATTACCAATTCATATTTGACAAGGTTGCAAAATCACTACAACTGGGACAAATATCCACATGCAAAAAAATGACAGAGGACCCCTCTCTCATACCTTATACTAAAATGAACTCAAAATGGATTAAAGACTTAAATATTAAAAACAGTGCCATAAAACTCCTAAAAGAAACTGTAGGGAAGTATTTTCAGGATTTTGTGGTGGGCAATAGTTTCTTAGACTTTACAACCAAAGCATAAATAACAAAAGGAAAAAAAAACAGATATATTGGACCTCCTCAAAATTAAAAACTTTTGTGCTTCAAAGGCTTTGTCAAGAAAGTGAAAAGACAACCTACTCAACGGGAGAAAATATTTGGAAACCAAATATCCATTAAGAGTTTAACCTGGTTTATATAAAAAAAATTCTACAACTCAACAATAAAAAGATGAATAAACCAATTTAAAAGTGGGCAAAAGTCAAAGACCTGAATAAATGGAAAGACATCATGTTCATGGATTGGAAGGCTAAATGTCGTTAAGATTCAGTTCTACTCAAATTTATCTACAGATTCAATGTCATACCAATCAAAATTCCAACAGACTATTTTGCCCAAATATAAAAGCTAATTACCAGTTTTATTTGGAAGGGTAGGGGGCCTCAAATAGCTAAAAAAACATCTTGAAATGGAAGCATAAAAAAGGAAGTATCACACTTCCAGAGTTTAAAGCATATTATGAAACCATAGCAGTCAAAACAGCATGGTACTTGCTATCTAAGGGTAGACATATTGATAAATGAAATTAAATTGTGAGTTCAGAAATAAATCTTCAAATCTGTGGTCAATTGATTTTTTTTTTCATGGTCAGGACCGGGAATTGAACCTGGGTAAAAAAAAAAAAAAAAACTTTACAAGTAAAAGAAAAATAATGCATTTGTCTTCAATGATCCACACATTAAATTATTCCTGGTTTGGAGGTATGAGAAGGAAACTCTCACACTTGCTGTCCTTTGCTGCAGAATTTCTGACTGCTAAAGAACCCTTTAGTATAGTGGATGAGAAATTGCCTCAGTAGTTATACAGGCCTGGGTTCTTCTTTGGTTTCTTAATTGTGTGATCTTAAACAAAATACTTTAAAACTCTGATAATCAGTTTCCTTGACTATTGCCCTGGGGCATTTGAGAAAATATACATGCCAGGATGTGGAAAATGACACCAACTGCCAGGAACCAAACAACAGACGTTATGTACCATGAAACTCCAAATTGAGGTACAAGGCAGAAGATGAAATGCAAGTTTTTGAAACACTTCATCCATTCATAAGTTATCATCCTCTCTGAGGGTATAAATGAGTTGAAGTTAAAGAGACAATGAGAGACAGACAGAATTTTTGAAAGAAGTTAATTTCACAACACATCATTCTCCATGGGAAAGTAGGGAATATATATTTTCCTAGCTGCAAACTGTGTTAAGGAACTTGAAGGGACCCCTGAAAGGATTTGCTGAAAACCCTGGGATCTGTGAGTCAGAGAGACTGACACAAGACATGTCTGGTGGCTACAATGGCAGGGAAAGAAGTGACTCTACTAAATGGCCTTAATTCTCAGAGATTGTTAGAGTAAAGGAAACTGTGAACTTGTCTGAAAGCACATGGACTAGATTATATTTAGTGAACCTCTGTCCTAGATCTCCCTTTGAAGGGTAAGCTCCATCCGAAGGGTGGACCAGCATACCTAAGGGCCAAAATGGGGTCCCGAGTAAGTAGATGGCAGAGGCGAGGTGATCCATCAAAGGGATAGACTGTTAGAACCAAGGGCTGAGAAGGGAGTGTTGGATGGGCAGTTGGAGAAGTATTGCTTGATTTAAGGGAACTTCAGACAAAAAATATCCAGCAATGGAGCAGTCACTGAAAGACAGCTATAATATTCCATGAGAGTAATAGTTATAAATGAGAACAGCAATGGAAGATCATGGCCAAGCTCAGTCCCCATCTCTACCTCTAGACCCCAGATTGTTCTGTCTAAACCTGGCGGAGGCTGAGAAACAAAGAAACCAACATTCTTCTGCGCTGCAGAGACCAGCCCCCAAAATACCTGAACAGAGAAAGGAGGAAAGTTCAAATGTGAGCGAATGTCAGCTTGTTTTTAAATTTTAAAATTGTGAATTATATAGACAAAAAAATAAGAAGCAATACTTTTCAAAGTACACTCCAAACAAGCAGCTACAGAACAGATTTCAAATTTATCCTTCTAGCTGCTCCAAAACACTGGAGTCTAAAAGAAATATCAATATAGTGATTCAGCAGTCAAACTTACTTGTTAAATCATATCTTCTCTGTTATAACTCCTTCTTATCCTTTGATCCTTCTTCCATTTTATAAGGATCTTTGGGCTATGCCCTTTCTAACTTTTTGATGCTGAAAAGGAGTGTCAATAATATAGGATCAGGGATTACAATTAGTTGATACACTAGGAGAAGCTGGCCCCTCTGGGTTTCAGGGCTTAACTAGTCCAGGAACCCTCTGGGGGTAATGGGTTTAAGGAAGGTAGATTTAATGTAGGAAATTTTTATAGAGCCTTGGTTAGAACCCTGGGTGTTCTTTGGGGTTAATAGGCATCATGTTGGGTTGGGGTTTGGCAAACTCTGGCAATTAACAATATCTAGCTGAAGCTTGCATGAAAGTAGCCTCCAGAATAGCCTCTTAACCCTATTTGAACCTTCTCTAGCCACTTACTTTCTTACCTTTCTTTTCCCTCTTTTGGTCCAGAAGACATTATCAATCCCACAATGCCAGGGCCAGACTCATCCCCAGAAACAATGACCCACATTGTCGGGGACACTTTCACTGGGGATGTCATATCCCATGTAGCAGGGATGGTAATGATTTTCCTTGCAGAATGGTACTTAGAGAAACAGGCCACATCTGAGCAACTAAAGTAGTTTCCTGGAAGCAACTCTTAGGCATAATTATAGGTAGGTTTAGCTTTTCTACTACGAAATAAGTTTCATAAGGGCAAGCCTCAAAAGCAAGGGCTTGGCCTATTTTATTGAGCACCCCTAATGCTTGAGAGCATCAGGGGTTTCCCAGATGAGAAAGTTTAATAGTTCCATAATTTTCCTCCAGTCCCTCAAGGGACTCTACAAATCCTTTTTTTATTCGGACACAGTGAGTTGCTTTTGTGTCAGTATACATATCCACATTGTAGCATTTAGTGGAACAGAAAAAGTGGGAAAAGCAGTGATTTGTCAGAAAAACAAGCCCGCCAATTTCAGGGATCTGCTGTGCACACCAAGTTCTATCTTAATCCCTGCTGAGGATCGGGAGAGGCAGCAGTACCAAAACCAAAGTATGCACCAAATTCAAGGTTCTTTTTGTTCCAGTTGTCGGAATCCTAACTAGACTCAAATGAATTACAAGGAAAACCAAACGAGAGCCCTGTTTAAAACTTCTTCGATTTTTAAAAGCAAAAGCAATCACAAGAAAACAATTCATTCAGAGGGATTGTGTGTGCTTACAGATATCTTCATGTGGCCTTTCTCCGAGATTCACCACCAAGGACTTTGAGAGCTGGCAGGTCTGAGTAACCCTGGTGACTGTAATTTTCACCATACAAAGCTGAGCTAAAAAAAAATGCATCAACTGAAGATGATAGCAGATAAGGCTGAGGACCAATTTTCATTTCCCAGACTGGTGAAGAGTAAAGAAATGCGGTTCAAAAACTAAATGAGGGAAGTCAGAGACTCTTTCTAACCTTACCTGATGGCTTCTGGCCAAAGCAAGGAAGGGTTATGGAAAGCATTGGGGGGTGAAGGAAGGGATAGCAGGAGGAGGAAAGAAAAAGCAGCACTTCTTGATAAAAAAGAGGAAGGGGGAATGGATATGGGGTAAACCCTGAAAGAGTTTGTTACCAAAGGCCAATTTCAGAGGGGAGCAGAGTTGGAGGTGAGGGAGATTGCAGTGTCTTTTTCAGCCAAGGGTGGTAGTGAAGAGTGGGGAAAGGATGACGGCTTGGAATGGGGTAGTCATTGAAAACACAAAATAAAAACCTGGGGGTGCAGATGAAGCACCCATGCACACCCAGCAGCAGTCCCGCAGGCTGCAATCTGAAACCTTGACATCCATTCTCATAAAACCACCCCAATCTGGAAAGCTGTTGTAGAGAGAGAATGAAGGAGGAAGGAAGCGAGAGAAGGCAGAGACCCCAGGCCATGTAATCAGCAGCAAGGTGATTGTGTGATGTGTCCTTCACAGCTGAGTTAGATGTGCCTCCCAGTTATGATAAGAACCAATTTAAATATACTTTCTTGATCCCAGGAGTTCAACTATGTGGACAGTGGTTACACTTGACCATATGATTTGCTATAGCACAACTTATGTATTTCAAATGGACAAAAAAAAAATGGTATCATTTACAGTATCTGAAGATAAAACGCCTTTGAATGTGAGCTTCCTTTCCAGTACTTTGAAGTCTACAAGACATATCTAAAAAATTTACAATTGTGAGAAATGAAGACTGCCTAAATGGAATGGGGTGAGGGAGAGGGCCTGTGGGTTTTCTTTTTGATTAATTGCTGTAACAATGTCCTTCAGGTGGCTGAGGGAGGTTCATATTTTCTTTAGACATTATTAGGTGCCATAGCTCTTGCAGGGCAACTTTGATGCTATATGAATTCTGCCATTTTGCTAGCACTGATATGGCTCTTGGGCCCACCACTCCATTAGAACTATTAACTCCATTCATACTGATTTTTGTTACACATCTTACAAAGGTGGGGGGTGCTTCTGGGTATTTAAGTCCACATTCTATTCTAAGGCTGCATATTTGGTTCTCATAAATTGTTCTTGGAGGCCCAATTATCACCCCTGTCTGTCTCATGTCATGTCTTTGCATCTTCTAGACCCCAGCTGACTGTGCCATCTCCTGTTCCTTTCTGGCCTTCTTCAAGTTTTTCCAACAGTCGGAAACTGTGAGAGATTTTACTCCCTAGCCTGTGGTGGCTGGTATCTTGTATTGCTGTCGCTCGAAGGCCGTTCCAGCAATAGTTTTTAATTATCAGTGCACCATAGTCTGGGATATCTCCAGGCAGTACATTAAGCTATACAGAATTACAAGGCCTCACACCTGTCTCCAAATGTTTGGGTGGTTTAAATGAGCTATCCAGATGGGTTGATTTAGATTATGTTACAGAAAATTTAGGTTCTAGACACAATAAAGCTCTCTGCATTTGGCCTCATACAGTAGATGAAAGCTCTAGAGTATATACACTATGATTATTACATTCAACCATATTTAGTTAGTTGTGGAACCATTGTATGATGTCTTCTTTTATTACAAAATTAACTGAGAAAGTTTAAGAACTGTCCAAAATTTCATTCAAGGAATGGAAAAGAAAGAGTCCATTTAATAATTTTAAATGTGTGGCACAGAAAAAAAATTACAGTTGTTTTCTGCTCATTCTCTATAGCAGTGTTAGGTTCCATACTCAATCCTGGTTATAATTACAGTGCAGACTGACAAGGGCATTACGAAAGCTAACACATGAGGCTTTGGAGATGTAGAAGAAATCCATCTATTCTGTCCTGTTCTACTCCAAACCCTGTACCCTGTTCAGACACCAAGAAACACAACATTCTTCTGTGTGGCAAGTTTCTAATAAAGAGGGGAAAGCAACTTACCATATTAAAGTCTACCCTAGCAAGCTCACCGGTTCTCATTGACTCCTGGAGAAACAGGATAAGAGTCAGATATTACCAATGCAGAATAGAGATGTGGTCATGGCTATAAAACACCATAAAGGGGCTATTTTCCATTTAACCATTCTCTATGCATAGCCTAACAGAAGCTGTTGGAATGCCAGGTCCTATTTGTAAGTTTTAAGCAATGAGTTACACAAATAGCCTCTGACAACAGCTGATGAGATGTAGAGAGAATTTCAGAGTAGATATTCATCACACAAACAACAGCCAGAGGCTGTGAATTCAAGTAGCTCTCTCTTTAGGCTATAGTGGTAATTGAGTAAAGGGAGATGGATGGACCCTCTAGTTTATCTCAGTAAAGCCCCAGAAATTATACTTCGCAGAAACTCTGGATGTTGCAATGTTTCTTGGCCACAGAATTTTTCTGATAACAAAGGATTGTCTATCTTTGATTATGGATGCTACTGGTGGGCAAAGTCTATGATTTAATTCTGTACTTACAGCCCTCATAACTGAACCCAGCATAGAGTAGGGCTCTAAATGCTTGTTGGGTATATTGTCCAAATTAATGTTGTGTCAATAATGTTATGCAATTGTGTCTCAAACTGCTGGTCTGCAATTTCTGTGACATCTCTAACTGAAAGCGCAAGCATTTTTATGGCTTTGTTTTTGTTTTAATGGTAATCTAAAAAATATAATAGAGTATTCAGGGTCATTGGATAATCTTCACTTTTTTCTTTTCTTTCATGGGCAGGCAACGGGAATCAAACCCAGGTGTCTGGCATGGCAGGTAAGAATTCTTCCTGCTAAGCCACTGTGACCCACCCAAGGATGATCTTAACTTCTGACTCAACATTTCAGGGTCTTTGTTAGTTCTTAAGATCACACTTTCATTGAGTTAAGGCTAATGGGCATCACTGTGGTATAAAGTGGTTTAAATCAAGGGTTCCCTGATAATGCAAATTCTATAATGTTGCTCCATCCACTCCAAACCCCATGACCTCCCCAGCATTCACTACAATGCCTGTCATGTAACAGGTGTTGAATCAAGACTTACTGACAAAATAAATAAGAAAACTAAATCTGAGTATTCAGTTCCATACTTACCTGGAGGAGAACAGTGGCTTTGTAATGTTTCAGTTTGTCAGGCTGACCATTTTCCAGAATTCTCTTTCTTCTGTGTTTCTGATTACTCTAGACCACAAGGGAATTTTTCACCAGACAGGAGGACAGAAGGGAAGTAGTCGTCGATTCATAGCTCATGCACGTTGTGATTAAGCAGCTGACTTGCCTCATTGTGAATTAGTACTCCAACCTGCAAGGGTTCCATCTTCCCCTAGATCCTCCTTTAGCTTCTGCAACTCCTGGGCTAGATGTCTGGATGTAGCTCTTGAAGGGTCCAGACTTCTGCAGAACAACATTGAGGTTTCAGCTCATGCTTGTGGCTTCCAGCTTACTCTTGATCTTCCCAATTTTACATCCTTCCTGAAAGCTTATCAGGTAGACTTCAAGCTGTAATATCAGACATGAGAATAACAGCCTCACAAAGACTGTTCAACCAGCTCCCACAATCACATAAGCCAATTTCCTGTAATAAATCCTCTTATATCTCTTAGTGGTTCCCTTTCTCTGGTTGAACCCTGACTGATTCAGGGGTTGATGCATTGTTCCTGTTACTGTTTTACTCTTGCCATAGTATTACTAATAGCAAGTGCATTAATAACTACGCAGTGTGGAGTTATAGGTTCCTGATTCTATAAATAGCTACATAAAGAACGATTTTACTGAGATATGATGCTAACTGTACCTTCAGCTAGACAGAAGAGTTTACCTTGCTGGACTTTAGGCAACTGAGATATCCAGGGGCAGCTGCCAATGTCAGATGCTGCACTCCTGTGCTTGTGTAAGAATGTATATGCCAAAAATTTGATCAGCTTTATGAATATCACACATATCATTGAATTTGGTTAAGGATGGGGAATGACTAACTTTTAAAGGTTAAATAATACTAATCCTAACCAAATTACATCCAATTTTTTTTTCTGTAAATGGTTATCAACCAGCACAATCCTCATGCAACCCCCCCCAAATCACTAAAGAAATGAAAATGATAGACCAATACCCCTCTTGAATATAGACAACAAAAAAGTTATTTACTACATATTAGAAAACAAATCCAGCAAAATATAAAAAAGAATAATACATTATAACCAAGTAGGGCTTATCGTAGCTTTCTAGGGTTGATTTAACATTAAAAAAATGTATCATTGTTTTCACTACACTAGCAGCAAAAGGAGGAAATGATCATCTCAATAGGCAAATAGAAAAAGCATTTGATAGAAGTAAATATTCATTCATGATAAAATCTCACAATAAATTTAAAAATATATATTTTCCAATATGTTTCTACATGCTAGTAACAAACAATTGGAAATTACAATAGATTATCCTAACTAAAATAGCATCAAAACTTAAATTCAAGAATACATTTAACAAAAGATGTGCAGAACCTCTACAGTGCTAACCACATAATACTGCTGAATGGAAAACTATGAAAACCCAAATGAAAAGAAGAGATATACCATGTCCCTGGACTGGAAAACCCAATATGTACAAAAATTAAACCCAGGTTTGACAAACTATTGTCCCCAGGCAAAATCTGGACTGCCACCTGTTTTTGTATAGCTCACAGGCTATTTATCCACATTTTTAAGTGGTTCAAAAATAATATGTGACAGAGTATGTATATGGACCATACAACCTAAAATATTTACTATCATGCCTTTTGTTGAAAAAAAAATTTCCAACTCTAGATCTACTACAAAATAATTGAAATCTCAACAAAAACTTAGTTTTCAATGGAAGGTAAGGGGTTATTGGAAGGAGTTAAGGGGAACTTTCTTGATTGGTGGTGTGTTGGCTTTATAGGGTGCATGCATTACACAATTTGTTGAATTGTGCACATAAGATCTGTGTATCTCATTGAATGTAAATTTTACCTAAATTAAAAGTATGTTTAAATGGTTTGTGTGCTTTCTGTTTTCTTTATCGAGCCCCAACTTGTTCATTCTGCCACAGGGTGCAATGGGTAGGAGTCTTTCATATCTTCATTTAACCAAGGCTTGAATGGAAGCATGAATAAATGTCCATAAAAGGAGATTAGAGAAGTAGGAACCAAAGCAGGTGAAATGTGAGACTCAGACAGACCACATGAACTAAATTTTGCACCAAACTTTTTTCAAAGCCCTTACTATTCCAACCTGGTGTTTTGACTGTAATTCAACCCAACAATCCAGTGTTGTCAATTTTTGTCATCTTAAAATTTGAAGGAGAAAAAGAGAGTGTGAATAGCAAAAATACTGTTTCTTTTACTGGTAATAACTCACAAATGCAAATTGCAAACCTCCCTATTAATATGAAACCTGGCTTCTTTCCCTCTAGGCAACCATTTTGGCTCAAGATGCATGCGAAAAGGAAAAGTAATGTACTTATATCTTGTATCCACTCATTACGTTATTCACACAGTCATTCATAGGTTCATAAAGCATTTGTTAGTTAAGCACTTACTCTACCCTGGATACTAAGCTAAAAGTGAGAATATAGAGATGAATGAAAACTGTCCCTTTTTAATACAAACTCACATTCTAATTGGAGAAAGATATAAATAATCAGACAAATATATATTAAGCTAGGTACCTTTTCATGTAGTACAGAGTAACATGGGTATCTGTTATCTCTTTGATAATTATATATATACACATATCCCAACTCCCTCCACACACACACACACACACACACACACGCACACACACACACACACATCTCTACAGAGGCAGTTCTTTCCATTTGCCCACCTCTTGTCCTCATTCCCCAACCTCAGAATTTTGTTCAGGTTATGCTCTCTGTCTAGAAATCTCTCTCTCCATGTCTCTCAACCACATCAATACTCACTTTTTACGAAGGCCCAGTCCAAATTTCACCTCTTCCAAAGATCTTTCACTGGTGTCTTTCATTCCTAAACCTCTATTGTATTGTCCAAGGACTTCACGTGAGTTTGCCTGTACACTGCATACTGTAAATTCCTATGATAGCAGAGACCATCTCACATTCATTATCTCCTCACAGTCTTGTTCAATGTGTGTCCCAGGGAAGATGCTCAGGAGTGGGGACTGATGTTCGTTTTTTTTTTTCTCCTAATGTTTTTATTGATAAATCTTCATATACATGCATTCTATACATGGTGTACAATCAGTTGCTCACAGTATCATCACATAGTTGTATATTTATCACCATGATCATTTGAACATTTGCATCATCATGTAAAAAAATTAAAAACTCATGCATACCATAACCCTTACCCCTCCCTTCCATTGACCACTGGTGTTTCCATCTACCCAATTTATTTTACCCTTTGTCCCCCCTAGTATTTATTTATTTTTTAATCCATATTTTTTTAACATTTTTTATTGTGAAATATAACATATATACAGAAAAATGATAAGTTTCAAAGTACAGTTTAACGAATAGTTATAGAACAGATTTCAAAGTATAGTGTGGGTTACAGTTCCACAATTTTAGGTACTGCTGGCTATTCTAATACACTAGAAACTATACAGAAATATCTAAATAACGATTCAGTAGTCATAATCATTTGTTAAATCATAATTTCTCTGTTATAACTCCTTCCTCTCATTTGATTATTTTCTCAATCTTTAGGGATATTTGGGCAATGGCCATTCGAACTTCTTTGTGTTGAAAAGAGGTGTCAACATTATGGAGTAGGGAAATGCAACTGGTTGATATTCTGGGAGAGGCTGGTACTTCTAAGTTTCAGGATTTACTTGACAGAGTAACAATCTGGAAGTTTTAAGTTTCTAAAAAATAAACATAATCCCCCTATTATTGACCCATAGTATTTGTGTGGTACATTTGTTACAGTTGATGAAAGGTATAATCCACATATTTTTTTTTTACTCATCTTTCCACACCCTGGATAAAAGCAGCATCAAACAAAAGGTTTTCACAGGGATTGATTTTCTTAGTGCACAATGTTGAGTGCAAACCACACACAGAATATTGGTGGCTTTCCCTGATGAGAGCTTGAGAATAACTGGGATCTAGACCATTTATATCCTCTTTGCCTGGATCCAAACACATCCTCTCTGAACACAGCTACTACAGCTGCAGTAAGAAACAAGTACCTGTAGAGGCCAAAGCATGTAAATTCAGCTAGTGAATTGATGTGGAAAATCCATAAAACACAGTGTAGAAATAATGATCGTTGATCTTGAATGTCTGTGGAGCAATATCTTTTGGTCTGTCAGTGTCATTGAGGAGATTCTCAAGTGCTGGCTTGAAAGGCAAATAGAAGCAACTTCTTCCTAACTGCATAAAAGGAAAATAGTGCTGTAGCCCCTCAGAAAAAGCTCTTTCCTCCTGCAGTGGGGCAGAAATGGCCACAGCAGACAGGACCGTCTTTGTATGAGGCTAAAAGCCACTTCTCAGTGATAGCCTATCAGAGAAAAGCAGGAAGACCCAATGCCAGGTGGCTGGGGATACAGGGTCCCAGCTGCATTTCAGAACATGGGATCTGGCCATGTTCTTCCCAGCCTTGGTGGTATATTAAAGTTAGACCAATTGAACCAGAATCTCTGGGGGTTAAAGCCAGCTATCAGCAATATTTAAATTTCCCCAGGTGATCCCAATATGTAACCAGAATTAAGCATCACCGAGTACAGTGTTCAGAGGTAGCCCATGGATTTCAAGCCTCTTTGTACTGAATTACCTGAAGCAGTCTCCAAAACTACAGGTACCCTGTCCCACCCACATTGATTCAATTTCAGATAGACAGACACAGGCCAGAAACTATAAGTAGTTCAATAGTAGGTATTTCTAATAAGGCTGACTTTGAAGTTTTGACACAATTGAGTGACCTCAGGCAAGTTACTTAACCTTGTATAAGCTACTTACCATCTTGATATGAAAAATAAGAATAACTATACTATTTAGGAAGTTATTTGTGAAATTTAAATAGCATACCATAGAGTGCCTGGCACACAGAAGATATAGGATGCATATTAATTTCCACGCATTCATCTGCAACTAGCAATATATCTTTCCATATTAAATGCTCAGTAACTCTTTTAACACAACTGGAAAATATTTCCAAATCCTCAGTCATGTAATTCCCTTTAAAGTTCGGTTTGAAACATACATTTCTCAAATACAGCGTCCTTGTAATTACGCCTCAAAGCAATAAATACCTCTTTTTATTTTTAAGCAATTTTATTAAGACATGTTCACATGTCAGACAATCCATCCAAAGTGTACAATGGTTCACAGTATTGTCATATAGTTTTACATTCATTATCACAATCAAGTTTTACATTACTCATAAAAAAATAATATCCCTTATCCTTCCCCCACCCACTAGTATTGACCCTTAGCATTGGTGTGGTACATCTGTTACTGTTGATGAAAGAATTTTAAAATTTTACTGTTAACTAAACTAGTCCATAGTTTGCAATAGGTGCAAATTTTCTCACATCATTTTCTTACTAACTCCTTGAAGAACATACCCATATACTTTTGCTTGTCTTTCCTTCCTGTGATAGAAAAGTTCACAGGATAAAATGGCACTGACATGTGCCAGTCAAGCTTCTCCAGAAAAAAAAAAAAACAGAACTAATGAATTAACAGGATATGTATATTTATATTAAGAAACGTATTTTAAGGAATTAGCACATTCAATTGTGAAGACTGGCAAGTCCCGATTTTGTAGGGCAGATCAGCGGTTTGGAAATTCTGGTAAAGGTTATATTGAAGCCTTGAGGGAGAAATTTTTCTGATTCTGGGAGCCCTTAGTTCTTGTTCCACCTGATTCCCTGAGGCTCACTCCCATTTTGAAGGTCATTTACTTTACTTAAAGTCAACTGATTATAGATGCTAATTCCATTTACAAAATACCTCCACAGTATCACGTTAGCTCAGTGTGTGACCAAGCAATTGGGCACTGTAAGCTAGTTGACACAAGAAATTATCCATCACAGCCTAACAAATGGGACTTCTTTAACATAGTTTTCCCTGCTTCTAATGTCTTTGGGCTTGTTGGCCTGAGTTTCTTCACCACTGAGTGTCTGACTACTTTCTAGCTTCCATCTAGCTCACTTCAGTAACAGGGAGTGATAGAAAACAGTTGCTACGTGACCCTTGAAGCAGAATTTCACTATGCACCACTTGTTGGATATACTGCTCTGAATTCTAAGCCTGTTTCTCATTTGTGCTAATATACTGTCATTTGAAATTCCTGAAACATTACATTTGACCTTAAAACACCTCAAGACCATAGGTTCTTAGGTGTCCCATTTTATCCATCCTACTTACCTTTAAAGATTTGCAAATCAACTCCTTTTTACCAACTTGGTAGCACCTTTTTGACCATAAATAAATGGGTATTTAAGAGAGAGTTTCTTTAACAAGTATTTTAGCTTTTTCACTTATCATTTTCACTTTAAATGATACTTTATATCAATCTGAAACTTGGGAAAGAAAATAACTCAAACAGTCTAAGCAGCAAGTATGATGCAGCTATAATTATCTGAATATGTTAACATTTAAGGAACACTCAAGCACATTACTGGCCTTTAGAAAAATAGAATGCTTCATGTAGACACTAATTAATCAATAGAATCCTAATTGGATTCTATTAAATATTGGAAACGACATTTCAACTTAAATATTCCGTGTACCATCCTGATCCATTCCCAAGCAACAGTAAAGTCAATTAGGTCAGTATTCAGATTATAATTATTAATACTATCATCTTCCTCATCTACATTAATATTGAAACAATTGAAAAGAAAGCAGTAAGGAACCTAGCAAGTCCTCATGCAGAGATGCTTCATTTCTTTGGTATTGCCAAGGAATTCAATATTACCCAAAAGTAGCTTTTCAAGGACATGAATATCTTAGTTTGTCAGGCTGCTGTGACACATATCACATAAGGGATTGACTTTAAAAAGCAAGAATTTATTGACTCACCATTTCAGCGGCCAGCTGTCCAAATCAAGGCATTGTCTAGAAAGCTTGCCCTCTCCTTTGTTTTCCAGGTTCATTGACTTCCAGCATCCAGCTCCCCTCTGTAGTTTTCTGTGACTAATGTCTGAATTTTTTCTTCTTACAAAACACACCAGTAATCCAGACAAGGCCCACCCTTATTTAGCTGGGCCATGCCTTAACTGAAATAACATTTTCAAGAGATGCTATTTACAATGGGTTCACACCCAGAGTAATGCAGATTAAAATGAAGAACATGTCTAACTCGGGGTACATAATTCAATTTATCACAATGTAATGTGTAAGCCTGAAATATTACCCACCCTTTACTAATTGTGCAATGTGCATAGGACCAATGATTCCATCTGCAAAATGGGACAAATCGCCATTTTCAGGCCAGGTTGAGGATTGGAATTGTTGGCTGGTCACTCTGGAGTCCTGCAGAAAGCTATACTGCATCTTTAGTATTGTAGGAAGAAAACTTGAACTCATCAAGCCCCAGCTGCCATTCTCAGTGTAAGAACATTTTTACTGCAGTACTCAGAGATTAACTGCCAATGTCTGCTTGAATACCTCTAATGCTTTGGAACTTACATCCTCATGGGATTCCACAGTTTCATTGTTAGGATGTGCAGAAATTGACCTTTATAGTGACTCCAATTGGACTTAATTTTTCCCAGCTGGAATTTATGAGTTTCTTTCCAGATGAATTTTCCAGAATATAGCCAAAGGGTTTGTAGCACACAGGCTTGTGAAGCTTAGCCACCTAAATTCAAATCCTAGACCTACTGTTGAATAGCTGTGTGTCATTGTACCTCCCAAATTTTTGTGCTTTAGTCTTCTCATTGTTGAAAAATGAATTACAGACTGTGCTGCAAGGCAGCAAAAACATTTATTTAGGTTCTTAGAATTCCAATTCAGAGAGCACAGATTCAAGTAACAATCCAAACTGTATCCCATCTTGGGGATTCCAAGCAAGGGTTTTTAAAGAAAAAGAAAATTACATAATGTGTTGGTTAGATTCAGTTGTCAACTTGGCCAGGTGAGCACACCTAGTCTTGTTGCTGCAGACATAAACCAATGGTACGTGAACCTCATCTGTTGCTAATTAAATCTGAGGTCAGCTAGGAGGTGTGTCTGCTGCAATGAGTGACATTTGACTTAATTGGCTGGTGCTTAAATGAGAGATCCCAACGTAGCACAGCCCAGCAGCTCGGCATTCCTCATCTCAGCACTTGCAGCTCAGCCCAGGCCTTTGGAGATGCAGAAAGAGGTTACCCCGGGGAAAGTTGTTGGAACCCAGAGGCCTGGAGAGAAGACCAGCAGAGACCATCCTGTGCCTTCCATGTAAGAAAGAACCTCAGTGGAAAGTTAGCTGCCTTTCCTCTGAAGAATTAACAAAATAAATCCCCTTTTATTAAAAGCCAATCTGTCTCTGGTGTGTTGCATTCCGGCAGCTAGTAAACTAGAACACATAAATTGTTTATAAAGATTTATGATCGGTACATACTTGGGACTTTCCAAATGTCCTTCAATTAGATAGTTTCTCATTTCTTTATCTCCCTAGCTGGTTGATAGCATCCAGATGTCCTCAAAAACATTGTTTATTTTGGTTTTGCGTACCTGTGCAGTTTGTGATATGTGGCTGAGACCTGCATAAGAGTAACTTCCTGAATGATCTCCCAACTCCATTTTAAATCTCTTAGATATGGTTACTCCATTTTGTTTTATATCTTTTCTCATCATTAAATGTAACTAATCATTTCTGTTTCTTGCAATTGTTGTAAATGTTAACTATGATGGCCTTCTATTCATTTAGTTTTCCTTTGCCACATTAAATATTTCCAGCCTCTTCACACATTTCTTGTAGGATATGATGTACCAGATATTTTTCTGCCTACCAATTTTGTCTGGATTTCTATTTAAACTCCAGAACCACCATTAAGTGGACCATTTTAATGCAAATCTTTGTAAGAGGTGTATGACTTTCCATATCTGTTTGACAACCAAACTCCATTATTTTTCTAGCCTGCAGATAAGGAAACTTAGGTTTAGAGAGGGGAGGGAAGCAAACTTGCCCACAGCCACACAACTTGTACCTGGAGGATGTGGGATTTAAACAAGAGAAAGGATGAGGTCAGAGTTGTGAGAAGCTGAGAGCTTGACCGCTGTGGAAAGTAACAGTCCAAGTCAAGTTTGGTGGGCATCAAAAAAATCATTTGATCTGGTAGCAGGTGGAATGTTTGTACAGTGATGCTCAGTAATTAAGTAGAAGAATCACACCAACCCCTACCAGGCAGAACCTGATTGTACACCTGGTGCCATAATTAGAAAACTCAGCTGAAAATGTCTGTCTCCTCTGTGCAGCACACACAAGCAATCAACTCTTTTAAGTGTTAAGGAAAAAAAGCAAATCAGCACCTAGACAGAACATGTGCATTTCAGCAGTGACCTGGAAATAACGCCTGTATTCAAAGGATAAGTTTAATAGTTAGATTTTTGGATAAAGTGATAATATGATTGAGAATATATTTGGGGTGGTAGTAGATCTCAGGACGACTTTCACATTGTATCGTGTAATCAGCCACCTCTCGCTGTGATTGCTGTTGTTATTGCTATTTATTGAGCCAACCCAGGTTTTCAGGACTATATGGATAGTGCTACCCAACTGCTGAGTCAAGCGACCTGAGTTATGACTTTCTTATAAAACAAAAGCTACCTTGGAAAAACATTCTAAGATTGGACCTTAAGATAGTGTGGGATGATGCCTTTGCAACTCCAGTGTTTCCTTAGCCCCACAAATAATTGAAGTAGGGCCTAAGCCTAAATTTCTTGACTCCAAATATCACAATATTTTGGCAATAGTTTGCATGACATGATTTAAGGACAGGCCCCAAGACCAAAATTATCTTAATAAGATACCTGAAATTTTCCCCATTCTAAATGAAAGTTTTAATCATTTGGTCTTATAGATTTTCCATAATTCAAAAGAATACTAATTAAAAATCCACATATGACTCTATTCATATGAAATACACAGAATAAATACATCTGTAGAGACGAAAAAATACATCTGTAGAGACGAAAAGAAGATTATTGGTTTCCAGAGGCAAGAAAGGGTGGAGGGTAGGGAGTGATTATTTAATGGAACATGGTTTCCTTTTGGGGTGATGAAAATGTTCTGTAACTCAGTAGTTATGATAGCGATACAACATTGTGAATGTACTAAGTAGTATTACTGGTAAATTTTAGGCCATGTGTACTTTATCACATCAAAAACATTTCAAAAATGACATTAGGGATATTCCACCCTATGCAAAGTAGTAGGGTTTAGTGGTTAAAAAAAAAATAAAATCTAGGGGCCAAATATAGACTCTTCTCGGGTGGTGCAGTGGTAAAATGCTCGCCTTCAATGCAGAAGACCCAGGTTTGATTCCCGGACCATGCATGCAAAAAAACAAGAACAATGTAAATAAATCCTCCTTCTAATTCTGGCAATACCACTTACTAGTCATATGACCTTGGACAACTGGCTTGATCCCTATGAACTCATGGGTCCATAGGCTAATGAAGATAAAATGCCTCACGTGGTATTTCATATATATTAAGAGCCCGATAACAATAATTGCCACATAGTCACATGATTCAGAGGGTGTGACTAAAATATGCTGCAGTGAATTCCAGGACGTTGGCTCTGGTGGATTCATATTATTCCACCAAGTCCATTGTGTTTTATTTGTCCCTCAGCTGGAATTCCACGCAAAGAACATTTTGACATTTAAATAAAACCAAAGAAGAAAAACATCTACCCAAATTATTGAACTTTTGGGGCTCTTATCAATTACCTTGATAGAAAAAAAATATACTGTGGGATAAAAGATCAAGTTGGCATGGACAAAATACGTCATTAAAGCATTAGATAAAGCTATGCATTCTAGAATATATGTATTCTAGCAACATTTCTTGCCTATGTCTTATCTTGTTTTAATAACTGAATGAAAAGTAAATAACAATATAGCTGAGATAATGATGTCAGATAACCCATCAGCATCTATTTAGACTTTGTCCTAAGGGAGAAAATATATATATTATATATATATATACATATAAAATATATGTATATATTATATATATATAACCATCACAACCCTGCAGAATGGGCACTATTTATTGCCCTGCAAACTGATGCAATTTGAGTTAAGTAACTTCCCCAAGATCATAGAATAAGAAGATGGTACATCAGAGTTATAATCAAGGTTGTCTGTCTCTTTCTCTAGGGATCTTGCTTTTAACTACCATGTTATAGCAACTCCCATAACCCATATATCTAAATTTGACATTGGCTTGAGGGATGTAGACTTGGAAGTTTATGACATCAACAAAATAGGAGATATGAAAAGAATTTAATGTAATGTGATACAGTTAACTCATTTCTAGAAATCTACAATAAGCCACAAATGTTTTTCTTTATATTCTGTATACATTTCTAGTTCTTCCTAATGTAGGATCTTGTAAGAATTTTTGGCTTGAATAAGGAAATTTTATGTTAGATTTTCAGGGTTCCTTTGAAGGTTTTTTTCTTTCTAGGGTTCTAGGGTTCTGACCCGTAGGAAAAAAAAACAAGGATCAGAAGACAATTAAAAATGAAACATCAGTTTAGTAATCTGGGGAGGACCCTATAACCTTCCCCAAAACAAGATGTACCAGTGTGTGCAAGGTACAGAAAGTGCAAGTAAAGCTGGCTTCAAGAGCATAGTCCAAACGCAGTCATACCCAAGCAAATAATTTTGGTATAGAATGAGCTTGAGATTTGAAAATCATAGAGAAGTAGTTCAGGGAGCAATGATAGAGCCTGAGAATTCAAATTTGCCATCAGAATCTGTTTCCTGTTCCTTAGGCTGTTGGGACAGACCAGTCATCTATTCTGGGGGTCATCTATTCTGCCCAACTAGATGAAGAGACCATCCAGCACCCAAGCCAAGGAAGCCCTTACTATTTTCATGCTTTGACTTTAATGTTATTTGTGTCATGAAGGGTGAGGGGATGTAGCATATAAGGCAGATCTCTCCAAGAAGACAAAGTAAGAGGCCAGTAATGGATATGTGAGACTGTGTCTCGCCATCCATGGAAACAAAAATAAATCTAAAAAAAAGTCTTTCCAAGGAGGCTCAAATGTTCTTCCTCCAAACTGACAACCTATTTTATCCTTGCTCTTCTGTATTTTTATTTTTGTCTGCACAAATGTGAAACATTTTAATGCAGTCTTCCTGCTCAGAATAAAGCATTTTGGAGCCCTGTGAGGGCTTCCAATAGCTCTTACAAGATTCCGGACAGTCCTTGGGTCCACTGAACTATACTGGAGCTGGGCTTGTAGCTGTCATGACAATCATTGCTGGATGGGAAACTACAAAACAACTTCATCACAATCACCAAAGAGGTTTATGAAAATACGGATTCTTGAAAACTGATGAAGAATCTCTGGAAGCTCTGCTTTAGAGTTTAAATTTTACCAAGTTGAAGCTGTACATTAGTCACCTCTTGCTACTGTAAAAAAATATACCACAGGGCGGACCACAGTAGCTCAGCAGGCAGGAATGCTTGCCTGCGATGCCAGGGGACCTGGGTTCAATTCCCAGTGCCTGCCCATGTAAAAAAAAAAAAAAACAAAAAAAGAAAAAAACTACTGCAAGTTTAGTGACTTAGAACACATTTATGTGCTATGGTTCTGGAGGCCATAAGTCTGAAATTAGTCTCAATGGGCTAAAGTTGAAGTGTCAGCAGAACTGGTGCTTTCTGGAAGCTGCAGGGGACAGCCCGTTTCCATGCCTTTTCTGGCTTCTGAACATCACTAGTACTCCTTGGCTCATTACCTGTTCCTTGAATGGCTCACCTCTTACTCTTGTCATCACATCTCCTATTTCCTCTCTGGTCTCGCCTTCCTGGGATTAATTACATGGGATCCACCTGGAAATCACAGGATAATCTCCTCATTTTAAGATCCTTAACCTAATCACATCTGCAGCGTCCCTTTGTCATATAAATTTCCAGGAATATGGATCAGATATCATTAAGGGCCATTTTCAAGCCCACCACAGGGTGATTCCTGTGCAAATGAATGTTTTTCAGCCATTAGCACAAAGTACCCAAGTTTTCCATGAAGATCAGATTGTTTCAATGTGTAAAAATCCAATAGAGGTGAGAGACTTCTGGGAAGATGGCCAACTAGAGTGGCTCGAGATTAGACCTGCTCCACAGAAAAGTTAGAGAAGGGACAAGAGGGCAACTGAGGTGGCGATTTGGGAGTGTGGCTGACCTGGAAGAGTCTTCTGCACCACTTGCCATAGCCCTGGTTGCAGAGATCGAAGTACTGAAAGGCAGAAAGCTTAAGCCTGGTGCGGACGTGCAGAGCCCACAGGAGTGCATGGACAGGAGCACAGGACTAGGAAATAAGCCAGATCATGTTCCCTGGGTGCGCTACCCTCACCAGCATAGCCCCATGACTAGCGACTCACCCTACACCCCATGCACCTGAACCCCATCACCTGCTCCCATTACCCATGCTCCAGGTTCCCCTACCCCACCAGCATCCAGTGCATGTACCTGTCCCCCACCCCCACCCCAAGTGTAGCCCAACACACCTCTCCTCACCCATAGGGTCATGCAGCCTCACCCTGCCCTCCCCGAGCTCAGTGCATCTGTTCATAACATGTCCAGGCCCATGCATGTGCCTGGGCCCCCAATCATGTCATTCAGCTCTGGGAACCACACTTTACAGGAGTCCTAGAACCATACATGCATGCAGCCCTCAGCCTCACTTCCCAGCTCTGAGAAAGTGCCGACCTGTGCAGCCGGGTTACATCTGCCCCCCACCCCAATCCATGAAGGCATAATGCCAACCTGCCACCACAGCTCGACACATGCACACAAGGGGCCTGTGCTTTAGGCCAGCACACACACCCTCCTAGACCAGCGTATCTGCACAGCGACATCCTCCCAGGCTGCTGTGTGCCAATTCACAAGCATCAGCATAACATTCTGAGCCTGCACCAATACTTGTCCTGAAACAAATCACCATACTGAGTGATCTACACTGTGCCCTGTTTCCTTCTGTACAACCATCCCACAAACACACAAGGAGGAAATCAACTCCCAAAGTAAATTAATCAGATCTTTACATGCAATGAAGACAGAAGATCAGTAAGCATATCAGAATGCAGACAGAGCCCTGCCTAATGACAAAATTAAAACACCAGAGGAGACACAGACATTCAAATAATCAATCAAAGATATTCATACAACTCTACTTAATAAAACAAGTGGGATAGCAAATGCCATAAAGGAGACAGTAGAAGAGCACAAAGGAATTTGGAAGAATAAATAGAAAAATAGTGGAAATTGCAGAGATTAAAGACTCTGTTGAACAAATAAAAACCATACTAGAGGCACACAACACCAGACTTGAAGAGACAGAAGAATGAATAAGTGATAGAGAGGACAGGATAACTGACTTCAAAGACTCAATAAAGCAAATGGCAAAAAAAGATGGAAAAAATTGAATGGGAACTCACGTTAATGACAGACAAAACAAAATGCACAAATACAGGAATCTTTGGTGTCCCAGAAGGAGAAGAGAGAAGTAAAGGGCTAAAAAGAGTAGTTGAGATATATGGGGGAAAATTTCCAATCCTCATAAAGGACATAAATATACAAGTCAAAGAAACCCAATGAACTCCACACAGAATAACTCCAAATAGACCTTCCCCAAGGCACATACTAACCAGTTCATCAAATGTTGAAGAGAAGCAGATAATCCTGAAAGTGGCAAGAGAAAAACAAGCTACTACACACAAGGGAAATCAAACAAGACTGAGTTCAGACTACTCACTAGCACTCTGGAGGCAAGAAGGCAGTGGTATGATATACTCAAGATCCTGAAAGAGAAAGACTTCCAGTCAAGAATTCTGTACCCAGCCAAATTGTCTTTCAAAATTGAGGGTCAGATTAAAGTTTTCACAGACTGAAAGAAGTCCTGAAAGAAAAGACCAGCCCTATAAGAAACACTATATGAGAGGCAGGTCTGGAGGAGGGCACAGAATTGAAAGGTACCACTAAGAGTAATTTAAATAATACAAAGAGAAAGAGGGAAAAAATATAAAGATCTGTCAAATAAAATTAAAAAAAGATAAGATTGTGGAATCAAGAAATGCCTTTTGAGTAGTAACTTTGAATATTAATGGACTAAACTTACCAATTAAAAGACGCAGATTGAAAAATCCACAGCAAAACTACTAGAGCTGATAAATGAGTACAGCAAAGTGGCAGGTTACAAGATCAACACTCAAAAATCTGTGGTGTTTCTATACATTAGTAATGAACAATCTGAGGGGGAAATCAAGAAAAAAAAATCCATTTACAATTGCAACTAAAAGAATAAAATATTTTGGAATAAATTTAGCTAAAGATACAAATGACCTATACAAAGAAAACTACAAGCAGTTGCTAAAAGAAATCACAGAAGACTGAAATAAATGGAAGTGCATACTATGCTCATGGACTGGAAGACTAAATATAGTTAAGATGTCAATTCTACCTAAATTGATTTATAAATTCAAGGCAATGCCAGTTAAAATCCCCAGAACTTACTTTTTGGGAATAGAAAAAACCAATAACCAAATTTATCTGGAAGGGGAGAGTGCCCTAAATAGTTAAAAATATCCTGAGAAAGAAAAACAAAATCGGAGGGCTCACACTACCTGACTGTAAGTCATATTACAAAGCTACAGTGGTCAAAACAGCATGGTACTGGCATAAAGATGGATATACTGACGAATGAAATCAAATAGATGTTCAGATATAGACCCTCTCATCTGTGGACAATTGATCTCTGATAAGGCAGTCAAGCCAACTCACCTGGGACAGAACAGTCTTATCAATAAATGGGTCCTGGAGAACTGGATATCCAAGTGCAAAAAAATGAAACAGGATCTACATCTCAAATCTTATACAAAAATTGACTTAAAACGTATCAAAGACCTAAACATTAGATCTAAGACCAGAAAACTTTTAGAAGAAAATGTACAGAAATATATTATAAATCTTCTAATAGGAAGTGGTTTCCTAGATCTTACATCCAAAGTACAAGCATTGAAGAAGAAAGTAAATAAATGGAAATTACTCAGATTTCTCTTTCTCTTTCTCTCAGCCAACACAACAAGAAAACTTGCTGCCCTCCTCCTCTCTAAGTGAGACATGACTCCCAGGGGTATAAACCTTCCTGGTAATGTGGGACAGAAATCCTAGAATGAGCTGGAACTCAGCATCAAGGGATTGAGAAAACCTTCTTGACCAAATGGGGGAAGAGGGAAATGAGACAAAATGAAGTGTCAATGGCTGAGAGATTTCAAACAGAGTCAAGAGGTTATCCTGGAGGTTGTTCTTATTCATTAAATAGATACCACCTTTTTAGTTATGGTATAATGGAGAGACAGGAGGGACATGCTGAAAATGTAGAGCTGTGTTCCAGTAGCCATGTTTCTTGAAGATTTCAAAAGAAAGAGCTTTTGCAGTGTGACTGTGTGATTGTGAAAACCTTGCATCTGATGCTCCTTTTATTTACCTTATGGAGAGATGAGTAAAGCATATGGATTAAAAATAAACAAATAGTAGGGGGAACAAATGTTAAAATAAATTTTTAAAAAAGATACAGATTGGCAGAATGGATCAAGAAACATAGTCTAGCTATATGCTGCTTATGAGAGATTCATCTTAGACACAAGCATACAAATGGATTCAAAGTTGAAAGGATGGAAAAAGATTTTCCACCCAAGTTGAACCAAAAGAAAGCAGGAGTAGCTATACTAATATTGAAAAAATAGACTTTAAATGTAAAAACATCATAAGAGACAAAGAATGACATTATATACTAATTAAAGGGTCAAATCACCAAGAAGACGCAGCAATCATACATGTTCATGTTCCCAGTCAAGGAGCTCCGAAGTACATGAGACAGACATTGGCAAGCCTGAAGGGAGCAATAGATGTTTCAGCAATAGTAGGAGACTTCAATACACCATTCTCCTCTATAGATAGAACAACCAGACAGAAGATCAAGAAGGAAATAGAGACGTTAAATAACTTGACAAACGAATTAGACCTAACAGACCTATATAGGCCATTGCACCCCAAAGCACAAGGTTTATAGTCTTTTCTAGTACCCATAGAATATTCTCCTGGGTAGAACATATGCTGTGGCACAAAACTGGTCTTTATAAATTTAAAAATATTGAAATTATTCACAGCACCTTCTCTGATCACAGTGGGATGAAACTGGATCTCAGAAACCATCAAAGAATGAGAACATTCACAAATATATGGAGATTAAATAACACACTCGTAAACAGCCAGTGAATCAAAGAAGAAATTGCTAGAGAAATCAGTAGCTATCTGGAGATAAATGAAAATGAGAATACACCTTATCAAACCTCATGTGATGTGACAAAGGCTGTGCTGAGAGGAAAATTTATTGTTTTAAATGCCTATATTAAAGAATGATTCCTAAACTTTACACCCAAAGCACAAGCAACAAAAGAAAAAATAGATTAATGGGAACTCCTCAAAATCAAATGCTTCTACACCTCAAAAAACTTTGTCAAAAAGGTGAAGAGGCAGCCAACTCAATAGGAGAAAATATTTGGAAATGACATATCTGACAAAGGTTTGATTTCCTGAATATACAAAGAAATCATAAAACTCAACAACAGAAGAACAAACAATCCACTTATAAAATGGGCTAAAGATATGAATAAGCATTTTTCTGAAGAACAAATACAAATGGCTCAATAGCACATGTAGAGATGCTCATTTTCATGGGTTATAAGGGAAATGCAGATGAAGACTACAGTGAGATACCACCTCACACCTATAAGAACGGCTGCTATTAAGCAAACAGTAAGCTATAAATGTTGGAGAGGATATGGAGAAACTGGGACACTTATGCACTGCTGGTGGGAATGTATAATGATGCAGCCACTGTGGAAGACTGCTTGATGGTTCCCTAGGAAACTAAATATTGAGTTGCCCTATGACCCAGCAATAGCACTTCTTGGTATATACCCAGAAGAGCTGAAAACAATGACACAAACAGACATTTGAACACCTATGTTCATAGCAGCATTATTTACAATCGCCAAAAGATGGAAATAAGCCAAATGCCCATCAACAAACAAGTGGATCAACAAAATGCGGCATATACATATGATGGAATATTACACAGCAGTAAGACAAAATGACATCCTGAAACACATGACAAGATGGATGAGCCTTGAGGACATAATGCTGAGCAAAATTAGCCAGACACAGAAGGATAGATATGGTATGGTTCCACTTTTATGGCCAGCATAAAAGTATAATCAGAGGCTTATAATACAGAATATAGGGTTCTTAGAGATACATAGACACTAGAGATGAGTGAACCGTTAGCTAACAAGGTTGAACTCCAACATAAGGGAATAGATAGGGGCAAAGGTGATTCTCTAGTGGGTCTAGAAGTGATATTACCATATTGAAGATGAATAAGATTGAAAGGGGTTGTATAGGTCTACATGTGTCACTGACTCACACTAGAAATATGAATAAGTTCTCGTAAGAATTACTTCAAAGATATGATTCTTGTATAAAGAGTGTTTAAGTCCAAGTTATGGGGGAAAACTGCTATTGCATGCTATGAGCTATGTTCAAAAGGAAACCATCAGCACTACGACAGCAAAAGCAGAGGTAAATAATGGGGGGAGATTTCCTATTTGGTGAGGGTGTGTTTAATGATTTTCTGTCCCTTGGGAACAATGAAATTATCTAAAATTGAGAACCTTGATGGACTATGGACTTTGGGCCCTCTGCATGATGCCCAATGAATGCAGGCAGCTGAAGGATGCACTGATGGAGAAGTAGATTGGCAAACGATGGTGTCTACTTATGAAAGTTATGCTGCTACAAAAAGGAACAATCTCATGAGGCATGCAACGATGTGAATGGACATATGGGACATTTGGTGAGACAAAACAAGCCAGAAACAAACAAACAAACAAAAACAATGGTATGGTCACCTTTAGAAAATGCTCTTAAGAAAACAGAGGCCTGGATTGTAAACTTTTAGAGCAGACTTTTAGGTGATTATTATTTCTGGATTTTGAGAAGCTGTTTTATATATATAACCTGATATTTAGAGATAAGAATGAAGCCGAACAAGTTGGGGTTGAATTAATTCAGAACATAGGAATAAGGAAGACAGTGTCTATATTTTAGAACCACACATACTCTTTGAGACCAATGGAAGAAAGATTTATTTGATCTGGAACTGAAATTTCCTGTAGTGCATAATCTAATTCAACCTCTCTGTGTAACTTATTTGAACAACTTAAACACAGGAAGCACAGAATAAGAAAGAAGTCCTTTAATCCTGTATAGATTATTGTAATGCCTGGAAACATCCTAGAGTATATTAAGCAGATAATCAAAAAATATTGGCAAAGTCCCCTGAGGGAAGAGAGAAAGAATATGATATCATTAAACCTTAGCATCAGGGAATCCCCTGATACTGTATCAAACTTTAGGGATACCCAGATCAAAAGGCCATGCCATTGATCATGAGGCTTACTATTGTAAAGCTTATTTAGATAGCAGAGAAACTTAGACTACCTGTAGGCATGCCTAAGAGTTCCTTCTGGAGGACCTCTGTTGTTGCTCAGATGTGGCCTCAGGCTTTCTCAGCCCAACTCTGCAAGTGAAATCATTGCCCTCCCCGCTATGTGGGACATGACATTCAGGGGTTAAAGTCTCCCTGGCGATGTGGGAGATGACTCCCAGGAATGAATCCAGACCTGGCATTGTGGGATCAACAATTACATCCTGACCAAAAGGGGGAACTAATAAAGTATCAGTGACACAGAGTTCAAATAGAGCTGAGAGGCTACTCCGGAAATTGCTTTTACACAAGTTTCAGGTAGAACTTGCTACTTATTATAACCTGCCAACCCCCGACCAGGACCATTCCAGCCAATCCTAAAGAACACCTAGGGCAATATATAAGATTCCACAAGGGTTCCAGGCACTAGAGTAACTTTCCAGAAACTTACAACCTCCAGATGGGTCCTTGGTCCAGATAAGTCCTGAAACCAAGCCCAGCCTCTCCAGAACATCAGATAGTTCCATCTCCCTACCTCGTATTAGTGACAGACCTTTCAATAGCAAAAATTTAGAATTTACATAACCCAAGCAATCCCAAAGAGAGGTATGGAAAGATCAAAGGTGATGGTGCAATTATACATAGAAGATAGGACTTAACAAAAGAATATGAATGCTGAATCATTAAATTGGTATCTCTTTTAGGTCTCCAGTATTTTAGAGTAGTTGGAAGTAAACACCTAAAATTGTGAAACTGTAACCCATGTCAAAGTCTGAAATATGTTCTATAACTAATTGTGGTACAGTGCTTTGAAATTTCTTATGTTATTGTTCACCAAACAAGAAGGGAAAAAATGTTGCTTGGATGATAAAAAAACATTTAAGCCTTTTAGCCTTAATATTCTGGAGGAGCTAGAAGATAAAATATGACAGATCGTATAGTAGCCCATGACAAACTCTGGGATCTGTCCTGTAACCACTTGTTGAAGAACACTTTGAAATCTATTGCTCTTTTATTTTGTTGCTTTCTATATTTGTTATACTATACAATAAAAAATGTTAAAAAAAAATCTAATAGAGGCTAAGTGGTCTAGGAGATAGGACACAATTAGAAGACATTCTGAGAAACTATAGAACCAAATCAGTTAGCTCAATTGCCCCCTCAAGACATAAACTAATAGCCTGAGTGAAAAGTTGAGAACGAGATGAGTTTTACAAAAGGTTTTTCTGGGCTCTAAGGAAGAAGCTAAAAGGAAGATAAATGTTTTTCTTCCCCACTTTAAGACAAATGAGAGGGGTTTGCAAGGGAATACTTAGAGAGGTTTGCATAAATGTGAGAACATAACTCCTAATTTCTTACTCATAAAAAAATAAGTACACTTGATTCCCAGCCCATGCACTTCCCAAAAACAAACAAACAAATGAAAAGCCAAACAAAAACAAAAATTCAACAAATAGTGCTGCAATAAGGGGTAATTCACATGGAAAAAAGAATGAAATGTGACCCCCACCATACAGCATACGAAGAAAAAGTACAAAGTTGACCCGCAAATGGGGTACAAGAGAAGGAAAATTTTCTCTTTTCATTTGAATTCACAACTTATTTTCAACGATCTCATTCTTCTATTCCCCAATCTTTAGTTCTGTCAATTTCAGATTTAATGGTATTTGTCACGTCCCCTGATACTGAGAATTTTTCTTTCACTTAAATACTCAGGTAAAAACAGCTTCTTTAGTCTCTGTTTCCTACCATCCTGGATTATATAATTGCTGATGAGAGGTTGGCTATAATAAATCATTTGTATATAATGTGTCTTTTATTTCTGGCTGTCTGGATTTTTTTCTCTTTACCTTTGATTTTCAAGACTTTGAATATAATGTATCCAGAGGGTCTCCTTTTCTTTCTTCCTCCTTCTACTGCTGTCCTCTCTCCCTCTCTTGCTACCTCTTTTTCCAGACTCCCCTCCTCCCTTCCGCCCTCCTTATCTTCCTTCCTTCTTTCCTTTTCACAATTACTCGGTTAGGGTTTATCTGAGTTTCTTGGTTCTTGATTTAATGAATGTAATTTTTTTTAATTGCTTCAAATATTTCTTTTCCCAGTTGTACAGACTTCTCCTTTGGTATTCCTGTCATATATTTGCTAAATCACTTATACTGTTCTATGGCTTAGAAACTCTTTTTCTTGTTCTTTCACTCATTTTTTTCTCTTTGTGCTTAACTGTAGCACAAAGTTCTGTTGAGCTATATCCAAGTACATTTATTCTTTCCTCAGCTGTCAAATCCACTGATGAGCCTGTTAAAGTAATATTTACCTTTGTTAATGTGTTTTGTTTTCATTTTCAACATTTCCGTTTGACTCTTTTTTTTATATACCTTAAATTGTAGGGCATATCACTGGGCTTGCACTCCTTTTCATCGTCTATCTTTCTATATATCTATCCAATGCCAGTACCACACTGCTGTGATTATTGTAGCTTTGTAGGAAGTTTTGAGAATTGGAAAGTGTGAGTCTTCCAACTGAGTTCTTCTTTCTCAAGACTGATTTAGCTGTTCTGTATCTTTTGAATTTTTCTATGAATTTTAGAATCAGCTTGCAAATTTTTGTAGAAAAGTTACCTGGGATATTGTTAGGGATTGCGTTTCATCTGTAGGTCAATTTGGGGAGTAGTGCTATTTTAAGAATATTACATCCTCTAATCTGGAGTTTTTTTTTTTCTTTCAATCTACTAAGTTTATTTTAACATTTGTTCCCCCTATTATGTATTTATTTTTAATCCATTATGTTTTAGTCATCTGTCAATAAGGTAGATAAAAGGAGCATCAGACACAAGGTTTTCACAATCACATAATCACATTGTGAAAGCTATATCATTATACAATCATCTTCTAGAAACATGGCTACTGGAGCATAGCTCTACATTTTCAGACAGCTCTACATTTCCCCCCAGCTTCTCCATTATACCTTAACTAAAAAGGTGATATCTATTTAATGTGTAAGAATAACCTCCAGGATAACCTCTCGACTCTGTTTGGAATCTCTCAGCCATTGACATTTTATTTTGTCTCATTTTGCTCTCCCCCCTTTTGGTTGAGAAGGTTTTCTCAATCCTTTGATGGTGAGTTCCAGCTCATTCTAGGATTTCTGTCCCACATTGCTAGGGAGGTCCACACCCCTGGGAGTCATGTCCCATGTAGATATGGGAAGGGCAGTGAATTTGCTTGTCTTGTTGGCTGAGAGAAAGAGAGGCCACATCTGATCAACAGATGAGATTCTCTTGGGGGTGACTCTTAGGCCTAATTTTGAGTAAGCTTAGCCTATCCTTTGCAGGGTTAAGTTTCATATGAACAAACCCCAAGATTGGGGGGACTCAGCCTATTGCTTTGGTTGTCCCCACTGCTTGTGAGAATATCAAGAATTCTCCACTTGGGGAATTTGAATTTTCCCCCTTTCTCACCATTCCCCCAAAGAGACTTTGCAAATGCTTTATTATTCAGTATTCAAATCACTCTGGGATTTTTTGAGGCATCACTCTGGACTGACCTGCAAAATCTCATGCCTTACTCAAGGTTCCAAGTATTGTGATGTTCAATTAAGTTGTCCACATAACTTATATTAGGAAATGCACTAGTCAAAATATAAATTTTGTACCTAATAAACATTTTTTGCTTTTGTCTCACACATAAGTTAAAGTTTTAAATTATTAATTACAATCTATTTTCAACACCCTGCAGTATTGACATTCCTTAGTTCTTCCTCATGCAAAAACATTTTTAAATTTGTTCATTTAGTCACTATCATTATACACTCTAGGCATTTGTCTCTTATAGTTTTTATCTCTCTGCTCATATTCCCCATATTTTCCATGAGCTTTTACAATATTAATTGCAGTTATTCTGAATTCCCTCTCTTATATATAGGTCACTTCTGAATCTAGTTCTGTTGTTTGCTTTGTCTCTTGACAGTGGGTTGTTTTTCTTTACTTTGTTAGTCTCATAAATTTTTATTGCTAAACATCATGGGTAGAACAGAGGACCCTGAGATAAATAGCATCCTTAAAAATGAACGTTATCTCTTCTTCTTCTAGGCTGTTAATGAGGAGGGTTGATTCCTTCTAGTTAGAAGTTGATCTAGGTTTGGGATTTGTTATTGAGCTGCATAGCTTAATTTCACTACCACCTTCAAATTCCTCTAGAATCACTCTGTTCATAGAGTGAGGTTGGGGTTGCCATAAATATTAATTCTTTTCTTAATATTTATGTACCACCCCCAACTTCCAGCCTCCCTATACACCTGCTACAATGACTTAAACAAAGCTTAATTTTGTGTATAGCTTTCTGTGGTTATAAAATACTTAAATATGTTGTATAGGGCTGTTCTCAGCAATTTGAGATCCTTCTTATATCCTTGCCCAATGGCCCCCTTTATCAGCAACAGAGGGCTCCCCTCACTGGAGAAAATTCTGTTTTTAAAGGGCTTGTGTGATGAAGACCACAATCTTGTTATCTTAATTTTATCCGGTTATTAGCCTTAATTAAAACTTCAAAATCCCTTTGTCATTATTTCATAACATAATCATAAGGGGAACATGAGGAGGCAGACTTACTGAGGACCATTTTAGAATTTTGTCTACCATATTCTGCCGTGACCTTCATAATTCATGTCCCTCCAATTTGACAACCTCCCAAGATTTATAAGGATCTCTTACTAGTGCAACATTAAAATTGAATAACTCATTAAATTCTTCAGTCAAAGTCCAATACATCATCTAAATCATCAAAGTCAGATATGAATGAAACTCTTTACCGTATTCCATTAAATACCTTATTTTCCTTCTGTGCACCTATCACACCAACAAAACTTTCTACAAACCATGGGGGACAGAAATAGAATAACAGTTATGAATATTCCATTCAAAATTGGAGGAAAAATGGAAGGTAAATAGAAGTTGATAGTTCAAAGTAGTTTTGAAATCCAGACAGGCAAACTCAGGGTAAGTTCCTTGATTTGATTTCAAGCCTGGGACTCCTCCCTGTCTCTCAGGTCTGCCTTCTGGGCTCTTGGGTTTGCAAAGTCATCCTTTTTTGCCTGCAGAGTGGCAGTCATTTACAGCTGAGTAGTTCTCTCTGCCACAAAGGTAGGGCATTCCTCATCAGCAGTAAACTGGAAGGAGGGAGGAGGAAGAAGTAAGGAAGACTGGAGTCAAGAATTCAGTCTTTGGAATCAGATAGCTCCATTAGTTGATTAACTTATTACAGTTGTTCACTGAGGTATACCTCTTGTGAGTTATGTGACCATGGCTAAGTTATTTCACCTATTTGAACCTCAGTTTCCTCATCTGTAAAATGAGGATATTATTCCAAATTTCACAATGTTGGCCATAAAGATTAAATAAAGTATTATTCCATCTGTGTCCAGTGGGCAGCAATTGCCTTGTTAACATTCCTCTTATTCTCTTTCTCTACTGTTAAGTAGAATTTCAAGCAATAGTTCCTAGCTTGGCAGCACATTGGTATCACCTTGGGACCCTTGCAAATATTTGTTTTCCACCCCACAGAGCTTCTTATTCAATGGGCCTGGGGTCTGGTCTAGGATTTGTTAGTCTTTAAATCCCCCAGCTGATATTAATATGCAGCTAATGCTGAGAATTACTGTGAGGCTTTGTAAATAATCATCACCTGAACCTTCTCAATGGTTTTCCCTTTTCAGCAGACCATTATATAAGATCTGGAGCACAGTCTGAGGTAGATGCAGAGAAGGGCAGGCCCAAAGAATGAGCTCTGAGCATCTTGGAAGGCATTTATACATCATTGCTCTTCACACTAGCCCCCTCAGGTATAGAAAAATAGTTCTAATCTAGTATTTTTTTTAAATAAAGCATCACAAGATCCTGTAAAGGATACGTGTTGGCTTTGCTGTGTTTTACTGGGGTGGGGTATTTGTTACCTAACCTTGGGCAAAAGCTTGCATGCTCATGAAAGTTTGCCAGGGCCAGTGAGCCATTCAGAAAGCAGGGAGCAGGCTCATTGGACTGGGCTGTGGCAATGTCATGGGGTGCCATGGGCAGAAGTGTGGAGGTCACAGGGTGAACATAGGTGGGTGGGCGTTGGTGAAAGACCCTTGTGGCCGTGAGAGATTCTGAGGCATTCACCCTGGAAAAAAGGAGAAAAGGACGACAAGGCAGGAGTTGGAGGAAAAGTCTGAAATAGAGGGGCTAACATATTCAAAGGCAACAGATCAGCTTTCCACTGAAATTGTAGTGCATGTCTACTGTATGCAATATATCTCCCACAGTAATTACAGTTTCTTAGTCCTACCTAAGTACAAAGGCCAGTGTCTCTTCTATTATCGGAGGATATAGTATTTCTGGGAAGGGGCAACATTTTGACAATTTCAACACAATGAATTATGTTGCTTAATGACTTATGAGTGTTTAGTTCATTGGCCTAATTATCAGCCAATCCTCAGATAAATTTCTGGTTATTTATTAAGTGCAAGGCACTCTGTTAAAGATCTGAGGGGTTTCAACACATCCAGTCTTCAGGATCTGTACCTGAAAGGAGCACCTGCTACTCCTGTTTTCTACTGGTGACTGTGAATTAAACCTGCTGGAGGTCGTGGCAGGAGTTGAAGGAGAGAGAGCCTGGGAGGTAGGGAGCTTGCCCATGTCCTAGCTCAGCCACTCATCAGCCACCATACTTGGAGGAGGTTACCTCCTTTCTCTGACCACTAGTCTCCTCATAAAGACCATGTAAAGAATGAGCTAGATCTTTCCCTTCCAGCACTGACTCCTCTGTGTCCCATGATCTTGTGCTGGGACACTTAAAAAGTCAACAAAATGAAAAATAACATTGGTGTAGTTTGAAGGAACCTCAGGAAAAATCTCCAAAAGTTTCCTAGAATCATGCAATGACCTTTCTTCTCAGGCAACCAGGTGGAAATTCTAGATGCAAACTATTATTGAACAGGAATTTATCCAAATAAAGATGCTGAACTTCTTCCTGTAACAAACATGCTTAGGAAGACTGTACTCCCTTGTTAAGAAATTCACTTGGATTTGCTTTAAGAAATTTCCTAATTTCTCCCCAGGAAAGCATCCTTTGCAAGTATATTTCCAGACTAAGATAAATGTGTACATAAAAAAAAGGGGGGGGGGGTTGTGACCTGCAGGAAGAATTTCTGCCTGGCTTGGAGATGATAAAAGTCTATTGGTGCTGATCTCCAAATATCAAGAATCCAGTCTAAGAGAGAAAAACAAAGGAAAGATATTCCAGGACAAAGGAACAACTACACAAAGGCACGGGAAGCTATGGAGCGTTCAGTATTGCTCAAATGCAAAGTGGTGAGAGTGGGAGGAGTGGTGGTGGGGGGCACTGATGAACATAGGGATGCAGGTAGGTAGAAAGCAGATGATGGAGGCACTCATGTACACGCCAGGGTATTAAACTTTATACTGAAGGAATGACAAGCAGGTGACCAAAGGCTTGCTTTGGGACACTCTGGCAATAGTAGGGATGAAAGACTGAAGAGGGAACAGGGCTGGACACAGGAAGTTCAGCAGTTAGGCAGTGGAGAAACTGAGTATATGAGTATTTGTGACATTCTAGCTGAGCCAAAGGCAACAGGTGTGAATGAAATGTAGGTGGTATAATTGACAGCCCTTAGTAAATGACCCCCTGTGCAACATTTAGATTAGAGACTGTTAAAAGGTTTGCCAGGTTCTGAGGTTAATTGAGATGTGCTGAGATTGGGAAACAGGGTGAATCTGTTGGAGGAGTTTTATAAATAGGCCCAAGATGATGCATTTATGCAGAAATGTTCCATCTCTTGGTTTACTCTACTGAGCTCACCTGGATAAAACATTTAGTCTAAAGCAATAACATTCTTCCTTGTTCACCTTGTAAGTATCTCTGTTACAAGACTATAGACAAAAGTTAACATCACTATTTAACTTACAGACTACTTACCCGGATTTGAGGCTTTTTCTCTAGCTTCCTGCGATTGCATTAGCATGACTTAAGGCAATGGGAAGAAAGCAGCTTTCAGTCCCTCACCCTCCGAGCCTCCACTCCTCAGACCTGCACTAACAAACTCCTTGTTTGTGTGTTCCTGCAAAGCCAATCACTAACCTAGAGTGTACCTCTAAATAAGGATCCCAGCTCTTTTCCATGGTGTTATTATTGCATTCTTTCTTTAAAAAAATATTGTTTTTTCAAAAATCATCTTTTCTCTCTCTCCTTTCAGCTCACCATTTTTCCCTGGGGCAGAGATATTGGTCAACCTGCACAACTAAACTGCATCCCTAATCAAGATTTGGAATAGTAAAATATCACTGTTTCAATTCAGAATTATAAATTATTGTTTCAATGGATCAATCCATCTCTCATTAGGGCTACCTAGCACTTCCCATTTAACTCCCTACAGGGGTGTAACATGCCTTCCAGCTGCTGAGACAATGAGCCTTCCTCCCCACACACAGTTGTATTGTAGGATTTGATAGGATTTATTCTTTCCTTTCAGCTGCACTGTGTCAGAGAACACAAATGAACAAAGAGGAACATCAAGGAACAGGAGATAGAGCACACTTGGCTTTGTCTGGCATTCTTTCCTATTTGCCACGCCAACTTTCTTGATGTTGTGACCAGGCATTGTTGTGGGTAGAAAGCTTGAAGCCATAATGCATGTAGCCGCCACACAGCTAGTGTAGTCTGCTTGGAGCTGGCATGGAATGCACCCGCCTGCTAATTTGTGTATGCACACATGCTAATCCCTCATTTGTACCCTGCCTGCCTGCTTTGTTCTTGCAACACAAATAAATTAGCAGGCTCTGGCTCTTTGGCATTCCTGAGATGAAATTTCCACTGGGAGCTGCAATTTCCTTTCTGACATGGTGGAGCATGCTCCCTGCTGGAGTCAGTCTCCTGGGCTCAATCCCAGGCTCTCATTCCCTCCCTATTTTATAAGAATAATTAGTATTTGTTGAGCCTTTATTAGGAAAAGATCCATAACAAGGACAATCACCCACCCATGCCACCAAGTGCTGGGGTTTTGCTAACTCTGCAATGGAAGTATTCTGATGGTGAAATTTCCCCAGACTACTTTTCATCTACCCGTCTGAACATCATCATGGGCACTTTAATGTCTCCTGGCTCTCTAACTCCACTTTGGATCTGTGTCTCCATCCAACCCAGACGCTGTAATGTTCTCTTTCTTACCTCTGTACAAGCACACCCTTCCTGACATCATCTTGGGACTTTGACCATCATGATTGTAAGGATTAGTCCATCAGCCAGGCCACCCCACTGGGCTTCTGTGCCAAGGGAGGGAAAAGGACAGCCTGAAGTAGGTGTCATGTTGTTTTAGTAGACGGGCCACTTTAATTGATGTGCTGTAGTTGGCTTATTCAGACTATGACACAGTCAATGCTTACATTTTCAGGAATTTCATCTCCAAAGGCCTCTGGTTTAGTGGGTTCTCATGGCTGTCTCATGGCTCTAAAAAATTTTGACTATTTTCTGTGCTCTTGAGGTATTTTATTGTATATTGTATCTGTATGGTAGAAATACCATCTGCACCGATTTGAAAGAATTATATACCCTAGAAAAGTCATGGCTTAATCCTAATCCAATTTTGTGGGAGCAACTGTTTCCTTTAAACTTTATTCAGCACTGCATGTTGGAAACTTGATTAGATTATATCCACAGAGATGTGACTCACCCAGTTGTGGGTGACTCCACCCATTCCATGTGGGTCTTGACTACTTTACTGGAATCCTTTAAAAGGAATCATTTTGGAGTGAGCCCCCTTTTTTTAGAGCCATGAGACAGCCATGAGAACCCACTCAACCAGAGGCCTTTGGAGATGAAAATACTGTTGGAAGAGTTTCATAAAACAATAAGCCTAGAGAAATCTAGCAGACATTGCCATGTTTTTCATGTGCCTTTCCTGTTGAGAGATAAACTCTGAACTTCATCAGCCTTTCTTGAGTAAAGGTAACTTCTTGATGGTGCCTTAATTTGGATATTTTTATAGACTTAATTTAATTGGGACATTTTCATGGCCTTAGAACTATAAACTAGCAACTTAATAAATTCCTCCTTCTAAAAGCCATTCTATTTCTGGTGTGTCACTTTCTGACAGCTAGCAAACTAGAACGACATTTAATTGTGTTCTACTGCAAATCTCTTCCAAGTTCTGGTTATGGGAATGTCACATTAACTGCTTAAAATTGGCCATAGGCATATTCACACTAGAGAAATAGGAAAATGCCACAAATGAAAGTGTGATCTATTTGTTATTGATTGTCTGGGGCATGGATCACCAAATTAAGGCCAATGGGTCAAATCTGGACTGCAAGCCAAGAATGGTTTAACATTTTCAAAGGGTTATAAACAAAAGCGAACATGCAACACTGACTTTATGTGGTTCACAAAGTAAAAAAATATTTACTACCTGACCTTTTCCAGTTAGTTTTCTGACCCCTTTCTAAACTTAAGAAATGATGGAGAAAATGTTAATAATGCAAATTAAACTTAAAAAATACGCTGTCTATAGCCATTCTATCGCAAATAGCACAAAACTTTAGGAGGCAATTTTCCAACATTTAAAAACCATTATCTAAATCGACAGGGACATTGCTCAAGTCATTGACAAATGAGTGAAGTTCTAATATGTCCCTATTGTTTCACTTCCATCTTACTTGTTAATGTCAGCAAAATTATCAACCAACTTCATATGGGAACTGCCTTTGGTTATCAATTGCAACCATAGAATTGACTGTGCATATAAAAGTTTGACAAAAATTAACAAAATATCCAGTGAGAATCAATTTTTATATGAAATTTATAATGCAGAGTACTATACTTTTTTTGTATATTATATGCTATACATCCTTTATATCAGTAAAATTTATAACATACATACATATATGTATATGCATGTGTATACACATACACACACAAACACACACAAACACACACACACTTTTTAATTGTCCAGAGAGTGTTGTTAAGCATTTATCCTGTTCATATAGCCATCAGTCTATTTAATAGAGCATAGTAAAGCTACTAGGCAGAGAAATAAACAATTCTATACAAAAGGGGTTGCAATGATGTCAGTAACTAGCATTTAAAAATCATAATTGCTAGTGGAGACAGGAATAATTTTCATAAAAGTGCTAATGTATTAGGAAAAGAGCTGTGCTCAGCATGACATGCTCATGAGTTCCAGTCTTGGTTCTTTCCAGATCTAAGTGACATTCCACAAGCATCCTCTGTTCTTTAAAGGGTATGACTGGTTTCACCTATAAAAGGAAGTTGCTTGAAATAGAGGTCAGGCTTCAATTAGAGATAAGAATGAACCAAATCAGATTAGGATGAACGTAAATCAGAATACAGGAGTAAGGAGGACATTACATTTTAGAACTTCATCTACCTGATGACGCCAAGGGAAGAGATGTTTATTTTATCCAAAACCTAAATTTTCTGTAGCACATAATCTAACTCTACCTCTCTGTATGGATCATTTAAATAACCCAACACATGGAGCCCAGAATGGGAAGGAAGGGTTGTATTTCTATATAGCTTAATGTAATCCCTATATACATCCCGGAGTATGTTGAGCAGGCAGTAAAATGTATTGGCAAAGTCCCTTGAGGAATGGGAGAAAAAATATGAAACTATTGAGCTCTATCACCAGGAAACCCCTGACATTCTCTCAAATATTAGGGACTCCCAAGTCAACAGGCAAAGCCCTTAATTTTGAGGCTTGCTTTTGTGAACTTGTTTATGTTACAGAGAAGCTAAGCCTACCTGTAGTTATGCCTAAGAGTTACTTCCAGAGGACCTTTTTTGTTGCTCAGAAGTGGCCTCACTCTCTCTAAGCCCAGCTCTGCAAGGAAAATCATCACCCTCTCCACTATATGAGACATAACATTCAGGGATGAAAGTCTCCCTGGTTATTGGGGATGATTCTAATAAATCCTGAAACCCAGAAGGACCAGTTTCTCCAAGACTATCAACTAATTACATCCCCCTTTCCTTTAGTGTCAACACCTCTTCTCAACATGCAAAAGCCAGAATAGGCATTGCCCAAAGATGCCAAAGACTGGGAGAAGGAGCACAGGAGAAGGAAGAGGTATAAAAGAGAAAATAGGATTTAAGAAACAAGTGTGACCGCTGAATCACTCTGTTGATATTTCTTCTAACTTCCAGTGCATTGGAGCAGCCTTTAGAAGGAAAAATCTGAAATGCTGGAATGGTAACCCATAACAAACTCTGAAATCTGTTCTGTAACTATTTGTTGACTTGCATTTTGAAAATTATTACTTTTTCTTTCTTTTCTTTATATATATGTTATATTTCACAATGAAAAATAAGTTTTAAAAAAGGAAATCGCTGAAGAAATTGGCTGTGCAGCTGCTTTCCAAGTCTTACAGTCTGCCCAAGAAGAAGGTCTCCGTCACAGCTGTGGAGAAGTCCTGGCCCCAGTGGGCATAACTCACTCCAAATGGCTTAGTTATGTAGGAGTCAACTCCCAGGGGGCTGAGAAGACCATGCTGAGCTCAGCAAGTGAGAGGAAGGAGACATGAGGCTTCATCTGTAGAATCCACATTAAGCAAAGGAAAAGGTGACCCCAGCAGACCAGTAACAATGCCTCGATCAGTGAGAGGGGAGAAGTGAATTATTTCATTAAATTTTTATTTTGAGAGTATTGTAGTTCATAGGCAGTGGTAGGAAATAACATAGATAGAACCTATGCATGCTTTCTGAGTTTAACACAGTGGTAATGTCATGCGAAGGTAGAGTACAATTTCAACCAGAATACTGAAATTAAATATAGTCCTCACAACGGGAATTCCCGATGGGGCCCTTTCATAACCACCAACTTCCTTCCCATGGAAAGGAACTTCTCATTAACCACTGGAAACCACTAATCTGTTCTTCATTTCCATAATCTTGTCAATTCAAGAATGTTATATATATATAAAATCACATTGGATGCAACCTTTTAGAGTTGGATTTTATCACTCAGCCTAATTGTCTGAGTTGGAGACTGATCGGGCATCAAGTCATTCCTTTTAATTGTTGAGTAGTTTTCCACCATATAGAAGTACCATTGTTTCTTTAGTTTCTCATCCAATAAAAGACATCTGGATTGTTTCCAGCTTTGGCTATCATAAATAAAGTAATCTTGAATATTCATGTATATATTATTGTATGAACACAAGTTTTCATTTTTCTGGAGCAGGTGATCAAAACTGCACTTACTAGGTCTTTTGGCAATGCAAATTTTATAAGAAACTGCCAAACTTTATATGAATGACCCAGTTCCTCTGTATTCTTTCCAGGATATACTGTTATAATTTTTCATTTTGTTTTTATTTTTATACATAAAATATTTTTTCATTTTGTTGTATATTTATATATATAAAAGAATAAATATACTTTATTTATATATTTGGTTTAAATGTATACATTTATACATTGATAAGTATATAGTGACACCTCACTGTAGCTTTAATTCCAATTTACCCATCTTCTAATGATGTTTTATATGTTTGTATGTGATTATTTAACATCTATATAACATCTTTGGTAAAATGTCTCTTCATGTCTTTTGTTCATATGCTAAGCGGACTGATTTTTGTAGTTGTATTTTGTTTTGTTTTACTACTGAGCTTTGAGTATTTAAAAGATACATCCAATATATTAATCCCTTGTCATATATATGAATTGAAAATACTTTATACTCATCTGTAGCTTGACTTCATATACTCTTTACAGGGTCATTCTCAAAACAAAAGTTTTTAGCTCTGACAGGAGTCAATTTATCAATCTTTCCTTGCACATACCATGCTTTTGCAATCATCCTAAAAGCCCCATGTGTTGACATTAATCTTGAAGATTTCCTCCTATTTTTAATAAAAGATTATAGTTTCATATTTTACATCTAACTTTGTGATCCATTTTGAGTTCATTTTCATATGAGGTATGAAGTTCTTTTCTTTTTTTTTGCTCCTGCCTATGGCTATTCAATTGTTATTAGCTCCATTTGTAGAAAAGGCAATATTTCATCCACTGAATTGCATTTGCATTTTTGTCAAAAATCAGTTAGGCATATTTTTAGGGGTCTATTTCTGGGTTCTTGTTCTGTTCTACCGATCTATGTATCTTTTCCTTTCCTGATAACACGCTGCCTTGATTGCTAAAGCTATGTAGTAAGTCTTAAAATCAGGTAGAGTGATTCCTCCCACTTTATTTTTCTTGGTGAAGATTATTTCAGCTCATCAAAATTAGCCTAGAGTCTGTTCCTTTCTATAGAAATTTATAGTAAGTTTTCAAGGACTTTAAAATTTGGCTGGGGTTTTGATAGGATTTGCATTAGACTGAATTTAGAAAATTCGGTGAGAATTAACATCTTTACTATATGATTCTTTCAATGGTACAATATGTCTCTTCATTTACTTCTTTGATTTCTTTCATCAGTCTTGTGATTATCAACCTAGAGATCCTGTACATGCTTTGTTATCTGTATGGCTAAACATCTCACTTTCTTTGGAAAAAGTTATAAATTATATTTTTGCTTAGTTTCCTCATGTTCATTATTAGTATTTGGAAATATGATTGTTTTTCGCGTGTAGATCTTGTATCCTGCAAACTTACTGAACTCAGTTATTAATTCTATGAATTCCTTGAGATTTTCTACCATTATGTCATCTTCAAAAAGGGACAATTTTATTTCTTCCTTTACAATCTGTATGCCAAAGTCAAATAAGATGTAATAGAAATGTTGAACAATTTCATTTTAATTATTAAAGAAATTGAATAGGTAATTAAATAAAAAATGCTCATTACTAAGAAATCTCTAGGCCCCGATGATTTGATTGTAAAATTCTATGAAACATTGAAGAATTAACACAAATTGTATACAACCTCTTTCAGAAAAGAGTAGGGAAAGAGACCATTTCCAGCTTTGTCATCTGTATGCTTAAATGTTTCATTTTCTTTGGAAAAATTATAAATGATATTTTTTGCTTAGTTTCCTCATGTTCATTGTTAGTATTTGGAAATGTGATTGAGTTTTGCATGTATAGTTTGTATCCTACAACCTTGATGAACTCAGTTATTACTATTATAGAATGTTTTCCCCCAGGTTCCTTGAGATTTTCTACATAGACCATCATGTGATCTTCAAGTGGAGACAGTTTTATTTCTTCCTTTCCAATTTGCATGCCAAAGTCAAATAAGATGTAACAGAAATGTTGAATAATTTAATTTTAATTAAGGAAATTGAATTGGTAATTTAAAAAAAAAAAGCTCATAACAAAGAAATCTCCAGGCCCAGATGATTTCATTGTAAAATTCTACAAAACATTTGAAGAAGAATTAACACAAACTCTATACAACCTCTTCCAGCAAAAAGAAGGGAAAGAATCCATTTCCAGCTCATCCTATGATGATAGTATTTTGCCCTGATAACAAAATAAGGCAAGAACAACACAAAAAAGACAACTATAGACCAATATCTCTCATGAAATTAGACCCAAAAATCTTCAACAAAATATTAGCAAGTCAAATCCAAAAATGTAAGAAAAGAATTATAAACTTTGACCAGGTAGGGTTTATTCCATGTATGCAAGATTAGTTCAACATCTGAATAAATCAATGTAATCCACCATATCAACAAACAAGAAGAAACAAATCATATTGGTATATCAATTGAAGAAGAAAAAGCACTGACAAAATCAACTATCTTTCATGATAAAAACTCTTGGCAAATAAGGAAAATAGGGAACTTTCTCAACTCGATAAAGGGTATCTACAAAAACTATAGTTAACAACATACTCAGAGGCAAAAAACTGAATTTTTCTCTCTAAAGTTGAGAACAAGAGAATTCTGTTCACTATTAACATTTTTGTTCAACATAGTATTGGAAGTTCTGCCCACTAAATGCAAGCAAGAAAAATAATTGGTCTAGCCCTCCCAGGTTGCTTATTTATGAGCATAAATTGTTCATAGTGTTTCCTAATCATCTCTTTAATAACTTCTAAACTAACAATGATCTGTCATCTTTCATTCCTGATATTGGTGAGTTGTGTCTTCCTTCTATTTATTTTGTCAGTCTTGTTAGGGAGTTTGTCAATTTTATTGGCTTTTTGAAGGAGAAAGCAAAATTTATTTATGGTGTGTATTAGTTAGGGTTCTCTAGAGAAACAGAATCAACAGGGAACACTTGCAAATGTAAAATTTATGAAAGTGTCTCACGTGACCGTAGGAATGCAGAGTCCAAAATCCACAGGGCAGGCTGCAAAGCCGACGACTCCAATGGATGGCCTGGATGAACTCCACAGGAGAGGCTCACCAGCCAAAGCAGGAATGCAACCTGTCTCCTCTGAGTCCTCCTTAAAAGGCTTCCCATGATTGGATTTAGCATCACTAATTGCAGAAGACACTCCCCTTTGGCTGATTACAAATGGAATCAGCTGTGGATGTAGCTGACGTGATCATGACCTAATCCTATGAAATGTCCTCATTGCAACAGACAGGCCAGCACTTGCCCAATCAGATGAACAGGTACCACAACTTGGCCAAGTTGACACCTGTCCCTAACCATGACATGGTGGTTTTGAGCACATTGCTTTGTGTACTTTTGTTAGTGGTTGCTGCAGGTATTAAATATATCCAGGGAAATTACCAAAGTCTATTGGTATTGATATTTTACCACTCCAAGTGAATTATGAATACTTTACTTCTTTTGAAATGTCTTTACCTTCTTCTCGTTAAAAATAAAATTCCTCTCATTATATATTGAACACAATATCAGATATTATTACAATTGTTATATCAACCATCAATTATGATTTAATAAACTCATAATAAGGGGAATCTACTACATTTATCCCTATTTTCATCCATGTCAACATTGTCCTTTTCAGAAGTACCAAGTTCTCTTCTGTTATCATTTTATTTATGGATTGGTTTGCTAGCAACATATTCTCTTGGTTTTAGTTCATCTTAGAATGTATTTATGTTCCTTATCCTTATAGGATATTTATGCCAGTTATAGAATTCATGACTGACTGTTCTTTTCCTTTTCCTTCAGTCTTTGAAAAGTGTTCCACTTCTTTCTGACCTTCATCGTTTCAGATGTGAAATTGTCATTAAAATTGGTACGGCAAGATGATACAGGGATTCTCAGGATCTGAGGTCAAGGACCTTTCTCAACCGTCACCAACTGAGAAGGAATGAATGTTGTTTGGCTCTAAATTTCCATATATTCCACTATAATAGAACTATATATCCCAGACATATAGCCAAAATCAATAACCCTGGCTCTGAATCCCATCGAAACGCCCTTTCCATCATCATGTCCCAGGGAATTATGCATTGTCATGTCCAGTTGAAGGGGAATTGTATCCTTTACCTGAACTTTCAAGCAACCTACATATATTATTTTTAGTTCTCATAAAAATATTTTTAATAAGATGCTACTATCCCCATTTTATCTGAAACATGGAGGAAATAATTGGTGTCCTATCCAAGAAGACCCAGAGGCTTTGCCTCCATTAAAACTCATTTCAAGTTCTTTTTCCCTTTCCAGTCTCTTTCTTTCTCCCTCCCTTATGGTATTAGTGCTCACAGGAGAACAGTGTCAGTGTTCACAACTCAAACCTTCTTGGCATGGTCCCATTTCCCTATTTTCTCCAACACCAGGCCTAATGATGCCAAGCTCAGAGTGATTCATACTTATGACCCTCCCTTTTTATGCAGGAGGTGTATTGCAGGCCCATAATTTAAAAAAAAAAAAAAAGTTCACTGAGAAAAACAAAAAGAATAAATCAGTCTCAGTGCAACTCAGCTAAAATTGAGCAATTTTATAGCATTTACAAGATTCTTCCCTCGCATTAAACAGGGTGTAAATGAGTGAACAGGTGATAGATTCCTTGGAGAGAAAAGCCATTATATAGCTCTAAAGCATATAAAATTGTATTATGTACCATAAAGTAGAAGAGGATATCTTTCTCAGCCCTACTCAAACAAAATCTTCTAATATTTTCTATTGGGGCTGTCTAAGGCATTTTACCAAATCTAGGCAGCACTCCTCTGCTTCTGTTTTCCACTTGAGTCACAAAGTAGTACCCAGGTAGTCATTATAGCACACATGGAGCCCTGGTGGATCCTTATCAGGCTGGGGCATAATTAAGCAGAGCCATAGCTCATGGCGTTGTTTGCTTTTGAGCACCTCACTGCAAATAATGTGGAGGGCTGATGGCTCTACAAAGACTTCTTGCTGCTATAGAAGGCCGAATATTAATTAGAAGAACTCTTTAAAATCATTTTCTAATAGCTTTGAGAATGGGGAGAGATGTCAGGAACTCCCTAAAACCTCTCCCAAGTCATATTTCACTAACAAGTTGGTAGAATATACATCTCTCCCTAGTTGAGGTAGAACATTTTCTTGTCTTCTACTTGCATTTTTAAAGCAGAAAAGTATTTACTCTTTATTTTTTAAATAACTTCACTTAATCTTAACTAATAAGGTTCCAAACAAATAGAGAGGGAATTATGTTTGTTACATATCTATTATGTACAGATTTTGCATGTTCAGTATTTACAATTCTAATGGGATGAGGAGGTAGATTTTATTATCATCATTTGAGGACAAATTTGATGGTTGGGTTCATGTGTCAACTTGGCGAGGTGATGTTTCCCAGTTGTCTGCTTGGGCAAGCACTGGCCTAACCATTACTGCAAGGACATTTCATGGCTGGTTAATAAACCAGAAGGCTGGTCTATTAAATCATCAGTCAGTTGATTGCATCTGTGGCTGATTACATCAACTATCAACTAAGGGGAGTAACTTCAGCAATGAGAGAATCCATTAGGCTGGTTTTAATCCAATCAGTTAAAGACTATTAAGGGAGAGGTGTGCATCCCTACAGTTGCATAAGACACTTAATGCAATCTCATATTTACAGACATCTCCTGTTGGTTCTATTTCCCTAGAAAACTGAATAATATAGCTTGGAACTGGGAATAGTTCTTGAGAAACCAAATCTTAAAAATGAATTTTTGCTATTGATTTTCTACCCTGATTATATTCAAAGGCACTAATGACTCTATGTCCAATAATCAAGATGGCACTGACTGCCCATGGTATGAGTTGGTGATACAGATATGCAAAATATCACAATTTGATTCTCTTAATCCTACTCTTAAACAAGAAAAGGCTCTGAGTGACTGTTGTTGACACCATAACAGAGTTTTGTGGAATTAAGAGGTATAAAGATATTAGCTGGTTGTTCTAAGATGTGCTGGATACAATTATAAAAGAAAGGGATGGGGTGAAGCCTTCAGATTTGCAACTTAAATGTCACATGAAAGATGTAAAAGTTTCTATGAGTGCCCTGAAAGAAAATCTTATTTCTTATGGTAACAGACTTGAGATCTCTGAAAAGCAGACCCAGAGTCTCATTGTGCAAGTAACAGATTTAAAACATAAATTAAATTCTCAAACTTGCAGAGTGTCTACTCTTAAAATAAGGGTTGAAATTGGAAAAGAATGGAATCCTGAAAATTTGGATGGGGACATATGGATTGATAATGATGACAGTGGGGCCTTAGGAACCCTGGATTCTGCTTAGTCTTTGTTAGACAGACCTGCAATAGTCTGCCCTGAGTAAGCCACTTCCTACCTCCCCTGAGGATGTAGCCACCCAATCTCCAGCCTGCTTGAGAAGACAGCTACCCAGTCTCTAGTCTGCCTTGAGGAAACAGCTTCCCAGTCACCAATCTGCCTGAGGGGACTGCCATCTAACCTCTGCTTAAGGAAATTAACCCTTTAGTGCCTCCTAAACCTATAACCACCTCCTTTGGGGAAATAGCCCTCATTTCTCTGTCTGGACAGATTAATTCTGTTTCACCAGATGGAACTGCAATGTAATATCCTGAGGTAACTGGCATAAAAGACACTTCTAATTCTTTCTTCTAGACCTTTAACTAGACTAAAGTCCCAACAGGTGTCAATGTGTGACCATGAGGAGGTACGCTATACTCCAAAAGAACTACATGAATTTTACAATTTATAGAGACAGAAATCAGGGAAATATGTATAGGAACAGATGTTAAGGATGTGAGAAAATGGTGGAAGGAATATAAATTTGGATCAGGCTGAATTTATTGATATGGGCCCATTAAGCAGAGATACTGCATTTGATATTATAGCTCAAGTGGTTAGAAAGGGCATTAACAGTTTGGGTGGTTGGCTTAAACCTGGATCAAAAGGTTGCCACTATTACCTGAGGTTGAAATCCCAGAACTGCCCTCATATAATGTAGATGAAGGGATCCAAAGGCTTAGAGAGATTGGAATATTAGAGTGGATTTATCATGGAAAGCCTGTGCATGCACTCCAGAAATGTCCAGAGGACTCACCTTATAACAGGACTTGCAGGAATAAATTTGTAAGACTTGCTCCGTCATCCCTAAAGATCTCTATAGTCTCCTTTCTCTGTATTAAATATTACTCTGGGAACTGCAGTCACTGACCTAGAATCCTTAAACACAATGAGGATGATTGGATCCCTAGTTAGCAGAAACCACTTGGCAACAGTTAATCACCTTAGACAAGGTTGTTGTGACTACCATAATGGACAGCAGACTTAAAGCAGCAGTCAAAACAATGTGACTTACAGCACCTAATGGCTTTGGCTAGTAGACCATGGGGCACCTAGAAGTAAAACAGATCTGTATAAGCAGAATAACTCTAGGTCAAGTGAATAAAAGTCTAACTTGAATTACAAAAACAGAGAGTCACAATCCCTTAATCAATTCCAAGACTTGAGACAGTTTACAGACCCAGAGCCCCTTGAATGAAGGGAAGGCCAGGTCCCCTTGGGGAAGGACTCTGTTAGACTGCCAAATATTTACATTGTTAATATTGCTACCAGCCTTCCCCAAGGAGACCTACATCCTTTCCCCAGGGTGACTGTGCATTGAGGAAATGGAAGTGATCAGATATTTCATGTATTACTAGACACCAGCTCAGAAGAGACACTAATGCCAGAAGACACAAAATGTCACTCTGGTTAACCAGTCAGAGTAGAGGCTTATAGAGGTCAGGTGATTGATGGGGTTTTAGCCTAGGTCTGACTCATAGTGGGTTCAGTGGTTCCCCAGACCCATTCTGTGGTAATTTCCCCAGTTCTGGAAAGCATAATTGGAATAGACATGCTCAGTAACTGGCAGAATCCTCACGTTGATATTCTAACTTATGGAGTGAGGGCTATTATGGCAGGAAAGTCCAAATGGAAGCCACTAGAACTGCCCCTACCTAGCAGAATAGTAAATCAGAAGTAATACCAGATCCCTAGAGGGATTGATGAGATCAATGTCATTCTTCAGGACTTGAAGGATGCAGGAGTGTTGACTCCTACCACATCCCATTTAACTCTCCAATATGGCCTGTGTAAATGGATCTTGGATGATGACAGTGGATTGTAGTAAACTTAACCAGGTAATGATACCAATTGCAGTTGCTGTTCCAGATGTGGTATCATTGCTTGAACAAATCAACACATCCCCTGGTGCCGGGTATGCAACCATTGATCTGGCAAATGCTTTCCTCTCAATAGTTGTCAGTAAAGACCACCAGAAACAGTTTGCTTTCAGCTGGCAAGCCCAGCAGTATAAGTTCATCACCCTATATCTGGAGTATATCAGCTTTCCAGCCGTATGTCATAATCTTGTCTGAAGGAATCTTGAGCATGTCTATCTCCCACAAGACATCATATTGGTCCATTATATTGATGACAATATGTTGATTGAACCTAGTGAACAAAAAATATCAATTGCTCTAGACTTATTGGTAAAGCATATGTGTCTCAGGGGATGGGAGATAAATCCCACAAAAGTACATGGGCCTCAGTGAAATCTCTAGGTGTCCAGTAATATGGGCCATGTTGAGATATGCCTTCTAAAGTGAAGGATAAGCAGTTGCATCTGGCCCCTGCTATGATCAAAAGTGAAGCACAACACCTAGTTGGACTCTTTGGATTTTGGGAACAACATATTCCCCATCTGAGTGTGTTATTCCAGCCCATTTACTGAGTGACCAGAAAAGCTACTAGTTTTGAGTAGGAAACAGAATAAGAGGAGGCTCTCTGACAAGTCCAGGCTGCTGTACAAGCTGCTATGCCACTTGGGCCATATGATCCACCAGATCCAATGGTACTGGAAGTGTAAGTGGCAAACAGAGATGCCGTATGGAGACTTTGGCAGGCCCCTATTGGAGAATCACAATGCAGGCCTTTAAGATTTTGGAGTAAATCCTTACCATCCTTTGTAGACAACTACTCTTCTTTTGAGAAGCAGCTTTTGGTCTGCTACTGGCCCTTAAAAGAGACTGAATGCTTAACCAGTGGCCACCAAGTTACTATGAGACTGGAGTTGTCTATCATGAACTGGGTTTTACCTGACCCATCAAGCCATAAAGTTGAGCATGCACAGCAGCACTCCATTATAAAATGGACATGATACACACAAGATAGAGCTTGAGAGGGTCCTGATGGCACAAGTAAGTTACATGAGAAAGTGGCCCAAATGCCCACGTCCCCATTCCTGCCACATTGTCTTCTCTTTCCCAGCCCACAGTTATGGCCGTTTTGGGAGTTCCTTACAATATGGTGACTAAGGAAGAGAAAATTTGGGCCCGGTTTACAAGTGGTTCTGTACGATATGCAGGTACCACCCAAAAGGGGAGAGCTATGGCATCGCATCCAATTTCTGGGATGTCCCTGAAGGACACTGGCAAGGGGAAATCCTCCAGTGGGTAAAAATTCAAGCAGTGTACCTGGTTGTTTATTTTGCTTGGAAGGAGAACTAGCAAGAGGTGCCTTTGTATACTGACCCGTGGTCTATTACTAATAGTTTGGCTGGATAGTCAGGAATTTGGAAGCAGCATGATTAGAAAATTGGTGACAAAGAGGTCTGGGAAAGAGGTATGTGAATAGACATTTCTGAGTAAGCAAAAAACATAAAGACATTTGTGACACATGTGAATGTTCATAGGAGGATGACTTCAGCAGAGGAAGATTTTAATAAAGTGGATATGATCACCTATTCTGTGGATGCCAATCAGCCTTTTTCCTAAACATTCATGTCACTGCCCAGTGGGTTCATGAACAAAGTGGTCTTGGTTGCAGGGACAGAGGTAATGCTTGGAGTCAGCAACATGGACTTCTATTCACCAAAGCTGACATGGCTACAGCCATTGCTGAGTGCCCAATCTGCCAGCTACAGAGACCCACACTTAGTTCCTGATATAGCACCATTGACCAAGATGATCATCCTTCTACCTCATGGCAGAATGATTATAGTGGACAACTTCCATCTTTGAGGGGGCTATGCTTTTTATCATGTTCTCCATCATCCAGAGGCAGTTGGGTTGATAGAATAATGTAATGGCCTTTTGAAGAATTATGGTGCCAACTAGTAGCAATACATTGCAGGGCTGGGCCAATGTTCTCCTGGAAGCTGTGTGTGCTCTGAATCAGTGTCCACTGCAGGGTACCATTTTTTCCATAGCCAGGACTCAAGGGTCCAGCAATCAAAGGATAGAAATGGGAGTGCCTTTATTCACTGTCACCCTAGTGATCCACTACAAAAAATTTTACTTCTATCCTTGAAACTTTAAGCTCTGTTGCTCTACAGGTCTTAGTTCCCAAAGTAGGGGTGCTCCCACCAGTAGACACAATAATGATTCCACTGAACAGAAACTTAAGGCTGCCACCTAGCCATTTAGGGCTTCTCATGCCACTGAATTAATAGGCAAGGAAAGGGATTACTGTATTGGCTGGGGTGATTGATTTTATCAAGAGAAAACAAGACCACAAATACACAATGGAGGTAAGGAAGAGTTTTCCTGGAATACAGGAGATTCCCTAGGTCATCTGTTATTACTACCACGCCCTGTGATTAAAGTCAATGGAAAACTGTAACGAACCAATCCTGTCAAGACTACCAATGGCACAGAAACTTCAGGAATGAAGGTTTGGTCAACCCCCCCTCCCCAGGCAAAGAACAAAAGGGAACTGAAGAGCTTTCTTAGGGTAAAAGTAACATGGATTGGGTAGTGGAAGAAGATGGTAATAAATATGAACTATGACCATATGACCAGTAACAGAAATGAGGACTGCAATGGTATGAATATTTCTTTCTTGCTTTGTTATGAGTATGTTTTTATTTGTACATAAAGCATACATCTTGTTTAATTCTCCATCTTATCCCCTTATCATATGACATGAGTTGTATTGTTCATACTATGGTATTTAAGTTATAGGATATCAGGTTTAAGAGTGAATGTTATCCAAGGACTTGTACCCTATTCTGGAGAGATTTAGTGGATTTCTGGTTGTTCACAGGACAGTTGAGTATTGCTAGGTTAAAAATATATCTGTTATTTTGTTCTCTTTAGATATTAAGTATGGTTTGAGATGATGTGTATAGCTTCCAAGCTCACAAGAGGTGAACAGTTACATTTGGGTTCATGTGTCAATTTGGCCAGGTGATGGTTCCCAGTCATCTGGTCAAGCAAGCACTGGCCTAACCATGACTGAAAGGATATTTCGTGGTTGGTTAATAAACCAGAAGGTTAATTTGTTAAATCATCAGTCAGTCAGTTGATTGCATCTGTGGCTAATTACATCTACTATCAACTGAGGGGAATAACTTCAGCAATGAGAGAATTCATTCAGTCAGTCTTAATCTAGTCAGTTGAAGAATATTAAGGGGGAGGTGATAACGTCAACCCACACAGAAGAGAGAACTTTTATCTCTACTTCAGCCAGCCAGGCTTTCCTGGAAAATTCATCAAAGACCTTCATCATTGTTACCATCTCACTCTATAGCCTCATTGTTACCATCTCATTCTATAGCCTGCCCTATTGAATTTGGACTCATGCATTTCCACAGTTGAGTGAGACACTTTTATAAAATCTCATATTTACAGCTGTCTCCTGTTGGTTCTGTTTCCTTAAAGACCCCTGACCCATGCAACAAGAAATCTGAGGCTCAACAAGCTGTGATACTTGCTCAGGGTCATACATTAGGAAATGAAGAGACTGGTACCCAACCCTGGTTCTGTTTGTCCCAGGCTTCACATCTTTCTGATTCTCACCTGCCATTTCACTCTCTCTGCAGGTAATACTCCCTCACCTGCCACAATGCACACATAGGAGCAGTTATCTGAGGTCTTGTTCTTACCCTGTACTGTAACCTGCTTTAAATTTTAACCTCCTTACTACTTTCCCAGTGGATTATCGCTGCAGAAATTTGCTCCAGATAAGCCAAATCTTGGATTCAGAGTCTGGTCCTGTCAGAGGAATTGGGCATATGACTGTGCCTTCAGTCCTTTTGGTAGAGGTAACCTAAATGCATGAGCACTGAGAGATGGATGGAACTATGGCCTGGGATGGGTCCCACTCATGAGGCCTGAGTTCTGAGATGGGGACCCTAGTAAAACTGATGTCATCTTTCATGAGGAAATGTGTGAGACCCAGAGGACAGCAGTACTGTTTTGTAACCCAGAACCCACTAATGTCTCAGCAGGACAGAAAAGAACAGTTTCCAAGCCTGTGAGGACTTTATCATGAAAGTAAAACGACAAACTACACAATGGATGAAAATATTTAGGAACATCATATTTCATAAAGGTTTAATAAGTAGAATATGCTAAAACTCCTTCAAATTAACATCACAAAGACAAACAACCCAATTAAAAACAGACAAAATTCTAAAGATATACAAATGGCCTGAAAGCACACGAAAAGATGCTCAACATCATTAGCCATCAGGGAAATGCCAATCAAAACCACCACAATGAGATACCATTTCATGCCCACTAGAACGGTTGTTATTTGAAAACCCAGAAAGTAACTATTCTCATTTGCTAGCTGCCAGAATCAACATACCAGAAACAGAATGGCTTTTAAAAAAAGGGGATTTATTTTGTTAGTTCTTCAGAGGAAAGGCAGCTAACTTTCATCTGAGGATCTTTCTTACACGGGAAGTCTTGGGGTAATCTCTGCTGGCCTTCTCTCTAGGCTTCTGGGTTCCAGCAACTTTCCCTGGGGTAATTCCCTTCTGCATCTCAAAGACCTGGGCTGAGCTATGAGTGCTGAGATGAGGTATGCTGAGCTGCTTAGGCTGTGCTGCATTGTGTTCTCTCATTTAAGCACCAGCCAATTAAGTCAAACGTCATTCATTGCAGCAGGCCTGCCTCCTGCACATACCATTGGCTCAAGTCCACAGCAACAGAACTAGATGCCTTCACCTGGCCAAGTTGACAACTGAATCTAATTACCACAGTAACAAATATTGGAGAGGACATGGAGAAATAAGAACACTCATCCATTGTTGGTGGCCATAAAATGGTGCTGTAGCTGTGAAAGACAGTTTGGCATTGCCTCAGAAAGCTAAGCATGATGTTGCAAACTTGAGTCCAAAATTCATAGGTGAGGCTGGTAAGCCAAAAGCTCAGCAAGAGTTGATGTTGTAGACTCAAAACAGAGTTTCTTCTTCACTGAGAAGCCTCAGCTTTTTCTTTTAAGGCCTTCTACTGATTGGATGAATCCCCCCTCCACATTATCCAGAACTATATCCTTTACTTAAAGTCAAATAATTGTAGATACTAATCACATCTTCAACATATCTTCAAAGCAACATCTAGACCAGTGTTTGACCAAAATCAGTGGGCTCCATAGCCAAACCAAGTTGAGACATAAAATTAACTATCACAGAATATTTTAAAAATTTAATTTAATTCATTTTCTTACTTAGGACAAGGCTAAAGTGGGTGGTTTGATGGTAATGCCCCTTCCAGAACCACACGAACAGCATTCTAATAGGGTTCTCCATATCCAAACTTAGTCTGGATATTAGGGTGACATAGTAGTGTATGTGAGTGTGTGCATGTGTATGTGTATGTGATTATTCAAAGGTGACCCGTAGTGTGGATATAGCCTCTGCTTTCCTTCCCTTATCAAGCAGAATTTTTACAAAAAAAGAAATTTAGATTGAATTCATAGCCTCCCTCTTTCCCTCCTAGACAAAGAGAATTGTTTTCATTAGTTCTCCAGTGAATCTAGGAAAACATTTTATTTTTAAGAGGCAGACTGTTTACGACATATCCACCTACATTTTCCACCATATTTCTGTATGGATATTTAATGGGCACTGGAATCAATTATAAAAGAGTGATTGACCAGAAAATGAAGCAAATTTCTTTTAAAAAAAAATCCTTTTGAGTCATGAAAAGAATGGTCTCACCGCTCCTCTTTGTGACCTCAGATTCCATTACATATACCTATACCTCAGAGCTCCCAACATTTGCACATATTTATAAATGGCTCTCATCAAAATGACATGTCCCATTTGGTTCAGCAGAAGGGATTTTAGCAAACATTATGGTCCCAAGAAACACTTGAGGAGATTTCTAGTCCTAGATGCACAATACACCCTCAGAGCCTGCAGCTGTTCTTGGACATAACCCACAGGGCTGAAAGAGAATATGACCTTTGACAATTTTGCCAAAAGCCCATGGCAGATACCATATTGGCTTCTCTCAAAGTCTTAGAGCAAGTGTAGAATGCATTTAAATTCAAATTTCTGACAGTTTATTTAGGATTTTCTACTTAGAGATGTTTTTCTTTTCCAAAAGTTTTCAAATCTAAGAAAGCCAAATTTGCTTTTCATAACAAAAGATAGTTGAGCCTTACAGGAAAGTTCAGTGAATTGCACTCATTCCTTGAGAAACAAGGCAGAAGAGGAATTCAAATCTTGCAAAGGAGTTAGAAGTTTTGTTTGGTTTGGGATTTTGCATTTTCAGGTTTTATATTTTATTTTTTGCTGTGAAGGTAAATTGCTTTGTGATAGTATTAGAAGTGGCCTTTTGACAGCCAGATGGGGCTGAAGCGAAATTTCTGTTTTAGTCGAACTGGTGTCACACAGTATGCAATTTTCTTTATCCCCCAGTTTAAATTCAAGGCTTCTATAGTGATATCACACTCAATCAAAGTCGACAGGTTATTTCTATTAAAGTTTGAGGTTGAATGGAGACTAACTAGAATGGTACTTCTATTGCTAATATTTCATTCCAGTGGCAGAATGCAATACCTTGGATGGAGTTAAGAAGATACAATTTGGAGTGCTGCTAAAATTGAAAAACAGCTTGTTAGGGTAATTTGGCATATTTAAATAAAATCACTGTTTATTTTGGCAGTCTTGCGATTCACAGGGCTCCTTAATTACAGCCTGGCTCCCGCAGGCACGCCCCTCCCCCCACCCGTGCACCTTTCTTAGGATCTTTAATTATTGCTCTCTTAGGAGTTCTGGTATTTCGGACACCAGGCTAAAGGACAGCAGTGACAGAGGCTGCTGGCCTGCCAATTCCTGGTAATTATGCAGAATGAAAATCCATTTTATTGGATAATCTCTGGAGAGGAGATGAAAAGGCAAGTTTCTGCTTTTCCCAGACTTCAATTGCCCTTTCAAACCTGTTCTGTTTAGTCCAAGTGTAATGAAAGCTAATTCTTTGCAAACACGTTGCTTTCTGTGAAATCCCAGGCTCCTGCTAGGTGGGAATAGTAATCCAATGGAAGATAAAATAATAACGTGGGCACACATCTATGTGTATAGCTACTACTGTTCCTTCTGGAAGAAAGATAAACAGAAATTAGCTATTAAATGTTAAGTCCTTTCAAAGCAAATGTTTATTGGTCAGAGCTGCTGAAGATGCTTTTATGAAGCTCTAAACACTAAGAAACTAGAGCCCTCTAAAGCATATTTACCAGTATGACCCAAAAGGATCCATCATTCTTTTATGTATTGATCAATATTTAGTTAACATTTTTAGGCACTGTATATCTGTATAAATAGTAGTTATGCTAAGCATTGTAGATGATATAAATATTGGGAAATAAAAATATTGAGTCTGGACTTACTCCAGGCATAGTATTTCCACTAATTAGCAGTGTGATTGGGGCTGGGGGGCAGGGGACAACCTTTGTAACCTTTTCCAGACAATTTTTCCACCAATCAAAGAAAGGTATGGATTTATACAGAGTGACACAAATTTATAAGGACCTCCATATTATACATTTGAAAGTTTTTAACCGAAGCTACCAGTAATATGAATAATTCACAGGTTTGGGTAAGAGAGATCTTATGAAAGGCAGAGAGAAGCAAACAGCTTAAGCAACACAAGGGGACAGGAGTGAGTCTGCAAAGTAGAATAATTCGCCAACTCTCCCAGGTGTGCCAGCTCTTACTTCCCAATCAGAGGGTCTTACTGGACTTCCAGCCTAGGTGCAGTAAGACTGCAACAAAAGGCTGCTTTATACCCAGAAACCTACAGTCTGGTGTTCACCCAAACCCAAAATCCTTTCTCGGGAAGTGGTCTTTCATTCTACAGTAATAATGGTCTTAAGTAAGTCAGGCAGAAAACAGAAGTCCCCAGGAGAAAGGATACTGCCTTCAGGCAACTCATGTTTAATGAGGGCTAAGAAATTAAATTAACATGCAAATTGACACATGGTGAAAAACTGGATTCAGTGCTAAGAAGGGTATTAACATGGCATTGTGAGAAAATCAGAAAGAAACTTATCTAAGTATTGTAAGAGTGTTAAGAAATATTTGCAAGATATGCTTATTTGAACATGCACATTGTTAAGCACTTTATGTGCATTGTTTTCTTTAATGTTTAAATTATTAAATCCATCAATTTGTAAGAGGAAACTGAGTTGGCTATATCAAGTAAATTATCCAAGCTAGAAAGTGATCAACTCAGAAGTTGAACAGGTCTGTTCAAACCCAAGCTGCATTCTTATAATAGCTGATTATTGAGTGCCTTCAATTGAGGTGGCTTAGTTTTATTTGCTTTTACTTTTCCTCCTCTAAGGACATAGAAATATATATATATATATATATATAATATATATATATATATATATTATTCCTATACATGGAATGGTTATTTTTTTACTTTTAATGTGTAATTTATGTTCAATGACATATATCTATTTTAAGAGTGTAGTCTGAGTTTAGACACACCTGTGTAATCACCACCATAATCAAAATATAAAACGTTTTCATTATCTCCCCAAAATCTCCTCTGCCCTTTCTTAGTCAATCTCACTCCTTCAGGGCCCCTAGCAACCGCTGAGCTGCATTCTGTTATTACTATTTAGAATTGCCTTTTCTGGAGATTGATATAAATGGAATTATACCCTGTGTACTCCTTTGCGTCCAACATCATTCACTCAGAATGTCTGTGAGATTTACCTGTGTCACGTATGTATCACAGTTCATTCCTTATCATTGCTAAATAGTATTCCATTTTATGGATATGCCACATTTGTTTATCTATTCATCTGCTGGTGAGCGTTTGGATTTTTTTCAGTTTTTGCCTGTTGAGACTATAGCTGTTAAAAATAGCTGAACAAGTCTTAGTGTGGATGTACTTCTCTTAGCTGAATTAACCAGGATTGCAAATGCTGGGTTATATGGCAAAAGCATATCTAATATTGTAAAATCTGTCAGACAAGTTATCAAATTGATTTTAACATTTAGCTAGTTGCTGGGAGTATATAATAGTTTCATGTTATTTAGAATTGTATTGTTTAATTTACATGTGTTTGGAGAGTTTTTGGTTGTACTTTTGTTATTTGTTTCTAAATTTTATTCCATTATGGTCAGAGAATGCATTTGGTATTATTTCAGCTATTTTCAGTTTGTATAAGTTTATTTTATAGTCCAAGATAAGGTCTATCTTGGTGAATGTTCCATGAATACTTGAAAAAAATATGTATTCTGCTGTGATTGGGTGTGGTATTATATATATATAATATATATTGACATTTATTATCAATATGTTCTCATATTTTATAATATATATCATACTTTTTAAATTAGATCCTCTTGGTTGATTGTGTTGTTGAGTCCTTATATATCCTTGATAATTTCTGTCTTGAAGTTCTTTCAGTTGCTGAGAGTGGGGGTAGGATATGTCCCCAAGTATAATTGTGTATTTGTCTGTATCTCTTTTCAGGCCTAATAGATTTTTGCTTGCTTGTTTGTTTTTATATTGAGGCATTATTGTTTTGTATGTATACATTTAGGATTATTATATCTTTCTGGTTGATTGATCTTTCGACCATTTGCAAAGTCCCTTTTTGTCTTTAGCAATTTTTCTTTGCTCAGAAGTATGTATTTATCAGATATTAATATAGCTACTCCTGCTTTTACTCATTAATATTTCATGGTATATATTTTTTCATTCTTACACATTTAATGCACCTATGTCATTGTATTCGAGGTGAGTTTCTTATAAGTAACAGATACTTGGGTCATGTTGATGAGTTGACCATCACTTTTCACTTTCAGGAAGCCTGATTTATTTAATTGTATAATCTAAGCTTTTGTATACACATCTAAAGAGAATTTGTTTTATCCAGGTTGCAAAATCTTTCTTCTATGAATTTTTCTGCAGTTTTTATAAATTTATATTCCACATTTAGATTTATAATCTATTTGGATTTAATTATTCTAGGTGGTATGAAGAAAGGGCCAGACCTGATTTTCTAAATATTTTGTTGCCTAATTTAGGCACCATATTTTGAAACTTCTATTCTATTTCACTGAATTACTTTGACAACTTTGTTATAAAAATAACTGACCATATATGAGTGGGTAGATCTCTGTACTTTTTATTTTGTTCCATTTATCTGTGTAGCTATTGCTTTCCTGATTCCACGGGGTCTCAGTTAATATAGATTTATAGTAAATCATGAAATCCAGTAGGATTAGTCTTCTAATATGGTCCTTCATTCAAAATTGTTTTAGATACATTAGGCTTTTGCATTTTTATTTTCATTTCAGAATCAACTTGTTAACTATTATGAAACAGTACATTAGGGCTTTGATTGGGTGAGTGTTCGGGCAATTGAACACTTTTGGAGACGCTTACATCCAAACCATTAGCATGATAAACCTTTCCATCCTTTAGGTCTTTTATAATTTCTTCTGTAATATTTTTTCAGGCACAGCTCATACATATGTTTTTCATATTTGTCTTTGTATATTTTATGTTGCCCATGCTACTGTAAATGATTCTTTTTTACTAATTGTGTTTCTAATTGTTTGCTTCTAGTATACAGAAGTACAACTACTTTTGTGTCTTGACCTTTTATTCTGCAATCTTGCCTAACTCACGTATGGCTATAGTAGCCTTTCTGCATGTGCAGTAGAATCTTTTACACTCACAACAATGTCATCTGCAATTAACAGAATTCCACTACTTCTTAAATCTGGATGGTCTTATTTCTTACTCTTGACTAATTTTTCTTGCTAGGATAGCTAATAAATGTTGAATAGAAGTGGTGAGAGTGGGCGTACTCATCTTATTTCTGATCTTAAGGGTCAAACATTTATTCTTTCATCGTTGGATATGATATCACTGCAGTTTTTGTAAATTCTCTTTATCAGGTTGAGAACATTTCCTTCAAGTGAAGTTTTTAAAGTCAAAAGTGGATGTTTATTTGTGTCAGATAATTTTTGCATATCTATTGAAAAGATCATATGGATTTTCTCCTTTATTCTGCTAATGCCATGAAATGCATTAAAGATTTTTAAGTGTTAAATCAACCTTGAATTTCTGATTGAAACGCACTTGACCATGATGTGTTATCTTTTTTTTCTGGGTTTAATTTACTGATATTTTCTATGGGTTTTTGCATGTATTTTAGAATGAGCTTACCAATTTTATTTTTAATGTGCCTAGTTGGGTTATGATTAGTATTCTGTTGAACCTATAGATCAATTTAACAAATGACATCCTAAAAATATTTAGTCTACCAATCTGTGAATATGATATATCTTTGAATTTAATGAATCTTCTATCATTTATCTCATAGTGTTTTATCTGGTTTAAGTGTCAAAGAAATGCGGGCATATAAAAAGTCTTGTTAAGCATTCCCCATGCTGTATGTTCTGAAAATCTTTATGTAGGGTTTTCATTATTTCTTTTTGAAATATCTTACAGACTTGACCAGTGAAACCACCTGAGCCTGGATATATTCTTTGTGGAAAACCTTTTAATTACAAATTCAATTTTATGATAATGGATGGTTTGCTATTCAGATTTTCTATTTCATCTTAAATTAATGTTGGTAATTTGATTTTGACGTTTCTTATTTTCCTGTAAGCATTTAAAATTGTAAATTCCCCTCTAAGGACTTCTCTACACTGCAACTCATATTTTAATAAATTTTATTTTTATTTCAATTCAGTTCATAATATTTTCTAATTCCCCATGTGATTTCTTCTTTCACTCCTGTATCATTAAGAGTGCATTGTTTAATGTCCATAATATTTGAAGATTTTCCATATTTTTGGGTTATGAATTTCCCTCTTAATTTCTCTGTAATCTTTGTTTTATTTTGTATGACTCTAATCTTTTTTAACTTTTTAAAGCTTGTTTTGTACAAAAGTATATTAGCCTTCTTGTTGAATATCCCATATATTCTTAAGAAGTGGTTCCTGATGTCATTGTGTGAGGTATTCTATAAATGTCGATTTGATCAATTTTTTATTGTCATTAAAGTTTTCCAATTTTTAGTTTATTTATTCTATCAATTGCTGAGAGAGGTATGGTGAAATGTCCAAATATAGTTTGGAGGCATTTATTACATTTTTTAATTCTGTTGGTTTTTGGCTTCATGTATTTTGAAGCCCTAAAATTACTGTCATGAACATATAGAGTTCTTACTTCTTCCTGATAAATTGAATCTTTTATCATCATGAAATGTTTCTCTTATCTCTGGTAATTCTTTTTGTTCTGAAGTCCTAAATTAATACAGCTTCTCCTGCTTTCTAATGCTTATCATTTGCATGTTATAACTTTTACCAATCATTTACTTTTACTTTATTTCTCTCTATATTCATATTTAAAATGCATCTTATGTAGACACATAGAATTGAACCTTTTCTGAATCCAGTCTGATAGTCTCTCCCTTTTAGTTGGAGTTTATGGACAATTTTAATTTAATATAATTGGTTTATTTGCTATCCCTTCCTTTCTCAGTTCTTTTCTCATTCCTTCCTTCCTTCCTTCTCAGTGGTTCTGTCTGGTTTAAAATAGGTCATGTTTAACTAATACTAGTCTAACTTCAAGTAGTATTATACAATTTCAAGTTTAATGTAAGAACCTTACAAAAGTGTATTTCCATTCCCTATTATTTCCTGTGCTATTTGTGACACAAAGTTTATTACTAAATATATTATAAACACTACAAAACAATGTGATTATTTTACTCTATACAGTCATTAACTTATGATAAATAAAAATCAAGAGAAGTTTTTTTTTTAATTCACATATGTATCACTTCCAATTTTGACTCCTTTGTGTAGATCAGTGTTTCTACCTGTTTTGATTTTCCTTCCATTGAAGTGTTTCCTTTACATGTTTAGGGAAGTTTTGTAGGTGATAAGCTTTCTTACTTTATATTTTTCTGGAAAAACTCATTTTATGCAGTTTCATTTTGGAAAAATATTTTTACTAAATAGGAAATTCTAAGTAGCCACTTCCTCCCCTTATTTCCTTCAGCCCTCTAAAGATATTCTCCCATTGTCTCCCACTGCGAAGTTTCTGAGAAGACTATGCTTATTTGTCTTCCTCTAATATGTCTTCTTTCTCTGTATGTATGCAAGATTTTCCTTGTATAGGTTTTCAGTAATTGATTATGGTGTGTGTTGGTAAAGTTACTTTGTATTTATGTAGTTTTTTTTACTGGATGCCAGTCATTGTGAATGTTGTCAAGTATTTGCAATTAGTTGCATTACTTTAAAGAATGCAAAGTTTGTTGTAAGATGGAACTAGGTTTTTTTTTTTTTTTTTTTTTTCTGGATCCTGTTGAGCCAGTCTAGACTTCTTTTATTAAAGCTTTGTTAAGGCAATTTAGAGTAGCTTTTCCCCAAGGACTACTTCAGGCTTACTTCTAATAAGTGGCATTTAGGGGATGTTTGTTTCTCATTCAATATTTTATGTGGTTTCCTTTGTCTGGCTGAACAGACTTCAAACATCTCTCAACCCTTTGTAAACTCCAGGAACTTTTCACTGTATAACCTCCAAGTTTTTTTTCAGTCTGACCTCATGGAATTTCCACCTCTGGTTGTGCAGAGTAGTATTCAGCCAAATATTCAAGGAGACCACCAATGAAAATTTCTCAGCCCTTTCTGTGTGTTACTCTCCTCTAAGTTCTCTGTTCCACAAATTTCACCCACCTCAGCCTTCCTGAATTTCATTCTCTATCCACTCAATTCCACAATAAGTTTCTGCTTTACTTGGATCTCCCCTGTTTGGGTGCTGGTCCAGAAGATACCTCCAAACATAAATCTAGGTATTCTTATGGTTGACCCAACTGGTTTTCCTTCTCTCTTGGATCACAGTAAAATATTACTTGACAGTTTTCTTGCTTTTTTTTTATGTAAGAGGGTAAGTCAGATTCTAGTTATTCCTTCATAATCCAAAGCATAAAACTTGACTGAGGATTTCTGCAATTAATTAATGCATAAATGAATTAATGCCAGTTTTTTGGTTAGTATACTGAATATTAAGCTTACGTAAAATATCCCCTTGAAAGTAATTATCAGGCACTTGGAGATGTGAAAATTCATAAGAGTGATTAAGACTATATATATATATATATGAATATATATATGGATTCATTTTCATAAACCAGATAATTTATTGCATCCATAGAAAGGAGAACAAATATTGTCAAGTGAAGAGTTTATTAAATAAATTGCAGGATGCCATTGAGAGACAAGAAGTGAGGAAGTGGTGCTACATTTTATAAATTAAATTTTATAAGTTTTGCAGGAAGAATATACACGTAATGATGGAGGAGATAGCAGTTGGAGAAAAAAATGTCCTGCCTTGTTATAAATGATTTGAAGTAGTAGTTACCCCTTTCTTCCACTCAGATTAAAGAATTTTCATTTAAATTTTGGACCTCTTTCCCAAATTTTTATGGACCTGTTGCCTCAGGAACTTAACCAAGCTGTAAAAATAAATCAGATGGATAAATTGCCTACACAAAAATGAAATGACTATAGCATGTATAGTGAATATAGGGGGGACTTATATGTATAAAGTATTATCAAGATCAATTTTAATATTGGGAGACTTAATAATTAACAACAAAGAAAGGAGAAACTGGCTTCTCCTTTTCTTTCCTCTTTTCCCATTCCTTTTCATTTTTTGACTATAAATATATATATATGCTTACATATATATACACATATACATCTATCTATATGACCTATTTGGACTAGAAACTTACTTAATTGTCCAAACTCTGTAATTTATTATTGGTGTGAAATTCAATGTCAGAGAAGGTTGGTTAGCCCAATGGAAAATGCCATGTATTAAGTGGCAAAGCCAGAACTAGGTAAGGCTCAATCTTCCTGGATTCCGGACCCGAGCTCTTCTCCCTGAATGGACACATGCCAACAACTGAGTGTTCACTGAATAGTTTCTTATTCTTTCCATGCACACAATTCAACTACATTCTAGGTAAGACCATCTGTCCTTCTTGTCTGTATATAACACCCCATTACAGCATCCTGTACTCTTTCTCTATCACTCCCCACATCTGCTGACATCCATGAACACCCAAGGAGACCTTGGAAGTTACCTGTTGAGTATGGCAGAGCTCCTGTTAATCTAGACTTGCTTTACTGTGAATGGCTTCCTTTCCCTCTTCCCACCACCATTTGGACTTCACATGAATGAAAAATAAATTTCTATTGTGGTAAATCACTGAGATTTAGGGATTTATATTTCACAGCAGCCAGTGCTACTGTAAGCAATAGGGGGCTATGATTTTGTGTACAATAATACTTTGTGAACATGTTTTAATAGATTATGAAGAGACACCTGGGAGCTTGGGTAGAGGAAAAAGCTGTTCATCATATTCCCTTTGTCCCTTGTTTGTTTCTCTTACAGACATAAAGAGGGAAACTGGTTTAGGCAGGGGTGGAATTATAGGGTGGGGCATGTAATCTTTATTAAATAATGAAAAGAGGCAGAAACTAGAGTAGGGAGTCCATTCAGAAACTATGCAGGAAAGCAAAGTTTGGGGTTTGAGGAAAGAAGTATTCAGAACAAGAGAAAATAAGAGTGTGAATATGATAGGAGGAGTGAATGGAACAATTTTTTAAGGTAGAAAAACGCAGTATCTGAGTTTTAGGTTTTTCTTTATGATCCATCCAGGGTATATACCCTGGTAGTTTTATCCATTCCATCTCATTTTATAGGGAAGACTCCCATACCATATAACACTATCTATCGTCCTTTGAAAATAACCCTTAAGATCAAGTATCCATCATTCCTGCCCATCAGAAAACTGGCCATCCATTCCCATTAGCAACCTATCCTCATCATTCAGCATCACCCAGAGAAGCACTTAAGACAAACTGCAGAGCTGGTCAGTGCGGACTGGGTCACCATATCAATTTTTCCTCATATTGGAATTTGCTCACCTAATTTCATTGTCACCCCTAACATGCCCATCTATCTGAGTTCATTGACTGGTGTGGATTTAAACAGGTTATTTGAAAGATAAAGGTCAGATACACAGCAGATTGCTGGAACCACATTTATTAACCACAGTCCCCCTATCCCCCACATCACTGACTTTCAGCATCATCAGTGTCATCTGGAACAAGAGAAAAGTAAATTAAATGTGGCAGAACATGAAACCAGAGCCAAGGATAAAGCCGCAGATTAGTGATAGATGATGGCAAGTTCAACCTTATTAGCCTTTGAAAAACCACACTGCTTCACCAAGCCAGTCGCTCAGCCCCGTTTTATAGAGAACACCGGGATGGTCCAGTTGTGCTCATTTTAATGAGGAGGACAAAGAGGCTTGGAGAGGAAGATGAAATCCTTCCCCATGAGAATTTTCAACTGTTTGATATTCAAGCTTAATAAGTATTGGAAATTCTTTCTTCACTCTCTGCCTTTGAGCCTAGCTAATTTTATACCACCAGCCTTTAAATTTTGAGTTCCACTTTCTAAGATTCGCCAGTATGCATTCATAAAGCAAGACCTACTTAAGAAAGAAAAAAATCAAAAGTGGCCAGTACAAAGGAGATACCTGCTCTCCTCTAGCCTCATTAATCTATAACTTTGATGCTGCGCTTCGGGGAAAGGATGTTTCTTGGAAATCAACCACTAGGTTGGAACTAGGATCTAAAACAGGATGTGACTTCTATGCCATTAAGCAACTGCCATTCTGATGACTGGGCTCAACCTGGACGCTTTTCTCTAGGAGGCTATTGGGGGGTCCTGAGGACTTTTTCAATCTCACAGGATTCAAATGGCTGGATTGAACCAAGGTTAACTCCAGATGCAGAAGGCAATTTACGGCAGGTCACCAGAATGATTTATCAGAGGACCACAGGCCTTAGCTGGCAAAACAACAGTGGATATCAAACCTGTAGGATTAGTAGAGTTGGAAATGTGAATTTTATATAGGTATCAAAATTAATTGCATCTACCATCTGGGTCTATTTAACTGCCTTACAATATATGCTCTACTTTTAAGATGAATTTCAAAATAATATTGAAAAAAAAAGTTTTGTTCTCTCAATACGTTGTTTATCATGAGGAACAAAGCCCACGGGGTGACAAAATAGTAGAAACTCAAACTTAAAGCATGCACAGGAGGAAAACATCATGCTTTGCTGACAGTGAAACAATGTGGGACATGAATCCCAGGTGTATAAATCTCTAGTTCACTGGGGCTAGAGTGAGGTTGGGAAATTTGCATTTCTAGCAAGGTCCCTAGTGCTACTGAGGCTGCTTGTCCAAGAACCACACTTTGAGAATCACTGGCCAAGGTGCTTAAGCACAGCTTGCTCTGAAAAAAGTACTATTGCACATAATAAATGCATAATAGAGGATGTGGAAGTGGGGCTTGAAGAATGAGAGACTGGAACACAGCAGCTTTCACACTTAGCCTTGTCACTTGCAAAAATGTTGCCCAGTGTTCTAGTTTGCTAGCTGCCAGAATGCTATACCAGAAACGGAATGGCTTTTAGAAAGGGAAATTTAATGAGTTGCTAGTTTAAAGTTCTAAGGCCGAGAAAATGTCCACTTAAAACAAATCTATAGAAACATCCAATCAAAGGTATCCAGGCAAAGATATCTTGGTTCAAGAAGACCGATGAAGTTCAGGGTCTCTCTCATCTAAGAAGGCACATGGCAAACACAGTCACCGTCTCTCCCTCAGCTGGAAGGGCACATGGCAAGCATAGTGTCATCTGCTAGCTTTCTCTCCTGCCTTCCTGTTTCATGGAGCTCCCCAGGAAGCATTTTCCTTCTTCATCTCCAAAGCACTGGCTGATGGACTCTCTGCTTCATGTGCTGCAGAATACTCTGCTCTCTCTGAATCTCCATCATTCTCCAAAATGTTTCCTCTTTTATAGGACTCTAGAAATTAATCAAGACCCACCCAAATGGGTGGAGACACATTTCTCCCAATCCATTTTAACAATCACTCTTGATTGTGTTACATCTCCAAGGAGATGATCTAATTACAGATTCAAACATACAGTATTGAATAAGGATTATTCTGCCTTTATGAAATGGGATTTTGATTAAAACGTGGCTTTGCAAGGGTACATACATCCTTTCAAAACAGCACACCCAGTATAAGTCCTGAAACTTTATCAAATTACTCTTTTTGTTTATGTTTTTGTGTGTTAGGGGATGGAATATTGTAATGGTTAGAAAGGAATTATGCAGAATAGATTTAAGAGAGAGCAAGAAAAGCCTTTCCCTTCTTGATTTCTTTCTTGTTTTCCTCCCTGTTATAGACGCTTTAGGCTCCAGAATAACCATTCTGTCCCTGCAGGCCAGACTTTCACTTTCCTTTATGGCTCAATTTAATTTCCTCCAACTTTATGTCCAGTAGCCCCCAGTGCTATTCAAATTTCATTTTACTCTTTCCTAATGCCCTTATATATATAATTCTGGGTTGCTAATAACTTCACCCTATCTCTTTTTCGGAGGGAAAATCTGATTTCTCCAACAAAGGTGACCATAAGCTCCTCCAGGATACGAGGGGACTATTTTTCTGTGTATTTTCTCTCTTCCAGGCTAATGTATTATCTTCAAGTAGTGTCACATGCATCCACGCAATGAATGATAGGTGCCACATAAGATCCATGGACACCATGAACAAAATTATGGAGCAAATGGACCTCAAATCCTTTATTCTACCAACTGTGAGTGTGACCTTGGGGAACTTGAATCTATCTCTCTGCATTGTATTATTTTCTTCTGTTGTAAAGAGGTGAATGATTATTTTCAGAATCTGACATAACGTATACAAAAGACCTGGTACCAAGCCTTCCACAAAATAAAACTTAGTGAGTGGAAGCATTTCTTATCAGTATAAAAGAGCAAGAACTGGATCTGCCTTGGTTTATAAACTGATTCCTCATACTCAGCCCAGTGTGCACTCCACATCGTACCCTAACTCTTTATTCTCCCAGATATCTACCCCATGGCCAACTATTTCTATTATAGTTCTGCCTTCTTCATCATACATACCTCTGTCTTTCCCTTGGCTCTAATTCTTTCTTTCCTAAGTATTCTGTAAATGAGTCCCTCTGTAGCCTCCTCTGATATCCTGCCTCCACCCACTTGGGTGTCATCCACCTGCCCTGCCTTTGGGGCTCTTTAAAATGCAATGCATACTTCTTTCTTAAGACCTAATCCCGTTCACCATCTTCCCCACTCACCTCTTCCATCTCTAATCACTCTCAATCACACACACCAGGTCCTGACCACCAAATTCTCCTCCACCTGGCCCAATCCACTCATGCTATCCCCCATTCCTGTGGCTTTTCACATATTGTTCCCTATTTCTGGAATTTTTCCCTTCACGTTCTTCACCAACCAGACTTATTTGGAAAAAAGTATTCAGAAAATCTGCTCAAGTTCCAAGTCTCTTTGGCACCTGTCCATGTTCACCCCTGTGATCTCCCACTTAACTTGGTTTGTATTTCTATTCTTGTTAGCATTTATTATGGCATTTATCTGTTAACACATGCATCTCAACCACGAAATGGGGAACCCTGCAAAAGGGACTATTATTATCTGTCTTTGATTCTTCATTGACTATCACATGTGTTAGACATCATAGAATATTGGTTGAATGCAAGGCAATCTTCAGCCCTTTTGTAGAGAGATGAGGAGCTACATGGATTTAAATAGCTTTCAAGAGCATGATTATGTTAAAGGAAAGCTGCTTGACTTTACATTAGGACTTAAAATCTCTGAAGCATGCAGTCTGATTAAAAATAGGATTTATTAGTCAGGCCAAAAATCATTCATAATCTTAAGGGTTTGATTGGTTTGGATTTTGTAAAGCTGATTCTTTGAACAAAGCCCTAGTTCTTGCACCATCTCACAGTTCAGCTAAAATATGAGTGCCAGTTTAGTAGGAAGAAGTGGAAAAAATTACTTTAAATTCAGTTTGAACCATCAGAACCAACTCTGTGCTTCATTTCAATTGTGAGGTAAGGGAAGTTTATTTTTTTGTTCATGAAGAATTCTAGGCATTACCCTTCAGAGGATAGAGAGATTTGTGATAGCAGAGGTTCCTTTCCCTAACCACTAAAATCATACCGTGTAGACAGAGTTTAACTTTGCCTTTACATTGTTGAGCATAAAGCAAGCAATTAATAATTTGGTCCTCCTTAGCTCTGCCTGAGACCTACTGATGTAGTATGGGTGGAAGTGAAGGATGTCAAATGATGTTCGCCTGATGACCAACCTTGGATGTACTCAAATGGGGCTCTGTTTTCATCCCAGTTCACTTGTCATTCTCCCCCAAGGCAGTTTGCAAACCTCTCTCCATCTGAGGAGCTAATGCTGAACCTGCTGGAACAAGGGGCTCATTTCTGTAAAAGTGCCAAGGAATTTATACATCTACAACCACACATGTGCATGTGCATGTGTAAATATATATATATGTATATACATATACATATGTATGTATATAGCTGTGTCTACACACACACACATACACAGAGGCAGAGGGAGAGAGGCAGGAACAAAGAGGATGTAGGACATCTCCTAAGAGTCTATATCTATTCAAAATTATTTTAATCACTTTCTAACAAACTTGTTTTGGCTTCTATATTAGGTTTTAAAAATGTGACTTGAGATGTTTAAAATAAAGTGCAAAAGAAATTTTAAAACATTCTTTTAAATGTGGTCTGTTGATTTTGTCTTTCTTGGTTTAATTCTTGAAGGTCATATGAGGATAGCTCTGTGAGGATGGAGAATGCTCTATTTACAAGAATAGCCTCGGCTGCAAAGAGAAAGCTCAGTTTAACTTCTAAGAGCTTACTCTGGGAGTAGAGTCATTTGCCACCTCATCTCTAGCTTTCTCCAATGCCATGCTATTCCCAACTGGTCATTCTTCTATCTGGACTGACACTGTTTAATTCAAGAGCAAATGATCAGTAGTTTTTATGATTTGTTTTCCCCTTGATGTATTGCTAAGCACAAATGATTGGTGAGAACAAAAGGAGATTAATTAAGCACTTGAATAGATTTGATTTATTGAGCATGGGATTATCTCTGGTATTTATAAAATGAGTCAAAGAGAGTCCAGAGCTAGAAAATATGTGCTCATTACTTTGCATGATGTTTATATAAGGCAGGGAGACATGACCTGAAGCACAAGGTGAGAAGAGGAAGTCTGTCTTCAATTCCCCTCTCCTGGGGGCTGTTTCTGGCTCTGTCCCATTTCACGATGAAGTTTTCACCTGAGCCTGGGGTCCTCATTTGCTTTTTCCCCAATGACTGCTCTCAGCCCAAATAAAAAATATTTTCTTTTATTATTTACTTTTATTTGAAAACAATTTCAAATGTACAAGAAAAAATGCAAAAAATAACCATGGTATGAAGAATGACTACAAACCGTTATCCAGACTCACCTGCCGTTAGTATATGTGCCAATTTGAATTTAATTGAACAGATTCAATTAAAGGATAGAAAAGCCATGTCCTTTAATCTTCATTCAATATTGTATTATAGCAATGTGACCCACTCAGTTGTGGGGAGTAGCTTTTGACTAGATGGTTTCCATGGAGATATGTCTCCACTCATTCAAGGTGGGGTGCTTACTGGAGACTTCTAAGAGGAAACTATTTTATAAAATGCTTTAGAGCAATCAGGACCAACAGTGTCCACACAGCCAGAGACCTCTGGAGCTGAAGAAGGAAAATGCCCCTGCGGGAGCTTCATGAAACAAGAAGCTAGGAGACAAAGCTAGCAGACACCACCATGTGACTTTCCAACTGACAGAGGTGTCCTAGAACCATCAGCCTCCTTGAGTCAAGGTATCTTACCCTAGATGCCTTAATTTGGACATTTTTATAGCCTTCCTTTAATTTGGTCATTTACACAGCCATAGAACTGTAAACTTGCAACTTATTAAATTCCCCTTTGAAAAGCCATTCTATTTCTGGTATATTGCATTCCAACAGCTTACAAACTAGAGCAGTATTTTACCCCATTTGCTTTATAGTTTGCTTTATTATCTTCTTATTTAATTAGGGGGTAAGTTACATACATTATGGCCCTTTTTGCCTAAACACTTCAGTATGTGTAGTCATCAACCAACCAACCTGTAGTTATAAACTTCAGGAAATTTAACATTGATGCAGTACTTTTATCTTATCTGCTGTTCTATTCTAATTGTGTTGGTTGACCCAAATATATAATTTATGGCATTGTTCCATGTGAATATAGATCCAATCTAAGATCAGATATTGCATCTATTTTTCGTGTATCTTTACCACCCATTAATCTATAACATTTCTGTGGAAGGTTGAATGATGCCCTCCAAGTGGGTAAATAGAACCCACTAAGAAATTATAACTTAAACCTTCCAATAACTATAGGAGTTAAAACCTTAGGTGACCATATATATTCCAAGGCCACATCTCTCTTATGGGACCTTGTGACATCTTTACCATGGTAGTTTTCATATTGTACTGTGATTATTTACATTTTATCTAATTCTAAATCAATGCTGTTCAAAATGGAAGCCACTAGTTGCATATGGTTATTGAGCACTTGAAATGTAACTAGTTTGAATTGAGATATTCTATGAGTATCCAGAAAGTTTCAAAGTACATGTTTAATTTGCATTATATTTCCTTTGGCCATGAGCTCCTTGAGTGGGAAGATGTTATTCACCTTGATATACTTGATGCTTAACAGATTTCCTGCCATATAATAGGCATCCAATAAGTACATTCTAGGTGGATAAATTAATATATAAGTGAGCAAGTGAAATCTTATGCCTGAAATATGCACTGCATGTGAAGTCTTATGGAACATCCCATTCTCTCACTTTGATCTTACAAAAGCTGTTTCTGTTTTTATATAAATGATGTCTTTATTGATGTAACTATCTCATTTGCATGTATATCTATCCCCAAATTGCTTTAACATATTCAGAAACCTGGTATTCTGAGCAATAACATTCCTTTTTAAGAGAATTCAGAATTTGGGGCTAGGACATCATTATCTACGATTGGAAAGCCTGCATGTGGGATCATACAACATGTGTGTCCAAATGACTTCCTTCACCCCTGCACTCTCACTTCTGACCCCACTTCTCCTTTTCCTCTTTCTCCCAAGGAAAGTGATTTGCAATCAGTAATTGGAGATCCTGATCTCTAATTCAAGAGTCTTTTCTTATACTCATAGCTCTAAGCTGTTCCAATAATTTCTCTCAAGCCAGCTCTTGATTTTTGTAATACTTCACTCTGTGAATAATGCTTTATTTCATTCTGTATCCTACCTCCCACTTACATCCTTCACCCTTCAGCATCCTTTCTTCTCATTGTTTTCTCTCTGCTCTGCCATGAATTCTTTGTGTAACTGGGCAAATCTCAGTAATCTTTGAAATGGAGATAATAACATGTGCCACGAAGACCTCAGGCACTGTGAAAGTTAAGTGAGATAATGAAAGTAAAATGTTGTGTAAACTGCCAAGTGTGAATCAAGTGTTAAGTGCTATTCTTATTAAATTGAAATGGAATGAAACAAGAAACCTTGCTTCTTATTTCCTGAATCCCTTAGCCTTCTTACATCTTTTAAGGACATTAATTCTGGATATGTCTGGAGAAAAACCATTAACATTCCTTTCTACTGTCAAACAATTACTTTTACTCACCATCCCAATTTCCATCTTTTATTCTTGGCATCTAAGTTGGAGAAGAGTATGGAAGAATAATTCTATGCTAATGAGTAAACTTTCTTCTCATACTGTACAAAATATCCCACTTCTCTCCTCATTCTGCAAGTATGATGATCTAATGCAGGGAATTACATTTTACTTTTATTGGCCATAAATATTAATATTTGAAATTTAATAGATACTTTTTTCTAAAGATGATTATGGTATTGTGTTTAAGTTGAGCCCATTTAGAATGGTGATTAAATACACAGACTGTTGAATCAGATGGAAGAACGTTTGGTTGTAGATTGTAAAGCTAGCCCATCTCAAAAAGAGGTGGAAGTTCTTTCTCCACCCTTTGAATCTGAGTTGGCCATGTCCCTCACTTTAGCCAATGGCGTATCAGCCATTATGATTTAAGCAGAGGCTTACTCACTGGGGGGTTGTCTTCTTGCTGTTTTGGGAATGCTGTGACTACCACCAAATGAAGAAGCTCAAAAAAATTAGTTATAAGATAATAAATAGGGTGTCCAGTCACCTCATTGTTTCAGCCATCTGCCAAATCATGAGTCTATTCTAGATCATCCAGCTACTGGCCAAACCTCTAGCAGACACAGACAGAGGAGCTTGACCATAACCAGCACAGAGAAGAAAAACTGCCCAGGTAGCCCATTGAATCTGTGAGCTAAATAAATAGTTATTGTTTTAAGGCACTAAGTTCTGGGGTGGGTTAAGTTCTGGGGTGGGTTAAAAAGCAGTAAAAGGTAACAACTTTCCCACAGGCAGGATGCTTCTGTACAAAACAAACCTTCAAATGGTGGCATTGATTTTGCAACTTGTCAGAGGATGGAGGATGGACAAATAATGAAGAAAGTTTAACAAAAGTTGGAAAAATGCCAAGCAAACTTTTCAGGGAAGCTAGCAAGATGATGTAGAAACTGCTTTGGCAGTTTAGAAAAAATGATGACTCATTTATATAGTAGTAAAGCAGTTTGCAAAACCATTGCCTATTGCAAAATGAGGAATAGAACATGTACCTAATAAAATTTTGAGCTGGCTAAGAAGATATCCAGATAGAATGTTGATCATGTCAGTTGGGCGCTCCTAGCTGTGTATGACAATAAATACCCAATTTATTTATTGTGGAAGAGACAAAGTAAAGAAGGACCTGCTTGGTTTGTACACAGTACTTAAATGAAGCATCAAGACTCATTGGTTTGAAAAATACCAGTGTTCTCCTTCCTAGTCTGGCAGGTGGTAAAAAGGAAAAAAAAAAATTCTCCAAGTGAAATGAAACCTTGGGCTAAAGATCAAACCAAACTGTGACTGTAGATTCCTTTGTTGGGACATTTGAAAGACTTAAGATGGGCCTGGTAGATCCTTTCAGCTAAGCTAAAAGCTTCTAAAAATCTATCTTAAGGTATGGCTTCACAGAAAGTTAATCCACAAATATCTGTCTCACAATTGTGCATTTGACTTTCACCAAATGGACTGGAGTATAATGTGATGGATAGAAGGCCCACAAAATTTTTAAGGGAATTATAACAGTAAAAGACTTGCTGGCTTGGACTAAAGAAACAGAAACTGCTCAAAATGTTTAAAAGCTCTGGGCATTTTCCCCATTTTATTGCCTTTCTACACGTAAGAAATAGGCTGATAAAACTATTAAGCTTTGACATATGGTATTTTTATAGTAAAGAGGCAGTGCCAAGAGCCCAGAGGCTAGAATTAAAAGCCCTGGGGAATAATGGAATAGGAAACTTTGCAAGAAGGCTCTAAGCCAAATCATAAAAACTGTCTGGCCATTCTACAGTATTGTGAGCTAAATAAATTGTTTTTCTTTAAGGTGAGGTGATTTGAGGGGATTTGTTGAACAGCAAAAGCTATGGGTTTGAATTCCAGTTTCTCAATTTACTTGGATAATTTCTACTACCATGCAACTTCAGATAAAAATTAACTTACTGCTTTGGATTTTTAATTTTCATATATGTAAAACAAGGGGAATTATCAATATCTTATACGGTCATTATATGTTAATGACACAGTGCATGCTGTGGGCTCTGCTAAAAAGTTCCCTTTCTATAAAGATTATAATTTTTATTATTTTCTGAGTCTCCATTTCTTCTTACATACAAAATGATAAAAATCCCCACCTCTTCATTTTGTTGTGACAATCAAACAAGGATGAATACCTGTAAGGATCAGTAAGTGGCATTGTGACAAGTGTGTGGCTGTGACTTTAAGTTTCTGGGTGAAAGAAATTACCTGGTTACTCTCCCTGACATGGACAGAAGTAGTTTCTTTAGAAAAAACATATTTGAAAAGGTCTGCAAATGGGGGGAGGGCCAAGATGGCGGCTTGGTAAGGTGCGCTCATTTTAGTTCGTCCTCCAGAACAACTACTAAGTGACCAGAAACAGTACAAAACAGCTCCCGGAGCCACGGCAGAGACCAGGCACACAGCGTACCCCAGTCTGGACCAGCTGGACCGGCTGCGAGTCTCCGCAGCGGTGAGTTTCCCGAGCAGTGCGCGCTTTCTCAAGCCGCGGCAGCCGGCGGCCGGCATCCCTCCCCCACAGGCGGCTTCCTGGACCCAGCTGCGAGCCTCGGAAAAGTAAGTTCCCCAAGCTGCGGTGGCCAGCGACCAGCACCCCTCCCCCACAGGTGGGTTCCCAGAGGGAAAGGAAAGAGTCTCCAACAGTAGCAGGGACTGAGTCCAATCAAACACCGGTGGTGTCATTGATGGACAAATTCTGACTACTAGGAGTGGGCCCCCAGTTCAGGTGAAATGGATCGGGGCGGAGGTCGCCTGTTGGGCTGACTGAAAGAGATGAAAGGGGATGAAACGGAGCCTTCTGCAGTTGTTTCTGTGGAGGCTTGGCTGCCTCTGGACTCAGCGCCAGGATTGCACAGGCTGCAACTGCCTCAAATGCAGAAGCAGGCTGCTTTCGGGGCTGTCTGCCACCTGGGTCTTCCCCACTGGAGGGGTGAGGCGCAACTCAGGTGGAGTCCCTCTCTCAAGAAATTCAGATCCCGGGGCTTTGCAATTTGAAGCCATTAAAACCAGCCTACAACCTTTCTTCTGTTTCCACCATGCCCCCAGCAGGGAGAGTCTTCCAAAGGTAAAGGAGCCACAACATCTTTTGCTGGGGGGACCCACAAACAGACAAGCACCACATACTGGGCAGGATAAGAAAAACAGAGCCCAGAGACTTCACAGGAAAGCTTTTAAACCTACTGGGTCTCACACTCAGGGAAAACTGATGCAGGTGATTCCTTCCCCCCGAAAGGAGGCCAGCTTAGTCCGGGAAAACCCAGCTGGAGTCTGTAATACCTATGTAGATCCTCCTAAGGGTAGGGAGGGAAAAGGCACCTTACAAGCAGGACAAGAAACAAGAAAATAAGAACTGAAAATTTACCCTCTGTTAAACAAAACTAAAGCTAGAGGCCCAGAAAAAGCTGAACTGAAGGTCAATGAACAGATAGACAACAAACTCATCTAGCAAGAAAACCCTAGGTAAGATAAGTGAAAGCAATCTCCAGAATAAACTAATTAAGATAATTAAATGTCCAGATGCCAGCAAAAAATAACAAATCACACCAGGAAAATTGAAGATATGGCCCAATCAAAGGAACAAACCAATAGTTCAAATGAGATACAGGAGCTGAGACAACTAATTCTGAATATAGGAACAGAAATGGAAAACCTCTTCAAAAACCAAATCAATCAATTGAGGGAGACATGAAGAAGGCAAGGAATGAACAAAAAGAAGAAATGGAAACTCTGAAAAAACAAATCACAGAATTTATGGGAATGAAAGATGCAGTAGAAGAGATGAAAAAACAATGGAAACCTACAATGGTAGATTTCAAGAGACAGAGGTTAGAATTAGTGAACTGGAGGATGGAACATCTGAAATCCCAAAAGAAACAGAAACTATAGGGAAAAGAATGGGAAAATTTGAGCAGGGGCTCAGGGAATTGAATGATAATACGAAGCACACAAATATACGTTTTGTGGGTGTCCCAGAAGGAGAAGAGAAGGGAAAAGGAAGAGAAAAACTAATGGAAGAAATTATCGCTGAAAATTTCCCAACTCTTATGAAAGACCTAAAATTAAAGATCCAAGAAGTGCAGCGCACCCCAAAGAGAATAGATCCAAATAGGCATTCTCCAAGACACTTACTAGTTAGAATGTCAGAGGACAAAGAGAAAGAGAGGATCTTGAAAGCAGCAAGAGAAAAACAATCCATCACATACAAGGGAAACCCAATAAGACTATGTGTAGATTTCTCAACAGAAACCATGGAGGCAAGAAGACAGTGGGATGATATATTTAAACTAATAAAAGAGAAAAACTGCCAACCAAGAATTCTATATCCAGCAAAATTGTCCTTCAAAAATGAGGGAGAAATTAAAACATTTTCAGACAAAAAGTCACTGAGAGAATTTGTGACCAAGAGACCAGCTCTGCAAGAAATACTACAGGGAGCACTAGAGACAGATATGAAAAGACAGACGAGAGAGGTGTGGAGAAGAGTGTAGAAAGAAGGAAAATTAGATATGATATATATAATACAAAAGGCAAAATGGTAGAGGAAAGTATTACCCAAACAGTAATAACACTAAATGTTAATGGACTGAATTCCCCAATCAAAAGACTGGCAGAATGGATTAAAAAACAGGATCCTTCTATATGCTGTCTACAGTAAACACATCTTAGACCCAAAGATAAACATAAGTTGAAAGTAAAAGGTTGGGAAAAGATATTTCATACAAATAACAACCAGAGAAGAGCAGGAGTGGCTATACTAATATCCAACAAATTAGACTTCCAATGTAAAACAATTAAAAGAGAAAAAGAAGGATACTATCTACTAATAAAAGGAACAATTCAACATGAAGATATAAAAATCATAAATATATATGCACCGAACCACAATGCCCCAAAATAAGTGAGGAGTACACTGCAAATACTGAAAAGGGAAATAGACACATCTATCATAATAGTTGGAAAGTTCAATTTGCCACTCTCATCAATGGACAGAACATCTAGACAGAGGATCAATAAAGAAACAGAGAATTTGAATATTACAATAAATGAGCTAGACTTAACAGACATTTATAGGACATTACATCCCACAACAGCAGGATACACCTTTTTCTCAAGTGCTCATGGATCATTCTCAAAGATAGACCATATGCTGGGTCACAAAGCAAGTCTTAACAAATTTAAAAAGATTGAAATCATACACAACACTTTCTCAGATCATAAAGGAATGAAGTTGGAAATCAATAATAGGCAGAGTGCCAGAAAATTCACAAATATGTGGAGGCTCAACAACACACTCTTAAACAACCAGTGGGTCAAGGAAGAAATTACAAGAGAAATTAGTAAATATCTCGAAGCGAATGAAAATGAAAACACAACATATGAAAACCTATGCGACGCAGCAAAGGCAGTGCTAAGAGGGAAATTTATTGCCCTAAATGCCTATATCAGAAAAGAAGAAAGGGCAAAAATTCGGGAATTAACTGTCCACTTGGAAGAACTGGAGAAAGAACAGCAAACTAACCCCAAAGCAAGCAAAGGAAAGAAATAACAAAGATTAGAACAGAAATAAATGAAATTGAGAACATGAAAACAATAGAGAAAATCAATAAGACCAGAAGTTGGTTCTATGAGAAAATCAACAAAATTGATGGGCCATTAGCAAGACTGACAAAAAGAAGAAGAGAGAGGACGCAAATAAATAAGATCAGAAATGGAAGAGGAGACATAACCACTGACCTCACAGAAATAAAGGAGGTAATAACAGGATACTATGAACAACTTTACACTAATAAATACAACAATGTAGACAAAATGGACAAGTTCCTAGAAAGGCATGAACAACCAACTTTGACTCAAGAAGAAATAGATGACCTCAGCAAACCAATCACAAGTAAAGAAATTGAATCAGTCATTCAAAAGCTTCCCAAAAAGAAAAGTCCAGGACCAGACGGCTTCACATGTGAATTCTACCAAACATTCCAGAAAGAATTAGTACCAACTCTGCTCAAACTCTTCAAAAAAATTGAAGTGGAGGGAAAGCTACCTAATTCATTCTATGAAGCCAACATCACCCTCATACCAAAACCAGGCAAAGATATTACAAAAAAAGAAAACTACAGACCAATCTCTCTAATGAATATAGATGCAAAAATCCTCAACAAAATTCTAGCAAACCGAATCCAGAAACACATTAAAAGAATTATACATCATGACCAAGTAGGATTCATCCCAGGTATGCAAGGATGGTTCAACATAAGAAAATCAATTAATGTAATACACCATATCAACAAATCAAAGCAGAAAAATCATATGATCATCTCAATTGATGCAGAGAAGGCATCCATAACCTTGACAAGATTCCACATCCTTTCCTGTTGAAAATATTTCAAAGGATAGGAATACAAGGGAACTTCCTTAAAATGATAAAGGGAATATATGAAAAGCCCACAGCCAATATCATCCTCAATGGGGAAAAATTGAAAACTTTCCCCCTAAGATCAGGAATAAGACAAGGCTGTCCACTATCACCACTGTTATTCAAAATCGTGTTGGAAGTTCTAGCCAAAGCAATTAGAAAAGAAAAAGAAATACAAGGCATCAAAATTGGAAAGGTAGAAAGGAGTAAAACTATCACTGTTTGCAGATGATATGATACTATACGTTGAAAACCCTGAGAAATCCACAGCAAAACTACTAGAGCTAATAAACGAGTACAGCAAAGTAGCAGATTACAAGATCAACATTCAAAAATCTGTAGTGTTTCTATACACTAGCAATCAACAAGATGAGGGGGAAATCAAGAAACGAATTCCATTTACAATTGCAACTAAAAGAATAAAATACCTAGGAATAAATGTAACTAAAGAGACAAAAGACCTATACAAAGAAAACTACAAGAAACTGTTAAAAGAAATCACAGAAGACCTAAATAGATGGAAGGGCATACCATGTTCATGTATTGGAAGACTAAACATAGTTAAGATGTCAATTCTACCTAAATTGATATACAGATTCAATGCAATACCAATCAAAATCCCAACAACTTATTTTTCAGAAATAGAAAAACCAATAAGCAAATTTATCTGGAAGGGCAGGGTGCCCCGAATTGTTAAAAGTATCTTGAGGGAAAAAAACGAAGCTGGAGGTCTCATGCTGCCTGACTTTACGGCATATTATGAAGCTACAGTGGTCAAAACAGCATGGTACTGGCATAAAGACAGATATACCGACCAATGGAATCGAATAGAGTGCTCAGATATAGACCCTCTCATCTATGGACATTTGATCTTTGATAAGGCAGTCAAGCCAACTCACCTGGGACAGAACAGTCTCTTCAATAAATAGTGCCTAGAGAATTGGATATCCATATGCAAAAGAATGAAAGAGGACCCGTATCTCATACCCTATACAAAAGTTAACTCAAAATGGATCAAAGATCTAAACATTAGGTCTAAGACCATAAAACAGTTAGATGAAAATGTAGGGAGATATCTCATGAATCTTATAATTGGAGGTGGTTTTATAGACCTTACACCTAAAGCAAGAGCACTGAAGAAAGAAATAAATAAATGGGAGCTCTTCAAAATTAAACACTTTTGTGCATCAAAGAACTTCATCAAGAAACTAAAAAGCCTACACAACGGGAGACAATATTTGGAAACGACATATCAGATAAAGGTCTAGTATCCAGAATTTATAAAGAGATTGTTCAACTCAACAACAAAAAGACAGCCAATCCAATTACAAAATGGGAAAAAGACTTGAACAGACACTTCTCAGAAGAGGAAATGCAAATGGCCAAAAGGCACATGAAGAGATGCTCAATGTCCCTGGCCATTAGAGAAATGCAAATCAAAACCACAATGAGATATCATCTCACACCCACCAGAATGGCCACTATCAACAAAACAGAAAATGACAAATGCTGGTGAGGATGTGGAGAAAGAGGCACACTTATCCAGTGTTGGTGGGAATGTCAAATGCCTTCCACTGTGGAATGCAGTTTGGCGGTTCCTCAAAAAGCTGAATATAGAATTGCCATATGACCCAGTAATAACATTGCTAGGTATCTACTCAGAGGACTTAAGGGCAAAGACACAAACGGACATTTGCACACCAAAGTTTATAGCAGCATTATTTACAATTGCAAAGAGATGGAAACAGCCAAAATGTCCATCAACAGACAAGTGGCTAAACAAACTGTGGTATATACATACGATGGAATATTATGCAGCTCTAAGACAGAATAAACTTATGAAGCATGTAATAACATAGATGGACCTAGAGAACATTATGCTGTGTGAGACTAGCCAAAAACTAAAGGACAAGTACTGTATGGTCCCACTGATATGAACCGACATTAGTGAATAAATTTGGAATATGTCATTGGTAACAGAGACCATCAGGAAATAAAAATAGGGTAAGATAATGGGTAATTGGAGCTGAAGGGATACAGACTGTGCAACAGGACTGGATACAAAAACTCAGAAATGGACAGCACAATACTACCTAATTGTAATGTAATTATGTTAAAACATTGAATGAAGCTGCATGTGAGATATAGTGTTTTTTTTCTCTCTATTATCGTTTTATTTCTGTTTCTGTTGTCTTTTTACTTCTTTTTATAAATTGATGCAAATGTACTAAGAAATGATGAATATGCAACTATGTGATGATGTTTAGAATTACTGATTGTATATGTAGAATGGAATGATTTCTAAATGTTTTGTTATTTAATCTTTTTTAATTAATAAAAAATAATAGTAATAAAAAAGGGTCTGTAAATGTATCCTTTCTAAATTTCAATGCAGTCTCCTAATTTGAATGAACAATTGCATGCTTACATTTAGAATGCCTTACATGTTTAAAAATAGAAACTTCTTGCCCCTGGCCCCTGTTCTCACCAGGCTGATGAGGTCTTTGGATTCTGTTCTTTCTGCCTGTGACATCGATACCCTCCTCCGACCTCCTACGCTTCACCAGAAATATCTCAGTTCCCTTTCTCCATTGTCTTCACAGGCTCTGTCCTCTCCCTTGCAGTAACCCCACCCCTGTCCCATCACCATCATCAAACGACAACTTCACCCAGAAGCAACCTTTGGCGGTTCAGTGGTAGAATTCTTGTTCACCATGCAGAAGACCTGGGTTCAATTTCCAGCCCATGCACGCCTCCACCCCACCCCCAGCAAAACAGCAACCTTTGCACTTCCACTTCACTTCCACTAGGATGGCTATTATTAGACAACAGAAAATGACAGGATTAGGACACTTATACATTGTGGGTGGCATTTCAAAGTGTTACAGCCATTTGTGGAAATAATTTTTGTGGTTCTTCAGAACGTTAAACATAGAACTACCATATGGCCTGGTAATCCCACTTCTTGAATGTACCCCAAACACCAATGTTTATAACAGCATTATTGGCAATAAGCAAAAGGTGGAAGCAATCCAAATGTCCATCAATGGAAGAATGAATAAACCAAAATGTGGCATATACACACAAAAGAATACTATTCAGCCACAAAAAGAGAAGTAGTACCGATACATGCAACAACACGGGTGAACCTTGAAGACACTATTTTGAGTTAAATAAAACTGGCACCAGAAAGGCACATATTGCATAGTCTTACTTATTTGAAAAGCCTAGAATAAGTAAATTTCATAGATCCAGATAGTAGATTACAGATCACCTGAGGTGGGGGTTGGGGGACAGAGAAGAGAATTACTGCCTAATGGGTACAAAGTTTCTGTTTGGGTTGATAACAAAGTTTGGTAGCGGACATTGGTAATGGTAGCACAATATTGTGACTGTAATTAATATTAATGAATTGAACATTTGAAGGTGGTTAAAATGGGAAATTTTGAATTGATATATGCTATTGAAATAAAAAAATTCAAATTTTAAAATGCATTTTTTAAAATATAAGAAGCAACTTTTTTTTTCTACATATGCAATCAGTAATTCTTAATATCATCACATAGATGTATGATCATTTCTTAGTACATTTGCATCGATTTAGAAAAAGAAATAGCAAGACAACAGAAAAAGAAATAAAATGATAATATAGAGAAAAAAATAAAAATATATAAAAAAACAAAAAAAAACTATAGCTCAGATGCAGCTTCATTCAGTGTTTTAACATAATTACATTACAATTAGGTAGTATTGTGCTGCCCATTTTTGAGTTTTTGTATCCAGTCCTGTTGCACAGTCTGTACCCCTTCCGCTCCAATTACCCATTATCTTACCCTATTTCTAACTCCTGATGGTCTCTGTTACCAATGACATATTCCAAGTTTATTCTCTAATGTCGGTTCACATCAGTGGCACACTACAGTACTTGTCCTTTAGTTTTTGGCTAGTCTCACTCAGCATAATGTTCTCTAGGTCCATCCATGTTATTACATGCTTCATAAATTTATTCTGTCTTAAACCTGCATAATATTCCATCGTATGTATATACCACAGTTTGTTTAGCCACTTGTCTGTTGATGGACATTTTGGCTGTTCCCATCTCTTTACAATTGTAAATAATGCTACTATAAACATTGGTGTGCAAATGTCCGTTTGTGTCTTTGCCCTTAAGTCCTTTGAGTAGATACCTAGCAATGGTATTGCTGGGTCGTATGGCAATTCTATATTCAGCTTTTTGAGGAACCACCAAACTGCCTCCCACAGTGGAAGGCATTTGACATTCCCACCAACAGTGGATAAGTGTGCCTCTTTCTCCACATCCTCTCCAGCACTTGTCATTTTCTGTTTTGTTGATAATGGCCATTCTGGTGGGTGTGAGATGATATCAATGAGAAGCAACTTTTAAGTACATGAACATTCATACTCAAAGCCATCAGAGCCCCTCTGGCAATGGGTCAGTGGGAAAATAGTAATCAATGGCCACCACTGAAAAGTAACCAAGGAAGAGTATGGGAGGAACCCTACGGCTGTCTAGGCAAGCAGACGTGCATGCACCTAAAGCGAAGCTAAAGAGAGAAAGTGGTGATTACAGACACCAGATGGGAAACATCAGGGGGGAGACAGCTGAAGAATTCAGGGATCTGAGAGGGCTTCCAGAAGGAGAAAAATGAGTGGGAAAATTATAGAGGTATTTAAAAAATTGGCATCCATATTCATTGAATTATCTCCTGAGCAAGCCCCTCCTCTGAACCAGGAGCAACACCTCACAATGAGAGGTGAAACTCACAACAATGATAACTCCCTGTCTTTGTGTTGAATTTTATTATTTATAACCCAGTCAGGAAAGACAGTGTGAACATGAGGGAAGGAAAAGAAAGAGAGAAACAGAAAATAAAAACTACTGAGTAACTTCTGTGTTCCTTGCACTGTGCTGGGATTTCACATCTGTGATTTTATGGAAGTCCTTTCCCTGGGTTCAGTTCAATAATCGCTCCCAATTTTTGGCTGAGTAAAATGAAATCAAGGGAGACAGTCTCAGGGATTGTGCTGTAAAGCTGGGAAATGAAGAAGATTTGAGTTTGTCCCAAGCTAAAGTTCATGTTTGAAGAGTAAAGGTATGGTTTGACCAGAGCCCTAATTGATAAATTAAAGAATGAGAAAAGGAGAGGGAAGGATGGAGGGAAAGAGAAAGAAATAGACTGAGAAAAAAAGACAGAGAAAGCAGAGAGAGTGAATGGAAGGAATGAGAAATGAAGACATAGAAAGAAAGCAAAGGAAAATGAGACAGAGAAGAGGGAAAGTCAGAGGGAGGGAGGATAAGAAAAGACAGAGGAGAGAGAAAGAGAGAGAGAGGGAGAGAGAGGGAGATGGGGGAAGGTGGAGGGAAGAAAGGAGAGAGGGAGAGATAAGTCACTTAAAAGGGTCAGGGCTATTTTTTACAGAAAGAAGTACTGTTACCCAAAGAGCATCTTCCTCCCAGGAGTGGGTGGGGCCATCACTATGCATAGTTAGCACCCAGAGCACCTTTTTCCATTCCAAAGGCGTTTTTTCCTATAATCACCAATTAGCACTTGTCACAGTCATTTTCCTGGGCAGTTGATAAGGATTGAGATTCTGGCAGGTTGTACATTTCACTAAAACCCTCCAGCAAGTAACAGTGATATTCAGAGCAGAACTAATAGCTCACACTTGGAATGGATTCCCTTTTTTTTATGACCAGATTCTCCCAGGACCTGAGCAGTTGGAGTTTTCTGTACCTGAGCACTTTAACGAGCTATTGTTAGCCAGTAATAACTTTCGGAGCCCCCTGGCCAAGAAGCAGAGCAATTCATCACTGAACAATTTGGCTGATTTGTTTTATGATTACGCGAGTTTGTAAAAGGACAATTCATTTCTCCCCTGCTCGGAGGTGATTCACAGAACATGCCATCCTTCTCAATATCACCATGCTGACTTCCTTGTGGGACTGATGACAGAAAGAAGGTAGGCAAGTGTGGACCACGTAGCGAAAGTAATGTGATGAGTTCTGACCTATAAATTGCAATGGCCATGGCTCCAGCCCTGGTCACGCTGACCCCAACCTCTCCACACACTTATACCACAATACCAGCAAGACTAAATTGCATTGATTTGTTTCCCAGCCCATCTCCTTTCGCAGGGAAAGTTGTGCTTTAGTAACTAGGGAAGCCACATACAGCACCACATCAAGAGGAGAAGGTCAAAATTCAGTGAGGGAAGACCAAGGCTCAAGGAAAAGTACTTCAGACGCATTTAGACTTGGAGGTGGGAAAGGTGATGGCATAGAGTGTCATCTGGGTGGCAGAAATCAAGAAGACCAGCAGGGGCTCTAGAGTCAGCTTGGATTTAAAAGCAGGCTCCATCATTTGCTACGTGGCTTTGGGCTAGTTCATTATGCTCTCTCACTGTCCTCATCTTTGAAATGCAGCTAAGGATGTGTTGTACCAGTCAGCTCTATGGAGGTTGTTGTGAAATGTAGAGTCACTACTTGTAAAACACTTAGACAGGGAAAGGTCCATGACACTGAGCCATGGTTGAGCCATGATTTTCATTATTGCTATGACTATTTCCCACACATCTGGTGTCTGGAGGTGCCCAAGTGGCATAAGCAGCAGCTGGCAAGACTCATGTCTCCCCATATGCTCCTTGTTCAAACTTCTTGTTTCTTGCATCTTTCCTCTGCTTTTTTTTTTACCTTAGACTTATTTCTCTATTTGAAGCCACATTTGTTCCTCCAGGATGAACCTGCACTTTCCCCCATCAGATATAACAAACGACCTCTAGGGTCCTGCCCTGTGAGACCCTCCCCAGGGGTGGCTGACCTAGACAGCTTTCTATAGAACCAGAATCCATTCAGAGCTGGAGGAAAACCCACAGATGACTGCCATTCAAACAATATGTGTGACCCCTGGAAGAGCTCGCACCTTAAAAGCATCAAAGATTTAACGTAGAAGCATTTCCTACCATTACTTTCAGAGACCATTTTGGTTTCCAGCATCTAGACATTTACTACTTCCTAATTTTCACACTATGTCAATACTTAATTCCCGTAAGTGTAAGAGTGATTTTGTGAAGGTGCTGCATCGAGGACTGGAAGAGGGAGCTACTGAGTCCGGATTGAAATAAAAGTTTGTCTTTGTCTGATTCTGGTCCTCATATATTGGCATGAGTGTATGTCCATAACTATATTTTGTTCTGACTTATTTCTAATAGGAATTATATTTGTTTCATAATGCATGCATATTTTTGCGTGATATAATAACATATATGAACTGATAAATTAGAGAACGTCTATATAAACCCGGATATGTTGAGCATTCTATTATTACAGTGGAAATGATTATCCATCCACACAGGGTGTCATGCAGGAAGGAAGGAAAGGCAAGGCCAGTGCTTAATTATCATCAGCACCAGCTACGTGGTTTCTCAGCTGGTACATAACTGGGCTGTAATATGGAGGTCATGGCTGGGTACATTCCCCTGAGCAATTTGAACCAAATTTGTCACTCCAAATGCATACTTTTTTCTGTGTCACCAATTCTGCTCAACATGACTCTGATATCTCTGTCTCAACGTGCACCCAGAAATGGAGTGCTTCCAGACAGTGCTGACCCCCACTCCCCTGTGACTCTGTGCCTACCAAGAGGTAATTCCTGGGGGACAAGGAGCCCCTAAGATCCCAGGATCAACATCCCTGCCCTGCCTTTTCCTGCTAGTACAGTGTTTATTTACATTAGGTTTCAATGCATGCTTTCTAAAATACCTAATCACACCTCCTGAGCAAATGAAAATAGAAATCTTTCTGTATTACTGTTCCCTAAATTGTTAAAGTAGAGCAATCATCAACAAACACTTATGTGGGGGCTCCGTGGGCCCCGTGAGCATGTTGGTGCTTGCTGAAGCAGATGAACTGAGAGAGGAGAGCAGCCGGGAATTAAGAGAGCCCAAAGTCCAGAAGCATTGCCTTCCACCCTTCCACTGTGGGATACTGACAGATCTCTAGGTACACTTATCTCCCCAGGTTCCTCCCAAGGGTCGTTAGAAACCTGTGAGATTTCTGATGAAGTACGTTAGTGATGGAGCTGGGTATCTGCAAGTTTGGCAAGTTCCCGTGTTTCCCACATGTTTCTGATGAGACACCTTGAAACACCCTTCTAAATGCTTAAACATGTCATGCTTCCCTATAAAACATACTGTCCTTAGAGTAGCCCTCTCACTCAATTTGACCAGAGCTTTGCAACAAGCAGGAACCCAAGAAGGCTGCACTCATGAACAGAACATACTGAAGATCCCTTGCCACCAACACCTCCACCTGCAACTCTACCCCCCACACGCTTCCCAAAGCTGGTCCCCAGGACCCTGTCATCTCTCATGGCTCTGTCCACCTCTGCATACTTTTCCCTCTGATTGTAACACTCTCCTGCTGATTGTCTACCTGGCAAACCCCTTTCTGTCTTAGTTCAAGCCCTAACTTCTCTCTGAAGCCAGGCTCGTTTTGTCTAGGCTAACAAAGACCAATGCAATGTTCATTTGCTTGTGCATATCCTTCCCAGATTGGGAGTTCCTTGACAGCAGTATCCTGACAGTAGCACGGGGCATCGTAGACTATAACACTAAACACATATGAATGGAAGAAGAAAAAGGCATGGTTCAATGAGTGACCCAGCTAGCTCACTTGCAAGGCTGCTACGCACTTTCTATTTACCAGAAAGATGTTCTATCCTAAGAAACCTACCTTACTCCTCACCACATCAATTCACACACACGCACACAAACGCTTTCTCATATATTCACAGTAATGCACACTCACATTCATATACACTTTCATAAATAGGCTTTCTCTCTCACACACACACATAATCTTTTAATCCTTAGAAGCTTTTCCTCAATATCTTCTCAAGTAATTAATTTCATGAAAAGCTTCACTCAAAATCTTGGCCCCAAACCGTTAAAAAAAACAATGTGGACCAAAAAAAAAACCAACATTGTGGACCTTGAAGTCTTCACAAGATATCCATTGTCTCATGAAATGCAGCATCACAGCATTTATAGAACAAGCATTTCACATGTGTTATAAAAAGGAAGAGAGAGGGATGTATATTCATCAAATTACAGGTTATGTTTCCTACTGAGATATGCACATCCTGACTAGTGAAGAAAATGCTAAAAGCCTGGAAATGTGAAGTGACCTTAGATAAATAAAAGGTTGTATTTCATTTTGTATTTTTTAAGCCAACAATTTCTTATTTTTTTCCGCAATCATTTTTCTCCTTAGCACATCTTCTTTTTTTTTTTATTTTGCAGGAAATAACTCTCTGACCATCTAATTCTACCTTTTCCACTGATGTCAGTTTATTGTTAAAAATAAATGCCTTTCTTTAAAGTAACCTTCCACCTTTTGTGCCATGCTTAGGAAAGCAAATGAAGAAAGTTGGTTGTAAAAAAAAAAAAACAATGACTTTGGCTGGTATGTGTCGGACATGATTTAAAATGCTTCCTTCTAACTCAGAAGAAAATCCATGGCCCTTTAAAGCTGAACTCTTAGACACTGCATTGAACATAATTGGAATCGGTGTGAATCTCCCATGCAGCAAAATGAGAAAATGTCACTAACTCATCCTTCTTCAGTGCAGAAATGCTTACTTCTCCCTTCTAAGGACCTGTTCAGTTAAGAATGATATTTTCTCTGTTGTCTTATTTGTGAGTTCTGTTTTCCTGCATCCCTGTGGAAAAGAAACCTCACATCAGAGAGAGGCACATACGTGCCACTCTCACCCCTCCATTTTTGTTTGTGAATGTCCATTCATGAAATATCAGGGACACGTCCTGCCTGAGTGCTAGAGCTGCCCACCATGAAACCACATGGAGCTGGTTGAGCAACTGAGAGCAAGCAGAGCTGGGGAGGATGGCAAGGGGACTCTGTTTCTGCTTTAGCGAGGACAAAGCTCTTGAACAGCTCTCTGAATGAGAGCTAAAAATTCAAACTCCACCAGATATCTCATGATTCAGGTGGGACTATTGGGAGGGTAGCTTGATCACCAGATGACCTGGGTTCAATTCCATTTTGCCTAGAATTGCCAGGTAAAATACTAGATATCCCATTAAATGTGAAAATGTGAATTTGGCCATCAGCCAGCCCAATCAACACCAATTCTCATGGTGTGAAAGGAGGAAGTTGGTTTAGAATGGTGCTTGATTCTGTCTGAGGTTTTCTTTTCAAGATACAAGTGGAAATAGAGGTGAAAATGCAGTGGTACTTTTGAATCAATACAGTGCCTACAATTTCCTGTTGGGTTCTTTCCAAAAGGTGCATAGAGTCTCAGAGTAGCTGCGGAACCTAAAATACTTGGAGATATGAGGACCGCAGTGAACATGGAAATTCTTTCTAGCCCTTTCATTTATTTTTCATATGACTTGGTCCTATCCCAAGGTGAGGACAAGGGTACAAGTGGGGGAACAGTTAAGGTGTAGAAATAGAGTCTCTGTTGAGCAGTATTGTAACACCACAGCCAAGAAGAAAATAAGGCATGTCTCAAGTCAGAGGAAAACAACAAGCATAGAAATAGGACAATGGGGAGTCCTAACTCTGCCTGGGAAAACTAAGGACAGGTGAGATGAAGTTAAATAGCTGAAGAAGATGGAGAGACTTTGCCACTGCAGTCTTGCAAGATGGCCCCAGGTGGAAACACCCTGGCTTGGTCTCTCATTCTCCACAGAGGTGACCCCTGCTGCTTAAAGAAGCCAGGCAGGCTTTGCATTTCACTGGCCTCTGCTAAACACATGTCATATTTGTATTTGCATTTGCGGTTCTTCGTTTATCACTCAGTAACTTTCTGCTTTAGGTTGCACCTTTCTCAGTGCCCCCCACCTCCTGCCTTTTTTTCCTTGTCAACTTTTTTAAGATCTGAAAAGGGAAGGACATCCTCAGTCTCATTCTCATCCTGTTGTCCATGGCTGCCCTAATTCCCAACTCTGAATGTTGAAATGAGTGAAAGGACCAGCACCTGTGATCAGAGGGAACCTCCTAGGCCCTCCCCAAAGTCTTGAGGATCTTTCAATTAGGTGGCTCTCTGTAGGACTGCCTATAAGGCACATGAGTCCAGACCTCCCCTAGCCAGCTGGCAGTGGTCCTCTCAATTCGGCAGCATCTACTTTTGCTGGGCTCAACAAGCATTTAATGAGTATCTACCACATGCTTGGTCCCAGGTTCAACATGTGCTCTCCCAAATGTCACTTAGCACTTACTATATGTTAAGCCTATAAAGTTCTTTATGCACATCATTTAATTTTTGCTTTACATCCAACTTCTCATATATACTGCCAAGTCTTGCCTTAAGGGAGCTCGTGAGTGAGTGGGGAAAAATTTGGAAATACCTAATTGCAGCACAGTGTGAATACCACCTTCAATCAAAGAAGTTTCTTGGTATCAATTAACTGGCAGGCCCTGTCCTAGGCACTGGGAGTACAAAGTGAACAAGACCTGTGGCACACAGGTGCAGAGGGCAGCAAATAAGCAGGACAACGAGGCAGGTAGTGAGAGCTCCTCTCAAGCTGTGAGGGTAGACATCACAACGTATCCCACCTAATCTGGAGAAATGGTATGTTCTAGTTTGCTATGAAACAGTCACTTCGAAATTTAGCAGCAGTTCTGGGATAGGGTTCTAGGCCCAGTTGGGCAATTCTCCTCTGAAATATCTCATGTTGTTGCAGCCAGTCAGACATAGAACTGAGCTCTATGCATCTGGTCTTGACGAGGCTTCAGCTGAGATGGCCTCGTCCTCCCCAGGTCTGAACCCCAGGCTGGTAAAGCCAGAATGGCTGGGGAAGCCAAGCATATCCACTGTATGAGACCTCTTCATTTGGTGGCATGATGGGCTCAAGGAGTCAGATATCTGGTGTATCCACTTTCCTACAGAGCCAGTGATCCAAGAGGCCAGTGTAGAAACCCATGCCACCCTTTGGCTTCACCTCAGATGTCATCAGGGGTTTTTGTGCCACATTCTACTGGTTTTCAACAAAACCCTGGTCTAGCCCAGATTCAAGGGAAATTCAAGGGAAAAAAGCATAAACCTTTTCCTTGGGCAACTGTGGAGTGCAGAAGTAATTATAGAAAAATTATATTTTATTTACTGAAAACCTTCCCAAGAGGCAACAGACACTTGACAGTTATTTCTAATATTTATGACCAACTTACAAAGTGAGTATCATAATATTGCCAGAGCTCCTGTGTCACCAGAGCCCCATTGCAGGCTCAACTTCTCATCACAAGAAGGAATTCAAGGATGAGACAAGCAGGTATGAGCAAGTGAGAAAAGTTTGTTGAAGAGAAGAAAGTACACACTCAGGGAGTGAATGTGGGCATGCTCAAGAAAGAGACACAGCCAGAGGTGTCCCAGTATCTGCAAGGTGTTTTCCTGTGTCTAACCTGCCTCTGTAACTTTTGTTTGAAAACGTAGAAACTTGGATTCAGAAAACTTAAGTAAATTTTCTCAAGGTCACTTTCCTTGTGAATGGCCAAGTTGGGATTTGAAAACAAGTGATGTTGATGCTTACTACATTCTGCCTGGGGTACCATAAAGATCTCATGAACAAGGTGATGCCTTAGTCATGTTTCAAGAAATGATAAGAGTTTCTCAGACAAGCAAGAGAAGGAGAAATTGCAGAAAGGAAATCCTGACATTCTATGGTCCATTCAGTGTCACTAAAGAATGAAGTGTTGGGGCCAAAGGGTAGAAGTTTAGGATGCACAGGAAAGAGGGGGTATCTTGGATGATGCCACATGACAGGCTTATAAACTCAGCCTTTATCCTGCAGCAGTGGAGAGAAGCGGATTCATCTGCAGTCACTGAATATAATCACCTGGTTCTCTTGGCCCACCGTAGAAGATTGTGAAGACCTAGATCTCCAGTGGAGCCCTGTCCTTTTCCTGGAAGATTGTTTGTGATGGGTGGATTTAACGCAACCAGAGAGAGCAAGTAGGATAGAGCTATGGGTCATGAGCCCAGCCAGACTTTTAAGCAAAAGGCAGCTCTGGTTAGCTTCACAGAACAAGATTAATGCTTAATGTTTGCCTGCAAATTTCTTTCTTAGAAGCTACAAGCAATGGCATTTTCTGCTTATTTTAAAGCATGCTTCAATCCATCTATCCATCCTTCCATCCATCCATCACTCCCTCCCTTCCTTCCACCATCCCTCCACCCACCGATCCCTCCATTATTCACAGATCATCTAATGTGTGACAGGCTCTGCACTAGGAAACAGATAGAGAGACACTTAAGCATATTTCCTGCCACCAAGGAGCTCAGTCTACACAACCCATCTGCCAGGAAAAGGACAGGTATCCCTCTGTGATCTAAATCTTCTAGAAGGCACACTCTATCATATCACTCCGAGGCTCAATAGCTTAATATTGTCAAGAACATCAAATTTCATAGAATCATTTTGTGATGCACATCTTACTTCTTGCCTGTGTTCCATCACCCACTATGTCCATGCACACCCTCTTGGCTTATACTTCTCCAGTCCATCTTGCTTTTCAGCCTCTGTACAAGCTATTTTCTTATTCTTTCTACCTAGAAAACCTCTTTTTTCCCTCAAATTCTGGGTGAATATCTAATACTTTAAGAAACATCTGAAGCTGTGGAATTCATCACTATCCCCACCCTCCTCTGTCAGACTCTGAAATGTCCTAGTGCCCTCTAATCAGTGAAGGAGATGCACTATCCCTTCACCTTGCTGAACCACCCTGAGGAACAAAGAACACATTTCAAAAAGAATTACTTCCCTCTTGTTCTTTAATACCTAAAATACCTTTCCCACTCATATTACTGCTCTTACAGAAGGAAATATGTGACTTACTATTTTAGTTTGCTAGCTACTGGAATGCAATATACCAGAAACAGAATGGCTTTTAAAAAGGAGAATTTAATAAGTTGCTAGTTTACTGTTCTAAGGCTGAGAAAATGTCCCAATTAAAACAAATTTATAGAAATGTCCTATCTAAGGCATCCAGGGAAAGATACCTTGGTTCAAGAAGTCCAGTGAAGTTCAGGGCTTCTTTCTCAAGTGAAAGGGCACATGGCGAACACAGTCAGAGTTTCTCTCTCATCTGAAAAGGCACAGGGTGAACACGGTCAGGGTTCCTCTCTCATCTGGAAGGGCACATGGCGAACACGACATCATCTGCTAGCTTCTTCTCCTGGCTTCCTGTTTCATGAAGCTCCCTGGGAGGTGTTTTCCTTCTTCCTCTCCAAAGGTCGCTGGCTGGTGGACTCTGCTTCATGGTGCTACAGCATTCTCTGCTCTCTCCAAATCTCCATTCTCCAAAATGTCTCCTCTTTTGTGGGACTCCAGAAACTTATCAAGACCCACTCAGATGGGTGGAGACATGTCATCACCTAATCCAGCTTAACAACCACTCTTGACTTAACACCTCATCCAGGGAGATGATCTGATTATTGTTTCAAACATATAGTATTGAATAGGGATTATTCTACCTTTACGAAATGGGATTTTGATTAAAACGTGGCTTTTCTAGGGTCCATGCATCCTTTCAAACTAGCACACTTACACTCACGGTACTTTTGATGGAGGCAGGCACAGGAGCCCTGTACATGTTCAGAAGAGGGTTTTGATGATTTCACAGGTTTGCTGTGGCCCAGCCTGGTGCCTTCTCTCCTGTGTGGCTCATGCTTAGTCCAAGGATAATCTCACTACGGATACCCAGATGCTCTAAACTGTATAATAAAATTTTTGAGCTCCAAACCACATGCCCTCTGTTCCCAGGGTAGAGTGTTCCAGCCACTGACAGCTTGTCAATATAGAAACCCCCTCTGATTTGACGTCAGTGCCAATTTTGCATCATTCCCTGCTCTTTGTCCAAGTTTTCTTAGTTCCAAATACCCCAGCAACAGAGAAGGGTTTAGGGAACTGGCATTTGGTAAAAAGTCTACTATGTTTCTCTGCCACTTCACTAGGCAATATTTGCAAGCACTGTTTCACTTAAACCTCTCTCCACTTGAAATATTTGTATCTGTCATTGTTCAGGTGACACCAAGGCTCACACAGGTTGAGTGATTTGTTCATGGTCACATTACTAAGGGGCTTAGCCAGATGCTATCCCAGATTTCTAAAACTCCAGGCAATAAACTCGTTCTATTTTACTTGCCCTGCTTTGCTGGTTGGATACCTGAGTTCACAGAATATTCAAGCCAACTCCCCATGTTCTTTTTACATTAACTTCTTTCTAACTCCAGCAATGATGCCATTATAGGTTTATATTATTTGCAGATACTCACTGTGAGCAATTTCTTTAGGAAAACACCCCATCTGTGCTGTGATAAGCTATGTGTATCTAAAGCTTGTGATTTGCTTTTCACCTTTCTTTATCTTTTAACAGTGGATATTTTTCTAAGCTCTACTTTACAGTTGGTATTAACAACATTCTATTTTTTAAGGAAGTTATTTCTTAGGGTCCTTCTGGTTTCCCAGAAGCTGTTCCTCTCACAGTGCAATTTCCATTAAACAACATTTCCAGTAGTTGTGAGAGGGCAGGAGATAAGTCAGAGTTTGAAGTGTCAGCAAGAAGCCTTTAATTGAACAACAAAAGAAGAGGCTAAGGCACCTCCCCCAAGCAGGGTGCAGAAAATAAGAAACCACAAAGAAAAATATGCTACATTGGTCACTCATAAGCAGTTTCTGAGGAGGAAATCTTAATTTTACAGAGGCATATGGAGTGGATGGCAGTCTACAAAACGTCAACGTCTGTGGACCCAGATCAGCTGATATTTCCAGTCTTCCAGTTGAGTAAATAAAGGCATGAATGCATAAAATCATTTTAATAGGGAGGTGGGGAGATAGAGAGAAAAATCAATAGGTATTAATTTAGCTAGTTTTCATCTGTTCTTATTCGCCAAAAGTTGGAGATAGCTTGTGAAAATGTAAACTATAAAATTGTGAAATATAAATTGAAAAGGACTGAGCATTGATTGTGTTACACACAGATACTTAGTAAAGATTAGTGCAGGTGAATGAACAAATGAATTCGTGAAGATTAATTAGAATAGATGATTAGGTATATACACGGGGTATAATTAACCACAAAGACAAAGGTCACAAGATAATGCCTTGATTGATGTAGTTCAGTGATCAATTTGGCCATTTATTTTTTGAAAGACCAAAGAGGAAGAAGAAAGTCCCTGGATTCTAGTCCTGACCCCACCATTGCTCAATCCGGGAGCCTTGGGCCTATCTTCTCAATGTCTCTGCTTCTCACAAGTTAGATGAGGCTCCTGGTGAGTTCCTGGAATGCAGGAGACTTGCCTTCTCCCTTCATCATCCCCGTCAGGATGGCCCAGAGTAAGATTAATAAATGGGGAGTGAATAATTTCCACCTTTTCTATGAAGAATGTTCTGTTTTCCTCTTTCTCATCATGATGCTGAACCCAGAGAGTCTGAGCTGATGTCCACTGTTGGGCAGCCAGAGAAATGAGCAGTGTGGCTCTCCCCAGGGCTTGCATTTAAGACACAACTCTTACATCACGTGCATCACAGTACCTCTATAAGAGGTGTCATTTCCCAAACACTGGGGTAAAAGGGTTTTAGGAACAAGTGCTGGAGTCACAAAGTGCTGTTCTGGGAGACTGAATTAAAACCCCTGGGAAAAAACGAGCTTTCTGTTTTTTCTGTGGTCATTTAAGAAACAGGTTCCAGAGACAGAACAGATTCCTTCAAAAATATTCTCCAGGACCATGAGTCAAATAACTTTCTGGGAAGAGGCTGGATGCTCACAAGCCATCCTTGTTCTGAGGGGCACATACCTGAAGGTTAACCATATCTTATTCAGTGGGATTTTGCCCCACATTGTGGGTTAGAGCACACTGTAGAGAGAAGTACCTCACTTGATAGAATAGAATACTTGGGGAAATAAGCTATATTTTTCCCCAAGATTTTCTGATTGCGAATTCTGAAAACAGAGATATATTCTTCTGTTAAACCTTGTGGTCTGGAGACTACATTTATGCATGCAAATAAGTTCTTGGTATAATCACATCTAAGGGGAAAAGCATTTTCTAATAAATGATTAACAATACCTGAAACTAACCATTCAATGTGAATGCAAAAGAGCTTGGCTTCTTCTTTATATTTGCTCTAAGAGCTTGGCAATCTAAAAAGGGAATAAAAACAAACAAGGTTGTCAATTCAACTAAATAAAATATTCGGGAAGGTATATTTCCCCAGGTTTTGCTCAACTCCCCTTTCTAAATATCTCACGCAAAGAATACAAAGCTCTATTTTGTGGTTCAATAGCACTACATCAGGAGCCAAGATCAGATCCATCTAAGAATGGGTACACAGTCATAACTGCAACAAACACACACACACACACACACACACACACACCTGCACACTCTCACATTCACAAATATCCTCAACACACAATTGTATGAGGAGAATTTGTGGATCATCTTCATGAAGATATAACAAAAGCCTTCGGGAAATGTGTGATGGCATAGAATAGCTTATACTTGGTGAATCTTGCCTGGCCGACTTATGAGTTCTCCTTTTGAACTACTAAGGCACATACCTCCATATGATTGGATTATAAGAGCTGCCCTCATCTTCCCCAATGCTCCTTACCATTTCTGTCCCTTGGTTTAAAGAGATCAATCTCCAGCATCCTATAGGAAAATCCTACCCTTCCTTCTGGGTCACAATAAAAATGAGAGCAGGACCCATATTCTTCGTTGCCTTCCCCTTTCTTCTGCTGACCCTCATGGATCCCCCAGTCCCTTCAATCTGACAAAGCTGTCCTTTCATGCGTTCTTGGTTGGCTGGCTCTCTGTGTTTGCACCTCATTATCCGAAGAACTTACACAAAACTTCAGAACAACTGAGGCAGAGAGCTGGGTGATTTGACACCAAAGGCTAGTGCTCAGGTGGGAATAACTTTCGACTTCTCTCACCTTAATAACCTGCTGTCCCAGGGGCTAGCACCACTTGGGAAGTCGCCTTCCCTTGCTGGCTTTCTCTGCTTTGTGCTGCTGTGGGTGTTGCCTAGGTTACCTGCGGCCAAATTGTCAGTCCCTTAAAGGCCAGCGACCTGCAGAGAGGCACCTGCTGGCTTCCTGAGGATGATTTAATTCAGCTGTCTGCCTTAGGAGGGAAAGAGGGGGCAATGGGTCCCAACTGCTCCTACAAAAAGCAGCACAGGACTGGGTGAGACCAGTGCAAATTTGGTATAAGTTAGTGGCTGTTATCAAGCAAAGAGAGGCCTGCATAAAACATAGGAGGGGCTGTTGCCTGGATTTAGTATCTTAGGCTGCCCCCTGGGTAAGAACTCCTGGGCCTGCCTTTGGGCTGCATCTGCCAAATCATACGGCACTGTGTCAAATAGGAGTCTCTGTTGCTCATCCTATCTGAGCTGCATCTGCCAGACCTGGTCCAAAGGTATCACACCATCCTGGATTTAGGGAATATTTCCCCTGCCAGAGCATGTGGGAAAGAAGAATACCCTGACTGGGATAACATGGCACACCAATGGCCAAAGGGACACAAAGGTAAAGGGTTTGAACCCTAATGTTGCTGCTGACTTTACCACTGTGTCTTTTGATGCCACGATCCCATGGGGTATAGAGGGGCCTATTTCCGGCATGCCGTGACCAAGGATCTCATAGGCAAATGCAAGGAACCCGAGCACCTCATATCACCTCCACCTTAGACGCCTGTCAAGATTTCCTCCCTCTTGAAGAAGACAACCCTGTAAGCTGCCTGAGCTTACTTATATACAGGATCATAACAGTGCACAAAAGTGCTAGTCTTATGAGCTTCGGGTCCAGGGGCCTTGCCCAGAGACCTGGCCACCCTCTTCTTAATAGTTCCCAACCCCCATCCCTCTGAAATCAACTGAGACACCATGGAGAGAGAGATGGCAAAATAGGAGACAGGGCAGTGGGACCCCTAAATTTTTCTGGTAATGACCTACAAGGGCAAATTCACCCTAATGGAGAAGATACTGAAACCCAAACCAGAAATTTTACCAGACTAGAAATTGAAACCATTCTTAAGGATTTTGTACAGTAAGAGGGAGAAACTCCAGCTGACCAGTTGCTAGAGGTAGTCAACACCAGATCCAAATTATTAGTAACCCACCCCCCAACACATGAGATGAGACAATTTGCAAGCATTGCCAAGGACTCCAAACTACAGAACAGACTTAGAACAGACTCAACCCCTCCCCTATTGATGAAAAAGTAAAAGAGGCAAGTGGTTGGTATCACTAAAGACCCTGAGCCCTCTTTTATTGACTTAAAACAACAAAAGACACACCCACCTTTAGCAGGCATTACCGCGAAGGCAGGAGCCCACTGGGAAACAACTACGATTTTTGTAAAGGAACTACATGTTACTTTAAAAGATTGAGTTAATACGATGGAGATGACATTTCTTTGAGTATTCAGACAAAAGAAACCCAGAGTTTGTCTCCAGCCCTGGGCAGCACACCCTACCTTGTGACACTAAGTTATGGAAAATTTTCTTACAGGTAGTCCCCTTCCTCTTCAATTTACCTGACTGCCCTGCTCAGCCTTATCTGCTAGTCTTCAGGAGGCTGTGGACCAGGTGGAGCTATTGGCAGGACTTGAGGGGCGCTCACATCAGAGTTACCTGGCTTACCCTACAGATGGCCAACCTAAGGACGTCCCTTGCCCCCTCCTCCTCTTCCATGTCTTAGGTCCAGTTCCCCAGCCTTAAGAGTTGTGACTTTTGGAACAATTCTTATGAACCAGCTACCCCTGGTGGCAGCACCTTTTGCTCTCACGTTCCCCACTATAGGTATTTATGCCTTAACGCATCACCTTGTTCCTTTGGTGAGGATGCCAGATGGGACCCCCATGAAACTGTTCCTGACAACCAAGATGATAAGTGCTGTAGCACCACCTGAAACAAGGTCCTCCGGGACTCCAGCCTCTAATCCAAGATCTCCTCAAGGAAGGAGTCATTCATTATATCCACCAACTCCCCATGAAATAGGCTAATTATTTAATGAAATTAATATGAAATTTATGAAATAGGCTATTGGGCTAATTATTAAACCCCTATCAATGAAAGGGTGATTAAACATCATTTATACCAACCCTAATGCACAAGTCCTGCCTGTAGAAGCTCCTTTTCCTAAGATCGTCTAATTAATAAAAGGTACACACAGGAGCATGGGCAATTGCTTTGCTGTGACTGACTTGGCCAACTGTACTCAATGCCAATACCTAAAAAAATTCTTAACCACTGTTGCCATAAACTTAACAAATTATCTTTTAAAACCTGCTTAATACTGGCCATTTATAGCTGACATACAATTGAGAAGTGTCTCTAAAGAGGACCTCTGTAAGGACCCAGGCACTTTCTGGAGGTAGCACACCCCACATTTCTCACTCTTATTATAACCCAGATACAAAATTACATGTACATCTGCTGCTTTCCTCTGGGGAGACCCCAACCATGTGCCTTATAGTTGGCACAATAGGCCATTTCCTGTGCCATGTGCCCTGTCCCACTGGTAATAGATTAGATTAGAGATCATGTGTCACCTTGGCCAAGTGATGGTGTCCAGTTATCTGGTCAACTAAGCCCTGACTTGATTATTACTGTGAGGATATTTCATAGATTTAAATAATCAATCAATCTATGACTGATGGCATCTACCACCAATAAAGATTGCCTACAGCAGTGAGAGAAGGCTCATTCCAGGTGGAGGCCTTACAGGGAGAGGTGATGATTTCAGCTGTCTGAAGACTGAATTTCCATCTCTACTTCAGTTAGCAAGCTTCTCATGGAGAACTTATTGAATACCTTCATGGGAGTTCCCAGCTTGAGGTCTGCCCCGTGGAATTTGGACTTGCCCATAGTCATGTGAGACAATTCTTACAAAAATCTCATAATATTTACATAAGTATGTATAATTATTTGCATAATTACAGTAAATATAATTACATAATATGTACATATTACCCTGTTGGTTCTGTTTTCCTAAAGAACCCTGACTAATGCACAGGCCTTGGCTATCTCCCAATGCAGAGTCCCCTTGGAGTCTTTGAACTAAGCATGGCAAATCCTGATGTTTGTTGGTCCTGTAGAGACAGAGGTGCTTACAGGGCCACCACTGGCCAGCCTGTGCATGTAGATTTCCATAATGCCCATATTATGGGTGAGAGAGAATTCCCAGCAAGAACTCAGCACCGTCACTGAAGCCTCACTGGTAAGATGGAAATGGCACCTACACGAGAGGGTTAAACCAACAAATTGGGTCTTTTCAAATTGCAGGAGAACACGGTTTCCTGCATGCTCAGCCCCTTGCACATGGATCTTGATACACTGATGGGGGTGATGCTGCCACCATTGCCCCTTCCTCTAGCCAGGTGGGGAGCTCCTTGGGACCAACTGTCTGATATGGAAAGGGAGTTGTTATATCTTACTGATGGCAGCAATAACATTGTATGCAGCACAGCTCACTGATGGGCCATGGCATATCAGCTGGCCTCAAACACCCCTTACCTAGGGTGGCTGCTTGGAGTCTGCACAGTTGGCAGAGCCAGAAGCAGTCCAGTTAGCTCTCACTAATATCTGCATTTTCACTAACTCTTGGGCCATGACCAAAAGGCTGGCAGAGTTTCAGGCCAATGGAAGCAAGATAACATTCTCATTTGTGTTCTCTCATGTGAGAAGCTCTACATTTGGAACAGTTCTCAGCCTCACCCATTTCCACACGTTCTCCACGCACCACACCAGTTCAGTGACCATAGTTCAAAGACATTAGTTGATTGCCACTACCCTTAAACTACCTAAGATTCATTCCTACAGACAACATCTGTAGAGCTTCTTGGAGACCACCACTCAGGCTCCCCAAGCTTCCCTTACCAACCAGTGTTCTGGGCCCACTGCACCTCAAGTCTCAGAGGCTTCCCTGTCCTGGTGGAGTGGACACATAATAGAGAACTGACTCTAGGCCTCTCACTGACCAAAATAGTCATTAAAAGCACTGATTTACTCTTCAAAATCACATTGGCACGCCATGGATAGGCGTGGTGGGGGATAAACCCTTCTCCCATTACCATATTAATTACATGGGGCCACTTCCCCTCCCTGCTGGAGAGACCAGGAAGTAGAGATTATTGCTCCCAAACCAAACAGTGGAACGGTCTGGGTCATGGTTAGAGGTGAGGAAAAGCAATACCTGGTAGATATCAGTCGCATCCAAAGATGACCATCTTTCACCCTGCCGTGAGTGCCCATTACCCATACAAGGTACAAAACCCCAGATGGGAAAAACAAGACATAGAGAAAGCCTTGAGGACAAGCTCTTGTAATCTTTCAGCAAAGGAGAAACAACACCAGGTTCAGCTGTCAGGATACACGTAGCTGCCCCAGAAATCAGTCCTCTCTGGCTGGTGAATTGTCACTTTCAACCTGGCTCTGGGTTTAATATATTTGCTGGCTGCACAGGTCCTAGGCTTACTCACCTACCCGCAAGCCCTCATCATGCAGGCACAGAAATGTCCAAGCAATATTGAACTAATCCTAAAATAGTACCAAGGGAGGGCACAGAGGAAATTGGTGGCTGCTGCTTCTTTCCACCTGCACCTGACATGCTTCCAAGTATAGCGGATGACTCAAAGCCATCCAACCTATACATCAAATGGGTCCATGGGTACCAATGCATAAATGATTCTCAACCTAGGGATACCCTAAATAACATTCTCATGTATCACTAATGGCCTCACGAGTATAATAAAATCAAACCTGCAGGGCTAATTGTCCCAGTCTGCCAGACATACTATTCTAAGACAAGAGCTTAGATTGTAAAGACAGACTACAAAAATTAACACCCAATTGTGATATAAGTGCAGACAAAACATATTCTTCCTGTGGAAGGCAGTGTAGGGGGTTGTCTGGAAGCGCACAACTAAAGCTTGAGCTAGGTTGTCCCTAGATGGCCCCTAAAAGTCATAGAATTCTATGACAACAGCGATTTTACAATAAACCTACAGAAATTTCATGACTAGAGCTGCCCAAGGATATCTAAAGACCCATGGAAAATTCCCCTATTTCTTATAAATTGTTACATGGGAGGGATACCCATCCTGGGCTGGGTTCCAGGTATCAGCAGCTCATTCTGCATCACCCCAGCCTTTTTAACCTGGGTGCTGGGGAGGATTTATCCTCCAGCTGAATCCATCATAGGAGTTGAAAGGACTTGCCACACTATTTGCAACTCTGGTACTTAGACTCAGAATTATACCCCACAGAAATTGTCAACTGTCTGCCCACTGAGTCACTGTAGAAGATAGCTTTGTGATTTCTCAGAAAATTAGTATATTCTTACCACATGATCCAGAATCCCACTACTAGGTATATACCAAAAAAACATTAAAGCAGGAACTTGAACAGATATTTGCATATTGATGTTCATAGCAACATTATTTACAATTGCCAAAAGATGGAAGCAACCAAGTGTCCATCAACTGGTAAATGGTAAACAAAATGTGGTATATGCATGCAATGGAATACTATTCTGCTCTAAAAAGGAAAGGAATGAAATTCTGATATAGTTGATAATAAAGATGAACCTTGAAGACATCATGGTGAGTGAGATAAGCCCGACACAAAAGGACAAGCATGGTATGAGCTCACTGATTTGAAATAATTAGAATGAACAAATTCATAGCAAGAAACTAGAATATATGTTACTGGGGCTAGGGTGGTGACAGGGAATGTATAGTTAATGCTTAATTGATACAGAGTTTCTGTTCGGGATGATGGGATAGTTTTTGTAATGGATGGTGGTGATATAAGCACAATATTATGCACTTGATTAACACAACTGGGTTATATATATTTTATATGGTTAAAAGGGAAACTTTTGTGTTGTGTAGTAGAACAAAAATTTAGGCATGTATAACACAAATGTTGAAGAATAATGTAAACTGAGGACTATTGTTAATACTATGTTCTTTCAACAATTTCAACAAAGATACCACACTAATGCAGTGTTAATAATAAGTAAAACTGCATGTGTGAGGGGAAGTGTTCTGGTTTACTAGCTGCCAGAATGCAACACACCAGAGATGGATTGGCTTTTAATAAAAGGGGTTTATTTAACTAGAGCTCTTCACAGGAAAGGCAGCTAGCTTTCAACTGAGGTTCTTTCTTACACAGGAAGGCACAGGGTAATCTCTGCTGGCCTTCTCTCCAGGCCTCTGGGTTCCAACAACTTTTCCTGGGGTGATTCTTTTCTGCATCTCCAAAGGCCTGAGCTGAGCTGTACTGCTTTGGCTGTGCTACGTTGAGCTCTCTCATTTATGCACCAGCCAATCAAATCAAACATCATTCATTGCAGCAGGCACACCTCCTAGCCAACTGCAGATGTAATCAACAACAGATGAAGTTCACATGCTATTGGCTCATGTCCACAGCAAGAGAACTAGGCACCTTCACCTAGACAAGTTGACACGTGAACCTAACTGCCACACGAGGTATATGGGAACCCTCTATTTTCTGCATGATTTTTCTGTAAATTTCTCAAATAAATGATAGAAAAATAATAAATAGGTCTCTTAGGTTTTGATTCTACAATGGCAAACTAGATTACTTGGTATCAACCTGTCCAGTGAAAATAAATAACAAAAATATGTTTTAAAATGAACATCAATTTGAACATTTTAGAGACATACAACATTAGAGAGAATTTTTACAGCCACAATTTGGGGAAAAGAGGGCAGTCAAGAGAACTAAGTTCAAAATTTGGCATGATTTCTCTCTTTGGCATGACTGCCAACTTCAAAAATAGCTACGGAGAAGTGAGAAGCTGAATGGAGTCATATAGTGCCTTAAAGCTAGGGACACAAAAACTAGAGATCAGGGCTTGCCAATAGGGGTCTCTGGTAAACTGCACAGGATTTTGATTAAGCGTTAAAAGAGGTCAGCATAATGAAGAATTCGAAATAGGCAAACCCTCGATTTATAAAATGAAGCCCAATTACTAATTGTCCTAATCCCTAGTTATATAAAAAGATCTTGCCTCTAGACTAGCTACCTGCCAGGGCAAGCACAGCGTTCTCCATGGATAACACTAACCTTATTAAAAGCCTCAAATTATCTCTAAAGTTTTTCAAATCCAAAGTTCAGCCTAAATTGAAAATAATTATGCATATAAGAATAATAAATACACTAAAATTATTTTTAAAACAAGACAAATAACAGACATACAAAAAATTCAATAAAACTCTCAAAATTGACTTAGTATGATCCTAGTTAGGGTTGGTGGGGGTTACATGACTGCATATATTTGTCACGACTCTTCAACCATACACCTCACAAGGGTGAATTTTGTTGTATATAAATTATGTTCAATGATTCTGATTGAAAAAATGAATTTGATATTTGATGAATATGTAAAACAAATTTAAATACAAGATGGAGATTTTGGAGAGTACTTGAAACCATTAAAAAGAAAAGTGCAAGATCCAAGATGGCGGCTTAGTAAGGTACATGCGTCTTAGTTCCTCTGACTCCAAATCAACTAATAGGTGAACAGAAACAGTACAGAACAGCTCCCGGGGCTACGGCAGGGAATGGACACACAGCGTAACCCAGTCTGGACTGGCTAGTCTGACTGCAAAACTCGGCTGCGGTGAGATCCCCGAGCGGCGCGCGATTTCCCGAGCAGCGGTAGCTGCGGTGGTCGGAGCTAATCCCTCCCTCCTTCCCGGGCCGGCTGAGAGTCTCGGAGAGGCAAGTTTCCCAGCCACGGCGGCCGGTGCCACTCTTTTGCGGGCGGCTTCGAGTCCGCGGCTACGAGTCTCGGATCAGAGGGCTATCCAAAGTCTGGACTGGCTAGTCTGACTGCGAGACTCGGCTGTGGTGAGACCCCCAAGCGGCGCGCGATTTCCCAATCAGCAGCAGCTGCGGCAGTCCGAGCTACTTCCTCCCTCCTTCCCGGGCCGGCTGAAAGTCTCGGAGAGGCAAGTTTCCCAAGCCGAGGCGGCCGGCGCCCCTCTTTTGCGGGCGGCTTCGAGTCTCGGCTTCGAGTCCACGGCTACGAGTCTCTGATCAGAGGGCTATCCAAGCCGCAGTGGCCCCCCACCCCGCGGGAGGCTTCCTGGTCTGGTGGGGAATCCCCCAGACCCGCTGCGGCCCACGACCAGCCACAGGGTCCCCTCAAGCCGCGGCAGCTGACGCCCCCACTACGCGCAGCCCCTGAACCAATGGAGAGAATTGGATCCGAAATCCCCAGGCCACGGAGATCAGTGACCGGGGGAGACCCATTCCAAACACTTGAGACAAACGTGTGCCACGTGCGCCACCTACTGGGCAAGATAAGAAAAACAGATCCCAGAGATTTCACAGAAAAATCTTACAACCTTGCTGGGTCCGACACCCAGAGAAATCTGAATAAATGTCCAGGCGCCAGCAGCAGAAGATAACTGTCCACACTCAAAAGATTGAAAATATGGCCCAGTCAAAGGAACAAACCAATAGCGCAAATGAGATACAAGAGCTGAGACAACTAATGCTGAATATACGAACAGAAATAGAAAACCTCTTCAAAAATGAAATCGATAAATTGAGGGAGGACATGAAGAGGACATGGGCTGAACATAAAGAAGAAATAGAAAAACTGAAAAAACAAATCGCAGAACTTATGGAAGTGAAGGACAAAGTAGCAAAGATGGAAAAAATAATGGATACCTACAATGATAGATTTAAAGAGACAGAAGATAGAATTAGTGATTTGGAGGATGGAACATCTGAATTCCAAAAAGAAACAGAAACTATCGGGAAAAGAATGGAAAAATTTCAACAGGGTATCAGGGAACTCAAGGACAATAAAAACCGCACAAATAAACATGTTGTGGGTGTCCCAGAAGGAGAAGAGAAGGGAAAAGGAGGAGAAAAACTAATGGAAGAAATTATCACTGAAAATTTCCCAACTCTTATGAAAGACCAAAAATTACAGATCCAAGAAGTGCAGCGAACCCCAAAAAGATTAGACCCAAATAGGCGTCCTCCAAGACACTTACTAGTTAGAATGTCAGAGGTCAAAGAGAAAGAGAGGATCTTGAAAGCAGCAAGAGAAAAACAATCCATCACATACAAGGGAAACCCAATAAGACTATGTGTAGATTTCTCAGCAGAAACCATGGAAGCTAGAAGACAGTGGGATGATATATTTAAAATTCTAAAAGAGAAAAACTGCCAACAAAGACTCCTATATTCAGCAAAATTGTCCTTCAAAAATGAGGGAGAAATTAAAACATTTATAGACAAAAAGTCACTGAGAGAATTTGTGACCAAGAGACCAGCTCTGCAAGAAATACTAAAGGGAGCACTAGAGTGAGATACGAAAAGACAGAAGAGAGAGGTATGGAGAAGAGTGTAGAAAGAAGGAAAATCAGATATGATATATATAATACAAAAGGCAAAATGTTAGAGGAAAATGTTATCCAAACAGTAATAACACTAAATGTCAATGGACTGAATTCCCCAATCAAAAGACATAGATTGGCAGAATGGATTAAAAAACAGGATCCTTCTATATGCTGTCTACAGGAAACGCATCTTAGACCCAAAGATAAACATAGGTTGAAACTGAAAGGTTGGGAAAAGATATTTCATGCAAATAACAACCAGAAAAGAGCAGGAGTGGCTATACTAATATCCAACAAATTAGACTTCAAATGTAAAACAGTTAAAAGAGACAAAGAAGGATACTATATACTAATAAAAGGAACAATTAAACAAGAAGACATAACAATCATAAATATTTACGCACCGAACCAGAATGCCCCAAAATACGTGAGGAATACACTGCAAACACTGAAAAGGGAAATAGACTCATATACCATAATAGTTGGAGACTTCAATTCATCACTCTCATCAATGGACAGAACATCTAGACAGAGGATTGACAAAGAAATAGAGAATCTGAATATTACTATAAATGAGCTAGACTTAACAGACATTTATAGGACATTACATTCCACAACAGCAGGATACACCTTTTTCTCAAGTGCTCATGGATCATTCTCAAAGATAGACCATATGCTGGGTCACAAAGCAAGTCTTAACAAATTTAAAAAGATTGAAATCATACACAACACTTTCTCGGACCATAAAGGAATGATGTTGGAAATCAATAATAGGCGGAGTGCCAGAAAATTCACAAATACGTGGAGGCTCAACAACACACTTCTAAACAACGAGTGGGTCAAGGAAGAAATTGCTAGAGAAATTAGCAAATACCTCGAGGTGAATGAAAATGAAAACACAACATATCAAAACTTATGGGACGCAGCAAAGGCAGTGCTAAGAGGGAAATTTATTGCTCTAAATGCCTATATCAGAAAAGAAGAAAAGGCAAAAATTCAGGAATTAACTATCCATTTGGAAGAACTGGAGAAAGAACAGCAAGCTAACCCCAAAGCAAGCAAAAGGAAAGAAATAACAAAGATTAGAGCACAAATAAATGAAATTGAGAACATGAAAACAATAGAGAAAATCAATAAGGCCAGAAGTTGGTTCTATGAGAAAATCAATAAGATTGATGGGCCCTTAGCAAGATTGACAAAAAGAAGAAGAGAGAGGATGCAAATAAATAAGATCAGATATGGAAGAGGAGACATAACTACTGACCTCACAGAAATAAAGGAGGTAATAACAAGATACTATGAACAACTTTACGGTAATAAATACAACAATTTAGAGGAAATGGACAGGTTCCTGGAAAGACATGAACAACCAACTTTGACTCAAGAAGACACAGATGACCTCAACAAACCAATCACAAGTAAAGAAATTGAATCAGTCATTCAAAAGCTTCCTAAACATAAAAGTCCAGGACCAGACGGCTTCACATGTGAATTCTATCAAACATTCCAGAAAGAATTAGTACCAACTCTCCTCAAACTCTTCAAAAAAATCGAAGCAGAGGGAAAACTACCTAATTCATTCTATGAAGCCAACATTACCCTCATACCAAAACCAGGCAAAGACATTACAAGAAAAGAAAACTACAGGCCGATCTCTCTAATGAATATAGATGCAAAAATCCCCAATAAAATTCTAGCAAATTGTATCCAACAACACATTAAAAGAATTATACATCATGACCAAGTAGGATTCATCCCAGGTATGCAAGCATGGTTCAACATAAGAAAATCAATTAATGTAATACACCATATCAACAAATCAAAGCAGAAAAATCACATGGTCATCTCAATTGATGCAGAGAAGGCATTTGACAAGATTCAACATCCTTTCCTGTTGAAAACACTTCAAAGGATAGGAATACAAGGGAACTTCCTTAAAATGATAGAGGGAATATATGAAAAACCCACAGCTAATATCATCCTTAATGGGGAAAAATTGAAAACTTTCCCCCTAAGATCAGGAACAAGACAAGGATGTCCACTATCATCACTATTATTCAACATTGTGTTGGAGGTTCTAGCCAGAGCAATTAGACAAGAAAAAGAAATACAAGGCATCAAAATTGGAAAGGAAGAAGTAAAACTATCACTGTTTGCAGACGATATGACACTATACGTCAAAAACCCGGAAAAATTCACAACAAAACTACTAGAGCTAGTAAATGAGTACAGCAAAGTAGCAGGTTACAAGATCAACATTCAAAATCTGTAGCATTTCTATACATTAGCAATGAACAAGCAGAGGGGGAAATCAAGAAACAAATCCCATTTACAATTGCAACTAAAAGAATAAAATACCTAAGAATAAATTTAACTAAAGAGACAAAAAACCTATATAAAGAAAACTACAAAAAATTGCTAAAGAAAATCACAGAAGACCTAAACAGATGGAAGGGCATACCGTGTTCATGGATTGGAAGACTAAATATAGTTAAGATGTCAATCCTACCTAAATTGATTTACAGATTCAATGCAATACCAATCAAAATCCCAACAACTTATTTTTCAGAAATAGAAAAACCAATAAGCAAATTTATCTGGAAGGGCAGGGTGCCCCGAATTGCTAAAAACATCTTGAGGAAAAAAAACGAAGCTAGAGGTCTTGTACTGCCTGACTTTAAGGCATATTATGAAGCCACAGTGGTCAAAACAGCATGGTATTGGCATAAAGATAGATATATCGACCAATGGAATCAAATAGAGTGCTCAGATATAGACCCTCTCATCTATGGACATTTGATCTTTGATAAGGCAGTCAAGCCAAGTCACCTGGGACAGAACAGTCTCTTCAATAAATGGTGCCTAGAGAACTGGATATCCATATGCAAAAGAATGAAAGAAGACCCATATCTCACACCCTACACAAAAGTTAACTCAAAATGGATCAAAGATCTAAACATTAGGTCTAAGACCATAGAACAGTTAGAGGAAAATGTAGGGAGATATCTTATGAATCTTACAACTGGAGGCGGTTTTATAGACCTTACACCTAAAGCAAGAGCACTGAAGAAGGAAATAAATAAATGGGAACTCCTCAAAATTAAACACTTTTGTGCATCAAAGAACTTCATCAAGAAAGTAGAAAGACAGCCTACACAATGGGAATCAATATTCGGAAACGACATATCAGATAAAGGTCTAGTATCCAGAATTTATAATGAGATTGTTCAACTCAACAACAAAAGGACAGCCAACCCAATTACAAAATGGGAAAAAGACTTGAATAGACACCTCTCAGAGGAGGAAATACAAATGGCCAAAAGGCACATGAAGAGATGCTCAATGTCCCTGGCCATTAGAGAAATGCAAATCAAAACCACAATGAGATATCATCTCACACCCACCAGAATGGCCATTATCAACAAAACAGAAAATGACAAGTGCTGGAGAGGATGCGGAGAAAGAGGCACACTTATCCACTGTTGGTGGGAATGTCAAATGGTGCAACCACTGTGGAAGGCAGTTTGGCGGTTCCTCAAAAAACTGAATATAGAATTGCCATACGACCCAACAATACCATTGCTGGGAATCTACTCAAAGGACTTAAGGGCAAAACTCAAACAGACATTTGCACACCAATGTTTATAGCAGCGTTATTTACAATTGCAAAGAGATGGAAACAGCCAAAATGTCCATCAACAGACGAGTGGCTAAACAAACTGTGGTATATACATACGATGGAATATTATGCAGCTTTAAGGCAGGATGAACTTATGAAGCATGTAATAACATGGATGGCCCTAGAGAACATTGTGCTGAGTGAGTCTAGCCAAAAACTAAAAGACAAATACTGTATGGTCCCAATGATGTGAATCGACACTTGAGAATAAACTTGGAATATGTCATTGGTAACAGACTTCAGCGGGAGTTAGAAACAGGGTAAGATAATGGGTAATTGGAGTGGAAGGGATACAGACTGTGCAACAGGACTAGATACAAAAACTCAAAAATGGACAGCACAATAATACCTAATTGTAAAGTAATCATGTTAAAACACTGAATGAAGCTGCATCTGAGCTATAGGGGTTCTTGGTTGTTGTTTTTTACTATTATTACTACTTTTATTTCTTTTCTCTATATTAACATTTTATATCTTTTTCTCTTGTGTTGCTAGTTCCTCTAAACCGATGCAAATGTACTAAGAAACGATGATCATGCATCTATGTGATGATGTTAAGAATTACTGATTGCATATGTAGAACTGTATGATTTCTAAATGTTGTGTTAATTTCTTTTTTTCTTTTTTTCTTTCTTTCCGTTAATAAAAAAAAAATAAAAAATAAAAAAAAAGAAAAGACAAAAGTAATCCAGAATCCTACTGTCCGTCTAAAAGAAGATTGAAAATATGTGAACAGAAAGGCATCACTAATGAAAGAAACACTGATAGAGAGCTCCATATCTGAAAATAATCAGAAAATCAGAAGATATTCACACTATAATAGATGAGAAATTCTGGAGGAAATATATTAAAAATAAAATTCATATAAGCTTACAAAAATTAAATAAAACACATGAAACTAAAACAAACCAGGAGCTATAAGAAGGTTGAAATTGTGACTCCCTAACTCAACTTATGCACCTCTACAGTATGGACATTTGGCCTGACAGCCACACAACAGACAAGACGATGGAGCAGTAAAGGTACAGTTTGACAACCAGGGCTCTGGCATCAATCCAGTCCCTTTAAATGGTTTTAAACATAGTGAACGGAGAACTACAGAAACTCCATCCACTGAAAGTGGAAACCCAAAGAAAATTAATCCTTCTCAAACTGGATTGCAGGTGGAAAATGTCTCCCTTGAGAATTTTAAATCACAGGTTTGAAGTAAGAGGTACAATGTCATATTCCTCCATGATTGCTCCCATGTCACTATAAATGAAGAAAACTTAAGTTTTTCCTTGATTAATAGCAGTCTGCGACAACTAGCAGAAGCCATACAATTATTACCTGAGGGAAAGCCGGTCTTCGCGGGACGTACAACAAACACGTATGTAACCTGGAAAGTGTGTATGTGTGCACATGCCTGTGTCAACATGAATATACATCAGCAGAAGCAACTGCCTCAAATTTCAGATAATAGATTCAGATAATAATCAAATGTAGAACAAAAAGCAAATACGATTAAAATGAAATTTAGAAAAGGGTTAAGGAAAAAGATACCAAAACTAATTCAGCCAAATGACTGCACAGCTATCAGAATGGCTCAGATTACCAAGACTGGCAAATTCAAGTTTTGTGGACAATGTAGAACAACTCAAACTCTTAGACATTGCTGCTGGGGCTATAAATCAATGCAATCACTTTATAAATATCTACTAAAGCTAACTATATACCTGTTCTATGAAAAAAAGATGACTCCATCTTGATCCTAGATACATGTCCTGTAGAAATGTGTGGACAGACCAAGGACTGGAGTCTTTCTAACACCGCTATGCATAATAGCCCTAAACTGGCACAATTTAAATGCCTTTCAGCAGTAAAACGAATACATGTCTTCTGGCATAATCATACAATTCAATGAAAATGAAGTATTACTAAGTGCAAGGACAGGAATTAATTCATAAAAATAATATTGAGTGATAGAAGAAAGACACAAGAGAATAAATACTATATTGATTCCATAAATTCCATAAATAAATACCATATTGATTTATTTGAAGTTGAGAACCAGATGTCTTCCTTTTGTGCCTTTATCTTTTACATTTTTACTTTTTTTCATTTCTGTATTCTACGAAGTTAGAAATGAGGAGAGTGGTTACCTATGGGAAGATGGGCAGGTAGTGTCTAGAAGGAGCAAAAGGTGTCTTCTGGAATGCTACTAATTTCCTGTTTTTTAATATTCAGTGTGGTTTTTAAATTGGGATGGTTTTAATTTGTGGAAATATATGTTACATTTCAAATAGAAGACTATCAGGAAGATCTGATATACAACTAAGTAGAACTATTTCAAAATAGCAGATTAGATTCAATGAAGATTAATTTAGAAAACTGAAAAATAGTTCTGAAGATTTTATCTGGAACACAGCACGAAAACATAAGGATATGAATATATGATAAATATAAGACAGAAAAATACCTTCTTACATAGATCTATATAAAGCTGTGGAAGAAACAGGTATAAAAAAATAGAGGAGGTGCAATATTTGGAGAGATCATTAAATATCCAAATCAGTAGATTCATGAAAAACAACAAATCTTAAGCATTATTATATGATGTACTTAGCAAAAGTACTATTAAGGATAAATGGGTAAATAAAGACAATTTCCAAAGAACAAAAATCTGAATACAAAATCCAAGGATGTACTATGGGAAGAAAGAAGGAAAACTGACCTCAGAGTGATTGCTAACTCTGACCTCAGAGTGATTGCTAATAGACAAGGCTTGCCTGAGAAAGGTTAAGTACTTGATTCAATTGTATTTATGAACACAAAGATAAGTTGTTAAATAGAATATAGTAAACATGATCCAGCCATTTGTTATAAAAAGTAACCATGTTGTATTAACTCAGGTATGCAAGAGTGGTTTAACATTAGAAGTGCATTGATGATGTATTTCACAGATTAAAATGTAATATGATGGCTTGAATATATATATAGAAAGAAATAGGTAAAATTAAAATATTTTCATGGTAAAAACAAGTAAAGGAAATGCGACATACACCAAGGACTATCTTTAACTGGGCAAAGTTAAGGATATCAAACCTATCAAAAACCGTTTTACATATTTATATTTCACACCCACTAGAATGGTTACTACTTAAAAACTCAGAAAGTAACAAATGTTGAAACATGTGGAGAAATAGGAATGTAAAATGTAAAATGTAAAATGGTGCAATCACTGTGGAAAACAATGAGGCAGCTCTAGAGGAAGTAAAGTGCATTATTACCCTATGATGATTCAGCAATCCCACCTCCAGGTATTTAGCCCAAAGAATTAAAAGCAGGGCCTCAAACAGATATTTGCACATCTATTTTCGTAACAGCATTATTCTTAATTACCAAAATATGGAAGTGACCCAAATGTCCATTAGCAGATGAAAGGTAAACAATATGTGGTATATACATATAATGGAATATTATTCAGCCATAAAAGAGAATGAAATTCTGATTCATGGGACAACATGGATAAGCATTGAAGACATTACGTTGAGTGTAAGCCAGAAGCAAAATGACAAATATTGTTTACAACCTCACTTGTATGAAATAATTAAAATATGCAAATTCATAATGTCAGAGACTAAAATATAGGCTCCCAGGGGCCTAGGTGAGGATTAAGGAATGGAGAGTTAATATTGAATTGGTACAAAGTTTCTGTTTATGGTGACGGAAAAGTTCGGGTTAAGAATGGTGAAGATAGGGTAGGCCACGGTGGCTCAGCCGGCAGCGTTCTTGGCTGCCACGCCGGAGACCCGGGTTCGATTCCCGTGCCTGCCCATGCAAAAAAAAAAAAGAATGGTGAAGATGGGAGCACAACATTATGAATGTAATTATCACCATATACATATGAATGTGTTTAAAGGGGAAAGTTCAGGTTAAATAAATGTTAACAGAATATAAATTATTTACACCACAGAATTGCACAATATGAACAGTGAATTCTAGCAGTAAAATGTGTGCTATGGTTAATAGTGTAATTATAAGAATATTGTTTCATCAATTGTAACAAAACAAAAAATACTAAATGCAAAGTGTTGATAATAGGGAACACTGAGTGCATGATGGGGAGTGGTGTATGGGAACCCTGTGCTTTCTGCATGATTTTTCTATAAACCTACAACTTCTTTTATTAAAAAAATCACATTGTATAAATTAGGTAGAGAGCTTGGACTTATATCACCTTAAAAATAAAACCAATCACAAACACTTACTGTACTCTTATTTTTTTGACTTCATGGAAAAATATTGGAACACTACTTTTTAATAGTTGTTCAAGTATAAGTTGACTTTTCATTTTGAATCTGACCACTTTCTTTACAGTTATTATTGTTTTTAAATTGTCCATAAAATTAATGATCCATATCTAATTGAATAACTACTTAAATTTAAGTAAATAATTAATATACTATTGAAATTTTGACAACATGCAAAGCATTATAAAATTTATCATAGAAGGACCTATAACTTAAAATAAGCCCTACCATTCATTCAGAATTCTTTGTGCATTCATTTTTCATTATATAGCTATCAAATATCAAATAAAACATATAATCTTAAACTGTTTACATACAATATTTTATTAAAAATCCTAACCAGTTCTGTGAGATAAATATATGTATCTATCATCTACCTTTTAATTTATCTATTTATATTTTGTATATGCATACATATATTTATGATATAGATACAGTTATAGTTTTATATATTGCTATATTTGTACAATGTTATATAGTATATAAATCATAGTCATATATTATATAATACATAATTTCATAGCTATATATATAGTTATATATATGTGAAGAAAGAAATAAAAAGATTATCCCAAAAACCTAAGATGCATATATATATATATCTGTAAAGATTATCCCGAGACTAATACATATATACATATATATATGAAAAACCCCAAGAATATCTACACACAAATTATTGGAATTATTTTTAAAAGTTCAAAAGAGCTGCTGATTAGAATATCAAAATTAAGTGTTTTTCTATGGACTGGGAAAAAGTAGAATACCAGATTTCTAAAAAGGACACCATTCAAAATAAATGGCTTAAATGAAAAGATACACCATGTTCATGGGTAGAAAGAATCAAAATTATGAAGACATCAACTATACCCACTTCAATAAATAAATGCAATATATATCCAGTTCTAGTCAGTCATATTTAATCTCTTTGCTAAGGCGTATGATAAGGTACAGGTCCTTCCATAGGCATCTGCGACCTCCTTTACAATCTAATTCCCCCTCCCACTGGCAAAGTCTAAATGCACATGTTCTGATTTTCTTGGCCTCCACGTTCTGTCATCATCAGGAGAAGATGGCCCAGTGGCCACTGCTCTTCAGTCTAGGCTCTATCATGCCCGTGAAGCAGAGCTACCCGAGCAACTGGTAGACCTGCACCTGACGTCATCCCTCCAGTTACCACAGCCACTTCGTATACTTGTAAGCAGCTGTAGCAACAGTATCTGGAAGACAACTTCTGTCTCACTGATTTATTTAGGACTATGGCCTTCCCAAGGCCACTACTTAAGGTTGAGCACATTTTTTATACTCTTAACTCTCAGTGACCTTGTCCACATGGCAGATGATGTGAATGCAGCATTCTCCTGACAAGTTTGCTTTTCCTGACATTTTAAAAGTGTCCCATATTCAAACAAAATAACTGTCACTTTCTTCAGTCTACTGAAGAATACTTCCTATTAGTTAGATCTTCCCTGATCACCCTATGTAAAATCATCATGCATCACTTTCACATTTTTTGCTGACTTTCTATCTCTTCCCAGAAGAATAAAAAATTTCAAAATGAAAGAATTGTATCATTTCAATTCAAATCTGTATCTTGAGCACCAAATACAAAGCATGAGGTAGCTACCCAATATGAAGTTGTTAAATGAATGGATTAATGAATGTGCAAAAATCATTTAATGATGCAAGTATCATCTAATATTCATCAAAACCCTAAAGTATATTTTGTACTTCCTGAGAATAGTTCACAAAATCACTGCTAATAAAATACATTCAATCAACAGTGGAACCCAAGTTTGTCTGCCTCCCATCCAATCCAATGCAATCCAAGACCAATGCTCTGTCCACACCTCACAGGTACTTCCAGATTAACACATTGTTCATAACTTTAAAGTATGAATAACATAACTTTAAAGATAAATAAGATGGAAGAGCCAAAATAAATTCTGGGACTCCTAAGGCTTACAAGGGAAGAACTTTCTCTCATGCCCAACTCCACCAGCAGCTATGACTTACCTACCCATTACAGCCTGAGGCTTCAGGTGGGATGAGATGACTCTTGGTCTCAGTCACAATTATAAGAGATTAGCATTGCTTAAGATAAATAAATATTGATATCATGTTTAAATTTTGGACTCTGCCAGAAATATTTCTATTTGATTCAGGCCTGTCATGTTTTTGCTTTTCCCATCCTGTAGTCAGGAAGAAACTGTCCCATCCTGTCAATACTTAGAGGGGTCATTTAATCCAGCCCTTTGTGATGACAACTATAGCTGAGAATTACAGAGAGTAAAGTTATAGGATATTACTATATATAACAACCCTTAAATTAGTTGAAAATAAAAATGAGATTATTTTAACTACAACTGTTCAAAAGTCTCTTTTAAATTTAATGTGCTTGCTGATGTACCATCATTTTAACATTTTACTATTTATTCTCTAGTTTCCTTATCTTTTCTAAAATCCAATTTTCCATCCTTTTTATTTTCTTTAGTATCAATCATGTAAAATTTTTAGCATTGAACTTACCTATCTTTTAGCTTACTACTTATAAATTATTTTACTCCTCCTTTAGTGGGTGATTAAATCTCTGTCTTACTAATGTATAATGAAAATGAGTTCTTTTCATATCTTTTATATAATGCAAATAATGTAAAGCACTTTAACTCCTTTACCTTCTCTACAAGTTTGGTGTTATTGGCTTTATGTATTTTAATTCTACATTTATGTTAAAGTCTAAAAGATTTACTTTTTCCTATAGTCAAAATAAGTTTAGATTTATCCCCTATATATAATTATCAATGCTATTCATTCATTTATGTATGTCCATGCTTCCTGCTAGGATTCTTTTTCTTCTACCTAAACTTCTTTTATAAATTCTTTCAGTGATGATTTCTTGGCAATGAATTGTCTCAATTTTTATGTCTGAAGTTGTACTTCTTTTACTTTCATTGTGAAGGATACTTTCGTTGGATATAAAATTATATGATGGCATTTATTTTCTAGGAACACAATAAAATGGCACTCTGTGTCTTCTTGCTTCAATAATTCCTTTTGAGAAATAGCTCTGAACCTTCCTATTGTTCTTTACCATGTATTTTATTTTCTTTTATTCATTTAAAATTATCTCACTATTTTTTTTGAAGCAGTTTTACTCTAGTGTACTTAAATATGTATTCCTTTGCATTTATTCTGATTAGGGTTTGTAAACCTTGAATCTGTGGTTTGATTATTTAAACTGGCTTTGATAAATTCTTTTCCAGTATCATCTCAAATATTGATTTTGTCTGATTCTCACTCTCTCCTTCTTTTGGGACTCCAATCATACACACACACAGACACACACACACACACACACACACACATATATATATATATATTAGACACTTTCATCATTTTCCTTTCATCATTTATAATCTTTTCTATTTTTCTTTAAATTATGTTTTCTTTTCATCCTTCAATCAGAATATTCTTAAGTATTTTACAGTTTCCTAATTTCTCTTTTATCTTTTTTGGGATTTTCTATTAAACCCATATACTGAGTTGCTAATTTAATATGTTTTATTTTTCATCTTTATAATTTCTGTTTGTCCCTTATACTATGGATTCCAAATCTCTGTAGAAATTCTCCCCCTTGTCACCTATTTTGTTGAACATATTAATTATAGTTATTTGAAAGTCTTTTTCTGATAACTGCAATAACTGAAGTTCCATGTAGGTGTGCTTTTTATAGCCTTTTCCCCCTACTTTTTTATTTAGTCCAGACTCCTAATAATTTTGATTGACTACTATACAGTATGCATTAAAACTTGTGAAGATGATTATAAAGTTCTGACTGATACTATCTTCTATTCAGAAATGATAAATTTTGAATCTCATTTGAGCAGGTTTGAAGGCCGGTTTCAGAGTTTTCTGAGAGTTGCTTTATTTCTTCCCCATCCTTTCTCTTACTTTTGAAAGTTGGGATGTTTACCAGGGTCACTCCTTTCTGTTGGGCCAGGTTCTCAGTTAGTCTCAGCCTGGTGAGACAGCTAACTATGTGGCTGACTTTTCTTCCTATTCTATTATCGATTACTTTTCTCTTGTCTTTTTAACCTCTCTGTCTCAACATGAGCAAATGCCTGATGTGAAAAAAGTGGTCTAAATGATTTTCCACATCACAGTTTGCTTCCTTTCTCTCTGGAATCTTGATCTATCCTGACCTGACTGCCTTGATAGATCATAAATGCCAAACCACGGAGGCCCATACAAGGCTCAGCTTAGTTTCTCAACTTTTAGAGAAACTGTTTTTAGTTTTGCTTCTGAGCCTCACAACCCCATACCACTTATAAACTACAAATACCGCAATGGAGAAATCTTTGTAGAATGTTGGATCATCTCAATGTCCTTTCTCCCTCTCTGAGGTCCTGCCCTTTAAAGTTCTGGCTCATTCAATATCCTCTAATGCCTTCAAAGAGGTTTGATTTTCTACTTTGCTTCTATCTCATAGTTGTTCTCAGTGGGAGCGTCTGTCTATTAGAAACACTCTTCTGTTGCTGTAGATGGAAAATCCAAAGGTCAGTTATAGACTCCCAGTCTTATGATCAATATTCGGATAGCAGTTGGATCCCTCTGAGAAACTCAGTGAAAAGCCAGCTGCCTGATTTACTCAGAACCCAGGAAAGAAAAAACACTGCTCTCTGCTCCGAGTCACTTGTCTCCCTGACCATTTACTTTAGTGATCATTCCTCTGCTTTCCGTCATCTTTGGTTTGGGATTATACAGAAGATGATAACTTATACTTTCCTGTGGGAGGATCCACTTCTTATGTGAGGTCTGAGCTGAGAATTAACAATCCATTTTGAATAAACATGGAAGTTATTGCACCACTAAATCTTCCCTCTTGTCTCTAGAAAGCTTAGTGATGTTAATGTTTAATCACGTACTTCTAGGAACATAAAGAGCACATCTTACGCTCCTTACTTCTAAACCTGCTTGCATTACTCACTGTAATGATTTTTCTGGGGCTCCAACCAGATTCCATCTTTGAGGCCAAATGCACATTTCCCTAGTTTCCTGGAATAACAGCTGTTGAGAGTTCACAGCTCTGTCCATCACAGGGCATTGCTCTCAGCTATAAGGTGATGTCAAGATTATGCCACCACCAAGGAGGCTGGTACAAGGAAGCCAAGACCTGGTCTTTTTGAAGACCTGCCCCAGGTCAAGTGCTTCCCGTGGATTGGCTAGAGTCTTAGGTGCCAACACAATGCAGTTAAACATTTTCCTCTGTCTAATCCTTCCTTCTCACTCTTTACAGATTTATGTCCTGTGATTGCATTAAAAAAAAAATCTGTAACTCATCTTTTTTTTTCATCTAAGATACTGGCCTTATGTTTACTGCAGTATGGGGACCACTGCACTTTCTGGTCCCCTCGCTGGTTTGGTGTCCCTTGTTATATTGTTAGCTTCAACGCTAGGCAGATAACATTCAACTGCCAAGGGGCAATTTGAATCAAAACTGGAAAAAAAAACAGTTGGTAAGAAAATCATAAAATGCCCACCTAAGCTAATTTTTAAATAACTCAGCTCTGGAGTTTACAAGATAAACACAGTAGAGTGAACAACAGGGATTAATTGAAGCTAAATGTCTATTTACCAGCTTTGATAATGAGCCTATTATAAAAACAGGCACACAAGAGCATGTGGAGTGAGCAGATAGGGCTGGTGAAAGTTTCCATCTTCTTATCTCTGGTGATTTCTGGGCTCGAAGGAGCACTAATTATAATTGGTTTGATTTACTCTTACCTTCTCCAATCACGAGGTTAGCGCAGCCCACTGAAGGAAAGTACCAGAGCAAGAGCTGATTTCACAGAAAATTTTAAATGAGAAAGAAACTGAAAATGCTAACAATTAAGTTGACTGAAGATAGCTGTAACTCTCAGTTATTTGGTGTCTTGTAATTTGACAAAAAAAGCAATTGGTTTTCATTGATTCTGTGCGAGCTATTTGAATGGAAGGGAGGTTAAACTCATTTTCAACTCTTTGGTGGAAATCTTGGACATACTGATGGATGATTGATTTAGGAAGCAATCAATATTTCTATAGATACAGGACTTACTTTTAGCCAGCTTGTAAAATGCTTTTTTGTGCTAAATCTGAAATGGCTTATTTTACACAACTCTCTTCATTTTCTTCAGCTGTTCCTTTTTTATTCCCAGTAAACTCTTGCATTAGTGCAAACATTTAAAAATCTATATTCTTATATAGGTTTAGATTATGTGAACTTTGAGCCCCAACACATTCAGTTTGTTTCTAAAAGCTACATTATAAAACGTTCAGCCTTAGTATTATATACAATTAATCAGCAAACGAGTATCCTGTCAAATAAAACACTGACAAGACTAAGGTTTGAAGAGAAAATAACAGAATTCGAAAAGTCCTGGAGGTGAGCAGAATAATAAAATATTTGCCTGTGAAATAAAATATAACCTGTGGAAGCCACCAAGGCTTCTTGAATATTATATATCTTTGTCCCTCATTAGAATGATGTCTGTGAAGATAAGGATTTTCTTGCCAATTAGACCAGTGTTTTGTACATAGTACATAGCAAAGATTCAACAGATATTGCTTGGATTAATAAAAGAAAGGCTGAATTAAAGCTATATAACTCTCCTAGCAGTGAAAGAGAAAAGATGCATCAGATTTATTACAGGGGTAAAAAAATAAAATCTACAAATTTTCATTGCAATGGCATAAAGTTTTTACATGTTCAATTTTCCATCAATGACAATAAAAAACATTATAGAACAAATGTCACAAGAATTATAGCACGTGCTAAAGCTGATGATAGTGTTGATAGTGAAAAATTAACTGCCCGTTTTTTTAAGAACGGAAAATAAAGATATACTCTTAGAAATAATCTGGGAAATAAAGAAAAACATAATGAAAGATATTATTATTAAAAAAAAATAGCCCATGCCCACAAAATATGCCACATAAACAGGGAAAAAGCAGCCAATAGAAAATATCCCTGAAGAGGATAAGATCTTGGACTTAATAGCAAAAACTTCAAAGAAGTTATTATTCAAAAATTTAAATTGCTAAAGGAAGCCATGAATCAGCAATCAAAGGAAAGTATGAGAACAATGTCTCACCACATAAAAATATCAATAACAAGACAGAATTAGAAAGAAAAAGCTAAAAAGAAATTCTGAAGCAGAAAAGTACAAAATAAATTAAAAGAATTTACTAAAGGAAGCCAACCACAGGTTCAAACAGGCAGGAAAAAGAATCACTGAGCTGGAAGATTATTCAATAAGGATTACACAATCTGAGAAACAAAAAATAAATAAAATAAAATAGCAAGCAAAAATAGATACTGCCTCAGAAACCTGTGGGATGCCATCAGGAATACAAGCTTATACATAGTGAGAGTATGAGAAGGAAAAGAAAAAGGGTTAGAAAAACTATTTGAAGAAATAATAACCAAAAACTCCCCAGGTTTGACTGAAATATTAATCCACAAATCCTTCAAGTTCAATGAGGTTGAAGTAGAGTAAAACCAAAAATATCCACACCTAGATGTATCATAGTAAAATTAACAGAAAAAAATTTTGCAAATTACAAGAGAGAAATGACTTATCATGTAAAAGTGATCCTCAATAATATTAATAGCTTACTTCTAAACAGAAACCGTACAGGTAAAAAGATATGTCATCTTCAAAGTTTTGAAATAGCATCACAATATAGAATTCTATATGTAACAAAACTATCCTTCAAAAATGAAGGGAAAATTAAGACATTTCCAAATAAAAGGAAAAAGAGAGAATTTCTCCCTAACAGACCTTTCCTACAAAAAAAAAAAAAAACAACAGTAAGGTGACTCTTTCATGCTAAATGAAAGAACACCAGATGGTAACTTAAATATACAGAGAGAAATAAAAAGCACCAGAAAGGATAGCTACATAGGTATAATGAAAGACAGTATAAATATATTTTAGAGGGTTAAGCGTTTCTTCTTAGATTTAATTTATGACAACTATATAAAGCAATAATTATATAACTGTGCTATAATGTGAAAAACACATCATTTGTGTGAAAAAAAACAGTCCAAAGGAGCAAAGTTTTTAAGTATTTTATTGAAATTAAGTTAGAATTAATCTGAACCAGATTGCTTTAATTTAAGATGCTAATTGCAATCCTCAGAGCAACCAATAAGTAAATAACTCAAAAATGTAGTAAAAGAAACAAAAAGGGAATAAAACAAATATTTAAAACAACACAGGCAAGAATTAAGGAATAGAAAAATAATACATACAAAACATATACCAAGAAAAACAAAATGTCCGACAATAATCCTCTCTTAGCAGTATTTACAATAAATATAAATATATTAAATCCTCTGATCAAAATTCAGAAATTGGCAAAATGGATAAGAAATAATGTGATCCAGCTATATGATGTCATCGAGAGATATAATTTAGAGTAAAAGGCACAAAGAGGTTAGAAACTAAAAGGATGGATAATGCTCAGTAATTCAGGCAGTGAACAAATAAGTTGAAGTAGCTATATTAATACAAGTAAACTAGACAATGGAGCAAAAAATTTTTGCTAGAGACAAAGAAAGACAATTTTTAATCATACATAGGTCAATCTATTAGGACGGTATAACAGTTCAGGTAGTAGTTGAAGACTTGACTACATACATATGGAAGAAAAGAGACAGAAGAGCAAGTAAACAGAAGAGCTAGACAAGAATATAAGCCATCTAAAGCTAACAGACACCTAGAGAATGTGCCTCCTAACAACAATAGAAAACACATTCCTCTCAAGTGCACAGAAAATATTTTCTAGGATAGACGAAATGCTTGTCATAAACAATACTTGATGAGTTTAACTTGGTTTAAATCATACATATTATATACACTGAGCAAAAGGGAATTAAATTAGAAATAAGCAATGCAAGAAATTTTGAAAATGTATAAATATGTGGAAATTAAAAACATTTACAAATAACCTGTGTCAAAGAAGAAATAAAAGGAAAAACAGAAAATACATTTAAATGAATGAAACAAATATACATCATAGTAAAACTTATGAGATTCAGCTGAAACAGTGCTCAGATGGAAATTGACAATTGCAAATGCGACTATTTAAAAAGATGAAAGGTACAAGCCCTGGTGGCTCAGAGGCAGCATTCTTGCCTGCCATGCTGAACACCTGAGTTCGATTCCCAATACCTGCCCATGCAAAAAAAAGATGAAAGATTTCATATAAAAATTGAACTTTCTGCAAAAGACACTGGAAATTTTACAGCAGACTAAGTCTACAATAAGCAGAAGGAAAAAAACAATAAAAATTCAAATAAATGAAATACAAAATAGAAAAAGCAATGAAGAAAATTAAACATACACACAAAAAAAGATTTTTCAAAAAGATCAAATTGCAAATCCTTATCTTAGACTTCGGAAGAAAAAAAGAGAAGATGCATATTACAAAAATCAACAATGAAAAGGTGATATCACTACCAAATGTGCAGAAATAAGGAGAATAACTGTATGCCAACAAATTAGGCAAGTTAAAGGACTCAGAAAATTTATAGGAAGACAAAAATTACAAAAACTGACTCAAGAAGAGTTTATCATGTGAATAGACATATTGCAAGTAAAGAGATTGGATTCATAGTTTAAAAACTTCCTACAAAGAAAAGTCTGGGCCCAGATGGCTCCACTGGTGAATTCTACTAAATGTTTAAGGCGAAATTAATACTAATACCTCCCAAGCTCTTCTAAAAAATAGAGGAGGAGGAGACATTTCCCAACTCATTCTGTGAGGTCCCTATCACTTCATGCCAAACACAGAAAAAGACATAACACGAAAACTACAGACTAACATCCCTTATAACAATATTCAAAAGTCTCAACAAATTAGCAGCAAACTGTTGATTAATTGCTCAGAAATCTAGAGGAGGATGTGGATTGGAGAGGGACCCTACAACACTTGAAGTGAAGAAGTAGAAGAGTATCAAGCAGGAAACTTCTGTCCCAGATTGGCTGGTCTTCTCCCCTTCTCCTCACTGCATCTCACAGTGCAAGTTGGGTAGAGAAACAGCAGCAGATACCCCTCCCAGCAGAGACATGGAATACATATTCTCCCACAGTAGTGGGACAGACACTCGCCTTTTGGAGACATGGGGGACAGGAGAGAGCATTTCAAGGCCCAGGTCAGTAACAGACAGAGAGTCTGAGAAGCCGTGGGCAGACACTGTGTTTCCAGCCATGGAAGTCTTCTCACAACCCCTGTGAGAAATGGCAGCAAGAGACCTGATCCCAGCTTGGGGGAAGTTTAAAGACTGGAACAGCTGGGGTGTGTACTCCACCACAAACAAAGCGGGAGACACAGACCTATACTGACCCAGGTTTGGGAGGCATGAGAAGGAACAGGAACTCTGCAGTCAGCCTAACCTGGTGAGGTGCAGGCTGTGCTCTGAAGGCATGCAGCTCTGAGGTCCATTAAGTTATATAACAGTGCCATCTGCTGGGAAGAATAGAAAGTGCAAGAGATTGAAGAGCTCTTTCAAAGATTACCCAGAAAATTATTTCAGGCTGACTGGAGCAGGTCTAGACCCCCTGCACAGGAACCTACCCTTGTTTTGGCTGAGAAACATGGACAACCCAATTGTTAAAGCAATGCCCTAAAACAAACCCAGGTTTTTGCAGGACAGTGGAAAACAGAGCACCTCTGGGAGACTGAAGGCTTGTTTTAGCTATAGAGACATCGTGTGGTGCCCAGTGTCTACTCCCAACCCTGGAGTGAACCACTGCAGGTGCCTGGTTTTGGAGAGGAAACAGGGGCAGAATAAACCTGACAACTGGCTGGTAAGAGTTGAACTGATAGAGAACAAATCCAACCAAAAGGAAAACCATAAGGGGAAGAGATAAATCAAATTTTAGAATAAACGAAGCAAGAAATGAGATGCCTCAATACCAGAAAAAAAAAAAGATTATAACATATCAGGAAGAACAAAGTATGGCCCAACCAATAAAACAAACTAACACCTCAACTGAGATGCAGTAATTGAAACAGCTAATTAATAACATTAAAACAGATATTTGAAGTCAATTCAATGAGTTGAAGGAATATATTAAAAAAGACATGAAAGATATAAAGAAGACAGAGGGAGTCCATGCAGAAGAACTTGAAAGCTTAAAAAACAAATGGCAAAACTTATGGGAATGAAAGGCACAATTGAAGAAATGAACACAAAATGGAGACATACAGTAGCACATTTGAAGAGGCAGAAGAAAGGATTAGTGAGCAAGAAGATAGGACAGCTGAAATACTACATACGAAAGAACAGATGGGGAAAAATGGAAAAATTTGAGCAAGGTCTTAGAGAACTGAATGAATGCATGAATACATGTGTTATAGGTGTCCCAGGAGAAGAGAAGCAAAATGGGGCAGAAAGAATAATAATCAAAGAAAATTTCTAACTCTTATGAAAGACATAAAACTACAGATCCAAGAAGTGCAGAGTATCTCAAACATCATAGACCCACATAGATTTATGCCGAGGCTATTACTGATCAGATTGTAAAATGTCAAAGACAAAGAGAGCTGAAAGCAGAAAGAGAAAACTGATTCGTCACATACAAGGGAAGCTCAAAAAGACTCAGTGCAGATCTCTCATCAGAAACCATAGAGGCAAGAAGGCAGTGGGATGATACATTTAAGACAGTGAAAGAGAAAAACTGCCAACCAAGAGTTCCATGTTCAGCAAGACTGTCCTTCAAAAATGAGGAAGATTTTAAGATATTTACAGGTAAAGAAACACTGAGAGAGTTCATGAACAAGAGACTTGCTCTACAAGAACTACTAAAGGGAGCACTACAGGCAGATAGGAAAAGACAGGAGAGAGAGGTTTGGAGAAGAGTATAGAAATGAAGACAAACAGGAAGGATAATTAATAGGGGTAAAAAAGAGAAAAATTAAGATAAACAATACTTGATGAGTTTAACTTGGTTTAAATCATACATATTATATACACTGAGCAAAAGGGAATTAAATTAGAAATAAGCAATGCAAAAAATTTTGAAAATGTATAAATATGTGGAAATTAAAAACATTTACAAATAACCTGTGTCAAAGAAGAAATAAAAGGAAAAACAGAAAATACATTTAAATGAATGAAACAAACATACATCATAGTAAAACTTATGAGATTCAGCTGAAACAGTGCTCAGATGGAAATTGACAACTGCAAATGCGACTATTTAAAAAGATGAAAGGTACAAGCCCTGGTGGCTCAGAGGCAGCATTCTTGCCTGCCATGCTGAACACCTGAGTTCTATTCCCTATACGCAGGAAACTACAAAACTTTGCTAAAAACAATCAAGGAAGACTTAAATAAATGGAATTTATGGATTTCAATCCATGGATTGGAAGCCTAAATGTAGTGAGGATATCAATTCTTTCCAAATTGATTTATAGATTCAATGCAACAAAATTAAGATTTACCAAAGTAAAATCTTTGGTAGTTAAGTTCAGGTGTCAGCTTGGCCAGGTAATGATGCCCCGTTGCTCTGTTCCTGTGGACTTAAATCGTCAGTATGTGAAATTCATCTATGACTGATTACATTTGCAGTTGGTTAAGGTGAGCACCTTCCACAGTGAGTGAGGTTTAATCTAACTAGCTGGACACTTAAAAGAGAGAGGTCCGACGGGAGCGCAACACAGCATAGCCCAAGCAGCTCAGCATACCTCATCTTAGCAACTGCAGCTCAGCCCAGATGTTTGGAGATGCAGAAATGAATTGCCAGGATGAAGGCTATTGAAACCCAGAAGCCAGGATGGCCATCAGCCATCACCAAGTACCCTGCCATGTAACAAAGAACCTCAGATGAAAGCTAGATACCTTTCCTCTGAAGAACTATAAATTTTTATCTAAATAAATCCCCTTATTAAAAGCTGATCTATTTTTGGTGTGTTGCATTCTGGCAACTTTAGCAAACCAAACAGATTTTGGTACTGTGAGTGGAGTGCTGCTGATGTTTGAAAATATCAAACATGGTGTAATCCTTTTTTAAGATAGGGAGAATATTTTGGAAAAGTTGTGAAGATTTTGATAGAGAAGGTCTGAATTGCTTTGAAGAGACTGTTGGTAGAAATGTGGATCTCCAAGGATTCTTCTGATGGGATTTTAGACAGAAATGATGAGCATGTCATTGAGAACTAGAGGTAAGACATCATTTGTGGATGGAGGGCAGAATTTGAGAGTGGTGAACTTGGATATTTAGCAGAGAAAATTTCCAACTAAGTGTGGAGGATACAGTCTGACTCCTTCTTGGAGCTTACAGTGAAATGTGACAAGAAAAATATAAATTGAGAACTGAACTCTTGGGAGCAAAGAAAACAAAAACTGATGGTCTGGAAAATTCTGGGCTTCCAGAAAGAGAGCTCCCAAAGAATGGTGTCCCATGCGAGGATTCAACCAAACATGAAAGCAGTCAACCATTGCAAGACAAATGAGAATTTGAGATGAAGTTATCCAGACAGGATTTGTGGAAAGTCCCTTTGTTTGAAGGACATAACCACAGTGTACTGCATAGAAAACCAACAAGAGTGTTGTGGGATCTGTATAAATGGAACCATTGCCAGTCTGGACTGAAAGGGACAGAAAAGGGGCATCAACCTACTTTGAAGACTTGAAAAAAGCTTGTTATTAAATTTATTTGGAAGGGAAAAACAACCTGAATAGCTAAAGAGATCCTAACTAAGAAGAGTAAAGCTGGAAGATTAACACTTTACTCCTTTAAAACTTACTATAAAGCCACAGTGATCAAAGGAGCATGATAGCAGCACAAAGATAGAAGTATTTACTGATGGAACCAAATCAAAAGCACAGAGATTGGCTATCAAATCTATGTTCATTTAATCTTCGACTAGGTCTCCAAACCCACTGAATTGAGACAGAATAGTCTTTTCAATAAATGAGCTTGGGAGGACTAGATATCAATAGCCAAAAGAATGAAAGAAGACCCCTACCTTCTACCCTATACAAAAGTTAATCCAAATTTAGATAGTGTGAGACCTCCCACTTCATTTTGTTTCTCAAGATATTTTTGGCTACTCGGGGTACCCTACCCAAATAATTTTGATTATTGTTTTTTCTAATTCTGTAAAGTAAGTTGTTGCTATTTTATTTGGTGTTGCATTGAATCTATAAATCAATTTGGAAAGAATTGATATCCTCACTATATTTAGGCTTCCAATCCATGGATTGGAATCCATAAATTCCATTTATTTAAGTCTTCCTTGATTGTTTTTAGCAAAGTTTTGTAGTTTCCTGCGTATAGGTCTTTTATGTCCTTGGTTAAATTTATTCCTAATTTTTTTTCCCTTGCTATTTTGTATGTTGATCTTCTATCCTGCCAATTTGCCAAATTCATTTATTAGCTGTAGTAGATTTAATACAGATTTCTCAGGATTTTTTATATACAGAAAAATGTCAAAACAGTGAAAGTTTTACTTCTTCTTTTCCAATTTGGATGCTTTTTCTTGCCTAATTATTCTATCTAGAACTTCCAATACAATGTTCAATAACAATGGTGACAATTAGCATCCCTGTCTTTTTCGTGATCTCAAAGGGAAAGCTTTCAATCTTCCCCTACTGAGTTAGATGTTAGCTGTGGGTTTTTTATATACTCCCCTTATTATGTTGAGGAAGTTTCCTTCTATTTCTAACCTTTAAGTGTTTTCTTCAAGAAAAGATGCTTACACTCCATGTAAGGAGTCAATTCCTCAATTTTTGCTCTTTGTTTTTTAAGTGTTGGTATTTAGGGCAATAAATTTCCTTCTCAGCACTGCCTTTGCTGCATCCCATATGTTTTGACATGTTGTGTTCTCATTTTCCTTTGCTTTGAAATATTTATCAATTTCTTTTATAATTTCTTCCTTGATCCACTGCTTATTTAAGCGTGTGTTGTTTAGCCTTATTAAACTTGCAAATTTTCCAGGCTTTTGCCTGTTATTGATTTCCAACTTAATCCCACTATGATTTCCTTGTTCTAAAATTTACTGAGACCTACTTTTTGCCCCAGTATTTCAAATACCTTGGAGAATGATCCATGACCACTTGAGAAGAATGTGTATGCTGCTGCTGTTGAGCACAATGCTGTGTAATTGTCTGTTCAATCTAGTTCATTTATTGTATTATTTATGACTTATGTTTCTTGCCTAGGTGTTCTATCTATTGATGAGAGTAGCATATTGAAGACTCCAAGAACTATTGTAAAAGCATCTACTTCTCCATTCAGTTTTGTCAGTGTTTGCCCCATGTATTTTGGGGAACTCTAACTCAATGCATAGGTATTTATTATTGTTATGTCTTACTAATGAATTGTCCATTTTATTAATACATAGTGTCTTTCTTTGTCTCATTTAATTATTTTACATTTGAAATCTAATTTTTCTGATAGTATAGCTATCCCAGCTCTCTTCTGCTCATTGTTTGCATGGAATATATTTTCCCAACCTTCCATTTTGAGCCTTTTTGTCCTTGGATCTTAGATGAGTTTCTTGCAGACAGCACATAGATCAATCCTGTATGTTTTTTTTACATGGGCAGGCACCGGGAATCGAACCCAGGTCCTCTGGCATGGCAGGCAAACATTCTTGCCTGCTGAGCCACCGTGGCCCGCTCTCCTGTATTTTTTTAATCTATTCTGCAAATCTATGTCTTTTGATTGGGGAATTTAATCCATCAACATTTAATGTTATTACCATAAAAACTGTACTTTCTTCAACAATTTTTCCTTTAGATTTTGTGTTAGAAAGCAGTCTCTAGTGAAACGGAATCAGTAGAGGGATCTAAAAATATGAGATTTATAAAGGTGTCTCATGCAACCGTGGTAATGGAAGAGTCCAAAATCCATACAGCAGGCTGTGAAGCTGGCAGCTCCAATAAAGGTCTGGATGAACTCCGCAGGAAAGACTTGCTGTCTGAAGAAGCAGTGAAAGAATCTCTCTTCTTCCTTAAAAGCCTTCTACTGGTTGGATTATCTGATTGTGGGAGACATGCCTTAGTTAATTGCAGATGTAATCAGCCACAGATGCAATCAACTAACTGATGATTTAATACATCAGTTTATTTATTATTTTATCAGTTTATCTTGATTTATAAAACAACCACAAAATATCCTTATAGTAATGGTCAGACCAGTGCTTGCCTGTTCAGACAACTGGGCATAATCAGTTGGCCAAGTTGACACTAGAACCTAACATCAGAGTCCACCTGTTGCCAACTTGGCAGCTATAAACATCACCTTGAAAGATGCATAATATCCAAATAGAACACCATAACAACCATATGTTTCACCTAACAATAATCAACTTGCCCTGTGTACAAGAAATGTACTACTTCTCTCCAGAGTAGGGTGCAAATCCTTAGGTAACATTCAAGCTTAAGCTTTATATTCTATGACTTAAATACCACAATATGAACTGTGCAAATTGTGTCATATGATAAGAAGAAAACAAGATATTTGCTTATATACAAATGCAAACATACTCATAACAAAACAGGGAAGAAATATTCATACTATCACAGTCCTCATTTCTGTAATTGGTCACATGATCATAGTTCATATTTATCACTACCTTCTTCTACTACCCATTCCATATTCCCTTTACCCTCATTAAGCACTTCACCTGACCTTGGTTCTTTGCCAGGTGGGGTGACTCAGACCTTCATTTCTGAAGTTTCTGGGCCATTAGTAGTCCTGTCTAGATTGGGTTGTTGCAGTTTTCCATTGACTTTAATCACAGGACATGGTAGCACTAAGAGACACCCTAGGAGATCTCCTGTATTCCAGGAAAACATTTATTTACTTTCATTGTGTAGTTGCAGTCCTATTTCCCCCTTGATAGTCAGGATCAATCACCCCAGACAGAGCAGTGATCCCTTTTCATGCCTGTTGATTCAGAGGCATGAGAAGCCCAAAGTGGTCAGGTAGCACTTTTAATTTCCAGTTCATTGGAATCATGATTGTGTCTCCTGGTAGGTGCACTCCTCCTTGTAGAATTAAGATCTGTAGATCAGCAGAGCTTAAGGTTTCAGCAATAGGAACCAAAAATTTTCCTACTGGATCACTAGGGGTGATAGCAAGTAATGCCACCCCCATTTCCACCCCTGGATTCTTGAACCTGTGAATACTGGCTATGGGAGAAACAGCACCATAAAGTGGATGCTGATTCAGAATATACACAGCCTCCTGAAGAACTCTGCCCCATTCCTGCAAGACATTGCCACCTAGTTGGAACCTTAATTAGGTCTTCAAAAGGCCATTCCACAGTTCTATCAATCCAGCTGCCTCGGGATGATGGGGAACATGGTAAGGCCAGAGAATTCCATGAGCATGTGCCCATTCCTGCACTTCATTTGCTGTGAAATGGGTTCCTTGATCAAAAGCAATGCTATGTGGAATACCATTATGGTGGATAAGGCATTCCACAAGTCCATGTGTGGTAGTTTTGGGGGAAGCATTGCATGTAGGGAATGCAAAACCATATCTGAAGTATGTGTCTATTCCAGTTAGAACAAATTGCTGCCCCTTCCATGATGGGAGTGGTCCAATGTAATCAACCTGCACCAGGTAGCAGGCTGATCACTTCACAGAATGAGGTCATATCAGGGACTGAGTGTGAGTATCTGCTTCTGGCAAATTAGGCACTCAGCAGTGGCTGTAGCCAGGTCAGCTTTCGGAATAGAAGTCCATGTTGCTGAAACCATACATTTCATACATTCTTCCATCTCTACCACCATGCTCATTTAGTTCATGAGCCTATTGGGCAATGGTAGGAGGAACTGAAGAAAAGAGATGACTTGTATCCACAGGATGGGGCATCTTATCCACCTGATTTTTAAACTTTCCTCTTCTGAAGCCACCCTCATGAGCATTCACATGAAACACAAATATCTTCATGTTTTTAGCCCACTCAGAAAGGTCTACCCACATACCTCTTCCCCAGACCTCTTTGTCACCAATTTTTCAATAATGCTCCTTCCAAGTCCCTGACCATCCAGCCAAATCATTAGCAGCAGCCCATGAGTCAGTATTTAAACACAGTTCTGGCCAGTTCTCCTTCCATGCAAAATGAACAACCAGATTCACTGCTCGAAGTTCTGCCCACTGGGAGGATTTCCCCTTACCACTGTCCATTAAGGACATCCCAGAATGGGGTTGTAGTGCTGCAGTTCTCCACTTCCAAGTTGTACCTTCATGTCATACAAAACCATCTGTAAACCAGGCTTGAAGTTTCTCTTCCTCAGTCAACTAACTGTAAGGAACTTTACAATAGGCCATAGTTCTGGTCTGGGAAAGAAAAGGCAGTGTGGCAGGAGTGGGTGCCACGGGCATTTGGACCACTTCCTCACGTAGCTTACATGTGCATTCAGGTCCTGCTTGAGCCCTATCTCTAATATACCATTTTCATTTTATGATGGAGTGTTGCTGTGCATTCACAACTTAATGGCTTAGTGGTTCAGACAACACCGAGCTCATGATAGGCAACTCAGGTTTCATGGTAATTTGCTAGCCCATGGTTAAGTGTTCAGTCTCTACTAGGGCCCAGTATCAGGCTAAAAGCTGTTTCTCAAAAGCAGAGTAGTTGTCTGCAATGGATGTTAAGACTTTACTCCAAAATCGAAAGGGTCTGCATTGTGATTTTCCTATAGGAGCCTGTCAAAATCTCCAGACATCATCTCTATTAACCACTGACACTTCCAAAACCATTAGATCTGCTGGATCATAGCGTCCAAGTGGCAGAGTAGCTTGCACAGCAGCCTGGACATGTTGCAAAGCCTCTTCTTGTTCAAGTCCCCACTCCAAATTAGTGGCTTTTCTGTTTACTAGGTAAATTGGCCAGAGTAGCACAACAAAATGAGGAATATGTTGTCTCCAAAATATAAAGGGGCCAGCTAGATGTTGTGCCTCTTTTATGATCATAGGAGGGGTTAGATGCAGCAGATTATCCTTCACCTTAGATGGGATAGCTTGACATGCCCCACACCACTGGACACCTAGCAATTTCGATGAGGTGGAAGGTCCCTGTATTTTTGTTGAATTTATCTCCCATCCCCTGACACATAAATTCCTTACCACTAAGTCTAAAGTAGTTGCTACTTCTTGCTCACTAGGTCCAATCAGCATGATATCATCAATATAATGGACTAATGTGATATACTTTGGGAATGAGAAATGATCAAGGTCCCTGCAAATAAAATGTGATTTAAGACTGGAGAGTTAATATACCCCTGAGGCAGGACAGTGCAGGTACCTTGCTGACCTTGCCAGCTGAATGCAAACAGTTTCTGGTGGTCCTTATGGACAGTTATTGAGTGAAAAACCATTTGCCAGATCAACAATTGCACACCAGTTACCAAGCGATGTGTTCATTTGCTCAAACAATGATACCACATGTGGAACAGAAGATGCAATCGGAGTCACCACCTGGTTACATTTATGGTAATCCACTGTTATCCTCCAAGTCACATCTCTTTTCTGCACAGGACATATAAGAGAGTGGAATTGGAATGTAGTGGGAATTATGAACCCTGACTACTTCAAGTTCTTAAGAGCGGCACTAATTTCTGCAGTTCCTCTATGGATATGGTATTGCTTCTGATTCATTATTTTCCTGGGTAAAGGCATTTCTTGTGCCATCCATTTTGCCTTTCCTACCATAATAGTCAGAGAACCAATGTGGGGATTATGCCAGGTGCTGAGTACGTAGATTCCAATTATGATTTCTAAAACTGGGAAAATGAGCACAGAATGGATCCAGAGACTCACCTGATCAACTGTGATATGGACCTGAGCTAAAACTCCATCAATTACCTGACCTCCATAAGCCCCTACTCTGACTAGTGGACCAAAGTGACATTTTGGATCTCCTGGAATTAATGTCACATATGAGCCGATGTTTAATAATCCCTGAAATATCTGATAATTTCCTTTTCCTCAGTGCTCAGTCACCCTGGTAAAAGGCCATAGGTCTCTTTGGGGAATGCTGGGAGGAAGGTTAACAGTGTAAATTTTAGCCAGTTTAAATGGGTCCTTCCCCAAGGATGCCTGGCCCTCCCCTCATTCAAGGGACTCTGTGTCTGTAAACTGTCTCAACTCTGAGAATTGATTAAGAGGCCATGACTCTCTGTTTTTGTAATTCAAATTGGACTTCTATTCACTTTACCTAGAATTCTTCTGTTTATACAGCTCAAATAATAATTTATTAGACAGTTCACCTATTTTTCTTCTAGGTACTCCATAATCTACTGGTCAATGCCATAAGTCTCTGTGAGTCAGATTATTTTGACTTCTGCTTTGAGTTTGTTGTTCATTATGTTGGCCCATACCCACATTATCTATGCTAATTAACTGTCACCACATGGCTTTTGCCAACTCAGGATCTGATCATCTCTATTGTGTTTAAGGATTCCAGCTCAGTAACAGGCAGTTCCCAGAGTAATATCTGTCCTACAGAGAAGGGTGACTACAGAGCTCTTCAAGGATCAAGGAACTAGTTTCACAAGTTTATTTCTCAAGATTCTGGTGAAAGATGTGTCTTTTGGACATTGCTGGGATGTGTGAGCAACTATTACATTCCAATATACCTAAGCCTCTGGATCCTTTCATCTACATTATACCAGAGCACTTCTGGCATTTCAACCTCAAGTAGCGTCCATGGTCTTTGAATCCATGTTTCAGACAACCATCCAAACAAACTGTTAATGCACTTTCTAATCCTTCAAGCTGCAACATTGAATGCAGAATTGCTACTTAGTTGGCCCATATCAATAAATTCAGCTTGATCCTACTTTATATTCCTTCCAATTGCAGTTTCATTTTGTGAAACAAGATTAGTCGCTCCAGACAGAAGAGTGAGGGCTGTTTGTCCAATGGAGATGGTTACAGAGTTAGCAGGCACTGAAGGGTTGATCTTATTAGGTGCAGGATGGATGAAAGACTCCTCTGGGGAAACTGGAGGCTGTGGAGCTGTTTCCTCAAGGCATGCTGGAGGTTGGAAAGCTCTTTCCTCAGAGAAGTCCATTAGAAATGTATCTAGCAAAGTTTCACCAGATTCCAGGGATCCCGTCTCCCCATTGCCATCATTATCAAGCCATACATTACCATCACACATTTCAAGATCCCATTATTTACCAATCAAAGCCATTACTTTAACAGCAGACACCCTACAAGGCTTAGATTTTAGTTTATGTTGTAAATCTGCTACTCGCACAATAAGTCTTTGTGTCTGGTTTTCAAGGATAGCAAGTCTGCAACCATAGGAAGTAAGATTTTCTTTCAGGACACATATGGAAACTTTTACATCATTCATACAGTACTTAAGTTTCAATTTCGAAGACTTCAGCTCATCTCTTTCTCTCAACACTGTATCCAGAATATCTAACAATAACTAGCCAGCATCATTAAACCTCTTAATTCCACAAAACTCTACAAAGATGTCAAAAACATTCTCACCCAGAACCTTACCTCATAGAAGCCTACAATTAGCAGAGTCTAATAGTGATATTTTGAGTATCTCTTTTGCCACCTCACCCCCTGGACTGTCTGTGCCATCTTGACTGTTGGAAACAGAGTCATTAGTGTCGCTGAGTCTAGTCAGAGTAGAAAACCAATTGTAAACCCGATTTTAAGATTTTTTTCTCAAAAACTACTCTGGTGCCAAGCTGTGTTAGTCAGGGTTTTCTAGAGGAACAGAAACAAGAGAGAGATCTGTAAATATGAGATTTATAAAGGTGTCTCACACAACCATGGAATGGAAGAGTCCAAAATCCATAGGACAGACCTTGAAGCTGGTGGCTACAATGAAAGGTCTGGAGGAACTCCACAGGAGAGTCTTGCCGGCTGAAGAAACAGTGAAGAGTCTCTCTTCTTCCTTAAAGATCTTCCACTGATTGGATTCTCTTGTTGGTGGGAGACAGTCCTTAGTTGATTGCAGATGTAATAAAAAACAGATGCAATCAACTGACTGATGATTTAATACACCAACCTTCTGGTTTATCAACCAACCACAAAATATCTTTGCAGCAATTGTTAGGCCAGTGCTTGACTGACCAGACAACTGGGCATAATTGCTTGGGCAAATTGACACCAGAAACTAACCATCACAACCTCACAGTTAGGAAATCCTAATAAATCCACTACAAATATTGGAACTAAAAAACAAGTTCAAAGGCAGTGCGACAGTGGCTCAGTAGGCAGAATTCTCATCTGCCATACCAGAGACCTGGATTCAATTCCCAGTGCCTGCCCATGCCAAAAAAAAACAAGTTCAAGCAAGGTTTAAGGATACAAGTCAATTGTATTTTTATAGAGTAGCAATTAACAATCAAAAATTAAATTAATACAGCAATCACATGTACAGTATAATAAAATACCTAAGAAATATTAAAATACAAGTGCAATGTGTATACTGAATATTACAAAATATTTTTGAAATCTTTAAAATAGCTAAGGAAAGAACTTTAAAAATAAATGACAAATATCCCATATTCATGGAAAGGAAGAAAATATTGTTAAGATAAAAATATTTCCCAAATTGATCTACAGATTCAACACAATCCTTATTGTGCTGGTTGAATATGTTGTGTGCCCCAGAAAGCCAAGTTTTTAAATCCTCATTCAATACTTCTAGGTGGGAGCTTTCTGATTGTTTCCATGGAGATGTGACTACCCAATTGTGGGTGGTAATTTCTGATTAGATAGTTTCTGTGGAGATGTGTCGCCACCCATTCAAGGTAGGGTTTGCTCACTGGAGCCCCTTAAGAGGGACACATTTTGGAAAAAGCTACAGAGCCCACACAGCCAGAGACCTTTAGAGATGAAGAAGGAAAATGCCCCTGGGGGAGCTTCCTGAACAAGCATAGAGAGAAAACTATCAGATGTCACCAAGTTCGCCATGTGCCTTTCCAGTTCAGAGAGAAAACCTGAACATCATTTTCCCTCTTGAACCAAGGTATCTTTCTCTGGATGCCTTAGATTGGACATTCCTATAGCCTTGCTTTAATTTGGACATTTCTATGGCCTTAGAACTGTAAACTTGCAACTTAACAAATTCCCCTTTCTAAAAGCCCTAGCTTAGCCATTACTGAAAGGACATTTTGTGGACTTAAGCCATCAGTAATGATTGCATTCATGACTGATTATATTTACAATTAACTAAAGAGCTTGTTTTCAGCAATGGGAGACATTTAATCCAATCAGTTGAAGACTTAAAAGGTGAAGTGATGATTTCAGCAGTCAGAAGGAAGAACATTCATCTCTACTTCAGCCAGCCACCTCTTCCTGGGGGGGTCGTACCTATCCTCATTAGAGTTGCCAGCTTGCAGCCTGCTACATGGAATTCGGAATTATGCACCCCCACAGTTGCATGAGAAACTTATAAAATGGTATAATATTTACAGATATATCTTGTTTCTTCTGTTTCCCTAGAAAACCCTGACTACTTCAGCTTTGGTACTAGATGTGGTTCTCTTGAGAAACAGAATCTTGAAAATGTATTTTGCAATTGGTTTTCTACTCTGATTGGAGTCAAAAGCATTAATGACTCTTTTCCAATAATCAACATGGCGTGGACAGTCCATGGCATGAGTTAGCAAAAGAGATAAGTAAAATATCACCATTGGATACTGCTACTCAAATGCTTATAGGAAGCAAGGTTTTGGATGAGAGTGTTTTTGACACCTTACCAGAGTTTTGTGGAGTTCAACTGTATAATGATGTAGGTTGTGTGTTCCTAGATACCTGGACACAGTTATAAAAGAAAGGTATGAGTTGAAGGCTTCAAATTTGCAACTTCAACACCGCATGGAAAGATGTAAAAGTTTCTAAAAGAAAACTTATTTTCTGTCGCTGCAGACTTAGGATCTCTGAAAACAAGACCCAGAGTCTCATTGCGGGAGCAGCAGAGTTACAAAATAAACTAAATTCTCAACTTTGCAAGGTCTCTGCTGTTAAAGTGAGGGCATTGATTGAAAAGAAACAGGATCCTGAGAATCAGAATAAGAATTTATGGGTTTGTAATGATGGCAGGGGATGTTGAAGCCCTAGATTCTGTTGAGTCTTTACTAGATAAATTTGCAATGGTCTGCCCTGAGTGAAGAGCCAACTCACCTCCAGCCTTCCCTGAGTAAATAGCCACCCAATCTCCAACTGTCCTGAGGAGACAGCAAACTGACCTCAGTACTGCCTTGAGGAAACTGGTTCCTGCCCACTAATCTGCCCTAAGGAATCTGGCATCTAAACTCCACCTAAAGAGGTTAACCCTTCAGTTACCCATGTCCCCTCAGGAAAATGCCCTCACTCTTCCATCTGGAGAGATTAATCTGGTTTCACCAGATGAAACTACAATGGACTTTCCTGAGCTAACAGGCTTGAGAGAAACTTCTAATTCTTTTCATGACCCACCCCCACAATGCTTCTTTTCTTCCAGACCTATAACTAGACTAAAGTCCCAACAAATGGCAAACACTGAGGAATAAAGTATGACCCATGAGGAGGTATGCTGTACTCCAAAAGAACTGCATGATTTTCCAATTTGTAAAGACAGAAATCAGGGGAACATGTGAGAAAATAGATATTAAGGGTGCAGGATAATGGTTAAAGGGATTTAAAGTTAGATCAGAGTGAATTTATTAATATGGGGCCACTAAACAGAGATTCTGGATATCTCCAGGGGTTAGAAAGGGCATTAGCAGTTTGTTTGGCTGATTGGATGAAACATAATCAAAAGGTGGCTGACATTACTGATGTCAAAATGCCAGAACTACCCTGGTATAATGTAGATGAGGGCATCCAAAGGCTTAGATAGATTGAATTGTTGCAGTAGATTAATCATGGAAGACCTGCTCACATACCCCAGGAATAGCCAGAAGACACCCCTTTCACCAGGACTATGAGGAATAAATTTGTGAAGCTAATTCCATCATCTCTGAAGAGCCCAATAGTCACCCTTGTCTGTAGATCAGAAATTACTGTGGAAACTGCTGTCACTGAGCTGGAATCCATAAACACAATTGGAATGATCTGATCTCAGAAACTGCATGACAGCAGTTAATTACCAAACACAAGGTGGAATGGTTACTGTGATGGACAACAGATTTAAAGCAGCAGCCAAATAAACTAAGACCTCAAACATTGTCTAATAGATCATGGGGTATCTAGAAGTGAAATAGATGGACAGTCTACTAAATTACAACTTGAAATGTAAAAGCAGAAGATTTAACAAAAGTCTAATTTGAATCACAAAAGGAGAGAGTCATAACCCCTTAATCAATTTCCAGACTTGAGACAGCTTTCAGACCCAGAGTCCCTTAAATGAAAGGAAGGCCAAGTAACTTTGGGCCTATGGTCAGAAATTTACATTATTAATCTTTCTCCCAGCCTTCCCCAAAGAGACCTACAGGCTTTTACCATGGTAACTGTGCACTGAGGAAAAGAATGTTATCAGATATTTCATGGATTACTAGACACTGGCTCAGAACTGACATTAATTCCAGAAGACCCAAAACATCACTCTTGTCCACCAGTCAGAGTAGTGGTTTTTGAAGGTCAGGTGATTGATGGAGTTTTAGCTCAGATCCATCTCACCATGAGTCCAAGGGGACCTGGATGCATTCTGTGGTTATTTTCCCAGTTCTGCAATGCATAATTGGAATAAACATAATCAGCAACTGGCAAAATCTCTGCATTGGTTCCCTGATTTACAAAGTGAGGGCTATTATGATAGGAAAGGCGAGTGGAAGCCACTAAAACTGCCCCTATTTAACACAATAGTAAATCAGAAGGAATACCAGATTCCTGGAGGAATTTCAGAGATCAGTGAAGCCATCAAGGACTTGAGGGATGCAGGTTTGGCAACACCCACCACATCTCCATTCAACATTCTTATTTGGCCTCTGCAGAAAACAGATGGGTCTTGGAGAATGACAGTGGATTATCATAAACTTAACTGGGTGGTGACTCTAATTACAGCTGCTATTCCAGATGTAGTATCTTTGCTTGAGCAAATCAACACATCCCTTGGTACCTGATATGCAGCTATTAATCTGACAAATTCTTTCATCTCAGTATCTGTCAGTAAGGACCACCAGAAACAGTTTGCATACAGCTGGCAAGGCCAGCAGTATACCTTCACTGTCCTGCCTCAGGGTATATCAACCCTCTATCCCTATGTCCCAATCTTGTCCACAGAGGTCTTTGTCATTTCTTCCTCCCACAAGACATCACATTGGTCCATTACATTGATGATATCATGTTAATTGGACCTAGCAAGCAAGGAGTAGCAACTACTGTAGACTTATTGGTAAGGCATTGTGTGTCAGAGGATGGGAGATAAATCCAACAAAAATACAGGGTCCTTTCGCCTAAGTGAAATTTATAGGGGTATATGGTGTGGGGTATGTTGAGATATGCCTTCTAAGTTGAAGGATAAACTATTGCATCTGGCCCTTCCTATGACCAAAAAAGTGGCACAATGCCTAGTTGGACTCTGAATTTTGGAGAAAACTTATTCTCCATGTGGGTGTACTACTCAGGCACACTTACTAAATGACCAGAAGAGCTTCTAGTTTTGAATGAAGACTAGAACAAGAGGAGACTTTGCAACAGGTCCAGGCAGCTGGGCAAGCTATCCTGCCACTTGGGCCATATGAGCCAGCAGTTCTAACAATGCTGACAATGTTAGTGGCAAATAAAGATGCTGTCTGGAACCTTTGGCAGGCCTGTATAGATTTAAAGCAGAGGTCTTTAGGATTGCTATCTTCTGAAGATAACCACTCTCCTTTTTTTGGGAAAAAAACTTTAGGCCTGCTAGTGGACCTTAGTAGAGACTGATTTCTAAACCATGGGTTACCAAGCTACCATGAAACCTGAGTTTCTTATTATGAGCTGGGTATTGTCTGACCCACCAAGCCATAAAGTTGGGCATGCACAGCAGCACTCCATCATAAAATGAAAATGGTCCCATTCCTGCAACATTATCTTCTCTTTTCCAGCCTATAGCCGTGGCCTCTTGGAGAGTTCCTTATTTTCAATTGACAGAGGAAGAGAAATCTTGGGCCTAGTTTACAGACTGCATGATATGCAGGTACCACCGAAAAGGGAAAGATGCAGCCACTTTTTCAGATGTCTCTAAAGGGCTGAGGGGAGGGTAAATCTTCCCAGTGGGAAATTGTGAACAGTGCTCCTGGTTGTTCATTTTTCTTGAAAAGAGAACTGGCTGGAGGTGCATTTGTATACACATGGGCTGTTGCTAATGGTTTGGCTGTATGGTCAGGGATTTGGAAGCAGCATGATTGGAAAATTGGTGACAAACAGGTCTGGAGAAGAGGTATGTGGATAGATATTTCTGAGTGGACAAAAAAACTTGAAGATATTTGTAACCCATGTGAATGCTTACAAGAGGGTGACTTCAGCAGAGGAAGGTTTTAAAAATCAAGTGGATAAAATGACCCACCTGTGGATACCAGTAAGCTTCTTTCCTTAACCACTCATGTCATTGCCCAATAGACTCATGAACAAAATGGTCATGATGGTAGGGATGGAGGCTATGCATGGTTTCAGCTACATGGACTTCCACTCACCAAGGTTGACATGTCTACAGCCTCTGCTGAGTACTCTTCTTAAGACCCAAAAAGAGGCACAATGCCTAGTTGAACTCTTTGAATTTTGGAGAAAACTTATTTTCCATTTGGGTGTACTACAGGCACACTTACCAAGTGACCAGAAAAGCTTCTAGTTTTGAATGGGGACTGGAATAAGAGGAGGTTTTGTGAAAAGTCCAAGCAGCTGGGCAAGCTACCCTGCCACTTGGGTCATATGAGCCACCAACAGAGACCCACATTCAGTCCCTAATATGGCACTATTCCCCAAGGTGATCAGCCTGCTACCTTGTGGCTAGTTAATTACATTGAACCACTACCATTATGAAAAAAGCAGTGATTTGTTTGAACTGGAACAGAAACATGCTCTGGGTAAGGGTTTGTCTTTCCTGCATGCAATGCATCTGCCAAAACTACCATCTGTGGACTTACAAAATAATGCCTTATCCTTCATCATGTTATTCCACACAGCAATGCTTTTGATCAAGGAACCCATTTCACAGCAACTGAAGTGAGGGAATGGACACATGTTCATGAAATTCTCTGATTTTAACATGTTTCACATCATCCTTAAGTAGCTGGGTTGATGGAATAGTGGAATGACTTTTTGAAGACCCAATTACAGTGCCAACTAGGTGGCAATACTTTGCAGGATTTGGGCAGCGTTATCAGGAGACTGTGTATATTCTTAATCAGTATTCACTCTGTGATGCTGTTTCTCTGACAGCCAGAATTCAGGGATTAAGGATCCTTAATCCCCTGGAACTAAGGGGTGGAAATGGGAGTGGCACCACTCGCTATTAACCCTAGTGATCCACTAAAAGATCCTGTTTCTGTAACTTTGAGCTCTGCTGGTCTACAGGTCTTAGTTCCAAAAGGAGGAGTGCTTCCACCAGGACAATGATTCCATTGAATTGGAAGTTAAGACTGCCACCTGGCCACTTTGGGCTTCTCATGACTCTGAATCAATAGGCAAAGAAGGGAATTACTGCACTGGCTAGGGTGATTGATCTTTACTACCAAGGGGTGACAGGACTGCAACTATACAATGGAGGTAAAGAAAAGATGAGTAGAGGAGATCCCCTAGGGCATGCCCTATGATTAAAGTCAATGGAAAACTGCAGCAACCCAATCCAGGCAGGACTACCAATGGCACAGAAGCTTCAGACATTGAGATTTCATTCACCCCGCCCAACCACAGCAGCTGAAGTGCTTTCCGAGGGTAAAGGAAATATGAAATGAGTAGTGGAAGAAGGAAGTGATGCATATGAACTACGACCATGTGATCAGGTACAAAAACAAGGACTGTAGTGGTATAAATCCATCTTCCTTGTTTTTTATGAGTGTGTTTGTATTTGTACATAAAGCAAATATCTTTGCTTTCTTCTCTACTTTATCCTTTTAACATATGAAATATGACATAAGTTGTATTGTTCATGTTATAATATTTAAGTTGTAGGATATTAAGTTTAAGAATGAATATTGGGCAGGCCACAGTGGCTCAGCAGGCAGAATTCTCTCACCTGCCATGCCAGAGACCCAGGTTTGATTCCCGGTGCTTGCTCATGAAAAAGAAAAAAAAAAGGATATTTTACCCAAAGACTTGTACCTTATTCTGGAGAGATCTAGTGCCTTCTCAGTTGTACACTGGTTAGTTGAGTATTGTTAAGTTAAAAAAAAGTCTGTTTTTTTGTTTTGTTTTGTTTTGTTTTATTTAGAGATTAAGTATGATTAAAAGCCATGTGTATAGTTCCCAAGTTGGCCAAGTGTGAACTGTGATGGTTTGGCTCATGTGTCAAAATGACCAGGTGATGATGCCCAGTTGTCTGGTCGGATAGGCCCTGGCCTAATCATTACTGTGAGAACATTTTGTGAGCTTAAATCATCAGTATGTTGAATGCATCTGTATCGGTTTGCTAAATCCTGCTGGAATGCAATATACCAGGAATAGGTTGGCTTTTATAAAGGGAATTTATTATTTTAAAATGTACAGTTCTAAGGCCATAAAAATGTCCAAACTAAGGCATCCAGAGGAAAATGCCTTAACTCAAGAAAGGTCCAGAACACTTGTCAGCTGGGAAGGCATGTGGCTAAAGTCTTCTGGGGTCTTTGACTTTGGATTTCAAACAGCTTCTCTGGGGACATTTTCTTTCTGCATCTCCAAACTTCTGGGTCTGTGTTGGCTCTGAAGCATCTGCTCTCTAAGGGTCTGCATCTGATCTTCCTCCAAAATGATGTACCTTCCAAAGGACTCCAGTAAACTAATCAAGACCCACGAGTCACATTTCCATCTAATCAAAATATCACACCCACAGTTTGGTGGGTTACATCTCCATGGAAACAAACCAAAGTTTCCACCCCATGATATTGAATCAAGATTAAGAGAAATATGGCTACCCCCACGTGACTGGACCAAGAAAAAAGACTGGCTTTTCTGGGGTACATAACAGCTTCAAACAGACAAAGCATCTATGACTGATTATATGTAAAATTAACTAAAGAAAGTGTCTTTAGCAATGAAAGATATTTAATCTAATCAGTTGAAGGCTTTAAGAGGAGTAATGATGACTTCACAATCTTTCATCTTTACTTCAGCCAGCCTGGGGAATTCATCTAAAAGCTCCTCAATGGAGTTGTCAGCTTGAAGCACACCCTACAGAATTTGGATCTGTGCATTCTCACAGTTGCATGAGACACTTTTATAAAATCTTACAATATTTATAGATCTTTCCTGTTCATTCTGTTTCCCTAGAGAACCCTGACTAATACACATATTAAATGTGATTTTTATAGATTTAGGACCTTATATTTAAGCTCTATATTAATCACAAAGAAAATATTTGAAAAATATATGGAGAACAAAATGAGAAGAGACTTAAAATGTTACACTTCGAAAAAACCAAATAAATATGAAAGTGGGCATTAACAGAAGAATTGAGAGACAAAAGCAGCTTAAGATTCATCAAGAACAAACAGAAAAAAGGCATAAGAAATTCTACACTATCAGTACTTAATTTAAATGTAAATAGATTAACTCTATTTAGAAAACAGAGATTGACAGAATGGATGCTGTTTACAAGAGATTCACATTAAATTCAAAGTCACGTGTAGATTGAAAGTGAAAGGAATGGGACAATAGTAACAAAAAAAAACAGAGTAGATATAACAATATTAGATAAAATAGACCTTAAGTTGAAAACTGTTAGAAGGTACATATATAGTCACTAACTACTGATAAAAGTTTCAATGGAATAAGAAGACATAATTTTAAGTATATATGCACTTAACAAGAGACATCAAAAATTTATGGAGCAAATATTGACAGATTTGAAGGGAGAAATATATTGTTGAACTTCAATAGTAGGAGACTTCAATACACTATTTTAAATATCAGTAAGGAAATAGAAGACTTGAACAATGCTATAAAACAACTAGACTCAACATACATGGAACACTTCACCCAACAGCAGGATACAAATTCTTTTCTAGTGAAATGGATCATTCTCTAAAATAGAACACATTTCATATCACAAAAAAAATCAATAACTTGAAACTTGTGAATTCTTAAAATGCAGCTTTTCTGACCACAATGGAATGAAGGTGAAAATCAAAACTGAGGGAGAACTGGAAAATTTACAAATATCTGTAAATTAAATAATGCACTGCTCTTAAACAAGCAATGGGGTCAAAGAAGAAATCACAAAGGAAATTGAGAAATATCTTGAATCAAATAAAAATGTAAACACAAATGTGCCAAACCTTATGGGTTTCAAGAAAGAGAATGCTGCATGGAAATGTATAGCTGTAAATGTTTATATTCAAAAAGAAGAAATATTTCAAATCCAAACCTAAGTTCACAACTGGAGGGTCCAGAAAAAGAAGAGCAAACTGAATTCAAAGCAAGCAGAGGAAAGAAATACTAAAGACTGGAGTGGAGATAAATTAAGTGGAAAATAAAAAAGAAACAGAATCAACAGATTCAAAACTTGGTTATTTGAAAAATATCAACATAAGTAGCAAATTGTTAGCTAGACCAGCACAAAAAACAAGAAAAAGAATGCAAATAATTAAAATCAGAAACGAAATGAGGACATTCCTACTGATCTCACAAATTAAAAATAATTACAAGAGAATATTATAACCAAGTTTATACCAACAAATTAAATAACCTAGATAAAATGGATAAATTCCTAGAAACACACAAACTCAAGGAGAAATAGAAGCTCTCAACAAACCAGTAACAAGAAAAGAGATTGCATCAGTATCAAAATCCTTCCAGGAAAGAAAAGTACAAGTCTGATGTCTTCACTGGTGAATTTTATCAAGTATTCCAAGAACAATTAGCTCCAATCCTTCTCAAATTCCTCCAAAAATTTGAAAATGAGGCAACACTTCCTAATTCATTCTATGACGTTAACATCACTGTGATTATTTGAAGCCTTACGTTCCCCAGAAAAGATCATGGTCTTAAGGACAATACATTCCTGTGGGTGTACACCTATTGCAGGTAGGACATTTTGATTAGGTTATTTCAGTTCAGGCAGGTTCCAGGGAGGTCTTAATCATCTTATTGGGTCCTTCATAAGAGATGAAATTCAGAAAAGCACGCAAAGAAGCTGAGAGAGAAAAGAGAGAAGTTCAGAGAGAGAAAAGTCAGAGAAGCTCAGAGAGAAGGATACACAGAAGTAGAGAAGAGAGACAGAGAAGCTAAGAGAGAAGCAACCAGAAGTTGAAAGCAACAGAATCCAGGAGAGAAGAACCAGAAGAGAATGGCCTTGCCATGTGACAGATGAACCCCAAATCACTGGTAGCTGTCTTCAGGAAGAAAGCATCACCTGCTAATGCCTTAATTTGGACATTTTCACAGCCTCAGAATGGCAAATTTGTAAATTAATAAATCTCCATCATAACAGCCGACCCACTTCTGGTATATTGCATTTCATCAGCTTCAGAAAACTAAAATAATCACCCTAATACCAAAGCCAGAAAAAGCTACCACAAGAAAATAAAATTACAGACCATTATTTATTATGAATACAGATTAAAAAAACTCCTCAAGAAGATACTAGCAAACTAAATTCAACAGCATTTTAAAAGAATTATACACCATTATTGAGTGAGATTTTTTTCCAGGTATGCAAGGGTTACTAAACATAATAGAATCAATTACAGGTAAACCTTGGAAATATTGTGGGTTCTGTTGCAGACTGCCACAATAGAGAGACTATATCAATAAAATGGGTCACACAAATTTTTTTTGGTTTCCCAGTGTATACAATAGTTATATTTACCCTATACCGTAGTATATGAGGGTGCAATAGTATTATGTCTAAAAATGCAATGGACATGCCTTAATTAAAATGCAACACAGAGACAAGAAGTGAGTATACGCTGTTAGGAAAAATGACACTGGTAGACTTGCTTGATTCAGGGTTGCCACACACCTTCAATTTGTAAAAATCATAATATCTGTGATGTACAATAAAGGTAAAGTAAAATGAGATATGCCTGTAATGTAATACACCACATAAATAAAAAAGGAATAAAATATATGATCATGTCAATTCATATAGAAAATGCATTTGACAAAATTCAGAACCCTTCTTGTTAAAACTATTAGAAAACTAGGAATAAAAGCAACTTTCCTAAACAACATAAAGGTTATATATGGAAAAAAAAAAACACAGCTAATATCATGCTCAATGTGGAAGACTGAAATCTTCCCTTCAAATAGAAGAATGAGATAAGGATGTTAACTGTCACTAGTGCTATTATTACTGGAAGTTTTAATGAGAGAAATTACTCAAGATAAAGAAATAAAAGCATCCAAATTAGAAAAGAAGAAGTAAAATTGTCCTTACTTTGGATGACATGATGCTAAACAGAAAGTCCTGGAAACTCACAACTATACTACAAGAGTTAATAATCAAATTCAGCAGAGAGTCTAGGTATTAGAACAGCATGTAAAAATCAGTAGTGTTTCTATACATTAGTAATGAACAATCTGAAGAGAAAATCAAGAAAAAGCATGATTTTCAATAGCTACTAGAAGAATCAAGTATCTACAAATAAATTTCACCAAGGATGCAAAGTAGTTGAACACATAAAACTAAAATTATTGCTAAAAGACATCAAAGCTTTAAATATATGGAAGGACTTCAGTGTTTCTTGATTTAAAGAATAAATATCGTTAAGATATTTCTTATGACCAAAGTGATTTACAGATTCAAATCAATCCCAATCCAAATCCCACCAGCCTTCTTTGCAGAAATGAAAAAAAAACAAAACATCACATTCACTTTGGAAGGGTAAGGGATGATTAAGTAGTCAAAACAATCTTCAAAAAGCAAAATGAAGTAGGAGTACTCACACTTCTCAATTTAAAACTTATTACAAAGTTACAATAATCAAAACAGCATGTCTCCCTTACCCCTGTATTCTGAATTACCTTAATCCTTACCTAATTGGCTTTGATCTAATCTCTAAATACAGGTTATACATATATAAAACTGCCTCTCAAAAACAAACAAACATCATGGTACGGGCATGTTAACAGAAATATAAACCAATGAAATCAAATTGAGGGTTAACAAATAAACTCTCAGATTTATTGCCAATGGATTATTGACAAGGGTGCCATGTCTACTCAGTGAGGAAGGAAGAGTTTCTTGAACAAATATTGCTGGGAAGACTGGATATACATATGCAAAAGAATGAAGGTGAACCACACAGAACTCAAAATGGAGCAAACATCCCCTATAGAACCAAAACCATAAAACTCTTAGATAAAAAAAAAAAGGAAAAGCATCTTTAGAATCTTGAGTTTGGCAATGTTTTTTTTAGGCTTTACAACAAAAAGTACAAGCAATAAAAGAAAAAATAAATTAATGGGACTTCAAAATTAAAAACTCTGTGCATCAACAGACTGCATGATGAAAGTAAAAAGACAATACAGAATTGGAGAAAATATTTGGAGACTACAAGTCTGATAAGGTTTTAATATCTAGAATATTTTTTTAATCGTACAACTCAACAAAAGAGAGACAAATAACCCAATTAAAAAATGGGGAAAATACTTGAATAGACATTTTTCCAAAGAAGATAAACAAATAGTCAATAGGCACAAGAAAATATGTTCAGCCTCTTTAGCCATTAAGGATGTGCAAATCAAAACCACAATGAAATACTATTTCACACATCTTAGAATGACTAATATAAAAAAAAGAAAACAAAAAAAAACAAATGTGGAGAAATAGGAACATTTGTTCATTATTGGTGCGAATGTAAAATGGTGCAGCCACTGTGGAACAAACTTTACTGGTTCCTCAGAAAGTTAAATATATTATTATTATTTGACCCTGCAATCCACTTCTATGTATACATGCAAAAAAATTGAAAGCAAGGACTCAAGCAGATATTTGTACACCGATGTTCATAGTGGTATTATTCACACTTTCCAAAATAAAGAAGTAGCCTAAGTATCCATCAACTGAGGAATGAATAAACAAAATGCAATATGCACGTATAATGGAATGTTATTCATCCATAAAAAGGAACAAAGTTTTGATACATGTGACAATATGGATGAAAATTGACGATATCTTGCTGAGTGAAATGACCCAGACACAAAAAGACAAATGCTATATGATCTTACTGATATGAAACAAATTAGTAAAAACAAATTCGTAAACTGGAGGTTGGGTAGGGGGTTAAGGAATGGAGAGGTAGTGCTTAAATTGTGCAGAATTTCTGTTTGATTTGAATGTAAAGTTTTGGAAATGGATAGTGGTGATGGAAGCACAACCTTGTGATTGTAATTAACAGTGCTGAATTATATATGTGAATGTGGTTAAAAGGGGAATTTTTAGGCCATATGAAAAAGATAAAACAGGACTGACAACACTGAGATCCCTAATGTAAACGATGAGATATAGTTACTAAAATTATAAAAATGTTCTTTCATAAATTATAGCAAATGTACCACACTAATGCAAGGTGTTAGTAATAGGATGATATCTGAGGAAAAATATGTCCTAATGCAATCTATGGACTATAGTTTATAGTACAGTTATGATATTATTTCATCAATAGTAACAAAGGTACCACATTAATGCAAAGTGTTAATAATGGGGTGGTATGGGAAAGCTGCATTTTTTACCTGATTTTTCTGTAAACCTTCAGCTTCTCTAATAAAAAATAGGAAAATAAAAGAATATAATAACATTTTAAAAATAAAAAGAACCTGCATTTTTTCAGATACATAATTCAATCTACCACATATGATATAAAGATGTTTGTGTATGTGTATGTATATGTATATGCATATGTGTGTATATATATATATATATATATACATTTTATAAAGGAAGGAGAAGTGGTAGAAATGGACCAGCTGGTTCAACAATTTGTACGGAAAATTAAACATGAACATTATATCCAGAATAATTCTGGAAAAGATTATTATAAATATTGTAAAGTATAGTAATATTAAGTTTAATATTGGCACGTGAATAGAAAGACAGACATCGTAAAGTGGAAAAGTGAACCCAAAAATAAGTTAAAATGTAAAATGAAGTATTAGCTCAAACCAGTTAAGAAAAGATGAATTAATCAATAAATGGTTTTTGAACAAATGGCTAATCTATTTGGAAATAATCAAAGCTGGAGCTCTACTTCATTCCTTACAATAAAATTATTTCTATATAGATCACAGTTTAAAAAGAATATGAAACCACAAAATACTATAATAAACGTGAGACAATTTAAAAAATGATCTCATCCAAATTAACCTATAATTTAAATCCAATTCCAATTAAAACTCAACAAGGTATTGCACAGAATTTGATGTTCTACTCCTAAAATTTTCATAAAGCAGGACATGTTTCATAATGACATAAAACTTCTAAATGAAGAAAAAAGTTGGCCTAGTTTGTCTTACCAGGTAATAAAAAATAAAACTCATATCCTCTACCCACTTGATTCCCTCTTTAAAAACAAATAGTTATCCTATAGTATAATATTTACTTTCTCTAATCTCAGTTGAATCCTTTACCAAATAAGGCCAGTAACACATTTCCCAGAATATTTCATAGGGATTTTTTTACAGATACATCTGAGAAATCTCCTGTTTTTTGTGCTTGCTGTGGTTTGCTTAAAAGTAATTAAAGTGTACCTAATTACCATCACCAGCTGGTAATTATTAATTAATATTAAATATTAAATAAGCTGACTAATTAATTGTCAGCTTCATGAAATCTCAGGCAGAATTCGAGTACATGTCCTATTGAATTCCCATTGACAGCAAGTGTTGAGCACTCCCATTGCTAAACCAGATTTTTTTTTCTTGTAAATGCGTACTTTCTTGCTTAAAAAGAGAGCCTGCTGGAAGTGTTTTGTTGACAAATGAGATAACATTTGACACTAACTAGCAATGAAATATGCCTCCCAATATTGAGGTGACAATTTTGACCCTATTTCGGTGATGCATATTATTGAAGGCTCCAGCAGGACATTTTACCTCCAAATGAATTTATTTTTGTTGAAGAGAGTGAGAATGCAGCACACAGATTTATGAGCCCTGCTTGTCTTCCTTGGAAACCAGCTATTTTGACATACTCTCCAGAAGATGCCTCAGGTATTGAATCAACTCAGTTGTGTGAGGCAGTCACGTTGGACAACTGAGTTTTATTCTTTTATACCATCCCAAAAAGGGCTCATCTGAAGGAGTGGCTGCGATTGACTGAAAACTGTAGAGATGTTCATTCATTCATTTATTCCTTCACTCCATACTTATTTGAATACATAAGAAAATTATCATTCCAAGTGCTAGGGAGGGACATAGAAGTAAATGAATCAGACCCCAAAATTGCTGCCTTCAAGAAGCTTACATTTTACTATGGCATGTCACGTAAATCATACTTTGTGATTAATGCTAGCAGAATGCATCACTGGTTCCCAGTCCCCAGCCACAAATGCTCCAGTCATTTTTGCATCTAATTGCTGCTCTGTTTGGTTCATGCCATTCATCTTCTGATACTTAATGTAGTCTTAGGAACACAAAAGAGGGAAATGTCTGTGGGAATGTAAGTGGTATTACTCTGCTACCCCCATTACCATATTGTTATGGTGTGGAGAGTGGTTATAAGGCCAGGGTTTTCCATAATTCCAGTTCTGAGTAAAGCAAAGCATCTCTCATCTAGCCAGATGTAAAGGTGGCTTTTCTCGGGTCCCTCTTTGATTCATTGGTAAGGACTGACCAAGGAAAGGCTCCTGCTTGATTCTAGCCATACCATTCCTTCCTCATCCCCTTTTCCCCCACAGCTTAGAGCTGTTCTTGGTCTCTGTGGAGGACAGGTGGCATGAATCATCTTTCAAACCTTCTCTGTCTTGTGTCTGGTCATTTCGGCTTCTGTCTCCGGAATTGACAACCTGAGAATTTTTGTTTCTTTGTGGGCTGTTCTGTTTCAGATGCATTGCTCCTGGGGACAATGCCTCCAAGGGAGCAGTCATGGAAAAGAGCAGAGCAGGCTTATTAATGTCTTAATGTTCCCAATTATTTCCATGTCTTACTCCAATGTGTAGTAGTTAGAGCTGCCATCTCTCCCAGAGATGTCTGGGAGCTATCCACAGCAACCTTGCAGGGAGGCAGCATTAAGCAGGAAACCAAAGCTGAAGTAGATCCATTTCTGGCTGCAACCTAGAGCTGGCTCCCCAAGAACACTCCCACTAGATTTTCTTTGTGCGGTCAGGGATGTCCTAGTTCTTGCACCATCATGCACCCTCAGTACCTAATAACAGACTATTGGCCATGAATTTTTATTGAATCAATGAATGGAAAACCTGCCTCCCCCATACCTTATCATTCTGCTTCCCATTGTAAGTCTCCCACAAACTGTGAGGAAATGAGTCCATAATACCCTGCTAAAATAGTATGGGGACTTGGGAAGATCTGTCCTCTTAAAATGAGGGTATTTTCTTATACATATTAGGATATATTTCTAATATAACAAACTTTGGACTAAAATACATCACTGGCAAAAGGAAAAAGTCTGATTGTACAAATAGGTATGAGTATGTCAAGTTATTAATATCAGCTTCCATGCAGCAAATTGTTTGTCCTGCTTCATTTATACTCATTTATGATTAAACAGGAGTATTTGTAAAGAGATGCCACAAATACATTTTACACAGATCTCTGAACCTTTCAACAACTTGCTTGCCAGGTGCCTGATGGAGCAGCAGAGCCCAGGCAGTCTCTGATGGCAGAATGGAACAAGAGAGGAAGGGAGAAGAGTGAGAGAAGGAAAGAAAGAAAGAGGGACAAAGGCATCATCTACCAAACAGGAGCAATAAAAATTCATGAGCCCTAGGCAGGCTTGGATTGATGCATTTAGACAATTTTGCTAAGTTAAATGAAAATTAATCTGCTGTAAATCTTCCCAGTTCTCAGTGATTCTGCAGAAATTCATTTACAGTAATTGGAAATAAGAGGAAACTGAACAGACTGACTGATCCCAATGTATCAGCAGTCACTGTGGACATGAGAAGGTGGCATACACACATTTAGAAGGTCACTCGCCCATGAAATCATCGGTCTCCTGGGCAGTTTGACAAAGTGGGGAACAGAGTGAACATACCCACACCACCTCCCCAAGTGCCAGTATCACCTACCTTGTGCTGCTTTTCCGCATGTATATGCTGAAGCCCTCCAAGATCCTACTTGCATTAGGTCATCTGTCCTGCCCCTGGCTTGAGCCACGGGCTCACATGCTGGCTGCTAACTCTGCCGGTTCCATGTGCCCTAAGCCTCCAACAGCTATTCCTCAGCCTTCTCACTTCCAGGACCATCTTTGTCCAATTTCAGACCCCAAATTCAGCCACTTGAACAAAGCTTTCAGGTTAAGTTGATGCTTGTACAAGCTTGTGCGACCAGCTTATTAATCAATGGAGTCTAAACCTATAATTACTTTTTGCTCTAATCCAGGCTCTGTAAACTTTATTCTTGTCCTTTAATGACATTTTATGCAAGTTTCAGTAATTTTTCATTATTGAGTTCAAACTTCTTATATAGCATGGTAATATTTCTCTTCTGTTCTAGAGCCGGGCCTATGATTCCAGAAATGCAGAATTCAACATAGATTGTTTTTTCACTCATGTTCACCACCCTCTGCTGGCTTTGTGTTCCTGATGTTGGAAGCAAAGAGAACTCAGGGAGTCATCAAGAAGGTGAGGAAGAGGTCTCTCTGGCTCAGGCTAGCTCTATCTAGAGAACTCTCTTCTTCTATGGGGTACTCCCTATTTCAGACTTGCCATATAGAGGCCCATCCTTCAAGTAGATACTATCTGATTTAGTCTAGCTCCAATTTAGAGGCCTCTGCTTCCATAGTGGAGTCAGTGAGTCAGTTGAGCTCCAAGTAATGGAAGACTTTTCTTCTATGATGTAGTCTCTGGCTCAGTCTTGCTCCATCCAAAGAGTCCTCTTGCTTCAACAGTGTTTTGTATGAATAAGTTTAACTCCACTAACTGGAGGCCTGATCCTCCATGGTGTACTCTCTGGTTCAGTCTAGGTCCATCTAGAGAGGCCTCTGCCTCTGTGATGTATTATCTGGCTCAGTTTAGCTACATATAAAGTGGCCTCTACACTTACAATGTAGAACAATCTTAGTTCCATCTAGAGAGGTCTCTACATCCATGATATAGTCTGCATTCAGCCCAACTCAATCTAGAGAGTTCTCTGCTTCCATGGTATAACCTTTGGTTCAGCCTGCTTTCAACTAGAGTGGACCTCTTTGTGGCATAGTCTCTGATTAAATCTAGCTCTACCTACTGGAGCCTCTTCTTTCAAGGTGCAGTATCTGTTTCAATCTAGCTCCTTCTGAGAGGCCTCTGTTTCCATGGTTTAGTCTCTGGTTCAGACTACCTCCCCCTACTAGAGGCTTCTGCTTGCCTGATTTCATGGTTACTCTCCTGTTCTGTCCAGCTCCACTTATTCTAAGCCTCTGCTTCCTTGTGAGTTAGATCTAGCTCCTTCTGCGAGGCCATTGCTTCCATGGTATAGTCTCTGGTTCACTCTAGCTTCATCTACAGAGGCTTACACTTCCATGGTTTCGTCACTTGTTAATTCTAACTCCACCTATTACAGACATCTACTTCCATTGTATATTCTGATTCAGTCTATCTCAATCTTCTGGAGACCTCTGCTTCCATGGTATAGGCTCTAGTTCAGTCCAGCACCATGTAGAGATGCCTCCGCTCCTATGTTGTACTTTATGATTTAGTTTGCCTCCATCTAGTTAGTTATGCCTCTGCTTCCATTTTATAGACTCTGCTTTGGTCCAGCTCTGTCTACTCCAAACATTGATCCCATAGTTTATTCTCTGGTTCAGTCTAGCTCCATCTTCAGGATTCCTGCTCCCATGATGTACTCTCAGCATCAAGCTGAATGTTCTCTCCAGTTCAGTCTAGCTCCCTAGACAGTATCTCTTGCTTCCATTGTGTAGTCTCTAGTTCCATCTAGGGAGGGCTTTGCTTCCCTATTGTATTCTCTAGTTCAGTCTGGCTGCATCTACTAGTGGACTTTTGCTTCTATAGTGTAGTCTCTTTTAGAGACTAATTCCATCTAGCAAGCCTCTGCTTCCAAGGTGTAGTCTGCTGTTTAGTCTAGCTCCAATTACTAGAGGCTTCTGCCTCCGTGGCTTAGCCTTAGGAATGTTTTCATAGTCTTCTTGAGTTTGAGTTTCTCTGTGATCTAGTCCTTTCACTGCTACTGACCCCTTCTGTCCAGTTAATGACTACAGAGCCTGGTGGACACCTAGACATCTCCACAGATCTTGGCCTTGCCTCCTCCATGATTCCTCATATGTAGTTGTTCCTGTCAGTGGTCCTCCCTCATCCCCATGTACATCTCATTCTACTTGCACTAACCCAGCTTCTAAACACCAGCACAGTCACTCTGCCCAAGGGCTCTTCTGGCTCTTGGAGACTGCTTTGAGTGTTTCTAGGGCTACAAGGGCTAAGGAGTACATGCCCTTAGGAATAGCCATTGATGAATGAATGCCTGCCAGCCCTTGGTGGATAAATACCAGGGTGCTTTTTCTCTTGGATGCTGTAATTCTGGGACATGTTTCACACAGTTTCACAAAGCACTGCAATGGATTAAGGTCAAGTAATAGTTTGCTTGTTATCACACCCTTTATTGATGGTTTTTTTTCCCTTTCAGTCTCATGTTCCCACATCCTTACTGGTATTTCCTAAGACCATGTCCCAAATAAAATGTGTGCCTGTATCCTTGTTTCATATCCCACATCTGGGGGAATCAAGATTAATTTACATGGCACCCATCATGGACATTTCCACTCTCCCTGCACCCTGAGGCTAACCTTGGTGAGAGGTGCACCATTCATGTCGTTCATAGGTCCCCATTCCCTTCATTAGTGCTCATACCAGTGGAATGGACTGTACCAGAAAACATCCTACCTCCTGGGAAGAAGCATATACTTTATCCTGTGTTTACCCAAGCCTCCAAACTCCAGAATCCAGCAGTGAAGCTCTCCCATGAAGGTCCTGATCACATTCCTATGTGTGTTCACAAAAGCCCTGGGAAGGGAGACAGCATGTAAGCTGCAGCTCAGCAAGTTCCAGCTGGGGAAAGAAAAACAATTTCTGCTTTGAAGCAGAGACCCTAGCAATTCTTGAGAGTAATTCTCTTATGACATCCTGATGGCTTGGCTTCCACAGAAGGTATTACCTGTACCCCCATTGAAAGATAAAGTTTCCCTCTGTGCCCACAAGGGGGAAATCTCTCCTCTTCCTTTCTTGAGGCTTCTTGAAACCAGAATGAATGTATGCTGGGGACAGGCAGGGTTTGTAGAAGGTAACAGAATCCATTCTTTCTTCCTTGACAGGCACTGAATCAGGAGCCTGGCACCAATACCTAAGATTCATTTATTCTTGGCCCTGGGCTCTGGTCACCAATCCCTGGGCTGGAACAGAGCTCTCACTGTACCCTGTGGTTCTTGTTTGACTCTACTCTCCATATCAAGCTTGGCTCACTAGTCCTTCTGGTGGTTGTGCCAAAGGCAGGGTGAACTCATAAAGTTCGGGGATGTTCGAGAGAATGTGCCTTAGAGGTTAGAAGAAGCATGTATGGCTGTTATGTTGGCTAAGAACAACTCATTCCAGAAATCTTTTTTGAGGGCCCTCTCTTTGTGTGGAAAACACCAGCTGCTCTCTGACCTCTTAAATGATTGGAAATCTGTGAGAGAGGAAAGGGACAGATACAGGGAAAGGGGGACACTCCTACGTATAAGTATTGGGGGAAGGGAGAATTTTCTCTTTCCCCTACACAAACCAGTCTTGTAGAACTGCTGGTGTTTCTATAAATGTGGAATAGTCCCTCCTTCTTTTCATGAACTGCTCCCCAAGCCTGGGACACCTTGATTTTCTTTTCCCCTTGACTCAAAACTAATTGTCCTTCACACAAAGCACAAGACTGCTTCTCTGGCCTGGCAGTTCTTTCCAACTGTTGCAACCCACCCATTCCTTAAGGTATTGCTGCCACACACACACACACACACACACACACACACACACATTCACATAGCACTCTACCTGTATTTAATTAGGTATTTTACTGAATTATGTTTGTCAGCTTGTCCATCTTCCAACTAAATTTTGCCTTCATTGAAAGTAAGGACCACATTTAAATACCACCAGTGATCCCAGAATCTGGAACAGTTCTTTAAATGGCATGCACTTATGATTTATTAAATGAAAAATTGAATGACTGAGGACTCCTTAGAAGAAATGAACAAAGCTGCCTGGATTTTGTTACAATCAACTTCTCTGTTTAGATAAAGTAGGGGTAGCATTGAGATAGAAAGAGAATGGAGCTGGGCGGTTAGTATGAAAAAGTGAAGTTGGTAGGTGTGAGACAGTAAGGAGTGGTGGAGACTGTGGAAACTAGAGTTTGTGTGAACTCTCTACAAAAGCAGCTGCTATTCAGCTCTACCAATAGTTTCACTGAGGAAATGTGGTTCCAGAGTTGCCAGATCTGCTGCTTTAAGTTTTAAAGTAAATTTTCTGGATTTTTAAAACAGTGCCCATGGGTGAGCCAAATCTCACCTAGACATTGTTATCTTGTAACTGGGATGTAAACACTAAAAAGAACATTAGATAACTGTGTAGACAAAAAAATGGTGGTTTATAGTAAGACCAGCTTCATGGGGAGGTGGGACCAGCTCCCAAATCTCCGTGAACAAAGTTTAGGGAGCTTCAAGAGGGACCAGGCCTGTCTCCCAAACCACATAATGTGGCAACTAAAATCAAGAGCTCTGGTTATCAGAGCTGAGATCCATTCACTAATACCTTATTGTCATGGATTGAACTGTGTGATGATATGGTGAAATCCTAACCCTCAGTACCTCAGAATGTGATCTTATTTGGAAATAGGGCCTTTGCATGTTTAATTAGCTAAATAAAGATGAACTTACACTGGAGTAGACCCAATATGACAAGGGTCTTATAAGAAGAAGAGAAGAAACAGACACACAAAGGGAAGAAGACCATGAGATGACAGTGGCAGAGATTGAAATGATGCAGGTTCAAGCCAAGGAACACCATAGATGAGCAGCAACGAGCAGAAGCTAGGAAGAGGCAAGGAAGAATTCTTCCTTAGAGTATTAGAGAGAGTGTGACCTATTAACACCTTGACTTCAGACTTCTGGCTTCCAGAACTATGAAAATATAAATTTCTATTGTTTTAAACCACTCAGATTGTGATGCTTTTTTCAGCAGCCCTAAGAAACTAATACCTTATATTCATAGGAACCTATTCCTATTAGATTCTGGACAACTGACCACTGAAGGAATTTTGCTATAACTCGTGGAGTTCTAAGGGTCTGCTCTTCTCACAGCCCTTTCTGAGGAACTATCCATGGGTAGATACTTCCATCAGAAGATCATCGTGGTTTCTCTCCCTGCCTGTGACCAACTGGGCTGGGAATGGCAAATACTTTGGGCCACAGGGGAGTCCCAGCACAGGACTATGATGTGGGTGGGTGTGGACCCACTGTGACTACGATCTTTTGGTGAGTAGGTTCTTAACATAATTTGAGATGTGACCCACCTCAATCAGGATGGGTCTTAATCCTCTTACTATAGTCCTTTATAAGAGAATGAAACTCAGACAGAGAGAAGACACAGAAAAATGTCACAGAGAGAGACACTGAGAAAAGACACAGAAAACAAAGAGGAAGCCACTGAACCTAGAAGCTGAAAGTACTGTAACTTCTGAGAGCTAAGCAGTTGTCACCATGTGTGCTGCCATGTGACAGAGGAGCTGAGGATTGCTAAGAGAGACAGAAGACAAAACCAGAAGCTGAAAGCAATGAAACCTGGGAGAAAAGAACCAGCACACACCAGGTGGCAGAGGAGCTGAGGATTGCCAGTTGCCGGTCTTCAGGGAGAAAGTATCGCCTGTTGAAGCATTGATTTGGACATTTTCAGGGCCTCATAACTGTAAACTTGTAAAGTAATGAATCCCCTTGGAAAAGCTAGCTCATTTCTTGTATATTGCATTTCAGCGGTTTTAGCAAACGGAAACTTATAATGGCCCAATGCAACTCAATCATTCTTGGAAACTGTGGAGGTGGCTTCCATACAGATAAACCAATAGATATAGCCCACATCTTGCTCTGAGAGTGGTATAAGATGGCCAGTTCCCCAGAGTGTCTATGGAATCCTAATTCTGGCAAGCTATTACACTCCATATTCATGACATAACAGGACCTCTCAGGCCTGAAACACTGTGATGCAAAGGAACAGACAAAGTGAAGAACTTCCATCTGTCCTCATTTTCCAGATACTATGTAATGAGGTTTACCAGATAAAATACACGATTCCAGGTGACAGTTGAATTTCAGGTAAAAAATGAATAATTTGGGGGTATACATATGTCTCCTATAACGGGGACTTGAGCTCAACCCTTCAGATCTTAACTGTGATTCTTTTTCTTTCTAAACCATCATCCCAAAAGACAGCTGCAAATCTGTGTAGAAAATGGCAGTGCGAGCAGGTTATAACTGCACAGATCCATGAGGCTTTATTCGGTTGGAAATTTTGTGAAGGTCTCCCCAACATGGAGCCAGTACTCACATTCAAAGTATGCAGGAGAACATGATAGAGATACCAATGGGGTGACAAGACTGAAGATGACAGTCTGACTTAGCCTGATGACTCATGCCTCTTTCTGTGTGTGGATCCTTTTCAGTCCTGAACAGAGTTCAGCACAGCAGCTGGAAGACACGTTGTAAACTTCCAGTGTGACTGGGTGTTTGGGTTTGTTAATACTGCCAGGATGCAATATACCAGAAACGGAATGGCTTTTAAAAAGGGAATTTATTAAGTTTCAAGCTTACAGTTCTAAGGCCATAAAAATGTCCAAACTAAGGTATCCAGATAAAGATACCTTGACTCAAGAAAGGCTGATGGGTCCAGAACATCTGTCAGCTGGGAAGGTCTGTGGCTGGCATCTACTGGGGTCTTTGGCTTCTAGTTTTAAACAGCTTCCCCAGGGGCATTTTATTTCTGCATCTCAAAATGTCTGGGTCTCATGTTGACTCTGAGCTTTCTCCAAAATGTTTCCCCTTTTAAAGGACTTCAGTAAACTACCTCACCTTTAATGGGTGGAGACACATCTCTATGGAAACCACCAAATCAACAGGTCTCACCAACAACTGGGTAGGTCACATCTTCATGGAAGCAAATTAATCAAAATATCCCACCCAACAATATTGAATCAGGATTAAAGAAAATGGCTTTTCTGGGGCACACAACAATTTCAAATCAGCACACTGGTTTGTGACTCATAACTCTCAGGTCTCTCTGTTTTACTTTCTGCAAAACAAGACCATCTAGTCCACTGGTCTCTAACATCCCTTGCAGTGTGGACATTCTTTGCTGTTACTCAGATCTTTGGGTTCTTATCCCTACTCTGCCACATGCCAAAAAGTCCCTTGTTTCTTTCCCTCCAGAGACTCTAAGGAGGAGAGATGCTTGGGTACCAACCTCAAGGTATAAGAGCCACAGGTTTCAGAGAGCTTAGGATGTGTTTTGCTGCCAAGTGAGATTGGTGCCAGGAATACAAAGAACTCCCCTCCAGCCTTGCCCTTGGCACCTTTTGGTGAGGTGGATACAAGTACACCCTAATCCTCTAGGCTCCTCTTTCTTCAGTGCACCACCCCCCACTGATCTACAGCTGGAAGGTAGAGTGGGGGACACTCCCCAGATTTTTTGAAATGAGGTGGTTTGCTGGGTGCAGATCATGTAACAAGCCTCTTCCACACTCCTCCTTGAAGTTAAAGAGTGATGGGTGAGGAAGAGAGAGGCTGTTCTCCAACAGTGGAGATCAACCCCAAATTCAGACTTCCAGAGGAAGTAAACTCTCCCGAGAAAGCCCCGCACTGGAATTCTCAGGCCACACTCAGAAGAAGAAAGGAATTAGCCAATATTCTGAAGTCTGACTTGAGTGGGGAGAATATAGACAATGGCATGGGAAGGAGGGGTTCATGCATTCATGCAATTATCCATGAGCCTCCACTTGGTCCAGAAGGTTATGCACACCTTGCTTCTATGTGGGGAGGAAAAAAACAAAAATTAATATTTATTCAATTCCAGCCATGAGCTGTACCTCACATGTTATCTTATTTCATCCTTAACAGTTCTTCAAAGTATCTCCCTTTAACTATCAATAGGAAAATAAAATAAACAAAAATATCACAACCTGGCATTGTGTGAGGGGCCATGGGAAAGGATTTTGTGGCTTATGTCAGGGAATGAAGGAGGCTAAATGACCCTGAAATGGATGCTTTGGCAGTGCAGGGGGAGTAGGGAGCTGCAACCACTTTGGAAGGGAAGAAGAAAATATCGTAATGCACAAGGAAAGGAAATTAGTTCAAATTCCTTAAAAAACTCGACTACGAATGGATGTTCATGAGTATTGGGTTTGGCAGTAAGCAGGTCCTTTCTACACAGAGCTGAGCTTGGGGTTTGAGTGGACACAAGGCATTAGGGGAGGGAAACACCAAAAGAGAATGATTGGAGGCGCATCTGAGAAATCAATCCAACAAGACCTCAGTTGGTCAGGCTGTAGAGGCCTCTCACAGGACAGGGGAGTTGCTGAGACCATTGGCCCAGCCACGAATTAATGTGGCATTAATTCAATGCATTGAGAACTTCTATGGTTGAGATACCTAAACCATGTATTGGATGGGACAAGGAGTTCTTGGAAAGGGGTGGTCGGAGATGTCCAGTGGACCACATTTCCTCAAACTAGTACCATGAGGAAGTCTCTTAAAGGTTTTGTTATCAGCAGAAGATGTTGGCCAGGAAACTGAGGCCCAGAAAAGTTAAGAGCATTCATAGTAAGTGGCAGACCCAAAGCATGACTAAGGTGTGTCTCATTTTCTTTCTCCTGGATGCCTCCCTACCGTGTGATCACTGGCCTGGCAAGGTCTTCCTATCTCAAATAGTAACTTGTTGAGGGACTGATGGCTGGCATACCACACACACACAGATATCAATTTTATTTATTTTTCCCCCTCATGGGCAGCCACCAGGAATTGAACCCAGGTCTCTGGCATGCAGGCAAGAACTCTGCCTGCTGAGCCACGTGGCCCGCCCCAGATATGAATTTGAAAGTCAAATTTCTCTATAGTAGATGTGGCATTCACAATTTAAGTCTCACTAACCATTAGTAATTCTTTGTTTTACCTTTTTTTTCTTGGTGGGGTAGGGGATGGTGCATAGGCAGGAATTGATCATGGGTTTCAGGCATGGCAGGCAAGCATTCTACCACTGAATCACCTGTGCATCCTTTGTGCTTTTTTTTAAAAAAACAAATTTATGAGGGGAGAGTGGGTATTGATGCTGTAAGGTAGAGTGGATTCCCATGAGATGGAGAGCAGACATGACTAAAATGGAGAAAAAGCCAGGAGGGGGCCAAGGACACACAGCATAGAGGGAATTCATCCATTCACTCTTACAAATACTTATTGAGCAACTTCGTGGTGCCAGGACCTGTTCCTACACCTGCAGATTCAATGATGCCTAGAAACAGATACAGTCCCTGTCTGTGCCCAGTGGCTACAGGCAAACAAGACAGTGTCATGGCTTAGAACACAGCTCTGGAGATAGATCCTGACCCTGCCTCTTATTGGCTATAAAACCTTAGACAAGATAGCTTCTTAACTTCCCGTGATCAGTTTCCACATCCATTTAATGGGGCCAACAGAAGGCCCAACCACAAAGGGCTGTCATGAAAACGTAACAAGATGATCCATATAAATGTGCTTAGAAGAGTGTTTGGCATATAGTATGATAAGACCAGTATAGTATGACCAGGAGGGCAGACATAATGTTTGTGAAATAATAATTACATAATTATCCTATGCTACAAAAGAAAGTAATCAGGTGATATTATAAATGTGTTTTTTAGGTTGTGGGTTATGTCATTAATGAATCATGGAATCATTTTAGTGAGTTTCTACCAGCCTTTTTGAAAAGGAAAAAAAAGAATAAATAGAATACGCAATAGTACGTGGTGCTAGTACGTGGTGAGTAAGTAAAATTTTATATACATATGTGTGTGTGTGGGTGTGCACATGCAGTATATATGGGTAGTACTGAGTCACAGTGGAAAATGCCTTTCTTCTTCTGGGCTGTTATGTGAATTTACTGGACTGTGAACTCTTTGAAGACAGGACAACATTACAATCATCTTTCAATTTCTAGAAGTCAAGCATAGGGAAAGACAGAAAATAGACATCCGTAAATATGAATTCAATAAAAAAAGAATGATGGATGGATAATACAATTGAATTTGCAATGTCTTCCTAGGTATGGGATAGAAACCCATGCATGCTTTTGCAATGCACTGAAGAGGAGATTAAAAAAAAACAGATAAGTTCTGGGATCTATCTTCTAGGCCTGTGTGCAAATAAAATATTAGGACCACAGAACATAATGCAAAAGAATATTCTTTCATTTATTCAACAAATATTAAATGAGCACCACTTCTCCACGGTTATAGAAATAGAGGATAAAGCCCTGAGAAAAGAACCTATACTCATGGAACTTAAATTCTAATGAAAATGATAGAAAATGAACAAACAGATCATGCTATAATGTCCAGCAGTGATCAGTGCCAGGAAGAAAGGCAAAGCAGTTTGGGGAAGAAGAGTAACTGAGGCCGCTCTTTCAGATCAGGAGGTCAGGGAAGGCTTCACTGAGGAGCTGGTATTTGAGCACAGACCCAAATGAAATGAAGCTTTGGGCCATAGTGCTAGGTGGGAAAGAGGGTTACAAGGAAAGAAAATATCAAAGTTAAACACTTGGAAGTTGGATGGTGTTGCAAGCATTTGAGGAAGAGCCAGGACAAGGAGGGTTTCATGGTTGGAGCTGAGAGAGTGAGGCATGTAGAGTGATGGATGGATGGATGGACAGATGGATGGATGGATGGATGGATAGATGGATGATGGATGGATGGATGGATAGATAGATGGACAGAGAGATTGAGAGAGAATCTCAGCTACCAAAATAATGTTCATGATTAGGTAGGGACAGAGAAAGATGACCTTGGCTAGAAAGAAAATAACGTGCAATAAGCAACCATCATATGCTGATAACAGCAAATTTCTCACAACAGCTATCATAGAAATAGCAATAGCTAATTATCTATTCAGCCCTGTCTTAAGCACTGAGGTGCACAAACTCATTTATAAGAAGCCTGTGCAGCTTTATAGCAGAAGAAAGAGGCTCAGAGATTAGAAGTATCTTTCCCAAGGGACTTAAGCTAATAAGAGACAGAATAGGTTTTGAAATTGATTGTGGTGTGACCACAAATTCTACTGTCGCATCACACTGCCCCTCTATTGAAGAAACCTAGAGGCACACTATAGATTGGGCCAGACTTGGCAGATCTCAGGTACAGGGAGAGTGCAAGGATGAAAAAGAATGGCTATTTCAGGTCCACTGGCTCAGAACGAAACGAGATGGGTCTGTAGATGGAGGCCCTGATACAGTGCCAAAGAAGGAAACAGGGGGTATGCAGTCATCTCTGCTCCCCTGCTTTGTTGTATGCCAGCTTCCATACACTACAATGAGGAAAGCAGAGGCCTGAATTCTAGCAGCCCAGAGGGGATTCGTGAACAATTCAGAATTCCTAAACAAAACTCATAAAGTGTTTAGGCAGGAGTGGGGTGAGGCTCAGGAAGGCATCCCCCTGAAGCTCCACAGTGTTAGATAAGAGAGTTTTCCATGGAGAAGAAGTCCCTGGCTACTGCATCTCAGACTGACAGAGAGATGGACAGAGCTGTTATTTTCACCTTTACCTTGAAGGAAAGAGTTGTCATGAACAAATGGTCAGACCCGACTTTGTAGATAAAGCTGATGGATGTGATATACATATATATGTTTGCTTTTCTTAAATGGTCCTTTTATTTGTAAAAGGAAAATGACAGTGCAATAGAATTCCAAACCCAAGCCCAGGCAAAACTAGAAGCCCAAGTTCAATATCAACCTCCTGGGTGGCTTTCGGGGTGAACTTTTCATCCCAGGGCAGTCACTGTGGTAAACCCGCTTGCCCCGACCCCAATCCACATCCATATCTCCTCCTGGGTTTTCCTCAAAGACAACCCCCTAAGTGACTGTGTGATTGTGAAAGCCTTGTGTCTGATGCTCCTTTTGTCTGGGATGTGGATGGATGAGTAAAGACAACTTTCTCACTACCCTTAAGGATGGAGCATGTGAGTGGTGAGCAGTCTCATCTCTCTGCCACAGTTGCTGGTTCGATACAATTTGGGCATTGAGACTGGGCAACATTTTATCCAGTAGCTTCTGGAAAAGATGAGTCAGTCCTCTCTCCTCAGAGAATGTTTTCAGAAGAGTAACATCCTCTCTGTTTCCACACTCGGAAGCCATTAAGCTCTGGTGCTGCTGACAGCCAACTTGCAAGCACATGAGGGAGCCAGAAGATGGCAGAGCAGAAGGAAAGAAAGAACTTGGGTCCTGTTAACATTAGGAAGTGCTATTACTCAAACCTGGACTTTGAATTTCCATAGACTCTGTATGAACCAACTATTATTTAAGTTAATTGAGTAATTTGTCAATTATTTCTTGCAAACAGAAATATCTGCATCCTATCTAATGCAATTGCCTGGCTCCTGGACTCACCAAACTACTGGTCCTGCACTTTTTATTCCTTTATTCATTCATCCATTTAACAATCAAAAAAATGACTATGCATCAGTTAGATACCAGGGTCTTTGAATGCATATATGCATGAGACACTAGCCTTGTTTTTAAACTCACAGTCTAGAGAAAAATACAGATATGTTTTATAAAATAAAAAAGGATGGGGTGGGCTACAGTGGCTCAGCAGGCAGTGTTCTCACCTGCCATCTGGAGACCTAGGTTCAATTCCCGGTGCCTGCCCGTGGGAAAAAAAAGGAGGAGTGACATGAGTGCATGTTGCCCAGTTTTAAATGTACAGTTGGGACTTTGGACCATGATTATCATGGACCCCAGTTTATTAAACTGCAATCATTTCTTGATTTCCATCCAAAATTTAATAACAAGATTCCCAAGTAAAATAATGTTATGTACTTGTCTCACTTTCAAGACTACAATATGAGCTCTTGGAAAACAAAACCTGAGTCTTACTAGGTTTTAATAAGCTGGTTTAACAAAACCAGCTCAGGGTTGAGTACAGAGTAGTTAGTAACTGAATGGGTATCTGAAGGTTCTGAAAAGAAAAAGTCAATAGAGAAAGGTCTTGATATGGGCAAAAGAGTATGGGGTGCATTCTTCAGATGTGTGCCAAGGAATTAGATTTAAGAGGGGAGGGCTTGTTCTGAAGTGAAAGGATAGGTATATAGGATTGTCTTGAGATAATAAACAGAATGGGACAAAGGAAGAATTAATCAATTACCTTAGATGAGGCTTCATCACAGAAGCTTCCACAGATAAGATGTCACTGGACTTGAACACCGAGGAGAACTTCTCTCCAACCAGAAAGGAGGGCAAGGGTCCTCCAAGCAGAACCACAGGCATGCTCAAAGACTACAGGTGTGAAATATCAAGGAGCATCTCAAAAAACCCTAAGCAGTTTGATATCATTGAAGTATGTGGGCACGAAAGAGACAAAAGTTGGAAGCTACAGTTAAATAGCTAAGGAAGGAAAGATTTGGAGGGCTTTGCATGCCACTAATAGGGAGAGGCTAAGGGGTTGCAAGTAGTAATTTTCCTTCTTAAATATTCTCCCAAAGTCATCCTTCTTCCAGGTTGCCTTCTGTTATTGAAGTATAAATAAATAAATTAGCATATTATATAGATGTGTTGTGGTGGTACTGATGGTAGTGATGTGTTTGTCTTCAATTAGCCATGAAATCTACTCTATTAAATTTAATATCATACAATGCTGAGGCATAATACTGGGGCCCAAGACCCAGGTAGATCAAGGACTAGGGTCCTACTTCTCTATTTGGACAAAGTGGGCACTCCATTAAGGTTGGCCAACCTGTGCTGGGGACCCCAATGATTTCAATGTTATTGAATGACATTTGCCCAAGGATACAGTAGCAAGAAGAAAGCATTTATTTTATTTTATGTGTTCAATTTTGTATTCTTTGTATGTGAGTTTCCTGTTACTTGCCTTATAATTTGGCACTGGATAATTGCTAAGTGGTTAAAAGATTTTTATTGTTTTTATTGATGACCTCTTGATTCTTTTTCTCAGGAATAAACAAACATCATAAAAAAAAATGTATGTGTCCTCTGTTGCAATCAGGCTGGTCTCCAAAAGACCCTCTGCATGCTACATTTCCATTCCTGCCTTAGTACTTTTGCACAAGCTCTTTCCCCACCAGGAAAGCCTTTCCTTAAGTTTGTTCCTAGGCTATTGTTCATCAAGGCCAAGTGCAAGTCCGCCCACTTTTGTGATATCAAGATGGCCTGTTCGAATCTCAACCCTCTTGAACTTTCACCTTGGAGATTCAGAATAGTGTATAAATGGGTTTACTTCTTTCTCCAACCCAAGTAAACTATAAATGTGATTGAAAACATTTGTAGTATGCTTGAGAGTCGACAGAGAGACTTCAAATTTGATAGTTAATTAAATCAATAAGTTAAGTTATTAGTCTCCTTTTGTAGAGGATGAAGTTCTGAGAAGATGAATATCATACCCACATGTCACACATAAAAGAAGCAGAGTCACAGTTCAAGGTTCACTGGTTGCCTTTCTGTGCCATGATGCTCAGTCTTCAAGCTCTTACATCAGGATCAGAGGTTATGGCACTATTTCTTGACCTCACCTGCTTGCTCTAACACCAAACACACACACATATGCACACACATACACACACCCTATTTTTAAAACTTTGATAAGAAATAACATTACTGTGAAGCTAATGACCATCCAAATGACTTTTCTCATCTTCTCTACTCTTAAAATTTCCATTTCTTTACTCATGCAGTACGGTTCTCCTGTCTCATCAGAACAAGCACTCCCATGCTCTCTAAGTGTGATGTGTGTGCATGTCTCCCATAATGAGATAATCCAATCAATTGAAAGCTTTTAAGGGAGAATAAAGACTCTTTCACTGCTTCTTAAGCCAGTGAGCCTCTCCTGTGGAGTTCATCCAGATCCTTCATCAGAGTCACCAGCATCACAGCCTGCCCTATGGATTTTGTACTCTGCCATTTTCATGGTTGTGTGAGATACCTTTATAAATCTCATAGTTACAGATCTTTCCTGTTGGTTCTGTTACTCTAGAAAGCCCTGACTAACAGAGCTTTGGTGCCAGAGTGGTTTTGAGGAACAGAATCTTAAAAATTGTTTTCACAGTTGGTTTTCTACTCTGACTAGACTCAGAGGCACTAATGACTCTGTTTCCAATAATCAAGATGGCACTGAAACTCTATGGGGTGAGTTGTCAAAAGAGATACTCAAAATATCCCCATTAGATTTTGCTAATTGTACAGTTAAATGAAACAAGGCTCAGGGTGATAATGTTTTTGGCAACTTTACAGTTTTGTGGAATTAAGAGGAATAATGATGTTAACTGGTTGTTGTTGGATACACTGGATACAATGATGAGGCAAAGGGGTGAGCAGAAGTCTTCAAATTTGAAACTTCAGGATCATATGAATGATGTATAAGTTTCCAAGTGTGCCCTGAAAGAAAATCATATTTTCTTTATTTGCAGACTTGAGAGCTCTGAAAATCAGACATAAAACCTCATTCTGTGAGTAGCAGATTTACAACATAAACTAAAACCTCAACTTGCAGGGTGTCTGCTATTAAAGTAAGGGCTTTGATTGGAAAAGAATGGGAACTTGAAAGACGGGATGGTGATATATGAATTGCTAATGATGGTAACGGAGAGACAGGATCCCTAGAATCTGCTGAGATTTTGATAGATAAACTTGCAATGGACTGCCCTGAAGAAAGAGCTTTCTGGCCTCCAGCCTACTTTGCCGAAACAGCTTCCCAGCCTCCCTCATCGGAGGAATCTGCCATCAAACCTCCACCTAATAAGTTTAACCCTTCATTGCCTAATAACCTTGCAACTGCATCCCCTGAGGAAATAGTCCTTGCTTCTGTGTCTAGAGTAAGTAATCCTGTTTCACCAGTTGAAACTACAATGGAATGCCCAGAGGTAATTGGCTTGAAAAACTTCTATTTCTTTTCATGACCCACCCACACCATCCTTCTTTTCTTAAATACCTATAACTAGACTAAGGTCCCAGCAGGCTCCAAAAAGTGATATACAAAGTGTGACCCATGTGGAGATATGCTATACTCCAAAAGACCATGAGGAGGTTGCTAAACTTCAAAAGAACTGCATGAATTTTCTGATCTATGTAGACAGAAATCAGGAGAACATGTGTGGAAATGTATATTAAGGGTGTGGGATATGGTGGGAGGAATATAAAGTTGGATCAAGCTGAGTTTACTGATATAGGCCCACTAAGCAGAGATTCTGCATTCAATGTTGCCCTGTTAAAAGGGCATTAACAGTTTGTTTAGATGGTTGGCTAATACACGGATCAAAAGGCAACTGACATTACCTGAGGTCGAAATGCCAGAACTGCCTTGCTATAATGTAGATGAAGGGATTAGAGGTCTAGAGAGATGAGACTGTTAGAGTGGATTTATCGTGGAAGACCTGCTCACACACTCCTGGAATGTCCAGAGGACACAGCTTTCACCAGAACCTTGAGAAACAAATTCATGAGACTAGCTGTATCATCCCGAGAGAGCTCTGTAGTCACCCTTCTCTTTAGGTCAGATATTGCTGTGTGAACTGCTGTCACTAAAATGGAATCCTTAAACACAATGGGATGATCAGATCCTGAGTTGGCAGAAGCCATGCGGTGACAGTTAATCACCATAGGCAAGGTGGATGTGGCCACCAAAATGGGCAGCAGACCCAAAGCAGCATTCAAAATAATCTGACACACAGAGCCTTATGGTATTGGCTAATAGATCATGGGATATCTAGAAGTAAAATAAATGGGTAACCTACTAAATTCTTCTTTAAGTAGTATAAGCCAAAGAATTCTGGGTCAAGTGAACAGAAGTCTAACTTGAATTACAAAAACAGAGAATCATGGTCTCTTAATCAATTTCCAGACTTGACACAGTTTACAGACCTAGAGCCCTTCGGCTAGGTATCCTTGGAGAAAGACACTTTTACACTGCCCAAAATTTACACTGTTTACCTTCCTTCCAGCCTTCCCCAAAGAGACCTATGGCTTTGTACCAGGGTGACTGACCACTGAGGAAAAGAAAATGATCAGATATTTCAGGGATTATTAGACTGGCTCAGAAGTGATATTAATTCCAGGAGACCCAAAACGTCACTCTGGTCCGTGAGTCAAAGTAGAGGCTTACGGAGGTTAGATGCTCAATGGGGTTTTAGCTCAGTTCCATCTCACAGTGGATTCAATGAGTCCTAGGACCCATTCTGTGGTCATATCCCCAGTTCCAGATTGTATAATTAGAATCAACACATTCAGCAACTGGCAGAATACCCATGTTGGTTCTCTGACTCATGGAGTGAGGGCTATAATGGTAGGAAAGCCAAGTGGAAGCCACTAGAACTGCCTCTACCTAGGAAAACAGTGAATCAGAAGGAATACCAAATTCTTACAGGGATTGCAGAGATTAATGTCACTCTTAAGGACTTGAAGTTTTCAGGAGTGGTGATTCCCACCACATCCCCATTCAACTCTCCCATTTAGCCTGTGCAGAAAACAGATGAGTCTTGGAAGATGAAAGTAGATTATCATAAATTTAACCAAGTATTGACTTCAATGGCAGTTGCTGTCCCAAATGTGGTATCATTTCTTAGATAAATCAACACGTCACTTGGTACCTGCTAAGCAGCTATTGATCTGACAAATGTTTTTGTCACAATAGCTGTCAATAAGGACCACCAGAAACAGTTTACATTCAGCTGGCAGGGCCAGCAGTATTCCTTCACTGTCCTGCCTCAGAGTATTTATCAATTCTCTAACCCTGTGTCACAATCTTGTCCATAGGGGCCATGATCATTTCTCCCTCCCACAAGAGATCACATTAGTCCATTATAGCAATGATATTGTGCTGATTGGACCTAGTGAGCAAGAAGTAGTAGTTACTCTAGACTTATTGGTAAGGCTTTGTGGGTCAGGGGATGTGAGATAAATCCATAAAAAATACAGAGTCCTTCCACCTCAGTGAAATTTCTAGGTGTCTAGTAGTGTGAGGCATGTCGAGATAACCCTTCTAAGGTGAAGGATATGTTACTGCATCTGACCCCTCCTTCAACCAAGAAAGAGGTATAATATCTTGTTGGCCTCTTTGGATTTTGGAGACATCATATTCCTCATTTGGGTGTGATAATCAGGCCCATTTCCAAGCCACTAGAAAACCTGTTAGTTTTGAGTGGGGGCCAGAACAAGAGGAGATTCTGTGACACATCCATTCTGCTGTGCAAGATGCTTTGCAAGTTGGACCATATGATCCAGCAGACCCAATGGTGCTGGAAGTGTCAGTGGCAAATTGGGAAGCTCTGTGGAGTCTTTGGCAGTTCCCTATAGGAGAAGAACAATGCAGACCCTTAGGATTTTGCATCAAAGCCTTAGAATCTGCTGCAGATAACTACTCTCCTTTTGAAAAACAGGTTTAGCCTGCTATTGGGCCTTAGTATAAACTGAACACTTAATCATGTGCCACCAAGTTACCATGAGACCTGAGTTGCCTATCATGAGCTGGGTGTTGTCTGACCCATCAAATCATAAAGTAGGGTGTGCACAGCAGCACTCCATCATAAACTGGAAATGGTAGTTTGGAGCTAAGGCTCAAGCAGGTCCTGAAGGCACAATTAAGTTACATGAAGAAGTGACCCAGAGCCTCCACTCTTGCCACAATACCTTCTCTTTCCCAGACCATAGTTATGGCTTCTTGGGGCATTACTTACAGTCAATTGACTGATGAAGAGAAAACTCAGGCCTGTTTTACAGATAATTCTGCATGATATACCACTCAGAAGTGAACAGCTACAACCCCATTCTGGGATGCCCTGAAAGGTCAGTGGTGAGGGGAAATCCTCCCAGTGGGAGAAATTGTAAGTAGTGCAACTGGTTGTTCATTTTGCTTTGAAAGAAATATTGCCAGAGGTGTGTTTGTACACTGACTAATGGGTCATTGCTAATGGTTTGGCTGGATGGTCAGGGACTTGGAAAGAGTATGATTGGAAAATTGGTGACAAGGAGGTCTAGGGAGGAGCTATGTAGATAGACCTTGCTGAGTGGGCAAAGACCATGAAGATATTTGTGTCCCATGTGAATGTCCACCACAGGGTGACTACAACAGAAGAAGGTTTAAAAATCAAGTGGATAAGATGAACCATCCTGTAGATACAAGTCATTGTCTTTCCTCAGCCACTCCTGCCATTGGGAACAAAGTGGGCATGGTGGTAGGGATGGAGGTTATACATGGGCTCAGCAACATGGACTTCCACTCACCAAGGTCAACATGGCTACAGCCAATACTGAGTGCCAAATCTGCCAGCAACAGAGACCAAACAATCAGTCCCCAATATGAGACCTTTTCCCAAAGTGATCAGACTGCTACCTGGTGGCAGTTTGATTCCATAAGACCACTTCTATCATAGAAGTGGCAGTGATTTGTTCCAACTGGAAGAGATGCATACTCTAGGTATGGGTTCGCCTCTCCTGAAAGCAATGTTTCTGCAAAAACTATCATACATGGACTTATGGAATACCTTATCCATCATCATGGTATTCCACACAACATTGCTTCTGAGCAAAGAACCCATTTCACAGCAAATGAAGTGAGGGAATGGGCACATACTCATGAAAGTCTCTGGTTTTACTATGTTTCCCATCATCCAGAGTCAGCTAGGTTGATAGAATGGTGGAATGGCCTTTTGAAGATCCAATTATAGTGCCAAATAGGTGGCAATACCTTCCATAGCTGGGGCAGTGTTTTCCAGCAGGCTGTGTATGCTCTGAATCAGTGTCCACTGTATGGTGCTGTTTTTCCCATAGCCAGGATTCACAAGTCCAGGAATCAAGGGATAGAATTGGAAGTGGCATCACTCACTATCACCTGTAGTGACCCATTAGTAAGTGTCTGCTTCCTGTCCTTGAATGCTTAAACTCTGCTGGTCTACAGGTCTTAGTTCCAAAAGGATGACTGCTCCTTCCAGGAGACACAACAATAAATCCATTGAACTGGAAATTAAGACTGCCATCTTGCCACTTTGTGTTTCTCATGCCACCGAATCAAAAGGCTCAAAAGGGCATTATTGTTCTGTCTGGAGTGATTGATCCTGATTATAAAGGGGATATAGGATGGCAACTATGCAATCGAGGTAAAGAAAAATTTTCCTGGAATACAGGACATCCCCTAGGAAATGCCTCAGTACAACAATGTCCTCTGATTGAAACCAATGGAAAACTGCAACAACCCAATCCAGGAAGGACTACCAATGGCCCAGAAACTTCAGGAGTGAAGATCTGAGTCATCCCACCTGGTAAAGAATCACAGCCAGCTGAAGGCTTGCTGAGGGTCAAGGGAACATGAAATGGGTAGTAGAAGAAAGTAATGATAAATATGAACTACAACCATGTGAGTGGTTACAGAAATGAGCACTATGATTGTATGAATATTTCTTCCCTGCTTTGTTATGAGTATGTTTGCATTTGTGTATAAACAAATATCTTGTTTTCCTCTTATAATATGACATAATTTGTATTATTTATATTATAGTATTTAAGTCACAGAATATGAAGTTTAAGAGTGAATGTTATCTAAGTACTGGCACCCTATTCTGGAGAGATGTAGTGCATTTCTAGTTGTATGCAGGACAGTTGAGTATTATTTGGTGAAACATATGTCAATGATTGTGTTCTATTTCAAAATTAATTGTGTTTTCATGGTGATGTGTATACCGGCCAACTTGACAAAGGGTGGACTGTGATGGTTAGGGTCTGGTTTCAACTTAACCAAATGATTCTGCTCAGTGGTCTGGTCAGGCAAGCACTGACCTGACCATTGCTGCAAGGATATTTTGTGGTTGGTATATTAAATCGTCAGTCAGTTGATTGCATCTGTGGCCGATGACATTTGTGATCAACTAAGGCATGGTTCCCACAGTGATATAATCCAATCAGTAGAAAGCTTTTAATTAAGAAGAGAGACTCTTTCACCGCTTCTTCAGCCAGGGAGCCTCTCCTATGGAGCTCAACCAGGCCCTTGATCAGAGCTACCAGCTTCACAGCCTGTCCTATGGATTTTGGACTCTTCTATTCCCATGGCTGCTTGAGGCACCTTTATAAATTTCATATTTACAGATTTCTCCTGTTGGTTCTGTTTCTCTTGAGAGCACTTATTAACAGACATAGATAGCATGAGTTCAGATACAGATGTACAAGCAATTTAATTATAGGTTGAATGGCCAAACTACTTCACAAGAGATATAACAATTTTATACAGCTATGATAAGGCCCTAAAGGAAAAAGATGGAGTACTATAGAAGCATATCATAGGGGACCTGTGTACTAGTCTGGTGATGGGAAAGGAGATGAGGGAAAACTACACTGAAAAGAGATATTGAAGCTGAAGACTGTTAGAAGAGGAGGAATTAGCCCAGAATAGAAGGCAGCAGACATTGAAACAGAGGAATAGCATAAGCAAAGACCCTGGGGCAGGAAAGAAGTTGGCACCTTAAAGGAACTGACTGATACAGCTAGAACACGGTAAGCCAGAGGGAGGTAATGAATATATTCAGAAGCCAAGAAGCCACTGTGGATTCTGGACTTGATTCTGAAAAAATAAAAAGTGATATAAGGATTTTGAGCAGGCGGTGATACTATTAGTTTTCTTTTGTAAAAAGAAGGCTCAGTCTGCTGCATGGAGGAGAGTTGGAATGGAGAAAATGACTACAGGTGATCTGTTACAAAGATATTACAAGAATTTGGAGAGAAAGAGGGCAGCTTAGACCCTTCCCTGAACAGTGCAGTCCAAGGTCATTTACAAGCAGAACCAGTAGAGTTTGTCTGATGTCAAGCCCAGCACTCTTCTCCATCTATCACCACCATGTGGGTCCACACAGAGTCCCAGAGCTGTTCTGACAGCACCTACATGCACAAAGGGAAGGAACGCCTATAAGAACAGCTACCTTCATGGACACTTATGAGGCACAAGAGCTTTCCTGAGGATTAACGAGAAGAAGCATGTTAGCATTTTGTTACAGGGCATGGAATACACAAAAAGCTGACTGAACACTGGCCAGTGTTCCTTGATTCTATCTACCCTCTTCCATGACCTGCATCATGGCTCTGAGCTCCAGGGGAAGAAAAGGTGGGCCTTGTACATTTCTTTACCTCCAGCACTGGGCACATTTCTGGTATATATCAGGTTATCAGCAAGTCCTCATTGAATAAATCAATGAACTAGATTAAAACCTTCTCAAGATAACAATTTTGGCTTAAGGATCTTTTACATCATTTATTGCACTTAAAGCATCCTGGGCATCCATAATCAAATGTAACAAGTGTTTATGAAAATCCAACTAGAATACATATCCTATTCCACTTAAGGTTGGGGGCAAACACAAAGAAGGGACTGTCACTGGCATACAGAAGCAAGGAATAGAGTTCTAAGTGCCAGTCACATTAAGGGAAGGCAATCAGGGCCATGCAGATTGTCTGGAAAAACACAGGAGCCAGAAGACAGTGCGAGGTCTAAAATCTGAAGGCCCAGCAAAGAACAGAGTCAGGTGAACTGAAGGGGCCATGGGGTGGGAAGCTCAATGAGCTGAGAGCAGTATAGAAAATGATGTAGGATGGAACTGGGCAATGGTTCAGAGCTGAGACTGTGAGCAAAGAGCCTGCCACAGTGTGAGGGGCCTTTTAAGCTCTTAGCCTCATAGAAACTGCAGGGTAGCTCTCACAGGCAGAATCCTGGTTTCAGCACTGAAGAGGACAGGGAATGTGCTGTTCCTAGAAAAACAGCCAAGGTACAGACTTCTGGGAATGAGTATCCGGTTCTGACTCACGCCAATGTGTGTTAAGCAGCATGACAGAATGGAGAATCTTCTTCACATTCTTGGTAGCTCACTTGTTTTGTTTGTAACACTTGAACTCTGGAAAACAGAAACTCTGGTGAGGAAGAAACAAATATTAATAGTTAATATTAATTAATGATAAAAAGAGTTTGAGCTCTTACCCCTCAGTGAATATGGTGGAACTCCTTAAGTGAAAATTGTTTTTACACATTGCTCATTCTTGCACAGGAGCTGAAGAAGTATGCAAATAGGAGTCCATTTATCCCTGTGTTCTGAGAAAAACAGGAAGCAGCAGTTTCAGTCCTGCAAAGTATAGTCAGAAAGAGAGTCAGGGCAGCAGCCAGTGTTTAACCTACAAAGCTTTCAAGAGTTCTACCAAAAAGCCCTTTGAGCGGCCTCTGTAGGAGGCAGTAGTGTCATCCACAGGAAGAAAGAGTGAGATGGACGATGAGAAACATAGTGGGGATGGGGCACAGCAACCCACAGTCACACCTTTTCTGGTTTCTGAAGGGAAAACAAAGGCTTGGATTGTGCTTCCAGAGAGGATCTCCCCAGGACTGTTTGATGGAAAAGGCACAAGGGACATAGAAAGGCAGAAGGGAGGCGTGGAATATTTTCTTTTGCCTTGTTGGCTTTGGAAAGCTACAAAAGAATTTACCACCTGCGATTCTAGCCTGGATTGCAAAACATTCTGTTATTTTAGCTCTAGGGCTGTCGTTAACAGATTGTCAGTTTGGCCTCACAGCAAAGTGGTAGCCAAAAAAGATTAGACATTTTAATTTCCTGAGCAGGTGCAGGGCAGGTATCAGGACTGATTTCAGAATACCTGCAAAAAGGGAAATAGAGGTAGTGAAGGAAAGCAGAACTGATGGTATGAGTGTGTGGGTGGCTGGTGGGGTGAGGGGCACACAGAACAGGAAGAGAGAAATGAAGGATAAACTGGGGCAGTTTAAGAATAGGTGAGAAGAAACACACCAAGAAACAGAAAAGGTGGGCAACCAGAGAGACCTGAAGTCAACTCAGAGAGATTACAAATGATTTGGGCTCAAAGGGAAAGGGGTTTCATATGCATTTGCTCCCTGGCTAGTTTCAATCTCGTTTATGATTAGGATGGTCCTCAACCAGGAAAACTTTGATAAAAAGAAACCTAACCACAGTTCTAATTTCCCACCTCATTGAGCCAAGCATGTACTGCCTTTCATCCACATATCCACTCCCACCCAGGCACCCCTGTTCAGACAACAACATGTTCAAGCATTTCCAGTGGTTCTGCTCCTATTCTAATCTAATTTTACAGAAGTCATCAAAACTTTGATATTTGAGGCATTTGTCATCAGAAAGAAGGAAACAGCACAACTAGAAAGCAACTAGTAAAAAAAAAATGCAGCGCTGCAAATTTGCCTCTAAGGATGTCAGATAACTCAAGGCAGACACCAGGCCATATCTCATCTCAACGGAAGAGCAAACCTTTCTAAAATAGAGCTATTGGCACAGTAAGAAGTTCCAGGGAACTTACCCAGGTCTCAGACTCGGTGATTGTTTTCCCATAGATCCCAGCCTCACACATCCAATAAGTGAATGAATACATTTATGAATTCATGGATCCTATCTTATCCCAGTGTTTCAGCAATGGTGGAAAGGGGAAGGAATATGGACGTTATCTAATGATGATGTTCTGTTTAAGCGCCTGTGATCTGTGTTTGCAATGAATTCTATTTATTTGGCAACTACTTTTGTGCTAAGTACTCTGTTAAGTGTTGCAATAAGACAGCACCAAGATAATCAGGATCCTGTCATCAAATGACTGATGAGAGGGTTACAGGAGATAACAGAAAGGCAGTACACAAAATGATTAAGAGAATAGGAAGGCATGGTAAGAATATTTAAGAATAATGACGGTCCTTTCTTCATCAATTGTTCGATGATTCAATTAGATAATGTGTGTTATTTAGCACAATCCATGGCTCAAAGGAGGTGCTGCATGACACTAATCTCCATTCCTACTCTCATTTCCCTTGCCAAATCGAGAAATGGGAAGGCACTTCTAGTTTCAGAAATATAAAACGGAAAATTTTTCTTCCCACAAGAAAAATTCTGGGAAAACTTCAAATCAATGATTTTTGCTTGAACCTATTACAGAATTGAGGTCTCAGAGCAAATAACTAACCGGCAATGTGGAGAGAGAGTATCACTTGCAGAGAAACAGAACCCAGCAAGACAGCACTGAATACCAGTAAGAAGATACAGAAAAAAAATATTAATGAATTACTAAGATCTGAGTGTGGGTTAGTGTGAGTGTGGGAAGCCCCTGTGAGACACAGACATAGAAGGGTCTTTATCCTCTCACAGGTGTTTTCTCCAGGGCTTCCCCAGGTGCTTGCGGGTAAGATCAGGGGAAATCCTGAGCTTCCCGCATGGAACTGGCTGGTGGGTGGGAAATAGCAGCCACTCTGAATTATCTCCACACCCACTTGCCTTATCTGTCTTAGGAACAGAGACCTTAATCTCAGGAGAAAGGGCAACAAAGGTCATTGAAGGCACTCCAGGAAACCTACTGCATCTTGGAGAAGGTAGCAAGAAAAACAAAATCTCCTCATGGGAGAGGGAAAGGCATATATGAAAGGGACCTGGTATATTGCTGGAGGAGGGGAAGAGGACCACATACCTGAGAACCAGAATCACAATGCCTGCCTAGAATGAAGGATTAATCATAGCATCAAAGAATGACTTCTTATATCACACTGACAAGTATTGAGTACAAATGAAGTGGGAGCAAACATTGAGGAAAACCTTTTGGATTATTAGCCCACTCCCTCAGTGCAACCTATCACTAGTGAAACTTGAATCCTTTGGTTCAGTTAAAGTAAACAAAGTAACAATAAACGTCAAAAACCCTCAACTCATAATTAGATTAACACATACATCCTGCACTGAAAGTCTGGAAGACAAAAAGTTCTGCACTAATCTTCCAGCATAAAAATATCTACCTAATATCTACTGACCTGTACAATATGTCTGAGTCTCAACAAGTTATTATTAGGGGTATCAAAAGGCAAGAAAATTCATAGCCTGAAGAGACAAAGCAATAATCAGATGCAAGCTCAGATATGGCAGATGTTTTAGGCTTTTCCTCTGGGAACCCTATTATACTATAATAGTAAAGGGAAGAAGTGGCTGTATTAGAAAAGGTAGACATTATGAATGATCAGACAAGTCATTCTAGCAAAAAGATGAAAATTTTTGAAAGTATCAAATAAAAAGTGTAATAATCTAAAAGACAATAATAGAAATGAAAAAGACTTCAACAGGTTCATCAGTAGACTTCAGACAGTCAAGAAAATCATCAGCGAACTAAGTCAATAGAAATTACCCAACTGAAATACAAAGAGATAAAAAGAGTAAAGTCAAAGCAAAGAAAAGCAAAACCCAGAGCATCCAAGAGTTGTGGGACAATATCAAACAACCTAATATTCAAATAATTAGAATTCAAGAGGAAGAACAGCAAAGGAATGTAAATGAAGACACTGACAAGGCATAGGCTCCAAGATGCAGAGAGATCACACGCATGCCTAAAATGGAGATTTAATCAGAACAGATAACGCCCCACTCCACCCCCACACGAGGCTAAGGAAAATTCAGTAGCAAATAATATCAGTCTACTGCTGAAAGAGGGGCAAGAGCACTGCCTTGTAAGGAAAGTGTAAAAGGAATACATGAAGGTGAGAACTGAGCAGATTTTGAGAAAAACTATGTGGCAAACCAGAGCTTGCTCTAAGTAAAAAGCAACGCTAAAGATGTTTCTAGGCTTTGATGAAGTGAAAGTAGCCTTAACAACAACAAATTCCAAACCATATCAACTCCTGAGTGGATACTAAAGGTCTACCAGAAGGAAAGGCATGTCAATTTTGAGCACTAAAAATGATTTACCCTGGCCTCTGCCGAGCTATATGATATGTACAACTTTCAACAAAAAATTATGATCCATACAAAACAATCTAGGCAAAAAGTCATGAGATAAAGGAATCAATACAACCAGGCACAGATATGGCACAAGTATTAGAAATATCTAGAACAGATTTAAAAATAATTATGATTATTGTGTTAAAGGCTCTATTGTAAAATGTATACAAAAATCACAGATCAGAGTGGTAATGTAAGCAGGGAGAAGGAACCTTTAAGAATCAAGAGGAAATGCTGATTTTTTTAAACTGTAACTAAGATGAAGAATGCAGTTGCAAAGCTTATCAGTAGACTTGGAACAATTTAGGGAAGAATCAGTGAGATTAAAGATCAGTCAGGAGAAATTACTCAAAGGATATGCAAGGAAAAAATAGAGGAACGTAAAAGACAAGCCACTCAAAAGTGTTGGAACAAAATCAAACAGCCTAACATACCTGTCATTTGAATTTTCAGAAGAAGAATATAGAGAAAACATGGGAAAAGAAATATTTTAAGAAATACTGGTGAAGAATTGTTCAAAATCATGACCACACTATTGACCCAGGAAGCTGAGAGAACACCAGTCAGAAGAAACAAAAATGAAATTTTAAAAAATGAAAACAACTACAAATATATTCAATTATGAATATCATGAAGTACAATGAAAATTGAATATTTCCTCAGAAAAATAAGCAGTGAGAGCACCCATTGCTATTAGACCTATACTATAAGAAAAGTTAAAGAAAATTCTTTAGGCCACAGCAATTATGAAATGACAATAGAATTGTGATGCACATAAAGTCCTGTATAGTACTGTAAATGAAATAAATGAAGGTAAATATGTAAAACATTTATTTCTTACCTGACCTTCTCTAAAAATTAACTGAATATATAAGTCAAAACAGTAGCAACTTGTTGTATGTTTTTAACATCTGTAAAACTAAAATACATGAAAAATACTAAGAAGGAGAGAATTAGGAATTGGAAGTATATCATTGTAAGGTGTATTTATACCGAGAGCAAAGTGTAAAATATTATCTGAAGGTCTACTCTGATAAGTAATCAAATCATAAGGAAATCACTAAAAAATTTTAAAAAGGTGTAAACATTAAGCAAATTGGGGAGATAAAATGGCAAATAACCACATGCATAATTAATTATGAATGTACTATAAATTGAAACTACAATGAAATATCTTTAAACCTCTATTAGAATGTCGAACAAACACAAACTGACAATTGCTGTAGGAGAAGAATAACAGCCCCTCAAAGATGTCAACATCTATTCCCCACAATTTGTGAGTATGTTACATTACATGATAAGGTGACTTAAGGTAGTAGGTGGAATTAAGGTTGCTAACGAGCGCACCCTAAAATAGAGAGGTCATCCTGGATTATCCAAATGGGTCCATGAAATCTCAATAGTCCTTAAAGAGAAAATGGGGGGAAGATGAGGGAAGGCAACATGAGGATTCAACCGATATTTTTTACTTTGAAGATGGAGGAATGGGGTCCTGAGCCAAGGAATACGGGTGTCCTCCAGAAGCTGAAAAAAAGCAAACAATGGATTCTCCTGACAGCTTTCAGAAGGAATACAGTCCTGCTGGCTCCTTGAGTTTAGCTCAGTGAGGCCATTTCTGAGTTCTGCCCTCCATAACTATAATAATATACATCTTTGTTGTCTTTAGACACTAATTTTGTGGTCATTTGTTGCAGCCAAGATAGGAAGTCCTGATAGCTTTCGATCAGCGGGACCTCTCATACATTGCTGATGGGAATGAAAAATAGTACCGGTCATTTGGCCATTCCTTATAAAATTAAATATTTCTAAAAATTAAATTATCATATGGCACAGAAAACCCACTCCTAGGTATTTAACCAAATGAAATGAAACCTATACTTACATGAAAACTTACACACAAATGTTTACAGGAACTTAATTCTTAATCACCAAACACTGAAAACAATCTTAGTGTGCTCAGCTAAGCGATGGATAAAGAAACTGGTATATCCATACAGAGAAATAGTATTTAGCAACAGAAAGGAACAAGCTACTGTAACAGGGAACAGAACGGGAAAATCTCAAATGCGTTTTCCTGAATGAAGGCAGTCACACTCAAAAGGCTCTATTCCATGATTCAGTTCACAGGACATTCTTACCAAGGCAAGCTATAGGGACAGAGAATGGACCAACAGTGGCCACAGAGAATGGATCAATGGTTGCCAGAGACTGAATTGGTTTGGGCAGTAGGCTGTAGAGTAACTCCACAGAGGAAATTGTTAACTTGATGGAACTCCCCTACACTTTGATCGTGGTAAGTTTACACAACTGTACACTAAAAAGGTGAATTTTACTGCATGTAAATTATACCTTAATATAAAAAGGAAAACACAAACAAACAGAAATACTGCAGTGAATTTCCATTGCGCCTATTATCAGAGCCCTAACATTCCCAAACTTTATTTCATGCAACTTTTCGCTAAAGCACTATTGCTTTTACCATAATGGCATTCTTTACGATTTTCAAATAAGAAAGTTGTTGCCTCCTCAGGGCCTCCGCATGTCCTTTTCTCTATGGCTGGGTTGCCTCCCTCCATCATTCTGCTAAAATCCCCTCCTCAGAAAGCCAATTCTGCACTCACTTATAAAGTAGACAACATTCCCTCCATCATTACACTGTACCTTAACCATGCCTTCTTCCTTCATAGCTCTATCCCTTAATCTGGAATTATTATTTGCTTACCTTTTCACTATCTCTCCAACATAATATTTATTTCCTGAGGACAGAGAATGAATATATCTAGTTTACAGATGCTTCTTCAACACTTTGTATATTTCCTGTATCAGTTGGTACATAAATATGCTCTGCACAATTAAATGAAACCCTGCAAAATTTTCATAGCCAATCTCTGGGTCATGGGCTTATGGACGGCAAGCCTGGTGACTTAGCACCTACTGCTTGAGGGTGATGTGACCATTAATGAGATAATGAGTCTTGGATGCCAATGGACCAATCTTGTGGCGATCCCTTGAGTGTGAGAAGCTGTGACATAGGCTTTGTGAGATTCTTCCTGGAGTTCAAGAGGCAAAGTGATAAAGTCATAGCAGCAGTGAGCAATATTGGACTCAGGTGTTCAAACTATCTATGCCCTACCTCCATGCTCTTTGGCACATGACTTTGAAGCTTCTTCTGCTACTGAAGCATAGTGTATGTACCTCTCCTTGACTTTGGCATTGGCCATGCGACTTTCTTCAGCCAATGGAATGCTAATGGGAATGATGTACCCAAAGGCTTGAAAAGCAACTTCATGATTTGCTCCATCTCTTGGGTCTCTGCTTTCCCCATGAGAAAAACTTTCCCCAGGTACATTCTGGTCTTGAAAGGAGGATAAGAAATGCATAGAACAGAGCCCAACCTAGATCAGTAAATACCCACCTACTCACAGATTTATGAAAATGGTTGTCTTAAGCCACTTAGTTTTGGGGTTGTATTTTGCACAACATTTTTATAGTTAACCAATAAAGCTAGGCAAGTAAGGATTCTGGAGAACTGTGATTTGTAGTAGAACACAGTGCATTTGGGTTGTATCTGAAATACATGGATTAGAATTCTGGCTCCACTTGGTACTTAACAATAAACAAGTTGTTAAACTTCTCTTAGTCTTTATTTCCTCATCTCTTAAATGAGATATTGTCAGAGAATCATTGTATTAAATATTTCGGCATATGAAGGGCACCTGGAACAAAGAAGAATCCTATTAATAATACATAACTTTATATTGGCAGGATTTGAGGAGAACAAGTATTCTGATTCTATTAGTGCACTTAATAAGTAAGGGGGAGAGGGGAAACTAGCAGTTTATTGACTTAACCTCAAATTGGATTTCTGATTGACAACAAAGGATGTCAGAACAAACCTTTGCTAATGCAGGATAATGCAAAATCATTTCATGCATCAATCAACTTGAAAAGCAAGATATCAAGGAAGCATAAATCAGGAGTGGCAGGCCCTCCCACGGAGCCCTCCTGAAAATCAGCTGAAGGTATTGATTTGTGGGAACCACTGACCAACAAGGCAACACTTTGCTCTTTGGTTCTCATAACACCCTTAGCATATTAAAAACACCAGCTATGGGGCATGTCTAGATACTTACTTGGATTGCTACTGGATGCTTCATGGGAAAAAATTAGCTCTATATCCAAACTGGTTTTTAAAATTTGAGGGATAAACAAACTTTGTCTTTATTATGTTAATATGTTCTGTGCATTTCCAGAAGAGTGGAATAAAGAAAGCCATTTTATACAACATGCAACATTACCTACACTTTTGACCATGAAAACCTTTTTTTTTCTTTGTCCATCTTGTGGTACTATGTTTCAGATAGCACATTTATATAAACACAGGATTTATGAGCATAGCAGGGTGGGGCACGCAATAGAACCTGAATGTGAAATAGTACTAGATTTTTCTCAATAGTTAGTAATGAAAAAAAAAAATTCTTGTCGAGTGAGAAAGTTTACCTGGTACCACCATTACGGAAAGACCCAATAGTCTTTGTTCTCAGTATAAAGAGAAATTTGAATAAATCTGAGGAAGATCAAGTAGGGTGTTTAACTAAGAAATGTGATTATAATAATGCCTTTAATTTATTGAGCATCATTCAAGTTCCAGACAGATGACTAGAAACTTTACCTATGTTATGCATTCCTCCCACAACAGCCCTGAGAAATAGAAATCATAACCCTTATTTTATATATATAAGAAAATGCAGACTCAGAGTGTTTATGAAATTTCTGGATGTTACAGAAAATGACAAAAGTAGGCTCTGAAACTGGATCTCTCTAAGTTCAAATCCCATGTTTTCACCATTTGCAATTGAGAGTTCATTAACATTCCCCACACTCAGTGACCCCGAGCTTGTGTCTTTAAATTCAACCAAGTGCAGTTTGGAAGATGTTTCCACACACTTCCCTTAGTCGACTGACAGTGCCCCTAAGTACATACTCTCACACACGCACAAATGCATATACTTCTTGGGTTTACTGGCATTGGGAGGATACATATACATTTGTACAGATAGATAAATGATAGAGAGATAGCTTTGATATTATATATGCAAGATGTATATTAGATATTAATATACATAGATAATAGGTGTTAAAATATATAATTTATATATTTGATGTTAAATAGATGGAGATAAGTCTAGTCTGGGAGCAAACAGAAGTACCATTTGCCCCAAGTAGTCAGGAAGTAAGGTGATAGATGCTGGTGAAGTCAACTAATCCCCTGGTACTGACTGAAGAGGTAATGGGCAAATTCCCTAAGCACAAATGGTAGGAAGACCTCACTCAAGAGAAACCTGGGCAAGTTGTGTGTGTGAGAGATCAAGTACCACATGGTTCAGGAATAAACCCTGAACAGAGGCCCTTCCAGCCACGAGGCTGTTCCTGGGCAGAAGACCCTCTCCTGTCCTCCCCAACTTTCTGATGAAGGACCTCCAAGTTTCCCATCAGTAACCCTGCTCCTTTTTCTCTTTTAAAGCCACACCAGTTCTCTCACCTCATTTTAGTTCCAGGAAGGCATTTTCTCCCCCTTGCACTATAGTCCTTGCAACTTTTTTCAATCTTTTTCGCCTTCATTAACAAATTAGTTCTCATTCTTTCTCAGAATCAAAGTTTAGTATTCAAATCCTCCCAGAAAGTAGTAAGAAATATTTCCAATTCAAAATGTCAATGTTAAAAAATCTTGATCATAATTTCCAGTTATTTGACCTCCTTCCTGCTTTTTTTAAACTATTTAACATACTCTGTCTTAATAGATGTATATGGAAATCCTTAACCAAAATAATTGTATGTTGTAAGATTTCCACAATGAATTTGTTAATTTTTTTGTAAATCTATTAGTTCTTTGGTGCACAGAGAATCAAAATAATTGTATTATATATAATATAATGTAATTCAATATTTAAGCTAAAAATTAGTGAGAACGTCCCTCACATCAGACAGTGTTTCAATCATTTTTAGATGTATTATCCTATTATATAAAATTGCCTTTTATCCTGTTTAATGTTCAAAACTTAAATAGTACCACATATAAGGTTAATAGCATCACATTTACTTTCTTCTAGTTTGCATTTTGCTGATGTCTTTTTTACTACAGTTTCAACTTTTCTTTTTCAAAATTTGACTCACCATAATACTTATAAATGCCATAATGTTGTTGTTATGGACATTTTTCTTCTTGTCTAACCCAATATCAATATTTGATCTTTCTCTTTGAATGGGAGAATTCAGTCCTTTTGCCTGTGATATCATGAGAGCTATACTTGATCTGTGTCTTCCATATGAAATTTTCACACAACCATGAAATGTTTGGGGTCAGCTTACATATGAAAGGAAAACATGAAGATAAAGAAACAGGGTGGATGCTGGGAAAAGCCCAGAAGGAAACCAAAGCAATCACAGTCTAGTAACTAGGAAATAAATAAATGAGATGTAATACAATAAAGTACAAAATAGCACACATCTTCTAAATAATGCTTTCTTAAGAAAATCAAGTACAATAAAAAAACACGCTATCAAAAGGGATAATCAGAGAACAATGGAGATGTTAGAAATTAAAATGACAGCTGGAATAAATACAAAGTGTGAAAATGAAGCCAAGGACATCTAACTTTATGTAAAATAAAAAACAAATATGAGACAAAACAGAAATATTCAACCCATGATTTCAAAAGCTCACTAATAGGAATAAATAGATTTATGTAACTTCAGATTAACATTGTATAAATAATTAACAGCCAAGCAGATTACATACTTGAAGTTGGCTAAAAGGGGGACATTTTAGGTTTTATATACGTTACTAGGATAAAAATTAAGAGCACAAACAAATGTAGGATTGTATAACAAAAATTGTGAACCTTGATATAAAGCAGGATGACAGATAATAGTACAATTATATTATTGATTTTTCATGAATTGTAGCAAATATACCATGCTAATGCAATGCATTAATAACAAAGGAGGTATATGCTAACTCTGTATTTTATGCATGAGTTTTCTGTAAACCTACTTCTCTAATGAAAAAAGGTTTTATAGAATTTTGAGAAAAATTAACTTAAAAATGTCTTCACTTAAACCTAGCATTAGAAACTGTTAGAACAGCAAGAATAAAGTTTCTGAATAGAGGAACAAAATGATTTTCTATCAAGAAAGAATACAACTGACAGGCTTTTCGCCAGAAACCCTAAATGTTAAAATATAAGACAGTACTGTTTTTAATGTCCAGAGTGAATATAATTTCCCCCCTCGCTTTCTCTATCTAGCTAAATAATCAATATACTGTACTGAAAGAATAAGCACATGCAAATGTTCAAAGATTATGAAATTTTACTCTCCTTTTATTCTTCATTAGAAAGACACCTGAGGAAGTAATCCAATGTAAGAATTATAAAGATTTGTAATCCATGTAAGAGCAGATCTAACCCAGAGGAGCTGTGAAGGAAAGTTACCAGCTGTGGAACAACGTTAGAGAATAATTAGTATAGATTAGAGCAGGAATATATAAGGTTATTGAAGAGATACAGGCCTCTGGGGAAACTAAAGTGGAATATGATACAATAGCTAATATTCATAATAATCTGATAAACTTGAGGATATAATAAAGGCAAATGATTAAGTTAGGAAAAAGAAATTCCATTCTGCTAACTGCACTAAAGGTTATGCACGGAATACGTAACAAATCATATTTCTTGATTATGCAGTGACTGATTTCATGAATCATAGTAATCAAATAACTATGAATTATTAATCCAGGTTCATATTTTAGAATAATTCTTTAGAAAAACCATGACAATTGTAACTATTGTTTTAAATATAAAAGTGTAAATATTGTAAACATTTCTTACAAGCTAATGAGTCAAGAAACACAATTGAAATTCCAGGGAAGATGGTGTAGTTGGGAGTTGCAGAATATACTCCTCTTCTAAAAGCAACTAGTGGAGAGGTAGAAACAATGGTCCTGGGGCTCCAGAGACCAGGGAAGCAATGTACAGCATCCAGGGAAAAGCAGGATAGGGAGACCGAGAAGCTGTGATAAAGAAACTATTAGTGAACCATGCTGTGGTACTCACCAGCTCCCATCCCCACCTCCCTTGATACAAGGAGCTTCAATGTGGTATATGGCTGGCTGCTGCAGACAATGTGGAGTATGGGAACTTTTCTCCCTGGGTACAGGGAGGCTGAGTGTCTAGTGTGGTTGCTGATCAGCAAGTTTGGAATCTGAATTCTGGCTGTGAATCATGGTTCTAGCCTGTCCTAGAAAGGGTTCCCTGGGGACATTGTTTCAAGACCATTGTAATGGTTTGAAATTGTTATGTACCCTGGAAAAGGGACACATTGAAGGAAAAATTATTTCAAAGGTGAAACCATGAAACCTAAGGTCTGGAGCCAGGAAATCTTGGGCCGAAGAGAAGATCTACCCATATACATGGAAAGAGTGAGTTTGCCCTGAAAGCAAAAGGCAGGCCCTCCACCTTGATATTCAGGAAGAGTTTTGGTGCTCAGGGATTTGGGGGGGGAGGGGGCGGTGAGGACTGTCAACCATCCCATTGTTCTGAAGGGGTTGAGCGTGTGCTCCAAAGATGGTAGAGAATTCAGGTGCTGCCCAAATACTAAGGGAGGGTGGAACTGAGAACAAACTGATAAATCCAATGCTTAGATATATTAAAACCTTCACCCTAGTGCTTGGAAAGAGAAGAGGTGCTGTGTAAACCCTTGAAAAGGGTGGAACTGGTGCTTTAACAAGCCTTAAGGAGGAAATATCATTCTACAAATGACTCTCAGACTCTAAAATCTAATGGAGTATGCCCTGCAGGTTTTCAGACCTGTTTGGTTCTGGTGACCCTTGTTTTCCTTTCAATTTTTCCCTATGGAAATGGAAATGTTTATCTTATGACTGTTCGCCAACTGTATGTTGGCAGCAGAAAACTTGTTCTGATTTTCATAGGTTCACAGCCAGAGGAATATTTTGCCTTAGGACAAACCATGCCTATAGCTGACTTTGATGAGATTTGGTGCCATTTTTGTCGTGATATTGTATATTTATATTGTTACTGAAATGGTTTGAGACTTTTGTGATATTGTGATGAAATAAATGTATTTTGTATATGGAAAGAACATTTCTTTAGGAGAGCCAGAGTATAGAATGTATTGGTTTGAAAATGTTATATACTCTAGAAAAGCCGTGCTCTTTTTAATCATAATCCAATCTTGTGGGGCAGACCCATTGTTTAAGATGAGCCCTTTTGATTAGGTTATTTTCCTGGAGATGTGACACACCTGAATGTGGGTATGCATTTTTTATTGAATTATTTCCAAGGAGTGGTGACATCACCCATTCAAGGTGGGTCTTAATTAGTTTACTGGAGTCCATTAAAAGTGGTCTACTTTGGAGAAAACTCAGATACAGATGTCTGGGAGATGCAGAAGGAGCTGTGAGAGCTGTTTGAACCCAAAACCAAGAGAGAAGGACAAGTAGACATCCCATGTGTCAGAGACACACTGGAATCAACCTTTCTTAAAAGACAGTATCCTCTTCTTGGTAAAACACCCATGACAAGTGTTAACTGGGACATTTTCACAGCTTTAGAATTGTAGCTTGTAACTTAATAAATTTCCTTTATAAAAGCCAATCCATTCCTGGTATATTGTCTTCTGGGAGCATTAGCAAACTGAAATAACCACCATCAGCTTGCAAAGAATAGTTTGCAGAAGAGCACCATTTGCTGGACAGGTCAAGAAAGCACAATTGGGGGAGTAAAAAAAAAAAGGGACGGGGGTCCTTTTACAGTTTTTCCCAACCCTCTCTCCAGAGTCATTTAGAACTGGTCTTCACCTCTTCATGTGCCCCTAAATTAGTTTAATTAAACTTGGGCAATTCTAAAGATATATCAGAAGTAGAAATAAAAGTCAAAGAAGAACCTTAACTGAAAGAGAATCATCAATAAAAATCTAAATAAGAGAAATAAACCGACCATCAGAATATACTCATCAAGATAATCAGATGCTTAGATATCAGGAAAAAATTATAAACCATACTAAGAAATAAGAAGGTATGACCCAGTCAAAGAAACAAATTAAAAAGTTAGAGGACACAATATTTTGGAACAACTAGCCAAAAATGCTCAAACAAATCTACTAAATGAATTCAAAGAGATGAAGGAAAATATGGCTAAAGAGATAAAGGATATTAAGAAGATACTTGGTGGGCACAAGGAAGAATTTGAGAGCATACAAATAAAAAAAGAAGTTATGGGAATGAAATCACAACAGAAGAGATTAAAAATGCACTAGACACATATATCAGCAAATGTGAACAGGCAGAAGAAAGGATTAGTTAACTAGAAGAAAAGATGGTAGAAATCTTACAGACAGAAGAAGAGAGAGAAAGAAAAGAATGGAAAAAATTGAGCAGGATCTCAGGGAATTAAACAGTGGCCAAAAGCACACAAAGAAACATGTCATGGGTGTTTCAGAAGGAGAAAAGAAAGAAAAAGAGGCAGAAAGAATATCTGAGGAAATAATGGCCCAAAATTTCTCAACTCTTTTGAATGACTTGACTATTAAAATCCAAGAAGCGCAACATATTCCAAACAGAACAAATTCTAATAGATCTACTCCAAGACATATACTAATCAGAATGTCAAATGCCAAAGATAAATATAGAATTTTGAAAGCAGCAAAAGAAAAACAATTAATCATATACAAGTGATACTTAATAAAACTAAATGCTGATTTCTCATCAGAAACCATGGACGCAAGAAAGCAGTGGTATGATATAATTAAGGTACTCAAAGAGAAAACTGCCAGGCAAGAATTTTTTATCCAGTGAAACTGCCCTTCAAACTGAAGAAGAGTTTAAAATATTCAAAGATAAACAGAAATTGAGAGAGTTTGTTACCAGAAATCTACCCAACAAGAAATACTAAAGGGGAGTTCTGAGAAGTGAAAGGAAAATAGACAAGAAAGGCTTGAGGGGGAGTATGGAAATAAAGATTATCAATAGGGTAAACTAAAAGGTAAAAAAAAGAGAGACAAAAATAGGATAAGACAAATGAAAACAAAAGATTAAATAGTTAAAGTAAGTATGGCCTTCTAGAGTAATAATACTGGATGTTAACTGATTAAACTCCACAATCAAAAGACACAGATTGGCAGAATGGATAACAAGTATGATCTAATTATATACTATCTACAAGAGACTCACCTTAACCCCAAAAGCACAAATAGGTTGAAAGGAAAAGGTGGGAAAAAGGTATTCCACTCAAGCAGTAATCAAAAAAAGAAAAAGAAAAAAAAAAAGAACCAGGGAAGCTATAATAAAATAGAAAAAACATACTTTAAATGAAAAACTCTTACAAGAGACAAAGAAGAACACTATATATTAATAAAATGGGCATACATAAAGAATAAATAACAGTAGTAAATATTGATGCACCTAATCAACTATTTATGCTTGATTATACATAAATAATCATGTATTTATGCACCCAAAATACATGAGGTAAACATTGGCAAAACTGAAAGGAGAAATAGATACCACTGCAAAAATGACTGGAGAGTTCAATACACCACTCTCATCAATAAATGGAATGTCTAGACAGAGGATCAATAAGGAAACAGAAAACTGCAAAAAAAAAAATGGAAAAAATGAACTAAATCTACAGACATGTTTAGAACACTGCATCCCAGAACTGTGGGATATACATTCTTCTCAAGTGCTCATAGATCATCCTCCAGATAGACCACATATTGGTTACAAAACAGTTTCAATAAATTGTAAAAAATTATAATCACACAGGGCAGGCAACAGTGGCTCAGTGGCAGAGTTCTCGCCTGCCATGCCAGAGACTCAGGTTCAATTCCTAAAGCTTGCCCATGTGAAAAAAAAAAAGAAAATATTATAATCACACAAAATACTTTCTCTGATCATAATAGAATGAAGCTTGAAATCAATAACAGACAAATAACTGGAAACTTCACAAATATATGCAGGTTAAACAACACACATTTATACAATCAATACATCAAAGAAGAAATTCCAAGAATGAAATGAGAATGAGAGAAGTGAAAATGAGATGAATGAAAATGAGAACAGAACATATCATAACTTATGGAATGCAGCAAAGACAGTGCTGAGAGGGTAAATTTATAGCCTTAAGTGCCTACATTTAAAAAAAAAAGAGGAAAACTAAAATCAAGGACCTAACTGTACACCTGAAGGAACTAGGTGAAAAACAGCAAACTAATCCCAAAGCAAAAAGAAGGGAAGAAACTACAAAATTTAGAGTAGAAATAAATAAAATTGAAAATAAAAAGTGATTGGAATACACAAAATCAAAAGTTTGTTCTTTCAGAAGTCAATAAAATTGACAAACTATAGCTAGACTGACAAGATAAAAGAGAAGATGCAAATAAATAAAATCAGAAATGAGAAGGGAAACCTCAGTACTACAACACAGAGGTAAAAAGGATCATAAGAGACTACCAGGAACAAATGTATGGCAAAAAAACTAGAAATTTAGATGAAATAGAAAAATTCCTAGAAACATACAAAACAACCTAACCTGACTCTAGAAGAAATAGAAGACCTCAACAGACCAATTACAAATGAAGAGATTGGATCAGTCATCAAAAACCTTCCAACTAAAAGTCCAGGCTTCACAGGTGAATTCTACCAATTTTTTCAAAAGAGAGTAATGCCAATCCTGCTTAGGCTTTCCAAAAAAATTGAAGAGGATAGAACACTTCAACTCATTCTATGAAGCCAACAATACCCTAATGCTAAAGCCAAATAATGGCACTACAAGAAAAGAAAATTGCAGACCAATTATTCTAATTACTGTAGATGCCCAAATCCTCAACAACACACTTGCAAATTGAATCCACCAACACGTCAAAATGATTATACACTATGATAAAGTGGATTTTATCCCAGGCATGCAAGGGTGGTTCAACACAAGAAAATCAATTAGTATAATACATCACATTAACAAAGTGAAAGGGAAAAATATTTCAATTCTGACTGATGCAGAAAAGGCATTTGACAAATCCATCATCCTTTCTTGATAAAAGCTTTGAAAGATAGGAATAAAAGGACACTTCCAAACATGATTAAGTGCATATATGAGAAACAAAAAGCTAACATCATACTCAATGGGGAAAGACTGAAAGTTTTCCCTGTAATATCTGGAACAAAACAAAGATGCCCCCTGCCACCACTATTATTCAACAATTGGCTGGAAATTCTAGCTAGAGCAGATAGGAAAGTAAAAGAAAGAAAGGCATCCAAATGGGAAAGGAAGAAGTAAAAACTTTATTATCTGCAGATGACATGATCAAAGTCCTGAAAAATCTGCAACATAGCTATTAAAGCTCATAAACAGCAGAATGGCAGGATACAAGATACACAGGACAAAATCAGTAGCGTTTCCATACACTAATAATGAGCAATCTGAGGAGAAAATCAAGAAAAATTCCATTAACAATAGTGTCATGGTCAGGTTCATGTGTCAACTTGGCCAAGTTGTGGTACCTGTTTGTCTGTTTGGGTAAGTGCTGGCTTGTCTGTTGCATGGAGGACATTTCATGGAATTAGATCATGATCACGTCAACTGCATCCACAGCTGATTCCATTTGTAATCAGCCAAAGGGGAGTGTCTTCTGGAATGTTTAATCTAATCACAGGAAGCCTTTTAAGGAGGATTCAGAAAAGACAGATTCTATTCTTGCTTCTGCTGGTGAGCCTCTCCTGTGGAGTTTGTCCAGACCCTCTATCAGAGTTGTTGGCTTCACAGCCTGCCCTGCGGATTTTGGACTCTGCATTCCTGTGGTCACGTGAGACACTTTCATAAATTTTATATTTGAGAGTGTTCTCTGTTGGTTCTGTTTCTCTAGAGAACCCTAACTAATACAAATAGCAACTAAAAGAATCAAATAGCTAGGAATAAATTTAGCCAAGGATATAAAGGATGTGTACACAGAAATTTACAGAACATTGCTTAAAGCAATCACAGGAGATTTAAATAATGGAAGAACATTCTATGTTCAAAGATTGTAAGAATAAATATTATTAAGATGTCACTTCTTCTGAAATTGACTTACAGATTTGACACAATCCCAATAAAATTCCAACATCCTACTTTGCAAAGGTAAGTGGCCAAAACTATCTTGAAAAGGAAGAATGAAATTGGTGGGCCCATACTTCTTACTTTAAAGCATATTACAAAGCTATAATGGTCAAGACAGTCTGGTAATACATAAAGATAGATATATTGACAAATGAAATGGAATTGAAAGTTTAGAAATAGACTCTCACATCTATGGTCAACTGATACTTGACAAGGTTGCCCAGTCTACTCAACTGGGACAGAATAGTCTCAACAATAAATGGTGCTGGGAGAACTGGATATCCACCTCCAAAAGAATGAAACAGCACCCCTACTTCACATATTACACAAAAATTAAATGGGTCAAGAAACCAAATATAAAGTTTAGGACCAAAAAACTCCAAAAGGAAATGTAGGGAAGCACCCTTGAGATCTTATGGTAAACAGTGGCTTCTTAGACTTTACACTCAAAGCACACACAATGAAACAAAAAATAAATGGGACTTCCTCAAAATAAAAAACACTTCTATACTTCAAAATATTTAATCAAGAAAGTGGAAACAGAACCCATGCAATGGAAGAAAATATTTGGAAACCACATATCCAATAAGGATTTATAAGGAAATTCTACAATTCAACAATAAAAGGACAACCAATCCAATTTTAAAATGCACAAAAGATTAAATAGACATTGTTTCCAAAGAGGAAATATAAATGACAAAAAAAAAAGCACATGACAGAGTGTTCACCATCACTAGCTATTAGGGAAATGCAAATCAATACCATGGTGAAATATCATTTCCCACCTACTAAAATGGCCACTATTTAAAATGAAAAAGGCTACAGTGCTGGAGAGAATTGAACAAAGAGTAACATTCAGATGGTGTAACCGCTGGGTGAGACAGTTTTGGTGGTTCCTCAGGAAACTAAGTCTAGAATTTCCACATGATCCAACATTTCTGCTACTTGATATATATCCAGAAGAACTGAAAGCAGGGATGCAAGCAAACATTTGCACACTGATTTTCATAGTGGCATTATTCACAATTGCCAAAAGATGGAAGCAACCCAAGTGTCCATCAGCCATTGAATGGATAAACAAATTGTGGTGGGCAATGACTGTGCTGAATAGTATAAATGTAAGAATGTTCTTTCGTGAACTGTAATAAATGCATGCTAATAATAGGGTGGCATATGGGAAAAATACACCTAATTCAAAGTATCCACTATAGTTAACAATAATATTTTAGTATTCTCTAAGTACAAATTAATCTGTAGAAACAAAATTATATTAGTGATTATGTAGGGCTGAGGAAAGATAGAGGAATTGAGAGGTGACTATTAAAGGTATGGGGTTTTTCTTTTCAGAGTAAAATGTTCTAAAATTTATTGTGGTGATGAATGCATAGTTCTGTAATTGTACTAAAAGTCATTGATTGTACACCTTGAAAAAAAGAAACATTGTCTATGATAGATGGAACAAGAAATAAATATTTAAGAATATTGCTTGATGGCTTGCCAACCCCCATTCCAAAACCAAAGCCAGTCTTGCCAACTCTAAAGAACACCTGGGGCTTTATCTGAGATCTATAAATGTTCCATGCACTATGATTACTTTCCAGAAACATACAACCTCCAGATGGATTCCTAGGCCAGAGAAGACCTGAAACCCAGAGAAGCCAGCCTATCCTCCACATCAGCTAATTCCATCCTCCATCCCATATTATTGACAGCCCCTTCCAACATGAAAAAAGTAGAATGGACATAGCATAAATAGCTCTGAAGATTGGGAAAAAGATCAAAGGAGAAGGTGGAGTTATGCAGAAGATATGGTTTAACCAATAAGTATGATTGCTGAATCATCATATTGATATTTCTCTTAGTCTGCAGTATCTTAGAGCAGCTAGAAGTAAAAACCTAAAATTGTGGAATTGTAACCCATACCAAATTCTGAAAACTGTTCTATATCTAATTGTTGCAGTGTGCTTTAAAATTTATTGCTTTTTTGAATATATGTTATTTTTCACAATAAAAAAATTCTAAGTAAATAAATTAAACAAACAAATAAACAAACACAAAAAGAATGTTGCTTGAACTTTCAGAGGTAACCAGTGAAGGAAATGAGAATAACATGACCACAGTTGGAGAACAGTGATAAGGAAATGGAAGAAGAGTTTTTAAGAGAGCAAAATTTTCACCATCATCCCCTTACCTAGTAGGATGTCAATGGAATAAAATTCACAAATTGAAAAAATAAAATAACTATATAAGCACAGGTATGAGTTTGTTAATGCTGCTGGAATGCAATATACCAGAAATGGAATAGCTTTTAAAAAGCAAATGTATTACAAGTTTACAGTTCTAAAGCCATAAAAATGTCCAAACTAAGGCATCCAGAAAAAGATACATTGACTCAAAAAAAGGCTGATGGGTCCAGAACACCTCAGTCAGCTGGGAAGGCATGTGGCTGGCATCTGCTGGGGTCTCTGGCTCCTGGTTTCAAACAGCTTCCCCAGGGGTATGTACTTTCTGGATCTCCAAACAGCTGGGTCTCATGTTGGCTCTGTCAGTTCTGTTACTTCTGAGGTTTCTCCAAAATGTTTCTACTTTTAAAGAATCCAGTAAACTAATCAAGACCTGTCTTAAATAGGCAGAGTCATATATTCATCTAATTAAAAGGTCATGCCTACAAGGGAGTGGGTCAATCTCCATGGAAACAATCTAACCAAAGGTTTCCAAACCATTCTTGCCAACTGTAAAGAATTGGATCAGGATTAAAACAGAGACCCAGGTTCAATACCCAGAGCCTGCCCATGTGAAAAGAAACCAAGCAAAACAGAGCAAAAACAAACAAACAAAAAAACATATGAATTAATTGCCTTTACTTTAATTTTAGTTAGAACATAGAAAACTAAAGACATATAATTGTATTATTAGTTAAGGCTGCAATGGGGGAATTTACACAGTTTTCCAAGCTATTGGTCATTTCCTTTACTTCTTCATCTCCCAGATACCTAATCACCAAACTCTAACAACTCTACATCTTTTGATTCTCTCTAATCTGTACATTTCTAGTCAATCCCTTGCCTTGATTCAGAACCTCACCATCTCTCTTGGGAATTCCCAATCAATGATCTACCTCTCACAATCCTTGACCACTCCAATCAATGACCCAAAACTCAAAAACAGTCATTGCTTCAGAGCATAGACCTGATTATTTTTTTAAATCTTTAAATCTTTTTTTTTTGCTTAAGCACACCCAAGTTTATTTTTCTTATGGAATCAAAAAACCTTGGGGGCCATACAAAGTTGGTACAGCAGCTCAGTAATGTCATTCAATGCCCAGAGTACTTCTTTCATTCTCACTCTCTCTTTTATAACATTTTTAGTATGAATTGTCAATGTTAAAAATGTAAACCATGGGTGGGCCACGGTAGCTCAGCAGGTAGATTTCTCGCCTGCCATGCCACAGACCCAAGTTCAATTCTCGGTGCCTGCCCATGCAAAAAAAGAACCATATGGAAGTCGGTGTCTGTGAAGTCATTTGTGTACTCTCACTGCAGAGATGCAAGATCTAGTTCATTGCTGTATATGAGTACAGATTTTCTTCCTGGTTGTATGAGTTGGAGTTCGCTCTCTTTACCAGAGTCATAATAGTAAAATCATACTATATCCTTTTGTGTCTGGCTTATCTCACTCAGCATTATATTCTGTAGGTTCACCTATATTGTCAAATCCTTCAGGACCTCACTTCATCTTATTGCTGCATAATATTCCATTGTGTGTATATATCACATTTTGTTTATCCAGTCACCAGTTGATGGGCACTTGGATTGTTTCCATCTTTTAGCAATTATGAATAGTGTCACTATGAACATCAGTGTACAAATGTCTGTTCGCATCATTGCTTTCAGCTTTTCAGGGTATATACCTAATGTTGATATTACCAGGTCATAGGGCAACTTAATATATAGTTTTCTAAGGAACCATCAAACTGTCTTGCACAGTGGTTGTACATAATACATTTCCACCAGTAGTGAATAAGTGCTCCAATTTCTCCACATTCTCTCCAACATTTGTAGTTTCTGTTTGTTTAATAGCAGTCATTCTTATAGATGTGAGATGATATTTCATTGTAGTTTTTATTTGCATTTCTTTTACAACTAATAAAGATGAGCAGATCCTCATGTGCTTTTTAGCCAATTGTATTTGTGCTTCAGACCTAAATATAAGAGCTAATACTTTAAAACTCTTACAAGAAAACATAAAAAAAATAGGGAAATATCTTCAGAAACTTGTAATAAGCAACAAAATTTTAGATTTAATACCAAAAGCATAAGCAACAAAAGTTAAGAAAAGATTAATGAGACCTCATCAAAATTTAAAAACTTTTGTGCATGAAATAACATTAGTAAGAAAGTGAAAATACTACCTACAGAATGGGGAAAATGTTTGGAAGCCATTTATCTCATAAAGGTTTTATATCCAGATATACAAAGAACTCTTACAACTCAACAACAAGCAAACAAGAAAAACGACCCAATTTAAGGATTTGAACAGGTATTTCTCTAAAGATGATATTCAACTGACCAGTAAGAACATGAAAAGAAACAACGTCATTAGCCATCAGAGAAATACAAATTGAAAACCACAATAAGACACCACTTCACACCCACCTGGACGGAATTTTTGAATGTACTGAAAATAACAAGTGTTGGAAAGTATGTGGAGAAATAGGAACACTTATACATTGTTGGTGGAAATGTAAAATGTTGTAGCCACTATGGAAAACAGTTCGGCAGTTCTAAAGAAAATCAAGCAGAACTACTATATGACCACAATTCCAAAACTAGGCATATACCCCAAAGAATTGAAAGTGGGAATGTGAACAAAGAGTCATATACTAATGATCATCACATTGTTCACAACAGCCCAAATGTGGAAACAGCCCAAGTGTCCGTCAACAGGTGAATAAATGAACCAAATGTGGTTTACTCATACAATGGAATAGTATTCAGCCCTCTACAAAAGTGACATGCTGCTACAGGCTACAACACAAGTGACTTTGAAGACATCATGCTGAGTGAAACAAACCAGACACAAGGGGACAAATATTGTATGATTTTCTTATATGAAATACTTAAGAAAAGCAAATTCATAGAAACAGAAAGCAGAATAGTAGTTATTGAGGGTAGGGGACTATGGACAAATGAGTAGACGCTTTGGTTTCGGATGGTTAAAGAGTCTAAAAATAGATGACAGTGAAAGTTACACTGTTTAGTCAATGTCCTGAGCAGGAAAGAACTGTCCACTTAAAAAGGTAGAAATTATTTTTGTTATGTGTATTTTACTGCAATTAAAAATAAATTTTTACAGTATATTTTTGTACATCCAATACAGTCCATTATTTTAAAAAACACCTTGGAAGAACCTATGATGTAATTCTGTGTTGAAAAGTGAGCAAATCTTGAGTGCTGCTATATAAAAAATATTTCTGTGCTCTTCGTGTGTGTACCCAGTTTTAAAAACTTGCACACTTGCCATGCACACTTGTTCATAATTTCCTGTGAATTTAGTACTTAAATATTTCATTAAACGATAGATTCCTATGCAGAATCTTTATAAAGTCACATTTTTCTACAAAAATAAAGGGGGCTTTCCTGACCTTGACTAATGAAGCTCAAAAAGGATTCATGAAAAGATGAACTTATTTCTAAAATTTTTTAACCACAAAGCTCAATAACATTTATCAGAATACAAAAATATCTAGCACCAATAAAGTAAAATTCACAATGTCTCTCAGGCAGTAAAAACTAGCATGAAAGCACAGCCCATAATAAGGAGAAAAACAATCATTCAATAGAAACAGACTCAGATATGACACATATGAGGGAACTGTAGACAAGGACAGTAAAACAGTCACAATTATATTCTACATGTCCAAGAAAGAAGAGAAATGTTCAAACATGTAGAGACCTGGAATAAGCGAAAACTGTCCCTAATCAGGTTGATGTGAAAAATATAAACTTCAGATGAAAAATACATGGATAGGATTAAAGCATATTGGACACTTTAGAAAAATAAAACATTATACTTGAAGACATAGAAATAGAAATAACCCAAAAGTGAAACACCACAACTTTTAGAGACTAACAACAACAAAAAAAATGAGCAGTAGAACTCTGGGACATCTTAAAGAAAGCTAAAATATGTATAACTAGAGTTTCCAAAGGGGAAGGAAGGAAAAGAAAAAAATTTTTGATGAAATAATGATTAAAAAATCCAAATTAATGAAACCACTCATCAAAGAATACCAACAAACCCCAAGCCCAAGAAAATGAATGAAATATAACCATATGCACATCATAATCAAGTTGTTTGAAACACGCGACAAAGAAAAAAATCTTAAAAGCTCTCAGAGAAATAAGGCATTATTTATAGAGAAATAAATTTAGGAATAATAGCATACGTCTCACAGGAAAAAATGCATGACAGAAGATGGATGAGGCAATTGTTTTTTCTTTTTTTACAGTTTAGTACCTGGTTTTTACATGGAAGACTAAACTTGTGCATACAGCTAAATGTGTTTTTTACAAACTAAATCATAGATGCAGCATTTTAGGAATTTGCATATCTATGTCTTTACAGTATCGTTTGTTAATATTTTTTAAATTTCTATTAATAAAACCAATCAACATACAACATGAACATTCTTAACATATGAATATTCATACTTGGCATGTGCAATCAATGGTTCCCAATATCAACACATAGTTATATATTCATCACCATGATCATTCCACAGAATATTTATATCACTCCAGAAAAAGAAATAAAAAGAAAAAACTCATGCATATCATACCCCTAACCCCCTCCCATTTACCACTAGTATTTTCCTCTAACCAATTTATTTTAATATTTAATATTTGGGGTGAGGCAATGTTTTTAAATTACTAAAAGAAAAAAATTCAACCTAGAATACTCTACCCAGTAAAATATCTTCCAAAGCTAAAGATTTTCGAATATACAAATCCTCATCAACATCAAATCTGTATTAGAGAAATGTTAAATGTAAAATGTTAAATGTAAAACTGAAAATGGAATTTCATAAAGGAATGACCAGCAGTAGAAATTGCAACTATAAGGATAAATACAAAAACTATTTCCCTTAAATATGAACTATCATAGACAAATAACCAGCTGTTAAAAGTAGGCATAAATACAAGGAAAAACTATAATACAAGCAATAACATACTTGAATCTCAAAATAGTTATGTTAAGTAAAATAAGTCAGACCCTCCCTACAAAAAAGTAGAAACTGAATGAGTCCATGCATTTCAATGTAAATTTAAATTTTAAAATGCAAATTTTCTAGAAGGGGTAGGGTAGGATAGGATAGAAGAGATTACCATTGGGCATAAGGGTAGTTTTGAGAGTCATGGATATGATAATTACTTGAATTGTGGTCATTGTTATATTACATATTACACTTTAAATATGTGCAGGATAAACACAGGGCTAGAAAAAACAAAGCATTGTGAAAGCATATCTTCACAATATGTTACAGGTAAGCAAGAAGCAAAAAGAGCACTGAAATCAAATATACACTGCCCCTTAGACTTTAAGCAGGAAAAATGTTTACTTAAAAGAAAATCTTGTAGCACTAAAGGATCTTTTTAGACAGGATATGTGAGAAAAATGGTCTTGAAAAGAAGGAGTTGGAGCTGGAAGAAGTCAAAAGGGTTGAGGTTAAAATAGAAAACACATCAATAAGCCACTTCTCATTTCTAATCCAGCATACTGGACTGAAGACAACAGCTGGACAGAAGTGAGATAAAGAAAGAATGAAGACGGGATTCATTGGGGTCCCTGTGACTTGAAGGAATTTTCTGTGTGCTATATGGGCCACTGGAACATGAAAGAAAATAAACTCCAAGGACAAAGAAAATACATTAATTTGTGGGAGTGTGCTTTCACAATTGGATGTGCAACAAAATTTAATCAAATTAAGTTTTAAAAATTTATTTTGAATTTACAAATTTTAATTTAAAAAATATGTAAACAGCATAGATCAATGTCATGTAATTGTTTCATTAATGTGATTCTTGTATCCCCAACTGGATTTTCAGCTACTCTTAGTCAAATACAGTTTCTAGTTCTTAAGTTGTCAAGTATTTGTGGCTGACACAATTGTCTTGAGCGATGAGGTCAGTCTGAGATCAATGGTCTCACTATCTCCAGTCAGAGAAACTCTTGCAATCACTTTACATAAAGATAAAAGAAGGAGACAATGACAGCCACGCAGGGGACACAGTTTTGGGTAACAGAAGACCAGGGTCCAATGCCACTAGAGTGTTTAGCAGCAGAGATACCTGAATGATCAGTTCTGGTCCCTGCAGAAGACAGATAGCTCAGGACACTTCAATGAAAGGTGACTCAGGCTGTGAGGTAAGGGAAAATAGGGATGTTGAGGCATTCTATGACTAGCAACTTGTGGATATCATTACCTGGAGGAGTAAGGGAGGAATTTCTGGTCAGGGCACATTGCAAGTGGGAGTCATCAAGGAGGAGCTGCCTGATGAGAGTTGAAGTTGTGGAGAGAAGGACCCACCACAGAAACACAGTAAAGAGTAGGCAGCAAGGTCAAATAAATAACTCAGACTTTTCCCTGCCATCCATTCTCCAGCCAATGCCTTCCACTAACCAAGTGAACAAGAATTGGTAAACGTGGTTGCTCAAGTGACTTAGTCCATACAGACAAGCCTCAAGGGGCACAAAGCAAGATAGAGAAGGACAGGGAATGGATGAAGCAACTGGAAGCAAAAAATCAAGCACGTACTTGGAATTCGTCTTAATGTCTCTGTACCTGGATTTTTTCCATTTGTGGAAAGTAGATTATAACATATATCTCATAGGCTTCTTCTAAAGGGTGAATGAGATAGTCCACGTAGGGCACTTAGCACAGGACAGGTCTCACTCTGTGAGACATAATATGCAGCATATTTTAGTTTCCTTTCTTTTCATACACGAGCAAGGAGAGATGGTCACACAGTAGGGATTTAAAGCTCAGAAGCAAAGCTGCCTAAAGATGCAGAGTGCATGGGATCTGAGAGGACTTTCCTCAGGTCTGAGACCACAAGCAAGGGAGGGTGTGGTGAACCTCAGGCAAAACGGTAAGCAGGAAGCAACTTATACCCAGGGCACTCTGGCGTGCAGTCTAAAACTTACAGTAACTGTTCTAGTTTGCTAGCTGCCTAAATGCATTATACCAGAAACAGAATGGCTTTTAAAAAGGGGACTTAATAAGTTGCTAGTTTACAGTTCTAAGGCCAAGAAAATGTCCCAATTAAAGCAAGTCTATAGAAATGTCTAATCTAACCCATCTAGGAAAAGATACCTTGGTTCAAGAAAGCCAGTGACATTCAATGTTTCTCTCACAGCTGGAAGGGCACATGGCGAACATGGCAGCGTCTGCTGGTTTTCTCAGGGCTCTACAAAAAAGGGACTCTCCAAAATGCTTCCTTTTAAAGGATTAATGGGTAGAGTCACAATTCCATGGAAGCTATCTGATCCAAAGTTACCACCCACAATTGGGTGGGTGACATCTCCATGGAAACAATCAAAATGCTCCCATCCAGCAATATTGAATGAGGATTAAATGACATGGCTTTTCTGGTGTCCACCAGATTCAAACTGGCATAGTAACCAAAATATCTCTCCAATGATTTCCTCTCTAAAATAGCAATGTGAGACATTTCATAAGAGCGATGACTAAGTCATCCTAAATAAAAATGTTTTCAAGTGCGGATAATAATATTTATATATTTGTGTAATTAGCATGACTGGTATGTGTCTTAGAGTGTGTTCAAACTGTAAACAAGTATAACAGGGAGAAGATCAGGGCTTCACATTTGGCAATTGTAATTAAAGTCATGTTTTGTTGGTATTTAATGTCTCCTTTAGTGCAATGGGAATTAGATTTGTGGGTTGCCTGCAAACCACTACAATATATTGCTCAAGAGAGAGAGAAAGCACATTTTGCTCTGGTATATTTACACTGTCTTCTGGCAGAAAGAAGGTATTGAAAAAATTAAGAAAAATAATTCCTTCTCCCATTGGGGTTCACAGGTTTCTTTGGTGAAACTCCACATTTCCATGTCAGAGCTATCTGTGTGTTTCATACTCATGAACTATGATTTCACAAGATACAAGTGGTTAATTCAGCTAACTGATGCTCTCAGTTAGAATGAGGTTATGTCTCTCAGAAAATCTCAGTGGCTTTTAGTTCCACTTTTATTAAGTCCACATTTCTCTGCTGGTTTAAATTCCTCAAGAACCTGCTTTGACAATAAATTCATTCATTCATTCATTCATTCATCAATTCATTCATAAAGATTTCCTGGATGAGTTTTGTACCTGGCACCCAAAGATGAAGAGGACATCATCATTGATCTTGAGAAGCTCTTAGTTGTGTGGGAAAATCAGTCATGTAAGCCAAGCAAGTCAAATGGTTAGAACCTGTTTTGGAATGAATCATGTGCCCCACAAAGTCCAGTGGATGTTGTATTAGTTCATTAAGTTGCTGGAATGCAATATACCAGAAATATAATGGCTTTTAAAAAAGGAATTTAATAAGTTAAAGTTGATAGTTCTAGGACTGTGAAAATTCCAAATTAAGGCACCAACAAGAGGCTACCTTCACTCAAGAAAGGTTGAGTCTGTTTGGAACACCCGTATCAACTGGGAAGGCGTGTGGCTGGTGTCTTCTGGTCCTTGTTCCCAATTCTGTCGCTTCCAGTTTCTGATGCCAGTGGTTTTCTGTCTGAATATGTGTGGGTCTTCACGTAACTCCTCTGGGACACAACTCTGGGTTCTGGCTTGCTTACCATCTCATGGAAAGGCACTTGGTGACTTCTGTGGGCTCTGCCTGTGTCTGTGTCAGCTGGGGAGCAACAATTCTTCAGGCACCTACATCTGTGCAAGCTCTGAGCTGGGCATGTCACATCTCCATGCAGATAATCTAATAAAACATTTCCACCCTACAATATTGAATCAGAATTAAAAGAAACAGCCATCCCCATTATACTGAGTCAGGATTAAAACGTGTCTTTTCTAGGGTACATAATAGATTCAAACCGGCACAGGCTCTTTGAAGATATTACTATTTAAGACGCGGACAAACAGAATCAGGACAGCTCTTAATTGACTGGAGTCTTTTTAAAGAAGGGAAATTTGCCAGAAGGAGGAGGAGACAGGAGTCAGAAGGAGGGGGAAGGCCATGTGACACAGGCAGAGATTCAGTTACGGTTTGCTGGCAAGCCACTATCAGAATCTTACAGACTGTGGGAGAAAGCATGACGTCCAAACACCTTCATTTTGGCTTCCTGGCCTCCAAAACTACAAGACAAAACATACTTGTTGTTTAAGCCAGCCACTGTATGGTATTTGTTTTAGCAGTCCTGATAAGCTGAGACAGGGCCCCATCTAGCAAAGTTCTGAGGATAAAGGAAGAAGTCAGTTTTACTGAGGATGGGCTGAAGTGCTACCCACCACACACCATCCTCACCAGCCCACCCATTCACAAAGATGCCACCTCTGATTGCTCCCTGCATCTGACCAAGCACTGGCTGGAAACACAGCCAGAGAGAACCTGCATGTCCCTCTGGCAGTTCTGGGAGGACCATGTGGGAAAAAATACGAAAACCTCCCAACAGAGCCAGAAAATTGCAACAAGCTAAACTTCAAGGGAATGAGGAAAAGGAGAAAGAGGGCAGCAAGAGGGAGGAAAAGGAAAAGGAAGGAAAAAATCTATTGTTGGTCCTGCTGCTCTCAGTTTATCATCCCTGACTGGCCAGGAATGAGCTGGGTTAGGAGACAGTCATGTGAGCTTTTGTTTGGTTTACAGTGCCTCCTCTCCACGCAACTTCCTTATGCAGAGATAAAATGAGTTTCCTCTTGGGATAGATTATAACATAGAAAAGACCGAAATAGTGATGAAAAAAGTTATTTTCTTCACAAAAAGAGCAAAATAGCCATCACTATAATGTGCCCAGTGTGTTCTTGAGCACTTTATTCTTTGAATTAGTGGTTTTACTTAATGGACTTGCCTCAGTGATTTCTGTGAACTTGGAAATAGTATAAATTCAATTAAGCAAGCTTTTAAGGAAGAACTATATAACCCAGGCACTGTTCCAAGAATCGGGCTCCATTCTAAATGCTGCATACCCTTGTTAAACGTAACCCCTGGCCTCAAGGAGCTTCCAGTTCAGGAGAGAGAAATCAGGCATGATGAATAAATTATGTCACAATGTAATCAATGTGATGATAAAAGCTTATAAACAGACAGCATTGTAGAAAAGAGAGGACTGAACCTCTCAAGAGAGGTGAATTGGAGATGGTTTTCTAAAGGAAAGATCCAACTGAGTTTGCTTTAAAGAGTGAATGGGACTATTCCGGGGGATTTAAAGGTAGGAAAAGAATTTCAGAAAGGGAAGCCAATGCAAAAAAAACAAAAAAAAATGTGAAGTTTAGAAATAGGAAGGTGAACCCAGGGATCTGGGAGCAATTTGTGTGTATAGATGATCATGTTTCTGGAGCAGTTGACCAAAGGGGAAGGTAGCACAAAGATAAAGGGTCCTGGGTGCCATGCTGAGACACTTGAACTTGACCCAGCAGTGATGAGACACCACCAGAAAGCTCTAACCAGGAGTGGGATATGGTCATTCATGGGTTATGTGTGGCAAATCCCTCTGGCCTTTGAATGGATGCATGGAAAGGGCCAGACCTACAGGTACAGACTAATTAGGACCCTGTAGGGGGAGTCCAGCCAAGACCATGTGTGGGCTCAGTAGTGACAGGACAGGAAGTAGGAGGAGCATTTATGAAGTATTTGGAAGATAAAATGGACCAGACCAGATGACAGAAGCAAGAGCTGGAAGACATACTCAGTGAAGACTTCCAGGTCTATAGCCTCAGGGCCTGGTTGGGTCTTGGCACTACCCTCTGAGATAGAGCTAGAATCTCACTAGAACATTTTCTGTCGGAATCCCATTATGTTGTGGTGGGCTCTTCTCAGGAACAGCTTTCATGGGTCACCCAAAAACTCTCAATCAGGCAGTATATTTAGCCAGGTCATGCATATTCCTAAGAGACCTACAACTCCACCCACCCCCACCTCCTGATGCCTTTCTTCAGATAAGAGGTGGCATTCCTGGGTTTACCAGGAGGTGGCCTGACAACTTCACTCATCATTTAAATACTTGTGGTTGATTGCCAATGTAAATAAGTTTGTAACCTTTCCAGTGGATGAAAAGACATCTGTTTTGCTCTGTGCTTAACATCTGGCTATTCCAACAAAGCATATAATTATATTTAATGGATGAGAAGTATCTGATGGATTACAGCCAAGTATTTGAATAAGACAGTAAAGCATAAAGGCAATTTACAGAGATTTTCCCAATAGGATTCTAAGGCCAGGAGGGAACGTGCTCTTTTGTCCAGGTGTACTGTATAGTATTCACACCATGTTCAGTACAAACAGTTATGCTGAAGTGCACAGCATGTTAGGTCTTGAAACCACTGCTCTCCATCCTCCAGGGTATAAATACAGGCAAGTCAACAGGCATCAACAGTGTGAAAAAAGAGAAGAGAAGAATATAAACCAGGGGATCTCAGAATGCCCAACAGGGCTGCTCAAATGCGCCTGAGGAGGGAGAGCATCAGATGAGGTTAGAGGGAAGAGCAAGAAAGTAGGAGGGGAAATTTCACATAAAGGTAAGACCACAAGGAAATGTAAAGAGACCTGAAGCAGCATGATGCTTTAGAGGGCTCTAAATAGTTCCTCAAAGCAGAGCGAGTGTGCCCCCAGGGCAAGGCCATGGAAGAAGCAGAAGATTGGCTGAAGTCAAAGCCTTCAAGCCCAGTGAAGGCTCTTGAATAATGTACTGCAAGGCCAGATCCCAAGGAAGGATGCTCAACAGAGTACCAACATGGTCAAGTTTGCTTTCACCAAGATTTCCCAGCAGATTAGAGGAGGCAAGCAGGGAGACCAGGAGACTGTCAGAAGAAAGAGAATCTCAAATAACCCAGAGGACAAGTGCTAAGATGGAAAAGAGCCAGTGACTTGTGAGAGGCAGCAACAGGACTGATGATGTTGTGTGACCTTGGGAAAGTTACATAACTGTTCTGAGCCTCCGTTTCCTCATCAGCAAAATGGAAGTCTAACCCATAGATATTTTTGTGTTAGGCTCGCTGAATGGTAGTCATGCTTACTCTTGGTTTAGTACATGACAGCAAGTTTGGCCTTAAAAGCAGCCATACGTCACACGTACTGCACATATTACTGCTGTTTACTGTATTGCCAAACACAGCCGCCTTCACTTCCCTCACACTGATAATGGTTGTCCACAGATCCTTGTGAAAGACCCTCTCTCACACCATTTCTGATGGTCCCACCCTGATAATGGCAGTTCCCCCAAGAAGGATGCTATTCCCTGTTGCCACTTTGGCTGCCAATCTTCAGTGTTAGAGTGGTCCTGATGCAAAAGCTTAGAGAATATTCTTCTCCCCAACATCCTGCTGCCCTTGATCACCTGGCCCTGGAGCATCCTTCATCTTCTGCAAACCACTGTTTGAAAAGAACATACCTATCTCCACAAAAACCAGGCTCTGCTTATGTGAAGCAACTTTGTAGGGATTTCCTGGAAAACCTTGGGAAGATTTTTTTAAGGTGGTTTGACTAGAGGGCTAATGGGCAAAAACAGCAGTGCTGTGCTGTTGATAAAAATGCAAATCCATTTGTATACAAAGAATCCATGTCTTACAAAGTTTTAGGGGACATAATCATTCATACCAACACAGCTGTTCCAGTTGTTTATAGCCAGCATCCATTCTGATCAGTAAGTACTCATACTGTAATGATTGCCAAATATTTTTAACATCACCCCTACTTCCTAATTTTATGTTTTGATAATTTTATGTGTATGTCTTAGTGGCAAAAATACTTTGAGTTCTTGGAATCTGTGCTGGTTTGAAAGGCTGTATATACCCTAGAAAAGCCATGTTTTAATCCTAATCCCATTTTGTAAAGGCAGCTGTTTCTTCTAATCCCTGTTCAGTATTGCAACTGAAACTGTAATTAGATCATCTCCCTGGAGATGTAATTTAATCTAGAGTGGTTGTTAAACTGGTTTAGCTGGAGGCATGCCTCCACCCATTTGGGTGGGTCTTGATTAGTTTCTGAAGTTCTATAAAAGAGGAAACATTTTGGAGAATGAGACAGATTCAGAGGGAGCAGAGAATGCTGCAGCACCATGAAGCAGAGAGTCCATCAGCTAGTGCTTTGGAGATGAAGAAGGAAAACGCCTCCCGGGGAGCTTCGTGAAATAGGAAACCAAGAGAGAAAGCTAGCAGATGATGCTGTGCTTGCCATGTGCCCTTCCAGCTGAGGAAGAACCATGACTGTGTTCGCCATGTGCCTTCTCACTTAAGAGAGAATCCCTGAACTTTGTCAGCCTTCTTGAACCAAGGTTATCTTTCCCTGGATGCCTTTGATTGAACATTTCTATAGACTTGTTTTAATTGAACATTTTCTCAGCCTTTACAGTTTAGAACTGTAAACTAGCAACTCATTAAATTCTCCTTTTGAAAAGCCAAAAAAAAAAAAAAAGCAGCCACATGGAGAAAATCATAGGAAGTGCAATGTCTGGTTCTTAAGGACTTTTTAATGCATACAAAATATCAAGTAACACAGTGATTCAGAAATCAAGAATTATACCCTGTGGTACAAACTAAGATGCAACTAGAAAGCTAAAGGCAGTAAGTCATGGTGATGGAGAGCTACTGACCTTGGGGTTTTGACAGTCTGGGATTGCACCCTTGTGCTGCTGCATGAAGACTGTGCCACCTGCCCCAGTTACATCCCCCTGAACCCTCATTTCCTAATTTTAAAAAAGGACATTGTTCTTGGAATGAGATGACATGTGGGAAGCACTTAACATGGGCCCTGACACCTAACAAATGCTGAGTGACCGATCTGTTTAGAATTCATTCTCACTGGCCTCCACTCCCAACTGCTGCCCAGACTCTGCCGCCCTTGTTACTCTGTTCTCCTTCCTATTATTGCATCACAGAGTATTTGTCAACTTATAATATACCATATATCTCATTTAAATGTAATCATTATTCTTTTTTATTATATTCTGCCCCATCCCCTAACCCTCATGTCCCCTCAGTCTATCCCAAAATATAAACTCCACAAAAGCAGGAGCCTTTGTTATATTCACAGGGTAGCCCCTAGCCCATACTAAATGCTCAATAAATATTTACTGGAAAATGACCAAATGTTTTTATTAGCACTGGCACTCTTTGTATTAGTGTTTGTATTACTAAGTCCTAATACTTAAATTTCCCTTCTCTCTGGGTTGATACAGAGTTCATCTAAGTGCAACTGATGCTTGAGGATACTGTTTCTTCCCTGTTCCTTTGAGTGGGGAGGAGCATTTGCTAAGCCTTAGAGTGAGCACACTGTGGTTGAGTATGCTGAATTTTCTTATTTGTTCTGTCCTCATTCCCCAGTCTGTCCTCTGACCTTATCTACCTGCTCCATGCCCTTGAGCACTGACATCTATGAACAGCCTCACCCAGGCTCATGTTTCCTCAGGGCTTCCCTCAAATTTGCCCAATGGGAAGAGCCAGCAGGTGATCAGAGAACTGAGGCAGGAATGATCCCTGTTATTTCTCTGTCCTGGCACTGGGATTGTGACAGCGTCAGCTTCCCAGCTCACTGCCTTCCCCATGGCTCCACCTCTGTTATGGTTAAACTGTGACCCCCACAAGGACATGTGCATGTCCTAATCCCTGGTCCAGTAGATTTGCACGTAGGGCCTTTGAAATATTCATTGTTAAGATGAGGCTAAACAGAATCAAAATGGTCCTTAATCCAGTATGACTAGAATCCTTATAAGCAGAGAAAATCTATTCCAAGGCACAAACATCAAAATAGGACACAGAAGAAAGAGATGGCCGCGTGATGGAGGCAGAGACTGAGTTATGGCAAAGTGGAAATGTCTTCCCTCAGTATGATGATGTCTGGGGTTGAGGCTCAGAAAACTCAACAGCTGGAGTTAGAATTATTGGGAGGCATTTTCCCTCAAATGTCAGGAGGTTGAGGCTGTGTCCTGGCTAGGGCCTTGGCCAGGGTGGACTAGAACACCGCCGTGAGGCTTCTGCATGTGACCTGTCTTTCTCACTGCGTGGTGGCCTCAGAGAAGTAGAAGTTCTCAAATGGTGGCTCAGTACTCCAAGCATTCCCACCAATGAGGCAGAAACCTCAAAAGCCAAACAGCAGATTGCATTAGTAATGGTTTAAAATACCCGCAAAAGAAACCAATAAAAAATCTTCACAGGCGAATCACACCAAACATTTAAACAAAAATTAATGTAAACTTCGTAAACTCTTCCCAAAAATACAGGAAAACAACGCACTTTTCTACTCATGGTATGAGGATAGTATTACCTTTTACAAACCCATAAAAAGTGATTACAGAAAGCATATATATAGGAACATATAAAAAGGATTATATATCATGGCCAAGTGGGATTTATCCCAGCATGCAAGGTTGGTTTAATAGCTAAAAACATATTGATGTAATACACCATTTCAATAGAATAAAGGACAAAAACTGTATGCTCAACTCAACAGATGAAGTAAAAGTATTCAGCAAGGGTGGGCATAGTGGCTCAGCAGGCAGAGTTCTTGCCTGCAATGCCGGAGACCCGGGTTCAATTCCCAGTGTCTGCCCATGGGGAAAAAAAGGCATTCAGCAAAACACAACAGCCCTTCCCAATAAGAATATTCAACAGACTAGAATAGATGGGAACTTCCTCAACCTGATATAGGGCTTCTATGAAAAACCCAAAGCTAACATCATACTTAGTAGTAAAAGACTCAATGTTTTTCCCCAAAGGTCAGGAAAAAGTTAAGGCAGTTTTACTTTTTCCCTTTGACTCAACATCATATTGGAGATTCTGGTCAAGGAAATTAGGCAAGAATTTGAAAAAAACAACCATAATGGAAGAAGGAAGTAAAATTAACTCTATTTGCAGATGACATGGTCTTGTATATACAAAATCCTAAGGGATCCACTAAAAAACTTGGACCAGTAAGTTCAGCAAGGTTGCAAGAGACAAGATCAATGTACAAAAATCAATTTGTATATACTCTCGATGAACAGTTTTGAAATTTAAATTGAGAAAACAATTCCATTCACAATGGTCTCAAAATAATAAAATTTTAAGAAATAAATTTAATCAAGGAGGTACAAGACATATACTTAAAATGATAAAACATTGATGAAGGAAATTAAATTCCAAATTCTAAAAATGTGGGAAAAAGTGCCAGGTTTGTGCATTAGAAGATTTAAGGTTGTTAACATAGCAATAATCTCCAAAGTAATCTACAGATTCAATGCTATCCCTATCAAAATCCCAATGATGCTCTTTTCAGAAATGTAAAATCTGACCCTAAATTTCATATGCAGTTGTAAGGGACCCTGAAGGGTCAAAACAATCTAAAAGAACAAAGAACAATCTAAAAGAACAATCTAAAAGAACAAAGTTGGAAGACACACAATACCCAATTTCAAAACTCACTATAAACCTATAATAATAAAGACAGGGTGGCATTGGCTTAAGAATAGAAATATAGATTAATGGGATAGAAATGACAGTCCAGAGATAAACCTTAATATTTATGGTCAATTTATTTTCAACAAGAAGGCCAAGACAATTCAGTAGGAAAAGAACAGTCTTTTCAACAAGTGCTGATAAATCTGAATATAGACATACAGAAGAATGAAATTGTACCCTTCCTTTACATCATGCACAAAAATTGACACAAAACAATCATAGACCTAAAAGAGCTAAAACCTAAAACCTCTTAAAAGAAAATGTAGGAATAAACCCTCATGACACTACTGGTTAGGCAAAACCTTCCTATATATGACAACATAATCATAAAAGGCAAGAGAAAAAATGAATAAATTGGACTTAATCAGAATTAAAAGCTCTTATACTACAGAAGACACCATCAAGAAAATGCAAAAGACAACTCAAAGAATGCAAGAAATATTTACAAGCAATATGCCTTCTGGGACATGTATCTAGAATATATAAAAAATACTTCCATGTTTATATGTTAAGAATGTTTATGTTTGTATATTGTTTCATCAATAAAAATATTTTTAAAAATTACTTCCAACTCAAAAATGAAGAGTGTACCCCAAAAAATATGGAGCAAAGAATGTCAATAGACAAATGAGATATACAAATGTCCATTAAGTATATGAAAATTACCTAATATTATTTTTCATTGGGGAAATGCAAATCTAAACCATTTCACACCCACTAGGATGGCTATAATAAAAGACAAAACAAGGTGCCTGCCCATGCAGAAAAAAGACAGAACATCATTTTGAGTAAAATAAGCCAGACACAAACGGACAAATATTGTATGATCTAACTGATCTGAAGCAAAAAGAATAAGCATGCTGCAATAACAGAATACTCACATGGAAAAAGAATGAAATGTGAACTCTATCATACAGCATACCAAAAAAAATAAATAAGCAAACACATGAAGTCAGAATTTAGACTATAGGTCACTAAGGGGCAGGGTGGGGATAAAGAATAGGAAATTAAGGCTTAAAATGTACAGTGTTCCTATTTTGGAATATTGGAAATGTTTTGGTAATGGATGATGGTAGTGGAAGCACAACATTCTGAACACAGTTAACAGCACTGAAGTATATATCTGAATTTGATTAAAAGGGAAAAAGCTAGATTGTTTATGTGGTAACAGGAAAAAATTCTTTTGAAGAAAACTGTTGAACTACACCCCGCAAACAGTGAATGCTAAATTAAATCTTGGACTTTAATCAATAGTTCAATTATAAAAATGTGCTATCATCAATTGTAACAGATGCTACCTATCAATGCAAGGTGTTGGTCATAGGGTGGTGGTTGGGAATTCTGTATTTTATGCATTATTATTCTGTAAATTCACAATTCTCTAATAAAGAAAAAAATTAAATGAAAATAAAACAGACAATAGCAAGGTTGGCAAGGATGGGGAAAAATTGGAACCCTCTTACATTGCTGGTGGAAATGTAAAGTGGTGCAACCATTATGGAAAACAGTCTAATAATCCAAAAAAATGTTAGCATAAAGTTAACAGCAAATGACCCAGGAATTCAACTCCTAGGTACATACCCAAGAGAAATGAAATCATATCCCTACACACACAAAAAAAACTTGTACGCAGGTGTTCATAGCAGCATTATTCATAATAGCCAAAAAATAGGAACAACCCAAATGTCCATCAACTGCCGAATGGCTAAACAAAATGTGGCATATCTATATAATGGAATATTATTCAGCAATAAAAAGGAATGCAGTCCTGATACATCCTACTAAATGGATGGGCTGTGAAAATGTCATGCCAAGTGAAAGAAACCAGACACAGAGACCATATATCTATGATTACATTTATATGAAACAATTTGAATACAAAAATTTGTAGAGACAAAAAATAGATTAGTTTTTGCCTAAGGTTGGATGGTGATGTGGTAATGTGGCATGAGGGGGATTGGGGAGTAACTGATAATAATTACATGATTTCTTTTTGGAGTGTTGAAACATCCTGAGTTCGATTGTGGTGATAGTCATACACTAAAAATCATGGAATTGTACATTTTAACGGAGTGAATTATACGACATGAATTATATCTCAAAGAAAGCTGTTATATTGAAAACAAAAAAAAAATCCAAAAATTCTTGACTAAATTAAACAGTTTTTGTTTTTTGAAATTTTTACATTGATTTTGACTGAGAAAGCCTCTCCTCCATCAGAAGCAAACTTTTCCGACTGAGGGGTGCAAATACTGGTAGCTGTGCACATTAGAAACTTGGGGGGAATAGGCATAGTTTTTAAATTAAAGGTTTATGTTATTGTGTTAAAATCTCACCTGTTGCCTTTCCCTCCTAAACATGCCCAAGTTGCTTCTGGCTCTGCTTAAGGAACATCTGCACTATATAGCTGGTAGAGGTTCAGGTCTTCTTCAATGTGGGAAACCCCTCTGGAACACAAATATGTATCCAAGACTTCCAGATGTGGATAAACTTGTGGACATCTGGATACCAAAGGAACCTACTTGGCCAAGAGATCTGAGCAAGCCTCTCAAATTCTCGGAGGTGCTTCCATTCCTTCTTTCAATCATTACAAATGCTACATCCTGGTCTAGTAACTTCACGAGACCACTGTGAAAAGCCAAATCTAAGTGCATGAAAGTGATTTGAACACTTATACTGCTTTGCAAGGGCATACCAAGCTGTGGGCAATCATGCCAAATTTCTCATTTGACAGGTGAGGGCCTGAGGCTTGGGGATATGTTATTGTACTGCAGGGTGGCAGAGTTGGGTCTAGAATCTGGGTGCACCATTCAGACTGTTCAGAAAGCCACATTCTTCTCCCACGAAATTACAGGAACTGATTTCCTTTGGAGTCCATACTTGTGGTTTCATAAACTGATTAGGTTTCCACATCTAGTACTGTAAAATATTGAACATATCCTTGAAAGGCTTATTCTGGGTCAGAAATTCTTTTTATTTGACTGATTGAAAAAGATTAAGTATTTTAAGTAACCATGATATTGACTGTTCAATTATCAATGGACAGATTATTTTTTAACACTTCTATTTTTGTATATGATCCTTAGGATGGAAACAAAAGTTCAGAGGTCAGGATTGAAATTAATAATCGATGTGGTAAGAGCTTTGTGATTCTGAAACTTGGGATAAATATGCTACTTTAAAGGTCAAATCTGCTGTCTTTATACCTATGGGACAATGTATTATACATTAATTGCTTAAAACAATCTATTTTAATTAGGAAAAGTCTTCAAGTATAAAAGACTTCCTCAACTATGAGCGTTTGTAGATTTTTAGTGTGGGCATTTAAGCCAAAATTCAGAAATGTGTTTGGTTAAAATTGTTGGACTCCAAACTGGCTGATCCATACGAGTCAGATCAAAAGAAACCAGGTCAAATTTCAGCTTTCATCTTTGTAAAAAAAGAAAAAGAAAACTTTAAGCAAGTGAACTGAATGTCTAATACTCAACTAACTCCCCAACACAAACACACATACACATTCCCTGAAAGCACTGTCACCTCCCTCTAGTTCACCTAGCATTCTTCTTCTGGAATGCACCTTCTACCACAAACACACTGACATAGTTCATTTCTTCACTGGCTTATTCTTTATGTGCCAGGGATATGCTAGTCCCAATATCCAGTTATACTCCTAGACCTCAGTTGCATGCTACTTTCTTTGAGAAGTGACCTCTGATCTCCCTGTTCCTTGCTTCCTCTACCCCTACCCCAGCCCCACAAGTAAAATAAAAATCATCATTCTGAATTTCTCTTGACATTGCACGTCTTACACTGTATTGTGCTTATCTCTTTGTCGCCTCCTTTTGGAGGTGAGCTTCATGAAGACAGGGATCCTGTTTAGACCATGTTTATGTGGGAGGCACTAGAAAGCCTCTAGCACAGGGTCTTACATGGAGTGGAGCCTCCCTAGTTATCTCTAATGCAGTTTTATTGAGATATATTCACACATCATAAAATTCGCCCAAAGTACATAATCAGTGGTTCACAGGATCATCATATAGTTCTGCATTCATCACCACAGTCAATTTTAGAACAATTTCCTTATTCCAAAAAAAAAAGAAAACCCAAAACATCCCATACGCTTATACTCTGCTCCATTATTATCTTTTTGTCTTTATTTTATTACTCATCTATTCATGCAACAGATAAAGGGAGTGTTGGTCACAGGTTTTTACAATCACACAGTTGCATGAATAAAAGCTGTATAGTTATATAATCATTACCAAAGATCAAGACTACTGGAATACAGTTCAATTTCAGATACTTCTAGGTATTTTAATACATGAGAAACTAAAATGAAACATCTATATAATGAGTCAGTCATAATCATTTATAAAATCCTAAGTTCTCAGTTACACCTCCTACCTCTTATTTGCTCATTCATTCAATCTTTAGGGATATTTGGGCAATGACAACTTTAACTTCATCATGCTGAAAAGGGGTGTTGACCTTATGGGGTAGAGGAATGGACCTGCTTGATGTTCTCGGAGAGATTGATATCTCTGGGGCTCAGGGCTAATCTGATATAGGAGAAATCTGGAAGCCTGAAATTTATGAAGAAATAAATGTACTAAAAAAAAATTCCATAGAGTCCTAGATAGACTCCAGGGGTTTTTTTGTGTCTATTTTCAGGAATACTGTTGGTTGGGGGTTGGCATATTGTGGCAATTTGCAATATCTAGCCAAATGTTTCATAAGAGGAAACTGCAGAATGACTTCTCAACAATATTTGAAATCTCTTAGCTACTGAAGATGTTTTGTTTCATTTCTTTTCTCCATTTTGGTCAACAAGGCATTTTCAGTCCCATGATGCCAGGGCCAGGCTCCTCTGTGAGAGTCATGCCCAAATTGCCAAGGGGATTTATATCCCTGGGAGTTAGGTCCCACGTAGTCGGGAGGGTACTGAGTTTACTTGTAGAGTTTGGCTTAGAGAGAGAGTCTACATCTAAGTAACAAAAGAGGTTATCTGGGGCTGACTCTTAGGCATAACTATAATCAGGCTTAGATTCTCCATTGCAGAAATAAATTTTATAAGAGCGCCTCAAGATCAAGATCAAGGGTTTGGCTTATTAAACTGGAAATCCCTAATGCTTGAGAGAATATCAGAAAATCCTCAGGTAGGGAAGTTTAATAGCTTCACATTTTCCTCCAGTAACTCAAGGAGACTTTGCAAATGCTTTTTCTGCCCCAAATACTCCAGTGTGTATTGAGATATTATATTAACCTGTACAGAATAACCAGAGCTTCCATGCAATTATGTTGTTTAAATAAATGGACCAGAAAGGTTAAATTAGATAGTGTGCTACAGAAAATTTAAATTTTGGATCAAATAAACATCTCCTCCTTTGGTCTCACACAGAAGCTGAGGTATTAAAATACAGACAATATCATCTTTTATTCTATATTCTGATTTACCCTCCTAACCAGGCCTGTTTCATTCATATCTCTAACTAAATTATTTTCTTATTTTCAGATTCTTTAATAGTTGCTATATGGAGTAATGCTGCCTTCAGAGCTGCAGAACTCGAACTCTGAATCCCAGGTGTCACACAGATATCCAGATTTCCAGGGAGCTACCAGATTACACATAAAGAGCACGGCATCTCAGAATTTAGAAATAACAGTTAAAACTCAGGAATAGATGTGACTGCTATAAAAGTTTATAATCTAGGAACCTTTACAATGAGCCTTATTAAACATTCTGTATACCTTAATCATCAATTGGTTGCTCTCTGCTCACTTTCTATCCCCTGATAACCTATGATCTCAAATTCAATCCTCAGAATTTACTCATTATAGTTAGTTTATATTAATGAGGCCATACAATATTTGTACTTTCTTTTCAGGCTTATTTCTCTCAACATAATGTCCCCAAGGCTCATTCACCTAGTTGCATGCATCACAACTTCGTTCTTTCTTGCATGTACTCAATATTCCTTTGATTGTATACACTACGGTTCACACTTGCTCATCAGTCATTGTACCTCTAAGCCACCTCCATCCATTGCAAATCATATATAATGCCACTATAAAGACCAGTGTGCAGCTGTCTATTTCTGTTCCTGCTTTCAGTTCCTCCAAGTATATACCTAAAAATGGGGTTGCAGGATCAAATGGCAACCCTATACTTAGCCTCCTGTGGGGCCACCACTTTGCCCTCCACAAGAGTTGCACCAATCTACTTCCTTACCAACACTGAATAGGTATATCTCTCTTCATATCTTCTGCAGCACTTGTATCCTTCTGGATTTTTTTTTTTTGTATGCTCTATGGCAGGGGTCACATTTCATTATTTTTCCATATCTGGGTATTGCAGCACCATTTGTTGAATTTTTGTTTGTTTGTTTTTTCTTTCTCTGTTTGCTTGCTTGCTTGTTTTGGGAACTGCATGGGCCAGAATCAAACCTGGGTCTCCCACATGGCAGCTGAGAATTCTACCACTGAACTACCCTTGGACCCCCTCTGTTTAAACCTTTTTATTCACACACCATACAATCCATCCTGAGTGTACAACCAGTGACTTTTTGTATAGTCACATAGTTATGCACTCACCACCAAAGTCCATATGAGGATATTTCCATTTCTTCCACAAAGAAAGAAGAGGGAAAAAAAAGAGAAACAAGAATCCCATACCTCTTCTATATATCTTATTGACATCATGTTTGGTAATTTGCTTTTGCTGCAATTAATGAAAGAATATTACGGTGTTACTGGTAACTATACAGACTAGTTAACATTAACTGTATTTTTCCATATACCATCCCATTTTCTAAATTTCTTTTTATTAATTTTTAATTTACTTAATACCAAAAAACACCAAACACAAACATTCTTAACTTTTGATCATTCTGTTCTACATATATAATCGGTAATTCACGATATCATTACATAGTTGCATATTCATCATCATGATCATTTCTTGGAACATTTGCATGTATTCAGAAAAAGAAATAAAAAGAAAACAGAAAAAATTCACACATACCCTACCCCTTACCCCTCCTCTTCATTGATCACTAGCATTTCAATCTAAATTTATTTTCACATCTGTTCCCCTTATTATTCATTTTTATTCCATATGTTTTACTTGTCTGTTGATAAGGTAGATAAAAAGAGCATCAGACACAAGGTTTTTGCAATCACACAGTCACATTGTGAAAACTATATCATTATACAATCATCTTCAGGAAACTTGGCTACTGGAACATAGCTCTACATTTTCAGGCAGTTCCCTCCAGCTTCTTCATTACATCTTGACTAACAAGGTGTTATCTATTTAATGTGTAAGAATAACCTCCAAGAAAACTTCTCGACTCTGTTTGGAAACTCTCAGCCATTGACACTTTATTCTGTCTCATTTTACTCTCTCCCCTTTTGGTTGAGAAGGTTTTCTCAATCCCTTGATGCTGAGTCTCAGCTCATTCTAGGATTTCTGTCCCACGTTTCCAGGAAGGTCCACACCCCTGGGAGTCATGTCCCATGTAGACAGGGGAAGGGTGGTGAGTTTGCTTGTTGTGTTGGCTGGAGAGAGAGACCACATCTGAGCAACAAAAGTGGTTCTCTTGGGGGTGACTCTTAGGCCTAATTTTAAGTAGGCTTGACCTATCTTTTGTGGGGTTAAGTTTCATATGAACAAACCCCAAGATTGGGCTCTCAGCCTATAGCTTTGGTTGTCTGCACTACTTGTGAGAATATCAAGAATTCAATTTGGGAAAGTTGGATTTTCCCCCTTTCTCACCATTCCCCAAAGGGGACTTTGCAAATACTTTTTTATTCACTGTTCAAATCACTCTGGGACTTACCGGGGCATTACTCTGGACAAACCAACAAAATCTCATGTCCTACTCAAGTTTCCATGTACTTATAGTGTTCAGTTAAGCTGTCTACATAAGTTATGTTAGAAAATACACTAGTCAAAATATAAATTTTGTACCAAATAAACATTTTTTTTGCTTTAGTCTTACACATGAGGTAAAATTTTAAAATATTAATTACCATCTATTTTCAACATCCTGCAGTAATAATATTCCTTTGTTCTTACTCATGCAAGAACATTTTTTAAATTTGTACATTTAGTCACTGTCATTATACACTCTCAGCATTCCTAGATTATACCATCTCAGTCTTTATTGTCTATCTTTTTTTCTGATTTCATTTGTACCCCCAGTCCTCCTCCCTCTATCATTCTCACATTCAGCTTCATTCAGTGTTCTAACATAATTGTATTACAGTTAGGTAGTATTGTTTTGTCCATTTCTGAGTTTTTACATTCAGTCTTGTTGCACAATCTGTGTCCCTTTAGCTCCAGTTACCCAATATCTTACTCTATTTCTATCTCCTGATGGTCTCTGTTACCAATGAAATTCTCCAAGTTTATTCACTAACATCAGTTCATATCAGTGAGACCATATAGTATTTGTCCTTTTGTTTCTGCCTAATCTCACTCAGCATAATGTCCTTAAGGTCCATCCATGTTGTCACATGCTTCATAGCCTTATTCTGTCTTACAGCTGCATAATATTCCATCGTATGTATATACCACAGTTTGTTTAGCCACTCATCTGTTGATGGACAGTTTGGCTGTTTCCATCTCTTCACAATTGTAAATAATGCTGCTACAAACATTGGTGTGCAAATGTTCATTTGTGTGCTTGCCCTCAAGTCCTCTGAGTAAATGCCTAGCAGTGGTATTGCCGGGTCATATGGTAATTCTATATTTAGCTTTTTGAGGAACCGCCAAACTGCCTTCTACAGTGGTTGTACCACGTGGCATTCCCACCAACAGTGGATAAGTGTGCCTCTTTCTCCACATCCTCTTCAGCACTTGTCGTTTGCTGTTTTATTGATAATGGCCATTCTGGTGGGTGTGAGATGATATCTCATTGTGGTTTTGATTTGCATTTCTCTAATAGCCAGGGAAGTTGAGCATCGCTTCATGTGTTTTGGCCATTTGTATTTCCTCTTCTGAGAAGTGTCTGTTCAAGTCTTTTGCCCATTTTGTAATTAGGTTGGCTGTGTTTTTGTTGTTGAGTTGAACAATGGCTTTATAAATTCTGGATACTAGACCTTTGTCTGATATAGCATTTCCAAATATAGTCTCTCATTGTGTAGGCTGTCTTTTTACTTTCTTGATGAAGTTCTTTGATGCTCAAAAGTGTTTAATTTTGAGACGTTCCCATTTATTTATTTATTTATTCAATGCTGTTGGTTTGTGTGTAAGGTCTAGGAAACCACCTCCTAGTATAAGATTTATAAGATATTTCCCTACATTTTCTTCTAGCAGTTTTATTAGATCTAATGTTTATTAGATCTAATAAAAATGTTTATTAGATATAATAAAAAACTAATGTTTATTAGTTTTATTAGATCTAATGTTTAGGTCTTTGATCCATTTTGAGTTAATTTTTGTATAAGGTGTGAGATATGGATCCTCTTTCATTTTTTTGCATATGGATATCCAGTTCTCTAGGCACCATTTATTGAAGAGACTGTTCTGTCCCAGGTGAGTTGGCTTGACTGACTTACCAAAGATCACTTGTCCATAGATAAGAGGGTCTATATCTGAACACTCTATTTGATTCCATTGTTCAGTATATCTATCTTTATGCCAGTACCATGTTGTTTTGACCACTGTAGCTTCATAGTAACGCCTTAAGGTCAGGTAGCATGAGACGTCCAACTTCATTTTTTTTTCCCTCAGAATACTTTAAGCTATTCGGGGCACCCTGCCCTTCCAGATAAATTTGGTTATTGGTTTTTCTATTTCTGAAAAGTAAGTTTTGGGGATTTTAATTGGTGTTGCATTGAATCTGTAAATCAGTTTAGGTAGAATTGACATCTTAACTATATTTACTCTTCCAATCCATGAACACAGTATGTCCTTCCATCTATTTAGGTCTTCTGTGATTTCTTTTAGCAATTTCTCATAGTTTTCTTTGTATAGGTCTTTTGTCTCTTTAGTTAAATTTATTTCTAAATATTTTATTGGTTTGGTTGCAATTGTAAATGGAATTATTTTCCTGATTTCCCCCTCAGATTGTTCATTACTAGTTGTATTAGTTAGGGTTCTCTAGAGAAACAGAATCAACAGGGAACACTTGCAAATATAAAATTTGTGAAAGTTTCTCATGTGACCATGGGAATGGAGAGTCCAAAATCCACAGGGCAGATTATGAAGCCGATGATTCCAATGGAGGGTCTGGATGAACTCCACTGGTGACACTTGCCAGCCGAAGCAGGAAGAAGGCCTGTCTCTTTTGACTCCTCCTTAAATGGCTTCCAGTGATTACATTAAGCATCACTCATTGCAGAAGACACTCCCCTTTGGCTTTCCCTCCTTGTCAACTGTTTTGAGGAGTTTGAGCAGGATTGGTACTAATTCTTTCTGGAATGTTTAGTAGAATTCACATGTGAAGTCATCTGGTCCTGGACTTTTCTTTTTGGGAAGCTTCTTAATGACTGATTCAATTTATTTACTTGTGAATGGTTTGTTGAAGTCATCTATTTCTTCTCAAGTCAAAGTTGGTTGTTCATGCCTTTCTAGAAAGTTGTCCATTTCACCTACATTGTTGTATTTATTAGCACGAAGTTGTTCATAGTATCCTGTCATTACTTCCTTTATTTCTGTGGGGTCATTGGTTATGTTTCCTCTTCCATTTATGATCTTATTTATTTGCATCCTCTCTGTTCTTCTTTTTGTCAATCTTGCTAAGGGCCCATCAGTCTTATTGATTTTATCATAGAACCAGCTTCTGGTTTTGTTGATTTTCTCAATTTCCTTTATTTCTGCTCTAATCTTCATTATTTCTATCCTTTTGCTTGCTTTGGGGTTAATTTGCTGTTCTTTCTCTACTTCTTCCAAGTGGACAGTTAATTCCTCAGTTTTTGCCCTTTCTTCTTTTTTGATATAGGCATTTAGGGCAATAAATTTCCCTCTTAGCACTGCCTTTGTTGCATCCCATAAGTTTTGATATGTAGTGTTTTCATTTTCATTTGCTTCAATGATTTCTCTTGTAATTTCTTCCTTGACCCACTGGTTGTTTAAGAGTGTGTTGTTGAGCCTCCACATATTTGTGAATTTTCTGGAACTCTGCCTATTATTGATTTCCAACTTCATTCCTTAAAGATCTGAGAAAGTGTTTTGTATGATTTCAATCTTTTAAAATTTGTTGAGACTTGCTTTATGACCCAGCATATGGTCTATCCTTGAGAATGATCCCTGAGCAATTGAGAAAAAGGTGCATCCTGCTGTTGTGGGGTGTAATGTTCTGTATATGTCTGTTAAGTCTAGCTCATTTATTGTATTATTCAAATTCTCTGTTTCTTTATTTATCCTCTGTCTAAATGTTCTGTCCATTAATGAGAGTGGTGAATTGAAGTCTCCAACTATTATCGTAGATGCATCTATTTCTCTTTTCAGCATTTTCAGTGTTTGCCTCATGTATTTTGGAGCATTCTGGGTTGGTGCATAAGTATTTATGATTGTTATGGCTTCTTGAATTGTTGAATTGTTCATTTTATTAATACACAGTGCCCTTCTTTGTCTCTTTTAACTGTTTTACATTTGAAGTCTAATTTGTTGGATATTAGTATAGCTATTCCTGCTCTTTTCAGATTGTTATTTGCATGAAATATCTTTTCCCAACCTTTCACTTTCAACCTGTGTTTATCTTTGGGTTTAAGATGTGTTTCCTATAGACAGCATATAGAAGGATCCTGTTTTTTAATCCATTTTGCCAGTCTATGTCTTTTGATTGGGGAGTTCAATCCATTAACATTTAGTGTTATTACTGTATGGGTAGTACTTTCTTCTACCATTTTGCCTTTTGGATTTTATATGTCATGTCTAATTTTTCTTCTTTTTACCTTTACTGATAGTCTTCCTTTCTACACTCTTCTCCACACCTCTCTCTCTTGTCTTTCATATCTGCCTCTACTGCTCCCTTTAATATTTCTTGCAGAGCTAGTCTTTTGGCCACAAATTCTCTCAATGATTTTTTGCCTGAAAATGTTTTAATTTCTCCCTCATTTTTGAAGGACAACTTTGCTGGATATAGAATTCTTAGTTGGCAGTTTTTCTTTTTTAGTAATTTAAATGTATCATCCACTGTCTTCTTGCCTCCATGGTTTTTGCTGAGAAATCTATGCATAGTCTTATTGGGCTTCCCTTGTACATAATAGATTGCTTTTCTCTTGCTGCTTTCAAAATTCTCTCTTTCTCTTTGACATTTGACATTCTGATTAGTATGTGTCTTGGAGTATGTCTGTTTGGACCTATTCTCTTTGGGGTATGCTGCACTTCTTGGATCTGTAATTTTAAGTCTTTCATACAAGTTAGGAAATTTTCAGTGATAATTTCCTCCATTAGTTCTTCTCCTCCTTTTCCCTTCTCTTCTCCTTCTGGGACACCCACAACACATATATTTGTGCACTTCATATTGTCATTTAATTCCCTGAGTCCCTCCTCATATTTTCCCATTTTTTCCCTATATTTTCTTTTGCTTGTTGGATTTCAGATGTTCCATCCTCCAGTTCACTAATCCTATCTTCTGCCTCTCAAAATCTAACATTGTAGGTTTCCATTGTTTTTTTTTTCATCTCTTCTATTGTGCCTTTCATTCCCATAAGTTCTGTGATTTGTTTTTTCAGACTTTCGATTTCTTCTTTTTGTTAAATCCTTGCCTTCTTTATATCCTCCCTCAATTCATTGGTTTGTTTTTTGATGAATTTGTCCATGTCTGTTCATATATTCTGAATTAATTGTTTTAACTCCTGTATCTCATTTGAATTGTTGGTTTGTTCCTTTGACTGGGCCATATCTTCAATTTTTCTAATGTTATTTGTTATTTTTTGCTGGTGTCTAGACATTTAATTACCTTAATTAGTTTATTCTGGAGATTGTTTTCACTTCTTTTACCTAAGGTTTTCTTGCTGGATGAATTTGTTATCTGTCTATTCTTTGACATTTAGTTCAGCTTTTTCTGGACCACTAGCTTAAGTTTTGTTTAACAGAGAAGAATTTTTCAGTTCTTGTTTCCTTGTTTCTTGCCCTGCCTGTATGATGCCTTCCCCTCTCACTCACAAACACACCCTTAGGAGGGTCTACTTAGGTATTATAGACCCCAGCCAGATTTTCCCAGACCAAACTGGTCTCCTGTCAGGAAGAAAGAGTCACCTGCAACAGTTTTCCCTGAGGGTGAGACCCAGCAGGTTGAAAGACTTTCCTCTGAAGTCTCTGGACTCTGATTTTCTTATCCTTCCCAGTATGTGGTGCTTGTCTGCCTGCAGGTCCCACTGGCATAAGGTGATGTGGTACCTTTAACTTCAACAGACTCTCCCTCCTGGGGGCATGGTGGAGATAGAGGAAAGGTTGTAGGCCGGTTTTAATGGCTTCAAATTACCAAGCTCTGGGGTCTGAATTCCTTGAGGGAGGATTCCACCTGAGTTGGGCCTCACCTCTCCTCTGGGGAAGGCACAAGCTCCAGACAAGATCTCAAACAAACTTGTTTCTGCCTATGCCTGTGGCAGTTGCAGCCTGAGAAGCTCTGCCACTGTATCTAAAGGCAGTCAAGACTTTGTAGAAACACAGCCACAAAAAACTCTGTTTATTTTTTTTTCTTTTTCCATCAGCCCTGCCCCCTTGGCACTGGGGCAAAAATCAGTGACCTCCATTTTGACCATGTTCACCTGAGCTGGGGGCCTATTTTTAGTAGTCAGAATTTGTGAATTAATTCCACACTTGAAGCTTAGTTGTGCTCAGCCCCTGCTGCTGGTAAAGTCTCTTTCCTTTTCCCTCAGGGAAGCAGCTTGTTGGGGAGGGGCACCAGCTGCCAGGGCTTGAGGAACTCATGGTTCTGGGTGGGCTCACAGCCAGGTCTAGCTGGTCCAGACTGGGGTAAACTGTGTGTCCAGTCACTGATGTGGCCCCAGGAGCTGTTCTGTACTGTTCCTGGTTATTTAGTAGCTATTCTGGAGGATGAACTAAATCCCACACCATACTGAGCTGCTATCTTGGCACTTCCTGGAAGAAAGTCTTCTTGATCTTACCATCCCATTTTTAACACCTTACAATGGTGGCATTCATTTGTTCTCCCTTACATAAGAAGTTTCTTATATGTGTACATTTAATCACCACCATTGTCCCCTTTAGGTTTTGCTAAGCAATATAGTCCTAGTTTTTATGCCTTATCTTACCTTCTGGTGTCATACATACTCCCAACCTTCCACATTCAACCATACTCTCATGCAGCTTTGTTCCTTCTACTTATAATATTATCCTACCATCACACAGTATTGTTTTATTCATTTCTAAATCTTGACAATCAATCCTGTTGCACATTCTGTACTCCTTCAGCATCAAAGACCAATCTCTAACCCCTTTCTATCTCCTAAAAACCTGTGTTATCAACCTTAACTCTCAGAGTATGCTCATTATAGTTAGTTCATTTAAGTGAGAACTTACAAATATTTGTCCTTTTTGTTTCTAGTTTATTTCACTCAAAATAATATCCTTAAAGTTCATCCACATTATTTCATGCACCATGACCTTATTCCATCTTACAACTGTGTAATAGTACATTGTATGTATTTACTATAGCTTGTTTATACAGTCTTCCATTGACAGACAGTTGGGCTGTTTCCACCTCTTGGCAATTGTGAATAATGCCACTATAAACATCAGTTTGCAAATGTTCATTTGTGTTCCTGCTTTCAGTTCTTCCAAGTACATACCTAAAAATGGGATTGCTGGATCATTCAGTAAATCTATACTTTGCTTTCTGAGGAACTGCCAAACTGCCTCCCAAAGTGACTGCACTATTCTATATTCCCACCAACAGTGAATAAGTGTAACTATTTCTCCACATCCTCTCCAGCACTTGCAGTTTTCTGTATTTTTATAATGGTCTACATTTCTAGTAGATGTGAGATGATATATCATTGTGGTTTGATTTGTATTCCCCTGATAGCTAGTGAAATTGAGCTTCTTTTCATACACTTGAGCCATTTGTATTTCCTCTTTGGAAAAGTGCCTATCCATGCCTTTTGGCAATTTTTAAATTGGGTTGTTTTTCTTTTTTGTTTTTGAGTTGTAAGATCTCTTCATATATTCTGGATATTAAACCCTTATCTGATATGTGGCTTCCAAATATTGTTTCCCATTGTATAGACCACCTTTTTGCTTTGTGACAAAGTCCTTTAATACACAAAAGTATTCAGTTTGAGGAGATCCCATTTATCTATTTGTTCTTTCATGACTTGTGCTTTGGGTGTAAGATCTAGGAAACCACCTCCTACCACAAGGTCTTTAAGATATTCCATACATTTTCTTCTAAAAGTTCTATGGCCTTAGCTCTAATATTTGGGTCTTTGATCCATTTTGAATTAATTTTTGTATAAGGTGTGAGATAGGGGCCCTTTTCAAGCACCATTTGTTGAAGAGGCTGTTCTGTCTGAGTTCAATTGACTTGACTTCTTTATCAGATAAAAAACTTAAAACTGTGGAACTGTAATCCATTCCAAACTCTGAAATCTGTTCTATAACTAATTGTTGTGGTGTGCTTTGAAATTTATTGCCTTTTTGTATATGCATTATTTTTTACAATAAAAAATTTAAAAAATTAGAGTAGTAATATATTTAAGATATTAATAAAAAGTCTTCTGGAGTCATTGATTTCAAATTCAAACTCCTGAAGTTCTTCTACCACCTGAAATGCAGGGCTTCTTGCCTTTGGTCAGCCTCCCACACAGCCTCCAATCCTGCCTTGCATCCTTCCCTGTCCCCATGAGCCTCTGATGGCTGCTGCTTTTCCTAGTAACAAATACCATCTTTTTAGAAAAAAGATCAAGTTATATATAAATTGGAAAAGCATTTTAAAATTATTAATGTAAATCAGTATTAGAAGAAAGCACAAGGGGAGCTATTTCCAAACCTGGCTGAGATCAGAATTAACTGGAGGATGTTTATAAAAAGCACTGATCCCTCATAACATCCAGGGGTAAAAGTCTCCCTGGTGACGTGGGAGATGACTCCCAGGGATGAATCCAGACCTGGCACCTTAGGATCAACAACTCCATCCTGACCAAAAAGAGAAAAAGAAAGTATCGGTAGCAAGGAGAGTTCAAATAGAGTCGAGAGTCTACTCTGGAGGTTGCTCTTACATAAGCTTCAGTTAGATCTTGTGAATAATAACCTGCCAAACCCCAACCAGGACCATTCCAGCTAATCATAAAGAATATCTAGGACAATATATAAGATTCCACAAGGATTCCAGGCACTAGAGTAATGTCCCAGAAGCCTACAACCTCCAGATGGGTCCCTGGCCCAGGAAGTCCTAAAACCAAGAGGGTCTAGCTTCTCCAGAGCATCAGAGAGTTCCATATCCCTACCCCATATTAGTGCCAGACCCTTTCAATATGGCCATAGACCAAACACCCCTAAAGAGAGGGATGTAAAGATCAAAGGTTACCTTCTATACAGAGAAGATAGGATTTGAAAAATGAATATGAATGCTGAATCATTGAATTGATAACTCTTAGTCTCTAGTATCTTAAAGCAGCTAGAAGTAAAAACCTAAAATTGTGGAATTGTAACCCATGTCAAACTCTGAAATATGTTCTACAACTAATTATGATGCTGTGCTTTGAAATTTGTTGCTGTTTTGTATATATGTTATTTTTTCACAAAGAAAGAAAGAAAAAATCTGATTGTGATGATAAAAAAACATTTAAGCCTTCTAGCCTCCCATATTCCGGAGCAGCTAGAAGGAAAAATCTTAGAAGATCACATGGTAGCCCATGATGAACTCTGGGATCTGTCCTGTAACTACTTGTTGAAGAGTGCTTTGAATATTATTGTTGTTTTTTTTGGAGGGGGTGCATGGTCTGGAAGTTGAATCTGGGTCTCCTGCATGGAAGGCGAGCATTTTACCACTGAACCACTGGTGCACCCCCTATTGTTTTTTTATTTCTTTGCTTTGCATATGTTATACTCTACGATAAAAAAGTTAAAAAAATAAATAAATATTGGTCCCTGAGCCACACCTCCAGACACGTTGCTATTGGTGAAACTTGGGAGTCTTTCTTTTTCAAAGCTCCCCTTTGTGATTTGGATCCCAGGACTGACATTGAGGAACAGCACACGAACGGGTTTCTCTCTTACTTATGACAGACAGCTAGTCTACCCTTCTCCCTGATTCTGCAATGGTTTCATGGGTGCGGATCACCTCCTCCTAAAAGGATGCACATATTTAAGTGGACTAGGCTTGAGCCCAGATTCCTTTTTTTTCCACAACAGTGTGGACAGTACTTAACACACAAAATCCACTTAATTAATAATGCTCTGATTCTGGGGTTAAAGGAACAGTTAAAAGATCATTCATTTCTTAAATTTCCACATAAACCAAAAGTTAATTAACAAAGGCTATGTAAGCAGATTTCAAACTAACTTCCCTGAAGGTGCTAATCCATGTAAGTCATTTTTCATAGCCCTATGTCTACTCAAGAAAGCCCACTGCCTGGAACCCTACACCCCAGGGTTTCCATTGTACAGGAGAGCTCCATTCTTCTCCCCTACCAGAACTCTTATTTTAGTGCAGCAGATTCTCATTTCATCTAGCATGTTTTAAGTTTCAATAAAACATAGACACTCAAATAGGTTCTGTTGCAGCGCTTTGCACAAGGGAGTCTGCAGCATGCTCACACAAGTGAAAGGGTTAATCTCAGATCGAAGTGCCCCAAGCAGATATTTGAACTTCTTGTAATTTTATCACTAAACAGGAAGGGATTCACTCTGCAGTGATATTTGTTTGGAGTCAAATTTTGGGTATGGCTCAGGTATGGCATGGCAGTCAAGAAACAGAGGCTTATGGAGAGTGTCTACACTGCACTCTCTGGACTGGAAATCCAAAGTCACCATATAACTGCACTTATAGTGAAATAAAGGGTTTGCAATGAGTAAAATTGGAAATCTAAATCTATAACCCACCTGGAACATAGAACAAAAGAGTTGACCATGTTGATATTTGACATGCTATTTGGCAGAGAAGCACTAAGGAACCAGAGGTTTTTTGAATCTGCACTGTTGAGCTTTACATAATATTTTAAATTATTTTCTAGCAAGCAATGAAGTGAGGTTAACTGAAAAATCATTAGGAATATATGCTGTTTTCAGAAGTAAATATTATTAGATTGTCAACTTCAAAACAAAAAGTTCTTGTAACTCTTTCTAAGAGCCAAGAGTTCTAAGATCCACTGAGTTTAATCGACCCAACACCAAAAAGGGAGTTATTAAAAAGATGTTGGCATTTTCAGCCATTTATATTTTAAAATTCAGGATTTTCTTAGAACTAGTACAAATCAGATAAATCAAGTGGATGCTGAAGCTGATGAAAATTATTAAAAGCCATAATTTCCAATGTTTACAATTGTCAAATCCCCTAATTGTTCTCAGCTGATTTCATGAATGTCATAACACATATTTATAAAGCTAGTATATGCGAATGTAGCGTTCATCCATTTTTCACATCTTCAGATACCGTAACAGATTTTGCCTGAGGATAAAATAGGGTTTCAGTGCTTTTTTGGGATCATTCAGAGATAGTTGAAATCCAGGTTCTGTCACTGGTGAGGGAATGCCTTCACCTCTTTCTAGAATAAGCCAGAGAATAAAAAAGCAAAAGAAATAAATTGGAGAACTTCTTCAACTTTGGTAACACTTTCTGGAGTGCTGTTATACAATTCTGTGCTGACCCTCTGAACTCAGCGAGGCCAGGGCTTACCAGGCAGCTCAGATGGGATCTGAGTGCCCTCTATTGTTATGGCTTGTCTCAGTGCCCTTCGTTGTAATGCCCCATGGCATTGTTATGAGAAGGAAATGGTGGAGCTACATAGCATGCACAGCCAAGTGCTTTGTTGTAGTAGGTACACCACGAATACTAGTTTTGCTGCCATATTCCTCTTGCATGGTAGCCTATATTAGTCCGTTGAAGCTGATAAAATGCTTTTCTGTCTCAGATTCTCTGGATTTTCTCTGAATTTCTTCACTTATAGAGGCTCCAGTAAAAGGATTAAGACCTATCCTGAATGAAATGGGATACATCTCAACTGAAGTTACGATCCTACTCACCAAAAGACCCTACTTACAATAGGTCCACATATAAGAACATGATCTTTTCTGGGGTACATATGGCTTCAAACCATCACAGAGCTACTTTCTCTTATTTTCTTCTCAGTATGTTCCCATGAAAAGAGACCTCAGACCTTAAATATCAATGTTGTGGGGGCACAAGTTGTTTTCCCTGGGCCTCTGAAATCACAATACTTGGATTCCATCTCCTCTACCCCGACATAGCTTGATCGTGATGTTAAGGTTTCAGCATGCAATGTCCACACACTTTTTGGAAACTTTTAATCAAATCATTAGAGTGACATAGGTATTATTATCACTGTTATTATTTATCATTAGTTATCCTGAAATGATAAGGATTAATGAAACACAAATAATCCTTGCTGATCTCCAAATAGGGGTACTTTGAGAACCAAATGAGTAACTTCCACTTTATTAGGCAGTTAAGATCTTTGATCCTTACTGAGAAATTACAAGCTTTCTCAGACATATTCAACAACCACACACACAAAAAACCTCCATATTTTAAAAGTGAGATGAACAATGTGTAATTTAAGTCATACTTATGTCAGAAAAAATGTCTTCCACTCACTCATTATGTAATTCATTTTTCAGCCTCAGTGCCTCGACATGTGATATTTAAGTGACAGATTAAGAGGGGTACATGTTTGCTCTATTCCAAAAGGAATAAAAATTTACATGGCCCTATTGAATAAAAAAGCCTTTATTATTTTTAGAATCTCTTTGTTTGAAGGGTGTTTTGCTGGCTTATCTCAATAAACTTTCAAAAAATGTTATGTCCCCAAACTCTTTTAACCCATGCCCAGCCTGACACAAGGGCTCCACAGAAAGCTTCTTCTTTTCTATTACCTTTCCTCAAGTCAAACCCTAATTACCACATGGGGTGGAGCAGCTGGAATGCCTAACCATCCTGCGTAGGCATGGAGGAGATGGGTCATGATGCCACTGGTGAGGGGTGAAAGGGTTCTGTGGGGAGCTTCACCCAGACCACACTGCACTAGGGAGTGCTGAAGTAGAGCTGATCAGTGTCAATCATGGGTCTTGACCATCAGTGAGAAAAATATCCATGAGCATATCACCAAGATGGCAGCACCAACTGCCTGCAAAGGGTCAGAGACAAAAGGCATGGGACAAGTAAGACAAAGAGAATAGCATAAGAGTCCCAAGAAAATACATACACTTACCCTATCCAATACCATGAGGACACAGTAAGCTCTGTCATATATACAAAACACTAATTTGGTATAGAAAAGAGACAAAGAGCAAAATACTGGGAAGCTCAGCATTAACTGAAAGGAAGGCATTTTAAACAAAAAGGACATTAACAAACAGAAAGAATTGAGATAAACTTTTTTTTTAAAGTTTTCCCACTCCCAGGCCAAGTAGGAGATTGTGCCAGTTTGAAAGTATTACGTACTTCAGAAAAGCCATGTTTTAATTCTGATTCAATCCTGTGGGAACAGATATTTCTTTTAATCCCTATTCAGCATTGTAGGTTGGAAATTTGATTAGATTATCTCCATGGAATTGTGACACACCCAGTTGTGGGTATGACCTTTGATTAGATGGAAATGTGACTCCACCCATTCGAGGTGGATCTTGACTTAATGGAATTCTTTAAAAGAGGAAACATTTTGGCAAAATGACAGAGTCTAGGGAAATGACAGTAGCCTCAGAGCCAATAGAAACTTTGCAGCAGAGCAGACACAGATGTGAACACATGAACAGATACACAGATGTTTGGAGATGCTTAAAGCCTAGCAGACATGCCCATGAGATGTTAGTAAAGCCAGAACCTAGAGAGAGCCAAGGGAAGCCAAGAGATGAAAACCAGCCCTGAAGAGGCAAAGCAAGGAACCTCCACAGGAACAGAGGCTGAAAGCAATGGAGTTCAGGAGCAAGGGATGAGCAGATGCCAGCCAGCTGATAGGGGTGTGCCTGACCCATCGTATTTCTTGAATTAAGTTCTCTTTCCCTGCATGCTGTAGTTTGGAGATTTTTATAGGCTTAGAACTGTAAGCGTGTAATTTATTAAATTACTCTTTGTAAAAGCCCCTCCAGTTCTGGTATATCATATTCTGGTAGCTTGCAAACTAACACAGAGTTTACAAGGAAAATTATCTAGGTTGTGGGTAAATCAACATTTGCGTTGTACATCTAGGCAGTGGCATAAGCAAACATTTAGTCTCACTAAATGCATATAATACATTTGCATCCATTTATACTCATGTGTGTGGTGGTTTAAAGCTGTATAGACACCAGAAAATCATGTTCTTGTATCTAATCCATACCTGTTGGAGAGAGCCCATTGTAAGTAGGAGCTTTTGACGAGGTTACTTCAATTAAGCTGTGGTCCAGCCCAATCAGGATGGGTCTTAATCCTATTACTGGAGTCCTTTATAAGCAGAATGAACTTGACAGAGTGAGAGAAAGCCACAGGAAGCAAGAAGTCAAACATCAACATAACCCAGAAGAAAAGAGAGAGACCAGGAGATGTCATCATGTGCCTTGCCATGTGACAAGCCACGTGACAAGCTAAGGACCAAAGATTGCCAGCAGCCAGCCACATGATGCCATAGTCTTTTGGAAGAAAGCATTGCCTTGATGGTACCTTGATTTGGACTTTTCCCTAGCTTCAAACTTCAAGTGAATGAATTTTCATTATTTAGCCCAACCCATTTCATGGGGTTTGTTTGAGCAGCCTAGGAAACTGAAAGAATATATAAATGCATATTTGCCACATAGTAATTGGAGAATGAGCAGTGCACTAGATAACTCATCATTCCTCCATTTGTAAAGCAGTTCTGGTGTGCCAGATGTTTTGTGTTGCCTTTTATACGGTACCTTACATAGGCACATATGGGAAGGAATGGGTACAATATCAGTAGCAAGACAGTGGAAAGGGGATTTCATTTCAGGGTGTACAAACACAGGACTTCATGCAGCAAGGGAGACAATCTGGGGAAAGGAAGAGAAAGGCTCTGGAAGGTCAGGTAGTTCCAGTGTAATGAAGGACAGAGGATACAGGTAAGGGGTCTTCAGGGAATTAGACTGCACAGGGAAGCAATATCCTGCAGCCTGCCCAGGAGGTTGACCATGTAGGGAACAGAGACCACAAGACCCTTCTTCTCCAGATAATGGCCATTTCCTGCCTCATGTGGTGATTTTAGGGCTAGCTAGCCATCTCTCTAGGAGGTGGGTGTCATCTCAGCCTACTGCTCTCGCAGCATGACTCCACTGCAAGTCTTTCAGTGGGTGGGTGTCTGGTTGTCAAAAGTAACAATTCAGAGGGTTCAGCCAGGGCTTCAATTCTATACCTGTCAAGCCCCTAAGATTGGCCCATAATATGCATTAATCCTAAGGTACCCTTTAGTGTTGAGATAGAGGATAGATCTCAGCAGCTAATGTGTTCCAGATGGGAAAAGCACATTGTGGTTGAATTAAAACAAGTTCATTTGATGAGTTCAGTAGGCATCTACCTGGCATCATACCTCACCTCCAGTACCACTTGTTGTGTGACCTGGAACAAAGCACTTACCTCTTTAGCTCTCTATTACTTATCCTGAAATGGGAGTAACTATAATGCCATTTATAAGGGCCAAGTGAGCTAACTCTTGTAGGCTATGCCAGTGCATGTTACCTCTTATTAAGTTATTCCTTCCAGTTATAAGGCAAAGCTATTTGAGGTTCATGGGAGGAGATGTTGTTTTTATAAGAAAAAATGAAACTCCCAGTGATCAATGGCAGGATATAATGAGATATGATGGCTTTGATGTCAGGCAGGCTCTGGTTCCATCCCTGTATTGCCTTATCTGGAGTACAGTGTGGCCTTAGTCAATTCCCTAACTTTGCTGAGCTTTAGTTTTCTCATTCATAAACCAGTGATAGTAATAAATACATTTAGGTTCACAGCCTGACTCTCCCACTTACCTTAGTCTCATGATGCCTTGGATTTTCATCTGGAAAGTGGGATAATAATAGTACCTGTCTCTATTTCAGGGCAGAACACCTTAAAGGAGTCAATGTACAATTTTTTTACACTCCCTCCCACAGCTGCTGTGATAGTGGAAATTTCCATCAAGATAATGCCTCTGACTTGAGAGACTACACTGAAAAAGAACTCTTGCTGACCTTTTGGACATATTACATGAGGGAAGAAAAATGAAAAGAAGGCAAGGGAGAGCAGGGGATCCTTAAGTATTCCAATATTTAGTGGTCCAGAAAAGAAAAGACTAGCAACAAATGCTGAAAATGAATATATGCATGTAAGAATGGTGTCATGAAAGTCAAGAGAAGAAAAAGTTTCAAGAAGGATTGACTGGAAAGGATTCTGTTAAGCATTAAATAAGGTGAGGGGAAAAGAGTATTCCTTGAATTTACAGAAATATTATTGACCTTGGCAGAAGGGTTTCAGTTGTGATATAAGGTTATAATACTGTAATAACCTGACAAAAATCTTGGGTGTAATGTAATGGCGACACTGAACAAAAGCAATTATCAGCTTTTTATAGATGAGAAAAAGGTGACTAAATTGATTGAGTGAAAGTCTCTCAACTTGTAAATGTTGGGCCGTCGAATGACTCCAGATTTATTGCCTCCAAATGTTATCAATTTCCTACTAAAATTGCCTCTCACTGGAGGTAAAAATTCAATTAAATACAATTATCCGGATATTGTAAAATCACTATGGTAATAGAGAGAATACTACTAAAGTTTGCAGTCAAATAGATAATTCTACCTCTTCTTGGCTGTGGGAAATCTAACAAGGTATTTAAGTTTCTCTGAGTTTGTTTCCAAATATCTAAATAGGATAAATGATTATCTTATCTGAATCTCTATATCTATCTATCTATCTATCTATCTATCTATCTCTCTATCTATGTAATTTATCTCTCTATCATCATGGTCTATCAATTTATCCTGTTACAAAGGGACCCAAATTAATTGCATGAGGACACCCTACCATATTCCTGAGGGCAATCTCTTTGTTGATTATAGATGCAATGAATTGATTATAGCTACAAATCCCATCTAGAAATACCCTTTCATTAAGAATTAGGTCAGTGCTTGATGAAACAACTGGACCCCATGACCTGACCAAGTTGAAAATGAAGTTAACAATTACATTATATAAGGAGAATATTTGAAAGTGGAAAATAACAAAGTGATGTAAATAGAGAAGATGATTGAGCAAAGATAATTTAAAATTTGATAGCAAAATTAAAATTTGCATTTATGCCTGTTTGAAGCTATTATGTACCCCAGAAAAGCTATGTTTTAATCCTGATCCTATCTTGTGGGGGCAGTCATTTCTTTTAATCCTGATTCAATATCATAGGTGGGACCTTTTGATTAGATTATCTCCATGGACATATGGCATGCCTAATTGTGGATGTGACCTTTTGATTAGATGGAGATATGAATCCACCCATTCTAGGTGGGTTTTGATTAGTTTATTGAAGCCTTTTAGAGAGGAAACATTTTGGAGAGAGCAGAGCCGACACAGATGTGGATATTTAGAGGGCAGAGACAGATGTTTGGAGATGCTTGGAGCCCAGAAAACATCACCAGGATATACTAAGCAAACCAGAACCTGGAGAGAGCCAAGGGTAGCCAAGAGATGCTAGCCAGACCCAGAGAAGCAAAGTGAGGAGCCCCCACAGGAACAGAGGCTGAAAGCAACAGAGCCCAGGAGCAAGGAAACAGAATGCCAGACACGTGACTTAGCAACTGACAGAGGTGTTTTAGATCTATCAGCTTTTCTTGAATTAAAGTATCTTTCTTTGGATACCTTAGTTTGGAGATTTTTATAGGCTTAGAACTGTAAAACTTGTAACTTATTAAATTCCTCTTTTTAAAAGTCCACTTCTGGTATATTACATTCCTGCAGCTTGTAAGCTAATACAATAACGTCTTAGTGAGGAAACGGCATTGAAGAAAACTTCAAATGGAGAACACACTTGATAAGCTTTAATTTGTTTTAGAATCTATGGAAGGACAAAGAGGAATAGAATAATGATAAAATTTTAAAGGCAGAAAATATATCCATACTGAAAAAAAAAACAGCAGCAGTTGAGATAAAAATCATCAGAAACCCCTATCAGAAGGTGTGAATGAATTGACAGGCAATTGTCAACCATGAAATAATTAAATAATGTATAGAAGGCACTCAGCCCAGGACCTAGCAAAGCAGCAGGCATTAAAAAAAAAACAGTATTCAAATTATTATTTCAAAATTAACAATTGTTCTACATCTGATGGGTATGAAACCCTTGCCAAAGTAAAAACAGCAGCCCTCTCTCCCCATAAAATGGGGCAGAAAACCCCAGTGGTCTGGAGTCAGAGAATCATTAAGTATGGATTTCCCATTTTTAGGCCCAAGAAAGTCGTCTTAGTTTCCCAGCTGCTAAAAATACCATGCAATGGGTGTATTTAAATGATAGGAATGTCTTGGCTCACTGTTTCAAGGCTAGAAGTCCAAAACGGAAGCATCAACAGAGCGGTCTTCTGGCCCTGGCTATGGGTAATCCTTGACCCTTGGATTTTCCGTCTCATGGTGATCTCTTCTCCTTTCTCTTTTGGGTTCTTTTGACTTTCACCTTCTTCCTGTGGCTTTTCTTCTCTTTGGATTTCATTCTGCTTATAAAGGAATTCAATAATCCTGCTTAAAGCACAAACTGATTCAGTGCGACCGTACCTTGACTGAAGCAACATCTTCAAAGATCCTATTTACAATGAGTCCATGTCCACCAGAATGCAAACCAAGACCAAGAACCTGTCCACACCAGGATCCACAATTCAATACACCACAGAGGCTCTGTCCCTCAGTGGCCTGTGTGTAACCACAGAGATTTTATAGTTGCTGGCATATCTGTAAAACTATGCCAACTAAAGATATTTACTCAGATAGTCACTCAGAAAATATTAAATGTCCTCTACATCTAGGAAAATCAAAGAACATCTGGCTTTTAAAAAAATAGAGCCTGTCGTGGTCAGGTTCATGTGTCAATTTGGCCAGATGATGGTGCCTGGTTCTCTGGTTGGGCAAGCGCTGGCCTGTCTGTTGCTATGAGGGCACTTAATGGACTTAAATCATAGTTACGTTAGCTGCATCCACAGCTGTTTGTGCTTGTAATCAGCTAAGGGGAGTAACTTCTGCAATGAGTGATGATTAACCTAATCACCAGAAAGCTTTTAAGGAGGATTCAGAAGAGACATTCACTTTTCCTGCATCAGGCAATGAACCTCTCCTGTGGAGTTCATCCAGACCCTTTGTTCTAGTTTGCTGGCTGCCGGAATGCAACACACCAGACACGGATTGGCTTTTAATAAAAGGGAATTTATTTTGTTGGTTCTTCAGAGGAAAGGCAGCTAACTTTCCACTGAGGTTCTTTCTTACGTGGAAGGCACAGGATGGTCTCTGCTGGTCTTCTCTCCAGGCCCCTGGGTTCCAACAACTTTCCCCGGGGTGACTTCTTTCTGCATCTCCAAAGGCCTGGGCTGAGCTGCGAGTGCTGAGATGAGGAATGCCAGCTGCTTAGGCTGTGCTACATTGTGCTCTCTCATTTAAGCACCAGCCAATTAAGTCAAACGTCACTCATTGCAGCAGACACGCCTCCTGGCTGACTGCAGATGTAATTGGCAACAGATGAGGTTCACATACCATTGGCTTATGTCCACAGCAACAAGACTAGGTATGCTTACCTGGCCAAGTTGACAACTGAGTCTAACTAACACACCCTTCATCGGAGTAATCAGCTTCACAGCCTGTCCTACAGATTTCGGACTCTTCCATTCCCATGGTTGTCCACCCAGCCTCTCCTGAGAGTTCACTGAGGAACTTCATTGGAGTCACCAGTTTGTGGCCTGCCCTACAGAACTTGAACTCTACATTCCCACTGTTATGTGAGACACTTTTATAAATTTTCTATCTACAGATATCTCCTGCTCATTCTGTTTCTCTAGAGAACCCTGACTAACAAAAAGACATTAGCCTAACTGGAAAGAATACAGAAATAGATGAAATAAGAAGAGGAGCTGATGTTTTTTGGATGCTTCCTAAATGCTGAGATGCTCTCTCATACCATCACAGCAACCTTTTCATGGGGTAATATTTGAACCTCTGACCCTAAGCCTATATCCTAACAAATCCATAAGACCAATAACAGAGTTAATTACTTTGTTGGAACTCACGAACATTTATCAGTGTCTTCCTATAGTCAGTCATCCCACAATATGATCTCACTAGAGCTTGTGGATCCAGACCTAACAGGGAAAAATTGGTATTATTTTTAAAGAGCAAATATTTAATCCATGAGGTAATATATAGACTAAAATCATTCCTTTCTTTCCAACTTTCACCTTTTCACCCTGAGTCTTTAGCCTTATTCTTTAAAAAAAAAGAGGTTATTATGAGCCATTGATTGTATAATATGGGTTGACTGTATGTGTGTGGATATTTCTCAGTTAAAATATGTTTTTTTAAATGGTTGCTTCAAGGTTTCCATAAGCACTATCTCTGCCGGGTCAACTGAAGAGCCTTCTTAACAGATCAATAGCTCCTTAGTAGAGAAGTAAGGTGGCCAGAGACACTGGAAGCTTCAGTGTTAAGAACTCCTGCCCATTAAAGATGAGGGGGAAAGTGAAAATAACGTATCATGTAAATGAGGTTCCAAATCAATAGGAAAATGATGCTAACAAAGTCAACACTCTCAAATCTTTTGGGACACTACTTCTTCTATTACTTGAGGAGAAGTGTTTCTATTTCAGGGGTGACAGCAGTCACCATTGGCCTGACCACCATGATCCTGACACTAAGTGATTCTAATGGGGTAATTAGAATTTAGAATCACTAAGTGATTCTAAAGAGAGAAAAGTATAATCCTATCTTATTTTACTTCATTTTTTGTACACACTAAAGCTCATAGGATCAGTGGAAATGTAGAGTAGGGAGCACTAGAAATCAAGTCTCTCCACCAAAACCACCACTGAACTGGCAAAAAGCATCTGAATCAACTATTTGAACTTCTGGACCCTATTGGAACATTTTGCAGAATCTAGGGAAGCACTGGAGTAAGAGGCTGGTAAATTTCTCTGAATTCTTGTGACTTTCACCCTCTGTGAAGCAGCTTCCATCTCTCATACAACTACATGGCAGGCGACAGTGAGGACTTCAGCCCAGTTTCCTGGTGCAGGTTATGACACCAGATTGGGTTATAAGGACCTAGGCCTCCAATGTCTGGCAGTATGTGGTCTGATTGCTGATTAAAACTTTTGATTAGCTACTTCAGGTTGCTGGGAGTCCAGCTCCGAGGGCAGTTTCAGATTGGCTATATTAAAATATTACAAATATAAAAATTGTGAATGAAAAATAATACCTAAGATAATTGAAACAAACTTGCATGTATGGTAAGCTATAGATTCACCATATTTGATTATTCTGGGCATTTAATATCCTTAACATTTTTACAAATTAGGCTTTATGACAATGTGACATAGTTTTACATGTATCATACAAAATAATGTTTAAGAAGAATGAACTCCCCTGAGATCATAAAAAACTTTTTACACATTCTATGTGTACTCCAATTTCCAATCTGATATGGTGTCCAGACCTCAAGGATATCTGAACAGGCATAAAATTTCAGAGAAGGTAAATACTAATATTCTTCAAAAATGTCTTAAGTGATCAGGTAAGTCTTCCTCCTTTTAAGTTTCTAATGAAAATATTATAGCATTTCTGGCTATTGTAATAGGGATAATATAGTTTAAATATTCACCCAATATAGTCTTCATTCCCCTGAAAATCATGTTTTTCTCCCAGGAAGCTAAGAATTGAGACTGAATTGTCCCGCCATGGGTCAACTGTGGCACAGGGCAAAGTGATCTTGCCTTATGGACTCAGCCTACACCTGGGGTTGGATGAAGGCCACAGCAGACTCTCAGATGTGTAGGGTCAATCTGCTGCCAACCTGCCATTGAAACAAAGAAAGCCAGAACCAGCATAAAGGTGCTTTAGGAAAGCCTTCACCTCTGATCTCCAAACCTCTGGTTGTCAGGTACGTCCATCACATCCATCTGTGGGCTGAGTTCTTGCCACAATCAGCACATAACAGAACATAACCAGAGAAGGAATGAGTTCACAGGGCCAGACCTGTAGCCACTGAACTCAGTGAGGCATGGTAGAAAGTTTGTGGCTCTGAAACCAACCTGGAATCAATTCTGGCAGTATGGTCAGGTGTACTTTGTCTCTGTCTCCAGCCTCAGTTTCTAGGTCTGTAAAGCAGCAGTTCTTAAACAGGAGTGATTTATTACACTATGGGGTCACTTGGAAACATCTGGAAATCTTTCTGCTATGTTGTCTCTGAAAAGACACACAGAGCTGGAAAATTTGGTTTCATGGGCTCCGTTCAAATATATGTGTTGACTACCCTAGGTTTTAGTTTTAATTTGCCTTTTACTATTTTAAGGGGAGTTTTGCATGATCTGATCTCATTTCCTCCTCCAACTTTAGCCATGCATCACTTATTGGCCATTCTGTTCTCTTATAGCTATTCAGGGCAATAAGCTTTGTGTGTCATTTTCTGGCAGCACTCCACTACCCTCTAAGAAAAATTGGCACCCAGACCTGAACTATTGCAAAATTTTCTCCCTGAACTTTCTACCCATTGACCACTTAGCCATCATAGGGATCATCAGAGAGTTCAGATCTGACCCTCGCCAATTCATGCTTAAAACCTTCCAAACTCTTCCCGTGGCAAATAAAGCTCAAGCTTTTCAGCTAAGTGCACAGTTCCCACCACAAGCTGAATCCTTGTGCTAGCTCAGTGTCATCTCTGTCCACTCTCTGCCCATAGTCCAGCCACAATGTACTCGTGATGTCCTTCTATATGCCCCTCTTTCATTTCTGTGCCTTTGCAGTGGTGTCTTTGGTGACCTCAAATTTCCTCTGCCTCTTTTTTCCTCTTTACCTATACTTCATCCCTGCTTCTTACTTAGTGACTCAGCTCAGGTATTATACTCCTCTGGGATGTCTTATTTGATCTTCAGCATAGATCATAGCACCTGTATGTGCTCCCACTATTCTATTAGAGCTGATTGCACTGCAATCTAGTCATCTTGAAGCACAGTATACCTATTCTTATACTTTACTGTATAAACAAGGATATCCTGCATTTATACATTAATAGGAAGAGAAAAATCATCAGTGGAAATGGACCTAAAATGGCACTAACAATAGAATTAATAAATGATAGGAAACAACTTATTATAACTATATTCCCTATGTTCAAGAAAGAAATGAAAGTTTAAGCATTTTATGCAAAGATATGAAGCATATATAAGGACCAATATCAAACTTGTAGAAACAAAAAATATCGTTTTTGAGATGGAAAATATAATGGAGGGGTTAAAAACTGATTACATATATAGAGAAGAAAGAAAAATGAACTTGAAAGCAAAGCAATAGAAACAACATAAAATGAAACACAGAGATAAAATGTGCTGAAAAAAAGGAAAGTGCATCAGTGAGCAATGGGGCAACTTCAAGCAGCCTAATTATATCTGTAATTGGAGTCCCTGATAAATAGCAGACAGAATTAAGACAGAAAAAAAATGAAGAAATAATGACCAAGATATATCTATTCTAAATGAAAATAATAACACTGCAAATCGTAGAAGCCTAAGGAAACAGAGAAAAGGAAATATGAAAAAAATCAAACCAGTACATCAAGGTATATAATAATTAAATTTCTTAAAGAGAAATGATAAACAGTGATAGAAAGAAAATCTTAAAAGCAGACAGAGAGAAAAGGTTCATTATGTACTGAGGAGTAACTATGAATTATGGAAGATTCGTCATTGGTAACAGTGCAGATCACAAAGCACTGAGCAGCATCTTAAAGTACTGAAAGAAAAAAAAGTTTGACCTACTCTTCTATACCCAACAAAAATAGCTTTCAAAAACAGAAATGGAATAAACATTTTTAAAGAAATATAAAAGCTGAAAGTATCATCATCACTTGAACAGGATTATAAAAACAAAATATATGAATATATATGCATATATGCATATTTATATACATATATCTATATATGAATTTATGTGTGTACATTCCATATATATTCACAGAATCAATTCAGGAAGAAGGAAAATTACAACAGATGGAAAATGGATCTATGCAACAGAATGAAGAGCTCCAGAAATAATAAGTATGTGAGTTAAAAAAAACAAGCCAGATTTTCTTCTTATTTTAAAAACTAACTTTAAACATAATTGACAGTTCAAAGTGAAGATAATGGTAATATACTATGGGGGTTATAAAATATGTAGAAGGAAATGTATGACAACAACAGCACAAAAGCCAGGTGGGAAGGTATGGAAATATACTATTACAACATCTTATACCATATGTGAAGTAGTAAATTATTACTTGAATGAAGACTGCAATAAAAATATAAACCACAAACCTCACAGCAACCATGACAATGGCAGTCAGCCTCCATGTTCCCTACCTGCTTGTGCTCACACCTTGGTGGTGCCCTCTCTGCTTAAGCAGATAGAATCTTCTAATATTCATCTTAAGTCTTTCAATTTTTTTATGTTTTTATCCTATAGTGTAACATACATACAAAGCAAAGAAACAAAAAAGCAAGTTTTCAAAGCACTCTTCAGCAAGTAATTACAGGACAGAGCCCAGAGTTCGTCATGGGCTCCCATATGAACCTCTCAGATTTTTCCTTCTAGGTGCTCCAGAATAGAGGAGGCTAGAAGGCTTATTTTTTTATCATCACAACTGACTTTTTCCCCTTTTTTGTGAATAATAACATATATGCAAAAAAGCAATGAATTTCAAAGCATATCATCACAATTAGTTGTAGAACATATTTCAGAGTTTGACATGGCTTACAATTCCACAATTTTACATTTTTGCTTCTAGCTGCTCTAAGATACTAGAGACTAAGAGAGATATCAATCTAATGATTCAGCAATCATATTCATTTGTTAAACCCTACCTTTTCTGTCTAACTCCACCATCGCCTTTGATCTTTCTATCCCTCACTTTAGGGGTATTTGGGCTATGGTCATTCTAACTTTTTCATGTTGGAAGGGTCTGTCACTAATATGGGGTAGGGAGATGGAACTATCCGATGCTCTGGAGAGGCTAGAAAATAAATTTAGGAAAAATGAACTTAAACTAAATTCAAAGAAATTAAAATGAAATTTTAGAAATGAGACAGAAATCAATGAAATCAAAAGTAGACAAGCAAGTGAGGAATCAGTAAATCCAAAGTTGTTCCTTTGAATAAGTTAATAAAGCTGGTAAAGCTTCAGTCACAACCAAAACATGGTAGAGTCCAATAGATGATCTTTAGAAACAATGTTTGGAGCCCCTGCAGTGATGTGTCAAGGTGGGAACAGCCAGTAACTATGCGCCAGAACACACACCTCTCCACATACACACCTCTTCACACCCACACCTCTCCATATGCACAACTTTCTACACTCCAGGACTCACACCTCTCCACACGCACATCTCTCCATATGCACACCTCTCCATACTCAAGTTCCCACACTGTAGGAAGGCTACAAGACTTGGAATCAGACCCACACCCACTCCCTGTACACCTTGGGTCAACTAGCTCAAGCTCTCTGAGTTTATTTCCTCATTTATAATATCAAAATAATCATTTCTACCTCTTAAATGTGTTACAAAAGTTGAAAGAGATTAACTTCTTGCAGAGCTCTGGGTGGTTCTTTGCAAGTCGTGGGTGTTTAGTCAGAGCAAACTCCCCTCCCAGCTACAGCTGATCTTCCTTTGACCTGGTGAAGAGAGAGCCCCTCTCCTTGGGGTCAGATGAAGGGTCAGGGTTTTCCGGTTCAATGTGAAAATACAGAATAGAAGAAAATGTGAAAAACTAACAGACAAGCACTGGGTGTTTTAGTTTCACTGTCTCCTCAGTCTCTGAAAGAAGAAAGTTTCCCTCGGGATTCACCGCTCACTCTGCAGAATAAATAAATGAACATCGAGAGGGATATCTTCCTTCCTGGGATTCGCTGAGACTGTCAGCAGACCCTTAAAAAGAGCCTCATTCACTGCAAACAGCTAATTAGGAACCCCTTAACATTCGCACTAAAATCAAAAGCATTTGGTTCTTTGTGAAGCGTGTCCCAAACAGCTTGTGTGAGCCCAGACACTAGGCTTCTCCTGGGCTCGGGTTAACGGATTCATAAATCAGGAGAGTCTCCAAATAAAAGGGCTAATTAAAGTGATTCGTTCTCTATTAAATACCATTTATTTTCAGGCATGCCTTTCACTTTCCTCCCTCCTCTCCTCCAAGGACAATATTCTTGAAGGTAAACATCCATATTTCAATATGTGCCCCACATAGCTCCAAGGAAATCTGCACTGGAAAACCAAGCAGAAAGGGTGATTCTATAGCAGTACATTTTGTGGCAACTCCCCATTAAAAAAATAAAATGGACTCAATCCTCCCAAACGAACCTAAGAGGAATAGTTTCTCAAACCCAGGGCTTTACCTGCAGTCCCAGAGAGGCAGGTGGTAGAGAGGGAAGAAGAGGAGCTACGGGTCAGAGACACCCCATCTAGGTCAGCTGTGCATGTGTCTTGATCATCAGCACCCAGTTCTCAAATTCTTCCTCCATCTAACAAGGATGACAGCCACAGCAGCCCCGGGGCTGAGGTCCAGAGGAAGTAGAAAACTGCAGGTAAAAGATCACAGCCCATGGAGGTAAATGTCCATCCTTTCTTCCCCATGGAACACCTGCCTCTTAAGAGATGCCGAATGTGGAGGAACATCTGCCTGTCAAAGGGAACCCACTCTGTAATTCCTAGTTTGGATGATAGGAAGCCAGTCTGTAAATATTTCATTTCAAAACATCTTAAGGAAGGCTTTCAAAGTGGAGGGAAACAGTCAGTCTAACTCTCTTTCCCTGATAATAGCATTGCATACATCCTTGTGTTCTCTCAGGATTGCTGTAGGATAAGCTACATGCAATTGTGTATCCTTTTACCTTTTAGGGGAATCATCCCCAAAAGAGTCTCTGGTACAGTCACCAGGTTTTCCTCCCCTGCCAGAGGTGAAAAACCCTTTCCTCTGGTCAGCTGTCCTTATAGAGAGGTGTAGGCAGTTGGAGGGTGGACAGTGGAGGCCTGGGTTGGGGGCAAGGTCTCTCACCTGTCCTGTGCATTGACCACTAAGGGGCCCTATCAGGTCTAAAGCCTTGCAGGGTCAAGTTCACCCCAAGTATAAGATGAACTACCTCTTCCACTGAGGAGTCGACACTTGCATTTTCCATCCACCTGTCCTTTGGTCTTGCTTTCAAGAACAGACCTCATTCTGAGAGGTCTCATATACCATCTCAGAGTTAAGTGGGATAGAGCCTATTTTTCCCATTGTTTCTCACCTCCTAGATCAGGAGTAGTCAGTGCATGGTCAATAAGTTAAAAATGGCGAAGCGGCCAATGCAATGTTCTAGAGCCATATTTTAAAATTTAATCTTTACATAGAGATATCTTCTCAGTGGGTAAAATGAATGAGAACAAGCTTCATTTCTGAAAGGAAATATATTCTCTCCCTTTTTCCTTGAAGCCCTTGGGTTCTCAGTCTATCATCTTCACACATTTAACAGAGACATTCAAAGAAGGAATATTCTCCAACTTGAAGTTTATTATAAGAACAGCTGTGGAACTGCCTAGGAACCAATAACCACCTGACCATGAGGAGGATGGGAACCAAGGAGACCAAGTGAAGCTTGTTGTTTGCTGAATGTTCCAAGGCCTCAATGTTTCAAGCACTCTACAGCCCCACTTGGTCAGATCTGCTGGCTCAATTGGACCACCAGAGTGTGCTCTCTGCCCTGGGCCACCCTGTGCTTGGCTTTCCCTCTCAAGAACTCCCGACTGCCTGCAAAAGAGGCCCCACACTCTTCAGTTTGGAAATCAAACGTCCACAATCTCATTCTCACCCCCGTACTCCAGCTGATCGCCAGCTCTTTTCCTCACAACTACTGCTGAACAACTGACAACTGCAGCTAGGCTACGCTACCCCACAAACATTCTCTCCTCATACTTTCTGCATTGCTATTGCCCAAGCAGGGAGTATTCTCTCTACTCTTGCTGTTCCATTTGTTTAGACACTGCCCCCCCCCCTTCCAGCTCACGTCCTCCAGTTTAGTGTCTGAGGGAACTCCTCCCTCTCCTCCAGTCTCTCACAGGGCTCACATTCATGAGCATCAACCTCAGAAGTTAATGTCAGTCTCTCTTATGCTCTTCCCTAAAGGCTTCAAGTAAGTTTCCTATTGCTTATCAGCTAGATGTAAAGCTCTGGGGTCAGGTATCAGATATTCCCTGGATTCACTCATGATTTTCCTACTGCCTTGCATTTAGTAAGGGCTCAATTAAGATCTATAATAAAAATTGTATCTCAAACTGCTGCAAAATAGAAGCAGTGACTAACACTCCAAATTGGGGGAAAAAATACTAAAAATGCCAGAAAAATATTTAAAGCATTTTGTGTTTTAGTTTGTCTTTTTATTGTAATTCAAATACAAAGAGCCAAAGGAAATCTGGAACTTGTAGATTTAACATTGAACCTGCCATTCTCCTTGGGGACACTGAACATCTATTTGTGGCATTGAAGGACTCAGGGTCAAGATGCAAAGCCAAGGAAAGAAGCCCAATTCCAAGAAACTGTAACCAGCTTCTTGTAATATAATGTAAATTTAAAATAAGCCAAAGTTTCATGCTCACTTCCCTTCACACACACTGTGGGGAAGACAATGAAATATACCTGTATTGAGCTGTGGCCCTGAGTGAAGGGGAAAAAAATTATATCCTGAGACTTTCTAAAGAAAATTTGTCCTCACCTGGATTTTGGTATGAATTCACACTGCCTGGGAGGTCCGAAAAGATGCAAGTTGAAAACACAGTTTAAAACAGCAATCAGATAACCAGAAGAAGTAAATGCTCAACACAGATTTCAAAGAATCTATACAATCTATCCCAAGGATTGAGATATCATAGTCAAAAATCAAAACAGTGGGAAATGGGCATCATGAAACACAGTCAACAGCAGCACATTCTCAACAACTTCAAATTTGAAACTACCAGCAAGAGTATAACATAAGTATATTTAATAGGTTTAAATAAATTCAGGTTACAAAATATATAAACAAATAATGAAAGATCATTAAATGTTCAAGCAATTTTGACAAAATAGTCAAATATTAAAAACTATATTATAAAATAACCCAATGGATGGCTTTAATGGGAAAATTCTTGAAGCTGAACAGATATTTAATAAAATAGAGGTTAAATATGAAGACATTATCTATAATGTAGTATGGAAAGAAAGAATCAGAAAATAACATCGAAGGTTTAGAGGACATGGAAACTAGAATGAATAAGAGAGGAATGGGACATATGGAAAGTATTTGAAGAAATAACAGCTGAGAAACATCAGAACTGACAAAAGACATTAATATTTATAGTATATTAAAAGCCAAGTTGATCTCAAGAAGATACCAAAATAAGAATGAAATAAATCCCCACTTACACACACATCTGTGTGAAATGGCACAAAACCAAAGAGATTATCTTAAACACCTTCCGATATAAAGGACAGATAATCAACAAAGAAATAACAAGTACCACCTGGAAGTCAAAGACAGTGGAATAATATCTTGAATGGGCCATGAGAAAATAACTGTTTACCCAGTGAAGATATTTTTTAAATGAAATAAAATTAATTTTAAAATATAGATGAACATAAATGGAGACATTGTGCCCAACAGAACTTCACTGACTAGCATTCTAAAGGTTAACTTTTAGGCAAAATGAAAATAATACAGAGGGAAGATCTGTAGTATAAGAAAAAATAAGAGCGAAGAAATTGGCAAATATGAAGTGGTGGTTTGGAGCTGTATGTACCCCAGAAAAACACATGTTCTTAAATGTTCACATCTGTTCTAGTTTGCTAGCTGCCAGAATGCAACACACCAGAGACAGATTGGCTTTTAATAAAAGGGGATTTATTTTGTTAGTTCTTCAGAAGAAAGGCACTAACTTTCATCTGAGGTTCTCTCTTACGTGAGATGGCTCAGGATAATCTCTGCTGGCCTTCTCTCCAGGCCTTTCGGTTCCAACAACTTTCCCCCGGGGTAATTCTTTTCTGCAGCTCCAAAGGCCTGGGCTGAACTGAGAGTGCTGAGATGAGGAATGCCAAGCTGCTTGGGCTGTGCTACGTTGAGCTCTCTCATTTAGGCGCCAGCCAATTAACTCAAACGTTATTCATTGCAGCAGGCATGCCTCCTAGCCAACTGCAGATGTAATCAGCAACAGATGAGATTCACGTACCATTGACTCATGTCCACAGCAACAGAACTAGGTGCCTTCACCTGGCCAAGTTGATACCTGAATCTAACTGCCACAACATCCATTTCACAATCATTCCTGTGGGTATGAACCTATTGTAAATAGGACCTTTTGATGAGGTTACTTCAGTTAAAGTGTGGCCCAGGATGGGTCTTAATCCTTTCATTGCAGAACTTTACAAGCAGAATGAAACTGAAACAAGTGAAAGAAAGTCACAGGAAGCAAGAAGCCAAAGGTCAATGGAACACCGAAGAGAAGGGAGAGGCCAGGAAAGACCTCCATGAACATTGTATGTTACAGAAGACCCAGTGCCACGGGTCACCGGCAGCCAGCCCAGAATGCCAGTCTTTGGGAAGAAAGCATCACCTTCATGATGCCTTGATTTGAACTTCTCAGCTTCAAAACATGTGCTAAAAATTCCCATTGTTTAAGCCAACTCATGGCACGGTATCTGCTTGAGCAGCTAAAGAAAGTAAAACTTATATTGTTTATATAAGACAATGAATATAGTTTGTCTCAAGCTTAGGAGAGAAGACAAGATAGATCTAAAACAATTACCCATAATACTATATGAGGTAGAGTAAGATTGCATGCAGTTAATTTAATTGTAGCCCTTGCATTGTTCAAGGGTAGAGTAAAAATATTAATTAACCTTAGATATTATTAAATAAAGCAAGCACCTTAAAATTTCTGAGGTGAGCAATTACAGAACAGAAATAGAATCAAGCAATTCTGAAAGAGCCGTGAGAAAAAGGCACAATGAGGAAATCTGTTCAAAGAAGCAAACAAAAAAAGAAAGGATATGCGTAATACACAAAAAGCACAAGGTAAGATGATGGTAATAAGTGTAAATAAAATGGTAATTAAAATAAATGTAAAAGAACTAAAGTCTAGAGTTAAAAAACAGAAATTGCCAGACTAGACCAATAAACAAAAGCTAGCCTTATGCTATTTACAAGAAACTCAAACACATCTAAATCCTATGTTTTAGAAAAGATAGAAGTAAAAGAATACAGAAAAATTGATCAGAAAAATACTAACCAAAACTAATATTTAACTTTATTAATAAGAGACAAAATAGACTTTAAAGCATAGAGCATTACTATGAAACAATAAGAAGTTTAACCCTTAAAAAATGATAAAATAATTCTAAACTGCATGCACATAGTGACATAACCTTGTATGTAATAAGAACAAAACTGAAAGAGCTACTAGGAAAAATTCTCCTCCACTTTCTCCTACCGCTCCCCCTCCACCTCATCATCACCAGCAACAGCAAAAATAACATCACAGTGAGAAACTGTAACATAATTTCAATACAATGATAGATATATCAGGAAAAATGCTAAGAATGTTCATTTGTGCTATGTAACTAAGAACCTTGATCAGACACACATTAAACCAATCAGTGGAGAATAAATCTTTTTTTCTTTTTTTGCATGGGCAGGCACTGGGAATCGAACCCAAGTCTCTGGCATGGCAGGTCAGCACTCTGCCTGCTGAGTCATTGTGACCTACCCTACAAATCTTTCTTAAACACAAATGTAACACTTATGAAAATTGGTCAACTTGGTCATAATTCAATCTTCAGAAAATTAATGCAATTAAATTGAATATAAATTCCAAAAATAAAAAATTTTAAATTCTTGATATTTTCAGAAATCAGAATTTCTTATATTCTTATACATGAGAAATCAATAATAAAATGATAAAAAAGTGTTCTTAAAATACAGCTTGAATAATTCATGGTTCAAATAATTAGTCATAATTATTTTTTAAAGACTTAGAACTGATCAATAATGAAACCATAGTATTTCAAAATTGTGGGATGCAGCAAAAACAGTATTTAAGGGGAAATATAGAACCTAATTTATTTATATTAGAAAAGATGAATTTATTTTAGAAAAGGATGATATTTAATGAGCAAAGAATCCAACTTAAGAGGTCATATCATAAATGCAGGAAAGGAAGTAATAAGAGCAGAGATTAATACAATAAAATTGACAAATCCTTTGCAATACAAACAAAGGAAGGAAATAATAAATATTAGAAATGAAAAATGTATATAACTGCAGATGATATGAAGAGAGAAAATACTAAAAGAGTTTTATGAATAACTTTATACCAATATACTTGAAAACTTAGATAAAATGGACAAATTACTTAAAAATATAATGTATAAAAATCTGGTATTGACCAGATGAAGTAGAAAAAGGTAAATAAACCTATAACTATCAAAAAAAATTGTATCAGTAATTTAAAATCTTTTTGTGTCTCGTGTGTTTTTTTCTATTAGTTCTAACTCTCAAAGGACAAATAATTCTGATCTTACACAAATATTTCAGAGGATAAAGCTGTAGAAATACTGAAAAACTCATTTTATAAGAAAATGAAATTATGGGTTCATATCACTCAAAATTCCTAAAGAAATTATGAAACTTAATCTAAGTGATATTCAAAGATAATAGTTATGCCAATAGGACAGAAGATTAATTTAACATTAGAAGTCAGTTTATATCATTACTATGTTAACAGTTTAAAAGAGAACAATCATAGAATTTTTTGTTTGATAGAAAATTTCATTCATTTTTTTTAAAGTAAATTCTTAATAAACTAGAAGTAAAGGTGAATTTCCTTAAACTGATAAAAGATATCTGCAAGCAACTTAAATCATCATATTTAATGGGAAAATGCTTAAAGCATTTATTTTATGAACAGGAAACTGGCATTTTTTCTAGTATCACCATTTCTAGTCAATATTTATTAGCGGTTTACAACACACTAAGGAAAAAGGAAATGCGTTAAGGAAGGGAGGGAGGGATGAATTGGAATTTTACCTCACACTATACATAGAAATTAATTCTGGATACTAAAGACTCAAATATGTAAGACAAATACATAAATGTTTTAGAATAATATATAGAAAAATATCTTTATGACCTGAGGATAGGAATGATTTTCTTAAGATTCAAAAAAGGCAAATCATAAGGAAAAAATAAATGCAACTATATTAAAACTAAGACATTCTGTTTATCATAAGAAACCAGATTAAAAATGAATATAAGCCAAAAAATTTTTTTTGGGAAAAAAATTTTTTTTGGAAAAGATATTTACAACATATATAGTAGACAGAAGTTACAGGATGCTTACAAAACTCCTGCAAATCAATGGAGAAAGAGATAACCCAAAGAAAAATGAGCAAAAAGTTGAAACAGCACTTCACAAAGAAATGCTAATGGTTAATATAAAAATGTGAAGAACTGCTCAACTCATTATTATTCATGAAAATATAATTTAAACCACAATTAAATGTCATTTTACCATATGGGCCAAAATTTCAATGTCAGACAATAAATAAATATCAAATTTTGGCAAAGATGTTAGACAGAGCTCAGAGTAACAACATAGCAATATCTAGTAAAATTAAAGATGTACATTCCAATGATACAGGAATTCCTTTCCTGGGAATGCTAGAAACAGTTCTGCCCATGTGTTCCAGGGAATATTTATGAAATGTCAGTAGCAACAGTCTATAATAGCAAAATCCCAGAAACAAGTCAAATGCCCAATGCATAAATATTTTGGTGCATTCATGCAACAAAACAGAGCAGTGAAAATAAATGAACTACAGTTATGAACATATGGTTGACCCAGTCTCAGGACAGTGCATTGAGCAACTCAAGCAAGTTGCAGGAGAATGCATATGGTATGATTTTATTCCATAAAGTTTAAAATCTGCAAAACTAAGCACTGCATGCTTTCTTGGGGCTGCAAGCCCAAGCTGCGCTAGTTGTCTTCTGCATCGCTCAAGCAGATAACCCCATAGAATTGTTGTATTTTCTGCATATTCTCCGCAGTGTCATCTAGTGCCCCTGGGAAGGATTCAGTCTCATATGTTAAAACTATGAAGAAATGGAAGAAAATGAAAAACACTAAATTCAGTATAGGAGTTACCTCCGATGCAGGAAAATAAATGCAACAGAAAGAAGTTCTAGTTGGGTTTCAAAGATCATTGCAATGACAATTTCTTAAACAGTCTGAGGATATATTAGCATTTCTTAGATTATTATTTTGTGTATCTTTTGCATATTTCATACTTAATTAAAGCAATTTATTTAATATTTAATGAAAACAACATTCAATAAAAGCAAATTTTAAAAAATGGCCTATCCAGGTGTGACCTTGCATGTAAAATGCAAGTTGTGACATTTCTATCCCTGTTATCTCATCTCTCATCCCCACCATGAATAAATCCTTAACACCATGGAGCACAAAAAACAGAAGGACCCTTAGAGAATCAGCATGACATGGACAATGGAACAAACACAAACTAACCTTGATTCAAACCTCTAGTGGGTTATCTAATAGTTACGTGAGGTAGGGAAACTTACCTCTCTGGCTCAGGGTCTTTAAAATGGAAATGATAAGGTACAATTTGCAATGTTCTGGGGAATGGGGAATATGCAGGATGAGTAAATGTAAATTTGATACAGCATTTTTGGTGGAAAATTTGTAGGCAGTATTAAAATATGAATAGTTTCTTATAAATGTTCTTATCAATTAGCCAGGAACACAATTACTTAGACTCTATCCAAGAAAAAAAAATGTTCTCTCCAAAGTTTGCATAAATTTATGTGCAAGCTTGTTCATTGCCACATTAGTTTTGGTTAGGAAGAAAAAGAAACAACCAACAAAATGAGGAGTGTTAAATAAATGATGGCACTTGGATACTTGGAAATATATTGTGTAGCCATTAAAATGACTAAGGTAAATGTATTGACGTAAGAAAATCTCTGTGATATATAGCCAAGTGAAAAGCACACGTGGAGTCTGAAGCTTAGAAAGTTCAGAGATGACTCCTAGCTATGAGCAGGCAGAACAGGGACTGCTATCCACATAATATAATCCTAAAATAGCAATTATTCCTGCCTCAAAACACAACCATCCTTAAGAAGCTATGTGCTAGCTATGAGCATCTCTCTCTCCTAAAAAAATTTTAACTTGTGCATAGCCGTAAATACAGCCATGAAAACCCAGTGATTTTCAGGGTTTTCTGAAATCTAAAAAAGTCATGTATGAAGGATGAGTTCTGTGTAATTAACACATCATTATTCTGTAGGACTTTGAGGAAAGGGAGCTGCTATGCTTGGTCATATGGCTTATCCATGCCAATCACCTGTCTGCAGGACTCTTTATTCCCCAATAAACTGGATGGGAATACCACGCCAAAGCATCTCCAGGGTGCTTAGATGAACTTGGTAATCCTCTTGTTGTCGCAATGGTGCTGGGCCTGTCTCTAAAGTATGCATTGAAGAGACCTTCAATGTAACCCATGCCTATCACTGTCACAGCCTGCATCCAACTTGAATGTCTCCCCCTCAACACCATAAAAGCCTTAGAGGCAGGTTCAAAGAATTGTCACAGGACTCCCTGAATGTAATAGATCATGAATGTGGGGAAGTGGCACTAGATGAAGCCGGGAGAGCTGCCCGTCCTGGGCCTCAAAGTCAAAGGCGCCCTCAGAAGTAAGAGGAAGATTGACTTCTTCTTGGTTAATTTTATTTCTTGTAACAGCATGGTCTAGCCATTTCACAAATCACCATGCTGTTGCCTGAAAATGTCCCCTTGTCAGCCAGTGCCTTTCCATAAAAAGAGACTAGAAAAGCATGAGAGGGTAGGTTATGTTTGCGTGGCTCAGAACAGCCTGGAGCCTATGCAGAGTGGAGCTCCCTTGAGTCAACTTTGAGCAGACTGACCGGGGGCCCCAAGGCTAGGACTCCAAACTCCCTCTCACCCCAATATCCAAGCACCTCTAAGGCTTCTGAGGGAAGGCTTGGCATGAGACAACTCACAGACATCCTTGGTCCTCTACCCTGTGGATGAAGTGACTGCTGGCAGTTGTTAATGGTGCAAGGAAATGACAAGTCTCACACACAGGTAGCTCAGCCTGCACCACCTGGCCTGAGGACTTCCCTGGGAGAACAGAGGAGCCATGAGTCAAGTGCAGTGACTACAGGAAGTGATGCTTACATCCTAGCTTGTGAAATAAAAGTAAAAACATTGCTTCAGTGCCTGTCAAGAAACATGAGGTGGAAGCACTGCAACCAGTCAATGTTAACAGTAGCTGGAACAAAATAAGCACTCAAACCGGTTAGCTATCATATGCCAAGAGCTCTGCTAGGGGCTTCATATCATTTAACTTCCTTTGTTTAATTGAAATTTAATTTCCCATTCAGAATAAGCATAATCTTACCCATTTGATTTATGATGAGATTGAGGTTCCTAAACCCATGTTCTATGAGATAGTGCACAATCAGTCCATCCATCTTGTTCAAACTAATAAGTGCATGAATCTGAGTTGTGTACTGTTAGAGATTAAAAAAAAGAAAAGTATGAGAAAAACCTTTATCGTAGTATTCAAGACACTGGTAATTAAACCCAGGAGAGAAGCAGTATGCTATGAAAGAAGAACAGCAGTTCAAGGGGATAAGAAGTTGCTACCACACTAGACAAGAATACCCTGTTACAGGTGTTGAAAATAGATGGTGATTCATATTTTAAAACTTTAATTTACATGTGAGACTAAAGCAAAAAATGCTTATTTATTTGGTACAAAATTTATATTTTGACTAGTACATTTCCTAATACAACTTTTGTGGACAGTTTAATTGAGCATCATAAGTACATGGAACCTTAAGTAGGGCATGAGATTTTGTAGGTTTGTCCAGAGTGATGGCCTGATAAATCCCAAAGTGATTTGAACAATGAACAAAAAAGTATTTGCAAAGTCCCCTTGGGGGAATGGTGAGAAAGGGGGAAAATTCAACTTCCCCATATGGAGAATTCCTGATATTGTTACAAGCAGTAGGGACAACCAAAGCAATAGGCCAAGTCCTCAATCTTGGGGTTTGTTCATATGAAACTTACCCCCACAAAGGATAGGCTACTTAAAAACTCTTTTGTTACTCAGATGAGTCCTGTCTCTCTCTCTCTCAACCAAATGACAAGAAAACTCACTGCCCTCCCCCTCTCTACATGAGACATGACTCCCAGGGGTGTAAACCATCCTGGTAACATGGGACAGAAATCCTAGAATGAGCTGGGACTCAGCATCAAGGGATGGAGAAAATCTTCTGGACCAAAAGAAAAATGAGACGAAATAAAGTGTCAATGGTTGGGAGATTTCAAACAGAGTTGAGGGGTTATCCTGGAGGTTATTCTTAGGCATTATATAGATACTTTTTTAGTTAAGGTATATTGGAGAGGCTGGAAGGAAGTGCCTAAAACTGTAGAGATGTGTTTCAGTAGCCATGTTTCTTGAAGATGATTGTATAATGATATAGCTTTCGCAATGTGACTGTGTGATTGTGAAAACCTTGTATCTGATGCTCTTTTTATCTATGGTATGGACAGATGAGTAAAACATGTGGATAATAAATAAATAAATAATGGGGGAGCAAATGTTAAAATAAATTTAGTAGATTGAAATGCTAGTGATCAATGAAAGGGAGTGGTAAGGGGTATAGAAAGAAACGGGAAACAAAGGCTAAAATATACTGGGTAGATGGAAATATTAGCAGTCAATGAGAGGGAGGGGTAAGGGGTATGGTATGTATGAGTTTTTTTTCTTTTTTCTTTTTCTGAACTGATGCAAATGTTCTAAGAAATGATCATGGTGATGATATTGTGAGTTTTTTATTATATACCAAGAATTGAATGCTCACATGGTAAGAATGTTCGTGTTTATATGTTGTTATATTTTAAAAAAAAAATTTAGTCAGGCAACACCTGCTCCAGGAAGCCTTCCCTGATAGCACCAGGTAACATTAACATGACATCCCTCCTCTGAGTCTTCCCATCACCCCAGGGTGCTACACCCATTCCTGTCTTTGCACATGCCACCTTTTTTAGAGTTTGTTTCCTTGACCATTCTACTAAGAGAATGAGTTCACTGAGGGCAGGCACAAAGACCTATTCTTTCTGTGTATGCCTAAGGTCTAACAAAAAGTTAGTTCCAGAAGGAAAAGTGTTTATTGCAGTAGGATTTGTGTGGGAAGCCGAGGTTTTCCACATCTGGCTCAAATGGGGGCTTCCTTGTCGAGGGAATTTGGAGGCAGAGAAAGTAACATGCTGAAAATGGCCACAACTTCATCTAGTTCAAATCCTGGTCTTAAATTAAATACTAATTCAAGGTGGTGTGTGAATCCAACATTTTAATTTCCTATTCTAAAAACCATCCTAAAAATATAGTGGAGGAAAAAGGATCCTAGATCATGAGCCGAGATATCTGAGTTCTCACATTGCCTCCATCATTAACACCCTTTGTGACAGCGAAGAAGCCCCAGTCTTTAGCCTCAGTTTCCCCATCCAGAATGTGAAAAGATTGAATTTCTGGACTTTTTCCAACACTCAAATTTTATTAACCTAGAAGAGCAATGAGGAGGGACCAGCTAGCACTCCTAAAGCAAGGGAGGGGTGACGTTAAGCCTGGGTATCAGGGGAAATGGAGTTCATTGAATAATGCATTTGCAGATAGGGATTGGGGTGTTATAAACCACCCCTGACATTCTCTGAGCTATAATTCCACCTCATTGTCACTAGGACCCTAGTTTCTGCAGTAATTTCATTTAATTTTATGACCTGGCTCTTCCAGTCTTCCTAGTGAGATAAGCAGGCTTGACAGGGCTGAGGACAAAGCTGGGCAATGATTTGCAAGTCTAGAAGTGGATTATAAACCGGTCATATCTGCAGGGTACGTGGAGGGGATCCATCTACCTCTGGAAAGGAGGGCCAGACTTTTCTCTGAACAAAAGGATCAGAACAGTGTGGCCTAGGTTGGCTGGTGTGGGGCCTCTGCCCTCTCAACCTCCATGGTGTGCCCCCCAGGGGCATATGAACAGGCTAACAGAGGATCATCCACCCAGGCTCAGAGGCTCACAGGCAGAATCTGGCCCCAATCTGAGGACAGAAGCAAGGACCAGTTTTCCCTGGGAAGGTTGGAGGTCGGGGCAAGAAAGGGTAGAGCCTTGAGCACAGAAGTCACTTATTATTGTCACCTGTGGAAAGAGACAGGCGCCAGAGACAGGCACACCTGGGCCCAGCTCCCTCAGACAAGTCACTTAACTGACCTGAGCCTGAGTTACCCCAGTGGTGAAACGGGGACAAGAACAACTTCCTCCAGGGACCATTGTGTCTACTACAGATATGGGAAGTCAGGGGTGCATTCAATATAGTAGCACTGACTGTGGGAGCACATCCTCTTGTCCAGCCAGCCCTTCGACCCTGGGACCTCAGCCCCAGTTTCTGGGAGTCCATCAGCTGAGAGAGCCTCTGATGGAAGCATCAAAACCTATAGGACCTCACCTGGTCAGCTGGTCTATCAGTTTCTGGTGGGTCAACATCAGGTGTGTTATTTGCCTTGCATCTCCAGGACATAATGAAGCACCTGACCAGGTAGGAGACAGGGCAATTTGAAGGTGGCTGGCATGCATGGGGGAAGGTCACCCCCAGGACTACCTCCACTCAGGCCTGGGGGTGCAAGCCAGGATTCTGAAGGGGAGGGGGTTACTTTCTCCTTTCCTCTCCTACATGGTCAGCCCAACTGAGGCTTAGAAGTGCTCAAGTGCCTGCCTGCTGTGCTCCAATCAGACAGGCTTTCTGGAGGGTAATTAACCCATGGGTAAAGGGGAGTTAACAAGAAGCCCAACTTGCCATTGGTTTGGAATGCAGATGAGGGACAGTAGCCAAAAGAATTACTTTCACAGGTGGGAGCAGAATCACACAGCATGGCTGCTGGCCAACAGAGAGGCTATGACATGGGGTATGGTCAGAGGGGCAGACCAGGCTCCCTAAAGGCCCTAAACTCCACCCCAGAGATGGTGCCACTGTCCAGCAAACAGTCCTGACCCCTGCCTGCCAGGTGTTATTCTAAGTACATTGTATATATGAGCTCATTTAATCTTCTTGGCAGCCCTGGGGAGTGTGAACCCATGTAATGTTTCAGAACGCAAGTCACGGAGAAGATAAGAAACTGTTCAGGAGCACTCAGCTAGAAAACAGAGGAGAGAATCTCTCCTAAAACAAGGTTTCCCACCGATGGCCCTACTGACATTGGGGTTGCATCATTCTCTGCTTTTCAGGGCTGCCCATACATTGTAGGATGTTTAGCGGCATCCCTGACCTCGACCCACTAGATACCAGGGGCACTCCTCCCAGCTGTGGCAACCAAAAGGTCTCCAGACATTGCTAAATGTTTTTTTGAGGGGACAGGAGTAAACATCCTTGCTGAAAACCAACATCCTAAAGAGTAACAGGGACAGAGCAGGCACAGATGACCTCAGGGACATTTTGTCACTTGCTGAAACAGAAACATTGGGATGGATAGGGGGTACTGGGCTCAGTCTGTGGGCCAAGTAGAACAGAGATCTAAGCTGAAGATGATCAGAGTACCAGCTGGAGTAGAGGGGTGGCGGGGGCATGTCCCCAGCACAGGGAAAAGGACGACCACGGGAGCCGTCAGCAGATCAGAACCACCCGAGAGCTTTCTACAAACACCCTGGTCTGTAGGTGGCCCCACCCAGCACCTGGAATCTCCATTTTAACAAGCATTCCAAATAACTTTTTATGCAGCCAGCCAAGGTTGAGGTTTAGGAATCACAGGCATTTGGTGTGGCTGAAGCTTCATGTTTGAGAAGAGGCTTTGGGACCCTCAGAGGACCCTCCGAGTAGACTCCTGGCAGAGGCGCACAGTGGGGAGGGTCAGGGGGTGCGGTGGGTGTGGCTGGGCCCCACTTCTCTATCCCGGTAGGACAGGCCCCTGTCTAAAATCTAGTTATGCTAAGCTTCCTCCCCAGTCAAATGCTTTATCACCAAATTCGCATCGGGGTGGAAAAGCATAGTTTTAATTTTTTAAAACATCCTATTATTAACACCTTGCATTAGTGTGAAACATTTGTTACAATTGATGATGAACATTTTTATAATTGTGCTATTTGACTAAAGCCCATGGTTTAGCTTAGAGTTCAGTGTTCATGTAGTGGAGTTTCTTTTAAAATTTTTGTTCTTCTAGCATACATACAATCTAACATTTCCCCTTTTAACCATATTAAGATATATATTTCAATGTTGTTAATTGTATCCACAATATTATGCTACTATCACCACCATCCCTTACCAAAACATTTCCCTCATTCCAAACAGGTGCCAGCAAAATTTAAGCCTTCACTTCCCATTCCTTATCCCTACCTTGTCACCTGGTAACCTATATTCTAAATTCTAAATCTGTGGGTTGATTATTTTAACTGTTTCAAATCAGTGAAGTCATAAAATATTTGCCCTTTTGTATGGCTTTTTTCACTCAACATGATGTCTTCCAGGTTCATCCATGTTGTTGCATGTATCAGAAATTCATTCCTTTTTACACCTGAATAACATTCCATCATATGTATATGCCACACCTTGTTTATCCATTCATTGGTTGATGCATATTTGTGTTGCTTCCATCTTTTGGCAACTGTGAATAATGCTACTATGAACATTGATGTGCAAATATATGTTTGAATCTCTGCTTTCAATTCTTCAGGGTGAATACCTAATAGCAGGATTGCCGAATCATAGGGTAATTCTATACTTAGCTTCCTGAGGAACTACCAGAGTGTCTTTCACAGTGACTGCCCCATTTTATATTCCCATGACAATGGGTGAGTGTTTCTATTTCTCTGCATCCTCTCTAACATTTATTTTCTGAAAAAAACAACAGTAAATTTCAAAGCCAAAGAGAACTGACTTTTAATCCACTCTTTAGAACATTACCCTTTGTTTCTTTGAACCTTGGTTTTCTTATCTGTAAAATGAGTATAAAAACACTTACTTCCTTGACATTTTAACTCTGGAATTATGAATTGGAAGCATGATGACATACTTGTCACCAAAAGTTTTGACTGGTTGACCCCAGTATCTAGTTCAGTAAATAGACTCTTCAAGTTAATGGTGCTTCCAAAATGCACATGGAGCTGGAGAGGGCATCTGTCAGTGTCGTGCAGAGAACTTGTTGTAAACATGGATATGAAAACTACAACAAAGCAATCACTTCATGAAACCTTTCCTCCCACATGGCATCTATTTTTAACATCTCAGCCACAACTTTGTAAATCACACTCCATATCCAACCCTGCCTGGTGGAATGTGATTGGTGAGCCCAAAAAGCCAAAAGCAGTACCTATGTTTCTGCTGACAGACGCTTGTCTTTCCCCTTCCCCATTTCTGGGGAGTGCATTTTAATCAGAAGCCCAAACTCCCCCGACACTGGTTCTTGGTCTACCCTCAGCAATCAATGGCCTGGATTGGCTCAGTTTTCTCTTCATTATATTCCAAGTCTACTGGTTGCACCCAAAACCTACATGTGAAACATGAATTTGCTCCCAGATGTAAAAAGATACTCAACCCTCCCCCACAAATAAAATCACAGCTATTAACATAATGCATGTTACTTTTCAGCTGAGCCTGTAATTTGTGAATGTGTCCATTGAAAATGTGAAGGAAAATGCAGTATTTGAGGCAGCTTTGAAAATACTTTCACTAGGTTTGTTTTCCAACTTAAATCCATTTGAGTGAGTAAGAAGTGTAATAAAGTAGATGATCGACTATCTCTCCCAAGTCCAACAAATCACTCCTTCCATAGCTGTGATTGCATACTTCTTCTTAAAGTGGAGAAATGGCAGCCGATGAAATTGATCCCTGGGGTTAGAAGCAAATGGGATGGGGAAAGAGGCAATGATATTTACATTTTGAAGAGCCCACCGTGCCAAGCACTATGTGGCTCTGAATACCTGTTAGTTAATGCTAGGAGAAGCAGTTCTCATCTGGGTGTGACATTGTCCCAACAGGGTCCAGCTGGCAGAAGCTGGAGATATTTTTGGTTGCCATGCCTTGAGGGGAGAGGGTGGCTGCTACGAGCATCTAGTGGTTAAAAGCCAAGGATGCTACTGTACACAGGACAGCCCCCAGAACAGAGAATTCTGTTGACTAATGTCAATGGTGTCAAGGTTGAGAAACACTGGTTTTCAAAGTAGCTATTACTCTCCTTGTTTTCCAAATTGGAAAAATGAGGCTCAGAGAAACTAAAGGAATCAAATTAAGGTTCATCTGAACTCACAGCTCTGAAGTAAACTTTAGGGATTCACAGATTTAGCTCTAGAGAATCACCTGCTTCCAACATGAAGATGTGTGCATGACCTGTACTTAGCCCCTTCTCAAGCTATGTAACTAACAACACCCTTAAAGGAAAGAACAACTGAACCAGCTGCTCCAGACCTATCACCTTTCTTAAGTGAAGGTAATCTCTTGTTGATACCTTAATTTGGACACTTTTACTTTTTCAGAACTGTAAACTTATAACTTATTAAATTCCTCTTATTAAAAACTGTTCCAGTTCTGGTATATCGTATTCTGGCAGCTTACAAGCTGACACATATTTTGATACCAGAGAAGCAGGGTGCTGCTACAGTTCACAAATACCAAACATGTTGGAACAGCTTTTTAAATGGATAAGGGGAAAATTCTGCAGGAGCTGTGAGGAGCTTGATTGAAAAGGCCTATAGTGCTTAAAGAGACAGTTGGTAGAAATGTGGATTCTAAAGATACCTCTGATGAAGCTTTAGACAGAAATGATGAACATGTTGTGCCAAACTGGAGGGAAGGCATCCTTCGTACATGGAAAGCAGAATTTGAGATTAAAGAACTTGGATATTTAGCAGAAGAAATTTCCAAACTAAACAGAAAATGCAGTCTGACTGCTCCTAGAAGCTTATAGTAAAATGTAAGAGGATAGAGAAAAGTTCAGAACTGAACTCTTGGATACAAAAAAAGAAACAAAAATTGGTGTTCTGGAAAATTCTGGCTTTCAGAAAGTGAGACTCCAGTAAATAGGGCCCCACATGAGGATTTATCCAAGCATGGAAGTAGTCAGCCGTTACAAGACGAACAAGGATTGGAGATGGAGTCATCCAGAGAGAATCTGTGGAAAGGCCTTTTGTCTGATGGTCAGGATTCCAGCATATTGCATAGAAAACCAACAAGAGTGTTGTGGGATCTGCATAAATGCAACCACTGCCAGTCTGGACTAAAAGGCTCAGAAAAGGAACAAAGTGAAAGTAAAATGTCTTCAAAGGCAGAACCATGGAAGTTAAGGTCTGGAGTCAGGAAACAGCAGGCCAGGAGAGAAGACACACCCATATGTGAGCGTAGGGTGAGTTTGACCCAGATGTTTAGAAAGAGTTGTGCCACCTCAGGCAGCTTGCAAACTAACACAGATTTTTGTGTCAGAGCAGTAGGATGCTGCTTCAGTTTGCAAATACCAAACATAAGGTGGAGCACATAAACCGGGGATTCGGGGGAGCCTGGCTACCACCCCATTGTTCCGGAGGGGTTGAGTGTGGGTCCATAGTTGTCAGAGAGCTCGGGGGCAGCCTCAGTGTTTGAAGAGGGTGGAGTCAAGGAAAAGGTGGTCTCCACAATGTCCCCCAAGGCTGCAAGGAGAGAGCAAGGCCTCTGCATAGATCCTTGGAAAGGGTGGGACTGCTGCTTTCTAAGACCTCAAGGATAAATGACTCTCAGACTTTGAAATCTAATAAAGTTTGCCCTGCAGCTTTTAGGAACTGTATGAGTCCAGTGACCACTGTTTACCTTCCAACTTCTCCCTAAGGCAATGAAAATATGTATCCTATGACTGTCCCTCCTTGTATATTGGTAACAGATAACTCATTCTGAGCTTTACAGGTCCAGAGGCAGAGGAGAATTTTGCTTTAGAACAGACCATGCCTGTAGCTGACTTTGAGATTTTTTTGACGTGGGCATGCACCGGGAATCAAACCCGGGTCTCCGGCATGGCAAGCAAGAACTCTGCCACTGCACCACCATTGCCTGCCCTGACTTTGAGATTTTGTACTGGTTTTAACTTTGTATTTTATTTGTATTGTTAAACTGAAATAGTTTAAGGCTTTGTGATATTATGATGGAGTGATGTATTTTGTATATGGAAAAAAACATGTCTTTTGTGGGGTCCAGAGGGTAGAATGTGCCAGTTTGTAAGTATTATGTACCCCAGAAAAGCCATGTTTTAATCTTGAGTTAACAGAAATGACAGAGAGTCAGCAGACACTTCGGAGACAACAGGGAGAGCAAAGACACAGATGTTTTGAGATGCTTGGAGCCCAGCAGACATTGCTGTGTGCCTTCCCATGAGAAGTTAAGCAAGCCAAACCTGGAGAGAGCCAAGGGAAACCAAGAGATGAAAGCCAGCCTCAGAGAAGCAAAGTGAGAGACCCCCTTCCCCACCGCCACACACACACAGGAACAGAGGCTGAAAGCAACGGAGCCCAGCAGCAAGGGACCAGCAGATGCCAACGACATGACTTTCCAGTTGACAGAGCGATTCCAGATCCATTGGCCTTTCTTAGGTGAAGGCAACCTCTTGTTGGTGCCTTGATTTGGACACTTTCACTTTCCTAGAACTGTAAACTTGTAACTTATTGAATTCCCCTATTGAAAGCCATTCCAGTTCTGGTATATTGCATTCCAGCAGCTTGCAAACCAACACACCAACACACAGAACTTAAAGTGAAGAAGCGGTGATTGCTCAGCTCTGATATCTAATTGCCATTTAAAGAAAATAATTAACACTGAGGTTATAATTAATGAGAATGACCTAATGTTGTCAGGCTTCTCTGTAATTCTTCCAGTTAATTAATCAATGTGATTAGGATTTAGTAGTCCAATTTAAATTTTGATTTGAATGCTGGAAAGGGGTTGTGCCTTACCCATTGAAATGAAAGGTGAATGGTGAAATTTTAGGAATCATGGAAAAGTGGCAAAAGAGGTATTGTTGGTAGACAGTATCCTATTTGTTTTTCTTAGAACTGCTGCTTCTGTCTTGGGATTAAGTGAAAATAAGCTTGAGGACAAAACTGATATATTGAGGAAGGCAGAACCTGTCAAGATATCCAATCCACTGCAAAACTCAGGACCCAGATGTTGGTCAGGTGGCCAAGTTCACTGCTGTCTTGCAAGGTCTCTGCCCTGGCTCTGGGAATAACCCAAAGTCACAAGACGCTTTGCTTTGTGAATTCTGCTTCTGAGACGGAGACCATTCCTACCAGGTTAAAGTGTTTGGACTATCTTAAATAGGCAACGGAAGGCTTTCAAGGTTTTATGAGTAGTGAACTAGCATCACCACTTATTTTAAAATAAAAAGATTTAGAAAATGTCTGATGTAAAAAATATAAAGTATTCTACTATCTGTGGTGTAAAATTCAGAAGAATTGGGGGAAGGTACAAGCTGATAGATGTTTAATGAAAGATCAAATTTCATCTTTAGAATACTGTAGTGAGAAAATGGGCTTCTTTGGTCATTAGTGAGATTCCCATTACTGGAGAGGTTCAGGCAGAAGTTAGATGGCTTCTTGGAATAAATGGATACCGCTTGCTATCCACCAGCATGTGTTACCCCTTATTCTTTAAAATTGTGTTATAGCTGGAGTATGAGCACCTAGGAAGAAACCATATTTTCCAGAGCTCATTGCAACCAGTTGTGGGTATATGATTAAGTTTTCACCAGTAGAAAGCACAGCGTGTCATTTCCAGGTCTGGGTTTTAACACATTTCAAGGAACCTCTCATGTGTTCTTTTCCCCTCCTGTGAGAAGATACCTAGAGATATCTAAGATTCAGATTACCATGAAGATGAGAATGGTGGAATAAAGGGGAAAATCTATATGATACTTTCGATAGATGCTGTAATGGTTTGAAGCTGTAGGTATCCCAGAAAAAATCATGTTCTTTTAATCCATTCCTGTGGGTGTAGACCTGTTGTGCATGGGATCTTTTGATTAGGTTACTTCAGTTGAGGCATCCTCCAGGTGGGTATTAATCCTCTCACTAGTGTCCTTAGTAAGAGGATAAAAGACAGAGCGAAGACACAGAAAAAGCCCCCAGAGAAGCTGAATGGGGAAGCCACTAAAACCAGAACCTGGAAGCCACAAAACCTGGGAGAGAACTGAGAGACCAGCAGATGTTGCCATGTGCGTGGCTATGCGACAGAATAGCTGGGGATTGCTGGTAGCCAGTCTTTGAGAAGAAGGTATCATCCTGTTCATGCCTTGATTTGTACATTTTCAGGGCCTTAGAACTGTAAACTTGCAACAATCCCCATTGTTAAAAGCCAGTCCATTTCTGGTACAATGCATTTCATCAGCCTAAGCAAACTAAAACAGATGTAGAAAAAAAGTTGACCGACTTAATTATTCACTGCAGAAAAAAAAACTCTCAGTAAACTGTGAATAGAAGGGAACTTTCTAAACCTGATTAACAGCCTCTGCAAAAATTCTATAGCAAATATCATGCTAGTATGGAAGGGTCAGTGCTTTCTACCTAATAAAACAAAGATGTTAGCTCTCATTACTTTTATTTAATATTTAACTGGCAATACTATCCAGTGCAATAAGGCAAGAAAAATTTCTAAGGGGCATATATTTTGAAGGAGAAAAATAAAACTGGCTTTATCTTCAGCCAACATGGTGGTTTATGTCAAAAACCCTAATGAAAACATAAAATAAAACTATAATGAATTTCAGTACCTAATAAATGAACTTAGCAGGGTTGCAGTTTAAAAGTTCATGTATAAAAACAAGTTGATTTTCCATAATCAGCCACAAACAATTATAAAATGAAATTTTAAAACAATTCACAGTATCATTAAAAATAATAAAATGCTAAGTAATAAAGTTAATGACAGATGTTTAAGTCCTCTACACTCAAAAGTAAAAAAATAGTACCAAGAGATATTAAAAAATAACTAAACTGAGAGGTAGACCATATTCATGAGTTAAAAGATTAATATATTTTAAATTTAATTCTCCTCAAATTGATCCATACATTTTAAGCATATTAAGTAAGAATATGAATAGACTTTTTGAAGAATTGACAAATTGATTCAAAAAAAAGTATTTAAAAATGCATAGGGCCTAGAATATTCAAAACAATCTTGTAAAAGGAATAAATTGGAGATACTGTGAATTACTAATTATATATGTTGATGTTCTTGTTGGTTTCTTAATTTTTTAATTAATAAATAAATTTTAAAAAGAAAGAAAGAGATTGAAGAGTTTGTATTTCCTAATGCCATGATGTACTATAAAGCAACAGTAATTAAGAAAGTGTGATATCTGCATAAAGATTTACAAACATATGAATGGAACAAAATAGAGAACCAGTAATAGACACACACATGCATAACTATCTGATTTTCTACAACAGTATCAAAAATTAGAACTTTAAAAAATAATTAGAATTTTAAAACATTAGTGGTGTGAATGTAAAATGTACAACAAATGTTGGAAAAATTCCAGTAGGTACTTGTTCTAGTTTGCTAGCTGCCAGAATGCAATATACCAGAAACAGAATGGCTTTTAAAGAGGGGAATTTAATAAGTTGCTAGTTTATGGTTCTAAGATTGTGAAAATGTCCGAATTAAAACAAGTCTATAGAAATGTCCAATCAAAGACATCCAGGGAAAAATACTCTTGGTTCAAGAAGGCCAAGAGTATCCACTCTCTCAAGTGGAAGGGCATATGGCGAACACAGCAGAGTTTCTCTTTCATCCGAAAAGGCACATGGTGAGTACGGTGTCATCTGCTAGCTTCTTCTGGCTTCCCGTTTCATGAAGCTCCCCGGGAGGCATGTTCCTTCTTCATCTCCAAAGGTCACTGGCTGGTGGACTCTGCTTCTCGTGGCTATGTCATTCTGCTTTGCTCTCTCTGAATCTGTCATTCTCCAAAATGTTTCCTCTTTTATAGGACTTTAGAAACTAATGAAGACCCACTCAAATGGGTGGAGACATGCCTCTACCTAATCCAGCTTAACAACCACTCTTGTTTAAATCACATCTCCTGGGAGATGATCTCATTATAGTTTCAAGCATATAATGCTGAATAGGAATTAGAAGAAATGGCTGCTTTCATAAAATGGGATTAGGATTGAAACATGGCTTTTGTAGGGTACATACATCATTTCAAACCAGCACAGTACTTACAAAACTAAAAATATACCTACCCTATTATCGACCAATTCCAATTCTAGGCATTTACAAAACTATCTGGACAAGAATGTTCAGAGAAACTTAATATGCAATTCTTAAAAACTTGAATCATTCCAGCCATCCATTGATAAGAGAGTGGAAAAATAAAATATAGTATATTTGTAAAATATGGTACTACTCATGAGTAAAATTGAACGAACTAATGCCTCACATAATGACACAGATAAATCTCAGAAGCACTATGCTGAGTTTAAAAAGTCTTACATAAAAGATGAAATATTGTATTATTTTATAAATATGAAGGCCTAGAAGAGAGAAATATAATTTATGGCAGGAAAAACTCAAATAATGATTTTCTCTGTAAGGTTTGAGGTGGGTATGGGCTTAGGAGAGATACCAGGAAACTTTCTGAGATAATGTTAATATTCCATATCTTGATAGATGTTTGGGCTACATGGGTGTGCATATGTATGCATTTATCAAAACCTTAAAGTGTACTTAAGATGTATGCATGTATATGTGGCATTGTATCTAAATTGTACATCAAAAGAAAAATGGCATTGAACTTTGTTTAATAATATGCATGATGACATGTTTATGATGAAGTGCATTATTACCTGAAATTTACTTTGAACTGTGTCAAAATACAATAAGGAATGATGGATGGACAGAGGAATGGAGAGGTTATTAAATTTGCAAAAAGCAAGTAGAGCAAAATGGTAAAGGTAGATTCTACATGGTGAATATACGGCTGCTCACTGTGAAATGCTTTCAATTTTCATTTGAATACTTTCATTTAAAAAAAAACTTTTAAAATTCAGACCTATGTGACTTCAATACTTCCTTTTATTCAGTGGTTCCTAGAATGAGAAGAATTATCTAAGGTGGATATTGTTTTTTGCCTAATTCTTTCTTGATTCCTTTCATTAACAAGTGGTCATATGCTTCTAGGAAGTTAAATCATTTTTTAACCCCAGGAGGTGATATTTTATTAATCTGAGCCAATCCTTGTGTGCCGGTTTGAAAATAATATGTGCCCCAGAAAAACCATGTTTAATTTTGATCCAACCTTGTGAAGGTGACTGTTTCTTTTAATCCTAATTCAATACTGTAGGTTGGAAACCTTTGATTAGATTATCTCCACAGGGATGTGACACACCTAATTGTGGGTTTGACCTTTGATTAGACAGAGATGTGCCTCCACCCATTCCATGTGGGTCTTAATTAGTTTACTGGAGTTCTTTAAAAGAGAAAACATTTTGGAGAGAGCCGGAAACAACAGAAGCCTCAGAGCCGACATAAATTCAGAGCAGAGCTGACACAGATGTTCACTCTTGGAGAACAGAATCACAGATGTCTGGAGATGCTTGGAGCCCAGCAGACATTGCCATGAGATGTTAAGCAAGCCAGAACCTGGAAAAAGCCAAGGAAAGCCAAGAGGTGAAAGCCAGCCCCAGAGAAGTAAAGTGAGGAACCCCCACAGGAACAGAGGCTGAAAGCAATGGAGCCCAAGAGCAAGGGACGAGCTGATGCCAGCCATCAGAGGTGATACCCAGTTAACAGAGGTGTCCCTGGCCCATTGGCCTTTCTTGAGTGAAGATAACTTCTTGTTGGTGCCTTAATTTGGACACTTTCACTTCCTTAGAACTGTAAACTTGCAACTTAATAAATTCCCCTTTTAAAAAGCTGTTCCAATCCTAGTATATCACATTCCAGCAGCTGGCAATCTAACACACCTTGTAACTCCATTCCTTTTTTCTGTGATTGGTTAAGAACTTTTGGCCAACTGGAACTATGCAAAGCTTCAAAGTGTTCTAAATTCTGAAAGGGGAATCAGGGAAGAAAACTTCTCTTTTCTGGCCTTCAAACACTGATGGATATATGACCTGAGATGCTTCAAGCTGCTGCACCCATCTTTCAACATGAGGAAGAAAGTTTAGAGTCAAAGGCCAACATCTGAGAAAGGCAGAGCAAAGAGGCCATTGACCAACCCAGAACCACTCACCCATCTTTTGGACCTCTTAGGAGACATGATAGAGGAGTTGATTGGAATTGCAGTACTTGCCTTGCCACAAGGCAATAAGCATGAAAACAAAAAGCAATTATACAAAGAAAGGCAAAACAAAAATGAAAAAAAAAAAGGGCTGGGATTTCAATAACGTTGCTGATCTGCTTATTCCATATGCCTCTAGACTTCTTGTTAAATAAAAAATAAACATCTGTACGATTTAAACACCATTATTTGGGTATTATGTTACTTTCAGCCCAAAGCATTCTGAGGGTATTCAGCTTTAAAAGCAGAAGACTTATGTGTGAACCATTCGAAAATGCTATTCAAACTTTATTAACAGAGGTTACCCTGCCTCCTTCAATACTGACAGTGATTTCATAAGAACCTTGTATAGTCACCTGGAGTCTTACAGGAGAACCACAAGAAGAAGGAACCTGGCTGAGACCCTGAGGGAGGTATAGAATTTCACTGAAGATGTCAGAAATGCAAAAATGCCCAACTAGGGATCAAGATGTCAGGGTTTAAACTCAAATGTTCCATGGGACCTCCTGACTTGCTTCACTTTAGGGATAACTCTGGTTTTTCAGGGTGGAGAAAATTTCCCTACCAGTGTCTGAAAGAAAAATGCTTTCATTCAGTAAATTGGTTATAGAGAAAGAAACTTACTCTTTCTAATTAGTATCAGTTATAGAGCTGTAGGCTCTAAGTAACAGAAAACCCAACTAAAATAGCTTATTGAATAAAGAAACATAGTAGTTTATAACAGGTAGTTCTCTGAAAACACAAAATCCAGGATTAATTCACCATCTCAGAGACATCTACAAGGAGTCCACTTTTTTCTGTCTTTCTGTCTTCCATTCTTGGTGTGTTGACGTTGTCCTCAGGTTGGCTCCCGATGGCATGATAACTGCAGTGGTGCCGGTATTCATTCATCCCTGCTCCTGCTCCTCTCCTCCTCCACCGCCCCACCCCCACCCCACCCATGCTTCGGTATCTTTGTAATTGCTCCAGTCTCTATTTCGGAATACAGGCTCCCCTTGTTCCCCTTGCTACTCACGCTGCCTGGTGAACTGTGTGGTCTGTAGTTTCCCAATTTCCATATTTCCAGTTCAGTCACATTGCTGATTCTGTCTTGTTCCAAGGCAGCATCTCCTGAAAAAAGAATTCCAGTTGGGAAAGCTTTGGTGTGGTGTCCACTCAAGAACCAGTTACACTCCTACCTGGTTAAAATTTTCCCCCTCACTCACCAAAACCCAGACTGGAAAAGCAAGGAACCAACTCTAAATGAGATTGTTTTCATCACACTGTGGAGTTCAGAGTTTCTTTCTCTCTAGGAAAAGCACCATTTTGATAGGGGACTCTCTTTTCGTGCAGTTGATTATGTCATCAGTCCTATGATTCAAAAGACAAAGCTTGATTACTTCAAATCGTTGTCTAGATAAATCTATTCAAGGCATGCCTTCTTTAATAAAATATTTTCCTCAAATTAGGTAAATTATGTAGATGCCATTAAGGAAAACAGATTGGGTCATTCAATTACTTCTAAAAGCCTCAAAAAAAAAAAAAGAAGCAGTTACCTGCAGCCTATGCGGGGGTGTCCTACTGTGCAATCTGGACCTTGGGAGCCATCATGGTGGACAGAGTTGAGGAGGGCAAATGAATATGGATCAATATGACCTAACACATCTTCTATCCACTACCCTTTTGAACTTCTCAGAAATCACCTGCCTCCCCTCTTACCATTCATTTTTAAACTTGCTTCCATTTCTCCACCATCCAAAATTTCACTTTTGTCCATTTCATAATTGTTTTTCCAATGTAAAGAATTACAAGCCTGTGTCAAAATTAGGCTCACTTTGTGGAAGAAATAGGGAAATGTATATTCACTTGCATTTGAATAAAGTTTTTACTAGAAACTTTAAAAAATGATTACTTGATTGGAGGATGACAGATGGGAGAAGAAGGGATGGGATGGGATGGGAGGGAGATTTTTTTCCTTTTTATAGATTTCACTTTCACTTCTTATCTCTCTTTTTATCCCTGGTAATGAACGGTTCACTCAATAAATTAAAAATTCATAGGTTTTTTTTTTTTTGCATGGTCAGGCACCAGGAACTGAAGCCGGGTCTACAGCATGGCAGGTATCGTTATGATTGTCTTATATAGTAAATATAAGAGTAAAACATTTAGATTATTCATACTATCCTTTCCTTCACTCTCCATGCTTTTTTCTGGGGTAATTTTTACTTTTTTCTAAAAGAGCTTAATTCATTATTTCCTTTAGTGCAGTTCTATTGGTAGTTTCACCAGATTTTTATTGTCAAAAATATGCTTATTTCACTTTAATCTTTGAAAGATATTCAAATCAGTGTGGACAATTGAGTTATGTACCTCAGAAAACAAAACAAAACCAAAAAATGTATTCTTAATCTTAATCTCATTTCAGTGGGTATGAAGCATTGAAGTCGAGACCTTTTGAAGCTGTTAATTTTTGTTAAGGTGTGGCTACCTGAATCAGGGTGAGTCAATCCTATTACTGGAGGCCTTATGAAGAAAAAACACAAGACACAGGGAGGAGACAGAAGCTGGAATCAACGGAACCTGGCAGGGAAAGAAGACATCACCATGTGATGAGAAAGCCAAAGAACTCAATGATTGACAGGCAGCCAGAATGCTGTCAAGCTGGGGGGAAGCCAGCCTTCTAGCCTACAAAACCATAAGCCAACCCATTCGCTGGTGCTTGTCATAGCAGCCTGAAAGCTAAGACTTTATGCATAGAAATTGAAGTTGGTGGTTATTTTCTCTCAGCACTGTGTTATTCTGCTTAAAACTCAGTTGTCTCTATAATTGCTGATCTTTTGAAGGTAATATGTATTTTTGCTCTAACTTCCATAGGATTGTCCTTGTCTGTTGTTATCAGTGTTCTTAAGATGTGTCTAGACATAAGTTGTTTCAGGTCTTTTTTTTTTTTGCATTTGTTTTGCTTAAGGTTTATCATACTTCTTACTTCTTTAAACTGTGACTTCATGCCTTTTGTCAGTTTGGGAAAATTAATAGCCATTTTTTAGGTATTGTAACATACTTTTTTGTTTTAGATGTTTTATGTTTACATAAAAAGTGTGCAGAAAGCAGTGTTTTCATATAACCCCTCCCTACCTACAAACAGTTTCTTCTATTATTAGCACCTTGAATTAGTATCTGTTATAATTTATGAATCAATATTGATACATTATTAATAACTAATTTCCATATATACAGTAGGGTTCATTCTTTGAGTTGTACGGTTCTGTGGATAATGACATGGCTCCACTATTACAGCCTCATACTTCACAGCGAACAACTTCACTGCACTAAAATATGCCTTGTGCTCCAACTATGCAACTCTTCCTCTGTCCTCCTTACCCCTGGCAGCCACTCACTTTCATATAGTATTTTGATTTTAACCTTCCCAGAATATCCTACAGTTCAAACCAACCTGGCATCTTTTACTTACCAATGTGAATTTAAGCTTCCTCCATGTTTTTCCTCCTGGCTTATGCTGTGCTTTATTGCTGAATAACACTCCATTGTAACAGGGTATTCCCAATTTCTCCTTCCTTATAATAATCATCAAAATATTGTTGCTATTATTATTTTGAGCAAACTATTATCTGTTAGGTCATTTAAGGCAGCACATCCCTGTCCTACCCATCCCTGCACCCTACCCCCTCAACCACTGCATCCTGCCTCCCCCACCATGAGCACTGCTGCCTGGGCCCCCCAAACACCCTGCACACATGCACCTCCCCCAAAGGTACTCAGGTGTGCATCCATGCCCCACAGTCTCCCCCACCCCACACAGGCGCACACCCCTGCACCACACCCACCCAGCAACCTATGCATGTGTGCCTCACCCCCAGACCTGCACCGTGCCCTATCATGATCTGCATACCCATGCCCTGTCCCCCTGTACCCCAACATCCATGCCCCAAACCTCATACCCGATCCTTTTGCTATCCCCCCCCCAGTGTACACCTCCTGCACCCTGTCACCTGCACAACTCCCCCGATTTGCCTCTTGCTACACTCTGCCTTTGTGTCTCCCATGCCTCAATCTGTCCGTGTGCTTCGAGGGCTACCTGAACCATACCCTGCCCCTATGACCCAGAGCTTCCCCCTCATACCCCTGTACCCCATATCCCATGCTACCAATCACCAGTGTAGCACCCCCACCTCACATCCTGCCCCACACCCTTCCTGCAAATATAAAACCTTAGACTACTGAGGGAAATCAACATCCAAAGTAACCCTATCAACATCCAAAGTAACCTATCTAAATGCCTAGAAGGCAACAAAAATCACAAAACATACGAAGATGCAGGCAGATAGAGCTCAATCTAATAACCAAATTAAAACACCAGAGGAGACACAGACTTTGGAACAACTAATCAAAGATGTCCATAAAACTCTGCTAAATAAATTCAACAATTTGGCTAATGACATAAAGGAGATCAAGGTGACCCTAGAAGATCATATCGAAGAATTTGAAAGAATAAATAGAAAAAAACAGATATCACAGACTGAAAGATACTGCGTGTCAAATAAAAAATATACTAGAGACACACAACAGCAGATTTGAAGAGGTAGAAGAAAGAATAAGTGACCTAGAGGAAAGGACAACTGAATCTGAATGCATAAAATAACAAATAGCAAAAAAGATGGACAAATTGAATTGGATCTCAGAGAAATTCTGTACAACATGAAGTGCACAAACGTAAGAATCATCAGTACCCTAGAAGAAGAAGACTCAAAGGGCAGGAAGATTAAGTGAGGAGATAAAGGAGGAAAACATCCCAACCCTTATAAAGGACATGAATATGCAAATCAAAGAAGCCCAATGAATACCCAAGAGAATAAACCCAAATAAGCTTACTCCAAGACTAATCAGTCTGTCAAATGTTAAAGAGAAGTGGAAAATCCTAAAGATGGCAAGAGAAAAGAGATCTACTATATACAAGGGAAACCACATAAGACTAAGTTCGGACTACTCAACAGGTACCTTGGAAGTGAGAAGGCAGTGGTATGATATACTTAATATGTTAAAAAAGAAAGACTTCTGGGTGAGAATTCTGTACCCAGCCACATTGTCTTTCAAAAGGGAGGGAGATATTAATATTTTTACAGACAGACAAAGCCTGAGAGAATTTGTCTACAAGAGACTGGCCCTACAAGAAATACTAAGGCGAGTTCTGTCAGCTGAAAAAGAAAGACAGGAGAGGGAGCTCTGAAGGAGGACACAGAATTGAAAGTATCAGTAAGGCTAACTTAAAAGATGAAAAGAGAAAGAGAGGAAAAAATATAGAGATCTGACAAATAAAATCCAAAAGAATTTTTAAAGTAATAACTTTTAATGTTAATGAACTAAACTTATGAATCAAAAGATACAGATTGGCAGAACAGATTAAGAAATAAGATCCATCTATATGCTGCTTACAAGACACTCATGTTAGACCCAATGATATAAATAGATTGAAAGTGAAAAGATGGAAAAAGATGTTCCATGCAAGCTGTAACCATAAGAAAGCAGGAGTAGCTATACAAATATCAGACAAAATAGACTTTAAATGTAAAGAAATCATAAGAGGCCAAGAAGGACACTGCATATTAATGAAAGGGAAAATTTACCAAGAGGAGATAACAACCATAAATGTTTACGTTCCCAATGAAGGAGCTCCAAAGCACATGAGAGGAGTGATAGATGTTTCAACAATAATTGTGGGAGGCTTCAATATAGTAGTCTACTCTATAGATAGAACAACCAGACAGAGGATCAACAAGGAAATAGAGAACTTTAATAATCTGATAAATGAATTAGACCTAACAGACTTCTCTAGATCATTACACCCCAAAACACAAGAATATGCATTCTTCTCTAGTGCTCATGGAATGTTCTCCAGGATAGATCATATGCTGAGCCACAAAACAGATCTTTATAAATTTTACAAGATTGAAATTATTCAAAATACTTTCTCTGATCACAATGGAATGAAGTGGGAAATCAATAGCGATCAAAGAACTAGAACCTTAACAAATGTATGGAGATTAAATAATGCATTCTTAAACAACCAGTGGCTCGAGAAAGAAATTGCTAGAGAAATTGGTAACAATCTGGAGATGAATGAAAATGAGAATATGACATATCAGAACTTTATAGATGTGGCAAAGGCTGTGCTGAGAGGGAAAATTATTACCCTAAATGGCTATATTAAAAAAGGAGAAACTGCAAAAATCAAGGGCTTGACTGCTTATCTGGAAGAACTAATGAAAGAATATTAACAAATTGAAAGGAAAAACTCACATGATCATCTTGACTGATCCTGAAAAAGCATTCAATAAAATTAAACATCTTTTTTTTTGATAAAAACACTTCAGAAGGTTGGAATCAAAGGAAGCTTTCTCAATATGGTAAAGGGCATATATGAAAAATCCATAGCCAGCATTGTACTCAATGGTGAGAGACTGAAATCCTTTCCCATAAGATCAGTGTGGAGGGCCAGGAGCAAACAACCAGGCCCAAGGAGGGAAAGTCCCCACAACATTGGGGCAGAATGTCCCCAAGAGTTAAACAATAACCAATGTTAGGGAACTGAGGGAACGGGATGTGTTTTGGCAGCAGCTAACAGCACTCTTCTGCTTCTATGATCACACTTGCTTGCTAGCAGCTGCAAAACCACAACGTGATTTTAGCCTTTATAAGCACGTCTTGAAAACCTCTGGGGGCTGCTCTCTGAATCTTCCTTCTTGAAGGTTTCTGAGGCAGTTATCAGCCGGCTAATAAAGACTCCCAATTGGCTTGCAATTCTGAATTGTGTGGTCTCTCTTTCGGTGCGCTCTACAACATTTGGAGGCCCCAGCGAGATCATCCCTAATGGGACATCTGGTGACCACAGGTCCTGGGGGCTGCCCCCAGAACTGAGGTCTGGCCTAGGGGAAGGCCTAGGAGAGATGTTCCTCTGCCCCAGGCAAGGACCAGGATCTGGGCTGGATCTACAGGACCCTCCGAAATTATACAAAATCTGGTGGAGTCATCTGTTTCTGGGAACACACTGGTGAGTACAGGTCTGCTATTCTATCCAGTGGGGACCTCTGGAAAGCTGGACGCAGCGTTACTTCCAAGGTATAGTCCCGGAGCAAGACGTTGCCTGGGATTCTGGTTAGGAATCAATCAGATAATGTGTTGTTTATCTTGGTTTGTTTTGTTCCTCCTCTCAATTGTTGGTCTCATCACACTCTGTGTCATTCTTGTCATAATTGCCATGGGTCAGTCAAGTTCATCTGTCTGTACTCCCCTTCAGTGCTTTTTGAAACATTTCCAGGAATTTCAGCAGAAGGCCAGAGACTATGGAGCCCGTCAGTGCCTTTGACTTGGAAAAATTCTGTTCACAGGAGAGGCCAACTTTTGGTTCTGGTGGCCTCCTGAGGAAACCATAGACCTATCTATAGCTTATAAAGTCCAAAGGACAATTTTTGGTGATCCAGGCCACCCTGACCAAATCCCCTATATACTAATTTGGATTGAAATTTTAACAGAAAAACCCAAGTGGTCATGGTCTTGCCTGGAGTCCCCAAAAGAAAGACCCCCCTCTCCAGAGTCAAAACAGCCCTCTTAATAAAAACCTCTCAAAAAGAAAAAACTAATGGGATCCCAGTATTGACAGGACCACCAGAGGATCTGCTCTTGATGGACCCTCCCCCATATCCAACAGCCCCTCTGCCTCCTCTAAGGCCAGAGGGGAGAAATGGCCAAGAGGCGGCAACCAGCCCCTCTAATAGCTAGGAGGTGACCTTCAGTCCCCCCCATACCAGAAGAGACTCTGCTTACCACCCTTCTTCTGGTTCACAATCACCAGATTCTTCCAGATCCCCAATTTTACCCTTGAGGCAGGTTGGCCCTGCCCTGGGGGACGACCACCCACCTTTCATGGTCTATGTCCCCTTTTCCTCTAGCGATCTAAAAACCAGAATCCCTCTTTCTCTGAAAAGCCCCAAGGGTTCATCTCCCTCTTGGAGACTGTCTTTTTTACCCACCAGCCCACCTGGGATGACTGCCAACAGCTCCTCCAGGCCCTCTTCACCTCCGAGGAATGAAATAGAGTCAGGAGAGAAGTGAGGAAGTTAATTTGGGGGCCTGATGGACAACCTACTACTGAATCAACCCACTTACAGGCTGTGTTCACCTCCACCCATCCTGGATGGGACCCCAACACTGATAGAGGTAAGGAGGCTCTCGATCGGTATTAGCCAGACTCTGCTCCAGGGAATACGAGTGGTGGCCAAGAAGCCGACCAACTTATCTCTGGTAAGCGAAACCATACAAAAGCCAGACAAATCTCTGGCTGCTTTCCTTGAGCACCTTCTTGAGGCATATCGCTTGCATACCCCTATAGAGCCAGAGGCACCCGAAAATAGGCGAGCTGTAGAGATAGCATTTGTCACCCAGTTGGCTCCAGATATAAGAAAAAAATTACAGAAATTAGAAGGATTTGAGGGTAAAGTGCTGTCCAAACTGATAGAGATTGCCCAAAAGACTTTCAATAACAGAGATGACCCCGGGACCTATGCAGTCCAAAAAAAAAAATAGCCAAAACTTTAGTATCCACAATGGCTGAACAGGAAAAACAAAAAGGTAGACAGGAAACCATTGAAAAAAGAAAGGGAAACCAAGGAAAAAAGTTGGGCTTAGGTGCAAACCAATGCGCCTACTGCAAAGAGAACGGACATTGAAAAAATGAATGCCCTAAAAGAGGACTTAAAGGACTGAAACCGGCCTCTGTTCTGGTTGAACAGGTGGATTGACAGGGCCGGGGCTCCATTCCGTTGAGCCCCCGGGAGCCCAAGATCACATTAGAAATCAGAGGCAAGCCTATAAAATTTCTTGTGGATACTGGGGCAACCTTCTCCATCCTCCAGCAAGCCGACGGGCCCATATCTAAGGGAAAAATCCCCATACAGGGAGCAAAGGGAAAGACAAAGTCTTACCCATGGACTAAGACTAGGATCACTAACCTCAGGGAAGGAACTGTCACCCACTCGTTTCTTGTAATGCCAGAGTGTCCATACCCCCTTTTGGAGAGAGACCATCTCCAGAAATTACAAGCCACCATCTCTTTCAAAAATGATTCAGCTGAGCTCTCCTTCAATACCAACCCCTCAGCAATCCTCCTCACTCGCCCCTTATCAGAAGAGTATTTGCTTACTGCAGAGGTGGTGCTGCCAGCCCCAGGCCCATATTTGCAAGAATTTAAAGAAAAAATACCAGGTGTATGGGCAGAAACTAACCTACCAGGATTAGCTGCCCACCAGCCCCCCAATGTTGTCCAGCTGACTAGCACCACCACCCCAATCAGAGTCCAGAGCCCGACAATTCCCAATAAGCTTAAAGGCTAAAAGAGGCATTGCAGTCCATCTCAAAAGGCCCCTGGAGGCAGGTATCCTAGTCCCCTGCCATTCGGCCTGGAACACCCCCCTTCTCCTGGTCCAAAAACCCAGGACCGATGATTTCCAGCCAGTGCAAGAACTGTGAGAGGTAAACAAAACAATTGAAGCCATTCACCCCACTGTGCCTAACCCATATATGCTCTTGAGCCTGTTTCCTCCCAACCAGCAGGTCTACACTGTTCTGGACTTAAAGGATGCCTTCTTTTCACTTCCCCTGGCCATGGTAAGTCAATCCATCTTTGCTTTTGAATGGACTGACCCAGAGAGGTGGTTCTCTGGACAACTAACCTGGACTCGATTGCCACAAGGTTTCAAAAATTCTCCCACCTTGTTCTATGAGGCCTTAAGCCAGGATCTGGCTTGTTTTAGACAAGAGCATCCAGAGATAACCCTTCTACAATAGGTGGATGACCTCTTACTGGCAGCTAATAATCTGCAAACTGTAAAAAGGCAACCAAAAATTTGTTGCAGGAACTAGCCCAGTTGGGCTATCAGGTCTCAGCTAAAAAGGCCCAACTCTGGACCAGTTTAACAACATACCTAGGGTATGAATTAGAAGGGGGAGAAAGAGCTCTGTCTTCTAATAGGATTGAAGCTATCCTAAAAATACCCCAACCAAAAACAAAAAGGCAGGTATGGGAGTTTTTAGTAACAGTTGGATATTGCTGGCTCTGGATTCCCGGGTTTGCAGAAATAGCAAAACCCCTGTACAGTAGCACAGGGGGAAAGGAGGAAGCTCTAACTTTGACTGAGGCTAAACAAAAACCTTTTAAAATGCTGAAACAGGCGCTTGTGAGCACCACTGCCTTACCCTTGCCTGACTTGTCCAAACCTTTTCAACTACATGTGGCTGAAACCCGAGGAATAGCAAAAGGAGTCCTCACCCAAATGCTAGGATCATGGAAAAGGCCAATTGCCTACCTGTCTAAAAGACTAGACTATGTAGCAGCTGGGTGGCCAAGCTGCCTCCAAGCCATTGTCTTCACTGCCATTTTAATAACAGAGGCATCCAAATTGACTCTGGGACAGGACTTACACATAGTGGCCCCACATTCAGTAGAAACGTTACTAAGGAGCCCTCCCGAGAGATGGCTCTCAAATGCCCGGATAACCCAGTATCAGGTATTTCTACTGGCTCCCCCAAGAATCCGCTTGGATAAAAACGGCAGCTCTTAACCCCGCCACCTTGCTTCCAGATAATGACCCGTCCAAGCCCATCCATGACTGTCATGAGATCTTGGAATCTTTCATGAACCTGATGGCTGACCTCACCAACAACACCTGGCCAAATCCTGACAAAAAATTACATACAGATGGGAGCAGTTACGTCTCAGAGGGAATCAGGTATGCGGGGGTGGTGGTAACTGTGGACCAGGTCATCTGGGCCCAGGCCCTAGGACGTGGGACTTCAGCCCAGAAGGCTGAGCTGATAACTCTGAACCAGGCTCTAAGGTGGGGAAAAGGGAAGATTGTTAACATCTACACAGAGAGCAGATATGCCTTCACCACTGCACGTGTCCATGAGGCACTATATCAGGAGCAGGAACTTTTGACATCAGGAGGAAAGGAAATTAAGAACATATCAGAAATACTTGTCTTGCTAGAGTCTAGCTGGTTACCAAAAAGGGCAGTCGTTATACATTGCAAAGGACATCAGACTGCCAAAACTCAAATTGCCAGAGGAAATGCCCTGGCTGATAAAACGGCAAAAGAGATTGCCCAAAACCACGGGGGATGCTGCAGATACTTCCTGTTTTACCAGGGTGAGTGCTGCTAAGCCCTCCAAAATATACTGGGTAAGAAATTAGACTGGGAGAAACTCTGAGCACTAGAACAGCTCTGGATGGTTGGAAAATTCTCCTGGATGGGAGAATCCTAGTGCCAGAGCACCTGGGGCACAATTTGGTTACCCAGGTTCACCAAAGTACACTCCTGGGCAGTACAAAACTAACTGAACTCTTACAGAGAGATTACTACATTCCCTGATTGCAACAACAAAGCCTGGCAGGTATCTTCCAGATGCCACATCTGCGCCCAGGTAAATTCCAGCCGAGGGAGAGAAATGCCCCAAGGAACCAGGCTGAGGGGACAAGCCCTGGGAGAACAGTGAGAAATAGACTTCACGGAAATATTACCTGGTCCATATGGATACAAATACCTGTTAGTCTTCATTGACACCTTCTCCAGATGGACTGAGGCATTTCCTACCAGAACCGAGACAGCACAAATAGTAGTAAAAAAACTAGTTTCTGAAATTGTCCCCCAATTTGGCCTCCTGACTGCAATGGGGTCCGATAATGGGCCGGCGTTCATCGCCCAAGTTACCCAATTGTTAGCAAAAATATTAAATATCAAATGGAAATTACATTGTATTTATAGGCCACAGAGTTCAGGGCAAGTTGAAAGAATGAATAGAACAATAAAGGAAACTTTAAATAAACTAAAGCTCAAGACTGGTGAAAACTGGGTGAGTCTCCTTCCATTTGTCCTCCTAAAAACTAGATGTACTCCCTATGTTAAGGGAGTTACCCCATATGAAATCATGTTTGGACGACCACCTCCACTAATCCCTAAATTGGGGGAAGAAAAAATAGCTGAATTAAATAACCATTCTCTTCTAAAATCATTACAGACCCTGCAATCTACCACCCAGCAAACTTGGAAACTGGTGAAAGCAGCCCATCCGGGACCAACAGATCCTGCCCCTAAAAAAGATCTATTTCAGGTTCAGCCCAGAGACCTAGTCTGGCTAAAGAAACTCCAGCCAGCCACCTTGGAGGCCTGGTGGACAGGACCCTTGCCAGTGATCCTTTCAACTCCAATGGCAGTGAAAGTTGAGGGAAAATGGCACTGAATTCATCACACCCAGATAAAAAAGGCTGCCTCGGACCAGATCCCTGAAAATGGACCATCCAGCGAACCGAGGATCCACTAAAGATAAGATTTCCAGAAATCCCTCTGGGTCCTCTTAATATCCCTGGTGCAGGTTGCAGGAGAAAACCCACACCAGGTTATAAATTATCCCTGGGAACTCACTAAAACGGTGGATGGAGTACTGGTGGCTACAACCACCACTCCCTCCCAACCAACCCTCCACTTTGATCTCTGCCAACTGTTTAGACACCTGGGAAGGGGAGTTTTTGGTAACATGATCAGATATGGGTGTGCTACCCCCTACGAAGAAAAAGGCTATGACCAAATACTATGCCTGTCCTGCAGAGGGAAATTTAAACTGCCAAGGGAAAGGCCAATATTATTGTGCCAACTGGGGTTGCAAAACAATCGCAGAATGGACTAACCGAGACCTGTTCATAACCTTAAAAAGGGCACCAGCCCATACCCCCAACATTGCACCTAAGGCACCTGTAACCCAATGATTATTATTATCCCTTCCTGGAGTAGCCAAACCTGGGTGGGTGAAAAACTTGGGATTGAGATTATATGTTTCGAGTTACAACCTAGGCACCATTTTCACAATTCAAAGGTTCCTTTCCCATAAAGCAACAATTCCATAGGACCTAATCGACTCTCAACCCCAGCATAAAAACAGCACGGCCCCCCCAGACTCAGGGTCCCACCTCTGGTAGGCTTAGCTCAAAAGCCATGCTACCCCAAACTCCCAAATAAATTCCTCTCCCTCCCTAAAAAACCCCTGCTCGACATGTTAAATTCAGTTTTCCAGTTCATGAATCAAACCAACCCACTTATTACTGAAGACTGTTGCTTTGCTTAAACCCTGAACCCCCTTTTTACATAAGAATAGGATTAATATCTCCCTAGCCTCATGGATACCCATATCAGAAACCTCTCAGTTCAAGAGGCACAGGCCAACACCTGTGCAGGTGGGAACAGAACCGAAACTCACCCTAGAATCTCCAAGGCAGGGACCTGTATTTATTCTGAGAATTTTAATCTAGCCAAATTCCCCTATAGTGACTCCTGCGGTCTCATCATGTCACTAAAACATTTTAACTTCAACCCCAGTGGATGAGGCCGCCTCCTTGTAGCCCCTGATGGTACTTGGCTTGTCTGCAAATCCAGTATTACCCCCTGTATAACTTCCCCAATAATGGCAGTCAAGGAGGAATTTTGTATTTTGGTTCACATTATCCCCCGAGTATATTATTATTCTGGGAAGGAGGTAAAACTTTAGAAATCACTTACCGGGCCAAGTGACCCCAATCTAGTGCCCCTCCTTGTCGAACTGGCATCACAGGATCAACTGCAGTCGGAACTTCAGCCCTTATAACCGGGACCAAAATTTAAAACCCTTAGCAAACATTTATCAGGACTTTAGTGAATTAAACTCTGTCAATCGTTTGAAAACTCCCTAAACTCACTGGCCAAGTCATCCTTCAAAACTGCAGACTTAGACCTTTATTTCTGAAACAAGGCGTTATGCATGCCCCGAGAAACCTGCTGCTTCTATCCAATCATTCGAATAATTAAAAGTAGTCTATCCCTAGTCCCTACAGGTTAACGAAAGCAAAACGCCGAAAAACTGAAACCAACTGGTATGAAAAACTATTTTCCTGTCCCCAGCTACCCCTCTTGTCCACGGTACAGGGCCCCTAATTTTCGTATTATTAGGCTTAATGTTTGGACCCTGTTAATCAATGTCTAACCACATACTGCAAAAAAAACACAAACTTGTTAAATATTAGTCCTTGATCCCATATCAACAGATTACAATCAAAATGAAGAAACAATGATTATTCTCTCATAAAACCAGTGGAATGTGAGGCCAAGAAATCACTCACCCAAGCAGGAAAGTCCCCCAAAGATCTGGCGAATGCCCCTAGTGTTAAACAATGACCAATGTAGGAACTGAGAACAGGGAACGGGATTGTTTTGGCAACAGCTAATGGCACTCTTCTGCTTCTATGATCACACTTGCTTGCTACAACTGCAAAACCACAACACGATTTTAGCCTTTACAACACGCCTGAAAACCTCTGGGCTGCTCTCTGAATCTTCCTTCTTGGGGGTTTCGAGGCAGCCACCGCTGGCTAATAAAGACTCCCGATTGGCTTGCAGTTCTGAATTGTGTGGTCTCTCTTTCAGTGTGCCCACAACAATCAAATGGGACAAGGATTCCCTAGGTCACCACATTGCACAACATTACTAGAAATTACTAGCTAGAGCAATCAGGCAAGAAAAAGAAATAAAAAAAAAAAATCCAAATCAGAAAAGAAGGAATCCCAACAGACGACCCTCCGGAACAACAGCTAGCGCTATCCACCTATCCCATATCGACAGCCCTTCCAACAATAATGGAACTAGAATGAGCATAGCCCAAATCCACTACAGACTGGAGAAAGATCAAAAGAGAAGGTAAAGTTATAGCAAAGAAGATACGATATAATGAATGAATATGACTGCTGAAATCGTTATATTTCTTTAGTCTCCAATGTCTTGGAGCAACTAAAGGAAAAACCTAAAGTGTGGAACTGTAACACATACCAAACGCTGCCCTCTGAAATCTATCAACTGATTGTGACAGTGTGCTTTGAAATTTGTTGCTTTTTGGTAATAATTTCTTATCACAATTTAAAAAAAAATTTTGTTAATGTCTGTTTTAAACTCTTCTCAGGTTTCCTAGCCCCACTTATTATCACAAACATATCTGGAAAAAAAACTGGTACCCACACTAATCCACATCCTTTGCTTCTCCTTTTTATGAACCTTAGTCTTTTAAGTCCTCCCTGACTTACTAGGTCCCATAACTTCAAATAGATTTTTTAATATTTTGTTCATGATAAGTGAGAGAAAATTGCTAATTGACATCTATCTTTCTGATTTTCAAATTTACCTACCCTGTGATTCTGTGAATTTAAGATGGTCTTTCAGAAATGATCCTAAAAGTGTAAAAGATATGAACTAATAAAATATCCACATTTGTTGAAATCCACTTTTTGCCATACACTGCCATCAGTATTTCACACCATTGACTCAGAATTCTCACAATGAACAAAGAAGCAATGGTTGTATGCATTCTAATGGCATTTGAGGATTGAGCTAAAGCTGGAATGGTAAACAGTGCTTGTCTTGCCTTAAACACTAGTAGCAGAAGCAAACTTTTTAAAAAGAATGGCTGAACAGTAGACCACATGTTCAAGCCAGAAGGGTGATAAAGAACAAAGTATACCCAATGGTCATTGACATGGAACCAATGGGGAAAGCATGAGACTGAGCTAGTGAAGCTCCTAAATTTGATAACCATGGGAAGATTCTCTACTTCCACATCACCACCTCTATGTCCTCCACTCACCAACCACTTGTTTACAGAATAAGAACAAAACCTGTTCTCCACCACTAAGCTCTAACATCATGTGTAGTGTTTTACCCACAACCCATACAAGGAGCCCCTGACCACATCTAGGCAACATCTACAGCACCATGTGGAATTTCCTTGAAGAGTGCAACTCCACCCCTTAAACTGCACTCTTGATGCAACTCAACTCAATTCATTTCTGTACCTTCCATGCCTACACGATCTAACTCAAAAGCAATCATGAGTGCCTAGTTGAATAAATGATGTGTCTATGGAGGCAAATAGATGAATAATACACAGTGAGTGAATGGGAGCAGGTAAGCAATACTTCCTATCTAATAATTACCCTTTCCCATATTATACATGTGAAAGCCTCTAGATATCTTAGTTTATTGTTCTGCAAATATTTCCATTCTAGTCTACTTGTTTCATCATCCCGTAACATTCCCATTTGTGGATGTATTTTTACCCTTCAAGATTCACCGACAAAGAAAACTCTAATAAAAGGGCTATTACCCTTAAACTGTTTCTTTCTCTCTCTCAGAGCAAAAAGACCTTTGTACCTATTGTCTATTTTTCTGAAACAAACACTAACAGCTTCATGCTGAACATCAAGTATCTGTCCACCATCAATGATTATACTGAAAACAAATCTATTTCATGTTATTTTTTATTCTTGCCAACACATGAATCCTGATTTCTGCACTCATACACCCACTAAACAACTCGCCCCCAAGGCATCACAATGCCCAAAGAACTACTGAAGCTTCCAAGAATTTAGCCCCGGCTGAAGAAAACAGTGAATACCCAGCATGATTTTTTCATGGGCCAGAAGACCGAGGCAGGGGCCCAACCACACCATGTAGGCACATTCCAGCCCTGCTAGATTGTCAAGGTCATTCCACTCACATTCCTTTGCCCAAAGCAAATCTCATGCCAAGCTCAATATCCAAAAGAAAGTGTTTCTACCACTCATGCTGAAAAGTGAAAAAATATTGATTGGATAATAATACAACTATCCCAGACCCACTCAGCACCGTTCCGAGCTCATCCTGCTTTCTCTGCTTGGTGTCTTTTACCACCCACTAGCAAAGAGTGATAAGAAACAGAATCACAAATTTAGTAGTACCTACTAAATATTTTTAATCCTTACCACACTCTGTTAATAAAATTGCGACTCCCATATTCTACATAAAAACTGAGAATCGAAGAAATAAAGCAGCTATCCATCTGTCAAGAATTCATGCCAAAGATAGATTCAAACTAAGTTCACTACTATCTAGTTACCCACAAGTCCTTCCCATTTCTTGGTGTTTACCCATTGGTCCAGCAATAAATCCAGTTAAACCACAAGAGATATTCCTACACACCAAACAGAATAATTAAATGTAAAGACTCAAAAACAAGGATGACAGATGCAGCATATTGGGAACTACATTCTACTTGCAATGGAAATTCATACTTTGAAAACACTAAATATCACTCAAGTTATGCAGTCCCTTTAACCCACCACTCCACTCCTACATTATAATATTCAAGAAAGATTTATCACCTGGACCAACTGCATCACAAATATTATCAGAGCAAATTATTTTTAATTGTCCCACACGAAATGATCCAAATGCCATTATGATAAATAATCAAATTAATGTAATTTTTCATATATTGAGAATACAAAAAGCAACTAATGAAAAAACCACACTAAAGACAACAAAATGCATTAACACCACAGATGAATTTAGTGAAAAAAAACATCAGTTCCAATGACTATAACTGATGATTCCATTATTAATGTTAAAAATTCAAATAAAACCATATTTTTGCTTAGTGCCAACTTAAAAGAAAAACAAAAAAACCAATTTGATAAAAGCATTGGTTTTTATGGGGGAAAGGAAGTACTAATTGAGGAAGACAAAAGCTTATGAGATGCTGACATGTACTAATTTCATATCTGTCTTACACCATGATCTCTTAATCTGTGATAATTCATTAAAATGCACAACTTTAGTTTTTTGCATTTTTTTTATGTATATAATTCTCACAATTTACAGGAAAAAATCACAGCTAAAAAAAAGAATGGATATTAAATGGGTAGAAAGTTTGCCATAAGGAAAACAGAGAAATGAATTAGTGGCTGAAGGTATATGAAATTTGAGTGCAAGATCTGAGATTTGTATATTATTCCAAACCTCCCAGGAATGGCAAAATCCTTAAGAAAGTAAAAAAAATACATCCAAGCACCTAAATAGCTGATACAAAGCAGGCTTGCTTCCATTCCCACAGACCTCATAATTTGTGATGGAATTACATGGTCAATTAAATGATTCTATTTTGAGAGTAATAAATGTGGGATCATCATTTAACATGAATGAAGAGCTTTATCATTTAAGAGTGTGCCAATTAAAGAAGAAAAGATGTTGCAATAGCATCCTAGAGAGGAAATCAAACTGAGCATAACCAATCAGCACACACTGAACTGCTAAAAAATTGCAGGCAGGTAAAATTAAGATGATACATCACAAGAAGAGAAGACAAGTTGCTAACGGCAAGGAGAGATTTTAATGTTGATTCCCATATCTCATCTGATAAGTAAGAACAGTGGCAGGGTTATGTGTGACAAAGAAAAAGTGTAGGATTAATGGATTGGAGACTTCAAAAAGTTGTTGTTGGTGAGTCCAAGGACTAAGCAATAGTCTAAGAAACCAACTATAAGTAAATTCCCTGGATTAAAAGAAGTCACCAAATTATAAGAAAGAATAATATAGAAAATATCATGAAAATATGCAGTAATATTCTCAGAAACAAAGAAATGACTGGAAGTTCATCATTGGTTGCAACAGATGGTAAGCATCACACAATCTTACAGTTTTAAGAATCTGGACTTTTGCAAGAAAATGAGTAAAAGTGTGGTAATGGGAGAAGAAGGCACTTGACCCCTATTGTCCCAGTGATATTTAGTGACAAAACAACGCAAACAACAGCAAAGGTCCCCGTTGGAGGCTGAACAAAGCACTATCCTTGAGAAAGCCAATTTTGAGCAAAAACACAAAGTTAGCATTAATTAAAAGATATAAGTATCAGGAAATTGCTTGTAATCCATAGTTCTGATGCCCATGAAAGTTTGGGAGATCAGAAAGAATGGATAACTTCCTTTAGAAGATCATGCTGTGGGTAAAAAGTTGGAAACTGGAGCTTGTGGCAACTCCAGCAATATTGCAAGGGATTAAGGTAATGGTGTTTGGAAAGTGGTTATCACTTCCACCTAAACGTGACTGAGCTGGAGGGGAGTAGGGTGGTGATGGCAGCCATCCTTCCAGGAGATCAGGGCTTGCCATCCCCACTCCCAGAACACACCCCTTAAAACATCCCTAAGCAGAGTGGAGACTGGGAAACCGCTAACGTATACCCCATGATAGTTTGATGTACATTTATTTATTTATTTATTTATTTATTATTTATTTATTTATTTGTATGGGCAGACACCGGAATCGAACCTGGGTTTCTGTATGGCAGGCAAGAACTCTGCCTGCTAACCACCGTGACCTGCCGATATACTTTTTTTTTGAAGCCTTGCTTAAAAAAAATTGCTTAAATTAATTGTTGCTAAACTTGATCCTGCTAAATAAAGCCCATTTTCTCAACCAGCTGATTTTTGTGTTTTTATGCTTTCCCTGTGATTTAGAATTTTCTTCAAAAATTAAAAAAAAAAAGAATGCAAATGAGATACAGAGGGCTTTTGATTCAAAAGCAACCATCTCTCACAGCTACAGGTCTCCTCCCCAAAGCTCTTTTCTCTATTTCTGACAGAGGTCTCTATTTGGTTACTTCACTTTTCTAATAATATCTATTATCACAGTTTTTGACTTGCCAACCCCTGGCAATGTCTATTGACTTCTCAGGCTGGTTACTTTCATTTAACCCCACCCTAGAGCCCTCTTTAATCCCTGCTCATAGAGGGAGGAGCTGGAATCTGTAAGGCTTTCATGGACAAAGTTTCCTTGCCTTCTGTTTCCAGCTGGGTTGGCTCAAAAGGTCCAGTGGCACAGGAGAGAGAAGGGAGTGATTTCCCACACACCCCCTCTGCTCCCTCCTGCTTTGCACCCTCAGTGTCTCCTTCTATATAGTAAACAACAGCTGAAGATCCCTCACACAAGATCCCACCCTTGCCTGCCTCTAAAATCTCTGCTCCCAAGCAGAATGTGCCTTCCTGGACACAACCATTAACCCATCAGCATTACTGAAATGAGCCTCTTCTCAACATTGCTTCACTTTTATCCCTTGAAAGTGGGTCTCCTTTTCCTCCCAGGATCCCAACTAATGCAAGGTTCAAAGAATGCTGGTATGTGAGCAAAATTTCCCCCCCTTGCTTTCTCCAGATGTGGGATCCTTTTATTATATGGTGACTCTTCTCTTGTTCATGGCCTTGTACCTTTAATCAACTTGCTTAGAGCAAGCCTTGTTTCTCAAATGCCATCTCCATCCCAATTCCCTCTGTGTAAAACAAAATTATCAGTGTCTTCCCCTTCCGTCTGCCCCTCTCCTCTATGCGCCACACTTCCCTTCCTTCCCACCTCTACCACCCGGGACCACACTTTTCCAGTGTTGAGGTTCAAAATCATGACCCCATCTATCTTATGTTTTATTCCATAGGGTGATTCTAAACACTGTCACCAATAAATAGTGACTACTGCGCTTTAAAGTAGGTAGCTGTTTCCATTGCAAGCCAAGCTATATGACTATGCCTTCTTCTTGGTTCAATATCTTTCCCTCTGAATTTCCCAGAAGGAGATGTCCCCAGTTTTCTGTCGAAATGAATATCATTTCTTTATTCTATCAGTGGCCCACACTGATGACATCTTTAGTTAGTATCGCATGGGACAATGGCTTAATTGTACAATTTTTTGTTTGTTTCTCCTGATTTTTAGCCAATTTGCTTTTTCCTTGTAGAAACAATGTATGAACTCCTACCCTGTTTTAGGTGTATCCAGCCCCCCAATCACCTGGTCTAGTCTAGGTAGAACCTTCTTTATTTTTTCTACAGCAGAACCTCCTGAAGCCCACCACCCTCAAGTACTAACCTAAATGTCTGTCATTGTCCTAGGTATCATCTGCCCCAGAAGCCCTGAACTGCCCCATATGCCCTTCAGGGTGCACCCACTGTCCTTTCCTGCTCTCCTTTTCCTTCACTTTCCCCTTGGTTTCATCATTTCATTCTCTACAGTTTTCTTTGTCAAGGAAGTAAATTTTTTGAATTTTTGATTGCAAAGATGTCTTTATTGTTCTCTCACAATCAAATGCTACTTTAACCAACATAAGAGTTAAGGTTCAAAATCACCCCAATCCTACCCATCCCCAGAACTTGGAGTGCACTGTTCTGAGTCTTCTACTATTCAGAATTAAAAGTGAGCTCTGAAGTCAGTTTGAATTTTATATTTCATTAAAAAAATCTCCCTCTCCTCTCCTATCATTGAAAGCTTTTTAAAAATCTTGTTCTGAAATACGTATTTCTAAAATACAGCCATCTCATTCTGAAGTTTTTTTTTCTTTAGCTCTGAAATATTTTTCTTCCTCTATTTTCCTTTTTTCTTCTTCATATATATCTAGATGTAATTTTCTCCCTTCCATATTATCTCTCTTCTCTGTTTGAGAAATTCACATTAGTTACACCTTATCTTTTTTTCTGTTTTTTTTTTTTTTTGCACTTAATCTAGGAGGATTTTCTTTTAATAAATTTTTATTGTAACATACGCAATTCAAAATTTCACATTTTAAACATTTTCAACTATACAAACCAATGGTGCTAATTAAATTCACAATGTTGTGCTACTGTCACCACTATGCATTACCAAAACTTCCCGTCACTCCAGACAGAAAAATAAAACAACAAAGCTCTATTCTCATTAAGAAATAACTCCCCGTTTCCCACTCCCCTCCTGCCCCTGGAAGTATGAAATCTATTTTCTGTGTCCATGAATTTGCATAGCCTATGTATTTCATATAAGTGGAATCCACAGTATCTGTCCCTTTGTGTCTGGCTTATTTAACTTAACAATGTCTTTAAAGTTCATGCATATTGTCATATATATTAGAACTTCATTACTTTTTATGGCTGAATGATATCCCATTGTGTATATATACCACATTTTTTTTATCCATTTATCTGTTGATGGATGCTTGGGTTGCTTCCACCTAAGAGAATTCTTTAGTTTTAATTTTTAGCCGTTTAATTGAATTTTTACTTCAATATTATATTGTTAATTCTTATGCTCCATTTTTTATTCTTTGGTTTTCCTTTTAAATAGCATACTACTTTTATTTTATTATTTTAAAATATCTGTGTATATTAGAGTTCTGCTTCATTTGTTCTCTTTAAGTTCTCTTCTGTCTTCTTTTTTTTTCTTTCATTGAAGTTAGCTTTTTCTATTTGTCAACTTGGCCTTTTTCTCCATGTCTGGTTTCCATACATGGCATGGGTTCATATAGTTAGTTATCTAACAGTTTTTGAAATGAAAAAGCAGTCTGGTTATTCTAAAAGATGGTTAAAGATTTCCTCTTTTATTGCCTTAATCCATTCTATTTCCTGAAATCAGTTTCTCTGCTGAGTTAGAAGGTGGGCTGGGAGAGCTGTGTTTGTGGATTACTAGGTCTTTGCTTTGGTATATGTAGAAGTTGAGCTGCCTGACTGCTACACGCCCCCAAATCCCAAAAAAGGGAGGGTTTTCTTGAAAGGGGCCCCTTCCTACACTAGGAGATTTGACTCTCTTCCATAGTTCCTAAATTTTTTTAGAGACATTGACCCATTTATTCTCTGGGGACAAACACCTGTGGCTTGCCTGGCCTGCTTTATGCAAAAGTGGGGAAGCAGGAGAGGAAGTGATTAGAGTAGCTGTCCCCAGTGGGCCTCCGACCAATCCTGCTTTCAGCCCCACTTCCAACCCACCTCCAGCCTGCCACCCTGAGCCCATGTCATGATCCTCCACCAGAGCCCCCTTTGGGACTCTACAGCCCTGTTTCTCCCACGACATACTTCCATACCCACCCATCACCAAGGGAAGTTTGAAATCTCATACACGCTGAAGGACCCCTCACAACCTCTTTATTTGGTGAGTTTATATCTCACATCACTCTTTAGTGTGAGTTTAATGGATTATCAAAAGGGATGATTAGTTTGTAAGCAGCTGGAATGTGACATACCAGAACTGAAATGCCTTTTTTTTTTAAACTTTTTTTTTATGGTAAAGTATATATACAGAAAAAAACAGTAAATTTTCAAGTACATTTTAATAAGCAGTTATAGAACAGATTTCAGTGTTTGGTGTGGCTTACAATTCCACAATTTTAGGTTTTTGTTTCTAGCTGCTCTATGGTACTGGAGGCTAAAAGAAATATCAGTATAATGACTCAGCAATCATACTTGTTTGTTAAACCCAACTTTCTCTGTATAATTCCACCATCACCTTTGATCTTTCTCCCACTCTTTAGAGGTATTTGGGCTATGCCCATTCGAACGTTTTCATGTTGAAAGAGGCTGTCAATAATATGGGATGGGGGATGGAACTAGTTGTTGTTCTGGAAAGGCTGGACCCTCTGCATTTCAGGACTTACCTGGTCCAGAGACCCATCTGGAGGTTGTAGATTTTGAAGAGTTACCCTAGTACGTGGAATGTTTGTAGAAACTTATAATGCCATAGGTGTTCTGTAGGTAGAAGACTCAGAACAGTGCACTCCAAGTTCTGGGGATGGGGTAGGAATGGTTTTGGTTAGGGTTTGACAAGTTATGATAGGTAGCAATGTGTAATGGAAGCTTACAAAAGAATAACCTCCAGTATAGCCTCTCGACTTTGCTTGAACTCTCTCAGTCACTGCTACTTATTTGTTACACTTTTTTCCCCCCTTTGGTCAGGATGGCATTGTTGATATCTCGGTGCCAGGGCCAAGCTCATCCCTGGGAGTCATCTCCCATGCTCCCATCCCTGGATGTCATGTCCCACGTAGAGGGGACGACAATGGTTTCATTTGCAGTTTTGGACTTAGGGAGAGAGAGGCCAAATCTGAGCAACAAAAGAGATCTTCCAGAAGTAACTAAGGCATACTTATAGGTAGGCTAAGCTTCTCTGCTATATACATAAGCTTCACAAGAGCAAGCCTCAAGATCGAGGGCATGACCTATTGACTTGGGTGTCCCAAATGTTTGGTGCAATAACTGGGGTTTCCTGGTGGTAAAGATTAGTAGATCCATAATTTTTCTCCCATCCCTCAACAGACTTTGCCAATACTTTTTTATTAAATGCTTAATATACTCTGGAATATATCCAGGCATTATATTAAACTATACAAGATTAAAGGCCCTCATTCTTTTTCTGGGTTCCCTGTGTCTGGATTGTTTAAATGATCTACCCAGATAGGTTGAGTTAGATTATGTGCTACAGAAAATTTAGGTTCTGGACATAATAAAACCTTCTTCTTCCTTTGGTCTCAAAGAGCATGGAGTGGCTTTTGATAAGGAGAATTTACTAAGTTACAAGTGTACAGTTCTAAGGAAGTGAAAGTTTCCAAATTAAGGCACCAACAAGAGATTACTTCATTCAAGAAAGGCCAATGGATCAAGAACACCTTTGTCAGCTGGGAAGTCACGTGGCTGACATCTGCTGGTCCCTTGCTCCTGGGCTCCATTGCTTTCAGCCTCTATTCCTGTGGGGGTTCCTCATTTTACTCCTCCAGGGCTGGCTTTTATCTCTTGGCTTCCCTTGGCTCTGTCCAGATTCTGGCTTACCTAACATCTCATGACAATGTTTGCTGGGCTCCAAGCATCTTCAGGCATACATGTCTCTGTTCTCCATGTGCCTGCATCTGTATCAGCTCTGCTGTGAAGTTTCTGTCAGCTCCGTCATTTCTATAGGCTCTGTCTGCTCTGAGCAATCTCCAAAATGTTCCCTCTTTTAAAGGACTTCAGTAAACTAATCAAGACTCACTCAGAATGGGTGGAGTCACCTTTTCATCCAATCAAAGTTCACACCCAAAATTGGATGTGCACAGCTCCGTGGAAACAAGCTAATCAAAAGTTTCCACCTGCAATATTGAATAAGGATTAGAAGAAAGAGCTCCTGATTATGTTTTTTTTCCTGATTATATTTTAATCAGGATTAAAACATAGCTTTTCTGGGGAACATAATATGTTCAATCCAGCACAGAGAGCATACAAAATATGCTTAGTTTATTGGTTTAAATGTATTGCCATAAATTTAAAGGAACTAATACATGAGAGAATAAATTAACAAATCGCTTCCTGTGTCCCCAGGACCTTGGCACAAACTTTCATTTGCTCAGGTGAACAAGTAATATCTACTTGTGACCACAGCACACGTGTCTTTCATCCAATATTTTTTGTAGACTTTTTTCCTGCAGTGCTATATGGTCCTCATCTTTATTTATCACCCATGATGTGCAATCTTCCAAGGGGAACCTTAGAACCCCCAAGTGTAAGCTCATGTACCCCACTGTGCTCATGAGAAACTCCTGAGGCAGGGTCCCTCAGCACAGTGACAAGGGGCACAGTGAGAGTATGACGCTTTGCCCACTAGACCCCAAATCCAGTTCTTCCTTCACTCACAAGATGGTTTTGGGGTGAACTGAGATAAAATATGTAAAGCTCACAGTAAACATTTCACAAACATTATTACCATTCCCCTTTCTTAGACACAAAGCTACCTACCCCAAATTCCTCACACACTTTGGCCAACGAGAATAAAAGCCACAACAAAAAGTCAAAGCAGGAAGCTGCTTCCTTCACTAACAGGGCTTAAGAGTTCAGATGGCTGCAGCTGGAGCCTTAGCTCTTTAGCTCAGTTTTCCACCAACATCTTATACCCAAAGGAAAAGGGCTGTGGCACAAACTAAGGCTTTGTGAGAGATAGTTATTAACTCAATAATTGCTGGAAGGTGTTCATTTCTGTCATTTCTGATGGGTACCAGCTGAAACGCCATGGGCAACTGGTGCCTCCTTTCCCTGTATCTCAACTATCACGGGTGCAAGAAAGTGAGGGGTCCACAAGGGACAGCAGGGGTGCTGGTAGAGATGGAAGTTTGCAGGAAAGAGGGAACTAGTGGCCTCTTCCTTACAAAGATGCACTTGAATTCAAATTCTAGTTCCCTTACCTCCTTGGTTTTTAATACTTCCTGTATTCAGAGTTCATATGTACAAAAACTCCAATTGTCAGAAATGCAGCTGGGAAGAAGAAGAGTAAAAAGTGGAAAGCAAAACAAACAACATCACCACCACCCCTCAGCAAAAATGCTGTGACAATTAATAATAATTGTATGTGGCCTGACCCAGCCCAGCAACCTGCCTGACACACTCCCAAGTGCTCCAGAAATTGACAATCGCTGTAGAAACCCATGCCCATTGGGATGTTTTTTAGGGAGGATTATACACTGATCCACCCAGTCTGATCTATTTGCTGCCTCTTCCTCCTTTTTTTTAATTAGAGAAATTGTAGGTTTGCAGAAAAATCATGCAGAAAATACAGACTTGCCATACACCTCTCCCCTCTTATCAACACCTTGCATCAATGTGGTCAATTTGTTGCAATTGATATATGGATATTATTACAATTGTCCTCTTTTTTACTGACTCTTCTTTGCTAAAGCCTACACCTCCCCTGGCATTTCTCTGAGCTCTCCCGCCCCCTGCACCCTTCCACCCTACCCCAAGTCTAGAGCACCTCTGCTTCTCTCTACCCTAGTCCATACCAGATCAGCTCTTAGAGCTGATACCAGCAGATGAGATTTGCAGGTGCATCACTTCAACCAGGTATAGACAACCTGGAGTCCCCTGTGGGTTTTTATGGTGTTCTTTTTCCATTAGGGGTGCCATTAAGAAGCTTCCAGAAGTGCAACCAAGTGCAGCCATTCTGGATGCCTAAAGGTGTACATTAGGATAACTGAGGTGCTGCTGTGAAGTTAGGGTGTGGAGCTCTAACCGTGGATCTGATGTGAGTCCCACAGCCTCACCAGAGGCCAGGAGCTGGGTAATACCCCCGGCTCCTGCCCCAGCCGAAAGGACTAGAGCCAGCCTTGAGGATGTCTACATGGAAAGGTAGCCAGAAGCCAGGACCTGGCTGGCATTACAGCACCTCCTTCCTTGCTTTGAGGCGCCCATCTCAGCCCTCAAATCTCCCTAAATGCTGGAGTCTTCTCAGATTCCATACACTGCTGGTCAGGACTGCTTGCCCTCTAGGCTTGACCTCTCTGTGCCTCAGTGGGTTTGGGCTGCCTCTCTCTCTAGCCCACCCTCCCCACTCACCCGCCTGTGACAGCTTAGCCCCCATTGCTTCTCTCCACTCCTCTTAAAATATGCATAGCTACAGTTTGGTTTTCCTAAGACTTGCCAACTTGCCAACCAGATAAGTTAAACTATGTTTCTCTGCCAATGGGAGAGAGTCAGAAAAGCGTCCAAGGAGAAAATAGTAACACTACACATGAAAAGGTAATGTTGTCTTTTGTGTGCAAAGAGACCAAATAAATTAATTAAAAAATATATATATTAGTCTCCTCTCCAAAATGACGAAACAGAGGGAGCAAAAATTTCACCAAAGAGAAATGAAAAATGGAGAGAAGAATTTGAAAGTATATTTGATCTCACTGGTAATCAAGAAAAGGCAAACTCGAATACTATGTTTATCTCTGTAGCTTTAACAATGATTTAAAATCTAATGCTTAATATTGCTAAAGGACTCTGAGATAAGCAGTTTACTCTCACTTGGGGAAAAGTGTACATTGTTATGGACACAACTCTTAAATGTATCAAAACCCTCAAACGCATTCCTTGTTGTTCATACAGTAATATCACTTATTGGAATATAGGCAAAAAAAAAAAAACTCAGATAAAGATTTGTTATGTTCACATGGTTTATCACAGTATCTACTTAACTAGCAAAGAATAAACCTTGCAATGAAAACTAATGAAAGAGATGTTATATTTTATTTGGGAAAATGGTTATGACATAATATTTGGTAGTGAAAAACTCGGCACTCAATTGTATTCAGTACAATCTCGATTGCATTAACAAATATCCATGGATGCCTTAAAAAAAGACTAGAAGTAAACATACCTTCAAGTACTAGAGATTGTGAAAATTATTTAGGATTTGGGTTTTTTTTCCTTCTCTCCTTAAAAAATGTTTGCACCAAGCATCTGTTGCTTTAATAAAGGGCACAACTTTTAATTTTTAAAAAAAGTTAAAAGGAACAAGTAAAATCTACCCAACTCTGCCTATTAGGACTCACACCAGAGGGAGAGGGACAATAGCTAAGGTAAGAAGAGGGATGGGCTCTGAATGTGTTATTTGGGGGGCTGCAAACGGGGATAGAGAGTCCCCATCCCAGGAGCAGCATTGCTTGCTCTGTACAAAGGTGGGAAGTAAAAGGAAATTATATCCCCAGTCCCATCACTAACTCTCACCCCTTGGGGGACTCAGCAACACTTACCAGATAGTTGAAGCCACAGAGCTGATTCTGAATCCCAGTTGCACTGGCAGTGATGTTGGACAAGTTCCAGCACTCACTGAGAATCTCAATTTTCTCACTTTTAAAAGTGGGTTCTTCTTATTCTACAGCAGAGTCCCAGGATTCCTTATCAGAGCTATAACATGGCATTGGATTTCCAACCACAGGATGAAGTAATTAATTTTTGTTAACAGTTCAGTGGCACAAAAATATCTGTTTACCACAAAATTCTGATAGCACATTAAAAGGGTGGTGTTTTTTAAGTAATGATGAATCTGACATTAAAAAAAAAACAAAAAAACTTGTAGTTTAAGAAGCTGAACAGTTTTGGATAGCCAAATGCTTGTCAGCTCCAATAAAAATTAAAGTAAGAGGTTCCTTTAAACCATCTAAAATGTCAAAAATTTTCACTAGTATAATTAAGAACTCCAGCTTCTACTCAAAGGTAGAAACCATTCTTTCGAATGCTTGCAGAGTATCATTAATAAATTGGGATGACGATGAGCCTACAGAATCAAAAGACGACACTCAGTGAAGCAATTCTTCTAATATAGAGCATCTAATGCAATACCTACCACACACCAGGCACATAGTAGTTGTGAAAATGTCTATTGAATGCATAAATAAATGAATGAATGTTTCAATTAAAATTGAAGACAGTTTTTAGAGGACTTTTGGTTGTTAATGCTGTGAGTTTTGTTTTTGTACATTGCTTGTAATGCTTTGCCTAAAATTGCTAAATTACTATTAAGTTCATTCTAAAATAAGAACTTATATATTTCAATGCATTGGATCACCCCAAAATAAAAATTCTAAAAACCTGAGAAAAGGGGTTCTTAGTAATATATGTGGGAATTAAACAAGATAAGAACTGTTTTAATGTTATAAGCTATAGCTGAGCTATTTTTATTTCATTAAAAAATATGCAACACATGGAGACACACTAATAACCCATTTCTAAACATCCCTTTTTATATATTTCTTCTATAAATAAGGAAGGTGCAAGTACTTGGCAATTGTTCCTTGGTTCTTGAATTCATACCACATAATGGGATTTTTCACATGATTAGTTTTTAAAATAGGATTTACTTTTTAAAAAACTCAGACACCTCCATAGTTACATTTTCTGAGAAAATAGCAAATGTTGCCCTGCTAAGCTACTACTCACATTAAAAATGCTTTACCTTCTTCTCTGGATGGCCTAGGGTCCTTACTATAAACAAAATGTGCTTGCTAGGGGGAGAGGTGATATTTCCAAGTAACTCATGAGTGCTGCGTGTGGTCTTGCAATCATCTAATGAATTATAAATGATCTGATGTATTTCTCACAACAGGTTAACTGTGCAGATTGCTCTACTTTTATGGATAAGAAGGCTGAGGTTCAGAGATGTTAAGTAAAGGGCTGAAGGTGGCCCAGCTTTCAGGAAGTCGAGTAAGGACTTGGACTCAGCTCCATCTATCACGAAAGCACAGGGTGGGGACTCACCCTCCAGGAAAGAAAAGCTCCTCCCTCTCCTGATCAGAACTCTCTTCAGTTGTACAATAAATGCTACTTCGTGCTTATGTCTGACTTGTATAGCCTGTGAGGTTTTTATACCTTTAACTTAGTTGGTAATTAGTTTTTTTTGCCTCCTTTCTGTAAGGAATTCTTGTTACATTTCGGTGCTTTTCATCCATCCTACCCTGAGAAATTATGTTAGTGAGCCTCTTCTGATTGTGTCTGAACATTCCTGGGTTCTAAGTGAGCTTCTAGGAGCTCCTATAAATAAGTGAGATGCAAGGGCTTGGCGACTTGTTCTTTGGTCCTTGGAGTGTTTTTCTGCTTCCTTCCAGCCTCCCAGCTGCATTTCAAATCACTGAAGTTATATATGTTATGAACTCTGAATATAGAAGGTACTATTATCCAATGTGGGTATATAAGCAATACAAAACAAAATGTTGAAGCTCTTACAGGAATCATTGTAGCGTTTATTACATGCTCCTCCTACTCCCCGCTTCTCACCTCGGACTCCGCTGCGCTCAGAGAGGTGGCACAGCTTTCAAGGGATTGTGCAGCCAGCCAAGTTTCAAATGCAGTTCCGTGCCTATTGTGTCACCACCCCCTGACCGGGCCTGGCCAAGAGCAGCCAGTCATGCCCCATCTGGGAGTTTTCGAGTCCACGAAGGGGGTGGGAGGTATTTTCAATCACAACCTCTGTATCTGGGAGTTGCAGATGGAAACACAAACATAGTTAGAAAAATGTGATTCCTGCACAGGAAAAAGTTGTAGCAGAGACGAGTTCAGTAGTGGGCGTGTGTGTGCGTGTGTGTGTGTGTGTGTGTGTGTGTGTGTGTGTGTGTGTTTAAAAAGGGTGGAACCCCCCACCAGCTAACTCTGCAAGAAAAATAAATAAATAACCTCTGTCTGCCTATCTGCGATGGGCCCCTCCCCTGGGCCTGCGGCCGGGGAGAGAAACACACGTGCCGTTTCCTCCCGTGGTGAAAGGCCAGGCGCCGGGTGGGGACGCAGGACCCTCTGTGCGGCCTCTGCCGGGGCCTGGGACCCTTCGGCCATGAGCAGCTCCAACGTCACCGCACAGCCCGGCGACCGTGAGTACCGGGTCCGCGCCGTCAGGAGGGATCCGAGGCTCCTCTGGGTCCCAGGGGCAGCAGCAGGCGCGAGGAGCCCGGGCGCCGGGCTGGGGCGCGCAGACCCGGGGTTCCCCCGGCCGCCCTGGCCTCCAGCTAGAGGAGACGCCCGCTGGGCTCGGGGCGCCGCGGACCGCACCGTGCCGGAGGCCGGGGTGGGGGGGCTCTCGGGAGTGGGGTCCTTGTCCCGCGCTCAGGATCTTAGCGCCCCCGCGAGGGGCTGCAGCAGTGAGTGCGTGCGCTGTGGCTGCTAAGTATCAGTGGCAAGAACTTTTCTTCCCTAAGAGAATGAAAATGCACCGCCTCGGAGGAAAAGGCAGAGTGAAAGTCATAAGACGTTTTCTCTGCCGGGGCAGGGATTGCCATTGCAGGACTCTAAATAACCTCTAAGTCAGCTCCACCAACTCTGCGCAGGGAAGAGACACCGGATGCCGGGAATGTGAAGGCCTTGACCTTTAGGGGGTTGTAATCCCTTTCTTTTTAAAGCCGGGACATGTGTTTATTCCGCCGAGAAGTCGAAGAGATTCTTTGCCAGAGTTTTCCCAAACATTGCTGGGCCTCTTCTCCCACCCTCACCCGCTCTTTTGGACTTTTGGAGTAAAAAAATTAACATTCTTTTCTTAAATGAATGTTTATCCTCTTCTGGTTCAATCACCGTGTCAGACAGGAGGTATGCTCAGCCTCTAGGTGAGCAGGTTAAATTATTAATATGATAATGCTATGGGCATTGGAGACACCAGCTCTTTTCTAAGTTTTTAAACTCCAAGTGGCTCTGAGGCCTCACAGTCAAGGTTGGGCACAGACCAGTGTGGCTCAAGGCTGTAGATGTGTATAAATGCTTGTGTGTGTGCATGGGGCAGGGGAGAGGGCTGAGTGAGCCCGACTGCCTGCCTTGGGATCATCTGTACCCTTTGTTCGTCAAGCACCTGAAGCGTCTCTTAGCTCCAGGTTTGTCTCCTGCAAAACAAAAATAACCACCATGTCCTTTTTGGGTTGTGGGGATTAAATGCTTACATCCACTCGGTGTAGAGACTGATAAATGCTCAGTAAATGTCAGGTACTTTATATCCATTTTCCTTTAGCTGTAAGTCCCTGAGCTGATGCACGTCAGTATGTTTACACTTGTATGTGTGAGATTTGAGTGTGTGTGAGTATGCATGTGCATACATGCGTATGAGTGTATGTAGGTGTGTGAGTATGAATAGAAAAGTTTGTGTGATGATTGTGCGGGTGGTGAGCTTGAATGTGTGATGAATGCATGTGGATTGTATGTGAACATGACTGAGGGAGAGAAAAAAAGAGAGTGTGCGTGTGCATGTGTCTGTATGGGGTGGGGTGGGGAGATGGGTTTGGTTAGTGGGTCATAAGCCACTGTCCTTATTCCACCCATGCCCTGGGGAAGGGCAGGCCTGGAGCCGCTCTCCTTCATGCTACCTTTGCCAGGTCTGGAGAGGACCAGCTTGTCCACCCACATCCCTTGCCGTCCCCAGTGGTCCCCTAAGATTCAAGTGACTGGCCCTGACCACTGACTGCAACCACTTCCCTCCTTCCCTCCGGGACCTTTTCTTGCAAATTGCCCTTCTTGCTGGATCTAATGGCAGCAGCTCTGCCCGGGAAGACCCGTGGAGCCCTATCTGTTGCTGCTTACTCAAGCAGAATGTGTCTCTATCCTGTCTCACTTTGCATCTCTGCTTGTAGTCACAACCGCAGACTTTAAAGTTGAGGGGACCTGCTCCCACTGGGCCAGTCCTGCCCTGCCCAACTGGGTTTAGCCAAGCCCCATAAACCGGAACCCCAGGGTCATTGCAGTCCTGTGGCCTGGCCCTTGGATGTATGGGGGTCACAGCTCCGTGAGTAGGTGCCCAGGTTTGGCAGCTTTATATAGAACTGGCTGTCTCTGGCAGAAACAGAAAGTACTGCACTAAGCTCCAGATGAAATGCCATCTCCACCATTGCTCAATCACTCCAAATATCGGTGGCTTAGGAGTCATGGGGCATTGGCAGAGTCGGCAGCTGGACCTTCCCAAGGGGACCCTGGTCAGGCAGTTATTTCTGGGATCTTGCAAAGCACCCAGGAAAAAAGAGGGCTCTGGAGTAAGAGGCAGTCTGTGTTTGCAATAAAGACACCTAATTCCGTCTAATCACATAGGTAGAAACTGCTCACCTGCTGCGGGGGGTGGGACAGTTAAGTCAGTTTGCCTCTTTGAGGGACAGCTAGGTACGAAATGCCTTTCCGATACCCTTCCAGTGACTCATACAATGGGCACAACTCCATGCCAAAAAACCAATAAAGCATTATTTTTGAGCAATGAATGAAGTGTTAAGATAAGGAAGAGTAGAAAGACACTTCCTTTATTGATTTAGGAGCATCCTTCCAGAAGTATCATATGATACACAATTACCTTTTGTTTTTCATAGTATAGCCTATTTTATATATTCCACTTTGATCTTGCTTTTTTTTAAATAAGTGTGTATCTTAAAGACTGTATATACCTTATCATCATATGTAGACACACATTCTTTTCAGAGCTGCAGGGTGTGGATAGTGTGAATGTATGAGTGAACTGGTTATGTTGTTTAAACAATTCCCCTGTTAATGAACATTTGGGTTATGGGTAGTCTTTTTATTATTATTTTAACTCAACCAAATACTTTGATCTCCATTCTTGCAAGTAGGTCTTTACATGCATATGTGAGAACAGCTTGAGGATAAATTCCCCTATGAACTGGACCTCTGGCACCAAGGGTGTGTGCACCTTGAGTGTTACTAGATATTGAGAAAATGCCCTCTGAAAAGGCTGCACCAGTTTCTCCCTCTCACCAATAGCCTGTGAAGGGCTCCGATCCTTTCCATCCTTACTCACACCTGAACAGAGATTTTATCTTGGCCCAGCTGATGGGTAAGAGATGCTGCTTTTCTGCAGGTTCCCCTGTAACCACAGGGGAGGCTGAACAGAGCTGCATTGGAAGGGCCCATTTCCTATCAGGTCCCAGCCTCTCCCCAAGGCCATGCGCCCCAGTGCTCTATGTCCTCATCATAGAGTGTATTAGAGGCCTCTGGCTTTAGAGTTGGACCTGGGTGTGATCCAGCATTTCCTGTCTTTGGGAAAATTGCACAATACCTCAGCCTCAGTCTTTTCCCCTGTAAGTGGGAATGACTCAGCTGCTTTTTGTCCTCACCGTGAGCAAGGGAATGGGTGCATGATGAGGTGGTGCATGGTGCCAGACTGCAGGGATTCTGATGGTGGTGGTGGTTTTTAGCAGGAACTCATCAAAGTGAGCCTGGCCACGGACACTTCTGGCTTCAGGGCCCTCCCTTGCAGATGACTGTGCTGTTGCTTTTGATAATTACCAGGCAGGGACAGAAGTGCCTGTCACCTGCCAAGCGCTGGGCAGAAGCCTTGCAGGGGTCACCCCGAACAGCCTGGAATGAAGAGCTTTTTACCTGTCTTATGGCCTAACAATTGGAGACTCAGGGGGATTATGGCCCCCAGGGCTCCCCAGTTCTGTGGGCAAGGCAGGGCTGTGGACAAATCAGACTGCAGAGCCCACCAAGGGAGACCCAAGCAGGGCACCAAGCCATGGACCTGCAGGTACCTTTGCCAGATGGGATACTGCCTGCCCACCTGCCCACCCTGGGAGCAGAGTGCTGGGATTTCATGGCACAGCTTTGCACACAACAGGGGCTGCCTGTTGTGGAGATGCTCAGAACCCCACAGCCAGGCCCTAACTGCAGGACTGCCATGGCCACCATCACCCCCTCTTCTGTGGTCATGTCTGACCCACACAAGTCTCCTGCTCACCCTGCCTTTGATTGCCTCGTGGGATTCCCCCTTGCTTCATGCACGCTCCTGCCTGTCTGCCTGTCTCTCTAGCTTCAGCCCTATCAATTGCAGGCTGCAGGCCCCCGGGATTTCAGGGTACCGCACTCCTCACACCATCCACCTGGCACATACCTGCTGGTCTGTCACAGACCATTTGTGCATTCTCACCTACCCAGGACTTCCCTGAATCAACCTCCCAAGGGGCTCTGTGGCATACTCACCCCCACTCCCCACTTGGGGCCTGGCACAGATTGGTGCTCAGGTCAACCTGAGCATCTTCCAGCAAGTGGTTGACCAGCCTAAATGACCCAAAGGTCTGTGCTCCCAGCATCTAGTCCATTTCAAATGCCAAAAGGACTTTTGAAAATTAAGCACTCAATAGCTTCTAGCCCAGAACTCGGTCCATACTCAGAAATCAGTAAAAAATACACTGGAGGTTTGTTTCCCGGTGCTTACCCATGAAAAAAATATATGTATATTGGAACCAACAGAAAGTCAAACCAAATCCAACTACCAGGACATGGCTGACATCACCCCAGCACTGATTCATGCTTTCTCTCTGTTTCTCCTCTGCAGCTGTCCCTCCTGTCTTCCTCCCTCTTCCCTCTTTCCACACTTTCTCTGTTTCTATCTCTCCCTCCTTCTCTCTCGCCCTTCCCCCTTTCTCCTCCCTCCTTTCCTCTCTCTCCTCCTGCCTACATTTTCTCTCCCCTCCCTCCCTTCCCCTCTGCCCCCTCCCCCTCTCACCTCCTCTCTCTTCCTCCCTCTCTCTGAGTGAGCCAGTGGAAGAGACAGGTGCCAGCCTGGCCTGGATCCTGCAGCCAGCAGAGCAGAACTCAAGGTTCTAAGACCCTCTCCTGGCTGAAACCTTGGGCCTGCCACCGGGTCTTCCTTTTAACCTCCCTTTAGTAACTCTTTACTGCACCTTAGTGTACTTTCTCTTCTTTCTGCTTCTCCAGCCAACTCCTTCCATGGTTAAAGCTGCCCCCTCTTTTCTTATTGCCAGTGTACTATGTGGGCCCAGTAGCCCTGCCTGGTCCCTTTCCAGTCTCCCAGGGAGGGAAACTCACATTTCCAAGGTACAGCATGGAAGAAGCCCTGGAGGAGGGGTGCCTCAGTAAAACCAGAAGCCTCTCACCCTCTTTTGCTGGGATGATATAGTGTAGTCACACAACTTGAGCCCCCGACCCCTGCTCTTGTCAGAAGGGGGCTCCAGTTCATGACCGGCAGCTGCCCGCGGCCCCACATTCATTCCCCAGCCCTAGGCTCAGGAACAGGGACCTTTTCCCCTTCATCAGCAGCTGCTAGGCACATTTATTCTCAGTGGTCTGAAAGGGAAGGAAACTACGGTTTGCCTGAGCAGACCCAGGCAGAACAGTCATGTCTGCTGGCCTCTACACCAAGCCTTAGCCCAATGCCGCCTTCTCTGGAGACGCTGCCCAAACCCTCTTGCTGAAACCTTCCTAATGTCCTTTAGCAATGAGAGAGGCCTTAAGTTCAGACACAACCTTCTGTTCCTTTCTTAAACCCTTTAGCCTGAATTGTTGCAGTTGGCTGATGAGGACAAGGGGCGAGCACCAGGTGTGGGGTGGGAGGATTTGGGTTTGAATCTGGGCCCGCTCTGAATGAGCTGTGGTCCTTGAACAAGGTGTTGTCTCTTTACTCTTTTGGGGTGACTCATATAGGGTCTAGCGCTCAGGGTGGAGTAGGGGAGACACACAATCACGTGCTTCTAATGCCCTGCTGTCACCACCTTGAACCATTTAATAATTTTCTGACAAGTGACCCCACATTTGTTCTTTCCCCGGACCCCGCAAATTCCATAACTGGTTCTGGTTTGATAAACACTAGGGATTTGTTCTGAGGATGTGCATAGCACCTGGTCCATATTAATAATGTTTAATAGCTGCCACTACTGGGTGTGTCCTTAGTAAGTGCTAGCTCACTCCCCATCTCAGTCCTCTTTTTTCCCTAGTCTTGTCTTCATTTGTCTGCTTGCCACTGAATGCCAAGGACAGCACAGGCTGCCCGGGGTCCCACAGGCTCCAGGGCCAGGCCCTCCAGCCCCACAGAGGAGCCTCCTTTTCCGTAGGACCATTCAGCTGTTCAGTTCCAAGCTGTGCATCTGCCCCATCACTCCAGCTCTCTCATGACTTCATCCAAGAGTCGGCAACGTGTGGTGGAGGGCTCTGTGGGTGACAGGTGCAACCCCAGCACTCATGGACGGATGGATGGATGGATGGGTGGATAAATGGATGGGTAGATGGATTACTGTGAAGGTCCAGCCTGTGTAAGCAAAGCTCCATATAAACAGAGAAGGCTGTTGGCTGTTGGTTTCTGGATTCACCCACTCCCTCTCCTAGTTGTGGGTAAGCCCTGCTTCTTGGTGGCTTGTGGGGACCTCTGAGCCCAACTGTATCTGCTCACTGAGCTTCTCCAGTGCTCCTCATACTCCTAACCTTTGTGTGCAAGTAGGAGTCCTCCATCCCATTTCATCCAGCCCTGACACACCCACTTCCATCATTGACTCCATAATCACTGTTCAACCCTGGCAGTGTCTTCTTTCACCAGGACTTTATTTCTCTACATGTTCCCCTTTGTCCAGATTCAGAGCATGGATGATCCCAGATGCTGTCAAAGCTCTGGCTTCCAGCTCTCCTGAGTGGGTGATTGTCAGCTCCCCAGGGCTACAGTAACAAAGTACCACAGCCAGAGTGGCTTAAAACAATAGGAATTTATTCTGCCTCCATTCTGGATGCCAGAAGCCAAGACCAAGGTGTCATCAGGGCCAAGCTTCCTCTGAAGTGTGTAGGGAAGAGCCTGTCCCATGCCTCTCTTTTGGCTTCTGGGAGTAACTTCTTCTGGCAATAACTTGCTGGCACTCCATAGTGTTCTACCCACTATCTGTCTCTCTGTCTCTTCTCATCTTCATATAAGGAGTCTAGTCTTGGAATAGCACCCACCCTAATCCAGTTTGGTTTCATCTTAACTAATCACATCTTCACATTAATGGGAGTTCAAACATGGACATGTCTTGTTGGAGGCACAATTAATCCCTAAGTGTCCTTCACAGCCCTTTGGACCTTTTTCTGTTTACAAATCACTCCCTGGAGTCCTGCAAGGGAAGTCGGGCCTTGCTTCCTTTGGCTGTGGCCTGGGGCTGATTTGTCCTTTCAGTCACCTTCCTTCAGCATCAGCAACATTTCTCATCTGTGTGAAACTAAGTCCAGCTATTTCTGAGTCTTTCTTTTTAATTTCCAAATTTCTCTTTTTCTTTCCACAAATTATAGAAATGGTCCCCACCCACCTCCTCTGATGATAATCCTATTCCTGGCTCAAGGCAGAGACGGTGGCTTCACTTGGCCTAAGTTATCTCATTTCACCCACTAGCAGCCCTGCGGGAGATATTTTTATCTCTAGCTTGCATGTGATACCAAAGCTAGAAGGTTAGTGAGGGAGGCCCGGTAACTCAGGGAGCACATGCTCTCTGTCTCTGCAGGAGCACCAATTTTTGTAGGTGGAACTCAGCCAAGACAGGATCCTCCATTACATGTAGGCCCTCAGTGCTTTTAGAAACCCAAAGAGATGTTTGCATTTCTTTTAAAATCAAAAGGGAAAAATAATGAACCTTTAAAGTCAGTGATTGCATTTGTCATTATACCAACACAGCGGTAAAATATAAATTTTAATATTTTTTGTGAAGGGAGGGGCCCAGAAAGGTGAAATGCCCTGGCCCGTGCAAGTCACGCTGCAACCCTGACCTGGCCTGGGTTGGTGGTGGGTGGCCGTAGGGCTCAGCACGGCTGCTTCCCCACCATGCCTCTGTGCCTGCTTCACAGCTCTAACCCTCTGCTTCTCTGTCCCATGTCGCAGTTTTTCACCAGGAATCTTGCTCACCAGGGCTCAGCAGGGCCTATGGCTGCTGTTGGTGCCTGCCCTTTGCCTGGGCACTGCAGAGATTCAGTGGTCAGAACTAGGTGTTTCAGAGGTAGCCAGGACTCCAGAATAGTTCTCTCTTTCTCTTTTTCACTCTTTCTCTCTCTCTTTCTTTCTCCCTCTCTGTCTGTCTTGGCTTTCTAAGCCGTGAAATCAGACTGCTCTTCACTTAAAAGTTTACAAAGCAAGCTTTCCTTTGCCCTGTTTCATTATTACAGAGGTGATCCATGTTCATTGTAGAAATTCTAGTTACCAGTGTAAGGAAGGGCTTATAAGGGCAGAGGGTGCCGTTGGTTGAGATTCCCCAGAATGCCCAGATAGTGGTTCCGAGGGAGATGGGGTCTGAGATAAGGATCCTGGGAGAAGGGACCACCCAGTGGGGGCCAGGTGCATGAGGAGCTGGCTGGGGGTCCAGTGGTCATGCTGGATGGGGCGCCAAGGGTATAAACATGGGCCAAGCACAAACCCAGAAGGTCAGGGTCTCTGTGCCGGCCAAGGGGAGGGTGGGGAAGACCTCTTGGTTAGCCCGTCTCTATTTCACTCTCAATTCAGCCGCTTAGGAGACAGGCTGCCCCGCTGAATCCTGAAGACAACGCAGGATGTAGATGTTAATTCCAGTGTAAAGAAGTGGAAGTCGAGGTTCAGAGAGGTTATTTCCCCCAGGTCTTGTTGTGCATCTTTGAACTCCCACCCTTGAGTCAAGTGGGTCACCCTCCATCCCCAGGAACCTGCAGCCTGCCAGGCTAGGAAGGCCCTGCTTGTGACCCCAGGCAGCCCTGAGGAGGTCACAGCTCTGAGGTCACTCATGCTGCATCTGCAGAGGAGAAGGCCCTTGTTGGTCCCTTGCCCCTCCACTCCCCATTGAGGACACCAGTGATCCCCCTGCCTTCCTCTGCCATCCCCCACCAGGAGTGCCAGTAGCTGCAAAGACCATGCTCCTGGTGGCACCTGAGGGCCAAGCAGTGACTGCACACCACACCAGCCCCAGGCCAGCCCACTTGCAAGCCCTGCTGCCCGGGTTTGCAGGGGACTTTTGCTGCTCAGGGTGATGGCAAGGATGCCGGGGAGAAAATAATGTCTCCTGAATGCCTCCCTCATGGCAAATTTGTCTCTTGTTAAAGCATTAAAAGTCTATTACTTAAGGCCACCCCATAACTACATTCTGTGTTGCACTATTTTCTTTTTTCCTGTGGCACTTTCATTCTGTTTCCTATCTTTGTTGGAGAGGCTCTACTCTCCCTGTTGGACAGACAAGTGAAGTAAAGCGCAGAGAGGTTAAGACTGGTAAGAACTCACTCAGCCAGGGTGGAGCAGATAGAGCAGGGCTGCAGTGCAGGTCTCTGACTCCTTGTCTGTGAGTGTGCTGCAGAAACTCCTCTACCACATCCTCATGTGGGGACGGGAGGGGAGGAGCTGGTGCTGGGATGGAAGGGTCACCGAAAGGAAAAACATTGAAACACTTGTCTTTCATTCTCCTGAAGCTTCCCACATCCCTCCCCTCCATATGCACACACTCATATGTGTGTGTGCACACATGCACATGTAAGCACATACACGCATTAATGCACACATGAACACACAAACACATGCATGCAAGCACACACACTTGCACACACATGCTCACATATGCACAACCTTGTGTGCACACGCACCACCTCCTTGTATTCCTCTGCAACAGGCCAAAGGCTGAGGGGGGTTTTCTCAGGGATCTGGTTTGGCCTGGGGTAGGACAGACAGACATGTGGTCCACGGATCCTATTGACTTCCCAGAGATAACAGGAAACAGAAGTCAAACCTGATATCTGCAGATTCTTTTGGCCTATAGCATCGGGTTTCCTATACTGGTGAAGCTTTTTTCCCCATCACCCCACTTTGGGCACCATTTCCATTTCTTTTTCTCATGTAGAATTTCTGCATTATGCCCAAACTGTCACCAGCATTTTCTGCTTCTCCACACCCTCTTTTGTCTGGGGTCAGTAACTTCACTGGCTGACGAGGACACAGAGGTTTGGAGAATTCAGCAAGGATGCTTGGTTATTCTTATTTGGGGTTCAGCATTGCCTCTCCCATTCCCACATGTCCCCCAACCTCTATCACCACCACCTTCACCCCCATGAACCTATCTCAAGGCTATTAATAAAAATGATGGAGGCATTTTCCTTTTGGCACATTTTTTGAGCAACCCATGCTCATAAATTGTGGCCAGTCCCCAGCTTTCCAGATTTGATCCCATATGCACCTTCTTCACTCACAGCCTTGCCCACAACAAAGCCCAGGTCTGCTAAGACACCTTGGGTAGTGTGAGTCTCTGAACTGTGAGTCTTTGAACTTCCATCCAGTTCTAGTGAATCATGTCTGGGGCCCACTCATGCAGAACAGCTCAATGCAGTGTGATGCATTTTGATTTTAATTAGCAAGAGCCTACCTCATGCACAGTGCTTTGGGACCTATAAGGGGTGAAGAAAGCATATTCAGCCTAGTTACGGAAGCTGCACAAGACCACTGGAGAACAAAGCAAGATGAAGTCCCTTTCAGAGCCCCCTGAGCTCAGCACCAGGCCCACCTGACTCAGATTCATGTGACTGCACTGGTTCCCTCTGGAACGAAGGTCACATATCGCTGAACCTCCATCCAGTGCAACTGCCTTGAAATGCACAAAATATGGCATGATGGCTACAAATCTCCATGGTAATTTTTTTTAATTTTTGATTATGTGTTAGCAACAGTGACATTTTTACAAAATGAATTCATAGGTGAAGTTCAGAAATATAAAAGTCTGGCTGCTCCAATTGAGTCCAGTTGAATCATCTACTTAAGTACACAATGACCCTTTTTGATGGCTCACTCCTTGGGCATGGCTGGACACTGAGATCTCCATGTAAACAAGGTTGCGAACTCCTGCCCAGTACCTTCTGGAGCAATGAACCGAGACCTGGTCACTATTTGCTGCCAATGATAATACTTTGGGGCTTTGATCTGAGAGGATCCTTCTATATCAGATGCTTCCAGCACATGACCTGGCATCCCCAGTAAAGCCATAAAATGCTTTCACAGCAGTTAAGTATTTCCCCATAGCTAGAATCCAATGTACATGCAGCTGTTTATCACTTTACCAGTGAATTCCATGAGAAAAAGATTTTATTGAACTCAGGGAATCCTAAGCTCAGTTTCCATGAAGAAAATCTAAAAACTTAGAAAAGAAATTGGATGGAAAAATTCTATTATGAAAGCAATTCATGAGCAAATGTCTACAAAATCCCATATGTATAGGGTTACTGTCTATTCACATGTCGCCTGGGTAAGAGACAAAGAAAGTCCCAAGCATTCCTACCCTCAAAGTCTTATCAGGCTTCTTGGGGCAGCAAGGCATGTACCGTGACAGATAGGATAAAGGCATCCAATTCTCAGAGGGATGAATTTCTTATCACATGAATTCAGGTTTCAGATAGAGATGCTGAAGTATTCACTAAAAGAGCTAACTAAATATTTAGGTATTTAAAGGAAAACTTCAACCCACGTAACCATCCCAAATGTAAATTGGTCCTTGTCTTAGTTTCTTGGCTGCTAAAACAGTTAGGATGCAATGGGTTGGACTAAACATCAGGAAGTTATTTGGCTCACAGTATCGGGGCTAGGAGAAGTCCGAAATCAAGGCATCATCCAGGCAATGCTTTCTCCCAGAAGCCTGAAGTGATCTGGCCTGGCTGCAGGTGATCCTTGGGTTCCTCGGTATGTCTGGCACATGGCCATGCACACCCCCCCCCCCCCCCCCCCCCCCCCCCCCCCCCGCCGTGTCCTCCCCTTTCTCTTCCAGTTTCCAGCTTCTTACTTTTCTTATGGGTTTCTCTCTCTAAAGCCTCCTGTAGTAAGATCAAGTCCCTAACTCATTCAGATGGGCTTGAATCTTAATTCTTGTGCTTGAAGAACAAGTTGTCAATGATCAATGGTCTAACCTTCGGGAAACACTTAACTAAAGACAAGTTCTAAGTATGTTAAATAGAGAAAAATAATACAAATGCATAGAGCTTCCTGCTAGCACCAGGGCTGGTTGCCACTCATAAGCATTGGTATCTTCAGCTTTAACTATTCTCTTGCTCACTGAGATGGTACAATGGACAGTACTCTCACATTAAGGACACAGAAACAGACACAGGAAGGAAAGTCACATGCCTGATGGAGCCTGCTGGTGAGTGGTAGAACCCACCCAGGTGGGTTGACTCCAGATGCATTTTGTTTGTAAATTATTGCTGTGGCAATATATGTATTTCACATTTTAAATATTTTAAGTGTATGATTGAGTGACATTAATTAGATTCAGTGTTGTGCTACCATCACCACCATCCATTACTGAATTTTTTCATCACCAAAAATAAAAACTCTACCCATTAAGCAATAACTCCTCATTTCCCACTCCCTGTAGCTCTTGGTAAACTCTAATCTACTTTCTATCTCTATGAATTTTCCTACTCTATTTCATGCAAGTAAATTACTACAATAGTTGTTCTTTTTTATCTGGTTGCTTTCACTTAATGTTTCCAAAGCTCATCGATGTTGTAACATGCATGTTATCAGATGTCATTCCTTTTTATGATTAATAATATTCCACAGTCTGTTTATACCGTATTTTGTTTATCCATTCATCTACTGATGGATGCTTGGGTTGTTTCCACATTTTTGCTATCATGAATAATGCTGTTATGAACATTAGTATATATGTTTTTGTTTGAGCCCCTGATTTCAGTTCTTTGAGGTATATACCTTAGAATAGGATTGCTGTGTCATATGGCAATTCTGTGTTCAACTTTTGGAAGAACTGCCATACTGCTTTCCACAGCATCTGTACCATTTTACAGTTCTACCAATATAGGTATTGCAATTTTTCCACATCCTTGTCAACACTTGTTGTTATCTATCTTTTGTTGTTGCTGTTGTTTTATTAGCCATCCTAGTGGGCAGTGAACTGGTATTTCACTGTGGTTTTGATTTGCATTTACCTAATTACTAATGATGTTGACTATCTTTTCATGTGCTTATTGACCATTTGTGTATCTTCTTTGGAGAAATGTCTATTCCAACTTTTTGCCCTTCATTTAAATGGGTGGCTTGTGTTTTTCTTGTTGCATTATAGGATTTCTTTACATAGTATTTATATATTCTAGATGTTAAACTCTTATCAGATACGTGCTTTGCAACTATTTTCTCCTATTCTGTAGTCTTTCGACTTGATAACATCTTTTGAAGCATAATGTTTTTAAATTTTAAGTTTTGATGAAATCCAATTTATCTTTTTTCTTTTGTTGGTGGTGTTTTTGGTGTCATATCTAAGAATCCATTGCCTAAAACAAAGTCCTAAAAAATTTCCCTTACGCTTTTCTCTAGGGGGGTTATGGTTTTAGCTCTTATGTTAAGGTTATTGATCCATTTTGAGTTGATTTTTTTGTATAGGGTATGCGGTTGGGGTTCAGTTTCATTTTTTGCAGTTTGATTTCCATATGTTCCAACATCATTTGTTGGAGACCATTATTTCCCCATTCAGTGCCCTGGTTCATCTTTTAACCACTATGAAACACCGCATTTCCTAAGTGTAGGAAGGGGGGAGTGTCATGGCAGAAACAAAGTTCTTTCTGTTTAGTAAGAGGAGTGAAAAATAGTCGGTTCAAATGGGCTCTTTAAATGTATTATTTATATATCAGGCTTTGATAATTACCCCCAGGTCACTTTCTATTTAAGACTCACGGTGCTTCTGGAAAGCCCTTTCCGAACATGGCTATTTTTAGCAGTTCATTGGAGTTCAGTAATGTTTGTAACTGGTTGAGGAAACAGACATTTCCAGACAAAGTCAGAAAAAAACATCTTTAAGGACACTGCAGGCAAAGGCAGATGAAATTCGTCGTTTTCCTTCGAAGTTCAGATACCCTGTTAGCCAGTGTTTCCCACTTGTGGGAAATTCTGAGCCTTTTGTTTCCTTCAGGCTTTTGGTCTATGCTGATACTCTTCCCTGTTCTTTACTTCCTCTGTTTCCAGGGTGGTGCTTTTAATAAAAGCCGTCTCTGAGGCTGCACCCTCCTGGAGGCACAATTATCTATTTGAGGCGCTGGTCTCATCTTGCCCTCCCTGTCCTGAGGCTGTAGAACAGTGGTTTGAGTGTCTGGGCAGATAAAAGCTGGTCTCTCACTGTTTGTTTCCTGCCCCAGGGTCTCTGATGGTTCTCCTTTAAACTTCCCATGTATGACCCCCTCTCCCAGAAAAATGAGTGCAGGGTGACCTTCTCTGTTGGCCCAGTGCATGATATATTCTGAGACAACAGCTCCTTCAGGAACCCTTATGCTGCCACAGGAAGCTGCCCACAGCCCCTCCTGAGCTCCCCAGCCCACGCACTTATTTTAGCCAGGCCATGGCCACTTTTTGTACTGGCTCTGGGACCCCATCTCCCCCTGGGCTCAGGTAATCCTTTGCAGCTGGACTTTGCTAACACAGTGCAGTCATCCAGAGAGAGGGCTAAGCTGGGGCAAGTCTGAAAAGCTCAGGCCACAGTCCTGGTGGCAGAGCTGGTCCCCGACCCTAGGGTCAAGTTATGTTGAAATGGAAGCATGACCCCAGGAAATTTCACCCCACCTGTATCCTTCTCAATCCATTTTCTTGGCTCCATGACCCACCAAGGAAGATGATTTAGGGAACCACCTTGGAGAGGATGTCACTCTCTTTGGCCTCAGCTTCCCCAGAAGATACCTGTGTACTTGCAGCTTCCTGGGGACATTCAAGGATGATTGAGTCCGTGTGGGCCATCAGGACTCTAATATGTAGGACATGGCCAAGGCAGGGGAGGGTGTGAATGCATTCATACTAGGGTTAGAAGCACAGGTTTTCAGTGTGATGGACCTACGTTCAAGGTGCCATGGGGCCACATGGTGGCTCTCTCCCCATCGATGCCTGAAATGAGAAGATGAGACAAAGCTTTGTGCGTGGGCCTGGCACGTCGCAAGCACTCAGCAAATATTGACCTGAGGATGGAGAAAGAGACTCAAAGACATAGAGACTTAAACAAGGGATTGACAGATATGGCCCCAGGGCCAAGTCCAGCCTGCCACCTGCTTTTGCAAATAAAGTTTTATTGGCATATAGCCATACCCAGTCAATTACATCTTGTACATGGCTGTTTACATGTTATGAGGGCAGAGCTGAGTAGTTGCAACAGAGGCTGTATGGCCCACACAGTCTAAAACATTGACTCTCTGGCCATTTATAGAAAAAGTGCACTTACTCCTGACAAACCACCAGGAGAATCTGTAATGGTTCAACTTCTAGGCCCATGTCCCCCTGACCCTCATTGCACCTTTCTCTGTGGACCCCACGCCTCATAGATGAAAGAGAATCCAGCTGAGAAAGACCTCAGCTGAGGTCAGAAATCAGGCAGCTGCCAGGGAGCCTCCCAGGCCAGGTCCCAGCTAACCCAGGCAATATTAATGGGCTGCCGGGATGGTCTTCCTTGTAACCTTCACCTTTCTCTTGGTCTCCCATCACCTCCTGAAGTTCCCCCACCCCTTCTGTAAATACATATCCTCTGGCTCTGCTGAAATCCCTCTCCTGGACTGGGCAGCTGATAAAGAACCAGGCCAGCAGTGTGTCACATGTGCTCTTGCTGGAAACCTGCACTGAGGGTGTCAGCCAACTGCCCGCCCACATTTCTGCATTCCTGCATTCCTGCATTCCTGCATTCCTGCACGCATCCTCTCCATCCTTCTTGCTGGGAAGCAGAGTTGGCTCAGGAAAAGGGAGGCGGGTACCATGTAAATATTTCTTTACCCGGCAGGCGTTCTATGTTGCCTGCTTCCTCATGAGGTCTGCACCCCCACATCTCAAATTTGGAGATGGATATGGGGTTGCCGTGTGTCCACATATGAGCAGTTATAAAATGGGGATATCCAAACCGTTGTAACATCTGGCTCCAGAATGCTCATAAGCACCTTTGGGGGGCCACACTCTCCTTTGGGCACTGGGGATATGACAGTCCCAAAGGGGAGGTTGATGTTCAGACATACACAGGGTAGTAGAATATTCAGTATGTCTGGTCATGCTTAGTGCTGTGAAAAATCAAAACAGAATGAAGTAGCGTACTCCAACAGGTGAGAAGGGGGTGCTGTTTTGTGAGAAGAGGATGCTGTTTTAAATAAGGTGAAGAGAGAAAGTAATGTTTCATCTGCATGATGATTCACACAGATAGGTGATGTTTGAGAAAGACCTGAAGGAAATAAGGTAGCTAAACCTGCAGATGGCTGAGAGAAAGCCTAAAAAGCAGAGAGTGCAGCAAGTGCAAAGGCCCTGGGGTAAGATCAGGTCTGACCTGATCATAGAACAGGTCGCCCATGTGTTTGGAAGCAGACAGGTCACTGGTAGATGAAGACAGACAGGTGAGATGAGGGAGAAATGATGGGAATATCTCCCACTCACTGTCTAGCATTGAGAATTTCACCTGCACCCTGCCTTCAAGTTTTCAAACCCTGTGCTAGAATACCCATGATCCAGAGAGAGGAGCTAATGTCCCAACAAGGAGCTGGGGAGGAGGAAAAAGATGATGGGAACTTTTAAAAAGGCCCTGAAGGTGGGGGGGGGGGGCGCAATGAGGGGCTTCACCAAGTGCTTAATTTGCTCTGTACTGTCCCTTAGATGCTCACACGTGCACAGACACACACACACACCCACGCACACACACCAACTGGCACCCAGAAACCTCTCTGAAATTGCCTCAGAGCGTCTTCTGGGTGAAGAGGCTCTTTTTAGCTGATTTCCTGTGAACCATCCTCTGTATCTGAATGCCATTCTACGTAATCCAAGGAGCTTTCCAAGGAGAGTAAGTAACCTAAAGCCAGTAAATTCCAGCACAGGTGGGCTGGTCCCCGGTATGTCTCCTCCCCTCATCTAATATCATGCCAGGAAAGGGATTCAGGTGCTACTTGAATAACTGACTCGTGTGCCTGTTCTTCCCGGAAGCTTCTGTGGGAGGGCTGGCCTCCTGGGCAGCTGTCTGTACTTGGAATCGCGAGCACCTTCTGTCCACATGCCTTATCTCCGTCGGTCCTCCCCACAGCCTATACCACCAAGGGTACGGAGGGCATCAGCCTTCATTGAACTCGCTCTCTGCCAGGGCATCTGCTCCTGCACTTCCCCCAGGGGTAGAGAGGCATTGTACACTGGCTCAAAGAGCCAGCTGAGGTCTCCAGACCTCGTATCCGAAGAGCTCTTCAATCAGTGGGTTTGGGAAGGTTTGAAATAACTGTCTCAAGTCCACGCCACTAGAAAGGGCAGAGCCAGGCCTGGGGCCCAGGGGCTGCCTGACCCCATGACCTGGCACCCAGAGGGCTCACTCTGTCTTGCCTGTGCCATGTGCTTTATGTGCTAGGACTTTAAGGGGATGGATAGCTTCATGCTAAAGCCCTGCCTATGCCCCTCCCCCAAACACACCCACCCGCAGAGTGAATGAGGACTGATTGGCACTGTCCTGGGCTGGGGGTGGGAGGGTCACCCCTTTGATTTAAGATCAAGCCTCTGCAGCTTCAGCTCCAGTGTGTCGCGGGCTCCCAGTTTGTCTCTAATTAAGCATGTGTGTGCCTTGTCCCGAGGAGGGGACTGAGGACCCCGTCCCCCAGTGGGAGGCAAGAGCCGGGCCCCCATCTGTACCAAAAGATGCAGAGTTTGTTCTCACGGGAAGGTAGCCTGGCTGGTGGTCTGAGGGGCCAGCACATTCTCTCTCTTCCTAGGATCTTTTTTCCCTCCCCTTCCTTCCAGCTGTTGGAAACGGCTCCTCCACGCCTGCCTCTGATAAACCTCTGGGTGGTGGAAAAAGCAGAGCTGAGCCTCTTATCAGGCAGCTGCAGGGGGATCTGGTGTCCCTGGTCTGCTGGCATGAGCAGACCTGGTGCTGATAAAGTGGGCCTCGCCCCAGCCCCCACCAACCGCTCAGGCCCAGCTCCTTAGCAAAAGGGGCAGGTGCATGTGTCCAATATACAGGAGACCCGGGAACCTTTCTTTACATTCTTAAACACCCAAACCAGCTTCTGGTGGCTACAGCAACAGCACCTGGTGGGAACTCGTGGGCATAGTGCTTTGATGGGGGACAGATGGGGGGATGCTGGAGAAGGGGTTGCTAGAGAGGTGCACAGGCCTAACACGGATTTCTGAGTGGAGATGGGGGTGCGGGACTTATTGGGATTGAGCGGGTGGATTGAGCTCACTCATAACCCCATGAGGCGGAGACTCCTGACACTGAGCCTGGAAAGGGGGGATCTTTGGTGTAAGGTGGTGGGGTGAAGCTTGAAGCTGCATTAACCAGCTCATTCACCCCATGAGCACAGGCTGCCTTCCTTCCTCTGGGGAGCTCTGGGGAGCTCTGATACCAAGGAAACCAAAAGTTTTCCCACCATCTCACTTCCCTACTTCCCTCCCCCAAACACACACCCTGCTGACAGTATCTTCAGAAGTGAACTCTTTTTCTTTTATGCTTTTGTCGCTGATAAATTCTCTTTCTTTAAGGCGGAACAAGACTGGGCTTCTGGCTTTAGCTGGCTGTGCCTTTGGGCAGTGATTTGGCCTTTCTGTAAAATGGGCTGATCATCCCATCCCACCCTCCAGAGCTGCCGCACCAAACTCCCACCCGCAGGTGGGGGCAAACCAAGGCTGACAGATGCCAGGGAGGTGGAACCGGGCAGATGGAAGAGAAGGCTGGGAGGACAGTCAGAATGGCTTCTCCTCAGATCTCTCTGCTGGGATCCTACAAGTTGTCCTTAGGGAATCATTAGAGCCAAAGGGTGGCGTGTGTAAAAGTTCTTTGTGGTGTGAGGAGGTGAATGCAAGTGGTGGGTTGACCACCCAGCACTTAGTAGCTGCTTAGCAATTACTACTGTCAGAGCAACTGCCTACCAGGCTGATTTTCCCTGCCACGTCCCATGCTGCATGCACTGGATGACCACCTACTGCATGCCAGCTGCCTGACAAGACACTGAGGCAGAGAGGAAGATGTTGGGGCTGTCCCTGCACCTCCAGATTCACTGAATGTATTAGCCAGCCTGGCCAGGGATGCAAGCGGTCACTCTGGCTGCTTAGGAGACTTGCTGTCTGTGGACCCTGGACCAGTATGGGCTGAAGCACAGATGTTTGCCAGGTGGACCAGGTAGGACAGACATGGATCTAGCAGAAGGCGTGGCATGAGCAAAAGCCAGGCCGAGTAAGCTGGACACGTGCTGTAGTTCACATCCCTGGGAGGGGGCACACAGGACTGGTGGGATGAAATGGATGGAGTGATAGTGCAGGGAGTCAGAACTGCCTTCAGGTCAGCTCTGCCTGTGCCTTTGGACTTGGGCCAGGGAGATCCCAATGCTTCCCTTCAGACTTTTGGAAAAAAATGAAATTTGGAAAGCCCCAGTACATCTGGTGAGTTCAGAAGAAGCTCTAGACAATCTGTGGTGCCAGCCGGCAAGATTTGGGAGAGACTCTTGCTAAAAACAAAATTATTCATTGTTTATTTGAAATATGGCTATAACTGGCATCCTGCATTTTATCTGGTAACCCTACAAGGAGGGGACCTGGGCACTGGTGTTTTCTGCATGTCCCAGGTGATTCTAATGTGCAGCTAGGGCTGAGAGCCACCAGCATGAGGCTGCTGCTGAGAGACAGCCCACTCACCCGCTGTCTCAGGCCATGATCTCTACTGCAAAGGCTTCTGGGAGGAGGGAGCATTTCCAGTCTTAATACAACATCCAGGGAGTGTTCCCAGATTCCCTTCTTAGCCCATCCTTTCCACCCATCTTGTGGATGCCTCCAGCGTGGTTAAAAATCTATTTTGGGGCAAGCTATGGTGGCTCAGTGGCAGAGTTCTCACCTGCCATACCAGAGACCTGGGTTCAATTCCCAGTGCCTGCCCATGCAAAAAAAAAAAAAAAATGTATTTTTAATGTAAATTTGAAAATAAAATAAATTGTTATTTGAAGTCCTCCTAACTCTTGCACTACACTAATGTCCCATTCATTAGCTTCTAATCACATTCCTGAAAGCACCTCTGAGCCCCCGGCATTGTCAGGGTTGGCTCTCTGAAGCCCCCAACTCACACCCATCCCTCCCTCTCCACATCCACTACTATCACCCTTCTTGGTCTCTCAATGTGTCATGCTAACCTTTTCTCAGTAACTTCCAAGTGCTCTTCTAAACTGCAGCCCCTTGCACTACTTTAAAATTTTGAGAGAATTCCCCCTTTCTATATCCACTCACAGCAGCAGCTGTTCAGAACATGCCAGAGAAGATCCAACTTCCTTAATCTGGCATTCAAGACACTTCATTGCCCACTATTCACCCAAGCAGGTAAATAATAAATGCTTATTGATGATATTGATTATAGTAGTGATGGTGGAAGAAGCAATAAGACAAGGAACAGGAAAAGAGGAAAATAAGCTAACAATATATACTGGATCTAACCATTCATATTGGTCCTTCCTTCTCCTAAAAGCATAGCCCCAACGTTTCCCAAAACAAAAATAAAAATAACTGTTCAAAAGGCATAAAACATAAAAATGCATTCATTTCAATATGCAACCATTCATACTAAGGAAATTACAATGATTTAAAATATGTGCTGTTTAGAACAATCTGACTGCTCTAAGTGCCCCTAATCTTGATCACTTAACCACATCTAACCCAATAATTGTCTAGTTTCTATATGTTGATATAGAATTGTCTAATTCTATTTGTACTCCTTTACTTTGTTTGCTGAAGAAAAGTCTTCTTGCCTTCATCAAAGAAATTAGCATACTAGTCTCACAGAATAGAAATATTGTACCTACTCATCTTCCCCTAAAATGGTGTGCTATATTTTAAACCTGCTTTTGAAGTGCTAAGAGGCCTGAGGAGAAATGATGTACAGAGCCTTTTGCTTATGTAGGCAGCACTGAAACAGCAGCAGGCAAATAACACATTCCTGTCAGTCATTGGCCATTAACTGGCACCACCTTCAAAACTCTCAAGTGAAACAAAATCTGAATTTGTTGGCTTTCCTTGATTAACCTCCAAGGTATCTGCCACTTTCTATAAACGAAACATTTAGTTTAAAGCTGTTGGCTTGTGTTACTAGCTATCACCTGACGGGAGGCAAAATTATTCTATGTTTACGGCTTCTTTGTTTTTAATGTTGGGGAAATGTAAATCTCACAATCTGGACAGGGGTGGGGTAGGGCAGATGGGGCAGGGAGCTTGCCAGGTAATGGGTTGAGATGCATGATGGAGTATCTTGGTTAGCTAGGAAAATAGCCGGAGGATAGGGTAGGGAGGTGGTAGGGCAGGAGGAGCGATGAGAATTGATTTCTCCTTTCCCAAGCGCAGTGGTTCTGTTGGCAGAGGGAAGGACACACGGGCCATGAACCAGGGGTCAGTCAGGAGTGCCGGATGGGTGTCTTCCTGGCTCTGCTGCAGGCTGCAAAATGGGAGGCTGAGTTGGTGACTTTCTGAAGCCCTTGACACCCAGAGGCCAGGATTTGGAGGACAATATAGGACTGAGAGCAGGAAGCACTCAGGAAGCCCAACTAGTCCAGGAAATAAATAAGCACTCCCTGCCCACCAATCAGCCAGAAAGACTAGCCTCCTGCCTCATTGGCATTTCTGTTTCCCATTGAGACTCATCCCTTCCTCAGGGCACTTGCATCTTTCCCTGTAGGTCTAAGTAGATGGGTTCCCAAGGCCAGTTGTGTGATGGAGATAGTCTTAAATATGTGATGATAACGGAAAGGGCTTTCATGCATTGATCACCATCCAGCTGGGAGCCAGCCAAGGTGCTTTGTGAGTATTACTCCTCATGCAGAGAAGTGGCCTCAGGTTCAGAGAGGGGCTGGTGCAGACGGTAGAGGGTACCAGGGCTAACCATCATATCTTTCTGGCACCAGAAGCCACACTCGTGACACCATGCCTCAGGCTGCCCCTTGGAGCATTTCAAAATGGTCTGGGGAAGGAGCAGTGTGTTGATGCACCTTTGCCCTTGGAATCACCATTGCCCCAGGCGGTGCTCTCCCAATATAGAGATCAAAATGCATCTCTCTTCCCTACTGCCCTGTTCAAGCACTGCTCCCCAGCAGAAAAAAAGCAAATTGCAGTGTACCACCAGCAATAAGAGCTGACGTGCATGCAGGTTAGCTGGTGCCAGCATCCTCATAACATGCCTTCTCCACGCAGGGTCCCATCTGACCCTCATTGCCGCCTTTGAAGTAGATCTTCTCAAGCCTCCATGATGAGAAGGCAATTGTAGAGCAATCCTGGGTCTCTGAATAAGTCCCTTGGAGAGCCCTTGCTGGCTTGGCTGGAAGAGAAGTGACTCTAGGAAACCGAGCGATAGCAGTACCATGATTCCTGCTCTGGCTTTCCTTCAAAAGATACTTTCCCACCATTGCACCTGTAGCTTTCTCTCTGAACTGTGGGTGCTGCTCGTCTCTGAACCACAGTGGGCTTCCCTGGGCATGTCCTGCAGGGAGGCATTGCTATCTGTCTTTAGAATGTGGATTCTCTCATCTGAGAGGCTTTATCTGACAGTTTTAACCAAAATGCCGGGACAGCAGAAGTCCCCTTGCACTCCTGCTGCTCTCGCCGACTGTCTGCCCTGCTCTTGTGATGCCGGCACTGCTGCTCCTGCCCATCAAGCTGGTGAAGGAAGGAAAAAAACATTTTCTGCATCCTGTTCGCCAACTGATGAGACTTGTGGAAACCCAGTAACAAAGCATGGCTAACTAAATCATCATTATTTACACATGCAGCCAGATCGAGGACATTTAGTCATATAATTAGGTACCTAATTATGCTGAAAATGCAATTATATGATATTTTAAGTGAATTAAGTCCTCCAGAGAAGTGGTAAAGATTAGCATGTGTTACCCAGCGGGAGAGAGGGGGCCGTGGAAGGCACATTCGTGACTTCAGGTTGAACAGGATGTGTGTCTGTGCTTGAATCACGTGTATGTGTGCACACATGTGCTCACAAACATACACGCATGTTCACCTGACACACTCACACAAATCCATGCATATGCATGTATGTGTACATACTTATACATATGCATACCACCCACATACACACTCACACAGATGCACTCAGACACAGGCACACATGTGCACACACACAGATCTCACAACACACAGACACACACTTAAATGCTCACATACTCATCCATAGGCACACACTCCTGCACGCACACTCTCACGTGCACAGAGGGTACTAGATTCACTTCTGGGTCACTGAGGCTCTAATCCTTCAGCAAATCTTGATGGCCGTGTGTTCCAGATATAACCCACCTATTGCCATTCCTCTCCTCCTGGTCCACACCACCCTCATCCCAGTCACCACCAGCCTTTGCGTCATCCTTGGCCATCCTTATCCCTTTGTGTTCATTCTTGGCACAGTGGCCAGAGTGATGTCCCCGAAGGTCAGTAGGTCACAAGCTTCCCAGTGGAGATCCTACATGGCTTTCCCTGGCTCTCAGGGTGTGAGCACACTCCTAGCTGCAGCCCCAGACCCTTCATGGGTCAGTCTGCTGTCCTCTCAGCTGCTGCATCTTCTACCACATTGCCTCTTGCTCACTCTGCTCTGGCCGCAAAATCTCTTCCGCATTCCAGAGCACATCAAGTCCCCTCCCACGCCAGGACCTTTGAACAGGCTGATCTCTGCCCAAAATGCTCTTGCCTCAGGTGTCTGCAGTCTCACTTTCTCTCATTTCATCTCAAATGTTACCTCCTCAGAGTTATTTTGTATTAGTCAGGGTTCTCCAGAAAAATAGAACCAATGGGATGTGTGTGTGTGTGTGTGTGTGTGTGTGTGTGTGTGTGTGTGTGTAAATATTAATAGATTTATTATAGGAATTGTGTCAAAGAGCCATGGGAATTGGCAAGTCCAAAATCCACAGGGCAGACCACCAATTGGAAACTCTGGTGAAGGTGAAATTGAATTCCCCAGGAGAAGCTAGCTGGCTTGCATAGAGGCAAAATTTCTTCTTTCTGACCCCTGAAATCTACAGTTCAGGCTGTAAGAGCTCCAACTGAGTGGATAAAAAGACTCCTCTCATTGCTGAGGGCAGTCTCCTTTGATTGTAGATGCAGTCAACTGCAGATGCAATCAACTGATTTTAGTTGCTAATCCTTCTGCAAATACCATTACAATAACATTCGAGCCAGATCTTATTTGACCAAACAGCTGGACACCATAACCTGGTCAGGTTGATACAGGAACTTAACTATCACATGATTCTTCAGACCGCCTTCTGAGAAGCACTCTTTCTCCCCTTTCCCTTGCTTTATTTTCTTTATAGCATTTATCACCACCTGATCATTTATCACAATTCCACATTTATAAGCTAGCTGTCACTTGTCCCCTTCTCCAGAATGGGCATTTCTAAAGTCAGGTAATCTGGTTTACTGTAATGTATACTCAGCTTCTACATCAGGACTTGGAGCACATCAGGCATGAGAGCAGCATTTTGTTCAGGGAATGAACCTGGAATGAGCTTTGGAGCCAGACACACCTGGGTTCCAAACTTACCTCCACACATAACCACTGTGTAACCTTGGGCTTGTCAGCCAGCTCACAGACCCTCAGTTTCCTCATCTGCAAATTGATAGGAAATATGACATCCTTACTTCAATGATTCTTATAAGAAATATAAAAATGCATGCGAAGCATAAAGCAAGCCTACAAAAATGGTTGCAATGGCTTCATTATCCGTATTAGGAAAGGAGAACTTCAAGTGGCAAGAGATATTAGTGCTTCAAGCAATGCATTTGAGGTCACTCACTGGTGAAGTGGGAGCCTCAGGCACAGCTTCCGCCTGCCTAGAGATATGAGTGGGAGTTCAAACAAAGGCAGCTCTCAGGCTGGCACCCAGACCTTGGGTGGGCAGCTGCTTTCATGGGGGTCTGGAGGACGTGACATTTCTCTTCAGATAGTGCTTCAAAGTCAACCAGCTGTTCAGGGTCATCCCCAGGGTGAAGGCTTCCAACAATAGCCTCTGTTTTTTGCTAAAATAGAGAGCTCAAGTCTTCAACCCCCACATGCTTCCCTCCCCCATCCCCTATGCCTGAAATGAAGATTCAGGGTAGATCACTAGCCCGTTTCCTGGGCCCACACTGCCCTTCTGTGCCTAACATCTTGGGAAGAGACCCAGTTGCTCCTTACAGGATTAAAGCCCTACTGTCAGGGATGTGTGCCACACACAAATACCTGGAGGTGCTCATCGCCTGACCCCATGCTGGGATTCTGGAGTCATTGACCCTGAGATGGTCCAGTCCTGCCAAACAGTGCAGAAGCCTGTGCCCAGGGAAGCCCATCTGTCAGTTCAGGAGAGGCACCACCAACAAGGCCAGGGAAGCTTGTGCATATGCATGAGTATACACGAGATGTGGCGCGAGCCTTTTCTATGTGGGAATTTCAATGACAGATTCAACATAGTAAGTGCCCCCACATTCCAACTGGACCCAAGCTAAGAGGTGTCACAACCAGTCCAGGGACTTACACCCTTCCGGTGTGTAAAAAAAGGAAAGGGAGCTATATCCCCCCAGGAATGCCCCCAGAGGTAGTCATAAGAACAGCTTCCCTCCTCTCCTACACTGAGATGGAAATCAGATGACAACTGAGATCTCCTCTCAGAGAATGCTGGACGGGAGGACTCATGTCCAGCCTAGGATGTGGGAGGAACTTTTCCAGTGTTGTTAAGGAGGCATTCAAATTGGAGATCCCTGCACAGCCACCTCAGCTAGCTCCCTGCCTCTGAGAAGGAAATCATGAGAATCTCAAGGAACCACCCCATGTGGATCTCCGGGAAAGCAAAGTCTTTGAGCTACCCAGTGATTCTAATATCACCTCCACCCATTCCCTGAGAAAGCCAAAATGCACCTCCTGCTGCAAAAATCAGGGTTTCTGTTGAGACTTTTGGATTCAAGTCATACTTGTAGCTCTGGGAAGCGTGAGAGGAGCTAAGGCCACGGAATATGCCTATCTCTCTTCCACATTGTGCATTTCTTAATAGGAAATGGAAATATCCCCTTGAAGCATCTCCTTACCTAATTAGGCAAAGTGTGCAGCAAAGACCCAGAAAGGCCTTTTGCAGAGAGTGGCCCAGTGCCCAATCATCCAACAATGGCCCAAAGGTGACTTGGTGGGAACACAGAAGAGGGGGTAGCAGGTGCTAGGTGGGTGCAAGAAGAGGTACAGGAGAGAGGAGTGGGTATAAGCAATCTTTATGGATCTCTTGTCCAAGACTTCAGGGATCTGTGAGATGATAGCCAGTTCTCAAGACTCACTCCCTTTTCTTGGCTGTGAAAGTAACACACATTTATTGTAGTTAATTTGGAAAGTACAGAAAATGAAGTAGTAGGGAAAACAACAACGCTGCCCATCACCTCATTAACATTTTAAGTGCATGTCTTCTCACTCCTTTTTCTAGAACATTTTGCATGTTTAACCTCATTTGCATTTACAGAGTCCTGTCTCTTTCACCTTACATCATGCCATAAGCATTTCCTCCTGTCCCTCACTCTCCACGTGCATTGTTATAATGACCATGGAATGTTATAGCATATTGATGAACCATAAATTACATCACCAATTCCCTAACATGGAACATTAGAGAAACCAGTGACAAAGGAGATTTTCTCTCTCTTATTTTCCATTTAATAGCATATTGTAATGAACTTTCCTGTGCATGAATTTTTGTTTCCTTCTGTTTCAGATTACTTCTCTAAACTCAATTACCAGAGGTGCATCTACTGATGCTTAGAGTGATAACATTTTTCAAATAGTGTTCTCAGGAGTTTAGGATGTCCATTTTGGAGGGAGGAGGACCCTACTTTGACCAAGGCTGTGTAAACCTTATGATGCAAGTAGTATTGAAATACCCAACCCCTGCTGGGTGCTGTACAAGGTGCTTCCAAGATGCATGTAACTCAGGATTCACTGATAAGGTAGGAGCGTCCCCACATAGCATCTGAGACTGAGGTTAGAGAAGCACATCACTGTCTAGGATGGCCCAGGTGGGGTTGTCGTCACAGGATGACCCCCACTCATTCATTCCATGTGTCCCATGCCTGCTCTGGCAGGAGGTGATGCTTGTTTTGTGTGTTCCCTCCACGGGGATGGGATGAATTGTTCCCATCATACAGGCCATGCACCCTGTCCAGCCCCTGGTGGGAGGGCACTCAGGGACCACCACGTAGCCACCTATCGCTCTCCTCCTTGGAGGCATCCCTCCCCCATGGGAAGGGACTTGCTCATGAGCTTTGGAGCTCCCAAATCTTTGCCTTGAGCTTGGCACCTAGAAGCCAAGCAGATACTGATAGGGATACACAGCCCTTCTCTTGGTCCCTCGACTATCTGTCAACAGCCATTTCCTTTTGCCATTTTGGTGACAAATGCCTTCCTTTGGAGAGGCATTTCTCTGCTGCATCAGCAGAGCCCAGCTGTCCTGGAATAAATCAGTGGTGGCTGTTTGTCCTTCCATTCACCTTGCTATGGTCAGTCAACATACAAATGGACAGCCAGGTGGGTGGCTGAGGCCCCTGCTTTATTCTTAAAGAACAAGACTCAGCAGTCGTGCATTTGCAAAAGGGATTGTGTACCTGCTAGTCCCCCTCTCTAGGGCACCCTGTCCCCACACCCAGCTCTCATCAAGGGGAATTGGGTAACAAATACCCAGAGAGAGCATTCAGCTGTCCCCAGTTCCCAGCCACACCAGCAGCTCCTGGAAGAAAGGATATGAAATTGAGTGGACAGAAGGTAGCAGGCTTCTGTTGACTGACTTCTTCCTGAAGCCTACCTCACCCCTTTCAGGGGAGCATATAATAACAGCCTTGGAACCATGCCCCATGGTCTATAAACCACTTCCACAGTCAGATGATCTGTGGTTCTCAAAGTGCTTCCTCACCACCTGGGAACCTGTTAGAGATGCACACTCTTGGGTGCCACCCCGAGGCACCCAGTGGGAACTCTAGGAAGTGGAGCCTGGCGTGCTGCTGTTAAACAAATTCCCAGAGTGATCCTGGTATAACCTTGAGAGCCAGTGGCTTAGACTTGGTCTCACAGTCTCCTTTTGGGCCAAGGGTTTTACTATCTCTATTTTACAGAGAAGGAAAGGAAACTCCAAGAGGGAAGGTAACTTACCTGAGGCAGTGTGCTCTGGCTGGAGTTGTAATCCTACCTGAGGATGGGGAGGAGGCAGTACGGTGACAGTGAAGAAGGAAACAAGCCCCTATGGGTTTTTAACTCTTCCCTTCCCCAGACCTTTGTTTTATTCTTGGTCAGTAGATGATGAATACATTAATCTGTTCACTCTTTCTCCGCTGATTTGGCAAATCTATAGGAGAGTTTCCAGCATCCGAGACTCCTTCAAGGAGCAGCAGATACATGAGGGGTGCCCTTTCCTTCAGGGATCTGTGTTTATGAGATGCTTGCTCTATGTGAAGAGCTTCACGTGTGTCCACTCTGGGAGTTGCTCTCTTCATGACTAGTAGGGAGGTCAGGCAGAAAAGATGTGGAACTGCTAACAAGCAAGACCTCATAGGATGAGATATGGGTGCCAGTGACGTGAACACTGAAGCGTAGCACAAGTGCAGATGAAAGCGGTTCAGGGAAGGCCTCAGAGAACAGAAAACCTCTATAAAGCAATGAAAACAAGGGAGTCTCACGGCGTAGATCTAGTCCAGGGATGTGTGAAGGAGCCTGATGGGCCCTGCACAGCACTCTGACAAGGCGCTGGATCTGGGTGAGTTTCGGGAGGGATTTGCAATAAGGACCTATAAACTGTGCATCCAAGATACTGCCTTGTGCTAACCCAATAGAACAAGACAGAGGAGGGGGATGTCCCAAGGGGAGCTGGGCCACAGCAGGCAGGGTTTGAGGGCTGGCTCCAGCTTCAGATTCTGCTGTACACACAGAGGCTCAGCCAAGCCCAGCCAAGGCTGATGGTGCAACCTAGGTCCAACCAGCCAGCCTCAGGGCGTGGTTGAATCCTCCAGCACCTGCGCCCTGCCCTCGGCCATGGCAAGGGATGCTGTCTCACTATCCTATGAGGCCTGTTCCTGTCTGCCTTCAGCTTCAGTTCCCTCTTAATGACTTTGTTCTCCTCTCCATGTAAAGATCAGTCTGCTTGATAAAGAGGATCATGCAATGGGGACTTGAATTAACCAGCTGGGTCTCCTGTGGTGGTGCTGAAAGCACACCAACTCAGCTCCCTTTCGGGAGCCTCAGCATTGTCTTAAATCCAATTTTAAGTGATCAGGAGTTATCAAGTCCCAGGAAGCCTCCCAACCAGCCACCCTCCTCCCCAGGGCCTGGCTGCAGATGCCCAGTTAGACTGGCTTCCCTGTATCTCTCCCATTCCCGTGCCTGGCTCCCTCTGCTGAGACTCTCCCACCCACCGTCTTAGCAGGCCAGCCATGGGGACCACCTCCTCCAGAAGTGCCATGGCCCCCTCCATCACAGAGCTACCAATTCAGAATGTTTCTACTGATGGAAACATTCATGGCCAAATCTAGTAGTTGCTGGAGAATGTTTGCTGGGGAAAGAACAAACAAAGCAGATCATGAGCTTCCTCACTGCCACAGAATCCAGGCATCATGGGGCTGTGTCTGGGAGTTGAGTTCCCTCAATGACCCTTCCAGACACAACTTCATTCCTCGTGTTGACCCCTTTAAGGCACCGAGCAGTGGCGGTCTAACTTTTCACATAAATATGTTGCATCTTTCAAATACACCCATATCTTTCCTAGGTACAGACACCATCTTGTTCTCTTCTCTTCAAGCCTGGGGTTGGGTGAATACTAACTGCCCAGCTGACCTCGGCTGGCTTGCAGTAGAGCTGGATGTATAGGTGGGTAATAAGGTATTAGTTTACTTTGGGTGGGGAGGGGAGCAGACCCAGAGCCTGAATGCCATATCCTTTCAGGGAGCAAACATTGCAAATCCTCTAGGAAAAGTCAGTGTATTTGACCTTTTCTACAAAACAGGAAAGTCAGTTAAAGAACTTCCAATGTCAACTAATGTCCACTTTGCTTACACAAAGGGCTTTGAGACCAGAACCTAGAGCATGAAAAAAGAATGTCAGTGCACGCCAAGGAGAAATTTTCATCACTGCAGAAGAGTCCTGTCCTTTTCTGGGTTGTTCTCTTCTTATTGAACCTCAAACCAGACTCACACTGTCCTATGACAAGCCATCGCTACCTCAGAGCCCTGGGCAAAGTGACTTCAAACCAGGTGTTCAGGTTCCTTGGAACAGAGAACACTCAGCAGCTTGCCAGGGCTGGGCAGCTCGTGAAGCCACAGCTGAGGCCAACTCTGCTTATGCAAGTGACAATACAGTGGTCCTTATTGGGGTCTTCCAGAACCCCCACAACAAACCTGAGTTTCCTTTCAGGATTTTAAGGCTCAAAATCCCATCCTCTTTCTCAACTCCTTCGGCCTCCCAGGCTGACTCCTTCCTCCCCCTCGAGTCCTTAACACCTCACCCTCCTGGCTGAACCCTTTCCTCCTTGGTGGACCAAACGGATGATGAAAAATAACTATTTTTCAAGGCTGTCTCCAGATTGGAAAATAGGAAGTAGAAACATCCTCCACAACACTTAAGGCAGAAGGAAAATCATGAGAGATAGGCAGGGAGGTGGAGAAAAACTTTGCAGGAAAAAGGGCTTTCCATCAGAGCTTCAGCTGAAAGCAGAACAGCCTCTTGGTGGTAACACAGGAGTGTGGGTTTGCACCCTGGACCAGCCCCTGGACACCCCTCTAGAGGAGTCCACATGGGAGAAACAGGAGCCTAAGAGCCCCCTGAGGATGAAGCTGAGGTCACATACCCTGTGGGCTGGGGGTAGAGGAGCGGGGACTGTCTGCACAGAGGGGTGGCAGCCGTGTACCCACTGTCACCCAGGGAAGCTACCTGCTGACCATCCTTGCAATGAAATTTGTGTGTGGCCAGTTGTAGATTCCACCCAAGAAAGTGTTTCCCTGCCATCGGGCTTCCTGAGCACCTGGGGCAACCAGCCCTTTTTAGATTAGACATTTTGACAAATTGCTTGACCTCTTTGAGCATGAGTTTTGTTATCTATAAAGGCAAAAGATTCCCCTTCGCAGGCTTGCTGTAGGATAAAATTAGGGAGTGTGAGTAGAGATACAGTCTGCACCTGCTGAGGAATAGCTGCATGGGACCTGCTGTCCCCCTCCTTTTGCCTCCTGGAACGTGTGTCGGGGAACATTGTCCCCCCACCTGAAGTGTCTCTGGGACCTCCCGAGTCTATGTCCCTGTCTCCCCAGGGCTCTCCAACCTGGGGGTGGTGGGTGACTGCCCCACTGTGAGTTTGGAAGCAGAGAAGGCCTGGGTGGCTCAGCCCTTCTTTTCTGTCTCCCTCTTAGTATCTACCCAGGTTTCCATGCCCAGGCGGCCACATCTGGGAATGAGAAGCCCAGAGTCATGGCACAACCAAGCCAATAGCAGCTTTCATCTTCCACAAAGCTGTGCTTTGTTCTCCATGTGCTGACTCTTACCTCTTCTCTCCTAGTTGGGTTCCCCTTGAGCCCCAACACTCACTATATGACTTAGGCTTTCCTTGGCCTTCCTTATAGGTTATTCTCTGAAGCATGGGCTCCCAACATTTTGAGAGCAAACTTTAGTAAGAAATAGAGCTTATGTCAGATACATGTGATTGTGGGGTGTGTGTATAAATGAATTTAAAATTTCCACAAAACAATAGTTGCCATTCTACATAGGTTGTAACTTGCTCTTTGACAAAACACTGCTCTAAATCCATATGGCACAATCATCTCTCCTAGGCAAACTCTAAGTTCTGAGGTCAAAGACACTGTTCATTTCTTCAAATCACTCCATGGTACCTGAAGTAAGAATCAGCACCAGAATGGTAACTACAGTTTAGTAAGCACCTGTTAGAGCTATGTACCTTGAAGTTACTGTGTACGTAGTTCAAGTCAAGATTTGAACAAATGCTGTCAGCCTCGGTGACCTGGACGAGGAAGGGCATGGTTTGATTCTTGGGTTCTAAGCTTTCAAACATGCAATAATTGTTACTTAGTGACAGACATCCAGCCAGATGTGGGGGCTGGAACTGTGAGCAAGACTAGGACAGTCCCTGGTCTGTCTCAGAGAGGAGACTTAAAATCTTGATGAAAGCTGTGAAGGGAAAACCACAGGGCACTTTGAGTCTCCATGTAAAGTTCTAAGGCTTCTCATGCCTTTCCAATTGTGGGGCAAGACAGTTGTCTATTTCTGATTCCCAGATCCAAATGTGTCCATAAACAGCCATTTACTCCACTATGCACCCCTAAAGTTGTCTAAGACTTCCTCTATCCCAGTTCCTGCACCAAGAATAACCTTAATCCCACCCAATCTTCATCTGTCAATGATAATCTTTCATTCCAGGTTCCATAATTCAATCCCAGAGCAATGCATCAATTTCCCAATTTGAGTCTAAACTTGAGTCCAGCTGGTCTTCCCCCCAAATTCCCATATGCTGCTGGTTGACTATAAACAGCCAAAGAAGATTCTTTTGCCCACCATCTCTAGGGACAGGAGGTCAGAACCCAGGCTTGAGATGCCTACTTATTGCTAATGCTTTAAGAAACTGGGGAAACAATGGTAAGTATTAGGGAAGGTGAAGACATCCTGGGTACTGAACTCTCTTACCTGGAATGCTTATACTCTCGTCTCTACAGCAAACTCCTATTCATCCCTCAAGGGCCAATCCTGATACTCCTTCCCCTGAAGAACCTTCTCTTATACCAACAGTTCTCAACCCTGCACATGCATCAGAATCTCCTGGAGGGCTTGTTACCACACAGATTGCTGGCCTCCATCCCCAGGGTTTCTGATACACCAGGTCTGGGGATAGAGCCTGAGAATTTACTTTCCTAACAAGTTCCCTATGGACACTGATGTTGCTGGTTTGGGGAACCCACTTCGAGAATTACTGGCTTACACCATCCCCCACCTTCTCAGATGAACTCATGCTTCCTCCTCTGTTTAATTCTGATGTAGCTACAGCTCTGGCTGTGCTCACTTGTCACTTCTCTGGAGTCAGTCTCACTGGGGAAAGAAGCAGCTCAACATAATTGGGGGGGTTAGGCATGGAGAGAACAGTTTGAGACCAAGTGGGCTTTTCTGCCCTGCATACCCCTCAGTGGGTAAAAGCCCTGGAGGGAACCTACACTAGAGGCTCAATGGGTGATTCCTCCTCAAAGGTTTTGCATCCCACCTGCCTTCCCGGCCCAACTGGCCTAGACATGAGTGCTCCTCAAGATATCGGTGTGGGTAAAAGTCATTAAACATAAGGCAAGAAATTCTGCCTAAAAAGATTGAACCAAACACTTCACCTGTATTTAACTGGATGTTTTAGTTTGCTAAAGATGCCAGAATGCAAAATATCATAAATGGGATCAGCTTTTATAAAAGGGATTTATTAAGTTGCAAATTTACAGCTCTAAGGCCATAAAAATGTTCAAACTAAGGCATCCAGAGAAAGAGACTTTGATTGTGAAGAAAGACCAAATGGCGTCCACATTTCCTTTGTCACATGAGAAATCACATGACCAGCATCTGCTGGTTCTTTCTTAGCTTCTCTAGGCCAACTCTGGATTTCTTCTCTTAGCTTCCCTTGGCTCTCTAGGCTGTGGCTTGATTAGTATCTCATGGTACTGCACATGGTGACACCTGCTGGGATCTGGTTTCTGTCTAGTTCCTCTCAGCCCCTGGCATCTCCTGGGGTTTCTGCATTTCCAAAAATCTTCATCGAAGCTTTCTCCTAAATGTTTCTCTGTGTCGGCACTTTTCAGGACTCCAGTAAACTAATCAAGACCCATTTTGAATGGACAGAGTCACATCTCTATTTACTCAAAAGGTCACACCCAGAATTGGGTGTTTCATATCTCCATAGAAATAACCTAACCAAAGAAGTCCCACCCTACAATATTGAATCAGGGTTAGAAAACCAAGGCTTTTCTGGGGTACATAACATAACAATTTCAACCCAGCACACCAGCTTAAATAAGTTCTTGGCTGCCTGTGCCATGAAGGGTTAAGAGAACTGAGCTATACTCTTATGACCTAGGGAAAACTTTAACACTTTTATGGGACTAGGCTTCCAAATCTCTAAAATGGTTACAATAGTAACCCCTAAGGAAGAGAACCAAATAATTTAAAGCGTGTTCATTGTTGAGAGGGTTCTTGATCCTGGAAAGCAATTGCTAATTATTTTCAAAGAAAAAACAGCGGTTGCTTCTAAAACCTTGAGGAAAGAGCAGTGTTGCAATGCACAAATAAAGAGAAGTGCTGACCTTCACCTGGAAAGTCCTCAGGTTTGTTCTGGATATTTGAGATTCTCTAGCCACCCATGCTGACTTGGGAAATATGCTTTTCTTTCTCACTGAGCTGGAGGATGCTTAGTGACTGAGTGAGGGCTGGGATGCCAGCCTCTGGATGCATCTGTTCCTGTATACATGCTTTTACTGGTGTAGTCACGCATTCGGTAAATATTTACTCAGCACCTACTGTGTGCTATATACTAAACTAGAGACAGGCTTCTGTTCCACCCACACATTTCAAGCTACTGCATCCCCTTGAACTTCCTATTTTCTCCTGCTTCAGGGCTTACCTTTGTAAAGCCTGAGAGCTCCCAGCTTCCCCCACCCTGCCTGGACCCTGGCTTCCCCTTGCCCTGACTCCTGGTTGGAGCTAACTCCACTGTCTGCTTCTAGTCTCCTCCCCATCTCCTGGACCCCAGCCCTGCTGTCTTCCCTGGGCCTCTGGCAGGCTGCTCTGCCTTTCCTCCCTCACTTCCGCTCCTGCTCCTGCAGCAGGGCTTCTTATCAGAAAGACTCCTCTGGCCATCGCCCTGGGGACAGTGGCCTCCCAGCACCATAATTAAAGCGATTTTCTGAGCGGAAATGACTGTTATGAAGTAGGTTTCTCTGTTATGATATGCGTCGCTGTGGTAATGGGAACAGGGATTTCCATGTTAGTGCTGATATTTCCGTGGTCTAATAAATCCTTCTCGCTGTCCTCCCAGGGATGTTTGTGCAGTATCTGGAGGTCAGTGTGCAGGTTCCGCTCCCATGGGGTCCCCGCCCTCTGGCCAGACCATGGGACTTGGGGAGAACACTGACTGTGACCTGGATGATGGCAAGGGGGAGCCTGCCTACAGCAAGAGTCTTGCAGAGTCCTGTGGTGGGGTCTTGGGATGGGGGGGTGAGACCCAGAGAGAAAGAACCCCCCAGAAGTAGGTGAGGGCCAGGGCTGGGCCCTGGTGGCTCTGGCTGAGCTTGGGACTGGGCATCCACACCTTGAGCCTCAGCATGAGCGGACCCTGCACAAATGGCCTGTGTTCACCATTGTTATGAGAGACACTGATCAGATCCATTAAATGCAGTGAGGATGTGTTCACCCACACTCACCTCTGGGTAGGGATGGAACATCTGCAGGTGCAGGGTCCTGTGGGTGCAGCTGCAACAGTGAATGCGTCCTCCCACAGCTGACACGTTCCTGGGTGTCACTGTGATCATCAGGTTTCACTTTGGGGTTCACACATTGCTCCCCACCCTAGCCCGTGGCCAAGCAGAGCCTGCCGTCCAGGTGCACAGACACTCTTCCAAGGACCTTCCCTGCATCCGGCTGGGTCCCAGAACTGCTTGCGCTGCTCCCCAGCGCCATGTGCGCAGTGGGTGGCAGGCAGCTGGGCCTTCCCATCCTCACCTTGCCACTCTGTTCTGTCCACAGAGCCAGACCCTGGGATAGCCTCCACTGCGACAGACATCACCATCATTGCAGGTGAGCTGTCCCTGCCCATGTACTGCCCACAGCTGGGAGGTGGAGGAAGAAGGGCTCAGGAAATGCCCAGGAGGAAAGGACAGCTTTTGGCCAGTTGGGAACGTCTCAGTTTTAAAACTGGCAGTCCTGTCCTGGGAACCCCCTTGGTCCCAGGCAAGCCTACATACTTGCATTATGCAAATTATGTGCACAGTACAATAGTCTGCATTCTGCCAGTGTAACTGTGGACCTACTAAAAGGGTCTATTTTGGGAACTTCTCCTGGGCTCAGCTTGCAGAGTGCTTAGTGGAAGGAGGTAAGGGAGAAAGGAAGAAAGGGACTGAGGAAAGGAGTGAGGGGGGAAGGAGGAAGGAGGGGAAGAGGATGGAGGAGAGGAAAGGAGACAGGACTGAAGAAAGGAGTGGAAGGAAGAGGTATTTTGGTTCGCTAAAGCTGCTGGAATGCAGTATACCAGAAATAGGTTGGTTTTTTTAATGGAGGGTTATTAGGTTATATATTTACAGTTCTGAGGCCATGAAAGTGTCCAAATTAAGGCATCAACAAGAGGGTACCTTCTCTGAAGATGCTGCTGGCATCCAGGCTTCCTCTGACATGTGGGAAAGCACATGGTGATATCTGCGGGTCCTTCTTTCTTGCCTTGGTTGTAATGGTTTTCTCTCTCCTCCAGAGGCTTTTCTCTAGATTTTATCTCTTAGCTTCTCTCAGCTCCTGGGGCTCCTTCTGGCTTCTACTGGGGCATTTTCTTTTTCTGAGCTCTCTCCAAAATGTCTCTGCCTTTTATCTTCTCATAAAGGACCCTAGCCAAGGGATTAAGATCCACCTTGAATGGGTTGGGTTACATCTCCACGGAAACAACAGAATCAAAAGGTCCCACCCACAATAGGTCTGCATCCACAGGGATGGATCAAAAGTACATGCTTTTTTGGGGGGGATACATAACAGCTTCAAACCAGTATAAGGAGGGAGTGAAGGAGGAAGGAAAACAGGGGTGGAAGAGAGAAAGGAAGGGAGAAAAGGATGGAGGAAAGAGGAGTAGGAGAGAAAGAAATAAAGGATAGTCTTGGATGGGATAATCTTTGAGGAGGACAGAGGATACTCCAAGCAGAGAGGAGAGTAAGGGGGACAGCACCGGCATGCCTGGTGCTGGTGTGATAGCAGCATATCTGTCCTTGGCAAACCTCTGCCAGTCCTGAACCCCACCTGCACCCAGGCCCCCTGCCCCCAGCACAGACAGACCCTGCTCTCTCCCTGCCTACAGGCGTGGTCTCCGCCATAGCCCTCGTCCTGGCCTGCCTCCTCTTCGTTCTGCTGCACTACCAGTGCCGGCAAAAGGGCGTGTACTACACCAATGAGGCCAAGGGCACCGAGTTTGCTGAGAGCGCAGATGTGGTCCTGGAAGGTGAGAGCAGCAAAAAGGAGTACTTTATCTGAGGGCGCTGGACCTCGTCTCCCCAACCGCTCCTCCAAGCCCATGAAAGAAAGTGCGCCCACCACCACTGCTCACCAGCACCCCCGGGCAGCCCCAAGCAGCCCCCATGTCTTCCCAAGATGCGGCCTGAAACACCGGGCGCCTGCCTGAGAGGGCTCGAGCTTCCAGAGTGTCTCCCAGGGACCCCACAAGGCCCTCCAGTGCTCTGCCAGTCCCCAAGAGCCTAGGCAGCACAAGCTATAACTGCTTCAATGACAGCCCTGGCTGGACAGGAGTGGGTGGGTGGGCCTGGAGACGGGGATACAGGGAAGTGAGTCTTTGATAAGCTGACTGGGGATGACGACATCAAATGTTAGTTCTTGACATTTGAGGGGAGCGACAGGTGCTGGAGCTAAAAGGTAACCTGGTCCAGCGCCAAACAATTGGAAATAAATTTGAATTGTAACCAAACCTTTAGAATCAAGCGGCATTACTGCAATGGTCTGGGCAAAGAAAGAAATGCCCCCCAGGGGGTTCTTTTTGACCCATGTGACTTTGTGTCCTCTAAATATTGACTGGGGCTAGGAGGGGAAACATCCTTTGCCAAGAGGTATAAGCTCAGCATCCTTTGCCAGCTTCATGAAACAGCCTTCTAGAAATGGGTGTCTGGGTAACCAATGCACTGGTTGAAGTATTGATTTTCCAAACAAATGGGGTTGGATAAAATAGACATGTTGAACAAATCTGAGTGAATCCTATCCTTCCTGATGTATATTAATTTTAGCAAAACAAGTCCATATAACAGTTTTTGGTGGTAGCACCAATGGTGGCAAGTGGAGACTCAAAGGCCATACTCCTTGACTTGGGTCCTGACTCCACCCTTTCCTAGTTCTGCGACCTTGGACACTCACTTGATCTCTCCAGCCACAGTGCTCTCATCCCTGAAATGGAGATGATAATGATGATGATGATGATGACATCATCATTGTTTTAATTTACTAAAGCTGCCTGAATGCAATATACCAGAAACAGAATGGCTTTTAAAAAAGGGAATTTATTAAGTTCGAAGTTACAGCTCTAAGGACATGAAAATGTCAAAACTAAGGCATCCAGGGAAAAATACCTTGATTCAAGAAAGGCTGTTGGATCCAGAATACCTCTATCAGCTAGGAAGGCACATGGTGGTATCTGCTAGCTTTTTCTCTTGGCTTCTTTAGTCGCTTCCCCAGATGTGCTTTCTTTCATCTCTGAAGGTCTCTGGTTGCATAAGCCTCTTCCGGCTCTGTTGATTCTCAAGCTTTTTCCAAAATGGTTCCCTCTTAAAGGGCTCCAGTAAACAACTTCACCTTGAATGGGTGGAAATACATATCCATGGAAACCAACTAATCAAAAGTTATCACCCACAATTGAATGGGTCTCATCGCTATGGAAATAATAAAAAAGACCCCAACCAGCAATATTGAATGAGGATTAAAGGACATGGCTTTTCTGTGATACAAAATAGCTTCAAACCAGCACAATGATGATGATGCTTCATCATCATTGAAGATGAAGCATCTTCTTCGACCCAACTCACTGGGTCAATGGCAGGAACAGAGAGCTCAGTGTTTAGTAGATCCACACCAATGATTGGTGCTGAATAGGTAACATATTTGTGTTGTTTAATAGAAATTACTCATTGTCACCATTTCTAAATGCTTCTAGGGGGTTAGCCACAATTTAAAATGAGCAACAGGAAGAGATAATGTGACCCTAACCCCTTCACATGAGTCTTTCCAAGACTCCCAACAGCTCAGCCTTTGCTCAGAGACCTACCTGCAACTCCAAGATTAAAGACATCAACCCTGGGGCTCAGGTTTCTGCAGGCTGCTCTGCTTCCACCTGGGAGTCAGCAAAAAGCCTCCATTATTCTTCCTAGGAGGTGATAGCAATCCAAGTGCAGTTGGGAAGGGCTAGCAACCAAAGAAGATGGGAATCGAGGTGCTGAGATGGCGGTGAGAAGTAGGAGATTTCACCATACACTGGGGGACAGAAGGAGCTGTTCAGAAGGTGGGACCTTGTCTTGTTGTGTCCACCTAGCTGGACCCTCCATTTCCCCATGTGCAAAACCTCTATCCATCTGTGCCATGCTGTGGTCTATAGAGCACGTGCTTGGCAAAATAATGATAAGTGATCTACTAACAAGGTCTTCCACATGCAAATAAGTTAGGAAATGGATTGTATTAAGCCAGTTTGAGACTTTTCAGTTCCTTTACCATCCAAGTGTGTCTGAAGCATTTTCCAGATATGCTTACCCAGAAACCCTATGTTTGACTGGAGACCCATTTCTTCACAGAATAGCTGCTACAAACTTGTGAACCAAGCATGCCTCATAATATATTGCATAACACTACACCAGACAACTTCTTACATCCCTTCTTGCTCTGAGATTTCTTCAGCATTTCTGAAACTGTCCATGAGCACAAATCACTGTCTCTCAGAAGAAGCACCCGAATCCCAAAGTGGCCAGAACCCACACAGACATGCCTCATTTTAATAAAGCCTCTAGGGACAGGAGAGCCAAGAGCTGGTTGGGCACTGTGGAGCTGGTGCCTCAGTGTGGAGAAGGAATGCCAGTTATCCTCCCTCAGCCCCACAGGCTCCATCTGTACTGGCAGATGGGGCCACTGCTCCCTGAACCCTCTGCTCCCCACATCCTAATCTTTTTGCCTGCCAGTGTCCTGGGAAACTGTCTTCTTCTCCACCCTGAGGTCCCTGGGCCCTAGATGGACACAGCAGTAGCAGCAGCAGGTGACATGAAAGCAGCAGGAATGGGTCATCCAAGGTAGTTCAGTCCAGATGCCATTGAGCAAGTGAGCTGTCCCTTCACATATACACACACATGCAATGCAGCTGATATGCTCAGCTGGGTCTGTAGAAAGTCTTCCCCTACTCTAGTCTATGTCACACTGAGTGTATACTCAGAAAAATGCTCTTCCAGGTTCACTGCAGAGGCAAGTCTGCCAGGCCAAGGATCTCCACAATGTAACGAGACGATGCACATGTGCACACAGATACATGCACATGCAAACATACACATGTGCAAGCATTGATGCACACATGTGCACACCCATCCAGTATACTCTGTGTGCAAATAAAGAAGTTGCCCTCAGATCAGGGACCGTGCTTTCTTCACCCGTGAGCCTTCTTCAGCAATGCATTGGAGTCATTAAGTGGCGTGCCTGCAACAAATATTGTTTGTGATAAATAAACAAATATCACACAGCAAAGTCTCAGAAAACCATGGAAAGAGGAAGAAGAGAATAGGAGAAGAATAGGAGTTAAGGGTGTACAGAGAAGAGAGGGTTAGGAAAGAAAGCTGATAAGGAGGGAAGGGAAGGGAATCAATATGCAGAGCACACTCTATGCCAAAACCCAGTTCTTCACGTGTGGCCCCTGCTTAGTCCTCACTGACCCTGGCAAGTGGCTATTATTGCCCTCCCTTTAGAGCTGTGGTCATGGAGTGCTCAGAAGGGTTGAAGCGTTTGCTGCAGGTCACAGGTGGCATGGCAAAGGGAGCATGTGGGCCAAGGCCTTCTGAGCAGTGACCTGGAAAGAGGAAACTCTTGCCTCCAGCAGGATGAGGGTCACAGCAGGGGACACCATAACTCATCAATACTGGGATCAGAGCATCCCAGGCCAAGTGTCCACAGTCCAGCCATCCTGGCCATTCATGACATCTCCTATCCCTGGTGGAAGTGGCCCTGGTATAAGAGGAGTAACAGTGGAGTCATGGCAGGATGCTTAGGAAGATAAAGAAAGTGTTTTCTCTCAGGCCCATCCCATCTTGTCCACACATGGAGCACCCAAGTATCTTGCCATCTAGGTCACACTAGCAAGGGGAAAAATAGTCAACTAGATTAAATCATACCAGAACATTCAACCTATGCCTCTTTTATGATCTGTCCTTTTGAGAAATGATCAACTCCAAATTAAGAGTATTTAATGGTGAAATTTCACCATCAGGTGAAAATATATCCGTGTATATATCTGAGTTCATAGACACATCCCACAACCCTTTACTAAACACCTGGAGATTACACAGCTGAATACAACAGTTCCTGCCTGGAGGGGTTCACAGCCTCATGGAGGTGATAAGCAGGTAAATGTATAATGGCCCCAATGCGTCTCAGAGAAGAAGGGCAGCTTGAGTGAGTCACACAAGCTGATAGGCCTGGACCATGGAGTGTCTTCTTCTACATGCTAAGAAATCTGGACTTTATCCCATGGACAATGGGGAACCATTGAAGGGACAGGTCTGTCTCTATCACAAGGGCACTGCAATAATCAAATCCACAGGACATAAGATGAACACACACAACACAGACATTTTAAAGGAGGCTTCTAAACGCTGGTAAAGGTCTTCACTCTGATCAAGGGACTGGAGATACCTCCATATCCTGGGCACACCCATCACTCTGGCTACCCCATTGTTTAGTCTGGAGTCCACATGACTCAACCCATCCTGCCTGGTGGGAAAAGGATCTCATCCATTCACCAGAAGAAAGGGCAATGGGTCAGGGCTTCAAGCCAACTGTTATGTAAATATTACAGAAAAACGGTTTTCCTCTTTTTTTTTTCTTTTAATGGAAGGAACTTCTGAAGATCTTATCTTGTTTATGTTCCTTTGGAGGAGAAGCTGTTGAATTGATTTCCATTCCTTGCCTGGACTTTTTTTTTTTTAATCAACCTAACAACAGTATAATTTTAACTGGCCAGTGCCACAAATAGAACTGCAGGTATTTTAACGTTTCCAATTTAATGTCCTGTAATTTAACATGATGCTGTGGAAAGAAGATGGTTCTGGGATTGGACAGAGTTGGACAAAAATCTCACCTCTGACATTAACTGGCTTTGTGACTTAGGAAAAGTTACTTAACTTTTCTATCCTTCAGTCTTCTCATCAACAAAATGAGGATTAAAACTATTTGGATTTAAGGTGTTTTAAAGATTAAATTAAGTAAGTATATAAGCTTGGATAGGTAGGTCAAGAAATGTGAAAAGTCAGAGGTTTTACCCTACTTTCAAGCTAATGAAGTGGTCTGTGACAGTTTTGTCAATTTTGACAGAAGGCACAAGACTCCCCAGTCAGAGACAAAAAAACTTTTATTTCTCACAGCCTAGTAAGCAGCATGGTCATCAGCATATTTCCATTAGTTTCTGTTGCCCCAGGATGCCTGGGGCGAGATGGGTGGTCTCCAGTATAAGCCCAATGGGTTGGGTTACAGAAGAGGAGTCCTGGGCCAAGGGAATCAGAATTCCTTGTACTGAAGAGGAGTCATGTTTGCCTTTTGCCTGCCCTTTGCTCTGCCACACAAACATCCTTGAAAAGAGAGTACAGAACAAAGGGCAGTTCACATCTTCCTCTCAAGATGCAATTGTCTTGAGACCCATATACAGTTGTCTCCCAACCAGGTAGGTACTACCTAGCTTAGTGCCCACTACCCATTCAATGCTTCATAAGTGCTTGTTGAATGAATAAGTACATATACTAAATTCCAGCAATGTGGGATACTGTAAAGTCCTCTCACCAGCAAATCTAAATGCATTTTTGCTTGGTAAGGTGCAACCGGGAGTTTAAAACAGAACAGTTTTCTCCATCCCTGTGCTGATAAAAGAGAGAGAGGGCTGGGACAAAGTTTACAAGTTTATTGTTTTTACTGTTTTGCTTTCATAGGACAAATACAGGCAAACAACAGTGGGAATGTCTTAGTTCAGGGGTGGATTCATAAGTCCCGAGCGTTGGTAGCGAAGTAGGGAGGAATTTTCTAAACTATTTCTAAGGTCATCTGTAATCAAGAAGTCTCTCTTGCCAACATCACAGACCTCCCAGTCTCTAACTTTTAGCCAGATACATTGGCTGCCTTTTATTTTTCAAATCAACTTATTATTCTATTTCTTTCCAAGGCGAAAAGAACTTAGGATAAAGTTCTATATTCAGCCCTCTAGAGATAAGTTATTCTGTAGCCCTGCTTAGATGCCCCAGGCAGGTACCTTCCTCTGAGAAAAGACCATTTTGTTCACAGCTGTGGTTCGTCAGACATCATCTTCTTGAGTTGACAAGTAGAGATATGAGGACAAAATTACTGTGAGCACCCAGACCTCAGCAGCCAGGCAATGGCATGCATTCATTCATTCCTGCGCGCATTCCACGAATGTTTTCTGGTCTTGTACCATGTGGCAGGCACAGAACCTGAGATATAGAGATGAACAAGGCCCAGGCATGGCCCCAGAGGACATTCACCAAAACAGGAAACATACTATAATAGCTCAGTTTGCTGGGAGTCCACGGTGAAGATGGGTCCTAGTAGAGGTTGGGGAAGGATTCTGGGAAGGCAACACTGAGTCTGTGTTATGGATTGAACCAGGTCCGCCAAAAAGACATGTTCAAGTCCTAACTCCTATCTGGCCAATGAGATCCTTTTCTGGAACTAGAATCTTTGAAGATATTATTAGTTATGAAGAGGCCAAACTGGATCAGTGTGTGTCCTAATCTAGTAGGACAGGTGTCCTTATAAGGAGAGGAAATTTGGACAGGGAAAGAGAGATAGCCATGTGTGTTATTTTGTAAGCTGGAATTGTAATATACCAGAATTTGAACAGCTTTTATAAAGGGAATTTGATAAGTTACAAGTTTACAGTTCTAAGCCCATAAAAATGTCCAAACTAAGGCATCCAGGGAAAAATACCTTAATTCAAGGCAGGCCGATAGGTCAGGAACAGCTCTGTCAGCTGGAGAGTCATGTGGCTGGCATCTACTGGTCCCTTGCTCCTGGGCTCCATTGCTTTCAGCCTTTGTTCCTGTGGGGGTTCCTCACTTTGCTTCTCTGGGGCTGGCTTTCATTTCTTGGCTTCCATTGGCTCTCTCCAGGTTCTGGCTTGCTTAACATCTCATAGTGATGTCTGCTGAGCTCCAAGCATCCCCAAACATGTGTAGCTCTCTTCTCCAATGTCAGCATCTGTGTCAGCTCTGTTCTGAATTTCTGTAGGCTCTGTCATTTCTGAGATTTCTCCAGAGTGTTTTCCCTTTTAAAGGACTCCAGCAAACTAATCAAGACCCAGCTGGAATGGTTGGAGTCACATATCCATCTAATCGAAAGTTCACACCCACAACTGGCCAGGCCACATCACCATGGAGATAATCTAATCTAAAGTTTCCACATACAATGTTGAATCAGGATTGAAAGAAAAACAGCTGCTCCCAAAAGATTGGATCAGGATTAAAACATGGTTTTTCTGGGGTACATAATATTTTCAAGCTGGCACACCATGTGAGGCAGAGAACAAGTTATGCCCCAAGCCAAAGAATGCCATTGCTGGCAAGCCATAGCCACAACCTTAGGACTTCAGAGGCATCACGGCCTGGCCATACCCTTGGTTTCAAACTTCTAGCTTTTAGACCTGTCAGACAATAAATTCCTGTTACTTAAGACAGCTAGTCTGTAGTGGTTTCTTACAGCAGCCCTGGCAAACTAAGACAGCCAGGTTGTGGAGAAATTAGCCTGGTGAAGGCTGGAACATGCAGAGCAAGCAGGACAAGCTCAAAACCTGCCAGTATATTGTTTTCCTGGAGTACATTTACCTGTGGAAGTGGTCAGGGAGGAGGCTGGGCATGGAGGCTGCAAAGAACCAGGTAATGAGAGACCTTGAGCCCAGGCTGTAGAGCCTGGGGTTTGCCTGGAAGGTCATGGAGAACCCTTGGAGGTCACTAAGGAAGGGGACTGGGTGCAGATATGGCCAGGTTTGTAGACGACTTTGGCAGCCGGTGCTGAAGGGGTAGTCTAGGGAGGAAGGCAGCTACAGGCTGCTGAGAACTGAAGAAGGAAGAGCACCTCATGACAAATCTCTCAGGATGGAGACAAAATCCTCTTCTGCACAATGTGAATGAGCCTAACCCTTTCTTGGTTATGGGGCTCCAGATGTACAGAACACTCCAGCCCCTGGAGAAAGGTCCACAGTTTATGTACAGTGTTAGTGGATGAAGTCTGCCTATCTTCCTTTATAACTAAAATCTTCACAGAATGAGCCGCCTTCTTTAGCATCCTTTAGATACAGTTGCAGGTCCTCTAGGACAAAAGAAACCCAGAAGGGAAAGAGAAACAAAGGTCCCAGAAAGGCTGTCCTTAGGCTGGTCCCTAGGCGGCACCAGAGATGCCCAGGGAAGGCCATTCTACCCAAACTTTCAATCCCAATTAAGCAAAAAATTTCATAATCCAGGCTCAGTTCCTAAGAATGAAGGATTGCAAAGCTCTCTGCTCCTGCATGCCCTTCGAGACATGGAGACAGGGTGTGAATGGTGAAACCAGAGCAAATAGGGCAGCCAGAGCCTGGGGGAGGGAAAATGGGATGGGGCACTGGGTGTTTCTGTGGTGTAGGGGGAAGAGAGAGAGAAGGGCTCAGGAGGTGGGATACTATGGGAAGGCTTAGCTCTGACACGCTGTCACAACACCCTCTTGCCCCATGTGGGAACATGGTACAGCAAAGTGGCCATGAAAGAATTCAGGCCAAATAGCAAGGAATGTCCAGAAAAGGCCACCAAAACCAGGATGGGTGTTCATGGCCAAAATTCTCATTTTCCCCAAAGACAAAGAAAGGGAGACTCCAGAGGGAGCAGGCCCTATGTGTGTCATGAATAAAGGACACCTGGGCAATACTAGGCAGCACTGAGCACCTGGACAGTGATGGGCACCTGGGTACCTGTGTAACACTGAGCACCTGGGCACCTGGACAGTGATGGGCATCTGGGAAACATTGAGCACCTGGGCACCTGGGCAACACTGGGCAACTGGGCAGCATTGGGCAGTTGGCAACACTAAGCACCTGAGTAACACTGGGTACCTGTGTACCACTGACCACATGGGCACCTGGGCAACACTTAGCACCTGGGCAGCATTGGGCACCTGGGAAACACTGCACTACTGGACCACATGGGGCACCTGTGACCGTATCCCCACTCTCTGTGTCCCTGGCAGGCCTTGTGATTGATCACCACCTTCTCCCACTGCAGCCATGCTGGGCTTCACCATCCTCCCACACCCGCTCCAGCACCTCTCCCAGCCAACTGGGCTGACACTTGAGATGAACTTACCAGTGTGTTGCCATTGACTATCTCTGCCTGGGGAGCACCAACTTGTTCCTAGGAAGTCACAGAGTGCCTGTAGGGAGCCTCTCCTCTTTGAGCCTGATTTACTCTCCCTGCCTCATGGAACTGTGAGCATCAGCCAGTGCAGCTAGACCCAGGGGTGTGCTGGACGGATGCAAGCCCTCTAGCGCTGGTGTTTTTCCATTTCTGTCAATACTCTGTTGAAATGCACCATCAGAAAGATACTTTTTGGCTATTTTTAATGAGGGGCCTCCCCCTGGCAGACATATTTGATTTCAAGAAAAAAAAAAGAGTCTGGAAATTTTAAATAGCCAAGCTGAATTGGAATTCCTGGCAGTGAACTGCAGCTACCCCCAGGGAGGAAGAAGGAAGTTCTCTGACTTGTTTATTCCACCCACTTATCAATCACCTGCCCGGTATTGAAAAATGATTTTAACAGGAAAAAAATGTGCATCTGTGTAACTAATTAAAGAAAGACAAAAACTAATGCATACTAACCTGTATTCATGTAGATAGGGACAAATCATATTTTTTAAATTACACATACACCATTTTAACCATTTAATTAAAACAGAGATTATTTAAAAGGAAGCATACCCAAAGCCAATCCCACTCTGGGGAGCACAGCCCTTGGTATTTCTCCTCTAGCAGTGCATTTGGCAGTGTGCCAGAGTCTTGTAACTGTTTCCATATTTTTTGATCCAGAAATTCAACTTCTAGAAATCTATCCTGAGAAAATGTGCTGAAATACAGACCATGATTTCAGTTAGAAAAAATTGTTCATAATGGCTCTATTTACAGAAGGAAAAATATAGAACTACTTAAGCATCCGTCATTAGGGAATGTTAAGAGAATTATGATGTAGCCTTAACAATTAGATATCCTATAGCCAATAAAATGAAGTGCCAAAGAATTTTTCATAAGCTGGAAAAATGCTTGTGACTTAGTGTTAAGTGAAAAACCTTATAATAAACAATATACCTAGTGTAAACTCAAGTATATTAGAAGTCAATGAAAAGATTAGGAAAACTCACCTGCACCTTAACAGTTGCCACTTGGGAAGCTAAACTCACAGAGAGAAACTGCCGCTGGAACAAAAGAAGCTTCTCTGAGCGCCTTCCCTTCAGAGGCTGAAGCAAGGCACTTCAGAGCAAGTATCTTCACACTTTACCCCTCCCCACCAAAATTAGACCTTGTTATGGGGTCCCCCACACTGCCAGTCACCTTCTATCAAACTGGTCCAAAAATTCTACAAACCAGGCACCATTAGCTCTGCAGAAAACCAATCAGATAGGTGATGATTGATTGTTTCCCATACTTTCCTCCTCTTAAGTACTTTTCCAAATCTACCAAAAGTATACGATCAGAAAAAAAAGGCAGTCCAAGGATTAGCACTGTTGTAAATACAATGAAGAGCAAATGCCCACCCCACCTTCTAGGGTGTTGGCACTTCGTTGCTTTAGAGGGGCTCCCCCAGGCACCAGTTCCCAAAGACCTGCCCAGGGATAGCTGGTCCTGAGAAAGTCTGGGGAGTCTCAGGTGCTGGGCAGATAGACTCTCCTCCGTTGACAAGAAGTGGGGATGTACCCTGGGGATTCTGACAGGATGCTTTTGTAGATGGTACTTAGGCATGGGGAGCAAATGACCCAGGTCTCTTGAGGCGCCTTAATCATCTCACACATCCCTCATCTGCGTTTTAATGCTAAAATGCACAGCAAAGTTTGTAAAATGCTTTCCATTCACTATCAATGTCTTTATACTCCCTTGCATGGTGATAGTGTTTGATGGAGTGAGATCCCCAATGGAGTCTGGACAACAAGGCAATGTGTCCCTTCTGCAAGCCTCATGCCAGCAATGTCCACACAGCACTTCCTACAACCCCACAGGAGCCCCCCTTAATGGTGAGGAAAGCAAAGCTTGGAGGGGCTAGGCCACTGTACCAATGTAACAAAGACTCAATGGCATATACTAAGGGCATTGAGGGAAAAATAAATGCTTTCTCTAAATCAGAACCTACAAGTCTCCATTTCCCTCATCCTCCCATCTCACATTCAGAAGGTTGAAGCCAAAAAATCATCCCAATTGAGCCAAGCAGTTTGCTTCCTGCCTCGAGCTTTGTGGGTGTCTGTGAGCATGATGTTTCTTCTCATGCATAAAGAAAGAAGGCATAGATGTGTATTTCTTTCCAGGTGCATAAGTTAGATGGAGTAGACTCAGGAAATTGTAAATCAATCAGAGATTTTGGAAAATATAGGATCAGGAAGAACTGGTCAGTCCCAGTGGAAGCATCCAACACTGACTGACAGTAGGCTGCAAGGTGATAGGTCAGCTGAGGGTCAAAAGAGGGGGATTGACCAGAGACTTCATCCCCAGTCTCCTGAGAATATATCCTACTAATTATCATGAGAAGGTTCTAGGCACAAAGATACCACAACCTGAGGCAAGACTGGAGAACTGATTGGCGTTGGGAGAGGGGGAAAGAATGGGGCATGGGTCACTGGGTTACTCCACATTGCTCCCACCACTGGCTTCCTAGAGAAGCTAGGGTTCTCTACTGAAAAGAAAATGAAAGTAGCTCTCCTTCTTTCCTCTGACTCTTTCTGAAGGAAGTCCATTCAGTGTAGCCCTTGGGATTTGGAGTCTTGGGGAAGGTGATGCGTGGCTCAGAGTCATTGACCAGCGTGTCAGAGTGGAGACGATAGGGTTAGCACAGGTCCCACCCTACCCCAGGCTGTGAGGCTGCGAATACCTACGTGAATTCCTTTAGAAAAGGCAGTCTACCTATGACTGGGTGATCTTGAGTACCAGACCGAGTAGATAATCATAATTATCACCCAAAGGACTCCTCTGTAAATGCACCCTCCGTGTTAAAAAGCTGCATGGACATGGGGCAGAGAGCATGTAGATGGGAGAGAACCAGGGAGCCCCAGCTGCTGGGTGTGGAAGAGGTAATATAGTTCTCCCCTTGGAGGGGTAGGTAAAGGCTTCTTTGATGTTGCGCAATGCTTTAGCATGAGCTATTACTAACATTTCTAAGTTCACTGAGGATTCACCATAAGCCAGGTATCACCTATTAAACTAGTTCTATCCTTACAACTATCTTAGATGGTCGGCACTATTATTTTCTGCCCATTTAACAGATGAGTTAACTGAGAAAGAGAAGCATACCCTTGCCTGCCTAGAAAAGTGACAGAGCCAGGATTTGTACCCAGGCTTACACTCATGTGCTTAATCTCTATGCAATGCTTTAGAAATGGCTGGTTCTGAAACAGAAAAGGTACACTGAGTTTTGGAATCCTGGGGTGTGTGGGCCTACAGGAGAATTGCTCAAAGAGCTTCCAGAGATCCGTCTTATCTGGGAAAAGGTGAGTGGGCTCCTCTACAACCCTGCCTCAGCACAGCATCTGTATATGAAGTTCCTTCCCAAGTGAACCCCCAAAGGCCAGGACAGGTGCAAGCTTAGAGACACCCAACAAAATATCTGCTCCTTCGGGATTTCCTGCTTCACCAGGAAAGGAAGGGGGCAGTTCTTCCTTCCATAAAAGTTCTGATCTTGATACAGAACATGAGTTTTCAGCAAAGGGAAAAGCACTAAGGCTGCCCAGAGGTCGTGCCTGGAGCTGATTCATGGGCCAAGGAAGAGGAGGACTTCAAGTCACTGAGAAGACAGAGGACCACCATAGAAAGCCTTTCTTCCAAATTGCCAAGCATATGCTGAGATTCTACCTCATGCTAAGCAGAGGGCTGTAACCTGACTTGGCAGAAAAAGATATCTGGCTTCAAGGAGGTCGCAGAGCCAGATGCAACAGTAGAGGATTCCTGTCAACAGAAAAAGTCAACGTGTTTTGTTAAGTGCAAGGATAGACAGAAACGTTGCATACATGACCATGAGGTGGTGGAATGGAGAAGAAAAGGGAGAGGAAGGAAAGGGAAGAGATGGAGAGGAAGAGAGGCATTGGTCAGACAAAGTCTCTCAGAGCAAGTATCTCTATCTACAGTCTGGAAGGATAAGTGGGACTTAACGAGACACCCAGGGGCAAACAGAGAATTTCAGAAAGAGGTGGGTGAACAGGTAGGAAATACTATTTAGGTGGGGCCCAAATGAATCAGACTGGGCCTTAATTTCTATTACCAGAAGCCTTAATAAACAGAAGGAATTCAGATGCAGTAAACCAGAGAAAACTCACAGGAGGAACCCAAGGCCATTCCACACAGTGGAGAACCACCATTACCAGAGCACTGCCAACTCTGAAAGAGAGCATGGTTTTGCCGATGCCTTGATTCAGAACTTCTGGCCTCCAGTATGTGACGAAATAAATTCTTGCTGTTAAATGCCAACTCCCCCCCCCAAAAAATTTTTTTTTAAATGAACAAAAAAGCCAACCCATTGTGTGATATTTGTCATAGCAGCCTAGAAAATTAAGATACTGGTTATCTCACAAGTGCCCAACACTCACCGAATAATACAGCCACTAACCGTTTAATGCCCACAACACTGATCCTGGGTGCTTTCTCAGATTAGGTGGCAATGCAAAACTGGACCCCAAGATCGTGCAGCAATGGAAAGGCCATTTATTTTTACTAACATTATTTTTCTCTTATTAACAAAGTCGTGTCTCCAATCAAGATGGTACAAGTAAATTCACTCTTGAGATGCATCATCTCTTTTCTAAACATATAGGAATAAAAGAGAAGTGAGAAAAAACATCCCCAAAAGACAGGAAGACATGTCTGTGGAGTCAGAAATGGAATTGAAATGCAAAGAAGCATGGGCTTGCTGGCTCAGTAGAGACTCTGGCTAGCTGATAGGAAGGAAAAGTAATTTCTTGGAAAAGAGGCCCACAGTTCAGAAATGCAGGCCATCTGAGTACCAAAGAGGAGTAAAATCAAGTTCACAACTAGACACATTCTAGAGAAATGAGAGGTTGCCCCTAACAGGATAACAACTGGACAAATAGATGACTTCATAGCTGCAAGGGATATCAGAAGACAATGGATTACCTAAAGGATGCTGAGTGAAAATTACTTAGAATTGGGCCAATAGATGCAAAAAGATGGAAGGAGAAGTTAAGAGATGAAAGATATAAAGAGAATTGCAAAATCCAATCAGATTTCCAGAAAGGTAGGAGAGAAAGGAGAGAGGCAATACTTGAAGAGATACATAGCTGGGAGTTTTCCAGAATTAATAAAAGACACTGATCTACAGAATATAGAAGACCCAAAGATTCCCAGTAAGAGTAAATACGAAAGAAAACTACACCCATGCACCTCATAATAAAATTGTTGAACCACAAAGACAACAAGAATATATTAAAAGTAACAAGAGAGAAAATATAGGTGAAATAAAAAAGGAAAAACAATTATTCTGATGCATAAATTCTCAACAGCAAACAAAAGAAGACATAAGACCCTGAAAGGATATTTCCAAAATGTTAAGAGAAACTGCCAACCTAAAATGGTATCCTTATCAAAACTAGCTTTCAAAAACATGATGCATAAAGACATTTTTAAGACAAATGAGACACGCCCTCTAAAGGAAATAGCAAAATAATTCAGGGAGAGAAAATTAATCCTGGATGAAAAGTATGAGATGTAAGATGAGCAAAAAAAAAAATAAGCAAAAAAAAAAATGCTATAAATATATAAGTAAAAATAAACAAATATTGACCTTATAAAAGAGCAATATTAATAACTCATGAGGTTAGAAATATGGAAAAGAAAATATTGGACATCAACAATAGTTAGAAAAGGGAATAAAGTTAAAATGCTTTGGGTCTTGTATTGTTGGGAAGATAACAATGACACTGGTTACATTTTGACTTTGGTAAGTTAAACATACACGTTAAATAAAATAGAAAACCGCATAAATTGCAAGCTAGAGGCAAAAATGAAATTAGAAGAAAATTCAATCAATTCAAAAGGAAACAAAAAGTAAATGTAAAAAAGAATGAACAGATGGTACAAGGTAAGTTATTAGAGATAACCCAATTATATCAGGAACATATCATTGCTAATTTACTAAATTCTCTACTGAAAAGAAAAGATTGTCATAACAAAAGAGTAAAATAGATACTGTTTTCAAGAGACAAACCTAAAACAAATGGAGTCAGAAAGTATAAAAGTGAAACAGTGAAAAGAAATTCACCAGGCAAATAATAATTTCCCCAAAGTTAGCAGTTTTAAACTTGTATTCATCCAAAAATAGAGTCTCAAAATATATGAAGTAAAAATGGACAGAACATCAAGGAGAAATAGACAAATCCACCATTATTTGGGGAGCTTTTGACACAAATCCCTGGATAACAGATAGATTAAAGAAGAAGAAAAAAATAGGATACATAAAAGATTTAAAAAAAAACAATCTTGATACAATGGAGGTAGATGGATAGATGGTAGGTAGGTTGATAGATAGAGGATAGAGAGAGAGAGAGAGAGAGATTAGCGAGATAGCTTGATAGCCAGAGAGAGAAAAGGAGAGAGAATCACAGCCTCCAAGAATTGAGAAATGCAAATTTTCTTCAAGAGCACATGAAACATTTACAACAATTGTCCACATACTGAGGCATCCCCTCGAAACAAAAGTCTCAGCTACTTACCAAGATTGATATTCTGGTCTCCTACCAAATGCATTCTCTGACCAGAATGCAATTATGACAGATAATACATTTAGATCATTTCTAATGTATGTAAATTCAATGAATAACAAACTTCTGAATAACTTGTGAGTCAAAGAAAAAAATCATAATGGAAATTAGAAAATATTTAAAACTGAAAAATAAAAGATTGCATATCAAAATGGAATGGAATGTTAATTGGATGCTTAGATGGAAATTTGTAGCTTTAAAGATGAATTTTTGGAGCAAGAAGGGCTGACATTTAATGATCTAAGCATGTGATTTAAGAAAATATAATAGACCTAAAGAAAATGGAAAGAAGAATATACTAAAAATGAAAGCAAAAATTAATGAAAAATAAAGCACATGCCAATAGGGAGAAAAATAAAGCCAAAGATTGAATCTTTGAAAAGGCTAATTTTAAAACTTCAGACCAAAAAAAAAAAAAAAAAAAAAAGAGCAAGAGCAAGATAAACATGAGAGAAGGCATGAATAAATAATTTGTGTGAAAAAGAAGGCATAACTTTAGATGTTAAGATATTAAAAAGACAATACAAGGACATTAAGAACAACTTTCTGACAATAAATTTGCAAATTTAGATGAAATGTAAAAATTTATTACAAATATAGCTTAACAATACCAAAGAAAAAAAAACAAAACACAGAAATTCTGAGTGTGCGTATAACTCTTAAAGAAACTGGACTTGTAGTTACAGCCTTCCCACAAAGAGACCACCAGGTCCACAGTGTTTCAGAGAGAGCTACACCAACATCCAAAAAAATGCATAATTCCCATTTTACACAGACTCCTCAAAAGAAAAAGCAATAGACTCTGTTTTGGTTTGTGAAAGCTGACAAAATGCAATATACCAGAAAGGGATTGGCTTTTACAATGGGAATTTATTAACTTACAAGGTTACAGTTCTCAGGTCATGAAAAAGTTCAAATTAAGGCATCATCAGGATGATACCTTCTCTGAAGAAAGGCTCCTGGCATCGGGGCTTTCTCTGCCACATGGCCAGGCACACAGTGACGTCTGCTGGTCCTTCTCTCTGGAGATTCATTGTTTCTGGCTTCAATGGCTTCCACGCTGAGCCTCTGCATGTTTCTCTCTTTTAGCTTCTGTCTCTCTCAGCTTCTGTGTGTGTCTTTTTTCTGTGTTTCATCCACTTATAAAGGACTTCAGTAAGAGGATTAAGACCCACTTTTAATGAGGTGGATCACATCGCAATTGAAATAATCTAATCAAAAGGTCTCATCTACAATAGGTATATCCCCCTAAGGAATGGATTAAAAGAACATGATCTTTTCTGAGGGTACATAAAGATTCAAACCATCACAGGCTCATTTTATGAGACTGCATAACCAAGATGCCAAAATCCAACCACAACAGTATAAGAAAAGAAAATTGCAGGCAATCTGTCTTTCAGGAACATATAGAGTTAAGACAGCCTTCAAAATATATTAGCAAATTGAATCCAGCAATGTAAGAGAAAGCTTATATAACATGACCACACTGGGTTTTTCCAAAGGACATAAGGTTGATTTAACATTTTAAAAATCAATAAATGAAATGTCATATATTAACAGATTAAAGGAAAACATTACAGGTTTATCTATTAGATACAGAAAACCATCTGACAAAATTTAACATGTATTCTTGCAAAATCTCTCAGCCAACCAGGAATAGAAGGAAATTTCTTCGAACAGATAAAACAAACATCATATTTAATAGTGACAAATTGAAAGTATTTCTTTAAGATTTGGTATAGGTGAGGGTCCTTCTCCCGCCCCTTCCACTGAACAGCACTCTGTAGTAGGAAGGCAAGAGAAAGAATGTTGTCTCGAGTGGACTAGAAGAACCCAAACAGTCATTATTTGCAGAAAATATAATGGCCCACATAGAAAACCAAAAAAACTTCAGATAAACTCTTGAATTCACAAGAGTTTAGTAAGATTGGTGGCTATGGAGTCAGTTTTTAAAACGGTTTTTCTATACACTAATAACATGTATTTAAAACATAATTTTTAAAAAAACATAATTGAAACTTCTTGAAAATATAAAGCACAAAGAGGTAAGCCTAACAGGAAGTGCATGGTCTATAGGGACAAAAATATAAAACTTTATTCAAAAGATATTAAAAAATACCATGATCTATGTTTTCAAGGTATTCCAATCAAAACACAAAATGACTGGGATTTTGGTTTGTTTTGCTGTGTGTTGCATATGTGGTTGTGTCATTTGCTCAGTGTTTTCTAATATTTATGCAAAAGAGCAAAGGGTAAGATTAGCCAAGATAGTTCCAATGAAGCAAACTTAACGCGAGGACTTACCCTATCAGATATGGAGAATTTTATAAATCTCAGGTAATTAGGCAATAAGGAATTTGTGCAAGAGGTTAAAAAACAAAGACAAAGGAAATGAATAGAGAACCAAGAAACAGGCCCATGTTGCATGAAATCCAAATTTATAACAGAATATTGTACTCCTGGGGAGGACAGCTAGACTTTCTAGTAATAAAGAACATGTAGTTTCCATGCATTCCTGATCTTTATTTAGACTTTCTACTCTCTGAGCCTGCTGGAGGGTCCCTGGGGATCAGGGATCAGATCTAACCTCTAGGGCATAACAAGGCCAGTTCTGAAAGTGGTGGGAAAATTGCAAACTGAATTTGACTGCTGCAAAGAGCAGGAACTACTGCTGCTGTGGCAAGGAAGCATTGCTGGGATGATGCCCACAGGAGCAGGAAGCAGGCAGAATGCTCCAGGGACACAAGAAACAAACATGCCTCTTCTGCCCCAGACTCTGCAAACCACATCTCTGCTTGGCCCGCTACTCCTTGCTAAGATTTGCCAATGGGGGTGCTGGAGGGTGACTGTGAAGCTCAGGGAGAGAGCAGGGGCTTGCTGGGACTCAGAGAAGGGTGTATTTTGGAGCTGAAAAACAATGGCTTCAAAACCAACACAGCCACAAAGATACGAATGAAAAGCCTGAGTGGATTTGGCAGTTCCTCTATAGATAGAGTTATCATATGACCCAGCAATTCCACTCCCAGGTAATACCCAACAGAAATGAAAACAGGGTCTCAAATACACGTGCATTTGAGTATCACAGAAATAGTGAGAGCAATCCAAATGTTTACCAACAATGAATGAATAATCAAAATGTGGTATGTCCATACATTGGAATATTATTCAGCCATTAAAAAGGAATCAGTTCTGATATATGTTATAACACGAAAGAACTTCAAAAACCTGCTGAGTGAAAGAAGCTAGATACAAAAGCCCTATTTTATATGATTCTATTTATGTGGAAAGTTCAGTATTCTGATCTTTTAATTTGTAAAACAAATATTGTTTACAAGAGGCAGGTCTAAACAAATGGACTCAGTAAGTGTAAAAGTGAAACAGTAAAAAAAATTCACAAGGCAAATAATAACTTGCCCCAAAGCAAATTCATAGTGACCAAAAGCCGGCCTGTGGTTGCCAGAGGTTGAGGGGAGGGAAGGATGAAGAGAAACTGATTAATGGGAATGAGGTTTAATTCGGAGTGATGAAAATATTTCACAACTGGATAGAGGTGGCAGTTGCACAACACTGTGAATATACTAAATTCCATTGAATTGTTCACTTTAAAATAGACAATTTATGTTAAGGGAATTCTCAATTAAAAAATAAAACCATAGCAACTTGATCCCTGGGGTCCCTCTAATTCAGTCCCTGTTTCTCTGGACTTCTCAGTCCCATTTTGTCACAAGCCTTCCTCCATACCCTGCCCCTTCTCAGACTCCCCACCTGATCAGTTGCTCATCTCTAATCTCCCAGGAACCATGAACCAAATTCTATCCACTTCCACACAGCATCCTCAGCCTGTGCTGAATTCCTCCCCCGGGTACCCGGAGCAGCCTGCTGAGCTCCTGGCACTCACCCCCTTGATCCAGCCTTGACCTTCACAGTGTAGGTGAGAGGCCCTGGGACACCAGGAGGTAAGGGGCTCTGTCCAGGATTCAGAGAACCAGATGAAGGGTGGAAGTCCTGGCACATGATGAAAACACCACTTCTTCCCCACCCAATGTCCAGATCAGCCCAGCTAGCAGGCCTTGGATGAGAGCTGGAGCTCTGCTCCAGCTGGGCAACTGACGAGAATTCTCTTGAGGCTGTCAATTGAAGCAACCTGTCATTGTTAAATAGCAATCCCAAATCCTGTATACCTGAACCCTCCCATCACTGGTCTCCACCTTCCCACCTGCCCAGTAACCAATGCCAGGTTCACATGAAAATGGTGTGAAGTCAGCAAATGAGGCACAGTGAGGAAACAAGTAAAGCACAGTGGTAACACTGCCATTTATATGACACAGTCCAGCAACATGGAGGAGAGAGGAAAAGTGGCAGCAAAAGTTGTAGCAGTAGAAATAACAACAACAGGTCCAGGAGTGAGAAGTTGACTTCATCTTTCTGGAGTACACAATTCAATCCCTAACATCATTCAGATGTCTCATCCACAGAGGTCTTTTCTGATCATCAGATCCTACTCTCAGCTCTCCCCATCAGATTAGTATGCTGATACCTTTGGATGTGTCCAATAAGTGTTTGCTGTTTGCTGTTTCATTGGTGGAAAGACCTTGACTCTCATTCTCCTCTAATTCTTTTGTCTTCATGCAACATTTTGCTCAGAAACCTTCCCTGACTAAAATAAATAACCTTAATATCAAGTTCACTCTGACCACTACAATATTCCAGGTGCTCCACTATCGGGGGCTAATCAACACTTCCAATATTATCACCAACCCCAACCCTACCCCATCAATACACATGACACTAACTTCAAGTATATCTCCAGGGCAGTGTAACAATGAAAATAGAGACTAAGAAATTATGGGATAGAAAAGGGACATTTCAGCTCATTATCTACAGTAACAGCATAAGTGTGGTTGTGGAAAAGGCAGTTGAACTAAAAGTGAAGTTGAGGATGCTGGTGAATGGTGGCAGTCATTCTTGGGCTCAGGTGTGCTGATGGTGTTGGTGATGGTGGTGTTGGTGATGGTTGTGGTGATGGTGGTAGTGGTGATGGTGGTGGTGATGGTAGTGATGGTGATGGTGGTCATGATGGTAGTGTTGGTGATGGTGGTGGTGATGGTGATAGTGATGGTGGTGATGTGGTGTTGCTGATGGTGTTGGTGATGGTGGTGGTGATGGTGGTGTTGGTGATGGTGGTGTTGGTGGTGGTGTTGGTGGTGATGGTCGTGCTGGTGATGGTGTTGGTGATGGTGGTGTTGGTGATGGTGTTGGTGTGGGTGATGGTGGTGGTGATGGTAGTAATGGTGATGGTCATGATGGTGGTGTCGGTGACGGTGGTGGTGACGGTGGTGGTGATGGTGGTGGTGTGGGTGATGGTGGTGGTGATGATAGTAATGGTGATGGTGGTGATAGTGATGGTAGTGATGTGGTGTTGCTGATGGTGTTGGTGATGGTGTTGGTGATGGTGGTGTTGGTGATGGTGTTCGTGATGGTGGGGTGATGGTGGTGTTGGTGATGGTGGTGGTGTGGGTGATGGTGGTGGTGATGGTGGTAGTAGTAATGGTGATGGTGGTCATGATGGTGGTGTTGGTGATGGTGGTGGTGTTCGTGATGTTTGTGGTGATGGTGGTGTTGGTATCGGTGATGGTGTGGTGATGGTGGTATTGGTGATGGTGGTGGTGTTGGTAATGGTGATGATGGTGGTGATGGTGGTGTTGGTGATGGTGGTGTGGGTAATGGTGGTGGTGATGGTAGTAATGGTGATAGTGATGGTGGTGGTGATGGTGGTGGTGATGGTAATGGTGATGATGTGGTGATGGTGGTGTTGGTGTTGGTGACAGTGTTGGTGATGGTGGTGGTGATGGTAGTAATGGTGATGGTGGTGATGGTGGTTGTGATGGTGGTGTTGGTGACAGTGGTGGTGTGGGTGATGATGATGGTGATAGTAGTAGTGGTGATGGTGGTGGTGATGGTGGTGTTGGTGATGGTGGTGGTGTGGGTGATGGTGGTGTTGGTGATGGTGGTGGTGTGGGTAATGGTGGTGGTGATGGTAGTAATCATGATAGTGGTGATGGTGGTGATGGTGGTGGTGATGGTGGTGGTGTGGGTGATGATGGTGGTGATGGTGATAGTGACAGTCTTGGAGTTGGGGTGGAATGACAATGGTTGTGGTTGTGCTAGTAGTAGCGGTAGTCTTAGGGGAAGGATGGAGCACTGATAGTGGTGATAGTTGTGTTTGATGGCAGCAAAAGTGGCACTGGGACAGAGATAGAGTGATAAGGGTGGTGGGAACTGCATTCAAATTACTTGCACTAACCTCAGATCACTGAACCGATGGCAGCACCAAGTTCTCCCTCCACGCACAAGAGTAAGCCCAATCTGAAGGCTCTTGGTAATTGCCCCAATCCCATAAGACCTTTGGAACGACAAGGGTGTATTGGTTGATGAGCCCACAGAATTTAGGTGTGAAAAACTTGGGACTTGTTCAAGAATGAGGTGCTACACAAATGTACTGCATTACAAATTCAGGTGCAACCCCCAAACTACTTCAACCCAAGCTTGCTTCCACCATTCAGTTTATCTAGAAGTCAGCAAAGGGATTAAATTGCTTACTGTGCATTGTTCCAAGGCAGCTGACTGACAAAGTATAAATAGCTCAGCTAACACTGAGGACAACCTACCGGAAAGGGCAGGAAGAGGCTTTTGATAATTGGCCTGTGGGATCTCAGGCTTGAGAATATCACCCCCAATGCCCCAAGAGCAGAAAATGCTCAGATGTATAACAGTGCCATCTGCTAAGCAGGGCATGGGGTAGACTTGGTAATATGGGGGGGGGGGCTTCAAGACATATATTTGTGACTGGCTGGATTCAGTCAATAATAACTGAGAAGATAAAATCAAATCCCCCCATCTCAATCAATTTATAAAGCAGGAAGGAAGGTGAATGAATCACCAAGTTTAGGCTGGTTTTCTTTTTTTCTGTGGTGTGGAAGGGTAGAGTCCTGCAATCGTTTATTCATTCTTCCATTCATTCATTTGTTCTTTGAGCTTATATTCATTTACATGGAAACTCATTTTTTCTTATTCCATTTGCTAAATAATCAAGACTCACCCAGGAGACCTCAGAAATAAAAACAGGGCCAAATAAGAAGTGTCATCTGACTTTCAACTGTGGTGCATCATATGGTAAATCTAAACCCAGGAGTACAGAAGTAACAGAAAGTCAGAGACTGGGATGATGTTACCAGGAAGGGCTTCCTGGAGGAGGAAGAGCACTAGGCGTTCCACACTGAGCAAATGTCATAAGAAAGGTGTAAAAACAGAAATGAACAGAGTGTTCTTAAGGTGAACAGAAGAGGCTCAGATGGGAGCTAAGAGAGCAGAAGGGGCCTCACAGGGAATACAGGGATGAGGAGGGATCCCTGACGTAGCACTCAGACAGACATCTCAGCCTGGACCCCATTCCCCCCCCCCCCAACTTCTGGCATCTCATACAGAGGGTATGGGGAGAATTTCAAAATTGCCATGGCCAGTCCCCACTCTGGATCCCTGGGAATGGACCTCAGCATGCCAATTTTGGGGGAAAAAAAACATGATAAGAAGCACAGCTCTGAGAAGAGATGAAGGAACATAGAAAACCAAAAGAAGAACTGATTGATGGAGAACATCCCAGAACAAGTCTTGATTTTCTGACTGCCATCCAGAGCCAGAATAGACCATGTGGTTCACCCCTCCAGGATGTTCTGGGTGAAATAATCCCTTCCGAAGCTGAGCCTTCATCCTGGAGCTGACACCTGGGGAACTGTAGCACTTTCCCACCTCTGGGGCCACAGAAAGTCAAGGATCCTCCCCAGCCACTCTTGGAGTCTACAAAGGCACCCACCACAAATGCCATCTACAGCTTTGCTCCACATCCCAGAACCCACCTCCTTCCTCTTTTCAAGGCAATGTCTCCTGGGCTGAAGTTATCCCATCCAGTTATCGCATCTCTGCCTGGGCTCAGACTTCTATCTTGTCCTCCTCCAACAGGCTACTCTACAGAGGGGAAGGGGAGCCTACTCAATGGGTAACCTGAAAAGCAGCTCTGCCTAGAGGTGATGTCAGACCCACAGCTCCACCAGTGACAGAGCCCCAGGCTCTCTGGAGACAGTGAAGTTCAAGTCCAATCCCTTCTCTCCTCTGACTCTCAATGCTTCCCTTGATAAAGTGGCCTGGCTGGACACTGGGATCTCCAAGTTGCCCCAGCCTCAAAACTCTTCATTGGGTGCAAAAATCTATGGTCTTGGGCCACCAGAAGTTTCCTCTATCCATAGACTTGGCATGTTGTGTAAATTTGAGGGGAAGAAAAGAGACAAAAGGACAGAGGAATGAAGGAAAGAGGGTGGGAAGGAAGAAGACAGGGAGACAGGCCCAGATTGTGGCTCTAATACACAGACTCTCTTATCCATATAGAAAGAGGATACTTTTCTGATTAGGTATTAGCGTATCAAACCTTCACACCTCAGCAAAAGCAAGTGATGCATTTCCTCTCCTTTAGAGTCAGGGGGCTGAAACTGCAACTGGGCTCTCAGATTTCAGAAAAAACCTGGGGAAGGGAGTTCTGAAGCTCCGACAGGCTCTGAGGGTCAGCATGGGCCACACCCCACCCATGCCATCTCCCCCTGGGTCTATGCTGCAGCAACTTTGCAACCAGGTTTCCACCTGTACATATGGAAGGGCAGAAGCTGATTGTGTTTAGTGTCCCAACTCCAAGAGGCACCAGCTAGAGCAGAGGTGTCTGTATATCTGCAAGTGACTGTCATAAATTGTATTTGCTGGATAGCCAGCAGCAAGCTCTCCTAAGTGTATCCTCACCTGTGAGTCTGCAAAATCACCTGCAGCAGCCATTGGGCAATGACACTGAAGATTTTCTGGACATGACACAGAGGGAATGCAAAGGGACAGGGTCTCCAGTTACCACCTTCCATTCTAGTTTTCTAACATGTGGGTTTGTCTGGCTGGGGTTCTAAAAGTAATAATAGTGTCAAAAGTAATTGAGGTCTGGCACATTCCAGCACCAGGTTGAAGGAGCCCATGCATTAGCTTACAGCATCCTGTGAAATAGCTGTGCGCCCATTCCACAGATGGGAAAACTGAGTGAGGCAGAGCTCAGGTGATTCAGATCATTGCCGGGGCAGAGGCAGCAGACAGATGGGAGGCTCAGTGGCACAACTGCACCCAACCCTGAGCTCTCCCATGCTCAGTCAGGGAGGTCTAGAGCCAACCTCATCACCGGAAGCTCAGATCCAGAAAAAAAGTGGGTAAAGAATGCTAGCTCCTGCTGGAGGGACCTGGATACAAACTGCTGTGCATTCATTTTCTCTAAGGAAAAAGTAAGGTAATAACTTTGCTGTGCTGGGGGAACTCCAGGTTAAGGAACTGGAGTGAATTGATACTCCCGTAAGTACTTAGCTCACAGGAGGCTCTTGGGAGAAACAAAGTACTGGACGTGAAGGTGCTTTGGGAAGCCCCTGGGGGTTCAGGCTCTTTACTGGCTGGGATGATTCCAAGGTCTTTATCTCCTGGGCCCTTACATGATAAGCTCCATTTCTCCCAGCCCCCTTACCCTCCTCCCATGGCCGATTTCCTCCCAGGCCCTTACATTCTATGCCCCTTACCTCCCATGACCTTCCCTCCTAGCCCCTAACCTACTCACCTCTTAGGTCCTGGTTTCTTACTTCCTGCAAATTTCCTTCTAGCTCTACACCTCCAAGCACCTCACTTCCTGGCCTCTTACCTACTGGGCCCCTGGCATATAGGGCCCAGTCCAGTGCCTGTACACTGCCAGTGCCTTCTGTGAGCTATATATAGGGTGTGTGGACAATTCATGCTGGCCAGGCCAGCCAGAGCAAGGCCCCATGCAGTGCAGTGTTTGGCATTATGGACTCTCGCTTAACTGGATTCAGGTCCAAGCTCTACCACTTACTTGCTGCTTAGCCTTGGGTAACTCACCCAATCTCTCTGTGCCTCTTTCTACTTTGGGTTAAGTTGGTCTGAAATTGTTGAAGCAGTTTGTTGCGAGGCTAAAGGCATAGAGTAGAAAAAAACATAGGACTCATTCAATGTAATTTTTCGATTATTCCTCTGATCATAGGAAGTTCTAGGAAGTGGATTATGTGAAACTTCTGCAGCCCCCAGTAAATCACATAGTCCCCTTTAGGGCTGAAGGAACTGGAGAAAGCCCCAGACAAAAGCCCCAGACTAGCAGAGATGCCCACCTGAATGCTGTGGGGAGAGAGGGCAGAACCAGCCTCTTAGTTCTCAGGGGCGCCAGGGAAAGGGGACGCAGGTGGGGTAGGGGACAGATGCTGGATGGCCTTCTAAAACCAGAGGGTTAGAGAAGCCTGAGAGTCAGTGAGGACCCAGGGCCCCTGGTCAAGCCTTTCCTCTGGTCCCCATGGACACCTCCAAGCTAGACCTGTAGCAGAGGGGCAGCAACGAGGAGGCAAACCTGCAGGAGCATCACACCCCTTGCTGACCAGCCCCAGGCGCTGCCTGAGTCCTTCTGGGACCAGTCCCGTGAGAAAACCCAGGATGGAGGTAGCCAGTTCTGCCAGTTCCCATGCGGCAGGCGTCAGCAGGTGCCATATAAAGTCGCACAAGCAAGAATCACACTTTCAGGTGCCAGCACGTGTCGGCCTGGGACTCCTCATGGGACAGCAGAGACCTCAGTGTAAATCCACTGGCTGCTTCCTCCAGGAACCTGCACCCCCACCATGGCCCAAGGAGACCATGACGCTCTGAGCAAGGCCAGCTGGACCAAGTGACCACTGCAGAGGGGTCTGCCATAGCTCTCAGAGCAGACACGCCGGCTCCACACATGTTTCTGGTACCCCCTCAGCTCACTGGCTTTCCCAAGCCTTTTCCATCCCCGACATCTCAGAAACTGAGGCTTTCACAGATGTTAGGCTGATGATCAGCAGGTGTTTTCCCTGCTTTCTTACTAGTGGTCATCAGTGTCACAGGGAAATGCTCTATGTCCACAATAAGGCAGGAATATGGGAAGCCTAGAGACTGCCCCAGAAAAACCCTGCTGGAGGAGGGGGCTGATGGGCAGGATCAGTGGGCATCATGCGCTGACCCGTGGGCCAGTCCAGCTCTGTCCCTAGGGCATGACCCTAGGGCAGTCAGGTGGCTTTCTCTGCCCTTGAAAAGTGGGTGGGTGTGGTAAGTTGAATTCTGTATGCTGACAACAGACCTACTCTCAGTCTTGACATCTGTCCCTGTGGGTGTGAACTTAATTGTAATTAGAGCTATTCTTTTTGAAGATGTTATTTTTAAGATAAGCCCAACTGAATCAGGGTGGGTCTTAATCCATTGACCTGGAGGCCACATAAAGAGAAGAAACCAGAAGCTAAAGTCACAGAAAGAAGAAGCAGAAGTCAGCAGAGACCGAGAGAGCAGATGCAAGGAAAGATGCTTGCCACGTGACAGAGGTGGCCGTGCAAGTCAAGGACACCAAGGAGTGAGGCAAGCCAGCGCCAAAACCTTGCAGACTCTGGGGAGAAAGCCTGGTCTTCTCCATGCCCTGCTTTTGAACCTCTCGCCTCTGACCAAAGAGCCAGAGAATTTCCATTGAAGCCGTGGTGTGGTATTTGTCGTAGCAGCCTGGAAAACTAAGATTGGGGAGCCTAACCCAGAGTTTCCAGTCCTGCCTACACTCATTTAATGTGCCTGTTTAAATCACGGGAGGGAAATACCTGAACCTATTGAACCGTAGTCCAATAACCTTGATTCTTGAAGATGATTGAATAACTATTAGTTCTTCTAAGGTGTGACCGTGTGAATGTAAAAACCTTGTGACTGACACCCCCTTTACACAGTGTGCGAACAGGCGTGTGAAGAAAAATAAAAAGACAGAAAACTAAACAAATAAGAGTGGGGTTATGGGATGTTTTGGACATTCTTTTTTACTTTTATTTTTATTTTTGGATCAATGAAAATGTTCAAAAATCAGTTGTGATGATGAATGCATAGCTATATGATACTGTGAACTGCTGATTGTACAATTTGGATGATTTTATGGTATATGAATATGTATCTCAATAAAATTACATTTAATAAAAAATAAATAAATCATGGGAGGAACATTTTAAACATACCAATGCCTAACCTGGGGAAGGAGCCCAGAGAAGGGCATTTTTAGACTCCCCAAGTGTGCCTCTTTAATGGGGGTCTCAGCCTGCAGACCTGAACCCACTGAGCCACGGTTTCATCACTAAAGAAGAACAACCTGAAGGACATGCTCCTGATGTGAGGCAAGAGATTTGCACCAATCACAGTGCTGTGTAAGAAAGATCCTTGCTGAATCAGAACTGGATCCAAGTGGCCTCCCGATCTCACCACCAACACAGAGGACACGTGGGGGACAGGAGAACCAGGCAAGGGTGCCACAAGAGGGCAATCAGCGAAATCCAACATGGGGGCTTTCTATGGGATGAGAGACCCAGTTTTTTCAACCAATCCAGCAATAATGGGTGGAGAAGAGGACTCTCCTAGGATAAATGAAACAGGTGAGCCATAACCAAAATGCAATATAGGGACTTCCTTTGAAGGCTGATCCAAACAGAAGAACAGAAAAAATCATTGTTGAGACAATTAGTGTAGTTTGAATATTGGCTGGGTATTAAATGACATTTAGTAGTTATGTTAATTCTCTTAATTCTTTTGCTGTATTAAAAAAAATGATGAGTGTTTAAAATCACAACACTTTGTTCTGCACTCTGAGCTAGACTCAACTGGGTATTTCTTGTATTGACTGTGGTGCCAGCTGGGGGTTTTCTGTCCTTTCCAGGAGGATACTATCTTTCTCTGCCTCGCTCATTGTCCCTTGAATTTACAACTGTACCTAGGTCTTTGGAGCCTTTTCCTCACTCCCAGGACCAGGTATCCTCAGGATTGGGGGCTGGGGAATGGGTGCTCATTGATTCCCCATCTGGCCCAGACCTGTTCCCATCCACCTCTCCTCCTGAAAACAGGAGTCTCCTCTCCTTCCAGCCAATCCCAGACCCCCTGATAAACCCCAAGGACAGTCACTGACCACATCTTGGGGTCAGTGGGATGAGGCCGGGCTCATATGCAACTGGTGTTGGACTGTGTTTCTAGAAACCAAGAGCACACCACCACCCTAAGAGGGGCTCTGAGACCCGCATAACCATCCCAGATTCTAAGCATGCCCCATTAAGCTCCTAAGAAAATCTCGCCTTTGGGGGTTGTTTTTGCATCCCTCTCTCCTGAAGGCCAAAGACGCCTTGTTCTGGGAAGGATCTCAAGTCACTTTCCTGAGAGAAGGGGTTTCTCCATGCAGCAGCCTCAAGGATTCAACAAGATGGAGAACAGCCAGTGAGGGCAGGGGGGACTCCATCTCATCTCAGCTGACACGGGGAACCCCCAAAGCCTGGACCTGTGGTGAAGTCTACAAAAACAGGCTGTGTCCTCAACCCCTGTCCCCAGCCCAGCCAGGGAGCCACATACATGCATACATACATACACACACACATGCAAACACACACACATACACAAATACAGCCTGGTCGGGAGAGGCTGGAGAGGGAGCAGAAGTCAAGAAGCAGCAGCCAGCTGTCAGGAGCCAGGTGGAATGACAATGCAGGGTGGTCCCCAGGCCAATGTGGGGAGCGGTCAACGGTGGGTAGGACAACGTGTCCTTGGAGAAGGAGGACTCGAAAGGCAGCTCACAGCAGTGGCCAGGTGTGATGTTCTGGAGGAACACTGGTTAAGACCAGGCTGTCTAGGGTTTGACTCTTAGCTCTACCACTTAGTAGCTGAGTGACCTTGTGTGGTGTTTCATCTCTGTGCCTGGATGTCTTTATATGCAAAATAATACTATTTGCCTCTTGAAATTGCCAGATTTAAATATCTGCGCACAAACAAGCATAGTTTCTAGCACAAGGGAAGCATTCAACACAAGTGAGCCATCCCCAGTGTTTTAGAGCAATGGGGCAGAGAAGTTTAACCCAGGAGTTCCCCTATTGACACCCTGCAAACTGTCTCTTGTCTGCCTGCAAGCCCTCCATTAAGGATCCCGGAAGAGGCTGGACCCCTAAGAAGGTGGGGCTGGCCTTTCCTGGTAGCCTTTGATAAAGGTTAAAGGGGCTGGAGAAAGACCAGGTGAGGATCCCCACAGCTGGGTTGGGGAGTCCAGGAAGTAGTAAAGAAGAGGATGGGGAGGGTCAGGGTGAAGCTGCCCTGGTGTGCCGACTTCTCCGGGGAGGACCAAGTGGGAGAAATGGGTGGAGGACCAGTGGTCCTGAGCACAACCTGGAGCCAAGACAGAGGCTACCTCCCAGGCTCAGACCACATGCTGTTTGCTTTCCAAGCTCTGTGGAAGAGACTGTGCATCTCCAAGAGACTGTGGGCTCTCTCCTCACCTGGAAAGCTGGAGAGAATAAGAGCCCACCCCCTAACTGTGATGTTATGTATTCTGTAGGTTTGTCTGCAGTTCAGGCTTAGTGATAGATTCTCTGCTCAAAAGGAAAGTCAGTCAGTGGGTGATCCTCTGCTCTCTTTCTTTTAATTTTTATTGATAAAACAACGTACAAGCACATGCATTCTTAACATACAAACAGTCCATACATGGTGTAGAACCAATGGCTCACAATGAATCACATAGTTGTATTTTCATCACCATGATCATTCTTTAGAACATTTGCGTCACTCCAGAAAAAAGAAACAAAAAGAAAAAAACTCAGACATACCATGCCCTTTACCCCTTCCTCTCATTGACCACTAGTATTTCCATCTACCCAATATGTATTTTTTTATTTTGACATTTGTTCCCCCATCATGTATTTATTTATTTTTATTCCATATATTTTACTCATCTGTCCATTGTATAGATAAAAGGGGCATCAGACACAAGATTTTCACAATCACACAGTCACATTATGAAAACTATATCATTATACAATCATCTTCAAGAAACATGACACTTCCCTGTAGCCTCTTTAATACACCTCAAACTAAAAAGGGAGTACCTATAAAATGCATAATAACCTCCAGGATACCCTCTCAACTCTGTTTGAAATCTCTTAGCCACTGACACTTTATTTTGTCTCATTTCTCTCTTCCCCCTTTTGGTGGAGAAGGTTTTCTCAATCCCTTGATGCTGAGTCCCAGCTCATTCTAGGATTTTTGTCCCATATTGCCACTCTGGGAGTCATGTCCCACATAGAGAGGGGGAGGGCAGTGAGTTTGCTTGTCATGTTGGCTGAGAGAGATAGGCCACATCTGAGTCACAAAAGAGGTTCTCTGGGGGTGACTCTTAGACCTAATTTTAAGTAAGCTTAGTTCATCCTTTGCTGCTCTTCATGGAGCCAAGTATGGGAAGGGCCAGTCTATAGCATGCCAGCATCACAGGGGACTTGGGGACCCAGATGCAGAAGAGGAGTGCCTGAGCCAGTGTCAGCTCCAAAGATAGAGGGCATACCAAGTGGGGAACAAAGAGAAGGCAGAGTGTATGCTAGGTGGGGACTGGGGTAAAGGTGGAGGACAACCAGGTAGGGACTATGGGGCAAGTCAGAGGGTGCACCAAGTGGGGACCAATAGAAGACAGGGGGCATACCAGGTGGGGCCCGGGGAAAGGCAGAGGATATGCCAAGTGGGCACCTGGAGAAGGCAAAGAATATGCCAAGTGGGGACTGGGGGAAGACAGAGGATATGCCAGGTGGGGACTGGGGGAAGGCAGAGAATATGCCAGCTGGGGACTGGTGGCAGGGAATATGCCAAGTGGCAGGGAATATGCCAGGTGGGGACTGGCAGAAGGCAGAGGGTGCACCAAGTGGGGGCCAATGGAAAGTAGAGGGAGAACCAGGTGGGGACAGCGGTTGCGCCATCTCTGTGGCCATCTCTGCCCTACCAAAAGCAACCACAAGAGACAGGTGCAACACCCCCATTTTAACATGCGTCTCAACAGCTCAGGCCCTTGTCCATGGCTACACAGCCAGAAATCAGCAGCGTTCAAGGCCACAGCCAGTCTTGTCCAGGCTCTTGCCCTGCTGCAGTGGTTCTCGCAGTGTACCAGGCCTGTAAGTAAGGCCCAGTGATCTGCAGTTTAACAAACCTCCTTGGCTAATTCTTATGCGGTTCAAGAGCCAGCGTGCTATAGTTCGCTAGCAATGGGCCCACAGCCAGAGCCAGGGAAACCCAAGAACAAGGCAGATATGAACCCCAGGAAATGTCCAAGGCTGGAGGTTCTAAAGTCTGGGAGTGTTCCTAGGTGCCTGGGGCCAAATGCCAAGCTTGGAGGTGAAAGGTGGGAGGGAAGGAAGGAATGGGATGAGCAGTCTTTTAAGGGGTCTTAGGCCAGTGGCAGGGATAGAACTGGGGGGATGAGCCATTTACATCCAGCTCAACCAAGAACCCATCTGGGGTCCGTGGTTTCTGAGATGCAGCCCTGACAGCTGGACCTCCTCCCATCTGAGAAATAGTGGAGGCGGCTACAGGGTATACCACGGCCAAACATGCAGAAGTTGCTTAACCATCTCGGGCCCTGCGTCTTCTGACCCCTGTCCATCGAGTCTGGGAGGGGTCACAGTTGAGTTTCCAACTGAGTCTCACATGGTGGTCGCATGTTGGGGCTGAGGCTTACAGAAAGAGCTCCCCATCCTCCCTAGTCAGGGCCTTGAGACTGCACCCCAGTCCCAGACACAGCCAAGGGAACAGCCACGCGGCATGATTGAAAGCCAAACCAAGCACAGCTTTCACAAATACATTCCCAAAAGTACTGCAGTTCAGCCTGCTCCTGGACAGCCTGGTGTATGGGACTCTAGGACCTGGGCACAGAGAGAAGGCACAATCCACAGGCTGCTTGGTTGCTGACAGGGTCCAGTCTCCTTTCTCCAGAAGAGCCCTAGAGATGTAATGTCAACATCTGCCACTTAGCCAGGCATGTGCTGGGCTAAGAACATTGGGGTGAATGAGATTCAATCACAGCCCTAAGGAGCTCCCAGTTCTGAAATAGAGACACACAAGGGAATCAACCTTCTCACTGTGGTCCTTGTCAACCACAAAACAGCACTTGGACTCTGATGACAATTTATCATGAGCCCATGCGCTGTGCCCTACACCCCTTCCTTGGAGCTCCAGTGATGGGGTGCCATACCCCAGTGGCATGGGTGGCCTCATCTGGCTCTGTTCCAGGCCCCATTTTCCCTTCTGTGAAATGTGGGGGACTCAGGCTGGTGGTCCTGAAGATCAGGGTCCAGTGTCTGCTAGCTCAGCTCAGATCCCCTCCCCTTGGTGCCCCAGACCCTCTCTGCAGGCAATGTAACACAGCTTGGTAACTGGAAAAGCACCCCCTCTTGAAGCACATGCCCTAACGGAGAGCTTCTGATAATCAGCAAACATTCAATGGCACATGTTATTCTTTCCATGGCAGAATTAAAAACAAATAATCAAGTTGTCTCTTATCTTGTGGGGCTGGCCTCTTCTCTCCTCCCTCATCAAGGCTTCCTCTGGCTAATTAATTGTCATTTCATATTTCATCATGTTGTCACATGACATGAAACATGTCATGGGATGTGCCATCTCATGCCCACCATTTGCCAGCTGTTGCAAGGCTGCCACACCTGAGTCAGAAGGGCCATTACCAGCACCTGACACCTTACCCTCCAACAAAGGGGCACAGCTCAGAGAGGGACCCATTTGGGGCCAGTCTGGAAACCTCAGGGAACAGGAGGTTCTTGGGCCCTAGGCCAAGGGGAGAGCCATGGCCCAGACTGAGGGAGCAGAAGCCAAACCTCCCAAAGGAGCAGGGCTTCACTTTGGCTCACAGCAAGCTCATGGCCTGAGGAAGAGCTCTTGGAGGGGAATCAGGAAAGAAGATGGCACAATAGGACAGAGGGGCAGGTAAAGGGAAGGCAGGTACTGGCTCCAGGCAGGTCTCAAGGCTGGTATCTCCAGACAGATGTGCTCTTCAGGACCCCATCCCAAAGTCTTCTAAATCCTGTGGTGCAGAGCCCTAAGGTCCCAGCCTTCCATTTCTTGGAAAACTTCCCAGCAGCTCCTCCAAGAGAAAGAAGCCTGCTCGTCACCCCCACACCTCCAACTCAGTAGTCTCCCCTGGGTCAGCGCAGCTTCTTGCCCTGCCTGCAGGATAAGGAAATCAGCTCTGTCCTGGGCTCAGCTCATGGTGGGGCGAGAGTGGGGAAAGCCCCAAGAGAGAAGACACAATCTGAGCCCCATCATCCATTTTTATCCCAGGATGGGGCTGGGCACTTTGGGAGGAATGAGTAGTTGTTGGAGCCCTCTCTCCTGGACAACCCTGTGACAAGCCCTTGCCAGGTATGCGGCTCGTGTATTTCCAATAGCAACTTCACCAAAAGGCAGAAATTAAAAGCAGAGATCCTGAGTCCAAAGTGATGAAGCAGTTTGCTCAAAGTCCCAAAGAACCAGCTTAGGATGACCCTTCAGACCTTATCTTTTCCATCATACCTGGTTCAGGAGGGGCCTTCAACAAGAGCTACTTGTCCTGAGGATGGAGGGAAGAAAGGACCATGTCACCATTGGTGACTCATTGATGGTTAGAGTCTTAATGGTTAGAGTCTTAAGGGAGAAGTTGAGGAAGTAGGTAAAATGACTGTCCCTCCACTGTCCCCGTAAGTATGGGGCTGGGGTGGCTGGAAACTTCAGGGAGGCCATGAGAGGATCTGTGGTGAGATGGGGAGAGAGGCCAGCTGGAAGACATCAGTCGCAGAAAAGAAGCACCCAAGTTATTAGCTGAAACAAGAGCTGGGAGCATAAGGAGATGCTGGTGGCTTCTGGGGGACAGGAGGACATCCCAGAAGATGAACCCAGGCTCCTCCATGAAGCCCAGAGGAGGTGTGGCACACACATGTGAGAGGTGAGCATCTCTCCAGAGGCCAGGATATGACTCCTGAAGGAGGAGGCCCTGGAAGTCAGCAGAGGCAGACAACTGGGACTGTTGATGAGAGAAAGGCTGTGGGGGAGTCAAAAGGACCCAAGGGGACAGATGTGAGCACAATTGTGCTGAAAAAGGGTTCAGGACGTAGAACAGAAATCAGACTTCTCAACTGTGAGTGGAAGCAGGAAGCAGGCTGGTGCAAGGGGAGAATTTCACTTTTGGAAAGGGGTTGATCATATCCCAAAGATCTACTTAACTTCCACTTGTCCCTCCGTTTCTTCAATGGTCCCCAAACACTCACTGTGTAGGGACAGTGCTGGCCACTGGGATGGACAAGAAACTTCCCTGCGTCAAGGAAGCCTGCGGTTTGGTGGGAAGGATGGCTGGACTGTCCATTAGGAGAAAGGCAAAGTTCCAGCAAGGGCATGCGTGGGGGTGGTGTAGCCAGCCCAGCAAGCATCCGATGTCAGGTTCCGCAAGGAGAGCTATTTAATGTGCTATTTAATGGAGCCTTTCCAACGAATCTACTTGGGAAGGGTCATTATTTTCATTTTTAAGTCAAGAAAACTGTGGCTCAGAGAAGTTAAGTACTGCATACAAAACACAGGAAATTTTTGGAGGTTGAGATTTTGGATCTGAGACAGCTCAAAATACTCTCTTGTCTTGGTCCACAACAGTTTTCCCAGCAATCCTTGGAAAAATGAGAAAAAAAAGAAAAAATGTCTGCAGTTTAATCTGTGCTGTTAACATAAAGATGGTTCTTTATTCTGAGATATTATTTTCTTTCCTTCTGCATCAAAATGTCCTTTCTTTTGAGGAAGGATTAGCAATATTTAGCAATAGTTGAATTAAGTATTTTAAAGGTTCTAATTGGGCAAAATTCACAGTAGAGAATCCTTTCAATCTATGTATTTAAAAAATCTTATTGTCCCCCGCAAAACAAAACAAAGTAAAGTCTGGCACCTTGCTGCCAGAATTTGCAATCACCTGTTTTGTGAAGGGGCTGGCTCCAGACTGTGGGGTATTTTGGTGGAGTAGCCGGGAAGAGAGCAGTTGTACAGGGCAAACCGCAGTCCCAGCAGACAGTGCTGTGCTGGGGAGAGGGCAGCCAGCAAGGGCTCAGAGGCCTCGTAGAAGGAGGAGCAGGTTGCTTCCGTGAACCTCCCCACATTTCCTCCACCTAACAGTGTTTAGCATGGCACAGCATCCTGCATGACACAACTGAACAGAACTTGACTGCCCCAATGAACTTGCTCACCCCTTTGGTAGTGCACTTAACCTCTGGCCCGTCGGTGTCAATGATGTCTAAAGGCAGAGCATCTGGGCTTGTGTACTTTATAGCATTTCTACACCCAGCCTGTGACCCTGGGGTCACTGCTCATACAGACACCCTGCCAACCCATTACCAGGTTGTCATCTCCTGTTTCACCTCCTGGGATATTCAGAACTCGATCCTTCATAAACTCGGGGGACTCTGCAGCACCAGAACCCAAAGCATCTGATAAATCTCATGCACACACACACAAACATACACACAGAGTCTGTTTCAGGCAAGCAGATGGCTCTTGTTGGCAGTGTGGTTCCTGGGCTGAGGACCAGTTGTGATAGCATGTGGGTCCTGGACATTTGGGGACCCCACAGGTCTTGAGGCTTCAAGTGGAGATCATAACACCTTCTCTAAAGGCAAAGATGACCAAGGTGGAGATGAATAATTAAAAAGAAAATTTTACGATTGAAAGCATATTTTCCTCTTTAATTTTAGTGATGGAAATATTTCCTCACCATCCCACCTTCTAGCATCCCATACACAATGGAACAATAACCTGGAGTCACCCTTTTGGATTTCAGTGAAGCTGAAATGGTCTCTTGATGTTTCCAGGGCCTTTGATCAAGCAGGTTTCCTTTCTTTGCCCTGCATCAGGAGCCAGGCCACCTGGAGGTAGAGCTGGGGACCTGGAGATACTTACTTGCAGTGAATGGAACTAATAGGCAATCCCCAAATTCTCATATGGAAGGAATGTAAGGTCCAAGACTGGTACAAATCTGAGAACTGTTGGGCAATGTGGGTAGGCATATAAATAAGGTATAATGGACAGAAAGCTGGGGGAGCCAAGGAAATAGGCAGAGAACCACCCCAAGGATACCCCAAGTTAGAGGGGTCTCCGCTGCAGCCAACATGCATATGTTGGGTGTATTCAAAGGAGTTGAACCAAAATAGGCTGGATGGATATCTTTTTTCTTTTTTCTGACCTCTCCCTTTTGGCCAGCCTTCAGCTTAAGTTCCCCATTGTCATTTGGATGGTCAGCCTGAGTGGAGCTCCCTACCCTACCCTCAATGATCACCACCATCTCTACACTTTTTATGAACCTGCTGTGAACAGGGAAAAACAGAAATGCAAACTTAAGACTCAATATAAAATGGAAAGTAATGGAGTTAAAATGAGAGCCTCAGGCCTTTATAAACCTCACATAAGTGAATTTTAGTATGCAGGATTTAGGAGAGCAGCTTTGCCTACCCCTCATTACTTTATATTTCCCTAGGTGGGGAATTTAGACAATATAAGAAACTTATTTTTCTCCTTTTCCCTTTCCAAACCCCAGGTATGACTACAGTAGATGAGTTGTCACTCAAACTGGGAGGAACAGTATTAAAATGTAATATTGAATTGTATTAAAATTCTCGATTCCGAAGGGGCAAAAAAATGTCTTGAGGCCAGACTAATCCCCAGTTCAGAGAATAATGTAAAATCGCATTCTCTGAGCAAAATGTTGTCTGCACCCAATGCATGGCACCTGTTCTGGACGGTAAATCACAGGTGGCCTTTCCAGGTTCATGGAGACACTTTCAGCAGGAGAGCCATTTGGCCTTCCAAACTCTCTCTGAGTTTCCCAACTGCCCTTAAGGATATAAGTCATTAGATCAGGGAAGAGAGAGATTTTTTTTTAATGAAGCTTTTTTTATTTTAAGAAACCTGTAGATTCACATGCCGCTGTAAGAAAGAATACAGAGAGATTGTGTGTCCTTTTTCCAGTCATTCCCATGATAGTATCTCCCAAAATTGTAATATAAATATCATAACAAGAATATTGACTTTAGTAAATCCACAGGTCTTATTCAGATTTCCCCAGCTTTCCTTGAACTCATTTGTGCATGTACATTTAGTTCTATAGCATTTCATCTCTGCGTAGGTTTGTGCTTCCACCACCAGACTCCATCATCCCAAGGATGCTTTTGAAACCACACCCCCACCCCCACCATCTCTCTCCAAGACACGGTTAGGGTTGTACTGGAGTCTTTGGGCCTCCAGTTTGCTCTGGGTGGTGAACTCTCAAGTACCCACTTCTTCATTCACTATCCTTTCACGAATCCTAGAGCCTCCCCAGCTTTTGGAGATGCCTTTGCTCCACATACAGCCCTTAAGAAGCAGTTGATTTCTTCAGAGGGTGCATTTTCCCCCACAGGCTCTGCTGTACCCCATAGCGGCTCTGCTCTCTGAGCTGAGAGCTTCTTATTGGTAAACCCATTGACACCACCCATGCCCTCTGCTCTATCAGAACATGAAGGACATTCTGAACTGTCACAAGTCATTTCCCGATTGTGATGTGAAAGTATAAATTCCTCTATGCCTCCTGTTGACCACTGTGGTAGGTAGAATTCTGTACCTCCAAAAGCACATCTTCTTAATCCTAACCCCATCCCTGTGGGTGTGAATTTATTGGTACGAGACCTTTGGAAGATGCTGTTCTTAGTCCAGGTGTGGCCGAACTGAATGAGGGTGGGTTTCCATCCAGATGACAGGAGGCCTTATAAAGAGAGAGCCACAGAAGCCAGGAGCTGTAAGGCAGCAGGAACCCCCAGGAGACAAGAGAAGACATCGCCCTGTGACCCAGGACTAAGCTAAAAGTCAAGGATTGCCAGCAGCCAGCACCAAAACACTGCAGTCTTCAGGGAGACAGCAGCCCTTGCTGATGCCCTGATTTTGGACTTCTAGTCTCAAAACCAGGAGCCAGTAAAATCCTGTTGCTTAAGCCAACCCATTGGGTGGTATTCATCATAGCTGTTGGAAAACTAAGACAGTCCCCATGGGATGTCTCTTCTGGCTACAGAGAAATATTGCTGTACAATCATTTCATACTTACCATAGATAATCTACTGAAGGATTGCCATAACCCATTGTGATGAAAATATTTATATTTGCTTTCTCCTTTCTTCCTCTATTGAAAACAGAGGTTGTTCTCCTCTTTTGATAGAAAGGTAAGGAATTTAGAAGTTAAGCAAATTGCCCAACATCAGAGTCTTAGTCTCTGCATCTTTAAAATGGGGATAATACTCCCAACCTCAGGGGTTTGATGGGATTCATCTTGCAATGAACATGGCCAGCAGGTGGCCAGCAGGAGGCACGTGCTCACACATGCAGCATTACTATATTTGGCATGGCCACTGCACTAGCCAGGGGTGCAGAGTGGAGCCAGGAGGCAGGAGCCCTGACTTCAATACCATTTCCCCTGTACCACACTGGTACCCACGGCTCTGGACCAGTGCTTCTTAAACAGAGTGGCTCTGAGCCCTAGGTGGCTTTGGGAACTTTATGGGGTGATTCTCCTGTGGTACATGGAAGAGTCCAATAAAATCACAGTTTCTGTTGCCAGGCACTTATCTAGGCAACACGCCTGCTTATTATTACTTTAGCCTGTAACCTTACTTGGTTTAACATGTGCTGCACACAGAGTACTTCTGCCCCACTTCACAGACACTGAATTTTTGGATACACTGGCCTTGCCAATCACAGGAAGAACTGCCTCCCTACCAAAGAATTACTCTTCTTTTGGGAAAGTCCCATCAAGACAACAATGCCCTTCAAAGTGTCAGAGTCACCTCCAGCCTCCAACACCTGGAAACCTCTGCATTTGTGGCTGACATGATCACAGTGACTCCATGTATCAGTTACAATTATGCAACCCTCATTTCAATATGTCAAACATGAGGGAAATCTGCAAAAAAATTATAGTCTCATTTCTCTTCAACCACTTTTATTCATCTTAACCAGGTGCAAACATCTGATTACTTCATTATGTTTTCTAATAAAGTCAAACCTGAACATTTCCATATGGTAATAACATAGCATTTTATTATAAATTGCTTTCCTTTTATTCCTCCCTTTTTACTATAGTTATTATAGTTAGGGCTTTAATGACTCTTTTTTTTACTATGTGTACAGGTAAGTCATCTAATTATAAATTTCACTTGGGGATAGTAAAGGGAATGTTGCAAAACTTTTCATAAAAAGTAGAGATACTGGGTCCAAGAGTGTTGCGAAGTGCTGCTCTCTATATATTACTTAATCCTTCCAACCCCCTGCCCACCCCACCCCACTGCCAGCTGCCTGCTTCCTTCAATAAAGAAAGGCTGGGATAAAATTGTGACAGAGGATACGCTAACTTGGTGATGGGGAGATAAAGTGAACAAGACACACATCAAATATTTAGTGATATTATAACTGCTGAGTCAGCGCGTGCCGCCGTACTTAACACAGATAGCTTGACAAGATCACGTTTCATCAGCCAGATGTCCCGGTGTCAGTTCTCAAGCAACAGGGACGCAGTTCAGCAAGATTTTTGGTTTCTTATTACAGCGGAATATTGAACCAGTCTCAGAAAGAATTGTCTAGGTTGACAAGTAAACTGGGTTTGCACATATGAGAGACAGAAAAAGGGTAAACTATCGTTTTGATTTTACAAGGAAATAAGAATATTCATCCAAATTAACCTCATTTTAAGGCAGTTACCTCCATATGCACAATTATTCCCTCTTGGCTGTCCAGTAGATAAACAAGGAAGAGAGGAATAATGGATGGCAGAACAAATGAACGACTGCAAGTTTACACAAATACTGCTGAGTCATTGATAGTAGGGTGAAACTTGCTGAGTGGAAGATGGGACCTGCTTCCAGGAGTCCCAGCCTTCTCAGGTTTACAGGGTCTGGAGAGGACCCACCTGGACCCTGGGTCTGAGTCCCAGCCCTTCTCATCTGTAAGGGTCTTCTCTTCTGCCATCACTCGCAATCTGAATCCCAGACCCCAGACCCCTTCATATGTCAACGCTTCATTGCCTTGGGGATATAGACATCATATAATTCAATAAGTATGTTTCGGGTGTCAGATATTTTACCAGCTGCTAGAGATAGACAGTGAGTAAAACGGACATGGGGTCTGCTCTCATGTAGCTCACACCCTGGTAGAAAACAGATATTAAAAGAACAGTCACTTACACCATTGGCAAATGTAATAGGACATGAGTGGTATAAAGCATGGAACAGTGGGGTAGGGGTAGGGTGGCGTCTAGAAACATTTCCTTGGGAAGCAATGCCTGATCTAAGAGTTGAAAGATGGACAGGAGTTAACTGAGAGAAGTGGAATGGGAGCGGGAAGTGGAAAGTGGTCTGAGGAGAAGCAGCAGAATGTGCAAAGGTCCTGTGGTGCTACAGTGTCACACTGAGTTTATCCTGCAGGCCAATGTGGCAGAAATGGGGGGTGGGTGGATACCACATGAGGCTGGGATACAGTGACGGGGAACACAAGGTAAAGCTGGATAGAGGTGCAGTCGGGGTAAGGCACACCTGGGCAGGTCTGTAGACCATGTGGGGACCTTGTGGTCAAAGCAAGATTTCGTGTTAAGAGTGATGGAATGTTATCTTGCAAAAAGGCTAAGTAGCAGGAGGTACAATGACTGTTTCACATTTTGAAGTGATCACTCTGGCTGCACACTGGAAAAAGATGAGTAAAGTACCAAACGGGAGGATGACAGATCAATTAGGAAACCATATCTAGAGTGGACTAGTGCTTGGAGCATATGAGTTTGGAGATGGAAAAGAGTAGATATGCTCAAGGGATATTTAGGAGGGAAAATAAGCAAGACTTCCAGTGTGATAAGCAAATTCTCACTAAGAGAGTAAGGACTGAATGGCTGCGACTTCTCAAGGCCCATGGGCTCTTAAAATCCAGGCAATGCCGCTCCTTATACAACACCACTGGGAGCCATCTAGCCTCTGACCAAGTGAACTCAAGAGGAGGCGGTATGTTACTGTTGTATGGAAAATTCTAAATGCAGGAACTATCTGTCTTCTTGTAAACTGGGCTCTCCCATCCTGTATTGTACACCTCTTGGGCTTCCTGTGGTGTTCAGCCATTGAGGATGATAGAACCTGCCATTCTCACCACAACCCACACACCACCTCCCAATCCCCCAGCAAGTCTGGTTGTGGAAAAAGCATGGACTTTGGGGTCTTCCTTGCAAGTGATTGACCTTGGAGGACCCCCTCGACTGTAAAATCAAAGGAGCAGCCAACAGACAATAGGATTAAAGGAGTCAGCCAGGATGAAAGGGCCCTACAAACCACAGCTCTTAGGAAGCAGGAATGTCTGCAGCATTTCCCCCGTGGTTCACACGGCATGAACGCTGGACCCTGGGTGTAAATCTTTTCACTCCTCAGTGAGCAGCTTTCCAGCTTCAGGAAGTCTCGTCTCAGGCTCTGTCCGAGCCTGAGGTGGCCCTGGTGAGCAGCGGCAGCCCTAGCAGGGGCCACGGAAGACAGCCGAAGCCGGGGCAGGGCCAGGAAAGTAGAGGGCAGTGTGTCCAGCCTGTATGGCAGACCTGGAGGCTGCAGGGTGGGCAGCAAGCAGACACTGGGTTGGCAAGCAAGAAGCCACTGTCCCAGCGGCCTTGACCTGCATCAGCCACTGTATGCCCAATAGGCAGACAGACTGTCAAAAAATTGAGAATAAGATGGACAAATGGGGACATTGGAGGCACCATTGAAAAACAGCAGAGGAGAGTATTGAGCATAGCGGAGCTGTATTAGCTCCTGTGGTTACCAAAACAAAGTACACCAAATGGCTTTAAACAATGACATTTATTCTTTCACCGTGCTGGGGCCCGAAAGTCTGAAATCAGGTGTCGGCAGCGCTGTGCTCCCTCCACGGAGTCTAAGGAGGACTCTTTCCCAGGCCTCTCTCCTCACATCTGGTGGCTATCAGCAATCCTTGGCATTCCTTGGCTGGTATCTTCATCACCCTCATGTCTGGTTGTCTTCAAAGGAGAGAGAAGCTCTCTGTCCAAATCCCCCTCTCTTCATAAGCCCCACCTCCACCTCTGTCATTGTGACCCACCCTAAGCCAGTATGACTCAGTTTACCTAACCACACCTGCAAAGATCCTCTTTCCAAATAAGGTCACACACCTTATTTGGACATAAATTTTAAGGGAATATGATTCATCCTAGCACAGGAGCCAAAACCAGAGCCTTGCAAACCTCAACACACAGGCCACCCCCAAATCTTGCAGGTAAGTGAAGCAGAGGGGAGCAGGGGAGCCATCTATTTTGAATTGAGATCCTGAGCCAATAGGAGGAACAAAGGAGGTCTGCAGTGAGTGTGCCTTCTCAGGGTCTCCTCTCCCCACCCGGCCTCCTGCCGTTTTACTGCCTGGGCCTCTCCCTGGGGTCCTCAAGCACCAGAGTGAGGGGCTACCTGCCCCAGCAGCCAGCAACTTGGTCTTGGGCAACACGTACAAGGGGCATTAGATTGGGTAGGGGGTCGCCCCTGCTGGCAGCTGCCTGGGAGGTTGGCAGGAGAGAGCCACGTCCAGAGGAGACACAGAGGGCTGACTAGCAGGGCAGTTCTTTAACTCCAGGAGCAGCAGAGTCCCATCTGTCCACACTCGCAAGAGCCTTCCAGGATCCCCCCATGATCAGAGACAGGGTCCCCCCGTGATCAGAGGCAGGGTCCCCAGGTCATGCAAAGTGGCTCCTCCATGCAACTCCAGCCATTTTCACCTCCTTCTCCCACAGGCCTGTAAGACAGGGGTGGTTGGTCCAAGTACAAATGGTGGAGGGGACCCCAGGCCCACCTGCTCTCTTCCTGCCCAAGCAGGGGCAGGGCCCTTCCACTTTACTGTTTGGCTGAAAACAGGGGCGGTATATCCCCAACTGAGCACACGCCTCCCAGCCTCCGTGGGTCAGTTCCTGGGTGGGTGCAGTGTGCGTGTGCATGGAGCTGGGGGCTTGGGGAGGTGCCCGGCCAGCCCTGCATCCTCACATCTTCCAACACCCTGCCTCTCAGGGTTGCTTGGAGCTGGCATCCTTTCCCACATCTGTGTGACTATTGATCCTGCTTAAGCTATTTGCCAGGATTTGGGACGTGAAAAACCCCTCCCCAAAATGCCTCCTTCTTCAGATGAGTCAGAACGGAGAGCAGAGAATCTCTGCCTCCTTGCCCCCTCCCGCCAGGGCTAAGCCTTGTCTGTTAGCCAGTGCTATAGGGGAAGCTGCATCACGCAGCAGCTCCGGGTTGCTCAGACAGTCTCCAGGGCAATCTCTGTCCTACCCCTGCCGCCTGCCTGCCTGGCAGGTGTGTGACCATGTGGGGTTCTGCCTCAGGGGGCGCGCCTGCTGTTTTGCACACACACACACACACACACACAGACACACACACACAGGCCCAAGGCACAGGTGGTAGGTAGTAAGGGGAGGGATAAAATATTCTAAACATAGAAAAGGTTATCAGTAATAAGAGCACAGCAGTTCCGCCCCCAGGGCCGCTTCATCACTTTCTAGCTGTATGACCTTGGGCCATTTAATTAACGACTCCAAGCCCCCATGCCTGATGTCTGAAATTGAGATAATGACAGTACCTCCCTCAAGGGCCTGTCTAGAGGATGAAATGATGGTCCCCACCCAATACCTGGCAAGTCCATGGTGCTCGATAAACATTACTTGTTTATTAGCAGCACAGTGCCCTGCTAGGGGAGAGCATGGCAGTCCTCATTGTAGAGACCGGGAAATGAAGCTCAGAGAAGGGGGGACACCAGGTAGACCGTGGCAGACCCAGGGTCCATGAGGTCTGTGCTGAGACTTGTAGACTGGCCGGCCGGATGGCTGGGCCCCCAGAGGCACCCTCAGGTAGTGAGCACATTGAAGTCTCATGAAGCCTATGCCCAGGGCACACAGAGCAGGGCTTTCACCAGCCCCTCCCTCTCTGGGGCTCCGAAATAGACACAGGGACACATCGGGAGACGTGGTCACACTGTGGACCCCACCTTCATGCCCAACTGAGTTTGGGTGGCTCCAGGGCCTTAGTTGGGAACATCAGGTGCTCACCCCCTCTCCTAGCACCCTCTCTCTCAGAGCCTCCAGGAGAAAGTCCTTCCTCACCTTCCCACCAAAAACAGCTGCACTGCACTGCCCACGGCCCAAGGATTTCATCTTTTCGACACTCGCAAACAAGGCGAAAATGGCCCAGCTCATGCTTGTCATGTGCCAGATAGTCTTTAAAGTGCCAGATTCACCAGTTGGTAACATTTTACCCTTTTGGCTTTGTAATTTTCTCCCTTTCCTCCTCTTTTGCCATCTCTCTCTCTCCTCTCTCTCTCTCTCTCTCCTCTCTCTCTCTCTCTCTCTCTCTCTCTCTCTCTCTCTCTCTCTCTCTCTCTCTCTCTCTCTCTCTCTCTCTCTCTCTCTCTCTCCTTCTCTTTCTCTTCCACTTGAGAGTATATTGTTGACATCATGTCTCTTTACCCTTAAATACTCCAGCATTAACTTATCTATTCACAATACAATTCTCAGAATTAGGAAATTCAACATTGATAAAATGCCTTATCTATACTACTAACTGTACTAAATTCCCACCTTCTTGACTACCATTTTCCTTCTTCCTGTCCTTGGGCTTTCTTTAGTCTGGAATGATTCCTCAGCCTTTCTTTGTCACTTATCATACTGATTTTTTTTAACAGTACAGAGTTTTTGTCGTGGCTGTTTTAGAGAATTCCCCTCCATGTGGGTTTGTCAGATGTTTCCTCATGATTAGATTCAGATAATGCATTTTTGCAGGAATAACCCAGAAATGATGACATGTCCTCAGGATATCATACCTGAAGGTCCAAGGTGTTTGTCTGTCCCATTCCCGGAGATGTTAGCTTTAAGGTGGTATCTACCATATTTCTCCACAATAAAGTCACTACATTTTTTCCCTATGTATTGAGTAAGTAATTTCTGGGGAGATGCTTTGAAAATATGTAAGTGGCCTGTCCTCATCAAAACTTCACACATTCGTTTTCGCATCCGTTGACAAGTCTTACCCAAATCAAATGGCACTTAGGTGTCTGGTAAAAGGTGGCTTTCTAATGCTATCATTCCTTTTATGTTTATTGATTGATTTCCTACCATAGTTGATTTTTTCTTTCTTATATGTTCATTTATTATCAGTATGAATTCTTATCTTTCTCAGTGTGCTTGACATGATCCTATCATTCTTTAAACACTTCTTCTCATAAGCTATTCCAGGCTCATCTTGCACTTTCCCTGTCCTAGCCTTGAATCTCCATTTCTCCAAGGAGCACTATTTTCTTTTAGTGGAGAGTGGCATTTAGAAACCCAGACTTGGGCACCAGAGGAGCTCATTGCCACTGGGTCTCAGAGCTGGATATAGGCTGTCCTTCTACCTGCCATGCCATCCTGCTGTGCTGGCTGCAGGGTACCTGTCCAGGTCTCCTCTTCATGGGGATATCTGGACGGTCCATAGCCCATCTGTGGCATGACCACCATGTGTGTTTCTCATCCTGCTTTGCATTTTGTGTCCTACTCCTGGCTTGTTTTTCCTGACCCTTAACTATCTTCTTTGCCCCTCTTCTAACCAGCTCCTCTGTTATCTTAACCAACCAATCACTCCATTCCCAAACAGAGTCAAAGCTTTGCCTGTGAGCTCCTGTTGGCCTTGGTGTGGCCAAGGAAGAGGTCATTAAAAGGTATTAAGTCATGAAAAGGACAAATTCCCACTTCCCAGAAAGACCAAGGGAGCACATGTGACCAAGGAGAAAGAATAAATAAATATATGAGTGAATGCTCACTGCAATTCCATAGTAGGAGAGGCAGCCTTCCATTGAAGGAGTTTCAGACTGAAATCTCTTGGAGAATTAGTGCTTTGACTGGAGGGAGGTATATCTGTCTGTCTGTCTCTTTGTCTGTCTGGTACAGTAGTTAAGTTACTTAAAAGACCATCTGACTTGATAAGCATCCATTGATAGGAATCAGAATTATAAATCTTATCCTTTCAATAGAATTAAAAATTTAGGTACTCAGATACCCTGCTCACCTTTCAGATATGGAACGATCATCACAGAAGATTTGATTGAGCAGTACTACACTGAGTTGAAGAGCTCAGACTGCTGGGGGGCAAAATGCAGAGGACCACCTCATGGGCCTGGGGGCAGAGATCACGCTCCATGGGTCAGGAGTGGGTTTTCCTTGGTGCATGGAGGAGTACAGCTTCTGTAATGAGCATGGACCTGAGACCAAGAGCAGCAGAAACCTCCAGAAGGGAATAAGATTCCAGATTACCTGGTCAGGTAAAACCTCGCCCTGCCCTCTACTACTATTATAAAAATAGTAATATTTGTCCCACACAGGAAAGCTGATTGTAAAGACTATTGGGAGGGCCAGTCTGTGGTGTGCATCTCAAGAAAGAAATGATACAGAGAGAGCCGTACAGAGTGGACAGAGAATGCAACCACACACTAAACTCAGCCCCAGCGAGTCCGTGGAGAGCCAAGGGGAGGGTGGGACTCCCCTTCACAAGGATGGGGCTTCAGCCAATGTCATTTGCTTACCAGTGGGGGGAGGGTACCTGGGGCATTTTTCTTACAGTATCCTTTCCTTCACCTCCTGACTCATGGCATCATAGTTGCCTCACATCTCTCTTCCTTCGTGCTGGGTTTTTCTTCTGAGCACCTACCACCATCTGACTTTGTACAGATTTTACTTGTTTGTTTTGTTTATCATGTCTTTTTCATGGAATGCAGTCCCATGCAGGCAGGGATTTCCCACTGCTTTGTCCACTTCTATAGTCCTGGTCTCTAGAGCAGTGCCTGACATGTGGCAGCTTGCATCCAATAAAAGTGTGCTGGATGACCAATGCATTAGTCCTGATGCATTGTAAGCCTCCAGTCAATCTCTTCTGGAACCAGGTGCATATAAGTGAATACATGCTCTTTGAGGACAAAATATAAATATTGCCCGTGTCTTATTCCAACAAGTCAAAACTAAACATAAGCCCTCAAATGAACCATTTTCTCTCCCCACCTCCCTGGTACCCTCAATATGCATATTTATGCACAGCATATACACACAAACACAGGCAACCACAAACAATGCACACACAAACCCACTCAACTATAAACATGCAAGCACACAAACATAAATATACACACAAACACATGCACACAAATACCCACACAAGTACAGCAAACACACGTACATACATCCTGAACTTTTTCTGTGCCATTCACTCCTTGCAGGATGCCTATTCCTCCCTAGACTTTCCAGCAGATTCCCACCTCCCCTTTACCTCCAAATTCAGATGTTGTTTCCTTTATAAAGTGAAGACTCCCTTAGGACAAATCTAGGCCTTTCTGGGGCTCTGTGACTCCCTGGGCCCCTGTCCTTACAGCCATTTGGTCCCTTTGAATTCCAAGTAGATAGATCTGGTTTTGGTTTGCGAAAGCTCTCAGAATGCAATATACCAGAAATGGGTTGGCTTTTATAAAAGGATTTATTGTTACAAATTTGCAGTTCTAAGGCCATTAAGCCACCAATAAGATGATACCTGGACTCTGAAAGAAGGCCACTGGTATCTAGAAAACCTCTGTCAGCTGAGAAGGCATGCGGCTGGCATCTGCTGGTCCTTGCTCCCAGTTCATTGCCCTCAGCTTCCAATTCCAGTGGCTTTCCCTCTGTAGCCTGCAGGTCTTCTCTTAGTGTCTCCAGGGCATTTCTCTCTCTAAGCATCTGTGGGTCTTTTCATAGCTTCTCTGGGGCAAACTTTGGATTTCATATCTTAGTTTTCCTTGGCTCTTTCCAGGTTTTGGCTCTTTCACCTTCTTTGAGTTCTTGTTTGACATCCCCTGGGGCCTATCTGGCTCCAAGTGTCTATACTTTTGTTATCGTAAGCATAGCTCTTTCCAAGAAGGGCCAACCTGACCAGGCGCTACAAAAGACAAACATGTCTCTCAGTGTGAAGGTGATTTATTGCAAGTGCACTTTGCAAGAAACTGGAGGAATCTTCCCCAAACCAGTTCAACATGGGGATGAGGGTTAGGGTTTTCATAGACAAAGGAAAATGGATAGGGGTCAAAAACTAAGTAATATCCACATGCTTCATTCTTGTCAGGTTAGTGGTGACATTAGATCATTGTGAGGAGGGCACAAGCAATTTCTCAATCCTGTGTTGTCTCAAGCACGTCTTATTCTAGCTGCAGTGATTACTTTTAGATATTTATATCTAAGCTCTTACATGCAGGGTCTTGACGACTTTTTCCAAATTTTATCTATTGAGGAGGGAATCACTGATTCACTGGCCACAGATTGTTCTTGAAACTATTCTGCTACCTTATTTCTGTAAGCAGAACTGAGAAGGTCTGGATAATGTCCTGGGAACTAGATACAAAGAGTAGATTGCTAAGCTCGGCTAGGGCAAGCATATTTTTCAGCTAAAAACTGCCCCCTTGTATTTTCACTCTTATTCTTGTGAGCATTCCCCTTATAAGGAAAATTGGCAAAGGTCTCATTCTTCTGTGGTTATTTCCTGCTGATCATGGGCAAAGAAAACTTTCATTTCATTTTGGAAGATGTTTTAGAAATAAACTTACAAAAATAATATAGACAACAACAAGACAAACACATGGAAAGCAAAATAGTTCTTTAGAAAGCTATTCCCTATTTCATAGGCAAGTTCATCAACTACTCAGAAAATTAGTCAAGTCTGCTAAGATTTTTAACATATTTAATATCACTTTGCATACGATTTAGTATAGAGGAGATATTATCATTTTTATAGGTACATACCTTAATGTACAAGTTCTTCAATGAACTGCAGTGGGTATTAGGTTTACAATACTGCATGTTGTCTCCCTAGGCCTTAGTACCAATTGCATCTTTTTTAGGTTTTAATTACATCATTCTGACAATTATAGCTCCAAGAGGTATGTTCTTTGTACAGTTGTAGTCCAGCATCATTGGTCCTCTGGAAAACATGATGATGGGATCTGGGGTTCTATCAGCCTGTCTCATAGCACCATCCAGCACTATGCAAAAGAGTCATCTGGACACAGTGTTCACTGAAGAGCTAAAGGGACTGAGCCCTTTTCAGCAGGTAGAGTTACGGGTGTCTGTAGTAACAAGGTGTTTTCAGTAACAGTGGGTTCTCATCTACTTCTGAAACATATTCAGGTGATGTGACTGATACTATTTTTAGGGATTGCAGAAATGGGTCTAGCCAATAACGCAAATGGGAGACAGCATGTTACTTGGAGCCTGGTTTAAACATCTAAGTGCCTCCATCAAACAAAGTTTCAATTTCTTTTTCACATTTTTACAGAGAAACAGAAAGCTATGACTAGCAGCATTATACTGTTGTTTAATATTATGCAGATCAGTAAATAATAAAAGGTTAGAAAATCTGTTTTAATTTTTGTAACATTTTCAAACATTTCTTATGTATTACATCAAATGAACTTAACCATATTTAGCGCTTTATTTTTACAAGGTGAAAGAACAAACTTTCTGCAACTGTTTGGAATAAAAAAGGTTCCAGGGTTTGACCTTGCAAAAGCAGAGTGTTAAAATTGTCAGATTTGATACAATATTTGTTTCCTTATTTAATTAAAGCTGGGGTGAACACTTAGCTTTTTCAAAAGTTAGACAACTTGCTTTTCTTAAACAACCAAGGACATGATAAAATTAGCGTAAAGTACAAGAAGTATTAAGATAAAATGAAGACTTTCTGCTTTTTTTTACACTGATTACTTAAGACAAAAAATTGAAACTTTTTATTAAAAACAAACCAATAATCTGGAAAACTTTGAAACTTTAACAGCGAGAAAGCCAAATTTTCATTTTCCATCAGTATAATATCTGCTGTGAAAGCTTTTATAAATTGTATAGTTAGACCCATCAAATCTTTCCTAACATTGACCATAATTTCCTCTTCCATGAACCTTCTGTGACTTTCTATACATATTCAGGTCTTGTCCTACTTTTTCTTCATTCTAACAACCATGTATTTTAGACAAACTACCCTCTTTTTCCTTTTAATTAAAACACATCCCTTACATCCTTCATATTTAAGTTACCAAAATGACTTTGGAAACTGTCTAGAAGCAAGCATCTCACCATATACAATTACTATCAAAATTAAACTTGGCAGGGTGGGCCACAGTGGCTCAGCAGGCAGAGCTCTTGCCTGTCATGCCAGAGACCTGGATTCAATTCCTGGTATCTGCCCATGCAAAAAAAAAATTTTAACTTGGCAGAATAATGTCAAATACTTAAAACACTTTAGTCAATGCATTTTGAAACATCATTTGCAACTTTTTAACAAAAGTTTGCACTTTTTCAATGTTTCATGATCATTGTATATATTTTTAAAAGATTGAATATAAGCTACCTCATCTCATTTATGGTTTCCTTTATAAATCTAATTGCAAGATGGTATTGAAATTTAAAGTTTGATCCTTAGGTTACTTTTAACCATTGTCCAATTTATCCCATGACGAAGCAGTATTATGAGGCAATCAATATCTCTTTTTAAGGGACTCCCCTCCAAATTTAGACCAATTATTCAAAATACAACCCAAAGGAGACATAGTCAGCATGTTCTGAGAGTTTTCCATGGCTAGGCAACACTAACAAAAATCATGAAGACAAAACATTGACAGGAGTTTTTTTTTTTTTAACTCAACAGATTTTCCAACTTAAAAGCAAATAAAAACCATGAAGACAAGATATGCAAACAAGGAGTTCCTCAAAGTTAACAGCTTCTCCAACTTAAGAGCAAAAGGAAAACCATGAATACAAACATACAAACAAGCAGCTCCTCCTCAATATCAAATGGCTCCTCCAATTCAAAAATACAAAATTCAAAATCAACAGGGAGCCACAAATCTGAGCTCAGGGATGGTGGGACTCAAACCCACCAAGTCTGCATTAATGAGCCCCAAGCCAATTCAACAGTCTCCTCCCCGAGAGCAGACTGGCAAAGTGAAAGTAAACACAGATTAGAATAGAATATATCATACACTTACCAAGCACTGGGAAAGTCTTAATTTAAAATTATTATCCACAAATGCACCTAGTGCCCACCCATGCCAGAAGACATATCCAGAACCTCCAGCCCTAGGCTTCCAGGAAAATCCTTGGGCAGCTATTAGACATGGCACTGAGGGGTCTGGGGAGCTTCCTCAGCCAATGGGGCATGGATCAGGGTTGCATCTCAGAACAGCATGAGGGCCCTGACAGATTCACCAAACTGTTACTGCAAGCACAGCTTTTTCCATGGAAGGGCTTGCCTTACCCAGTGCCACAAAGAAGAAATATGCCATCAATATAAAGGGGTTTATTACACATGCACTTTGTCAGGAACTGGAGGAAAATTCCAAAGTTCAGAGCGGGGATTTGGGTTAATGTTTTCATAGGCAAAGGAAAGACAATAGGGGTCAAAAACTAAGAAATGTCCACATGGTTCATTCTTGTCATTCAGGGATGACACTGGATCTTTATGAGGAGGACACAGGCAAATGTCTCATTCTGTGTTGTCTCAAACACGTCTTGTTGTTCCAGTATCAGTGATTAGCTCTTACATGCAGGATCTTCATGACACTTTTCAAACTTTTGTCTTCTGAGGAGGGAGTCACTGATTCGCTGGGCTGCAGGGTGTTCTGGATGCTATCCTGTTATCTTATTTCTGTAAGCAGAACTGAGAAGATCTGGTTAATGTCCTGGGAACTAAGTACAAAGAGTAGATTGCTAAACTCAAGTAGGGCAAGCACATTTTCTAGCTGACATTTTCTTCAAAATGTCTCCCACTTAAAGGATTCACTAAGGAGGTTAAGACCTACCTTGAAAGGGTAGAGACACATTTCCATGGAAACAACCTAATCAAAAGATCCAACCCAACAACAGATCTTCCTCCACAAGATTGGATTAAAGTAACATGGCTTGGTTCAGTGGGAAAATGATTGCCTTCCAAGCAGGAGACCCAGGTTCAATTCCTAGGCCATGTACCCCTTCCCCCAATAAAAGAACATAGCTTTGGTAGCATGGCAAGATGGCTGCTCAGTGAGGTGTAGAATTTAGTTCGTCTTCCAGAACAGCTAATAAATAGCCAGGAACAGTGCAGAACAACTGCTGGGGCTTTATTAGTGACTGGACACACAGCGAACACCAGTCTGGACCTAGTGGTCTCGCTGAAACCCCACACAGAACTCTAAGTCCTCCAAGCCACCAAGCTAGCAACCCTCCTCCATGGGCATGGCAGGCTGGTTCCTTGAGGGGAAAAGAAACAGACTTTACTAGCAGCAAGGGCTTAGTTCAACCAAGTTCCACTTGCGGAATTAATTAACAAATTCTGACTACTGAAAATAGACCCCCAGCCTAGATAAACCTGGAATAAGAGATAAAAGTACTAAGAGCTTTCATCCCAGCAGAGAGGGAGCAGGGCTGATGGGGAAAAAAAAGAGACTTTTTGTCTTAGCACCAAATAGTGTAAAAAGGCTGAACCCCAAGAAAAGGGGGCTTATAGAGCCTGGAGATACATAGAGCCACTACTAACTTAAGCTCTTGATTGACAAACCAGATGAGTGGGAGGTTCTTCTCTGAAAAGACCCTTTTTTTTTCTCTCTCTACCTCTTAGTAGTTCATCAAATAGAACTGGAAGCCTACTCAGGCCACAACAGTACCCGAGGCAAGGGCAGAATTAAGCTTGTATGAGAGAAGAAGTAACTAGTCAGGTAAAAGGAGTTAATTCACTAAAAGCTGTACCTTCCCTAAGAGAAAGGTGGGGCCCAGGTCAAGTGGAACCTCACCTTCAAGGAATTCAGGCCCCAGAGACTGGAAAACTGAAGCAAATAAGGCCAGCCTACAACCTCAACTTTGTCTCAATCAGGCCCTGGCAGGGAGAGTCTGCTCAGATTAAAGGCACCACCTCATTTTATGCTGGTGAGAAGACACAGGCTGGCAAGTGCCACATGCTGAACAGGATAGGAAGAGCACAGCCTAGAAGTTCTTAGGAAAACTGACAACCTGCTGGGTCTCACTCTCAGGGAAAAGTAATGCTGATGACTCTTTCCTCCCGAAACACGGGCCAGTCCTATTTGGGAAAATTTGACTGGAGACTATAATATCTGAGGGGATCCTCCTCAAAGAAAAGAAAAAAAAAAAGGCTCCATATATGCAAGGCAAGAAAAAGAAAAGCAAGAACTGAAATTCTGATCAATTAAACAGAACCTATGCTAGAGGTCTAGAATAAGTTGAACTGAATGTCAAAGAACAGAGAGAGAACAAAGACATTCAGCAAGAAAATCCTAGGTAAAAGAGTGAAAACAACCTCCAGAACAAACTAATTAAGGACATCAAATGCCTAAAGGCCGGCAAAACAAAACAAAACAAAAAAAGGAGTTGAAGCAACTAATTCAGGATGTTCAAACAGATGTGGAAAATCTCATCAAAAATCAAATCAACAAGTTGAGGGTGAATATAAAGAAGACATTGGGCAAACAAAAAGAAGAAAAAGAAACTTTGAAAAAACAAATCCACAACTAATGGGAATAAAACAAACAATAGAAGAGATGAAAAAATAATGGAAACATACAACAATACAGTTGAAGAGGCAGAAGAAAGGCGTCCTAGTTTGCTAGTTGCCAGAATGCAACACACCAGAAATGGATTGGCTTTAGTAAAAGGGGATTTATTTAGTTAAAAATGTGTAGTTCTTCAGAGGAAAGGCAGCTAACTTTCAACTGAGGTTCTTTCTTATGTGGGAAGGCACAGGATGATCTCTACTGGCCTTCTCCCCAGGCTTATGGGTTCCAACAACTTTCCCAAGATGATTCCTTTCTGCATCTCCAAAGGCCTGGGCAGAGCTGCGAGTGCCGAGATGAGGTATGCTGAGCTGCTTGGGCTGTGCTACATTCAGCTCTCTCATTTAAACTTTCAGCCAATTAAATCAAACATCATTCATTGCAGTAGACATGCCTTCTAACCCACTACAAATGGAAACAACAACAGATAAAGTTCACATGCCATTGGCTCATGTCCACAGCAATAGAACTAGACACTGTCATCTGGCCAAGTTGACACCTGAACCTAACTACCACAAAAGGATTAGTGAACTGAAGGACTGGACATCTGAAATCTGACATACAAAAGAAAATATAGGGAAAAGAATGGAAAAATATAAACAGGTTCTTAGGGAATTGAATAACAGCATGAAGCACACAAATATTCATGTTGTGGTTGTTCCAGAAGGAGAAAAGAAGGGGAAAAGAGGAGAAAGACTAATGGAGGAAATTATCACTGAAAATTTCCCATCTCTTATGAAAGACATAAAGTTACAGATCCAAGAAGTACAGCATACCTCAAACAGAACAGATCCAAATAGACATACTTCAGGACAATTACTAATCAGGTTGTCAGATGTCAGAGAAAAAGAGAGAATTTGAAAGCAGCAAGGGAAAAGTAATCCACCACATATACATGAAGCCCAATAAGACTATGTGTAGATTTCTCAGCAGAAACCAAGGAGATGAGAAGGCAGTGGTATGATATATTCAAGATTCTGAAAGAGAGAACTGCCAACCAAGAATTCTATATCCAGCAAAATTGTCCTTCAAAAGTGAAGGGGAGGGCAGTGCAACAGTGACTCTGTGGCAGAATTCTCGCCTGCCATGCCAGAGACCCAGGTTTGATTCCCAGTGCTTGCACATGAAAAAAAAAAAATGAAGGGAAGATTAAAATATTTTCAGACAAATACTCACTGAGAAAAGTTGTAATAAAGAGACAGGCTCTGCAAGAAATACTAAAGGGAGAACTACAGGCAGATAGGAAAAGGCAGGAGAGAGAGGTCTGGAGAAGAATGTAGAAATAAAGACTATCAGTAAATGTAAAAAGAGAAAAAAAATTAGATATGACATATAAAATCCAAAAGGCAAAATGGTAGAAGAAAGTACTACCTTTACAGTAATAGCATTAAATGTTTATAGATTAAACTCCCCAATCAAAAGACAGACTGGCAGAATGGATTGAAAAACAGGACCCAGCTATATGCTGTCTACAGGAGACTGATCTTAAACGCAAGGACAAAAATAGATTGAAAATGAAAGGTTGAGAAAAGATATTTCATACAGACAACAATCAGAAAAGAGCAGGAGCAGCTATACTAATATCCAAGAAATTAGACTTCAGATGTAAAACAATTAAAAGAGACAAAGAAGGACACTATGTATTAACAAAAGGAACAATTCAACAAGAAGACATAACAATCATAAATATTTGTGCACCAAGCCAGAGTGCTCCAAAGAAGATGAGGAAAACACCAACAAACTGAAGGGAGAAATAGACACATCTTCCATAATAGCTGGAGATTTCAATTCTCTGCTCTCATCAATGGACAGAACATTGAGACAGAAGATCAGTAGGGAAACAGAGATTTTGAATAATATGATTAATGAACTGCACTTAATAGACATTTACAGAACAATACACCCCACAACAGCAGGATACACATTTTTCTCAAGTGCTTGTGTATCATTCTCAAGAATAAAACATATTCTGGGTCACAAAGCAAGTCTCAATAAATTTGAAAGGATTAGAATCATACAAAACACTTCCTCAGATCATAAAGGAATGCAATTGGAAATCAATAACAGGCAGGGGGCCAGAAAATTTACAAATATATGGAGGCTAAACAACACACTCTTAAACAACTGGTAGGCCAAGGATGAAATTACAAGCAAAATGAATAAATACCTCTAGGCAAATGAAAATGAAAACACAACATGTCAAAATTTATGGGACATAGCAAAGGCAGTACTAAGAGGGAAATTTATTGCCTTAAATGACTGTATTTAAAAAGAAGATAGAGCAAAAATCAAGGAATTTACTGTTCACTTGGAAGAACTAGAGAAAGAACAGGAAACTTACCCCCAAAGCAAAAAAAAGGAAAGAAATAATGAAGATTAGAGCAGAAATAAATGAAATTGAGAACAGGAAAACAATCAAGAAAATCAACAAAACCAGAAGTTGGTTCTTTGAGAAAATTAATAAAATTTATGGGCCCTTAGCTAGGTTGATTTAAAAAAAAAAAAAAAGAAAGAAAGAAGAAGCAAATAAATAAAATCAGAAATGGGAGAGGAGACATAATCACTGACCCCACAGAAATAAAAAAGGACACTGAGCAACTATATACCAATAACATAGATGAAGTGGACAACTTCCTAGAAAGGTGTGAACAACCAACATTAACTTGAGAAGAAATAAATGGCCTCAACAAACCAATCACAAGTAAAGGGATTGAATCAATCACCAGGAAGCTCCCAAAAAAGAAAAGTTCAGGACCAGATGTCTTCACATGTGAATACAGACTGTGCAACAGGACTAGATACAAAAAGTCAGAAATGGACAGCACAATAATACCTAATTGTAAAGTAATCATGTTAAAACACTGAATGAAGCTGCATCTGAGCTATAGGTTTTTGTTTTGTTTTGTTTTGTTTTGTTTTACTATTATTACTTTTATTTTTTTCTCTATATTAACATTCTCTATCTTTTTCGGTTGTGTTGCTAGTTTTTCTAAACCGATGCAAATGTACTAAGAAACGATGATCATGCATCTATGTGATGATGTTAAGAATTACTGATTGCATATGTAGAATGGTATGATTTCTAAATGTTGGGTTAATTTCTTTTTTTCCATTAATTAATAAAAAAAAGATGTATTTGAAGCATTTGCCCCTACTTACCTATATTATTTAAAAAAAAAAAAAGAGAAAGAATTAGTACAAATCCTGCTCAAACTCTTCAACAAATTGAAGAAAAAGGAAAGCTACCTAATTCATTCTATGAAGCCACCATCACCCTAATACAAAAGCCAGACAAAGATGCTACAAAGAAAAAAAAATCATATACCAATCTCTCTAATAAATATAGATACAAAAATCATCAACAATATATTTGCAAATCAAATATATTAAAAAAATTATATACCATGACCAAGTGGGATTTATTCCAGGTATGCCAGGCTGGTTCAACATAAGAAAACCAATTAATGTAATACACCATATCAACAAATCAAAGCAGAAAAGTCACATGATCATCTTGATTGATGCAAAAAAGGCATTTGACAAAATTCAACATCCTTTTTTGAAGAAAACACTTCAAAGGATAGGAATAGAAAGGAACTTCCTCAACATGATATAGGGACTATATAAAAAGCCCACAGCTAACATCATCCTCAATGGAGAAAGACTGATAGCTTTTTCTCTAAGATCAGGAGCAAGACAAGAATGTCCACTGACACCATTGTTATGCAACATTGTCCTGGAAGTTCTAAACAGAGCACTTAGACAAGAAAACAAAATAAAAGGTCTCCAAATTGGAAAGAAAGAAAGAAAATTCCCATTGTAGATGATATGATACTATATGTTGAAAATCCTGAAAAATTGACAGCAAAGCTACTAGAGCTAGCAAATGAGTGCAGCAAGGTGGCAGGTTACAAGATCAACACCCAAAAATCAGTAGTGTTTCTATACACTAGAAATGAGCAATCTGAGGAAGAAATCAAGAAAAAAAATCCATTTACAACAGCAACCAAAAGAATAAAATATTTAGGAATAAATTTAACTAAGAATACAAAAGACCTGTACAGAAAACTACAGAAATCACTAAAAGAAACTATGGAAGTCCTAAATAAATGGAAGGGCATACTGTGTTCATGGATTAGAAGATTAAATGTAACTAAGATATCCATTCTACCCAAATTGATATGTAGATTCAATGCAATGCCAATTAAAATCCCAACAACTTATTTTGCAGAAATTTTTAAAAAAACAAAATTTATTTGGAAGGGAAGGGTGCCCAGAATAGTTGAAATTAGCTTGAGAAAGAAAAATAAAGTGGGAGGTCTCATTCACCTAACTTTAAAGCATATTATGAAGCTACAGTGGTCAAAACAGCATGATACTGGCATAAAGATAGATATACTGATGACTGGAATTGGATAGAGTGTTCAGATATAGGATTTCCCATCTATGGACAATTGATCTTTGATAAGGCAGTCAAGCCAACACACCTGGAACAGAGCAGCCTCTTCAACAAATAATGCTTGGAGAACTGGATATCCATATGCAAAAGAATGAAAGACAATCCATATCTCACACCCTATATAAAAATTAAATCAAAATGGATCAAAGACCTAAACATTAGAGCTAAGACCATAAAACTTTTAGAAGAAAATGTAGGGAAATATCTTACAGGATAAATTATAAAACTTAAAATAAGAGGGGGTTCCCTAGACCTTACACTCAAAGCATAAGCATTGAAGAAAGAAATAGATAAATGGGAACTCCTCAAAATTAAGCACTTTTGTGCATCAAAGAATTCTGTTAAGAAAGTAAAAGGCAGCCTAATGGGAAACAATATTTGGAAACCACATATCAGATAAGGGTTTAGTATCCAGAATATATAAAGAGATTCTTCAAATCAACAGCAAAAAGACAAACAACCCAATTTAAAAATGGGCAAAAGACATGAATGGACACTTCTCAGAAGAGGAAATACAAATGGCTAAAAAGCACATGAAAAGATAATCAACTTCACTGGCTATTAGGAAAATGCAAGTCAAAACCACAATAAGATATCACCTGACAATTACTACAATGGTTATTATAAAAAAAAAAAAAAAAGGAAATGACAAATGCTGGAGAGGATGTTGAGAAAGAGGCACACTTCTCCACTGCTGGTGAGAATGTAAAATAGTACAACTGCTCTGGAAGGTGGTTTGGTGGTTCCTGAAAAAGCTAAGTAAAAGATTGCCATATCATCCCACAATCCCATTGCTAGGTATATATTCAAAGGAACTGAGGGCAAGGACAGAAATTGACATTTGCACACCAGTGTTTATAGTAGGATTATTTACAATTGCCAAGAGATGGAAACAGCCCAAATGTCCATCAACAGATGACCGGCTAAATAAGCTGTGGTATATACATATGATGGAATATTACACTTCTGTAAGATAGAATAAAGTCATGAAGCATGTAACAACATGGATGAGCCTTTAGGACATTGTGCTGAGTGAAATTAGCCAGAAACAAAAGTACAAATCCTGTATGGTCTCACAAATTTGAACTAACATTAATGCAAGAACTTGGATAATTGAAGTTAGAATGCAGGATATCAGGAGATAGAAATAGGATAGCAATTGGGCAATTGGTGCAAAAAGAATACAGATTGTGCACAGTACTGACTGTAAAAATTCAGAAATGGATAACTTGATGCTACCTGGTTGTAGCACAATAATAGAAGTACTGAATGAAGCTGAATGTGAGTAAGATAGAGGAAGAAGGGCTGGGGGCACGTATGAAACCAGAGGGAAAGACTGAGACCATAAATACAAGAATGCCTTGAGTGGACAATGATGCTGATTAAATGTACAACTAAAAAACATTTTTGCATGAGGGAGAACAAATGGATGTCAGATTGCAGGGTGTTGAAAATAGATGGCATATGAGAAAAAGTACAATCAATGCAAGCTAGGATCTATAGTCAACAGTAACATTGTAAAATTCAATGCCTTCCACTGAATGTAACAAAGGCATTATAACAAAACTAAATGTCAACAGGCGTGGGATTGGGAAAGGGGTATGGATTCTTTGTGGAAGAAGAGCAAATGCCTTCAGATAGATTATGGTGATGAAGGCATCTTTATCAGATTGTATGATGTTTGAATAAAACTGTTTAAAATGAACAGAGAGAAAAAAGTGCTAGAGAAAATGTGGAGAAAGAGGTGTACCTATTCACTGTTAGTAGGGAAAATGAGAAGTGCAGCCCCTTGGAGGGCAGTGTGGTGCTAGGGGTGGGGTTGCTGTATTATCCTGCAACCCCATTGCTCAGTATATACCTGGAGGAACTGAGTGTGGGGACACAAATGGACATTTGCACACTGGTGTCTATGGCGGCAGTGTTCGTGATCCACAATTGATGGAGGCAGACTAAGGGTACAAGGACTGAGGAATAGAAGGGAGTATACATAGTAGTCAGTAGCAGGACTACAGACCTGCTGTAAGAAGGAACAAAGAAAGCATGTGACTAGGTGAATGAACCTTAAGGACTGTAGTTGAATGAAATCTCCAAAACAATAAAATAAAAACTATCATGCCTTAGTCATATGGTCTAATTATAATATAAAAACTCAGTGAACTGGAGTCAAGAGCAGAGGTTATCAGGCTGGGGCCTATTGTAAAGGGTCTTAGGTTGTAAGCTCTTACAGCAGTCACATATATTCAGGAGTGGTAACTGTTATTTCTAAATTCTGAGATAGTGAGCTCTTTCTTCATAACCTAGTCATTCCCAGAAACTTCATGTAACACTTGAGACTCAGAATTAGAGATCTGAGGCTACAAAAGTCAGCAGTACTCCATACAGGAACTGTTTAAAAAGCTGAAAAGGCGTTCTGACTTCAAGTAGAGATATGAATGAAACTGATCTGGGTAGGACTAAGGTAAATAGGAATACAGGGTAAAGAATGATATCATCTTTATTTTAACACTTCAACTTCTCCATGAGACCAAAGGGAGAGATGTTTATTTAGTGCAAAATTTATATTTTGGGTGGTGCATTTCCTAATTTAACTTGTATGGTCAGTTTAGTTGAACACTATAAGTATATGGAATCTTGAATAGGGTGTGAGACTTTGTTGGTTTGTATAGGTTAGTGTGATGCCCCTGCATATCCCAGAGTAATTTGGCAGTGAATAAAGAAGTATTTGTAAGGTCTCCTTGGGGCACTGGGAATAAAGGAGGAAATATTCAACTTTCCCAATTGGAGAATTTCTGATATTCTCGTAAGCAGTGGAGACAACCAAATCAATAAGCCAAGCCCTCGATCTTGGGGTTTGCCCCTATGAAACTTATTCCTGCAAAGGATAGGCTAAGCCTACTTAAAATTAGCCCTCAGTGTCACCCCAGAGAACCTCTTTTGTTGCTCAGATGTGGCCTCTCTCTTTAAGCCAGCACTGCAAGTGAATTCACTGCCCTCCCCTCCTACGTGGGACATGACTCCCGGGGACAAAAATTATCCTGGCAATGTGGGACAGAAATCCTGGGATGAGCCAGGACCTAGCATGAAGGGATCAAGAAGCCTTCTTGATGAAAGGGGGAAGAAGAAATGAGGCAAAATAAAGTTTCAGTGGCTGAGAGATTTCAAATAGAGTCAAAAGGTTATTCTGAAGATTCTTATACATTATACAGATATCCTTTTTTTATGGTGTATTACAGTGGCTGGAGGGAAGTACCTAAAACTGTTGAGCTGTGTTCCAGTTTCCTTGATTCTTGAAGATGATTGTGTAATGATATAGCTTTTACAATGTGACTGTGTGGTTGTGAAAACCTTGTGTCTGATGCTCCTTTTCTCTCAGGTGTGTACAGATGAGTAAAAAATATAGATAAAAAATAAACAAATAATTGGGGGTCAAAGGTTAAAATCAGTTGGCTAGATGGGAACACTAGTGGTAAGGGATATGGTACATATGAGTTTTTTTCTTTTTTATTTTTATTTCTTTTTCTGGAGTGACACAAATGTTCTGAAAAATGGTCATAGTGATGAATACTTGACCATGTGATGATATTGTGAGCCACTGATTTTGCACCATGTATGGAATGTTTGTATGTTAAGATTTATCAATAAAAATATTAAAAGAAAGAAAAAAAAAGAATGTGGCTTTTCTGGGGTACATAACAGTTTCAGACTAACACATGTCCTTACTGGGCTGAGCTTCTTGGAACCAGGGACTATTTACTAGTTATGAAGTGATTGTCAAATCTATTTCAATCCTGCATCAATCTTCTCAATAGCACTGTACCAACACCTTAGAAAATTATTGGCTGATACAGATTTCTAGTTCCATGTTCCATCAGGCCTTTTTGCTCCTGTGGCAACTTCCAGAAGCTCGGACATGTTTGCTTTCAAAGCGTCTTCTTGTCACCAGGGTCCCAAATGCCCTAAAGTTGGACAAAGCCTCATGTCTTATTTTCCACATCTCTGTGTGATGCCTTACACATTTAATTGACAATGGTTATCCTTTTAGAGAGCTCCTAGCATACTAAAACAATGTTATTTATTGCTGACAAAAGTAATAAATATGGCAGTCACGGTCACACAACATTGTGTACATAATTAACAGCATTGCATTATATATTTGAATGTGGTTAAAACAGGATATTTTAGGTTGTATATATGTCACTAGAATAAAAATTTTAAATGAAGGCATAGGGCTGTAGAACACAGTGAACCCTAATGTAAAACATAGGGACTGTAGTTGCTAATAAAATTATAATAACATTCTTTCATCAGTTGTAACAAATGTGCCAAACTAATTAACTTTTATGTTAATAAAAGGAGGATATATGGGAACCCTGAATTTTATGCATGATTTTTCTGTAAACTTAGAAATTCTCTAATAAAAAAAGTAAAAAAATCCCTATCTACTTCTTTATCCCTGAGCTAATTATTGTTAAAAATAAATCTGTAACAGTATCTTTCCACAGAGTATTAACATCTGAGATTTTATCCATTCATTCATTCACTCACTCATTATACATATATAAGAGCTTTGTTTATTAGTTGTAGTAATAATTACATGGGTAATATCAAAATGAATCAGTCGTGAATATTGCGGACAAATAGCTTATAGTCTGTCTGGAGAGATAAAATATACAAAGAGTGATAAAATGAAGAATGAGATAAATGACATAAGGAAGAAAGCGTTTGAGAAAAGCCTGTCTCTAATTGAGAGGATCTGTTTGCTCAGAGCCTTGGAAGTAGAACAAATAGCATGAACAAAGGAACAAAGTTCAAAGGAAGGGTGAGAAGTTTATTTTAATTGAGGAAGCAATACAGCAATTTAAGATGTCTAAAGCAGATTCATTTGTCCAGTGTATTTCTTGTAAATAACAAAACAAGTGGTCCCAGCCCTCAGCCTTTCACTCATGCACACAGTGAGGCTTTCATTTATATAAGGTGGCAGCCTGTGGATCCAAATCTATTTGAGGGCATGTCTAGGGCAAGAGGGGAGAAGGTGGAGCTTGAAAACTGACCCCACCCTCAACATTCTGATAGATCATCTTACCTAAATGATCTCAGAAATGAATTTGCTGCCTTCTTAAAACCCTGAAATAAGAATGTCAAGTTGCTCCCCACCCCCTGCCAAAAACCCAAGATAAATGATTCTTGCAACTTCAATCTAATTTTTGCAACTAAATATTGATGACAATTTCATAATACAATGAATGCAAATTTTATCAGTTTAATTTCTGGGAACCACATAAATAAAGCCTCATTTGTTTTGTGTAATAACATTCAATATTTGACCTTAAACTAACAACAAATTGCTAAATCCTGAAGAAATAGTAACGGTATGTAAACAAATAAATATGTATGCTATGTTAGCAGCCTCTCATGAGGACAGATAGCTAAATAGGCAGCAGATGAACAAAAGCAATGGAAAAGCCATGCACTAAGCTTTTGCTTCTGGTTGGAACTGGTTGGTTAAGAATCATTTGCATTGTAAATGCTCTTGTTTCCTCTACCCTAGACTTATTCTTCTCACCACTGTGGAGTTTCTGTGCTTACCTCCACACTCAGGGCGAAGGCGAACACTTCTACCTCTTTGTTTACCTGTCTGGTCCTGTTGAATAATTCACTGCCTGATGCAGGAATTTCCAGGGCCTGCTGAGCAGAGCTGAGAGCTGGTGGAATTGGTAAATCCCTGAAGTGCCAAATTTTTGCCTTTAATTAAAGTTCCTGCCCAGCACTGGTCTCCCAGCCCAATCATGGGGGCAGCTGCCCCACCCCTCAACATCGTACATGAGCACAAACAGCTCTATGAACCCAGAGCTAGCTCCCCATACCTCTCCCTTCCCATATTCTTGCTCTGCTAGTCTCTTATACTGTGAAATGCCTTATAAATTATAACAATTGATGGGAAATCAAGCTGACAGACAGCAAAGGCTGTCAAAAGCAGAAAAAGAAAAAGAAAACCATGAGGGTATATCAAGTCTGCAGCCTCAATGCCTGGATATGCAGAGAGTTTTCAGTGGAATTTGGGGATATGCCTTTTACATCCCAGTTAAATCCATGAGAATGTGCTCTAATGTTTGCATCTCTCACCTGGACAGGTCAGTAGTGGTGAAATGTGTCTTCCAGAAACTCTCAGCTCCAGAGTTTAAAATAATTTACTCCTCCATGCTGCTGCTATTGGACAAGCACTTGCAGTATGCTGGCTGAGCACCAAGAAGTACATGGGACACAGTGGTAAGGCACACACAGCCCTTCCATCAGGAATTTCCCAATCCTTTGGGAAAGAGATGAATGAGGAAGCAAGCACCAACCCTGGGTGAAACATGGGGGCAGGGAAATGTAGGGGAACTTTGGGGGCACAGAGGAGTAACACCCTTCTATTGGATGGAATCCTAGAGAGTGGGTGGCAGAGAACCAGGCAGGAGGAAATGGTCCAGGCATCGGGGATAGCACCAGTCAAGGTTGGCCTGACTGAGGAAATGGGTTGGTATGCCTACCACCAGTGCAGGAGCCCAGAGTTCAAGTCAGGTTGAGGAGAGAGATGAGGCTGGAAAAGGAGGTTTCAGGGTTAGCTTTTGGACAACCCCACAGTCCAGGCTACGGATTGGAGCTCATTGAACAGTGGACCAAAGCAGCAATCATGATAGACTTGCAGAATCAAATAGACAAGTTGGTCAAAGTATCCTAGAAAGAAAAGTGGGCAGCCTTCTAAAGTCTAAATGGATCTGCATAAGCAGAAGAGTTCTTGGGTTAGTGAACAGAATCTAACCTGCATTATCAAATCAGAGAGTTGTGATCCCCCAGTGAATTCTCAGATCTGAGCCAGTTACAGACCAAGAGGCCTTAGAATAAAGGGGAACAGGTTCCCATTAGGAAGGACTGCTACAAATGTACACTGCTTACCGTCCTCCCAGCCTTCCCCAGAGTTACCTACAGCCTTTTACCAGGGTGACTGGACATTGTGGAAATGGAAATCAGAATTTGGGGGGATAATGGGGCACTGGCTCTGAAATGACACTAATTCCTCAAGTCTCAAAACAGGACTATGGGCCACTATTCAGAGTAGGGGCTTATGGAGGGCAGATGCCCACTACCTCTTAGCTGGTCCAGTGGGTCTCTGAACCCACTTTGTGGTCATTTATCCAATTCTAGAATCCATAATTGGAATAGACATACTCAGTGTTGAGGATTGCATCATGGCCCCCCAAAAGATATCTTCAAATCTTAATCTGTGCTCCTGTGGGTGTGAATCCACTTATAAATAGGAGCTTTAAAGATCCTATTTGGATGAGACCAAACTGAATGAGGGTGGGCCTCAATCCCATTTGACTGAAATACTTATAAGCAAGGGAAATTGGACACAATAGTAGAAGCCAGAAGTAGAAGGCAGTGAGAAAGTTTGCCATGTGGTGGAAGACTGCCATCTCCAGAATGATACAGACTTGGAGGAAGCATCGCCTTGCTGGCACCTTGATTTTGGACCTCTAGTCTCAAAAATTGTAAGACAACAAATGCCTCTTTTTTTAATCCAACCAGTGTATTGCATTTGTCATAGCAACACTCAGCAACTGGCAGAATCCCAACTTTGGTTTCCTGACCCATATAGTGAGGGCTATTTTAGCGGGAAAGGGCAAGTGGAAGTCACTATAACCACTTCTTCTTACAAAAACGGTAAACCTAAAGCAACACTGCATTTCTGCAGGGATCACAGAAATTAGTTCCACCATCAAAGGCACATCCTCATTCAACTTATCTATTTGTCTTGTGCAATAAACAGATGAATCTTGGAGAATGACAGTGGATTATTGTAAACCCTACAGGCTGTGGCTTCAATTGCAGCTGCTCTTCCAGATTTAGCAAATTTACATGTCTCCTCGTACATAGTTTGGCACTCTTGATCTGAGGAATGCTTTTTGTTCAACATCTATTAGTAGAGAACACCAGAAACAGTTTGATTTCAGCTGGCAAGGCCAATAATTCCATCCTGTCCTACCTCAGAGGAATATCAACTCTTCAGCTTTTTGCCATACTTAGTATGCAAGGAATTTGATATTCTTTCCACAGGACATCATGCTGCCCCATTACTTTGACAGTATTATGCTTATTGGACCTGGGGAACATAAAGTAGCACCTACTCTGGGTCCATTGCTAAAACATTTACATGCCAGAGGGTGGGAAATAAACCCCACAAAAATTCAGAGGCCTGCCCCATCAATAAGAGTTCTAAGGATCCAGCAGTCTAGGGCATGTTGGGATATACCTTCTAATGTGAAGGACTTATTGCAACTGGTTCTTCCTGCTACTGCCAAACAAGAGACACAAAGCCTAGTGAGCCCCTTAGGATTTTGAAAGAAATACATACTATTTGGTGCATAGCTCCAGCCCATTTACCAAATGATCTTAAAAGCTGCTGGTTTTGAGTAGGTCCTAGAACAGCAGGAGGCTCTCTCTGCAACAGGCTGCTGTACATGCTGCTCTGCCACTTCGACCACAAGGTCTAATGAGCTCTAATGATGCTGGAAGTGTCAGTGACAGATAAAGATTCTTTTTGGAGTCTTTGACAGACCCGTATAGGTGAATCAAAGCAAAGACCCTCAATATTTTGGAACAAAGCCCTGCCTTCTTCAGTAAATAACTCCTCTCCTTTGGAGTAACAGCTTTTGCTTGTCATTGGACCTTAGTGGATTAAATGCTCAACTATGGGCCACCAAGCTACCATGTACCTTTAGCTGCCCGTATAGAACAGGATGTTATCTGATGCATCAAGCAAATTTCACAATTTTCAACATTAGTGATTTTATGTGTTTTGGGTTTCCTTGCAAGTTAAAGTGCTTGTTATTGTTTCTTTAATAAACAATAATGTACCATATCCGTACACATAAGGTGCTTCTTATATTTATAAGGTTGAAATTTCTGAATAGCCCTTTTAGCATTGTGGAAAAATAGTTATAAAAAATAATTAGCCAGCCTGACCCTGACCCATGCTGTCCTCAAGACTATGAGACAGCTGAGAGAATGTGTGTTTCTCTGCAGACATAGGAGTGCTTTGGACTCAACCACTTTCAGGGTGCCTGTTTTGCTTCATCAAGTCAGGGGAGAAGATGAGAAGAGCATGTATTAGCCATATTGTAAAGCCCTTATTCAGAGGCATTTTTCTGGCTCACTCCATATATTTGATAATATGGTAGTTTTTTGAAGATTACTGAAGAAGGGGAGGCAGTGACAAGAAAGGAAAAATATTAATCAAAAGACAGTCAATGGTTTCCATTTACCTACTGAGACATTCAAGGCTGAAAGAAACAGCATCACAGAACTTCCCTGTCCAATGCCTAGCAACATAAGCAAAAAAATAGTGAAAGCATGAATGAAAGGCCCAACCTTTCTCTGAAAACTTTCTCCACAATAACTAAGTGATACATTCCCCAAACAGGAGGCCAAGGCGAGTGACCCCAGAGGTGGGTCACCCACCACACCAAGTTTTACTCCCCCGACCCCAAGGAACACATTGATGAGTCTACAAAGTCCTGAGAATTCTCACGAGCATCCTAAAGACCAGAGTGAGTTTAACTAGGAGTGGGGTACTTATCCTCTTTCTTACTGAGGAAAAGTGGAAGTGGTTTGGGGGCCCCTGTGGAGGAGGGGCTGAGACAGGGGTGGACTGTCCCTGCAGGAAGGGGAGACACACGGCCACGGGTACAGGGCTGGGTCACGCCCCCAGGACTGGGGCGCTCTGCCATGTAGGTGTTGACTCCAGTATCAGATCCTTTAGCAATCTGAACTGGTCAGTGGACATGGGTATTCTCAAATAGTTTGCAATGCCGGCCGACCCTCAGGCTCAAAAGCCCAATAAAACTTGGAAGAGAGAAGTATGGAGGGGAAAGTAAATGGCTTTGGATTCTGGAGAATACGCCAAAGTGTTAAGGAGACCAGGCAGGAGCAACTCTGACACTACTCCCTGAGCAGGAGCCAAGATGAAAACAGATTCAACTTTGCAAAGGAAAAGCAGACACACACACTCCTAACCAATAATAATAAATAATGAAGAGGAGGAAGAGGAAAAGGGACCTAAGCCAAAAGAAAACATAACTCAGGAAACTAAAATAAATGTCTCATAATTGCCTTTAATTCAACAAAAATTTAAATGGACCTAAGCTATATAACAAGAGAGTTGAAAAACAAGGTAATGAAACAGAATGAAATGAAGATTATAGACATACGGAAACAAAGTAGAAGACAAACGACATCATTACATCACTACAAACAGCAAGAAGCAGAGTAAACACCACTGAAAATTATTTCTCACATGCAGGAAAGCCTTGAGAAAGTGTTTATTTAACAAACACACTTAGCACTTACAATGTTGCCAGCATTGTCCTAAAAGCCTTACTGATATTAACCAATTTAATCCTCAAAATAATCCTTTCATGTAGGAAGTTACCTCTATTTTAGAAATGAGGAAAATAAGACACAGAAAAGTTAAATTTCTTGTTACACAGCTCACATGTGTCAATCGGGCTCCAGCATCCTTACTATTAAGCATAATTCTATTATTAATAATATTTAAAACTCCATAATAGTAATCATTGTTCCCACCTGTAAATGATTTGTTTTAGACAAAGCTGTTTAGGAGCTTTACATATAGTAAGTCTTTTAATCCTGGGAACTGGCCTGTGAGATAGGAATATTATCCCAAATAAATAATGAGGAAACTGAGGCTCTGTGAGGTTACATTTCTAAATGATGAGCACATATGAAAAAGTGTAAGAGACTAGGAGATTAGAGGTGGTAATAGCAATGAAAAAACAGATTTAGAAAAAGAAATAATCAAAGCATGCCACAACATACTAAAAAGATTATGTCTTCCAAAAACAAATAAACACAGGTTTCTGAAATTGAGGAGGAAAAATAATCCTTAGTTAAATAATGAACACTCTGATCAAGGAAAACTTAAATAACTCAAACAGTATTGAGATGTATTATTTTCTATTAGCTATTAAAATTAAAGGATAAAGAAAGAATTTTTCAGGCATCCTGTCAGACAAAGTAAAGAACCTAGAAGGAAATTTTTCCACACCAATAGCAATGTAAAGGCAACAGGTGGTGATGTCACAGAAGATGCAGAGTAGGGGCCTCCAAGATTGGTCCTTCCACTGAAGCAACCACTAAGCTGGCAAAAACTCACAGAACCAACTTTTCCCCAATTCTCTAAATGAATAAAAAACTTAATTAACCAAGCGAGTGCTTAATGTAGAAAGAGTTCACTAAATTTTGGTAAGAGAGCATATAGTATTCCTGCTTACCCACTTACAATTCTACATACGCCAGTTCATCAACGTCTGGGAGATGGCACTTTGTGTTCCTGGTGCAGCTTTCTGGTGCCAGTGAAGATAGTGTAGACATTGTTCTAAAAAAAATTATAGTTGCACATTTTGACCTCTTTGCCTGACTCCTGAGGCTTGTTTATGTTTGCTCACTCATGCTGGAGAAGCTTCTGTTAAAATCATTTAATGTCAATATACAGTCTGCAGACACCTAAGGCAAGGGACAGAGTGTGGGGAAAGCAGCAGACAGACCAAATATTCTGGCAAAGAGAAGGCTAAGGGGGAAGAGGCCTGGAGGAATAAGGGCTTTGAAGAGCCTCTGCATACTGGGGAACCCAGAGTGCAGGACACATGCCCAAGGCCAGAAAGGCCCAGAAAAGACCTGGGAGAACCTAGAGCTTGACTCTCTGGCTAATATTTGTGCTATGCAAGCAGTAGATTAAGGCAAAGGCAGAGTTGTAGGCAATCCAAAGGAGAGGAGAGAGTACTTTTGTGTTTTTTATTCTTTTTGGCTGTAGGCATTTAAAATTAGGTCACTGTCCACCCAGATAACATAACAGAGACTTCAGTGACCACATATGATGAGGAATACAACTTTTAAAAAAATAGTTTGGAAAAATCACTAAACAAATGGACAACTTACTTTAACAAGCAAAAAAACAAATCCTAAGGAGGGAGGAGATTCTGGTTTTCTAGACTTACTATATAGTAATGCTCAAAATCTCTAGCTTTCAAAAAATAATTACAAGGCATACAAAGAAACAGGAAAACATGATCCATTCACAGGAAAATAAAAGAAATTCATAGAAACCATCCCTAAGGAAGACCAGATATTGGACTTACTGGACAAAGACTTTGAAGCAACTGTCTTCAATCAAATAGCTAAAAGAGAGTGCATGGGTAGTTCAGTGGCTAGAAGGCCCACCTCCCATGTGGGAGACCCTGGTTCGATTCCAGGACCATGCACCCAAAAAATAAATAAATAGCTAAAGGAAAACCATAGACAAAGAACTAAATAAAACCAACAGAGAATATCAATAAGGATATAAAAATTATAACAGAATTATAAAAGAAATTATAACAAATAGAAATTCCAGAGCTGAAAAGTACAATATTTGACATTAAAAATTCATTAGAGACATTCAACAGCAGATTTAGGAAGGTCAAAGAAAGAGACAACAAACATGAAGAATGATGACTGAAATTATCAACGTGAAGGGAAGAAAAAAAGAATGATAGAAAATGAACAGAGCTTAAGGGGTCTGTGGGAAACCATTAAGCACACTAACATATGCATATGGGAAGCCAAGAAGAAAAAGGACAGAAAGAATATTTAAGGATACAGTGGACAAAATTTTCCCAAATTTGACAAAAGACATGAACCTACAAATCCAAAAATCTCAAAAACTTCCAAGTAAGATAAGCTCAAAGTGATTCACACCAAGACACATTATTATCAAACTTTCAAAAGACATATACAGAGAGAATCTCAAAAGCAGCAAAAGAGAAGCAACTTATCATGTACAAGGGATTCTCAATAAGATTCATAGCTAATTTCACGTTAAAAAAACTATGGAGGTGAGAGAACAGTGGGTGCATATTTAAAGTGTCAAAACAGCCAACCATGAATTCTATATCCAAAAAGCTGTCTTTTAAAAATGAAGGAGAAATTAAGACATTCCCAAATAAAAATGAGGAAATTTTACACCAATAGATATGTTCTACAAGAAATGCTAAGAGGAATTCTTCAGGGAAAAAGGAAAAGGAAATAAATAGTCGTTGAAGCCATACAAAAAATAAAGAACAGTGATAATATATAGAGAGAAATAAGGAAGGAATCAAAATGGTACATTAGAAAAATCAAATACAAATAAGGAGGTATTAGAGAAACTAAGGAAGGAAAAAATATAAGGCATATAGAATACAAATAGCAAAACGGTGGAAGTAAGTCCTTGCTTATAAGTAATCACTTTAAATGTAAATGGATTAAGCTCACCACTTTAAAACAAAGATTTACAGAAGGGACAAAAAATAAACAGTAAAAAAAAAAATCCACATCCAAACTGTTGTCAATAAAAGATTCCCTTTAGATCCAAAGATAAAATTAAGATGAAAGAATGGGAAATCCTACATGCAAATTATAACCAAAAGCTGGGGTGGCTATACCAGAATCAGTCAAAATAGACCTTAAGTCAAAAATTATTATAAGACATAGAGAAGGACATTATATATACACTGATAAAGGGTCAATTCATCAAAAAGATATACCAATTATAAATACATACACACACACACACACACACACACATATATGTGTGTGTTTGTATTTTGCTGGTTTGAAAGTATTATGTACCTTAGAAAAGGTGTGTTTTGATCCTGATCCAATCTTGTGGGAGCAGACATTTCTTTTAATCCTGATTCAATACTGTAGTTGGAAAATTTTTATTAGATTGTCTCCATGGTGATGTGACACACCCAATTCCAGAGTATTAACTTTTGATCAGATGGAGATGTGATTCCACCCATCCCAGGTGGGTCTTGGTTAGTTAACTGGAATCCTTTAAAAGAAAAAATATTTTGGAGACAGGCAGAAATGACACAGCTGAAAGAAATTTCAAAACAGAGCTGACAAACAGTGAACAGAGACATAGAGTTTTGGAGATGTTTGGAGCCCAGCAGACGTCACCATGAGTTGTTAAGTGAACCTGGAGAGAGCTAAGGGAAGCCAAGAGATGAAAGCTAGCCCTGGAAAAGTAAAGTAAGGGACTCCCACAATAACACAGGCTGAAAGCAATGGATCCCAGGATCAAGTGGCCAGCAGATGCCAGCCACGTGACTACCCAGCTGACAGAGCTGTTCCTGACCAATTGACCTTTCTTGAGTGAAAGTAACCTTTCCTTAGAACTGTAAACTTTTAACTTATAAAATTCCCCTTTTTAAAAGCTATTCCAGTTCCGGTATATTACATTCCAGCAGCTTACAAACTAACACAGATTTGGTACCAGAGAAGTGGGGTGCGGCTGCAGTTTGCAAATACCAATACTTTTTAAATGGATGAGGGGAGTATTTTGGAAGAGTTATAAGAAGCTTGATAGAGAAGGCTTAGACTTCTTTGAAGAGACTATAGAAATGTGGACTCTAAAAATACCTCTGATGAGGTTTTAAACAGAAATAATGAGCAAGTCATTCCAAACTGGAAGGAGGGCATTCTCCGTAGCTGGAAGGCAGAATTTGAGAGTGATGAACTTGGATATTTAGCAGAAGAAATTTCCAAACTGAGTGTGGAAAATACAGTCTGGCTTCTTCCAGCTTATAGTAAAATGCAAGAGGAAAGAGATATGTTGAGAAGTGAATTCTTGAGTACAAAGAAACAGAAATTGATGGTCTAGAAAGTGAGACCCAGAAAGCTTCCAGAAAGTGAGACCCCAATGAATATGGTCCCACGTGAGAATTTAAGCAAACATGGAAGCAGCCAGCCATTTCAGTAAAAGCCAGGATTGAAGATTGAGTTATCCAGAATTAAGGTCTGGAACCAGGAAACGTCAGGCCAGGAGAGGGGACCAACCCTTACATGCGGAGAGGGTAAGTGTGCTTCTGAAGCAAAGGGTGTGCCTTCTACTTCATTGTTCCGGAATTCTTCCACCTCAGCCCTCAGAGAAGGTGGAACACATAAACAGGAAATTAGAGACAGCCTGGCTGCCACCCTACGCTTCTTGAGGGATTGAGTACGCGCCCCAGAGATAGCAGAGATCCCAGGAAAAGATAGTTTCCCCAATGTCCCCCAAGATTGCAGCCACTTCAATGTTGAGAGACCAAAGTCACTGCATGGGCCACTGGAAAGGGTGGAACTGCTGCTTTCTAAACTGCCAAGGATAAATGACTCTCAGACCTTGAAATCCACTGGAGTTTGTCCTGGGGGGGGTTGGAAATGTATGGGTCCAGTGACCCCTGTTTATGTTTAGTTTCTCCCTACAGCAATGGAAACATGTATCTTATGACTGTCCCTCCTTTGTGTATTGGGAGCAGGTAACTTATTCTGAGTTTTACAGGTCCAGAGCCAGAAGAGAATTTTTTGCCTGTAGCAGACTTTGATGAGATTTTGTACTGGCTTTAACTTTATAATTTTATTGTTACTGAAATGGTTTAGGGTTTTGTGATATTGTGATGAAGTGGATGTATCTTGTATAAGGAAAAAAACTGTCTTTTCTAGGGTCCAGAGGGTGGAATATGGCATTATGTACCCTAGAAAAGGCATGTTTTAATCCTGATCCAATCTTGTAGGAGCAGCCATTTCTTTTAATCCTGATCCAATACTGTAGGTTGGAAAATTTTTCTTTGAGTATCTCTATGGAGATGTTAATACCCAATTGTGGGTATTAACTTTTGATTAGATGGAGATGTGACTCCACCCATTCCAGGTGGGTTTTGGTTAGTGTACAGGAATCCTTTAAAAGAGAGAATATTCTGGAGAGAGGCAGAAATGACAGAGCCAAAAGAAACTTCAGAGCAGAGCTGACAGGCAAAGAACAGAGACACTGACGTTTGGAGATGCTTGGAGCCCAACAGATCTCACCATGAGATGTTAAGCAAGCCAGAATCTGGAGAGAGCCAAGGGAAGCCAAGAGATGAAGGCCAGCCCTGTAGATGTAAAGTGAGGAACCCCCACAGGAAAAGAGCATAAAAGCAATGGAGCCCAGGAGCAAGGGGCCAGCAGATGTCAGCCATGTGACTACCCAACTGACAGAGGTGTTCCTGACCCATCAGCCTTTCTTGAGTGAAATTAACCTCTTCTTGGGGCCTTAATTTGGACACATTTACTTTCTTAGAACTTGAAACTTGAAACTTATTAAATCCCCCCTTTTTAAAAGTCATTCCAGTTCTGGTATATCACATTTTGGCAGCTTGCAAACTAAAATACACACACACACACACACACATGCACACAAACACACATATAATCACAGATCCCCAAAACATATGAAGCAAACACTGACAGAATTGAAGGGAGAAATGCACAGGTCTACAATAATAGTTGGAGAATGCAATACTCCTCTTTCAATAATGGATAAAAGATTTGGACCAAAGATCAACAAGGAAACAGAGAACTTGAACCACACTATGAAAACAATTTGACCTATAGGACATATTTAAACACTCTGCCCAACAAGAGCAGTACAAACATTCTTCCCAAATACATGTGGAATGTTCTCCAGACTAGATCATGTTAGAACACAAAACTGGCCTCAATAAATTTTAAAAGGTTAAAATCATACAAAATCTATTCTCTGACCAAAATGGAATGAAACTAGAAATCAATAACAGAAGGAAAACAGTAGAATTAATAAATATGTAGAAATTAAAAAGCAGACTCAAATAACAAGCGTGGTCAAAGAAGAAATCAAGAAAGGAATTGGAGGGTGGGCAATGGTGGTGCAGTGGTAGAGTTCTTGCCTGCCACGCTGGAGACCTGGGTTCTATTCCTGGTGCCTGCCCATGTTAAAAAAAGAAAAAAAGGAATTGGAAAGCACCTTGACATGAATGAAAACAAAAATACAACATACTAAAACATAAATGATGCCCCTAACACAATGCTCAGAGGGAAATTTATAGGTGTAAAATCTGACATTAAAAAAGAAAGGTATCACACCATTTACCTAACTTTAGTTTAAGGAACTAGAAAAAAGAAAAGAAAATTAAACCCAAAGCTAGCAGTAGGAGGGAAATAATAAAAATAAAAGCAAAGATAGATTAGAGACTAGAAAACAAAAAGAAACAATATAAACACAAAGCGATAGCACACAATAGAAAAGTAAAGCCTCATACACAAATGTTCATATCAGCACTATTCACAATAGCCAAAAGATAGAAGCAAACCAAATGTCCATCAACTGATGAATATACAAACAAAGCGTAATCTATCCATGCAATGGAATAAGGAAAGAAGTACTGATACATGCTATGATAAGAAGCATTATGCTAATTGAAAGAAGCCAGATATAAAAGGCCACATATTGAATTATTCCACTTATATGAAATATCCAGAGTTGGCAAATCCTTAGAGACAGAAAACAGACAGGTTGACAGGGGAGAATGCAAACTGATTGCTTAATGGGATGGGGTTTCCACTGGGGGGCATAAAATTTTCTGGAACTGGAGAGTGGTGAACATACTAAATGTCACAGATGTTAAATTTTATGTTATGTGTATTTTACCACAATTTTCAGAACTGAAAAGACAATGGAGCAAAATCCACAAGTCCTGGGGGAAAGAAAATAGAACACTAATACCCATCAAAGGTATCATTATAAATGGAAAGGTCAAGATATCAGTTAATATCACTCAGGCAGTAGTGACACACACAAGATGAAAAACCTCAGCAATCACCAAATCCATGAGTTTCTCTCTCTCTCTCTCTCTTTTTTGCAGGATCAGGCTCTGGGAATCGAACCCAGGTCTCCAGCTCTGCAGGTTACAATTCTTGCCACTGAGCCCTCTCCTTACATTTTACAAAAAAATCTAGGCAGTTAAGAGAGGAATCAAAGTAAAGAATTCAGGGACGGAAAAGTGATGACAAAAAAGACCAGTGGTGAATAGTGAATCTGTTTACACTGATAACTAATATGAAACAACTATAGGAATTCTGCTTATAGAATAGAATAAGAATGTTGCATGTCCAGCTAAAATGAAAATACTAATATAACAAATGACATTGGGAAGGCATTGAGGACTTCTATAAAAATAATGTAAATAGCCCTGATAGCCTCTATTTTCCATAGCAGGGAGTCAATCAATATTCCATAAAATAGAAAAATATCTCTAAAAATGATTTCAACTTACGGATTTTTGTAATCTCTCTCTCCTTTAAAGTTGAAGAGCTCTTGCTTATTTAGTCTCCTCTGAATGCCTTCAGTTTTTCCTAGTAACAATAAATAGATAAAGCTGGTCACCATTTAAAATTGAGCATGCGTTCTAGACCAGCAGCACCATAAGCATTACACATGCATCGTTTCATGAAACCTCACAAGAAGTCTGTGTGATGCATAAGACTATGAACCCACTTATTTGAGGAGGGTGTGAATCTGAAACGGGTACCAGATCTGAAATTCATGCCAATTGCTCTGACGCCACACTCTGATCTCCCAAGAACTCTGCTCTGTTTCTGCCTAACTGAGCAGAGACATCTGCCAGCGGGCATTGTATATTCGACAAGCATCAAGGACCAGCAGCGGAGCCAAGCAGCAGTGGACAAGACGATGTGAATGAAGCAAGGCATTCGGGAGACAGTTGGTTCTGCCAGAGTGGCTCTTGCCCATTGAAACAGGAAGAGTGCAGTGCAGTTAAGAAAATGTTGGCATGTAAACTGATCACATCCTTTGTGTGAGAGTGTAGTATATTTAAAACAAAGTAGAAAAATGTATGCTGGTCAATTCTAATGGGAAATACACTTTGTATATAAAGAAGCACTTCAGGATGCAACTTAGAGTGAAGTCTGGACTCCAAACGCCTAGTGAAACTCCAACAGTGCTCACTAAGCCATTCAGTTGAGGCACTGGGGGGTTAAGCCAAGTTGACCTTGACCTCCAAGGGAGAGAAGGACTGCAGCTGACATCTGGGATGTAACCATAAAGATGAGGCAAGTATTTCAGGGAGGGAAGGGGATTCTTCAAATCTGTGTGAAAAAAAAGTATACATTTTCTGTTTTTTCCCATAATTGAACAGAATTTATGTCTCAAATTCTCATTCTGTGGATCACAGAAAATTTGACCATATGTATTTCACATGTAGGAGGCATTTCCCTCCAGGCACCTCAGAATTTTCTTGCTGACCTTTCTCATCAGCATGGAATCTGAGCTCTGGAGAGCCATAAATGCCTTTAAGGCTGAGTGGCTGGGTGTGTGGTCCTGGACCTCTGCCCCCAGTGTCCCAGGGGCCCCTGCTTAGACGACCCATATTGGCTCTGGTCTCCTCCACTCTGGCACACATCAAGATGAGCTCCCATCCTTTCCAGCCTATCCTCCCCAATACTGTCCTCTCTCTCACAAGCAAGAGCTCCCCCTTGTCAGGCTTTCCATGCTTTCCCCAGGTACGGCAGTCCTTGCATGCTTGGTGGCCCCTTTGTGGAATATTCCAGGGGATTCTTGGGTCCTTCCATCCTAGACCCATCACATTGCTGCTGTATCAGGCTGGGGTTGTGGGAGGGCAGGCTGCTTCTAGGGACTTACTGCTTCCCTGAGCCTCCCCTGCCTCAGAAGACCACAGTCCTTCTGTAGCTTGAGATTCCAAACCTTCTGGAGCCATAAGCTATTCCTCTACTCTTAAAAGCCCAGAGGCAAATTTTGCTTCCTTTGGCCTCTGGTATCTTCCTTCCACCCAGGGAGTGAGTCCAAAATGCTTCAGATTCCAGGTCTAGTTTTAATGGGAGAAGGGTTGTGTTTTAAATTTAAAGCAGTGGGGTTAACAGAGGAATTATCAAGAAATATATAGAGGCCTATTCAAAATATTGCCCACCTATTAGGCATAACATATGACTGTAGATAGCCAAAGATATAAACACAGGCATACAAGAATGCAGCTCTGTGCTTAGAGGTTTTGATTTTCTGGAAAGCCTCCTCATTGCCACCCTCCCCTTCCTCCCCACTCAGGACCGTGAGGTTTCTCTGTCCTTGCTGAAATGGATCACTGAACACTGCGAGAAGTTCAGCTCCCTGGAGCTCTGGGTCCTTTGATGCAAAAGGCTTGGGAGAGATTCTCAGTGCTGAGGTCTTGGCTCTGTACTAGGCATCAGGACCCCACTTCCCTATCCTCAAAGGGGAGATGCACAGTGCAGCGAGGGAGCCCAGGGTCACCCTGTAGTTAGTGCGCCTGGAAGCAGGGCCTCAGGCTCAGCAGCTTCCACACAATGGAGCTGGACCCTTAGAAGCACCATCACATTTGGGTCCATGGGCCAGCGGAATTGACATCTAACATTAAGAGACAGCAGGCCCTGCAATTCCACAGACGTTGTGATTTTGGTTTGCCCCCTTTTTCCTGTTATAATCTCCACACAGCGGCTGACAATTCTATGGGAAATTAAATGAAAAACTTTCCCTTCACAACAGTGATTCCTCCTGCCTCACTCGCTCTCGGCTAGATCTCCATAATTATCTTTTAGATGTGGTGGCAGCAGCCCCCGATCTCCTTTGCTCAGGGATCTCCAGCCAGCCCAGAAGCTGCTTCTGCAGGGACCCTGGGAGCATTTTCCCAGGGATGCTGAGCATAAGCTGCAGAGCTCAGGGGGAAAGCACCCCGACATGAGCGCACGTGCACTCCCATCCTGGCCCATCCACTGATGTGTCCTGCCTCCTCGGGAATGTGAGGGTGCCAAGCCTCAGCCACATGGGGTGGTCAGAAGGCCAAGGAAGGATTGGAAGTCCCACCGCAAGTAAGATGTGTTGCGCGTGGGAAGCACTGGAGAACGCGCTGAGAACCCCAGCTGAGGATGACCTTTCCTTTCTCGGTCTCTCTCCCTCAGCCCGTCTGTTCTGGAGGAGAAGGACGTAAAGGGCCTGGCCAGCTTCTCCTTGACGCAGATCCAGAGGAGCTGGGCATGGTCACACTAACCCTGTGACCATCTCCTGGGGGCCCTTCCTCTTCCTGGTCCTTCCGAGGTGAGGAGAATCTGGCTCTGCCAGTTCTTGTGGCTTCCTTCTAATAAGCTTTCAAAGAAAGGAAGATTAAAAAACACAGTCATTTCTGTAACAATTCTTGTTCCATGTTCAGAACTCAGGCAGTTTCAGAAAACGAATTCAACAGATTTCCTTTGAAGAATTCTTCAGAAGCCAGTTCAAAGCTTGGGGCCCCACAGACCGTCACAGCCCTAGAAGGGGGGGGGGGGTGTTGAAGCCCAGACGAAATGGGTGTCTCCTGGAGCACGGCATGGTGGGATCCCCTTCTCCTGGCACCTAAGGACAGTTGAAAGGCACTTTGGAAGTGGTATGCCCTTGTTGCCTCATTTAGTCCCAAATAGGTATTTGGAGATACTACCCCATTTTACAGATGTGGCCTCAGAGAGTTGAGGGGTTGGCCTGGGTCCCTCTGAGAGCTGGAAAGCAGGTGGGGATGTTTCCAAAGCCTTCCCACCATCACAGGATGCACCCCATTCTCTGTCTGCCCTTTCACCCATCTGGAGCACACGCTCAGAAGACCAAGTCAGAGATGGAGAAAGCACAGGGCACAGAGATGAACATTCCATGTGCATTGTCTTGTGTTAGCCTCAGAGCCTCTGCATGTGGTGGGAAGGTGTTCTCCCAGTCCACAAATTAAGGGTGGGAGCAAAAGCTCAGTGACATGACAAGAGTGGCTCCAGTTCCTTCTTTGATGTTGGGGTCTCAGGGACTTAATTCTCTTCTGGGGGAAGAAAGAAGACAAAACAGGACTGACCCAGAGCGATTGCCCTGGAAGTACCTCTCCCTGGCCTTGTGCTCAGCAACTTTCCATCCAACCGGTGAGCAAAGAGGAACCCCTGCTTGTGCCAATGGGTTGGCCCCGGGGGTGCACTGTGTGCTGTATGAGCAACAAGGAAGGCTATGTTTCCTATAGAAATACGTTTGGTTCCTGGCTCTCATCTCACTACTCCGTGTCTCAGTTGTGATTCATACAGGGCCGACCCTTGGGGTCCCTACATCCTCACCTTCAGCTGTCCCTCAGACCACTGCTCTCTTCCTTCCCATCTATCTCCCACAGCTCTAGTGAGGCCTCCCACAACCCCTCGTGACCTGGCCCCTAGGCTTAGACCATCCTGCTGCCCTGGGCCATGCTTTCTCTGCTAGGAAAAGAGTCCAACTGCAGTGGTTAAATAAGACAGAGGCTCATTCCTCTCACATAAAAGCAGTCTCAGGGCTGAGTGCCCCAAATCTCCTGTCTCCATGGGCTCAGCCTCCCTTTACCTTTCCACTCTGCTCTTGTTAGCATGTGCTTCTGATCCTCTAGTAACCAAGTGGTCCAAGATGGCTATTGGATTCCAGACATCTTATCCAAGTTCCAGGGAGCAGAAAGAAAGAAGAGGGGAAAGGGGCAAAAAGCTTTCCCAGAAAACCCATCTAATGGTTCTGTTCATATCTTATTGGCCACCCCTATGTTCTGGGATTCTGGAAAATGTGATGTTTTCATCTGAAGCTATTGAACTATGAGCTGCTAAATACTCTCCCTCTCTCTCCTGGCTCTTGTCCTACTCCTCTGCCTATTCTACCTCCAGCTTCTCCTTCAATGCTGGGGTTTCGGGGACTTAATTTAAGATCTCTTTGCTCAGATTTTCTTAAGAGAATCACATATACCCTTGTTTCTCTCTTCTCTTTCGTGTCTTTCCTAGGGCTTCTGGGAAGCTTCTGCCTCAAGGACCTCTCCACTACTTGCCTGTGCCCCAAGAAACTCACAGCTATTTTTCTTCTATGTCCCACTTGCAAATCCACCCAAGTCAGAATGCAGGATCATGCTTGACTCCCCCCAGTCTCTCTCACCCCCACATTCCAAAACTGAATCCACACATTGCTTCCTAATCACCTCTCTGGACCCTCCCCTCCTTGGTCTCCTTCCTGCAAGACCACTGGCTTGTATTTTCACCTCTGCTTCCTTCCTGGCCTCCCTTAAGTCCCTCTCCACATACCCACCAAAGGCATCATTCTCAATCTGGGATTTTCTTGGCCAGGCCCCAGTTCATGGCCCACCACTTCATTTAGAGCAAAAAAGTGGTTCTCATGTGCCAGACTTGAGATCTTACCAACAGGATAAAGCCCCAGACCCTTAGCCATAGATTCTGCAGGCAGGCTTAGAACCTTGCCTGCCAATGGCCCCCTCTCTCACAGGTCCTCACTCTGTGTCTGGCCTCACCCAATGTCCTCTGTCAACTCAAGAAGGAATTGGACCCTCAAAGAGGGGGCAAAGTGTATGCCAGGTAAGAGGAAAGGCTCAGGGGAGAGAATATGGCAAATTATGGGAATGTGTGCATGCATGTGTGTCATGCATGGGAGACGTGTACTGTGCACGTATGTGCACATATATGAGTGTGTGCATTGTGCAAGCATATGGGTACTGCATGTGTGTACACATGGGGGCAGACATATGTGTGTGCACTGTTCATGTGTGCATGTGCATGGGGGCACCAGTAGGCATGTGTGAGTGTTTCGCAGTGTGGGGCAGGGGGCACTGTGGACCCAGTTTTGGGACTAATGGGCTTAAGTTGATCCCCACAGGCACTGAGGAAGCGCAGAGGGTTTTAGGCAGCATGAGCATCCACCTTAGCCTCCTGCTTTATAAAGGGTCCTCTGCGTGCAGTGAAGTGCAGATGTGCCAGGCTGGGATGGAGACAGACGCAAGTCTTGACATCAGAGGTGGGATGGAGTTTAGGGAGTGGCTGAAGCAAGATGCTGGTGAGGAGGCTTGTTACTGGGCAGGTGGTTGGTGCCCAGGGGCCCACCGGGTCAAAGTAGACAGAAGAAGGGCAGGACTGGGAAAAGCCAAGAGCTGAACTAGCTCCCACCTAGACTCACCAGCATCCCTGCAAGGCCGTGAGAACCCCTTTGCAGAGCCACCTGGCCTAGAGCCTTCCTAACTGGCTCTGGATTTAGATTTCCCCAGACAAGAACAAGCGGGGGTACTGCTTTCAGTTCTCCAAACTCTGGTCACCGTGGAGCTGAATACCCAGGCTAATTTCCCAGCCAAGAAGTGGGACACAGAACCCCCATCCCCATCTCTGCCCCCAGCCTTCAGGGCCTTTACCAGTCCAGTGCCCCAGGGATGGCTCCACCATCACCATGACACCTGTCCAGGCTTTAGGGATACCCAGAGCTAGGAGTCTGGAGATCCCGGGGTGGGAAGGACCCATGGGGTAGCTCAGGACAGTCTGTCACCACTGCCAGGACCCCGACCTGGCCGGTGCCTAGATCCTGCACCGTCTCTGCCCACCTTCCACTCCAAGTCATAGCTGCATAGCTGGGAAAGCGTTTTGGCTGTGGAATATTGGGCGGCCCAGAATTTGACAGCCCTCATTACCAGGCCGAGATCTGCCTCCTGAAGAAGGCCCATTTGGGGGTCTGCAAGGATGGGGGGAGGGCGGGGTCCAGCCCCGGCTGGGGAGGTCGCCCCTGATCGCTTTCCCTTCCCTGAGGTATCTGTCCCTGATAGAACAGCCACCTCTGGCCCCTGGGTTCCATAGGGCTCAGTGCCACCTCACTCTGGGGACGTGCGTGCGGGGGCGCTCTGGCCCTGTCCTTGCAGACTGCAGCCCTGTGCAGGCATTGCCGGCCTCCCTTCTAGATGCCTTTTCCCCGCAGCGACGCCGGTCCCCATTCGTGCACTTGCAGGAGCCTTCACTTCTCTGAATCTTCCGGATCAGCCCCTTACTTGGCGAGTGACCCTGACCAGCCACGCCCCTGCTCTGGGTATCAATTTCTTCACCTGTTCCAACCAGAAGGAAGGGCGGGGGTTGAGAAGAGCATTTGCCGAGCGTGGGCACCCGGGGTCCTCTTTACCGGTTCCGCAGGACCAAGCCGCGCGTCAGCCGAGATGCACGTGCCGCGCGCGCTCTCTAGCGCCGGGTCGCAGACTCGGCAGGGTCCTCGCGGCGCAGTCCCCGCCCTCTGTGCGGGGGCGTAGGGGGGGGGGGGTGCGGCCAGGAGGAAGGAAGGAGACCGGAACCAGGGAGGAGGAAGAGAAAGACAATTATCAAGCTGGTGCCCCGATGGGGTGACTAAATCTCAGAATGAACAACAGGTGAGTGAAGAGTGCTTCAGTGAAGAATGGATCAACGTGAATGCATGCACAGAGCCAGTAAAGAAAGACAGACCAAGCCAATTAGTAGCTCTGCGGGTGACTGTTTTCAAAGTCACTTGGAATAAAAACACTCCTGCTATGGCCCCTGGACCTTGAATGTCGAATGCTGCCTCCAGCCTATCGTACCTGTTCATGCCCTGGTGTGAAGCTCCCGTGGGTTCCCCCAAAGCCTTGAGTCCTTCCGTTCTCAGTATCCCTGCACTTGCAGTGTCCTCTGCTAGAAGCTTCCTCCCCTAGCTCTCAGGCTGCCCTTGGCTTCTTTGAAACTTCAGCAGGGCTCCTCCCACGCTTCAGGGTTTCAGTGGAGAATCTTGGCAGGGTATAGCCACAGGAACTGGAAGTCCTCCCTGTGGGGTTCTCTCCCCAGTGAGACCGGTTTCCCCTTGCTCTACATCGGCTGGGGTGAGCCTGGGTCTGGCTGCCTCAGTTGATGAGATCATTAATTTCAAAGAGACATGACAGGTGGCATTTTTTTCCTGCCCTTTTCTCCATATTTAAAATAAGACCCAAGCACTTTCTCTGTTGTTATACTTTAAAATGTAATGAACTAAAACTGCAAGGAAGCACCTATACCAACCAAATAGTATCACAAAACAGGTATTGGGGATGGAGTCACAGGCTCCCCAAAAGATACGTTCAAGTCTCAGTCTGCCTTCCTGAGGGTGTGAGCCCTTCTGTAAATGGAAACCCTGAAGCTGTTATTATTAAAGAGAGACCTAATTGAATTACGGTGGTCCTTCATCCATATAACCGGAGGACTTTAAAAAGAGGAAATTCAGACACAGTCAGAGAAAGCCACAGGAAGAAACTGAAAACCAGCAGAAACAGAAGGGCAGACACAAGGACAGAGAGAGCTGGCCATGTGACAGAAACCTGCCAGAGCCAGGATCCTACTGACACCCCAAGAAAGCATGACCATGCCGCCATCTTGATTTTAGACTTTTAGACTTCAAATTGGGAGAGTCAATAGATTCTTGTTATTTAAGCCACTCTATGGTTTGGTGTTCATCACAGATGCTATAGCACACTAGAACAATGAGAGGACCCCTAAGGAACTGCAGCCTGCAAAATCTTGTCCCCTCCTCCCCAACCTGCACCCACCCTTAACCTTGTAATCACTGCTTCCCTGTCCAATTCGGCAGGCCCCACCCTCTGGGAGGCCGCCAAGTTTTCTCTACCAGCCCCAGCCCTGCGATCCCTCAGCAGGGACTGCTCTGTGAGGTGAAGACCATGAGACTTTTCCTCTATCTCTGGAAAGCCCAGGTCTGTCCAGCCTTCCTTCCATGTCAGAACCTTCTGAGGCCCTGGGCAGAAGAGCTGGTACACTTCACCTCTTTTTGGACAACAAAGTCTGATTTTTATTGGGGCAGATACAGCAATGCATGGCTCAGACTGCTTCAAGGACTCACTGGTCTGTGCCAGGAGCTGATGGCCTGGATGCTAAATCTGCTCAGCATTTGAGGCAAAGTCCTGCTCCCTGCTCCTCTCATCCCAGCTGATATGGGAGCACAGCCTTTGCCTCCCAACCTCTGGCAGGCGGATGTTACCCTGGACCCCCCCCAGTGGGCTGGCAGAGACTCCGTCGGCTCTGCAGGCACCACTCCCATCCTGCTTCCACTCTTCTTCTTTGCAGGTGCTGCCACCCAGCAATGATTTTGCTCTCTCAGCTCCATGCATCCAACACACCTGTCCTTGGGAATCCCCTTCCCGGCTATCCAGCTGTCCTCCCCCTGCATTCAGCCTGCTAACCGTGAACCTTGGACATGCTGAGCCACTCACCTCTCTTCACCTGGTCTCTGCAGACTGAACTGAACGTTCCTCCTCCCTGCTATCCTGGCACCTGGTCTAACACCCAGGTGCTGAAAGGATCTGAATGTCACTGTCCCCAGTCAAGCTGAACTGTTTTCCACACAGCTCTAGCTCCAGGCCCTGGGACCCCACCAGATACCACCTTGTACTCCCCACCCATACCTGTTGAGTGAATGATTGAATGAATGAAGGAAGGAACAAGTGAATGAATGCCACAGGATAAGTCCACCAGAAGAAAGACTGCACTCTCTGTGTGGACACCTACAAGGACAGGAAGCTGGGGTGCAGCAGCGTGATACACTGACGATCCCCCAGCACCTCTTGGAATGGAGCTGACTTCAATCCTGATGAAAGGGGAGCAGCAGACTCTAGTGAATTGACAAGCTTTAATTTGTAATGGTCTCCCTCCTCATTTCCCGCTTCTGCTCCTCTGACAGGCTCCCTGCACTTAAATCAGCTTTGTCCTTTCTGCCCAAGGAGAAACACAGGATTCCAAGAGCGAAGCAGTGATTTGTGTCCAAGGGGAGAGATGGATGTGGGCTATGTGAGGGCCCTGGGTGCAGAGGGAGTGAGGTTCCCTGACAGGTCCCTTCTTCGGGGTAGAGATGGCCTCACCTCCCTAGGATTCCCCAGCAACCAATGGCATTGAGAACCAGCATGTAATTTAGAAACACAGACACAGCATTGGGGAATTTGCCTATGATGGCGCAGCTAAGGCATGCAGGGCCAGTCAGCCTCAGGGACCCAGTGTCCATGGAGTTCAGTCTTGTGCAGTGGCCCTTCCTTCCAGGCATGACTTGACATTTGCTGATGTCCTCCTGATGCAAGTCCTCCACCCTTGCTGAGAAATGCCTACAATCCCAGTGTTAGTGCTTTGGGGCAAACTTTGATGGGCATTAATCCAATTAGATAGGCATGTATTGCACACTTAGGTGCCTAAAATTGCCTGTGTGGCCCATGAAGCTGCTCCTGCCTTTCAGCACCCCAGGGACAGAGTCAGGGTGATACCTTCTGAGCACACAGCAAATGCACCAATACAGGCATATCCTGCAGAGATAGGGGTAAATAATTATCTGGAGAGGAGTCCAGCCAAAGCTTTCTGCAAGGCTGATTGGTGTGCTGGCTTTAAAGAATAAGGGACAGGGCCTTCCAAGCTGAGGGAGATATGGGTGCAATTCCAGAGGTACACAGAGGTGGAGAGGAGGCATCTGGAGTTGGCAGCACGAGTGGGGTCCTCAAGGTACAAGGGAACCAAGGGCCAAGTGCAGGAGGGCCAGACAAGGCTTTCCAGGAAGGGAGGTGTCTCGCTGGCAGGGAGGGTGCAGCTGGTGTGCAGTGGCAGGTCTATCCAGGATGGGACACTGGTGCTAAGTCCACTGGGGTGGAATGGTGCTGCTGGGTGTCAGGAGGCCCAAGTGGCCTTGCAGGTTGCTTCCCCCACTCACTACCCTTCCTCCCATTCCCAGGAGTCAAGTATGGACTTCAACGCAGTCAGCTGCAGAAGGGATTCAACATTGGGTGCAGTCTCTCAACACCCCCACCAACCAAATTAAGACGCCAAAAGCAGGATGGGGGCCCTGATTGGAAAGGGTGTTAAAAGGTATATGCCTTGCCCTCCATTCTGCTCCCAGCACCCAGCATAGGGTCAGGCATGGAATAGGGGCTCAGCTAATGTGGAATGAATAGATGAATGGATGGATGGATGGATGGATGGATGGATGGATGGATGGATGGATGGATGGATGAAGAAACAAGTGAAAAAATGGGTGGGTGAATGAACGAATGAGTGAATGGATGGATGGGTGAATGAATGAACAGATGAATGAATGAGTGAAAGAATGAATGAATGATCAGAAAATTCTCAAATATATACCATTGTGTGGGAAGAACACACCCTTGCACACACCAGCTGACATACACACACCCAGGCCCAATAGCACACACAAAGGCAACCTCACACCAGTGAATGTGCACACACATACATCCACAAATTCACACAAACCCACCTCATTTATTCAAAAGAGGGTACTAAGCCACAAGGGCAGAGTTTAGAGAGTTTGGAGGGGAAGAGGTCCTGACAATTAATGTCAGTTGCCCTTTAGTGGCCCTAAAATTGACATTGTGGGTCATGGCAAGTGTGCTTTAGAAAAGGAACAAGTGAGAAAAAATAGAAAAGGTAGACTGGAAATTACTAGCAGGCAGGAGGGTACGTTCTAACTGTGAAACCTTGTTTCAGTTAGTTGCACTGCTCCCTGACTCAAGAACAAGCGTTTCTTACAGTGTTGCTGCCAAAGCAATTAACTTAGTGGCGCTACTTGTTCCCACTCTTAGGTGTCCTTCCAAAAAGAAAGCAACAACATCCTCTGCAGGAGCCAGAGGGATCTGAGCTAGGTTCCATGGGGGCCCTTCTGGCCGCAGGCTCCTTGGGTTCTGTATAGGTCTTCAGGTGTGGGTAAAGCCAGGGCCCATCTGTGCATGCATACTGCATGCCCTTCAGCTCCAAGGAAGTCACAACCCTGGATCCCGCCCACAAGATGCTAACCACCTATTTGAAGAAACCCCAAAAGGGGAAACAGCTGCACTACAGGGTGAAAACAGCTATAGGAAACAGACATACAAAGCTCAGCAGATGTTGCATATAGTCTAAGTAGGGTCCAAAGAAGGCATGGGTCCACATTCAGTATGAATGTGACATGGACATGCCCATAAAAAAACATAAATGGAACCATACATGCAGAAAAGGTGATGGTGCCAAGAGGAAAGAGTACACTCTAGGTGGAGGAAATGGCCTGGGTAAAGGCATAGGAGAGTAGGACAGCATGGTGCATTCAGAGAAGGGGCAATTTTGCATACCTGGAGCATCAGGCCCCTTGAGGGATGACATTGAGAAAGTGACTGGGAATGTGGATGGATCAGGTCTTGGCCCACATGGCTGAGGTCCCAGCTCTGAGTGATGCCAGCCAGGCAAACGATAAGTGATACAGGCAAGACCATGCGGCACCTGAGGCATGCCCCAAGCCCAGAAGCTCCTCCTTCTCTTTTCCACTTGTCCCAGTGTCCCAGATGCCATGACAGATACCGCACAATGGGTTAGCTTAAACAATTAGCTCATGCTTTCAGTGGCTGGAGGGCTGTCTTTCTCCCAAGGATGATAGTATTCTGGCTGACTGGCAATCCTTGGCTTTCCCATCACACAGTGATGTCCTCTTTCTCCTCTGTGTTCCATTAACTTCCAACAGCTAGCTAGTCCCTATGGCTTTCTCTCTATAAGGCCTCCGGTAATATGATTAAGACCCATCCTGGTTCTGTTGGCCACACCTTAACTAAAATGACATCTTTCAAAGGTCCTATTTACAACTGGTTCATACCCACAGTTATGGAATTAAGATTATGAACATTTTTTTCTGGGTTGCAGAACTCAATCACCCACCCTCCAGACCATACTTTGGAGATCCCTTTTTCTTTTATAGCATCTGCATCACCTAAGGAAACATCATAAAGTCCTGCAGACCTTACCTATACTCTTCCTCCCCACTGCCAACCTTTAAGAAGAAGAATGGGAGGCCTACCCACCTACCAGACCCCAGATGATCCTCAGGACATCATTTCTCAGCATGCCAGTGCCAACAATTAATCATGCCATTACATAAAGATGCAACCCAGCAACTTCCATGTTCCTACAGAGTGGCTTCACCAAGACCCAGAGCAACTTTCTCCAGACTGTGTCTCAGAGAAATAATCATATGTCTGCTTCCCTTCCATGGGGCAATAGGGCCCTTATTGCCCTCTGTTGCTCACTGATGGTTACAGCATCAACAATGGCCAGAAAAGAACTGAATCTCAGCTCTTTTAGGGCAAATGAAATGCAGCCGAGCCTCACAGCTCTGCAGTGGGGAGGTTTTAGGGGAGGAGTTCCTGGGTCCCCTCCAGTCCTTCCACTAATGCAGGTGGTCTGGCCCCCTCTTCATGTCTTCAGAACTGCCCACCAGGTCCCTGGTCCCTCACCTGCTGAATAGGTGGTTATTCCTGAAAAAGAACAGGCCTGGTTCCAGCTGTTACAGAATGGTCCCCTGCACCTTCCATGGCGGAAGCACCTAGAGCAATTGTATTTTGCCTGCCTGCAGCTTGTCTGACCCCATGTGATGTGAGTCTCATGAGGGCAGGTGCTTCTCCTGTCTCCCTCCCTGTTGACCTAAGAGCCTGAAATGGGTCCAGCCCATTGGAGGTGCTCAAAAGGTGTGTTGAGTGAATAATTGTATGATGGCTAAGGGTAATGCAATCCTGGGTGATTTTTTTTTTAGTAGAGAAGTTGTAGGTTTATAGAAACATCATGCATAAAATACAGAGTTCCCATATACCCTCCCTTTTAATAACACCTTGCATTAGTGAAGTATACCTGGTTGTTTTTAAAACATATTCTTCATATTCTTTCTATGTTTTCCAAAATGTCTTAAATGGATTGAATTTTACCTATCAAGAAAAATATGCAATAAATGATACAATTTTCTTTTTTTTTAATGTCAATTTATGGAAAGCTCTGAGTCCCTTTTCCTGCTAATGTTTTCCTGGCCTAGGGCAAATATTGGCATCTTTCTTAGTCAACTGACCTTAGCATGGGTCACAGCAGCACCTTTCTGAATACAGGCACACCTCAGAGATATTGCAAGTTCACTTCCAGACCACTACAGTAAAGTCAATGCCACAACAGAGTAAGTTGCACAAAGTTTCTGGTTTCCTAGTGCGTATGAAATGTTATATTTACACTATACTGTAGTTTATTAAGTATACAACAGCATTTTGTCTAAAATAAATGTACGTCAGGTTGTATGTATGTCACTAGAATAAAAATTTTTTAAAAACACAGTACTGTACAACACAAACAGCATATCCTACTGCAAATTATGAACTGTAGTTAATGGTACAATTATTAAAATGTTTTTTCATGAATTAGAACAAATGTAACACACTAATGCAAGGTGTTAGTAATAGGGCGTATATGAGAACTCTGCATTTTAGCCTGATTTTTCTGTAAACCTATAACTTCTAAAATAATAAAAAATGTACTTGCCTTAATTAAAACATGACAATAGCACAGGTGCTGAAAAATGGTGCTCATAGACTTGCTTGATGCAGGGTTGCCACAAACCTTCAATTTGTAAGAAACCATGGTATCCATGAAGTGTGATAAAGCAATGGTCAGTGAACAAGGTGTGCTTGTATCATGGTTTGTGCTTGGGGGAAAAGAACTGACCATCTCTGAGGACATTGCATGGTGGCATTTGTTCTCTTATCCAGTCCTTACAGTAACCCCGTGAGCAAGGCAAGCTGCCCATACAGGACAGGAGGGGAAACTGATGCTGGGAGAGTTGCTGGCACTTGTCCAGATACATAGGCTGGTGAGCAGTGATTCCAGAGCTGAGGTGGAGAAGACTTGGAGGGGCCACCATTGGTTGAGCCCAGCACACAAAGGGCATCGGTGATCCTGCTTTCTGCTAAAGCCCCCTTTGTAACCTCATTCCCTGGTCACACCTGTGTACTCAGGGAGTGTGGATGTGGGCATACCTGCATGTCATATGTATTTAACTTTATGTGGCTATCTGCGCTTTTGTGGTGTCCATATGTCTGTGTAAGTGGCTCTGTGTCATATTGGGGGGAGGCACAAGAGAATATGATTGCATTGCATCCTCCCAAGAAACTTCCAGCATGATTAAGGAGAGAGAAACCAAACACAGGGGACTTCAGGTACAGAGTGGCCATGAAAAGGTGAACCACTAGACGTGGAGTCTGATGGGCCATAGAACTGAGTGCACAGGTCTGCTGACCAACCAGGAGATCGCATCCAACAGGCTGGCCCCTTCTCAGCATTGCTTCCTCACCTCAAATGCAGGTGGACAAAGGGTGGTCCTAGTTTGCTGTGATTGCTGTGACAAATACCATACACTGATTGGCTTAAACAATAGGAATTTGTCTCGTGTTTTGGGGGGCCAGAAATACAATATCAGGGTGTCAGCAGGATCAGGCTTTCTCTCTGAAGTCTGTAGCATTCTAATGATAGATTATTGGTGATCTGTAAATCAGAATCTGCCCATTTCACAAAGCCAGCAATCTCCTTCTGTCTCCTACCCTTTGTCTAAATTTCCTCTGCTTATAAGGACTCCTAGTCATAATGGATTAAGGCCCTTTCCTGACTCAATTTGGTTTCATCTTAACTAATAGGAGTGCTTTCATTTCCTGGGCTGCTCAAGCAAATATCATGTAGTAGGCCAGCTTAAACAACGGAAATTATTAGCTCATGGTTCTGCGGCTAATGGAAAGTCTAAATCAAGATATCACCAAGGTTGTTTTCTCCTCCAAAGACTGTGGCATTCTGGAGCTGGTTATAAGTTATCCTTGGTCTTTAACTAGGCTTGGTCCTTAACTAGGTTATAAGTTATCCTAGGTCACAACATGTTGTGACCTAGGCTGGTCAGAGCAGAGATCATGAAATGTGTTGGCTTTCAAGGATGGAAACAGTTTGAGGCAATGGTTTCTTCCTGAAGATTGGCTCTCAGTAATCCTTGGCTCCTCTGACACATAGCAAGCCACGTGGTGAAATCTGCTGGTCGCTTCTTTCTCTTCCAGGTTTCATTGCTTTCAGCTTCTTGCTTCCATGACTTTCTGTCCCTCTCTCTGTATTCATACCACTTATAAAAGACTCCGGGAGTAGGATTCAGACACATACTGATTGAGGTGGACCACACCTTAACTGAAGTAACCTCATCAAAAGGACCCACCTACAATGCATTCATACCTACAGGAATGATAAACTTTAAACATATGCTTTTTTGGGGTACATACAGCTCAAAACTACCACAAGGACTTTCAAAGATCTTATTTATAAATAGGTCTACACCCACAGGACCAGGGGTTAGGACCTGAACGTCTCTTTGCTGGGGATCTGACTCAATCCATAGTAGGTCTCAAATGTAAACTCCCTGCAGTAGCAGAGCCCAGCCAAGGGAGAGAGCCTGTAGGAGTAGTAGAGTAGGCATCAGATACGGGTTTGGGAAAAGGAAGGTGGCGATGAGTTGCATACTCAAGGAAGTCTTTGGGGAGCACGTGGGGCTGGAACTGGGTCCTAGAGAGTTGGTTACAAAGCCATGTGTGAGACAACCATGGGCCAACAAGTTCATCTCTCCATTCAATCAAGCTTTTTTGATGCAAACCCCAATAAGAACCCAGACCCTCAGGGTGACAATGCACTCCTCAGGTCCACTAGGACCTCCCACAGCATCCGCCAGTAGGCCCATGTTCTCCAGACAGTGCACAGCCAGCTCAGCTTCCTCAGGTCCAGCAGCCTCTAGCAGCAGCTTCTGCTCATTTTTATCACAAAATCTCCTCTCCTTCCTGGCACAGTTGAGAGGCTAGGATTGAGGTGGGATGGAGCACAGAACTACCTGCCCCTCTTCAATTAAGGGAGACAATAAATGAAATATTACTAAAGAGAAGAGTAGTACTCTCATTTGTCTGTGAAGTCCCAGGTACAGAAGGTTTATCAGCCATGAAATTAGCCTTTCACGCTCTCCTTTGTCCACAGCCCCGTGAGTAGAGGGAGGCCATTGTCTCAGCACCACCAGGGGTTCCAGGGCTCCCACACGCCCACTTGGCTGTCCCTGCTGCCCTGGGCTGAGAATGGGTCAGGCCACTCGAGCCGCCAGAGCCCTGGGCAGAACAAGAGAGACACAGCCCTGTCGCTGCTCTCTGCTGGCTCCAGGTTCAGTCTGAAGAATTCATCCCCTCATTGAAGGGCTGTGTGAATCTGGACCCTGAACAAAAAGAGCTTCTCTACCTCTGAGAATTATACCATTGCAGCTCTAGTTCTTTCAGTTTTCAGATTTTGGGTCAACAGTGGGAAATAGTAGAAAAGTCACAGGCTTTGCAGTGAAATCTGAGCTCAAACACTGACAGCCTCACTGAGTAGATGTGACCCTGGTAAATGGTTCCCCTCTCTGAGTCTTAGTTTCTCCATCTGTAAAATGGGGGCCACAATATTCATTTTGCAGATGGAGATGATGCAGCACCTGCATGGAGCCTGACCCAAGAGCTAGCACATCCACAGATTTATTGCCTGAGACATCCTACTCAAGGAGCATCAGGAAACTGGGCAGACTCAGGGTGAAGCTAACCCCAGGCCCACTGTGTAGCTGAAGGGAAGGCTGCAAGCACACATATAGGCACACACACACAAACACATGAGTGTCCAGGTATATGCACATAACACAAACATGCAACATGCATACACACAAATACACACAGCACACACACATGCAGGAGCACATCTTGCACATGTATGTGTGTGTGCATGTGCACACATGCATGCACAAATACACACAAATTTGCATGCATATGTGCACACATGAACACATGTGTTTACACCATCCACAGCACACATACACATATGGTCACACAACCACACATGCATGCATGCACACAATACACACATAAACGTATATGCGTGTACACACACAAACAATGCATACATATGCATAAATACATGTGTGCATGCATGCACACATGCAGGGACATGTTCATATGCATGCATACAGTCACATACTCACGTGCACATGCGCACACATACTCATGCACATGTGTACACATGCACATGTACTCTCATGCACACATACACACACATGCATGCTCTGGAGTCATAACCTGCTGGGTGCACATACCCGATGACTCCAGTCAGCTGGAATATTTCTCAGCACCTGCCTCTCTCTGAAATGAATTCTGGCAGCATCCACGGAGTCAGTCATCTGACCCAAGTATTTCAGGATGAACAAGCATCAGAAATGTTTTCCTCCATCCCTGCCCAAGGGTTATTCAGCTGATTTCCCCTTTAAAGAGAAAAAATAAACTCTCTCTCTCTCTCTCTCTCTCTCTCCCTCCCTCCCTTCCTTTCTGCCTGCACCCCACCCTTCTTCAGGGCCAATCTTCAGCTGGGAGGTGAGATAAGGGCCTCTAGGAAGCCCCTTTACACAGGGGAAGCCTCTGCTTCCTGGACTGCTCTACTGCAAGATAGTGAGGAGCCAGGACTTCCGACTTGCCCAGATCCAGCACCCATCCCAATGTCTCCTGGGCTTCCTGGACCACTGACTCCCCACCCCAGTCCTACCCCAAGTTCACAGGATGCTCATCCAGCTCAGCCAGATTTACCCTGGGTCCTGCCCGGCTTGGGACTGCATAAACAAAGCACAGCTCCAATAAATGACAATGACAGAAAAAAAGATTCCACCCTTAGGCACCATAGGCCTTTGGCCCCGTTCCCAACGGGAAACACCATGGTGCCCAGTTTACTTGGAGTCCACCAGCCTGATCTCAGCCTGCCATTCAGCCTGCCATCTGCCTTGGTGTCTACAGTGTGCCACCTCCCAAGGGGGGTAGAGCACAAGCCTGTGAGGCAGCTCTAGGCCCCTGCCAGCCCCCTCACCCACCTCCAATGGTCATCTTCATGAGGCCTGAGGCTTACCAGGTACACGGCCTCCCTCCAGGACACCCCCAATTCACCCAGATTTCTATCCACCCTACCTTTCCAAATTCTCCAACCTATCAATTTTCCACTTTTTAGTGGGAAAGAAGACCCTGTTGCCATCCTGCATTCTTCTCTCTTCTCTCTTCTATGATCTAGACTTAGTATCTTTGGGGACATTATGTCTTGGAACTCTTTATACAGATCCAAAAGCTGGGAACTGCAAAATTCTTTTCTCCCTCAAAAATGCCAAGCACTCATTTAACCCAAGAGCTTTGACCATTAAAAAAAGGATTATCTTTATAAGATTTTAAAAAAAGTTGATGGAGGCTTTAGGGAGGAAGCAGAGGCCACAGATCAGATTTTCAAGGTTCTCAGGCAAGTCACTCAACCTCTATGTCTCAGTGTCCACCTCCACTAAATGAGGGTAATGGGATTAGGTTAATATAGCAAAGTGCTCTAAAGTACAAGACACTAAACAAACACTAAAAGCTGTCAGTTTTTAAGATTTAGAAATGGAGATCAACAATTCCATCCTGACCAAAAAGGGGAAAAGAAGTGTAATTAATAATGTATCAATGACAGAGACAGCTCAAATAGAGTCAATAGGATACTCTGGAGGTTACTCTTACACAGCTTCCGTCAGACATTGCTACCTATCATAACCTGCCAAACCCAAGTCAGGACCATTCCAACCAATCCTAAAGAACACCTAGGGCAATATATATGATTCCACAAGGGTTCCATGCACTAGAGTAACTTTCCAGAAACCTATAACCTCCAAATGGGTCCCAGGACCAGATAAGTCCTGAAACTTAGAGGGCCCAGCTTCTCCAGAACATCAGATAGTTCATCTCCCTACTCCATATTAGTGACAGTCCCTTTCAACATGAAAAAGTTAGAGTGACCGTAGCCCAAACATCCCTAAAGAGAGGGATAGAAAGATCAAAGGTGATGGTGGAGTTATACAGAGAAGATAGGATTTAACAAATGAATATGATGGCTGAATCATTAAATTGATTTCTCTTTAGTGTCCAGTATCTTAGAGCAGCTAGAAGTAAAAACCTAAAATTGTGGAATTGCAACCCATGTCAAAGTCTAAAATATGCTCTACAACTAATTATGGTGCTGTGCTTTGAAATTCATTGCTTTTTTGTATATATGTTATTTTTCACAAAAAAGAAACAAAAAATAGTCGACGGTGGTGAGGAAAAAAACATTTAAGCCTTCTAGCCTCCTATATTCTGGAGCAGCTAGAAGGAAAATATGGGAGGATCATACGGTAGCCCATGACAAACTCTTGGATCTGTCCTATAACTACTTGTTGAGTGCTTTGAAAACTCTTGCTTTTTTATTTCTTTGCTTTGTATATATGCTATACTATACAATAAAAAAGTTTTTAAAAAATGCTGCTGACCCCTCTGTTCTCTCTGAGTTTCCTGTGGTCTATGTTCTCTGGGTCCCTAATTGCTCCAGGGGCAATAAAGGACCTACAGAGGGTGAACATGGGCACGGGACTGCAACAGCTACAACAGAACATGGTAACAGAAGGCGTTGGCCATCATCTCCATGGTTATCCTACTTTATTCCCCCTAGCAATTCCATGGGCAAATATCACCCTCCCTTTGGAGGCAAGGGAGTGGGGGCCAAGAGAGTGAAGCTTCTGTCCATGAACCGAAATCCTTTCACCAAGTAGCTAGTCCTGTGTGGGCCATAAAACCAGTCATGAGCCACTCATGGCTGATGAACCTTGGATTGTGGCTCATATGAATTGAGTTGCACTGTAAGATACACACTGGATTTAAATGACTTACCAGAAATAAAAAAGGATATAGAATTATCTCATTAATATCTTCTATATTGATTGTACTTTGAAATAATACTTTTGATCTATTGGGTTAAATAAAATATATTGCTAAAATTAATCTCATCTGTTTCTTTTTACTTTTCTTAACATGGTTATGAGAAAATTATAAAAGTGCATGTGTGGCCCACATTCTACTTCTATTGGCTGAGCTGAGCTGGACGATTCCTTCCTTAACACCACGACAATGATGGCACCTGCAGAACATCCGGATCCAGCCTCGGTCCCTCCTGCTCCAGCTTGGGCCTGCTCTGACAGCCAAGGAAGGAGATGCAGCACTGTTCCCATACACTGGGGAGATGATTTGACTGTAACAGACCCAGCAGGTTTGAATGCTCCATTCTTTGGTGCATAACTCTTCAGAAAGGGGTGGCCCAAAACATAGCAGCCCATCCAAGGGATAGCACAAGATATGAAAGAGCTTAGGAAGAGGACTTCTCCAGAGAAACACTCCTTCCGAAGGTTGCAGCATTTCTTCCATCCTCACCTTAAGCCAACTGTGCTGATTTGAAACTGATATTCTCCAGAAAAGTCATCTTCTTATAGTGGAGAAGCTAAGATTACCTAAAATTATGCCTAAGAGTTGCTTACCGGAAACCTCTTTAGTTGCTCAGATGTGGCCCATCTCTCTCTCTCTAAGCCCAACTCTGCAAGGAAAATCATTACCCTACCCTATAGGGGACATGATATTCAGGGATAAAAGTCTTCCTGACAACATGTGACATGATTCCCAAAGATAAGCCTGGCCCTTGTACCTTAGGATCAATAATGCCTTCCCAACCAAAAGGGGAAAAAGAAAGGTAACAAAACAAGATATCAGTGGCTAAGATAGTTCAAATAGAGTCAAAGACTATTCTGGAGGCTGCTCTTATGCAAACGTTAACTAGCTATCACTAACTGCCACAGTTTGCCAAACACCCAACCACTATTATGTCTATTAACCCTAAAGCACACCCAGGGCTCTAACTGAGACACTATAAAAGTTTCATGTGCTAAATTTACTTTCCTGAAACTCCTTACCTCCAGAGGGTTCCTAGGCTAGATAAGCCTTGGAACTCAGAAGGGCCAGCTTTCCCCCAATTAACAAATAATTCCATTTCCCTATCCTATATCACCAACACCCCTTTGCAACATGAAAATGTTAGGAAGTGCATAGCCTAATGACCCTTATAGAGCGGAAAAAGGATCAAAGGATAAGCAGGAGTTATAATGGAGAAGATAGGATTTAACAAATGAGTATGACTGCTGAATCATTATATTGATATTTCTTTTAGCCTCCAGTGTTTTGGAGAAGCTAGAAGGAAAAATCTAAAACTGTGGTATGGTAACCTGTATCAAACTATGAAATCTGTTCTGTAGCTGCTTGTTGGAGTGCACTTTAAAAATTATTGCTTTTTCTTTTTTTGTGTGTATATGTTATTTTCTACAATAAAAAAAAAAAAAACGTTTAAAAAGACCGGAACTTAGCAGGTTAAAAACATTACTCTGACAAGGACCGAGAGCTTCAAACCATTATATTATAAGATTATCTTCACTGCTAGTAAATTATTTTTTCATTAAAAAAACGAGCCAGGGCAGATGTCTTCTCTAAGTCTATTTCCTCTGGACAATTCCCCACTTGGTGCCCCCTATTTTCACCCCAGGTCTTTGTCATTCTTTGATTCTGAGGTCATTTGCAGGAACAAAGTATACTCAAGTGACTGCCAGAACAGGGTGTGAGGGACAAATGGAAAAGCGTGAGGTTAAAGAAGCAGACAGAGGTCAGATCATGACCACTTTTGCCTGGCCTCTGAAAGAATTTCCATTTGGTCTTGGAAGCAAAAGGGAGCCACCGAAGGGTATTGACACATACCCCAGCCTGTTTACAGAAAGAACACTTCAGAAAACAGATTCAAAATCAAGAGGCCTGTCAGGACACCCTCACTGGTAGTGTGGTCTTGGGTGTGGCAGTGGAGACAAGGAAATGCAGGTGCAGTTGAGAAATACTAAGAAAGTTGCAGCAATGGGACCTCATTGTGGATCAGCCCTGGGTGCTAAAGGAAAAGGCTGACGGAGAACCTGGCCCAGGTCATGGCTGTATCCTCCTGGTGCCGAAGGAAGTACATAGGGTGAACCCATTGTTGACGTGTTCAGATAAAATTCAGAATCATCCAACAGGCAGTTGTATGCACTAGTCTGGAGTTTAGAAGGGAATGGGCAATAATGGTAGTAATCAATAGCCCTTATTGACTGCCTACTGGATGCCAGACAAGTACTTTCATATAAGTAGTTTCATATATACTTTTATTATCCCCTTTTGACAAATGAAAAAACTGAAGCACAATGAGGATGATGCTGGGATTATGACCCTCAGCTCTTAATCACTGTCCTGTGTGCCTTTGGCAGGCATCATGAAGAAGGCTGAAAGGGGCCCATCTGATGACCAGAAGGTCCTGGTGCCCTTGGACAGAGCAGATTTAGTGGAGGAGACGGCTGCATGCCATATTTCAATGGATGCAAGGAATAAAGGGAGAAGAGAAAGTCATAGATCTGAAATGGATACAAAATAGAAAGTGGAAATTGGAGAAACTTGAGTCAGAGGAGAATTTTTTAATGTGTGTTTAAGTGCTGTTAGGAAGAAGCCAATATCGAGAGATTTGAAGATATAAGATAGAGAAGGGACAGTAGATGGTATCAAATCCCCAAGGAGACAGGAAGGGCTGGAATCCAGAGCATAGTCTATGGATGGACCTGGCAGCAGGTCCACCCTGAAGGAAGGATGGAGAAAGAGAGGGAGGGTGGAGGGAGGGAGGGAAGTTGGGGACCAAAGCAAGTTAATACAGGTCATTTTGTAGACTTTCTGGAGAAGCAGGAGAATTTTTGTCTGATAAAGCCTTCTAAAGATTCAGCCAAAGAAAAAGCCAACCATCAGCTCAGAGGAAGGGGTAACACAAAGAAGTGGGAGGTTCCAGTAGGGATGCTGGAGCAGGTTTTCAATACTCCCTATGGTGACAGAGAGTTTGCTGGCTAGAGAAAGACTCATGCCTTTCCTTTCTCTCCTACAGGAGAATCTGACTTCCGTGTCTAACTCTCAGGGAAGAGATGGGCTGAAATCTCAAGAATGTGAACAGTGATAGCCCAAAGCAAAACTCCCAAACTGTCACCCTGGGGAGACCTGACTGACTTGCCTCCTGCCTTGGTACCTTCGCCCCCATCGTAGCCCACTTCTGTGCCAGGCAGTGGTGTGGGTAACCGCACAGCCCTGCCTGATGTTAGAATGCCACTTGGAGAATTCTTTGCAGTGCTAATTACCAGGCAGAGCACTGATATTCCATAATTAAATTAATCCACTATGGTCTATAAAATAAAGCCAGCATGACCACTTGCCTCACTCCAATGTACAAGGTTGTGATTTCATTTCAGGAATATTTATTCAGTCCAGACCCCCCCACACTTTACAACCAATGAGAAATGTTGGTTCCTATCATTTAGCTTTTCATTTTTTTTCTTTCCTAGAAAAATAAATTACTTAAACAAATTGAAAAGAATAAACAGCTTGAATTGCAAATTATAAAGTTGTCTAGTCCAGCAATACAGAAGGTTGTTATTCACAATATGTCACTGTGAGATAAGTTAATAAAGAAATATAGAAGAGAATCCATTTTTGGTCATCATTAGCATATACAGTGCAGAAAGCTACAGGGTATTCAATTAATTCTAGACCGTAATTATGGAGCAAGAGTCTTCTGTATAAATCAACTTTATTTTCTTCTTTCCTTTTTTGTTTTCCTTTAGTGCAATAGGAGATGATGCCATTTCTGACCAGCGTTGAGGGTGCAGAATGAATGGCTACTGTCCAAGCACAGAGCTCAGCGGCCCCAAGAACTTGTGTGGGAGCTTCAACCCTGGAGGTAGTTCATAAACATCCCACATCCAGAAAATCATAATTACCATCTCCACAATTGTTTCCCATTTTTTTTCCCAGCTGCTAGCTGTCAAAAGGCATTGGCCACCTAAACCTCATGCAACATGTGCAGTCACTAATTAATCCCAGAAGACAATGCAAGCTAAGTAGAAATGTGTTATTTTTAAAAGATGGAAGGAAACCAGCCACCATAAGATACTACATAAGAACATCTCCCCAAGTCACTTTAGAAAAGCAAATGCATTCATTCCTTTGATCACTTGGCCCTTCATTCACTTATTCACATCAAGTCTTGAACACTTGCTGCGTGCCCAGGAGATGCCCCAGGGACCGCATCAGGCCAAGTGATGAAGCAAGGCTGTCTGTGCATTGAGTCCAGATGTGGCTGTTCTTTGTCCAGAGACCCAGGAACCCAAAGTAAAAGTTGACCTCCCACTTCACACCCATATAATAGAGGAATAGGGACAGGATAGCCAAAATACATGCTCCCCATAGAAAAGGAGGAAATGGGAGACCAGGGCCACATTGGTTCATTGGGAAGACCTAATGGGAGCCCACTACCTAGGGGATAGGTATGTTTCTTAATTAGGCCCTCATTCTGCCCCATGGTTGGTGGAGGAAAGGTGGGGGGTTACAGGCCAGGGTTTCTGCAGAACCTTGGCTCTACCCTTTTGGGAGGACCCTACTTTTCTATTATTCTCTTTGGCCACATCTGAAGACAGCATTAGAGAATATGTCCTTGTTGAGGACTGAGCATCTCATCCTACTTCCTCCTTCTAGGAGGTAAGAAATCCACAGATCTCTTTAAGACTCAGTCACAAACCATTTGGTCCAGATATTTGGTTTCTTTGACCAAATATCTCTCCTGGAAACCCAGTCAGCATTTTCCCTATTTAATTGTAATCATCTCCATGTGCATTGTCATGCTGCAGTTCTTGAAAAATGCTCTCTCTGTGTCTGTCTCTCTTTCTCTCTCTCTACTTCAGTTATTTGGATCCCCTCAGTCTCTTTTGACTAAAAGGACCTATTGCTGATCATCTAATTCATTCAGAGGTTTTAAACGATGGGTGTGACCAGCAAATACTTGGCTTGGTCCTTGCTACAAGTCTAAATTTTAAGTGGCCTTTTTGAGGAAACATTTCTCAGGGCTATTTTTTATAGTTTGGGATTGAGAACTAGCTACTCAATTTTCCAAACATTTAAGATCCCAGATTTGTATTTTATTCTAAGCCAACAGCTGCCAATATGCATTACTGCCATTCTGTTTGCAATCCCTTCCTTTAACTATGGGCTCATTGGGAACACTTTCTTATTTGTAAGACACCACAGGCAGTGGTGTTATCAGATATGCCCCCACCACCCATCATAGGCCACCATCCTCCCAGTCTCCAGTGAGGATCAGGGTGTCCTTTCGGGTAATGATGAAAATTTGGGGTCGATGATATTGAAGAGGTAGGAGAAGGAAGTTGAGTCCAATGTAAGCCAATATAATTTCCTGATTAGACAATCACAATGAGTCTGGAATTCAAGGAAGGAGTAATGATGAGGACATAAAGGTAGAATTCTTCCATGTGTGACTTTTTTATAAACTGAGAAAAAAATAATAACTAAAATAAATGATGACTGTATCTGAAATATTTTTTTTTATGTTTAGGATCTCCTAAACAGAGAATTTTTCAAACTGCACACCCTCGGGAGATTTTGTGACTTCCATGTGGCACCTTCCCCATTTCTCACTCACACCCCTCAGCCTCAGGAATCAGTGCCTTCCAGTGTGACCAAAAAAAGCCATCTGGGGTCCCTTGTATATTCTGGAGATGATGAGAGCTTCAGAACTACCAGCTATGAGCAATGATCTAGGAACCTGTCAGCTTTCACAGTCTCCAACTGCATAATAATAAATTAAATGCAACATGCTCCTTTTATTACAGACCCTCTGAAATATTAAAGAAGGTTAATAATTAAGGCTAATCATGAACTCCAGCCCTAGTGATTTGAGCCATTTGGCAGTGGCTGAGATCATATGAGATTTTTCTTCCCTTAGTCCAGCCTCGCCCTTGTGCAGGTGGATTCTGAGAGGACAGTATGAACTGCATCCCTTTATTATATCTTCAAGAATAATTCCAGAAGTTCACAGAGGTTTTGCTCAACTGTCTTTGCTGTTCTAGGCGAGGTAAACAATCAGTTTGAGGTGTATGCGGGTCAGGTTTTTTGTTTTTTTTTAATAGGCCTGAAAAAATATATCATCCATGCACGCCAGCGACTTAGCAACATGACATTTAAATATTTCACTACCCAGGTAGATACATTTTGATATCTGAGCCCCAGCTTGAATTAAGTATTTATTGTGCAGCTTTTTACAAGGCCCCGTTTAAAATTTATGCATTTATCAATGTGTTCAAAGAAAAGCATGGATTCCAAGCCCTGGCTGATCAAAGGTGACCGACAAGCATCATAAAGTTGAAAAGAAAAATGAGGCCGCTCTTTTGATTATCTGTGTGACCAGTAAAGAGTTACTTCACTGAAAACCAGAAGGGACACTTGGTCCTTTGGCCCAGAACAAGATTCCAGATGAAAAATGCAATTCAGCTAAGGGAACCCTCCTTTGAAAAGCCCTGAAAATATTATGGGAAAAATAGGCATTCATCTTGGTAGGTGCCTTTGCTGCAAAATTGTATGTCTAGCTAGCTGTTGGTGCACATCTGGGGGTGGAAGTGGGGACCTCAGCCCAGTGAGATATTGGACTCATCAGTCCCTTAGCAAATGGGAATGGTACCCAGGGTGGGTCCTACGGCCCAGTGGAATGGCTCTTTGGATAAGCCATAGAATGCGCAGAATCTGAGTTTAATTTGATTTCTTCCTAGCATTCTCTCCTTCCTCCACTCTGTTGGCCCACTTTTCTTGAGAGATGTGGAGCGAAGCATTGAATGCCTCCTGCCTCTTCAGCCTACCCTCCTTAAAGTCCTTGTCGGTCTTCTTTTCCACCAATGGCCCCCCAAAATGTCCCTCTTGGCCTAGGCCATTGCATCTACTTCTTCCACTGCTCTTAGACTTTGGGGTTCCTTTGAAAATTTGATGAGAGCAGGGACACTTCAGAAAAAAGCATCATGCACACACATGCACAAAATTTTGCATTTGGTTCAGGAGAGACACTGACTTGGGGTTACAAACCCCAACCCTTAGGCCAGTGGCTCCCAGTTCCTCACCTTCTCCTCTAGTGCTCACCCTGGCCCCCAACTGTGAGTGCCGGAGGCTAGTGGGGTTGTTCTCAGAACACCTAGTGCCTCACCAATAGTTCAAATCCCCCTTTCACCAAATGATGAAAGAGGAGTTTGGCTGTTTTCAAAAGACAGATAAAAGAACTTTGCAAAGTGCCGACAAAGAATGATCTTAATGATGGAAAGATAGGTTAAGGAAAAAAATTGGAAGGAAATACACCAAAATGTGTGCTATTTCCAGGCAATAGTTTATTTCCTGCGTGTAGAGTTATGGGTGGTTTTGATTTTATTCTTTGACTTTGTTGTACTTTACAAACTTTAAATAAAGCAGATATAGCAGGATAATATAGTCAGATTTTCTCTCATGAGATATTTTGAAGCATGAGAATATAAATCCCCAGTCCTCATTGTTCATTTCTCCAACCCCAATCCCTCGGTCACCCTAACAGGGACTCTGCGGTCTGAGTTCTCTGACCTCAAGGGTCATGAAAGGCTTTTGATTTTATATAGCCAAAACAATAGTTTCTGGAATCCTGAAGACAAATTTTATCTTGACTTATTTGGGGAGCCTTGGCCCTTAAAGCCAGGCTATTAAGCTGGGGTGGGGCAGGTAACTGGTGGTAGGTGGGGGCAGATTAGCTTTCCCAAACTGGGATGGGGACGGAGTTTGGGGGTTTCCACAAGAGCAGAGACATCCTCATTGCCTGACTCCCTTTGGCTGCCGGTAGAGTCTGGTGGACTGGTGTTGATTGCAGAGCCTCACTGGGCATCACAAGATCCCAGGTCAGGGAGTCAGAGGAGCAGTGCACCCTACCCACCAAGGTGGGGGTGTTTGCAGGAGCCCCTGAAGAGAAACAGGAAGCTCCAATCATGCTTTCGTTCAATTTAGGAAAATAAAACAAAATGATGATTTCCATGTTCGAGGGTTTAGAGCAAATTCCCATTGCATGTATGGAACTGGGTGCTGTGGTTGGCTGAAAGGTTTATGCTGTTGCCCCTAATGGAATCTGCCCTTGGATTCTCAACTGCAAGAGAGCCTTAAATAATACCTAAGGCCAGAAGGCACCTTGGAAAGCAGCCTGTACCAGGGTTTTCAGAGCAAGCTCTACAAAGCTTCCTCAGAGCCTCTGCAGGGACAGAAAAGGCATAGTTTCCCCTCCACACACAGATTCCTCTCCGCACCATCTGGAACCCTCCTGCTTTTATGTTTTATGTAAGTATTGTTTATAAGATACTGTTCACCACCACAGAACTCTGCAGCTTAGAAAATGTATATGAAAATATCAGCTTAGGCCAGCCAACTCATTTCACTGATGGGAACGGGGAGAAGTCAGTTCTACCCTGGGGAAAGGCAGGAGAGTATGGACCAGAACCCAGGACTCCTGTTAATTTTCTCCTATGAGGAGTAAAAGCCATAAGAAAAGGTGCCTATGCACAAGCCATTGTTGTGGCCCTGGCATTCTAACCGTTCACATCTCTCCAGGCTGTGGAGCAAGCATGCAAAATCTCTGGCACACAAAAGGGCATTTTAGCAGATTTCCACAAGCACAACATTTGTGTTCAAAGAAACAGTAAGTTCTCTTATTTGGGACAGACTTATCGGAAGAGACAACTCAGCCCCTTGGCAAATACCCACGCCCAGGGCCCACTCTGTGCATGCAATCCTCAAGAGTAACCTCCTTGAATGGGGCAAGGAGTACTTGCTTCCCTGCCCACCTTCAACTGTGGATCCATTGGCTGGCTTGTCCAACATCAGTCCTAACCCACTGTAGGATGCCGGGGCTGAAACACTAAAACACCACCTCCCAGATGCCCTAGAAGCTCAGCCTCAGAACACAGTTTAGTTTAGACCAAGCCATGTTTTGCTTTAGCCCAGAATTCCACCAGCAGAAATGCAAAGCCTGAGGCATCCATTGGGCTGGGGTAGATGACAGCACAGGTGGCAGGTGCTAGAGACAGCTGCTGTGGGGGTAGCTTCCTAATTTGCTAAGTGGCATCCTGACTCAGTAGCTTCTCCTGCTGCAGTGACAGCCTTCCATATTATAACAGGGACTGTGCCTTATAGCCACAGCCTTCTCCATGTTGGTAGAGTGATTCTGGGGGCTGGGAATTTTTCTGGGGAAATTGATCTAGATTTTCTCCCTGCAGCCCTTCCAACTATTTTGTAAGCACTCAATTTCTGTATTAAAACTGTTTCTGCTTAAACCAGCTAGGTGGGTACTATGGTCTGCAACTTAAGCCTTATTAAGCTTTGGCAACTTTGCCAACCTGATAGGTGAAAAAAAGAGCATTTCATTATAGTTCTAGAGAAAAATAATGAGTTTTTCTCAACATGCTTGAAATTGAAAGTCTTTTTCTAAGTTTGAGAGGTATTTGTATTTCCTTCTCTGCAAACATTCTTTTTAAAGAAGTTGTTTCACAACCCATTGGTGATAGTTACTCTCTTCTTTGATTTCTGCCATGGCTTTATTATTAGGCTTTTCACACTTATATCTTTAGTGCAACTGAATTCCCCATTTGTATAAGGATTAAGGAAGACAGCTCATTTTCCCAACACTATCTATTTATTGCTTTATGTTTATCTTTCATCAAATATCAAAGTCCCATATATGCCCATTGTGCTGGTTTGAAAGGATGTAGAAAAGCCATGTTTTAATCTAAATCCCATTTCATAAAGGCAGAATAATCCCTACTCAATACTGTAAATTTGAAACTGTAATCAGATCATCTCCCTGGAGATGTGATTTAGTCAAGAGTGGTTGTTAAACTGGATTAAGTGACGACATGTCTCCACCCATTTGAGAGTCCTATAAAAGAGGAAATATTTTGGAGAATGAAGGATATTTGGAGAAAGCAGAGAATGCTGCAACACCACGAAATGGAGAATCCACAGTGACCTTTGGAGATGGAGAAGGAAAATATCTCCCAGGTAGCTTCATGAAACAGGAAGTCAGGAGAAGAAGCTAGCAGATGACATCATGTTCGCCATGTGCCCTTCCAGTTTGAGAGAGGAACCCTGACCGTGTTCACCATGTGCCTTTCCAGATGAAAGAAAAGCTCTGACTGTGTTCGCCATGTGCCCTTCCACTTGAGAGAGAAACCCTGAACTTCATTGGCCTTCTTGAACCAAGGTATTTTTCCCTAGATGCCTTTATTGGACATTTCTACAGACTTGTTTTAATTGGGACATTTTCTCAGCCTTAGAATTATAAACTAGCAACTCACTAAATTCCCCTTTTTAAAAACCATTCCATTTCTGGTATATTGCATTCTGGCAGCTAGCAAACTAGAACACCCATGTATACATGGATTTGTCCCTGAGAATTCTCTTGTCTGCTTCATTGGACTATTTGCCTGTGTTTGCACCAGTAACACACTCTTTTTATTACGATAACATTTTAATATCTTTTCATATCTGGTAGGGGAAGTCTTCCTCCTGGCTCTTCTTTCTAAAAAAATAATCTAAACTATTTATGAACCTTTATTATTTTCTATATTTAAAAATAAATCTGTGAAGCTGCATGTGAGGTATAGGTTTTTTGTTTTTGTTTTTTTTGTTTTTTTTCTTTCTATTATTGTTTTAATTCTTATTCTGTTGTCTTTTTATTTCTTTTTCTAAATCGATGCAAATGTACTAAGAAATGATGAATATGCAACTATGTGATGTTATTAAGAATTACTGATTGTACATGTAGATTAGAATGATTTCTAATTGTTTTGTTAATTCTTTTTTTAATTAATAAAAAAAAAATGAAAAAGAAAAAAAAAAAATCTGCTGAAGTCCTCAGAATATCAAGCTAGAATTTTGATTGGGATGGTTTTGAATTCACAGATTAAAGGAGAGAATATTCACATCTTTTTTAAGTTAACTTATTCAATCCTGAGTATTTATTCAAGTGTTTTTATGACCTTTAAATAAGTTTTAAATTTTTCTTTTTTGGCAGTTTGTGTCATTTCTGTCAATTCCTACATTCTTTACAGTCTTTTTAACTATCTTGAATGAGATTTTATTTTCTATTTTATTTTGGGATGATTATCAATGTCATTAAATACTATTGACTTTTGTAAATTGACATTATATCCAGCAACCCTGATGATTGCTCTTATTAGATTTAATTGTTTTATATTGATTCGTTGCATTTTCTATGTATAAAATCATATATATATAAAAAGAGTGTTCTATCTCCTCTTTCTAATTCTTACATAATTTGTTCCTTTTCTTGTCTTATAGCATTTTTCAGTACTGTTTTAGTTTCACAGACTGCTGGAAACAGACACCATGAAATGGAATGACATAACAATGAGAAATTATTAGCTTATGGTTTTTAGGCTAAGAAAAATATCTGAATCAAGGCAATGTTTTCTTCCTAAAGACTGGCTTCTGGTGATCCTTGGCTCCTCTGTCACATGGCAAGGCACATGCTGGCATATGCTGGTCTCTGTCTTCTCTTCCAGATTCTATCGCTTTCCTCTTCTTGTTTCCATGGCTTTCTCCCTCTCTGTGTTCATTGCATTTATAAAACACTCCAGTAAGAACATTATGACCCATGCTGGGCCATACCTTAGCTGAAGTAACCTCATGAAAACCTATTTACAAAAAGTTTGCATCTACAAGAATAGATAAGCTTTAAAAACATGATTTTCTGGGGTACAGTTCAAAACCGCCACAAACATCATATAAAACTTGGCAATGAGAAAGACATTAGTTAATTTTTTCTGGGATTTTAAAAGGAATGCATCTAAAGTTTCTCCATTAAGTATGATGTTTGCTGTAGGTTTTGGTTTAAAAGCTCTATCAAGTCCCACCAGAAGGGCCACATTGAAAACAGATATATCATGTGTTGATAAGGAAATGGTACAACTTCTGCTGGCAGCACTCTAGCAGATGCTGTCAATGATTTGCCCAGTATCCCTCCATCCCTTTTCTGTTCAGCCCTCCCCTGGCTGCTCTGTGTTCTTGTCTCCAATTATCTACACCTGCAACTCTTCTTCAGAGAATTGCCCCCCTTCTACTAGACCCACTCTGTCAGGAGTTCACACCCCCCTGGAGGCCCTTCATGGGTGAGTGATGAGTGCAGGAATTTGGAAACCCAGTAACATTGCCTCAAGTTGGACATTCTGGGGCATAAATTAAGTTGTGAAGTTCTTTTATAGGATCAGCTGATGCTACCCTCCATAGGACTTTGCCTGAAATCAAGCTCTGAATTGGTTTTTTCCCTTCTCTGCCCTACTTCCTTTGCCATTTATCCTCAGAGTACACATAGTAGATTGAATTTACCCCAAAAAAGACTCATTCTTAATCTTTATGGAGAGTGCTGTGGGTGTGAATCCATTAGTAAATAGAAACTTTTAAAGATGTTATTTTTAGTCAAAGTGTGTCCCAACAGAATCAGGAGAGTCTTTTTAGTTCCTACTACTGGGGGCATATACTGAGATAATTACATTGAGAGAATTTTTTTTAATGTTAAACCTTCCTTGCACTCTTGAGATAAATCTAGTTTGAACATGTTGAACAACTTGTTAATGCATATTGGATTTGGGTATGATTTTTATGTCTATTCTAAAAAGTGAAATGTTTATAATTTTCTTGTTTTCATACAGTTTTGTAATTGTGGTTAAACTATGAGCTGAATCAACTTATTCTCCATTTCTACTTTCCTAAATGACTAGAATAGGATAAGAAACATATCTTCATTGATAATTTGGTAGACAATTTTGGTAAAATTATCTAGATTTGAGTGTTTGGGGCAGGAAAAATACATGGCTACATTCTCCATTTGCTCGGTCCCTATTTTCATTTCCTTGGCTGCTCAAGCAAATACTATGCAATAGGCTAGCTTAAACAATGAGAAGTTAAGCTCATGGCTTTGAGGTTAGGAAAGAATCCAAATCAAAGGCATCATCCAGGCAATGATTTCTCCCCAAATGCTGTGGCTTCTGGGACTATATGGTGATGATCCTTAGCTTATTACATGTCATTGCACATAGTTGCATCTCCTGGCCTCTCCCTTCTCTTCCAGGTTCTGTTGATGTTCGGCATCTGGCTGTACCCTCTGACTTTCTCTCCTTCTCTGTCTGAGTTTCACTCCACTTATAAAGGTCACTAATAATAGGATTAAGGCCCATTCTGATTGAGTTGGGCCACACCTTAATTGAATAACATCATCAAAATGTCCTCCTTATAATGGGTTCACATCTACATGGATGGATTAAGTGTAAAAACATCCTTTTCTAGGATGCGTATAGTTCAAAACCAACATGTTAGCTGTTTGAATGTTTAAGTTTCCTAATTTTTCTTGCCTCCAGTTATGGCATTTTACAGTTATTTTAAAATGTGCCCACCTGTCAGGGTGGTCAGGTTTATTAACATTGTTATTCTCCATGTTTCATCTCCTAACTTCATGGTTTTATTTTTTTCTATTTAAAACCCTTAAACATGTGGAATTTATTTTCAGGTAAGACAAGAATTGTGGATTCAGCTTTATTTTTTTCCAGATGGCTACCCAGTTGTTCTCATATCATTTATTCAATAACACAGCTTTTCCTCATGGATTTGAAAGGCCTGGGTGGTTCATTTTGAACTCAATGCTCTTTCCCTGACTAAGCAAAGTTGATTGATGCCAGAGGGAGAGCTGTGTGTGGCAGGTCCATTGTTCACTCTTAACATCAATGAAGTAAGAGGCACTGAAGTGAGAATATAATTCCCCTTGCCATTTCCTCCACTGAGAAAATATAACAGAAGAAGAAACACACACCCAGATAAGCATGTGCAGACAGACCCCCTGCTGACCCATCTTCCCACCCAGGAAACCAACAGGGGAGTTAGTCATGTAGAATCACTCACACAGCAGAGAGCTCAGCTCTCTAAATATATATTGAGGCATTTAGAAAAATGAAATGTTTAGAACCACAGAGTCATACCCCTCTGTTCTCTCCCACCATATTTTATTCTGCAATGTCATAATAATTGAGAAATTTCTCCAAAGTCATATTTTTCAAGGACTCTGTTTTACAGCTATGTTGGGAGAATGCCAAAAGCTCCTGGTAGGAGGGAAAGAATTTGCTATGGACCCTCATTTCTCCTTCCGTGAAAGTTGATATTGATGCTGTTACAAAGCACTGTCCTCAACTCACTCTTCAAACTTGCCAACAGTCTGCTCTTTTCACCCTCACCCTCCAAGTGTAAGGGACACTGTTCTTTCCTCTATCTTTCCCTGGACCCTCTGAGCCTGCCCCAGTCCCAACCTGGGGCCACAGCCCTGCCCCTACATTCCAAGTATATGTCTCTTAAGCTAGGTCTCTTGAGGTCCCTCTGGGGAGTGAAGCTCCAGCCCTCCATCTCACAAATGGCCCTGCTCCAGCCTCTCTAGCCCCATGAAGAACCTTTCCAAACCATGCCCCAGAACCTCTAAAGAATAGGTTGAATGCTATATCTGAACATGCCTGGCTAAGGCTGAGTCCAAGTTTCCAGGTATGCAGGAAAGGCTTAGCATTTTCCACAAGGCTTGCCTCCTGGTGATCACATAGAAGTGGTTTCCATTCATCTCTGTCATTTTAGTTGCTGGCTCTTCCTCACTACTCCTTTTCCCTGACTGAGATGGTCATGAATATATCTTCTGAGAAAACCTGGAAGCATCTCTATGCTCAATAGCCCCCCTTTTAAGCTTTGAAGTGTTCAACCAATCACTGCTTGCAGTTGCTCATCATTTCTCCCTTGTGTTACCCAAGAGAGCACAGTTGAGTGTAGGGTAAGAGAAGGATGGAATTTTTAAAAGAGAAACCCATGTTTCTTTCTGATTCATCTCTGGTTCCTCTAACCCCTCCAACTTCCCTCCTGGATCATTCAAAACCTAGAGGTCCTGATTGGAAAGGAAAAGGCACAAGTGAAGACAATGGAGCAGAAGTTGGAATAGGGTTTTCTATCACCCTGGAGAAACCATTTCCCAGTGGGGGAAAGGAAGATTGGAAGCTGAGATTTTTGCACCCTGCTTCCCTCCTGAGTGGAGTGGTAACAAAACCCTCAGTGAAGCTGAATAACCAAAAGTCTTGGAGATGTTATGTGCTCCTTCCCAGACGCAATCCAAGGATGAGGTCAAGATCTCAAAGAACAAAACCTACAGGGTATGCATGGGACAGCAAATCAGGTCTGAAAGGATGCTAGAAGCTTCAACAACGCATGACTCAGTAGTGGCCTGAAGAACTGAACACTGAAGACTAGATGAGGCAAGAGAGAGCTCAACAGGGGTAGCCATTGGCAAATATCATGGATAACTTTAACTTCCAAGCTTATAACCTCAAGAAAGTAGATCCAAACCCAAGGAAAATGGAGGAAGCCCAATTTGTCTGAAATCACTTATGGTCATTCTCTACAAAATGAAGACTGAAAATAAAAATTAAGTTACAGAAAGAATGTGACATCTCACCCTCCTGAGTTTGAGTAGCTACTTAATTAACTACAGCAAGGCTCATGTATGACATGAGAAACAACTGCATGACTAGCCAGCAAGGAGGGGGAGCAGTCTCCAGAGCACTCTCCCCACTCTCCCTCTGGTTTTGCCTGCAGATCTTCTGCAAAGACCCACTTGTCCAAATCCGAGTAGAAGCAGAGGGAAAGGGGTACTAAGTGGGGCAGTCCTTGCAGGCTTCCTCCTGGGACTGAAAACATGGCAGAGAAGCCAGGAGAATGGACCCAGAGAAGCCAACAGAAGATGGCCATATTGCTTTCTTGATCTTGTCTCCCTTGAGATGTGGAGAAGGAGCTAAGCATAGGAGGAGGAGCTAGAAGCCATGTTTGGCCTTGAAAGCTGACACCCACAAAATCATTTGTAGAATCCCTTATCCAAGGAGGGGAGGTAAATGATAAAGCCAGGAGATGAACCAGAAGCTAAGGAAATGGATGGTAGATTATAGCAGAAGCGTGAGATTGGTAAGGGTGTCAGATGAGAAAAGAGAGTAAAGGAGTCAAATGTTGGAGAAATAAAAAAGATAATTCCATGTGGTAAATTGCATTATGTATCCCAACAGAAAACACGTCTTTAATGCATGTTCCTGTGTATGTGAATCCATTTGTTAATAGTACCATTTGAAGACATTATTATTAGTCAAGGGATGGCCAACTGAATCAGGGTGGCTATTGATTCCTATTATTAGAGGCCTTAAAAGAGAAGGCCACAAGAGGATTCAGAAGTCAGAGGAAATGAGGCAAAGAAAAACACATCACCTTGTATTAGGAGGAAGAGATGCAAGCTAAGCAATCCCAAGGATTGGGGCAAGCCAGCAACAGAATGTTATGGACTCCTAAAGAAAGTGTGGCCTGTCTAGAACTTGATTTGAGATTTCTAGCCTCCAAAACCAAGAGCTGATAAATTCCAGTTGCTCAAGCCAAGAAGTGGATGGTACTCATCATAGCAGCCTGGCAAACTAAGATACTCTATTAAGTCTGGGCTTCCCATCAGGTTAACCTTTTCTGTGACTATCTGCAGGAGCCAGTGCTGCCCAGATCTTTCTGTTTGCCAGAACACTCCATCCATATGGAAGAGCTGGAGTCTACATTATGATTATCTACAGGGAATTTTCCAGGATCCAGCCATTGCATGTGCAGATTGGATCTGAGTCAGGGAGCTGTTCAGCAGAGTGTTGAGTTGAGTTGAGTTGCGATTGACTGGTTCACATGACATTATCCAATTTAGTTAAATGCTTATTTATTTCCAATTTGCAGTTTTATTTTTGGAGCCAATTTTTTTTTCATGCCTCACACATTTTCTGAGGCCTTTAAAAATCTCAGGGAGTGGTAGTGAAGGGAAGCCCCAGGTGGCAGCTGTGTAGGTGACCTGGAGCAACCTATCCAGATGGAAGCCTGATGACTGAGAGCTCTAGAAAGCAAGTTTCCAAGAACTGACATCATTACCTAATTGCTAACCAAATCGAGAGAGAGATTTTTAGATTGCTCACAGGTATGGGAAGAGTTATTCACAGGCACATCAAAAACTAATCAAGCAGATTTTAAAAAGAGTCAATCATTTACTCCTTAAAAAGTGAAACATGGCACAAGAAATTAAATGTAATCAAAGAATACAAGTAACTTCAGCTCTGAGCACCATTTACATAATCAAAGCAGTGAAGACACTGAATAAGGATTTAACCAAAAATGATGATTTAACTCTATTGAGATGGTGGGAGAGGAGAGGTGGAAGCAGAGTGTGATGTTTAAGTACTAAAAGCTTATCTTCCATGATGGATTAAGAACAGCATCTTAAAATGTGGAAGCTGACGTCAGGAGCTGAGTTTTTCAACCTCAGGCTACTAGCTGACCTGTGAGTGACAAACAATAAAATGAGGTATTTATACACAGGGCACCCAAACTGGCCATCTGTTGAAAACCACAAGAGGCCAAGTCCTAGACTCTGTCAGCCTGTAACAGCTTCCTCTTTGACTATTCTCCCAGAAGGGTCCTTGCAGCTGCTTTCCTTTAGTACACACTCAACTTCTCCTGGAATGCTTGGAAAGTTGGAGTGGAAGCTCAGTGGGAAGCAGAGAGAGGATGTGTCTTCTCTCAGGTCACCATCCTCCATCTCACTCCTATTAGAGTTCCTGAGGGACCCAGACACACAGAGCTCTGACACGTTTTCCAAAGACTCTGTCATGGGTACTGGGGTTTGTCCCCAGGTGCCTCCTGAGGGCCTAGGGGCTGATGGAAAGTTTTCTGCTGAGGGGGTAGCTCATAGCTGAGAACTTCTCAAGGTATTGCTGAAGGGTTCTGCCTAGAACCAGGTTATGGTCTCCTTGGAGAAAACCCATACCCAGTGACTGCTCAGTCACTGGCATTGTATCCAGAGGTTCCAGAGGCATTGTATCCCAGCTTCTCCCTCCCTCCAGCCTGGTCTCATCTCCCACATCTATGTGGCTATTCCTGACAGCTCTGCTTGGTGAACAGCTTGCAGAAACATCACCATCTTAACATCTGTTTCCAGGACATCCAACCTAAGTCAGTCACCTCTGGGTTGCCACCCAGAGGCACCCATTCTACCACCAGAACAGGGACAAAATGGAGGAGAGCAGCAGAGGGGACACATGCCACTTCTTCCCAACTGCCATTGGTTAGTACTCAATCACATGGCCATGCCAAACTTCTAGAGAAACTAGGAAATTCAGGCTAGTTTGTCCTCTAGAATTTGATTTACGTGTCTCTGCACTTGCAGCTCCCTACCTCCTTGCCACACACACACACACACACACACACACTTACGCAAACACACACACACACAGCAGGGGCAAGACATCAGAAGCAGATGAAGAACTAAAATCTGAGACCACTCTAGCCCACATCTAGGTGAAAGAAGAGACCCACTTCGTCAGCACTGAGATTCCCAGCAGTTCGCCTTCAGTCTATGCACTTAAGTCACAGAAGCTATTCCTGCCTTCAGGAGAAATTTGTTCTTCAAAAGAAGCAAGGTGAACTCTGGAGTCTACAGAAAATGGTTGGTAGATAGTTGCTGTTCAGTAGTAAATGCCAAAGTTTTCTAGAACCAAAGAGACAAGTGAGGACTATTCATTTATGAATACAGCTGCACAGCTCCTACTTGGATGCACAAAGAAAGGAGGGCTTTGCCACCAGCTTCTTAGTCCTTCTGGACAGAGGGGTAGCCCTGGGAGGAGGATGTCAGCTGCTTGGGGCTTCTGGACACTGCAGAGGAAATGAGGCCAGAGAGCTGACTGACAGCAAAGCAGGTCAACAATGTTCATAGAACTTGGAACCTAGAAGGCTTTATTGCATAATACAATTTTTTGGATGGGTGGGGGATGCTTTATAATTAAAAACCTTTCCTAAAACATGAGAGCTGGAAATCATTCAGGAAGATGTTCCAAGCTCCGCACAGGGAAGAAAAGGAGATGAGTCTGAGTGTCTGGTTCCTGGGTATAAGGCAGTCCCTGCAAGGCTTACTCTGTACCCAACTTTGCTCTCCTGCCCAAGGCTACCTGCTTTGACCTCCCAGCAGACAGGGGTCAGAGGGCTCCCATAGAGCTGCCCTCTTCCCTCTGTTCTTCCCCTCCCTCACCTTTTGCCCTGCAGTTCAGCTCTCCCAACCACCCCACAGTGCATGGGTCTCCCCTGTGGGGCTCCTCAACCAGTTCTTGGATGTCCTGGTGGGAGCATCTGTCTAGCAGCTTGCTACCATGGGCAGTGTTGTCCTCTTTATTCTGGCTTCTCTGTTTCTCTGTTTCCTCACATTTATTCTCTCTTCTTTTCTCCCTGATTCTGTGCCTCTGCCTTTTCTTTTTGCCTCTTCCTCTCCATTGCAGTGTCTCTTTCTCTTATCTTCCCCTCTCTGACCTTCCCCCTAAGAGGGAGAGTGAAGGTAAAATCTACTTCTAGAAATAAAAAACTTAAAAGAAGCAGCAGCTTTCTTTCCTTGTACCATATGACAAAAATAACACTCATACTTGGGCCTTCACAGCTCTTCTAGTCAATCCTGTTAAATCTCTGCTGTGTCTGTCCATTTTTGGCACATTAGCAATTTCCCAGCACTTTGGGGAATAGGGCACACTTTTGGTCAGGGAATGGGAAGCCTGACCCTTCCGTTATCTTCTACTCATCACAGAAAGCCATTGAAATGGGCTTACTCCTGGGAGAAAGATGACCCCTTCTTCCCTTCTGCTTGGTGGGCTGTCTTCTAACTGACTAGACCCTCCTCAACACTGTACATCCTGGCCCCACAAGAAGAGAAGGAAACGCATTTTTTTTTTGCTTTATGATATGGCATCCAACCTGATATGTCCCAATTTGAAAGTCTGAATTAAAACCATTGTCTTATTTGAGTATGAGTTATCCTCTAAGCTGAGTTGGGGAAAAGGGACTCCACAGGCTTTACCTGCAGCCCAAGCTCAAGCAGTGGAAGGATGATGCATTTGCATATTTAAGGTCCTTGTCTACTGTCTCTCATTTGATATAGCAATGCCACTGTAAGGTGGGGAAAGGAAGGAGGCTTGGCTGCTTCATTTGGCCCAGTGAGAACACACACAGAGGGGCCAGAGTTGGCTGTTTTCTCCAGGGCCTATGTCTGCCCAAGCTGCTGCCACCCACTGGCCCTGAAGGAGCAACCAAACATGGGAGAAGTAGCTCTTTTTTACCCTACTGAAGAAGTCTTCCCTACACTGAGAAGCCATGCTGGCCCCACTCAGTATCACTGAGCATGGCTGAGGTTCTGCCCTGGACTGGTTTCGCCTATCACTTTGGCTCTTTCTCCAAAGTTCCTTTGCTTCAAGCCAATGCCAAATGGGGAGAAGATGCACTGACATTCTAGAAAACAGACAATACAGCAAAAAAGCTCAGACATGACCCAGCTGATTTGCTTTCCTGGGAAAAATTGACCTTTTTCCAAACCTAGGAAATCCTGTCCCTAAATTCTCATCAGTAAGCAGAAATCATTTCCAAGCTCAGAGTGGTGAAGCGTCTTGCCCAAGTCCTAGAACAGCCCAGCATAGCACTTCCATCATGGAACCAGGTTTAGTGCAGCCCATTTCACTCCTCCTTAGCCCTTCTCTCCCTCAGTTGATTCAATATCAGCAGCTATGCATGGTAGACTTACCCCAAAAGATGCAAAGCCTTGAGGTGAATTTGTGATGAAGGGAAGGAAATATTTTCTTCTCAAACAGTGTTTAGCATAGGTTGTTGGGGGGGGTTGGTATTTTTTGTACTTTTGATGAATGGTGGGGGACACGGGGTTATGGTGCTATCAGGTGAGATAGAAAATGACATTTACACCTATGGAACACCTCCTATGCATACGCTAGTTTCTACAGCATGTCTTCCTGTGTGTTGTCATAGTAATCAGAAGAACATTATAAAGTGTGCATACACATTAGCTGTATGAAAAATTAGGTGCTGAACTTTTAATGCTCTTGTCCAAGGTCAAATTATGGGTGCATTAATAGAGTCAGAATGTGGATCAATGTCCTCTGCATGGCATAGCCTGGCTTAGTCCACCACAGCACAGGGCAACTGGCTGAAGCCCAGCAGAAGACAACAAATGCAGAGGTAGGGCTTTCTCACAACTATGGATGGACTTCTGCTCCAGTACAGAGCACCTGGGAGCCAAGCCCTGACAGACCTCCCAGACCATATCTCCCAGTCTGATGAGCAGGCCCTGCCTAGACTATGCACTCACCTCTCCATGCTCACCAACTTTAGAAAGCCTTCCTCTGGGTTGTAAGCTCCATAAGGCATGGACTCATTAGACTTCATTTACCAATGCCACCCAGCACCTGGAATGGTCTGGCCCATAGTAGGTGCTCATGGAGGGAAGAGCACTAGTGTGGATACCACCAAAACCACAGCAACCATCACCAGCATCATTAACCACCACCACTTGCAAGGCCAAGGCACATATCACCAACACTAATACCACCACTGTAACTGCCAACACCAACAAAGCATCATGATCACTAGCAATATCACAGTCACCACCACTAGTACCACCACCATCATAACCATTACTACCTCCATACCTTAGTGTGCTGGGGCTGCTGTATGAAAGTACCACAGACAGCTGGCTTAAGCAACACAACCACACTCATCCCTCCATCACAGTAGCCCTGGGTGTCCTTCATCTAGACTTTGATAGAGCTGATAGATCAGGATTTCCTGGAAAGGACAGACCAGTTCACCAAATCTCAAATGCCTAACTGTAAGTTCTCTCTTGGAATTTGTGATAGTGGTCACCTAAGAACCTTGATTTTAAAGCATTTGGGGCCAACTGAGGAGTGAACTCACAGGAATGTCTCATATGAGCTGATCGTGCCCAAGAACCCGTGAGGTGTGGTGACAATCTCACAGAATGGAGAACCAAGTAGGTTACTAAAAGAAGCTGGAGAATCTCAGGTTCATGTCCTAGTTCTGGCAACATGTCCGTTGTGTTCTTGGACAAGGCCAAGAAGACTTATGGTTGCAAATAACAGAAAATTCAACTCAAATTGGCCAACTGAAGGGAATTTACTGATCATGTGACTGAAAAATCTACAGTGAGTTTTGGCGAAGTGTGAAAATGTATACCTTTCTCTGTGAATATGTGGCTCTGTCTTTTTCTCTTTGCTCTTTGTCAACTTTTCTGTAAGGACACCTTCACTTAAAGAAGGAAAATGGCTGTAGCAGCCCAGACCTCACCACTGCACACACCAGCGTTCACAGGAAGACACAGATGTGCCCAGGGGTTCATGGTGACAAGTTGGGAGATTTCCTCTGCTTGAACCCTCTGGTCATATGTTCATACCTGAGCCAATCGGGTGGTCAGTGAGGTGGAAAATGTTGACCAATTTGGCCTAGTTCATGACCCTCCTGCCTTAGTTAGCCAGAGCTGCTATAATAAATAGACACAGGTTGGTTAACCAAAACAACAGGAATGTATTGGCTCACAGTTTTGGAGGATAGAAGTCTAAAATGAAGACATCATCAGAGCCATTGCTTTCTTCAAAGTCTGTGGTATTCTGGTCATAGTTTGCAGGAAGTCCTCCAGCACAAGGGCATCTTTCTCCTTTCTCTTCTTGTGGCTTCTACTGACTAACTGTGTCCAAATTTCCTTCACTTAATCCAATTAAGGCCACTCTGATTCAGTTTGGTTTCATCTTAATAGAATCTTCAAAGAGCTTATTTAAAAATGAATCCAGTGGGAGATGACTCCCAGGGTTGAGCCTGGCCCTGGCACCATGAGATCAACAATGCCAACCTGACAAAAAGGGGGAAAAGAAGTGTAATAAATAAAATATCGGTGGCTGAGAGTTCAAATAGAGAAGAGAAACTATACTGTAGGTCACTCTTATGCACGCTTCATTAAGAACATTGTTACCTATCAAAACTTGCCAAGCCTCAACCAAAACCATTCCTACCAATTATAAAGAATACCTAGGGAATTATAGAAAATTCTACAAAGGTTCCATGCACTAGAGTAACTTTCCAAAATCTACAACCTCCAGATCGGTCCCTGGACTAGATAAGTCCTGAAATGCAGAGGGGCCAGCCCTTCCAGAATATCAGCTAGTTCCATTCCCCTACCACATATTAACAACAGTCCCTTCCAACATGAAGAAGTTGGAATGGGCATAGCCCAAATACTCTCAAGAGTGGGACAGAAAGATCAAAGGTGATGGTGGAGTGATACAGAGAAGGTCAGTTTTAACCAATAAGTATGAGGGCTAAATCATTATGCTCATATTCCTTTTAGCCTCCAGTAACTTAGATCACCTAGAAATAAAAACCTAAAATTGTGGAATTGTAACCCATACCAAACTCTGAAATCAGTTCTACAACTAATTGTTGTGATGTACTCTGAAATTTATTGCTTTCAGTATACATGTTATTTAAAGAGAAGGAGTATAACAGAGAAGATAAGATTTAACAAATGAGTATGATTGCTGAATTATTATATTGATATTTCCGTCTGTCTCCAGTATCTTGGAGCAGCTAGAAGAAAAAATGAAAAATCATGAAACTGTAACCCATACTAAACTTTAAAATCTGTTCTAAAGTAGACCATAGTGGCTCAGTGACAGAGTTCTCACCTGCCATGCCAGAGACCTGGGTTTGATTCCGGATGCCTGCCCGTGAAAACAAAAAAAAAATCTGTTCTATAACTACTTGTTAAAATGATGTTGGAAATTTATTGGGTTTTTTGTATAAATGCTATATTTCACAATAAAGAAAAGAATAAGTAAATAATAGGAGGACAAAGGATAAGATAAATCAGGTAGATGGAAATACTAGTGGTCAATGAGAGGGAGGGGAAGGGATATGGTATATGAATTATTTCCTTTTATTACTTTTACTGAAGTGATGTAAATGTTCTAAAAATGATCATAGTGATGAATACATATCTATGTGATGATATTGTGGGTCATTTGATTATATACCACATATGGAATGTTTGTATGATAAGACTTAAATCAATAAAAATTGTTCTTAAAAAATGAGTCCACACCCACAGGGCCAGGGGTTAGACTTGAACATGTCTTTGTGGGGGACACAATCCAATCTACCACACCACACCAAACCTGGGGAAGGGGCTCATTTCCATGGAAGCATATGGATCTGCAGAAGTCTGAAGCTCTTGGGGAAGGAATAGGAAAAGATTCTGGAGAAGCTGCCAGTAGAAGCCCATTATGGATGGCAGTCCTTGGTCTCCCTGAGACTGTCACTTTCACTCTCAAGCATGAATGATAAATAATATGAACTACTTGACACAGCAAGTAACAAGATGAGTAAAACACATTTTGCAAAGTCTAAAGCTCTATGTCAATGGCACTTAACCTTTTTCAGGTCACAGACTTTTTTGAGATTCTGATAAATCTATAAACACTCATTCCAGAAAAAAATAACAAATACACAAATCTTAATTGTAATATCTGAAACTTCTTCATGGAGCCTGTCCTGGAATCTGAGTCAAGCACTGCTCCACTTGCACCCAAAGGTGTTGACATCTCCTTGAAGCTAACTATGCCTCAAGCACTGGCCAGGGTGCTTTATAAATGCAACTTCATTTAATCTTGAAGACAACCCTGATAAAGTATTATTATGCCCACTATACAGATGAAAAAACTACAGCCCAGAGATTTAAGTGTCTTGAACAAGTTCACACAGATAGTGTTAGAGCCAAGCTTACAACCCAGGTCTCCTAATTTCAAGTTCAATACATTTTCATGCTGCCTCCCTGGAATGCTTTGCCCTCTCCTGTCATTCCATGCACCCTGTACTTTGAGGTGCAGCTCAGGGTTCCTTCTCCTGGAAAGCCGTCTTTGACTGCCTTTCAAATTATGGGATAATTATGGGACACCTAATTGTATCCCATCTTATATGAATTACCTTTTCATATGGTTGCATCCTGCCTCACCAGAAAGATAGGGAACTCCTGAAAGGCAAAACCTTGGTTGATTTCATCTCTTGCCAGACCTACCTCAGAGGGGTCTGTTGTGTTGTTGGTGGTATCAAAGGACAACCAAAGATTCTCCTCTTTTTGGCTTCACCATCATCAGCTGGGGCACCAGACCCGTAAGTCCCCTAAAATGCTTGGAGGCACAGTATCTGCCAAGGCCCAGACCCATGTTGGCATTGGGTGCAGACTTTTCTCCTTGTCCCCTGTGGCCTTTCAGGAGTTTGAGCCATATGCCTGGATTCTCTGCATATCTCTTTTCTCACCCCATTGAAATGCCTTCCCCTTGATGGGGACTGGCAATGGCTCTCATCCTCAGTCTTGAGTGTGTTCAGAAATGTTGAAATGTCCCTACTAATATCAGCCACCATGACTGGCAATTGCCCTGAGCGATGCTCAAAGCTGCTCTCATTGAATTCTTACAGCAACTTGATGAGAGAAGGTAACTATTTCCATCTAATAGTGAGAGCATCAAAGGCTGTCTCCATTACACACTGGTAAGATTGAACTTGGGTCTATCAGGTCCTAGAGCCCCGTTGGCTGTGACACCTCACTGCTGTTTTCCATCCATGTGCAGAGCCAGGATCTGTTGTTAACCAGTGGATCTTCCTGTCTTGCATCTCTGTTGGCATCTTACTGATGATATGGGGTCGAGGCAGGGCTGTGTGTGTCCCAAGGATCAGGAGGTACTCTCCCAGCCCAGCCAACACGGGGCACACACCACAGCCCAGCAAAGGGTGCTGTTACTGGAGTGGGTGATTGTGATGGTCATGATGCCTCCCTTCTCTGACCTTCAACCACAATCATTATGGCTACCACACAGCCCAAACTTAATAGAGGACTGGCTGAGCTCATCCTCTTTTCATCCACTCACGCCACACTTCATCATAGACAGCCTCATAGTGCTACCTAGTCCTTTCCTTGTCAACTCCTTCAGACCAGAGACTCTGTCATTCTCACCCCTTACACCTACCAATGGTCATTCAGAATTGTGGTAGATTGAATCATCCACCTCACCAGAAGACATGATCTTAAACTTAACCCATGTTCCCGTGAGTGTAAACTTATTTGCAAATAGGACTCTTTGAAGATAGATTATCTATTAAGGTGTGGACTCATTTGTGGATAGGATCTTCTAAGATGATATTAAGTGTGGCTGAAGTGAATCCTGGTAGATTTTAATTCACATTACCCCCAGTAGTAAAAAAAAAGACTGAATTCAGAAGTCAGAGGAAGCCATAAGGAGAGAAGCCAGATCCCAGGAGTCAGTGAAACCGGAAGAGCAGACACAAGAAAAGAGAGGTCATCGGGCGAGGGTGGGCAGAGACATGAGACAAGGAACTCCAAGGATTCCGGCAAGCCAGTGCCAGAACACTACACATGCCTGGCAGAAAAAGTGACCTCCCTGATGCCTCAATTTTGGACTACTAGTATCCCAAACCATGAGACAATCCTGATTTAAGCCAGCCCATTGCATAGTACTTGTCCTAATAGCCCTGACAGACCAAGACAAGAATGCTTTACAATTGCTCTCATGAGGAGCAAAGGAGGAAGCTCCTGCAAAACAACAACACAAGGCGTGTCTGTAGAAGGGCACCCTCCGAGCTCAGAGCTCAGCGTCCTCTTCTGTGGCCTTCACTCTCTGCAGAAGGAAGGATGGTGCTGAGCAGCCTCTTCTGGGCCTCTTCTGCTGTTTCTAACACTTTCTCTGGATGCTGGATGAACTGCAGAACTTCTTCCCAGCTAGGCAGAGATCCTGGCACTCTGCAAGTTTTTCTAATCATCTGCAAAGGCCTGAGGCTGGAAGGTTCCAAAGAAGGTCAGCGGTGGGCCTGCTTAATTATCAGTGGGCAGAGCTGAACCCAGCAGGCCCTCACATTCTGCTGCCCAGAAGGAGGAAGCCAGCCGGGATCTGTTAATAAAGACAGAATCAGCAGGCACCATGCTGGCAGAGTTCCGAACTCCAGAGCATATTGTAAAAAGTACCCTTTTCCCTTGAAATTGAATTAGCATCTTCAGTCTTTCTTCTGAGTACTTTAAAGTCTTTTACCTCCCCCCTGCCGACTCTCCTTCCCCACCCAAGACCAAAAAGCACACTTCTGATTAACAGCTGGCCACCAGGTGCTACCCTGAAAAGATTTTTTTATTTCCTGTTAGTTCATAAATATGCCAATCAAAACTGGCACAGAAGCCAACTTGAGAGGGCTCCTGCTAGCCAAAGATGGGACAATTCAAGCATCAAAGAGAATAACCACCTTAATGGGTTGAACCATATTAAATATATAAAACCCATGAGTTTAAAATCATCCATGACCGAATATAGAGTTTGTGAAAACTGTCTGTGCTACATTTGAACTTTTTCATAAATCTAAAACTATTCTAAAATAAAATTTTATTTAAAAAGCAAAGAATTGAAACATACATATATATAGTGAAATGTAAAATTATGTATTGAAATGATAATAGATGTTCAACTTTAAGATAGAACATATTCCTGGAGAAGAATAAAGAAGAAAGTGATGAAGACATGCTGTCTAAGTGATATCCATTCATTCATTCATTCACTGATTTATACATGCAAAATTGTTAACAAGCGTTTGCTATGTATTGGTCACTATTATAGGAGTTGGGATAAGTCTGTGGTTAAAATAAATAAATGAAAAGAGAGAGAGACAAGACTAACCTTCTGTTGTGTATGTACAATTATACAACATGGCTAGATCTTTGCCAAATGTATCTCTTTATGGTTAGTACTTGTGCATTTTATTCAGCTATTGAAAACCTTGTAATAAGTGATCTCCCAAGATGATCTCATTTAGTCATCATCAACTTTGTGAACTAGATTTTAATCCCAGGTGAATCCTTAAGGCTTCCAGAGGTTATGCAACTTAACCAAACCACACAGCTAACAAGTGATGGAACTTAATATACGCTACATAACATCTGAAACCAGGAGGACTTAAAATACCCTAACCACAAGTTCTCTTTCCCACTCTGCTCCTGCAGATAAAGTTCTCTCCATATCAAATGGACCAAATGCAATTCCTGCAGCGGTGACTTTAGTTCCCTACCAGCCCACAGAATTATTCAAATAAACCTACCCCATACCTCCGTGGGAACCAGGACACCTCACTCTCTTGTTGTTACAAAGCCTACCTCTCACTTCCCCTAGTACCTCTGCTTCCAAGTACCTCTCCCATGTGACCCTGCAAGGTGTGTGGTGTCGTTTTCCCCCAGGCTGTGAGTGCAGGTGACTGATAGAGAGTGTCACATATTCAGCCATCCCCATAACACCAGGATGAGAATCCCTCCTTCAGCAATGGGGTGAAACAGAGGCAATCAAAACACTTATTTTCAGTCTGGTTATGCAACCTCCATGTGATACTGTGGGAAGGAAAGTGGTGACAATAGCTCTATAACTTGCTCTTCCTTGGGTACACTAGAGGCACTGTTGACTTTCACTAGCTTTCCTTGCAAACATGTTGATGGGATTTCCCAGCAGAAAGATAACCAGGGAAGTTCTACAGAAGAATATTTTAGCTGGATGTATCTGATCTGTCTAGTTTGTATATTATAAATACACTTGGGGTTATGCATTTATGAGGCACTTATGGCTGAAGAATGAAATTCAACCTAAATGAATAATGAAATGTAAACACTAAGAAACCCAAAATCTAAGTTGCCTTCTTTATGTTAACTTGTGCTGCACACTTGGATCTCATCTGTTACTCTGAAACCTAACATCCCCCAGTACTATAAAAGGGAATTATTTTTGGAAACCACATTTGATGGTTTAGATCCTTTGAAAAGACTGATAGCACTATAAGGTTATATTTGTTCCTACAGTTTGCTTGTATCTTCCTCCTAATCATTAGTAAAGTTTGGCATTGTTTAAGAATTGTAAAATTTGTAAGTTTATAATAGTTACAAAAAATGTCATTAGTCCCCTTTGGAGGCTGCTAGGGCAGCAACTCATTTTCCTATAAATTGAGAAATAAAGGAAAGAAATAAGCATTTTTCTGCCTTTCCTACACAAACTATATTTTAGGGTAACTATTATTTGATAAGGAAATCTCTGTTTATTAAGGAACTCCAGCTAAAAAATGCAAAAGCCTTGATAGAATTGTAAAATCACCATTTGCCACTCCTGAAGAAATAATGGATGTAGCTGATGACTGTCTATGGGTGCTGAAATCATTAGGTGAAAAGTCGATAAGGAGCACTATGAAAAGTGGTTTGTGCTGACACGGTGAGCCCATGGATCTATCCTTTCCTAAAGACAGAACAACCAGCCAGCACATGCTCCTGATGAGGTGAAATAGGAAGTACCCAGAAGGAAGGGAACCTGAACCTAGTTTAGTCTCTGGATCTAACTGCAAGTTTACAAAAAATATGAGAGCTGGAATAACATCTTAAAAGACAGCTAGATGAAGCAGTGAGTGTGGCAGTCCCGCTGGACAAATGAATAGGTTTTTAAACAAAAGAGGAGGCGGGCATGCAAAGGGGCAGGGAAGGTTAAAAGAGACACAAGAGATATATCAACCAAATGCAACCGGTGGACCTTGTTTGGATCCTAATTCATTCTAATCAACTATAAGAAGACATTCTTGAGACAATCAGGGAAACTTGAACACATTTTGATATTAGAAAATAATTGTTTATTTGAAAGACTGATTTTGGAATTGTGGCTATGCTTAAAAAAAGGGTTAGAGGTACATATGGAGTTACATATTGCTGAAATAATTTGACACATGGAATATGAGTTGCAATACTCAAGGAGGGAATGGATGAAAAGGGAATTGCCTTGCGTAATAAGGACCTGAGGATTACTAGTCTCTCTATTCTTGGTATGTTTGAAATTTTCCATAACAAAACATCAAAGTTATCTCCAGCTCCCCTTCCCCCTTGCAGGGCAAGAGGTGTCTACAGGGCACCAACTATCACCAACAGGTGCTATCTTTATGATAAGAAGACGGCGCGAGAGCTCAGCAACACGAGTACACAAATAAAGGTTGAAGTATTATATGAAACAAACCTCCAATAAGTTATAACATTTTTATGCTTGGCATCTAGACTCCTTTGTGCCCTCACTTTACCAGCAGTAACTCTAGATCATAGCCAAAGAATTTCTGACATTTGGGCTTGCAAACTGGATGAACAGATGAAGAAAATTTATCAAGAAATCTGAAAATACAATTATGTTGCTGTGGACCCAAAGTTTCCAAGCTTGGTTGAGAGGCACATTGGAGACTTCAGGAGTAGTGCTCACTATCAGTACCATGTCTTGCAATATAATGTAGACTTGTTAAAAATAATTCACCTAGGATCAATATTTATGAATGTGTAAGGAGAACACCTTCCAGGAACTTCAAAGTGGCAGTTTCATTTTAAATTTAATTTGACATGTAGGCCCAAGACTCTATAAAGCTACTAACACCATTTGATATCCAGTGTAAAGAACATGAGGAGGAAGGAATTGTGATCCAGTATTTTGCAGAACTTCTTGGGACATCTGAAGTAGTCCTTTGTGAGGGGGTGACATGGTTATCATTTCCTAGTGGTTATGACTTCGGTCATTTAACCAAAATCCTGACGAACTATGACTTGCTGGAAGAAAAACTTGACTCCTTCGAGATCTGTTGATCTCATGAACAGCTATAAAACTCTCAAAATTGGATTACAGGAAGTTTTTGAGCAGTTAGAGCTGGAATGGATGGGACCATGACATCAGACAGAATCTGATTCCCTGCTTGCAGGAATGGCACTTTTCAATATGAGAGACATATTCTTTGAAGATCATATGGATGTTGCCAAATACTGTGGCCATTTGTATGACCTCATTCTGGCTCATCCTGTGTACAGAATGGCTCAGGGAATAGGATCTTCAAACAGTCAGGACATGAGATAGCCCTTTTATTTTTATTGTATTTGAGCTTCACACATGTTTGTCTATAGATTTTATCTCTGATTGAATCCTTTGAAAATAGACAATACTATTTTTTTTCCTTTCATAACCCATTTATTTTCTGCTTTTCAGTACTAAGTTTAATCATTCCTACTTCAGATCATAACAAGTAGAAAAGCATTCAGATTAAATCTGGCCGTACCCTAACACATTTCTTAGCAAGAACTTTTGACAGAGATTGTGGAAAGCTACATCATATTGAATATTTTGATAAACTTTAGCTACATAGGGTTGGTTTGTTTTTCCAATTGCTTAAATTAACTAGCACACACTGTAACTTATTTCCCCACTTCATGTCTCATCCTTCCATTCTGCAGATGTTTTAGCTATTTGAGATTGCAGGCCATCAATTTGTACTTTAGAGCATAACTCGAACTCAAATCCACTGTTTTGTCAGAAATTTTGTTTTTTCTTGCTTTTGGCTAAAAAAATGAACATCTGCCAACTATATACAGTATTTACTTGTTTTTGACCCATGGAATAGAGCAAATTCATTGTGCAAATGATTGATTCACCAAGACAAACATTTAAAAGACAGAAGAAACTGCTGAGAAATTTAGTTAACTGCTGCTTCTGTACATAGTGTTTAATCTTCCAAGCACATCTAGTGTCTGTCAGTTTCTAATTGGCATGTGTAGGCAGATCTATGACTGAAGAATTTTTCAAACCAGCTTTATACACTTCAGGAAATATCCCTTGTGATTGGATTTTTAGTATCTACCAGGAAACTGGTACCCAAGATGTTGAAGTTGCAGTTATTTTGTGGTAGCACACTTCCCTTGATGTGCTTCTTTTTTATTCCACTACTGTTTTCCTTCTTTCTAATTCATAGTCATACTTATGATACTCTTGATTTGTTGAGTCCACAAATTAATTCATTAAACTCCAAAGATAGCACATTTTTTAGGTAGGTTTTGTAACAAATTATATTAGAAGAAAAAATTGTGTTTTTGTCATTGCTACAAAGATAAATAATGGACAAATCTGGTGCAAAACAACAAAATACCAACTACATATTACAATAATATATATTATGAAAAGTATATATGTATATATTACTCCTCAGGTAATTTTATTAGCCATATATATACACCTTAGGAGTGTGTGTGTGTATATATATATGTATATATATATAGCTAATATAGGAGTTATGCTTGTTTATTTTTTGTGTGTACATCTTTGCAATCTATTTTATACAGCTTGACCAAAAAAACTGAAATACTTAGTCATGGGAAATAAGTGACCAGAGAACAGTATGAGTAGGAAGACTTTCTGGTAATTATTAGCTCTACCATGAAATGACAGACTACAAGTAATGAAGTATGTTATCTTTACTTCAATCGGTAGCATTAGCAAACCTCCAAATGTTAGCCTCATTGGTTGCTTTCCCTCACACATTCTTTGTTCATCATATTATAATGCTGTAATGGGTGGTTCTTTCTAAAAAATACATTATTTACAAAACAGAGGGTATTATTTGTTTTTAAAGTGTTTGTGAATAAAGACTTCAGAAATGTTTCCTTAAACAATAAATGATTAAAGTCATTTTAAATATACAGAACTAAGGAGCAAAAGAATTTAAAATTTGTCAATTATTGTCTTTTGTGGCTGCACACACCATTGGTTCTCCCCACTCCTAGGAACACCCATTCTTACAGCCTGAGCCCCATGGTAGACAAGGCATGGTTGATTAACCATTGATAGGACATGGCAGCCACTTCTTGAATTTTTCCTGGCAATCAATACCTCACATAGGAGAGCATAGGAGTGATGAAATAACCCACTAAAAAGTATGAGGGCTTTGGCTAGTTTGAAATGAATCAAAGCATAGACTAATGGGAATGGTGTAGTTGAGATCAGAAAAGTTTGGGATGAGATGGCATGGGATTGATGGAATGGGATGTTTTGAAATAGACTGAATAGAAATGGGTGGAGTGGGATGTTTTGATATGAAATGGCTTAGAATAGAATGAAATGATCATTAAGACTTAGCTTAAGGGAGTGGCAACAAAAAAAAAAACAGAACAGAAAGAAAATAATAGAAATCTCAGAAGGCTTGAATACATATACTGATTCAAAAGCAATTATTAAGAAGCAACTAAGAAATTACATCAGAGGACCAAAAACTAGCTAAATGTCTTGTGCTGGTTTGAACCAGTTACATACCCCCCAAAAATCCTATTTTCTTTTAATCCATCCCTGTGGGTGCAGATCTATTGTCTGCTTAGGTTACTTCTTAAGAAGTGGAAATGTTTTCAATGGAGATGTGGCTCACTCGGTTCTGGGTGGGTCTTAATCCTTTAGTGGAGACCTTTGTGAGAGGATAAAAGACAGTAAAAGCCCAGAGAACTAAGAGAGAAACACCTAGAGACATATTTGGAGATAGCCATTGAAATCAGAAACCAGTAGAGAAGGACCAGCAGACATTGCAATGTGCCTTCCCATGTAATAGGGGAACCCCAGATGCCATCTGCTTTTCCTCAGAGAAAGTGTCTTCCTCTTGATGCCTTAATTTGGACATTTTCACCACCTTAGAACTGTGACTTTGTAAAGTAATAAATCTCCATTGAATGCAATCCCAGCTGTTTTATGGCAGCTTTAGTAAACCAAAACAGATTTTGGTAACAGAGAAATGGATACTGTGAGATGCAAATATCAAATATGCTACAAGAGATTTATAAATGGATATGGGGAAGATTTTGGAAGAACTGGGAGGAGCTTGGTTTGGTAAAAATATGAACTATAAAGATGCTTATGATGAGGACTTAGAAATGATGAATGTGTCATTGCAAACTGGAAGAAAGGTGACCCTTGTTTGAAAGTGGCAGAGAATTTGGCAAATTTGAGTCCTAGTGTTGTATGGAAAGTAGACTTTGAAAGCAGCAAGCTTGGATATCTAGCTGAGGAAATTTCCATACAAAATGTGGAAAATGCAGCCTGGTTTCTCCTTGTAGCTTATAGTAAAATGCAAGAGGAAAGGGAGAAGCTGAGAACTGAAATCTTGGGGATAAAGAAACCAGAAATTGATGGTTTGGAAAATTCTGAACTTTTGGAAAATTAGTCCCCAAATGACAGTGCCCCACATGAGGATTTAACCAAAACTGGAACCAATCAGCCATTTCAGGACAAGCCATAATTGGAAATACAGTTACCCACTGAAGGTTTGTGGAAAGTCCTATTGTCTGATGGTTTGGACCCCTGTGAGCTGCATGCCAAACTAACCTGCTTTTGTGGGATCTGTATAAATGAAACCACTGCCACCCTGTACTAACAGGGACAGATCAAAGCAAAACTAATTCAATGGCAGGACCATGGAAGCAACGTCCATAGCCAAGAAACCTTGGGCCAGAAGAGTGGACCCATCCATGCACTTGGAGAGGGTGAGTTTGCCCTGGAGTTTACAGGGAGTGGGCATTCCACCAATTATTCAGGAGGAATGTTATTATCCCAGAGCTCTCAGACACCTGGGGAATTGGGGGAGCTTGGTTGCCCTGTTGTTCAGGAAGTGAACTGCTGCTCCAGGCTTCAGAGAGGGTACAGTACATTCCCTGGAGATTAAGGAGACCCTGGCCACCAGCCCACTCTTCTGAAAGGGTTGGGCTGTGTCCCAGAGATGACAGAGAAAACAGCTGCAACCCAGATACTTGAGGAGAGTGGAGACAGGAACAAGGTGGTCTCACAAACACTTGGGGATGTTGGAACACTCACTCCAGTGTTTGGAGAGAGTGGGGCCACTGTGTAAGCCCTAGAAGAGGGTGAGACTGCCACTCTCTCAACCCCCAAGGATAAAATGTCCTTCTGTAGATGACTCTCAGACCTTGAAATCTAATGAAGTATGTCCTGTAGATTTTCAGAACTCTTTGGGAATTTTGACCCCTGTTTTCCTCCCAATTTCTCCTTAGGGAAATGGAAATATTTACCCTATGACTCTCCCTCCTTTGTTTATTGAAAGCAGATAACTTGTTCTGAGTTTCACAGGTCCACAGTGAGAGGATAATTTTATCTTAGGATAGACCATACCCATAACTAACTTTGATGAAATTTTCTACTTATTTAAATGAAATGATTTAAAGATTTTTTGATACTATGATGGAATTAACATATTTTGCATATGTAAAGAATATACATTTTGGGGGTCCAGAGGGTGGAATGTGCTGGTTTGAATCTGTTATGTATCCCATAAAAGTCTTTGTTCTTTTAATCCATCCCAGCATGCACAGACCTATTTTAGGTAGAATCTTTTGCTTTGGTTGTTTGCAACCAAATGTGACCCACCCAATTCAAGGTGCATCTTAATTCTTTGCTAGTCTTTTGTAAGAGAATAAAATACAGTAAAATCTCAGAGAACTTAGAGAGGAACAACAAGAGACATTTGGAGATAGCCATTGAAATTAGAACCCAAGAGAAGGACCAGCAGACATTGCCATGTCCTTTCCCATGTGACAGAGGAAACCAGCAGCCTTTTGTCAGAGAATGTGTCTTCCTCTTGATGCCTTGATTTGTACATGTTCATGGACTTAGAACTGTAAATTTGTGAAGTAATAAAAACCCCATTGTAAAATCCAACCCACTTCTGATATATTGCATTCAGGCAGCTTTAGCAAACTGAAATACACTGTCGTATTAATTTGGTTAATATCAAATCACTTTAATTGCTCACTTTGAATATCAAGAGCGATTAACAATTACTATGATAAGAAATTTATTTGCCCATGGTCTCCAACCTCTACTAACTTAAACAAAATTCTGAGCTGTGGGTTTATAAGAGAAAACAGTTTTATTATCTTTCACCTCAGACTCTCAATATATAGCTCCCTCTCTCTCACCAGTTGCAAGGAGAAAAGGGGCCTCTCTCAGGAGCCTGGGTAGACAGGAGGGGCAAGATCCTGAGAGAGATGTGGAACATCTGAAATAGTTTTTCATGGTTTGCTGGGTTAAAGATGATCACCATTCTTTCACCTCCCCACTGAGAAATGAAGTATCTCTTCTCTCTCCTTGAATCTGGGTGGGCTCTGGGAATGTTTTTGACAAAACAATGTGGTAGAATGTGCTGATTTCCAGGTCCATAGCTTGAAGCTGGCAAGTCCTACTCCCTTTTCTCTCAGAACACCATCTCTCTTGGTTTTCCTTAGTTGCTAAAACAAATGGCAAATCATGGGTTGGCTTAAACAACAGGAATTTATTGGCTCATGGTTTTGAGGCTATGAGAAGTCCAAATTCAAGGCATCAGGAGATCCCTGCTTTCTCCTCAACTACTGTGGTATTCTGGGGCTGGCTGCCAGTGGTCATTGGCCCTTGGCCCTTGGCTCCTCCGTCACATGGCAATTCACTTAGTACTGTCTTCACCTTTCTCTTCCATTGTCTTCTGACTTTTTATTGTGGCTCTCTCTCTCTTTCTCTCTGACTTAAATTCTGCTTTGAAAGACTCCAGTAATCCAGATTAAAGCTCAACCTGATTAGGTGGGACCACATATTTACTGAAGTCTCATATTCAAGAGATCTTGTTCACAATGGGTTCGTATCCACCAGAATGCAGAGCTAGACCAAGAACATGTCCAAACTGAGGTCCATAATTCAATCCACTGCACTCATTTTGAATCCTTGTGTTTCTATGTAAGGAATCAAGCTACCCCACTAGAGAAATCACATGAAGAGGCCCTGATATTCCATGGAAGGATGAGAAGACCAGTTGAACCCCACCTTTCAGTTCCCTCTTTACCTTCAACCTACACCCCCACCAAGGAAGCAAGCATGTGAGTGAGGCCATCTTGGAACATCCAGAGCCACCAACTGCCAGCTGAATGCAACTGACTGACCTCAGCCAATGCCACGTGGAGCAGAAGAATCACCTAGCTAAGACCTGTCTGAATTCCTAACCCACAGTTCATGAGCATAACAAATTGAGTGGCACTTTGAGCCACTGAGTTGGGCCAGTTTCTCACAAAATAGTTTATGGGAGCAAATGGAGTTTTCTTGAGATATGATACAGAACCAGAGATTCCCCAACCATACCCATGGGCAGTGGGATGCAGTGTGCAGAGAGCCATCTCTGTTTCCTACCTGGCCCCATCTTATGAACAAGTGGCTGGACAAGGGCAGGGAGTAGGACTAGGACAACGAGCCTCTAGGACCTTTGATCCACAGTGCTGGCTCCTTGGCACTGGGACTGCCCTCATATGAAAAGACACTGCTGTCAGGCAGGATTATGTCACTTCCCTGCTTTCAGGAAACTGAGAGATAAAGGAAATCCCCAAAGAAAGGTAATAGTCAGAGGAATGAACCCAGGACAGGAGGCAGCCCTCCTGGGTGACCAGGCAAAGTGCTTTGATTCTCTCAGCAGGTGTCCTCCTTCTGGACAATAACAGTAGCTGCTATAGTTGAGCCTCTACTATGTGGGAAACTCTTCACAAGCACTAACATGCATCACTCTTTCTCACGGCATCCCTAGGATTTCTACTTCACAGAGCAGAAGAAACCATGGACCTCCTACTTTGAAGCAGTGTAACCGAAAGGATAAAATGTGCTCCACTGGAAATAGACAGACTGAATTTGAACACCAGCTCTGCTCAACTTCCTGAACCTCAGTTTGCTCTTCTATAAAGTGGGGATACTGAGACTGACACTTTAGGATGGAAGAGAGGATGTTGGATCCTGACGTACATAAAGTCCAGTTCTCCCTACATGCTGTTCCCCATGCACTGTTTTAATTGTCTTTTAATCCAGGAAACCCTAAGGAGTCAGTCAAATTCAAATTGCTTTAAGCAAGACCCTTGCTCATGAACTTGGCAAAGCTCAATATGCAAAACTCAGGCTTCCTTGGTATGTGGGAATGAAGAGCCAGCAGGGGCTCCAGACTCAGGGAAAGCTGTCCAGCTCTACTGCTGAGACAAAGCCAACTACCTGAACATGCCTGAACTTCAGTTTCCCCAGTTGTGACATGCTACTACCAATGCCTCTCTTTCAAAATTGTTGTGAACATGAAATGAACTTAAATACTAAGATATTGTTGATGCTGGTTAACGAGCAGCCGCCATCATCACCATCATCATCATCTCTTCTGCAGAGTTCCCTCTGGGCCTGGGAGATGCAGAGACAGACATCTGAGGTCTCTACAGAGGCAAAGTAAATGACAGCTGGCAGGCTCCAGTAACCTTTTTCACTTAAACACTTGCCCTGCTGGACTGATTCAGCAAGGAGCAAATAAGGAAATGGATATGCTTCTATGCTTGCTAGACATTCCCCTATTTGGGCACACATCTCTCAGAAGGGACAGTGCAGGTCCTGCTCATGGTGCATCTCATAAGTGAACTGGAAAAATTCCATAGCAGAGAAACTGAGCAGCTGGGAGGCTAGACTCAATGGAGGGGAGCTGGGGCAGACCCATTGCCCCAGGTTTTTATCACTAACAAAATTTATCCCACGCAGGCCTGCATCTCACTCCTGCCTCAGGGCAAATTTCTACAGGGGTGGAAGAAGCCTAGCAGAAGGTCTTATAATGGGGGCAGACTTGTGAGTCTAAGGTAATGGACAGAACTGGGAGAGAGATTCAAACAAGCCGGGAACAGACAGAATTCTTGCCCTATAAGAGAGGTCCAAACTCATTTTCCAGTCTGTATATAATCAATAAGGGAGAAACGTCTTTTGTGTTACAACCCTGGCTGCATTCTCTGGGAGTGGGGAGGGGGCAGGGATGCAGCTCTGTGGACAGCCTATGAGATGAGGACAGTCAATGAGGAGGGTGGGAAAGCCATGTAGTGGCAGTAATGGAGTGGGTCCTGTAAGCTAGATGAGAAGGAAAGAACAGGAGAGAGGAAAAGAAAGCTAGTTTTGACAGAGCAACATGCCAGTGGGAGGAGCCTTTGGTGGTTGGAGATTGGCTAGGCCAGCCAGGCAGGGCTGTCAGGAACAGAAATGACCAATGAGGGTGTTTAGATAAATTGCTGAGGATTATAATGAAAGCTCCCATCTCTGCCTTCTCTATGCGAACCTTTCATGAGGTAACATGGCTCTCAAATGCTGTCATGACAGTGAAATCTTCCATGGAACTCAGAGAGGTGTGGATTTTTCAAATGGCCTGGAAGTGTCATGCAGAGGTGTTCTGTGAGGACCAGGGGCTCACGCCAGAGGAGGTCGGGAGAAAATGGAGCCCAGGAAAATCACAGAAGTCTTGAGGAGTGACCCCAGTCATGGGGTTGAGGGTTTGAACCCATCTTATTTTGATCTCAAGCTGACTTCTATGCTGCACATTCCATTGTGCCATTCTGTGTAGGGGACACAGTAATATGGAACGTTGGACATGGGTGTCAAAGAAAGAGATGGAGTCTGATCCTGAGAGAAGCCAAGGTTAGACTGAACTTCTAACCAAAGGGTCAATAAGGACCTCCCATTGGTGATGATGTCACCTCTCACCTGGAGAACACAGACACTGTCCAGGTTCATGCTTGGGAAGAAAGAGAAGGACTGTGGGTGAGCACACACATTATCCCTCATCCTCAACACTGTGCTGAGTATTATTATCTCTATATATTGGTTTGGTAAAGCTGCCAGAATGCAGTATACCAGAAATAGAACAGCTTTTATAAAGGGAGTTTATTAAATTGCAAGTTTACTGATCTAAGGCCACAGAAATGTTCAAACTAAGGCATCCAGTGAAAGATATCTTAATTCCAAAGAAAGGCCGATAGATCCAGAACTCTTATGTCAGTTGGGAAGGTATGTGGTTGGCATCTACTGCAGTCTTTGGCTTTTCATTTCAAACAGCTTCCCCAGGACATTTTCCTTCTGCATCTCCAACTATCTGGGTCTCATGTTGGCTCTGTCAGCACTGAAGCTTTTTCTAAAATGGTTCCTTCTTAAAGGACTCCAGCAAGTAATCCACCTCGAATGGGTGGAGACATATCTCCATAGACCAACTAATCAAATGTCCCACCTACAATTGGGTGGGTCACATCTCCTTGGAAACAACTTAATCAAAAAGATTCTGTGCAACAATATTGAATGAAGATTAAAGAACATGGCTTTTCTGGAGTACACAACATTTTCAAATGGGCACACCCCATTTTACAGATGAGGAAACAGAGAATCAGAGATACTAAGTAATTCTCTTGAAAGAGTATGGGAAAGCAAGTACGTCTAGCTCCAGAACTCACATTTTTTTACTATATCTTGTTTCTACTATGTCATCCTATGTCACCCACTACACCCTCCACCACCACCATCATTACAGCAACATCAATATCATTACACCAGCAATACCACCATCACTACCACCAACAAAAAACAATGCCCATAATACCACCACCACCATTGCCAACATCACTGCCAATGCCAATGCACATATCACTAACACTAATACTACCACTACAATCACCAACACAATCAACAATATCAGAATTAACAATTCCACTGTCACCATCACTGATACTACCACCAGCATCATGTCCATCACTACCACCATGCCTCAGTGTGCTGGGGTTGCAGCATCAAAGGGCCGCAGTCAATTGGCTTAAAGAACAGGGATTCATGGTCTCACAATTTTGGAGGCCATAACTTCAAAATCAAGGTGTCGGTAGAATCATGCTTCCTCTGAAGTCCATAGCATTCTGGTGGGGGATGCTGCCATCACATGGCCATCTGTCTCCTTCTGTCCTACTCACTATGGTTCATGTGTCCAAATTTCCTTTGTTTATAAGGACTCCAGTCATAATGGATTAACCCCTCCTGATTCAGCTTAGGCACATTTTAATGACCTCCTCAAAGACCCTATTTGCAAATGGGTTCACACCCACAGTACTAGGGGTTAGGATTTGAACATGGCTTTGTGGGGGACAGAATTCAATCCATTACACACCAGAGCCACCAATAACAATACCCACCATCATTACCATCACCATCACCAATATCCTCAGGATGACCACCAATACCAAACCAATATAAGTGTCACCAACACCAACTTCAGAAACACTGTCAGTACCACCATCACCAGCAAAACAAAAATCAGCAAAAACATCCAGATTTGCCTCAGCCATCTATACCACTTTGTGAGGGAAAGAATAAGGGACCTTGAGAGAAAAATGAAAGGTGAGAGAATAGGTGAGATGAAAAGAGGAGAATGATGACAAAATCTCATCCTGGAATGCATGCCTCACTGTTAAGGGGTCCTAAAATTAGGCCAAGCACAGTGGAAGTCAGTCTGAGGAATGCAATTCCCATTGAGCAGGTAGGGACCCATCTAGCCCTGGAGCTATATGTGAGAAACTTGAGGCAGCCACTGACTTACTTTCTTCTTCCAATAGACCCTTCTTTTTGCTCACCAACCCCCTTCTCCATCTGTCCTCCTATGTCTGAATCCACCCAGCCCCAGGCCTGGCTTAGCCTGGTCAGATTTGATGGATGAAGTTGAGTGGAACTCATTCCCATCTCATGTGTCATACTTGGAGCCCCAGGCAGGAACTCCAGAGATCTAGCTTCTAGCACCAGCTTTACCATGGACCTAGAAGGACCCAGTGTTGATTCAACACTGTGCCAGAGGATGAACCCAAACTCATTCTTCTCTCTCCACCACGGTATATAATTCATTAGAAATGCAGACCAGTAGAGAGAACCAAGGTCTGACTGAGGGCAGTGAAGCTCAAGGAGAGCAGAAAAAACAATGTCATCAATGTCATCAGCTAAGGACATTCTATAGAAATCATGATGATGCCAGAGGGCAAGGCCCTCATGAAGAGTGAAGATGACTTCAAGGAGAAAAGGAACCACAGTCTACTTTTTCCTTCACTGGCTTCCCCTGTTATTAGCTGTGTGAGTTTGGGCAAGCCACTGAAAATCCACGGGCCTTGTTCAGTTTCTCCACCTGTTCATAACACCTTGTGGGGTTATGAGCCGTAAACGTATAAAATGAGCCTGACGCACAGTAACTTCAGAACAATGAACATGTATGCAATGAACGAATGAGTGAATGAATGAGTCTGCACTTGAGCCAACTTGCACCCCACTCCCACACCTCTCTCTTGAGCAGGCTGCACCCCACTCAAGGTGCCTGCAGTCTCAGACGCTTGCCCCTGGCAACCCCTGAAGGGCCATCATTCAGCCTGCCCAGCCCATGGCCTCAACCTCCCCACAACCGGCCTTGATGAATACATTGAATGGAGGCCGGATTTATGTCTGCAGCTGTCCACAGGCTCCTGCTGTAGATGCGCTTCCATGCACCTCAGCCAGACACTGCCTACAATATATGTATCAGGCCTCTTCACTTGGGCCCCCGTTTTTGCAGAACCAATATACATGGGGGTAGAAAAGAGGGGACTTTGGAAATGAAGTGTGAAATAAGATAAAGAAAAGTTTAATGGGGCTAGAACCACATTGACAAAGTACCTTATTAATGGTTATTTTATTCCTTGTCACACTGCTTATTAAGTGCCTTCATTCCCAACACTGCCACATCCCTGCCCAGAGCAGGGGGTAAGGGGGAGTGGAGACAGACTCTGTAACAGATGGAGGCTGAATTCCACTGTCTCCTGTCATGGGGGTCTCTGGTTCTCTGGGAAGGTGAGGACAATGAGCTTCTAACCAGGTCGTCACCACAGTAAGAAATATAGGGAACTTCTCACTGAGCAGGCAGGACCTCATTCTGGGGGAGTTGAAGAAAAATCCCAAAAGCAAACCCCAACACCCAAATTCCAACACAGCCAAACTGGGGTTGTGGCAACAAATTGCAAGGTAGGCTGTCAGCAGGAAGAAGGGACCAACAGAGGCCCAGAATGTGATGGAGACGGGTTGCCTGGCTTTTCCTCCAGGGGACAGGAGTGAGGTACCTGGCTTGCCTGTGGGGAGCAGGATGTTGGGCTATCCTCAGCAGGTGACCCTGCTAAGAAGACCATGCTCCAGACATTCCCACATACCACAAATGCCTGCTGACCCCATTGCTCCAGCCCCTGGGTGGCACTAGACCCTTATTCTGGAGGAGTTCATGGCAATTCATCTTCCTGGGGAAGGCATCAGTGTGAGGGTTCTGCCAGCAACCAGGATGATGCTCCCACACTGATTTTGGTGAGGAGGGCTGGCGTCCCCTGAGTGTGACTGCTTCTGCTGTTCTGGTTAGACAGAGTCTCAAGACCTTTTAGGGAGTTCCAGACTTGGCACTGTCCACTCTGGTGCTCTGTCTGCTAGACCAGCCAGCTCGGGTGACAGCTGTCCTGCTGGCTCCAGGTCTCACACAGAGATAGCCCAAGATCACTAAGTTGGATTTCCAATAGCATATGCCAATACCATGAGATGAGAAATGAAAAGAAGCTGGGGGCTAGGGACATGGCTTTCTGGAGGGGTGGCCGATGGGTAGGGAAGATCCAAGAAACCCACAGAGGAGACTTGGCCCAACTGTGCTGGGGGCACATGGCTCAGCGGCTGAGCCATCGGAGTGAAGCATCATCTTCTAGCCCTGCTGTGGGCTGTGCTCACCTATGCTTACCCAGGATGGGCAGGCACCAAGAACTTGGAGCACATCTGTGAGCACAGGCCAGCCTCCAGGGAAGTGAGCAGCTGCAGAACCTGGCTGGAACCAGTTCCGGCTTATCACTAATCCTCCTTGGGCAGGGAGGGGTTTGGTGCCCTTCTGATGCCCTGGAAGACATCAGAAAGAAGATGATTACCCTACAGGAAGAAGAAAGGTTGTCAAGGCCCTGCCACAGGGTGTCTGGGCCAGAGATCTTTTTTTAAAGCCCAGGATCAAGAATACTGGCCAAAGCAGGAATAATAACACTTACGTGTTGCTTTCTACAAAGTCAGATATTGTCCCATGTGTTCTACTTTCCTTAACCCATAAGGTTAGTCCTGTTATTGAACCTATATCACAGATGAGTAAACTAAGGCACAGAGAGGTTAAGTAACTCACCCAGACCACACAGTTATGAAGGGGTAGAGCTGGGATTTGAACCTGGGCAGTGCCATCTCTTAATTCTAGTCCATCCCTCCCATATATCCACAACTGGCTGTCCTGAGTTCTTGCAAAAGGACTGGAGAACAGAACTGAGACAGATCAGCTGTGGAGGATGTAGATTCCCAAGACAGAGGCCTTTGAGGGCCCTGTCTGCTGGGTGGCTTTTCCCTGGCCCCTCTTAGCTCAAAAGAAGACTCAAAGTGAACTGTACTCTGTTGGGAGGAAGAAGAGTACTGTTGGACTACAGCCTACTGCCCCCTTCCTGAGTCCTCACCCTCACAGTCCTTAAAGTGACCTCCTACATGTTAAAGGGCACCCTGAGCTCTCAAGGTGGCACACATTCCTTCCAAAACAGAGAGGGACTTAGAATTGCTGCCAGAGATCTAGCGTCTTGTTGAGCATAGCAATTGTTGTCACCTAGCAAGGGAAGATCTGCAATGCAATGGGCTGGGCTGAGGCAGTAGGGACTCCTGGTCTCCTTTTATCTTCAGGCAATCTTGGAAGCTCCCCATCCTCATATGAGGGCTGGAAAACCAGCAGGCAGGCTGACCAAGCTGCAGAAGCACAGATCACAAACAAGGTCTGCATGAATCCAAAGCACTATGTAAGTCAGCCACACAGATCTGCATTATAATTGTGTTACAGTCACTATTGCATTTTGTTGAGCAATTTCAACCTTCCATAAAAGTCTTCCTTTCATGTGCCCTTTGGCACAGCTGCCCCTGACCCTGAGTTACTCACCCTCTCTAAATAGCAGTTTCCTGGAGAGTTAAGGCAATGAGATCCAGTAACGGCTTCCCGTGATGTATAAATTTATAATCATCATAACAACCTGAGACAGAGGCAGGGCAGCAATTCCTATCTCATTTTCCAAATGAAGAAACTAGCACAAGTAGTGTTCAATCTATCAGCCAACATGTGATGGTCTACTAGGAACAGATTAATAATAATAATGTTAATGATAATTAATAATAGCAGCAACTTAAGTTATTGAATCATAAGCCAATACTAAATACATTACTTACCTTTCTTCTCATTTAGTCCTCACAGCAGCACTATAAGGAAACTAGTATTACTCCCCTCATTTCATAAATAAGGAAACCAACATCAGGACTCAAACCAAACTCCTAACCAATATATTATGGGGTCTAGATCAGAGATATTGTTGCTGCACTTCATTTTCAGTCACTCATTCATTCATTCCATACATCTTGAGGCCAAAGTGCTCAACCTTGGGAATTCACTAGTAAAGAAGAAAGACAGGATCCCTCCTCTGAGGCACTTACAGATCAGTGCAATCAGACCAAAGGGGACAGGATGTGGCAGCCTCCTAAAATCCTGGCCAGCCCTGGTCCTAATAGAGGCCCAGGTATACCATCACCTGGCTTCCTGCAGGTCTTCATTAGGATGTGGCATTTAACAAGGCTCAAGAAAGGGTCCACTTGACTCACAACATGAACCTCTCATTTCCTTGAGCGGGCTTTTTTCTCTTTTTTTCTTTGCAACCAGACTTATTTTAATCTATACCCAAAGACAGAGAAAAATGGCACACTTTTAATGAAGAAGAAGATGACGGCAACGAAGAAGGTGCAAAGTAGCTTACTAAATTTCAGGCTGGCATTTAAACCTACTCATGTGATTCAAGCTCATTTACTTCCCTGAAGTTGGGTGACAAGAACATATATTTCCCTGGAAATGTAGCACACTCAAGCCACTCTAAATAAGGCCTGGAACATCAGACTTTTATTTATGCAATGATTTATCGGGTCCCCTGTGTCCTCCATTGCAGCCGACTGGGCTGGACTCTGGGCAGAGCCAGCCACATACACATGCCCAAACTCTAACTTTATGACATGAATTCCAAACTTCATGTCTCTGAAACCCACCCTGCCTGGCCAACTGCCCTCTTGGCTTCTTATTCTGATTCGACATGATAATAATGAAAGTATCATGTCCTCCAGTCCCCTAACTCCTCTTGGATCCTCATTCTTAGTGTACTAACCCTGTTTTTAGAGTACTAACATCCACTGAGACCCCACCTCTGTGACATGATTAATCTTACCATGAAGGTCAAGTTTCTCAGTCCATTTCTTTATGTTCGATTACCCCCACTTTCTCCATTCACCTTCTAAAACCACCTGCATCCCACCCAAAACTACTTGCTCCCTTTGGCCTCGATGTGAAACATGTATTGCTCCCTCTTCATAGAATGCATTTCCCCCACCTTCCAAATCACCTATTAACACCTAGTGATTCCTTGAGTTTCCAAGGCTTCCCATCCAGGAAGGGTAAAGCACTTCTGATCTCCCTAAGGGTAAAGACCAAGCTTGATCATCATAGAAGTTGAGTCAGTGCTTATTAAATGGATCAGTAGATGGATGAGTGAGGGAAGGCATAAATGGATCCCTCACCCAACCCTTCTCTCCACACTCCTCCTACATGTTCCAGAGGTCACTTTTAGGTTACAAGACACATGAACTTTAGTTTCTTATCATTACGGTTTGCTCCCGATAATTCCATGAAATGGAAGGTCCCAGGTTCTACAACGTGGTATAGTGTTTTTTTTGAATGCCGCCTAATAAATATATTTTAAGTCATCATTCAGCACACACACACATACAGAAACAAATACATCACAAAACGGTAGTTATCATTTGTCGTAATTTTCAAAAATTTTTGTATGCAGCCTCAGCATCTGTCATGCTTTTGCTAGGCTACTTGCCTCAACACTGACCTTTGACCTCATTAAACAGTTTTCCACTCCTGGTGCCTACATTTCTCAGACCCCAAACCACCCACACCACCTAACACGCCTCACCCAGAACTCACCCTTTGTCCCAAATGATGAACTAATAATACCCAACACTCTTGGCCCCCCAGTCCCTTTCCCTTTTGGCACACAGTTGCTTTAAATTGACCAACCCTTGACCCCTGAGGGAAATCTACTAACCTCTACCCCTGGACCACAATAAAGGCACCACCAGCCCATGGGTCTCTGTTTTTATGGTATGCGCTCCCCACTTCTTGGCTAAGTTCAAGCCTCTCACTCTTCCCATCAAACCCTCCTGTTCCACCCCTCTCTCTCTGAGATCTGAAGCAAACTATCTTTCCTCAGGCATTATGGCCTCAGTTCCCTGCTATGTTGTACCTGACCTCTACCTGGACCCAAATTTAAAGTCCAACTTAATTCATTTGAAACACCTTAAATGCAATGATTTAATAGTATTTTCTATTGTTATCTTCCTATTCTATTCTTTTCTGTTCTACTCTATTTCACCCAGCCCATTAAATCAATTTACTATCCACTAATTATGTGCCAAAGTTTGAAAACCACTGTGGAAGAGTAGAGGCCTAAAGATTTTTGTCTCAACAGTCTTTAAAGTAGGTCATTGTCACCCATGCCAGCTGTGATAGCATTTCAAGTAACTTAGAAAATGTCCGATTTTGAGCAGCACCTCTTCCTCGTGAATTTCCAGGTGCAAATCAGCTGCAGAATGCACCCTAAAGAATTTAGTATAGGCTTTGTTCACTGTATAAAGTGGTTAGATATAGATCATTCACATATCAGAGAACACCCACCAAAACTGACAATCCTGAAAATAGATAATTACATTATTCCTTCCCTAAGCTTTTATTTCCTATTATTTGCATGATCACTTCTTCTCATCCTTTAGGTCTCATCTTAAATGGCCACCCATAAAAGGCTTGACTAATTACTCTAGGTCCCTCCATGCTAATATCATGACCTAAGCCTTTTATGAGTTGATGTTTAACCAAGATGGCTGAGAATCAGACCATCATGTTCCTTGCAGGTTTGCAAAAGCCAAATCCTCCATCCCAAGTTGATGTTAGAAAAAAAAAAGGTAAGAGAGATAAAAGATCTGGGAATGAGGCTAGCTAAGCCCCAGAGAAACCAGAGAACTGGGAGAAATTTGACTCCAAGTCATCTGTACCCACTGTCAGTCTCCTCCTGCCTTCCTTCCTTCTCCCTCTCCACCATTCATGTTGACCCCCATTGTAGAGAGCCAGCCAGTGAACATAGCCTGGGATTCAGAAGTAGCTCAATCCAACATACAATTTTGGAGGCAAAGGCCAAAGTAGAAGCAGTGATTTGGGGCTAAGGAGTTGGGGAGAGTACTATAATGTATCTCCAAGAGATAAAAATATTAAGAACGGGTCTAGGTTCAAGGTCCATGCAATAAGATTCTCTGTGTTGGTTACCAGGCAACAGCATTTGAAGAATTTTAAACAAAGGTTATGAGGGAGTCATAACCTTTTATTACCAAGAACTCAAATTCCAGCAAATAGAAGTCTGTGGTTGCTCAAGCTTTAGGGGAAAATTGGGGACCTCCAGATCATGCTAATGAGAATCAAAGCTGAAGGCAGCAGAGTGCCCAGAAAGGAAGCCCTCCTCAAGTTCCCCGTAGAGGGTTGAGGATGATACTCCTGCCAACTCCAAAAGAGGCCACATCCTAATTCCTGGAGCCTACGAATGTTATCCTATTTGGAAAAAAAGTCTTTGCAAATATAATTAGGTTAAGGATCTCAAGACAAGATCAAACTGAATTATTCTGTCGGGCCCTAAATCCAATGGCAAATACCCTTATAAAAGGTTCACAAGGAAGATTTGAAAGAGAGACAGAAGTGAAAACAAGCACAGACAAGAAGGTGAAAAGAAGACAAGAAGACAGAGGCACAGATGTGATGTGGACACAAGCCAAGGTAGCCACATCTCAGTTTCCTAGGCCCCCAGTGCTGGTACCATGAAATAGGTTGGTTTAAACTGTCAGAATTGATTAACTTGCAGTTTTGAGGTCAAGAAAATGTCCAGATCAAGACATAATCAAGTCAATGCTTTCTTCCCAAAGACTGGCTGCTGGCAAACTTGGGTCCTCTCTCACATGGCAAGGCACATGGCAGCATCTGCTGGTCTCCCCTTCTCTTCTGGGTTTCATTGATTTCAGCTTCTTGCTTCCTGTGGCTTTCTCTCTCTCTGAATTTCATTCTGCTTTTAAAGGGCTGCAATAAGAGGATTAAGGCCCATACTAATTGAGGTGGGTTGCAAACTGAAGTAGCCTCATCAAGAGGTCTTACTTACAATGAGCTCACACCCATAGGAATGGATTAAATTTAAGAACATGTTTTTCTGGGTTGTGTACCACGCCAAACCACCACAAGCCACATGAAGCTGGAAGAGGCAAGGTAGCATTCTCCTTTAGAGCCCTTGGAAGGAGCACAGCCCAGCCAACAACTTGATTTTGGACTTCTGGGCAACAGCATTGTGAAAGAATAAATTTCTGTTGTTTTAGGCCACCTGGCTTGTGGTAATTTGTTACAGCAGCCCCCAGAGTGTTGGAATTGCTACATCTCCCTGCAGATATGAGCAAAGAAGAGCTTTCCAAAGAGAAGAGCAGGATAAAGCAGCCTGACTTGGCCCTGTTCTCTAAAGGGCAGAGAAGCTAAACTGAAAAACAGACCCATGTAGTTTCTGCCATGGTGGTTCTGGGTGACGTCTTAACACCTACATACTCTTCATCCTTACCTTCCAACAGGTAGAGACTGTAACACAGGCTCTAAAGGGAGAGAAAGAAGGTGTAATGTAACATACAAGTAAAAAAGCAGGGACGATCTGTAAGCTTCAATCAAAGCCCATTACTATTGCTGAGGAAAAGAAATGGGGTGGGGGGCGGTAGGGAGAGCTTGGGGGTCTTGCCTTGGTAATTGGAAGTGGGGGAGTAAGAAGACAAATGAGAAACCATCTTTGCTTCTGCGGGTCCACAAGGCCCTATTAGAGACCACAACTGGCCTGTTGGCAATTTCACTTACTGAGGAAGCAGATGCAGGACGGTGGGGCTTAAGAGGGTCACAGCTGGGACAGGCTCTGAGGAGGCATCAGAATCACTTGATGGGCTTTTAAAATACAGATCGCAGGGACCCCACCCCAAGAGTTACTGATCGCAAACATCTGGAATGGGACCCAGGACTCTGCATTTCTAACAAATTCCCAGCTGCTTCTGATGCTGTTGATCCAAGGACCACATCTTATGAATCACCTTCCAGGATTGTCCCTGTCATCGAATCGTCAACTGTTAGGTACCTGAGTCCCAGTTCTGTGAAAGCAGAAAGATCAGAGTTAGAGCATCTGTTTCTGAGACCCAGTTCTGCCCTGTTTCGTCATCTGGATTATGGGTACAGATGAGACCTTGTACGTGAGAAACTCTGAAGGGTCAAAGGCACAATGCAAAAGCAGTTTCCAGTGTTGTGTATCCTTTCTGTGGCCTCTGGAACCGACATGTAGGAGACCCATGGGGAAGGCTGAGAGAATGCACATCTTTCCAGCATCTCACTGCTTCCCCCAATGGTTCTGTGCAATCTGCACTCTCATCCTCTCTAGCAGATAAGGCAACTGAGGCCTAGAGAGGCTCATTATCAGGCCTTCTTGGCTAGGAAATGAAAAGACTGGGGTCCCACCCAGGCTTCTTCACCTTCCATTTTATTAGCAATATGTTGAGGGATGAGATCTGTAAAATGTTACTGTTCCCAAACAGGGGTTGGCAGAGGGGCCTTCTGTTCAATGGGAGCACCAGGGCCCAAGGTCAAGGAGTATCACAGTGCAGAGGGTGACCAGCGGGCAGATATGAGATTGGCTTCCAGGGGGTCAAACAGATATTGTGGGCACAGATAGTCAGGGAAGACAGACTTCCTACAGGAAAAGTGGTCGGGACCCTGAGGAGAGGTAGGATTTGAACAGTCAGACAGCAGAGGGCAGGACTGTTCATGAAGGGGACACTGGAGACCAAATACAGAGCAAGAGGCAGTTGGAGTCAGGTGGCAGAGTCAGGAAGCTGGAGGAGTGGATGCAGGTGGGGTCAGTGATGGCTGTGAATGGCAGGCTGAAGTGCCTTACAGAGCCCCAAAACTACTCAGCAGAAACAACTTAGGAGGTGGCAAGTCATAACTTAGTAGCTAATCTCATGACAGCTCTCAAGCTCAGACTTCCTGGTTCCTTTGTTTATTACTAAGGCAGGAGGTAGGAAAGCAGAGACCCTCTGGTAGATGAGAAAACCCTAGGAGTGGAGGAAAAGCTGAACTTGTAGATCCCAACCACCCCACAAGGCCTTGGTGTTATTGGTGATTGGAGATGAAGGTTGAATCACATCCCCCCACAAAAGATATATTCAAGCCCCAGTCATGTGGATGAGAGCTCATTTGTGAATAGGAACTTTGAAGATGGTGGTGGTTAAGGTGTGGACTCATTTGTGAATAGGATCTTTGAAGATTCTGCTTTAAATGGTGTCAAATTGAATCAAGGTGGCCCTTAATCTATATGACTGGAGTCTTGATAAGGAAGAGGAAATCCAGACACAACTCATCAGGAAAGCAAAGGGGATGAATCACCATGAGATAGAGGCAAAGCTGCAAGCTAAGGAACCCCAAGGATTGCATGGAGCTACCGCCAGAGCACTACAGGCTCCAGGTGACAGTATGGCCTGTTGAGACCCTGATTTGGGGCTTCTGGCTTCTAAAACCATGAGCCAATAAGTTCAAGTTGTTTAAGCCAACCAGTGTGTTGTATCTGTCACAGTAACTCTGACAAACTAAAACAGTGGATGGAGGATTGGCTAGCTGAGGCTCTTCAGCAGAGCTTTCAAAGATTCTCCAAATGTGAGAAATGCCTCAGAGTATAAACAACTCTGGGAGCAGCAGTAGAACCCAGGCAGTTGCCATGACTAGGCTCTACTTCTAACTCTCCTGCTCCCAGCTGTGTCCCCTGAGGCCTCAATTTCACCTGCAGAGAAAGGAGAGGACACATTCATGTGGTGGGGCACAGTCAATGTCTCACTGGCTCCCGTCCTTGCTACTCAGGTCCAAAAGTCAGATCTCAGACTGAACCACCTCTCGGTCCTTCTCCATCCCCAGGCAAGTCACATTCTAGTAATTCCTACTGATAGAGAAGAAAGAAGACATAGCCTGTCAAAGGGAAGAAAAAGATGAAGGCACCTTTCCTGTTCTTGGCCTCCACACCACCTTACTCTTAAACAGAAGTGAGTTTGACTTCTGCAATCACTTGCAATTCTTAGCAATTACCAAAAATGAGCAAGTGAAAGGGAGTCTCCAAGAAAAAGGAAATTTGGACTTAGAGGCCATGGGCTGGAGTAGCTGGGGATTGGGGCTGCTGAGGGTTTCAAGTCACAGCTGTCCTGGATGTCAGCAGTTCTGTTCAGCTTCACCCACAGCAGTGCACTCTCAAAAGGGCTTGGCCATTCCTGGGGTAGAAAAGATGGGATGTGGTTCCTGTCCTCAATAAAACGTGCGCTTTTTTTTTCTCCGCCGGCCCGCCACGCGGCGCCCACGCCCCGCAGCAGCCGAGCCGCCCGCCCTCCTTCTCCCCTCTCTTTCTCCGCCGGCCCGCCACGCGGCGCCCACGCCCCGCAGCAGCCGAGCCGCCCGCCCTCCTTCTCCCCTCTCTTTCTCCGCCGGCCCGCCGGGCAGCGCCCACGCCCCGCAGCAGCAGAGCCGCCCGTCCTCCTTCTCCCCCCTCCTCCCCCTCCTGCTCCGGCTGCTCTCCAACCACCACGGTGCCCTCTTCCCCCGCCTTCACCGTGCTCCTCCGCCACCAGCCTCGACAGCCTTGCCGCCCTCACCTTTCCTCCTCCAGAACAGCTACTGGGGGAGTGGAGATAATACAGAGCAGCTCCCGGAGCCACGAGGGAGATTAAAGGGACAGCGTACCCCATCCTGGAACGGCTGACTATCTGGGAGAACCAGCTCCGGTGAGATCACCAAGGGGCACGGGCTTTCCTGGGTGGGACGGCAAGCGACCGGAGTCCCTCCCTTCCACCTTCCCGGGCCAGCTGGTAGAATTGGACAGGCGGTCCCCTTAGGCCGCGGCGGCTGGTGCCCCCACTACACGAGGCCCCCCGGAACAACTGAGATAGTTGGGTCGGAAATCCCCAGACTGCGGAGAACAGTGACCGGGGGATCCCTTCCAAACACGTGACTCCCCCGTCGGCTGGGAACAGTGCACTCTCCCGGGCTGCGACAGCTGGCGCCCTCCCGCCACGCTTGGTGCCCTGGGCCGACTGGCTAATTTGGCTGGACGCTCTCCTGTGCTGCGACGGCCGGCGACCCTCCCCGCGTTTGGAACCCCGGGCCGGCTGGCATTCTTCCAAGACGCTTCGGCTGCCGAACCTCCCCTACGGCGAGAGTTTTCCAGAGTTGAGGGACCCACAGCAACTTTCGCTGGTGGAACCCACAGACAGGCGTGTGCCACGAGCGCCACCTACTGGGCAGGATAGGAAGAACAGAACCCAGAGATTGCACAGAAAAATCTTTCAACCTGTGGGGTCGAACACCCGGGGAAATCTGACTAAATGCCCAGACGCCAGCAGAAGATAACGGATCATGCTCAGAAAATTGAACATATGGCCCAGTCAAAGGAAGAAACCAATAGTTCAAATGAGATACGGGAGCTGAAACAACTAATGCTGAATATACGAACAGAAATGGAAAACCTCTTCAAAAACGAAATCGATAAATTGAGGGAGGACATGAAGAAGACATGGGCTGAACAAAAAGAAGAAATAGAAAAACTGAAAAAACAAATCACAGAACTTATGGAAGTGAAAGATAAAGTAGAAAAGATGGAAAAAACAATGGATACCTACAATGACAGATTTAAAGAAACAGAAGATAGAATTAGTGATTTGGAGGATGAAACATCTGAATTCCAAAAAGAAATAGAAACTATCTGGAAAAGAATGGAAAAATTTGAACAAGGTATCAGGGAACTCAAGGACAATGTGAACCATACAAATATACGTGTAGTGGGTATCCCAGAAGGAGAAGAGAAGGGAAAAGGAGGAGAAAAACTAATGGAAGAAATTATCACTGAAAATTTCCCAACTCTTATGAAAGACCTAAAATTACAGATCCAAGAAGTGCAGCGCACCCCAAAAAGAATAGACACAAATAGGCGTTCCCCAAGACACTTACTAGTTAGAATGTCAGAGGTCAAAGAGAAAGAGAGGATCTTGAAGGCAGCGAGAGAAAAACAATCTGTCACATACAAGGGAAACCCAATAAGACTATGTGTAGATTTCTCAGCAGAAACCATGGAAGCTAGAAGACAGTGGGATGATATATTTAAGTTACTAAAAGAGAAAAACTGCCAGCCAAGACTCCTATATCCAGCAAAATTGTCCTTCAAAAATGAGGGAGAAATTAAAACATTCTCAGACAAAAAGTCACTAAGAGAATTTGTGACCAAGAGACCAGCTCTGCAAGAAATACTAAAGGAAGCACTAGAGTCAGATACAAAAAGACAGAAGAGAGAGACATGGAGAAAAGTGTAGAAAGAAGGAAAGTCAGATATGATATATATAATACAAAAGGCAAAATGGTAGAGGAAAATATTATCCAAACAGTAATAACTCTAAATGTCAATGGACTGAATTCCCCAATTAAAAGACATAGACTGGCAGAATGGATTAAAAAACAGGATCCTTCTATATGCTGTCTACAGGAAACACATCTTAGACCCAAAGATAAATATAGGTTGAAAGTGAAAGGTTGGGAAAAGATATTTCATGCAAACAACAACCAGAAAAGAGCAGGAGTGGCTATACTAATATCCAACAAATTAGACTTCAAATGTAAAACAGTTAAAAGAGACAAAGAAGGACACTATATACTATTAAAAGGAGCAATTAAGTAAGAAGACATAACAATCATAAATATTTACGCACCAAACCAGAATGCCCCAAAATACGTGAGGAATACACTGCAAACACTGAAGAGGGAAATAGACACATATACCATAATAGTTGGAGACTTCAATTCACCACTCTCATCAATGGACAGAACATCTACACAGAGGATCAATAAAGAAATAGAGAACCTGAATATTACTATAAATGAACTTGACTTAACAGACATTTGTAGGACATTACATCCCACAACAGCAGGATACACATTTTTTTCAAGTGCTCATGGATCATTCTCAAAGATAGACCATATGCTGGGTCACAAAGCAAGTCTTAACAAATTTAAAAATATTGAAATCATACACAACACTTTCTCGGATCATAAAGGAATGAAGTTGGAAATCAATAATAGGCGGAGTGCCAGAAAATTCATAAATACATGGAGGCTCAACAACACACTCTTAAACAACAAGTGGGTCAAAGAAGAAATTGCAAGAGAAATTAGTAAATACCTAGAGGCAAATGAAAATGAAGACACAACATATCAAAACTTATGGGACGCAGCAAAGGCAGTGCTAAGAGGGAAATTTATTGCCCTAAATGCCTTTATCAGAAAAGAAGAAAAGGCAAAAATGCAGGAATTAACTGTCCACTTGAAGAACTGGAGAAAGAACAGCAAACTAATCCCAAAGCAAGCAAAAGGAAAGAAATAACAAAGATTAGAGCAGAAATAAATGAAATTGAAAACATGAAAACAATAGAGAAAATCAATAAGACCAGAAGTTGGTTCTATGAGAAAATCAACAAGATTGATGGGCCCTTAGCAAGATTGACAAAAAGAAGAAGAGAGAGGATGCAAATAAATAAGATTAGAAATGAAAGAGGAGACATAACTACTGACCTCACAGAAATAAAGGAGGTAATAACAGGATACTATGAACAACTTTACGCTAATAAATACAATTTAGAAGAAATGGACAGGTTCCTGGAAAGACATGAACAACCAACTTTGACTCAAGAAGAAATAGACGACCTCAACAAACCAATCACAAGTAAAGAGATTGAATTAGTTATTCAAAAGCTCCCTAAAAAGAAAAGTCCAGGACCAGACGGCTTCACATGTGAATTCTATCAAACATTCCAGAAAGAATTAGTACCTACTCTCCTCAAACTCTTCAACATAATCGAAGTGGAGGGAAAACTACCTAATTCATTCTATGAAGCCAACATCACCCTCATACCAAAACCAGGCAAAGATATTACAAAAAAAGAAAACTACAGACCAATCTCTCTAATGAATACAGATGCAAAAATCCTCAATAAAATTCTAGCAAATCATATCCAACAACACATTAAAAGAATTATACATCATGACCAAGTAGGATTCATCCCAGGTATGCAAGGATGGTTCAACATAAGAAAATCAATTAATGTAATACACCATATCAACAAATCAAAGCAGAAAAATCGCATGATCATCTCAATTGATGCAGAGAAGGCATTTGACAAGATTCAACATCCTTTCCTGCTGAAAACACTTCAAAAGATAGGAATACAAGGGAACTTCCTTAAAATGATAGAGGAAATATATGAAAAACCCACAGCTAATATCATCCTCAATGGGGAAAAATTGAAAACTTTCCCCCTAAGATCAGGAACAAGACAAGGATGTCCACTATCACCACTATTATTCAACATTGTGTTGGAAGTTCTAGCCAGAGCAATTAGGCAAGAAAAAGAAATACAAGGCATCAAAATTGGAAAGGAAGAAGTAAAACTATCACTGTTTGCAGACGATATGATACTATATGTAGAAAACCCAGAAAAATCCACAACAAAATTACTAGAGCTAATAAATGAGTACAGCAAAGTAGCAGGCTACAAGATCAACATTCAAAAATCTGTAGCTTTTCTATACACTAGTAATGAACAAGCTGAGGGGGAAATCAAGAAACGAATTCCATTTACAATTGCAACTAAAAGAATAAAATACCTAGGAATAAATTTAACCAAAGAGACAAAAAACCTATATAAAGAAAACTACAAAAAACTGTTAAAAGAAATCACAGAAGACCTAAATAGATGGAAGGGCATACCGTGTTCATGGATTGGAAGACTAAATATAGTTAAGATGTCAATCCTACCTAAATTGATTTACAGATTCAATGCAATACCAATCAAAATCCCAACAACTTATTTTTCAGAAATAGAAAAACCAATAAGCAAATTTATCTGGAAGGGCAGGGTACCCCGAATTGCTAAAAACATCTTGAGGAAAAAAAATGAAGCTGGAGGTCTCGCGCTGCCTGACTTTAAGGCATATTATGAAGCCACAGTGGTCAAAACAGCATGGTATTGGCATAAAGATAGATATATCGACCAATGGAATCAAATAGAGTGCTCAGATATAGACCCTCTCATCTATGGACATTTGATCTTTGATAAGGCAGTCAAGCCAATTCACCTGGGACAGAACAGTCTCTTCAATAAATGGTGCCTAGAGAACTGGATATCCATATGCAAAAGAATGAAAGAAGACCCATCTCTCACACCCTATACAAAAGTTAACTCAAAATGGATCAAAGATCTAAACATTAGGTCTAAGACCATAAAACAGTTAGAGGAAAATGTTGGGAGATATCTTATGGATCTTACAACTGGAGGTGGTTTTATGGACCTTAAACCTAAAGCAAGAACACTGAAGAAGGAAATAAATAAATGAGAGCTCCTCAAAATTAAACACTTTTGTGCATCAGAGAACTTCTTCAAGAAAGTAGAAAGACAGCCTACACAATGGGAGACAATATTTGGAAACGACATATCAGATAAAGGTCTAGTACCCAGAATTTATAAAGAGATTATTCAACTCAACAACAAAAAGACAGCCAACCCAATTACAAAATGGGAAAAAGACTTAAACAGACACCTACCAGAAGAAGAAATACGGATGGCCAAGAGGCACATGAAGAGATGCTGAATGTCCCTGGCCATTAGAGAAATGCAAATCAAAACCACAATGAGATATCATCTCACACCCACCAGAATGGCCATTATCAACAAAACAGAAAATGACAAGTGCTGGAGAGGATGCGGAGAAAGAGGCACACTTATTCACTGTTGGTGGGAATGTCAAAGGGTGCAACCACTGTGGAAGGCAGTTTGGCGGTTCCTCAAAAAGCTGAATATAGAATTGTCATACAACCCAGCAATACCATTGCTAGGTATCTACTCAAAGGACTTAAGGGCAAAGACACAAACGGACATTTGCACACCAATGTTTATAGCAGCATTATTTACAATTGCAAAGAGATGGAACAGCCAAAATCTCCATCAACAGAAGAGTGGCTAAACAAACTGTGGTATATACATACGATGGAATATTATGCAGCTTTAAGACAAGATAAACTTATGAACCATGTAATAACATGGATGGACCTAGAGAATATTATGCTGAGTGAATCCAGCCAAAAACTAAAGGACAAATACTGTATGGTCCCACTGATGTGAACGGACATTCGAGAATAAACTTGAAATATGTCATTGGTAACAGAGTTCAGCAGGAGTTAGAAACAGGGTAAGGCAATGGGTAATTGAAGCTGAAGGGATACAGACTGTGCAACAGGACTAGATACAAAAACTCAAAAATGGACAGCACAATAATACCTAATTGTAAAGTAATCATGTTAAAATACTGAATGAAGCTGCGTCTGAGCTATAGGGTTTTTTTTGTTTTTGTTTGCTTGTTGGTTTGTTTGTTGTTGTTGTTTTTTACTATTACTACTACTTTTATTTCTTTTCTTTATATTAACATTTTATATCTTTTTCTATTGTGTTGCTAGTTCCTCTAAACCGATGCAAATGTACTAAGAAACAATGATCATGCATCTATGTGATGATGTTAAGAATTACTGAGTGCATATGTAGAATGGTATGATTTCTAAATGTTGTGTTAATTTCTTTTTTTTTCTTTCCGTTAATAAAAAAATAAAAATAAAAAAAATAAATAAAAAATAAATAAATAAAACGTGCGTCTGGTTGGAATAACAAGCCCAGCTCACCTGATATAACATGAGAACCCTTGGAAACTCTGAGAATCAAGAAACAGCTCAGAAGCCCCAAGTAGCTGGAAAGACTTTATTTCGATCTCTTCAACTGAGGAATATGAAGGACACCAAATGTTTTGTTCTCAGCAATGTAAGCCTTGCCAAGGGCACTCATCCCCTCTCATTTCCCTTTTACCTCAACTTTCCTTTCTCCCCACCCTACTCTCCCCTCTTCCAGTATCTTATTTTCCCATTACATTTACATTTACTTTGTATTTTACATTATGTGACATTGCACATTATATTGCATTTATTTTATTTTTACAAACATCTTGTATTTTACATTTTATCTAATTTACATTTTTAAATTCCATGACAAGGACCAGACCTGCTCCCTCTTCCCAAGTTCATAGTTGACACTCTTTTCATTCTCATGATGCCGCATCACAGAAGCTGCAATATGTGACCAGGAAGGAAGGGTGACCTCTCATTCTGGGTAGGAAGGGGGAGGCTGTGCAGGTGAGCACCAAGGACAGGGTCCTAAATTGTCTGCCAGCACTGCCTGGGTCATCAGTTTCTCCTCTCCCTTCTCCTTCTGTAGACAGGGCTGTAGTAGTGCACCTTGGTTTTAAGGGCTCCAGAAGTCCAGGCAATGGAGATGTGGGCCTGCAATGACCTTGCAGAGAGGAGAAATAGAGAGAATTCCAGGAGTGGGGAGAAGCTTCACAAATGCAGCCCACAGCTGTACCCAAGAGACAGTCCATTGATAAGGAGGTAGCAGTCAACCTTCCAGGCAGAGCAGGGTTGTGTTCAGTGATTCGTGATATTCTGTGCAGCAGAGATCCCTCCTGGATTGTGGGGCCCCAGTCCTGTTGGGTGGGGCACTTCTGGAAGCATCATCAGAGGGCATGACCCCTAGGAACCTTTGTGGGCTTCTCCTGAGGATGTTCAGCTCAGGCTCAGCATTGTCTGAATCCTTCAGACCACGTCCCTCTACTCCCCTGGAGCCACTGAAACTTTATTTCTCTCATTTCTCTCTTCCTCCTTTTGGCCAAGAAGGTTTTCTCAATCCTTTGATGACAGGTTCCAGCTAATCCCAGGATTTCACGACAGGAAGTCTGAATTGCCCACCATAGTACAAAGCTTGTCCTGGCTGGGTGAAAGGATGGGGACAAGTTCTGGTATGTAAAAGAAATGTTGTCATTTGTGTGTTAAGTATTGGGGCTGGAGTGGTCCCAGGTCCCTCTTCCTTTCATCCAAGTCTCGATTTTAAAGACTGAGTGTCTTGGTTTGCCAGATCTGTTTAACAAATAGCACCCACTGACTGGCTGAAACAACAGGAATTTATTGGTGCAGTTTTGGAGGCTAGAAATCCTCGACAAGCCATACCTTCTCCAAAGTCTACTGTAGTGTTTTGGTGGTGGCTTGCCAACAATACTTGAGGTTCCTTGGCTTGTACCTGCACCTCTGTCTCACCTCTTGATAAGCTATCTACTTCTCTAGCCTTTACTTCCATGTCCAATTTCATCTGCTTTATAAGGTTTCCAGTTATATTGGATTAAGGCCCACCCTGATTCAATTTGGCTATATTTTAATAGGATTTTCAAAGACCATATTACAGATAGGTCCACACTCTAGTACTGGAGGTTAGGACTTGATGGGGCACATAATTCAGTCCCCAACACTGAGTCTATGATATTTCTTCCCACAGTACTCCAGCTTGATCTCAGACCCCTTTGGCCACCCTGTCTGTCTTCTAAGAGTTGACCTTTAGCTGATGGCTCAAGTGTTACTTCAGGACTTTCTCACCCCTCTCCTGGCACTTCAACCCCTGTCCACCCCCATCTGCACATCCAGTCTTGCCCCTGGGCTTTCTCACCACCCCTCATACATGCCCCATTCCCACACCTTCCCAGGCCTCAGACTCCTGAACTAGCAGGTAAGTCCCCATGACTCCCCAAGCCAGGAAGTCGTACCCAGGAAGAAGACTCTCTACCAACTCCCATCCAGCCCCAATCCTGAACCCAGCTTGTTCACTTCCTTCATATTTGACTTTGTCCCAGAATGTCTTATTCTCCTAGACTCTCAGCTCTTGATCCACCTCCAAGGCACAGCCTGGTACCTATTATCACCAAGCCCTCCCCCTCAGGTCAACGGACCTCACACAGTGCATGGTCAACATTTTTCACATATCTGCTTGGCAGCATCTGCTTCTGGCTCCGCAGGAACACTCCCAGCCTAGAGGCTTGCCCAGACTGACTCTTTACCTGGCTGGTGTCCCAGCTAGATCAGACCTCAGGCATTGTATCTTTGCTTCAATAACTCCACACCCTCAGTCTCCTTTGCCCACCCACCATATCCACCCCTGTCTTATTTTGCCAAGTTGCTGAAAGCAGTTACAATAAAATGGGTTGGCTTGAACAATGGGAGTAAATTAGCTCAAGCTCACAGCATTAAGGACATGAAAATGTCCAAAGCAAGGTATCATCAAGGTGATGCATTCTTCCTGAAAACCAGTTGCCAGCAAATTAGGCTCCTCTGTCACATGGCAAGGCATGGCAGCAACTGCTGGTCTCTCCCTTCTCTTCCAGTTTTTGTTGCTTTCAGCTTCTTGCTTCCATGGGTTTCTCTCTCTTTCTCCATATTCATCTTTTTAAAAAAGGCTCCAATAATGGAATTAAATCTCATCCTGGGCTATACCTTAACTAAAGTAGCCTCATCAAAAGGTTATACTTACAATGGGTTCACAACCACAGAAATGGATTAGATTGAAAAACAGGTCTTTTTAAGACACAGACCTCCCTTCTCCTCACTAATCTCTTCCCAGGTATGCCATGTATACAGAGAGCAGGAGATAGGTTCTGCATGAAGGGTAGCATCCCAATGTTCTCTGTCAGTTCACATGCCAAATCCATCCTCTTTGGTAAGGGAAATAGAGTTAGGCTCATCCAGCCACTCCTGGGAGTGTCGTGTTCACAGAACAAAGTGTCCCACACCCTTTGATAATGGTGATGGTTAGCATTAATAGAACAAGTCCCTTATGCGAGAAACATCATAAGATGTGTCATATTCAACAGTTCAATTTGTCCTACCACCATCCTGTGAATTTCACTTCTAGATGAGGAATGAAAGGTCATGGCCATTGAGAACCTTGACAAGTTCACAGAGCAAAAGCTCAAGGCACCAGCTCCATTGCACTAAAGCCTGTGCTCATCATCATTAATTTGCAGGTGCTCATTTGGTGCTTACAACACCATCATCAAGGGTAGATTTATTCATTCACTTTTCCTTCAACAAATATTTATTGAGCCCCTATGATGTCCTAGAGCTCAGCATTAGACATTAGAGACAGCATAAGTTGGTCACAGTCACTGCTTCTCTCCTCCTCTGAGCTCTCAGTCTAGACATTTCTAGAGAGATAGGCTATGTCTAGAGATAAATCATAGGCAAGTAAACAAATATGCAAGTTAACTTCTGGAGTCATGAGTACTCTGAACAGAGAAAATCTGGTAAAAACAGAGAGAATGAAAGGGATAGTCATTTAAGATATTTTGTTTCCTCCCTCCACGAACCTCTACAGTGCCTTGTAGACATTTGTGTCGTGTCATGCATCACACAGGGTTGTAATCAGCTATTTATGGCTTGTTGCTCCCACCAGTTTGTAAGCTGCTGGAGGGCAGGCATTGAATCTTAATCATTTTTGCATATCTTTGTACCAAACACAGAGGAGGAATTGGTAATTATGTGCTGAGTGTCCTGAAATCCATGTGTAAACTGAAAATGATGGTTCCCTGAACATGCATGCTAAGCTAACAGAAGTCTGTGATGTAAACAGGAGCAGGCACAAATGATGCTGACCCCTGATGAGCCTTTCCCTTCCCATGGCTGCAGATCGTCCAACCCTCTGCCCTCCAAGTTCTCACATTGGAAGGACAGTTTATGTTTTCCAGGAGCTGCTTCTAACTTTCCAATGCCCGAGAAATTCTGACACTCACTCACCCTGCAAATGGGTATGATACTATTCAGTCCAACACACATGCTTTGAGAACCTACCATGTACCAAGCCTGACATAAAACATGGAGGGGCCTTCACCTCACAGGGCAGACTGGCATTTGAGCATGTCTTTTCCATGTTGCTAGTGATGCTAGTAGATGATCCTAATGGGTGGAATCACCAGAGAACAGGACACCTGAACAGAGTTTTGGAGTATGACTTGGCTAGGTGCCAGGCAGACATAAGAGAGAGAGTCATTCTATGCATATCCAAGCACAGCCTGGCTTGAAAGTCAGAGACTTCCAGTTTGGACTGGTTGGAGTAGGAAGCTGAATGGGGCATGTGTGGAGATGTGATAGCTCCCAAGTGTGGAAATAAATGAAGAACACCCAAATGAGAACAAACAAAGGCTATTTATTCAGAGTTTGTTATAGCAAAGGAGTCAGCCACCATCTTTGTTTTGGCAGAGACTCAAAGGCAGGCAGAGGGGTGGGAAAGCTTTGCAGTGGAAAAAAGGGAAGACACCAGATATGCCTTGATTGGAGGCTATTGGCTGGATGCAGGCCACCTGGGAGTGGGACATCCTATGAGATTGATTGGGGGAGCATATGTGGCTTTCTCCACTTGTTCCTAAATTGAACATGGGAATAAAAAATTATGGAAGCTGTCAGTTACTGGTCAAGCCCTGGCTATTTGGGGTCGACTGCTAGAGGGTTTGTGGTTTGACTTCCTGGGATGTTTGCTATAGCTAATGGCCAGTTTCCTGGACCAATGGTTACAGATTGTGGACCATACTTTCTTGGTCTGGTTACTGCTGACAGTGGGCCAGAGTTTCCTGGTCATTATCCATTTACATATTCAGTCATTCATAAATCATGGAGATCCTCAACAGCCAAGTTAGATTTAGAGAGCTACTAAAGATTTTCAGCTGGGTTGAAGAGTAGCTTGCTCAGGAATCCTGTTTGCATGGAACTTTTATGTCTACTGTCTCTCCAAGGCCCAGTGCCTCCCTGTCTTGCCCAGACCCCAGGAACTTGTAGGCCAGATCTCTGCATCTCAAAGATGCTCTGCAGTGGTCTCCATATTCCTCCTAAACACATGACCAACTTATAGGGGCTAAAAATAGGCCAATGTGGGACACTTTCTCTGGTGCTGGGGATGAGCCAGAGTAGATGAGCTTAGGGAACCCCCATGTCCCAGCTGTGCTAGTATGACCCAGTTTTTAAGGCAGGTAATTTCCATGAAAGGTAGACTCCTGTTGTTCAGGGATCAATGTTTGACCTACATCCTCACTCCCCAAACTCCTCTCACAAAATAGGGATATTTCAGTAAGGACTATTCCTTTCCTCCCATGATTTTACTAAAACAATTAGCTGCATGCCTGTGTCCCCAATGTCCCTGGTCTGAGAGCCACTCCTGTGCCCTGCCCCAGCTAAAGGCAAAGACCATGTCCCCTAGCCCATCACCTGTCACATTTGTGGAGGGAAGACCTTCCACAGCTATCAGTCACTGTGCCCCAGTCTTTGTAAAGATGCCATGGAGAGAAGAAAGAGATAGAACATCATTGAAGTAATCAGGATAATCAGAAGATAACCAGATACTGTCCACAGCAGCTGCCTATCTCCCCAGTGCCTTACTGCTTTTTGGAGGCTCAGTGAGCTGCAGCCTGCAAGGCCTGTAGAACTAACCTCCAGAAAACAGGAATCATGGTTAACCAGTTCTTAGTAGAGCTTGACAAATTTTGAAAGCTGAATATGGACATAGCAGCCAGTGCCTGATTCCCACTTGAAGACTTTCAAAGGCAACACATTTGCTGCAGCAGGCTAAGATAGCAGGACCAAAGAACTTAGTGAGGTCCTTTGTGGTTCTTGGGAGGCAGAGAAGAGGACCTCGGCAGTTTCCAGATTTCACGTGAGAGAACCTCAGGACTTAGAGAAGGAGAAGACAAGAGCTGCAGGGAATCCTAGTTAGCTGCTGAGACCAAACAGGTGAAAGCCCACGCAGAGAGGAGTCTGAGATATGGACCACGGCAAGGCTAAAGGGAAGCATGACTGTCCTTTCTGGGGGAGTTTCAGAAATGGAGAAGGACAGGACAGAGCAGATGCCTTCCTTAGGAAACACCACACAAACATGGACACAATGTCTACCAAGTCTGTGGAGTCCACAGTCAGAAGATGGAACCACAATGTGATGGTCTGAAGCCATGTGTAACCCAGAAAACATGTTACTTTAATCTGTTCCTGTAGTGTAGACCTATTGTGGGTGGGACTTTTCAATTAGGTTATTTCAATTGAGATGTGACCTACTTCATTCAAGTTAGGTCTTTCCTCTTACGAGAGTTATTTCAAAATGATGAAAGACTGAAAAAAGCCCAGAGAATTTTAGAGAGAAGGAAGTACAGAAGCTAAGAGAGACAAAAGCTAAAAGAGAGAAACATGCAAAATCTCAGAGAGGAAGCCACTGAGGCCAGAAGCTAGAAGCAACGAAACCCAGAAGAGGAAGGGGAGACCAACAGACATCATCATGTGTCTTCCTATGTGACAAAAGAGTTCCAGAGCGCCAGTAGCCTTTCCTCAGAAAAAATGTTATCATCCTGTTGATGTCTTGATTTGAACATTTTCACTGCCTCAGAATCGTAAACTCGTAAGTTAGTAAATCCCCCTTGTAAAAGCCAACCCATTTCTAATATGTTGCATTTCATCAGCTTTAACAAACCTAAGCACAGACCAAGCCAGGTCTAGTCTGGGAGCTGTCCTCCACCCACAGAGGACCCACCTCATGAGAGAATCCTGGCCATCCGCCCTTTGGAAGACAATTCTCCATGAATCTTTAAGGGTTTGGCACGTCTTGCAAGTGAGGCATTGACTGGCCCTTTGTTCTGGACTCTCTTTACAAGGATATTTATATAGGGAATGGCCTCAGGAAATGGAAATGGTGACCTCCCAAGGGCAAAGGGCAGGCCTGTTACTGCTCATTATAAAAGATTTGGGTTTCCTTAGCTTGGGGTTCCTCCCCTGTAATGTCACCCACTGCATGTACAAGTGTCATCTGGCCCTCTTCATGTTGCTCTATGAGAACTGGGGCTCAGTGAACAGGCAGAAAAAAATGCCAATTAACTGGCTATTGTTATTGTTGTGACTACCCAGGAATCTCATGTCTTCTACTGGCATCCAGGAAACCACAGCAGACTAATAAGTTTCCTTATATTGGGGAGAAAATTCCAACCCTTCATAACTATTCACACTATCCCCCTCCCAGCCCTAGCCCAAAAGAAGTTGAGAAGTGGACAATCCACTTCAGAATCAGACATCATCCCTCAAGTAGTGATGGTGGAAGAAGAGGAGCAAATTTAATTTTAAGGTACTAGAGATAACAAGAGGGGGAGAATCCCACCTAAGTTTTAATTTGTGCCCAAAATGCCTGCCTGGCATAATTGTGGATGACATCATGAGACATGAAGGACAGACCCCACTCTAGCCCTGGGTGTATTCTATGGCAAGGCACCTTTGCAAGGAAGGGCACCTAGAGACCCCAAAATGCACCACCCTGGGTTTGGGATGATTAAACAGGTAAAGAGAGCAAGAGAGGAAAATGCTTCATACATCATTCAAGAATTAAAAGCTCCAGCGGCAAGGGGTTTAAGCCTAACACCCAACCAAGTGCTGGCTGAGCAATAAACTATTCTGATGTGTAAGCGATTCCTGGGATGCCAGACTGAAAACTAATATCACAGCCGTCCCTCCGTCTGGAAGACTGTGTGTATGCCCAAGGCTGGACCTTTTCAGGAGTCATCAGAGAGAAAAAGCTCTGAAGAGGAAAAAGCTACTCATTCCTGAATAAACATGAGGCCAAAACATAAACTTTTAGAAATGTGATGGTAGGCTCCAAGCCACATACATGTTCAGTGGTAAAGCATAAAAATCAAACTGGCTAAGCTTAAGCACAACCTTTGACAAGTAGGAGTTAGCCTAGGCAATCAGACTAACAGCCACAATAAAAACAAATAAATAAAAAATCTGAGCAGGAACATCTAAGATTAACACTACAGGGGAGATAGGCTTCACAGAGTCAGTGCAGTCAAGACACCACACAAATAAATAAAGACCATGCAAACAACAATATTAACCCCTTGGGAAGAGGGATTAGCATCCAAAATTGTTAGAACATACTGTCTAAAATTCAGTTTCAACAAAAAATTGTGATATCTGAAAAGAAACAGGAAGTGTGGCCCATCCACATGAAAAAAAAAAAAAGAAAGACAATAGAAATTGTTTTTGAAGGGACCAAAATGTTGGACACAGGAGAGCACCCATTTTAAATATGTTCAAAAAAACTAAAGAAAATATAGTGACAATACCTCATCAAATAGAGACTATCAATTGATAAAAATTACAGGAAGAGAAAAAACTGGAAATTCTAGAGTTTAATAGTACATTAAAAAAATAAAAATTGCTAGAAGTGCTCAACAGTAGACTTGAGTTGGCAGATGAAAGACAACAAGCTTCAAGAGAAATCAATAGAGTTTATGCAATCGGAAAAACAGAGAGAAGCATGAATGAAAAACAAGAACAGTAAACAGAGATATTAAGCACACCAACATACACATAACATCAGCACAAGAGGGAAAAGACCAAAGAATCAGAAAAAATATTTGATGAAATAATCAGAAAACTTTCCAAACTTGATGAATAATATTAATCAACATGTCTAAGAAGTTCAAGGAACTCCACATAGGATACATGCAAATGGATTCACCCCCAGATACATCATAGTCAATATGTTGAAAGACAAAGGGAAAGAAAAAAAATCTTGAAAGCAACAAGAGAAAAGCAATTTGCCATGTATAAAAAAAACCCAATAAAATTGACAGCTGACTTCTCATCAGAAAGAAATAGAAGCCAGAGCAAATGAGAGAACATATTTAAAGTGCTGAAAGTAGAAATATATCAACAAAGAATCTTATATCTAGCAAACCTATCTTTAAAATATGAAAGTGAAATAAGGACATTTGCAGCTAAACAAAAGCTGAAGGAATCTGTTGCTAGTAAACATTCTTTACAAGAAAACTGAGGGACATTCTTCAGGTTGAAAGTAAGTGAAATCGGACAGCAATTCTAATCCATCTGAAAACCAAAGAGAACCAGTAATGACAATTATATAGATAACTATGAAAGAAAGTCTGACTGAATATTTCTTCCCTTTTCTCTTCTTAACTGATTAAGAGTAATTGCATAAAACCATTTAAAAAGTTGAAAAAGTCATCAGTGTTTGACTAGAGATATGAATGAAGCTGATCTGGATAGGACTAAGGTAAATTAGAATACAGGGTAGAGGATGATATGGTCCATATTCTGAAACTTCAATTTCTGTGTTGAAAGGAAGAGATGTTTATTTGGTGCAAAATTTATATTTTAAGTAGCTAATTTGACTGATATGGGCTGTTTATTTGAACTCCATAATCACCTGGAATCTTGAATAGGGCATGAGATCTTGTTGATTTGTACAGGTTAGTGTGATGCCATGATATACCCCAGAGTAATTTGGGGAGTGAATAAAAAAAGTATTTGCAAAGTCCCCTTGGGGAGAAAGGAGGAAATATTCAATTTCCCCATCTGGGAAATTCCTGATATTCTCTCAAGCAGTGGGGATAACCAATTCAAAGGTTGACCCCTCGATCTTGGGGTTTGCCCCTATGAAACTTATTCCTGAAAAGGAGAAGCTAAACCTTCTTATAACTATGCCCAAGAGTCATCCCCACAGAACCTCTTTTATTGCTCAAATGTGGCCTGTCTCTCTAAACCAACTCAGCAGGTGGACTCACCGCACTCCCCCTTAGATGGGACATGACTCCTGGGGATGTAAATCTCCCTGGCAATGTGGGACAGAATTCTTGGATGAACTGGAACCTGGCATCATGGGATTGAGAAAGTCTTCTTGACCAAAAGGGGTAAGAGAAAAATTAGACAAAATAAAGTTTCAGTGGCTGAGAGATTTCAAATAGAGTTGAGAGGTTATCTTGGAGGTTATTCTTATGCATTGTATAGATATCCTTTTTTAGTTTATTGCATATTGAAATGGCTAAAGGAAAGTACCTGAAATTGGTGAAGTGTGTTCAAATAGCCTTTATTCTTGAAGACAATATATAACTATATAGCTTTTATAATGTGACTGTGTGATTGTGAAAACCTTTTCTCTGATGCTCCTTTTATCAAGGGTATGGACAGATGAGTAAAAAAAATAAGGATAAAAAATAAATAAATTATACGGCAGCTAAAGAGTAAAAAATTGGGTAGATTGAAGTACTAGTGGTCAATGAGAGGAAAGGGTAAAGAGTATGAAATGTATGAGTTTTTAATTTTTTATGTATTTTCCTGGAGTGATGAAAATGTTCTAAAAATGATCATGGTGATGAATATACAACTATGTGATGATATGTGAGCCAATGATTGTATACTATGGGTGGACTGTATGTGTGTGAAGATTTTTCGATAAAAATATTTTTAAAAATTCCCAATAAAAAAGTAATTGCATAAAATAATTCATATACAATTGTATTGTTGGTCATATAACAAATAGAATGTAATATACATTACAATACCCGCATGAAGGAGGCATATGGGATCAAAGCTATATTGGAGTTAGGAAATGGCACCAGATGGTAAATCAAATCCACAGAAAGAAACAAAGAGAAATAGAAACAAAGAAGATTAATATAGTAAGCTATAAATATTTATTTGTTCCCTCAGCTGCTTTAAAAGACATAAGAGCATATAAAGCAATAATTATAATAATGTGTTATTGGGCTTTTAACATATATAGACCTAATATGTATAAAAATAATGGCATAAAAAGATGGAGAGAAGGGAATGAAATAAAGTTTCTGGATTTCATGAAATTAAGGTGGTATAAATCTGAAGTAGATTTTATTAAGTTAGGATGCATATTGTAAGTTCTAGAGTAACTACTAAGAATATAATTCAAAAAGAAATAATTTTAAAATTCATTAAATTAATTAAAATGTCATGCTAAAAATATTCACTTTATATAAAATAGAGCATGAAAGGAGAAATAGAGGAATAAAAAAGATATGACACAAAAAAGCAAAAAGTAAAATGGTAGACATAAATCCAACCATATTAATAACAACAGTAAACATGAATGAATTAAATAATCTAATAGAAGAAGAGACTATCATATTGGACAAGTAAACCTAATAAGAAATTATATGATGTCTAAAGAGGAACATTTTAGATTCAAGGACAAAAATAGGTTGAAAGTAAAAGGGTAGGAAAATATATGCCATGCGAACAGCAACCATAGGGAGCTAGAGTGGCTATACTACTATCAGATAAAATAGACCTTAAAATTATTTTTAAATGTTATTAAAACCTAACTTTTCTGTAGCACATAATCTAATTCAATCTGTCTGTACAGATCATTTAAACAACCCAAACACATGGATCCCAGAATAGGAATAAGAGTTTGTAATTCTGTATGGTTTAATGTAATGCCTGAATACATTCCAGAGTATGTTGATCAGATAGTTAAAAAGTATTAGCAAAGCCCCTTGAGAGATGGGAATAATAATATGGGACTGTTAAATTTCACCACCAGGGAAACCTCTGATACTGTCTTAAACATTAGGGACTCCCAAGCCAATAGAATAAGTCCTTGATTTTGAGGCTTGCTCTCGTGAAGTTTATTTACATAGTAGAGAAGTTAAGCCTCTCTATAGTTAAGCCTAAGAGTTACTTCCAGAGGACCTCTTTTGTTGCTCAGATGTGGCCTCTCTCTCTCTAAGCCCAGCTCTGCAAGTAAAATCTCTACCCTCCCCCCTATGTGAGATACAACATCCAAAGGTGAAGTCCCTGGAAACATGGGATATGACTCCCAAGGATGAGGGCCTTCCTGACCAAAAGGGCATAAAGAATTGCAACAAATAAGGTATTAGTGGCTGAGAGGGTTCAAGAGTCAAGAGGCCACTTTGGAGGCTACTGTTATGCAAGCTTCAGCTCGATACTGTTATTTTCACGGTTTTCCAAACCCAACCAAAACCATTCCTGCCAACCCTAAAGAACACCTAAGACTCTGAGATGCTATAAAAATTCTATGCACTACGATTAGTTTCCAGAAACCTACAACCTCCACATGGGTTCCTAGGCCAGATAAGTCCTGAAACCCAAAGGGGCCAGCCTCTCCAGAATATCAATTAGTTCCATCCCCTTATTCCATATTATTGACAGCCCTTTCCAACATGAAAAAGGTAGAATGGGCATAACCTAAATACTTCTAAAGACTGGGAGAAAGATCAAAGGAGAAGGAGAGTTATAACAGAGAAAATAAGATTTAAAAATGGGTATGACTGCTGAATCATTATACTGATATTTCTTTTACTCTCCATCTTTTGGTTAAGCTAGATGGAAAAACCTAAAACCTGTAACCCATACCAAACTCTGAAGTCTGTTCTATAACTAGTTGTTGCAGTGTGCTTTGAAATGTATTGCTTTTTGTACACACACACACACACACATATTATTTTTCACAATTAAAAAGAGAAATTATTTTTACAAAAAAAAGGAAATGGACAGGAAAATGGAAGTAGAGAAGACTAAAGGAGGAAACATTGAGAAAGGTAGAAGAAAATTGGAGAAAAATAAAAAAGAAAGGAAGGTAGGAAGGAAAGAGATTTAACTTATTCTTCCATTTTAAAATAAATTTTACTATTAAAACCTAAAAAAAATAGATTATTCAATGAGAGTAACTTTAATCCTCCAATCCAGATGTTCATTTTTTTAAAGAAGTCATTCTAAGTTGTTAATGCCTCCATTCCACAGAAACCATACACATAAATTTTAAAAAATACAAAATAAAAACAGAAAAAATGTCATTAGAAATGAAGAGGGAAATTTTATAATGGTAAAAGCATCAATCTGTCAAGAAGAAATAAAAAGCATAATGTATATGCACATAATAGAACCTCAAAATATTAAGTAAAAGCTGATGTAATTAAAGGGAGAAATAGAAAACATCAATTATAGTTGGATACTTGAAGACCCCACTCATAATAAAACAGAGAACAATGAGGCATAACATCAGTAAAGAAAGAAAGACTTGAAAACACCATACATAAGCCACACTTAGTACAGATCAATAGAATGAGCACAGCTCCCGATAACAGAATACACATTCCTCTTAAGTGCACGTGGATCATTTTTCAGAGCATGTCCTATGTCAGACCATAAAAGAAATCTCAGTAAATATAAATAGACTGAAACCATACAAAATATGTTCTCTGACCAAAAAGAAATTAATTCCAAAAGCAAAAACAGGAATAAATTTTGGAAATTCACACACGTGAAAATTAAACAATGCACTCTTAAAAAGAAACAGTAAGTCAGAGAAGAAATGGATAGAAAATACCTTGAGGCAATGAAAACTAAAACACATGTAACAAAATGCAAGCAGTGCTTAGAGAGAAATATATGTCCATTAATTCCTATGTTTAAAAAGAAGAAATCGAATCAGTAACAAACTCCTCCACCTTAAGTCAAGAGGAAGTAGACAGAAATGGCTAAAGTTTACAGTAGAAATAAATGAAAGAAATTAAAATAGCAATACAGAAAATTGACAAAGCCAGCAGTCAGTCCTTTAAAAGATCAACAGAATTAGCAGTGACATCAGCAAGATGGTAGGTGAAGATGCCCCTGGCTAACAGTTCCTTTTAGAAGCTGAAAACAAAAATTTTAAATGGCCAGAATCTATCAGAAACCATTTTCACCAAACTCTGGGAATTGATTGAGGATAGACAACAATGTAGCAAATCCTGAATCAGGAAACAGCAAACCTAAAAATAGTAGGACAAGTTTACTTCTCCCTAGTTCTGTGCAGCAGTTTGTGCAATCCGTAGCAGCAGCTTGGTAACCATGCGGATGCAAGTGCAGGTCCCTGAGGCCTGATTATTAGCACACGTAAATTAAAATACTGGGTGTCTTTGTACATCAGCCCCAAATAGCTCCATGAAAGACTGACTCAAGGCACAAGTCTGAGTCACCTTACTTGAAATTTATCTGAGGCAGAGAAGCAGCAAGGAAATGGGGAGCAGGGTGGAGCAGTGTGGAGCTGGGGTGGAAAGGTGGAGCACAACAGTGGAGGATAATAAAGCTGACCACAACCAATGGAAGAGAAAGACTGTAACTGAGATTAAAATGTAGCCTTGACCCCCAGGAAGGGAAGCTCCTTTATTTGGAAGGCAAATAGTCACACATACTGGAGAATTCTTCAAAACTATCACATACGCCCAGGGCAAGATGCATGTTCAGAAATATCTGAGAAACACCTGAATATTTACCATGACCTGATCTATAGATTCAGTATAAAACAGGCTAAGAACAGCTCCAACCCAGAGTCCATCTACACTAAAGGTCTAGAGAAGGGAGAGAATCTGACTTCCAGAGATAGCACACGAGATATTCAAATGCCTAGACTTCAACAAAAGATTATCAGACATACAAAGAAAGATGAAAGATGACCCATTCTAAGAAACAAAATTAAAAAGACATTGAAACAACTAATGAAAAGTGTTAAGTCCACTCTCCTAAATAAAATCAAAGAGATAAAAGGAAACATGGACTATAGAATGAAACGAAATCAGGAAAATGATGAAAAAAACAAAAGGAGGGATTAGAAATTCGATTTGAGCAGGTGAAAAAAGGAATCAGCAAATGAAAATATAGGATAACTGAAGGCATTCATTCTCAAGAACAGAAAGAAAAAAGAATGTAAAACATTGGGCAGACCCTCAGGGACCTGTCGCACAGTGGGAAAACCACCGTTGAGAAGAGAGAGAGAAAGGGGCAAGGATGCACAGACTGAGAAGTAGATCTCTGAACAATGGCATCTACATATGGTCAAATATTGTGCTACTACAAAAAGGAACAAAGTCATGAGGCATGCCACGATGTGAAAGAACCTGTGGGACATTTGGAGAGGCAAAATAAGCCAGCAATGAAAGAACAATTATTATAGGGTCTCCCTGAGAAAATGCTTATAAGAAAACAGGGTCCTAGACTAAGCTCTTATAGCAGACACATTGGGTCCTGAGTGGTAATTATTATTTCTGGATTTTGAGAGGCTGTTTTATGTATCTATAATCTGGTATTTGGAAATAAGGACAAAGTCAATCAGGTCAGGATGAAAGTAATTCAGAACACAGGGGCAAGGAAGAAATTGTTTACATTTTAGAACCACACCTACTCTTTGAGACTAAAGGAAGAAAGTTTTATTATGTCTGGGACCCAAATTTTCTGTAGCACATAATCGAACTCAACTTCTCTGGATAACTCATTTGAAGAAATGAAACACAGGGAGCCCAGAGCAAGAATGAGGGCCTTTAATCCTGCATAGCTGTTCTAGTCTGCTAGCTGCCAGAATGCAGTATACCAGATATGGAATGCCTTTTAACAAGGGGAATTTAATAAATTGCTAGTTTACAATTTTAAGGCTGAGAAGATGTCCCAATTAAACAAGTCTATAAAAAGGTCCAATCACAGGCATCCAGGGAATGATACCTTGGTTCAAGAAGGCGGATGAAGTTCAGGGTTTCTCTCTCAAGTAGAAGGGCACATAGCGAACACAGTCAGAGTTTCTGTCTCATCTGGAAAGGCAGATAGTGAACACAGTCAGGGTTCCTCTCTCATCTGGAAGGGCACATGGTGAACACAGCAGCATCTGTTAGCTTCTTCTCTTGGCTTCCTGTTTCATGAAGCTCCCCGGGAGGCATTTTCCTTCTTCATCTCGAAAGGTCGCCGGCTAGTGGATTCTGCTTCTTGTGGCTATGTCATTCTGCTTTGCTCTCTCTGAATCTTCCTTCTCCAAAATGTTTCTTCTTTTATAGGACTCCAAATGGGTGGGGACGCATCATCACCTAATCCAGTTCAACAACCACTCTTGATTGGGTTAATCTCGACGGAGATGATCTAATTACAGATCCAAGCATACAATATTGAATAGGGATTATTCTGCCTTTATGAAATGGGATTTGATTAAGACATGGCTTTTCTAGGGGACATACATCCTTTCAAACCAGCACAATAGCTTAATGTAATGCCTGGATATATCCTAGACAATATTAAGCAGATAATCAAAAGTATTGGCAAAGTTCTTGTGGAATGGGAGAAAAACATATGAAACTATTAAACTTTATCATTAGGGAATCTCCTGTTACTGTGCCAAACATAAGGGGCACCAAAATCAATAGGCCAAGCCCTTGGTCTTGATGCTTACTCTTGTGAAGCTTATGTATGTAGCAGAGAAGCTTAGCCTATCTATAGGTACACCTAAGAGTTCCTTCTGGAGGACCTCTTCTGTTGCTCAGATGTGGCCTCACTCTCTCTAAGCCCAACTCTGCTACTGAAATCATTGCCCACCCCCCTACGAGGGATATGACATCCAGGGGTGAAAGTCTCCCTGGAAGCTTAGGAGATGGCTCCCAGGGATGAGTCTGGCCCTGGCTCTGTGGAATCAACAATTCCATCCTGACCAAAAGGGGGAAAAGAAGTATAACTAAGAAAGTATCAGTGGCTGAGAGAGTTCAAATGGAGAGGCTATTCTGGAGGTCACTTTTATACAAGCTTCAGCTAGACATAACTACCTATCATAACTGGCCAAACCCCCACCAGGACTATTCCAGCTAATCCTAAAGGATACCTAGGGCAATATATAAGATTCTACAAAGGTTCCGTGCACTTAGGGTAACCTTCCAGAAGCCTACAGCCTCCAGATGGTTCACTGGACCAGATAAGTACTGAAATCTAGAGAGCTCAGCCTCTCCAGAAGATCAGCTAGCTCTATCTTCCTACCCTATATTATTGACAGGCCCTTTCAACATGAAAAATTTAGAATGGCCATAGCTCAAATGCCTCTAAAGAGGAGGATAGAAAGATTAAAGGTGAGGGTGGAGTTATATAGAGAAGGTAGGGTTTAACAAATGAATATAATTGCTGAATCATTAAATTGATTTTTCTTTCAGTACCCAGTATCTTAGAGCAGCTAGAAGTAAAAACCTAAAATTGTGGAATTGTAACCCATACCAAACCCCAAAATCTGTTCTACAACTAATTGCTGTTCTGTGCTTTGAAATTTATTGCTTCTTTGTATGTATGTTATTTTTCACAAAGAAAAAAGAAAAAAATGTCAATTTTGATGGTAAAAAAATATTTCTTCCTTCTAGCCTCCTATATTCTGGAGCAGCTAGAAGGAAAAATATGAGATGATGATATGGCAGCCCATGACAAACTCCAGGATCTGTTTGTAACTATTTTTTGAAGAGAGCGTTGGAAACTATTGCTTTTTTCTTTCTTTGCTTTGTAAATATATTATACAATAAAAAAAAAGTTTAAAACAAAAAGAAAAAAGAAAAAGAGGCAGAAAGATTTGAAGGAATAATGGCTGAAAAGTCTCAAATTTGATGAAATATAAGAATATACACATCCACGTAGCTGAGCAAATTCCAAAAAAGGATAAATTCAAAGATATTTACACAGTGGCACATTGTAATTAAACCGTTGATGGCCAAAAAGACAAAGAGGGGGTCCTAAAGCAGCAAAAAAGAAAAAATTTGTTACAGACAAATCATCTTAATAAGACTAAGTGCCAATTTCTTATCAGAAACCGTGGAGGCAAGAAGGAATTGGGATGACATATTTATGTGCTTTGAAAGAAAAAAAAATTGTCAGCCATGTATGGTAAAATTTGCTAAGCCATATATGGCAAAACTGTCCTTTACAAATGAGGCGATGTACATTGCCATGTGACAGAGAAGCCAAGGACCAAGGATCATCACCAGCCAGCTCCAAAACACCAGTCTTTGGGGATAAAAACAGCACCTCGATTATGTCTTGATTTGTACTCTTTTTTAGTCACAAAACTGTGAATGAGTAAATTCCCATTGTTTAACTTGTCAATTTCATGGTATTTGCTTAGGCAGCCTATGAAACTAAAACAGAGGAGTATAGTAGCAGACAGCATGTTATACTATTAAAGTTAAAAGGTCAAACTATATTGTTATATACTTAGGCTGTAAAATATAAACCCCATGGCAACCACAAAGAAAATATCTGAGATATATACAGAGAAGGAAATAATAAAAGGATAACTGTTTCACTACAAAAATTCAACTATGCACAAAAGAAGAAAATAATAAAGGAAATAAGAGACAAAAAAGATACAAGGTGTACAAGAAACAAATGACAAATGTCTGAGATAAGCCTTGCCTTATCAGTAATACCTCTGAATGTGAATGAATTCAACTCTCCAATCAAAACCCACAGATTGACAGATTGGATTTTTTAAAAAGCATGATATAACTATATATTATTTAAAAGAGACTCACCATTTGACCCCAAGACAAAAATAGGTCCAAAGTGGAAGAATGAAAAAAAAAAAATCCCAAAAGAGAGCAGGGATAGCTACAGTCATATCAGAAATAAATAGATTTTAAGTAAAATTCTTTTAGAAGAGACAAAGAAGGACACCATATTAAGAAATAGGTCAATCCACTAAGAAGAAATAAAAATCACGAACATATATGCAACACAGAGCCCCAAAATACATAATGAAAGCATCAACAAAGTGGAAAGGAAAAACAAACAGTTACATAATAATAGTTGGAGGCTGTTTTAGTTTGCTAAGCTGCTGAAAGCAAATACCATAAAATGGACTAGCTTTCAACACTGGGAATTTATTAACATGCAACCTTATTGTTTAAAGACTGGAAAAAATGTGCAGACCAAGGCATTATCAGGTGATGCTTCCTCCCGAATGATCAATTGCCAACAATCCTAAACTCCTCTGTCACATCTCAAGGCACATGGTAGCATCGGCTGTTCTCTCCCTTCTTTTCTGGGTTTCAGCTTTCAGCATCTTGCTACCATGCCTTTCTCTCTGTCTGAATTTCATTCTCTTATAAGAGACTCCAGGAATAGGATTAAGATCCACCCTGAATGAGGTGGGTCATACCTAAACTTAAGAATCTATTCACCAAAAGATCCTGCTTGCAATAGGTCCACACCCACAGAAATGGGTTAGCTTTAAGAACATGAATTTCTGGAGTATATACAGATTCAAACCACCACAGAGACTTCAACACATCACTTTCAAAAATGGGTAAAACATCTAGTCTTCAAATCAATAAGGAAGGCAGTGCAAAGGTAGCTCAGAGGCAGAGTTCTCACCTGCCATGCCGGAGACCCGATTTCGATTACTGGTGCCTGCCCATAAAAACACAAAAAAATCAATTAGGAACCAGAGGATTTGAACAATAGCATTAACAAGATGTACCTAACAGACATATACAGGTCAATACACTCAACAACAAAAAAGTACACATTCCTCTCAAGTGCATATTGATGATTCTCCAAAATAAATCACATTAAGCCACAAAACAAGTGTCAATAAATTTTAAAAGATTAAACTCATACAAGGTATCTTCTCCAACCACAAAGGAATGAAGTGAAAAACCAATAATCAAAGGAAAATTGGAAAATTCATGAATATGTGGAAATTAAGCAACACACTCTTAAACGACCAATGTATCAAAGAAGAAACCAAAAGGGAAATTAGAAAGCTATTGAGACAAATGAAAAATAAACTACAACATATCAGTATCTATGGGATGTATCCAAGGAAGTGCAAAGAGAGAAATTTATAGCTGTAAATATTTACATTAAAAAAGAAGAAGGTTGGGTTGTGCAGCCGTGGCTCAGTGGTAAAATTCTCGCCTGCCAAGCCAGAGACCCGGGTTTCATTCTGAGAGCCTGCCCATGCAAAAAAAAAAAAAAAAAAGCATGAAGAAAAGAATTTTCACAAGTAAGTAATACAACTTCACATCTTGAGAATATAGAAAAAGAAGAGCAAACTAAACCTAAAGTTAGCAGAAGGAATGAAATAATACAGGTTAGAGCAGAGATAAATGAAATAAAGAATAGAAAAACAACCAAGAGAACCAAAGAACCCAAAAGTTGGTTCTTTGAAAAGATCAATAAAATTGAGAAATGTTTAGCTAGATTGACCAAAAAAAAAAAAAAATGAAACAAGATGCAAATAATTAAAATTCAAAAGGAAAGTGGGAAACTACTACGATATTGCAAAAATTAAAAGGATGATAAGAGAATAATATGAACAACTATACACCAACAAATTTGATCATGTCAAAGAAATTTATAACAAGTAAAGAGATTAAATCAACAATTTAAAACCTCCAACAAAGTAATGTCTAGGAGGCTCCACTGGTAAGTTCTGCCAAACCTTCAAAGAAGAATTAAAAACAATCCTTCTCAAACTCTTCCAAAAAATTCGAGAGAAAGGAATTTTTCCTAACTCATTTCTGTGAGGCTAGCATTATTCTGATATCAAAGCCAAATGAAAACATACCAAAAAAGCCCTATTAACCAATTTCCTTAAGAATATAGATGCAAATATCCTCAATAAAATACTAACAGATCAAATCCAACAGCATTGTAAATTGTTTATACACCATGACTAAGTGAGATTTATCCCAAGAATGCAAGGGTGATTGATTCAATGTAAGAAAAGCAATCAATGTAATCAATCTATTAATGTTAATAGAATGAAGGGGGGAAAATTACATAACTATTTCAATTAAATCAGAAAAGGCACCTAACCAAATCCAACATCTTCATGATAAAAACACTCAAAAAAATAGGAATAAAGGTGTAAGGGTATGTATACACACACACACACACATACACACACACACATATATATATATACCCACAGATAACACTATACTTAATGGTGATTGACTGAAAGTTTTCTCCCTTAGGTCAGGAACAAGACAAGGATACCCATTTTCAGCACTGCTATTTAACATTGTAATGAAAGTTCTAGACAAAACAATTAGACAATAAAAGAAAACTCATCCAATTTGGAAAGAATGAAGTAAAACTGTATCTATTCACAGATTATGTGATCTTTTATATAGAAAAAATCCAAAGGATCCACAGAAGAAAACTACTAGATACAATTAATAAGCAAATTCAGCAAAGTGACAGGGTATAGGATTAACATGCAAAAATCTGTTGTATTTCAGTACACCAGCAAAGAATAACCCAAAATGGAAATTAAAAAACAGTTCCATTCACAATAGCATCAGAAAGAATAAAGCATCTAGGAATAGATTTAAACAAGGAAGTGCACTGTTTTGAAACTGTTATGTACCCCTGAAAAGCCATGTTTTAATTCTGATCCAGTCTTGTAGGGCCACACCTATTGCTGAGGGTAGGAAACTTTGATTGGATTGTTTCCATGGAGATGTGACATGTGGGTATGACCTTTTGGTTAGATTAATTCCATGGAGATGTGACACACTCAGTTGTGGGTGTGGCCTTTTGATTAAGTGGAAATGTAACTCCACCCATTCAGAGTGGAACTTCATTAGTTCACTGGAGTCCTTTAAAAGGAGAAATACTTTGGAGAAACCTCAGATGCAGACACTTGGAGAACAGTTGCTTCAGAGCTTACAGAGACAGATGTTTGGAGATGCCTGGAGCACCAATAGAGAGAGTAGATGCCTAGACATGGGCAGAGCCCAGGAGACATTTCCATGGGTCTTCCCATGAGATGCTAAGCAAGCCAGAACCCAGAGTTCTGTCCCAGAGGAGCTAAGTGAAGGCCCACAGACGCTTAGAGAGGAAACCACTGGCATCAGAAGCAGGAAGCAACAGAACAAGGAACAGGTACCAACAGATGCCAGTCACATGCCTTCCACTGTGACAGACATCAGCCTTTCTTCAGTCAAGGTATCTTTTCCTGGATGCCTTAGTTTGGATATTTTTATCGCCTTAAGACTGTAAACTTGTAAAGTAATAAATTTCTTTTATAAAGGTGATTCCAGGCCAGGCCACAGTGGCTCAGCAGGCAGAGTTCTCACCTGCCATGCCAGGAGACCTGCGTTCAATTCCCAGTGCCTGCCCATGCAAAAAAAAAAAAGAGCCATTCCATTTCTGGTATATTGCATTCCGGTAGCTTTAACAAACTAACACAGGAGGTGAAGAACTCTGAAAGAAATTAATGACCTAAATAAATAGAATGATATCCCTTGTTCAAAGATAAGACAATATCGTTAAGCTGCCAATACTACCTGAGCAATCTACAGATTCAAACCAATCCCTATCACAATTACTTCAGCTTTTTTGGAAGAAATGGAAAAAAGTGAACCCTCAAATTCATACGAAATTGCAAGGAGACCCAAATAGGCAAATCAATACTGAAAAGAAGAACAAATTCAGAAGTGTCACAGTTCCTGATTTAAAAACTTTCTACAGAGCCATGGTATTCAAAAGAATGTGGTACTGAGATAAAGATAGACACATAGACCAAAGTAATAAAATTGGGAGTTCAGAAATAAACCTACACATCTATAGTTAACTGATTTTCAGCAAGGGTGCCAAGTACATTGATTGGGGAAAGAATGATCTCCTCAATAAGTGGTACTGGGAATACTGGATATCCAAATACAAAGGAATGAAGTTGGACTCCTACTTCACATGTTATACTAAAATTAACTTTAAATGAGTCAAAAACTTCAACATATGGGCCAAACCCATAAAATTCCTAGAAGAAGGCATAGAGGATACCTTCATAATCTTTTATTTGGCAATGGATTCTGAGAAATGATGCAAAAAGGATAAGCAAAAAAAGATAAAATAGATAAATTGGACTTCATCAAAATGAAAAAGTTTTATGCACCAAAGGATACTATCAAGAAAATAAAAGGACAACCCTCATAATGGGAGAAAATATTTGCAAATCACGTATCTGATATAGGCCCAATATCTAGAATATGAAAAACATTCTTACACCAAACCAGAAAAAGACAAACATTACATTTTAAAGATGGGAAAAGGACTTCAACAGACATTGTTCCAAAGAAAATATGCAAATGGCCAATAAGCACATGAAATGATACTCAACATCATTGATCATTTGGAATATGCAAATAAAAACCATGAGATATCACTTCACATTCACAAGGATTGCTATTTTTTTAAAGAGAAAAAAATTTTTGATGAGTATGATAAGAAATTGGAACCCTATGCATTGTTTTGGGATCATTAAATGGTGCAGGCACTGTGAAAAACAGTTGGGTGGTTCCTCATAAGGTTAAGCATAGAATTACCATATGACCTGGCAATACCACTTCTAGGTATATACTATCAGAGAACTGAAAGCAAGGGCTTAAACAGATATTTGTACAGCAGTATTCATAGCAGCATTATTCACAATAACCGAAAGAGGGAAGCAACCCAAGCTTCCATCAGCCAATAAATCAATAAACAAAGTACGATACATACATGTGATGGAATATTATTTAACATAAAAAGGAATGATACACTGATATATGCCACCACATGGATAAACCTTGAAGACATCATGTTGAGTAAAATTAGCAAGGAGAAATACCATGTGATCTCATTTATGTTGAATCGCTAGACTTAGTAAATACATAGAAAAACAAAGTAGATTACAGATTACCAGTGGTTGGGAGGTGAGGGGGATGGAGAGTTATGGCTTCATTGGTACAGAGTTTTTGTTTGAAGTGATGAAAAGTTATGGTAATGGATGGTGGTGATAGTAGCACAGTAATGTGAATGTAATTAATATCACTGGTTTGTACACTTGAAAGAGGTTAAAATAGGGAACTCTTGAGTTGTAGAAATATTACTGCAATAACAAAAATAAATCAAACAAATTGGCAAACCTTTAGCTACACTGACCACTAAAAAGAAGAGAGAAGAGACTCAAATTACCAAGATTAGGTATGAATGAGGAAGCATTGCTAACAACCTTATAGAAGTCAAAGGAATTGTAGGGGCCTAGGATTAACCACAAATGAGCTAATTAAGATGAAATGGACAAATTCTAGAAAAACTTTAACTAAAAAACTTATTCAAGAATAAATAGAAAATCTGGGGGTATATGGGCAGTTCAGTGATAGAATTCTTGCCTGCCATGCTGGAGACCCAAGTTCAATTTCCAGTGTCCCCCCAACTCTCCCCCAAAAAAAGTTGAAAACAAAATTCGCTATGATATACATATCACATATATTTTCCTCTGTGTACATGTATGCATAGATATAGAAATACACATATGTAGGAAGACCCATTAAAAAAAAGAATAGAAAATCTAACTTACATGTTTAAATTACTATTTAAACCTCATACAAAGAAAAACCCAAACACAAATGGTTTCGATGATAAATGCTACCAAACATTTATATAAGAATTAATATGTCTTTTGCAAACTCTTCTGAAAAATAGAGGAGAAGGTGATGATTCCCAACTCATTCTATGTGGCCAGTATTTCCCTGATTTAAAAACCAGGCAAAGACATCTCAAGAAAAAAAACTATAGAGCAATATCTCTTATGAATATAGACACAAAAATCCCTATAAATTTGGCAAACTGAATGCAGCAATTTATAAAAGGTATTATACTTCATGACCTAGTGGAATTTATCCGAGGAATTCAAAAAATATTTTAATATATGAAAATCAATCAATTCAATACACCATATTAATAAAATAAAGGACAAAAACCAGATGATCATCTCAATCAACACATAAAAAGCGCTTGACCAAACCCAACATCTTTCACGTTAAAAATATTTAACAAACTAGGTATAGAAGGGAATTTCCTCAACCTGACAAAAGACAACTATGAAAAACACACAACATCTCTTTTAACAGTAAAAGGCTGGATGCACGTCTCCTAAAAGCAGGAACAAGACAAGTGTACCTGTTCTTGCCACTTCTATTCAGCATTATACTGGAGGTTCTAGACAGGGCAACTAGGCAAGAAAATGAAATAAAAGACATCTAGATTGGAAAGTGTTACATATTGATTTGTGTCCTTCCCAAAAGACATGCTCAAGTCCTGTAAATGTGAATCTACTTTTGAATAAGCTTTAAGATGTTGTTTGTTAGGATGAGGCCAAACTGGATTAGGAGACACTACTCCAATGGGACCCTGTCCTTATAAACAAAGGAAATGTGGACACAATGAGTAATACAGAAATAGAGATGGCCAGGTGATGGAGACAGAGATAGAGTTATGCCACAAGACAAGTTCTATCACAGATTTCTGGCCATCCAGCAGAAGCCAGGGAAAAGACACTAAATGGATTCTCCCCTTTAAGAAAAAACATGGCCCACAGATACTTTGATTATGGAATTCTACCATCCAGAACATTGTGATAATGAATTTCTATTTAAGCCAACTTGTCTGTGATACTTTGTCACAGTGGCCCTGGCAAACTAAGGAAGGAAGAAATAAAACTGTTTCACAGATGACATGATCTCACATATAGAGAATCCCAAGGAATGCACTAAAACTCTATGAAAACCAAGTTAAACAAGGTTACAAGATACAATATCAATATACAAAAATCAATTTCTATTCACAAACAATGAAAAATTCAAAAATGAAAGGAAGAAAACTATTCCATTTACAATAGCATTAAAAAGAATAAAATACCTATACATTTAATGAAAGAATTGCAGGACATGGACAACAGAACTAAAAAACATGGTAGGAAGAAATTAAAGAAGATATAAATAAATGGAAAGGCATCCCATGTTCATGAATTGTTATATCAGTTACATACAGTTCTCTAGAAAACAGACCAATAGATAATACATATGCATACCTATACCTATATCTGTATACATAAGCAGTTGGCGCATGTTATTTTGGGCTGGCAAGCCCAAAAATGTAGGGCACGCCATCAGGTTGGAAATCCAAGTAGGGATTTTATGTCTTGAGGCAGAATTTTTCTTCTCCAGGAAACCTCAGTTTTTGCTCCTAAGGCCTTCAACTGGTTGGATGAGACCCACCCACATTTTAAATGATTATCTCCTTTACTTAAAGTCAACTAATTGTAGATGATAACTATATCTACAAAACTCCTTCACAGCAGCACTTAGAGTTTGATTTCTATAGCCTAGCCAAGTTGATAAATAAAATTAACCATCACAATTACTAAGATGGCAGTAATCCCCAAACTGATCTACAAATTCATTTATTATGAAAATCTCGACCTGCTTTATGCAGAAATGGACAAACTGGGCATAATATTCATATGGAAGTGCAACAGACCAAAACAAACTTGAAAAAGAATAAAGTTGGAGTGTTTACACTACCCAATTTCAAAACATTAAAAAGCTACAAAATGTAATAAAGGCATAAAATATGGTACTGACATAAGGATAGACATATAGATCAATGAAATAGATGCAAGAATACATAAATAAACTTTCACATTTATGGAAAATTGACTTTTGGTAAGAGGTCCAAGACAATTCAACTGGGATAAGTCTTTTCAACACATGGTGCTGGGAAAATGGATATCCACACACAAAATAATAAAGTTAGGCTTGTTCTTTTAACCACACACAAACATTGACTCAATATGTGTCGTAGACCTAAGTGTAAGTGTTAAAAGTTATAGTTTCAACTTAGAAGAAAAAGTAGGGTTCCAATTTCTCTTTATTTTGTTATTATCTGTCTTTTTTTATTATAGCCATCTTAATGGGCATGAAGTGGTATCTCATTGCCGTTTCGATTTCCATTTCCCTAACAATGAATGATGTTGAGTATCTCTTAATTTGCTTATTGGTCATTTGTATATCTTACTTGGAAAATTATATATTCAAATCCTTTGCTTATTTTTAATTAGGTTATTTATACTTTTATTATTAGTTTGTAAGAGTTCACTGTATATTCTGTGTATATTCTGGATAGCACTTTCCTATCAGATCACCTATCAGATAGGAGATCAGCAGTCTCCTATCTCAAATAAAAAAAATATTTGATTTGCAAATATTTTCTCTCATTCTGTGGGTTGTTTTTTCTTTCACTTTCCTGATGGTGTGACATTTGCAACAGAAATATTTTTAATTTACACTGAGTTCAATTTAGCTATATTTTTTTAGTCACTTGTGCTTTTGGTGTTATATCTAAGAAATCATTGCCTAAACCAAGGTCAGGAAGACTTAACTACTGCATGAAGACTTAGTTCTACATTTTCTTCTTGACTCCATCTCCACATGGGCTTCTACCCTCTGTGTCTCTTCTCCCCTTCTTATTAGGACACTATTTGTATTGGATTAAGAGCCTACCCTAATGCAGTATCACCTCATTTTAACTTAGCAAATTCCATTTGCAATGACCCTATTCACATTCACAGGCACTGGGGCACATCAATATATATTTTGGGGGGACACAATTCAACCCATTATACCAATGTCGGCACTATTGACATTCCAAGCTGGATCATTCTTTGTTGTGGGGAACTGACCTGTGCAAAGTAAGATATTTAGCAGCATCCCCAGCTTCTACAAACCAGGTGTCAGTTGCACCTCCCAGTTGAGAGCACAGAGAATATTTCCAGACCCTGCCAACAGTCCCCTGAAAAGCAAAATCACTCCCAGCTAGAGTACTGTCGTAATGAATCAGACAATGAACAAATGAATCAACAGCTACTAGACATCTTAAAGGAAAAGCTGCCCAGTGTGGTATAAGCAGACACAGACATGAGTCAGCCAGCAAGCAGGAGTCTCCAGAATATCTTTATTAGGAGGCTATGATGGAGTCTCTGTGCCTGCATTTCCCCACTTGTCAAATGGCCTATCTGTAGCAAATTTGCTAAGTGTGGACACTTTCAACTGCAACAAATGACCGATCAGGGCTTCTAAGCTGGGCTGGAGCTCTGTAGCAGTTCCACGTGGCTGCCTGACTTACGCTCCGGCCAGAAACAATTCACTACTTCTCCTTAAAAGAGCAGTTTCCCTTTAGAGTGATGGATGGCCTGCCACTCACCAGCCACAAGCCAAATTTATTTCTCACACTTCACGCAGCTGTATCACTTCAGGGCTCTACGGTAAATTAATCAACAACTGAGAGCAGGTTGTGGAAAGACAGGGGATGGGGAGGACAAATTCCCAAATTCAAAGAGACAAGGCCAATTGAATCATGCCTCTGGCCTCTGCCCGCTATTGCCAGGCACCAGCTATCATCCAGCTAAGAGAGACAGAGACATAAAAGCCTCATGAATCTGGGACTTGGAGTCACAGGGACACGCATCCAGGTGGACTTGGCCTTACGCTGGTCCTTGAAGTTTTCCTCTAAAGAAAAGAGAGTGGAAACCCCAGTGGGAGATTGGCAGCAATTAAGAAGCCTGACAATTCAAAAGTTGTTGACAATATGGAGTGACAAGAGTGCTCTTTCATTGCTGGTGGGAAAGCAATAAGTAAAGGCAGTCTAGAAAAACATTTTTTAAGATGAACAACCAACAGAAAATAATGCATATGTGCACCATAAACAAATACCTGAATGATTATTGTTTATAGGGCACAAGAAAAGGGAGCAGCCCAAGTGTCCATCAAGGGGAGAATGGGTACACAGAATATATATATATCAATGCACATAAATTTCATAAATGTGATGCTAAATGAAAAACACAGGCTGGAAGAAATGCACATAGAGTCATTGAAATTAAGACAAAGGTCAAAAACCTACAGACCTTGGCATCATGTGTTTAGAGATACCCTCACGTGGTAAAGCCATAAAAGATTGGTATACTCTATTTCAAAAGAGTGATTACAATTGAGAAAGGAGCAGCAAGGGTGTTCAGTTATTGGAAATGTTGTTTCTCAAACTATGTGATGGATACTCAGATGCTCATTGTAGTTTTATTATTTTTAGCTATTACTAGATATTCACTCAGAGAATTAAATATGATAAAAAAATTAAAGCGTATCAGTGAATGACAGAAGGAATATTCAACTGTTTTAAGATCTTCCAAATGATGTAAAGTCATCTAAAAAGAGATGCGCCCTATAAAGCTAGGCATTGCCTCCACACCATAAAGGCTTACCTTGGCCCAGTGTCTGCTCTTGTACATGATTTCCCAATCAGCTAAGGGGAGCATTCTCTAGAGGCCAAGAACCCCAGTCCTGCTCCATCTGCAGCTAAAGGAAATGGGGGGCATCTCTGAGTTGCTGTGCTGTCCAAGCCTCCTTCATTGGCCAATGGAGTACAGACTATGTGCCAGAGTCATGCAAGGAAGGCTTCCATTTTATGAAAGAGGACACTGAGTTTTGAAAATTTGAAGCTGCTTGCCCAAGATTACAAAAATAATAAAAAAGCACAGTCAGGCTTCAAACTCACATCTGATGCCAAAGCTTAAGCTCTTTTCAACATGCCCAGCATTATTCACCAACCCCCTTCCCTATCTCTCAAATAAATGTCTTTGGAAAAGAAAATAAACAAAAACAGACTTTCTTTCAAGCTGTTCACATAAGCTCAATTGAAAATGAGCATATTTCATTCACTCAGTCCAGCTGCCAGGCCAGTAGCATAACTGGGCAGTAAGCAGCCATTGTAATTAGCAAGAAATGATAGCAGAGGAAGGACACAGGGGAATTATATCATGTTTCCAATCAACAAAACAAAAACGAAGTGCTGTTTTTCTTTACAGGGAAAAGGCGAGAAAAAAGGTAAACTCCCAGGACCTGCAGCAGACAACCTGGTGGTAATGCTCGTGGGCGCTTCTTTTGGGCAGAGCACCATCTCAGTCACAGCATCCTGGGCAAAGAAGGTTCAAATGAGGTCCATTGACCAGAGATGCTGCTCTAGATTGGACTCCTTGGTGAATACACCTACCTTCCAGCCCTTTGCCAGTCCACTTCAGCAGGCCGTCCTCCAGCCAACCACTTGCTCTCTTGCCAAATACAACCAGCCATATCTCCTTTGGTTTCCTGTTGCTTTCATTAGAGATACTTTAAAATGACAAAATAATGTCCTCCACCACCTCTTCCACCTGGTTTCCTGCCATGTAGGAGCCTGGGATAAAGTGTTGTAGGCAGAGGGGACAAAAGTCTTTCCCTGGCAGGCTTCAGAAATAGAAAGAGGGAGCCCTTGGCTGGAGTGAGTGAGCAAGGAGGATGTAGGAGTCAAGGCCAAAGACATCACACAGGGCCTATCTGGAAGGCTTTGCTTTTAATTCTGAGTAAACCAGGAGCCATTGTCTAGCTTGAACAGAATAGTCACATGGTCTGACATGCATTTAGAGTGTTGCTCTGGTGGCTACGTGGAGAATGGACTGCAGAGGGATAAAGGCGGAGGCAAAGGGACAAATGGGAACTATGCAGTAAATTAGAGGGAAGGGATGGTAAATGGACATGATAGTAGCGGTGTATACTGGGTTTATTTTGATGGTAGCTTCAACAGGGTTTCCCAATAGATGTGATGAGAAGTTGAAGAGAAATAATGGAGTCAAAGATGATTCCAAATCGCTTGGCCTGAGAAACTGATAAAGGGAGTTGCCACTTCTTAAGATGGGAAGGCTATGAGAATGGCAGGTTGTGTGGGATGTTGAGAGGGAGAGCAGATACCCAAGTTCAGTTTTAGATGTGTTGAGATTGAGAAGTCAATTAAACCTCCAAGAAGAGACGTGAAGTGGGTGATTGTGGAATATATAATAGACTTCAAGAGAAGGCTCAACACTAAGTTATAAGTTTTCGAGCTATGAGCATATATACTTAAGTCAATGAGACAGAATGTAATTAACAAGGCAGAAAATATGAGTAGAGCAAAAAAGAGGACCAAGGACTGAGCTTTAAGGCCTTCCAATAATAAGAGTTTGGAAGGAAAGAGGCAGTAACAGTACAAAATCAAGAAAGATGATCCAAAAGTAATTTAACTGCTGCTAACAGGGTAGAGAGAGAGATGTCAACAGTCTTTAGAGAAAGATAGGACAGTCTAGTCTCTGCAAAATAGCATTTACAATATCCATGATAAAATTAAAAATTTACTTCTTTGAGTAAAGAAGCAGGAAATTTTACTTATAATCAAAAGGGGAAAAGTCAATACAGATAATCCAGATTTTTGAATTAGAAGAAAATGACATTTAAAATATGTTAAGGAATTGGGGGGGAAGGGGACAAATGGAGAGAATGAGTGAAGAAATGAGAAATTTCAAGAGAGAAGTGTAAACTATAAAGACAAAACAAATTTAAATTCTAGTGCTGACAAACACTATATCTATATGAAATATTAGATAAGTTAATATCAGACTTGACACACAGAAAAAGAATCAGTGGATTCAAGAGATGTTAATAGAAATTACCCAAGCTGAAGCACACAGAGATAAATAATAATGTCTCTAAAGAAACACTGTGTCTGAGATCAGTGGGACAACATCAAATGGTCTAATGCAGGAGCCCCAAAAAGAAAGGGATAGAAGAAATATTTGAAGAGAAAATGGCCAATTTTTTCCCAATAATTGCTGAAAGATCTAAACCCTGAGATCCAAAAATGTCAAGCAGTATAAATATAAAGAAGACTATTCCTAAACATGTCATAGGTAAATTGCTGAAAATCAAAACTAAAGAAAGAATCTTAAAGCATCCAGAGACCAAGGAAACTTTACACTTAGGGAAAAAAAACACATTTCCAGCAGGAAAAAAAAATGGAAATGAGAAGATAAGAAAACAATCGCTAAAGTGCTAAAACGAACAAACAAATAAAGTGAACTTAGAAGTCTGTATCAAATCAAAATTTATATTTTGACTAGTGCGTTTCCTAATTTAACTTATATGGACAGTTTAGTTGAACACCAGTAGTACATGGAACCTTGAATAAGCCATGAGATTTTGTAAGTTTGTCCAGGTTAGTGTGATGCCTCGATAAATTCCAGACTGATTTAAACAGTGAATAAAGAAGTATTTGCAAAGTCCCCTTGGGGGAATGGGGAGAAAGGGGGAAAATTCAACTTCCCCATTTGGAAAATTCCTGATATTCTTGCAAGCAGTTGGGACAACCAAATCAACAGACCAAGCCTTCAAACTTGGGGTTTGTTCTAATGAAACTTATCTCCACAAAGGATAGGCTAAGCTTACTTAAAATTAGGCCTAAAAGTCACCCCAGAGAACCTCTTTTGTTGCTCAGATGTGGTCTCTATCTCTCTCTCAGCCAACATAGCAAGCAAACTCACTGCCCACCCCCTCTCTGTGTGGGACATGACTCCCAGGGGTGTAAACCTCTCTGGCAACATGGGACAGAAACCTTAGAATGAGCTGGGACTCAGCATCAAGGGATTGAGAAAACCTTCTCGACTAAAAGAGGGAAGAGAGAATGAGACAAAATAAAGTGTCAGTGGCTGAGAGATTTCAGAGTCGAGAGGTTATCCTGGAGGTTATTCTTACACACTATATGATATCCCTTTTTTACTTTAAGGTGTATTAGAGAGGCTAGAGGGAAGTGCCTGAAACTGTAGAGTTGTGTTCCAGTAGCCACATTTCTGGAAGATGATTGTATAATGATATAGCTTTCGCAATGTGACTGTGTGATTGTGAAAATCTTGTGTCTGATGCTCTTTTTATCTATGGTATAGACAGATGAGTAAAAAATATGGATAAAAAATAAACAAATAATTGGGGGAACAAATGTTAAAATAAATGAGTAGATTGGAATACTAGTGATCAATGAAAGGGAGTGGTAAGGGGTATAGAAAAAAAATAGGGGGAAAAAAGGTTAAAATATATTGGGTAGATGGAAATCCTGGTGGCCAATGAGAGGGAGAGATAGGGAGTATGGTATGTATGAGTTTTTTCTTTTTTCTTTTTATTTCTTTTTCTGGAGTGATGCAAATGCCCTAAGAAATGATCATGGTGATGAATACACAGCTATGTGATGATATTGTGAACCACTGATTGTTCACCAAGTATGGAATGTTCGTATGTTAAGAATGTTTGTGTTTGCATGTTGCTTTGTTAATAAAAATATTTTAAAAAAGAGTCTGTGTCAAATGAAATCATACTATAAAAATCAAGACCAAAATAAGTACATTTTCAGGCAAAATTTTTTTAAATGTGAAAAGTCATTGCTAACAGCCCTGTACAAAATGCTAAAAAGAGGTCAATCAAATTAAGAAAAATAATGCCAGATGGAAAAATCAGATACCCAGGAAGAAATTAAAAGCACCATAAATACAAATACAAGTTGTAAATACAAAAGAATATTGTTCACAATTCATTTTTTAAAACTATTGTTTACTTAATGGGAAAATAGAAATGAATTGTAGGATGTATAATATATGTAGAAGTAAAGAGCTGGAGGAAGGGTGGATTACATTAAATATTAAATGATGTGGCAATTATTTAAGGTAAACTGTGATAGAGCAAGACTAAAAGGACAAAAAATTCAGAAAGGTATAGCTAAATAATTGACAGAGGAAATACTTAATACCTTTTTTTAAACGTTTGATTCTTCCAAAAAACAATAAGAAAGGATGAATAAAGGAGCAAAGAACAGATAGAAAAACTCTATGCAAATCAATTTAATGCAATAATTAAATTTATGTAAATCGACTAAGCATCAACTTAAAAGGCAGAAATTTTCAAACTGGATTAAAATTTTATACTATTTATAAAAGACAACATACAAATCTAATTACCCACATACACATCTATGTGTCTGTATGGGTGGAAAGAAAAAGGTTGGAGAAATAAACACTTTGCAGACACTAGTCACAGGAAAGCTGGAGTGACCATAATAGTAACAAACATAGAAGGTTCAAGACGAGAAGCATTGCCAAAGATACAGAGGAACATTTCACAGGGTTAAAAAGATTGACTCACCAAAAGAACAGAACAATCTTAATAACTATAGTTGAAGAGTTTCAAAATACATATACGAAAATTAACTGATTAAACAGGATAAGTGGATAAACTCATAAACATATTTGGAAATGTTAACAATCTTCTCTCAGCAATTGATAAAACAAGCAGCTTTTAAAAATCAGTAAGATTTAGATGAATGGAACAACATCATTAACCAATTTGACATCTATAGACAATATACCTAAGAACTTCAGAATGCACATTCATTTTAAGTGTACCTGGAGCATTCACCAAAATAGACCATACGCTGGTAAGACATTCTTCAATAAATTTCATAGGGGATGAAATCATACAAAAGATGTTCCCATGTACTCTGGAATTAAATTAGAAGACAATAAATAAATTAATTAATTAATAATTAATTTTTTAAATAACTAAGAAGTCCTCCAAATATCTTGAAACTAAGTCACAGATGTCTATATAATACATAGGTTGAAGAAAAACTCAAAAGGGAATTAGTTAATATTTTTATCTGAATGATAATGAAAATACAACATACCAAAGTGTGTGGAAAGCAGCTGAAGCAGTGCTTAAGGAGAAAATTATTTTTAATCTTAGTAAGAAACAAGAAAGTTTAAAATCAGTGGCTGAAGCTTCTACCTCAGAAACCTAACAAAGAAAATTAATTCCAAAGTAAATAGACAAGTAAAGAAATAGTTAAGATGATAAAGGGAAAAAAGTCCAATGGAGTAAGAAACAGACTGTCAACAACAAAAAAAATTATTATTTGAAAAATTAATAAGATAATAAGAATGATCAAGGAAATGAAAGAAAACAGAATGTGAATTATTAATATCAGGAATGAAATAAAATCAGAAACAATACTAAGTACAAAGTCTCATCAAAATCAGTTACAGGTAATTTTGAAAGTACACTTCAGCAAGTAGTTATGAAACAGATCCCAGAGTTTGTCATGTGCTACCATTCCACCATCTCAGATTTTTCTTTCTTGCTGCTTCGAAACACTGGAGGCTAGAAGGAATATTAATATGGTGATTCAGCAGTCATCCTCATTTGTTGAATCCTATTTTCTCTGTTATACCTCTTCCTCCTCATCTGATCCCTCTCCCAGTCTACAGGGATCTTTAGGCAGTGTCCGTTCTGACCTTTTCATATTGAGAAGGGGTGTCGACAGTGAAGCGTAGGGGCAGTGTGGTAACTCTACAGGAGGCTGGAGGTGGCCATGCCGTATTGTGACCGAGAAATCAGGATTTAAGGTGTATGTTGTTTTATTAATAAATATATTTAGAAAAAAAAATCAGTTACAGGTGTGGTCTATCCTGGGGCACAACTCCCTTCTGGCTGTGGACCCATGAAACCTACAGAACAACTTATCAGATTCCAATATACAGTGAAGGGACAGGCATAGGATAGGCATACCCACACCACAAATGTCCCAGGTCCCAAACAACTCCAAAACCCTGAAGGTCATCCTCCATTAGATTTCAAGTTCTGAGAGTCACCTGTGAATTGATATTTTGTCCTCCAGGCCTAATGGAGTGGCAGCCCGAACATTTCCAAAAGCAAACCAGCCTTTTCCACAGCCATGGGCAGGCCGAATCTCTTGACCCAAGGAAACACCTTTGGTCCAGACCTCAGCTTCCATGGTTTGGTCCAGACCATGAATTCCAAGCCAGTCCAGGTTGGCAGTGGTTCTGCTCATGCAAATTTATGTAAAAAAGGGGGGTCCAAACCATCAGACAAAAGGGCTTTTGTCTGACCCTTCCTTCATAACAGTCTCTCTAGTCCTAACTTCCTCTGAAATGGCTGACTGGATCCATGCTCAATTAAACCCTCACATGGAGCACTATGCTCTGGGAAGTAGCTTTCCAGAAGCTCAAGGATGTCCCTGATAGAGCCATTTCTGTCCCTAGTCTCAGTGTACACTCTCTGGATAGGCTCAGAATTTTGTAAACCATTCCATTTCTGATTTCTTTCTCCTTAAGAGTTCAGTTATCTGTTTATCCCTTTTCTGTCACATTTCACTATAAGCTATAAGGAGAAACCGGGCTGCACCTTCCACACCTAGCTTGGAAATCTCCTCAGCAAAATATCCAAGTTTATCACCTTCAAGTTCTGCCTTCCATCCGACATCAGAATTCAATTTCACCAAGTTCTCTGCCACTTTAAAATAAGAATCACCTTTCCTCCAGTTTCCATTAACATGTGCCATTTCCTTCTAAGGCCTCATCAGAAGTACCTTTAGCACCCATATTTCTACCAACAGTTCCTTCAAAGCAATGTAGACATTTTCTATCAAGCACCTCACAATTCTTCCAGCCTGTTATCCAACTCCAAAGCTGTTTCCACATTTTTTTTGGTATTTGCAATAGCAGCACTGCACTCTCCTGGTATGAAAATCTGTTTTAGTTTCCTTAGCTGCCCAAGCAAATACTATGCACTGGGTTGGCTTAAACAATGGAAATTTAACGGGTCATGGTTTTGATGCCAGGAAAATGTCCAACTCAAAGCATCATCAGGGCCATATTTTCTCTCAAAGACCGTGGTATTCTGGGGCTGGCTGCTGGTGACCCTTGGTCCTGGGCTTCTCTAACTCATGGCAGTGCACATGACATCTTTCCCCTGAACTTCTTGCTTTCTATGGCTTTCTTTCTCTGTGCCTGAATTCCATCCTGTTTATAAATCGCCGCAGTAATAGAATTAAGACCCATCTTTAATGAATTGCGCCACACCTTTTTAGAAGTCATCTCACCAAAAGGTTCTCCTTACAATGAGTTCACACCCACAGAAATGGATAAAGTTTAAGGATGTTTTTCTTAGGTACATACAGCTCTAAACTACCACCACAAAAGTCCTACAGACAATCGAGGATAATATTAGAATATTGTGGAAAAACTTCACGTCAAAAAATTCAACAACTTGGATGATGGAAAAGGTCTTCACAAAATACACCTTCCCAAAAGTGTTATAAGAAAGAGAAAAAAATAGAAAATCTGAATAACATTGTATATCTTAATTGAAACCATAGTTTAAAATCTTCTCATTTTAAAACCAACCAAACCAACAATAAGCAATAAAAACAAACAAGCCCCCAACAATAAACAATAAAAACAAATAATTCATGACTTCTTTCATGAATTCTAGTAAATATTTCAGAAAAAAAAATACCAATTTTACACAAACTGTAGCAGAGAACAAAAGAGAATAAAACATTACCAACTCATTTCATGACAGCAGGATAATCCCAATAACAAATCCTGGAAAGAATATTACAAGAAAATAAAATTATAGACCAATACCCTTCATAAATATAGACCCCAAATCCCTTAAAAATATATTAGCAAATCAAAGCCATAACTATACAAAAAGGATAAATATATTATGACCTAACGGGGTTTATCTTACAAATGCAAAGATGACTCAACATTCCAAATTAATCAATGAATTCAACATATTAGAATAAAAGAGGTTCTCAGTAGATTCAGAGAAAGTGTTTGATAAAATTCAACACTTCTTCATAACAAAAACTCTCAGCAAACACATTCTAGAAGAAACCTTCCTCAATCTGAAAAACAGCATCTATGGAAAACATGCACAGTGATTATACCTAATGTTGAAACATTAAACACTCCTTATCCCCTAAGACCGGGTATGAGGTAAGGAGGTTCAGTCTCATCACCTCTATGCAGTATTGCACTGAAGGTCTGAGAACTCCAACGCAAGAAAAAAAAAAAAAAGAAGAATGAAAAGGAAGAAATAAGACTACCTTTCCAGATGACATGATTGTAGAAAAATGCAAAGACTAAATATCCAAAAATCCAAACATACTTTTACAAACTAATAGAATAATTAGTAAATTTTAGAAGATTGCAGGGGGAAAAGACCAATACAAAACAATCAATATCGTTTCTAAACACCAAAAATCAATGTGAATTTTTTAATGTTATTTCCAACAATATAAAAAATCAAGTAAGTGGAAATATATTTTACAAAAATGTCCAAACGTCTCTGCAGAAAAGTGTATAAAATTGCTAAAAGAAATTAAAGACGACCTAAATAAATGGAGAAATGCATCACGTCGATAGATTAGACTAGCTATTGCATAAAGGCCAGTTCTCCCCAAATTAATCTGTAGATTCAATGCAAATGCAATCAAAATCCAAGCAGGTTTTTTGTCAAAACCCACAAAAATTTAAACGGAAATGCAAAAGACCTAGAAAAGCCAAAGCAATCTTGAAATGGAACAAAATTGGAGGACTTATGGTAATTGATCTCAAGGCTTAGCATAAAGTTATAATTATGAAGACAGTGTGGCAATCAACAGTGCAGTAATCACTTAAAAACAGAAAAAAAGTAGATCAATGGGACAGAAAAGAGAGTACAGAAATACATACATTATCAGCTGATTTTTGAAAAAGGTACACATTTAGTGAGAAAAACATCTTTAAACATGTGCTAAAATACCTGGATACCCTCACAGGCTTTACAAAATTTAATTCACAATAAACCACAGGCTACAATGTAAAAGCTACAACTATAAAGATTCTACAAGGAAAAATAGCAGAATGTATTCACAACCTTGGAACTTGTTATTTTAAATAGGTCATAAAAGCACTAACTATAAAAAAAGAGAAAAAGAAACAAGACTTCATCAAAATTCAAATCTTCTTCTATTAAAATCTTCTGACACTATTACAGAAAGAAAAGACAATCCACTAATTAGACTGCATGCATCAGACAAAAGACTTACATCCAAAATGTGTAACGAGCCCCTATAAACCAGTAAGAGAAAGACAGACAATCCAATTTTTTAATGAGAAAGAGAACGTAATCCAGAACTAGAAAAAAAAAATTTGCATCAACAGGAGAATGGATAAGCAAATTGTGACATATTTATACAAGTGAATACTACCCAGGAAAACTAAAAAGATGAACCATAGGTACATGGATGAATCGAGTCCTAAAAACATTGTTTAAGAAAAAGAAGCCAGTCCTGTTCCATTGTAAGAACAGGTAAAACAAATCTATAGTGATAGAGATAAAAATTAATGTTACCTTGGCTAAAAAAAGGTATTAAAAGGTAACTATTCTAGATTGCTAGCTGCTGGAATGCAATATACCAGAAACAGAATGGCTTTTAAAAAGGGGAATTTAATAAGTTGGTAGTTTACAGTTCTAAGGCCGAGAAAATGTCCCAATTAAAGCAAGTCTATAGAAATGTCCAATCTAAGGCATCCAGGGAAAGATATCTTGGTTCAAAAAGGCTGATGAAGTTTGGGGTTTCTTTCTCAAGTAGAAAGGCATGTGGCAAACATAGAGTTTCTCTTTCATCTGGAAAGGCACATGGTGAACACAGCCAGGGTTCCTCTCTCATCTAGAAGGGCAATTGGTGAGCATAGTGTCATCTGCTAGCTTCTTCTCCTGGCTTCCTGTTTCATGAAGCTCCCCGGGAGGCATTTTCCATCTTCATCTCCAAAGGTCTCTGGCTGGTGGACTCTGCTTCTCGTGGTTATGTTGTTCTACTCTGCTCTCTCTGAATTTCTTTTTTTCTCCAAAATGTTTCCTCTTTTATAGGACTCCAGAAACTAATCAAGACTCACCCAAATGGATGGAGACGTGCCTCAAGCTAATTCAGTTTAACAACCACTCTTGATTAAATCACATCTCCAGGAACATGATCTAATTACAGTTTCAAACATTCAATACTGAATAGATATTAGAAGAAATGACTGCCTTTACAAAATGGGATTAGGATTAAAACATGGCTTTTCTAGGATATATGCATCATTTCAAACCAGCACAGTAACCTTCAGGAATGATGGAAATACTCTATATTCTGATTTGGGTGATAGTTATTGGAAGCACGTTTCTCAAAACTATTGAACCATGAAGTTAAGATCTTTTTATTTTACGCCACGTAAAATCTGCTTCAATTGAAAAATCAGTAACAAAGACGTTTTCAAGGAGAGAAAATGACAGAAGAGGTATTGGAAAGTGTTTACAGAAAAGCCTTTCCAGTTTTGCCACAAAGAGGAGGAAAGAAATAATATGGTAACTGCTGAGGTAAGTCCGACAAAGACAATTTTGTTGGTTTGTCTTTAAGACAAGAGAAATGACAGTTTGCTTGAATACACATAGGAATGAACCAGGACAGGTAAAGATGTAAGGTGGGTCTCTTCTGATGGCTTCTGTTTTCTCAGTGAAGTAAGAAGCAAGGTTCTAAGCTGAGAGTGCGAATGAAGGAGGAGCTGTTGGAGGTGTGTAAGAGAAAATGTATAAAATCATCACATAAGATATGGAAAAGGGAATAGCTACAACAACAGTCAACAAATTACCGCCCTTGGGCAAAGTGCAATCAACCATTTATTTTTAGATGACCCAGGAGCTAAGAATGTTTTTATATTTTTCAATGGTTGGGAAAAAACTCAAAAGAAGAAGATATTTTGTGGTATTTGAAAATTATACAACATTCAAAGTTTGGCATCCAGAAATAAAGTTGTATTGGAATACAACCAGGATCATTTCTATACATATGAGAAGCTAAATATGCAGATGGACAATAGCCAGATCATATCTAAAAACAAATCTCCAACCTGCTATCTGAAGCAACCAGCCCAGGAAGCCAAACCACAACCTCTGTAGCAATGGGCCAAAAAAAAGTTAGGATAGCATCAACAACAGCCAGCTGCCCTATATTTTGCCCCTGCTTCTAACTTAGGACCAACCAGAAAAAAACAAATATTCTCCCCTAACCAATCCCATAGAATGCCCCACTTCTAGCCTCCAACCAGGTAGGCATACTTGGAGCTTCTCTTTTTGCTGCAATAAAGCTTTCATACTCCCCTGTTTGCTTTTGAGTCTCTCTCAAACACAAGTGACAAAGAAGACTGACTACCTTACTAGAGCAAGCTCTGAATAACCTTTGATTGTTCTCATTTGCATGTTCTCTGTTTATTTCCACATATATTCTCCATGGTTGCTGTTCCAGTTTGCTAGCTGCCAGAATGCAATATACCAGAAACAGAACGGCTTTTAAAATGGGGAATTTAATAAGTTGCAAGTTTACAGTTCCATGGCTGTGAAAATGTCCCAATTAAAGCAAGTCTATAAAAATCTCCAAATTAGACACCAACAAGAGGTTACCTTCACTTTAAAAAAGGTCAATGAAGCTCAGGGTTTCTCTCTCAACTGGAAAGGCACATGGCGAACATGGCGATGCCTGCTAGCTTTCTCTCCAGGCTTCTTGTTTCACGAAGCTCCACCACGGACATTTACCAAAGGTCTCTGGCTGCGTGGGCTCTCGCCATTCTCATGGTTCTAAAAAGGGACTCTTTGCAAAATGTTTCTTCTTTTTAAGGATTCCAGTCAAGGCCCACCTGGAATGGGTGGAGTCACATCTCCCTCTAATCAAAAGTTAATACCCATGATTGGGTAGGTCACATTTCTATGGGAACAATCAAAAAGCTCCCAGCCAGCAATATTGAATGAGGATTAAAGGACATGGTTTTTCTGGAGTCCACCGCAGAATCAAACCAGCACAGTTGCTATAACATATAAAGCAAAGTTGAGTCGTTTCAACAGAGATGACATGACCAACAAAGCCTAAAATATTTACCTACCTGGCCTTGTACAGAAAAAGTTTGCTGACCCCTGGGCTAGGGGAATATAGCATGATTTACTGGGTAGAAGTCAGGGTTCACTTGAGAATTGCGATTCTGAATTCAAAACAAGACACATCAGCATGGTCAGATGTTTTTCTTGATCTGTAATATGGCAGTAGGGTCCGTAATCGGGTCATAGTATGGTTGCTGGTTTAATTTAGTCAGGTCATGTATGTAGCGCACCTATATGTAGTGAGTACTTAATTCATGTGAGAACCCCAGCAACCTGCTACCTCTATCTCCTCCCAAGGCTGAAATGTTTTGACAGTGAGAAGTACGGGGGTTACAGTAGGATTCTACTCAGATGAGGGCTGCTTCCTGAGCCACAGCTCCAGAACAAATCTCTCCTCTATCTATCCCAAATCTCTGGGCTTGTGTGCACCCATATGTCCCAGGAGCAATTTTCTGTTGTCCCTGTGGGTGTCTGGCCAACCTGTCATGAATGCCAACCCCAACCAGACCCCTTCTGACCCAAGGTTCCTAGTAAGTGCCGAGAAGCAGAGCTGTGACCCAGCATCTGTGGGTTCCAGAACCTAAGCTTCAGGAGCCAGATCAAGTAAAAGAATTTGGGAGGAGACTCCTCTACCATCCACCTTCACCCACCCCCACTACAGGCATTCCTTTAACCAATGCAACTTCCTAAAACAAATGCAAGAGAGATCTCAGGGAATTTTTATTACCATTATCATTTTCCATCAATGACAATTGCCATTGCCTTTTAAAGATGTTTTAGAAATTTTAATCCAATGGCAAAAGAAATAATTATTTTCTTAAATTTAATTAATTTACCAAACTCCTCATGGTTCGTTGGATTCAATCCTGTATCTGTGATCTTTCTGGGTCCATTGCACTCATGGGATTCCACTTCATCTCTTCCAACCCATAAAAATCTCATCAAAATGGAAATAAAATGCAATTTTGAACTTTCTAATGAAGGCACACGCCTTGACTTCCTAGTGCTCTGGAATTAATAGCCTCTCTTCTCCGCCCTCTTAGTTGAGAACACTTTAGTTCTTTGACAAAGGAAGGGAAAAGACATTGGATCCACGACTGACCCTTGTCTCCTTGGTCCTTTCAGCAGGAGCAGCATCAGGGGAGACCCTGGGGTAGAAGGTGTGCAGTCCACTCCAAAGCATCCCAGCTGCAGCTGCATTGGGATGAGATGCCCCATTGAAGTTTTGTTTTGTTTTGCTTTTTATTTTTCTTTAACAAAATAAAGGAAAGGATGCCTCAGTCCCAAGTAAGAAAGTCTGTAAAACCAGTTTTGAGCCCACATGGAGGGCCTTCCATGACAGCCCAGCTGGGTGAACTTGACCACAACTGCAGTGTGTTACGTTCAGCTCCGTTTACCAGATATGAAAATGAAGGATGTAAATACAGATGTAGCAGGAGGCAGAGATGGTTGGTTCCAGCACAACAAGTTCACTGGCAAGGAAGACAAGCTGCAAATGCTGAGCGTCCACTCTAGGGTAGGCCTGGTACAGAAGGCTGTCAAGCCTAAGAGGAGAGGTTCCGTTTCCCACTTCGGTCCTTGGAAAATCTACAAAGGGCAGATGTGGGGTGATAATGGGGAGGCTGTGGGCTGGGGAGAAAGGGGCCCAACATTCTGCGGTAAAGCAGTCTGTCACTTTCTGACAAGGTGGTCTTGGAAGCTACCAAAGTGGGAAATAGGCCTTCTCTATATAAAAATACACGTACAAAAAAAAAAAAAAAAAACTGGTATTTTTCCAAACCAAAATTCTCCTTGATCTGGGTACCTCCAACACATCCAAACTTCTGGCCAAGAAACAGAAAGGTTGGCAGATGCTCAAATCTGATGGGATTGTAGTCTTTCCAGACTATGCTTTCCAGCAGAATCTCTGGTAATGGCCCTTCAGTCACCTCTGACCCAGCTGCCTCCTCACCTTTTCGTGGACACTTGGGGCTCTTAGGCCCTACCCTGGTCCCCAGATGTCAAGAGAGGAAATAAGCACCTTCTGGCTGATCCCCATCCACCATCCCCACTGGTCATCTTTAAAGCTGTCCACAAATATTCCAATTCCCCATGCCATCTGGGAGCATGGCAGTGCCACACCCCCTGCCTCTTACAGCTCCAAACTTGCTCTTAACAATAGAACATGAATTATAATTGTGCATGTCTCTTCTGGGCAGAATTATTAAGAGGTGGTAAGAGTTTCGCCACACGGCTTCCATCTATCTTAGGGATGCAGGAACGTGTGTCAGGAGGGAGTGTCCACCAGCCCAGGTCCCTCAGGACTGGGATGAGGAAATAGCCCTGCCATCCGGCCTGGAAAGGAGAAGAGTCTGTAGGAAGCCACTCGGACACAGGAGGCATTTGTTAGCGCAGCATGACCAGACAAACACATACACCCTCTTTCAGTTTGTCAAAGCTGTCAGAATGCAATATACCAGAAATGGAATGGCTTTTTAAAAGGCAAATGTATTAAGTTGCAAGTTTACAGTTCTAAAGCCATGAAAATGTGCAAATTAAGGCATCCAGAGAAAGATACTTAGATTCAAAAAAATGCCAATGAGTCCAAAACACCTCTGTCAGCTGGAAAGGCATGTGGCAATGTCTGCTAGCTTTCTCTCCTGACTTCTCGTTTCAAAAAGAGTTCCCAGGGTTGGTCTCCTTCTGCATCTCCAAAGATCTCTGGCAGTGTGGCTCTCTCAGGTCTAGAGCTTTCTCCAGAATGGTTCCCTCTTAAAGGGCTCCAGTAAGCAATACCACCTTGAATGGGTGGCGACACATCTCCATGGAAACCATCTAATCAAAAGTTACCACCCACAACTGGGTGGGTCACATCTTTACGGAAACAATCACAAAGATTCTACCCAGCAATATAGAATCAAGATTAAAGAACTTGGCTTTTCTAGGGGTACACAACAGACTTCAAACGGGCACACACACACACACACACTCCTACTATCTACCACAGACACGTGCCTGCATGAACCACACACAGACATACACATAACCTACACTCTCCCCAACACATAAACATATTCCTAATATCACACACACATCCTACAATCTCCCACACATGCACACACACAGACATATGCTTTTACAATCTCCCACACAGACATGCTCCTACAAGAACCACATATATGCATGCACATATTCTACACTCTCCCCTGTACATACACACACTCCTGCACACATATATTCATACAGAATGCAACAACCCACACATACACACACAGAGTCTTACAATCGTCAATATGCACCCACACAAAGTTCTGCAGGAACCATACATACACTCTTGTACTCTTTACAACCCCACACACATATATGCATGTAAGCCACAGTTTCCCTCACATACACATACACACTCCTACAAGAAGCACACACTGTGCATGCATACTGCTAAAACCTTACACATATACACAAAAATGCTACAATCTCACCAAACACAAATTACCACAACTTACATACACACTCTTACAATCATCCCATGTGTACGCACACACAAACTCCTTCAACACCCATACACACTCCTACAATCTCCCATGCATACACATATGTACTCCTACAGGAAACACACACGTACAGACACATTCTGCTACAACCACTCACACATCACACACAGATTCTTACAATCTTCTATACTCATACACACAAAGTCCTACAAGAAATACACATACACAAACTCATACATTTACAAGCCCACATACATACACACGTAAACTACAATCTCCCACACATACACTACAACCACACACTTGCAGGCATACTCCTACCATTCCCCCATACCATGTACACACGTCTACTTCCTCATCCCTGGGAAGGAGCGTTTCTCTAGCATCATTGAATCCCTGGCTCTGGGCTGGGCCACATGGAACAGAAGTGAAGAAGGCATGGCCTGCCCTAATAAAGCACTAACATTAGGAGACAGATTTAAACCATGTAAACGTATTCCAACCCTTCCCATGGGGCTTGATTTTGTTTATTCAGAATCTTTTTTATTAAAGCTGCTTAAACTTCCTCATCCATGTTCAAATAGGCAGCTGTCACTCCACGCTCTGTGGGGCATTCACAGTCACCTCTCTCCTTACCTCCTAATCATTGTAAGGGCATGCTGGCAGTGCCCCCGTGTCACCGCAGTCCTGGAATGATGAGCTGTTTCTCTGTGGACACGCAGGAGCAGGGTCAGCCCACCAGGGAAAAAGAGCTGGGTGGAATCCAGAAGAAGGAGTCAGGGCCAGATGAAAAATGGGGCTGCAGCCACCAGGCAGGCTCTGCAGGTCCCCTAGGAAGGAGGGTGAGTGAGGCTGAAGGTGACAAGTGGGCCTGGAGGACAGTGCAATACGCAGCTGGCTCTGTTTTCTGCTCTGTCCTGAGTATGCCACTCTGAGTGGCACCTCCAGGCTCAGACCCTCGGGCCCGTCTACCTCTCCACTCCAAATGAGGACACTCAACTGGTTCTCATTCAAACCAGCTACATTCATTCCATCATTCAAGTGTCAAGTAAAGCCCGCATCTGCCACTTCCCAACTTTGTGGCTTTGGGAATTAATTTAATCTCTCTGAGCCTGAGCCTGTGGTTGCTCATTTTGATGTTGGGGTAATCTCCCTTTTATAGTTTTGAGGATTCATGACAATAACATACATAAATTACCCTATGCATCTCCTGGCACATAGGAGGCATTTGTTGAAATATTAATCCAGAGAACCACCTGCTCAGTGCCCCTCAAACATGCAGGGAGCTGAGATCACAGCAGGGAGGAAGGACTCCATCTCACCCTCCAGGGAACTGTCTAGACTCCTGACTGGATGAAGACGAGAGAAACAGGTAGACAGCTGACCAGGTTCTGGTTCCTTAGCTCAAAGTTATCCCAAAGGAAACCCAGGATGTCCAGCACTGGCTTCCATTGGCAGAGAGGGACACCCACAGCATAGCTTTGTCCTGACTCCAATTACCGCATGTGTCGTGCAAGCCTCTCCATATTCTGTGTTCTGGAACGTGTAAAAGCTTGGAAAATAGCAGTCTGCTTGCTCAGAAATCACTGGAATTGAGAGAAGAGCCACAGCAACTGGCTTTTAGTGGGAACTCATCACGTGCTAAGAGTTTTTCTCTATAAAATGTCATTGGTCCTTAATTGGAAACTCCTAGATGAATGAATGCTGTCATTTCCATGTTTACAGATAAGGAAACTGAGGTCCACAGAGATCAAGGTCACCCATTGCAGAGGCAGGTTATGAGCCAGTAGGTCTGGCCAGCAGCCCCCATCGAGGAGTCAGGAGCTAGAACTTGCTAGCCCGCACTCCTCCCAGGAGCCCACCTCCTGCCCCACCCTCCCTCAGACCCTGCGATGCTGCTGTAACCACACTGAAAGATTGTCACTGTGCAGCTGCCCCAGGGAGGGGCCTGCCCAGCCTTTGTTCCTGGACACCCTTTTCCCACCTGGACCTCCTGGCAAACACCTACTCCTGGTTAGCTGTCTGCCGTATATGGCCACCCCCATCAAAACCACGTTCCCCTATCCTCTCCACACCAAACCCTTGGCCTGAAAGCTTCTATCACTGCCCCAGCCACCTGAGGTGCTTCTGTTTCTCTTCATGGCCTCCATCTCTGCTGGGCTCCAGAAACTTCCAAGGAAGGGATACCTCGAGGCTGAGCTCAGATAGTGATGCATAGAATGAATTTGGATGTCTCCTGGCTGAATGAATCACAGCAATAAAAATAATCCTCACATTTTATTAAGTTCTTGTTATATGCCAGATTCCATTCTATGTTGCATGAATTAATTCAATTAATTCTATAAACAAACTGATAAAATAAGTGCACTACTACATCATCATCCCTGTTTTACAGTCAAGAAAGCTGCAGCCCAAAGGGGTCTGTAATTTGCTCAGGACCACACAGTGAGTAAACGGAAGCACCTGACTCTGCCCTTGGGCCCTCTGGATGCTGCAGGCTCAGGGATGTAACAGGCAGGAGAGTGAGTGAGGGGGTGGATGGATGGATGAATGAATGAATGAATGAAAGCCATGGCAGAGCTCTTACTGTGTCCCCTTCTGCCCTTGGCCAACCCTTGGCCCCAGAGTTGGAGATCTCCCTTACCAGGCCTTTCCACATCAACTCAGTAGAGCCATGGGAGGGGTTTGCCATGCCCCCCAGTGACCCTCCCAAGCACAAATACTTCCCAGTAATTCCCACGAATTGGAAATCATTAAATGAACTTAAATATAGTTCTAACCTGCCATAGGTCACTAAATTAGCTTCATGCTTCTTAACCAGGTGACTGAGATACTGGGGGGAAAATGCCCTTTCCTGACTCCCCTCTACAGCCCTGCCATGCCTCAAATCTCCCTACTGGAGTCACGAGCCATCATTGAGCTCAATAGAGGCTGGGTGACTTCTACTGGATCCTCCACCACAAACCACACCTCAGTAGAATGGCCTGGGGCTTGGAGGACTAGTCAGGATGAGAATGGAGCCTTGTTCTGCTCATCACTAAATCCCTCTGAGCTTTGGGGACAGTCACCCTTGCCTGAGCTGGGACATCCCCTTCTTTCTTCTAATCAGTCAGGAGCACTCCCACCATGAGCACTCACCTTGAGGCAGAGAGCATTACAGTTCTCCCTTTCTTGAGTCAAAGAAGTTCCTGCGCACAGGGCTTAGCACCTCTGAGCCAAGGTTCATGCTGGCCCTGGGGCTACAGAAAGTGACCACATACACAACCACCCCAGCCCAGATCTCAAGGGGATGCTGGCTTTTTGGAGAGACAGACACCAAACAAGGTTAAGTGACAATGAGTCAAGTGTCAGGATGGGGACCTGTATTCCCCCCTGCCTGGGATGAAGGGGAAGTCTCAGGGAGCCCCCTTGAAGAATGTGATGGTGGAGTGGGTTTTTGAAGGATGAATAGGAGTTTACCAGGAAACTGAATGAGAGAAATTCAAGCAGAAGAAACAGCATGTGCAAATGCATGAAAAATCCTTGGACATTCATCCAAAAACCATTTGCTAAGTCCAGAGGTTGACAGGAGGAGGCAGGGTAAAGTAGTGAGGCAAGTTAGGAAAGGCCTTGAGGGTCCTGAAGCTCATCGAACCCATAGAATTGTGGCCCTCTATCCCAAAGGAACAGCTGTCACCACAGCAAGTCACCTTCAGTCTTGCAGACTTCAGCAACAGAAAGCTGCATGGTAATCCCAGCTAGTGAGAAGACGGCAATTGTTCCTTCCAATGGGAAAGGCTGGTGGATGTGGGTCTGACCAGGAGATGTTGGGGGCCAAGCCCATCACAGCTTCTGTCGCTCCATTGGCTTCTCTCAGTTTCACAACACCCCATTTCAGAAGAAGGGACCGAAGGTCAGAGAGGCCGAGTCTCGCACCCAGGCACCCACAGTGGCTTTATCTCCCTTCTTGCCCTCCAGCCATATTCACACACACCTCAGGAAGCCCTCTGATCACATCCCTGCCAGGCCCAGCCCAGTCCCATCCAGCCTCCCTGCCAAGCCTGTGGTTCTGGGTTTCCCCTGAGCCTTAGTTTCCTCACCTGGGACCTGGAAACAAAAGCCCCAGCTCCCAGAATCACAGGAAGCCAGGTGCTAGGAGTAGCCCCCAAATGATGGCCCCCCCCCTCAGGCAAAGGCTGGTCCCCAGCCATGGCTGCTCAGACTTCCCAAGAAAGTGGGCACCTGTCAGAGGTCAGGGTGGGAGCTCATCAATTCTCCCTGCCACACCAATGCCAAGGGCACTGGCTTTGGGTCCTCCCTTGAACTTGGTCACTTTTAGATCAGGCCGTGGGACTCATGTGCCTCGGTAAACCCACGGCCCACAAGCCAAGGGCCAAATGCCCAGGCCAGGTTCCACCACTCTCACTGACCCTCCCAATTCCCCATCTGTGATGGTTGGGTTCAGGTGTCAACTTGGCCTGGTGATGGTGCCCAGTTGTCTGCTTGGGCTAGCACTGGTCTAATTGTTACTGAAAGGACATTTCATGGCAGGTTAATAAACCAGAAGTCTGGTCTATTAAATCATCAGTCAGTTCACTGCATCTGTGACTGATGACATCTACAATCAACTAAGGGAGAGTCTTCTGCAACACAAGAATCCAATCAGTTGGATTTAATCCAATAAGTTGAAAACTTCTTTAAGGGAGAAGAACTTTCACTTCTTCTTCAGCCAACCAGCCTTTCCTGGAGAGTTCATCTGTGACCTTCATCAGAGTTGCCAGCTCATGGCCTGCCCTACAGAATTTGAAATCATGCATCCCCACAGTTGCATGAGAAACTTCTGTAAAATCTATTTATAGATATCTCCTATTGGTTCTGTTTCTTGAGAGAGACCTGACTAATACACCGTCCCTCTCTCAGGGCTGCCAGGCCCATCTCCCGGACCCTCTCCTGCCCACTCCCAGATCCTTGTTTGGTTCTCTCCCTACGTCGCCCCCAGCTCTGACCTCCACCCCCTGCTCTGCCTCAATTCAGGCTCACTTCCTCTTGCCAGGTCCATGGAATGCAAATCTCCTGCCGACCACAAGTGAACGCTAACGGTGCCTGACCCTCCCCACCTAGGATGTCACACAAGGACTCTGGGGTCTGCCCACGCCTCGGCCCTGCTCTAACCTTTGGGTGACGCTGCTGCTGACAGCAGACTGTGTCTGAATCACATGTCTGGTGCCTGTTGGCTGGTCCAGGCTTGCCTCCCCACTCCCCCTCCTCACCCCAAAGCCCCACACTGACCCTTTTGGGCAGGTCCCTGTTCATGCCATCCTCTTCTCCTCACCACATGGGCCGCCCCTCTTGGTGAAGGCCTATCTCTGCTCTCTTGTCCTTCCTTGCCTGATGTGTTCAGAGGTGGGTACCAGCTCCTGGGGGCAAAGGGCAAAGGGTGTGGCTGCAGATGCTCAGGGTCTGGTTGGTATTTGTGCCTGAATCCCTTCATCTGGCCCTTGGCTTCTATTCTCTCAGGGCCCGGTGGTCCTCAGACCCCTAGGAGAGGCTCCCCTCAGGCTTACAGCCCCCGGCAGCCACCCCAGACCTCTGATGTGTGCTGTCCCTCTTCTATTCCCTGGGCCTCTTTCCTCTCCTGCCCGACAGGAGAGGATCCCAGGACACTGAGCCAAATCTCAGTCTGCCTTCTCCCTGGACAGCTCAGAAGCAATGCAAAGTTGCAGGCAGAACCGTTCCCATGAGAACAGGAAGACAGGCCAGCCTTAGCTGCATAGCCAGGCACTAGCGGAGAGATCCATGCCCTGGGCTAAGTGGGGGGGGGGGGGGGGCTTGCGGGCAGGAGACCATGTGTGTGCACGCATACATGTATGGTATATATGCACATGTGCATGTGGTATGTGGTATGTGGTATGTATGCAGTATGGTTTTGAGAAACATAGAAGGCCTTTTGTATCAAGTTTTTTAATTTGATTTTTGCTTGGGGCATATTAAAATATTCCTAAGGTTTTCTTTTAGTTGAATAGACCCTATTTCAGATTATTTTTGGACCTAGGTATGGTCCTATAGTTCTTTTTAACCCTTTCTGATTTTTTAGAGGACTCTTGGAAACTAAACTCTTCCTTGATATGTATTGCTTTTTCTTTAGTAATTTGTTATCACTGGAACCAAAAGGAAAAATGACATCTTTTTGCATTGGCTGTATTTGAATGTCATAAATTAAAAACACTTTGTTCAAAAGTGCATGTGTGTGTTGTATGTGTATGTGTGATGTATGTGTGTGCAGGTGTGAGTGGTGTGTACATGTGTCTACATGTGTGCATGTGTGGTATTTGGTTTATACATGTGTGAGCATGTGTGCCAATGTGCTATTGCATGCATGTGCATTTGCATGTGTGGCATACATGTGTGTTGCACATAGTATCCATATGTGTGCATGTACATGCATGTGGCATGCATGTGCATGTTTTCTTGAGCTATATCAGAGTGGCTGTTAGGTAAGCAATAATTTCTTCTCATCACTCCTTCCTGGAAACCAGTAAATTGAAACTGGGACAGTGGGGAAGAAGGGAAGAGGGTGGCTTCTACCTGTGAAGAGCAAGCAGAGCAGAGCTTCTTTTCTTGGAGCCACCATTTCTTGGCTGTTCTCCCTCAGGCAAGTCACTTAGCCTCTCTGAGTCATCAGTAAAATGGTGATAAGAAGCTGGACCTTGCAGAGTCATGCTAAAGGTTAAACAAGTTGCTGGCTTGGAGAGCCTGGGCCCCACCCTGAACCCAGCACTTGCTGGGAAAGGGGAAGTTAAACACTTGGGAGGGAGAAGGAAGAAATGTTACTTAAGGGAAAAACTCCACTCCAGAGGGTGGGAGCCTGGCCCAGTTCAGCTCAATGCTGGGAAATTGTAAATGAAGTGTTATTATGTAAAGCACTTAAGTGATTTCAGCATAATTACGACAGATGGCTGTAACAATCCTGCAGGGCCCGATTCTGAGACACATTACCAGACATTTACAGGAAGTTTGTGTGCTATTTGCTTCAGTGAACACTCAAGCCCATTAAAATAAATGCATGAAAGAACGGGTTCCTAGGCCAGCTTTGCTGAACCAAAGCTGGTAGAGGGACCCTTAAAAGGGCTCTGCAGAACAACTATGCCCTGAGAAAATCACCCCAGCACCCCATATCTCTACAGCCCTTTTTAAGTCTCCTTATTGGGCATGGTACTTCAGTCACTGACACTGACCCTTTGTCAGCTTGAATTGTCCTATCACCCTGGGAAGAGAGCAGAGCTTACAAAAGAGGAAACTGAGATCCCAAGAGGTCTCAAAACCTCACCAAAGACAACAAAGTCAGATGCCAGGCCCTAAGTGTAACCAGATTCCAGTTCCCCACCACTGCAAAGGTCTCTTCTAGAGCAGCTTCTTGATTACCTGGCAGCAAGGAGCTCATTCTCCTCCATTTCACTGTAATAATATTAATAGCGCTAACAGCTGACATTAATGCAGTACTTGGTAGCCTGCTTAGCGCCTTATGTAAATTATTTCAAATAATTCCCACTACACTCCTAGGAGATCAGTATTACGCCTAGAGTATAAACAATTTGCCCAAGGCCAGCTGACTGATTAGAGATTGCGCTGCCTCAATCCCACCCTTTCTGAGGCTGTCTGACTTGGAACCCACCCTCCTAACCCTGTTCTCCTGCCACACAGAACATGAGCTCCTTATAAGGATCTGAATGAGCTCAAACCTACCAGCAGGGTACCATGCTCCCCAAGGCTGCAGGACTGCCCCCTGCAGCAGGGTTCCCTACTCTGTGCACCTTAGGGCCTCCCACCCCACCCCAGAGCCAGGCCAAGGGAGATAGGCAATTTCCCCTCTTCCCCAATAGCTAGGCTCACAGATCTCCCACACCTTCTTGAGCATCCTCATTGGGCCTCAGTTTCCTCAGGGCTGGAGAAGGTGGGCCGGTTGCTACTCTGAATCCCACACAGTGCCCCAAACCTCAAGGCCTTCCCTTCCCCAGAGGTTGGTAACCCCGGCCTGACTCTTCCTTTATCAACTGGGCAAGCTTGAACAAGCCACTCTGGTCTCCCTAAGCCTCGGTTTCCCCAGCGTTAAAATGGAAAATGCCATCACACTGGGAAGACCCAGGACAACATTTACAAAGGAAAAAACAAAGGAAGGTTCAGTCCCCCTGGGTCTCCTGGCTGCAGAAAGGCTCTCCAACCTCAGTCAGGTCTGGAAGGTCAAGCCCCAAGCTCCCTGGACTCTACCCAGCCCATGGGGAAGGAGGCCTGGAGGGGCAAGCTGCTGTGACAACCCATGCCCCCTCCCTCCAGGCCTCGCATGACCCATAGACACTCAATGCATCCAAAGTGCCTTGTTCTTGTCCCATCCATAACCCACTTGTACCTGAGGGGTATATCGAGCCCCAATCCAGCTGGTCTGCACCCCATCCCACTCTCAGACCAGACACAGCCACCATCCTTGTGGGGCACTGAGTGCCTTGTGGGGGCTTAAATACTTTCCCAGTTCTCCTGGAGGGATTGTCCTGGGTCAGTGGACATTGCGAGCAGCAACGTCTCATGACCATGCACACGTCCAACCTGCTCTCTCAAGTCCCTGCTGAGTGGACCTGGGCAGGTCACTCAATTTCTCTGAGCCCTGGTTTTAGCACACAGGAGTTTGCCTGGATCAATGAGCCCAGTGGATGAGGCCTCCTCCGGCCCCTTCTTTTCCTAACTCAGTTGCCCTCCTACTGAGCTTCAGAGTTCTGAAGGGAGGACAACCTGGGAGGGGACAATGAAACATCACTGCTACTCCCAAATGTTTCTACCCTGGATTTTCTGAGGACAGGAACCCCTCCTCTAGGCCAGAGGTTTATAAGGATACAAAGCCTTTTTTTAAAAGTGTAAACTCCTATAAACGGCTTTTGATAATAAAGATTAGGAAGCAGGAAAAATAAAATGATTCGGCCAGAGGACAGATCTTAGCATCAGCGGTTTAATGGCTGTTTCCCACAATCTGCTCACAGCCGTGGTTGATGACCCTGTGCAGGTCATGCCCCATCAGTGAGCTCGACGCGCTCATGCCTTCCATCCTGCATGCAAATTTTCATGCTAGCCACCAGACATGCCGCTTCTCCCCTGTGCATGCTGTCTTCAGTGCAATTGCACCTTCCAGCCACCTTAGGTAGTGACATCTTTGAGGTTGGGAGAGACCATATAGGAAAATGGGGACAAAGACTTGAGTCAGACATGAGCCCTTTCCTGAGTCGCTGTTCCTTGCATGGTCAACAACATCCAAGAAAGGCTACTCTATCCATCAGGTTTTTTAAGGACCTAGATGAACAGCCACCCCACCCCATCCCCATCAACTCATGATGAGTAATATAAAGGAAAATAAAGCACTCATTTTTTAAGCCACTGAGATTTGGAGATGTTTGTTACCTTGCCTAACCTTGTCTACCTAACTGACACAAATATTGTAAAGATTAAATATGATCATATGGCTAAAGCACCTGGCACAGAGCAGGTTTTCAAAAGTTCCCTTAATGCTTACAGTTTCACAGCAAGGAAGTCCAGTACCACAACAGAAAGGATACACACACACAAACACACACACACACACAGGCAATATTGAAATGTAAGTGATAACTTTGTTTCCCCAAAAAGCAGCTCTGGCTAGGAAATTGGTGAAAGTATGAAGGCTGCAGGAGCAGAATCTGAGGGAGGAGATGGAGGCAGCAGAGGAAGCCCATTGAGCTGAGAACAGAGAGACCCCAGCTAGAGTCACCTTGTTTATTGCTTTGCTAAGAACTCTGCTGAATCCCAGAAGGTGGTAGAGGACAGTAAGGTGGGGAGTGGAGAGAGTGGATCTGCAAACATGGAAGCAAGGGGGTAGGAGCTGGCAAGCAGCCCAAGTCTGAGCCCAAATCCCACCTCCTAGACAAGAAAGCAGGACGCCCAAGGAAGATGCCTTCTGGGCCGCAGAATGGGGCTCCCTTACCACCACCCCACAACTGCCCAGTGATAGGCTGCAGAACCAATGATCCAACTCCAGCTACAATACTGACGCTTACTGCTGGACACTGCATGTGCTTCACACTCTTTACTGTTCACATTTTCACTTCCTAACAAGCCCCAAGATAGAATACCCTCTTCACAGAGATGTTACTTGACTTTTTTTAATCTCTGTAGAACTCCTGGCATGGCCCTTGCCTGGAAGCAGATACACAATAAATGATGCTTTATACATGAGGGAAAGTACCTGCTACATGTCCCCACTAAGGAGGTTTGGAAGGGTCAACTTTGGGGAAGTCTCACCCAGCTTCTCACCCAGCATGGTACAGCTCCCTGCAGGAGAATCTACCACTCAGGATTCTACTCTGTCTGAGCCTCTCCCTGGGCACCAGAGGTGATTCTGCCTGCACAGAAGGCCCACCTTTCCTGGCTTCCAATGCTAAATAGATTGCTTTTACTCTGGTCCCAGAGTAATTGACTTCCAATGTGTTGTTGGCATGGATGCCTAAAGGGCTGTTTTGCAGATGCAAATGTCAATAGCAGTCAGTTCCAATTTTCTGTGTTGGCTAGCCATTAGGTAAACAACACAACGAGGGTGTGCATGCACATGTGTGGGAATGTGTATGAGCATAAACATGTGTGCATGTATGAGTGTGTATAAGTCAGTGTATGAGTGTATATGTATGTATGTGTGTGAAATTATATGGGAGTGTGCAAATGAATGAGTGCAAGTGTGTATATGTATGTGTGAGTAGTGTGTATGTGCATATCAGTGTGTGTGTGTATATGTGTGTGTTGTGTGCTTGTATAAGTGTGAGTTGTGAATATAAATGCATGCATGCAGATGTCTGTATATATGAATGTGTGTATAAGTGAGTGTGTTACATGAGTGTACATATAAATTAATGTGTGGGTATGTATCTGTGTGAATGAGTCTAAGTGTGTATATGAGCGGGTAAGTATTCATATGCGTATGAGGGTGTGAGTGTGTATGAATGTGAATGTGGGTTGTATGATTGTGAGCATTGTATATGCATCAATATGTGAGTTGTGTTTATGAGTGTGTGTGCCTGCCCTTGTGTGTGGGAGTGTATGGGAGTGTGAGTTGGTGTGCCCATAGAAGAAGCCGCATCACGGTGCAGCTCCCTGCAGGAGGAAGTCCAAGTGCTCCTGTTAGGGTCCCTTGTACTTCCTTATTCTGCTAAGGGGTCACCAAAGGGGCTCCAGAAGAGCCTGGCCAGACGCACAGCATGCCCTGCCTTACAGTTGAGTTCATCCCCAGGGCCCCAGGAACACTGGGCTCTGGAAGACTGGGCTTGTAGATGAGCTTTGTAACTCTGAACACAGTGCTTGGCACACCATAAGGTCAGGCTGCAAAATACTTAACCACCATTACTGAGAAATCAGGTCCAGGACCTTCCAAAGAAAAGGTAGAGGATTTTAGTGCCTCCGCCCAGCTAAGCATTTGACCTGCATCTGTACATTATTCCCATGAGATGGCACTTTAATACCCCCTTTTTCTCAATCTCATCCATTCCTGTGGGTGTGAACCCACTGGAAATAGGATCTCTTGAAAAGACTACTTCAGTTAAGATGTGGCCTACATCAATCAGGATGGGTCTTAAACCTATCACTGGAGGCCACAGAGAGAAAAGCCCTGGGGAGTAGCCAGAAGCTGGATGTCAAGGGAACCTGGAAGAGAGGGGAGAAGACGCTACCATGTGCATCATCATATGCTGGAAAACCAAAGAGCCCCAAAGATTGCCAGACAAAGATCCAACCCCAGAAGGAAGCAAGCCTTCTGGCCTCTGAAACCCTAAGCCAATAAATTCCTGTTGTTAAGCCAGTAATGTTGTATGGTATTTGTTTTAGCAGTTAAAGAAACTAATACATCCATTTTATAGATGAGGTTTAGAAACATGAAGAAACTGGCCCAGGATCACACAGAAAGGAAATACCAGAGTGAGATTTCAAACCAGGTCTAGCTCAACAAAGAAAGTATGCACATTTATTCCCTAGCCTTCTCATTTCTGTAGAGCAGAGAACCCTGTTCACAAGGAGGGAGTATCATAGTAAACTCTATCGGTCTGTGCTTTCCATCTCCCTTCATCTCAGACAGTGGCGATGGGTTGCATTGGTCAAAGCATCCAATCATCTGGGGACCTGTGGTCCTCTGTATGGATGGCTGGGCCTGCCAAATCACAGCTCAGTTGGAGACCCCAAACTCCTCTTTGCACCAGTCCCCAGGAACACGCGCCATGTTTGTTTCATGCCCTGACGTAACCACCCAACCCTACTTGACCAGGAGCCATCATCCATGAGTGAAGGCAAGTCCTTTCCTCATGTGATGGACAAGTCTTGTGTTGGGATCTCACACCGAATCCCACATGGAAATGCCCATGGTGAGAAATGGTTTTTCTCCATTTCAAGATGGAAAGTAGACTCTCCATCTTGAAGAGGAAATAGCCAGTCCACATTGCAAAAGGGTACATAAGGTAGAAGAAACTGCTGAAGCCTTCTTTGGAAAAATACAACCTGCCACACCTTAGAAGGGAAGAGCTGTGACTAGTAAGATTCAGGCACTGGCCCCTCTAAACCCATGGTGGTGCTCCTCACTGCTGCAGGAAACTGCCCCACAACCACCACTCCCAAAGTGCTTTTGCCAAACCCTGCCTGTCCAGATGGAGGGGCTGGAACCCTCTGAGAAGTATGTGTTGGAAAGCCTGAGCCTCATTCTTCCCAGACAGTATGAGCACACACTAGTAAAGAAGGATGTCAGCAAGTTTTTCAGGGAGGCTCCTTTGTTCTTCAAAGACACTCAATGTCTCCTGGCATTGATCTCTGCCCCTGACATCAGGTGGTAGCAGCCTTGGCAGCCTTGGCAGCCACCTCATCAGAAAGAAGACAGGATGCACCATTCCCCAGTGAATGTGCACAAGTGTATGTGTGTAAGTGGCTGAGTGTGTATGAGTGTGTATAAGTAAATGTGTGCACGCATGTGTCAGTGTGTGAATGTATGTGTGTGCATGTGTATGAGTGTTTGTGAGTGACTTTATGAGTGCATTTGAGAGCATGTATGAGCCCATGTAGGTAAATGTAAGTGTGTATGAGTATGAGTATTTGAGAATGTGTATTCATGTGCACAAGTGTGTGTGTATAAGCAAGTATGTATGCATGTTAAGTGTGTGGATTGTGACCATATATGTGTTTTTGGGTGTGCAGAAGGTATGTGTATGGGTGTGTGTGCACATGCTTGTTAGTGTGTTATGTATAAATGTGAGTGAGTGTGTGTGAGTTCTCTGCCCTGAGGGAATCCCACACTAACAACCCAGAATATCCCACAGGAGGGTGGAGACATTCCCTGCCAGGGTACTTCTACCTATACTCTTACTTCTCCAGGGAATACAAGTACCCCACTTGGGAGCTGGAGCCTCATGTCATCAAGACAGCCCTTGACTGGCATAAATGCAGCCCCTGCCTCTTCCTGTCATATTTACCTTACCAATCAGACCTGTTTTCAAGACTTCTGGGAAGGTTCATTTTTAAGCATGGGAAGTCAAGGAGCTTCAGAAGAGGAGTGTTCTGTAAGGAGCCAAGAGGGAGAGGGAAGAAGTCTGCTTGGAGGACCACAGCCCCTCTATCAAAACAGGGGAAGTGATAAGAGCAAAGAGCAGAACCTCAGAGACCTCTGGGCCTGGGCCTGAGTTAGAGAGGCTATTTCCCTCCTCTCCAGGCTAGTACTGGGGGTCCAGGGCAACATAACAGCGGTCAGGAGAGCCTAGGCTCTCAGCAGAGAAGCAGAACTCTGCAGAGTTCCCTTCCACAAAGGGAAGAGGAGCAGCCAATCTGGTGGGTGAGCTCACCTCTGGGGGGAGGGCGGTGTCCCAGCTCAGCTGCCTGAGCTGTGTCCAAGATCACAGGGGGTTCATCCACCTAGGACTGCCCAGCTAACAGCTGTCAGGGAGCCAAGGGCAGTGAGACTTCACAAAAAGAGACAAACCAAGGAAACGTTATTATGATTGCCACCCTATTTTTAGAAGCAGGTGGTGAGGTCTAGGAAAAACAAAGTGCACCCCGAAATTTTAATGGTAGTTTCAAGAAACAACAGAAAGCCCATTACAAGTCAGTACTCACTAATCCCCTAATGAAAACCACATGCTTGGGCTGTCTCAGGTCCAGAGGATGTGGAAATTGCTGTGGGGGAAAGACCTGAGAGTGTTTGTGGAGGGTGAGTGGTTGGAGGGTAGAGAGGAGGGCACTGGGCTAAAGGGCACAGCCCCATTTGAGTCTCGTCAGATTCCACCCCTCCAGGAGGAGGAGACAGATGGCAGTGAGTGTTGTTCGGGGCCACACCCAGCTCCAGATCTGTATGATTCTCGGAGCAGTAAGGAAATTTCTGGGAGGGATTTTCCACCAAGACGCTAGGTCACAAGCTCCTCAACTCACAGACCCTCAGGCCAAGGCTGACCCCCTGTCCCCTGCTATGGAGATAACGCCTCTGTCCAGCAGCACAGGTAGAGGGGGAGTTTCCTGCAGACCTTGACCTTTCCCTCAAACACCCCATGACTTCAACCTTTCCCAGAGGTAGTGTTTCACTTTAAATTCCTCCCAATTCCAGTCAAAACTCTCTTTGGATGGTCATTAAAATTACATGAGTGGCTCCATGCAGTTTTAATGTTCTCTACCAACAAATTCTGCAGGAGAAATCCCCCTAGGGGTCCCCATTGATCATTCAAAGTAGATACAACAAAGCATTTCAAGACACAAGTTTTAACCAGAAAGAAAATGAAATGAATATTTCATTTATGATGGGTCATCCAGTGAGGATTTTTTTTGTAATTTTTTATTAAAAATTCAAACAACTGAATCCAACCACTTGTAAAGGCATTGACCAAGCAGGTCCCAATCCTTGGATTTATCAAACATCCTGTCAACCAAGGTCCCTTGTAACAAATGTCCAGGACTTGCAGGCCAGTGACCTCTAAGTCAGTCTTGTCAAGCTAGTGAGTTAAGGCAGCCGTCAACTTTGCTAAGATGGGTGTCCTGGTATGGCTCCACTGGCCCTGGATCTCTCACCACCACTGCCCCAAGATCCCACACTTCAGTGCCTGCAAAGCAATAGCTTGTGCCTGGGACCTGGGACCTCCCAGAAGATCCCAGAAGACCCCTGTTCATACAAGAAGCATTACAAAGTCTGGGTCACGCCAAAATGTTAATGGGTAGTAAAGAGTTTAAGTGCTCTACCTTCAAGTATGTTAATTATTCTCCTACCAAGAGGCTTTTGGGAGGCACAATCCCCTAACTGAAATAGATGACTAGTGGTGTGGGGGAGTGCTTCTAGCACCAAGACAGCCCCAAAAGATAGATATTTGGGGTTTTAGAGGTATGACAGACAGACTTCTAAGGAAGGCCTCAAGATTGCTTGGACAGCCATACTCACCCTGTGAAATCCCCTCCCCCAAAGTATGAGCTGCAACATTGTGAATACAATGAATTTCACTCCTGTGATTAGGTTACCTGGTATAACAAAGGTGAGAGGATTTTGCAGGTGTCATTAAAGCCCCAAGTCAGTCTACTTTGAGTTAATGAAAAGGGAAATTATCCTGGGCCTAATTCAATTAGGTGAGCCCTTAAAAGGGACTGGAAAGGAAGATACTGAAAATATGAGAGCGGGACACACAGTAAGGAACTGAGAATGGTCCCTACTGCTGAGAGCAACTCCCAGCTCACAGGCAACAAGAGAATGGGGGCCTCAGTCCTACAACCACAAAGAACTGAATTCTGCAATGTTCTAGTTTGCTAGCTGCTGGAATGCAACACACCAGAGACGGATTGGCTTTTAATAAAAGGGGATTTATTTTGTTAGTTCTTCAGAGGAAAGGCAGCTAACTTTCCACTGAGGCTCTTTCTTACGTGGAAGGCACAGGATGGTCTCTGCTGGTCTTCTCTCCAGGCCCCTGGGTTCCAACAACTTTCCCCGGGATGACTTCTTTCTCCATCTCCAAAGGCCTGGGCTGAACTGCAAGTGCTGAGGTGAGGAATGCCGAGCTGCTTAGGCTGTACTACATTGCATTCTCTCATTTAAGCACCAGCCAATTAAGTCAAACGTCACTCATTGCAGCAGACACACCTCCTAGCCGACTGCAGATGTAATTAACAACAAATGAGGTTCACGTACCATTGGCTTATGTCCGCAGCAACCAGACTAGGTATGCTCACCTGGCCAAGTTGACAACTGAATCTAACTAACACACTTAACAACCGAGAACTCCAGGCTCCAACAGGAACACAGCTCAGCCAACACTTTATTTCAGCCTTGTGAGACCTGGAGCAGAGAACCCAGCTCAGCTATGCCTGAACTTCTGGCCTATAGACAACATAAGATAATAAAGGGTGTTATAAACCACTCAGTTCATGACAATGTGCTATTTCAGCAATAGAAAACTAATGCAAGGAGAGAGTCTGTACTAGAATGGGAAGTAGGGTGGTCTCACAGACAAACTTTGCAAACATGGAAGGCCATCTATTTGCAAAGTTTGTCTCTACCAAAGACAAGGAGGGATGGTTCAAGAAGAGAGCAATTAGAAGGTAGGGAAGATCTGGAATCAAATTCTAAGATGGAAATTTAAAGAAACACTTAGTCTGTAGAGAAGATGTTTGACCTCAGAAGGAGAACTTGATTCTTGTTTTCAAACATGGCCCTCCTATGGCACTGGACAGCCCAGATAGCTAGAAATACAAGTTGTGTAATATCTAGAAATGGAAAGAGTTGACATTATTTTGGCTCCTCACTTATACCCAAAAAAGGACAGCACACACAATTGAATTAAAAATAAAAGGGCAAATAAGAAGAGCTTAGAAAACAAATGGTGAAAGAGCTAGCAACAATAGGCAGTGGGTTGGATTGTGAAGTTTCCCCCAGCTCAAAGTCTCTGTGATTCTAGGTTTAAATGCAACTTCAAAGAATCAATACTATTTTAGCTCATATATGCTAAAGGTATGGATTGAATTGAAATGGTATTGGGCCTGAATTCTGTCCTTCTCACAAGTTTCCCAAACAAAAATCATCAACTGAGGAAAAGGTAGACTCTACTCCACTCTAGGGCTTTAGCCCCAAACTTCAGTGAAAAATTCTACCAAATTTCACGTCATCCCATAGAAAACTCCATAGAGCTAGGTTAGGGTTTCCCGAGCGCTTAAAGTCAAGGCCCTCAGAAGTGCTCTGATCAGTTCATCCCCAAAACCAAACCCAAAGTCTTAAATCTCACCACTCCCAGTTTGAGGAAAGACCATCCCTTCAAGGGACAAGCAGAAGAGAGTAAATGAGACCAAGAAAGCCAGAAAAGGAACTCAATGCCCCAGGGAGCTGACCTTGACCACCCATTCCTCCAGACCTTTCTTTGCCCAGGAAGAGCCAAACTACTGGATTGTTGTCCTCCTGGAGTTTTTCTTAACCCTTAATGTAAAAGTTCTCTTCATTGCTGAAGGCTTACATTCCCCATTTTCCCACTTCCATATTGCTTGCTTGATTCTCTCATCCCACTGGAGCACATCCTCCAATAACTTTCTCAGAAAAGGTAGAAGGAAAGTAAATACTAAACCTTGCCTGGCTAAGATATGTTATTCTTTCTTCATCCTTGATTCATGATTGACTGAGTATAGACTTCTAAATTGGAAAAAAATTGTTCTCAGGGTGTGAAGGCCATGCTTGATTGTCTTATAACTTCTAATATTGGTCTTGAAAAACCTGATGACATTGTGACCACCGATCCTTTATAACATGGTCAGTTGTTTCTCTAGGCTGCAGCGTGGCTTTCCTTACTCTGAGCACTGGGTGCCCTCTCAGTGGGCCCTTTCATCAGGTTTGTCATTTTTAGAACTAAATCATTCCCATGGGTTCTCTGTTCTCTCCTTCCACACAGACAGTGTGGAACAACTTCAGGGCTGAGGGCAAGAGTAGGGAGAGCATCTCAAGAAACCGGCTACCTTCATGGCCCCAAACCCTATCCAGAGCACCAGGGGAGGGAGCCCCCACTTTTCGCAGGGCCCTCATTTCCAAGAGCATCATCTTAGTAGACAGGAGCAGACGATGTGGGAAGACCATTCACTGACTCTGACTATAGTCATTCCTCAGAAGCTCTCCTTCTCATCTCAAAGCCCCATTGACTACTACAGGCCTGAATTTACCAACTCAACTGCTCTTTTTTCTAAAAAAACTTCCTGTATTAGTTTCTTAAGCTGAACAGAATGTAATATACCAGAAATGGAATAACTTTTTAAAAAGGAATTAATACATTATAAGTTTGCAGTTCTAATGCCGTGAAAGCGTCCAAATTAAGGCACCAAGAAAGAGGTTACCTTCAGTCAAGAAAGGCTAATGCATTTCGGGGTACCTCTGTCAGCTGGAAAGTCCCATGACTGGCATCTGCTGGACTCCAAGCATTTCCAAACATCCGTGTCTCTGTTCTTTGTCATCATCTGTGTCAGCTCTTCTCTGAGCACTCTCTAAAATGTTAACTCTTTTAAAGGACTCCAGTAAACTAATCAAGACCCACCTGGAATGCATGGAGTCACATCTCCATCTAATCAAAAGGTCACATCCACAACTGGGTGGGCCACATCTCCATGGAAATAATCTAATCACAGCTTTCCATGTACAATTTTGCAGGATTAAAAAAAATGACTGCCTCCACAAGATAGGATCAGGATTAAAATGTGGCTTTTCTAGCTTCAAATCAGCATACCTCCCTCTTCTTATAGAACTCCTCCCTATTTCTCCTTCCCACCTGATTTCTGTCATAAGTAGTTTCCTCACCTCCAGTTTCTCTCTTCTTTCTGGAACTTCTACTAGCTGGATGTTGCACCTCATCGGCTGATTCTTTAGCTTATTATCTGCTGTTTCCTATTTCTCATCTCTGTCTTTTTGTATTTCTCTCTGAGAAATTTCTGAAATTTTATCTCCCAACAGTTTAAAATTTCTGACATGGTGTTTTAATCTATGGGGATTCTTTCTTGTTCTCTGATTTTTTCTTTTGCATGAGCAGCTCCTTCTTGTCTTAGGAAAGCAATATTTTGTCTACTTGATGATAGTAGGTGCTGCAATTTGAAGCTGCTATGTACCCCAGAAAAGGCCACATTCTATTTTTCTTTTTCATGGGCAGGCTCTAGAAATCAAATCTGGGTCTCCAGCGTGGCAGGTGAGAATTCTGTCACTGAGCCACCGTCGCACCGCCCAAGGCCACATTCTTTTAATCCATTACTACAGGTGTAGAGCTGTTGTAGGTGGGGCATTTTGGTTAGGTTATTTCAATTGAGAAGAAATCCCCTTTCTAGAGTCCTTTATAAGAAGAAAAAGGACACAAAAAAACCCAGCAATGAAATTCAGAGAAACCCCAGAGAAGCTGAAAGAAAGTCACCAAAGCCAGAGCTGGAAGCAATGAAATGTGGTAGAGAAGGACCAGCAAATGCTGGCCATGTGCTTTCCCATGTGACAGAGGTGTCCTGGATATCAGTGACCTGTCTTCAGAGTCCAGGTATCATCTCTTGATAACTTAATTTGGACATTTTCATGGCCTAAGAACTGTATATTTTAAATTAGTAAATCCCCAATGTAAAAGCCAGCCTATTTCTGGTATATTGCATTCTGGCAGCTTTAGCAAACCAAAACAGTGAGGTTTTAAGTTTTCTTCTGCTTCCTACAGTATCTCTGTGTCCTTCTGTATTAGTTAGGGTTCTCTAGAGAAACAGAATCAACAGGGAACACTTGCAAATATAAAATTTATGAAAGTGTCTCACGTGACCGTAGGAACGCAGAGTCCAAAATCCACAGGGCAGGCTGTGAAGCCGATGACTCCAATGGATGGCCTGGATGAACTCCACAGGAGAGGCTCACCAGCCAAAGCAGGAATGGAACCTGTCTCCTCTGAGTCCTTCTTAAAAGGCTTCTCATGATTGCATTTAGCATCACTAATTGCAGAAGACACTCCCCTTTGGCTGATTACAAATGGAATCAGCTGTGGATGTAGCTGACGTGATCATGACCTAATCCTATGAAATGTCCTCATTGCAACAGACAGGCCAACGCTTGCCCAATCAGATGAACAGGTACCACAACGTGGCCAAGTTGACACCTGTCCCTAACCATGACAGTCCACCCCTTGTCAACTTGGCACCTATATATATATATATATATATATCACCTTAGACCATACTCAATCTCCAAATGAAAACAAATAAGCACACATTTTTTCTTTTACCTGACAATACTCACCCGTCCCGCATACAACTGGAAACACATTAAATCTCTCCAGAATAGGGTGCAAATCCTTGGGCAACATTCATTCTTATACTTGATATCTTACAACTTAAATAGTATAACACGAACAAAACAGCATTACAGTCCTCGTTTCTGTAACTGATCACATGGTCGAAGTTCATATTTATCACTACCTTCTTCCACTACCCATTCCATGTTCCCTTTCCCCTCAGCAAGCACTTCAGCTGGCCATGGTTCTTTGCCTGGTGGGGTGACCCAAACCTTCATTTCTGAAGTCTCAGAGCCATTAGTGGTCCTGCCTGGATTGTGTTGTTGCAGTTTTCCATTGATTTTAATCACAGGGCATGGTAGTACTAATAGACGCCCCAGGGGATCTCCTATATTCCAAGAAAACTCTTCTTTACCTCCATTATGTAGTTGCAGTCCTACTTCCTTCTAATAGTCAGGGTCAATTACCCCAGACAATAATGTAATCCCCTTCTTGGTGTGTTGATCCAGAGGCATAAGTAGCCCAAAGTGCCCAGGTGGCAATCTTAACTTCCAGTTCAGTGGTATCACTGTTGTTTCTCCTGGAGAAAGCACACCCCGTTTTGGAACTAAAACCTGTAGACCAGCAGAACTCAGGGTAGCAGGGACAGGAAGCAAAAATTTTCCTAGTGGATCACTAGGAGTAATAGTGAGTGGCACCACACCCATTTCCACCCCTTGGTTCCTGGACCCATGGATCCTGGCTATGGGAGAAACAGCACCATACAGCGGACACTGATTCAGAGCATACACAGCTTCCTGGAGAACATTACCCCAGCCTTTCAAGTTTTTGCCACCTAGTTGGCACCGTAATTGAGTTTTCAAAAGGCCATTCCACCGTTCTATCAATCCAGCTGCTTCTGGATGATGGGGAACATGGTAAGACCAGAGAATTCCATGAGCATGTGCCCATTCCCGCACTTCATTTGCTGTGAAGTGTGTTCCTTGATCCGAAGCAATGCTATGTGGAATACCATGACGATGGATAAGGCATTCTGTAAGCCCACAGATAGTAGTTTTGGCAGAAGCATTGTGTGCAGGGAAAGCAAACCCATATCCAGAGTATGTGTCTATTCCAGTTAGAACAAATCGCTGCCCCTTCCATGAAGGGAGTGGTCCAATGTAATCAACCTGCCACCATGTAGCTGGCTGGTCACCTCGGGGAATGGTGCCATATCGGGGGCTGAGTGTGGGTCTCTGCTGCTGGCAGATTGGGCACTCAGCAGTGGCTGTAGCCAGGTCAGCCTTGGTGAGTGGAAGTCCATGTTGCTGAGCCCATGCATAACCTCCATCCCTACCACCATGACCACTTTGTTCATGAGCCCATTGGGCAATAACAGGAGTTGCTGGGGAAAGAGGCTGACTGGTATCCATAGAACGGGTCATCTTATCCACTTGATTATTAAAATCTTCCTCTGCTGAAGTCACCCTCTGGTGTGCATTCACATGGGACACAAATATCTTCATGTTTTTAGCCCACTCAGAAAGGTCTATCCACATACTTCTTCCCCAGACCTCTTTGTCACCAATTTTCCAATTATGGTCTTTCCAAGTCCCTGACCATCCAGCCAAACCATTAGCAACAGCCCATGAGTCAGTATACAAACGCACCTCTGGCCAGTTTTCCTTCCAAGCAAAATAAACAACCAGGTGCACTGCTCGAAGTTCTGCCCACTGGGAGGATTTCCCCTCACCACTGTCCTTCAAAGACACCCCAGAAAGGGGTTGTAATGCTGCAGCTGTCCACTTTCGGGTGGTACCTGCATATCGTGCTGAACCATCTGTAAACCAGGCCCGAGTTTTCTCTTCCTCAGTCAATTCACTGTAAGGAACTCCCCAAGAGGCCATAGCTCTGGTCTGGGAAAGAGAAGGTAATGTGGCAGCAGGAGTGGAAACCATGGGCATTTGTGCCACTTCTTCATGTAACTTACTTGTGCCTTCAGGACCTGCTCTGGCTCTATCTCGTATATACCATTTCCACTTTACAATAGAGTGCTGCTGTGCATGCCCAACTTTATGGCTTGGTGGGTCAGACAACACCCAACTCATGATAGGCAACTCAGGTCTCATGGTAACTTGGTGGCCCATGGTTAAGCGTTCAGTCTCTACTAAGGCCCAGCAGCAGGCCAAAAGCTGTTTCTCAAAAGGAGAGTAGTTATCTGCAGCAGATGGTAAGGCTTTGCTCCAAAATTCTAAGGGTCTGCATTGTGATTCTCCTATAGGGGCCTGCCAAAGGCTCCAGACAGCATCTCTATTTGCCACTGACACTTCCAGCACCGTTGGATCTGCTGGATTATATGGCCCAAGTGGCAGAGCAGCTTGCACAGAGGCCTGGACCTGTTGCAGAGCCTCCTCTTGTTCAGGTCCCCACTCAAAAGTAGCATCTTTTCTGGTCACTCGATAAATGGGCCGGAGTAGCACACCCAAATGAAGAATATGTTGTCGCCAAAATCCAAAAAGACCAACTAGGCGTTGTGCCTCTTTTTTGGTTGTGGGAGGGGCCAGATGCAGCAATTTATCCTTCACCTTAGAAGGGATATCTCGACATGCCCCACACCACTGGACACCTAGAAATTTTACTGAGGTGGAAGGCCCCTGTATTTTTGTTGGATTTATCTCCCATCCTCTGACACACAAATGCCTTACCAATAAATCTAGAGTAGTTGCTACTTCTTGCTCACTAGGTCCAATCAACATGATGTCATCAATATAATGGACCAGTGTGATGTCTTGTGGGAGGGAGAAACGATCAAGGTCTCTGCGAACAAGATTATGACATAGGGCTGGAGAGTTGATATACCCCTGAGGTAGGACAGTGAAAGTATATTGCTGACCTTGCCAGCTGAAAGCAAACTGTTTCTTGTGGTCCTTACTAATAGTTATTGAGAAAAAAGCATTTGCCAGATCAATAGCTGCATACCAGGTACCAGGGGATGTATTGATTTGCTCAAGCAATGATACTACATCTGGAACAGCAGCTGCAATTGGACTTACCCCTTGGCTGAATTTACGATAATCCACTGTCGTTCTCCAAGACCCATCTGTTTTCTGCACAGGCCAAATAGGAGAGTTGAACAGGGATGTGGTGGGAATCACCACCCCTGCATCTTTCAAGTCCTTAAGAGTGGCAGTAATCTCTGCAATCCCTCCAGGAATACAGTATTGCTTTTGATTTACTATTTTGCTTGGTAGGGGCAGTTCTAGTGGCTTCCACTTGACCTTTCCCACCATAATAGCCCTCACTGCACGAGTTAGAGAACCAATGTGGGGATTCTGCCAGTTGCTCAGTATGTCTATGCCAATTATACATTCCGGAACTGGGGAAATAACTACAGGATGGGTCCAGGGGCCCACTGGACCCACTGTGAGATGGACCTGAGCTAAAACTCCATTGATCACCTGGCCCCCATAAGCCCCCACTCTGACTGGTGGTCCAGAGTGACGTTTTGGGTCCCCTGGAATTAATGTCACTTCTGAACCAGTGTCTAATAATCCCCGAAATATCTGATCATTTCCTTTTCCCCAATGCACAGTTACCCTGGTAAAAGGCTGTCGGTCTTCTTGGGGAAGACTTAGAGGAAGGTTAACAGTATAAATTTGTGGCAGTGTAACAGGTTTCTGCCCCATAGGGACCTGGCCTCCCCTTCATTCAAGGGGCTCTGTGTCTGTAAACTGTTTCAAGTCTGGAAATTGATTAAGGGGCCGTGACTCTGTGTTTTTGTAATTCAGGTTAGACTTCTGTTCCCTTGACCTAGAACTCTTTTGTTTATACAGCTCCAACAAGAATTTAGTAGACTGCCCTTCTATTGTATTTCTAGGCACCCCATGATTTACTAGCCAATGCCACAAATCTCTGCGTGTCATATAATTTTGATGCCTCCTTTGAGTTTGTTGTCTATTATAATACCCACGTCTACCCTGTCTTTGGTGATTAAGTGTTGCCACCTGGCTTCTGCCAACTCGGGATCCTGTCATCCCCATTGTGTTTAAGGATTCCAGCTCAGTGACAGCAGTTCCTACAGTAATATCTGACCTACAGAGAAGTGCAACCACAGAGCTCTTCAGGGATGATGGTGCTAGTCTCACAAACTTATTTCTCACTGTTCTGGTAAAAGGTGCATCCTCTGGGCATTCCTGGGGTGTAAGAGCAGGCTTTGCATGATAAATCCACTCTAACATCCCAATCTCTCTAAGCCTCTGGATCCCCTCATCTACATTATACCAGGGCAGTTCTGGCATTTCAACCTCAGGTAATGTTGGCCACCTTTTGATCCATGTTTCAACCAACCACCCAAACAAGCTGTTAACATCTTTTCTAACCGCTCGAGCTATAACATTGAATGCAGAATCTCTGCTTAGTGGGCCCATATCAATAAATTCAGCCTGATCCAGCCTTATATTCCTCCCACCATTATCCCACACTCTTAAAATCCATTGCCACACATATTCCCCTGATTTCTGTCTACATAAATTGGAAAACTCACACAGTTCTTTTAGAGTATAATGTACTTCCTCATGTGTGATACTTTGTACCTCACCTTTAGGGGCCTGTTGGAACTTTAGTCTAGTTATAGGTCTAGAAGAAATGAGGGGTGGTGGGGGTGGGTCATGAAAAGAATTAGAAATATCTTCCAAGCCATTTGCTTCAGGGCCTTCATTTGCAGTTTCATCTGGTGAAACAGGATTAATAACTCTAGGGCTAATCCCTTCAGGAGGAGGTTGGGTGGCCAATTCCTCAAGGCAGGCTGGAGGTGGGGCGGCTATGTCCTCAGGGCAGACTATTACAGGGTTATCTAAAGAAGGCTCAGCATGGTCTAGGGTTTCAACCTCACCCCCAACATCACTATCAATCCATATGTCACCATCCCATTTTTCAGGGTCCCACTCCTTTCCAATCAATGCCCTCACTTTAATGGCAGACACCATGCAAGACTGAGATTTCAGTTTACATTGTAAAGTTGCTACTCTAACAATAAGATTCTGAGTCTGATTTTCAGAGATCTCAAGTCTACGGCTACAGGAAATAAGATTTTCCTTCAGGATACTCATAGAAACCTCTACATCTTTCAGACGGCACTTAAGCTTCCCTTTTGAAGGCTTAAGCCCGTCCCTTTCACCCTTTAATGTAGACAGTGTATCTAACAACAACCAACCAACATCTCTATAACTCTTATTTCTACAAAACTCTGTAAAGGTGTCAAAAACATTATCCCCCAGAGTCTGGCTTCATACAAGCGAAGCATTAGGAGAATTGAATGATGATATTTTGACTATCTCCTTTGCCAACTCAGTCCATGGATTGGGAGTGTCATTCTGATTACGGGAATCAGAGTCCTTAGTGTCTCTGAGTCCAGTCAGAGTAGAAAACCATTCATAAAAACCCATTTTTAAGATTCTGTTCCTTAAGAACCACTCCTGGTACCAAGATGTATTAGTTAGGGTTCTCTAGAGAAACAGAATCAACAGGGAACACTTGCAAATATAAAATTTATGAAAGTGTCTCACATAACCATAAGAACGCAGAGTCCAAAATCCACAGGGCAGGCTGCGAAGCCGATGACTCCGATGGATGGCCTGGATGAACTCCACAGGAGAGGCTCACCAGCCAAAGCAGGAATGGAACCTGTCTCCTCTGAGTCCTCCTTAAAAGGCTTCCCATGATTGCATTTAGCATCACTAATTGCAGAAGACACTCCCCTTTGGCTGATTACAAATGGAATCAGCTGTGGATGTAGCTGACGTGATCATGACCTAATCCTATGAAATATCCTCATTGCAACAGACAGGCCAGCGCTTGCCCAATCAGATGAACAGGTACCACAACTTGGCCAAGTTGACACCTGTCCCTAACCATGACACCTTCCTATTTTGTTCATTTGTGTTTTGAATTCTTGTAACTGTTTTTACGTTCTCTCCATGTTAAAAGCATTCCACAAATGACTGGTGGCCTTTGGCTGTCCATAATCAAGCCTGAGGTAACTCAAAGCTCATTGGAACCACCATGGGGATGGCAAAGCCTGTCAACTAAGTAATGGAAAGAATTCAGCTTTATTGAAAAGTAAGAAGTTTTGCTTTCCTTCAATGCATGCTGCTCCCAAGAATGGCGGCCTCCAAGATGACTTCTGCTCTACTGGGGACTGCTGCCTGGAACTCCATCTACCCCATCTGTCTACACTGGCAGGAGTAGCTACCCAAGTCCCTCTGACTTTGGCCAGTCACAAGAGAGCTGCAATGTTCCCCATGTCTAATCACTTCAATATGGATAACTATGAAGAGACTCAGGTTCTCTTTATACAACTAACCCTCTCACTGTGCTTTCTCGACCTCACAAATTTCAACCCTACAGAACTGTTCCACACCAGCAAAATGCCATTGTGATAGCTGAGGGTCACCAAGCCAGAGTAGCCATTCTCTCTAATCCTCACGATAACCCAATCCGGTGAGCATCTTTCAGGAAGGTCACTGAGGCTCTGACTCGGTCCTGATGTCTAAGGCCATGTTCATGTGGTGACATTACAGCTGGCACTCACTGGGAATTCTTTCTCGTTTTGTAATGAGAATGTGGTTTCCAGGGGGACAAGCCACCAGAATTCCAAGTGACCTGCCAGGCAAGGTGGGAGGGTGCAGAGGGAAGAGCCTCCGAAGATGCTGCTTCTCCTGCTCAGCTGCCTGTTGCCTGCAGCCAACGGGAAGAGCTGCCTCCGCTGCTGGACAGAACTGCCCGCACTGGTGGACTATGACCTGCAGGTCCTCTGGGGCACGCCGGGGCCCCCTGTGGAGCTCTCCCAAAACCTCCACACCCTGTTCATGGAGGAGCATGGTGTCACTGAGCCTTGGTATCTCGGTGAGGCCCAGCCAGGGGATCCAGGATGAGGGCCTGCCTCTCTCCCCTCTTACTCCCCTGACCTCGCCTTGTCCCCACTCTCAGCTCCTAACCACTTGGAAGAAGAGACGGCCGAATTCTTCAATCACATAGACGAAGCCATTAAGAATTTCTGGGATGGTGAGGAAGCCAAGTCCCTGGGCCCCTGGGGATTTGATTGACAAAGCCCTGCTCTCCAAGGTATCCCCAGAGGAGCCTTTGGGCTGTAGGTTGGGGAGGTGTTGGGAGGTGGACATGGCAGATGTCTGTGGGCCTTACAGAATTTATTTGAAAAAAATAAGTTAGAAATCCCCAAACCTGAGAAAGTTTTATAATTGATTTCACCTATGAAAGGAGAATAACAACAGTGCTGTTTCTATCTTACCTCTACCCAGATAAATCATTACTTTTGCTTGAGATTGATAACAACAAGAAGCTCTTTTTGGACAAGCTGGGAAAGATATCCAAGATGCTAAAGGAAAAGGGTGAGAGGCAGGGTGGAACCCCTTTAAGGGCCCAGCCTCCCACCCACCCTCAAGACCCAAGGGGTCCTGGGGACACACCTCCTCTGGCCTGCCCTGGGTCCCTCCCTCCTGGAATCCCAGCCCTGCTTGCTCCTTGGCCCACCTGTCCATACCTTCTCCCAACTCCATTTCCTGCTCACACTAAACCCTCCCCAGTTCTGTCTGCCTCCCCAGCACTTCAGTCTCTCTACCATCTCACCCCCCTGGCAGCCTGCAACAAATCCTGTGGTGAGTATCTCTGGGTACTGGGCCTTGGCAAGGGATTGGGGATACCAGGCTGCTTCTAAGGCCCCTGCCCATTCCACCCTCATAGTGCTACATCCCCCGATGGAGGTCACCAACTGTGTCACTTGCAGGCAGCACCACCTTTCCTGCAACGACCCCACTCTCTGTCCAGGTCAGTGGAAGAGTCCCCGTCTGACCTCCAGACAGTGGACTTCCCCACCCACCTTGGGCTCCCATGTTTCCATCTGGACTGCCTTTCTCCTCTGTCCAGTTCTGAGCTCTTCTTCCTCTTGGGCCTCACCCTGGGTGAAGGTAGCACCTCCCATGATTTCACACTTTCCATGTGCCCAGTTTCAGGGCCATACACACGAGCACACCTAGGGCATGGCCACTGGAGGGCCCTCAGGTGTTCAATGTCAGTACACCTGGACACATGCCCCAAATCTTCCCTTTACACACCCTAAACCTACTCTTCTTTCAGGACTCCTCTTAGCAAATGGTCTCCCTTAAGCATTCAGCAAATGGTCCCCTCGAGTGTTCAACTGCCTAAGCCAGGAATCACCTTCTTCCTCACTCAATACATGCGATCACTGAGTCTTGCTAAAGACTTCTTAAAAGTGCACCTCTATTTTCATCCAGACTTCCACTGCTCTTATTCAAGCATCCTCCTCTCTCACCTGGAGGATGGTAGCACCTCCCAATGGCCTCCCTTCCCTTCCTGACCACCTCTCACTCTGCAACCACTTCTTCTCAAAAAGCAAATTTACCCATGACTATCTATAACCATCAGTAGCTCCCTACTGCCCCAATTTAAGTCCACACTCCTCAGAAGGCCTGAGCATGAGCACCCTCCTCTCTCATCATCCCCTAGAGCTGTGGAACTTCACACTGCATTGACAGGTACACGCTCTGAGCCTCCAAGGATCTGTTCCCTCTACCTGGAATACATTTTACATCCTGATCATCTGGTGAACTGAGCCTCTATTTGTCTTTCAAAGTCCACCTCAGAAGTCTTATTTCCTAAGAAACCTTCTTTGATCTCCCCTCATCCCCCAGAGATCTATTGCCCCTCTGGCTGTGTCCTGGTATGTTTGCTGGACACCGTGTGTTGTCTGCTTGTCTCCCTCCTAGAGAGTAGGAGGACATGTCTCCCTCATCTCTAGTTGCCCTCCTCTAGCCTTGTACTTGGCATACAGTAGGTGCTCAGTAAGTGTTTGCAAATCAACGAAGGACTGCCCGAATTGAAAGATGGAAGGATGAGAGAATGACTGTCTCTCTAAGTGGAGTTGGCCCTGACTGCCCACCCATCTTTCACAAAACCAGCCTGGCACCCACAAGTCATCATCTGGATCACCAGCATTGGGTTTTTTCTGCTTCTGGCAGCTGTGGCTGGAAGTGGGTGAGTGACTTCTCTAAGCCCAAATTCACTCAATGGAAGACACACCTACTCCTTGACTGATCCCCTCTCCACCCTGCTCCTTGGCCCAGATATTATTATTTTTACTGGCGCAAGAAGAAGATCCAGCAGGGAGAAAAGGTACTGGACCTTGCCAGAATCTAAGGCTCCTGAGTGGGGGCAGGGGGAATGGTGTCTGCCTTCTGGGATGCCCAAAGGTAGCAAATTCAAATGCTAGCTGCTTCATGGAGATTGAGCATCCTGGCAGAGTAGAATGTAGCATCAGGATGCAGGAATGCTGCATATCTGCCATCCTTTATCCCCTGCCACTGCCTCCCTGTTTCAAGCAGGATCGAACACATCCAGGGTGGAAGCTACGTCCAGGTTTCCCTCCCTGTTCCACAGAGGCCCCTCTCCTTTAGTTGTCATCATCCCCCTGCAGACCTGCTCTCCAACCTTGGCAATCCTGCTCCTTCATCTGTCCAGACTGTACCAACTTGACTTCCTTACTTGCAGGAGAGCAGTGGAGTCAGAAGAATGGAAACACAGGTGGGACAGGAGCCCAGGGTGGACTCTCTCCACCCTGGTTCCTCTCTGTCAAGCAACGACAGGTGGTAGTCTTCTTCAGATGGGCAAAAGCAGCAGTTCCTGTCTGGAAGTTCTTTGTAATCTGAGAGTTCTAGTAAATATTCTTCCTTTAGTTTCTCCAGATCTGGGATGGGAACAGCTCCAAAGTTCTGAGGCCCCAGGACCCTGTATTAGCTTTTGTGGTTCCCCTGAACTCACACTTTTGTATATAGTCCCTTTATTAAAGCATCCTTGTACTATTCTAATTAGACTGTGTCTTCTGCTTCCTGCTGGGACCTGGGCTGATGCAGCCCAGCCTTGAGGTCTCCCCACAGGGTAACACCATGGAACATGGGTCCTTCCTTCACCACCCCCTCTTCCACTGACCTGCGGCCTCCCTGTAACCAACCACATCTCACTTCCCAGTGCCTCCCTCCCTCTCATAAACTTCTCGGTCTCTTAAGGAGCTGGTCCAGGCAGCGGCAACCTCACAGGTTGTCATCAGCTTCTTTTAATCCCAAGGCAACAGACCTGCACATAAGTTGGCTCATGCATGAAGGGCCCAGCAGAGATATCCTTGCCTCTGGAGGTAGAACAGGAAGTGAGAGGCCAGTTGAAGGCACCTACAGAAGCAGAGTCTAACAGAAAAGTATCAGAAAACAGGTCCAGTCACACCAACAGCAAGCTCCATCCAGGTCCCCATTTGTCACTGATGTCTCTAGAAAACAAAGTTTCCCTGACTCTGCCTTTGAGAGGGAACTTTGCCTGCTCCTGCTCCCTCCCTCTTCATCAATTCCCAATTGCTGAAATGAAATGGGTCTGAGGCCAGAGCTGTAGACAGGGAACCCAGACCTTGAGTTGGAATCCTGGTTCTGACACTAAGGTCCTGGATTCCCCTATTTGGGCCTCAGTTTCCCAATCTGAATATGGGGGAGGGAGAACACAGTGGTCCACCAGCTTAATGTGTCTTGCCCCTGGTGTTTTGGGTGCATGTTTGCCAGCCAACATTCAACACTTGATGGCTTGAATCACTTCCCCTCCTTCAGTCCACTGAAAGCTTGCCAGGGGTCCGAGGCCCAGACCCTAAAACAAGACCTCTTGTCTCCTTGGGCCTTGCTGGTTCTTTCTCCCTGGAGTCACTGGCTTGAGCTGGAAACAGGCTGACAACAGCCACACCAGCCCCTGGAGATGGGGCCCTCTAAGGAATTGCTCTCTTTCCCAGACCATGAGGCAGATGTAAACAGGTCATAAATGACTTTGCAACAGGGAAAGATATGGCAGGGGAAGCACAGGGGCCCATGGGCACCAGGCCGCAGTGTATCTTTACCAGCCTGGGGATTCAGGAAGTTTTCCCTGAGGTGCTGTCTTTAACAAGTGTGAGACCGGGGATGGGTAAGGAGGGAAGGAGTGGTTTTGATTAAAGGCTCAGTATGGCAGTGGTGCAGGGGCCTGAGAGATCTAGAGGAAATTCTAAGAAACATGGTGGAACGTGGAGAATACATAAGCAAGGGGTGCAAGATAAGGCCCTGGAAGCTCCCTAGTAATGTGCCAGTTTGAAAGTACTATATATCCCCAGAAAAACTGTGTTTTAATCTTGATTCAATCTTGTCAGGGCATCCATTTCTTTTAATTCTGATTCAATACTGCAGGTTGAAAACTTTTGATTAGATTATCTCCATAGAGATGTGACACCCAATTGTGGTATGACCTTCTGATTACATGGAGACGTGACTCTACCCATTCCAGGTGGGTCTTTATTAGTTTACTGGAATCCTTTACAAGAGGAAACAGTTGAGAGAAACTTCAGAGCTGACACAAATGATAGAGCCAACAGAGAGAGTCTACAGAAACTTCACAGCAGAGCTCACTCAGTATCTGTGGTGAACAGAGATATAGATGTTTGGAGAAGCTTGGAGCCCAGCAGATGTCGCTATGAAATGTTAAGCAAGCCAGAACCTGGGGAGAGCCAAGGAAAGCCAAGAGATGAAAGCCAGACCCAGAGAATCAAACTGAGGAACCCCCACAGGAACAGAGGCTGAAAGCAAAGGAGCCCAGGAGCCAGGTACCAGCAGATGCCAGTTATGTAACTTCCCAGATTAGAGTTGTTTAGACCCATCAGCCTCTCTTGAGTGAAAGTAACCTCTTCTTGGTATCTTAATTTTGACACTTTCACTTCCCTAGAACTGTAAACTTGTAACTTTATTAAATTCCTCTTTTTTAAAAAAGTCATCCCAGTTCTGGTGTTTCACATTCCAGCAGCTTGCAAACTAACACAGTCCAGGAGAGCTAAAGAGAGCAGGAGAGAAAAATACAAGGAGGAGACTTTCCCTGGATGGAAGGTGAGCAGGGAGGACCAGTGGAGAGAGATTTGCCAATGGAAGGTTCAAGTCCAAGAGGACAGGATGTGATAAGCAGTGGGTAAGGGACAATTCTGGGGTGAGGACCAGTCCTCAAACCAGCTCAGCTCCACATGCTGGGAGCTGAGACTAGCATTTCACCCAGTTCATATACCCACTGCTACCAACTCAGACGCCCACTTCTACCATCTCAGACACCCACTTACACTAGCTCACAGAACTACTTCTTGCCAAGTTGTTCCCTTCTGCCCAGTTCCAATACATAGTACTTGAGTGTTTTGAACAGATTATTTCCATGTCAGTTTTCTCATGTGAACAATAGGGCTCAGTGAGAATATGACCTTCCCTGCTTCCCAAAGCCAGGAAAGAGTAAATGGATGCAAGGCTTTCTCAGAAAGCATAAAGCTCTCCAAGGCCACAATATCATAATCATTCTGAAAGAGATTTCTTTCAGGTCATCAGGGATTTCTGGGCAATTGACTGTTCTCCCTCTGTGAAAGCTGGGAGCCATCTGAGGTTCAGGAAAAGCCACAGTCCCACAGTGGTAGTGTTGCTTTCCTATTTATATTTAAATTGGGACTTAGATCATTACCCCAAAAGTATCCAGAGCAACTGTTTTCTGATGCATGCAATAAAAATAAAAACCCTAGATATAAACTATATGGAATATGTGTTTATGTTTATGTGTATGTTTGTCTCTATGTATATCTCCCTTATCAACAGATTTTTAATGTGGGTATATTTGCATGGAAATTTGATGTTTTCTACTAGAGTAGAAAGACCATGGAATTTGGAGTCAGGTTTGGAGGGCAGAAACAAAGTACCCACTATTTTGATGTTTACACTTGAAAAGTCTGAGCAGGCACTTTTACAGCTCCCACAGGGAGTCCCTGATTTTCTGGCTCTTTGGAGACAAGGAGTAGCAGCTGGGCCTGCTTCACCTTCTCCCAGACCCTCCATCAGTCCAGTCTGTTTTTAGCTCCATGCAAAGGGCACCAGCTTCTCCTGCAGGATACCCATATCAACAAGCAGGGAGAAGGGAGAGTGTTTAGGCCATGCTTATGAGTTTTGGTCATTCTCATGGGGTCAAGCTTCTTCTTGCTTACCCCACCTCACATTCACCTTCATCCACCCCAACCTGGTTGTCAGGTGTACATCAAGCTCTAGCATCAGACAGCTCCCAAATTTGCATCAGGTCAAATGCTTGACATGGCAAACAGCATTGGTTGTGCTTCTCTGGTTGAGTCCTGAGTCGCTGGTACCCTCACCAAGCTCGCAAGCGGTGTGTGAACCCAGCACCAGCCCACTCATGCTCAGTAAGAACTCTACCTGCCAAGTAGAACTTTTCCCTAAAGGTCAGCCTAGGTGAAAGGCAGAGGCTGGCCCCAACCTGCCCAACATGCCAGGGTCAAGCAAGGGGGCTGATTGGATGTCCCGGTGGCTATGACCTGCATTCACTTCCCTAGAAGCACCAACCATTCCCTAAAATGCCCTCCTTGGTCCCCAGATCCCCTGTTCTAGGCCACTCCATGCACTTTCCCCCACCCCTCCCCATCGCTTGGCTCTGTGGATCAGGCCACTACTCTGTGTCCCTTCAATGGAGCCTTCCAGGAGCTCCCTCAGGATGTGGTCACTAGTACCGAGAGTTTCTACATGCTGGAAACAGCCGTAAGGCCTTTCCCACCATGACAACCGTATGAAATGGTCACCCTTTTATCCCCATTTTACACGTGAGGAAACAAAGGCTTTCAAAAGCCTGATGACTTGATCACCATTTGTGCTGGTTTGAAACTCTTATGTGCCCCAGAAAAGCTATGTTTTAATCGTGATCCAATCTTGTGAGAGCAACCGTTTGTTTCAACCCTGATTCAATACTGTAGGTTGGAAACTTCAGATTACCTCCATGGAGCTGTGTATCACCCAATCGTGGGTGTTATCTTTTGATCAGATGGTGATGTGACTCCACCCATCCAGGTGGGTCTTGACTAGTTTAACAGAATTCTTTAAAAGGAGAAATATTTTAGAGAGAATCAGAAATGACAGAGCCAACACAGATGCTAACACTTGAAAAATAAAGACAAGGATGTTTGGAGATGCTTGGAACCTAGCACACGTCACCATGAGATGTTAAGCAAGTCAGGACCTGGAGGGAGGCAGGGGAAGCCAAGAGATGAAGCCAGCCCCAGAGAAGCAAACAAAGGAACAAAGGCTGTAAACAACGAGTCCAAGAGCCAGGGATCAGCAGATGCCTGCCACGTGACGAACCCAGCTAACAGAGGTGTTCCTGAACCACTGGCCTTCCTGAATTAAGGTATCTTTCCCTGGATGCCTTAGTTTGGACAATTTTGAAGGCCTGGAACTATAACTTGTAACTTCTTAAATTCTCTTTTTTAAAAGCCATTCCAGTTCTGGTATATTGCATCGCAACATCTTGCAAACTAACACATTGTCACACAGTCAAGAGGGAGCAGAGCATGGATTCCAGACAAAGACTGTCTGCCTGCCTGGTTGTCTCTCCAGGAGCTGTACCTGGACCTTTGGGCCAGTTGCTGTCAATGTTCTCAGCCACATGTTTCTAGGTCAAACCTTGGATCCTATGGTACAGGAGTGAGTCAATCCATCACATGTGGATTCTTAACTCTCCCTTCACACTGGATGGAAATGCCTACAGTCTGGGTGTCACATCTTTACCCCTGTGAGCAGGTGACACCTGGGATATAAACTCCCATACCCAGACCAAGTAGGAGTCTTAGAAGGGCTATGGAGGGATTCAGGGAGTGGTCACGAAAGCCTTCCCTTGAGCACTAATGTTCTACCCTGGACCAGAAGGGCGTGAGTGCCAGACAAGAGGAGGACTTAGAGATGGACATTTGAAGAAGGCACAGCAGGTGTCAAAGCCCTGAGGCAAGAAAGAACTGGTTCTGGGAGGAACAATTAGGATGAGGAGAAGACAATAAGGGAACAAGAGGGAGAAGAAGACAGCCCAGATGATGCAGAGCCCTGGGGTGCATGTTGGAAAGTGTGGACTCTTTCAAGTGCAATGAAAAGATATAGGAGGATTTTAAGCAGGAAAACAGAGATTTCGTGTTTGCCTCAAGTGGCTGATGGTAGAGAACAGAAACTAGGGGGCTAAGGATGAGACAAGTGGATATGGTGGGGTGTCCCTGGAGCTCCACAGAGAAGGGCCACCATCCTTTATCTGCATGTTCAATGCTGCCTCTATGAGCCTGTGGTCCCCATGTACCCTCTACCAGTGAAATGTCTCGCCATCTGGTTGTCTAGTGAACAAGTCAATCAAGACTTTAGTTGATGGATATGCAATTCCAATTGCTGTAAATTAAAAATCTTTATGTGCTGGGTTCCTTCAGGCATCCATAGGTTCTCTTGATCCAGAATGCGCCAGAGACAAATTAGAGATAGGAGGGCAGTTTATAAAAAATAATTCCTAAAAGGTCTTCCAGTTTCCACTGGTAGATTGAATACATTTATCTAACTTTACTCCCTCTTGAAATTCCATTAAAACTACATTAAAGGATTGTTTAAAATCATAAACCCACAGGGATGGTGAAGAGGAGAGAATATAGCAGCAAATAAATTTTGGCAGCTGGATACAGAGATTACTAAATTGGAAGACCTGAGATAGCCAGTGGAGAAAACTGAGCATCATCCCAAACTGTGCCACAGAATTTTTTTTTTTTTTTAGTTAGCTGGTCCAGGGAACTATCTGGAGTTTGTAGGTTTCTGGGAAGTTACCCTAGAGCATGGAACCTTTGTAGAATCTTACCTAGTGTCCTAAATATTCTTTAGGATTGGCAGGAATGGTTTTGGTTGGGGTTTGGCAAGTTATGATAGGTAGCAATGTCCAACTGAAGCATGTGTAAGAGTGACTTCTGGTGTAGCCTCTCAACCCTGTTTGAACTCTCTCAGCCACTGAGACATTATTTGTTATACTTCCTCCCCCTCCCACCACCACCATGGCATTTTGATTAACATAAAAATTTGTAATTGGAATTATGAATATGTATTTGCAGCCATATTAACCTCTGCATCTGATTTTTTGTGTCTTGTTTAGATGGTTTGGTAGAATTTTTGTGGTTGTTTTTTTGGCTGTGTAGTATTTAAATTAAATTGACATAGAAAAGTAATTGCAAATAGTAGCTCACTCTTTAATGGTTGATGTTCTGAGGATATTTCAACTGATCTGGTATCTTAAAAGTACAGTAAATCACTAACAATATCTAATAGTCAGTTGTATTTGTTATAAATACCAAAGTTAGATAAAAACATCTCAAATTTAAAATGAATAGCTCAGGTTAGGTGCACTGGAGATTTATGAAGGGAGACGGTGAGACAGCAGGGTGAGACCCTAAATTTGTTACTCCCTAGCCCCCAAACCCTTTAATGGCTCCCCAATGCCTACTCTACCACTACTAACTCATGCTGTATTTAAGGCTCTCCGAGTCTTGCTGTGCCACAGAATCTTAAGAGACAGTGACATACCAAGAGATGGTGGGCTGCCTGTTCCAGGAAATGAAAAGATGTACTGTATGTAGAGAATTCAAGACAATAATAAGCCTGTCTAATCGTCGATCTGTTATTATCAGCACACATGGGTGATTTCAATCGGCACATGGGCAGGGAGGAACACTCCCCACCCCCATTCACCCCTACCCAATGTCTCAAGAACTGGCAGTACCAGCGTCCTCTGGACTGCAGGTGAGGGTGAGGCTGAGTGAGAAGGGCTGGTGAATGTGTTAGAAGGGCTCGCCTATGTCATACCTCTGATGACAGCCTCCCCCTTCACCTCAACAGAGGCCTGGAAGTTTACTCCCCAGAGAGGATAAAACGGGGCCTCAGGTGTGGGGTCCAGGCACAAGTGAGAGTATGACTATTGTTCCAAAGCCAGAGGTTTAGGCATACGTATACACCTTTAATACTTAGGAGAGTGTATGTACACTACATGCTTAGGTGAAGTATGCACATTACATGATTAGATGAGTGTATGCACACTGCATGTTTAGGTGAGTGTATGCAACTTGATGTTTAGGTGAGTGTATGCATGCTGCATGTTTAGGTGAGGTATGCAAACGATAGGTAAGTGACTGCACACTAGAGGTTCAGGTGAGTGTATACACACTGAATGTTTACGTGAGTGTATGCACACTGGAGGTTAGGTGAGTGTATACACACTGAATGTTTAGGTGAGTGTATGCATATTGGAGGTTCAGGTGAGTGTATATACACACTGGAATCTTAATGTAGAAGTTCCCTGGTCCTTGTGTCCCAAAGGCTGGCAGCGGGACTCGGACCCTCCACTCCAGGAACTGAGAGATTTTGTCCAACCCAAGAAAGGCCTAATGATGTTATTCTGAGAGACTCCCCAGTGAATCATACAGTGAAGGCCCAAGTTGACAAGCTTCACCCAAGCAGTCAGACTTACATCACTTTTTTAGGACTTCCATCACCACCTTAGGATCCCAAGTTTACCTTGAACAGATATCTAAGTGTGACCAAATATCTGAGTAAAGCTCCTCCAGTGAAAAACAGATGCCAAAGCAAATAAATAGAAAAGAGCAACTTGAAGGAAATAGAAACCATGCTTGGTAAAGAAAATCTAAAAGAAAAAATGATCCCTAATATCTGCAGAGAGATAAGATATTGCATTCATGAAACAAGAACAGGATGCTAAAAAAGAAGAATGTTCAGAGAACAAAAAATTGCTCTTGGAAAATTAAAAAAATATGATAGCAGAATTGAAAATCCCAAAAGCAGGATTGGAAAATAAAGTTAAGGAAAAGTAGAGTACGAAGGCAAACTGTCAGAAAATAGAAAGATAAGAAAATTAAAGGATTGGTTCAAGAAACCCAGCATCCATATGAAAAGGGAAAGAGAAGAAAATAAAGGGAAGAAAATAATACATGAAATTAATTAGGAAATTTAACCAGAAATGAAGTTCATAAGTTGCTAAATTTAAAAGGCCTACCATTAACCTAGTATAGTAGATGAAAATATACTCTATGAAGGCACATCACTGTAAAGTTTAAAATCACTAGAGATAAACATATCTACAAGCTATCAGAAAGAAAAAAAATAGCTTACATACAAAGAATCATGAATCAAAATGGCTTTGAGCTTCCTAATAGCAACACTGAAAGAAAACAGCACAGGATTGCCTTCAAAATTCTGAAGGAAAATTATTTCCAGCCTAGAACTCTATATCCAGCCAAACCAGCACTCATATATAACAGGGGAATGGGGAATAAAATCATTTTCAGGCATGCAAGTTCTCCAAAGAGGTACTTTTAGCAAACTATCTCTAAAGGAACTCCTGGAGAATGTGTTCTACCAAAATAAGAGAGTAAACCAAGAAAAAAGATATTTTTTTTAAAAAAAGAAGAAGATCCCAAACAGGGGGAGTGATGCTTTGAGAACCCAGGGCAAGTGGTACAGAAGATATAGGGCAGCCCATTCAAATGGGAGCAGTGTGATTAAAGACACACTGAAGGCTGGTATCACCAAGATCACCTCCAACGAAGGGCTTGGGTGACCCAGGCCCAGCCTTCCACAGAAGTGTTCTGCTTTGGCCAAGAGCTGGATGTTCTGGAAATGGGCTACATGGGTTTAAAAGCAAACACTACAGAGGGGCCAACTACCTTTTACTACGTATCAGCCAGATATCCATTGCCTGGTACACACTGAATCCTTGCCAGATGCCTATGGTGAGTTGACGCCGATCATTTAGGAATACATGCATAGAGGAATAAAACTACGATGAAAGCAAGAGAACACTGAACACATAAGTCAAGCCTGTGGTCTCCCAAGGGAGAAGGAAAAAAACAAGATGGCAAGTGCTACTAAGCCAACTTCCATCCACTTTATATTTCTTAACCTGCATGTTAGCTTGTGGGTGCCCATTTTATTTTTTATTTTTCATATTGCAATATAATTTAAACACCATAAAACTCACTTTTTTAAAGTGTACAGTTAAGTAGTCTCAGTAGATTCATAAAGTTGTGCAACCATCACCAAGACTTAATTCCAGAACGTGTTCATTGTCCCTAAAAGAAACCTCATACCCATTAGCAGTTGTGCCATATTGCCTCTCTCCCCAGTCCCTGAGAATCACTAACCTGCTTTCTCTCTCAACGGATTACCTATTCTGGAAATTTCATATCAATAGAATAATACAATATGTGATCTTGTATATGTACAGTTTCTTTCACTATGTTTTTAAGTGTAACATGCTATCAGTACTTCATTTATTTTTATGGCTGAATAATAGTCCATTATATGGATATACATACTTTGTATATCCATTCATCATTTGATGGACATTTGGGTTATTTGCACTTTTTTGACTATTATAAATAATTCTGCCATGAACATTTATGTGCATTGTTTGCATAGACATATGATTTCACTTCTCTTGGATATTTACCTAGGAATAGAGTTGCTGCTTCAAGTTCTATGCTGAATTTTCTAAAGCACTGCCAAACTGTTTTCCAAAATGATTGCCCCACACAGTCCCACTAGCAGTGTATATGGGTTCCAATTTTACCACACATTCTCCAATCCCTGTTAAAATTTTCAATATTAGAATTATTTCCCTCCATTATTCTTGCTCATGGGGCCATTTATTTTTCTTTAATAACACCTCAATTTCTAATTACAAATTCATTTGTTTTTTAACTTGTTTGAAGTCTGTATTCTATGGTTAAACTGATGTTTCATGAAAGCTGTTGCTACTGTACTTTCAGCACCTAGTACCTGAAAACCTAGACAGACGGATGATAGATGGACAGACGGTTGAACGATGCCTTAACCAATAAGAAGTAGGGGCATGGTGTCTGGATTTTCCCCCTACCACGCAGAGTTAGCAGCACAAGGGTGGTGCCTGAAGCAGCCCTGTGAGCCCACAGGTGACCAGCTCCGTGGCAGAGAGTAGAACAAGATGCCTTTCAAGCCCAGGGTAGGGACCCTTAGCAGCGGGTTTCAGGGAGACTTCCTGGAGCAGATAGCAGCTGGGACTGAGCTGGGTGGAGAAAGGGCAGAAGAGTGAAAACTGAGAGCCGCTGTAACATGCCAGTTGATTAAAATGACCTTCCCCACTTACTTACCATGGCTACCTTTTTGCCTTACACAGCCTAAAATTCTCACAGATCTTTGATTTCAGCCACAAATGCTGGCGATATTATATCTAAAAGGACAATCCTAAAATTCAATCCAGTTGGTGACATGTTTTATTTGGACCATTGACTTATTTTTTAATTGACTGCCAACTTTTAAAATTCAGGAGATTCTACACTACCATTGTAATTTTAAACTTCTTTTCAAAAAACAAAATATAGGGCTCTCAGAGGCCCACGCTCCAGGAGCAACTGCCAGCCACAGCGAAGGGGCACCTGCCTCCATGAGTCTGGGTAGCTTTCCCAGGCCGGCTCTCCTGCTCATTACATGCCATGCCCATCTCCAATGGCACATGACTCTTTATTCCTAATATAAACCAATAAGGGAGGCAAAAATTGCTTCCTAACTCTCTAAAAATGTACACGGCTACTCTGCTCAATGTGGAGCCAAGGCATTCAATTCTAATGCAAGGACGTTCTCTTCCTTTCCTCCACTCCCCCTCACACACACACTCTCCTTTGTCAAACTGCCCCCCATCCCCAGCCCACCATGAAGCGGTCCCGAGACTCTGGAGGTGCTGGTGTTTGGGCAATCTCATCTTGTCCAGACCCCCACAGGCCTAAGGCTTCTCCATCCATCCAACTTGGGGGCTTTCTCTAACACCCCTGCTTTGGGTAACTTATCAGCTCTGGAAGTCTACGTCGGCGTAGACAGCCAGACCCTAGGTTTGTCAATTCCAAAGCTCGCACTCACTCGGCTTCCCCAGACAATGGCTAGAAGACCTGTGGAGGTGGGGAAGGGGCCAGCGTCTAGAAACAGTTGATATGATCTAATTCTGAGGTAAGAACATGAACTTAAATGAGCATTAAATGACTTTAAAACAGTGTTTCATAGAGACCTCATTTGAGTCCCATAGGGATTCTGAGCTGGGACTTAAGTTGGGAGACAAAAGATGGAAAAATAGGCCGGCGGGAGGTGTGAGGGCGCACAGGTGCAGGAAAGCACACACTCACCTTCCATCCCAGCCCCGAGTGTGCAGCCCATGTCCACCCACCAGTTCAGAACAGGTCACCACCACAGCGGGAAGAGACAACCAGAGGCTCTGCCTGCACTTCTGTTGCCAGCACTACCTCTGGCACATTTTGTTCTAACATTCAGCCTTGATGATGGGCAACGAGAATCGATCATAATTGTGTTGGAATGTCCACAGATGTGATCGCATATATTCATCAGCATCTTCCTTTCAGCACAGCCTCCATAGACTGACTGCCATGATTCAATTCCATTCAGCAAGCCCTATGCAGAGAGCAGCTGGAGGTCCTACATATACAAGCACATTGAGGATGAAATTCCTGTAAGAGTTCACAGGCCAGCAGGGAGCAAGAATGAATGACACTGTAGCACAAAAAGTGACCAGGAAAAATGCCGTCCTTACACAGAGTTTTGTCTGAGCAAACTGAGGGTGGGCCCAAAAGGGCTGGGCCCTGGAAAGACTTAGAGAAACCACTAAGGCACAGAGGCATGGGCCGCTCGGGAAAAAGAACGAAGACGATGCATTTTTCAAGGCCATTTCTAACTCTATTTGAAAGATTAGCTTTCATCTGATTAATTATCAAAGAAAATAAGCCCACTTAACTTGAATTTTATTTAAATGCACGGTTTGGCATCAGATTTAATGGGACCATTTTTTTGAGGAGTATTTAAAATTATAATTTCAGTTAAAAGAACATTTGTCGAAGTCCAATAAATCTCTTGTGTGTGTGTGTGTGTGCTTTTTTAATAAATCAAAACTCCCTTCAGTGGCTCAAAAATAACACCAGCAGTAGCTATCTGATTCCAGCCGTAATTGTAGTGAGGCAGGGACAACACAGAGTCTGTGTTAAGCATTTTACAGTTAACAGCATTGCCTGTGGTTAGGAAAGCTGATCAAGAGAAGAGAATGTTTATTATGCCTATAATTGAAAAGAACAAGTTGCATTCCATCTTCATTTAAGGAAAATCGTCCTGTTAGGATATTTATGTGAACCCATGGCCCTGTAATTATTCCTCCCTTTTTATAATCTTCTGAATACCTCGCAGGGTCCCAGACTAGATCCTTGAAAGGCTGAGTGCAAACCCAGAGGAGAAGAATGCTTGTACCAGGACCACTGGCCATGGCTCTCTCTGCATCTGGAACATCCCACTTTGCGAGCCTCCTCAGTTGTTTCTCCCACTCATCCAAGAGGAGTATAGATCCAGAAAAAGATCAGTTCCCTGCATATTATTTCTTTCCTCTGCAATGCATTCTCTCATGAAGGAGTGTATCAGTCAGCTATTGCTGTATAACAAAGTGTGTATCTGAGTTTATGTCTTATGTATGTATGAATGTGTGTATGCACATGTGTTTGTGTGTGTTGTGTGAGTGTGTATGAGTGTGTGTGTCTGCATGGATGTATATTGGTGTGTATGTCTATATGAGTGTGTCTGTGTGTGTGCGTGCATGAGTGTATGGCTAAGTGTGCATGTATATGTGTTTGTGTGAATGCACATGTAAGTGTGTCTATGTGAGTGCATGTATATATGAGTGTGTATCTGTAGATGTACATGTGTTTGTATGTATCAATGTGTGTGAGTGCATGTGTGTGTGTTTGTGTATGTGAGTATCTGTGTGTGTCTGAGTGACTTATGTAAGTGCATATACTTGTGTACTCATATAAGTGTGTGTCTATGTGAGTGTATATATGTGCATGTGTGGGAATGTGTGTGTTGTGGGAGTGTGTGAGTGTGAGTGTGTCTATGTCTGAGCGTGCATGTAGAACAGACAAACCTGAAGAGGTGGGCAATCAGGCCATCCGTGCCCTGCAGATTAGACTCTGCCTACCTGGTGATGGGGCTCCATTCAGGACATTGCTTAAGGAAAAGTGTGATCCCCTTGCCCTCACAACGCTGCAGGAGGAAAGGACAAAGACAGGGAAAAAACAGCTGTTCTATCAGTATAATTGGGTAACAGCCCCCAGAATGCTAGGGAGCTGTGTGCAGTACATTTTCTGAAGTCGCATGCTTAATGAAGGAAAGCAACTATTTGCAGGCATGTATCTCCAGGCCTGCTTGGAGCCTTCAGTGATGAATGCAAGGCAGCTGGAGTTTATTTTCCCATCGGCCCTTAGAGCTCTTGGGTCTAATGGAAAATAGCAACCTCACTGATCACACTTAATGGAGGGAATCAAATCTCTCTGTTAAACAAAAACAAAACTCAGGTCCTCCAAGGTTTGCTCTGGAAAAGGAATATCCCAGAGGTGAGAGGCAACTGCATCAGACTCCAAATTACGCAGCCTCCCCTGCCTCGGGCTCTCAGGTTCCAATTTCTACCCTCACAGGCACTCATACACAGCAGACTCCATCACCCTTTAATTATCTAACCCAGCCGAAACATCAACCTTCAGCTTTCCAGAGCTAGGAGAGGCTGAATGTCTGAAAAGACTTTGCTAAATACTAGGGGAGGTCAGTGGGGAAAGAAATGGAGAGAAATGACCCAACTCACTAGCACAGGTCAGGGATTCTCAGGATCAGCAGAACGTCACACCCACGCCAATCCCACCCCTCCAACGCTTAGCCATAGCTTTCCCCTCCAATAGTGGACAGGACTGCATGGACCTGGGCTGTGCTCTCCCTTAAGTATCAGGGTCAAGAAGAACACTATAAGAAACAAAACTATCCCAGTGTTCCCTCATCCTGAGGTCTCATTCCTGGATGTGGTAGTGATGGGGAGGAAGAGGTGAGAAGAAGCAGGTAGCTATCCTTGCAATGCTTATCAACAGCGCAGAGCAAGATTCAAGATGGCGGTCCAGTGCCGTCACTGACTACTGCATGTGCTTGGGAGTCAAGGAATGAATGGAGAATTCCCAGGGAATGCAGGAGCACTTGGGATGGCCTCAAGGGCAGGTGGGATGATTTAAAAGACTCAGGAAGTCTTTTCCAAAGAATCCCACAGAACAAAGTGAGTCTGGATGACAAATAGGTTGCTTCTCTTGTAACAAAGTGTTCCATTCATTGGAGTTTCTATCTCAGAAAGCAATTTCTGGAAGGTCATGCAATTCACCCAAAGTACTCCAACTAATAAATGGGGAAGGTGGGATTTGAAGGCAGGTATGTCTTCCACAAAAGCCCATCTTCCTTCCCATCTTTGAGAAAGGGCTTAAGAACAGCAGGCAAGAGTCATCAGCTATTCATTCCATCTGTTTACCATGAAAAGGGAAAAATCATTCTATGGTGTTATCAGAGAGTCTAAGCCCTATATTAGAGCATTTTTCCCATTGGACTACCCCAACCCCATGGATTCTTATGAAGATTAAATGAAATAATGCATAAGGAAAGTCTGGCACACAGTAGAAGGTCAATAAATAGTAGCTATTCTTATAATTAGGTTGATTTAGGGCTGTCACTCCTCTCTTGTATTACATTTCCATGCTGTGTTACAAATGACCACAAGCTTAGTGGCTTAAAACGGCACAAATTTACTATTTCAGTTTCCATGGGTCAGGAGTCCAGGCCTAGATTAGCTGGGTCCTCTTTGCAGGGTTTCTGACAGCTTTCATGTTGTCAGCTGGGGCTGCAAGTTCATCTGAAGCTGAGTCCTTCTTCAAGTTCATGTGTAGGTTGGCAGGATTCAGTACCTGGCTGCTACAGAACTGAGGCCCACAGATCCCACAGGCTGTCCACCACCCTGAGCCACATGTCCCTCTCCACAACTTGTTAAGGCCATCAGGAGGATGTCTGCTGTGGCTGCTTCCATCCCTGATTTCTAGACCCTCTTTTAAAGGACTCACCTGATTAAGTCAGGCCCACCCAGAATAATATTTTGATTATATAAGGCAGGCCCACCCAGAATAATATTTTGATTATATCTGTAAAAAACCCTCCCATTTATGGAAGTGAAACCATCAGGCCCCACTCACACTCGACAGGAGTAGATTATACAATGACATGAGCCATTGGGGATTATTTTAGAATTCTGTCTACTACACCTTCCATCCCTATCTGAACAAAACATAAAATCTCCTGTCAGAGGAATTAAACTCTAATAGTGTGCAATTGTCAGGGTCCCTGGGACAATTTTCTTTTAGGATTTTCAAAACAAATGGCATTTTACATAAAGATTGGGTTTCTTTGGTTACCAGATTAACCCTGAAACATAAATCTGGCTGACGCAACTTAATCATAACCCAACAGTTTGAATTTAGGCAGACTGACTTACTTGGAACATAATAGTATGGTTGGCTTTCATTTGTTTGTTTGTCTGTTTTGTTTTTGCATGGGTAGGCTCCGGGAATCAAATGCAGGTCTCTAGCACGGCAGGCGAGAACTCCACCACTGAGCCACTTTTGCACTGCCGTATGGTTGGCTTTTAACTCTATGTTCTAAATGTATCGGTGAGTTCCTTGTGTGGTCCAGTCCTAAAAAACCTAGATATTTGCTTTAAGGATCAAAATTTCCCCCAGTTGACCCAATGAACTGAAACTGCCCAATAGACTCCCAGATTTGATCCAGCCAGGGAGAAAGCCAATTTTTTAGAACTAGGAATACATCTCACAACTGACCACCACCCTCACCAAGACCCCCACCTCCTAGTTCTCAGCCTTCCCCGTGGATCACTACTCATGGCAGTCAGCATCATTGCCCATCATGGTGAGGTGCCCTCTGACAAGTAGGACAGATTCACTTTTTAGCTGTAATTAAAGAAAGAGAATCATTAACGCTGAAAATTCTTAATGAAGTAGAACCTGCGTTTTGCATCCTCTCTTAATACAAGCAAGTAATATTACACAAAAAAATATTCTCTTTTCTGTAACATCTTAAAGACAACGTCGTGAAAAAGGACTCCAAGGCAGGCTGCAGACAGACTTAGACACTGCCAGGGAGATGCCTGACAAGTGGCCTTAAGCATCAAATGTAAATGTCAGGGAATTCTCTTCCCCACCCTGGATGTTACACTTCCCTCCCTGTGGTCAGCCTGTAAGCAATATCTGACTGATATGCCAGTATAAAATATAAGCCCTCTCAATAAAAGATGGACATCTCTCTGATGTCACTCAGACTCCATATTTCCCTGTGGGGTCAGGCTGAGGCTGGACATCTTTGCTTAGAGAGCATCTTTTGCTCTCTCCCACATCCCTGACCTTCTTACAAGTTTCCCCTCTGAACAAGTAGCATAATCAATAATTCACCTACACAATAAAGCATTTCCTCTGCTTCTATATAACTTGACCTCTATTAACACCTTTATATTCTTTAGTTAATGTAGAGCTCCTGACAAAATTATTTTCCAAGAGAGGAATCAGGGCTCAGATTCCAAGCCACCAGTAGGGAAGTATTTATTTTTAACCTAGAACTCCCTATTCAATCAACTTATCAATTAAACCTGAGGAAAAAATAAAAATATTTTAAGAGAGGAATTCTCAGAAAGTGTTTCTCCCATGTCTCTTTCCTGAAAAACATAATGCTTGAGGATACGCTTCAGAAAAAGAAAATGTTTCAAGGGGTAATGATTTAAATGATCTAAAAAGAATTGAACTAGCTATGGAGAACAATGAAATGAAATCCCAGAATGATGGCTGTGCAGCAGATATAAAGGCAGTAAATTCAAATTAAGCCATTCAATAACAAGCATGATTAAAAAGCTGGATGATCTTAGAGATTTAAGTTATACACTCTTAACAAGGGAAATAAAAGACTGGGCTTGGGTTTTAATGTCCTTACAGAGTCAATAGAATAAGCCTCGGTTTCCACAAGGCAGGACATTGAAACAGAGATCCCAGCTTATAGCTGGGATATTTTAAAGACATAACTTCAATAAAATGCAGACTAGGGGGAAAAAATCTATAGTCTGATCCAGGAAGATGACAGCAAAGCTTTTCTCTACTTGGTCTATGGAAGTAGGAGTTGGGAGACTCTCCCATGAGATATCAAAATGCCAGCCCTATATTTCATGGGGGGTGGTGTTCAAATGTGCATTTCCTGCACGGTGCAGGACTCCTTCAGCCAATAAATTCATTTAAAAATTGGTCCAGGGTCAGAAATACCTGGGAGAAGAAAATACAAAGCCCTCAGTAGGGAATCCTCCCATATGCTAGTTTGCACTTGAGTCCTATGGTAGAGAGAGTACCTCTGAAAAATGAGATCACAATGAAAAGTTTGTAAAATGCACAAGGAATCAATCCACCATAAGCAACAGTTAGCAGAAACAATAAAGTGGAGAATTTCCAGCCTCAAGAACTTGAGATACTAGAAAGGTCAGAAATTAAGTGTAAATAAGTGTATTTAAAAGGATTTGAGATTTTTAAAAAGGATATAAATCATAAGATGGAAAAGGCAGGCATGTGTCCACATGGATTAGTACCCCACTCCTGATACAAAAGCTGTATCTGTAAGGGGTTTCTAGATAAACAAAACCAACAGGAGATATCTGTAAATAGTTTGAGATTTTATAAAAGTGTCTCACACAACTTAGGGATGCAAAAGTCCAAATTTCTTAGGGCATAATCTTGGGGTTTGCCCCTCTAAAACTTATTCCCACAAAAGAGAAGCTAAGCTTACTGATAATTTTGCCCAAGAATCACCCCTGTAGAAACTCTTTAGTTACTAAGATGTGGCCTCTCTCTCTAGGCTAACTCAGAAGGTGAGCTCACTGCCCTCCCCACTATGTAGAACATGACTCCCAGGGGTGTAAATCTCCTTGGCAATGTGGGACAGAACTCCCTGGAAGAGCCAGGACCTGGCATAATGGGGTTGAGAAAGCCTTCTTGACCAAAAGGGGGAAGAGAGAAATGAGACAAAATAAAGTTTCAGTGGCTGAGAAATTTCAAACAGAGTCAAGAGGTTATCTTGGAGGTTATTCTTATGCATTAAATAGATATCCTTTTAGTTTATGGTGTATTGGAGTGGCTAGAAGGAAGTACCTGAAACTGTTTAACTGTTTTCCTCTAGCCTTGTGTATGAGTTTGTAAGCTGCTGGATTGCAGTATATAGAAATGGAACAACTTTTTTAAAAAGGGAATTCAATAAGTTACAAGTTTATAGTTCCAAGGTCATGCAAATGTCCAAACTAAAGCATCCAAGGAAAGATACATTAATTCAAGAAAGGCTAATGGGTCAGAAACAACTCTTATCAGCTGGGAAGTCACTTGGCTGGCATTTGCTGGTCCCTTGCTCCTGGGTCCTGTTGCTTTCAGCCTCTGTTCCTATGGGGGTTCCTCACAAGGCTTCCATCTCTTGGCTTCCCTTGGCTCTCTCCAGGTTCTGGCTTGCTTCACATCACATGGCAACATCTGCTGGGCTCAAGCATCTCCAAACATCCATGTCTCTGTTCTCCAAGTGTCAACATCTGTGTCAACTCTGCTCTGTCAGCTCTGTCATTTCTCAGGTTTCTCCAAAACGCTTAATCTCTTAAAGGATTCCAGTAAACTAATCAAGAGCCATTTGGAATGAGTGGAATCACATCCCCATCTTATCAAAATGTCACACTCATAACTGGGTGTGTCTCATCTCCATGGAGATAATTAAAAGTTTCTAAACTATAACACTGAATCAGGATTAAAAGAAGCAGCTGCCCCCTAAAGATTGAATAAGGATTAAAGCATAGCTTTTCTGGGGTACATAATATTTTTAAAATGGCATACCTTGATTCTTGAAGATGATTGTATAATCATATAGCTTTTACAATGTGACCATGTGATTGTGAAAACCTGTGTCTGATGCTCCTTTTTTCCAGGATGTGGACAGATGAGTTAAAAATAAGGATATAAATAAATAATAGGGAGGAATAAGGAGTTAAAATTGCATAGATTGAAATACTAGTGGTCATTGAGAGGGAGGGGTAAGGGGTATGGAATGTAGAGTTTTTTCTTTTGTATTTCTTTTTCTGGAGTGATGCAAATGCTCTAAAAATGATCGTGGTGATGAACACACAACTATGTGATGATATTGTGAGCCACTGATTGTATACTATGGATGGACTAGTATGTGTGTGAAGATTTCTCAATAAAAATACATTTTTTAAAAATTCCACATGGCAGGCTGCAAATTGACAACTGATGAAGGCTTTTAAAGAATTCCCCGGGAAAGGCTGGTTGGTTGAAGTAGAGATGAAAGTTCTCTCTTCTGACTGTTGAAGCTATCACGTTTCCCCTTAAAAGCCTTTAACTGATTAGATGAAGCATCTCTCATTGTGGAAAACACTCCCCCTTGGCTGACTGCAGATGTAATCAGCCACAGATGCAATCAAGGTACTGATGATTTAAGTTGACAGAATTTTCTTGCAGCGCAAAAACAGGCCAGTGCTTGCTTGACCAGACAACTAGGTACAGTCTCCTGGCCGAGTTGACACATCACACCCTTATAGAAATTTAATATACAGTCACTAAAATTTAAAATTCAATGAAGGAATAAAACAGCACACTAGACACAGTAGAGAGAACTGGGAAACTAGAAGATAGGACTAAGAAAATTATACAGAATGCAGCATAGAGATAATGAGAGGGAAATGTAAAAGAGAAGTTGAATCATGAAAAATGAAAAAGGCCTAATATATGTCTGATAGGAATTGCAGAAAAATACAATAGAGGTAGTGGGAAGAGGCCATATAGAAATAGAAAATGAGGCTGAGAGCATTACAGAATTGATGAAAGTCATGAATTTTCAGATTGAAATAGAGCAGCAAGTTCTGACCGGGTTAAAAATTTTAAAAAATAAATAAAAACTTCTAAATACTTCATGGGCCAAAGGAAAAAACAGAATGAAAATGAGAATATGGTCAAGTAATATATGAAACAGTGCTTAACATTGTTTTTAATGAGGGAAATGATAACTAAAAAAATAATGAAAGACTGTATTTCATTCTGTGGATTGCCAACAACTACAGAATTAGGTCTAGTGACACAAATGTGCATAAGAATGTGAGAAAATGGAAACTTAAATACATTGATGGTACAAGTATATATTAGTGCAATTCCATGGAAGGCTAACAAGCAACAAACATGTAGTAAAGCTGAAGATACATATAATCGAGGATGCAGTAATTACCCCCTTAGATATGTCCCCTAAATATGTTCTCACACATGCAAACAAGAACACATATAGAGATGCTCCTTAGTAGCACTGCTTGAAATAGAAATAAGTGGAAACAATATCAATCATTAGGTGGATGGATGAATAAAGGCTGCATAACTTTAACTAGTGTTTTAATTTCCTGGCTGCTAAAACAAACACCATGCAATGAATTGACTTAACAGCAGGAATTTATTGACTCATGCTCTCAGAGGCTAGGAGGCCTGCTTCCTGCCAAGGTCTCTATCGTCTAGCTGACTGACGATCTTTGCTTTGGGTTCCTTGGCTTTTCTGTCACATGGCAAGGCACACGGTGGCATCTTCTTTCTCTTCCAGGTTCCAGTGACTTCCAGCCTCTGGCTCCTCTCCATCTGGCTTTCACTCTGCCTGTAAAGGACTCCAGTCATCTGGATTGGAGCCCACCCTGATTCGTCCAGCCATATCTTGAAGAGATTTTACTGACAGTGGGTCCACACCTACCAGAACGCAGATAAAAACTAAGAATTTTTCCAAACTGGGGTCCACAATTCAACCCACTACAATCAACAAGATAGGTAGGAATTCAACCTCAGTAAATAACTGGACAAGTATACAAAGATGTATGTTCAGGTTGATCACCACAGCATTTCTCATTACAACAAAAAAAAGATGGAATAGGAGGAATGCCCAACAGTAGGTAAGCAGATATATTTGGCACAACTTGAAGATGAAACATTATATAACAAATAAAATTATGGTATGGATTTTTTTATTATTATTAATCGAAAAATAAGGATTTATAAAATGATAGATATCACAATTGCATTCTAATTACATTGCACATTTACATGAGAAAATTCTCAAAAATCTCATAGCTAACAGGTACCATTACTATCTTAAGATTCCATGTGATTTTCTTTTTGCCTATGCATATGATGTGGATTTTCTACAATGGCTATGGATTACAAAAAGACAATAGTGTCAGTCTTGAAGGGCAGGCTCAGCAGTCAGACCTGGGTGCAAAGCCTGGCTCCACCACCTGCTGGCAGTGGTGGAAGGAGTTGACACTCTTGGCCTTTGGTTTCTGTGTCTACCACATTAGGCTAGGATGAGGAGTATATGAGAATATTCACTTAAAGCAGGTAGCCCAGTACCTGGAGTTCAAAAGTGCTCAGTAATTGTTGGCTGTTATTTTTGTAATTAGTGCTCAGAACTGGAGAGAAAGACATCTTTGCCAACCCCCACTCATGATTGCTAGAGCAGCACCTTGTTTACGCTGGACATCCAATAAATGTGCTAAAAGGAAAGAATGAAGCAATGACTCACCAAGCCCAGAGGCCAGGCAGCTGCTCTGTGCAAGCTCAGAGCTCTCTCCTCTTGCTGAGCAAGGTTTTCTAGACCACCCGTGAGACCAGGCCGGCATTGCCGACCCCAGGGCAGGCCCCACACATGAGCTTCCCCAGGCTGGGGCATAGCCTCTGACACCGCCCCGGCCCCAATTCCCAGGCCCAGCCATAAGAGACATCAACCTCGCTCCAGTCCATCCCAACCAATAACCGACTCCCAGAAACACTCTAATTCCCCACTACCCAGTAAACTTCAAGGTCCCACGTCTCCCCTGAGAGTTTCTGCCTCATCCCTGTGGTGAAATAACACTATGATTCATTGAACCCCTATCCCATGTCAGCCCAAGACCAGATTCTCTATATACAGGATTGCACTCTAGCTCTCACGGCAACCCTGCAAAATGAGTGGGGTATTTAAATGGGAAAAATTATGTGTTCCACCTTAGCCCCAAACCTAATTTTCCTAAAATGCACTAAAACAGTAATATAACTACAAAAAATGTTAAGATGTAAAAGTCTTTAGCTATTGCTTCCTGATCACTAGAAAATCAATATGCCAGCCTCTCCAGAACATCAGCTAGTTCCATCCCCCTAGCCCATATTATCGACAGCCCCTTCCAACATGAAAAAGTTAGAATGGGCACAGCCCAAATACCCCTAAAGAGTGAGAGAAAGTTCAAAGGAGAAGGAGGAGTTATAACAGAGAAGATGGAATTTAACAAATGAGTTTAACTGCTGAATCATTATATTGATATTTCTTTTAGTCTCCAGTGTCTTGGAGCAGCTAGAAGAGAAAACCTAAAATTGTGGAACTGTAACCCAGACCAAACCTTGAAATCTGTTCTATAGTTACCTGTTACAATGTACTTTGAAATCTATTGCTTTTTTGCACATATGCTATATTTCACAATAAAAAATTATTATCAATATGATTATCAACAAACAATTGTTCTGCCATAATGAGACACACCCCACCCCCAGTACGAGCAAAAGCTAAGATGTATATCCATTGCACTGAGCAAGAAGAGAGAAATAGTCATAAGTCCACAGGACAGGCTGATGGTCTACCATTGATTGTATCTGCAACGTAACTAAAATTTTCTCGCAAAAAAAATGAAAGTTTTGCTTTCATTGAGGAATAATTTATATGTAGCAAAGAGTACAAGCAAGAATTTTTAGATCATATATACCCATGTAACCACTGCCCACAGCAAGATCTAGAACACTCCTAGCTCCCCATTAAGCTTCCTTGTGCCTTTCCCAGTCGATAACCCCAGACCTAAGAAGGAACCTCTACCCTGACATCTGTTACCGCATCAGTTTGCCTGAATGAGCCCCTTACCACCCAAGTGGAGGAGGCAGAGAAGCCGGCAGTCCTGACACCTCATCAAGCCGCCTCTTTATCTCTTTTCTGTTGGGCTGGACTCGCCGCCCTGGAGGACAGGGTCTTGGAGCCAAGTGGAGATGCCAGATGGCTGTGGAGAAGGACGGCTGAGGTTGCCGTGCACCCGCACCATGTCACCACAGACGCCTCTGCTCCACGCTCCCTCTGATCCAACAGGAACCCAAAGGAAAGCCTAAGATTCCAAAATGATGGGCTTGCCAATTTTCTTTATTTTTAGACAGTTTCTTGCTTTCTTTCTCCTGTGGCCACTCCTGTCAGTGCAAGAGAGATGTGTGGGAGGAGGGCAGCTATAACACATCCTTAATTAGTTGCTAAATCGGTCCCCAATATGTGACAGGATGTATCTGGCCAGGAAATGGGATTCTAGGTCTCCACACTAGAGGTTTGTAGTTTTAACATTAAGTTAAGAGAAGAAACTCTCTCAAGGTAAGGACCACAGAAAACTCAAGCTTACTTTCTTTCTTCCATAATTTTATAGAGTACAGACTTGGTAAATTCAAGGAGAGCTGACTTAAAAAAAAAAAAATGTAGACCTGCCATGCCAGAGACCCAGGTTTGATTCCCAGAGCCTGCCCATGCCATAAAAAAAAAAAAAAAATGTAGACCATAAAAGTACCTGATAAATACTTTTATGGGGCATCTACACTTCTTTGAATGCTGTGAAGTCAACAGAGCAAAGGTGCATCCTACAGTGTAGTATATGGGCTTGGGTTCCAGAAGTAGGGTCTAGCCTCAGCTCCTCACCAGCTAGCTGTGTGGCCTGGGGGGGTCCCTTCCCCTCTCTGGGTTTTGGTCTCCTCATCTGCAGCACTAAGGGAGTGGGTCTGCTCCCTCCATTCACTTCACATGTTTTGAGACCCATCTGATTCTGACACTGTCAGGCTCTGAAGACCTGGAGATGAATTGACCAAGTGCCCTGCCCTCCAGGGTCTCTCAGGGAGGTGGGGAAGACTGGCAGTGACCCACAGAATGGCCCAGCAGGGGCTTTGTGGGAGTGCATGGAAGGGGCACTGTCCCAGATGGGGGATCAGTGAAGTATCCCAGAGAGTGTGGCCCCTGGGTTGAGTGTTTAATGGCAAAGAAAAGCCATCCAGATTGGGGAGATGGGTAGGACTTAAGCAAAAGGAATACAGAGAAGGCACAGAGGGGAGGAGTCAAAGTGGCAAGCAGGGGCCAAGAAGCTTGGAGTTTGTCCCACCAGCAAGACAGAACTCAGAGACAACTTGAGACAGATGTGATATGATCTCATTTGCAGTTTAGAAAAGAGATGGTGAGGTGAGAGAGAAAAAGACGGTGCGGTCCATAATGACATCTCTATGGCTGGTCATTACCAAGAAAGAGAACACAAAGGGGAAGGCATCGAGACTGTAACTTTTAACAGACATCTGCACAGAGGTGTCCTAGAGATGACCAAATGTGTGAACATAAAGCTCAGGAGGAGCTCTGGGCTGGAAACCAGATCTGGCATCCACACAAAGCATGTGCAAATCGTCCAGTAACACTAACAGCGATGGTCAAGCTGTCCAGGTTGACATCCTCAGGCTTTCCTCTTTTCATTTCCTCGGTCATCCAGGAATCTCAGGGGTTCACTCAGTCTGAAAGGGATTGTCTTCATTTGCCACTTCATTTGCTACAACAAATGCCACCCACCGGTTGGCTTACAAAACAGGAATTTATTGGCTCACAGTTTTGGAGGGTAAGAGTCCAAATTCAAGGTCTCATCGGGGCATGTATTCTTTGAAGTCTGTCATGTTTGGTGGTGGCTGGCCGGCAATCAGTCTCTGCTCCATCACATGGCTATCTGTCTCTTTGTGTTTCCTCCTTGGGTTTCTACTACAGTGCCCAAATTTTCTTTTCTTGCAAGGGCTCCAGTCATAAGGTTGGTGCACCCTGATTAAGTCTGGCCTTATTTAAATGTGACCTTTAAAGATTCTGTTTGCAAACAAGTCCATGCCCACAGGGACTAGTGTCTAGGACTTAAACAGCCTCTGTGGGGTGCACAATGCAATCTACCACAATGAGAAGGTCCACTTCCTGGGCAAAGTAGCAAGAACCCTGGAGTACCAAGAGGACAGCTCCGTTATGTGGAGCACTGGGTATTTGCGGTTCTTGGCTGTGCAACCTCATAACCTAGCAAAGTTGAGCATGCCCCTGTCATCCTACAATCCTGCGAAGGCAGAAGTGCAATTGATCCTCTCTTGCTTCAATGCCAAACCCAGTCCCAGCAGCCCTGGTCTAACCCATTCCACTTCCACTGCTTACTCTCCCAGGCATTCTCTTCCAAAAGTCCCCTACATTGGAGCTGGCTCTAGCATCTGGCACAGAGAACTTTTCTGATCTCAAGCTTCTCGGCTGCGAAACCACACCTGAGCACATGAGTGTGTACACAAGTGTGCATGTGTGTACATACACAGACTTGCAGCTGGAGGGATCTTCTGTGAGGCTGAGAGAGGTTTGAAAAGGTCTTCAGGTTTGTGGCAAAGTCAACGTGTGTCCTCAACACCAGGGGTTCTAAAATGTGCCCACTGACCACCAACATCAGCATCACCAGGAAATGTGTAAATGCAAATTCTCAGGTTCCACTGGAGACCTTATGAATCAGAAACTCTGGGCGTGGGCTAAAAGAGCAATCTGAGTTTAACAAGCCCTCCACTTGAGTCAATACACACTTTAGCACAAGAAACACCGCTGTACACTAACAGTCTTTGTGGGGAGGCTGCATGGTGGGCTGTAGAGAAAGAGCATGGCCTTTAACCCCGACGTGGTACTGGGTGTGGCACACAGCCTCATTCCTCCCACTGTGTCTACTAGTATAACCTCCCAACGTCTCTCACCTGGACCATTTCCACACTATCATCCTTGGTTCTCCAGCTTCCTGAACTGCTGGGTGATCCTTATGAAGGGCTTTGCTCCACTGCTCAAACACCTTCAGGAGCTCCCACTGCCCACAAAGCCAAGTGCAAATCCCTTGACAAGCCTATCTCCCTGACCAAGAGCAGTGTGCCTTCTAGATTCATCTCCTGGTATTCTTCAACCCCAACACCATGGTCAGCAGACAGCACCAAGTGTCATTGCTTGAATACACCCTGCCACTTTGCAGAGTTCCCGCCAGCTGGAATAGCCTTCCAACCAATTCTCATCAACCCCATTTCAAGTGTGACTTCCTCCATGAAACCTCATTCTCTCATGTACATTCTCTATTTCTGCTTCTCAGACCCTGAGATGGCTAAATTTATGCGTCAGCAAGGCAAAGTGATGGGGTTCAGTTGTTTGCTCAAGCAAGCACTGGCCTGATTGTTACTGTGAAGGTATTTCATAGACAGGTTTAAATCATTAGCCAAGTGATTGCAGCTACAATCAACAAAGGAAATTGCATTCAACAATGAGGAGAGTCTCTTCGTCCTGTCATTTTAAGCCAAAAGTGAGGATTTCAGAAGTCAGAAAGAATTTCTATCTACTTCAGCCAACCAGTTTTTCCTAGGGCATTCAATGCCACCTTCATTAGAGTTTCCAACTTGTGACCTGTTCTACAGAATTCAGACTTGTCAATCCCCACAGTCATGGGAGCCAATTCCCATAATAAATGTCTTAATATTCACCTTATGTATCCCTACATACATAAATATCCTGTGAGTCTACTTCTCTAGAGAACCCTGACTACTACATATTCTTTCTCTGTGTGAATCATGAAAATCTCCATGGGAAGTCTAATTGAGCTTAACCCTTTTTCCAAGACCCCTAAACTCATGTCCCTTTCTCCTGGCTAGACCAGAATAAGTCTACAGAGACAAGAAGAATCTGATAAATCACAGGATAGGTAAACCAAACTCAGCATTCCAGATCAAGGAGAAGACACAAGCCTAATGAGGACAAGTGTTTCGGAAGAGAACTATTATCCCCCATAAACCATAGAGGAATTTGCCAAAAATTTTTTAGCAATTAGTAAGCTACCCAATTATTAGTAAAATTTATATTAGTTAATGGGCTCTACTTCTGCCCCTGTAAACGTGCTAGGCGGCAATTAAAAGGCAAAGACCTCTTCTGAGTGACTACGTTAATATGAATACAATGGCTGACTCAAAGTTTCCCAAGCATTTGACTAGCACTTCCCCTCTTCTGAAAACAGCACCAAGTATTATAACCTCCAGTATTTGGTTAAGGAGGGACAAGGTGTAGAGACCAGGGCCAGTGGAGATTGGGAAGTTTCACTGAAGACCCCTGGGGAAACCCCCCTGCAAGTCATAGTAGCAGTTAACATATACAGCAGGGCTTGGCACATAGCAACCCATTTGATCCTTAACATGGGTCTGTGAGGAGCTGCTGTAATTAGTATTACCTTGAACTGAGTGATATACTAGTGATCACTTTTACTCTTAAATAAACCTATGTTGACTTTGAAGATTGATTGGGCTGTGTTCTAGTTTCTTCATTGCTTAAGCAAATACCATACAATGGGTTGGCTTAATGAATGGAAATTTATTGGCTTATGGTTTCGAGGCCAGAAGTCCAAATTAAGGTACCACCAAGGCAATGCTTTCTTCCTAAAGAAGCTTTCTTTAGATAGCTTTCTGGGACTGGCTGTCCATGATCCTTGGTCCTGGGCACCTCTGTCACATGTCAAGGAACATGGTGGCTTCTTGGGTCTCTTTTCCAGGTTCCATTAACTTTCAGCTCCTTACCTCCCAAGGCTTTCTCTTTCTGTCTGAATTTCACTCTACTTGCAAAGGTCTCAAGTAATAGGATTAAGACCCAGCTTGACTGAGATGGGACCTGCCTTAACTGAAGTAACCCCATCAAAAGGTCCTACTTACACTGGGTTCACACCCACCGGTATGGATTAAGCTTAAGAGCACAATTTTCTGGGGCACGTAGCTCCAAACCATACAGTCTCCAATGTACCCAGCATTGATTTTCTGGTTTGTTTACAACTAGATTGCTACAGTGAGGTTGAACCATCATTCATTCATTTACTCATTCATGCATACATAGAATTTGAATATATTAAGTGCCTGCTATGGGTAAGACATAGTGTTATACTCATTAAACATACAAAATTAAAAATTCATAACATGTGTTCCCAAACCTTTTATGTTTCCCCCTAGGCACAGAGTGTCACTATGTTTCCAAGGCCCCTGGGACTGAGCTGGTGCTTAATGATTGGTGAGAATGGTGGGGATGTGGGCAGAAAGACTTCCAGGCCTGACCCATATAAATCTCGGCTCCCCTCTTTCCCATATCAGTGGCCACATTTTGAAGATGGTCCTTGAACAACTGCATGGAACAGATCATCCATCAATCAACCCATTTGACTTGAGCAATCAACACTGTTCAGTATGTTAAGCCACAGAAATTTGGGGGATGTTTTTTACAATAGCAACCATTCCTTCCCTGATTAATACAATACATCCCTGAGATTTTAGTCAACCAATTTTCAATTTGTTATGTCAGCATCTACACTGCACTGCTTACAAGCTTTATCTTGCAGCATATTATTTAACTTATCTCAACTGTGATTTATGTATTCACAAAAAGAGGCTAATACTTAAAATACAGAGAGTGGGGAGATTTAAACGTATAATGCCTCCATTCCCCCCATCCCTACCACTATCCCTGGTTTGTAGTACATGCTCAATTAATATTAATTACTTATGTATACAGCAACTCTTCAAGCTCAAAATTTTCACAAAAATATATGATACCAGATGGAGAAGGAAGATAATTGTATTTTCCTTGGAGCTTTGGGTTGTTTGAGTCCAGGATTTTCACAGTTTGCCTCAGTTTGGCTTCACATGTCTGTGTTCACCAGGGGATGCTTTATTTACCTGCAGGTAGAATTAAATAGGTGTGAATTCCAAGGTAACAGCTCTGTCGGGTTGACATTAGCATTTCAAAAAAAGCCGTCAAATGGCTGATGGGAAGTGTTTTCACACACTGCCTAATCTCTTTTCCTGTATCTCTGCTCCAGGCCCGGATACTTTTCATCACCTGCAGAAAGAACTGAAATAGCTGTGAGTTCCAAAGCCAAGAGGCTCACATCATATTTTAGCATTTCAAAGAGAAATCAAAGAAACCTTTAGAAAGCACTTTCATTTTTCTCAAAGTTATACCTGAGCATTTTCAGGCTTCTAGGAAGTAAGTTTTTATTTAAGTCCAAAAGAGCTGAACTGAGAAATATTGAAAAACCATGGTTTTACAGTGGAAAAGGACCTCAGGGTCTAGCAGGGTTCACTTCTACCCTGTGAGTATGAGGGGGTCTGTCCACCTCTGCTACAGCTCCTGAGTGATGGGGAACTTAGTCCTTTAGGAGCAGCTGCCCCACTGCTGGACCACACTGAATGTGGGGATTTTCCTACACTTGAACAAATATCTCAAATATCTGCTTTCCCAAATATCTGTCCATCCATCCTAGTTACATCCTTTATAGTAAAACAGAAAGTGCTAGGTTCCCTACATGGGCAAACTTTTCAGATATCTTAGGGCAGCTGCCACAAAGCCCCTTCACCTTCATTTCTCTTTACTCAACATCCCCACTTCTTCGCTCTGCTTCTCACGTGACTTGATTTGCTCTCCCACCTATCCCAGATATTTTGATCAACTCCTCCGAAGGATTTTTGTATGTCACAGCTCCTCAAATGAGGAGGCACCCATAATAGCCTTGAAATACAACCTCCATCTCCCTCAAAGCTCTGGTCTCTAAAATGTTTCATGTCATCCCCACCATTTCCTCCCAGCCTTGAAGTTGAATCTCAGGGGAACCCTCAGGTTTAGGACCAACTCTGGGGTGGTATGATAGCCACATGTCCCAGAAGGCTGGTGTCTCACACCCTCTGGCCACCAGGGAATTCCATACCTTCTTGAGGATTTTAACAGGGCAAGTTTCTTTCCCTGTACCTCAATTTCCCTGCCTATAACATAAGACCATCACCTGAAAAGGCCTACAATAACTTCTAACACCAACTACAATAACTTCAGACTCTACATATGCAGAGTTAGTGCCAGCTCCACAAATTAAGAGCACTGTCCTCACAAACTACTCCCTTCAGACATTACCCGCACTTCTAACCAACTGGTTAGAATTTCCAGGGTCACCACCATTCCCTCAGCTTCAATAACTACTAGAACAAGTCACAAAATTTAGGAAGGTACTACTCTTAGGATTAGTTTCCTTATAGCAAAAAAAAAATCAGAGCCATCAAAAGAAGAAGCACATAGAGTGGGGTCTGGCACAGTCTTTAATGGGAAGCCTCAATGTCTTTTCCCTCTGAGAGCATATACATCAACCTCCCAGTACACAACAGGGAAGCTCCTCTGGGAAGCCTCAATGTCTTCTCCCTCTGAGAGCATATACATCAACCTCCCAGTACACAACAGGGAAGCTCCTCCGAGCTTCTGGGTTCAGGATTTTATAGGATGTCTTTACAATAGTGTGGCAGTTTGGAGGTTTTATAGACCCCAGAAAAGATCATGCTCTTACATTTAATCCATTCCTGTGAATATAGATTTATTGTAGGTGGCATCTTTTGATTAGGTTATTTCAAGTGAGGTATGACCTGCCCCATTCAATCTTTTCACTGGAGCCCTTTATAAGAGAGTGAAAGACCAGAGAAATACACGGAGAAGCTAAGAGACACAGAAGCAGAGAGAAGCTAAGAAAAACAGAAGCTGAGAGAGAACACACAGAAAGCAGGGGAAGCTGCTGAAGCCAGAATCTGAAAGCAGCAAAACCCGGGAGAGAAGGACAATCAAATGTTGGCCATGTGACAGTGTCTCAGATGACAGCAGCCTGTGCACTGTCCATGTATCATCCTGTTAATGCTTTGAGTCGAACATTTTCACAGTCTAAGAACAATAAGTTATAAGTTAATAAATCACCATTGTAAAAACCAGCCCATTTCTGGTATATTGCCTTTCATCAGCTTTAGCAACACAAAACGCATAGTAATGATTGATGGAATCAGTGCCCACAGGGCTGAACTCAACCTCCAGTCCTGGGTCCCCATGAAGTGACTCAAAGCCCAACCTCTAACCACATGATTGGACTTCCTAGCATGCCCTGCCCCACACCTGTCATCTCATCAGCATAAACTCTCAGGTGTGGTCTGGGACCCACCATGTATAGCAAAGATACTCCTATCATGGAAAATTGCAGATGAAGAGGTTCTCTCTCAGGAGCTTGGAGCAAAGACCAACCACGTTCTTAATACCTTTTGTCAGCTGGACTCTGTCACCAATGAGTTCTGACACTAGAGGACTCTCCCCATGGATTGCCCCAGGTGATCAAACTTCCCTTCTATCTTTCTGTCCAGATCTCACCTCCTTGGTCTTAACACCCAGCACCGATAAAGCCAGGCTGACTATACACTTCTTAAGACAGCTATTTATTCTGAAACACAGACAGGTCCAGACATTCTGTACAAGTGTGCAGACACCTCAAAAGCTGAAGAGGTTGGCAATTCCTTGACCAGTTTTAATTGTATCATCGTTATAATTAGCCTTATTATGCTTCCCATCCTTACCTGTTGAGTAGGGATAGCAGGCTCTCCACCCCCACCTCCATTCCCAGAGTGAACTGCGAAGGGGGCCTTAGCTTGTAAGGTGCAGAATTACTGAATGGATCCAGCAATTCAGCAAGGTGAGCATATCTTTGTACTGTAGAATGCTTTTTTGTTTAGGGGACTGGATTTTGTTTGTTTTATTAAGTGGCAAATGGATTTTTTTAAGACATATAATTAGGTGGCTAAAATTAGATGTTGATATGTTGCAGTTGAAAGTGAGAAATGAGTGTGAATTTCAGAAGCTAGGTCCCAAAAGGCATTGAGGCTTCTTCTTTGCTCACTTGGATTGCTCCTTCTGGCGGAAGCTAGATGCCATGACATATGGACATTTAAGCAGTCCATGAAGAGGCCCAGAAGACAAGAAATTAAAGCCTCCTGCCATCCCCTGATGAGTGAGTCATCTTGGAACAGATCTTCCAGGCCCACTCAGGCCATCAGACCCTTGCAATCCCTGCCAACATGCGAATTCCATTTCATGAGACACCTGAGCTGAGCTTCCAACTAAGTCACTCCTGCATGCCCAAACCATAGAAACTGGGAGGTGAAAAAAGCTTGTTGTGTTAAGCCTCTACATTTGGGGGCAATTTGATTTTCAGCTATAAATATCTCATACAAGTTATCTATTTCATTTTCACTTAATGTAATTACTGATATGGTTGCGTTTAATCCTACTATTTTACCATTTGTTTTCTATTTGTCCCATCTGTTCCTTGGTACTTTGTTTCTACAATCTACCTTCCCTGCCTTCTTTGGAATTAATCAAGTAGTTTTATGTGCTTCTGTTCAGCTTTAGGACTATAACTCTTTGTAATTTTTTTTCTTTTTTTTTTCTTTTGCATGGGCAGGCACCAGGAATTGAACTTGGGTCTCTGGCATGGCAGGTGAGAATTCTGCCTGCTGAGCCACAGTGGCCCACCCCCTCTTTGTAATTTTTAATAGTTTCTCCAGGGATTATAATAGGCATCCTTTATTTATCACAGTTTGCCTTGAATTAATATTACAACATTCTTATAAAACATAAGAACTTTATAACTGCATATCTAGTTAGCCTCCATTCTACTTTTTGTTCCCTATTGTCATGTTTTATTTCTACATATATTATTAACCTCATCATATATTTTGATTATTTTTGCCCTAAGCCATCCATAGTCATTTCCAAAAAAATTAAAATACTCTTTCATGTTTATCCACAGCATACAGTGTTCTTTTTTCTTTCTTGCTAATCGGAGCTTCCATCTGGGTCATTTATATTAAGTCTAAAGAACTTTCTTTAGCACTTCTTGTAGCATAATTCTGATGGGTCATGAATTGTCTCAGATTTTGTTTGCCTTAAAAGTCCTTTTAAAAATAAAAACAAGCAAAAAAAAAAGTCCTTTATTTTATTTTATTTTATTTCGGCCTTTGTGGTAGTTGGGTTCAGGTATCAACTTGGCCAAGTGATGATGCCCCGGCATTGTGTTTCTGTTGCCTTAAATCATTCGTATGTGAAATTCATCTATGGCTGATTACATTTGCAGTCAGCTAAGGGGAGTGCCTACCACAACGAGTGAGGTTTAATTTAATTAGCTGGAGGCTTAAAAGAGTAGAGGTGTGACGGTGGCTCAGTGACAGAATTCCTGCCTGCCATGCCAGAGACCCAGATTCAATTCCTGGTGCCTACCCATGTAAAAAAAAAACTTAAACCTTGGGTAGTGTGACAGTGACTCAGCAGGCAGAATTCTCACCTGCCATGCCAGAGATCCAGGTTCAATTCCAGAGGCAAAAAAAATAAAAAGGAGAGAAAGTAGAAGAGAGTTCAGCAGCACTTGTGGCTCAGCCCAGACATTTGCAGATGCAGAAAGGAATCACCCCAGAGAAAGCCTTTGGAACCCAGAAGCCAGGAGAGAAAACTAGCAGACGTCACTATGTGCCTTCCCATTAGTAGAGAACCTTAGATGAAAGTTAGCTGCCTTTCCTCTGAAGAACTACAAAATTTTAACTAAATAAATCCCCTTATTAAAAGCCAATCCATCTCTGGTCTGTGGCATTCTGGTAGCTTTGGCAGACTAAGACAACCTTCATCTTTGGAAGATATTTTCACTGATCTTTGTTGCCAGTCTTTATTTCAGCATTTTAAAGATGTTGTTTTCATGTCTCCTGCTTCCATTGCTCCTGATGAGAAGCCAACCCTCATTCTTCTTCTTCTTCTCCTAAATATAATAATAAACACATCCCTTCCTTAAAATGCTTTTAAGATTTCCCCTCTATCTTCACTTTTCAGCAGTTTGACCATTTTACCTATGTATTTTTCCTGCTTGATGTTTGGTGAACTTCTTGAATTATAGTTGATGCATTTCCTCAATCTTAGAAAATTTTCAGACAGTATCTCTTCGCATATTTCTTCTCTCTCCTCTACTTCTAAGACTCTAATAGCTGAAATTTTAGACTGTTTGACATTATCTGATCTGTCTTGGGCACTCTGCTTGGGTTGACTATTTTGTTTAGTTTTTAAAGTTTGCAACCCTTTAAAAATGTTCCCATCTATTCCCACATTTTTTCAACTTTTCCTATAAAATATTTGTAATAGCTATTTTATATCCTTATCTGCTAATTCCAACTTCTGGATCACCCACAAGTTTTCTTCTGTTAAATTTATTCTCATAATTATGGGTCATATTTTCATGTTTTTTTATAGGTCTTGTTATTTTTTATTGTATGCTGTGTATTAGTCAGATTCTCTAGGGAAACAGGACCAACAGGAGATGTCTGTAAATATAAGATTTTATAAAAGTGTCTCATGCAACTGTGGGGATGCACAAGCCCAAATTCTACAGGGTAGGCTGCAAGCTGACAGCAGAGATGAAGGTCTTTGATGAATTCCCAAGGAGAGGTAAGTGGCAGAAGTAGAGTAGAAAGTTCTCTCTTTTCTGACTGTTGAAGTAGTGACCTCTCCCTTAAAAATCTTCAGCTGATTGGATTAAATCAAGCTGATTGGATTTCCTTATTGCAGAAGACACACTGCTTGGTTGATCATAGATGTAATCAGCCATAGATACAATCAACAGGCTGATGATTTAAGTCCACAGAATGTCTCACCATAGCAATCGGCCTGTGCTTGTTTGACCAGAGTGCTGGGCATAATCACCTGGCCCAGCTGACACATGAGCCTAACCATCACAAATGCTGAACATGATCAACAGTATTTGGTAGAGATTCTGTGTTATATCATCTACTACTAAATAGCATTATATTTTGTTCTATTAGTCAGTTAAATTACTGGCAGGGGGGTCCTATTTCAATTTTATTCTTAACACTAAGGTAATTGCCCTTAGTCCTAAGGTCTACTCTTTACACCTTAGATATGGTCTTTCTAGGATTTATACTCAATGTTCAGTGAGTTCACCACAGTCTCTCTGATGGGTAAGAATGCCTTCCCAGCACTTTGCAATCTCAGAAAACTCCATTCAGCTCTAATTCCTTGTTCCAATTATTACCGCTGCGTAACAAATGATCCCCAAAACTTTGTAGCTTAGAAATCCATTTTATTACACTCACAGATTTTGTGAGTCAGGAATTCACAGAGGGCGGAGTGAAGTTGACTTGGCTCTGTACTAAGATGTCTGGGGCCTTGGCTGGGATACTGAAGGTGACATGGCACCTGGGGACTGTACTCTAATCTGGCAGGTCAGGCACCTGGACTCAGGTGACTTGAAGTCTGCTGATTGCAGTGCCAATATGTAGCATCTCCATGTGGCTTGGCTTCTTCATAGCATTTCAGCCTTGGGGCAGTCAGGATGTTTACAGAACAGCTCACGGCTCCAAACGTAAGAACTCTAGTGAAAAAGTGGAAGCTGCATGGCTTTTTATCTCCTAGCCTCAGAAATCATGTACCATCCCTTCCTTGTGCTTTGTCAGCTAAAGCAATCACTCGCCCATTCAAATTCAAGGGGAGAGACATAGACTCTGTCTTGTGATGGGGACATTCTAAAGCCACATTTTAGAAGAGAAAGTGGGATAGGAGAAACAGTTGAGACCATTCTTGCAAAATATAACCTGCCATAGTGCCCAAGGCTCTCCGTGGGCTGCTCAGAATCTTGCCTTATACATGAACAGTTTGGGAGATGGCCAATTCCTGGTGCTTCCTTTCTGTGACTCCCCCTGCTCTAGGAGTCAAATTCTAGTCCCCCTTACAGTCCCAAATTCCAAGTTCTATTTCTTCTACCCATCAAGAGTACTAAGCTCTGCTTTACGGTGTTATGGCTTGCAAATTGCTCCAGGCGGAAAGCCAAGGTAAATTTGGAACCCTCCTCCTGTGCTTCTCTCCAGGCTCACAGTCCTGTGCTCTCCTCTGTTTAATATCTGAAAAAAGTTACTTCATATATTTTGTTCCATTTTATAGTTGTCTACAGCCAGCCAGTGTGGCTGACAGACCCCCAATTATCCCTGCCTCTTGATGTTTATACCCTGTGTGATTGTTTGATCCCCTCACTTTGAGTGACATGCTTTTTTTCTGGCCATATAAATATGGCAGGAATGAGAGGATATATGTATGATTCTAATACCTGAGTTTTGTAGTGCCTGTCTTGCTGGGGTCTCCTCTCTCTCTCTCTCTTTCCCTCTCTCTCTCTCTCTCCATCTTTCTCTTTCTCCCTTGCTGGCATTGAAGAAGCAAACTGCCATATGATAAACTGCCAATGAAAAGAAAAGTGAGAGCAGCCTCTGGCTAACAGCTGATGAGAAAGTAGGGCCTTGGGTCCTACAGCCTGCAAGGAAATGCATGCTGCCAACAGCGGCATGATCTTGGGATCAGCCCCTAAGTCACAGCCAATCCTATGCTTGCAGCTTTGCTGCAGTCTCAGCTAAGATGTGCCCGAATCCTGACCAACAACAACTATTAGGTCATACAGTATGTTGTTTTAGGCTGCAAAGTTTACGGTAATAAGGCAGCAGGTAACTAATACATATGGTAAGTGGGATACCATCTACTTCTTTGTGACCAGAGCCAGAAGCCACCCCCTTGTTGTGAATCATGGAGGAGGCAGCCTCACATTACGGGATCTGGGAAAGGCAGGAGATGAAGTACCTCATGCATCCTTAATCCTCAGTCAACGAGAAGAAGCCTCCAAGCCTCAAAGTGCCCCTCCTATCACAGTGCCTGGGAAGCCATCCTTATAGCTTGATTCTTTCATTCACTCTTTCAACAGTTGTAGTAAATCTCTTAAGTGACAGTTCCTGTGCTTGGCACACACTGAGGAACCGAAGACAAATTGCTCTCTGTTCCAGCCTTCAAGAAAGCTCCCATGCACTTCACTTTACGTATGCTATCTCATTTAATATTCACAAAACTGCTATGAAGTGGATGCCATTATTGTTTGAATTTTATGTGTTAGGAATGAAGGTTCAGAAAGGCTAAATTACCTACCCGTAGACAAACAGCTAGTGAGTGGTAAAGTTAAAATTTTAACCCAGGATTGTTTTTTTTAATTTCAAAGTCTTTCCACTATCGTATGCTACATTACTGCCTTAGGTGGGAAGAAGACAAATAAAAGACCCAACTGGAACTCAGTGTGATAAATACTCTACTCGAGGTGGGTGAGCACACAGGAACTTAGCAGAAGAGAGAAGGAGGAAGATGTAGATTTAGGAAGGGCTTTAAAGAGGAGAGTCAACTGAAATGAGTCTTCTTGGTGGACAAAGAGGAAGAGGTGGAGAAATCCATTCCAGTAGCAGAGAGGGCAGTGAGAGTCTCCATTTGTCACAGTAATTGATCTCTCTACTAGTCATGACTCTTGATTGCAATTGACAAAGACCTTACACTAAACTGGCTCAATCATAAAAGGGATGTGCTAGGGTAGCTGGTATCCCACACAATTTCATCCAGGTGCAGACTATGCCCTCAGTGAAGTCTCCTGCCATTTTCTAGTCCTCAAAGCTTGTAGCCTTCTCTCCGGCTAGAAATGGGCTCCTTCTTGAAGTGAGGAAAATGCTGTCGGCAGGCCAGAGTCAGTTTCTGTGACCCCAAGGAAGAGAGAAGCTTTCCACCATCAATAGGAGACAAGTTCTGCAGAAGGACTCTGATTGGTGGAGTGGAACAAATTGTTCTTCCTGAGTACTTCTCTAAGGCCAGGGAATTTGGAGGGACCATTGCAGGCATGGTCACATGCCAACCTCTGTGAACTGGAAGTGACCTGAGAACCAGGTATATTATCTAAAGGAGAAGAGAGGGGAGGACCCCTCTGGGTAGCCCAGAATAATAGCTACGACATCAGTTGGAACTAAAGGAGCAGGTACCTCATACACCATGAACCACCCTAAGTTACACCAGGGAAACAGTCCATACCTGGGTCCATGCACTTACAGAATGTGAGCAGACGGCAAGCCCTTCAGGCTCCAAATCTCTACCTATCTATCTCCAAACACCAGGAAGAAGGCGATTCCCCAACTCTTACATGATGCAGCCCAGCAGAGCAGAAGGAATTCAGGCTTGGCATCAAAGACCCGGTTTTTGATTCTCAGTTCTGCTGTTCAACAATTGTAAGATTTGCAAAGATGACATAACCTCTCTGAGCTCAGTTTTTCAATCAACAGAATGGAAAAAAAAATGTTGTCCAGCTCACAAAGTAATTATAAGGGTTACATTATGATGAATAGGAGTATGGTAATGAATATTAAACAGAAAAAGGGGGGAAAAGCAAGGGGCAATATTGTGCATGAGGTATGATACATACAACCATGTAAAAATCCTTGTACATAGAAAACATCTGGAACAGTGAAAACATCTTAGGGAACAGTGGGACTTGGGGAGAAACTGGTCTTGAAGGATCACATTTTCCCCCATTATTTGTCATCTTATACCTCTGAATTTGAATTTTTGGTTCTCCAATTCTGCTGCTTCAGGCAACGGACATACTCATGGTTCAGTTATCCAAATGGGAGACAATTTTAGTGGAAAAGGGCATTACCAAGGATAAAACAAGGATTCTATCACAATAGCAATAGGCTACCCGGTAAAATAAAGGCATCCTTCCTTTACATCCTCCCTTTCTATCTGAAGAGTAACCCAAACCCTGAAAATTCAATGATAACTTCTTCATTTCTGGTCCTCTCTGGAGGGAGGGCAGCCAGAGGTCCTCATTTCATGGCCTCAACCCTGTTCCCCAATGGCACATACTCAAAGCTTGGAAATTGTCAGGACACTCGCATCTTTGAGAAAGGGCTTTTTAAAGTCTTGTGAAGCAAGCAAGCTCCTGTTATAGTATAAAGCTCCATTTGGAAGAGGGGAAACTGAGGTCTCAAACCCTTAGGTGCTAGGGTGGATTAAAGATGGGTGCAGTTTCTTCATCGGTCTCCCTACAGAGAAGTGGCATTTACATCCTCTCTCTGTGACTCTGACGGCTTAGTCAATAGAAATCAGTGGCAGTGATGCTGTGCACGCCTGGGCTGAGCCTTTAGGAGAACTGGAAACTTCTGCTTCCTCTTCTGGAGTGCCCAGCCCAAAGCCATGTGTGTGTGCCAACTTGGACATGTTAGCCAGAGCAGCCTCTGAGAACTGCAGCCCCAGAGGACACTACAGACTCACAAATGTAACAGCTGTTTTAAGCCTCTGGGTCTGGGGGTGGTTTGTTACACAGCAAACAGATGCCCAGAACAAGTGGCTTGGCAAGGGTCACACCCAGCTCATGCCTAGGTTCAAAGACAATCACAGTGGCCAGGGTTTTGTCAGCCCCACAGACCCCTTCCCTCTGCGCCAGAAGCAGCTGCTGCCATCCTTTCCCAAACCATTGAGCCAAGCATGAGGCTCTGGCTCCCTCTTGCTGAGCAGAGCTGGCACTGCAGAGAGCACCCTGCCCCGTCTGCAGATGGCACCCAACTCCTTGTGGTGGATGGGAGCCACCTCCCGGCCCCCTGCAGCAGGGCACTCCGGCCTTGAAGCCAGTCCCACTGCCAGGGTCATATAGAAGCAGCTAGCTCCCGTGCTCACCCAGGCTGCCAAGGAGATTTCAGAGGCAGCAGGAGGCACTTCCTTACCACACTGGGGGATTCTAGAAAGGAGATGGCAAGCAAGGTTGCAACCCTCAGTCTATAAGCCTTCAGTAGCCTGCCATGGGGTGCCTTAGCAAACAGAGGAGACCCCACAGAGCCACATAGGGCCATTTGCGACAAGAAGTGAATCTTAGGAGGTGAATGGGGCAGCCAGCCTCTGCCTGCATTCTACCCAGTGACTGCCTCCCCAAGTGGAAATTCTGGATGTTTGTAAAGGTTCTCTTTTTCCCTTTGTGGACTGTAAGATTAAGAAACGTACAGGCACACCTCAAAGGCACTGCAGGTTCTCTTCCAGACCACTGCAATAAAGTCAATACCACAATAAAGAGAATCATACAAATTTTTTGGTTTCCCAGTGCATATAAAAGTTTCTTTTACACTATTGTGGAGCCTATAAAGTGTGCAATAGCTTTAAGTCTAAGAAAAGAGCATGCATACCGTCATTAAAATGTGGCACAGAGAAGCAAAGTAAGCACATGCTGTTGGAAAAACGCAATATCCACCAAGCCCAGTAAAGCAAAGTGCACTCAGATGAGGTATGCCTGTAGTCACCTTTACAGCCACCCAGTCCCAATAAACAGTCAAGCCCATCCCCTCATATTCAATTGGTCCCCCATAGCCTCACTGCAACCTCTCACCCTAACTCATCAGGTTAACAAAGACAACCATTTGCAGAGCAATTAGGACACATCACTGCTTCACAAATACTTTCATTCTGTCAACACACAGTGAACTGGGATTTTGATCTCCCCATTTTATAAGTAAGGATACTAAGGCTCAGAGAGGCAGGTGAGAAGTTGAAGTCTCCCAACTATAAGCAGCTGAGTCTGAACTTGAACTCAGGGTATAGGAGGCTGAAAAGCATACCCATATATGCCCGTGTCTTCACCCCAGACCCGACATGAAAGACCATTCTCAGAGGCTTGCTCTTCTCCCAAGTCTGAATCTTAGCACTGTTTCTCCAACTTTCATCTTTTTCCTTCCCTCCTGGACCCAACCTCTAAAAGAAGCTGTGTGGTATCTGATAGCTGTCCATCCTTTCCAAAGTATGCACCAGCCCTGACCCAGCCCAAGCTACCCTCATATCCAGGGCTCATGTCCCACACCCCTTGACTGGCTCCTCTTGATAACAGTGACTGTCAGTGATATTATGGTGAAGGGAAAAGAAGGCCTTTCTGGATCTACTCCTGCCTCTCCATAGAACAGGGCCTCCTGGGGGGATTAGCTGTCTGAGAGGCTGATCTGAAACAAAAGGATTTATTAGATCAGTCTCAGGGTCCAGTGGCAAAGATGGAGCTCTGGGTATTTCCATAATGGTGCAAAGGTCACCACCCAGCAGTTTTTCCTATAATGTCAGCTTCTCAGGCAGGTGTCCCCAACCACCTGCATCCCCCTGGATCTTCTGACACATGTTCTCCCTACATGAAGCAAAGAATAAATCTAAAGCATTAAACAGCAGCACTTAAAAGACAGGGCAAGGGAAGCCCTTAGTTTGGTCCCCACACATCATCCCTTGCTCTTCCCCATAAAGAGACTGGAGCCCACAGGGCCACCTTCTCCAAGAGGCAGAGCCACTGTGATGACTGGCAGGCAACCCAGGCCCCTGGACCCTCATGTTCCCTGGAACAACTGTGGCCGGGGGTCTGGTTTCAGGGGGGGTAGGGAGGAACAGCTGATTCCTTCTTCTAGGCCAGCTGTTAGCAGAAAGTCCTTGAGTGGCATAGACACTTGGCCCCATTGGCTCAGGTCTTTGTATTCAAGCTCTCTCAAGGCCCCTCTAACCCTGGGGGAAAGAGAGAGGGGTGAAGGGGAAGGGTGAGGGGTGGAGGGGAAGGGTGAGGGGTGGAGGGGAAGGTGGAGGGGTGGAGGGGAAGGATGAGGGGTGGAGGGGAAGGGTGAGGGGTGGAGGGGAAGGGTGAGGGGTGGAGGGGAAGGGTGAGGGGTGGAGGGGAAGGTGGAGGGGTGTAGGGGAAGGGTGGAGGGTGGAGGGGAAGGATGAGGGGTGGAGGGGAAGGGTGAGGGGTGGAGGGGAAGGGTGAGGGGTGGAGGGGAAGGGTGAAGGGTGGAGGGGAAGGTGGAGGGTGGAGGGGTGGAGGGGAAGGGTGAAGGGTGGAGGGGAAGTGTGAGGGGTGCAGGGGAAGGGTGAGGGGTGGAGGGGAAGGTGGAGGGGTGGAGGGGAAGGGTGAAGGGTGGAGGGGAAGGTGGAGGGTGGAGGGGTGGAGGGGAAGGGTGAAGGGTGGAGGGGAAGTGTGAGGGGTGCAGGGGAAGGGTGAGGGGTGGAGGGGAAGGTGGAGGGGTGTAGGGGAAGGGTGAAGGGTGGAGGGGAAGAGTGAGGGGTGGAGGGGAAGTGTGAGGGGTGCAGGGGAAGGGTGAGGGGTGCAGGGGAAGGGCGAGGAGTGCAGGGGAAGTGTGAGGGGTAGAGGGAAGGCTCCAGCATCTGACCTACTCTGAACCTCCACAGGGAGGAGCTCACTTGGAGAATGGCCAAGCCTCATGCAGCGGGGAGGTTACCCCAACACCTGAAGGTGGACCCCAACACCACCACTGGGCCAGTCAACAAGACCCAGTGGAAGAGCCAGAATTCCCAGGCCAAAGGAAGCATTCATTGTCTCGGCCCTAAGAGAGCTGGGATGATTGGGAACAGGGGGCAAATTCCAAAAGTCCTGAGGAAACAGACATGTGTGTTCTCTACTCCTAGCCTTGAGCAGATCAACCTCCAGCCTTAGCATGATGAAAACCACAGGAGCTCAAAGTCTAAAGTAGATAGATGACCAACTAGTCGTGGGTTTTTAATTGGATGATTTCAGGGAGTCTGAACCCTTAAAGCTCAACAAAATGTGGCAGTGTGGCTATTTTAGGGAGCACAATCAGCTTTGTTATGTTTCATCACGAACATTCACAAGTGGTTCCTGACCCAAGAAATGTCCAGAACCACTGGTCTAGTCCAACACTGCACCCCACTCCATCATACACATGAAAAGCTGAAGCCTGTGGAGGGGAAAGAGCTCATCCATGTTCACACAACACACTACAACAGGGACCAACCTGGCCCCCATGCTTCCAGGCTCTAGGGTGGAGTCTGGACCTTTCCCAGAAGAAGGGAGAGGGAGAAGCAGCTGAAAGCACAGAGACGAGGGCCCACAGGCCCACCAATGGAAATTCAGTGAGAAGGAAGGAAATCATTCGCCAGTGCAAAGGGCACCATTAAGATTGAAAGAGAAATGTCATTCCATTGATGGACAAGCACTGCTACATCTTCAGGAGAGCAAAGGAAAGGAAGCAGGCTGGGAGAGGCTCAGGAGAGCATCCTGGTAGGCCCCGGACGTGTTGTCAGAACTGATGCAAGTTCACCCTGCCTCCTCTTCTCCATCTGCAAACTAAGGAGCTGCATGTAGTTATTTTGATGACCATTTCTGCCTTGACAGTTTATGGTTCCCAGTGGATGTGAAACCAGGGTCTTCTGCTCCTAAGAATGGAAGGAGATATCCTGGATTTTTAAGGAAGGAAAAAAATCTAAGGTGTGATTTTAAGACTGCAAATTTTAGAATCCCGACACCATGGCAGCCTGCTTTCTTGGCCCTGGGGTACCCAGTGCGATGGGTGGAGCCGATGACCCAATCAAGGTCAGGGGCAAGAAGCCAACTCCAGACCCCTTTCAAAGGCACTTCTTCCCCCTCTACTTCCCTTTTGCCTTCACTAAACAAGCAGTTCTATCTAGTATTAAGGAGGCTTGGGGATTATTTGCCTGGACCCCAACCTTACTAGTTAAACTTCTGGGGAGAACAGGGAGAAGTGGTGGCTCAGAGTCTCCCTCTGGGGACCTGGACTGCAGCCAGCCCAGCCGATGAACCCCTCTGGAGTCAGAAACCAATCAGCTTCCCCTACATCATTTTTCCTCCAGTTTCATTCCAATTCATCTCTTCAAACTAGAATAAGGAGCATCCCAGGTTCATTGAGGTTCTAGGACATCAATAGCTATTTCAATTTAATTTTGGTGAGGGAACCCTGTGAGCCAGTGTCCCCATGTTTGTGTAATTCCTTCAAAACCACTGAGCAAGGACACCATTTCCAGGCAGCCCCAAAGAGGTCAATGGGTGGGGAAAGGTGGGGAGAGACCTCAAGTCAGTTCCTCTCTGTGCCACTGGCTGATTGCCAGACCATGGGCTCAGAAAAGGCAGATGGCCTGCTCATCCTCCTTGCAGCCCTGCTCTTTGCTGGGTACCCCCCATGTCCCCTGAGGGATCAAGATTGTCTCAAAGACCAGGAAAACTGGAGGTCGATGAGCCTTGTGTGCCACGAGCCACCCTGGGGGATCTCACAAGTGGAGGAAAAGAGCCACAGCCTGCCCACCCTGTCCTCCCCACAGCCATGTGTGCTACGTTTCAGTGGATTTTAATTAGAATATTGTGTAAGTAAGAAGGTGCAAGCGCTCTTAATTGAAATTTACATTTCCTGCTTCATCACGGCTGGCAGCCCTGATGCTTTCACAAATGCTATAAAGATGTCCAGCGCCTAGCAGAGGGGGCCCTAAAGTGTTCTCCCCATCTCCTTAGCCAGAGTGCCCCTCACAAGGACAGACCACGATAGAGACACTTCTCGGAAAGGGCACTGAGGAGGGGGTGCACTGAGGAGTGGCCCTAGCTCTGTTGGGTGCCATCTGAGAATGTACTGAATCACCGCGGGCCAGGAGCGGGAGGAATTTCACGTATGTGGGGCAGGCACTGTGGACCAGTGCTGCCCAGTCCCCCTGTACACAATCTCTTTATGGACCCTATTTATTTTTTAATGTCCATTTTATAGATGAGAAGGCTGAAGCTCAGAAGCTAGACCCCTTTTCTGCCCTGGTCACCCAGCAGTCAGCAGGGAAGCTGGGATTTGAACACAGGAAGAATTCACTTCAAATAGGTATTTATTCCACTGGTCCCAGAGCAACCCATACTGTACCCCATTTTTTAGGTAGGGCAGGAGGAAGGCACTGGCTGCCATAAGAACTATTCCCCAAACCATGGCGGGTTGATCCCTGACCCAAGCAGGGCTAAGCAAATCTCTTTCTTGAATGGGAATTTTGAAAACACCAATGCAGAGGCTGAGAATTGTTACCGGCTGGGCCCTGAGTTCACCCACCAGGTAACTCTAAGACTTAGCCTTCCAATTCCTTCTTCTCATCTGTGGAATACCCTATTATCCTCATAATAAATGTAAGAGTTTGGGGGGGAGAAGGTTGTTTTTTATTCAGTTTGGTAGAGCAAGTTTCTCTTTCTTATAACCAAAGAGTCATTCACTTTGGCCTTTGAAATTCCAGCTCCAACAGATTGCTCCAAACTCATCCTTCCATGTTCCCGATGCCCTCTGGGATTGGGGATTGAGTGGGATAGAAGAGACCAGCCAAACTGAGGTCTGCCAACTCAGGGCCTGGGAAGTGAGAGACTCTCCAATGTCCTCCAAAGAGCCCACCTGTGAGTCCCACAAATGCGGGTCTGTTAATGCACAGAGACAGGCAGTCAAGAGGGCTTGTGCCTCGAGCACCCTCACACAGGAGCGTAGCCAGGACCTGCAAAAGAGTCTGTCCCAGCCAGACTCCACACCCTCCTTCACCTCAAGAACTCGGGGCCCCAAGTGCGTAGGCAGTTCAGTGTTAGAATTCTCATCTGCTATGTGGGACAACCCCGTTAGATTCCAAGCCCATGCAATCCAAAATAAAAATAAAAACATTCAACAAATGGTGTTGCCATAATGGGATATTCACATGGAAAAAGAATGAAGTGTGACCCCCACTATGCAGCAAATTAAAAAAAAAAAGTCAAGGACCCTGACTCTACGCTGGGGAAAGGACATTTTAGATGTGAAATTTTAAATCAGATGGGCTTTCATCACTGAAAAGTGATCCCAAGCTAATAGAAATTGTCCAGTTTGGGAAAGTCTACAGAGCATGGACAAAGCAATCAACTGGAAGAAAAGTAGAACCTCTATTAACACCCCACCAATCTGAGAGTTCAATAGATGGATAAGAACAAAGTTGACCCACTGATTTTGACATGGAATATTCACTGAGTGTCCACCTGGTATCAGGACACTTCCTGACAGGGATAATGAGCACAGTGACAGCCTGGGAAAAAGAGTCAGAGTTCCTGGGTTCCCACAGCATTCCTTTAGCTCCTGGCACACTCTGGGCCACCTCGCACTAATGAGGTATATTTGTTAAGATATTGGCATGGCCTGTGATAGAGACCCAATTCAATAAAGATTAATCAGGAAAGAAATTTATTTCACAGCTGTAAAAATATTTACCCATGAAAACATTTCTCACCCATGCTCTTTCCATTGGAATGTAAGTTCCATGAAAGCAGGAGACTTGTCTGATATGTCCACCGCAGAATACCCTGTTCTCAACATAGGTAGGGGCTCAATAAATATTTGTTAAGAATGCTTAGGTCCCAAGACCTTCTTCTTTCCCACAAGCAAATCTGCAGATCCCATGCCCCTTTATGCCTGCAGAGAGTTAAGTCGGGCAGCTGGCCCCAGGAAGACCCCCAAATCCACTTATCCAGCCTTCCTTGAGTGAGGACACCTGGTCTACCTCTAGCTCTTACCACATGGAGGCACCACCCAGAGTAATTGAGTGAAAAATTACAGCATGAGGATCACATTGCTGGTAAAACGTGATCCAACAAGTGTCTCTGACTCTTCCTTAGGGAGAAGCACATGAGAGTAGTGGGATGGAAAAAAAAGTAGTCTTCTATGAAGCAGAACAGGACCATCATTTACTAAGGTAAGTGATGACAGCAGATTACTAAAGCTGAAAGAAAAAGCCTAAATTGTGTGCTGCAGCAGAGAGCAATCTGTCCTGGCCATAAGACTAAGATGCTGGCCTTAGCCCCACCTTCACTGTTGCCTTGGGCCTCAAGCCCATCAAAGTTGGTGCTCTGGAACTAGGTGTCCTCTTTTCTTTTGCTAAATCTGCTGAAGTGCAATATACCAGAAATAGGATGACTTTTTCAATGGATATTTATTAGGTTACAAATTTACAGTTCTAAAATGAAAAAGTCCAAATTAAAGCATCAAGAGTATATTACCCAGGGTTCTCTAGAGAAACAGAATCAGCAGGAAATATCTATAGCTATAAAATTTATTAAAGTATCTCATGTAACCATGGGAATGAAGAGTCCAAGGTCCACAGGGCAGGCTGCAAGCTGGCAACTCCAATGAAGGTCTGCAATGAACTCCACAGCAGAGGCTCACTGTCCAAAGCAGGAAGAGAGACTGTCTCTTCTGAATATTTGTTAAAAACTTTCCAGTGATTAGATTAAGTGGTAGTCATTGCTGAAGACACTCCCCCTAGCTGTTTACAAGTGCAATCAGCTGTGGAGGCAGCTGATGTAATCATGATTTAAGTCCATGAAATATCCTCATAGCTACAGACAGGTCAGCACTTGCCCAACCAGACAAATGGGCACTACCACCTGGCCAAGTTGACACATGAATCCAACTATGACAAAGAGAAAGATACCTTCTCAGAGGAAAGGCTACTCTCATCTAGGGCTCCTCTGTCACATGGGAAGGCACATGGACACATTTGCTGGTCCTTCTAACCTGGTTTTGGTTTCAATGGTTCTGATCTCCAAATGCCTCTAACCATTTCTCTCTATGCTCTCTTGTTTTATCTGTCTTTTATCCTCTCATAAAGGGCTCCAGTGAAGGATTAAGACCCACCTTGAATGGACCAGGTCACATCTCAATTGAAACAGCCCAATCCAAAGGTCCCACCCACAATAAGTTTTCTTCTATAAGAATGGATTAAAAGAACATGATTGTCATGAAGGCCCGTGGAGGGTGTTGACGTGATGTGATTTCTGCCCAGTGCTCTGAATGTCAAAGTGAAGAAATTCAATGTAGCACAGGTAAACGGTGGGAGTAACTATGACTCTCTTAAGGTAGCCAAATGCCTCATCACCTTAAAAAAACAAAAACAAAAAAAAGAACATGGTCACATAGTTTAATGTCTGGATACATCCCAGAGTATATTAAGCAGATAATCAAAAAGTATTGACAAAGTCCCTTGAGGGATGGGAGAAACAATATGGAACTATTAATCTTTACAACCACAGAAACCCTGGATACTATATCAAACATTAGGACAACAAAAATAGGCCAAGCCCTTGATCTTGAAGCTGGATCTTGTGAAGCTTATATATGTAGCGGAGAAGCTTAGCCTGTCTGTAGATATGCCTAAGAGTCACCTCCAGAAGAACTCTTTTGTTGCTCAGATGTGGCCTCTCTCTAAGCCCAATACTACAAGTGAAGCCATTGCCCTCTCCCCAATGTGGGATCTGACATCCAGGGATAAAAGTCTCCCTGGCAGCATGGGAGATGACCCCCAGGGATGAGCTGGCCCTGGCACTGTGGGATCAACAATGCCATCCTAACCAAAAGGGGGGAAAAGAAGTGTAACAAATAAGGTATCAGTGGCCGAGAGAGTTCAAATAGAGTCAAGGGGTTATTCTGGAGGTCATTCTTACACAAGCTTCAGTTAGATTTTGCTGCTATCATAACTCACCAAGCCCCAACCAAAACTATTCCTGCCAATCCAAAAGAACACCTAGGGCATTATATAAGATTCTACAAAGGTTCCATGCACTAGGGTAACTTTTCAAAACCTACAACCTCCAGATGGGTCCCTGGTCCAGATAAGTCCTGAAATGCGAAGGGGCCAGCCTTTCCAGAACATCAACTAGTTCCATCCCCCTAGCTGATATTGTCAACAGCCTCTTTCAACATGAAAAGATTAGAATGGCTATAGCCCCAAAAACCCTAAAAAGTGGGAGAAAGATCAAAGGTGATGGTGGAGTTATACAGAGAAGGTAGAGTTTAACAAATGAGTATAAGTGTTGAATCAGTATATTGATATTTCTTTTAGTCTCCAGTACCTTAGAGCAGCTAGAAATAAAAACCTAAAATTGTGGAATTGCAACCCATACAAAACTCTGAAATCTGTTCTAAAACTAATTGTTGCAATGTAATTTACATGTATTGTTTTTTTGTATATATGTTATTTTTCTTCAAAAAAAGAAAAAGGACAGACAGAAGAGTATAATTGAGAAGATAGGATTTGACAAATGAATATGACTGCTGAATCAATATAGTCACATTTCTTTTGGTCTCCAGTGTCTTGGAGCAGCTAGAAGAAAAAACGAAAAATTGTGGAACCCATACCAAACTTTAAAATCTGTTGTATAACTACTTGTAAAAGTGTACTTGGAAATTCATTGATTTTCTGTATCTATGTTGTTTTTCACAATAAAAAAGAGAACGTGGTCTTTTCTGGGTTACATAACAGTTTCAAACCAGCACCTCCCCACCCCAAGCATTCTTTCAACATCACTGCATGGCTCCCTTTCTAATCACGCTCTTGTTTGGGGCATCTTTATTCATCAAGCATTGGCAAAGGAGTCTGGAGAGAGCCCCATTGCTCATCTAGCAGGCCAGCATCTCTGAAGCAGCCAAGAGAGTCTTTTTGCCTTATTTGGATCCTTTGTCACTGGAAGGCAAACTCTTCCCTCAACAGCCTGCTAACAAGGGAGCCAAGAATTGCTTGCTCGACAGCCAAGAAATCTCCAACATGTTTAGAGATCTTTGCTAGCAAGATCCCTTGTGAATGTCAAGAGTTAACATTGTGAGAAACATCTTTTCTGATTCAGGCAAAAGCAAAACTAAGCTATTTTTAGGAGTTCCCCCATAAAGTTCTCTCCACAGAAAAGAAAATGAATTCCACCATGAGTTGAGAACAAAAGAACAACAGAAAAGCTGATAAGTAAATGTTGACTCTATTTTTTAAACCCACCCCTAGGAAAGATGCTGTGAGTAAAAGTGTCGCAAATGGGGTGATATGTTTAATCTAACATTTCTGCAACTCTTAACTCCTGAGAGTAAGATAATGGAGGACAGGATTATACCTGTGTGGATGAAGTGGAAGTAATTTTCTTTTAGAATTGGGCTATGGAATAAGAGCAAATTTCTAGGAAACCACCACAGACATAAGAAGAAATAGAAGATCTGAATAACTCTGTAATTATCAAAGAAAAATTAAAGCTGCAAATTAAATAAAATTTCCTTACAAAGCTCCAAACCAAGATGACTATGCCAGAAAACTGTAATTTTTTTTTAAAGGAAATAAAGCCAATATCATATATATCCTTCCATAGATATTAAAAGAAACACTGCCTGCATATTTCACAAAATCAATGTATCTTTAGTCCCAATACTTTACAAAGAAATTAAAAGAACAGAAAATTACAGGACAAACTCATTTATAAGTAAAAGTTGCAAAAATCCTAAACACAGCATGAGTAATATATATCCAGTGATATATAAAATGGTTAATATATATGGACTGCAAGTTTCATTTAACATTCAAAAGTCAATTGAGCAATTCACCACATTAAACAATAAAGGAGAAAACCCATAAGATGACTTTAGGAGATGAAAAAAGAAAGAAACATGATAAATCTTAATTTCTGTTCATTATGAAAATTTCAGCAAACTAAAAAAGAAAGGGAACCTCCTAAATCTGATGAAGAGCGAAACTAACATCGTACTTATTGGTGACACCATCAATGTCAGGATATCCATTCTTGCTGCTATAACGAATTTAGGATTTAAGGGATGATTATGATTACTGAATCATTATATATATATATAAATGTTTTTTCTTTCTATATTATAGAATAGCCAAAAATTAATACCCGAAATTACTGAAACTCAAGTAGGCTCACCATTGTTTATACTCACTATTGTAATGGTCATTCTAGCTTAGTCTCACCTTTGCTGGTATTCACTATTGTAATGATTATTCCAGCCTAGTCGTATCCTTGTTTATAATTACTACTGTAATGGGAACAACTCCATCTCACTTTGCTTGAATCTATAAAGACCTTCAATCCCCTAGACTGTGGAGACTAATTTTTGGGTCACTAGGCCATCTGATCTCTTGTTTTGTCCCTAGCAATAAACTCTTTCTCCCTTTGAAACCCTGATATCTCCTTGAATATATGTGTAACCTCTTCACTCATAAGTACTGCTTTCTATATAACTGCAGGACATAGTTTTGATAAGATTTATTCCACCATTTAACAAGAATACTCCTTCCCACTATTGTTCAACATTTTACTGGAAATTCTAACCAGAGCAGTTAGGCAAGAAAAAGAAATAAAAGGCATCTATACTGGAAAGAAATAAGTAACACTTTCACTATTTTCAGATGCATGATCCTATATATAGAAAGTCTAAAAAAACTTGGCAACAAAGCTACTGGAGCTAAAAAAAATGAATTCAGCAAAATGGCAGTGTTCAAGACCAACATGCAAAATTCATGTGCTCCTATATACTGGTAATGAGCAAGCTGAGAAGGAAATCAAGAAAAATTTCCATTTACAATACCAGCTAAAAGAATCAACTGTCTATAAATAAATTTAACTAAGGATGAAAAGGACTTGTACACAGAAAACTACAAAACATTGCTAAAAGAAATTAAAGAAGACTGAAATAAATAGAAGGACTTCCATGTTCATGGATGGGAGACTAAAGATCATTAAGATTTCGATTCTACATAAACTGATTTATAGAGTCATCACAATTCCAATCAAAATTCCAACAGCCTACTTTGCAGAAATTGAAAGGACAATTATTAAATTTATGTATAAGGGTAAGGGAACCTGAATAGCCAAAAGCATCTTGAAAAAGAAAACGAAGTTGAAAGACTCACACTTCCTAACTTTAAAGCACATTACAAAGCTACAGTGGTCAAAATAACATGATACTGGCATGAAGACAGATACACAGACCAATGGAATCAAGTTGAGAGTTCAGAAATAGACACTCATATCTATGGTCAATTGATATACAACAAGGCTGCAATGTTCACTCAACTGGTATAGAATAGTCTCTTCAACAAATGGTGCTGGGAGAACTGGATATCTATGTGCAAAAGAATGAAAAAGGACCCCAATCTCACACTATACACAAAAATTAACTCAAAATGGATCAAAGACCTAAATATAAGAGCCCAAACAATAAAACTCCTAGAAGAAAATATAAGGAAGAATCTTCAAGAGCTATTGGTAGGCAATGGCTTCTTAGACTTCAAACTCAAAGCTTAAGCAAAACAACAAAAGAAAAAATAGATAAATAGGACCACTTCAAAATTAAAATCTTTTGTGCTTCAGAGGACTTTAGCAAAAAAGGGAAAAGGCAGCTACTCCATGTGAGAAAATATTGGAAACCACCAGCGAATAAGGGTTTAATGTCCAGAATATATAAAGAAATTCTACAACTTAGTAAAAAGACAAACAACCCAATTTAAAAATGGGCAAAAGAATTGAATAGACATTTTCCCAAAGTGAAAATTTTCCCAATATCTTAAAAGATATTTATTCTAACTTGCTAGCTGCTGGAATACAATATACTGAAAGGGAATGGCTTATAAAAAAAGGAATTTAGTAAGTTAAATTTCACAGTTCTAAGGCTGTGAAACTGTCCCAATTAAAGCAAGTCTATAAAAATGTCCAAATTAAGGCACCAAGAAGAGGTTACCTTCACTCAAGAAAGGCCAATGAAGTTCAAAGTTTCTCTCTCAACTGAAAAGGCACATGGCAAACAGGGAGTCTGCTAGCTTTCTCTCCAGGTTTATTGTTTCATGAAGCTCTCCAGGGACATATTCCTTCTTCATCTCCAAAGGTCTCTGGTGATGTAGGCTCTGGCTCTCATCATTTTTGTGGTTCAAAAAAAGGAACTCTCTCCAACATGTTTCCTTTTTTAAAGGATTCCAGTCAAGGCCCACCTGGAATGGGTGGAGTCACATCTCCCTCTAATCAAAACAAACAGGTGAGTCACATCTCCATGGGAACAAATAAAAAAGCTTGCAGCCAGCAATATTTAATGAGTACTGAAGAACATGACTTTTCTGGGGTCCACTACGGATTCAAACCAGCACAAATCACTAGCTATTAGGGAAATGTAAATCAAACTACAATGAGATATCATGTCACATCTACTAGAATGGCCATTATTTTAAAAACAGAGAACTACAAGTATTGGAAATGAATGTGGAGAAATAGAAACACTTATTCACTACACATGGGAATGCAAAATAGTGTGGCCACTATGGAAGACAATTTGGCAGTTCTTCAGGAAGCTAAGTATAGAATTGCCATATGATTTGACAATACTGCTACTAGGGGTATACCCAGAAGAACTGAAAGCAAAGATTCAAATAGACATTTGCACACCGATATTCACAGTAATATTATTCACAATTGCCAAAACATGAAAACAACCCAGATGTCCATCAACCACTGAGTGAGCAAACAAAATGTGTTATATATATATATGACAAAATATTGTTCAGCTGTAGGAAGGAATAAAGTCCTGATGCATGCAACAACATAGATGAACCCTAAGACATTACATTTAATGAAATAAGCCAGACGCAAAAGGACAAATATTGTATGATCTCACTGATATGAATTAATCATAATAAGGAAGTTCATAGGGTTAGAAACTATAACATAGGTTACCAGGAGATAGAATAGGGGTAGAGAATGGGGAGCTGATGCTTAATTTGTGCAGAATTTCTAATTAGGTTGATTGTAAATGCTTGGAAATGGATAGAGGTGATGGTAGCACATTATTGTAAGTATAATTAACACTGCTGAATTATGTCTGTGGATGTGATTGAAAGGGGAAGTTTTGGTTCATGAATGTTACTAGAAGGAATGTTAGAGGTTAAAACATGGAACTGTATAACACAGTGAACCCTGTTTTGAACAATGGACTGTGGGTAATACAAATATAAGAATATTCTTACATGAATTGTAACAAATGTGTGACACTAATACAAGGTATTAATAATAGGATGGCATATGGGAAAATATGTCTAACATAAACTGTGGGCTATGATTAGCACTATTTTAGTATTCTTTCATCAGATGTAACAAAGATACCACACTAATGCAAAGTGTCAACAATAGGGAGGTATATGGGAACACTATTTTTTTTACATGACTTTTCTGTTAACCTACAACTTCTGTAATTAAAAATAATAATAATGATAATTTTTTAAAATGTTAAGCTAAGTGAAAGAAACCAGACACAAAGTAGTACATTTCGTATGATTTGATTGATAGAAAATGCAAATATAAATAAATCTAAAGAGATAGAAATAGGTTAGTGGTTATGTAGGGCTGGAGAAGAATAGAGGAATTGAAAGGTGACTACCAAGGGTATGGGATTTTTCTTTCTGGAGTAGTTAAAATGCTCTAAAACTGATTGTGGTGCTAAATGCACAACCTTGTGATTATACCAAAAGCCACTGTTTGTACACTTTGCACAAATAGTGTGATGAGTAAATATATTCCAATAAAACTGTTTTTTTAAAAAACTCAGTTGACCATATGTGTGTGGCTCTTTTTCTGGACCACACTTCTGTTCCACTGATCTGTATTTCTAACTCTCCACCTGTAGCATGTTGTCTTGATTGTTGTTGTACATAGTAAGCTTTAATATTAAATAGAGTGATTCCTCCCACTTTATTCTTTTTTGACAAGATTGTTTTAGCTTAGCTAGATCTTGCAATTTTCCATACAAATTTTAAATTAAGCTTGCTTATGTTTGCAAGAAACCTATGCTAGGATTTTGATAGGAATTGCATTAAACCTGCATATCAATATGTTTACATTATATTAGTTTATTTAGCTCAGCATTAAAATAGTCCTAACCTCATCACAGCACCCTTTAAAGTGGACAGTTTTCTCCAGCTAGTCACCGAAGAGAAAGGTAGAGCTGTTCAAAGCATGAGAAGCATTTGACAATTTGACAGGAGCGAGGTTCTCCACTGCTAAGGAGGGAGCCACATGGTAAGTACCTGAGGGTGATCTGTAGGAGCTGGTTAGTCCCTCACCAACAGCTAGCAACCTAAGTGCTCCAGCAGCAAGGAAATGAGCTACGCCAAAGCCAGCGAGCTTGGAAGATGCCCCTTAGCCACAGGTGAGAACCATACCCTGGTGAGACCCTGAGAAAAAAATCTAATCTTACCGTGCCTGGACTTCTGACCCACAAAAACCATGTGATAATAAATGTATGTTGTTTTAAGTCATTCGGTTTGTGGTAATGGGCATGTAGCAATAAAGACTAATATGGATTTTGGATCTGAGAGTGAAGTGCTCCCATAACAAACACCAAAAACATGGATGTGGGAGGGAACTTCTGCTTCCAGAAAAGATGAAGTGCACTGTTTCTCCCACATCCTTCCCCTTCTGACTAAAAACATGTGGGAATAACATGGCAAACAAGCTTAGGAAACCACTGGAAGGTGGAAAGAAGCTTAGGGATTTGGGGATGTCAGAGGGATGTGACATCAAATCCCCTGGTTTCCCTGTCACCTCACTCATGTCCTGGATAGTTCACTGCAGAAGCAGACGCAGACAAACAGGCTCCAAGAAAACTGTTCTTTCCTAGATAAAGGCTTGGGAGAGAGGAGACCTCACAACAGAAAACAATACCCTTTCTTCTGCAGTCTAAAATACCAACAGAAAAACCACACTGCCCTGCACCTCTATGTTTCAGCAGGACTGAGCCCCCGTCCAGAGGAAACAGGAGGTGTCCCAGTTCTCCCCAGGGCAGTATCAGGAGGGCTCAATGGGAGCAGAACTCCCACCCCCAACTGCAGCAGCAAACGTAATAAGGTGATAGAAAATGGAACTAGCTTCTACCTCCACCTGGTGGAACAAGGTGATGGGAAATGGGGCTAGTAGGTGTTCTTTTCCCCTTTTCTGCAGCAACAAAGCAGTGAGTCAGCACTCCCCTTCCTGCTTCCCTGTCAGCAGGACCCAGTGAGCTGCTGTCCCCACTTGGAGGAAATAGTCAGTGCCAGTTGGTTCCCCACTTTTACCAGGAAGGTGTCAGCAGGGGTCAAGAGAGGAGCTGACTCCCATCATCTCCACGGTCTCAGGTATTACACAGGGTATGAATGCCAGGGGACAAGGATCAGGGAGTCATCTCAGTAGCCTGCTTATCATGGTGTCTCTGCCCAAATCTGTGTTCATTGACTTCACGTTGGTAGGTTGAAATGGCCATACAGGGTATTTATGTGTCAGAAGCCAGCAGCTACTATAAATCAGGGCTCTCTTTTTTCTTGAGGGTCAATTTACCAGATCACTACTGAACAAATCTAACAAAACATATGCAAGACCTCCACTAAAAACTGCAAGGCAGTGTTGAGGGAAAATAAAGACCTAAATAAATGGAAGGCTATACTATGTCCATGAATCAGAGGACACAGTACTGTTAAAATGATCTACAGATCCACAAATGATCTACAGATATAGTGCCATCTCCATCAAAATCCCATGGCTTTGTAGGAGGAGGGAGGAAGTTGGCATATGATTCTAAGATTGATATGGAAATGCAAAGACCTAGGATAGCCATGACAATTTTGAAGTAAAATAACAAAGTGAAAGGCTTATGTTACCAGATTTCAAAGTTTACACTAAAACCACAGTAGGACAGTGGCAGAAGGATAGACAAATATATTGGCTAATGGAACAGAAATTTTAATTCCCAGAAAATGACTCCTACACACAGTCATTTGATTTATGACAAAGGCAACACTGCAATTCAGTGGGGAAAGAATGGTGTTTTCAATAAATGGTGCTAGAGCAATTAGACAATCATATGGGGAAAAAATAGACCTTGACCATACCTACAAAAATGAAGCTGTGATAAATCATAAACCTAAGCATGAAAGTTTCTAGAGGAAAATATAGGACAATTAGGATAGGTAAAGATTTCTTAAATAGAGCACATAAGAGAAATAAAACTTAGAAGTTATTAAAATTAAGAACTTCTGTTCACCAAAAGGCAACAAGACAATGAAAAGACAACATAAGAATTACAGCTTAGAATATACATGTATTACATAAATCCAACATAGGGCTTGTATCCAGAAATATATAAAGACTATCTACAAATTGATATTTTAAAGGACAGTTAACATAATCAGTTGGGTTTAGGATACCCAAATCATTAATACATATATGAAAAAGTGCTCAAAATTAGTACTCATCAGAATAATGTACAGTAAATAGATAATGAGATATCACTACACCTTCAGAGAATCTAAAATTAAAAGGATGGACAACACCAAATTCTGGCAAAGATGTGGTAAACCTGGAACTCTCATATATTACTTGTGGGAAGATAAATTAGGATAACCACTTTACCCTGTGACCCAACAATTCCAATCCTGGAGAAATTCATGGATGATTATGTGAAAGCTTTAGCAGCTATTACAAGTTCATTCATAAATGGAAAGTGACCCAATTATCCATCAACACTAGATAGACTGAATGTATAGTTTGTGCCATATTTATTCAGTGGAATACTATGTAGGAATTAATAAAAATGAGTTATTGCCACACCCGCAATAAGGTGACTTTCAGATTCAATGATGAGTGGAACCAAATAAGAAAAAGCATACACAGCTTTATTCCATTTGTGTGAACTATAAGGATAAGCAAACTATTCCTTCTATATATGTATCAAATATATTTGGGGGATAATCGGGGGAATGTCGACAGCATTAAAGAATCATTCATTTTCTTAGGTGTGATGATGATACTATTAATGATAAATAAAATCAGGTAAGCTCAATAGGGAGGCATCTGTGCTAAACCCCATGTCAGCAAGACCAAATTCTAAGTGAATTTCTTATTCCCTATAAATGCCCAACTCAATCAGAAAACAAAATTTAAATCAGCCAATCAGCTGTCACCACCTCACTATGCTTAGCAGTTCACCAGTGAACTTCCTTGTTGCTAAGCAACACCTATACTAACCATATCAAGTAAAGAGTCTGTATTTACCAATGAATATCTCTCCCAGTGTACTCCTTTGTTCTACCCCATTGCTCTCTTTATTAAGCAGAATTTCTCTCTACCTTGTGGTAATTGGAATCTCCCCAACTCATGAATCGATTCAATACAACTCTCTGAGATCTAATCAAATGTTGCTAAAGTTTTTATTTTAACATTATCTTTTATCTGAAATAATTAATAATAAGGCCTCATGAGATCTGCGACCTACTCTTAAATAGTTCTCTGAGTGTACTTGAGTGCATAAACAAGTACTAAGACTATCTATTACTTTTATTATCAGAGAAAAAATAATGTTATTTCCATTTTCATTTTGGAAAAAAAATGGGAGCAAATTAAAGTTTTCTCCTAAAAATACAAGATTTACTGTTCATGTTAAAATAAATTTTAATTACAGCATAAAAGAAAGATTGATACACTTGAATCTATTAAAATTAAGAGATAGCAAGAGAGAAAAGATAAACCACAGAGTGGGAGCAGATATTCACAATGGTGTGCTTCACAATTATTCATTAGGCTGTTTATTTATATCTTTTATGTATTTCTCAGTATGAGTTTGCACTCCACAACAGCAAGCAAAAAGGTTAAAAAAAGATATTGAACTGTAGAGAACCAGGTGGATTTAACTCAGTCAAGGGTACCCTAAGGAGATTTTTATCCTGCTTATTAAATGGGTCATTTAGCTGCAAGGAGGGGTTGCATTGTTGCCTGTGGAAACTGTTAAGAAACAAACAAACGATAAAACTAACAAGCAATCTTCTCAAAAATGCTGGGGAGGAAGAGCCGGAAGCTGAGAAGAGGTGGGGAAAGCAGCTGTGGAGCCCCTCCTGGAAAATACGAAGCATCATGAAGCCAATTAATTTTCCCTGATTGGCATGAAAATTAATTTACCTAGAATTATTCATGCTCGAGGGTTCTAATTATTCATCTCCATCAAGATACAAATTGAGTTTGGGACAGAGAGTACCTGAGGGGGACCAGAGGGAAAATGATGGGGTGTGGACAGCAGGGCTGAACTGAGGAAGAAGGTGGGGACCCGGGTGGTGATGAAGACAGAGGAATTCTGAGCTAAGTTTTGTTGGCAGGCTTCTCCAGCCCAGAGTGCCTTCAACTGAAGTCATTCTGCCCTGGAGAGAGGCAGTGAGATGGAAGAGAAGAAGCCCTGTGAAACACCCATTGAGCACAAGCTGCATCATGTTTTGCAGCTGGTACTGGGAACCAAGAGATGCTTGAGGCTGGAAACTACCCTCAGACGCTCTCTTATTCAGTGCTGGTGCTGGGACAGTTACATGTCAAAATAACATATCCCTCCTCACCTCCAATGCGTATTTAATAAACATTTAATGACTTATTATTAATCTTTTTGCAGACAGCTTAAAATAATTCAACCTCCTTATGAACAATAAAATACATTAACTTACACAAGAAATATTTATTATACACCTTCTCCAGACAAGTATGCGTCAGGCGCTGGGGAGGCAGAGGTGGAAGAGTCACCACTTACACCCTTAGAGAGTTCCCTGTCTGGTACTAAGACCCATAGCGCAACACCCTTGAGGAGGCTGGGGAAGAAAACATGCCAGACCACTGCCCCGAAACTACAAAGCATTACTGGAGAACCACAAAGACCTAGTTAATGGAAATGCAGAGGACTCAGATTAACCAGGACACCTTGTAAAAAGAAAAAGGCAGGTTGGCTTACTTGTAGCTCTTGTTCAGGTCTTTTGCCTACATAAGCCTAAACATAAAAGGCAAAACAATAAATATTTGAGAAGGCAATCTAGGAGAATATCTTCCATGACTTCAGGGTAGAGAAAGATTTCTTCAACAGCACAAAGTAGGCACTAGACATAATGGAAAGGATTAAATTAAATTATATTAAAACAAAGTATGGTTTATATAAAAATGCTATTAAGAGTTGAAAAGGAAATCACAAGTGTAAGAAAATGATAAATAACAAAGGGCCTGTTGCCAGAATATGTAAATTACCCCTAACTATAAGAAGAAGCAAAAAACTGCGCCACGGTGGCTCAGCAGGCAGGAACGCTTGCCTGGAATGCCAAAGGACCCGGGTTTGATTCCCGGTGCCTGCCCATGTATCAAAAAAAAGAAGAAGAAAACCAATTGGCCAATACATACATGTATATGGACTCATTCTTACGAGTAAATAAATTTCATTTCATTCGTACTAGCAAACAAATTAGAAGTGCAAATTAAGACCAAAATGGTATTTTGCCACACACCCAACTGACTGGTAAAAATTTAAATCTGACAATCAAAGTGTTAGTGTGGATGTGAAGGAACAAGTTCTGCCATACATTGCTGGTCATAATATATGACTCCTCTAGGGAAAATTTTAGCAATATGCAACAAATCTGAAGCTACACATACTAGCTGACCCAATAATTTCAATCCTAAATATCTGTCTGTGCCAGTTTGAAAAGACTTATGTACCAAAAGCCATGCTTTAATCCTAATCAATTTTGTGGAGGCAGCCGTTTCTTAAGAACTTTGCTATCTTCAATATGTAGATTTTTTTCCCTGTTGCCTTAATTTTAAATTGGTTTATGAAACTTACTGCACAGACACAGACTTTACGATGATTATATTGATACTTTACTTAAATATGCTTACTAAGATATCCATTGTTGGTGGTTCTTAGTATTTGTTTTCTTAAATAAAAAATATGTAAAAAATTTAAAAATAAATAAAATAAAAAATAAACCCCATTCAGTATTGTATGTTGGAATCTTGATTAGACTATCTCCATGGAGGTGTGGCTCCACCCATTATAGGTGAGTCTTGATTAGTTTACTGGAATCCTTTAGAAGAGGAAACATTTTGGAGACAGTCCCTTTCAGAGCCCCAAGAGAGCCATGGCACAGCTTCGAGAATAACAGAGTCCAGTAGCCAGAGAGACCTTTGGAGATGCAGAAGGAAAACACCCTCAGGAGAACTTCAGGAAACATGAAGCCAGGAGAGAAAGCTAGCAGATACTTCCATGTTTACCATGTGCTTTTCAAACTATAGAGAGAAATCCTGAACTTCATCAGCCTTTCTTGAGTAAAGGTAATCTCTTGTTGGTGCCTTAAGTTAGACATTTTTATAGACTTGCTTTAATTGGAACATTTTAGAACTGTAAACTATGGAACTTATTAAATTCCCCTTTTTGTTTGTTTTTTTTTTTTTTTTTGCATGGGCAGGCACCACAAATTGAACCCAGGTCTCTGGCATGGCAGGTGAGAACTCTGCCTGCTGAGCCATGGTGACCCACCCTAAATTCCCCTTTTTAAAAGCCATTCCATTTCTGGTATATTGCATTCCGGCAGCTAGCAAACTAGAACAGATTTTGGTACTTGGAGAACTGGAGTGCTGCTGCCATTTGCAAATATCAAACATGTTGAAATGGCTTTTTAAATGAACAGAAATGAGGTTTGTGTTGTTGCAAACTGGAAAGAAGGTGACCCTTGCTTTAAAATGGCAGATAATCTGGCAAAATTGACTAGTGGCTTTGGCCGGAAGGCAGATTTTAGAAGCCATGAACTTGGATATTTAACAGAAGAGATCTCCAAATTAAATGTGGAGAGTACAGCCTGGTTTCTCCTTGCAGCTTATTGTGAAATGTGACAGGAAATAGATAAGCTGAGAACTGAATTATTGGGTACAAAGAAACCAGAAATTGATGTTCTGGAAAATTCTGGACTTCCAGGGAATGGTGCCCCACATGAGGATTTGGCCAGATGTGGAACCAGTCAGCCATTTCAAAGAAAGGCAGGATTGGAGATGGAGTTGTCCAGGAAGGATTTGTGGACCTCTGTATGTCTGATGCCCACGATCCAGGTTTACTACACAGAAAGTCAATGAGAGTGTTGCAGGGGGTGTATAAACAGAACTGCTGCCAGTCTGGACTGAGAGGGGCAGAAAAGTTACACACTGGAGGAAAAATAACTTCAGAGGTAGAACTATGGAAGTTAAAGTCTGGAGTCAAGAAGCCTCAGGCCAGGGGAGCACACCCACCCAAGCATGTGGAGAGGGTGAGTTCACCCCGAAGGCAGAGGATGGGCTTTCCACCTGGTTGCAGTGGAATAGTCCTGCTGCCTCAGGCCTTGGAGAGGATGCAGCACATTCCTTGGGGATTGGGGAGAACGTGGCTGCCACCATATGGAGGGTCTGAGCATGCACCCCAGAGATGGCAGAGAGCCCAGGTGTAGCACCGATGCTTGGAGAGGGTAGAGCCAAGAAAAAGGTGGTCTTCCCAATGTCCCCCAAGGTTACATTCTTAGAGAAGTAGGCCACTGCTTGGGCCCTTGGAAAGGGAGAGTTGCCACCTTCTAAAGCCCCAAAGATAAATGACTCTCAGACTTTGAAATCTAATGGATGTTGCCCTGCAGGTTTTCGAACCTCTTGGGTTCAGTGACCTCTGTGTTCCTTCTGATTTCTCCCTATGGAAATGGAAACATGTATCCTATGGCTGTTCCTCCTTTGTATGTTGGCAGCAAATAAATTGTTCTGAGTATTATAGGTCCAGAGCCAGAGGAGAATTTTGCCTTAAGACTAACAATGCCTGTAGCTGACTCCGATGAGACTTTGTACTGGTTTTAACCTTGTATTGTAAATGTATTGTTACTGAAATGGTTTAAAGATTTCTGATATTGTGATGGAGTGAATATATTTTGTACATGGGAAAAAACATGTCTTTTTTAAGGTCTAGAGGGTGGAATGTGCACTTTGAAAGGATTTATGTGCCCTAAAAAAACTGTGTTTTAATCCTAATCAATCTTGCAGAGGCAGCCATTTCTTTAAACCCTATTCAGTACCGTATGTTGGAAACTTGATTTGACTATCTCCATGGAGGTGTGACTCCACCCATTCCAGGTGGGTCTTGATTAGTCTACTGGAATTCTTTAAAAGAGGAAATATTTTGGAGAGTCCCTTTCAGAGCCACAGCACAGTTTTGAGAATCACAGAGTCCACCAGCCAGAGACCTTTGGAGATGCAGAAGGAAAATGCCCCTGGGAGAGCTTCATGAAACAAGAAGCCAGGAGAGAAAACTAGCAGACACCACCATATTCTCCATGTGCTTTTCAAGTTGAGAGAGAAATCCTGAACTTCATCTCCCTTTCTTGAGTGACAGTAACCTCTTGTTGGTGCCCTAATTTGGTAATTTTTATAGACTTGCTTTAATTGGGACATTTTCTAGGCCTTAGAACTGTAAACTAGGAACTTATTAAATTCCACTTTTTAAAAGCCATTCCATTTCCAGTATATTGTATTCTGGCAGCAAGCAAACTAGAACGATATCCCACAGAAAAACTTTCTTATATGCATTAGGAAAGATATTATATGCACTAGGAAAATATCAAAATGGCCCAAAACTGGCACAATTAAAATGTCCACCAATAATAGAAATCATAAACTGAGGTATATTCATAAAATGCAATACTACAAAGCAAAGAAAATTAATAAATTACACTTCTGCATATATAGAACACAGATGAATCTTCAAAACATAATGTTAGGTAGAAAGGACTCAGGCACAATAGAATATGCACTGCGTAATTCCAAATATAAAGTTCAGTGACAGTAAATTTAAATTATACTGTTTAGGGACTACTGGCAAAAAAATAACAAACTAATCTGTAAAGCAACAAAAAACATTTATTTGGGGTCTTAAAATTGAGATTCAGGCAGCAACCCAAACTGTGTCACATCTTGGGAATTCCAAGTATGGGTTTTTAAAGAAAAAGATTACCTAAATTGTTTGTAAAGAATTATGATTGGTGGCTCTTCAAGGTTTTCCAACTATCTTTCAAGTTAGGCAATTTACTGATTTTTTATCTGGTGGTTGGTTCCATGATAGCCTTAGGAACACCGTTGCTTTTTTTCTGTATACCCAGGCAGTTGGTGATATCTGGCTGAGGTGTGCATAAAAGTAACCTCCTAAATGGCTTCTAGATTCCATTTTAATTCATTAGGCTGTAATAACTCCATTCTGTTTTATCTCTTTTCCAAGATACGTAATTAGGCAGCAAAAGAAACAAACAAAAAAAAAATCAATCAAAAGAATACAATAAAACTCAAGATGGAGGTTACCACGGATGGAAGGGAGAGGGTCTGATTGGGGAAGGTTATGGGGAGGCTTCTAGGATGCTGGTAAGTCTCATTTCCTCATTGGTGCAGTAAAACAGGGTTTTCTTTACCACAAATTGTTAAACACACATTCTCTACATACTGTTCTCTGTGTTAGCTATAGTTATCAGTAAAAAAAAAATGTTATTCACATTTAAATTCTTACATTGTGCCATAAAAATAAAATACTTAATGGCAGGGGGTTTGAAACAGTAGATTATAAGGAGTGAATTGGTAAAATGGAAAAAAAAAGAGGGAAAAATAACCCAGAACACAAAACTGAGAGACAAAGAGATTGAAAAATACGAAAGAGATGGAAATCAGAGCAGAAAGGACTAATTTATATCTATTCTGGGTTCCAGAGCAAGATAGTGGAGATAAAGTTGGAGGGAAGATATTCTATTTAAGGAGGGGATCATGGTGTGGGAACCCAGGGCCTGGGTATTTCCCTAAGATTCTGTGAAACTCAAGCACGCAGCAGCCTGTGTGACCTCAGACAGTTAATCAAAGTTTATCCGGCCTCCCTAGGGAGGAAAGAACATGCAGATGGTCAATGTACAACCTGCATGCTCCCAGGAGCCTTTAAATGTTACTGTTACCTACCAAGCAAGTCTTTCTCTTTACCAAAGTTATCACACTCAATGGAATGGCTTTGCTCAGACCCCTGTAACTGGCCCTGCTAATTCTCACCAAATTGCAGTGTACTACTTCCACACTCTTAACTGCCATCTTTGGAGCTTTTTTATTTCTCCTATATATAACCCCCCTTTATAAAGTTCATGTCTCTGTCTGCTTCTGATATTTTCTTTAGTCTTTCAGCTAGAAAAGCTCTGTTGGGTCAAGACCATTGGTGAGCCAGCCAGGAGACTAGAGAAACTCCAGACTCTGACAGCATGAATTCCAAGAAAGACTCCCTAGGAGGAGTCTTGGGCTGACCTGTAACGTTCATGTGGGGAAGAGTGGCTGCCCTTCTGGATGAATGGCACCACTGGGGGAGAATGGGGATGCCCAGAACTCCCTGACTGGACTGTTAGTCATCCTGCAGTAGGCTGCAGGACAACTAGGATTTCATAAGAAAGAGGAAAACCATCAAGCTGCCACAGCCATTGCAAAGGCCCCGATAGGGGCTGTGCATTCAGCTCCAGAAAAGGCCCTGACAGCCAAAAGCATGGTTTGCCACCTATAAGAGGAATTTAAGTTAGAAAGAGACATATAGATAGCCCAAGCAGACTTAAAAGATGCATTAAATAGAAGGCTATGCCATATAGATGAAAGCTTAGAAATACTGGCATGGCAGTATGCTAGGTTGAGAGGGCACAAGCTGCCCATGGGGTGAGTTAGATGTGGGAATCTGTTGACTTCTCTTCAGATGATTATGAGTTCCAGTCTGACTGAGATATTGAAAAATGAAGAAAGTAGTCTTGCTCATCCTCTGGTCCATCAAAAGTTTGTTGCAACAGAATCAACAGCATTACCCTCAGATGGGAGAAAGTTGCATTGTCACTTCTGCTGCCCCAGCAACACCTGCTGACCAAAAAGTGTTAGTCACAATGAGGGATTATACCACCTTTGAATTACACAAAATTGGAAATCAGTACAGATTAAAACCTAAAGAGGTTTTACTGAATTGGCAGTTGTGCCTGTAAGACACTGGTGTGGAGGGACTATCACTTTCAGGACCTGAAATAAACAAAGTTAGCATCTCTCCCTACTCACCCCTTCCTTAACCGACCTATGTATTCCCTGGCTTCTCAGCCTGAGCCTAGTTCATTACTAAATTGGCTCCTGGTTCAATGTAGAGAACATACCCTAAGCCACCCCTCATAAGAATACGCTTCGTGAACTATAGGAAATCTAGAAATTAAGTGAAGGGGGTTAGTCGTTAGTCTACTTAATGAACTAAAGGGGCTAGGAGTGAAACATGTGATTTATACTGCTAACTTTGTTGGATCAGGCAACAAAACTTTTACTATAGGCATAAAAGTTGCCATTCTGTATAGTCCTCCAAATCAGTAGTATGGATCATTAGTGCCCATCATTTGCCCACTAGTTGGGCAGCCCATATCCAAGGCTATCCAAATAGTAGCAGATTTAGGAGAATCCAAATTTCCTAAATGTAGGAATCAAAGCTACAAGCTGTGTCCCAAGAGGCCATGACTGTCCAAACTGCATCAGACAAATAAAAGTAGACTGACCTAATAGTTGTCAGCACTAAAAAGGAAGATATTGATAAACAGCCAAATGCTGTGCTAGAAAGACTGTAGAGTAAATTACACAAAGAACAGAAATACACTAAACTTGAAACTGGGAGGGGAAATGAATTCAGGCCAGAAAATCTGACCCTTACAATATATAAAGCCCTCCACTCCTGCCAAGGAGGATTGGCAAGCCCCTTTCCCCCTCACATAAGAGATGAGTAAAGATCTCCAAATAAGGGCTATATAAGGGGATCCTGGGGATCAGAAACCATCTATCAAGTTAACTATTTTTGGCCCTTGTCTAATGAGCATAGGGCTTTAACACCAGTGCACAGTGGAGTGGAATGCACTGTAATACATGGAAAATAGCCATATGCAGAGGGCCTACATTAACCATTGCCAGGTGTGCTGATATGAAGATGTTATGTACCCCAGGAAAGCCATATTCTTTTTACCAATCCAATCTTGTGGGGGCAGACTTTGATTGGAATGTTTCCTGGAGATGTGATACACCCAATTATTGGCTCTACTTCTTTATTAAAAGGAGATGTGACTCCACCCATTCAATATGGGTCTAAATTAGTTTACTTGAGTCTTAAGAGAACTCATAGAGAGAGAACAAGCTCAAAGCCAGCACAGACACAGACATTTGTAGATGCTCAGAATGCTGACAGAGACATTTGGAGATCAAGACAGAAATGTTCCAGGTACCAAGCAAGAACTCACAGAAATAGCCAGAACCTGAAGAGAAGAATCCTCCAGCTCTGGGAAATGCTAAGCTAAGAGATGAAACCCAGATATTTTCCTCAGAGCAGCTATGTAAGGACCACAGACATTTAGAAAGGAAACCAGCCACTAGAATCAGAAGCTGGAAACAACAGAACTGGGAACAAAGATCAACTGATGCTGGTCATGTGCCTTCCAATGTGACAGACGTTGCCCTTCCTTCAGAGTCAAGGAATTGTACACTGAATACCTTAGTTTAGATATTTCTATGGTCTTAGAACTATAAACTGTAACTTCATAAATCCCCTTTATAAAATCCATTCCATTTATGGTATATTACATTCTGGCAGCTTTAGAAAACAAAAACAGATTTTGGGACCAGAGAAGTTGATTGAGGCAGATTACAAATACCAAATATGGTTTTTCAAATGGATAAGTGGGAGGTTCTGGAAGAATTGTGATATCCTTGATAGAAAAGGCCTGGAAAGCTTTGAAGACATTATTGGCAGAAATGTGGATTTTAAAGATAAGTCCAATAAGGACTTAAACAGAAATGAGGAATGTGTTATTGCAAATTGGAAGGAAGGAGATCCTTGTTTGAAAGTGGCAGAGAATTTGACAAGATTGAATACTGCTGTGGGATAGAAGGCAGAAGTTGAAAGCAATGACCTGAGATGTTTAGCCAAAGAGATATCCAAACTAAACATCAAAAATTCAACCTGGTTTCTCCTTACAGCTTATAATAATTTATTCAAATACTATAACATGAACAATACAACTTACATTATATAATAAGAGGAAAACAAGATATTTGTTTATGTACAAATGCAAACATACCATAACAAAATAAGGAGGAAATATTCATAGAAACACAGTTCTGTCTTGCTTGGACAGATTCGTTGCACTTTTCCATTTACTTTAATCACAGGGCTTGGTAGTACTAAGAGACATCCTAGGGGATCGCCTGTATTCTAGGAAAACTCTTTTTTATCTCCATTGTGTAGCTGCAGTCCTCTTTCCCTTTGATAGTCAGGATCAATCACACCAGAAAGAACAGTAACTCCTTTCATGCCTGTTGATTCACTGGCATGAGAAAACCAAAATGGCCAGGTGGTAGTCTTAACTTCTGGTTCAATGGACTCATTGCTTTGTCTCCTGGTAGAAGTACTTTTCCATTGGAACTAAGACTTGTAGACCAGCAGAGTTTAAAATTTCAGAGACAGAAAGCAAAAATTTTCCTAGTGGATCACTAGGGGTGATAGTGAGTGGTGCTACTCCCATTTCCACCCCTTGGTTCTTGGACCAGTGAATCCTGGCTATGGGATAAATAGCACCACACAGTGGACACCACTGATTCAGAGCATACACAGCCTCCTAAAGAACACTTTTCCAACCCTGCAAGGTATTGCCACTTAGTTGACACTATAATTGGGTCTTCAAAAGGACATTCCACCATTCTATCAACCCAGCTCCCTCTGGATGATGGGGAACCTGGTAAGATCAGAGAATTCCATGAGCGTGTGCTCATTCCCACACTTCATTTGCTATGAAGTGGGTTCCTTGATCAGAAGTGATGCTGTGTGGAATACCATGATGGTGGATAAGGCATTCCATAAGTCCACAGACGGTAGGTTTTCTGGAAGCACTGCATGCAGGGTAGGTAAACCCATATCCAGAGTATGTATCTATTCCAGTTAGAACAAATCACTTCCCCTTCCATGATGGAAGTGGTCCAATGTAATCAAACTGCCACCAAGTAGCAAGCTGATCACCTTGAGGAATAGTGCCATATTGGGGACTGAGTGTGGGTCTCTGCTGCTGGAAGATTGGGCACTCAACAGCAGTTGTAACCAGGTCAGCCTTGGTGAGTAAAAGTCCATGTTGCTGAGCCCATGCATAACCTCCATCCCTACCACCATGCCCACTTTGTCCATGAGCCCACTGGGCAATGGAAGGAGTGGCTGAGAAAAGAGGATGATTTGTATCCACTGGACAGGTCATCTTATCCACTTGATTATTAAAACCTTCCTCTGCTGAAACCACTCTCTGAGGAGCATTCACATGGGACACAAATATCTTCATGTTCTTTGCCCACTCAGAAATGTCTACCCACATACCTCTTCCCAAGACCTCTTTGTCATCAATTTTTCAATAATGCTCCTTCCAAGTCCCTGACCATTCAGCCAAATCATTAGCAGCAGCCCATGAGTCAGTATTCAAATGCACTTCTGGCCAGTTCTCCTTCCAAGCAAAATGAACAACCAAATTCACTGCTCAAATTTCTGCCCACTGGGAGGATTTCCCCTTACCACTGTCCATTAAGGACATACCAGAATGGGGCTGTAGTGCTGCAGCTCTCCACTTCCAAGTGGGTCCCTACATATCATACAAAACCATCTGTAAACCAGGTTTAAAGTTTCTCTTCCTCAGTCAACTGACTGTAAGGAACTCTACAATAGGCCATACCTCTGGTCTGGGAAAAAAAGGTAATGTGGCAGGAGTAGATGCCATGGGCATTTGGGCCACTTCCTCATGTAGCTTACTTATGCAGCCACGTTCTGCTTGAGCCCTATCTCTAATATACCATTTTCATTTTATGATGCAGTGCTGCTGTACATTCACAACTTAATGGCTTGGTGGACTGACAACACCCAGCTCATGATAAGCAACTCATGGTGGCCCATAGTTAAGCATTCAGTCTCTACTAAGGTCCAGTTGAAAGCTAAAAGCTCTTTTTCAAAAGGATAATAGTTATCTGCAGTGGATAATAAGGCTTTGCTCCAAAATTCCTAAGGACCTGTATTGTGATTCTCTTATAAGGGCCTACCAAAGCCTCGAGACAGCATCCCTATCTGCCACTGACACTTCCAGCACCATTGGATCTGCTGGATAATATGGCCCAAGTGGCAGAGCAGCTTGCACAGCAGCCTGGACATGTTGCAGAGCCATCTCTCATTCCAGTCCCCACTTCAAACTAGCAGCTTTTCTGGTCACATGGTCAATGGGCTGGAGTAGTACACCCGAATGAGAAATATGTTGTCTCCAAAATCCAAAAAGGCCAACTAGGTGTTGTGCCTTTTTTTTTTTGTTGGTCATAAAGGGGCCAGATGCAACAGCTTATCCTTTACCTTAGAAGGGATGTCTCAACAAGCTCCACACCACTGGACACCTAGAAAGTGGTTCTTATAAATAGGTCCAATCAGCAAGATATCATCAATATTACAAACCTGCATGATATCTTGTGGGAGGCAGAAACAATCAAGTTCCCTGTGGATAAGATTGTGACGTAGGGCTGGAGAGTTTATATACTCTTGTGACAGAACTGTGAAGGTATACAGCTGGCCTTACCAGCTAAATGCAAACTGTTTCTGGTGGTTCTGATGGCTATTCATAAAAAAACATTTGCCAGATCAATAGCTACATACCAGGTGCCAGGTGGTGTGTTGATTTGCTCAAGCAATGATACCACATCTGGAACAGCAGCTGTGATTGGAGTCACCACCTGGTTAAATTTATGACAATTCACTGTCATCCTCCAAGACCCATCTGTTTTCTGCAGAGGCCAAACAGGGGAGTTGAATGGGGATTTGGTGGAAATCACCACCACTGCATCCTTCAATTCCTTAAGAGTGGCAGTAATCTCTGCAATCCCTCCATGAACATGGTATTGCTTCTGATTCACCATTTTGTTAGGTAGGGGCAGTTCTAGTGGCTTCCCCTTGGCCTTTCCTACTATAGTAGCCCTCACTCCATGAGTCAGAGAACCAAAGTGGGGATTCTGCCAGATTCTGAGTTTATCTATTCTGATTATGCATTCTGGAACTGGAGAAATGACCACAGTGGACTCACTCTAAGAAAAATCTGAGCTAAAACTCCATTGATCACCTGACCTCCATAAGCCCATACTCTGACTGGTGGACCAGAGTAAAGTTTTGGGTCTCCTGAAATTAGCGTCACTTCTGAGCCAATGCCTAATAATCCCTGAAATATCTGACCATGTCCTTTTCTCCAATGCACAGTCACCCTGGTAAAAGACCAAGAGGTCTCCTTGGGGAAGGCTTGGAGGAAGTTTAACAGTTTAAATTTTGGATAGTGTACAAAGGTTGCCCCATGGGTACCCAGCTCTCCCCTCATTCAAGGCAGGAAGCGGGGGTTTAGGTCTGTAAACTGTCTCAAGTCTGGGAATTGATTAAGGGGCCATAACTCTCTGTTTTTGTAGTTCAAGTTAGACTTCCATTCACCTAACCTAGAATTCTTCTGCTTATACAGCTCAAACAAGAATTTAATAGACTGTCCATCTATTTTACTTCTAGTATCCCATGATCTCTAGCCAATGCCACAAGTTTCTGTGAATCAGATTATTTTGACTGCAGCTTTGAGTCTGCCATGCCCACTTTGTCTAGGTGATTAACTGTTGCCACATGGCTTCTGCCAACTTAGGATCCAATCATCCCCTTTCTGTTGAAGGATTCCAGCTCAGTGACTGTAGGTCCCACAGTAATATCTGAACTACAGAATAGGGCAACTACACAGCAACTCAGGTATGATGGAGCTAGTCTCACTAATTTATTTCTCAAGTTTCTAGTGAAAGATGTGTCCTCTGGGCATTCCTGGGGTGTGTGAGCAGGTCCTCCATGATAAATCCACTCTAACTTTCCAATCTCTCTAAGCCTCTGAATCCCTTCATCTATATTATACCAGGTCAGTTCTGCCATTTTGACTTCAGGTAGTGTTGGCCACCTTTTGATCCATGTTTCAGTCAGCCATCCAAACAAAGTATTAATGCCCTTTCAAACCCCCCGAGCTTGAATGCAGACTCTCTGCTTAGTGGGCCTATATCAATAAATATAGCTTGATCCAAGTTTACATATTCCTTCCACCATAATCCCACAACCTTAATATCCATTCCCAAACATATTCCCCTGTTTTCTGTCTGTATAGAGTGAAAAACTCATGTAGTTCTTTTGGAGTATAGCATGTTTCCTCATGGGTCACTCTTTGTACCTCACCTTTAAGGCTTGTAGGGACTTTAGTCTAGTTACAGGTCTTGAAGAAAAGAGGGGTGGGGGTAGGGTCATGAAAAAGAAACAAAAGTGTATTTCAAACCAATTACTTCAGGGCATTCCATTGGAGTTTCATCTGCTGAAACAGGTTTAGTCGTTCAGACAGAGGAGTGAAGGCTGTTTCCCCAGGGGAAGCGGTTACAGGGTTAACAGGCACTAGAGGGTTAATTTCATTAGGTGGAGGTTGGATGGCAGACTCCTCTAGGCTGTTTCCTCAGGGAAGGCTGGAAGTCAGGAAACTCTTTCCTCAGGGCAGTGCATTAAAGTCCATCCAGCCCAAGCTCAGCAGACTCCAGGTATTCCATCTCCCCATTGCCATCATTATCAAGCCATATAACCCCAGCCCACATTCCAGGTTCCCAATATTTTCCAATCAAAGTCCTTATTTTAACAGCAGACATCCTACAAGGTTGAGATTTAAGTTTACATTTTAAATATGCTACTCACACAATGAGGCCCTGTGTCTGGTTTTCAGAGATTTCAAGTCTGCAACCACAGGAAATAAGATTTTCTTTCAGGGCAAACATGGAAACTTTTACATCATTCATATGGCACTTAAGTTGAGAATTTGAAGCCTTCAGCCCATCCCTTTCCCTCATCACTGTATCTAGTGTATCTAACAACAACCAACCAGCATTATACCTCTTAATTCCATAAAACTCATAAAGGTGTCAAAAACACTCCCACCCAGAGCCTTGCCTCATTTAAGTGTACAATTAGTGGAATGTAGTGGTGATATTTTGAATATCTCTCTTGCCATCTCACCCCATGGACTGTCAGTGTCATCTTGATTATTGGAGACAGAGTCATTAGATTTGGTGCCTCTGAATCTAATCAGAGTAGAAAACCAATTGTAAAAACTGATTTTTAAGATTCTATTTTTCAAGAACCACTTTCAATCCCACTTCTAGGGTTCTCCAACAGGAGATACCTGTACTATGAGATTTATAAAGGTGCCTCATGAAAAAGTTTTCAACTGATTAGATTACCTCATTGGTGGGAGATGGGCGCAGATATAATCAGCTGTAGATGCAATCAACTGACAGATGATTTAATACATCAACCTTCTAGTTTATCAATCAGCTACAAAATATTCTTGCAGCAATGGCCAGGCCAGTTCTTGCCTGACCAGACAACTGGGCATCATCACTTGACCAAGGTGACACCAGAACTTAACTATTATAACTTATAACTTAACAAATCCTCTTTATAAAAGCTATTCCATTTCTGCTATATTGCATTCTGGCAGCTTTAGCAGACTAAAAGAGGTGAGAAACATAATTTTTAACTGGGCACCTTATATCCCAAGTTTAATTGGGTTGTGGTTACTAAAGATAAGAGGCAGAATGGATGTTGCCTCTTCTCACTTTCTCTGATGTGTTCTCACAAACTTGATTTTGAAACGGTCCAAAACAGAGACCCAGAGGGAGCCACCTGTAATTGCTTTTGCTAGAGTGAGTACTCACCTGGTCACAGTGTCATAGGTTCATTGTGTCAACTTGGTCAAGTGATGGTACCTGTTTGTCTGGTTGGGCAACTACTGGCCTGTTTGTTGCAATGAGGACATTTCATAGAATTAAATCATGACCACATCAGCTGTATCCACAGCTGATTCCATTTATAATCAGCCAAGGGGAGTGTCTTCTGCAATGAGTGATGCTTAACCTAATCACTGGAAACTTTTTAATGAGGATTCAGAAGAGACAGGCTCTCTTCCTGCTTCAGCCAGCAAGCCTCCCCTGTGGAGTTCATCCAGACCTTCCATCGGAATCGTTGGCTTCACAGCCTGCCCTGCAGATTTTGGACTCTGCGTTCCCTTGGTTACATGAGACACTTTTATAAATTTTATATTTGCGAGTGTTTCTGTTGATTCTGTTTCTCTAGAGAATCCTAACTAATACACACAGAGAGCTCAATGTAATGTGTGTGAGAAAGTCTGGGACCTTCCTTCCTTCCTCTACTAGTGCTATCACACCTAATGGTCTGTTTAAGGTTTAGAGGCAGCTGGCCTATCAACGTTTCAATATTCCAATTTGCAGGACATTTGGTCAACTTATATTTCAGGCTGTGGGTGGAAAAGCATTCTCTCAGTACAAACATAATACCTTCTTGGCTGCTTGCAGACTGGCTATTTCTAGTCTGAATTTCTTGTTCTTTTTTCTGGACATTACTGAAAGCAGTAACAAGTAACTATTGCATACCAACATTCTAAGTTTGTCCTACTGTTTTAGCTTCCTCAACTGCTCAAGCCAATTTCATGTAGTGGGTTGGCTTAAACAATGGGAATTTATTCGCTTATGGTTTTGAGGCTAAGAGAAAGTGTCATCAAGGCAAAATTTTCTTCCCAAAGATTGTGGTGTTCTAGGAGTGGCTGCCAGTGATCCTTGGTCTTCAGCTCCACTGTCACATGGCAATGCACATGGCAGCCTCTGCTGTACTCTCCCTTCTCTTCCAGGTTCTGTTGATCTTCACCCCTTGCTTCTTGTGGCTTTCTCTCTCTCTGTCTGTCTGATGAATTTCATTCTGCTCATAAAGGACTTAATAATAGGATTAAGACCCATCCTGATTGAGTTGAGCCACACCTTAGCTGGAGTAACCTTATCAAAAAGTCCTCATTATAATGAGTTCACACCCACAGAAGTGGATTAAGTTTAAGCACATGTTTCTCTGGGTGCATACAGCTCCAAACCATCATATCTACCATTTCACTAACTCTGCGTATGGCTCAAAGCCTTCAGTTTCTCCACAAGACCTCCTGCCTGCATGTTCCACCACTGCATAGGATAAGGGGCATCAGTTTTCTCCACTGCAATATGTGTGCTCTCAATATTACAAGCCCAAACACCCCCACACTTGGGTTCTGTTATCTGCAGCACCTACTTTTAAATTCAATTAAAAAATAGATGTGAAAGGGCATCTCATAATAATTCACCAAGAAGACATAACAATCCTCATTTAACAGCACAGTCTTAACTATATAAAGCAAAAATTGGCAGACATATAAGGAGAAATGAGCAAAGTCAAGAAGACGAAAACAGTTACGATGTAGAATAATAAAACAATACAATAAACAAATCTGACCTAATGGATACACTTATAGAAATCCCCTTTTAACCCCAAATCAAAGAATATACGTTCTTTTCCAAACCTGATCATTTTGAAGACCAATAAGGGGAGCAGAGGCAGCAGGAGAAGGGGGAGTAAGTCCAGAATAAACAACATTGGCTGGGAAAGGAAAAGGGACATAATTACAAAGATAATAGAAATAACTTTTAAATCATGAGAATCTATGAACAACATAATATCAAAAAATTTGAATCTGGTATAATGGTCAAATTCCCCAGAAAAATATGAATTACTAAAACCGACTCAAAGTAAAATGTAAAACCTGAGTGATTTCTTTAACTATGAAAGACATTGAATTTGTATTTAAAATTCTATCAATGAAATAAACTGTCTAGACAGTTTTATTAGTGAGATCTACTACTTTCATTTTTTAAGAATAGAAATCTGTGCATACAGACTGAAAAATAACAATATAAGAAAGGAAAATTATAACCAATCTCCCCTCTGAACATGAATACAAAAGTGCAGTGAACAAGCAAACAGTGCAGGAATAAGTATGCATATTAGTTTGCTTCAAATTCAGATACATGCACATGCATGCGTGCATATATGATAAAAGGGAAAAGTAGCAAAATAATCTCAGTAAATGCAGAAAAATCTTTTAATAAAATTCAACACCCATTTATGACTTAAGAAAAAGTATTTAGAAAACTAGAAATAAAAAGAAACTTCTTACCATGGTTAAGCTCATATTTCAAAAACCTACAGCAAATGTTCTCAATATCATAACATTAGATGGATTCCCTTTACAAGCCTGGAGCGAGAAAAAGATGCTTGCCCTCATATCTGCGTGTGTGTTCAATGCCACCTTTTCTCTAATTTAACATTGTCCTAGAGCTCCGAGCTGCCAAAATAGTATAAGAAAAATAAATAGGAAATGTAATGATTGAAAAGGATGGGGGAAAATCACTATTAGTAGATAATGGTTTGCAGATTTCTGAAGGAAATCTACCGAAATATATAGGAACTGATGTCAGGGTTCAAGAGGGTCGCTGGAACATTCCTATCCTACAACAATCAATAGAAAATTGAATTATAGAAAAGACAGCTTTTAAAGTAGCAAGAAAGCAATACGTGCTTGGGAATAAATCTAATGACGTATGTGCAAAGGCTTTGCAGTTAACAATCTCAAAACTTTATTAAAAGAAAAAGATCTAAATAAATGGAGAGAAAAAAGCACACTCATGTATGGGAAGACTCAGAATCATAGAAAATGGCAATTCTCTCCCAAATTTGTCAATTCACTGCAGTTCCAACTAAAATCCCAAATGATCTTAGGTGCAAATTATTATGTGCTACATGAGCCATTTATGTAATTATCCTATTCTCCCCATTTCTTTTTCATTTTGAGTTTCTGGCTCACTTTTTTTCCCCTGCTAACTAAAGGAGCTCTAGTTTTTAGCCTTGGAACCACAGGCCATTATAAAATGCTGATTAAATGATGAGTGGATGAAGCTTGGCAGGATCATGGGGAGTGAAATAGCCAGACAGAAAAGGACAAATGTATGATCTCACTTATATGAAATAATTAGAATATGCAAATTCATAGAGTCAGAAACTAGAATACAGGATACCAGGGGCTGGGGTGGAGAAAGGGGAATCAATTGGTACAGAGCTTCTATTTGAGGTGATTGAAAAGTTTTGGTCATGAATGATGGTGACGGTAGCACAATATTGTGAATGCAATTAACACCACCAAGTTTTATATTTGAAAGTGGTTAAAATGGGAGTTTTTAGATTGCATATATGTGACCCAAATAAAAAATTGTTAAAACCCATAAAACTGTGCAACACAATGATGCAAACTACGGACTATTAATAGTATAATTATAAAGATATGCTTCCTTGACTGTAGGAAAACTACAACACCAGTGTGAAAATTCTTGTGTGGTGGTATATGGGAATGCTGTACTTTCTGCATGACTATTTCATACACCTACAACTACTCTAATAAAAGGGAAAAAATGCTGGTGAAAGAAATCTCAATATGATAAAGAAGAAAAGTTTGCCTCTTCTCCACAAGGTTGCAAAAAAGCGTCATTAATCCTAAAATTCAGATGGTAAAGAGCCACCCATAACCAAACTATTTCTAAATAAGAGGAAAGAGAAAGTGGGTTTCTGCCTATCATATATGAAGGCCTTATAAATCAAACCACGCAAATTATAATAGCATACTACATGCAAAGTACAAAAGACTCAGGAAGACCTGGCTATGTCTGTTCAAATGCTACCTTTTGGCATGATGACTTCTTTCATAATTCTCCATCTCCTTACCTGCTTTAATTTTCTTCATTGATCATCATTGCCTTATTAATCAAATAGCTATAAATTCATATAGGTTTTTTGTCTCTCTCTTCTTGAGTATAAAGAGTATTAGCAGGGCGGGCCGCGGTGGCTCAGCGGGCAAAGTGCTTGCCTGCTATGCCGGAGGACCTCGGTTCGATTCCCGGCCCCAGCCCATGTAACAAAAACGGAGAAACAGAATACAATAAAACAAGAAAATGTTTAAAAAGATGTTTCCCTTTCTTCCTTCCTTCCTTCCTTCTATCCTTCCTTCCTTCTCTCTGTCTTTCCTTTAAAAAAAAAAAAAAAAAAAGAGTATTAGCAGAGATAAAATGATATTTTGTGATAACCAAAAACAACTCTTCAAGAAAACAAAACAATCTTAAATTTATATGCACCTAATAACAGAGCATTAAAATATATGAAGCAAAAACCGACAGAATAAAGGGAAAAATACAATAATCCATAATCCTATTAGTAGATTTTCACACTCTTCTTTCAGTAATGGATAGAACTACTAGAACAAATATCAATAAGGATATAGAAGACTAAATAACACAGTCAACCAATTTAACCCAGAGTGTCCCTACTTCTGCATTATTGACATTTTGGGTTCAATAATTGAGGAATGACTTGTGTACCATAGGATGTTTAGCAGCATCCCTGACTTCTACTCACTAGATACGTGCCCAGTTGTGACAACAAAATTATCTCCACATGTTGCCAAATAACCCTTGGTTCAGAATCACTGACTTTCCTAATTGATAATTATAGAAAACAATAACCAAAAACTGCAAAACAAATATTCTCTTGAAGTGCACATGGAACTTTCACCAAAAACAGATCAAATGTTTCAAGAGATTGCAAAAAATTGAAATTATACAAAACATTCAATAATAAAATATCAATATTTATGGAATGCAGGTCAAGTTATACTTGTACTAGAAACTAAAAAGATTTCAAATCAGTAACTAAATTTCTACGTTAAGAAGCTAGGAAAAGAAGTGCAAATTAAACCCAAGATAAATAAACAAAAGGAAATGATAAATATAAATAACAATAATAATAATGATATTAATAATAATAAAACCAATAGAAAGAGAAGGAAACAACCAACAGAAAAAAAGCAATGAAACCAAAAACTGATTCATTGAAAAAATTAAGAAAATCAATAACCTTGTAGCTAAACTGATCAGAACAGAGAAGAAAAAAATGCAAATTATCAACATTTAGTTTCCTAGGCTGATCAAGCAAATACCATGAAATGGGTTGGCTTAAACAATGGAAATTTATTAGCTTGTGGTTTTGAAGCTAAGAGAAAGTCCAAATCAAGGCACCATGAAGGTGATGCTTTCTCCCCAAAAGCTCTGGGCCACACCTTCTTAATTGAAGTAATCTCACCAAATTTATGATGGGTTCATACCCACAAGAATGGATTAAATTTAAGATGTTTTTTCTGGGGTACTCATAGCTTCAAACCACTATAATTAGGAATAAAAGCATGGACACCACTATAGATGCATTAAAAAGATGATAAAGAAATACTGTGAAAAAATTCATTCCAATAAACTTGACAACTTGGATTAAATGGTAAATTCCTTAAAAGACACAAATCACTATAACTGATCAAGAAGAAATATAAATACCCTATGTACGTTTTAACAAAAAGATTTCTGATTTTAAATGTTCCCAAAAACAGAACTCCAAACTCAGATAATTTCCATGGCGAATTATATCAAAACTTCTAAAAAATATTTTAAAAAATAGAGGGTAAGGAAACACTTCCTGTCGGGGACTGAATCATGTCCACCACAAAAGTCGTGTTCAGTTTTTAACTCTTGGTTCCATGGGTGTAAACCAATTTGTAAATAAAATCCATTTGTGAAGATGTTTATTAGTCAAGGTATGCCCAAACTGAATGACAGTGGGGCTTAATCCAATAAGGATTGATCATTATGTCTTCTTATTGAATTGACCACTTTATCTGTATATCATGGCCTACTTTGTCCCTTGTAACTGTCTTCTGTTCTCTCAGAAAGAGAAGCCATAGGGAATAGTCAAAGACTGCAAGTCAACTGAACCTGGAAGAGAAAAAAGGTGCTGGAATGTGCATTTCCATGAGGCAGAAAAGCCAAAGGACACCAAAGGTTGCCAGCCAGCCAGAAGATACCACAACCCTGGGAGAAGCAAGCCTAACTGGCAAGACTTTCTTTCAAAAATGAGGAAGATATTAAGGCATTAGCAGATAAATGAAAGCTGAGGAAGTTCATTACCACTGAACTGCCCTACAGACAATCCTAAGGAGGGTTCTTTAGACAGAAATGAAGGAGTAGACAGTGGATCAAAACAGCATGAAGAAATTAAGTCCTCTGATAACAATAACTATTGCATAATTGTAAATGCCAGTACCATTGTATTATATTTGTTGGTATAAAACTCTACTTCTTACTTCTTACAGGTGCTAAAATGCAAATGTATAAAAAATAATGATTAATCTATGGTTTTAGGCATGATGTACGATATTATTTGTAACAAGTTCTTTAGAAAGGGTGAGGAATAGAGGGTATAGGAACATTTTATAGGTCATTGAAGTTAAGTTGGTAACAACTTAAAAATGATTGTTAGATATTTAGGATGGTACATTTTAACTCCATTGTAACCACAAAAAATATGTGAAAAAATGTTCCACAATGTAGAATAATACAGAAATATCAAATAACTATGAAAATAAGTGTTAATGGAAGAAATGATGTTGAAAAAAAAGTACAAAACTTGCAAAGACTAAATAGCAAAATGGGAGAAGAAAGTCCTGCATTACCAGTAGTTACTTTAAATACAAATGGATTTCAGTCAAAAGATATACATTGGCAGAATGAATAAAAAGCACAATCCAACTATTTGCTGTTTACAAGAGACTCACCAGAAAGTCAAAGGCATAAGTTTGTTGAAAGTGAAAGGGTGGAAAACATATATACCATCCAAGTGGTAACCAAAAGAAAGCTTGAGTACCTATACTGATATCAGATAAAATATACTTAAATAAAAAACAGTTGCAAGGGACTAAGAAGGTCATTATGTACAGATAAAGCAGTCAATTCAACAAGAAGGCAAATATATATGCACCTAGCAGCCGAGCCTCAACATGCATGAAGCAAATGCTGACAGATTTGAAGAGAGAAATAGATGGTTCTATCAATAGATAGAGACTTTAATACACCACTTTCAATAATGGATAGAAAATCTAGGCAGAATATCAATAAAGAAATAGAAGACTTGAACTATACTTCAAGCCAACTAGATCTAACAGACATATACAGAGCACATCACCCAAAAGCAGCAGAATACACATTGTTCTGCAATGCACGTGGATCATTCTCCAGAGTAGACCATGTTAGGTCACAAGAAAGCCTCAATAAATTAACAAATAATGAAGTCTTTATCTGTCTCTTCTCTGACCACATGGAATGAAACTAGAAATCAGTAACAGAGAGAAAAATGGAAAATTCATAAATGTGGAAATTAAACAAAATACTCTTAAATAACCAATGGGTCAAAGAAGAAATCACAATGGCTATTAGGAAATATCTTGAAGTGAATGAAAACGAAAACACAATATACCAAAATGTATGGGAGAGAGCAAAGACAGTGCTAAGAGGGAAATTTGTAGTTCTAAGCACCTATATTAAAAAAGAGGAAATATCTCAAATCAGAGACCTAATCTTGCAACTGGAGATCTAGAAAAAGAAGACCAAACTAAACCTGAAGTGAACAGAAGGAAGGAAATAACAAAGATTATAGCGGACACAAATGAAATAGAGAAAAAAATAGAATTAACAAAACCAAAAATTGGTTTTGGTTTATTGACTAAAATTAATAAACCTTGAACCAGACTGACAAAGAAAAAAGAGATAGGACATAAATTACTAAAATTAGAAATGAAAAAGAGGAACATAACTACTGATCCCATATGAGTAATGAACAATCTAAAGAATAAATCAAGAAAAATATTCCATTTATCATAACAACTGAAAGAATCAAATATCTAGGAATATATCTAACCAAGAATGCAAAAGACTTATAAACAGAAAACTACAAAACATTGTTAAAATAAATCAAAGATGACCTAAGTAAACGGAAGGACATTCTGCATTCATGATTGGAAGACTAAATATCACTAAGATGTCAATTCTACCCAAAGCATTCCACAAGTTCAATGCAACCCTAATCAAAATTCCAACAGCTTGTTTTGCACAAATGGAAAAGCCAATTATCAAATTTATATAAAAGGAAGGTAAGGGCCCCTGAATAGCCAAAGCCAACTGAAAAAGAAGAGTGAAGTTGGGGAACTCACACTTTTCAATCTTAAAACTTATTACAGGGCCACAGTAATCAAAACAACATGGTACTGGCACAAGGACTGGCATATAGATGAAAGGAACCAAATGAGAGTTCAAAAATCATCCTTCACATGTACAGTCACCTGATTTTTGCCAAGTTTGCCAAGTCTGTTCACTTGGGAAAGAATAGCCTCTTCAACAAATGGTTCTGGGAAAACTGGATGTCCATATGCAAAAGAATGAAGGTGGACCCTTACTATATACTATATATAAAAATCAACTCAAAATGGATTAAAGACCTAAATAAAAGGGCCAGAAATGTAAAATTCATAGAAAAAAACATAGGGAAGATCCTTCAGGACCTTGTGTTAGGCAATGATCTCTTAGACGTTTACATCCAAAGCACAATCAACAAAAGAAAAAATAGATAAATGAGACCTCATCAGAATTAGTTCTGTACTTCAAGGGACTTCATCATGAAAGTAAAAAGGCAACCTACAGAATAGAAAAAATATTTGGAGGCCACATATCCAATGAGGGCTTGATATTCAAAGTATATAAGAAAATCCTACAACTCAACAACAAGCAACCGAATTAAAATATGGGCAAAAGATTTGAACAGACACTGCTCCAAAGAAGGTATAGAAATGACAAAAAAAAATACATGAAAAGATGTTTGACATCATTAGCCATTGGGGAAATGCAAAGCAAAACCACAAAGAGATACCATTTCTCACCCATTAGAATGGCTACTATTAAAAAAGAAAGAAAGAACATTACAAATTTTGGAGATGTGGAAAAATAAGAACACTTATTCATTGTTGATGGGAAGATAAAATGGGGCAGCCACTGTGGAATACAATTTGGCAACTCCTCAGAAAGTTGATAGGATCACATGACCCAGAAATCTCACTTCTAAGTATATACCCGAAAGATTTGAAAGCAGCAACTAACAGATATTTGCACACTGGTGTTCATAGCAGCGTTACTCACAATTACTGAAAGATGGCAGCAACCCAAGTGTCCACCATCAGCCAATGAATGGGTGAACAAGATGCATTATATTCAGTGGAATGCTTTTTGGCTATAAAAAGGAATGAATTCTGATGCATGTTACAATGTGGATGAACATTGAAGACACCGTGTTGAGTGAAATAAGCCAGACACAAAAGGACAAATATTGTATGATATCACTGAAATGAAATTAATTAGAATAAGAAATTCATAGTGTCAGAAACTAGAATATAGTTACTGTGGGCCAGGATAGGGGTAGGGAATAAGGAGTTAATACTTGTTGTACAGGGTTCCTATTTGGGACAATGGAAAAGTTCTGGTAATGAATGGTGGTGATGAAAGCACAACGTTGTACATAATTAACAGCACTGAAATATATATTTAAGTGTAATTAGAAGGGGGAAATTTTGGTTTGTATAGATGTTACTAGAATAAAATTTTTTTGAATATATAGGACTTATTTTTAAAATATAAGTACAATACAGTGAACCCTAACTTAAACCATAGACTATAATTAATAATGCAATTATAAAAATGTTCTTTCATCAACCGCAACAAATGTACCACACTAATGCAAGATGTTAATAATACAGTGGTATATAGGACCTATAGGCATAATTTTTCTGTAAACGTGCAAATTTTCTAATTAAAAATAAAAGTAGATTAAACCTAGAACTGATCTGAGATTAAATCCAGCTCTCCACTGACTAGCTGTCTGTCCTTGGATGAGTCTAGTAACTATGTAGAATTTCAATTTATTTCTCAGTAAAGCAGGAACACAATATGATCCTCATACTGGTTCTTGGAAAAACTAAATGAGATCAACCCTGTGAAGAGTTATCTGTCTTATTCTCCTGGTACTGGTGTGCAGAGCCTTCCTTTTCATCTCAAGGTGTGGGAGAAACAACCAAGGGCTACAAGGGTGGAAAGGGGATTCATCTGCTGAGCATCCCTATGGAAAGAGCAGGGGACAAGGGCGGAACTGAGCGTTCTGCTATTTGAAGGCTGCATCGTTGGAAATGCTGAATCCTTTGACCCAGGCTGGACTGCTGACAGAGGATGGAAGGAGGCACATTAGCTAGAGGTACAGCAAATCCATCTTTGCTAAACTATGACCAGCATGAGCCCCCAGACCCATCCAAGCACCCTTCCACGAGCATTTTCAATGAGACCAAGTGCTCACTGCTGTGTTCCCAAGAATATTGCTGGGATGTAGCTGGGAACTGGGGGGGAGGGGGGGTTCACTGATGCCCCCCACCAAAGATGCACTCACACACAAACCAAAATGAAGGAAAACAACTTTAAACTTGGATCCAGGACAGTGGTTCTCAAAGTGTGTCCCAGGACCAGCAGCATCAGTATCACCTGTACATTTATTAGCAATGCAATTTTTCAGTCCCCCACCTCAGACCATGAGTGCCTGGCATCTGTTTTAATAAGCCCTCTGGGTGGTTTGGATGCACACCAAAGTTTGAGAACCACTGACTCAGGAGAATGGAAAGAGAAAAAGACTTGTCACTGGGGGACAGAAACTCCCAGACACCGACCATGAGAAGGGGTCAGCAGTAAACAAGCAGGACAGCAAACCTGCATGGCCCCAGCCCTGGGCTGCACTTGTCCTGTATAGTCCCATTGTGCATGGGTAAGATGTGGACATTGTTTGTTCCTGCAGACAGAACCCCCAGGGGATGGGTTGGGATCATCACAGAGGACAGGGGCACAGAGATGGCAGAGTGCACTGCAGGGGCTGCCCAGCTGTCTGACTCTGGAACAGAGTGCTCCCCCTTCCTACTGAATGGGGACCTTGACAGCTGGGAGCGCTCTCCATGGCCCCTTCACTGAGTAGATAATATGTTTTGGCTTTTTGCTTGTTTGCTTGTTTTCAAAAGCTATTCTGTTCTCACTTCACCATGCTACCTTGGATGTACTGGGGTGAACAAATCTTCTAGTCTTGGGGAATTCTAACATACGGCATTTCATCTAGCTGGTGGATTGGCTTCTCCATGTCCAGGGATCTGGAGCAGGATGCAGAAGCTGATTGTGCCTCAGCACTGCCTCGTTTTAGAGAAAAGGCAACCTTGTCTCCCATGGGCATACAACTTTGAAAGCCAATGATGGGAAACAGTGGGTGGATCCATGGGCATGAAAGTTGCCTCTTCCACATTCATTTTACCCTTCTTGACTGATCTTTATTCAGACATCCACATTCTTAGCCACGTACTTCAAGGGAAGCTGACCTGCTTCTCAGTTCCAGCGTTGGGGCCCAACTGATATAAAGATAACCCAACCATTGTCTTCAGTAACTGGTTCAGGAAAGCAGTCCTAGACAAGACACAGCGTCCACACCAAGGGGGACAGACATATCATCCAAGGATCAGCTAGGGATGTCTGGGAAATGCTTTCTTGCTCTTAAGAAAGTCACTGGAATTCACCTTTCTCTTGCCTGCATTGAAATTTCACCCCTCTCCTGGATCAATCCCATCAGCAACCAAACCTACTGTTATTTCTCTCTTTTAAAAAAGTGTTTCTTAATCCCTTCTCTCTGCTGTTTATTCTTCATTCCTCCATTCCCTTTGCAGAAAAACTCAGAATTGTCACTATTGTCCCATTCTCTCTTAAACCTGCTGCAGTTGGGATTCTCTCCCCACCACTGCACTCAAGCCGTTTTGTCAAGATCACACACCTGGTGTGGCCAGATCCAATCTCATTTCTCCTCCTTGGAGCAGGTCACCCCTCCTCTTTTGTGTACTCCCTTCACAGGCCTTCAGAACAACGTGCTTATGAGTGGTCCGCCTGCTTAATAACTGAGGGCTTCTCTCCTCCCTGACTCTTCTTGATAGAGACCTAGGACTTGGTGTGGGCAGTTCTCTCGATCTGCACATTCTCCCTAAGTTTTATCTAGCCTATGGCTCTAAAGACTACCCATATGCCTACAACTCTCGAATTTAGAGCTCCATCCCAGATACGTTCTTGCACTCCCAGCCCACCAAACACCAGACTCTTCTACATCTCCCATGAGATCTATGAGATGGCAAATCATCCCTAACACATCCACCACTCAGCTCTACCCATCACAGTGACTACAACTCCATCCTCCCAAGTGTCAGAATAAAGCCTGAGGTCAGTCTCTACCCCTTTTCTTCTCACATTTCACTTCTGATCTTAGAGGAAATTCTGTAGGCTCCAACTTCCAACTGTGTTCTGAATCTTTCTATTTTCCAGCCCCACTCCCTACCCCCCATTGCTATCACCATGGCCCAAGTCTGGAGTCTGTCACAGCCTCCTAATTGACTTCCATGTTGCTCTGGCTACCAAAGGGCATTCTGCTCAAAACCCTGCAGAGTAAGTTCCCAAGTCTGCATTATTTCTACTAGCACTTGCTTCCCTTTCCCTCTACCAAACTACTCCAGCCCTGCACTCCCAGGCCCCTTACTGCCCTGGGAACACCCCAGACACATGCTCACCTCTGGTTTTCTGCTCTGGCTGCTCCCCTTGCTTCTTATGCTCTTGCTGCTTGTTATACTCCCTCCAGAAAACTTCTCAATGTGGGTTACCCTGATAGCCCTATCTAATCCTGCACCACCCCTACACAGCATTCCCATCCTGGGTTAGTGTCTTCGGGCTGCTATAACAAAGTACCGCAAACTGGGTGGCTTAAAACAACAGAAATTTATCATCTCACAGTTCTGGAGGCTAGAAATCTGAAATCAAAGTTTCAGGAAGGCCGTGCTCTCTCTGAAATCTGTGGGGTTCTCATGGTGGCTTGCCAGCAACCCACGGCATATTTGGTCTTTGTGGCATAATTCAATCTCTGCCATTGCTACATGGCCTTCTCTCTATGTCTGTCCATCCAATTCCCCCCCACCCCACCTTCTTATAAGGACACTGGTCTTACTGGATTAGGACCACCATCTTAACTAAAAATATCTTTAAAGGTCCTATTTCCAAATAGGATCACATTTGCAGAACATTGGGTTAGAACTTGAATATATCTTTTTGGAGGACATAATCCAATCCATAGCGCATCCCTGTCATCTTCTTCATCTATAGCATTTACACTTTCTACATAGCTGTGAGGCTCATTATGGTTACCACTGAATGTCTATCTCCTTCTAGAATGTGAGCTTTGTGGGGAAGGCACACTAGTTCAGTTCTATTCATTGGTTCAATCTCAGCCCCTAGAACAATATCTGATACATGGTAGACACTTAATAAGTAGTTGCTGGCTGGCTGGTGGGCTGACTGGATGGATGGATGGATGAATGGATGGATGGGTAGATGAATGGATAGGTAGATGAATAGGTAGATGAGTGGATGGATGGATGGGTGGATAGGTAAATGGATGTGTAGATGGATGGATGGATGGTGTTTGGTTTTGCTAAATGCTACCAGAATGCAATATACCAGAAATGGAATGGCTTTTAAGTTTACAGTTCGAAGGCCACAAAAATGTTCAAACTAAGGCATCCTGAGAAATGTACATTAACTCAAGAAAAACCAATGTCTGCTACATGGGAAGGCACATGGCTGGTGTCAGCTGGTCTTTGTTCCTGGTTCTGTTGCTTCCAGCTTCTGATTCTGGTGGCTTCCTCTCTAAGCATCTGTGGGCCTTCCTTTAGGTCCTCTGGTACACAACCCTGCCTTCCATCTTTAGCTTAGCATCTCATGGAAAGGCATGTGGCAATGTCTTCTGGGCTCTGGTTTCTGTCTTAGCTTCTATTGGCTCTCTCAGCTCCTGGCATCTCCTGGTGCTTCTGCATTTCCAAACATCTGTGTCTCAGCATCTAAACTTTCTCTGTTAGAACTCCAATCATCTCCAAATATCTGCATCTATGTCAACTCTGAAGCAACTCTGAAATGCTTTAAAGGGTTCCAGTAAACTAATCAAGACCCACCTTGAATGGGCAGTCACATCTCCATCTATTCAGAAGACCACACCCACAATTGGGTACATCTTCATGGAAACAATCATATCAAAAGGTCACACCCACAATTGAGTGGGTCAAGCTCCTTGGAAACAATCTAATCAAAGTCTCCTAACCTATAATCAGGATTATAGGACATGGCTTTTCTGGGGTATACAACACTTTCAAACCAGCACAAATGGGTTGGTGGATGGGTAGATGGACAAATGGATAGACGGGTAGAAGAGTTGGTTTTCTTTCCTCTGGACATTGTGAAGTACAGACATGCAGGTGGGAACGTGCTCCCAGCCTGAGGAAGGCTCCCAATGAGGAGGGAGGCAAAGCCAAGAGAATCATGCTGGATAGAGAGGGTCCTGAGGAACTGAGCCCGGTGCCTGAGCACATAAATCCCCCACACTGAGTAAACCTGCTCAAGTTGAAGATTTTGCTGTAGGAAGCTGAAATACCTTTCCTGACTGGGGTTTCAGCAGCTATTTATGAAGGCATCCAGAACTCACTCTACAATAGAAGGAATTAAATCGAGCTTGACAGCTGGTGAAGGGCATGTCAGGGTTGGGTAAGACCTCGAATTCTTCTACCACATCAGCCTGTGAAGGCCCCAAAGGTTGGCTTTGCTTTTTGCTGACTCATTGTGTTGGCCATGATGCAGACTGTCAGGCAGGATTTAAGCTAAGATTGTCCCAGGGAAGCCATGGTCCTCATTAGCATTCATCCCAATTAACAATTAATGCAGGGAGCTGAATGAAAACCTCACCGAGAGGCTCAGGAAACATCTGCCATTAGACCAGCAAGGTCTCTGCATGCAGTAAGGACACCACTCCTTAGCAAACAGGGTCACAGGCAGGCACCACCAGGAAGCATGTCCATAGGTCCCCCCCCCCCCGACCCCTGAAGCTAGCTTGAGGCTCAAGGTCTTCAGAAATGCTCTCACAGAGCCTCTCTCCACTTCTTCCCACATCCCCAGCTGATACTCCATTCGAAATGCCCCTCTACCCTCTCAGCCAATACTTTCTCAGTTCTCACTCACTCACTCAGCCCACTGACACAAGTGGATCTTTCTGCATGGGCACAGGGTCCCATCTTGGGGCTAGCTCTGGGGTCAGAGAATAGGCTTCCCAGCCCAGCTCCTTTGTCTCCTCAGATGTGGCCTTGGGGAGTGCAGGCACTCATCTAAGCCTCAGCTTCTCCCTGTGAAATGGGTGTGGACTGTGCCTGAAACATGTTTAGTTCACAGTCTGAACATGGTGGCCCCAGGAATGGAGGGACTTTTTCAGTGTCATCCCCTGCTCTGCAGCTTTCCATGGTGTGAGTCTAAACTCCTCTCCAGTTCCGTGACTGGCTGCTCTGCCATCCACATACCAATCCCTAAGTCTCTCTACTGGCCCCATTCTATCCCCTTTTACAGAACTGTGTCTCTTCCAGGATGCTCATCTCCCATTTGCTTCCTGTCTAAATGTCAACTACCTCTCTCCTTTCAGGGTGGTCTTCATGTGTTGCTTCTTCCAGGAAGCCCTCTCTGATCATCAGTTCACCCTGAGCTCATCTTTCTTCATCTGCGCATACTTAGGTCACTGTGTATGATAGCCTGAACCCTCCTCAGACTGTTGGATAGTGTCGTGATATAAAGAGATCATTCACTTGCTAATTCTGTGTCCAAGGGAAGTCATTCAATGTCTCTAAGTGTCAGATTGCTGACAAAAAAAAAAAAAAAGAAAAAACAGAAATACAATAACATGTGTTTATAGGGTGCTGTGATAGTTTGTAGCTTTTTATAGAGGCTTCCTTTTATAAAAATTCAACTCTACTGGGGTGGCAAATTTACACCACATGCGCCACCACTGCCACCCACCCTGATACGCTGCCACCCACCCTGACACGCTGCCACCCACCCTGACACGCTGCCACCCAGCCTGAAGGTCCTCAGGAGCTTTCTTAACATAGAAACAGCCACTGCCAACAAGTCAGAGTTGGTCTTAGAGAGCAGGAGGGGTTGCCTTCTGCGAGTTACACTTTGATCGAATCAGTCAGCTGCAGTTACTGCAGGCCTGGAGTGGGCCAGGCTGGGTATTAGATCATGCAACTATGGTGGAAAGGAAAGGAAAGCCAGGAAGAGTCTCCCCTGCTGGACAGAGAGGCTGTAGTGCCAAAATAATGCAAACCAGGACACTCTGAGGGCAGCGTGGTGAGCAGGACTTTGCTGTCCAGTGTGGAATCTACCTCCAAAAACAAAGCTTGCAACCATTTCGTCTGGCTTGTCTGGAAACTTCTATTAATCTTATGTTTTAGTAAAATACTTTTGTTATTCTTCTTTGGCTTTGCACAGTTTATCTTACTGTGTTTATTTCCTTTTTCCAATGTGACAACCATATTTAAAAGTTAAAACTCAGATGGAACACTCCATTTTGATCTTCAGCAACTGACATATTAAAAGGTGAATGGCAGGTTTTGCCAGTTTCTTTTCACTGATGCGAATTTGTGTGAAGGGATTACTGATTGGAGTCTTTATTAATTGGCCCTGGGAATACATAGACATCAGTATCTATATTTCTTTCCTCCTAGACATTTAAAGTCAATGTGCTTACATTGTATGGTTATACGTTGGTATCTTGCCACAATGTCTGAAAAGCATTGCACAGGAGAGTCACAGCAAAGAAGCAGATGTGACCGATGTGTAGAACTTTCACATGGCCAACCTTGTGTCTAGCACTGGGCTTTGACCTTTTTCTTAGTTCTCAGTTGAAAACTTCATCTGTGGCTGCTGGTGTGTTTATCAAGAAACACTGATGCGATTATCATTTGGAGTTTGCTGAGACGCGATGAGCAGATCTCAAGCAACTAGCTTGCTTAAGTGTCAGCAGAAAGGGTTTCTTTTTTGAGAACATCCTCAAATCCTCAGTTAATGATTCTTGCTCTCATCTTTACAGGATTTGCTAGGGGAGCTCTTTTTAATCTTTAATCTGATATTCAGTGATTTTTTCTTCATTGACAGTTTCTCCCTCCCCCAACAAAACTATTCTTTCCCAACCCTCTCCTTGTCTGATTGCTGATTCTTGTTATTTTTAAGTCATAAAGGCAGCCAGTCATAGGTATTCGTTGACACACAGATTGGAACCTTTGTCTCTTGCCGTTTAAGGTAATGGATATTGCAGCCCATTTGAGTTTTCCCCATGCTTATTCTCCTAACTTCAGCAGTTTCTTCAGAATGCAGTGTACTCTGTTGTGCTCCTATGTAAAATGAAGAATTATCTATTAAATGACTTTCAGTATATAAAAGCAACAGAGGTGGGTGCAGTTCTGAATGAGCAGGAACCACTGTGTGTCTTCCCACTTTCCCCCAAGTCCTTCATGCCCCTGGGGCCCTCAGTCAGGGTATGAGGCCAGTCAGCCAAGTTCCTGCCTCATGTCCTTGGTGATAGACAATGGTGGACAAGTCTTGGAAGCCCCCTGTATGTTCCTAAGATGCTCAAATGGAAATGACCCATTGCCCAGTGTGGCCCTCCCTGAACCGTACCTTCTATTGGCTTTCTTCTTTCCCTATCTCACTCCTCTACTTCCTTCAGGACCACCCTCATATAAAACCCCTGCATCCATGCCCCTGCCTTGGGGGTTGCAGAGGCCAGCCCTGCCATGGTGGGCATGGGAATGTGGTAGTTTGGAGCTGTGTACTCTAGAAAAGCATATTCTTAAACTTAATCCATTCCTGTGAGTGTGGATCTATTTTACATAGGCTCTCTACAAGAAGTTTCTTCAGTTAAGGTATTGTCCAGATGAGTCAGATTGGGTTGGAGTCCTTTGTAAGCAAAGTGAAAGCCAGACAGAGAGAGCACCAAGGGAAACAAGAAACTGAAGGGCAATGGAACCCAGAAGAGAAGGGAGAGGCCAGGAGATGCCGCCATGTGCATTGCCATGTGACAGAGGAGCCCAGGACCAAGGACCACCAGCAGCCAGCCCCAGAACACCACCAGTCTTCGGGAAGAAAGCATCTCCTTGGTGACACCTTGATTTGGACTTCTAGACTCAACTCCGTGAGTCAATAAAGTCCCGTTGTTTAAGCCAACCCATTGCATGGCATTTACTTTAGTGATGAGGAAACTAAAACAGGGAGCCTGGTGGGGTGGCCTGACACCCACATGTGGCCAACGCAGGAAGGAGGTTGAAGGTCAGTGGTCAGTTTTGTGGCCCTCTCTGGGCCAGGGAAGGTGGAGAAGGGCTCCCTGGGGCCAAAGAAGGGCTCTGAGGAGCACCAAAGGCAGTTCTTGGGATTAGCCACAAACCTAGGCAGGGGTTGCCTCCATCACCTCCCAGCGAAGCCAAGCAGGACAAGGGGAGAATGTGCAGCATGCCCAGGAGGGGCTGATGTAGGGAGCAGGGCCAGGATGAGTGAGGCCCCACAGACTGGAGCGCTATAGGCTCAGATAACCCCCAGGTGGTGTTCTAATGAACCGCCACAACAGGGACCTTTTGGCAGATAAAGTGACTCCATCTTCAGGACTGCTTCAGAGTCCAAGGAGTTGCCTCAGGCCAAAGGTACTTTTTAGAGGAGTGAGGGGCTAGCATCCTCCCTGCCCAGCACCAGCTCCCACCCTGTGGCCTTCCCCTGAGGTCTTTCACAGAAAGACCCCCGTGTGTGTCAGCACAGGCTCTGAATCCCTTGCCCTTAGGGGAAGTGTCCCCAAGAGAGGAGGCCTGCAGGGAATAAAACACCACCATTGGCCCTCTTTGTCAGGGCCGTACAGAATCCACTGCCAGCCTCAGACCTGAGGAAAGTACCAAGCAGGGATTTTAATTCGTGAGGGAGAGGATGCAGGAGAACTACTCACTACCTCTCCAAGGGGATGTCTTAGTTTCTGGGGATGCCGTCACAAAGAACCACACACTGGCACTAAGATAACAGGAGTGCATTGTCTCCTAATTTTGGAGGTCAGAAGTCCAAGACCAAGGAGTCGACCTGGCCACGCTCAGTCTGAAGTCTGTAGGGGAAAGCCTGTCCACACCCCTCTCCCTGCTCCTAGCCTACTCTGCCTGCATTGGCACGTTGCCCCCTCCTCTCTGCCTATCTCTGTGTCCAGTTCCCCTTCTCGTAAGGACATCAGTCACATTGGCTTAGAGCCCACTAATCCAAGGTGGGATTAATTAATCACATCTTCAAAGACCCTATTTCCAAATAAGGTCCTGCTCATGGGACTGGGATCTGAACTCAAGCATGTCTCTTCTGAGACACAATTCACTCTGTAATTCAGGGCTGAGGAAGGAATGAACACCCGCTCCACGTGTATCCCCATACTCTGCACCACAGCCATCCTATAGGTTCCTTCTGCACTCCCTGTTCCTCTCTGGATGCTGGGCTTTCCAGAGACTTGGCTCAGAGTGGCTACCCTTGAGCAGGTGATGGCTAGAGCTCCTGAAGACCTTCACTCTCCTCAGTGTTCTCCTCACTGCCATCAATTTTCTTGCATGGTCCTGAGCAAGTGCTGGACCTCCCACCTCCACCCATCGATGTTCTTTGCCTGGAGTGTTCCCTGCCCTGTTCCATCTCTGCCCTTTTCATCATCCATCGCTAAAGGACAGAGTCTTGTCTCCTGTCCCCACTCTGCCTGCCCAAGTGGAAATCCTACCTAGCTGTTGCCTTATTTCTGCACTTTGAACCATGCAATGGGATGGTCTATTCTTGGCCCCTTATGAGAAACACATCCAGTCACTAGGGGATGGCAGCCCCTGTGGGGTTTCAGGTCTATATCCCCCTTGTGGCAGATTTGACGAAAAAAAAAAAAAATCCTGGATGAACAAAATATTAAAATTATAAACAAAGACAGGATCAATATTACTGATTTTTTCTTTTGCTTCAGACTCCAATACCAATATGATTCAGCACTGACCTTGTCTTTATGTAAAATTTTGATATATTTCTTATTATGGAAATTTTGCATTAATTTTCAAAATATTGTATTAAAATATTATATTTACATTGATTTACTGAGTATTTTTGGTGCCCTTTTACATTTCACACCTAGGGGAAATAAAGAAAATTTAGGGAGAGGTGACAAGACCAGAGAAAGAAAATGAGAAAGAGAGACAGAGTGGCAAAGGCAGAGAAGACTGGAGAAGATGAAGAGATTAAAGAGAACAAGAAAGGGCCTGGGTCAGAGCTGTGGTGGTGGGAATTCATGCAAATGACATCCCCTACACCCCACCCCTCACCCCACCCCACCCCACTGATTCAGTCTTTGTCCCTGTTTGGAAGGTGTTAGCTTCAAAGAACTAATATTTGTAATCTGCAGACTAAAGTGCACAATTTAGCAGCTTCAACAATAAATCCACTGTTTGTTTTGGATTATCTAAGGAGTTGAAATCATCTCTGTGGGTACCTAAATTCCGTTTACAAACACATTTCCCTGCCTCTGTGAATGGCTGCTTTAGTCGCTTACACTGCTATGATTATCTGTGAGAGCAAAAGCCAAGGTATAGTGGAAGATGGTCCTCCATACATAGAGTGACCAGTGTCCTAGAGTCCCAGCTCACACCTGTTTCCCAGTGTAATTATAAATAGCATATACTGTCACTCTCAAAGTGGCCCAGTTTGGATGTATAGTTCCATGCATAGCACCTGAATGAGTTGTGCGAGCCTCAAGGCAATTCCTTGGGGCAGGCAGAACAAGTAGGATTATCACTCCTTTATAGAAAAGGAAACCGGGGGTCAGGGAGTTATGGCCCTGCCTAAGATATTAGACTAACTAGATGGAGGAACTGGGATTTTAAGATTGGAACACCTCTGAAACCTATGCACTTTCTACCACACCACACAACTACCACCTAGATTCAAGGAACAAGTTAGAGCTAATAGACTTCAAAATCAGGTCAGTACTGTCACAAATATTAATCCACAAATCCACCCCAAGGCATCCATGGTTCCTGAGTTTTGCAAAGCAGAGGAGGAAGGTGACTGGCAGCCAAATGCACCAGTTTAGTTTGTCAAAACCTGATGCTCCCATTAACGAGGCCCTCCTGTATTCAAAATGATGGATTTGTGAGAGTCAACCTAGGGCAAACTCTCTCTTTTACTGAGGTCTGTATTCTCAAGGCTAGTACTGAATCCATGGCAAAATCTATTTTCCTCTATAGAACTAGAGTCAGAATGGAGAATGAGACAAACTATGGCAGGAGAGGTAGGCAAAGGTCAGAGCACATTAAGCCCAAATTTAATTTTTAATCCTAAGAGCAATGGAGAGCTGCTGAAGAACTGTGAAGAGAGGGAGGAGTGATCTAAGGAGAGCCATGTTTTTGGAAGATGATGAGGATTGAAGTGAATCAGAAGTATATTTAGATGGGTAATAGAGGCAACCCTGGGCAGACATGGTTAGGATTGGCCCTGGAAGAGGAGAGGAGAGGAGAAAGAGGAAGAGGGTCAAAAATGACTCTTGGATTCTGGATAGAAAATGGTGCCCTTTCCTGGAAGAGGAACAGATTTTGGGGTCCAACACATGCATTTTTGTTTGAATGGGTGGGCCAGATTTGAGGAGCCTTTGAGAAATCCATGGTAGAGGTCACAGAAGCAGCTTTATATTAAGTTTGAAGCTCAAAGGAAAGGAGTGGACTGGAGAATGGAAAAAGGAGAATCATCAGCAGTTCATGGTCACTGCATTGTATAGCAGCACCCAGAGTGCAGGGTCACCCAGGATGACAGCTTCTGCCCAGGGATGGCACTGGAGTCCGAACTCAGGCTTTTCCCAAAATACAAGTGGCCCAGGGAATTGCTCTATCTCTTGGAACCTAAAGAAATTATCACCCACTAAAATAATCTCCTTCCTTCCTACTAACCTCTTCAAATGTTCCATTCCTTTCTAAGTGCTCACATCAATGAGGGACCAAATAACGTTGGTTATACAGACCATCACTGCTCTCACACCCCAGCTGTCTAAACTTCTCTAGCCCTAGTTCATCTGCTCTTGAAAACTCTAACACTTGAGCACTCTTCTTCAAAGTGCTCCAAGTGAATGTGAGAGGTGAAGGAAACTCCCAAGGAACAGCACACTCAGCATCTCTCTGGAAGGAGCCTCAAACCTGAGGATACTCTGAGGTTGGCATCAACTCATTCAATACTCACTCTACCTGAGAGACCAGCTTATTCTCATTTTACAGACAAGGGATAAAGGTGCCAAGAAGTCAAAGAATCTTCCCAGTGGCACCACATGCAAGGGCAGAACTCGGACTTGAGGCAAGAATCCCTGAATGACTCATGGTGACTCACCCAGTGATATGGTCCAGCATGGCCATAGGTCACAAAGTAAGAAATTCACAAAGTTAGACCTTTAGTTTTAGACACCCATTTCCCATTTACAAATTTTTTTAAGGAATTCTTACCCTAAAGGTTATAAACACTTCATCCAGGTATGCAGACTCTTCTTATTATCCAAATATTACTGGCATCGAAAATAACATCCACTAAAGTATATACTAAAATTCACAGTAAATAGTGGGGAGAAAACTTATACGTAGACTTCAAAATAAAACTGAAAATTATAAAATTAGCATTATTTTATCTTACATTTATTAAAATCTGATATATAGCTATAATAATGCCCTGTTTCTCTTTTTCTGATTTTACTTTTTATTATAAAAAAAGTCCACGGTATAAAAAAATCCATTACCTTGCATTTGCCATATTTACTGTTTTTTTATGGATAAAGTATTTTAAAGTAAATTATAGGCACAGAACATTTCAATATTGCACCTTTTAAAATGGCATTTACCTACATAAACACAATGCCATGATCACACCTAAGAAAATCAGCAAAAAAATCCCTAATATCCCCTAATACCCAGTCCACATTTAAATTTCCCCCTATTATCCCCCAAACGTCTTTGTTTATTAAAAAAAAATTAACTAACAAAACATTTAGAAATCATTACATTCTACATATGCAATCACTGATTCTTAATATCATCACATAGATGTATGATCATCATTTCTTAGTACATTTTCATCGATTTAGGAAAAGAAATAGCAAGACAACAGAAAGAGAAATAAAATGATAATATAGAGAAAAAAATAAAAAATAAATAAAATATATAAAAAAAACAAAAAACAAAAACAAACAAACAAAAAAACTATAGCTCAGATGCAACTTCATTCAGTGTTTTAACATAATTACATTACAATTAGGTAGTATTGTGCTGTCCATTTTTGAGTTTTTGTATCCAGTCCTGTTGCACAGTCTGTATCCCTTCAGCTCCAATTACCCATTATCTTACCCTATTTCTAACTCCTGCTGGTCTCTCTTACCAATGATATATTCCAAGTTTATTCTCTAATGTCGGTTCACATCAGTGGGACCATGCAGTATTTGTCCTTTAGTTTCTGGCTAGTCTCACTCAGCATAATGTTCTCTAGGTCCATCCATGTTATTACATGCTTCATAAGTTTATTCTGTCTTAAAGCTGCATAATATTCCGTCGTATGTATATACCACAGTTTGTTTAGCCACTCATCTGTTGATGGACATTTTGGCTGTTTCCATCTCTTTGCAATTGTAAATAATGCCGCTATAAACATTGGTGTGTAAATATCCGTTTGTGTCTTTGCCCTTAAGTCCTTTGAGTAGATACCTAGCAATGGTATTGCTGGGTCGTATGGCAATTCTATATTCAGCTTTTTGAGGAACCGCCAAACTGTCTTCCACAGTGGTTGTACCATTTGACATTCCCACCAACAGTGGATAAGTGTGCCTCTTTCTCCACATCCTCTCCAGCACTTGTCATTTTCTGTTTTGTTGATAATGGCCATTCTGGTGGGTGTGAGATGATATCTCATTGTGGTTTTGATTTGCATTTCTCTAATGGCCAGGGACATTGAGCATCTCTTCATGTGCCTTTTGGCCATTTGTATTTCCTCTTCTGAGAGGTATCTGTTCAAGTCTTTTTCCCATTTTGTAATTGGGTTGGCTGTCTTTTTGTTGTTGAGTTGAACACTCTCTTTATAAATTCTGGATACTAGACCTTTATCTGATATGTCGTTTCCAAATATTGTCTCCCATTGTGTAGGCTGTCTTTCTACTTTCTTGATGAAGTTCTTTGATGCACAAAAGTGTTTAATTTTGAGGAGCTCCCATTTATTTATTTATTTCTTCAGTGCTCTTGCTTTAGGTTTAAGGTCCATAGAACCACCTCCAATTGTAAGATTCATAAGATATCTCCCTACATTTTCCTCTAACTGTTTTATGGTCTTAGACCTAATGTTTAGATCTTTGATTCATTTTGAGTTAACTTTTGTATAGGTTGTGAGATATGGGTCTTCTTTCATTCTTTTGCATATGAATATCCAGTTCTCTAGGCACCATTTATTGAAGAGACTGTTCTGTCCCAGGTGAGTTGGCTTGACTGCCTTATCAAAGATCAAATGTCCATAGATGAGAGGGTCTATATATGAGCACTCTATTCGATTCCATTGGTCGATATATCTATCTTTATGCCAATACCATGCTGTTTTGACCACTGTGGCTTCGTAATATGCCTTAAAGTCCAGCAGCATGAGACCTCCAGCTTCGTTTTTTTTCCTCAAGATACTTTTAGCAATTCGGGACACCCTGCCCTTCCAGATAAATTTGCTTATTGGTTTTTCTATTTCTGAAAAATAAGTTGTTGGGATTTAGATTGGTATTGCATTGAATCTGTAAATCAATTTAGGTAGAATTGACATCTTAACTATATTTAGTCTTCCGATCCATGAACATGGTATGCCCTTCCATCTATTTAGGTCTTCTGTGATTTCTTTTAACAGTTTTTTGTAGTTTTCTTTGTATAGGTCTTTTGTCTCTTTAGTTAAATTTATTCCTAAGTATTTTATTCTTTTAGTTGCAATTGTAAATGGAATTCGTTTCTTGATTTCCCCCTCAGCTTGTTCATTGCTAGTGTATAGAAACACTACAGATTTTTGAATGTTGATCTTGTAACCTGCTACTTTGCTGTACTCGTTTATTAGCTCTAGCAGTTTTGTTGTGGATTTTTCTGGGTTTTCGATGTATAGTATCATATCGTCTGCAAACAGTGATAGTTTAACTTCTTCCTTTCCAATTTTGATGCCTTGTATTTCTTTTTCTTGTCTAATTGCTCTGGCTAGAACCTCCAACACTATCTTGAATAATAGTGGTGATAATGGACATCCTTGTCTTGTTGCTGATCGTAGGGGGAAAGTTTTCAATTTTTCCCCATTGAGGATGATATTAGCTGTGGGTTTTTCATATATTCCCTCTATCATTTTAAAGAAGTTCCCTTGTATTCCTATCCTTTGAAGTGTTTTCAACAGGAAAGGATGTTGAATCTTGTCAAATGCCTTCTCTGCATCAATTGAGATGATCATGTGATTTTTCTGCTTTGATTTGTTGATATGGTGTATTACATTAATTGACTTTCTTATGTTGAATCATCCTTGCATACCTGGGATGAATCCTACTTGGTCATGATGTATAATTCTTTTAATGTGTTCCTGGATTCGATTTGCTAGAATTTTGTTGAGGATTTTGCATCTATATTCATTAGAGAGATTGGTCTGTAGTTTTCTTTTTTTGTAATATCTTTGCCTGGTTTTGATATGAGGGTGATGTTGGCTTCATAAAATGAATTAGGTAACTTTCCCTCCACTTCAATTTTTTTGAAGAGTTTGAGCAGAGTTGGTACTAATTCTTTCTGGAATGTTTGGTAGAATTCACATGTGAAGCTGTCTGGTCCTGGACTTTTCTTTTCGGGAAGCTTTTGAATGACTGATTCAATTTCTTTACTTGTGATTGGTTTGTTCAGGTCATCTATTTCTTCTTGAGTCAAAGTTGGTTGTTTATGCCTTTCTAGGAACTTGTCCATTTCATCTACATTGTTGTGTTTATTAGCGTAAAGTTGTTCATAGTATCCTGTTATTACCTCCTTTATTTCTGTGAGGTCAGTGGTTATGTCCCCTCTTCCATTTCTGATCTTATTTATTTGCATCCTCTCTCTTCTTCTTTTTGTCAGTCTTGCTAAGGGCCCATCAATCTTGTTGATCTTCTCATAGAACCAACTTCTGGTCTTATTGATTTTCTCCATTGTTTTCATCTTCTCAATTTCATTTATTTCTGCTCTAATCTTTGTTATTTCTTTCCTTTTGTTTGCTTTGGGGTTAGTTTGCTGCTCTTTCTCCAGTTCTTCCAAGTGGACAGTTAATTCCCGAATTTTTACCCTTTCTTCTTCTCTGATATAGGCATTTAGGGTGATAAATTTCCCTCTTAGCACTGCCTTTGCTGCATCCCATAGGTTTTGATATGTTGTGTTTTCATTTTCATTCGCCTTGAGATATTTACTAATTTCTCTTGTAATTTCTTCCTTGACCCACTGGTTGTTTAAGAGTGTGTTGTTGAGCCTCCACATATTTGTGAATTTTCTGCCACTCTGCCTATTATTGATTTCCAACTTCAAAACTTTATGATCTGAGAAAGTGTTGTGTATGATTTCAATCTTTTTAAATTTGTTGAGACTTGCTTTGTGACCCAGCGTATGGTCTATCTTTGAGAATGATCCATGAGCACTTGAGAAAAAGGTGTATCCTGCTGTTGTGGGGTGTAATGTCCTATAAATGTCTGTTAAGTCTAGCTCATTTATTGTAATATTCAAATTCTCTGTTTCTTTATTGATCTTCTGTCTAGATGTTCTGTCCATTGATGAGAGTGGGGAATTGAAGTCTCCAACTATTATGGTAGATGTGTCTATTTCCCTTTTCAGTAATTGCAGTGTATTCCTCACGTATTTTGGTGCATTCTGATTCCGTGCATAAATATTTATGATTGTTATGTCTTCTTGTTGAATTGTTCCTTTTATTAGTAGATAGTATCCTTCTTTGTCTCTTTTAACTGTTTTACATTTGAAGTCTAATTTGGTGGATATTAGTATAGCTACTCCTGCTCTTTTCTGGTTGTTATTTGCATGAAATATCTTTTCCCAACCTTTCACTTTCAACCTATGTTTATCTTTGGGTCTAAGATGTGTTTCCTGTAGACAGCACATAGAAGGATCCTGTTTTTTAATCCATTCTGCCAGTCTATGTCTTTTGATTGGGGAATTCAGTCCATTAACATTTAGTGTTATTACTGTTTGGGTAATACTTTCCTCTACCATTTTGCCTTCTGTATTATATATATCATATCTGACTTTCCTTCTTTCTACACTCTTCTCCATACCTCTCTCTTCTGTCTTTTCGGTTCTGACTCTAGTGCTCCCTTTAGTATTTCTTGCAGAGCTGGTCTCTTGGTCACAAATTCTCTCAGTGACTTTTTGTCTTAAAATGTTTTAATTTCTCCCTCATTTTTGAAGGACAATTTTGCTGGATATAGAAGTCTTGGTTGGCAGTTTTTCTGTTTTAGTAATTTAAATATATCATCCCACTGTCTTCTTGCTTCCATGGTTTCTGCTGAGAAATCTACACATAGTCTTATTGGGTTTCCCTTGTATGTGATGGATTGTTTTTCTCTTGCTGCTTTCAAGATCCTCTCTTTCTCTTTGACCTCTGACATTCTAACTAGTAAGTGTCTTAGAGAACGCCTATTTGGATCTATTCTTTTTGGGGTGCGCTGCACTTCTTGGATCTGTAATTTTAGGTCTTTCATAAGAGTTTGGAAATTTTCAGTGATAATTTCTTCCATTAGTTTTTCTCCTCCTTTTCCCCTCTCTTCTCCTTCTGGGACACCCACAACACGTATATTTGTGCGCTTCATATTATCATTCAATTCCCTGAGCCCCTGCTCAAATTTTTCCATTCTTTTCCATATAGTTTCTGTTTCTTTTTGGATTTCAGATGTTCCATCCTCCAGTTCACTAATTCTAGCCTCTGTCTCTTGAAATCTACCATTGTAGGTTTCCATTGTTTTTTCATCTCTTCTACTGTATCTTTCATTCCCATAAGTTCTGTGATTTGTTTTTTCAGACTTTCCATTTCTTCTTTTTGCTCATCCCATGCCTTCTTCATGACTTCCCTCAATTTATTGATTTGGTTTTTGAAGAGGTTTTCCATTTCTGTTCATATATTCAGAATTAGTTGTCTCAGCTCCTGTATCTCATTTGAGCTATTGGTTTGTTCCTTTGACTGGGCCATATCTTCAATTTTCCTGGTGTGATTTGTTATTTTTTGCTGGCATCTGGGCATTTAATCAGATTTCCCTGAGTTTGGGACCCAGCAGGTTGAAAGACTTTCCTGTGAAGTCTCTGGGCTCTGTTTTTCTTATCCTGCCCAGTATGTGGTGCTTGTCTGTCTGCGGGTCCCACCAGCAAAAGATATTGTGGCTCCTTTAACTTTGGAAGACTTTCGCTACTAGGTGTGTGGTGGAGACAGAGAAAAGGTTGTAGGTTGGTTTTAATGACTTCAAATTGTGAAGTCCTGGGATCTGAATTCCTTGAGAGAGGGACTCCACCTGAGTTGCGTTTCACCCCTCCCGCGGGGAAGGTTCAGGTGGTAGAGAGCTCTGAAAGCAGCCCGCCTCTGCATTTAGGGCAGTCACAACCTGTGTAATCCCAGCGCTGAGCCCAGAGGCAACCAAGCCTCTGCAGAAACAGCCACAGAAGGCTCTGTTTCACCCCCTTTCCTCTTTTTCAATTAGCCCAATAGGCGACTTCCACCTTGATCAGTTTTGCCTGAGCTGAGGGTCTATTTTTAGTAGTCAGAAGTTGTTCATTAATGCCACTATTGGTGTTAGGCTGGACTCAGTCTCTACTACTGTTGGAGACTCTTTCCTTTCCCTCTGGGAAGCCACATGTGTGGGAGGGGCTCTGGTCACCGACCGCCGCAGCTTGGGGAACCGCTGATCCGAGGCTCCCAGCTGGCCCGGGAAGCCACGTGTATGGGAGGCGCTCCAGTTGCTGGCCGCTGCGGCTTGGGGAACCGCCAATCCGAGGCTCCCAGCCAGCCCGGGAAGCCGTGTGTGTGGGAGGGGCTCCGGTTGCCAGCCGCTGCAGCTTGGGAAACCACCAATCCGAGGCTCCCAGCTCGCTTGGGAAGCCGCGTGTGTGGGAGGGGCTCAGTCGCCAGCCTCCGTGGCTTGGAGAACCACCGATCCGAGGCTCCCAGCCAGCCTGGGAAGCCACGTGTGTGGGAGGGGCTCCGGTCGCCGGCCACTGCGGCTTGGGGAACCACCGATCCGAGGCTCCCAGCCGGCCTGGGAAGCTGCGTGTGTGGGAGGGGCTCCAGTCGCTGGCCACCACGGCTTGGAGAACCGCTGATCTGAGTCTCTCAGCCAGACTGGGAAGAAAGGAGGAAGGGGGGCCGGCCACCAGCCACCACGGCCCGGGGAAGCGCCCACCACTCGGGGACCTCACCACAGCGGAGTCTCGTAGCTGGTCCAGCCAGTTCAGACTGGGGTACACTGTGTGTCTGGTCTCTGTCGTGGCTCCGGGAGCTGTTCTGTACTGTTTCTAGTTATTTAGTAGTTGTTCTGGAGGAGGAACTAAGACACGCGCACCTTACTAAGCCACCATCTTCTCCAGAAGTCCCCCCCAAATGTCTTTTAGACTCAGTTTGTTCAAACCAGGATCCAATCTGGAACCTTTATTGAAAGCCTGTCTGGTGAACCAAGATGGCAGCATAAGATACTCTAGGCTGCCATACTCCCACAGAATCTTTGAACTAGCAAAAACTGGCAGAACCATTTTCCTCAAAACTCCAGAACACAGTTTAAAAATTGCAGTAAATGAATGAATACCAAGTCAAGAAAGCACAGCTTTTTAAATGGCAGGAGAAGGTTGTCCACAGCAACCTGGGCTCTCCCCCACCCTCACCCCAGAGCAGTGTAGAATCAGCCCACACTCCCTTTGTGGGTCCCTTGTCCTATGCGCAGGGAGCAGAGTCATTTCTATTCTCATAGTGGGGTACCAGAGTGTAGGTACCAATCTATTTGGTGGCAGCCTGAAAAACTAAAACAGAAAAGTCATCTCTGACTCTCCTTCCCAAATCGCTCCCTGCATGCAGAAAAAGAGTGTGAAAACACTGCAATTTGCTTTTGCCTAAGGCTGACTTTGACAGGAGGGATAAACTCTGAAGGAGAAAAACAGCTAATACAGAGGCAATTTTGCATTGGTGTTTGTTTTCCTTATCTTATGACACTCTTGGAATCCCTACCATATCACTAGCTGGATAGAAATAAAGGAACTGACAGTTCAGGACTAAATCCCAGAGTTAAAATATTAAAATGTACAGTGTGCAAGGAAAGATTATGAGACAAACAAAGAAACAGAAATGATGGCCTTTCCACAGGGACAAGATAAAAATTAAGAAACCATCAAAGAAGATCATACTTTGGACACACTGGACAAAAATTTTTAAAAAATGACCTTTACTGTGTTCAAATAGATAAAGGGAAACACAGAAAAAGAACAAAAGGATATCAAGAAAATGATGTGTATATAATATTCTTTTAAAAAGGAACCAAACTAAAAAACTAGAGCTGTAGACCACAATAATTGAAATGAAAAATTCCATAGAGGGTTTCAAAAGCAGATTGGAGCTGGCAGAAGAAAGAATCAGTGAACTCAAAGACAAGATAATTGAAAGGATTCATGTTGATGACAGGGAAAAAAAGTGAACATAGCCCAGGAGACCTGTGGTATACCATCAAGTGTACCAACATACATATTATGGGATCCTTAGAAGTGGAAAAAAGAAAGAGGTAGCAGGAATATTCGAAGAAATAATGACAAAAGCGCCCCAAATTTAATGAAAGACATGAATAAGCCCAACAAACCCCAAAAAGGATAAACTCAAAGAGAACCTTGCCCAGAGACATAGAAGGCAAACTGTTGTATGCCAAGGAGAAGGAGAGAATTCTGAAAGCTACAAGAAAAGGAAAAGCCATTTGTTATATACAGGGGAGCTCTGATAAAATTAAGTGCCAATTTTTCATCACAAGCTGTGGAGGTGAGAAGGTAGTGGGATGAAATATTTTAAAGTGCTGAAAGAAAATAATTTACAAACACATAGTTTTATATTCAGTGAAAGTCTTTCAAAAATGAGGGAGAGATTAAGACACTTCCAGATAAACGAAAGCTTAAAGAGTTCATCACCACTTCCTTACAAACAAAGCTAAAAGGCATTGTTCAAACTGAAAAGAAAGAGCACTAAAGAGTGGATTGAAGTAGCATTAAAAAAAAAAGACCTCTGGTAAAGGTAAACTTAATAATAATTTAAAATGCTAGTACTATTGCATTGTAATTTCTTTCATTGTTGTAATTCCAGTTTTTACTTCTCACAGGTTCTAAAATGCAAATGCATAAAATGTAACGACAAACCTATGGTTTTGAATTTATAACATATAAAAACATCATTTCTAACCAGTATGACAAAAAAATTGGAGGGAAGGAGGGATACAGGAAAGGTTTCTGTGCGTGCTACTGAAGTTAAGTTGGCATCAAATCAAACATGAATGTTATAGATTTAGGATGTTATTCTAGTTTGCTAGCTGCTGAAATGCAATATACCAGAAATGGAATGACTTTTAGAAAGAGGGATTTAGTAAGTTTCTACTTTAGAGTTCTAAGGCCAAGAAAATGTCCCAGTTAAAGCAAGTCTATAAAAATGTCCAATCTGAGGCATCCAGGGAAAGATACCTTGGTTCAAGAAGGCCAATGAAGTTCAGGGTTTCTCTCTCAAGTGGAAGGCCACACAGCGAACATAGTCAGTTTCTCTCTCATCTGGAAAGGCACATGGTGAATACAGTCAGGGTTCCTCTCTCATTTGCAAGGGTACATGGCAAACATGGCATCATCTGATGGCTTATTCTCCTGGCTTCCTGTTTCATGAAGCTCCCCGGGAGGCATTTTCTTTCTTCATCTTCAAAGGTTGCTGGCTGGTAGACTCTGCTTCTTGTGGCTATGTTGTTCTGCTCTTATTTCTCTGACTCTCATTCCCCAAAATGTTTCCTCTTTTATAGGACTCCAGTAAACCGGTCAAGGCCCACCCAAATGGGTGGAGACACATCTCCCCTAATCTAGTGTTCTAGTTTGCTAGCTGCTGGAATGCAACACATCAGAGATGGATTGGCTTTCAATAAAAGGGGATTTATTTAGTTAATGCATAGTTCTTCAGAGGAAAGGCAGCTAACTTTCGACTGAGGTTCTTTCTTACATGGGAAGGCACAAAGCAATCTCTGCTGGCCTTCTCTCCAGTCCTCTGGGTTCCAACATCTTTCCCCAGGGTGATTCCTTTCTGCATCTCCAAAGGCCTGGGGTAAGCTGCGAGTGCCAAGATGAGTTATCCTGAGGTGCTTGGGCTGTACTATGCTGACCTCTCTCATTTAAGCACCAGCCAATTAAATCAAACATCATTCACTACAGCAGGCACACCTCTTAGCTGACTGCAGATGTAATGAGCCACAGATGAGGTTCATGTACCATTGGCTCATGTCCACAGCAACAGAACTAGGTACCTTCACCTGGCCAAGTTGACAAATGAATCTAACTACCACATCCAGCTTAACAACCACTCTTGATTAAATCACATAAGAAATAGCTGCCTTTACAAAATGGGATTAGGATTAAAGCATGGCTTTTCGAGGGTACATACATCCTTTCAAATCAGCACAGATGTTAAATTGAAGCCCCATGATAACCATGAATAAAATATCTGAAAAAAATATTTACCAAAGGAAATGAGAAAAGACTCAGAATACAATACAAAACAATCAAATAAATAAGGAAATAAGCATTAACAGAAGAATTGAGGGAAAAAAAGTATAACTCATACAAACACTAAATATAAAAATAGTAGAAGAAAGTCCCACATTATCAGTAATTACTTTAAATGTAAATAGGCTAAATTCTTCAGTAAAAAGGCAGAATGGATAAAAATGCATGACCCAACTACTTGTCGTCTACAAGAGATTCACCTTAAATTCTAAAGCTCAGTAGGTTGAAAGTGAAAGGATGGAAAACTATGCCAAGCAAGTAGTAACCAAAATAGTGCTGGGATAGTTATGCTAACATCAGATGAAATAGACTTCAAGTCAAAAATTGTTACAACAGACAAAGGTCACTATATACTAATAAGGGGTTAATTAAATAATAAAACATATGATTATAAATACATATGTACCTAAAAGCAAAGCCCTGAAATATATGAAACAAATTTTGAGGGATCTGAAGGGAGAAATAGATGGTTCTACCTTAGTAATAGGAAATTTCAGCACACCACATTCAATAATGGATAGAACACCAGAGAGATGTTCAATAGGGAAACAGAAGACTTGAATGCTACTATGAATCAACTGGACTTGAAAAATATATATAAAACACTTCATCCAACAGCAGCAAAATAAGCATTCTTCTGTAGTGCACATATGTCATTTGCCAGGATACACCATAGTTCACAAATAAAACAATTCTCAATAAATTTTAAAAATTGAAATTACACAATGTATCTTCCTCAACCACAATGCAATGAAACTAGAAGTCATTAGAAAGGAACATTGGAAATGTCACAAACGTGGAAATTAAGCAATGTACTCTTAAGCCAACAATGCGTCAAAGAAGAAATCACGAGGGAATTTAGAAACTATCTTAATATGAACAAAAATGAAAGCACAACATACCAAAATCTATGGGGAATGCAGGAAAGGCACTGCTGAGAGGGAAACTTATAGCTCTAAATGCTTACATTAAAAAGGAATAAAGAGCTCAAATCAGAGACCTAACCTCAGAACTGGAGGGTCTAGGAGAAGAATACCAAACTAAACCCAAAGTGAGAAGAAGGGAGGAAATAGAAAAGAGTAAAGCAGAGATAAATGAAATAGAGAACTAAATAAAACAGTAAAACCAACAAAACCTAAATTTGATTCTGTGAATACATCGATATAATTGACAAACCTTTAGCTAGACTATAAAGAAAAAGAGAAAGAGGACATATAATCCATACTAGAAATGAAAGGGCAGACATTACTATCAACACCACGGGAATAAAAAAGGACTATGAGAACACTGTGAAAAAACAGTATGCCAATAAATTAGATAACCTAGATGAAATGGACAAATTCCTAGAAACACACACAAATCACCCACACTGACTCAAGAAGGAATAGATGATCTCAACAGACTAATAACAAGGGAAAAGATTGAATCATTAAAACCCTCCAACAAAGAAAAGCCCAGGACCAGACAGCTTCAGTGGTGAATTTTACCAAACGTCTCAATCCTGCTCAAACTCTTCCAAAAATTGTAAAGAAAAGAACACTTTCTAACTCAATCTATTATGCCAGAATCACCCTAATACCAAGCCAGATAAAGATTAAGAAAATAAAACTATAAATACACTTTGTGAATATAAACAAAAAAATTCTCAACAAAATACTACCAACTGAACCCAAAAGGACATTAAAAGAATTATACCAACCACGATCAAGTGAGATTTATCCCAAGTATGCAAGGTGGTTCAAAATAAGAAAATCAATTAATGTAATATACCGCATTAATAAAAGAAAGGGAAAAGCCCACATGATTACCTCAATTGATGCAAAAGAAGTCATTTGACAAAATCCAACACCCCTTCTTGATTAAAAAAAGAAAAAGAAACCTTAGAAAACTAGGAATAGAAGGAATAGAAGGAATAGAAGGATACCTCCTCAACATGATAAAGAGCATCTATGAAAAACCCATAGCTAACATCATACTTGTGGTAGTTAGATTCATTTGTCAACTTGGCCAGGTGAAGGTACCTAGTTTGTTGCATGAGCCAATGACATGTGAACCTCATCTGTTGCTGATTACATCTGCAGTTGGCTAGGAGGCATGCCTGCTGCAATGAATGACATTTGACTTAACTGGCTGGTGCTTAAATGAGAGAGCTCAATGTAGCACAGCCCAAGCAGCTCAGCATACCTCATCTCAGCACTCGCAGCTCAGCCCAGGCCTTTGGAGATGCAGAAAGAAATCACCCTGGGGAAAGTTGTTGCAACCCAGAGGCCCAGAGAGAAGGCCAGCAGAGACCATCCTGTGCCTTCCTACGTAAGAGAGAACCTCAGTGGAAAGTTAGCTGCTTTTCCTCTGAAGAACTAACAAAATAAATCCCCTTTTATTAAAAGGTGTGTTGCATTCCGGCAGCAATACTGAATGGTGAAAGACTGAAAGTTTTCTCCCTAAGATCAGTATCAAGATAAAGATGCCCATTGTCACCACTGTTATTCAACATTATACTGGGAGTTCTTGCCAGAGCAATTAAGCAAGAAAATGAAATAAAAAGTATCCAAACTGGAAAGAAAGAAGTAAAACTTTCTTTATCTGCAGATGACATAATCTTATACAGAGAAAATCCTGAATAAGTCACAATAAAGATAATAGAGCTAATAAATGAGTTCAGCAAAGTGGTGGGGGTCAAGTCCAATATGCAAAAATCAGTACACTATACACTAGTAATGAAAAAGAAATCAAGAAAAAAATCCATTTGCAGAGGCAACTAAAGGAATGAAATGCCTAGGAATAAATTTAACCCAAGCTTAGAAAGTACTTGCACATAGAAAACTACAAAACATTGCTCAAATAAAGCAAAGACCTAAATAAATAGAAGGACATTCTGTGTTCATGGATTGAAAGACCAAATATCATTAAGATGGCAATTCTACCCAAAGTGATTTACAGATTCAACACAATCCAAATCAGATTTCCAACAGCCTTCTTATAGACATGGAAAAGCCAAACATAAATTCATATGGAAAGGTTAGGGGCCCCAGATAGCCAATGCTATCTTGAAAAAGAAGAATGAAGTTGGAGGACTTGCCCTTTCTGACCTCAGAACCTATTACAAAGCTATATTAGTCAAAGCAGCATGGCCTGGCACAAGGACATATAGAGAGACCAATGAGATCTAACAGAGTTCAGAAATTAACCTTCATGTATATAACTTCATGTATATGAAAAGGGTGAAAAGGGTGCCAATTGCACTCAACAGGGAAAGAAACGTCTTTTCAACAAACAGTGCTGGGTGGTGCAAGGGTAGCTCAGTGGTAGAATTCTTGCCTGCCATGTGGGAGATCCAGGTTTGATTCTTGGACCATGCACATCCCAAAATTTAAAAATTAAAAAAAAAAAAATCAAGCACCTCTTTGTGGGATGACTTTCCAGAAACCTGCGCCCCTCAGATGGGTCCCTGGACCAGATGCCCATTTGCACCACTGTTATTCAACATTATACTGGAACATTATACTGGCCTGGAGGGGCCAGCCTTTCCAAAATATCAGCTAGTTCATCTCCCAACCCCTTATTTTGGACAGTTCTTCCAACATGGAAAAAGTTAGAATGGGCAGAGCCCAAATACCCTTGGAGAGTGGGAGAAAGACCAAAGCTGATGGTTGAGTTATACAGAGAAGGCAGGGCTTAACAAATGAGTATGATTGCTGAATCATTGTGTTGATGTATCTTTTAGTCTCCAGTATCTTAGAGCAACTAGGAGTAAAAGCCTAAAATTGTGGAATTGTAACCCACACCAAACTCTGAAATTTGTTCTACAACTAGTTGTTGTGCTGTACTTTGAAATTTATTGCTTTTTAGTATATGTTACTTTTCACAAAAAAGAAAAAAGTGGTGATATAAAATATATATATATATTCCTCCTAGCCTCCTATATTCTGGAGCAGCTAGAAGGGAAAATCTGAGATGATGGTATAGTAGCCCATGACAAACTCTGGGATCTGTCCTGTAACTACTTGTTGAAGAGTCTTTTGAAAACTTTTGCTTTTTTCCTTCTTTGCTTTGTATATGTATTATGTTATACAATAAAAAAAAGTTTTAAAAAATGGGGAAAAACAGTGCTGGAAAGACTAGATATTCACACCTTTACAAACCCACCTCACACCATAAACAAAAATCAACTCAAAGTGGATAAAAGATATAAACATAATAACCAGAACTGTAAAACTCTCAATAAAAAATATAGGGAAGCATCTTGTATTAGGTAATGGTTTCTTAGGCTTCACACCAAAGGCATGAGCAACTAAAACAAATAAATAGATAAAGGGAACCTCATCAAAATTAACAATTTTTGTGCCTAAAAGGACTTTATCATCAAAATATAAAGATAACCTACAGAATGGGAGAAAATATTTAGAAACCATATCTGATAAGTGTTTAATATCCAGAAAATATAAAGAAACCCTATGTGGGAGTTAGATTCAGGTGTCAACTTGGCCAGGTGAAGGTACCTAGTTCTATCACTATGGGCGTGAGCCAATGGCATATGAACATCATCTGTTGCTGATTACATCTGTAGTTGGCTAGGAGGCATGCCTGCTGCAATGAATGATGTTTGATTTAGTTAGCTGGTGCTTAAATGAGAGAGCACAATGTAGCACAGCAAAAAAAAACAGCTCAGCATACCTCATCTCAGCACTCACAGCTTAGCCCAGGCCTTTTGAGATGCAGAAAGGAATCACCCTGGAGAAAGTTGTTAGAACCCAGAGTCCTGGAGAGAAGGCCAGGAGAGATCACCCTGTGCCTTCCCACGTAAGAAAGAACCTTAGTTGAAGGTTAGCTGCCTTTCCTCTAAAGACTGTATGTTAATGAAATAAATCCCCTTTTATTAAAAATCGATCCATTTCTGGTATGTTGCACTCTGGCAGCTAGCAAACTAGAACAGATTTTTGGTACCAGAGTGTAGGGTGCTGCTGTAGTTTGAAAATACCAAACATGTTGGAAAGGCTTTTTAAGTGAATAAGGGGGAGATTTTGGAGGAGTTGTGAGGAGCTTGATAGAGAAGACCTAAAATGCTTTGAAGAGACTGTTGGTAGAAATATGAACTCTAAAGATACTCCTGATAAGGCCTTAGATAGAAATGAGGCACGTGTTATTGCAAACTGGAAGAAAGGTGAACCTTGTTTTAAAATAACAGATAATCTGGCAAAATTGACTAGTGGCTTTGGCTGCAAGGCAGAATTTAAAAGCCGTGAACTTGCATTTTTAGCAGAAGAGATCTCCAAATTAAATGTGGAAAATGCATCCTTGTTTCTCCTCGCAGCTTATAGTGAAATGCGACAGGAAAGAGAGAAGCTGAGAACTGAACTCTTGGGTATAAAGAAACCAGAAATTGATGTTCTAGAAAATTCTGGGCTTCCAGGAAGGGAGAACCCAGAGAATAGTGCCTCACATGAAGATTTGGCCAAATGTGGAAGTAGTCAACCATTTCAGAGAAAGCCAGGTTTGAACATGGAGTTATTCAGGAAGGATTTGTGGAAACTCTTTGTGTCTGATGGGTATGATCCAAGGCCACTGCATAGAAAGCCAGGGAGAGTGCTGTGGGACCTGTATAAACAGAGCCACTGCCAGTTTAGATTAGGGGGTTCGGTGAAGGGACACGTTGGAGGAAAAATAACTTTAGAGGCAAAAGCATGGAGGCTGAGGTCTGAAGTCAAGTAACCTCAGGCCAGAAGAGCAGACCCACCCAAGTATGTGGAGAGGGTGAGTTTGCCCCAAAAGCAGAGGATGGGCCTTCCACCTGGTTGCAGTGGAAGAGTCATGCCACCTCAGGCCTTGGAGAGGGTGAAGCACATTCCTTAGGATTTGGGGAGAGCCTGGCTGCCACCACATGGAGGGGGTGAGCGTGTGCCCCAGATATGGCAGAGAGCCTGGGTGCAGCCATGATCCTTGGAGAGGGTGGAGCCAAGAGAAGGGTAGTCCCCCCAATATCTCCCAAGGTTGCATTTGGAGAGAGGCAGGCCTCTGCGTAGGCATTTGGAAAGGATGGGACTGCGGCTTTCAGAAGCCCTGAAGATAAACGACTCTCAGACTTTGAACTCTAATGGAGTTTGCCCTGCAGGTTTCCAAAACTGCATGGGTCTGGTGACCCCTGGGTTCCTTCCTCCCTATGGAAATGTGTATATGTATCCTATGACTGTTCCTCCTTTGATGTTGGCAGCAAATAACATGTTCTGCATTTCCAGAGCCAGAGGATATTTTTTTCCTTAGAATAGACCATGCTTGTAACTAACTTTGATAGGAGTTTATACTGTTCCTAACTTTCTATTTCATTTGTATTGCTACTAAAATGGTTTAAGGATTTCCGATATTGTGATGGAATTAATGTTTTTTTAATATGGGAAAAACATGTCTTTCTTAGGGTCCAAAGGGTATAATGTGCTGGTTTGAAAGAATGTATGTGCCCTAGAAAAGTCATGTTTTAGTCCTAATCCCATTTATAAAGACAACTGTTTCTTCTAATCCCTATTCAGTATTGTATGTTTGAAACTGTAATTAGATCATCTCCCTGGAGATGTGATTCAATCGAGTGGTTGTTAACCTAGATTAGGTGGAGGTGTGTCTCCACCCATTTGGGTGGGTCTTGATTAGTTTACTGAAATACTAAAAAAGAGGAAACATTTTGGAGAAAGTGAGAGATTCAGAGAGAGCAGAATGACATAGCCATGAGAAGCAGAGTCCATTAGCCAGCGCCCTTTGGAGATGAAGAAGGAAAACAGCTCCAGGGGAGCTTCATGAAACAGGAAGCCAGGAGAGAAACCTAGCAGATGACACTGTGTTCACCACATGCCTTTCCAGATAAGCGAGAAATCCTGACCATGTTCTCCATGTGTCCTCTCACTTGAGAGAGAAACCCTGAACTTCATTGGCCTTGAACCAAGGTATCTTTCCCTGGATGCCTTAGACTGGACATTTCTATAGATTTGTTTTAATTGGGACATTTTCTCAGCCTTAGAACTGTAAACTAGCAACTTATTAAATTCCACTTTTTAAAAGCCATTTCATTTCTGGTATATTGCATTCCAGCAGCTAACAAACTAGAGCATCCTACAACTCAACAACAAAAAGCCAATCAACCCAACTTTAAAATGGGCAAAAGTCTTGAATAGACATTTCTCCAAAGAAGATATGCAAATGGCTAAAAAACTCATGAAAAGAGGTTCAATGTCATTAGCCATTAGGAAATGCAAATCAAAACCTTGAGATAACATTTCACACCCATTGGAATGGCTGCTATTTTTAAAAAATGGAAAAAAAAACATTGGAGAGGATGTAGAGAAATAGAAACACTCATTTATTGTTGGTGGGAATGAAAAGTGGTCTAGCCACTATGGAAGACAATTTGGCTATTCCTTAGAAAGCCAAGTATACAACTACCATATGACCCAGCAATCCTTTCACTAGGTATATGACCTAAAAAATTGAAAGCAGGGACTCAAACTGCTTTATTTGCACACCAGTGTTCACAACAGCATTATTCACAATTGCCATAATATGGAAGCAACCAAAGTGTCCATCAACTGATGAAAGGATAAACAAAGCATGGTAAAAACACACAATGGGATATCATTCAGCTGTAAAAAGGAATGTAGTCCTGATACATGTGACAGCATGGATGAACCTTGCAGACATCATGTTGAGTGAAATAAGCCAGACACAAAAGGACAAATATTATATGATCTCACTGATTTGAAACAATTAGAATGAGGAAATTCATAGGCAGAATCTAGAATACAGGTTACCAGGGACTGGGGTTGGGGAGGAAGGAATGACGTATTAATGCCTTTTTTTTTTTTTTTCATGGGCAGACACTGAGAATCAAACCCGGGTCTTGGCAGATGAGAATTCTGCAACTGAGCCAACGTTGCACTGCCCAGTTAATGTTTATTTGATATGAGTTTCTGTTTGTAGTGGTGGAGAAGTTTTGTAAATGCTTGGAGGTGATAGTAGCACAGCATTGTGAATGTAATTAACAGCACTGAATTATATATTTGAACATGGCTTAAATGGAAAATTTTAGGTTGCATATATGTTACCAGAAAAAAAATTTTTACACCATAGGAACCAGTCTAAAAATCAGTGAACCCTTGTGTAAATTATAGTATAATTATAATAATATTATTTCATCAGGTGTAACAAAGTTACCACATAATTCAAAGTGTTAATAATATGGAAAACTGTGTGGAGGGGTAATATGAGAAGTCTTGTTTTTTCTGTATGATTTTTCAACAAACCTACCACTTCTGTAATAAAAATTAAATTAAAATAAATTTTTCAAAGAACACAAAAGATATTTACTGTAGCAGCAACAATTTAAAATTTTAAAAGAAATGAAAAAAGTTAACAAGAACTAGTCATTGCCCATGGTTACTATGATTTTTAAACTCTTTTAATCTCTCTATTGCAGCAATATTTGGCAAAATTGCACATGCATTTACCCTATAATTCAACCACCACACTTTAAAGAGTCTGTTTGAATGCTGCACTGGAAAAAAATACAAAAAGTCATATACACAAGGGTCTTCATTGCATCATTATTTGTAATAGAGAGTCCAAGGATTGAGGTGTAGAGAGGACTAGCTGCAGAAACCATGTGTCAGCCACATGATGGAGTACTGCACAGATGTAATAAGGAGTGAGAAATAGCTCCATGTAGTGATATGGAGAAGATATAAACTACAAAAGCAAGAAGCAGAACCATACGTATAACATGCTATCTTTTATGTAAGAAAGGGGTGACTAGATAGATGATAGATGACAGAGACAGATTGCAGATAGATAGGTAGATAGACAGACAGATAGACAGATAGATAGATAACTTACACATATTTTCAAAAGAAACAATAGGAGGATAAACCAAAAATCAAAATTTTTAGAAATGATTATAAGGAGAAAAAACAGATTGGAGGGGACAGCAACGGAAGCAAGACTTCTGTAAATGTAACTTCTCTTTTTTTATTTTGAACTGCAAATGTGTTATGTAACTACAGTGTTGTTTTTTTTTTTAAAGGAACATGCTATTAAAACCAAAAGTAAACTGAAATGAATGAGCCTAACAGTATTAAGAGTGTGGGATAACAACACAAAGGAAACAATTACTCTAAGTGGCTTTGAAACACAGTATTTTCATAAGGGAGTCTTTTATTGAAACTGGAAGACCAAAAGAAGTACAAGCACGCTGTGCAGGGGAAATGCATCCTTTGGACAGCGAGGTTTGGGTGGAATTGATGAAGCAGTTGCATTAGAGCTCAGAAAAAGTGACTTTTTTATAAATAAAATGGTTCAAGATGTAGCATGTGGACTTGGACATACTGCATTTGTTCTGAATGATGGAACTGTGCATACCTGAGGATGTAATGATCTAGGACAGTAGGTCAAGAAAAATAGAGAAAGAAACATGGTAAGTTAAAAACGTAAAAATATTGTAAATAGCACAAATAATGTATATTGTATGTTTGGTTTTTTGCTATTTATAATAATTATATTTGCTATTTTTGCTATTTATAACAATTATATCATCTAAGTTTTTAAATATCATATAATTTTCCTTGTCATCAACCCATATTCTTTATCAAGCTTTAAAAGCAAACTAAGAGCTAAAGGAATTGTTTATATTTTCATACTTCTAAGTATTTTAATTATCTTGTGGGTTTTTAAAAACTACTATTATAAACATTTATTGTATGAAGCTTTCATCTCAGAACTTAATTATGGCAATGTAAAGCAATATAGAAAACCAGCCTGCAGTGTAAAGATCATCTATTGTGTAGACCTTAGTATGCAGATTACACAGTATGTAGGTCCTTGTTCTAGTTTGCTAGCTGCCAGAATGCAACACACCAGAAACAGAATGGCTTTTAAAAGGAGAATTAAATAAATTGGTAGTCTACAGTTCTAAGGCTGAGAAAATGTCCCAATTACAACAAGTCTATAGAAATGTTCAATCAAAGGCATCCAGGGAAAGATACCTTGGTTCAAGAAGGCTGATGAGTTCAGTGTTTCTCTCTAGTGAGAAGGCACGTGGTGAACACTGTCAGGGCTTCTTTTTCAGCATTTTCCTTCTTCATTTCCAAAGGTCGCAGGCTTGTGGACTCTCTGCTTCATGGTGCTGCAGCATTCTCTGCTCTCTCTGAATCTCCCATTCTCCAAAATGTTTCCTCTTTTATAGGACTCCAGTAAACCAATCAAGGCCTACCCAAATGGGTGGAGACATGTCATCACCTAATCCAGTTTAACAACCACTCTTGACTAAATCACATCATCCAGGGAGATGATCTGATTACAGTTTCAAACATACAGTATTGAATAGGGATTATTCTACCTTTATAAAATGGGATTTTGATTAAAACATGGCTTTTCTAGGGAACAAACATCCTTTCAAACCAGCACAGTCCTCTTTAATAAATCCTGTTCATCTACCTGGGACAGATTTTAAGTACATAACTTTTTCTGTGTTGTTTTACATACATCAGAAAGAAAAAAGGAAGATGAAAGCTTTTTACTTTCACTTACTTGCTTAAATAATGTTAATTCTTGGATTTTTCCCCATTATATTATTTTAAATATATAATTGTGTTTGGCTTATTGGAACTATCCTTTTTTATTCCCCTAATCTCCTATACTCAAGTAGCAGCAATAACTATTAAGGGTTTTGTGGATATGAGTATTAGCCATACAAGCCAAATTAAAAATAATTTGTAGGGCAGTAAGAATGTTGAGGAATTTAGTCACATTTAATGTACTATTTTCCTGGATGTATATACTTTAAAATCAAATATTATTACCACATTAAGAAATAACTCTATCTGAACTGGGCCTTCAGTTTTTGAAAACTAAAAGTCAATTCAAGTAAGATTGGTAAGGTGGTGTACTCAGATTGAAGAATGTAGCTATACTGGTAAACACTTCCCTTTTAACTTTAACAATAATGGCAATTAAATATTTTCTTTGGTACGTTTTTTATATCACTTCAGTTATTTATGGTTTCTACTTTTGAGCGATAAATGTAGCTTTAAGATCATAAGATATTAATGCATTAATTAAAGCGCATTTCATCTTTGACACCATCTCACAACCATACCAAACTTCACCCCTCTAAACTTGTAAATAGTGTGTAGTTTTCAACCTTCGTGGTTAGAGTCTTAATCTCTTTTCTTTTGCCTTAATTTTTAATTAGGCTTTGAACTTTTTAATAGAAAAGTTGTGAATTTACTAAACAATCATGTATTAAAAAAACTTTGTATACTACTCCACCACTACCGCCTTGCATTGGTGTAGAGTATTTATACTATTGATGACAAAGCACTTTTTTATAATGACACTTCTTTTTAACAGTAGCTACCTTTGTTACAACTGATGAAAGAGTATTAAAATAGTTCTATCTATTGTTCATTATTTACATTAAGTATATTTTCCCCCATATTCCACTCTATTATTACCACCTAATATTTGTAGCATACATTAGCTATAATCCATGAAAGAACATTCTTGTACTATTAACTGTAGTCCACTGTCCACAATAGCATTCACTGTGCTGTATAGCCCTATGTTTTAACTTTTAATTTTTATTCTAATAATATATACATCCTGAAGTTTCCTCTTTTAACCACATCCACCTATCTAACTCAGTGCTGTTGATTACACTCACAATAATGTGCTACTACCATCTGTTTCCAATCTATTTCCAAACTTTACCATCAGCCTAGATAGAAATTCTGCACAAGTATCAACTCCCCAATTTCTAACCCCAGTCTATCAACTGGCAACCTATATTCCAGATCCTGGCTCTGAATTTGCTTATTGTAAAGCAAATTCATAACAGTGAGATGAACAGTGTCATGAACAGTGGTTCATAACAGTGAGATTCATACAATATCTGTCTATTTGTGTCTGCCATATTTCATGCAACCTAATGTCCTTACAGATCATCCATGTAGTCACATGCATCAGAACTTCATTTCTTTTTTAGAGCTGGATAATATTCCATTGTATGTGTATATCACATTTTGTTTATCCATTCCTAGGTTGATGAAAAGTTAGGTTGCTTACATCATTTGGTAATTGTAAATAATGCCACTGTGAGCTTCAGCATGCAAAACTCCGTTCAGTCCCTGTGTTCAGTTCTTCTGGTAATTGGATTGCCAGATCATATAACAAGTCTACACTCACTTTCCTATGGAACCGCCAAACTGTCTTCCACAGCAGTTGCATCATTTTCCATTCCCACCAGCAATGAATGAGTGTTCCTATTTCTCCATATCCTCTCCAACACTTGTAGTTTCCTGTTTTTTAAATAGTAGTCATTCTAGTAAGTATGAAATGATATCTCATTGTGGTTTGATTGGCATTTCCCTAATAGTGATGTAGATGATCTTTTCATGTGCTTTTTAGTTATTTGTATTTCCTCCTTGGAAAAAAGGTGTATTCATGTCTTTTGCCCATTATTAAATAGGGTTGCTTGTCTTTTAATTATTGAGTGGTAAGATTTCTTTTTATTCTGGATATTGAACCCTTATCGAATATGCCACTTCCAAATATTTTCTTCCATTGGGTAGGTTCTCTTTTCACTTTATGGTGAAGTCCTTTGAGGTACAAAAGTTGTTAATTTTGATGAGATTCCCTATGTATTAGCTAGGGTTCTCTAGAGAAACAGAATCAACAGGAAATATTTGTAAATATAAAATTTATAAAAGTGTCTCACTTAACTGTGGGAACATAAAAGTCCAAAATCTGTAGGGCAGGCTGTGAAGCGGATGATTCCAATGGAGGGTCTGGATGAACTCCACAAGAGAGCCTCACCAGCCAAAGCAAGAAGAGAGCCTGTCTCTTTTGAATCCTCCTCAAAAGGCTTCCAATGATTAGATTAAGCATCACTCATTGCAGAAGACACTCCCCTTGGCTTATTACAAATGGAATCAGCTGTGGATGAAGCAGACATGACCATGATTTAATTGTGTGAAATGTCCTCATTGCAACAGACAGGCCAGGACTTGCCCAACCAGACAAACAGGTACCACCACTTGGCCAAGTTGACACATGGACCTGACCATGACAGTCCATCCCTTGTCAACTTGGCAGCTATACTCATCACCTTAAACCATACCTAATTTCTAAATAAAAAACAATAAAACACACATTTTTTCTTTCACCTAACAGTACTCAATTGTCCTGCATATAACCAGAAACACATTAAATCTCTCCAGAATAGGGTGCAAGTCCTTGGGTAATAGTCATTCTTAAGCTTCATATCTTACAACTTAAATAGTATAACAGGAACAAAACAGCATTACAGTCTTCCTTTCTGTAACTTATTATGTGGTCATAGTTCACATTTATCACTAACTTCTTCTGCTACCCATTCAAAGTTCCCTTTACCCTCAGTAAGCACTTCAGCTGGCCATGGTTCTTTGACTGGTGGGGTGACCTAAACCTTCATTCTTGAAGTTTCAGAGCCATTGATAGTCCTGCCAGGATTGGGTTGTTGCAGTTTTCCATTTATTTTAATCACAGGGCATGGTAGTACTAAAAGATGCCCTAGGGAATCTCCTAAATTCCAGGAAAACTCTTCTTTACCTCCATTGTGTAGTTGCAGTCCTATTCCCCCTGATAGTCAGCATCAATCACCCCAGCCAATAATGTAATCCCTTCTTGGCTTGTCAATCCAAGGCTGTGAGTAGCCCAGAGTGACCAGATGGCAGTCTTAGATTCCAGTTCAATGGAATCGTTGTTTCTCCAGGTGGAAGCACTCCTCCTTTTGGAACTAAAACCAGTAGACCAGCAGAGCTGAGGGTCACAGGAACAGGAAGCAAAAATTTTCCTAGTAGATCACTAGAGGTAATAGTGAGTGGTGCCACTCCCATTTCCACCCCTTGTTTCCTGGACCCTGGATCCTGGCTATGGGGGAAACAGCACCATACAGTGGATGCTGATTCAGGGCATACACAGTTTCCTGGAGAACATTACCCCAGCCCTTCAAGGTATTGCCACCTAGTTGGCACCATAATTGAGTTTTCAAAAGGCCATTCCACCGTTCTATCAATCCAGCTGCTTCTGGATGGTGGGGAACATGGTAAAACCAGAGAATTCCATGAGCATGTGCCCATTCCCACACTTCATTTGCTGTGAAGTGTGTTCCTTGAACAGAAGCAATGCTGTGTGGAATACCATGATGATGGATAAGGCATTCTGTAAGTCCATGGATGGTAGTTTTGGCAGAAGCATTGCATGCAGGGAAAGCAAACCCACATGCAGTATGTGTCTACTGCAGTTAGAACAAATCACTGCCCCTTCCATGAACGGAGTTGTCCAATGTAATCAACCTGCCACCATGAAGCCAGCTGGTCACCTCAGGGAATGGTGCCATATCAGGGGTTGAGTGTGGGTCTCTGATGCTGGCAGAATGGGCACTCAGCAGTGGCTATAGCCAGGTCAGCCTTGGTGAGTGGAAGTCCATGTTGCTGAGCCCATGTATAACCTCCATCTCTACCACCATGACCACTTGTTCATGAGCCCATTGGGCAATGACAGGAGTTGCTGGGGAAAGAGGCTAACTGATATCTACAGAATGGGTCATCTTATGCACTTGATTATTAATACCTTCCTCTGCTGAAGTCATCCTCTGGTGAGCATTCACATGGGACACAAATATGTTCATTTTTTAACCCACTCATAAAAATCCATCCACGTACCACTTCCCGAGAAGTCTTTGTCACCAATTTTCCAATTATGGTCTTTCCAAGTCCCTAACCATCCAGCCAAACCATTAGCAACAGCCCATGAGTCAGTATACAAATGCACCTCTGGTCAGTTCTCCTTCTAAGCAAACTGAACAACTAGGTGCACTGCTCAAAGTTTGGCCCACTGGGAAGATTTCCCCTCACAACTGTCCTTCAAGGACACCCCAGAAAGGGGTTGTAATGCTGCAGCTGTCCACTTTTGGGTGGTACCTGCGTATCGTGCTGAAACATCTGTAAACGAGGCCCGAGTTTTCTCTTTCTCAGTCAATTCACTGTAAGGAACTCCCCAAGAGGCCATAGCTCTGGTATGGAAAAGAGAAGGTAATATGGCAGGAGTGGAAACCATGGGCATTTGGGCCACTTCCTCATGTAACTTACTTGTGCCTTCAGGACCTGCTCTGGCACTATCTCCTGTATAACATTTCCATTTTATGATAGAGTGCTGCTGCAACCACACAACTTTATGGCTTGGTGGGTCAGACAATGTTGCTTCCTATTGAAATGGAGCTTGAAGGATATTAAGGAATGATGAGAAAAAAAGAAAGGAAGAAAGAAAAAAAGAAAGAAAGACACAGATGGGCTCAGGGGGTCTGAAGCTTGAGTTTACTTCAGACAGACTTCAGACAACTTTATTCTTATCCAGATCCTACTTAAATACTGCAGGGTGACAAAAGGCATGCATGCATTTCTTGAAAGAACAGAGAGCTTATTTTTCAGTGCTCCCTTCCTTCATACTTAACATAACCATTTGGGGTAAACATTCTCTTCCTCTCAGACTGCTCTACATAACAATCTCCACAGTTTACTGCTGCCATCCTGAGGCCAGCTGCTTTCAACAAATTCTGCAGGTCTTGTTTTAACACTTGGCTCCTACATTTCCCCCTTTTTATTTTATAAGCCAGGGTGACCGTGCCTGTCTTAGGTTGCCCTTAAGCTCTGAAGGAAGGGTCTTACCCGTCATTGGCTACCAGTCAAGCTCACTACTTTGATTTGGGAGGGAGCCAAGAGTTTTTGCAAAAATCACATTGTTAGCATGGTTTCGCTTAGTGACTGTGCCTGTCTCAGGTTACCCTTAAGCTTTGAAGGAAGGGTCTTACCCATCATTGGCTACAAGTCACACTTTCTGACTTTGACTATTTATTGTTTAACACAGTGGAGGAGGAAGAGAAAGAGTATAAACAGCCCCAAACCTAAGATTTTTTTAGCTTTTGGGTAAGTGATTGTGTAACATTACCTCCATAGGCTACATGTAAATTATTCTGAGATAATTCTAATACCCCTTTTTCGTAATTCTAAGATATCAGGACTTAAACTATTTGAAAGCCCCAAAAGATGCCTTTTTTACCTTTTCCCATTCTATTTCAAACAGGTTATATGTTAAAAGGGGGTAATACAAAAGCTGCTCTCATTCCATTTACTCTTTAAACTTTGTAAAAAATTTAAATTATACATTTGATCTCCAATATGAACCAATGTCATTTCTATATCATTTAGTCTATTATTAATTTGCTCATCAATGAGATTGTCTATGCCACAGTTCACTGGCGTTTTTCTAACAATGCTGCATCTGTATAGTTTGATGCAATGCAGTTCCAGCGACTGCAGCCACTGTGATGCTTCCAATGATTCCAATGGCAGGTGCAATAATGAATCCAATTAGTCTATTAGTCCTTTTTAGATATTCTTTTGCCAAATGGATCAGTATATGTGTTTCTGGAGAGGATTGCCAGAATCTTGACCTCTGCACCGGCAGCCAAATACCTCTTCTTTTCCTTGCTGCTGTAATAGTCTCATCTTTCTGCAACATAAATGCTTGGATACAAGTGAATAGAGAACAATTCTCACAATTAAAAGTTTGATTTCCTATATGTATATGACCTTTAACAAACATATATGGATCTCTAATACATATTTGTATATAGCATTTATGGCTGCTATTTAAAGAGAAACTATAGTTACTAGAATTGGCTATAAAAATTGGTCTCAGTCCTAGGAAAATTTTCTGTCATTTTCTTTGACTAATGCTATATTTATCACCCCATGAATTTGGCACAAATCATCCTCCATGAATTAAACCCTGATTTAGCTTGCCTGTTCATATGGTCTCAGTTATCTTCAAGTCAGAGATGAGAGACCCCACAGGGGCTGCATCTCTTACAATTCCATAGGAATCATTAATTATGATAACTGCTCAATTCATATGACGTAACTGCCATCCATTCCAACTTTCTTTCCCATCTAACAGGCAAATATCACTTGTTTCCATAGAGTTATGCATACGGGTCTTACTAAAATGGAAGAGTTAAATTTGACACCATTTTTCTTCTTTTTTAAGTAGTTTTGGAAGCCTAGAATCTACTGGACCTGGGAATCCTAAGCTAGTATTCAGATATTTTGGTAAAGTTAGATTGGCCCATGTTAGGGCCCACAGCAGAGGTGGGTTAGGCATATAAACCCAATAAGTATGACTATGTCCCTGTCCTTCAGCAATTAAAGTTATATGTCCTATAATATACATTACCCATTTAGTTATTTTCATCTGGGTTGACATCTCTGGGTTTTATCCAAACTGAAGTTCCGTCATCTGCAATGACAAGAGCAAATCCCCTACCCCACACCTTTACCATTCCTGGTTTCCATAAATCATCTTCAACATCTTTCCAATAGATTGGCTGCAGCTGCAGTTCCATTTGGGTTGTATCATTTTTCTTTTCCAAATTACTAAAATGTTGTTCTGCAGGAGTCTGTGATGAATTATCATAAATGTTTTTTTTTTTTAATTTAAAGTAAAAAGTGCTTTTGCTAATTGATCTTTAGGTGTACTTATTTTCATAACATCATTTTCCTGATCATCATCTACCCCTTTTTGTTTCAGGAGCATAGACTTTAGTGTCCGGTTTGCTCGTTCAATAATTCCTTGCCCAGAGGGATTATGTGGAATTCCTGTGATAAGAGTAATATTAAAAGTAGTACAAAATTTATGAAATTACTTTCCTGTATAAGCAGGACCATTGTCCATTTAATAGATTGAGGGCATCCCATAACAGCAAAAGCGTTAAGTAAATGTGATCAAACATGGCAGAAACGATCTCCAGATTGTGCGGTAGCCCAGATGAAATGAGAACAAGCATTTATGATAACATGTACATACTGCATTTTACCAAAATGTGAAATATGAGTAACATCTATTTGCCATAATTCATTTGCTTTTTGACCTCAAGGATTAATCACGATGCAAATGGGTGTGCATTTAAAGGTCCACAGGTTTGACAAGTCCTAACAATGTCCTGAGCTTGTTGTTTAGGTAAAGACGGAAATTTATTTCACAGCCATTTGCTATTGATATGAGTCAATTTGTGAAATGTTGTGGAATCTTGCATTACCCCCACAAGAGTATTTGCTTGCTGATTTTGTAATGACAAAGGACCGGGAAGATTGGTATGAGCTCTTTATATGCATGATAAAAAGGGGAGTAATTCAACTTCTGACTAATGTTTGTAAATGTAAAAATATTCAGGACAATTAATTTCCTTTAAACAAAGAAGCTGTCTCAATGTGAGTAACTGTTTGGCAGACTTAGTCTGAATCAGAAACAATATTAAGAGATTGTGGAAAATTTTGCAATACTTGAATTACAGCTATTAATTCAGTGCACTGGGCTGAGATATAAGGTGTTTTCTAACTTGTTTTCCTCTGGGGTGACATAAGCAGCCTGCCCATTTATTTTATCTTTGGTAAAGACAGTAATAACTAACAGAAAAGCCTGAACTATTTTAGGCAAAATATATTGCATTCTTTTTTAAAAATTGTAAAGGTTTTGACATAGCAAATGATTATTAATTTGTCCTTTAAAATCACTTAACGTTATTTGTCAAGAGGTATTGAAGATAAATAGATTTCACACACTATGCGATTAATAAATCAGAATCTCCTTGTAAAATATTAAACAGGTTCTGTAACATATAATTAAGAATTCCTAAAGTGGCAGGTAGCAAAAATGAAAGCAGAGTGTCAATAGTGACATGTACCCATAGTAAATGACCAGATTTTTAAAATTGAATTCATTGAATTGATTGAAAAGGAATGCAGGAATGTGGATTCTTTATAATTGGCTGTGCATTTTTGCTAATTTTAAATTTATTGCATGCAGTTTTATGAAACTTTCTTATAATAGTGGTTAAATTCCAATTTGCTTACATGACTGGGCCCGGTTGGGTCCTCTGGGAACTGGCTAGGGACCAAGAGGAGCTTCCTGGGACTTAGATATCTTTATTAAAGTACACCTCCTTCTGGGAAGATAGCCAGTCCTTCCAGCAAGAGTGCACATTTTAACTATTTCTTACCAAGTTCATGCGATAGCAACATCAGTTGCATGTAATGGCAACATCAGGTGAACAAAAAAGACTCCACAAGTATATTTTTTCCTTGCATTCAGCCCTCAAATCTGATCTGCTCCCCAAATAAGCCATGGTTATTTGGGGATAAATTTAGTTTATATATATCTAGTTTATATAAACACCGGACAAAGCATTAAGATATTTGATTTAAAGGAATTTAGGTTTTCATATGATTTGAATATTATTTAATAGGTAATAGATTCATTTATAGTAATATTACTTAGATTAATAGATTAAGCCACCTGGTTTAGGACAAGAAAATAAACAGTTTTTGTTTTTGTTTTTGTTTTTTTTTTGCCAGTATAATGATACCCAGGAGAAAATCAGCATTCTTTATACAGATAACGACATGATAAAAGTCGACGTAAGCTATCCTGATAAAACGCATACTCCCTGCCCCTCACAGTGATCATCCAGGAAAAAACACTTTTTTATATCTTCATTAGAACAGACTGAGAGTCCAAGAAAATGCTGTCATTCCAGACTCATTAAATCTTTTTTGATTTTGACCATAATCTCCATTTTTACAAACCCTCAGCACTTATTATATTAGTTTAGGCTTTGTCCCACACTCCTCTTACTCTGCAACAGTCATTCATTTTATCTTAGGATAAAACTACTCTGTCTTCCTACGAATAAAAATACGTTTCCTATATCCTTCATGCCCAAACCATCATTCCAAATACTTTACCACACACAATTACCAGCAAAATCAAATGCTAGAATGTCAAATACTTAAAACACTTCAGTTAATGCACATTCAAAACACCAATATATAGTTTTTAATGAGAATCTTCAGTCTCAAAGTTCCTAAAATATATCTCTTCTTCAAACATGAATAGGAGCTAAACTCATGGCCAGTCTCCAAACCACTGCCTGTCGAGGATTTAAGCCAACAAAAGAAGATGGAGCTACCATTCCCACTCTCCATCACAAGACTTTACCTGTAGCATTGGTATAAATCTCATAGAATAATCATTCAGACTAAACAAAGGTAACCTAACAGAACACCTTGAGTCAAAACTACAATCCTGAACCTCATACCCCCTTGGGGACCAACCTGTCACAGGAACCATCAATGAGCACTGACCCCCATTTGGTAGGCACCTTTCTCACTGAATACTCTCTGACTCAGGTGTACATGAATCCCTGTATAAAGGCAGCCCATCAAGAACAAGCCCAGAAACCAATCTTTCTTTATCCTGCTCTGCCAAAGGCACGGCAAAGAAGCAATTTTTAAAATCTATCATAATAAAGCAGTTCTTAGAAATTACAACTGGTTTGGGCAAGCCAGACTGCAAAGATTCCATAGGCTGAACCACAGTATTAACTTTTATCAAATCAGTCTACATTCACCATTTTCCTGACCTCCTTCCTACAATAAATATTGGAGAATTCCAAGAACCACGAGACTCCTCTAAACATCCTGCTTCAAACTGTTCCAAAATCAACTGAGTCAGAGCCTCAAACCTCTCTATAGATAAGAGCCACTGCTCAACCCACAAAGGCCCACCTGTAGTATTTGTAGTGGATGTCCCTGGAGCATCTCCTCACTTTATGCTTTAAGAGTTCCCTTATTAAATCCCTGTTTGGGCATCAATTGCCGAGTCCAGCTCAAGCAACTGTCCAAACAGGGTAAGAAGGGGTAGTGGGAGATTGAGAAGAAACACAACTTAGAGTTTAAGACAAAGCATGAGCCAGGTAGTTCATTGCCTGACTGAACACAATAACCAAATAGAAACAGGAATATTTTCCCCGTTTCGTTATGTTCACTGCAAAGCCTTCATAACCAATTTCCATTACTTGAGATTTAAAACATTATGGCCTTAAGGCTGAAACCAAAAACAATGTTTTTGAATGAGATCAAATAAGCTTACTAATTCAGATGTTTTAACAGGCACCCCAGTAGCTTTAATACACACACATACTCCTCCAGCCGCCTATTATGATTACTCGTTACCCTGATGATCCAAGGAAAATACTTACTTTACCAATATGACTCGAGTCCTCTTCTGTCGGCTGGACACACATGCCTCTAATGAGACTTTTCCTTGGTTCCTTAATATTGATTTGGAGTCTTCTTCTTTGAACCCCATGTTGGGTGCCAAATGTTGCTTCCTATTGAAATGGAGCTCAAAGGATATTAAGGAATGATGAGAAAAAAAGAAAGGAAGAAAGAAAGAAAGAAAGACACAGACGGGCTCGGGGGTCTGAAGCTTGAGTTTACTTCAGACAGACTTCAGACAACTTTATTCTTATCCAGATCCTACTTAAATACTGCAGGGTGACAAAAGGCATGCATGCATTTCTTGAAAGAACAGAGAGCTTATTTTTCAGTGCTCCCTTCCTTCATACTTAACATAACCATTTGGGGTAAACATTCTCTTCCTCTCAGACTGCTCTAGATAACAATCTCCAGTTTACTGCCACCATCCTGAGGCCAGCTGCTTCAAAAAAATTCTGCAGGTCTTGTTTTAACACTTGGGTCCTACAAGACAACACCCAGCTCATGATATGCAACTCAAGTCTCACAGTAACTTGGTGGCCCAAGGTTAAGCATTCAGTCTCTGCTAAGGCCCAGTAGTAGGCCAAACCTGTTTCTCAAAAGGAGAGTAGTTATCTGCAGCAGATGGTAAGGCTTTGCTCCAAAATCTTAAGGGTCTGCATTGTGATTCTCCTATAGGGGCCTGCCAAAGGCTCCAAACAGCATCTCTGATGGATCATATGGTCCAAGTGGCAGAGCAGCTTGTACAGCAGCCTGGACCTGTTGCAGAGCCTCCTCTTGTTCAGGTCCCCACTCAAAATTACCAGCTTTCTGGTCACTTGATAAATGGTCTGGAGTAGCACACCCAAATGAGGAATACATTGTTGCCAAAATCCAAAGGATCACCTAGGCGTTGCACCTCTTTTTTGGTCATAGGAAGGGCCAGATGCAGCAACTTATCCTTCACCTTAGAAGGAATATCTTGACATGTCCCACACCACTGGACACCTAGAAATTTCACTGAAGTGGAAGTTCCCTGTATTTTTGTTGGATTTATCTCCCATCCTCTGACATGCAAATACCTTACCAGTAAGTCTAGTGTAATTGCTACTTCTTGCTCACTAGATCCAATCAACATGATACCATCAATATAATGGACCAGTGTGATGTCTTGTGGGAGGGAAAAATGATCAAGATCCCTGCAGACAAGATTATGACATAGGGCTGGAGAGTTGATATACCCCTGAGGTAGAACAGTGAAAGTATATTGCTGACCTTGTCAGCTGAAATCAAATTGTTTCTGGTGGTTCTTACTAACAGCTATTGAGAAAAAAGCATTTGTCAGATCAAAAGTTATATACTAGGTACCAGGGGATGTACTGATTTCTCAAGTAATGATACCACATCCGTAACAGCAGGTGCAACTGGAGATACCACCTGGTCGAGCTTATGATAAGCCACTGTCATCCTTCAACACCCATCTGTTTTCTGCATAGGCCAAATAAGAGAGTTGAATGGGGATGTGGTGGGAATCATCAGCAGTAATCTCTGCAATCCCTCCAGGGATCCAGCATTGCTTCTAATTTACTATTTTGCTAGGTAGGGCAGTTCTAGTGGCTTCCACTTGGCTTTTCCCACCATAGTAGCCCTCACTGCATGAGTCAGAGAGCTAATGTGGGGATTCTGCCAGTTGCTCAGTATATCTATACCAATTATACATTCTGAAACTGGGGAAATAACTACAGAATGGGTCCAGGGGCCCACTGAACCCACTGTGAGAAGGACCTGAGCTAAAACTCCATTGATCACCTGGCATCCATAAGTCCCCACTCTGATTGGTGGATCAGAGTGATGTTTTGGGTCCTCTGGAATTAAATGTCACTTCTGAATCAGTGTCTAATAATCCCTGAAATATGTGATCATTTCCTTTTCCCCAGTGCACAGTTACCCTGGCAAAATGCTTTGGTCTCCTTGGGAAAGGCTTGGAGGAAGATTAACAATATAAATTTGGGGTAGTGTAACAGAGTTCTCCCCCAGAGGGACCTGGCCTCCCCTTCATTCAAGAGGCTCTGGGTCTGTAAACTATCTCAAGTCTGGAAATTGATTAAGGGGCCATGACTGTTTTTGTAATTCAGGTTAGATTTCTGTTCACTTGACCTGGAACTCTTTTGTTTATACAGCTCAAACAAGAATTTAGTAGACTGCCCATTTATTGTGTTTCTAGGTACCCCATGATTTACTAGCCAACACCACAAATCTCTGCAAGTCAGATTATTTTGACTCCTGCTTTGAGTTTGCTGTCTATTATAATAGCCATGTCCACCTATCTTTGGCAATTAAGTGCTGCCACCTGGCTTCTGCCAACTCAGGATCTGGCCATCCCCATTGTGTTCCCACAGTAATATCTGACCTACAGAGAAGTGCAACTATAGAGCTCTTCAGGAGTGATGGCGCTAGTCTCACAAATTTATTTCTCACTGTTCTGGTAAAAGGTGCATCCTCTGGACATTCCTGGGGTGTAAGAGCAGGCTTTGCATGATAAGTCCACTCTAACATTGCAATCTCTCTAAGCCTCTGGATCCCCTCATCTACATTATACCAGGGCAGTTCTGACATTTCAACCTCAGGTACTGTTGGCCACCTTTTGATCCATGTTTCAACCAACCATTCAAACAAACTGCTAATACCTTTTTCTAACCCATAGAGGTATAACATTGAATTCAGAATCCCTGCCTAGTGGGCCCATATCAATAAATTCAGCCTGATTCAGCCTTATATTCCTCCCACATTATCCCACACTGTTAAAATTCATTGCCACACATTTTCCCCTGATTTTTGTCTATATAAATTGGAAAACTCACACAGTTCTTTTGGTGTAATGTACCTCTTCATGTGTGATGCTTTTACCTCACCTTTAGGGGTCTGTTGGGACTTAAGTCTAGTTATAGATCTGGAAGAAATGAGGGGTGGTGGGGGTGGGTCATGTAAAGAATTGGAAATCTCTTCCAAGCCATTTGCTTCAGGGTATTCATTTGCAGTTTCATCTGGTGAAACAAGATTAATCACTAATCTCTTCAAGTAGAGGTTGGGTGGCCAACTCCTCAAGGCAGGCTGGAGGTGGGGCAGTTATGTCCTCAGGGCAAACTATTAGAGTTATCTAGAGAAGACTCAGCATGATCTAAGGCTTCAACCTCACCCCCGACATCATTATCAATCCATATGTCACCAACCTATTTTTCAGGTTTGCACTCCTTTCCAATCAATGCCCTCACTTTAACAGCAGACACCATGCAAAATTGAGATTTCAGTTTACATTGTAAAGTTGCTACTCAACAAAAAATATTCTGAGTCTGATTTTCAGAGATCTCAAGTCAACAGCTACAAGAAGTAAGATTTTCCTTCAGGACACTCATAGAAACTTCTACATCTGTCAGATGGCACTTAAACTTCCCATTTGAAACCTTAAGCCCATCCCTTTCACTCATTTATGTAGCCAGTGTATTGAACAACAACCAGCCAACATATCTATACCTCCTATTTCCACAAAACTCTGTAAAGGTGTCAAAAACATTATCCCCCAGAGCCTGGCTCCATACAAGCAAAGCCGTAGAAGAATCGAATGATAATATTTTGACTATTTCTTTTACCAACTCACTCCATGGATTGGCAATGTCATTCTGATTACGGGAATCAGAGCCTTTAGTGCCTCTGAGTCCAGTCAAAGTAGAAAACCATTCATAAAAACCTATTTTTAAGATTCTGTTTCTTAAGAACCATTCCTGGTACCAAGCTGTATTAGCTAGGGTTCTCTAGAGAAACAGAATCAATAGGAAATATTAGTAAATATAAAATTTATAAAAGTGTCTCAAGCAACCATGGGAACATAGAGTCCAAAATCTGTAGGACAGGCTGTGAAGCCAACGATTCTGATGGAGGGTCTGGACAAACTCCACAGGAGAGGCTCTCTGGCCGAAGCAGGAAGAGAGCTTGTCTCCTTTGAATCCTCCTTAAAAGATTTCCAGTGATTAGATTAAGCATCACTCATTGCAGAAGACACTCCCCTTGGCAGATTACAAATGAAATCAGCTGTGGATGCAGCCAACATGATCATGATTTAATTCTATGAAATGTCCTCAGAGCAACAGGTAGGCCAGCACTTGCCCAACCAAACAAACAGGTACCAACTCTTGGCCAAGTTGACACATGAACCTGACTATGATACCTTGTATCTACTTATTCTTTCCTTGCTTGTGCTGTGGGTATAAAGTCTAAGAATCCACTGTCTACCACATGATCTTGAAGATACTTCCCTATACTTTCTTCTAGGAGTTTTTTGGTCTTGATTTTTATTCTTAGGTCTTTGATCAATTTTGAGTTGATTTTTATATATAGTATAAGATAGAGATCCACTTTCATTCTTTTGCATGTTGATATACAGTTCTCCCAGCACCATTTGTTGGAGACAATTCTTTCCCTGTTGAGTGGACTTGAAAGGCTTGTCAAATATCAGTTGTCCATAGATGTGAGGGCCTATTTCCTAACTCTCAATTTGATTCCACTGGTCAATGTATCTATCTTTATGCCAGTACCTTGCTGTTTTTGACCACTGTAGCTTTATAATATGGTTAAAGTCAGGTAGTGTGAGTCCTCCAACTTCCTTCTTTTTCAAGATATTTTTGTCTACTTGGAGCCCCTTACACTTTCAAAAAAAGTTTAAAATTGGTTTCTCCATTTCTGCAAAGTAGACTGTTGGAATTTTTATTGGGTTTGCATTGAATCTGTAAATCAATTTATGTACAATTGATGCCTTAATGATATTTGCAACATCCAGTATGTCCAATCCATGAGTAGAGAATGCCCATCCACTTATTTAGGTCTTCTTTGATTTCTTTTAGCAATGTTTTAAAATTTTCTGGGAATAAGTTCTTTACATCCTTGGTTAAATATATCCCTAGATATTTGATTATTTTAGTTACACTCATAAATGGAATTTTTTCCTTGATTTCCTCTTCAGATGCTCATTACTAGTGTATAGAAATGTCACTGATTTTTTGCATCTTGGTCTTGAACCCCACCACTTTGCTGAATTCGTTTCTTAATTAGTACCTTTGTTGTTGATTTTTCAGACTTTCTGTACAGAACATGTCATCTGCAAATAGTGAATGTTTTACTTCTTCCTTTTCAATGTGAATGCCCTTTATTTATTTATTTTTCTTGCCTAACTGCTCTTACTTGAACTTCTAGGACAATGTTGAATAACAGTGGTAACAATGGTGACAGTGGCATCCTTGTCTTGTTCCAGATCTTAGAATAAAAACTTTCAGTCATTCACCATTGAATACAATGTTAGTATGTGTTACATACATATGCTTTATCATGTTCAGGAAGTTTCCTTCAATCCCTATTTTTCTAAGTGTTTTTATCAAGAAAGAATGCTAGATTTTGTCAAATAAATTTTCTGCGTCGACCAGGATAATCATGTGTTTTCCCCTTCATTTTGTTAATGTGGTGAAGTACATTAATTTTTTGTGTGTGTTGAAACACACCTGCATACCTGGGATAAAACCCACTTGACCATGATACACAATTCTTTTAATGTGCTGTTGGATTCATTATACAATATTTTGTTGAGGATTTTTGCATCTATATTCAAAAAATGAATGGGTCTGTACTTGTCTTATGGTATCTTTATCTGGCTTTGGTATTAGGGTGATATTGGCTTCATAGAATGAGTTAGGTAGTGTTACCTCCTCTTTATTTATTTATTATTTTTTTTGAAGAGTTTGAACAGAATTGTAATTAATTCTTTTTTGGAATGATTGGTAGAATTCACCTGTGAAGCCTTCTGGTGCTGGGCTATTTTTGTTGGAACTTTTTGATGGCTGATCCAATTTCCTTTCTTGTAATTGGTGTGTTGAGTCTTCTATTTCTTGTAGAGTCAGTGAAGGTTATTTGTGTATTTTTAGGAATTTGTCTGTTCCATCTTAGTTGTCTAATTTGTTGGCACACAATTGTTCATGGTATCCTCTTATATTCCTCTTTATTTCTCTGGGGTCAGTAGTAATGCTCCCTCTCCTCATTTCTGATTTTATTTATTTTCATCTTCTCTCCTTTTTTCTTTGTCAGTTTAGCTAAGGGTTTGTCCATTTTATTGCTCTTCTCAAAGAATCAGCTTTTGGTTTGTTAATTCTCTCTATTGATTTTTCTTTCAATCTTTTTTATTTTTGTCCTAATCTATGTTATTTCTTACCTTCACTTTGGGTTTTGTTTGCTGTTCTTTTTCTCATTCCCCCAAGTGTCCACTTAGGTCTTTGACATCTAGTCTTTCTTTTTTAAATATAGACATTTAGAGCTATAAGTCTCTCTCTCAGCACTGCCTTTGCTGCATCCCATAAGTTTTGCTGTTTCATGATATTCTCGTTTTTGTCTAAAAATATTTACTGATTTCCTTTGAAATTTCGTCTTTGATCCACTGATTGTTTAAGAATGTAACTTCCGTATATTAGCAAAATTTCCAGTTCTCTGCCTGTTATTGATTTCCAGCTTCATACAATTATGGTCAGAGAAAGGGCTTTGTATAATTTCAATCTTTTAAGTTTATTGAGATTTATTTTATGGTCCCACATGTGGTTTATCCTGAAGAATGATCTATGCACACAAGAGGAGAACTTACATCCTGTTGTTTCTGAGTGCGATGTTCTATATATGCCTTTTAGGTCTAGTTCATTTATCATATTATTCAAGTTCTCTGTTTTCCTCATTGATCCTCCATCCAGATGTTCTATGTATTGGTGAGAGTGGTGTACTGAAGACTCCAACTACTATTGTGGAGGTGTCTATTTCTACCTTCAATTTTGCCAGTGTTTGCCACATGTATTTTGGTGCATAAATAGTTATTATTGAGATTTCTTCTCAATGGATTGTCCCTTTTATTAATATCTTTCTTTGTCTCTTATAAAAGTTTTGTATTTAAAGTCTATTTTGTCCAATATTAGTGTAGCTCCCCCAGTTCTTTTTTGCTAACTGTTTGCATAGAATATCTTTTTCCAATCTTTCACTTTCAACCTATTTGTTCTTTGGGTCTAAGGAGAGTCTCTTGTAGACAGCACATAGGTGGCTCATGCTTTTTTATCCATTCTGCCAATCTATGTCCTTTGATTGGGGAGTTTAATCCATTAACATTCAATGTAATTACTATAAAGGCAATATTCACTGTCCTGGGACTGAGGTAGGACATATACAAGAGGAGCCTGGAGCAGCTTGTAGCGTCAGAAAATCAGGAAGGTTCAGAGAAAATGAAGCTCACCATGGTGAGGATATGTCAGAGACATACAGGAGCCCATGGAAAGTGCCTCCAATGACCAAAATTGGAATGATTTGATCAACAAAATAAAGTAGATTGGATTATAGCTGAGAGTGTAAAATCTATATCCATGAGTCCATTCTGATATAAATTAATGACTCAATACACTAATAAATAGGGGAGAAGAGACAGATCTCCTGTGCAGAAGAATTTTGAATAATTTATTTAACACCTCGTCCTTAAGGAAGAGGAAAGTAACTCCACAGCCCTCAAGTGTGGGCAGTGCATCATGACTTCTTTCCAAAGACTACAGTGCCGAAATGAGGGAAAGAGAAAAGCTTTACAGTGGAGAAACCTGACAAAGACGACCTCATCCAGATGATCAAAGTCAATATCAGCAGTGAAAAGATATATTGTCTGTATGTACCCCTGAGAAGTTGTGATGAGAAGGTCACTTCACCTCTCTGGTCTTCTTCCAAAACGCTCATAACTCAGGTTGAGAAAAATATCAGACAAATACTAGTTGAGGGACATTCCAGAGAATACCTGTGGTGGTTTGGAACTGGATGTCCACAGGAAAATACGTTTTTGAAGTTAATCCATTCCTGTGGGGATAAAACGAATGAATGTAAGGAATGTGGGAAAACGTGTGGTTCTAACACAAAGATTACAGACCATCTAAGAATTCACACTGAGAGAAGGCTTATAAATGTGAAGAGTATGGAAAAGCTTTCATCTTGAGGAAGATGCTTAGTGAACATCAGAGATTCATCATAGAGAGAAACCTTACAAATGTAATGAATATGGGAAAGCTTTTACTTATCAAAACCTTTAAAAGGGTATTTTAGATATGCATGTAGCTTAGCTGATGCTCACCATAATTATTTTTAATTACAAAACTACAACTAGAATAAATCCATATTTGAATATATAGACAAGGTCATCATAAAATATAGCTAAGTAGGGCGGGCCGCGGTGGCTCAGCGGGCAAAGTGCTTGCCTGCTATGCCGGAGGACCTCGGTTCGATTCCCGGCCCCAGCCCATGTAACAAAAACGGAGAAACAGAATACAATAAAACAAGAAAATGTTTAAAAATGTTTCCCTTTCTTCCTTCCTTCCTTCCTTCTATCCTTCCTTCCTTCTCTCTGTCTTTCCTTTAAAAAAAAAAAAAAAAAAAAAAAAAAAAAAAATATAGCTAAGTAGAAAAACCTCCAAGCATATACACAAAGTATTAACTAAGGCTGTATTCATTAGGGGCATTTTCTGATTTTTTAGTAGTGAGCAAGGTGAAGTTCAGCAGGAAGACACTGGTCTGGCCATTGTCTCCTTGGTCAGCAATGGGGTTTCATGTTCAATTCCCTGTGCATTGCAGTTGCTGACACATAGAAATCACTTTAGTAGGGGATGCAAGGGTAGTTCAGTGGTAGAATTCTCCCTTGCCATGCGGGAGACCCAAGTTTGACTCCCGGCTCATGCACTTCCAATAAAACAAACAAACAAAAATTAAACAAATGGTGCTGCAATAACAGGATATTCACATGGAAAAATAATGAAATGTGACCCTGCCATACAGCATACCAAAAAAAAAAAAAAACCACATTTTAGTAATTAGGAAAAAGAATTTTCATTTTTTAATCATCATTTTCTTCAATTCTGTGTGACACCCCTCCTGGCCCCTGCTGACACATTCAAGACGTGACTTCATTTTTTAACATCCCACAAAACTTTCCAGATAAACTGGAGGACTAGAGGGACAGCTGGGCATCACTGCAGGTAGTTGGTAAGCCATGTCCTCAGTGGATGTCCCCCTCTACTTCTACCCCCTCCTTGTTCCCATTCTCACTAGGAAGGAAGAAGACAACCCAGAAAAGCCAGGGTATGAGCCAACCCTAGCTAACCCTCTGGAACCATAGCTCCTTCCTGCCTGAGAAAAACAATTAAACAGCTGATCACCCCTAATCACTGGACTTAATAACAGTAGGTGCCATTTATCTGGACTCTGCTCTGTGACATGTGCACTTTCTTCTTCTTTCTGTTGGGGAAATTGTGAAAGATGTTGAAATGTGAAAAAAAGATTACAGTGTATGTTGTCAGTGAAATTCTAGCTATTGCCTAACAAACTCGCTGGAATTGTCTGGTTCTATGGGAACATAGGTCTTTGATTGTTTAGTTGGGCTATTTGGCAACTCCATAGGAATAGAAATTAACTGGACAGATATTTCCTGTCCAAAGTAATGCAAAAGTTGTTCGTGGCAATTCAGGTAAAATTTGTCTGATAGAAAATATAGATCTCTGTAAATCCAATCAGCACTTGAACTGGCTACCTTCTTAATTAATGGTCATTGACATGTGTTCATTTTATATTTATGAGAGTCATGAGTCTATGAAAATTATCCTTTAGGAATTTTAAAGGTCCTCCTGGGTTTACCTGGCAAAGCCAGGTAAATCACATGGTGGGACAAAGGCACTTCATGGGCTGCTTGACCCAAGGTCTATCTTTAATTGGCTGCCGGAGCTAATCCTAAGTGATAATAGAACATTAACTTTGCTCATTCTCCAATTCTCTAGTTATATATTTCTCATCTTTACTGATTTTGTGTTTGTGTTTTTGTTTCTGACTCGTGTTCTGTCAACATCAGCGGCAGCAGTTAAGTGGGAATTTGATTTCAAGGTCTGACTATTTGGTGATTTTTTTAATTAAGTGGATGATAGATTTCTGTGTCCTTGGGATGAAAGACAACAGAAAATCCAAATCGTTACTCCTTTTTTGCTTATTTGTATATTTGTCTATTTTGAGCTCAAATCCATCAAGAATTTTGTGCTCACTGGGAAAGACAGCTTTTTGAGATCTGGGTTCCTGTTTACATTTGACCTGTTGCTGAGGCAAAAAATAAGCATATACATAAATCTAATATTCCTAACTTCTAATACTTTAAATGTACTAGACTTTGAAAAATCTTTCATGCAGAAACTGCAAGCTCAGAAATATTTTATGAATTAATTTTGGTTTTAAAAAACAGCTGGGGGATTGCAAGAGTAGTTCAGTGGTCGGATTCTCACCTGCCAGGCAGGAGACCTGTGTTCGATTCCCAGCCCATGAGCTTCTCAAACAAATAATCAAAACAAACAAATGATAAAAACAAATAAACAAGCAAAAATTCTACAAATGGTGCTGCAATAAGGGGATACTCACATGGAAAAAGAAAGAAATGTGACCTTCACCATACAGGATACAAAAAAAACCAACAGCTAGATTTATTCTGTGATTTATCAGTGTTAAGTATAGTGTAGAGCATATTTTATTTGGTTTGATTTCTCATGAAGAGAACAATTAATCTGAACTTCCTAAATAGGTTTATTGATGAAAAGGTTAACATTGCTCTCACATAATGTCACAATTATAAAAAGAGTAAATTGATGTTCAACTAAATTGTATCTTTAGGCAGAAAAACTTCAAATATTAACCTATGTTTTATAGTATTTAACGTTAAATAAATTCCCAAGATCTTTAGATAACTTTAAACCTTGAATTGATATTTAAAGGGTAATTATTGGATGCCTAAGTAATTTCTAAGATATAATTTCTAAAACTAAGCCATTGGTTATTAAGTATAATTTTAAGTTTATTTTTGCTCTTTCTTTTTATACGTTGCAGAAAGGCTATATCTTTAGGGCATTATATAGATTGAATTATATACCCCAACCAAGACATGTTCTTAATCTTAACCCACATTCCCATGGTTGTGAACCCATTGGAAATAGGACCTTTAAAAGATGTTACTTTTTAATTAAGGTGTGACCCAACTGAATTAAGGTAGGTCTTACTCCACAATCCTGGAGGCCTTCTAAAGAGAGGAAACCAGAAGCCAAAAGTCAGAGAAGCCAGTGCAGATAATCAGCGGGAACCAGAAAAGCAGATGAAAAGAGAGAACATCGCCACATAGAGGGAGGCAGAAATGCAAACCAAGGAAGGCCAAGGAGTGTGTCAAGCCATCCCCAGAAGGCTACAAACTTCATGGAGAAAGCACAGCCTAGCCATCACCTTCTGTTGGGGCTTCTGGCCTCCAAAACAATGAGTCAGTTGTTGTTTAAGCCAACCCATTGTGGTGTTTGTCATGGCAGCCTTGGCAAACTGAGACAATAGTGTTAAGAAACAAGTTCATGTTTGCCTCTTCAAGGAGAAGTAAAAGGAACGTACGTGGCTGCGGATCAGTGTGTATGTGCATTCCTGAAACTTGCTAGCCTGCCAAATTGCTTGCGTGTGACAGTTTTCAGTTTTCTACTCACCTCCCAATTTTTTCTGTGAAATGCAAGTTGGTTACTTAGGATAAAAGTTATAATGAACATGGGTGGCTGATAGTCTACACAAAGCAGTAGTGAGAAAGACTTACAAGCATGTAAGTGCTTCTGTCTTACAAAGCCTGACATAGTGGTTTGGCTCCATTACATAGTGGTTTGGCTCCAGAATAGAAAAGAACAGAGTGGAGGGCAAAACTGGGAAAGTGAATTTTATTTGCCTTGTTTTATGATGCCTAGTCTGAAAAGCAGCCACGAAAAATGTTAAAATTTTAGCAAAGTTTCATGCCATTTCGATGGGCTTGTTTCTTTGGCTAACTGATGAGTTTCTTCTTCTACAATATGAAAGGTTATTCTTTCCCTTCTGTGCAGTCTGCCTAGATAGCAGATATTCTGCATCTTACCAGAATGATTTTCTGTGCTTTATGTTGGCCATCTTGTGACCTTGATTATTAAGCACACATACACACAGAGAAAACCAACAGCAAAATCCCTCGTTGATGAAAGAGAAAAATTGACGATCATGCCAACTTCTATGCTTATTTTGCTTTATTATTACTATTATTTAGTAATTATTTTACTAGTAGCAAATAGATGAGAAAATGCTGTTTCTCAGGCACGTGGGATACTCTCTTAATCAACTAAGTTCTCAGACAAATCTTTCAATTTTCCTTCCAAAGGTCAGGTCCTAAATATATAGAAACAGAAAAATAAAGTTTTAACTAAGATGTTTTTCAAAATTCTTAATGGGCCCCTGGAAACTCACGAAGAATTGCTCATTCACTTTAAAAAAACAAGAGAGAGATGCTAGAAGTAATTATGTTTGTTTGAAATATTCGATATTCCTTAATCAGAGCCTCTACTGTAATTGCTGCCTGGAAGGAGTTGTGCAATCAGCAGATACTCAGCCTTCTCAAGGTTAAGGTTGTATTGGTAAAACATCATTAATATAAATATTTCAGATATTGCACGCTTTATGGAAGACCATAATTTGTTTTGACCCTCAGGGAAACACTTCCCCAGGAGAGAATTTTTCTCTCTTCCGTTTCTGTTATTGGTTATTGCAATAAATTAACCACAGTTTTTGTCATTTACAAATAGTTTTTACTTTACTCTCATGTTTGTCCGAAAGCTCACTTTATTTGCCTTGGTTTTTGATGCCTGGGTCTGTTTCTTCAATAAAGGAAGACAACTTGAGAGCCTGCTGGAGAGGACTGGACAGGGCCTTTGGAGCTGTGGACCCAGGGGACAGGCTTCCAGGCTGGCATGGCTTAGACAACTCTCAGACTGAACCACAGTTTCTAGAATGCTAAAGTTCAGAGCAGAAGCTTCTGGAAAACTGCTGACCCTAGATCCATGAACAAGAGTTAATTACATTGGACTGAATGAGGGCAATTTATTGTGGTTATTTGTTTGAATATCACTGATGTACTTTGAAGGTTCTTAAATTTATGGATAAATAACTGAAAGGAAATATGTTTAAACATGAGTCCTGCTCTTTTTGGCATCCTTTCACCTGTGCAGAGTGGTTTGGGCCCCTGGGACTGCTCTTCCAGGTGTCTGGCTCCACAATGCCCCCATGCGGGCAGACCCCTCCCCTGGAGGAGGTAGCAGGTGTCTCTCTTCTGACTGACAGAAACGGTCCTCCTTTCACCAGGTACAATTGGACTGTGCAACAAGAGTCAGATCTGGGACACATTTGGGAACAATCCTGATTTAATCGGGTAGGACAAGCCACTTTGTAAACAGAATCAGCACCTACAAAGCCCTCCCAGGAAACCCGGTCCCCCGCTTACAGGCCTTCCCACAGGCAGTAAGGAAGGCAGAGACCTGCAGACCACGAGCCTTACCCAGTGTGGGGAACTTTGGAAAGAGAGGAAATCACCCAAATGCATAGGCACACAGGTGACATCTGCCGGAGAGAGTTCCTTAGGCTTGATCTGATTCTTTATGAAATCTCATCTGAGATTCTTAATGAAACTTCCAGACAGAAGCAAATTCTAGGTCTTGGTAATTGCTCAAAACTGTAAAGTTCTTTTGATTTGAAAATAGGCTCAAGGAGGCCTGTGTTAATGGCCTTTCTTGCTGCACCAAAGTAAATAATCAGGCCAAACTTAATGGTCAAGAATAATTTTTGAACATTATTATGATCCTGAGTGAGAAGAAGGCTGTTAAAAAAAATCTGTGAAAGGTTTTAAATGGGCAAAAAAAAAAATCACGAAGCATCCCTTCAACGGAGTTCTGAGTATCATTGAGCAGATCCTCAGGGATTGTCTGATTCTCCGGGGTGAGCACCTTTGGTTGTCTTGGGCTCAACTAGTAGGCACCTCTCTTAAACTGAGTTTAAACTGTGGATGGGGTGATGGCGATGCAAACGTCTCCTGACCGTGGTGACATGTAAAATTCCCGTTCAAGGTGAGGGGCATGAATTTCTTCTGCCAGAGAATATAAATCTCTGCACATCATCCTCATTTGAATTGGACCTAGTATATTATTGGTTCCTCATTAACTTAAGCTTGGTATGAGAACCATGCTTTTACCTTTTTGGAAATTAAACTTTAATACTTCGTGATTCCCCTTGACAACCTGTGAGTTAGGGGTCATCTGCTGTTAATAGGTAAGGAAACTGAGGCACAGAACAAGGTCGCTCCACCTGTAAGGGACAGGGAGGAGCAGCAGGCAGGACGTTCCTAGCTCCTGAGCCCCCCTTTTACCTTCCAGGCACCAGCTCCCAGGAACCCGAACACAGCTGCGGGTCAACAGCCTTCTCCCCTGTGCTTTCTGCAATCGTCTTTGAAGTGAAATGACTCAATTCCCCTCCTCCATGATGAGAGCATGTCCATTTCTGCCTCAAGATGGCCAAGGTTCTTTGCAGGGCAGAAGGCTGGGGGGAGATGGCATTTTTTCACACATTGCTGTCTATATGTCCCAGCTCCTGGCAAGCCTAAATCCTACTCTACAGCTCTCGCAGCAATCCTTTCCTTTCTAACTTGTGCCATTCTAACATGGGACTCAGCATCCTTCTCCTCTACTTCCTCAAGGCAACACTAATATGCCACAAGTTTGGGGTTAAAGGTGAGGTTTTCAGCTCAACACAAAATTAGAAACAACTTAAAATTGAGAATTAGTCTTCAGTGTCCTTCACAGCCGCTGGGCGTTTGCCGCCAGGGGTACAGCTTGGTCCTACCTCTCTCCTGCTTTCTGCCATTCCCACAGAGCCCCTCTCTTCCTCCAGACCCTTCACCTTCTCCCTCCTTCCTTCTGCTTTTGGGAGTCCCCCTGTCCACCTCCCATCTTCCCCAAAGACAGAAGCAGAACTACCATTTCTTTATCATGCAGAGCAATTTGCCTCTTCTGGGGCTTTTCCTAGCCGGACTGTGCTGAGGACAGCGGGACCCATCCTTCAGAACCAAACATGCCTTTTAGGATTTTGTTTTGTTTTGTTTTGCTTTTCAACAGATGAGACTTTCACTCCCTTAGGGGAAATTTTTGCTTTCTCCTGGTCCATCCAATTCTTTCTGATTTCAAACTGCAGGCAACTTCAATTTTTCAAATGGAAAAGGCCAAGCCTGGGTCATCAGGCCACCTGGTGGTGGAAAAAATGAGTGGGTTTTGTGGGGTTCATTGCTACCCTAAGCAAAATTAGAGATCTGTTAGGAAGGTGGTGGGGATGTGCCTGCTGCAGAGGAGATGGGGGGCAGAGCCCAGGGGCTGTTCCAGGCTTGGCAAGCCCAACTTTCAGGACATAAAGCCCTGGGCATCAGGGTAAGTTGTCCAGCAGACTTTAGGGGCACCCACCTGAGCACCACCCCAAAGTTGTAGACTCGGGGGTCCCCAGTACAAAACAGAGAGTGACCTTACAGAATTTTCTCAGCCAGTGTCGTGATCCTGCTCTATAGAAACTGCAAGTCCTCTAGACCAACCAAAATAAGAACAGGGTAAGTCAGGACGAGTGTATCAGCTTCCAGAAGAAAGAACCCATTTCCTTAGCTCTGGGATGGTTCTAGCGTATAAACTGTGGCCCCTAGTGAGCTTGTCAACTCCTTCACAGACTCCTTTCTTGTTCCTCCTGACAGTTCCCATAGGCAGGGCACTGCAGGGTCCAGGAATTGACTGGCTGGGGAACTCCAGGGCCCTTAAAACCACTGCCAACCCTAAGATTCAAAACCCTGTCCCTTGTAAAGGTTCCTAGATTGTAAACTTACAGCAGTCACATCTATTCCTAAGTTAACTATTATTTCTAAATTCTGAGATACGGAATCTTTGTGTATAACCTGGTCATTCCGGGGAACTTCTGGTATTTGCATGACACCTGAGGCTCAGAGCTAGAGTTCTGCAGCTATGAAAGTCAGCATTACCCCATACAGCAATGATTTAAAAAGCTGAAAAAGCAACCAGACATCGAGTAGAGATATGAATGAAGTCGATCTTGTTAGGACCAAAGTAAATCAGACAAAAAGGTAAAGGATGATATTGACTGTGTTTTAAAGCTCCAACTTCTGTGTAAGACAAAAGGAAGAGCTGTTTATTTGGTACAAAATTTATATTTTCTATAGCACACTGTCTAATTTAACTTGTATGTTCAGTTTATTCCAATACCATAATTACATGGAAACTTGAATAGGAAATGAGATCTTGGTGGTTTGTACAGGTTGGTGAAATACCTTAATATATCCCAGAGTAAGCTAGGAAGAAGATAAAAAAAAAAAGTGTTTTCAAAGTCACCTTGAGGTACTGGGAAAAAATGTGGAAATATTAAACTTCCCCACCTGGGGATTTCCTGAAATTCTTGCAAGGGTTTGGGGGCTTGCCCTTATGAAACTTATTCCTACAAAGGAGAAGCTAAGCCTACTTATAATTATGCCTTAGAATCACACCCCCCCCCCCCCCGACCTGAGAACTTCTTTTGTTGCTCAGATGTGGTCTCTCTCTCTAAATCATCTCCACAGGTAAACTCACTGCCCTTCCCTCTATACGGTACCTGACTCCCAGGGATCAGCCTGGTCCTGGCATCTTGGGAGTAAAAAATATTTCTTGACCAAAAGGGGAAGAGAAATGAAACAGAATACTGTGTCAGTGGCTGAGAGATTTCAAATAGAGTCAAAACATAATTCTGGAAATTATTCTTAAGCATTACATTTAGATATTCCTTTTCAATTTTTGGTGTATTGGAGTAACTAGAGGGGAAATACCTACCACTTGAAGTGTAATTCAGTAGCCTTGATGATTGAAGATGATTGTATAACTATATAACTTCAATGGTGTGAGTGTGTGGTTGTGAAAACTTTGTAACTGACACTCCCTTTATCCAGTGTATGGATTGATGAGTAAGAAAATAAAGATTAAAAATAAATAAATAATAGAAGGGAGAAGGATTATAGGATGCTTTGGTGTTCTTATTTACCTTTTGTTAACTTTTACTCTTATTTTTATTGTATTGAGAGTAATTAAAATGTTCAAAAACTGATGATGATGATGAACGCACAACTATATGATGATACTGTGAACCATTGATCATGTACTTTGGATGATTATATGGTATGTAACTATATCTGAATAAAATTGCATTTAAAAAAAAGCAAATGAACAAACAAACTCAGTCCTTGAGCAAGTTTTCATATCTCTCTTTGCCACTGTGTGTTGACCTTGGCTCTTGGGAGAGGGGGTTGTCTCATGCCCTGTCCCTCCAGTGGTCTGAGTCCTGATATGTAATCAGCAGCTGACTTGGAGGCAGCTTCCCTGCACGTTGTTAGTTATCTTTTTTAATTATCTGGGAGAAAGGCCTTTCCTCCATGATCTGCTTCTCCACATAATCAGAGGGCCCAGGCTGCCTGTGTTTTCATAAAGGGCCTGAGCGGCCCCCTCCCGTGGAGCCCAGGGGACACAAGGGCAGTCTTAGTGAGGGAAGTGCTCTTCAAAGCAGAAACAGAGCAGCCCCTCAGCAATCCCCCTCCCCCCTTCTCTCTGTGGGGGTGAACATCAGCCGCCATCTTGGGCCCTCTCCTCTGCAAGCTCTCCCATACCCATATCTCCTCCCTGGCCTCCTCCAGCCTCCACCCACAAGTCCCGAGTTCTCTCCTGAGCTCCAGGCTCACATATTCCTCCCCAGTGAAAGATTGCTCCCCGCACAGGCCTCTCCAACCCAGCCAACTTCTTCTAGCAGGTTGTATCCTGTTCCACTTGCTTCCCTCTGTCTGAGGTGGGCCTCCCATATGCAGCACCTCAGGAAATCCAGTGAGCTCTACATGGTTCAACTGAGCCAGCCCTGGCTGCTGGAGCCATGGTGGTGGCTCCTCCTGTAGGTCTCTGAAACATTGGACATGCCAGTGGGACAGCGCATCTTGGGGAATAACCATCCTTGTCTGCTTACCTCCAACCAGGAGCTCATCAGGGACAGGAGTCCCATTTTAACCTTTAATCTCAGGGCCTACCAGGAACCCAGTACATGAAATGAATGAGTGAATGAAAGAATGAGCGAATAGATGAATGTTCAGAAGACTGGGTCCTCACAGACACAGGCGCGTGTTCAACCACATGTCTCCAAATGACTGAAGAAGGTCATGTGCTGACTGCGGTCTACAGAGGTGGGACGAGATCTGGGACAAGGAGGCATAAGGGTGCGTTATGGGGGGAACTGTGTCCCCCACAAAAGACATGTTCAAGTCCTCACCCCTGGTCCTGTGAATGTGGACCCATTTGCAAGTAGGACCTTTGAAAACATTATTATTGGGTCATGTGTGGACCCATTTGTAAATAAGATCTTCCAAGATCTTACTAAGATGAGGCCAAATTGAAACAGGGCCCATGTTAACCCATATGTCTGGAGGCCTTAGAAGCATAGGAAATTTGGACGCAGTCACAGAAAGTCACAGGAGGAGACTAAGGAGACAGTTTGCCACGTGATGGAGGCAGAGATGCAAACCAGGGAACTCCAAGGATTGTGACAAGCCACACCAGAAAGCTACAAGCTCAGGGAGAAAGTGTGGCCTGTTGAGACCTTGATTTTGGCCTTCTAACTTCCAAAACAGTGCTACAATAAACTCCTGTTGGTGAAGCCAATCCATGGTGTTTTGTTTGTCACAGCAGCCCTGGCAGACTGAGACAGGAGTCAGATGAGCTTTGGGATATGTTGGAACATACTGGTCATGTTCCCCAGTCACACATGACCTTTTCCAGTGTAGCCCTAGGTCAACTGGAGGGAGAGAGTAAGGCAAAAGTTCTCCTTAGCATCATGCACACATAAGAGAACATACAAAGTGAAAAGTAAAAAATAATAATAATTTTCCATAATGTAAAAGGGGAAAAACTTTTCCCTTTTCTTAGAGTATTTTCTTTAGAAAACATGTCTTTGTAAATTCTTTCTCTGCCCCTTTGAGATGGATGTCAATGCTTTTTAAAGCTAAATAAGTTTCTTGCCATCTTTACAACCCAAGATCCCCTTTCCCAAGGACCTGGGAGCCATCGTTCTGGAATATAAATGTCAAGAAGCTACCACGCCTTTCTCCTGTTTCCACAGGAGTTAACCGAAGCATCTGGCTCCAAACTGTGCATATGCACTGAGAGATGAGAGAAGCTGTAGGATTCTTTTGGATAGAGGCAATCAACAAGCTTAAGGCAATCAACAATGCCAGTGCACTTGTGTATGCCAAATGGTCTGCCAGGCCCTCTTCATGGAGGAATCATAGTTACTGTTTAGCTTGAGAACCTGCACGGAGTGGGCTGCGGAGGTCAGAAGGGCAAAAGCGTAACACACAGGCTTTGTCGGGAAGACATTTGACTCACTCATGCTCGGCTTCACTGGGAGGGTCCGTTCCCCAGAGCCGGCATGTCTCGATCTGTGATCTGTGGCCCATGCTGGGAGGTACTCCACGCACAGCACACCTCTGTCGTGTGTGTGCCTTAGTGGAGGAACACTGCTCCCTCCCTGCCAGACACAGATACACCCCCAGGGTGTGAGCCTGGTGTCAGAAAACACACCAAGGGAGTCAGACTGTCTCCAGTGAATGTTTACATGTGGTCGGGACTGTAGGGAAGGAACGTACCCTGTCCCCTTATCTACTCAGGGGTTGGGTGTCATCCACTAGGCCACCCACCTGGGGGAGCACAGAATGCATGTGTGCATCCCAGGGACAGGCGGCAGGCTGTGCCGGGACTGCCCCTTCCCCCAGGTTGTAGCCACTTGGCTCTACAAACCAGTGAAACTTTTTTTCCTTTGCAATTTCTGGGATGCATCACCTTCTGGCTTAATGCTTATTCGATAATAAAATGGTTTTATTTTCTCTTCTACCTGGGTGGGGAAGTTTTCTGGATTGGGAAAAGATTTTGTTTTTAATTATATTTCCCCAACACACACTCATATTCACACATGCACATGCACTCACACACTTGAATTCTCACACATGCATGCACTCAAACACAGCCTCACCCACCCACTGGTAATCTCCATCCAGTCAATTTCTCCAGATCCATGGCCCTTTCTGGAAGTCACCATGGGGTAGACATTCACTGGTTTAAGTTTCCAGAATCAGCTTTTTCTTCTTGGGAACCACACCCCAGTTTTGTTGAATACCGGCTCCTCTTCACCCAGCCCAGCCTCACCTCTAGCTCGAGATCCTGCTTGTCTTGGCTAGTCAGCAGGTCCCAGCCCAGCCACTGCATTGGTTCAGGAATGAGGGCTAACCCAATTTGGCCAAAGGGCCAAAGGAGATTTGCTGGGGTCTCTAGGAAGGAGACCATATCCCTCTGTGGAAGTCTCTTCTGCACAGTGCAATGTGCAGAAGTAAAACCACTGGGGATCCGGCCCAAAGCCAACACCCAGAGAGAGAACGGCAGACCTAGGAGCACCATGGAGGGACTGAACTGTGGCCTGAATGCCCACCTGCCTGGGACCCAAAGGGGGTGCCTTGCAGAGACAGGCTTGGGGGAGGACACCCACACTTGTGCACTCCCACATTGCCTCTGTATGGAGCCCCGTGCTAGAGCCGGGGGAGGGCAGAGGTATAGGTACCTCCATCCCAGAGGAAGCATTGAGTCTCTGCAGGCCCGCAGAACCCAGAGACACACCTCCAGGGCGGTTACCAAATGCAAACTAGGATGAGGAGCCAAGGGGTCAAGTCACAGGCCACAGTATCTGGGCCACAGTGTCTGGGCTGCAGCGTGAGATCTCAGAAGACAGCAGGAAGGAGTCAAGGCCAAGGGGTTCCAGTAACTGGGCCCTGACCTCTGAGACACTCTGGTGTCTGTCTACCTATGCAAACCATAGCCTCAGGTAGGGGCGCAAGGGGGTCGTTGATGATGCATTATTCCACAACCTAAAACCCTATTTCCTGCATGCAAATTGGCTCATGATTTCTGGGGAAGTAATAAATAATATTTTCTAGTTTTTCATGAGGTTCCAAAAGAGGCCCATGCCTTCCAGGAAGGGAAGTCAGAAGCCAGCCAAGTGGATGCCTCCACTCAGGCCAGCTCTTCCTTGGACACCCAGACCTTATGGTGTCCCCCACCCCTTTAAAAAGTAGTTGACCTTTTCCTAAGTTTTGCTCCCCCAGTTCTGGCTCCACACCTCAAACTATCCTGCCCACCACCCCCTGGCTCCTCCAGGCTGGAGAGGAGCCATGAAAGGAAGGATGCCTAAAGCAGCATTTTCTGAGGAGCACAGGGTCTGGAAGAGCCACCAGCTGCAGTGGAGATTCAGTTCTCCCAGAGCCCACAACCCTGGCTTACCTGTGAGGAGATCTGCAGGCCCTGGGGAGTCAGGCAAGGGAGCCCTGCCCAGAGGCCTAGACTTCCTTGGCCACACGCCAGCCCAAATGGAGCCAGCGTTTGCCAACCCCTCCTGGGCATTGCATTGCCAGCTGCCAGGTGTGGAAAACCAGATACCTTTCCCGGATCCCAAAAGTCCCCACCTTCTAACTTGCCTCTTGCCCGTTTCTCTGATTCTGGTCCCACCTTAGCCCTAGTCCTCTGGCCAGGTCTTTTGGTTCCCTGACCTGGATGCCCAGACTGCCTGGCTCTGAGTCCCCTTGGGACTGATACCACAGCACCCTGGGGCCACCCCTGGAGCCTCCTCTGAGCTGCCAGCACCCCAGGCCTGGCTCCTGGCCCTGCACCCCCCTCGGCGCCCAGCAGGCCCCAGATGGCTCTCAGAGAATGCAAAGGTCACCTGTGGTGCAGTGCAAGGTTTCCCCTCCTCCGGCCAAAACGACCCCAGTTGCAAGGGCAGGATGCCCTAGGAGGTCTGGAGTGAAGTGCAAAGCTCCCATCTGAGTCTTACCCTGTGATAAATCCTAATGCAGGAGCTTTCTCCTTGACATCGTGCTTTCAATGAAAGGTTACAAGTTTTACATCATGGCATGAACATGAAGGTGCCTCATGCTGGCACATGCCCATGTCCCCCGGGGCACAGCTCTGGCCTTCTGTGGTTGACAATTCACTGGGTCACCTTGAGCAAGAAGCTCAATCTCAGTTATTGTGGGAGGAATGAAGGCGTGCCAGGTGAAATGGTAAAGTCTTGGCCAGGGTAACTGGAAATGTGTATCCTGCCCCAGTTTAACTTCCATTGCTCACAGCACTTGTGATTGGCACAAGGCCCAGGCGAGGCTGCAACTACAGTCCTGCCACCCACGTATAGCAAACCATGGGCGTTACCCCAAAGTAAAGCTAAGGGTCTGGCACCCACCCCCATGTACTCACTTTTACTGTTTTATAGTTCTGTAAGATAAATGCCTTCTACCTGGGAAGTCCAGGCTGGCTTCCTACTCCTGTGTTGGCAGTGGCCGCTGGTCGCTGGAAAGCAGAGAAGAGGGAGAAGCCGCGAACTGGCTCTCGGACACGCACCATACTCAGGTTCGAATCCCTCCTACACTACTGGCCAGCAAGCCCCTAAGCTTCCGAGGGCCTCAGTTTCCCCTCCTGTGAAAGGGGATCCCAGTACGCAGCAGACTTTTGGCAACTCCCATTGCCCCAGTCCCACCACCCACTCACACAAATATCAGGGGACAGGGGAGAAAGCCCTCAGGCCAGGCAAGTCCAGACCCAGACAGACGAATGAGGAGAAGGATGCTGGCTGGGGAGCTGCTAAGAAGCTTCTGGCCCACCAGCACGTACCCCCGAGGAGATTTCCAGCCCCTCCACGTCAAGAACTCCGCCTCCCTCCACACTCTGTGCGTCAGGTTAAGCCTCTATCTTCTGTTCCTGGCTGGCTGCCCAGCGGCATGGGGTGCCAGAGGCCAGCTCGCAGCGCTGCAGTCACTGGCGGGAGGAAACCCTGCCATACAGGTGACCCTTCACCCCTGACAGGTGCTCACGCCTCAGCCTGTTTCACCATGCTTATATCCTCATTTGTTCTGGTACATAAGCCACAGATAATCACAGTTCCACTTGCACTGGTGGACGGATGACGCGGGAAGAAGGAAATAAACCAACACACATTTTCTGAGTGTTTTTGTCAGTTTTGTTTGTTTCGTTTTCTCTTGAACTCTAAGATTTATTTTCAAACAGCACACAGACGGTCTGTGGGGCAGGGCCTGCCAGGCTGGTGCCGGCCACGTGGTCACTGGGAAGACGGGGTCCCACCCCCAGCAGCTGCCAGGACAGGGCCTGGCCCAGGGGCATGGCCGCAGCTTCAGGCAAGCGTAGGGGCTCAGGGCCCCGGCCAGCACGTCCGCCAGGGTCCCACCAGCCCGTCCGGGCACTAATGCAGCTGTGGGCACCCGGCAGGCAGCTGGCTGGGGACTCCAGGAACTCAACTACAGGGGCACAGCAGCTTCAGCAACACTGAGGAGTTCCACCGGCTGTGAGAAATCGGACTCTTGGGGACAACCTAAAATCTTTGGGAGAGCACCTCTCGCTTAGGCCTCTCCTCTCAGTTTCCCTTTGCTTTTCAAAAGTCTAAAAACAACACCAGGAAAGAAAAAGAAGAAGAAGAAAAAAAAAAGAAAGAAAACACACATTTTTCGGGAAAAGGTGGATCTTCACACGCCCCGGGATCTAGACTGGCCTTGCTCACTGCAGCCGCTCGGTGAAGTTTTCGGGGAAGACGCCCCGGCATTTCTCCAGCTCCTTGTGCTGGTTCCAGTCATTCTCCTTCACTCCCATGAGCCAGCCTTCATCCTGCATGGGAAGTGGAGCTCCTGGGTCTCACCTGGGAACTGCAGGGAGGAGGCTCCTCCACCTGCCCCTCCCCCCCAACCCCTGCTAAGAATGCCTCCTGCAGGCAGCGCCCCCAGAGACTCACCTGAGGCCCCACACTCACCCCAAGAGCCACCCTGCCATTGCTGCAAGCCTGTCTAAATGCCTACAGTCCCATGCTAAGGAGCTTCCCACCTTCTAGAGCCCACAGAGGATACAAGAGCTGTCCTTCTATGCTGTCAGACTTTTTACCAACAATTCTGGAAGGTTTTAGTGGGCTCTGATCAATTAAAAACTTCTAGATAGCCCAAGGCTGCCCCACAAGTCTTCCAACCTGGGCCCAGAAGAAGATCTCTTTCCTAGGTCCCAGCTACCTCTCCAGCCTTGACCCCTGAGATGAATGGCATGGCCCTAAACTCCTGCCCCATGTCTGGGCTATGCCCCATGGGAGCTGGCCTTGCCTGGCCCAAGACCTCCTAGATCTCTGTTATTTAACATGGCGTCATTGCCTGCCTTGTCACGGGCCTGACATATTTCTTATCTGAGCCCACTGTGGGCTGGGGCCAGGATTCTGCTTCTTGAGATCCCACCTAGTGCAGGGCTGGCCCTCCAGGGGGTCAGTTGAAACCTCTGGGTTTAGAAGATTTAGTCAACTCAGCAACAAGTCCAAGAAATACTTATTACTCAAACCCCCTTCCTGCCTGTGGCCTTACTAAGTATCTGGCATCCTGAAGGCCCCAACAAGGAAACCCCATGCAGGGTGGCCTCACGCCAACCTGCCAGACTCTCTCCCCACCTCAACCTCTTTGACAACTTGTTTGCTGACGAGTTGTTACTGTACAGATTCTCAGCCTATGCAACCAGGGCCTTGTGTGCCCCTGGGATGTCCACTTGATATCAACATGACCACCCCCTCCACCCTGCTGCCAACACCCCACAAACAACCCAGTGAGCCTAGCCAGAGGGTCTGCGGCTGCCTGAACAAAGCAGCAGTCCCGACCCAGGGTCAGCCCTTGGGTCGCGCGGCAGAACACACTCAGGGCCATACTGGGCTCATGGGAGAGTAACCCACAAGGACAGGCCTCACAAGAGAAGGGTTTGGAAGGTAGTTAGGGTGAGAACCAGCGGGGGGCACCACTGGGGATGTTCAAGGGTCCTCCAGGTCACAAAGGCTGTCCCTGGGGCTGGAGTCACGGCTGCCAGGTGGGCAGGAGTCAGGGCCAGTTGCAGGAGCAGGAAGGCTCTAGCGGGGGCTGCCCAGGAAGCCTTCCTGGTCAGAAGGGGCCAGAGGCAAGGAAGGGAGGAGAAGGGGAGAAGAACTCAGCTACAAAAGGCCAGAGACAGAGCCTTAAGGCAGGAGAATAAGTGGTGAAGAAAAGCAGAGCGAGGACAGAGAAAGAAGTGAGGAAAAGGAGAAACAGCAGAGAAAGGCAACAGGGCAGCAGAACAGGAAATGGAGGGCAGGGGAAGGGAGGAGGAGAGAGAAAAGAGGGGGCTAGGGGAAGAAGTTAAGAGAAGAGAAGGAGAGCAAAAGAACAAAGACAAAAATGGAAAGGGAAGGAGAGAGCAGGCGCCAGCAGCTGCTCAGACCTGAGCCCAGGGTCTCACCTGCGACCAGTGGGCCTCTGCTGCCCCCTGCTGGCCAAGCCACGGCCTCAAAGCAGCCCCTCCTTGCTCCTGGCCCCTTCCCATCTCTCCCCTTCACGTATCCCACCCAAACTCCGGTCACCTCCCGCCCCCTCTCAGCCCCACCGCCCAGACCTGCTCCTCAGGGTTCTGGAAGGGGATCACCAGCACCACGTCGCCAGCCTTGAGCTGCAGCTCATCGGTGTCCGTGGCCGTGTAATCGTGCTGGGCCTGCACCTGCAGAGGTTGAGGGGTGGGAGGTTGCAGTAGCAGGCAGTTCCTGCCTTCATGGCCTGCCCTTAAGCCCCCCACTTCCTAGCCCTTCTCGAGGTCCCGGGCACTGGCGCTGGAGCCTAAGCTCACCTTAAACATGAATCCGGGGGGCAGGTCGGCCCGGGGGGCCCCACTACTGCCCTCCACAGTGCCGTTCACAGTTGCTGGGAAGGTTTCCACCACCACGGCGGGAAGAGAGCTCTGGAGGGTGGGGGGAGCACTGAGTCAGGCGACAAGGCAGGGCTATGTCTGACGGGGACCAGCCTGCCTCCAGGCCCCAGGGCAGGAACGAGGCCTGGGGTAGCACAGGAGGACAGGGCAGACACAGTGAGGGTTAGCTGGGGTGGATGCACAGACAGACAGCAGGGAAGAAAAGACAGGGCCTGTTCCCTGTCATCTTACGGAGGCTGCTTCACTGGCTGCCGTCCCCCCGGGCTCCTGGGCTCCAGCCGCAGGCTCCGTGCCCCCGGCCACCTCTGAGGTCTCTCCTGGCTGCAACACAAATGCCGGCCTGGGATCAGACACAGGATAGGGCAGACAACCAGGACACCGGAGACAGGTCACAGGGGCATCCCTGGACCTTAGGAGTATAGGCCCAGTGGGCGTGGGCTCCAGGAAGCTTTGAGGTCACCCTGGGTCAGGGAGGCAGCTGCAAAGAAGGTGCTGGAGGCCCATAGTGCCAGGTGATATGCCACTAAGAAACCCCCATGGGCCCCTAAGACCTGCCCCCTAGATGTGACCCACGCTGGGGGACAGCAGCATGTGTCCGTCCCAGCCCTGGACACCACCTTCTCCCTCCCAAAGAGTGTGGGGCCCAGGCAAGAGAAGTAGGCACTGACCAGCTATCATCAGGCTGACCTGGGCCAACATTCAGACTCAGCCATTTCCAAGCTCCTGAATGTCTAGCTTTTGAGGTCATGATGCAGACTGGGTGAGAAAACTCTGGTGCCTACATTCAGGGACGCTGGAGGGGAGGGTGACAGAGAAGGACTGAAATGTGCCAGCTCAGCCACCCAAGAACTTGAGGTCACCAGGACCGCCAAAGGGCAAGCCCCTCCTGGAACCTCTGGGCTCAGCCAGTCTGCGTCTATTGAGGCTCACAGCAGCCTCTCCCTCCTCTGTCCCCTTCTCTGGGCACTTTTCCTATGCTAGCCTCCCAGGGACCAGGGCCATGCAAGGGACAGGGGGGCACTTACTTGGGCCGGCCCTGGCTGGACCATTGGACTGGGCCAGGCCACAGCAAAGGTGCCCTCAGCCACACTGGGCTCCCTGGAAGGAGGCAGATCACCCGCCGGACCCTCCGTGGGCTAGTGACGGCCACCAGGAGAGAAGGGGGTAAGGCAGGGGAGGTAGGGGGACAAGGTGTGGGTAGGGCATGAGATAAGAGAAGAGCTAGGTTGGCAGAGGGGGGAGTGGATGCCAACGGGGCAGGAGGGGTCTTGCCTGAGGCTGCCTATGGAGGCTGGTTGAAAGATGGACAAAGACCCCAGAAGGTATGCCATCTCCCACCACCTCACTCCCACCACTGCTGCGTCAGCACCCACTGAATCCAGCCATCAAATCACACCTCGGGCTGTCTTTGCCCACCCCCCCCCCCCCCAGAGCTTTCTGAACTCTTCTCCAGCCCTCCAGCCCTCCTGCCCAGGCCCAGGTCACAGTCAGGGGGTCTCATCCTCCCAGCTCCTGCAGGCCACCAGAGCATACAGCTTCTGAATGGGGGAGGCTATTACCTGGCACATATACCCATAATCAGGCCTGGGACCTTAGAATCCACTCTAGAGGATGGGGAGGACATATTCTGGATGGGTGGGCCTGGGGTGGCCACAGCCACCTGTCCACCTGCCCAACCTGCAGGTGGGAGCCCATGACCTCAGAGCCCAGGAAATTGGCCTCTGAACTCCAGCTCTATCATTGCTACTTGTCGGTTAGTCGCAGGGCTTCCCTGGGCCTCCATTTCCTGAGCAGGCCCTGACCTCTCCAGCCAAGCCCTGTTCACAAAAGCCTTTCCTGCTTCTCCCATGTCATCCTGTCCTCCTTCCTCTGCCCTAAGTGCTCCCCGAAGTCACCTCCTGGTGGGTCCCAGTGGACAGACACCTCCTTGACAAGAACTGTCTTCTTTCCCCGCCCTGAAATCTCTTCTGCCTTGCAGGGCCCTGCCCACCATTGGCACATGCAAGCCATCCTGGTGACCAATGACCATCTAGAGACAAACATCATGGGCCCTCATGGAGGAGCCCCTACCCCACAGCCTTGGGCCCCGTGTCTTCCCAGAGGGAGAAGAAGCAGAACAGCTGGAAATGAGGACAGCTCAGGTGCCTTTGTGGGCATGTGAGCACACGCTTGTGCAAATGGTTGTGCAGGCAGGTGTATGCTTTGTCTATGTGCTGTGATGTGTGCAGGCATGTGTGCTTACATACGTGTGTGCTACTGTAAGTACACAGGCATGTGTGTGCTTCATGTATATGTGCAGTTGTGAGCATGCACAGGCATTTGTGTGCACTTCATGTGTGCATGTGCCTGTGAGAGTGCATAGGCATCTATGTGCTTTGTGTGTGGCTGTGAGTGTGCTCAGGCACGTGTGTGTGCTTTCCAGTGTGTGCAGCTGTGAGAGTGCACAGGCACATATGTGTGCTTCAGGCATGTGTGTGGCCATGAGTATGTGCAGGCACATGTGCATGCTGTCCTGCATGTGCAGCCGTGAGCGTGAACTAGCCCCATGAAGAGCTGGTTTAAGAAGAAGCTGGGTTATCCGTAAGTTGCCCCCATCCTCCTTGACCTTTGTTTCTGGATATCTTCCCAACGCCTCAAACCCAACACCTCTGGAGGCCAAACTGTTGGGTTTTGGTGTTTCTTTATGATTAGTGTTAAAGAGGAGGCCAGTGGTCCAGTCACACGCAGAGGAGCCATGCCCAGCAGCCAGGCGGCCCAGGGCGAACGCAGGCTTACCTCCCAGAGGTCCCACGGGATAGGCTGAGCAGCAGTGTGGGGCAAGAAGGACAGAGTTAGCACAGAGGTTAGAGACGAGGCAGCAAGCACAGCCCATGGCCAACCCCTGCCACCACCCAGCCCTCAGCCCCAGCCAGCAGCCAGGTGAGGCTGCCACCTCCATCTGGGGTCCTGGCCACCTCTTCTGGGGACTGCAAGGCCAGGGATAAGTGAGCTCATACACCTTGCTGCTGGCAGGGGTGGGTGAGGCTCTGAGAGGCCCAAGGTAGTGTTGACTGGACCCTTCTCCTCCTTAGGGACCCCTAGGCTGGTGTGTCTCTGCCTTGTTCCAGGGTTCCTAGATCAGGGAATGGGCCCCTGGAGGCTCAGATGGCCAGATGGACCATAGGCATGGTGGGCACAGACCAACCTGACCGGAGGGCGTAGGCGCCTTCGCGGGGCTCGCCACAGGCGGGAGGGGATCAAAGTCCAGGTCCAGCAGGCTAGCCTGTTCCGAGAAAGGCCCTGGGGCCTCAAACTTGGCAGCAGCAGCAGCAGAGGAAGAAAGCAGTTAGTGGCGGGGTGTCCCATGGCAGGCAGGCGCTCACCAGGTAGATGCACGGACACATGGATGTGTGCACACACACATTCTGGAGCACTGTGATGGCCACCCTTGACCCAGTGGCTTCCCACAGTGTCAGCCCTGGGGATCCGCAGACATCTGCACCGCCCGTTCCAGCGGCCACCTCTACTCAACAATGCCCTAAGATCTCACTGACCTCACCCCACACACAAATCTGACCTTGCCCCTCCCCCATGGGCCTAACTGACCTCACCCTACCCCCACCCAAGCAGGAGCTCCCAGTTGCAGCAACAGGCTGCATAAGATGACTTCTAGGTCCTCTGACTGGATGGGCCATAAGAAGAGGACCTTCGTACTGGCTTCCCCACTCCCCACAAAGGCGGTGCCCCCTTGAAGACACCCACCTGCCAGCAAGCTCCAGGGCTGAGGCCACCAATCTTCTTGTGGGGACCCAAACATTAGTGGGCTTCAGAACCACCTGAGGCAGACCCCACCCCCAACCCCAAGCCCAGAGATTCCCATGCAGTGGGTTGGGGCACAACTGGAACATGCATGGAGCAGGCACTGCCAGGAAACTGACACAGAGACCCTGCCATAAGAACCCCCTGTACAAAGAGGCAGAGTAATGTCAGAGGAGAGGGGGGCCTGGAGGGAGTGGGAGAAGCTCTGAGGAGCCACTCTGAGGATGGGAGGGCAGCACAGGTCTTCCAGGACACACCCCCTTCCACCGAGGATGGATTTGCTGGGTGGCAGCCTCTGTCGTGGGTATGGGCTTTTCCTTTGGGGCTAGCGCAGACTTTCCTAGCTGTATCCTCACCCGGAGTACCCTCCTCCTCTGCCCTCCCTCATGCAGCACCAGGAGGGGCACATAGGTAAAGAACAGGATCCTAAAAAAGGGCCCCAAGCCGACCAATCCCAGGCCAGTCCAGGACCCTGCCTCTTCTAAAGCCTAAGGGTGTCCAGCACTGGCGGGTAGGGCCCTCTGAGATGCTGTGCCCATCCCATGGCCTTGCAGCCAGAGGGGCCCAAGACCTGGGAGCAGAGGGCTGGGCTGCAGGTCTGCCAGGTGAGACCGGAGACTTCAGTCCTCAGGACACCCTGTCACCCCACAGCTCTGGGACAGAGCATCTGGCCTTGCAAACTAGGCCAAGCTGCAGACTTCAGGAGTCCAGGCCAGGGGGGAGTCATTTGCTAGGACCAGGGGGCCCAGTCCAAGTCCCTGACCCAACCATGGCCCCAACAACTGACTTGTCTTTGGGGGTCACGTCTTTGGGGGTGACTGAGCCTGGTCATCTGAAGGAGCACATATGCAGGACTCCCATGGTGCCTGGCCCCTGGGGTCCACCACAATAGGGCAGGCAGCATTGCTCACCCTGAGAGGCCCCACCCCTTCTTTGCAGAACTCTGCCAGCCTGCACAGCTGCCCCACTCAGGCTCCAAGGGGCCAGGGCTCAGCAGGTCCAAAGAGCAGGCCCAAAGGGGCTGTCTCCTCCCTGCCCTACCTGCAGGTCCCCAACATGAGGAAGGCTCTCCATGCCAGGAAACAGTGCCCGAGGTATGCTCCCACCCCAAGCTGGGCAGAGTGAGGGAGACATATGGGGACTGTGGGGAACCAATGCATGTGGGAGCCCCAGGGCATAGCCAGCATCTGGGTAGTCTGGCCCACAGGTCCCTGACAGAGTAAATGAGGACAGTGACCCTCCAAAGTGGCAAGAACCCAAGCACATTCACATAGGTAAGTGGCTAGGCCCGTGTCCTGCAGGCCTCTGAGCTTTGGGAAAAGGGGCTGGCACATGGCAGAGTCCAGAGAGTCCCAAAGTAGGGGCAGGGTCTTCACAGCTCGCCATGCTTAGGCCCAATATCCACACCAAGGACAAGAATTAAGCAAACTCCACAAGGTTGAAGCCCTGAGGTATGAGGACCAGCTGCTGGCAGTCACTGCATTGTGGCCTCACCAGATGAGCAGGGCTACCAGGATGATATTACCACAAGGGTCTCCTTACTTCCACCACCCAACAGGTGTTCACTGACTTCTGGGACATCAGTGGCTCCACCCCCCAGCCCACCTCCACCTCCAAATGTTATCAGCAGCTCTGGGAGAAAAGTCCAGGTGCCCTGACCAAGAGCTGCCCCTCCCCCTCAGCCCCCACCAATGCCACCATGAACTGCTAGACACCTCTGCCCACTGTCCCCTGACCTCCACACAGGCTGGCCTCTCTGCCTGAAGCACCCTCTCTTCTCTCACCAATGTGGCAAAGGGCCCCTGCTCCAAGCGGCCCTCTCACCCCACCCCACAAATCCTCCATGCTCCCACAGCTTCCCCTTCATCCCGTCCCTGTGAGGCCATTGCTTGTCTGACCATTCCTTGGGGAGGGCAGGCAGGTACCTCCACCTATGTCCATGTGGCTGGCCACAGCCCATGCTCAGAAATGGTTGGATGAATAGATGGATGGTAGGAGGGAAGAATGGATGGATGGATAGATGGATGGATGCATGGATATATGGATGGATGGATAGATGGATGGATGGATAAATGGACAGAAGAATGGTTTGATGAGTGGATGAGAGAGAGGCAGGCTCAGAGCAGATCTCTCTTGCTAGACCCCTGGCTCTCAAGACAGAGGCCCCAGGCATAGGACTGGGCCGGCAGTCATGCTGAGGGGAAGCGGCAGAACGGGGGTGCTGGGCCGCGTGCCACGGCTGACCTGGGAGGGGGTGGTCACGCTGATCTCAGGGACAAAGTTGCCATCAAACAGGCTGAGGATCTGCTCCTGCTTGATCTCCTTGGACGGGGTGTGTTTGGGAGGCGGAGGGACAGGTGGGCCTTTCCGGAGCTGTGGGCCAGCAGTGGGTGGGGGCCACACGGGGAGGCCAGCAGAACGAACGGTCAGGGAAGACAAACAGACAGAGACAAAGCCACAGTTAGTCCCTTCCCAGGTCACTAAGGGAAATGAAGCAAACAGTGCCACTGCTCCAACGCTGACCAGCAGCACACGGCAGCCCCTGGGGGCTGGAGACAGAAGCCGGAGTCAGGCAAGAGGTCTGGAAACATGAGCAGAGGAGAGAGGGAAAAAGAAAGAAAGAGGAAAAGAGAAGGGAAAGGAGAAGAGGAGGAGAGGGGAGACAAGGAGTCAGCAAGGCCTGGCCCTAGCTCTACTGTCCTGGGTGAGAAAGATGGAGAAAGAAACAGGAGCTGAGACAGTGCCAGGCCTCCAGACCTGGGCCCCTCAGGAAGAACCTACCTCTGCCCATTCCTACAGATCCATCTCTCCACCTCCCTCTGCATCCAGGTCTACCCAGCTAGAACTCAAGCTCAGTTGCAGCCTAGGTCATTTTGGGAAGTCAGCACAGAGCTCTGGTCCCTGGCAGAGAGGCCAGGAAAGGTCCCACAGCTGGTCATGAAGTGCAGGGCCCCAAGCAAATGGCACAGTCCCCTCTGAGCTGGGTGTCCCAGCTTGTAAAACATGGATGGCTAGGAGTACCAGGATCACAGAGGTAGGGATGAACGAATGGACACAGAGGGCTACCACGGCATCAGGCATAGAGCACATGCTATATACAAGTTTCAGCTTTATCTCTGGAGTTGACATCACTGCCAGCCTCAGCATCAACTGGGCTAAGACCAGGAGCCGGGGGCTAAGAAGAATGCTAACTGGGCTCTGACACATTACCCAGCAGCCCGGCTCTCCTCCCTTGCCAGCTGTACCTGGAGGCCAGCTCCTACAGGTTGGCAGACACCTGGGGATGCTTGGCTGGGCACAGAGTGGGTGGAGACAGGGAGTGGGCTTGACTAGGAGGGAACAGTCCAGAATCCTGGACCCCCTGCCACCTCCAGCCCCTTCCTGAGCCCTTGTTTCTTCCTGTCTCTTTAAAGATCCCTCCCAGTCATCTGGTTGGGGTGCCCCACTCAGCCCCTGCAAGAGAGAGAGAGAAGGTGAGGAAGAGGGAAAGGTAGCTGCCACTGGAGACTCTGGAAGCTCAAGAGCCCCAGAGCATCTGTCCAGGGAGAAGAGGTAGAGGGAGGAAGATTGAGTAGCCGAAAGGTCATGGAAAGGTCAGGAAGGAAGACGCATTAGGGTAGGGTAGGGACAGACAGTCAGAGACCCATGGAGAGGACCAGCGCCACTGAGGAGAGCCTGGGCTGGTGGGACTCATGGACAGAGGCCTGGAAGGGGAAGGAGGAGGAAGAGGAAGAGAAAGAGGACAGGCCAGGTCACCGGTGGAGACCTTGTGCTCACCTGAGATGGGGACTTGGGGAGGGTGGCCCCAGGCGTGTCCACGCTGGCCGGCTCAAGCTCATGGTTAACTCTGATCTCCGGCGTGGCAGCAGGGGAGCCATCTGGAGGTGGCGAGGGGCTCTTGTTCCCCTTGGCAGGAGCATTGTCACTGTGAGGCAAGAAAAGAGAGGAGGCTGATACAGGGATGGCATGGCATAAGAGGGGGTATGCAGATATGTAGGTAAGCATGGGAGACCGCAGAGATGGGTATCCCCAAGGACCCCTGGGGGACGATGTATATGTGCACAGGTATACACAAGTATGTGAGTGCTCATGTGGGTCCATATGTGATAAGGTGTGCATTCGTGTGTGGATGTGTGCCCATATGTAACTGTGTACAAGGTTGTGTGCGAACATGTCTGAGTGGGCCCATGCATGAATGAGTATGGTATGTGTGTGCTGTGTGGCTCTGTGTGAAATTGTGCAAGTTCATGTATCCATGCATCAAATAGTGTGTCCATGTGCACTGCATATCTGTGTGAAATTGTCTTAGTGTGTCCTCTAATATCCACACATGAGTATATGTCCACGCATATCTATATGTGAAATTTGTGCCTGCAAGTGTGCATGTGTTCACAGGGGTGGGTGGGAATGAAAGGCCAATGGCATGAGACCACACCTGTTCACAGCCTGGGCCTGCCTTGGAGACAGGACAGCACAGGATAGAACACACACAGGAGGGCAGAGTTGCAGGGGCAGCAGGGCCGGTCCACCACGCTGTCAGGCTCCACAGGGCCTTTCCCCACCCTGTGTTGCCGGGGCCTGAGATGGCACTAGAAAGCTAAATATCACCACATGCGTCCACAGCAGCTCCTTGGCTCATGCCAGGCCCAAACTTCAGCCTGGGCCCAATACACGGCAGGCCTCCTGTCTTGCACGTGCAATGCCAACCTTCCTTTCCCCACCTTCCCACCACACACACACACACACACACACACACACACACACACACACACACACACACACAGTTCCTGGCTTCTGCCCCTTTGCTCCAAAGGCCATCAGTGGGGTCTGGCCAAATGAGGGCTGCTGCCCTCCCTGCAGAGAGGAGTGACAGGGAAAGCCCTCAAACAGGTGACTCAGGACCCAAGACAAAGGATAAATGGTGGGTACAGTGCGAAGAGAGAGCAGAGAACAAATATCCACATCTGTTCCTTCATAAAGAAACTCTAGAACAGCACTGCCCCGTATAGTAAACATGAGCCTCAGGTGGCTCCCCGGCTGCAAATTAATTTAGGCTAAATAAAATGTAAAATTCAGTTCCTCGGCCACACCAGCCACATCTCAGGGCTGCGCAGTGCAGTTTGGGGAAGATGCAAAAAGGGCCTAGCCCACCCGGCAGGAGACAGCTGTGAACGTTTTCATTTCTTTGAACTCTGTTTTCAGTGAATGTATCTGTCCACTTAAATGCATACATAAACATACACAGAGGACACACACACACCATTAAAAACACCACCACTTCTGGTGTATTTAAAGGATATTGACTGCAGCTTACAATGCTTAATAAAAAATCTTTATTCTTTTAGTATTAAAAAAACCCCACCACCACTGCAGTGCCCCAACTCCAGGGCCTTTCCCAGGCTTCCTTACTCCCTTCCACACCTGTAAATGTCACTCTAGGACCCTGCGGCCCAGCCCTGGGCTGGAGACGCCAGGATTGCATCTGGGATCCACAGAGTCAAGCAGAGTCATTCTCCTCCTTGGTTCTTCTGCTACTCCCTCCCTGCTCAGACCTCCCTTCCTGCCCACCCCACTCCCCTGGGCACACACATGTACACACAACATGGACCACCTCCCAGCCCACACGCACAGACATCACAGCCCACCTCCCCGCACACACACAACACACAGACAACGCGGCCCACCCCTCAGCACACACTCGCACACACAGCCCACCCCCCAGCATAATATGCCCCCCCCACACACACACACACGCACTGACAACACAGCCCACCTCCTAGCACACAACGCGGCCCGCCCACCCCTCAGCACACAAATGCGCACAAAGCACAAGCACACACACAATACAATCACCCCCCCAGCACATACACACATACACGCACGCAGCAGCCCACCCCCCAGCACACAATGCGGCCCACCTCCCAGCACACATGTGCATACGCACATAGCCCTCCCCGGCCCCCGGCCCAGGCAGCTGCATCACACTCAAGAGGCTGTTAGGGTTAGTGGCACCCCAGAGCCAGACCTAAGGCGCATGCACGGGGTTGGCCCAGGCCAGGGCTGGCCTGGGGGACCCACAGCGCAGCACTCACTACCAGTACCTGTTCTTCTTTCTGCGCAGCCTGGAGAACAGTTTAGTTTTCTTTCTGTGGGGATGGATGGGAGGCCTTCATGATGGGGACACGGCGGCGAGGCTGGCCTGCCTGGTCCCTCCCAAGCCAGCTCTGTACAGAGGGCCAGGAGAAAAACAGCCTCCCCCACTCTGCAGAGATCATGAAAGAGACCAGGGCCCTTCAGGGCAGTGCCTGGCCCTATCCTCAGAGTCATGGCCAGTCACGGGTCGCCCTGGTCCACCTTGGCATGCTGCCACAGGCCCTGGGCTGGTGCTACTGAAATAAGCAGAATGGAAGAGGGCACAGCCCAAGATGGCAGGCCCAGGGTTGGGGGTTGCGGGAAGCCTCTGGCCATTGCCCTCCCATGGTCAAAACTACCAGGAGCTCCCAGAGGGCCCAGAATGTGCCAGGCAGGGTAGGGCTCCTGGCCAGCCTGGGGCCAAGGCGAGGTGGCGACCTGGGCTCAGGATTCTCTGATTCCCTCCCTGGCTCCTCAGACCCTTTTCCAAGGAAGGCTTGGACCCAAGAAACTGCCTGCAGACAGAGGGAAAAGCCTGCACCGCCACCCTCCAGCCCCTTCCAGATGTTTCCTCCAGGACCTGAGGCCAGGCAGGCCATCACAAGGGGAGGGCGCCCCTAGCAGGAATTTTAGGGGAGGAGGGGGAAGGATGATGAGACTCATTGAATGCCTTCTTCATCCAAAGATCAGAGCTCGGTCACCCCAAGAAGTAGATAAAATCACCCCAATCTACAGATGAAGGGAACCAGATTCAGGAGCTGCTTACCACACCAGGCTGTGGCACACACATGCAGACTCATATACTCTCTTAGACACACTCACGTGCAGTCACACACACTCAGCCTCACACATACGCACAGTTACTCAGTCACACACTCCCACACTCTCACACTCAGCCTCATACTCACACTCAGACACTCTCACACATACTCTCGCTGTATCACAGGCTCACATACTCAGCTGCACTCACTCATTCAGTAACTCTCACATGCTCATACATACCTCTAGTGTCACACACACATACTCAAACACTCCCACAGTCACACTCACACATTCCACAGGGTCACTCACACACACACACCATCAGAAAGGAAGGGAAGTCCCAGAACCTGTTTTGTTACCCACGACCCACAGCCAGAGGAACAAAACGCTTCTGCTCCGGAAGCAGGGATCTCCTCTGCAGTGGGGCCCCTAAGGGCACTGGCTGTGTGACAGCAACCAGGACGCAGCCTCCAGGGAGAGCCAGCAGAGGGGAAAGGTGGCACTCCCTTTCTAGAAGGTTCTGTATCCGAGAGTCACTTAGCAATCCCCCTACTTTGGCTGCTCCTGCTACACAAACAAAGAGCTGAGGCCTCCAGACTCTGGTGATCTGCATCTACTCTACCCAGGGGGGTGCTTCTGCTAGGATGGATACCACCTGACTAGTGAGGATACTGTCCTCCCTGAACAGGGAGAGATCGAGCTAGAAGGCACAGACCCCCAGCCCCAAACTAACAAGGGACCAAGGAAGACAAGACCTGGGCACAAGAACAAGGCCTGCGCCTGCCTCACAACCAACCAGCATAAGCAGGAGCCCTGGCTGCTGAACCCCCAGCCACATCGTCCCCGCCAGCCCCACCCCAGCCCTGGGTGCCACTCACCTGGGCTGGGCCTTGATCGTGAAGGTGTTGCTCCCGTGCTGCTTCTCTAGGTTGACCAGCACGTCATTGAGGTTCTGGTTGAGCTGCAAGGAGGGATGGCAAGGAGTTGGGGGCCTGCCAGGACCACCAAACTGCCTCACGTCCCCAGTGACACCTCAGCACCCATGCCTCCCATCATGGTGGGAACAAGCTCCTCCTTCCCCATCAGTTGAAGCTGGGAACCAGCACACCAAACCCAGAAAAATAAAGAGGAAAAACCAGTGGAAGTGGGCAGCATTACTTAGTTGTTATTTCTGGGGACCATCTTTTCTCTTTTACCTACTTGTAGGGATTTCCTAAAATGCCACATAAACTTGTACTGTTTTTAAATCTTTTAACTCTGGTTGCTAAGGTTACTTTGCGACGATGTTTTCAGGTCACACCACAGCTCCCAGAGATTTTACCTGAAGCACAGGCAAGAGAGGAGGCTTATTCCATGTACATAGTGACTCTCATTACTGAGAATATTTCCCTCTTTGCATTGGCCACCAGGAAACTCAGAACTGAATTTTCCTTCTACTTGTAAACAACTGGGCTTTACAGCATATACTTCTATGGACTAACTTTACATAGGTTTCTTCTTCCAAAACACCTTTCTCTGCTTTTTAAAATTGTTATAAGTTGCCTCAATTCTTTGAAGGGAAGAGGAGAAGGGTAAGAAAGAAAGGGAAGGCCTAAAAGGTAGAAAACCACCCTCGTGGTAGGGAGTCAGGAGAGCCCCAAGCTGGCTTCTCTAGCTGCCCTGGGCCAGGATTCCCACCATCATCACTTCATTCCTGTAGGCCCAAGACACAGAGTCAGAGCCACCCACCACACAGAGGGAGGGAGCTGCTGACACTGGGCTCCTCCCACTTAAACTGTGGGCTTCACAGTTTAACTGACAATGGAGTTAAAAGTAAGACAACAAGGGAATTTAAGCTATGCAGACCCCTTCTTACACCAGATTCTGGCAGAGAAAGTAGGCCTCTGTCAACATCTTATGAAACATGGGAGAAAAACTAAAAACTGACAAAATCCTAGCAAATTTTCTTACTATTTTCTTACAAATTGGGAAACTACCATTTTCCAACACTGGACTCCCCTGAACCAAAGCTCCCTGAGAACATGGTTTCTAGTGGGAGAGGGACTCTCCAAACTTCCCAGGCCTGTCTGTCCAGGCAAGGAGGAAGCCGGGAGGCAGCATCCCCAGTCCACTGGGGCAGCCTCCCCAGTCAGGTGTGGGCACTCCATGCGGTGTGAGGGAAGGATCGAGTCTGCTCCTCCCCAGGGCCCAAAGGGGACACCAAGGTCACCAGTGTATGGAGAACCCCAGGTTGGAGAAGGGGGCTTCCCCAGGATAGATGCTGGCTCCCTCCTCCCACGCCTTCCACCCGCAGGATGCTGGCAAAGGTGGAATATCGCTCAGGGTCCCCGAGGCCCAGGGACGGTAGCAAGGACCCACCTTACTCATCTCCTTGTGGAAGTTCTCCTCCAGACCCGCGATGCTCTGAAATGTGTTGACGTAGAAACCCACACGGCTGCAGGAAGAGGAGACAGAGAAGAGGAAGGTGAGTCCCCGTCGGGGAAGGCCAGTCTCTGTGGAGCCCTCCTGTATCCCATGGGACCACACATTCATATACTTCCACCCTCACCTGGGACAAAGGAATTCCGGGACGTGAGGGATGGGTCATGTGACCCAGGGTACTGGGAAAAGCACCGGGACGAAAAGCCCTGGAACAGGCCACCTCCTGGGCCTCACCTATTCCACAGGGAGGGCAGCTCCTCCTGCAGATCCACGTTCATCTCCTCGAACACCTTCTGGGCCTTGATGAGCTCTTCCTCGGCCTAGGGGGCAGCATGGCTCATTGCCCTCTGCGGGGCCTCTGCTCCCTCCCCCCAGCCCCAGGCTCTGGGCAGCTGAGATGACAAGACACCCAGGCTGACCTCTGGCCTGTTCCATCCCCACTGCAGCCAGCGCTGTGGGGCTGCCCCTAAAGGAAGGCAGAGCTACCACTGAAAGGAGGAAAACCACCCTCTCCCCAGTGGCCCAAAGACCAAAGATGCAGGGAAGGGGGCAGGCCCCAGACCCAGCCACAAGGCGGCCCTGCTACCTGACACTTGAACTTCCCCCAGACTAAACATTAGCCCGGGGGCTCCAGCCAGGCCCCCCTCTGGAGTATTTCTTCCCCCTTTCTTAGGGTCAGCTCCATTCAAGCTCAGCAACCAGCCCTCACATCACCTCCCAGGGAGAGTCTTTCCTATAACACCCTCTCCCCAGGAACCCTCTCTCTCCTATGACCTTGTCCCCTCCAGTCAGAGGCTAGGAAAAACCCAAACAGCTCCAAGAAAGTAATGTTAAGGTGAGAGGAGAGTGCTGGGCCAGAGACTAAGGGCCCTGGGCAGCCAGATGGGTGGTGCCAAAGTCCATTCCCAGAGCCTTTCCTTTGGGCATAAGTACAGCCTCCCTGCCCTAGCCCTGAGTCCTCCATTCCTTATGCCTGGCCAGACAGTGAGGCCAAGGCCACCATCATGTAGCCCAAGAGGATGAAGAAGTGGGCGGAGGGCAGTGGTGAGGCGGGGTGAGTCACAGACCCTGGGGAAGGGGCTCCACTTACTTCTGGAAGGCGCAGCTGGAAACAGTGACTCAGGCTGACTGGGATTCGGGGCTTGAGTCACAGCTGGGGAACGTTTGGGCCCCACCCAGAGAAGACTCCTGGCCAGCGGCCTCCCATCCTCAGGCAGCAGCAGCTGGCCTGAAGGCCCGTTCTCCTCAGAGCTTGTGGTTTCCCCATCAGCACCGGGCCCCAGGACCGGCCCCAGTCAGCCTTATGACCCAGTGCCCCTGGCTGGAGCCATGTCACCAGGAGCCGGGGCTGAGGCTGAGGAGACTAACACCCTTCACTCTGACCTCAATCACCTCTGGGTTGGCGGAACTTGCTAGAGTGAACACAAGCTCCTTGTCTGACTTTTTTTTTTTTTGCATGAGCAGGCACCAGGAATCGAACCCAGGTCTCCAGCATGGCAGGAAAGAATTTTGCCACTGAGCCACCATGGCCCACCCCCTTGCCTGACTTTTTAAAGCCTGATAAATATAAAGGTAGACCAGGAACAATAACGTTCATCTACAAACACATGCCTTGGCCTCTCCTGGAAAGGATCAGACCTGGGGGGCTCTTGGGAGCCCTCAGCCCACTGACCGCTCAGCCAGGGTTGAGAGCACAGATTCTTTCCCCTCTCCAGGACTTTCTCCTCAGAGATGCCAGTGCCTGACAGCTAACAAAGCTAACAGAGGTTTGTGGAACCAAGAAAAAGTTGAGTAACTCCCCCTGGTCAGGACACAAGCATCCCATAGGGTTTCACATGCCTCCTACCTTCAACTGCTCAGAATCTGGCTCAAACACCTCATGCTCCAAGGACTATCTGGACCACCCAGTTCTGGCACCTGCTAAGACCCCCACCTCTCCGGGAGGGCCCAATCACTGCTGTAAGCAGCTACCACCCATAGACCGAGTCCTAACTCCCCAGAGGGACACTCATGAGAAAAACAGGAGGCCCAGCAGTTCGTTTACTGAGCGCCTCTGCACACCAGCCCTACTCACTCGTTAGAGAAGCCCTGCAGAAGAGGGATACAGGGGAAAGGGAGGCTCCAGTGTGGAGTTCCTAGAAATCAGGGCCTGTGACTTTTCCTCCTTCAGTCACACATGTCATTTCTACTCTTTCCAGAAACACTCAGGATGTTCAGGAGTGAGGGGAGCGTTGTCCACTGCTGGGAGGCCTCAGAGGCCCTGAGGTTCCACTCCATACGGAGGGCAGGGAGAGCAGGCATGAAATTGAAATTGGCCTCCCTCCCCCACAAGGTTGCAAAGCCCACAAGCAGGCTTCAGGGGGCTGCTACTCAGCACTGAACAAGCACCTGGGGACATCTGGTAATGGCAGTCTAAGAGGACATATAATCCCCCCAAAGCCAAATCAGACCAGTGGAGAAGACCCAGCCCCCTGCTGGTGGCCACCCATGGGTTAACTAGAGGCTCTCCAGGCTCGGTTAGCATGAGATGGGGGCAGGGGCATAATGAGGACATAATCACATAAAAACCAGATCCAAGCAGGAAAGCCAAGTTGGCCAAATGGCAGAACATCTGCAATCTGCCAGCCATGACATCTGTGTGTGGTCCCACACAATTGGGGGCACGGGAGCCCCCACCCCTACCCCCAGAGGATTGCCAATCGCGCCCAGCCCAAGAGTTTCCAGGCAGTGGCAGACCACCCAGAAGTGTCTCCCACCAACAAAAATGGGGGCTTAGCCTCTTGCCAAACCTGTTTCAGGGAAATTTTGTACAAAAATACTGGCTCTGGGGCAGGAAACCCATCTCTCCTTCAGCTAGAAGTTCGGAAGGCATCAGGGAGGACATAGCCACTCCAATCTCCACCTCAAACCTAGGACTGAGTCGGTAAAGACGCCAAGGCCACCTCCCCCAGACCCTGGAGATCTGGTCACCCCGGCCTCCACCACCGGTCTTTATCACAGTACTCTAAAAGAAATCAGGCAGCAGGGCAAGTAAGAATCTGGGCAGTTAGCCTATACCTGGCCCAAAGCTCTGGGTCTTGTAGGTACTCAATGCATATGGGTTGAAGATGATGAAATCACGAGGCAGCCCAGAGAAAACAGGGCAGCTGTCCAAAGAGAAAGGCAAACTTCTTGGCCAATCACTCTCCCCTGCTGGGACGAGGAAGGGGTGCTTCCACAACAACCAGGCCGTGTCTATGCTAGCCTGACATTTGTGTCAGTTTCATGGGAACAAGATAAATACGAGCCACCCCCACCTCACCCCCACCCCCCACCACCTCCCCAGCATGCCTAGCCAAACCAGGCTCATCCAGGGTATGGATCAAATGAGGGCAGGGGAAAGTTAAACACAGCTGGGTAGTACAGAAATGCCTCCTCCGGGAAGCCCTCCTGGACCACCATGGGACAGAGGCCTTGCCCAAATCTCTCCAGAGCTCGATATTCCTGCCAGACCACAGATCTTCCATAATCCCCTCCAGGGGGACCCTGGGGTCTCCGGGTCCCAGGAGTCCCTGTGAGTCTAGTGAGTGTGGCAGGGGCCAACCCAGAGAGCTAGGATAGCGACCCAGAGGCCAAGGAACTCCAACTCTGCCGCTCCCCAGCTCTGTGGCCATGGGCTATTGAGGTCTCTCTGGACCAACTTCTCTCCTCAGTGACTGTAAGATAACTGGAGCTCTTACAGGGCTTGAATGGCCATATTATATTGTTATTATACCCCTGCCCTCAGGCACCCTCACAAGGAACACAAGACTTGAAGGTCGTTCCTGGTCCCCAGAATGTCAAAAATTTGAATTCCCCGCCCACATCTGCATCTACCCAGGCCCTTGGCTGCTATCTGCCTTATGCATTTGACTTGAGGCTTCACTGAAAGCCAGAGGACCGCCAGCTGAGGCCCTGGATACCGGCCCAACTAGAGCTGCCAGTCCTTGGGCCAGTTTCTGGCTCGGCCCTGCCTTCCCCACCCCCCACCCCACCCTCCAGGGCAGGGCAGTCAGGCCAACAGGCACTCAGCGCAGGACAGGACAACAGACCAGAAGGCGCCAGCACGTGCAAGGTTAGAAGCCAGTGTCACCTGATTTCGGAGCAGGTTAGTTTGCGCTACGAGATGCGCCTGCAGTTTGCCTTGGCACCACTGGGGGGCAGCTTTCTCAAGCAGCGAGACAGGCTGGGGGGTGGTGAGGGGGAATGGCAGGAAGGTCAAGGCAAAGGAGAGGAGAGGCGTGAGGGAGACGGGAGAGAGAGACAGACACAGAGATTAAACATGAAATGCAAACGCCCCCAAAGCTGACGGACGAGCTAGCCACCTCCCTGAGAGGGAAACCGAAGCTGGGAGTACTAAGGGAGGGCCCACGGTGGGGTGGGGGACCTGTGATCTCCAACTGAAAGGCAAACTGTGAGTCATTAGCAGGGCCCTGCCCCAAGGAGGCAGGTGCGACCAGGCTAAAGCCTTGTGCCCCCCCCAGCTTGTGCCAGCAGAGAGAGGGCCCGTTCTCTGCTCCTGGCTCCCCCCAGATGATTCCACTGGGATCAGGCCAAGCTGGAGGCTCCATTCCAGTGAAACCCGAGCTCGAGCTCGGGGCTATTCTCATTTTGGAAAGTAGCCACAGGGCAGAGGCAGGAGGGGGGTGAGAGGGGGACCAGAGGACAGGGTGGGTGTCATACCCACCCTGCCCTGTCCCACCCCACTCTAGCACTGGCACCCACAGGGCCTTTCACTAGCTGGCCCTGGATCCCAGCATCTCCCAACCCCTTACATTCGAACCTGTATTTCCTGCCCTGCCCCCCAAAGCTCCTGACCTTGGCCTAGTCACCGGGTCTGTATAAGAGGCCCATCATCCCTGCAGGGCCCTGAGCTGGGAAGAGGGAAGGCTCAGCCCTGAGTTGGGGGGTGAGGGAACACCAGCCTCCCCATACCTCCCCCTCCACTCTGCTCCCTGCTGTACTGTGCACTCAGAACTCCAGGTGGAGGGAGGGAGAGAGGAAGGCCATAAGCCAACCCCCCTCCCCACCCCCACCCCCAGCCAGCCCTTACCTTGGCAATTTTGGCTTCGTCCTTCTTTTTGGCGGTCTGGAGTGACTCAAAATGGTGCCGGGCACTGTCGTAGTCCACCAGCTTCCGCCCCCGCTTGGCGATCCGTGACTGAGGGACAGATAGGGAGGAGGGAGCTGAGCCCAGGATTGGCCCAGAGGGAACTGGGTCCTGGGAAGGCCAAAGAAGCCGGAGGGCCTAGAGCAGTGGGTCTCTGGTGACTTGCTCACTGGGGGCCCTGTTGCAGCCCTCCAAGGCAGCCCTCCAACCCTGGTCAACTAGTCCCTTATACTAACCCATGTCAAGTACCAAGGACCTGAGCAAGCCCCTGCCCTGGGGCTGTTGGTCCTGGGTGGGCCGTGCCCTTCCTGAGTACTCAGACACTCAGGGATGCCTCAGGGACCCTCAGGGGCTCTTCTCACCCTCACCTCCACAACCTGCCTGCCTTCTGCATCCTCTCCCAGTATCCTCGGGCCCTCTCCCCCAGGCAGCTCCACTGGGTGAGCACAGGGACCAAAACAGGGTGCAACTCCCCAGAGGGGACCTGACCAGCAGAACCCATGAGACTGTCACCTCTTAACCCCAGTGCCATCCTCGGCACACTGATAGCTCCTAATGAGTGCCCAGGCCTCAAACTGAGCAGTGGCAGCTGGCTTCCTAAAGATATGTACACACCCAATAGGAAGCAACATCAATAAAGGCACAGGCCTGCCCTTCTGGGCACATACAGTAGATACCCAGGGAACCTCAGGCACACACACACGCCCAGGCCTGATATTCCCTTATACACCTTACCCAGTCGTTCAACTGTTTCGCAGTGACTCTGACACACAGGTGTAACACTCAGCCCTGCGACCCAGGAAGGCCCCACTCAGGGGCCAGGGGCCAGGTGGGCTGGACACAAGGGTCCGTAGTGAAAGGCCACATTGAGGAGATACCAACTCAGCCCCTTGCTCCCTCCCAGCTCTCCCGGCACAGGCTGTAGGGTGGAAGTTGGGCAGGCCTGCTGAAGGGGCCTCACCTTGATGTCGGGAAACTGGCCAAGGTAGGTGTCCATGGTCAGCAAGGCCTGGTCCACCAGCTTCTGATGGTAATCCATCCAGAGCAGGTCATTGTTCTGCAGGAGGCCAGAGCCCATCAATGCAGCCCATGCCTGGCCCCCAGCCTTCACCTCCCAGACACAGGGGCATTGTGCCTGAGGGCTCAGCCCCAGCACCTTCCTGGGCCCAACTCCCTGACTTCCTCTCCTATAGGATGGGGGGGGTGACAATTTCTGCCCTTGCAGCCCCTCAAGGGTTAGACCCGCCCAGGTCTGGAAGGGAGGAGGGGTCCTTAGGAGTCAGGAGTCAGGAGGTACCCAGCACCCAGTGGAGGGACATCACAACCCCTCATCTCATCCAATACCTGAGGGTGAGCTTGGTTCAGAGGCAGGGAGGGCCCCCAACCCAGAAGGCCTGTCACCAGGGCGAGGGTGGCTGGAATGACAGCCAAGGCCAAGCAGCCCACTCACCTCGGCGATCTTGCCCGCCTCATCCCTGCCAGGCCAGTCGGCCTCATACACCTCCTGCAGGCACTCGTTCAGCTTCTTGGAGGCTTCGTGCATGGCTGTGGGCAAAGGTCACACTGAGGCCAGGGCCAGGGAGGGAGGGCCCAGGTGGGACCGTCCTTCCCCTCAACCCCAACCCTCATTGCAAGGCGCTCTGTCACTCTCAAAGAACAGGTCTGGCTCCCCAACACCAACCTGGCTGTGTCACACACCCACCCTAGCTCTGCGTCCCTCAGCCACACCCAGGGGACACCCTCATGGTATACAGGCCTAGGTCAGGTATGCTGCAGAGCCCTGCCTGCCCCTCACCTTTGACAGAGGCCAGGTAGGTTCGGAGATCCTTCTGCAGCCTGGTGCCCTCAGTCTGCAAAGAGAAAACAAGGCCAGTTCAGACCCTGTCCCTCCTGCCGCTCCTCTGACAGCCTCCAGAGGCTAGCCAGCCCCCCATTCCTCCTCTGAAAATCATGACTACATACTGCCAGTCACAGGGAGGATTGGAAAGACAAGGGGTGTCAAGCACCTACATGGGACCTGGGACATGGAGCCAAACACACAGTCATCACCTCTCTTTCCAAACCCTTGAGTGCCCACTGCACACTCGGCACTTGGAGGAGGGAGAGAGACAGGTACAATCCCCCCACCCAACTCCTAGGTTACAGTCATTTTTGCCTGCATTTGCCAGCACCTTCTCTCTTTCCACACTGTTCTTGACCCTGTGAGGCAGGCAGGATCCATGTCTGCCATGGATATGAACTAGCTCAAGGACACACAGATACAGACAAATTGCACACAGGCACATGCATGCACACACACAACACAAACAGAAATGTACCCAGATGCACACAACACACACAAAGACACATATAGATGTGCCTGCAAATACACAAGAAGATGCACAGACACACACAATACACACAATGATACACACAGACATGCACATGCAAACAATACACACAAAGACAAACATATGCTCACCACAACACACATGAGATGCACACATAACAGAGAGATGTACAGACATGCACACACACAACACATGCATGCACATACAAACACATCTGCAGACACAGGCACAATGTACATACACACATACACAAAGCATATACACAGATCTGCATGCACATGCCCAGATTCATAAGCCTGCACACACCCGTGCATACACACAACACACAGACATACAATACACACACATCACAGCATATGCATACTTCAGCTTGCATAACACAGACACACACACACACACACACACACACACACACACACACACACCATGCTGTAGACTGAACAACCCACGAGCATTTTGAGGTGAGGATCAGGCAGACCCATGAACCCCCAGGTACCTGGTTCTATAAGCTCAGGTAGTGCAAAGACAAGAACTTTCCCACTGTGCCTACAGGGAAGGAGGGCCAGGGCTAGCCTTTGGTGGGCCAGGAGGGTTCTGATGGGTGGGGTTCAGGAAAGAAGCCCTCCACCAGTGATGGCAGTACAGGGGTACAGGGGAATTGGGTCCAGGACTCTAGGGACACTGGCCTGAAGAGAGGGTGGGTATGGGACGTAGGAAAAGTCTAGAGATGGGGTGCAGCAGGCAGTGACGCCCATGAGCTGGATGCCCCCCGGGGTTTCCTGAAATGGCCAGATGGCTAGAAGGATGTCCTCTGGGCTGCCATAGCTGAGAAGGCAGGAGTTGGCCAAGCTCCCAGTGTGAGGAGGGGCAAACAGCAAGATGCAGATGTTTCCAGTAGCCATGTATAAAAGGGGGAAGCACCCACAAGCTTTGGAGCCCTGAACACCCAGCCCTGTCCATTCCTAGGCACACAGCCCTAAACATGGTTCTCAGCCTCTCTGAGCCTCAGTTTCCTGCTCAGTCACCTGAGAAGATAGCTCCCTGCAGGCAAGCAGATGTACATGGGGGGAAAAGGGGGGTGCAAGGCATATTATACCCAAAACACCCAGGGGCTCAGAGAGCAGCTGAAGCCATCCATACCAGTTAGAAAAGAGACCAGGAAATAAGATCTCTGGGAGGGCCTTGGACATGGCAGGTAGGAGGAAGGGAGAAGAGCACCCCTTGACTTCACCCCTGCTCTGGAACTCCCCTCATTCTGGATTCTTTCGCCCAGGCAGAGGGGCTAGACAGATGTGGACCCAGCTGCTCTGCATCAGCCTGGAAAGGGTTGGGGCCACAGTCCTGGGACACCCAGCACTTTTCAGCCCATAAGGCCATCCCACCCCGCAGCTCAATTCTCCAACCAGGGGAAGCAGTAGTGCAGCTGCCCTCTGGGCCCATGGCTCAGGTACCCTCCACACTCTCCTGACCCCCCCCATACAGCACTCCCTCCTCATAACCAGGACGTGCTCTCTCCTCCCCTTTCCCCCACCAGGCATCCCCTGGTGGAGCTACCCCCCGGGGCCTCCATTTTTCATGCCCCACCAGACAAATGAGGAAGTGGAGCGGTTTGGCCACCCAGTCGGAAGCTGGGAGAACCAGAATGAGAACCCTGGATGTCAGGCCTCTGAAGCCCCAGCACTGAGAGCCTCAGGGTGCTTAGAGAGAACCTGCAGCCAAATGACCCCACAGAAACACCTATCTGCCTACTTATACAATGAGTATTTCCATGTACAACAGAGACAGTGGAGGGAAGGTTTAAGATTGGCACATAAGATGATGTATAACCAAAAAAAAGGGAAAGTGAGGCGGGGAAAAAGAAAATCCCTCCCTAAAATTCTTTCAATCCCCATAAAGTATAATATACAACCATGGACACATGTAATTCCTATGTATGTAAAAGTTCAAGGTTCGCCTATCCAAAGATTAAAGGAAGAAGCAAAAGGACATTCCACCAGCATTCCAGCCTCTCTGGAATTTCTTCCTCCTGGGGATCTGTACTGGGCTCTCTGGGAATGGGGAAGGGGGAGGGGTTTTTCTAGCTTCCACTTGCCCTCCCTAATCTTAACAATCCCAGTCTTTCTCTGTTGAAGTGATGCTATTGTATTCATCTGATGTCACAGAATTTTTCAGATGCAGCTGCTATATGCCTGCCTTCTCCCACCTCCTCTCCCTCCCCTCCATGCCACTCCCCTCCCCACAATGCCTGCCTGCCTGTCTGAGCTCCACCCCAAGGAAAGGCTCCCCTAGCTGGGGCTGGGTGGGAGTGGCCATGCTCACCCAGGCTCCAGGCTGTACCAGGGCCCCCTGCACTGCCCACACAAGGCAGCTCTGTAAGCAGCCCCAGTGGGCAGATGGGCAGGGGTTGGTGCCTTCCCTAGTCGGTCCCCAGGGATGGACATAGAGCCCTCCCCCACCGGGGGAGCAGTCTCCTGGATGGTATGTGTTGGCTCCAGTTCCTGACCCCTCAAACAGGACCCTGAAGCCTGAGAAGCAATTCTCTGGGGTGGCTGGAGTTCTTTCTGGTCACGCTGCTTGCTCAGCCCACCTGGGAGAGGACAAGATTCGGGAACCCCAGTCCAACTTGGCCAGCTCTCCCCTCCAGGACTCAAAAGAGTCTGTGAGTCACCACCAGCCAGGGCTGACACATAGTGCAGCCTTGGGGGGGCACCAAGTCCAAGCCCCAACCATACTACCCACGAAAGGGCCCTGCTCCTCCACCTCCCTCAGCATCAGCCCCCACCAGTGTCCTAGAAGACATAAGTCCCCATCTTCCCAGTGAGTCTAAAGGGCAAGGACCCTTTAGATGCCCCTCTGTCATCCATGGCAGGAGATTCTCACTCCACAGCACTGAGGTTCACTTTTTGCAAGTACCGTTCGCTGTGAGCCAAGAAGAAAATCAGACCCATCCCCCACCCCACCCCCAACAAAGAAACACCTAAGTGAGCCTGGGGATCTGGCAAGCTGCCAGCAGCCCCTCAGAGGAAGAGCTCAGTCCACCTGGGAGGACCCAGAAGGTTGGCAGGGTGGCCTGGGCTGGGTTTTGAGTTCTCTGGGGGGTGAGGAACAAATAGCCCTCAGGGTTTCTAGTCACAGGGCCTGAGTCCCTATGAGAGCAGGGGACAGGCTACGTGACCTACACCCTCCCTGAGGGCCTGGGAGAACTGGCTTCCTTGATGACCAAATTCCCTGCTATCCCTGCCCCCACCACGTTAGGAGAAAGCTTAGTTTCCAAAGTTTCCAGAGCCTTTCCCAAGGTCCCCCAAGCCCTCCAGGTTGGTTGAGGCCAGGCTCCCTCACTGCCCTGAATTCATCCCCTCAGGAATAGCAGCCCCCACATCCTTCCCCGACACAAGTCCCTACATACCAGTCTAATCCAGAACTGCCCAACAGCCTTAACCTCCAAGGGAAGGATTAACCCAGAGCCCCAAAGCAGACCTCAAAGCTGCTCCACCTCACGCTACCCTGGGCCCCTGTAAAGCCAGCCAGGCTGAAGGCAGACCACGCCCCAGCTGAGGTGACCGCTCCTCCCTCCACAGCCAGACAGGGCCAGCACAGGCTATCTTTAGTGCTGGCTCCTCTGCCTAAGGATCAGTGAATGAGAGCCAGGCAGAACAGGAGCCAGGGACCCAGAGGGGCTGACTGAGGGACAAGCAGGAGCACAACACTCTGGTCCCAGCTCAGGGCTAGGCCATGGGGAACCTCAACTCCCAGTCCTCCGCTTTTCTCACCCTCTGCCACAGAGCACAGTCTGCTCTGGAGGCCATCACACTCCCACCCAAGGGCCAGAGCCCAGGGTTCAACCACATCATGGCAGCCTGGAGAGGCTGCTGCTCTCGTGAATCTCCCCAGCACAGCCAGCCACCCCCAGGACTGGGGAGTCAGCTCCAGAGAGGGAAGACTGGGTAGACAGGTCTGGGTTTAAATCCCAAAAATCCCACACCAGCTGTGTGGCTTTGGTAGAGTTGCTTGACCTCTCTGAGCCTCACCAGCAAATGAAGATTACATCAATAGGGCCCACTTCAAAGACTGCGAGGCCCGTGACTGTATAACACACAGTAATACTGGCCCTCAGTCAGGACTCAAGGAACTTCTATTCCCCAGTAGACCCTCAGACGGGGTAAGCCAGCTGAGCCAGGACACTCCAGGTCTTCCAGGAGACAGAACCAGAAGCCAAGACAACAACTGTCTCTTTTAAGCCTATCATTTTCCATATGAAGAAACTGAGACCCAAGGGACAGGAGCTTACTCATGGCCACCAAGGCAGCAGAAATCTATGTGGCGCCTACCTGGGCCTTGAAACATCTCAGGTTACTGTCCTAGAAGAACCGGCTGAGCCCTTCAGGCAGGCCAGGTGGAGCCCTGAGGCCATTTCCAGAATGCTCCTGGCCCTCTCCCAGCATGCCTCCTGGCCTTTTCCCAGCATGCTCCTTGGCTCTTTCCCAGAATGCTCGCAGCCCTCTCCTAGCTGCTTCCTGGTCTTTTCCCAGAATGCTCCCAGGCATTTACCCAGAATGCTCCTCTGCCCTTTCCCACCTGTTCCCTGGCCTCCTCCCAGCATGCTCTCAGCCCTTTCCCAGCACAGCTACCAGCCCCTGGCCTGTGGGCTTTCAGGGCTCACCACAGAAGGCCCCTTTCCCCATGTTCCAGGCCAACTAGAGAGGCTTTGGTGGGTGGATGCCATCAGTGCTTTCCAAGGCCTCAGATACAGACTAGGAATCAGCAGAGGCCTGGTTCCAGCCAGTCCCAGGCCCGGGCCCACCCGGGCCCTTTCCCAGCAGCACCAAGAGTCTGCCCACATTGCCATTCCCCTTCTTTGTGGCCTCCTCCACTGGCCTCCCTTCCCACCTGCCTCTCCTTGGGCCAGCCCACAGAAGCTCCAAGGATAGTGGACCAGCTCTCCCTCTCCTCTATCTCAGACCTTCCCAGGGAGTGGGAATCCCAGGGCCAGCTCACTCTCCTTTTGACTACTCTCATGCTCAGCCACACAAATATCCTATTCTGGATGCAGCAGATTGACTGGCATCCCCTGCAAAGATACACTCAAGTCTTAACCCCCAATCCTGTGGCTGTAGACTCACTTGAAAACAGGATCTTCGAAGATGCTATTTAGATGAGGCCAAATTGAATCAGATGGGCTTAATCCAGTATGGCTCGAGACCTTGTGAGTAAAGGTAATTTGGACACAGTTGTAGAAGACACAGGAGGAGGAAAAAAAAAAAAGACAGATGGCCATGTGACAGAGGCAGAGACCAGGTGCCAGCCAGCCACCACCAGAGCACTAATGACTTCAAAGAATGCACAGCCTTCTGCTACCTTGATTTTGGATTTCTAGCCTCCAAAACATGAGCCAATAAATCCCTGTTGTTTCAGCCAATATGTGGTATTTTATTACAGCAACACTGGCAAACTGAGACAGTGGACTTAGCAGACCTCCATGGGGAAAGGTCTCAGGGGTAGCCCAATAAGGGTATTCAGAGCCCTTCCATCAGGAAGTCCTCCACGTGTCTAGCCACTGCCTCCAAGCTGCTGAAATGACTGAGTCCTTTCTGTCCTGTCACTAGCCCCACGTCTTGGTAAGAATGTGGTAAAAGTCCCCTCCAGGCTCTGGAACTGGACAAGTATGGGTCTAAACCCACTTCCAAGGTTGGATGGCCTCAGGCAAGTTACCCAACTTCCCTGAGCCTCAACAGCTTCATCTACAAGAAGGAAGCAAGCAACAGCACAGGGTGCCTTATGGGGTTGCCTACAGGCCATCCTAGAAATAACCCAGCCTCCAACCAGCCGCACTATCAGGCTGATACCTAAATCAAATCCTATCTGCTTCACCACCACCCTAGGCTGCAGAAGCAACTCTCCTCACAGGAAGCTCCCACAGCTCCTCTTGCCTTAGCGTCCAAGGCTTTCAGAGCAAGCCACCCCCTATTGTCCTCTACCGCCCTTCCTATGTCTTACCAAAGACCTAAAGTGTCCCCTCACTGTGACAACATCACCTCTTTCCCATGGTTCCAGCCCCATTCCAATACCTTCTCCTCCAGAAAAGCTTCCAAAACCTTGCCATCCCACGCTGACTCCCTCCCTTCTAAGCTCCCCTACCTCCATCTGATCAGCTCTTGGCATTTTCCTCCCAGCAGCCACTGCCCCATTTGCTCCTCATGGTCAAGGGCCACTCATACTCACCAGCTGCTTGTTGAAATTCTGGACACACTGTTCAAACTGCTCATCCTTTGTCTCATCTGCCTTCCCCAGTTTCTGGAGGACCTGTGAGACAGAGCGGGGAGGGACAAATGTTACCCGGAATAGGGGAGCCACAACACCAAGAGTGCCCAGTCATCAATACCACAGAAGCACCCCCTCCCCATCCCTAACCCAGGGTCTGGGAGGCCCATGGCAGCGTTACCCAGCCCAAAGTTCTGGAACCCATCAGCAAGTCCCCAGCTGCCATGGTCCCCAAGTGCAGGAGTAAGTATATCAAGTCTTGAGACCCCTCCCTTCCCCACCTTCATTCCAGGGTTTGGCCAAGAGTAGGTGCTTGGGACAGGCCTACTGTAGGGATGGAAACCGGGAGATAGAGGTTTCAAAGACAGCCTCCTTGACGATGTCACACTGCACCCCTGGGTGTCTGCCCCCACCACTCTAGCTGTTGAAAGTGAGCTGAGTGAGAGGAGGCCAGGCAGAGGCCGTCTACCTCCCAATATAACTCCATTCCCTGGACTCCAAACTTATGAAGAACAGAGTGGGCCCAGGGCATGGAGGTGACGCCCCAAAGCAAGGGGCAATGAGGGTCAGGCTCTTCATATCACAGAGTCGGCTCCCAACCCAGACGTTTAATTTTCAGGTGTGACCTGCTCCAGCTACCATTCTCCCTCCTTCCACAGCTGGGCAGGCAACGTTAGGGTCTACCCCTCAGCAGACACCCCCAGATACACACATTCACACACACACATAGATATACAGAGGCACACATGCATGGACTCAAGCCACATGCTCTTCAGCTCAACTGGAGATCTGGAGGGGTTGCTGCCCTCTGGTGAGTCACAGCCATCCTTCTTGGCTGAGGTGAAAGCAAAGAGGTGGGGGAGATGGATTGGTAAAAGCAGAGAAGAAACTTAAGACCAAGAAAGGGAGAAAGACCTAGAAAAAAATGGGAGCCAGAGCAGAAGCACTAACCAGAAAAGCCAACCTAGCAGGTTCTCCTAGGACCCCTCTCTCGGCCTCATTCCTTCCAACCCCATAGTTCCAAGGGAAGGAGAGTAACTGAGGGGCAGAGGGCAGGGAGGACAAAAGAATGAGCCAAGGAGCAGAAGAGGGATGGGGAAAGCAGAGGAAAGTCAGGGAGATGGGGTGGGGTGGGGATCAGAGATGGAGATAGAGGTAGGGCTTGCAGAGAAAGAGAGGCAAAAACCAAGAGGAGACAGGACATACGCATCTCTAATGGAGAAGCAGAAAGTATTGCCTTGAGATTTTCAGCAGGGCTCTCTAGAGGAAGTGGCCAAAACCCAACAAGAGTGAGAAGGAAATAACTGTTGGTAGATGGGGTAGAAGGTGGAGGGGAAAAACTTGGGCCCAGGTTAAGGGTGGGACCCAGATGGGACTGGGCCCTACAGGTACAGGCAGTGGGGAGCCCCCTGAGAGCAATGAGGCCAACCCAGAAGTTGCTGAGACCAGGGTCAGAGCCAGCACTGCCTCAGATATATCCTCGCTTCTAAGACCCCACAGTGGGTTCCATTGTCTCGAATACCAGCTTTGCCCACCCAGAGCCCAGTCCTGGGTCCCAGACTGAGTGATGCCAAGGCCCAGCATGGAGGCAGCCCCTCATACCGCAACTTGCCGTTGGAGGGCCTGTGCTTCCCTGCTACACCTCCCCTGGCCCAGCCCAGAGCTCAGTGTGGTTCAGCCCTTCTTTCTCATAGTTTAACACTCTGCCACCTCACCAAGCATCAGCTCTGTGCCTGGCCCTGGTCATCTATGACGGGGAAGCCATGAAAAAAGTAAACACGTGTCCTAGTCCTGAAACACAGGGAAGCACATAGGGCTGTGGGAGGCCAGGGTGGAGGTCCTACCTAGCCTAGGCAGTTAGAGAAGAGGGAAGACTTCCTGGGGGAGGTGACAACCCAGACAGAGGGAGAACTTGCAGCCAAGGTGAGAGGACCAGAGAGACAAGGCACATCACCAGGGCATTTCCAATTGTCCAGGGCAACTACAGATCAGGGTGGGTGGTAGGGAGGGTGAGAGAGGCAGCAGGGGAGGGGTGGGTGCTAGGGAGTGGCCCCACCAACACCAATGTGTGACAACAGTCAGACAACTGGCCATCTAGGCCAGGGCAGCTTCCGGACTCATGTAGACAAGAAGAGAAAACTAAAATGAAACGCTATGATCAAGAACAATCAGCGCTTCCTACAATCCCAAAGAGCAAGTCTGGGTCTGACAGGAGGACAAAGGGACCCTGGTCTGCACCTACTGTCAGGCTCCCAAGGGCACCAATGTCCCAGGTGTCATGCAGACAGGGACACACACAGACCCCAGCCCCAGGTCCCAAACACTACTGTGCACCCTCCCCACACAATCGAAGCCACTGGGACCACCTCCAAGCCTTGAGAGAGGGAGGCCAGCTTGGTGGAAGACTAGAACTGGGAAGGTAAGAGTCCACCCAGCAGTGGGGAGACCCTGGAGGAAAGGGATCCCTCTCTCTGTCACTCGGTGTGTGTCTGAAAAATAACAATATTGCCGGTAACCACTTCAAGAATTACAAGACCCCATCTGCATGGGCAGCCTGAGGTCAGGGACCATGTCCCCAGCACCTCTGGGTCCCCCACTACCCACTCAGGACAGATCCACACTTCTGAGTGGTCAGTTAGTTCATCTGCACCAGGGGCTCTGGAGGCAGAGACCAGATCTTGAACAAAATAGCTTCAGGCTCCTCATTTGCAGAATGAAAGGATTACGCACCTGCAGAATTTAGCCTTGACACCCAGAAAGCACACTAGAAGTGTGAGCCATTAGAATTAAAATTAATGCTCATAGTAACTTCAGGTCTGAGGCCAGGCCCACTCGGGATGGTTTCAGCCTTCCAGGCAGTCCCTGCACAGAGAGTGAGGAGAGGGTAAAGGGCACAGGGATCCGGGTGTGAATCCCAGCTCTGATTTGGCTGGGTGGCCTCGGGTTAACTTCTCCACGTCCCTCCACCCCTGGGTCCCCACCCCTCTATGAGGTGCGGACATGGTAGCCATATGGAGGCCTGGGCTAAGGGAAAGTCCAAGAAGTTGGCCTCTTTTAATCCTCACTACACACACACTCTTCTTATAGACAAGGGACTCCGTCTTCAAGGAGCTTCCTGGGTGGCTACCAGAGGGAAAACCGAACCAAGGCAGAGGGCAGCAGGCTCTGAGCCCCTCAGTAAGACCCTGCCCAGCCGCCGCTTTCTATGGCCCACACTCTACACATACACAAGAGAAGATGATGCACACTGGACAAGAGGTTCCCAGGCATGGCTACTCCCACCCTGGGGAGGCCACGAGCACCCTCAACCCCGTCATACCTGCTCAGAGAGCCAATCTCACCTAAGAGCCACATAAACGCTCACAGACGTTCACGCACACAGAGAAGGAAGCCATGGGCCTTGGGGACATGGGGACACAACTCGTACATCATTCAATGCAGTGTTAACGGGAGGGATCAGCTCAGATCCGCAGAGAAAGAGGGACTCCGGGTGTAAGGGGGCAGGGGGGATTGCGAATGGTGGGCAACAGAGCTGAGTTTTTGAAGGCTGAGAAGGAGTCTGGGGAGGAGGAAAGGCTGGGGGTTCAGGGACAGGACTGGCACGATCTGTCCCGGAGAGGTAGCGCAGACACTACCGCATCACTCATGCTTGATGCTCAGAAATAAACAAAGGGAAACCTTCTAACCACACAGGTGGAGTTCAGCAGCATGTACCCCCGCAGCTCTGCATTGGGCAAAGGGAATCATGGGCCCGCAGGGCAGGCAGCCAGCCACAGGCTCAGAGCCAGAGGTCCCGGAAGCCTTCTCATGCCTCCACAGCACCTATCAGGGCTTCCTCTCACCAGGTCCTCAGCTGGAGGCAGCGTGAGTGGCACTGAAGTGCCTCTGAAGGGGACATTTCCAGGGCAGGCAGGAGGGGAAGTGGCAGGAGCAGCAGGACACAACCCACCTGCTCGGCCGCCTGAGGACCTTCTGCAGAAAAGAGCCTCACAGGTCAGCCCGGCTGACCCCAACAGCTCCTCTGGGGCCAACCTGGGCACCTCTTAATGCTAGTCCAGAACCCCGGGGCCCAGTGCACCCTGTCTGTGACCGAGAAGGAGGGAGACCCCCCTTTCCAAACCCCTACCCCACTCGCTCACCACCCAGGACCCCGGCAGAAGGCTCTGAAGCCAGCACTCTCTCCAGATATCCAGGGTGTGGGGGTGGGGGGGAGGGCTCCAGCTAAGCTCTCCCTTTCCCCTGCTAGCTGACAGTTAAGGGAGCCCCCATCTTCTGAGACAGGGTGCAGACCAGCTACCACGATGCACAAGCTCCCACACAGCTGTGGGTCATATAAGGACAAGGCCTTCCCGTGAGCACAGGGTGGGAAAGGCCCCCGAAGGCAATCAGTCACTTCCAGGGGCTGAGCCAGGGCAGTCCAGACATCACAGGGCCTGCACAGCCCCAGGGGAAGGGGCTGGGCTCCCCACCACAGACACAGATGAGTGCAGCAGATACATCAGGACCACTGAGCCCAACACCACAAGGTCAGGGTGTAGAGCCTCGGGGGCCCCAAGCTCTCAAGCTGGGGCAGGCGGCCAGGTGGGACTCTGCTCTGTCCCCACTCCCAGCCCCTGGTGCCCATGGTTCTGAGTGTGCTCCACGGCCAGGGGTTGGGGGAGGGCTCTGATCCCCTTCTTAAGCCCCAGAAACTGGCCTGACCCCCAATGTGTGGGGGGACACACACCCACAGACTGAGTGGCAGAGCACGGGGCAGGTTTAGCACTTTCTAGAACCCAGAGCCAGACCAGGTTTTAGCTACCATTGGGGAGCCCAGGGAGAGGAGCCCGACCTGGGATGCAGATGGAGGGCCCTGAGGGAGACAGAGCAAGGCAGGCGGGACTGGGGTCCACCTCCACCGTCACCCCAACCTTCCACATGCACAACTGACTTGAATCCAGGGGGCCTTACTCCCTCCCAGGCGCATCCCAGCCCACGGCTCAGACCTCAGAGAATGCATCTAACCTTGACCTTTTTGAGCATCTCTCCTGGCCCTGCTTGCCGGCTGCCTTGGCTGGGTCAGGTCACAGAATGCACTTGGCCCAGCTGTCAGGGCGGCTTCCCCTCACCTCTTCCTCCCCAGCAGGGCCTGCGGTTGGGGCCCCCAGAGACAGGATGCCCGCCCTTGTGCCTCCACATAGATGCTCCCCAGGCACGTGGGGGCGGATGGAAAAACAGACCAACCACTTGGCCACAAGCCATTGTGGGCCTAGGCCAGGTGTTTGCACGGATCAGGCAGTACACAGCAGGGCCCTGTTCTGAGGAAGACAACCCAAGGGTCAAGGGGGCATCTGGAATCAGGTGAAGGCTGCCCCCTAGGCAGACGCCCCACTGTCCCTCTGCCTCTGGGTTCCTGGTTGGCTCCCCAACAGACAGGGATTCTCCCTCAGAGCCTCTCATGGCCTCCCTCTCCAACCTCTGTCCTCCACAGAGAGCTGCTGCAATCAGCCGTGCTAGCAGGGCCACAGCTGATGGCAAAGATGGGGCCTCACAGGGAAGGCTGGGAAGGCTGGACAGTCAGCCACTGGGGTCTCCCACCTAAGGGGCCTGAGAACTGCACACCTCAGTAGAGGTGGAGAAATGGGTGAGGACCCCAGGACGTTGGCAATCTCGGCGAGGGCCCATTCCCCACAAACACTGGACTCCAGGGCCCATAAGACACACACTGGGGGCAACCAAGCAGGACCGGGGGAGAGGCCTCTCACCTCCCTCTCCTGCCCAGCAAGGACAGGAGCATCAGAGTGGTGGCAGCACCAGAGTCACAGTGTGCTAGAGGATTTGAATCCCGAGGGACAGAGGGTGGCCCCAGCCTAACAGCAATCCTGCAGACTCTTGGGGCACACCCCTATCTGCCCCACCATCACCAGTCCCCCAACTCCACCCCTGCCTCTCGCTGCCTGGGTAACAAGTGACTGCCCCCTTAGCCAGGTCTCCATGCACAGGGGTCTCGGCCTGCCATGTGCAGAGTCCAGGTGGCCGCCAATAACGCAGGGACCCCAGCAGCCAGGGCCGCAGCCAGGACAAAGGGCAAGAGGGATGGGAACAGGGGAAGCCTCTCTAGGCCCAGCACTCACCAGGTGCCTCATTTCATATGCCCCCTCCCAACTTGTTACTTTGGAAACATAAACCTCAGGAAAAGGTGGAAGAAGAGTGGAATGCACTTCCAGGGACCCTTCATCCAGCACCCCCTATTCTTCTCAGACCCCAGAATCTCATGGAGTTGGCCCCACTAGGTCGCAGGTTTCCCTGGGACCCACGACCCCTGTTCCTTCCAACGTCGTCTCCCTTCTGGAAAGAAAATGTCTACCCTAGGCCTGCTCCACCATTGTATTCAGGGATCAGGTAGCTAGTGTTCTGGGTTTCACAGGTCCTCAAATGGAGAACAACTAGGGCCCAGGATGGACTGTGCCCAGAGTCTCACCCCACACCTAATTTAGAAGAGATTTGGGACTTAGAGTTGAGGCCGGAAGGTATAAGATTTGGGGGGATGCTGAGATAAGGTGAATTTCGCATATGGGAAGGACATAAATTTGGGGGGAGGGGCAGAGGGCAGACTAAATTTTGTCCTCCCCAAAAAAAGATATCTTCAAGTCCTAACCCCTGCTACCCCAGAATGTGATCTTATTTGGAACTAGGGTCATGGCAGATGTAGTTGGAAAAGACGAGTTCCTGCTGGAGGACCAACATGGCTGGTGTCCTTATAAGAAGGGGGAGACAGACATAATGGAGACGGCCACCTGACAACAAAGGTGGAGACGGAGGGACGCAGCTGCAAGCCAAGGACTGCCAAGGAGAGCCCACGGCCACCAGAAGCCAGGAGGGGTCCTGAAAGACCCTCCCCAACAGGCTGACTTTGGATTTCCAGCCTCCAGAACTGGGAGACAATGACTCTCTCTGTTTTTTTGTTTGTTTGTTTTGTATCCTGTGGTTGGGTCACACTTCATTATTTTTCCATGTGATTATCCTGTTAATGTAGCACCATTTGTTGAATTTTTTGTTTGTTTTGGGGAAGTGCATGGACCGGGAATCGAATCTAGGTCTCCCGCATGGCAGGGGAGAAATCTACCTGAACTACCCTTGCACTCCCTGAGTCTCTGTTTTAAGCCCCCCAGTTTGTGGTCCTTTGTTTTGGTAGCTAAGAAGAACATTTTCTTAAGTATCCATAGTACCATCAGCACACCCAATAAATTAAATATTTATTTAATAATATTGCCTAATACACAGTGCACAGACAAATATCCTTGGCTGTTCCCACAATGTCCCTTATTTCTGGGTTGTCTGGTTGTTTTTCCACCTAGGAGCCAATCACAGTTTACATGTCGCTTTGGATTGACATGTCTCGTCTCCATTAATCCAAAGTATCCTCCCCATGCCCCAAATTATTTACTTATTTTTTGCTTTTCATGATACTGACAGTTGTCTGGAAGACATCCCACATTCAGGATTCATCTATTTCCTTCTAATTGCACTGAGGTTAAACATTGTTTTGGCAAGAACACCACACAGGGAGTGGTGCACGCTTCCCAGGTAGGGAGGCATTGGAAGTCATTTCATCCTGTTTGCGCTGAGCTTGTTTGCAATTAATTAGTCACATGCTGGGGTTAGGCCTTGTCACTGTGCAAGTTCTGAGTCCCACAACTTCTCCCTGTTGCTCTCAGCAGCCAATCACACTTTGCTATTCAACATGTGGTCCGTGGACCAGCATCTTCCTAGTCACCCAGGAGCCAGGGAGAATAAAATATTCCAGGCCCCACCTCAGACCCATGGATGTACGGTAACTCCAGAGAGGGGCTGCATTATCATCTTGGCCCGACCAATTGTCATGCAGGGCTCAGGAAGGGTGCTTCTCCTCATTCTGTTATATTCTTGATGTAGGCCAGCATGGGGACGGGGGGATGGGGGTCACTGCAGACTCCCAGCTTCAACTTTGGTTGGGTACGTTTCACCCATTACCAACATTCTTTTTGATGCTCAAATCATCCCACGTTGGGCCAGTGGGAGCCTTTGGACGTCCCCACCCTTCTCAGAGCAGCGTCTCACTTTCTGCATGAGGTGTACCACAAGCCAACTCAGAAATAAAGGACACCATGGGGACAACTCTGAATATTTGACTGTGGACTGTGTGTTAGGAAATACTATTAAATACATATTAAATTTATTAGGTGTGCTGATGGTATCATGGTGCTTTCCTTGGCCTGGCCCCAAAATCTGCTGTTTCTCCAACGGGCCCTGGTTCCTTTCAGTGGGGAGGGTGTACTCATGGCTACAGGATGTCCTTGCTGCCGACATCTGGCTCACCTTTACACCATGCCATGGGTTACGTTATCACCCCCACTTGAAAACAAGGAAAGAAAGGCTGGTACATAAGAAAAGGAAGGCTGTGCAGCTAAGGAGAAAAGCCAGGATTCAAACCCACATTTGTGGTGCTGCCATGGAAAGTGAGGTTGCCTGCCAGCCCTAGGTCGCCCTCCACATTTACTACTGCCTTCCTCCCAGGCTGCACTGCCCAGGGGGGCACCCAGGCTGGCTAGCTCCAGCAAGACAGGGGACACCTGCAACAGGCAGCTGGGGCCTAAGGCCTCCCTACCAGCCTTGCCCAACCCTACTTGGATCTGTGCTGCAGTCGGAGACTCTTCCTGCTCCCCTCTTCTTCCGAAGTGGAGCAATGGCACCCCCATTTGAGGAGTGAGCAAACTGAGGTGACCTGAGGAGGGGCTAGGATGGCAGCCTAGGGCTCCTGACACTTCTCACTGAGCGCCAGCCCCAGCAAGTGCTGCTTCACCCTCCTCCTCAGCCCTGTAAACCCTGGAGATGGAGGCTTCGGGCAACTCTGCCCTTTGGTGTGGCAGCACTTACCCAAAGGCTGGTGAAACTAATGGTGACAATTTAGGCTCAATCAGCAGACCCCGAGCTGTGGCTGAGCCCTTAGATTGGAGACAGGGAGCCCAAACAGGGGCTAGAATGAGGAGTCTGCCCCCATACCCCTCAGCAAGCTTCAATCCATTGGACCCCATGGCCCTGAGCCAGCACCAGCTGTGGGCAGCGAAGGGGAGAGGAAGATTCCTGGCTGGGAGCAGAGCCCAAGACTCCTGGGATCTCAGTCCCGGAAAGCAAGTCCAAGACACACAGCATAGCATCCCAGGGCAATAAAAACACGTAATCCACAAAGCACCAGGCAGGCCCCACCTCAGGCTTTGCCTTACAGTCTCCCAGAGTGACCATGACTTGATAAGAAAGATGTTGAAATGCTGGCAGGAGGCCAGGACAGTCCCCCAATATGCAGGTATCGCACAGAGCCAGTTTGGGCTAAGGCTCACACTCAGGCTTCCTGCACCCGTGGCTTATACGATTGGAGATCACCTGTGGTCACGTGTTCATGTGTGGTGTACTTGTACCCACACCCATCCTTCTCTTGGGTGCCAAGAAGAGGCAGCGCAGCAGCCAGCGGAACACTGAGGATGAAGAATCCAGAACGAGGAAGGGGGATTGGAGAATCCGAGGAAGGGGAACTAGGAGTGAGCCTAGGGTTCTAGCTCCAGGCCTTTGGGGCCTCTGTCTCTCAGGGCTGGCTGCAAGATAGTGCAGGAGGGGTGGCTCTGCAGAAGGAGCATCTGTCAGCCTGCCTTCCTCCGAGGGGAAATGCCATGCTCAGCTCATACTCCCGGGGATCCCTGAGCCCTGATTCCATCTCTCAGCCACATACCCAGCCCAGAAGCCCCACAAATGCTGAGAGCACTGCATCAGCCCCTCCCCATAAGTGCCATGAATTTCACACTGCAAAGTGTGACCTTCCAATGGGCCTCTGGTCCAAGGGCCACCTTGGCAGACCCTAACGCCCCCTGAGGTGGCAACCGTAGGTCCCATTTCACTGATGATGAAAGGTATGGTGGGACCCATGCCTTTAGATCAATTCCAAAGCCCAAACTCAGCATGGGATTCTCAAACCAGGGTACACAGCCACCCAGGAGTAGCACACAGTGGGCTTGCGGTTCACTGCAGAGCATCCATGCTGTACCTTGCTTCCTGCCAAAGGTTTAACTGACAAAGGAAACACTTTGTAACCCAGCCACCATAAATCGTGGATTAGGTTGCAAACTTTGCAAGGAATATTGCAGTGAAATGCAAAACTAGTAGAACATTTCCATGTTTCCACTGGACAAGTGAATGAGGCTGTTCTGCCCACATCCCCAAGCAGTTTCCTTCCTACCCCCTCCCGTGCCCAGTCAATGCAGGAAGGCCTGAGAGCTGCCTTTTTAACAAGCTCTCATGTTCCAGAAGTCCCTGTCCATTGAACCAGCACACAAGACCTCGCCCTGCTTTTCCATGGGGACCGGTAGGAAGAACTGAGCAAAATCGCTACCTGGCCCCCCTTGGGAAAGGTTGTCAATCAAAAGTAATCACCTCCTTCCTCTTTCAGTGATTTCTTTTATGAAGCACTGGTGAGGGCAAAGAGTAGTTTTCATCTTTTCCTTTCTGTGTCGGCTAAATCAAAACTTGGCCGCCTATATTGACCCTGAAACAGTGCCTCGATAGGTCAGTTGGTCAAAACCGGAGGTGAAGAGAGCACGGCTACCCCACCCTAAACCCCTCCCCCAAACCAATGTGCCCCTGTTCTCTGGGGGCCCTTAGGCATGGAGCACCCCACCTTCCCGGGGAAGTCTGCCCAGCCACGATGCCCCCTCCTCCATAGCTGCCTCTCCAGGTGAGAGCAAAGGCTCTGACCCCAAGGAGAAGAGGGTCACACCATGCCCTCCATCACTCTCTCGCCCTCCTCACTCCCAAAGGCTGACATTCCAGTCTGAAGCTGTGGCCCTGGTGGCAGTTGGCCCGCAAGGAGCAGAGGGTGGGCCAGGTGGCCCCAACAGAGCACGGCAGGTGCAGAGGCTGTCAGGGTGGGGAACAACCAGGGAAGACTGGACTTGGGGGGCAGGGGTGGTGGTTACAGAACAGTGCAGCCACCCAAGGGCCTGGCCTTGAGTCTAAACCTTCATAGAATTCTTTCTCAAAATCCTGGGAGCAGGGTGCATGGGTGGTTCAGTGGCAGAATGCTCACCTTCCATGCAGGAGACCTGGGTTCAATTCCCGAACCATGCACAACACTCCCCGACCCCCCAAAAAAATCCTGGGAGGAGAGTAAGGCCTTTTGCAGTTGAAGAAACTGAGGCTCACACTCAAAAATGGCTAAGGACGCAGGAGCTAAATTTGAACACCCAGGGCTCCTAAACACGAGCCCTCCACCTTCCAAGTGGGCCTCACCAAGGGGTAGGCTAAAAGGATGAGATTCAAGAATCACGCGAGCCCCGCGAGGATGGTGAGGGGCCCAGGCTGGGCGGTGACCGGCTCCCACCCGCCTTCCTGACCCCAGAGGGTGGAGCCCATTCTTGGTCAGCAACAGAACCAGCCACGCAGCTGCGGGGAAAAGGGCTTCTGGAAGGACTAGGACCATCCAGACCGGGGCTAGCCACTCCCATTCCACAGTCAAGCACCCACCCAGCTGTCCAGACCCCTCCATCACCAATGCTTCAGGAGTGGGAAGGAACTTGTCCCCAGTGTCATGCAGTGAGCCCAGGCTGCTCCTCACAGGAGGTGGGGGTGGGGCTGGCCCCTGGGCTCAGAAGCTGAGTGACTGGGACTCATTTTTGACCCCCATCTCCAGATCTGGCCCACGGTGGGCAAGCTGGCCAAACGCATGAGCCCCTCAATTCTCAGGTGTCCAGAGAGGGAAACCCAAGGACCCAAGACCACATCAGAGTCCAGGAGCAAAGCCAGGGCTGGCCCCGACCCCTCTGCCTGACTGTGGGCTCCTCCTGTCCTGCCCTGCCCTGGCCGCAGCCCCCTGACCTCACGAGGGACATTCGGTGATTCATCAGAAGTGCCCTGGGTGCCAGTCCTGGTTTTGAGGGCAAAGCAGTGTCCCTTGCCCTCAAGGGCCAAGGCCACGGGCAAGGCATGTGCAGTGGTGATGAGAGCCCCTGAACAAAAGCACAGCGGAGCCTAGGGAAGATGAGGGAGAGCACCACTCTTAGGGAGGGTCTCGGGGAAGTGAGCGGGAGGGGGCCATCTGGAGGCAGAAGGCACAGCAAGTGCAAAGGCCCTGAGGTGGGGATGGGCTGGGGGTCCCGTGTGGCTGGAAAGTAGACAAGAGGGAGGGTGATGTGAGGCCAGGGGCTGGCTCCACACTGAACTCCCGGTAACCTCACGACGGAAATGCTATCATCGACCCCACTTGGCACAGGAAGAAACTGAGTGCTGATGAAGAAACTCCCCAAGACACACAGACTGCAAGTGGGATGGGAGGATCCTCTCCCAGCCGGCTCAGAGGCTGCACTCCAACCACTAGCCCACACTGCCTCACAGCCAGGGCCAGACACAGGACCTCCAAGTCCTCAGAAGGCACAGCTTTGAAAACCCAGCATGGACAGACAGACAGTTCCGGCGAGTTCTAAGCAGACTTCCAGTGTTGGGACAGGTGGCAGGAGCAGGAGCGGGAATGGAAGAGTATTTTGGAAGGTGCCTGGGGCGACCCAGGTAAGGCCAGGATCATGGCCAAGGGCAGCAGCAGAGGAAACAGCAACAAGTGATCAAATGTGGGGAGTCAGAGAGGGAAGTAAAGGGAATTCCAGGGATTGAGCAACTCAAGGGAAAGAGCTGCCACCACCCAAGATGGGGAGAGGGGAACATGGGAAGTTTGAGGTGTCTATTCTGCCTCCAGAGATGATGTCAGGAAGCAGGTAGAGACAACTGGCCAGAAAACCTCAGGGGGCCAGGTGGACCCCATTCTCAGCTCCTGCTGCTGTGCGGCACACACAACCCCCTGAGATCCCCACCTCCTGGTGACCAGTCAGGGTGACAACCAGCTCAGGACAGTGGCCTGAGGCTCAGGGTGACCAGCTCAGGATAACAAGCTCAGGGTAACCAGTTCAGGGCAGTGCCTGGCTCAAGGTTACTGGCTCAGGGTGGCCAGCTCAGGGTGGTGGCCAGCTCAGGGTGGTGCCCAGCTCAGGGTGACCAGATCAGGGTGACCAGCTCAGGGTGGCCGGCTCAGGGTGGTGCCCAGCTCAGGGTGACCAGCTCAGGGCAATGCCAAGCTCAGAGCTTAGGGTGCCCAGCTCAGGGCAGTAACCAGCTCAGAGCATCCTGTCTGAATAGCTGGCTAAGAGAAGGGGAGACAAGGAGGCATGCTTCTGCTTGAACAGAAGGAAATGCAGGGAGCAGACCCAGGCTGTGCAACCTGGGGCAGACAACTTGACCACTCTGAGCCCCGAATCCTCCTCAGTGAAATCAAACCAAGACATGTCCTTCAAGAGTAGTTTCAAGGATGACATGTGATTGTGTAGGCAAGAGGATCCAGCACAAAAATGGTGGCTGCTTTCCTTCCTCAGCCCTAACCCCTGTCTGTCCTTGGGGTTCCTCCTACCTCCTCCCCACCTGGCCCACCCTCCCCAATCCAGCCCACATGTGCCCTTCCTGATGCCAGGCACCTGCTCCCATAGCTCATTCCCGTTACACACTGCACCTGATGTGCTTCCTTTCAGCAACCCCTGACCCCACCCTACAAGCCCCCACCCACCCAATTACCCTGGTGGCCTTTGGTAAAGGGAACAACAGTAAAAGACCCCACAGAAGTTGGCAGAGAGGAGCAGAAAGTGAGGGCTAGTCCCAACCAGGCTACCCTCTCACCCTCTAGCACAGGAGCCCCACAGGGCCTTCCTAGAGGACACCTCAGCCCAGGGGGTGCACTGCGAGCCATCCCCAAGACAGCTTCAGGAGGTTCCACACATCCCTATGGCTACCCTGGGCCCCCACCCACCACAGCCCCACTCAGAGTGTCAGCACTCCCTCCTGCCCCCGCCAGCCCCACCACCTGTCCCCAATGCACACGTGTGGGTGCTATTCTCAGCCCCGGGCTCAGGACGCCGGCCAGCGCAGGGTGGAGTCCAGCACCGCCACCCACGGACCCCAACACCTGCTCCCTGCGCTGGGGGCTGGAACAGCATGCCCCAACAGGCACTCCCTCACGCCACGGCCTCCCCCAACAGCTTTCCATGCGCCCAGCCCCAGCAGAGGTCCCTCTGTCCCTCCAGATGCACTCAGTCTCTGCTCATTTCTGGTAAGTTCAACTTAAACGTGCACCCAGGTTACTGACTCTTTTTCCCAGTTGGAGTCCTGTGCTCCCACATCTGTAAAACTGAGACTATTAAATAGGACCTAAGGGAAACACGGTGTGTATTTTCTGAAAGCACATTATGGTGACTATTCCAGGTCATTTTTGTTCTTGCTGGTATTCATAGAGAAGGGCTGTGGGGTCAGCTTTAAATAGCCATACTCGGACCTGACCACCCAACATAGACATGCTAATGGCCTCCCCCATTGGCCCCAGGTACTCAGGGCCCCCGAGGACATAACAGGGCCCCTTTACTTCACAGATGGGGACCCAGGGCAGGCCCCCACTCCCAGTGCCCCCTACCCAGCCCAAAGTCAATCACGGATGGAAGAAAGCCGGGTGGCAGAGGGAGTATCTGTCCAAGGTAATCAGTTCAAGGGTGCCTGCTGGGGGAAGTCGTCTGGCCTGTAATGCCCACATGATGGAATGACTGTTCCAGGAGACGAGGGGCTTCTCTGGCTTCGCTGCTTGCCCCTGCTGATCCTAAGCCTGTGATTCTCAAATGGGCAGAGCGGGGACTGTTAGGACATGAGGTTATGGGGAATTGAAGGGTTGGGGAGAGGCAGGAAGTCAATACGCAATGAGCAGGGAAGAGTGGGGCAGGGGGCTCCCAGAAGTCCCCTTGGGGTTTGTCCCAGAAAGCCCAGCCCCAGCCCACCTGCTGTCTCTCTGGGCCATATCTGTTCCTGCTGAAGCAGAAGAGCTCAGGGAGGACAGTCACTGCCGAGTGCAAGCGAGAGAGAGGCTCTGCAGGCCTGGGACCCACAGCCCCTGGCTCCATCAGTCTCAGCTGTCCATGCGTCAGGTTCAGGGGAGGATGTGGGGGGGGCCCTCTCCCTCTGACCCATGGCCCCCTCCATCTGATCCCCACCCCTACGGTGGGTGGGAGGTGAAGGCCAGGTGGCTGTGAGAGGCCTTGCAGCTCTAGCTGTCCAGGGGTCATGGGGAGCATTGTCCTTGGAGCTCCCCACTCCCTCTCAGGGACAGACCCCACCCCTCCACTCCATCATCCGGGCTTCCTCGCAAGGCCAGCTAAGACAATGACCACAAGGGAGTGGTGGCAGAGGTAGGGTGGGGGCACCCTGAGGGGGAGAGGCATGAGGCCTTAGGAATCACAGCGAGTACCAGCACGTCCCTACCCGCTCTGCAGCTGGGGCTGTGAAGAGGGGCTGCACCTCTCCTGGGCTCATCCCCAACTGCTGCCACCCCCACCCCAGACTCCTCCAGGCCGCACTTCACCAGGAGACACACAGGTCAACAGTAAGGGCAAGGTGAGCAGCCAGACAGGAAGACTGGCAGAAAGACAAACAGAAAGGCAAGAAAATGCAAAAGTGCAAAGAAGGATAGAAGGAAAGACATAAGAGGGAGAGGGTAGTGGGGAAAAGACCAAGCCATGTGGGAATGCACAACCAAAGAGGACAGCAGACAGCAGGATGGGAGCGAGGCTGCAAAGAGCACCCTGTCTAGTCCCCAGGTCCTCGGCACAGCCCTGGCTTCCCCCTCTGGGCTCTGAACAAAGGTGGGTCCCTAGAAGCCGAAAGGGATCCCTGCTGCCTCCAGGGAAAGGAGCCAGGGTGGGGGGCCGATCAGGACTGAAGTGACAGGGCCAGTTCCCCTGCCTCTGCCCCCTCCCCCTGCCTCTCTGGGCAGCCCCTCGCTTTGCTTTCTCCTCTGAGGCCTCAGAGACATCCCCACCCCCATCTGCACCCCAGTTTGCACCCAGATGCCTCCAACAGGCAGGAGAGCCCACGAGTGTGGGTGCAGACAGTGTGAACGCCCACATGCCCCTGAAGCAACAGCACCGCTGCCACCCCCACCCCAAGGCAGGTTGGAGTCCACAAGCTGCCCCTCATCCTGTCTCCTCATGGGTGAAGTGGAGAGCCTGGTTCTGTCATGTCAATCCTCCCACGCAGAAATGTGGTACCCTCTGGCACATCCCAGAGAGCCAAAGGGCTTTAGAGGGGCAGAACCAGGATTTGAACCAGGGCCTGTGAGATGCTCACGCATCCTTCCCACTGGCCGCCCCAGGGCAAGTGCCTTCTGAAGCATCTCCCTGCCTCGAATGCACTTCCGCCCCGGGCAGGCAGGAGAGGAGCCTCACGTGATGGAGGACACGCTGAAGAAAGAAGGCCGAAACACAGGCCCCAAGTCTCAGACAGACAGGAACAAAGAGCAGGAACAGGAATCTCAGGGGCCCTTTGGGGTGCCCGGGCATCTGGCTGCAGAAGCTCCAGGAGGCAGCACTGCCTGCTCAGGTTTAGTGTGGAGCCAGCTGCAGTTGAGGGGACAGCTCTAGCCTGGTGGCCCAGGGCAGCTATGGTGACCGCGTACTGCACAGCCGCAGGAAGCCAGACAGATGCCGGGTTCCGTCCTCACAGTGGCTTGCCCCTGCACTGACTCAGCACTCCCCAACGGGCTGGGCAGCCTGCACCACCTCTGGGGCAGCTTCTGCGGTCTGCAACAAGCTGGGGTGGCCACAATTGGCCTTGGGGCCAGGCCACCTCCAGCCAGCACGGTCCCCCACCACCACCCTGCCCCTGCCAGGAGGGGTGGGAGAAGGTGGTAAAATGCCAGTTCATCGGGGCCACTACCAGCACACACTGCCTCATTGAGTCCTTGGGGGGGCGGGATGGGGGGGTTGTGGGAGGTGTGCAGGGACACACAGGTAAATTCAAGGAAAAAAACTCTCCTGGCTTAGTTTATATTCAGGAAAACAACCGTATTTGTCCTGGGCTTAGCAAATGCAACCAATTATTTGCAGATTCGGCTCAGGCTCCCTGCCATTCTTACCTTGTTCTTAAATCTCCCCCCACCACCCCTTCCACCCCCAGGAAAACAAAGCCACATGGTCTCTTCTGAGCAGGAGGCAGGAGGTGGGAGGTTTGGCATCTTTGTCTAGCTCTCCCGGCACCCCGAGGCTCCCTGGCAAGTTCAGAGTCAGCTTCCTTCAGTGCTGAGCCCTGACCCTCTTGGGGGTCCCTTGGCTCTTCCCAGCCTCCTTCCACAAAAGGATCTCTGAAGATCCCATGGGGGTGTTTGGGACCACGTGGAAGTCCTCCCCAGCCCTACCAGTCCCCCTCCTCTTCTCCTCTGGTGTCCCAGTCTCCTGGGACAGCCAAGGGCCCCCTCTCCGCCCCGCGCCCTGTTTTTCATCTGCCTGATAAAGGCAGCCCCCACACGCTGACGGTCCTGGGAGAACAGGGCAGAGCTCTCATGTGCACTTCTGCAGTCACTCCCGGGCACCACTCCATACCACCTGGCTCTGCCTAGGGGGAATGGGGGCAGCAGCCCCTGGGAGAGGCCACCTGAGGACAAGTCCCACATCCAAGAGGAAATCTTTGAGCACTGGTAGAGGAAATCCCCAGGTTCCCCTGGGCCTCGGTGGGCTCATCTATCAAACAGGACCATATGTGGGTCCTGATCACCTCAATAGGTCATGGGAAAAGGGAGAGGTGAGTTGGTGGTTCTCAGTAAACAATAAAATGCAACAGGGATGGAGAGGTCATCCTCCCTGAGGAGCCGTACAGCCTTCGCTGGGCCCAGACCCCCAGAGGGAACTTGCCTGCCGCCCTCGTCATGCTTATGCATCCCCTGGCAGGGGTCTTGGGTTCCCAGCTCCCACGAGGGCTCTCCACGGAGGCTCGTGGGCCAGCCAGCGGGACCCGGACCCCTCAAGCCTGTGCCCTCTCGCTACAGCTCAGGTTCCCCCTCAAAGGGATGAATAAATGAATGAATGATGGGAGAACCTCTCCTCTGCCCAGCCCTGCAGGGAGCCTTCTGCACCAGCCCTCCACCCCAATTCAATCAGGCTCTGGCCACTGTGGGCTCTGACTGCCCTCCTTGGGGAGGCAACACCCCTCACTCCAAACTTATCTTTTTAAACCTTAGACAGAAATAAAAAAAGATACGCAGCACAGTCCCAAGGGCCCTGTCCTAAGCAGAGACAGCAGCTCAAAAGGCACAAGCCAGAAGTGTCAATGCCCTCTAGTGGGTTCTCGGGCTGGGAGAAGGGTGAGAAGAGGCTCCTTCCACAGAGGAGGAAACCAGACGTCACAGAGGGCCCAGGGCAGGGGAGTAGGGCTGAGCCACTGCTGCCTCTTTGAGGACCAAAGGCTCTATTGAGGCCAGTCTGCCCCTCTCCATGCCCCTGGGTTCTCCCAACCCTCTTTCCCCCAGTCAACTGCCTCTCACTCCCTGCCAAACTGCCGGTGGTCCCAGATTGGATCGTAGCTCCCAGGCCCCCATCCCCTCCATCCGATCCCCAAGAGAACTATCTGCAGGCTCGGGGTGGAGGACATGTTCCCAGAGTTGATGCCACCTCAGCCCAGAGAACTAGGAAGCCACAGCCGGCTATAAGGACAGGGGTCCTCCAGGGGTCTCTCCTGGGCACACCCCTTTCAGCACTCAGCGGTGGGCACAGGCTGGCCCAAGGCTCAGGCATCTTGGCCATAGCCCTAGGAATAGGCTGAGCTGAGCAAAGGGTCCAAAGAAAGTAGCTGCAGCTGTTGGGAATGGGGGCCAGGGGAGGGGCACGGAGAGGCTGGCAGAAGCCTCTGTCACCCCACCGTCCTTCCGGCCTACAGCCACCGTAAAGCTCCTCAAGCCACGGTCTCCACACAATGGGGGACTGTCACCACACCCTGTCCACGTGCCACCCTCACTCCTGGGATCCATGGCTGGAGCCAGGCTTCCCCCAGGCTGCCACAGGCTATAGAAAAATGGCCCCCACTCCCCATTCCAGGCAGGCTGTAGAAAAATGGCTCAAACTCTCAGAGGAGAGGCTGTGTGCCCCTGTCTGGGGAAGCATCGGATATGCTCAGAGCCCCTCCTGGAGCCTGGGGCAGAGAGCACTGGCCTCCAGCGAGCTCTGCTTTAACAGGGGTGGGCTCCAGGAAGAGCGCCCTGCCCCAGAGCCCTGTGCCTTCCTGGGCATGGTTGGGTTCTCCCATGGCCTCGTCCCTCCCTCTGGGGTCTGTGGATTCACTTCCTCATGCCTGGCCTCAGCCATTTAGGCGCTAGGTCTTCTGCCCTGCCCAGGAGGCAGAAGGGCAGTTCAGGCAATACCTGGGGAAAAAGCTGACTGGCCCAGGGCACAAAGGGACCTGGGAGCAGAGGCAGTCTCTTCAGAGGCTGTGGGCTACACACCAGCCTGCCCACTCCCCACCCACATCACTGCTCCGTCCCCCACAAGCCTCTGCAAATGCTTTCCCACTGCCAGAAACCTACCCACAATTGCCTCCTCCACTCTTCAAACTCACAGCACAGCTGTGACCTCCTCCAGGGAGTCCTCCCTGACTGCCCAGGCCACCTGCATAAGGGTTTCCTCAGTCTGTAATGGGCACTGAAGACCCTGGAGGGCAGGGACAGGTTGTCTTCATCTCAGTCCACTCGGCCCCTCAGTATCCTGGCCCACGGTGGACATACCATAAATGAATATATAATAAGCACCAGGAAATAAAAAGCCATCAGGGCCTCTCCCTCTCAGAAGCCCCCTTCTCTCTGGGTCACCTAAAGAATGAAAACAAAGAGTGCATTTTGGGAACTGGCAGGATGCTCCCTCTGGACACAGGGGCTGGAGGGTGGGAGGTTTTCGAGGATAAGGGTGTCTGCGGTGGTCCAGGAGGCCTGGAGGGCAGCCGTCGGGCCCCTGGCAGTGATAATCCCCGCCCCACCCCCGCCTGTGGCAGCTGCTGCCTGTCAGCCGCTACCCATCAGCCGCCCACTCACTGCCGCCCTGTGGGTCCTGGGCCCGCAACGATGCTGCGGCCCACGCAGACTGCAGAGGTGAGATGTCTGCAGCACGGCTGCCCTTCCCCGGGCTGGAGGCGGGCGGGGGCTGGGCCTGTCACCCCTTGCTCAGGTACAGCAGGGGGAGCACAATGCCCGTGCCCAGGGGCATCACGGGACAGGGGCGGCCCCTGTCCCACCTCATGCTGTGACCCCAATCCCACCCCATCTGCTGTCAAGCTCAGGATCTAGGTCAGAGGCAGCCATGGGGCCATGTGGAAGGACAAAGGCAGACATTTCCCTGCCCCAGGCCCTGGCTCATCCCACTGACCTCCTGGCGAGCACTCCCCAATACCTCTGTCACCTGAAAGGGTTCTAGGTGGAAAGGGGTGCTTATGAAGCCCCCACTGCAGAGGAGGAGGCGAGGCCAAGATGCATCCCCGTGCGCCCACCCCCGTTTCTGAGCACCAGGCAGCAGCCACTGGCTTGGGGTGGGCTTCACACAGCCCTCAGCCTCTACCCACTGCCGTCATCGTTGTACTGTGGGAGGAAGTGCGGCACTTCAGGGCTGCTGATGGCAGCCATGGGATTTGCACCCCCGGTTGAGCTCCACTGACACCCACGGTGAGCCTCCCGGGCCTCTGCCAGCCACCAGCACTACCTCCCCACAAGACCCTCAGTCTCTCCAGCAGGAGAAAGACCTCCAAGGAGCAGACACTCTACAGGGCTTCCCCTGGGCCACCATGGGCCTGCCTCAAGCTCCTGGGCTCAGGAGCAGCTTCCCACCCTATAAGGCCACCAGCCACCAGCCACAGGGTGGGCCACAAGATCCCAGAGCACTGGCTCCCAGCCTCTTTGATTCCACACTAGAAAGTTTTCCCAATTGGGGGTGAGGTGGTGAGGGTGGGGGCAGGAGTGCATGCAGCACAGACTATCACCCTCCCCCAGACCATTAAAAACCAGCTAGCATTTGGCCATCATTTCATATAAGAAACAACTTAGCAGCTATAAAAACACAAGAAGACAGAAAATTATCCCAGAATAAAGGCCGTTCCTTTATATTGAATAAATTGGAGATTCCTTTTTTTATTTGAAAACACACAGACTGCAGCATGGTGCTTTTCATCCTTATTGAAAGGCACAAGCTCCCCTGGCTCACCTCTGAAAATCACAGGCTTAGCCCTCACCCTAGAGCAGGGCACAGCACACAGCCCAGGGGACCAGGCATAGATGTGCATATCATTTGCATTTCTCTAAGGCCTTCCTCCTACTTATGGGCCATAGTAGAGGTGAAACCTAGACAGTGACCCACAATAGACCACATTATGACATCAGGTCTGTGTGACTGCAGGCATGTCGTTTTGCTGCTCTGTGTCTCGGTTTCCCCATTTGCTGAGTAGGAATGCAGCAAGGAATGCACAGGGTTGCAGCAAGGATGAGAATTTGTGCATATGCCCAGCCCCTGGGGGGGTAGGCAATAAGCCATGGTTATCACTGTTAATATTTGACAAAGGCTTCCCTTGGACAGTGTGCTGGTTTGAAAGGATGTATGGACCCTAGAAAAGCCATGTTTTAATCGAAATCCCATTTTGTAAAGACAGAATAATCTCTGTTCAATACTGTATGTTTGAATCTATAATTAGATCATCTCCCTGGGGATATAACCTAATCAAGAGTGGTTGTTAAGCTGGACTAGGTGACAACATGTCTCCCATTGGGTGGGTCTTGATTGGTTTGCTGGAGTCCTTTAAAAGAGGAAACATTTTGGAAAATGGAAGATTCTGAGAGAGCAGAGAATGACATAGCCATGAGAAGCAGAGAGTCTACCAGCCAGGGACCTTTGAAAATGAAGAAGGAAAATGCCTCCCAGGGAGCTTCATGAAACAGGAAGCCAGGAGAGAAAGCTAGCAGATGATGCCCTGTTCGCCATGTGCCTTTCCAGATGAGAGAGAAACTCTGATTGTGTTCACCATGTGCCCTCTCATTTGAGAGAGAAACCCTGAACTTCATCGGTCTACTTGAACCAAGGTATATTTCCATGGATGCCTTTGATCGGACATTTCTATAGAGTTGTTTGAATTGGGACATTTTCTCAGCCTTAGAACTGTAAACTAGCAACTTAATAAATTCCCCTTTTTAAAAGTCATTCCGTTTCTGGAATATTGCATTCCGGCAGCTAGCAGACTAGAACAGACAGGAAAGCTTGTCTTTCTCTTCTCACTATCCCAGCCCTGACCCCTGGGTCTGCCCAGTCCAGCACGCTGTGGCCTCTTGGGGGGTGGCAGCCTCTCTGGGGAGGCCTCAGGAACCCAGATACCACTTCTACAAGGCGGTGCCTCTCACGGCATAAGAACAGAACAAGCAAATCCTACCAGTGAGAGTAGGACCTCAAGCCTCAGAAGCATTACCCTATGTTTCAGGTGAGGAAACTGAGAGTCTGAGAGGTCCAAGGGCATACAGCTGCTAACAAGGAGTGGGGAGGGATTCCAAACCAGCTCTCTGAAGCCAGAGAGGTATCCAGCACACAGAGTTGCAGCTTGGAATGAAAATCTCACAGGTTGTCCTCCCTGGTCTGGGCCAGCTTGGGTACCTCCCCCATCCTCTTTCAACACTAAGTCCTGGGGCCAGAAGGAGAATAGCGAATCGTGTGAGCCCCTGCTCACCTGACCCTGCCCGAAACCCTGTGGCAGCTGCCCATCCACCTGGGACCAGCCTCAGCTACTGCCCTGCCGAGTTATTTTAGGGTTGGTGTTCTTTTCTTTGCACTTTTAATTCCAAAAGGGGATGTGCCAAAGAAGCAGCTTTAGACAAACACTGCATAGCAAGGTGGCATCCACCAGGAAGGTTTCATCCTCAAGCGGCCCTCGCGGGAGGCCCGGAGCCTCAGAACAGCCTTTCCCCATCCAGGGTCTCTGCTGTGCCAGTGCCCGTGCGCACATCGTCAGTACTGGCCAGCACCCACGTGCACATCGTCAGCACTGGCCAGCACCCAGGTGCACATCGTCAGCGTCAGCATACAGGAGAGGCTTAGTTAATGACGACCCAACCCACCAACCAAACAGTTTCCACTGGGGCAAAGCGAGACCACCTCTTGCCCCCTGGTCTTCTATGACCTGGCACCAGAGCTGTCCCTTTGCTCTCTGCCTCCCCAGCTAGAACGTCAGCTCCATGAGGCAGGGGCCTGCCATTCTTTACCCGTTCCCTCACCCAGTGGCCAGCATGTAAGGCACACTGGGTCCATGCTGCTTGAATCAATGAAAGAACAGACAACACCACTACCACCCGACTGTCGGCCCAGGGAGTGGAAACACTTACCCCAGGCCATTGAGGTGGAATGTAGAGGGGTCAAGATGCACCCCAGAAGTATCTGATTCCAGGGTCCAAGCACAAACCCCAAACCCACTCCCGCCACAGGCTGCCCATCCCACACCCCAGGGCTATGACAATATCCTAAACCCTTTTAAGGGCTCAGCTGCGATTAGCTGCTTACAGAGGCCTGCACTGGGCACTCCCCAGAGCAGGTCAGGAAAAGGGTTCCTCAGGGAGGGAGGGCTCCCATGGGGGTTCATTGCATTGTTCTGCTCCGAAGAGCTGATTTTTACTGAGCACTTACTAAGTGCCACCACTTATTGGGGCTTTAATTTTCACAGCAAACATGCAAAGTGGAACCTCCACCCCACATTTTAGACACAAAGGACCTGGCCCCAGAAAAATCTCATAACTTGGCTAGGGCCTGCCACTGGCCAAGGATACAAGCTGTCCAACTGCCTGCCAAGCCCGTGTTCTCTCTGCTGACCCTCCTGATAGGGAGGGACACGTGTTACCTTCTCTTGTGTGGTAGGACCCAGGGATTCTAGAATCACTCAGAAAAAAGAACCAGCTGAGACCAGGCTTAGGTGAAGGCAAGGGGGAGGGACAGGAGCATTCTCCTTGCTTTGTCCACATCACTAAGCTGGTGAGGGATGATTGGGGCTGGGGTCTCAGGCTCTGCCACCTGGTCCAGGGGCAATGGCATGGTCAGATGCCCAGAGAGCAAAGGGGAGAAAATGACCAAGGCAGAGGGAACAACCCCAGCCTCAGCTGCTCTGAGCATCCATGAAAGCCAGATTTCCCTGTCATCTATGGCCTTCCAAACCTGGCCCAACTCTACCTCCTTGACCCACCTCACCACTCCCCCACCCACCCATCTTCATCTAAACTGGTGTCTTCGCTATCCTCACTGCCACCTCCATGCCTGGGTCATCCTTGACATGCCTCCTTCTCCAAGGTCCATGCAGTCCCAAGGGTTTATCCCACTCTGGCTTCTGAGCATAAGGGCCTCTTCCTGGCTTCAGCCCTGCTACAAGCCAGCAAGCTCTATGGAACAGGGACCCACCTGTACCTGGTCCCCCAGCCCTGCCAGGGCCCACTGGGGCTCAGGGAAGCTGAAGGATTCCAACCTCTCCACATCCTTCAGTCAAATGTCCATGGATCACCCTGAAACACCACACCCAGAGGTGATGCTCCAACTGGGGAACCTTCCATCCATCTACATAAATAACACAGGTTCAGGAGAATCTGGTCTGAGGCTGGAGAGAAGAGCAAGAAAGGCCTGTGCCTGCTCTGATGACACAGAGATAGAGACAGCCACAGAGCCGGAGATGCAGAGAGACCGAGGAAAAGACCACATGGGGGTAGACAAGAGAGAGAAGCAGGGAAAGGACGCAGAACCTCAGAGACAGAGAGATGGACAGTAGAGGGAGGGGACAGGTAGAGGGGAACAGCTTTGACTCTGGCCTGGGAGAGGTGGGTGGACAAGTATCAGCAGGTAGGGTCTTCTTAGCCAAGGGAAGCGGAAGGCTCTGGGGCTAGGGTGGGAGCAGCCTAGGGGCAGATGAGGGTGGAGTCTGGGTGTGGGCTAGGTGAAGACACAGGGCTGCAAGCCCCAACCCCATCTCCCACTAAGGGGCCAGCATGCCTGCTCCTAGGTATAGCTGCTCCTCTCAAGGTCGCGTTTGAGGATGAGAACTGGTTCATGGGGGACCCAGCTCCTACTGGGCCATCTCAGTTTCTTCAGCTAGCATGGCTCTCGCGTGAGACCTTGACACCCAGATGAGAATGGAGGACTCAGGATTATGTGCCAGGGCTCTATAAATATGTCCTACTGCGCCTTCCTGACAGCAGGCCCCTAGCGCGCCAGGCCAGGCCCGGAGTTGTTCGCTGACCACCCATCCTGGGCCCACATGCTGCTCAGCAGGCCCAGGTCTACTGAGCAAGGGCCTCTCTTGTGCTCAGGGTCTCCCAGCTCTGCCAGGAGGACTTCTGGGCAGTGAACCTTCTGGGGTGAGTAGGCCAGATTCCCCTCCCACCCCCTCCCAGCTGTCCCTGCTCCCCTGTCACCCCTTCCCCCCAAGGGTCTCAGCTTGCCAACCTCTAATCCCTTGTCATCTGACCCAGGCTCCACCCTAAGTGTGCTCTGCCCAGCCATGCTTCAAGGTCCAAAAATGGACACAGTCATTTATAGAGGGTCCGACAAGTCAGACACAAGGGGAAGGTGACATCACAGCACCCATGGGCAGGAACCACAGGCAGGCACTATGCAGCTTGGTATTTTGGGAGTGGTGGGGATGCCTCCCCATGTATTCTCAGACCCTCTTCACATCAGACCCCCCAGAGCTCTGGGACTTTCTGAATATAAGTCCACAGAGGCCAGACCATGCTCAGCCTACTCATGCCTGCACACTAAGGCTCCTTGCAGGACAACACATGTAGCACAAGTACAAGAAATACTCCTTGAACAAGGGGATGCAGAAGCTCACAGCACAAGCCAGCCCAGCCACAGTCCTGCCTCCAGGCTCCCAAGCCAAGCCCCCAAGTGCTCTTGCTTGTTCAAAAACCTTCACCAAGCACCAACTGGGGGCAGGCCAATAGCGAGAAACAACACAGAGAATAGGGAGAACATACCTAAGCTAGGGGCACAGAAGAGGGCAGTTCGGAGACCCCCAAGGCCCACAGTACCAGAAAGCAGCATCTGAACTACACTGCTACCCTGTGTCTCAGTGGACATTTGTGCAGTGAGGGGAAGGAGAGAAAACAAGAGATAGGGCTCTTTCTGTGCAAACCCTCTCAGGGCCAAAACCTCCTGCTTGTCCCCAGTCAGGAAAGGCCCCTCTGGCATCAGGGAACTGGAATGGCCATACTCCTGATTCATCTGGTGCAGTGTCAGGGAAGGTTGTCAGACGCAGGAGATTCTGGTCCTACTGAAACGAGGAGTGCCACATGATACTGAGGAGCAATTAGTGGTATGAGGGTTCTGATACGGACCCTGAGCCATAGAAGGTACAGTGGAGAGGCCAGGGTGGGCTGAAACATTGACCTTCCTGGGAGACAATCCTGCAGCCAAGCCAAGAAGGAAGGCAGCATTAGGGAGTCGCCTTCAGCCACTCTGGCTCACGAGGGGTTGGCGGGGGTCTCCTGAGCAGCACTGTGGTGCTCTGCAAATGCCAGTCCCCGGAAGTCAGACCCGGGCAGGGCCCAGCCCTTGGTCAAGGCCAGTATACAAGGCTCACCAGCTGTCAGCCAACTGCCCCCGGCCATGGAGCAGAGGTTGAAGGTCCCTAGAGGGTGGCTCAGTGGGGTCAGTGATGACATATGGCAACTTACAAGGAGGGGACACAGTCAATGCCTGCCACAATGTCAAACACACTGTGATAGGGTAAAGGAGACGCAACAAGAGCACTGGGGAGCTAGGGAGGTTTAGGCATTCAGTGGTGGGGGCAGGGAACCTTTTCCCATAACTCTGGGCTTCCCATTTGGCCCCTCTGGAGTGAGAAGGTTCGGGCTCAGGGGCTTCCACTCCAGGTACCTACAGGGATTATCCAGTAACAAGAGTGGGAGAGGCAAGGCACAGGCACCTTCCACGGTCCCCTGAGCATTTCCCAAGTCTCCCATCCAGCCTGCTATCAGTGGATCTTTAATTCCACCCCGTTGGGGTAGGAGCTGGGGCTAGCCACATAAATCTGGAACCTGGCTGAAGGGGATACCCTCCTCGCACCACCACCCACATCCTAGCTGGGATGAGCAGTAGGGCTCAGAGGGAGGTGCAGGGGAAGCTCTAGTGCTGCACACATACACAGCTCCCCCCCCCCCCCCATCACGTGGTTGCATCCTTAGGGAGCCCGCAGGCCCCAGCTGCAAAACTCATTGTTTATAAACAGTCAAAAAGCCGGGCAAGGGTCGGGCGGCCTGTCCCCGGGTCTGCACTGGGCCGTGCCACCAGGCAGAGGAGCAGGCCCGCTGCGGGGCACCACTAGGCCACCCAGGCCAGAGAGCAGATTCTGCAATCTCAGATTTCAGATCGGAGTCGGCAGGGGAAGTGGCGTCAGCAAGTGGCGTAATCCAATTCAATCAGCCTGAGGTGGCCAGGGTTGGAAAGAGAATCCCGGCGCGGACCCCCACGCCCCTCCCATCGCTACATTTCCTGCACAGTCAGGGTGCCGGGGGAAGCCCGGCTCCATCCCTCGACCGCCGGGAGTCGCCCTCGGCGCCCAGAGCTCTTTCAAGAGCGCTGTGGGGTTGGGTTGAATACCCGCGGGCGGCGATTCAGAGAAGGGCCTGCAAATGCTCTCCGCGCCCCTCGCCAGTCCTCGACCCTCCTACTGGGCGGAGGGCTCCCAAGCCAGAGGCGCTGCCCTGTGCCGGGTCGCCGGAAACCCGGAGCGCCTGCTCAAGCACCGGCACCTCCCCAAGGGGCGCTCTGCTCCCGTGGGGTCCGGTCGGAGCGTCCAAGCCACTGGCACCTCTCAGGAAAGGAAACCCGAACCGGCCTTCGGTCGCTGGGGAGAAAAGGCGGAGAAGGCGGGGGCCAGAGGGGACTTGCGGGCACGCCCAGGGGCCGGGAGAGCGCCCTGGCGAGCCACCTCGGGATTCCGGGATCCAGTGGCTCCGGGAGTGGGGGTCGCAATACTCCCTCCTTTCCCCAAAGCCCGGCTCCTGCGCTTTGGCCTGGACGGATGGGAATGGTCCTCCAGCCTCCCAGCCTCCCCGCCGTCGGCCTCGAGGGGAGGTGAGCCTGGCCTCGCTCCCCCGCCTAGAGCCAGAGCGTGGGCCACCCTTCACCGCGACCCGCCGCGAAGGTACCTAGAGGCCGGGGAAGGGGGTTGGGGCGAGGGGCAGGGTGTGGGGGGCGACAGCTGCACCCTCTCCTACCCCCGCCGGGAGTGGTGACACTGGACGAGGTCCAAGGAAGGCGCCTAGCGCACAGGGGGCGCCGCATGGAGACCCCAAAGGCCCATGGCAGCTTTCGGGGATGACAGCTCTCCTAGCCTGAGCAAGCAGCGGAGCCGGGGGCGGGGGAGGGGACAGGTGGCCAGGATCGCTCGGACTCGCTCACCTTCTCCTGCGCGCGGGTGAGCTTCTTCTGCACATTACTAGCAATCTTCCCTGCTGTCACCCCTTTGCTGCCCAGCTCAGCCATCGCGGCTCGGGCCTCGCGGGTGGCGGCGACGATCTGGCGCAGAGGCCGTGCGCGCCGGCTCCCAGCCCCAGCCGGGACTGCGCGTTCTGCCGGAGCTCCCGCTCCACGCCGCGCGCTGCACGGTGGCTCCGACTGACAGAGGCGGAGAGTGCGCTTGGCCAGCGGCGAGCGAGCGAGCGAGCTACGCGGGGACCAAGGGAGGGACGGACGGTGGGAGGGGCCGGGCCTCGGGCTATGGTCAGCGCCCCTCGCCCGCCCCCTCCGGGCAAGACCCTGCCTTTTAAAGGGGCCACCCCTGGCGCGGGAACCTCCGGGAAGGCGAGGACCGAGCGGAGCCCTCGGACTCACAGGCTGCAGCGAGCGGGACTCCCCGGAGGCCCTGGTGACACCGCCACGGGGCGGGGACTAATACAACAGTCCCGGGTCTAACGCGCTGCCGCAGGCCTGGCACTTTCGTCCTACTCCCCAGCAGTTACCTCACGCAGCTCAGCGCAAAAGACCTGATGAGGAGGGGGCGGGGAGAAGGGCGGTAGAGAGGAAGGGAAGGGTGCGCTTTCAAAGCTCACAGCTCCAGCGCTGGGATCAGTGCTCGTCCCTGGACTCGGGAACCCCCGACTGCGAGCGCGCGGCTGGAATCTTCTCTCCCTCCACCCGGGATCTCCCTCCCTCCACTCCTGGCCGGGTGTTCTAGGCTCCTCCTCCTCCTGGCCCTTGAGTCTACCCGGCTCCACCTGGGTGCTCTGGGCGCCTCCGAGCTCTGTCGCCGGCGCCTAGTCCCCTGACTAGGCGGGCGCGCAACTCCGGATTTGCTAATAATAATTATAAAAATAACAATATCCAACATTACCGAACAAGGCGTTAGCTCCTTGTGATCAACAGCTTACAGATGAGGCCCAGATATCTGCCTCCACCTCCCAAGCCTGTAACCACTGAATGCTAGACTGCTTCCTGGTGTGTGCAAGAAAGAAAATGAAAATGACCAGTGGTCATTATTCATACACAATATAAGGTTATTGCTAACCGGCTTTGCCAACCAATGCAAGTATTCTAAAAGTAAACGAGTGTGAAGGATGCCTTGGCACTTTGCTGCCCTGGAGGTCAGGGGCATGGCAGACCCATGCCCGTGCTGCATTCTGGACACCACCCCTAGCCTCAAGAAAGGTAGGCTGAGTTGAACCAAGGGTAGTTGTAGGTGGGGTGTGGGATGGGGGGAGGAGAACAGAGCTCTCCCAGAGGAAAGGATTCCAGGGAGGCTTCCTGGAGGAGGCCTTAAACACCAAAATGCCAAATCAGGAAGGGTTCCCCACCCCCCAATCACACAATCTCATTGTAAAAGCTATATCATTATACGAGTGTCTTCAAGAATCAAGGCTACTGGAACAAGGTTAATGTGATGCTCCGATAAATCCCAGAATGTTTTGGACAGTGAATAAAGAAGTATTTACAAAGTCCCGTTGGGGGAATGGGGAGAAAGAAAGAAAGAGTCAACTTCCCCATTTGGAGAATTTCTCAATTGAGAACCCCTCAATTTTGGGGTTCACCCCTGTGAAACATTCCTGCAAAGGATAGGCTAAGCCCACTTAAGATTGGCCTAAGAGTCACCCCCAAAGAACATCTTTTGTTGCTCAGACATGGCCTCTCTCCCTAAGCCAACTAGGCAGGTGAACTCATTGCCCTCCCTCCCTATGTGGGACATGATACCCAGGGGTGGAAATTTCCCTGGCAACATGGGACAGAAATCCCAGGATAAGTCGGGACCTGGCATCAAGGGATTGAGAACCATCTCGACCAAAAAGGGAAGAGAGGAATAAGACAAAATAAAGTGTCAATGGTTGAAAGATTTCAAACAGAACCAAAAGGTTGTCCTGGAGGTTATTCTTATGCATTATACGATATCCCCTTTTTAGTTTATGGTGCATCAGAGTGGCTAGAGGGAGATACCTGAAACTGTAGAGCTGTGTTCCAGTAGTCTTATTTCTTGAAGATGATTGTATAATGACATAGCTTTTACAATGTGACTGAGTGATTGTGAAAACCATGTGTCTGATGCTTTTATCTAAGGTATGGACAGATGAGTTAATAAAAAATAAACAAATAATAGGAGGAACAAAGGTTAAAATAAATTGAGTAGATTGAAATATTAGTGGTCAATGAGAGGGAGAGATAAGGGGTATGATACGTATATGAGTTTTTTCTTTTTTCTTTCTTTTTCTGGAGTGATGCAAATGTTCAAAAAAATTATGGTGATGAATACACAACTATGTGATGACATTGATTGTACACTATGTATGGAATGATTGCTAAGAATGTTTGTATGCTAAGTTTTATCAATAAAAATATTAATAAAAAAAAAAAAGAATCAAGGCTACTGGAACACAGCTTAACAGTTTCAGGTTCTTCCCTCTAGCCACTCCAATACACCATGAACTAAAAAGGGATATCTATATAATGTGTAAGAATAACCTCCAGGGTACCCTCTCAACTCTGAAATCTCTCAGCCACTGAAACTTCATTTTGTCTCACTTCTCTCTTCCCCCTACAGGAAGGTTCAAACACCAAGCCCCTCATACTAATAGGGAAACTGATGCCCCTGGGGAAAAAAGGTTCCTCTTGGGTTCTTGCAGACAGGTCTCTTTTCCCTGGGCCTGGAACTCCCTCCCAAGCTCCTAACCACACCTGCTGGTTCTCCAGGTCATCACTCAGTGCCTCAGGGGCCCTGATCCTGTCGCTCCAGGTCTGTCCTCCCTATTCTGCAGGAAGTCAGAACGAGGCTCAGCAGGTCCGTCCCTGCTGAAGATCACACAGATAGCGAAGGGTAAGCTGAGAACCAGACCCAGGCCTCCCTGCTCCAGGTAATTCCCTCCCAGGAAAGCAGTACTGCAAGAACAGAAGGCATTTGTAATAGTCATCATTATAAGCTCATGTCTGATTCTAGAGTTATAAAAACAAAACCTACACTGCAGCAGTTTGAGTCCCTAAAACAACTTTTTCTCCTAAAATCTCAACATGCACTCCTGGTGTCGTTCCTCCTTTAAGTTGGTCATTTTTCTTAGCATTCTCTAGAAGCATTCTCACTGAGGGAAGGAGGAAATGGGCACAAGTCAATTGTGTTGCCCTCTGCCTCCAGGGAACAGTGGGAAATTCTGCTTCTCTGGACTCTGGTGTTTGAAAATACCGCTTGACAAAAAAAAAAAATGGAAGCAACTTGAATGTGGCTCAGCGGAAGATGGTCAGCTATATGATAGTCCAGGGACCGGAGGAATCCTGAGGGAGTATTTGAAACAACCATGGCAGAGATTGTACAGCAAGTTGAAAATGGTGCTTATGGTATCAGTATGAGTGGAAAGGAAAAGAAAGGAAACTGTGCATGCACCATACTTACAACCACACAAAAATAAAAATCAATGCTCGTAATCAAACACTGGAAGGAACAAGACATAAAGAAAATAGACGTGTTAAAGTCAAATGATTGTGGGGGATTTTTTTTCCTCCTTAATTTCCTAAATACACTGTAATATGCTATGCTGGACTTCCTAATAAAAAAGAAAAACACAGCTATTTTTAAAGTAAGCAGATCTTGATCCTATTTCTAGATAGAAAAGACTTTCCTAAGCACAAAAGCAGTGGAGGATATATTGAAATTAAAAATGCTAGTTATGGAGGTGGAGGTGCAAGAGTAGTTCAGTGGTAGAATTCTTGCTTGCTATGCGGGAGACTGGGTTTCGATTCTCGGCCCATGCACTTCCCAAAACAACAAAACAAGCGAAAAAAACAAAAATTCAACAAATGGTGTTGCAATAACAGGATACTCACACAGAAAAATAATGAAATGTGACACCCCACCATACAACATACAAAAAAAAGCTAGTTATGGGCTACATAAAAATTAAAATTTTTATTTTCATTAATTGAAAATAAAAATACCACAAATGCAGGAGAGAAGTTCGGAGGAAAATGCTCCAAAAATGTTAATACAAGTTAAATACAGGCAGGAAGAATGTGCGCAATCTTTATTTTTCTTCTTTAAGATTTTCTATGGTATCTGATTTTTTAAACCAGGATAATCCTTTTTTTTTTTAAAGAAAATACACCTGTTTCCATTTTGAAAAGAAATTTGTCATTAAAAAATTAGTGTAAGAAACTGGGGAAAATTTCTTTGGAAATAAAACAAAATTCTTTACAAACTCATAAGAAAAACATTGAGTCAAATGCATAAATGGATGAGTCACAAAATTAGAGGCTTAAATGATCAATAAATAGGTTTAAAAGTTCAGTCTTAACAGAAATAAATGTTCATTAAATTACTGAATTACCACTCATCAAATCAGCAAATCATTTTTTTTTTAATTATGCTACTCAACAAAACCAGAGAGACAAGTACTCTCAAATACTGCCCCTGAGGATGTAAATATATATGAAGTTTCTGGCAAGCAATCTTGCGATATGTATTTAGAATCAGCAAATATTCATATTCTTCAACTCTATAATCCTAAATCTAGGAAATAATTCAAAACCTTAACAAAGTTTTATCCACCTTGCAAGAGTGAGGTGTACTAGCTGTGCCTGCCAACTGGCCACATTTAATCCATAAGGTCTTGGGAAAATGATGTTTTCAACCATGAGGTGCACAGAAAAGAAAGGGAGAGAAAAGAACATGGCCCCCATGTTTTCCTTCTAATATTCTAAACAATTCTTCACATTGTTTATAATATGCAAAACAGAAAGCACCTAAAAATTATCACCTGGCTGATTAACTCCTATGTAGCCATACATAAAATGTTTACCAAAATAATAAAGTTCATGAAGGGTTTTGTGTTGGGGAAATGCCTGTGACATGATGTTAATACAATAATGCAGGATATTAAATTGTGTTCTTACTATTTAAAGTATGGGCGAAATCCAAAATGTGTTGATATTGTAGGGTGCAACAATTTGAGTATTTTTCCCCATACTTCTTCCTTTAGTTTTCAAATTACATGTGTGCACTATTTTGGTAATCAGAAAGAAATGTTATTAAAAGCACAAATTGATTCATACCTAGGGCATGAAACCTCTGTAGGTGTTGTTAAGAATCAACAGGAGCGATGTCGATTGGGATTTAGCAAACTAAATTGCTAGTGCAAGGCAATTAGCACTATCTAACTGAAGCTTCGAGTAGCCTTCAGAATAACCTCTTGACCCCATTTGATCTCTCCTGGACACTGATGCCTTATTTTATTGCACTAGGTTTGCCTTCCTCAAACCTGTAATTTCCGGAGGGTTTCCAGATCAGAGAAATCCTGAAATGCAGAGGAACAGACTCTCTAAGATTATCAGTAATCACATACCCCAACCTTTAGTGTTGACACCCCTTCTCAACATGAAAAGGTCAGAACAGGCATTGCCCAAAGACCCCTACAAATTGGCTTTTTTTTCTTTCTTTGCATTGTATATATGTTATACTATACAATTTTTTAAAAAGTTAAAAATAAAAAATGTACAACAAAACAAAAAAATGTTAAAAATAAATAAAATTTAAAAATAAAAAAGCTCTAATTGAAATGGGGAAACTGTTCCCTGGGACAACAGTTTGGGAAACCACAATGAGGAAGAGTAGAAAGGGACAATACAGAGAACGGAAGAGTGAGGTGTACTAGCTGTGCCCACTGACTGGCCCCATTTAAACCATAAGGTCTTGGAAAAATGATGTTTTCAACCACAAGGTGCACAGAAAAGAAAAGGGAGATTAAAGAACATGGCCCCCATGTTTTCCTTCTATCACTCAAAAATTGAGTAAGAGGCCCTGAACTGCTGCCACCACCTCCTCACCACCATCATCATAAGATTTTGCTTTTACTCTTCGGTTATCAGAGTATACTTGTGTTCAAGAAAAGTAGGAGTTTTGCCATGCCTTCATAGCTAGAGAAAGTGAGACTAGGAGAAGGTGGGTTTATCCAAATGCACACAGCTGGTGGATCCTGCGCTGGGATCAGTTAGTGCGAGCACTCATGGGCTCTGAAACAGACCAGCATCATATCTTCTTCTTGTGAGAGCAGGCTTCCCCTGTTATGCGGACAGGCATGGGCTGTCTCTTTCAGCATCCAGAAGAATCCACAGGCAGAACCAGCAGGGGACTTCACTTTTCAGAAACATTATTCCAGGGCAGACTGTGTGTGACACAGTATCTAAGAAGGACTCTGACTCAATTATTCTCACACCCTTTTGTAGATAATGCCACCACTTGCATTCCATGATACAGTAGGAAGGACAGACAGACCTGGGGTCAGAAATCAGCCCCTCTACTTACTCCTTTTCCATCTGTATTTTTTTAAGCTATTCAAGCCCATCTGTAATATGGGGGTAAATTACACCCTATGGATTATTGTGAAGAAGCCCCTGGCATATTAGAAGTAACTGTAAATGGTGGCTGTCTCTAGTGTATAGCAGACACCATAAATTTGTTCTACCTGGCTGGTTATTTTGGCTTCTTGGTGTGGTTTGGCGAGGCCCTCATGTGGGATGCCTTGTCTCGTGCCACATGTTGTGCACTTATCCTGGGTCACAGCAGTCAGCTCAGGGACAAGCCCATGTCTCAAGCAGAGCCAGCAAGAGCCTTCCCTGGACTGATTCATGCTTGTAAGAAGCAGAATTTCCCCCTTCTGTTTGGGCTGCTAAGCCAGTAGGGTGTCAGACCATAGTCGCCAGAGGCCAGCTTGCCTACCACTTGGAAAGATCCTGCCTAGAAGATGAGGTAAACAAGAGTGAAGAGAGTAAGTGAAGAGGACAGAGACAGAGAGAATTAACAATACTGTTTGAGAACTTGGTTCCAGCCATGCCTGAATCCAGCCTCCTACACACACACACACACACACACACAGCCGGCTATTTGACCCAGTGCATTCTCTTCTTGATGAAGTCAATTTGAGGTCAGTTGCAACAACAACAAAAAAGGATGATTAATACACTATTATCATAATGGCTTTGTGGGAGTCAATTCAAATGGATCCCTTATGCTATAGGGATCATTAAGTTAGAGCTTCTATGAGAACTTTTACCTATCACTTGGATTAAGATAGATTGCCCAAACCTGGACAGTTGTGAGAGTGAAAGGGGGAAAAATAATTACACCTGGATAGTAGGCATAAGCCAGGAGCAGATAAAGTTAAGGGGTAGGAGATAAAATTGGGAAAGGGGCTAAAAACAAACTGAATACAGTTCACCACTGGTGCTCAAGCTAGGGCTGAACACATGTCTAGGCACCTGTTCTCTGGCCTATCCAGGTTTCCCCTTGCTGCTTTTTACAGAGAAAGGAGGATGACCTCCAAGAAGGTCTTCTGAATAGCACTCTCTCTTCATCTCCTGACCTCCAAAACGTACTGACCCAGATGTTCAGCTCTAGCTTGATCCAATTTAACCAGGCCTTACAGGAGGGGCCTATGGAATAGGCCACCTCCAACTTCAACCAGCCCAACTCCAACTGGGCCTTCAACTAGTTTCAGGGTATTTCCAAAGCTTCCAGCAATAAGTTAACCAGTCACTTTTGCACCATTAATCTGGTGCATACCCCTGATTGCTGGTGAGATGCAAAAGATGGCTGCCAATTTTAGAGATGACTGAATGGAGGTGCAGAAGAGCAAACAGCTCTTAGCCCAGCACTCCTTCAAAAGATCAATGCTTGTTCCCACAGAAGAAAGATTCCTTTCTTTGGAATTGGTCACTGGGAAGTTACAGTAATCCTCCCTATATGTCATATGAAAAAAGAGTCTGCTAAGCAAAGAGCGGTGACAAGGTTGCACAAGTACATTTTAAAGCTTTTCCAAAAGTTTTTATATGCAAACAAACTAATTAGCTATGGGAACCCTTAAGAGGACCAGTTGAGTTCCCTGAAACTGAGTTTCATGTGCAAGTTAGTGTTTCCAATTGCTGGTGGCAGTGCATATGCACACACAGTGCCCTTGGAAAGGAATTCCAGAGTACATAACAAAAGCCTTAGGAGAATTTGCATCCTGAGATGCATCTGAGACTCTGTCCTAAGAATACAGTTCTGAGTTCAATGATATTCTTTCCAATGGGGCAGAAAATAGTGAAAAAGTTGGAAAGAGCCTAAATGTCCACAGGTTGTTTAAGTGAGAATTTCTGAATATTGATTTATCTATATACTACACATTACACTACCACTAAAAATTGGTATGTGGATTTCTCCAAAATTTAAAAAAAATTTGCTCTTCCAAAGACACCATTATGAAAATGAAGAGGCAATCGATTCAGGTAAAATATACTCGTGATACATAATCTAACAAGGGATGTATAAAAAAAACTGTTCTACCTTGTTTGTTGCTCAGATGTGGCCTCTCTCTCTCAGCCAATACAACAAGCAAACTCACTGCCCTCTTCCTCTCTACGTGGGACATGACTCCCAGGGGTGTGGACCTTCCTGACAACATGGGACAGAAATCTTAGAATGAGCTGGGACTCAGCACCAAGGGATTGAGAAAACCTTCTCTACCAAAAGGAGAAAGAGAGAAATCAGACAAAATGAAATGTCAATGGCTGAGAGATTCCAAACAGAGTCAAGAGGTTATCCTGGAGGTTATTCTTATGTATTAAATAGATATCACCTTTTTAGTTAAGGCATAACGGAGAGGCTGAAGGAAACTGCCTGAAAATGTAAAGCTGTGTTCCAGTAGCCATGTTTCTTGAAGATGACTGTATAATGATACAGCTTTCGCAATGTGACTGTGTGATTGTGAAAACCTTGTGTCTGATGTTTCTTTCTCATCTGATGGACAGATGAGTAAAGCATAAGGATTAAAAATAAATAAATAATAGGGGGAACAAATGTTAAAATAAATTTAGTAGATTAAAAAAAACTGTTCTAACAAAAAGGCAAACAACACAATAAATAATAAAAACAAAACAGGCGAATGATTTGAAGATATACAATTAGTCGATAAACACAAGAGAAAATGCTTAATTCCATTAGTCTTTAGGGAAGTCCAAACTAAAACCCCAATGAGCTAATACAACACACACGCACACACACAGAGGAGTGGCTAAAATCACAAAGACTGCGAACACCAAATTTTCTGAGAACATGAGGCAAGTGGAACTCACCCAGAGCACTTCCTCCCTCATACCAGAATACTTTTTTCCTTCAACCTGGCACTATAATTGGGTCTTCAAATGCCTTTCCACTGTTCTATTAATCCAGCTGCTTCAAGATGATGAGGAACATGGTAAGCCCAGAGAATTCCATGAGCATGTGCTTATTCCTATACTTCATTTGCTATAAAGTAGGTTTCTTGATCAGAAGTGATGCTGTGTGGAATACCATGACAGAAGGCTCCCTGCAATTTCTTATCTTTTTACCTTTTTCCCTCTCTTCTCTCCTTATACCCCAAGTTCATTTTGTATTTTTTTATTTGTAAAATATTTATTTGTGCACATAAATACCAGGGTTGCCCAACCCCAGGGTAGACATGTCTACATCTCAGCCTGTCTCCAACAGGCCCCAAGACATACTAGAAGTTGAATATATCCTTCCTAAAGACATGTGCCCACGTACTGGACACTCCTAACTCTTCTCCCCTCATTTCATCACCTGGCTACTTACCAACCCCTCCTCACCCTTAAAGACCAAGCTCAGATGTCACCTCTAAAGGGTCTTCTTTGACCCATCTACTTGCGTGGGATTAAGGGACCCTCCTCTGTCTTCCCCCAGATTCCTGGACTTGCCTTTCTCACACATCCAGTCGTCGTCCCTCCCCCTCGCCGACCCTGCTGCTGAAAGGCATTCTGTCATGATGGGGGAAGGGCACTTCAGGAACTAATTCTTACCTCTGACAGTAAGCAAGCATGCATCCAGTTCGGAAATCTGTGTTCCTCCTTGTCTTGTGGTAATCAGAGTTGGAAAAGGTAACACTTATTTTGGGGGGAAAGGGGAGAATAATTTCCTGTTCAGACCCTAAGTTAAGAAATAAGTTCCTGTGCAGGGAGAAAATGTGAGGCTCGGTTTGAGAACCACAGCTTTCAGCTGGGGCCTCCTGAGGGACAAGGACTGGGTCTGGTTAGCTCTGACCCCTGACACCCTCCACAAGGCCAGGTCAGATCAAATGCTCAGCGAATGGATGCTGGTGTTGCCCCTTGCTCTAGTTTGCTAGCTGCTGGAATGCAATATACCAGAAATGGAATGGCTTTAAAAAGGGGAATTCAATAAGTTGCTAGTTTACAGTTCTAAGGCCGAGAAAATGTTCCAATTACCAGTCTATAGAAATGTCCAGTCAAAGGTATCCATCCAGGGAAAGATACCTTGGTTCAAGAAGGCTGATGAAGTTCAAGGTTTCTCTCTCAAGTGAGAAGGCACATTACAAACACAGAGTTTCTCTTTCAGTTGGAAAGCACATGGTGAATACGGTCAGGGTTCCTCTCTCATCTGGAAGGGCACATGGCAAACACAGCATCATCTGTTAGCTTCTTCTCCTGGCTTCCTGTTTCATGAAGCTCCCCAGGAGGCATTTTCCTTCTTCATCTCCAAAGGTCGCTGGCTGGTGGACTCTGCTTCTCGTGGCTGTGCTGTTCTGCTCTGCTCTGCTCTCTCTGAATCCCTCATTCTCCAAAATGTTTCCTCTTTAAAGGACTTCAGAAACTAATCAAGACCCACTCAAATGGGTGGAGACATGTCGTCACCTAATCCAGTTTAACAACCACTCTTGATTAAATCTCATCTCCAGGGAGATGTTCTAATTACAGTTTCAAACATACAATGCTGAATAGGGATTAGAAGAAACGGCTGGCTTTACAAAATGGGATTAGGATTAAAACATGGCTTTTCTAGGGTACATACATCATTTCAAACCAGCACACCCCTGAACCTGGCACAGACAAGGCCAGCCCAGCATGGAGAAGGCACTCAGTACAGGGACAGTGTCCTGTATCCTACCAAAGTCTCCTGCCTTCTCACACTGGCCCTACGCTTGCCCCTCCTCCCTCTCTCTGGAGAAATGTACTGCATTAGGTACAGGTATGGACTTACAGTTGATTTCTGCTAACCTGTATTGCTTCTAGAGCCAGCTTCTATCATCCCAGCCCAGTTCCCTGATCTGGGAGCTGGGGGAAGCACTGCTCTGGGAGCTCCCTGATCTGGGAGCTGGAGGAAGCTGGAGGAAGCACTGGCTGAGCCCTGGCTGGCTGGATCATGGCACTGGCTGGAATGCCATTTACAAGAGTGCAGATGGCCAGCATCCTCTGGCAATGAAATCATGTTTCTTGCATTTTACATTTTACAGAGTAGGACACAGAACATAATAGGTTTTGTTCATTCTAAGTAAACATCTGACAATGTCCAATTCAATGGGTTCTGCCCACAAAACACAACAATGCTGCCTCAAAAAAAGAAATGGCTGAAATAAAGCGCCTTCATAAGACAGTGAGGACAAACCTCAATCCACAACATTGATGTGCAAAAAAAAGTGCTTGCCTTCTGTGCTGGTTTGAAACTGCCATATACCCCAGAAAAGCTATGTTCTTATAATCCAGTCTTGTGAGGGCAGGCCTATCTTTGGATGGCACCTTTTGATTAGGTTGTTTCCATGGATATGTGACCCTGCCCATTCAAGTGGTCTTAATCAGTTTACTGGAGTCCTTTAAGCAGGAGACACTTTAGAGAATGTGCAGCTACTTGGAAAGCCAATACAGAGAGAAGACCACTTGGAGAGAGAATGCTCTGGAAAATGCTAAGGAAGGAAAAGCCATGAGAGCCATTTTCAAACCAATCCAGAAGAGAAGGGGCAGCAGATGTCACCATGTGGCTTCCATGCGATAGAGAAATCCTGGACATAATAAGTCTTTTCTGAGTGAAGGTATCCTCTTATTGATGCTTTAATTTGAACATTTTCACTGCCTTAGAATTGTAACTTATAATTTAATAAATCCCCTTTATAAAAGCCAATACTTTTGGCTTTTATAAAGTCAAACAAAAGTCAAAATTTCTGGCATATTGCATTCCAGCAGCTTTAGCAAACCAAAACACCCCCCTTCTCTTTTTTCATTCAAGGCCTTATTGCTCCAGTAGGCCCTCCTGGACCCCAGTCTTTTCCAGACTCACACAGAATGTGGTACTGCAGGTACAGGGGGTACCTGTTCCTCCGATATGCCTTCTAGTCACTTCCATACATGGTGGCTTGCCCCTTCTCTGCTCTCTTCTTTCAGGCTGTGTCACTCACACAGCTGCATCTCAGGCCTGTTCCAGGGCAAGGGAGAGGCAATCTATGTTCCCTGTGATTTGAGTTTTGGGAAGCTCCACTGTGGTGGCCCTCTCAGGCAAGTGGACAGACAGAAGGAAGAGTTGTGCTCTTCCTACCGGGTTGGGGCCAAAGGGAACCATCCAAGGCTCCTGGTTCCCTTAGGCCCACTGCCCAGGCAGAATGGCATGCATCCTCCTGGCCTTTTCATTAAGACAAGGGGTTTCTCCAAACCTCACTGGGCTTCCTGTCACCCCATCCCTGCCCCTGGGGGTGGTTCAAGCCAGTAGGGCCAGGCATTGCCATCCTCTTCACTCCTTCCTCTTCTCTCCTACCCCCCCACTGCCACCCCCTCTCTGCACCCTACCCTGTGAATTGCTTTGTGGTCTGATGAGAGGAAGCCCTGCTCTAGTCTAACACCAGGTAGGTGCTGCCCACCTCTACTGACTATCAAACAGGTCTCGACTTTTAAAAACTCCCAAAGCCATGCATTGGATCCGCTTCCTGAAGAAATGGGCGCAAAGTCCCTTGGTTGGAACAGGAGAGGATGGGACTCACAGGCAATGAGGAGGGGAGAGGCCTGGGTCAGCATCCCAAACACAAGCTTGTGCTACTGATATGGACTGCGGATCTGTACATGATAGTTCATGCCAGCCCCATATGTACACATGAAGCAGAAAGGTAACTTTTGCAATTAATAAAGCCCCGGAACAGCTTCCCTCTAAGCACAGAAACAAAGGCTGTTGGTGAATTCCGCCTCCCAGGTAGAAAAATCTCAGCATCCTGCACTCAATGGAGACTGAGCCTGCTGATGCTGGACGTAGGGATGCATGCGGAAAGACAGGCTACAGCTCGCATGCAGGGAGTCCACGGTCTGCGAAGAGAGACACCATCCCCTGGGAATGATCCATGGTCAGTAACAGCATATAATTCTGCCTGTGGCCAAAACTTCCACAAGCAGCAGAAAAACTTTAACGAAGGTAGAAACGTTGAATAGAGTTTTGCAGACACCACACACAGATGCTTCTGGAAGAAACAACTGCCCCATGTGGGGCCTTAACATCTGGGGCCTCATTAACTGGAGCTGCATCTGCCTGGGGTAGGGGTGGGGGTCGGGGAAGGGGCTCCTGCAACGAAAACCTTGACCTGCCTCTTCTAAAAGCCTGGCCACCAGGTCCTCTGCAAGGACTAAGATGTTCCCAAGCAGTGAGCAGGCTCTTGGCTCAGGAGCTTAGAGCGAGCTGGAAAAATGAGCTGGACTAGACCCACCCTACCCCAGGGTCCAGGCGGGGCCACTTTGGCAGCCGGGATGATGCCGCATTCCAGGGATGCTCAGAGGAGGTCCAACTGTGCTCCGAGCTCCCACAGTGCTCTCCAACAAGCTAACCATGTCTATACCAACCCCAGCCAACACCACTACAATACAACAAGCAAACTCACTAACCAGCCCTCATGAGTGCACACACACACCAGGCCCTGGTTATCCCTGCCTCCCAATACATCCTTCCTTGGAGTCCTCTTCTCCACCCTTAATCTCTGCCTGAGTTGAGTCCTCCCCATTGACTTCTCTCATCTGCACTGACTTATCCTTTGACCCTGGCCTTGCCCCTCCAACCCTGCCTCCACACTGCCCAGTACAAATTTTCTCAACTGTTCATCTGATCACATCAGTTACCTGCCCTGCATTGCCCTCAACAGAGATTATAGATTACATTTTAAAGAGATTAGTCCACAAGCCCCCATGGTCTGGCCCCCTCCAGTCTCTGCAGCTTTCTCTCCCTGTGCTCCCAGGCTCAACCCTCTGTCTGACCCAGCACCACCCTTCTTTGCCTCAAGGGCTCCAGTTCATCTTTCCAGGCCTGGTTGGAGACTCAGCCATCCAAGAAGCCTTCCCCAAGCCTGCCAGCTGGACCAGTGCCCTTTCTCTGAGATGGCACAGCATTTCCCACCCGTATTAGGATCGGTTTCTCCCAGTCAGGAAGCTCACATAAGGGCCCAACAGTTTCTGGCATGTAATGCCAAATGTTTGGGAGAAGGAGAGGAGAGCGTGAGGTAGAGAGGGGAAAGAGCTTCTATTCCTAGTAAGGTGTCTGATGACGAGGAGCTCTCCCCTGGGGCGACACTGTTGATTTCACCAGTGCACCCTCACAGTGTACAGACATCCGCACAGAGCAGGACTCCATTCCACCCCCACGTGTGGTTCCCATACTGGGATTGTACAAAAAGCAGGTGCATTTCTTGGCATGAGTAATGAAGGATCTGAAAAGGAAATTAAGAAAACAATTCCATTTACAATAGTATCTAAAAGAATAAAATACCTAAGGATAAATTTAACCAATGAGCTGACAGGCTTATGCACTGAAAACTAGGAAATATTGCTGAAAGAAATTAAAGGAGACCTAAATAAATGGAAAGATATCTCATGTTCATAGAGTGGAAGACAGTATTAATATTAAGATCTATCCAGAGGAATTACAGATTCAAAGCAATCACTATTAATCATGCAACAGCCTTTATTGCAGAAATGAAAAGATGATTCTCAAATTCATACAGCATGGTAAGGGGCCCCAAATAGCCAAAACCATCTTGAAAAATAAGAACGAAGCTGGAAGACTCACACCTTCCAATTTTAAAACTTACTACAAAACTACAGTGATTAAAACTGCTTGGTATTGGCATAAGGACAGATATATAGACCAAGGGAATGGAACTGAGAGTCCAGAAATAAACCAATTCATCCATGGCCAGTTGACTTTTGATAGGGAGTGAAGTCCATTCAATGGGAAAAGAATAGTCTCTTCAACAAAGGGTGCTGGGACAACTAGAAACCCACAAGCAAAAGAATAAAGGTGGGCCCCTACCTCTCACTATACAAAGCTTAACTCAAAAGAGATAAAAGACCTACACTGCAGAGCTAAAACCCTTACAAGAAAACATAAAGGAAAATCTTTAGGACCTTGATTTAAGCAATGGCTTCTTAGACTTTACACCAAAATCACAGGAACAAAAGAGAAATCAGATAAAATAGACTTCATCAAATGTAAAAACTTTACATCAAATGTAAAAAATAAATCAAAGGACATTATTAAAGTGAAAAGACAACCTTACAGAAATAGGATAAAACAGTAGCAAATCATATATCTGATAAGAGTTTCATATACAGAATATATACAAAAATTCCTACAACTCTAAACAAAAAGGTAGACTTCCCGACTAAAAAGTGGGCAAAGGACTTGTATAAACATTTCTCCAAAGAAAATATCCAAATGGCCAATAAGATATGAAAAGATGCTTAATATCATTAGCCATTAGAGAAATGCAAATCAAAACCATGAGATACCATTTCACACCCCCTGGAATGGCTACTAATTTTTTTAAAAAAAGGAAAGTAAGTGTTGAACAGGACATGGAGAAATAGAAACACTTGTTCATTGTTAGTAGGAATGTAAAATGGTTATAGCTGTATGGAAAACAGTGGCAGTTCCTCAGAAAGTTAGATGTAGAATTACTATATGCTCTGGCAATCCCATTTCTAGGTATAGACCCTAAAGGATTCAAAGCAGGGACTCACACAGGTGTTTGCACACCAACGTTCAAAGCAGCATTACTCACAATTGCCAAAATACAAAAGCAACCCAAGTGTCTATTGACCAACGAATGGATGACAGAATGTGGTATGTACACACAATGGAATACTATTCAGCTGAAAAAAAGGAATGAAGTTCTGATACATGTGACTATTGGATGAACTTAACAGATATCACTTTGAGTGAAATAAGCCAGACACAAAAAGACAAAGATTGTATGATAGGTGGGGTAGGGAATGGGAAGTTAACACTTAATTGGTACTGAGTTTCTGTTTGGTTTGATCGAAAGTTTTGGTAATGGATGGTGGTGATGGTAGCACAATGCTGTAAATGTAACACCACTGAATTATATATTTGAATGTGGTTAAAAGGGAGAAATTTTAGGTTGCATTTATATATATTACTAGAATAATTAAAAAAAAAAACCATAAGACTGTATAACACAGAGAACCCTCATGTAAATTGACGGACTATTAATAGCTCACACATTACACTTATTATTGTTGAGTCATTTTAGTCAATTTTGAGTAGTTCCCCCACTACCATTTGTAAGGGGAGGGACATATGATATTGTCTGTGTGAGAAAACTAGGTCAATTGTCTTATACGATGTCCCTTATTTTGGACTTTGTTTCCTTGGGGTTTGGTTTGACTTGTTCTTTTATCACTTGGATGTGACATATAAACACTTTACTGCAGGAACACTTCTTTGGTGATGCTGTGTACCTCACACTGAATCACCTCATAAGGTATCGCATGTCCAACTATCTCGTAGTTGGTGCTATTCAGTTCAATCACTTCGGTGCTGGCAGTCAGCTCTCTTCATTGCAAAGGGATGTTTTCTTTTGTTTGTTTGTTTGCTTGTTTGTTTGTTTTCTGCAAGGGCAGGCACCGGGAATCAAACCTCTGTCTCTGGTATGGCATGCGAGAATTCTGTCCCTGATCACCATAGCACCACCCTATAGAAGGATGTTTTTATCTTGTGCTCAGCCGATAAACCGAGGGGTGGTGTTTGGGTCCCACACAACCATTCTGATTCCAGACATCTTTCACCTAATGGTGTGAGCATCCATTGATGGTCCTTCTCCCAATAAATTATTCCACTGGGGATTGCAAAACGGTGGCTTTCTAATTCTAATATTCCTTCCACAGTTCCTGCTGAAAAGACAGCATGTGGTTTGAAACTGTATGTAGCCCAGAAAACATGTTCTTCAATTTAATCCGTTCATATGGGTGTGAACCCATTGTAAATAGGGCCATTTGATGAGGCTACTTCAGTTAGAAGTCCTTTATAAGTGGATTGAAATTCAGACATAAAAGGAAAGCCACAGACTGAGCAGTCAGAAGCTGAGACCAGCAGAACCTGGAGATGCCACCATGTGCCTTGCATGGAGACAAATTAAAGACCAAGGATAGCCAGCAGCTAGCCCCAGAAGCCACGGTCTTCCGGGAGAAAGCACCACATTGATTTGGACTTTCTTTTAGCCTCAAAACCGTAAGCAAATAAATTCCCATTATTTAAGCTGATCCATTTCCTGGTAATTACTTGAACAGCTGAGGAAAGTAAAACAGACAGTAAAAAAACTGCTGTTTTCTTTATTTCTAGAATACAGAATTAGTATAACAGTCATGATGGCAAAATAGTCATTCACCGTTTTCCCCACTTTCTCTTTTTTTGTATGCTGTATGGGGGGGGGGGCCACATTTCGTTCTTTTTCCAAGTGAGTATCCCCTTATTGCAACACAATTTGTTGAATTTTTGTTTGTTTGTTTGCTTGTTTGGGAAGTTCATGGGCCGAAATCGAATCCGGTCGCCCGCATGGCAGGCAAGAATTCTATCACTGAACTACCCTTGCACCCCCTTCTCTTTCATTTTAAATATTGCTATGTACTCATGGGTTCTTATTTAGTCAAAGTTTTCAATCTATCAAGTCTTTATCCTTATTGATGATCAAATTGTCCTAAATTTGGCCAGCAGCTCCTTGCCCTTTAGGCATGTCCCTATTAACTCTTGAAGGCTTCCTTGGTTTCTCTAGCATAGGATATTCCAGGCTGACCATGGATTTTCCCTTTCCATCCTTGGGATCAGTCACTTCTCCAAGGAATCCTAGTTTTTTTCTCAGGGGAAATAATATTTGGAAACCAACATCTAGGTGCTAGGTGTGTTCACTATGAAATATTGCCCCTGGGCCCTTTCAGGGAACTGAGCTAGAAAACTCTTATTTGAAACATCTGTATGTTCTTACTGAAATTTCCAACCCAAATTTAACATTCCATGTTTTTTATCTTTGCTGCTTTGATTTTATATTTGTACCTTTACCCCCTCAAATTGCAAATCTCAGTTTCAATTTATATATATATATATATAATAATACATATAATATATACATAAACTAATACATTAACTTACTTTTCAATTAATATATTAACTTACTTTTTCTTACAACATGCATCAAAGAGTTTCAAAATTACAACACTAATATTTCTTGGAGGACTAAAATTATTAGGTGAAGTTTAAGATTTATTTTCTTTTGTCTTTTTCTTAGAAGTTAAAGGTATGTTGAACTCAAAAACAAAATTAAACACAAAAGTAAAACCTACACCCCCCAGTCATGCAGTAAGTTGTAACTTACTTTCAGTGAAAGTTATCATCTCTCAGGGTACAAGGGTAGTTCAGTGGTAGAATTCTTGCCTGCCATGCAGGAGACCCAGGTTTGATTCCTGGCCCATGAACTTCCTAAAAAAAACAAAGAAACCAACAAAAACAAACAGACAATTCAACAAATGGTGCTGCAGTAATGGGATACTCACATGGAAAAAGAATGAAATGTGATTCCACCATACAGCATACCAAAAAAAGTTATCTCTCATTCCAATGATTATTTCAAATTGTATTGGTTTTATAGTGTTGACTACATATGATGTCTAAATTTTTTTGGTTTATAGTAGTGCAAGAACTACCAGCATAAGTAGTTTATGCTTAATTTTTTATTTGTAAATATTTAAGAAGTATTACCATCAAAACTATTTAGATTATAGTTACAGGTCAAGGTCTCACTGTGAAATCAGCTATAGACAACTCTTCTTTGAATAGCAGGAAAATATAGAAAGCTACTTTAAAAACAGCAAAATTTCACAAATTCCATTTTGTATTTTCCTACAAGGAGCGAATTTTTTATAATAAGCCAGGATCGTTCTTACAAATTAAAAAATAATAAAGCCAAGCTATTATGCAAATATCATTTAAGCCCACACTTGGGGTAAGTGAAAACTTTTCCCCTCTAAGAGATGAGAAATACTGCTGTAGGTACGGACTCAGCTTTCATGAATTCAACTAATTGCCAGTGATCTGAGGGTCAGTAGTATGTAAACACGTTAAAATGCTGCCATTTGATTTCTGTTGTTTTTCCATTTCTGAGGAATTTTAGAAAAATCAAAGAAGACAAAGAAGTTCAATAAAGAGTAGAGATTATGACTGCTATTAGAGCTCATAATTAATAGGTTCGCCCTAAGAAAGAAAAGGCAAGAGGAGGGAGCCCACAATATGATGCCTTGACTCATTCTCCCATGACAGAAAATGAAGGGCTGGCCCACGCTGCCTCTCTCCCACTCCCTTGTCCGGTGCTCATGCACAGCCCAGGCCTGCCAAAGTTGGTACTGCAGCACATCGTATCCCCACAGCATTCTCACTTCCCTCTTGGTTCCCAGTGCAGGCGATATGTCACTCCAACGTTTCACTTCCTGTCACCCACAAATACCTCTATCTCTATCCACACATGCACACATATATACATTCAAACATATTTACTTTCAATTCTTCGCCATCCCTCCCTGTACCTCCTTCCCTCCAGGCTTCACAATGACTCATGAGTGACTCATAAAAGTTGGGAGGGCCCTCAGGGGCTGGGCATCTAACCCCCTCAAGTGATGGGAAGCCAAGGTCCATGGGTGATAGCAGGGACAGATGAGGAGATGGCCACACGTCTAGTAATACAGAGCCCTGCTGCCAGGCCTGAGTTCTGAACTTGGCTTTTCCCTCCTCTGTATTCCAGGCACAATCCTGGTAAGTTCACAAACACCTGAATCCCACTACTTCCTTTAAAAGGAGGAGGGCAGGAGAGGTATGAACCGGGGCAAACTGTAGCTGGTAACCCAACTAAGTATCATCCTCCCTTGTCCCTTGTAGCTTCCACTAAAGATCCGGGGAAAATTAAATACTTACTTTAAACCAGACTCCTCTGCGACTAAGAGGGGACATCTGATGCAATTGTGGGCAATGGGACTTCAGTGTAAGTCTTCTGGAGACTGGGGGATGTTTTTGCTTTCTTTGCCTAAAGGGAAATGTGCTGCTGGCACCTTCTCTTCCTCCTTCTTGCTGCTTTCAACACAAATAAAATGCCTGGAGCTGCAATAGTGCTTTTGTGATCACGAAGTAACAAGCAAGAGGGAAAGCCCAACAGACTTGCACAGGTGCCTGCACTCTCAAGAGCTGAGAACCAATGCAGGCAGGTATCCAATTTCAGATATCATGTTACATGGCTAGCCCTCTACAAGTAAAATTTTCTACTTCTTACAGCAAAAAGCACTCCTAATTGATACATACATACATATATATGTATGTATCACTCACAAACAAATTAATCCAACACATATTTACTGAGCAAGCATTGAGAACCTGAATCTAAAGATCCAGATATGAATTAAGCCATGGCCCCTCACCTCAAGAAATAAACAGCAGTGGGAATATATTGTTGTTCTTCATACACTGCTGTGCAAGATAATTGTGTCCACATTTAGCAGATGGAATAAACTGAAACTCAAAAAGGTGAAGGGACTGATTTAGGGTTATACAGTACTTCCGGATGGCACCTGACCCATATGGGGCAATCAGCCCATAAGCAGACCAGCAACCTGCTGGAAGCAGACCAGCAACTTCTCCTGGAAGACAGTGGTGTTTTGGACCTGGCTGCTGGTGATCCTTGGTCTTTGGCTTTTCTGTCACATGGCAGTGCACGTGGTGACATCTTCTCCTTTCTCTTCAGCCCCACTGACATCCAGCGTCTAGCTATTTCACATGGCTTCCTCTAAGTTTCACTCTGCTTATAAAGGACTCCGTATTACAGAGTAACGCTCAACCTGATTCAGTTGGGCAACACCTTAACTGAAGTAGCATCTTCTGGAGATCCTATTTATAATGGGTCCACATCCACAGAACCAGGGGTTGGGACCTGAACATGTATTCAGGGGGACATGATTAAATTCCTAATAATTGGGAAACAGAGAAAATCAGCTGGTTGGCAAAGGAAACGAGGTGAAGACACCCCAGAAGTGGGAGATTACAAATTCCACAAGACTGAGAGAGAGTGCACCCACAGGGGCACCATAGAGAAAAGGAAAGCAGACCCAGAAGACCGAGACTCAAGCTGAGCCCAAAGTGTGGGGAGTCATAGTGAACCCCTCTTTGGTCTGTAAGAATGAGGATCAGTCACTGCTCCCTGAAACCAAAACATTTCCATCTCAGAAGCAAGTAACAGAAACTAATTCAAGTCAACTGAAGTAACAAAGTAAATATATGATATGGATTCTGATGGCAAACCAAGGAGGCCTCTTTTAGTGGCTTGGAGCTGTATATACTCCAGAAAAACATGCTTTTATACCCAATCTCTTCTGGGTGTGAACCCATTGTAAGTGAGACCTTTTGATGAAGTTACTTCAGTGGAGGTGTGACTCGCCTCAATCAGGATGGGTCTTAATCCTATTACTGGAGTCTATATGCAAAATGAAATTTAGAGAGAGAGAGAGAGGGCCACAGAGGTAGCAGACAGAAGCTGTACATCAAAGAAACCTGGAAAACAAGGAAGAGCCCAAGAGACACCACTATGAGCATTGTCATGTGACAGGGGAACCCGAGACGAAGGATCACCAGCAGCCAGCCCCAGAATGCCAGTCACTGGGAAAAGAGCATCTTGATGATGCCTTAATTTGGACCTTCTTTTACCCTTAAAACCATGACCAAATAAATTTTCATCGTTTAAACCAAACCATTGCTTGAGCAGTGCAGGGAACTAAAACACCTGTTCTGTACTCCTGTCCCTGTGCTCACCTTCCCCCTCCCCTCATTCCTGATTGCAGACCCTTGTCCCCGAGGACACTCCCTGAGCAGTGACATGGAGAAGAGTTTCTGTGAGGGGGGCTTCTCAAAACCCCATCCCCTGATCCCCACTAAGACAACTTCCTATACCCCCCGCACTTACCCCAGATGTTTACCCCAGTGACCTATAATATATCTGGAAACTGGGACTTTAACTTCAAAAAGACTCTGTTCTCCTTTTTTAAAATTACTTTTTCCCCTTTTCACTTCCAGCAGAAGTTACTGGGGAAGATGAGACAGGTTATCAAGGGAAGGTTAAAGGAGAGAAGGGGAAGTCTCAATTCTGTCTGGAAGGCCCCTAGTCCTCAGTGCTTTCTAGGTGCCCGACCCCCACTGGAACTAGAATCACCGCACTCACCAGACCTGACCCTGAGACATCCTCACAAGTTACGTCTTACACTATGCCAGTCCCAAACCAGGCACCCACTCTGATGATAAAAACAATAAGTAAAGCCACCGTTTTGAACATTTGCTTTAAGCAGGTACTGCTCAGTGCTTTTCATGCATTATGTCATTCAACTCTCACACCAACCAAGTGGAGTAGGTAGATCTCATCTCATTTAACTGAGGTTCTGAGTCATTAGTTAACTCGCTGTCAGGGAGTAAGCGGCAGAGCCTGGCTCAAAAAGTGACTCTAAAGCCTTGTGTTTTGGACCATATGATTCCAGCCTCTACAATAGCCTGCCCTGTGTTTTAAATTTGGTTAGTGTTGTGCCAATTTGAAAATATTATGCACCCCAGAAAAGCCACGTTTTAATGCTGATCCCATCTTGTCAGCTCAGCTGCTTCTTTTAATCCTCATCCAGTATAGTAGCACAGAATCTTTGATTAGATTATCTTCGCAGAGATGTGGCACTCACAATTGCTGGTATGACCTTTTGATTAGATGGAGACATGACTCCACCCATTCAGGGTGAGTATTGATTAGTTTGCTGGAGTCTTTTAAAAGAGAAAATATTTGGGGGATTGCTTAGAGCTGACAGAATCAGAGTAGAGCTGACAGGCAGAGAACTGAGACAGGGATGTTTAGAAATGCTTGGAGCCCAGTAGGCATCATCATTAGATATTAAGCAAACTAGAACCTGGACAGACCCAAGGGAAGCCAAGAGATGAAAGCCAGACCTGGAGAAGCAAAGTGAGGAACCCCCACAGGAACAGAGGCTGAAAGCAACGGAACCCAGGAGCAAGGGACCAGCAGATGCCAGCCACATGGCTTCCCAGCTGACAAAGCTGTTCCTGTCTACCATGCCGGAGACCCAGGTTCAATTCCTGATGCCTGCCCATGTAAAAACAAAAGACACTTATTGTGATTATATTTGGTGGGCCACGGTGGCTCAGAAGACAGAGTTCTCGCCTGCCGTGCCAGACACCTAGGTTCATTTCCCAGTGCCTACCCATGTTAAAAAAAAAAAAAAAAGTCATTCCATTTTGGATATAATTCATTTTGTCAGCTTAACAAACTAAAACAGTTGTTAACATCCAACAATTAGAAGAGCTTACATAAAAACTCACATTTCTAGATTCTCTTGAAAAATCACAATTATCAGCCCCACTGGGACCACATTTCCTGCTGGCAATAATTGGATGAAGCAAAGCAGCAACCCTGGCACTCAAGTTTGCCATAGTCTCTACCACTCCCAATTGTATAACAAAAGCCATTTTCACAGGCCACTGATCATCATTCTCCTGGTCTGTCCCACTCATTCATAGTGCCTACATGGCCACTGCGGCCAATTGAGTGTGTGTGCCCCTGAACTATGCTACACAGCTTAATGTGAATGGATGGATGGGGAACTGAACAGCTGGAAGAATGACAAGGGCTTTCTGAGTCTCAGCTGCCTGCCCAGGAAATATCTATGGGCACTGCCCTAATTCACCAAACTTTATCAACACTACAGTATGTCTGTCCTAAACAAGTCAGCCTGGCTGCTCTTTACCTTCCCCTGCAATCACAGACACTAAGAGTACCCCATGCCCCAAAAATGTTTACCCTTGCTCAACATTCCCAGTTGGAGTAGCTACTCAGTGCCAAAACTTGGAGACAGAGAGAGTTTAGAGGTGGCCTCTTCTATAAGAAAGGTTAGATGTCCCTTCATTCATTGGTGAGCTGGGCAATACAACAATACCTCCCTCATAGGTTTGTTGTGAGGATGAAATGGGATGAGTAGTGTAAGTGCCTAACCCATGGCAAGTACCCAATACAAGTTGGGAAATTATAAGATTAGGTATCAGATGGGCCATGGGAGTTGATGCTACATTGACCCCAGATGCCAGCAAGAGGTAAAATCATAGGGGCCACAGCATGAGTGAGCAGAGAAGGACTGCATAGGCGGAAAGGGGGAAATGAAAAGAGGATGGGGAGCAGGATAAGCCATCAAGGCAGAGATGTGTAAGGAATAATAAGGAAGAAATAGCACAAGCTGAGAGTCCATTTTGGGAAGAAGACCAAAGGACTTGAGGAAAGAAATACCATCTGGTGTCCATTTCCATCCATTAGCGGACTGAAGGGAAGAGGAAGCCACACAAAAGTTAATGTTGTAGACACACCTTGGTGACAAAACAGGCTTCAGGATGTCAGGTAGGTGCTAACGCTCCACCCAGAGGGAGAAGGAGTACAGTCAGGGGTTTGTGGCAGATGGGTATCCTGTAGGGTGTGGACGTTGCTCAGACAGTATGGAGAGGTGTGGGAGGCAGACAGTTGAGTAGGGACATGGCACCTGACCCAGATCTTACCTGAAGGGGGCCCATGGCTAACTCCCAGGATGAACCCGGGACAGCGAGGAAGCACTACTGGTCTGAAATCCAGGATAGCGTTGGCAGTCTCTGAAAACCTCGGGCCTACATCTCTCCAAGGTGACAGGTCCCCAACGAGGCCTCATTTGGAGTGGAAGTTGGTCACAAAGCTCATGACAATTTTTCTTTCAGTCTTCAAAGTCACTGACACTTTAACAATTTCTTTCTGTGGAATTAAGCTGGAGCTGATCTCCTTTCAGAAAAACAGAAGGCAGTCTGAGGAGATGTTTGCCCCTCCATTCAGGGGCCGATGTGGCCCTGGAAGACTGAGAACCAAACCCACAGTAATGCTGTCCCAGGACAGCAGAAAGAGAGGACATGGTCCCAGGGGAGTTGGGGGTGGATTCAGCCTGGCAGGCTCAGAGACCCCAGAATGTTAACCAGTCCCAGGAGACAAGTCCAGTGGACTCAACACAAACTGATATGATACTCAGGCATGAAACAACAGTCAGCTGCCATGGGCCTACAGCCTCCTTTCTCTAGTGGCATGTTCTCTCCCTGTGGGGCATTGCTGAAAGAAGCCAAATGGTCACTCAGAAGTTCTAGAAAGAGAGATGGCTGACCAAATGCCACAGCCCTTAAGCTCTAGTGCTACCTCCTGATTCCCCATCTTAGGCTGGCCCTGCCGTAAGGACCAAGAAGGTAGGCCAGTGGGCCAAGGTTCCATCACAGATTCCCCGCCTGGTGTCTCACTGACAGACTTCACAGGCCAACCCTCTTTGCCAACTATCATTACACAGGCTTCCTTCAGTGTTGTCCAAAAATGAAGTGTTCGAGGGGCAAGAGTCTGTGGGGGTAATTGCACATCAGCTTTCTGGGCAGCATCCACTTCCAGGCCCTTCTCTAAAAAGCCACACTAGGCCCACAAGGGTGGGTTTGAGGTATAGTCTGCCCTGAGCAGCCACACGTGCAGATGGATGACATCACCTGTTCCAGGGGGTTTCCTCTGATCCACTCCCAGAGGATGGCTGCTTTTCCAAGTTCCTGGGCAGGCGGGGGTATGTCAATGTCCAACGGACCAGCACCGGAGGTTCACTGCTGCGTCACCCAGCGGGCAAACTGAGCCCCATTAGGCAGCAGCATCAACAAATGGGGAGGTAAATCTTTTTAAATATTTGCTGTCTAACCGTGAATCAAGCAGCCTTAAACCATAAGGACGTTTATCATCAGGCCTAACGGGACATCTGTAGAGGCGGGGGCAGCAGCTTGGCGTTTTGGTCTCTGACCCAGGTATGCCCCGCCCCTCTGCTCTGCCATCCTCCACGACCACATCCACCCCTACTAAGGACGCCAGCTCTTCCGGCGTCTCTCCAGGCACCGGATGTCCTCTTCAGAAGCCCCGCCCAAAAGGCCGTGCCTCACGCCTCATTGGGCTGAACCGCCTCACGTGCCCACTCAGAACCAGCCAGTAGCTGGCCAGGCCTACAAGGTCGTCGTCCAGTGGTTCTCTGGCAGGGCTTTGGCTCACGTGATATTGGTGCCTGGGCCCCAACTCCAGAGGCGTGGATTTTCTTCATCCAGGATGCTGGCGTGGGCGCTGGGGTTTTTAAAATAATGGGTCTTTGCCACCAGTAACCCTGGAGCAGGTGAGAAGATGATGAAAGAGACAGTAAAGTCAGGAACCTGGGGAAGGAGGGACCAGATGGTGGGCCAGCAGGAGAGAGGAGACAGATGTACACAGAGGAGGGCAGGCGTACACCTCCAGGCAGCTGAGTCCTGCCTACCAGCTTGTCCCCTAAGAGCCCTTTCCAAAGCTGGTGGGGCGACAAGAAGCTTCAGATCTGATCCAGCCTCAGAACTACCGAGCTTTGCTGCCCACGGGAATCCCAGAGAGTTCGTTTAGGGTCAAAGGGTGCAATGAACTCAGCTGGGCATCTGCATTTTTGGTGCACTCCCCCGAAGCCTTGGGGGCGGGGGGGTGGGGGGGAGTGTTAAAAGTTAAGGACCAGGCGGGCTACGGTGACTCAGCAAGCAGAATTCTCGCCTGCCATGCCGGAGACCTGGGTTCGATTCCCAGTACCCGCCCATGCAAAAAAAAAGGTTAAGGACTACAGCTTTGGCATTAACCTTTCTGTTAGACACACCTTCCCTTCCTAGGACTTTGCCCTGTGCTCAGCGGTCCGATGCCTCTTCCTTGGGAAGGCAGAGGCCAGCCCCACTGCCCAAGGGCCTTAATTGAAACGTGGGGTGTAGGATCAGGTTCAGTGAGGCGAGTGACAGGGACACGCTGCCCTTACCCCCAGGTCATTTAACATCTTTCTGTTTCCTTCTGCGGTCTCCCATCCCTCTCACTCTTGGTCAAATGGGCCTCTCCGCTGCCAGCTTTTGGTCAGACCAGGACAACTCTTCAGGGGTAGAGTAAATTAAAGGAAAAACGAGAGTCCCCTCCCTTAGTCCCATTTCCTCTCTCCACATCCATTCTCCCTGCTGTCCAGCCTGGGCTTTGCATCAGTCACTGCTCCCTCCACTCCTCAGAAAAGACATTCAACTAGGATGTTAGGCATTTATTTATTTATTTTTGTTTGTTTGTTTGTTTTTTTACAAGGGCAGGCACCGGGTAACGAACCCGGGTCCTCAGGCTTGGCAGGCAAGCATTCTTACCTGCTGAGCCACCGTGGCCCAATGTTAGGCATTTAAAGCTTTCTTTTTCAGAAAGTTAAATGTTCAAAGGGCAGCCTGGTGAAGAAAATAAACCACTAATGGTGAATTGTTGTCATTACTTTTTCGACTTGATTTTTGCTGGAACACAGGAAAGACTTCTATTAGCTTGATGATATTATAACCTGGCCAGCCTACAGAGCTCTTTTTTTAATTTATGTCATTTATCAAATCATGTTCTTGGGTTGTCCAAGTATAATGCTAGCATTATATACTAGCAAAAAAGACTTTTTTCACTTCCTTTCCAGTACTTTTCATTAATTTACTTATTTTATTTTTCCCATGGCTTTTATTTCTTTTTTGGTTAAAGGAATGCCTATTTTAAGAAGTGTGTAAGGGACAGTGGAAGGACAGTCTCTCCTTCCCATCCCCCAGTCACCCAGTTAGTTTCTCTTCTCTGGGATTCTCCAGGGAAATAGAACAGACCGGATAAATATGTAAATATATGCATAGATGTATATATGAATACTGTGAGATTTATTATAGGAATTGGCTCACATGACCATGGCAGTTGGCAAATCTGAATTCTGTAGGGCAGGCCACAGGTTGGATATCCCAGTGAAAGTTTTGATGAATTCCCCAGTAGAAGCTGTCTGGCTGAAGTAGAGATAGAAATTCTTCTTTCTGTCTGCTGAAATCATCTGCTCTCCCTTTAAGGCCTTCAACTAATTCTCTCATTGCTTAAGGCAATCTCTGGAGATGCAATCAACCATAGATGCAGTCAACTAAGTACTGATTTAAATTCACGAAATACCCTCACAGTAACAATCAGGCCAGTGCTTGCTTGACCAAACAAACTGGACACCATCACTTAGCCAAATTGACACATGAAGAACTTAATCAACACAGCCACCATGACCAGTTTTTTGTGAGCCTTCCAGCAGCAGTCATGCACACACAAGCATCTACATGTATATATTCTACTCCCCTGCTCCAAAATGAGTGGCATAGATCAATGACCATTTTATCATGTCACAAACTCTGAGTGAGGAATATTTCAGGGCTCTGTGGGGATGGCTCATCTCTGCTCCAACTACATCTGAATCTCAACTGGGTCTGAAGGCATCTTCACTCACATGTGTGGCCCCAATGTTGATATGACTCAAAGTTGGAACTATTGAGCAGAATTGTACATAGTCTTTCCAGGTGAATTGGGCTTCCTTGCAACATGGAGACTCAGGACTCCCAGAGCATATGTTACAATGACAAGGTAAGGCTGCCTGGCCTCCACTGGGGATTGAATCATGCACCCAGTGTGGACATGTTTGTGATCTTTGTCTGCATTCTGGTGGGCTTGGACTCATTGTAAAGAAGATGTGACTTCAGTTAAGGTGTGGCTCCACTGAATCAGGTTGGGCTTTAATTCAATACCTGGAGTCCTTTATTGGAGAGTAACAGTCAAATGGGGAAAGAAGCCACAGGAAGTGCCCAGAAACCAGAAGCTAACTAAACCTGGAAGAGAGAAGACGTTGCCATGTGCATTGCCAAACCCATGGAAAAGCAAAGGAACGCCAAAGATTGCTGTCCAGCCAGAAAGTTCTGACCTTACGAGGAAGCAAGCCTTCTAGCCTCTGAATATGAGCAATAAATTCCTGTTCTTTAGGCCAACCCTTTGTATGGGATTTGTTTCAGCAGCTGGGAAACTAAAACAGCTTTTTAAGACCTGGCATTGGAAATAACACATGGTACAGATGGTCACAAAGCTTCACTCAGCTGCAAGGGGTGGGGCATAAACTCAAGGGAAGGAGCATCAAAGAATTTGTGGCCATGTGTTTAAGCCACCAGAGTTAGCATACATTCCACTCATTTTGTTTTGTTTTACACATAAACTATCTTGGCATATATATAAAGTACATATAGGGATAACTTACTTTTTTTTACACCTGCACAGTAGTCCATTGTAAGAATTTTCTTTAACCAGTTCCTATTGATGGGGCTTTATAATTCTTGCACTGTTCTCTGTCTTTTGCTATTACAACAGTGCTACAGTGCACATACAACACTACCAATGCCTGTCCTTGCCTACACGTCATTTCTGTATGTGCAAATATATTTGGATGATAATTAACCTTGATAGATTGTTCCAAACTGCTCTTCACCAAAACTGATCCAATTTATGTTCCCACCAGCAGCATTTGAGAGTGACTGCTTCCCTGCATTCTTTCCAATCTACTGTGTAACTGAACTCCTTAATCCTTACCAACATGGTGGGTGAATAAGGACTTCATTATAATTTTCATTTGCTTTTCTCTTATCGTGAGTGAAGCTAGGCATCTTTTCAAATGTTTGAGAGTCCTTCGTATTTTCTTCTCTGTGAATTGTTCATTTCACTGTTGGGCTGTTGGGCTTTTTCTTATTGAACAATAAGAGCTCTTTATAGATGGATGGTATCTGGGATATGAGTTACAACAGTGTGTTCATCATCCTTTGACTCTGTTTGCAGTGTTTTGTTTTGTTTTTTTTGCTATGAGTGGCAAGTAGTGTTTTTCAAGATGAATACATATATTCTTCCTGCCTGTAATGGCTTGAAGCTGTATGTATCACAGAAAAGATCATGCTCTTTTAATTCATTCCTGTGACTGTAGACCTATTGTAGGTGGGACCTTGTGATTATGTTATTTCAATTGACATGTGCCCTACCTTATTCAAAGTGGATCTTAATCTTCTTACTGGAGTCCTTTATAAGAGAGTAAAAGACAGAAAAGAAGTCACAGAAACTAAGAGAGACAGAAGCGAAAGGCAAAAAAAACACAGAAACTCAGAGAGGAAGCCACTGAAGTCAGTAGCTAGAAACAATGAAAGCTAGGAAGGGAGGACCAGCAGACGTCACCTGTGACAGAAGAGCGCAAGCTTGCCAATAGCCAGTCTTCAGGGAAAGGGTATCATTCTATTGACACCTGAATTTGGACATTTTCACTGCCTTAGAACTATAAACTTGTGAGTTAATAAATCCCCATTGTTAAAAGCAAGTTCATTTCTGGCATAGTGCATTTCATCAGCTTTAGTAAACCAAAACACTGCCCTACATGTTCACCTTAATGTATGACATTAACATTCCTCCACCAAGAGGTCTGGTCTTTGTCCCTTCTGCTAGAACCTGGGTGGGCCTTTCTCTTTTGCCCCAACAAATAGAGTGTGACAGAAGAAATACAACATGACTTCCAAATCTAGGTTGTACAATGCAATCTGAATTCTGCCTGACTGTTTCTGTCTCTGAGGATGGCTGTTCTTGGAACACAGCCACGTGGTATGAGGAAGCCCCAACCACAGGAGAAGCTACATGTGGGTGTTCTGGTCAATATCCCCGCTAGGTCCTGACCTCTCAGCTAGCATCTCTGGGAAGCCATCAACTGAGTAAGCTTTCAGATGACCCAAACTCAGCTCTTCAGCTGAGGCCTCAAACAACGTGGAGCAGGGACAAGCCATGCCTGCTGTACCCAGTTTGACTTCTTGGGCCACAAAATCCATGAAAGATGATAAATTATTATTATCATCTGAGGCTCTGAGGTAATTTTTTTTACATAGCAATGAATAACTAAAATACTTTGTTTTTATGTTAATGTAGCTGTTTTCTTTCACAGCTTCCAGTTTTTTCACACTGAAAAGATCTTTCCCACTCAAAGGTTATGAAAGTATCTCCCATACTTTCTTTATGGTTTTATTTTTCAAGCTTAAATGTTGGATCCACTTAGAATTTACTTTAGTATAAGTGATGAAATATGCATCCAGCTTCACTTTTTCCCAAAGGCTCTCCAGTTAAAAAAATATATATTATATTAGATATTACACAGTTTCTTCACTGGTGTGAAATGCCATTTTTATTATGTGCTCAATTCCCATGTATGATTAGTTCTACTTCTATTTTGTTCCTTTGAACTAATCATGTAATAATGTTACACTGTTTTAATTACTATAGCTTTATAGTTTGTTTTAATAATTGCTGGGATTAGTTCTCCATCATTATTCTTCTTTTTCAAAATTTATCTGTCTTTATTTGTCTAATTTTCTTTACAGACTTTAAATTCGTCTTGTCTAGTTTTCAAAAATATTCTGGTGGCATCTTGATTTGAGTTATACAACAGTTAGGGATTGAACTTTACTGCAGGGAACACATAACTAACTCCTTAGCAAAATGGGGAGTTAGCTCTCCTCTGGTAAACAAGCCAGAGGAAGTCATCAAGAACCTGGGCTATTTCTGGTCTTCTGCTCTGCCATCCTTAACTTGGAGGTTCCTCCTCACAGTGTGCAGATGATGCTCTACCCCAGTCCTCAAGTCTTCACTCCATGCAGGAACAAAGAGAAATGCAAAAAGCAAAATACAGATCTGCACCCATAAAAGAAACTCTCCAAGAAGCTCCACCCCACCATGTCACAACTGGAATGCATGGCTAACCCCAACTGCAAGTAAGTCTGGGAGGGTGTGTTTAACAGAATGCATGAGCACCCTGAACAAATCTGGGTCCTGTCCATTAAGGAAGAGAGGAAGAATGGATGTTGGGGCAGTGCCTAGTGTCAACAGCCTCAAGACTGCTCTAAAACTGTAGAGAAATTGAGAGGCAGACATCCTAGCTGTGCCAATTTGGAGCTATTATGTACCCCAGAAAAGCCATGTCCTTTAATCCTCATTCAGTATTGCTGGTTGGAATCTTTTTTATTGTTCCCATGGAGATAATGACCCACCCAATTGTGAGTGGTAACTTTTAATTAGATAGTTTCCATGGAGATGTGTCTCCAACCATCCAAGGTGGAATTGCTTACTGGAACCCTTTAAGAGGGAAGCATTTTGGAAAAAGCTTTAGAGCCATCAGAACCAACAGAACCCACACAGCCAGAGACCATTGGAGCAGAAAGAAAATGCCTCCAAAGAAGCCTTATGAAATGAGGAAAGAAAGCCAGCAGATGTTGCCATGCGCACTCCCAGCTGAGTGAGAAACCCTGAACTTCATCAGCCCTTTCTTTGGAGTTAAGATATTTTTTTCTGGATGCCTTAATTGGGCATTTTCATGGTCTTAGAACTATAAACTTTCAATTTAATAAATTCCCGTTTTTAAAAGCCATTCCAGTTTTGGTTTTTTGCATTCTAGCAGCTTTTCCAAACTAGAACAACTAGCCATGACTATGACATGCCTTTCCATCTGCTTATCATTTTGCATGTCCCTCATCATTTAAAGTTATTCTCCTAAATTTTACAAATTTTGAAAGTTTATGCCTTAACATTTTATCTCTTTCATGTCTGTTGTAAATGAGGTCATTTCTTACACTATGTCTTCTAATTGTTTGAAAACACAAAATTTTCAATTTCTGTATGTTAATTTTGTATATAGTCAACTTTCTGAATTCTCTCATTTATTATAGTTTCCAGTAGATTGAGTTTTCTCAGTGATCAGTTCTAATGTGTATACAAATAATGATAATCTTACTTCTTTCTTTCCCACTTTTAGAGCTCTTGTTTCATTCTCCAGTTCAATCATGTTGGTTGTAAATCCAGAGCCATGTCAAATAATATTGGTGATATGAGTCAGCCTTCTCTTCTCCCTGACCATAATAGAAGTGTTTGTAGTATTTTCCCTTCTTGGTTTCAGTATATATATCTTTTACCATTTGTGCTAGTTTGAAAGTGTTGTGTACCCAGAAAAGCCACGTTCTTTTCCTAATCCAATCTTGGGGGGCAGACTTATTGTGTTAGGGTGGAACCTTTGATTCGATTGTTTCCATGGAGGTGTGACACTCCCAATTGTACTCGGGACCTTTTGACTAGATGGAGAAGTGACTCTGCCCAATTAAGGTGTGTCTTGATTAGTTTACTGGAGTCCCTTTAGAATGGGAAACATTTTTGAGAAAGCTTAGAGCTGACACAGACAGAGACCTTTGGAGATGCAGAAAGAAAATGCCCCCAAGGAAGCTGTTTGAAACCAGAAGCCAAAGGACCAGCAGATGCTGACCAGCCACATGCTTTCCCACCTGATAGGTTCAAAGCACCATTGGCCTTTCTGGAATAAAAGTATCTTTCTCTAGATACCTTAGTTTGGACAATTTTATGGCCTTAGAGCTGTAAACTTGCAACTTAATAAATCCCCTTTATAAAAGCCACTCCATTTCTGGTATATTGCATTCTGGTGGCATTAGCAAACTAAAACATCATGTTAAGTAAGTGTTAATCTACTCCTGTTTTACAAAATATTTTATCAATAAGGGACATTAAATTTTTTAAATGCCTTTTCAGCATTTACAGGAAAGTTCTTATTTTAAAAACTTTTTAACTATTAAGTAATATTGCATTTATTAAATAAATCCCTTTCAGTTATGATTTTAGGTTTTTTTAGGACATGTTTTCCTTTCTACATTTTGATGCTATGTTTTTAAGTGAATAAAAGTCCATACTTGTTATATCACTATGAAATATTTTTCTTTATCCTTTTTAGTTTGTTTTGCTTTGAATTCCATTTTTCTGACATCAATATCATTATAATTTCTTGCTTTTCTGTTAGCACATACCCGATATATCTTATTTCCATTCCTTTATTTTCACCTTCTCTGTGCCATTTTGTTTTAGCTGTCTCTCTTATAAACAACATATAGGTGTGTTTGGGGGATTTCTTTTCCTCCTGGTTTGCCATCTGTTTTTTAATTGAACAATTTAACCTATTCACATTTCTTGTGATTACTGATATCTTAGGACTCATCACAGCCACCCTGTCTTGTGTCTTATATTTACCATGCTTTTTATTTTTCTTACACTTTTCCTCTCTTTATCAATTGATTCGGTCTCCTCGATTAAATTTCTAATGACAAAATGCTTGCCGTTAAATGTTTAACTCCAGTATTTGAACTTTACTTTTTTTCTTTCACAGTGTACATAAATAGACAATGTATTTCATCATCATCCACTGAGCAAAGCACAAACCTTGGTGCCTTATGCCTCTTTCCTCTCTTTCTCTTCCCCACCTGCAATGATAATGCCATTTGGGATTGCATCTTCTGATGGGAACTTTTTCTTTTCTCAGTCAATACTTATTTAAACTTATCAACCAGTTCTACTTATTTTCTTACTCACCACTACTTCTCGAATCCATTATCTTTCTCTTGGCTTTATTTTCAAGTACATCCTCTGGCAGGTATGACTCTTCTAAAGGTCACTCTTCTAAAATTGTCTTTATTTTATATTTCACCTTCACAATTGAATGATGATTTGGCTGATTCAAATGATTTTCCTCTGGCTCTCTGAAGATGTTCCCCACGGACCTCCAGCATGTGGTGTTGTGGGCATGCCTTCATTTTACGGGTGACAACGGCCAAACCCAGAAGGCCAGAGGACTTGCCCAAGGTCACAGTCAGGGTCAAAGCTGGTGTTAGCAACAAAATTTCCTTATTCTCAGTCCAGTACCTACTAACCCCCTCCATTTTTCTATGAGTAATACCTGGATATCATTGAAAAATTAGGAACTACATGTGAGCATAGAGAAGGGAGTAAAAATTAGCCCTTATCACACCTTGCAAAGGTCCAGGATTAACATTTTGACATTAATCTTTCCAGACATTTTCCTATGCACATGTAGTTTTTTTCCCTAGCAGTATCATATGGTCTCATAGCATTATTTTTTTAATAAAGATGGGATTGCACTATATATATATACATATATATATTCTGTGCAAATATCCCCATGTCAATAAACACTGCAACCACATCATTCTCCATTGTTGTTCACTGTTACACATCAATCCTTTGATTAATATTCTCCTAACTCTTCCTGCTAACCTCAAGTCAGAAAGGTTGTGGTTTAATATTAGCTTTCCACCCGTGTGAACTTGGACAAATGCTAACTTCTTTCTGTCTCAGTTTCCTCATTTGTAAAATGAGGTAAGTAGCATATATGGCTCGGGATATTTATCGTTATTAAACTAGTAAGGCCCATAAAAGGCTTGGCATGGTTGCTGTTTTAAGGTGGGTGCTAAATTCACAGCTACTATTATGATGGTGATGATTATGATTTGCCACTTTGTCTCCCAAGAGTCCTGTCTAGTATAAAAGAGATGAATAATGGGACCCCTGTTTCCCTGCAAGCATCCCCCAAAAGAACCAGCTGATATACCCCTACTGCCCAGGGCTGTTACAAAACAGAGCCAACTCCAGGCCAAAATGAATCTGTCATCAGCTTAACCTACTGTCCTTCACAAGTTCTCCCACCACGGAGGAGCCTTTAGGGGCTGACTAAAGGGATCTCCAGGGACGAGCAGTCCAGGGTGCATGGAGGGCGAGGGTCAGCCAGGTGAGTACAACTGGCCAGGAACAGGATTTGATGGGAGCTAGTTTCCTTTTATTAAGCCTGCAATCCAGAAAATTCTGTGCAGGACACCTGGAAGGTCTGCAGGCTGCGGACCAGGGCAGATTCCCAGGGAGCCAAGCACCAGGAGTCAACATCCCTAATTTAAAGGAAAAGGCTCTTTTATTTTCTACTTTTATTGCTTTCATTTCATATTCTTCCGTGTGTGGAAAGAGGGAGGGGTAGGAGAGAAAGGAAGGAGGAGAGACAGCCAGGAAGAGGAAGTGCTGGGGAGCCATAGCAAGTTTTCCCACAGTAGAGGGAGCGGGGGAGGGGGGAGCAGGTGGAGGAGCACCTGCCATGAGCCAGGAACCTTCTGGCACTTTACAAGCACGGGCTCCACTTTTCACTGTAGGTCGGAGGCCACGTCCGTTTTAGAGAAGAGAAAGTCATTCTAGGAGATTAACCTCATATTAATAGCTACTATCATATGCCAGGATGCCTGCCATTAAACTCATTTAGTTCTCACTATGAAAGTAGATCTTCTCATCACCCCTGTTCTGCAGCTCATTTTAACTAAGGGAGAATCTAAAACTGGATCTATGGTCCCCTCAACCGTTGACTCATACGCTCTTCCAAACCAGGCTTTGAAAGCAAAGAGCCCTTTATTTCCTGGGCCTAACTTCCCTGAAGAAAGTGCCCTCTCAGGGCCCCTCCCCTTACTGTCCCCTGACACCACCTGGGGCTTTCTGCACAAGACGCCCCCCCACCCCACCCCTGCCCCATCTCAGGTCCTCCAGCAACTGATGCACGGAAGCCTTTCTGAAGCTCAGGATCCAACAATAGATATCCTTTTCTCCAAGGACTTTGAAGAACATCGGAAACTGTGGCAAGCCCTAAAAATTCATTCATTCATCCATTTGTCCATTTATTCACACAGACCCAATGAGACCCAGTTGGAAGCTGGTAATATAAGCATGAGCCAGACACTGACTTTGGGCTTGTCCCAGTATTCCAAGCTGAAAGTCATTTCCTTCAGAATTCAGAGAACTGCCAAGGCTTGCTTTGGGGAAGTCTGGCAGGATTTAAGCATAAAATAAAAATTTTCCTTTCAAATTAGCTACTAAGTTGCTGAGTGGTTTGGATCTAACTACTTTGTGAATGGAAGTATCAGGGGCTTCTTTTGGCCTAGGGGGCTGTGTAAAAATTTCCTGGGACTGAGAGAGTTTAAAGCTCTGCTCTAAGATAAATTTCTATGATTACATTTTCTGAGTAAGGGAAGGCACACTTGACTTTTTACATATAAGCACAAATTACCTTCCAGAGATTTATTTATAATCTAACTAACAGATTATGAGAATGAAAGATAGTTTAGAAACAACATTGATGTAGGGATTCCAAATAGCTGATAACTTCCCTCTGAGTGACTGTCTTATTACAAGGAATCTGAGGATATTATTGATGGTTTAACCACTGACATTTATTTCCATATATGCAAATTATGCATTTTTATTTAAAAAAGAAAATCAGGTTTGCTGAAAAGCATTAGGAGAAAATACACCAAAATGTCAATGGTATTTCTTTCTGTATAGTGGGATTTGCAGTGATTATTTTTTTCTTCTTTAGAGCTTTCTGTATTATCTGAAGTTTATTACAATGATCATATTCAAACTTATAATCAGAATTGTTTTGGAAAAAAACATCTTAAGCAAACCTTCAAGTGCTCTAATAAAAACATTTTTACATAATGAAATTTAAAAACAAAAACACTTTAAAAGAATCCCCAAATATTTTGGGTTAAATCTGCACCCAAATTCCATTAATAAGAGCTAGGGGCACTGTACTAAAATACCTACCTCCTATTATCCTCCATTTGAGAAATGAAACCCCTGGTCATAAAAATAGTTTTTGCTTGCAGTTAAAAGGGAGAGAATTTGAAAAAAAAGTAAAAAGGAAAGCAGAAGGAAAACTGTCTGTGAGCAAATCTAAATTCAGACAAATGTCTGAGGGGCTGTAAAATGGAGAGAGGCCAGACCCAGCTCCCCAGGCTTCAGCCTACTTTGGGGGGACAAGGAGCAGGCTAATGGTTTTACACAAGGCCCCGATTTTACATGTGGCTGTGGATTAATTTTAGAAGGCCCTGACATTCTATCTGAGTCATCCTGAGGTGGCCTGATTGGAACTAATCAGGCGAGCCCATTCCAGGCGGTCTGTCTTCTCATGTGTCTAAGGCATCTGGGCTTCTGCCAGCTCCTGATGTGGGAGGCTCGTTCCCAGCAGCAAAAACCATCTCACCAACAGCAGGGAACTGGTCACCTGCTAAAATGTGGCAGGACCACTTCCACGCACAGAGAGGTTTCCATCACTTGCAACCATGGTTTTAACTACCATTCATACTGTACATCGGTTTATCCAAATAGAGGAAAAATTAGGAATGCAAAGTCATGGGGCAACAATGTAAAGACCATTCAACATGATCACACCAAGAAAGCAGACCTGAACCCAATGAAACACCTACTGCACACAAACACAGTGGAGCAGTGATTCCCAAACCTCACCACCTGTATTCCATGGGAGCTGATTAAAAATATCAGTGCCTGGGATTGACCCACCATGCTGATTATGTGCATCCGGGATTTGTCAGGTCAGCCAGATCAGGAAACCACAGTGGTGGGGGAGACAGAGCTGAGTGACAGAGCCCTGTCCTCAGTGGGCTCCTAGTCAATGAGGAAACCACCATGGTCAGAAGACATGAATGGTGCTGACAACCCTGGGTCATGTGCTCCACTGCTGGGGCCAGGGCAGGTCCTATCCAAACCCCAGGGGGAATTGGATTAGGGGGTTCCCAGAGGAAATGTGGTCCTGCTGTTATGGCAAAGAGGCATGGATTCTGGGCAGGCAAAAATCAGCAGATAACCCTCAGTCTGACATCCCAGGAGTTCATCACCCCTGGCAGCTTCAGCCTCCAAGAATCTGACAGGTACCCTGGAACGGACATCATTTGTGTGGCTTCCCTTTTTTTTTCAAGAAGGGCCCTTCCGCCTTTTGAGGATTTGCCCCCTCTCTCTCCAGTCATGCAGTCTGACCCACCTTCCCAGCCTTGGTGATTAAGCCAGAGGCGAGCAGTTGGCCCAGGTTGGGGCAATCGAGGATTTCCTGAGAGGTAGCAACCATAGGCAGAGGTAACTCCGGAAGCTGCTTTCACCTGTGCCCTCGATGTGATGAAACCCCTGGCAGTGAATGAAGACCACATTCGGAGAGAAGCAGGAGCCATGAAGGAGTGGACGTCCTGGAAGCACTTGGTGGCCTTTTCCATCCTCCCAACTACCAATCTACCTTTCCCAGCAAAATAAATCAGCAAACCCCCTCTATCTACAGAAGTTGAGGTTGGGTTTGGATCACTTGCAAGCAAAGATTTCTAACTAATGCCTATAGAGTACAAATAGGCTGGAAAGGAAATGCCAGAGCCTCCCTCACTGTGCAACAGAACTTCTTCTCAAACAGGATGGATCTGCGCATCATCCAAATTCAGATTTAGTCATTTGAGAAATTCAACCAGAGAGGTTTTGGTTGAAACAAGGTGTGCTTCCTGGAGGAGGCAAATGTGAGGCTGGATTTTGAAGGGAGGCCACAGGGTACTCCCCAGGCAGTTCTGCAGTCTAAGTACCTCTTTGTTCCAGGAAGGGCTGTAAATATTGATGACTCCACAGGAAGATCTTCAGAGGCACACATACTGTACTCACACTATTCTTAGCTGCATGGCATGATTGAGGAAGAGCTCAGGATCCCCATGGCTGCATGTCCTGGGGGGAAAGATAAACTGGACCTTCAGCTGTGCTGCCCTGCTTAGCTCTGAGCCTTCTAGTTCCTGAATCACATTGCAGCCAGAGACTAAGACCAAGGGGCTCCAGGAGGCCTCTCTTTAGAGTGCCCAGGTTGGAAGTCCGTCCAGCCAGTCTGCTCCTTAGAGCCCCAGGGGCCAGCTTGATGCCTCCTTCAGCTCGAAGGCCCCCTGCCCTCCAGCTGCCTGGCACTACAACTTAACCCTCATCACCATACTTGCCTGGCTTCTCACTCCCAGGATTACTGTTCACCTGGCACAGGCTACAGGACCCTGCAGAAATTCTCAGATGTCTCTGCTGAAAAGTCTGGGGTATATAGATCAATGTCTTCCTTAACAACAGGGTTTCCTGGAGTCTCGAGTTTTCTCCTCAAGTTTTCATTTGTATTTTTTTAACAGTGTTATTGAAATAGAGTTTCCATGCCATGCAATTTACCCAATTAAAGTGTACAATCCAATGGTTTTTAGTAAACTCACGGAGTTGTACAATCAATTTTAGAAACTTTTCACCATCCCCCACAGAAACCTCTTAACTTTAAGCTATCAATCCCCTCCTCCCTTGGTTGCCCCGTTCACTGCAGCCCTAGTTAACCACTGATATATTTTCTCTCTCAATGGATTGAACTCTTCTGGAATTTCATGAAAATTGAATCATATAATCACATATGTGACTGACTTCTTTCACTTAGCATGTTTTCAAGACTCATCCATATTGTCATATGTATCAGTACATTTTCATGGGTTAATAATACTTTATTTTATGATTAGACCACATTTTATTTATCCATTTATCGGTTAATAGGCATTTGGATTGTTTCCACCTTGGGGCAATTATGAATAATGCTGCATTGAAGTTTTTAGGTGGACATATATTTTCAATTCTCCTGGGTATATGCCTAGCAGTGAAATTGCTGGGTAAAATGATAATGCTATGTTTAACTTATTGATGAAGCACCAGACTGTTTTCCAGTGTTGAATAGAAATGGCAGACATCCTTGTCTTGTTGCTGATATTAGGGGGAGGGCATTAAGTATTATGTTAGCTATGGGTTTTTTGTAGAAGCCCTTTACAGGGTTGAGGAAGTTATGTTCTATTCCTAGTTTGTCAAGTATTTTTATTGTGTAAGGGTTTTGGATTTTGTCAACTGCTTTTTCTGTGCCTATTGAGATGATCATGTAGTTTAAGTTTTTAATCTGTTGATGAGATGTATGTTGGGCATTTCTTCATGTTCTCCACAAAGATATGTCTAAGTTTTACTCTGAGTTCCAGAGGGTCCATTTATAAATAGGACCTTAAAAGATGTTATTATTAGTTAAGGCATGGACTCATCTGTGAATAGGATCTCTGAATATCTTATTTAGATGAGGTTAAATTGAATTAGTGTGAGCCTTAATCTATATGACTAGAGTCTTTATAAGATAAAGGAAATTTAGATTAGTCAGTCAAGTAGAAGCCAGAAGTCAGCAAGGGCAGAGGGAGAAATCTCCATGTGACAGGGGTTGCTGGGATGCCACAGACTCCCAGAGACAGCAAGCCCTGTCATGTCTTAACTAGCCCCAAATGGTGGGATAATAAATTTCCATTGCTTAAGCCAACCACTGTGTGGTATTTGTCACAGTAGATCTGGAAGACTAAGACAGTGTATTGCATTCGTTGACTTTCATATGTAAAACCAATCTTGCCTTCTGGTGATAAATCCTACTGGTCATAGTGTGTAAATCTTTTTTACAAGTTGTTGGATTTACTTTGCTAGTATTAAGTTTTAGGATTTTTGTTTCTGTATTAATTAGAGATATAGTCTATGGTTTTCTTTTCTTGTGACATCTTGTCTGGTTTGGTATGAAAAATATTGGCCTCATAGAATGAATTGGAAAGTGTCTCTTCCTCACATTTTTTTAAGAGTTTCTGAAAAATTGATATTAATTCTTCCTTAAATGTTTGGTAGCATTTACCAGTAAACCCACTTGGTTTGGGCTTTCCTTTGCAGGTAATTTCTTAGTTTTTTTAATTACCAATTCAATCTCTTTACCTGTTATAGGTTTATTCAGATTTTCTATTCCTTTTTTAGTCTATTTCAGTAGTTTGTGTCTTTCTGGAAATTTGTCAATTTCATCTTTATCTAATTTATTGGCATAGAGTTGTTTATAGTATTCCTTTATAATCCTTTTTATTTCTGTAGGGTCAGTAATTATAACATCTCTTTTATTTGTAGTCCCAGTTATTTGATTCTTCTTTCTTTTTTCTTGGTCAAACTAGCTAAAAGTTTGCCAATTTTATTGATCCTTTCAGAGAACTAAATTTTTGTTTCATTGATTTTCTCCGTTGTTCTTCCATTCTGTGTTTCATTTTTTGACTCTAATATTTGTTATTTCCTTCCTTCTGCTTATTTTAGGTTTAGTTTGCTCTTCTTTTTCTAGTATCTTAAAGTGGAAGATTAGGTTATTGATTTGAGATCTTTCTTGTTTTTTAACTTAGGCATTTACAGCTATAGCTTATAGCCATATGCACTGCTTTAACTGCATCTCATAAGTTTCTTCATGTTGTATTTTCATTTTTATTCATCAAAGGTATATTCTACTGAACTCCAATGTAAGGGAATAGATAGAAATGAAGTTGGTTCTCTAGTGGGTCTATAAGTAATATTACCATAATGAGGATGAACAAGATTGAAAGCGGTTGTATAGACCTACGTGTCCTACTAATTAACACTAGAAGTATGAACTAATTCTTGCAAGAATTATTTGATATGATTCATATACAAAGAGTGTTTAAGTCCAGGGTACAGGGGGAAAACTGCTATTGCATGCTATGGGCTATGTAAACAAAAGGATACCATCAGCACTACCAGAGCAACAGCAGAGGTAAGTAATGGGGGGAGGGACAAAAGTTAAGAGGAAGTTTAGATTTCCTATTTGACGAGGGTGTGTTTATTGGTTTTATTTCTCTTGGGAACAATGAAATTATCTAAAATTGAGAATGTTGATGGACTGTGAACTTTGGGCACTATAAGTGATCCCTGATGAATGCAGATACTTGATCCTTGATGAAAGCAGGTGGCTGAAGGATGCACTGACTGAGAAGTAGATTGGCGAATGATGGTGTATCCTTATGAACAGAGTTTGTGCTGCTGCAAAAAGGAGCAAAGTCATGAGGCATGCAACAATGTGAATGAACATGTGGGGCATTTGGTGAGACAAAATAAGCTAGAAACAAAGGAACAACAATGGTACGGTCTCCTTTAGAAAATATTTATAAGAAAACAGGAGCCTAGGTTGTAAGCTTTTATAGCAGACATACTAAGTCCGGAGTGATGATTATTACTTCTGGATTTCGAGAAGCTATTTATATACATATATATGTCCTGATATTTAGAGATAAGAATGAAGCTGAACAGGTTGGGGTTAAAGTAATTCAGAACACAGGGGTAAGGAAGACAGTGTCTATATTTTAGAACCACAATACTCTTTGAGATCAAAGGAAGAAAGATTTACTTCATCTGGAACTGAAATTTTCTGTAGCACATAATCTAACTCAACCGATCTGTATAGCTCATTTGAACAACTGAAACAGTGAGTCCAGAATAAGAAAGAGGTCCTTTAATCCTGTATAGATTATTGTAATACCTGAATACATACTAGAGTATATTAAGCAGATAATCAAAGTATTGTCAAAGTCCCTTGAGGGATGGGAGAAAGAATATGAAACTGTTAATCCTTACCATTAGGGAATCCCCTGATACTGTGTCAAACTTTAGAGACACCCAAATCAATAGGCCATGCTCTCAATCCTGAGGCTTACTCATGAGAAGCTTATGTAGGTAGTGGAGAAGCTTAGGCTACCTATAGGCATGCCTAAGCATTACTTCTGGAGGACCTCTTTTGTTGCTCAGATGTGGCCTCAGTCTGTTTAAGCCCAACTCTGCAAGTGAAATCATTGTCCTCCCCTCTTTATGGGACATGACATCCAAGGGTTAAAGTCTCCCTGGTAATGTGGAAGATGACTCCCATGGATGATTTCAGCCCTGGCACTGTGGGATCAACAATTTCATCCTGACCAAAAGGGGGGAAAGATGTGTAACTAATAAAGTATCAGTGACAGAGAGAGTTCAAATAGAGTCGAGAGGCTACTCTGGAGGTACTTCTTACACAAGCTTCAGTTAGGCGTTGCTACCTATCGTAACCTGCCAAACCCCAACCAGGACCATTCCAGTCAATTCTAAAGAACACTTGGGGCAGTATATAAGATTCCACAAGGTTTCCACGCACTAGAGTAACTTTCCAGAAACCTACAACCTCCACATGGTTCCCTGATTCAGATAAGTGCTGAAACCTAGAGGGCCCAGACTCTCCAGAACATCAGATAGTTCCATCTCCCTACCCCATATTAGTGACAGATGCTTCCAATATAAAAAACTTAGAATGGCATAGCACAAACACCCCTAAAGAGAAGAATGGAAAGATCAAAGGTGATGTGGAGTTATACAGTGAAATTAGAGTTTAACAAATGAATATGAATTCTGAATCATTAAATTAATATCTCTTTTAGTCTCCAGTATTTTAGAGCAACGAGAAGTAAAAACTTAAAATTGTGAAATTGTAACCCATCTTAAAGTATGAAGTATGTTCTGCAACTAATTGTGGTGCTGTGCTTTGAAATTTATTGCTTTGTATATATATATATATATATATATATATATATATATATATGTTATTTTTCACAAAAAAAAAGAAGGGAAAAAAGTCAAATTTGATGTTAAAAAAGTATTTAAGCCTCCAGCCTCCTATATTCTGGAGCAGCAAGAAGGTAGAATCTGAGAGGATCGTATGTAGCTCATGACAGACTTTGGGATCTGTTCTGTAACTACTTGTTAAAGAATTTTCTGAAAATTATTGCTTTCTCCTTTCTTTGCTTGTATATATGTTATACTATACAATAAAAAAAGTTTTAAAAAAGTATATTCTAACTTGCTTTGTGATTTCTTATATGACTCACTGGTTATTAGGGAATATATTGTTTATTCCACATATTTGTGGTCAGTTTCTCAAAGTTCTTTCTAACACTGACTTCTAATATTATACCATGTGGGGCAGAGAATATACTTCATGTTATTTCTATCTTTTTACACTTGTTGAGGTTTTTTAATGGCCTAGCTTATGATCTATCCTGGAGAATGTTCCGTGTGTATTTGAGAAGAATGCATGCAGGCATACCTCAGAAATATTGCAGCTTTGTTTCCAGATGATCACGACAAAGCCAATGTCACAATAAAGCAAGTCACACGAAGTTCTTGGTTTCTCAGTACTATAAAAATTAAGTTTACACTAGACTGGAGTTTATAAGTGTGTGATAACATTATGTCTATTAAAATAATGTACGTACTTTTAATTTAAACATATTTTATTGCTTAAAAGGCTAACCACCATCTGAGCCGTCAGAAAGTGGTAATCTCTGTTATTTTGATGTTGATGGCCTCCGACTGATCAAGGTGGTGGTTGCTGAAGGATGGAATGGACAATTGTGTTAATTTCTTAAAATAAGACAACAATGAAGTTTGCCACATTGATTAACTCTTCCTTTCACGAAAGACTTCTGGGTAGTAAATGATGCTGTTTGATAGCATTTTACCCACAGTAGAACTTCTTTCAAAATTGGAGTCAATCTTCTCAAACCCTGCCACTGCTTTATCAACTAAGTTGATGTAATATTCTAAGTCTTTTGTGGTCATTTCAACAATGCTTACAGCATTTTCACCAGGACAATCCATCCCAAGAAACCACTTTCCTTGCTCATCCATAAGAAGCAACTCCTCATCCATTCAAGTTTTATCATGAGATTGCAGCAATTCAGCCACATCTTCAGTCTCCATTCCTGATTCTCATTTTCTTGCTATTTCCATCGCATCTGCAGTAACTTCCTCTACTCAAGTCTTAAACCCCTTAAAGTCATCGAGGAAGATTGGAATCAGCTTCTTCCAAACTCCTGTTAATGTTGATATGTTAAATCACAAGCGTTCTTAATGTCATCTAGAATAGTTAATTCTTTTCTGAAGATTTTCAACTGACTTTGCCCAGATCCATCAGAGGAATCACAATCTATGGCAGCAATAGCCTTACAAACACATTTCTTAAATCATAAGACTTAAAAGTCCAAATGACTCCTTAATCCATGGACCACAGAATGGATATTGTGTTAGCAGGCATGAAAACAACATTAATCTCATTGTGTGTCTCCGTCAGAGTTCTTGGGTGACCAGGTGGCATTGTCAATGAGCAGAAATATTTCGAAAGTCTTTCTTTGACCAGCAGATCTCAACAGTGAGCTTCAAATATGTAGTAAACCATGTTGCAAACAGATGTTCTGTCATCCAGGCTTTGTTGTTCCATTTATAGAGCACAGGAAGAGTAGATTTAACCTATTCTTAGAAGTCCTAGGATTTTCAGAATGGTAAATGAACATTGGCTGCAACATACAGTCCCCAGCTGAATTAGCCCCTAACAAGAGTCAGCCTGTCCTTTGAAGCTTTGAAGCCAGGCTTTGACTTCTCCATTCTAGCTATGAAAGTCCTAGATGCCATCTTCTTTCAATAGAAGTTTGTTTCACATACATTGAAAAATCTGTTGTTTAGTATAGCCACCTTCATTAGTTATCTTAGCTAGATCTTCTAGATAAATTGCTGCAGCTTCTCCATCAGCACTTTTTGCTTCACCTTACACTTTAACGTTATGGAGATGACTTCTTTTCTTAAACCTTATAAACCACCCTATGCTAGCTTCATATTTTTCTTCTGAAGCTTCCTCACCTCTCTCAGCCTTTATAGAATTAAAGAGAGTGAGAGCCTTGCTCTAGATCAGGCTTTGACTTAAAGGAATATTATGGCTGATTTGATCTTCTATCCAGACCACTCAACTTCATTCATTTTAGCAATAAGGCTGTTTCACTTTCTTATCATTCATATTTTCACTGGAATAGCACTTTTCATTTCCTTCAAGAATTTTTCTTTTGCCTTCACTACTTGGTTGTTTGGCACAAGAAGCCTAGCTTTCAGCCTATCTCAGCTTTCAGCATGCATTCCTCATTAAACTTAAACATTTCCAACTTTTTATTTAAGATGAGAGAAGTCCAAATCTTCCTTTCATTCAAACATTAGAGGTCATTGCTGGGTTATTAATTGGCCTAATTTCAATATTGTTGTGTCTCGGGAAATAGGGAGGCCCATGAAGAGAATAAAGGATGGGGAAATGACTGGTCGGTGGAGCAGTCAGAACACACACAACATTGATTGATTAAATTCACGTCTTATATGGGCACAGTTTATGGTGCCCCAAAACAATTACATCAACTATCACTGATCACAGATCACTATAACAGATATAAAAATGATGAAAAAATTTGAAATATTGTGAAAATTACCAAAATGTGACAGAGAGGCACGAAGTGAGCCCATGCTGTTGAAAAATGACACTGATAGACTTGCTCAATGCAGGGTTATAACAAACTTTCAATTTGCAAAGAATGCAATATCTGAAAAGCGCAATACAATGAGTTATTTCTGTAATCTGTTGTTTGCTGCAGAATTCTGTAGATGTCTGTTCGGCACATTTGTTTTAGAATGATGTTCAGATCTCCTATTACCTAGTTGATCTTCTGTCTAGTTGATCTAGTACTGAACGCGTATATGAAGTCTCCAACTACTGTTGTTGAATTGTCTATTTCCCCCTTCAATTATGTCCGTTTTTGCTGCATATATTTGGGGCTGTGTTGATAGGTGGATAGATTCATAATTGTTTTATCTTCTTGACTTTTAGTATTATGAAATTCCCTAATTCTTCTATTTTTCTGTTTTAGAGTTTATTTTTGTCTAATATTTATTATAGCCACTCCATCTTTCTTATCTTTGATGTTTGCATCATATATCTTTTTCCATTCTTTTACTTTCAGGTTGTATATATGAACCTACCATGTGTTTCCCTATAGATAGTCTGAGGATTTTCCCAGTCTGTCAATAACTGTTTATTGATTAGATTTTTAATCCACTAGCATTCAATGTTTTCACTGGTATACCTGTAATTACATCTGACATTTTACTTTTTATTTTCTATATTTATGTATTTTTATACCAGTAATTATCTTTTACTGTTGTCTTTGTATTAAATAGATGTTTTCTAGTGTACCATTTTCATTCTCTTGTTTCTTTTACTGTGTGTTTTCAAAGTTTTGCCTTATGGCTCTGGGGATAACAATTATCTTAAATTAGGACAATTTAGCTCAAATTAACACCAGCTTAATGCCAACAGTATACAAAAACTTTGTTCCTACATAGCATCAATTCCTCCACTCTTTTTTGTTGTGTTATCTTTATACAATTACATCTTTATACATTGTGTGCCCATCAACAAGATTTATAACTATTGCTTTGTGAGTTTGTCCTTTAAATCAAATAGAAAAAAAGATTTACTGACAAAATACATTTTATATTTACCTAAGTGATGACTTTCATGAATCCGTTTTATTTATTTATATGGATTTGAGTTACTGTCTAGTGTTCTTTTATTTCAGTCTGATAGACCCCCTTTAGGTTTTCTCGTAGGGCATATCTCCTAACCGTGAATTCTTTTAGTGTTATTTTATCTGACCTCTTAATTTCTCTTTCACCTTTTTAATGACTCATTTATTTCTAGGTCTATTTTGGCAACATAAAGTATCAGTACAAATTCTAAAGGGGACGGTGCACTTCCTGGGTGCCTTCTATGGTCTGACACTTGTGTGCACCATCTTCTTCAGTCATTCTAACAAGCCACAGGATGCTGAGATTTGTAAGATATCTGCACAGGACCAGGCACCTGCAAGAAAAGGCAGGGTGCAAACCCAGGTGCACCTGACTTTAAAGCAATGTCCTTTTCCCACTATGTCTAATATCCCTGACTCACAAAGTGGGTAAAATGAGTAATACTAAATTACTGAGAATCATACATGTATACAGCCTTTCTATGATAATTTTGAAGAATATATTTATCATTTTGCTCACTACAGTTCTAAAAATTTTTTTATGTTCATCTCAAGTGAGATTGCAAATTTCATAGAGGGACCTGCTTCTGACATCTTTTTGTCAGTTTTATGGTTCTTTCAGAGACAATACGGTTATGTAATACTAAGAAAAAGCACAAAATACTGAAATCCATTTTATTTATTTACATGGCATAAAAATTTCAATAACAAAAATTTCTTATTATGAAAGATGATGGTTAAGTAGAATATCAATACTGTCCATGCCTGGCAATCAAAAGGTAACATAAAGTGTGCTCTATTTCATGCTTTTTCACTCTACAGGAGGATCTCCAAATTAGTTCATCAGATGCAACAAATATGCCATTTGCTTTTAGGATATATGTACTCTTTCTTATCTTATTCAAAACAGACCCTGAATGGAAGCTGTGAAGAATCAGAGCTGTGAATCAGCGCTATTCAACATTCACCAGTAACCATCAGGCTTGCTTAATTCTTTTAGTTATCTGAGGATCAGTTATCTTCAATGATAATAGCTCTTAAACGATAGGATTCAGTAACTACGATACATATTGAAATTCACACTCACCACCTTCTGGGTGTATAGTTCCTTGTTTGCCCAGGCAGAGCCCTAGTAGCAGAATTTCAGGTGCATGTGTTTCAGTCTATCCTTTACATATTCGATGAAACTGGCATGCTGCCTTCTACCCCATCTTGTCATCTCCCCATAGCCCTTCACAGGTTCGCAAAAAACCTATGACCTCTGGTTGTGATCTGCGTTTTTCTAAGACTTTCCCATATAACTTACTAGGATTGGATGAAGAAAAGCGTTCTTTGAAAGTCATGTAAAACAAACCACCTGTAATGCTGATTCCAATAAGCACCACCATTAAATAGGTGAAAGCACTTCCAGATTCTTTCACTTACTGTGCCATTGAGACAGCGGGTCGATCTCTCTGACTTCTGGGCACAGGCACTTGTTTGCTGCTGCCCTCCTGTGCCCTCCGCGGGCTCCACCCGTGCGTTCAGATAGTTTCCTGGGTCCCTCCAAGGATACATGTAAGTTGCACAGGTTTCCTCTGCTCTGGCAGCCCCCATCTCAAACTGGGCTCAGTCTCTGCAAAAGCAATCATTTCCCCAAGGTCCGCACAGCCTTTCTATATACTGTATGGCATGTAGAAAAGTCCATTTCATGTTCACAGAGGGCTGCTCCACTTTGAGAAAATGCTGACTACAATTAGCAAAGTTTCACAAGCCACTACACACCCAACCAGCAGTTTACTTAAGATGATCCTCCGCAGCGTGTTCGGTAAAACGTCAACTCCCGCAGTTTACACTAAGAGAAAGTCTCCACAGAGAAGACTTTCCCTTCTCATCAGTCCTCTTTCCACTGGAATTAGAACACTCTGACTACCTTCTTCGCTGTCATTTACACTCTCCCTGCCATACCTTTGCAAGATACTACCTCTCTCTTTAATTTTTATTTTTTTAAGATTTTAACTATGTTTTATTTTAAGGGTTTTTTGTTTGTTTGTTTGTTTTTACTTTTTTACTGTATAACATTTATACAAAGCAAAGAAAGAAGAAAGCAATAGTTTTTGTTTGTTTGTTTGTTTGTTTTGCATGGGCTGAGAGATTTCAGAGTTGAGAGGTTATCCTGGAGGCTATTCTTATGCATTATATACATATCCCTCTTCAGTTTATGGTGTATTGGAGTGGCTAAAGGGAAGTACCTGAAACTGTAGCGCTGTGCTACAATAGCCTTGTTTCTTGAAGATGATTGTGTGAAATATGACATTTACAATGTGACTGTGTGATTGTGAAAACCTTGTATCTGATGTCCCCTTTATCTAGGGTATGGGCAGATGAGTAAAAAATATGGATTAAAAAAATGAGCAAATAATAGGGCGAACAAAGGTTAAAATATATTGGGGAGGGCAGTGTGATGGTGGCTCAGTGGCAAAATTTTCACCTGTCATACCAGAGACCCAGGTTCGACTTCCAGTGCCTGCCCATGTAAAAAAAAATTAAAAATTAAAAAATATATATGTATATATATAGGGTAGCTGGAAATACTGGTAGTTAATGAGAAGGAGGGGTAAGGTGTATGGTATGTATTAGTGTTTTTCTTCTTTCTTTTCATTTCTTTTTCTGTAGTGATACAAATGTTCTAAAAAATGATCATGGTGATGAATATACAACTTTGTGATGATATTGTAAGCCATTGATTGTACACCATGTATGGAATGTTTGTATCTTAAGAACGTTTGTGTTTGTATGTTGTTTTGTCAATAAAAATATTAAAAATAATAATAATATGGGATAGGGAAATGGAACTAGCTGATGTTCTGGAGAGGCTGGACCCTCTAGGTTTCAGGACTTATCTGGTCCATTTCCTTCATTTTTGAAGCATAGTTTTGCTGGATATAAAACTCTTCTTTGGTGGTTTGTTGTTATTTTGCCTCTGAAGATGTTCTTCCACTGCTTTCTTGCCCTCATGGTTTCTGATGATAATAAGCTGTTAATCTTATTGAGGACCTCTTATACATGATAAGTTGATTCTCTCCTGCTCCCAAGATAGTCCTTTTGTCTTGCTTTGTAGTTGTTTGATTATTATGTACCTAGATGTGGATTTCTTTGAGTCTGTCCTCTTTTGAGATCATTGAGATCTTTGATGTGTAGATTAATATTTTTTCAGAAAATTTTCAAGGTTTCTCATCAATATTTCTTCAAATATTTTCCTGCCCCTTATCTCTATCCTTTCCTTATGAAACCCCCACTATGCACATTTTGGTACTTTTAATGGTGCCTACAGGTCTCCGAGGCTCATTTCATATTTCTTCATACTTTTTTCTTTCTGTTCCTCAGACTGAATAATCTTAATTGATCTATCCTCAAGTTCACAGACATTTTTTTTCCTGCCTGCTCAATCTGCTGTTAAGCCCTTCTAGTGAAGAGCTCATTTTTGTCATTGTACTTTTAACTCTAGAATTTCTGTTTGGTTCTTTATATATTAATTTCTATTTTGATTACTTTTATATATAATTTCATCTCTTTATTGATGTTCTGTATTTGGTGGACAGTGCTTTCATACTTTCTTTTAGTTCTTTAGACATGGTTTTCTTTCATTCTTATAGCATATTTAGAATAGTTGATTTAAAGTTTCGTCTATTAAGTCCAATGTCTGGCCTTCCACAAGAATAGTTTCTATTGATTACTTTTTTCCCTTGTTTCTTTGCATGTCTCATAATGTTTTGCTTAAAACAGGATATTTCAAATAATATAATATGGCACCTCTGGAAACCAGATTCTCCACTCTTCCCAAGGTCTGTTGGTGTTGTTGTGCATTGTACTTGTTTTTGTTTGCTTAGTGACATTTCTGAACTAATTCTGCATGGTCTGTATTCTTTGACATGCATGGCAACTAAAGTTTATACTCTATTAGCTTAGTTGTGAATTGCAGAGTTTTCCTTAAACAGTTGAAAAGTGTAAGTATCCCAGTCTTTCCCAAGGGACTAGTGCATGTTGGGGAATTCCTTCAAAATGCAGTCAGGCCATTTAGAACTCTGCCTTAGCCTTCACTTCTGGCTTGCAGAGCCTCAAGTTCAGCCAGAGGTGAGAACTTAGGGCCTTCTTGGGTCTTCCTTGAGTATGTGTACAGTCTTACATATGCTCATGGCCTTCTTGATTTCCAGGAATATTTCAGAGCTTTTCAAATCCCCTATGGACATCTCATTCTTTGGCTTTTCTGTTAAGTATTGTGGGTTGTCTTTTGTTGTTGAGTTGGAGCAGTTCTTTAATTTTCTGGCTAATAAACACTTATCAGATACATTGTTCACAATTATTTCCTCCCATTCTACAGGTTGTCTTTTCATTTTCTTGATAATGTCTTTAACATACAAACATTTTTTTATTTTACAAAAGTCTATTTTATCTATTTTTTCTTTTGTTATTTGTGCTTTTAGTGTCATGTCTAAGAAAGTACAACCAAATCCATGATTATGAAGGTTCACCTTTATGTTTTCTTCTAGGAGCCTTATGGTTTTAACTGTTGAGTTTATGTTCTTAATCCATATAGAGTTAATTTTTGTTTGTGGTATGAGGCAGGGGTCTAACTTCATTCTTTTGCATGTGGATATGAAGTCTTTTTAACACCATTTGTTGACGAGACCATCTTTCCCCAGGTAATGTACTTGGTGCTTTTGTCAAAAATCAATTGGCCATACATGTGTGGGTTTATTTCTGGACTCTCAATTTTATTTTCTTAGTTTATGTGTCTATCTTTATGCCAGTACCACAGCATTTTGATTACTGTGGCTTTGCAGTAAGTTTTGAAATTTGAAAGTGTGAGACTTCCAACTTTGTTTTTTCTTTGCAACCTTGATTTGGCTATTTGGGGCCCTTTGAGATTCATATGAATTTCAAGCTTGGCTTTTCCATTTCTGAAAAAAAAAAAGAAGACTGCTGGAAATTTGATAGACATTGCATTGAATCTATAGACATCTTTGGGTAAAGTTGACATCTTACTAGATCGTCTTCATATCCATGAATACATGGTGTCTTGCCACTATTTAGGCTTTCTTTTATTTCTTTCAGCAATATTTTATAATTTTCAGTTTACAAATCTTTCACCTCCCTAGTCAAATTTATTCCTAGGTTGTGGTTTATTTTTTGTTTGTTTTTTGGCTTAACAACAGCAATTTACTGGCTCTTGGTTTCAGAGGCTGGAAAGCTTGCTTCCTCCCAGGGGTGCTATCTGGATGGCTGGCAATTTTTAGGGTTCCTTAACTTTCCTCTTGCATGGCAATGCACATGGAAGCACCTACTCCTTTCTCTTCCAGGTTTCCTTGACTTCCAGCTTCTGTACATTCTCTGCAGCTTCTACCTCCATGTCCAATTCCCTTTGCTTATAAGGATTATAGCCATGTTCCATTAAGGGACACCCTCATTCAGTTTGGGCATAGCTTATCTAATAATATCTTCAAAGGTCCTATTTTACAAATAAGTTTATACTTATTTCAGGGTGGGACCTGAACATGCTTTTGTAGGCGGCATGATACAGCCCCCAACAGAAACCATCATCATTATGATAGTGAATATATATATCCATCATCACCAAAATGATCAGTTGTTAATAAGCTATCAGTGGCTAAGAGTTCAAATAGAGTCGAGAGGCTACTCTGGAGGCCACTCTTACTCAAGCTTCAGTTAGACATAGCTACCTATCTGTTTGCCAAATTCCAACCAAAGCCATTCCTGCTAACCCTAAAGAACACCTAGGGCATTATATAAGATTCTACAAAGTTTCCATGCACCAGGGATACTTTCCAGAAACCTACAATTTCCAAATGGGTCCCTAGATCAGATAAGTCCTGAAATGTAGAGGAGCTAACCTCTCCAGAGCATCAACTAGTTCCATCCGCCTATGCTATATTATCAACAGCCCCTTCCAACGTGAAAAAGTTTTAATGGGCATAGCCCAAATACCCCCAAAGAGTGGAAGAAATATCAAAGGTGATGATGGAGTTATACAGAGAATGTAGGGTTTAATGAATATGTATGATTGCTGAGTCATTATATTGACGTCTCTTTTAGTCTTCAGTGTCTTGGAGCAACAAGTAGTAAAAACCTAAAATGATGGAATTGTAACCCATACCGAACTTTAAAATCTGCTCTACAATGAATTGTTGTGTTGTGCTTTAAAATATATTACTTTTTTGTATATATGTTGTTTTTCACAAAAAAGAAAAACAGTGTTGATTGTGATAAATACACAGCTACATGATGATATTGTGAACCATTGATTGTACACTTTACTTTGGATGATGAAATGGTATGTGAATATATAATATTTATCAATTAAAATATGCTGGAAAAAAATCCTCAAAATCTTAAAAGAAAAAAAAAAAAAGATCAGTTATTTAACCTACCAGGAAAGCTGAGTGCTAATTGGCTCAAACTGAGAAATGGGACAAAGCAGGTGTAAGCAGGGAGAGTAGTTCAGAAAGGACTTTCTGAAACTTATTGGGAGTCTGAATAGGTCTGTAATTCTCATATAATTCACAATCATGAGGAGTCAGAAAAAGCTTCTAAAAGAAAAAGAAACTTCTGAAATAAAACAAGGAATATGGATGGGGATAGGTGCAAAGTTTAGACAGAGGAGGATAAGTACAAAGAAACCAAAAAGGAAGCTACTCCAGTAATCATGGAAAGTGTAACTGAAATATATGATGGTGGGAATAATGACAGAAAACGTGCATATTTATATTATTAGGTATTTTTTAAGCTGTTGCAAATGGAATTGTTTTTCTGATTTTCATTCAGAATAATATTTGGTAGTATAAAGAAACATAACTGATTTTTTTTTTTTTACATGGGCAGGCACCGGGAATCGAACCCGGGTCCTCTGGCATGGCAGGCAAGCAGGCCACCGTGGCCTGCCCTGATTTTTTTTTGGAGGGGGTGCACGGTCTGGGAATTGAACCTGGGTCTCCCGCATGAAAGGCAGGCTTTCTACCACTAAACCACCCATAAACCCCCACAACTGATTTTTGAGTGTTAATCTTGTAGCTTTGAACTTTGCAGAGTTCATTTACCACTTCTAGTGGTTTTCTTGTGGATTCTTTGGTATCTTCTATGTAAGGGATCATCTCATCAAAGAATAGGTAGAGTTTTACTTCTTCCTTTCCAATAATTTGGATGTTTTTTGTTTGTTTGTTTGTTTGCCTAATTGCTCTGGCAAGGACTTTCAGTACAATGTTGAATAGCACTGGTGAAACTAGGAAACTGTCTTATTTCTAATCTCAGAGGAAGGACTTTCAGTCTTTCACAATTGAAAATAAGATTTGTTGTGGTTTTCTCATATATGCCCTTTATTGTGCTGCAGAAGTTTCCTTCCATTACTTTTTTTTTGGGGGGGGTGGTGCATGGTCCAGGAATCGAACCCGGGTCTCCCACATACAAGGCGAGCATTCTACCACTACCCTATTACTATTTTTATGAATGTTTTCATCATGAAGGGATATTGGATTTCTTCAAAAAGCCATTTCTGCATCAGTTGAGATAATCATGTGATTTTTTTCCCTTCGTTCTGTTAATGTGGTGTTTTACATTGACTGGTTTTCTTCTATTGAACACGCCTTGCATTCCTGGGATAAGTCCCAACTGGAAATGGCATATAATTCTTTTAATATGCTGTTGGATTCGGCATCCCAGTATTTTATTGAATATTTTTGTATTTATGTTCATAAAAGAAATTGGCCTGTGGTGTCTTCATTTGACTTTAATATTAGGTTAATGTTGGGTCGTAAAATGAATAAGGAAGAGTTCCGTCATCTACATTTTTTTTTTTTTTTTTTTGAGATTCGAGCAGTACATTTTTTTTTAAAGTTTGAGAAGGATTGGTGCTAATTCTTCTTTGAATGTTTGCTAGCATTTACCATTGAAACTGTCTGCCTGTTAACTTTTCTTTGTTGGGATATTTTTATTACCAATTCTATCTCTTTACTTGTTATCAGTCTGATGAGCTCTTCTATTTCTGCTTGAGTCATTTTAGGGAACTTGGGTATTTCTAGGAATTTATTCATTTTTTCTAGACTATCTAATTGGTTAGAAATAGAATTCTCCTATAATCCGTTTAATTTCTGTGGGATCAGTGGTCCCTCTTCATTTTGGATCTTAATTATTTATGCCTTCTCTCCTCTTTTCATTGTCGGTCTAGCTAAGGGTTTGTCAATTTTACTAATCTTTTCAAAGAGCCAATTTTTGGTTTCACTGATTCTCTTGACTGGTTTTCTATTCTCTATTTCATGTATTTCCACTCTAATTTTTATTATACTTTCCTTCTATTTGCTCTAGATATAATTTTCTCTTTTTTTCTAGTTCTGAAGTTATTGACTTGAGATCTTTCTTCTCTTCAATATAGGCATTTATAGCTATAAATTTCCCTCTGAGCACAGATTTTGCTGTATCTTATAAGTTTTGGTATGTTGTGTTTTCATTTTCATCTGCCTCAAGATATTTTCTAAATTCCTTTGTGATTTCTTCTTTGAGCCATTGATTGCTTAAGAGAGTGTTGTTTATGCCATCCTAACCAAAAGGAGGGAAAGAATTGTAATAAATAAGGTATCAGCAGCTGAGAGAGTTCAACTAGAGTCAAGAGCTTCAGTTAGACATTGCTACCTACCATTACTTACAAAATCCCAACAAAAACATTCCTGCCAATCCTGAAGAACACATAGGGCATTATATAAGATCCTACAATGGTTCTGTGCACTAGGGTAGCTTTCCAGAAGCCTACAACCTACAACCTGGGTCCCTGGACCAGATAAGTCCTGAAACCTAGAGGGGCCAGTCTCTCCAGAACATCAACTAGTTCTATCCCCCATCCCATATTATTGACAGCCACTTCCAACATGAAAAAGTTAGAATGGGCGTAGCCCAAATACCCCTAAAGAATGGGAGAAAGATCAAAGATGATGGTGGCATTATACAGAGAAGGTAGGGTTTAACAAATAAGTAAGAATGCTGAATCATTTTTAGTCTCCACTAATTTAGAGCAGCTAGGAGTAAAAACCTAAACTTGTGGAAATGTAACCCATACCAAACTCTGAAATCTGGTCTACAACTAATTGTTGCAATGTACTTTGAAATTTATTGCTTTCTTACTGTTCTAGTTTGCTAGCTGCCAGAATGCAATGTACCAGAAATGGACTGACTTTTAAAAAGGGGAATTTAATAAGTTGCTAGTTTACAGTTCTAAGGCCAAGAAAATCTCACAATTAAAACAAATCTATAGAAATGTCCAATCAAAGGTATCCATCCAGGGAAAGATACCTTGGTTCAAGACGGCTGATGAAGTTCAGGGTTTCTCTCTCAAGTGAGAAGGCACATGGCAAATACAGTCAGGACTTCTCTCTCAGCTGGAAGGGCACATAGCGAACATGGCATCATCTGCTAGCTTTCTCTCCTGGCTTCCGGTTTCATGAAGCTCCCTGGGAGGTGTTTTCCTTCTTCATCTCCAAAGGTCGCTGGCTCATGGACTCTCTGCTTTGTGGTGCTGCAGCATTCTCTGCTCTCTCCAAATCTCCTTCATTCTCCAAAATGTTTCCTCTCTTATAGGACTCCAGAAATTTACCAAGATCCACCCAAATGTGTGGAGACATGTTGTCACCTAATCCAGTTTAACAACCATTCTTGATTAAATCACATCTCCAGGGAGATGATCTGATTACAGTTTCAAACATACAGTATTGAATAGGGATTATTTTGCCTTTATGAAATAGGATTTTGATTAAAACATGGCTTTTCTAGGGTCCATACATCCTTTCAAACCAGCACACTTGTATATATGATATTTTTCAGAAAAAGAGAAAAAAGAGAGAAAGTGGAGTATACCAGAGAAGATAAGATTTGACAAATGAATATAACTACTGAATCATTATATTGATATTTCTTTTGGTCTCCAGTGTCTTGGAGCAGCTAGAAGAAAAAATGAAAAATTTGGAACTGTAACCCATACCAAACTTTAAAGTCCGTTCTATAACTAGTTGTTAAAATGTACTTGGAAATTTATTGCTTTTTTGTATGTATGTTATATTTCACAATAATAAAAATTAATAAAAAGAGCATGTTGTTTAACTTCCATATATTTGTGAATTTTTCACTTTTCCTTATGTTACTGATTTCTAGTTCCATTCCATTTTTGTCAGAGAAGACATCCAGTATAATTTCAATCTCTTAAAATTTATTGAGACTTATTTTGTGACATAACATACAGTCTATCCTGGAGAATGATCTATGTGCAAGTGTAAGGAATGTATATTCTGATGTTGTTGGTTGCAGAGTACCACATATATTTATTCCATCCAGTTCATTTATAGTATTGTGCAAGTTCTCCGTTTCCTTGTTATCTTTTACCTACATGTTTTATCCATTGATGAAAGTAGTGTATTGAAGTCTTCAGCTACAAGTGTAAAAGCATCTATTTCTCCATTCAGTTTTGTCAATGTATACTTCATGTATTTTGCAGCTCTGTGATTAGGTGCATAAATGTTTATAATTCTTATATCTTTTTGGCAGATTGTCCCTTTTGTTAATACATAGTGTCTTTCTTTGTCTCTTGTAACAATTTTTTACTTAATGTCTATTTTATCTGGTATTAGTATAAGGACCTGTTACTATTTGCATGAAATATTTCTTCCATCCTTTCACTTTCAACCTATTTGTGTCTTTGGGTCTAAGATTGAGCGTCTTGCATTTGAATTATGCATTTTTCATTTATTTTGCCAATACATGTCTTTTGATTAGAGAGTTTAATCTATTTATATTCAGATAATTACTGATAAGGCAGGACTTATTTCAGCCATTTTGTCCTTTGTTTCTTATATATATTCTATATTTTTTGCCTTTCTTTTCCTTTATTGAAGCTTTCTTTTGTGTATAGTTGATCTTTTGTGGCATAATTTATTGATCCCTTTCTCATTTAAATATAAATATATATTTAAAATATTTTCTTTATGATTACCATGGGCTTTGTATCAAATAACCTACTATTTCTATATGCTGCTGACAACTTCATAGGTACACAGTCTATGCTCCCATTCACCTCTGTTCCCCTCCTGATGCTGTTTTTGTCACACATTATCTTTTTATATTTACATGTTCATAATATTGAAATATGACTATTTCCTATTCAATTGTATTCTAAATACCATAGGAAAAAATGAGTAATGCCCTTTTCCTTTTTAGGACCTGTTGATGAGGCTACTTCAGTTAGGGTGTGACCCACCTCAATCAGGATGGGTCTTAATCTAATCCTACCACTGGAGTCATTTATAAGCGGAATGAAACTGAGAGAGAGAGAAAGCCACAGGAAGCAAGAAGAGGAAATGGAACCTGTAGTAGAAGAAAGAGACCAGGAGACACCGCCATGTGCCTAACCATGTAGCAAGTTAAGGACTCCAGGATCACCAGCACCAGTCCCAGAAGGCTGATTTTCAAGGAGAAAGCATCATGTTGATGCCTTGATTTGGTCTCTCTTTTAGCCTCAAAAAACATAAATAAATTCCCACTGTTAACCCAACCCATTTCATCGTATTAGCTGGGGCAGCCAAGGAAACTTTGCCTCCCACTATATGGCTAAAGGAGATCAGGCACTCTTCCTCCTCACTCTTCGTAGCTGTGGGGAGGTCTCATGACCTAGTCTTGGCTGACAGATATTTTTGCCAAAGTCACAGAGCCAGTGAGAGATCATCTATCACAGCAGTGGAGCTGAGAATCCAGAAGGGATGGCAATGAGTGTCAGTGGGCAGTGGTGCCAGCAGTGGTGCCTTCTCCAGATGGCTGCTAAAGCAAGGCCTGAGTGATGCTCACACTCACTGGCCACCTTGACCCACTCTCCTTGCAACTCCCCAGTCTCCTCCTGAACCTGTAATGCTCTCCAAACGAACTCTTGCTGTGCTTCATCTGGCTCTCCAACCTTTGGCTATTTCGCATTTTTATTGTAAACATTCTTGTACATTTTCCTACAACTAAGAACTAAGAACTCAGTGGCATTGGATGTGTGATTTTGAGCTTAAGCAGTTGAGTTTCAAACCTTTGGAGAAGGACGGTGCACCACGAGTTTCTGTCAATGCATTTCAATGTACATATGTATCCTCTGCTTTCCCAAAGGCTTATTCGGGCCTGCAAATGCTGGTTTAACCAGTCCCTGCTTGGACTCTTACCCTTAAAACCCTCCTTCATGGCTCAGGCCTAGAAGTCTGGTCTCAAGAAATGTAACCACGTTGGTCCATGCTCCGCCATCATGGTGTTGGGATGGGGAGGGACGCTGAGACCCTCACTGCAAGCCCTGGAGCAAAACTGTTCTCCTGCCTGTCCAAAGGGAGGAATCTCACTAGGGAGGCAAAAAGAGGTGATGATGGGTCTTAGGGATTGAATCATATCTCTCACAAGACATATTCAAGTCTTAATCTACATCCCTGTGGGTGTGAACTCATCTGTAAGCAGGACCTTTGAAGATGTTATTATCAGTCAAGGTGTGGACTCATTTGTGATTAGGGTCTTCAAAGATCCTATTTAGTTGAGGCCAAATTGAATCAAGGTGGATCTTAGTCCATATGGCTGAAGTTCTTATAAGAAGAGGAACTCTAGGCAGAGACATAGATGACTTAACAGGAGAAGCAGAAGCCAGAAAGAGAAGCCATGTGAGGGAGAATGAGACACAAGCCAAGCAAACACAAGGAGTGCATCGAGCCGGCACCAGAAAGCTAAGACTCTGGGAGAAAGCATTGTCTGTTGAGACCTTGATTTTGGACTTCTGGCCTCCAAACCCTTGAGAAAATAGATTCCCCATGTTCAAGCCAACCCACTGTGTGGTACTGGTCATAGCAGTCCTGGCAAACTAAGGCGAAGGAGAAGGTAAGCTTAGTCTTGGGTCCTCCTGCTGCCCTCCAGGGTCTGCTCCAAGGGAAGGTCAGCTGAAGCCAGCACTGGGCAGGACCCAGAAGCTGAGTCCCCGAAGGCCTTCCTGAGAACCTGAAGGAGCTCTCCAGGCACTTCTCTGTGGAGTGCAGGCCAAAAGGCTTTGGTCCCTAGAGAGAGAATCCAGCAGCAGAGTCCCAGAAAGACCAGCTCTCACCAAAATCCCATGTGAAGGGAGCATGGCTCTGCATAGTCAGTGTGTGTGTTTCCAAATAACGGGTTTCCTATTTCATTCTCATTCTTTTGTCTCCATAGAATGTACAAGACCAACCTCCCCACATACTACCATGCCTGATTATGAAGCTCGCCATTTAAGAAAACACTAACACCCAGTAATTCTGTAACCATTCCCCAGTCACTCCTGGACTGACTCCAAATGCACAATAAACACTGCCAGGAAGACCAAGCATTGCACACAAGTCTCCAGTGCTGTGAAATCTGGATTTACAGATTGCTGGGCTAGCCTAAGAGTCCTGGAGTATTGGCATCAAAAACAAGGCTTTGGAAATCTTACATAAAACCCCAAAATGTCAAAAACAGGACAGAACATCAAGACACTCAAAGACATTAGATGCATTTAATATAAATTTATTTTACACATGCAGTTTGTAATATTTACTTACTATACTCTTTGGTGGGAGGGTGCTCTGAGCCCCTAATGGGGGAGGGGGGCTGGAAGGGCTGTTTGGGAGACCCTGGGAGAGGTGACTCAGCTCAGTCAGGTTCCCAACCCACAGAGATCAGAATACAGTATATGTGTGCTGTTTTAAGCTGCTAAATTTTGAGTTAATTTGTTGTGCAGCAATAGACAAACAATACAAAGATAGTCTCTATTTTGACCTTCAAAAGACACTTTTTTTTTTCCCTTGTGAAATTCATATGTGCTCTTTAAGGAAAGTTTACAAAGAAAGGAAAAAGGAGAAAAAAATTTAAATCTCCAATTTTGTCATACCCAAATGCCACCTTATTAGTAGTTAAATCCATTTCCTGCTAACCTTTCCTCCCAGAGAGTTTTTTTTTCCTAATTGTATTCATTCAGACCATGTAATATTTTTCTGGTTTGCATGTTTAAGTTAACATTTTGGGGTTCTATATTCATCTTTATTCATTTTATCCTGACTGTACACACAAGGTGTTCTGGAGCAGGGCAGATAAGAAGCATGTGTCCCCCTCACTTCAGCCCTCAGCCATGAGGATGACATGATGAAATCCAGCTGGGAGCTCTCCTGAGCCAGGGGCCAAATCCTCCAAGGGAGGGATCAAGAAGGGAGGGATGTTTGGCCGTTCATACCCAGAAAAGGGCAGCTGGCCAACATGTGCTCCTTGGAGACAGTACGGAAATGATCCTAAATTCTCACTCCAACTTTTTGGAATGTAAATATATCTCTCTAGGAGCCAAATAAGTTTCTCTCTGGTCTTTGCAGTTGTCTACAGTTCCTAGGCCAGATTGCCCTTGAAATGTAAACACATACCTCTGGAATTGGGTAAATCTCTCAGAGTTCCCTCACTCTCTATGCAGTCGTAAATTAACCTTCAAGGCTTGTTCTTAGCTCAGGATTCCACGTTTCAGCAAAATTTGTTGAGTGCCCCAATGCTGCAGAAACACAAAAATATTTCCTCCACACCCCACATTATAAAAGAATGTTACTTTTCCTACAAATCTGTAGTGCTGGGTCTCAAACTTCCAAATACCTCTTTGGAACTGATTGCAAAGAAAAGGATAAATACAATAAGTGAAAGTAGCTGTCAAATTTCAAATACAGTCTGGTTTTAGAGTCAAAAGCACATCTAGACTACAGGGAAACACACTGATTGTTTGCTTTACTACATTAACAAAATGTGGGATACACATCTCTACTTTCCACCTGGCTCTCAAACTATCATCCCTGGTCTCCCAGGGATACTGATATTGAATCATCAATATCGATTGAAGATCAATTTGATGTTCAGTCAATGATTAGGATTGAAGAATAAACAAAAACTGTTCCCTTTCCATGTGTTCCAGCCACAGATCAGGGCAGAGGAGCTAGCAAATACAGAAATACAGCACCGCCAGTCACTACCAAGAGTCGTGCTCTCAATGGCATGTTCCATATCTTCAAAGCCACAGAAGCCTCATCAGGAGAGGGGCACCTTCTCCTGCCCAGTGGATGGCAAGAGCCCACGGGCTCCAGGCCCTAGACATTGTGCTTGGACAGAGTATGCCAGGGGCTGGAGGGCAGAGAAGCTTGGGCTGGAGCAGCCTGAAGGAGGCAGGCATGGATACAGACCCAGAATTGCTCACGTGGCCATCATGTCCTCTTCTGGGTGCTTGGAGTTCCTCTCTCCAAGTGAAAAGGGCATAGAGAGCTGCTGATGGGGAACCGGAGGGCAGGGCTGTGCCCACAGCAGCGTGATCTCCTGACTTTGCCTGTTGTGGCTCCCGGACTCCAGCTGAGTCTCTGGAATGACAGCCTGCCGTGGCAGCCCAATCCCTTCCTGCTTGAGGAGGTACTTTGGAGGTCTGTCCAATGGCAACTCAGAGCCTCCAGAGTCCCCTGGCCCCTCCTGGGTCCCTGAGAACCCAGGTTTCCCTCTCCTTCCCAGCCCTAGAAGCTGTCTGACAACTAATATACTCCTTTTGATGATTCTGAGCAGAAGTCAGTGGAGAGAAAGTAATGTCTGGTGGGCTTTTGTCCCTTGTCATTGTGCTATTTTCTATTCTTGTGGCAGGATTAAAAATATTTTTAAGTATTAAAAAAAAAGGTCCCAATACCTGGGCACAAACCCAAACCAATGAAACACAGGGAGCAGCTCCAGGCTCTTGACAGTACCTTTCCAATGACAAGTACCTTGATCCAGCCTCTGTTTCTTAAGAGTTGCTTGGCAAAGATGCCAACCTCACAGTCAGCAGCCATCTGTTACACCTCTACTGGGTGCCCAAGCCATGGAGACATAGGAGACTGTTTCATTTGCTAAAGCTGCCAGAATGCAATACACCCGAAATGGACTGGTTTTTATAAAGGGGATTTATTCAGTTACAAATTTACTGTTCCTCAAAGGAAAGACAGTTGGCTTTCCTCTGGCTTTCTCTGTCACAAGGGAAGGGACACGGAGATGTCTGCTGGCCTTCTCACCTGCTTCTGGGTTCAAATGGCTTTTCCCAGGGCACTTTCTCTCAGCATCTCCAAACATCTGGGTCTGAGCTGCTGAGCTTGCTTCTGACCTTTCTCTTTCAAGCCCCCAGCTAATTAAAGTGTCAGTCATTGCCAAAGGCATGCCCTTTGTGTAGTTAGACGAATTTCACGTGCTAATGATTTAAGTCCACAGCAACAGAACAACTGGGCACCATCAATTGGACAAGTTGACACCTGAACTTAACTACTACAGAGACACACAGAGATAAGTTGGGAAAATTATTCAGTTACTCCATGGAAATGCCTTCAGCTAAAGGATTTCAAAGTAGAGTGTCGAGAATCTGGGTGTCCCCAAAACCCTTACGGGATTCCATGAGGTCAAAACTATTTTCATCACAATACGAAAATATGATTAGTCTCTTTCACGCTATTGACATTTACCTCAGTGGAACAAAAACATTAGCACCCAACTGGCAAGCAATGAAATCACAATCCCTGAGGCTCGCTTTTTTTTTTAAGTACCCATTCTCCTTGAGAATGTCCTTGATGAAGCAGTAAAAACATTTTACTCAATTTCAACGCTTGGATGATGATCGTTTTTATACTCTGAGGGACAAAATGGGAAGTTCTCAGAGAGCACTTCTATTGCTTTCCCAGTAAATGTGCTCAAGGAAAAGCACAGGTGTGATTGCCTAAGTCGCAAGCTGATCTACCCATGTTTTTTCCACGGGATACTGTTTTTTCTTGAAAGGATGATTAGCAAAGAAATAATGGTTATGCAGATGTGGGTATCTGACAGAAGTTTCTTCAAAAACAAAGGAAGTGAGCTTGCCATTTCATAGAGACAACCAATGGCATTTGCTGCCAATGATAAAATTTGTGTACTTAAGTAAAAATGAGAATTTTTCAAAATTTCTATCTGCCTTTCAGACCTTGACAGCCTTCTAATATGTGAATACCATCAAACCTGATTTTTGGTAGTTTCATGGAAAATGTCAACATTGAGGAAAACTGCATAATTCAACAAACCAATATCTTCCTGATAACCCATGCAGATGTTATGCAGTCACAGACAGGGAAAGATTCTGTCCAAAATGAAAGCTAGATGAATGGTTTAAGGACAGAGCATAAAACTTTCATTGAAGGTTTCAGATTCCTCATTGAAATCAGTGTTTAAGAATCAACTACTCATCAAGTTTTGGAGCAGCAACAAAGGAGTAGGTTCACCACTCCCTGAAAAGCCTATGGAAATTTGCCTCTCTGTTCCAAATATGCATTTCTTCAGGTACTTCAATTAAACAGCATATCACAACAGATTAAATGCAGAAGCAGATATGAAAGTCCAGCTGTCTCCCTGTCTTAGTTTGCCAAGACTATTTCAACAAAGTACCACAGACAAACAGGAATTTAAAGTCTCAAAGTTCCAGGGATATATGTCCAACAGGGCCATGCTTTCTTTGAAATCTGTAGTGCTCTGGGGAGGGTTTGCCAGCAATCCATAACTCAGTCTTTGCCTCCATCACATGGCCCTCTGTCTCCCCATCTGTCTCCTACTTCTGTGTCCAAATTTCCTCTGTTTTTATGGACTCCTGTCATACTGGATTAAGGTCCACTTGAATTGGTTTGGCCCCACCTTAACTAAGAACATCTTCAAAGACCTGTCCTCAGGTCTAGGGGTTAGGACTTGAACATGTCTTTAGGGGAACATATTTCAATCTATATCACTTCCATGAAGCCAGACTTTGAAGGGACTTTCAAAAATATAAAAAATTAATGCCACTCATCTCACTAAATTTATTTTTGGAAAATCTGTCTTTCATACAAACATGTTATTTATGCTAATATGCAATGGGCTTATTATTTTATTAATGAATTAGTAAAAAAAAAAAAATAGAAAACTTTCTTGGTTGGACAAGAAAATATTGATAGATATAACCCATGTAAGCAAAAGCTTTTTGGGGTCCTCAGTAATTTTGAAGACTGGAAAGGGGTCCTGAGAGCAAAATATTTGAGACCCGCAGCTTCAGGGCTAACCTCAAACTCTGAGGTGAAAGGTTGACCCTTGGGCACAGCCTCCATGCTTGTTCCTGGCCCTCCCTATAGAACTGCGGACATACTCCACAGGTACATGCTGGGTACCAGCGTCAGGCCAAGAGACCAGAAGCCCAGATTGAGGGACAGAGACTACAGTCTGGTCAACAGGAACCATATATTTTGAGTCTCTGAAGGCTGACAATCCTCCAGCCCCACGTTTTCTAGGCATCCTGCAGGACACCCCACTGACTTTGGGGGTTGGGTGAATCACTTTACCGCTTAGAAGTAGAAGAGTAGAAACAACCCTGAAGGGCAAAAAAAGAGTCTAGAAAATTGGAGTCTTAGGTCTCCAAATTAAATCTCACAGATGTGGTAGGTGTTCATTCTACTGCCACTTTGCTAGAGAAGCCAAAGAAGCAGAGAACAGTTTGTATTCACATTCCTCCTCTTTACTCAGCTTTTTCTGGAAGTTCTGGGGCCAGAAGACATTTACACCTTAGGAAGACGTACTTGGAGAAACTCTTGGTGGTTTTCTCTCTTAGGGACCAACCCCATTAGAGGAAAAAGCCTTTAACTAGCATCACCATGTGCAGAAGGAGTAGGATGAAAGGCAGAATGTTTTGAAGCCAGGAGCTTCTGAAGGGAGAGCAGATACGATTTGAGACAACAGAGAAAAGACTCTGAAGCAGCTGAGGTACGGAGGACCAAAGAAGTAAAAAACACTAAATAAAAGGTATCAATCAATGCTTGTAAACTTTCTGTTAATTTTTGATATGCCAAAAATAGATATACTCCACATAAATGCAAGCTCGTTAGGGTCCTTGAAAATTTTTAAGAGTTTATGAGCAACTAACACCAAAAAATTAGAGAATCACTCCTCCATAGCTGTGGCCAGGCCCTTTGGGTCTCAGTTGGTATCTGGGCCTGCTCATAGGGTCAACACATTCATCTAAAGAAGGAGGTCTGCTATTGCCAGGAGAGAGGGGTAAGTGTCCCCTGAGATGCCACATGTCTGGGACCACCAAGGCTTGAATAAGGAATTCCCTGATGGTCAGCTCAGCACACATGGCGAGCAAGTGTGGATAGAGGTGTGTTTCCAAAAAAGTTAGGGTTGCATTGCCAAGCAAGGGAAGGCAGCCAGCTAGTGGTTCTAGGTGCCTGGGCTGTTTCTTAGAGAAAGGACCCTAGAAAGAGCCTGCATGCCCAGGACACAGATAACTCTGCTGGGTGGCATCCTAACAGAAAAGTGCTCCAAGGATGAGCCACTCTCAAACACAGGCACATATCCACAGAGAGTGCAAAGGTGGACCCTTCTCTCCTCACCCTGGCATGATGATCACCAAAAGGTGGGCCAGGGGCAGCTGGAACACATTGGGGCATTTCAGGGGCCAGGAGTGGCACGTGCCTAGTCTGCATGATGGCTGTCCATGGGCCAAGTGCCTCCAGGTCACTGAGAGCCCAGATCCCACGAAGCATGGTGACTATGACCCCTCCCACCTTGCAGCATGCTGGGCACTGGGCACTGAGTCAGTTAAAAGCCTCCAAGACCCCTTCCCACCTCCAAGGAAGGTGGTGATCATTTGCCCAAGATCCAGTGTGACTGAAGGCATCTTAAATGACTCTTTGCTTTATTTTGGGAACAGTTTCAGTGTACATGCTCCTCCCCTGTGTGACAGGACCAACTTCAGCCCTGTGTGTGCTCATATGTCAAGAAATATGAAACCAGGCTCGGCCTCACTAGAGCTGTGGCAGGTGGCTGAGGGTGACTGATGGAATGGCACTGACTCCTTCCAAATATCACTGGGCATGCAGGTGACAACCTGAAGAGAGTTCTGACCTCCTCCTCCAGGCCCTGGAGTCTGCTCTGCTAGGGGATGCAGCCCCTAGAAGCTGCCACATGGGCTGGATCCATCAGGGAAATTCTCCTCCCTGACACAGCAGCACCTGGCCCTTCCACACAGCCCAGCTCAAGCCTGCGGAACAGCTCCCAGCCCTCTCCCTTACCCTTCTTCTCCACAAGTAAAATCCAGCTCTCCACACTTCCTCTAAGCAGGGGCAGTAGCTTAGCACCCACCGCATGACCATCAGAACTCAACCCAGTTCTTTGATATGAAAATGACTTTTTCTCAATACTCCATGAGGTGCTTCAAGCCTCCTGCCCCTCACCCTTAGATGCGCCCTCCTCACCCCCTTTTCTGGACATCTTGGGCAGCTGTGCCTCTTCCTGCTCCCAGAACACTCCTTGGGCCTTGCCTGCAACCAAACATTTCCTGAACTCTGGTCTCTGGGGGCTTGGGCATGGCAGAGCTGCTGCACATACCTATCTGTTTGCACCTGTGTACAGCTCTCACCCAGGAGAAGAGGGTGGCAGTAATCTAGTCCCCACTCTGCTCAATGGCCAAGTAATTGCCCATACCCTTTGGAACAGTGCATGAACACAAGCCTAGTTCATAACTGAGACCCAAAGCCACCAAAATTTCTCCTGGAAACTACTACAATTGCCCAAGACTGATCTCTCCTAACCCCACACCTGCCTCCTCCAACCCATTTCCCACACAGCAGCCAGGGAGAGCTTTTGGAAATGCAAGTTGGTAGGAATTTTTTGCATTTGTAGCTCTCCAGAGATTGGCTTTTCCCCTTTACTGAACCGTGCTTTTCCAGTAATCTAGGAGAAGGACAAGAGATACATGGGGCAGATCTGAACACCAGCTGCACTCGGTCCATGCCAGCTGTTCTAGTTTGCTAGCTGCCGGAATGCAACACACCAGAGATGGATTGGCTTTTAATAAAAGGGGATTTGTTTTGTTAGTCCTTCAGAGGAAAGGCAGCTAACTTTCCACTGAGGTTCTTTCTTACGTGGAAGGCACAGGATGGTCTCTGCTGGTCTTCTCTCCAGGTCCCTGGGTTCCAACAACTTTCCCCGGGGTGACTTTTTTCTGCATCTCCAAAGGCCTGGGCTGAGCTGCAAGTGCTGAGGTGAGGAACACCGAGCTGCTTAGGCTGTGCTACATTGCACTCTCTCATTTAAGCATCAGCCAATTAAGTCAAACGTCACTCATTGCAGCAGACACGCCTCCTAGCTGACTGCAGATGTAATTGGCAACGGGTGAGGTTCACGTACTGTTGGCTTATGTCCGCAGCAACAAGACTAGGTATGCTCACCTGGCCAAGTTGACAACTGAATCTAACTAACACACCAGCCAACCTCCAGTTGAGCCCAAGTTGGACAAACAAGTCCAGCTGAGACCAGCAGAGTCACTGAGACACAGCCCAGCCACAACTGGCCAACCCCCACCCAATACCAAGATGCAGGAACAAGCCAGGCAGAGACCAGCAGAGCTTCCCCACAAAACTGTCCCAGAGAATGGTTCAGATCAGCCCACACTCAGCCAACCCAAGAGTGAGCCCAGCTGAGTTCAGCAGGGCCATCCAGCCCAACCTAGTCCAGCCAGGCCAAAACCTGCTAATTGCCAGCCACCCCGCAGACTCAAAAGTCAATAAGACTGAGCTGCCCATTGAGCTGGATAAGGCCTGGGTCCCCCATGCCCGAGTGCCCACTGAGGAAGCCCTCAAGTGATCTTCAACTAGTACCTAAGACCCCTAAGTTCATTGTTCTGAATGACAGAGTGGGAAAGGGCTTCTGCATCCTCAAACAGTTCACTACATGCAGAAGGAACTTGAAAATCCTGATTTCCTTGCTCATAGTTGGACTGCACATTCTTGAAATGTGAAGGCTGAAAATTCCATGAACTCCTTGTGAGGATTAAGCAACTGCAAAGTTAGAGGAACAGTCTTCAGAAGATCAAGCTTACTTCTGACACCAACTGCAAGTTTGGAGGTATTCCCAAAGCCACATTCATGATTGATAATTCACTAGGAAGACTCACAAAACTTACTGAAGTTGTATTAGTGTATCACAGGGAAAGGATACAGGTTAAAATCATTCAAAGGAAGAGTCACACAGGACAGAGTCCAAAAGAGCAGGAGATGTGGAGCTTCCAGTTGTCTTCTCCCCATGGAGTCAAGACAATGTTTCTCTCTCACTATCAATGCATGACATTGCATATGGAGTATTGCCAACCAGGGAAGCTTGTCTAAGCCTTGGTGTCAACAGGAATTTTTATCCTGGCTCCATCATGTATATATATTTGATTTCCCATTGGCTGATATTAGACTCCAGCCCCTCTGGAGGTAGACAGATACCACATAACCCAAATCCCCAACCCTAAATCATATTGCTGGTCTTTCTGGAACAGTCAGCCCCCACCCAAGATTATCCCTTGTGGCCAGTCCCTGACCTAAGTCTTATGCTTAAACTATTTGGTGAACCAAAGCCTCCAAGCAAAGATATCCTTTTATCAGGCATGGCATTCCCCTTAGGGATTCGTTCCCAGAAACTGCAAGCAAATGCCAGACCTTTATTTGGGCAAGGTTAAATTCTTTACTACTTCTGGCCTTTGGCCAAGACTTTATGACAACAAAAAAGGTCATATACCTAACATTTGGAAGAGCCAGTATGGGGTAGGGCTAGAGTTAAAGAGACAACTAATCCATCCTATAAAGCTATTGCATTTATTTTCACTTTTGTCCCTTTTGACATTTTTTGTTCTTATGGCTGTTTGTACCTTATGACAAACTAGGACAGAATGATGCAGTATAGAAATTAGCTGGTGGTTACTTGAATTCAGTTCTTCCTCAGGCTAGTCATTTTCCATCAGTTTATGTCATGAGAAGGTTTTAACTCAATTTCCCAATGCTTTTGACCATCAATTTCAGTATTATGATCTTACCAACACTGTCAGTGTTATACCATCTCATGATATGATTAGAAGATGTAGACTGAATAGTAAGAGTCAAAAGGCACTGGTACATTGCTAGAGGCCTACTCAATCAAAATGGTTAGTCCAATATATCATCATATCATATGACCAAAATGTCTCCCACAGTGATGCCACTCAGGTTTGCAGGCTTCCGTTTCACCATGTCCAGTTCAAAAGCAGGAACAGCCTTTGCAAAATATGGCATCATCCTTTCAGGCAGCCAGTATAATTAAGCTAAGAGACAATATCATGCTTTGCTCTGAGTCTCAGTTGAGGCACGCACTGGTTTGAAACTGTTAAGTATCCCAGAAAAGTCTATGTTCTTTTAATCCAATATTATGTGGACGGACCTATTGCTGTGTGGGATGCTTTGATTGGCTGTTTCCATAGAGATGTGGCCCCACCCATTGAGGTAGATCTTAATCTGCTTGCTGGAGTACTTTAAGGGAGAGACACTTTGGAGAGAACTCAGAGCCCAGAGAAGCTAAGAGAGAAATAAAATGCCCACAAAGACATTTTGGAGAGAAGGGACAACAGAGGTCACCATGTGCCTTCCCATATGATAGGAGAACCCCGTGTGCCAGCAGCCTTTCCTTTGAGAAGTATCCTCTTGTTGATGCCTTAATTTGGACATTTTCATGGCCTTAGAATTGTAACTTGTAACTTAATAAATTCCCTTTGTAAAAGCCAATCCAGTTTTGGTATATTGCATTCTGGCAGTTTCAGCAAACCAAAACAAGGCATCAGTGTAATACCAGAGTTCCCTCATTTAACAACCCATTTTTTAATTCCTTGACTCTCAGCTATTCTTCCTTCTCTTCATTTTTCATTTTACTCAAACTTTTCCACCTTTGGAAGGGATGTTAGGCTTAGTCATGGTGCTGGTCCAAGTTGCCCTGAGCAATGCTAGTCTAGCAAGGGCTTCACCCTCGACCCACTCCCACTCATATAGGGTACAGTTATATAGGTACATCGCTGGTGGGCTCTCAGGACCAGTAAGCAATACAACTGCAGCAATACAGCAGCGCAGCTGCATTCCTTGTCAATTCCAATTTTGTCAGCTGGAGTGAAGGGATACTCTACCCAATCAGGGCCTTAGGAACTCTGCCATTAAAAGTTTAAAGGTATGGTTATAGTTTCTTGCTTAGGAATCATCCCTGCTTCCAGCCACCTGCAGTTGTAGCCCTGGTCCTGGGGCCACTGCATCAGGTAGGGGGAAAACTGTTGGGATGCTGGGAGGAAGAAGTGTAAAGTCATCCCAGTACCAGAAAAGATTGTATAGTCGAACAGCATCCTTCCTCACTTCCTTTTCTCTAGCTCCCTCAGAACAGTGGAGGAATCTGCCCAGTGGGGATCCTGCTTCATGCCCTCATGCTGAGTGTGAGCACACACTTCTGAAGGCAAGGGAGCCAGCCCATTGTGCTTTTATCTCCCCCTGTTTTAGACATCAAATTTTTTAATTGCCCATCCCAATTCTCTATCGAGCTATCAATCTGAAGATGAAAGTATGTTTCTTGGTCTGAAGAAATGTGACTCAGTTTTCCAAATCAGTACAATGTTTTCTGTTTCCATTCTTTATAGTATTTTGAGCATTTGCATCTACCACTGGCTATGCAATGCCCAATCCATAATAAGTGTCTCTTTCTGTAATACCTACTTGTAGCCTCCCAGCTCAACCCATCTTGTCAGCTATTGACTGGGGAATCTGCCCCACAGCTGTCTGTCACCCTGGCTCTCCTGCTTACACCTAGAACAGCTCTCAGCATTTTGTGCCTCAGAAGGTACAAGAGGAATATTTCCAGATTCAGCCCATTTTTGCATTGCTGCAGCTTCCCCATTTCCACTCATCTCAAGGGCACAGGTGACCACCTCACACAAACACACTGGGATACTTACTTATTGATTCCAAATCATTTTCAATCCTGTAAGGAGGTTCTTTAATGGGCATTGACATGTCCTACTTTAATGTACCCCCTAAAATTCCCATAGTGCTTTCCATGGGACCATGCCACATTTCTTTAATATGCCAGTTTTTCACTGACCTTCTGCCAACCATATGGCCAAGATCATTGACCACCACCCACAAGTTAGTCAAAACCCAAGCATCAGGGAAAACAGTGTTCAATTCAGTTCATTGAGCCAATTAGCTTTTACCTTCTTCGATGAGAGTGGCTGTCTTTCAAACGGAAAGCTGTCTATTCACCTGGGAACTGCCATCCATAAAACAAGCCACTCTTCAGTTTGTCAAGAAATGCTCACAGGGCACTGTCCAAGTGATGTAAGTGGCCAATAGCAACTTAGTTAGTTCCAAAATTGGTTATAGAGGGAAAGGGACTACCTGCTGATGAATACAAGAGTACCACTTTGCATTCCCTCCAGTAGCATGTTCCTAAACAAACCATTTCCATTTTATTATGGAACTCTTCCTGACATTGCCTTCCCCGTTAGAGCATTTTTTCATCACCTAGGACACTGTGGGTATTTCAGGTTTTAAGGATTTTTTTTAGGTGCTTCAGCCATGGGGACAGTTTCAATAAATGTCCAATAGCATGGTAGTAATTGTCTTTCAAATAGTAATCTTCTTGTCCAAAATCCCAACAGTTATCACTGGGTGAGATTCATAGACTTCTGCCATGTGAGGCCCAATCTGCTGCCTGCACAGATCTATTGTGCAAAATCTGTGTCCAACAAGTATCCTATATTGCTTCAAATTAACAACTCCCTGAGGCCTCAGGCAAATCTTACTGGTTCTCATTTAGGATGTCCAATCACCACTGGTAGAAGGCTGAATTTACATTCCTCTGCTTTACAATACTGGGTAGGAGAAGCATTTCCCAGGCAGACTCAGTATCCATCCCCTTAATCCATTCAGGGAAAGCAGAAACAACCATACAGTCTGCTCAAACATTTCAATGTTCATCCAAACTCTCACCTTAACCCCATCAATCATTGCATTCCTATGTTCTCCCAATCTATCTGTATCCCTGTTAGGACTTCACTGACAGGTTTTGGAGGCACAACACATGGGATTCCCCCTATCAAAGAGCCCCAGAAACAACTCTTTTCTACACCTGGGCCTTTTACCCACTCAAATGCACATGGCTTGGGTCCACAGCCAGGGACTGGGCCAACGGACTCAGGCCCTTTCATCGGTCCTTATCTTGATTCGATTGTGTGACCATTACCTCTGGTGATTCGAGGTCAGTTTTCTCTTAATCATCTTTGCTTTCCAGATTTTAAAATTCCTCCAAACTAAGGTAGATTTGTTTTGGACCCTTCTAGGTTGGTGGACCAGCAGAGGCTCCCATCTACCCACCCAACCCCTCAAAGTGCTGCACTAAGACTTTTGTGCTGCCCCATTCATATTTACCTTGTTCATTGCCTTTCTTAATAACTGTTTGAAGATATCCACCAGCTGGAATGAAACCCCTGGCTCTCTCCTTTCTTGTGCCACATTCTATTACAAATCACTCGAACCTTCTTTCCCACCTGTTGCTTCAGCATAACTTTTTTCTTTGGTAGTAGCCCAAACTACTGTGGCTGCAGTTAGGACTGTCCAGAATCTAAGCCTAGCCAAACATCAGGGTCTGCCCCAATATTCTCCCTTTACTTTTGTTTTAGATATTACAGATATCAGTAACCAGGAGAGTATATATTTAGCTTGTTTTCCATTATATTGCATTTCCTAGTGCATCCGGTGGGCTAACTTATCAGAAATTGGATCCATTATTTCTAAATTCCATTGGTGACATTTTTAACACAATATTATTAAAATATATTCACACCCATACAATCTATCCAAAGTATACAATTAATGGCTCACAGTATCATCACATAGTTGTACATTCATCACCACAATCAATTTTAAAACATTTTCATTAATCAAAAGAAAAAAAGAGAAAAAAACCAAAACATCCCATACCTTTTTTCCTCCCCTATGTTTGACCCCTAGCATTGATGTGGTACATTCGTTTGTTACTGTTGATGAAAGAATATTAAGATATTAGTGTTAATTATAGTATACAGTTTGCAATAGGTGTGTTTTTTCCCCATATATCACTGTTTTATTAACTCCTTGTAATAGTTTCAGTCATTTGCTCTAGTTCATGGAGGAAATTTTTTATATTTGTACTGTTGTTAATGACAGTCATCATCCACCACAAGATTTTACTGTGTTATATACACCCATGTTTTAATCTTTGGCTTTCCTTCTGGTGACATATATGACTTCAAACTTCCCCAATCAACCACATTCACTCACAATTCAGCACTGTTAATTAAGCTCACAATAATGTGCTACCATCACCTCCATCTATTTCCACACTTTTAAATTTAACCTAGTTAAAAATTCTGCACATCTTAAGCAACCGCTTTCTACTCTCTCGCCTCATTCTATCTCTAGATTCTAAGTCTATGGATTTAATTACATAATTAGATCATATTAATGAGGGCATACAATATATGTCCTTTTGTGTCTGACTTATTCTCTCAGCAAATGTCCTCAAGGTTCCTCCATGTTGTCAAATGCTTCGGAACTTCACTCTTTCTTATTGCTGAATCCTATCTGTTCTAGTTTGCTAGCTGCCGGAATGCAACACACCAGAGACAGATTGGCTTTTAATAAAAAGGGATTTATTTTGTTAGTTCTTCAGAGGAAAGGCAGCTAACTTTCAACTGACGTTCTTTCCTACGTGAGAAGGCACAGGATGGTCTCTGCTGGCCTTCTCTCCAGGCCTCTGCATTCCAATAACTTTTCCCAGGGTGATTTCTTTCTGCATCACCAAAGGCCTGGGCTGAGCTGTGAGTGCTGAGATGAGGTATGCTGAGCTGCTTGGGCTGTCCTGCATTGTGTTCTCTCATTTAAGCACCAGCCAATTAAGTCAAACATCATTCATTGCAGCAAGCACGCCTCCTAGCCAACTGCAGATACAATCAACAACAGGTGAGGTTCACATACCATTGGCTCATGTCCACAGCAACAGAACTAGGTGCCTTCACCTGGCCAAGTTGACAACTGAATCTAACAGCCACACTATCCCATCATAGTATATGCCATATTTTGTTTCTCCATTTATTGGTTGATGGAAACTTGGGTTGCTTCCGCCTTTTGGCATTTGTGAATAATGCCACTATGAACATCAGTGTGTAAATGTCTGTTTACTTCCCTGCTTTCAGTTCTTCTAGATATATACCAAATAGTGGAATTGCCAGATTGTAGGGTAACTCTATACTAAACTTCCTGAGGAATTGCCAAACTGTCTTCCATAATGGTTGTACCATTCTACACTCCCACCACAGTGAATAAATGTTCCTGTTTTTCCACAACTCCTCCAACACTTGCACTTTCCAGTTTGTTTCATAGTGGCCATTCTAATAGGTATGAAATGATATTTCATTGTGGTTTTGATTTGTGTTTCCCTAAAAACTAGTGAAGATAAACATCTTTTCATGTGATTTTTAGCCATTTGTATTTCCTCTTTGGAAAATATTTATTCATGTATTTTGCCCATTTTTAAAATTGGGTTGTCTTTTTATTGTTAAATTATAAGATTTTTTTTTTTGTATATTCTGGATATCAAACCCTCCTCAGATATGTGGTTTCCAAATATTTTCTCCCATTGAGTAGACTGCCTTTTCACCCTTTTGACAAAGTCTTCTGAGGCCTAGAAATATTCAGTTTTGAGAAGTTCCCATTTATCTATTTTCCTTTTGTTGCTTGTGCTATGGATGTAAAGTCTAAGAAATTACCACCTATCACTAGACCATGAAGATGATTCCCTACGTTTTCTTCTAGGGATTTTATGGTACTGGTTCTTATATTTCATTTTTTTTATCCATTTTGAGTTAATTTTTGTATATTGAGTAAGGTAGGGTTCTCTTTATTCTTTTGACTATGGATATCCAGTTCTCCCAGCACTATTTATTGAAGAGACTATTCTTCCCCAGTTGAGTGGACTTGTGAGCCTTATCAAAAATCAACTGACCAAAGCAGGAGTGGTGGCTCAGTGGCAGAGTTCCTGCCTGCCATGCTGGAGACCCGGGTTCAATTCCCAGTGCCTGCCCAAGCAAAAAACAAACCAATTGACTACAGCTCTGATGGTCTATTTCTGAATTCCTAATATGAGTCCATTGATCAATATGTCTATCTTTATGCCATTACCCTGCTGTTTTGACTATTGTGCCTTTACAATATGCTTTAAAATCAGGAAACTTGAGTCTTCCTATTTCATTCTTCTTTTTCAAGATGTTTTTGGCTATTTAAGACCCTTCCATAGTTAAATTAGGGGTCTAAGTTTACCCTAATTAATTAAATAGGGTTTAACCTCCAATAACTGAACACAGCTACAGTTCCATGTTGCCAGGGATCCCATGGTTACCAGGAGCCAAATGTCTGTCACTCTCAGACCTCTCCCAAACCAATGTTTCAGTGAATCAGGGTCATTCTACTGAATCCCACTTCTGAATCCTCAACTGTATTAGTTGAGGCCAATGTGAAGCTAGAGGGAACAGTTCATACAAAATCACCCTCATTTCTGATACCAATTGCAAGTTTGAGGATTTCCAAAAACTACATTCATGTGCAATAATTGGCTAAAAAGACTCACAGAATGCACTAAAAATTGCTGGACTCACAGCTGTGATTGATTTCATAAAAAGGATACGGATTGAATTCAGCCATAGGGCAGAGTCTGGGAGGGTACTAAATGCAGAGCTTCCAGTTGTCTTCTCCTTGGGGATTCAGGGCAGCATTACTGTCCCAGAATCAATATATGACATTACACATGGAGTATTGCCAACCAGGGAAGCCCACACAGGTCTTGGAGTTTTTATTTAGGCTCCATCACATAGACATCTTTGATTACCCATTTGCTGAATTCAGTTTCCAATCCCTCCAGAGGTTGAGAGATACCTTGTGACCAAAAACCTCTGCCCTAAATTACATTGCTGATCTTTCTGGCATGGTCAGCCCCCTTCCTCTAACCCCACAGCAAATCATATAAAGTGTTTGGTGACCCAAGACACCCAGGCAAGCAAAGATATTCTTATCAGGCATGATATTCCAAGGGTTTAGAGATGTCTTCTCAGAAGCTGAAGGCAAAGGCCAGACCTCTTTGGGGGAAAAGTTAAATTCTTTACTATGTACTTTTCTTCCTTAGTTTTTAAAGTAAAATTAGTGGTTTTGACACCTGTTTTAGGGTCCTCCATGTTACCTCTCTCACCTTCCTCATGTGCATTCAAGGACAGACACACATGGACCAAGGAGGGGCTGAGAGTGAGGAGCTTTCTCTAATGTTTTTAGGCAGGATGAGGCCTCTAATTCCACAGAATGAATTAGGAACATCAGCCAGTGTTCAGAACCTGCAAATTATCCTGAGGAATTTACTAATCTTTGACCTTTGAGTAGGTGTTTCAGTTAACTAATGCTGCTGGAATACAATACACCAGAAATGGATTGGCTTTTACAAAGGGGATTTATTAGGCTACAGATTTACAGTTCCAAGGCCATGAAAATGTCCAAACTATGGCATCCAGAAAAAGATACATTGACTCTGGAGAAAAGCTGATGTGGGCCAGGGTTTCTCTGTCACATGGGAAGGCACCTAGTAACAACATCTGCTGTCCTTCTCTCCCAGGTTCTGGTTTCAAATAGCTCTGATTCCAGGGGCTTTCTAAGTGTCTGGGTCCTCCCTTAGCTTCTTTGGGGCACAACTCTGGGTTTCATCTCTTATCTTAGCATCTCCAAATTCTGTCACTTGGTTCTATCTCTCTGCTCTCTGTGTCAGCTCTCTAAGCATCTATGCTTTCTCCAAAATGTCTACCTTTTAAAGGACACCTGTAAACTAATTAAGACCCAACTTGAATGGGTGGGGTCATGTCTCCTTGGAAATAGTCCAATCTGTGGGAAATTCTCTCCCACATCTGACTTTGACTAGAGATATGAATGAAGCTAATCTGGATAGGACTAAGATAAATCAGGATACAGTGTAAAGGATGATATTTTCCATATTTTAAAACTTCAATTTCTGTGTGAGATCAAAGGTAGAATGGTTTATTTGGTGCAAAATTTATATTTTGGGTAATGCATTACCTAATTTAACTTGTGTGGTCAGTTTAGTTGAACACCATAATTACATGGAATCTTGAATAGGGTATGAGATCTTGTTGGTTTGTCCAGGTTAGTGTGATGTCCCAATATATCCCAGAGTAACTTCTGCAGTAAATAAAGAAGTATTTGCAAAGTCCCCTTGGGGGATCCTACCCATCTGGGGAATTCCTGATATTCTTGCAAGAAGTGGGAACAATCATGTCAATAGGCTGAGCCCTTGATCTCGGGGTTTGCCCCTATGAAACTTATTCTTGCAAAAGATAACCTAAGAGTTACCCCTAGAGAACCTCTTTTCTTGTTCAGATGTGGCCTCTCTAAGGGTGTTCAGCAGGTGAACTCACTTCCCTTGCCCCTATGTGGGACATGACTTCCAGGGTTGTAAATCTCCCTGGCAACATGACAGAACTCCACGGATTTGCCAGGACCTGGCATCATGGGATTGAGAAAGTCTTCTTGACCAAAAGGGGAAAGAGAGAAATGAGACAAAATAAAGTTTCAGTGGCTGACAGATTTCAAACAGAGTCAAGAAGTTGTCCCGGAGGTTATTCTCATGCATTATATGGATATTCCTTTTTAGTCTATGGTGTATTGGAATGGCTGGAAACTGTTGAACTGTCTTCCAGCAGCCTTGATTCTTGAAGACAATTGTATAATGATATACCTTTTACAATGTGTCTGTGTGATTGTGAAAATCTTGTGTCTGATGCCCCTTTTATCCAAGGTATGGACAGATAAGTTTTTAAAAAAGGATAAAAAATAAATAAATAACAGGGGATGGGAGAAAAATAAAATGGGTAGATTGAAATACTAGTGGACAATGAAAGGAAGGGTTAGGGGGTATGAGATGTATGAGAGTTTTTTCTCTCTTTATTTCTTTTTATGGAGTGATGCAGGGCAGTGCAATGGTGGCTCAGTAGTAGAATTCTCAACTGCCATGCTGAATACCCAGGTTCAATTCCCAGTGCCTGCTCAAGCAAAAAAAAAAATTGAAAAAATGGAGTGATGCTAATGTTCTAAAAATGTTCATGGTAATGAATACACAACCATGTGATGATGTTGTGAGCCATAGATTGTACACCATCTATGGACTGTATGTGTGTGAAGATATGTCAATAAAAATGTTCAAAAAACATTCACACCCACAGTTGAGTAGTCAAATCTCCATGGAAACAACCTAATCAAAAGATCCACCCTACATAGGTCTGCCCCCTACAAAATTATATTAGGATTACAAGCAAATGGCTTTTTTAGGGTACATAACAGTTTCAAAACAGCACAGTGGGTTACAGGTGTGACAAGACCTTGATTCCCTCATTTCCCAGCTCAGCCAGCAGGTGCCTAGTGTGGCCAGAGACCCAGGATATCAACTTCACCTCCAGCAGCCTGTCCAGGTCCCATTGGGTGGGGGTCACATGAAATATACTTTTGGTATCTGTGGGTGTCACAAAGTGAGGAAGGCTTGGGGTTCCCTTTTGCTATACTTATCCCTCCTCCTCTACCTGCACAGGGAGTGGCCCTGGTTGCCAAGTACGGATTTGGTTCTGAATGGATCTCTGTGTTCTCTGTGGATCAAAGGGTCCCGGCAACCTGAGGCAACTCAACCATTGCCTCTGGGCCCCAAAGGGTCCCCTGATAGCCATTAGGGTCTCATCTTGTAGGTCTTGGAGATGACACTGTCGGACCTTGGAGCAGGCTCAGATCCCCACCAACAGCCGTGCAAGGTGGTGGTATTTCCAGTAGTGACGGGAATTCATAATTATTAAAAACCTTCTTACTGCAAGATCAGAAAACCGAACTGGTCCCTGGGGTTTCTGCCCTTATAGAGGAAAGGCATCAATTTTTGACAAGCTTAGCCTCATTCAGAAGGAATCCAAAGGCCTTGGATTAACTTTAATGGAAGCCAAACTGGCTTTGTATTTGTATTTCCAGACATATAAAAACTGGAGTCCATTAATAAAACTTGGAAAGCTCCAACTCTTTACTTGGGCTTAAAATAGAGACTTTCAGAAATGGACAAAGAGAAGATAAATCCAAAACTACTGAACAAATCAAGCTGAGAACTGGTGTTATAAGATTTAGTCCTTTGAAGACATATTAAAACATAGCCATTGCCCTTTGCCCTGGAAAATAACAAAAGAGATGATCCTCACAGTCTAGAGGCTCAGAATAAATTAGTCAGTAAAGCTAAGATTTCATTTCTCGGGTCACCTGTGCTTGGAAGGAACAGCGGGATGAATCTCCACTTCCCTTTTTCCTTCCCACTGCCTGAAACGTGGCTGTGGTGGGAGCCAATTGGACCATGCAGGCAGGGCACTCCTTGGGGATGGCAAGGGCCATAGGTAACAAGCAGCCTGGGCCCCTGACACCACACAGCCTCCCTTTCAGCCCTGGACCCTTACATTTGCGGAGAGATATAAAGCTCTACTTTAAGTGACTGTTATATTGAGTTCCATTACAGAGTTCATATTCTCCCCATCCAACAAACAGTACTCATTAAACATGAGTAATATCTCATATCCCTAAAATCCCTTTTAAAAATCAATTTTAATTGGTTCATAATATTCCATTTCTCTGAGGTTACTTAATTTTTTTATTCACTCACATACTCATTCATTTATTCAGCACGTATTTATTGAGTGTCTACTATATTCAAGCCCCTGGATGGATAATGGGGATGCAGTGACGAACAAAACTGCCTTCATGGAACTTACATTTTAGTGGAGGGAGACATCATTTCCCAAGATATGTTGCAGATAACTGGCTAATTGCTCACCCAAACTGCTTCCCCTTGCTCCTTCTCACAAAGCTGGACTTACATTTCCCATCCTCCCTTGCATCAGGTATGGCTGATGGCACACGAACAGACATATTATGCAGGGCATACAGGCCTGACTCTAAAAACCTCCCACTTGTGATCCTCACCTCTTTCAACACCCACTGGCTAAAATGTCAGGGGCAACTAGAGGAGGCCAGAGCTGCCAGACAGAAGGAGCCTGGGTCCCTGAACGCCTGTGAGAAGCAGTCACCCGCTGACTGCATTACACTCTAGTGTGAATGAAAACTAGTTTATATGAAGCCACTTGAGTTTTGGGAGTTCTTTGGTCAACAGTAGTTATTTACCTTACCTAATACATGCCTTGAAGAAAGGGCTGTGGTAGACCGATTGCAAAAATGGCTCCAGTTATCCCAATTTTCCATCCCTCCCTGTCTCCTTACCCTTTGCCATCTGATTTCACACATGCTCCCATCAAAGCAGTGTTCATTGCCCCGTCCCTTGAATCTGGACAGGTCTTCTGACCTGTTATAGGCAACAAAGTGAGGCAAAAATGACTTTTGACAATTCCCAAGGATAATTAATCAATACATGTTCCCTGACCAGACATATTTAGAAAATTAATGCCTAGGAAGTCCACTCTTGTACTGTTACCCTGGACTCTAGCACATTAATGAAAATTCCTACAACAAAACAATTCATCTAACATTGTTCAAGCCAGCATTTTTTTTTAGCAAGGAACCCTTTTATCTTCAAATACCCATTGACATTCCATGGACCTTTGTCAAATGCTGGTAGGACATATGATTATTTTCCATTTGTTTTCATTTTGGCTTTTTGCTATTATGAAAAGTGGTGCCGTGAAAATACTTGTAGTGAAATCTTTACCCACTACCTGGATTATTTCCAAGGGCTAAATTCCTAGAAATGTAAATTGTGAATATACAGATATACGTGTTTTCAGGTTTTGGACTCAGGCTACCCGATTGCTCTCCAGAAAGCTTATCCTTACACACATCCCAGCTATGATGGATGAGGTCTGCCATTCCCCTGAATTTTCTCTAGCTATGGGAAACTACATTTTAAACATTTTTGCTGATTTTACATGGAAAATGAAGCATCTCAGGCTTTTTGGAGGCAAATTCTTCAAACACTAGTGCAAGCGAATTCAGCTCTCACCTTTTTTTTGGCCATTTGGATTTCTTCTGTGACTTGACTTTTCATTATTCTGTACCCCTTTTGCCTTTGGTTTAAAAACTTTTAATTTCATTTTGCATTAAATTATTAATATCATGGTTGCATTAGGATGTTAACCATTTCTCTATCAGACTTGTTGCAAACATTTTTCTTTGATGTTTATTTTACTTCAGTTTTGGTCACATTGTTTTTGAATGTGTGGAATATTCAAAAACCCATCAATCTTTCCCCTGGTGATTTGTTATCCCACTTTTAAATTCAGAAAGTCTTTTCTTACTCAGAGATTATGAAATTTTATTTCATCTTCTAGATTTTTGTGATGTGATTGTCCCCTACATACACATTTTACTCTAGTATATTTGAAATTTGTTTTAGTTTATCATATAAGATGAGGCTCTATGGTAGTTTGAAGCTGTTATGTACCCCAGAAAAGGCATGTTCTTTTAATCCATTCCTGTGGGTATAGACCTATTGCAGGTGGGACATTTTACTTAGGTTGTTTCAATTAATATGTGACTCACCTCATTCAAGGTGGTTTTTAATCCTCTTACTGGGTCTTTTATAGGAAGGAAGACATACAGAAGCAGAGAGATGAAATCAAGAGAAGTACTCAGTGAATCTGAGAGACAGAGCAACCAAAAGCTGAACGCAAGAAAACCTGGGACAGAAGGACCAGCAGCTACCAGCCATGTGCCTTTCCACATGACAGAGGTGTCCCAGATGCCAGCAGCCTGTCTTCAGAGTCCATGTATCATCCTGTTGATTACTTGAGTTGAACATTTTCACAGCCTAAGAACATAAAGCAGATCTCACAAAAAGCTGAAGGATGAAAAAAAAGGGTGAGTGAAGTTATTAATCAGAATAAAGCATTAGAAAACTCTGAGCACGTATAGGACATGTTCTAAGAAATAAAGTCAGGTAGGACCACTGGTTCTTGGAGAAGACAAGATGGAGGTGGAAACTTGAAAGTGGGTATAGCAAAAGCACCCCAAAGTGGAGATCTCTTAGAAGAGCAACTCCTTGATGCTGGTTATGTAAATTGTTTCCAATATTTTTCTTTACTAAGTGACATGGTGATGAACATCTTTGTATGTCCTCATCAGGATCTTAGCTAATTTTCTTTCATTAGGTCCTAAAGAAGGATCTATCAAGCTGAAGGGTATTTTTTATGTTCATGACACATTTTGCCAAATCACTATCCAGAGAGGTTATACTAGTTTCCATTCCCCTACTCTCCAAGGTCTTGAATGAACCAACCTGGCTGCATCACCCCAACCTGGAGATTAACACTGAAGACATGCTAGGGGTGAAATTGGCACCTCATTTTAACAGCACGAAGGGTAAGCTATCAGTGCTGCACTTTTACAAGATCCCTTGAGGATCTTGAGATCCTCCTGAGAGTCAAGGCCTGCAGTGTTGAGAAGGGTGTATGGAAGGAGGGTGTGAAGAGGGAGGAAAAGGAGGTGGGCCTTGGTCTGAATAGAGGGAACTGCAGTGAAGACTGCAGACCTTGCATCCACTCTATAACACCTAAGCCCAAAGTCCCCACCCAGGCCCATACCCAGCCTCCCAATCTAGGACCCACATCCAGGACACATTTTCCACATCCCTTTGTTCCTCTGGGTCTTAGAAAGCCAGGTTCCTTCAGGACGAGGTCAAGCAGAGAACAAACTGCCCCCATTTAGAATGACGTACTCTGGGATTGTTCAGCAGAGCCCTGGGGCCAATTGCCCCACACAGCCTCTTGGCCCATGCCCAACCTGCCTGTGGGGATGAAGCACTGGCCTTGTCCCCTCAGTCCCTCCTGGAGCCCGAGGAGCAGAGTTTCTACTTTATTCAGCTCATTATCAGCTTTCAGAGCCCTCAGGACACAAGGACATGCATTTTCAGCACTGTAACCACATCCAGCCCTGCCAGGCCCCACACCGCCAGCTCAGATGTGCACGTCACCACTAAGCCTATGGCCCTACTAGACCTCCGGCCCTGAACGTGGGAAGCCCCACCACCCTCAGCCCAGGCCTGATGCCCCCTGCCCAGCTGGATGGGCTGAGAAGGCTCTGGGAGCCAAGGAAGGGCTGCCCTTCTCGAACCGCATGCACCTGGCCATGGCCATAGCTGCTAGCACCTGTGGCCATCAGGGGGAAGGGCAGGGCTGGGCAAGACCCGGGGCAGATGGAGGGGCCAGGTGGGTCTGCCCAGGTGTTCCTAGAGGGAATCAAGACCCTCTGAGCTCCCCCACTCTCCACTCTCTCCCCTCCACTTCCTGGGTATCCATGCAGCCTCACCTAGGACACCGCCTGATGGGGACCTGGATTTGGAGCCATGCACAACACATCTGGCATGGAGCAGGGCATGAAGAAGACTTCGGCCACCCTTGGGCGGGAAGAAATGTCCTTCAAGGCCTCAGGCCTGCATTCTGTGATTCCCCCACTCCAATCTACAGCACTGCCCTAAGTGTTCTGAAGATTAAATATTTGCTAGCTGACACATATTAGTGGCTCATTTGTGCTGGAGACACAGAGAAGGGTTTCCTTCCCCTTCCTTTCCTTCCCACAGCATTGCGCCCACCCCCCATAAGACCCATCCCCAGAACCCCAGGACCAAGCAGGGGGCAGTGGTGCAGGGCCAAGCAGGCAGACCCCATTAGTTGGGAGCTTTCCCCAGGAATGGCTTGCTGGGTGAACCCCCAGGAACCAGGCAGAATGGAGGAGGGGAGGGGCAAGGCCAGTGCCCACTGATGTCCCTTGTCCTGCAGGCCCCAGCCCCACACCCAGATTCTCTCTTTCAACTCCCTGAAAACCCTGTGCAGCCTGCCTGCCCTTGCAGAAAGTGGTCAGTGGGGGATAGAGGGGACAGCAGGTGCTGAGTTCAGGCCAACATGCCCTAGGGGTGCGAGGAGACATCTGGGGGACAACTGACTGCTATGGTATCACCATCATTGAGTGCTGGAGATGGGGCACAAATGTCATGTGCAGCTCAGTGACCAGCCTGTCCCACCCAGGATGTCAACAGTCTCCATCTTCCACACCCAGAGCAGGAGGAAAGGGAGGAGGGGAAGAGAGGGATGGGAGTGGACTCCCACTATCCCAATCCATCCCTGAGCATGAGGTCTGCCAACTGCTGGAAACACAGGAAACCACAGAGGAGCCCTGGGCAAACTCTTTAATAGTTGAGGAAACTGAGGCCCAGAGAGGCAGGGGCTCAGGAGCAGGAGGCCCTAACCCACATCACTGGAAGCCACCATTACCCAGAGCTACTGACCAAGTCTCCAAGGGAGAAGCAAAAAGCCAGCTGATGGGGCTGTGGTGAGAACACACAGGCTGAGAGGCTGTGCCCCCTTAGGGGGCTGGCTTCTGCGGTCCAATGCCAGATGATGAGGGCTCAGCCACTCCCAGTTCTTCCAGAATCTGGCTCAACAGTTCACCCCAGTACCTGAGACAGGCCTAGGACCTGCGTCTCCCACCGAAACCACTTCAGGCTGCCCCATCGTGGTGATTGATGCCCCACAACTCTACTTCTGCTCTTCAGAATGTGGTCCAAGAGCTTCAGGCTCACCCGGGAGTGTGTTAGAGACACAGCCTGTGGCCTTGACCCAGATGTGCTGGACCAGAACCTGCTTGTAAGGATCCCCCCAGTAACCATGTGCTCAAGCTCTTTTAAGAAGTGCTGTGCTATGAGATAGAGAGCAAGCATGCTAGCTTTGGGGCATAACTTACCTAGGGGCTGCAGGCAAGGCCAGGAACCCATGGGAAGGGGGTTGGATGGGATGGCGATTGGAAAGAGGGTTTCCGGGAGAGAATTGTTGCTTGCTGTCTTCCTTTCCTGCTCCTCTCCTCTCCCCAGGAGCTATGAGATCTGTCAAGAATCCATCCCTGGGAAGGAGGAGGGTGCCTGCACCAATGCTACACCAAAAGAGGGACCTTCAGAGAACCAGGGAGCTTGGTCCACATCCTCTGGACTTTGGGGCCACGGGAACCAGGGCCTGCCCAAAGTTGAGGCCCCCAGAACCACCTGCAGCAGTGCAAGGTGGGGTGAGGTGTCTCCCACTGACACAGACAGCTCAAAGGTGTGGCCCTTACTGAAGGACCAGGGCCGGGCAGTGTAGAAAGGCCCTTCCCAAGAGGAGCACTTGACACAGAGCCCACCAGCCGTGTCCCAAACAGCCAGCATGGAAGTCTCCAACGAGCTTGGAGAGAAAGAGCCAGCGACTGGGGGGGTGGCCCCTGCCGGAGCCCCTGGGGTCCTCTGGCCCCCACCATCATGTCACCCTTCCTGACCCTCCCTCAGCTCCCTGGGGCCCCACCCTGGAGAGCCCCAAACAGCAGCTGGGCCAGGAGAGAGGCTGAGCCAGGAAGATGATATGGACAGTGACACCTTGGGAGGCTCCAGGCAGAGCCAAGCTGGAAGGGGAAACATTTGACCTTAGATTTGGAACACTTAAGATGCTTCTACTTGAGAATATCTGAGGAGCCATCCTAGGAGTGAGGAGTTAACTCCAAGATTTCATTCTGGGCGAAAAGGAAGAAGCCCAGGAGAAAGAGCAGCCCATCCCTTAAAATAAAGATATTCCCCGGTTCATCACAATACTGCTAAAACACTTTAAATATTAACAATAATTCCATAATATACAATACACCATCCATTTTCAAAGTTCCGCACTTTTTCCCAAAATGTCTTATATCTGGTTTTCCCTCTACTGGATCTTATTTCATCCAGAATAGTCTCTGTCATTTGTTTTATTTTTTTTTTTATGACATTGACTTTTTTTTTTTTTTTAGATTTATCGGTAAGTTGTTTTATAGAAAGATCCGTTTTTGGGATCTATTTGGTTGTTTTCTCATGATTTGATTTAACTTAAACCCTTTGGTAAAAACTCAGCATAGACAGAACATTATTTTTCAATGCGTCCATAATATTGCAATGAAGGGATGTGCTAAATAATTCCCCATTTCCTGCACTGTAGGATGGTGATGTCACCATCTGCCCCAACCCCACCCTAATTTTTTTTTATTAATTTAAAAAAAATTAATTTTTTTATTAATTAAAAAATAATAATTTTTTATTAATTAAAAAAAATTAACTAACACAACATTTAGAAATCATTCTATTCTACATATGCAATCAGTAATTCTTAATATCATCACATAGATGTGTGATCATCATTTCTCAGTACATTTGCATCGGTTTAGAAAAAGAAATAGCAAGACAACAGAAAAAGAAATAAAATGATAATATAGAGAAAATATAAAAATAAAGAATACAAAAAATATATATAAAAAACAAACAAACAAACAAAAAAACTATAGCTCAGATGCAGCTTCATTCAGTGTTTTAACATAATTACATTACAATTCGGTAGTATTGTGCTGTCCATTTTTGAGTTTTTGTATCTAGTCCTGTTGCACAGTCTGTATCCCTTCAGCTCCAATTGCCCATTATCTTACCCTGTTTCTACCTCCTGCTGGACTCTGTTACCAATGACATATTCCACATTTATTCTCGAATGTCCGTTCACATTAGTGGGACCATACAGTATTTGTCCTTTAGATTTTGGCTAGTCTCACTCAGCATAATGTTCTCTAGGTCCATCCATGTTATTACATGCTTCATAAGTTTATTCTGTCTTAAAGCTGCATAATATTCCATCGTATGTATATACCACAGTTTGTTTAGCCACTCTTCTGTTGATGGACATTTTGGCTATTTCCATCTCTTTGCAATTGTAAATAATGCTGCTATAAACATTGGTGTGCAAATGTCTGTTTGTGTCTTTGCCCTTAAGTCCTTTGAGTAGATACCTAGCAATGGTATTGCTGGGTTGTATGGCAATTCTATATTCAGTTTTTTGAGGAACTGCCAAACTGCCTTCCACAGTGGTTGCACCATTTGACATTCCCACCAACAGTGGATAAGTGTGCCTCTTTCTCCGCATCCTCTCCAGCACTTGTCATTTTCTGTTTTGTTGATAATGGCCATTCTGGTGGGTGTGAGATGATATCTCATTGTGGTTTTGATTTGCATTTCTCTAATGGCCAGGGACATTGAGCATCTCTTCATGTGCCTTTTGGCCATTTGTATTTCCCCTTCTGAGAGGTGTCTGTTCAAGTCTTTTTGCCATTTTGTAATTGGGTTGGCTGTCTTTTTGTTGTTGAGCTGAACAATCTCTTTATAAATTCTGGATACTAGACCTTTATCTGATATGTCATTTCCAAATATTGTCTCCCATTGTGTAGGCTGTCTTTCTACTTTCTTGATGAAGTTCTTTGATGCACAAAAGTGTTTAATTTTCAGGAGCTCCCATTTATTTATTTCTTTCTTCAGTGCTCTTGCTTTAGGTTTAAGGTCCATAAAACCGCCTTCAATTGTAAGTTTCATAAGATATCTCCCTACATTTTCCTCTAACTGTTTTATGGTCTTAGGCCTAATGTTTAGATCTTTCATCCATTTTGAATTAACTTTTGTATAGGGTGTGAGATATGGGTCCTCTTTCATTCTTTTGCATATGGATATCCCATTCTCTAGGCACCATTTATTGAAGAGACTGTTCTGTCCCAGGTGAGTTGGCTTGACTGCCTTATCAAAGATCAAATATCCAGAGATGACAGGGTCTATATCTGAGCACTCTATTCAATTCCATTGGTCGATACATCTATCTTTATGCCAATACCATGCTGTTTTGACCACTGTGGCTTCATAATATGCCTTAAAGTCCGGCAGCTTGAGACCTCCAGCTTCATTTTTTTTCCTCAAGATACTTTTAGCAATTCGGGGCACCCTGCCCTTCCAGATAAGTTTGCTTATTGGTTTTTCTATTTCCAAAAAATAAGTTGTTGGGATTTTGATTGGTATTGCATTGAATCTGTAAATCAATTTAGGTAGAATTGACATCTTAACTATATTTAGTCTTCCAATCCATGAACATGGTATGCCCTTCCATCTATTTAGGTCTTCTGTGATTTCTTTTAACAGTTTTTTGTAGTTTTCTTTGTATAGGTCTTTTGTCTCTTTAGTTAAATTTATTCCTAAGTACTTTATTCTTTTAGTTGCAATTGTAAATGGAATTCATTTCTTGATTTCCCCCTCAGCTTGTTCATTGCTAGTGTATAGAAACGCTACAGATCTTTGAATGTTGATCTTGTAGCCTGCTACTTTGCTGTACTCATTTATTAGCTCTAGTAGTTTTGTTGTGGATTTTTCCAGGTTTTCAACATATAGTATCATATCGTCTGCAAACAGTGATAGTTTTACTTCTTTCTTTCCAATTTTGATGCCTTGTATTTCTTTTTTTTTGTCTAATTGCTCTGGCTAGAACCTCCAACACAATGTTGAATAATAGTGGTGATAATGGACATCTTTATCTTGTTCCTGATCTTAGGGGGAAATTTTCTATTTTTCCCCATTGAGGATGATATTAGCTGTGGGTTTTTCATATATTCCTTCTATCACTTTAAGGAAGTTCCCTTATATTCCTATCCTTTGAAGTGTTTTCAACAGGAAAGGATGTTGAATCTTGTCAAATGCCTTCTCTACATCAATTGAGATGATCATGAGATTTTTCTGCTTTGATTTGTTGATATGGTGTATTACATTAATTGATTTTCTTATGTTGAACCATCCTTGCATACCTGGGATGAATCCTACTTGGTCATGATGTATAATTCTTTTAATGTGTTGCTGGATTCGATTTGCTAGAATTTTGTTGAGGATTTTTGCATCTATATTCATTAGAGAGATTGGTCTGTAGTTTCCTTTTTTTGTAATATCTTTGCCTGGTTTTGGTATGAGGGTGATGTTGGCTTCATAGAATAAATTAGGTAGCTTTTCCTCCACTTTGGTTTTTTTTGAAGAGTTTGAGCAGAGTTGGTACTAATTCTTTCTGGAATGTTTGGTAGAATTCACATGTGAAGCCGTCTGGTCCTGGACTTTTCTTTTTGGGAAGCTTTTGAATGACTGATTCAATTTCTTTACTTGTGATTGGTTTGTTGAGGTCATCTATTTCTTCTTGAGTCAAAGTAGGTTGTTCATGCCTTTCTAGAAACTTGTCCATTTCATCTACATTGTTGTATTTATTAGTGTAAAGTTGTTCATAGTATCCTGTTATTACCTCCTTTCTTTCTGTGAGGTCAGTGGTTATGTCTCCTCTTCCATTTCTGATCTTATTTATTTGCATCCTCTCTCTTCTTCTTTTTGTCAATCTTGCTAAGGGCCCATCAATCTTATTGATTTTTTCATAGAACCAACTTCTGGTCTTATTGATTTTCTCTATTGTGTTCATGTTCTCAATTTCATTAATTTCTGCTCTAATCTTTGTTATTTCTTTCCTTTTGCTTGCTTTGGGGTCAGTTTGCTGTTCTTTCTCCAGTTCTTCCAAGTGGACAGTTAATTCCTGAATTTTTGCCTTTTTTTCTTTTCTGATATAGGCATTTAGGGCAATAAATTTCCCTCTTAGCACTGCCTTTGCTGCGTCCCATAAGTTTTGATATGTTGTGTTTTCATTTTCATTCACCTCGAGATATTTACTAATTTCTCTTGTAATTTCTTCCTTGACCCACTCGTTGTTTAAGAGTGTGTTGTTGAGCCTCCACGTATTTGTGAATTTTCTGCCACTCTGCCTATTATTGATTTCCAACTTCATTCCTTTATGATCCGAGAAAGTGTTGTGTATGATTTCAATCTTTTTAAATTTGTTGAGACTTGCTTTGTGACCCAGCATATGGTCTATCTTTGAGAATGATCCATGAGAACTTGAGAAAAAGGTGTATCCTACTGTTGTGGGGTGTAATGTCCTATAAATGTCTGTTAAGTCCAACTCATTTATTGTAATATTCAAGTTCTCTGTTTCTTTATTGATCCTCTGTCTAGATGTTCTGTCCATTGATGAGAGTGGGGAATTGAAGTCTCCAACTATTATGGTAGATGTGTCTATTTCCCTTTTCAGTGATTGCAGTGTATTCCTCATGTATTTTGGGGCATTTTGATTCGGTGCATAAATATTTATGATTGTTATGTCTTCTTGTTTAATTGTTCCTTTTATTAGTAGATAGTATCCTTCTTTGTCTCTTTTAACTGTTTTACATTTGAAGTCTAATTTGCTGGATATTATTATAGCTACTCCTGCTCTTTTCTGGTTGTTATTTGCATGAAATATCTTTTCCCAACCTTTCACTTTCAACCTATGTTTATCTTTGGGTCTAAGATGTGTTTCCTGTAGACAGCATATAGAAGGATCCTGTTTTTTAATCCATTCTGCCAGTCTATGTCTTTTGATTGGGGAGTTCAGTCCATTAACATTTAGTGTTATTACTGTTTGGGTAATACTTTCCTCTACCATTTTGCCTTTTGTATTATATATTTCATATCTGATTTTCCTTCTTTCCACACTCTTCTCCATACCTCTCTCTTCTGTCTTTTCGTATCTGACTCTAGTGCTCCCTTTAGTATTTCTTGCAGAGCTGGTCTCTTGGTCACAAATTCTCTCAGTGACTTTTTGTCTGAAAATGTTTTAATTTCTCCCTCATTTTTGAAGGACAATTTTGCTGGATATAGAAGTCTTGGTTGGCAGTTTTTCTCTTTTAGTAATTTAAATATATCATCCCACTGTCTTCTAGCTTCCATGGTTTCTGCTGAGAAATCTACACATAGTCTTATTGGGTTTCCCCTGTATGTGATGGATTGTTTTTCTCTTGCTGCTTTCAAGATCCTCTCTTCCTCTTTGACCTCTGACATTCTAACTAGTAAATGTCTTGGAGAACGCCTATTTGGGTCTATTCTCTTTGGGTTGTGCTGCACTTCTTGGATCTGTAATTTTAGGTCTTTCATAAGAGTTGGGAAATTTTCAGTGATAATTTCTTCCATTAGTTTTTCTCCTCCTTTTCCCTTCTCTTCTCCTTCTGGGACACCCACAAAACATATATTTGTGTGCTTCATATTATCATTCAATTCCCTGAGCCCCTGCTCAAATTTTTCCATTCTTTTCCCTATAGTTTCTGTTTCTTTTTGGCTTTCAGATGTTCCATCCTCCAGTTCACTAATTCTATCCTCTGTCTCTTTATGTCTACCATTGTAGGTTTCCATTGTTTTTTTCATCTCTTCTTCTGTGTTTTTCAATCCCATAAGTTCTGTGATTTGTTTTTTCAGACTCTCCATTTCTTCTTTTTGTTCATCCCATGCCTTCTTCATGTCCTCCCTCAACTTATCGATTTGGTTTTTGAAGAGGTTTTCCATTTCTGTTTGTATATTCAGAATTAGTTGTCTCAGCTCCTGTATCTCATTTGAGCTATTGGTTTGTTCCTTTGACTGGGCCATATCTTCAATTTTCCTGGTGTGATTTGTTATTTTTGCTGGCGTCTTGGCATTTAATCAGATTTCCCTGAGTGTGGGACCTAGCAGGTTGAAAGACTTTCCTGTGAAGTCTCTGGGCTCTGTTTCTCTTATCCTGCCCAGTACATGGTGCTTGTCTGTCTGTGGGTCCTACCAGCAAAAGATGTTGTGGCTCCTTTAACTTTGGAAGACTCTCGCTGCTGGGTGTGTGGTGGAGACAGAGGAAAGGTTGTAGGTTGGTTTTAATGGCTTCAAATTGTGAAGTCCTGGGATCTGAATTCCTTGAGAGAGGGATTCCACCTGAGTTGCGTTTCACCCCTCCCATGGGGAAGTTTCAGGTGATAGAGAGCCCTAAAAGCAACCTGTTTCTGCGTTTGGGGCAGTTGTAACCTATGTAATCCCAGCGCTGAGCCCAGAGGCAATGAAGCCTCTGTAGAAACAGCTGCAGAAGACTCTGTTTTGCCTCCTTTCCTCTTTTTCAGTTAGCCCAATCGGCGACTTCCGCCTTGATCAGTTTCGCCTGAGCTGAGGGCCTATTTTTAGTAGTCAGAAGTTGTTCATTAATGCCACTATTGGTGTTAGGTTGGGCTCAGTCTCTACTACTGTTGGAGACTCTTTCCTTTCCCTCCGGGAAGTCGCCTGTGGGGGAGGGTCGCCAGCCGCCGTGGCTTGGGGAACCGCTGTTCCGATGCTCCCAGCCGGCCCGGGAAGCCACATGTGTGGAAGGGGCTGCAGTCGCCAGCCACTGCGGTTGGGGGACGCTGTTCCGAGGTTACCAGCTGGCCCGGGAAGCCGCGCGTGGGGAGGGTTGCCAGCCGCCACCACTTGGGGAACCGCTGTTCCGATGCTCCCAGCCGGCCCGGGAAGCCACGTGTGTGGAAGGGGCTGCAGTCGCCAGCCACCGTGGTTGGGGGACGCTGTTCCGAGGTTACCAGCCGGCCCGGGAAGCCGCGCGTGGGGAGGGTCGCCAGCCGCCGCGGCTTGGGGAACCGCTGTTCCGATGCTCCCAGCCGGCCCGGGAAGCCGCATGTGTGGAAGGGGCTGCGGTTGCCGGAAACCGCGACTTCGGGGACCGCTGTTCCGAGGCTACCAGCCGGCCCGGGAAGCCGCGTGTGTGGAAGGGGCTCCGGTCGCCGTGGCTTGGGGAACCCGATCCAAAGCTCCCAGCCGGCCCGGGAAGGAAGGAAGGATGGGCTCCTGCCACCAGCTGCCTCGGCCTGGGGAAGCATGCGCCTCTCGGGGGCCTCACCGCAGCAGAGTCTCTTAGCCGGTCCAGCCGGTCCAGAATGGGGTACACTGTGTGTCTGGTCTCTGTTGTGGCTCCGGGAGCTGTTCTGTACTGTTTCTAGTTCTTTAGTAGTTGTTCTGGAGGAGGAACTAAGACCCGCGTGCCTTACTAAACTGCCATCTTCCCCCCCACACCCTAATTTTGACTGTTTCCTTCTTATTTCCAGCATCCTGGTATTACTGGATAATGGTATTCTTTTTTATTTATTTTTTAGCTCTTGATTTGTTTCTGTATCACTTTTCAAAAGGTTGATATCAATTTAACATGGGGATGGACTAAATTTCTTCCATCTTCCACCACCTTTCCTCTCCCTGCTTAGAACTGAGATTGTGAAATGGGGTTTGGGCATTTCAATTTTCACCAAACACCTCCCATTGCTGGTAAGTAAACTGAGACTCGGAGTTAGTGCCCCAGCTGGTAAGAAAAACGAGCCTCCTAAATCCCAATCTGTTAAGCCCCACAGCTTGTGTTTTCTCTCTCCAGAATCCTCATCACCACTTTTGATCAGCATCCAAAATTATGTTGTTGAATGCAGGACTGGAAAAATGTTCTGGTTATTACCATTATAATTGATAACATATGGAGAACTTAACAGACTTCACATGGAGCTCTTGCAGACTATTTCATATCTTCCAAGCAGCCCTAATGTGAGTGGTTATTTTATCGTCCAACTCTTACAGATTAAAAAAACAAAGCTCCAAGAGCTTAAAGTGTCAGACCCAGGATTTATACTCAAGCATTTGGACTCCAGAATCCACACACTTGTGGCTAAAACCAGTGAGAAATCCACTTTGTGATGTGTGCTGTCAAGACATGTGTTCCAGAGAATTCCAAACAGCTCCTTTGCCCCCAGCCTATGAAGGCAGTTAGTCATTGATAAATGTGGAAATAAGCACATTTTATTGGCTATCTGGAAGATACTGAGAAGTTGGTTTTGTTTCATCTCAATTCTTACATAATAAGTAATATGGGATGGTATTATCTTTATTCTTTGTGAAGCGTTAAACTGCTACTTTCTGGATATTATGAATAATCTGACTTTGCTCAATGAAGTCACATAAATGGATAATGGGTCAGTACTGGGGAACTTACCAAATTGCCTTTATACAATAGGGTGTTGCTATTGAATGAAGTCCAGACATAGTCATTGTCTTAGTTTCCTGGCTGCTGAAACAAACACCATACAATGGGTTGGCATAACAATAGGAATTTATTGGCTCAGAGTTTCGGAGGCTTGCTTCCTCTCTGTTCGATCTTTGGTCGATCCATGTCTTCTGGCTGGCCAGCACTCTTTGGGCTCATTGGCTCTTCCCTCTCATGGCAAAGCACATGGCAGCCTCTTCTCCTTTCTCTTTGGAGTTCCCTTGACTTTCAGCTTCTTTTTCTGTGTCCTACTTTCTTTGCTTATAAAGACTCCAGGCACGTTGGACGAAGGCCCACCCTCTTTCTGTTTGGCCTTACCTTAATCAACATCTTTGAAGGTCCTACTTGCAAACGGGGTCACACCCACAAGACCAAGGATAACAGAATGTGAGCATTTGTGAGGATACGATTCAATCCCCGGCAGAGTCCTAGTGGCCCCACCGAGGTCACGCATCTTCGCACATTTAGATATGGTTCCCTCCAGGAGGGAAGGGGCTGGGTGGATGTCCTCAAATGTTGACCAAGTGTCGGAGATGAATGCTGTGTGTGTGTGATTTCAGAAAAATAGCAAAATTGGCTCTGAGCTGGTAGGTTTTGTTGCTCTACTCTAACACATGAGCTAACTCCATTCAGGTAGAATTGGCTCCTTTATCACTCTGATAGCTACACCATCTGGATTGTGATCTATAAGGAAAAACACTGGAGAAATTCTAAATTTAACATCAAAATCCCTTCCCTCCCACTTAGCTGAACACTTTTTTCCTCTTGTTTTTTTTCATCTTTTTTGTTTAAAATAAAGATGATTTTATGCCATCTGAGAAAGTACATGAAGACCTTCTCAAAGACTGGGGATGTTCCACTTTCAAAGCCATCATATCACACAGTGAAAGGGATTTTTCAAGTTCTTAAGCCAAGTACAATTTTTTCATTCCCATTCTTTTCTTTACAAGTAATGCCACTAAGAGTTGTATCATGGTCATGTCAGAGAACATCCGGGTTTTTAGGAGGTGCCTGCTGAAATACTGAGAAGAGAAATGCCATGATGCCTACAATGGCCTTGCCAACAGTTCACACACACACACACAGCACACACTCACACACCTGCACACTGAAACGCATGCACACAAGCTATTTTAGTTTCCTGGGCTACTCAAACAAATACCATGCAATGGGTTGGTTTAAACAATGGTAATTTATTAGCTCATAGTTTTTAAACTAAGAGAAAGTGTCATCAAGGCCATGCTTTCTTCTGCAAGACTGACATTCTGGGGCTGGCTGCTAGAGATCCCTGGACCTAGTCTCCTCTGTCACATGGCAATGCATATGGTGTCCTCTCCCTTCTCTTCCAAGCTCCATTGACTTTTCAGCCTCTTGCTTCCCTTGGTTTTTGCCCTCTCTGTCTAAATTTCATTCTGCCAATAACAGACTCAAGTAATAGGATTAAAACTCATCCTGATTAAGCTGGGACATACCATAACTAAAGTAACCTCACCAAAAGTCCTACTTACAATGAGTCCACATCAACAGGAATGGATTTAGTTTAAGATGTTGTTTGGGGTACATAGAGCTCCAAACCACTATGCATGCACACAAATGAACTAATGTGCACACAAACACACACTCATACATGCAAGCATGCACATATATATGTACACATATGTGCACACATGCACATTCATTTGCATGCATGCATGTGCACACATACCTACAGACACTAATGCACAATACACACACGCACATTCATACATACATATATTGTCAGAAATAGATGAAGCAGATGTGGTAGAATGTTCACAAGTAGTGAATCCAGGTGAGGCTTACATGTTTTTGTACTCTTCTTAAATTTTTCTGCAGGCTTGAATTTTTCAAAATTAAAATTTGCAGGAAAAAAAATGCTCTAAAATTTAACCCCACACATCCAGGCTCCTCTCTGCTGACCCTCCTGCTGGAAGAAGTTGAGAGTAGAGTCCACCTTCCTGTGTCTTCCTGGGCCCACCACCTCATGGAGACTTTTGAGAAGTCAAAAAGCTTGGGATAAATAGAGTCAAGAGGCTCCTCTAGAGGCTACTCTTACCAAGCTTTAGCTAAACATTCCTACTTATCATGGTTTGCCAAATCCCAACCAAAACCATTCCTTCCAACCAACCCTAAAGAACACCTAGGGCTCTGAGATTCTGTGATTACTTTCCAGAAGCCTACAACCTCCAGATGGGTCCCTGGACCAGATAAGTCCTGAAATGCAGAGGGTCCAGCCTCTCCAGAACATCAACTAGTTCTATTCCCCTATTCCATATTATTGATAGCCCTTACCAACATGAAAAATTTGATGTTAAAAGATTACGTTGGATCAGAACCAACTTAATATCTTAAAAAAGCCCAAATACCCTTAAAGATTGGGAGAAATATCAAAGGAGAAGGTGGATTATAGCAGATAAGATAGGATTTAACAAATGAGTATGACTGCTGAATCATTATATTGATATTTCTTGTAGTCTCCAGTGTCTTGGAGCAGCTAGAAGGAAAAATCTAAAATTGTGAAATTGTAACCCATATCAAACTCTGAAGTCTATTCTACAACTGATTGTAGTGGTATTCTTTGAAACGTCTTGCTCTTTTTTTGTATATATGTTATACTCACAATTTAACAGCAACAACAACAAAAAAAAACAGATTAAGCTAAACACACACACAACAAAGCTTTGGGGCAGGTTCTCCAAGTCCCATCGACTGCAGCTTCCCTCTGGCCTCCTGCTGCTTTGAAGTGCTTTCCTGGCATAGGCCCTCCTGCTTAGAGGAAAGACAAGACTTAGGCATAGCTCCCCAACTCCTCACCATCCCTACCCCATCCCCCACACCCACACCCAAGGTGCCTGGGCCGGTACAGCAAGCAGCCCTCTCTGGTATTGGGACAAGAGCAGGCAAGAGCAGCGTGCTCCGCCCCCACGGACCTGCATCTACCACCAGGCACCCCTGTCTCCACCCCACCATCCCCCCACTGGCCAGGTCTGAGAGGCAGCAGGTGGACACAGAGAAAGGACATGGTGGGTGCCCAGTAGCTACTCCTGGAGGTTGGGTGTCTGAGTCAAACCAAGGCCTTTATTGGAGTTTAGAGCCAGCTCTTTAAGCTCTCTGTTTTCTCATCTGTAAATTGGAGGTAATGACAGCATCTCAGGGGGCTGCTATAAAGAGTAAGAGAGGGCGAGAATGTGAAAGTTCCTGGGACACAGCACACTGTTGGTAAAAGGCAGCCATTCCTCTTGTGTGGTTGTACTGACCCTAAATAGGGGTAAGTGGGCACATCTGGAGAAGCCCCTAGGCACTGACATTGAAAGCTTTGTGAAGGGTCCCTGGGGACAGATGCAGAGGAGAAGGGGTGGTGAGGAGTGGGGCATCTGTGCCCTATTTGCAGAAGATGCTTTGTGGGACTCAGGGCAGGGCACCAGGGTGGACTCAGTGGGAGAGTGGGACTACTCCCCCTTTCTACACCAAACACGGCAGCGCTTCTGGTAGAGGACCATGCGAATGCAGTGGCACAGACCCCTGAGGTTCCCACAGCAGGACAAAGATGGGGTCTTGCTGTGCAAGATGGCAGTAGCCTAAGCAGTGACGAGAAGGTCCTTCCCCTGAATAAGAGTTGCATAGAGCAGTGTCCGGGAGAGAGCAGTCGATCGCGTGGGAGGTCTCCAAAGACTCACAAAACTACGTGGAAAGCCTGTCCTACAAAGGATGGGGGTCAGTGTCCCATGACTGAATTCCCTCCTGTGGGCTGGCAAAGTACTCAGAAATCAGTTATATGTGTTTTGCCAACAAATTATACTCACAACGAAGCATAGCCAAACTGTGAACCACACAAGGCCAGAAGAAACATTAGATGTTCACAAAGCGAGGATGTAGAAGTGATCCAAAAGGCAGAAACAGACCCATCCCGACAGAAATACAATTTGGCAAGGATGAATAGGATGCAAAGATCCCAAGGGCTCAAAGCAGGGCAGAAGCATGCTGGGGAAGGGCAGTTGGTGTTGGAGGAAAACCAGGAGGTGAAATTTGTCTCAAACTCAAAATGGATCAGTGGTTGGGGTAGGAGTGGGGTCTGGGAGGGTTAATAGTGTTGGCTGCATCAATAAATGGAGGATGCTCATGACAAGAAGACATTGGCTGCCCTGAGTGTAGGGCTGACCCCACAACCTCAGTGTCCTGGGTCCAGATGAGGACCACACTTTAAGATGGACGTTGACGCATTAGATGGATCACCCAAAGGGAGGGGTCAGGAGACATGATACACACGCCACCACCAAGAGAGCAAGGACATTTGCTTTGGAGAAGAAATGACTTTTTGGATGTACCAGGGGTAGTGACCTTCAAGTGCTGGTTTTAAGGCTGCCATGTGGAGAGCCCCCATTCTGGGAACCGAGATGGCCTGGGTAAGTGTTTTAGTTTGCAAAAGCTGCTGGAATGCAATGTACCAGAAATGGAATGGCTTTTAAAAAGGGGAATTTATTGAGTTGCAAGTTTACAGTTTAAGGCCATGAAAATGTCCAAATTAAGGCAAGGTTATAAAAATGTCCAAACTAAGGCATCCAGGAAAAGATGCCTTGGCTCAAGAAGACTGATGATGTTTGGGGTTTCTTTCTCAGCTGGAAAGGGAAATGGCGATGTCTGCTAGCTTTCTCTCCAGGCTTCTTCAACAGCTTCCCCAGAGGCATTTTCTTTATGCATCTCCAAAGGTCTCTGGCTATGTGGGCTCTGTTGACTCTAAGCTTTTTCCTAAAATGGTTCCCTCTTAAAGGGCTTCAGTAAGCAACCCCACCATGAATGGGTGGAGACACATCTCCATGGAAACCAACTAATGAAGAGTTACTACCCATGATTGGATGGGTTACATCTTCCATGGAAATAATAAAAAAGATCCCACCTAAGCAATACTGAATGAGGATTAAAGGACGTGGCTTTTCTGAGGCACATAATAGCTTCAAGCTGGCACAGAAAGGAAGGACATACTGTCAAAGGCTGACCACAATGAGGGAACTGATTTCCACAGAAAGCCATAGGCTATTGTCACAGAAGGAGACAATTGGACCATGTGCTTATACCTCAGGAAGTCTGGAAGGATCAAGAGATGAAAGCAGTCAGCCTTTCTGGGTCTTTCCAACTCCAATATCTCATCATATTGTGAATCTTGAATGCTCAATTTAACCTACTGTAAAAGGCTGTCTTTCCACTTTAGTGTAAATTGCTCCAAACTTATTAAGCCCAAATCAGTGTAATGAAGTCAATAAAGTGAAGTCAAGTAATGTTCCATATGATTCTTACAGAATAAATGTAGATAGTAGGGAGCCTAGAAAGGTATTTCCCACCACTCCTTGAGCTATTCTGTGAAAAAAGATTACATGGTCAAATAAATTTGGAAAACTCTGACACATCCCACTTTTAAAGATCCACAAAACACATTGGCATATTAAAGGCCCTGAGAAGGTCTGCAGTAAATATACCTATTTGTTGCCCAACTGTATTTGACCTTGGATAACTCTGACACATTAATGTACTGCATTAACAGCCCACAGAACTAGTGTTTTACCTAATATGTTTTGGGGAACCGTAGCTCATCCAACAAAAACTGGTCTCTATTGATTGAATGTGCATAACTTAGGATTTCTTTATTAGAATTCTCATCAAGATAGATCAGAGCCAACTTAATATCTTGAACTGTGTCCTTCCTTGAAGTCCTTGAGAATAGGCTAAAGAACCTGTAACAATCACCCATTCTGTACCAGCTTCTTCACAATATCTCCTTTACCCCTTCCAACCATTCCATGTGGGTGTTGTTATTTCTATCTACACTTGAGGAAATAGTGGCTCAGGAGCATGCAGCCAGCAACTGATTTAGGATTTAGGACTGGGGTCCCCTGAAAATGTCCCTCCCAAGGACAAATCCAGGAGGCCAGTGCTGCTATAGCCCATTTTGTAGATGAGGGAGCCGGGCTAGAGAGGTGGAGTCCTAGAGTCTCAAGGAGCCTGAGCCTGCAGATCAAGCTGTGCCCTGCTCCACTGTGTGCCCGGATTTCATCTTTGTTACTTTCCCATCTGAGAATGATTTTGTAATGGCTCAATACCTATAGATCACTCTTGGTGGAATACCGGGCTTCCATCCTCAGCTCCCTCCCAGACACAGCACTAAACTGTGGCTCAGAAGTCAGACCACATCCCCACCCTCATCTTCAGTCAACTGAAAAATTCCCAAGCAGTTCTTTTGTGTAGGCTGTTACATCAAACAACGTGTGGGAAACACACAGAGTCGCCCAGCTATGCTCCAAATGCTTTGTATACATCATCTTATTTAATCCTTATCAAGCAAATTAACTGTTACTATCCCTTGTTTTTATGTCTAGAGGGTCCTTGAGTGCTTGTCAAGGTCAAGAGGCTGGACAGCTTCCAAACTTGGACAGCCGTAGACCCCCATCTGTCTGTGCCCAAAGCTTGAAGGGGTTTCTAAGTCTGGCTACTCATCTCGGGAGCATAGTATATGCAGGGTGAGGGGATGAAAGAGGTTTGTGGATGCATCATCAGACAACAGTGAGATGCGACTGGGGCTGGAGAAACTACCCACCTGCTACCAAAGTCGCAGATGCTTGGGTCACGCTCCGGCCAGGGCTCTCTCCCACAGGCTACACAAGGCAGGTCTGCCTGGGTGCTGTTTGCTCCTCTGGAATCATCCGTTTATGGAAATTGCTCCCATGCCCTAGAGGAGGGTGTTCATTATCTCCCTATTTCCACCCAAACCCCAAACACATCTTTTTTTTGTTTTCTTTTTAAAAACTCAGATTTAGATTAAACATTTTCTCCCCCACAGAAGGCAGCTGCAGAGGTCCTGGGGGTGGCCTCACATCACGCATCCTGGCAGCCCCCTCGCACTGCTGCTCTGATCCCACTTGCTGCCACTCGTGACTCAGACTCTGGGGGAGGAGAACGGGCTCTGGAAGCAACACTGCAATCCTAGGTTTTCACTGAGGCTGTAATTTAAAATCCATGTGGGGCGATACTAACACAACCACCTGCCACACAACCAGCCTTTCAAAAGCCCACGCTGGGTAGGCAGGAGCTCTGTTATGGTGTGGAGACTCCTCCCTGCCTCACTCATCAAAGCCACCCTGCCCTGAAGGCTGGCAAATGCTCACGTGATGATGGTATGTGCCCTTCCCCGGGAGACGTTGCCTGCTCCTGCCCTCCACCCCCAGGCAGTGGCCAAAGACAGAACCAGCTCCTCGGCAGAGTCAAAGGATGAAAACGTTCAGGTAGCGTTCTGTATGGAGGATTTCATTATGCAAGAGCTAAATTAGAGCCTTTTACATAGGGAAAAAAATCAAAGCATTTGATTTAAAGAATGGCAATGATCAAAATACGTCTTCCTTGTCTATGTTTCATTCCAAAACTACAGCGCAATGGTTCGCTCAGGGTCACTTTGTGTGGCAGAGACACAGGACGCGTCAGGATTTCCCCCGTTCAGAGCCCTGTTGTTGAAATCTGTGTTTGTCCCAAAAGCTCTCCCCTAGGAGAACTAGAAGTGGTTCTGCCTCCCACTTCTTCTGCTCCCATGACAGAAGATATTGGGGGGTCGACAAGGAGGAGTACAATGGAAGGACCAAAAGGTCTGGGAAGGAACAATAATATGAATCTTTCAGAAGTGAAGGTTTCTTTCTCTAAGCCAGCTCAGCAGGTGAAATTTCTGCCCTCCCACTACATGGGACATGACTCCCAGGGGTGTAAATCTACTTGGCAACATGGGACAGAAACCCCTGGATGAGCACACCTGACATTGTGGGGGTATAAAGCCTTCTTGACCAAAAGGGGGAAGAGAGAAATGAGACAAAATAAACTTTCAGTGGCTGAGAGATTTTCAAACAGAGTCAAGCAGTTATCCTGGAGGTTATTCTTATGTATAGTATGGATTTCTTTTTAGTTCATGGTGTGTTGGAGTGGCTGGAGGGAAATACCTGAAACTGTTGAGTTGTGTTCCAGTAGCCTTGATTCTTGAAGACGATTATATAACTACATTGCTTTTACACTGTGACCATGTGATTGTGAAAACCATGTGTCCGATGCTCCTTTTATCCAGGGTATGAACAGATGAGTAAAAAATAAAGAAATAATGGGAGGAGGATAAAGGGTAAAAAATTGGGTAGATTGAAATACCGGTAGTCAATGAGATGGAGGGGTAAGAGGTATGGGATGTATAAGTTTTTTCTTTTCTCTGTTTATTTCTCTTTCTGGAGTGAAGCAGAATGTTCTAAAAAAATTATCATTGAGATGAATGCACAGCTATGTGATGATATTGTGAGCCATTGATTGTACATCATGTATGGGATGTTTAAATATTAAGAATATTTGTGTTTGTATGTTGTTTTACCAATAAAAATATTTTTTAAAAAAAATAAAGGTAGGAAAAAACAAACAATAATATGAATCTTTCAAAAGTGAAAGTAGGAAAAACCAACCATATGGTAGACTGTGTTGTGTCTCCCCTGTCACTACCAGACACCTAAAAATGCTGGATGAGACATGGGTCCTTTCAAATGCATGGTCACATTCACAGAAAAGTAAAGCAATCACTTGGGGCCCCAAATTCTAGAGCGTGCATTAATTTTCTATTGCTACCATAGCATTGCCACAAACTTGGTGGCTTAACACAACCAAATTTATTATCTTATGGTTCTGGAGGTCAGAGGTCAGGAATGGGGAGCCCTAAGCCATGCTCTTTTCTAGCAGCTCTAACGGAGAATGTTTCCATAGCTTTTTTCAGCTTCTTAGAGGCCATCCACATATCCTGGCTCATAGCCTCCTTCCTCCATCTTCAGAACCAGTGGCATTGCCACTCTGACAATTCTTCCATAATCACACTTCCCTCTGGCTCGCTTCTGTCTCCCTCTTACGTTTTTTTAAATTGTAGTTATATATACGTATATATATAAGAATTTCTCATTTTAACTTTTTTTTTTTTTATTACATGGGCAGGCACCAGGAATCGAACCCGGGTCCTCAGGCATGGCAGATAAGTATTCTTACCTGCTGAGCCACTGTGGCCCGCCCCATTTTAACTATTTTTAAGTGTACAACTCAGTGGTGTTAATTATATTCACAATGCTATGCTACCATCACCACCATCCATTACCAAGACTTTTTCATGACCCCCAGAATCTGTGTACTTATTGAGCCAAACCTCCCCCATTTCATCCCCACCCCCACCAGCCCCTGGTAACTTCTAATCTATTTTCTCTCTCCATGAATTTGTTTATTCTGGATATTTGATATCGTTCTGTTGCCTTATGTCATTCAACATGATGATTTCAAGTTTCATCCAGGTTGAAGCATGTGTCAGAACTTCCGTCCTTTCATAGCTGAATAATATTTCATTGTATGCATATACCATATTCTGTTTATCCATTCATTTGTTGATGGACTCTTGGGTTGTTCCTACCTTTGGGCTTTTGTGAAAATGTTTTATTGAATATTGTAGTACCAGGATTTGTTTGAATCCTTTTTGTCAATTCTTTGAGGCATATACTTAGCAGTGGAATTGCTAAGTGGAATTATAATTCTATGTTTTAACATTTTAAGGAACTGCCAAACCTTTCCACAGCAGCTGCACCATTTTACATTGCCACCAACAATATGCAAAGGTTCCCATTCCTCCACATCTTGCCAACATGTTGTTTATTATAAGCGTCTTCTTTATTATAGCCGTCCTAGTAGGTGTGAACTGATACCTCATGTGACTTGGATTTGCATTTCCCTAATGACTAATGGTGTCAAGCGTCTTTTCATGTGTTTACTGGCCATTTCTAGATCTTCTTCAGAGAAATGTCTATTAACATTCTCTACCCATTGTTTAAATTGGGTTGTTTGTCTTTTTGTTTTTGAGTTGTAGCAGTTCTTTATAGCTCTGGATGTTAAACCCTTATCAAATATATGATTTGCAAGCAGGTTATCTTTTCATTTTGTTGATGATGTCTTTTGACACACAAAAGTTTTTAATTTTGATGAAGTCCATTTTATCTACTCTAACTTTTGTTGCTCAACCACTTTGAAGGGATTGTGTGGTTATAATGGGCCTACTTGGATCATGTAAAATCATCTTCCTATTGTAACATCAGTTGATGAGCAACCTCAGTTCCATCTGCAACTCTAATTCCTCTTCAGCACATTTCAAAACATATTCACAGGTTCCAGGGATTAGGATGTGGACAACTCATAGGGAGAGGGAGGCATAATTCTGCCTGATACAGTCAGGAAACTGAAAAATAAAGAAGTGAAGCTAACATTTTGGCTTCCTTGGGTGGGGAGGCTGGCAGTTTCCAGGGGGTTAAGTTTCACTGACCATGAAGGCAAAAGTTATGACCTGGGGCACAGATGAGGGCAGTTAGAATAGAGGTCCCCCAAAAGCCAGCACCCTCAAACCGTTATACTTTCAGAGAATAAGCAAAATCTGTCCACCAGCAAAATGTGGCTAAAATGGAGCTTAATTGTCTCAGATTGCACTCTGGATTAGAAAGAAAATGTTCCCATAAGAATATGTAGCCTCCAGACCACCTTCATGTATTGTCCAGAAATCGCACTCTAGAGAAATAATAATAATTACAATAAAAATAAAAATAATGATTCTAAGCTGTTAATGCCCTTGAGGAGTCTGAAGCAAGCACAAAGCTTCCTTAGAGGAATGCACAATCTGGGCCTATGAAAAGGGATTCACAATCCAAAACCACAAAGCAAGTGAGGGATCAAGCTGTTATGAACAAGGGTCTCAAGAAACAATGAGCCATTGAATTAGACTCCTGAGAGCTTCAGATAATAGAAAAATTAGATACAGGTTATAAAATATTTATAAAATTTTGGGGGTTAAAAATATTTTAAAAACTTGAAAAGATAAAACTCATGATAAAGCAGCAAGACACTAAAATAACAACCATGTTTAAAAATGAACAAAATAGAGTTTATGGAACTAAAGACCATGGTCATTGAAATGAAGGACATAGCAGGCATGTTAATTGCAAGTAAAACACAGCTGAATGGAGCAATAGTGAACTGGAAATTAAGTTTGAAGAAACTTCCCAGAATACCACATGTTCTAGTTTGCTAGCTGCTGGAATGCAACACACCAGAGATGGATTGAATTTCAATTAAAGGGGATTTATTTAATTGAATTTATTTAAAGGGGATTTATTTAGTTAAAAATATATAGTTCTTCAGAGGAAAGGCAGCTAACTTTCAACTGAGGTTCTTTCTTACATGGGAAGGCACAGGGTGATATCTACTGGCCTTCTCTCCAGGCCTCTGGGTTCCAACAACTTTCCTTGGGGTGATTCCTTTCTGCATCTCCAAAGGCCTGGGCTGAGCTGCGAGCCTGAGATAAGGTATGCTGAGCTGCTTGGGCTGTGCTACATTGAACTCTCTCATTTAAGTTTCCAGCCAATTAAATCAAACATCATTCATTGCAGCAGGCATGCCTCCTAGCCAGCTGCAGATTTAATCAGCAACAGATGAGGTTCATATGCCATTGGCTCATGTCCACAGCAATAGAACTAGGTGCTTTCACCTGGCCAAGTTGATACCCAAACCTAACTACCACACCACACAAAAGAGATAAAACGATGGAAAATTTGAAAGAAAAACTATGAGATCCAGAAGACAGAAATAGACTATTCAGTTTACATTTCATAGAAATTCCTGAAGGAGTGCATAGAGAGAATGGGAGAGATGCAATATGCAAAAAATTCATGGCTGAGAATTTTCCATAGTTAATGAAGGACATGGCTCGTCCAATGAAGAAGTTGTAATGAGCTACAGGTAAGATAAATAAAAGTAAAGTGAATGCAGAACTCCAAGAGCAAAGGCAAGGACAGTCAGGATATAAAAAAAATAGACTGACCTCAGACTTCTCAATACCCATAACGAAAGCCTAAAGCCAACAAAATATCTTCAAAGTGCCAAGAAAAAATAACCACCAATCAAGAGGCTTTCACTCAGTGAAATTATTCAACATTAAGTGTGACATCTAGTTCTAACTACAAATAAATGGAAAAAAGGGGCTATAAGAACATGTTAAATGATAACATAGGGATGGGATCAGCAACACTCAGATTGTTGGAAACTCCATAAGGTGACAACTTGGTTTCTTCAACCAATTGCAAGGAAATTTTTTTCAAGGGAAAAGAAGAAAGGGAGAAACCCCAAAAGATATTTAAGAGTCAAATCAATCAATCACAATGAATGGGCCTTATTTGAATTGATTCAAACTATTTTTTTAATGATATTTATGGGATGATTGAAAATTTTATCACTAGCTGAAGAGTTGATAATATAATGAATTATTGTTGCTAAATTTGTAGGTGTTACTATGGAATTGTGATTATTTTTTTAAAAGAATCTTTATGTTTTAGAGAAATATACTGAACAATTAACAGATGAAATGATGCAATGTATAGTGTTTGTTTAAAAATAATCCATTGGGTAGAGATAGATGAAACGAGATTGGCCATGAATTGATAATTGTTAAGTTTGGATGATGGCTACAAAGTGATTCATTATTCTATTTTTGTGTATGCTTTATATTTTCCATGACAAAAATAATAATACTGTTATTAATAATTATTATTAATAGATAATATTTAAAGAAAAATGAATGTTAGTTAAAAAGTCTTTTTTCAAGAGTAAAAATAGTCTGTACTAATAAAATGAAATACTATAGGCAGCTAGAATTAAAGCATAAAGCTATATGTAACAACATTAATACATCACTTAAAACAATGTTGAGGCTCTTTGCTCCTCCTTACTTGATAAATAGTCGCATCTTTTCGTGCGGTGCCAGCCACATCTCTGAGACACTGCGAAGGTCGAAATAAACAGATTTGGCCTTACTGGGTACCTAGTCACCAGAGCCGCTATGAACTCTAGCAAAGTGTAAGCTTGTTGCCATCAATGACCCATTCGCTGACCTCAGCTACAAGGCCTTATATGTTCTAGTATGATTCCACCATGGCAAGTTCAAAGGTACCACCAAAGCTGAGAATGGGAAACTTGTCATCAATGGGAATCCCATTACTATCTTCCAGGAGTGAGAGCCCACCAACATCAAAAGGGGTGATGCTGATGCTGAATATGTTGTGGAGTCCACTGGTGTTATCACGATCATGAAGAAGGCTGGAGCTCACTTTAAGGGTGGAACCAAAAGAGACATCATCTTTGCCCCTTTGGTTGATACCCACATGTTTGTGATGGACATGAACCATGTAAAGTATGACAATGTTCTTAAGCATGTCAGCAATGCTTCCTGTACCACCAACTTCCCACCTGTTCTGGCCAAGTTCTTCCATGACATCTTTGGTATCATGGAGGGACTCATGACCACCATTCATGCCATTACTGCTACCCAGAAGACTTGTAGATGGCCCCTCCAGGAAAATGTGACATGATAGCCATAAGGCTGCTCAGAACATCACCCTGGCTCTACCATTGTTGCCAAGGAAGTGGGCAAGGTCATCCTGGAGCTGAATGGGAAACTCTCTGGCATGATCTTCTGTGTCCCCACCCAAAATCTGTCCTTCATGGATCTGATCTCTTGTAAACAGAATGTAGCTGTAATTTTTAAAAATCCAAGTTCGTGATTTCTATCTTTTCCCTCTTAACCTTTCTTAGGAACACTGATACATCTGGATTTATTTCTACATAATTTATTTTATTTTGTACTTTTAATTTATCCTTTTTCTTCTTTTTGATTCTCTTTTCCTGCTTTCTTTTTGGCTTGGTGAAGTTTTCTTCCTCCTCACCCCATTGTTTAGAAATTATGCATTCCATTTCTGTTCCTGTAATAATTACTTCTAAAATTTTAACACACATGCTAAACAAAGTAAACAATTAATCTGTATCTCTTCTTTATTTTTGAAATGCAAGAACTTCATCAAGTTTAACTCTGACCACAGTCTTTGTTTTACATGTTTGTGTTGTCCAGTATTTTTATTTTACTTTTTCTATCCCCCTTATTAGTCATTATAATAATTACAGTTACAACTACAGTTATATCTTTAGAAAGCAGCCAAATACTGTCTTGATGGTGACATCAAAAAGGTGGTGAAGCAGGTGTCAGAGAGGCCCCTAAAAGGCATCCTGGGCTACACTGAGGACCAGGTTGTCACCTGCAACTTTAACAGTGATACCCAGTCTTCCATTTTTGATGTTGAGAATGGCATTGCCCTCAATCACCACTTCATCAAGTTCATTTCCTGGTATGACAATGCATTTGGCAACAGCAATAGGGTAGTGGACATTATGGTTATTATGGTTAATTAAAAATTCAACAATTTCCAGTAATAGGAAAGAGTGGTGACAAATAAGAGATTTAGCCCCACAAATTATGGCATTGGTAGAGAGAATAGAAGGAAAAAATGTTAAGATAGTTGAGGATATTGAAATTTTGACCTTTAAAGAAAAGGAAATCAATACACTAAGTAGTAAATTAGATAAATCTGAGTAGTATGTTAGTGTTCCATTCCAGAATGTATCACAAAATCACTCACAGAAAATGTAGAAGGAAACAAGCAATGGAGATGACAGATACAGAAATTGCAATACCCAAATCGATGTTACAGAAGAATAGAACAGAGAGAACAAGGAGGATGTACGAGTCAAATAAATGAGAAAGAAAAATCTTCAGAATTTCAAGAATAAAGAGAAAACTCTAAAAGCTTCCATAGAAGAAAAATCGTTGCTAGATGAAGGAGCAGCACTCACATTGGCAGCAGACTTTTCATCAGCAACACTAGCTCTTAGGAAGCAATGGAGCAATATTTTCAACATTCTGAGAGAAAATTACTTTGAAAAAATTTCTAAGCCAAGCTAAGTTAGCATTTAAATGTGATAGTGAATTAAAGGCATTTTCAGACCTGCAAAGCCTCAGAAAATATATTGCCCACAAGTCTTCTATGAAAGAATTAGTGAAGGATGTGCTCTTACTAAATGGAAAAATAAACCAAGGAGGAAGAAGAAGACATGGGGTTCAAGAAAAAGTGGGTAAAACTCTAATAGACTCAAAGCATGGAGATGGGAGAACAACTAATGGTGGTCTGAGCTTTCTATTTATTAAAGAGGTAAAGGTTGCTGAGCCCGAAGAGGTGAAGAACTCAGAAGTTCAGAAAGAAGAGTCTTCAGAGTGGAAATAGAAAGAAGTCCCCAAGTTGTTGGAAGAAGTACTGGAAAAGGAGAAGAAAGAAGGAGTAACTTCAGAACTGGAAGAGGAGGGAGAAGAGGTCTTGGGACTGGAGGAGGAGGAGGAGGAAGAAGGAGAGGCCTCAGAACTAGAAAATTAGGGGGAAGAGGCCTTAGGTTTACATGAGGAGCAGGACTCAACCTTTCAGGGTCATACTTAATAGATACAAAATATGAAGTTTTAACATACCCAGGGATGTTAAAAAGGTAAAGGATATGGAACCAGAGGAGGAAGAAGCCTCAGAGTGGAAAATGGAAGAAGACAACATAGGAAGAAAGAAAGACCTTTAAAGGAGAGGAATTAAAGTCTACCTCCAAGACTGAGAAAGAAGAGGCCTCACATGGACTTAAAGAAATTGCCTTTAATTACTGCCTTTGGGATTCTGATAAGAAATAGCTGGTAAAACACCAGATGGTAGACAAAACCCAGAAGGAAAAGAAAATGGCTATGCTCCAAAATCAAGAAATTAGGACAGCCTTTCCAGCCTTACATTTAACCTCTTCTTCAAACTCTCTGGAGATAAGCTGTGGTAAACAGAACAAGCATTCATGTACAAATTTGCCTACTCCATCGAAAGTCACAGAACTTAATCTAATTCAACCTATCTGTATAGCTCATTTGAACAATTGAGACACAGGGAGCTCAGGATATGAAAGGGGTCTTTTAATCCTGTATAGATTATTGTAATGCCTGGAAACATCCTAGAGTATATTAAGCAGATAATCAAGAAATATTGGCAAGGCTCCCTGAGGGAGTGGAGAAAGACTATGAAACTATTAAACCCTACCATCAGGGAATCTCCTGATACTGTGTCAAATGTTAGGGACACCCAGATCAATAGGCCATGCCCTTGATCATGAGGCTAACTCTTGTGAAGTTTATGTAGGTAGCGGAGAAGCTTAGATTGCCTATATGCATTCCTAACAGTCACTTCTGGAGGACCTCTGTTGTTGCTCAGATGTGGCCTCAGTCTCTCTAAGCCCAACTCCGCAAGTGAAATCATTGCCTGCCCTTCACATGGGACATGACATCCAGGGGTGAAAGTGTCCCTGGTGACGTGGGAAATGACTCCCAGGGATGAATTCAGACCTGACACCATGGGATCAACAATTACAACCTGACCAAAAGGGGGGAAAGAAGTGTAATTAATACCTGACCAAAGGGGGGGAAGTGTAATTAATAAAGAACAGAGAGAGTTCAGTCAAGAGGCTACTCTGGAGGTTGCTCTCATGCAAGCTTCAAGTAGACCTTGCTAACTATCATAACCTATTAACCCCCAACCAGGACCATTCCAACCAATCTTAAAGAACACTTAGGGCAATATATAAGACTCCACAATGCTTCCATGCCCCTGAGTAACTTTCCAGAAACCTACAACCTCCACATGGGGCCCTGGTCCAGATAAGTCCTGAAACCTACCCCAGCCTCTCTGGAACATCAGATAGTTCCATCTCCCTACCCCATATTAGTGACAGACCCTTCCAATATCAAAAATTTAGAATTGCCGTAGGCCAAACAACCCTAAAGAGAGATTATGAAAGATCTAAGGTGATGGTGGAGTTATACAGAGAAGATAGAATTTAACGAATGAATATGAATGTTGAATCATTAAAGTGATATCTCTTTTAGTCTCCAGTATTTTAGAGCAGCTAGAAGTAAAAACCTAAAATTGTGAAATTGTAACCCATGCCAAACTCTGAAATATATTGACAACTAATTGTGGTGCTGTGCTCTAAAATTTATAGCTTTTTTGTATGTATGTTATTTTTCACAAAAAAAGAAGGAAAAAAAGTCAATTGTGATGATAAAAAAAATTTAAGTCCTCTAGCCTCCTATATTCTGGAGCAGCTAGAAGGAAAAATATGAGAGGATCATATGGTAGCCCATGACAAACTCTGGGAACTGTCCTGTAACCACTTGTTGAAGAGTGCTTTGAAAACTATTACTTCTTTATTTCTTTGCTTTGTATATATGTTATACTATGCAATTTAAAAAGTTTAAAAAAAAGTCACCAAGCTTTTGAGGAAAACTGAGAAAGAGAGACGTAAAATTCTGCAAATGGAAAAGCAAACATCCAAAGGAGCAAACTTAATACAGGAAAACTTGAGAAAACTTAAAATTAATAGTTTCAGAGAGATACAAGAAGCAACTGGAAATGTTAAAAATTCTCAGAAGTTTTGGAAAATAAAAACTTAATAGATGAATTCAGTAGCAGAATGGATATACTTGAAGAAAAAAACAGCAATCTAGGATCTGAGACAACAATGCAAACGGCCAAGCATATATTAAAAAACAAAGTTTAAGAGACATAGAGGATAGAATCAGAAGCTCCAACATTCGTTTAATAGGAATTCCAAAAACATATAATAAAGAGAATGGAGGGGAGGAAATAATTGAAGAAATAATTAAAGAAAACTTTCCAGAGCTAAAGCAAGATTTGAGCCTTAAGATTCTAAGTGTCTACCATGTACCCAGTAAGATTGATGAAAAGACACTCACTCCTAGACACATCTTGGTGAAATTTTGAAATGCAAGTGATAAAGAGAAAATCATAAAGCATTCTAGAGAGAGAAAAATGCAAAAACTCAACAGGTAAAACTGGAAAATAAAACACCACATCTCTACTCAGGGAGTATAGATGCACAGCTAACAACATGCTTGAGGCTGAGGGGAAAGGAAGGTTATAGGTACTATCTAGATGTTGGCAAAGTTAGAGTATATTAAGAAATGTAATGGTGACTATCATAGGTTGTATAGGGGTAAACTTTCTATAGCCACAGAGGAAACAGTGAATGTGTTAATGTAACTATAGAAAGGAAAAGTTAGAGGGAAAGAGATAGAAAAGCAACAGGATAAAGATGGCAAGATATGTAGAAGCAAATGCAAAAAGCTGAAATTTTATCAGGAGAGGGATATTTCATAAATTATCATTTATCATGATGTGTATTTTAGGATCTTTGCATTTTATTCCTTTGAATATGTTTAATATGCTTATTAATAAAATTTTGTTTTGAAAAAAAAAAGAATTAGGGAAGGTGGGGAGAATAAAATAATGGGAATAGAAAGACCAGGTAAATGAAATCAACCTGGCATAGCTAAATTAATGTCAGATAAAAATGGACTTCAAGCAAAAACTATTAGAAGTGGCATATAATGATAAATGGAACAGTTCATCGGAAATATAAAGTAATACTTTACTTGGGTACACCTAATAACATGACCTCAAAATATATTAAGCAAAATGATAGCAGGAATTTTTTACATGCCATTCTCAATAATTGATATGCAAATAGTAGTAAGTGTACATACATTTTCAGCAACAGTATAGCAAGTTTGACATACTAGACAGAAGTTGAACCTGGCCGTGATGAGGATGTACATTCTTCACAAGCGTACATGGAATATTTTAAAAATTAACCCTCATAGGAGGCGACAAAACAAGTCTCAGCAAGTTTCAAAGAATCAGTATCACATAGAACACAACACAATTAACTCAGCAATTAAAAGAAAAAAGAAGGCCATTATTTTAGATTCCAAGACTGCTCAAGCAAGTACCACCAAATGGATTGATTAAACAATGGGAATTTAGTATCTTATGGTTTTGAAGTTAAAAGAAAGCCCAAATCAAGGTGTCACCAACGTGATGTTTTCTCCCCAAAGACTGGGATGCTCTGGGCTGGGTTGCCAGCAGTCCTTGGCATACTGCAAGGTATGTGGTGGCCTCTTCTGATCTCTTCCTTCTCTACCAAGTTCCATTGATGTTCAGCTTCTGGTTGCTTCCTCTGGACTTTCTCTCTCTGCCTAAATGTTATTCCACTTATTAAAGGACTCCAGTAATAAGATTAAGGCCCTTCCTGATTGAGTGGGTCACACGTTAACTGAAGTAACCTCATCAAAAGGCCTTGCCTACATTGGGTTCACATTCATAAGAACTGGTTAGATTTAAAAACATGTTGTTCTGGGTACATACAGCTTCAAACCACCAACCACATGGAGTACAAAGACCTGACAATATAGTAGAGTTGAACTCTGTTCCTCTCTAGCTCTAAGGTGTTCTCAAGAAGAGTTGTCCCTGTATTCCATGCCAGGCAGGGCTCAGGCTGACCCATTCTAGGGGAGTTAGATCTGAGTTAGAGGCCCTAGATGCAAACCCTCTATACCTTCTTCTGTGCACAATGTGATCCTTTCCTTTCCTGGTGCCAACACTGGACATTCCATGCAATTTCCTGGACAGCTGTCCCAAGGACAGTTACAAAGCTAGGCCCATGTTCTGAGGGAAGGAAACCATGGCAAAGGTAAAGTTGTTAAAACGAGACTCTGACTCTTTTAGCTAAAGCTGCAAATGATGCAAATAAGACAGTGGGTGGCAAGATCTCCTATTATGGATGTAAATCTCCCTGGCAATGTGGGACAGGATTCCTGAGACGAGCCAGGACCCAGCATCACGGGATCTAGAAAGCCTTCTTGATCAGAAGAAGGAAGAGAGAAATGAGACGAAATAAATTTTCAGTGGCTGAGAGATTTCAAACAGAGTCGAGCAGTTAACCTGGAGGTTATTCTTATGCATTATATAGGTATTCCTTTTTAGATTATGGTGCAATGGAGTGGCTGGAGAGAAGTACTTGAAACTGTTGAGCTGTGTTCCAGTAGCCTTGCTTCTTGAAAACAATTGCATAACTATATAGCTTTTACAATGTGACTGTGTGATTATGAAAACCATGTGTCTGATGCTCTTTTTATTCAGGGTATGTACAGATGAGTAAAATAAAAAAGGATAATAAATAAATAAATAATTGGGGGATGGGGATAAACAACTGGATAGATTAAAATACTAGTGGTCAATGAGAGGAAGGCATTAGGGGCATGGAATGAATGAGCTTTTTCTTTTTATTTCTTTTTCTGGAGTAATGCAAATGTTCTAAGGATGATCACGGTGATCAATAAACAACTACATGATGATATTGTAAGCCATTGAATGTATACTATGGATGGACTGTATGTGTATGAAGATTTCTCAATAAAAATATTTTAAAACAACATCAAAAACAAAAATAAAAAATCAGCTTTGTTCTAAAAAAAAAAAGATCCCCTATTCCCCCTCGCTACACCCCAATGTCCAAAGCTACCTCCTCAACCCAAGCTGAATAAAAGGGGAGTTCTAGTTTGCTAGCTGCCAGAATACAATATACCAGAAATGGAATGGCTATGAAGGGAAGAATTTATTAAGTTGAAAATTTACAGTTCTAAGGCCATGAAAATGTCCCAATTAAAGCAAATCCATAAAAGTACCCAATCTAAGGTATCCAGGGAAAGATACCTTGGTTCAAGAAGGCTGATGATGTTTGAGGTTTCTCTCTCAACTGGAAAGGCAATTGGCAAACATGGCAACGTCTGCTAGCTTTCTTTCTAGGCTCCTTCTTTCATAAAGCTGCCCCAAGGTCATTTTCCTTCTTCATCTGCAAAGGTCTCTGGCTGCGTGGGCTCTTGTGGTTCTTGTGGCTCTCTCTCAGCTCTCTCGTGGCTCTCTCCAAAATGTGTCCTCTTTTAAAGGATTCCAGTAAATGAATGAAGACCCACCTGGAATGGGTGGAGTCACATCTCCCTCTAATCAAAGATTAATACCCACAATTGAGTGAGTCTCGTGGAGATAATCTAATCAAGTTTCCCACCTACAGTCCTGAATAAGGATTAAAAGAAAATGCTGCCTCCACAAGATAGATCAGGATTAAAACATGGCTTTTTTAGGGCACATAATCCTTTCAAACAAGCACCAGGTTCTTTCAGAACCACTCAGAGAACAAACTGGAGCTCTGTTACCTGGAATCTGTGGGGTACAAAGACTGGTATCAAATTCCTGCCCTTTTGGGGGGATGGGGGATGGGTGGAATTTTTTCTTATCCTTTATCAAAAGGGGGAAATGAAATGGGTAGAAGGTATGCCACTGACTCCAGATCTGGGGGTGACATGCAGGCAGCCCCAGGCAGCAGAGGCTGGGGAAGTGGGTGGAAAGATTCCTGGAGTTTCTGGCAATCCTTTTCTCCGCAGAAAACAGCAATGCTGGCTGACAAATGGGGTCGAGGAGAGAAACAATGGCCTGGAGTGAGGGGCATGGGCCTGGGGCTCCAGGGCTCATTCTAACACACAAAGCCCAACTCTCTCATGGACTAAGTATTTTTAGAAAAGTGATATACATATAAATACACAGACACAGTTACATGCACCTGCATAGGCAGCTACACTAAGATAGAAACACATGAGGAGGAGACAGCTTCCACCAAGGATGGGCAAGCCAAACAGAGGGGATCAGGTGGGGGAATTTTAGATTCTGCCCGAGAAGGGAGCTTAAAGGGGCTGTGGGACCCAGGCAGGATGCTCGAGGCAAGACTCATAAGAAGCCAACTGGGGGAGGTGCACTACCCATTTCTTAGGATATGCATCATTTAAGCACCAGCCAATTAAGTCAAACGTCACTCATTGCAGCAGACACGCCTCCTAGCCAACTGCAGACGTAATTGGCAACCGATGAGGTTCACATACCGTTGGCTTATGTCCGCAGCAACAAAACTAGGTATGCTCACCTGGCCAAGTTGACAACTGAATCTAACTAACACAGTTTCCAAATTCACTTTTTAAAAAATGTGCTTGGCAAAAAAAGGGGTCAGCAAATGGCCATCTCTGAGAAACAGCCTAGGTTCAGAGCTCACAGGTGAGAATTTGGGCCCCACTGACTAGCATTTCCCCCATATCAAGGCAGGCATGCCCACCAGGTCAGTTGGGGTGCAAGCAACAGAAACAGACTGGGATGATGAGCCCTTCACCAGTTTATTGCTGGGATTAAAAAAAGGACTTGAGAGGAGGTCCTTGGTCATATCTGCCAAGGCAAAAGAGTACTAACACTAGAGCTCCATAGTAACAGTCAAGGAACGCCTTTCCTGCCCCCTTCCTCTCCTTCCAACCCACGAGCTCCAAACCCAGAGGTGCCAAAGCAAGCCTCATTTGGGGCAGGGGTTGGGGGATTGGACAAGGTAGGAGAACGAAGCAGGAAGATAGAGGCTTGCAGCCAGCAGCGGGCCTAAAAATGGGAAGGCAAGAGGCTTGACCTGAAGTAAAGGTCTGAGACTCTTTGTTTATACTGGATAGGATATTTCCGTTATTAAATGCGGGTGTTGCAGAGGCTAACATAACCAGGGAACTTCTTTTCTAGGAGTGACCTAAGATGACCGAGGGAATTATGGTCATAGGGAAGAGGAACGTCCTGTGAGCTGGGTATCATATGAGCTAGAAATGATCCACAAAACAGGTTGAACAGGGCAGCAGTGAGAAAGGGTAAGTTGTTTTCAGTTTGCACCCTGCTGGATGCTGTCCAATGACTGGCAATGCCTGAACAAAGGGCTTTCCCAGCCCAGCACCCCTCACCTTCTTTTGGTCACAGCACCTGTCAACCACAGGCTTGGCCAATTAGATGCACTCAGGACGTGTGATTCTCCAACCAGGGCAGGCAGTGCCCAGAGATGCTGTAGGAAGATGTGCTTCCCAGTGCTGGGCTGTTCAGCTTTTCCTTCCTTTTGGTGAAGGGCTCATCATCCCAGTCTGTTTCTGTTGCTTGCACCCCAACTGACCTGGTGGGCATGCCTGCCTTGATATGGGGGAAATGCTAGTCAGTGGGGCCCAAATTCTCACCTGTGAGCTCTGAACCTAGGCTGTTTCTCAGAGATGGCCATTTGCTGACCCCTTTTTTTGCCAAGCACATTTTTTAAAAAGTGAATTTGGAAACTGTGTTAGTTAGATTCAGTTGTCAACTTGGCCAGGTGAGCATACCTAGTTTTGTTGCTGCGGACATAAGCCAACGGTATGTGAACCTCATCGGTTGCCAATTACGTCTGCAGTTGGCTAGGAGGCGTGTCTGCTGCAATGAGTGACGTTTGACTTAATTGGCTGGTGCTTAAATGAGAAAGTGCAACTTAGCACAGCCTAGCAGCTCGGCATTCCTTATCTCAGCACTTGCAGCTCAGCCCAGGCCTTTGGAAATGCAGAAAGTCACCCCGGGGAAAGTTGTTGGAACCCAGGGGCCTGGAGAGAAGACCAGCAGAGACCATCCTGTGCCTTCCACGTAAGAAAGAACCTCAATGGAAAATTAGCTACCTCTCCTCTGAAGAACCAACAAAATAAATCCCCTTTTATTAAAAGCCAATCCATCTCTGGTGTGTTGCATTCCGACAGCTAGCAAACTAGAACAGAAACCTTCGGGCAGGGAGTGCAGTCTGCAGGCTACTGTCCATCAGCTTTCGCCTGGTGGCTTTGCACACCTAAGCTACCTACTTGGTTTGCAGAGGCCAGTTCTGCTCCTGCTTTCCTTACTGACAGCTCTGGATTTGTCCTCTGCTTAACTTATGAGCTCCAAGGCTAGCTGAAGCCTGTCCTGCGCGTCTCCCAAGGTCTAGTACAACAGTTATATTTCAGTGCAGGAAATCAGCAATGCCTAACTACAGTTCTTGAAAGATTGGCTTCCTGCAGAGCCTAACTTACACTCAGTGTAGCTGATTTGTGAATAATAATGAAATACAAATGGACAAATGATTAACCAGTCAAGACTTTTGTGTTTCAAAATCACTTTTTATTATGAAAAGGTTCACCCATACCCAAAGCAGAGAAAACAATGTCAGGAGACCCTCATGCATTTGTCACCCAGCTTCGATAACTGTCAACATTTGACCAACCTTGGTTTATCTCTTCCTGCCTGACCCACCTCCCCAAATACACAGTAGCCACCATTCCCCACCCCCAGCAAACTGGATTATATTAAATCCAAGACATCACAACATTTCATCCATGAACGTTATAACATTTATGTCTTTAAGGGGTATCTCAAGGAATAAGACTCCTGTGTCACTTTTTTAACATAGGAACTCCACTTATCACATTAAAATAATTAATAATAATGCCCTGATATCACCAAATATACATCCCAATTATCTCTTTAATGTCTCTTTATAAGCAGTTTATTTGAAGTTGGATTTAAAGTCCAGACATTGCCCTTAGTTGATATGTCTTAAATCTGTCTTAATCTATATAAGCTGCCCTTTTCTTTCTTATTTTTTTCTTTTCTTCTTCTTCTTTTTTTTGTCATTTATTTGCTGAAAAATCTGAGTTATATATCCTGTAGCTGTCCCTCTATTCTGGATTTTGCTAGCTGCATCTGTTCGGGAGCTTAACCTGCTCCTCTGCCTCTGTATTTCCTATCTACCAGTAGTGGATAGAAAGACATTTCCAATTCAATTTCCACCCCTTCGGCAAGAAAGCTTCATAGCTGGTGCTGTGTCATTGCTATCAGGAACCTCCTGAGGGCTGATGGCTCCTCATTTTGTGGGGAGACTGAGTGGGGGGCTCAGACATTGCCACGTGGTCAGCATTTCAGCTGTCACCCCAGGGGGGGCATCTCTGTTCCACCCCATTATTTCATTACAGCCACACAATGCATGACAAATAGCAAGGAATTCAGAGTTTGCTTAGTTACTCTCAACATTTTTTTAAATTTCAGTTTCCAGCCAGATAAAAATTTATCTACTTAATGCAAATCAACATATATACTGCTACTTCAAAGTCATCCACCAGTTTCCTATTTAACCGTCCATGTTTTTACTGCATTCGTGCTAGAGTTATTCTGTTGTCACCCACAGATTTCAGTACTCTCATACGCTTTAACACAGTGTGTGAAATGGATGCCACTTCTACTTTAAGGATTATTACCAAAAGTAGAAATAGACTTATGGTATATATTAATAGAAATGTGATTTTTGAATAAGGATTGTGTAAAAAGAATCCAAGAATTGGAAATAAAATTTTTATTGGAACATATTTCGTTGTGAAGGAAAGGAAAGAAGATTGTGAAATCATGGTGTTTGTTATTAGCTACCAGTGCATGCATGAAGAGCCCAGAACCCAGCAGAGCTACATGTCCCCACGTACCCCAGACATCCCATTAGAACTGACACCAACAGCTGGGCCACATCTCCACATTTCCCATTCAGGTATTTAAAAATAGCAATGTAAAGTTAAAAAAAATTATTTATATACAGCATTGATTATACATTTAGTTGTCCTTAAATTAAAGATGTTCTAAAGTTCCACAGTACTCTGCAAAACTCATTTAATTCATTTCTCTCAAATAAAGTAGGCAATGGCAATTCATGTCGATTTCCAGTCCTTATGTATCTGCATAGTATTTAGAGTTGGGTAGGAAACCTGATTATTCTCAGTTTCATTGGGGGCTTTATTTTTTGTTCGTTATTTCATTCAAGTAAAAAATTCAATATCTTGAGGAACTATGACTAGAGAAGCAAGTACTGGTTTGGGAGAGATATATAAGAATATGGCCCTTTTAATTTTGAGCCTTCTACTAGATCTAAATCCAGGACTCAAGATAAAAAATATTGCCTCTAATATCTCCCTTAAATACAGTATAACAATGCATTCTTTTATTTTTTTATATCTCCCTACATATATATTTCTATATCTATACATACACACACACAGAGGCAGATATGTGGTATGTATATCCTAGGGAATTTTGTTCACAATGTGGTTTTTGTGTGTGTGTGTTGGCGGTAGTCGTTTTGTTTTTTGGTTTTTGGTTTTGTTTTTTTGAGGGGGAATACATGGACTGGAAATCAAACCCAGGTCTCCAATATAGCAGGCAAGCATTTTACCACTGAACTACCTGTGCAACCCATAAAAATGCATTCTTTTCTTAACAATTTTTTATTGTAAAATATAATATCTGTACAGAGCAAAGAAAGAAGAAAGCAATAATTTTCAAAGCACACTTCAACAAGTAGTTACAGAACAGATCCCAAAGCACACTTCAACAGATAAGATTACAGAGTTTGTCATATATTACCTTCCATCATCTCAGATTTTTCCTTCTAGCTGCTCCAAAGCACTGGAGGCTAGAAGGAATATTAATACGATGATTCAGGAGCCATACTTGTTTGTGAAATCCCATTTTCTCTCTTATACTTCTTCCTTCTCTTTTAATCCTTCTCCCAATCTATAGTGATCTTTGGGCAATGCCTTTTCTGACTTTTTCATGTTGAGAAGGAGTGTCCCCCACTAAAAGATAGGGGGATGTAATTAATTGAGAATGCTGGAAAGGCTGGTCCCTCTGAGTTTCAGGATTTAACTGACATAGGAACCCTCCGAGAACTGTACGTTCCAGGAAGGTAAACCTTTATAGAGTCTCAGTTGTTAAGAGTCAGCAGTAGTGATGTTGGTTGGGCTTTAGCAAGCCATGGCAATTAGCACTGTCTAACTGAAGCTTGCATAAGAGCAGCCTCCAGAATAGCCTCTTGACTCCATTTGGTCTCTCCTGGTCACTGATGCCTTATTTTATGACACTTCTTTCCTCCCATTTGGTCAGGAAAGGTTTGTCAATGGCATGGTACCAGGGCCAGACTCATCTCTGGGAATCATGCCCCATGTTGTCAGAGAGTTTTTCACCCCTGAATGACTTGTACCACATAGGAGAGAGGGCAACACTTTTCCTTGCAGAGTTGGGCTTAGAGAGAGAAAGGCCACAGCTGAGCGACAATGAGTCTTCCTGGGAGCAACCCTTAAGCCTCATTATGGGTAGCATTAGCCTCTCCCCTGCAGAAAAATGTTTCGTAAGGGCAAGCCTCAAAATCCAGGGCGTGGCTGAATTGCTTAGGAATCCCCAATGGTTGAGAAGATACCCAGGTTTTCCTAGAAAGTTTAATAGTTTCATATATATATATACACACATATATGTGTGTGTCTATTTCCCCTTCAGACCCTCAAGGGACTCTACCAAGACTTTTTAATTATCAGCCCACCGTTGTCTGAGATGTATCATGGTAGTGTCTTAAGCTATACCGAATTGCAAGGCTTCATTCCATTCTGGACTCTAGGAGTTTCGTTTATTTAAATGAGCTATCCAGAGAAGCTGATTTTGATTATGTATTACAGAAAATTTAGGTTCTCTATATAATAAACCTCTTTGCCTTTGAACTCACAGAGTAGCTGAAGGTCTAGAGTACATACACTATCCTCTTTTACCCTAAACAATGCACTCTGAATGTTCCCTCTCAAAATTAGAAACAATAAATTGAAATTGCCTCCTAACATGGAGTATTAGAGGGCATATGTACAAGAACTAGATTTGTAAGTAAACAGCACTAGCACAACAGATAGGATTCTACCAGTAATTAAATACCGTGGACAACACAAGTACAAGACAATATGCATGGCCTGAGGATTCAGTTCCACTGGTTTTTATAAACAGGTGTTGCCCCAAAGAAAAGGCAACTTCCAGTATGCACAAATAAAATAAAAGTCATTTGACATGACTTTGTAATGTGTGATTTACAGGTCTCCCAGAATCTGGGAAGCCAGTCTATAACCAAGACAGTATCTGAAAGCAATCGTTTTCTTTTTCCACAGTGAGCAGTGATGCATAGACATGCAGCTTGTGGTGAGGAGCCGGCTCTGCCTGATTAGCCTGGATTCAGAAATGGGGCTTCACTTTCTGTTAACAAAACGCACATGAATGGGTCCCCCAGGAGTCAGAAGCCCGTGGGTTTTGGCACATACTGCTTTAGTCTGAGGAGACGTTTTGATCTCAAAATGTTGAAGCAGCTAAGAAGAGAAAGAGAGAGAAGGATTCAAATTGCGAGCAGCAGAAAATTCTCAAAGCCCCTCGTATGACTGGACTCCTACCATCGTGGCCACATATTCCACGGAGATAAGGAAACAGGAAAGTGCACAGTCCATTGTGGGGAACACTGACTCCTCAGACAGAGGGGTACTGGTCGTCTGAACGCCTGGCATGATGTCCCGTGCAAGAGTCTGCCATGTCCACTGAACACCTCCGAAATCAATGCGATAAAGACAAGCAAGCAAAGAGCTCAAATAACTCACATTCCTTTAGCCAGTTCAAAGTTCTAATTTCTCTGGCTTCCATTTTTAGGTATAGCTACAGAGAAGGTATCAAAAAAGAAGGGAGAAAAAAGGGAAGGGAGAGGGCGGTGCAACCGTGGCTCAGCAGGCAGAATTCTCACCTGCCATGCTGGAGACCCGGTTCAATTCCCGGTGCCTGCCCATGCGGAAAAAAAAAAAGAGAGAGAGAGAAGGGAGAAATGAGGAATAATGTGAAATTCAGGCTTCCTGCTGGTACAGAACCTTCCAGAAAACCGTAGTGGGTAGAGTTGTTGGGGAGGATAAATCGCAGTTCAATGTCTTCCACCTAAAGATACTTGATTTAGACCTATGATTCCACTTCCCACTTCTACACTTCAAAAGTAGAACCAGCCCTACCTATCAGGGTAAAACTGGAAAGTGCCTGAAAAGCACCAAAGCACCCATTCACCTAAAGCAATAATCTCCCCAACCAATGGGCTGTGACTTCATGTTCTCTCTTAAAGTCACCCCTAGGCTTGGGGAACAAAAGGCAGCCTGCACTAAGAACCTCTGTCAAAATAAGGGTAGGTTCCTGCAGGGGAGAGAGGATCTTGCCAGGACAAACCCCTTCTGCACTGCCCCCTGTGTTCAGGAAAAGCCCAACACCTACTAGAGGTTTCCAGCTTTGGAGAACAGATGTGCTTGTCAGTGACCCAGGCTATCCCTGCCCTGCCCTGCCTCCCTCTCCAGCAAAGTAGGATACACAGGTGGGTGTTTGGGGTGGGTTGGAACCCCAGGGCTGCGATGAGGGCAGGTCTTAAACTCACTGCCCTGTCAACATGAAGGCAGCTCCAGAATATTCTGATATCAAGATGGCTTCCTCCAAACACCCAACTATCCTTCACTCTGACCTCAGGGAACTGCCTACCTAGACATTCCATGTGGCAAAAGGGGAACGCACACATTGGTCTCCTAATTTCAAGCCCAATGTGATTGTGTTAGTTAGATTCAGTTGTCAACTTGGCCAGGTGAGCATACCTAGTCTTGCTGCTGCGGACATAAGCCAATGGTATGTGAACCTCATCTGTTGCTAATTACATCTGCAGTCGGCTAGGAGGAATGTCTGCTGCAATGAGTGACGTTTGACTTAATTGGCTGGTGCTTAAATGAGAGAGCCCAACGTAGCACAGCCTAAGCAGCTCAGCATTCCTCATCTCAGCACTCGCAGCTCAGCCCAGGTCTTTGGAGATGCATTAAGAAGCCACCCCAGGGAAAGTTGTTGGAACCCAGGGGCCTGGAGAGAAGACCAGCAGAGACCATCCTGTGCCTTCCACGTAAGAAAGAACCTCAGTGGAAAGTTAACTGCCTTTCCTCTGAAGAACCAACAAAATAAATCCCCTCTTATTAAAAGCCAATCCGTCTCTGGTGTGTTGCATTCCGGCAGCTAGCAAACTAGAACAGTGATGCACAGGTCTTTGTCCTTTTCCAAGTGGGTGGTATATGCTCACAGAAAACACTAAAAATTCACAGGATACATAAGGGCAGAAAACAAAGGCCCTCCCCCACTTCTATTCACAAACTCCTGAGGAGCTGGGATGTACTGTTCTAAATGTCCTCTGTGCAATATCTGGGACCTGACTTTAAGGGGGCACATTTAACATTCACCAAAAAGCCTGTCCCTTTGCATCCCAATATGCTGCAGGCATGAATGCTATAGGGTTGGGAAAGGTACGATTTATTTGCTTAAGGAAAGTCCTCTATTGTCAGTGTGTTCAGAGGTTTTCTTCATGTGTGGGTGTTGAATTTTATCAATAATCTTTTGAGACGGCCACATCATTTTTTACCTTTGATTTGTTATTGTGGCAAATTCTATTAACAGACCTTCCTGTGGTATACCATCCTGGCATTCCTGAAAACACCTGCTTTCGGGAGTCTGCATTTCTGTTTTCTACATCACTGGATTCAGTTTGCCAATGTTACATTTAGGATGCTTTTCATCTGTGTTAATAAATGAGAATGGCCTGTAGTTTTCCTTTCTCATATTATCCTTTCCAGGTTTGAATATAGAAGTTATGTAAGTCTCATAAAGTGAGTGGGGGAATTTTTCTGGAATAATGTAGATAGAATCATGTGGGGACCATACCCAAGACCTACTAAATTATTGTCTGAATGGTGGTGCCTGGGACTCTGTCTTTTAAGAAGCGCCCCTGGTGATGTCACGGTCCATAAAATGTGAATATCCCTCCTTTGACACCTTCCCATTCACCTCTCTCTGGAACGCCCATACAATGAAGAGAGTTGGGCCCTCGGGCTCCCACCCGTGCCCCACCTGGACACACAGAGACACCAGCCAGTCCTTCAGGCCTCCAGCATCTACCTCCTCTGCCCACACAACCCCAAGGAGAAACAGAACACAGAGGCTGGCCAAGGGGCTAAAGGTGGCTGCTGCCAGGGGTGGGCTTTTAACTCTTTTTTTTTTGGATGGGGTCACATTTCATTTTTTTTTTTTCATGTGAGTATTCTGTTGTTGCAGCACCATTTGTTGAATTTTTCATTTGTTTGTTGGTTGGTTTTTGTTGGTTTCTTTGTTTGTTTGGGAAGTGCATGGGCCAGAAATCAAACCCTGATCTTCCTCGTGGCAGGCAAGAATTCTACCTTGAGTGAACTACCCTAGCACCCCCTGGGGGTGGGGTTTTAAAATATAAAAGGGATTTAATGCAAAACTATGGCTTTCAGGGTTCTGAAATCGTGCTCTATTTTTTTAACCTAAAGGTCTGGATTCCCGCTGAGTCCAGTAACAGAGGAACTCAAAGGCCCATGCCTGGTTTCCACGCCTCCTACCTGGATCACGAGCAGGTGAATCTCCAGTTCTGCGATTCTCCGCCCAATGCAACTGCGAACACCATAACCAAAGGGGATGGAGCCAAAGTTGTCCACTCTGTGCAGGCTCCCTCTCCTCAGCCAGCGCTCTGGCAGGAATTCCTTGGCCCGGGGGAAGTTCTCTTCATCGTAGGAGGTGGTGTAGTGGCAAAGGGCCAGCTGGGTCTGAGGACACCAGTTATTCCAGAAAAGTAAAGAATAAGATCACTCAAAGGCAGAGCAGGGGTGAGGGGCCCTAGTTGGACAGAGCCTCCAGGAGGAGCCACTCAAGATCCCAAAAGAACCAAGATGGCAGCTCTCCTTCTGCTCAGACACCACCCCAAATGCCAGTGGAGCTCTCAGAAGGCAAGTCAAGTCCTTTAGAAACTCAACTGCTGCTTCCACAATGGCTTTGCGGGGGGGGGGGAACAAGGCTGCAGACTACAGAAATGTGTGGTTTTGTTTATGCCAGAGCAATAAGCTCACACAATGCATTCAGTTTCTTGCCTCTAGAGCCCATCTTCATTACAAATTATATGCAGAAGAAAAGAAAACTTGTTGTCTTGGTACAAGGATTTCCTCCATTTGGAAGCAGCTTTCCACCTCAACCTTTACTGCACAGCCCAACATTCTACCCCAGCGTCCACCACACTCACCCCTTTGGGGATCAGAAACCCTCCAATAACCAGATCTTCTTGGGTCACCCGGCCATTCCCGGGCAGCACTGGAAACAGCCTGTGAAGAGACCAAGGGGAAGGGGATGGTGGTATGACTTGAAGATGTTTCATTAATCATTGAAGAATCTGGAGATTTTGTCCTTCCTATTAAAAATTCTGAAAAGTAACAAGTGGTACAGTTTTAACTGAAAAGCTTTGCAAGAACCTTTGTGGCTCCTCAGATCACTTTGTCCAGGGAGGGTATTGAGGAATGCGAAGAAAAGGTTGCATGTTCAAAAAAGCTTGGGAAACGCAAACAAAGCTGAGCTTTTACTAGGCAATTGTGCATCACGAAAATCCCAAAAACGGATATACGATTCAGAGTTTATCAAAGAACAGTTCATAGTACTAGAAGTCTAAGAAATACAGTTTGAGAAATGCTACTTCAGCTCTGGGATTGTCTCAGGGAAGTGATCCTAAGAAAATGATGAATTAAAAAATCTAACTGACACCAATAAATCACATAGTGATTTTTTTTTTTTAGATTAAGCGGCATGCTGCATGAAGATTGAAGATATTATACAAATTGAAGTGTCACTAGCACATCAGGTTTGAAGGGATTCTTTTAATGTATACTATGCAAATTAACCTTTGCTCAGTGTCATTCCATTTCCTCTACAAAGGTATGCTGTGTTCAGCTGCTTGAATCTCAGAGGGCTGAGGAATTTTACTGGTCACCTAATCCCATCTCCCACCCAGACCACCTCCCCACCCCCCCACCAAGGAATCCACAGTCTCCAGGATCAGCTTTTCTGATACTCGGGTCAGTAGAAACCTTTCCATGAGCAAATGAGCTTTACTATGTGGTATCTGTAATTGAGACTAGGTTATTCCTATAAGAACTGCCATATTTTGTAAACAGGAATGGTAATTAGCCAAACAGCCCAAAATATTTTCCTAACAAATTCCTAACCTCTGTTTAGTCTTCAAAGGAAAAGAAATCAAGGGGTATTCATCTGGGAACTAAAGTGGGAAACACTTGATGAACCAAGTGACCAAAGCGGGTACAATGTTAACTGCCTGCTCTAAAGAGCTTTGCAAAGAACCATTCATATTTCCAAGCATACGGCAAAAGAGCCTTCCTGTATTCTAACAAGAGCAGAGAGGAAATAGTTAGGAATAACTTCTTCCTAAATAGGCAAGTTATGAGAACACTGTGTGCACATGTAAGCCACTGAGGATAGTTGAAGGATTGGCCTGGTACTCTGTTTTTAAGCCAAAATGGCAATTGCTTTGATTTATGGATATGCATTTGGGTGAGTCTGTTTACCTCAAGGTTTCCTTAAGGAGAGCTCGGACCAGAGGCACTTTGGGGACATCTGCTGCGGTTGGAACATGCCTCTCCCCCAAATTTTTAACTATTTCCTGGTACACAGCCTGCTGCACATCCGGATGCCTCGCCAGGAGGTACACCGCCCATGATAAGGTGAAGGACGTCTGTGGAAAGAAAGAGGGAGACGCAGATACATCAGTGAGGAAAGCCCAAGATTTAAAACAGGATGCAGGGCCAGATAGGAAGTCACTTAGTGAGTAACTGTAGCTGTAAAGTCATCTTCATGCAATTTGATCGTGACATTTTAACCTTACCAAACCTTGGTTCATGCAAAAAAAAAAAAAAAGAACAGAGAAATATTTTTGGACGACGCCATCAACTATGTGATTCAAGCACTCCTTTAAAGAAGAGCCACGGGAAGCGGTGTTTTGGAACATCTTTTTTAATCCTTTAAGAGCTATACACCTCCTCTCCAGTGGGCACCTGAGAGGGTGTAGGTGATGCTGGACAAATCTTGGAAGTTCAACCTTGTGACTTCACACGACCTTCTTTGCAGAGGTCGCCTGATTTTCACTAAAAGGGGCGTGAGTAAAAGTATAAGCAATAAAAGGAAAAATAGATGAAACAGACTCAGTCAAAATTTTAAACTTTTGTGCGTCGAGGGACTTTATCAAGAAAGTGAAAAAACTTACAGAATGGGAGGAATTAGTTGCAAATCATATGTCTGCCCAGGGTTTCATATCCAAATACATAAGGAATCGCTACATCTCCACAACAGAGACAAATTAACCGATTTTAAAGGGGGCAAAGGTGTAAAAAAGGAATGAAGCTCTGAAACATATCCCAACCCAGATGAACCCTGGAAGACATACAGCATGTTGCGTGAAAGGACCAGACACAAGAGGACTAATGCCGTATGATCCCGCTTCTATGAAAAGAACAGAATAAGCAGAGTCAGAGAGTAGATTGTAGTTACCAGGAGCTGGGGGAGTGAACGGAGAGTTCTGTTTAATGGGTACAGAGTTCCTGTCTGGGGTGATGAAAAGTCTTGGTAATGGTAGGAAGGGCACCTCAGTATTGTAAATAGAAGTAATATCACAGTTCTGTACGTAAAAGTGATTAAAATGGGAAACTTTGGGTTTTGTGTATGTTACCATGCTAAAATTAAAAAAGAGGGGGTGCGGAGAGGCCTGACACTGCTCCTCAGGCTTCAAACCATTTGATCTTCTGGGTACCCACAGGCTGGGCTGTGAAAGACAACTGGGCTGGATCTGATGTGCCTGCCTAAGCTAGAGGAAGTCTGGGGGTGGTCAAAGGATTATTAGTCATTTATCAAGTAAAGTCAACATAAAGTGATTGAATAGCTCAATTGTGCAAAGGAGTACCAATTCCATACCCCTTCTCAGACTCAAGAATCCCATTTCCATTCACTGAGAATGTATTATTGTTATTGTGTAGGTATTATTCTCCTAGGGCCTATGATTTTCACTAAAATTGGTATTATTATCTCTCGCTCTCTTGAAACAAGGAAATTCCACACCATAAATGCCCTTTCTTTCATCTAAAAATAATGTAACTTAAATAGACCAGATTTGTATTATTTCCCTGTAGTAGAGATGTATAAATGATAAGGAAATAGTTTGCATGATTTCTATTAAGAGAAGAGAAAAATGTTCTATTAAAATCACATTTTCATGGAAAAATACAATGTGGTGCACCCATATAATGGAAAATACTCAGCAATAATAAAGAATGAATTATCAATATATAAAACAGCACAGACAAATCTCATAATCATTTTGCCGAGTGAAAGAAAGGCCAGACACAAAAGAATACATACTGTATGGTTCCATTCATTTAAATGCCTAGAAAAATGCAAACTAATGTGGAGTGACAAAAAGAGCGGCGGTTTTCTCCTCCTTCAATGCTAGGACCACTTCAGGCTTTTTCTCCTTTAAAGGGAGATCTATGGCTTATTCAAGTTTGGGTGGCACGCATGCAAAGCTCAGTTTCTTAGCTTCCCCACCTATAAAATGAAGTCAGTAATACTTGACTTGGTGCACATTGTGAAATGAAAGAGGTGGTTGGGGGCACGCTTTTGAAAGAGTAAAGCACCAGGCAAATTGTAATTATTACCTTTCCAACCAGACCATCAGAAACTCTCTACTCTGGCTCAGGGTTTCCCTAGTCTCCTGCCAGAGACTTCATTCAACTTTAAAGTATCTCTCCACTCTCTCCACCCTCCCTGGCTTTGTTCATGCCTTTTCAACCTCTGTTTTTCTTACTCAATACTCTCTTTACATATATTTATTCCTGCCAGCTCTTTCCCCCCATCTGTGATAACTACTCAAGGTTAGATTCACATTCCAAAACATACAGTTCTTAGCATACCCTACTTATTGAACCCTACATGTGCCAACTCTTGTGCTCAACATTTACTGAACTCTTACTATGTGCAGGTAAGCACTGGAGATGAAGAAGTGAAAAACCAAAGTCCCCAATTTCAAGGATGGTTGTGGTAAAGACTCAACATCAAGAGAAAACTTCTTAGTCCAAACCATCAACATGACCAAAGAAGTGTCTACCACCAACCACAAAGAAAGAGAGCAGTGGTTGTTTGGGGCTGGAGGTGTAGGGAGGTACAGACTGAAAGGGGCATGAGGAATTTGGGGGGGCTGAAGGAAATGTGCAGTATCATGGTGGTGGTTTCATAAATGACTTACATATGTCAAAATTTACCAGATTGTACAGTTGAAATGAATGCAATCTATGGCATATGAGTTGTGCTAGTTTGAAAGTATTATGTATCCCGGAAAAGACATATTGTAATCCTGATTCAATCCTGTGGGGGCTCCACCCATCCCAGGTGGGTCCTGATTAGTTTTCTAGAGCCTTTAAAAGGGGAACTATTTTGGAGAAACCTCAGAAACGACAGCCAACAGAAATTTCAGAGCAGAAATGACAGATGGAGAACAGAGTCACAACTATTTGGAGACACTTGGAGCCCAGCAGACATCACCATGAGATGTTAAGCAAGCCTTGGAGAGAGCCAAGGACAGCCAAGAGATGAAAGCCAGCTCTGAAGAAGCAAAGTCAGGAACCCCCACAGGACAAAGTCTGAAAGCAATAGGGCCCAGAGGCAAAGGGCCAGCAGATGTCAGCCATGTGATCTCCCAGATGACAGAGGTGTTCCAAACATATTGGCCTTCCTTGAATTAAGGTACCTTTACCTGGATGTCTTAGTTTGGACATTTTTATAGGCTTAGAACTGTAAACTTGAAACTTAATAAATTCCCTTTTTAAAAGGCCTGCTATTTCTGGTATATTTGCACTCTGGCAACTAAACAAACTAAAATATGTTATATTACAATAAATTTAATTTTTACATGACATTTTTAAAAAAGAATGTGAAATGGTGAGAATTTCTCTCCTGATGTTCCCTTCACTGGTGTTGAGCTTGAATGTGAAAGAGACAGATCCATTCTGCACTCGATTTCATTGTGATGTTCTTAATTACCACCAGGGGGCAAAAGGCAAAGACCTTCCAAGTCACTTGACAGCGGGCCATTCATTCATGCCTTCACCTTTCCGATAGTGACTAGGCTTAAGCAAACCCACATAGCCTTCACATTCAGACAGTTCCTGAGAATTCTCATTGACTGCGTCATTTAATTTGCATTTAATTTATAAATCTTTTTTGTTGTTTGTCATTGTAGTAGACCTATAAGAATAAAGAGTTTATATGAAGCTTTTATGCTTTTCAATTCACATTATATAAAAAATAATAGGGCTTTTTCTCCCTTTAAAAGGAAATTCTGTAGCTTATTCAAGTTTGAGTAGAACTCATGCAAAGCTTAATTTCTTAGTTTCCCCACTGGTAAAATGATAATGGTAACACCTACCTTGGAGCACACTGTGCGAAGACAGAGGTGGTTGGGGGTATGCTTTTGAAAGAGTAAAGCACCAGGCAAATTGTAATTATTACCTATCCAACCAGACCATCAGAAACTCTCCACTCTGACTCAGGGTTTCCCTAGTCTCCTACAGAGATTTCACTCAACTGCCTTTTCTGCCACCAAACACTGGACCCAGACCCAGCTTTTTCTCATCTTACCACCCATTTTAGCAAATTTCTAAATGTATCTGTACATACACCCACATGTACATTGTTTTTTCATAAATGAATAAATGTACCATGGTATACATATATTTCTGGAAAGAAATTGCCTCCCCACCCTCCACCAACTAATCCAAGTGACTTCTCAACATGGCATGCACTCACTGACCAAGGCACATGGACACTCATCAGCGCACATGTGCACACAGGTGTGTGGAAGGGCACTGTTTGTCTTACTGACAGAAACATACACACACTTTTCAGCATCTTTTTTCACTTAACAATAGGACGTGGTATTCCCTCCAAGTCAAATGGCAGTAAACCAAACTTAAACTCTTAGAATTAAACTCTCCATAGTCACAGCACTTATTATTCCTCTGTTACACTAATGGATTCTATTCTAGTATTTTATTTAGAATTGATATATAAATATATATGTGTGCATACACACATATATTCATAAGTCAATCTGTTAAAGTCTTCTTTCTTTCCACTCTCTTTAGCAGGTTCTGGTTTTAAGGTTAAGCTGCCTTTGTAGAATGAATTGGGAGTACGGAGATAGGATGGTGGAGAAGGGAGCTCCAGGACTCAGTTTGTCCTCTAGGGCATCTAGTAAAGAGCCAGGAACTGTATGAAACAGCCAAGTGGGAGCTTCAGAGGCCAGAAGAAACTCCTACACCAACCAGGGAAGAGCAGAAGGAAGAGACTGGGAAACTATAGTGAAGAGCTGTAAAACTCTGTAGGCTGGGAAGGTTTGTGTCCACCCCCCACTCATGTGACAGGCTGTCCAGGAATCCAATCCCTGGCTGGAAGTAAAAGTTCTCTTCCCCAACAATAGCGTAGGGAGGAGCACAGCCATGCACCAAAAAGATAAAGAGGAAAAAGAATATACATATCTAATAAATAAAAACTAAAGAATAAGATGGCAGATTCAAGAACTGACCTTATGGTAATAACTTTGAATGTTAACAGACTAAACTCACCAGTTAAAAGATACAGACTGGCAGAATGAATTAAAAAATATGATCCATCCATATGCTACTTACAAGAGAATCATCTTAGACCCAAGGATACAAATAGATTGAAAGTGAAAGGATGGAAAAAGGTATTCTACACAAGCTATAGCCAAAAGAAAGCAGGAATAGCTAACCTAATATCAGATAAAATAGACTTTAAATGTAAAGATGTCATAAGAGACAAGGAAAGACACTATATATTAATAAAAGGACTATTCACTAAGAAGAAATAACAATCTTAAATGCTTGTGCCTACAATCAAGAAGCCCCAAAATATATAAGGCAAACACTGGCAAAACCGAAGGGAGTAATAGACATTCAACAATAATAGTGGGGGACAGCAATACACCACCCTCCTCTACAGACAGAACAACCAGACAGAGAAGTAACAAAGAAACAGAGAACTTAAACAATGTGATAAATGAATTAGACCTAACAGACATATATAGATTGTTACACCCCAAAAAACCAGGGTATATATTCTTCTCTAGTGCTCATGGAATGTTCTCCAGGATAGATCGTATGCTGGGACACAAAACAGGTCTTTATAAATTCAATAAGATTGAAATTATTCAAAGCACTTTCTCTGATCACAATGGAATCAAGCTGAAAATTAATAACCACCAAAGAACTAGAACGTTCACAAATATATGGAGATCAAACAGCACACTCTTAAACAATCACTGGGTCAGAGAAGAAATTGCTAGGTAAATAAATAAATATTTGGAGACAGATGAAAATGAGAGTACAACATAACAAAACGTATGGGATGTGGAAAAAGCAGTGTTGGGAGGGAAATTTATTGCCCTAAAGGCCTACATTAAAAAAGAAGAACTAGCAAAAATCGAGAACTGCTCACCTGGAGGAACTAGAGAAAGAACAGCAAACTAACTCCAAAGCAAATAGAAGAAGAAAAATGGCAAAAGCAAAAATAAATAACCTGGAGAACAAAAAAACAATAGAAAGAATCAATAAAATCAAAAGCTGGTTCTTTGAGAAAATCAATAAAAGTGATGGACCTCTAGCCAGGCTAAGAAAGTAAAAGAGAAGATGTAAATAAACAGAATCAGAAAACAAAAGAGAGGTCGTTACCATGAATCCTGAAGCAACTTTACAAATAATAAGAGAATACTGTGAACAACTATATGCAAACAATCCAGACAACTTAGAAATCTACAAATTCCTAGAAACACACAAACTACGTACACTGACTCAAGAATAATAGAAGATCTCAAAAAAAACAATTACATGTAAAGAGATCCAATCAGTCATCAAAAAACTTCCTACAAAGAAAAGCCCAGGACCAGATGGTTTCACAACAGAATTTTATCAAACATTCCAAAAAGAACACCAATCTTGCCCAATCTCTTCCAGAAAACTGAGAAAGAAGGAACACTACCTAATTCATTTTATGAAGCTAACATCACATGAATACCAAAACTAGACAAAGACACAAGAAAGGAAAATTACAGGCCAATACCCCTAATGAACATAGATGCAAAAATTCTCAACAAAATACTAGCAAACTGAATCCATCCATACATTACAAGAATTATACATCACAACCAAGTGGGGTTTGTACCAGAGATGCAAGGGTGGTTCAACACAAGAAAAGCAATCGATGTAATACAGCATACAAACAAATTGAAAGAGAAAATCACTTGATCATATTTATTGATACTGAAAAAAAAGCATTTGACAAAATTCAGCATCCTTTTCAGATAAAAACACTTCAGGAGATAGAAATTAAAGGAAACTTCCTAAGTATCATGGAAGGCATATATGAAAAACACATAGCCAACATCATGCTTAACTGTGAGAGTTGAAAGCATTCCCCCAAGATCGAGAATGAGACAAGAATGCCCATTGTCAGGCGGGCCACGGTGGCTCAGCAGGCAAGAATGCTTGCCTGCCATGCCAGAGGACCCAGGTTCGATTCCTGGTGCTTTGCCCATGTAAAAAAAAAATTAAAAAAAAAAAAAAGAATGCCCATTGTCACCACTCTTATTCAACACTGTGCTAGAAGTTCTACTGGAGTGGTCAGACAGGAGAAAGGAATATAAGACACTTAAATAGGGAAGAAAGAAGTAGAACTTTCATTATTTGCAGATGACATGCTCCGATATTTTGAAAATCTTGAGAAATCTACAACAAAGGTACCTGAGTTCCTGAGCAATTCAGCAAAGTGGCAGGATACAGAATGGGTGTACAAAAATCAGTAATGTTTCTATACACAAATAATGACTTAACTTGGAGGCAATTAAGGAAAAAAATTCCATTCACGGCAGCAGCTAAAAGAATCAAATAGCTAGGAATAAGCTTAACCAGGGATGTTAAGGATCTGGACATAGAAAACTACAAAACATTGCTAAGGGAAGTCAAGGGAGGTTGTGGTAGTTAGATTCAGTTGTCAACTTGGCCAGGTGAAAGCACCTAGTTCTGTTGCTGTGGACATGAGCCAATGGTAGGTGAATCTCATCTGTTGCTAATTACATCCGCAGTCGGCTAGGAGGCGTGTCTGCTGCAATAAGTGACGTTTAACTTAATTGGCTTGTGCTTAAATGAGAGAACGCAATGTAGCACAGTCTAGCAGCTTGGCATTCCTCATCTCAGCACTTGCAGCTCAGCCTGGGCCCTTGGAGATGGAGAAAGAAATCACCCCGGGGAAAGTTGTTGGAACCCAGGGACCTGGAGAGAAGACCAGCAGAGACCATCCTGTGCCTTCCACGTAAGAAAGAACCTCAGTGGAAAGTTAGCTGCCTTTCCTCTGAAGAACCAACAAAATAAATCCCCTTTTATTAAAAGCCAATCCGTCTCTGGTGTGTTGCATTCCAGCAGCTAGCAAACTAGAACAGAGGTCTAAATGGGTGGAAAGACATCCCATGCTCATGGATGGGAGGGTTGAATGTCGTCAAGATGACAATTCTACCCAAACTGATTTGCAGATTCAACGCAACACCAATCAAGATTCCAAAAACCTACTTTGGAAACTTGGAAAAGCTAGTCATCAAATTTATTTGGAATGTAAAGAGACTTCAAATAGCTAAAGATAACCTGGAAAAGTGGAGCGGAGTGGGAGAGCTAGCATTTCCTAACTTTAAAGCCTATTGTAGAGCCACAGGTAGTTGGGGCAATGTGGTACTGGCATAAAGATAGGGGTATCAACCAATGGAATAGAATAGAGAATGCAGATAGACCCACCAAATCTAGGGTTAATTGATCTTTGACAGTATACCAAGTCCACTGACCTGGACAGAATATTCTTTTCAATAAATAGGCATGTGAGAACTGGATAGTAATAACTAGAATGAAAAAGGATCCCTACCTTATACCCTACACAAAGATTGATTCGAAGTAAATTCAACACTTAACTATAACAGACAGCACCATAAAACTCCCAGAAGAAAAATACAGGGGAAAACCTTCAAAACTTAGTAACAGGAGGTAGTTTCTTAAACTTTACACCCAAGGCACAACAATGAAATAAAAAAATAAATAAACAGGAACTCCTCAAAATTCAAAGTTTTGTGCCTCAAAGGACTTTGTCAAAAAGGTGAAGAGGCAGACAATTCAATGTTGAGTATTTGCTCTTTGGAAAAATGTCTATTCATATCTTTCACCCATTTTATAATGGGGTTGTTTGTTCTTTTGTTGTTGAATTATATAATTTCTTTATGTACACAGGATATCAAACCTTCATCAGATAATATGGTTTCAAAATATTTTCTCCCATTGAGTCGTGTCTAGAACCTAGATCTTCTGTAGCACATAGTTTAAATCAATCTGCCTGGATAGCTCATTTGGGTAACCCAAATACATGGATCCCAGAATGGGAACAAGGCCTTGTAATTCTATAGAGCTTAATGTAATACCCAGATACATCCCAGACTGTAGTGGACTTCTAATTAAGAAGTATTGGCAAAGCTTATTGAGGGATGGGAGAAAAATTAGGGAACTATTAAACTTTACCACCAGGGAAACTCTGGATACTGTGCCAAACATTATGGACACCCAATCAATAGGCCGAGACCTTGATCTTGAGGCTTGCTCTTGTGAAGTTAATGGATGTAGCAGAGAAGCTTAGCCTACCTATATGTATGCCTAAGAGTCACCTCTGGAGGACCTCTTTTGTTGCTCAGATTGGCCTTTCGCTCTCTAAGCCCAACTCTGCAAGTGAAACTATTGCCCTCCCTTCTATGTGGGACATGACATCCAAGGATGAAAGTCTCCCTAGTGGCATGGGAGATGATCCCCAGGGATAAGCCTGGTTGCCATTGTTGCCTCTGACAAAAGAGGGAAAAGAAGTGTAACAAATAAGGTTTCAGTGGCTGAGGGAGTTCAGAGTTGAGAGGCTACTCTGGAGGTCACTCTTACATATGCTTCAGTTACATATTTCTACCCATCATAACTCACCTAACCACAACCAAAACCATTCCTGCCCACCCTAAAGAATACCTAGGGCATTATATAAAATTCTGCAAAGATTCCATGTACTATGGTATCTTTCTAAAACCTACAACCCCCGATGGGTCCCTAGACCAGGTAAATACTGAAATGCAGAGAGACCAGCCCTTCCAGAACATCAACTAGTTCCATCCCCCATCCCATATTATCAACAGCACCATCCAACATGAAAAAATTAGAATGGACGTAGCCCAAATATCCCTAAAGAGTGGGATAAAAATTAAAGGTGATGGTGGAGTTACACAGAGAAGGTCGGGTTTGACAAATGAGTATGAGTGCTAAATCATTATATTAATATTTCTTTAAGCCTCCAGTACCTTAGAGCAGCTAGAAATAAAAATGGAAAATTATGGAATTATTTCCCATATCAAACTCTAAAATCTATTCTACAACTAATTGTTATGATGTACTTTGAAATTTACTGCTTTTATGTATATATGCTATTTAAAGAGAAGGAGGAGTACAACAGAGAAGGAAGGGTTTAATAAATGAGTACCACTGCTGAATCATTATATTGATATTTCTTTTGGTCTCCAATGTCTTGGAACAGCTAGAGGGAAAAATGAAAAATCATGCACCTGTAACCCATACCAAACTTTAAAATCTGTTCTATAACTGCCTGTTAAAATCTACTTGGAGATTTACTGCTTTTTTGTATATATGTTATATTTCAAAATAAAAAAAAAATGGTTAAGCCTTTTCAATTGGCCCTCCAATAGCACTTAAGGACACTCAGCTAGAGGTTAGTTCCCTAATACAGAATGATTCCAAAGTTGTCAAGGAGGACAGGACAGAAGAATTGGAGCAAACGATAAGGGTAGGGATAAGGTGAAGAACTGCAAATGCCTAGGTGGAATGGATCAAATATACAGTCCAGAGTCTAGACAAAAGCAACTGTTATGATTAAAGAACAGGCCAACCCACTGTTCTTGTCATGGTCAGGTTCATAGGTCAACTTGGCCAGGTAGTGGTACCCATTTGTCCAGTTGGGCAAGTGCTCGCCTGTGTGTTGCTAAGAGAACCTTTCAAAGAATTAAATCATGATTATGTCAGCTGCATCCACAGCTGATTCCATTTGTAATCAGCCAAGGGGAGTGTCTTCTGCCATGAGTGACATTTAATCAAATCAATGGAAGGCTTTTAAGGAGGATTCAAAACAGACAGTCTTCTTCCTGCTTCAGTCAGTGAGTCTCTCCTGTGGAGTTCATCCAGACCCTCCATCGGAGTTGTCAGCTTCACAGCCTGCCCTATGGATTTTGGATTCTATGTTCCCACACTTATGAGAGACACTTTTATAAATTTTATATTTACAGATATTTCCTGTTGATTCTCTTTCTCTAGAGAACCATAACTAATACAGCTTGGTACCAGGAGTGGTTCTTAAGAAACAGAACCTTAAAAATAGGTTTTTATGAATGGTTTTCTACTCTGACTGGTGCAAAGGCACCAAGGACTCTGATTCCCATAATCAGAATGACATTGCCAATCCATGGGGTGAGTTGGCAAAAGAGAAAGTCAAAATATCACGATTTGAATCTTCTAATGCTTCACTTGTATGAAGTCAAGCTCTGGGGGACAATGTTTTTTATACCTTTACAGAGTTCTGTGAAAATAGGAGGTATAGAGATGTTGGTTGGTTGTTGTTAGATAGACTGTATACATTAATGAGTGAAAGGGATGGGTTTAAGGCTTCAAATGAGAAGCTTATGTGCCATCTGACAGATGTAAATGTTTCCATGAGTGTACTGAAGGAAAATCTTATTTCCTGTAGCTGTAGACTTGAGATCTCTGAAAAAAGGACTCAGAGTCTTATTGTTAGAGTAGCAACTTTACAATATAAACTGAAATCTCAATCTTGCATGGTGTCTGCCATTAAAATGAGGGCATTTAATTGGAAAGGAATGGGACCCTGAAAAATGGATGGTGACATATGGATTGATAATGATGTCCATGGAGAGGTTGAAACCCTAGACCATGCTGAGTCTTCTCTAGATAACCCTGCAATAGTCTGTCCTAAGGACATAGTCACCCCACCTCCAGCCTGCCCTGAGGAGTTGGCCACCCAACCTCCACCTGAAGTGATGAGCCCTAGAGTAATTAATCTTGTTTTGCCAGATGAAACTGCAAATGAATATCCCATAGCAAATGGCTTGGAAGATACTTCTAATTCCTTTCATGACCCACCCCACCACCTCTCATTTCTTCCAGACCTATAATTAGACTTAAGTCCCAATAGGCCCCAAAAGGTGAGGTACAAAGTATCATCCATGAGGAGGTACATTATACTCCAAAAGAACTGCATAAGTTTTCCAATTTATATAGACAGAAATCAGGGGAACATGTGTGGCAATGGATTTTAAGGGTGTGGGATAATGGTGGGAGGAATATAAAGTTGAATCAGGCTGAATTTATTAATTTGGGCCCACTAAGCAGAGATTCTGAATTCAATGTCATAGCTTGAGGGGTTAGAAAAGGCATTAAGAGTTTGTTTGGATAGTTGGTGGAAACATGGATCAAAAGGTGGCTGACATTACCTGAGGTTGAAATGCCAGAATTGCCCTGGTATAATGTAGATGAGGGGATCCAGAGGCCTAGAGAGATTGGAATGTTAGAGTGGATTTATCATGCAAAGTCTGCTCGTACACCCCAGGACTGTCCGGAGGATGCACCTTTTACAAGAACTGTGAAAAATAAATTTATGAGACTAAGACCATCAACCCTGAAGAGCTTTGTGGTTGCACTTCTCTGTAGGTCAGATATTACTGTGGGAACAGCTGTTACTGAGCTGGAATCCTTAAACAGAGTGGGGATGACTGGATCCTGAGTTGGCAGAAGCCAGGTGGCAGCACTTAATCGCCAAACACAAGGTGGATGTGGCTATCATAATAGACAGCAGACTCAAAGCTGGAGTCAAAATAATCTGACTCATAGAGACTTGTGGTATTGGCTAGTAAATCATGGGGTACCTAGAAGTACAAGAGATGGTCAGTCAACTAAATTCCTGTTTGAGCTGTATAAGCAAAAGTATTCTAGGTCAAGTGAACAGAAGTCTAACTGGAATTACAAAAATGGACAGTCATGGCCCCTTAATCAATTTCCAGACTTGAGACAGTTTACAGATACAGAGCCCCATGAATGAGGGGGAGGCCAGGTCCCTTTGACCAAATTTATATCATTACTCATCCTCCAAGCCTTCCCCGAGGAGACCAAAGGCCTTTTACCAGGGTAACTGTGCATTGGGGAAAAGGAAATGATCAGATATTTGGGACATTATAGACACTGGTTCCGAAGTGACATTAGTTCCAGGGAATCCAAAACGTCACTCTGGCCCACCAGTGAGAGTGGGGCTTATGGAGGTCAGGTGATCAATGGAGTTTTAGCTCAGGTCCATCTCACACTGTGTCCAGTGGGCCCCCAGATCCATTCTGCAGTTATTTCCCCAGTTCCAGAATGCACAATTGGAATAGACATACTGAGCAACTGGCAGAATCCCAGTTGCCCTCTAACATTGGCTCTCTAACTCATGGAACAAGGGGCTGTTGTGGTGCAAAAGGCCAAGTGTAAGCCCCTAGAACTGCCCCTACTTAGCAAAATACTAAATCAGAAGCAATACTGGATTCCTGGAGGAATTAAGATTGCAGAGATTCTGCCATCTTAAGGATTTGAAGGATGCAGGGGTGGTGATTCCCACCACATCCCCATTCGACTCTCCTATGTGGCCTGTGCAGAAAACAGATCTTGGAAAATGACAGTGGCTTATCATTAGCTCAACCAGGTGGTAACTGCAATTGCAGCTGCTGTTCCGGATGTAGTATCATTGCTTGAGCAAATCTGTATATCTCCTGGTACTGGTATGCAGCTATTGATCTGACAAACGGTTTTTTTTCTCAATAGTTGTTAGTAAAGACCACCACAAACAGTTTGCTTTCAGCTGGTAAGGTCAGCAATATACTCTCACTGTCCTACCTCAGGGGTATATCAACTTTCCAACCCTGTGTCATAATCTTGTTCACAGGGATCTTGATCTTTTCTCCCTCCCACAAGACATCACAATGGCCCATCATATTGATGATATCATGTTGATTAGACCTCGTGAGCAAGCAGTAGTTACTACTCTAGACTTATTGGTAAAGCATTTGCATGTCAGACAATGGGAGACAAATCCAACAAAAATACAGGGGCTTTCCACCTGAGTGAATTTTCTAAGTGTCCAGTGGTGTGGGGCATGTTTAGATATCCCTTCTAAAGTGAAGGATAGGTTGCTGCATCTGGCCTGTTCTCCGACCAAAAAAGAGGCACATGCCTAGTTGGTCTCTTTGGATTTTGGTGACAACATATACCTCATTTGGGTGTGCTACTCTGGCCCATTTATCAAGTGACCAGAAAAGCTGCCAGTTTTGAGAGGGGATCTGAACAAGAGGATTCTCTGGGACAGATCCCGGCTGCTGTACAAGCTGCTCTGCCACTTGGACCATATGATCCAGCAGATCCAATGGTGCTGGAAGTGTCACTGGCAAATAGAGATGCTGTTTGGAGCCTGTGGTGGGGCCCTATAGGAGAATGACAATACAGACCCTTAGGATTTTGGAGCAAAGCCTTACCATCTGCTGCAGATTAACTACTCTCCTTTTGAGAAATAGCTTTTGGCCTGCTACTGGACCTTAGTAGAGACTGAATGCTTAACCTTGGGCCACCAAGTTACCATGAGACCTGAATTGTCTATCATGAGCTGGGTATTGTTTGACCCACCAAGCCATAAAGTTGGGCATGAGCAGCAGCACTCCACCATAAAATGGAAATGGTATATAGGAGATAGGGTCAGAGCAGGTCCTGAAGGAATAAGTAAGTTGCATGAGGAAGTGGCCCAATCCCCATGGTCTCCACTCCTGTAGACCATGTGTTACATTTAATGTGAAACAGTTCATGTGTTTTTGGTCATATGCAAGACAGTTAAGTGTTGTTATGCAAAGAAAAATGTGTCTTTTATTGTTTTCTATTTAGAAATTAAGTACAGTTTAAGGTGATATATATATAGCTGCCAAGTTGACAAAGGGTGGACTGTCATGGTCAGGTTCATGTGTCAGCTTGGCCAGGTGGTGGTACCTGTTTGTCTGGTTGGGCAAGTGCTGGCTTGTCTGTTGCTATGAGGACATTTCAAAGAATTAAATCATGATCACGTCAGCTGCATCCACAGCTGATTCTATTTGTAATCAGTCAAAGGAAGTGTCCTCTGCAATGACTGACATTTAATCCAATCAATAGAAGGCTTTAAAGGAGGATTCAGAAGAGACAGTCTTCTTCCTGCTTCAGTTGGCGAGACTCTCCTGTGGAGTTCACCCAGACCCTCCATCAGAGTCATCAGTTTCACAGTCTGCCCTATGGATTTTGGACTCTACATTCCCACAGTTACATGAGACACTTTCATAAATTTTATATTTAGAGATATCTCCCATTGATCCTGTTTCTATAGAGAACCCTAACTGACACAGTTCTTCCCAATGGGTATGGAAGAACACGAAAAGGAGTTCAAGTGCATGGTACTCCTTTTTCAGAATACTACTCCTGGTGAAAATTATAGTATGTTGGCCTCTCTTTTCCTCCAGTCAGGACCAGAAAAGTCAAGGCCATGCTGGCTTCTTGCCTTGGTTCAGGAAACCACTCTGCCTGTCTCTCTAGACAGGAAGAAGGGCTCCAGGATCTTGGGAACATGGTCTCACATACCCAAGCATGGGATGTAACTGAGGATAGTACTGGCAATTTCTCCAGTTTAACCACACCACAAGCAGGCTTTTGGCGGTACTGTGGAAAGGGCACCCTCTGATCAGTTATTCTTAAGAAGTAGAAGGGGACCTGTGCTCTAGTCCAATTGGCCATCCCATTCACCCTGGCATTTGAAAAAGAGGAGAATCAACTTGATTTAGACAATATAGGGGAGCCAAGAGAAATCCCAGATGAGTTTAAGGCTAAAAAACCAAGTATCTGCAGGATTTGAGTCATCCTAATTCTGGTGGATAACTGTCAACAAAAATGTGGATTGGATTAATTAGCAAAGGATGCAGTTGAAGAAATAGCAGAACAGTTGGATGTTACTAGCCAAATGACCTAGGAGAATAGGATGGTCCTAAATATGATGTTAGCTGAAAAGGGAGGTACTTGGGGTAATAATACAGCTCCAAATGGAACTATCACCAAAGCTTTACAAGGTCTGAGGGCCTTATCTGAAGAATAGGTAAAAAAAAAAAAGAAAAATTCAGGCATTGATGACCCCCTCATGAGATGGCTGGAAAATTGATTTGGGAAATGGAAAGGGATGGCACTGTCCATGCTAGCTTCTTTAACCATTGTAGCTGGGGTACTCACAATACTTAGTGCTGTATTATCCCAGGTGCCCAAGGGTTAGTTCAGATACTCATCACGAACCTCCTTAAAAAGGAAGATCCCTGTGATGAAGAGTGTGAAAAGGCTCTTATCAGGTTTGAAGAAGAGACTAAAATGCCAAAACTAAAATTTTGAAAAGAAAGAAAGGGGATTTATAAGAATCAACCTAAGTTCAGCTTTCACTATACTCCCCTGACATGGGACATGACATTCAGGGATGAAAGTCTCCCTGACAATGTGGGAGAGGACTCCCAGGGATGCGTCTGGCCATGGTACCATGGATTCGAGAATGCCTTACTGACCAAAAGGGGGGAAAGAAATGTAACAAAATAAGGTATCAATGGCTGAGAGATTTCAAATGGTGTCGAGAGGCTATTTTGGAGGTTACTCTTATGCAAGCTTCAACTGGATATTGCTAATTGCCATTGTTTGCCAAACCCCAACCAACATCATTCCTGTTAACCATAAAGAATACCTAGGGCTATAACTGAGACCCTATAAAAGTTTCACATACTAAGTTTACTTCCCTGAAACCTATAACCTCCAGAGGACTTCTCGGACAGATAAGTCCTGAAACGCAGAGGGGCCATCCTCTCAAAGAATACCAGCTAATTCCATCCTTCTATCCTATATTGTTGATACTCCTTTTCATGAAAAAGTTAGAATGAACATAGCCCAAAGATCCCTATAGATTGGAAGAAAGATCAAAGAAGAAGGTGGAGCTACAACAGAGAAAAAAAGATTTAACAAATAAAAATGACTACTGAATCACTATATTGATATTTATTTTTAGCCTCTAGTGTTTTGGAGCAAGGAAAAACTAGAAGAGAAAACCTGAAATTGAGGAATGTAAGCAATACCAAACTTTGGAGTCTGTTTCGTAACTACTTGTTAAAATGTACTTTGAAAATTATTCCTTTTTTCCTTTGGAATATATGTTATGTTTCACAATAAAAATCATTTAAAAAACTGTTATGAGACAAAGAAGGACAACATTATATATTAATAAAAGGGGCAATCTACCAAGAAGAAATCACAATCATAAATATTTATGAACCTAACCAGGGTGCCCCAAAATACACGCAGCAAACACTAACAAAACTGAAGGCAGAAATAGAAATAATAATAGTTGGAGACTTCAATACACCACTCTCATCAATAAACAAAACATCTCGACAGAGGATCAATAAGGCACTAGAGAACTTGAATAATAAAATAAATTAATTAGATCCAACAGACTTATGAAGAACATTCCACCCCAAAACAGTAGGATATACATTCTTCTCAAGTACTTATGGATCACTCTTCAAGATAGACCACATGTTGGGCCACAAAACAAGTCTCAATTAATTTTACAAGGTTGAAATTATACCAAACACTTTCCTAGACTATAACAAAATGAAGATGGAAATCAATAATAGGTGGAGAATCAGAAAATCACAAGTATATTGAGGTTAAACAACACATTCTTAAACAATCAGTGGGTCAAAGAAGAAATTGCAAGAGGAATCAGTAAATACCTCAAGACAAATGAAAATGAGAACACAAGATATGAAAACTTATGGGATGCAAAGAAGGCAGTGCTGAGAGAGAAACATAGCCTAAATGCCTACATAAAAAAAGATCTAAAATCAAAGACCTTACTGCACACCTGGAGGAATTAGAAAAAGAAAAGCACACTAATCCCAAAGCAAGCAGACAGAAAGAAATAACAAAGATTAGAACAGAAATAAATGAAATTGAGAATAAAAACACAATAGAGAGGGCGGGCCACGGTGGCTCAGCAGGCAGAGTTCTCACCTGCCATGCTGGAGACCCAAGTTCAATTCCCGTGCCTGCCAATGTGGAAAAAAAAAAAAAACACAACAGAGAATCAACAAAGGCAAAAGTTGGTTCTTTGATAAGATCACTAAAACTGACAAATCCTTCACTATACTGGCAAAGGGGGAAAAAAGAGAAGAGCTGCAAATAAATAAAATCATAAATGAGAGGGGGGACATTACTACTGATCCACAGAAATAAAAAGAGTCATAAGAGGATACTAGGAACAGCTGTATGCCAACAAATTAGTCAACTTAGATAAAATGGATAAATTCCTAGAAACACACAAACAACCTACACTGACTCTAGAAGAAATAGAAAACCTCAGCAGAACCATTATAATAAAGAATTGGACATTCAAAGCTTGCCAACAGTGATACTATGAAGTAGTGATTGTATAATCCGAATGGTTTCTACACTGTATCAATACATCTCAATAAAACTGCATTTAAAAAATAGATACTACAAAACCTTACAAAAAAAAATAGTCTTCCAACAAAGAAAAGCCTAGAACCAGATGGCTTCGCGGGTGAATTCTACCAATCATTCCAAGAAGAATTAATACCAATCCAGTTCAAACACATCCAAAAAATTGAAGAGGGGAGAACACATCCTAACACAGTCTATGACGCCAGCATCACCCTAATACCAAAGACAGATAAAGATACTACAAGAAAAGAAAATTATGGATCAATTTCTCTAATAAATATAGATGCAAAAATCCAAGAAAAAAAATACTTGCTAATTGAATCCAGCAGCACATTCAAAGAATTACAAACCATGATCAAGTAGGTTTTACCCCAGGTATGCAAGGATGGTTCAACACAAGAAAATCAATTAATGTAATATACCACATTAACAAATTGAAGAGGAAAAAAACACATGATCATCTCATTTGACAAAGAGAAGACCGTTGACAAAATTCAGCACACCTTCTTGATAAAAACATTTCAAAAGACAGGTATAGAAGGAAATTTCCTCAACATTTTAAAGTATAGAGCTACCATATGGCCCAGTGATCCCACTAATTAACAACACTGAAAATCTATCTGAATGTGCTTAAAAGGGGAACAGTTAGATTGTATACATGGTAACATAATTGTTTTTTAAAAAGTACATGTTACTACACCACAGAAACAGTGAATCTTATGTTAAAGCATGGAGTAGAGTTAATTGTAAAATTATAAAAATGTGCTTTCATGAATTATAACAAATGCTCCACACCAATGCCAGGTGTTAATAATAGGGTGGTAGATGGGAATCCTGCATTTTAGGCATAATTGTTCCATAAACTTCCACAACTTATCTAATAAGGAAGAAAAAGGCTTCTCAACATTTGTAGGAAAAATCCACAGCTGACATCATCCTCGATGGCGAATGACTGAAAGCTTTCTCTCCAAGATCTGGAACAAGACAAGGATGCCCAGTGTCACCACTGTATTCAACATTATGCTAGATGTTCTAGCTACAGTAGTCAGGCAAGGAAAAGAAATAAAAGGCATCCAAACTGGAGAGGAAGAACTAAAACGTTCAATATTTGCAGATGACATGAGCCTATTTATATAGAGACCTGAAAAATCTACAACAAAGCTATTAAAGCTAATAAATTAGTTCAACAAGTGGCAGGATACAAAATTAACACGCAAAAATCAGTAGTGTTTCTATACACTAGTAACGAGCAAGCTGAGAAAGAAATCAAGGGAAAAATCCATTTACAGTAGCAACCAAAAGAATCAAATATCTAGGAATAAATTTAAGCAAGGATGTAGAGGACCTAGACACAGAAAACTAGAAAACATTACAAAAAGAGATCAAAGAAGAACAAAATAATGGGAAGGACATTCTGTGTTCCTGGATTGGAAGACTAAATATCATTAGGGTGTCAATTCTACCCAAACTGATTTACAGATTCAATGCAATCCCAATTGAAATTCTAACCGCCTACTTTGCAGAAATGGAAAAGTCAATTATCAAATTTATTTGGAAGGGTAAGGGGCCCTGGATAGCCAAAAACATTTGTAAAAGAGGAACAAAGTTGGCAGACTCATACTTCCTGACTTTAATGCATATGACAAAACTACAGTGGTCAAAACATCCCATGTATTGGCATAAAGACAGATAACAGTGACAAATGGATTAGAAGTGAGAATTCAGTAAAAAACCCTCACATCTATGGTCAACTGATTTTTGACAAAGCTGTCAAATTCACTTGACTGGGACAGAAAAAGTCTCTTCAACAAATGGTGCTGGAAGAACTGAATACCAACATCCAAAAGAATGAATGAAAGAGGACCCCTATCTCATATTTTATGCAAAAAAATGACTCAACATGGGAAGGGGGCCAAGATGGCAGCTTAGAGAGGTGTGAGATTTAGTTCATCCTCCAGAGCAGCTAATAAATAGCCAGAAACAGTACAGAACAACTGCTGGGGCCACATCAGTGATGAGACACACAGCATACACGAGTCTGGGCCAGCTGGACTGGTTGCGAGCCCACCCAGAACCGAGAGTTCCCCAAGCGGTGGCAGCTGAAGCCCCTCCCCCACAGGCTGCTTCCCAGAGGGGAAAGGAAAGAGAGTTTGCCAGCAGCAGGGGCTGAGTGCAACTAAACTCCAATTGTGGAATTAATTAACAAATTTTGACTACTAAAAATAGGCCCCCAGTTCAGCTGAACCTAGAGTAAAAGCGGAGGTTGGTGGTTGTTGCCCTGGTGCAGAGGGGGCAGGGCTGAAGGAAAAAGGGGGGAAAGAAACAGAGATTTTTTTTGGATTTGAATATGTCTGGGCCATGAAGGAAAGGAGGGGGCACATACAACCTGGAGATACACAGATCAATGTACCAACTTAAGATCTTGATTGGCAAATCTGAGGAACAGGGGTCCTGCTCTGAAAAGGAATTTTCTCTTTCATTTTGGTGTTTTGTGTTTCTACAGCTTGACTGCTCTTTGGATGCAGATGCAAGGCTTCTCGGGCTTCACTGCCACAGGCATAGGCAGAATTAAGCTTGTTTGAGTGTTTGTCTGGAGCCTGTGCCTTCCCCAGGAGAGGGGTTGGGCCCAGCTCAGGTGGAATCCCTCCCTCAAAGAGTTCAGACACCTGGGTCTGGAAAAGTGAAGTGATTAAAACCAGACTACAACCTCTCCTCTGTCTCTACCATACCCCCAGCAGGGAGAGTCTGCTGAAGTTAAAAGGTACCACATCACCTTATGCTGGTGGGACCCGTAGGCAGACAACCACCACATACTGGGCAGGACAGAAAAATGGAGAGCCCAAAGGCTTCATAGGAAGGTCTTTCAATCTACTGGTCTCACCCTCAGGGAAAACTGATGCAGGTGACTCTTTCCTCCTGACAGGAGACCAGTTTGGTCTGGGAAAATCTGGCTGGGGTGTATAATACCTACGTAAATCCTCCTAAGGGGGAAAAAGGCACCATACAGGCAGGGCAAGAAACAAGAAAATAAGAACTGAAAAATTCTGATCTGTTAAACAAAACATAAGCTAGAGATCCAGAATAAGTTGAACTAAATGTCAAAGAACAGAGAGACAACAAATCCATCCAGCAAGAAAATCCTAGATTAAAAAAAAAGTGAAAACAATCTCCAGAATAAACTAATTAAGGTAATTAAATGCCTAGAAGCCAGCAAAAAATAATGAATCATAGTAGGAAAATTGAAGCTATGGCCCAGTCAAAGGAACAAACCAACAATTCAAATGAGATACAGGAGTTGAAATTCTTAATTCAGAATGTTCAAACAGACATGGAAAACCTCATCAAAAATCAAATCAGTGAATTGAGGGAGGATATAAAAAGGGCAAGGAATGAACAAAAAGAAGAAATCAAAAGTCTGAAAAAACAAATCACAAAACTTATGGGAATAAAAGGCACAATAGAAGAGATTAAAAAACAATGGACACCTACAATGTCAGATTTCAAGAGGCAGAAGACAGGATTAGTGAACTGGAGGATGGGGCATCTGAAATCTGACAAGCAAAATAAAATATAGGGAAAAGAATGGGAAAATATGAGCAGGGACTCAGGGAATTGAATGAGTCATGAAGTGCATGAATATACGTGTTGTGGGTGTCCCAGAAGGAGAAGAGAAGGGAAAAGGAGGAGAAAACTAATAGAGGAAATTATCACTGAAAACTTCCCAACTCTTATGAAATACTTAAAATTACAGATCCAAGAAGTGCAGCATACCCCAAGCAGAATTGATCCAAACAGACGTACTCCAACACACTTACTAATAAGAATGTCAGATGTCAAAGAGAAAGAGAGAAGCTTGAAAGCAGCAAGAGAAAAGCAATCCATCACGTAAAAGGGAAGCCCAATAAAACTATGCATAGATTTCTCAGCAGAAACCATGGAGGCAAGAAGACAGTGGGATGATATATTTAAATTCCTGAAAGAGAAAAACTACCAACCAAGAATTCTATATCTAGCAAAATTGTCCTTCAAAAATGAGGGAGAAATTAAAACATTTTCAGACAAAAAAGCACTGAGAGAATCTCTCTTATGAATATGGATCCAAAATCCTCAACAAAATTCTTACAAATTGAATCCAGCAGCATATTAAAAGAATTATACACCATGACCAAGTAGGATTCATCCAAGGTATGCAAGGATAGTTCAACATAAGAAAATCAATTAATGTAATACTCCATATCAACAAATCTAAGCACAGAAAAACCACACGATCATCTTGATTGATGCAGAAAAGGCATTTGACAAAATTCAACATTCTTTCCTGTCGAAAACACTTAAAAGGAGAGTAATAGAAGGGAACTGCCTTAACATGATAAAGGGAATATATGAAAAACCCACAGCTAACATCATCCTCAATGGGGAAAAACTGAAAACTTTCCCCCTAAGATCAGGAACAAGACAAGGATGTTCACTATCACCATTGTTATTCAACATTGTGTTGGAAGTTCTAGCCAGAGCAATTAGACAAGAATAAGAAATACAGGGCATCAAAATTGGAAAGGAAGCGGTAAAACTCTCACTATTTGCAGATGATATGATACTATATATTGAAAACTCCAAAAAATCCACAGCAAAACTACTAGAGCTAATAAATGAGAAATGAGTACAGCAAAGTGGCAGGTTACAAGATCAACACTCAAAAATCTGTAGTGGTTCTATACACCAGTAATGAACGATCTGAGGGGGAAATCATGAAAAAAATTCCATTTACAATTGCAACCCAAAGAGTAAAATATTTAGGAATAAATTTAACCAAACAGACAAAAGACCTATACAGAGAAAACTGTAAAAAATTGTTAAAAGAAATCACAGAAGACCTAAATAAATGGAAGGGCATACCATGTTCATGGATTGGAAAACTAAATATAGTTAAGATGTCAATTCTACCTAAATTGATTAACAGATTCAATGAAATACCAATTAAAATCCCAAAAACCTACTTTTCAGAAATAGAAAAACCAATAACCAAATTTATCTGGAAGGGCAGAGTGCCCCGAATAGCTAAAAGTATCCTGAGAAAGAAAAATGAAGTCAGAGGTCTCACACCTAACTTTAAGGATTATTACGAAGCTACAGTGGTCAAAACAGCATGGTTCTGGCATAAAGATAGATATACCGACCAATGGAATCGAATAGAGTGCTCAGATATAGACCATCTCATCTGTGGACAATTGATCTTTGAAAAGGCAGTCAAGCCAACTCACCTGGGACAGAACAGTCTCTCCAATAAATGGTGCCTAGAGAACTGGATATCCACATGCAAAAGAATGAAAGACAATCCATATCTCACACCCTATATAAAAATTAACTCAAATGGATCAAAAACCTAAACATTAGATTTAAGACCATAAAACTGTTAGAAGAAAATGTAGAGAAATATCTTATAAATCTTATGAGAGGAGGCAGTTTCCTAGACCTTACACCCAAAGCACAAGCATTGAAGAAATAAATAAATGGGGACTCCTCAAAATTAAACATTTTTGTGCATCAAAGAACTTCATCAAGAAAGTAAAAAGACAACCTACACAATAGGAGATAATATTTGAAAATGATATATCAGGTAAAGTTCTAGTATCCAGAATATATAAAGAAATTGTTCAACTCAACAACAAAAAGACAGACAACCCAATTACAAAATGGGCAAAAGACTTGAACAGACACTTCTCAGAAGAGGAAATACAAATGGCCAAAAGGCACATGAAAAGATGCTCAACTTCCCTGGCTATTAGGGAAATGTAAATCCAAACCACAATGAGATATCATCTCACACCCACCAGAATGGCCATTATCAATAAAATAGAAAACAACAAGTACTGGAGAGGATGTGAAGAAAGAGGCACACTTATCCACTATTGGTGGGAATGTCAAATAGTACAACTGCTGTTGAAGGCAGTTTGGCAGTTCCTCAGGAAGCTAAGTATAAAATTGCCATATGATCAAGCAATATCCCTGCTAGGTATCTATTCCGAGGACATGAAGGTAAAGACACAAACGGACATTTGCACACCAAGGTTTATAGCAGCATTATTTACAATTGCCAAGAGATGGAAACAGCCCAAATGTCCAGCAACAGACGAGTGGCTAAACAAGCTGTGGTATATACATATGATGGAATATTATGTAGCTGTAAGACAGAATAAAGTTATGAAGTATGTAACAACATAGATGGACCTTAAGGACATTATGCTGAGTGAGATTAGCCAGAAACAAACAGACAAATACCGTAAGGTCTCACTAATATGAACTAACATTAATGAATGAACTTGGATAATTTCAGTTAAGAACAGAGGTAAACAGGAGATAGAAAAAGGGTAGATATTGGGTAATTGGAACTAAAGGGATACAGATTGTACAATAGGACTGATTGTAAAAATTCAGAAATGGATAGCACAATACTACCTAACTGTAATACAATTATGTTAGAACACTGAATGAAACTAAATGTGAGAGATAGAGGGAGAAGTCCTGGGGGCACAAATGAAATCAGAAGGAAAGATAGACAATAAAGACTGAGATGGTATAATCTAGGAATGCTGAGAGTGCATAATGATAGTGACTAAATGTACAAATTAAAAAATGTTTTGCATGAGGAAGAATAAAGGAATGTCAATATGCAGGGTGTTGAAGGTAGATGGTAATTAATATTTTAAAACTTTAACTTATGTATGAAACTAAAGCAAAAAAATGTTTATTTGGTACAAAATTTATATTTTGACTAGTGCATTTCCTAATATAATTTACATGGACAGCTTAATTGAACATCATAAGTACATGGAACCTTGCATAGGGCATGAGATTTTGTAGGTTTGTCCAGACTGATGCCTTGATAAATCCCAGGATTTGAGCAGTGAATAAAAAAGTATTTGCAAAGTCCCCTTGGAGGAATGGTGAGAAAGGGGGAAAATTCGACTTCCCCAAGTGGAGAATTCTTGATATTCTCACAAGCAGTAGGGACAACCAAAGCAATAGGTTGAGCCCCAATCTTGGGCCTTGTTCATATGAAACTTAACCCCACAAAGGATAGGTCAAGCCTACTTAAAATAGGCCTAAAAGTCACCCCCAGATAACCTCTTTCATTGCTCAGATGTGGCCTCTCTCTCTCAGCCAACAAAACAAGCAAACTCACTGCCCTCCCTGTTTCTATGTGGGACATTACTCCCAGGGGTGTGGACCTTCCTGGCAACGTGTGACAAAAATCCTAGAATGAGTTGGGACTCAGCATCAAGGGATTGAGAAAACCTTCTCGACCGAAAGGGGGAAGAGCGAAATGAGACAAAATAAAGTGTCAAAGCCTGAGAGATTCCAAACAGTAGAGAGGTTATCCTGGAGGTTATTCTTACACATAATATAGATATCACCTTTTTAGTTAAGGTGTAACAGAGAGGCTGGAGGGAAGAGCCTGAAAATGTAGAGCTGTGTTCCAGTAGCCATGTTTCTTGAAGATGATTGTATAATGATAGAGCTTTTGCAATGTGACTGTGTGATTGTGAAAACCCTGTGTCTGATGCTTCTTTTATCTACCTTATGGACAGATGTGTAAAACATATGGATTAAAAATAAATAAATAATGGGGGGAAAATGTTAAAATAAGTTTAGTAGATTGACATGCTAGTGATAATGAAAGGGAGGGTTAAGGGGTATGGAATGTATGAATTTTTTCCAGTTTTCTTTTTATTTCTTTTTCTGAATTGATGCAAATGTTCTAAGAAATGATGATGATTATGAATATACAACTATGTGATAAAAAAAGAATGTTCATATTGTATGTTGATTGATTTTATTTAAAAAAAATTTTTTTAATGACTCAAAATGGATCAAAGACCTAAATATAAGAGACAGGACCACAAAACTCCTACAAGAAAATGTAAGGAAGCATCTTCAATACCTTTTCGTAGGTAATGGTTTCTTAGACCTTACACCCAAAGCACAAGCAATGAAAGAAAAAATAAATGGGATCTCTGTAAAGTGAAAATTTTTGTGCTTCAAAGGATTTTGTTTAAAAAGTGAAAGGCAACCAACTCAATGGGAGAAAATATTTGAAACCATATTTCTGATAAACATTTAATATTCAGAATATATAAAGAAATCCTACAACTTGACAATAAAAAACACACAACCCAATTTTAAAAAGTGCAAAACGGTTCGTTTCCCAGTGCCTGCCCATGCAAAAAAAAAAAAAGCACAAAAGACTTCTAGACATTTTTCCGAAGAGTAAATACAAATGGCCAAAAACCACATGAAAAGATGCTCAGCATCACTAGCTATTAGGGGAATGCAAATCAAAACCATGAGATTATCATTTCACATCCACTAGAATGACTGCTATTAACAAAAACAGAATGGCCACTACAAGTGTTGGAGAGGACATGGAGAAATAGGAACACTCATTCATTGCTGGTGGGAATGTAAAATGGTGCAGCCACTGTGGAAGACAGTTTGGCAGTTCCTCAGGAAGCTAAGTATAGAGCTACCGTATGGCCCGGTGATCCCACTAATTAACAGCACTGAAATATCTAGCTGAATGTGCTTAAAAGGGGAACGATTAGATTGTTTACATGGTAGCATAATAATTGTTTCTTAAAAAGTACTTGAAACTACACTACAGAAACAGAGAGTCCTAAGTTAAAGCATGTAGTATAGTTAATTGTAAAATTATAAAAACGTGCTTTCATAAATTATAACAAATGCTCCACACCAATGCTAGGTATTAATAAGGGTGGTAGATGGGGATCCTGCATTTCAGGTATGATTGTTCTGTAAACTTCCACAACTTCTCTAATGAGGAAGAAAAAAATGATCACCAGGCTATTCTCGACATTTTAACGTAACTTCAAAGATTTCCATAACGAGAAATGAAAAGTCAGGAATGATTTTTAAACTTTTAAAATTATTGTCACGAGGTGTGCGTGTGCCTGTGTGTATGTGTGATAATTATAGTTATGTTTTTTACAGAATGCATTGCACACCTTAGTTTTACATTACGTATATTTTTAAGAAAGCAAAGTTTCTCCTGGAGACCTCATCAGTGAAGCCAACATTCAGTCATGCAAACACTGAGAGCTCTTTCAGTCCATTAATTGTGGGATCTGCCTTAGAAGTAGACAACTCCCATCTGATTACCAGGCAAGGCCCTGGGAATTTAACCGTGCTTTGGATTACGGAGGAAACGAGAGACCCCACAAACTCACGGTGTCCACTCCGGCTAGCAGCATCTCAGTCATGTTGGCGTAGATCTCCTCCAGGGTCAGCTCCCGGCCAAGGAAGAGGCGAGTGAGAAGACCCCCTGCCACCCTCTCACCTCGCTCCAGTTGGGACTGGATGGCCCTTAACTTGCTGTCAACATGAATCTGGCCTGTTTGGAAACAGCATTTCTTTTGAAAGAAGTCTTGGTCGAGAATAATCTTTCTTTTAGTCTCAAGCCCCCTCATCGTCCTCCCAATAACTTAACTAAGTCAACAATAGATGGCAGAGGTTCACTGAAAGCCAGATTTATATTTTATCATCTTTGGGACTTCAAGGAGTACTAGGTTGTATAAATGAATGGACAGGTTTTGAAAATAATCTATTTATGAATCAAACTAAAAAATAGCAGTAGAAACGATTTATATAATAAGGAGAACAAGAAACCAGCTTCATTTTTTTTTCATGATATTTCCAGAAAGGAGAATGAACTGAGTAGTGGGAAAAGGCCATGCATTAAGAGCTATATTTTATACATCAGAGCTTGTATATCCAAACGAATGCTGACCTTCAAAAGAGACCGTGAGAAACTTCTTTCAATGTTATCATTGGTATAAACATTTTGGAAATATGATCTTTTTTTCCTGGAAATGCTTTAATGGTAAAAAATTTTAGCCACTTAAGAAAACCAATCTCCTTACTTTGTAGTCTCAAACTGAACGTAAACAAGAAGGGTTTCTCCTGGCTGGTTCTCACCAGGAAGGAAACAATGAATCTGTCTTTCCCCAGAAAACTGCAATTGAGAATTATAGTTATGTTTCAAAGGATTGTAGCCGGAGCCAGAAACTTACTGCATTTTAAACAATGATGGGATTATCAGACTGAAGCTCTCATCTCCCAAAGGCAATGCCTAACTCGAATGTGTCACTGCTCACGTGCTCATTAAAATTAGCAATCATTTTAAAATTAAAACTCCCTCCTGTGACTTTCTAGTGGCAACCCAACTGCCTTCTGCTTATTTGACAAACCAGTCTGAGAGTTCGTAAATCCAAGCAACAACACCTAAACCTATCTGGTCATTCCTTGCCATGTTAACTCCCTGTCAGGATGATGGTTAAGCACCCGACTGGCAGGAAAGGCAGGTCAATTCTTACTGAATTTGAAGAGTCCGTCCCAGGACCTGCAGAACTCTCGCCAGGGTTTCGGGACAAAGGCGCGGAGCCACCTGGGGATGGCACCTGCATACATGGAGGTCTTGAACATGCTAAACATGAGCTCCAGGGCCCCGATGTACTCCACAGTCAGGGGCGGCACGTGGTTTCCCAGGCAGCCCAAACGACACTCATAAAGGATGGCGGCCACCCCTAGAGAGGAAACGGAGTTTTAGAACCTTCTTCTTTTAGCTTATTTACAGCAGCATCATACAATATGTGGCCAGAAAAGTAACTCTCCAAACATGTGTCTGGAGCATGGGCACAAGCAGATACGTGTTCACTGGGGTTCACTGTGGCATGGTTCGCAAATGCCAAAAGGCAGAAGCAAGCCATGCATCCGTCAGCAGATGAATGCATAAACAAAGCACAGCACATACACACAACAGTGTTACTCAGCCCCCAAAAGGAACGCAATTCTGGTTCATGTGAGAACATGGACAAACCTTGAAGACCTCATGTTGCATGAAATAAGTCAGACACAAAAGGATAAACCGTATGTTTCCACTGAAATGAAATAACTAAAATGTGCAAATTTATAGAGCCAGAAAGTACATTAAAGGTTACGATGGGTGGGGGGACGGAGAGTGAATGCTTAATGGATGCAGTTTCTGACTGGGATAATGGAAAAGTTTTGGTCACAAATGGTTGTAATGGTAGCACAATACTGTGAATGGAATTAATATCACCGACTTGTACATATGAAAGTAGTTAAAATGGGAAACTTCATGTTGTATGTTAAAAATAAAATTTTTAAAAATAACTTTTTAAAAGACAACCAACTCCTTCCCCCCAACCTCCTGCCACACACACACACACACACACACACACACACACACACACACACACACAAAGTAGTGCAGGTGCTTTTTGACTCTAGGCGGGGTGAGGCACCACTGATCTCACGGTCTGAGGCCACATCCACAGAAGGCTGAGTGCTGTATGTTTCAGGCCAGCAGATGGCAGTTACTTCCACAACCCAGGGGGACAGACAGAGAAAACTTTTCTAAACAGGAAATACTAAGGCACAGGTGGTTGAAGCAGCTTGGTTAGCTAATGTCACAAAGGAGGAGGCCAGGATGGGATTTATTCTCTGGTCTGAAGTGAAAACGCGGGAGGGCGGGTGAGAGGAGGAAGCTGACCTGGATAACCTCCAAGCCAGCCCTGCCGTCCTGTCTTGTTCCTTACAGTAGTGGGTCGGGATCTTGAGGACGGAGGAGGTAGAACCACCACCCACTGAATGACGGCGTGTCACCTGTCTGCCCACTTGCCCAACCTTTAAGGAATCCACAGCTGGCTCCTCCTGGCCTACAAGAGGGGAATCCCGAGGCCCAGGGAGCTAAAGAGGCAGCGGAAATGCTCCCCAGGACTTAGCGACAAGCAGGATTTTCCAACGTGTTCACATCACTGTTGATTTCATTACAATTTTTATAGAATATTAATATTATAACTTCAAAAACAAGTAACTTTAAAATTAAATTTGAAGTAAGGTAAATCATTTAAAAAAGAATGAAAGAGCTGACAGAAGGTTCAGGATATATTTTTAAATGAGAAAAAAAAGCAAGTGTAGCATAATGCATACAGAGTTTCTGTTTGGGGTATTGTAAAAGTTTTGAAAAGAATGGTGATGTTGTACAACATGGTGAATTCAATTAATGCCCCCAATTTGTCCATTTAAAAATGGTTAAAATGGGGCAGGCAATGGTGGCTCAGTGGCAGAGTTCTCGCCTGCCATGCCGGAGACCCAGGTTCGCGTCCCAATACCTGCCCATGTAAAAGGAAAAAAAAAACGGTTAAAATGGTGAATTTTATGGTACATATACTTACTACCATAAAACTTTTTACAATGATAAAAAAAGCACAAGATATGTTGTTATTTATTTTAAAAGGATGAAAAAGAATATTCATATAATGTTCAGGAGGGAGGGAGATTTTTCTCTGAATACATTTTTGGTATGTCTGATATGTTTTGATTTTCAAATCAGGGTGTGGTAGTTAGATTCAGGTGTCAACTTGGCCAGGTGAAGGTGCCTAGTTTTGTTGCTGTGGATATAAGCCAATGGCATGTGAACCTCATCTGTTCCTGATTACATCTACAGTCGGCTAGGAGGCGTGCCTGCTGTAGTGAATGATGTTTGATTTAATTGGCTGGTGCTTAAATGAGAGAGCTCAACGCAGCACAGCCCAAGCAGCTCAACATACCTCATCTCAGCACTCACAGCTCAGTCCAGGCCTTTGGAGATGCAGAAAGGAATCACCCTGGGGAAAGTTGTTGGAACAGAGAGGCCAGCAGAGATCACTCTGTGCCTTCCCGTGTAAGAAAGAACCTCAGTTGAAAGTTAGCTGCCTTTCCTCTGAAGAACTAACTAAATAAATCCCCTTTTATTAAAAGCCAATCCATCTCTGGTGTGTTGCATTCCCGCAGCTAGCAAACTAGAAATCAAGGGAACATATAGCTCATTCAAAATAAATTTTAAATGTCAAAATGACTTTGCAATCAATGTTCTCTACACTTAAAGCTTTTTAAAGTTGTGCTAGCACACAATGTGCTATGCACTGAGATAGCTGAGTGTAACAATTAGAAAAATGGAGGCATGAGTTAAAAAGTCCTGCATTCACTGGTGTTTAACACTGCAGAAGGAGGTGACCTAATGGTACAATGACTAAGGACTAGAAGCGGGAACTGTGGTGTTTGCATTCAAGAGACTCTTGAGTCCTGCAAGAAGGAATCAAGTTGTGAGTCTTGCAACTAGGTGAATGAACCTTAAGGACAATATGCTGAATAAAATGTCAGAAATAAAAAGACAAATATTATCATACCTCACTCATATGAATTAACTATAATATACAAACAAACTCAGAGAATTGAAGTTGGGAGCATGGGTTATCAGATTGGGGCCTATTGTAAAGGCTCCTTTATTGTAAGCTCTTAAAGCAGTCATTTATGTTTAGGAGTTGTAACTGATATTTCTAAATTCTGAGATCCTGAGCTATTCGTTTATAACCTGGTCATTCCTTGAAACTTCAGGTATTTATGTGACACCTGAGACTCAGAGTTAGAGCACTGAAGCTATGAAAGTCAGCAGAACCCCATTCAGCAACAGTTTTCAAAAGCTGAAAAGGGGATCAGTCTTCAGGCAGAGATATGAACAAAGCTGATTTGGATAGGACTAAGGTAAATCAGAATACTGGGTAAAGGATGATATGGCTTTTATTTTCAAACTTCAACCTCTGTGTGAGACCAAAGGGAAAGATGCTTATTCGGAGCAAAATTTATATTTTGGGTAGCACATTATCTAATTTAACTTGCATGGTCAGTTTATTGTGAACACCATAATCACATGGAATCTTGAAAAGAATGTGAAATCTTGTTGGTTCCTGCAGGTTAGTGCGATGCCCTGATATATTCCAGAGTAATTTGGGCAGAGAATAAAAAGGTATTTGCAAAGTCCCCTTGGGGGAGTGGGAGAAAGGAAATACTCAACTTTTCCATTTGGAGAATTCCTGATAGTCTCACAAGCAGTGGGGACAACCAATTCAATAGGCTGAGCCCTCAATTTTGGGGTTCACCCCTATGATACTTATTCCTGCAAAGGAGAAGCTAAACTTACTTATGATTATACCTAGAATCTCTTATACCAGAGAATCTCTTTTGTTGCTCAAATGTGGCCTCTCTCTCTAAGCAAATTTGGCAGGTGAACACAGTGCCCTCCCCACTACATGGGACATGACTCCCAGGGATGTAAATCTCTTTGGGGTATAAATCTTCCTGGCAACATGGTACCTGACTCCCAGGGTCAGGGATAAGCTGGGACCTGGCATCATGGGATTGAGAAAGCCTTCTTGACCAAAAGGGGGAAGACAGAAATTAGACAAAGTTTCAGTGGCTGAGAGATTTGAAACAGAGTTGAGAGGTTATCCTGGAGGTTATTTTTTTGCAATAGATAGATATTCCTTTTTAGCTTATGGTGTATTGGAATAGCTGGAAGGAAGTACCTGAAACTGCTGAACTGTGTTCCAGTAGCCTTGGTCCCTGAAGACAACTATATAACTTTTACAATGTAACTGCGTGATTGTGAAAACCTTGTGTATGATGCCCCTTTTACTTTCATCAGATGAGTAAAAATAATAATAATAATGATAAAAAATAAATAAAAGGGGGAGATAAAGGGTAAAAATTGAATAGATTTTAATACTGTGGGTCAGTGAGAGGAAGAGGTAAGGGGTAGGGGATGTATGAGTTCTTTTTTTTTCTTTTTATTTCTTTTTCTGGAGTGATACGAATGTTCTAAAAAGGATCATGGTGAAGAATACACAATTATGTGATGATATTGTGAGCTACTGATTGTATAACACGATTACACTGTATGCATGTGGATAATTCTCAAAAAGAATATGAAAAAATGTAAATGTGTGTGTGTGTGTGCATCATGATGCATTTATGGCAAAATGTTGATTATTGTATCTAAGTGGTATGCATATGGCTGTTCAGTTCCTGTATGTCTGAAAAATACATAATAAAAATGTCTATTATAATGAAAGAAAAAAAAAGTCCCACATTTGTCTCTCTCTAAGCCCAACTCTACAAGGAAAACATTCCCCTTCCCACCCACACCCAATGTAAGACATGATATCCAGGGGTGAAAGGCTCCCTGGCGACGTGGGACATGACTCCCAGGGATGAACCTGGCCCTGGTACCGTGGGATTGACAATGCCTTCCTGACCAAAACGGGGAACAGAAATGCGTCAAAATAAAGTATTAGTGGCTAAGAGAGTTCAAAGAGAGTTGAGAGGCTATTCTGGAGCTTACTTTCATCAAAGCTTCCGCTAGATATTGCTAATTGCCATGGTATCAAGCTCTAATCAACAGTATTCCTGAAAACTCTAAAGAACACCCAGGGCTCTATCCGAGGCTCTATAAAAGTTTCACTCACTAAGTTTATTCTTCAGAAAGTTAAAACTTCCGGATTGTTCTTATGCCATATAAGCCCTGAAACCCAAAAGCACCATGCTCTCTCCAAGAACATCAGCTAGTTGCATCCCCCTAGCCAGTAATATCGAGAACCCTTTTCAATATGAAGAGGTTAGAGTGGTCATTACCCAAATAACCCTGAAGATTGGGAGAGGGATCAAATGAGAGTGGGGACTTGTAACAGAGAAGATGGATTTAACAAATAATTGTGACTACTGAATCACTATTTTGATATTTCTTGTTAATCGCTAGTATATTAGAACAGTTAGAAGGAAGTATCTGAAATTGTGGAACTGTAACAGATATCATACTTTGAAATTTCCTCTGTATCTACTTGTTAAACTGTACTTTGAAATTTATCCCTTTTTGGCATATACGTTATATTTCACAATAAAAAATGTTTTTAAAAAGTCCTGCAGTGGAGACCAAGCTTCTGCTGCTAAAAAGATGGGGGACAAGGTAACCTCGAACAAGCTCATTTCTGCATCTCAGTTTCCTATCTGGAAACAGGAGTGATACAACTGGCTCATGGTAGCACTGTGAGCGGTAAATATGTACATGGCACAACATTTAATGAACGATGAATTACTATTTCCTGTCAATTGTCGATTCTTCCTCTTTTCCACCTCTCGACTCCACAACAGGGGCCTCACCTTCCATTGAATATTTGAAGAAAAGGTTATTGACGTTAGTCACAGTTTCTCCATCTTCTGCCTGGCTCTTGAGGACGTAGATCCTTTTAATTAAATCAGCAATCACCTGGTTGACTTCTCCAGAAAAAATGGCCACATCTTTTGGGTTCATAATTTTTTGTTTCAATACATTTCTCATCTTGAGCCACTGTTCACCTTCCCTAGAAGAAGAAAATACGTTTCAAAGAATCCTAAGATGATACTTTCTGGGGGTGCGAGGGTAGTTCAGTGGTAGAATTCTCACCTGTCATGCATGGAGGAGGTCGGGGTTCGATTCCCAGCCCATGTACTTCCCAAACAAACAAATAGACAAACAGAAGAAACCATCAAAAACAAACAAAAAAATTCAACAAATGGTGCTGCAATAATGGGATATTCACATGGATAAGGAATGAAATGTGACCCTGCCATACAGCATACCAAAAAAGAAAGATGATACTGACTTTCTGGGAAAGACTTTTTTTTTTAATGACTGAAAAAATTCCCAGCAATAAAGAAGCAACAGAAGTCTGCCAATTTGAAATGGAATTAAAACAGGAAGGTTGCTTTGCTGAGGAGAAAGGACTAACTTCACTTCAGGAGCCTTTTCTAGTTTCAGGTGTTGCCCTAGAAGCAGATTTTAAGAGGAAAAAAAATGACCACTGGAAATCATCTTTATTAAAAGTTATAGTTTTCTTTGAAAAACTTTGAATTATATTATAGCGAAGAGATACAAGACCATGCTGCTAAGCAAAAGAAAAAAAAGTTCTATATATAAATGAATTAAGTATTGATGTTAAAGAAAAAACAGAGCCACTACATCTCGCTACAAGAACCTTGGTGAATTGTGGCTCCTGGATGCTCGTTGAGGGTGCCCCCCCCCCACTGCCCCAGGCAGGATAGAGAAGCTGTCGCTAACTCCCTAAGCCTACCTGCAGAGAGGGCCCTGTGAACTAACAGCCTCGAAGCCAGGAAAGGCAGGAACTGGTGAGAGAACACTCTGGAAAAGCCCAAGGGCTTATCCAGGCTTCTCACAGCGTTCCGCAGGGGCTGAGCCTCTGTAAGTCCACCAACCACATTCCCTTTATTGATTTACCTGACATTCCTTCCTCACTCCCAAATAAACCACTTGTACTCAATTCCAGCCTGACAGCCTGCTTTTGGGGCAGCCAGTCTCCTCGCCTGTGCACCCCTGAACCCTTCTTTCTTTCCCTGTGCTCCATCCACCAGCACCACCCACATGGGCTCCTGACCCCACCCCTGAAGCAGACAAGTTCACCTGGCATAGAGTAAGAAGCAGAGAGCTTTGGCCTGAGCCTTCACTCACTGCTCTCTAGGGCCTGACAGGCAGGGAAGAACTGTTTTCACACCTTTAATTATCTCCCACAGGGTGGAAAGTGAGGGACCCAGGGACATCCAACCACATTTTTATTTACCTTGTTTGAGAAACTCATAGTTGTATTTCCACCCTAGATAGTGATCAAAATAGAGATGATAGATAGATAGGTAGGTAGGTAGGTAGGTAGGTAGATGGATGGATGGATGGATGGATGGATGGATGGATGGATGGATGGATGGATCGATGGATGGATGGATGGATGGATAGATGGATGAAAGAGAAAGAGAGATGGGTATATCAAAGGAACGAAAGTAGAATTTCCAAAGTGAAGAGCCTGCGCAGACATCCTGTGCTCTCCTCCCAGCCCAGAGAACGTGGGGCTCACTCTGGGAAGGTTTGTCCCTGGGGAACTTCGCCTGGGAACAACCATCCCAGTCTATCAGGACAAGGGGATGCCATCAGATGGCGATGGGTGCCAGAGGCTCTCAGCCCCTGTGTAGGGGATTATTCCCCAGGATCTCCTAAAACAGTGGACCACCCTCATGCCCGTCCAGGGATGGGGGCTCCTGATCTTCTGGTCCCTCGATCGTCAGAACGGACACCTAAAGCCACACCGTCCTGCTTGAGCAACAGCTCCTACCCATGACTCAGTCATCAAACCTCTCTGCAGAGGACCTGGGACCGGTCCCCTTCACACGATCCCATGGGTTCCCCGCGGTTTGGGGGAAGGTTGGTGCCCCGACCTCGGCGGCCACACTTACGCGGAGATGAGCCCAGCGGCTCTGCCTCGCAGGTCGCGGTACTCGCGCCAGGATCCCATGTTGGCTCTCTGGGGCGCGACCCCCTCTGCCCGCAGCACTTGAGCCACCAGATCACGGTCTGCAATAGATACTACAAACTGAGGACCAAAGTGAGACTTGAAGACTCTTCCAAATTCCCGCGTGTGCTTCTGCTGCAACACCGTGGAGAAATCAGAAAGGAAAAAATACAGACATGACACACGTTAAGCATCAACATTTCTGAGTGTTACAAAAGCAGAAAATTGGGGTGGAGGGAAGTTCTATGTTAGCCGGAGCTGAGTCAGGGGACAATCTTAAATTTTCCTACAATAAGCATGTTTGCACGCAGTTCATCACATTTCATGCAAGTTTTCTTCGTCTTTGGAACTATGGGTCTGAGGTAGCTGTATGAAGCCAGAAGGGAGAAATGCTGTTTTGGAGGCAGATGCACTGACTTAAACTTCCTGGGAGAGGCCTTTATGGCCTGTCCCTCTCCTACAGGCTCTCCATGGCTTTATGTGGGCAGAGCCCCAGCCTGCTCTGTGAAGCCAGCCCTCCGTGTCCAGCTGTATAATGAGCCTGTAAAAATGCCCCCCCCACAAGAAAATGAAATAAAAGCATTCAGATTATAAGAAGTAAAGTGATCTCTATTCACAGGGAGCATGATCTTGTCTATAGAAAACCCTAAGGAATCCACTAAACTTTTGTAATTAATAAATGAGCTCAGCAAGCTTGCAGGATACAAGAGCAAAGTACAAAAATCAATTTTATTTTCATATACAAGTGATGTGCAATCTGATAATGAAATCAAAGTAACAATTCCATTTCCAACAGCATAAAAAGAATAAAATACTTAGGAATAAATTTAGCAAAATAAGTGCAAAGCTTATACTCTGAAAACCATAAAACATTGTTGAAAGAAATAAAGATCTGAATAAACAGAAAGGCATCCCATGTTCATGGAGTGGAGGATTTAATATTAAAATGGCAATACTCCCCAAATTGATCTACAGAGTCAATGCACTGTCTATCAGAATCCCAGCTGCCTTTTTTGCGAAAATTGAAAAGTCATCCTAAAATTCATACAGAAATGTAAGGGACCCAGAATAGCTAAAACAAACTTGCATAGGAGTTTTATAAGATTTCAAAACTTGCTACAGTAATCCAAGAGTGTGATTCTGAGATATGGATAGACATACATATCAGTGGAATTGAATGGTGAATTAAGAAATTAAACCATAAAAATATGGTCAATTGGCTTTCAGCAAGGGTGCCAGTTGATGGGGAATGGTGTCAACACAACTGGAAAGCCACATGCAAAGGAATGGAATTGGATACTTATCTCACATCATATACAAAAGCGAAGTCAAAATGAAGCAAGACCTAAGCATAAGGCCAAAACCATAAAACTCATAGAAGAAAATATGGAAGTAAATCTTCATGACCTCAGATTTGGCAATGGTTTCTTAAGATAGACACCAAAAGCACAAACAGCAAAAATACATATATATAAACTGACCTTGATCAAAATTAAAAACTTCTGCACTTCAAAACACACTATCAAGAAAGTGAGGGCAGGCCACAGTGGCTCAGCAGGCAAGAATGCTTGCCTGCCATGCCAGAGGACCTGGGTTCGATTCCCAGTGCCTGCCCATATAAAAAATAAAAAATTTAAAAAAATAAAAAAAAGAAAGTGAAATGAAAACGCCCAGAATAGAAAATATTTGCAAATCATGCGTCTGATAAGGAACTTGTATCTAAAATATATAAAGAACTCTTACAATTCAATAATATTACTACTAATAATAATAACTCAATTTTAAGTGGGCAAAGGATCTGAATAGGCGTATCCCCAAAGGAGATATACAAATGACTAATACGCACATGGAAAGAGCTCAGCATCACTAGTCATCAGGAAAATGCAAATCAAAACCACAATAAGAAACCACTTTACGTCACTAGGAAGGCTGGATTCAAAAGCACAGATAAGAAGTTGGCAGGAGAGTAGAGAAATCAGGGCCTTCATACATTGCTGGTGGAAATGTAAAATGGCACAGCCACTTAGGGAAACAGTCTGGCAGTTCCTCAGAACTCTGTGACAGAGTTACCACATGACCCAGTAATTCCACTCCTAGGTATATATCCAAGAGAAATGAAAACATATGTCCACAGAGAAACTTGTAAATTAATATTCATAGCAATATTATTTATAATGACTCAAAGTGGAAAAAACCCAAATGTCCCTCAATTGATGAATGGATAAACAACACATGGTACACCCATGCAAAAGAATATTATTCCACCATCAAAAGAAATGAAGTACAGGCACATGCCACAATATGGAAATATTGTGTTAGATGAAAGGAGACAGTAACAAAAGATTACATATTACATAATTCTATTTATATGAAATGTCCAGAATGGGCAAATCTATTGATATAGAAAGTACATTAATGATTGCTGAAGGTTGGTGGAGATGGGGGCCTTAGGGGAACAATAACTAAAGGTTATGGACTTACTTTATTTTGAAGTGATGGAAATGTTCTAAAATGTGTTGATGGTTGTGCAATTCTAGGAATATACTGAAAACCACTGAATTGTAGACATTAAATGGTGGATTGTATGGGATGTGGATTATATCTCAGAAAAGCTGTTAAAAACGCACACAACAGAAATCAGAATAAATAAATCAGGGTGCTGAAAATAGATGGCAATTAATATTTTAAAATTTCAACCTATGTGTGAGACTAAAGCAAAAAATGTTTATTCGGTACAAAAATTTATATTTTGACTAGTGCATTTCCTAATATAAACTTATGTAGACAGCTTAATTGAACACCATAAGTACATGGAACCTTGAGTAGGAAATGAGATTTTGTTGGTTTGTCCAGAGTGATGCCCTGATAAACCCCAGAGTGAGCTGAACAGTGAATAAAAAAGTATTTGCAAAGTCCCCTTTGGGGAATGGTGAAAATAGGGCATCAAGAAGTTGAATTCTTGATATTCTCACAAGCAGTGTGGACAACCAAAGCTATAGGCTGGGCCCCCAATCTTGGGGGTTGTTCATATGAAGCTTAACCCCAAAAAGGATAGGTCAAGGCTACTTAAAATTAGGCCTAAGAGTCACCCCCAAGAGAACCTCTTTTGTTGCTCAGATGTGGCCTCTGTCTCCAGCCAACACAACAAGCAAACTCACCACCCTCCCCCCATCTACGTGGGACATGGCTCCTAGGGGTTTGGACCTTCCTGGCAACGTGGGACAGAAATCCTAGAATGAGCTGAGACTCAGCATCAAGGGATTGAGAAAAACCCTAGAATGACCTGAGACTCAGCATCAAGGGATTGAGAAAACCTTCTCAACCAAAAGGGGGAAGAGTGAAATGAGACAAAGTATCAATGGCTGAGAGATTCCAAACAGAGTGGAGAGGTTATCCTGGAGGTTATTCTTACACATTAAATAGATATCACCTTGTTATTCAAGATGTAATGGAAAGGCTGGAGGGAACTGCCTGAAAATGTAGAGCTGTGTTCCAGTAGCCATGTTTCTTGAAGATGATTGTATAATGATACAGCTTTCACAATGTGACCATGTGATTGTGAAAACCTTGTGTCTGATGCTCCTTTTATCTACCTTGTCAACAGAAGAGTAGAACATGCGGAATAAAAATAAATATTAGGGGGAACAAATGTTAAAATAAATTTAGTTTGAAATGCTAGCAATCAATGAAAGGGAGGGGGTAAGGGATATGGTATGCATAACTTTTTTTCTGTTGTCTTTTTATTTCTTTTTTCTGAATAGATGCAAATGTTCCAAGAAATGATCATGATGATGAATATGCAACCATGTGATGATATCATGAATTACTGATACATATGTAGAACAGAATGATCAAAATAGGAATGTTTGCGTTTGTTTGGTGTTTTTTGGTATTTAAAAAAATAAAATAAAAAAATTATTTAAAAAAAAAGAAATAAAGCCCTCCTGTAAAAGCAGCAACAACAACAACAACAAAAAAAAAAAACCCTGAGGACATCTAGACCCCAAAAACAAGCTACAAGATCAAGAACTCAATAAAGTATCCAATGTGAAGGACACTTGGAGTGCCTTGAATATCCACCAATCATAAACAACTTATGTAATCTTCTTTAAAAAAAAAACTTTCCTGGAAGATTCAAGATGGGGCACAGTTTGGATTGCTACCTGAATCTGTGCTCCATGAATTGCAATTCTAGGACCACAAATAAACACTTTTTTTGCCCTGCAGCTCAGTTTGTAATTTCTCGGTAGACAGAAAGAGAGATGATGTAAAGCAGTGGAGTGCAGGAGGGATGCTATGCCCTGTCATCCTTGACCACTAATCATGCAGTGGTACCGATAATGGCTGGACATCACCACAGAGGCTCTGGGGGTGCTCCTTGAGCTCTGCGGATTGCCTCATCGTGAACTTTGGTGTGGGTATATGATTGAAAGTCTCCAGAGACAGCACGTACTATTACAAACAAGACACTGAGAGGTGAGAGAGAATGGCTTTGTGACTGAAGGTGTCTAATCTAGCTGAGTCCACTCAGCACCTGAACACCCATCCTGGGCAAGTCCCAAACCTGAGACCTGAATAAGTTCGTGGATGGGAGAAGAGGGAGGACACAGAAGAGTTCTTTATGGAAAATCCTCCTACATTTCTTGACAAATCCATAGGCCAAAACATAACCTTCAAACACTTTCTTAGATGCTCCTACCTTATGATATCTAAACATTCTCCCATTTCTCCCATTTTTAAAAACACACAAAAAAATTCCTTCCTTGGATCCCACAGTGCTCTCTACTTTGCCTTATCTTCCTCCTTCCTGTTAGAGCCAAACCTCTTAGAAAAATGTTCTAGATTTTCCCTCCTTGATTCTCCATTCAGTTTCCTCCTACCCACTGCAAACCATTGACTATTTCCTCCACCTTAAAATGATTTTTCCTTGGCTTCCTTAACTCCAAGGTTTTCCTGTCCCTCTCCCACCCCTCCATGTCACCCTCCCTGTAGGCTGCTCACCCTGTGCTTGCCCCTTGGTTATTGACACTCCCTAGGATTTTTGGTCATCTTCCCATCCCACCTACTTTTCCCAGGTACTCTTGCATCCTCTCCTGAGGCCACAGTGAACATCTGTAACTGAGGACTCCCAAGTTTCCACATATAGCCAAGTTCTCACGCTTGCACTCCAGACTCAGGTGGTCCCAACTACATACCAGATGGCTTTATCATCCTCCCCTTCCACCAAACCTGCCCACCCTTCCTGGTCCACACCTCAGTCAAATATAACATTATCTATTTAGTGGCCTAACCCAAAAATCTTGGTATGTACCTGTGCTGGTGTGAAAGGATTTAAGTACCCTAGAAGAGTCATGTTTAAATCCTAATCCGTCTTGTGGAGGCAGCTGTTTCTTTTAAACCCTATTCAGCACTGTATACTGGAAACTTGATTAGATTATCTCCATGGAAATGTGCCTCCACCCACTCCGAATGGGTCTTGATTAGTTTACTGGGATCTTTTAAAATAGGAAGCATTTTGGAGAAAGCTTCAAAGAATAGGAGAACAACAGAGCAGAGTCACGAGAATGATGAAAGCCAGAGCCCAAGCAACTAGAGACCTTTGGTGATAAAGAAGGAATATGCCCCTGGGAGAGCTTCATGAAACAAGAAGCCTGGAGACAAAGATAGCAGACTTCGCCATGTTTGCCACGTGCCTTTCCAGTTGCTAGAGAAACCCTGAACTCCATCGGCCTTTCTTGAGTGAAGGTAATCCCTTGTTGGTGCCTTAATTTGGACATTTTTATAGACTTGCTTTAATTGGGACATTTTCCCACCCCTAAAATTGTAAACTAGCAATTTATTAAATCCCACTTTTTAAAAAGCCAAAACACACACACAGCAAAAATCAGAATAAATGTAAATGGATTTTCAGTAGTTGAATTATGTACTCTAATTTAGAGATGTTCTTAATCTTAATTCCCATCTCCCTGGGTGTGAACCCATTGTAAACAGGGCCTTTTGAAGATGTTATTTCTGGCTAAGGTGTGACCAACTGAATGAGGTTGAGTCTTAATATGAATAACTGGAAGCCTTTATACAGAAGAGATTCTGACAGAAAGAGAGAGAGAAAGTCACATGGAGGAGCCAGAAGCCCGAAGTGTCAATAGGAAGGTGGAAGGGGAAGGAGAGGACACTGCCCCTGTGATGGGAAAGCCAAGGAACCCAAAGACAGCTGGCCAGCCAGAATGCCTCCAAAACCATGAGACAGTAAATTCCTGTTGTTTAAGCCAAAACCAGTTTGTGGACACTGTGATTGAAGCTTAGCTAAACTAAGACAAGGTTCAACTATTCAGCTAAAAGGGATAAAAAAAAAAAAAAAAAAAGCCATCTGGCATGATTCAGCATGGCATAGTCAGGGCTGGTCCCAGGACAAATGACTAAGTCTGTCTTCAACATGTGCTGACATTTCTCATCACCCCGAACTCTCAATATTTGGAAGTGGCAGGTCATATGGACTGTTGGCTCTTCACACTTCTAACTTCAAGTGGCAGCCACGCACTCTCTCTGGAGGCCTGGGTCAGGTCCACTTGCCAATAGCTGGAACACTCTGAATCAAGTGGAATGCATCCATCTAACAAGCAAGTGACTCCAAAGAATGTTTCTCAAGTCTTCTGTGCCTGGACCTGCTGATGAAGGGGAGCCCTGATGAGAGGATTAGTACCCAGCACTCCTCAGGCAAATCCAGCTACCAAATAGGCACAATTAGCACATGGAAGCAACTGACCAGGCAGTAGAAAGAATATGACAAGTGATCCAGGGCATTTGCAGTACTTTTCGGTACAGGACCATGGAGCAAAATAGTCCATTCATAGTACTTAGAGTTTGCTTAGACATTAAGAGCACAGACTCTGGAATTTGAATCTTGGCTCACAGTGCACAAGCTGGGTGACCTCGGGAAGTTAAGTCTCTATGTGACTCAGTTTCCTCACTTGAAAAATGGAGATAATAATAGAACATATTTCACGGGTAGAACTTAGAACTGTGCTGGCACATGGAAAAAGCTCTAGGTATGTTTGTTATCATTATCTGTTGGTTATTACTACCGTTCAAAAAGCCTTTTCACAACACTCATCTCATGTGATCTTATAATAACCTGTGAGATGGATGGAGATATTGCTTTCCTTTTACAGAGAAGGAAAATCAGGTCCCAAGAGGATAAATGATTAACCCAAGACTCTACAGGTGATCAGGTGAGGACCAGCATTTGAACCCAGATCTCCTGAGCCAGAGACCCTGAAGCTCCATCATACCTGAGAGAACATCTGGTGACCCAGATTATGATGTTCACCTTGCCACTAACCAGCTGTGTGATCTTGGGCAAGTCACTTGGTTTCTAACACTTTTAGCTTTTTCCATTTGTGAAATGAAAGAACTGAAGCACAGAGGTGAAGGCTAAGATCCCTTGTTGAGCTAACACTCAGTGACTCCAAGACGAGCAAGAGTAAGCCGGCCAGTTCGGGTAGGAGAATACCTCCAAGTGCCTTATGAGCAACCTGGAAACCAGGGCAAGAAGGTTCTCCTAGAAACTTATTCAGTCTATAGCAACCTGAGCATGCCTGCAGTCTGGGCAGAAGTGAGTGACCATAAAAGTGCCCCTTGGGATCCTCAGAATGGCTGCAGGAAGACAAGAGTCCTGCAGTGCCACAGTATGAGGGTTCTAGTGATTTTACCCTGAGAGTAAAGGAACAGGTGACCCTGGGATGGTGCTAAAGGTGGGGACACGTGGGTCCTTTGTGCTGTGTTCTGAGAAAGTGCCAAGTGAATCAGTTGTCAACATCTGCACCACTAGTCAGGGCAAAAGCAGTTGTCTTAGCCATGCAGCAAAAACAGCTTTGGCTTTGGGTGATGGCTGGAGGCTGGCAGATGAGTTATTTGAATGGAAAAATGCCTCATCTGAAATGGAGACCATTCCTGATTTTAGTCCTGCTAAAGGTACAGGTTTTAATAGTGGACAGTTTCTCAAAGAAACTGGTGCACCTGGAACAATTTCTGCTTGAAGTGTTAAGATAAATGTGGGTGGAGGTAGAAGGGAAAAATATTTAGAACAAAAGCAAGCTGTACTGAAATGGTCAACAAGCAAACAGCAAAACATTTTTTTACTATATTTGAAATGTATATTCCTGATATGTTTCGATTCCACAAGCAAAAGAGTTAAAAATAATTTTTGACTGGGGTAAGCAGATCTGTGAAAAACATTATGTAGGGTTGATGTGGGGTATGGAGAGGAGGGGGCCAGTTGAACTTTTGGTGGCAATAAAATTGCATGTCAGACTCCATTGCTTTTGCTACTAACAAAGTTTCTGCTTATCAAGCTTTAGATCCTCTACCATCATGTATGCTGAATGTTTCAGGGAATGCACCTGAAACCAGATGGGTGGTTAGAAGTGCTTTAAAGGACAGAGAAGTTTTGGACAAAAGGAAGTGAGTGTAACTATGTGATGATACTGTGAGCCATTGATTGTACACCATGTATAGAATGTTTGTATGTCAAGAATGTTGATATGTTTTTGTTAAGGTTTACAATGAAAATATTTTAGAAGAAGTGGGTGGGTGTGGGAAGAGAACTGTCTCAGAAGAGGCAAAAAGGCTGATCCAAGAAATAACTGTCTGTGCCGGGTGGGAGTTGCAAGACGGTGAGAGAAAGCCGAAAGGCCCTTGCGGAGGTCACAGCTAAGCCCTGCCCATTTTTTGGAGTCGGAAGGGATCTGATGAAGGCTAAAGGTGGAGGCCACCCTCCCATGAAAGATTCATTTTGAGGGGGTGGGGGCGAAGCTCAGGTTCAAAATGAGAAACTGGGGGACCGTGCCCGCCCCCAGCACTCCCAGCCTGGCTGGTTCTTCCTAAATCCCTGTTTCCGACCTTGGCCAGGGATGCTGAGCTTCACTTGTCGATCCCATCATGGAAAAGTTACAGGCCGGAGCCTCGGAGCCGCGATGATCAGAAATGTGATCGCAACCACGTGCGACCCACATCGGACAGGGATCCGCGCTCCCCCAGTTCTCAGGGCGTAAAAAGCTCAGCGCCCCAGGCGGGCTTCCCTCCCGAACCGCGGGGACTCAGCCCGGGTGCCCAAGAGGCACCCAGCCCGCGGGGTCCTGCCCGCCGGAGGACCCCCAAGGCAGGGTTCACACCATGAGGGTCCTAGGGACCCTGGGACGCCTGTCGCCGCGTGACTCTGGACTTCTCCGCTTCCAGTCTCCACACCCCCCCCCCCCAACTCCGCCGTCCCGGTTCCCCACACGCCCAGCGTCCGCTCTGCTGCTTCTGTGTCGTCCGCGGTGCCCGCGCACCGGTCCCCTGTGGGCCCCGGCGGAGACCCCCGGGCGGCCACCCTCCGGGGCGCGCGGCACGGCTACCTGGATCTCGTGGATGCGGCTGAAGCCGTCCTTCCAGAAGAGCTCGCGCAGGTTGGCGAGCGTGCGGGGCCCGGGCATGGCGGCCAGGCTTTTGGGTCCCCCGCCCGGGCGCCCGGCTCCTTTGTCCTCGGACCGGGCCCGCGCCCCCGCCGGCAGCCCGGCGCCGGAGATCTGGGAGCCGCAGACCACCGCTGCCGGTGGAACCCTGGCCAGGAGGGCCATCTCGGGGGTGCTGCCTGGGGCTGCTCTTGGCAGGAGATTTTTTTTTTGTCCCTGGGGCTGCCCCTTTGGGGCTGGGCTTTCCTCGGTTTTGACTGGTACGTGCCGCCCTTCTTCAAACTCATACTGCTTGGGCATCGGTTTACACAGAACATTAAAAGCTCCCTCCTCTAGGGCTGGTTCTGAGATTACACTGGAAGAGAATGAGGCTACTATTATTTTTCCTTCATGTCACATTAATTCACCAATTTGAACGTTCTCTGAAACCGCAGAGTTTTAAGATCACCCTCAGTACTAGCCTTGGCCAATAAAAAGAAAGATCTGCTGGGTTTTTCAGTGATTTCCTGCCTTAAAATTACCATGGACTGTTTCTTGAAGATGACTGTAAAATGATATAGCTTTCGTAATATTACTGTATGATTGTGAAAATCTTGTGTCTGATGCTTCTTTTATCTACCTTTTGGACAGATGAGTAAAACATAAGGATTAAAAATAAATAAAAGGGGGAATAAATGTCAAAAAAAATTACCATGGAGGGTATGCTAAAGAGATCTAATTCATCGATTCTGCATTTTAGAGAAAGCTCTTCATTAATTCAAGCTATGCAATTTCAGGCAGGCATTCCAAAAGCAACAAAAATGTTAGACAACTTTGCCTGCATTTCGCCATATTGTAAAATGACTGTTAAATTCTACGATGATTCTAAGGGTCATTATGATGTGTCTATCTGTGTCTTTTATGAGGCACGTTAATTTTTAAAAATTTTGTCCCCTTCAGGATCACTCAGTCTACTCCAACACATGGTTTGAATTGTGAGTATGATGAGGGTTTTGCAGCTTTACTTTGAATATCTGGCATGTCCCTTGTCTCCTGGGTGTCTGGTCCGATTGCAGAATGCTGTTTAAACATACCTCCATCCCCAGGGGAGGAAATGAATGCAGTTTGCCAACCTCAGTTCAGATCTCAGGACCTGGCAGCAGAAAGAAAGTGGACAAAGGGAGAGACTTGGCATCGGAAAAAGGAGAAAGTGAGTCATATGGTTTCCAAGGAAGGGAGCCTAGATTCCAAGTGTGCCAGTTTGAAGTTATTATCTATCCCAGAAAAGCAATGTCCTTTAATCTCCATTCTGTATTTCTAGGTGGGAGCTTTTTTATTGTTTTCATAGAGATCTGACCCACCGAATTTTGAGTGGTAGCTTTTGATTAGATGGTTTCCATGGAGACATGTCTCCACCCATTCAAGGTGGGGTTGCTTACTGGAGCCCTTTAAGAGGGAAAAAGCTTTAGAGCCACAAGAACCAACAAAGCCCACGCAGCCAGAGACCTTTGGAGATGAATAAGGAAAACACCCCTGGGGAGCTTCATGAAACAAGAAGCCAGAAGAGAAAGCTAACAGATGTGGCTAGCTCTTCCAGCTAAGAGAGAAAACCTGAATTGCATCCGCCTTTCTTGAGTGAAGGTAACCTCTTGCTGGTTCCTTAAGTTGGACATTTTCATGGCCTTAGAACTGTAAACTTGCAACTTAATAAGTTCCACTTTTTAAAAGCCATCCTGTTTCTGGTATATCACATTCTAGCAACTTACTAACTACAACAGATTGTTTTCTCTCAAGCATCCCAAAAGGGAAACAAAAATATTGGACAACTTTGCCTGCATTTCATCATATTGTACAATGACTGTTAAGTTCTACAATGATTCTAAGGGCCATTTTGATGTTTTTATTTGTCTTTTATGAGGCACATTCATTTTTAAAAATTTTGTCCCCTTCAGGAACACTCAGTCTATTCCAAGACATGCTTTGAATTGTGAGTCTGGTGAGGGATTCTTGGCTTTTTTTTTTTTTTTTAATTAATTAACAGAAAAAAAGAAATTAACCCAACATTTAGAAATCATACCATTTTACATATGCAATCAATAATTCTTAACATCATCACATAGATGCATGATCATCATTTCTTAGTACATTTGCATCGGTTTAGAAGAACTAGCAATACAACAGAAAAAGATATAGAATGTTAATATAGAGAAAAGAAATAAAAGTAATAATAATAGTAAAAAAAAAAAAACCTGTAGCTCAGATGCAGCTTCATTCAGTGTTTCAACATGATTACTTTACAATTAGGTATTATTGTACTGTCCATTTTTGCATTTTTGTATCTAGTCCTGTTGCACAGTCTGTATCCCTTCAGCTCCAATTACCCATTATCTTACCCTGTTTCTTACTCCTGCTGGACTCTGTTACAAATGACATATTCCAAGTTTATTCTCGAATGTCTGTTCACATCAGTGGGACCATACAGTATTTGTCCTTTAGTTTTTGGCTAGATTCACTCAGCATAATGTTCTCTAGGTCCATCCACGTTATTACATGCTTCATAAGTTTATTCTGTCTTAAAGCTGCATAATATTCCATCGTATGTATATACCACAGTTTGTTTAGCCACTCGTCTGTTGATGGACATTTTGGCTGTTTCCATCTCTTTGCAATTGTAAATAACGCTACTATAAACATTGGTGTGCAAATGTCTATTTGTGTCTTTGCCCTTAAGTCCTTTGAGTAGATACCCAGCAGTGGTATTGCTGGGACGTATGGCAATTCTATATTCAGCTTTTTGAGGAACTGCCAAACTGCCTTCCACAGTGGTTGCACTATTTGACATTCCCACCAACAGTGGATAAGTGTGCCTCTTTCTCCGCATCCTCTCCAGCACTTGTGATTTTCTGCTTTGTTGATAATGGCCATTCTGGTGGGTGTGAGATGATATCTCATTGTGGTTTTGATTTGCATTTCTCTAATGGCCAGGGACATTGAGCATCTCTTCATGTGCCTTTTGGCCATTTGTATTTCCTCTTCTGGTAGGTGTCTGTTTAAGTCTTTTTCCCATTTTGTAATTGGGTTGGCTGTCTTTTGCTGTTGAGTTGGACAATCTCTTTATAAATTCTGGATACTAGAACTTTATCTGATATGTCGTTTCCAAATATTGTCTCCCATTGTGTAAGCTGTCTTTCTACTTTCTTGATGAAGTTCTTTGATGCACAAAAGTGTTTAATTTTGAGGAGCTCCCATTTATTTATTTCCTTCTTCAGTGCTCTTGCTTTAGGTTTAAGGTCCATAAAACTGCCTCCAATTGTAAGTTTCATAAGATATCTCCCTACATTTTCCTCTAACTGTTTTATGGTCTTAGACCTAATGTTTAGATCTTTGATCCATTTTGAGTTAACTTTTGTGTAGGGTGTGAGATATGGGTCTTCTTTCATTCTTTTGCATATGGATATCCAGTTCTCTAGGCACCATTTATTGAAGAGACTGTTCTGTCCCAGGTGAGTTGGCTTGACTGCCTTATCAAAGATCAAATGTCCATAGATGAGAGGGTCTATATCTGAGCACTCTATTCGATTCCATTGGTCGATATAGCTATCTTTATGCCAATACCATGCTGTTTTGACCATGTGGCTTCATAATATGCCTTAAAGTCAGGCAGCGCGAGATCTCCAGCTTCGTTTTTTTTCCTCAAGATGTTTTTAGCAATTTGGGGCACCCTGCCCTTCCAGATAAATTTGCTTATTGGTTTTTCTATTTCTGAAAAATAAGTTGTTGGGATTTTGATTGGTATTGCATTGAATCTGTAAATCAATTTAGGTAGGATTGACATCTTAACTATATTTAGTCTTCCAATCCATGAACACGGTATGCCCTTCCATCTATTTAGGTCTTCTGTGATTTCTTTTAACAGTTTTTTGTAGTTTTCTTTATATAGGTTTTTTTGTCTCTTTAGTTAAATTTATTCCTAGGTATTTTATTCTTTTACTTGCAATTGTAAATGGGATTCGTTTCTTGATTTCCCCCTCAGCTTGTTCATTACTAGTGTATAGAAATGCTACAGATTTTTGAATGTTGATCTTGTAACCTGCTACTTTGCTGTACTCATTTATTAGCTCTAGTAGTTTTGTTGTGGATTTTTTCGGGTTTTCGACGTATAGTATCATATCATCTGCAAACAGTGATAGTTTTACTTCTTGCTTTCCAATTTTGATGCCTTGTATTTCTTTTTCTTGTCTAATTGCTCTGGCTAGAACCTCCAACACAATGTTGAATAATAGTGGTGATAGTGGACATCCTTGTCTTGTTCCTGATCTTAGGGGGAAAGTTTTCAATTTTTCCCCATTGAGGATGATATTAGCTGTGGGTTTTTCATATATTCCCTCTATCATTTTAAGGAATTTCCCTTGTATTCCTATCTTTTGAAGTGTTTTCAACAGGAAAGGATGTTGAATCTTGTCCTATGCTTTCTCTGCATCAATTGAGATGATCGTGTGATTTTTGTGCTTTGATTTGTTGATGTGGTGTATTACATTAATTGATTTTCTTATGTTGAACCATCCTTGCATACCTGGGATGAATCCTACTTGGTCATGATGTATAATTCTTTTAATGTGTTGTTGGATACGATTTGCTAGAATTTTATTGAGGATTTTTGCATCTATATTCATTAGAGAGATTGGTCTGTAGTTTTCTTTTTTTGTAATATCTTTGCCTGGTTTTGGTATGAGGGTGATGTTGGCTTCATAGAATGAATTAGGTAGTTTTCCCTCCACTTCAAATTTTTTGAAGAGTTTAGGAGAGTTGGTACTAATTCTTTCTGGAATGTTTGATAGAATTCACATGTGAAGCCGTCTGGTCCTGGACTTTTCTTTTTAGGAAGCTTTTGAATGACTAATTCAATTTCTTTGCTTGTGATTGGTTTGTTGAGGTCATCTGTTTCTTCTTGAGTCAAAGTTGGTTGTTCATGTCTTTCCAGGAACCCGTCCATTTCATCTAAATTGTTGTATTTATTAGCGTAAAGTTGTTCATAGTATCCTGTTATTACCTCCTTTATTTCTGTGAGGTCAGTAGTTATGTCTCCTCTTCCATTTCTGATCTTATTTATTTGCATCCTCTCTCTTCTTCTTTTTGTCAATCTTGCTAAGGGCCCATCAATCTTATTGATTTTCTCATAGAACCAACTTCTGGTGTTATTGAGTTTCTCTATTGTTTTCATGTTTTCAATTTCATTTATTTCTGCTCTAATCTTTGTTATTTCTTTCCTTTTGCTTGCGTTGGGGTTAGTTTGCTGTTCTTTCTCCAGTTCTTCCAAGTGGACAGTTAATTCCTGCATTTTTGCCTTTTCTTCTTTTCTGATATAGGCATTTAGGGCAATAAATTTCCCTCTTAGCACTGCCTTTGCTGCGTCCCATAAGTTTTGATATGTTGTGTTTTCATTTTCATTCGCCTCGAGGTATTTACTAATTTCTCTTGCAATTTCTTCTTTGACCCACTCGTTGTTTAAGAGTGTGTTGTTGAGCCTCCATGTATTTGTGAATTTTCTGGCACTCCACCTATTATTGATTTCCAACTTCATTCCTTTATGATCCGAGAAAGTGTTGTGTATGATTTCAATCTTTTTAAATTTGTTAAGACTTGCTTTGTGACCCAGCATATGGTCTATCTTTGAGAATGATCCATGAGCACTTGAGAAAAAGGTGTATCCTGCTGTTGTGGGATGTAATGTCCTATAAATGTCTGTTAAGTCTAGCTCATTTATAGTAATATTCAGATTCTCTATTTCTTTATTGAATCTCTGTCTAGATGTTCTGTCCATTGATGAGAGTGGTGACTTGAAGTCTCCAACTATTATGGTATATGAGTCTATTTCCCTTTTCAGTGTTTGCAGTGTATTCCTCACGTATTTTGGGGCATTCTGGTTCGGTGCGTAAATATTTATGATTGTTATGTCTTCTTGTTTAATTGTTCTTTTTATTAGTATATAGTGTCCTTCTTTGTCTCTTTTAACTGTTTTACATTTGAAGTCTAATTTGTTGGATATTAGTATAGCCACTCCTGCTCTTTTCTGGTTGTTATTTGCATGAAATATCTTTTCCCAACCTTTCACTTTCAATCTATGTTTATCTTTGGGTCTAAGATGTGTTTCCTGTAGACAGCATATAGAAGGATCCTGTTTTTTAATCCATTCTGCCAGTCTATGTCTCTTGATTGGGGAATTCAGTCCATTAACATTAAGTGTTATTACTGTTTGGATAATATTTTCCTCTCCCATTTTGCCTTTTGTATTATATATATCATATCTGACTTTCCTTCTTTCTACACTCTTCTCCATACCTCACTCTTCTGTCTTTTCATATCTGACTCTAGTGCTCCCTTTAGTATTTCTTGCAGAGCTGGTCTCTTGGTCACAAATTCTCTCAGTGACTTTTTGTCTGAGAATGTTTTAATTTCTCCCTCATTTTTGAAGGACAATTTTGCTGGATATAGGAGTCTTGGTTGGCAGTTTTTCTCTTTTAGTAATTTAAATATATCATCCCACTGTCTTCTAGCTTCCATGGTTTCTGCTGAGAAATCTACACATAGTCTTATTGGGTTTCCCTTGTATGTGATGGATTGTTTTTCTCTTGCTGCTTTCAAGATCCTCTCTTTCTCTTTGACCTCTGACATTCTAACTAGTAAGTGTCTTGGAGAACGCCTATTTGGGTCTAATCTCTTTGGGGTGCGCTGCACTTCTTGGATCTGTAATTTTAGGTCTTTCATAAGAGTTGGGAAATTTTCAGTGATAGTTTCTTCCATTAGTTTTTTTCCTCCTTTTCCCTTCTTTTCTCCTTCTGGGACACCCACAACACGTATATTTGTGCGGTTCATATTGTACTTGAGTTCCCTGATACCCTGTTCAAATTTTTCTATTTTTTTCCTGATAGTTTCTGTTTCTTTTTGGAATTCAGATGTGCCATCCTCCAAATCACTAATTCTATCTTCTGTCTCTTTAAATCTATCTTTGTAGGTATCCATTGTTTTTTGCATCTTTTCTACTTTATCCTTCACTTCCATAAGTTCTGTGATTTATTTTTTCAGTTTTTCTATTTCTTCTTTTTGTTCAGCCCATGTCTTCTTCATGTCCTCCCTCAATTTATCGATTTAGTTTTTGAAGAGGTTTTCCATTTCTGTTCGTATATTCAGCATTAGTTGTCTCAGCTCCTGTATCTCATTTGAACTATTTGTTTGTTACTTTGACTGGGCCATATTTTCAATTTTCTGAGCGTGATCCATTATCTTCTGCTGGCGTCTGGGCATTTAGTCAGATTTCCCTGGGTGTCGGACCCAACAGGTTGAAAGATTTTTCTGTGAAATCTCTGGGTTCTGTTTTTCTTATCCTGCCCAGTAGGTGGCACTCTTGGCACACATTTGTCTGCGGGTCCCACCAGTAAAAGGTGCTGTGGGTCCTTTAACTTTGGGGAACTCTCGCCGTGGGGGAGGTTCGCCAGCCGAAGCAGCTTGGACGAGTGACAGCCGGCCCGGGGGTCGAACACAGGGAGGGTCGCCGGCCACCACAGCCTGGGAGTGCACCCATCCGAATTTCCTAGTCGGCCCAGGGTGCCAAGCGTGGCGGGAGGGCGCCAGCCGCTGCAGCCCAGGAGAGTGCACCGTTCCCAGCCGTACCGGGGAGTCACGTGTTTGGAAGGACCCCCCCGGTCACCGTTCTTCGCGGCCTGGGGATTTCCGATCCAATTCTCTCAGTTGGTCCGGGGGGCCGCACGCGGTGGGGGCGCCAGGTGCTGCGGCTTGAGGGGACCGCCTGCCCAATTCTGCCAGCCGGCCCGGGAAGGAGGAGGGGAGTGACTCCGATCGCTGCTGCCCCGCCCGGGGAAGCCCGCGCCCCTTGGCGATCTCACCAGAGCAGGTTCTCCCAGCCAGTCAGCCATTCCAGGATGGGGTACGCTGTCTTTTTTATCTCTGTCGTGGCTCCGGGAGCTGTTCTGTATCGTTTCTACTCCCCTAGTAGCTGTTCTGATCCTGATGCTGCTTGCTGCCACAGCAAGAGAGCATGCTGTCCTTCATTCTCTTAATGCTTGAGGGTCAGCTAGGAGATCATGACAAATCCAATCCACAGTGACAGTCAAGGCAGTGGCTGGCACAAAAGCTGAAACGCCGCTTCTCCAGCAGCGCCGGTGAGGATGTGGCAAACCTGCTTTTGACTGCTGGATTCTTGGCTTTACTTTGAACATTTGGCATGTCCGTTGTCTCCTGGGTGTCTGATCCGACTGCAGGATGCTGATTTTTTTTCCTCCCCAGGGGAGGGGAAAAGTACAGAATTTACCACCCTCAGTTCAGATCTTAGGACTTAGCAGCAAAAAGGAAGTGGCCCACAAAGGAAGAGACTTGGCATCGGAAAAGGGGAAAGTGAGTCATGTGGTTTCCAAGGAATGGCACCTAGATTTCAAGTGAGCAATTTAACAACTTTCTCTGAAAACTGAGGACACGATTCAAAGATTTCATGCACTCTGTACTGGTTTATCTGAAGGTGAGAAAATGAGTCTGAAAATACAAAGCACTGTTACTAAGCAAAACTATTTTATCATTTAGTAGTTTATACCTTTCCAAGTCTGTTACCTGACATTGCTTTTGAATAATTTTAAGGATTGTGTAAGTGAAGCAAAGATCATAGTTGTTCAATTTATAGCACTTGATTAGTAAGTATTCAGCAACTCTTATCATAGGGCACTGTAGCAGATGTTTTCCCTCAAGAAAACCAGTTTATCTGTTGGCAGAGAAACGATGAGGTATCCACCTCCCAAGAAAAAAAGGAAAGAAGATCGCCCTCTTTACTTTGAACAAATGAACTCCACACAGGATAATTATCCATCTGTAGAAGCAAAATCAAGAGGCCACCTTTAAAAACTCCCAGAACTCTAATCAATGTGGCAGCAGATAAACCTCTAGGATGCAGGACAGGGAATGTGGGGGGGGGGGGGGAGGGGCATTGGGTAAACAAAGTTTAAGTGTATGTATTTTTCGGATGGAACCAGGATCTTCAAACTGGATCTCCGAAGAGGTCACTGCTGTACGAGACTGTGGTAGTTGGGTGCAGGTGTCAATCTGGCCAGGTGATGGTGCTTCATTCTGTTGCTATGGACTTGAATCATTAGCATGTGAAACTCATCTATGCCTGATTACATCTGCAGTCGGGTAAGGGGAGTGACTTCCACAATGTGTAATGTTTAATTTAATTAGCTGGAGGCTTAAAAGAGACAGGTCAGAAGTGAGCTCAACGCAGCATAGCCCAAGCAGCTAGGCACACCTCATCTCAGCACTCGCAGTTCAACCCAGAGGTTTGGAGATGCAGAAAGGAATCGCCCTGGGGAAAGCTGCTGGAAACCAGAAGCCAGAAGAGAAGGCCAGCAGACATCACCCTGTGCCTTCCTGAGTAAGAGAGAACCTCAGATGAAAGTTAGCTGCCTTTCCTCTGAAGAACTATAAGTTTTTAATGAAATAAATCCCCTGCTATTAAAAGCCAGTCCATCTCTGGTGTGTTGCATTCTGGCAGCTTTGGCAAACTAAAACAGAGACATTCTAGGAAGCAAGACTCTAAGTTCAGAAAACTCAACTTCCTGGTCCTGGTGAGGCAGGAATAACTGACCAAGCATACCTAGGTCTGGGAGAATCTCTCCCAATGCTGCCAGCCTCCTGTGCCCTGATTCCGTGCCACTGGCCAGTTTCACTTCCCACTTTAAGAATGAATGGTGTGACCTTTTTACTTCCCCAGAGCCCTCGAAAACAAAGCAGACAGAAAGAAAACAAAACATGGTTCCACCAAGGTCTCAGTTTTCATTTTAATAAAATTTATTGAGCATCAGGCCCTCTCCTAGGCACTCTTAAACCCTTCACCACATTAATTCACACAGCTCCTCTGTGGCATGTGCACATTATCCTCATTTTATTGACTAGGAAACAAGCTTAAATGACTGGTCTCCAAGAAATGAGGTCATAAGAGGCCAAGTTAAGATTTGAATCTATGTCTTGCATTTCTCAGATTTATGTGCCATTCACTGTAACTGCTTTGCATATTAAGGGGAGAGAACGAGAGTAGACCAGTCAGCACCCATGGCCTCAGAAGGGATGTGCTTCATAGCATTCATCACTTCTTAGATATTAAATGATGTTATTGACAACCAAGAAGCATGCTGTAGTGAATTCTGGAAGAAAGGTGGATGTCTCAGAACATCCTTGGTTGTCTCCATAGGGTCTCAGTGGAAGATGAGTATCATTTACTCACTAGCCCTTTCTTTTCAGAACCACCCATCCCATTTCAGAGGAGCCCTGTGTAGTCCAAGTGGTTTGGGATCATCTGGCTGCCTGTGGCTCCCCTCTCCCCACCTCTCCCCTCGTGTGGTCTGAGTCCTCCAGCAGCCTTTTCTGGAACAATCAGTACAGTTGCACCCTTGTTCTAGGTCTGCAATCTGTAAGGCCCCTGTGCTCCCAGGACATGGGCAGCCACGTGCCCTGCCCACACAGGGAGAGGGCCTTATAGGGGCTTCACAAACACAGAGGAGAGAGAGCCCCCCACTTCATTTGCAACTTAGGTGCACCCATGCTGAGATGGCACTTCTGCCTGCTCTGTGATGCCTCAGCGTGAGTCAGATGGTCTTTCTTTCTCTCTCTACCTTGTTGAGTTAACCCTGGTTCAATGTGGTCCCAAATCTGGCAGATTCAGGGATTCCATCCCTTCAGCACCTCCTTAAGTGAATGCCAGATGAACAGGGTTGGGAGCTCTCAGCATGATTAAACCATCAATGGCTTACATTAGTAATTTACAGCAATAGAGAACTTAAAATATCAAACATTTCAATTGGCATTACCAGCCTGTTTTCTCCCTGGAGACGTGGAAAGAGAAATTATCAGACAGTTGCCTGGGAAGGCTGGCCCACTACTTCCACTTGGCATAGACATGTAACCCTTTTCTGAGTTCCTCCTTTACCTAATGATTCTTCTTTATTAGTCTAGAATTATCTACTGGACTGGGATTGTGTCCAGTGGGTGGCCAGGTCCCCCAAGCAAAATAATACCCTGCTGGCACATGGTGACACACAGAAATGTTTAAGAACAAGTTTCTGTTTCATCCAGCAAAATAGAGCAATCCCATACCCACTACCAAGCAAAATAAACCACAAACCACTGAAGTGCCCAATGGAAACTTCTTCTGCAATGATAAAACACTGGCTTTGCCTTTAGCCAAGTTACTTCCCAGTTGTTAAACTTGATTCTTGGTCCCACTGTGAAGCAGAGTTCCCCAAGGCCCAGGTGCTTCTCTACATCATCCCAGAGCACTGAGGAGGGAATTTACCAAAGCAGGGCCACTACCTCGCTCGAGGGGCTGGGCCAACTAGTTCCTGTCTGCTCCATGCAGGATACCTGATGCCGGGCACAAGGAAATGGTTACCAGGACTCAGGGACTTCATATGTCAACATATTTTTGTTGAACAAATGAATTACCTTGTAACAAATGGAGAACAGAGGTTTACATAAATTAAGTAACCTGGTAGTTCATTCTCAAGTTTTGCATTTCATTCTGTTTTGAGAGATGAACTTTTCATTGTACTGGAGAAGGTTATATGATAGGTTTTCATTTTAGGAGTCTTTTCCTGGAGATGTCAATGAAATCCTGATACTTGTGTTCCTCATTTGAAAATACAATAACAATGACAATATTCATCCTTATTTATATGCAATACTTGTATATACATCTATTATTTTATAATTTACATCTATTATTTTAATATACATTAATTTCACTTGACCTTCCCAATAGCCCTTGACTAGGCACCACATGGACTGATTATTCAAGGGTGTAAGTGACCTGCCCAAGCTCAGACAGTGAGCAAGTGGCCAAGAAAATTCTAGTTTTCCCTACTCCCAGTCCACACTCCTTTCACCTATTAATCCTGCCTTTCCCCTTACAGGAACTGAGAGCAATCACAGTTAGGTTGGAAAATATCATATTGATGTATTTCATCATCCCCAAATTTGACAAGGCTACAATTAATTTACTGTGGTCAAGAACTGCTGAGCTCCTACTGTGAATTCAACAAGCCATTGAACTCAACAATGCTTTTTTTTTTTTTAACTGAGATACAATTTCAAATTCACTCTTACTGGTATATGGTTTTAAGAGTTTGGGTAAGCATTTACAGTTATGCAGCCACCACCACAATGAAGGTATAGGACAGTTCTCTCAACTCAAAACATTCCCTCACATTCCTTTGTAATCAACTCCAGCTAGGTCCTAACAATTTTCCCTTTTCCAAAACATCATATAAATGGAATCTCACTGTTGCTGACCTTCTGAGTCAGACTCCTTTGACTCAGCATGCCCTTGGGAGTCACTCATGTTGTTGCATTTATTGGCAGTTTTCTCCTTTTAACTGCTGAATAGTGCTCCATCATAGGCATGTGCCAGAGGCTCCAGTGCAGGGCAGTTATGAATAAAATCACTATAAACATTTGTAAACAAGTTTCTGTGTGAACATTAAGTTGTCATTTCCCCTGAATAAATACCTTTGAGTGAGCATGGTGGGTTCACATTTTTATTCCCCCCACGTTTTTCTGCCTATTTCAGAATGAATATTATCATGATTTAGTCTCATCTTAGTCAACGAATAAGATAACATTATCCGATCACCCACAATCATAGGCCAACGTTTCATTGTTCCCTCCTCATCAGATGAGAAAATTGAGACTCAGAGAGGTGAAATTACTTGCTCAGAGTCAAGGTCACACAGCTAGGAACTAGAAGAATCTGGTTTTATTGGGCTTCAACTGGCTTCAAACTCAGATTTCTTTGTGGTTAAAGTCTGGACTCTGACCACTGCATGACCTGATGCTCTCCACACTAGTTTCTAGAACAGAAAGGGGCCTGCCCTTCCCATCCCTCCAGGTGCATGGCCAGTTGGTTTCCAGGCTCACCTCTGACCTGAGCTCGCCCCTCTGGACCCACACTGTCCGCCATTCCTCGTCACCGCTTCCAAGCAGAGAGTGTAAGAACACGCATAGGGGCCCTGGTAATGATGGCAAAGCCCTGTCAGGTGAGGCAGGGGCTTCCACCACCAACTCCCCTCTCCCACACACCCATGGACACACGACCCAGAGAAGCAGAAGCAGCGACCTGGAAACCTGGGTATGCTGGGGTTCCAGGTACAGCTGTGCCAGGCTGTAAATGGGAGAGGCAGACATTCTTGTTTGCTTTTATTTTAGCTGTTTTCTGAGGCTCAGGACATCACTTTCTTCCTTTGCATTTCTCTTGTTTTTCCAGGACTCCTACCCCTTTGTATGAACTCATCTTTATAAGATCCACCATTCACTCCATCAGTGAGAATCAGCATTTCTCCACAAGATCACCCTAAACCCAGGGGGCCTGAGGGTAAAACCATCTAGGTCTCTATAACCCATGAAAGTTTTCTTGGTATTTAGAGTGGGCTCTGAAGAAAGTGGAATTTAGATACTAGAGTGAACACATGGGTGATAGTAAGCCATTGCCATCGGCTTCAATGCAAGTCAAATCTATTTTAAATTAAACTATTCTGCCTTCACCTGTGGAAGAAGTGCTAAAATAAGAATAGTTCTCTTTTGTGGAGTATGTCCTATGTGCCAGGCTTTCCCGACTAATTCTGATGAAATATCCCATGAAGTAAGTATTCATTATTTTACAGGTAAAGGAGGTAAGTCACAGAAGTAAGATAACTCGTCAGAGCCAGTCAGGTAGGAAGAGTGAGATTAAGATTCAAATTTAGGTCTCAGGCTCCAAAGCCCATATATTTAGCCAAACAGTACACACAGCAAAGCTTTCTTTCATAGCATTAGAGGACAGAGAATGGGGAATAAATGGACTCTGCAAAACATAATCTATCATTTTATGAAGCTATTATCACAGTGTTGGAAAAGATAGTGGTTTAGAAATTATAAGATCTTAGGTTTGGCCAGGCCTGTAACAGGCCAACTGACCTTGGGGAGTTCATCCAGACCTCTTTTGCCTCTTTATATTTTTATGTCTCCTTTATTAGTCAGGGTATAAGGAAAGCCTAATGAACATATCTAAAATTCTAAATGTGATCCTAATATACCTCTGAAAAAACTGTCTTTAAATAACAATACAGGTGAGAGATGTGTGAGGGGGCACAACTTCTCATTAGTGAAAATTCACTTTGGAAATCTTTCAAGGAAAATTAAAAGTACCCAGATAAGGAACTGGAAGAAGGAAAACAAGGCAAAAAGTAAAAGATCACTTGTTTGCATCCAACATGTTACTTTCTTAGCAAATATTCTTACTCAGACTACCTGGCCCTCTCTAGAAAAGGCAAAGATATTTCTCAGGCCCCACCTTGAATGGCACTGACTGGTGCCAGCACTCAGCATTCACTGCTGCCAAAAGAGCAGAGAGAGAGGCACACAGTGAAGTTTTCACTGTCTTGGTGTAGGAGGGCTGGGACAAAAGGTGAAGATGTTATAGGAATAATTTACCAGATCACCTGCAGCACAGAGATGATTAGCATGTTTAGTATTGAGCCCCCCTGCCTCCCTGGGCCCTCTCCCTGCTGGCCATTTCCAGACAGAAGAAGAAAGTACCAAGAGTCTTTGAAGGAGAGCTAATTCAAATATTGAGATTTTTAGTCACTAGCTATGTGGCCTTTGAAGAAAAGGGGAGAAGAAGGAAGGAAAGACGGAAGGAAGGGAGGGAGGGAGGGAGGGAGGGAGAGAGAGAGAGAGAGAAAGAGGGAAATAGAAAGGGAGAAAAATTCAGGAATCCAGATTGGAAAGGAAGAGGTAAAATTACTTCTATTCACAAATGACATGATATTGTATATAGAAAATGGTAAGGAACCCTCAAAAACCTATTAGAGCTAATAAAACAAGTTCAGCAAGGTAGCAGGATACAAGATAAATATACAGAAACTGAGGCAAGATGGCAACTTATTGAGGTGTGGAATTTAGTTTGTCCTCTAGAGCAGCTAGTAAATAGCCAGGAACAGTATGGGACAACTGCTGGGGCTACATCAGTGATCAGACACACAGCATGCAACACTCTGGACAAGGCACACCAACCGAGTGTTTACAAAGAACTGTAAGTCCCCCAAGCTGTGTAGGCCAGTGCCTCTTCCCCATGGGCACAACAGGTTGGTTCCCCGAGGGGAAAGGAAACAGATTTTACTAGCAGCTATAGCTTAGCTCAACCAAGCTCCAATTGTGGAATTAATTAACAAATCCTGACTATGAAAAGAGGTCCCCAGCACAGATAAACCTGGAATAAGCACTAAACGTACTAGAGTTTGCCATAGCAGAGAGAGGGTGGGGCTAATGAAAAAGAAAAAAAAAGAAGTTTTTTTTGAGTCAGACAGCACAAAATACTGGAAAATGACTGGACCCCAAGAAAAGGGGGCTCGTTGGGCATGAGCCCAACATACCAACTTAAGCTTTTGATTGACAGACCCAAGAAGCAGGGGCCCACTTTTAAAAGGCTTTTTTCTTCTTTTTTTCTACTCCTTAACAGCTCAATAGATAGAACGGAAGCTTTCTCAGGCTCCAGTATTGCACCAGGCAAGGACAGAATTAAGCTTGTCTGAGAGACAAAGTAACTAGTCAGGTGAAAGGAGTTAATTCCCTAAATCCTGTACCTTCCTCAAGAGAAAAGAAGGCCCAGCTCAAGTGAAATTCCTCCTTCAAGGAATTCAGTCCCCAGAGACTGGAAAACTGGAGCAATTAACATCAACCTACAATATCACCCCTGTCTCAACACCTGGCAGGGAAAACCTGCTGAAATTAAAGGTATCACATCACTTTACACTGGTGGGAAGCCATGGGAAGACAAGTGCACATGTTGGGCAGGATAGGGAAAACAGTCTAGAGGATTCATAGGAAAGTCTGTCATCCTGCTGCGTCTCACCATGAGGGAAAACTGATGCTGGAACTCTTTCCTCCTGAGAGGAAGCCAATTTGGTCTGGGAAAAGCTGGCTGGGATTTATAACATCTGAGGAGACACTCAAATAAAACAAACAAACAAAAAAGGCTCCATATAGACATGGCAAGAAAGAAAAAAATAAGAACTGAAAAATTCTGATCAGTTAAACAGAACCTATCCTAGAAGTCTTCAATAAGTTGAACTGAATGTCAAAGAACAGATAGAGAACAAAGCCATCCAGCAAGAAAACCCTAGGTAAAAGAGTGAAAACAACCTCCAGAATAAATTAATTAAGGATGTCAAATGCCTAGATGCCAGCAAAAAATATCGAGTCATAGTAGGAAAATTGAACATATGGCCCAGTCAAAGGAACAAACCAACAATTCAAATGAGATACAGGAGTTGAAACAACCAATTCAGGATGTTCAAACAGACATGGAAAATCTCATCAAAAATCAAATCAACTAGTAGAGAGAGGATATATTTGTTTACCCATAAGACTCTGGGTAAACAAAAAAGAAGAAATTGAAAGTCTGAAAAAACAACACAGAACTTATTGGAATGAAAAGCACAAGAGATGAAAGAAAAAATGGAGATCTACAACAATAGATTTAAAGAGGCAGAAGAAAGGACTAGTGAACTGGAGGATTGGACATCTGATATCCAACACACAAAAGAAAATATAAGGACAAGAATGGAAAAATATGAGCAGGGTCTCAAGGAATTGAATGACAATATGAAGTGCACAAATTATACATGTTGTGGGTGCCCCAGAAGGAGAAAAGAAAGGAAAAGGAGGAGAAAGTCTAGTGGAGGAAATAATCACTGAAAATTTCCTATCTCTTATGAAAGACATAAAACACAGATCCAGGAAGTGCAGTGTACCCCAAACATAATAGATCCAAATAGACCTACTCCAAGACACTTACTAATCAGATTGTCAGATTTCAAAGAGAGAGAGAATTTTGAAAGGAGCAAGAGAAAAGCAATTCATCACATACAAGGGAGCCCAATAAAACTCTGTATGGATTTCTCAGCAGAAACCATGGAGGTAAGAAGGCAGTGGGATGATATATTTAAGATTCTAAAAGGGTAAAACTGCCAACCAAGAATTCTATATTCAGCAAAATTGTCCTTCAAAAATGAAGGGTAGGGCAGTGAAATAATGGCTCAGTGGCAGAATTCTCACCTGCCATGCCAGAAACCCTGTTTCAATTCCCAGGGCCTGCCCATGCAAAAAAAAAAAATGAAGGGGAGAATAAAATATATTCAGATAAACAATCACTGAGAGAATTTGTGATCAAGAGACTGGCTCTTCAAGAAACACTAAAGGGTCCACTATAGGCAGATGGGAAAAGGCAGGAAAAGGCAGGTCTGGAGGACACTATATAAATGAAGACTATTAGTAAAGGTAAAAAGAGAAAAAAATAGATATGACATATAAAATCCCAAAGACACAATGGTAGGAGAAAAAACTGCCTTTACAGTAATAACACTAAATGTTAATGGATTAAACTCCCCAATCAAAAGACATAGACTGGTAGAATGGGTTTAAAAATAGGACCCATCTATATCCTGTCTACAGGAGACTCATTTTAGACCCAAGGACAAAAATAGGTTGAAAGTGAAAGCTTGGGAAAAGATATTTTATGCAAACAACAATCAAAAGAGAACAGAAGTAGCTATACTAGTACCTGACAAGTAAATGTAAAACAATTAAAAGCGACAAAGAAGGACACCATGTATTAATAAAAGGAATGATTTAACAAGCAGACATAACAATCATAAATATTTATGCACCAAGCCAAAGTGCTTCAAAGTTCAAGAGGCAAACACTAACACTCAAGGGAGAAATATACTCCTTTATCATAATAATTGGAAACTTAAATTCCCCAGTTTCATCAATGGATAGAACTTCTAGACAGAGGAGCAATAAAGAAACAGGGAATTTGAATAATACAATAAATGAACTAGACTTAACAGACATTTACAGAATATAACACCCCATAGCATCAGAAAACATATTTTTCTCAAGTGCTCATGGATCATTCTCAAAGATAGACCATATGCTGGGTCACAAAGCAAGCCTCAATAAATTTAAAAATATTAAAATCATACAAAACACTTTCTCAAATCATAATGGAATGAAGTTCCAGTAACAGCCAGAGGGCCAGAAAAATCACAAATATATGGAGGCTAAACAACATACTCATAAACAACTAGTGGGTCAAGGAATAAATCACAAGGGAAATCAGTAAATATCTCAAGAGCAATGAAAATGAAAACCCAATATATAAAAATTATGGAATGCAGCAAAGGCAGTGCTAAGAGGGAAATTTATTTCTTCTTAAATGTCTATATTGAAAAAAGAAGAAAGAGCAAAAATTAAGGAATTGCTGGATTGTGGAATCTTGGAAGAACTAGAAAAAGAACAGCAAACTAACCCTCAAAGAAAGCAAAAGGAAAGAGATAATGAAGCTTAGAGAAAAAATAAATGAAATTGAGAACATGAAAACAATTGAGAAAATCAACAAAAGTTGATATTGGTTATTTGAGAAAATCAGTAAAATAGATGGGCCATTAGCTAGGTTGACAAAGGAAAAGGGGGGGGAGAGAAGATGCAAATAAATGGAAGATGAGACATAAACACTGATCCTGCAGAAATATAAGAAGTAATGAGAGGATACTATAAGCAACTATATGCTAATAAACTGGACAATGTAGATGAAATAGACTACTTCCTACAAAGGCATAACAACCAACATTGACTCAAGAAGAAATAAACAACCTCAGCAAACCAATCACAAGTAAAGAGATTGAATCAGTTATTAAGAAGCTCCCAAAAAAGAAAAGTTTTTTAAAAATGATATGGTGATGATACAGGACTATGTGATGCTATTGTAAGCCATTGATTGTACACCATGTAAGGAATGTATGCGTGTGAAGATTTCTTAATTTAAAAAGAAAGGAGAAGAAAAGTCAAGGACTAGATGGCTTTACATGTAAATTCTACCAAACATTTAAGAAAGAATTAATACTGATCCTGCTCAAACTGTTCAAAAAAAAATTGAAGAGGAGGTAAAGCTACCTAACTCATTCTATGAACCAACATCACCCTCAAACCAAAGCAAGACAAAGATATGCAAGAAAAGAAAATTACAGACCAATCTCTCTAATGAATATACATGCAAAAATCCTCAACAAAATACTTGCAAATCGAGTCAAACAGCACATTAAAAGAACTATATACCATGACCAAGTAGGATTTATTCCAGTTATGCAAGGATGGCTCAACATAAGAAAGTCAATTAATGTAGTACACCGTATCAACAAATCAAAACAGAAAAACCACATGATCATCTTAATTGATGCAGAAAAGGCATTTGACAAAATCCAACATCCTTTCTTGATTAAAACACTTCATAGAATAGGAATAGAAGGGAACTTCCTCAACATGGTAAATGGAATATATGAAAAACCCATAGCTAACATCATCCTCAAAGGGGAAAATTGAAAGCTTTCCCTCTAAGATGAGAAACAAGACAAGGATGCTCACTGTCACCATTGTTATTCAACATTGTGCTGGAAGTTCTAGACAGAGCAATTAGACAAGAAAAAGAAATAAAACGCATCCAAATTAGAAAGGAGGAAATAAAACTCTCACTTTTTGCAGGTGATATGACACTGTATGTTGAAAATCCTGAAAAATCTGCAGCAAAGCTACTAGAGCCAATAAATGTACAGCAAAGTGACAGGGTACAAGATCAACACCCAAAAATCAGTAGTGTTTATATACACTAGTAGTGAGTAATCAAGGGAGGAAATCAAGAAAAAAATTCCATTTACAATTGCAACCCAAAGAATCAAATGTTTGGGAATAAATTTAACTAAGGATACAAAAGACCTATACACAGAAAACTATAAGAAATTGCTAAAAGAAATCATAGAAGAGCTAAATAAATGGAATAGCATACCATGTTCATGAATTGGAAGACTACATATAGATAAGATGCTAATTTTATCCAAATTGATTTATGGATTAAGTGCATACCAATTAAAATCCCTAAAACTTATTTTGCATAAATAGAAAAACCAATAACAAAATTTATTTGGAAGGGCAGGGTGCCCCAATTAGCTAGAAGTATATTGAAAAAGAAAAATTAAGTGGAAGTCTCACACTCCTTGACTTTAAAGCATATTACGAAGCTAGAGTGGTCAAAACAGCATGGTACTGACATAAAGATAGATATACTGACCAATGGAATCGAATACCATGTTCAGCTATATACACTATCATCTATGGACAAATGATCTTTGATAAGGCAATCAAGCCAATCCACCTGGGACAGAGCAGCCTCTTCAATAAATGGTGCTTGGAGAACTGGATATCCATATGCAAAATAATGAAAGATGATCCATATCTCACATCCTATAAAAAATTAACTCAAAATGGATCAATGACCTAAAAATTAGAGTTAAGACTGTACAACTTTTAGAAGAAAATGTAGAGAAACATCTTATAAAACTTGTAATCAGAGTCAGTTTCCTAGACCTTACACCCAAAGCATATGCACTGAAGAAAGAAATGGATAAATGGGAGCTCCTCAAAATTAAATACTTTTGTGCATAAAAGAACTTTGTCAAGAAAGTAAAAAGGCACTTAAGCAATGGAAGACAACATTTGGAAACCACATATCAGATAAGTGTTCCATATCCAGAATATATAAAGAGACCAGAAACTTCAGGTATTTATGTGACACCTGAGACTCAGAGAGCTCTGAAGCTATGAAAATTAGCAGTACCTCATACAGGAACTGTTTAAAAAGTTGAAAAAGTGATCAGACTTCCAGTATAGATATGAAGGAAGCTGATCTGGATAGGACTAAAGTAGAACAAAATACAAGGTAAAGGATTTATTGCCCATATTTTAAAACTTCAACTTCTGTGTGAGACTAAAGTGAGAGATGTTTATTAGGTGCAAAATTTATATTTTGGGTAGGACATTTCCTAATTTAACTTCTATGGTCAGTTTAGTTAAACATTGTTCTAGTTTGTTAGCTGCCAGAATGCAATATACCAGAAACAGAATGGCTTTTAAAAAGGGGAATTTAATGAGCTGCTAGTCTACAGTTCTAAGGTCGAGAAAATGTCCCAATCAAAATAAGTCTATAGAAATGTCCAATCAAAGGCATCCAGGGAAAAATACCTTGGTTCAAGAAGGCTGATGAAGTTCAGGGTCTCCCTCTCATCCAAGAAGGCACATGGCAAACACAGTCACAGTTTCTCTCTCATCTGAAAGGCTCATGGTAAGCACAGCGTCATCTGCTAGCTTTCTCTCCTGGCTTCTTGTTTCATGAAGCTCCCCGGGAGGCATTTTCCTTCTTCATCTCCAAAGCACTGGCTGATGGACTCTCTGCTTCATGGTGCTACAGCATTCTCTGCTCTCTCTGAATCTCTCATTCTCCAAAATATTTCCTCTTTTATAGGACTCCAGAAACTTATCAAGACCCACCCAAATGGGTGGAGACATGTCGTCACCTAATCCCGCTTAACAACCACTCTTGATTGGGTTACATCTCCAGGGAGATGGTCTAATTATAGATTCAAACATACAGTGTTGAATAGGGATTATTCTGCCTTTATGAAATGGGATTCTGATTAAAACATGGCTTTTCAAAGGTACATACCTCCTTTCAAACCAGCACAAACACCGTAAGTGCATGGAATCTTCAATAGGGTATGAGATTTTGTTGGTTAGTCTAGGTTAGTATGATGCCCTGATAAATCCCAGAGCAATTTGGGCAGTGAATAAAGAAGTTATTTGCAAAGTCCCTTTGGGGGGATGAGAAGAAAGAAGGAAATATTCAACCTCACCATCTGGAGAATATGTGATATTCTCGCAAGCTGTGGGGACAACAAAATCAATAGGTCAAGCCCTTGATCTTGAGGTTCACTGCTATGAAACTTATTCCTGCAAAGGATAGGCCTAGTTAAAATTAGGCCTAACAATGACCCTTTTTGCTCAGATGTGGACTCTCTAAGTCAACTCAGCAGGTGAACTCACTGCCCTCCCCCTACATGGGACATGACTACCAGGGGTATAAATCTCCCTAGTAACATGAGACCTGACTCTCAGGAATCATGGGAATGAGAAAGCCTTGCTGACCAAAAGAGGGGTGAGAGAAATGAGACAAAATGAAGTTTCAGGGGCTGAGAGATTTCAAACAGTCAAGGTGTTATCCTGGAGGTTATTCTTATGCAGTATATAGATATTCTTATGTGTTACATAGATTTCCCTTTTTTATGGTGTATTAGAGTGACTGGAGGGAAGTACCTGAAACACTTGAGCTGTGTTCCAGTAGCCTTGATTTTTGAAGATGATTGTAGAAAGATATAATGTTTACAATGTGACTGTGTAATTGTGAAAACCTTGTGTATGATGCTCCTTTCATCCACGGTATGGACAAATGAGTAAAAAAATATGAATAAAAAAATAAATAATATTGGGGACTGTGGTGGTTAGATTCAGGTGTCAACTTGGCCAAGTGAAGGTGCCTAGTTCTATTGCTGTGGATATAAGCCAATGTCATGTGAACCTCATAATAGATGTAATCAATAGATTGCATCTGCAGTCAGCTAGGAGGCCTGCCTGCTGCAATGAATGATGTTTGATTTAATTGGCTGGTGCTTAAATGAGAGAGCTCAACGTAGTACAGCCCAAGCAGTTCAACATACCTCATCTCAGCTCTCACAGCCAGCCCAGGCCTTTGAAGATGCAGAAAGGAATCACCCTGGGGAAAGTTGTTGGAACCCAGAGGCCTGGAGAGAAGGCCAGCAGAGATTGTCCTGTGCCTTCTCACGTAAGAAAGAATCTCAGTTGAAATTTAGCTGCCTTTCCTCTGAAGAACTATACATTAACTAAATAAATACCCTTTTATTGAAAGCCATTCTATCTCTGGTGTGTTGCATTCTGGTAGCTAGCAAACTAGACAGAGACAAAGGGTAAATTAAATTGGGTAGATGGAAATACTAGTGGTCAATGAGAAGTCAGGTAAGGGGTATGAGAGGTATTCCAGTTCGCTAGCTGCTGGAATGCAACATGCCAGAAACAGAATGGCTTTTAGGAAAGGGAACTTAATAAGTTGCAAGTTTACAGTTCTAAGGCCAATGAAAGAAAGTCTATAGAAATGTCCAATCTAAGGCATCCAGTGAAAGATACCTTGGTTCAAGAAGGCCGATGACATTCAAGGTTTCTCTCTCAGCTGAAAGGGCACATGGTGAAGTCTGCTAGCTTTGTCTTCTGGCTTCTTGTTTCATGAAGCTCCCCTGGGGGGCGTCTTCATTTTTCACCTCCAAAGGTCTCGGCTGGTAGACTCTGTTTCTCTCATTGTTCTGTTGGGGTTCTGCTGCTCTCTCTCCTTGTTCTCAAAAGGAACTCTCTCCAAAATGTCTCCTCTTTTATAGGGTTCCAGTAAACCAATCAAGACCCACATAGAATGGGTGGAGACATGTCTCCATCCAATCAAATTTAATACACATAACTGATTGAGTCACATCTCCATGGAGATAACCTAATCAAGTCTCCAAAATATACATACATACATATATATATATATACATATATATATATATAGTACAGATAGGCATTAGAAAAAAACATTGCTCCCATAAAATTGATTAAAATTAAAACATGGCTTTTCTAGGGCTTTCAAAATGGCACAGGAAATATGAGTTTTTTCTTTTTATTTCTTTTTCTAGAGCGATGCAAACGTTCTAAAAAATGATCATGGTGACAAATACACAACTATGTGATAATATTGTGAGACACTAATTGTATGGCATGTATGGAATGTATGTATGTGAGGATTCTCAATAAAAATAGTAAACAAAAGGAAGTGTTGAAAAAGATCAATATTATAAATCAATATACAAAAATCAATTATAAATTGATCATGGGGATGTATGCACAACCATGTACTGATACTGTGAGCCACTGATTGTATTTTTGGATGATTTGTAAGGTGTGTTGGACTGTATCTCAATAAAACTGTGAAAGAAAGAGAAGGGATGGAGGGAGGGAGGAAAAGAAAGAAAGGAGGGAAGGAGGGAGGAAAGAAATCTATTTCTGCACACTAGCATCATGAACAATCCAAAAATGAAATTAAGAAAACAATTCTGTTTACAATAGCACCAAAAAGAGTAAAATACTTAGAAACTAATTTAGCAAAAATACAAGACTTATACATTGAAAATTACAACATATGATTGAAAGAATTTAAAGAAGACCTAAATAAATGGAAAGGCATCCCATGTTCATGACCTGGAAGACAATAGCTTTAAAGTGGCCATACTCCTCAAACTGATCTACAAATTCAATGTAATCTCTATCAAAATTCCAACTGTCTTTCTTGCAGAAATTGATGTATTTTCTGCATGATCTTTCTGTAAATGTAGAATTTTTCTAATAAAAAAAAAAAAACTCTTCAAAGGATAGGAATAGAAGGGAACTTCCTCAACATGATAGAGGGAATATATGAAAAACCCACAGCTAACATCATCCTCAATGGGGAAAAACTGAAAACTTTCCCCCTAAGATCAGGAACAACACAATGATGTCCACTATCACCATTGTTATTCAACATTGTGCTGGAAGTTCTAGCCAGAGCAATTAGACAAGAAAAAGAAATACAAGGCATCAAAATTGGAAAGGAAGAACCAAAACTCTCACTGTTTGCAGATGATATGATACTATATGTTGAAAACCCCAAAAAATCCACAGCAAAACTGCTAGAGCTAATAAATGAGTACAGCAAAGCTGAGTGGCAGGTTACAAGATCAACATTCAAAAATCTGTAGTGTTTCTACACATTAGTAATGAACAATCTGAGGGGGAAATCAAGAAAAAAATTTCATTTACAATTGCAACCAAAAGAATAAAATATTAAAAAAAAAAAATCAAACATTTGTGCTGTCCTTCTGACACCAGTGGGAAACCAACTGTATGGCTAACCGAGGGAATGCTTCTCTTCATAGAAGTATCTAGTAAAATGAGGAAAGAATGATAGAATTAAAATAGCACCATTTTCAAGTATTCATTATTTAATGGATCTAGGCACACAACACTAACAGCTGTTAAAATCATTAAAGGGGACACCAGTCAACACATGTCTCCTGATGTAAGAACAACTTACATACCTAAGAGTTACTTCCAGAGGACCTCTTTTGTTTCTCAGATGTAGCTTCTCTTTCTCTAAGCCCAACTCTGCAAGTGAAATTATTACCTCTATGTAGAATATGACATCCAGGATTGAAAGTCTCCCTGACAACATATGACATCCAGGATTGAAAGTCTCCCTGACAACATGGGATAAGAGTCCCAGGGATGAACCTGGCCCTGGTACCATGGGATCAACAATGCCTTCCTGACCAAAAAGAAGAAAAGAATTGTAAAAATGAGATATCGTTGGCTAGGACAGTTCAGATAGAGTGGAGAGTCTATTCTGGAGGCTACTCTGAACCATGCTTCAGCTGGACATTACTACTTGTCATGGCTTGCCAAACCCCAACAAAACCATTCCTGCCAACCCTAAAGAACACCTAGGGCTTTATCTGAGATTCCATAGAAGTTCCATGCACTATGATTACTTTCCAGAAACCTACAATCTCCAGATGCAATCCTAGTCCAGGTAAGTCCTGAAACCCAGAGGGGACAACCTCTCCAGAACATCAACTAGTTCCATCCCCCATCTCATATCATCAATAGCCCTTTCCAACATGAAAAAGTTATAATGGGCATTCCCCATTTGGAGAATTTCAGATATTCTCGCAAGTAGTGGAGACAACAAAATCAATAGGCTGAGCCTTTGATCTTGGGATTTGCCCCTATGAAACTTATTTCTGCAAAGGATAGGCTAAGCCTACTTAAAAGTATGCCTAAGAGTCACACCCAGGGGACCTCTTTTGTTGCTCAGATATGGCTTCTCTCTCTAAGCCAATTTGACAGGTGAACTCACTGCCCTCACCACTACATGGTGCATGACTCCCAGGAGTGTAAATCTCCTTGGCAATGCGGGTCAGAACTTCTGGGATTAGCCAGGACCCAGCATCATGGGATTGAGAAAGACTTCTTGACCAAAAAGGGAAAGAGAGAAATGAGACAAAATGAAGTTTCAGTGGCTAAGAGATTTCAGACAGAGTCAAGAGTTTATCCCGGAGATTATACTTAAGTATTATATAGATATCCCTTTTTAATGTATGGTGTATTGGAGTGCCTAAAGGGAAGTACCTGAAACACTTGAGCTGTGATCCAGTAGCCTTGATTCTTGAAGACAATTGTATAATGATATAACTTTCACAATGTGACTGTGTGCTGGTAGAAACCTTGTGTCTGTTGCTCCTTTCATCCAGAGTATGGACAGATGAGTGAAAAAATATGGATAATAAATAAATAAATAAACTGAGTAGATGGAAATACTAGTGGCCAATGAGAGGGATGGGAGGTATGAGTTTTTTCTTTTATCTTTTATTTCCTTTTCTGGAATGATGCAAACGTTCTAAAAATGATCATGGTGATGAATACACAACTATGTGATGGTATCACGAGCCACGGATTGTACGCCATGTAAGGACTGTATGTGTGTGAAGAGTAATCAATAAAAATATTTTTAAAAGAATGAAGTTAGACCCCTTACTCGCAGCATGTACAAAAATTTAACTCAAGTTGAAGCAAAGTCCTAAATATAAGATCTAAAACTATAAAAAAATTAAGAAGGAAGGTGATGCAATGGTGGCTCAATGGCAGAATTCTTGCCTGCCATGTTGGAGGCTTAGGTTAGATTCCCAGAGCCTGCCCATGCCCAAAGAAAAAAAGAAAAAAAAAGACTTAAGGAGGAAACGTAGGTGTAATCTTGGATTAAACATGATAACTAAAGCACACACACACACACAAAAAGAATTAGATATGTTGGACCCCATCAGAATATCACTTTTGTATTTCAAAGGGCACCATCATGTAAATAGACCACCTACAGGATGGAAGAAAATATTTGCCAATAATATATCTGATAGAGTCTAGTTTCAGCTATCTGGCTCAACAATAAAAAGCCAAAAAACCCACCCAAAGAATGAGCAACAAAAGAAAAGAATATTATAAAATGGACTTCTTCAAAATTTAAAACTTTTGTATATTACCAAAAAAGTGAAAAGAACCTATAGAGTGGGAGAAAATAATTGCTAACCATATAGCTGATAAGGATTTAATATCCCAGAATACACAAAAAACTCCTACAACGCAACAAAAAGACAAACCAGTTGAAAACTGGGCAAAGGGCCTAAATAGACATTTCTCCAAAGAAGATATACAAATGGCCAATAAGCACACAAAATTCATCGGTCTTTGCTTTAGTTTGTTAATGCTGCTGGAAATGCAATATACCAGAAATGGTGGGACTGTAAAATTGTGCAGCCATTGTGGAAATCAGTTTGTCAGTTCCTCAGAAAATTAAACACAGAATAATCGTATAACCAACAATCCCACCAAAGAGAAATGAAAATATACATACACACAAAAATTTGTACATGAATGCCCATAGCAACATTGCTCAAAGTAGCCAAAAGCACAAACAATCCAAACGTCCATTAACTTACCAGTGGATATACAAAATGTGGTCTATACATGCAGTGGACTGTTATTCTGCCATAAAAAGCAATGACGTCCTGATACATGCTACAACATGGATGAACTTTGAAATCATTATGCTAAATGCAAGAAGCTAGACATTAAAGGCCACATCTTGTATGATTCCATTTATATGAAATGTCTAGGAAAGGGAAATCTATAGAGCGACAGAAAAGACTAAGGTAGTGATTTTTAATGGCTAAGGAGTTTACTTTTACTTTGAGGTGATGAAAATGTTAGATGGTGCCGACAATTATGCAACCTCATGAAAACACTAAAATGTCTGAATCATACTTTTTAAAAGGGTGAATTACAGCTCAATGAAAAATTAAAAACAAAACGAAACCAACCCTGCTATAGCTCCTCATTCCTCTTTAGAGCAGAAGTTAAGGTCCCTCCAATGTCCTCTAGGGCCGTACATGACCTGATACTATCTTCTACTACTTCCCCCTCACTCAATCCATTCCCTCCACCCTGATGCAGATGCTATCAGGCATACTCCGTACCTCTGCCTCCGCTCTTCCCTAGAACACTCTTTCTTCACATTTCTGCAATGCTCTCTCCTTTAACCAACTTCACAACTTTGCCTAAATGTCACCTTATTTTTTAAAATAATAATAAAAAGGTCTACCATAAGCACCATACTTAAAATTTCAACCAGCTCCACTCTCCCTCAGCACTTCCATTCCCCCTTATCCTACTCTACTTTTCCTATTTCCAAGCACTCATTACTTTCTAAAGTAATATATTACAAAGTCAAGCACCAGTAAGGTTCAGGACCACATGAGTCTCTCCTAAACTACTGTTCAGGTTGTAACCAGGTACAACCATTTTGAAAAATCTTGGAATATCCACCAAAGCTAAAAAATACCCTATTCCATGTAAATTCAATAGGAGTACTTATTGGATACCAAAAAGCACACAAGAATGTTGATAGCAGCTTTATTCACAATAGCCCCAAACTGCAAACAATCCAAACGTCAACAGTGAAGTGTAAATAATCTGCAGTGCTTTCACAAGGTGGAATACTACACTGCAATGAAAAGTGGGTTACCCTCAACATAAGTCACAGATATAATTCTTAGCATATGACTACATTAGCCTATGTTATTACATATATCAATAGCTCATTCTTTTTTACTGCCAAGTACAGTTCTGTTGCATGGTTATATAAGCTAACAAAATTCTTGGGCGTTTCAGTGTTCACATCAATTCCAGCCATGGCTTCTTCCTTAGCTGATAGTCTAATCTAATAGGAAGGAATGGCTTATTCCTTCCTCTCAATTCTTCGTGTTCTGCAATGGATGCTTTCAAGGTCTTTGTCATGTAACCTGCAAGTGAATTTCTCGTTGCACAGCTAGCATTGGTCACTCTTGATGACCCCCTCCCCCCGACCTCCCACAGCTCCCCACATACACACAGCCACCGAGCAGGGCAACCACCGCAGCTCCGGAACCGGAAGCCGGGAGGGGAGGCACTGGCTCCCGGCAGGCCTCGCGCCAGCCTCCCCACTCGCCCCGCCCTGTGGAGCCACCATCTTCCTGGAAGAGGTTAAGCATTCTGAATGCATTACCTGAAATGGCTGCCTAAAGGGAAGTAACAGAAAGCATCTAAGTATTTATGGGAGTTGGCTTGGTTCTTGTTAGGTCAGGGGAACGGGGAAGGGCACTGCAGCCCCTCCCAACATGGCTTCTGGAACCGCCCCTTCTGGACACCTGACTTCTAGAACTGATGAACCGCCCCTTCTGGACACCTGACTTACGGAGAACCGCCCCTTCCGTTAGTCACTTGACCCCCTTGCTTGAAAACTGCCCATGCCATTACCGAGGCGCTGACTTATCTCCCTTTATCTTGGGTTTGGTGATCTCTGCCCGGAGCGCAGAAATAAACCCGCCCGCTTTAAATTTCCTGGTCTACCTTCCTTCTTTTTCACCCTTTCGCCTCCTAAACCTTTTAGTTCTTTATTCAGGTACCTACTTAAAATATTTAACAAAATATTTAACATTTCAGAGTGATAAAAAAAGTACATATTTATCAAAAAGCGAGACTGCCCTGTTGATGAATTTTCAGGTCCAGACATGCAGGTGGCAGCTTGTTGTGATTACAGAGCTGGGAAGGTTTCATGGTGTCGTGACATGCAACAGGAGCCAAAAGGATGTTTGGTTCTGGTCACACTCTTATTTTGTGATCTTTTCCCCAATTTCTTCATTTTTAGGAATATGGATTGCTCAGTTACTTATGTCTATGCAAAAGGCGGTTGGATCTTGGCAAATGACAGTGGATTCTTATCAATTTAATCAGGTGGTTACTCAAATGTAGCTGATGTTCCAGATGTCTTTTCATTGTTGGAGTAGGTCATCCCCTGGCACCTGGTGTACAGCTGCTTAGCTGGTAAATGCTTTTTTCTCTATTCTATTTGTGTTAGTACCAACAGAAGCAGTATGCTTTCAGCTGGCAGGACCACAATACACTGTCATTGTCCTACTTCAGGGTTGTGTCAGCTCTCCAGTTCTCTGTTACTGCTTATTTATAGACACTGTAATCTTTTCTCTATGGCCATGAAACATCATCCTGGTCCACTGTGACAGCAATGATCTTATGCTGATTCAAGAAACAGGAAGTAGAACAATTCTCAATACCTTGCTGAGACACAAGAGTAGTAGTGGGTGGGAAGTCAACTTAGGAATTCAGAAGTTGGCCACTTTAGTGAAATTTCTAATAGCCTTATGTCTGGGCCAATGTGAAGAACAAGGAGTTGCATCTGTTCCCTCCTACCACAGAGAAAGAAGTTGTAAGTCTAATGGATCTCTTTTCATTTTAAGGGCAACATGTACTTCATTTGGATCTGCCATTCTGACCCATTTTTGGAGTAACTGTAAAGGCTAGCAGTTTAGAATGGAGCCCAGAACAAGAAAAGGCTCTGTACCTAGTCTGAGCTGCAGGCAAGCTGCTCTGCTACTTGTGTCATATGACTCAACAGATTTGATGCTGCTTGAGGTATCAGTGACAGATAAGGATGTTCTGTGGAGCCTCTGGTAGGCAAATCACAGAACAGAGCTTTAGATTCTTAGAGCAAAACTATGCCATCGTCTGCAAATAATTCTCCTTTTGAGGAACGGTGTCGGTCTTTCTCTGGGGCCCAAGTAAAGCCTGAAGGCATGACGGTGGTCCACCATGTTATATGTGACCTGAGCCACTCATCATGTAGTTAGGCATACACAGCAGCACTCCATCATTAGTGGAAGTGGTGCAATATGAAATTGGGCTCAGGTCCTGAAGGGCTCAAGTAAGTCACCTGAGCAAGATTCTTACAACCATACTTCTGCTACTTTGCTTCTTCTCGCTCGGCCTCCACCCATGTCCTCAAAGGAAGTTCCACGTGACTACTTGAAGAGAATATTTGGACCAATTTATAAAAGGTTCTGCGTGATATGCTGCCACCACCCAGAAATGGACAGCTGCAGCACTACAGCTACATTTAGGGATGGCTCTGAAGGACAACAGTTAAGGGAAATCTCCTAAGGTTCATTTTTTTTCTAGAAAGACAGATAGCCAGAGTTATGGATCTACACTGATTCGTGTCTCCATTAACTTGGAAACTGAAACTGCCCCTTGACCAGTTTAGGCTCCTTATGCCAGTAAACCAATAGGCAAGGAAGGTGACTGCTTGAGCTGGTGAGGGTGGTAGATCCTGCTGCCAAGGGGAAATTGGGTTGCTACTACACTATAGGAATAAGGAGGTGTAAGTATAGGCTTCAGGAGGGCTACTGGGGTGCCTCTTAATATTCCCATATCCTGTGACAAATGCTGAAAGAAAGCTACATCAACTCAATATGGGCAGAGGCATGAACCATTCAGGAATGAAGCATTGTGTCACCATCCCAGGTGAGGAACTGTGACAAGCAAGACGTTTGCCAAGGGCAAGGGGAATGTGGAATGCACAGTGGAAGAAGGAACCAGAAAGAAGGACATAGCCAGAGAAGTGAGGACTGCAGTAGTTAAGAGTTTTTCTTCTTTAGTTTAGTTTGAGTGTATTGGTTAATATATTACCAGTTCTTTTTCTTTACTTATCCCTGATTCTCCCTCTGTTGAATGTAAGATGTTAGTAGAGGTTAAACTGATAGTTCAGAACGTTAAAATGGGAATTCAACTCAGCTAGAAAAGGAACATCCTCCAGTGACAAAGTGACATATAGAACTTCAGATCCTCACTTAGGAGAGGTTTTAATTGTAAAAGGCAGAGTTGCATCTTGTTAGATGTAAGCAAGAATTTATTATTGTCAGTTAAATATGGTTAAAGGAGGTGAGGATGATGCCAGCTTGACAAGGCATGGACTGGCTGGTTTTGTCTGGTATGACTTTCCATAGCTGGAACTACATTTCCTTCATGTTTCTATATTATAACTAGCCAAAAGGGATGTTCATGCTTTGAAGGTGGAAACGAAGCAGCAGCTGTTCTTCTCTGTAGGTCATTTTTTGATGCACTGAGAGATGGATGCGAATGCGCTGTAGGTTCTAGCTTATCCTTGCTTTCGTCTGTTTTTCCTCTAGCCCTTTTTCCTCTCTGCCTGACAGCTGACCTACAGCTAACTCCAGTTCCCCTATCAGATGTACAGGCAACAGCCTTCAATAGACTTCTCACCAGCTTCCATCTGCAGACCCATTCTTATAGTCGCATATGCTTGGTTCTCCAGATTTCCCTGCAAAATATGACTTCCTCTTACATGGCTACTTTGCCAAGGAATAAATAGTGGCATTTTCTGATCTACTACCTCCCTGGTTTGGATCTTACTTTCCCCCTCTCTTCCCATCATGATGTAAGAACTAATTCTGCAAGTTATTAGCCCTAAACCCTGTGAAGGTTGGCATAGTACCTACTTTGCTCACAGCTATAGCCACAGTGCTTGGCACCTAAAAGATATTCAGGAAATACTTGTTGAATTATTGAAAGATGTAGATCATGTGCTTGGCCCATAATAAGTCCAAAATAAGTGATAGCTCTTATTAGGTATCCAGAAAGCAGATTCTCAAATATGAGGGTGTGGCCCAAAGAAGGGACATGAGGGACTTACTTTTGCTATCTGCCTTTAAATGTTATCCAAGAAAATTATTTTTTATATCTGGGCAGTATTTGAGCAGCCCCAAACCCATACCAGTCCCTGGAAAGTTGATATTTTCTTGATGTAGATAGGTCATGTTCCACATGGCATCAGCCTCTCTTGAGTGAAGGTAACCATTTCTTGGTGCCTTAATTTGGATATTTTCCCACCCTTAGAATTGTAACTTGTAGCTTAATAAATCCCCTTTATAAAAGCTAGTCCTTTATGGTGTATTTCATTCTGGCAGCATTAGCAAACTAAAACAGATTTTGATACCAGAGAAGTGGTGGTATGCTGTTGTTTGCAAATACCATACATGGTAGAACCCCTTTTTAAATGGATAAGGGGAAGGTTCTGGGAGAGTTGTGAAGAGCTTGGTAGAGAAGGCCTTGAATGCTTTGAAGAGACTGTTGGTAGAAATGTTGACTCTAAGGATATCTCTGATGAGGCTTTAGACAGAAATAATGAACATGGAAGGAAGACAATCCTTGTTTTAAAGTGGCAGAAAGTTTGGCACAATTAAGTGTGGGCACTGGATAGAAGGCAGAATTGGAGAGTAATGACTTAGATTTTTTCAGAAGGGACTTCCAAACTAAATGTGGAAAATGCAGGCTGGTTTCTCCTTGCAGCTTGTAGTAAAATGTGACAGGAAAGAGATAAGTTGAGAACTGAACTCTTGGGTACAAAGAAACCAAAATTGATGGTCTGGAAATTTCTGGTCTTCCCTATTGTACTGGGAAGACCCCAGTAAATAAGACCCCATGTGAGGATTTAACCAAACATGGAACCAGTCATCCATTTCAGAAAAAGCCAGGATTGGAGGTGGAATTATCCAGAAAGGATTTGTGGACAGTCCTATTGTCTGATGACTTTGATCCCTGTGTGCTACTTCAAAAACTGACAGGTTTTTTGCAAAATCTTTATAAACGGGCCCACTGCCAGTCTAAACTAAAAGGGACAAAAAAGGGACAGGTTGAAAGAAAATTATCCTCAGAGGCAGAACCATGGAAGCTAAGATCTGAAGCCAAGAAATCTCAGGCCAGAAGAGCAGATCCACCCACCCACATGGAAAGGGTGAGTTTACCTTGGAAGCAGAGGGTGGGCAGAAGAGTGTTGCTGCCTGGGGCCTCAGAGAGGGTGGAGCACATTGCCTGGGGATTGGGAGGACCCTGATTAATCATCCAATTTTTTTGAAGGAGTTGAGTATGTGCCCTGGAGATGGCAGAGAGCCCAAGTGTTGCCCTGATGCTTGGATAGGGTGGAGCTGAGAAATAGGTGGTCTCCCCCATGCGCCTTAATGTTGCAATCCTCACCCTAGCATTTGGAGAGAACAGGGCTGCTGCATAAGCCCTTGGAAGGAGTGGGACTGCCACTATCTCAAGCCCCAAGGATAAGTGACTCTCAGACCTTAAAATGTGATGGCGTTTGCCCTACTGGTGTTTGGAACTGTTTGTGTCCAGTGACTCCTGTTTTCCTTTTGATTTCTCCCTGTGGAAATGGGAACATGTATTCTATGACTGTTCCTCCTTTGTATATTGGAAGCAGATAACTTGTCCCAGGTTTCACAGTTCAACAACCAGAGGGGAATTTTTTTGCCTTAGAACAGACCATGCTGTAACAAACTTTGATGAGATTTTCTACAGTTTCTGCCTTTGCATTGTATTTGTATTGTTACTGAAATTGTTTAAGCCTTTTGTGATATTGTGATGATTGTATTTTGTATATGGAAAGACCATGTCCTCTTGGGGGCCATAGGGTGGAATGTTCCAGTTTGAAACTATGATGTACCCCAGAAAAGCCATATTTTAATCCTGATCCAATCTTGTGCAACCAGACCTATTGTTTAGGGTGTAAACTCTTGATTTGGTTGTTTCCACGAAGATGTGATTCTGCCCATTCAAGGTGGGTCTTGATTAGTTTACTGGAGTCCTTTAAAAGTGGAAATAATTTGGAGAAACCTCCAGTGCAGACACAGACACAGACATGGATGTTTGTAAATGCAGAAGGCTCAGGAGACACCAGGAGCTGAGAGAGCCAATAGAAACAGACAGGAACCAGAGCTAATGTAGACATAGGCATTTGAAGATGTTTGGAGTGCTGACAGAGAGAGTAGATGCCCAGACATAAACATTTGGAGATGTAGAGCCCAACAGACATGGCCATGTGCTTTCCCGTGAGATGTTAAGCTAAGAGATGAACCCCAGAGTTTTGCTCTGAAGCAGCTGAGTCAAGACCTACAGAGGCTTAGAGAGAAAGCCACTGGAATCAGAAGCTGGAAGCAACAGAACCTGGAACAAGAACCAGCCACATGCCTTCACATTTGACAGAGGTGTTCTGGACAGCATCAGCTTTTCTTGAGTGAAGGTAACTTCTTTTTGGTGCCTTAATTTTGATATTTTCATGGCCTTAGAGTTGTAACTTGTGACTTAATAAATCCCTTCTATAAAAAGCAGTCCATTTCTGTTATATTGCATTCTGGCAGCATTAGCAAACAAAAACAGGGCACTTAAGTGGTCTGGAGGTATCACTGATACCGTCATCGTAATTCTTGACGTTTAATGGATTTTGGCTTTGTAAATACACCATGGTCAGAAACGTTTTTTTTTTTCTTACTTTGTGAAGTGGCAAGGACTTCTCTAAATACCTTAATTATTTCATATGTCTCCAAGTTTTGAATCTTGTCTGAAAGAAGAACTATTTTATTTGATTATGTTTTGACTATCTTTTCTGTTTTCTTTTTCCTTTTTTGTCATTTGGGCCTAATATTCTGACCCATTTTCAGAGAAACCCTAAAGTTTTGAATAGAGCCCAGAACAACAGAAGGTTCTGCACCCAGTCTGGACACAGAATTATAGGTTTACCTCCTGAATTGTGTTTGTTTAACCACATAATGATTCATGTTCATTGTAAACAATTCAAAACATAAACAGAAGGAAGAAAGCAAAGATAACCTGAAGTTGTACCTTACATAAACCACCAATATTCCAGAATCCTAGTGGTAAAAGGGGACCAGGGAATCTTACTGTTTGGTATATAGACATTCACTTGTTCTTTTGTGGTCAGTACAGCCTTATTGTCTGCAAGGATGATTGATGCCCTTAAGTCCAGAGCTTTGCAGAATCGCATTTCTAGAAATAAACCTCCAGTCATCTGCCAGTGGAGAGGGAATATGTGGCCCTCACCATTCCCTATTCAGACTCCAATTAACCCTCCAATTTTCCACCCCACCTATTCCACCACAGGGTATCTGATGTCACCAGTTCAGGGCTTTGGTGGATCTGCAGCCTGGATGAGCTTGCTTACACTTCCACCACAGCTGCCTGAAGTGTGGACTTGCTCACGTTTGCTTAAAAGTGACTACTCAGCCAGCTGCATTCTTGCTTCCAAAACTGTATTGCTGCTGTCTCCTTGCCACTTTTATTTATCCTTGTGGTTAACCTTTTAAATTTACTTCTTTACTGTTGTATTAGTATTTTTTGTATTCGTATTTTTTGGTGATTGAAGGAAAATATTTCAAAAATTCTTACATGTTTATGCACTATTTAAGTTGGAATAATGTCTTGGAACGCTTAGAGAAAAGTATGTGTGTTTGTGTGCTTGTGTGTGCATGTGTAGATTGGGGGCATTAATCAGTGCTAGACTCACATGCTTAGCTGAGCCTTAATTTCATGCTTTTACTATATTTATTTAATCATAAATTCACTCTTCCTTACTCCTTTTCCCCCTCATAACTTTATAAATAGCTTAAGTTTTAAAATACATCTTTTCACACATTGACATTAAACCTATGTCAAAGCAAGTTCCTTTCTAAGAATGAATAGACTCTACCTGCAACTTAAAATCGTTTCTTTCCAAATACAGCAGTACCTGTTCCTTATTTTTGTTAAACATGTTTGTATCCCACTTATACATATTAGGAAAAAACAAACCTTTAAAACTAAGGAAAAAATTCAAATAATGTAAAATGTATCATAGTTATCACAGATGAGGAAGTTATAAAAATAAATCTATAATCATTTCAGTTTTTATTATTCCATTTCCTTCTGAAATTAAAAATATTCTCACACGTAAAGAAAAAACAAAAAATTGTGGAATTATAACCCATACTAAACTTTAACATTTGTTTTATATCTACTTATTAAAATGTATGTGGAAATTTATTGTTTTTATATATATTATACCTGCCAACTGCTCAAGTTATAGCTGGATCAAAAGGGTGAATTTTGAAGGTCAAATTATGTTGTCAGACTACTGTACACACACACACACATTTTGTTTTATAAAAATATCATGCTTTTGACAGTAATATGTAAACAAATATCCAAGCAACTATTGTCATTTTTTAATGTTTGTCTTTACATTTCATTTTTTACAAAAATTTTTATATTGAGGTGTCTTCATGCAGCATACAGTCCATCCAGAGTATACAATCATCAGCTCACAATGTCATCACACAGTTGTGTATTCATCACCATGATCATTTTTAGAAAATCTGCATCACTCCAGAAAAGGAAATAAAAAGACAAAAGAAAGAAACCATACCTATTACCCCTCCCTCTCATTGACTGTAAATTGCAATGTATCCAATTTTTTACCCCTTATTTATTTATTTCTGTCTGTTTTTTACTAATTTATCCATACTCTGCATAAAGAAGCATCAGAAACAAGGTTTTCACAATCATGGTCACATTGTTGTTGCTATTTAGTTACACAGTCGTCTTCAAGAATCAAGGCTACTAGAACACAGATCGACAGTTTCAGGTACTTCCATCTAATGTAGCCACCCCAATATACCTCAAATTAAAAAGGGATATCTGTATAATGCAAAAAAATAACCTCCAGGATAACCTCTTGACTCTGTTTGAAATCTCTCAGCCACTGAAACTTTATTTTGTCTCATTTCTTTTCTCCCCCTTTTGGTCAAGAAGGCTTTCTCAGTCCACTGATGCCTGGTCCTCGCTCATCCCAAGAGTCAGGTCCCACGTTTGCAGGAAGATTTACACCCCTGGGAGTCATGTCCCACTTAAGGGGGAAAAGAGTGAGTTCACCTGCCGAGTTGGCTTAGAGAGAGAGAGAGAGAGAGGCCACATCTGATCAACAAAAGAGGTTCTCTGAAAGGGTCACTCCCTTAGGCATAATCATAAGTAAGTTTAGCTTCTCCTTTGCAGGAATAAGTTTCGTAAGGGTGAACCTTATGATCGATGTTCAGCCTATTGAATTGGTTGTCCCCACTGCTTGCAAGAATATCAGGAATTCCCCAGATGGGGAAGTTTAATATTTCCTCCCTTCTCCTCAGTCCTCCAAGGGCACTTTGAAAATACATGTTTTTTTATTATCTGCCCTTATTACTCTGGGAAATATTGGGTCATCACACTAACCTGGACAAACCAAGAAGATCTCTTGCCCTATTCAAGATCCCATGTCATTATGGTGTTCAAATAAACTGACAAATTAAATTAAATTAAATTAGACTAATGCATTATCAAAAATATAAATTTTGCACCAAATAAACATCCCTTCCTTTGGTCTCATACAGAAGTTGAAGTTTTAAAACCAAACAACTATGGTCATTTAAAAACAGAGTTCCCTAAGGAGGCTAAATCATTTAATTAAAGAATAGAATATTTTGTAATTTTTCTTTTGGAATCTCTTTCTCAGAGTGTGGATTGGAAGAAGCAAGAAGGAAATTGGTTTGTTACTTTAAACTCATAGGACATCCACTGATCCCTATTTTTCATATTTGTCTTATCAGTACTTGTGATCTGAAACCCTTTATATGTTTGGAATTTCCCCAACCATAACAGTCATAGTGGGTTACAGAGAATGCCTCACCCAGTCAGATGACACTGCCAACCACTTGCCACTTTAGACTCCCTTGCAGCTAGGGTGACTTTCCACTAATCACATTCAGACTTATATGCAGGGACCAGTGACTCAGAGAGGCAGGGGCCGGGGACCTGCAATCTGACTGTGTTTGTAAGGCACTACAGCAGCAGGACTAGCAGTGGTCTCCAGTGTCCAGTGCTAGAGCAGGCCATGGAGGGTTTTGCTTGGTGGTGCTAGTGGGAATGTCACCAGCAGCTGAGCTGTGCCATTGCATTATTGACCCCACCTGAGATTCACAGAACCCGGTCCTCCATCCATTCTGACAATTTTGCAATCTACCCACTATCCGCATAAATTTCTTCCCTGTTTAAATCAATCTGAGTTGGTTTTTCAGCCAAGACCCTTGAAAAGAATGGCCTTCTCTTCCTCTGTGCTATCCCTCCTTAACTTCTATATTAACGTATCTTACTGTCCTCTTTTGCCTCTGCTACTGAAATCTTCTGGTATTGCCTTAGAAGAGAGGGTCTTGGAGAAGAGGTTGAGAAAAGAGGGTATATGACCTTGCTGAGCCTAGGAGGCAGAAAGCCCTGCTGGAGGTACATCACCATTCAGGCCTGCTGAGGGCAAACTCGGCAAGCTCTGACTACCAGCCACAGAGACACACACCTCTCCCCAGTGTTGCATCCACAGTGCTGGCCCAGACTACCTCACCCTCACCTGGGCTGTGACATCACTTCCTAGCATCCACCTACATCTGTCCTTGTCCCCCTAAATGGATTTTCAAAACCCAGTATTCATATTAAAATCTGTCACATTATGCCAGTTCTCACTGAAAACCATCCACGCCTCTCCATTTCTCTTAGAGAAAAGTCTTCATAGAGGCTTAAAGGCTCTACATGCTTCCCCCTGCCTAACAGTCTCCTTATTATAGTTATGATTCCAGGAGAAACTTAGAGCAGGAGGGAATGCTGGGTAGGATGGGCTATCTTGCTGGAGTGTCCCTGGACCCATGCCTCCTCTGAATGCCAAGCCATACCTTCCTGGATGCTTTGCAGCATCCAGGTTGTTCCACAGGGCAGAAGAGGCCCCTAGGCCAGAGCCCAAGTTTGGGCGATGGTACAGGAGGACCGATGGTGGTAAAGCTTCCTTCTGGATCCCCAAGGCTCATGTGGTCCTTGAGCCTTGGAGAACACAGTGTCGGGGCTGGGGGGTTGGAATTGATGATGAGTGGGAGTGAGATCATCAGAAATCAGAAATCTTAAATAATCCCTCCCCCCAAAATACACAGCCCAGTTATGAATGGAGGCAATCTGTATATGGTTCCCTCTTTCAACATTTCAAGAACAGAAATAATGGAAAAATAAACTGAGGGATGCAATGGCCACCACCACCTATGTGCCCATAGCCACCCACTCCCACACCAACTACAGGGTTAGCAGATTAGAGCCACTTCACACCATCTACCCCATCCATTATGGAGTGGCAGTGTCAAGGAGGAAGGGTAGGGAAGGTTGAGAGAGGAAACTGGAGTGGTGGGATAAAGTTGCTATGTGGAATGAGCTGGATTTATCACAGCCGAGAGGCAGCCATGGGGAAGGGGTGAGGGAGGCGCTTTCAGACAGAGGTTCTCCTGGAACACAGAATGTTCGGTGTCCCTGTCACCAGGGAGAGAAGCAGCCAGAGCAACCTTCTGAGGGCTTGAGAGGCCCATGGGCCCCGCAGTCTTTTCCCTATTCCCAGCCTGTCCTTGTACCCCAGAGGTAATGATAAGGAAGCCATGGTCCACACTCTTGAGGAAGGGGACAAAGGCTCCTTGCTCAGAAGCTTACAGAAGGACAAGCCAGGTCCGGGAGATGGAGAGAGGGGCAGGGTTCAGTATGAAGGGAGGTCACAGCTGGCCCTCTCACTTCTGCAGTCCACAACTGCCCAAACCTGGGGAGAGGGGCGGGAAGCTGAGGTAGGCCTGACAGGAAACCCCACCACTGAGACCGAGGACCAGGAAACGCCCAAGGTCCAGTCTCCACTGTTACCAGGGAGCAGGGAAAAAAGTGGTCACTGGAACTTTTGTCTCTTTACTTTTTTTCTTTGTAATAAAAGTTTTTCTAGGTTACAGAAAAATCTTTGTGTAACCATAGTTCTGTGGGAGGGCCCTGTCACCACCCTGCCCCTCCTCCCTTTCCTTGGGTCCCTGTGGGGGTTAGGGGAAGAGGTGATTTCCGGACGGGCAAAGAATTGAGGGTCTGAATATATTCTGATCCACATCAGATCCAGGAGAGGCAGGACTTGGTTAGTAACTGGTAGTGCCTAATTTTTTTTTTTTTTTTTCGCCTTCCCCCATCCCCAGTGCCCACCCCATCTTCCAAATCAGGACATAACAGAGAAGGCCAAATATGCTCCCCTAACCTTTCACATAATATGCCTACTTTTAGGTTTTTGGGGTTTTTTTTTTAACATTTTTTATTATATATAACATACATACAAAGAAAAGAAAGAAAAAGCAATGCGTTTCAACATACACTTCAACAAGTAGATACAAAACAGACTTAAGAGTTTGTTATGGGTTACCATTAGACTATTTCAGATTTTTCCTTCTAATTGCTCCAAAACACTGGAGGCTAGAAGAAATACTTTCTTATTTTGTGGACAATAACATGTACGCAAAAAAAAGCAATAAATTTCAAAGCACAGCACAACTTGCAGAAACAGATTTCAGAGTTTGGTATGGGTTATAATTCCACAATTTCAATTTTTACTTCTAGCTGCTCTAAGATACTAGAGACTAAAGGAAATATCAATATAATAATTCAGCAATCATATTCGTTTGTTAAACCCTACCTTCTCTATATAACTCCACCATCACCTTTGACCTTTCTCCCACGCTTTAGGGGCATTTGGGCTGTGCCCATTCTAACTTTTTCATGTTGGAAGGGGCTGTTGATAATATGTGATAGGGGGATGGAACTATTTGATGTTCTGGAGAGGCTGGCCCTCTGCATTTCAGGGCTTGTCTGGCCCAGGGACTCATCTGGAGATTGTAGGTTTCTGGAATGTTACCCTAGTGCATGGAACCTTTGTAGAATTCTATACAATGTCCTAGGTGTTTTTTAGGATTGGTTGGAATGGTTTTGGTTGGGATTTAATACGCCTACTTTTAATAAGTACCCCTGCAGCTTTCTGATCAGAGCACACCAAAGCCCTCCCTGTGGCTCACTATGAAGGTTTCACACAGCCCTGTCTGCCCGGGAGAAAATGACAAACTCAAGAAGTGCTAGCTGGCTTCTTTGTAGTAGCAAGCTCAGAGAACTAGCCACTGCTCTCAATTGAATTACCTCTATTTCTACAGAACCATCTCTCCTCCCCCACAAATAGGGAGGACAAGATGGAGAAAGGCAGGGGAGGGGAGGAAAATCCAGAGGAAACACATCACACCCCTCGCTGCAGTTTTGCCAAGTGAGGGGGGAGTGGTGGGGCTCCTGGCTGTCGCTGCATAACCTTGAGCTCCTTTGTTAGTTCAGACCTCATGCTTTTGGAGGTGTCAGATAGCCTTTCCATTTGAACCCCACCAAGAGGCCTCCACAGCACCTGCAACTTCCACCCCACCCCTGGAGTGCAAACGAGGCTGAAATAGCCCCCGAGTACATGCCCATCTCCTGCTGCATCTCTTGGGGGCTCCATGGAAAGTTCAGTCAGTGAGCAGGGTTTGGCCTCTGATGCTTTCTTTTTTTGTTCCGTGCCTCCACTTGCCTACCACATGAGGTATGACTATCTCCATTCACTCTTTGCTTTTAGGTTCATTCACATTCCTTCTGGAAAACCTGCATATAAACTTAAAAGAAAGCCTTCTGAACAATCTCCCAAAGACCCCTGCTGGCCTTTAGTTGTTGTCCGAGGGAGAGGCTGGGGTCACACCACAGAGGAACTGCTGGTCACTCACCTATTGGAGCTACGCGGCATGGACGGAGTTCCCTTTGAGCCCAACCCCCGAGAAACTGGTTCCATCTGGGGTCCCATCGCTGGTGCTGATGTGAGCAGAAGGACAGACAGTGATATGCTGGGGAGCTTTTTATCCCACAGCCTTCACAGTGACTATATGAGATAAAGTCCCAAGGTCTAGCTGGGCTGTACCAATGCCACCTGAGATTCCTGGTGCAAACGGGGCAGGGTCGGAGGTTTTGTGGCTGGAGCAGAAGCCCAAGAGGTGCTGACCTCCAGCTTAGTTTAGCTGTTTTGTTGTCTTGGATGGAGGCCTGACCAAGGCTAGTCCTCTCCAAACGCAGGAATTTCCTCCTTTGATTTGTGCTCGTGGGGAGGGAACTGTTTGCAGGGGGGACAGGGCCAGTCTTCCTCCCCAGGCCATTTAGGAAGCTGGCCAGGCACATTGGCTGTGCTCCAGGCCCCTTCCACCCTGACTCCTTGTCCTCCTTGGGCCATTTGTTTTCTCTGTATTTCTGAATGTTATTACAGAAGTAACTCAAGGTGGGAATTGCAGGCTTGCTGAAACCCTGCTGCTCCAGGTTGGCAGAGATGCTATGCCATATATGTGGGGTGGGGAAGGAGGGCCAAAGTTGTTCAGAACAGCTAAAAGCTAGAGCTATTTAGGGTGTTGGTGGGGTCCTTTGCCTGAGCGCTCTTGTAGCCCAGCAACAGAGAGTGGCCATCACTTTGTCATACTTCTGGCCCAACAGTGAGTCCTGGATCTCCATGTGTTCCATACCCACATAAAAGAGAATGTGGAATTTTCTGTTCATTACCAGTTTTCCAATCTTCTTCAAGAGAACTTGAAAAAGAGACTTTGTATGATTTCAGTCTCTTTACCTTTTTTTGAGACTTGTTTTGTGGTCTACCATCCATCTTATGATTTCCATAACAAATTACCATAAATAGGGCAGCCTAAAAGCAACAAAAATCTATTGTCTCACAGTTCTGGAAGCTAGAAGTCAAAAATGAAGGTGTCAGCAGGCTCATGCTTTCTCTAAAGGCTGTGTGTGGGAAGATCCTTCTTTGCCTCTTTCAGCTTCTGCTGGTTCCTGGCAATTCTTGGTTTTCTTTAGCTATTTGGTACATCACTCCAATCACTGCCTCCATCTTTTTGTGGCCATCTTCTTGTATGTGTCTAAATTTCCCTCTTATAAGGACACCAGTCATATTGGATTAGGGCCTACCTGATCCAGTTTGGCCTCACATTAAATAATCATATCTTCAAAGCTCCCATTTTGAAATTAATAGGATGCAGAGGTTAGGACTTAAATATGTCTTTGTGGAATGAACAAACCCATAACAAATTCTTGGCCCTTTACCTCTTTCCTGTACTTCTCTGAGCATATTTCAGACAGTTGTTTTAAAGTCTTTTTCTGGCAAATTCAGCATCATAACAAAACAGGGATGTTTTCTGTCAAAACATTATTCTGTTAAAATTATTATTCCTTTGGCGGGCCGCGGTGGCTCAGCGGGCAAAGTGCTTGCCTGCTATGCCGGAGGACCTCGGTTCGATTCCCGGCCCCAGCCCATGTAACAAATACGGAGAAACAGAATACAATAAAACAAGAAAATGTTTAAAGATGTTTCCCTTTCTTCCTTCCTTCCTTCCTTCTATCCTTCCTTCCTTCTCTCTGTCTTTCCTTTAAAAAAAAAAAAAAAAAAAAAAAAAAAATTATTATTCCTTTGAATGGACCATACTTTCCTATTTATTTGTATACCTTGTGATTTTTTGTTGAAAACTGAAAATTTGAATGCTATAAAGGGAAACTCTGGAAATCATATTCTCCTCCTTCCCAGGGTTTTCTGTTTTTTGATTGTTGACATCTGTAGACCTTTGTTTCTTGACTTTCCCTAAATGTTTTTGCAAAGACAGTGGTCCTGGTTGTGTGATCACTGAAGTCTCGTTTCTTAGCTATTGTTTTGACAAAGATTTTCTTGAATGGCAAGAATTTTTTTTTAAAAATCCAAAAACATCTCCTCTAGACTTTGCAAATTTGCTCTGTTTATGGGCATTTCTTTAACTGAGCCTAGGGATCAGCCTGAGATAAAAGCTTAGGGTCATCTCAGGTATTTTCTGAGCCTGCATCTTACCCTGGGCAAGTTCTCCCTTTGGGATTAGAGGGGACAAAAAGCAAAGCCAATGTGATAATTAGCTAGTAAAACAGACTCCCTGGGTCCTGCTAGTTCTATTCTTCCTCCATGATGGCCGGGAGCACTCAGTGGCATACACAGACAGAGAGGTGGAGATGAGGAAGCAAGCTGTGTGGCACAATGAGGTACTCCTAGGTTGGCTGTGGGCAGGGGCAGTTGAAATACTCAATCCCAAAACCCAAGGTATTTTTATGCAGGAGACTGGGGAACACCAGACCCATCATACTCACAGCATTTTCCCAGCCAAGTGTTCACTTCCCACTTCCCAGCCCCAGGGTTGGCAACTTTCAGGATGCACCAAGACCTGCAGCCTTGACTGGATTTTCAGCTGATGCAATCAGTGAGAGGTGGGCCTGGAAAGGAAGTGGCTCAGGAGTGCCAACTACTAGAACATGTGAAAAGTCCAGTCTGGCAAATTACTATTCTCCTTAGCTTTTAACAGATCTTCAATTAGAGTTGCACCTCCTGCATGAGGACCTGACCTTGGTTTGGCATAGAATTACTGTCAAACCAAGTGCTGGAATTACTGTCAAACCAAGTGCAAAACAAGACCTTCAACACAGACACAAGCAAATGCAAAATCTTGGACCAGTGAGGGAAATCGACGTTCAAAATAACCTTATCAAGATATTCAGATGACATAAAGTCAATAGAAAATCACAAAGTCCACGAAAATGCAAGAAAATATGGCCCAGCCAAATGACCAAATTAAAACACCAGAGGAGACGCAGAATTTGCAACAACTAATCAAAGATGCTCATATAAATCTCCTAAATAAGTTCATTTCGGAGACATAAAGGATATAAAGAAGACATTAGAAGAGCATAAAGAAGAATTTGAAAGAATAGATAGAAAACAGCAGATCTTGCAGAAATGAAAGATACTCCAGATCAATTAAAAACATACTAGGGTGCACAGGTGGTTCAGTGGTAGAATGCTCATCTTTCATGCGGGAGACCCAGGTTCAATTCCTTGACCATGCACGTGAAAAAATATACTACTTTCTTCACCAGAACTGTGTCACAACAACCTTTGGGCTCTCTGTTGAAAAAGTAGACTCAAGTCTCAAACAATGCCCTTTTAATTGTATCCTCTGCTATTACATATGTAGAACAATACTATATCGTACCTCTGTGAATGTAAAATATTTTGTACCTTCTTTATGATATGTAGTAGTGACCATGCTATGTCAGACCTGTTTTAAATTATGTTATTCTAGAAGTATTTTCTTTCCAGATGATGTTTTGAAGATTGATGATTCATAAAAAATGGTGCCAGGTACCATAACAGTAATAGAACTTGCTGTTTCTGGGATCTTTGTTTTTACTTTTTTTTTAATGGAGTGTGCTCGATGTCTCTGTAGTTTTGTTCAAATGACTGCAGAACCTGGAAAAGCTGTTCTTCCTGTGATGCATAATATACTGCTATTATATGTGTATATATATATATATATATATATATATATATATATATATATATGATATGTGTATTATACAAGCAAATACAAAATCTATAAATTATAAATTATATAAATTATAAATTATATGTATGCATAAAGTTTTGGAAACTTTAGTTGTGCTGTCAACTTTAGAAAAAGTATCCCAGTTTTACTATGTTTGAGTTAGCATTGTACAGAAATTAACAGCCATATTGATCTAGAAACATTAATTTTTTCCATTTGTACAGGGGTAATGCACTGTATTAAATATATAAAGTCATATCTACATGGGTTTGATTACAGAAATAATAAAGTATCCTCTAAATAATGAAATATATATATATATATATATACACACTATAGACACACAACACCAGATTTAAAGAGGCAGAAGAAAGAATAAACTAGAGGACAAAAAAACTGAATTAAAATGTGCAAAAGAACAAATGGTGAAACAGATGGAAAAATATGAATTGGATGTTGGGGAAATGATGAACAACACAAAGCATTCAAATATAAGAATCAAAGGGGTCTAAGAATGAGAAGAGAAGTGTAAAGGGCTAGGAAGATTATTTGAGGCAATAATTGGGGAAAATTCTCAAGCCTTATAAAAGACATAAACATGCAAATCAAAGCAATCCAACAAAATCCAAAGAGAATAAATCCAAATAGACCCACTCCAAGACACATACTAATCAGACTGTCAGATGCTGAAGAGAAGCAGAAAGTCCTAAAAGCAACAAGAGAAAAAGTAATCCACCACATACATGGGAAGCCACCTAAGACTCAGTTCAGATTACTCAGTAGGCACCATGGAGGTGAGAAGGCAGCGATATGAAATATTTAAGATTCTAAAAAACAAAAACAAACAAACAAAATTTCCAGTGACGAATTCTTTATCTGGCCTAGTTGTCCTTCAAAAGGGAGGAAAAGATTAAAGTTTTCACAAGCAAATGCTGAGAAATTTGTTAAAAAGAGGTTTGCCAGAAGGCTAATTGAGGGAGGGGCCAAGATAGTGGCTTAGTAATGTGTGTATTTTAGTTCGTCCTCCAGAACAACTACTAAATTACCAGAAACAGTACAGAACAGCTCCTGGAGCCATGGCAGTGACCAGACACACAGCGTACCCCAGTCTGGAACAGCTGGACAGGCTGCGAGCCTCTCCAGAAACATGAGTTCCCCAAGTTGCAGTGGCCGGTGCCCCTCCCCCACAGGCTGCTTCCCAGAGGGGAAAGGAAAGAGACTTTAACAGCACCAGGGGCTGAGCCCAACAAAACACCAATTGTGGCATTAATTAACTAATTCTGACTACTAAAAATAGGCCCCCAGCTCAAGTGAACCTGGTCAAAGCAGAGGTCGTTCATTGGGCTAATGGAAAAAGAAAAAAAGAAAAGAAACAGAGGTTTTTGTGGCTGTGTTTCCACAAAGGCTTGACTGTCTCTGGATTCAGTGGCAGGACTTCTCAGACTGCAACTTCCCCAGGCATAGGCAGAAACAAGCTTCTTTCAGGGCTTGTCTCAAGCCTGTGCTTTCCCCAGGGGAGAGGTGAGCCCAACTCAGGTGGAATCCCTCCCTTAAGGAATTCAGACACCAGAGCTTGGTAATTTGAAGCCATTAAAACCAGCCTACAACCTCTCCTCTGTCTACATCACGTTCCCAGCAGGGAGAGTCTGCCAGAGTAAAAGGTACCACATCATCTTATGCTGGTGGGACCTGCAGGCAGACAAGCACTACATACTGGGAAGGATAAGAAAAACAGAGTCCAGAGATTTTACAGGAAAGTCTTTCAACCTACTGGGTCTCACCCTCAAGGAAAACCGATGCAGGTGACTCCTTCCCCCTGATAGGAGGCCAGTTTGGTCTGGGAAAACCTGGCTGCGGTCTATAATACCTAATCAGACCCTCCTAAGGTGGGGTGGGGGTGGGGGGTGGGGGGAGGCACCATACAAGCAGGGCAAGAAACAAGAAAACAAGAACTGAAAAATTCTCCTCTGTTAAACAAAACCTAAGCTAGAGGTCCAGAAAAAGCTGAACTGTATGTCAAAGAATAGATAGACAACAAATTCATCCAGCAAGAAAACCCTAGGTAAAAGAAGTGAAAGCAATCTCCAGAAAAAACTAATTAGGGTAATTAAATGTCTAGACACCAGCAAAAAATAACAAACCACACCAGGAAAAGGGAAGATATGGCCCAGTCAAAGGAACAAACCAGCAATTCAAATGAGATACAGGAGCTGAAACAATTAAATCAGAATATACGAACAGACAAGGAGAACCTCATCAAAAACCAAATCAATGAATTGAGGGAGGATATGAAGAAGGCAAGGAATGAACAAAAAGAAGAAATCAAAAGTCTGAAAAACCAAATCACAGAACTTCTGGGAATGAAAGGCACAGTAGAAGAGATGAAAAAAAACAATGGAAACCTACAATGGTAGATTTCAAGAGGCAGAGAATAGGATTAGTGAACTGGAGAATGGAACATCTGAAATCCAACAAGAAACAGAAACTATAGGGAAAAAATGGGAAAATATGAGCAGGGACTCAGGGAATTGAATGACAATATGAAGCGCATGAAAATACGTGTTGTGGGTGTCCCTGAAGGAAAAGAGAAGGGAAAAGGAGGAGAAAAACTAATGGAGGAAATTATCACTGAAAACTTCCCAACTCTTATGAAAGACTTAAAATTACAGATCCAAGAAGTGAAGTGCACCCCAAAGAGAATAGATCCAATTAGATGTACTAAGACACTTACTAATCAGAATGTCAGAGGTCAAAGAGAAAGACAGGATCTTGAAAGTAGCAAGAGAAAAGCAATCCATCACATACAAGGGAAACCCAATAAGACTATGCGTAGATGTCTCAGCAGAAACCATGGAAGTGAGAAGACAGTGGGATGATATATTTTAATTACTAAAAGAGAAAAACTGCCAACCAAGAATTCTATATGCAGCAAAATTGTCTTTCAAAAATGAGGGAGAAATTAAAACATTTTCAGACAAAAAAAAATCACTGAGAGAATTTGTGACCAAGACATCAGCTCTGCAAGAAATACTAAAGGAAGAACTAGAGACAGATACAAAAAGACAAAAGAGAGAGGTGTGAAGAAGAGTGTAGAAAGGAAGACTAAGAGTAAAGGTAAAAAGAAAGAAAATTAGATATGACATAAAAAATCCAAAATGCAAAATGGTAGAATAAAGTACTCCCCATAGAGTAATAACACTAAATGTTAATGGACTGAACTCCCCAATCAAAAGACATAGACTGGAAGAATGGATTAAAAAACAGGACCCATCTATATGCTGTCTACAGGAAACACATCTTAGACCCAAAGATTGAAAGTGAAAGGTTGGGAAAAGATATTTCATGCAAATAACAACAAGAAAAGAGCAGAAGTAGCTATACTAATACCCCACAAATTAGACTTCAAATGTAAAACAGTTAAAAGAGACAAAGAAGAATACTATGTACTAATAAAAGGAACAATTCAGCATGAAGACATAACAATCATAAATATTTATGCACCAAACCAGAACGCCCCAAAATACATGTGGCAAACACTGAAAAGAGAAATAGACACATCTACCATAATAGCTGGAGACTTCAATTCCCCACTCTCACCAATAGATAGAACATCTAGACAGACGATCAATAAAGAAACAGAATTTGAATATTACAATAAATGAGCTAGACTTAACAGACATTTATAGAACATTACACCCCACAACACCAGGACACACTTTTTCTCAAGTGCTCATGGATCATTCTCAAAGATAGACCATGTGCTGGGTCACAAAGCAAGTCTCAACAAATTTAAAAAGATTGAAATCATACACAACACTTTCTCAGATCATAAAGCAATGAAGTTGGAATTCAATAATAGGCAGAGTGCCAGAAAATTCACAAATATGTGGAGGCCCAACAACACACTCTTTCTTAAACAACCAGTGGGTCAAGGAAGAAATTACAAGAGAAATTAGTAAATATCTTGAGGTGAATAAAAATGAAAACACAACATATCAAAACTTATGGGATGCAGCAAAGGCAGTGCTAAGAGGGAAATTTATTGCCCTAAATGCCTGTATCAAAAAAGAAGAGGGCTTAGTAAGACGCGCGGATCTTAGTTTCTTCTCCAGGACACCTACTAGGGGAGTAGAAACGATACAGAAAGCGCGCAAAGCGACAACAGAGATAAAAAAGACAGCGTACCCCATCCTGGAACGGCTGGCTGGCGGAGAGAAGCAGCTCGGGTGAGATCGCCGAGGCGCGCGGGCCTTACCGGGCGGGGTGGCAAGCGGCCGGAGTTACTCCCTTCCCCCTTCCCGGGCCGGCTGGGAGAATTGGAGAGGCGGTCCCCTGAAACAAAGACGGCTGGCGCCCACAACACGCGCAGCCCCTGGACCAACTGAGAGAATTGGATCGGAAACCCCCAGGCCGCGGAGAACGGTGACGGGTGGGGGAGGCCCCTTCCAAACCCGTGACTCCCGGGGAACGTGCACTCTCTCGGGCGGGCCGCTGCCGCTGGCGCCCTCCCGCCACGCTTGTTGCCCAGGGCCGACTAGGAAATTCGGACGGGCTCTTTCCCTGGCTGCGGCGACCAGCAACCCTCCCTGCGTTCGGACCCCAGGCCGGCTCAAGCCGTTTCGGCTAGCGAACCCCCAGGACGGCGAGAGTTTTCCAAAGTTTAAGGTCCCACAGCACCTTTTACTGGTGGGACCCGCAGACAAACGGGTGCCACGAGCGCCACCTACTGGGCAGAATAAGAAAAACAGAACCCAGAGATTTCACAGAAAAATATTAAAACCTTGCTGGGTCCAACACCAAGAGAAATCTGAATAAATGCCCAGACGCCAGCAGCATAGATAACTGTCCACGCTCAAAAGATTGAGAATATGGCTCAGTCAAAGGAACAAACCAATAGCTCAAATGAGACACAAGAGCTGAGACAACTAATGCTGAATATACGAACAGAAATGGAAAACCTCTTCAAAAATGAAATCGATAAATTGAGGGAGGACACGAAGAGGACATGGGCTGAACATAAAGAAGAAATAGAAAAACTGAAAAAACAAATCGCAGAACTTATGGAAGTGAAGGATAAAGTAGCAAACATAGAAAAAATAATGGATAGCTACAATGATAGATTTAAAGAGACAGAAGATAGAATTAGTGATTTGGAGGATGGAACATCTGAATTCCAAAAAGAAACAGAAACTATAGGGAAAAGAATGGAAAAATTTGAACAAGGTATCAGGGAACTCAAGGACAATATGAACCGCACAAATATACGTGTTGTGGGTGTCCCAGAAGGAGAAGAGAAGGGAAAAGGAGGAGAAAAACTAATGGAAGAAATTATCACTGAAAATTTCCCAACTCTTATGAAAGACCTAAAATTACAGATCCAAGAAGTGCAGCGCACCCCAAAGAGATTAGACCCAAATAGGCGTTCTCCAAGACACTTACTAGTTAGAATGTCAGAGGTCAAAGAGAAAGAGAAGATCTTGAAAGCAGCAAGAGAAAAACAATCCATTACATACAAGGGAAACCCAATAAGATTTTGTGTAGATTTCTCAGCAGAAACCATGGAAGCTAGAAGACAGTGGGATGATATATTTAAAATACTAAAAGAGAAAAACTGCCAACCAAGACTCCTATATCCAGCAAAATTATCCTTCAAAAATGAGGGAGAAATTAAAACATTCTCAGACAAAAAGTCACTGAAAGAATTTGTGACCAAGAGACCAGCTCTGCAAGAAATACTAAAGGGAGCACTAGAGTCAGATACAAAAAGACAGAAGAGAGAGATATGGAAAAGAGTGTAGAAAGAAGGAAAGTCAGATATGATATATATAATACAAAAGGCAAAATGTTAGAGGAAAATATTATCCAAACAGTAATAACACTAAATGTCAATGGACTGAATTCCCCAATCAAAAGACATAGATTGGCAGAATGGATTAAAAAACAGGATCCTTCTATATGCTGTCTACAGGAAACACATCTTAGACCCAAAGATAAACATAGGTTGAAAGTGAAAGGTTGGGAAAAGATATTTCATGCAAATAACAACCAGAAAAGAGCAGGAGTGGCTATACTAATATCCAACAAATTAGACTTCAAATGTAAAACAGTTAAAAGAGACAAAGAAGGACACTATATACTAATAAAAGGAACAATTAAACAAGAAGACATAACAATCATAAATATTTACGCACTGAATCAGAATGCCCCAAAATACGTGAGGAATATACTGCAAACATTGAAAAGGGAAATAGACTCATATACCATAATAGTTGGAGACTTCAACTCACCACTCTCATCAAGGGACAGAACATCTAGACAGAGGATCAACAAAGAAATAGAGAATCTGAATATTACTATAAATGAACTAGACTTAATAGACATTTATAGGACATTACATCCCACAACAGCAGGATACACCTTTTTCTCAAGTGCTCATGGATCATTCTCAAAGATAGACCATATGCTGGGTCACAAAGCAAGTCTTAACAAATTTAAAAAGATTGAAATCTTACACAACACTTTCTCGGACCATAAAGGAATGATGTTGGAAATCAATAATAGGCAGAGTGCCAGAAAATTCACAAATACGTGGAGGCTCAACAACACACTCCTAAACAACGACTGGGTCAAAGAAGAAATTGCAAGGGAAATTAGCAAATACCTCGAGGCGAATGAAAATGAAAACACAACATATCAAAACTTATGGGACGCAGCAAAGGCAGTGCTAAGAGGGAAATTTATTGCTCTAAATGCCTATATCAGAAAAGAAGAAAAGGCAAAAATTCAGGAATTAACTATCCATTTGGAAGAACTGGAGAAAAAACAGCAAGCTAACCCCAAAGCAAGCAAAAGGAAAGAAATAACAAAGATTAGAGCACAAATAAATGAAATTGAAAACATGAAAACAATAGAGAAAATCAATAAGGCCAGAAGTTGGTTCTATGAGAAAATCAATAAGATTGATGGGCCCCTAGCAAGATTGACAAAAAGAAGAAGAGAGAGGATGCAAATAAATAAGATCAGAAATGGAAGAGGAGACATAACTACTGACCTCACAGAAATAAAGGAGGTAATAACAGGATACTATGAACAACTTTACGCTAATAAATACAACAATTTAGAGGAAATGGACGGGTTCCTGGAAAGACATGAACAACCAACTTTGACTCAAGAAGACATAGATGACCTCAACAAACCAATCACAAGTAAAGAAATTGAATTAGTCATTCAAAAGCTTCCTAAAAAGAAAAGTCCAGGACCAGATGGCTTCACATGTGAATTCTACCAAACGTTCCAGAAAGAATTAGTACCAATTCTCTTCAAACTCTTCAAAAAAATCGAAGTGGAGGGAAAACTACCCAATTCATTCTATGAAGCCAACATCACCCTCATACCAAAACCAGGCAAAGATATTACAAAAAAAGAAAACTACAGGCCAATCTCTCTAATGAATACAGATGCAAAAATCCTCAATAAAATTCTAGCAAATCGTATCCAACAACACATTAAAAGAATTATACATCATGACCAAGTAGGATTCATCCCAGGTATGCAAGGATGGTTCAACATAAGAAAATCAATTAATGTAATACACCATATCAACAAATCAAAGCAGAAAAATCACATGATCATCTCAATTGATGCAGAGAAGGCATTCGACAAGATTCAACATCCTTTCCTGTTGAAAACACTTCAAAAGATAGGAATACAAGGGAACTTCCTTAAAATGATAGAGGGAATATATGAAAAACCCACAGCTAATATCATCCTCAATGGGGAAAAATTGAAAACTTTCCCCCTAAGATCAGGAACAAGACAAGGATGTCCACTATCACCACTATTATTCAACATTGTGTTGGAGGTTCTAGCCAGAGCAATTAGACAAGAAAAAGAAATACAAGGCATCAAAATTGGAAAGGAAGAAGTAAAACTATCACTGTTTGCAGACGATATGATACTATACGTCGAAAACCCAGAAAAATCCACAACAAAACTACTAGAGCTAATAAATGAGTACAGCAAAGTAGCAGGTTACAAGATCAACATTCAAAAATCTGTAGCATTTCTATACACTAGTAATGAACAAGCTGAGGGGGAAATCAAGAAACGAATCCCATTTACAATTGCAACAAAAAGAATAAAATACCTAGGAATAAATTTAACTAAAGAGACAAAAAACCTATATAAAGAAAACTACAAAAAACTGCTAAAAGAAATCACAGAAGACCTAAATAGATGGAAGGGCATACCGTGTTCATGGATTGGAAGACTAAATATAGTTAAGATGTCAATCCTACCTAAATTGATTTACAGATTCAATGCAATACCAATCAAAATCCCAACAACTTATTTTTCAGAAATAGAAAAACCAATAAGCAAATTTATCTGGAAGGGCAGGGTGCCCCGAATTGCTAAAAACATCTTGAGGAAAAAAAACGAAGCTGGAGGTCTCGCGCTGCCTGACTTTAAGGCATATTATGAAGCCACAGTGGTCAAAACAGCATGGTATTGGCATAAAGATAGATATATCGACCAATGGAATCGAACAGAGTGCTCAGATATAGACCCTCTCATCTATGGACATTTGATCTTTGATAAGGCAGTCAAGCCAACTCACCTGGGACAGAGCAGTCTCTTCAATAAATGGTGCCTAGAGAACTGGATATCCATATGCAAAAGAATGAAAGAAGACCCATCTCTCACACCCTATACAAAAGTTAACTCAAAACGGATCAAAGATCTAAACATTAGGTCTAAGACCATAAAACAGTTAGAGGAAAATGTTGGGAGATATCTTATGGATCTTACAACTGGAGGCGGTTTTATGGACCTTAAACCTAAAGCAAGAGCACTGAAGAAGGAAATAAATAAATGGGAACTCCTCAAAATTAAACACTTTTGTGCATCAAAGAACTTCATCAAGAAAGTAGAAAGACAGCCTTCACAATGGGAGACAATATTTGGAAATGATATATCAGATAAAGGTCTAGTATCCAGAATTTATAAAGAGATTGTTCATCTCAGCAACAAAAAGACAGCCAACCCAATTACAAAATGGGAAAAAGACTTGAACAGACACCTCTCAGAAGAGGAAATACAGATGGACAAGAGGCACATGAAGAGATGCTCAATGTCCCTGGCCATTAGAGAAATGCAAATCAAAACCACAATGAGATATCATCTCACACCCACCAGATGGCCATTATCAACAAAACAGAAAATGACAAGTGCTGGAGAGGATGCGGAGAAAGAGGCACACTTATCCACTGTTGGTGGGAATGTCAAAGGGTGCAACCACTGTGGAAGGCAGTTTGGCGGTTCCTCAAAAAGCTGAATATAGAACTGCCATACGACCCAGCAATACCATTGCTAGGTATCTACTCAAAGGACTTAAGGGCAAAGACACAAACGGACATTTGCACACCAATGTTTATAGCAGCATTATTTACAATTGCAAAGAGATGGAAACAGCCAAAATCTCCATCAACAGAAGAGTGGCTAAACAAACTGTGGTATATACATACGATGGAATATTATGCAGCTTTAAGACAAGATAAACTTATGAACCATGTAATAACATGGATGGACCTAGAGAATATTATGCTGAGTGAATCCAGCCAAAAACTAAAGGACAAATACTGTATGGTCCCACTGATGTGAACGGACATTCGAGAATAAACTTGAAATATGTCATTGGTAACAGAGTTCAGCAGGAGTTAGAAACAGGGTAAGACAATGGGTAATTGAAGCTGAAGGGATACAGACTGTGCAACAGGACTAGATACAAAAACTCAAAAATGGACAGCACAATAATACCTAATTGTAAAGTAATCATGTTAAAACACTGAATGAAGCTGCATCTGAGCTATAGGTTTCTGTTTTGTTTTGTGTTGTTTTGTTTTGATTTTACTATTATTACTTTTATTTTTTTCTCTATATTAACATTCTATATCTTTTTCGGTTATGTTGCTAGTTCTTCTAAACCAATGCAAATGTACTAAGAAATGATGATCATGTATCTATGTGATGATGTTAAGAATTAATGATTGCATGTGTAGAATGGTATGATCTCTAAATGTTGGGTTAATTTCTTTTTTTCCGTTAATTAAAAAAAAAAAAAAAAAGAGAAGGGATAATTGGAGATGAAGGGATACAGACTGTACAACGGGACTGGATATAAAAACTCAGAAATGGACAGCACAATACTACCCAATTGTAATGCAATTATGTTAAAACACTGAATGAAGCTGCATGTGAGGTATAGGTTTTTTGTTTTTGTTTTTTTTGTTTTTTTTCTTTCTATTATTGTTTTAATTCTTATTCTGTTGTCTTTTTATTTCTTTTTCTAAATCGATGCAAATGTACTAAGAAATGATGAATATGCAACTATGTGATGTTATTAAGAATTACTGATTGTACATGTAGATTGGAATGATTTCTAATTGTTTTGTTAATTCTTTTTTTAATTAATAAAAAAAAAAAAAAAGAAGAAGAAAGGGCAAAAATTCGGGAATTAACTGTCCACTTGGAAGAACTGGAGAAAGAACAGCAAACTAACCCCAAAACAAGCAAAAGGAAAGAAATAACAAAGATTAGAGCAGAAATAAATGAAATTGAAAACATGAAAACAATTGAGAAAAATCAATAAAACCAGAAGCTGGTTCTATGAGAAAATCAATAAGATTGATGGGCCCTTAGCAAGATTGACTAAAAGGAGAGGATGCAAATAAATAAGATCAGAAATGGAAGAGGAGACATAACCACTGAGCCCACAGAAATAAAGGAAGTAATAACAGGATACTATGAACAACTTTATCCTAATAAATACAACAATGTAGATGAAATGAACAACTTTCTAAAAAGGCATGAATAACCAACTTTGATTCAAGAAGAAATAGACGACCTCAACAAACTAATCAGAAGTAAAGAAAATGAATCAGTCATTAAGAAGCTGCCCAAAAAGAAAAATCCAGGACCAGATGACTTCACATGTGAATTCTACCAAACATTCCGGAAAGAATTAGTACCAATCCTACTCAAACTCTTCAAAAAAGTTGAAGAGGAGGGAAAGCTACCTAATTCCTTCTACAAAGCCAACATCACCCACATTCCAAAACCAGACGAAGATATTACAGACCAATCTCTCTAATGAATACAGATGCAAAAATCCTCAATAAAATTCTAGCAAATCGTATCCAACAACACATTAAAAGAATTATACATCATGACCAAGTAGGATTCATCCCAGGTATGCAAGGATGGTTCAACATAAGAAAATCAATTAATGTAATACACCATATCAACAAATCAAAGCAGAAAAATCACATGATCATCTCAATTGATGCAGAGAAGGCATTCGACAAGATTCAACATCCTTTCCTGTTGAAAACACTTCAAAAGATAGGAATACAAGGGAACTTCCTTAAAATGATAGAGGGAATATATGAAAAACCCACAGCTAATATCATCCTCAATGGGAAAAGCTGAAAACTTTCCCCCTAAGATCAGGAACAAGACAAGGATGTCCACTATCACCACTGTTATTCAACATTGTGCTGGAAGTTCTAGCCAGAGCAATTAGACAAGAAAAAGAAATACAAGGCATCAAAATTGGAAAGGAAGAAATAAAACTCTCACTGTTTGCAGATGATATAATACTATATGTCGAAAACCCTGAAAATTCCACAGCAAAACTACTAGAGCTAATAAACGAGTACAGCAAAGTGGCACTCAAAAATCTGCAGTGTTTCTATACACTAGTAATGAACAATCTAAGGGGGAAATCAAGAAACGAATTCCATTTACAATTGCAACCAAAAGAATCAAATATTTAGGAATAAATTTAACTAAAGAGACAAAAGACCTATACAAAGAAAACTACAAGAAATTGTTTAAAGAAATCACAGAAGACCTAAATAGATGGAAGGGTATACCGTGTTCATGGATTGGAAGACTAAATATAGTTAAGATGTCAATTCTACCTAAGTTGATTTACAGATTCAATGCAATACCAATCAAAATCCCAACAACTTACTTTTCGGAAATAGAAAAAACAATAAACAAATTTATCTGGAAGGGTAGGGTGCCCCAAATTGCTAAAAGTATCCTGAGGGAAATAAATGAAGCTGGAGGTCTCATGCTGCCTGACTTTAAGGCATATTATGAAGCTACATTGGTCAAAACAGCATGGTTCTGGCATAAAGATAGATATATTGACCAATGGAATCGAATAGAGTGTTCAGGTATAGACCCACTCATCTACGGACAATTGATCTTTGATAAGGCAGTCAAGCCAGCCCACCGGGGACAGAACAGTCTCTTCAATAAATGGTGCCTAGAGAACTGGATATCCATATGCAAAAGAATGAAAGAAGACCCATATCTCACACCCTATACAAAAGTTAACTCAAAATGGATCAAAGATCTAAACATTAGGTCTAAGACCATAAAAGTCAGAGGAAAATGTAGGGAAATATCTTATAAATTTTATACTTGGAGGCAGTTTTATAGACCTTACACCCAAAGCAAGAGCACTGAAGAAAGAAAGAAATGGGAGCTCCTCAAAATTAAACACTTTTGTGTATCAGAGAACTTCATCAAGAAAGTAAAAAGACAGCCTACACAATGGGAGACAATATTTGGAAAGGACATATCAGATAAAGGTCTAGTATCCAGAATTTATAAAGAGATTGTTCAACTCAACAACAAAAAGACAGCCAATCCAATTACAAAATGGGAAAAAGACTTGAACAGACACTTCTCAGAAGAGGAAAGACAAATGACATGAAGAGATGCTCAACTTCCCTGGCCATTAGAGAAATGCAAATCAAAACCACAATGAGATATCATCTCACACCCACCAGAATGGCCATTATCAACAAAACAGAAAATGACACTTATTCACTGTTGGTGGGAATGTCAAATGGTGCAACCGCTGTGGAAGGCAGTTTGGCGGTTCCTCAAACAGCTGAATATAGAATTGCCATACGACCTGGCAATACCATTGTTAGGTATCTATTCAAAGGACATAAGGGCAAAGACACAAATGGAAATTTGCACACCAATGTTTTTAGCAGCATTATTTACAATTACCAAGAGATGGAAACAATCAAAATGTCCATCAACAGAAGAGTGGCTAAACAAACTGTGGTGTATACATACGATGGAATATTATGCAGCTTTAAGACAGAATAAAATTATGGAGCATGTAACAACATGGATGGACCTTGAGAACATTACGTTAAGTGAGATTAGCCAAAAACGAAAGGACAAATACTGTATGGTCTCACTGATATGAACTAACATTAGTGAATAAACTTGGAATATTTCGTTGGTAACGGAGATGATCAGGAGATAGAAATAGGGTAAGATATTGGGTAATTGGAGTGAAGGGATAGAGATTGTGCAACAGGACTGGATATAAAAACTCAGAAATGAACAGCACAATACTACCTAACTATAATACAATTATGTTAAAACACTGAATGAAGCTCCATGTGAGAATGATAGAGGGAGGAGGGCTGGGGGCATAAATGAAATCAGAAAGAAAGATAGACGATAAAGATTGAGATGGTATAAGCTAGGAATGCCTACAGTGTATAATAATAGTGACTAAATGTACAAATTTTAAAAATGCGCATGAGGAAGAACAAAGGAATGTCATTACTGCAGGATGTTGAAAATAGATGGTAATTAATATTTTAAAATTTCACCTTATGTTTGAGACTAAAGCAAAAAATATTTATTTGGTACAAAATTTATGTTTTGACTAGTGCACTTCCTAATATAACTTATGTAGATAGCTTGATTGAACACTATAAGTACTTGGAATCTTGGGTAGGTCATGAGATTTTGTTGGTTTGTCCAGATTGATGCCTCAATAAATCCCAGAGTGATTGATCAGTGAGTGGAAAAGTATTTGTAAAGTCCCCTTCAGGGAATGATGAGAACAGGGAGAAATTCAACTTCCCCAAGTTGAATTCTTGATATTCTCACAAGCAGTGTGGACAACCAAAGCTATAGGTTGATCCCCCAGTCTTGGGGTTTCTTCATATGAAACTTAACCCCACAAAGGATAGGTCAAGTCTACTTAAAATTTAGGCCTAAGAGTCACCCCCAAGAGAGCCTCTTTTGTTTCTCAGATGTGGCCTCTGTCTCCAGCCAACACAACAAGCAAACTCACCACCCTCCCCCTGTCTATGTGGGACATGACTCTCAGGGGTGTGGACCTTTCTGGCAATGTGGGACAGAAATCCTGGAATGAGCTGAGACTCAACATCAAGGGATTGAGAAAACCTTCTCAACCAAAAGGGGGAAGAGTGAAATGAGACAAAGTGTCAATGGCTGAGAGATTTCCAAACAGCGTGACAGGTTATCCTGGAGGTTATTCTTATGCATTAAGTAGATATCACCTTGATATTCAAGATGTAGTGGAGAGGCTGGAGGGAACTGCCTGAAAATGTAGAGCTGTGTTCAGGTATCCATGTTTCCTGATGATGATTGAATAATGATAATAGCTTTCACAATGTCACTGTGTGATTGTGAAAACCTTGTGTCTGATGCTCCTTTTATCTACCATGTCAACAGACGAGTAGAACATATGGAATAAAAATAAATAATAGGGGGAACAAATGTTAAAATAAATTTAGTTTGAAATGCTAGCGATAAATGAAAGTGAGGGGTAAGGGGTATGGCATGTATAATTTTTTTTTCTCTGTTATCGTTTTATTTCTTTTTCTGTTGTCTTTTTATTTCTTTTTCTGAATTGATGCAATGTTCTAAGAAATGATGACTATGCAACTGTGTGATGATATTGAGAATAACTGATTATACATGTAGAACGGAATGATATGTTAATGTTTTTGTTTGTTTGTTCTTAATTTTTTTAATTAATAAATAAATAAATTTAAAAAAAAAGAGCTTTGCCCTGCAAGAAATACTCAAGGAAATTCTGTCAGCTGAAAAAAACGACAAGAAAGAGGTCTGGAGAAGGGTACAGAACTGAAGTGTGTTAGCAAGGATAATTTAAAGGATAAAAAGAGAGAGGGAAAAATATATATATAAATCTGACAAATAAAAGGTAGTAGATTTAAGTAGTGCCTTAGTAGTAACAACTTTGAATGTTAGACTGTTCTAGTTTGCTAGCTGCCGAAATGCAATATACCAGAAACGGAATGGCTTTTAAAAAGGGGAGTTTAAGAAGTTGCTAGTTTACAGTTCTAAGGCTGAGAAAATGTCCCAGTTAAAGCAAGTCTATAGAAATGTCCCATCAAAGACATCCAGGGAAAGACACCTTGGTTCAAGAAGGCTGATGAAGTTTAGGGTCTCTCTCTCTCTCAAGTGAGAAGGCACATGGCGAACACAGTCAGGGTTTCTCTTTTATCTGGAAAGGCAAATGGTGAACATGGTCAGGGTTCTTCTCTCATCTGGAAGGGCACATGGCGAACACGGCATTATCTGGTAGCTTCTTCTCCTGGCTTCCTGTTTCATGACACGCTCCAGGAGTCATTTTCCTTCTTCACCTCCAAAGGTCGCTGGCTGATTGACACTGCTTCTTGTGGCTGTGTCGTTCTGCTTTGCTGTCTTTGAATCTCCTTCATTCTCCAAAATGTTTCCTTTTTTATAGGACTCTAGAAACTTCTCAAGACTCACCCAAATGGGTGGAGACATGCCTCCAGCTAATCCAGTTTAACAACCACTCTTGATTAAATCAAATCTCCAGGGAGATTATCTGATTAGTTTCAAACATACAGTATCGAATAGGGATTATTCTACCTTTATGAAATGGGATATAGATTAAAACATTTCTGTAGACCTGTTTTAATTGGGACGTTTCCTTTGCCTTAGAATTGTAAACTAGCAACTTATTAAATTCCCCTTTTTAAAAGCCATTCTGTTTCTGGTATATTGCATCCTGGCAGCTAGCAAACTAGAACAGATTTTGGTACCAGACAGTGGAGTGCTACTGTCGCAGTTTGCAGATACCAAACATGTTGGAATGGCTTTTTAAATGAATAAGGGGAAGATTTTGGAAGAGTTGTGAGGAGCTTGATAGAGAAGGCCTAAAATGCTTCGAAGAGACAGTTGGTAGAGACATGGACTCCAAAGCTACCAGCGACAAAGCTTTAGACAGAAATGAGGCATGTATTATTTCAGACTGGAAGGAAGATGAGCTTTGTTTTAAGATGGCAGATAATCTGGCAAAATTGACTAGTGGTTTTGTCTGGAAGGCAGATTTTAAAAGACATGAACTTGGATATTTAGCAGAAGAGATCTCCAAATTAAACGTCAAAAGTGCAGCCTTGTTTCTCCTCACAGCTTACAGTGAAATGCGACAGGAGAGAGATAAGCCGAAAACTGAACTCTTGAGTATAAAGAAACCAGAAATTGATGTCCTGGAAAATTCTGGGCCTCCAGAAAGGGAGGCCGCAGAGAATAGTGCCCTATGTGAGGATTTAACCAAATGTGGAACCAGTCAGCCATTTCAGAGAAAGCCAGGATCGGACATGGAGTTATCCAGGAAGGATTTGTGGAAACTCCTTACGTCTGATAGGCATGATCCAAGGCTACTGCATAGAAAGCCAACGACAGTGCTGTGGATCCTGTATAAACAGAGCCACTGCCAGTCTGGACTGGGGGGCTCAGAGAAGGGACACACTGGAGGAAAAATAACTTGAGAGACAAAACCATGGAGGCTGAGGTCTGAAGTCAAGAAGCCTTGGGCCTGGAGAGCAGACCCACCCAAGCCCGTGAAGAGGGTGAGTTTGCCTGGAAGGCAGAGGATGGGCCTTCCACCTCATTGCAGTGGAAGAGTCATGCCACCTCAGGCCTAAGAGAGGGTGAACACACTCCATGGGGTTTGGGGAGACCCTGGCTGCCACCACATGGAGGGGTTGAGCATATGCCCCGGAGAAGGCAGAAATCCCGGGTGCAGCCCCAATGCTTGGAGAGGGTGGAGCTGAGAAAAAGGTGGTATCCCCAATGTCCCCCAAGGTTATGTTCAGAGAGAGGCAGGCCTCTATGTAGGCCTTTGGAAAGGGAGGAACTGCTCTTTCTAAAGCCCCGAAGATAAATGACTTTCAGACTTTGAAATCTAATGGACTTTGCCCTGTGGGTTTTTGGAACCATATGGGTCCAGTGACCCCTGTGTCCCTTCCTCCCTATGGAAATGGATATATGTATCATATGAATGTTCCTTCTTTGTATGTTGGCAGCAAATAACTTGTTTTGAGTATGTAAACATCCAGAACCAGAGGAGAACTCTGTCTTAGAACAGACCATGCCTGTAACTAACTTTGATAGGAGTTTATACATTTCTAACTTTGTATTTCATGTGTATTGCTACTGAAGTGGTTTAAGGATTTCTGATATTGTTAGGAATATCATGTTAATGTATTTTATATATGGGGGAAATATGTCTTTTTTAGGGTCCAGAGGGTGGAATGTGCTGGTTTAAAAGGATGTATGTCCCCTAGAAAAGCCATGTTTTAATCTAAATCCCATTTCATAAAGGTAGAATAATCCCTATTCAATACTGTATGTTTGAAACTAATCAGATCATCTCCCTTAGAGATGTGATTAAATGAAGAGTGGTTATTAAACTGGATTAGGTGACGACATGTCTCCACCCATTTGAGTGGGTCTTGAGAAGTTTCTGGAGTCCTATAAAAGAGGAAACACTTTGAAAGATGAAGGAGATTCAGAGAGAGCAGAGAATGCTGCAGCACCATGAAGCAGAGAGTCCAGGAGCCAGTGACCTTTGGAGATGAAGAAGGAAAACGCCTCCCAGGGAGCTTCATGAAACCAGAAGCCAGGAGAGAAAGCTAGCAGACGACGCCGTATTTGCCATGTGCCCTTCCAGCTGAGACAGAAGGACTGTGTTCACCATGTGCCTTCTCACTTGAGAGAGAAACCCTGAACTTCATTGGCCTTCTTGAACCAAGGTATTTTTCCCTGGATGGATGCCTTTGATTGGACGTTTCTATAGACTTGTTTTAACTGGGACATTTTCTTAGCCTTAGAACTGTAAACTAGCAACTTCTTAAACTTCCCTTTTTAAAAGCCACTCTGTTTCTGGTATATTGCATCCTGGCAGCTAGCAAACTAGAACAGGTAGCTATACTAATATCAAACAAAATAGACTTTTAAATGCAAAGAAGTCATAAGAGACAAGGAAGGACACTACATATTAATAAAAGGGACAATTCACCAAGAAGAAATAGCAATCATAAATGTTTATGCACCCAATAAAGGAGCTCCAAAGTAATAAGGCAAACACTGGTAAAACGAAGAGAGCAATAGATGTTTCAACAGTAAGTGGGAGACTCCAATACACCATTTTCTTTTACAAGTAGAACAACCAGACAGAGGCTCAATAGGAAACAGAGAACCTACACAATGTGATAAATGAATTACACCTAACAAATGTATATAGATTGTTACACCCCCAAAACATTAGGATATGCATTCATCTCTAGTGCTCATGGAAATTCTTCAGGATACATCATATGCTGGGGCACAAACAGGTATTAATAAATTTTATTTAAAAGATTAAAATTATTCGAAGCACTTTCTCTGACCACTATGGAATGAAGCTGGAAATCAACAACCACCAAAGAACCGGAACTTTCACAAATATATGGAGATTAAATAACACACTAATAAACAATCAGTGGATCAAAGAAGAAATTGCTAGAGAAATTGGTGGCTATATGGAGATGAATAAAAATGAGAATACAACATATCAGAACTTGTGGGATGCTGCAAAGGCAGATCTGGGAGGGAAATTTATTGCCTTAAATGCCTATGTTAAAAAAAATGAATGAGCAAAAATCAAGGACTTAACTGCTCACCTTGAGGAATTAGGGAAAGAACAGCGAACTAACCCCAAATCAAACAGAAGAAGAGAAATGACAAAGATTAAAGCATAAATAAATGAATTGGAGACCAAAAATAGAATCGACAAAACCAAAACGTGGTTCTTTGAGAAAGATGGACCCTTACCTAACCTGACAAAGAGAAAAAAGAGAATGCAAATAAATAAAATCAGAAATGAGGGGAGAGTCATTAACATGGACGCTGAAAAATAAAAATCATAAGAGGATAGTATGAGCAACAACATGCCAACAGACTAGACAACTTAGATGAAATGGGGAAATTCCTAGAAACACCTAATAACCTACACTGACTCAAGAAGTAGAAGATCTCAACAATTCAATCACAAATAAAGAAATGCAATCAGTCATCAAAAATCTTCCTACCAAAAAAAATAGCCTAAGGCCAGATGGCTTCACAGAGGAATTTTACCACTCATTCTTCAAAGAACTAACACCATTCCTGCTCAAAGTCTTCTAAAATGTTGAGGAAAAAGAAACACTACAGACATGGTCAGGTTCATGTTTTAACTTGGCCAAGTGGTGGTACTTGTTTGGTTGGACAAGTGCTGGCCTGTCTTTTGCTATGAGGACATTTCATAGAATTAAATCATGATCATGCTGGCTGCATCCACAGCTGATTCCATTTGTATCAGCCAAGGGGTGTCTTCTTTAATGAATGATGCCTAATCTAATCATTGGAAGCCTTTTAAGGAGGATTCAGAAGAGACAGGCTCTCTTCCTGCTTCAGCTGGCGAGCCTGTCCTGTAGAATTCATCCAGACCCTCCATTTGAATCATCAGCTTCACAGCCTACCCCACAGACTTTGGACTCTACATTCCCACGGTAACATGAGACACTTTTATAAATATTATATCTACGAATATTTCCTGTTGATTCTGTTTCTCTAGAGAACCCTAATACAACTACCAAAATAATTTTATAAATTATTACTCTAATTACACTAATACCAAAATTAGTTAAAGATACTACAATAAAGGAAAACTACAGGCCAATCTCCCTCATGAATATAGATGCAAAACTTATCAACAAAACACTGGGACAGAACAGTCTCTTCAATAAATGGTGCCTAGAGAACTGGATATCCATATGCAAAAGAATGAAAGAAGACCCGTATCTCACACCCTATACAAAAGTTAACTCAAAATGGATCAAAGATCTAAACATTAGGTCTAAGACCATAAAACAGTTAGAGGAAAATGTAGGGAGATATCTTATGAAACTTACAATTGGAGGCGGTTTTATGGACCTTAAACCTAAAGCAAGAGCACTGAAGAAGGAAATAAATAAATGGGAGCTCCTCAAAATTAAACACTTTTGTGTATCAAAGAACTTCATCAAGAAAGTAGAAAGACAGCCTACACAATGGGAGACAATATTTGGAAATGATATATCAGATAAAGGTCTAGTATCCAGAATTTATAAAGAGATTGTCCAACTCAACAACAAAAAGACAGCCAACCCAATTACAAAATGGGAAAAAGACTTGAACAGACACCTCTCAGAAGAGGAAATACAAATGGCCAAAAGGCACATGAAGAGATGCTCAATGTCCCTGGCCACTAGAGAAATGCAAATCAAAACCACAATGAGATATCATCTCACACCCACCAGAATGGCCATTATCAACAAAACAGAAAATGACAAGTGCTGGAGAGGATGCGGAGAAAGAGGCACACTTATCCACTGTTGGTGGGAACGTCAAATGGTGCAACCACTGTGGAAGGCAGTTTGGCGGTTCTTCAAAAAGCTGAATATAGAATTGCCATACGACCCAGCAATGCCATTGCTGGGTATCTACTCAAAGGACTTAAGGGCAAAGACACAAACGGACATTTGCACACCAATGTTTATAGCAGCGTTATTTACAATTGCAAAGAGATGGAAACAGCCAAATGTCCATCAATAGACGAGTGGCTAAACAAACTGTGGTATATACATACGATGGAATATTATGCAGCTTTAAGACAGAATAAACTTATGAAGCATGTAATAACATGGATGGACCTAGAGAACATTATGCTGAGTGAGTCTAGCCAAAAACTAAAGGATAAATACTGTATGGTCCCACTGATGTGGGAATAAACTTGGAATATGTCATTGGTAACAGAGTCCAGCAGGAGTTAGAAACAGGGTAAGATAATGGGTAATTGGAGCTGAAGGAATACAGACTGTGCAACAGGACTAGATACAAAAACTCAAAAATGGACAGCACAATAATACCTAATTGTAAAGTAATCATGTTAAAACACTGAATGAAGCTGCATCTGAGCTATAGGTTTTTTGTTTTTTGTTTTTTTTACTATTATTATTACTTTTATTTTTTTTCTCTTCATTAACATTCTATATCTTTTTCTGTTGTGTTGCTAGTTCTTCTAAACTGATGCAAATGTACTAAGAAACGATGATCATGCATCTATGTGATGATGTTAAGAATTACTGATTGCATATGTAGAATGGTATGATTTCTAAATGTTGGGTTAATTTCTTTTTTTCTGTTAATTAATAATAAAAAAAAAAAGATGTCAGTTCTATATATTAAGTAGATAATCAAATGGTATTGTCAAAGTCCCTTGAAGGATGGGAGAAAATATATGGAACTATTAAACTTTACCATCAGGAAATATCCTGATACTGTGTCAAACATTAGGGATACCCAAATCAATAGGCCAAGCCCTCAATCCTGAGGTTTACTCTTGTGAAACTTATGTAGGTAGTGGAGAAGCTTAGTCTGCCTATAGGTATGCCTAAGAGTTACTTCTGGAGGACTTCTTTTGTTGCTCAGATGTGGCCTCACTCTCTCTAAGCCCAACTCTGTAAGTGAAATCATCACCCTCCCCCATAAGTGGGACATGACATCCCAGGTGAAAGTCTCCCTGACGACATGGGAGATGACTCCCAGGGATGAATCCAGACCTGGCACCATGGGATCAACAATTCCATCCTGAACAAAAGGGGAAAAACAAGTGTAACCATTAAAGCATCAGTGTCTGAGAGAGTTCAAATAGAGTAGAGAGGCTACTCTGTAGGTCACTCTTAACGCAAGCTTCAGTGTGACAGTGTGACACTGATACCTACCATAACTTGCCAAACCCTAACCAAAACCATTCCAGTCAATCCTAAAGAACATCTAGGGCAATATATAAGAATCTACAAAGGTTCCACGCACTAGCGTAACTTTCCAGAAACCTACAACCTCCACATGGTTCCCTGGACCAGATAAGTCCTGAAACCTAGAAGGCCCACCCTCTCCAGAATATCAGCTAATTCCATTTCCCTACCCCATATTACTGACAGCCCCTTCCAACATGAAAAAGTTAGAATGGCTATAGCCAAGTAACCCTAAAGAGTGGGACAGAAAGATCAAAGGTGATGGTAGAGTTATACAGAGAAGATAGGAGCTAATGAATGAATATGATTGCTGAATGATTAAATTAATATTTCTCCTAGTCTCTAGTATCTTACAGCAGCTAGAAGTAAATACCTAAAATTGTGGAATTGTAACCCATACCGAACTCTGAAATCTGTTCTATAACTAATTGATAGGCTGTGCTTTGAAATTTATTACTTTTTGGTATATACGTTATTTTTTACACAAAAAATAGTCAATTGTGATGATAAAAAAAAATTATTCCTTCTAGTCTCCTTTATTCTGGAGCAGCTAGAAGAAAAAAATCTGAGAGGATGGTATGGCAGCCCATAACAAACTTTTGGATCTGTCCTGTAACTACTTGTTGAAGAGTGTTTTGAAAACTATTGCTTTTTTCTTTCTTTGCTTTGTATATATGTTATATTATACCATAAAAAAAAAGTTTCTTAAAAAGTCAAAAAAAAGTTCAGCCAGATATTGTTCATGATTTTGACAAATGAACAGGTGGATCTGAATTTTCGAAGGGGAAAGATCTTTGCTGAGGTAGAAAAGTATACTGCTAATATTTTGAGTTTCCATTTTTATAAACAGTGTGATGCTCAAAGCTTCCTGATCCTTAGAGTTGAGCCTCCTTTATTCAAGCATGAACAACCATGCACTGAAGCTTTGGTTCAATGTAGATCTCCTCCATATTGTCTCTAGCATGAAAATCTGCCTTCTGGGTTACATACATAAGTTTATGGTGTCCTGTGCCACAAAGTGATTTATATAATTTTTTTTGTTCTTTGGTTTTGGAAAGTTTATTCATACTAATTTAACATTTTTTAAACAACTGGATATTTTATTAGTAAATGTGATCTGTAAGCTCTTATTTTGTGCCTAATATTTTGAAGTATTATTTAAATGTTATTATTGGTACACAATACCTTATAGAAGTAAATTATGTTCTACCATTAAAAAAAAGTTTCTGCATGAGGGGAGAACAAATAAATGTCAACATGACAAAGTGTTGAAACTGGATGGTGTAGTAGTTAGATTCAGTTGTCAACCTGGCCAGGTGCAGGCACCTAGTTCTGTTGCTGTGTACATGAGCCAATGGTATGTGAACCTCATCTGCTGCTGATTTACATCTGCAGTCAGCGAGGAGGTGTGCTTGCTGCAATGAATGACGTTTGACTCAATTTGCTGGTACTTAAATGAGAGAGTGCAACATAGCACAGCCCAAGCAGCTCAGCATACCTCATCTCAGCACTCACAGCTCAGCCCAGGCGTTTGGAGATGCAGAAAGAAATCACCCCAGGGAAAGCTGTTGGAACCCAGAGGCCTGGAGAGAAGGCCAGCAGAGACCATCCTGTGCCTTCCCACATAAGAAAGACCTCAGTGGAAAGTTAGCTGCCTTTCCTCTGAAGAACTAACAAAATAAATCCCCTTTTATTAAAAGCCAACCCATCTCTGGTGTGTTGCATTCTGGCGGCTAGCAAACTAGAACAGATGGTGTTCTACACCATCTGTTCTAGTTTGCTAGCCGCCAGAATGTGATATACAAGAAACAGAATGGCTTTTAAAGGGGGAATTTATTAAGTTTCAAGTTTACATGTTTTAAGGCCATGAAAATGTCCCAATTAGAGCAAGTTTATAGAAATATGCAATCTAAGGCATCCAGGGAAAGATACCTTGGTTCAAGGCCAATGACGTTCAGGCTTTCTCTATCAACTGGAAAGGTACATGGTGAACTTGGCAGCATCTGTTAGCTTTCTCTCCCAGCTTCTTTTTTCATGAAGCTCTCCCAGGGTGTTTTCCTTCTGCATCTCCAAAGGTCTCTAGCTGTGTGGGCTCTGCAGCTCTTTCCAAAATGTTTCCCTCTTAAAGGGCTCCAGTAAGAAACCCCACCTTGAATGGGTGGAAACACAGCTCCATGGGAACAATAAAAAAGTTCCCAACCAGCAATATTGAATGAAGATTAAAAGACATGGCTTTCCTGAGGTGCACCACAGATTCAAACCCGCACAGATGGTATACAGGAAAAAGTACAATCAATGCAAGCTAGGGTCTATAGCTTCCACTAATAACAAAGGCAACATGCCAAAATTAAATGTCAACATGGTGGGGGGGGGGCATGAGGGAGGCATATAGGTTCTTTGTAGAAGGAAAGAAAATGTCTTCAAGTAGATTAAGGTGGTGAAGGCATGGCTATACACTTCAGTTGGACTGTATGATGTGTGCATAAAACTGTTTAAAAATGAACAGAGAAATAAATGCTAGAGAAAACACATTTTCACTGTCAGTAGGGAATCTGAGAAGTGCATCCCTTTGGAGGGCAGTGTGGTGGTTCCACAGGAGGCTAGGGATGGGGTTGCCATATGATCTTGAAACCCCGTTGCTCAGTATATACCTGGAGAAATTGAGTGTGAGGACACGAATGGACATTTGCCCACTGGTGCTTATCATGATCCACAATGGATGGAGGTGGCCTAAGGATACAACGACTGAGGAATGGAAGAGGGAACTGTGGTGTATACATACAATGGACTACTGAGCGGCCACGAGAAGGAACGAAGTTGTGAAGCATGCAACTAGGTGTATGAACCTTAAAGACTGTATGCTGAATGAAACGTCAGAAACAAAAAGACAAATATCATCATGTCTCAGTCATATCGACTAACTATATTATAAAAATTCAGTGAATTGAAGTTGAGAACATGGGTTATCAGGTTGAGGCCTATTGTAAAGGGTCCTAGATTGTAAGTTCTTACAGTCACATATATTCAGGAATTGTCATTGCTATTTCTAAATTCTGAGATACTGTTTGTATATAACTGGTTGTTCCCAGAAACTCTGGGTATTTATTTGACACCTGAGACTCAGAGATAAAGCTCTTATGCTCTGAAAGTCAACAGTACCCCGTACAGGAACAGTTTAAAAAATTGAAAAAGTGATCAGACATCGAGTAGATATATGAATGAAGCCGATATGGATAGGACTAAGGTAAATCAGAATAAAGGGTAAAGGATGATATTGTCCATATTTTATAACTACTACTTCTGTGTGAGACCAAAGAGAGAGATGTTTATTTGGTGCAAAATTTATATTTGGGGTAGTGCATTTCCTAATTTAACATGTATGGTCAGTTTAGTTGAACACCATGAGAACATGGAATCTTGAATAGGGCATGAGATTGTTTTTTGTTTGTCCAGGTTAGTGTGATCCCCTGATACATTCAAGAGTAATTTGGGCACTGAATAAAGAGGTATTTGCAAAGTCCCCTAGGGGGTTCGGGAGGAGGGAGGAAATATTCAACTTCCCCATTTGGAGAATTTCTAATATTCTCACAAGCAGTGGGGGCAGCAAAGCAATAGGCTGAGCCCTCGATCTTGGGGTTCACCCCATGAACCTTATTCCTGCAAAGGATAGGCTAAGCCTACTTAAAGTTACACCTAAAAGTCACTCCCAGAGAACCTCTTTTGTTGCTCAGATGTGGTCTCTCTCTAAGTCAACTCAGCAAGTAAACTCATGCCCTCCCTCCTAAGTGGGACATAGCTCCCAGGGATGTAAATCTCCCTGGCAACGTGGAACAGAACTCCCAGGATGAACCAGGACCTGGCATCAAGGGATTGAGAAGGTCTTCTTGATCAAAAGAGGGGTGAGAGAAATGAGACAAAGTTTCAGTGGCTGAGAGATTTCAGAGTAGAGAGGTTATCCTGGAGGTAGTCTCATGCATTATATAGTTTATGGTGTATTGGAGTGGCTGGAGGGAAGTACCTGAAAGTGCTGAGCTGTGCTCCAGTAGCCTTGATTCTTGAAGACAATTATATAGATGTAACCTGGACAATGTGACTGTCATTGTGAAAACCTTGTGTCTGATGCTCCTTTTATCCATGGTACGGACAGATGAGTAAAAAAATATGGTTAAAAAATAAATAAGAAGGGGGATAAGGGATAAAATAAATTGGGTAGATGGAAATACTAGCGGTCAGTGAAAGGAAGGGCTAAGGGGTATGGTATGTATGAGTTTTTTCTTTTTTCTTTTTGTTTCCTTTTCTGAAGTGATCCAAATGTTCTAAAAACTGATCATGGTGATGAATACACAACTATATGATGATATTATGAGCCACTGAGTGTACACTATGTCAAGTCTACCCAAATTGATATATAGATTCAATGCAGTATCAATTAAAATCCCAACAATTTACTTTGCAGAAATAGAAAATCCAACAACAAAATTTATTTGGAAGGGCAGCATGACCCAAATAGCTAAATATATCTTGAGGAAGAAAAATGAAATGGGAGGTCTCTCCATCATACATGTGATGGAGTATTATGCAGCTGTAAGACAGAATAAAATCATGAAGCATTTAACAACGTAGATGAACCTTGAAGACATTATGCTGAGTGAAATCAGTCAGAAACAAAAAGATAAATAATGCATGGTCTCACTAATATGAACTAACATTAATGAGTGAACTACGAGAATTAAGGTTAAGAAAAAACAGGTTATGGAGAGATAGTAAGAGGGTCAAGATTGGTCATTTGGTGCTGAAGGAATACAAAATATTCAACAGGACTGATTGTAAAAAATTCAGAAATGGATAGCACAATACTACCTAATGGTAGCACAATAATATAAGTACACTGAATGAAGCCGAATATGAGTATGGTTGAGGAAGAAATGCTGAGTGCAGGTATGACACCAGATGCAAAGACAGAGAATAAAGACTGAGAAGGTATAACGTAGGAATGCCCAGAGTGGACAATAATTGGTGATTAAATGTACAAATATGAAAATGTTTGTGCATAAAGGAGAACAAATGAATGTCAACATTGCAAGGTGTTGAAAATGGGAAGGTATACAGGAAAAAGTACAATTAATGCAAGGTAGGGTCTATAGTCAACAGCAACATTGTAATATGCTTCCACTGAATGTAACAAAGGCATCATGCCAAAACTAAATATTAACAAGCAGGGGACATGGGCGTGGGGTATGGGATTCTTTGTGGTAGAAGAGAAAATGTCTTCATATAGATTACTGTGGCAAAGGCATAGCTATGGGATTATACCTGGAACCACTGATTATTTTACTTAGGTTGGAATATATGATGTGTGAATAAAATTTTTAAAATGAAAAAAAAAAAAAAAAAACTTCTGCAGGAGGATTGCATCCTAGAGCTTCTCCAAACGTTACTATCTTTTAACAGGATTAAGTAATAAGAAAATACTTGTATTTGCCAATGTTGTTTCTACACTCTTCATTCTTTTATGTACATAGATTTCCAACTGGTGTGATTTTTCTTCTGTCTGAAGGACTTCCTTTCACATCTTGTGTTTCAGGTCTGCTAGTGAATTCTTTTAGCTTTCTGTCTGAAAAAAAATTCATTTTCATTTTTAAAAGATCTTTTCACTGAATATAGACTTTTACAGTGTTTGTTCCCCTTTTGTAGTAAAGATGTTGCTCTTCTGTCTTCTGGCTTACATGGTTCTCAACAACGTATCTGAGTCACTCCTATCTTTATTTCTTTGCCCATAACATGTCTTCTTTCTCTGGCTACTTTTATGACTTGCTCTTTATTACTGGTTTTAAGCTATTTAGTTATGAAGTGTCTTGGTGTAGTTTTCTTTGTGTGTGTATGTGTGTGTGTGGGCGCGCAAGCGCTATCGATATATTGTGCTTCTAGGATCTGAGTGGGTTATAGTATGGAAAATTTTTGGTCATTATTTCTTCACCTTTTTTTACCTATCCCTCATTCTCCTTCCTATTTCAAGACCTCCAAATACATATATATTATATTCCTTGAAATTGTCCCATAGCTCATTTATGCTCTGATTACTTTGCTTCAGTCTTTTTTTGTTTCATTTTGAACATTTATGTTCCTATGTCTTCATGATTTTTTATTTTGCAGTCTAAATTCCAACCCCATTGTCTTACTTATCAGTTGCAACTGGAAGAGGCGGAGAATTTTTAAAGCCTTTAAGACCTGGCTTCTTTTTTAGTTTTACCCTCAATTTATTGCTCTCCTTTTGCATTTGATTATATAAGTAGCAAGGAGAAACTAAGCAGCAGCACTATCAATCTCCTTCACTAGAAAAGACACATATTCTGTTCTCCACATAGCTTCAGACATTAGTGCCAGTAAGTTTTCTGCCACTACATAACAGAGATCCCCCCCTTCTTCTAGATTTTCCGGTAACATATGCCTCACTTCCTTTTAAGCAATCATTGGTAGTGTCTTCAAAGTTCAGATTTCTACTAGTAGTCTGTTCAGTGCAGTTTAGGCTTTATCTAACATACGCCTCAAAATCCTACCAGCCTCTACCCTGGCTTGTCTTCCTAGTTACAAAGCCATGACCACCGTTTTAGATATTTGTTACAGCAGCATCACACTCTTGGTACCAAAATCTGTATTAGTAACCAAATACTTTAAAGTTTAGTGGTGTAAAATGACAACAGTTCTCGTGGGGGCAAGAATCCAGGTGTGGCTTGGCTGGATCCTCTGGTAGATCTCTCACAAGGTGCAATACAGTGTGGAATGGGCTGCACTGGCTCAACTGCCAAAGGACTTACATGGTTGTTGGCAGGATTCAGTTCCTAGCAGGCACTTAGGCTGAGGTCACTTCAGTTCCTTGCAATGTGGGCCTCTCCATAGGTTAACACTCAACACCGCAGCTTGCTTCATCAAAGCAAGTGCCACAGCGAGAAAAGGAACAAGACTGAAGTCAGTCTTTTGCTGAAGTCAGTCTTTTGCAGCCTCATCTTCGAAGTGATATCCCATGGCTGTTGATGGGTTTTATTCTATTTCCCAGAAGCAAGTCCCTAGTTCCAGCTCGCACATAAGAGGGGATTACATAGAACATCAACACTAGGAACCATCTTGGAAGCTACCCAGATACCCAAATGCTGAACTTTTCATTTTACACATTGTAGTTTTCATCTCTAGAAGCTTCTGTGTCAATTTAACAGATTAAATCTTTTCTGTAGCTTCATGAACATACAGAATAGCTATACTAGGTTTTAATGGCCTTGTCTCACTTGTATCATTTCTGAGTCAGTTTGTGTGATAGGTTCATGTGTCAACTTGGCCAGATAATGGTGCCCAGTTGTCTCGTCAAGAAGCATAAACCTGTTACTGCAAGGATATTTTGTGGACTTAAATCATCAGTAAGTTGACTGCATTTATAGCTGATTACATCTACAATCAAAAAGTTTTTTCAGCAATGAGAGATGTTTCAAAGTTGAAGGCTTTAAAAGGAGAAGTGATGCCTTCAGCAGTTAGAATAATTTCCATCTCTACTTCAGCCAGCCAGCTTCTCCTGAGAAATTTATCAAAAACCTTCATCAGAGCTGTCAGCTTGCAGCCTGCCCTTTGGAATTTGGATTCATGCATCCCCACAGTTATATGAGGCACCCTTATAAAATCTCATAATATTTACAGATATCTCCTGCTGGTTCTGTTTCCCCAGAGAACTATAATACAATTTGATTTTTCTTTTTATTATGGATTTTATATGCTTGGCTCTTTGTTTGCCTGGTAATTTCTGACTGGATGCCAGACATTGTGTGTTTTATATTTGTGGTTGTTGCATATTTTTGTATCGCATTAAGTATTAGTGAGCTTTGTTCCGGGATGGATTTGTTACTTGGAAAGAATTTGATCCTTTTGGATCTTGCTTTTAAACAGTTGAACAGGCCCAATGCAGCTTTAGTCTGTCAGATTTTCCCCATTAACGAGAGAAAACCTTGCGGAATACTCTATCCTGTGAATTATGAGGGTTTTTAGTGAGAAGAGGATATTCCAGGGTCTGGGAGGGGGCTCAAGATATTGTTCCCTCTAAGCCTTTCATATGGTTTCTTCCCCAGCCTCCTTATATGCATGTGCTGATCAGTACTCAATGGAAGACTCAGGAGGCACCCTATGCAAATCTCTGGAGTTGTTTGTGAGGCTCTCTCTTCCTTGCTACTCCATTCTGAAAATTCTATCTGCCATGAAGTATAGGAGCTGGTTCAGGAAAAAGGCAGATGGGATGCCAGTGTAGATGATCAACAGCAAGCAGTTCACATACAACCTCCCAAGGCATGACCATGTAGGGTCATTGTATTCCCTCAAGTCCTTACATTTTTAAAAGATTTAGATTCAGCAGTCACTGGTCACCAACTATTTGTAGAGACTGGGACACAAATAGAGCTCAGACTACTAAGAAGTAAATGTGAAAAAAAGGAAATGGAAAAAAAGAAAAGGAAAGCACAAATGTAGCAACAAGGCCCAAGCACAGTGGGAGACATCAGAAATTTGGGGAGTAGGAGCTATAGTTAGGCTTTCTATAGGAGGTGAGCTCTCAACTGCTTTTTTTTTTAGGTGCACAGTCCAGAAATTGAACTCATGTGTCCAGCATGGAAGGCAAGCATTCATACTGCCTTTTAAAGAATAAATAGGAGTTTGCTATGTGGACAAGTTAAAGAACACGGAAACACTGAACACAAGGGAAGGAATGTGATAATATAAAATGTATTTGGTATTACTTGAGTATCCCAAGTGTAAAGGTGTAACAGGAGATGAGAATCTGCAAAACTGATGGCCACAATCAAGTTTGAGATATATGGGTGCCATCCCATCACAGGAGCATGGCAGGCAGGTGTGCAGGCCTGAGCGTGTCTTGAGCAGCCTCAGGTCAGAATGCTCAGGAACCTCCCCTCCTAGTGGAGGCTTCTCTGCCATTCTCAAGGGTTTGTACTAACAACTGGCTAGCTCCTATTAGCCCCAATTGTTGAGTTTGTCCCCAAAAGGTCAACTCAGAGAAGTGAAATTTGGGGAAAGTAGCTCTTGTCTCAAATTGCGCCTAACAAAATGGCTACTATCTAAACAAACTGTGGTATATACATACGATGGAATATTATGCAGCTTTAAGACAAGATAAACTTATGAACCATGTAATAACATGGATGGACCTAGAGAATATTATGCTGAGTGAATCCAGCCAAAAACTAAAGGACAAATACTGTATGGTCCCACTGATGTGAACGGACATTCGAGAATAAACTTGAAATATGTCATTGGTAACAGAGTTCAGCAGGAGTTAGAAACAGGGTAAGACAATGGGTAATTGAAGCTGAAGGGATACAGACTGTGCAACAGGACTAGATACAAAAACTCAAAAATGGACAGCACAATAATACCTAATTATAAAGTAATCATGTTAAAACACTGAATGAAGCTGCATCTGAGCTATAGGGTTTTTTTTGTTTTTGTTTGCTTGTTTGTTTGTTTGTTGTTGTTGTTTTTTACTATTATTACTACTTTTATTTCTTTTCTTTATATTAACATTTTATATCTTTTTCTGTTGTGTTGCTAGTTCCTCTAAACCGATGCAAATGTACTAAGAAACGATGATCATGCATCTATGTGATGATGTTAAGAATTACTGAGTGTTGGGCGGGCCGCGGTGGCTCAGCGGGCAGAGTGCTTGCCTGCTATGCCGGAGGACCTCGGTTCGATTCCCGGCCCCAGCCCATGTAACAAAAACGGAGAAACAGAATACAATAAAACAAGAAAATGTTTAAAGATGTTTCCCTTTCTTCCTTCCTTCCTTCCTTCTATCCTTCCTTCCTTCTCTCTGTCTTTCCTTTAAAAAAAAAAAAAAAAAAAAAAAAAAAGAATTACTGAGTGCATATGTAGAACGGTATGATTTCTAAATGTTGTGTTAATTTCTTTTTTTTTTCTTGCCGTTAATAAAAAAATAAAAAATTAAAAAAAAAAAATGGCTACTATCTTATCCGTAGGCATAGCCTACAGCTGCTGTGCCTGGCTCAGGGAATGGAATACTTCAGCTCAGCTGTAGGGTCTGGGGAGGGCCTCTCTATTTAATCCGGGCTGTTCAGCACAAGAGTCCACACTCCCCAGGTGTGAACACTCCGGTCCCAGAACAAAGCCATATCCTCAAAACAGCAAGGTTCCTTTGCAGCCCCAGTCAGATGCATTCCTCTTTCATGGATCAATCCCGCCTACTGCCCTTTCCATAAAACGTTTTCTTTCATGGCAGATCAGTAAGAGAAAAAGCTCCATAACATTTTTAAGAATAAAAGAACTAGCCACTAAAGACCCAAGGGTACTCAAGTGCTATTAGAAAAGTAATAAAACCTCCCCGCAATAACTAAAACATATTTTGGGAGGAAATAAAATGATGATCCAGAGATCAACCATCAGGAACCAGGAACGCCTGCTGTGGGTGCCTTCCATGGATTTAGCACAATGGGGAACAGCCATGGCCCCTGGAACGGAAGGAAGCTGCAGGGGGTTGAATCCACAGTGTGAACACATTAGCCTCATACCCTAACCCCACCTGGGCTCAAACTCTCTTCCCTCCATCTGGGCAGCACCTTCCCTAAGTGACCCAGCACTATGCCCCTCACACCACCCCCATCAGCATTTTCACCAAAAGTGGCCAAATCTTCTCTCTCAGGGTATGTGGGCCAAGAACTCCTCAGAACTATGCTCCATATTACTCCTCTGTGCCTGCTGCAAAGTGGAGCCCTGAAGGGTGGCCAGCTCCCGGACATAACTCATACCCACAACAAGGCATCAGAACACATCTTTAATGCAAGTGGCTAAATGGCCTATTGCTGTTTATTCAGGAGAGCATTTTGATAAATATACTTTAAATTTTATATACACAAATAACTCATTCCTCAACAAATCTGAAAAGTAGTCTGAAAAGATCAAGAATATCGTCTCCTCACCTTTACGTAATCCCTGGAAGACCCATGAAGACAGAATGGAGTCAACAGAGACTGAATTCAGACAAATCTAACAAACACTAGAGGAAAGGACATGGAGGGCTCTGTCGGAATCCTGCAGCCAAGCACCATCATTTCCTAAAGCGTTTGAAGAGTGGGTGCACATGCTTATTAGCTGCAGTCTTGTTCCGTGCTGAGTGGTACTCCATGTACACCGTGTCATCGGCTCCAGAGAAGGAGCTCATGGTCCCAAAGCGCCGAGAAACCTGTGGGGAGGAAGACAACAGCTCACATAAGTTTCCAAGGGGAAAAGACCTTTCTCTCAACCTCCTAAGTAATCATTATAACTTTATCATGCTACATAATATTTACTGATCACTCACTACGTCTTGGACATTGTTCTAAGCATTTTACACATACTTACAATCCTAACTCATCAGATTCTCATAACACTATACTCCTCATTTTACAGAACAGGAAGCTCAGAGACAGGGTGACCAAGGAACATGTCCTAAGGAGAAGGGGTGTGAGCCCAGGCAGCCTGGTTTCAGAGTCCCTGTCCATAACCATAAAGCTACATGACCTCTCTAATGACAATTCCTGAACAGAATTTAATAACAGTGAGGGAAGAGGCATCCCCAAATCTGAGATTATCACGAGGTTCTAAACCAAGTGAAAAGCCAGAAAGCCCTGGGCTTGAATCTTGGATCTACCTTTCCCTTGGCGGCTGAGAGTAAGTCCTGAATTTCAGTGCCTCATTGACCCAGTTTGTAAATTGGGGGCCACTGCATCTGACCAGAAGGCTGTAATGAGAGTTCACACCAGCCAAAGGCTTGGCCTGGAGCCGGGTGCCCTGCTGTACTGGACCCCATGATAGACGTGTAGAAAGACCTTATGGAGGGATCTTCAGTGGCCTGACCTTAGGCAGGGAAGTTTCCCCGGGTCCCAGTGGCTGAGTGCCAGGGAGAGATTCAGTCCCTCCCCATATGACAGCTGTTCCCTTCTTGCCTTGTCCCAGCCTCTAAGATGATTAAATTTCAAAATGTCTGAGTAAATTGCCCTTCTCTCCTCCGAGGGGCCTGATGGAATTCTTTTATCACTAAAACCATATGGTACGTGCTTGGTGCACAGCAGGCCCTCAATGAGTGTCTGTGGGATAAATGAAAGGGTGACTATTTTCAGTGAACTCTCAGGTTTTTAAAGTAACCTTTGAAGCTCCAGTATGAGTTGGTCCTCAGTCCCACGTCACAGACTGGGGGTGCTCCACTCACCAGATGAGGGGGAAGCAACCCCGAGAGGTGGGCTGACTGGCCACAACTAAGAAAGACAGCCCAGGCCCAGCACAGTGCTCTCCATGGCCACCCTGGCAAGAGCCTGGAGTCATTTGTTTGCCATCCCTGGGCTCCAACAATAAGACGCCAACAAATATTTTTGCCAGCCTGTTGTTTGAACAAAGTGGAGCCTGATATACAGGCATGGTAAACTCCACCACACAGAACAATACTTGTAGATGGGGGGACATGACCAAAAGGCTAAGAGGGCTTCTTTCTTATTCCTGTCTCTCATTTTTCTGATTCTAAAAATAAATGGCACAGAAGATTGGGGGGGTGGGGGGGAGCGGCGGGCGTGTGTTAAGTATAAGAATTCTGTCTTCAGGAGAACTGACACTTAGAGCCCCACCCACTCACCTGGCTGGATTTGGAACCAAATTCTCCTGCCACCACCTCTTCCTCAGCATCCAGGTCAGAGGCTGCCAGGACTTTCTGTAGGAGCTGCCGCTGCTCCTCTTTCGTGGAAAAGGCCAACTCTTCCTCCTCCATGCCAGCCAGCTTTGTGATCACCTGTGAGATGAAGAGCAGCAGCAGTCACCCTTGCTTTCTCTCCCTTTCCCTCCTCTACCCTTCTGGCTTCACTTGCTCTAGTCACTTTCCTCCCTCAGGCCCTGTCCCTCTGGAGTATTCCTGAAACCTGTCTCAGGAGCCGCCTGGAACAGGGAGCTTGATGAAAGATTGTAAACAAGAGAGATTAAAGAACTGCCAGAGAAATCCACTCCCAACATCTAGCAGCTGAACAATGATATTCACCAGGAGACCTGGTGAATTTTACAACACTCATTCCAGTAATTCTCCCATCCTGCACCAAGTAAAGGAAGGAACAAAAGACTGAAAGGCCCAACCTGCTGCCCTATAAACAGGGTCCTCTGATCTGTGGGACAGGGCTCAGGGCTTCCAGCAGACGGAGCACAGAAAAGTGACAGATTGTCAGGGATCAGTGACAAGACTTCTTCTAAAAGGGCCAGATAACAACACTGTAGAGATTTGGTTTCCATTTCTATAGGGATAACTTACTATAAGGCTTTCTTGTTCCTGCAGAAAGATTTGCACAAGAGCTCTACAAGGTGTCTGTGTCTCTGGCTAAAGGAAGATAGGTAGCACCAAACCTGTCCTCCCACCAAAGGCTAAGAATGGGAACTCTGACCAACTTCCTAAAAAGTCAGCCTATAGTCTTGAGCAAATCAAGAACCTGGGGTTATATTCTAGTGATGTTTCTTTCAGTGGATTAGTGGATTATGGGGGGGGGGGGGGGGAGGCAGTAGTTCTTCCCCTACTTCCCAGAAACCTGTACACCAACTCCCCCACAAATAAAAACTCTTTGGGACCTTAAATGTTGGCATAAACTTACAATTTATAGCAACAAGAAAAAAAGCAAATGCCTCATCAAAAAAAGCCAAACCTTCAGCACTTCCAAGTTCTTCAAATACTAAATTTGCAGAGCATGGGAAACCGTGATGCCTGAGAGTCCCGCATAGCCTGGGTTCACCATGGGCTAAAGGAAGAGCTACTTGTCTCCTGGGTGAGGCTCTATTGAGGAAGCAGCCCCAAGGGCTCAGACATACACCCTGATGGACACCAATGGCCTCTCCAATCCTGCCAGGTTAGCCCCATTTCCCTATCAGGAACTAACATTCTTTTACAAAAGGCCTCCCTTAGGACCTCTGTTGTTGCTTAGCTGTGGCCTCAGCCTCTCTAAGCCCAACTCTGCAAGTGAAATCATTGCCCTCCCTTCTACGTGGGACATGACATCCATGAGTGAATGTCTCCCTGGCAAGGAGAGAGACGACTCCCAGGGATGAATCCAGACCTGGCACTGTGGGATCAACAGTTACATCCTGACCAAAAGGGGGAAAAGAAGTGTAATTTAAAAAGTAACATGGCAGAGAGAGTTCAAATAGAGTCAAGAGGCTACGCTGGAGGTTGCTCCTATGTAAGCTCCAGTTACACCTTGCTACCTGTTATGGTCAGGTTCATGTGTCAACTTGGGCAAGTGGTAGGACCTGTTTGTCTGGTTGGGCAAGTCTTGTCTTGTTGGAGGAGGCTTGTCTGTTGCAATGAGGACATTTCATAGAATTAAATCTTGAGTGCGTCAGCTACATCCACAGCTGATTCCATTTGTAATCAGCCAAGGGGAATGTCTTTTGCAATGAGTGATACTCAACCTAATCACTAGAAGCCTTTTAAGGAGGATTCAGAAGAGACAGGCTCTCTTCCTGCTTTGGCTGGTGAACCTCTCCTGTGGAGTTCGTCCAGACCCTCCATCGGAATCGTCAGCTTCAGAGCATGCCCTGCGGATTCTGGACTCTGCGTTCCCGTGGTCGCGTGAGACACTTCAATAAATTTTATATTTGTGAGTGTTTCCTGCTGATTCTGTTTCTCTAGAGAACCTTAATTAAAACACTACCTATCATACCCTGCCAACCCCCAACCAGGACCATCCCAGCCAATCCCAAAGAATACCTAGGGCAATATATAAGATTCCACAAGGGTTCCAGGCACTCGAGAAACTTTCCAGAAACCTACAACCTCCAGATGGGTCCCTGCTCCAGGTAAGTCCTGAAACCTAGAATCAGCCTCTCCAGAACATCAGATAGTTCCATCTCCCTACCCCATATTAGTGACAGACCCTTCTGATATCAAAAACCTAGAATTGCCATAGCACCCAAATAACCCTAAAGAGAGGTATGGAAAGATTAAAAGTGATGGTGGAATTATGCATAGAAGATAGAACTTAACAAATGAATATGAATGCTGAATCATTAAATTGATATCTCTTTTAGTCTCCAGTATTTTAGAGTAGCTAGAAGTAAAAACCTAAAATTGTGAAATTGTAACCCACGTCAAAGACTGAAATATGTTCTACAACTAATCGTGGTGCTGTGCTTTGAAATTTACAGTTTTTTGGTATATATGTTATTTTTCACAAAAAAAGAAGAAAATCGATTTTGACGATAAAAAAGTATTTAAGCCCTCTAGCCTCCTATATTCTGCAGCAGCTAGAAGGAAAAATATGAGAGGATCATATGGCAGCCCATGACAAACTCTGGGATCTGTCCTGTAACCACGTGCTGAAGAGTGCTTTGAAAACTATTACTTTTTTATTTCTTTGCTTTGTATATATGTTATTCTATACAATAAAAAAAAGTTAAAAAAAAATAAATAAAAAGGCCTCCCTGAGTGGGCCATGGTGGCTCAGCAGGCAAGAATGCTGCCATGCCAGAGAACCCGGGTTCAATTCCCGGTGCTCATGTTAAAAAAAAAAAAAGAAAAGAAAAAGGCCTCCCTTAGCCCTGTCTGCTGAGGGCAGAAGGAAACTCTGCACAGTATTTTCCCTCAACCCCCCCCCCCCCCCGCCCCCCACAATTTAGGCAGAGACAAAGGGACCCTTAAGCAAGGCTTCCTTCCAATCGCCTAATGTTTGGTGGCCAACTGAGATTTTTCTCAAGTTGTTGCTAACCATAGCCCCCACTTCCTGGACCCAAAAGACTTGGTCCTGGTCTGATACATACCTTAAAACTATAACCTTGGTCGACCAAGAACCGTTGCCGCTTAGTTGAGTAGGCCATTTCCTGAGTGTCCTGGGACACAAGTGAGTAGAAGAAGGCATTGTACTCCTCTGCGACCATTCCTGGTGGAAGGGAGGAGGGAAGAATTAAGGACATTACTGTTAGGACCCTAGAGCTAAAGGTCCAGGGCTCAAAGCAAGCAATGCAGTGGGGAAAAGCTGCAGAATTAGGAGGGTGACTACCCTAACCTCAACCAGGGGCTCAGGGACTCACGAGTAAGCACATACACAGCTTCTGGCCATGGAGGCAGCCAGTAAACAGCTCTTATGCCTATTAGTTGACTACTGATACTAGCTGCACAGACTCTTCTGAACCAATCTTTTCCAGGGGGGACCAAGAGGTACCATTTCTGGTGAGAGAGAAATAAGGGCCTATACAACTGGGAGGATTTAAAGCCCTTGGAAATTCAGAGGTTTTCAGATGTAGGAGGGCTACTCTCCCAAAAGATGAAAGCCAAGTGAGCAGAAAAGTTGCTTCTGCAGAGCAGGTCTTTCCTAACCTTTCTCTTTAAATTAGATTCTTAACTCCAAAGAAACTGGTACTCTAAGCTGCTAGACTCTGGTGTCTGTATATTAAAGAATTTCCTCTGAAAGACAGCTGGTTTATCTCTGTACTTTAAAGCCCTTTCCAGAATCTAGAACATGAAATGGCTTCCCTCCCCACCAGGGAAACAAGTGTAAACTGATGAAAGTATAAAAAAACAATCATTTAAAGCCCCTAAAAACTGTCCTAAGGGCAGATAAGAAACAAAGAAACATTCATTCAAGAAAACCTATTACAACTCAGTGAGAACAGTGAGTCTGTGGCATCTGAGCCAGGCCCCACCCCCTTCCCTGCTTCTCAGCCTGACGGAAGCCATCCTCCTGGTGAGTGCAGTGGGGCTGTAGCATCTCTCTGGGAGGAAGAGCCCCTTAGCACTTCTTATCCTCCCCAGTCCTATGCTGAAGAAGCTCTATTCCAGGCAAGAACAGCAAAAAATGGGCTACCTTACTCCACTCAGCTCCCCTCATCTGACCAATGATCAACCCAAGGCATGGAGAACTGAGAACACTGGTCTCCCAGTAGCCCTCACCCAGCTCATTCACAGGGTGGAGATTCCATGGCGGGAAAGACAAGTTGAGAAGACCCCCACCCAACACTCTTCTTATAAAGCAGGGGTGCCACTCAGAGAAAAACAGGTACTAACCCTGCCTAGCTCTAGAGCATAAGTGCAGAGGTTTGCCCAAGGGGAAAGGTAGAAAGCTCCAAGGCTCTCCTCAAGATAACTGGCGTTATTTGGAACAGAGCATATGGAAATTCAAGTCTAAGAGCATTGTCAAAAATAGTGGACATTTTGGTAAAAAATTAGGAGAAAGCTGATAGCTCTTTGAAAGCAAGAAGATGAACCATAACAATCTAAGTTTACCAAGAGAAAAAGGGAGAGATAGCTAAGAAAAGCCTGCATGGGGTTGGGTTGGAACATATCATGGTCAGGTTCAAGTGTCAACTTGGCCAAGTGGTTGTTGGGCAAGTGCTGGCTTGTCTGTTGCGATGAGGACATTTCATAGAATTAAATCATGGTCATGTCAGCTGCAACCACAGCTGATTCCGTGTGTAATCAGCCAAAGGGGAGTGTCTTCTGCAATGAGTGATGGTTAATCTAATCACTGAAAGCCTTATAAGGAGGATTCAGAAGAGATGGCTATTCCTGCTTCGGCTGGCGAGCCTCTCCTGTGGAGTTCGTCCAGACCCTCCATCGGAGTTGTCGGCTTCAGAGCCTGCCCTGCGGATTTTGGACTCTGCATTCCTGTGGTCACGTGAGCCACTTTAATAAATTTTGTATTTGCGAGTGTTCCCTGTTGATTCTGTTTCTCTAGAGAACCCTAACTAATACAGAGCATATCTCAAAAACTATCCATTCCAAGGAGCAGAATTTAATCACATTCCATTTAGAGTAATTTATCCCCACAGAAACAATAAAGCTGGCAATTAATGAAGCTTAACAGTTAGCTGTGATACCATCAGAAAGACAGTCAAAAGGAGCTCTGCTAAGATCACAACCATCCCACAAAGGCTCTACCATCTGAGGAGGACTTCAGAGGCTGCAGACTGTGTGGAAAGCAGACATCAATGAAACAGTCCAGCACTAAACAAATGAACAAACAATTACAAGGCCTGCTGGAGGTAGGAATCAGTACCCAGAGTTGCAATATATTATAAAAAATGTCCAGTTTTCAACAAAAAAATTAAATGCAAAGAAAAAGGAAAGTGTAATCCATGACCAGAGGGAAAATACAGGCAACAGAAACTGCATGAAGGAGCCCAGATGTTTGTCTTTGTTGGACTTCAAAGCAATGATTTAAATGTGCTTTTTAAAAAATGAAAAAACAAAACAAAAAAAACTAAAGAGGTAAGGAAGATAATGATGATAATATTTCATCAAATATAGAATATCAAAAAAGAGCCAGAAAAAAATAACAAATGGAATTTCTAAAATTGAAGAACACAACAATTGAAAGGAAAAATTACTAGAGAGACTCAACAGCAAATTTGGGCCGGCAGAAGAATCCACTAGTGAACAACAAATCCAAAGGGACTGAATGTACAAAGTATATTCTCCAACCACAATGGAACAAAATTAGAAATCAGTAACTGAAAGAAATTTGGGAAATTCACAAATATGTGGAAATGAAACACACTCCTGAATAACTAATGAATCAAAGAAGAAATCAAAAGAGAAATTAGAAAATACTTTTGAAATCAAACAAAATGAAAACCCAAAATACTAAAACATATAGGATGCAGCTAAAGCTGTAAAAACATCTACGTTAAAAAAAGAATAGGGGGCGGGCCGCGGTGGCTCAGCGGGCAAAGTGCTTGCCTGCTATGCCGGAGGACCTCGGTTCGATTCCCGGCCCCAGCCCATGTAACAAAAACGGAGAAACAGAATACAATAAAAAACAAGAAAATGTTTAAAAATGTTTCCCTTTCTTCCTTCCTTCCTTCCTTCTATCCTTCCTTCCTTCTCTCTGTCTTTCCTTTAAAAAAAAAAAAAAAAAAAAAAAGAATAGAGATCTCAAACCAATAACCTGCCTTGCATCTTAAAACACTGGTGAAAGAAAAGCAAACTAAACCTAAATCAAGCAGAAGGAAGGAAATAATAACTATTCAGTTTTCACTTTTCAAAAGAATAGAAAGAAAATTAATGAAAATTAATTAAACCAAAGACAATATTAGCATCTGAAATGCTTTCACTGGAGGAAACTACATGCCTCTTCTCTTAAGAAACTTTGCAACACTGCCTCTTCTTCATTCATCATGTTTGCAATGTCCCTGTAACAAACTGCCACCAATGGGCAGCAATGGTTTCTAGGTTATGAGTGGCTGCCCAAGCTATGCCTATAAGCCTTTCCTGTACTCCATTATTCCTGACTCAAGGTCCAGGGGCAGCTTCCAATGCCTACCACCTGTCACTAGTGGCTCCGTCTGCCTTCTCCCCCTATATCTACACTATTAAGCACTTTCCTTCTTGGTTAAGTCTCATCCCTATCAATACCACTGCTCAGCTTAGAGGATATCCAGGTGAATTCTAGGCAGTTGCTATGGAAAAATATCACATATTCACCCTCAAAGCATGAGAAGTAACAAGCGCCAAGGGGTGCTTTTATCTTTGTGAATCCTTTCCTTTAGAGTCAACCTAGTCCATGAGGACAAGAACAAATTCACTACACACGGACAGCTCTTCCCAACAGAAAAAGAAAGCGCTCCTACATAGGACATGACATCCAGGGGTGAAAGTCTCCCTGGTCATCTGGGAGATGGCTCCCAGGGCAGAGTCCAGAGCTGGCATCATGGGATCAGCAATTCCATCTTGACCAAAAATGGGAAAAGAAGTGTAACTAATAAAGTATCAGTGTCTGAGAGAGTTCAAATAGAGCTGAGAGACTACTCTGAGGTAACTCTTATACAAGCTTCCGTTAGACATTGCTACCTACATAACCTGCCAAACCCCAACCAGGACCATTCCAGCCAATCCTAAAGAACACCTAGGGCATTATATAAGATTCCACAAAAGTTCCACACACTAGGGTAACTCTCCAAAGCCTACAACCTCCAGATGGGTCCCTGGACTAGATAAGTTCTGAAATCTAGAAGGCCCAACCTCTCCAGAACATCAGCTAGTTCCATCTCCCTACCCCGTTTAATTGACAGACCCTTCCAATGTAAAAAGGTTAGAATGGCCATAGCCCAAATACCCATAAAGAGTAGGATAGACAGATCAAAGGTGATGGTGGAGTTATATAAAGGGAGGGTTTAACAAACAAATGCGATTGCTGAATCATTAAATTGATATTTCTTTTAGTCTCCAGTATCTTACAGCAACTAGAACTAAAACCCTAAAATTGTAGAATTGTAACCCATGCCAAACTCTGAAATACGTTCTACAACTAATAGTGGTACTATGGTTTGAAATTTATTGCTTTTTTGTATATGGTGATAAAAAATATATAAGCCTTCTAGCCTCCTATATTCTAGAGCAGCTAGAAGGAAAAATCTGAGAGGACTGTATGGTAGTCCATGACAAACTCTGGGATCTGTCCTGTAACTACTTGTTGAAGTGTGCTTTGAAAAATACTGCTTTCTTCTTTCTTTGCTTCGTATATACATTATATTATACAATATAAAAGTTTAACAAAAAACATTGGACTGCACAACACAAACAGTAAACCCTAATGTAATCTATGGACTATAGTTAATAGTATAATCATAATTTAATGTTTCATCATTTATAACAAACCTACTAAATTGATGCAAATTGTTAATAATAGGGAAAACTCCATGTATGAGGAGGGGTAAATAGGGGTTCTTCATTTTCTGCAAGATTTTTCTGTAAACGTACAATTTCTCAAAAAATAAAATAAAACTATTGGTAGCCACACACACACATGAAAAAAAAAAAAAGAAAGAAAGCTCTCCTAGAGTAGAAGAGGGAAGACCATCTTTACCTTTTTTGGCTCGGAGCACCCGTCCCAACCTCTGGGCCTCTTGCCGCCGGGAGCCACCATGAGAGGAAATTTGAATGAGAACATTTGCTTCTGGCAGATCAAACGATGTGTCACCTACCTAAAGAAGCAGTTAGGAGTTTGGGAAGGTTTTATATATGAGACAAAAAGGGAAAAGAAACAATCGTTCTAGACAGATAGAAAAATGGATCACTATCCTTTCCCCTACATGTCAGGGTCCCTCTGCTACAGGGAGAAAAGCGGTGAATCTCAGAAATGCACCTCTAGTGAACTTAATAGCACAAATACAATAAAATAGAAATAATGAAATTCTTTCATTTATTGTAACACATGTATCATATTAAAGCAAGGTATTAATACAGAGATACATGGAACTCTATTTTTCTGTATGCTTTTTCTGTAAACCTGTAACTTCTCTAATAAGAAGGGAGAGGGGAGGGAGGAAGGTGGGCAGCCTCTGGAAGATAAAAAAGGCAAGGAACAATTCTCCCTTTAAGTTTCCAGAAGGAACACAGTCCTGCCAACACTTTTATTTTAATCCCGAGACCAATTTCAGGCTTCTACCTCTAAAACTATGAGATGATAAATGTGGGTTAAGTGAGGAAAAAAAAGAAATGTATCCCTGGGCCTCTAGGACCTACTGTGAATTCTCCTAAGAGAACTTATGAGGAACCTTGTATACAAAACAGCCATCACTGATCCCTATCACCATCAACTGTCTCCCACCTTTACGGTGTTGGGTGCGAGAGCCCCAAAGATAAGAGGCCCTGTATTAACAAAGACTCACTTTGAGTGTTCAGAAACAGGTCTGCACAAAACCATCCATCAGACTCTTTCCTGGTGGCCACTGAGACCAGTAGCACATCTGGAATATGACCCAGTAGGAGCTGGATTCTGACTCAGGGGAGCCTCCTCAACTTCGACTGAGCCTCCAACCATCAAGGTTACCAGCCACACACTTAAGTGTGGTACTTACTCACCATAATCACTTTATAGGTCAATCTCATTTTCCTTCTCCTTTGGGTTTGTCTTAATTTGACTGTCCTGGACTGCTGGGCCACAGCTTAACCGTGAATGAAAACCATCAGCAGGCTGGGCATGTGTGAGTCTAAGCTATGCTTACATTCACTACCCACCATTAAGGCATGCCCACGACATATGGAAATCTCCATCTCCAGAAAGGGAGTTTCGTCTGAATGTCTACTTTCACCAGAATAGGAAATGAACTTTTATTTCCTTTTTAAAAGAAACACCACTGTGTTTTCAGAAATTCAAATGTTAGTTAGGTGTTCAAGATTTTATCTAGCTGAACTGGGATTCGGCATCAAGGGATTGAGAAAACCTTCTTGACCAAAAGCGGGAAGAGAGAAATGAGACAAGTTTCAGTGGTTGAGAGATTTCAAACAGAGTAGAGGTTATCCTGGAAGTTACTCTCACATATTAAATAGATAATCTCTTTTTAGTTTATGGTGTATTAGAGTGGTCAGAGAGAATACCTGAAACTGTAGAGCTGTGTTCCAGTAGCCATGTTTCTTGAAGATGATTGTATAATAATACAGCTTTCGCAATGTGACTGTGTGATTGTGAAAACCTTGTGTCTAATGCTCCTTTTATCTACGGTATGGACAGATGAGTAAAAAATATGGATTAAAAAAATAAATAATAGGGGGAACAAAGGTTAAAATACTCGCAGTCAATGAGAGGGAGGGGTAAGGGATATGGTATATATGAGTTTTTTCTTTCATATTTTATTTTTTTTATTTCGCTGGAGAGACATAATGTTCAAAAAAATGATCATGGTGATGAATACACACCTATGTGATGATACTGTGAGCCACTGATCGTACACCATGTACAGAATGTTTGTATGTCAAGAATGTTTTAATGTTTGTTTGTTGTTTACAATAAAAATATTTTTAAAACATTTTATGTAGCAACCCAATCACTGTGGAGCCTGCTAGAACCCAAGACTGTGAGGTCAACTGAAAAGGGGCCACTCGAGCCCTAGTCAGTGAGACAGAGTATGGAGGGAGAAATGCCAGCTGGGTAGACTTCAACCTGAAGTTTCTCCTGTCCAGGGATGCTGCCCTGGGAGGTCCCATGGTCTCTTGTTTTCAGCTTGTCCATGCCCACTCCTCTCCTCTTCTGTGCCCACCTCAGGGTGGCCCCATTGTGCCCGTGAGCCCTAGCCAGAGACTTGGTAGCTCCCTATAACCCCTCCCACTTCTGCACCCCCAACCAGGTCCTACATCCATCCCTGCCATTCCATCCTCACTATCACTCCACTGGTCTATACCAGCATCTCGCAGCCAGCCAACCTGCTAGTCTTGCCCTCTTCCAATACAGTAGAGTGACTTACTTAAAACTACATTTCACTAGGTCCCTCACAGGTTTATAATCCTGTGACCATTTGTTTAAAACTGGAAATAAAACCAAAGAGGAAAATATCGAAGAAGGACAGGAAAGAGACTAGGAACTTCCATCACCTCCCAGGAGGAAACTAGGACAGCCAAGGGATAGCAGTAGGAAGATATCTCACTGCATACTTCTGAATTATGTAAACTTAGTACTCATTCAGAAATTGAATTGAAATTATTTCTTTAAGCCATCAAATTGGGCACTCCCTTTGGACACAGGACAAAGTCCCAGTTCCTCAGCTTGGCTCTAAGGCCCATCTTGCCCCCTTACTCCAGGGACTCCTTAGGATTCTAGCAACCCTAGTTATCTTTGGGTCTATGCCATCTCCCATTACCAGACCTCTGTCCAAACCTCTGCTTTATCTGAAAATCCTTTCGTGCTTTTGGCCAACCCTAGCAGCATCTCTTCTGTAAAGTTTCATCCTAGGCTTTCTCACCCTCTGCGCTTTTGACATTTGGGGCCCAATAATGTCCCAAAGTGAGGGCTATGCTGTGCGTTGTAGGATGTTTAGCAGCACCCCTGGCCTCAACTCACTAGATGCCAGTAGTAGACCCCTCCCCACCAAATTATGGCAACCAAAGTGACTACAGACGTGGTCCAGTATTCCTGTCCTTCTGCCCCCTACCCCACCCCAACTCTCACAATGCTCCCCCACCACCCTGTCATACTCTGGTACACACTGCCTGCCCTGGCCCCAAACCACTGCGTTTCAATTCTAGCAGCATGTTCCAACTGCACAGCCTTGGGCAAGTGACCTCCCCTCCCACATCAATGACTCCTCATCTACTAAATGGGGATACTACCAGCATCACCCCATATGGAAGCTGTGTCTAGGAAATGAGATAATACAATGAAGTACAGAACTGACGCCCAATATATGTCAGCTAGGATAATCATGAAATGTTGAGTGTGTTGCCCAGGATATGGGACCAGATCTCAGGGTTCAGACTCAGTCCTGTTTCAGGCTCCCCAACCCCTCCTTTGCCTCTGAGGGGCAGTCTGTCAGCCAAGCTTCCCCACCCCAGAAAGCTGGCTTTTACAGACCCATAGGAACTGGACTGTTGTGAGACCCCCTTCCCAGAGCCCTTAGGCTGATCCCTGAGGAAATTCCACCAAAGCTGGGCGGTGAGGGATCCTCCAAAGAGCATTTTGTGGATCTACACACATTTTGTATCAATGCTAATTTTCCTGGTTTCTAGCTAGGGGAAGTCTAGGGCAAGCGTAGACCAGACCTCTCTGTAATATTTTACAATGTTCTGGGAATCTATAATTATTTCAAAAATAAAGTTTAATTTTTAAAGCAAAAAAAAAAAGGAAAGAAATACCACTTAAAATTCTTATATTTCAAAAAGAGGTGGGGAAAATTCTTAAGCTAAGAAACTTCGTAGTTTTTCCACATTAAAATCCTCAATCTACTTTGCCAAATTCCCTGATCCCACTGGGCACATGGGACTGAAAATGTATACATGAATTTCTTTAAACACAATTTCACTGTCCAGGAATCACAGAGCATACTCTCCCAAGGCTGCTAACAGTTACGCTTATTAGGGGCCTCACCCCACCCTGCTTGACACACAAACCTTAGATATGAAGATGGTGTTGATTTTGGGGTTGTGCTTGAAATTCTGGAGAATTTGCATCCTTTCTCCCTGGGATGTAGGACCGTAGATATAGGGCCTAAAGAAGAACAAAGCTGCATTAGAAAGACATAGAATCACTCTCCAATTATCCTGAAAGCGTGAAAAGGGGAAAAAGGAACTCAAGCAAAGTTGTTCTCCTCACAGGACGCCCTCTTGTAAGCAAGCACATCAGAAAATCAATAAAAATGACTGGTACAGATACCATGTTCCACCTTCCTGCCTCCCAGGTTGATCACTCTTTTTGGGATTCCTTCCTTTACTTCTCTTTTTTCTTTCTTTTTTGACTGGCATTTTTCTGCTTCAACATCTCTAACTCTAAGCTTAGAGCCTATACAAAGAGAATCTTCTGGATCTCATGAAGCCCATTAGGAGTGGCAAAGAAAACATTGCTATTTCCATCTTAAAACGTTAGAATCAGGAGAAGGGGCCAAGATGGCAGCTTAGCAAGGTGTGCATTTTACTTCATCCTCCAGAACAACTACTAAATAACCAGAAACAGTGTAGAACAGCTCCCAGAGCCACGACAGTGACCAGACACACAGAGTACCCCAGTTTGGACCAGCTGGACCGGCAGTGAGCCCCCCCAGAACCGTGAGTTCCCCAAGCCACGACGACTGGCGACCGGCGCCCCTCCCCCACAGGCAGCTTCCCAGAGGGAAAGGGAAGACACTGTAGCAGTAGCAGGGACTGAGTCCAACCAAACACCAATTGTGGCATTAACTAACAAATTCTGACTACTAAAAATAGGCTCCCAATCAGGAGAACCTGGTCAAGGCGGAGGTCACTTATTGGGCTAACCAAAAAAAAGGAAAGGGGACGAAACAGAGGTTTTTGTGGCTGTCTCTACAGAGGCTTGGCTGCCTCTGGATTCAGCGGCAGGACGACTCAGGCTGCAACTGCCCCAGGCATAGGCAAAAACGGACTGCTTTCAGGGCTGTCTCCCGCCTGTGCCTTCCCCAGGGGAGGGCTGAAGGCCAACTCAGGTGGAATCCCTCTCTCAAGGAATTCAGAACCCAGGGCTCGGCAATTTGAAGCCATTAAAACCAGCCTACAACCTCTCCTCTGTCTCCACCATGCCCCCAGCAGGGAGAGCCTTCCAAACTTAAAGGTGCCACAACATCTTTTGCTGGTGGGACCCGCAGGCAAACAAGCGCCACAGGATAAGAAAAACAGAGCCCAGAGACTTCACAGGAAAGTTTTTTAACCTGTTGGGTCTCACCCTCAGGGAAAACTGATGCAGGTGACTCCTTCCCCCCGACAGGAGTCCAGTCTAGTCCGGGAAAACCTGGCCGGAGTCTATATTACCTATGTAGACCCTCCTAAGGGTGGGGAGGGAAAAGGCACCTTACAAGCACAGCAAGAAACAACAAAACAAGAACTGAAAAATTCTCCTCTGTTAAACAAAACCTAAACCTAAGCTAGAGGTCCAGAAAAAGCTGAACTGTATGTCAAAGAACAGATAAACAAACTCATCTAGCAAGAAAACCCTAGGTAAGGTAAGTGAAAGCAATCTAAGGAAATTAAATGTCTAGACGCCAGCAAAAAATAACAAACCACACCAGGAAAACTGAAGATATGGCCCAGTCAAAGGAACAAACCAATAGTTCAAATGAGATACAGGAGCTGAAACAATTAATTCAGAATATAGGAACAGACATGGAAAACCTCATCAAAAACCAAATCAATGAATTGAGGGAGGATATGAAGAAGGCAAGGAATGAACAAAAAGAAGAAATCAAAAGTCTGAAAAACCAAATCGCAGAACTTATGGGAATGAAAGGTACAGTAGAAGAGATGAAAAAAACAATGGAAACCTACACTGGTAGATTTCAAGAGACAGAGGTTAGGATTAGTGAACTGGAGGATGGAACATCTGAAATCCAAAAAGAAACAGAAACTATAGGGAAAAGAATGGAAAAATATGAGCAGGGACTCAGGGAATTGAACGACAATATGACGTGCACAACTATACGTGTTGTGGGTGTCCCGGAAGGAGAAGAGAAGAGAAAGAGAAAAGGAGGAGAAAAACTAATGGAAGAAATTATCACTGAAAATTTCCCAACTCTTATAAAAGACCTAAAATTACAGATCCAAGAAGTGCAGTGCACCCCAAAGAGAATAGATCCAAATAGACGTTCTCCAAGACACTTACTAGTTAGAATGTCAGAGGTCAAAGAGAAAGAGAGGATCTTGAAAGCAGCAAAAGAAAAGCAATCCATCGCATATAAGGGAAACCCAATAGGACTGTGTAGATTTCTCAGCAGAAACCATGGAGGTGAGAAGACAGGAGGATGATATATTTAAATTACTAAAGAGAAAAACTGCCAACCAAGAATTCTATACCCAGCAAAATTGTCCTTCAAAAAGGAGGGAGAAATTAAAACATTTTCAGACAAAAAAAATCACTGACAGAATTTGTGACCAAGACACCAGCTCTGCAAGAAATACTAAAGGGAGCACTAGAGACAGATATGAAAAGACAGAAGAGAGAGGTGTGGAGAAAAGTGCAGAAAGAAGGAAAATTAGGTATGATATATAAAGTACAACAGGCAAAATGGTAGAAGAAAGTACTCCCCATACAGTAATAACACTAAATGTTAATGGATTGAACTCCCAAATCAAAAGACATAGACTGGCAGAATGGATTAAAAAACAGGATCCTTGTACATACTGTCTACAGGAAACACATCTTAGACCCAAAGATAAACATAGGTTGAAAGTGAAGGTTGAGAAAAGATATGCCATGCAAATAATAACCAGAAAAGAGCAGGAGTAGCTATACTAATATCCAACAAATTAGACTTCAAATGTAAAACAGTTAAAAGAGACAAAGAAGGATACTATGTACTAATAAAAGGAACAATTCAACATGAAGACATAACAATAATAAATATTTATGCACCAAACCAGAATGCCCCAAATACGTGAGGCAAACACTGCAAACACTGAAAAGGAAAACAGACACATCTACTATAATATTTGGAGACTTCAATTCCCCACTCTCATCAATGGACAGAACATCTAGACAGAGGATCAATAAAGAAACAGAGAATTTGAATATTATAATAAATGAGCAAGACTTAACAGACATTTATAGGACATTACATCCCACAACAGCTGGATACACCTTGTTCTCAAGTGCTCATGGATCATTCTCAAAGATAGACCATATGCTGGGTCACAAAGCAAGTCTCAACAAATTTAAAAAGATTGAAATCATACACAACACCTTCTCATATCATAAAGGAATGAAGTTGGAAATCAATTATTGGCAGAGCGCCAGAAAATTCACAAATATGTGGAGGCTCAACAATATACTCTTAAACAACCAGTGGGTCAAGGAAGAAATTACAAGAGAAATTAGTAAATATCTTGAGGCGAATGAAAATGAAAACACAATATATCAAAACTTATGGGATGCAACAAAGGCAATGCTAAGAGGGAAATTTATTGCCCTAAATGCCTATATCAAAAAAGAAGAAAGGGCAAAAATTCAGGAACTAACTGTCCAATTGGAAGAACTGGAGAAAGAACAGCAAACTAACCCCAAAACAAGCAAAAGGAAAGAAATAACAAAGATTAGAGAAGAAATAAATGAAATTGAGAACATGAAAACAATTAAGAAAATCAATAAAAGCAGAAGTTGGTTCTATGAGAAAATCAGTAAGATTGATGGGCCCCTTAGCAAGACTGACAAAAAGAAGACAGAGGACGCAAATAAATAAGATCAGAAATGGAAGAGGAGACATAACCACTGAGCCCACAGAAATAAAGGAGGTAATAACAGGATACTATGAACAACTTTATGCTAATAAATACAACAATGTAGATGAAATGGACAACTTCCTAGAAAGGCATGAACAACCAACTTTTGACTCAAGAAGATACATGACCTCAACAAACTAACCACAAGTAAAGAAATTGAATCAGTCATTAAAAATCTTCCCAAAAAGAAAAGTCCAGGACCAGACGGCTTCACATGTGAATTCTACCAAACATTCCATAAAGAATTAGTACCAACCCTGCTCAAACTCTTCAAAAAATTGAAGTGGAGGGAAAGCTATCTATTTCATTCTATGAAGCCAACATCACCAACCCTCATACTAAAACTAGGCAAAGATATTACAAAAATAGAAAATTACAGACCAATCTCTCTAATGAATATAGATGCAAAAATTCTAGCAAATCGAATCCAGCAACACATTAAAAGAATTATACATCACGACCAAGTAGGATTCATCCCAGCTATGCGAGGATGGTTCAACATAAGAAAATCAATTAATGTAATACACCATATCAACAAATCAAAGCAGAAAAATCACATGATCATCTCAATTGATGCAGAGAAGGCATTTGACAAAATTCAACATCCTTTACTGTTGAAAACACTTCAAAGTTAGGAATACAAGGGAACTTTCTTAAAATGATAAAGGGAATATATGAAAAACCCACAGCTAATATCATCCTCAATGGGGAAAAACTGAAAACTTTCCCCCTAAGATCAGGAACAAGACAAGGATGTCCACTATCACTACTATTATTCAACACTGTGTTGGAAGTTCTAGCCAGAGCAATTAGACAAGAAAAAGAAATACAAGGCATCAAAATTGGAAAGGAAGAAGTAAAACTATCACTGTTTCAGATGACATGATACTATATGTCGAAAACCCTGAAAATTCCACAGCAAAACTACTAGAGCTAATAAATGAATACAGCAAAGTGGCAGGTTACAAGATCAACATTCAAAAATCTGTAGTGTTTCTATACACTAGCAATGAACAAGCTGAGGGGGAAATCAAGAAACGAATCCCATTTACAATTGCAACTAAAAAAATAAAATACCTAGGAATAAATTTAACTAAAGAGACAAAAGACCCATACAAAGAAAACTACAAGAAACTGTTAAAAGAAATCACAAAAGACCTAAATAGATGGAAGGGCATACCGTGTTCATGGATTGGAAGACTAAATATAGTCAAGATGTCAATTCTACCTAAACTGATTTACAGATTCAATGCAATACCAATCAAAATCCCAAAAGTTTACTTTTCAGAAATAGGAAAAACAATAAGCAAATTTATCTGGAAGGGCAGGGGGCCCCAAATTGCTAAAAGTATTTTGAGGGAAAAAAACGAAGCTGGAGGTCTCACGCTGCCTGACTTTAAGGCATATTATGAAGCCACAGTCGTCAAAACAGCATGGTACTGGCATAGATAGATATATTGACCAATGGAATCGAACAGAGTGTTCAGATATAGACCCTCTCATCTATGGACATTTGATCTTTGATACGGCAGTCAAGCCAACTCACCTGGGACAGAACAGTCTCTTCAATAAATGGTGCCTAAAGAACTGGATATCCATATGCAAAAGAATGAAAGAGGACCCATATCTCACAACCTATACAAAAGTTAACTCAAAGTGGATCAAAGATCTAAACATTAGGTCTAAGACCATAAAACAGTTAGAGGAAAATATAGGGAGATAGCTTATAAATCTTATAATTGGAGGCAGTTTCATAGACCTTACACCCAAAGCAAGAGCACTGAAGAAAGAAAGAAAGAAATGGGAGCTCCTCAAAATTAAACACTTTTGTCTACCAAAGAACTTCAACGAGAAAGTAAAAAGACAGCCTACACAATGGGAGACACTATTTGGAAACGACATATCAGATAAAGGTCTAGTATCCAGAATTTATAAAGAGATTGTTCAACTCAACAACAAAAAGACAGCCAACCCAATTACAAAATGGGAAAAAGACTTGAACTGACACTTCTCAGAAGAGGAAATACAAATGGCCAAAAGGCACATGAAGAGATGCTCAATGTCCCTGGCCATTAGAGAAATGCAAATCAAAACCACAATGAGATATCATCTCACACCCACCAGAATGGCCATTATCAATAAAATAAAAAATGACAAGCGCTGGAGAGGATGTGGAGAAAGAGGCACACTTATTCACTGTTGGTGGGAATGTCAAATGGTGCAACCGCTGTGGAAGGCAGTTTGGCAGTTCCTCAAAAAGCTGAATATAGAATTGCCATATGACCCAGCAATACCATTGCTAGGTATCTACTCAGAGGACTTAGGGGCAAGGCACAAATGGACATTTGCACACCAATGTTTATAGCAGCATATTTACAATTGTAAGGAGATGGAAACAGCCAAAATGTCCATCAACAGATGAGTGGCTAAACAAACTGTGGTATATACATACAATGGAATATTATGCAGCTTTAAGACAGAATAAACTTATGAAGTATGTAACAACATGGATGGACCTTGAGAACATTATGCTGAGACCAACCAAAACCTAAAGGACAAATACTGTATGGTCTCACTGATATGAACTGACATTAGTGAATAAACTTGGAATATGTCATTGGTAATAGAGATCATCAGGAGATAGAAATAGGGTAAGATATTGGGTAACTGGAGCTGAAGGGATACAGACTGTGCAACAGGACTGGACACAAAAACTAAGAAATGGATGGTACAATAGTACCTAACTGTAATTCAATTATGTTAAAACACTGAATGAAGCTGCATGTGAGAATGATAGAGGGAGGAGGGCTGGGGACATAAATGAAATCAGAAAAAAAGATAGATGTTAAAGATTGAGATGGTATAATCCAGGAATGCCTAGAGTGTATAACAATAGTGAAATGTACAATGTACAAATTTTAAAAATGTTTTTGCATGAGGAAGAATAAAGGAATGTCATTATTGAAAAAAAAAACAAAAACGTTAGAAGCAACTGTTTCCTACTGACACAGACTTTCTCCAAAAAATGGGCGCAAGCAAAGTAGAGGCCCTGTCAGTTTTTTCCCCTCCTGCACCCACCAAAGTTCACAGCTTCTCCTTAGTTTCCAATCTCTACCAAAGGGCGTACCCTGTCTGACGCTCTTACTGGTTATTCCCTCATGGCCTGGGACCAGCACACCCCTGTCTTGAAGCACTCTCATGACCCAGGACTGGTAACGACAATAACAACGGAGATGGCGGCAGCAGGAGCAATGACAGCAACTCCCAGATGTGCAGCACCAGCTAACCCTAAGTACCAACTGTGCTTAAAAAAAAAAAAAAAAAAAAACCCCATCCACCCCTGCTAGTATTCCTCTGAACCTAAAAAAGGAGTTTTTTGTTTCACAATTTACATGCAGGGAGTGGAGAGTCAGGAGCCTCAAAGTAGGGACCTTAAAGGCTTGAGAAGCATAACATGGGATGCTCCACATGGCACTACCCAATGCTACACAATAAGCTGGTGACGGGAGTGCCTGAGACTACAAAACCCCATGGCTGTGGGGAAGCCAGGCAGGGACTATGGCAGCCGGGGCCCTCAGACTAATGTCCTCTCATCATCCCAACCACAAGCTGCTTGTCTGTTATCCAAGAGTGTCCAGTGTGACGTGAATCTCAACACTATGTGTGTCGTTCTATGGAAAAGGATGAGAAATTTCAAACTTCAGGACAGTCTGTCTCTTGGTCCCTAGGCTTTTAGGTCATTCTTTCTCCTCACCCATCATCAGGAAACGCTATGCACACAATAATGAGCTCTGGTTTCTGAAAGATCCCCCTATGTAGGAGATAAGAAATAGAAGGGCAGCCATGCTCTAGAAAGAGAACCTAACATTTGTTGAGCACCTGCTAGATGCCAGCCCACAAATCTCCTGTGGTGGCTGGTGTTAACTCCCATTTCAGGGAGTGCAGATGAGGCTTAGAGAGGCAAAGCCACTGTCACTGGATCACAGAGAAGGAGCAGAGTAGCTGGGATTCAAATCCAGTCTCCCTGACACCAGCATTTATACTCTCCCCATTCTCCCATACCACCAGAGAGCCCCAGCTGTCTCTCCCACAAAGTACTTCAGTGACATTTTTCCTTCCTTTTAAGGCTGAAAGAAGCTGGAAGATCTGTCTCCTTGTGGCAGGCTAGAGCTTCACAAGCTGTAAAATGGAGCAATACTACCATGAGATCTGCCTAACGGTCATTTTAAAGCAAGGAAAGAAAAAGAAATAGAAACAACTCCTACATTTGAAAACAAGAGCTTAGAACAAGTCAAGGTATTGAGTAAAGTTGTGGTTATCGCCATGGCATGCAGAAGCTGGTCAGTTGTGCCCTTCACTGTGCCACACAGATGCAGAGCTGATAGTGCTCTGCAAGGCAGATGCTAAGAAGGCTGCAATCAGAGAATAACCCTCAGGGGTTTCAAATGCAAGCATCAGGAAGGCCATCTGAGGGAGGCCCCAGGAAGAATCTAGGAGTATGGGAATGGGAACAAGGATGGGGAAGTAAGAACTTTCCGTTAAATGTGACTCAGTAAATATATGTATTGCCTCATTGCCCTCCCACATCAATGTGAACATAAAGGATAGAAGGGACACAAACCCACAAGGGCAAAGAAAACAGAAGTAACAGCAGATGAGAGATGTGAATAACTGAAAGCTCAAAAAATAGATGGATGCAAGCCTGGGAGTGAGCTAGTGAAGTATTGTGGAAAAGAGGAGGTGCAGGCTGGCAAGAGGGAGAGCCAACACAAAGCAAGCCAAGGTGCTACGTAGAACACCAAAGGGTCACCAGGGAGCTGCCAGGTGCTTGGAAGGTGGTGTGGTGAGTCAGGACTGCAGACAGAACCACAGAGTTTTTCTGTGAGCAGCCAGATCCCCAACCCCAGCAGCCAGGCCCAACTCCCATCTAGCCAAAAACTGGAGGCTTATATTCTGGATTCTAAGGAGGCTATGTGCACAGGAACATAGGGCAGAGCCAAGGGCAAACCCAAGACAAACCAATATACAGAGTCCTCAGTCCCTGTCTTCTTCCACTACCTGCTGGTGGCCAAGAGACCACTGGCAGTTAGTGACTTCTTGACAAATACTCTGTAAGGAGGACCACCTGTTGACAAATCTGCCAAGCTGTAAAGAAACTCCAATCAGCTATTTAGTGACTGAATCTCAAACAAGAAAATACAGCAAAGGATTATAAAAAACCTAAGAACTCCAAAGACAGTGGTGAAAACAATCAAAACAAAATAATTTGAAGAAAAGAGAGATAATAAAAAGAACGGAAAAAAGCTTCAAAAAAACTACAATAGTCAGAAGACACTGTACTCACGAAACAAGAACAACTATCAATAAAAAACTCTTGGAAGGTAACAAAAAATTCAATAGAAGGGTTGGAAGACAGGGATAAAAAATAGGAGAAAAAAAGATAAAGTGGAAGCAGGTATTCTGATGATCCAGTCTCAACAGGGAATTCAACAGGGATTCTGAAAAGAGAAAACACAGAGAAGGTGACTACTAAAAAAAGAATATGAAGAGATTCTCAGAACTGAAGGACATGAGTTTTCACACTGAAAGAGCCCAATTAGTACCCATCACAATGAAAGAAAAAAAGACTGTGTTAAGACATAACAGTTTGAAATTTCCAAAGAGGAGAAAAAGAAAAATCCTAAAATCCTTCTTAGAGAAGGAAAAGAGAAAACCACCACAAAAACAGAGCACACATAAAAAGAATCAGAAGGGCAAGAGTTCCAAGTAGCCATAGCAGAAGTCTCAAGAAGAAAACTGAGCCTTGCCTTCTACATTCTGAGGCCTAGCAAAAGCATCAATCAAGCGTGAGGGTCAGATAAACATGTCTGCAAGTAGCCAAAGTCTCCCAACATTTCCTCCTCAGTAACCTCTTGGGATTTACTAAAGGAAATATTCTATCAGAATGAGTAATAGAGAGAGAGGTGGCCTAAAATCAGAAACAAGAGCTCCAACACAGAAGAGGCACAGGAACTCAAAGAAGAACACCCAAGAGAAGCTCCAAGATGATGGTTAGTGGTGGCTCTGATCTCTCTCAGTGAGTAAACAGACCAGACCAAAGCAGGAGGATGAAGGGCTCTAGCAGGGATCCCCCCACAAAAAGGAGCTGAGGGATTATGTGATGCATCTGATTCTTAGAGGATCCAAAGAGGGATGAGAATTAAGTGTACAGAAAACCAAGCAAAAGCAACAAAAAGACAATTTTTTGGGGGGTGCATGGTTCAGGAATCAAACCTAGGTCTCCCTCATGAAAGATGAGCATTCTACCACTGAACCACCCGGGCACCCCACAAAGACAATTTTTAAGCCCAGGAAAAACAAATATTTACAAGAAAGAAAATATAATCATATACTATATGATTTAGTCTGAACAATATTTATATAATCAAAATAATGTAACACTGAATACTAAGCCAGCTCCCAAATTTGTGCTATTATCTTAGAGGGAAGAAAGTGGGAGAGAGTCACAGCGAGGAGGGGGCATGAGTGAACTAAATCTTTACCTCCCATAGTAAGAATTTCTACATTGTTAATCACAAAACTGCTGTATAAACTATTGGAAATATGAAGGTGAACAAAATACAAGCTGAAAGTGGGTATACCTCTGGGAGGGCAGGAATTGTGGGTGGGAAGATATGGGTGCAGAGAATTGCTGTTTTTCCTAATAATCCATGTTACTATTTTTATCCATAAAAAAAAATTTTCTAAATTTAAAAAAAGGAGAACAGTCTTCAGAAACTCAAAAACTCTAATCTTTCTGTGCCTCAGTTTTCTCATCTGTCAAATGGGAATAATACAATCACCCCATGACCAAAATAAGGATTAAATAAAGCATATGTATAGCGTGCCTAATGCATAGCTTGCTATAATCATTCTCTCTCTCTGTCCACTCTTAAAAAGAATGCAGGCCTATCTCCATGGGACCTTGCCTCCAGGAACAATTCCAGCCTCTGAGTCCTGTGGCATGGTACAAGAAAACATGTTTCTTCCTTCTCCCTGGTAGGGATTCAGAACAGCCAGATCTTAAGCTCAGGTACCTGCATGAGGCACTATGGTCAGGGTACTGGGTGGGTGTTTCCTGAGAAGCCATTTCTAGATGCTGGTCTATACCTGGAATGCTGGCCTTGCTTGCCTTGTCTTTCTGACCCTTGAACCACACACTCTGATCTAAAACTCTGGATGCCAACTCCTACCCATCTTTGGAACCTAAATCTTAGATATGTGCTCCAGATCAGTACAACTATCCAGGCCCACTGTGAGTTCAGGGTAATGCAGCTCCCTTTTCTACATGCTCTAACCTCTGTCTCCAGATGTTAGTTGTTTTGTCTTGCCTGGTTCCTAGGACCCAACCCATAGAACCAGACCTACTGACGCCAAAAAATTCCTGAGAGGGACCATCTGCATTCTCACTTGGGGAGGAAAAGCTGTCCTGGAGGCAACTCCAAATGTCCAGTCCTTACTTGTTCAGCCGGATAGCGTACTCCTTCAGGGCAAACACATTGTCGGCAAAGACTATAATCTTGTCATTCCTCCTTTCATGAAATTTGATCAGAAACTGGCAAGCTCTGAATTTGTTGGGGTTCATAGTGTACAACAAGATTCGTTTCTTGGTTTTAATTGCCACATACTCCCGATAAAACTCAGGCGACATCGGGCACCAAACCTGTGATGCAGTAAGAATCAGGGGTCATTTTCCAAGTTAAAACATCTCACAAATGGAAATTTTTTAAGCCCTTTCATTTTAGAGAATTAGCTTTAAAACAAATCAAAAAACCCCAATATATGTGAATTATATCTCAGCAATTTGTAAACACACACAATCTAATATAATATCCAATGATGAACCAGATATTCTCACATTAATCATTTAATGACAATTTTTAAATACAAAGTTAACCCAGGAATTATTTTCACACCAGCTCTATGAGGGAAACCAGATTCTCAACCAGAGATGCAAGCAATCAGTCCCATAGACACAAGTCAGCTCTGCTTCTGAGAATGGCCCACCCCACCCCCTACACACAGACTTTCTGGCACAGGACAAGGAACTCCTAACTTAGACACTGGGTGTCATCAGGAAGAAGCCCGTCACTACCAGTTTACCACTCAACACCACTGTGAGTCATTCATTCATCCCTGTTACCTAAACCCTAATTTCTAACCACAAAAATCTAAACTGGCAAGTGGAGAAGCTGGTAAAGAAGAATCATTTCAATTTCAGAGGTATCGAGAAAACAGAAGAAAATGTATTTTACACCATGAGAAAACACCACTGGATGGAAGGATAAAAGAACTTGACAACTGAGTCCCCAAGACAGTCCAGGCAGTTCTGGACTGCTGTGACAGCTAAGCAGGCAGTGTGAGAAAAGTCACCTACCTCAGCCAAGAGGGGAAGGGTTGCAACACGAGTTAACCTTATACAATAAAGCCATGGGCCATATGTGATCCAAGCTCAATCAGCCTCTCTATCTTCCTCTTTCACCACTATCTGAGCTTTTTTTCTAAGCTTATGTGTACATATATATATAGTTTATAATACATGACTTGTATACATCCTAAATGCATTACAAGTTCTAGTGAGCAAGAGGCAGGGCAGAGTCAGTGGTTCACGAACCAACCAGCTGGCCTAGCTATTAATCTGGCCCAGGTACTCATAGTGTTGAGACTTCCTGACACACGTGACCAGCCCTGTCTCTGCCTCAGTCTCCTCCTTTGCAGAACTGGAGGAAATGAGGGCAGAGGTGACACTTTTAACTTCCTTAGATGGGGTGGCTCAGGCAGTGTTCTGGGCTTGACAGGTTCTCCCCTCCTGTGCTCACTGCTATGCCTCCAACCCAACAGACATCATCCATGTGGGGCCTCTCAGCCTGTCTCCATGTGATGTGCTCCACTGCTAGAGACCAGTGTGACTGACTCTACTTGGACCAGATTCTGTTATGGCTCCATTAGACTTTCTAGTTCTTTATAGCCAAAGTAATTCCTTTTGCACAAATAAATTATTTAGAATTCTTCATGTCACAGAACATAGAATACAAATGGTCCACACACATCTGAGAAGATAATCAACCTCATCAGTAATCAAGATAATACAAATTAAGACCATAAAGAGACACCATTTTACAACTGCCACTTTAGCAAAAATTAAAAGGGAAAAAACTCAATTCAACAGTCAGTGCTGGAGGAGCTATGAAGCACTCCCCATCCCTCTGGTGAATATGTTACCTGGTACAACCACTGAGAAAAAATGAGGGCTGACTATTAAAGTGAACATCTGCATATCCTTCAACCCAGCAACGCCAATCTGAGCACTCTGCATTGCAGACCTAACAGTTACACACACACAGTTTCATGCAACAACATACACCCTTTCATGTATTATGCTTTCTGGTAGATTCTATTTTATTCTGGTCACAACTCACTAAAACAACCCTATATCCCACTAATTAATGCTGCTTTAGTAAAACTCTTATACAAAATCCCAGCACACATGTTCAAGAATATTTACAGTAACCACTGTCATAACAGGAAAAGAACAAAAAAAATCTGAATTTATACCCAGAGAAAATAAACCAACAGTCACCTAGGATTGGGAGTGGAAGTTGGGATTAACTAGAGATGGACATGAGGAAACTTTCTGGGGTGGAGGAAATGTTTTAAAATTGTAGCAGTAGCTGCACTGCTCTTTAAATTTACAGAAGGCACAGAATTGTACACCATACAGCTGAATGTTATGGTACGTAAATTATATCTCAATAAAGCTGTTACCAAAACAAAGCTTAGCAATCAAATGTCCATTAACTTTAGTAAAGGATTTTACTACTGTGCAGTGTTCTATTATATGAGCAGCTCAAACTGTGGGGGAGCTGTAGAATGGACACACAACAATGCAAAGAAATGAGCTACAATTACGTGCATTATCAAAGGAATAATGCAGTATGTAAGGAATAATAGTATTGAGCAAAAGGCAGAAAATATACAAGAACATACACAACCTGATTCCATTTAGATAAGATAAAAAAACCAACTGGGTCAGCTTAAGTTCCAAGAGCAACTTGAGGGCCTCAAATGTGCCATTTCTTAAGGTGGGTGGTGTTGACAAAGACAAGAGAACAAATCTAACTGCTCCTGTTTTTCACACTTGCCTTGGCCAAGAAACCCGTCTTGACTCCCTCCTCGAACCACTGAGTGAGTCATTCTAAGTGCTACAAGGGATTCTGTTGTTCTTGTTCCTTCAGAGGAGACTCACCTTTGGACATGCATTTTTTTAACAGGAACCTGCACAGATATTTATTTATAGAACAAACCTGGGAAAAAGTGTTCTTTGAAATAAAATAATCAAGGTCCCAGGCTGGGGTGGCGGCCCATGCGGGACAACCCAAAGACCTCAAGGGGTGAGGAAGACAGGGACACGCCAAAGATGCCCACTCACAGAGGGGGAAGAGTATGGGCTTAGGGCAGCCTGGATAGCTGTCTTTACCCATGACGAATGTGTGACCCTGGACAAGAAACAGTGTTTCCTTTCCCTGTGAAGTAGGTATACTGCTGCTAACCTCCCCAGTGGCTGAGGGGACCACAGGAGGCAGCCAATGGTTCTCTCCACATGACTGTCCTACCATGATTTGTGTTTATACCTGAGGAGCCTACCCAATCCATTCCCCTTGTCCCCACTCTCTCCTGAGACACCCAACCGGCCACAGGCCTGGGGAGGGGGCAGCTACCTCTGCACACTGGACTTTGGCAATGTAGCCACTGTTCTCGAGCTCCATCCAATTGGCTTCGTAGAGCTTAGGCCCAATCAGAAAATTCAAGTCGACGATTTTGTCATCCTCTCGAACAAGAGTCGCAGTCAGACCCAACTTGCAGTGGGCCTGCACGATGGTGAGCACCCGCCGGAACATCTTGGCTGGAGAGACAATTGGGCATGCATATTTGCTTTTTAAAGTGCTCAGGTTCCAAATAAGGAGCAATAACTAAACCTCCAAGTAAAACAAAACGCTACTGCAAGAACTTTTCAAGGCACTAGTTGTTTTCCCAGGGCCCTGAAAAATGTGTTATGGACCACTTAGGCTGTGACAAGAAAGATGGAAAAAGGGAGAAAACTAGCATCTAAGTGACTCCTGCAAATAAAAAAGGCTAAAAATGTGCATACACAACCGTCCCCACCTCCACCCCACACATGCTTAAGAATTGTTTCAAAGCTTTGCCCAGAGAGTCTTTCTAGCAAGATGGGACAGGAGACACAGCAATTTCTCTGCCCACCTGAAAAGTAGAAATCGCTATCATCTACACAATGAGTGGGTGGCTTAGCTCACAGTCTGCTCACCGGGGATAGTGTGTACTTCATCCAAGATCATGAGGCCCCATTCCTGGGTCTTGAGCCACTCCATGACACGTTCAGCCTCCCAGGACCTTTTGGTGGTGTGGCCCAGCATGGAGTAGGTGCTGACGGCAACAGAGCAGCCTACTGGCTTGTCCTTGGCATCGGAGGTGAAGCGGCATATCTGGCTGTCATCAATGGTGGACCACATCTTGAACTGGGCTTTCCACTGCTCTACAGACACAGCTGAGTTACCCAGCACCAAGCAGCGTTTCCGAACAGTACACGCAGCTGTCACACCAACAAGGGACTTTCCAGCACCTATGAAAAACCAGAGTCAGATCCTATTCAAGGCTGGTTGAAATGAATAAAAGAGACAGAGTAACTCTTCAGCTGACGAACCTAAGCAAAGTACTTGTAATAATCCTCAGAGCTGGCATTTGTGAGGCACTTGCCGCCCCAAGCCTGTCTTCTGCTTTACAAAGGAAACATACCCACTTCCTGCACACATGAGAATTACAAGGGATGAGAATAAATAAGTCCAACAATGTTATTGGCCACTTACCATGTGCCAGGCTTTAGTGCAAGACTTTGTATGCCTCCTGTTAAAATGTTGAAATCTTAACACTTACTAAAATTTAAAAAGAGTTCAATACCTTGCCTGACATAGTGAAGAAGAGATGCTGCTGAAGTCCAGGAGGTCCCCACCTCAGAGCCTGCACAAAGCAGGAACTCAGTAAAAGACAGCTAAGCTATCATGATGTCCTGGGACTCAGCTCCTGGGTGGGACTCCCAGATCAGTCTGCCATCACTGCTCACCAAGAACCTAGGCTAGAACCTGGCATACTCAAAAGTAACATCAGGTAGACATTAAGGAGGTTCTGACTATCCTTTTTCAGACTGACATGTTTCAACAGGCCATCCATGAACAAGCAAAGTGTCTCTGCTAGGGAATCTCCAAATATACACAAATCATAAGACAGCTTTAAATAAACAATAGTTTGAGAACCTGACCAGGTATGTAAGTCCCCCTCCCCATCATCACTGTCTAACCCCTGGTTATTCTAATACCATCTGACTCCCCACCAGATGAGCTCTGTGGAGCCAGGAACTCTGTTCTATCCACCAATATATCCCCACTGCCAAGCCAGGCCCTGCACAAGGCAAGCCCTCAATAAATACCTGTCAAAGAATGACTCGAGAGCTACTACCTGGCAAGGCAGGATTTGGGAAAACATGGGGAGGGAGAACAGGAGATACTGGCAGTCCCAGGTGAGCAGCCAGGTCACTCCTTCCTTCCTGAGAGATCTGACCGCACGTATCACTAACCGCATGGAAGCACAATAACCCCCGAGCGGGCACGCCCATTCCCAAACATCTTCCGCAGGCTCTTCTCCTGGTATGGCCTCAGCACAGCTGTGGGCTTCAGATCAATGTTGATGTCAGGATTGACAGAGTCATTCCGGAAGTCATATTCTGCCAACAGAGGGTACTCAAGGTGAATGCACCGTTTCTGGAGCTCCTCAATCATTTCCTGGGGAGTGAGCACAGGGAAGGCTTTATAATTCTGGTAAATTCAAACCATGCTAAATAATAGCTAGTATTCTACAAGGCCCAAGACTGTTCAATTTTTTATCTTACTGGCATTTAGCAATCAGATTAAAACATAGAAAAACAATCCTGTTTACTAACAGTCAAAACAGTTAGGCAATAATATAACTTATGTGGACAGTTTAAGTGAACACCATAATACCTAGAATCTTGAATAGGGTATGAGAGTTTGTAGATTTGTCCAGAATGAAGCCTCGATAAATCCTGGAGTGATTTAAAGAGTGAATAAAAAAGTATTTGCAGAATAGACTTCCGGGCCAAGATGGAAGCATTATTAGCAATGTGCGCGTTTTAGATCATCCCCCAGAACAACTATTAAATTACCAGAAACAGTACAGAACAGCTCCTGGGGCCACGTCACACAGCGTACCCCAGTCTGGACCAGCTGGACCGGTTGTGAGCCCCCCAGAACCGTGAGTTGCCCAAGCCACGGTGGCCAGTGCCTCTTCCCCACCGGCTACTTCCCAGAGGGAAAAAGAAAGAGACTTTACCAGCAGCAGGGGCTGAGTCCAACCAAATGCCAACGGTGGAATTAATTAACAAATTCTGACTACTAAAAACAGGCACCCAGCTCACATGAACCTGGTAAAAGCAGAGGTTGCTTATTTTTGCCCCGGCACCAAGGGGGCAGGGCTGATGGAAAAAGGAAAAAAAAGGGAACAGAGGTTTTTGTGGTTATGTTTCTACAAACGTTTGACTGCCTTTGGATACAGCGGCAGGACTCCTCAGGCTGCAACTGCCCCAGGTATAGGCAGAAACAAGCCTGTTTCAGGACTTGTCTGGAGCCTGTGCCTTCCCCAGAGGAGGGGTGAAGCCCAACTCAGGTGGACTCCCTCCCTTAAGGAATTCAGACACCAGAGCTTGGTAATTTGAAGCCATTAAAACCAGTCTACAACTTCTCCTCTGTCTACATCACGTCCCCAACAGAGTCTGCCAGAGTTAAAGGTACTGCATCATCTTATGCTGGTGGGACTTGCAGGCAGACAAGCACCTCATACTGGGCAGGATAAGAAAAACAGAGTCCAGAGACTTCACAGGAAAGTCTTTCAACCTGCTGGGTCTCACCCTCAGGGAAAACCGATGCAGGTGACTCCTTCCCCCTGATAGGAGGCCAGTTGGGTCTGGGAAAACCCAGCTGGGGTCTATAATACCTAAGTAGACCCTCCTAAGGGTGGGGGGGGAAGGCACCATACAAGCAGGGCAAGAAACAAGAAAACAAGAACTGAAAGATTCTCCTTTGTTAAACAAAACCTAACCTAGAGGTCCAGAAAAAGCTGAACTGAATGTCAAAGAACAGACAAACAACAAATTCATCCAGCAAGAAAACCCTAGGTAAGATAAGTGAAAGCAATCTCCGGAATAAACGAATTAAGGTAATTAAATGTCTAGACGCCAGCAAAAAATAACAAATCACACTAGGAAAATTGAAGATATGGCCCAGTCAAAGGAATAAACCAACAATTCAAATGAGATACAGGAGATGAAACAATTAATTCAGAATATATGAACAGAAATGGAAAACTTCATCAAACACCAAATCAATGAACTGAGGGAGGATATATAGAAGGCAAGGAATGAACAAAAAGAAGAAATTGAAAGTCTGAAAAACCAAATCACAGAACTTATGGGAATGAAATGCACTGTAGAAGAGATGAAAAAAACAATGGGGGGCCAAGATGGCGGCTTAGTAAGGTACGTGCGTCTTAGTTCCTCCTCCAGAGCAACTACTAGGTGAACAGAAACAGTGCAGAACAGCTCCCGGGGCCACGGCAGGGAATGGACACACAGCGTACCCCAGTCTGGACTGGCTAGTCTGACTGTGAGACTCGGCTGCGGTGAGATCCCCGAGCGGCGCGCGACCCCCCGAGCCGCGGCAGTTGTGGCGGCCGGAACTCCTCCCTCCCTCCTTCCCAGGCCGGCTGAGAGTCTCAGAGAGGCAAGTTTCCCAAGCCGCGGGGGCCGGCGCCCCTCTTTTGCGGGCGGCTTCCTGGACCGGCTACGAGTCTCGGATCAGAGGGCTACCCAAGCCGCGGTGGCCCTCCCCCGCGGGCGGCTTCCTGGTCCGGTGGCGAATTCCCCAGGCCGCGGCGGCCTGCGACCGACGCCCCTCCCCCGCGGGCGGCTTCCTGGTCCGGGGGCGAATTCCCCGGGCCCGCTGCGGCCGGCAACCAACACCCCTCCAGGGAGAGGAGGGAATTTCCGACAGTGGCAAGGACTGGGTCCAACCAAACACCAATAGGGAAATTAATAAAGGAGCCACAGGGTTCCCTCAAGTCGCGGCGGCAGACGCCCCTACCACGCGCGGCCACCCGAACCAACTGAGAGAATTGGATCGGAAATCCCCAGGCCGCGGAGAATGGTGACCGGGGGGATACCTTCCAAACACATGAGACAAACGTGTGCCACGAGCGCCACCTACTGGGCAGGATAAGAAAAACAGAACCCAGAGATTTCACAGAAAAATCTTACAACCTTGTTGGGTCCGACACCCAGGGAAATCTGACTAAATGCCCAGACGCCAGCAGCAGAAGATAACGGTTCACGCTCAGAAGATTGAGAATATGGCCCAGTCAAAGGAACAAACCAATAGTTCAAATGAGATACAAGAGCTGAGACAACTAATGCTGAATATACGAAAAGAAATGGAAAACCTCTTCAAAAACTAAATCGATAAATTGAGGGAGGACATGAAGAAGACATGGGCTGAACAAAAAGAAGACATAGAAAAACTGCAAAAACAAATCACAGAACTTATGGAAGTGAAGGATAAAGTAGAAAAGATGGAAAAAACAATGGATACCTACAATGATAGATTTAAAGAGACAGAAGATAGAACTAGTGATTTGGAGGATGGCACATCTGAATTCCAAAAAGAAACAGAAACTATCGGGAAAAGAATGGAAAAATTTGAACAGGGTATCAGGGAACTCAAGGACAATATGAACCGCACAAATATACGTGCTGTGGGTGTCCCAGAAGAAGAGAAGGGAAAAGGAGGAGAAAAACTAATGGAAGAAATTATGACTGAAAATTTCCCAACTCTTATGAAAGACCTAAAATTACAGATCCAAGAAGTGCAGCGTTCCCAAAGAGATTAGACCCAAATAGGTGTTCTCCAAGACACTTACTAGTTAGAATGTCAGAGGTCAAAGAGAAAGAGACGATCTTGAAAGCAGCAAGAGAAAAACAATACATCACATACAAGGGAAACCCAATAAGACTATATGTAGATTTCTCAGCAGAAACCATGGAAGCTAGAAGACAGTGGGATGATATATTTAAATTACTAAAAGAGAAAAACTGCCAACAAAGACTCCTATATCCAGCAAAATTACCCTTCAAAAATGAGGGAGAAATTAAAACATTCTCAGACAAAAAGTCACTGAGAGAATTTGTGACCAAGAGACCAGCTCGGCAAGAAATACTAAAGGGAGCGCTAGAGTCAGATACAAAAAGACAAAAGAGAGAGGTATGGAGAAGAGTGTAGAAAGAAGGAAAGTCAGGTATGATATATATAATACAAAAGGCAAAATGGGAGAGGAAAATATTATCCAAACAGTAATAACACTAAATGTTAATGGACTGAATTCCCCAATCAAAAGACATAGATTGGCAGAATGGATTAAAAAACAGGATCCTTCTATATGCTGTCTACAGGAAACACATCTTAGACCCAAAGATAAACATAGGTTGAAAGTGAAAGGTTGGGAAAAGATATTTCATGCAAATAACAACCAGAAAAGAGCAGGAGTGGCTATACTAATATCCAACAAATTAGACTTCAAATGTAAAACAGTTAAAAGAGACAAAGAAGGACACTATATACTAATAAAAAGAACAATTAAACAAGAAGACATAACAATCATAAATATTTACGCACCGAACCAGAATGCCCCAAAATACGTGAGGAATACACTGCAAACACTGAAAAGGGAAATAGACTCATATACCATAATAGTTGGAGACTTCAAGTCACCACTCTCATCAATGGACAGAACATCTAGACAGAGGATCAATAAAGAAATAGAGAATCTGAATATTACTATAAATGAGCTAGACTTAACAGACATTTATAGGACATTACATCCCACATCAGCAGGATACACCTTTTTCTCAAGTGCTCATGGATCATTCTCAAAGATAGACCATATGCTGGGTCACAAAGCAAGTCTTAACAAATTTAAAAAGATTGAAATCATACACAACACTTTCTCGGATCATAAAGGAATGAAGTTGGAAATCAATAATAGGCGGAGTGCCAGAAAATTCACAAATACGTGGAGGCTCAACAACACACTCTTAAACAAAGACTGGGTCAAAGAAGAAATTGCTAGAGAAATTAGCAAATACCTCGAGGCGAATGAAAATGAAAACACAACATTTCAAAACTTATGGGACGCAGCAAAGGCAGTGCTAAGAGGGAAATTTATTGCCCTAAATGCCTATATCAGAAAAGAAGAAAAGGCAAAAATGCAGGAATTAACTGTCCACTTGGAAGAACTGGAGAAAGAACAGCAAACTAATCCCAAAGAAGCAAAAGGAAAGAAATAACAAAGATTAGAGCAGAAATAAATGAAATTGAAAACATGAAAACAATAGAGAAACTCAATAACACCAGAAGTTGGTTCTATGAGAAAATCAATAAGATTGATGGGCCCTTAGCAAGATTGACAAAAAGAAGAAGAGAGAGGATGCAAATAAATAAGATCAGAAATGGAAGAGGAGACATAACTACTGACCTCACAGAAATAAAGGAGGTAATAACAGGATACTATGAACAACTTTACGCTAATAAATACAACAATTTAGATGAAATGGACGGGTTCCTGGAAAGACATGAACAACCAACTTTGACTCAAGAAGAAACAGATGACCTCAACAAACCAATCACAAGCAAAGAAATTGAATTAGTCATTCAAAAGCTTCCTAAAAAGAAAAGTCCAGGACCAGACGGCTTCACATGTGAATTCTATCAAACATTCCAGAAGTGGAGGGAAAACTACCTAATTCATTCTATGAAGCCAACATCACCCTCATACCAAAACCAGGAAAAGATATTACAAAAAAAGAAAACTACAGACCAATCTCTCTAATGAATATAGATGCAAAAATCCTCAATAAAATTCTAGCAAATCGTATCCAACAACACATTAAAAGAATTATACATCATGACCAAGTAGGATTCATCCCAGGTATGCAAGGATGGTTCAACATAAGAAAATCAATTAATGTAATACACCATATCAACAAATCAAAGCAGAAAAATCACATGATCATCTCAATTGATGCAGAGAAGGCATTTGACAAGATTCAACATCCTTTCCTGTTGAAAACACTTCAAAAGATAGGAATACAAGGGAACTTCCTTAAAAGGATAGAGGGAATATATGAAAAATCCACAGCTAATATCATCCTCAATGGGGAAAAATTGAAAACTTTCCCCCTAAGATCAGGAACAAGACACGGATGTCCACTATCACCACTATTATTCAACATTGTGTTTGAGGTTCTAGCCAGTGCAATTAGACAAGAAAAAGAAATACAAGGCATCAAAATTGGAAAGGAAGAAGTAAAACTATCACTGTTTGCAGACGATATGATACTATACGTCGAAAACCCGGAAAAATCCACAACAAAACTACTAGAGCTAATAAATGAGTACAGCAAAGTAGCAGGTTACAAGATCAACATTCAAAAATCTGTAGCATTTCTATACACTAGTAATGAACAAGCTGAGGGGGAAATCAAGAAACGAATCCCATTTACAATTGCAACTAAAAGAATAAAATACCTAGGAATAAATTTAACTAAAGAGACAAAAGACCCATACAAAGAAAACTACAAAAAACTGTTAAAAGAAATCACAGAAGACCTAAATAGATGGAAGGGCATACCATGTTCATGGATTGGAAGACTAAATATAGTTAAGATGTCAATCCTACCTAAATTGATTTACAGATTCAATGCAATACCAATCAAAATCCCAACAACTTATTTTTCAGAAATAGAAAAACCAATAAGCAAATTTATCTGGAAGGGCAGGGGGCCCCAAATTGCTAAAAACATCTTGAGGAAAAAAAACGAAGCTGGAGGTCTCCAACTGCCTGACTTTAAGGCATATTATGAAGCCACAGTGGTCAAAACAGCATGGTATTGGCATAAAGATAGATATATCGACCAATGGAATCGAATAGAGTGCTCAGATATAGACCCTCTCATCTATGGACATTTGATCTTTGATAAGGCAGTCAAGCCAACTCACCTGGGACAGAACAGTCTCTTCAATAAATGGTGCCTAGAGAACTGGATATCCATATGCAAAAGAATGAAAGAAGACCCCTATCTCACACCCTATACAAAAGTTAACTCAAAATGGATCAAAGATCTAAACATTAGGTCTAAGACCATAAAACAGAGAAAAATGTAGGGAGATATCTTATGAAACTTACAATTGGAGGCAGTTTTATGGACCTTAAACCTAAAGCAAGAGCACTGAAGAAGGAAATAAATAAATGGGAGCTCCTCAAAATTAAACACTTTTGTGCATCAAAGAACTTCATCAAGAAAGTAGAAAGACAGCCTACACAATGGGAGACAATATTTGGAAATGACATATCAGATAAAGGTCTAGTATCCAGAATTTATAAAGAGATTGTCCAACTCAACAACAAAAAGACAGCCAACCCAATTACAAAATGGGAAAAAGACTTGAACAGACACCTCTCAGAAGAGGAAATACAAATGGCCAAAAGGCACATGAAGAGATGCTCAATGTCCCTGGCCACTAGAGAAATGCAAATCAAAACCACAATGAGATATCATCTCACACCCACCAGAATGGCCATTATCAACAAAACAGAAAATGACAAGTGCTGGAGAGGATGCGGAGAAAGAGGCACACTTATCCACTGTTGGTGGGAACGTCAAATGGTGCAACCACTGTGGAAGGCAGTTTGGCGGTTCCTCAAAAAGCTGAATATAGAATTGCCATACGACCCAGCAATGCCATTGCTGGGTATCTACTCAAAGGACTTAAGGGCAAAGACACAAACGGACATTTGCACACCAATGTTTATAGCAGCGTTATTTACAATTGCAAAGAGATGGAAACAGCCAAATGTCCATCAACAGAAGAGTGGCTAAACAAACTGTGGTATATACATACGATGGAATATTATGCAGCTTTAAGACAGAATAAACTTATGAAGCATGTAATAACATGGATGGACCTAGAGAACATTATGCTGAGTGAGTCTAGCCAAAAACTAAAGGATAAATACTGTATGGTCCCACTGATGTGGGAATAAACTTGGAATATGTCATTGGTAACAGAGTCCAGCAGGAGTTAGAAACAGGGTAAGATAATGGGTAATTGGAGCTGAAGGGATACAGACGGTGCAACAGGACTAGATACAAAAACTCAAAAATGGACAGCACAATAATACCTAATTGTAAAGTAATCATGTTAAAACACTGAATGAAGCTGCATCTGAGCTATAGGGTTTTTTTTTTTTTTGCTATTATTATTACTTTTATTTTTTTCTCTATATTAACATTCTATATCTTTTTCTGTTGTGTTGCTAGTTCTTCTAAACCGATGCAAATGTACTAAGAAACAATGATCATGCATCTATGTGATGATGTTAAGAATTACTGATTGCATATGTAGAATGGTATTATTTCTAAATGTTGGGTTAATTTCTTTTTTTCCGTTAATTAATTAAAAATAAAATAAAATAAAATAAATAAATAAATAATAGGGGGAACAAATGTTAAAATAAACTTAGTAGACTGAAATGTTGGTGATCAGTGAAGGGGAGAGGTACAGGGAATAGGATGCATGAATTTTTTTCTGTTTTCTTTTATTGCATTTTCTGAATTGATCCAGATGTTCTAAGAAATGATCATGATGATGAATATACAACTATGTGATCATAGTGTGAGATATGGATTATATAACAAGAACGGAATGATCACATGATAAGAATGTTGGTCTTTGTACGTGGTTATGTATCATAAAGAATAAAAAAATGAACAAAGAAAGAAAAAGTATTTGCAAAGTCTCTTGGGGGAATGGTGAGAAAGGTGGAAAACTGAACTTCCCCAAGTGGAGAGTTCTTGATATTCTCACAAGCAGTGCAGACAACCAAAGCAATAGGCTGAGCCCCCAATCTTGGGGTTTATTCAGAAGAAACTTAATCCCACAAAGGATAGGCTATGCCCACTTAAAATAAGGCCTAAGGGTCACCCCTAAGAGAACCTATTTTATTGCTGAGATGTGGCCTCTCTCTCTCAGCCAACATGACAAGCAAACTCATTGCCCTCCCCCTCTTTATGTGAGACATGACTCCCAGGGTTGTGAACCTTCCTGGCAACATGGGACAGAAATCCTAGAATAAGCTGGGACTCAGCATCAAGGGATTGAGAGAACCTTCTCGACCGAAAGGGAAAAGAGAGAAATGAGACAAAATAAAGTGCCAATGGCTGAGAGATTGCAAACAGAGTCGAGAGGTTATCCTGGAGATTATTTTTACACATTATATAGATATCACCTCTTTAGTTAAGGTGCAGTGGAGAAGCTGGAGGGAAGTGCCTGAAAAGGTGGAGCTGTGCTCCAGTAACCATGTTTCTTGAAGACGATTGTATAATGATAGAGCTTTCACAATGTGACTGGGTGGTTGTGAAAACCTTGTGTCTGATGCTCCTTTTAAACACCTTATCAACAGATGGATAGAACATATGGATTAAAAATAAATAAATAATAGGGAAAACAAATGTTAAATTTAGTAGATTGAAATGCTACTGATCAATGAAAGGGAGGCATAAGGGGCATGGTATGTATGAGTTTTTTCTGTTTTCTTTTTATTTCTTTTATTGAATTAATGCAAATATTCTGAGAAATGATCTTGATGATGAATATACAACTATGTGATGATTTTGTGAATTACTGATTAAATATCAAGAATGGAAAGATCATATGTTAAGAAAGTTTGAATGTGGTTATGTTTCATAAAAAAAATGATTATGGTGAAGAATACACAACTATTTCACGATACTGTGAGCCACTGATTGCATACCATGTATGGACTGTATGTTTGTGAAGATTTGTCAATAAAAATATTAAAAAAAAAAAAACAGCTAGGCAAAAATGGCCCTGAAGCCACTGAGTCTCAGGCCTCTCCTGTGTGACGAACAGAGCAGACAGACCCAACTCCATCAGAAGGAAGGAGCCAGGACCCACAAACATCAGCAAGGTGATGGAGATGCAGGAACCAACAGGCCTTCCTTCCTCTCACAGACAAAGACGGAGGCAACGCAGGGCCTGGGCAGGTTTCTGGTGCCAGCTTGGCGAGCAGACCAGGAGGGGGTACATCACCAACCTGCTTAACTTCAAAGGACACTGTCTGTGTCTCTTCCTCTTCCTCCTCATCTTTGTCCATTTGCTCATAGAAGTCGCACAGGTCTGTGGGAATGTCAGACTTGCTCTGTGGATCTGTCCCTCGGGAAGTTGAGGGACCACCACTCCCCTCAGTAGTTTTAGAAATCTGTAAGAGAAAAGGCAGATCTGGACATGCAGAGCCCCCAGGCACCGAAGTCCACCAGACATCCCTGCCAATGGCTGAACCAGGGGCCACATACAGCAGATTTGCTTGTGAAAGTCTCTGTGATGAGCTCGGTTGCCTCCCCCTCAGCATTTCTCAGACGGCATTCCCGGATCACTGGGTCCTGGAGAAGATGTTGGATGACATCCAGGTGTGAACTTTCAACAAAGTACCTATAAACAGGGAAGGAAGGAGGTGTCTACTGAGCAGACACCATTTCCACAAAGTTCTACTGTTCATGCAATGAGATGGTCTGGAAAACAGCGGCCTTATAAGGCCTCTTTCCACACTCCCACTCCCTCCCTTTGTCAAATGTAAGCTGAGAACTGCTGGCAACCTGGCTTTGCTGTCAACTAAGCAGGGTTCTGAGCCCCTGCTCTGCCATTAAGGGGATCCAATGCCCAGTGGACAGATTTCCAGTTTTTGCCAGATCACTGCTCCTGCTCCTCTGGTCTACACTTCAGGGGAATTTACACATATCAGTCCCTTCCTCCCACCTAGTGCACAGAGGGCCAGACATGCTCAGAAATGTCTTACCTGTTGTGCTTCAGGACCAGCTTGACTTTTCCATAGCTGACAGTACACAACTACAAGCAATGGTAATGCCAAACACAAAATTAGTGACAAGCAGCTCAGTATCTAGAAAGCCTCAAACACATTCACTGCTGGTCACATTTTACTATCTAGCAGCCTTGTGAAGTATTCAGTTTACTTCAGAAAAACCCAGAGTACAATCTCAATGGAGTAAGAACTGCCTAAATCTAGCTGTTCTATTAAACTCTACTTTCTAACAGCAAAACCATTCTCTTGCCTGGCTAATTCAGATATATATCATGTGATTTATAAAATACTGCTTAAAATCTCTCTTGGAATGATTTGAAAAATGAATGAAGAAGTATTTGCAGGGTCCCCTTGAGGTAATGGCAAAAAGGAGAAGATTCAATTATCTCTTCTGGAGAATTTCTGACATTGTTGCAAGCAGTGAAGACAACCAGATCAACGGGTTGAGCCCTCAATCTTGGGGTGTGTTCACGTGAAACTTATCCCCACAAAGAATGGGCTAAGCCTACTTAAAATTCGGCTTTAGGTGGGCCATGATGGCTCAGCAGGCAGAGTTCTCACCTGCCATGCTAGAGACCTGGGTTTGATTCCCAGTGCCTGCCCATGCATAACAAATTAGGCCTAGGAGCCACCCCCAGAGAACCTCTTTTGTTGCTCAGATATGGCCTCTTTCTCTCTGAAGCAATATGGCAAGCAAACTCACTGCCCTCGCCCTCTCTATGTGGGACATGACTTCCAGGGGTGTAAAATTCCCTGGCAACATGGGACAGAAATAGTAGAATGAGCTGGGATTCAGCATCAAGGAATTGAGAAAACTTTCTCAACCAAAAGGGGGAAGAGAGAAATGAGAAAAAATAAAAGTGTCAATGCCTGAGAGATTTCAAACAGAGTTGAGAGGTTATCCTGGAGGTTATTCTTATGCATTATATAGATATCCCCTTTTTAGATTAAGGTGTATTAGAGAGGCTAGAGGAAAATGCCTGAAACTGTAGACCTGTGTTCCAGTAGCCATGTTTCTTGAAGATGATTACATCATATAGCTTTTCGCAATGGGACTACGTGATTGCAAAAACCTTGTGTCTGATGCTCCTTTTATCTACGGTATGGACAGATGAGTAAAAAATATGGATTAAAAATAAATAATAGGGGGAACAAATGCTAAATTGAGTAAATTCTATCAAACATTCAAGAAAGAATTAGTACCAATGCTGCTCAGACTTTTCAAAAAAAGTGAAACGGAGGGAAAGCTACCTAACTCATTATACAAAGCCAACATCACCCTCATAACAAAGCCAGACAAAGATATTACAAAAAAAGAAAACTAAGACCAATCTCTCTTATGAATATAGATGCAAAAATCCTCAACAAAATTCTTGCAAATCGAATCCAGCAGCATATTAAAAGAATTACACACCATGACCAAGTAGGATTCATCTCCGGTACACAAGGTTGGTTCAACATAAGAAAATCAATTAATATAATATACCATATCAACAAATCAAAGAAGAAAAACCACATGATCATCTCGATTGATGCAGAAAAGGCATCTGACAAAATTCAACATTCTTTCCTGTTGAAAACACTTCAAAGGATAGGAACAGAAGGGAACTTCCTCAACATGATAAAGGGAATATATGAAAAACCCACAGTTAACATCATCCTCAAAGGGAAAAACTGAAACTCTAAGATCAGGAACAAGAGAATGATGTCCACTATCACCACTGTTATTCAACACTGTGCTGGAAGGTCCAGCCAGACAATTAGCCAAGAAAAAAAAATACAAGGCATCAAAATTGGAAAGGAAGAAATAAAACTCTCACTGTTTGCAGATGATATGCTACTATATGTCGAAAACCCAAAAAAATCCATGGCAAAACTACCAGAGCTAATAAATGAGTACAGCAGAGTGTCAGGTTACAAGATCAATACTCAAAAATCTATAGTGTTTTCTATATACCAATAATGAACAATCTGAGGGGGGAATCATGAAAAAAATTCCATTTACAATTGCAACCAAAAGAATAAAATATTTAGGAATAAATTTAACCAAAGAGCCAAAAGACCTATACACAGAAAATTCTAAGAAATTGTTAAAAGAAATCACAGAAGACTTAAATAAATGAAAAGGCATACTGTGTTCATGGATTGGAAGACAAAATATAGTTAAGATGTCAGTTCTACCTAAATTGATTTACAGATTCAATGCAATACCAATTAAAATCCCAAAAACTTACTTTTCAGAAATAGAAAAACCAATAGCAAATTTATCTGGAAGGGCAGAATGCCCCGAATAGCTAAAAGTATCCTGAGAAAGAAAAATTAAGTCAGAGGTGTCACGCTACCCAACTTTAAGGCATATTATGAAGCTACAGTGGTCAAAACAGCATAGTACTGGCATAAAGATAGCTATAGTGACCAATGGAATCAAATAGAGGGTTCAGATATAGACCCTCTCATCTATGGAAAATTGATCTTTGATAAGGCAGTCAAGCAAACTCACCTGGGACAGAACAGTCTCTTCAATAAACGATGCCTAGAAAACTGGATATCCACATGTAAAAGAATGAAAGAGTATCCATATCTTACACCCTATATAAAAATTAACTCAAAATGGATCAAAGACCTAAACATTAGATCTAAGACCATAAAACTGTTGGAAGAAAATGTAGGGAAACATCTTATAAATCTTATAATAGGAGGTGGTTTCCTGGACCTTACATCCAAAGCACAAGCACTGAAGAAAGAAATGGAAACTCCTCAAAATTAAACACTTTCGTGCATCAAAGAACTTCGTTAAGAAAGTAAAAACACAACCTACACAATGGGAGACAATATTCGGAAAACGATATAACAGATAAAGGTCTAGTATTCAGAATATATAAAGAGATTGTTCAACTCAACAACAAAAAGACAGACCACCTAATTATAAAATGGGCAAAAGATTTGAACGGACACTGCTCAGAAGAGGAAATACAATTGGCCAAAATGCAAATGAAAAGATGCTCAACTCCCCTGGCTATTAGGGAAATGTAAATCAAAACCACAATGAGATATCACCTCACACTCACAAGAATGGCCATTATCAATAAAACAGAAAATGACAAGTGCTAGAGAGGATGTGGAGAAAGAGTCACACTTATCCACTGTTGGTGGGAATGTCAAATGGTACAACTATTGTTGAAAGCAATTTGGCGGTTCCTCAGGAAGCTAAGTATAGAATTGCCATATGACCCGGCAATAGCATTGCTAGGCATCTACTCAGAGGACATGAGCGCAAAGACACAAACAGACATTTGCAAACCAATGTTTACAGCAGCATATTTACAACTGCCAAGAGATGGAAACAGCCCAAATGTCCATCAACAGACGAGTGGTTAAACAAGCTGTGGTATATACATATGATGGAATATTATGCAGTTGTAAGACAGAATAAAGTTATGAAGTATATAACAGCATAGATGGACCTTAAGGACATTATGCTGAGATTGGCCAGAAAAAAAAGGACAAATACTGTTAAGGTCTCACTGATATGAACTAACATTAATGAATGAACTTGGATAATTTCATTTAAGAACAGAGGTCATCAGGAAATAGAAATAGGGTAGATATTGGGTAACTGGAACTGAAGGGATACAGATTGTGCAACAGGACTGATTAAAAATTCAGAAATGGATAGCACAATACTACCTAACTGTAATACAATAATGTTAGAACACTGAATGAAGCTAAATGTGAGAATGATAGAGGCAGGAGGCCTGGGGGTCCAAATGAAATCAGAAGGTTTATATATGATAAAGACTGAGATGGTATATCTAGGAATGCCTAGAGTGTATAATGATAGCGACTAAATGTACAAATTTAAAAATGTTTTCCATGAGGAAGAACAAAGGAATGTCAATAATGCAGGGTGTTGAAAATAGATGGTAATTAATACTTAAAAACTTTAACTTACGTGTGAGACTAAAGCAAAAAATGTTTATTTGGTACAAAATTTATATTTTGACTAGTGCATTTCCTAATATAACTTATGTGGACAGCTTAACTGAACATCATAAGTACATGGAACCTTTCATAGGGCATGAGATTTTGTAGGTTTGCCCAGAGTGATGCCAGATAAATCCCAGAAGGATTTAAACAGTGAATAAAAAAGTATTTGCAGAGTCCCCTAGGGGGAATGGTGAGAAAGGTGGAAAATTCAACTTCTCCAAGTGGAGAATTCTTGACATTCTCACAAGCAGTGTGGACAACCAAAGCATTAGGCTGAGACTCCAATCTCAGGGGTTGTTCATAAGAAACTTAACCCCACAAAGCATAGGCTAAGCCCACTTAAAATAGGCCTAAGAGTCATCCCCAAGAGAACCTCTTTTGTTGCTCAGATGTAGCGTCTTTTTCTCAGCCAACACAAGTAAACTCATTGCCCTCCCCCTCTCTACGTGGGATATGACTCCCAGGGGTGTGGACCTTCCTGGCAACGTGGGACAGAAATTCTAGAATGAACTGGGACTCAGCACCAAGGGATTGAGAAAACCTTCTTGACCAAAAGGGGGAAGAGAGAAATGAGACAAAATAAAATGTCAATGGCTGAGAGATTCCAAACAGAGTCGAAAGGTTTTCCTGGAGGTTATGCTTGCACATTAAATAGATATCACCTTTTTAGTTAAGGAGTAACAGAGAGGCTGGAGGGAACTCCCTGAAAACAGAGAGGTCTGTTCCAATAGACATGTTTCTTGAAGATGACTGTATAACGATACAGCTTTCACAATGTGACTGTGTGGTTGTGAAAACCTTGTGTCTGATGCTTCTTTTATCTACCTTAGGACAGATGAGTAAAACATATGGATTAAAAATAAATAACGGGGGAACAAATGTTAAAATAAAAATAGTAGACTGAAATGTCAGTGATCAATGAAAGGGAGGGATAATGGGTATGGTGTGTACGAATTTTTTTCTGTTTTCTTTTTATTTCTTTTTCTGAATTGATGCAAATGTTCTAAGAAATGACCATGATGATGAATATATAACTATGTGATGAAAATAAAAAAGAATATTCATATTGTATGTTGACTGGTTTTATTAATAAAAATTAAAAATATTTAAAAAATGATCATGGTGATGAATATACAACTAAGTAATGATACTGTGAGCCATTGATTGTACACCATGTATGGACTGTCTGTGTGAAGATCTGTCAATAAAAATATTTTTAAAAAATGAGTAGATTGAAATACTAGTGATCAATGAAAGGGAGCGGTAAGGGGTATAGAAAAAATATATGGGGAACAAAGGTTAAAATATACTGGGTAGATGGAAATACTAGTGGTCAATGAGAGGGAGGGGTAGGGGGTATGGTATTTATAAGTTTTTTCTATTTTCTTTTTATGTAGTGATGCAAATGTTCTCAAAAATGATCATGGTGATGAATATACTACTATGTGATAATATTGTGAGTCACTGATTGTACACCATGCGTGGAATGTTTGTATGTTAAGAGCATTTGTGTTGCATGTTGTTTTTCAATAAAATTTTTAAAAATAAAATAAAACCTCTCTTGGACATCCCCTCTCCTTTCTCCTCCATTCCCACAACCCAATCCAGAGGTTCACTGCAAGTACTATGACTCCCAGCACAGACTTGACACAGAATATATAATATTACTTGCTGAATAAATAAAATGCAAACACTCCCTGGCCTCCAAACCAACATTCCTATTTCCTCAATTAGCAGGTGAGCTTCTTAATGGCAGAGAACAGATCTTGAATCCTTCTAGTTTCCAACCATCCTGAGGTTAAAATTCAACAAAGGCTGTATGGTGAATGTATCAAAGATGTTCTACTCAAATCTCCTGCTGCTGCCCACCCCAGCTGCATCCCTCTGGATCCACCACTGCATGGCGCCAACACCTTGATTCCTGTAGGCAGCTTCCTGCCAAACACTGGGCACAGCAAGGTTCCAAGGCTTCACCCAAAGAGGTGAATCCATTCGAGATCACTCCTATACATCACCAAAAGAGAACTCTCTCAAGGGCTCCTGCCAGCTTCTCCAGGACTGGAATATTACTGTACTGGATGCCTGCAGTACCCATCTTTTACCCCTCCAGGTTTGAAGGTAAGAATTCTACAACCTTTAGGTCAGCCAAGGGCAACAAAAGCCATCTTCATATCTTCTGAACGGCATTCACCCTCTCACAGAATTCACTGAAGCACAGTCAACTGCTGTTCACGTGGAACCATTTTCCACTTCAACCCCTGAAGTTCTGGTTTTCAAGTTTCCCTGACAGAAATCATTAACCATTTGTCTTGCCCAAGTATTTAGCCTTAGGGAGTTTACCACCCACTCTGGGCTGCACTTCCAAACAACCTGGCCAGTCTGAGGCTGAATTAGTACCCTGCCATGCTCGGTCACTGGGTGAATACAACTCACAAAAAGTGTGGTCTTGACAAGAATGCAACAGTGGATCCAGAAGGACAGCAACTAGGGCAGTCAGTTATTATGCTCCCTGCCACAAAAGGTCTGAACATCACATTACCATGGCCACCAAAAGCTGACAAGGTGTAGCATCTGTCCTACAACTACATTCCCAGGAGGGGGAAGCAGACCCCACTTGCCTTAATGAACTGAATAATTCCATCAGGGACACCAGTCTTGCTGAGCTTCCTGAGGTACTCTGTTATGTCGCTGGTCTGCAGCCCGACACTGACAGCGGCATACAGGGAGTAGGCAGTCAGCCTGTACTCGTGCACATGGGTTGGCCGGCACACTGGTTCTGCAATGGCCACCAGGAAATCTTGAGCATATCTGTACACTGGAGAGAAGGCTTCTAGGAAGATATGGCCATCCGGAGCCTGAAAAACACCAGGTGGAAACAACAGACAAGGAACATAATGAGTCGCCGAGACCCCTCCACTCTTTCCCATATCGTTATCAGGAGAGGATAAGCTGCCCCCAAAACAATTTTTAAGCTAAGCCACAGCAGAGACTATTTTGTGAGCAGTCCTTTAGCCAACTATGAGACCAGTTACTTTAATAAGATACAGAAGAACAGAGAATAGACAAAAACATTTTCAAAATAAGTAGGTTTTTCTCACTGTTCTTCATAGGGGAAGCTCATCTTTCTGGATACCCACAACCTCAAGCCACCTTTTGGTTACATTTCCACTGAATGAAAAACATCAATTATTTCCAGTTGAGCCACTAAGATATGTTTTACATTAATTTAAACAATGGGAAATAAATTGTTCAACAATAAATGCCATCTCTTTGGTAGATAAAATTATTTCTCTCTGGTATCAATATGATGCAACACAGAGACACAGGCATAAAAACACAGACCACCTCCTTGATTCAGATCTCTGCTGGGTTTCTACACTGGTTTCAACACTGGCTAAATCAGTAACAGCCATCAGGACTAGAGTTTTTAACCTTTTACAATGATGGACTTATGCACTGAGACCAATGAATCTGGTTTGAAAAACACTAGCACAGTAGTGAAAGAGGATTAAGAAATACTGATTGTACCTAAGTGTCCTTCCTAACATATTAAAGGGGCAGGTACTCAATGAATCATAACTAAAACCACCCTTAGTTGACCCTCCACAGATAAGGAAAGATCTTTCCCTGAATGTCCTACAGTCAGTCAGGAATGACAAGGGAACACCTCTGGAAAAAGGGGTCAGTGTAGGACTACTGACCACAGTGACCACTGGCTGTTCCAGAGGTGGCTATTCTGTTGGTTCGCAAAGAAGCTGGTTGATCACAGAATGTCCAAGTAGAACCATTTCCTCCTAAACAGGAAAGGTTCTATTCAGCTTCCCTCATGAGAGCCAATATTAAAATATGGTTTAAAATATTGCCTTCTGTATGAAGCGGCGAAGCTTAGCCTACCTAAAAGCATGCCTAAGAGTTACTTTCAGAGGACCTCTTCCATTGCTCAAATGTGGCCTCACTCTAAGTACAACTCTACAAGTGAAATCATTGTCCTCCCCACTACATGGGTCATGACAATCAGGGTAAAATTCTCCTTGGTGGCATGGAACGTGACACCCATGGATGAGCCTGGCCCTGGCACCGTGAGATCAACCACACCATCCTGATCAATAGGGAGAAAAGAAGTGTAACAAATAAGGTAGCAGTGGCTGAGAGAGTTCAAACAGAGTTGAAAGGCTACTCTGGAGGTCACTCTTAAACAAGCTTCAGTTAGACATTACTACCTATCATAGCTTACCAAGCCCCAACTAAAACCATTCCTGACAATCCTAAAGAACATCTAGGGCATTGTATAAGATTCTACAAAGTTTCCATGCACTAGGGTAATTTTCCAGAAACCTACAACCTCCAGATGGGCCCTGGACCAGATAAATCCTGAAATGCAGAGGGACTAGCCTTTCCGGAACATCTAGTAATTCCATCCCCCTACCCCATATTATCGACAGCCCCTTCCAACATGAAAAAGTTAAAATGTGTATAGCCCAAGATCCCTAAAGAGTGAAAGAAAGATCAAAGGTGATGGTGGAGTTATAAAGAGAAGGTAGGATTTAACAAAAGAGTATGACTGCTAAAGTATTATATTAATATTTATTTTAGTCTCCAGTATCTGAGAGTAGCTAGAAGTAAAAACCTAAAATTCTGGAATTATAACCCATACCAAACTCTAAAATCTGTTCTACAACTAACTGTTGCCATATGCTTTGAAATTTATTGCTTCTAGATACACGTTATTTTTCACAAAAAAGAAAAAAAAAGGAGATTTTGATGGTAAATGCACAGCTGTAGTATACTGTGAACCACTGACTATACACTTCGGATAATTACATGGGTGTGAATACACAATATATATCAATAAAAAATAATAATTAAAAAAAAAAACCCAAAGGACTTTTCTTCTCCAGTGGCAATACATCAGGAAACTCACTTCTCCAAAATAAAATCAAATCAACAGGCTACATGGAATACGTATTCAATAAAATGTTTGCCTTATAAACCTTCAAAAAAAAGTAATGAGAAACATTTAATATTAACAATGAGCTTCTGGCTCATATTCAGTAAAAACAGCAAGTGCAGAACCCTGTGTATGGTCTGCTGCATTTTATTTTTGGCTGTGAATGGGTCTCAGTATTATTAAGTGTAGAAGCAGGTGCTGAAGAGTATATGCAACATTTGTTCCAAGAAAGGAAGGAAAATATATATTTGTTTATATTTTTCAAAAGATGAAAGAATAAATGAAAAATGAATAAAAATCCTTATCTAAAAGGAAGTATGGGGGCAGAAATGAGAAGACAGAGACAGAAGCCAGACCTCAATGTATCTTGTTCTATAGTTTGGATTTTGGAACACTATAGATGAGTTCCACCATTATAAAAAATTAAGGGTTTAAAAAGAGCAATCCTTAAAAGACTGATAAGAAAACAAAACAAAAGAACCTAACTACATATCAAGAATTATTCAGTGGTTTATAGCATAGTCCTAACAGGATATATCCTATAGACAAAACGAGCTACAAAGTCCTAAATTGTATTCGGTAAACATACTGTTACTAATAATGCTATCGCTATTTTTGAAAGAACAAAATATATAAATGATAATTATGTCAACAGAGGATAATATATACAGAGAGAACCTTCTAAGAGAATTTGTGGTCATTGGGACTGTGGCCTTGTCTATAAGTGGGGAAGCCATCTGTGGCAATAACCTCCTGGTGACTCTTTCTGCTTACTTTGAATAGGGCCTCACAGACATTTGAAGCTGGTGTCTCCCATTCTGAGATCTTCTCTAAGAACTCCCTTCCCCAGAAGACAGCCTCATACCTGCCTTCTTCCGCTCTGAAGGCTTCAGACTGAAGGAAAGACCAAGATCCATACAGCATTTAAGCAAGACTGTCCTAAAATTTGAGAAAGATTTGGGCTTCTAAGATTCATAAGCCTTTTACACCAGTGGTAATTAACCCAATCTAAAACTTGCTATAGAAAGCTGGCTTTCCTAGACAGCTAATGCTAAGATCTTTCCAATACAGCAGAATTGATGGGAGAGGCTACTGAGGAGTATAGTACATAATAGTCTGAGTGCTTGGGTTACCTTAGGAACTGGAGCATGTGCGGCCACAGCCAGAGCTAAAAAGCCACTGAGCACTCCTCCACATGTCAGAGACCAGGAGAGCCTGTTGGGGAAAACATTCCCTCACCCCAGGGTCCTTTCTTCATAGCAAGTGTTATCTGCACTATGTCTGAGTTCAATCAAGAAAAACAAGGTAGCAACTGTAAAGAAACAATCATATGTATCGTCTTTCTTTCATACTCATGCAGTATTCTGAAATCAAATTTCTTTTGTTTCATTTCTTAAGAAAAAAAAGTATTTCCAAACATGGATAGCGCTGTGGAGAGGAGGAAATGGAGGGGTTAGAAATGGAGCTAGCTCAAGTCTGTTCTATGCGTGTGTAAGAAAGCTGTCCTTGCCGGCTGTACCCGGCACCGTCCTGTATTTCTCTTTTTGCTCTTAGAAGCCTTGGCCCCTGCCCCGGCTCAAGCTTGCTTACCACCCAGAGGGGCCTGGAGGTGTGGTCATCCTTCAGTGGCATCTGCAACCTGTAGTCCTTTGCTCCATACTCATCCACTTTGGTGCCCGACTCATCCACCTGCTTTCCGGCCGCCGCGGGAACCGCTTCCTGGGGATCGTTCCCAGGGGCGTCATCTTCATCTTCCTCCTCGTCCTCGAAATGCCGCTTCTTGGACCTTTTCTTCTCTGCAAATCGGGACACAGCAGTCAGCTGGGCAGGCGCGTAGGATCCTCGCACCGCCCGGCCGCATTTCCCCACAGCCAAAGAACGTCCGGCTAAGGGCCACCTAGATCATCCCGGGGCGCCCTCTCCCTCATGGGCTCTGCGCCTGAGCCAGAATCCAGAGCTGCCCCTGTCAAAATGCTCCCGTGGCCCGGGGACGCGACTGAGGGCCCGTGGGGACAGAGAGTGCGGGGCCCGGGGTCTTCGGGCGCGGCTAAGGGGCCCGGGGGAAGCTACGACACGGCGGCGGCGGATCGAGGGAGGCCGGGGCGCACCCACACCCACGGCTTACCGCGGTCACCCCGGTCTCGCTTGCCCATGACAGCGACGGCAGCAAAACACTTGCGCCGCCCGCGCTGGGCCACGCGTAAAAGGACTTCCGGCCCTCACCGGAAGCTCTTTCGGCGACCGAGCAGGAAATCTCGCCTCTTAGCGTCGAGGGGGCGGGGCGAGTGCGGTGGTTCAACGGCCCATGTGGTGTGCGTCTCCTACGCCTTCTTCTCCGCGTTCATTCCTCTGACTTCTCCGTGAAGAATCTAGGGAGCACCCAGTATGGATCTGCTGAGCTGTTGATGGAACAGCAAGTAAATTAAACGCCTTGTCTTCTTGGAACTTAAATTCTAATGGAGGGATGTGGGACAATACATAAATAAATATAATGTTAAGTGTTGTAAGGAAAAATAAAATGGGGTCCGAGTGACAGGCAATACCATTTTCGGTGCCCTCGGTAAACCTCTCTGCGGTGGTGTTACTGCACAGAGATACGGAGACACTGAGACAGTATCTTCAGAAAATAGGGAAGGAAGAAGCAACACAGGCAGAAAGCAAAAGCAGAAAGCACAAATGTGAGACACTCAGGTTTGGCGTTTAGGAAGAAACAGAGGGAAGCAGCATGGCTGGGAGAAGGAGAGAGGACAAGAGCAGTACATGAGCAGTGGCTCTCAAAGCTGTGCTGTCTGGCAGCATCAACATCGCCTGAAAACTGGATAGAAACGCGGATGTGAAGTATAGGGACCGGTCACAAGGCCGATTGAATCTTAAAACTGTGGACGTGGCGTCCAGCCATCTTGCCGTCCAGACAATGCCGGTACTCAAGTTTGAAAACCACTGATACAGAGCCTTAGTGGCCATTGCAATGACTAGATTTCACAATGAAATGGGAAGCCACTGGAGAGTTTTGAGCAGAAAAATGACAATCTGACTTCGTATTGAAGGATGACTGCACTACCTGGAGGTTATTCTTATGCAGTATATAGATATTCCCTTTAAGATTTTGGTGTATTGGAGTAAGTAGTGGGAAATGCCTGAAACTGTTGAACTGTAATGCAGTAGCCTTGATTTTTGAAGATGATTGTATAACTATAGAGGTAATACAGTGTGATTTTGATTGTGAAAACCTTGTGACTGGCTCCCTTTATCCTGTGTACAGACAGATTTGTAAGAAATATAAAGACAAAAAATAAATAATGATGGGTTATATGAGCTTTGGGATAGTTTGGGTGTTCTTTTTGGGGGAGTGTTCTTTTTTACTTTTATTCTTAATCTTATTTTTATTGTTTTTGGAGTAATGAAAATATTTAAATACCAATAGTGATGAATGCACAACTAATGATTCTGTGAACCATTAATGTATGCTTTTGATGATTATATGGTATGGTGAATATCTATCAATAAAATTGCATTTAAAGAAAAAAAAACTACAGAAATGGTTGATTTTTCCTTAGGGTGTGAATGTAGTAAAGCAGTGTGGCAACTGCTAGAGTATAGGTAGAGAAGCAGTGCAACACATTTCATAATGGAGAGGCTGGAAGAGGACGAAAATAATTCAGCAAGGCCAGGTGAATCCCAGCCAGTGAGATAGGAGAGGTAGGTGTCCAGAAGTCCTGAGAGCATTTTGAGGTGAAGAAAGTGATCAGCTGCTAGATGCTGATGATCAGGTGAGCAAGTTGAAGACTGAGAATTAGCCACAGACTTTGCAATATAGAGATCATTCCCTCAGCAGAATGTGGCCTTCCAGAGGTTGAATGTTTGTTGGTCCCTGGTCTAAATGAATTTCACTTACTCAGAAGGGATGCAGCCCCATTTCTAGAACTGTCTTCTAATGTTCTACATTACATTTACACTTTGATTAAAGTAATACATGTCACTGTAAAATTCTTGGAAAATAGAACAAAGCACAGTAAAGGCTATTTAAATTATGCATAGCTATCTACGTTTTGGTTTATTTTCTTCCAGGCTTTTTTTTCCATGAGTTGGTGTTTTTACATTATCAAGGTATTACATGGATGTTATCCTCCTGATGTAAGCATTATTCACCCCCATTAAAATGAGTGTTTAATGCCTATTTGGCAATATCGTAATTTACTTTGACAAATCCTAATTTGGGGGCATTTGGGATAGGCCAGTTTACCCTATTATAAATAGGTTTGTGAAAGATTTTCTTGGATATAAATCATTAATTATATTTTGTTTTAAGACAAATTTTGTGAAATGGAAATATTGGGTTGAGCACACGGTCTTTTCAAAGCTCTTACTGCCAAACTATTCTCCAAAAATACATAACAAATTATGCTCATCTAAGAAGTGGGTAGCTGGACACATTTAACTCTTGGCAGCATTGACAATTATCTTTAAACACACAAAACACAATTTGGCTAATTTGATTGGAGGGGTGATGAGGAAGAATGGCTAATCTAACATCATAATTTTAGAATACTTTGTGCTAAGCAAAAAATACATATAATAACAATTCTTAGAAAATACAGAGCAGACAGATGTGGCCTCTCCCTCTAAGCCCAACTCTGCAAGTGAAATAATTGCCCTTACCCCTATGTGGGACATGACATTCAGGGGTGACAGTCTCCCTGGCGGCGTGGAAAGTAACACCCTGGAATGAGCCTGGCCCTGGCACCATGGGGATCAGCAATGCCATCCTGATCAAAAGGGGGAAAAGAAGTGTAACAAATAAGGTAGCAGTGGCTGAGAAAGTTCAAATAGAGTCCAGAGGCTACTCTGGAGGTCACCCTTAAGAGTCAGTTAGACCTTGCTGCCTATAGTAATTTGCCAAACCGCATCAAAATCATTCCTGCCATTGCTAGAGAACATCTATGGCATTATAAGAGAGTCTTCAAAGATTCCATACACTAGGGTAACTTTCCAAAAACCTACAACCTCCAGATGGGTCCCTGGACCAGATAAGTCCTGAAATGCAGAGGGGCCAGTCTTTTCAGAACATCAACTAGTTCCATCCCCTATCCCATATTATCAACAGACCCTTCCAGCAAGAAAAGCTAGAATGGCCATAGCCCACCCAATATGTGGAACTCTATTTTCTTTAAGCAAAAAGTGAAATACTATGTATTTTATGTAACTTTGCTTTCTTTCAGGCAACATATGGAGAAGAATTCCATTATATGATGTACTAGTAATTTGATCATGCCCTTATTGTTGGACATTTTGATGAAAATTTTATTTCATTTTTCTAGCTCTGTCTTAGGACACCCACACTCATTGGTGTGGAATTAATCTTAAAATTAATAAAATTAAATTAATGGGTCAGAGAACATACAAGATTCTAAACAGGTGTTTGACTGGCATTGCTAAATTGCCCTCTATATGAAAGTATTAGTTTAAATGACCTCCAATCACGTATGAGTCCATTCCTTACACTTCAACAGTAGATTGTGGTTTTGTTTACTTTTAATAACTAGTTTCTGACTTGGACAATCAAGGCAGTCCAGAAAAAGCTGTACCAAATCATGTTGGGTGGGACATTACAACTTTGTAAACATGGTAAACGTTAGGGTTAGCTTCAGTGGTTTAAGGTTAGACGGCGCTTGGTCTGTACTTGATCAACTCAGGTAAAAGGGGGGAGAGGAGGGGCAAGGACTCTGAACATTAGTGTCCAAGAACAGACCTGGACAAACCAATCACAGTGGAAATAAATATCAGCTTTATTAACACTCAAAGTGCCATTCGTTAATATTCATTCCAAAATCCAGAAGGTTACTTAAAGTAAGCCTTTGCACCACAATCTTTCAGAAAATGAACATGTAAGAAAAAGCAATTTTCATTGTGCTAATTATTGCAGGCCTTCATGCACGATAAATCTAAATAAAGATGTGTGCCAACAATATACAAATTTCCAGATAATATAAACAAAGTAATTGATCACCAACAAAATATAAACATTGTTTCTTTTACATTAAAAAAAGCTATTTATCAGCAAGGAAAAAACAAGTACACAAAAATTATAAAACTCAGAAATTTTATACATTTTTACAAGCATAATTTTGCATGAACACAAAATCAAAATGTGCATGAAATGTGGTACAAACCACACCATATCTGGGCTTCTGGCAGTTTTTCTAATCATACTGGCTCCTTTTCACATAATAAGCTTAGTGACATTCAACAGTGGACTGTATTCCTAGCACAATTTTTACGTGGTACCGCATAATAGAAACAAGGTTTTCTTTAAGTACAATAACATTGTCAGATTGGAAACCTAATTTCCAAATCTTTTTCTGCCAGTTACTTAAAACACACAGTACAGTATAAAGACACAACAATGTATGTTTGGACATTTTTAAACCAATTTATAGTCAATTACAGAGAATCACAATATGCCAATGTATTGTCTCATAAACCCAGTTTGACCTTGCCCGGTAAGAGAAAAACTTTTTAAAAAGTTGAAATTTGGGAGCAGGGAGAAAGGGTAGAATAAATATTTTTAAACAACAGTAGGACAGGCCAACATCAACTGGAGATAAAAAAAAAAATCTTGTCATCTCTTCAAGACAATTTATTTTCTCACATTTTCATAGCTCCAAGAATTCAAAGGCCATTTTAGTGGACAGTGTGTTTTTGCTATGCTTAGAACCCACTTTATTCTCTTAATTTGCATTTTATAGAATTCTCAAAAGATAATTCAATGCTTTTTCTTGCAAGAATGTTTTAATTGAGATCTAAGTACAATTTGTGTCCAATTCTGGAAATACAAATACATTTCAAATGGTTAAAAACAAAATTAAAAAAATACTTTTGATCAGCCAGCTGAAAATATATTCATATACTAAATAATCTCTCCAAAAGCTTTTATATATATTTAATTATTCTAACTAAATAGTACCTTTATAAAACAAGTTCATAAAAATGTAGAAATGAAACAAAAATAAGAAATTACTGGGTTATATACATGTGCCTATAGACAGAAAAAGAAGTCTCCACACACACATCCTGATACACTGTTACAAGCATACTGTCAAATGGGCAATGACTTTATAATATTATAAAATTAGAAAGTATAGTTGAACTCCTGAGCTCTTCAACAAAGACAGAACCATAGCAAAGTAGGCTTTGTGAAAGCAAGAAGGTCCACAGAAGTCAAGAATAGCAGTGTGGTTACCAATGGCTACGTCTTGAGAGGAGTTAAAATACAGACACCGACAGTAGTTTAACACATGCATTCTTGATGCTCATACACTCAACAATTATTGGTCAAAGTAGTAAATCAGTGTACAAATTAAACACTTCCAAAAATGTGCAAAAAAGTCAACCTTGATAAGAAAAAAACATCTCTGTACATAATTATAAACTGCCCAGCATTCAAATGAGATTAAAACATTTACAGAGAGAAACCAATAGATTAAAATAGAGAATTTAATGACTACACTTTAAAGTGTACATTAGATCAAAGGGTAAGTTTACAAATTCATAATCATAATTTTGCAACAATGAAAAATTTATTCTCAAATTTATCCAAGTTTATTTTTATTTACAATGATATCTGAATTAAAAGAACCATGTGAAATGTAAGAGATGTCAGACATTAAGTGTTTTTGGTATAACTATTTTATAATATTTCAGAACACAGGGTAGGAAATTTTACAACCAATAGCAATAGAAAAAATGTTGTAAACCTTTTACTTATTTAAGATTCTGTTAAAAACAATCGTTGGTTTTTAAAGTATTCTTATCCTTAGACACTGTACTTTCCAATGAAGAGGTTACACTGCAAGGGTTTGGCCACTTTCTTTGCCCACAAACCTTTCCCACTCAAGTCTCCTTACTATTTTCACTGACCCTCTCATATTATTCCAGGTGGAAAGTCTTTGGAAAAATGAAAATATGTTCAATCTATTTTGGAGTCTAACCATCTAATAGAGTTTAAGATGTGATTTTATTACCTCTCTCTCCCCCATCCTTCCAAAAAGTAATGCTAACACTAAAATCATTACTAGTTATGTATACTTTGCAAAAATAAATTCTAAAAATATATAAATAAGTGAACACAAAAGTGCTTTTCAGTATACTGCGAACTTTACTATTCTCAACCAGCAGTGAGGGACTCAGAGATCCTTATTTGGGGGCAAGTTCTGCATGTATACTGAAGAACAGACTCTTATGTTCCAAAATGTCTATGGCACAAAGCAGATGCCAGTTCATAAACTAGTCTTCTTCACAGCTTTCTTGTCACACCCTTCAAGTCATATACAAGTTCTTAAATGTTAAGACACCAGGAAGAAAGTATGCCACCAACCTGAGGCATCATGTAAATGAATATGTACATGCACCTGTCGTCAAGGGACGTTAATAAGATTGGCACACACATGTACAAACTCAAGTTTATAATGTCTGCATGGTTCCTTAAGGGCTGAAGTTTAACTGCAAACACTGAGCACCTGTCCTCTTCCTTGACGGACAGACTGACACACAAATTTTACTAGTACCTGCCTGATCATTTTTATCCCATTAGCTTACAGGTGGGCAGAAGTAACAGTGCTAATCATTTTGGCTATGTGAGCAGGGAATAGAAAAGCTTTGGTTTAAAGTGATTCTGCTAACACAGATGGTGAATACAAACAAGAAGTCATCAGCAGAGGGAATTATAGTACTCACTATTAAAAGCACTTGCTATTATTTAAAAATATCAAGACTGTCAATTAAAATGCACAATGATGAAAACTATGAAAAATGATGACACTATACACAGACAACAGATAAGATTGATTCTTTTTGTCTACTATAACTCATCCCTTGAGTTTCTGAAATGCAACCTCGACTGCCCTCACTAAACCCAAGATTCGTTGAGAGCTCATTACCACCTAGAGCTCTGAAAGGGGCATGCAAGAGACAGCGGCCCTAGCATCCTGTCCAGATTGTGACAAAAGAGCAAGCAACACTAAAGACTACCAAGTAAGAACAGTGGCTTCACGGCACACCTTCCCTAGCCAACCAACAAGAGGTATACGAGAATTTCCATTTGAATACTTGGTAAGCTTAAGGAAGTTTATTTTGATAATGTCTGGCAGAATTTCTAGAGTTCATTAAGAACTATGTAAAATCAATCACCTTCTATTTAAGAATTACATATAAGTTCATTATTCTACATACACTTACACATACAAATTTAATTTTAATCTACTTTTAGCAACCAAGAATTTGGCAATTTACAGTAAATTCTTTATTAATCATTTATTTAATGAATACTAGCTATATGTGGGAAATATGCTGGCTTTTTTACCTGAAGATGATTACACTAACCCACCATCAACAGGACATACACTTTTAAATTCTTCCAAGAAAGGGACTGATATAATTGAAAATCTTTCCTTCCTTCCTTGTCACCCTGCCCCAACTCTAAACACACACACAGACACACACACACTTCACAGAAAAGTAAGCTACCGTTATCAGTCAAAATCTAGTTAAAAAGTAAGGATTAGAATTCCCTATCCCTGGATTTCTTGCTCATTGCCCTAAATCTCGTTGCCTCAACATCTGTAAACCATTTATATGACTCCTTTAGGGCAAAAACAACCATTCTAGCTCTGCTGTGAGACTCATAACTCAACCTTTATATACAAAGCACTTAGCCGATGCTAACATAATTGAAAATCAAGTAATCAATCTGGAAAACAATTTACTATGTCTCTTTTAGAACTAGAATACCTTTCTATTCTTATCCTAGGAATTCCCATCTAGGTGAGATTGCAGTGTGTCTATCACATATGCTAATTTTCTCTCCTAACTTATATATACATTTTCAAAAAAGGAGGTAGAAAAGGTAGGAGGAAAAAGCAGGCATTAGGAAGGGTTTAAGGGCCAATACAGTCTAAGGCCAAATGAACTCTTGAAGCCTAATGACTTTGGAAAAATCTTCATTTTGGTGGGTAACTTGAATTATTATTGATACAAAATAAAAATTAAGGCTTACAGAGCAAAAAGGCACTACCAAAAATTACAATTAAATTGCTTTTCATTAACATTTAACCAATCCTAATTTTTAAAAAATTGAACATTACATTTAGAACAAAGACCAAATTTAATGAGAAAACAATGTTGTCTCAAAAAATTGTCCTACCAACTCAAATAACATTGCTGGCAGTGTTCAATTTCTATCAAAATGACTGGGTTTTTAACAACTTAGACAAAAAATAATAATTTTTCCATTTAAAAGAAACAGCTGAAAACACAGTAATGTCATAAATGCTTCCCATCATTGGAAAGTGAGCAGAGGCTGGGTATTTTACCACGGGTCCTGAGAGAGGTTGCCTCATCTATGGAGGTCCCTATCTCTACTGTTAAAGACATTTTCATTTATAACAGCCAATGATTACCCAAATTGCTTTTCCCCCTCACTTCATAAAAAACAACCATTAAATATTTAAACATCAGGGCTGAACTCTCAGAGTTAAAATAAGTTAACTGCTTGCCCGTATTTCCTCCTAGACTGTAACCTCCTTAAGGATAAGTTAATTCAGTACCTGACACAATAAGCCACAATTATTGAATAATTTTTAAAAATTCACCCTACATTTTTTTAATGGAAAGACTATTTCAATCACTTGATTGACACCAAGTGATTTTATATCAAGTTATTGGTTCCTAGACCCCAAATGAAAGCACTGGCACAGAACTCTGCTTTGAGCCACAGAGTCTGTATCTAGCAAACATCTTGGCTTTTGCATCCAAGCTTGGTCATCCCTCTAAACTATTCAGATTTTAGTTTCTTAGTGTGATTTTACTTATAACAACTCCATAACTAAAACTCAGAAATACTGCAGACCATACCTGACACATAAGAGCAGGAGTAGCAGAAAGCTACTCGAAAGAAATAATTTCATTTTTATGTAGTTCCTATTGAAAACAAGATAAAGGCTCTCTCAAGCGAAAGAGAAATCAAAGGATGGGCATTAATATTTTGATCCCTTATACATGTCAGGTAAGGTTGACTGTACCTTTTAAAACTTTCTAAGGCAATAATCTTTATTTTTTAAGTTAGAAACCTATTACGTAAATGAGGAATCGTGCTGAAAGATTTCAAGACACTTACACTGAAATTCTCAATGCCTGTATACTTTTAAATTCATTTCCAAAGAATTACCAACCCATTGAACTTAGTCATTACCATATTTTCCAACCCTTTTATTAGAAACAATTTGTTCGCAATGTAAAAGATCTTCTATTTAGTCCAAATCTAAGTCATGCCACTCTGAGTATCTCCAAGTTTCAGCAGAAAGATATTTCCTGAAAAGCACATGAGACTGCAGGTGAATCTTCTCCAGCACCAGAAAGTCTGCCACTGTCAGAGCAGGACACATTTTAAAGGCACAAAGTCAGCAGTCTGGCCATTTTCCAGCCTCAGCAAAGGAACATTACAGTATAGAAGAATCAGTTGTGCATTTAAAAATCAAAATAAATTTAAAGTAATCTGAAAAGGCTCAGATTTCATTTGCTGATCCACACCATTATTAGAAAGAAGAAAAAAATGGAGTGCTGTATTTAACCGCCTCTGATAAAGGTGCTTCCTTCCAAAGTTTTCCTTTTTTTTAATTTAATTTTGGTCTTCCATACCCCACATCCCCATCTTCAAGATTTTTTGTTCTAGTAGTTTGTATACATATTAACTTTTATTCTGGTTTTTGGTAGCTTCACAACCTTTCGAAATGAAGAGATCACATTTTATACTACTCTATGAACTGAGTCTATTTTTAAATCTTTACATAAAGAACGCATCTTCCCACAGCTATAATGTTTTACTCTTATAAACAAAGGTCTTCTGCAGCAGTGTTAAAGTAGTAGTTTCTTTGAGGGTGCCTTTATTTTCTTCAGCTCTTAGAGAAGCAAAAGGAGACTGAGAGAAAAGCAAACAGTTCTGCTTTGGGTTTCACAACCTCCCAGATTTCTCTATAAAATAAAGCATTTGTCTGGTACTCTGCACTGCTGTTTACCCTGACAGACCAAAAATGAGCCAAAAGGAATCACATTCACAGAAGACAGTGGAACACAGGGAAAGGATATTGGCCCAGACACCATGATTCTGCTCAAGGAGAAGAGATGGCCTTATCACTGAAGACAGAGAAATTATAATCGAGCCACACAATTGGGGTTTATGTAATTTTTAGCACAAGGTTTGGCAGTTGATTTATCAAGAGGCGGGGGAGATGGCACTACTTGCTCTTCCTTGCAAGCTGCTCTCTTTAAGTACAAGGGTATGGATGGGAGAACTTTGACAACTAATTTGTGCTTTGACTTCTCAGATTAGCTAGCAAAATATCAAATATTCCTATGGGGAATGTCAGGTACAATAAACAAATTCTACCCAACTTCAGAAACAAAGTCTTTTAAGAATACCTAAACAAGCATATCTATTGTTATAAATAAGAATACCTGAGTCCCTTAGGAATCCTACAAAGTCATCACATTTAGGAACTCCAGGAATACTATTGTTTTTCTAGATCGTTAAAAGAAAATACTAAGAACTCGCTTTAAAATACTAGGAAAAAAAAATTGCAAGTGGTCCAATAACTGTATCATTCATGTGTCTCAGTAGCACAATTTTATTAAAGATAGTGGGACATTTCCCAGTTATCTCCCACCATTTAATTTCCTTGCTCTTAATGGATACATTACAGCTAGAATATGTGGCAGTTTTGAAACTTCCTGTTAAGTAATTAATATTTCCTTTTGATATGCTTTTCTTTTCCACAATTATAAATTGATATTTGAGCAAAGAATATACAAGCAGCTGAGTTCAAAGGATTCAGTGTTCAATTTCATTCTGTTTCTAAAATGGAAGAATTACTCATTTGGGTGCCATCTGCAGCTGGCAAGGAAGCAACTGCTATTTGTTGAGATCATTCACCTTTGATGAAGTAGTAGTACTATCTGCTCTTATAAAAAACTCATTTTGAACTGCATCACTTTTTTACAAGGAACCCCCTCTGCAGATGTCTGTTTTCAATTCATAACTGGTCTTCACATCAGGGTTTAGTTTCAGACAGATAATTCTTGGTTGGTGGGGTGGGATGGGGGTCTGTTCTTGTGCCTTACAGTTGATTTAGCAGCATTCCTGGCCTCTACCCACTGGATGCCAGCAGCATCTCCCAAGTAGTGACAACCAAAAATGTCTCCAGGCATTACCCAATAGGAAATGAAATTCCCCAACCCATCATCCTACACTGGGAATCACTAGTTTTCATGACACTGCTTTTTGAGGTACTTTATTCTGTGATTCCAGAATAAGAATTCCATTTCATAACACTAGCTTTAAAGTATGGATCATCTGGGCTGAACTTATATTTCTTAGAATGTCATCTATGGGGAATTAGGAGCTAGAAATAAGGAGAGAGTATACATGATTTAGATTATTTCTCTTTTTCCTTCATTTTAAATATTTTTAGTGAGAGTTCTCTCTTTACTTCTGTTGGCTGACACACTGGTCTTCTCTGCTCACAATACTTAATGTGAAAATCTCCTTTTGCATTTTATTTTGAATTTGCTCTACAGACTCCCTATATCTGCTATAAAATAAAGTGTTTTTTTTTTTAAGCAGAAAGATATCTCTCAAAATTACAGATTCCAGTAACATGGATCTATTATAGTGTATTTGCTTATTATACTGATTAGGATTAACAAATAAACATACCTCTTAAGAGATTTGTGTTTTCTATCAAGATTACTACTGAGCAAAAAGTTTGGTAGACAGAGGTTAAGATATAAAGAATACAGACATAAGATGGGATCTATATTCTTTGAGTACCTACCCTAAAAACATGTTTAGGGCTCAACCCCCAAAATGAGGATTTACTATCACTAAAAACTACAAATTATACATCAGTTTCTTCTTCTTATTTTCCATTTCTCCCCCATCACCACAAATATGTCAGTGACACTGGGAAAGACTACAATCTTTAGATATCCCAAATGATTTCCTTTTACTAAAGAGTTACTATGTACTAAAGTGCTTTACCTCTCTGAATCACATCAGTACATTATAAAACTTAAAAAAAAAAAAAAAGGTTTCAAGTTCTTGTAAGGGAAAAAAGACTAAATATTAAAAATTTAGGATACTATTATTATTAAACAAATTTAACCAAGAATCAAGAGAAATATTTTCCCTCTTGTCTTTTTTTCTCCCCCATCTCTCTCTCTCTTTTTTTTTTTATAAAAAAGAAAAGTGCAATCAGAGAGAAGGTGAATGAATAGATGAGAGCTGGGTAGAGGCACAGGAGAGGTTACTGGCTGCTAGTGATAATGCACAAACATGTGCCTTAAGAGTTCATCAGCTGATGGCCTTAGTTTGGCCTCTACAAAAATCCGTTTGAGGAAATCTCGAGTATAGTCTGAGGCATGAGGTGGCAGCTTTGGGTTTGTTGGCTGAGTGGCAATTTTAAAGATGGCAGCCATTGCTTCAAATTCAGCCCAAGGAGGCTTTTCAGTTAGCATTTCTACCACAGTACAGCCTACACTCCTAAAAAGAAATCAAAGAAATACATTAAACAAACAATAACATACATCAGAAAAGAAAGCTAGTTAGCTACAAAATGAGAAAAAAAAAAGTAAATTCATTTATATAAATGTGATGTGATTAAAAGTTTAGTTCCAGGGCGGGCCACAGTGGCTCAGCAGGTAAGAATGCTTGCCTGCCATACCCGAGGACCCGGGTTCGATTCCCGGTGCCTGCCCATGTAAAAGTTTAGTTCCACTAAAAGGATGTAATTACATAAAACTGTTATTTAAATGTAACAATCAATGAAAACAAACCACACTTCAATGACTATCACTTAACTCAAATGACTAGGCAAAGAACATTATTTATTTTAGAATTTTTGTTTTATATAATTTTCTCACTTGACATTAAATATATCCTTTTGTTCTCAACTTCATAGCAAATATAAGCACTAGAAATTTTCTGTTTGCTTCAGGTGCCTAAAATGAATATCTATTAAAAACTTCACTGGGTAGGAAACAGCAAATGGCCATTTTATGTTCCAACTTAAAGTTATTAGGCAATTAAGGATAAAGTGAATTATTATAAGAGACTACTAAGATTAATTACTTTTATTTATTTTTTTAATTACTTTTAATGCTCTTCAGGGAAATAAAATGAACACAGCTTTCAGAGGTTTGCTTAAGATGAAATCCTTCCTAAAGAACAAAAGACAGATACCGGGACTCAATTTTTGACTCAATGAAGCACAATTTAAAAGATGTTAATCCTTGTAATTCTAACATTTATTCAAAAGCACAAAAGACAATTTGAGTTTGGCAAAGTAATTACACCATGGGTGAAAATAATTAATAAGCAGGTATTTTCAGGCAAATCTAGCATCAAAACCTACCAGATATCTGCTTTTCTGCCGTAGCCTTCCCCGCTAATTACTTCGGGACTCATCCAGTACGGTGTGCCTGTGACAGACTTCATTCCTGTCCCAGAAAGACAGATGGTTTGAAGACGTTTGCTGGCCCCAAAATCTCCTAGTTTGACATTGCCTGTTGAATCTCGCAGAATATTTGCACCTGCAAATAAGAAATATCCTCATTTCATTATTTTTAAAGACAGTATGGAACACACTATAAAAAAACAATGGAAGAAAATAACCAAAAACTGCTGGCACTGTTTTATCCTATATTATTTAAATATTTGTTACATTACACTTTAAACTTTCTTAATACTGGATTTTGCTTTATATTAACTTGATGTCTCAATTTCTATCTATATTTAAAATCCCTTCCAAACAAACTGTAAGCTTTTGCATTACATTTAAATTTTATTTATTTTTAAGTAAACCTTGTATTTTTAGATTTATGTAAATTTTAGATTTATAGTATTACTACATTTTCAGTATAAAGTTTCCAGATACCCCACACCTCGTTTTCCCTATTAGTAGCATCTTACATTAGTAGGATACATTTGTCATGAATAACATCACAAATACTCACACATTATTATTAACTAAAGTCCACACTTTCTTTAGATTTCCTGTTTTTCCCTAATGTCATTTTTCTGATCCAGGATCTCACATTACATTCAATTGCCTATCTTCTTAGATTCTCTTGGCTGTGAAAATTTCTCAAACTTTCCTTGTTTTTGAAAACTTTGACCTTGTTTTTTGTGGACTGCTATAGAATGTTCCTTAATTGTAAGTGTTCTGCTATTTTTCTTATGAGGAGGACCAGAGTGATGGGGTTTTGAAGGAAAAAACAGAGGTGACTCATCCTTCTCACCCATCAAGAGTATTTGCTATCAATATGACATCACTGTTGGTCTTGACCTTGACCACTCAGGTTAGGGTGATGTTTGTATGGTTTTCCACTGTAAAGTTACTCTTTCTTCCCCTTTCCACACTCTACTGTTTGGAGAAATCTCACTGCGGGCAGTCAATGCTTAAGGTGTGGGGAATATGTTGCACCTTCTTAACGGCAGAGGATCTCCATAAAGTATTTCAGGTTCTCCTGCATAGGAGATTTGTCTCTTCTCTCTCGTTTATTTACTTATTCAATCATTTATACATACCAGTATGGACACATAGATATGTATTTTTTATTTTCAGCTAGAATCCAAAAATACTTCATTTATTTTGTTGCTCAAAATATTCCAGCTTTAGTCTTTGGGAGTTCTTCCCACTTTGTCCCTTTGCCATACTGCCATCACTGTGTTTTTGTTTGTCTGATGTTTGGGGTTTTGTTTTGTTTTTTGAGTACTTGCTTACTTTCTGGCTCCAGGCTCCTTTTGTCTATTTACTGCCAAAGTCCTAGAATCAGCCACTTTTCCAAGGAGAATGGTATTAGAAACTAGCATCTGAGCAGTAGGATCATTTACAACCTAGTTTTTACTTTCCTCTTTATTTATCATTTTTTCATTTCAAACATTTTTGCTGAGATTTTTGTTAAGTCTAGTAATTGTCATATAAATTTATCTCTTCTCATTTTAAGATTTTGCTATGATCCACCTATTTTTAAATAAACTACTTTATTAACTTATCTAATTTTAATATTTAACTTCATTTCTTAAGAATTAATCATATCAATTCTTATAATTATCTTAAGCTAAATCTTAACCTTTATTATGATTAATATTAACTCAATCTTAATTATGATTAAGATGAATCACGTTTTGTACTGTAAAAAACACCATTCCCGGACTTCTGAGCTAAGATGGCGGCTTAACAATGTGTGCATTTTAGTTCGTCCTCCAGAACAACTACTAAATAACCAGACAGTACAGAATAGCTCCTGGGGCCACATCAGTGACTGGACACACAGCGTGCCACAGTCTGGACCAGCGGAACCAGCTGCGAGACCCCCCAAAACATGAGTTCCCCAAGCTGTGGCAGCTGGCACCCTTCCCCCACAGGCTGCTTCCCAGAGGGGAAAGGAAAGAGACTTTACCAGCAGCAGGGGCTGGGCCCAATCAAACGCCAATTGTGGCATTAATTAACAAATTCTGACTACTAAAAACAGATCCCGGCTCACATGAACCTGGTCAAAGCGGAGGTCACTCATCTTTGCCCTGGTGCCAAGGGGACAGGGTCAATGAAAAAAGGAAAAAAAAAAAAAAAAGAAGGAAACAGAGGTTTTTGAGGCTGTGTTTCTACAAAGGCTTGACTGCCTTTGGATACGGCCGCAGGGCTCCTCAGACTGCAACTGCCCCAGGCATAGGCAGAAACAAACTCATATTGGGGGCTTGTCTGGAACCTGTGACTTCCCCAGGGGAGGGGTGAAGCCCAACTCAGGTGGAATCCCTCCCTCAAGGAATTCAGACACCAGGGCTTGGTAATTTGAAGCCATTAAAACCAGTCTACAACTTCTCCTCTGTCTACATCACGTCCCCAGCAGAGAGAGTCTGCCAGAGTTAAAGGTACTGCATCATCTTATGCGGGTGGGACTTGCAGGCAGACAAGCACCACATACTAGGCAGGATAAGAAAAACAGAGTCCAGAGACTTCATAGGAAAGTCTTTCAACCTGCTGGGTCTCACCCTTAGGGAAAACCAACACAGGTGACTCTTTCCTCCTGATAGGAGGCCAGTTTGGTCTGGGAAAATCTGGCTGGGGTCTATAATACCTAAGTAGACTCTCCTAAGTGTGTATGTGGGGGGGAGAGGTACCATTCAAGCAGGGCAAGAAACAAGAAAACAAGAACTGAAAAATTCTCCTCTGTTAAACAAAACTTAAGCTAGAGGTCCAGAAAAAGCTGAACTGAATGTCAAAGAACAGACAAACAACAAATTCATCCAGCAAGAAAACCCTAGGTAAGATAAGTGAAAGCAATCTCCAGAATAAATGAATTAAGGTAATTAAATGTCTAGACGCCAGCAAAAAATAACAAATCACACTAGGAAAATTGAAGATATGGCCCAGTCAAAGGAACAAACCAACAATTCAAATGAGATACAGGAGATGAAACAATTAATTCAGAATATACAAACAGAAATGGAAAACCTCATAAAAAACCAAATCAATGAACTGAGGGAGGATATAAAGAAGGCAAGGAATGAACAAAAAGAAGAAATTGAAAGTCTGAAAAACCAAATCACAGAACTTACGGGAATGAAATGCACCGTAGAAGAGATGAAAAAAACAATGGAAACCTACAATGGTAGATTTCAAGAGACAGAACACAGGATTAGTGAACTGGAGGATGGAACATGTGAAATTTGGCAAGAAAAAGAAAATACAGGGGAAAAAATGGAAAAATATGAGCAGGGACTCAGGGAATTGAATGACAATATGAAGCGCATGAATATACATGTTGTGGGTGTTCAAGAAGAAGAGAAGGGAAAAGGAGGAGAAAAACTAATGGAGGAAATTATCACTTTAAATTTCCCAACTCTTATGAAAGACTTAAAATTACAGATCCAAGAAGTGCAGCGTACCCCAAAGGGAACAGATCCAAATAGACGTACTCCAAGACATTTACTAATCAGAATGTCAGAGGTCAAATAAAAAGAGAGAATCTTGAAAGCACCAAGAGAAAAGCAATCCATCACATACAAGGGAAGTTCAATAAGACTGTGCATAGATTTCTCAGCAGAAACCATGGAGGCGAGAAGACAGGGGGATGATATATTTCAATTATGAAAAGAGAAAAACTGCCAACCAGGAATTCTATATCCAGCAAAATTGCCCTTCAAAAATGAGGGAGAAATTAAAACATTTCCAGACAAAAAATCACTGAGAGAATTTGTGACCAAGAGAGCAAGCCCTGAAGAAATACTAAAGGGAACACGAGAGACAGATATGAAGACAGTGTAGAAAGGAAGACTATGAGTAAAGGTAAAAAGAAGGAAAATTAAAAATGACATATAAAATCAAGAAGGCAAAATAGTAGAAGAAAGTACTACCCATGCAGTGATAACACTAAATGTTAATGGATTAAACTCCCCAATCAAAAGACACAGACTGGCAGAATGGATTAAAAAACAGGACCCATGTATACGCTGTGTCTACTCAAAGGACAGGAGAGCAAGGACACAAACGGACATTTGCACACCAATGTTTATAGCAGCATTATTTACAATTACCAAGAGATGGAAACAGCCAAAATGTCCATCGACAGACAGGTGGCTAAACAAACTGTGGCATATACATATGATGGAATATTATGCAGCTGTAAGAGAGAATAAAGTTATGAAGTATGTAACAACATGGATGGACCTTAAGAACATTATGTTGAGTGTGATTAGTGAAAAACAAAAGGACAAATACTGTATGATCTCACTGATATGAACTGACATTAGTGAATAAACTTGGAATCTTTCATTGGTAACAGAGACCATCAGGAGAGAGAAATAGGGTAAGATATTGGGTAACTGGAGCTGAAGGGATACAGACTGTGCAACAGGACTGAATATAAAAACTCAGAAATAGACAGCACAATACTACCTAACTGTAATACAATTATGTTAAAACACTGAATGAAGCTGAATGTGAGAATGATAGAGAAAAGAGGGCTGGGGGCATAGATGAAATCACAAAGAAAAGTAGACGACAAAGATTGAGATGGTATAATCTAGAGTGCCTAGAGTGTATAACGATAGTGACTAAATGTACAAATTTAAAAATGTTTTTGCATGAGGAAGAACAAAGGAATCTCATTACTGCAGGGTGCTGAAAACAGATGGTAATTAATATTCTAAAATTTCACCTTACGTGTGAGACTAAAGCAAAACAATGTTTATTTGGTACCAAATTTAAATTCTGACTAGTGCATTTCCTAACATAACTTATGTAGATAGTTGGCTGAACAACATAAGCACATGGAACCTTGGGTAGGACATGAGATTTTGTCGGTTTGTCCAGAGTGATACCTGGATGAATCCCAGAGGGATTTGATCAGCGAGTGGAAAAGCATTTGCAAAGTCCCCTTCGGGGAATGGTGAGAACGGGGAAAAATTCAACTCCCCCAAGTTGATTCTTGATATTCTCACAAGCAGTGTAGACAACCAAAGCTACAGGCTGAGCCCCCAATCTTGGGGTTTGTTCATATGAAACTTAACCCCACAAAGGATAGATCAAGCCCAGTTAAAATTACGCCTAAGAGTCACCCCCAAGAGAACCTCTTTTGTTGCTCAGATGTGGCCTCTCTCACCAGTCAACACAACAAGCAAACTCACCACCCTCCACCTGTTTACGTGGGACATGACTCCCAAGGGTGTGGACCTTCCTGTTAACGTGGGACAGAAATCCCAAAATGAGCTGAGACTCAGCATCAAGGGATTGAGAAAAACTCTAGAATCAGCTGAGACCCAGCATCAAGGGATTGAGAAAACCTTCTCAACCAAAAGGAGGAAGAGTGAAATGAGACAAAGTGGCAATGGCTGAGAGATTCCAAACAGAGTTGACAGATCATCCTGGAGGTTATTCTTACGCATTAAGTAGATATCACCTTGTTATCCAAGATGTAATGGAGAGGCTGGAGGGAACTGCCTGAAAATGTAGAGCTGTGTTCCAGCAGCCATGTTTCTTGATGATGATGGTATAATAATATAGCTTTCACAATGACTGTGTGATTGTGAAAACCTTGTGTCTGATGCTCCTTTTATCTACTTTGTCAACAGATGAGCAGAACATATGGAATAAAAACAAATAATAGGGGGAATAAATGTTAAAATAAATTTAGTTTGAAATGCTAGTGTTCAATGAAAGGGAGGGGTAAGGGGTATGGTATGTAAAATTTTTTTTTCTGTCTTTAATTTTTCTTTTGTCTTTTTATTTCTTTTTCTGAATTGATGCAAATGCTCTAAGAAATGATCATGATGATGAATATGCAACTATGTGATGATATTGTGAATTACTGATTATATATGTAGAACAGAATGAGCATATATTAAGAATGTGTATCTTTCTTGTAATGTTTTTTAATTTTTTTACTAATTAAAAAAAAACACCATTCCCTAATTATTATTTCTGGATTTAGATATAACCTGATATTTAGAGATAAGAACGAAGCCCATTGGGTCGGGATTAAGGTAATTCAGGACACAGGGGTATGGAAGATATTGCCTATATTTTAGAACTGCACCTATTCTTTGAGACCAAAGAAAGAAAGGTTTATTTTGTCTGGAACCTAAATTTTTTATAGCACATAATCTAACTCAACCTGTCTGGATAGCTAATTTGAACAACTGAAACACAGGGAGCCCAGAATAAGAATGAAGGCCTTTAATCCTGTATAGATTAATGTAATGCCTAGATACGTCCTACAATATATTAAGCAGATAAGCAAAAACTATTGGCAAAGTCCCTTGAAAGATGGGAGAAAAAATATGGAACTATTAAACTTTACCATCAGGAAATCCCTGATACTGTGTCAAACTTTAAGGATAATAAAATCAATAGGCCATGCCCTTGATCTTGAAGCTTACTCATATGATGCTTATGTAGGTAGTGGAGAAGCTGAGCCTACCTACAGTATGCTTAAGAGTTACTTTCAGAGGACCTCTTTAGTTGCTCAGATGTGGCCTCACTCTCTCTAAGCCCAACTCCACAAGTGAAATCATTGCTCTCCCCCGACTGTGGGACATGACATCCAGGGGTGAAAATCTCCCTGGTGACATGACAGATGACTCCCAGGGTTGAATCTGGCCCTGGTACCATGAGATCAACAATTCCATCCTGACCAAAAGGGGGAAAAGAAATGTAACTTATTAATAAAGTATCAGTGGCTAAGAGAGTCCAAATAGAGTTGAGAGGCTATTCTGGAGGTTGCTCTTACACAAGCTTCAGTTAGACATTGCTACCAATCATAACCTTACCAACCCCTAACCAGGACCATTCCAGTCAATCCTAAAGAACAGTTAGGGCAATTTATAAGATTCCACAAGGTTTCCATGCACTAGCGTAACTTTCCAGAAAACTACAACCTCCAGATGGGTCCCTGAACCTGATAAGTCCTGAAACCTAGAGGGCCCAGCCTGTCTAGAACATGAGATAGTTTCATCTCCCTACCCCATATTAATGACAGACCCTTCCAACATGAAAATGGCCATAGCCCAAATACCCCTAAAGAGAGGGACAGAAAGAGCAAAGGTCATGGTGGAGTTATACAGAGAATACAGGATTTAACAAATGAATATGATTGCTGAATCATTAAACTGACATTTTTTTTAGTCTCCAGTATCTAGGAGCAGCTAGATGTAAAATTGTGGAATTATAACCTATGCCAAACTTTGAAATATGTTCTACAACTAACTGTGGTGCTGTGCTTTGAAATTTATTGCTTTTTTGTTTATATGTTATTTTTTTACAAAAAAAGAAAGGAAAAAAAGTTGAATGTGGTGAGAAAAAAAATATTTAAGCCTTCTAGCCTCCTATATTCTGGAACAGCTAGAAGGGAAAATACGAGAGGATCATATGGTAGTCCATGAAAAACCCTGGAATCTGTCCTGTAACTACTTGTTGAAGAGTACTTTGAAAACTACTGCTTTTTTATTTTTTTGCTTTGTATATAAGTTATACCTTACAATAAAATGTTAAAAACAGAAACACTACTCCTTATTGCCCTCATTCTTTTTTTATAAGTGTCCCTTAAGAAGGAGAGTAAATAGGGAGAAGGTTACATTATACCCAAAAAGGAAATAACTTCTCAGTACTACCCACCAGAGCTCCTGTACTTGCCTTTCTATTCTCCCCAGGCAGTACTCCAAACAAGTGCAGGGCTCTCCCAAGGTTCCCTCCATGAGAGCCTCTGGGATCCTTTCTCTCCATGTCACCAGCTTAATGGGGCCACCATACAAGTGATCCTTCTAAAACACCACTGCTTCATTCGACATATCCTACCATTCTACCTTTACAACACTGAAAGAAACTGGGAATGTATCAAAAACGCCACTGTCTCTAAAATGTGTATCTACTTACTGGCTAAAAGCTTGGAAGGACGGTGCTGGGCAGGTGGTACTCAGGAGTATATCTGGGAAGTAACTGCCAATATGGGGCAACTCAGTGCCCGGGTATGGGAGAAGCTGAGAGGAAAAAGAGCAGCCAGGTTTCTGGTATTGGTTTTTAATTTTTTAAAACTTATTTTGGGTAAATTAAAAACAGTAAGTTTCTAAGGAGATTTCTCAGACATGCCACCAATCTCTAGACAGTCCTGCCCTGACATAGTGCCCAACACTCAAACCTCTACATTACTTTGAAAGAAATCCAAAACATTATGAGCAATAAATATTTTCATGCAAATCTTTAACAGATAAGAACTTTTAGCACACCTAAGATGATAAACAGTAATTCCTTACTAATAGCCAGTATTTACAGCTTTAGCTTTGTTTTATTTTAAAATCAGAACCCAAATAAAGTCAATACAATGAGACTGATATATCTTTTAAATCTTTTCTAATCTAAATCTACCCCCCCACCCCCACCACCCTTTGCAATTAATGAAGAAACTACATTGTCTACCACAGATTTCTCATGGTCTAACTTTTGCTAATTGCATCCAAGCGATCATTTAATACTGTCTGACTCTAGAGGCTTGATAAGATTCTGGTTCAAATAGGAGGTGGGGGAGAATGACAGGTGATGTTGTGTTCTACCAATAGGATGTAATGAGCAACTGTGTCTGTTTTAGTGATGTCCACAGCTGTTGATGTTTAGTGCCTCCACCTATTAGCTCACTAGTGATTGCAAATGGTGTCATTCTATCCGCCCTTCTTGATTTGTTGGCAAGAATACAAATTTCCCTTCATCCATGACTTGGTCCTCAGTGGTATGGTTTGTAAAGGAAAGGCAGAATAAAGGTGAAGTAATGAGAAAGTTTCCTAACATTCTTCAACAGTGATCAATCAGTTTTTTTCCTAAGTTTCATTATAAACTCTTGGGTATAATTTCAAACCAAACAACTACCTTTCCTTTTCCCTCCCCTATTTGCAAAATTGCTCATTATAAGAATTTGCCAGAAGAAACCAAAACCATTCATTCTGTCATTCAAAGATAACCACTGTCATCATGAGAAACCTTCCTTCTTGATACCCCTCCCACCCTCCACCTCCTGGAAACATACTTTAATACTTTTTATGCTTGAGTTCACGTGGCATACCTAACTTTCAATTTCACTTTTCCTCTTATCAGTGTATTTTTCTCACAATGTTTTAAAATCCACTTACATTCAGCCTCCTAACCTTACCAGGCTGCTCCACCTTTCTGGCATAGTTCAATTAAGATCCACCTCAGGGTAGCTCCCCTCAGCTCTTCTGCCTGCTTCCTCACGAAGGCTACAGAGGAGCTGGCTTGAGGTGAGATTATTCCTAATAGAAAAATTTCAAGTCAAATAATTTCCCTACATGGCCCCTGAAGCCATCAGGTTTTGTCCCTGACAAGTGAGGTGTGCCCAGTGATCATGAGCCACATCCCCAACTGTCTCAGACACACTAGCAAACTCTACTCCAGCACATAGAGCCTGGCTTGGGCACTCTGCAGTTGCTAACTGACCATCAGAACCTGATCGAGGACATGGTCGTTGGCCAGACATGGCCATTTTAGGTTGTGCCTAAACAGGAAGGAAGAGAGCAAAAGCCTCTGGACTCATAAGAGCCCCCAGTAAGACCAAATAAATTACATTTATAACCCACTGAGTGACCCCTACTTTTGGGGTCAAATTCAGTTTTATAGATTCAAACATTCAGGTAAACTCTGCTGTACAAACTTGAAGCTCTCTCATATCTTTCACACCCCCACTCCTCACTACTGTCTTATGTATGCATTTCCCTTACTGACTTGATCCCTGAAAACAGCTGAGGTCATCAAGGCTCAGTCGTGAGCACTCTTCACCCTTCTCTTTATTTGCTTTCTAGGCATTTATTGTAACCTCACCATAAAGTACAGCATTCATTCCCATGGCATTTATTGTGACCTCACCATAAAGTACAGCACTGTAACAGCAACATTCTGAGTACTCTCTAGGAACCAGGCACTGCTTTAAGCATATTACATGTATTAACTCATTTAATCCTTACAAGAATCTTATAGATTGAATACTATTATCACCCTCATTTTAGGACTAAGGAAAATGAGGCAGAGAGAGATTAAGTAACCTGTCCTAGGTCACACAGTTAGTGACTGATAAAGTCCAGCTTTGACTCAGCAGAAGGTGTCAGAACTCCTACTCTTCACCACTGTATTCTAATGCCTATGCTCTATGTACAAAGCACGGTCATACTTTCACCATCCTGAGAACTCTGTTGACTCTATGAATCCCCGTGAGGGAGCTACTCACTTCTGGGGACCTGAAAGCCAGGACTGGTGTGACAGAACATTGACAGAGTCACTGAAAAAAGAGGAAAATCATTTCCCTGTTCCTACTCACAAAGAACTGCGTACTTAAAATTCAAAATTACCTCATTACTTACCTTTGATATCTCTATGAACAATCATATTACTGTGCAAATAATGGACACCTTCCAGGATCTGACGGGTGTATTTCCTCGTCACATTCTCAGTAAGAGCTCCATATGCCTTCAACTGGTCCTTAATTGAGCCCTAGGATAAAAGGAAACTATGGTATAGTTTAAAATGAAAACCACTACTAATTTTTTATTTTTTAGAGTCCTGCGTTCACGACTGGGAGGCTGTAGTTGGAGAGGACAGGAATTCTTAGTAAGGTTATTATACACCATGTAATTTAACCTAAAAGTATTACATATTCCCTGACAAGAATTGTCAAGGAGTATGGGTCATGGCAGAAGGAAGCTTTTACAACTATTTCTTACTGAGGCCCTTGTTTCTAGGATTATGTTGTCTCTGACCATTTGCCTATCCCTTACAACATTGTTTTATTAAAGTCTCCAGTCCTTTTACTTTCTTGTGCTTTTTGTTTTCCCCCGAATGTGTTTTTGCTTTTCCTACTCAATCCTGTACATATGTTCTACTTCATTTTACTTAACTGGTTCTTACTGTTTCACAGTGTTTTACTGATATATCTGCAAAATGACTTTTTGGAAGAAAGATGGATATGAATAGAAAATCAAAACAAGATTTTTAAGTTTTTTCTTTACACACTCAACACTCTAGTTCAAAATATGAGAAAACAGATTAAAGAAGATGTTTGGGTTAGGAGAATATATACTAAAACTGGAACGATTCAGAGATTAAAATGGCCCTGCACAAGGATGACATGCAAATTCATGAAGCGTTCCATATTTTTTACAGGGGTAAGGAAGACACTGTCTGTATTTTAGAACTTTACCTACTCTTTGAGACCAAAGGAAGAAAGCTTTATTTTCTGTAGAACCTAAATTTCCTGTAGCACATAATCTAACTCAACCTGTCTGGGTAGATCTTTTGTTTTTGTTTTTTTGCATGAGCAGTGGGTTGGATCACTCTGGGTAGATCTTTTAAACAATTCAAACACAGGGAGTCCAGAATAAGAATGATGGCCTGTAATCCTATATAGCTTAATGTGATGCCTGGATACATCCCAGAGTATATTAAGCAGATAGTCAAAAGTGTTGGCACAGTCCTTTGAGGGATAGGAAAAAAAACACAGAAATACTGAACTTCACCACCTGGGAAACCCTTGATACTATGTCAAGGCCAGGCCCTTGATCTTGGAGCTTGCTCTTATGGGGCTTATGTATGTAGCGGAGAAACTTAGCCTACCTATAGGTATACCTAAGAGCTACTTCCAGAGGACCTCTTTTGTTGCTCAGATGTGGCCTCTCTCTTTAAGCCCAATTCTGCAGGTGGAATCATTGCCCTTCCCTCTACATGGAACACTACATCCAGGGGTGAAAGTCTCACTGACGGCATGGGAGGTGACTCCCAGGGATGAGCCTGGCCCTGGCATCATGGGATCAACAAGGCCAACCTGACCAAAAGGGGGAAAAGAAGGGTAACAAATGAGCTATCAGTGGCTGAGAGTTAGCAAGGGCTACTCTTGGAGGTCACTCTTCCACAAAGCTTCAGTTAGATATTACTACCTATCAGAGCTTGCCAAATCCCAACCGAAACCATTCCTGCCAATCCTAAAGAACACCAAGGGCATTATATAAGATTCCACAAAGGATCCATGCACTAGGGTAACTTTCTTAAAACCTACACCCTCCAAATGGGTCCTTGGACCAGATAAGTCCTGAAATGCAGAGGGGTCAGCCTTTCCAGAATATCAAATAGTTCCATCCCCCTATCCCATATTATCAACAGCCCTTTCCAACATGGGGAAATTAGAATATGCATAGCTCAAATACTCCTGGAGAGTGGGAGAAAGACTAAAGGTGATGGTGGAGTTGTACAGAGAGGGTAAGGTTCGACGAATGAGTATGATTCAGAGTCGTTATATTGATGTTTCTTATAATCTCCAGTGTCATAGAGCTGCTAGAGGTAAAAATCTAAAACTGTGGGATTGTGGTCCATACCAAACTCTGAAATCTGTTCTACAAACTAATTGCTGTGATGTGCTTTGAAATTTAATGCTTTTTAGTACATGTTATCTTCCACAAAAAAGAAAAGGAAAAGTTGATTGTGATGATAAAAAAAAAATTCCTTCTAGCCTCCAGGTTTCTGGAGCAGCCAGAAGGAAAAATCTGAGATGATGGAATGGTAGTGCATGACAAACTCTGGAATCTGTTCTGTAACTACTTGTTGAAGTGTGCTTTGAAAATTATTGCTTTTTCTTTCTTTGTTTTGTATATATATTGTACAATTTTAAAAGAATTTTTTTTAAATAATTACATACTATTCATATGAAAAAAACCTAAAACAGAGTAATAGAAAATTTGTAAATAAAGGAATAAATAAACATAAAGTAAATGGAAACAGTGATAATGTATAGTAATAATGTTCTGTTCAAATAAATAACATTAAATCAAACACAGATAAGTTATATCGATTAAAAAAGCATATTAAAGAGGAAATTTTTAAGTGATATTTTTCCAACCAGGATGATGTGCCATCTCTGAAAATAGTGACTAAGTCTGAGATGAGAGACAACACATAAATTTGAAAAAGCCTCCCTTGTGATTCTGATGTGCAAGTTAGATTAATAATCACCACTCTAAAAAGTGGAAATAGAATGCTTCCTGAGGAAAGCATTTGGTTTTAAAACAACCCAAAAAATACAAATCTTTCTGCCTTTCCTTGAATTTGTGTATACCTTACACTTAGTTACATCAAAGTAGATCTTTGAATTTTAAAAATTTGACCACTTGCTATTTCCACTCTTCATTAGCAATCCCTAAAGGGACAGCAATGTGCACGTTTGCTAACCTAAACTTGTAAATACAAGATAGAAAGGCTTAAGCAGTGAATGAACCCAGTCAATTACCCAACTAGAATTCCATCAGACTTGTTCGTTCACAAACTATTTATTTTGTCTCTATCTGTAGCAATGCACAAAATACCCCTACACCACTATGCTTTCTCAACAAAAGCCAAAAACCTGAAGTAGGCTACAAATGGGTGATGGAGATAAACCCCTCAAGGCAGCTGGGCCAATGGCCTCTCGTGGCCACCAGTTCAATTCTGTCTGTTTCTCCAGTGTGCCATAAAACATGTTCTCTTCCTCAGCATGTAAATGGAATAGTTTCAGAGGTACTGTGCCAGCTCAAAACAGGTATTTTTAGGTGAAAAAAAAAGAGTATGAAAGAGAAGCCAAATGCTATTCCAGGCATTAAAACAGAAGAAAGTTGTAATTTAAAGCCTGAACATAGGTCTAGATAAACTAAAGAATGGAATGCTAATTTGGGGAAAACTGAAGAACACAGTATCAATTTTGCCAGAACTTTTAGAATAAAAGTTCCATCATACTAACTACTGAGAGAGATTATGTAGCATTTTTCACAAACTGGGGTATGAAGAAGGGCTAAGCACATATGTCCAGCAGACTGCCAGAGGCTTACTATATTGTTGTATAATTCAATTTAGATCATTGGAGAGCTATTATAATGTATCAACATGCTTTTCAAATTCAAGGGTAGTTTATGATTTGAAGGTGATAGCTGTCCTTACAAAATCTAATGTAGCCTGGGAGAACTAAGTATTCACGGAGCATAATGTATGCAACCTATTCTCAAACATTTAGAAAATAGGTAGACAATATAACAAACATGGTAAAATGTTAAAAGCTGGTTAATCTGGGTATCTTGGAATATAGGAGAATTTTCTGTACTGGTTTTGTATTATTTTTGTAATGGTCTTGTATATAATAGTTGTAAGCAATTTTGAAATAATTTAAAAATGAAAAGTTAAAAAAAAAAATGCAGCTAATATGAAACATACATGTAATACTTCTTCCTGAATAGTAAATGGTTTAGTCTTAGGATTGCTGAATCTATACAGATAATCCACTTCTATTTGTGATAGAAATCAGTTTTTAACCATTAATTTTATTTATCTTTAACAATATGGGTTCCTATTCATATTTACACAGCTAATTACTGTCTGTTTCTTAATTTAAATATTCATTGTACCAACAGTAATGGAATTCAGAATAGAAAAGAAAAATCAATCACAATCACAACATAATACACTGCCATTTTTATAAGTTTCTTCTGTTCTTTTTTTATCATAGTCATTATTAAAAAGCATTTTATATTCCTTTTCTTTCTTTTCATAAGTACTTCCTTCAACTTTGCTATACGGCCTTCACGATTTTAATTTTTAACATTTTTTTTTTCAGAAGATGACATAATTTACTCCCACTGTCGGCACAGATATTACCATTTTTTTCCTGTCGATGCTAAAACAAATGTATACAGCTTTTTCCTTCTTTTGGATTACTTCTATGGAATAAATTTCTTTGATATTACCAGGTCAAAAGGTTTTGATAATTTTATGGACTTTAATACATCCCACCAATTTGTTTTCCAAAGGATATTTTGGGTTGTTTTGTTTGTTTTTACCAATTTATATTCCCCACAGAATCTGTGAGGGAAAAAAAAAAAGTGAAGTCATAATGATAAATAACAATGGCTTGTTATTTATGAAAAGTTAATTATTCATGACAAAAGAAACAATGTAAAGATCATTGTTGCTCTTACAAAACTTAGGACATTAAGAACATTATTATCAGATACTGATCCACAGGCAGTTTTACTGCTCCATAAGCAAAATCTGCAACTTTATATATTCAATTCTAATAAGGTAATCCCCCAGCCAAGACCCATAAATCAAATTCTTTTTTTCTTATACTCACTGCCTATTAAATATTAAATTTGCATTTAAATGAGTAAATATATCCCCATCCTAAAATTCATTAGTATTAAAATGTACTCTACAAATAAGAAAAATAACAGAGAAGGAGACACAGAGTTTAAAAATCACATTTTGCAACTCCCAATAAAATTACTGACTTGAACAAAGATTAATCAATCTATGTTAAAAGAGTAAGTATAGGTTTGAAAAGGAACTGGACATTCACACACATGCCAACATTCTACCTCAGATTACGTTCTGGTCCTCAGGAGAAAACAAAACTTGAAGGAACTGGGATATCAGTCACACTCATCTAGTATCACCAAGTGGAATGTCTCCTGACGTGCACAATATGATGCACAGAGCATCATCTATGATATATTCTGTTAAAAAATTCTATTCTATTAAAAAATGCTGAATTTGAATCTCATTTAGACTTAAGATCTAACAGGTAGTTTGCAGGAAATAGAGGCGATAAAGGAACAATTAAACCTCACCACATAGATGTAAATTCGACAAGCCTGTAAGATGAGATTGTCAACAAAATAAATAATCAACAAAATATATAGCCTGTCTCTTTTTCAAATCAATGTCATGTGAAAATTGACTGTCTAGATTAAAAGAGAACTATGGGATATGACAGCTAAACGCAATGTGCAATCATGGACTGAATACTGGAGGATAAACCAGTTCTAATGGACATTTTTTAGGAAACTTAGGAAAAACTGGGCATGAACTAATATAATGCCTATCATCTACTTTAGACTACTACAGCATTAAAAGAAATGGGTCAAAACACAGACAAAAAGACAGATGAAGGGGATAGAATATAAAATTATATACCCAGCTCTAACTGAAAACTCTTCCAAAATATCTGTCTTTAACTGGGTTTTACATTTTATAATCAAAGTTTTGTTGCTTTTCTTTCATCAGTTAAGATTTTAAATAGAATATGTCAATGACTGGAATATTTAAAGTCTTAATTGATGAAAGAAAAGCAAAAAAAGACTTATTAACTTACCCCTGGCATATATTCCATAAATATAGAAAGTGTTTTTTCCTGGGGATCCCTCAAACAGCCATAATACTGAACAATTCGCTCATGAAGCAAGTTTTTCAACAACTGAATTTCACACTCAAGTGCGTTTACTTCCTGAAAGACAGAATTCATTGTTAAATCTTTACATCACTAGAAAAAGCAAAAACTTCTAACTTCACAGACCATCAGGGTGATTGATTTCATTCTGAAATTTTTCCTTCCTAAAGACTAAACGTTTTAAAGTCCCTAATACAGTAACTTTCAAAACAGTACCTGAAATATGCTAAAGCAATATCATATCAGATTAGTAATTTAACAATCCACAGTACACAATGGATAAATATATCTACTCATCTGTTTTTAAAATAACTTGTATTAAGAAAAAAACAGAAAATCTACTTGCATGTTAGTATTTATTTTAGTAAAAATGTTTCTTATAAAGTGATAAAGTAGCTTGTGCAGTAATTGTTACCTTGCTGGTCTCAGGGCTATCAGGGTCAAATTGAACTTGTTTAACAGCCAGTTCTCTTCCTGTATCAACATCATAACAGAGATAGACCCTGCCAAAGGCTCCTTGGCCAAGCAGTTTGCCCAATCTCCAGTTGGCTGGGGCACGAGGTGCTGAAAAAGAAAGCCAAAAGCTGAGGGTCAAGAGGAACACTAAAGAAAAAAAACCCCATGGAAAACCAGACTTGATCTTAAGCACAAAGTAATTCTAGAGGAATTTGAAGTCGATTATACACAAAGATCACAGCAACAACAAAATACAAGCACAATTCATCTCCTGACTAGATTGATCAATGATGCCCCTAAAATAATGGCCCATAAGAAGTGTACCAATTTCCAGGCATGAATATTACTGACTCAATCTCCACATTGCTACATGCAATGCCTGGCATTTGATGTAAAATTACAAGACAGAAAAAGGAAAAAGGAAACAAAAGCCAAGAGATAAAGCAATCAACAAAAGCAGACTCAGAGATGACCAGATGCTTAAATGGAGAGTTTTAAAGTAACTATGAATAGGTACACCAGTGGCTCAGTGACAGAACGCTCACCTGCTATGAGGAAGACACAGGTTCAATTCCCAGCCTACAAAGCCCCCACCAAAAATAATAATAATAATAAAGTAACTATGATTGGCAAGTTAAAGACTCTAATGGAAAAGGCAGATGACATGAATGAAAGGAAAGAGAATTTCAACACAGAAATGGAAACCACAGGAAAGAGTCAAGTAGAAATTCCTGAAGTTCGATAGTGATAAAGAATGCCTCCAACAGGCTTATGAAGACTCAATACAGCAAAGGAAAGAATCAGGAAGCCTGAAAACTGATTAAAAGAAATTCCCCAAACTGAAACACAAATGGGAGAAAAAAAAAGTAAAATAGACAAACAGCAAAACAGTGGGACAGTATCAAATATCAAACACATGCAACTGGAATCCCAGAAGAAAAAGAATAAGGTGGAAGAAATGTCTGAAGAAATAACGGCTGAGAATTTTTATTTCATAGACAAACTATAGATCTAACAAACTCAGAGAAGAAAACCCATAACTGAAAATATAACTAAGCACATGCTATCTAAACTATGGAAAACCAAAGACAAAGAGATAAATTTGAAAACAGCCGGGGGGTGGGGGGGGGAAGCTGATTATATAGGGAACAAAGACAAGAAATACAGGTGTCTCAAGCCAGAAGGCAATGGAAAGATATTTTTAAAGTGCTAAAAGTAAACTATGCACAAAATACTAGACCCAGAAAAAGAAAATCATTCAAAAATGAAGGATAAAGCCTTTTTCAAAAAAGCTAAAGCTGAAAGATTTTTTTACCAGCAGATCTATATTACAAAAAATGTTAAAGACAGTTCTTCAAGCAGAAGGAATTTGATAACTGAAAAAAAGTTGAATCTACATTGTGGTAGTTAGGTTCAGGTGTCAACTTGGCCAGTGAAGGTGCCCAGTTCTGTTGCTGTGGAGGTGAGCTAATGCCATGTAAAGCTCATTTGTCGCTGATTAAATCTGCAGTCAGCTAGGGGGAGTGCCTGCTGCAGTGAAGGATGTTTAACTGGCTGGACACCTAAATGAGAGAGGTCAATGCAGTACAGCCCAAACAGCTCAGCATACCTCATCTCAGCACTCACAGCTCAGTCCAGGCCTTTGGTGATGCAGAAAGGAACCACCCCAGGGAAAGCTGTCAGAACCCAGAAGCCTAGAGAGAAGGCCACCAGAGATCACCCTGCGCCTTCCCATGTAAGAGAGAATCTCAGATGAAAGTTAGCTGCTTTTTGTCTGAAGAACTATACGTTTTTAATTAAACAAATCCCCTATTATTAAAAGCCAATCCAAGACCCGGGTTCAATTTCCGGACCATGCACCCCCCCCAAAAAAAGTCAATCCATCTCTGGTGTGTTGCATTCTGGCAGCTTTGACAGACTAAAACATATATAAATAAAGATCTATAGAAATAAACTGAAGGTACATACAAAAGGTATTTTTCTCTTATTTCATATCACCTTAAAAGATAATTGACTGTCTAAGGCAAAAATAGTAGCAATGTAGCATAGAGTCACAGATGTAAAAGTAAAACATAAGATAACACCCCAGCTGAAAAGGGTAGAACTCGGAGTACGCAAACACTGCTACAGTAAAAATCTTTGAACACAAATCTTTGCATGCATTGCTTACAAGATAAAGATCAAATATTTCACAGTCTGGTCACTAGTTACTTATTTAGCCTTATACTCACTAAGATCCTCCACTTCAAATAAGAGATCCCCCACTTCAGCCAAAAATGAACCACTTCCCATTTTCAGAACATGCCATGGCCTCTTGCACCTCCTCTCCTCTTCTTAACTATTTCCTACACACATTCAAGATTAAGTGCCATACTAAAATTTCTCCACATACCATTCTCCCAATTAGATGATGTCTCAAAGGTCATGTTTGAAATCCCAGCATTAGGTACTCAATAAGAATATGTGGAATAAATAAATGAATGACCAGTTAATAAAAATTTTCCTAATAAAAACGAAGTACAGAATCACTGAAAGTAATTAGCAATTAATCTTAGCATGCTAATTTGCTACCTGACCTTCCCACCACCTGGAGAAACACCACTGTGACCTCTTTTGAGAAGTCATCTTGTGGGCTGATTTGAAACTGTTATGTATCCCAGAAAGTCATGTTCTTCTAATCCAATCTTGTGAGAGCAGATCTATTTTTGGGAATTTTTGATTAGGCTGTTTCCATGGAAATGCAAACCACCCAACTGTGGGTGGGACCTGTTGATTAGGTTGTTTCCATGGAGATCTGACCCAACCTATTCAAGGTGGGTCTTAATCTGCTTACTGGACTCCTTTAAGAAAGGGAAATTTTAGAGATGCAGAAGGAAAATGCCCAGGAGACACCAGAAGCTAAGAGAGCCATCTGAAACAAAAAGCCAGGAGAGAAGTGCCAGCAGATGTCACTATGTGTCTTCCCATATGACAGAGAAACCCCAGACATGACCAGCCTTTCTTGAGTGAAGATATCTTCTTGTTGATTCTTAATTTGGACGTTTCATATAAATTCACTATAAATGTATAACCTAATAAATCCCCTTTGTAAAAGCCAATACATTTTGGGTGGGCCCTGGTGGCTCAGCAGGCCTGCCATGCTGGTATCATGGGTTCAATTCCTGGTGCCTGCCCATGCAAAAAAAAAAAAAAAAAAAAAGAAAAGAAAAAGAAGCCAATCCATTTCTGGCATATTACATTCCAACATCATTAGCAAACTGAAACACCCTGAGAACTTACTTTATATTTATCCCTTTCAATACAATAAAATTCTGGAAAGATTCTGCTATATATTTCATAATGCCAAGTTCCATTACTTACAGCGACTAGGTGGGCTGATGTCCATGACAGTCAAGGTAGGATTGTCTATGTCACTCCCCCTTCTTCTTATGCGACTATCATCATACTCTGGGGTAAAGATACTGCTTCCACTACTAGTGCTTAAGGAATGATCAGTGGGACTGAAACTCACAGGAGACCGGAAGCAGGTCCCCTGAGTCCTTCTAGCTCTTGGAAAAGTTTTACGACCTACAAAATGAAAAAAAGAATGACCATACACCATTTTACTAATATGATGTACTTTTGCAGATTTAAAATTTGTAACTTAGAGGACAGAAATTTGTCCAGTGACTAAGCTAAGAAATGGAAATAGCAATGTTAATTTGATTAAATATTTTAAACTAAATAGTATTTTTTATAAGAGTTCAAAGAAATATCCCTGCTAACATGGAGTCCCACACACACATACACACAGAAAATGTAAAAACAGAAATGAAGAGTTGAAAAAAAAGCAAAACAGGATCTGATTACAAATTCAAATAATCTCCTATGGTAACACACACAAATAAATACACACATTCACAGACACAAGAAAATAAAAGAATAAAAATCTCTCATTTCTGGACAGAAAGGGAAAAAAATTCTCTTTTCTGGAATGATTTAAAAATGTAAAATAAAAACTGGAAAACTTTTATGTACCAATATTTTTTCCTTAAAGGGGAAATGCTTGTATGAATTCCATCATCAAAAAGTAATTTTCTAATTAATAAAAATTCAGGTCTTATGAAATTAGTCAACATAAAACCAAAATGTTACTGGATTATAGTTTTAGTTATGTACCAAGTTTCTTTAAAAAATGTTTTTTAATCAGAAAACTAAGTGATTCAGGGACAAAATTATTTCTGAGAATATTACATAAATATGAGGTTTTTGAACAGTTTTTGTGGTCTAATTGCAAGAAACTTACCATCATTATAGTCTTGATGATGATATGAAACATGATACCTTCTTGGATATGTTCCTCCTTTTCCAAATTTCTCAAAGATAGGGTTGTCATAGTCTGTTACAACACACATGAGAGTTCTATGTTATAAAACAAAGTGAAATATTTCTAATGATGAAAAGCATGATTACAAATTTTTACCTGTTTTTTCAAAAGCCTCCCCACTCCTTTCCAGCTAAAATATTACCCAATGGCATAAGCATTTAAGCATTTAGATGGATAGTCTAACCTGAAAATTCCTGATGATTATCTGGGTAGCTCTGTGCCCTAGGCATTCGTGATTTTGGATAGCTCTCTCTATAAGTAGAAAATGCAACATTAAATTAAGAAAAAGTATATAAACAAAACATTTTCTTTTATTTTTAAGCAATTTTAAGCGCATGTAGATATATATGCACATAAAGAAGTTCACCTTAAGTATTAACTTAAAAAAGGGAAATTTCCTTTTTTAAACATTTGTTATGCGCAAGCAAAATGCCTGACTTCTAAAATTAACTGATAGGGCATAGTGGTAAGAATAAGTTTTGGGACCAGACACACCTATGCTTCAACTCCAGTTCTACCACTTAATTAGCTATGTATCTAGCAGTCACAAATCATCTTTCAGAGACAATTCCCTCATCTACAAAATGGAGATAATTTCCAACTCATCAAGTGTATATGCTGACTATTAAGGACAGCACCTTGCAAATAGTAACTACTCAATAAATTATAGTTTTCTCATTACTGCTTTCCTAATTTTTTAAATTCCATAAATGTCTATCTTGAGGTAGACACTGACATGGACAGAGGTTTCATGTACAAGGGTAAAAGAAAACTTAGTTTTCAATAATTTTCTTTCATTAAGCAACCCCAGAGAAGATTAAATAGGTAAAGATTTTAATAAAGATATTGAATCTCCTTTGCATGCTATAAAATATCTACCAACAACATTTTGTCCTATTGAGGCCAGAAGAGGGAACACTGCAACAAAAAATTCACACTACAACCTGACCCTGCTTGTAAACAGCTATTTCACAAAGCAAAAGTACTTAAAATGTGAACTGAGAACCAACACCAGGGCCATAATGACCAAGAATATACTTTATTTCCAATCTGGTGCTAGAATAAGTACAATCCTGAACAGGTGAAACAACTCCAGAAATCTCCAAAAGCAAACATATTAATGAAAATGTAAAAATAGTTTCACTAATATAGCTTTAAATGTAAACATATAGGAATTCTACATTTGCATTCAACTTCAAACACCCATACTTCAAACACTCAATTCTGGCAAAGAGGAACACTCAGAATATTATAATCAGAAGAGACCTCACAAATACTATCTTAACTAATAAAGATACTGAGCCCAACGAGGTTAATGGATTTATCTAAGTTATGAGAATACGCATTTGCCCTAAGAATAGACAAGTATCAATTAATTACATCTCTCTAAATGTAGTACAAAGAGTGCTGATAGTTCAGTATACTCTCTATATAATGTATATTTACCCACACATTAAAAAACAAAAAAGACGATCAACATTACCCATCCAAAGGACTATCAAGTGATGGACAGCTTCCTGAGCCAGAATTTTCAGGACTGCTTAAAGACAATGGATCCAGCATCTAGGAAAATAAAGTGTGCATATTTTGGGATGCAATAAAACTACAAATTACTGAGGTTGCTTTTATGGCTTTATTGAGTTATAATTCACATCTCATAAAATTCACCAATTCAACGTATACAGTTCAATGATTTCTAGTATATTCACAGTTGTGCAACCCTTACCACAATTTTACAATACTACCATCACCCCAAAAAGAAACCCATACCCATTAGCAATCACTCTCCGGTTACTGGTTTTCAAATGTTTCATATGTAGTTGTCTCTTGTAGGTAAGTCACCTCTTCAAAATAGCCAAAGAAAGCAATACTCTTTCTTTAGAAGAGACTACTAGCTAATTAAAAGCAAAACTATTTCACATAATTTTGCTTATTGAAAAAATTAAACAATGGCTCCAGCCAAATTAAGATAAATGGCATCATAACTGCTACATTACTAGAAAAATATTAATGATCATCACAGAAACACTGCAGTAGAGTGAAAATTCAATGTAACTTCGAGAAAATAACAACTAGGGATGGTGGAGTAGGAAGCTCCAGGAATCAGTCCCTCCACTAAAACAACTATTAAACTGGCAGGAACTGTAATAATACACTGTTTTGAAACTCCAGAGTCTAGTGGAATACTATGCAGCATCCAGGGAGGAGTGGTAGAAAGAGGCTGGTGAACTGTGGTTAAATATTGGTGGACTTCACCCACCATGAAGCACTACCACCCCCATCTCCCAACCACATGGCAAGCAGCAGAGGGAACTGCAGCCTGGGCTCCTGGTGCACCCTGGTAGCCAAGGTGGGCTACAAGGAAAACCAGGGGTGTTGTGTTCTGACCATGATTGCTGCTTTGAATTGGGTGCTTCAGATAGCTGGGGGCGCGTCTTAGGGCGCCCACTGTCCCAATAATTCTCAGGCAAAAGCAGCAGAAGACTTCAAATGGCAGTCCCTACTTTTTTTTTCCTCTTTTCTCATTCCATTCCCCATTTGGTGCAAAATTAATTTGGAAAAGTTACATATTGATGGTTCCAGCTTGTAACAACAAAAACAAAAACACAGCAATTCTGGCAGAATGGAAGATCAAGATTTCCAGAGTTATAACAAAATAATATTCAAAATATCCAGTTCTCAACAAAAAAATAACAAAGCACAAGAAACAGAAAAGAATGGCCCACTCACAAGAATAAATGATTTTCCAGAAAACATAACAGGAAGAAGCACATACATTGGAACTATTAGTTAAAACTTTTAACTCAATTGTCTTAAATATGTTCAATGAACTAAAGGAATCCACATAGAATTAAAGGAAATTAGGAAAACAGTGTCTGAACAAAATAAAGAGAAAGAAATTATAAGGAGTCAATTTGAAATTGCAGAACTACAAAGTATAGTAATTGAAATGAAAAGCTTATTAGATGGATTCAAAAGCAAATTGGAACAGGCAGAAGAAAGGATCAGTGAACTTGAAGATGAGACTACTGAAAGTAGCCAGGATGAGAACAGAAAGAAAAAATAATGAAGAAAAATGAACAGAGCCTCAGGAGCTGTTGGACACCATTAACCATACAAACACACACATCACTGGGATCCCAGAAGGACGAGAGAGAGAGGAGAGGGCAGAAAAATATTTGAAACAAATAACGGCTGGAGGGGGTGCAAGGGTAGTTGAGGGGTAGAATTCTCACCTGCTATGCAGGAGACCCAGCTTTGATTCCCGGTCCATGTACTTCCCCCAAAAAAAACAAACAAACAAGCAAAACAAACAAACAAAAATTCAACAAAACGGTGCTGCAATAATGAGATACTCATATGGAAAAACAATGAAATGTGACCCTGCCATAGAGCATATAAAAAAAGTCAAAAAATAATGGCTGGAAACATCCCATATCTGATGAGACATGAATGTATATATGCAGTAACCTCAAGGAACTCCAAGCAGGATAGATCCTGAGATTTATACCAAGACACATCACACAAATTATCAAAATCCAAAGATAGAAAGGATTTTGAAAGTAACAAGAGAGAATTAACTTGTCACACACAAAGGACCACCAATAAGATTAATAACAGATTTCTCATTAGAAACCATGGAGGCCAGAAGCTAGTAGGATGGCATTTTTTAAAGTCCTTCAACAAAAACCCGTCAACCAAGAATTCTATATCCAGCAAACTACCTTTCAAGAATAGAGAAATTAAGACATTTACAGATAAACAAATGTCCAAAGAGTTCATTACCAGAAGACCTGCCTTTTAAGAAATGCTAGTCAGTGGGGACAACCAAATCAATAGGCTGAGCCCTTGATCTTGTGCCCCGATGAAACCTATCCTGCAAAGCATAGGGTGCGCCTACTTATAATGAGGCCTAGGAGACACCCCCAGAGAACCTCTTTTGTTGCTCAGATGTGACCTCTCTCTCTCTAAGCCAACACAGCAAGTGAACTCACTGCCTTCCCCAACTACATGGGACATGACTCCCACGCGCATAAATCACCCTGGCAACACAGAACAGAAATCCCAGGATGAGCCAGGACACAGCATCAAGGGACTGAGAAAACCCTCTCGACCAAAACGGAGGAGAAAGAAATGAGAAAAAATAAAGTGTCAGTGGCTGAGAGATTTCAAACAGAGTCAAAAGGTTATCCTGGAGATTATTCTTATGCATTATATAGCTATGCCCTTTCTAGTTTATGATGTTTTGGAGTGGCTAGAAGGAAGTACCTGAAACTGTTACGCTGTGTTCCAGTAGCCATATTTCTTGAAGATGATATAGCTCTTACAATGTGACTCTGTGATTGCGAAAACTTTGTGCCTGATACCCCTTTTATCTAGGGTATGGACAGATGAGTAAAACATATGGATAAAAAATAAATAACAGGGGGAACAAAGGTTAAAATAGATTGAGTAGACTGAAATAGTAGGGGTCAATGAGAAGGAGGGGTATGGGGTATGGTATGTATGTGATTTTTCTTTTTTCCTTTTTTATTTCTTTTCCTGGAGTGATGCAAATGTTCAAAAAAATGACCATGGTGATGAATATACAACTGTGTGATGATATTGTGAGCCACTTATTATACACCATGTACGGAATGTTTGTATGTCAAGAACGTTTATATGTTTGCACATTGTATTTACAATGCAAATATTAAAAAAGAAAAAAGAGATGCTAAAGTGGGCACTTCGGGCTGAAATATTTTATTTCAGGACCCTTGAAGCCATAAGAGAATTAAAGAACATTGGTAAACATAGGTACATATAAAATCCTATATTAGTGTTCTTTTGGTTTGTAGCTGCTCCTCCCCCCACGGCCATATGACTTAATAGGCAAAAGTAAAAAATAATATTTAAAATCTATGATAATAAGCATATAACATATAAAGGTACAATCTGAGACAAGAGTGATATGGAGGGAGGAATGGACATATATATGAGTAGAGAGTTAGTATACTTCTGAAACTACGGTGGCACTAGTCAAAACCAGTTTAAGATGTCCACTATAATTACAAAGGCAGCCACTATGAGAGAAAATAACAGAGAAAAGATAAGAAGGAAATCAAAATGGTACCTACAAAAAAGCAACTAAACACAAAAAAAAGGACGGTAATGGAGTAATTTTAACAGAGTTTTAGATACTACATTAAAAGCACAAGCAGGGCAGTGCAACGGTAGCTCAGGGCGGTGCAACGGTAGCTCAGTGGCAGAATTCTCGTCTGCCATGCCGGAGACCGGGGTTTGATTCCTGGAGCCTGCCTATGCTTTAAAAAAAAAAAGCAACAAAAGAAAAACAGATAAAATGTACTTCATCAAAATTCAAAATTTTGTGCACCAAAGGACTTTATCCAGAAAATGAAAAGACTACCTCCAGAACGGGAGAAAATATTTGGAAACCACACATTTCATAAGAGTTAATACCTAGACTAAAGAACTCCTACAATTCAACAAAATAATGTATTTTAAAATGAGCCAACATGTCCTACATTTGCATGGATGGATGCATGCTCTGCCTAGTGATCTCACTTTAAAAACTCTTGCAGTGGTATGGTTATGACTCTCTACTTCTCTACTTTTTAGAGCAGCTTCTTAGATTATTTAAGTGCTTAGCATCTTTCACCACAACAGGGTGTCCCTAGAGAGGAAACTGTTGGACCACTTATCCTCCAGTTTTACAGGGCAAGAGAGTAGTGAATACTGTTGCTTCATCTATTCTCTGTAGCGTTCAAGTTCCCTGGCTAAGGCAGAACCCCAAATTTCAAGGTTGTTTCTTTCACTATTGGACCTCTGGTAACTAGTACTGTTCTTTATTCACTTGCGTGTTGCTTATTGGTCAGATGTGGTGATAGAGTAGACAACAGCACTTGAAGTATTGCAGCTCTGCAACTGAAGCAAAGTTCATTGAAGAAAACTGTACTATGAAAAAGCATTCTGATCATTTCATTTCAGTAGGCAAGGTGATCTGAGAGAAGCTTTTAAATTTAAATTTCATGTTTTCCTTATCTTACAATTTTAAACAAAAAGCTTTAATTTTTTTTTGCACTCCTGCTTCTGAACTTATACCTGGAAAAGCATGTCTTGCATTGTTCAACCTTCTGAGTGACTGATCACTTTAACAATCTCAAAATTGTGTACAGTGGTTATCTTTCCAGTTGTATATTTTTGAGACATTATTCAACTATCACTTTCCTAGCTTTTTTTAAACTTTTAATTTTGAAATAATTTCAAACTTATAAGACAGTTATACAGATAATATAAACCCTATAAAGAAAACTCCCACATATCCTACACGCCTACATACCCAGATCCACCACAAGTTTTATTTTTAATGTACTAAATGATATAGCTGTTATTCTATTGTTAAATTCTTTTAAATAACTATTGCCTTGTGCTTCAGTTATTCACAGTAAATTTAGGTGTAAAATAGAAAGTTACCCCTTTCCAGGTGGAGGTTTGACAGCTACATAAAACGTAATGTTTTGGTATGTACCTTAGTTGAATAAAAGCACAAGGTTACCACCTTTTATAAGCATCCAACATAACATGGTTATGCATCCTTTAGATTGACCTCACCAAATGAAACTTTCCTATCCATTTTTATGTTGTCCTTACATAATACTGTCCTTAGATTTTGAACAAGTCTGTGTCTAATTTTGAAATTCCATTAAAAATGTTGTATGTTTCCAATGAAAAACCATAAAGTAACATTTCAAGCATTTAAAAAAAAAAAGAGCCAAGGATTTGAATAGACATTTCTCCAAAGAAGATATTCAAATAACCAATAAGTATATGAAAAGATGCTCAACATCATTAGCCATTAGAGAAATGCAAATTAAAACTACAATGTGATACCATTTCATACTCACTAGGATGGCTATTATTTTTAAAAAACTGAAATAACAAGTGTTAATGAGGATGTGGAAGAACATCCACATCTTGTACACTGTTGATGAGGATGTAAAATGGTGAAGACACTGGAAGACAATCTGATCATTTCTCAGAAAGTTAAACACAGAAGTACCACGACATGGGAATCCCACTTTTACATAGATACCCAAAAGAATGGAAAGCAGGGACTCAGAGAGAGAACTGTACGCCAATGTTCATAGCATTATTAATAGCCAAAGTGTCCACCAACAGACAAATGGCAAAACAAAATGTGGTGTATATATACAATGGAATATTACCCAGTCATAAAAAGAAGTGACATGGTGGTATATGCTACAACATGTATGAACCTTGAAGACAACGTTTGAGTGAAACAAGCCAGACACAAAAGGACAATATTGTATGATTTATCTTGCATATAATATTTAGAATAAGCAAATTCATAGAGACAGAAAGTAGAATGATTGGAGGGAGGGGTAACAGGAAGTTATGGCTAAATGAGTAGGAGTTTTGGTTTGAAAATACAAAAATAGTCTGGAAATAGTGGTGAAAGTTACAATGTTCTTAATGTACATTTTCAATGTACTTAATGTCAAGAATTGTTCACTTAAAATGTTCAAATGATTATTTTGTTATGTATATTTCACAATTGAAAGTAAATAATGTGTTAAAAACCCAGAAAAAAAACTCCATGAAAATATTTCAATACTACAAAACTAAAGTAGATTTTTAAATGTTTTAGAAAATCAGAAACCTTAGCTTCACAAAGTTAAATATTTATAGTTTAACTCTATCAAATATTAACTTAAAAATCTGAATATTAATCCCAGGATTTCAAACAGATGAATTTTTTTTTTAACAGAAAATCAACCTTATTCTAGCTTTCCTTTTATATCAAAGCACACAGGCACATGTAAATTAGTGGGCTTTTTCCTATACTTTTTGTTATTTTGCTCACTTAAGAATAAAGTTATGAGTCTGGAGAACAAGTAACCAAAAAAAATAAAATACACATACGGGGGTACAAGGGTAGTTCAGTGGTAGAATTCTCACCTGCCATGTGAGAGACCCGGGTTCGATTCCCAGTCCATGCACTTTCTCCCAAAAAAAACAAACAAGCAAAGCAAACCAACAAAACAAACAAAAAATTCAACAAATGTTGCTGCAGTAACAGAATGCTCACATGGAAAAATAATGAAATGAGACCCTGCCATACAGCATACAAAAAAAAATAAATAACACACACACACACACATACTCCCCCATACACTTCCCCCTCGACCTTAATACATCCCATGAAGTAGAATAAAAACCTACATCAAGCATTTACTTACTTGGTCCATGCTCTCCGGAATGAACTCTCCCTCGCTGTTAATGCTAGTAAATGACCCATTCCGGGCAACCTGGTGTAATTCATCTGGAATGTATCCTGGGGGAGGAGAACTTCTATCTCTGCTAGTGGGACCTCAATGGAAAAAAATTATATGATTTTATAAAGATTAGCAAGGATATCAATTCCTGTTTTAATTAAAAATACACACAATTTCTAGACTATGTCACCAGTGACCTTAGCAACTGAAATCCAATTTTTTATTTAAAGTCAGCAGAACATCGATGTTTGTAAAATTTCAGATGTTTTTATACCCTTTCTAAACTCCCACTCTACCATAATTATTTACTTCATCTTACACTTATTAGGTGGTATGGTTTTTGACTGCTGACAACTGTGTCATGGGGCTAACAATACCATATAGATTTTGAGACAAATGCCATTGCTTCTGAACTCCTATGGTCACCCATATCTCGATATATATTGGCTTTAAACATAATTTATGGAAGGCAACAGCATGTAGTGGAAAGAACATGGGCTCTAGCGTCAGACCTCGGTTTAAATCTCTGTTCCAGCTATTTATCATCTGTGTGCTTTGTGAAAATTATTTAACCTTCATGAACTGGTTTTCCTTATCTGTGAATATGGGATTAAATCTCTCCTTGGCAAGGCTGCTGTGATGAATAAATTGTCCATAATGAACATAACCTATGCCTTTTGACTCTGTGTTCTTTCCATTCCTCTCTTTAATCTTCAAACCTAAAGTGAGATTACTTCTTAGTCATTTAATCTATATTAAGGTAAGGGATATTATGAATTTGGAATCCTAGATTTCATTCTTGGGTACTAAAATTAGGCTTTTTTGTAACAAACCATACCCCTGAAATTCAAACATCTTCAGAGTTCAGAAAAATGGAGAATCTGTCATTCATTCAATATAATTCATCTAGTTAGTCACATTATTTCTTAAGCAACAGTGACACAGTATTTTTACCTGGTTCTGTGGAAATGATCTATGTTATTTAACATAGTTTCTCTCCTTTTTCTCTAAGTTAAAAAAATTAAACCATAAAATAGACATGCAAAAGCTGTGTAAGCATTTAAGTTTGGTCAGATTTAAAGCAGAAAAAGCATTTAGCCTTATGTCAAGGGGTCACTGTAAGTGATTTGTTAGGCAGCAAGAAAGAGATCAAAATAATAACCAAGAGATGTATCTACAAGAGGTGACTTTCGAAATCTGCCTTTAAAATGATTAGGGGCTCAATTGTGAATCACAAGTTTAGGCTCTGTACCAACTATGGCCATAACGGTTTTACTGGCCCCCAATATTCTTGCCATATACTCTTATTTATAAGAAAGAGTCAATTGACTCATAACTCAAAGGAGATAGGGAGGAAAATGGCTCTGAAAATTTCCTCATCTCCTCACTTGACCCATTTTTCTTAACTTTTACAAGTGATGGGGATGCCAGACATTAAGATCTTCATACCAGCACACACGCCACCCAATGTCTGCCTGGTGTGAAAATAATTAAATGAAAACAACTGTCAACACAGAGAAAAAAAAAATTAATGGTCAGATCTACCAAAGCTATCCCCAGTTTAAAGCAGGGCCAATAAAAGTCAAATAATTCCATACTTTATAACTTTCAGTTTCTTTTTATGCTGAAACTGAAGTTAAACAACAAGAATACTTATTAATGGAACAAAACTGAGGTATTCAGTATCATTCTAACTCAAAACTTAAAATATCTATCTAGCTTAGTCTGTCTAATGCAATTAAAGTGAACTGGCCATTTTTACATTAACATGATAGGAACTATATTGTGGAAAAAACTAGAGATGATGAAAGTATAATTCATAACAGTCACATTTTCTAGTGTGAAAAGTAAAATGTACTTTACAAGTGTTCTCTCAATTTATTGTTACAACAATCTCATGAAGAAGATGAAGTTACTGTTCTCAGGTTAACTCAGAGAGCTGAAATTTGAATTCACATATCCCAAAAGTTCTTTCAATAAATTTTGAAATGGTATCAAAACATATCTGAATAGGAAAGACAAGTCATTTTTATTTTGCTGGTCTATCACTACTGCCACTTACATTCCCAGAACTTCTGAAACCAAAAATAGGAATTATATTTACAGTGAAACTTCATAAAATAGCTTATTCTGGAGACCAAAAGAAAAGAGCAACAGGAGATTTTTTTGGTAGTTCACATGCCAATTTAATCTTTTTTTTCGTTATTAACAACCCTTTCCTGTTACCAATCTTTGCCGGATTCCAACCATTTTCTCTTGCATCCTACTCTCCAACTTCCTCCCTGTTCATATGTTTCTCTTGCTTTTCCACTTTTCCACTCCAAACTCAACCCTCATATGCTTTCCTATTATCTATAATGACCATTTTCACTGCCCTATCTGTTAGATTCTTTCATACCAGTGTTTTTTCAAGCAATGTAATACTTTTATAATATGAAAAGTATACATGCACTATCAACACTCCACAAAAATTGAAGAAGACACTCAGGACTGGGGAGTTTTAGAGCACATGTGCCCAAAATATGCCTCTCTAAAAAAACAGCCACAGCAACTGCCATAATAAAAAAATTAGAAATACAACTGCTCTAATAAACAAATTTAAAAAAAACAAAAATAGCAAACAAGATTCATATTTCTTTATACCATAAGCTTAATTAGAACATAGTGCATTATTAATGGCAAATAAAAAGTGAGAGCATGCATGGGTGGTTCAGTGGTAGTAAGCTTGCTGTTCATGCGGGAGACCCAGGTTCGATTCCCAGACTATATACTGCCGCCCCCCCCCCCCCAAAAAAAACTGAGTACTGATGAGATAATAATAAAGCATAATCTGGAAAATCTTAGCAATCTTTATTTTGACAGTATTCTTACCAATAATTAAAACCCTAGGAAAAGGCTTATTAACTTAGAATCTATTCCATCTATTAATTTTAATATTCTACAACTGCTTTTCATATTTTTCCCTCCAGTTTATCTGTACAATTAAAATCTCTTCCAGGTTTTAATTAAATTTGTCAAACATTAAAATACCTTGATATATAAAGAAAAAAACACTTAAATTGGAAATTATTAATACTTGAAAGGAATTTTCAAGGGACATCAGATACTAGAATGTAGTTAACTATAAGGCAAGTTACAAAGAGTTCAGAGATAGGCTTCTATTATCAGGGATAAACTGAAGTGTTGCCCTATATTACAAGATGGAGAAGAAAGAGAAATCACCCATTTCATGATTCAGACACAAATTTTCTTACCCATAACAGAAAGCCGCTTTTTCCTTTCTGCTCCAAATACTGTGTTATCCAAATCTTCTAATGAAGGTGTTTCTAAATTAGTAGCCTACAAAGGAAAAAAGTAGGTGAGAATTACTGCTATTCACACCCTTTACAGCTTTAACCAGAATCCTCTCCCCTAACAAAAGCAGCCTAGCTATTCTATACTGTTTGCAGGTTTTGTCAAATCTTCCACTCTGAAATTTTAATTCTAATATAATTCTTCCCAAGTTCATGAAGCATTAGTTTCACATGTACAATATATTATATTTGTTTTTAATTCTGTCAATGTGCTTTTGTGGAGCAAGGACATTAAACTATAGCAAATACAGGGTGTAAATTTATATTTAATCATACTGAAAATATGATCAATGATTACAGAAGTAATTGTTTTTCATATACTGACTTTTACAACATATTTCCTACAACCCTTACTAAAAGAAGTACTGAAATTCATACCTGTGAACTTCCATTTATTACAAGTAATATCTTGAGGCTCTTCATATGAATACTACGATCAAGCAGTTCCACAGCTTTGTCCAAGTCATCTTGAGTAGTTAAGGGAATTACCAACTAAACAGAAAAGAATATAAGGAGTCATGCAGTCTTCTCACCTGGTCAGGTCCTCCCAGGAACATCTCCATTACTAGGGAATTTTAATTTTCAAAAGAATTGCTCCTTATTTTGTCCTATCATAAAAATCTAAACAAATACACATAAGTAGATTCTCTTGCTCTCCCTGTCCTATCACCACTAAAATCAGAGGATGAATATGAGTAAATATTTGACGTTTTGCTTTATCATTAAATTATTCCAGAAAACATATTTAAAGATTAATTTTCTAGGATATTTCCATCATATTGCTAAACTTAAGTTATAGCATTAAAGAGTAAACACAAAAGCTATATAAAGCAAAGGTGCTATCTTTTATCTGCAAGGATAAAACTTTTTCTTTTTCCAGCAGTAACTATGTATTTGTACTCTAGTCCAGTACACTTCTCAATATTCTGACAACATGAGCATGTATAGCAGCTACAATGGTGAGGGTGGGGGTGGGGAGGGGGGCGGGCAAAGTATACCAGCAGAACAAAATAACACAAAACACAAAAACCCAGGACTGTATAACACAAAAGGTGAACACTAATGTAAACTACAGACTACAGTTAATAGTAAAGTTATAACAATACTGCTTCAGCAATTGTGAAACACACTAATGTAAAATGTCAATTACAGGGAAAACTGAGGGGGGCTTAGGAACTCTGTACCTTCTGCTGATCTTTCTGTAAACCTACAACTCCTCTAATTAAAAAAAAAAAAAAAAAAAAAAACTAAAGCTCGTTTTTGGTCCTTTACAGTATAAACTCCTTAAAGAAAAAGACTCCCCACCTCAGCAATCCACACAGAGCATAGCAGATACTACGTAAACGTTGTTGAATCCATGCCACAGGGCTGAAAGCTCAACCTGCAACCAAACCTACTAGCTGGCATGGTGTGCATTTATTCTCTGCAGATTTCCTTATGAAAAAAATTCTTTGTTCTGAGGAAGGCTGCCAGGAACAAATACAATGCAGGATTAATGTGAATTCCATTAGACAATCTGCTTAAGTCTACTTACTTAATACTTGAAATGAGGTTCTTAATTTCTGTTTATAGCTAATTTTGTTTTACTACTAGTAGAACAAAAAGGCCCTCCTAACTGGGCCCTTTTTTCTCTATGTGAATTCTTTTCTAGTAAGAATATTAACTGTTTGGTATCACAGAACAAGGTTGATCTAGCTAAAGCCTCTTAATTTTCCTACCGATTATGAACCATACTGGTACAACTTGCTCTTATCTTCGATATTCTTTTTTATTATATTTTAAGCACTGGAAAACATTTTAAAGCAATGATAAAGAATGTTCTGCCAACAATTCATCTAAGGGGAAAATCTGAATATTTACTTTTACTATGAATTTACTTATTATAGGATTGTTTACCTCTCTAAGATACTATTGTTCTCAGGGGAAAAAACAAGAACATAAGTTTAAATCCAGTAGTAAAATATCAGTGTTGATGACTGCACTCGGGCTCAGTCTGCTAACTCTGGAGGGATGAATGGCACGTGGCTGGACAACTGCCTGTGGTTCTGATGTGAGCCCTCTGATATTTGAAGGTCACCAATTATCACAAACTTTAAAAATGAGGACTGAGAGTGAAGGGCAAGTCCCTAGCTGTCAAAATCACACTAAATAAAAACCAGAATGTTTTCTTCTGCTTGGTAAACCCATGTGGGCCTCATTCACGAAATCTATTTCCCTCAGACTCATTTATTTTAAATATTTTTATTGATAAATCTTATCATACAAACATTCCATATGTGGTTTACACTCAGTGGCTCCCAATATCATCACACAGTGAGGCATTCATCGCTCTAATCATTTTTTTGAACATCTGCACCACTCCAGAAAAAGAAATAAAAGAAAAAACTCATACATACCATACCCCTTACTCCCTCCCTCATTGAACACTAGTATTTCCATCTACCCAATTTATTTTAACCTTTGTCCTCCCTATTATTCATTTTTTTTATCCATATGTTTTACTCATCTGTCCAAACCCTAGATAAAAGGAGCATCAGACACAAGGTTTTCACAATTACACAGTCACATTGTAAAAGCTATTATTATACAATCGTCTTCAACAATCAAGAAACTACTGGAACACAGCTCAACAGTTTCAGGTACTTTCCTCTAGCCACTCCAATACCCCAGAAATGAAAAAAGGGATACCCCAGACTAATTTCTGATTAATCAGTTGTATGTTAATGTAAATACTTGCTGGAAAAGAAACTAAAAATCGAAGCCAAGGACCCATTAAATTGAACCTAAATTTGAAAAGAGTGAATTATCTTCCTGACTTTACACAATAAAGAAGGAAAATAGCCCCTAAAAAGATTTTCCAGTACTACTCAATTAAAATGGAAGATCTTAGAAAATCCACTTACTTTGCCTAAGCTAACCCACCCCCACCAGACACACACACACACAGGACAACATATACACACACCTTATTAGATAAAGAAGAGACAAACTAATCCAGCCTACCCCAATTTAAATTGCCTAGTTGTTTCAATTCTGGCAAATCAGAAGTTTAGAGAATAAGGTTCATTTTGAACAGGGGAATTTATATTGCCCTAAAAAAGAAAATCTTTATAGAGCTGGAATAATATGCAATACACATGAGGTTTTCACTTGTCCACAATCCACTAACCTAAACACTGTATGTATTTTTCACCATATATATATATATATATACACACACATATGTATATGTGCATATATATATGTGTATAAGGGCATGCACTTGGTTTGATACAATTTGTCAGAATGTGAATCAGGACATGACTAACTCAGAGAATCACAAATTCTCACAGAATCTCAGGGAAGTAAGCAATCATAAACGTAATCTTAACCCTAAAGCCACCTCGACCACATTTCTGCCAAGGGGCCACCCAGATATGATGGCAAAAGTCATGAGAACAAGAAACTGACAATGGGGAAATTTCCCAGTTTTCACAAAATGGGAGAAGGTTCCTGAAACTACTGAGCAGTGAACTTGACGTCCATCCTCAAGAAAACCCTAGTAAAAAAGGATATAAACAACTTGGGAAAACTCAGAAAAGAAATGACAATTCTAGGAGTTGGCACAGGTATAATATGAACAAACTGTATCAAACCAACTTCATCTTTTTTGATAGACCTACTAGAAAGCTGGCTTGAAGATTAAGGCACTATTGTAGACTTACCATGTCTTGGTATTTGAAAGTTTTCCATGACACAATTCTAGTCCAAAAAAATATATCTATGTCTGATTTGCCTCAGAATCCTATATGAGATAAGGATTCAAGTTCCAGTCATTTATATAGGAAAGGAAACACTAGTAGGGGAATGGAGGGGGAGACAGGGAACAGAAGACCCTGAAAGGATGTAATACCACTGTGGACAAGTTGGCCCAACCACCCTACCCTAAACATCCATTCCCACCCACAGGCACTTCAATAGAGACCCCAGAGGCCACAGCTCCAGAGGCAAAAATGCCTTCTTGGGTGCTGGCAGTTGGATATCAGGCCAGTATACATGGAAATAATCAGTGCTGAGATATAGGCTAGGTACCAACATATGTTTGTGGCTAAATGAAAACCCAAAAAGTATTTGAAAAATATAATTTTAAGGTAGTATTATAGCACAGCAGTCACTGCTTTATTCAGGAACATTGAGTGTTTAGGATATGCATTTTTACTTTAACAAAATAAGTCTAGCTCTCAACTATAAGTGGCTTCTTTATATTAGCATTTTCTTTTGCTTTCAATTAAAAATAGTTCATCTAAAAATCTAATATTTTCAAATATTTTTATCTGTACAATATTTTAATATCTGCAAAGAATTTTCACGTATTATCTTGCATTAATTTTACTAAGATTTCCACTGTCACTCCATCCCCACTGACAGATTTTTTATCTCTGAAATATAAAATTCTTTTCCACCTCAGGATGTTCGCATATGCTGCTCTCAAGCTGCTCTCCACCAGGAATGCTCCTCCCTCAAAACTGCATAGTGGCTTCTTAAAAATCAAGTATTAGTACAAACTCACCACAACAGTTAATTCTTTCTTAAGACAATCCAAATAGGACACCAACTGCCCTTGACCTTTATTCTTTATACTTTATGCATTTCCTTCAAAGAACCTCCTACATTTAAACAACTCATTTATTAAATGATTCAACCACAAGTCTATAAAGTCCACGAGGTGCTGCAACTTGTAAGTCACCCCACTTCAGCCTGGCATAGTGGTGCTCAATAAATATTTCCTGTAAATAAACAAACTAAGTTGTTTCTGTAAAATGTAAGATCTTAAGATCTCTAGAAATGAAAAAACCTCAGACATCATCTAATCCAACCCTAATTTTACAGGTTAACAAAAAGGGGTTCCCCCAAAACACAGAGCCTGTGAGAGCCAGAGCAAGCTTTCAAAATCATAATTACTAATTCCCAGGCAAAGATTCTTCTAATGAGAAACCAAAACATAATAAGCTGATCTTGTCCTAACCAACACTGAAGTAAGCTTTTAGCTTTAACTAGATTAAGTCTGACTACCAAAGCTCTACTGCCTCTGTAAACAAGTGTAGAATACAAAGGAAAAGAGGGTTCATCAACTGCACAAAATAAAAACAAAATATGAGTAAATAGCAAACTTTAAAGTACTATATATATATATTTCCTCCTACTACAGTTTTTCATTCAATAATTTGCACAGTAGCATCTTCTAATATTGTCCACAGTTTTTTTAAAATCTATTTTAATTAGTTAAAATTAACAAATTAAAAAAATTTACTTGTGGTACTTAACTCCTCTAATATATCTTATGTCAATTCAAAAGAAAAGCACATTTGCAATTTACTGCTTTTTGTATATATGTTATTTTTCACAAAAAAAAGAAAAAAGTCAGTTGGATGATAAATGCACAGCTATATGATGATACTGTGAACCACGGATTGTACACTCAGATGATTAAATGATATGCAAATATATACCAATAAAAAATAAATAAAAGGCAGAAAAGTCCTCAAACAATCTGTTATGTAATCATACGACTTTTTAAAATATGAACTATTAAAGGTTACATGTACCTCATTATTGGTATAATGTAGATCCATAGACTGCCCAAAGGCAATTTTAGCTTTAGACCGCAAATCTTCCAGTTTAAGTGGCCTGGGAAACTGAAGGATTCTATATACAGAAAAAAATTTAAATATTTTTTTCTTAAGTCATAGTTAAATAACACACTTATAACAGCTACCTACTAGCTAGAGAGATATATCATTAAGTAAAAATAGATAAACATTCACTTTACTTGAACACTGAAAGAGCTAATTTCTTGATCGGCACAAATCCTCAACACAAACAACTCCAGAGTTTTTTTCTATCCTCGTAAAAATGGGGGGGGAAAGTTCATTTTCAAAATTTTCTGCAGTTTTTAATTTGCTCTGAAAATGTTACACAAATATCAAAGAGCTATGTAAAATGTCCAAATCCCCCAAATAAATATTTTTAAAGAACTAAATTTAAAAATAAATTATAGAGTGCACAGGTGGTTCAGTGGTAGAATGCTTCCATGCAGGAGACCCAGGTTCGATTTCTGGACCATGCACCCAAAAAAAAAAAAAAAAAAAAACTATTATTCTTTTTTTTCTTCCTGCCCCTACAGAGTATGCTCCCAAGTGTGAGGACCATCCCTTCGACTGGAAGCTCCTCAAGGGGTGAGACCATGTCTGTTTTGCTTCCACAATTCCTGCAGGGCCTAACCCTCAAGATGGTGCTGAATGAATGAAAATATTTGGGAAATCCATTAAAGAGTTAAAGGATGAAAAAAGTAGGCTGGACAACAGTTGTTTGGTGAATCTGGCACATTTCATTTTCAATATCTGTGTAAAACAATTTACATCTTCAGGTTACATGATTTGTGAGCCTTTTTAAAGTCCTTACAACTGATAGATCTTTCATTAATTATTTAATAAGAGACCCAAAAAGCAGAAACGAAATCCCATATGCTCCACCTATTAGGTTTTGTTAGCAATTCAGTTGTTAACCACCACCAGCACCACAATTATCACCTTGTCATATAGCTACCAGGTGTGAAATAAGGCTGACACCCCTACTAAATAATTTACAACCACCATTCCAATTCAGCCTTCCTCAGTGTTACGAATTAAACACATGTCCTGTCCTTGCATTCTCTAGAGAATAATCAAAATTATAAACGTTAAGTCTACTTCTATAAACTCTGTAAACTACATGAAGGGATGATATAATTATTAGATAAGGAAAAGTATACTTAATTCACACTGATTAAAAATAAGAAAAAAAGATAAAATTTAAAGGTGTATTATTCAGCAACCTTATCTTATTATCTTGATATTGCAAATTAAAAGCATTATCACTGCTAATGCTTAGCCTGAATTTTGACAGATCCTTTGTATCTTAAATCTAAGTATGTTGCACACTACTCCATTCTCAGTTTGTAAGCTATGAGTCTTCATTAAAATAAAATAAAAAACTTTCATGGCTTAACTAAGACACGTGTTTGATTAAATCAGTAAACAGACATTTACCTTTTTTCCCCTCTATGTTCAAATTTGACTCGAACATCATTCTGTAATGAAATGACAAATCAGTCATATAAATAAAATCAATCAGAGATGAGATAAAATTTCTGCAATTTCTAAATCTTCTTTTTTTCTAGTCACTCATTTAAAATATAGCAGAGGGGAAAGTAGGCTTCACTTGCAGAGTCAACTACCATCAATCAAGTGTTTGCCAAAATGCTAATTAAGAACTATTTTGCTGAATCTGGGCTTACAGGAAAGAGCACCAAGATTGATCAGTGATGGTATCAGGAACAAGGGGCATTTGCTGAGCCTCTTAGAGAGAAAGATAGCATGCCATATCTCTACTTTTCCTGGTGGACATCCCAAATTAATTTTATTTATAAGAAACAAAATCATCCTTCATTTATAAATAATAAGCTTCCAAAATAACAGACTACTTGAAATAAAAACAATTTGCTTATTTTTGGTGTTTTAAAAATGGATGAAATACCAGGTTTTAGAGAGCAGTTACCACATTAAATGAACCTCTACTATTTGTTATAATATAACATCTAATGGAGAAATGCAACAACATGCAACAAAATATGTGATTCAAAAGCATAAAAGCTAAACACTTTACAAACCTTCTATAAGAGCAGATATTAAAGGAAAACAATTCATAAAACAATGGATATATTTTATTAAGATATTATTGAAACAAATACCTGCTTTTTTGGTGATGATGACTTTGTTTTTCTAGTTTCTTGTAAGGATAATGCTGGTCTACTGGCCTTATGAAGAACAGCCAAATCTTGCATGATTGAATTCAAAGCTTGCTGATCATCTAGGTATTTTTAAAATAACAGATACACACAACTGCAATTTCAACATATTTATCTTGCATATAAAACACAAAATTTATAATGAAATTTAATGCAAAAAATGAATTTAATGCAAAAATACATCAAGAACATTTTTAATGCCTAAACTTCAATTACTTGGGTGAAAGAAAATTTAACTTATTGAAAAATTGAAGACAATTAATGTTAAAACTGCACCAGACTCCAGCTCTAGCACTGGACTGGCGGTCTACACATACGACATATACAAACAAGATTAAGTCATTCTGATTTTTCTAAAGAGCCAACATTCTAGGATAAGGGTCAAAACAGACCCAGTTGGATTATCAGGTTGGGGTTTATCGTAAAGGGTCATAGATTGTAAGCTCTTACAGTAGTCACATATTTTCAGGAGTTATAACTGTTAATTCTAAATTCTGAGATATTGAGCTGTTTGTAGATAACATGGTCTTTCCCATGTGACACCTAAGACTCAAAAGTTAGAGCTCCGAAACTATGAAAGCCAGCAGTATCTGACTTCAAATGAACTGTACAAAAAGCTGAAAAAGAGATCAGACTCCAACTAGACAAAGGAATGAAGCTGATCTGGTTAGGATTAAGGTACACTAGAAGACTGGGTAAAGGATGATATCGTCCATATTTTAAAACCTCAACTTCTGGGTGAGACTAAAGGGAGAGATGTTTATTTGGTGAAATATTCGTATTTTGGGTACTATATTTCTTAATTTAACTTTCATGATCTATTTGAACACCATAAGTACATGGAATTTTTTTTTATTATTATTTATTTTGTTTATTAAACATACCAACATATAAACACAAACATTCTTACCATATGATCATTCCATTCTACATATATAATCAGGATTCACAGTATCATCTCATAGTTGTGTATTCATCATCATGATCATTTCTTAGAACATCTGCATCAACTCACAATAAGAAATAAAAAGAAAACAGAAAAAAATTCATACATACCATACCCCTTACCTCTTCCTTTCATTGATCACTAGCATTTGAATATACTAAATTTAATTTAACATTTGTTCCCCCTACTATTCATTTATTTTTAATCCATATGTTTTACTTGTTTGTCAATAAGGTAGATAAAAGGAGCATCAGACACAAGATTTTTACAACCACACAGTCACACTGTGAAAGCTCTATCATTATACAATCATCTTCAAGAAACATGGCTACTGCAATACAGCTCTACATTTTCAAGCAGTTTCCTCCAGCCTCTCCATTACACCTTAACTAAATAGGTGATATTTATTTAATGCATAAGCATAACCTCCAGGATAACCTCTCGACTCTGTTTGGAATCTCTCAGTCACTGACACTATTTTGTCTCATTCGCTCTTTCCCCTTTTGGTCGAGAAGGTTTTCTCAATCCCTTGATGCTGAGTTCCAGCTCATTCTAGGATTTCTGTCCCACGTTGCCAGGAGGGTCCACACCATTGGGAGTCATGTCCCACGCAGACAGGGGGAGGACAGTGAGTTTGCTTGTTGTGCTGGCTCAGAGAGAGAGAGGCCACATCTGAGCAACAGGAGGTTCTCTTGAGGGGAACTCTTAGGCCTAATTTTACGTAGGCTTAGCCTATCCCTTGTGGGGTTAAGTTCATACGAACAAACCCCAACATTGGGGGCTCAGCCTAATGCTTTGGCTGTCCCCACTGCTTGTGAGAATATCAAGAATTCTCCATTTGGGGAAGCTGAATTTTCCCCCTTTCTCACCATTCCCTCAAGGGGACTTTGCAAATACTTTTTTATTCACTGTTCAAATCACTCTGGGATTTATTAGGACATCACTCTGGACAAACCTAAAAAATTTCATGCCCTACTCAAGGTTGCATGTACTTACGGTATTCAATTAAGCTGTCCATATAAGTTATATGAGGAAACACCCTAGTCAAAAATATAAATTTTAGTACATGTAATCTTGAATAGGGAGTGAGATTTTGTTGGTTTGTCCAGGTTAGTGTGATACCCTGATAAATTTCACAGCAATTTGGGCAATGAATAAAGAATTATTTTACAAAGGCCCCTTAGGAAAATGGGGAGAAAGGAGGAAATATTCCTACTTTGCCATTTGGAAAATTTCTAATATTCTCACAAGCAGTGGGCCAGCCAAATCCAGAGGCCAAGCCCTCGATCTTGGGGTTCGCCCCTATGAAATTCATTCCTGCAAAGGATAGGCTAAACCTACTTAAAATTAGGCCTAAGAGTATCCCCAAGAGAACCTCTCTTGTTGCTCAGAAGTGGCCTCTCAGAGAGAGAGAGAGTCAATTTGGCATGTGAATTCACTGCCTTCCCACCTATGTGGGATATGACTCCTAGGGGTGTAAATCTCCCTGGCAACGTGAGACAGAAGCCTGGAATAAGCCATGACCTGGGCATCGATAGATTGAGAAAGCATTCTTGACTAAAAGAGGGAAGAGAGAAATGAAACAAAATGAAGTTTCAGTGGTTGAGAGATTTCAAACAGAGTCAAAAGGTTATCCTAGAGGTTATTCTTATGCATTATATAGCTATTCCTTTTTAGTTTAAGGTATACTGGAGTGGCTAGAGGGAAGGACCTGAAACTGTTGAACTATGTTCCAGTAACCTAGATTCTTGAAGACAATTGTATAAAGACATAATATTTACAATGTGATTGTGTAATTGATGATCCTTATATGTAGGGTACGGACATTTGAGCAAAAAATATGGATTAATAAATAAATAAATAGTGGGGGGGCAAAGGGTAAAATAAATTGGGTAGATGTAAACACTAGTGGTTAACAGGGGGGGCAAGGTACATGGTATATATGAATTTTTCTTTTTTCTTTCTGGAGTGATGTGACTGTTCAAAAAAATTACCATGGTGATGAACACACATTTATGTGATGATATCGTGATTGTGTACCATGTATAGAAAGTATGTATGTAGAGATTAAAAAAAAAAAAGGCCCAATTACAACACAGTCTCTTCTATGACTCCTAAACAAAATAAGCCATCTAAAATCTTAACTAAAACAAGTGGGGAAAAATAAACAACCTTCTATAAATACCAACACTATTTAGCATTTAAATTCAAAACACAGAACTCAGAGTTTTTCTCTTTCATCAATACTTAAAAGTCAGAAACAAAGAAAATCTTCATCGGTGGCATTCGAAATTTTTTTCTCAAACTTCTTTACACATATAACACACTCTTTAAGGATCTCAGCCAGTAATAATTTTAAAAGATAATAATGTAAGAAAAGTCATTTTCTTAGGAAAAACAACACTGAATCCATAAAACTGAGGGAAAGCATCATGAATCACATAACAAAGAATTCCTTCTGCAGCTTTTTAGCGTGTGCCTAAGTAACACAAGCGATGCATCCTCTGGAAGACTTCGGGGACATCTTAATTGTTTTTCACTAGTAAATAATTCTACTAATGATAATCAACAATTGGTAACAAAAAAAGGACTTCACAGTTCATGCTTTAAAAATGTACCCATTTTGGTGAGCAATAAAATTTGTGTTTCTGGAGCAGGAATAATTAAAACTTGCTTTATTTTACTCTGGAAGAGAAATCATTAAAAATAGCCTAACAATTCAATGTTCCCAACAGTCTTTCAAATACACAAAAGCTAACCACTATAATGTTTTACTTTAATAACATCACCTATACTCTGTTCTTTAGTGAAACTATTTTCTTTTTAAAGTTAAAAATTAATTGTAGAGCTGTGTTCCAGTAGTCATGTTTATTGAAGATGATTATATAATATAGCTTTCACAACGTGACTGTGTGATTGTGAAAACCTTGTGTCTGATGCTCCTTTTATCTATGTTATCAGACAAGTAAAACATATGGAATAAAAATAAATAATGGGGGACAAATGTTAAAATAAATTTAGTAGATTGAAATGCTAGTATCAATGGTGTGTATGAATTTTTTTCTGCTGTCTTTTTATTTCTTTTTCTGAATTGATGCAAATGTTCTAAGAAATGATCATGATGATGAATATGCAACTATGTGATGACACCGTGAATTACTGATTATATATGTAGAACAGAATGATTATATGTTAAGAATGTTTGTTTGTTGTTATATATATTTTTTAATTAAAAAAATTAATAGCTACAATGGTTCTACTAATAAAATGGATTCCAGGGTTAAAGATAATTTGATAATCCTTCACAAAGTGTTCTTTGTAAAACAAAACTCTGTCATGCTAACTTTGCCAAACAGATACCTGGAGCCAGTCAGCTCCAATGTAGGCACACATATGCTGGCCATAAGACCGAGCCAGACTCTGTCACTTATTAATAGAAAGAAGTCTTCCCTCAGCTTGAATAAACTTACAAAGATCTTAACTGGAATAAAATGATCTGACCTTCTTGAGAAAGATAAGATCCTTCAGCTATATGGGGAGAGGAAAAACCCTAATACTTATGTATATCCATGTTACTCTAATTTCTTCATTAGAAAACACTTGAATTTAAGAATTTTCATGTGCTTAATATCTCATTAACATATACATATTTCTTCTTAAGAAAAACGAGTACCATACCATTTTCTATCTAGCGTGGATGTAAAAACCAAAGAGGGCCTCCAGAGACTGACAACGATTTGGCAAAGTCAAATCTTAGGGAGATGACATACAAAATAAAGGGCCATTTAATTGAGTTCCTTCCTTTTCTGTCTTGAAGAAGAATTACATGGTAGATAAGTAGGAAACTTTGAGAAGGCTGATGAGATATAAGCTAACAAAAATCCAAAGGTCAAGGAAACTTCAAGTGGTGAACAAACTCCCACTGTAAAAACTGTTCTGACAATTTTAAGACTGCTTTACTCTGGTAAGCATCCCTGCAGTTGTCAGATTAGGACAGGTTATAAACATCTCATCCCTGTAGTTGTCAGATTAGGACAGGTTATAAACATCTCAGGGGGTAAGGAGGCCCAGAGGATGCTAGCATCTGGCCAGTGAGCATACTGAAGAAAGAGTGGGTTTCTGGGGTATTTAGTTGAGCACAAAAACAGAAAACCACTTGAGAATCATTTCAAATAAAACCTTTTACCAGAAATGTTGAATTAGTCATCTTTTATGATTATTCCATGAACCTGAAAAATGACTGCATAACATCCTCAATCAAAAATTCAAATATATATGATTTGCACTTTAAAACCTGATGGTTTTCTGTGACTACCTATGTATGTGTTTTTAAACAGTGAGTGTTTTTTATTTTAGCACTTTCTACAGTGAAGCAGGAAGGGGAGTAGAAATCAATTTTATTAATGCCTAGCTCAGACTATGAGTGATAGCTCCCAAAATGAAAAGTTGACAGGAGTTAAATAAAGGTATAGCCAATTTGGAGCCAGAGGTGAGGCTGGATAGACTGAAGGATTTGGGCAGCATGCAGGCAATGTAGTCATGGCTACAGGAGGGAATGTGGGAGAGAACTTCGAAGAAGCTTTGGCTTGCACACTTGTCACAAGCTGACAACTAAAGCATGTCGGCCCCTCTATTAAAGAACGTGGGCAGACTGAAGTTTTCTAGCTTACCATGTGACATACATACATATGTTAATTTTTAAAAAGACAAGCAATAGGAAATCTGACAAAGACAAACTTTGGCAAGTAAATGTTAGAGTTAAGATACCAGGATCGTCTAATTTTATAAACTCAGCCTCCGGGATCAAAATGCCATCCTGAACAAAAGGGGGAAAAGAAGTATAACAAATAAGGTATCTGTAGCTGAGAGAGAGTTCAGACAGAGTCTAGAGGCTACTCTGGATGTCAATCTTATGCAAGCTTTCACCGGTCATAGCCTGCCAAACCTCAACCAAACACCTTATATAGGTGTTATACAAGACAAAGGTTCCATGCACTAGGGTAACTTTCCTGAAACCTACAACCTCCAAATGGGTCCCTGGACCAGAGAAGTCCTGAAACGCAGAGGGGCCAGCTTCTCCAGAACATCAATTTTCCCCCTATCCCATATTATCAACAGCCCCTTCCAAAATGAAAAAGTTAGAATAGGCATAGCCCAAATACCCCTAAAGAGCGGGAGAAAGATCAAACGTGATGGTCAAGTTATACAGAGAAGGTAGGGTTTAACAAATGAGTATGATTGCTGAATCATTATATTGATATTTTAGTCTCCAGTATCTTAGAGCAGCTAGAACTAAAATCCTAAAATTCTGGAATTATAATCCATACCAAACTCTGATACTTGTTCTACAACTAATTGTTGTGATGTGCTTTGAAACGTATTGCTTTTTTCTATAAATGTTATTTTTTACAAAGAAAAAAAGTTGATTGTGATGATAAATGCACAGCTATATGATGATAATTATGAACCAATGACTGTACACTTTAGATGATTACATACATGGTTTGTGAATATATATCATAAAAAATTTTAAATTAAAAATAAAAAACTCAGGAAAAAAAATTATCAGAAAAATAATATCTTAAGGGAGACGATTAGGGAAAGAAAAAAAAACCTCAGTCTCCAATTACTCAGTCCAATTTTCCTGACTTAGGATAGGGCAGGCCATTCTCTCCATTGTTCTATTTCCTTGTCCCATCCCTACCTCAAACTGAAGGAGGAAAGGGAAAAAGAGGAAAAGAAGAAACTCAGGTGTTATATAAATTGATCACCAACAGTCTATCTCTATACATCAGTCTTTCTTTCCATTAACATTAGGGCACCACAGAATATTCACAAGAGTTAGAAAACATAACTTCTCTGGGCACCACTGATTTGCTGTTCGGCTCTGTTATAAAGTTCATGTTCTATTATTTGTATGTGAGGTCATTTTCTTCTGTCTATCTATTATTCAACTATTGGCTAATAATAGCAATTCCATGTTCAGAATATATTCATTCTTTACAAATTAAGTTTCTTTATCAAGCATTCTGTCTTGCCATCAGACTCTAAGAAAATCATAATCCCTCTTGACAGTTTCTTTGGAATCTCCCTTCCACTCACTCAAAAAGTTTAATAGTTAACACAAAGAATGTTTAATTGAAAATCTATTAACTAAACACAAAACATTACATAAATCTACATTATAAAGTTTCTTTTAAAAAAAGTTTATCAGGTTAAGCCTACTTAAATTAGGCCCAAGAGTCACCCTCAAGAGAACCTCTTCTGTTGGCTCAGATGTGGCCCCTCTCTCTCAGCCAACACGACAAGCAAACTCACTGCCCTTCCCCTCTCTACATGGGACATGACTCCCAGAGGTGTGGACCTTCCTGGCAACGTGGGACAGAAATCCTAGAATTAGCTGGGACTCAGTTTCAAGGAACTGGGAAACCTTCTCAACCAAAAGGGGGAAGAACAAAATGAGACAAAATAAAGTGTCAATGGCTGAGAGATTCCAAACAGAGTCGAGAGGTTATCCTGGAGGTTATGCTTACGCATTAAATAGATATCACTTTGTTAGTCAAGATGTAACGGAGAGGCTGGAGGGAACTGCCTGAAAATGCAGAGCTATGCTCCAGTAGCCATGTTTCTTGAGGATGACTGTATAAAAATAGAGCTTTTGCAATGTGAATGTGTGGTTGTGAAAATCTTGTGTCTGATGCTCCTTTTACCTAACTTATCAACAGATGAGTAAAATATATGGATTAAAAATAAATAATAGGGGGAACAAATGTTAAAATAAATTTAGCAGACTGAAATGCTAGTGATCATTTCACTATGTGAAAGGAAGAGGTAAGGGGTATGGTATGTATAAATTTTTTTCTGCTATCTTTTTATTTCTTTTTCTGAATTGATGCAAATGTTCTAAGAAATGATCATGATGATGAATATATATCTATTTGATGATATTAGTGAGCTGCTGATTATATAATAAGAATGGAAAGAACGTTTGTGTTATGTGGTTATGTTTTATAAAAAAAAAACATATAATAAAGAAAAAAATTTCTCTCCCAGTCTACCATTTAATTATAGCTAAAAAATGCATTCAGTTTGTACTTACCCATCATTGCAAACAGCTTGACAATTTGAAAATTAGGGAAATGCTTCTCTCATCAGCATTCTTTATTACCTTGGGGAAGTAAGGAGATAAACGTATGAATAATAAGAAACAAAAAAGGGAAACCCCACAAGAAACATACTGGTGTAAATAAAATTAATGAGAAATATACAATATATAGGCACTTGATTTTGCTGGGGGTAAGTGCTTCATTTTTCCCAGTTACTCAGTTTATGAAATGAACTAAAGATTTTTATTTTATATTAAATTTAACTCAGTATTTTTCACACTTCTGTCTTTCTAAGCTAGAAAAATCACAATTTAAAAGTGAGGACCTTACCTAAGAGATAATCAAATAATTTCAAATTCCTATGGAGCAAGTGACAGAGGATGACAGTACAGAGTAAAGAGCTCCAAAAATTCTCTCATCCACAAAACCAAAAATTGTCAGCATCCTTTCAGGGATGTAAGTCTCACTGGCAATGTAGGACATGATTTCCAGGGATGAGCCAGGCCTTGGCATTGTGGGATTGAGAATAATTTCTTGACCAAAAGTGGGAAAAGAAATGTAACAAAATAAGATTTCAGTGGCTAAGAGATTTCAAGTAAAGTTGAGAAGTCATTCTGGAGATTACGCTTAACGCAAATTTCAGCCAGATATTACAAATTGCCATGGTATGCCAGGCTCCAACTAAAAGCATTCCAGAAAACCCTTTTTAAAAAGCCCAGGGCTCTATCTAAGACTCTACAGAAGTTTTACTTCTTAGGTTCATTTTTCAGAGACTTAAAACCTCCAGATTCTTCCTATGCCAGATACACTCTGAAATGCAGAGGTACCATTTTCTCCCAGAACATCAATCAGTTATATTGCCCTACCCCATAATATTGACACCCTTTTTCAACATGAAGAAATTAGAATGGTCATTGCCTAAATATCCCTGAAGACTGAGAGAATGATGAAATGAAAGAAAAAAGTTGTAATAGAGAAATTAAGATTTAACAAATGATTATGATGACTGATTCATTATAGAAATATCTATTTTTTTTAGTTTCTAGAGTATTACAACAACCAGATGGAAATATCTGAAGTTGTGGAACTGCAACTCATACTAAACTTTAAATTTTACTCTATAACTACTTTTTAAACTGTACTTTGAAATTTAACACTTTTCGGTATATATATTTTACAATAAAAAATATTTTTAAATATTGTCAGAATCAACTTTTTCAAAACTCTGGAATTAACTAAAGGTTTTCAACAATCTGGGAGCATTTATTCTAGAATGCTGACAAAAAGATATTACTCCTCAGTATATACCCAGAAGAGCTGAAAGCAGTGACACAAATAGGCATATGCACACTGATGTTCATAGCAGCATTATTCACAACTGCCAAAAGATGGAAACAATCCAAGAATGAAAGAGGATCCAGCTCTCACACCCTATACAAAAATTAACTCAAAATGGATCAAAGATGCTAAACATTAGACCTAAGACCATAAATCTTTTAGAAGAAAATATCTCATAAAACTTGTAATAGGAAGCAGTTTCCTAGCTCTTACACCCAAAGCAGGAGCACTGAAGAAAGAAACAGATAAATGGGAACTCCTGAAAATTATTTTTCTGCATCAAAGAACTTGTCAAGAAAATAAAAAGACAGCCTACACAATGGGAGACAATATTTGGAAATGATATATCAGAAAAAGGCCTAGTATCCAGCATATATAAAGAGATTGTTCAACTCAACAACAAAAAGATAAACAACCCAATAACAAAATGGGCAAAAGACATTAACAGACACTTTTCAGAAGAGGAAATACAAATGGCTAAAAGGCATATGAAAAGATGCTCAACTTCCCTGGCTATTAGGGAAATACAAACCAAAATCACAATGAGATATCATCTCACACCCACCAGAATGGCCATTATCAACAAAACAGAAAATGACAAGTACTGGAGAGAATGTGGAGAAAGAGGCACACTTATCACTATGGGGATGTCAAATGGAACAACCGCTGTGGAAGGCAGTTTGGCAGTTCCTCAGGAAGCTAAGTATAGAATTGCCATGATCAAAAAATACCATTTCTAGGTATCTATTCAGAGGACAAGAGGGTAAGGACACAAATGGACATTTGTATACCAATGTTTATAGCAGCATTATTTACAATTGCCAAGAGATGTAAACAGCCCAAATGTCCATCAGCAGACAAGTGGCTAAACCAGCTATGGTACATACATATGATGAAATATTATGCAGCTTTAAGACAGAATAAAGTTATGAAGTATGTATCAACATTAAAAAAAAAAAAAAAGAAAAAGCTTTGTGGCATTCTGAATTGCCCTATTCCTAACCCCTTTTTGCCACCCCCACCACCAGATTCACCACAACCTTGAAAATCAACAACCCACAATCACCATGAACTCCAGCAGCCTGGCAGAACTTCTGGGTTGGAACTTCTTCAAGCTCCTTTCCCAAAACACTAGCATTCCATGGAACATCTAAATAAATGGAAAGACACTCCATGTTCATAGAATGGAAGACAATATTAATATGGCAATACTCCCCAAAATGACCTACAGATTTAGCACAGATTAATCCTTATCAAAACCCCAAATTCCTTTGTTGCAGAAGTTAACAAGCTGACCCTAATATTCATGTGGAAATGCAAGGGACCCATAATGGTCAAAGCAATCTTGCAAAAGAACAAAAGTGGAGAACTCACACTTCTCAATTTCAAAACTTCCTACATTGCTACAATTCAGAGAGTATGGTACTGGCATAAGGATCAGTGGAACAGAATTGAGAGTCCAGAAATAAAAACTCACATACATATATGAGCACTGATTTTCAGCAAACGTGTCAAGACAATACAATAAGGAAAGAATAGACTTCTCAACAAATGGTGCTGGATAACTAGATATCTACATGCAAAAGAATGAATTTGGATACCTACCTACCACCACACATACCACACATTAACTCACAATGGATCAAAGCCCTAAATGTAAAAGTTAAATCTACAGGAATATGTCATTGGTAACAGAGACCAGCAGGAGTTAGAAACAGGGTAAGATAATGGGGAATTGGAGCTGAAGGGATACAGACTGTGCAACAGGACTAGATACAAAAACTCAAAAATGGACAGCACAATAATACCTAATTGTAATGTAATTATGTTAAAACACTGAACGAAGCTCCATCTGAGCTACAGTTTTTGTTTGTTTGTTTGTTTGCTTGTGTCTTTTGTTTTTTTTTCTTTTTCCTTTTATTATTATTTTTATTTTTATTTTTTTCTCTATATTAACATTCTATATCTTTTTCTGTTGTTTTGCTAGTTCTTTTCCTAAATCGATGCAAATGTACTAAGAAATGATGATCATACATCTATGTGATGATGTTAAGAGTTACTGATTGCATATGTAGAATGGAATGATTTCTAAATGTTGTGTTAATTTCTTTTTTTTTCTTTAATCAATAAAAAAAAAAAAAAGATCGGTGCTTTCCTGACTGCAAGTGAGCACCCAAAAGAGCAGAAGCTTCATATTCATAACTATTGTTCATTACCTCCCCTCCCCACTCTGGTGATGGACGGTGGTGACAGGAGCACAGCACTGTGAACGTACTTAACAGTGCTGAATTACATATCTGAGAACAATTAAAAGGGAAATGTTAGGTGGTATATATGTGATTAGAATAAAAATTTAAAAATGGGACTGCCCAAAAGTGAATGGTGAGTCCCAATGTAAACTGTGGACTACAACTAACAGTGCAATTAGCAGTCACAGTAATAATCTTTTATCCATTGTAACAAAGGTACCACGTGAATGCAAGGTGTTAATAGTATCGATGGTATATGGGAACTCTGAATTTTCTGCATGATTTTTCTGCAAACCTAAAACTTCTCTAATTAAAAAAAATACTAAAAAAAAAAAGTTAAATCTACAAAACTCTTAAGAATTGTTATGGTTTGAACTGTATCCCCCCCACACACACCCCATTGCCTGCTACCACCAAAGATATGTTGAAGTCTTAACTCCCGGTACTTGTGAGAATGTGGCCTTATTTGGAAACAGGGTTTTTACAGATATATTTCAAGTTAAGAGGAGATCATACTGAATTGGGACGATACCTAATCTAATATGACCAGTGTGTTCTAATATATGAGAAGGATAGACAAAGGGAGAAGGCCACGGTAAAGATAAGAGGCAGAGATAGGATTGCTGCATCTACACCCAAAGAATGTCAAGGATGGCTAGAAACATCAGAGGCTAGAAGAGGCAATAGAAGATTTTCCTCTACAATTTCTGAGAGAAGAGAGTTCTGCCCAACACCTTGATTTCTGATTTTTAGTCTCTAGCACTGTGAAACAAAAAAATTCTTTTGTTTTAAGCCACCTAATTTGCGGTAACTTGTTATGGCAGCCTTAGAAAACCAGGACAGAAGGGAACATCAGTGTAAATCTTCATGACCTTCGATTTAGGGAATGGTTTCTTAAATATGACACCAAAAGGGACAAAAGAAAAAAATAAAGTGAGATTTTATCAAAATTTAAAACTTCTAGGCATCAAAGAACACAGCCAAGAAAGTAAAAAGACAATCAACAAAATGGAAGAAAATATTTGCCAATCACATACCTAATAAGAGAATAATATCCAAGATATATAAAGAACTATAACAACTCAACAATTAAAAGGCAACTAATCCCATTATAAAATGGGCAAAGGATGTCAACAGAAATTTCTCCAAAGAATTACACAAATGGTTAATAAGTGCTTGAAGAGATGATCAACATCAGAAGTCATCAGGTAAATGCAAATCAAAATCATGAGATACCATTTCATACCCACTAGGATTGCTATAATAAAGAAGTCTGATAAAACAAATGTTAACAAGGATGTGGAGTAAGCAAAACCTATATACGCTGCTGTTAAGAATGTAAAATGGTGCAGTCGCTTTGGAAAACAGTCTGGCAGTTCCTCAGTAAATTAAACAAGGAGTTACCATCTGTGCTGGTTTGCAAGGATTTATGTACCCTAGAAAATCCATATTTTAATCCTGATTCAATCTTGCGGGAACAGTCTTTTCTTTTAATCATTATTCAGTACTGTACGTTGGAAACTTGATTAGGTTATCTCTCCAGTGACGTGGCTCACCCCAATTGTGAGTATGAACTTTTGAATAGAGGGAGATGCGATGCCACCCATTCCAGGTGGTGCTTGATTACTTTACTGTAATCCTTTAAAAGAGGAAGCATTTTGGAAAAGCCTTGAGATTCTGAAAGAGCAGAGGATGACGACAGAATGATGAAAGAACCACAAAGTCCACCAGCCAGCGACCTTTGGAGATGAAGAAGGAGAATGCCCCCGGGGAGCTTCACGAAGCAAGATATCTGGAGAGGAAGGTAGTATATGTCTCCATGTTCACCATGTGCCTTTCCAGTTGAGAGAGAAACCCTGAACTTCATCAGCCTTTCTTGAGTGAAGGTAACCTCTTGTTGGTGCCTTAATTTGGACAATTTCATGGCCTTAGAGCTGTAAACCTGCAACTTAATAAATTCCCCCTTTTAAAAGCCATTCCATTTCTGGTATATTGCATTCTGGCAGGTAGCAAACTAGAACACCCTCTAACCCAGCATTTCTCTAGTTATATATTCAGAGAACTAAAAACATATGTCCACCTAAAAACTTGTACACTAATATTCAATGTAGCATTATACACAAGAGCTAGCAACATTATTCATAAGAACCAGAAGGCAGAAACCCAAATATTCATTAAGTGATGAACAAACAGTATGTTGTATATCTACACAATGGAATATTATTCAGTCACTAAAAGTAATGAAGGAATGAACAGAAGAGAAGCCAGGAGAGGCCACAATGTGCACTGCCATGTGACAGAAAACCCAAGGACCAAAGAACACCAACAGCGACCCCTAGAACACCACAATCTTCCAGGAGAAAGCACTACCTTGATGATGCCTTGATTTTGGACTTCCCCTAGCCTCAAAACTGTGAGCCAATAAATTCTCGTTGTTTAAGCCAACCCAATGAATGATATTTGCTTTAGAAGCCAGCAAACTGAAACAGCCCTATGGTGCGTGATTCAATTTATATGAAACTTCCAGAATAGGCTAATCCAAAGAGGCAAAAAATAAATTAGCAGTTGCCTACAGCTATGAGAAAGGACAATGATATGAGGTTTCTTCTTGGGATGACGAAAATGTTCTGGAATTAGATAGTGGTGATGGTTGCTCAACTTTGTAAATATACTATAAGCCACAGAACTATATACCATCAAAGGATGAATTTTTTGGTATGTGACTTATATCTCAATTTAAAAAGAAGAAAAAGAGACAGTAGGAAGTACCAGGTTCTGTGAATAACTAGACAGTGTTTGTACAACTAGAGAGCAATAGCTCCAGGAAACAGCTGCAAACAGAAATTATTACATACGTTGATTTTTTCAAGAAGTTCCAGATCCAGATGTTAAGTGTGAAATCTCATTTTCAAATGTTAGCAACTAATACAAATTGGGTGAGGAGAGGGGGAAATGGCAGAGAGAATGGGGGAACTACTACACCACATTGCATAAATTTTCCCTTCATGCCAGTTTGTAACCATTGATTTAGCATGATAACTCTCTATTTGGAGATGATACACATGTAGTTTGAAAAGACAAATTCAACATTACACCATTTCCTTTTTAGTTACATTATCTTGAAATGTCAAATAATGTTATAGGATTTTCAAAGCAGATTTTAAAAAATATACTAATGCATGAAACCAGCAAACCCTCCTTTCTTCACCCTTTCGATAACATTCCAAGAAGCAACTAGTGTTGCTACCTCACGGCAAATATAGGGCTAAATTTTAAACAGCTGAGAAACGCACATACTATAACTTGTTCAAGGTCATAACAATGAGCAAATACCCATTCCCCATTCAAGTAAACTTTCCATCATAGCACACATAATTCAAATTCAGCTGTTGGAGAAAGAGGTAGCAAGGGAAAGTCTTCTACCATACGTATTTACATACAGAAGCTGCAAAGTGGATGAGGAGGTTTTATTCAGTACATTCTCTTTCTACAAATTTGAATTTTCAACTGAGTTTTCGAGGGCTTTTACCTTACAATGTTTAAGACAAAACTTAACTAATCCCTGAAATAAAATGCTGTGAAAATTAAACTTCTTCTTAATAGGCCAGTAACATCCCTTTCAGGAAAAGCAAAAAATTCCACAGACTACAATAGTGAAAACAAAGAAATCATAATTCAATGGATATTAGTGTAACTTGTATTTATATAACACTGTTGTGGCCCATTTACCAACATTCTGAAGCTGTAATGGACAAAAACATTTTTAAAATTCCAAAACTAAGTATACAATAAATTAACAGGAAAAGACTAATTAAGCAAAGGTACATCTGTACCTGAGGTACATCTGTACCTCTGTACCTGAAAGAGCTTATCTATCAGATTATCTGTTGATTATTTTAACTTTTGTTCATTCTCTTTCAATTTTCTCTGGGTAAAATAGTCTAACTGCTACACCTGTAAGTGTATCATACTTTTAAATTCACTGCCAGTACCAACTCAAATTATTTTGTCAGCATTCCATTCTCGTAAGAGCATATATGTTTTCAATGACACCCTTCATTGATATCTAGGTCTCTGCATTAATTTTTATTTTCCCTGAAGTTTGAACCTAATCCTCCACCCTACCTAAAACACACACACACACTCACACATGCATGGAAACAAACACTTTACTCCCCTCTTTCTTCAGGAAAAGATTTGAGAGAGAGGTTCATTTTCTCAGTATTCAAAATGATACACTAGCACCTGAGTTCTTGAACATTCAGGAAATCTATGAGGAAAAAAATGATAGATTTGACACAGGCTCAAAAAGCTTCTCGTTACAGGACCAAATTGGTTGCAACAAAGAGTATGAAGCAGCCAAGACTGTCTGAGAAATGTCACACATCTTTCTTAAACAATTCCTCAATGTTTTCTTGTGATTTTAATCACACCTCGAGCCTACAATAAGAGTTCTTTCCAAACCCTTTTTTTTCCTGTTTTTGATAATTCAAATCTTATTAGTGTTCATAGCTAAGAATCGAGGCATATATTTTTTCTTGAATAGCCTAATTACAAAATTTTCAGACATACAAAGCAAAGCAAACGATGTAATAGATCATTTGCCTACTTCAATTTTCAATGCATAATTTACATGCTTTAAGCACATATAATTTTAGTATGTATTTTTATATAAGCATTCACCCTTATAACCACCAACCAGATCAAAACAGAGAAAATTTCCAGCACTCAAAAAGGCTTCCTCATGAATTTTTTCCGTTAGTTCCCCCTTTTCCCATATTATCTTAATATTTACTACCATAAATTAGTTTTGCCTGTTTTTGTTTCCATACAAATTTGATTATACAGGGTATATTCAATTGTATTTAATTTGCCACTCAGTATGTATTAGGTTTCTGAGACTCTTCTACATTTTCTATATTATTTGGTTCATTTTCTTTCCATTGTATGAATATACCCCAATTAATTTGCCCATTCTACTGATGATGAATACGAAGGTCATTTCCAGTTTGGGACCCTTACAAATAAAGCTACAAACCTGCTTAGAGGTCCTTTTTGGCAAACATAAGCACTTATACATCCAGGAAATAATTCCTTGGTCTCTATGATACACATATTTAGCTTTAACAGATACAGTCAAAGATTTTCCCTAAGTGGCTGTACCAATTTTTACTCCCACCATCAATGTAAGAGACCTCTACTGTAGTTCTTTCACATCCTCACCAGCCCTATTAGTCATTGTGGTGGCTGTGTAATACCTCATTTTAGTATTAATTTACATTTATCTCATGGTGGTATCTTCTTCTGTAAAGTGACTGTTAAACTCTTTATTTTTTCTAATCTTCCCATTTTTTAAATTCTGGATTCAAAAACTTTATGGGTGTATTTATTATAGACTGTGTCTTATACCTACACTTTGTTTATGGTGTTTATGGCATCGTTTTTTAATCTAGTTTTTTTAATACAGCCAAATTTATCAACTTCTTTCTCTTCCTCTTCTGCTTTTTTGGGGGGAGGGGGAAGGGGGATCTCTTTGGGTCTTAAGACTTCTTCCTTTTATCATTGTCTTACAGATATTTTCTTCTATAAATCTTGAAGTTTTGCATTTCATATCTAACCTTTAATTTACTTGGAATGTATTTGGTGTAGGTTCAGGTTGGATCTACTTTATCTTTGTCCATATAATCAGTTAATAGTCTATTCCTTCTGAACTGGCTTATAATGCTATCATATAATAAAATAAGTTCCCAAGAAACACTGGTCAGTTTCTGGGATCTCTATTTCATTTCACTGATCTAGTAGTCATTCTCTGAGAACAAAACCCCTGGTTTAATTTCCATAGCTTTAATAACATGACTTAACATTTGGTATGGCAAAGACTTCAAAATTTTCTTGGCTATCCTTGGCTCTTTGTTCTTCTTTGTCAAATTTCTGTTTTGTTTTTTTTTGGTATGGGCAGGCACCAGAAATAGAACGCTGGCCTCCGGCATGGCAGGCGAGAACTCTGCCACTGTGCCACCATTGCCCGCCCTCTGTGTTGAATTTTAAGATCAGCTTTTCAAATTCCACGAAACCCTGATGATGTTCAGACTGTAAAGACACTAAATTTCTAAATTAATTTGGAGAGAATGGGTCTTTCAAATCTTTAATATGGAATCTTCCCATTCATAAACATGGGATTTCTCATTTCCATATAATCACATCTGTTATGCCCTTTGATAGTATTAAAATTTTCTCCATAAATGTCTTACACATCTTATAAATCATGTTGCTATGATGAACAGGATTTTTTTTTTAATAACCCTGTATTACTAATGATTGATGTTGGGTGTAGGAATGAGATTTTTCTAACAGTGATGTATCAAACAAACTTGAACTTTCATAATCGCTAACAGTTTGCCATGACAATAACACAGATTCTCTATGTAGACAAATCACACTGCTGAAAAAAAAAAAAAACTGTCAATTTTTCCAACCCTACAGTTTTAATGTTTTTTAGACCCTCAAGTCCAACATTGAGTAGAATTTATTTACTTTGCTCAGTGCTCAGCGTACTTCTCTGAGGACTCATATCTTTTATCAATGGTCTCAGTTCTGGCTTCCATACCTCATATAGGCCCAAAGCCACATCACCAGTACCTTTATTAAAATACCAGCTCCTAGGACCCAAGTTTTTTCCTTTCTTTTTTTCAGGTTCAATTCTGTGTCTGTGTGTGTGTGTGTGTGCGTGTGCGTGTGTGTGAGAGAGAGACAGAGACAGAGATATCCCAACATTTTTATATGTTTTAAAGTAGAAGAAGACAGTCTACCATGTTGCTGGAACTAGAAATCTCTTTTTCATTTTCTACTGCTCTATTTGGTGAGTTGGTAACAGTAAGCCTTTTTTCTAGGTACAAGTTAAAACATTGCTAGAACTCATTTAAGGCATTTATAAAACAGAAATAATTAGGATAATAAAAAAGCAGGCATTTCAGGATTTTAGAAATGCCATCATAACTAAACTACCAAACAAATAAAATAGTAACACCACACAATTCTAATATAAACTACAGGGCATATGATCAGAAATCAAATCATGAAAAATCATAACTAAAACAACTAGTGATCTTTTCAACCTGAAACCTATCTGCTTTTTTTAAAATATTAATTATACTTAAATTAGTATGGTACTGATAAGAAGCTTCAAAATTACAACAAAAATATTTTGAGTTATGAAAGTATTTAGGAGACAGGAATACTAGCACCTGAGATATTTTACTATAAATAGTTCAATAATTAACAAAAATAAAATTAACTAAACTAAAGTTAAATAAACACCAAGTGTACAATCATACGTTAAAAGAAAATACAATAGGGACTCAAATAAGTACTTGTACACCAATATTCATAGCAGCGTTATTCACAATAGCTAAAACGTGTAAACAATCAAGTGTCCAATGACAGATGAATGAATAAACAAAACAATGGAATATTATACAGCCATAAAAAGGAATGAAGGAATTATATATGACGACATGGATGAACCTTGAAGATGTTATGCTGAGTGAAATAAGCAAGGCCCATAGGGACAATTATTGTATGATTCCACTTATATGAAATATCTAGAGTGAGCAAATTCACCGATACAGAAAGTAGATCCTGTGGGGTAAAGGTGGAATGAAGACATTGTTTAATGGGTACAGAGTTTTTTGTTTGGGATGACGAAAAAGTTTTGCCAATGGATGTTGATGATGACAGCACAACACTGTGAAGGTATTTAAAGCCACTCAATTGCATACTTTAAAATAGATAAAATGTCAAATTTCATGGTGTATGTATTTATACATATATACATAATTTAAAAACTAATCAGTAAGGGAAAGAAACCACAACAAAATTTTTCAGATATACCATCACTCCTAATCTAACCGCTATTTTATAGTCTTCATAGCTGTCACGTTTAATGACTGGCTACACAACATTCCATCTTGTTAATATTCCATTACTTATTTAACCCTTCTCTGAATTATGGATATTGTTTGTTTGGTGGTAGGGGTTCCCATTACAGAGATAATTTTTTTTCTATCTCTTTATGATTCCATTGAATCACTTTCCTAGAATAAACTCCTAAGATCCAACAAGCAAATCAAAGGGTTCAAACGAAAATAGTTCTATACATTACCACTTTGTTTTCCAAAACGGTTATTCAAATTCAAAATGCTTGTCTAAGATAAAGTTTCACACATCTAACTGTAGTTTATTAAGGAAGTCTGGGTATGTTGTTATTGTCATTCTGTTACATTAATAGGTGTAAACTGGTAGCTTAAGTATTGCTTTAATCTATATTGATTTGACTATTGGAAACAATGAATGTTTACTATTCTTTATTGCCCCCACGTCATGACCAATGTCCACCTTCCTACTATTTGGTTGACATGCCTCTTAAACATCTGAAATAACTGTGTTTTCTATCTCCAATTTCTCCATTAGGTCTTTTCTAGGAACCTCAAAGTGTGCCTAAATGGCAATCTTAAAAACAGCTTCCTTTAAATACTGTGCTTTCACTGGCAAAACTGCTTTAGGTCACCTCCAACTGCTTTAGGTCACCTCCTTTTTCTCCATCACCCTACCTGCCAAAAATCTATCTAGACTTAACCTTTGTTTCTTCATAGCCGTTACTTTTCAACCAACTACCACATCATAAACCTACCAAAATCACTCTCAATGGGGTCAGTAGCAATCTCTTGACAGCTCTTCTCCATACTGCTTCCAAAGTAATCTTCCTAAAATACAAGTCATCTGCTCCTATCACTATTTCGCTCACCTAGCACCCTTCCAGCCTCATCTATCTTTCTTCTTTCACAAATACTGGATCTCCTTTTTAAGTGGTCAAGTTCATCTATAAATATTAGTCTTTCAAGGCCACCCCTCACTAATCCAATTTTTACTCTCTAGGTTCCTTTCACAAACATGCAAGAACAAGGGTCAGTTTTTTTAACAAGCATCTAAAGAGTAAAATAATGGAATCTGTAAAGGAATATTAAGTAGGAAGGACATTGACAACACTGTGTAACACCTTAAAGAGTTTTTTTACAGAAGCACTAAAATTAAAATGGGAGCAAATATCCACCACGCAGAGAACATCAAAGGCTTATAAATAAGACTATTCATTGCAAAACACAGGGTGCAAAAGAGTATTTCTTAGACAATATAAGTAATATGAAAGAAGCCTGGAGGTTCAGCCTGCAATGCTCAGATATTATTATTACAAAATATGGGTTTCCATGGCTTAAATTTACTTTTTAATTACATCATAAAGTAGGACACTCTTCAAATTATATCTAGAATAACAAAAGAAGTCATATAGTATATAAAAGCTACCTATAATACAATTATCTTGAAATAAAAAAGACCAAAAGACAAAAAACTAATACAACTAAAAATCTTCTTGGTTCAACAGTACAAGTCTTTTCATCAATCACTATTCCAGAGTCAGACAATGCACATTTATCACAAATTAGTTACCAAAAAACATAATGAATTTGACTGTTTTAAGAACTTAAGTATCTTTCTGTTTACAAATTCAGAGGAAAACAAAACATATGACTTTATGAAGAAATAAGAAAAAAACTCTATTTGTCTGTATGCATATAAATGTGTATAAGTACATGCATATATTTCCTAGCTCTGTCGCATGAAAGCAAAGAGAAGCATAGGCACCAAAATAGCTCTGAGTACACTTAACACCCAGATCTTGGTCTCTATTAACATTCCCATTAAAAAAAACTGGAAGTCCTCAGAGAAATGACTGATTCTGAGACAGGAACAGGGCAGATATGAAGTGAACTTTGTTATGCAAAAAAGAAAGAAGTGTTAAAAAAATGATGGAAACATGTTACCAGGACATAGAAACCAGCTTAAAGGAGCTCCCACTAATCAAATACGGGACAATCTGAGCAACAAAATCATTTATGTCTGTAACAAATTATAAACCAAACCAGAATTCACAAATTCATGCCAATAATAAACAAAGGATAAATAAATTAATGGAGGAGAAGGGAGATCTCTTGTTTATAGAATGCTGCAGGCTTACTGGAAAATATGGAGGGAGTGCTGGAGTTACAAAAATCAGCATTTTACAACCATCGTGGTAATGATTATATCAGGCAAAAATGATGAATGGATGATTCCCCCAGGTCTTCACATGGCCACTGAGATATCCTCAGGAGGATGCCCATGACCATCCAACCTAAATCATTCACCCAGTCACTCTGTTTTATCACCTCACCCTATTTTTGCTTTTTTGTAGCACTAGTCACTATACACTTTTTTTTAATTGCTTGTTTATTGTGTTTACATCCCCGCTGGCATGTGAGCACCTTAAGAACAGACACCTTGTGGAACTGGTTAATTGCTGCATCTTCTACACCTAGAATAGTACATAGTCCATGAAGATGCAAGTATTCTACAACTAATGAACAGAAAGCAAAAACGGGTGGGGGGGGGGGAAGAAATGGCATGCAAGAACAACTGAATCTAGAAGAAAACAATCAAAAGAATAGGAAAACTAAGACTAAAAATACTCACACTACAAAAAATACTAATATATTAGAGTAAGATATAGTCCTTGTATTATGAGTAGCCCACAGACTAGATAGGTAACAGAAAAATAAAATATTACCACAGGGTCCTGAATAGTTAATAGAGTTATGCCATTAAAATATAGTAAGAAAATAGCCAACTGGATGAAGGCATTTACCATCATATATAAAGACTTAATATTTATTAAAATAATTTTATTTTATTAAAATTAAACGCTACCCTGAGCCCCCAGTCTTGGGGTTTGTTCACATGAAACTTAACCCCACAAAGGATAGGTCAAGTCTACTTAAAATTTAGGCCTAAGAGTCACCCCCAAGAGAGCCTCTTTTGTTGCTCAGATGTGGCCTCTCTCTCCAGCCAATATGACGAGCAATCTCACCACCCTCCCCCTCTCTGCATGGGACATGACTCCCAGGGGTGTGGACCTTCCTGGCAACGTGGGACAAAGATCCTGGAATGAGCTGAGACTCAGCATCAAAGGACTGAGAAAAATCCTATAATGAGCTGAGAATTAACATCAAGGGACTGAGAGAACCTTCTCCACCAAAAGGGGGAAGAGTAAAATGAGACAAAGTGTCAATGGCTGAGAGATTCCAAACAGAGTCGAGAGGTTATCCTGGAGGTTATTCTTACGCATTAAGTAGATATCACCTTGTTGTTCAAGATGTAGCGGAGAGGCTGGAGTGAATTGCCTGAAAATGTAGTGCTGTGTTCCAGTAGCCATGTTTCTTGATGATGATTGAACAATGATATAGCTTTCACAATGAGACTCTGTGAATGTGAAAACCTTATGTCTGATACTCCTTTTAGCTACTATATCAACAGTATAGAAGAGTAGAACATATGGAATAAAAATAAATAATAGGGGGAACAAATGTTAGAATAAATTCAGTTTGAAATGCTAGTGGTAAATGAAAGCGAGGGGTAAGGGGTATGGTATGTATAGTTTTTTTTTCTCTATTATCATTTTATTTCTTTTTCTGTTGTCTTCTTATTTCTTTTTCTAAATCGATGTAAATGTACTAAGAAATGATGAATATGCAACCATGTGATGATATTAAGAATTACTGATTGTATATGCAGAATGAAATGATATCTAAATGTTTTGTTTGTTAATTTTTTTTAATTAATAAAAAAAAGTTAAAAAAAAAAATTAAGCCCTACCTCCTACCATAAGATAGTGAATTCACTATCACTATTGAGAGTAAATCAAATCTCATTTATCTTTGTCTTCACCCACACAAGATAAGTCAAAACAGGCACCCATTCTAACTTGTTAAACTTTTCTAATTAGAAATTGACTTCGACAACTAAAAACCTACAGCCGCTCTGAAAAATTTTTTCATTCTGAAAAAGCTAATACTGATTAGAAGACTCATTCTGTTCTTTGTAACTGAACAAATCACAAGAGAAATCAACATTAAATTGAGAGTATGTCATGACACTCTGACCTATAAAAATACAATCCAAATAAGATGACCTACATTTTTATGTATCACTTAAAAATTTTTAACAAATTATCATTATATGTGGTTTTATTTTCAGAAACGTGTCCTCTGCCTAACAATCATTCTCATTCTAGATTCCGATCAAAACACATTTAACACAAAGTTATGTTACTTCTGAAGCTCAATAACTCAAAAACTTCCTAAAACACTGAAGCCACAAAAATATATGGTAATAATAAAAACTACACTTCACAGTGAAATATCCTTAACGCTCCAGTATCTTTCTTGTGTGTGTAAAATTCAGTTTTGTTTTCCTTAGGAGTGGACTGTCGAGTTGTAAATAAGTGTATGTTTAACTTTATATGAAACTGCCAAACTGTTTTTCAAAAGGGCCATTACCATTTTTCATTCCCCCAGAAATGAACAAAAGCTCTAATTGCTCCACATACTTAAGAATTTAGTACTATAGAAATTCTTAGTTTTAACCATTCTGATAGGGATATAATACTGTTACCTCATGGATTCAAAATATTATGATTTTTGTTTATAACTTTTAATTGCAGTAGGCAGAGAATATAAAATTTCCCATTTTAATCACATCTACATATACCATTTAGCAGTATTAATTATATTAGCAATATCGTGCTACTATCACCAATATCTATTACCATCCTTTCTGATCTCCTCAAACAGAAACTATTCATCCCTTATCCATATTTTGAAGCTTTCAAAAGAGAAAATAATCCATACTGACCACATCTTTTATATCACTCATAACCTGTAACATTTATCTAAAATCACTTAGGTTTGGACTAAGAAAAAGCATTTATATATATATTGCAATGCTCCTATTAGTACATAAACCTCAATTATAAGCATTCATTTCTATAAGGTGACACACAGAAACTTTACTAGAAGTGTGATATACACCTTCTGAAATGGCTCACAAGGATCCAATTCCCTGGTATTCATGTGCTTGTGTTATGTCCTCCTCTTGAATGTAGCTAGACCTAATGACTCACTTCCTAAAAAAAGAATATGACAAAAGTGATAAGTGTCATTTCTGGGATTAGGTTATAAAAAGACTGTCGCTTTACCTAACGTGATGTCTTCAAGGTTCATTCAGGTTGTGGCATATATCAGAACTTCATTCTTTTTTATGGCTAAGTAATATTCCATTGTTACTTACATACATTTTCTCCACACATTCATCTGCTGATGGTCATTCAGGTTGCTTTTACCCTTTGGTCATTGTGAATAACACTACCATGAATATTGGTGCATAAATTTCTGAGTCCCGGTTTCCAATTCTTTTAGTTATATACAGAAAATGGGTAATTCTATACTTAACTTTTTAAGGAACTGCCCAAAAGTTTTCCACAGTGATTGCACCATTTTGCATGCCCACAAATAATGGTTCCTATTTCTTTGCACTTGTCATTTACCATTTTTTAAATCACAGCCATTTAGTTGTGAATAGTATCTCATGGTTTTTTATTTCCATGTCCCTAATAATTAAATATGTTGAACATCTTTTCATGTGCTTATTTTACCATTTATATGCTTCTCTAGGAGAAATGCGTATTCAAGTTCGTGGCCAATTTTTAACTGAGTTGTCTTTTTATTGCTTCACTGGACTGTTTTTAATTTTTTTTATTTTTGAACTATTTTTACTTTGAGCCCTGATATAATCCATTTTCCATACGAGAGTCACCTTTAAAACAAAAAAAAAAAAGAGCACCGCTCTGCTCAGAATCTGTCAGTAGCTTCTCATCACACCCTAAATATTAAAAGCCCTTGCCATGGCTTATGTGGCTCTATACAGCCTGGTCCTTCCTTACTTCTGAGCATCATCTTCTACTTTACTAAGGGTTAGGACACTGATTCCTTCACCAAAACTACCAAAACAGATGAGTCCCTCCAAATAAGAAGGCTGTTTAAATGTTATACACCCCAAAACATGACTATCCACTTCAATGGCATGCACTCCCATGATTTTCCATACCCCACCTCACTCTGCATCAGATACTCTTCTTGGTGTTATCTGGGGTTCTGTCTTCACACTACTATCCTTTTCATTCAACTGGCTCTACTGGAACAGCAGCACCCTTTTCTGTGATTTCAACCACCACCACCTGTAAGATGGATTTTAATCGCCAAATCTTTATCTCTAATAAATTTTTCTAATAGATTTTTTCACCTTCAAACTTCAACTCATATAAAATTATGTTAGACATTCCCATCCGTGGCCACTTGCAAGTATGGCAAAGCGGTAAGCTAAAAAGAGTTCCTGATGCTCTCCAGACTCATATGAAAAAATTAATCCACTTATTTGGTAATCCTTTGAATGTGACTATTATACAGAGCTAGATATTTATAATCCCTAATATAGTGAAATACAGAGAAGATGAGAATCTGAGCTATCATTCCCTAATTTTATCTCTTTTACATAGAGGGTTTCCACATAAGACTGTTGTTCAGACTATCAAAGTGAAAAAAGCTTCATAATTCATAAAACACTGGGAAAATTACTCAGAAGGGTTTTGCCTCAGTAGTGGAAAAAATTTGCCCTAGACTAAATGCTACATTAGTTCCATACAACAAAGCTTAAAAGCAAGACACAAAAGGATCTGTTCCCAAGTAATTTAAATGCATCCCAGAACAAAGACTATTTACAGGAATACAAAAATATCTAGCATCCAGCAAAGTAAAATTCATAAACACATGTGTGGCATCTAATAAAACAGTAGCAGGTATGCAAAGCAGAAGGAAAATATAACTCAATCAATCAATATAAAATAGTTCCAAAATGATATAGATATCAAAATTACTAAACAAGGCCATTAATACAACTGTCATAACTACATTCTGTAAGTTCAAGGATGTAGACAGAAGATGTGAAGTAGAGGCATGGAATGTTTGCTTTTAAAAGGAATTTTTACAAATGAAAACTAAAATATCTAAGATGAAAAATACACTGGAAGACATAAATAAATAAAATCAGAAATGAGGAGGTCATTATCAAAAAAAAAAATACATTGGATGAAATTAACAAAAGCCAATCACACACTGCAGAAGAATTAATGAACCAGAACACACCGTAATAAAAATGGTGAAAAAATTAAATATACTGAAAAAAAAATGAACAGAGGATGAGTAAGGCATAGGACAACTTGAAACTGCCTAATATATATGTAACTTAAGTCCCAAAATAAGAAAACAGAGAAAAGTATATTTGAAGAAATAATTGCTGAAATGTTTCTAAATTTGAAGAGAACTACAAGCCCATAGATTCAAAAGCTCAACAAATGTCAAGCACAAAAAAAAAATACTACACTTTGATTACATCATAATGTAAGTGTTGCAATGTAATTACATCATAATCAAAGTGCTTAGAAGACAATGTAATTACATCATAATCAAAGTGCTTAGAAGACATGATGCATAAAGAAGAATAAAAGGCTGTAGAATTCTCCTCAGGAACAATGCAAGCTAGAAGACAAGGAACAACATCTTTAAAGCAATGAAAAAGAAAACATCAACAAAAACAAACTGCCCACATAGAATTCTAGATTCCTTCAAACATATCTTTCAATTAAAAAAAGAGTAATAAAGACTTTCCTGGATTTTAAAAAAGGAGAAAATAAGAAAGAAAGATGAAGGAATTCATTATAAAAAGATCTGTACCAATAAACAAGAGAGTGATAGAGGCAAAGGAAAATGATACCAAATCTAAATCTGGCACAACACAAAGGTATGTTAAACATGTAGCTATATATAAAAGACATTTTCTCTTATTTTTAAAATTTCTTTAAAAGCTAAATGTTTGCTTTAAGGCATAAAATGTGCAAAAATGAGAAGTTATGACAACAGTTGAACAAAGGCCAGAAGAAGAAAGAATGAAAGTAAAGTTCTTGTATTCCAGACGAAACTGTGTATTATTGGAAGGTACACTTTAAGTTAAAGACGTAAACTATGGCCTGTAAGTTAAACACCAAAAAAGTAAAAAGAACTATAACTAATTAGCCAAAAACAACAAAAAAGATAAAATGCAATCATAAGGAAGTGGGGTCCTGTTGGGCTGTACAGGTTAGTGTGATGCTCTGATACATTCGAGAGTACTTTAGGCAGAGAATAAAAAAGTATTTGCAAAGTCCCCGTGGGGAACTGGGGAGAAAGGAGGAAATATTCAACTTCCCCATCTGGGAAATTCCTGATATTCTCGTAAACATGGGGACTACAAATTCAATAGGCTAAACCCTCAATCTTGGGGCTTGCCATATGAAGCTTAATCTTGCAAAGGAGAGGCTAAGCTTACTGCTAATTATGCCCAAGAGTCACCCCAGAGAACCTCTCTTGTTGCTCGGATGTGGCCTCTCTAAGCCAATTCAGCAGGTGAACTCACTGGCCTCCCCCTACAGGGGACATGACTCCCAGGGGTGTAAATCTTCATAACAAATGCAGGACTTTACTCCCAGAGATGAGCCAGGACCTGGCATCATGGGAATGAGAAAGACTTCTTGACCAAAAGGAGGGAGATATCAGTGGTTAAGAGATTTCAAAGAGTCAAGAGGTTATCCTGGAGTTTATTTATTCTTAGGAATTATATAGATATCCCTTTGTAGTTTATTGAATATTGGAATGGCTACAGGAAAGTAACTAAATCTGTTGGGCTGTATTCCAGTAGCCTTGATTCTTGAAGAGGACTGTGTAACCATATAGCTTGTACACTGTGACTGTGTGATTATGAAAACCTTGTGTCTGAGGATCCTTTATCCAGGGTATGGACAGATGAGTAAATAAATAAATAAATAAATAAGGAGAATAAAAAAATAAAAAAATAATAGGAGGAGATGAAGGGTAAAAAATTAAAATACTGTGGGTCAAATGATTTATAGATTCAAAGCAATATCAATTAAAATCCCAAAAACTTACTTTGCAGAAATAGAAAAACCAATAACCCAATTTATTTAGAAAGGCAGGGTGCCCTGAATAGCTAAGAATATCTTGAGAAAGAAAAATGAAGTGTGAGATCTCACACTACATGACTTTAAAGCATACTATGAAGCTACAGTGGTCAAAACAGCATGGTACTGGCATAAAGACAGATATACCAACCAACGGAATCAAGCAGAGTGCTCAGATATAGACCCTCTCATCCATGAACAATTGATCTTTGATAAGGCAGTAAGCCAACTCACCTGGGACAGAGCAGCCTCTTCAATAACTGGTCCTTGGAGAACTGGATAACCATATGCAAAAGAATGAAGGAGGGTCCATATCTAACACCTTATACAAAAATTCACTCAAAGTGGATCAAAGACCTAAGCATGAGACCTAAGACCATAAAACTTTTAGAAGAAAATGTAGGGAAATATCTCAAAATTTTTAAGAGGAAGCGGGTTCCTACATCTTACAACCAAAGCACAGCATTAAAGAAAGAAATAGATAAATAGGAACTCCTCAAAATTAAACACTTTCGTGCATCAAAGAACTTCGTCAAGAAAGTAAAAAGGCAGTCTACACAATGGGAGACAATATTTGGAAACCACATATCAAATAAGGCTTTAGTATTCAGAATATATAAAGAGATTATTCAAATCAACAACAAAAAGATGAACAACTCAATTAAAAAATGGTCAAAAGACATGAGCAGACACTTCTCAGAAGAGGAAATACAAATGGCTAAAAGGCATATGAAAAGATGCTCAACTTCACTGGCTATTAGGAAATGCAAATCAAAACCACAGTGAGATATCACCTCACACCCACTAGAATGGCCATCATCAAAAAAAAAAACCGAAAACGACAAGTGCTGGAGAGGATGTGGAGAAAGAGGCACACTTACCCACAGTTGCTGGGAATATAAAATAGTACAACTGCTGTGGAAGGCAGTCTGGCGGTTCCTCAGGAAGCTAAGTATAGAACTGCCAAATCATCCAGCAATCCCACTGCTAGGCATCTATTCAGAGGACATTATCAAGGCAAGGACACAAATGGACAACGGCACACCAATGTTTATAGCAGCATTATTTACAATTGCCAAAAGATGTAAACAGCCATCAACAAATGAGTGGTTAAACAAGCTATGGTATATACATACAACAGAACATTATGCAGCTGTAAGACAGAATAAAGTTATGAAGCATTTAACAATGTGAATGGACTTTGAGGACATTAGGCTGAGTGAAATTAGCCAGAAACAAAAGGACAAATACTGTGTGGTCTCACTAACATGAACTAACATTAACGAGTGAACTTGGAGAACTGAAGTTAAGAACACAGATTTATTACGAGATAGAAAGAGGATAGAGATTGGGCATTTGGTGCTGAAGGAATACAGATTATGGAACAGGACTGACTGTACAAATTCAGAAATGGATAGCACAATAGTACTTGAGCGTAGCATAACAATATTAGGTACACTGAATGAGAATGAATATGAGTATGATAGACGGAGAAGGGCTGGGGACACATATTAAACCTGAAAAAAAGATAGAGGATAAAGACTGGCATGGTATAATTTAGGAATGCCTAGAGTGTATAATGATGGTGATCAAATACACAAATTTAAAAATGTTTTGGCATGAGGGAGAACAAATGAATGTCATTATTGTAGGGTGCTGAAAACAGAAGGTATATGGGAAAAATTACAAACAATGTAAACTAGGGTCTATAGTCAACAGTAACACTTTGACTATATTCTTCCAGACAGAATAGTCTGGAAGAAAAGGAAATGTCTTCAGATGGATATGGTGGCGAAGGCATGTCTATACAACTAGGACGGATTAAATGATGTGTGAATAAAACTATTTAAAAACGAACAGAGAGAAACAAGTGTAAGAGAAAACGTGGAGAGAGACCTGTACCTATTCACTGTCAGTAGGGAAATGAGAGGTCTAGCCCTTTGGAGGGCAGTGTGGTGTTTCCACAGGAGGCTGGGGGTGGGTTTGCCATTTGATCCTGAAACCTATACCTGGAAGAACTGAGTGTGAGAACAGGAATGGATATTTGCACACTGGTGTTTATGGTAGCAGTGCTCACATCCACAATGAACGGAAGTGGCCTAAAGGTACAAGGACTGAGGAATGGAAAGGGGAACTATGGTGTGTACATACAATGGACTACTAAGCAGCAGCAAAAAGGAATGAAGTTGGCAGGCATGCAACTAAATGAATGAATCTTAACAGCTGTATGTTGAATGAAATGTCAGGAACAAAAAGACAAAAATTATCATACCTCAATTATATGGACTTAACTATAATATAAAAACATGGTGAACTAAAGTTGAGAGCATGGGTTATGAGGTTGGGGCCTATTGTAAAGGGTCCTAGATTGTATGCTCTTACAGCAGTCACATATATTCAGCAGGTGTAACTGTTAATTCTAAATTCTGAGATACTGAGCTGTTTATCGGTAACAGTCTTTTCCAGAAACTTCAGGTATTTATGTGACACCTGAGATTCAGAGTTAGCGCTCCAAAGCTAAAAAAAAAGTCAGCAGTACCCCATACAGGAACTGTTTAAAAAGCTGAAAAAGTAATCAGATATCAAGTAGAGATATGAATGAAGCTGATCTGGATAGAACTAAGGTATATCAGAAGACTGGATAAAGGATGATATCACCCATATTTTAAAACTTCAACTTCTGTGTGAGACTAAAGGGAGAGATGTGCAAAATAAATATTTTTGATAATGCATTTCCTAATTTAACTTGTATGATCATGTACCGTAAGTACAAAGAATAGGGGATGAGATTTTGTTGCTCTGTTCAGGTTACTGTGATGCCCTGATAAATCTACAGTGATTTGGACAGTGAATAAAGAAGTATTTGCAAAGGTCCCTTGGGGGGAAAAAAGAAAAAGACAGAAATATTCAATGTACCCATTTGGAGAATTTCTAGTATTCTCACAAACAATAGGGCCAACCAAATCAATAGGCCAAGCCCTTGATCTTAGGGTTCACCCCTATGAAACTTATTCCTGCAAAGGATAGGCTACATCTACTTAAAATTTGGCCTAAGAGTCACCCCCGGAGAACTTCTTTTGTTGCTCAGATGTGGCCTCTCTCTCTAAGCCAACACAGCAAGTGAACTCACTGCCCTCCCCCTCTGTGTGGGACATAACTCCCTGGGGTGTAAATCTCCCTGACAACATGGGACAGAAGTCCTGGGATGAGATGGGACCCAGCATCAAGGGATTGAGAAAACCTCCTTGACCAAAAGCAGAAAGAGAGAAATGAAACAAAATAAAGTTTCAGTGGCTGAGAGATTTCAGAGTCGAGAGGTTATCCAGGAGGTTATTCTTATGCATTATATAGATATCCCCTTTTTACTTTATGGTGTATTGGAGTGGCTACAGGGAAGTACCTGAAACTGTAGAGCTGTGTTCCAGTAGCCTTGTTACTTGAAGATGCCTGTTTAATGATACAGCTTTTACAATGTGACTGAGTGATTGTGAAACCTTGTGTCTGATGCTCCTTTTATGTATGGTAAGGACAAGTAAGGAAAAAATATGGATAAAAAATAAATAATGGGGGAACAAGGGTTAAAATAAATTGGGTAGATGAAAATATTAGTGGTCAATGAGAGAGAGGGGTAAGAGGTATGGTATGTATAAGTTTTTTCTTTTTATTTCTTTTTCTGGAGTGATGCAAATGTTCAAAAAAATTATTACAGTTATGAATACACAACTATGTGATGATATCATGAACCACTAATTGTACACCATGTATAGAATGTTTGTATGTTAAGAATGTTTGTATGTTGCTTTATCAATATAAATATATATATATTTTAAATACTTTGGGTCAATGAAAGGGAAGGATAAGGAGTATGAGATGTATGAGTTTTTCTTTTTTCTTTTTATTTCTTTTTCTAAAGCGATGCAAATGTTCTGAAAACAATCATGGTGAAGAATACACAACTATGATGATACTATGAGTCACTGATTATATAGTATGGGCAGACTGTATGTGTGTGGAGATTTCTCAATAAAAAAAAATTTTTAATGCAATTATGTAAAAATTCCAAAGCAAAGCAGAAAAAAAGAAAAGGGAAACAAAACAAATAGCAAAAATAAAAATCAAATAGCAATTTCATGAGTTAAAACCCAATCAAGCAATAATTTGTTTAAATAACAAATTATCTAAATACCAGAATTAAAAGGCAGAGATGGTCAAACTGGATTTTTAAAAAAACAGGATTCAAATGTTTGCTGATGACAACAAATTGATCTCAAATATAATGATACTTGGTAAAAACTAAAAAATAAAACTAAAATGACAGAAAAAAGATACATCTCTTGGAGTAAAGAACATAACCAGGGATCAATAGGGTCATTTCTTGATTACAAAGGGGTCAATTTATCAAGAGGATATAATAATCCTACATATTTGTGATCATAATACAAGAGCTTCAAAATACATGAAGCAAAATCTAACAGAACTGAAAGGAAATACGTGACAGAACAAGCAAATAGAAAGTTAGTAAGGATGTAGAAAACATGAACAATACTTTAAACCATCTTGAACTATTTTGACATTTATAGAACATTCCTTCAGAAGGGGAAATATTACAATTATACAGAATTATTCATGATTTCCTGACTCAGATGTAAAAACGAAAATTCTTATTGGATAAATTATACTTGCAAATTTTCAAACTTTTCCAAAACTGAGATAAGCAAAATGAAAGTAAATAAGTAACACGCCAATAAAAAGAAAATGTGATTACATTTGAAATTGTTGTATGTCCTTCCAAACTACTGTAAATTCAAAATGTGGAGACTTCTGTACCTTTATGAAGGAGAATATTTAAATTATGACTTAGAGACTGGGTCATTCTTAGGTCATCTCACATTGTTTAACAAACCAAACTCTTAAATCTTCACTAATTTTTTAAAATTTTGTAAAACAATGTTCGCAAACCTTCAAACAGCAGAGAAGCTCTTAAAAATTCAAAAATGGGTTTGATATATCCTTGGTGTGAGGAAATGACTTGTGATAAGAGCAACTACAATCAGCACACCGCAGTGACAAGGTGTCCAGAGAAGACAGGGAGCATTGAGGATGTCAAGTGGGAAAATCAAAGGAGGAAGGGATGGCTCAGCATGTCAACACTACAAGGAGTACTATTGGGATCAACTGTTTAATTTCTTCAGCATTTGAATTTTTATGGTTGACCTGTTCCAGCACAGGTCCACGAACACGTTAGCTAAACTGTGCCATGATGGTGAAACAGTGACTTTCCCAATGTAGATATTATACAGGCATTTACCTAGAGCTCTATGTTCAGAAGAACATATACGTTTTACTGTGAATAAAAGGTATTATTTTCCTATCATTTAGAAAATCACAATCTATTTAGTCAAATTCTAAGTTTATATACTTCATACCCTCCATAATATGTAAAATTGGTCTTAAAAAGAAAAAGAATATAAGGGAATTTTAGACATAGCTATAGGTAGAGAAATGTGAACATAAAACCCAAAGAGCTTGACTATGATAGCACTCAATTTTTTAAATACAATTCATATTCTTATTAATCTAATAGGATTATTGAATTTGTGGATCATACAATATTCCTTGTTTCTCTATTATTTGTACAATATATGTACAAATAATATACATTTGTCCGACTGTTAGTTGGAGCACGAGTAATTATCAATAAATGATTTTCATCATCGTGGGTTCATTAGTTTACTCATGTTATGCTGGAGAATGGGATGCTTGGATTCATAATAGGACAGATTCTCAGGGGGCCTTTATCAACACTACTTGTACTTGAAGAAGAAAATAAAGGGTACCATGGCTCAGAAGCTGAAATTTTGGTAAACGTAAAGATATGGGATCCATCACTAATGTTACAAAAGGAAATACTTTTACTATCTATATCCAGGAAGCTCCCTACTATTTGTTGGTGCAAACAGGGATTTGTCCAAATGGTAGTCAAAAGTGTAGGCAAGCCCAAAAGTAGCTTCCCATTCTCAGACTCAGTGTCCTGAATCCAAGTTCAGTAGATAGTTGGATCTTTCCCTGTCGATGAACAGATTCTTTGCAAACACCCAGATTCCAGTCTTTGTTACCACTTCCACTTTCCAGTAATAGCAGCCAGAAGTGAACTGAGAGGAACTCAGGACACAAATTAATAGCTGAATCTCTCAGCAGATTCTTTTAGCTTCTGTTTGACAGTCCCACATTGGACACTCTTCCAGTTGTAAGAAATGCTGAGGAATTCATTGGCTGTGCCAATATCCAAGGTCATATTCACCTGGAACTTCAACATTTTTGAGTTCTTCAGTAGATTATTTCCTAAGTGGGGCTCCAGTTTCTTGACCCTGGCAACCAGCTTCCCCAGCTGCAAATTGGGCCTGATGTCATTCTTCAAAGAGGCCACGGGAGAGAAGAGGCACAACAAAACCTCCCATCAGGCTCCTTCTTCAGTGAACTGATGCAGTACAGGCAGCAGACATTTCCACATTTCAGATACATTGGTTTTTCAAGATAGTCCAGGCAGATAGGATATCTACTTACTTATTTAAAGTATTCAGCCATGAACACTGTCTGCAGGAAAATGAGCATGATAATGGGGTTTCCATGAATGGAATGGAGCTTGGAACTCTTTCATCTTTACATGCATAGAGTTGGCATATATCTTCTATGGCATTCACTAGCACTAGATAATGAAGATACAATATAAACACAGATATAAAGGAGTCATGACCCTAACTTTCTGATATCTGGAATATAGTTAGAGTGAAAGACATTGGAATGAAGGAGAATGTGAAAGAGACTAGACCTGAGCTGTCCAGTATGGTACTCTCCAGCCACATATGGCTTTTGATCACCCGAAATGGAGTTAACTGGAATTAAGTTCTGCTGTGAATGTAAAATACACACTGGATTTCAAAGACCTCTATACCACTAGATTTTCCTTGGATCTCCAGGTACTTCCAAAGGCAGCTTAGTTTTTCAAGAACATTCCTTTGAAGTTCACATGAAATATTTAACAAGACAGATTAATGAACCATGAGATACTAAATTTAATTCACTCATAAAAGTTTTATCACAAAATGTGTAACTTATTAATTTCTTAGTAAAATAATTTATTTTACTTCATAATCACACAAAGTATGTACCCTGAACACAAACAAATTAAACTAAAAATCAGAAAAAAGTTATCTGGGGCAGGCCACGGTGGCTCAGCAGGAAGAGTTTTCACTTGCCAAGCTGGAGATTCGGATTCGATTTCCGGTGTCTGCCCATCCAAAAAACAAAGAAGAAAGTTATCTGCAAAATCCCAAATATTTAGAAGCTAAATAGCACACATCCAAATAAGCCACAAATAAAAGGAATTCAAAAAGGAAGTTAGAAAATATTTGAACTTCTGATATGAAAATTTTCTAAATGAAAATTTATAGTATACACCTAAAGCAGTACTTAAGGAGAAATTTGTAGCACTAAAATGCCTACATTAGAAAGAAAGGTCTCAAATAAACGACCTCAACTTCAGCCAAATAAATCAGAAAAAGAAGAGCAAATTAGAGTCAAAGTAAGAAATAATAAAAATCAGGGTGAAAATAAATGAAACAAACAAACAAAAAATAGAAACAACCAATAAAACCAAAGGCTGATTCTTTTAGAAGATCAATCAGCAAAACAAGTGAAAATACAAATTACCAATATCAGAAATGACAAATTCTACAAATATTAAAAGGATAGGAAAATATCATTTTAAACAATTTTATGCCAATAAATCCAATAACATGAAACTGGCAACATTCCTCAAAGAAACAAAATGTATTTAAACTGTAATTAAACATCTTTCTACAATGAAAATGGCAGGCCCAGTTAGTTTCAAGGGTGAAGCCACTGAATAATGAAGGAAGAAATAATACCAATTCCATATAATCTTTTCCAGAAAATTAAACACAAGGGAATACCCCTACCTCTTTCTATGAGAACATCATCATCCTGACATTAAAACCAGACAAAAGCATTACTAGAAAACAAAACCACAGATCAATCTCTCTCATGATAGGTTAATAAAATTTTAGTAAATTAAATCCAACAATACATTAAAAAGATAATAAACCAAGTAAGGCTTATTCTAGAAATGCAGGGTTGTTTTACATTGGAAAATAAATTAATGTGATTCATCATTATTAACAAGTTAAAAAAGTAAACCCATATCATCATCTCAGAGGGAAAGAGCATTTGACAAAATCTTAACATCCATTCCTGTTTTGAAAAAAAAAAAATTATTGGCCAACGCTAGAAGGAACCTTTCATAATTTGATAAGAGGCATTTATGAAAAATTTACATCAGGGACAAAGAAGATCATGGTATACTGATAAACGGGTCAATCCAACAAGAAGTCATAAAGATTATAAATATATATGCATCTATCAGCAGAGCACCAAAATATATGAGGCAGATGACAGATTTAAAGGGACAAAGAGACAATTCTACATTAATTATAGGAGATTTCGAGGCACCACTTTCAATAATGGATAAAATGTTTACATAGATCAATAAGGAAACAGAAATCCTGAATGATATTCTACACCAGCTACACCTAACAGTACACTTCACCCAGCAGCAGCAGCAGCAGCAGCATACACATTCTTCTCTAGCGAACAAGGATCATTCTCCAAGAAAGAACATATGTAGGTCATAAACAAGTCTCAATAAATTAAAAAACATTGAAATCATGCAAGTATCTTTTCTGGCCACAAAGGAATGACGCTAGAAATCAATAACTGGGAGAAATGGAAAATTCACAGATACATGGAATCGAATAATGAAATCTCAATAAATACACTGGCAGACTGTTTTGTAAAACTGATTGTAAAATTGAAATAGAAAGCAATAGACCTAGAAATGGCCAAAATGATTTTGAAAAAGCAAAACAAAGTTTGAGGACTAACATTACTTGATTTCAAGACTTATTATAAAGCTGTAATAAGACAGTGTGATATCAGCCTAAAGACAGACAAATGGATCAGTGGAACAGTATAGTCCAGATACAGACCCATATATATACACGTGTGTGTGTGTGTGTGTGTGTGTGTGTGTGTGTGTGTGTGAGAGAGAGAGAGAGAGAATATATATACGGTCAACTGATTTTTTGCAAAGGTGCTAAGACTATTCAGTAGGGAAGGATAACCTTTTCAACAAATATGTTAATACAATTAGATATCCATGTGCAAAAAAAACTGAACCTCAGCTCTTTCTCACACATATACAAAAATTAACAGAATGGTTCATAAACCTAAATGTAAGAGCTAAAACTTTAAAACTTCTAGAAAAATATCCTAGCGACCCTGAGTTTGGCAAAGATTTCTTAAATACAATGCAAAAAGTATACATTTTATAAGGAAAGTTGATAAACTGAACTTCCTCAAAACTGAAAACTTTATTCTTCCAAAGACAGCATTAAGAAACTGAAAATACACAAGGCATGGACTAGGAGCAAACATTTGCAAAACAACCAAATAAAGAAACAAGCAAAATACATGAATATATATTCACCAAAGAAGATAAACAAATGGCAAATACACACATGAAAGACACTCAACATTACAAGGATATTATGACAATGCAAATCGAAACCACAAGATTCCAAACTACCAGCCCTATGAAGCATTGGCAAGGATGTGCAACTAAACTTCTCATACACCACTGGCAGGAATGTCAAATGGTACAATCACTTTGGAAAACAAATTCTTGATGAGCTGAGACCCAGCATCAAGGGATTGAGAAAACCTTGACCAAAAGGGGGAAGAGTGAAATGAGACAAAGTGGCAATGGCTGAGAGATTCCAAACAGAGTTGAGAGGTTATCCTGGAGGTTATTCTTACGCATTAAGTAGATATCACCTTGTTATCCAAGATGTAATGGAGAGGCTGGAGGGAACTGCCTGAAAATGTAGAGCTGTGTTCCAGTAGCCATGTTTCTTGATGATGATTGTATAATGATATAGCTTTCACAGTGTGACCGTGTGATTGTGAAAACCTTGTGTCTGATGCTCCTTTTATCTACCTTGTCAACAGATGAGTAGAACATATGGAATAAAAATAAATAATAGGGGTAACAAATGTTAAAATAAATTTAGTTTGAAATGCTAGTGATCAATGAAAGGGAGCAGTAAGGGGTATGGCATGTAAAATTTTTTTTTCTGTTTGTTATATTTTTCTGTTGTCTTTTTATTTCTTTTTCTGAGTTGATGCTAATGTTCTGGGAAATGATCATGATGATGAATATGCAACTATATGATGATATTGTGAATTACTGAGTGTATGTGTTGGGAATGTTTGTGTTTCTTGTAATTTTTTTTTAATTAATAAAAAATTTAAAGAAAAATTCTTGGCCTTCCTTTCCGATCCGCCATCTGCGGTGAGTGTGAGCGCGTTGGCTCCTCTCCGGGCAGGGAACTTCTCGCTTCTCTCTGCGGTGATCTCAGGTTGAACCCTCGGATACAATAGAAAATGTGAAAGCCAAGATCCAGGATAAGGAAGGAATTCCTCCTGATCAGCAGTGACTGATTTTTGCTGGCAAGCAACTGGAAGATGGACGTACCTTGTCTGACTACAATATTCAAAAGGAATCCACTCTTCATCTTGTATTGAGACTTCGTGGTGGTGCTAAGAAAAGGAAGAAGTCTTACACTACTCTCAAGAAGAATAAGTATAAGAGAAAGAAGGTTAAGCTAGCTGTCCTGAAATACTATAAGGTGGATGAGAATGGCAAAATTAGTCGGCTTCGTCGAGAATGCCCTTCAGATGAATGTGGTGCTGGAGTTTTTATGGCCAGCCACTTTGACCAACATTACCGTGGCAAGTGTTGTCTGACTTATTGCTTCAACAAACCAGAAGACAAGTAATTGTTTGTGGATTAATAAAAAACATGAACTAAAAAAAAAAAAAAATTCTTGGCAACATATACCTACCATAGCCAGTCCACTCCTAGGTATTTACCCAAGAAAACTGAAAGCTAAGTCCATGCAAATACTTACACGCAAATGATCATTATAGCACCTCTACTTGTAATACTCAAAGTCTGGAGACCCAAATGTCCATAACGGGGGAATGGTTAAACAAATTGTATTATATCGCAGCACAATAAAGAGGAATGAACTATTGATACATGCAACAACATGGATGAATTTCAAAATAAAAATGTCAAGTGAAAGAAGCCAGACCCAAGAAAAGAGAGAGAGAACATACTGCATGACTCCATTTATGTAGAATTCTACAAAAATAAAAACTAATTTATATGACAGAAGGCAGATCATTGGTTGCCTAGGGACAAGGGATAGGAGAGAGGAACATGAGTAAACTTTTGGAAATAACAGATATGTTCACTATCTTGAGAGTCATAGCTTCACTCTCAAATTTTCACATGTGAAAATTTACTAAATTATTTACTTTAAATGTGCAGTTATTATATGTAAATTATATCAATCATGCTGTAATAAATTTATTCTGCAATACCACTACCACTGCAACTCTACTCACCGACTTTAAGCCAATTTATGAGTCACATCACAGAGCTTATCTCACCTTACAGACACCCCTTGCTTTGGGTTTTTAAAAATGATATTACATAGACTGACCACCCCTTTATTTACCAGACTATAAATGACTTTCTTCTTTTTTAATAAAATCAAATCTGCCATCATTGGTCAGATACATCAAAATGTGCATATTCAAAACTTCTGAAGACAATTTCACAGAAGTATTCCCCTACTAACCTGGTCACTTCTGGGGATGAGAAGAACTAAGTGACTGTAGTATAAGAAAAGGGGGGATTTTTCAATGAGTTTCTTTTTTGAATTTTCACTGTTTCTTTTCACGTTTTTTGAACTTCATACTACATTATTTTCTCAAAACAACATAAAATTCAAGTTGAATTTTTAAGATATTCTTAAAATATTATTAATAGGTAATAACAATAATAAATGTATAGCCTCCTGCATTAGCTGAGTACCTAAATGCAATATATTTGGTTGTCCTAATTTAATAGTTACATTTCACATGTAATATCAGATTGGTTGAACCCTCATATCACATATAAAGCAGCATTCATTTGTAAGCAGGCCTGCACAACCTCAGAGGGAGAGAAAAATCTAATTTCCATCTAGTAGCCTTTGTGGTCCTGATAGTCACATTTAGGATGTACTTCCTTCCTTTCTCCTATCAATTTAATAAAATAATTTTTTAGTTAATAAAATATTTTTATCTTTTCTTGAATCACTATTTCAAACTGCTTAGTTGGCAAATCACTAGGATGTTAGATAGGAACCCTGTATTTGATGCATGACTGCTCTACAAATCCACAATTTCTTTTAAAAACATTTTGAGTGTCTACATATCATTGCACAGTGGAGTACTATGGTTGAAAGTTTTAGAGTCACTCACAGACTTTGATTCAAAACAGAAGTTATGAAAAAAACAAAAAACAAAAAACAGGGCGGGCCACGGTGGCTCAGCAGGTAAGAATGCTTGCCTGCCATGCCCGAGGACCCGGGTTCGATTCCCGGTGCCTGCCCATGTTAAAAAAAAAAAAAAAAAAAAAAAAACAGCAGTTGTGTGTGAGTCTGGGTGGTTATGAACCCAATCGGCATATTCATTTCATTGCTTATAAAGTGAAGATAGCAAAGCCTATGTTCCAGAGTTACTTTGAGTGCTTGTTCTAGTTTGCTAGCTGCCAGAATGCAATATACCAGAAACGGAATGGCTTTTAAAAAGGGGGAATTTAGGGCGGGCCGCGGTGGCTCAGCGGGCAAAGTGCTTGCCTGCTATGCCGGAGGACCTCGGTTCGATTCCCGGCCCCAGCCCATGTAACAAAAACAAAAAAACAAAATACAATAAAACAAGAAAATGTTTAAAGATGTTTCCCTTTCTTCCTTCCTTCCTTCCTTCTATCCTTCCTTCCTTCTCTCTGTCTTTCCTTTAAAAAAAAAAAAAGGGGGAATTTAATGAGTTGCTGGTTTACAGTTCTAAGGCCGAGAAAATGTCCCAATTAAAACAAGTCTAAAGAAATGTCCAATCAAAGGCATCCAGGGAAAGATACCTTGGTTCAAGTAGGCCGATGAAGCTAGGGTCTCTCTCTCAAGTGAGAAGGCATATGGCGAGCACAGTCAGGGCTTCTCTCTCAGCTGGAAGGGCACATGACGAACACGGCATCATCTGCTAGCTTTCTCTCCTGGCTTCCTGTTTCATGAAGCTCCCTGGGAGGCGTTTTCCTTCTTCATCTCCAAAGGTTGCTGGCTCATGGACTCTCTGCATCTCATGGCTACATCATTCTGCTTTCTCTGAATCTCTCTGAATCTCTCATTCTCCAAAATGTTTCCTCTTTTATAGGACTTCAGAAACTAATCAAGACCCACTCAAATGGGTGGAGACATGTCATCCCTAATCCAGTTAAACAACCATTATTAACTAAATCACATCAACCAGGGAGATGATCTCATTACAGTTTCAAATATACAGTGTTGAATAGGGATTATTCTACCTTTAAGAAATGAGATTTATATTAAAACATGGCTTTTCTTAAGGGGCATACTTCCTTTCAAACCAGCACAGTGCTGAATAAGGTAAAATATAGTTCCTTGCACAAATACCTGACATCGAGATTTTTTTGATACATTTCAGTTCCCTTCTCTTCCTCCACAGAGCTCAGGGCTAAAGGCAGATTAAAGAGCAAACTGTGATTCTTTTCCTTTTTTCAGTTATTACACAGAAAAGGACTATATTTGTAATCTGTATCTGATTCTCTCATACTTGTTCATGTTCTGTCTCTCAATGGGTCATCCTCCCCAAAAAAATAAAGGCAGAAAGCACAGTGGTTAAGAGCTCAGACTCTGTCAAGAGATCATCCTGGAGGTTATTCCCTCACATTATATAGATACTCCCTTTTCAGTTTATGGTGTATTAGAGTAGGTAGAGGGAAGTACCTGAAACTGTAGAGCTGTGTTCCAGTAGCCATGTTTCTTGAACATGATTGTATAATGATATAGCTTTTACTACATGACTATGTGGTTGTGGAAACCTTGTGTCTGATGCTCCTTTTATCTAGGGTATGGACAGGTGAGTAAAAAATATGGATACAAAATAAAAAAAATAATAGGAGGAGCAAAGGCTAAAATAAACTGAGTAGACTGAAATACTAGTGGTCAATGAGAGGGAGGGGTAAGGGGTATGGTATGTATGAGTTTTTCTTTTTTTTTTTTCTGGAGTAATGCAAATGTTCAAAAAATGATCATGAACATTTGCATTACTCCAGAAAAAATATGTGTGATGATACTGTAAGCCACTGATTGTACTCCATATATAGAATGTTTGTATGTCAAGAATGTTTGTATGTTTGTTTGTAAAGTTTGACAATAAAAATTTTAAAAATTTTAAAAAAAGAGCTCAGACTCTGGAGCCAAACTGTCTGGACTTGAAATCTGCCCCCAGCACCTCCCAGCCCTGTAACCTCAGGCATGTTTGCCTGGGTCTCTAATCTGCAATATGAAGACTTACAGTAGCATAATACCACCATCAGACTGCTATAGGAATTAAACAAGCTAATGTTTGTAAAGTGCTTAGAAGGGGCCTGACATATAGCATAATTACGTCAATATTTGTTAAAATCAAGTTGATACACTCAGGGCCTTTTTTGTTTTGTTTTTTAGTTCTTAATCCACACTGAGAATGCTGGGAAATTTATTTTGAATGCCTACAAATCTTAAATTTTTACTACATTTTATCAGATTATCTTCAAAAAGAAATGGGGGGAGTTCTTAAATTGGAACCAAGCTAACAAATTTCATCTTTTCAAAACACTTTAAAATGGAAGGCTGACAGAAATAAGCTGTCTGTACCCTATTTTCCCCTGATATTTCTATGAGGCACCAGAAAGAAATACTCCTAACTGATTTACCAAAACATCACTCAGTGTTCACTGACAAGAACAACAATAATGGTTCTCTGAGCCTCTATTTCCTCACTTACAAAATGGGGACATAACTGTATCTCCTTCCTATGACCGTTAACAGGATAAAATAGTTTGTAAAGCACTTAGAATAGTACCAGAGCACAGTGAACACACAAAAAAATAACAGTTAACTTTTATTAACAGTGTCTGAAACCCAATCTTGTTCAGAATCCATACCCTTAAATTACTTCCCACTAGCTGATCTGCTCATTGAACTAACATTTAACATGTGCTTGCTATGCACCAATACGTTCCCATCACCATCTCATTTCAAAAAATGAAAAAATCACTGATATGAACCGACATTAGTGAAAAACTTGGAGTATGTCATTGGTAACAGAGACCATCAGGAGATAAAAATAATAGGGTAAGATAATGGGTAATTGGAAGCTGCATGTGAGATATAGTTTTTTTTTTCTCTCTACTATCATTTTATTTCTTTTTCTGTTGTCTTTTTATTTCTTTTTCTAAATCGATGCAAATGTACTAAGAAATGATGAATATGCAACTATGTGATGATATTAAGAATTACTGATTGTATATGTAGAATGGAATGATTTCTAAATGTTTTGTTAGTTAATTTTTTTAATTAATAAAAAAAGTAAATTGAAAAAAAATGAAAAAATACTAAATTCCAAAATAATAATCTCAATAAAATTCTAAAATGCTTCCAAAGCTTAAAGACTTACACATTAATTATAGATATAATAAAACTATGACCAGAGTACAAGTTGGACCACCACATCCAACCATCTACTTGATTACTGAGAGTATTCCAAATTAGTACAGTGTGGCCCCGTACCCTTCACCATAAATGATGGTCCAGAGGTGAGCAGGTGACCCAAGGAGGACCTCTTATAGACTAGAAATTATAAATCAATAACCAAAAGCACCAAAGAGTAGGAGCCAACAGATACTAAGTTGTGCTAAGGGAAGTACTGCCCATGCCTGCTGATGCCCTTGGGCCACCTCCCTTCTCTCCACCTGTCCAAGCCTACAGTCTCTAAAGAACCCAGGTAGACCCTCCATGTGCCCCCCTCAGCTGGTCATCTTTCCTTGTAGAGATCACAGACATGGATGGGATAGCAGTGGGAATGACATCATTTGCTGTCTCTCCACGACTCCTGGTAAAGAATATTTTCTTTCCTAAAGCATATTACCTCAGAGCTTCCTAACTTTCCATGCTTCCATATGTTCACACGTGTTCTCTGCAACTAAATTACAATATCCTGAGTACAGGAACTATGTCTTCTATTTTATTCTTATCTCTACCCATCATTTTTCTTCCCTCCCTCTCTCCCCACTCTTTCAAAACACACCCTCCTATTTCTCAATCACTCTCATTACTAGTGCAATTACCAATAATAATAAAAGAGGAAAATACACTTCATGATAGTTTGCATTATGTTGACACTCTTAGCTTCTTGAATTCACCTGAAACTCTGACTTGTCCATCACTCAACTGTTTCAGGGAGTTCTAAGGTCTTTTTGCAAAGCTGCCAATTCCCTTGTACAGACTCTCATTTCTGAGTTTCTCTCACAGTTGTGGAAGGCTTTATTCCTTTCATAAATCTCTTATTCCACAATACTCACAGTATTGTGAGTAGTTCTGCTCCCCTGATTAAAACCCCAACTGCTGCAACTATTCAAGCCTCCTCCCAATCTACTTACTAAGAAATCTCTGTTACTTTCCCTTCTGAGATTTTCCTAAACACCAAGCCTCAGCCACTGGTCCCTTCATGGCCTCCAACCAAACCTTCTTTAATCAGTTCTGCATACCCATTTCTGCTTCTATACACGCCTTCCAAACACATTCCAAAGGAGCCATCTCTCCAGACTTGACTCTCTCATTTGCAAAAAAGCAAGATTTAATGGAGAAAATGCCAATATTAGCTAAGAAAAAGATTAACTAAGAACTTAGGGGACTCTGTGTTTTGGCTAAAGAAGTCAGAATGGAAAAAGGAACAACAAGGCTAAAGAAAAACACTCAGGAGAAAAAAATCTGTTGATGAATGTGGTTTGCCCCAAATGTTTTTTTCCACTAAAAAGTAGAGAACTTCACTTTTCTATATATATATCAAATAAAAACATTTTGAGCTTATCCAAGTACGTCCCTAAATTATTTTTACATTTCTACCAGGTACAAAAAGATGACTGCATGTACAATTTTCCAACACTTTTTTCTTTTCCAAAAAGAGCCCCCCCCCCCCGCCCCAACACACACACCTTTTTCGGCTCAAGTATTTCCAAAAACATGTTTCACTAGATTTGATTCCCCAACCAAAACATGAGAACACTTCAGCCCTCTTGGTTACTTCCTAGGGCTCAGTGCTTACTGAATTTTATTACTAAGCAATTACAAACTGACTTCCCCTTAGACTGCACATTTGCTCCCCAAAGGCTTATAAAAGCTAATAAGAATCAACTCACATTTTCCCCACTGGCTTTAACTAATAATTTTTTAAATTAATTTTCAAAGCTAATTTTCAAAAATGTTTCCACAAAAAGCAGTGTACCTGTGGGAGGACTGCTCACAGAATCTTGGTTTCCCCCAGACATGTGGAAGAACTAGATTTCCCTACCCTGCTCAAATCAGGTGTAGCCATCAAGTGCTGAGCAAAAGCTCCAGCTGATCCTCCACGATCTCTTAACATGAGCAAGAAATAAACTTTCGTTGTTTTAAGCCACTGAAATTCTCGGGTTATTGTTCACAAAATAATCAAAACAACAGAGTATAAAAATTAAAATGACACTAGACTCTCATGTTCACTCATTTCAAGAAATTTTACCGTCAATTCTCTGACTATGTATATTAAACTCTCATGCTATTTTTCCAGGTATCAGAAAATGAATACATTTCATGTATTATTTAGTTAAAATACACCAGTTTACGCCCATACCACTGATGTTTGTGACACAAATGTTCAAAAATCATTTAGGCTTACACAAATATTTCTCAGAACTTGTTGGCTTAACGATTATTAAGGATGAGGAGTGAGAACTTGAATTCTCTAAATCTTGAGTATTTGTCATTTAACCTCTGTTGGCCCCACCCTCAAAGATGCCAGAGCACACACTCCCCTAGAGAATCCTGCACATAGGGTGAGCTGTTACCAACTACAGTATGTTGCTCAAGTCAACAAGGCGGAGAGAAGAGAGGGCTAACACCTTCTGCTTTAACTAGCCGTACAAAATTCAATTTCACTATCCGACTTTCAACAAAGTTCTTAATATCTGAGCTTCAGTTTTTCACTTGTAAAATCCAAATATCATCATCCACCATTAATTATTGTAAAAATTTACTGACACATAGTAAACATGCAAAATATTACTTCCCTCCCTCCCAAGATACAGTCTGAAATATACAAAAATTTTGTGATATCCTCCATATCAGAAAATATGACCTTACAAAACAGGAAGAGAAAGCCAAAGGAGACCAGGCTAAAATGAAAACCAAGGATGAGCTGAAAAAGGAAATGGACAAAATCAAAGATTAAAAGATAACAGAGATTAAACTGTAGAATTAAAATGCTCAAGATATGAATAAATATTTTTAATAAATATTAGAAGATATTAAAAAAAAAAACTGTCATTGCAGCTACAGAGGTCAAACCCAAGAATCTCTCCTAGAAAGCAAAGTAAAACAACAGAAAGATGAAAATGTTGAGATGACAGATAAGAAGAATGGAGGCTGGAGATCTAATCTAAAAACTATACATGCTCCTGAGGAACCAGAACAAAGGAGAACAAAGGCACAATTGAAAAAACTTGAAGGAATTGAAACAAAACTGAGATATTATGATTACGTAGTTTTAAATTCTTTGTTTAACCTTGTGTCTGATGCTCCTTTTATCTACCTTATGGACAGATGAGTAAAACATATGGATTAAAAATAAATACATAATAGAGGGCACAAATGTTAAAATAAATTTAGTAGATTGAAATGCTAGTGGTCAATGAAAGGGAGGGGTAAGGGGTATGGTATGTATGAATTTTTTTCTTTTTATTTCTTTTTCTGAATTGATGCAAATGTTCTAAGAAATGATCATGATGATGAATATACAACCATGTGATGATATTGTGAAATACTGATTATATATGTAGAATGGAATGATAAAAAATAAAATAAATAGATACACATAATGCAAAAAAAAATCCTTTGTTTAAATATCTATATAATACAGGCATATACTTAGAGTTACTAGAAGGCAAGGAAACAATATTTTCTCTTATCCAACTCCTTAAACAAGCCAATTTAGCAAATTAACCAACATTCTCCACTTCCTCTATAAAGCTTTCTGATAAATTACTGAACATTTATTAATGCCCTCCTATCCTGGCACACAGGAAAAGAGGCAGCAGGGTACGGTTACGAAGATCACAGATTCATTCCCAGCTCCACTGTGCACAACTTGTAAACTTGGACAAGTTACTACTCTCTCTGCTTCAGTTCCTTCATCCACGATGCAGGTATAATAACAATAACTAATTCACTGAGTTGCTCTCAGGATTAAATGGAGTAATATCTTTAAAGCACTACTTAGAAAAATGTTTGCTTGCCAAATAAAATAAAACTAATACTACCAAGAGGGAGAAAAAAGAAAATATGACAAGTAAACTCAAAAGAAAATGTCTGTAAATCAACAACAATTTGGCAGGCATCATGTTCTAAGTAATCTTAGAATACCATGAAAGATCCCTGCTGTCTGTCAACTCTCTAGTCATTACACATTTGGTTCCAGGTATTGTGGAGGGGTACCAAAATCAACACACACTTGTGTGCCCTTGGAGAGGAACATCCTGGTAGAGGACATGGAGAGGACTATAGTAGGGATGTCAGGGATGTCAGGGAAGAGGCAGATGTGCTGCAGCATGACCTAGGAGCATACTGGCTAAGTGAGGGACAGTCAAAAGAATACTGATGAAATTATATAGTAAACTATTCTTTTAACTGGCCATATACTAGTTATTGAGGTGCACAATAAATGACTAGCTGCACAAATGTGAAAAAGCTACCTTCAAAAAATTTCAAATTTATAAACCACATAATGCTTTTCTAATTTGTGGTACTGGGAATTTCAAACAAATAATGGTTGAGGACCTGAAAAGTAGTGTTCTAGTTGGAATAGGTAATCTAAACAAGATTATATCCCCATCCTAATATCTATTCAGGGAGACAAGGTATAAATACAAAAAAATTTAAGCAACAATCTAATAGTTAGGCAACAATAAAGGCAACATAGCAAGAGATGTTACAAGGCAAATAGGTGGTTAACCACCTTGAGAAACAAGGTCATCCAATGTTCCCAATAAATTCCAGGACACCCAAGACAAAATGAGTTGTACAGACATGTTTCATGTAAATGAATATATGTGTGTATATGTGTGTACCTGTGCGTATGGATATTAAGAGATATACAGCTATATCTCATACAACATTTGAGACTAAGGGAAAAAAATTATTTGCATATATACAATTCAGACCATTTATAAAAGGAAATATGTGCAGAAATACGTCACATAAAATGTTTTATGAATTAATCATATTCTTCATATTTTTAATGAGAGAACATGTTACTTAAGGAAATCTCTTATGAATTTTTTTTTACTTTTTTTTACATGGGCAGGCACCAGGAATCGAACTCGGGTCCTCGGGCATGGCAGGCAAGCATTCTTGCCTGCTGAGCCACTGTGGCCCACCCATGAATCATTTTTTAAAAAACAATCACCTAGTAAAAGCAGGTTAATTATTTAGTTTGGAAATAAATTCAATTTTATATTACATATATTTGATTTATTAATATTTGGCCCAATCAAAATGAGATTCACCTTGTAACCAACACTTCATGCTCTCAGAAATTCATTAATAAATGTTTACTAACTTAATCACCATGAAATGAGAACACGGACTGAAGTTAAAAAACATATAACTCTCAAACTTCCCATATTAGTACTAGAAGCAGGACTAGAGTACCAATCTTCTGACTTCAGTGTTCCTTCCATTAAACAGAATAGACAGTTTTCTCAAAATATGTTTTAGTAAATTCACCCTTCCTTTATGTTATAGTTCTGTCTACTCCTGTATGACAAATGTTGGCTAAGTAAAACTCACTGAGAGGAACAGACAGACATTGAGTCCTTCCCCACTTTTCTCAAGCCAGGTGTTTGTTTTTTTAATTCATAACAGGACATATCTTGAATTCATCATCAAAAATCTTAAAAATCCACACAAAAAACTGATTAACATAAATGCATAAGATTATTTTACAATTCCCATGATTCTGTTTCCATCTATAGACCAACAAGACTTGTTAACACAGAAATCCAAAAGTTAGCCTGACAAGCATCACCAACAGATGCTACAACTATTAAGTGAAAGTTTATAAGGAACCAGGATATCATCACAGTGCCAATTTATCATGCCACAGATTACCTGCAGAGAAAGAAATATACCTTACCTTAACCTCCTTACCCAAGTGATCACACGGAGCATCACAAGATGGGACTTGACATTTTGTGTTCCCTGTGACATTCTGTGTCCCCTGACAGGAGGTAACATGAAGTACACAGCACCACTTATTAGGTAGCCTTGCCAAAAATGTTAAACCGGAACCTAATCAACCCTTTATATCTAGCTTATAGTTCATAGCTGCTAAAGGAAGAAGTGAAAGGCATCATGAGAAAAAATATCAGACAAGTCCTGAATACGAGTCATTTTATAAGACAAAACATCAATCTCATTTTTTAAAAGGAGAGGAGTGAGGCTATTCTAGATTAGAAAAGACCAAAGAGACAAAACTGGAGGAGAGATCCTGGTTTGGGGGGAAAAGGAGGGAAATAAGGGGTATAAAGAACCAAAAGACCTTTTAGGACAAATGGAGACATTTAAATATGGACAGATATCAGATTACACTAAGGAGCAAGAAAATTAACCATAATGATATTTCGGCTGTAGAAAAATGCCCTTATCTTTAGAAGATGCATATTGATGTACTGAGAGACGAAATGCCATAATGTCTACAACTTTCAAATGGTTTGGACAAAAAATACATACACACATCTATAGACAAAGCAAATATAAGCGAAATGTCAACAATTATTGACTCTAGAAGCAATTATTATTGCTTCCCTATAGTACTTTTTCCAATTTTCTGTAAGCTTGAAATTGTTTCATAATAAATAAGAGTGGGGGAGGGGTGACAGGGAAACTCTTGAAAGCCCCACTTCTACAAGGAAAAAACAAACTCAATTTAAAACCAAATCTGTGGGAAATGTCAAGTACCAAACATGACATCATTTTAATACAACACCTATTAAGTATAGTTAACTTCTTTGGTAGCAATAAAGAAAACAAAAGAAGTAAAAGTCTACCTAAAACACTGCTTAAAGGATTCCATCTACAATGTAATTCAGTTATTTAAATAGGCTTTTAACAGCTAGTTCTTTCAAAACAGACACAAAGAGAGCATGACTAAATAACCATACTATAATTATATATTCAACATAATTCAACAAGATTCAAAATATGTTTCTACTTTAACCAACAAAAATCTGTCTGTGAATCATCTACCTGTTAACTCTGAAACTTGACCTTTTCTCTACTGGTGTTTCAAAAATATTCAACTACAAATTTTCTTCTGCCTGATAAGATACCAAACAGAGTACTACAATTGGGTATCAACAGATTTTTTAAATATTTGCAACTATGCCAAACACATCAACTACTCAAGATAATCTATTAACAATTACTTCTGTAAAAAGCCCCTCCTCCTCACTTTTTCACTAACCATAACCATAATGAAAATAACAGTATAGGCCAATGTTAAAATGAGAATTTTCAATTCCCTTCTACACAAATGGAAAGAAAATCACACCAACACTAGAAAACGTTCTACGATATTCTTCTATACATTAAGTTTTGACATTGAACTCAGAAATATTGCGTAAGACGATGCACAAATTAGTAAGTGCAGAGCCATTGCCACATACTCCAGCAACAAATGTTGCAATAAGGAAATCTCAAGCAAATAACCCAACTGCGAGTTCCCCCTAGGCATCAAGAACACAGCAAAAGTAAAATGGCAACTTTTCAAGAAATATGCATTTTCATCACACATTTCTTCTTTCTGGAATAGGTGAATTTTTTCTGTCCTATCTACTACATAAGAGGCGAAACTCATCACCATATTTCAAAATTAATTTTTAAATAATCCAAGAAAATTATCTGTCTAGTCAACAAAACACAATGCACAGCTTATATTGGGGAATAAGGGGAAGAGTAAACTAAACGTCTGTTCGGCATTTACATCCATGAAGAAAAGGTCCTGCTATTTTCATTGTTCTCGTCTTTTTTGCCAGACGAGAAAACACAGACCTATAGAAGATCTCTGCGAATTCCAACTAAGGCTTCCTCAATTGCCGACAGTGTGACCTTGAGCAAGTTTCTTAATCTCTCCGAGCCTAGATTTTTTTTATCTGTAAAATGGGGAGAAAAGTACCCATCTCATCTGGTTGGGAAGATGAAATAATGTAAGGCACCCGAGCTGCCTGGCGCTCAGGAAGCGCGCAGGAAGTGTCATCTAAAGGCTCCGTAAAGAGAGAAGGGGTAACAACCGTAATTAATGTATTGCCACGATGTGACACTGCATACACACGCAACGCACTTTTTCACCACTGTGACATTTATGCTGCTCCCGGGGCCCAGTGGCACACTTCCTCCCGGAATCCCTGCAGACTGTGCGTTTGACAGCCAAGCCACCCTCAAATGCCCCAGCCTGCGCCGCAGGACAGGACTCCCAGGCCTAGGACGAGACCCCGCCCGCAGCCCCGCGCGCCCCGACACACACACGCACGTACCCGGCCTCCGCGGGGACGTCGAGAGCTGCAGGCCCGAGGAGGGGCCGCCACCGCGCCCGCCCCCTCCGCCCCCGCGCGGCCTGTCACCGCGCCCCCGGACGGGGGAGGCCGCGGGGCCCCGGGGCCGGAGGGGCGCTCGGGAAGTCGTCCTGGGCCCGGGCAGGCGGGGTCCGCTCTCACATGGGGCCCGGACCGGCCGGAACCTCTCAGTAGCCCTCAGAGCTGCTCGCGGCCGCAACCGCGGCCCCGAGGCCGGTGGGGGGTCGGGCAAAGAGGAGGGAGCCACGGGTCGGGCGCCGCTGGAGGCCGGAGAAGGGACGGGAGCTGGGCCTCCACAGCCAAAGAGGCCGAAGCCCCTGTCGCAGTCCTCGTCGCCGCCGCCGCCGTTACCGTACCAGCCTCCCCGGCGCTGCTGCTACTGAGGGCGGCTCGGCGGCCACTACACACGGGCCCGTGACGTCGGGCGCGGCGCGGAGACGTCACGGCTCCGCAGCTGGCCAAGAGCGGAACAGCGCGGGGCCGAGGGGGCGTGACCACGCCTGCGCGGTGCTCCTGGGTTGGCCTACGGCCCCGCCCCTGGCTCAGGACTCCCGCGTCCAGGCCGCGCTTGCAGCGCTCTGGGGTCCTCCTGGTACCCCGATATCTCGAGAAAACGGGAGCCCACGTGAGCTACCAGCACAGCCCGGAGAGAGCCGAGGAAGGAAGCAGCTACGGGCCCCGGATTCGTGGCAAGTTATTTTCAAGGGACGAACCCGGGTGGCCTTTTAATTTTGGACCTAGTTTCAGAATTTTTCCCAAAAGAATTTAAAAATTACTGGATGCTTCCTCCCTGACCTTAAACTGTCCCTCTGGGAACCGGCTGGTTGCATTCTGCTGGTATCCCCTGCTTAATTCTAGTCATCATGCTAGAAGGCGGGCGCAGCCATACTGCCTGTCCAGGTTAGCTCCTGTGGAGACCCCAGCCCCGCCCCCATTGCCTTTGGCAGAATCAGCGCCAAATCCCGAATGTCTTCCACTGAGTCCTTCCTTAGCGCCTCGTCGGCCCTGAGGACTCCCGTGACGTGACTTGCCTGCATTACCCGCCTCTGCTCTGATCCCACCCCACCCCTCCTTTGCTCAGACAGCCTTCCAGCTTCTTGTGCTGTTTTTTCCCTCGTCCACCTTCTACGTGGTTTCTCGGTACGTGATCCCATCCCCTACCTACCTGTTCCAGACCACAGTTCAACCCTAGAGAGCCGGGAGCGACACACACCCGGCCCAGAGGTAAGGGGGCTGCCCAACCAGGGGTTCCGGCCGGTCCAGAGAGTTGGTGTCTGTGGGTCAAGGACTGAGGGAGTGGGTGTTATGTAATATCAAATTGTCTGGGTACACTTGCAGAAATTTGTATTACAGACCCACTGGCAGATGTGTCAAAGGCTCAAGGACAAGGATGCTGGTAGCAGGCGTGTTTGTGATAGTGGAACGCCGGAAACCACCCACGTGGCTATCAGACTGATCTAACAAATAATGGTTTATCAGCTCCACAGAATTATGCAGCCACCGCCAAGGAGGGCTGCTAGGAAGGTCCTGCAAGATGTAGAGCTAAATGGAAAAGCAGTTTTCCTCCCACTTGTTTCAAAAGGAATAACCTCTAAGCTTATACCTGTATAAAATCAAAAAGGTCTTTCTGGCATTCTAAGCCCTGTGTGCCACAGAAAGAGGAGTCCCCATGTCCTTGAGGAGCAGGATCCCAATCTTAAACTCCTGCAGTCCTCTCCACCATTCCTGGCCTGACCACAGCATAGACATTCAACAAATACTTGTTTGTTTATGCAGTAATCTAGAGATGGATTTTTCCCCATACCTCTGCTCACTCCTCCTCCCTCCCCTCCCCTCCCCTACCATACCTGGGGACTTCAATGACTTCTGGGTTCCTTAGAAACACCCTATGTGTGTATTAATAGTAGCTATTCTTTCTTTTTCTCCCTTCCCTTTATACATTGATGACTTTTCCTATTAGTTATATATTAAGTCTCCGGTATTCTTGGTATATGCAATTATAAATTAAAGGATTTTTTTTTCCTTATGAAACCTTCATTCATCATGTATTTTTTTGCTGGCATACTCTGCGCCTGAGATTGCAATGATAAAGTGATATTGTGCCCACCTTCCAGGAACTCAGAACCTTGGGAAGTCAGACAAATAAATAGATAATTATAACAGAGCAACTTCCCCTATGATAGGCAGAATAGAGAACCTAGGGGGTCCCACTCTCTCTGCTAAGGGAGCAGAGAAGGACTTCCAAGAGAAGGCATGGCGTATTAGTTTTCTATTGTTACGTACTAAATAACCACAGACTCGGCAGCTTAAAACAATACAGTGCTATATATCAGAAATCCACAGGGCTCCTGCATTTTACCTGAGATAAATGTCTCAGTAAAGTAAATGTCTGCTACAGGTAGCTGAGCCCCATCCTAGGGGCATCTCATTGGCTGGAGCTGGGTCCCAGGTCCATGGCTGGCAGAGTCAGGATTGCCTGGAGGCTTAACAGAGGGGTGGGACTGAGAGAGAATGGGACCCTGTAGTCATACTCTATTCTGAATAAACTATCTGTAGCAAATCTATTACTATTATCCTAGAGCAGGTAGGAGTGAAAACCCACTCTACTGTTACAAAAAGCAAAATGTCAGAAAGGTAAATCTTGACATGGTCCATGGTGCTATGTGATAATACTATGAGCCAGTAATTGTATACTTTGGAGGGTTGTATGGTGTGTGAGTATGTCTCAATAAAACTGTATTTTAAAAAAAGTCCACAGTGCTTCTACAGTGAAAGAAAAGTCACTTTGGGGGCTTCTGCTCTTTGGAATTACCCAATGTGACATGTACCCCAACAAAACCACGTTTTTAATCTTAATCCATGTTCTTGTGGATGTGAACCCATTTGTAAGTAGGACTCTTTGAAAATGTATTCTCAGTTAAGGTGTGGACCCATTTGTCAGTAGGATCTTTGATGACCCTATTTAGGTGAGGCCCAACTGAGTCAGGGTGGGACTTAACCCGTATTAATGGGGGCCTTATAAAGAGAAGACTCCAGGTAGGAGCCAGAAGAGCAGACAGGAGAAGAAAGAGATGGCCACGTGGTGAAAGGGAGAGATGACAGCCTGGGAACCCCCAGGATTGCAGCAAGCCAGTGCCAGAACACTAGGCTCTGGGAGCAAGCGTGATCTTGCTGATGCCTTGATTTAGGGCTTCCGGCCTCTGAAACTATAAGCCAATAAATTCTTGTTTAAGTCAGCCTACTATGTGGTATTTGTTATAGCAGCCTGGCCAACAAAGACACAGGGCAAGTTTTTTTGAGAGCATAGAAAGAAGCAATGCAACAAGATTTCTAACAGAGAATTGCCTTGAGCTTTTTGTGATCTCAAACATCTCTTATTCTTTCTTCCATTGCTTTCTGATATATATACTTTTTTGGTTTTAAAATTAAGCTCACTACATAGTTTCCATCATGTCATATGTATTTATAATAGAAAATATTTAAAAAAACATGGTTGGGGGGTAACGGGGAGGCTCTCATTTCTTCTGTGGTTCTATTGGCACTGTCTTTTGCTCTATTTCCTTCCAGTCATTTCTCTATGCATAGATTTTTGTTGTGTTGGTGTTTGGATTCTTTTTTAATTACTGTTTTCAGAGAGTTATGATTATATTATACATGCACTTTTTAAAACTTTTTTATTGTATAATATAACATATATACAAGGCAAAGAAAGAAGAAAGCAATAGTTTTCAAAGCACTCTTCAAGAAGTAGTTACAGGACAGATCCCAGAGTTTGTCATGGGCTACCATACCATCATCTCAAAGTTTTCTTTCTAGCTGCTCCAGAACATTGGAAGCTAGAAGGAATATATATATTTTTTATCATCACTGTTTTCTATTTTTGTGAAAAATAACATGTATACAAAAAGACAATAAATTTCAAAGCACAGTACAAGAATTAGTTGTAGAACAGATTTCAGACTTGTTATGAGTTACAGTTCGGCAACTTTAGGTTTTTACTTCTAGCTGCTTTAAGACACTGGAGACTAAAATATCAGTATAATGATTCAGCAGTCATACTCGTTTGTTAAACCCTACCTTCTCTGTGTAACTCCACCATCACCTTTGATCTTTCTCCCACTCTTTAAGGGTATTTGGGCTATGCCCATTCTAGCTTTTTCATCTTGGAAAGGCTGTGAATAATAAGGGGTAGAGAGATGGAACTAGCTGATGTTCTGGAAAAGCTGGCTCCTCTAGGTTTTAAGACTTATCTGGTCCAGGGACCCATATGGAGGTTATAGGTTTCTGAAAAGTTACCCTAGTGCATAGAACCTTTGTAGAATCTTATATATTGCCCTAGGTGTTCTTTAGGATTGGCTGGAATGGTTTTGGTTGGGGTTTGGCAAGTTATGATCGGTAGCACTTAACATAAGTAGTTTCACTTTATTTTCCTTTATGCACATGAACAATTTTGAATAGTCGGTATGTATACTTAAAATATTAACTTTATTCTAATTTTTTAGTGAAATATTTTCATAAAACACATAGCGCTAATGGCAGCTTCTCAGCTGCTGAGGACTGCAATGCTAGAACAAATTTCTTTTTGCCCTTAGGGTTTGAGGCAAAATGAGAGAGACCAATGTGGACAAACTTGATATGTGAAGCTCATATATTTGCTATCATACACTGTCCTTTTCACAGTCCCTTAGCCCCCATGTCTACTCACTTTCATGATACAAGACAAAAGGGGTATTGTGTATTGCCATTGAGAGAGAACTTCCTGTCCAGGAGAAAGACCCAGAGGTCCTTAAATCTTAGGGGGTTAATTCAGTTAGTGCATACTAAGACTCTGTAGCAAAAGATATGCTTTTAAAGCATCAAGCAAATTATTAGCAATAATTTTTGATTATTTGGTGACTGTTGCTTAGGACCTCATGTTCTCCACTGCTACAATGTCCCTCTGCTGTCCCAGTCCTCCTTTCTGAATTCTGTGTCTTCACAGCCAAACAAGGATCATCTATTTCTTCCCTTTCTACTGTTTATATTATCTTCTTATTTTCTTCCTATTCCTCTTTTTCCTTCTCTCTCTGTCTCTTCTCCACCCTCTTTAATTTACCATGTTTTATTAGCTGTATTTCACAAACATCCTGCAAAGTAGGTCAGCAGATTTAGTAATCTCGTTTTGCCTATGAGGTATAAGAGGCAGAGAAAGGTTAGGCAGACGTCACTGGGCCCCTGGTGGACCAGCCAGCAGCACAGAGCCCTTCTGGCCTGCCTTCCCTCGCTGCCTTTCCTACCCTTCCCCCGCAAAGGCCAGTTCCACTCCTCCTCGATTGCCTAACTTGCTGGGGTGCCACTCCCTGCCATGCCAACTCCAGCTCCCCCTCCCAGCACCTGGGGCTCTGCAGGCACCCTTCAGCCTTGCAATTCTGGAAAACACTGACTTCCTTGCTCTTGAGCATCTCCAACCCAGGACTCTCCCAGCTCCCTCTCGGCATTGGTTTGCATGACTCTAAGCCACCTGGGTACAACATGAACTCACACCGGGGGAATCCAGTAATAAGTTAGTCCTCTGTGTCCTTATGGACCCCACATCCCAGCATGACGCAACTCCATCCTCAGTGAGGGTTGTAGCCACCACGTAGCTAAGGGGGCAGCTAGTTCTCTATCAAAGGCCAGCCCAGCTGAAGCCAAGTGGAGCAGTGGACACCTGAGGGAACAGTAGGCCCTGGCAGGGCTCAGTGTCCTGGAAGGCAGAGACCCCTGAGCCCCCAGCCCCTCCCAACTGCCAAGACTGCTCAGGCCATCTCAGACAGGGGCTCAAACTTCTATCCTCACACTTCTGGGCCCAGGGTCTCCAGCCAGGCCAGCCTAAGGAGGACACTAGGAGACCTGGTGAGCCTCAGTGTCATCATTTGTAAGGCAGGAAAGCCCTCCTGCCCCCAGGATCACAGCAAGATGCCAGTGAGGTAAGGCAGGCAAAAGCCCTGGAGACAGGCAGCAACCCAGCCCTGTCCCCAAACCAGTAGCCTCCAGAGCCAGCACCCTTTCAGGACAGAGGGTTCCAACATACCACCTGGATGGCACCATTCTTTTCGGGGAAACTTACTCCACGATTGCAGCCCTGGGTTTCAGTCCCATGGGCAGGCGCTCCCCTCTCAGCAGCCCCAAGTACGGCACAGCTCAGAAACCATGCCATGGACTTTTCTTCACTAGGCCAGTGGAGGCTTTTCTCTGGCCTCCGGCAGCCACTGTACCAGAAAAACCTGAGCGGGGAGACCCAATCCACCACAGAGACCCCTGAGACCTCCCTTCCTTTGCCATAACGCCCCTCTCCCACTTTTCCTCCCTCTCTACCACCAACCCTGAGAAGCAATCTCACACGTCCTCTGCCTTGGAAATGACTCAGACCAAGGCAGAAAAAGCTGAAAGATGGCCTCCCGCCCCAGGGGGTTTATGAATCTGAAGTTTGTAGAAATGTCTGAGCAGAGAAAATACACTGTGGGCTGGACCAAGCCCAGCTTCACCACCCAGTGAACCAGTGGCTTGGACTTAGGGCACTCATTATGAACTTTGTAGTTTTCAGCCTGGGGGTGCTGGGCCCCTAGTTTGTAGGCCAAACCCCACGGTCCTTTTTTCATCTCAGTGACTGCCATAAAAACCCAAGGCTCAAGAGAGCCTAGAGGTGGTAATATCCTCCTCATAGCAATGGGCACGCTAAGCACTCTGATCTTGGGTTCTAAATGTGATTCTCTTCTAAAAGGAACCAGGGCCGGGTCAGGAAGAATCCAAGGTGAGCCAGAACCTAAGTACTGAAAGAATCCCGGGAGCATGTCAAAGGGTTCCCCCTCTGGCCACAGGTGGGACAATCTGAACATTGAAACTGGTATCACAGACTAAAATAATCCCTGAGTACTTACTGATAGACATGAATCATCACTGAGGAAGAGGGGGTGCTCTCCTTACAGAAGAATGCCGACTAATGAATGTAAAAAGCACAGGGGAATAGGGTAACTGGATGTTCAAACTAGTGGGTTAAAGCTCGATGAGAAACAGTATACTTACACATACAAATAATTCATGACAATAGTAACTTTACAGTGGAGAAAACTTTACAAAACAAAACCCTGCAGACCTGCCACTGAAGCTTCCAGAAGTCACCTGTGGAAAGGCCCTCAAAGAGTGACCTCTGTCCTGCATGCAGGCTGGGCTCAGTGTGACTCAGACCTTCTTCTGGAAACTTGAAAACTGAGCACAGGTGAATTCAACCCATTGCAGCAGTTACCTACCATGAGACCTAAGAAAGTCCCTTCAACTCAAAAAATACCACTCTGTCCCTTATGGGTGACCACCTAATGTAAAGGACAGACTTGGCTTTGAATTTCTGCCACTTAGTAGCTGTGTGAGTTCAGGCAAGCTGCTTAACCTCTCTGAACCTCAGTCTCTTCCTCTATACAATAGGGATAATAATATCTGTGTAATGAACCAGCAGTTCCATTCCTGAGTATATCCTTGAGAGAAATTAAAGTATATACCCATGCAAAGACTTGGATGTGTTTATGTTCATAGCTTCTTTATTGAAAATATCCCCAAACTGCAAACAATCTAAATAGCCATCATCTGTCTAACAATAAAAGGGAACACACCAATGATAACATCAATGATAAGTGAAAGAAGACAGAAAACTCACCATGTTCCACAATCCACTTAAATGAAACTCTCAAAAAAGACAACTCTAGTGATCAGGGCTAGAGGGAACTTCCTAGGTATTTGAAATGGTCTGTGTAACAAACATTGTGGACACAGTTCCAAGAACATATGCTTTCGTGAGAACCCATCAAATAGTACACCTAAAATTGCTGAATTTTATTGTATGTAAATTACATATCAAAAAAACTGATTTAAAAAAAAATAGGGTAACTGGATGTTTGAACATCCAGTTACCCTATTCCCCTGTGCTTTTTACATTCATTAGTCGGCATTCTTCTGTAAGGAGAGCAGGGTCATGGTAAGGAATAAGTGGGCTGATCTATATGCCTGACCAAATGAGGGGCTCCCCAAAATAAAGGCTATCATTGTCTTAGTCATGAGGTTGAGCAGGGCATGAATGCCAGGGGCTGCAGGCAGGAGGCCCACCCTAGAGCAATCATTCTCAGTGGAATAACCAGGTCACTAGCAGGTAGGAGTCCGTGTGGAGTCCTACCAACAGGAAACTGTCACTGCCCTTAGGCCCACTAGAGCTGCAGGAGCCCCTTTCTGCTCAAGGTAATGCCCACATAGCAGGAACCCTCCTCCAGCCTGTCCTCCTGATTCATAAAAATGCTCCTCTGAATTCTCCTGGCCTCCCCTGGCACCCCACCCTTACCCAGCCCAAATGGTGAAAGTTCAGTGCGTCTGCTGCCACCCGGCCTAGGGCTCCACTTCCACATTTCTCTTCTGCATTCTTCCATTCATACCCAGAGGCAGAGTACAAGCTCACACGGTCCCCAAACCTCCCAGTCTCCTAATTCCTACAGTTCTGGAAGATCTTAGCCCCAGGTGAAAACCTGCTGCCTGAGAGGTGGGAGGGAAGGCCGAGGAGCCTGAGAGGAGAAGCAAGGAAAGGACCCAACCCAGAAACTGGCCTCACTGCTCCAGCAGGAAATCGCATTTTATTTATATATGTTGTGTCTTATTACTTGGCAACCGGGTCTCAGCCGTGTGTGGGGTGGGGGAGGAGGAGGTTTCCTTGCTAGATGGGTTGAGATGACTCATGCCCTACGTTCTGGCCTCTGGGGCCAGGGTAACAGGACAGACATTGTTTAAAGCTGGGTGCAGGCAGGTCAGGCCCTCCTGGCTGTGCAATCATGGAGGGCCTACCCCAGTAAGACCTGAGGGGAGAGCCAGCCCCCACTTCCTCACCTGGCCCAGAAGATGCCACAAAAAGCACATGGGCTGCAGAGGGTTAGACAGGCCATGTGGAGGTGCCTACTAACTGGTACTTAGCCCATCTGACTCCAGTCTCCTCATCTGTAAAAAGAGAATGTGAGAGGGTGGTGCGGCAGTGGGTCGCTGGCAGAATTCCCCCTTGCCATGCTGAGACCCAGGTTCCGATTCCCAAAGAGAGAATGTCAATTGTGTCCTAGGCTATCAACATACCTTCAGTGCTGTTAACTGTTTCAGCGCCTTTCCCCATTTGACAGGAGAAGATACTGCAGTCAAATACTCTTAGGTGCCAGGCGCTGGCCTTCCAAGGGGTCCAGGAAATGTGATTTTCCGGATGACCTGATGCACATCTCGAGGGGTTGCCCATGGGAGGCAACAGGGAGGTTGAGAATTCTCTCTGCCGGAGGGGCAAGACTTGCAGTTAAGAAAGCCCAGGAATGTTTCCTCGAAGGGGAGGTCACAGCTACCTTCATGCCTCGACCTGCTCCTGCTGTCACCCATTCACCCAAAGCTGAAATGCCAACTTCCCTTTTATATTCCAGAGTCCTCTAACAGGGTATCTTCCCAGTGCTGTACTGTCAGGTTTTTGGTTGTTGTTGTTTTTCTTGTTTCTTTTTTTACTGCGTCAGGTTTTGACCACCAGTTTCCTTGTGGCTACAGGAATCTCTGGTTTGAGTTCATGTAGTGGATACAAATCTGTCGACGCCACTTCCCTACTCAAAGCCCTTCTGTGGCTCCCTGTTGCCCATGGGGTTAAATATCTGATGTGTCACGGGCAGCAGGCCAGGCCTCCACTGTGTGGTCTCCAAGTCCTGCCCCAGCACTCCCATCACTAGTGCTCTGCAGTTTACAAATACTCAACAACCTCATCTCTGTAGCTCCTGTTGTCCTCTCAGGCCTACTGACCCACTGCAGATGGCCTCTCCCCTCCTTCTACTCATTCTGCAGACCTCCAAGTGGTGCCCCTCTCTTGTAGGAACTTCTCCAACCTCTCGGGGCCAGTACAACCATCTCTTCTCCAACAGCATCTGAGGGCCAGCTCCATGACGGGCCCTGTGCTCTGGGCTCCCCAGGGCTCACAAGAACTCAGCCAAGTAGGTCTTACCTCCCCAAGTTAGCAGGGAGGGAAACTGAGGCTCAAGAAGATGCTGTACCCAAGGTCACACTCCCCTCCCCATACATGAAAGGACCCTCTGCCAGCCCAGTAACTCTCACCCTTTTCTTGGTCTCAGCACCTCCCTTCCCTACCACTTGTGTATCTTCAATATTGCAAGGTCCTGGCCAGGTGGGCTGCTTGTATATCTGTTCCCAGAGAGACCCAATGCCCCTTGAAGGTGTGGGCCTCGCATCTCCCCTGCCTCACCTGCCACCTGGTCCTGCCCAGGAGTATTTGCAGAGTAAGTGAATGGGCTCATGAAGGACAGGGCACTGACATTATTTTAAAGGGCCAAGGCCTCCAAGTCAAGGAACTTGGGGGCTACTAAATAAGGGCAGGAAATGTCTGGTTCAAGACCCTTAGCCTAATTTCATCCATCTCTCAACATTTCTTAAAAATTCACCCTTATTACTCAAATCCGTTTCTTCACCATAGTTGCAAAAAATGCAACATGGTTTTAAAGGTCTTGGAAACTGAGAAGCTGAGAAGCTGCAGTGCTGTTTTGGATATTATGGATATTTCACTTGAACATGTCTGTGTGGTATGTCATGATGTATTTTTGTTTGTTTGTCTACTGTGGGTGGCAAGCAGAAAAGCTTTGAAAGCCCCTGACCGGGAAGTTCTCAACAGGTGGGCCTTCTCCCTCTTGATAGATAGGCCCTCTCCCTCTGAGCACCCAGGGTCCCTGCACAAAAACCCTCTCACCGTCTCTCAGCTGCAAGAAGCAAACAGTGTAGCCATTGCTAAAGAAAAAGTAGACCTTTTGTGCTTTTATTATATATAAAAAGAGCATGCTCAGAGTAAAAAGTAAAAGAATGCATATACTAACACAAGGGAGAAAATGAAGGTCTCCTCTCCCTCCGAACTCCTGTCCCCAGGTGCACCCCTCTAATCTCCCACAGTATCTAACAGACAGCTCCCACCACCACCACCACCCCCATTCCCACACCAAAACTATGGCTGTGCTCTGAAGCCATAGTTTTATTTGCTTGCAGGCTGAAAGCTCCCAGCTGAGTTTGAGAGGCCAAAGCTGCCCCTCCCACCCTTGGCTCTCACTCTTCTCAGAATCTGCGCATCCCCTTGCCTCTCCCAGCCACAGGCCATCCTCATCCTCTCACGCTGTCCAGTCCCCCGCCACAAACCCAGCCCTATGCCACGTGCCCCTCTTTTTCCCCCTCCTTCCCAAGCTGCCCTCCACCCAAAACAGAAACTGAGATGACAGGGAGGCCAGCCCAGTTCTGCATTTCCATTTAATCAAATGAAATGTGGTGCCCAGATCTTCATTGCTAAACACCATTCTCCAAAAGAAACCAAACCAGGGCTCCTTAGATACCGGGCTGGTCCCAGAACTGGGGCAGGGAAAACCCCAGATGAGCCTGGAGCATCTTGTGCCGGAAAGCGTGCGTCAAAGGGACACAGAGCCAGCTTGATGTGTCCCCCAGCCACCTCTGCTTAACATAACAGAAATGGATTGTAACCCACAGAGCAGAAAAAACACCTGAAGTCCATACAGATATAAAAATAATGGAATAGGTAAATAAATGGTGGAAAGGAACAGCTTTTCTTTACAGTAGAATTCTAGCTAATAAAAGGAGAAGGAACAATGGAAACAGAAAACCGGAATTTGGTAAGCACTCCTGTAATAATCATTGCAGGCAAGAATGACTGGCAATGCTACAACTAATAGGTGAAAGCATGACAAGAAAGAGGATTGTTTTAGTTTGTTAAAGCTGCCAGAATGTAACACACCAGAGATGGATCAGTTTTTAATAAGTGGATTTATTTAGCTAAAAATTTATAATTCTTCAGAGGAAAGGCAGCTAGCTTTCATCTGAAGTTCTCTGTTACATGGAAAGGCACATGGCAATGTCTGCTAGCTTTGTCTCCTGTCTTCTGGGTTCCAAAGTCCTTCCCCAGGGTGATTCGTTTCTGCATCGCCAAACGTCTGGGCTGAGTGCTGAGATAAGGTATGCTTAGCTGCTGAGTTCTCTTCTGATCTCTCTCTTTTAAGCCTCAAGCTAATTAAATTAAACCTTACTCATTTGGAAGGCACTTCCCTTAGCCTACCGCAAATGTAATCAGCCATAGATGAATTACACATATTGATGGTTTAAGTCCACAGAAACAGAACCATGGGGCATCATTACCTGGCCCAGTTGACACCTGAACCTAACTACCACAAGGATATTTACATCATCTTAAAGCATCTTCCCATGGGATATCTATTGATCACAAAGGGAAAAACAGAAACTTCGCGGTGAAGAAATCAAGAAGGCAGCACTTGAACCAAGTGACCAAGTATCACCAGTTATTAGACACATAGTACTTGCCATGAATTATAACTTCAATCTAATAATGAGAGACCATCAGACAAACCAAACTGAAGAATGCCCTACAAGATAACTGGCCAAAGTGTCAGTTATAAAAGACAAGGAAAGATGGAGAAGCTGTCTTAGCCTGGAGGAGATTAAGGGGACATAACAAAGATGCAATGTGGCATCTAGACCAGAAAAACATTAATGGGCAATTGGCAAAATTTGAATAACGTTTTTTTAATCTATGTCAATTCCTGGTTTTGCTGCACTGTGGTTATAGAAGATGTTACTGGGGAGCCTGGGTGAAGGGTACAATAGTGGCAACTTTTTCATAAGTCTAAAATTTGAAAATAAAAAATTTAAATCTGAGTGGGAACTCTGCCTCTTCCCCTCGCAGGCTGACAGGAAGGTGGGTTATAGGGAACCCAGCTCAGGAACCAGACATGGTGAGCAAGGCCCACAGAATCTGCTGGCCTAGACTGTTTTTGCTCTGGGCAGGCAGAGACACAGGTGCCAGCTGGGACAAGCCCCCTCCAGGGACTCTGCTTTCCTCTCTGGTTGCCCTAGGAGGTACAACCCTTTCCAAACCACAGCAGAGTCCCTGCAATCAGAAGTATGTCAGCTTCAGGATCAGCTTGATCCAGCAACTCTGTCTTGATTTCTCTTAGGTGCACTGCATTTTGGGGGTCTGCCTTTTTCCTCAGGTGCTTCCCTCCTGTTAGCCAAATCACTCTAGAAGCTGCAGGCTCCATATCTGCTCACTGCCCAGCTTGGGGAAGAATGGGTCTCTATTGGTGGTTCTCTCTCCAAAAATAAGAACACTTTTTTCCCCCAGAAGACCCCAAACTTATTCTCATATTCCATTGGCCTGAATTTCATTACCTGCCCATTCCTGAAGTAGTCCTTGGGTCAGATGCCATGCACATATTGGCTGAGTCCTAGGTTCCTGAGCCTGTTGAAGGCAAGAGCCAAGGGATCACCCTCAGATAAACCAGGTTCCACAAACCCCCACCCAGGAACTATGGGTGAGAAGGTCGAAGAAGTGGGGTGCTGTTAGGAAGGAGGTTGGGGGGGATGGTGGGCAGCAATCAGTGCCCACAATACCAAGCAACATGCTCTTTGGGAACGATTGCTTTCCTTGGAGTTCCATTGGAGAAGACGGTGTGCTGGGCAGCTGGCAGCAGTTCTCTGTGCCTTGTAAAGGAGCCAGAGGGCACACTTTGGTTTACACAACCATCTCTCATGAGCTTACTTAGAAATGTGGAAGTCCAGACAATACCCAGTTTCTGGGTCTCGTAGAAAGAGGAGACTGCAGTGGCAGCAACTTTTCAGGTAAGACTTACCGCAGTTTCTGGAGGAGGCACCTGTTTTCCCTGTTCCCCCAAAGGCTTACACAATAAAATACCCACACCCAACAGAGGAGCATCTCAACTTTGCCACTTGGCATTATTCTCCAGCTACCTTACAACCTTCTCCAGGATAGTCTAGCTCCCATATTAATTACTTTGGGGTTCTGGGTTAAATGTTGTCTCCCCAGATAGACCTGAAATTCTTCAGGGCTAGGGACCCAAGAGGTGCTGAGAAGACAGGGCAGACCTGAGGTGCCCTGGTATCCTGCCCCTAGGAGCAGACCCGCCTGCCTGCTGCCTCTTTACAGGAGAGACCGCCCTAGCTCCAGCTGCAGAAAGGACGTCCAGTCCTGCCAGCCAGTCTTCAGGAGGGGACATCCTGCAGGATGGCAGACAACCTTCAGTGCAGTCTTTGGCAGCTTCCTGGAAGGCTCAGGTGAGAATCCCCAGGCTCCATCTGCTCTTTGGGGACGAGGACCCCAGAGAGGTTTTTTGCAGTGTTAGCAGGGGGATGGGGTTAACAGTGGATGGACTGGTGCTGGGACATGATTGTTTGCTGCTTTTGCTCCTGAAGTCTTTTGGTATGTCTGAAATATTTTTAAATGATAAAAATTCAAGCCACGCAAAAATATAGTGTGAAAAGTCCTTTTCCCATCCCCATCACCACCCCTCCCACCTCCAAGATATCACAGTTACTAGGATTCAGCACGCATCCAGGATAAACAAACGTGGATGGGCACTTACTGCTGTTGGCTGCCGGGGGCTCTGGCTTAGATCAAACGGGGCTCTGGACACTGAGAGCCAGGAAGCCTCTGGCCAGGTGACGGAGGCCATGTGTCATATGCAAAAAGAGAAAAAACAGATCTGCCTGGACATACATTCTTCAAACTGCAGCAGAAATCAATTTAGTGTTTTATGAGCATCATTTTTTAAAAAAAGAAATAGAATAGACTATGTCAAGAGCTCAGCACCTAGGAGGTGTATAGAGAGTTTGGGGAAACTTTGTAGAAATGTAGATGCATTTCTTACAAGGTTAAAAGAAAAGTTTAAAACACAGTATCTTAAACTGTCATTGGTGAAAACCTGGTCACCAAGGTCACAGCCCCTGTCCGCAGTTTCGGGGAGCAGTCCCTAAAATGGGGCTTGACTTCACTGGAGCCTTCTGAGAGCACTGGCACGGCATCGGGTCACCAGGAGCGACAAGCGCGGGAGCAGTGCGGCCCGTGGCGGACCCACCACACCACACACCTCCAAGGGGCCTGGAGCATCCTTTCCTTTCCCGAAAGGGCCAGGGCGTCCACGTTTCGGGCACGGCGAGCCAGGCGGCGTCTCCCACACGGCCGCCGGGGGACATCTGGAAAGGGCTGACCGCGCTGCTCCGGTGCAACGGTAAACAGACGCTGAAATGTAGATTTTATAGCATTTTCCTGTGTCACAAAACAGTCTTCTTCGTTTTTCAACCATTTAAAAATGGAAAGACCATTCTTAGCTCCCGCGCTGAACAAAAACAGGACAGGCGGGTTTTGGCCCTTAGGCTGGAAGTTGCAGACCTCGGCTTTGGAAGGGGCGCGGCGCTCTCCGTCCCCACCCCACCCCAGCCTCGTTGTGTGTTTCGTTCTCTCTGTCTGTTAGTCTGTCGGTCGGTCTGCCTCTCGCTCTCGCTCTTTTTTCTGTACCTGTCATCTGTCTCTTTCCTCCCCTTCTCCCCGCCTCCCCTCCCCTCCCTTCCCTTCCTGTCCCCCTCCTACCCCATCCTTCTCTCTGCTGTGTGTGTGTGTGTGTGTGTGTGTCTGTGTCTGTGTGTGTGTGTGTGTGTGTGTGTGTGAGTTCTCGTTCTCTCCCAGGTTTGTGTCTGTTCGTCTGTCTGGATCTCCCTCTCCCCTCTTCCTCCACGCCCCCCGACCCCCATCATCTGCGACTCTCTCTCCCCGCTCCCTGCTCCTCCGTGCCTCTCCCTCTAGCTTTCTCCTCTCTCCTTCTTCCTTTCTCCTCCTCTCCTTCTTCCTTCTTCTTCCTCTCCCTCTTCCTTTCTCTTCCTCTCCCTCTTCCTTTCTCTTCCTCTCTCGGTTTCTCTCTCTGTCTCCGTTTCCCCCAACCCCCACCCCCACCCCCGCCCCAGCCTGCGGGGTCCAGGCGCGCGGTCAGGAGGCGCTGACTCACAGGCTGACTCAGCGCCAGGCCCGCAGCCAGCAGACGCCGCCGACCCGGGCAACCCAGCCGGGGAGTTGGGGGGGTGGGGACGGGGGGTGGGGGGGGTTGAGGGGGACGGCCGTCCCGCGCGAGCTGCCGCCACAGGAGCGCCCCCTGCGGGCCCCTCCGGAGCGGTGAACAGGCGCGGCCAACCGGAAGCTCGCAATAGCGAGCGCGGAAGGTCCGGGAGCACGCGGAGCGTCCAGGCAGTGGGCGGAGAGCCGGACCCCAACCCGACCGGAGGAAACACCTCGTGCTAAGGCTCTGCCCACCTCCCCGGAAGCCCCACGCACTCCCGCTTCTCCGGTGCCTGCGGAGCCGAGCCAGACCGCCTCCTCCAGGAAGCCCTCCCGGAGGGCCCGCCCCAGGGTCACCTATGGTAATTTCTGTTGCGGCACCTTCGACATGTGTGCTGCTACCTTAACTTAAATATGAAAAATCGATGTTCATCTGAAATTATATCCTACTCTGTATTATTTACTTTTCAGTTACATAAAGGCTATTATTGAACAGGACTATAGGACTGGTTCACAGTGGCAATAAAAAATCAAGAGTAGGACTAATAAAGCAAAATATACAGGAAAACATAAAAAATAATTTTATGTTTCTGTCTTCTCAAACGGCCATTTATTTTAACTGTTTTATATTTCACTCGTTATTGGATATTTAAATTTTGTAATATGTTACATAAATGTAAGATTTCTTAAAAGGAGAAAATACTTCATTAAAAATAACAGTTCTGTCCTGTGATACAGTAAGATATATTTACTGTTTCTTTGCCTGCAATCTGCAGACCATCCCACTTTTTATTTATGTGGTGGTAAAACTAAGTGCAGCCAAATGTAAAATTCTGTGATTCGCAACTCTGCCTTCATAACGGCCATATCATCCTGATTTCTGCAAGTGATGGCAGCAAGCTGAAGACCCTCTCAACAAAAAATGTTGCGCAATGCTTCAGATTTTACTTACTGGGAACAGCATGTGTTTAGACTCAGAGAATTGTTTTCCAGCTCTCCAAAAATGTCCGTCTACTTTGCATCTACAGGTTTTCTGGCAGACCACCTGCATGTCAATCCAGTCCTTTGAAACTGTAAATTCATGGTATCAGCTCTCCATGTCTAAAGTATCTGTTGTTTTTAAACTCTCCAAAGCACATAAATCAAACTGCTCACTCTCTCAGAAAAAAAATGGTTTTAAAGCACAGAGGTAATTTAAACTTGTGAAATCGAAGTTGAATTACAAATAAGTGACCATTTTAATAAAGAAATGAAAAAGTCCTATTTAAATTAACTATCCTTACTGGTGACTTTTTTTTTTAGTTTTGTTTAATTTCCCCTCCCCCTAAATTATATAAGTTTTTGTAGCAGCCTATATATATAATATTAAACAACTCAGGTGCAGTTGGTTTATCCTTTTCTAAACTCCTTTACATTTCTTCAAAGATCATCAAACAGTTTTGGAGAAACAGCATATAAATATCTTGTTTTACTGTAATCCTTTTCTCTGTCCTCATCCTCAATTTCCAAATTAGAGAAAATTATTCTTGTTCCACTCTTTGAAGATCTGATTTTATGGCAACTCAGCATTTAAAAATCTTTCCTATAAGCAGAAACAATGATAGCCAGCATCTTGTAGGCTTATGTTTAAGATGAGCATCTCCTTTCATTTCTAGAAAGTCAAAAATCTCATTTAGTGCTCTGGCATGTTTTGAGGAAACTAAAATGTAACCTAAAACTTTCATCCTGAAAGCCTCCATATCACCAGTAAGCAAACCACTACCTTGTAGCAGTGTCATGTACAAGGTGTGCAGGACTTCTTGCAGGTAAGACCTTTTCATTTTCTCTATTAAGGAGTTTATACACTGAATGGAAGTTGCAAAAATGTATATTTGCACCATCCGCCAAATATGTGGACAGATGTGAAAACTCTAGTTTATATTTGGATAAGATGAAATTGTTTTGCTTATTTTTGACTGTTTCATTAAAACCTTTGTAGAAATCAAGGATAGGATTTGAAATTCCATTTTAAAGATCCGAGTATCTAAGATCTAAGGGAACATATTTCTATTGCCATGACTTGACACGGAACTTGATATACTATAGAGACCCTGATTTTATACTGTTTCATTGTTGCGGTTTTTTTTGGCATGGGCAGGCACTAGGAATCGAACCCGGGTCTCTGGCATGGTAGGCAAGAACGCTGCCACTGAGCCACAGTTGCACTGCCCTAGACAGCCTGATTTTAATAAGAGCTGACAGAATGTTATCAAAATTTCCCCCTTTTGTTCACCCACAGGATATATTCATTGCAAACTCTGAATGAGTTTTCAGTTATTCAGTTGTATAGAGCTGCCAATAATATGAGTTAGTTTGTGTGATTTGCCCAAGCTAATTCAACACCTTCTCTTGTCAACTGAGCACAGGTCTCTTGGGGAGAAAAAAAAAAAAAAAACCTTTTTATTTATCTAGAAATACTTGCTTGTCTCATCCCACACTTTTAAGATTCAGTCTCAAATGTGCTTTCCTGTTTCCTGTGCCACCACCTGCATTCCCCAGTTATTTTCTGCCAATTGTGCAGGACATTCTATTTTGATTATTTGACTTCATAGTCCGGTTGTGTGTGTCCTTCCATTCGTCGCTTAAATAATGACCACAATGTGTCTGGGTCATGCTGGCACTGGTATTGTAATTATTCTCATCCACTTTATTTGAGCTCTTTAAAAGCACGGTCCCAATATTCACCCTGTTAAAAACTAAGCTAGCACTATATTAAGGCAGAGCACAACAGTTCATCCACAAAGTTGAAGACTGTCCACACTCAGGGTGGCCATACTCTCACATCGCATCGCCAGGACAACTGGGACAATGCATGCAACACTATTGTGAGCCACGAATCACGAGTGCCATCACCAGCCAATGGAGGAGAAAGTGATAGCAGAGACTAGGGAAGGGGCTGTATCTATTTGACACTAAAACCATGTGACTTTCGGGACCCCAAACTTTTGCACTGAAAACCAGGACTTTTCTCATCCCAGGGAAGGGTTTCCAGGACTGAAGGACTTTTAGGGCTAAAATCAGGACAGGTCCAGACAAACTGTGATCATGGATGATTGTCCTGGTCCATGTTTGTACAATCAAGGAAAAATGATTCTCAATACTAAAAATCAAGTGTATTTCCCTTCATTAGCAATGACCAACTGTAAATTGAAATTTTAAAAATGTCCTTTACAATAACGTTTTAAAAACATGAAATAATGTGGGATATATTTAATGAAATATGTACAAGGCCTATACACTGAAGACTACCAAACATTGTTGAGGGAAATTAACCTTAAATTAATGGTTAATGGATGAAAGGACTCAATAGTAAGATGTCTGTTTCCCCAGATTGTTCCATTGACTCAATTCAAACCCAATCAAAATCTCAATAGGCTTTTTATTTTATTTTCTTTGGTAGAAATTGATAGCTGATTCTAAAATGCATAAAGAAATTCAAAACACATAGAATAGCCAAAATTATTTTGAAAAAAAAAGAACAAAGTCAGAGAACTTACACAATCTGATTTCAAGACTTCCTATAAAACAATAGCAATTAAGACACTAAGGTATTTGTACAAGGATGAACAGATAGGATATACATAGTCAAATGATTTTCAACAAAGTGGGAAGGGAATTTGGTGGGAGAAAGGATAGCCGTCACTAAATAGGGCTGGAAAAACTAGGCGTTTCTATAGAAAAACCAATGCAACTCTAACTCACACCATATACAAAAATTAATAAATTCAAAATGGGTTGGAACTCTAAGCCTAAAAGCTAAGATTCCTATAAAATCTCTAGAAGAAAAACATGAGAAGAAACCTCTGGGAACTTGGGCTAGGCAAAGATTTTTTTAGATAGGGCACAAAAATCACAAAAGAGAAAATAAAATGTTGTTAATTAGATTTCCACAAAATTAAAAACATTTGCTCATGATAATACAATAAGTAATAAGAGATAGGCCATAGGCTAGGAGAAAATTTTTGCAAAATGTTTATCTGACAAAGGACTTATATCCATAATGTATAAAAATGTTCAATACTCAATAAAAAACACATGCAATAGAAAAAAATAGGCCAACGATTTGAACACACTCCACCAAAGAGGATATTTGAACGGCAAATAAGCAAATGAAAAGATGCTTATCATTAGTGACTAAGGAAATGAAAATTAAAGCTGTGATGAGATACCACTACATAATCATTAGAATATCTTATTTTATTTATTTATTTTTTGTATGCTGTGCACTGAGGGTCACATTTCATTCTTTTTGCCTGTGAATATTCCATTATTGCAGCAGCACCATTTGTTGATTTTGTTTTCTTTTTTTTGGAGTGCATGCTCCAGAAATTGAACATTGGTCTCCTGTATGGCAGGTGAGAATTCTACCACTGAACTACCTTTGCCTCCCCAAGAATGCCTAATTAAAAAAAGTAAACTTACAATACCAAGTGCTGCCAAGGATACAAAGCAACTAGAACACTTATAAATTGCTGGTGAAAATGCAAAGTAGTACAGACACTTTGGGAAACAGTTTAGTTTTTTGTTTTTCTTTACAAAGGTAAACATGCAGTTACCATATGATTCAGGAACCTCATTCTTATATAAATGAATACACATGCCCACACAAAAACTTGTACATGAATGTTCTAGCAAGAATAGCTCAAAACTGGTAAATGGATAAACAAATTGTAGTATATACATATGGTGGAACCTATGCTGCAATGAAAAGGAATGAACTATTGGCACATTCAGCAACATGAATGAATCACAAAATCTTTAGGTAGAATGAAAGAAACCAGTCCTAAAAGGCTATACACTGGGGACTCCTGGTAACCAAAATGGTGGCACAAGACACTCCTGGGTATTGTTCCCTCACAGCATCTTTGAACAACTGGCAAAAATTGGCAGAGTATCTTCCTCAAAACTCTGGAAATCAGTTAAAGGATTGTGATTAAAGGTTGTATCCAATAAGGGTTTAATATCCAGAATGTATAAAGAAATTACAACTCAACAACAAAAAGACAAACAACCCAGTTTTAAAATGGGCAGAAGATTTGAATACACCTTCCAAAGAAAATATACAAATGGCCAAAAAGTACATGAAAAGATGCTCAACATCATCAGCTGTTAGAGAAATGCAAATTGAAACTACAAGGAGATCTCATTTCACACCCACTAGAATAATGGAGAGAAAGTAGAGAAATACTTGTTCATTGTTGCTGGGAATGTAAAATGGTGCACAGCTGTAGAAGACAGTTTGACCATTCCTCAGAAAGTTAAGTATAGAATTATCATATGACCCAGCAATCCCATTTCTAGATATAAACCCAAAAGAATTGAAAGTGGGGTCTCAAACAAATATTTGCACATTGATATTCACAGCAGCATTATTTGCAATTGCCAAAAGATGGAAGCAACCCAAGTGTCCATTAACCGATGAACAGATAAATAAAATGTGGTATATACATACAATGGAATATTATTCAACTCTCAAAAGGAATGAAGCTATGAAATATGTGTCGTGAATGAACATTGAAGACAACATGTTGAATGAAATAGGCCATACACAAAAGGACAAATATTGTATGATCTGGTTGATATGAAATAATTAGAATAAGGAAATTCATAGAGTCAGAAACTAGAATACATTTTACCAGGGGCTGGGATGGGGAGAAGGAAAGGGGAGTTAATGCTTAATGGTACGAAATTTCTGTTTGGAGTGCTGGAAAAATTTTGGTAATGGATTGTCATGATAGTAGCACACTACTGTGAATGAAATTAACAGCACTAAAATATATATTTGAGTATAGTTACAAGGGAGAATTTTAGGCTGTAAATACATTGCTAAAATGGAAATTAAAGGATAAAACTAGGACTATATAACACAGTGAACCTAGCATGAATGTTGGACTATAGTTAATAGTACAATTATAAAAATGTTCTTTCATAAAATATAATAAATGTACCCCACTAATGCAAGGTGTTAACAATAGGGTGTATATGGGGGGGAATATACCCCAATGCAAATTACAGACTATAGTTAATAGTATAATTATGAACACGTTCTTTCATCAAGTGTAACAAGTGGAGCACATTAATGCAAGGTGTTCCTAATAGGGTGGTATATGGGAACCCTCTATTTTATGCCTGATTGTTCTGTAAACCCACAACTTCTCTGAAGAAAAATTATATTGCAAAAGGCTACATTTCGTATGCCTCCATTTATATGTGTTTGTTAAAAAGGTGAATTATCTGGTCAGAAATCAGATCACTACTTGCCAGGGGCTGGGGGTGGGACACAGAGGAACTTTCCAGGGTGACAGAAATGCCCTATATTATCATGTGGCACTGGTTACACTCATATATATTTGTCAAAACAAACAGAACTGCACATTTTTGAAGGGTGCATTTTAATTGCGTGTAAATTATACTTTATTTTTAAAGAGAAGAATCCATGTCTGCATGCTGTAGGCATGGACATTCTTCCATCTGGTACGGCTTCTAGTTTCCCTCATCTCCACCCTCCCTGGATGGGCCCCGAGCTCCCAACTATACGCCTTGCACAGCCCTCGGACACCTGGAGCCGGCACAGGGGCAGAAAGACATCATTCCTGTCACCCCTGAAAACCCCCACCACTCAGGTGGTTTCTGGCACTCGTCACCAGACGTGAGACCAGTCCTAGGTAAGAATGGCCCAGACCAGGGGTGAGCCCTTTCCCCTCTTCCACCCCCTACTCGCCCCCTCCCCGACCACCATGAGTTACCAGTTAGCAGTTAGTAGAGGCGAAACCCCTTACCCCCGGGCTTGGATGCCCGCAGAGCTTCCAGAGGTGCCTGACCTTCTCCCTGGGGATATTCTGAGGAGCCAAGAGAGGCTGAGACCCAGGCCCCAACCCCTTTACATAAAATATTTCATTTAATCTTCAGTACAACCTTGCCAGGTGGGTGCTATTACTGTCCCCATTTTACAGATATGGAAACTGAGGCCTAGGGAGCTTAAATCATGGGGCTCAAGACCACCAACCCAGGAAAAAGCCAAGTTGAGGTTCAAACCCAAGTCAGAGGATGGAACAAGGTCGTTTGGGCTTTGAGAACACCCCACCGCTGCTTGGCATCTAATAGCTTAGGCTTCCGTTTTTTGGCCACAGGCATTCGGCCCTGACCCTGGGCCTGCGCTCTCCCTCCCATAGCCAGTTCCCTGCGCACAACCCCCCACCCCCACCCCCACCACCTCCGGAAATCACAGCTGACTCAGTGGCCCCAAGTCCTGCCGCTGCTGCTAGGGCTGTTCTGAATGGACTCGGCCCTTTTCGTGGGGGGACTCGCACGCGGCAAAGGAGACTCCAGGGTCACCTGGCGACACCCGGACCCCAAACAGCGCCTTCTAACGGAAGTCTGCAGCAATGCACCGAGACCTCCGGGGAGCTGACCCCCTCGCGATGGTTGGCGTCGGGGGATGGTCGTGAAGGGTGGGGGAGGAAATGGGGGGCCACACAGGAAGGGAGAGGGGGTGTGGATAGCCCAGAGCAGTGACTGCCGGGGACTTGTGGGAGACTCCTGGAGCAATAGGAGAGTCCTGGGCTGCGCAGGTCCCCCCGTGGGCGGGGTCATACCTGCAGCCTACATGCGTCTCTGGAGCTGCCTTGGACCTCACCCATGGCCGCTAGCTTCTCATTTCTCACAGGCTCAAATCTAGACTGTTACCTCCCCCACCCCACCCCTGATCCTTGTCTTCTGTGCCTCCGCATTCCTTCCCTACCTGTGTGTGTGGGGGGGGGGGGGGGGGGGGGCTTCTTTGCTTTTCCGCTGTCTACTCTCTGATGTCCAGCAGAAAGCTCCACCTCCTCCGGGCAGCCTTTCCTGGCCACCCAGCTTGTCCCTTTCTCTGAATTCTGTGGGCATTCCCGTGGATCTCACTCCTCTTACCCTCCCCAGGGGGCTGTCTGAGCTGCACCATGGGCCCTGTACCCTCTGCAGCCCCTGACTGGGGGCGGGGCTCTAGGAAGCGTCTGGCTTCAGGGAACAGAAGATGTTCTAGCCGGGACTCCACCATCTTGAATCTCAGCCCATCTCTGAACATCTGCGTCTGCTTCCTCACCAGCTTCCTCTGCTTTGACCCTGAAGATGGATGCCCAGATCCTGGCTTCCAAGTCCCCCCAAGCCTGTAAATGCTCTCCATAGGGACTGAGGGCTGAGAGGCCCCATCCCTGGGGTCTGGGGGAGAGGACCTGAGTGACCCCAGGGACAGATGACTTCCCTGGGTGATCACCTATGACCAGAAGGGTGGATCACAGGACTGATTCAGGGGTGCAGATTTTGAGAAGGAGTGCAGTTAAGTCCTCTACCAAGAGGGTAAGGCAGGGAAGCCATGGGAGGCATCTCTGGGCAGATGCTGAATACATGCCCAATGATAGGATGGAAACAGAGGCTCTGACCCTTTATTTCTGCTGTTCTCCTTTCCTGCGTCCCTGGACTCCAGCCTTTTCAGATTTTATTTCTTTTTCTCACTTGTTCACATAGGTGGTCCAGTGGCATTAGGAAGAGCTGAGTTCTGCTCAGAAAGCCTTTGTTTTTGTTTTGTTTCGTTTTGTCTTACAATGAATAGTGTCCTGGAGTTGATTAAATATGGAATGCTTACCAGCTGTGCTGATCTTAGGCAAATTATAACACCTCTGGGATGCAGTCTCCCCATCTACAGAGTGGGACAGCATTCCCTGCCCTCAGCTAGCCCCTCTGAGGCTAAATAAAAGAGAGAGGACTTCTACGCCCAGAGCCATCCAGAGCCCAGAGCCAGTGCACGTGTTTGTTTATCTGTGAGAGGCAGCCTCAGAACCCAGGGCCAAGCAAATATTTGCAGTTATGGATTAACCTGAGCTCCCAGCTGTTATGGCGGCAGGAGGGCAACCTTGCAGCGTCTCTGAGGCCCACCTCAGTAAGTCCCCAGACCATGAGGGTTATACCCCCCTCCCCCATCAGGCAGGTCTATGGGGAGGGCCGAGAGTGGGGGCAGAAGACCCAAGAGGGCTGAGTGGTGGTAAGGGGCGAATCCTGGCTCGGGGCCCGGGCAGCACTTGGAGGCTTGGGCTGAAGGGAACAGGGGGCTGAACCTCCAGCCAGCGGAGGCCCTGGTGGGCATAACTAGGCTGGGCGCACACTTCTGGGGGCCCTTCCCACCGTGCTGGATGAGTGGAAGTCAGCCAAGAGCTTCAGGGCATAGGGACTTCCCCAGAGGCAGCTACGTGTCCGGGAAAACTCCAGTCTCCTCCCCTGCCCCTCTACCTCTAAGTCAGAGCCAGGCCTCTGATGCAAACAAATTTCAGAACCAGCTTCAGAGGGAGTTAGCAAAGCTGGAAAGTGAGAGTACAGATGGGACAGGGCCAGCCTGTCCACTGGGTTTCCGAGACCATGGGCCACCTCCTTGGTGGCTGGCAGAGGAGTTAGCTCCATGTTTTGGGCCATGGCTAAGGTTCCGGCCCAGAGCCACACGGGCCTGGTTGTGGATTTTGAACAAGTTACTTAAGACCTCTGAGCCTAAATTTCCCCCTCCATGAAATGGGGGTGATCACACTGAGGCCTACCTCTGTCTTGGGTGGCTGTAGGCTTATCCGAGATAATAACAGCTAATGTTTTTTGAGCATTTACTATGTGCCAACCCTGTTTTAAGAGCGTCATGTGGATTAAGGCTTAATTCTGACAACAGTTCTGTAAGGCAGAAATCCAATTTTATTCTATCAATTTTACCAATTGGGAAATGAGGCACAGAGCAGTTAAGTGTCTTGTCCTACATTGCCACCCAGTAAGGGGTGGGGCTGGGATTCAAACCCCAGCAGTCTGGCTCTGAACCATGCATAAATAGCTTAAAAGACACCATAAAGGTCCAATAAATTCTAGCTGTAGAATAATGACTTGTATAGCTCAGCCATGGGCCCAGCAGAGGGACAGCCTCACTCTGTACCCCCAAAGAGTAGGGCTCCGGAGACCCGCAGCCCTTTCCAGGCTAGTGCTCCTATACACAGGGCCTCGTGTATACCTGTTGCCTTCTCTGTTCACCCTCAGACTCAGGGCAGAGGGTGCTACCCTAGCACCTGACTCTCTGCCTAGTGAACAAGGACCCCAACCTCAGCTTTAAATCTGGTAATCAGCAAACAGCGGCCCCCCCCTCCCCCAGATGGCATGGCAGTAGGTAGAATAGGGGCCTGGAGGCCCTGCCAGGAGCTCAGAATTCCTTTCATGGGCAGGTGTCCGCAACCCCAGAATGTGGCAGCTTTCAAGCTTCTTACTGCTGGCGGTCACCTGGGAAATTTCATGCACGGCGCTTCCTGCTGGTAAGACCATCCATCCCCCCTCCTCCCCCAGGCCCTCCCTGGGGCTCTCAGGGTGCCTCATGGCCATCTCTGGCATCTCGCCATCTCCTCCAAGCCTCTGTGGAAAGGCGGGGAGTCCTCCAGGCGGGCAGGATGGCAGGGAACCAGGGGCAGGATGGCAGGGAAATGTGTCACGTTTCCAGCCTCTTTCTACCCCTCTCTGGGGAGGTCACAGAGATAGCCCCAGTCCATTCCCCTCCACCAAGGCCCTGGCCCCCATCCGCTCTGGCCCAGAGCAGCCTCTCCTGCCTAAGATGCCCATTGGCCATGTCGCTGTTCCCCACGACCAGCGGCAAAAGCAGGGAGGCCTCTTCTGGACCTGCTTGCCTGTCTCGGTACCCTTTATCCCCACCACCACCCGTGGCTGCTCAGCTCAGGCATACCTGCCCCTAGGATGCTTTCCTAACCTGCATTTGCAGCTCCCCTCTGCCCCTCGTGTTCACTGCTGCTCTCTCCTGGTTGTCCCACTGTACCCAAGACAGACACCTCTCAGAGGTCTGCCCGTCCTCCAGTGTGCCAGCCCACACAGAGGGCATGTGGAATGCTCCATGAGGGAGGGAGGGAGGAGAGAGGAAGGGCATCAGGACAGGCTGGCACAAGGTGTATTCACTGAACAATGAGACCAGTAATGAGAATCACAGCATCTGGTGTCTGTAATTGGGGGTGCTGGTTTCTGTGCCCGGGACTGTGCTAAGGGTTCTCCACGTTTGCTTTATCCCTACTTTTCGGATGGGTAAGCTGATGTCCTCCCCTGCATGGTCCCCACCCCATCGCACCCCCCACCCCCCACCCCCCCCCCGCAAAGGGGCAGGGGCGAGCATTTTTTTCTAGAAATGACAGTAATTCCTGCAGGGGCTAGAAAGGAAAATGCCTTCCTCATCGTTCCCCTACCCCCACCCCGGGATGGCTCTCCTTAGGTTGCTCCAGTCCAGTGAGCTGCCCATCTCCTCCCTCCCCTTCCCCCCAAACAGGCTCCGTGTTCTCCAGCAGCCGGCGTGCCCACCAGGTGCTGCGGATCCACAAACGTGCCAACACCTTCCTAGAGGAACTCCGGGAGGGCAACCTGGAGCGGGAGTGCATGGAGGAAAACTGTGACCTGGAGGAGGTCCACGAGATTTTCAAAAATGTCAAGGACACAGTAAGGGCGCGTGGACAGGAGGCCGGCACGGCGGGCAAAGGCAGGGGCTGGAGAGGTGGTAGGCTCCAGCTGCATCCTGTTCCCAGCTTGCTGGGGGTGGGGGTAGAGTGGAATGAATAGGATGCCCCCACGTCTGCCCACACATGCTATGTGCCTCAGTTCAGAAGCTCGTGGGAGAAAATCTGATTGTGGGGGGATCTGTATGAAGGTTCTAGGGCCTCTCTGGTCTGAACATCTGTGGTTGCCGAGGTGGGAGGATGGGCTTGGCAAGGAAGCAGTTTCCTGCTACCGCTTCATCCTGCCGCCTCTAAGGGCTCACTTCGGCTCCTGGGACATGGAGCGGTCCTTCCTGCTCACCCATAAGAGTTGCCCATAGCAACACCCTTGTGGAGGTTGTCAAGGCTGACTGGTCGCTCTGGGCAACTCCTTCCTTCACCCTTGGTTTCTGCCCCTTAGCCCATTGCCCATTGGCTCCCCTCTCTGTCCTGGCTGCCTCTTTTCCCAGAGGGCCTCCTAAACATGCAATCAAAGCACACCCCTGCCTCCCATACCCTTCATCCTCACCGGCCACTCTGGAGGGCAGAGCTGCTGCTACTCAGCCTGCTGGATGGCTTGGGCAGTGGATCCCAGCCTCACCCAGGACCTTGTTAGAATGGCAGATTCTCTGGTTTCCCAGACTGGATGAGTGAGAAGTCCTGAAAAGCTCCGGGACCAAGTGGATAGGGGCTGGGAGGAGGCAGAGCAACCTGGGAATGTGGGATGGAGGTAGTGCAGGGGGCTGGGGGTAGGGTAAAGTGTTAGGGGAGTGCAAGGGAGAGGAGGGCACAGCAGGGCTCAGCAGCACCAGTGGTTAGGAACAAACCCGAAAGATCCCTCTTTGTCCCGGAGCCTTCCCCTCCCCTGCCTGCAGAGAGGCTGATGGGCCCTGCCTGGGTGAGCCGGGGAGGTGCTGGGTGGACCTTCCTGACCTCTCCCCTCTTTCCGCAGCTGGCTTTCTGGTACAAGTACGCCGGTGAGTCCTTCGTAGACCTTTGGCTGCGGTGCGGGTCCCAGCCCCTCCAGCTCCTCCCCTCGGGGTCTTGCATTGACCAGCGGCCCCAGGAGGGGGGTTGATTGTCCCAGTGATTCCCTTTTCTTGCCCTCCTTCGCCTCTGTATCCCAGATGAGGACCAGTGTGCTACCCTGCCTCCCGGACACCCGTGCAACAGCCCGTGCTGCGGACACGGCACGTGCATTGACGGCCTCAGGGCCTTCCACTGCAACTGCAGCCGCGGCTGGGAGGGTCGCTTCTGTGCCTACGGTGAGGGGATGGGGGCCAGAGAGGATTCAGTGGGGAGGGCGGGACTGGTGCGCCCCACCAGCCGGGAACCTCTCCTCTCTCCGCCCAGAGGTGCTCTTTTCCAACTGCTCCGTGGACAACGGCGGCTGCGCTCACTACTGCCTGCAGATGGAGGACGCGCGTCGCTGCAGCTGCGCCCCGGGCTACCAGCTGGCGGATGACGTCCGAGAGTGCCGGCCCGTAGGTGAGCGCCCCCGGGGCCACCGTCTCCCCCACCCCCACCCCAAGCTCCATTCCCATCAGGCCTTGTGCTTAGGATTGTCAAGGGACCCCACCCCGTGTTAGCTTGGGCAGACATCACTTACTGAAGTTGGGGGACAGAAGGCGGCACCTGAGATGTTGAGAGAGGACCAGCATTGGTTAGAGGGAGACGTGCCCACCCCAACACAAAGCACTTCCATCCATTGTCTGGTAGCCTTTCCTTTCAACCTGCAGCACTCCCTTTAGTTTCTCGTTCAGGGTGGTGAATTCCCGTCACTTTTATTCAACTGGTAAAGGCTTACTCTCATTTTTGAAAGACGTTCTGATTAGATATAGACTTTTGGTTGGTAATTTTTTTTTTTTTTTTGCTTTCAGCATTTTATAAACACATCACTCTACTGCTGTCTTGCCTCCAAGGTTTCCATGAGAAATAAGCAATTAATTTTATTGAAGCTCCCTTGTATGGGACATATTGGTTCTCTCCTGTGGTTTTCAAAAGTCTCTCTGTATCTTTGATATTCAACAGTTTGATTATAATAGGTCGCAGTGTAGGTCTACTTGGGTTTGTCCTGTGTGGAGTTCGTTGAGTATCCTGGATGTCTGTATATTTATATCTTTCATTAAATTTGAGAAGTTTTCATCCATTATTTCTTCAAATATTCTCTCTTCCCCTTTCACACTTTCTTCTCCTTCTGGGACTTGCACGATGTATATACTGATATGCTTGATGGTGTCCCACAGGTTCTTCAGGCTCTGTTCACTTTTTCTCATTCTGTTTTCTTTCTGCTTCCCAGACCGGATGATTTTAATCTATTATTTTAAGTTCACTGATTCTTTCTTCTGCTAGATCCAGTCTGCTGGATAAAAAAAATTAGGAAATTTTTTATTTCTGCCACTATGGTCTTCAACAGTATTTGGTTCCTTTTCATAATTCCCATCTCTCTATTGACATTCTCTTTGTTCATTTATCATTTTCCTTATTTCCTTTAGTTTATTGTCCATGTTTGCCTTTTGCTGTCTGAGCATATTTAGGACTTTTTTTTTTTTAATTAAAATTCTTTGGAATGTCCCAGGTCTGGTCCTCCTCACTGATGGTTTCTGATTCTTTAATCTTCTCCTTTGCTTGTGCCACAGCTTCCTGTTTCTTTGTATGTTTGGTAATATTTTGTTAAAATCTGGCTATTTTGATATTTTAATATATTGTCACTGGGATTTCGACTCTGAGATATCTGTTCCTTACCCTGTATCCAGTTAGTGCTATGACAGAGCTTTCCTTGAATGTCGAGAGCTAACAGCAACAAAAAAGGATAAAAAGAAAACACCTTTCTCAGTATTTGCAGATTGTCCTGTGTGAGTTCTCTTCAGACCTTATTCGTACAGTGTGTTTAAAGAATAGCTTGAGGCCAAAGCGAAGGGGCTTCCATGGTCCTTTCTGCACACATATCTTGTCTTGGGCATGCATGTGTGGGACTAAGAATTCCCTCATTTAATGGATATTAATGTGCCCTCTTCCCTAAGAAACAGTTTCTTCAAGGTCCCAGGCACTGCTTTGCATGTCCTACAGCCAGCAAGCTCTTGTCCCATGCAACACGATTTCACTGACCTCCACAGTGTTCTGTAGGAGAGCACTGTGAAATGCCTTCATAATGCAGAGCAAGTTCTGGGATGACAACTCCACGATGAGGATTCTGGTTCAGTCCTTCAGCTGCCACCAGACAGATTGGACCAGACATGCATGCTCCCAGAATGTGACCGAGAGTTACTCTGCTCCCTCCAGAACTGTGACCTGCCCTGTGAGCACTCCTCAGCCCTGTACTGAGCTGCTTAGGGATGGGGCAGGGGCCAGTCAGGGCACCATTTACAAGTTACCTTTCCTTGCTTTGGCACTTGTTTTGTTACTTCAATCCTTTTACTGGTTTATAGACCATTACAAAAGCTGTTTCTTCCCGTTTTCAGTGGCTGTTTAAAGCTTCTGTGGGAAGACGAAATCCTGGCAATTCTTGCTCTACCATCCTATGTAGTGTCTTTTAATTGTGCTGTCATCAGCATGTTTTGGTATCAGGGTAATACGGGCCTCAGAATGAATTGGAAAGTGTCTCTTCCTCTACTATTTCTCTGGAAGTGTTCCCTGGAAGAGACTGTGTAGAATTAGTATTAACTCTTTTTTGAAAGTTTGGCAAAATTCTCCATGAAACTGACTGGGTCTGGAGATTTCTTTTCCAGGAAGTCTTTAATCATGAATTCAATTTCTTTGGTAGTCCTAGAACTATTTAGGTTATCTAATTCATCTTGGCTGAATTTTGATAGTTTGTGATTTTTGAGGCAATTGGCCCTTCTCTTTAAGTTGTTAAATTTATGAATTTTAATTTTTTTTGTTTTTGTAATAATCTCTTTTTTCTTTTAATTGATGCAGGATCTGTTGTGATATAATTAATTTCTGATATTAATGATTTCTGTCTTGTCTCTTCCTGACTTTGTTAATTTTGCTCAAGATTTGTCAACTTTATTTTTTCAAACCAGCTTCTCATTTCATTATTATTTCTTAAATTATTTCCTCCCTTCTGATTGTTTTGGGTTTATTTTGCCCTTTTTCTAGTTTCTTAGGGTATAATTTAATTGAGATCTATGATTTAATCTTATCTTATTGATTAAGATCTTTCTTTTTTCCAGTGTAAGCATCTAGTGCTATAATCTCCCTCTTCACCTTGCTGCATCCACAAATTTTTGTTTTATATTTATATATATGTATTTTGCATCCCACAAATTTTCATAAGTTATTTTCTTAGTTTCCTGGCTGCTAAGGCAGATATCACACAAGGGCTGGCATAAACTGTGGTGTCTGGTGACTCTACAAGTCACTAAAACTCTGGGAATCCATGCTGGACCTGCTGCCTTGTGGGCTTTCCTGCAAAGCCATCTAGAAGGCCCCAGTCACTGGCAGAACCCCTACTTCCCAGACCTCCGTGTCTTTCCTTTTAGCCAGTTTCAAAGAAAAACCCTCCAAGCTCCTATTTGGATGGGTCAAGCCTGGTTTCTGGCCCCTTGGAGCAGGATGGGAAAGGGGAACTGGAGGCAGGATAAGAAGGGGGAGCTGGGTTCTGCAGTCTGGGTCACTCTTCCCCTCTGCAGTGCCTGGAATTCCTGGTCCCTTATGCAGGTGATACACCTCTGTTCTTCTACAGGCATGGGAGAGTCAGCCTGTGATGTGGGGTGGGGCTAAGCTCCAAGCCTCTACCCACTTCTCTTACAACTTTCAACAGTCCCTTGTTTTCAGTCCCACTTGCACGGCCTCTGTCAGAAGCTCAGATGCTTCTCGGGCTCTGTGCAGACATTAGGCTGCTTGGGGTCCCTGCCTGCCTGAGGTTTCGCTTTCTCAGTCTGCTGAATCAGCTACTAGGTGTATCTGCTGCCCAGCTTTTGGGGTTTTGTTGCTGTTGTTTCCTCTCCATCGTTTGTCATTATGAAGCCCAATGCTCAAGAGCCTGTGGTGGCTTCCTGATGCTCTTTCAGATGTCTCTCAACCTGGCATTCAAAGCCTGCCATGAGATGGCCTGTAGACCTCTGAGCCCCCTTCTCCATCATGTGGCAAGGAGACCTCACAGCTGTGCTCTGAGCTGCCCTGCACACCTCTTCCTCTCCATAATTCTGTAGCTCTGTTAGGAAGATGGCAGTGTCCCAGTATGCCACCTCACTTAGGCATCTAGGGAATATTTCCAGCAGCCCTGGGGCTCAGCAGGGATGGCTCTGTACTTACAAATGAGACTGAAACTCAGATTAAGCAACCCCCCCAAAGACACATAGTTGATGCTACTTGGTCTGACCCTTGCCAGTAGGTACCACTGTTTGTTAACTGACTGACTAACTTATCTGAGGGGATTTGCAGCTGATGACAATGAAGCATTCTAGATCCTTTGCTTCATTTACTCCCCACCCCCCTTTTTTTTAACTGAACAGTGTGGTATACTGACCTGCAGTCAGGGGGTGGGCAAAGGCAGGAGGGCAGTCTCAGAAATGGTGTTCCCTGTGGCCTCCGTACCTTTCTCCTCTCCCTCCAGTGAAATTCCCCTGTGGAAGGGTGGCAAAACCCACGGAGAAGAAGCGCCACAATTTGAAACGGGATGTAGACCAAGTAGGCCAATTCAATCCACCTACACAATTGGACCCACCTACAGACCAGGTCAGCCCTCCTATGGACCAGGTCAACCCGCCCACGGACTACGTCAGTCCGCTCACGGACCAGGTCAGCCTGTCTACAGACCAGGTTAGCCCACCTACGGACCAGATCAGCCCTCCTATGGACCAGGTCAACCCGCCCACAGACCAGGTCAGCCCTCCTACAGACCAGGTCAGCCCTCCTACAGACCAGGTCAGCCCGCCCACGGGCCACGTCAGCCCGCCCACGGACCAGGTCAGCCCTCCTACAGACCAGGTCAGCCCTCCTACAGACCAGGTCAGCCCGCCCACGGACCAGGTCAGCCCTCCTACGGACCAGGTCAGCCCTCCTACAGACCACGTCAGCCCTCCTACAGACCACGTCAGCCCTCCCACAGACCATGTCAGCCCGCCCACAGACCATGTCAGCCTGCCTACAGACCATGCCTGCCCACCTACAGACCAGGTCAGCGCGCCCACAGGCCACATCAGTCCACCCACGGACCACGTCAGCCCGCCCACGGACCAGGTCGACTGTCCTACAGATCAGGTCGATTGGCCTACAGACGAGGTTGACTGGCCTACAGACCAGGTGGACCAAGTTGACCCGCGTATCATCCAGGGGAAGCCCACTAGATGGGGAGAGAGCCCCTGGCAGGTGAGAAGGGTGGTAGCGCCACCTACTGGCAGTTCCCCGCTGACACTGCAGAATCGTGGTGGGGCAGCACTGGAGTGGGGAAGGGGCCAAGGTGGGCGGGGTGGGGCTAGGGGCATATACAGGAAGAGCTGGAACACAATGCAGAGGCGGGGGCTGATGGGATAGAAGCTTAGGCCCTAGGTACCCCTCCAGCCTCCACATGGGAACTAACCCTTATTTGGTCTCCTCTGCCAGGCACTGGATGGGTGACAGGTTGAAATCAACAAGCAGGGTCCCTGGCTTTGGGGCGCCCACAGATCCTGGGAGGGCCAGGCCCCTAAACAGACCTAGGAGGGCCAAAGCCGGGGTGGAGGGGTCACCCAAGGCAGTCTGGGGACCTCACAGGCTTCCCAGAGGATGCAACGGGAGCCCCTGAGAGTAAGGCCTCAGTGGGGTAGTCCGTGGCTGGGGATGCATCCAGAAACAACGCGGGCAAAGACAGGGATACGCTCAACGCTGCAGAACAGACGATAGAAAACTCCAGAACAGGGTAATACATCTCTGCTGGGAGCAGGGAGCCCAGGAGGGACCCCAGGCTGGAGAACTGCACCCGCCGCAGTGCTGAGCCCCTGGGACCTGGGAGGTGCTGGAACAGTCCTGTGATGTCCTGCCACCCTGTCTAGGTGATCTTGCTGGACTCGAAGAAGAAGCTGGCCTGCGGGGCCGTGCTCATCCACACACACTGGGTGCTCACTGCCGCCCACTGCATGGAGGACGCTAAGAAACTCTTCGTCAGGCTGGGTGAGGGCCTGAGCCAGGCAGGAGGGGCTGCCTGGGGTGTGGTGGGACCAGGCAGGCTGCCCAGGTTTGGGGAGCCTGGACCCCGGGGAGCCTCGTGCCTCCCTGCTCCCGCAGCTTCCCTGGGCAGTAGGCCACCCTGCAGTCTCACTGCTTGATCCGGAAGTGAGCCCTGAGTTCAGAACAGCATATGGCCCTTGAGAGACTGACACCAACCCCCCCCCCCCTTTTGGCAGGAACCCTCCCCCTTAATAAGGAGCTGAGGGGCAGACCTGCGGGCCCCTGAGGGTGCCTGGGCCGCGGGGACGTACCCTCCCCAACCCCTGCCCCCAGCCCCCACCCCACGCCTCCCGGCATCTACCCTTCTGACCCGGCCCCTCTGCCTGGCAGGGGAGTATGACCTGCGGCGTTTTGAGAAGTGGGAGGTGAATGTGGACATCAAGGAGGTGGTCATCCATCCCAACTACAGCCGGAGAACCACGGACAACGACGTGGCGCTGCTGCGCCTGGCCAAGCCCGCCACCCTGTCGCAGGCCGTGGTGCCCATCTGCCTGCCGGACAGCGGCCTGGCCGAGCGCGAGCTCACTCGCGTTGGCCAGGAGACCGTGGTGACGGGCTGGGGCTACCGCAGCGAGAGCAGGAAAAACCGCACTTACGTACTCAACTTCATCCAGATTCCCGTGGCCCCGCACAACGAGTGCGCCCAGGCCATGTACCACAAGGTCTCCGAGAACATGCTGTGCGCCGGCATCCTCGGGGACCCGCGGGACGCCTGCGAGGGCGACAGCGGGGGCCCCATGGTCGCCTCTTTCCGCGGCACCTGGTTCCTGGTGGGCCTGGTGAGCTGGGGCGAGGGCTGCGGGAACCCCCACAACTTCGGCATTTACACTAAAGTCAGCCGCTACCTGGACTGGATCCACAGCCACATTAAAGCTGAGGAGCCCAACCCCAAGAGCGGACGCCTTCGCCGCCGCCGCTCGGGTGGACGCTAAAGGGGTCATTAAAAGGAGCCTGCCACTCTTTCTGTCCTTCTACCTCGCTCCTGGGCTCTTCCAAGGGAAGCAACATTTTACCCAGTACCATCTGTGACTGGCTTCACGAATAGCATCTCATTTAACCCCACAGCAATTTCTTGAGGTGGGGAGGGGCAGAGGGACGTTTTGTGGGGTCTGAAGCTGATTAAATTTGGGGGGCTCTCCTTATGAAAAAGAATAAACGATATGAATATAAAATTGTTAGAGCCCCTCCCAGGCCTTGGAGAAGCCAGTGCCAGTTTAGGGGTCCTGAAGCATAAGCTTTACAGTAAACCCAACCCATATTGCAGCTGAAGAAACTGAGCCTCAAAGGGTGAAGCCAGGATTCAGATCTAAGGTCTGACTCCATGGTTGCTGGAGGGCAGGTGTGGTGTGCACCAGTATGTAGGGGCTGTGGGTCCTGTGCTGAGAGCAGCCAACTTAGAAGCTTGGAAGGAGCACCCGGCACAGCTGAGGAAGCTAAGAACAATGTCACATGAATAACTAAGCAAGAGGGTCTGACTTAACCCAGCTTCGAAGGCATAACCTGATGAACCCCGGGAATAAATGAAGACTCCTGATTTGAATCATTAAGTACCTGATAAAAAGGGATGGTGATGAGACAAAACAGAGGAAATTGTTTGACAGTAAGAACTCTCCATGTTACATGACAGTAAGAATTCTCCATGTGACTTCTGGCCACTCTGAGTGTTGGTAAAATGATTAGACAAGAACAGGGGATCGCAACCCTGGCTGCACTCTTGAATCTCCTGGGGAACTTGTAAAATGTCCAATCCCATCCTCAGTGATTCTGATTAAATTGATTATGTGGAGGGGGGTGGGACCCTAGACTTTGATACTTTAAAAACCTCCCAGGTGGTTTTGACATGTGGCTGGGTTTGAAAGTTACCAGCTGAGAGGATCTGTCAGGGCCTTTTCTGCTTGGGCTGGCTCGAGTGCTAGGACAGTCACTGCTTGGGCTGGCTCGAGTGCTAGGGTGGTCAGAGCAATGAGAATGGAGACCAGTAATCACAGAAAGCATGGAATAACCCAGCAGCAGAAAAGGAAGACTTGATTTTTGACAATGCCCAGCAGTTGCCCACAGAAGAGAGGACACCAGGACCCACTGAGGATAGAATAGCAGAAATAATGAAAATAAAATTGCCAGAGTTAAGGAAAGTTAGAGAACTCGGGATGAAAGGGCCTGAAGGAATGAGAAAGGAAAACCAATCCTTAAACACATTCAAGGCAAATGTAATAATATCAGAGACTAAAAAACTAAAAGATTCCAGAGGAAAAGAGCAGTCTACCTGCCAAAGAAGACTAGATTAACATCAGTCTTTTCAGTAACAACAGTGATCTAAAAAGAAAACGGGGAGGGTAGGCCATGGTGTCTCAGCAGGCAGAGTTTTTGCCTACCATGTTGGAGACCCAGGTTTGATTCCTGGTGCCTGCCCATGCAAAAAAAAAAAAAGAAAGAAAGAAAAGAAAATGGGGAGGGGAGGACAGAAAGTCAAGAGATTGGAGAATTGCTGGCCAGTCAGAATAATACAGATATGGGAGGAAGCAAACCTTCTAGCCGAAGCGTTGAGATGGTCTTCTGTCCTCTGAAACCATGAGCCAATGAATTCCTATTGTTTAAGAAAAGCCATTCTATGTAACTTGTCATAGCAGCCTGGCAAAGGAAGATTCTTTGCCTTCTGGTCGTTGCTGGTATTTTCAGGAGATCTTGGTAACCTTACTGCTGAAAACAGATGTCCTGTTTCAAAGCATTTCTTTAAATGAAGCTAGGGACTTCTGGGAAGATGGTGGAATAGGAAAGGCTGAGTTCACCCCTGCTCCATGAAACTACAACAGAAGTGACAGAAAAATGAATGGGATAGCAGTTCCAGGTGTGAGTGACCAGAGAGGATCTTTGACACTATATAGGGAAGTCCTGGACAAAAAAGTGGAGAAATTGGCATGCAGAGAATAGGGTAAGTATGCTCACTCAGTCATGACCCCACTGGGGGAAGGGGTGGCATGCAGAAAAATGTGGCTCCCAAATGAGCAGGGTGCCCCTGCACGCCAGCCTACCCCCACAGCTAACTGGAGAGATCTTCCTTTATAATTCCACAGCCAGGAGCTCCCATAGGGAACCCAGAAGCCAGTAGACTTGCTTTCCCACAGAGACCATCCAGCCACTGTACAGTGCCTCCCCAGAAACCATGGGCTGATGTGGGTGCCTGTTTTTTTTTCTGCCACCAGGGGGCCCTCCCCCTGGGAGGTTGGAGAAATGCAGAGTGGAGGGAGTATGACACCTGACTGGTGAAAGAGACTTGTTGGGCACTGACACCACTCCCCAATCCCCATGGAGGCCCAGAGACCTCAGCTGTGTACAGACAGAGAAGCATGGATGAGGAAGTGAACCAAGTCGTGCCATGCTGAGCCACCAGGCATTTCCAGGTTGGCTGAGGGCAGGGGCAGTTGAAATACCCAGTCCCACAGCCCTAGGTCATTCTGTGCAGGAGCCTGGGGGCCACCAGACCCATTGGGCCTGCAAGCAGATTCTCTCCACCATGGTGCACACTGCCACCCCCACCCAGCCCAGGGGTTGGCAGCTTTCAGCATGCATTGAGAACAGTGACTCTGGCTGGAATTGCACCAAGTCTCCATCCAGCTCAGCCAGCTGCTGCAGTCAGGGAGAAGCAGGCCTAAAGGGAAGAAGGGGCCCAGGAGCACCATCTACTTGGGAAAAGCAGAAAGTACAGACTGGGAAACTGACAATCTGCCTAGCTTTTAAAGATCCTTAAGTAAAGTTGACCCCCTGCAAGGCAAGGAATTCCTGACAAACTAAGTGCAAAAGGATACTGCCATGGTTAGGGACAGGTGTCAACTTGGCCAAGTTGTGGTACCTGTTTATCTGATTGGGCAAGCGCTGGCCTGTCTGTTGCAATGAGGACATTTCATAGGATTAGGTCATGATCACGTCAGCTGCATCCACAGCTGATTCCATTTGTAATCAGCCAAAGGGGAGTGTCTTCTGCAATTAGTGATGCTAAATCCAATCATGGGAAGCCTTTTAAGGAGGACTCAAAGGAGACAGGTTCCATTCTTGCTTTGGCTGGTGAGCCTCTCCTGTGGAGTTCATCCAGACCATCCATCGGAGTCATCGGCTTCGCAACCTGCCCTGTGGATTTTGGACTCTGTGTTCCTACGGTCACGTGAGACACTTTTATAAATTTTATATTTGCAAGCGTTCCCTGTTGATTCTGTTTCTCTAGAGAACCCTAACTAATACAGATACCTTCAACACAAATCCAAGCAAATACAAAACCTTAAACGACTGAGGAAAATCAACTTTCAAAATAACTTTACCAAGATAATCAAATGCGTTGAAGGCAACAGAAAATCACAAAGCACATGAAGATGTATGCAAATATGACCCAGCCAAATGATCAGATTAAAACACTGGAGGAGACACAAAATTTAGAACAACTAATCAAAGTTTAGTGTGGAAGTAATTGGGTCATACAACTCTACTAAAAAATTTCACGGGGTTAGCTAATGACATAAAGGAGATCGAGAAGACCCCAAAAGAGCATAAAGAAGAATTTGAAAGAATAAATAGAAAAATAGATGATATCACAGAAATGAAAGATACTATGGATCAAATAAGCAATATGCTAAAGACATGATAATTGATTTTGAGTGCACAAAAGAACAAATGGCAAAAAAGAATGAAAAATATGAATTGGATCTTAGGGAAATGGTGGACAACATGAAGCACACAAATATAAGAATCGTTGGTGTCCCAGAAGGAAAAGAGAAAAGTAAAGGGATAAAAAGATCAGTTGAGGAGATAATGGTGGAAAACTTCCCAACTCTTACAAAAGATATAAGTATGAAAATCAAAGCAGCCTAACAAACATCAAATAGACCTACTGCAAGATACATACTAATCAGACTGTCAAATGTTAAAAAAAAAAAGGCAGAAAGTTCTGAAAGCAGCAAGAGAAAAGCAGTTCATCACATACAAAGGAAGCCATATAAGACTGAGTTCAGACCACTCAACAGGCACCATGGAGGGCAGACGGCAGTGGGATTATATATTTAAGATCCTGAAAGAGAAAAACGTCCAGCCAGGAATTCTTCATCCAGCTAAATTATCCTTCAAAATTGAGGGAAAGATTATAATTTTCAAAAACAAAGAAAAGCTAAGACCTTTCCTGCGAAAAATGCTAAAGGGAGTTCTGTCACCTGAAAAGAAAAGACAAGACAAGAAGATCTGGAGGAGGACACAGAATTGAAGAGTATCAGTAGGGTAACGTAAAGGATAAAAAGAGAAAAAGGGAAAAGAATAAATACTTCTGGCAAATAAAAACCAAAGGATAAGATGGTAGACTCAAGAATTGCATTTACAATAATAACTTTGAATGTGAACAGACTATATCCATCAATTAAAAGACACAGTTTGGCAGAATGGATTAAGAAATATGATCCATCCATATGCTGCTTACAAGGGAGTTATCTTAGATCCAAGGATACAAATACATTGAAAATGAAAGGATGGAAAAAGATATTCCATGCAAGCTGTAGCCAAGAGAAAGCTGGAGTAGCTATACTAATATCAAACAAAATAGACATTAAATGTAAAGACAAGATTACTTGTCTCTTATGTCATTCATAAGAGACAAGGAATGATACTACATATTAATAAAAGGGACAATTCATTAAGAAGAAGTAACAATCATAAATGTTTATGTCCTAACCAAGGAGCTCCAAAGAACATGAGGCAAACATTGGCAGAACTGAAGGGAGCAATAGATGTTTCAGCAACAATACTGGAAGACTTAAATATACCACTCTCTTCTATTGATAGAACAACCAGACAGAGGATCAACAAGGAATAGAGGACTTAAACAGTGTGATAAATGAATTAGGTCTAACAGACATATATAGATTATTACACCACAAAACACCAGGGTATACATTCTTCTTTACTGCTAATGGAATGTTCCCAAGGATACTTCATATTATTGGGTGCAAAACAGGTCTTTATAAATTTAATAAGATTGAAACAATTCAAGGCACTTTTTCTGACCACAACAGAATGAAGCTGGAAATCATTAATGACCAAATAGCCAGAATTTTCACAAATATATGGAGATTAAATAACATATTCTTAAACAATCAGTGAGTCAAAGAAGAAATTGCCAGAGAAATTGGTAAATATCTGTAGACAAATGAAAATGGGAATGCCTATATTACAAAAGAAAAATAAGCAAAAATTGAGGACTTAACTGCTCACCTGGAGGAACAAGAGAAAGAGCAGCAAACTAACCCCAAGCAAATAGAAGAAGAGAAATAACAAAGGTTAAAGGAGAAATAAATGAATAGGAGAAAAAAAGTAGGAAGAATCAGTAAAACCAAAAATAAGTTCTTTGAGAACATCAATAAAATTGATGGGCCCTAGCTAGGCTGACAAAGAGAGAAAGAGAGAGGATGCAAATAAACAAATTCAGTAATGAGAGGGCAGTCATTACCATGGACCCTGAAGAAATAAAAAAAAATCATAAAAGGATACTATGAATAACTATATGCCAACAAACTAGACAATGTAAATGAAAGGAACAAATTCCTAGAAACATATGAACAACATACACTGACTTGAAAACAAATAGATCTCAAGAAACCAGTATCAATTAAAGAGATTCAATCAGTCATTAAACTTCCTAGAAAGAAAGCCCAGGGCCAGTGGCTTCATAGGGGAATTTTATAAAACTTTCTAAGAAGAAATAGCACCATTCCTGGTCAAATTCTCCTAAAGAGTTGAGGAAAAAGAAACACTACCTAACTTATTTTATGTAGCTAATATCTCTCTAATACCAAAACTGGATAAAAATGCTATAAGTAAGGAAAACTAAGATCGATTTCCCTAATGAACACAGATGCGAAAATTCTCAACAAAAATACTAGCAAATGGAAGCCAACAAGCATTAAAAGAATTATACACCAGAACAAATGGGGTTTATACAGGAATGCAAGGGTGATTCAACACAAGAAAATCAATCAATGTAAAACAGCACATTTTGAAATCACAAAGGGAAACCACATGATCATTTCAATTGATGCTGAAAAAGCATCCTTTTCTGATAAAACACTTCAAAAGGTGAGAATCAAAGGAAACTTCCTCAATATCATACAGGACATACATAAAAAATCCACTGTCAGCATCATACTTACTGGTGAGAGATTGAAAGCTATCCCCCTAAGATAAGTGCCACGGTCAGGTTCATGTGTCAACTTGGCCAGGCGTAGCACCCGTTTGTCTGGTTGGGCAAGTGCTGGCCTGTCTGTTGCTATGAGGACATTTCACAGAATTAAATCACAATCATTTTGGCTGCATCCACAGCTGATTGCATTTGTAATCAGCCAAGGGGAGTGTCTTCTGCAATGAGTGATGTTTAATCTAATCACTGGAAGGCATTTAAGGAGGATTCAGAAGAGATAGTCTCTTCCTGCTTTGACCAGCAAGCCTCTCCTGTGGAGTTCATCCATACCCTTCATTGGAGTCATCAGCTTCACAGTCTGCCCTATGAATTTTGGACTCTATGTTCCTCAAAAGTTACGTTAGACACTTTCATAAATTTTATACCGACAGATATTTCCTGTTGATTTTGTTCCTTTAGAGAACCCTAACTAATAGAGCTTGGTACCATAAAAATGGGTTTTTACGATTGGTTTTCTACTCTGACTGGACTCAAAGACACTAAGGACTCTGATTCCTGTAATCAGAATGAAACTGCCAGTCTATGGGGTGAGTTGGCAAAAGAGATAGTCAAAATATCACCATTTGATTCTTCTAATGCTTCGCTTGTACAAAGCCAGGCTCTGGGATAATGTTTTTGGAGTTTTTATGGAGTTTTGTGGAAATGGGAGGTATAGAGATGTTGACTGGTTGTTGTTAGAAACACTATACATTAATGAGGAATAGGCTTAAGGCTTCAAATGAGATGCTTATGTGCTGACAGTTGTAAATGTTTCTGTGAGTATCTTGAAGGAAAATCTTATTTCCTGTAGCCGTACACTTGAGAGCTCCAAAAATCAAACTCAGAACCTTATTGTTAGAGTAGCAACTTGACAACGTAAACTGAAATCCCAGTCTTGCATGGTGTCTGCCATTAAAGTGAGGGCATTGATTGGAAAGGAAAGGGACTCTGAAAAGTGGGATGGTGACATATGGATTGATGATGTCGGTGGAGAGGTTGAAACCCTAGGTCAAGGTCATGCTGAGTCTTCTCTAGATAACCCTGTTAAAGTCTGCCCAAAGGACATAGCCGCCCCACCTCCAGCCTGCCCTGAGGAGTTGGCCACCCAACTCCACCTGATGGGATTAGCCCTAGAATGATTAATCTTGTTTTACCAGGTGACACTTCAAATAATGCCCTAAAGCAAATGGCTTGGAAGATACTTCTAATTCCTTTCATGACCCACCCCCACCACCACTCATTTCTTTCAGACCTATAACTAGACTAAAGTCCCAGCAGGCCCCAAAAGGTGAGGTACATTATACTTCAAAAGAGCTGTGTGAGTTTTCCAATTTATATAGACAGAAATCAGGGGAATATGTGCGGCAATGGATTTTAAGGGTATGGGATAATGGTGGGAGAAATGTTGTGGTAGGTAGATTAAATTGTCAACTTGCCCAGGTGAAGCCATCTAGTTCTGTTGCTGTAGACATGATCCAATGGTATGTGAACCTCATCTGTTGCTGATTACATCTGCAGTTGGCTAGGAGGTGTGCCTGCTGCAGTGAATGATGTTTGACTTAATTGACTGGTGCTTAAATGAGAGAGCACAATGTAGCACAACCCAAGCAGCTTGGCATACCTCATATCAGCACTTGCAGCTCAGCCCAGGCCTTTGGAGATGTAGAAAGGAATCACCCCAGGGAAAGTTGTTGGAACCCAGAGGCCTGGAGAGAAGGCCAGCAGAGATTACCCTAAGCCTTCCCATGTAAGAAAGAACCTCAAATAAAAATTAGCTGCCTTTCCTCTGAAGAACTAACAAAATAAATCCCCTTTTATTAAAAGCCAATCTGTCTCTGGTGCATTGCATTCCAGCAGCTAGCAAACTAGAACAAATGTATAGCTGGATCAGGCTGAATTTATTGATGTGGGCCCACTAAGCAGAGATTCTGAATTCAGTGTTATAGCCTGAGGGGTTGGAAAAGGCATTAACAGTTTGTTTGGATGGTTGGCTAAAACATGGATCAAAAGGTGGCTGACATTACCTGAGGTTGAAATGCCAGAACTGCCCTGGTATAATGTAGATGAGGCAATCCGGAGGCTTAGAGAGACTGGAATGTTAGAGTGGATTTATCATGCAAAGCCTGCTCTTACACCCCAGGAATGTTCGGAGGATGCACCTTTACCAGAACTGTGAGAAATAAATTTGTGAGAGTAGCGCCAACATCCCTGAAGAGCTCTGTAGTTGCACTTCTCTGTAGGTCAGATATTACTGTGAGAACTGCTGTCACTGAGCTGGAATCCTTAAACACAGTGGGGATGACCAGATCCTGAGTTGGTAGAAGTCAGGTGACAGCACTTAATCGCCAAAGACAAAGTGGACGTGGCAATCATAATAGACAGCAGACTCAAAGCAGGAGCAAAATAATCTGACTTACAGAGATTTGTGGCATTGGCTAGTAGATCATGGGGTACCTAGAAGTATAGATGGACAGTCTACTAAATTCTTATTTGAGCTGTATAAACAAAAGAGTTCTAGGTCAAGTGAACAGAAGTCTAACCTGAATTACAAAAAAACATAGTCACAGCCCCTTAATCAATTTCCAGACTTGAGACTGTTTACAGACCCAGAGCCCCTTGAATGAGGGGGAAGCCAGGTCCCTTTGGGGGAGAACCCTGTTACACTGCTATAAATTTATACTGTTAATCTTCCTCCAAGCCTTCCCCAAGGAGACTGACAGCCTTTTACCAGGGTAACTATGTAATGGGGGAAAGGATATGATCAGATATTCCAGGGATTATTAGACACTGGTTCAGAAGTGACATTAATTCCAGGGGACCCAAAATGTCACTCTGGTCCACCAGTCAGAGTGGGGGCTTATGGAGGTCAGGTGATTCATGGAGTTTTAGCTCAGGTCCATCTCACAGTGGGTCCAGTGGGGCCCCGTACCCACTCTTAGTTATTTCCCTAGTTCCAGAATGCATAATTGGAATAGACATATTGAGTAACTGGCAGAATCCCCACATTGGCTCTTTAACTCATGGAGTGAGGGTTATTATGGTAGGAAAGGGTAAGTGGAAGCCACTAGAACTGCCCCTATCTAGCAAAATAGTAAATCAGAAGCAATACTGGATCCCTGGAGGGATTGCAGAGATTACTGTCACTCTTAAGGACTTGAAGAATGCAAGGGTGGTGATTTCCACCACATCCCCATTCAACTTTTCCTATTTGGCCTGTGTAGAAAACAGATGGGTCTTGCAAGATGGCAGTGGATTATTGTAAGTTCAACCAGGTGGTAACTTCAATTGCAGCTGCTGTTCCAGATGTGGTATCAGTGCTTGAGCAAATCAATGCATCACTTGGTACCTGGTGCGCTGCTGTTGATCTGGCAAATGCTTTTTTGCCAGATCAACAAAAAATACCTAATACCTAATATTAGATCAACAACTAATACTTCAATAGTTATTAGTAAGAACCACTAGAAACAGTTTGCTTTCAGCTGGTAAGGTCAGCAGTATACTTTCACTGTCCTATCTCAGAGGTATATCAACTCTCCAGTCCTATGTCATAACCTTATCTGCAAGGACCTTGATTGTTTCTCCCTCCCACAAAACATCACACTAGTCCATTATATTGATGATATCATGTTGATTGGACCTAGTGAGCAAGAAGTAGCAGCTACTCTAGACTTACTGGTGAGGCATTTGTGTGTCAGAGAGTGGGAGATAAATCCAACAAAAATACAAGGGCCTTCCACCTCAGTGAAATTTCTAGGTGTCCAGTCATGTGGGGCATGTTGAGATATCCCCTATAAGGTGAAGGATAAGTTGCTGCATCTGACCCCTCCTACAACCAAAAAACAGGCACAATGCCTAGTTTGTCTGTTTGGATTTTGGTGACAATATATTCCTCATTTGGGGGTGCTACTCTGGCCCATTTATCAAGTGACCAGAAAAACTGCTAATTTTGAGTAGGGACCTGAACAAGAAGAGTCTCTGCAAAAGGTTCAGGCTGCTGTACAAGCTGCTCTACCACTTGGACCATATGATCCAGCAGATCAGTGGCAAATAGAGATGCTGTCTGGAGCCTTTGGCAGGCAGCTATAGGAGAATTGCAATGCAGACCTTTAGGATTTTGGAGCAAAGCCTCACCATCAGCTGCAGATAACTATCCTCCTTTTGAGAAACAGCTTTTGGCCTACTACTGGGCCTTAGTAGAGATTGAATGCTTAACCATGGGCCACCAAGTTACCAGGAGACCTGAGTTGCCTATAATGAGCCGGGTGTTGTCTGACCCACCAAGCCATAAAGTTGGGCCTGTACAGCAGCACTCCATCATAAAATGGAAATGTTATATAAGAGTTAGGGCCAGAGCAGGTCCTAAAAGCACAAGCAAGTTACATGAGTAAGTTGCCCAAATGCTCATGGTCTCCATTCCTGCCACATTACCTTCTCTTTCCCAGACCAGAGTTACAGCCTCTTGGAGAGTTCCTTACAGTGAGTTGACTGAGGAAGAGAAAACTCAGGCCTGCTAGTTGGTTCTGCACGATATGCAACTACCCACCTGAAAGTGGACAGCTGCAGCACTACAGCCCCTTTTCAGGATGTCCCTGAAGGACAATGGTGAGGACAGTAAGCAGAACTTCAAGCAGTGTACCTGGTTGTTCTTTTTTTTCATTATTAATTTTTCAAATTTAAAAAAATATATAACAAACAAATGCAAACATTCTTAACTTTCGATCATTCCATTCTACAAGTATAATCAGTAATTCACAATAACATCACGTAGTTGCATATTCATCGTCATGATCATTTCTTAGAACATTTGTATCAATTCAGAAAAATAAATGAAAAGACAACAGGAAAAAATTCATACATACCATACCCCTTACCCCTCCCTTTCATTGATCACTAGCATTTCAATCTGAATTTATTTTAACATTTGTTCCCCTATTATTTGTTTTTATTCCATATGTTTTACTCGTCTGTTGATAAGATAAAAGGAGCATCAGACACAAAGTTGTCACAATCACACAGTCACATTGCGAAAGCTACATCATTACACAATCATCTTTAAGAAACATGGCCACTGGAACACAGCTCCACATGTACAGGCAGTTCCCTCCAGCCTCTCCATTACATCTTGACTAACAAGGTGATATCTATTTAATGCGTAAGCATAACCTCCAGGATAACCTCTTGGATCTGTTTGGAATCTCTCAATCATTGACACTTTATTTTGTCTCATTTCACCCTTCCCCCTTTTAGTTGAGATGGTTTTCTCAATCCCTTGATGCTGAGTCTCAGCTCATTCTAGGATTTCTGTCCCATATTGCCAGGAAGGTCCACACCCCTGGGAGTCATGTCCCACATAGACAGGGAGGGCAGTGAGTTTGCTTGTTGTGTTGGCTGGAGAGAGAGAGGCCACATTCTGAGCAACAAAAGAGGTTCTCTTGGGGGTGACTCTTAGGCCTAATTTTAAGTAGGCTTGACCTATCCTTGTGGGGTTAAGTTTCATATGAACAAACCCCAAGATTGGGGGCTCAATCTGTAGCTTTGGTTGTCCACACTGCTTGTGAGAATATCAAGAATTCAACTTGGGGAAGTAGAATTTTTCCCCTTTCTCGCCATTTGCAAACAGACTTTGCAAGTACTTTTTAATTCACTGTTCAAATCACTTTGGGTTTTATCGGGGCATCACTCTGGACAAACCAACAAAATTTCAAGCCCTACTCAAGGTTCTATGTACTTATGGTGTCAATTCAGCTGTCTACATAAGTTATATTAGGAAATGCACCAGTCAAAATATAAATTTTGTACCAAGTAAACATTTTTTGCTTTAGTTTCACACACAAGTTAAAATTTTAAAATATTAATTACCATCTATTTTCAACACCCTGCAGTAATGACATTCCTTTGTTCTTCCTCATGCAAAAACATTTTTTAAATTTGTACATTTAGTCACTATCATTATACACTCTAGGCATTCCTAGATTATACCATCTCAGCCTTTATCATCTATCTTTCTTTCTGATTTCATTTGTGCCCCCAGCCCTCCTCCCTCTATCGTTCTCACATTCAGCTTCATTCAGTGTTTTACATAATTGTATTATAGTTAGGTAGATTGTGCTGTCCATTTCTGAGTTTTTACATTCAGTCCTGTTGCACAATCTGTATCCCTTCAGCTCCAGTTACCCAATATCTTACCCTACTTCTATCTCTTTCTTCTTTTTATTATTTCTTCTTTTTAAAATATAGGTATTTAAGGCAATGAATTTCCCTTTAAGCACTACCTTTGCTGAAAAATTCCCTTAAGTATTTATATTTTTCATTTTCATTTTCATTTGCCTCCAAATATTTACTCATTTCTCTCATAATTTCTTCTTTGAGTCATTGGTTGTTTAAGAGTGTGTTGCTTAGCTTCTATATATTTGTGAATTTTCTGCCCCCTCCCTATATTGATTTCCAACTTCATTCCATTATGATCTAAGAAAGTATTTTGTGTGATTTCAGTGTTTTTAAATTTATTGAGACTTGCTTTGTGACCCAGCATATGGTCTATATTTCAGAATGATCCACAAGTGCTTGAGAAAAATGTGTATCCTACTATTGTAGGGGTTAATGTTCTATAAATGTCTGTTGGATTCATTTATCTTATTCAAAATCTCTGTTTCCTTATTGTCTCTGCAGATGTTCTTTCCATTGATGAGAGTGGGGAGTTGAAATCTTCAACTATTATGATAGAGGTTTAAGTGTTGTCAGTGTTTGCTTCATGTGTTTTGGAGCACTCCAGCTCAGCACATAAATATTTATGATTGTTATGTCTTCTTATTTTTTCCTTTTATTAATAAATAGTGTCTTTTTGGTCTCTTTTAGTTGTTTTACATTTGAAGTCTAATTTGTTGGTTATTGTATAGGTACTCCTTCTTTTTTCTGATTGTTGTTTGCATGAAATATGTTTCCCCAACCTTTCATTTTCAACCTATTTTTGTCCTTGGTTCTAAAATGAGTCTCCTGTAGGCAGCATATAGATGGGTCCTGTTTTTTAATCCATTCTGCCAGTCTATGTCTGTTGATTGGGAGTTTAACCCATTAACATTTAATGTTATTACTGTAAAGGCAGTACTTTCTTCTACCATTTTGTCTTTTGGATTTTGTCATATCTATTTTTTTCTCTTTTTACCTTTACTGATTCTATTCTATTCTATTCTACTCTACTCTATTCTATTCTATTCTCCAGAACTTTTTCTTCTGTCTTTTCCTATCTGCCTGTAGAGTTCCCTTTTAGTATTTTTTGCAGAGCCAGTCTCTTAGTCACAAATCCTCTCAGTGATTGTTTGTCTGAAAATATTTTAATCTCCCCCCATTTTTGAATGACAGTTTTGTGGGCATAGACTTCCTGGTTGGGAGTTTTTCTCTTTCATGATCGTAAATATATCATACCACTGGCTTCTTGCCTCCATTGTTTCTACTGAGAAATCCACACATAGTCTTATTGAGCTTGTTAGTGGGTTGCTTTTCTCTTGCTGCTTTCAAAATTCTCTCTTTGTCTTTGACAATCTGAATAGTAAGTGTCTTGGAGTATGTCTGTTTAGATCTATTCTGTTTGGGGTATGCTGCACTTCTTGGAGCTGTAATTTTACTTCTTTCATAAGAGGTGGGAATTTTTCAGTGATTATTTCCTTCATTAGTCATTCTCCTCCTTTTCCTTTCTCTTTTCCTCTCACCCACAACACACACATTCATGTGCTTCATGTTGTCATTCAATTCCTTGAGACTGTGCTCATATTTCCCCCATATTTTCTTTAGTGTGTCAGATTTCAGATGTCCAGTCCTCTAGTTCACTAATCCTTCCTTCTGCCTCTTCAAATCTATTGTTGTAGTTTTCCATTGTTTTTCATCTCTTCTATTGTGCCCTTCATTCCCATAAGTTCTGTGATTTGTTTTTTCAAACTTTTTGAGTTCTTCTTTTTATTTGTCCAATTACTTCTGTTTTGGGGGGGAAGACATGATCTGGGAATTGAACCTGGGCCTCCCACATGGAAGACAAACATTCTACCAGTGAACCACCCATGCACTCCCAGTAATTTCTTTATATCCTCCCTCAAGCCACTGATTTGATTTTTGATGGGATTTTCCATGTCTATTTGAACGTCCTGAATTAGTTGTTTCAACTCCCGTATCTCATTTAAAGCATTGATTTATTCCTTTGATTAGGCCATATCTTCAATTTTCCTAGCATTATTTATTATTATTTTTTGTTTGTTTGCTGGCATCTAGGCATTTGATTTCCTCAATTTGTTTATTCTGGAGTTTGTTTTTTACTTTCTTACCTAGGTAAAAAAAAAAAAATCCATTTTTGCTGGCTGTTTTTGTTCTGTTTTTTGATGTTTAGTACAACTTATCCTAGACCTTTAGCATAGGTTCTGTTTAACTGATTAGAATTTTTCAGTTCTAGTTTTTCTGTTTCTTGCCCTGCCTATATGGAGCCTTTTTTTGGGGGGGGGGGGGGGGTTGGGGATACTCGTCAGATATGATCAACCCCAGTCAGATTTTCCTAGACCAGATAGGCCAATGTCTCAGGTGGAAAGAGTAGCCAGAGATCAGTTTTCCCTTAAGGTGAGACCCAGCAAGTTGTCAGACTTTCCTATGAAGCCTCCAGGCTCTGTGATTTTCCTATTCTGCCCAGCACGTGGTGCTTATCTGCCCACAACTTTCTACCAGCTTAAAGTTATGCCTTATTTTCAGCAGATGCTCCCTGCCAGGGGTGTGGTTGAGAAAGAGGTGAGGTAGTAGGCTGGCTTTAATTGCTCTGTTTTCTAATCCCTGGGGACTGAATTCCTTGAAGGAGGGATTCAGGAAAAGCTGGGCCCCACCCACTTTTCTTGAAGGAGATACATTCTTTAGGGAATTAACTCCTTTCACTTGATTATTGTCTCACAGGAAAGCTTAGTTCTGCCCTTGCCTGGGGCAGTGCTGGAGCTTGAGAGTGCTTCCAGTTCTATCTAATGAGCTGTTTAATGAGTAATAAAAAGCAAAAAAGCCTTTTCAAAGTGGGCCCCTGCTCCTCAGGTCTGTCAATCAAAAGCTTAAGTTGGTACGGGGCTCTATGTATGTCTGGGCTCTATGTGCCCCCTTTTCTTGGGGTCCAGTCATTTTCCAGTATTTTGTGCTGTCCAACTCAAAAAGCCTGTCCCCAACTGCCCCCCCCCATCAGCCCTGCACCCCCCTCAGCCTGGCAAAAACTCCTAGTTCCTTTAGTGCTTATTCCAGTCGTCTGTTTTCAGTAGGCAGAATTTGTTAATTTTGCAATTGGAGCTTGGTTGAGTTAAGCGCTTGCTGCTAATAAGGTCTGTCCCCTTCCCACTCAGGGAATCAGCCTGCCATGCCCATGGGGGTGGGGTGCTGGTCTCTGTGGCTTGGGGAACTTAAAGTTCTATGTGGGGTCTCAGCTGTTCCAACTAGTCCAGACTGGTATGTGCTGTGTGTGTGGTCACTGATGTTCCCCCAGCAGTTGTTCTGTACCATTCCTGGCTATTTACTAGCTGCTCTGGAGTATATTTCGAGATTTTATTACTTTCTCAGAAACCATTAAATCAAACAGTTAAAAAAATAGTTGGAGATATCTAAAATCTGAGCAATAAAATCAATAAGCCTGAGCAAATTTTTTTGAGCACACTAGGGGTTTTCTAGTTTGCTAGCTGCCAGAAGGCGATATACCAGAAATGGAATGGCTTTTTAAAAGGGGGAATTTATTAAGTTGCTAGTTTACAGTTCTAAGGCCGAGAAAATATCCCAGTTAAAGCAAGTCTATTAAAATGTCCAAATTAAGGCACCAACAAAAGGTTGCCTTTACTCAAGAGAGGCCAATAATTTTCTGGGTTTCTCTCTCAGTTGGAAAGGCCCGTGGTGAAGTCCGTCAGCTTTCTCTCCTGGCTTCTTGCTTCGTGAAGCTCCCCCAGGGACATTTTCCTTCTTCACCTCCAAAGGTCTCTGGCCGTGTGGACTTCCGGCCTTGTGGCTGTGCTGGGGTTCTGCTCGGCTCTGCTTCGGCTTTCTTGTGGCTCTAAAAAAGTGACTCTCTCCCCCAAATCCTTCCTCTTTTAAAAGATTTCAGTAAACTAATCCAGACCCAGATGGAATGGGTGGAGTCACATCTCCATCTAATCAAGGTTAATACCCACAATCGGGTAAATCACATCTCCATGGGAACAATGGATTCAGTAATACTGAATGAGGATTAAAGGACGGGGCTTTTCTGGGATCCGCCACAGATTCAAACCAGCACAAGGGGCATTTACAAAAATATGTCGAGATATGAAGTATGCTTCAGTAAACTCCAAGAAAACAACAGGGTATTTGTTCATAGCCAAAAGGCAATGAAAATGGAAATCATTGATAAAAAAGTTTTAAAATCTCATGTTTTCAAACAAATCAACGTATTAGTAATATGTTAATATACTTAAGAGACACAAAACAGTGTTAAATGAAGGTGAGATAAGAGTTCTACTTAAGCCGCTGGAAAAAGGAGTAACACAAACCCAAAGAAACAAGAAGAAAGGAAATAACACAAGAAGGCAGCAATCTGTGTGGCACAGCTGGGAGTGGGGAAAAGGGGAAGAACAGATCTCAGTGCTTTGGGAAGATGGAGGTGAGGGAGATGACTGCCATGGATGAAACTGGGAAATGCAGATGAGAGAGAAAAAGAATTAAGTGGGGGGTGCGTGGGGTGGGGGTGGATAACTACAGATGTAAGAGAAATTAGAAATAAAATTAGCAGCTATATTACCATATGCTAATTTTATATGCATATATACACTATATGCTAATGTATATGCTAATACATTTGAAAACCTTGATGAGACAGATAAATTCCTGAAACAAAACAAAACAAAATACCAACAATATTGTCAGAAGAAAATTGCCGAGGTGGTTAAAGCCATTGCTCCTCCCCCTTGAAATCCTCAGCCCAGGTGGTTGTGCTCATGTTTGTGTGTGTGGGTGTGTGTGTGTGTGTGTGTGTGAGAGAGAGAGAGAGAGAGAGAGAGAGAGATCCACCAAACTCACAAAGAATGGTTTCTATCCTAAGCAAATTTCTCCTCAAAATAGAAAAAGACCCAAAGCTGCCCAGCCCATTTTGTGACCCCTGGTGCCCCCGGGCCAGGCAAACACGCTGCCCCTCTGGGAGGACCCTGTGCCATGCTCCTGGGGGGCTGAATGCCCTTGGCTCTCTGGCTTGCTCCAAGAAAGAGGTGGTGTCCCGGGGCTGCCCTGTCATCTCCTCTGGCAAGTTAATGTGGGGAGGGGTACCACCCCACCACAGCACCACCTGCCCTGCCTTTCTGAAAGAGGTATTTAGGCCTCTTGGGGCATAGGAGGAGGGAGCCCTTGGGAGTTTCGTAGGCCTGGGGGCATCACATAGGGATATGCCGGCAGTGCTGAGGTGGGCAGGCTGCCCACCTCCAAGCAGGGCAGCATAAACACTGCTTCATCTTTTACCAATTGCTCTCTCAGGCCTGAAGCTGAGCCCAAAGGGGTATATGGTTCCCGAAGACCCCAGGGTCCTCTGTGGGAAACAGACAGAAAATAGCTCCTTTATTATAAACTCACACTGATAAAAGCTGCATAGGAAAACCTTTACAAAGGGATAGCCATTAAACCCACCTTAATAACGCCTTTTTATTAAAAAAAAAGAAAGAAAGAAAAAAGACATGGAAAAAAAAACCCAAGACGGTTGTAAAGTGGCATCTTATTACTGTGGCAATTCCAGAGTTGAATGAGAGGCAGAACAGAAAGCATCCAGGCCCAGGGGTCAGGAGGTCATTTTCTAGATGGTGACCTAGGGCCTGTTAGGTGACCTTTCATGAGGCTGGGGCTCATACTCTACACACTGGTTGTGTAAGGGGAAAGAAACCAAGCACTTGCAGGGCATATACCCGATCAGCCCTATTTTCCCACCCCTCCTGCCTCTTTACCTCTTTACCACTTCAGGCCAAGTCTGAGGGTCAGAATGAAAATTACCTCTTCAGATGCAGCAGTGGCCAGTGTGGCCTGAGGCCATCTGTGAAACCCACAGTATTTAGTCGTCCAATGAAAGCCTGCAACATGCAGAGAACTCTGTGCTGGCTGCTGGGCCAAGGGGCTGGGGAGTCCAGCCCTGCCTCCTAGGAGCCCCCTCAGTTGCTTAGCCTTGGGTGGGAGGGAGGAGGAGGATAGACAAGTTTGAGCTGTGAGGGAGATGGCAGTGGAGGTGGAGGGAGCAGGTAAGCCAAGGCTCAGTAGTAGGAGGGGGCCCAGGGGGAGACCACGGTGGAGCTTTTAAGGGCTGGAGGGGCCCAAGAGGCTGGGGCTGGGGGTGGTGGTCCAGAGCCTCCATTGTGGAGCCAGTTCCCAGTGGAGACAGAGCTGGCTGCCTCTGGGGCTGAGGGTAGGATAAGAGTGGCCTCACCAAGCACCTTCCCTGCATGTACTTGTTGACACCTGTCCATGTGATCTCAGTCTCCTCACAGCAATCAGTGGGGAAACGCCTGTCTCTACTTTGGTGAAGAGGAAACAGGCTCAGAGGAGCTTTCTATATTGCCCCTACTAGGAAAGTCTGGGAGGGCATATGGCAGGCCCCAAGGTCCCTGCTCTTTCCTCTGTGACAACAAGCCTGGGGAGCAGGTGACGGGGATGAGTCCAGCTAAACAAGCAGGACCTATACAGTGTCAATATCTCAGATGTGTCGATCATCAGCCAACCTCAGCCGGGTCTCTTGGAAGGCTGCCTTCAGGCTGGTGCTAGGTAGGCCTCGTCCTATGAGCCCACCCTGCCTGCTGGATGGGGAAGTGAGGAAGTGAGCAGCCTGTAGCCTCTCCACTCAGACTGCCATATTACAGGTGGTGCCCAGGCCCCTGGTGTGATATACCCCAGGTCTGGTCCTCCTCACTGATGGTTTCTAATGGTTTAATCTCCAACCTCCTTTGCCTGGGACTTTGTTTCCTGTTTGTGTGTTTTTAATCTTCTGTTGAAATTTGAACATTTTGATATTTAATGTGTTATTTCTGTAATTTAAACTCTGAGGCATCTGTTCCTTAAGCTCGTATCCAGCTAGTGTTATCACAGAGCCTTCGTGAATGCCATCAGATAACAAAACAAACAAACAAAAACAATAAAAGGTTTTCTAAGTCTTTGCAGATTGACTCGTGTAAGTGCCCTCCTTCAGAGCTACCTACACGATGAGTTTGGAGAATAGCTCGAGGTCACAGCATAGGCGTCTCTCTAATCCTTTCTGAGACTGTGTCTTGTTTGGGGCCTGTGTGTGTGACCCTAGGGATTCCCCCACTTACAGGGATACAGATGTCCCCTCTTCCCTGGGAAACAGTTTCCTCATTTCCCCAGGCGCTGGAGTGTGTATCCTACAGCCAGCAAGCTCTTGCTCCAGCAGCTACAACCTTATGTGCTTGCCCCAGAGCCACAATGTAGGAGAGCTCTGTGCGATCCTTCTACATGTAGGGCAAGTTCTTCGATGGCCTGTACCAAGTGTCTGCAGTCAGTCAGTCTCAGTCTCTCAGGCTGGGTCAGACATAAATGCTCCTAGTGTCTGCTCCCTCCAGAACTGGGACCCGGCACCTGTCCTGGAAACATGGGCTGGCTTCATGCTAAGCCAGTGAGGGGATGAGGAAGAGGCCAGCCAGGCCAGGAGATCCTACTACTTTTAAGATGTGTTTTCCTGAATTGGCCTTTGCCCTGTTATTGCAATCTTTTAACTGTTCTCTGAAGTTTTAATAAAGATTTTTGTCAGTTCTTGCTTGTTGGTTAGAGCTTTTGAGAAGAGACAGAGCCCTAGAGCTTCTAAAGCTGCCATCTTGAGTGGAGCAGGGCTTCTGTTTGTTTTTTTTTTATTCTTTTTATCTTTTTGTCCCTCAATTCTTCTATTACTCCCACCTTTCATATTTATTTGATCTTTTGTAGTGAACTGTTTCGTGTCCATTCTCATTTGTGGGTACCATGCTGCTAAATTTTAACACCCTAAATCTCTAACAATCATGTTTGCTTTGATACTAAATAACCTGCAATGGCATGCACACACACTGTTTCTGTCCTGCATCAGCCCCCCACCTTTTTGTTGTACTTGTTAAAAATTATCTCTTAATACATTCTATGTCCAAGTCCATTACTATTAGTGCATTTGAATTTTAGAACCTGTAAGAAGTAAAAAGTGGAGATACATGCCAGAACATACAATGCAATCAATAGTACTGGTGCTTATAATTAACTATATGGTTACTGTTAGCATTGGTCTTTATTTCATTATGTTGCTTTGAACCACTGTCTACTGTCCTTTCCATTCAGTCTGAAGAACTCCCTTTAGCATTGCTTGTAGGTCAGATTAGTGGTGATTAACTCCAGCTTTTGTTTGTCCAGGAACGCCTTAATTTTTTCCTGATTTTTGAAAGACAGTTTCGCCAGATATTTTTGCTTGGCAATTATTTTCTTTCAGCACTTTAAATATTTCATCCACTGCCTTCTTGCCTCCAAGATTTCTGATGAGAAATCAGCACTTAATTTTGTTGGGACACTCTTATATATGAGACATTGCTTCCTTTTCTCAGCTTTCAGGACTCTCTCATCTTTGGCATTCAACAGTTTGTTAAAATATATCTGGGAGTGGATCTCAAATTTTTTTCTGTTTGGGGTTTGCTGGGATTCTTGGGTGTGTATATTCATGTCTTCCATTAAAGTTAGGAAGTTTTTTGCCTTATTTCTTTGAATATTCTTTTGCTCCTTTCTATCTTTCTTCTCCTTCTGGGACTCCATAATGCATACTTTGGTTCTCTTGATGGTTTCCCACAGATCTCTTGGATTCTTTTCTTCCTTCTGTTTTCTTTCTACTACCTAGCCATTTCAATTGACTTATCTTTTTTTTGTTGTTTGTTCCTCAACGGACTTTATCTTGAAAGTAAGATGCAACCTATACAAGGGGAGAAAATGTTTTGAAACCAAATACCTGATAAAGGTTTTTTTCTTTTACCTTTCAGTACAATTTTAGTGAGATACATTAGCATACTATATAATCTATCCAGAGTATACAATCAGTATCTCACAATATCATCCTATAGTTGTACGTTCATCATCACGATCAGTTTTAGAACATTTTTGTTACTCCAAAAAGAGAAATGAATAAAACCCAAAACATACCACACCCCTTACCCCCCACAATTATTATTTTTATTTTTTGTCTTTATTACTCATCTACCCATACACTGGATAAAAGGATTGAGTTGACTTATCTTTGAGTCCACGGATTTACTCTTCTGCCAGCTCCAATCCACTGCTGAATTCCTCTAGGGTTTTTAAAATTTCAGTTCTTATGGACTACAACTCCATTGTCATTTTGGTTCCTTTCTATTATTTTTATCTCTTAATCAACATTCTCATTTTGTTAATATATAGTGTCTCTGATATCTTTCAGTTCTTTGTGTTTTCCTTTAGATCTATAAGCATATTTCAGGGCATTATTATTATTTTCTTTTGGCATGGACAGGCACCAGGAATCAAACCTGGGTCTCTGGCATGGCAGACGAGAACTCTGCCTGCTGAGCCACCGTGACCCACCCACAGCATTAATTTTTAGAAGTCTTTGTTATGTATGTTCAAAGTTTTTGTTGTTGGTTTCTGATATTTTATCTCATGCTTTGGATGGGCTATTATTTCTTGTTTTTCTGTTTGTCTTGTAATCTCTTTTTGCATACTGTACATTTTAATATTCTAATATGTTAATTCTGGAATTTTAGAATTTGAGCTGGATGAAATTTGTATCCAGCTAATTAACAGATATATTCTTAAATGCCAGGAGTTAAAAAAACAGACATGCCAATGTAAAAAAACATCTTCCACAGTCCTTGCACGTTGCCTACTACTTTCTTTAGCTTATCTCTGCTACCAATGATACTTAAGCTCAGCCCCAAGTGAAAGTGTAGAGTTGTCTCAAGTTTTTTCTCAGCACATATGTTGACCTGAGCCTGTCTTTCGAACCTTAGGAATTTCCCTGTCTACATGGATCTGAATCCCTTCCTCTTCTTCCTATGAAATAATTTTCTTCCATCCTGGGTGCTCTATTGTTTATCTCAAGGCTGGTAATCCTTTGCCAGGCCACTGTGATTTGATTGCTTGTTACCCTGATTTAGCTGTCTGCAAGCTGCTTCTCTGTGTACAGTGCAAATTCTGGAAGGGTGAACAGGAGGCAGGCATTCCAGCTCAGTCACTCATATGGCTACAGGATAGACTGGCACAGGCATACATGTGCCCAGTACGTGCACAGGGTTTACTGTACTCACTCTGTCTGGAACCAGGGGCCCAAGCTAAAAAGACAGACTGTCTCCACACTAAGCCAGGGATGGTGGCGGGTGGGGCCAGCAAGGTTGCCATGAAATTTTCCTGATATTTTTGTTGCTTTTGTTGCACTTGTCCAATTACTGCAGTCCCATAACTGTTTTTCAGAGCGCTGAGGAAGATGGCGTTGTCAGGTTTTGGTAGTTTTTCAAAGATTCTGTGGGGGAATAGAACCCTGGAGCATTTCACACTGCCATCTTCATTGACTGGAATTTTGGTCTGTTTTCTTTTCTCATGATGCCTTTCCCTGTTTTTTGTATCAGAGTGTTACTAACATCATAGAATGAGTTTGGAGGTATTCCCTTCCCTTCTGTTTTTTGGAAGATTTTGTGAAGAGTTGGTCTTCATTCTCAAATATTTGATAAACTTTACAAATGAAACCATCTCATCCTGGATGTTTCCTTGTGGGAAAAATTTAAATTGCTAATTAAATAACTTTACTAGTTATACATCTATTCAGATTTTCTCTTGAGTCAATTTTCAGTTTGTTTCTAGAAATTTATTTTGTATTAGTCATCTAAATTGTTGGCATGCATTTCTTCATAGTATTCTTTTTTATTTATTTATTTATTTTTTTTATTAACGGAAAGAAAGAAAAAAAAATAAAAATAAAAAAAGAAATTAACACAACTTTTAGAAATCATACCGTTCTACATATGCACTCAGTAATTCTTAACATCATCACATAGATGCATGATCATCGTTTCTTAGTACATTTGCATCGGTTTAGAGGAAGTAGCAACACAACAGAAAAAGATATAAAATGTTAATATAGAGAAAAGAAATAAAAGTAGTAATGATAGTAAAAAACAACAACAAAAAAAATCCTATAGCTCAGATGCAGCTTCATTCAGTGTTTTAACATGATTACTTTACAATTAGGTATTATTGTGCTGTCCATTTTTGAGTTTTTGTATCTAGTCCTGTTGCACAGTCTGTATTCCTTCCGCTCCAATTACCCATTATCTTACCCTGTTTCTAACTCCTGCTGGACTCTGTTACCAATGACATATTTCAAGTTCATTCTCGAATGTCCGTTCACATCAGTGGGACCATACAGTATTTGTCCTTTAGTTTTTGGCTGGACTCACTCAGCATAATATTCTCTAGGTCCATCCATGTTATTACATGCCTCATAAGTTTATCTTCTCTTAAAGCTGCATAATATTCCATCGTATGTATATACCACAGTTTATTTAGCCATTCTTCTGTTGATGGACATTTTGGCTGTTTCCATCTCTTTGCAATTGTAAATAACGCTGCTATAAACATTGGTGTGCAAATGTCCGTTTGTGTCTTTGCCCTTAAATCCTTTGAGTAGATACCTAGCAATGGTATTGCTGGGTCATATGGCAATTCTATATTCAGCTTTTTGAGGAACCGCCAAACTGCCTTCCACAGTGGTTGCACCATTTGACATTCCCACCAACAGTGGATAAGTGTGCCTCTTTCTCCGCACCCTCTCCAGCACTTGTCATTTTCTGTTTTGTTGATAATGGCCATTCTGGTGGGTGTGAGATGATATCTCATTGTGGTTTTGATTTGCATTTCTCTAATGGCCAGGGACATTGAGCATTTCTTCATGTGCCTCTTGGCCATCCGTATTTCCTCTTCTGGTAGGTGTCTGTTTAAGTCTTTTTCCCATTTTGTAATTGGGTTGGCTGTCTTTTTGTTGTTCAGTTGAACAATCTCTTTATATATTCTGGATACTAGACCTTTATCTGATATATGTCATTTCCAAATATTATCTCCCATTGTGTAGGCTGTCTTTCTACTTTCTTGATGAAGTTCTTTGATGCACAAAAGTGTTTAATTTTGAGGAGCTCCCATTTATTTATTTCTTTCTTCAGTGCTCTTGCTTTGGGTTTAAGGTCCATAAAACCACCTCCAGTTGTAAGATTTATAAGATATCTCCCTACATTTTCCTCTAACTGTTTTATGGTCTTAGACCTAATGTTTAGATCTTTGATCCATTTTGAGTTAACTTTTGTATAAGGTGTGAGATGCAGGTCTTCTTTCATTCTTTTGCATATGGATATCCAGTTCTCTAGGCACCATTTATTGAAGAGACTGTTCTGTCCCAGGTGAGTTGGCTTGACTGCCTTATCAAAGATCAAATGTCCATAGATGAGAGGGTCTATATCTGAGCACTCTATTTGATTCCATTGGTCGATATATCTATCTTTATGCCAATACCATGCTGTTTTGACCACTGTGGCTTCATAATATGCCTTAAAGTCTGGCATCGCGAGACCTCCAGCTTCGTTTTTTTTCCTCAAGATGTTTTTAGCAATTCGGGGCACCCTGCCCTTCCAGATAAATTTGCTTATTGGTTTTTCTAATTCTGAAAAATAAGTTGTTGGGATTTTGATTGGTATTGCATTGAATCTGTAGATCAGTTTAGGTAGGATTGACATCTTAATTATATTTAGTCTTCCAGTCCATGAACACGGTATGCCCTTCCATCTATTTAGGTCTTCTGTGATTTCTTTTAGCAGTTTTTTGTAGTTTTCTTTATATAGGTTTTTTGTCTCTTTGGTTAAATTTATTCCTAGGTATTTTATTCTTTTAGTTGCAATTGTAAATGGAATTCGTTTCTTGATTTCCCCCTCAGCTTGTTCATTACTAGTGTATAGAAAAGCTACAGATTTTTGAATGTTGATCTTGTAGCCTGCTACTTTGCTGTACTCATTTATTAGCTCTAGTAGTTTTGTTGTGGATTTTTCCGGATTTTCGACATATAGTATCATATCGTCTGCAAACAGTGATAGTTTTACTTCTTCCTTTCCAATTTTGATGCCTTGTATTTCTTTTTCTTGTCTAATTGCTTTGGCTAGAACTTCTAACACAATGTTGAATAATAGTGGTGACAGTGGACATCCTTATCTTGTTCCTGATCTTAGGGGGAAAGTTTTCAATTTTTCCCCATTGAGGATGATATTAGCTGTGGGTTTTTCATATATTCCCTCTATCATTTTAAGGAAGTTCCCTTGTATTCCTATCTTTTGAAGTGTTTTCAACAGGAAAGGATGTTGAATCTTGTCAAATGCCTTCTCTGCATCAATTGAGATGATCGTGATTTTTCTGCTTTGATTTGTTGATGTGGTGTATTACATTAATTGATTTTCTTATGTTGAACCATCCTTGCATACCTGGGATGAATCCTACTTGGTCATGATGTATAATTCTTTTAATGTGTTGTTGGATACGATTTGCTAGAATTTTATTGAGGATTTTTGCATCTATATTCATTTGAGAGATTGGTCTGTAGTTTTCTTTTTTTGTAATATCTTTGCCTGGTTTTGGTATGAGGGTGATGTTGGCTTCATAGAATGAATTAGGTAGTTTTCCCTCCACTTTGATTATTTTGAAGAGTTTGAGGAGAGTTGGTACTAATTCCTTCTGGAATGTTTGATAGAATTCACATGTGAAGCCGTCTGGTCCTGGACTTTTCTTTTTAGGGAGCTTTTGAATGACTAATTCAATCTCTTTACTTGTGATTGGTTTGTTGAGGTCATCTATTTCTTCTTGAGTCAAAGTTGGTTGTTCATGTCTTTCCAGGAACCCGTCCATTTCATCTAAATTTTTGTATTTATTAGCGTAAAGTTGTTCATAGTATCCTGTTATTACCTCCTTTATTTCTGTGAGGTCAGTAGTTATGTCTCCTCTTCCATTTCTGATCTTATTTATTTGCATCCTCTCTCTTCTTCTTTTTGTCAATCTTGCTAAGGGCCCATCAATCTTATTGATTTTCTCATAGAACCAACTTCTGGTCTTATTGCTTTTCTCTATTGTTTTCATGTTTTCAATTTCATTTATTTCTGCTCTAATCTTTGTTATTTCTTTCCTTTTGCTTGCGTTGGGGTTAGTTTGCTGTTCTTTCTCCAGTTCTTCCAAGTGGACAGTTAATTCCTGCATTTTTGCCTTTTCTTCTTTTCTGATAAAGGCATTTAGGGCAATAAATTTCCCTCTTAGCACTGCCTTTGCTGCATCCCATAAGTTTTGATATGTTGTGTTTTCATTTTCATTCGCCTCTAGGTATTTACTAATTTCTCTTGCAATTTCTTCTTTGACCCACTTGTTGTTTAAGAGTGTGTTGTTGAGCCTCCATGTATTTGTGAATTTTCTGGCACTCCGCCTATTATTGATTTCCAACTTCATTCCTTTATGATCGGAGAAAGTGTTGTGTATGATTTCAATCTTTTTAAATTTGTTAAGACTTGCTTTGTGACCCAGCATATGGTCTATCTTTGAGAATGATCCATGAGCACTTGAAAAAAAGGTGTATCCTGCTGTTGTGGAATGTAATGTCCTATAAATGTCTGTTAAGTCTAGCTCATTTATAGTAATATTCAGATTCTCTATTTCTTTATTGATCCTCTGTCTAGATGTTCTGTCCATTGATGAGAGTGGTGAATTGAAGTCTCCAACTATTATGGTATATGTGTCTATTTCCCTTTTCAGTGTTTGCAGTGTATTCCTCACGTATTTTGGGGCATTCTCGTTTGGTGCATAAATATTTATGATTGTTATGTCTTCTTGTTTAATTGTTCCTTTTATTAGTATATAGTGTCTTTCTTTTTCTCTTTTAACTGTTTTACATTTGAAGTCTAATTTGTTGGATATTAGTATAGCCACTCCTGCTCTTTTCTGGTTGTTATTTGCATGAAATATCTTTTCCCAACCTCTCACTTTCAACCTATATTTATCTTTGGGTCTAAGATGCGTTTCCTGTAGACAGCATATAGAAGGATCCTGTTTTTTAATCCATTCTGCCAGTCTATGTCTTTTGATTGGGGAATTCAGTCCATTAACATTTAGAGTTATTATTGTTTGGATAATATTTTCCTCTACCATTTTGTCTTTTGTATTATATATATCATATCTGACTTTCCTTCTTTCTACACTCTTCTCCATATCTCTCTCTTCTGTCTTTTTGTATCTGACTCTAGTGCTCCCTTTAGTATTTCTTGCAGAGCTGGTCTCTTGGTCACAAATTCTCTCAGTGACTTTTTGTCTGAGAATGTTTTCATTTCTCCCTCATTTTTGAAGGACAATTTTGCTGGATATAGGAGTCTTGGTTGGCAGTTTTTCTCTTTTAGTAACTTAAATATATCATCCCACTGTCTTCTAGCTTCCATGGTTTCTGCTGAGAAATCTACACATAGTCTTATTGGGTTTCCCTCTTATGTGATGGATTGCTTCTCTCTCGCTGCTTTCAAGATCCTCTCTTTCTCTTTGACCTCTGACATTCTAACTAATAAGTGTCTTGGGGAACGCCTATTTGGGTCTAATCTCTTTGGGGTGCGCTGCACTTCTTGGATCTGTAATTTTAGGTCTTTCATAAAAGTTGGGAAATTTTCAGTGATAATTTCTTCCATTAGTTTTTCTCCTCCTTTTCCCTTCTCTTCTCCTTCTGGGACACCCACAACACGTATATTTGTGCGGTTCATATTGTCCTTGAGTTCCCTGATACCCTGTTCGAATTTTTCCATTCTTTTCCAGATAGTTTCTGTTTCTTTTTGGAATTCAGATGTTGTATCCTCCAAATCACTAATTCTATCTTCTTTCTCTTTAAATCTATCATTGTAGGTATCCATTGTTTTTTCCATCTTTTCTACTTTATCCTTCACTTCCATAAGCTCTGTGATTTGTTTTTTCAGTTTTTCTATTTCTTCTTTATGTTCAGCCCATGTCTTCTTCATGTCCTCCCTCAATTTATCAATTTCGTTTTTGAAGAGGTTTTCCATTTCTGTTCGTATATTCAGCATTAGTTGTTTCAGCTCCTGTATCTCATTTGAACTATTGGTTTGTTCCTTTGACTGGGCCATATTTTCAATTTTCTGAGCGTGATCCGTTATCTTCTGCTGGCGTCTGGGCATTTAGTCAGATTTCCCTGAGTGTTGGACCCCACAGGTTGTAAGATTTTTCTGTGAAATCTCTGGGTTCTGTTTTTCTTATCCTGCCCAGTAGGTGGCGCTCGTGGCACACGTTTGTCTACGGGATCCACCAGTAAAAGTTGCTTTGGGTCCTTTAACTCTGGAAAACTCTCGCCGTAGGGGAGGTTTGGCAGCCGAAGCGTCTTGGAAGAGTGCCAGCCGGCCCGGGGGTCCGAACGCGGGGAGGGTCACCGGCCGCCGCAGCACGTGAGAGCGCCCGACCAAATTTACTAGTCAGCCCGGGGCGCCAAGCGTGGCGGAAGGGCGCCAGCTGCCGCAGCCCGGGAGAGTGCACTGTTCCCAGGCGGACCGGGGAGTCACGTGCTTGGAAGGGACCCCCTGGTCACCGTTCTCCGCAGTCTGGGGATTTCTGACCCAACTCTTTCAGTTGGCCCGGGGGGCCTCGCGTGGTGGGGACGCCAGCTGCCGCAGCCTGAGGGGACCGCCTGCCCAATTCTGCCAGCTGGCCTGGGAAGGAGGAAGGGAGGGACTCCGGCCGCTTGCCGTCCCGCCCAGGAAAGCCCGCGTCCCTCGGTGTTCTCACCGGAGCTGGTTCTCCCAGACAGTCAGCCATTCCAGGATGGGGTACGCTGTCCCTTTGATCTCCGTCGTGGCTCCGGGAGCTGCTCTGTATTGTCTCCACTCCCCCAGTAGCTGTTCTGGAGGAGGAAAGGTGAGGGCGGCAAGGCTGTCGAGGCTGGTGGCGGAGGAGCCGGTGAAGGCGGGGGAAGAGGGCACCGTGGTGGTTGGAGAGCCACCAGAGCAGGAGGGGGAAGAGGGGAGGGCCAGCGGAGAAAGAGAGGGGAGAAGGAGGGCGGGTGGGTCGGCTGCTGCGGGGCGTGGGCGCCGCGCGGCGGGCCAGCGGAGAAAGAGAGGGGAGAAGGAGGGCGGGCGGGTCGGCTGCTGCGGGGCGTGGGCCCATAGTATTCTTTTAAAAATCATTTTTAAAAAGCAGTTTGAGATTAATTCACATATTGTACAATCCATCTAAAGTGAACAATTAATGTCTTCTAATATATTCAGAGTTGTGTATTCACCATCACAATCAATTCTAGGACATTTTCACCCTGAAGAGTTGCCATGTTTTCATCCTCTGGCTTCCCTTCTAGAGACTTACATGACCCTAAACTACTTTTTCCTAATTATTTTGATTTCTTTAAAACAGTAGCATGTCCTTTCTTACATTTCTGATTTTCGTAATTTGAGTCTTTTTTTTTGGTCAGTCTAGCTAAAGTTTCTCAAAAAAAAAAAAAGGTCTTTTCAGAAACCAACTTTTGATTTTATTGGTTTTACTACTCTCTCTTATTACTTTCCAATTCTAATACTTGTCAGTGCCTTCCTTATTCTTGCTGTAGATATAGCTTGTTATTCTTTTTCCACTGCCTTAACATGCAAGTTTAGATCATTGATTTGAGAGTTTTCTTCTTTTTAAAATAGAGTCATTTACAGGTACGTATTTCCCTCCAAGCACTGATTTCCCTGTATCCGATAATTTTGTATATTGTGTCTTTATTTTCATTCATCTCAAAGAGATAAACTGTTTTATGCTGTCTTTTATACTTATATAATTACAGTTAGCACTGCTCTTTGTTTTTTTCATGTGGATTTTCATTATCCCCTGGGATCACTTGCTCTCAGTCTGATGAATCTCCTTTAGGTATTTCTTTTAAGGTGGGCATGCTAGCACCAAATTCTCTTATCTTTCCTTTTTTTAAAAACTTAAGTAAAGAATGACTTTACTTTGCCTTCATCTTTTTTCAAGGTGTTATACAAATTAACACCTTAGTTACAGCCTAGAGATGTTTCCAATCCCTTCCGTTTCCTGATGGCAGACTTTATGACAGCAGAAGTGGTGTGGTAGGTCAAGGCACCATCAGCTAGTGCCTCCATGCAGAAAGGACAGTGCTAGATCCCCACAGTGGGTCTCTTCATTTTGGCTTTGCACAGAAGGTGCAAGTGTACTTAGCATGCTGGCTGATTTCAAATTTCATCACCATTTTCCTGTAGGAGGCACCATAATGGTTCCCATATTTACTGATAATTCTGACTTTAATGATGTATTTAGCCATTTGCCACAAAATAGTTCCAGGCCCAGTGAGCTTTGCCTTTCCTTTTAAAAAGACGGTTTTGCTAAATATAGGATTCTTGCTTGATTTTTTTTTTCTCTGAGCAATCTAAATATGTTACCCTACTGCCTTCTGGTCTCCCTTGTTTTTATTTATTTATTTATTTTTAATAGTTTTTTATTTTTATTTTTATTAATAAAACCAATTAACATACAACACGAACATTCTTAACGTATGAACATTCCATACTTGTTCTGTATTCAGTGATTCACAATATCATCACATAGTTGTATATTCATCACCATGATCATTTCTCAGAACATTCACATCACTCCAGAAAAAGAAATAAAAAGAAAAAAAAAACTCATACATATCATACCCCTTACCCCTCCCTCTCATTGACCACTAGGATTTCCCTCTACCCAATTTATTTTAACATTTGCTCCCCTTATTATTTATTTATTTTCATTCCATATTTTTTACTCATCTGTCCATACCGTAAATGAAAGGAGCATCAGAACAAGATTTTCACAATTACACCGTCACTTTGCAAAAGGTATATCATTATACAATCTTATAGAAACACGGCTACTGGAACACAGCTCTACAGTTTCAGGCCCTTCCCTCTAACCTCTCTAGTATACCTTAAATGAAAAAGAGGTTATCTATATAATGTGTAAGAATAACCTCCAGGACAGCCTCTCAACTGTTTGAAATCTCTCAGCCACTGATACTTTATTTTGTCTCATTTCTCTCTTCCCCCTTTTGGTCAAGAGCTCCCTTGTTTTTAATGAGAAGTCAGCTGTTAATCTTATTAGAGTTCACTTGTAGGTGAGGAACCACTTTTTTTGTTACTTTCAAGAAGTTCTCCTTGTCCTTGGCTTTCATCAGTTTTACTATGATGTGTTTATTTATGGATCTTTTGCATGCATCTGACTTGGAGCTCACTGAGTTTCCTGGATGGGTAGATTGTTTTTCAATAAATTTGGGTAATTTACAGCCATTATTTCTTCAAAATTTTTTTTTGCTCCTTTCTCTCTCTCCTCTCCTTTTGACCCACTGTGGGGATCTGGCACTGTCCTTCCTGCATGGAAACACTAGCTGGTGGTGCCTGGACCTACCACACCACTTCTCCTGTCATGACAAGTCACATGCACTGAATGGTGTTCCACCATTCTCCAAGGCTTTGCTCATTTTCTTCATTCTTTTCCCCTTGGTTTTCAAACTGCATTATTTCTATTGATCTATCTTCAAGTTCACTAATTCTTTCTTCTGTCAGTTCACATTTTACTGTTGAGTTCTTTTAATGAATTTCTCATTTCAGTTATTATGCATTTTAACTCCAGAAATTCCTTTTGGTTCTTTTTCTATAATTTCTTTCTTAATATTCTCTATTTGATGCCACACTATCATCACACCTTTCTTTACTTCTTTAATTAAGGTTTCCTTTATTTCTTTGAACATATTTATAATGGCTACTTTGAAGTTCTAATTGGTTTCTCTGAGAGACAGTTTCTGTTGCCAGCTTTTTTTTCTATGGGTCATAATGTTCTATTTCTTTGCATATCTCTTTTTTATTGCTGTTGAAATTGGACATTTTAGATAATACTGTAGCAACTATGGGTACTGCTCCCCTCCTTGGGTCATTACTTTCTTATATCCTTCTTTATCTATTGGTTGCTTATCTCAGTGATATCTGTGTTCCTCCCGTAGTGCAAAGCCTCTGATGGTGCACCTCAGGGAGCACAGCCTCTGTCCGTCATGGCTACAGACACCCTGGAATGATAGTGATTTGGGCAGCACCTTTTTTGATTGTGTGTTTCAGTGACAACTGCTAGCTGATAGCTTCACTAATTGCCAGCTGATTGCTCTGTTGTTGTTTTCAGCAATGCCCTGGGGCATGACTTACTTCACAATGAATGCAACCAAATTCTGGTTCCTTTGAAGATCATTGTTGGAACCCCAGAGGAGCTCTTCCAGCTGTCTCTTTCACTGTACTTCTCTAGCATACTAGCCAACCTGCCCATATCTCCATTGACTCTATCCTTCTCCTCTAAATTGCCTTTCCCTGAGATCCAATTAAGATTTTTCCATCTTTTTTGCCATTTGCTGTTTTGAGAATTTGAAATCAGTTGTCCTGTCCTCTAGTTCACCCATTCTTTCTTCTGCCTCTTCAAATCTGCTGTTATGTGTCACCAGTATGTTTTTTATTTGATTAACAGCATCTTTAGTCTCTGTGATATCTGCTATTTTTCTACTTAGTCTTTCAAATTCCTCTTTATGCTCTTCTAGTGACTTCTTGATCTCTTTTATGTATTAGCCATCACATTTATTTTATTTAGTAGAGTTATATGAACATCTTTGATTAGTTGTTCCAATGTCCGTGTCTCCTCTGGTGTTTTAATTTGGTTGTTAGGCTGGGCTACATTTGTCTGCATCATGATATACTTAGTGATCTGTTGTATTTGTGGCATGTAAATATCTTGATTGGTTTACTTTGGAAGTTGATTTCCTTCAGTATCTAAAGCTTTGTACTTGAAGGATGCAGGGCAGGGTACAGCTGTACGGTGATGCATTGCAGCGCAGGTACAGCACAGGTTGGGGATGCTACACTGGTGCTTGTGAGCATGGGCACCCAGTGGCGGGGCAATATGGCTGTGCAGGTGCATGGGCCTGGGGTGCCAGTCTAAGGTGTGGGGCCATTTGTACACATGCGCAGAGCTCAGGGCAGCAGGTCAGATTTGTGCCTGTGTGGGCTGTGGGTGGATATGGCCCAGCTGCACAGGTCAGCACTTGCCCAGAGCCGGGGGGCATGACTAGGGACCATACACATGCACAGATCGAGGAAGGCCATAAGCTGTACATGTGGGCAGAGCTGGGGCGGGGGCAATTTGCACGACTGTATGGGCTGGTGGCAGGTGTAGCCTGGGTATAGAAATAAGCATGCAGCCTTTATATGCTGGCGACCACCTGCAGGGGGTAGGGAGGGGGAGGTAGGACTCAGGAGGGGTGGAGCAAGATCACAGGAGAAGTGGATTTGGCTGGGGCAGTTGTGCATGCACTTGGCAGGGTGGGGACGCTTGGAGCATGGGGAGGGGGGCAGGTGAGGGGTTCAGGTTGTGTGGGGTGTGTGGTGGGTCAAAGAATGAGGGACTGTGCAAGTGAGTATAGTATGTTCAATGAACGCAGCCTGGCTTACTTCCTACCCCCCATCTCCCTGTCAGTGCACTCCTGAGGGCTCTGGGCTTCTGCATTAGGCTGTTTGCACCAGCTGGATGGTCTCTGGTTCTCTGCTTCTCAGGTTCTTAGCTTTTGCAACCAAGACCTCCCTACGTGCTGCAGAAGACTCTTCCAGGTCACTTACACCCTGGAATCGGCATCTCAGTTGCCTTCCTGTCCCTTCTCTAGCTGTTCTTTGGAGCAGGAATGAACTCGACGTATCCTATTCTGCCAGCTTCACTCCTACGAATTGCCTCTCATCACGACCTTTACTAACATTGAGAGACTTGAACTTTCCATACTCTGTTGCAAATGAAGTCAGTTCCTTTGGGGAGGGATTTGGAGATCTCTGATCTATAGACTGCATCTCCTCCCAGGCAGTATCTCTGAGTTACCATGCTGGTGCTGTGAGCTCTAGTGCCAGTCTTTTACAGATATGTTTGGGCTTTATCACAATAAAAGAAAGCATACATTCATTCGAATGTGTTTGAATACATGCACTATTAACATGTGCCTCTTTGAGAAACTTATATAAATTCCTCCCTTGGGTCTTTTCTTTTTCAAGAGAATGGTTTGAGTCTGAAGCCAGGGCCTATTGGTCAACCCAGCCTGTGTATAAGAGAGGGCAGGATCACCTGTCTAACCAGGTTTCATTGTCAAATTCTCTTTCAGTGTTGTCCTGTGCTGCCCTGGGAGTGGAGGACCAGGGCAGGAGGGGCTGCAATAGACAACCCTGCAGGCAGATGTGTGGGCTAAGGTGAATGTGAGTTAGGACTGAGGTCAATTCCATTTCTTCATAGGTGATGGATCCCCATGAAGTATTGTAAGGCCTGCAGTACCAAAGGGGAACCTAAGCAGATAGGACTGAGGGTCACCTCCTTCTCCCTAAACGGCTATCTCTAGATTTGGAGATAAACTTTGCACTCAGGTATCAGCTTGAGACTTGATCCCTTCCTGAGCTTCTGTGCTCACAGCCATGTTATTGAAAGCCTTGGGGGTCTTGATGAGAACATCCTCAGAGAGATCCTGTGCTTCCTGGAGGAAGCAAACTGTACACATGGCAGCAGCAGTGCCTCCGGCAGAAGCTGGTGAACAGGGAGATGAGGCTGTTGCAGAGCTTTAGCAAGTGCATCCACAAGAGGAGGAAATTTCAGTTCTGGAGCTTCCCTGGACAGGATACGCAGGCAGCGGGACTGTAGGATACTCAAGAGAACCACCAGAAGGAGCAGGAAGATGATAGACAGTCTCACACCCACTAGCATGGGCCAGCCAGCCGGTGAGAGACCAAACACCACCAGCAGGATTAGGAAGTAGATCAGGTAGAAGATGGCAAAGGAGTGGTGTTTTGCCGTGATGCTGCCCAGTCCCTTGGCCAGGTGGATAGACAGGCAGGTGAATGGGATTTGGTTCCAAAGGAGCATGCCCAAGATGTTGAAGTGGCACAGAGTGATCTGGAGGGAGTTCTTTAAAGTGCTGCCTGGGCTGGCTAAGGTGGTAAGGATGGCAGTGGTGGTGGTGCTGATGTTGGAGCCCAGGGTGAGTGGTTATGCCCTCTCAATGGTTATCATACCAGGACCAATCAGCAGGGTTAAGACAAAACTGAATATGGAGCTGCTCTGCACTGTGGTCATGCCTGCCTGCATGAGGATGGCCACGTAGCTGGTGGCCCAGGCAAAGGGAAAAGGTAAGTCAGTATTGAGGGTCTTCTGGATGACAATAGTGACTTGCCCCCTGAGCACTAACTCAGCAGCTTGATGATCATGTACAGGCAGCTGCAGAGGGCAAGTGCAGAGAATGTCAGCAGGATGATATCAACATTTTGCAATTCTTTTAATACTTAAGTTACTGTTTCATTGACTTCCTTTATATTAAACTTTTATGTAATGCCCTAGTCTCTTTTCGTTTTGGAAAGTTTCAGTGTTTCACGTATCCTATACTTGTTCTAGGGTTTTTGCCTTTGTTTTGCCAGGGATATTAACTTCTTTTGGAAAAATGCATAGGAAGAATATCTCGAGATCTGCAATTCTGAAAATAACTTTAGCTTGCCTTCACATTTGATTCATTGTTGGGAAGGTTTTAGAAATAATTTTTCCTGACTTTTGAAGATCTTACTCTATATGTCTTCTAGCATCCACTGTTGCTGAAAAGAAATCTGCTTATTCCTTTCAAGATGACCTTTTTAAATTTTTCAGTCTCTCGAGAGGTTTTCCAGATTATCTATTTATTTGCCTTTGGTTTTCTGAAAGTTAAATAGGACGTTTCTAGGTGTGTCTTTTTACTATTTATTTGCTGACACTTGATGGACTTTTTGAATTTGAAAATCTGTCTCCTCAGTTCTGGGATCTTTTCTTCTACTGTTTCTTCAATGATTCCCATTCTTTCATTTTTTTTCTCCTGTTTTTTTCTGGTATGCCTATTAGTTAGATGCTGGCCATCTATGTTTGTATGTTTTTTCTTTTTATGTAAATGGAGATTTCTTCAAGTTTATATTTTCAATTCTTCATCCATGATAATTTTTAACTTCTAGATCTCTTTCTTGGGCTTTCATTAAAAAAAAAGATTTTTTTGTTTAAAGTTTTAGATTTACGAAAAAACTAAGATAGTACAGAGTCCCCATATACCCCATACCCTATTTTTACTATTACGAATATTTTACATTAGTCTGGCACATTTGTTACAATGAATAATCCAATATCGATACATTAACCAACTAAAGCCTATGTTTTTTTTTTTTTTCAGATTTCCTTAGTTTTTATCCAATGTGCTTTTTTGTATTCCAGGATCCCATACAGGATTCCATATTACATTTAGCAGTAATAAAAGTTCCTTAGGCTGTCCTTGTTTTCGATGCCCTTGACAGTTTTGAGGACTATGAATGAGGTATTTTGTAGAATACCCACCCTTCTGTTGGTATTCTTCAGGGGTTATACTCATGGTTAGGCTGGAGTTAAAGGTTTGGAGGAGGAAGATCACAGGGGTGAAGTGGCAGTTTTATCATATCATTTCGAGGATACATGTTATCATCTTGATCACCTGTCCAGGTAGTGTTTGTCAGCTTTCTCCAACATAAATTTATTCTTTTCCCCTTTTCCATACTTGTATTCTTTGGAAGGAAGTCACTATGAGTAAATCATGCTTACAGAGTGAGTAATAATGCCCCACTTTCTTTTTTTTTTTAATCGTTATATACTTTAATGCTTGTGATTTTTTTCATATTTTAAAAATTTTTTTATAATTATTTTATTTTTTTAAATACCAAAAAAACCCACACCAAATAAATGCAAACATTCCCATTTTGATCATTCTGTTCTACATATATAATCAGTAATTCACAATATCATCACATAGTTGCATATTCATCATCATGATCATTTCTTGGAACACCTGCATCTATTCAAAAAGAAATAAAACGAAAACAGGAAAAAAAAATTATACATACCATATACCTTACCATTCCCTTTCATTGATCACTAGCATTTGAAACTAAATTTATTTTAACATTTGTTCCCCCTATTATTTATTTTTATTCCATATGTTCTACTCTTCTGTTGACAAGGTACATAAAAGGAGCATGAGACACGAGGTTTTCACAATCACACAGTCACATGGTGAAAGCTCTGTCATTACACAATCATCTTCAAGAAACATGGCTACTGGAACACAGCTGCACATTTTCAGGCAGTTCCCTCTAGCCTCTCCATTACATCTTGACTAACAAGGTGATATCTATTTAATATGTAAGAATAACCTCCAGGATAACGTCTCGACTCTGTTTGGAATCTCTCAATCATTGACACCTTGTCTCACTTCACTCTTCCCCCTTTTGGTCGAGAAGGTTTTCTCAATCCCTTGATGCTGAGTCTCAGCTCATTCTAGGATTTCTGTCCCACGTTGCCAGGAAGGTCTGCACCCCTGGGAGTCATGTCCCATGTAGACAGGGGGAGGGTGGTGAGTTTGCTTGTTGTGTTGGCTGGAGAGAGAGGCCACATCTGAGCAACAAAAGAAGTCTCTTGGGGGTGACTATTAGGCCTAATTTTAAGTAGGCTTGACCTACCCTTTGTGGGGTTAAGTTTCATATGAACGAACCCCAAGACTGGGGGATCAGCCTGTAGCTTTGGTTGGCCACACTGCTTGTGAGAATATCAAGAATTCAACTTGGGAAAGTTGAATTTTCCCCTGTTCTCACTTTGCTAATACTTTTTTATTCACTGATCAAATCACTCTGGGATTTATCAGGGCATCACTCTGGACAAACCAACAAAATCTCATGTCCTACTCAAGGTTCCATGTACTTATGGTGTTCAATTCAGCTGTCTACATAAGTTATATTAGGAGATGCACTAGTCAAAATATAACTTTTGTCCCAAATAAACATTTTTCACTTTAGTCTCACATATAAGTTGAAATTTTAAAATATTAATTACCATCTATTTTCAGCACCCTGCAGTAATGACATTCCTTTGTTCTTCCTCATGCAAAAACATTTTTAAAATTTGTACATTTAGTCACTATCATTATACACTGTAGGCATTCTTAGATTATACCATCTCAGTCTTTATCGTCTATCTTTCTTTCTGATTTCATTTGTACCCCCAGGCCTCCTCCCTCTATCATTCTCACATTCAGCTTCATTCAGTGTTTTAACATAAATTGTATTGCAGTTAGGTAGTATTGTGCTGTCCATTTCTGGGTTTTTACATTCAGTCCTGTTGCACAATCTGTATCCTTTCAGCTCCAATTACCCAATATCTTACCCCATTTCTCTCTGCCGATAGGCTCTGCTACAAATGAAATTCTCCAAGTTTATTCACTAATGTCAGTTCATATCAGTGAGACCACACAGTATTTGTCCTTTTGTTTCTGGCTAATCTCACTCAGCATAATGTCCTTAAGGTCCATCCATGTTGTTACATGCTTCATAACTTTATTCTGACTTTCAGCTGCATAATATTCCATCGTATGTATATACCACAGTTTGTTTAGCCAACCATCTGTTGATGGACATTTTGGCAATTTCCATCTCTTCGCAATTGTAAATAATGCTGTTATAAACATTGGTGTGCAAATGTCCCTTTGTGTCCTTGCCCTCATGTCCTCTGAGTAGATACCTAGCAATGGTATTGCCGGATGATATAGCAATTCTATATTTAGCTTTTTGAGGAACCGCCAAACTGCCTTCCACAGCTGTTTTACCATTTGACATTCCCACCAACAGTGGATAAGTGTGCCTCTTTCTCCACATCCTCTCCAACCCTTGACATTTTTTGTTTTATTGATAATGGCCATTCTGGTGGGTGTGAGATGATATCTCATTGTGGTTTTCATTTGCATTTCTGTGATAGCCAGGGAAGTTGAGCATCTCTTCATGTGCCTTTTGGCCATTTGTATTTCCTCTTCTGAGAAGTGTCTGTTCAAGTCTTTTGCCCATTTTGTAATTGGGTTGTCTGTCTTTTTGTTGTTGAGTTGAACAATCTCTTTATAAATTCTGGATACTAGACCTTTTTCTGATATGTCATTTCCAAATATTGTCTCCCACTGTGTAGGCTGTGTTATTACCTTCTTGATGAAGTTCTTTGATGCACAAAAGTGTTTAATTTTGAGGAGTTCCCATTTATTTATTTATTTCTTCAATACTCTTGCTTTGGGTGTAAGGTCTATAAAACCGGCTCCAAGTGTAGGATTTATAAGATATTTCCCTACATTTTCTTCTAACAGTTTTATGGTCTTAGATCTAATGTTTAGGTCTTTGATCCATTTTGAGTTAACTTTTGTATAGGGTGTGAGATAAGGGTCCTCTTTCATTCTTTTGCATGTGGATATCCAGTTCTCTAGGCACCATTTATTGAAGAAACTGTTCTGTCCCAGGTGAGTTGGCTTGGCTGCCTTATCAAAGATCAATTGTCCATAGATGAGAGGGTCAATATCTGAACACTCTATTCTATTCCATTGGTCAATATATTTGTCTTTATGCCAGTGCCATGCTGTTTTGATCACTGTAGCTTCATAATACGCCTTAAAATCAGGTAGCATGAGACCTCCAACTTCATTTTTTTTTCCTCAGGATACTTTTAGCTATTTGGGGCACCCTGCCCTTCCAGATAAATTTAGTTATTGGTTTTTCTATTTCTGCAAAGTAAGTTTTTGGGATTTTAATTGGTATTGCATTGAATCTGTAAATCAATTTAGGTAGAATTGACATCTTAACTATATTTAGTCTTCCAATCCATGAACACGGTATGCCCTTCCATCTATTTAGGTCTTCTGTGATTTCTTTTAACAATTTCTTATAGTTTTCTTTGTATACATCTTTTGTCTCTTTAGTTAAATTTATTCCTGAATATTTTATTCTTTTGGGCTGCAATTGTAAATGGAATTTTTTTCTTGATTTTCCCCTCAGATTGTTCATTACTAGTGAATAGAAGCACTACAGATTTTTGAGGGTTGATCTTGTAACCTGCCACTTTGTTGTACTCACTTATTAGCTCTAGTAGTTTTGCTGTGTATTTTTCAGGGTTTTCAACATATCATCTGCAAACAGTGATAGTTTTACTTCTTCCTTTCCAATTTTGATGCCTTGTATTTCTTTTTCTTGTCTAATTACTCTGGCTAGAACTTCCAACACAATGCTGAATAACAGTGGTATTAGAATTACTTGCAGAGCTAGTGGACATCTTTGTCTTTCTCCTGATCTCTGAGGGAAAGTTTTCAGTTTTTTCCCATTGATGATGTTGTTAGCTGTGGGTTTTTCATATATTCCTTTTATCATTTTGAGGAAGTTCCCTTCTATTTCTATCCTTTGAAATGTTTTCAACAGGAAAGGATGTTGAATTTTGTCAAATGCCTTCTCTGCATCAATCGAGATGATCACGTGGTTTTTCTGCTTTGATTTGTTGAAATGTGTATTACATTAATTGATTTTCTTATGTTGAACCATCCTTGCATACCTGGGATGAATCCTACTTGGTCATGATGTACAATTCTTTTAATGTGTTGCTCAATTTGATTTGCCAGAATTTTGTTGAGGATTTTTGCATCTATATTCATTAGAGAGATTGGCCTGTAGTTTTCTTTTTTTGTAACATCTTTGTCTGGTTTTGGTATGAGAGTGATGCTGGCTTCATAGAATGAGTTAGGTAGCTTTCCCTCCCCTTCAATTTTTTTGAAGAGTTTGAGCAGGATTGGTACTAATTCTTTCTTGAATGTTTGGTAGAATTCAAATGTGAAGCCATCTGGTCCTGGACTTTTCTTTTTGGGAAGCTTCTTAATGACTGATTCAATTTCTTTACTTGTGATTGGTTTATTGAGGTCGTCTATTTCTTCTTGAGTCAAAATTGGTTGTTCATGCCTTTCTAGAAAATTGTCCATTTCATCTACATTGTTGCATTTATTAGCATAAAGTTGTTTATAGTATCCTGTCATTACTTCCTTTATTTGTGTGGGATCAGTGGTTATGTCTCCTCTTCCATTTCTGATCTTATTTATTTGCATCCTCTCTCTTCTTTTTGTCAGTCTTGCTAAGGATCCATCAATCTTATTGATTTTCTCATAAAACCAGCTCTGGTTTTGTTGATTTTCTCAATTGTTTTCATGTTCTCAATTTCATTTATTTCTGCTCTAATCTGCATTATTTCTTTCCTTTTGCTTACTTTTGGGTTAGTTTGCTGTTCTTTCTCTGGTTCTTCCAAGTGGACAGTTAATTCCTCAATTTTTGCCCTTTCTTCTTTTTTGATATAGGCATTTAGGGCAATAAATTTCCCTCTTAGCACTGCCTTTGCTGCATCCCATCAGTTTTGATATGTTCTGTTTACATTTTCATTTGCCTTAAGATATTTACTGATTTCTCTTGTAATTTCTTCCTTGATCCACTGGTTGTTTAAGAGTGTGTTGTTGAGCCTCCACAGATTTGTGAATTTTCTGGCACCCTGATTATTATTGATTTCCAGCTTCATTTCTTTATGATCTGAGAAAGTGTTTTGTATGATTTCAATCTTTTTAAATTTATTGAGACTTGCTTTGTGACTCAGCATATAGTCTATCTTTGAGAATGATCCATGAGCACTTGAGAAAAAGGTGTATCCTGCTGTTGTGGGGTGTAATGTCCTATAAATGTCTGTTAAGTCTAGCTCATTTATTGTATTATTCAAATTCTGTTTCTTTATTGATCCTCTGTCTAGATGTTCTGTCCATTGATGACAGTGGGGAATTGAAGTCTCCAACTATTATGGTAGATGGGTCTATTTCTCTTTTCAGTGTTTCCTGTGTTTGCCTCATGTATTTTGGAGCATTCTGTCTCGGTGCATAAATATTTATGATTGTTATGTCTTCTTGCTGAATTGTTCCTTTTATTAATACATAGTATCCTTCTTTGTGTCTTTTAACTGTTTTACATTTGAAGTCTGATTTGTTGGTTATTAGTATAGCTACTCCTGCTCTTTTCTGATTGTTATTTGCATGAAATATCTTTTCCAAACCTTTCCCTTTCAACCTGTGTTTATCCTTGGGTCTAAGATGTGTTTCCTGTAGACAGCATATAGATGGGTCCTGTTTTTAATCCATTCTGCCAGTCTAGGTCTTCTGATTGGAGAGTTTAATCCATTAACATTTAGTGTTATTACTGTACCAATAGTACTTTCTTCTACCATTTTGCCTTTTGGATTTTACACTTCACATCTAATTTTCTTCTTTTTACTTTTACTCATAGTCTTCATTTCTACACTGTTTTCCACACCTCTCTCTTCTGTCTTTTCATATCTGTCTCTAGTGCTCCTTTTAGTATTTCTTGCAGAGTTGGTCTCTTGGTCACAAATTCTCACTGATTTTTTGTCTGAAAATGTTTTAGTTTCTCCCTCATTTTTGAAGGACAATTTTGCTGGATATAGAATTCTTGGTTGGCAGTTTTTCTCTTTTAGTAATTTAAATATATCATCCCACTCTCTTCTCACCTCCATGATTTCTGTTGAGAAATCTATGCATAATCTTATTGGACTTCCCTTGTATGTGATGGATTGTTTTTCTCTTACTGTTTTCAAGATTCCCTCTTTCTCTTTGACCTCTAACATTCTGATTAGTAAGTGTCTTGCAGTATGCTTATTTGGATCTATTCTCTTTGGGGTATGCTGCACTTCTTGGATCTGTAATTTTAAGTCTCTCATAAGAGTTGGGAAATTTTCAGTGATAATTTCCTCCATTAGTTTTTCTCCTCCTTTTCCCTTCTCTTCTCCTTCTGGGACACCTACAACACGTATATTCATGCGCTTCATATGTCATTCAATTTCCCAGAGTCCCTGCTCATATTTTTCCATTTTTGTCCCTATATATTCTTTTGCTGGTCAGATTTCAGATGTTACATCCTCCAGTTCACTGATCCTAACTTCTACCTCTCGAAATCTACCATTGTAGGTTTCCATTGTTTTTTTCATCTCTTCTACTGTGCCTTTCATTCCCATAAGTTCGGTGATTTGTTTTTTCAGGCTTTCAATTTCTTCTTTTTGTTCATTCCTTGCCTTCTTTATATCCTCTCTCAATTCCTTGATTTGGTTTTTGATGAGGTTTTCCATGTTTATTTGAACATTCTGAATTGTTTCAACTCCTGTATCTCATTTAAATTGTTGGTTTGTTCCTTTGACTCGGCCATATCTTCAATTTTCCTAGTGTGATTTTTTATTTTTTGCTGGCATCTAGGCATTTAATCACCTTAATTAGTTTATTCTATAGATTGTTTTCACTTCTTTTACCTAGGGTTTTCTTGCTGGATGAATTTGTTGTCTGTTTGTTCTTTCATATTCAGTTCGGTTTTTTCTGGACCTCTAGTTTAGGTTTTGTTTAATAGAGGAGAATTTTTCAGTTCTTGTTTTCTTGTTTCTTGCCCTGCCTGTATGGTGCCTTCCCCCCACCCCCCTTAGGTGTGTCTTAGGTATTACAGACCCCAGCCGGAGTTTCCTGGACCCAACTGGCCTCCTATCTGGAGGAAAGAGTCACCTGCGTCAGTTTTCCCTGAGGGCGAGATCCAGCAGGTCGAAAGACTTTCCTGTGAAGTCTCTGGACTCTGTTTTTCTTATCCTGCCCAGTATGAGGCACTTGTCTGCCTGCAAGTCCCACCAGCATAAGATGATGCAGTACCTTTAACTTTGGCAGACTCACTGCTGAGGGTGTGGTGGAGACAGAGGAGAGGTTGTAGGCTTATTTTAATGGCTTCAAATTACCAAGCTCTGGTGTCTGAATTCCTTAAGGGAGGGATTCCATCTGAGTTGGGCTTTACCCCTCCCCTGGGGAAGGCACAGGCTCCAGACAAGCCCTTAAACAAGCTTGTTTCTGCCTATGTCTGGGGCAGTTGCAGTCTGAGAAGTCCTGCTGCTATATCCAAAGGTGGTCAAGACTTTGTAGAAACAGAGCCACAAAAAGCTGTCTTTTTTTTTTTTTTTTTTTTTTTTTCTTTTCCATCAGCCCTACCCTCTTGGTGCTGGGGCAAAAATGAGTGACCTCCCTTTTTGACCAGGTTCACCTGAGCTGGGGGCCTATTTTTTTAGTTGTCAGAATTTGTTAATTAATCCACAATTGGTGTTTGGTTGTGCTCAGCCCCTGCTGCTGGTAAAGTCCGTTTCCTTTCTCCTTTGGGAAACAGCCTGTGGGGGAGGGGCGCAGGGTGCTGCGGCTTGGGGAACTCACAGTTCTGGGGGGGCTCACAGCCAGTCCAGTTGGTCCAGACTGGGGTACGCTGCGTGTCCGGTCACTACGTGGCCCCTGGAGCTGTTCTGTTCTTGGTTATTTAGCAGTTGTTCTGGAGGATGAAGTAAATCGCACACCTTGCTAAGCCGCCTTCTTGGCACCTCCCCTTGTGATTTTTTTTAATTCAAAAATAATTTTTTTAAACATAACATACAAACTGGAACATTCTTACCATATGATTATTCCATTCTTGGTATATAGTCAATAACTCAAAATGTCATCACATAGTTGTATATTCATCACCTTGGCCATTTCTTAGAACATTTGCATCAATTCAGAAAAAGAAATGAAAAGAAATAAGAAAAAACTCATACATACCATACCCCTTGCCCCTCCCTCTCATCAACTGCTAGTATTTCCATCTACCCAACATATTTTAGCCTTTGTTTCCCCTATTTTCTTTCTATACTCCTTACCACTCTCTTTCATTGATCACTAGCATTTGAATCTACTATATTTATTTTAACATTTGTTCTCCCTATTATTCATTTATTTTTAATCCTTATGTTTTACTCATCTGTCCATACTGTAGATAAAAGGAGCATCAGGCACAAGGTTTTCACAATCACACAGTCACATTGTGAAAGCTATATCATTATACAATCATCTTCAAGAAACATGGCTACTGGAATACAGCTCTACATTTTCAGGCACTTCCCTCCAGCCTTTCCAATATACCTTAACTAAAAAGGGGATATTTATATAATGCATAAAAATAACCTCCACAATAACCTCTCAACTCTGTTTGAAATCTCTCAGCCATTGACACTTTATTTTGTCTCATTTCTCTCTTCCCCCTTTTGGTCAAATTGCCCCAGTTTCTTGAAGGTGTAACATATACATAAATTATTTGAAATTGTTCTATGTGTAAGATTTGTCTATTTTTCCCCACTTATGTATTCAATCATTTATTTATATAGTATGGACTCAAAGATATTTTATACTTTGGGTTATAACCCAATGCTCCTTTATTTATTTTATTGCTCAAATCGTTCCTGTTTTGGCCATTGGGAGCTCTTTCAGTTGCCTCCTGTGTCCCTCTGACGTACTTCCATCATTATGTCTTTTTTTTTAAAGCAATTTCTTACTTTGGGTCACTACAAGATGCTCCAGGATCACTTTGTATATTTCCTGCACAAGAATCAGCAATGTCTCCTAAAATTCTGGTTCCTGGAGAATGGTATCAGAAACCAAGAGCTGGGTTTTAGATGTGCTCATTGCTACACTTGTGTCATTGCATGTAGTTTCTTTCAGCTGACAGAGCAAGGAAATATCTGTGTAAACTAACCCATGTAAATACACATATCTCTAAATATTTCTGTATGTATCTACTGGTACCTATGTTGCACTATCTATTTAACATAGATAAATAAAACATGAACTCATGCTGACGTCTCCAACTCTAATCCATTACCACACGGGTCATTCCAGCTTTCTCCTCATCTGTGAACTCCCACTCCAACTGTGAGAAACCTTCTTCCACCATTCACCATCAATTTACTTAATTGTGCAATTGCAGTATACATGGATAGGAGAATCAGATTGTTAACCCATACTTTAATGGGAAACAACTTTACCGACTAGAGTACAGTGCAATGTGCAGTTCATTTCACCTTTAATTTTAGCAACCCTACTCATTTCCAAAGTTATAGGTCAGTACCTTTCCCATGATCCTCTTCAGTAAGGCTGTTTTCTACATTTGCAATACAGTTAAATTATTTTGTCACAATCTCCATTCCATCCTGGGATCTCCAATTTCCTAGATGCCTTTTTTTTTTTAAAGTGGCATACATTAAAGTTAATCCTTTGTCCTGTAAATTTCTATAGGTTGATAAATGCATAGTGTCATGCATCTGCCATTACAGTATCATGCAGAATAATTTCATTGCCCTAAAAAAAGTTCCCTGCTTCACTTATTCAGCTCTCTTCTCTATTGTAGCCTCTGGCAAACACTTTTACTGTTTCTATAATTTTGCAATTTTAAGAATGTCATATTTGGAATTATGGTATATGTGGTTTCTGAGACTGGTTTCTTTCACTGAGCAATAGGCATTTAAGATTCATCCATATGTTTTTGTGGTTTGATATCTCATTTCTTTTTATTACTGAATAATATTCTGTTATTTGGCTGTACCATAATTTGTTTATCTGTTCACCTGTTGAAGAACATTTTGGTTGCTTCCACTTCTACTTATAAGCAAAAGTTTTGTTTTTTTTTTAATCAGTTCGGTAAATATCTAGGATCTCGATTGCTGGCTTGTATGCAAAAACTATATTTAGCTCTATAAGAAACTGCCAAGCTGCTGAAGTAGTCTCATCAAAAGATCCTGTTTAATAAAAAAAATTCCTATTTACATTACAGTACAAATTAAAAAATGTTTCCACGTGAGGAAGAACAAAGGAATGTCAGTATTGCAGGGTATTGAAAATAGATGGTTGTTCATATACTAAAACTTCAACTTCTGTGTGAGACTAAAGGAAGAAATGTTTATTTGGTGCAAAATTTATATTTTGACTAATGCATTTCTTAATTTAACTTGTAAAGTCAGTTTAATTGAACACCATAAGCACATGGAATCTTGAATAGGGCATGAGATTTTCTTTGGTTTGTCCAGGTTAGTGTGATGTCCCAATAAATCCCAGAGTGGTTTGGACCATGAATAAAGAAGTATTTCCAAAGTCCTCTTGGGGGAATGGGGAGAGGGGGAGAAATTTATTTTCCCCATTTGGAGAATTCCTGATATTCTGGCAAGCAGTGGGGACAACAAAATCAATAGGCCAAGCCCCTATGAAACTTATCCCTGCAAAGGATAGGCTAAGCCTACTTAAAATTAGGACGAAGAGTCACCCCCAGATAACGTCTTTTGTTACTCAGATGTGGCCTCTCTCTTTCTCAGCCAACATGGCAAGTGAACTCACTGCCCTCCCCACTCCACATGGGACATGATTCCCAGGGGTGTAAATCTCCTTGGCAACATGGGACAGAAAGCCTGGTATGAGCTGTGATTTGACATCAAGGGATTGCAAAAACTTCCTCGACCAAAAGGGGAAGAGAGAAATGAGACAAAGTGTCAGTGGCTGAGAGATTTCAAACAGAGTCAAGAGGTTTTCCTGGAGGTTATTCTTATGCATTATATAGATATTCCCTTTTTAGTTTATGGTGTTTTAGAGTGGATAGAGGGAAGTACCTGAAACTGTAGAACTGTGTTGCAGTGGCCATGTTTCTTGAAGATGATTGTATAATGATACAGCTTTTACAATGTGACTGTGTGATTGTGAAAACCTTGTGTCTGATGATCCTTTTATGGTATGGACAGATGAGTAAAAAATACGGGTAAAAAAGAAACCATAGGGGAAACAAAGGTTAAAATAAATTGAGTAGACTGAAATACTAGTGGTCAATGAGAGGGCAGGTAAGGTGTATGTATAGTATGTATCAGATTTTTCTTCTTTCTCTTTTATTTCTTTTGCTGGAGAAATGCAAATGTTCAAAAAAAATGATCATGGTGATGAATACAAAACTATGTGATGATATTGTGAGCCATTGATTGTTCACCACATATAGAATGTTTGTATATTAAGATTTACAATAAAGGTATTAAAAAAAAAGGTCCTGTTTACAAAGGGTTCACACCCACAGGAATCAACTAAGTTTACGAATATGTTTTTCTGGGGTGTAAGAATTGAGGAGAAAAGGCTCAAAATGACATTATTGAGATATAAGAAAAAATTGGAATATAGAATGCAAGCTGTATATGAATGTTAAATTTGTTGAACTTGATAACTGTACTTACGGTGATTATGTAAGTTCATAGGTATTGTACATGGAAGTATGTGTTCAAGTTGTTTGATATATAGCAACCTGCTCTCAAATATTCAGAGGATATATTGATCAACTGATAGATGATAGAGAGAATGATACAGCAAAGGTGGCAAAATATTAAAATTGGTGGGTCTGTGTATCTGGGTGGTGGGGATTATGTTGGAGTTCTCTGTATAGGGTTTGTGTATTTTTGCAACTCTCTTGTAAGTTTTATATTTATTTCAACATTTTAAAAATATGCAAAAAATCTGAAAAAAATTTAAGGTATTTAGCTGTAAAAAAATTTAAAAACAATCATGTATCAATGGACACTACTAAAAGAGTAGAAAGACAACCCACAAAATGGGAGAAAATAATTGCAAATCATAGATGTGATAAGTGTTTAACATCTTGAATAAAGATCTCCTATAACTAATTAACAAAAAGACAAACAAGCACTCAAAAAAAAAAAAGGACTTGAACAGACATTCTCCAAAGAAGATATTCAAATGGCCAATAGGCACATGAAAAGACACTCAACATTTTTAGTCATTAAGGAAATGCAAATGAAAACAATGAGATACTACTTCACATCCTCTAGGATGGTGGTTTAGGTTTCTTAGACTGCTTAAATGGGTTGGCTTTTATGGGAATGTATTAGTTTACAGGCTTACCATTTTAAGGATGTGAAAATGTCCAAATCAAGGCATCAGCAAGATGATGCTTTCTGAAAACTGGCTGCTGGTGATTCTGGGCTTCTCTGCCACACAGCAAGGCACATGGTGGTGTATGTGGGTCTCTCCCTTCTCTTATGGGTTTTGTTTTCAGTTTCTTACTTCTGTGGTTGGCTCCCTCCTTCTGCATATTCATCCCATTTATAAAGGACTCCAGTAAGTGGATTAAGACTACCCTGGGCCACACTTTAACTGAAGTAACCTCATCTAAAGGTCTTACTTACAATAGGTTTACACTTACAGGAATGGATTAGCTTTCTGGGGTACTTTCAGTTCCAAACCACCACAAATGGCTATTATTTAAAAAACAGAAAATGAAATTGGAGAGGAGATGGAGAAAATGGAACTCTCATGCACTGTTGGTAGGAAGGTAAAATGGTGCAGCCCACGTGGAAGAGAGTGGTGGTTCCTCATTAAGTTAAATATACAGTTACCATATGACTCAGCAATTTCACTTCTAGTGATATATCCAAAGAATTGAAAAGAGGGACTTAAATAGATACTTTTTTGTCAATGTTTATAGCAGCATTATCTTAATAGCCAAGAGACAAAGTCAGCCCAAGCGTTCATCAACAGATGAATGGATAAACAAAATGTTTATCTCCATACAATGTAACATACATTGAATTTTTGTTTTGGGTAATGAAAAAAATTCAGGAAACAGTGGAGAAGGGCTGCAAACCATTGTGAATGTTTTTAATGCCACTGAACTAGACACTCAAAAATGGTTAAAGCGGTAAATTTTGTTATGTATATTTTACCTATTTTTTGTAAATTTTTTATAGTTTTTTTTTAATTTTTCAAAAAGGAAAACAAATGAAGTAGATTATTCTTTTATTTAAATCTCAGTGGCTTTGAGTTCTCACCTAGTCGAAAGTATGAAGTCCCACCTGAGGAAAATCCTTTCTCCCTCCGTGTCTCTACGAATCCTAAGGGTGTGCACATGAACCTAGACAGTTGCTCACGTGAAGAAACTACAGCTTCCAGCTTCGTAGTTCCACAGATCTGCCCAGGGGGGGACTCCATCCTGCCTGGACTCCTGGGATCAGCAGCCTTTCACTGGGCCTGAACTGGAGGCCTACTCTTGTGAGAGGAGAACAGTGGAACTTTTTGAACTCCAAATTATAGCATCACTGATACAGCTCCCAGTTTACATCCACAATCCTTTTCTTCTCAGGGGCAAATGTAGAGGTAACTCCAAGTTGGCTGGGTCAGGACATACCTGGACTACTTGCCTCCAACCTTACATCCTCTTGAGAAGTCAGGCTTACTTTGCCAAACTGGCTGTTCTCTCAAGTGAATTTTCTTAGTCTCTGCAAGAAGGCCTCTGCCAGGGCCACCGCAGTCCATAAGACAAATCAACAATCAAACCCAAATAGTGGACAAGGTTCAAGGCTTTACTCCAACATCCCAGTTCCCAACAAAAATCAATGAACGCAACATTTGAAGAGAATATCACCTAATTACTTACCAGTATTGCTGAGTGCCATCTCCTACCCAGTATGGACACAGACTCTTCCTGGGGATATTAGCTTTATAAACATCCTGAGGTCTTCCATTTATCATTCAATTTGTGATTACATTGAGCTGTAACAGGAAGATGTGGAAAAGAATGGGCATAGATATTCGTTTCAGATGATGACTATGTCAGGAGTCCAACAAGGCCCTGGAGAAACCTGAGGCTCAACATGAAGACTCTAGCATATATTCTTTAAATCCTTGTATTTCATCCAGAAAACACCACCGCATAATTGAAACTTTTGGAGGTAGAATGAATCACTTGAAGTCTATGCACTGTTTGCTATTTACTGTGTGACTCTGGGCAGCCATTTCACTTTGAACCAATTTTTTGTACTTGTAAAAGGCTAATGACAACTACCTTGTGACAATTAAATAAGCTAATGCACGTAAAGGTCCTAGCACATTTCCTACAACGTCACTTTTACTTCCTTTCCCTTTCAGTAGAAAAATACACAACATACTGCGTATAATGCTATCTATGCCCTGGGGCTGCCTTATAAAGCTATGCTTTTTTGCTTTAAGATATTAAAAACTAAAATCATTCGATATGAGATCAACTTCAAGGTGAATTCTGCTCCAAGGTTGATATGATTAAGTTGAAACTACTATGTTTGATTCCTCTTCTTCATTCCATATTGAACACCATTAAAGTCTCAAGATAACCTACAGGCTTTATCTGCTTCATAGTTCTGTCTTTGACTTCCTCAATAAAAACAGAACTAGCAACAACAGAAAAGGATAGGGACATAAAAGCCAAGAAACAGTTTGAACAGTAAAAATGATCAGATACTTCATATAGAGAAGAGCCAGCTGATAAGGTAGCCTGAAACACACACAGGAGAGATCAGGAGACTTGAGTGTGAATTTTGGCCCTGCCACTTACCAGTAGGGTAGTACCTTGGTCTCTCTTTTCATGTTGAAAACAGGGATAATACCATCGCATAGAATTATAATGTAAAGTACCATATTAATGTTAATTCAATTCACACACTGAATTAGAACCAACCATATAGACCTGGTCCCTGCTTTCCAGGAGATTACAACTTATTTTATATGGCCACTCATTACTTCCTCCTGACATGGATTTCAGAATAGGCTAGTTTGGCATCGATGCAGATGATTATACTGGTCAACTTCCACATTAATCCTCTCAAAAGACCATGCTTACTGACCACCTAACCTCTTCTGGTCTCTGAAAGAACTGGTCTAGGAATTCACCATGTTACCTCAGCCAAAGAATTTCTTCACTTCTTCCTCAAAAGCGCACAACAAAGGAAAGAATTACAAAGAAATCAGTCTTCCCTAGATTTCAAAGAACAAGGAAGTGTTCCTCTTTTTTCATGATTTTATGAACACGGATTTCCTTCACCCACAAGATGGCCTCACATATTGAACACCAAATGGCAGATCTTCCAATCCAGTACTTTGGTTAGTTTGCTAGTTTTTTTTTTTTGGCTTGTACAATGAGAATATAGTAAAAGTTTACAGTTCTGAGGCTGTGAAAATGACAAGCCAAGGCATCAACAGGTGATGCTTTCTCCCGGAAGACTAGCTACCAGCTATCTTCGGCTCCTGTCACATGGTCAGGTACAGGATGACTGGTCTCTCCAGGGAATTTTTTTTTTTAACATTTTTATTGAGAAATATCCACACACCTACAGTTCAACCATATTATACAATCAATGGCTCACAATATTATCATGTAATTGTGTATTCTTCACCAAACCCTGGATAAAAGGAGCATCAGACACAAGGTTTCCACAATCACAGTCACACTGCAAAAGCTATATAGTTATACAATCTTCAACAATCAAGGCTCCTGGAATACAGTTCAACAGTTTCAGGTACATCCCTCTAGCCACCCCATCATTAACTATAAAAGGATATCTGCATAATGCATAATAACCTCCAGGATAACCTCATGACTGAAACCTCTCAGCCACTGAGACTTCATTTCTCTCTCCCCCCTTCTGATCAAGAAGGCTTTCTCATTTCCATGATGCCAGGTTCTGGCTCATCCCTAAGAGTTGGGTCCCACATTGCCAGGGAGATTTATACCCCTGGAAGCCATGTTCCATGTAGGAGGTAGGGCAGTGAGTCACCTGCCAAGTTGGCTTGGAGAGGCCACACATGAGCAACAAAAGAGGTTATGGAGGTGGGGGTGGGGGTGACTCTTAGGCATAATTGGGTGGGAGTGACTCTTAGGCATAGTTATCAGTAGGCTTAGCCTATCCTTTGCAGGAATAAACTTCAAGCCCCAAGATTGCAGGAATAAACTAGGCCAAGCCCCAAGATTGAGAGCTCAGCCTATTCAATTAGTTGTCTCCACTGACCTGTGAGAATATCAGGAATTCCACAGATAGGGGAAGGTGAATATTTCCTCCTTTCTCCCCAGCCCCACTAGGGGACTTTACAAATACTTTATTCTCTGCCCAGATTACTCTGGGATCTATCGGGGCATCACACCAATTCAGTTCTTTTTAAATATCATCACAAAACATCTGACAAAGGGCTTACTTTAAGCCTCTCACTGCTCTCTAATAAAATAGACCCAAGGTTTATCTAGCTATCTAGATCCCCATACTCTTGAACCTCACTTGCTGAATTCCTAATTGCAGTTGGCTCATAGAAAGACCGTTTCAGAACAGGATACCAGGGTTTCCCAAACCCTTTTGTGATACTTTTACTATTTGTACTCCTTCAAGCTTGGATACCAAGATCCTACTTTAAACCAGTAAGAATGTTTTAAAAGAATCTTAGCAACATTTTTAGGCCATGACTACATTAGGTGATCCTACCTTCTTAGGATTTAGCTAGCATTCCTGCAATTGCTTTACATACAGGTAACTTACAATCGTAGCACTCAAAATTAGTCTACCTGTCTCAATGGGCGAATCTGAGTTGCAGGACTTCTGCTACTCCAATGGGAAAAAACACAGGTACAGAGGCAGTATGGAGTTTAGCTTGACAATTTCTGCCTGTTTTGGAGGAAGAGTAATGCAAATGGGTGGGGAGGTGAGTTTGAAACCTAAGGTTAACTCTATGGCCGAGAAATCTCCCTCTATCTTTCAGGCGCAATCTCAATAAAGGGTAGACAACTTGTCTGAAAAGACCTCATTCAGAATGAGTTTCCAACAACGCAGATCATCAGAGGCACCTAAATTTAAAGGAAATTCACTCTATTTTAATTCTGGAATGAAGCCTAGAAATCTTTATAAAAGTGATTGTGCTAAGGGTGCACAGGTGGTTCAGTGGTAGAATGCGCACCTTTCCTGCAGGAGACTCAGGTTCAATTTCCGGACCATGCACCATCCATCCCCCCCCACCCCTCAAAAAAGTGACTGTGTTAGAATTACTCTAAGGATGCTTTGTAACCCTAAATAGAGTGCTAAATTTATTAATATTGTCTTCTTGAACTCTGCCTGCACTACTGGTTCCACAGCAAACCACAGGGACTTCTGACAATTGTGACTGCAAACTGTGGTAAGTGTAATGGAATTTGTTAAGAACTCAATAACTTGAATAGTGAAAAGAAAAATAACAAATTGCTGTTTTTCATTGCATTAAAAAGAAAAGTCAATCTGCACCACTGTAATCAAGTGGTCAAAGTTATTGGGACTAACTTAACAACATTATGCATAAATAAAGTAAATGTGGCAAAATGTTAGATTAGTATATATAGGTGTTTATTTTGCTAGTGTTGCAACTTCACTGCAAATTTGAAATATTCTCAAATTTTTTTAAAGTAATCATAATTTAGTACAAGAGACTCTTAACCATTTTTGAACTCCTTAGGTATGGTATCACCTTATTATCTGGCACTATTAGTTCTGCCTTCTATAAGTTAAATTTCCAGATAATCAGTGTTTATCCCATTCGACGCCAACACGTTTTATTAATCTATTTAAAACCAGTGTGATGGTGGCTCAGTGGCAGAATTCTCGTCTGCCACGCCGGACACCCAGGTTTGATTCCTGGTGCCTGCCCATGCCAAAAAAAAAAGCTTTCCTAAAAATTACTTTGCCCCATTTACAATCTTTTTTAATGATGAGGATTATCAACATCCCTAAGGCCTTTCACTAGAGCTGTAATTTTTTTTTTTAATTTCAAGTGTTTTTATTTTCAAATGTTTAAAACTACTACGCTGATTTTGTTACCCTACTTAGCTTAAAAAACACAACGCAGAAAAGGTTTACTTTCCTATATACATTCAAATGTTACCTTCTAATGCTTATAGTGTATCTGCCCCTTGCACCTCACTACCCTATTTGCACTTCTAAGTTTGTTGAAAGTAAATGTAAATCGATCCTGAGGGGTTCTCTTAGGAGCAACACATTTCAGTGCATGAACTTTACACTATTTTGCCTGTTAAAGGCCTTTATGGTCAATAAGATTCTTGTATGTTCTTGGAAATCGAGGTTTCTAGATGTTCTATTCCAATCTGTAACAGAGTATGATTTCTAGAATTAAAGTGATTTAGTGATACAGTTAAGTTTCTTGAATTTAGCTATCTCGACCTAGCAGATTTTTCTCAAAATTAAGACTGTAAAGTCTTAATTAAAAAAGATCATAAAAAGAGCAATGGAAAATATACTTATTAGCTATAACTTTTATCTCCACTTCAACTGCCCAAAACAACTGTTAAAGTTATTTTCAATTACACCTACACGTCCTCTAAGACAAGATTTTTAAAAAAATTTTTTCATTGTCTCAATAAAACTTGAATTTAAATTAAACTTATTAATGACAACTGATCAATTAACATTTTCCCCAATAAGAGAAATATTAAGAAATAAGACTTTGCTGGATAGGGCTCTGAGGAGACACAAAACAGTGTAACAGCTCAACTTTTTTTTTTACTCTCAAGAACCAATTTTTGTCCCCAGTAAAAATACACCCTTCAAGACAATGATAAGACAGCCCCCCAAAACCAGAATGGAATTTTATTGTGTAAAGTTTATAGCGTATGACTAGTATTCCTCTGTACAAAGTACACAACAAACGGTTTTAAATACAATTGAGAAAATGTAAGTCCTATGACAACATTTGATAGAAGCTGAACCAACCATTTACAGATACACTAAAAAATTTTTAAAATGTCTTCTTTCTCCAAAGAGTCCGATGTGCATTTCTTAGTAGAGCTGGGGGCACATCCCAGGCAAGGTCACAATGGCATTTTATTGCCCTCGATGCTAATTTTCACTGCATGTGCAGATCTGCTTTTTTTCCTGATATCTGTGAACTTTCTCATCTGTTTATCCAGTCGACTGATACCTTTCTTGGAGGTCCCCTGAAACTAAGAATGGGGGGACAATTAAAGAACAGTCAAGAAAACATATTACATCTAATTTTGTCTTTCATCTTCTTACATCTGAAGGTTAGCAGTCAGAAGAGGTCCTACCTCTAGAAATTATTTCAAAATAAAAAGTTAAAGAAAAAAAAACAATGTAGAATTTCTGGAAATCCACACTTCACTTATATTCTAGTCTCTCTTACCTACTTGCTCTTTATATTTAAAGGCTTGGTTGTTGGGCTATTACTTTTATAATTTGCAAAGGTCCAAGAAATCAGCACCTTTTAGAAAAACTGAAGGAACTCCACTTATGTTAATGGTCAGGATGAACTCCACTTGCTAATTGTGTTGCAAAAAATTCAGTTGCTTTAAGAATGGTGAGGTTAAAAAGAGGTGGTTTTTTTCTAATTCTTCCATTAAAATGATTCTGAAACTCAAGTCAAAACACAGCTTGGCGGTGCCTGCCCATGCAAAACAACAACAATAACAAACCTCAACAGCTTGGCACAAGAAAAGCAAAGTTGGAGGAAAGACTCACACTGCCCAATTTCAAAACTGACTACAAAGTTATAGTGCCAAAATTATGTTGCTCTATAACCTAGCAATAGCACTACTTGGTATATACACAGAAGAGCTGAAAGCAATGACACAAACAGACGTAGGCACACCGATGTTTAGAGCAGCATTATTCACAATCGCCAAAAGATGGAAACAAACCAAATGCCCATCAACAGACAAGTGGATCAACAAAATGTGATATATACATATGATGGAATATTATGCAAAGACAAAATGCAAATATTATGCAAAGACAAAATGGCATCCTGAAGCACATGACAAGATGGATAAGCCTTGAGGACATAATGCTGAATGAAATTAGTCAGACACAAAAGGATAGATACTGTATGATCCCACTTTTATGACCAGCATAAAGGTACAATCAGAGGTTTATAATACAGAATATAGGAGACTTAAAGATACATATAAGCTAGAGGGGGGTGAATCGTTAGCTAATGAGGTTGAACTCCAATATAAGGGCATAGATAGGAGTGAAGGTGATTCTCTAGTGGGTCTGGAAGTAATATTACCATATTGAAGATGAACAAGATTGAAAGGGGTCGTATAGACCTACATGTCCCACTGACTCACACTAGAAATACAAATGAGTTCTTGCAAGAATTACTTCAAAGATATGATTCTTGTATAAAGAGTGTTTAAGTCCAGGGTACGGGGGAAAACTGCTATCGCATGCTATGAGTTATGTTCAAAAGGAAATCATTAGCACTACCACAGCAATAGCAGAGGTAAATAATGGGATGAGGGACAAGAGTTATTTGGTGAAGGTCCTATTTGGTGAAGGTGTGTTTTTATGGTTTTCTTTCTCTCGGGAACAATGAAATAACCTAAAATTGAGACCTTTGATGGTTTGTGGACTTTGGGCCCTCTACATGATGCTGGATGAATGTAGGTGGCTGAAGGATGCACTGATGGAGAAGTAGATTGGCGAACTAATGAAGTGTTCGACGGCATGCAATGATGTGAATGAACATGTGAGACATTTGGTGAGACAAATTAAGCCAGAAACAAAAAAACAACAATGGTCTGGTCACCTTTAGAAAATATTTATAAGAAAACAGGGGCCTAGATTATAAGCTTTTAGAGCAGACACATTAAGTTCAGAGTGATTATTACTTCTGGGTTTTGAGAAGCTGTTTTATATATATTTAGAGACAAGAATGAAACTGAATAGGTTTAAGTTAAAGTAATTCAGAACATGGGGTAAAGAAGACAGTGTCTATATTTTAGAACCACACACACTCTTTGAGACCAATGGAAGAAAGGTTAGTTTATTTGATCTGGAACTGAAATTTTCTGTAGTGCATAATCAAATTCAACCTATCTGTATAGCTCATTTGAACAACTGAGACACTGAAAGCACAGAATAAAAAAGAGGTCCTTTAATCCTGTATAGATTATTGTAACTCCTAGAAATATCAGAGAGTATATTAAGCAGATAATCAGAAAGTATTGGCAAAGTCCCCTGAGGGAGGGGAGAAAGACTATGGAACTATTAAACCTTACCATGAGGGAATCCTCTGATGCTGTGTCAAACTTTAGGGATACCCAAATCAATAGGTCATACCCTTGATTATGCGGCTTATTCTTGTGAAGCTGATGCAGGCACCAGAGAAGCTTAGACTACCTATAGGCATGCCTAAGAGTTACTTCTGGAGGATCTCTGTTGTTGCTCATATGTGGCCTCAGTCTCTCAAAGCCCAACTCTGCAAGTGAAATCATTGCTCTCCCCGCTATATGGGACAAGATATCCAGGAGTGAAAGTCTCCCTGGCGATGTGGGAGATGACTCCCAGGGATGAATCCAGACCTGGCACCATGAGATCAACAAATCCATCCTGACCAAAAGGGGGAAAAGAAGTGTAATTAATAAAGTAACTGTAGCAGAGAAACTTCAAATAAAGCTGAAAGGAGACTCTGGAGACTGCTCTTATGCAAGCTTCAGGTAGACTTGCTACCTATCATAACCTGCCAACCCCCAACCAGGACCATTTCAGCCAATCAGAAAGAACACCTAGGGGAATACATAAGATTTCACAAGGGTTCCAGACACTAGAGTAACTTTCCAGAAACCTACAACCTCCAGATGGGTCCCTGGTTCAGATAAGTCCTGAAACCTAGCCCAGCCTCTCCAGAACATCAGATAGTTCCACCTCCCTACCCCATATCAGTGACAGACCCTTCCAATATAAAAAAAAATTAGAATTGCCCCAGCCCAAAAAACCCTAAAGAGAGATGGAAAGATCAAAGGTGACGGTGGAATTATACACGGAAGATAGGACTTAAATGACTATGAATGCTGAATCATTGAATTGATATCTCTTTTAGTCTCCAGTATTTTAGATCAGCTAGGGTTTTCAAAACTTAAAATTGTGAAATTGTAACCTATGTCAAAGTCTGAAATATGTTCTACAACTAACTGTGATGCTTTGAAATTTATAGCTTTTTTGTATATATGTTATTATTAACAAAAAAAAATAGAAGGAAAAAAAAGTTGATTGTGATTATTAAAAAGTATTTAAGCCCTCTAGCCTCCTATATTCTGAAGCAGCTAGAAGGAAAAATATGAGAGGATCATATGGTAGCCCATGACAAACTCTGGGATCTGTCTTGTAACCACTTGTTGAACAGTGCTTTGAAATGTATTGCTTTTTTATTTCTTTGCTTTGTATATATGTTATACTATACAATAAAAAAAGTTAAAAACAAACAAACAAACAAGAAAACCAAGAAAGAGCAAAAATCATGGACTTAACTGTTTACCTGGAGGAACTTTAGAAAGAACAACAAAGTAATCCCAAGGCAAATAGAAGAGAAACAACAAAGATTTTAAGCACAGTTAAATGAATAGGAGAACAACAGAACCAATAAAAACAAAAGCTGGTTCTTTGAGAAATCCCTAAAATCGATGGGCCACTAGCAAGACTGACAAGGAAAAAAAGACAGGATAGAAACAAACAAAATTAGAAATGACAAGGACCTACAGAACCTGAAGCAATAAAAGAAACCATAAGAGGATACTGTGAACAACTATATGCCAACAAACTAGACAACTTAGATGAAATGGACAAATTCCTGGAAACACATAAACAAGCTACACAGACTCAGGAAGAAATAGATCTCAACCAATCAATCACAACTAAAGAGATTCAATCAGTCATCAAAAATCATACAACAAAGAAAAGCCCAGGGCTTCACAGGGAATTTTATCAAACTTTCCTAAGAACTAACACCAATCCTGCTCAAACTTTTCTAAAAATTGAGGTAAAAGGAACACTATTGTCATGGTTTATGTGCCCACTTGGCCAGGTGGTGGCGCCCGGTAGTCTGGTCAGGAAAGCACTGGCCTGTCTGTTGCTATGAGGACATTTCATGGACTTAAAATCATGATTATGATAGCTGTATACACAGCTGACTGCATTTGTAATCAGCTAAGAGGAGTGTCTTCTGCAATGAGTGATGCTTAATTTAATCACTGGAAGGCTTTTAAGGAGGATTCAAAAAAAAAGTCACTCTTCTGCTTTAGCCAGTGAGCCTCTTCTATGGAGTTCATCCAGACCCTTCACTGGAGTCACCAGCTTCACAGCCTACCATACGGATTTTGGACTCTTCCATTCCCACGGTTGTCCAGCCCACAGCCTCTCCTGAGAGTTTGCTGAGGAACTTCATTGGAGTTACCAGCTTGTGGCCTGCCCTAGAGACCCTGGATGTTTACATACCCCCTGTTGCCCAACCAGCCTCTCCTGAGAGCTCACTGAGGACCTTCATCAGTGTTACCAGCTTGCAGCCTGCCCTACCAATCTTTTACTACATTCCTATGGTTACATGAGACACTTTTATAAACTTTATATCCACAGATATTTCTCGCTGATTCTGTATCTCTAGAGAACTCTAGCTAAAACAACTATCTAATTCATTTTATGAAGCTAATATAATTTTAGTACCAAAACCAGGTAAAGATGCTATAAGAAAGGAAAAACTAGAGGCCAATCTCCCTAACGAACAAAGATACAAAAATTCTCAACAAAATAATAGCAAATCGAATCCAACAACACATTAAAAGAATTATACACCACAATCAAGTGGGGTTTATACCAGAATGCAAGGATGGTTCAGCACAAGAAATCAATGAATGTAATACAGCACATCAACAAATCGAAAGGGAAAAATCAAATGATCACTTAGATTGATGCTGAAACAGTATGTGACAAAATTCAACATCCTTTTCTGATAAAAGCACTTCAAAAGATAGGAATCAAAGGTAGCTTCCTCAATATGAAAAAGGGCATACACAAAAAACTGACAGGCAGCATCATACTTAATGGAGAGATTGAAAGCTTTCCCCCTAATATTAGGAACACCACCACTATTCAACACTGTGCTAGAAGTTCTAGCTAGAGCAATCAGGCAGGACAAAGAAACAAAAGACATCCAAATTAGAAAGGAAGAAGAAAACTTTCATTTACAGATGACATGATACTATACTTGGAAAATACCGAGAAATCTACAACAAAGTTACTTGAGCTAATAAACAAATTCAGCAAGGTGGTGGGACATAAAATTAATGTGCAAAATCAGCAATATTTCTATACACAAGCAATGACCTAATTGGGAGTCAGTTAAGGAAAAATTACATTCAAAACAGCAACTAAAATAATCAAGCACTTAGGAATGAACTTAACTAGGGACATAAAGGACTTGCACACAGAAAACTACATAACATTGCTAAAAATAATCAAAGAAGTTCTAAATAGGTGGAAAGACATTTGCTCCTCATGGATAGGAAGGTTAAATATAGTTAAGATGTCAATTCCACCCAAACCGATCTACAGATTCAACACAGTATCAATCAAAATTTCAACAACCAACTTTGAAGATTTGGAAAAGCAAGTGTTCTAGTTTGCTAGCTGCTGGAATGCAATACACCAGAAACGGAATGGCTTTCAAAAGGGAGAATTTAATGAGTTGCAAGTTTACAGTTCTAAGGCCAAGAAAATGTCCCAATTAAAACATGTCTAAAGAAATGTCCAATCAAAGGCATCTAGGGAAAGATACCTTGGTTCAAGAAGGCTGGTGAAGTTCAGGGTTTCTCTTTCAAGTGAGGAGGCACATGGCGAACACAGTCAGGGCTTCTCTCTCAGCTGGAAGGGCACATGGCGAACACGGCGTCATCTGCTAGCTTTCTCTCCTGGCTTCCTATTTCATGAGGCTCCCCGGGAGGCATCTTCCTTCTTCATTTCCAAAGGTCGCTGGCTGGTGGACTCTCTGCTTTGTAGTGTTGCAGCATTCTCTGCTCTCTCTGAATCTCTCATTCTCCAAAATGTTTCCTCTTTTATAGGACTTCAGAAACTAATCAAGACCCACTCAGATGGGTGGAGACATGTCATCCCCTAATCCAGTTTAACAACCATTCTTAACTAAATCTCATCAACCAGGGAGATGATCCCATTATAGTTTCAAACATACAGTATTGAATAGAGATTATTCTACCTTTAAGAAACGGGATTTATATCAAAACATGGCTTTTCTTAGGAGGCATATATCCTTTCAAACCAGCACAGCAAGTTACCAAATTCATTTGGAAGGGAAAGAGACCCTGAATAGCTAAAAACATCCTTAAAAAATCAGGATCAATACTTCCTGATTTTAAAACTTATTATAAAGCCACAGTGATCAAAACAGCATGGTACTGAAAAAAAGACAGAAATACTGACCAATGGAATTGAATTGAGAGTGTAGAAAGAGACCACCAAATCTACGTGCAACTGATTTTTAACAAGGCCCCCAGATCTGCTGGACTGGGACAAAACAATCTTTTCAATAAATGGGCATGGGAGAACTGTATATCAATAGCCAAAAGAATGAAAGAGGACCCTTATCTTATACCTTATACAAAAAATTAACTCAAAGTGGATCAAACACCTAAATATAAGAACTAGTACAATAAAGCTTCTAGAAGAAAATGTAGAGAAACATCTTCAAGACCTAGTAATAGGAGGTAGGTTCCTAAACTTTTTACCCAAAGCACAAACAACAAAAGAAAAAGTAGATAAATGGGAACTCCTCAAAATCAAATGCTTCTGCATCTCAAAAGACTCTGTCAAAAACGTGAAGAGGCAGCCAACTCAATGCAAGAAAATATTTGGAAATCACGTCAGACAAAGGTTTGATATCCTGTATACATAAAGAAATCATACAACTCAACCACAAAAATACAAACAACCCAATTATAAAATGGGCTAAAGAAAAAAAAGAGAAGGGGTAATTGGAGCTGAAGGGATACAGACTGTACAACGGGACTGGATATAAAAACTCAGAAATGGACAGCACAATACTACCCAATTGTAATGCAATTATGTTAAAACACTGAATGAAGCTGCATGTGAGGTATAGGTTTTTTGTTTTTTTTTTTCTTTCTATTAATGTTTTAATTCTTATTCTGTTGTCTTTTTATTTCTTTTTCTAAATCGATGCAAATGTACTAAGAAATGATGAATATGCAACTATGTGATATTAAGAATTACTGATTGTACATGTAGAATGGAATGATTTCTAATTGTTTTGTTAATTCTTTTTTTAATTAATAAAAAAAAATGGGTTAAAGATATGAATAAGCATTTTTCTGAAGAGCAAATACACATGACTCAAAAGCACCTGAAGAGATGCTCATTTTTATTAGGTATAAGGAAAATGTAGATCAAAAGTACAATGAGGTACCACTTCAGACCTCTAAGAACGGCTGCTATTAAACAAAGAGGAAACTATAAATGTTGGAGAGGGTGTGGAGAAACTGGGACACTTATGCATTGCTGGTGGGAATGTATAATGGTAGAGCTGCTAAGGAAGACAATTTAGCAGTTCCAGAGGAAACTAAATATTGAATTGCCCTATGACCCAGCAATAGCGCTTTTTGGTATATATGCAGAAAAGCTTAAGGCAGTGACACAAAAAGACATTTGCACACTAATGTTCATAGCAGCATTATTCACAATTGCCAAAAGATGGAAATAATCCAAATGCCCATCAACAGACAAATGGATTAACAAAATTTATATACATACGATAGAATATTATGCAACAGTAAAGCAAAAAGACATCCTGAAGCACATGACAAGATAGATGAGCCATGAGGACATAATTCTGAGTGAAATAAGCCAGACACACAAGGATAGACACTGTATGACTCCACTTTTATGACCATGGAAAAGGTGGCTGCAGGATGCACTGACTGAGAAGTAGATTGGCGAGTGATGGTGTACATATATGAGCAAATATTGTGCTGCTACAAAAAAGAACAAAGCTGTGAGGCATGCAATGATGTGAATCAACCAGTGGGACATGTGGTGAGGCAAAATAAGCCAGAAACGATAGAACAATTATTGTATGGTGTCCTTTAGAAAATGCTTATAAGAAAACAACGGTCTAGATTGTAAACTCTTATAGCAGACATACTGAGCCTGAAGTGGTAATTATTTCTGGATTTTGAGAGGATGTTTTATATATCTATAACCTGGTATTTAAAGTAAGAACAAAGCCTTACTTTAGGAGGGAGGGATTAAGGTAATTCAGAACACAGGAGTATGGAAGACACTGTCTATATTTTAGAACTGCATCCTCTTTGAGACCAAAGAAAGAAAGGTTTATTTTGTCCGGAACCTAAATTTTCTGTAACATATATTCTAATGCAACCTGTCTGGATAGCTCATTTGAACAACTGAAACACAGGAAGCACAGAATAAGAATGAGGGCCTTTAATTCTGTAGAGCTTAATGTAATGCTTGGGTACATCCTGGGATATATTAAGCAGATAAGCAAAAAAGTATCAGCAAAGTCCCTTGTGGGATGGGAGAAAAAATATGGAACTATTAAACTTTACTATCAGGAATCCCATGATACTATGTCAAACTATAGGGACATCCAAATCAATAGCCCAAGCCCTTGATCTTGAGGCTTACTCTTGTGAAGCTTGTGTAGGTATGCCTAAGAGTTACTTCTGGAGGACCTCTTCGGTTGCTCAGATGCGGTCTCACTCTCTCAAACCCAACTTTGTAAGTGAAATCCTTGTCCTCCCCTCTACATGGGACATAGCATCCAGGGTTGAAAGTCTCCCTGGCACCATGGGATCAGCAATTCCTTCCTAACCAAAAACGGGAAAATAAGTTTAATAAAGTATCAATGGCTAAGAGAGTTCAAAGAGTTGAGAGGCTACTCTGGAGGTCACTCTTATGCAAGCTTGAGTTACACATTGCTACCTGTCTTAACTTGTCAAACCTCAAACAAAACCATTCCAGCCAATCCTAAAGAACACCTAGGGCAATATATAAGATTCTACAAAGTTTCCATGTACTAGGGTAACCTTCCAGAAACCTACAAGCCCCAGATGTGTCCCTGCACCAGATAAGTCTTGAAACCTAGAAGGCCCAGCCTCTCCAGAACATCAGCTAGTTTCATCTACCCCATATAAGTGACAGACCCTAACAACATGAAAAAGTTAGAATGGCAACAGCCCAAATACCCCTAAAGAGTGGGACAGCAAGATTAAAGTGATGGTGGAATTATAGAGAAGACAGGGTTTAACAAATGAACATGATTGCTGAATTATTGAATTGATATTTCTTTTAGTCTCCAGTACCTTAGAGCAGCCAAAAAGTAAAAAACTAAAACAGTGGAATTGTAGCTCATACCAAACTCTGCAATCTGTTCTAAAAATTGGTGGGTTGTGCTTTGAAATTTACTGCTTTTTTTGTATATGTGTTATTTTTTATAAGAAAGAAAAAAGTTGATTGTAATGATAAAAAAATATTTATTCCTTCTAGCGTTCTATATTCTGGAGCAGCAAGAAGGAAATATCTAAGATGATGGTATGATAGTCTATCACAAACTTTGGGATCTGTCCTGTAACTACTTTTTGAAGAGCGCTTTGAAAACTTCTGCTTTTTTCTTTCTTTGCTTTGTATATATATTATACAATTAAAAAAGCTAAAAAAACAAATAAACAGAAAAATAAAGGTGGAGACACCCACAGTGTAGACAACTGTGGTGAAGTAGTTGTTCTGAGTCTTCCCAAGTGTTATTTTCACCTCTGAACTCAGCCTCCACCTCAGATATGAGGTTAACCAAGCATTAGACAAGAAATTAAAAGTCATCATTGAACAGAACCATGCTGATCACCATCCTAAATTTTTTAGGAACATCCCAATTCCAAATAATATTCTTTGTCAATTTCAACCCTTTACCTCAGTACTCAGAGTTAGCATAAAAACTCAGGGTCGGATAAGAAACAGCTAATGCTACCATCATACTATCTCATGGATTTCCAGGACAAGTCCGAAATGCCACACCCTGATTTTTGGTTCCTGCGATCAGTCCACAGGTGATGATGCTTCTCTGTCAAGTGCCCAACTCCCAGCAGCTATATACATCAGCTTGGATTTCTCCTTGCCTACTCCCAGGATCTTCCCTAACAGTCTGAGCCCTGGTCATAGGGTCTAATGTTGATGATTGGGCCACATGGAAACTAGTTCCAATCTACTACTAGTATTGATGCTTAGTCCTCATCGATGGCAAATGCCTGGTTACCGCAAACTGAAGAACACATAGATACAATAATACAAATTCAACAACACTTGTTCTGATTCATCAACTCTGTACCACCTTCTTTAGGGCATTAAAAGTAGATGCAGAGGGCGGGCCACGGTGGCTCAGCAGGGAGGAATGCTTGCCTGCGATGCCAGAGGACCCGGGTTCGATTCCTGGTGCCTGCCCATGTTTAAAAAAAAAAAAAAAAAAGTAGATGCAGGGCAGTTGCTCAGAGACAGTTTCTGCCTGCCATGTTGGAGACCTGGGTTTGATTACTGGTGCCTGCCCATGCCTGAGGGGTGGGGGGGTGGGGGGAAGATGCAGCACTACAACAGCCAAGAATTGAAAGGAGCTTACAAGATGAGCACAATAAACTTCTTTAAAAAAAAAAGTATATTACTCTTGTATGATGAGACACAGTATCAAGTCACTGAAGATCTACTGAAATGGATTCTTTAACCCAAAATGTAAACAGTAAGATGTGCTGGGATGGCAGGTTACTTAAGATTAATTTGTACTTTCTGTATTTTTAAAAGCTTATACAAAAACATGCGATGCTGTCATTTTAAATGTTATTTTTAAGGCACTGCATAGAGTTAACGTATAAAAATCCACACATGTATCAGGTTACTGTATTATTTAGGAGTGAAAAATGAGAATCCATAGAGGAACAGGTTCACTGATGCAGCCTTAAAAGCGATATATCTACAGAGGATTAATAAGGGAAAATGATCAGTTAAATGTAATATAATTTCAACTGTATTTATGATATGGATAGGAAAAAAGGACAAGAGGACTTAGAAGGGGAGGTCTGTGCAGTTTTAAATTAACTTCTCTAATTTCAAAACCAAAAATATTTGTAACAAGAATTTCACATGAAAGCTGTTTATTCATTCCAATTTTCTTATCAGTTATTATTTTTTAACAATATGTGTTAGTTTCTACGCAGTGTGGAAGCCCTGAATGAATATGCAAGAAATGTTCCAAAATAGGGAAACAGTGTCAGGTTTTTAAAGGATAATAAGGAGGATGTAACCTGGGACCACTTACCCAAAAACTATGTTTTACTTTTTTGGCTAGGGTATGAGAGAGTAGACATGGGCCTAAATAAACACCAACACATGATTTTGAGGGGTACTGGGGGTGAAGGAAACTTCCTCTTTCCTCCTGCGGAACGCCTTTGTGTGCTAGAACGAGGTCAGGCCACCTCTTCCACCTCTCCACCATCCATAAGGACGGTAGGATTGGATCTAACAACACCAGCACACGGGGACCCGACCCTTCAGGACATGAGGTACGGTTCCAAAGCAGACTGGCCAGTACGTTTTTTTAAATTACATTTTCTATGGCATACTGTAGCTCTCAATTCTCAAACCAAAAAAGTGGTGGGGAAGAAAAAATACTATGAAAAAAAAAAGGAGTAAAAGGAACGAATAGACAGGAAAGTAAAAAAGAAATGGACAGAAGAAATACCAAGAAGAGGTGGCTAAGAGGCATAGATATAGGGGAAGTGAGTAAAAGGAAGAACTAAAAGAAGGAAATTCTTGATATTCCTTTATTCTTTACTTCCTCTCAATAAATGAAGAGTGCTTTGCGTTGCTGGGCACTGAACAGTGATGTGAACTGGCTAGAAAGTGAGTGGAGTCAGTAGAAAAATCTGCCAAAGCAGGGGGGTGATGGAGATGCCACAGGAGGAAGGCAACATACATGAACTTACTGAGAGATGTCATTTATTTCAGGGCAGGTTAGGTCAATTATAATGACTTTACAAATGTTTTAAAATCTTTCACATTTCTGAGCATGTACTGAATATGTGTTTAACAAATTCAACTCCTAAATATTCAGTACAAGGCTGTATGCAGTCATCAAAGGATGATGTACCCACAATACTACTGAAGAAGCTACCTTCCTTTCACTGAAGTCACAAGCCAGTTTATATGCTAATGTATATCACCAATGAGTGAGTGATTCCGAGCTTTCATAAAATGAGTACCAAGCAGAATGCTTCTCAGGAAACTAATGATCTATTCATAAAGGAAGGGATTTTCTTGTCAATTTCTAAACATTCAAGAGGATTTGAATGTGAGATTCAAGGTTATTATTTTGGATCCTGAACACCCTCACAACCCTGGCTTCAGCTGACGAAAAGTATGCCCCTTGGTATCTCTCTCTGACACACGGATAGGGCGAGGCTACAGGGCATCCTGTTGCCTTCAATGCTGAACCTGACAACACAGTGCATTTTGCCAAGTCGTTTCTATTCTGCATACCTCTTATGCTTTTCTAATCGGCTTATGCCCTTTTTAAGAAGACCAAGACTAGAAAGATAACTGATGGTAACAGAGAAAATGTCTTCCCTAACAGCTCACAAAAGAATTACTTTAACAGCTGAAGAGAGAGTAGTAAACTTGTGGAAGCAGGTAAGTTCTATTTCTCATGGCTTATTAAAAAACAAAAACAACTATCAGAACACTCTAGGCTTCAAGATTAACTTGAAATCAAGATTAGACAAACTTCCATGTTGTTTTAAGTCTGAAAGAAAGCTCATCAGCAGTGAACTTTAATCTTTTTCTTCCCTCTGATTACTCAGTTTGGCCAAATAAAAGATCAGAAAACAGGTCTATCTTTAAAAAAAAAATTAGAGAAACCTCACGTGCTGCAATGGGTTATTAAATATGAAAAAACAAAACAAAATAGCATTTTCTATCTTGAGATCAACCTTTTCCCTCTGCTTGCTTACCCTGGATGACTCCATTTCCACATTCCACTTGGGCCTGACAACGTAGTCCTTGTTGGAGGGCATGGGGACCCTTGCTCGGGCACAGAATCCAGGATCTCCAGGTCTGAGAGCCCTGAGGAAGGGACAAGGAAAACCACGCTGCTTAGCTGGCTAAGCACAACTGGGCCTGCATGTCACTGAGCACTCCTCTTTTCGTGCTTTTCAAATCCAGCAGCACACCTGCCTATTGACTAAGACCTTCTCTGCTCTCCCTAGGCTACCCTTCTCTGCTCTCCCCAGGCTGCCCAATTCACTCTCATGCCAGCTGTTTTAGTTGGTTCTGCCACCTACTCATACCCTCAACTCTTCTCCCAAGCCAACTTCCTGTGTACTTTCATGAACCTTTCTACCTAGCCCCAGCCTCCCAACTTCAGATGCGATTCCACGGTTCTCCCTCAGTGCTTAAGCCATCAGGGTACTGACTTCCAATTTCCCCTGTCAAGGGAAGCCACTCAGGTTCACTTCTGCTATTCACACATAATCAGGCTGAGTCAAAATGAACCTGGAAAACAGTGCATACTCATAAAATACTTTACGTGGTTCTGCATATGAACTCATATGGTAATTTTTTTTGTCTGTTTCCTTTTCTAAAACAATTTTTTTATTTCTAGGAAATTGTAGATTCACAAGTAGTTGTAAGAACTCTAATACAGAGAGTCTCTGGAAACTTTACCCAGTTTCCCGCAAAAGTAACATCCTGCAAAACTAGACTATATTATCATAATCATCAATGTTATTTATTTACAATTTCTCAGTTTTCTTTGTACTCACTTGTGTATTTAGCTCTATGCAATTTCAACCACCAGTCAAGATATAGAACAGTTCCATCATGACACAGACCCTTTCTGTTGCCCTATTATAGCCACTTCCACTGCTCCTTCCCCTTCCCCTGTCCTGTACATCCTAACCCCTGGCAACCACTTATTTGTTCCCCATTTCTACAATTCGTTCATTTGAAGAATGTTGTACAAACGGAATCATGTGATATGTAACTTTATGAGATAGGTGTTTTTTTTTTGTTTTTTACTCAGCGTAATTCTCTTTAAGTCCATCCAAGACGTTGCTTTTTTCAACAATTTGCTCCCTTCCATTGCTAAGTGCTATTCCATGGTATGGATATATCAATTTATTTATAACCACTTACCTGTTGAAGGACATCTTGGTTGTTCCCAGTTTTGGACTTTTATAAATAAAGCTGCTATGAACATGCATGCACAGGTTTTTTCACAAACATAAGTTTTCATTTCTCTGGGATAGTACCCAGGAGGACAGCTGCTGGGCTGAATGGTAGTTGCATGCTTAATTTTTTAAGAGACTGCCAGACTTTTCCTGATTGGCTGTCCAATTTTACACTCCCACCAGTAACACTATGGGTGATCTAATTTCTTTGTATCATCACCAGCATCTGAAGTCATCACACACAGTTAATTTTTATGCCCAAATTTGAGAATTACCATGCTAGACTAAAGGAAGGATCAAAAGGGAAGTCTGTAAGTCGATGTCTCAGCTTCACAACATTCAACCTGTGGGTAATTATCTTTTCTATTGGTAATGGGGATGGGGTGGCATAAGATCGGTTAGAAAATTCTAAAACTGCTTCTACTGTCTTGTATGATTTATGCCATTCTTAACATTAAACCTCTATAACCTTCATATATATGAAAGGATTAATTGGCTAGTCCAAAGAAAACTTTCCATAACCCTTGTTCCCCCCTGAACTCACTGTCTTTCTCATAAAACTTATCCATCAACAGATTATACCTGCTTCCTCCAGCTCACCTCTCTTCCTCTCCCTGAGACATGGGTGCTGTCCTGACTGCCAACACTCACCTGCACAAACCTCTCTGTAGCACCTGCCCTTCGTCACTGCCCTCTCCTCCAGTGTGGCCTCATATTCCCCAACATCCTCCTCAAATCCGTCTTTCCAAGTCTGCTCATTCTCCTTCACTGGCTCCTGCACCTGGTCCAACTCCTTTCAAAGTTCAGTTGTTCAGTTCATTTTTTACTCTATACTGTATTTCTTGGTCCAATGATCTTTTCTCTGAAGCTATCAAAATTTTTTGCTAAGCCAAATATCTCTTCAAATTCCAAGCTCTAAACTTCTGATATTTATAGGACTCTCTTATCAGGCATCTCACAATTAACAAACTCAAAGCAGAACTTACCTATACCCTCCAATCTACTCATCCCTCCACTTTAGTGGATGATATTTCTGTTGTCTCAGTTACTTAGGCTGAAGTTTTGGTTGGGGTTTTTAGCTCTAATTACTTCTCCTCGACTAAGTCACCAATTACCAGCAATTTTGCCTCTGCAATGTCTTCTCAACCTTCTACTTCCCCACTATGTCTTGGTTTAACTGGATCACTACCTTCAGTTCTTCTGCCCTCCAATCCACCCTACATGCCATTGGCATCAGCATTCCATATCAAACCTGATGAGTTCATGGCCATGTTCAAAATCTTTCTATGGAACCACAAAAAGGGGGAAATTCCTCATCTAGATTAAAAGCCCTTCAGAATCTGGTCTAGGCCTACATTCCCAACTTTATCTTTCACCATCTCAGGCACCACACTACTGCCCAACCCATTCAGTCTATTTGCTATTTCTAAAATAGGCCTTGCACACTGAACCCAAATCTCTGTTACGTATTCTCCTTTGCCTATAATCTAGAGATTTACAGCTTTTTCAGAAAATGAACAATGCTTGATTTGATATTTCCAGAGCTTAACACAAAGTCTGGCACACAACGAGCAGCAAATGACTCTTTATTGAATGAACTATTTCTCAATTTTCCTTATATTCTCCACAGCACCCAAGATAATGCTTTGTTAGTTGTAGATACTCAATACGTGACTAATTGAAAAGCAATCCCCCTGAATGTTAATATAATTTATCATTGTTTCATTTGCTATTTTTCTTAAAATGATGCAGCAAGTAGAATATTCTCTCACATAGTCTAGAAAAATAACTAAAACAAAAACTTACTTTTCCTCTCCTGTCAGCACCTTTTCCAGGTCTCTTCGGGGTGTCTGACCACCAGTACTGAAGAAAAACAGTAATCATTGTGATACTAGGAATTTTACAACCCTATTACTAAGAAAAAAAAGCAAACTAGAATATCAAACAGATCAATAGCAATTCCTTTACACTGGATCAGAGAAAATAAACCCTAATCTTTTAAAAGTATTCATATGCATGACTGGCTTCATTTTGAGTTAACCATAACTACCATATTTGTAACTAATGACCCTGCCCTTCTGGATGTAAGTATACTGATACAAGTTGGGCCAATAATAAATATTTTTTTTTCTCCTAGGACTTTGAAATGGAACGGAGAAAGAAAAGTTTTTATGCAAAGTGGCTGGAACATAACAAGGAACCCCGGAACAGAGGGACATTATTTACTATCCCACTTAAAATAAATGGATATTATAAACAAGATATGTTTATCAGTTGAGGGGAGAGACAAAACCCTATCATCTGGCAGGTTTCCTAACAGTCTCATTTATAAAAAAGTTGAGTTAGTGCAACAGTAATATTACTCCATTACTCATACCTGTTCCCGCATACCTGTTCATTCTTCGCCGCTGAGGCATTTGTTCTAGATCTCTCTGCTCCCTCTCTTCTCTTGTCATTCCTTTGTAGTTTGAGGTAAGACCAAATATAGGCCGAGACCATTCATCTGTAACAAGGAAGCAATCACTTACACAGTTCATAAAATAGCATTCCTCTCCTTTCAAATAATCAGACTCTACTGTAAGACAAAACTCGAATCCTTTAGAATACTTTCTTTAAAAGACCCTGCTATTTCAGGACTACTTATAGGACAAATATAATAAAATACCAATAACATGACTAACTACAGCTGATTCAGAAAATTATACATAAAAAAAATCAGCTAAACCAGTAACAGCCACAGAGATCTAAAGAAAAAAACTTTTGATTCACTTTGATATTCATCAACTAGCTGGTTGACATTTCACAAAGACAGTCTAGATTTCTAAGTTTACTGGAAATAGTCTTTAAATTCTTCTACTTTCTTATCCTAGCCAAAAATAGCTTTTTTAATAGCCTCAATCTTTGTTATTTCTTTCCTTTTGCTTCCTTTGGGGTTAGTTTGCTGTTCTTTCTCTAGTTCTTCCAAGCAGACAGTTAACTCCTCCAATTTTTGCCCTTTCTTCTTTTTTGATATAGGCATTTAGGGCAATAAATTTTCTTCTTAGCACTGCCCTTGCTGCATCCCATAAGTTTCGATATGTTGTGTTTTCATTTTCATTTGCCTCGAGATATTTACTGATTTCTCTTGTAATTTCTTCCTTGATCCACTGGTTGTTTAAGAGTGTGTTGTTGAGCCTCCACATATTTGTGAATTTTCTGGCACTCTGCCTATTATCGATTTCCAGCTTCATTCCTTTATGATCTGAGAAAGTGTTTTGTATGATTTCAATCTTTTTAAATTTATTGAGACTTGCTTTGTGACCCAGCATATGGTCTATCCTCGAGAATGATCCATGAGTACTTGAGAAAAAGGTGTATCCTGCTGTTGTGGGGTGTAATGTTCTATAAATGTCTGTTAAGTCTAGCTCATTTATTGTATTATTCAACTTCTCTGTTTCTTTATCGATCCTCTGTGTCCAGATGTTCTGTCCATTGATGACAGTGGGGAATTGAAATCTCCAACTGTTACGGTAAATGGGTCTATTTCTGTTTTCAGTGTTTGCCACATGTATTTTGGAGCATTCTGGTTTGGTGCATAAATATTTATGACTGTTATATCTTCTTGCTGAATTGTTCCTTTTATTAATACATAGTATTCTTCTTTGTGTCTTTTTAACTGTTTTACATTTGAAGTCTAATTTGTTGGATATTGATTGGCCTCAATCTTTGAAAATCACATTTCAATAGCATAGGTGTAGTCTATGCCATCACTGAGTTTAAGATGGCTGCTAAGATGACCATGAAAAAATGGACTATATGCCCACTGTCTACTCAGGATAAATCTGGAGGTGCCAAATGAAATTTCTGTCCTGAAACATAAAGTAGCTTACCGCTACACTTAACACACTAAAAAAAACAAGAGACCCAGTACAGACAGACAGAGGTGATGCCACAAGGAGAATGAAGCAGGGATTCTTGGGGGTGGGGGTGGGGATCCACATATCTTTTGAACTCCCCCCCACTCCACTGACCCCAGCCCTAGACTCAGCATCACTTTCATACCAGTTGGAATATTCTGCTTCTCTCAGTCTTGGGTAAAACTAGGTTGAGAACCACTACACGAAAGCATCAAAAATTTTTTATTATCACTTAATGGGGAGTAAACAGTAAGGTAAAGGCATAATACTTCTTTGTTTCATAAAAGAAATATACATTTCTCTGATAGTTTTTGTCAATTTAAAAATTTCAATGGAAAAACAATTCCTATATTCAAAAGCAGTAACAGTTACTTGTTTTATCTAACATTGACGTTTTAAAACTTCCTTTCCAACATGGAGTCCAGGAAATTAAGGAAGAAGTGAAAACACATAAGGTTTTCATTCTTGAAAATGAAGTATTTCATCAATTATATGGCACTCTATCAGATGGATTGCAGTTAGACTTCCTGATATCCTGGCATTGTACTTTATACACATCTCCTCTCATTTTATCTTCACAATAACCCAAAGTAAGCACATAATTATCTCAATTTTACAGAGGAGGAAACCAAGGCTGAAATCACTAGCCGAAGGACACATAAAAGTGTAGGTGGCAGATGTGGAATTTGAACCCAGGCATGACTGACTCCAGGACCTGCATTATAACCCCTCCCTGCGCTCCCCACCCATGATTAGAAAACACGTGCTTCTGTTTGCCATATTTAATAAGTGCTAGCTACTTAAATATATTGAGGAACATACTAAGTCTAAGGGAAAAAAAATGGTACCGATAAGTTATTAAAAGTTTTCTATCTCACTTTACTAACTCATTTAAAATGAATATTGGTAAAAAACATAATTAGCTTTTATCTATATGTGTTTCTCTCTGTATATACATGAACACAACAAACAAAAAGCAAAATTTACATACTGATTAATTTCCCTGCCATGTCCTTGTTGGACCTTGATTCCTTGGGGTGTTTATAGAGATACATCACTGCTCGTCCAATCCCACTATGTTTCAGGGTCTCCTGGCTCACACTAGGTAGCTGGGGAACACAAACACATACACACATATTAATCACTCAGAAGCTGGGAGTCCTGCTCAGCTATCCTAGATGACCTCCAAGACCCGATCCCTTCACAATAAAACAAGAAACAAGAATCCCATTTTCAGGATATGCAGTCACTGAACACAAAGACACTTACTTTGTGTTCACATCAAGAGCTGAGAGTTCAGTATTACTTCTGAGTTGACGTTTAAGTATATATTCAGTGTAAGAAGGTATAGCACACTCAGAAGTTAGTCTAACATAAGAGTCACCAGGCCTTAGAATAAAACAGACTTAAGTCTGAAGCCAAGCACAGCCACCTGCTAGCTATGTGACCTTGGACAAGTCATTTAACTTCTCTAAGCCTCAATTTCCTCATCTGTAACATGGAGACAATACACCTACCTTGCCAGTTTGCTGAGAGGAGTAAACGAACAAATGCATATGTAAAGCACTGAGCAGACTGCTTGGTTGCCACACAGGAGATTCCTCGGGAAATCCATTAGAAGTTAAGTGCTTGCCCAAGGTGTCACAGCCACATTAAGGAGGCCCAGCTCAAGATTCAAACACAAGTTTACCAGATCATGAAGTTGGTGGCCTTTCTGCCTCACATGCCTCCAACAGAAAATGACTGTTACTGTACTATCCTTCTCAACCAGGTACACCATAGTTACTCCAAGATCATTTCTTTCAATATTATAGTTAAATGAAGCTTTAAAAGGCCTTTCCCCTTATACTCATTTCATCAGGTATGTTTCTTTGTCAGAACCCCTCTTCTGATAGGCTGCAACAGAGAGGATGTGCAAGTGTGTGGTAAAACACAAGGATTAGATAATTTATACAAAACCCATTAGATAATTAATGAAGAGCCAACAGTCATACTATCTGCCTCTAACCTCTTGCAGAATCTTCAACAGCTCCTCACGAATCTTTAGTGCAGGCAAACTCCTATCTGGGAGAGGAGAGAGCCATTCTTTGATGGCAGACATCACACCACTGTCAATAAACGTTTCTTTAAGGTCTTGCCTGCAATGATAATAATTAAAAAAGAAAAAAGTCAGATCTTTGAATCTTGATTCTACTCTATCTTTCACTGGTTTTTCTTTCATATTTAGTACATTTCCAAATTGCTTTTAAAGAGGTACTCATATAAATTGAGTATTTCTTGACTACTCAATTCCAATTTCAAAGGCAGTAAGCAATTAGTTCCTATTTTCTAGAAACAAACAGTCTTGTCAGGTGATGATCAAAACCCAACAAATTATATAAGACAGCTTAATGCTGAAACAAATGGTACAGTCAGTAATAATAAGTAGCTCCAATTATTACAAATAAAAAAATAACATTAATATATCTGAATAGTGATTCTCAAAATTTCTCAGGTGGTAGAGAACCTGGGTTGTGCTTTGCAAGACAATTCACTGGCAAAAAAACAAACCCATGAAGCACTGGTATTTTAAATTCTATTTTATGTACTAGAACCAATTAAGTTAATAGAAAACATGACAATATTATATATATATAGGGAATCTACTATAGTTTTGTTTGTTGGGACATAGGTGGCAACTTTCTCATCAGACTTCCCAGATCAGACTTATTGGCTCACTGGTATACCAAAGCATTACTCCAGCCATAAAAATTAAGTAGTGGCTTGGCTCAAGGAGAAAGCAATATTGGCCTACTGAAGCTCATGAGTATGAGGGAACCAATGAGAGAGCTTCATAACAAAGCGTTACTGAGTGCATCATGATTTCAGAAGGACCAATGGCAAAACTTGTGCAGTAACGGGACCCACATATTAAATCTTGTATGACACATGCTTCAAGTAGTCGCTTGGATTTAATCTATTCTCACACTGGGGAATTAGGCAATTTACCAGATCCAAAACTAGTCTAAAAAGAACAAGATCAGCGGTTTCCAAGTCTTTTCTTTCCCATTAATATCTGTTTGCTACTTGTTCTGTTTGCATCAGAAATCAAGCTCTAAGAAGTATTTCCAAGGAACAAACATCATTTAAGAAATTCTACCCATTATTATTTTTCTGTGAATTCACAGAAGGTTCTTGTTATTTTTATCTCTAGAACACCAGTGCGTAGTCTGAATATCATTCCATTAAAAGGGAAAAACATTTTTAAAATAATACAAAATACTTACTTCTTAAGATGCATGACCACAGTAGGTAATAAAGTTAATTTTTTCAGCGCTGGTTTTTTTTGGTTGTTCAACTGCCTGTCTTCCTACCCAGAGAAAGACAAAAAAAGAAGTTTTTTTTTAAAAAGCAGTACTATTTGTTAGTGAATTATAACATAACTCAAACCTTAAAATAAAATAAAGCAGCAGTTTCTCAGAGAAAACATACTTTTCCTAAAAAGAATGTATGACAAAAGAACTTTTTTGCAGAGCCCCAAATTCCGCATCTGTGTTGCTCAAACTCACGAGACTATTAAAATGACTGCCTTTTTACAATTGTTGAGAGGAATAATTTTAATGCAAAATACTGGCATAACTGTCAAGTTTCCAAAGGGTTCATTCAAGGTACAAATCATAGGTGGGAAATTTTTACGAATATAAGCAATATTTTTCCAGTTGTGAGGCTTGGGTGAGAGTGGAAAATAACATCAAAAAATGTTTGGTTTATCTACACTTGGGCAATTTTTGTCTAACTTTCAAAATTATGGATAATTTCAAATATATCCAAAAACAGAATATAAAATAATGTTCCCTGTCATGCATCTATCACTCAGTTTCAGCAATTAACCACAAATGGCCAGTCAGTCTTATTTTAGCTCTCTCTCCAGCTACTTTTCTCTCCTCTTGAATTATTTTGGAACAAATCTTAGACACACTTCATGGAATCCATAAAACCTTCAAGAAGTGTTTCTAAAAGATGTTTTATAATTTAGGCATATTTTGAAAAATGCAAAGAGTTAAATGTAGTACCTTGAACAGAAGCCAGAGACTAATCCATGAATTTATAACACTTCTTACATATAAAGAAACATCAAACTTTGTGGTAAACTAAGAAAATAAAATTATTCCCCCATAAAACTAGCACAGCCTTTCCTTCACCTGAAAAGTCTCAATGAACTAAGTACATAGTCCTTTTACTTTTTCCTGAACAAACATGTAACCAAAATATTAAAATTATTTCCACATTAAAACTTAGAAGAGCAAATGCTTTATCATAAAAAACAAAGCATAATAAATGTAGTTTAAGCTAAAGTAAAACAAAACAAACACTCAACCAATTTAGTGAGGGAAGATGAGATGAACCTGGAAGTGGCCTCGTCTCACCTCAGCAGCTTCGTTCATCTTGACAATCATGGCGCTCACAACATCGTCTGCATCACTAATGAAGGTGCCACCATCACGGTTGCGCCTGCGCTTGCCACTCAGGCTCTTTTTCCGCTGCAGCATCATCTCAAAATCCGACAGAAAGTCCATACTAAGCAGGGACACAGAATCAAGTTGAGAAGACCTAAATACAAGTTCCCCTTTTAATACATTATTTCCTTTTACTACAGTTAAGAACTACCAAATTTCTCAATTCTAACTCAATGAAGTGCTACCTTCTTTGCAAAGTCCAAGTACTTATCGCTTGCTTTAAAAATTTTATTTTCAGGGCGGGCCGCGGTGGCTCAGCGGGCAAAGTGCTTGCCTGCTATGCCGGAGGACCTCGGTTCGATTCCCGGCCCCAGCCCATGTAACAAAAAACGGAAAAACAAAATACAATAAAACAAGAAAATGTTTAAAGTTGTTTCCCTTTCTTCCTTCCTTCCTTCCTTCTCTCTGTCTTTCCTTTAAAAAAAAAAAAAAAATTTTATTTTCAACTTTGGTACTATCCCAACTGTTAAATATTAAGAGAAATTGGCCTAAACTCATTATATACCATATTCATATTTGTATGTATCAGCTTGAGAAGGAACATTTTAAACTCTCATTCAGGGAACAATGCTTCCAATTCAGTTTTAGTTGTACTGCCTTTTTTGGAACAGGAAGGTGTTCAATTAATTTGAACGTTTTTTTTTTGTCTTATATAGCATGAGTAGAAAAAAAGAAAAATAAACTGTGATTTGTAGAAAATGGAAATCCACAGGCTTGCTAAAAGCCTCAAATTTTTAGTGTCAATCAGAATCATCAGACTTGATCACATTTAACTCCTAATAGAGTCAGTGTATTTTTTACCATCATGTTAAAATTCAATTCCAAAGACACTGCCAAACACAGCCAGCTTAATTCTTACATGCCACTAGGAGTTAAAAAGGATACCATTTTAAAAGTGTTATCTGTATAACTATAAACATCAACTAACTAAAACTCAATCTATGTTTATATGAGTTCTTTCCAATAGGAGATTTTCCTGAAGATAGATTTCAACTATCTTAAGAAAAGTAAAGTGAAATACAATCAATATTTTATAATTAAATCTTTACACTTATTTTTCTCCCCCCGTCCACTAAATAAGTTTTTACTCTCAAAATACATTTATTTTCAGAAGCATTTACCTGATGAACCCTAAATTAATTAGTCTGGTGACTATATAAATATAATTCCAGAAATTAAGCCATCTGTGGGGAGTGGTGGCTTAATATGTGCAGAATGTTTTGGTTGAACTGAAACATTTGGAAATGGACAGAAGCGATGGTAGAGAGTTATTGTGAGAATAATTAACAGTGCTGAACAGTATGCGAATATGGTGAAAAGGGATGTTCAGAATCACAAATGGCACCAGAAGGAAAGTTGGAGGCTAAAACATGGGAATGTATAACACAGTGAATCTTGTGGTGGACAAGGCCTGCAATTAACTGTACAAATATAAGAAAGTTCTTTCATGAACTAGAATAAATGTACTACACTATTAGAAGCAGTTAATAATAGGGGGTTTTATGGGAATAAATGTAACTACTATAAACTGAGAACTATAGTTAAACAGTAATATTTTAATACTCTTTCACTAACAGTAACAAATGTAGTACACCAATACTACGGATCAATAATGTGTGCGTGTGTGTGGGGGTATAAGCGACATGGGAGGATCTGAGTCTCTTTTTTTTTAAATTTCTCCCCTAAAGTAATGAAAATATTTTAAAATTGATGATGGGGTTGTACACACAATTATGTGATGATACTGTGAGGCAGTGACGGTGTATTATGTGTGGTCTGTATGATTGTACACTTTGGGTGGTTTGTATGATGTGTAAATATATCTCAATAAAGCTGAAAAAAAATAAAAATAAATTAAGCTATCAAGGCACAGGGCAAAACAGAAATAATGACAGCAAATAATTAAGCAACAGAAGTGTATATAGAGAAGCAGAAAGGGAAAAAAAGCAGAACAAATTTGCACCTCAACTTAACCCAGACCCAAGATAAGAAAAAATAAAGTTTAAAAGACTCTATCCCTGTTTTTCAGTTCTCTTAACAAATTCTCTTTAAAAGCAGAAACTTACTGTTTTCCTCTCTTTATGTTATCATCAGAATCTGAATCTTCTGCTTCTTTTATCTGTGTTTCCCCCTTTTCTTCTTCCAAATCTTCTTGGTTAAAACCCTAAGAGGTAAAGTATATTAGCTAAAGTCATCACAATCTCAATACAGATTTTCTTCTGCTGTTAAATTCTTTTTTACATTTTTAAAAAGAAATATTCTCATGGAACAAAGATTAAGTAGGTATAAAGTTTCCTCCCATCCTAGTCACTCATACTTCTAGATTTCTTATTTCCTTCCAGAGACAGCTTACATTTAGACAAGCAATTTTACATATATATATTTAGCCCCACTTTTAATTATAAAAATGGCAGCATACTATGCATTCTATGTACAGTATACCATTCTACATTTTCTAAAACAAGAGGATCAAGGGACCAACCCGTATCAGCATGAAGTATCCTCACTTTTTTTAACCAATTAGTTTTATTTCCACTTTAAAAAATGAATACATTCTCCTTGTCTTACAAAAAAGGCCCCACCAATTCTGTGTCTTCCCAAAATAAAAGTATGTGAATATACTTGAGGCCAAGTAATTCAGTTTTTTTTCCCCAACAAAAACAATCTTATAGTTTCAAATAAAGTCTAATAAATTAAGTAGTCACCAGAGGCTCAGAAATGTTTAGAACAAAATTTGGCTGTGAAAAGCAATATCCATCTTTTAAAATCAGCAAACAAACCAAAAATAGTATTAGGTATTTAGTTACCTCTTTGCTGCATATAGGTCTGTGAAGATTCTGTCTTCTGTTGGAGTGGAAACTACGCCCACCCACCATGGATCAGGATTAAGATCCTTTATATTCTCTGCCTTGATTATATTAGAAGCTTTATTTTCTAGTAATGAATTTCTTGGCTTTTTAATATGTAAAATTCCAATGACCAAATCCCAAAATAAAAATAAATTTACATCAATGAATTCAATTTGCTTATATTTTAATTTTTATAAAGTTTTAACGTTTTGGAAAAATACAAAAATAGATATGATAAAGCACTTTTTTTTGCCCAATTAAGCTAATAATAACCATTTTTATACAATATCAATTATATCTGAAAATTTCCTGGACTCCTAACAGTTTAATACCACTTCAAATCCAAAAGGCTTAAAAATCCATCTGGATCCTTGTAAATAGAAAAGACCATCTCATATTTCCTAAAAAAGGTAAGCTAGCAAATAATTTCATGGAATTTCATTTTATTTCTCATGATCAGTCTATTCCCTGTTTTGATCAGTTTTTTATCTGAGAACTTTAGTTTATAATGACAGTTCTGTTTAGCTTACACACTGAAAATTCTGTGAATTAAGCACCTAGAAACAAAATCACAATTAGTATAAAAAGAGGGGATGATATGCTGGGTCACAAAGCAAGTCTCAAGGAATTTAAACTGACTGAGATCATACAAACACTTTCTCAGATCCTAATGGAATGAAGTTGGAAATCAGTAACAGGAAGAGAGGGAGAAAATTCACAAATACATGGAAGCTAAACAACACACTCTTAAACAACCAGTGGGTCAAGGAAGAAATTACAAGAGAAATCAGTAAATATCTCAAGGCAAATGAAAAAGAAAGCATAATCTATCAAAATTTATGGGATGCAACCCATACCAAACTTTAAAATCTGTTCTATAACTACTTGTTATAAAATGTACTTGGATATTTCTGACTTTTAATTGCTTTTGTGGTACACTTCACAATAAAAAAAGTTAAAAAATTTTATGGGATGCAGCAAAGGAAGTGCTAAGAGGGAAATCTATTGCCTGTATTAAAAAAGAAGAGCAATAATCAAGGAATTAACTATTCACTTGGAAGAACTAGATAAAGAACAGTAAACTAACCCCAAAGCAAATAAAAGGAAAGAAAAAATGAAACTTAGAGCAGAAATAAATGAAATTGAGAACATGGAAACAATCGAGAAAATCAACAAAACCAGAAGTTGGTTCTTTGAGAAAATCTACAAAAACCAATGGATCCTTAACTAGGTTGACAAAAAAAAAGAGAGAGCGAGAGGATGCAAATAAATAAAATCAGAAATGTAAGAGGAGACATAATCACTGACCTCACAGAAATAAAGGAGGTATTGAGAGGATACTATGAGCAACTTTATGCTAATAAACTAGACTACGTAGATGAAAGGGACAACTTCTTACAAAGGCATAAACAACCAATACTGACTAGAGAAGAAATAGATAACCTGAACAAACCAATAACAAGTAAAGAGACTGAATCCATAAAGAAGCTCCCCAAAAAGGAAAGTCCAGGACCATTGGCTTCACATGTGAATTTCACCAAACATTCGAGAAAGAATTAGTACCAACCCTGCTAAAACTCTTCAAAAAAACTGAAGAGGAGGGAAGGCTACCTAACTCATTCTATGAAGACAATTATTACCCTAATACCAAAGCAAGACAAAGATACTACAAAAGGAAATTACAGACCAATCTCTTAAATGATTATAGATGCAAAAATCATCACCAAACACCTGCAAATCAAATCCAGCAGCACATTAAAAGAATTATACACCATAACCAAATGGGATTTATTCCAGGTATGCAGGGCTGGTTCAGTATAAGAAAATCAATTAATGTAATATACTATATCAACAAATCAAAGAGGAAAAAATCATATGATCATCTCGATTGATGCAGAAAGGGCATTTAATAAAATCCAGCATCGTTTCTTGATAAAAACACTTCAGAAGATAGGAATAGAAGGAACTTCCTCAACATGATAAAAGGACATGTATGAAAAACCCACAGCTAACATTCTACTCAATGGCTAAAGACTGATAGCTTTCCTTCTAAAAACAGGAACAAGACAAGGATGCCCACTGTCACCACTGTTATTCAACATTGTGCTGGAAGTTCTAGCCAGAGCAGTTAAACAAGAAAAAGAAATAAAACGCATCCATATGGGAAAGGAAGAGGTAAAACTCTCACAGTTTGCAGATATGATACTGTATATTTCAAGTTTCGAAAAATCTACAGCAAGCTACTAGAGCTAATAAATAAGTACACCAAAGTGGCAGGGTACAAGATCAACCCAAAAATCAGTAGTTGTTTTTAGACAATAGTAACGGGCAATCTGAGGAGGAAATCAAGAAAAAAATTCCATTTACAATAGCAACCAAAGAATCAAATATTTAGGAATAAATTTAACTAAGGATACAAAAGAGACATACACAGAAAACTATAAAAAATTGCTAGAAGAAATCATGGAAGACCTAAAAAAATGGAAGGACATAGCATGTTCATGGGCTGAAAGACTAAATATAGTTAAGATGTCAATTCTATCCAAATTGATTTATAGATTCAATGCAATACCAATTAAAATCTCCAAAACTTATTTTGCAGAAATAGAAAAACCAATAACCATATATATTTGGAAGTCCAGGGGGCCCTGAATAGCTAAAAATCTCTTGAGAAAGAAAAACGAAGAGGGAGGTCTCATATTACCTGATTTTAAAGCACATTACAAAGCTACGATGTTCAAAACAGCATGGCACTGGCATAAAGATAGATATATTGACCAATGGAATTGAACTGAATATTCAGAAATAGACCTTCTCATCTATGGACAATTGATCTTTGTTCAGTAAGTCAAGTCAACCTCTTCAATAAATGGTACTTGGAGAACTGGATATCCATATGCAAAAGAATGAAAGAGGATCCATATATCACACAACATACAAAAATTAACTCAAAATGGATCAAAGACCTAAATATTAGATCCAAGACCATAAAACTTTTATAAGAAAATATAGGGAATACCTTATAAATCTTGTAATAGGAGGTGGCTTCCTAAACCTTACACCCAAAGCACAAGCACGGAAAAAATGTATAGATAAATGGGAACTCCTAAAAATTAAACACTTTTGTGCATCAAAGAACTCTGTCAAGAAAGTAAACTGGTAGCCTATGCAATGGGAGACAATATTTGGAAAAGAAATATCAGATAAGGATTTAGGACCCAGAATATATAAACAGATTCTTCAAGTCAGCAACAAAAAGACAAACAATCCAATTAAGAAATGGGCAAGTGCCTGCTATGTGGGACATGACGTCCAGGGGTGAAAGTCTCCCTGGAGGTGTGGGAGATGACTTCCAGGGATGAGTCTGGCCCTGCACTGTGGGATCAACAATGCCATCCTAACCAAAAGAGGGAAAAGAAGTATAATAAATAAGGTATCAGTGGCTGAGAAAGTTCAACTAGAGTTGAGTGGCTACTCTGGAGTTTGCTCTTACACAAATTTCAGTTAGACATTGCTACCTATGAACCTTGCCAACCCCCAACCAAATCCATTCTAGCCAATCCTAAAGAACACCTAGGGTAGTATTTAAGATTCTACAAAGGTAGATTCTACTAGGATAACATTCCAGAAACCTACACCCTCCAGATGGGTCCCTGGACGAGATAAGTCCCAGAACCTAGAGGGCCTAGCCTCTCCAGAACATCAGCTCGTTTCACCTCCCTACTCCATATTAGTGACAGACCCTTCCAACACGAAAAAGTTAGAATGGGCAAAGCCCCAATAATCCTAAAGAATGGGAGAAAGATCAAAGGTGATAGTGGAGTTATTCAGAGAAGGCACAGTTTAACAAATGAGTATGACTGCTGAATCATAATTTTATTCCAATTCCTGAATTTCATTTTTCTACATTTTTCTCCTGATTGCATCATAGTTGTTTATTCTAACTTACAGAAATCAGCTAATAAAGAACACTGATAGAAACAACAAAAAGATTTGTCAATAAGGAAATATTTTCATCTTATACTTACTGTAAATTCTTCTTCCTCTTCATCACCAGATTCCCCAAATATGTCTGCAATAAGGTTTCTAGAAGAGATAAAAAATGCAGAAAATGTTTGTTGTCTTCTTGTATACGTAAGAATCATAAAATCTTTTCTTAACAAGGAACAATTTACACACTACAAATGTACAGATCTTTAGCATGCAGTTCAATGAGTTTTGACAAATGCACACACTCATGTGACCAGCATCCTTATCAAGATACAGAACAATTCTATTTTCCTAGAAACTTCCATCATGCCTCTTTCATACTCCTGCATCAACACACTCAAAGCTACTAAAACTCTAATTTCCCTCTCAATAGATTAGTCTAGCCTGTTCTTGAATTTTATGGAAATGGAATCATACTACATATCCTCTTTGCTTTTTTCACTTAACATAGTATCTGAGAGAGTCATTCATGTGTGATTTCTAGCAGTTCATTCAGAACTAAAATCCTAAGTCCACAAAGTCATGCAATTGGACAAGATACATCACATAACACCTCAGTAGGAACTTTAATACAAGTCTGCAAAAATATGAAAGTAAACCCCTTTATCATCTTTTATAAGAAAGCTCGTAGCATATTGTCACTTACTCTTCTTCATTCCCCGACTCACTATCACTACCAAACAGATCCTTCTCTTCGTTTTTCTTATCTGACAATTCTCCTTTCCTTGCTTCTTCTTCACTGTCCGATGCTATAGTCTTCTCTCTTTTGCCTGATTTTTCTGATGTAACATCACTGTCAGAGTCATCAGCATCAGAAACAACACGACTCTTCTTTGCTGTTTTCAAAATAGAAGAGCATCATTAACCTACTTTGTCATGGTCACTGTGATTACTAAGTAAAAAAGGGTCTTTAAAATGGCACTATGTGGCAAAAATAAAAGCGGCTCCTGAAATATGATTTAGACTGAAAACACACACACACACACACACATAAAAGCAAAAACCTTGAGGATCATTCAGAGTCATGTTATTTTGCTTAGAAAAAAAAAGGGTTCAAATGATGAAAAAAAAAAACAATACTATAGTGGGCATCAATGGCCACCTGTCTGTGGATGGATTCACCACTGGAAGATAGAGAAAATAAAAATGGACTGATGGGAAGAACTGGCATCCCTTCTAGGCTGTTTATTACTTATTTTTATTTTTAGGCTGCCTATTATGAGTAGAATCAAGAAGGACGGGATGGCTTTATCTTCCTTAAACAAACTGGCTGCATTTGAGGGTACTCATTCATTTACTTCTTCTGTGAGAACAGCAAAGTTATAAGGGAGTATCCCTTTTTCAAAGAAAAGTAAGTCTTATAAAAAAACTAAGCAAGGAAAAATTATCTGTGAAAATGAACTCCCAGGTAGCAAAGACTGGACTACTCTGCAGAGACATAGATTCTCTAATACATCCTTACATTTGGGTATTCAGCACTCTTTAACAAATGAAGAGAGGGAGCTCAGTTCCTATAAATTAGCTGTCAAAGAGACACACAGCTAAATCTGGATACAGTCTGGGGTTTTCATGTAAATATCTTACTTTGAAGCATTACCCTTTTTGGTGTAAAATTTAAGTCCTTTATATTTTCATTGGCATGTGGTTTAGCTTATCACTTTGAGGTCATTAAAGATTAACAAAGTTTGTTAGAACTCAAATGAAATTTAAAACTTTGATTAGCTAACTGACAACAGGGGAAACCAGTGTCCTTCCTGGTGACATTTTAGAACATAAGGTTGAATGACAAAATATAGCTTTATCATAGCAGAAAAACAATGCTTCATAGTTAAAAACTGAGTCAAGAAGTAAAGCAATGGGTAAAAGCCCAAAATAATTCTTCACCTGCTTTCTCTTCATCTTCACTATCAGAAAGGACAGCGGCTTTCCGCTTTGCTGCTTTCTCCTCCTCCCCGTCTTTTTCTTCATCATCACTGTCAATTTTCTGCCTTTTGGGTTCTTCTTCCTCGCTGTCAGAACTGTGAAATGGTTTCCTCTCTGTAAGGCTATCTGAATGGAAGGAGTCACTTTGCATTTCAGCATCCTCTCCCCTGTTTTCTCTATCACTGTCATCTTCTAACTCTGCCTTCTGTTTGTTTCTGGAGGCATTTTCAGTTTCTGAATCACTGACAAGTGTTTTCTGAGGCTCCTCACTCTCAGAGTCACTGACTTGGGGTTTGGGAAGCTCTTCACTTTCTGAGTCACTGACTTGGGGTTTGGGACGCTCCTCATTTTCTGAGTCAGTGGCCTGGGTCCTTGGGGGGTCCTCACTCTCAGAATCACTTACTCGGGATTTCGGCAGCTCCTCATTATCCGAGTCACTGGCCTGGTTCCTTGGAGGGTCCTCACTCTCAGAGTCACTGACACGGGGTTTGGGAAGCTCTTCGTTTTCTGAGTCACTGGCTTGGTTCCTTGGAGGGTCCTCACTCTCTGAGTCACTGACATGGGGTTTGGGAATCTCCTCATTTTCAGAGTCACTGGCCTGATTCCTCTGAGGCTCCTCACTTTCTGAGTCACTGACTTGAGGTTTAGGAAGCTCTTCACTCTCAGAATCACTGATTTGAGGTTTGGGAAGCTCCTCACTCTCAGAGTCACTGGCTTGGGGCCTTGGGGGTTCCTCACTCTCAGAGTCACTGATCTGAGGTTTTGGAGCATCCTCTGTTTCAGAGTCACTTGCCGGACTCTTCTGAAGCTCTTCGATTTCTGAATCACTGGCAGGATGCTTTCCAACATCCTCGTTTTCTGAGTCACTTGCATGCCCATTAAGAAGCTCTTCATTTTCTGAGTCACTAGCAGGTAATTTCCTTGTCTCCTCACTTTCAGAGTCGCTCCCATGGTGATTGACCTCCTCATTCTCAGAATCACTTGCAGGAGGCTCTGGGTGCCCCTCAGATTCCGAGTCACTGTCCTTTTGCCTGTGAGGCTCCTCACTTTCAGAGTCACTCGCATTAAGATTGGGGAGGTCATCATTCTCAGAGTCTGTCACAGGATGTCTTTTGGTAAGGCCATCTTCTTGATCGCTAGGTTCATTCTGAAAAATGAGGTGAGAAAAAATTAGAAAAGTGCAAAAAAATGTTTGACAGTGAAAGGCTGAAAAACTTGTTTTCAAAAGTTTTAAAATGTAGGCATAGGCATACTTAAAAGTTTAATTCTTGTCCTATACCCATATAGAAACATCCCACTTTAAAAAAGCCAGCTATATGAAATGGTTAACCTTTTTCAGAACCCAAAAAGAGGAAAGATAAACCAGCTTCCACCAAAACAAACCTGTAAAGCATAATCCCTAGATTACCATAGAGGAGATTAATGTTGAAGGGCTAGATTTAAAAATAAAAAGTGCCTAGCTTTCTCATTGAATTCTAGCTCCCAAAAATCTAATTATATTTTTTCAAGAAACACAAGCAGTCATGCACCCAAGCTCTTTAAGGAACAAACTTGGTGTTTCTAAGATAAAAATCATTTGAAAGAAAAGAGCTATTAAACTATTAATAAAGGATAAAATAATATATAGGGCACATTTCCCCAAGTGAAACTGAAGAGAGGAGTTAACATTTATTAAGCACCTATTAAGAGCCCAATACCATGTCAGACCCTATCCAGTTGGTTTATTTACTCCTCACAACAGCATTCTCAAAAAACCACCACCACCAAGGCTTAATACAGTCTAGTACAAACTAGGAGCTTGGTCATAAACATTTAAGTTGTAGGGAGAACATGACTAATCTAACTATACTAACATGTCACTTTATTTGAAATAATCTGAAAACATACTCTAGTGTACAAAATGGACATTTTCATATTATAGTTATTTTTTTTTTCTTTAAATACAGAGTAAAATAAACAAAATGAAACATAACAAAATACTGATAAGTGTTTCAGGTTCTGGAATATTTTTGTCCCCATCTAGTATCTGAACCTTCACTAACAAGATGATAATATGATGATATAAGTGTTTTTCCCCCTTAAAAATTTACCGAACCAAGTACTTCCCTTTAAAATATGCATCTTGAAGCCACACAACTTAGCACAGATCAGTTCCGAAGGAGTATACAGTTTTTAGTAATGCTCTCATGCTATGAAATAATTCAGTGACAAGATTATATATTAGAAGATATGTGGTATAAAAAAGTTTTCACAAAATCCAGACTTTTAATTTATCTTAAGCTCATTTAAAGAAAACCCAAGTATACTGTTTCTACTTCAAACAATAAATAAACACAAAGTTTGAGGATTCTCTCTCCCTCACCTCCATATTTTATCACCATCCTGACCAGCACAGCATTCCAAAGAAACAGTAATAGCTACACATGTTCATACAAATATATGTGTTCAGGAAACTTCAAAATCATAAAGTTCAAATTTCCCAAAGGTATTTTTCCTGAGTTATAACAGGGCCCTCACACAGTAAGAGATTCCTTGTTTGACACATAGCCATTATCCCACTGAACTGGCATTTATTTATTAAATGTGAGATTAAGACTAGAGGGATAATAAAAAATCTTGCTATTATAGTCCAATACTCCACGTATTTCTAAAAATTTACTTTTAGCTACACTTTCTAATTTAATGCTTTTATATTTTAATTTACATGAAAAATTATCTAGAATCGAGCTATAAGAAGGTAGGCATTTTTTTTTTATTCCTGGAGCACAAAACAGTGCCTGGCACATAAATACAGCAAGTATTTGTTGATGAATAGTAAAGGAGGTAAGCATGAATAACAGAGAGGAACAATGAATTCAACAAGCATCTGTTCAACATCTACTATGTGCAAGATGCTAAGATCAAGGCAACTCAGTGGCTGACCTCAAGGAGCTGTTCTCTAATGAGGAGCCAGCAAATCCAAATACAGCGTAACAATATAGGGGGATGTGTGCTGTTATGACCATTTGCATAAGGTATCTGGAGAGCCCTGGTGGCTGTACCTAGTTTGTAAACACTAGGTAAAGCAGTTAGCTAGATTAGTGAAGGGGTGCACTGGGGGAGTGACATGCAGGTCCCAGCTAGAGGCAACTACAGCAGGAGGCAAAAGGGAAAATCGTATTTGGTTTTTGAATTCTTTCCATGACATAGCCATCACATAACTCTAACATCATGTTTGTTGTGACTTGATTTCTTTTAGGTGGAAGCAACAGAACTAGCTCAGGGAAAAAAGAACTATCTTCACAGGTGAATGACTAAAGATTCAGCCCAGGGAGCTCAGCAAAAGAGATTCAAGGATTGTCAACAATATGACTCAATTCTAACCATGCGAAATTTCAGCATCTAGGATCTAAAGTTTAAATCCCCAGGACAGATGACCTAGTTGACTACGACAGTATAAGATGTCCTGCGTTAGTCAGCTACAGCCAGAACAAAGTTACAGAACTGTGAGCCACTTCCAAAGAACAGTGAGCCACCCAAAACTTATCTGCTACATTCTACCCTTGGCTTGCAGATACATGGTGTGTGCAGTCCAAAGTAAGCAACGTTTACAAGGTTATTACATATGGTAATGGTTATGATAATTATGAATTTCTAGCAATTTTGGAAGTTTCATAAAATCTGGATGTCTATCCATTATGTGTGGCATGGTAGGAGAAAAAAAGAGTTGAGAAATCACTGCAGTAAGAAAGTAGCTAGTAGATAGTCTCAAGTCAGAGGAGACACTTAGGTAAAACACTGCAGAATCCAAGAGAGCAGCTTAGAAATTACAAGGTTGAACTTAAAACAACATTCAGAGAAACTCAGCTCTCCTTAGAGCCTTTAGAAATCATCCCCAATAGTCCACACCTCCCCCAGAGTACTTATAGGATTCACATGTAGCTAAAAGTTCACTTGTAGCCATAAGTAACAACTATAACTACGCCTACACGCATACAAATAGGAATTGCACTTCTCATGGACCAGGACCATGTATGGAGCTACATGACATTTTAAACTGCAAAGTAAATGACAAAATTACCTTAAGACAGATACTAATTTGTATATCTCAAAATAGTACAGAAATAGAAAACCTTGTAAAGAACGAAATAACGCAATCGCTTGTTTCTTCTTCATTCATTAAAAGTGTCAGACACAAAACACTGAATTAGTATACTAACCTACTATGACTAGTCATTTAGCATAATTAATAGATCTATTAATTATAGAAACATCCATCTCTAAGTCACACAGGAAATTTCATCAGGAAATACCTAAGGATTTTAAAAAACATGTTTTACTGGGCCCTTGTCCCACGAGATATATTTGAAATTCCCACCGTGGACCCTACAAATATATGTTGACTTAATCAGTATGTGGCAGAATCGGAAAAATTTCCAATAAAACAATAAAAATGCTATTAATCTAGTGTAGCTCCAGAAATTTTCCAATGCTCTGATTTTACAACATACATAACCAAACGTGTACACAGTGTCCCTTGCCTATCAAAAGCTTGTTGATGTTAGAATTAGACAGTCAAAATCCAAACACTTCAGACTGGTAAATGGAAAAAGAAAATTCTACACAAAACCTAAGACTTCATGGTAACAAAGCAATATCTTTCCTATCTATCCAGATTCATTTCTGACCAACATCAACGCTATGTTCTACACCAGTAGTTCCCAAACTTTAGTGTATAGAAGAATCAGCTGGGGCAGGGGGAAGGGGATTTTAAAATGGGAAATTTTGTGTTGTATTTTACCACAATTAAAGATAAATTGTAAAAGAATCACCTATGAAGCTTCTGAAACACAGGCAGGTTTTGTGTTTCTCACCTCCAGATATTAATTCAGCAAGCCTAGAAAGGAGTGGGGATGAGTCAAAGTACCTCTATCTTAATGTATAATCCAAGTGATGCTGACACAGGCAGTATAGGGATCATTCTTTAGGAAGTAGGCCCCAGACACAGAACACCTCGTATCACTCTGGCATACCCCAGCCCTTCACAGACACTGCTCTCTTTTCCCACAATACCTTTCCCTCACTTTGTTCTTTTCATACATTAAAACTTGGTAAAAACTTTCCAGAAACTTACAACCTCCAGATAGGTCCCTGGACCAAGAGGGCCCAGCCTCTCCAGAACATCAGCTAGTTTCAGCTCCCTACCCCATACTAGCGACAGACCCTTACAAAAGAAAAAGTTGGAATGACCATAGCCCAAACACCCCTAAAGAGAGGGATAAAAAGATCAAAGGTAATGATGGAGTTATACAGAAAAGATAGGATTTAAAACATGAATATGACTGCTGAATCATTAAATTGATATCTCTTTTAGCCTCCAGTACCTTAGAGCAGCTAGAAGTAAAAACCTACGATTATGGAATCGTAACCAAGGTCAAACTCTGAAACCATGAAATTGTGGTGCTGTGCTTTGAAATTGCTTTTTTGTATGTTATTTTTCACAAAAAAGAAAAAACTGTCAACTGTGGTGATGAAAAAATATTTAAGCCTTCTAGCCTCCTATATTCTGGAGCAGCTAGAAGGAAAAATCTGAGAGGATCGTATGGTAGCCCATGAGGATTAAAGGGAGTTAAAGTGGTTAGCACAGTGCCTTTGAGCACTTAGTTAGATATCCTGTTCATTATTAGTTACAAGACTCAGTTCAAATATATCCTCCATAATGGTTGAGCTGGTTAGCCATTTCCTCCTTTACAACCCCACGAGCACCTTGTGCCGCCACCTCACTGAGGTATTTGTTTATACATCTATCTTCATAATATACTGACCTTAAGTTCAGAGATCATTTTTTAAAAATATGTATTTTTTAAAAAATAAATCCCAGAGTGATGTGAACAGGGAGTAAAAAAGTATTTGCAAAGTCCCCTTGGGGGAATGGTAAGAAAGGTGGAAAATTCAACTTCCCCAAGTGTAGAATTCTTGATATTCTCACAAGCAGTGGGGACAACCAAAGCAATAGGCTGAGCCCCCAATCTTGGGGTTTGTTCATATGAAACTTAACCCTACAAAGGATAGGCTAGGCCTACTTAAAATTAGGCCTAAGAATCGAGTCACCCCCAAGAGAACCACTTCTGTTGCTCAGATGTGGCCTCTCTCAGCCAACACGACAAGCAAACTCACTGCCCTCCCCACCTCTACATGGGACATGATTCCTAGGGGTGTGGACCTTTCTGGCAATGTGGGACAGAAATCCTAAAATGAGCTGGAACTCAGCATCAAGGGACTGAGAAAACCTTCTCAACCAAAAGTGGGAAGAGTGAAATGAGATAAAATAAAGTATCAATGGCTGAGAGATTCCAAACACAGTCAAGAGGTTATCCTGGAGGTTATTCTTACGCATTAAATACATATCACCTTTTTAGTTAAGGTGTAATGCAGACGCTGAAAATGTAGCCTGAAAATGTAGAGCTGTGCTCCAGTAGCCATGTTTCTTGAAGATGGTTGTATAATGCTATAGCTTTCGCAATGTGACTGTGTGATTGTGAAAACCTTGTGTCTGATGCTCCTTTCCTTTTATCTACGGTATGGACAGATGAGTAAAGCATACGGATTAAAAATAAATAAATAAGATATCAAGCACATTCTCAACTCAGGTTTTCTACCTAGAATGTTCTTCCCCTACATATCACATGGTTATTCTCTTACCTCCCTTCACACTTTGGCTCAAATGTCACTTTCTCAATAAGGCCTATGGATCACTTCACTACTTAACACTGCAATCTGTCCTGGCACTTTTCACTTGGTTCTAATTTTCTTTTCCCCATACCAATTGTTAAAAATTATATTTTAACAAACAATATAATTTTTAAAATAAAGAGTATATTATTTAACGCCTTGCCCCTCCCTTACTCCTATCCTTATCTTACCCCTCTACCCCGGTGGAATGTTAAGACCAAGAAGAAAAGGATTTTGGTGGTGGTAATGGGTCCTTTTTCAGACACTGATATATCCAAAGTGCTTAAAAAAACCTGACACATAGATAGATGTTCAATGAATATTTGTTAGATGTGTGAAAATACCAACATGTCAAAGGATTGAGTCAATGACACAATCTGCAGGAATCACATCCACAACTTAAATTTTCGGTACATGTGCTGTCAAGCATAATATATGACATAAAATTGTTAAAACTACCATTTTTATCATTCCTATGTGTTTTAGTTTGTGTTCACCAAAAAACTTATGGCTGACAATGCAAGACTTTCCAATTTTATTTTGTTGGCATTATGCAGTAGAGACTATATAATCTGGGAGACAAATTAGTTTTTAAATATTTATGTACTAGGCCACATACGTTGAAATGTACACAAGATTCAATGCCACTTTGCAGTATTAAAAATAGCTTTTTAAAATACATTTGCTTTTTATTACATACACTATTATATACATTGTAACGGTTCAAACTGAGAAGCCCAAATCCTGATGTAAATTATGAAAGGTGATAGCAAAATTTTAATTTCAATTCGTATTTCTTCAAACTGCAAAAGCCTCATTAAGATATCACTTTGGGAACAGGGGAAGCCTAGTCACATAGCAAAGGTCTGGCCCATTTTCTGAATCAACAGACATGGTGGAATACTCCCTAACATTTGAAATGAGACCCAACCAGAACTTTTTCCCTGGTGGCCAGGTCAGTCCCATTTATTTATTTTTAATGTAGTTCCCTAGCATTTTATACTCCTTTGGTTCCAGGGTTTGAAGCATAAGACCTATGAGAGGGGTCTCTACAACTCCTAAATACAACCATTCTCGTCAAATGCAAGGGGAAAATCTTCCCAAAGATGTTGTTTAGCCGATACCTCTGAATGATGCTCTACACTTCCAGTGTCTGATCCAGAGTGTGGCTCATTTACACCATCCTCAACGTCTGACCCTGAATCCCGTTCATCTTGTACCGGGGTAGCACCGCCATCATCTGCTTAAAAATAAAACAAAAACCCACTTGAGGAGTAAGATGGATGACATCTATAATCAAAATGAGCACAATGAATCAAGAATAATTTAAGGAAAAAAGTTATCACTGGCAAAGTGTAACCATATTATGTTAATATTTTAAACAAGACAACAGTACAATACTCATACAAATATCAATAATCATAAGCCATATGGTGATATATGTGGCAGCAAAAAGATATGATAAAAGGAATGCAAAGCTTAAGAAACATCACTGAAAACCACGTCAACAACCCCTAAATAATAGTATGCCATTTACCTAACAAGATTAAGCTATTTCGACATTATGTTAAAAACTGAGTCTTTAGTTCTTTCCACAGCACATACCATTTCTAATTTACTATGCAATTTACCAAGTTATTTTGTTTAATTTGGGTCTTTCCCCACTTCAGTGAAAGTGCCACAAGAGCTGAGATTTGAGTTCACTGCTGAATCCCTGAAGCCCAGCACACTTTCTGTCTGCTACATGATTAATATTCAATAAGTGTTTATGAATGAAGAGCACAAGGAACTCCAGTCCAGAAATACTATAAATCATTAAAGTAAAGCTTATCCTGGAATATAATGTTTGTAAATATGAACTGCTACATTAACAAATACTTTAAAAATACAAAGCAAAATTGTATTGAAAAAAACTGTACTGAGAAGAATTTAAGTCGAAAGATATGGGAGACTTGGCCAGAGGGTCGATAAAAATCAACTTCTAAAAAACTAAGCAGTCGATTACTGGGGGGGGGGGGGGGGGGGGGGGAGATAAGGGAGGTACTGCCTAAGAACAGAATCATCATACTAATGACTACTGCCTAAGGAGTAATGAATATATAATCCTAATAAAAACAAGTAATTTTGAAATTAAACAAAAATTTGTGCTACAACAGTAGAGAAGACAGCATATAAGGTTTACCATCAGAGCATAATAGGAAATCATTACAGAATGTCTCAAAATGATGCAAGAGATAGCACAAATTAGGCATAAGGAGGCAAAACCTCCCCCCCCCCCCCCCGAAATGAGACTAAAAGAACAGAAAGTCGATGGAAGGGTAAATCAGGGAACTATTCTTTTATGATTTTTAGCAATCAATCTATGTACATGTTTTACATGTAATTTTAAAAAATGAAAAACGTTTGAACGTTTTTTGTTTTCTTTTTATTTCTTTTTCTGAAATGATGCAAATGTTCTGAGAAATGATCATGATGATGAATATACAACTATGTGATGATATTGTGAGCTGATTATATATCAAGAATGGAATGAGCATATGGTAAGAATGTGTTTGTATATTACGTTGAATTAAAAAAAACAAATGGAAAACGTTTGAAAACATCAGGAAAATGTTTGAAGCAAAACAACAATGTATGCTTGGAAAGGCATTTGCAGTCATTACTATTTACTGTCAGGTATAAGGAATCGAAGTGAACTTAAAGAAAAGTTTTGCATTCAATTATTTAAGCATGTTGATTGATTTAGAATATCCAACAGAAAAAAGTATCTCATCTGGATGTCCCTTGTAAGCCCCAGGACACAGAGGGCAAGCAAAGTTAACGGTTTCCTCCCCCATTAGTACCAGTACAAAGCGGGGCCCAGTAAGTGTTTATTGAATAAACCAGGAAAGAAGAAGGGAGATCAAACCTCGCCGGGGAGGAAAAGGAACGCTCTCAAGGTGAAGAAAAAGCACAAAAGTCACAAGCGGTAGGGGTACTCTCCTTTCTCTAAAAGAGACTTCTCAAAGTCCTACGCTTTCTTGACTAGGAAGCCAGTTCTGAAGGCAGATCAAAACTAGCGCTAACTGGAGAGAGAAGTCTGGAGGAGATTCCCCGCCCTCACCGAAAACCTCCCTTGCAGTCTCGAAAACACTCTGAACTGCTGAAACATACCCGATCCGAAGAGACCTCTCCTTCTCTAGCACTCCGCACACAGTGGGGGATGAATACCTGGAAGTACCCTCCCAGTTTCAGCAAAAACCTTCGCCGATTCATAGCTCCGTTTTCCCTCTGGAACGCCCTCCCCGGGGTTCCAACTTCAGTGCCCGCGGCGGATCCTTTCCGCTCAGCCTCACGGATGCCTCCGGCCGGGTCGGGAAACGAAACGTCTCTGCGGCCTCCCTCCCCTCCTCCCCCGCGGCTATGCGGGGCCCGGCCCGGCGAGTGGCCGCCGGGGTCCCCGCCCGGTCCCCGGTCCTGCCCCACCTGACTGGTCGCCGCTGTAATATTCCGAGTCCATGGCGGGCGGGCTCCAGGCGGGGAGTGTCCGCACCCCGCGCCACCCCCGTCCTTTCCGACGATGTGTCCCCCGATGGCGCGGCCCGGTGCTCTGAGCCTCCCGTCCTACCGCACGGTCCGGGGAGAGCAGAGAATAAGTCGATGGCAGCGGCAGAAGCGGAGGCCAGAACTGGAGGTCGCAGCAAGGGAGGACGTACCTCGGTGGTGGGCAGGGGAGCGGGACGACACACTACTACCCAGAAGCACCTCTGGGACCAAAATGGCGCCTGCTCACGACCCTCAGAGGAATGCAGCGCGCAGGCGCCGCCACCCGTCAACCGGCCAATGAAAAGGTGCACCGGCAGTGACGCAAGGCCTGAGCCGACAGGAGAACACTGGGAAAACCGGGCGGACGTTCTGGCTTCGGTTAAGTGCCTTTCTCGGAAGAACCGTCGTCTATCCTCCATGGAGATGATAATGTTTCATTCTTGGTTGTCTCTCCGCGCCTTGATTAAGGAACTTTTGAGTCACTCTTCTTCTGACAAATGAAGACCCTCGAAAATGACATTTTCCATCCTATTGGCCATTAACTACCTCTCCCGTCGTGCAGCGAGGCCGCCGATTCCCGCCCTCAGTGACGTACTGCTCTCTGGGACTTGTAGTTCCAAGTTGAGGGTGCTAGGACGCGTTGCCACTGGCGTGGTCAATAGTTCCTCCATTTAAGGCATTTTTCTTGCTTTCTTTTTTTAAAATAGCGACTTACTTTCCACCTCAATGTGCCATTCCATCAATGTTAGGAAATATAGTACACCCTGAGGAGGGTGACAGTCCACCTGAGTCCCATGGCTAGGAAACATCCCCACCTTTTGCATTCCTGCGAAGGGCTTACTGTAAAGAACCACCTTTCTCCAAATGACTTAAAACTGGTTGCTCACCCTTTCATGTGACTCCCGTAAGGTTCGGGGATCATTCCCTTGTATACCTATGATAAGGCCAAAGGCATACCTTTTCTCTTTGGCCTGAACCTGCTGATAAGGCCAGACACAGGCCCATTTAGCTGAGATTAGAACTATTTGCTATCCCTGAAACTAACTAGACACAGAAATAAACTTATCTTGCTCAGCTGACCGACTGAAAGGTCTCCTGATTGAAAAACAATGCCCACTGTAAATTATCCAGTCTTCCTCTCTCTAGAAGTCTGAGCAAAACCACCCTGCCAAGACAGTCTGATCTTCATATCTGGGGTTCTCTCCCTATTACAAAAGCCTGAATAAAATCAATTTCCTTGTTCGTTTCTGTCTTTGACAAGAAAGAGAACTTACTTTTACCTTGATTGGAGGAGGGTCAGTAGAGGTATGAGCAAAGCTCCCCCAGGAGGCGTAAACTTGCAGAATAAGCCTTTGGTCGTTTGGCAAAGTATGCATCTTGGTGTGGATTTTTGGGTATGCCTAGCCTGCTATAAGGACTCATAGGGTGTACTGGAAGTCCACCTGCTGTGTTGGAGTCAAGAAATGTGGGTTCTCTGATGCCAGCTTTGCCGTATCTTCTCAGAATGCCCTCAGTCAAGTCACATGCCAGTTTTGATAATTAGCGGATGCATGAACCTTTTGTTAGTCAGCAGGTTATGCTGGCAGAATCTGGTTCTAAGCTCCTGAAAAGGATGGGGGATGGGAAAGAAGTGGGGGAAGAGGGTGACCTTCCTCTGGAAATTTGTATTTTCCTTTGAGAGAGTTCAAGAGTATTCCTTCTCCAGTGCAGTGGTAGCAGCTTTTGGACATCCAAGTTCTGTGCCTTTCAAGTTCAGGACTGGTGCCTTCTCAGGCTGTCAAAAGAATCAGAATAGCCAAGAATTCATAGTACCTGGTACTGAAGGGATGAAATTAAAATATTCCCTTTGATTCCATTTGATAGATGAGACCAAATGATCTAAACTCTCTTCTAATGCGAGTGGGTGAGACCTTACCTGTGTAAATAGGGGAGGGTGAATAGGAAAGAGGTCTTGGAAGAAGTTCAGTGAAGGGAAATCCCTTGCAAATCCTGCCTATAAAGACCTCATGGTTTCACCAGAGATACAAGACCCAAAACCGTGAAAATTATTGGGCTAAAAAATGCAATTACAAGTGGATAATTATTGAATTTTAAATAATGACTCTAACTGTCCTGGAGGTTTGGAAAATGGAGAGAGAAGCAGGATGAGCATAGGAGAATGTGTAGCACCCTGAAAGACTGCAAAGAGGCACGATCTAGATGCTTTACTTGGAGAGCCAACAACTTAGTTAAAGAGACATGACTGCCTTTTCAAATAAGCAAAGAATCTTAGTAAAGCAGTGTGCTTATCAGTGTAAGTACAGCTTTAGGACAGTTCCCATGAGAACCTTTCTATCAGCTGGCTTCCCAGCAGGGCCATCAAAATTTTGGAGCACACAGATGTGCTTTTCTGAGTCTTTGCTGCCTCCCATTTTGGGCACTGCTGTCTTCTACCTCCTCCCACTCTCCCCAGCTCAGTTGGTCCATGGTGAAGTTAGTGGGCACCCAGAAGGAAGACCTTTTCTCTAAAAACAGAGAGGGAGAGGACAACTTGCAGCAGCTCAGAACACTTTCTCCCTTGACTGTTGACCCAGGGGCACTGGGTTCCCATGTGAATGTGATATATATTCAGCCATCCTCTTGAGACTCCGTGACTTGCTCAACATCTCTGGAAACAAGAAATCCTGCAATTCAAGAAACAGCCCAGCACTGGCCAGGCTGAAGACTCAGGGCTCAGAGCACTAGGTTCTGGACTTGGCTCTGGGCTTGTTGGGATAGATGAGCTAGGGCAAGTCAACCTCCGTTTTCCCATGTGTCATGTGAGGGTGTTGAACTGGAAGCTATCAAGACTCCTTAGCTGCATTATTCTATGCCAGGGAAGCCAGCTTTCCAAGTCTGATCCCCTTTCTTGCACAAGAGCCACCAGGGGGCCCTGCCATCAAAGAAACAAATGAAACGAGCTCTCTCCCCTGGCTGTGTGCAAGTTCTCCCACATCCCAACTTCACAATTCACTAGGACACCTGAAAGATGTATCCTGCCAAGATTGTAATACTGAAAACTGGATCAACTTGAAAGCCCGTGAATGGCAGGTGTCTTTTTTTTTTTTTTTTTAACTTTTTTAATGGTAAAATATAGCATCTTAAAAAGCAAAGAAAAAAAAATACTTTTCGAAGCACACTTCAGCAAATAGTTACAGAACAGATCCCAGAGTTTTTCATGGGCTACCATTCCACCATTTCATATTTTTCTTTCTAGTTGCTCCAAAACACTGGAAGGTAGAAGGAATATTAATGTAGTGATCCAGCAATCATACTCGTTTGTCCAATCCTATTTTCTCTGTTATACCCCTTCCTTCTCCTTTGATCCTTCTCTCAATCTATAGGGATCTTTGGGCACTGTCCCTTCGGACTTTTTCATGTTGAGAAGGGGTGTCAACATGAAAGGACAGAGGGAGGTAATTAATTGATAATCCTGAGTTTCAGCATTTATCTGATCTAGGAACCCTCTGGGAATTATTGTATTAGTTTGCAAGCTGCCAGGATGCAATATACTAGAATTGGAATGGCTTTTTAAAAAGGGAATGTGATAAATTACCAGTTTATAGTTCTAAGCCTATAAAATTGTCCAAACTAAGACACCAACAATAGGTTACCTTCACTCAAGGAAGACCAATGAGTCAGGAACACCTCTGTCAGCTGGTGGTTACGTCGCTGGCATCTGCTGGTCCCTTGCTCCTGGGCTCTGTTGCCTCAGACTCTTTTCCTGTAGAGGTTCCTCCCTTTGCTTTTCCAGGGATGGTTTTCATTTCTGGGCTTCCCTTGGCTGTCTCCAGGTTCTGGCTTGCTTTACATCTCATAACGACATCAGCTGGGCTCCAAGCATCTCCAAACATCTGTGTCTCTGTTCTCCAAGTGTCGGCATCTGTGTCAGCTCTGCTCTGAAGTTTTTGTTGGTCCTGTTGTTTCTCGCTCTCTCCAAAATGTTTCCTATTTTAAAGAATTCCAGTAAGCTAATCAAAACCCACCTTGAATGGTTGGAGTCACATCTCCATCTAATCAAAAGGTCATACCCATACGTGGGTATGCCACATCTTCATGGAGATAATCTAATCCAAAGTTTCTGCCCTACAGCATTGAATTAGAATTATAAGAAATGACTGCCTCCACAAGATTGAATCAGGATTAAAGCTTTTCTGGGGTACATAATATCTTCAAAGCGGCACAGATGTCTTTTTGAGTATCAGTGCCATGTATATGCAGCCATTAATGTGACTGAAGCAGATCTGCAGCTGTTCACATGGTCAGCTATCTAGAACAGATTGTTCAGTGGAAACAGCAGAGTCAAGAAATACTATAAAGGGCATGACTTCATTTATGTTAATAATCAAAACAGCAAAGAAACAAAAACCACAATCTAAGTATTCTTTAATAAATATGGAGGGAAAAGGGCTTTTCAACAATGAACCAAAAGCCTGAAACCATAAAGAAAAGATTGAAAAATTCTACTGTCTAAAAATAAAAACATGTGCATAATTGATTTTTGTGATAAATGCACAACTATATGATGATATTGTGACCCATTGATTGTATACTTTGCATGGATTGTGTGCTGTGTGAATATATCTCAATAAATTTGCATTTAAAATAATGTTTAAAAATATGCATAGCAAAAAATTACATCATTAGCAAAAGTGAAAGATAAATGACAAGGAGAACTAGGACAAATATTTGCAACTCATCATAAACCAAGAGCTAATCTCCCTTATGGATATATAACCCCTAGAAATCAAGAAAAAAAACAAGATGAAGAACTTATTAGAAAAATGGGCAAAGGATATGACAATTCATAGAAGAGAAAACGTTAATGTCTCTAAAATATGTGAAAAGATACTGTAAAAATAAGAGAAAAGCAAATGTAAAACACATTGAGATACTATTTTTAACTTCTCAAACTGCAGAAATCTGATAATATTCCATTGGCAAGGTCGTGGAGCAAGATGCCTGCTCTTAAGGAGTGCATAGGTGTGTATCGGTACTGCCCTCAACACAGAATAACTTGAAAATATTTATAAAAATTACAAATGCATATACCCTTTGACCCAGTAATTCCACCTCAGATGATGAACCCTCTAGACATACTTGACCATGTGCAAAATGACATGTCTTCAAAATTATTTATTACAGCATTATTTGTAATAGCAAAAGAATGGAAAGAATGTCCAAACAGGGCTGATCACAAAATTATGGTACATCCACACCATAGAATATTACGTAGCTATAATAAAAAGTGAAGAAGCACTCTTTTTACTAAGGTGGAAAGACTGCTAAGATGTATTGTGAGATAAGGAAAAATGCAGAACAGTGTGATCGTGTGCCATCTTTTGTGAAAAGATAATATGTGTTAGTTGCCATTTGTAACTGCTTTAAGAAAATTTGAAAATTGTATAAGAAAAAAAGCATTGGTCGTCTGTTCGAAGTAGGGGCAGTGAGAACTGGAAGGCAGAGAATGGGAAGGAGCCTTTAATGTTTTGTTTTGTTTTTTGAAACACCTGAAAGTTCATTTGCCCTATGTGATGTTTTCTACTCTATTGTTTTTGTTTTCCAGTTACAGAATATTTATTGAACATCATTTAATATCATTCAAAGTTTTCTTCATAAGGTTTCCTGCCATCCTTTGTGAGAAGAGAAAAAGGAGACAAGTTGTATGGGAGAAGTCTATACTTCACAGCACTCTACTGGTCTAAGAAAGAGGCTTAGAAATTTATCTAAGGCCAGAGAACCATGAACAAAACAATCACACATTCACACACAGTGTGCAAAGCATTACTTAAATCTGTAGGGGCATTTTTCCTGAACCAGTGTAACCAAAATTAAAAATCTGTAAATTTAATACATCTAGCCGTACAAATTGCCAGAAACTAGGTACTACTTTTCATTTTTAATGTTTTAAAATCCTTATTATTCTACAAGTACAAAATGAAGCAAAAAAGGAAGACAAATTTCTGATAACTTTAATCTATAAAACTGATGACAGACATAATGGGTAAAACCAAAGGTAAAACATAAATAGGTAAAATATAACGGGTAAAACCAAAGCTACCCTTCAGTAGCTTATATTTTGTTCATAGTTATTCAGACAAAGCCAGTGTATAAACATTATCTAAAAACATAACATAATTTTTCAAGAGCAGTAATAAGTATTAAACAAAAAAGAATTAACACACATTCAACAAGTCTCGAACAGATAATCATTGAAATGAGGTCAGTGTAATGTGCCATTTGCTAAACAATTTAACACTGAGGTGGAAAAAAACTCGTCAAAAATATCAGCCTTCCTGAAACTCTTCAAGTTTAATGCGCTAATGCAGGAATTATTTGTTAGTGAGCCTGCTTGAACGTCACACTGATTTGTCTTGGTGGGGCTGCAGTAATTATGGTCCTATCTCAGATGTGTGTTTTGGGGCCCACTGTTTTGTGTTCTGCTGCTGGGACAGGATTATCTCCCATTTCCAAGTACCTAAAGATAGCGTCTCCATTTTTTCTGGGTGCTCTGTTGAAACAGGAGTTGTAGGAGACAATAATTCTGCTAAAATCTCTTCATGAGTCTGATTACTGTATGAGGTTAACACCGGGAATTGTGGTGCTTCCAGATTTATTATCTGCAATATCAGTTTGATACTGTAGTTCATTTAACAAGTTTTCTATTGACTCAATCGTTTGGAGAACCACAACAGGACACATCCTCTAAATTTTCACTTGTAATTGTTCCATTCTGGGGGAAGACATAAGAGCAGCTAGTTTCTTCTTTTTTGCCTCCAATTTTTAAAGAAGTTTTAGATGAAGTTTATGAATCTGGCCATCAACCGAGTCTCCATGGTTTGCTGAAGAAACACTATTGTCATTTCCGCAAGAACTGTGACTGAGGTGAGCTCTGTATGAGGTGCTTTCACACGACTTCAAAACTTCCGATTCAGCACTCAGTGGTGCGCAGACGGCTGTGCTATCTGATGATGGATTACTTGGAGGATTACTAACTGGGGGAGGCTTACTTGCACATCTGTGTGATTTCCTCGATACCCGTTAGCTTTTGGGTTTACACCTTTAGTTTTAAAGCCACCAAAATTACTTGCCCCTCTAACTGAAGACTGCAAATCAGTTATAGCGCTTCTCTTCTGAGCTCAGACACAGGTGGCATAAAAGAAGCACCTCTGCTTACTAGGCCTTTAACCCAACTTCCCACAAATGGTTTCTTCTGGTTTTCTTTCAGAGACCAACTCTGTAATGACTTAGCTGTTATGACTTGTGAATCTGCTGCAGTTTCTCTCTTCAAAGCAGATACCTGAGAGGTAGCATGCTATTCCCAGGTTAATGTCTCAGTTCTGGGTGAAGGGAACTGTCTTAACCTAGTGTTCTTCTCTGGGGTAACTGCACCTTCCATTTCTACTGACATTGTCCCTCATATAAGTTCAGTAGCGTGAGCATTGTTTGCAGGTGTGGCCATTGCAGCACCTTCTGTATTCATCTGTCCTGACTGCATGTTTGTACTTACAACTTGAGATGGAAAGCTGAAATCTGCAATTTGGTCTTGGATAAGCTTTTCCTTACATGGAGCAGGCACCAGAGAAGCCATTAGTGATTCCTGTGATTGCCAAGTTTTTGTTTTGGCAAGTCCTATATTTTCTCCCATAGGTTTATCTTCTATTAGGAAACCTTCAGGATTAACCTGTATTTCTTCAAGTGTCCATATTATAAAATTATTGTCAGCCAAATCTTCTGGACCTGAAAGTAAATGATCTCCATGAGCCACAGCTTCATTTTGTGGAAGAGTATTTGAAGCAAGTGACGTATGTTGGGGGTGAGTAACTGAGGAGGCTCCAGCAGAGGCAGGGTCACCCACAAAACATGATGCTGGAGGTGCTGGTGTCTCATCCTCAAAAGCATGCTGGTCGTTAGCCTTTTTAAGTGGAAAGCAGGCAGTTGTTTAATCTTTCATTTGGGGTGTTTTTCTTTCCCAAATAACAATATGAATCTCCAAAGAAGGAACTTCAAATTTCTCATGTCTCTCAGAACATGGGCCCTTCAAGTCATCGCATTCCAGACAACGTCCATCATTGCCTAAACTCCATGTGATAAAATGATTATTTGGTCGGCACCAAATTACGGAAGTTATGTGATAAGGAGAGTCTTCGAAATGAAACGAACACTGCTGTAAGTCATTGTGTGGTAAACCGTCTACAAAGTGCAGCATGAATACGGAACCTACTTTTTCCACCGCCATTTTTCATATCTGTGACTTATTGTTGCAGTTGTTACATAGCCAGCATTAAGGGGATGCCACTCAGGGATCACATTTGTGAAAGTGATAAGATTCTTCACACACCCTGTTTTGACACTTGGGTCCACAAAGTGAGCATTCAAAGTTCCAAGAGAAAGAATACATGAAGAACTTTTCAATGTGAGGTTCTATTTTTTTTTTTGCATGGGCAGACACCGGGAAACGAACCCGGGTCTCCAGCATGGCAGATTAGAATTCTACCACTGAGCCACCGTTGCCTGCCCATGAAGTTCTATTTTTGAGAGCAGGGTAAATGCAAACACTGAACTTTCCATATCGCCTAATGTGCATCTAAATTGGGGTTGAAGCCTAATGAAGATTTCGTCTCTGACTTCATTCAGACAGGTCTCTATCCTTGCAAATATTTTGAACTAAGTTTTTTACAATCTCCATCTTTAACCCCATCTAATCGATTGGTGCACAGAAGCCCATTTGCTTGATTATATTTTGTAAGCAACTGCCAGATTACAGATTCCTCTTTAGAACATAGCTCAGCCACAGTGCCTTTTAACCCTTCCAAGTGTACCACTGCCGAGAGGATGCAGTCCAACCAACAGAGAGCATAAGCGTTTTTCCACTGTACATATAACATCTGGTCATATGACAGTCATTTGCTCTCCAATGGCATTTCCAGTTCAGATGTACCTCCTTCGTTTTGAGGAGACGACCCCCTGGTTCCAGAGATGTCAACTGGAGAAGAATCTTCTTCTTCAGCAGCCAAGTCAAACGTATTAGTTTTCAGAATCTCTTTCTGCTCCAGGGAATCTGCTATCCTAACTGGATTGTGCTGATCATTTTGTAGTAAATCAGGTAACTCTGATGAGTTCACCATATGCTTCTTCATTAGCTTATCAAAGTTTGTTCACCAACAATGTGATTTCTAGTTTTTTTGGAATTTACTAAAATAGGTGAATCTTTATAGCTGGTTTCCAAGATCTTTCTTTTTTGAGGCTTATTTGGAGTGTGAGAATCTTCCAAATCAGGAAAAATTAAGTTATTAAGTGACTTAAAGCCCAAAGGATTGATGCATTGCAGAACCTCACACAAAAAGATTCTTGAAAACTGATTCGGTAAGTCTTTAAGGCTTTTAACTTTCCTTTCTCTTTACAGGCGGGGCAATACTCATCTGACATAACTTTAGTTGAATCATAATTCTGCCGTGGGTACTCCCCTTCTCCACACTGGCTCGATCTGAACTCCTGTTCCAGCTTGGGCTCATACCACCCAACACAACCTTCACTTCTATTCTGTTTTAATACCTTTGGTTGTGTCACACCAAATTAACATCACAGCTCTCTAATAGGTTACAGTCTGGCCTGGATTGAATCATGTCCTCCACAAAGACATGTTCCAGTCCTAACCCCTGATCCCATGGCTGGTGAACCCATTCGTAAATGGGCTGTTCAAATATCCTAGTAAGATAAGGTCAAAATGAATCAGGGTGGGTCTTAATGAAGTCCTTCTAAGCAGAGGGAATTTGGATACAGTGATGGCAGGAGACAGAGATGGTATAGTAGTTAGGTTAGGTGTCAGCTTGGCCAGGTGATGGCGCCCTATTTTTCTGGGTTGCTGTGGATTTAAATTATCAGTATGCACAATTCATCTATAGCTAATTACAGCTCTGGTCAGTTAAGGGGAGCATCTTCCTCGATGAGTGAGGCTTAAAAGAAGTCAGAAGAGAGAGAAAGAGCTCAGCACAGCCGCAAGGAGCTCAGCACAGCCCTGCACAATGCAGCTCAGAGCTGAGAGCAGGCTCAGACCCAGATATTTGGAGATGTGGAAAGAAAATCTCCCTGGGTGAAAACTTTTGAACCCAGAAGCCAGGAGGGAAGGCCAGCAGATGTTGCTGTGTGCCTTCCCATGTGACAGAGAAAGCTAGAGGAAAACCAGCTGTCTTTCTTCTGAAGAACTGTAAATTTGTAACTAAATAAATACCCTGTATAAAGGCCAGTCCATTTCTGGTGTATTGCATTCTGACAATATTAGCAAACTGAAACAGACAGCCAGGTGACAGAGGTAGAGATCAAGGCATGGCTTGCTAGCCAGCCACCACCAGGACCTTTCAGACTTTAGATAGAGCATGTTCCTGAAGACACTTTAATTTTGGATTTCCAGCCTCTCAAACTGTGAGACAACAGATTCCCATTGCTTAAGCCACCTGGTCTGTGATGTTTTATTACAATAGTCTGGGTGAACTAAAACAGGGCCTGTAGTTTGAAAACCCTGGCATGTCCCAGCCTTTGGTTGCCCAGGCTTAATGGAAGGTGCCAGATTAATTTGCCTTGATCAAGCCAAGTGCCCAGGACCAGGTAACCCGAGCAGAGATATTTCCTTTGGCTCTGGTCCTCATGTGTCAAGTGTAGATGCACACCCTGACCGAGAAACCCTCACTTCAATGCATTCTTCTGTGTGCATGGCTATGTAATTATGCAAATGACATAAGGACTCTTTTTAATATACTTTTTGTTTTGGAACAATTCTAGATTTATAGAAAATTTGCAGAGAAGTACAGCAAGTTCTCACATATCCCTTACCCATTCTTCCCTGATGTTAACATCTTCCATTATCATTTGTCATTTCATTGCATTTGTCAAACCTAAGAAAACAACGCTGGTATGTGCTATTAACAAAACTCTAGACGTTATTTGGATTTCAACAATTTTTCTACAACTGTCCTTTTCTACTGATGTTTCCTAATCTGTCCTAGGATCCCACATTGCATTTAGCAGTCATGTCCCCTTAATCTCCCCTGGGTTGTGATAATTCCCCAGATTTATCTTGTTTTCACGACCTTGACAGTTTTGAATAGTACTGGTCTTGTATTTTACAGAATACCTTTCAATTTGGGTTTCGCTGATGTTTCTCTCATGATTAGACTGTGGTTATGAGTTTGAAGGAAGAAGAGCACAAAAGCAGTGTGCCCTTCCCATCACATCAAATCAACATGGCACTGTTAAACATCATCACCTGGTTGAGGTGTTTCTCTTCTATAAAGTGACTCATTTTTCCCTTTCCATACTCAATTCTTTGGAAGTGAGTCACTAAGTCCAGCTTACAGGCAGAGAAGTGTGGAATTTTGATTAAAAATGAACAAACAACAGAGGATCTCTGGCAAATTCTTTCTACATTCCCTGGGTCTGTGTGAGGATTGAATGGCACCTCCCATGTCTTTGGGGAGAATGAAGTATGGGAACAAGTGGGGACTGTATGTGAACCCCATGGCCCCCTGATCCCCAGAATGGTTTGCTGCATAGTAGGGGCTCAATAAATGCTCACCAAGGAATAACTGAGTGCCTAGGCCAGTGAGGAAGTTCACAAGGGAACCCCCTCAAGCCCCTGGGCATCATTTTGGTTCTAGCGGTCTGTTTTGAGATAGTGTGGATTCTTGGGGCTAGCTGAAATAGAGCTTCAATACTGAAAGATAACTAGATTAAGAGCAGATTTAGGAGAATTGACTATGGGGTTGTAATGCAAATAATTTAAAAAAACAGATTTTTTTTTCAAAACCAATTTAAGGAAGCAGTGCGTTTTCATGGAAAATTGGGGGTAATAAATAATATTTATCTCATAGAGTTGCTCTGAAGATTAAATGAGCTAATGCATATAAATAGTAGTTCCTGGGACATAATGGATACATTATTCATTGTCATTATTTTTAGGCACCGTGAAGACACAAAAAACTTGACACGATTCCTGCCTTGAGAAGCTTCCAATCCATCAAGAACCCCTACTCTGGAAAAAAAGTGTATGCCAAGAGGTGGATTATGGAAATTGGGTAACAAGATTCCATGGGTATTCAAAAGAGGGAGAGGGAAGAGTGAATTGTGAGGGCAATAGATGTTTGAGCTGATATTGGAAGGACAAAGGCAAACTTGGATGGGAGAAGGGTCATATGTTATTCATGATAGGTTAAACAGTATAACAACAAGAAAATCAGCATTTAACATAACAAATGCTTATTTCTTTCTCTTATTGAGTCCAATCAGCAGTGGGGTCAGTGCTGGGGGCGGAGACCCAGGGTCTTTCCATATTGTTGCCTCACATTGCCTAGGGCCTCAGAATCCACTGTGGGATGTTTTGCATGTCACCAGCAGAAGTAGGGAGAGAGAGAGGAGGTTTTAGTGGGCCCAGCCTGGACTAGAGCACATCACTTACCCTCTGTGGTAGCTTGGAGCTATGTACCCTTGAAAAGCATGTTCTTAAACTTAATCCATTCCTGTGGGTGTGAACCTATTGTAAGTAGGACCTTTTGATGAGACTACTTCAGTTAAGGTGCAGCACAGCTGAGTTGGGATGTATCTTAATACTTTATAGGGAAGATCAAAAAGAGAGAAAAAAGACCCAGAGGAAGCAACCGGAAGCTGAAAGTCAACAGAACACAGAAAAGCAGGGAGACGCCAGAAGAGGCTGCCATGTGCATTGTCATATGACAGAAGAGTCCAGAAACAAGGATCACCAGGAGCGCCACAGTCTTCTGTGAGAAAACATCGCCTTGATGTTGGCTTGAATTTAGACTTCTCCTTAGCCTCAAAACAGTAAGTCAATAAATTCTCATTGTTTAAGCCAACCCATTGCTTTATTTTTGTTTTGGCAGCTGGGAACTAAAACACTCTCTTTCCATGGCCACGCCTCACTGTGAGGTAGTCTGAGAAGAGTATTATAGCTGTAGGACCCAGAGGAAATGGGAACCGATGTTTGACAAACACAGAGCAGTCTCTGCCACAGGTTGCATTCCAGGCAGGTAACAAATCCATCCTATTGCCTCCATTCCCCAAAATGAAGCTCTTAGCTATGACCATGATCCTCTCCCCGACAATCTCTTGCAAGAGCTTGACAAAGTACCATCATTATGATTAGCATCATCATTCTTATAATTTATCAGGTTTTTTGAATACCTCATTATTAACTTGTGCTTTCTCCTCCCACTACAGAAATCAGATTGTCAATCCTCATCATGGGGCTCAGGCCCCTGTTTTATAACCAGTGGTCTGGCCTTAAGCCCCATGACCCAAGTCTTAAGCCCCATGATCCAATGGCTCAATCCAATTGAGTCATTGGATTGTCCACCACTCTCCAGATGGGAGAGGGCAGCCCTTTCATTTTGTGTCCCTACTTCACTCCTCCTGCCTTGGGCAAACCTCAGGGTGTGTTCCTCAGAGGGCTTTGTGGTGATAACACATCATTAGAAATGAGTCTTTTCTCCTGGACTGAGGCTGTGGAGGTCTCTCTGGCATTTGAGCTTTGCCCACTCTAGGAATGCCCATCTCACAGATGCTGATCTGAGGAGGAGGAAGTACTCTACTCAGGCTTTTCCTTGGCATATTGGAACCAAGATCCCCCAGGAAGCACCAGTTCAATAACTCCTTCCTGCACCTTCCTCTGAGCCAATATCTTTCTGCCTTTCTAGGAGTCCAAGTGCCAGGGTCACCTCTTCTAGGAGAACATGCCCTCCAACTCTTGCTGGCCTCCTCTTTCTCCCATTCCCAATTGCTCCTGGGCCCATGAGCTACATAAATAGTTCTCAACTGGGGGCAAATTTGTCCCCCAGAAAACATTTGTCAATATTTGAATAAATTTTTGATCATCACCACTGGCATCAAGCGGGTAGATACAGTCAGGAATGTGGGTGAACGTCCTGAAATGAATGGGACAGGCCCCCCCCCCCCCCCGCCCCACACACACAGCAGAAGGTATGCAGCCCAAAAGGTCCAGAGTACTGAGATTGAGAAACCCTGAACTACACTGACGGAATGTGCCTCGTGGTATACACTCAGACTATGTACTATTGTGTTTCCAGGGAAACATTTAAGCCCTGCCTCTTCCCACATATTCCTCTGCCCTAGCACCTCCTTGAAGCAGGGAAATGAAAGAGGAAAGGGCCTTCGGACACTGGGTTAAGGCGAGCAAGTCGGGGAAGCACCTTCTGTGAAAATCTCCCAAACTGAGATGCTTCATCCACCTTGGAGGCTGGGGGCATGGGGTGGTTCAGGTGTGTTTGCCAGCAGGTGTGGTGGAATGTACTGGGCTAAGCACTCGCTGTGGACTCATGGGCCTCTATTCAAATCTTACCTCTGTTATTTGTAGCTGAGCAAGTTTCTTAGTCTCTTTGGCTTTAACTTTCTCCCTTTAAAATGGGGGTCAGCACCCCTAATGTGTGGAGCATTTTTACAACAGTTGAATGAGATGGCACATGCGTCTCATTAAATGCTGGCTCTTTTTGATACTGAGGAGTCTAAAATCCTCTAAAGATGACTTCACCAGGATCTATGCCGCCAGCTATGCTGATTTATGGGGCTAATAGATAACTTGGCTGCTGTAAGCTGGATGGAAAGATTGGGGCCGCAAGGGAAGCAAGTAAGTTCAGATTGCTCAACAGTGTGTGGGCAGAGGGAAAAGAAACTGCTTCAGTTACTCTGATGGTGCCACAATGGGCTCGTTTTAGTGGGAATGTCATCAAACCACTGGTTGTCACTGGATGCACTTTGGCTCAGTACAAACATATTTTTAAAGGTTAGCAGAATATTAGCATCTTGAGGACAATTGTGGAAAGAGCACCAGGCTTGCCACATTTGGGCATTCATGTGATGTAAGAGTCCGCCCTGCCTACTATCCCTCTTCTTGATTTCCAGGGCTTGGGGTGGCTCAGCTACGGAAAACCTGAGGCTGCAGGAGAACTGCTGCTCAGGGCATCCCCTTTTGTACCTGCCAACTCACACAGCTGTTGGAACAGGTCCTTGCTGTTATACCTTTTGCTGGATGAGAGGACCTGACCTGCCACAGAAAGATTCTCAATTTGTACGGAGGCTTCAATAAGTTCCCTTCTGGGATCTTCTTGTAATGATACAAAGCAGGCAAAGCTGCAAGCACAGATTTGTTTGCTCTAGTGCTGTGTCTGACCACGGAAGGTCGGACGCGTCCTAATGGATACAGTAAAGAAGAATGAAGGAACTCTTATAGGATGGCCCACCATGCTGTCTTTAAGGACTGGTGGTAAAAATTTGATATTGTCTAAGAAAGTGCTTATGATAAAAAAAAAAAAAAGCAGTTGACACATTTGTAGGCATCTACACTGTATTTCTATCAAATTTTGCTGAAGGCGGGCATAAGCCTGTATGAGGACATCCAAGTCATTTTCTTTCTCAACTGATATACTCTCCGTATATCAGGAGTGGAAGCTGGTCACAGAGTACATGGTCTGGTGACAGAAGGAGTCCCAGAGTGGGGGATTGCCACAGCAGACAGTGCCAACCCTGAAGTTTTTAAAAAAGAAGCCACGTATAGTATGAAACTCGCAAAAGCAAGGGTTGGCCCAGAAACTGGATGAGATTTTAGGTGGCTGAAAGGCTCAGCACACACAGTTTCCTCCAAATGGTCCTTCGTTAAGCGTCTCCCAAGTTGCTTCCGTAACTTTGTCATGGGCTGAAAAAGGGTAAACAGAAACTCCTTCGAGCCGGTTCAACAAAGGAACATTTGGTATCAGGTGCCTGGGGTCTCCACGCAGTCCAACCACAAGAAGTACAGGCAGCTGTGGGGCAACCATAGTCCTGCCTCCTCTGGGTCCTCCTGGCCAAACCCTCTGCCGCCAGCTTCTCTTTCTCTCTCCCACCAGTTCCCCCCTACATGCCCAAATTCCAGGTGGCTGGCCCTGCCTTGGCCTGAACTAGACCTAAAGGATGATGGCTTGTCCTGTGCCATCTCCCTGCAGCGCCTATGTTCTTTCCAAGACCTGAGACACAGGCAGAATCTGACTGGCTCAAGTTGGGCCAACTGGATGGACCACCAAAGACCCTCTTCACTCAAGGAAAAGGCTGCGGGCTGAGCAGGTATCTCTGATGCACTCATTTTCCGTCTGTCTTCAAAGCTGGGTTGCCAGTCACCCTTCCCATGTACTTGTAGGGACTGTCTCAGGTCACATGGGGCCATACCACCATGATGCCTTGCCTTTTAAGAGCGGTCTGTATTTGCCTCAGAGCTCAAATCCCCCTCCTTTCAAGTTCTAGCCCAAGCCCACCCATCTCTGCTCCCAGGGACCCCTGCTGATGGCTTTTAACTCTCTCTTATATAAGGCCTGCTGCCTGCCCCAGGCACTTCCTGTCCATGTACCCCCAATTAGAATGTCGGCTTCTTGGGGCCTCCCAGACACCTGGGAAGATGCTGAGGCCTCCCCAACAGGATTAGCTGATTGTCACCATGGGATCTGGCTGGTGGCCAGAAGCAGAGGCACAGAGGGCGATCCCCAGGCCTCCAGGGAAGGGAACAGCCCCTCCCTGCTGTAGGGCCCTGGGTTAAAGATCAGACACATGGGGCTCTGAGGGCTGGGGCTGCAGGAAGCAGGTGGGAGGGAGGGGATGTGCCTGGAGACCGAGGACAAAGTCCTGTAATAAATTACGTGTACCCAGAGGGCTTGGCCATTTCCTCTTCGGGCCCATCCCCCTCCCTCACTCCCTGACACACCTGAAGCCTGAGGCTGCCACCAGGCCACTCTCCCCTGCCCTCTTAGAGTGCTAACGGTGGAGGAGCAGGGAGTCAGCGAGACCTCTGTCCTGACAAGGTAAGAGAGCACCATGCCTGTGGGCCACTAGGCACCCACATTCTGCCAGCTCCGGGAAATGGTTAGGAGTCCCTGCTCTGGAATCATAGGCCTGAGGAAGAGCTAAGGGACTCACCCTGAAACAAGATGGGAGAAAGTCAGGAGCCCAGGGCTCATTTCCCCGGGATGGCAAGGCCCCTGAGGGCTGAGGAGAAGGGAGGAGAAGCTGGCCTGGCTGGACACTGTGGGGGGCAGACTCCCAGGCAGAGGGATGTGGGCGCCTGGCCTGGCAGCCTCTGCTCATAGACGGAGTTCTTACCGCTGGATCCCAGGGTGCCTAGTATAGGCTGGCTACCAAGAAACTGGGCACTGTGCCCATGCCAGCTGCCTGAGCGGTCCCAGGCTGTGGGGTCTTGATTCCTATTTTGTGCTCGAGGAAGTGGGGGATGGTGGACCAGAAACAGGGCCAGGGTTCAACTTCAAAGCTCACCTGACATGCCTGTCATCTCTGAGATGTCAGCAGAAGGGCGTCCCTATTCCTATTTGGCAGAGGAGGAAATTGGAGTCACAAGGGCAGGGTTGTTCCCCTGAAGTCAAAGCTGGCAAGACTGGAGCCGGATCCTAAATCAGTAGGTGTATCTCCAGGATCACTCCTCTTCTCAGGCTCCACTTCTATCTCTGGGCTTGAATTTTGTCCTAACCTATAAAACCACTTGAACCCAGTTTAGGATTTCAGGTTCAAGAAAACCCAAAATCTTTCTTCGGCATGACCATAGCCGAGCATATGGCTCTCTCTGCTCGGATGACACCTCCCCAGGGCTCTTTGGGATGAACCACTCTGTTCTCCCTCAGGAAGCCCCCTCCATCATTCAGATCCAGGGGTTCCCTGCTGTAAAATTCTCAGAGGCCACGTCTCAGGACTTGCTGTCTGTGTCTGAGCAGGAAGGCAGCCTCGCGGGTATGTGCAGGCAGAGACCCCACCCCTACATGTCTGTTTGGGGGCAGAGACCCCCAATGTCTGTGCTGGCAGACACTCCCACCACCATGTGACTGTGAGGGCAGGGTCCCCCGTGTGTGTGTGTGTGTGTGTAGGAGGAGCTCCCCATCTCCATGTGTGTTTGGGGTGGAGACCCCCAATATCTATGCTGGAGGGGACCCTCACCCCTGTGTGACTGTGTGGTCAGGACTTGTGTGTGTGCAGGGGGAGCTCCCTACAACTAATGTCTGTGCTGGCAGGGACCTCCCCTCCCCTGTGTATTTGTGATGGAGACCCCCAGTGTCTGTGCTGGTGGTGACCTCCGTGTGTCTGTGTGGGCAGAGACTCTAACTGTCTTGGGCACTGCTGCAGCCTCATGGGCTCCCGCAGGGGGTAGCAGCCTTGCCAGAGAGGAGACACAGCAGGTGCAAACATTTCCCAGGTACACCACTGAATTTGCATAACTTCAGGTTTTCCATGTCTTAAGATGGCTCTTGCTTCCACATTCTCTCAATCCGCATAACAAGTCACTTGAGGAGGAAAAGCAGGAGCTCTTGTACATTTTACAAAAGAGGACATTGACATGAAGGAGGATAGAATGACTTGCCCATGGGTACACAGTGGCCACTGGACTAGAAGCTCCTTGAAGAGTTGGGCTGGACTGTTCAGATATTTCTCTGTCCCCTGCACCTACCTGTCCAGAGTTTGGGAGGGAATGGGCACTCAGCAAATTAATGGTGTTGGGATTGAATCATGTCCCCTCAAAAGGCATGTTCAGGTCACAAGTCCTGGTCCCATGGGGGTGAACCCATTTGTAAATGGTTAAGCTGTGTCCCAAATGAATAAGGGTGGACCTTAATCCTATAAGGCTGAAGTTCTTATAACCATTGGTAATTGGACATGAAAAAGAGAAGTCACAGGGAGTAGCCAGGAGCTGAAAGTCAAAAGAACACAGAAGAGAAAGGAGAAGACGCCTCCATATGCATTGTCATGTGACAGAAAAGCCAAGGAACCCTAGATATTGCCAGCCACCCAGAACATACTGACCAGGAAGAAAGCAAAGCTCTGTAACCATGAGCCAATATCATCCTGTTGTTAAGCCAACCCATTATACACTATTTGCTTTGGCAGCTAGGAAACTAAAATAGTCCTTGGAGCTGGTTAAACTGAAGTTCTGCTATAACAAATAACTAACAATGTGGAAATGTCTTTGGAATTGGATAATGGGTAGAGGCTGGAAGAATTGTGAGGCACTTGATAGAAAAGGCCTAGACTGTTTTGAAGACACTGTTGTTAGAAAAATGGATATTGAAGTAACTTCCAATGAGGACTTTGATGGAAATGATACATGTGTTATTGGGAACTGGAGGAAAGATGATCCTTGTTATGAAGGGTCAGAGAACTTGGCGAAATTGAGTTCTGGTGTTGGATGGAAGGCAGAACTTAAAAGTGATGAATGTGGGGACTTCCGGAGAAGATGGCGGCTTAGTAAGACGCGCGGGTCTTAGTTCCTCCTCCAGAAAAGCAACTAAAGAAACAGAAACAATATGAAACAGCTCCCAGAGCCACGACAGAGACCAAAAAGACAGCGTACCCCATTCTGAAACGGCTGAATGGGCAGGGAGAATCCGCTGCGGTGAGATACCCGAGGGGCGCGTGTTTTCCCGGCCGGGGCGGCTGGTGACTGGGGTCCCCTCCACGCACGTGGCTCCCCGGTCTGACTGGGAACGTTGGATAGCAGGGCCCTCCCGCCACGCTTGGTGTCTCGGGCCAGCTGGGCAATTTGGACCGGCACTCCCCCAGGCCGCGGCGGCTGGCAATCCCCCCTCCATGCACGGTTTCCCGGGCCGACTGTGAGATTCGGATTGGCAAGTTAAAGGAGCCACAGCATCTTTTACTGGTGGGCCCCGCAGACAGACGAGCGCCACGAGTGCCACCTACTGGGCAGGAAAAGAAAAACAGAGCCCAGAGATTTCACAGGAAAACCTTTCAACCAGCCGGGTCCCACACCCAGGGAAATCTGATCAAATGCCCAGACACCAGCAGAAAATAATGGATGATGCTCGGAAAATTGAAGATATGGCCCAGTCAAAGGAACAAACCTATAGTTCAAATGAGATACAGGAGCTGAGACAACTAATGCTGAATATACGAACAGAAATGGAAAAACTCTTCAAAAACCAAATCAATAAATTGAGGGAGGACATGAAGAAGACATGGGCTGAACAAAAAGAAGAAATAGAAAATCTGAAAAAACAAATCACAGAACTTATGGAAGTGAAGGACAAAGTAGAAAAGCTGGAAAAAACAATGGATACCTACAATGGTAGATCTAAAGAGACAGAAGCTACAATTAGTGAACTGGAGGATGGAACATCTGAATTCCAAAAAGAAACAGAAACTATAGGGAAAAGAATGGAAAAACTTGAGCAGGGGATCAGGGAACTCAATGACAATATGAAGCGCACAAATATACGTGTTGTGGGTGTCCCAGAAGGAGAAGAGAAGGGAAAAGGAGGAGAAAAACTAATGGAAGAAATTATCACTGAAAATTTCCCAACTCTTATGAAAGACCTAAATTTACAGATCCAAGAAGTGCAGCGCACCCCAAAGAGAATAGACCCAAATAGGCGTTCTCCAAGACACTTACTAGTTAGAATGTCAGAGGTCAAAGAGAAAGAGAGGATCTTGAAAGCAGCAAGAGAAAAACAATCTGTCACATACAAGGGAAACCCAATAAGACTATGTGTAGATTTCTCAGCAGAAACCATGGAAGCTAGAAGACAGTGGGATGATATATTTAAATTACTAAAAGAGAAAAACTGCCAACCAAGACTTCTATATCCAGCAAAATTGTCCTTCAAAAATGAAGGAGAAATTAAAACATTTATAGACAAAAAGTCACTGAGAGAATTTGTGACCAAGAGACCAGTTCCGCAAGAAATACTAAAGGGAGCACTAGAGTCAGATATGAAAAGACAGAAGAGAGAGTTATGGAGTAAAGTGTAGAAAGAAGGAAAATCAGATATGATATATATAATACAAAAGCCAAAATGGTAGAGGAAAATATTATCCAAACAGTAATAACACTAAAAGTTAATGGACTGAATTTCCCAATCAAAAGACATAGAATGGCAGAATGGATTATGACCCAGCAATACCACTGCTAGGTATCTACTCAAAGGACTTAAGGGCAAAGACACAAACGGACATTTGCACACCAGTGTTTATAGCAGCATTATCTACAATTGCAAAGAGATGGAAACAGCCAAAATGTCCATCAACAGACGAGTGGCTAAACAAACTGTGGCGTATACCTATGATGGAATATTATGCAGCTTCAAGACAGACTAAACTTATGAAGCATGTAATAACATGGATGGACCTAGAGAACATTATGCTGAGTGAGTCTAGCCAAAAACTAAAGGACAAATACTGTATGGTCCCACTGATGTGAACCGACATTCGAGAATCAGCTTGGAATATATCATTGGTAACAGAGACCAGCAGGAGTTAGAAACAGGGTAAGATAATGGGTAATTGGAGCTGAAGGGATACAGACTGTGCAACAGGACTAGATACAAAAACTCAAAAATGGACAGCACAATAATACCTAAGTGTAATGTAACTATGTTGGAACACTGAATGAAGCTGCACCTGAAAAAAAAAAAAAGTGATGAATGTGGATATTTAGCTGAGGAGATTTCCAGGCTAAGTTTAGAAAGTGGAGCCTGGTTTCTCCTTGCAGCTTATAGTTTAATGAGAGAGGACAGAGGTAAACCGAGCCTGAACTCTTAAGCACAAGAAAACCCCAAATTGGTGGTTTGGAAAATTCCAAGCCTATCCGCATAGTGTGCTCAGAGTCTAGAGCCCAAAGTGGCTCTATCAGGAACTTCTCTGAGCTTTCAGGAAGTGAGCCCCTAGAGGACAGGGCTCCATGTGAGGGTTTAACTGAACAACCCTTTGTTAAAGAGGGTGTGGTTGCACACAAATCTACTCAGCCTTTTCAGAGGAAGTTAGGACTGGAAGTGCAGTTAGCCAGGAAGGTTTTGTGGAAAATTCTATTGTCTGATGGTTTGGATCTTCTGGAGCTGTATGCAAAGCCAACAGGTGTTTTTTGCAAGGTTTTTATGAACAGAACCACTGCCAGTCTGGGTTGAAAGGAGCAGAAAAGGCATAGATTGAAGGAAGAATTGCTTCAAGGGTAGAACCATGGAAACTGAGGTCTGAACTGAAAAGATCTCCTTGAGCCAAGAGAGCAGGCCCACCCATGTGTATGGAGAGAGCCTGTCTGCCCCCTTGCCTGGAAGGGGTTGACCTTCTGCCCCGTTGTGCTGCCACCCCAATGCTCAGAGATGGGAGTGGGGGGGGCAGTTGTGCCTTGGCATTTGTGGAGAGCCTAGCTGCCATTCTGATGTTCAGAGAGGGAATCCTACTTTTTGAGGAGACCATGGCTGCTGCACAAGCACCTAAAAGGGGCCCTAGGAACAAAGCACTGGCCCAGAATTGACTCTGAGACTTTGAAATTCAATGGAGTTTGCCCCATTGGGCTTTGGACTTGTTTGGGACCCATAATATCTGTTTTCTTTCCAACTTCTCCCTTTTGGAATGGGAATAACTATCCTATGCTTGTCCCTCCATTGTATACTGGAAGCAGATAACTTGTTTTCACTGATCCATCAGATTTGAAAGGACAAATGGAGGGCTTAAAAGTAAAGCTATGAAGGAAGTCAAATTTCCTAATGCAATGTCACTTGTACTCTACTCTCAGCGTCCTCAAGCAATGTGATTCTAGTTCCCTGACTTGCCTGGCTGGAAACAAGGTGTGGGTGTAGTGGAGGAGTAGGAGATACACTAGAACTATCTGTTCTATGATGGAAATGTTCTCTTCTGCACTGCCCAGTACAATAGCTACCAGCCACATGTGGCTGCTGAGCACTGGAATTATGGCCAATGAGGCAGTGGAATTGAGTTTTTAATTTTATTTACTTAAAATCAATTTAAATAGACACATGGAGCTGAGGACTACCAGATTGCATAGTGCAGCACCACAGGAGCTTGCATGTCACATGACATAGAGAGAAGGAAAAGTGTAATGATCAAGGAACAGCCAAACAAGCATGAGGTCAAATCCCAACCCCTCCACTTATCTCTTACCAGACCTTAAGGCTCAGCTTCCCATTTGCCAAATGGACCTGCATTGCTCACCTTCCAGGGTTGTTGGACAGATTAAGTGAAAAGGCTACTGTGGGAGAACTCTCAGCTCAATGTCTGCCTGAGCCCCATCCCTGATCTAGGGACTGGGCTAGTGTTGTCTGAGCCCCATCATGATCTAGTGACTAAGTTGGTGCTGTCTGAGTCCCTGCTCTGTTTCTGGGATGAGCTGGTGAATTGGAGCCCCTGCTCTGTACCGGGGATGGTTCTAGTGCTCTAAGTACAAAAAGAAACCAAGCCTGATGGAAGAGACCAATGTACACATGTCTATCTAACAATTTATTTATCCATCTATTACCTGATTCATTCTAAAAGCAAACAAGAGAGTTTTGGAGGTGACTTACAAAGACACATATCATACAACAGAATCAAAAATAAAATAAATGAGAAAGTGGGCTGAAGGGAAATTTAAATAGGAAATTATGATACAGCTGGGAGAAGTTAGTAAACAAAATTCCCATCAGAAAGTTCTGGTACATTTGCTAAGCATAGTACACAAGTTTGTCAGCCACTGCATAGGCAAAATATAAGTAGTGGCAAAATATAATCAATGTAATAACTTCTTGAGGTGAGAAGGAGCCAGGTTCTCAGGAGAAGCCCACCTTTTGCACCTGGATTATCATGAACGGGAGACCAAGGGTGGAAATGAGGTTGGCTATAGCAGTAAATTCAGAAGGCTTCTCAAGAGCTGTATCTACACCTGAAGGAGTCTTTCTCTACAGTTACACCTTCCAAGGTGTCTTGGGGCAGTCTGATGGATGGGCACGTGTGGACCAAGCTCTTCTCCAGATGGGTGTAGGCCGAGCATTTCAATGCCCTTCCAGAGGGTGGTCAGGGTGCCTTCAGGACAGAGAAGGGAAGGTGCTTCCTCTGCTAGGGACCCTGGAGACACTTGAACCAGGTCTGCAAAGATGCATGAGAGCTGAGAGTCAAGAGGCAGGTACTTCCCTTCAAGCTAAAGGGGAGCTATAAACCTGAACCCAGGTGTGTGTGTGTGTGTACCACGTGTGTGTATAGCACTGTGTGCATAAAATTCATCCATGTGCTGGCCTTGTGATGTTGCAGAGGTCAGGTGTGGTCCTATATTGTCCCTCTGGCGAGGAAACTTCACCCTGGTGGGAGGAGAGAACTTCCCAGGGGCCTCCCAACCATCACTGACTCACCTGGGAGGGGCTGAGTCAGCTTTGTGAGGTTTCGGCAGCAGGGGTGGCCAGGCTCCATGTCCCTGGGGGACAGAGGGATGTGGGCTTGCTGCTGACCCAGGTTTTCTGCCCCTCTGGGCCAGGGTGCATCTCCCAGGGACACAGCCCTGAACTGCTGGTCGCGTGGTATTCTCTGGGACTAGGACCTGTCACGATCACTACCCCATGTGCTGGATGGTCCTGTGTGGAGCTGACCCTTTCCAGCTCTCTGGAGCCCTGGGTCATGGAGAGGGACTGAGCTGCCTAGGAATGAATCAGGGCACAGGGAAGGCCAGAAAAGTGGGGTCCTTTTCTCCACAAGCACTGCCATGCCCGGCCCTCTGACAGCCCCACTTCACCCAAGCAGTCGCTGCATCAGCTCCTTACACTCTACATTCCCTTAAATGTGGCCCTTAGCTCACCTGGTTTCCCACTTCTTGGCTGGCTCATCTTTAGGGGGTATGGGTATGGGGGGTATGGGTGAGATTCCATTGACCCCAGATAATCCCTGTGGATGTGAAACTAATAATAAAGGCAATCTACTGCTATAGAAAAGTCAAAACAATAGAAAGTAGCAAAATGCAACTTTTTGCATAAACGTCTCCTCCCTCTTTCCAGGAGAAACCACTGGTAACAGTTTAATATAATTACCCTCCAAATATGTATCTATATTTTTATATATGTGTGTGCATGTGCACCTCCTATGTTTTTAAACAAAAATGGCATTATGCTGCAAAACATGACTTGTTTTTATTACATACACGTATCCTAGGTTGGACCATCTGAAATTGCCAATATTCTACTGTCTTAACCAATAAAAAAGGAAACTTTCTATATAGCTTCACCTAAAGGTTCTCTCTGTCACCCATTTTAAGAGGGAAATACCCTAGGAAAATTACATGAGATGACCATGCGGTGGAGATTAGTGGTAATAGCTGCCCTCCCTCACTATTGGGAACTTTGGCCGTATGAACTGCTGGTCAAATAATCACTAAGATATGACCAGTCCCTTAACTTTGTCAGCCTCAGTCCCCCAAATATGAAAGGGTGCAGACAAAAATAATATGTATCTTGTAGAGTTATCATGTGATTTAAAGGAAACAATGCTCACAGAGCTCTTAGCCCAGTAAATGCCGGATGAATGCTGGTTGCTGTGATGAGATGATTAAGTTGGTGTCTGATTTCTGACTTTGACCCTGCTGGGGCCCTCTCTCCAGGGCTGGTCATATACAGTGACCCTTTCTGCAGCCCCGCTGGGCTCCGCCCTGAACTCAGGGTGGTATGGTTCATGGTGAGCCTGTCAATGTCCACCCAGACTTCCCTAAGAGCCTGGGCAGACTATGTCCTCTTTGGCGGGATGGCTTCCATGTTACGGATCTGGAGTTTGAGGGAGCAGGCCACAGACAGCCTTTCCATCCCTCACCCAGATGCCCTTTCTTCCTAAGGATGCTCATACCCCTTCCTTGGGACCTACTTTGGCTGGTCCACAGGCCTGGGGCTCACCATTGGACCCCAGGCTTCCCACCTGTGAGGTGGGGTGTTACCATGTCCAACACAGGCTCTTGTGCAGCCAAAATGAGAGAATCTTGGCAGTGTCCCACACACGTATTGGCAGCAGCACCCTGCCTACTTCTACCTCCTCCTGGGTTCCAGTAGCTTCTCCCCAACTCTACCTCCCTACTCGTCCTCCAGCATTCTCTTATTCATTCCCCAATGCTCCATTTCAATGGTCCTCAAGAAATGCATGTTATTGTTATGGCTTCAGGCCCCCCTGAAGCTCTGAGCAGGTGCTTGACCTTTTCCCCTCAGGTGATGGCCACCTCCATTCTCGCTCCTGAAGTGGGACAAACCTTGCAACCACTGCAAGGTGCTGATCCGGTGGGCTCACCCACAGCTGTTAGCTTCAGGGCTGAGCAATGGGGCTTGGGCTGAGAAAGAAACTCATCCACAAGGTACAAGAACTTACAAATACCTGAGGGGGAACAACTTATCTGCTTTCCTGGGATAGGAGAAAGGGCTGCTTTCATCCTCTTAGGAAGTTATCCATCCACCCATTAATCCATTCACCCTCTTTTTATCCACCCATCCATCCATCCACCCTTCCATCTATCCACCCACCCATTCATCCATTCATCCATGAAAGCCCCATTTCTCTGGCCATCTCTATCAAAGATGCTATTGGTCCTTCAAACTCAATGTGACCATGGCAATGCATCAACTTGACTCCCCAAACCCATACCTTTTCCCTGCATTCTTGTCCCAAAGAGTGGCACTAACAATTACTGGGAAAAAAAAAGACTTCAGTCTTCCTATCTCTCACATCCATATGACCACTGACCTGAAGATTTTATCTCTCAAAACCTTGGGATTCTCTACCCTCTTGAACATTCCTCAGTCCCCCATCATCCTTTGCTTGTGTGTATGAAAGCTCCCAGTGGACTTGCTGTTTCTGGTCTCTCCAAAACATCCTCTATTCCACTAATAAAGTGATCTTTAAAGATGCAAGAACTAACTATATCATGCCTCCCCACAGCAAAGAGTATATAGTTAAAAAATCCTCTTTATAGCATTAAAAGTTTTTAGGATCATAACCTACCTATCCCTCCAGTCTGCCTTGTATCTCAACTCTTCTCCCCACCTGGAACATTTGCTCCAAGGACACTGAAGTCTGTGAAGTTCTTGAAATACTCTATGTTCTCTCTCACTTTAGTGTCTGTACCTGATCCAATATCAGTTTGGAACACATGCACATGCACATGCACATTTAAACACCCAGTGCACATGTACACAGGTACACAGGCACAAACATACCTATTATTTTCTACCTCAGCATTTATCTCCATTTTTATAAGTGTCATTACACGTGTTCCTCCCACGTTTGTGAGAAATTTGAGTGTGAGGACCATGCCTTTACTCTTTCCAGTAGGGGCTCAGGGCATGTTTGCTAAGTGATGGATTTGTAGATGGATGAAAAGATGGGTGGGTGGATGGATGAATGGATGAAAAATGGATGGTGGACAAATAGGCAGATGGATGAATGAGAAAGTCAAAGCATTTTTTAATGGGTTTTGGAGCTTAGGATAGGGATAAGGGCTGGAGACACAGATATGGGTCTCAGTCATGCTAGGCCCTGGTGGCAGTGCTAAGAGAGGGTGGGAATGCAAGGGGAATGTGCAGGCTGACAGGAGGCTGGGACCATACGCTCCTACAATGGTGGAATCATATCTCCTTAACTTTGAGACTAGAGAGGAAAACAAACCAATCCCAGCTTCAATTCAGAACATCCCAGGGAAAGCAAATGATTGGCCCCAGCTTGGGGCCCCATCAGGAACAGTTTGGGTAAGGGAAGAAGTTTTCCAAAAGGAAAAAGTAAGAAGACCTGTGGGTAGATGAAAACAATTCACCTCTCCCCCAGACACCATGAAGGTAAGTGAGGGAAAGGAGCCATGGGAGGATATTGAGAGGCATCCCCAGAGGCAAGAGAAAGTCAGGAAAGTGAAATCCTGCCGAAGCAAAGCAGTGGGATCAGAAAAGGGAGTATGGCTGAAAGAGTCCAGGTCCTGACAGAGCAAGAAAAGGTGAGGCTATCCTATATTCTGGAGCAGCTAAAAGGAAAAATCTGAGATGGTGGTATGGTAGCCCATGACAAGTACTGGGATCTGTCCCGTAACTACTTATTGAAGAGTGCTTTGAAAATTATTGCTTTTTTCTTTCTTTGCTTTGTATATATGTTACATTATACAATAAAAAAAATGAAGCTATAGGATTTGGAGGGGTCAGTTGGGTGTGTGGGTAGGTGTGTGACATCAGGGTTGAGAAGACATGAAAAGTGAGAAAGTAGAGGTAGCAGGATGGGAGAATTTCTCCAAGCTGCTTAGCTGTGAAGCAGAGGTAGAATGAGGGTAGTACCTGGAGGGAGTCCTAGGTCCAAGAAAATTCATTTTAAGATGGACCAGATCTGAATTTGTCTCCATGCAGAGAGGAAAGAGCCAGGAGAGTGAGAGGAATGAAGATACAAATGTGTTTGTGTTAGTTATCTATTCTACATGACAAATTACCCCCAAATTTAACAGCCTAAAACAACAAATATTTATGATTTCTCACAGTTTCTGGAGGGTCAGAAACCCAGGAGCAGCTTGGCTGAATGGTTCTGGTCAGACAGAGACCCTCGTGAGGTTGGCATAAAGACATCTTCGAGTCCTCGCCCCACGGACCTCTCCTTAGGGCTGCTGGAGTGTCCTCCCAAAATGGTGGCTTGTTTTTCCTTGTGATGGTTAGGTTCATGTATCAGCTTGGCAGGTGATAGTGCCCAGTTGTCTGGTCAAGCAAGCACTGGCCTATCTATTGCTGTGAGGACATTTCATGGATTTAAATCATCAGCACATTGATTGCATCCATGGCTGCACTCAGCTAAAGGAAGTGCCTTCTGCAGTTAGTGATGTTTAATCTAATCAGTTGAAGCCTTTAAGGGAGATGTCAGATGAGAGAATCTCTTCTGAGAGAAGATCTTCATCGTTTTTGCCAGTTCATGGCCTGCCCTTCAGAATTTGGACTCATGCATCCCCAAAGTTTCCCTGAGACACTTTTATACAATCTCATATTTACAGATACCTCTTGTTGGTTCTGTTTCCCTAGAGATTCCTGATTACTACACCCCGAGAGTATGCAGTCCTAGAGAGAGAGCAAGGAGGAGGTGACAAGGCCTTTTTAGGAACTTGTCTCAGTGAATCACTAAGCCCACACTCAAGCAGAGGAGTATCAATTAGTCTCCATCTTTTGAAGGGAGGAGTGGCAAAGAATTTGTGAACATATTTTAAGCTGCCAGTAGTGGATAAAACTGATTGAGGAGGCCAGAGAGAACACACTCAGCCCCACTGCAGGATGTCTGTTCCCCCTTCCCTGGATAGTCACTTCAGTTGAGCAGTATAGGTGAGGGTAGGGCATAGCCAGAGTTAGAAGCTGAGGGTGACTCCTCTCACTTTTGGGTGAAGCAGGGGTCACAGTGATCTTTAGAGTGAGGGTAAAGGTGATGGGAGGAAGCTTTGAATAGGGGTTGCGCTCAAAAGGCATTTCTGAAGGCCCAGGGCAGGCACAGGCCATGAAACTGCAAAGTATGACCATCCCCAATCAGGCTCAGTTCCAGAGTTGGAACTTTGCAAGGTTTGAGCTGGAGTCAGTTACAGTGAAGTGAGTGTTTTCCAGGAGTGATGGGCCAGGGCGGGCCAGACAGTGTTGCTTATCATATTCTACCTTTGACCCTCATTTTAAGATATTTATACTACCACTTTGTCCCAAAAAAAAGATTTGAGGCAGTTTCCAGACTAGTGTGGGGTAGAAATGAGGCTGGGATGTGGCTGATAGACTGGGGCAAGCTGAAGGAGGATAATGAAATGAGGGGAACTTGCAAAGGGATGTGTGACAGGTCCCCCAGGGTGGCAGGACAGGCATGGGGCGGGGGACATCTGTGGAACAGATCCCGGCATCTGGAGAGGGACGACAAGATGTACATGGGGGTCAGAAGCCGTGGACGAGGAGGTGGGTACTACAGGTGGACCTTGCATTTTTACCTGGGGTTGGGGAGCTGGGAGCCAGATTCAACGATGGGGAGCCAGACTCACCTCAGTGATCACCCAGGGTCATGAGATGGTGCGGAGCGGGACCAGCTCCCCTGTAAAAGAGCTGCCTGGGGAGACAGTATCTGGTCAGTTCCTCTCAGCACTTTTTTACAGACTCTTGAACTTTCCCAAAGCAGGTAATGTAGGGCAAAGAGTGAATTTCGGAGATGGGCAGAAGACTCCCTTTCTTTCCTTACCAGTTGAGTAACTTTGGAAAAGACTCAGCATTTCTAAGCCTCGTTTTTTTTTTTTCTCACCTGCAGAATGAGGAGAGCAGTAGAATAAAGGTCACTAGGGGCTTAGGCAGGGGAGGGGGTGAGGAGTAATTCCTTAGCGGGTAGAGAGTTTCTGTTTGGGGTCATGAAAAAGTTCTGGATAGTGGAGATGGTCACATTCCATTGTGACCACAGAATTGTGCACTTTAAAATAGTTAAAATGGTGTCTTGGTTTGCCAGAGCTGCTATAACAAATACCATACAAAGGGTTGGCTTTAATAAGTGCTTGTTGGCTGGAGAAGTCCAAAATCAAGACATCGACAAGACCATGCTTTCTCCCCAAGACTAGCATTCCGGTGCTGGCTTGCTTAATCTGGGGATTCCTTGACTTTTAATTTTGCCTTCCATCACATGCCATGTCCTCTCCTTTCTCTCTTCTGTGACTTCTGGGTTCTCTTTGTAAGACTCCAGTATAGCCATACGTTGGAGAGATTGCGAATTCAGTTCCAGACCACTGCAATAAAGTGAATACAGCAATAAAGTGAGTCACATGAATGTCATGGTTTCCCAGTGCATATAAAAGTCACTGTCAAGGGCAGTTCAGTGGTATAATTCTAACCTGCCATGCGGGAGACCCAGGTTCAATTCCCAGCCCATGTACTTCCTGAAAAACAAGTAAACAAGCAAAGAAAGAAAGAAAAAACAAAGAAAAATTCAACAAATGGTGTTGCAATAACAGGATACTCATATGGAAAAGGAATGAAATGTGACCCTGCCATACAACATACCAAAAAAAAAGTTACGTTCACACTATATTGGAGTCTGGTGAATAGCAGTTATGTTTAATAAAACAATGTATATACCTTAATTAAAATGTGACACAGAGGCATGAAATGAGCACATGCTCTTGGAAAAGTGGCCCTGATAGACTTGCTTGATGTAGGGTTGTTACAAATCTCCAATTTGTAAAAAAAAAAACCACAACATCTGAAGTGCAATAAAGCAAAGTTCAATGAAACAAGGTGTGCATGTAATCGGGAGTAAGACCCCCTCTCCCGTTGAGTTGGGCCAGATATTAACTAAAAATAACCTCTTCAAAAGGTCCTATTTATAATGGATTCACACCCACAGGAATGCCGATTGAGATTAAGAACATGTCTAAATTGGGGTACATAATTCAACCCACCACAAGTGGTAAATTTTAAGTTATTTCTATTTCAGTATAATTTTAAGATGGGGAAAAATGCAGATAGCAGTGTTTCTTCTCAGAACTGTGTCTGCCACTATGGAAGTCCTTCTCAGGGTGGCTATTAATTTTTGGTGTGTGGAGGCTTCCCTCTGGTTGGTGAGAGCAAACACCTTGCAGAGCCTTGCCCGACTGAGCTCTGTGCTGGCTCAGTTGTCTGGGTGGCCACCTGGTCTGCACCCCCAGCGGAACAGGGTGGGAACTGCAACTGGAGCTCTGTGACAGTGCCTTGGAAGATGGGCGTGTGACAAACCCTCAGGAACCCCAGAGGTGCGGCCTGGACTTCTCCAGCCCACACAGCTTGTGAATGGCAGAGGGCACTTTCCCACTGTCCCACTCTGCCTCCCCCATGGCCCCTGTGGACACTCATGGGGTGGGGGTGGGGGGCATGTCAAGGGGACTGGAGCATCAGGGGACTCAGGGCCCCCCAAGAACACCTATCCCAGATTCTGTGACTTGGTTCTCCTTCCCACCTGTCCCCAGGTGCAGACAGGACCGGGAGAGGAGCTCCTCATTCATCTTTGGGGTTAGGGAGAAAAGTGTAACCGCGGACTGTATATTCCAGTAATGGAATGTACAATCTGATTATAACCTGTTGCATTGTAGGTGCTTAACGAATGGGTGAGGTCAGTATTGTTATTAAAAATATACATGCCCACGTACCAAATGAACATTGGAGTGAGAACGTTCTCTGTATGCCTCTCCTTTGTGCAGCTGAACAGAGCGGCAGAAAGACTCCTGTTTCCAGCTCGGCCTCGGCCCAGGTCCCATTGTTCCCTTCCCCACCCCACTTGCAGTCTGGTCACTCCAAATATGCTGGCCCCTAACGTCATGTGCCACCCCCTGAGAATGTCCTTTACGCCGTCATTGTGAATTCCTATCTGTCTTTCAGTGCAGAATCAGTACCTCCTCCAAGGGCTCCTTTCCTTCTTCCATGAACTAGTATTTGTTGAGTACCTTCTGGTGGCCAAGCTGGATGCCGGGAAGACAGCACTGAGCAAAGCAGACAGATAACTTTTTAATACACTCACCACTTTTATTTTTATTATTGTTATTTTTAATGGTTTTTCTTTTAACTTTTTTTTATTATATAATATAACATATATACAAAGCAAAGAAAGAAAAAAGCAATACTTTTCAATGCACTCTTCGACAAGTAGTTACAGCACAGATTCAAGAGTTTGTCATGGGCTACCATACCATCATCTTAGATTTTTTCCTTCAAGCTGCTCCAGAATATTGGAAGGCTAGAAGAAATTTTTTTTTTATCATCACAATTAACTTTATTCCCCCTTTTTTGTGAAAAATAACATATGTACAAAAAAGCAATAAATTTCAAAGCACAGCGCAACAATTAGTTGTAGAACAGATTTTAAAGTTTGGTAGAGGTTACAGTTCCACAATTTTAGGTGTTTATTTCTAGCTGCTCTAAGATACTGGAGACTAAAAAAAATATCATTATAATGATTCAGCAATCATATTTGATTTAAAACCCTACCTTCTCTGTATAACTCCACCATCACCTTTGACTTAGAGGTGTTTGGGCTATGGCCATTCTAACTTTTTCACCTTGGAAGGGGCTGTCAATAATATGGGGTAGGGAAACAGAATTAACTGATGTTCTGGAGAGGCTGGGCCCTCTAGGTTTCAGGACTTACCTGGTCCAGGGACCCATCTGGAGGTTGTAGGTTTCTGGAAAGTTACCCTAGTGCATGGAACTTTTGTAGAATCTTATGTAACACCCTAGGTGTTCTTTAGGATTGGCTGGAATGGTTTTGGTTGGGTTTACGCTTGCTATCTTTAGACCAACAGAGGAAGGAAAAGACGACCATACTCTGGGTTAGCATAACAGGCGGTTTAGACCACGCTGTCCTGCAGATGGGGTGGCCTGTGGGTCCTGATCGCCTTCCTCCACCTGCTGATGGCGAGTCATCCTTGTGCTCAATAGCACTTTGCTGGGGACAAGGAAGATTCTGGTTTGATTCCCAAAGATGCTCCTAGTCAACTGGAGAAGCTTTCCTTTGCTGGGCCTCAGCTATGAAACGGGGAAAGCACCCCATTTCAGGGCTGCGATGAGCTTTAGACAAAGGGTGCACCTCACCTGTGGGTGTCCAGGGATGTCTGTCTGGATAAAATGTGGGTGTCTAGATGATGGGACTGTGTCAAAACCTTTTGGAACCACCCCTACTCCCTGAGCCCAGCCCAGTGCCGAGTGAAAAATAAATGTTCAATAAAGATGAGCTAGAACCAGAGAACTTGAGACAGGATTTTCTTACCTTTGGGAGAAACTGTGACTCATTCATCCATTGGTTCAAATGTCCTTTCTGGAGCTGGGCCCCACAGCAGGCCCTTGGAGACATGCTAGAGGAAAATGGGGGCTCTGACGTTCTGCTTTCTCTCTGCCTACAGGCTGTGTGCAGCTGCTGGCTCAGGATGTCAACTTTCAAGCTGGTAAGAATCGTGTCTTATTTGATGCAAGGGCTATGTGTGGAAGTTTCCCAAGCCTGAGTTAAATCACACCCAGGGGAAGAAGGGGAGAGGCAAAGAGACCGTAGAAGGGAAATGTTAGAGACAGGGGGTTGAATCTAGAGACACCTTTGGCCAACCCCTGGGCTACGGCCGTCCCTTTGTAGACACCCTCACTTACACCCAGGGCCCCGAAGGCTTTGATGAAGAGACTTCTCGTTAGGTATCTTCTGAGGCAGTGGCAAGGAGTTTGCCTAGAGAAAACTGATGGCAAAGGGAACTGCCAGAGAGGGTGGGAGAGAAGACTTTGGACCAAATCTCTATTTCTGGCCTCTGCTGGTCTTCCCTTCATTTAGCAAATAGCTGCAAAGTGCTCATTGCATCCCGGGGACAGGGAGCTGGCCTGGTCCTTAGGGAAAAGCACAGGAGGAGTTCAGCCCTTCTCTGTTTCTTTTGTACCTGGCCCTGAGCCAAGGCAAATGAGAAGACTGAGACACTGCCCGCTCTGGGAGGTGGGGAGGAGGACAGCGGTGGTGGGCAGACAGACAGACCTCCAGACAGCCCAGATGGTGAGTGTGCAATGAGACAGACATGCAGGAGCTGGGGGTCCCAGAGGGGAGCCCCAAACAGCTAGGACATCCTTCCTTTCTAGAATCCCACCCACCTAGGCTCCACAAAACCCAGGGAAGCCAGACAGGGCTACCAAGTCCTCTTTGTAGCAAGATGCCCCGCATATTCTCCTTCTGGGTGCAAAGCCTCAAAGCATCTGTCATCTTCTGGCAGCTGAGACTATACTGCCCACATGGGCCAATATTGGGGGCCACATCAGCACCGACCCCTCCAGTATCTGGAGCAGCTATAGATATTTTGTCTGATTGCAGAAAAGGTGGAGATAAGGCTGCTTTAGTCTGGAGAGAGGGCACTCATGGTGTAAACCTTCAGGTTGCAAAGGGCTTAGGGTAGTTAAACCCCAACTATTAAAACTTGGCACCAATTGAAAAAAGAAGGATAGAAAATATCTTGTTAATATTTTTATATTAATTACTTATTGAAATGATAATATTTTGGATATTTTGGGTTAACTGCAAATATTCGTAATGTGAAGTTCACCTGTGTCTCTTTACCATTTAAATGTGGCAGCGATAATAATTTGGATCACTCATGGGGCTGGCATTGCATTTCTGCTAGGCAGCATGGTTTCAAGCTACACCAAGGATGTGCAAGTGATTTATTTGTAGTCTTTTTGTGGTGATTGCGAGCAAGGAATGAGTGGGCTGGGCCTGGGCTCCTCACCCCACCCAGGGGTGGAATCGTGCTTCCCAAGAACCATAGGGACTAAGAATTGGGGACCGGTGAGTCCCCAAACACAAATTGAAGACTTTAGAGAAAGTGGATAGATGCTGCATTCCCTAAGAGCAAATGTCTTCCATGATGCTTCACCCATTAGATTCTTTCTATGATTTTGGCTCTGGGGATCCCATCATGCAATCACACACAGGCCAGCTTGTCTAAATCTTTCTTTCATCATGAGCTCCCCATTGGTGAGCAAAGAATCCCAGGACCCAATGCTGACACGTGTTCTGGGTAAAATATAGACTATTTTAGCCACATTAATGAGTATCTTCTTTCCACTCCTGTGTGCAGAGGGACTGGAGACCTTTCAATAGGCAAGACTGGGTGGAAATATTTTGTAAGTTCAAACTTCTCTGTTAGAGGAGCATAGTCTCCGCCTTGATTAAGACATAAACATTTGTTGAGTTTGATGGCAAATCAATCATTCTTTATCCTCAATATGAACACCTTTATTTCTTAAGGGATTATGATTCAATTATGTGTGCACTGTTTTCTTTTCCTTTTAAAAAAGTATACATTTAAATATATTTTCATAACATTTAAAATAATTTTCTAATTATGCATGGAGTGGTAACAAAAGCAAGAAGGAAGCTACAGCTTAGAGGTGATCTTTATTTGTGTTAAATGCAAATTTCTTTTAAAACCAAAAACTTCCGTTGAACTGTTCAGCTGAGATGTGCACAATTCTAGGTCAGCCCAAGGCAAAACAAAACAACAAAAAAGATACTCTAACAATAATGGTAAATCTGATGATAATGTATCATTGTAATTGGGGTTTGAAGCATATGAAGGGTCCTAACAAGCTAGTCACCATCTAACCCAGGGAGATAGTCTCAAGGTTGGCCCTGGAGGTGACAGAGAAGGAGGGTGGACGTGTGTGTAAGTGTCAACGTCTAAAGCCTGAAGGGAGTCAGGTTCTTGCAGAGAAGGAAAGATGGAAGTGAACAGATATGTGTCTAGGGTTGGGGGTTATAATCATGAAGCTGAAGGCTTTCTAGGAGGAAGTCAGGCAATATGCTCCCAAGCTTGGAGGAGAAGGTCCAGGACGAACCCAAGGAAGGTGAAGAGCTGGAGACCCTAAGGTCCCCTTAGATGGGGAGGTGGTCCAATGACCAGGCATTGGCCCTCAGTCCTGGAGGTAACCATACTATCTGTCCCTGCTTCTGTGGGTCTATTGATGGCCTACACTGGGGTTTGAAGCAGAGGCACCTCTGCTGGAGATTCCCCGATGACCCATCCATGGGTCTAGGCCCATCTCTTCTATCAGTGGAAGAGAAAGACTTGGCAGGTGGCACATGGTCAGCATAGTAGAGTCCTCCTGTCCCAGGACATGTTAGTGGGAAGCCAGCTGAGGACCAAGCCTCTGGGAGCGGGTTGTTCCGGGCTTCGGGTCTTTGGGTTTCCTTGTAGCAATTTCTTTCTCAGCTTGGCAGCTCCAACTTCTCTCCGGTAAGAGATCTTTCTGCAGCATGAGTGGCTGTGAGTCCCGAGTATTTATCACAAAGAGCAATGTGATTCATCCTCTGTCTTGAATCTCAGTATGGACTTTTACTTACCTTCTTTGCAGCTGACAACTTCTGCATTTTCTTTTCGCATTCATTCTTTTCACGATTCACCTGTTTTGGCGGAGTCATATTTTTTTGCTGGTCAAGTTCATGAAGAACTTTTGGCCTCTGGGCTTTTCATTCATTTCCTAGGGATCATTGACCAAAAGGAGTGAACAAAAGTCACGTGCCAGCTCTCTTATTTATTTATTCTTCCAGTTCATGCCAGGTTGACACCTCATCACTGGGTCTGGGTGGGAAATGGTCTTTCTCTCTTTTTCCACCTCGGCTTAATGTCGATTTTGCTGTTACATGTCCATCATCCACCTTGAACTTTTAATCTTCTCACTTTGGAGTGTTTTGCAGTTGTTTCAGCTGCATTCTACAATCATTCATCCTCCTGTAACAATGTGTTTGCTTAATGTAATTATTTCATATCGGTGAGATCATACAATAGTTGACCTTTACACTTTAGTACATTTTTTTAAATCATGCTGAAGTATTCGGCCACAGAGTTCCTCTGCACTGTGTCTGCTTTTCTCCGGTGAGTGTTATTCTCCTGCCTCTTTCTGCCCTTTGGATGTTATAATCTTGGTATGTAGACCTTTGCTGGTTCCTTCTGGATTAATCCTTTTTGGATGGGGCGAGCTTTCTTGCGTCCCCAGGGGATTCATATGGGATCAGTGCTATTAGGTAGCAGAGACTTGATGTATGAGCTGGTCATCTTTACTTCTCCCCAGCAATGGATTTGGATACAATGGGGCTATTTATGAGGCATCACCTTTTCTGCAAATATAGCTTGTCTGTTTTTTAGAGCCAGACGAGACCAGTGAAGCAACTATTGCTGCCCAGAGCCCTTTGTCCCTGCCATAGCAGCCAGAGATGCTGCTTTGCACATCAGGATATGCCCCCACCTTGGGAGAGTGAACTTTTTTAAAAATTATTTTTATTCTAAAACCTTAACAAACCAACATACAAACATTCTTGACATATGAGCATTCTATACATGGTATACAATCACTGACTCACAATATCTTCACATAGTTGTATACTCATCACCATGATCTTTTTTTAAATACTTACATCACTCCAGCAAAAGAAAGAAAAAAGAAAAAAGAAAAACTCGTACCTACCATACCCCTCCCTCTCATTGACCACTAGCATTTCAATCTACTCAATTTATTTTAACCTTTGTTTCCCCAATTATTTGCTTTTTATTATCCATATTTTTTGTTCATCTATCCATGCCCTGGATATAAGGAGCATCAGACACAAGGTTTTCATGATCACAGTCACACTGTAAAAGCTAGATCATTATACAATCATCTTCAGGAATCAAGGCTATTGGAACACACCTCTACAGTTTCAAATACTTCCCTCTAGCCACCAATACACCATAAACTAAAAAGGGGATATCTATATAACACATAAGAATAACCTCCAGGATAGACTCTTAACTCTGTTTGAAATCTCTCAGCCACTGACACTTTATTTTATCTCATTTCTCTCTTCCCCCTTTTGGTCAAGAAGGCTTTCTCAATCTCTTGATGCTGGGTCCCAGCTCATCCCAGGATTTCTTTCCCAAATTATCAGGGAGATTTACACCCTTGGGAGTCATGTCCTACTTAGTGGGGAGGGTAGTGAGTTCACCTACCAAGTTGGCTTAGAGAGAGAGGCCACAGCTGAGCAACAAAAGAGGTCCTCTGGGGTGAGTCTTAGGCCAAATTTTAAGTAGATTTAGCCTATCCTTTGCAGGGATAAGTTTCATAGGGGCGAACCCCAAGATCGAGGACTTGGTCTATTGATTTGGTTGTCCTCTATGCTTGAAAGAATATCAGGAATTCTCCCAATGGGGAAGTTGAATATTTCCTCCTTTCTCTGGGGGAGGGAACTTTGCAGGATCTTTCTGAAATCTGCAGCCAGGGCCATCTTTTCAGCTTCCTCCTGAATTTCCTGGTAGCCCTTCTGCCTGTTTCAGAGTTTACAGGCTCAGCCATCTCCTAGTTTCACTGGAGATGGTTCTTTCATCCACTTGTCATCCTCCTAGCTGCTTGTGAGTGACTTCCAAGAAGAGACAATGGTAACCTAACCTCTTGCTGCTATCCTCAAACCAGAAATCTTTCAATGCACTTTACTGAAATCAACTTTCAATCACTTATGCAATCAGGTAGGGTATGAAAACAATGGATAATAATAGAGAACATTTAACTGCAATGAGCCATTGAAAGAAAATACAATATTAGTGATAATGAGACCATCCTTTGCAGTAGGTCAAAACTGGGTTTGACATTTACTGTGCGCCACCCCCCTCCCCCCGCCCCGGGTAAGTTACCCAACTTCTCAAAAGAATTCTAGCGTCTGTAAAATGAGGAATATATTAAGGCCCACCTTATAGGGTTGTGGAAAGTATTAAATAAGTAATAATGAACATTGCTATGTAGCAATGCTAAGAATTTTCACGGATCATTCCCTTTAAACTTTGTGTGAAGAAAGACAATAGACTCCTATTCCCGCGAGGATACCTGCATTTAGGGACCCCTAAGCTCACAGAGCCAGGAAGGACAAGAGGTGGAATTTGAACTAAGGCTGTCTGATGGTCCTGAAAGTCTGGAAATACCCGTGAATACACACGGCATTGGCAAGTTCAGTGTCAGGCTGTGAACATGTAAAATTGTATTACCAGATGTGTTCTAAAACCTTTGCAAATCATAGTGTGACCCATGGGCCAGCAGCATTAGCATCACCTGGGAGTTTGTTGGAAATGCAAGAACTCCCCCAGAACTGGTGAATCAGAATCTATATTTTAAAATTATAGTAAAATACATATGACATAAATGTCATCCTATTAAAGTAGACAGTTCCATGGCGTTCAGTGCATTCAGTGTTATGCAACCATCACCTTGGTCTGGTTCAAGGCATTTTCATCACCCCAAAAGGAAACCCATGTCCATTGTCAACTGAGTAATACCAAACTGAGCAGCAAGGCAACCAACACATTTATGTGGGGTCTTAGAGTCGCAATTCGAGGAGCACAGATCCAGGTAGCAACCAAAATCATGTCCCATCTTGGCACTTCGAGGCAAGGGTTTTTAAGGAGAAAGAAGATAACATGAATTGTTTGTGGTTGGTGGATATTTGGGTTGCTTCAACTGCCTTCAGGTTAGTCTACTGAGTTCCTGGTGGTTTGCAGCAGTAGTTTGGATGTCCTTGGGGTTTTGAGGAATACTGTTGTTTGAGGCACTTTGGGATATGGGACTGAAATTTGCATAAGAATAACCTCCAGAATGACCCCTGACTCTTAGCCATAGAAGCTCTGTTTAGTTTTGTTTGGTTTTTTACATCACAACTTTTGTTTATAATGTAAATTTTTATAATACAAACAAGAAAAAAATACAGAAATGCAATATATGAATACAGCTAAATGCAGATGGTGGTGTTTTTTGCTTTTCAAGAGGCCATGATTCCCATTTGTAGTAAAATAAAGGTAGAAACAGGTTGGTCATTAGCTTCACAATGTTACCTAGAAATGATTTATAAATGCATTCTCACCCCCACCCCCGCTACTTACCATAAAGTGTGAAAAGGGAGTTAAGGGAAAGTTTCCTTGTTGGTTCCTACCATAAGAAAGATGCCATACTCTATTTTAGCAGGGCCAATATATGGAAAATATCTAAATGACTTGCATTATTTACAATTGCCAAGAGATGGAAACAGCCCAAAAGTTCACCAACAGACGAGTGGTTAAACAAGCTGTGGTATATGCATACGATGGAATATTATGCAGCTCTAAGACAGAATAAAGTTATGAAGTATGTAACAACATAGATGGACCTCAAGGACATTATGCTTAGTGAGATTAGCCAGAAACAAAAGGACAAATACTGTATGGTCTCACTGATATGAACTAACATTAGTGAATGAACTTGGAGAATTTCAGCTAAGAACAGAGACCAATCAAGAGATAGAAATAGGATAAGATATTGGGTAATTGGAGCTGAAGGGATATAGATTGTGCAAAAGGACTGATTGTAAATTCAGAAATGGATAGCACAATACTACCTAACTGTAATACAATAATGTAAGTACACTGAATGAAGCTGAATGTAAGAATGATAGAGGGAGGAGGGCTGGAGGCACAAATGAAAAATCAGAAGGAAGGATAGAAGATAAAGTCTGAGATGGTGTAATCTAGTAATGCATAGAGTATATATTGATAGTGACTAAATGCACAAATTTAAAAATGTTTTTGCATGAGGAAGAACAAAGGAATGTCAGTATTGCCGGGTGTTGAAAATAGATGGTAATTAATATTTTAAAACTTTAACTTACATGTGAGGCTAAAGCAAAAAATGTTTATTCAGTGCAAAATTTATATTCTAACTAATGCATTTCCTAATATGCACTATGTGGACAGTTTATGTAGACAGTTTAGTTGAACACCATAAGTACATGGAACCTTGAGTAGGGCATGAGATTTTATAGGTTTGTCCAGAGTGATGCCCTGATAAATCCCAAAGTGATTTAAACAGTGAATATAAAAATATTTGCCAAGTCCCCTTGGGGGAAATGGCGAGAAAGGGGGAAAATTCAACTTCCCCAAGTGGAGAATTTTGATGTTCTCAGAAGCAGTGGGGACAACCAAAGCGATAGGCCAGGCCCTCAATCTTAGGGTTTGTTCACATGAAACTTATCCCCACAAAGGATAGGCTAAACCTACTTAAAATTAGGCCCAATAGTCATCCCCAGAGAACCTCTTTTGCTGCTCAGATGTGGCCTCTTTCTCTCAGGCAACACAACAAGCAAACTCACTGCCCTCCCCCTCTCTATATGGGGCATGACTCCCAGGGGTGTAAACCTCTCTGGCAATGTGGGACAGAGATCCTGGAATGAGTTGGGACTCAGCATCAGGGGATGAAGAAAACCTTCTTGACCAAAAGGGGGAAGAGAGAAACTAGGCAAGATAAAGTGTCAATGGCTGAGACATTTCAGAAAGAGTTGAGAGGTTATCCTGGAGGGTATTCTTACACATTATGTAGATATCACCTTTTTAGTTAAAATATATTGGAAAGGCTGGAGGGAAGTGCCTGAAAATGTAGAGCTGTGTTCCAGTAGCCATGTTTCTTGAGGATGATTGAATAATGATATAGCTTTCACAATGTGACTGTGTGATTGTGAAAACCTTGTGTCTGATGCTCCTTTTATCTACCTTGTCAACAGATGAGTAGAACATATGGAATAAAAATAAATAAATAATGGGGGAACAAATGTTAAAATAAACTTAGTAGATTGAAAAAAAAGAGAAAATGCTTATAAGAAAACAGGAAGCTAGATTGTAAGCTTTTAGAGCAGACACATTAAGACCAGAGTGGTGATTATTATTTCTGGATTTTGAGAGGCTGTTTTATATATATAACCTGATATTTAGAGATAAGAATGAAGCCGAACAGGTTTAGGTTAAAATAATTCAGAACGTAGGGTTAAGAAAGACAGTGTCTATATTTTAGAACCACACATACTCTTTGAGACCAATGAAAGAAAGGTTTATTTGATCTGGAACTGAAATTTTATGATGTGCATAATCTAATTCAACCTCTCTGTATAGCTCATTTGAATAACTAAAAAACAGTGTGCTGGTTTGAAAGGATGTATGTACCCTAGAAAAGCCATGTTTTAATCAAAATCCTATTTCGTAAAGGCAGAATAATCCCTATTCAGTACTGTGTGCTTGAATCTGTAATTAGATCATATCCCTGGAAATGTAACTCAATCAAGTGTGTTTGTTAAACTGGAACGGGTGGAGACGTGTCTCCACCCATTTGGGTGGGTCTTGATTAGTTTACTGGAATCCTACAAAAGAGGAAACATTTTGGAGAATGCGAGAGATTCTGAGAGAGCAGAACAACATAGCCATGAGAAGCGAAGAATCCACCTGCCAGCAACCTTTGGAAATGAAGAAGGAAAATGCCTCCTGGGGAGCTTCATGAAAGGAAGCCAGGAGAGAAAGCTAGCAGATGATGCTACATTCACCACATGCCTTTCCAGATGAGAGAGAAACCCTGACCCTGTTTGCCATGTGCCTTCTCACTTGAGAGAGAAACCCTGAACTTCATCAGCCTTCTTGAATCAAGGTATCTTTCCCCAGATGCCTTAGATTGGACATTTCTATAGACTTGTTTTAATTGGGACATTTTCATGGCCTTAGAACTGTAACCCAGCAACTTACTAAATTCCCCTTTTTAAAAGCCATTCAATTTTTGGTATATTACATTCTGGCAGCTAGCAAACTAGAACACACAGTATGCACAGAGTAGGAAAGAGGTCCTTTAATCCTGTATAGATTATTGTAATGCCTGGAGGCATGCGAGAGTATATTAAGCAGATAATCAAAAAGTATTGGCAAAGTCCTCAGAGGGCGGAAAGAAAGACTATGGAACTATTAAACTTTGCCATCAGGGAATCCTCTGATACTGTGTCAAACTTTAGGGACACCCATATCAATAGGTCATGCCCTCAATCATGAGGCTTACTCTTCTGAAGCTTATGTAAGTAGTGGAAAAGCTTAAACTACCTATAGGCATGCCTAAGAGTTACTTCTGGAGGACTTCTTTTGTTGCTCAGATGTGGCCTCCGTTTCTCTAAGTCCAACTCTGCAAGTGAGATCATTGCCCTCCCCACTACGCGGGATATGACATCCAGAGGTGAAAGTCTCCCTGGTGACGTGGGAGATGACTCCCAGGAATGAATTCCAGACCTGGCACCATGGGACCAACAACTACATCCAAACCAAAAGGGGAAAAAGAAGTGTAACTAATAAAGTATCAATGGCAGAGGAAGTTCAAATAGAGTTGAGAAGCTACTGGGGAGGTTGCTCTTATGCAAACTTCAGGTAGACTTTGCTACCTATCATAACCTGCCAACCCCCAACCAGGATCATTTCACCCAATCCTAAAGAACACGTAGGGCAAGTTATAAGTTTCCACAAGGGTTCCAGGCACTAGCGTGACTTTCCAGAAACCTACAACCTCCAGATGGATCCTTGGTCCAGATAAGTCCTGAAACCTAGCCTAGCCTCTCCAGAACATCAGAAAGTTCCATCTCCCTACCCCATATTAGTGACAGACCCTTCCAAAATAAAAAATTTAGAATTGCCATAGCCCAATCAATCCCAAAGAGAGGTATGGAAAGATCAAAGGTGATGGTGGAATTATACATAGAAGATAGGACTTAACAAATGAATGTGAATGCTGAATCATTAAATTGGTATCTCTTTCAGTTTCTGGTATTTTAGAGCAGCTAGAAGTAAAAACATAAAATTGTGAAATTGTAACCCATTTCAAAGTCTGAAATATGTTCTACAACCAAGTGTGGTGCTATTCTTTGAAATTCATAGCTTTTTTGTACATATGTTATTGTTCACAAAAAAAGAAGAAAAAAAATTGATTGTGATGATAAAAAAAAAAGTATTTAAGCCCTTTAGCCTCCTATATTCTGGAGCAGCTAGAAGGAAAAATATGAAAGGATTGTATGGTAGCCTATGACAAACTCTGGGATCTGTCCTGTAACCACTTTTTTTTTTTTTTTTAAAGAGAGAGGGAGGAAAGGAAGGAAGGATGGAAGGAAGGAAGGGAGGAAGAAAGGGAAACATTTTTAAACATTTTCTTGTTTTATTATATTTTGTTTGTTTGTTTGTTTTTTACATGGGCTGGGGCCGGGAATCGAACCGGGGTCCTCCGGCACGGCAGGCAAGCACTCTTGCCCGCTGAGCCACCGCGGCCCGCCTGTAACCACTTTTTGAAGACTACCTTGAAAACTATTGTTTTTTATATCTCTTATACTATACAATAAAAAAAAAATTTTTTTTTAAGTTAGAATGGGCATAGCCCAAATACCCCTACAGAGGTTGAGAAAGATCAGAAGTGATGGTGGATTTATACAGAGAAAGTTGGGTTTAACAAATGAGTGCTGAATCATTTTACTGATATTTCTTTTAGCCTCCAGTACCTTTGGGCAGCTAGAAATAAAAACCTAATATTGAGGAATTGTAACTCATACCAAACTGTGAAATCTGTTCTACAACTCTTTGTTGCGACGTACTTTGAAATGTATTGCTTTTAGGTATATATGTTATTTAAAGAGAAGGAGTATAACAGAGAAGATAGGATTTAACAAATGAGTATGACTGCTGAATCAATATATTGACATTTCTGTCAGTCTCCAGTGTCTTGGAGACATTAGAAGGAAAAACGTTAACTTGTGGAACTGTAACCCATACCAAACTGTGAAATCTGTTCCATAACTACTTGTTAAAATGTACATTGAAATTCATTGCTTTTTTGTATATATTTCACAATAAAGAAACTTTTTTTAAAAAAAAGCTCTAGGTGCAGTATAAGCACATAGGTTTTTTTTTCCATGTGTATTTTTAAACAAAGGCAGTGTCAAAAAATAGGGTCAACTGTGTTAGGCTAAATTACATTATTGTATATGCGGCATTGACTGGAACTTCTGTATTATCATTATCACAGAGAAGCATAGTTTGCATCATAATATGGCAATTTACCCTCAATAAAAACCTTCCAAAATCCTTTTATTTCGGAATATCCTGTAAACAATCAAACCACCAGAACATGATTATACAACAGTAAAATGTTCTCTTGCATTAAATTGAAGATATCTGTTTCAATAAAAAAAAGGTAGGAAAGATACTTAGAGCTGTTACTTTCTAAGTATACAACAACCCTAGACAATTCAAAGCATCTTAATCTCCATTAAGAAAACAACAAAATAATAAGTTTTGTCATGCTGTTAAATCCATCATTATTTATTGGTGCGAACTAGTCAAACGGATCCAACAAACACTGATGTCTAAGCTGGCATATTGGCAACTAATATGTAACTGGTGGTCAATAGAGGGTTTGAAAGATCTTCCCTTTCTTGTTTTCTAAGGTTCTCGAAGAGTTGTTGTTCTAATATACACTGTTGAGCTTCCCAGTTTGCTTTCTCATCCTCAAACTGACGATGTTTTTCCTCTAATTCTTTGTGCTGTGCCTCCAAGTTCTATTTCATTTGCTTATGGCACCGTTGAAGTTCCTGAACTTTTTCTTTGACGGTCATCTCAAACACCAGCTCCATCTCCATCTTCTTCATCTTGGTTGCATGCTTCCTTCTTCCTCCATCTGTGCCAGAGGGCTGCCCTTTCTTCTTCTTCGTCTTCTTTTTTTTTTTTTTTTGGTATGGGCAGGCTCAGGTAGTCAAACCCAGGTCTCCAGCATGGCAGGTGAGAGCTCTGAAGGCTGCCCTTTATTCTTGCTGTTATCAACTCCATTATAACTCACAGCTGCCAGTTTTCTGCTTCTGTGGATCTCATAGTGCACATTAGTGACATCTTTCAAGTCCTGCATGTGTGTTCTTTTCAACATATTTCTTAGAATTGTAAAATCACAACGTTCACCATGTTCAACTTCAGCAGCACCACAAGAATACTACTTCCTCTGACCGTTTTTGCCATTAACTTCAAGGATGGTATTCCTGCCCACCACAGCAGGGGGTAAGCTGTCCTTTATCTTCTTAAGCTTATTTTCTTCTTCATCATCTATTTCTGGAAATCCATATATTTTAATTTTATGTTCTTGGCTTTCTTTCATTATCTGTTTTTTTAAACTGTTGGCACTCCTCTGGTGTGAGAGTGTCTGCTCTGGCAAGGAGTTGGATGATACTCACTTTTTCATGTAATGTTTCATAAACTCAATATCCAACGGTTTAAGTCCATGTTCTGAAGGAGCAGTGAAATATAAACAGCACTGCACCCTGTCCTCAGACACCCGTCGACTGTTCCCTGGAGATTCTGCATCAGGTGTTCTTCAGATTTACCATCCTGGTAACCGATGACAGGCTGCCCGCAATTACCACTACCCACCGCATCTCCAAAACCCGGGTCTCAGCTATTGTTCGCAACAAATGAACATCACCTTCTTTGATTAAAACTTTGGATTGTTCCACCTGTACAGTCTTTTTGATTCTATGGGAAGTACCTGGATCCTCTGGAGAATACAAATCTGGGAGGAATACAGAGTTGGTTAACGGTGACTTTCCCCATCCAGATTCACCTACTACCGAAAGTGTGAATTCAAATCCTCTCTTCACGGATTTTCTGTATTCTTGATTTGAGAGATCTGCAAATCCCACAGAGCCTTCAAGGTTCTTCCGGTGAGCTACCAGGGCGGTGCTGCGGACGCGCCTGTGCTCAGCGGGGGCGCCTGTGCTCAGCGGGGGCGGATCTCGCGCTGACCGACATGCCCTCCAGCTCCGCGACCAGCCCCTGCGCAGCGCAGCCTGCCCGATTCTCCAAAGCCGCCTACGCCAATGGCGCGGCGTGGCCGCTTACGCACGCCGGAACAGGCGGACTCTTCCCCTGGCTCTTTGACTCCGTCCCTTCCTCCGCCCCCCTCGCCCCCCGTAGTAACTCTGCTTTTGTTTGATTTCTTTTGACACCATTAAGCAGCCAATCCCCTCACTCAGCCCTGGCAACTATCTATCTGCTTTCTGTCTCTATGGATTTACTTATTCCAGATCTTCTACGAATAGAATCATATGACATGTGGCTTTTTTTGGTCTAGATTCATTCACCGAGCATGACGTCGTCAAGGTTCATCCACTCTGTAACCTATATCAGTATTTCATTTTTTATAGCGTTATTTTTTTTAAATTAAAAAATTTTTTTATTGTGAAATATAACTATACAATAAAAAGCAATAAATTTCAAAGCACAGTGCACCAATCAGGTACAGAACAGATTTCAGAGTTTGAGATGGGTTACAGTCCCATAATTTTAGGTTTTTCCTTCTACCTACTTCAAGACACTGGAGACCGAAAGAAATATCAATATAGTGATTCAGCAGTCAGACTCATTCATTAAATTCTATCTTCTGTTATTACTCTACCTGTTTTCATCCTTCTCCCAACTTCATTCATTTTATAGCTGAATAAGATTCTATTGTATGGAGAGACTGCATGTTCTTTATCCATTCATCAGTTGAGGACATTTAGGTTGTTTCCACTTTTTGCCTGTTATGAGCAATTCTGCCCTGAACACACATTAGAGTTGCCCATTTTAGTTCTTTGGAGCATATACCTAGGACTGCAATTGTAATGTCTGCATTCTAACAAAATCCCCACGATTCAGGTCACAGAGTGTGAGAAGCATTGTGTTTCCCTAATAAAGAGTGCCGTCTTGTTTTTGTTTGTGGGAGGTTCTGTGGTGTCACATACGACCCCTGTCCTTGATCAGCTTATCCCTCGAGATGAGAAAGAGACAGGAAGAGAGAGCTGTGCAGCCAGCAGTGCAGGTGACCCGGCTGCATCTCGGGCAGGAAGGGAAAGGCGGACGAAGGCCAAACCACTGTCTTCCCTCTGTGCCCCCAGGGTGACCACGTTTGGCTGAGCCCCTCTCCTGCCAACAAGACTGATGTGGCCATTGGGGCCGTCATCAAAGACACGAAGCCGGGCAAGATCTTAGTGGAGGACGACGAGGGGAAGGTCAGTGGTCCAGGGCTCTCTCAGCCCACCCCTACCCCACCCTTCTCGGGGCTCCCACCTGAAATGGGACAGACTCACAGTGGAGACCTGTCATGATGAACAGGGCTTGTCTGTCTGGGGAAGTGTTTCCTGGTGTGAAATGAAAGTGCTGGGGGTGAGCTGGCTATCAAGAAAACTAGGACAATTAGGGGTGTAGGAAGCAGTCAAGTGTGAAAGGAAGTGAGGGCAGAAGCTGGTTTGCAAAGTAAAGGCAGAGGAGCTGGAAAGTCAAGAAAAGTAGGAAGGTAACCTGCATGGGAAGGTCCATGGGTTAGGGGCTGAGAGGGAGGGAGAAGACAGCACAGGTCGGGGTAGGGGTCTGGGGTGGGGGTGGGATGCCAGGTGTCCAGCTCACCCTCCGAGGCTCCTGCCTCGAGGACAAGGGTCCAGCCCGTGAGCGCCAGCTGGCCTTAGGACGCCTCCTTGGGCAGCCTTCTTTGCCAAGCTTGGTGCTGCCAGTGCGCAGAGGCTCAGCCTCCACAGAGAAAGTTCTGAACTCTGGTCTGTGAGCTCCATAGTATGGAAGCCATTTTCCAGCTTAAAATAATAACAGTATCTCCTGTTTCTGTCATGCTGTGCAGTTTTAAAAGCCCTTTACTTGCACACTTTTATTGCAACAACCTGTGAGTCCTCACCCCCCCAGCTGCAAACTGACCCTTGGTCTCAGGCACTAACTCCCCTGTAAGTACCCCGATCCTGGTCCTAAATTCACCCCTCCCCGGCTACACCCTGACCTCTAACCTTAGGCACATGCTCAACCCTGGCCGCAGATGGTCCAAGTCCCAGGCGCGTGTACCCTGATACACACTGACCTGGCAGGGGGCTGGCCAGGACCCCAAGTCAGCAGGTCTGTGACCCCAGGACCCTGGTGGGGCTTGGAAGGGTGAGATGTGGGAGACCTGTCCCCAGGGGAGTCTGTGCCCTGGCACCCTTTGTTCCAGGAACACTGGATCTACGTGGAGGGCGGCACTCTGAGTCCAATGCACCCCAACCTGGTCCAGGGTGTGGACGACATGATCCGCCTGGGGGACTTGAACGAGGCCAGCATGGTGCACAACCTCCTGATCCGTTACCAGCAGCACAAGATCTACGTGAGTGCGGTGCTTGGCCCCAGAGTCCCCAAGGGAATGGCCACCCTTCACCCCAGGTGGGTCTCAGTCCAAGCGCGCAGAACCCGTTGGCCAGGGAGTGCACAACCGGCAGAGGGATGGAGCCATACCTGCCTGGTTTTCCCAGGCCCCCAACCCCTGGCTAGGGGTGCAGGCAGGTCACTGAGCCCCTCTGCTCCCCATTGTGATAAGCTGGATAGCAAGGCCCACCCGGCCCTGAGGTCATGACCCAGCAGGTGGGAGGGTGATTATAAAGTTATCCCAAACTTCTATCAGCTTCCAACAGCTTCTGACATCAATTGCAAATATTGAATAACCCGATTCAATTCAATTCTGACTCTGAACTGCCCAGAGTTAGGCCAGATGCTACAGGATGGCCCCTCAGTCTCCAAACTCAGGGGCCCTCGAGGGCCACCCACACTTCTGAACAACTGGCTACAAGTTTGGGGGTCCCCACCACTCCCTTGGACTCAATAATGTGTCAGAACAACTCATTGAAAGCACTATACTTAGAATTATAGTTTGATTATAGTAAAAGGATCAAGTAAGGTGAGCCAAAGGAAAAGAGGCAGGGCGAGTTCTGGAAGGATCTAAAACACAAGCTCCTGTGTCCTCTCCGTGTGGAGTCTGAACGCGGCACCCTCCCACCTTGTGGCTTATCAGTGGTGGAAGCTCCTCAGGGCCTGGAGTGACCCGACTTTATATGGGGATTCAAAACATAGGCAGGGTTGACGGGACCCATGTCCATGTGTCTGAATTCACGTCGGAAGTGAGGAGGTGAGCTGGCAGGACGGGGCTCAAAACCTGCACCCGCTAGCCCCGTGGTTGACCTTTCTGTGGGCCCGCCCCACCTTGAGTCATCTCCTTAGCATGATCTCTCAGGTGTGGTCCTGAAAGTACCAAAAGACACTTCCGTCATGGGAAACTGCAAAGATCCAGAGGTGAGTTTCCTGAGAACTGGGAACAAAGTGCAGCCACGTGCTTCCTTATGCTACAGTGGGCCATTTCTCCCAAAGCCGAGTGGTAGCTGGAACGTTTGCCCCAACCTCAAGGTTTTCATCCCTGCACGATGCAGGATTTCCTGCAGTGTCTCGCACCATGGTTTCCACCTCTAAGTGATGTCCCCGTCTGGGCCTCCTTTGGAAGGAGGGTGGGCTCTTCGAGGCTGTTTCTCAAGGCTGCTCAGAGGAGGCAGAGAATGGGCACCCTGTGCAGGGAAGGGGTAGGAGGGCAGAAGGAGGGAGACCCAGGAGAACAGCCAGTTCTGGGTGAAGGTGGCTCCCAGCTCCTGGAACCAGAGCACCAATAAGCTAACCTGAACTGCACGTTATACTTCTCAGAGTGCCAACGCAGGCATCACTTCATCTGGCCAAAATAGCCCCTGAACCCATGGGAACAGCCCTCTTCAATTTTTAATTGAAAAACCAAGACATGGATAGTCTCATGACTTGTTGGGGGTGACTGAACCTGTCCTACCCCCAAGGAGGCAGCCAGGCCTCTTGAGAGACCCAGATGAGCAGATTGACCCTGATCTGGGGTCGGGGAGGGGGTGCTTGTCCGGGAGAGATCAAGGCAGACAATGCATGTGGTTTGGAATCAAGGACGAGGTTGTGCTGAGAGTGGGAGAGGAAGCCAGGAGGGTTAGAGATGGTAGAGACAGGGCCAGAGCAGGGTGTGGGGCCCAGGGCAGGGGTGGATGAGCAGCTCCAGGACTTCACAGAGAGCAGCCCAAGAGGACCAGGCTCCTGCTTCCCGGGAGCAGGTTTGGGCCCAAAGCAAAGCTTGGACAGACCTGGGTCCCCAGAGGACAGCACAGGTTCCAATCCCTGGAAGCCCATGGCTGTCCTTGTGTGTACGGGAGCCATCTGGAATCTGGGGCTGATGGAATATCCATCCACCAACTACTTGCTCCTCCCTCCCCCATCCTTGGAGCCAGCAGGGCAGTACTTGTCAGACACGGGCAGAACCATGAATGTAACTGGTAACCAACCCCTGGCCCCAGCGTATGGGTACCCTTGCCCCACCCAGGCTGGCACGGTCCTTTCCTCAAGAAACCTCCAGACCTCACCTCAATGCAGCAGCTAGAAAACTTAACCCTGGGCTGCAGGGTCAGCTGGCATCTGTTCCCGCAGCTTGTGCCCACATGTTTTCATCCCTCCCTGCCCTTCTCATACCCTCACCAAATCCTTCTCACTGCACCTCCCAACGGACATTGAATCTGTTGCTTCTCAGCCTTCTCCCACCTCTGCCCACGCCCGTCCCCTCTCCCTGGACTCGGCTCCTTGAAGTCACACAATTTGGATCATCTCATAGTGCTCCCCAAATCCCTCAAGCCCCAGGGACTTTCTTAGAGCACAGCCCCAGCCACTTTCCATCGCTTCTCAACCTGCCTACCTCATCTCTGTCCTCCTGGCCATTTTACTGTTCCCCCCACCAGCTAGAGTGAAAGCCCCCCAAAAGCAGGAACCCTGTTTCCCAGCCCTTCACATGATTAGTCCTTCCTGGGGGAGTTGGGCCCGGCACCCAGCACACGCCCAGAGGAGGCAGGGGAGGAGGCGTCACTTCTGACAGCTGGCCCATTTTGGGGGCACCCTTTCTAAGCTCCAGGCGTGCTGCTAAGCATTTGTCAGTGACTGTCTCCGTCAATTACTCGTCCTCCGTGTTTCCGTGGAAGAATCTGAGTGGCTGCGTGGCTCCTCCGAGCTGGGTCCCTGCAGCTGCACTCACCACCGGCTCCCTCTGCAGACCTACACGGGCTCTATCTTGGTGGCCGTGAACCCCTTCCAGCCTCTGCCCCTCTACACCCGGGAGCAGGTACAGCTGTACTACGACCGCCCTGTGGGCGATCTGCCCCCCCACATCTTCGCCATCGCGAACAGCTGCTACTTCAACATGAAGAGGAACAAGAGGGACCAGTGTTGCATCATCAGGTGGGGGAAGGGAGCTCCCCACCTTCCTGGGGGAGGGTGGACGGGCCCAGGCACAGCGTCCATGCACCTGGTAAAGGGGAAGCGATGCAGGAGACTGGAAATCCTCCCTTTCCCTCCCTCTCCTGACCAGCCTTGTAGGCTGTGTGCTTTAGGTGCTCTCCCTATTCAACTGTAAGCACCCCAGGTGAGAAACACAGCTGCCCAGCGCCGTGTCAGCTGCCCCTGCACCCCAAGGAAGCCCTCGCCAGGCTTCCTGCCTTGGGAATCTGGTCTTTCCTGTATCCCCAGGGTACAGAATGCTGCAGCCTTCGATAAATGGGTAGCATGACGAGGGAGGAAGGACGGTGGTGGGAGGGGTCTCTTTGAGAAACGTGGCCCGGGACAGGTGCTTGGAGGTACGGGGTGCGACAGGTGAGGTCTCACCTCCGAAAACCTCAGGGCAGGACTCAAGTGAGGACAAGGGTGGGGGTGACTCCAGGAGAAGGGTTGGGTGCCTTCCTCCCGCAGAGGCTGAGCTGTGGGGTCCGCTCTTGCCTCCGTCCTGTGAGCACCAGGCGGAAAGGCTGTGAGGCCAGAAAGTGCTTTAATAGAGTCGCTCATTCATTTGTTCCTCCAAGACGTTATTGAGCCCCTTCTCTGTGACCTCACAGTCCTAGCACTGGGGAGACAGCTGCAAACAAAAATTCTAAATTCCCTCCCTCATGGGATGTACATTCTAGAAGGGAAGACAGATAAATAAGCAAACCTTTAGTTAAGTAGTAAGTGTTTCGAAGACAAATGGAGGTGGGGAAAAAAGGAAACGACAGTGAGGGCTGCAGCCTTAACTTCTCCGAGGCGGGGACAGTTGAAAAGAGGCCAAAATGAAGTCCTAGAATGCACAGTATCACATTAACGTGCTCAGCAACCCTCAGAAGTAGATGTTATTATTCCCTTTTGACTGTTAAGGAGACTATACTCATGGACGTTGAGCGTGACACCCAGTTATTAAGAGGGGAGTTCAAACCCTGGACACTGAGGAAGGGGAGAAAAGACAGAGCAGTGCTTTGGGGGTGATTTCTACTTCTCTGGGAGTGAGGGGAATGTAAAGAACAAACATCACACTGCAGACAGACAAACTGGATTCTCCTCCTGCCCTCACTCCCCCATGGGGCTGTGAGCAAGTCCTGGCCCGCGATTTCCTGCCTCTGTGTTGCTTGATGAGCTTGTGCTTACAGGAATGCCTGGGCACCAAAAGGACATTCTTAGGACCTATGGAAAAATTGGAGTCTAGACTGAAAGCTTTTATATGAATGTTAACTTGTTGGACGGTATTTAAGGTGGCTATGTAAGAGAATATCCTTGTTCTTAGGAAATATATATGGCAGTATAAAGTGGTCAAGGTGGATGATGTGTACAACCTACTCAAAAATGTTTAGCAAATAGATGGATGGACAGACAGAGATAGAATGATATGACTGAAAGGTTTAGGAGGCGAAAGGGTAAGAAAGAAGAAAGGTAGAGTAGGAAATTTAAAGTGGGCAAGTTTATTTCTGTGCTCCCGGGTACAGCTCACCGAACCCAAGATGGAGAGAGGTGACTCAGCGTGGGGGCTTTGGCGCGGGCAGCTTTTAAGAATGGAGGTCAGGTGATGTACAGAAGGGGCAGTTCATTAGTTCTGGAAGTCATGTTGGGAGGGGCGACACAGCCTCTGCAGCTCCAGCTGCAGTGTCCTTCCCCGTTCCCTGGACCTAACAATGACAAATGAGGTAAAATGTTAAAGTTGGTGGATCTGGGTATCTGGGTGGGGGGTATGTTGGAGTTCTCTGTTTGGGTTGTGTATTATTTTTGCAAGAGTCCTGTGAATTTGAAACTATTTTGAAATAGAAAAGAAAAAACACCTGGAGGAGACAGTCATTCACATAGAGTCCGTGACCATCGGTGGAGATTTGTTGATCTAACTTTACACTGCTTACATACAGATGGTAGACATTTTGATCACAACTTTTAAAAAAGATGATACTTTTAGATAAAATAACATCTATGTAGGATTTATTTCAAAATAGTACAGGAGTAGAGAAATGGGGTGGGACTAAATCAGCCAGGAGTTGAAGCTGGGCCATAGGAATGTGGAAATTTATTATGCAAATGTTGAAGTGTTCATGATTCTCCTGGTGAGTGTGCTAAAATGCAGAACTCTGGTTTATCAGATGAGGGTGGAGTCATGGATTCTGCATCTTTAACAAGTATTTCTAACAAGATGCTGCTACGGGTCTGTTACAGTTCATTATTAAGAGATCATACCATTTTGCCTACATTTGTAATGTTTGAAATTTCCCTTAGTAAAAATAATTTATAAAAAGTAATATTTTAAGCTCTAATAATTATAGCAATATTCATAGCTGCCCACCTGAGTGTGTGCTATATACAAGTTTAATTAAAACCCCCTAAGTAATTAAAAAAATTATTATAAACAACAAACATACAAACATTTTTGACATACAAACATTCTTGACATGGTTAGAATCAGTGGCTCACAATATCATCACATAATTGTGCATTAATCACCATGATCATTTTTTTGAACATTTGCATCTCTTCAGAAAAAGAAATGAAAAAGAAATAAATAAAAAAACTCATACATGCCATACCCCTTACCCCTCCCTCTCAATGACTACTAGTATTTCAGTCTACTCAATTAATTTTAACCTTTGATCCCCCTGTTATTTGTTTATTTCTTATCCACATGTTTTATTCATCTGTCCATACCATAGATGAAAGGAGCATCAGACACAAGGTTTACACAATCATACAGTCACATTGCAAACTATTTTCCATATCTCATCATTATGGAGTTAGTACGTATGCATTATGAAAATGTAAGAGATTTTCAGAAAAAAAATTGCTGGAACTTTTATTTTTTAAGAAAATGTTTCCCCTCACCCACTTGGTTAAATTGATCCCAAATTCTACCAACATGTTTCACATAACAAGTAGCTAGTCAGCAGCATTTCCCATGTTACTGCAGACTCTTTGTAGACTTAATTTGAAAGGCTGAGCGAGGTTCTCTGATTGGATGTACCATAATCAATTTCCCCCATTCTGGTCATTTCCAGTTTTCCATAATTATAATGATAAATAAAAAACACTATGAGCAGAGAGAGCATTGTAGAAAACTTCTTCTGAATTAAGGATGATTTCCTAAAACTATAAGGAAAGGTTTGTGACCCCCATGCCAAATTGTTTTCCAAAGGGACTGTTCCATGCCCCTTCTTACAAACCTGCAACGTGCTGTTCATGGAGGAAATGTTAGCGGGAAAGCACTGTGCTGTCCCCTTCAGTCACCAGTGTTTACCGAACCCAGGGTCAGCCCTGCGCCACCCACTATGGAATGATCTGGAAACAACTTGTGGGCAAGGCACTTACAGCCAAGCAGGGAAGGAAAAGGGAAACATGCCAACAACTCATATAACGTAGACAGGCTGGGACCCATGACGCAGTGGGATGTTGGCTGGGTTGAGGGCTCCCCTGTTCCGTCAGACCAGGACAGTGGGGCTGTGGTGCATTTGCAGAAGGGCTTTCTGTTGACTCACACCCCTGCACGCCCTCTTTGCAGCGGTGAATCTGGTTCTGGAAAGACGGAGACCACCAAGCTCATTCTGCAGTTCCTGGCCACCGTCAGTGGCCAGCATTCATGGATCGAGCAGCAAATCTTGGAGGCCAACCCCATCCTGGAAGGTAAGGGCCACCCTGGGGACCGGCCGTCCTCCCCAGGTCCTGCTGGGCTTGTGCTCTTCTTGCTGGGAGGGGATTGTAAGAGAAGGGAGATGAGGTGTGGGCCAGGACAGACCGCAAACCTTCACGGATTCCTGGGAAGACAAGCGCTGGGTGGACAGCATGTGTGGGTGCTCCCAGGAAAGGGAGAGAGAAGTGACAAGCCTTCACTAAGTGTGCTCTCCACAGGATGGGAACACATCGCCCTTTGCAAAAGGGCTCCGAGAGCAAATGCATTTGGGAAATGTTGGGTATTTCAGTTCAGGTCTCTGGGAAACAGATGCTAAATGTGAGCTAGGACTGCAAGAGGTTCCACCCCTAGGGAAGATACAGAGGGAGGGAGCAGGACTGGGCAGGAACAGCCTTCGGACTGGGATGCAGTGGGATAGTTCGGAAGGACAGGAAGTGAGAACGCAGACTCCAGCTGCCATGCTGAGCTGACAAAGTCTTGGCCAGCCCGGTGGGGCACTCAGAAGCAAATACTGCCCCTTGGAGGAGTCCTGCAACAGGAACAGGCTCTCTTTCCCCTTATCCCCTGCCCTGGGGGTGGGGTGGGGGCAGCTAGAAGAGCGCAACTTCAACCCCAGGCTGTCAGCCAACTGCACCCGGACAGCTGAGTAGCAGGTTCTATCTTTTCTCTCCATTCCATTCCATTCCATTCCATTCCATTCCTTCTGTTCCTTCATCTTTCCCTTTCCTTCCCTTTCCCTTTCCTCTTTTCTTAAACTTTTAGCAACTTGATTAAGATATTGTTCACACACCATACAATTCACCAAACTGTACAATTCAATGCTTTTTTCAGTATATTCACCAATACGTGCAATCATCCCCACAGTTTTAGAGTATTTCTATTCACCTCCAAAAGAAGCTCCATACCCTTTCCCCCAATCTTCCATCCCCACCCTTGGCAACCACTAATAAACTTTCTATCTCTATAGATTTCCCTGTTCTGGACAGTTCATATGAATGGAATCATATAATATGAGGTCTTTTGTGTCTGGCTTCTTAACACCCAGCATGAAATTTTCAAGGTTCATCCATGTAGCATGTATCAGTATTTCATTTTTTTATGGTTGAATAAAATTCTGTTGACTCTGTGTAGACTGTTGATGGATACTTGGGTTGTTCTTATCTTTTGGCTGTGAAGAGTAATGCTACTATAAACATTTATGTACACATTTCTCTTGGGTGTATACCAGGAGTGGAATTGCTGGGTCATATGATAACTTTACATTTATTTGTTTCCGGGACTGCCAGGCTTTTCCAAAATTGCTGCACCATTTTACCTTCCCGCCAGTAGTATTTCAGGATTCTGATTTCTCCATATCTTCATCAGCACTTGTTGTTGTCTGACTTTTTGATTCTAACCATCCTAGTCCATGTGAAATTGTATCACATATGGTTTTGATTTGTATTTCTCTGATGACTAATACATTGTGTATCTGTTCATGTGTTTATTGGTCATTTCTATGTCTTTGCCAGAGAAATGTTTGCTCAGATTCTTTGCCTATTTTTAAATTAGGTCATTTGTCTTATTTTTTTAAATTGAGTTTTAAGGCTTCTTTATATATTCTGAATACAACTCCCTTATCAGATGTATGATTTGCAAATATTTTCTTCCATTCTGTGGTTTGTCCTTTCACTTTCTTGGTGGTGTCCTTTGAAACATAAAGGTTTTTAATTTTAATGAAGTCTGATTTATCTATTCTTTTCTTTTGTTGCTTATGCTTTTGGTGCCATATCTAAGAATCCTTTGTGAAATCTGAAATCATGAAATGTACCCCTATTTTTTTTTATAGGTACATTTTTTGTTATTCTTTTTTTTTTCTCTCCCCATGTTTTGTTTTTCTAAGAGTTTTATAGTTTAGGCTTTTACATTTGTGGATTTTGAGTTAATTTTTGTATAAGAAAAAGTTGGGCCGTACAATGGTGGCTCAGTGGTAGAATTCTCACCTGCCATGTCAGAGACCCAGGTTCAGTTCCTGGAACCTGCATCATCCTTGTGTCCTTGGATAAATGCCACTTAGTTGTGCTATATAATTTCTTGCATATATTGCTGGATTTGGTATTTTATCAAGGATTTTGCATCTATATTCATAACAGATATTGGCCTGTGGTTTTCTTTTCTTGTGATGTCTTTGGTTTTGGTATTAGGATCATACTGGTCTCATAAAATGAATTGGGAAATGTTCCCTCCTCTTCTATTTTTTTTTTTTAAGAGTGTTTGTGAAGAATTGGTATTAATTCTTTATATGTTTGGTAGAATTCACAAGTGAAATCATCAGGGCCTGAGATTTTTTTCATGGATAACTTTTGATTACTACTGCAATCTCTTCACTTGTTGTTGGTCTGTTCTTGTTGTCTGTTTCTTCTCGAGTAGTTTTAGTAGTTTGTGGAATTTGCCCATTTAATCTAAGTTATTGGCAAACACCTGTTCATAGTATTCCTTTGTAATCCTTTCTATTTCTGTAATAATAGTAATGCCCTGTCTTTCATTTCTGATGCTAGTAATCTAAGTTTTTTCTCTTTTTCTCTTAATCAGTGTAGCTAAAGTTTTGTTAGTCTTTTTTCATCTTTTCAAAGGACCAGGTTTTGGTCTCTCTGATTTTCTCTGTTGCTTTTCTAGTCTTTATTTCACTAGGTTCCACTCTAATCTTTACTTTTTCTTCCTCTCGCTTGTTTTAGGTTTAGTTTGTTCTTCTTTTTCCTGTTTCTTAAGTTTTTGGTTTGAGATCTTCTTTTCTTAATATAGATGTTTACAGCTATATATGTCCCTCTAAGTACCGTTTTAGCTGCATCCCGTATACATTTGGTATGTTACATCTTATACTTAATAAGTACTTATAAGTACTTGATAAGTACTTGGAAATACTTATTTCAAAGTATTTTCTGATGTCCTACTTTATTTCCTCAGTGACCATTTAGGAGTATGTTGTTTAATTTCCACATATTTGTAGTTTCTCCAATTTTTTTCTGTTACTGGTTTCTAATGTCTTTCTACTATGTTCCGGAGCTTACTTTGTATTATTTCTATCCTTTTAAATTTATTGAGGATTTTTATGGCCTGGCGTATGATCTACTGCTTAATCTCATTATTTTTCTACTTCTATAGCTTTCCTTCTCTATCCTATGTTCCGGCCAAATTCCCCCACCTGCATACAGCCCATACTTTCTGATCTCCAGACATGTACCTATGCTTTGCCTACTTAGCATGTCCTTGGCTGCCACAGCGGCTCAGAAAAGTCCTACCCATCCTCCAATTCTGCTGCCACCTCTGAGAAGTCTTCCCAGATGACCTTGCCCAAAGTAAATTTCTCTTCTGTGTTCCCTCGTGGCATTATCTGGTCCCCTCAGCCTTTGGAAATGCCAAGACGATCCGCAATGACAACTCAAGCCGCTTCGGGAAGTACATTGACATTTACTTCAACCCCAGTGGGGTGATCGAGAGTGCACGCATTGAGCAGTTCCTCTTGGAGAAGTCCCGGGTCTGTCGGCAGGTGAGACTTCTGCTGTGGGACCACCCTAGTCTCGGGAAACCTCCCCTGGGGAGCTGAATTTGGGGAGACTTGGACGAGGCAACTTTCCCCCTCCTTCCTTCCTTGCTAGAGACCTCTCCAACCCCCCTAGCCCCATGGGCTTCAATGTACTCCCGTTGAACCCCAGTCTTACCATGAGATGGGCCAGCCAGGGAACCCTAGAATCAGATAATGATGGCCTTTCTCCAGTGCTTCAGGAAAAAAAAAAATAGGATTTTCTATTGAAAAATTCTAATGAAAAATTTTGAATTTTTCATCTGTATAATTTTCTTTATTCTTTGGTGCCTGTGACTCCTCACCTCTCCTAGAACTAATTCCAGGGCAGGGCATATTCTGGGATTTACTGGGGCCATGGAGGGAACTAGATGATGGTTCCCAGAGGACCATGTGGCCAGGAAATGAGTGGCAGGGAGCAGAGCTGGCTTAATGGACGTGGGACTGTGACATCACCCATGCTTGGTTTAATACTCCGCTGATGCCATCTTGAAATTCTTAGTGCTATTTAAATAGGGGCCCCACAGTTTCATTTTTCACCATAGCTGGTCCTGAATAGACCCTGATGAGTGGCACCAACAACATCAGAATTGGCACAGACTTATCGGGGGAGGGTGCTCAATTATGGTGGCTTAGCCCCTGACACGTGTGCGTGCCCATACATACACGCATGCGCACATGGTAAGGTCCAGAGTAGGGAAAGCCCCAAACAGAGGGCTTGGGGCTGTGTGAGGATGGGCACACCACCTGGCACCATGGAAAGCTGGAGAAGGAAGCCCATGTGCAGTGACCCCAACTGGTGTCAGGCAGCTCCCCCTGTATTATCTCATTCAATCTTCACAACAATCAGGAAAGAGAGGCCTCATGATCCCCATTGCACAGATGAAGAAACGGAGTCCAGATTAGTTCAGTGACTTGCCCAGGCCTCCAGAGACAGTGAGTGATGGGGGCTTCCTGGCAATGAAGCTTGCCCTCTCCAGAAGTGTGAGCCTCTTCACACAGTGGTTGGTGAGTTCACAGAACTGGAATGGAGCTTAGTCAACAGACTAGAAACAAGCCCTGTCCATGACAAAAGAAAGGTTAAAAAATGGTGGTCCATCTGTGCTGTGGGATTCTGGGCAGCATTAAGGGTGATGAGGAGTCTATGTGGAAGGGTGGCCAAGACACATATTTAGGTGAGAAAAATTTATTAAAAACCCAGCATGTTCTCCTCTCTTCTCTGTTCTTCTTCCCTCCTCTCTTGCCCCCTCTCCTCCCTTCCCTACCCCTTCTCTTCTCTCCTTTCCTTTTTGTATTAGAGAAAAAAAGAGAAACAATTATTTATAGATACACTACACATAAATCCATTAAAAGTTTCTGGAAAGAAGCAGAGAATTATCGTTTCTGGGTCGGGAGGAGGTGACTTTGAAGAAGGGAGGCCGGGTGAAGGGAAACTTTAAACTTTATGGCTGTATACTCTGGAACTGTTGAAATTTCTGCAGTGGGAATGCTTTTATAAATTGCATTGAAAAATATTGAAGGCTAAAGTGACCCCTGTTGGCATCAGCTGCCAGTGGGTTAGCAGGTGGGCTTCGGGTCCCTGAGCCCTGGGTGGGAGTCCTGGCATCACTCGCCTGCTGGGATCCAGGGCACAGGCCTTGGGCTGTGAACGGCCGGGATGCAGGTGAGTTCCAAGCGTAACAAGGTCATTGTGATAATGGCCTGCAGCTCCCAACTGTGGGGATGAGCTGGCCTTTGAGGCCCCTGGCAGAAGAGACCTTGGAGCTGAAGCCTGGACCAGGGCAGGGGAGGCAGGCCTGCGGGGGTTGCTTACAGCCATCTTTCTGGACACCCATCCTGCAGGCCCCGGAAGAGCGCAACTACCACATCTTCTACTGCATGCTCATGGGGATGAGACCTGAGGAGAAGAAGCTGCTGGGCCTGGGGATGCCCTCAGAGTACCACTACCTCAACATGGTGAGACCCCTCCTGTTCTCTCCCTTCGCCTTCTCTCCCCTTGCCTCCTTTTTTCTCCCCCTCCTCCCTTCCTTTTCCCTCATCTCCCTTTCCCTCCTCTTCTCTCTTCTCCTTTTATCTCCTTTCCTTTCTCCTCTCCTGTCTGCTCCCCCTACTTTACTTCCCTATCTTCCCTTCTCTTCCTCTCCTCTCCCTTTCCCTCTTTTTTCCTATCCTTTCTTCTCTTCTCCCTTCTCTTTCTTCTGCTCCCCCCCTAACACAAGGGTGCAGTGGTGGAGGGCATGCACCTTAGGCTTTAGAACCTGTGTGTGTGGGTACAATTCAGTGTTTCTTGGAAACACAGGCTCAGGCATAGGAGAGGCTTTCAGCAAGTGACCACTTAGTAACGTGTACACAGCACAAAGTTCCATAGAGCAGGGGAAGAGAGTCCACCTTGGCCAGTCTCCCAGGGGGGCCAAATGCTCAGGTCAGGGTAAGTGGGTGACAGCTTGACACACCTCACTTCTCATCAGAGATGAGGGACCACTGCATGCTCAAGTACTGGGCTTTTATACACTCCAGGAAGGGGGGCTCTCCCAGCGAGCAGTTGGGACAGGTTAAGATTGAATGGCTCCCCCAGCTGTCTGCCGTCTCTTGTGAAATAAAAACATACCAAACATCTGCATGCAAGCAAGCACAAATGGAAACATAACAAACACCTGCACACAAATGAGCAAGCAGGGAAAGGAGGGGGATTGGCTTGGAAGTGGCCTCTGAGTGTGTCCTTGACATCCCTAGCAGATGGAGGGTGTGTACTTTAGGCTTTAGAACCTGGAGGGAGGGGGCTGTGGGATGGAGGGTATGTGCTTTAGGACTTTCTCCACACTGAGTCATTGGATCTCTGACCTTCCCCTTACCCAAACCTTTTCTCTCTCTAGCTTCCTAACACAAGTCCGAGCATATTTCAGCTGAGTGAAGTCACACAGGTTCTAGCCTGAACCCAATTTTAGATCATGGGATCTGGGCACTAGGGTGCCAGATCCTAGGGTATTAGAGTACTAAAGTACTAGAGTTATAAGGTGTTGGAATACTGAAGTACCAGGCATTGGAGTATTAGAGTACTAGATTATTGGAGTAGTAAGGTACAGTACCAGGATATTGGAATACTAGGGTACCAAAGACTATGGTATTAGATTACAAGATTACCAGAGAGTGCTAGAGTACCTGAGACGAGGGTATGAGAGCTGGGCTATTGGAGTACTAGGATATAGAGCAGTAGGAAATTGGAGTACTGGTATATTAGACTACTAGGGCACCAGAGACTAGGGCATCATATTACTTAGGGTATTGGAATATACTGGGGTACCAGAACCAGGGAATCAGAGTACTAGGATTTTATACTACTAGTGTATTTGACTACTAGGGTATTAAAATACTAAGGTTTTGGAGTGTTCGGCATTGGAGTACCAGGTATCAGAGTGCTAGGATATTAGAGTACTAGGGAATTAGAATGCTAGGACATTGGCGTGCTAGGGTATTAGAGTGCTAGAGTATTATAGTACCAGGGTATTGTAATGCAAGAGTATTAGAGTACTAGGGCATTGGAGTGCTAGGGTATTGGAGTACTAGGTATTGGAGTGCTAGAGACTAGGTTACTAGAGACGAGGGTTCTAGAGCAGTACACCTTGTTAACACTCTTCCTATAGTGTGGTGGGTCCGGTAGGATGCCTATGATGTGAATGAACACTAGTGACAATCTACTGTGTCCTTGCTCAGTGCCAAGTTTGGTGCAGGGCTCTTTCTCAATATGAACTTTGATCTTCAGAGTCCCCTATGCACTGCTCTCTCCAGTTTTTATATGAGGAAACCGAGGCTCAGGAAAGCTGGGTGCCATGACCAAGCCTTCCCTGACCACAGGCCAGCACTGGCTGCAAAGCCCAGGCAGCCTGCGCCCATGGCCTCCTGACCCTGACTCCAGGAAAGCGTCGGTACTGTCCGAACTTGGGCCACCACGTGGGCCCCCCACAGTCTGGCCTGTGTCCAGGAGGTGGGACCTGTTCGGGTCCCCAGCTGGGTTCCCGCGTCATATGCACCTTGCTGGTCTTAGGATGGGCAAGGCAGGGCTGGGCCGGGCTGAGCTGCTGCTCTGCCGCTGTGCCCCGGGGTGCCCGGGGTGGCCCTGGCAAACTGTCATGCCCCGTCCCACAGGGCAGCTGCATCTCGTGTGAGGGGCTCGACGATGCCCAGGACTACGCCCACGTCCGCTCAGCCATGAAGATCCTCATGTTCTCCGACGCCGAGCACTGGGACCTCAGCAAGCTCCTGGCAGCTGTGCTCCACCTGGGGAACGTGGAGTTCACAGGTGATGTTGTGGCAGAGGAAATCCGTGGCAGTTCACACGTGATCAACCCTGCCTTTGTGGAGACGAGGAAACCCAGGCCCAAGGGAGGGGTGGGGACTGCCCACGGTCTAACCGCTGTGAAAGGACCAGCAGTTTGGAGCCTCATCCGCAGGCTGAGCACCTGCAAGTAGGACTTCTCAGTGGGCCTGGCCCACCTCTCAGTCACACCTCCACCCAGAGGTGAGGCAGGCAGAGGAGGCGAGACAGGGGCTGGGGGAGGGTGCACCCAGCAGCAAGGTGAGCACTGTGAAAACCATGACAGAACGGTGAGGAACACTCCAAGTGGGAGGGCAGGGAGCACCAGACTCAGAGTTTTGATTAGTAATGCCTGAAAGGGTGCGGAAGGGAGGAGGGCAAATCTTGCACGGCGCGTTCCTAAGCTCTGGTGTACCCTCTTTAACCTGATACTCCCTTAGCAAACACTCACCTGCCCTGGGCTTGGTACCAGGATATATTGATGAGTGAGGCATGGTCTCTGCCCTCAGAGGGCTCAAGATCTTCCGGAGGAGATATAATTAGAGAGAGACAGGGACATACAAAGTGATGAGTACAGTGACCAGAGACATGCCTGGGAGGGGGAGGCCTGGCCTTGAGGGTGTGTCAGCACTCAGGGTGCTAAAATGGATAGAAGGTAGTGGGTGAGACAGGGGCTGCTGCCCTCAGGAGGGCAGGATTCTCCTGACACAGAGATCTGCATGGACAAAAACCCAGAGGCAAAAATGGATGGTAGTCAAGATGGGTCCCTGGACCAGATAAGCCCTGAAGCCTGGAGGGCCCAGCCTCTCCAGAACATCAGCTGGTTCCATCTCTCTACCCCATATTGTTGACAGCTCCTTCCAACATGAAAATGTTAGAATGAGCATAGCCCAAACAGCCCTAAAGAGAGGGATAGAAAGATCAAAGGTGATGATGGAGTTATACAGAGAAGGTAGGGTTTAATAAATGAATATGATTGCCGAATCATTATGTTGCTATTTCTTTTAGTCGCCAGTAATTTAGAGCAGCTAGAAGTAAAAACCTAACATTGTGGAATTGTAGCCCATACCAAACTCTGAAATCTGTTTTACAACTAATTGTTGTGCTGTTCTTTGAAATTTATTGCTTTTTTGTATATACGGTATTTGTTACAAAAAAGAAAAAAAAGTCGATTGTGATGATAAAAAAAAATTATTCCTTCTAGCCTCCTATATTGTGCAGCAGCTAGAAGGAAAAATCTGAGAGGATCATAACCCTGGGATCTGTCCTGTAACTATTTGTCGAAGAGTGCTTTGAAAACTATTGCTTTTTTCTTTCTTTGCTTTATAAATATGTTATATTATACAATAAGAAAAAGTTAAAAAAAAAAAAAAAAAGGATCAAGACCACATTTGGCCCATGGACCATAGTTTGCCAACCCCTGATTTGGAAGAATCACATTAAAAAGAAGCAGTTAAGGGAAAAAAAAAAAAAAGATGGCAGCCAGAGAAATCCAAGCAGTTTTGTGTGAGTGTAGGTTTTCAGGGAGACTATCAAAAAATGAAGCGTAGGAGTAGACTGGGGCCGGGTCCATAAGGTCTTGTGTCCTGTTTCCCTGGGAGCCTGACCTTTATCCTGAAGACCGGTGATTTACAAATGCCAAACCATGGACCCCTGTGATCAAGAAGGAGGTTTACTGACCACAGAAATGGGAAAAATAAGGGCAATACAGTGGATTTTTCATAGAACTAAAATGACTCAATTTTTTTAAAGTATGCCCTTTTTAATTTTTAGTATTAGAAAGTTCTTTATTTTTATGAACTCATAATAACAAATGGCAGCGATTTTCTTAAAAATGATCCTTCTTGGCAAAATAAAGAGTTGGCAACATTGTGTTGATCCTCCAAATTTCTTTGATATTTTACTGCTCATGAAATCCCATTTTGGGAGCCCACGACATCGAAGAGGGCCAAGGGCTTAGTCAGCCTTGGCTCTGAGAAAGCTCACTCCCACACTGCCACTTGGGAATAACACACCAGGTAATTCAAGTCGGCTCTCCTGCCAAGGACAACTTAAAAAGCAAGGAACTAAAATATCTGAAAAACATCAGAAGGGATAACAAAATAGTTAAAAACTATTGAGTCAGAATCTAGATGTAAGAACCCAGAGAAGTGAACCCAGGACTCAAAACTACTCTTCCCTGAGTTCAATCTGAAAAAAGTACATGTGTAAAATTTAGCTATGGTTTTGGAGCCTTCATGGGACTAGGGGGAAAATGTCAACACTTAGGACTCTCCAAAGGTGGAGACCCTGATTAGTCAACCCCCCCTTTAAGCTGGAAACCCAAAGGGCTACCCCTCAGGGTAAGAGTGAATCCGTGCATGAACATGTGAACCAGTATGTGCTATTGGGGTGGTCTAGGAATCAAGGGATCTTGACCTATTAGTGCACCCAAATACCCAACAGAAGTTACTGACAAGTCTCTCTGGAAGAAAATATCATCATCCTAGATTGCAAATTATCCCTTCAAATAATTTTTCAAATGCAATGCCCAGCATGCAGTCAAAAATAAATAAAAACAGTGCCTGCCCATGCAAAAATAAATAAATAAATAAAAACAAGGAAACAAAATACCATGAGCAAGAACCAGCAGAAATAATAGACTCTAGAAATAAACTCACAGATTTTACATCCTGGAATCATTGGACATAGATTATAAAACAGCTCTGCTTACTATGTTCAAGAAAAGAAAAAGTCAAGCTTGAAAATGTATACAGAGAACTTGAAGCTATAACAAGTGACACTGCAGATTTTAGAGGAGCCACATAGGGATTCTAAAATGAATCAACACAAAAGAATGAAAGGGTTTTACTGTTGGTTTTATACATGTGAAGAAAGACTGTGTGAACTGGAAGTAAAGTCAGAAGAAGCTATGTGAATACAGCACAGAGATCAAAAAGTTAGAAACTACAGAAGAGAGGATAAGAGACCCCGAGGACGCCATGAGAAGATGTAGCATGCATTTCATTGGAGTCCTGAAGAAATGAAGGATGAGAATGGGGCAGAGACGATATTTGGAGAGATAATGGCTGCTTCTAGAACTAATAATGGAAAACACCAATTCACAGAGCCCTGGGAATGAGACAGTTTTCCATAAATTCTCTGGGGGCAACTGGCTGTCCCTATGTAGAAACTGAACTTAGACTGTGGTCTCATTCCATATGGGAAAATCCACTCCAGGGGAGAGCTGTAGACAGGGTGGCCCTGCAATCTGTCACCCCTGCTGAAGCACCTCTGCCAGTGAAAAAGGGTAGAGCTAATGAGAAGGTACATCAGGAGCTGAAATGAGAATTAGAGACACAAAGAAGAGGCAATGAAGCCAGAAAAGCATAGAGTCAGGTGTGTCCCACTTATAGCACATTTAAAGTAAGTGAAATTAAAACAAGGTTGTTTGGGGACCTGTGAGTAGTTAAGAAAAAGATAAAGAAAAAAACTCAGGCAGAATGAGAAGCAGGAAGGTGTAGGAAAAATGGATGGATAGAGAAAGTTGTAAAAGTCTTGTTGGAAGTGAATTTTATTTTGTTATTGGTTGTGGTTGAAAGTTAGCTAAGATTTTACAGTTTTTAAAGAATTTTTAATAGTTTTCCTATCTGATGTATCTTCATGCAAAACAAGAATTTGGTTTTCACTCTGTTAAAATGCCAATGTTTTCTGGGATTATTTGTTTGCTCTTAGTGAGAAGCTATAAAAGGCTTTTAACCATCTGAGTCATCTGCCTAGATGACAAAGATTCTAGGTCTTATGAGACCGATATACTTATTGATGGTATGTTGACCATCTCCTTCCTTACTGTTTTAGACAATGCCTCCTCACTTAAAAAAAAAATTATGCCTTTTAAAAATTGTGTTAACTCCTCTATTTACCTTTAAACTTTTATGTCACATTGATTTTAAAAAGAACCAAAAAAAAACAAACCAGAAGTGGTTTCCAAGAAAGTCAGGAGAGTGGAGTGTGGATCTTAGCAAGAAGGACCTTCTGGTGTCGTTGACAGTCTGTGTTTTGGCTTTACTAGGGGTTTCATGGGGGATCACTTTATCGTTTATTATTAGAATAAAATGCATTCCATGCACTTTTCTATATGTATGCTTTATTGCACAATGTTTTAAAGTGTAAAAAGAGAAAAATGAAAACAAAAAGCGAAACCAACCCCCCCACCCCCCCACACACAGTGTGGCAGCCCTAGGGGATGGGATTGAGTCAAAGGGGAGACCCTTCTAGTTCCTACTAGAAGGTCTTAACAGAGAGCTTACCGGAGGAGCCGCCTGTCAGAGTCAGAGTCAGAGGTGAAGGTTGGCCTCAAGTCAGCTGATGGCTGTGAGTCAGGCGCCAACCTGAGAGGGGCTGGGGACAGGGGGTTTCACTCCCAGGGTCTCGGGCTGGACGCAGCTCACCAGACTTGCTCCTTTAATGTTGGGGTCACTTCACTGAATGAATAGATGAGTGCCCAGGTTCTGGCTGGCCGGCGAGGTGGCAGGCAGGGGGGTGCTGGCACAGCATCTCCATTCAGAGGTTCCCTCCCTGCTCCCACCTGCTCTCAGTGCCAGGTAGGTGTCCCAATTCAGACTCTCCCTTCCAAGGAAGCCCTCGTTTTCCCAGCCTTCTTTTTCACCTGGGGCCCAGCCCTCGCCCACCACCTTCGTGCACAGCTCCCTCGAAGAGTGGCCCTGAGATTGCCTCTCCCCCCACCCACCCAGCACCAAGGACGGCTGCCTCCCACAGTGCGGGCGGGGGGCTGCCACAGGCTGCCCCTCACCTGGCCTCTGCTGTTGCTTCCCTCTGTAGCTGCCATCTATGAGAACCTGGATTCCTCCGACGTGAGGGAGACGCCCGCCTTTCCCACCATACTGAAGTTACTGGAGGTAGCTGCTCTCGCTCGCAGGGTGGGGAGATCCTGGCCACCCCTTTGCCTCACCCTCCCTCCCTGTTCCGGCTCCCAGGCCTGCCTCCTGCCCCCAACCCACCCCTCTACCACCACCGAAAGTTCGCCTGTCCGCCTTTTTGTGCTTGGCCGCTGCCAGGGTGGGGGTCCGCAGGGAGCAGCGCCACGCCCTGTGGGTCCCGCATCCTCGGGGCTGACAGCCCGCCTGTTCACACTCACCTCGCCCTGGCTGCCCCCCTCCCCGTGTCCCCACCCTGGCCCCCAGGCCAGAACCCACACTATAGACCTTCCCTCCTTGACTTTAAAACCTCCCCGTCCTACTGCCCTGAACAGCCTGGGGGTGGCCTCCTAGCCTCCTCTTTATTTAGAGACCAAAGGAAGCCTTGGCTGGCTGGATGGGTGGCAGGCGCACGGCAGGGAACTTGGGGCTTTATGGGGACCGTGTAGAGGCCATCACATCATGCCTCACTGACAGTTCCAGAGGAAAATTAGTAAGACAAGCCGATAAAACACATGCGAGAAATCCTATCAGGTGCCTTTTAATGCTAATTTTTATTTGGCTTAAGCGTTCTTAGAAATTCTGGATATTCACCCACTCGGATGGGAAGGGACCAGACCCATCCAGACGTCCCCTGCCCCCTTCAGCCTTCAAACCCCAGGCCCAAGTGACTCCCATTGGGACGTATCCAGATGACCCTGCCCCTCGTTTCCCTGCAAAGGCATGCCAGGGAGTGGTGGGGTTGCCACTCCTCCCCTAGCCCCCTAGAGACCAGCACAGGTCGCCCAAACAGCAGGTAGGCCTGGGGCTCTCTCTCAGCTTGTGTATCCCCCCAAATGCCACCCCCACCTCCCCAGGACCCTGGCACTGGCCCATCTGAGCCCAGCCCTGGCCAGGACCCACTGCCACCCTCACATCCCAGGGGCTTGGTCGTGAATGGGAATGAGCCATGCCAGGCAGGGAGAAGTTGCGGCCCAGGGCTGCGCCGGCAGGGGTGATGCAGCCCCTGCCCCACCCCCAGGTGCAGCCACAGGCCCTGCGGGACTGCCTGGTCAAGCACTCCATCATCATCCGCGGGGAACTCGTCAGCAGGCCCCTGAACATTGCCCAGGCTGCGGACCGAAGGGACGCCTTTGTCAAGGTACAGCGGTCCCAGCCCTTCTCCCGCCCTGGGCCTGTGTGTGTCAGGGTCCCACAGTGGTCTGCTTGGTGGACAGCCAGATGGGCATGGATTTGGGACTGGGGCCTGTCCAGGTGAGCGTGGAGCCGAGGGCAGCAGCCCCTCCAGAGCCTCAGTGCCCATGGGGCTGCCCCCGTGTCTCCCCAGGGAATCTACGGGCACCTCTTCCTGTGGATCGTCAGGAAGATCAATGCTGCCATCTTCACTCAGCCAGCCTGGGACCCAAAAAATGTGCACAGGGCCATTGGCCTCCTGGACATATTTGGTTTTGAAAATTTCCAGAAAAACAGGTACAGACGACTCAGTTCACCTGCGTTCGGAAAAGGGAGGGCTGATCCTAGCTACTTCTGGATGAGCCTCTCCTTTCTCCATGGGTGTCAGGGTGGGCCTTTGTGGAGCAGACCCAGGGTCTGGCTGCAGGGACTTGGCCTGCATGCATCCCCCCACCCGTCTGGAGAAGGCCATGGAGCTAAGCCTCAGTCACCAGCCTCAGTCACCTCCTTGAGCCAGAATGAATTGTCTCAGGAGTTTAGGGTGGAAATGGCAATAATGATACCACTCAGCTGTGTCTTTGGGGGAGAGAACATGTGGGCAATAGGGGAAGAAAAGGGCATTTGTAGACCATCCCTAACCTTTGAGTTTGGAGGGGGTAAGTTGAGGGAAGACCCTCCGAGCCATTTCCCAGAGCCCTGGCTCCCCACACTGAAGGCTGAAGAGCTGTAACTGGGCAGTGGGTCAGGAAATTGGTAAACCAGTGTGACTGTGGCTTGAAGGGTGGGATGGACAGGGCGGGAAGAACAGAGCCAGGCAGGGGACCCAAGCAAGGTCAGGGATGCCAAGGGGCTTTGTAAGCGTTCACATGAGGACCACGAGAAATTGTAGGACAAGCACATGGGAGGCTTCCCAGGTGCGAGCTGGTTTCCCAGCCTGAGCTTGACAGGACAGAACCTGCAATACTGGTTCCAGGAAGTAGAGGCCTCTGGGCACTGTCCCATGGCTGGTCCCTGCTCAAGCCCTGTCTCCAAGGGAAGCCTGACCTGGGAGGGATCTGGGAATCCCCTTGGAAGGTCAGGATGGTCAAGAGGAAAGACATTCCAAATGTAATCGTACTGGGCTCTCAGCTTCCTGGGGCCAGGGGGAGGGCAGGGCAGGGGTCCTGCTCACTGGTGGTTGGATAGGCAGGGCATGCAGTGCACACTCCAGACACCAAATCCCTGGTTTCTGGTACCAGGAAGTACAAGCACACCTGCGGTGCCTTGGTGGAGAATGAGTGGTTGGCTCTGTGGGGGCGTCTGTCCATGGAGACAGAGACCCCTCCATCAAGGAAGACCATCAGTAGCCACCAGCCAGGGTTGGGATTGGACTGGGGGTCTGGCAAAGGGGTGCTGCAGAGACCCCAGACCCTCACTTAGTCATACCTTCTCCAAGTGTTGATTGAGCACCTACGTCATAGTTGAACATGCAGGTGGCCACCTTCCCCGACCTCATGGGTTAAATTTCAGGTATGATAAGGGCTGTGGTTTTGCCTAAATGGGAGGCCCGTCCTGGGGAAGAGAGGTCTAAACAAGACCCTCAGCATGAACTAGCGAGGCCATGGGAAAGGAAGGCACCGAATGTGTCAAGTCGCAGAAGAACCCAGCACATTCTAGGAGCTGGGAGAAGTCCCGGGTAGCCAGAGGGTGGCCCAGGGGAGGCTGGAAAAGCAGGCTGAGCCCAAGTCCCAGGGCTTTTTAGGGTGAACATTGTGAATTGTGACCCTAAAAATAAATGGGAAGCCCCACAAAGAATTTTAAGTAGAGGGTTTCTGCATGATGGGATTTGCATGGCTGAAAAGCTCCCCTTAGTGGCCAAGTGGGGAATGGATTGAAGGGGTGAGGCTGGGGCCTAGAGGCTGGAGGTTAGGGGCTGGGGGCTGGAGGGGTCACAACTGGGAGCTGGACGCTGGGCCAATTCAAAGGAGGCCATTGCTGAGCTCAGGTGAGTGGTGAGGGCACCTGCGCCTGCACCAAGGCAGCGGCAGTGGGAATGGACAGAAGTAAAAGATCAGGGCACAGCGTTGGAGAATGGACCAGACTTTGGCAACTGATGGGGATGGTTGTAGAGAGAGGGAAACTGCCTGGTTTCTGACCTGAGGCATGGGATGGTGGGTGGAGGTACCGTTTCCCGAGATGGGGACCCAGGAAGGACAGCAGTCTGGGGGATTGGAGCAGGTGGAGAGGGTAAGTCTGGTCGATGCGAGAGGGCTGCAGTCGGCCTATCGTGGGACTGGCTGTCAGTGCTGTCTCCAGAAGCTGGAGTCAGTATTGAGACATCCCTCCCCCGTGTGCTCAGGGCCCCTGTCAGTGTCAAGACAAAGGGGCCTGGCAGAGGGGCCTGGAGGGGGTCTACAAAGCCAAGGGCAGGGACTTGACGACACACTGAGCCCCTCGTTCCTCTTAGTCTGTTTACTGTGGGGACGAAAAGTTGAGGGTAACGGAGGCTGAGAAGGGGTAGGCTTGTGGGGGAGTGTGTGTGTCCGTGCCGTGCACACTCAGGGGCCCCCTGGAGATGGCTGTGATACTCCTAGTGGCCCCTGAGAGCTAACCCTGCTCCCCTCCAGCTTTGAGCAGCTCTGCATCAACTTTGCCAACGAGCACCTGCAGCAGTTCTTCGTGCGTCACGTCTTCACGATGGAGCAGGAGGAGTACCGCTCGGAAGACATTGCCTGGGACTACATCCACTACACGGACAACCGGCCCACCCTCGACCTGCTGGCCCTCAAGCCCATGAGCGTCATCTCCCTCCTGGACGAGGAGAGCCACTTCCCACAGGTGCGCCCCTGGGCCAGGCACCCCTCCGGGCAGCCCCCTGCTCACCAGTCCCCCCCCCACCCCCAGGCTGGGGATCCCCACCATGGTGCCTGAGGTTGCTGAAACCAGCCTATCCAGACCTTCCTGTCCTTCGAAGCCTGTCTCAGACCCGCCTCCTACAGGAAGCCTTCCCTGACCTATGCTCATTCTCTCCTCTGAAGTCTCGTGATGGTAAACCTCTCAGTCTTGGGCTTGATTGTTCAGATTCTAGAGCAGACCCCTAAGGCAGGGTGTGCGGAGCTCCCACAGGCTCCACTCGGGCCTTAGGAGAGTGTAAGAGAAGGAAATGCTTTTGTTTTTGCCCTCTGGGGACTCTGCCTGTCCTTGGGGAGATGAGACTGTCACATGCAAGCAGTGAGCACTCTGAGTCCAGCGGAGGAGCCTGGGGGGCCTGATGACGGCAGGAGAGGTGAAACAGAGGAAGCGAGAAGGGGAGGTTGGCAAACCTGGCCCCCATTCGCTGGGGGTCCCTCACCCCTGGGTGTCAGTTTCTGTCTGTAGAAAGGCCCTCGGCAATTCCAGGTCCAGTGGCTTTGCCCAGACAGGGTCCCCCGAGCCCTGTGGGTGTACCTCCCCAGCTGACCTCAGGGACCTGGGATGTGTGGGCTCTTCCAGGGCACAGATGTCACCTTGCTGCAGAAACTGAACAACGTGCATGTCAACAACAAGGCTTTCCTGCAACCCAAGAACATGCACGACGTGAGATTCGGCATTGCCCACTTCGCCGGCGAGGTGTATTACCATGCTGAAGGTGAGGACAGGGTCCCTCCCACACCCGGACCCTTTCCCCAGAGACCTGGGAAAGGAGGCAACGGGACAGAGAAGCGGTAGAAAGAAGAGAAGTGGAGTAGCCCAGGTATTTTAATGAATTTATTTTTCTGGTAACAGTTTTATTGACACATAATGCACATCTCATGACTCACCCATTCAAAGTGTACCGTTTAATGGTTTTCAGTGTATTTATGGATTTACCAAACCATCACCATGATCTATTTTAGAGCATTTTCATCTCCCTGAAAAGAAACCCTGTACCATTTGAGCTATCACATGCACAAACTCACACCTCCACTAACTTCCAGCTGAGGTCGAGGCAACTGCAAATCCACTTTCTGTCTCTTGGGTTTGCCTATTCTGGACATTTCAAATAAGTGGAATCCTATAATATGTGATCCTTTGTGGCTTCTTTCACTTAGCATAAGATTTAAAGTTTCATCTTTGTAGCATGGCTCAGAACTTCACCCTTTTTTATTGCTGGACGATTTCACTGTGTGGATAGACCATGGTTTTGTTTTGTTTCTATTGAATCTTTTTTTTTATAACTTAAAAAAATATATTCTTATTGAGAAATTTTTACACACATACATTCCATACGTGGTGTACAATCAATGACTTACAATATCATCACGTAACTGTGTATTCATCACCATGATCATTTTTTAGGACATTTGCATCACTCCAGAAAAAGAAATAAAAAGAAAAAACTCGTACGTACCACACCCCTTATCCCACCTTCTCATTGACCACTAGTATTTCCATCTACCCAATTTATTTTACCATTTTAGAACATGTTTTTGATTATCCATTCATTAGTTGACAGACCCTTGGATAATCTTTCCACCTTTTGGCAATTGTGAATAACATTCAAGTTTTTGTGTAGGCATATTTTTTCATTTTCCTTAGAGTAGAATTGCTGAGTCATATAATAACTCTACGTTTAACCTTTTTTTTTTCTCGCATGGCAGGCACCGGGAATTGAACCCGGGTCTCCAGCATGGCAGGAGAGAACTCTGCCTGCGGAGACACCGTGGCCTGCCCTCTACGTTTAACTTTTGAGGAACCACCAAACTGTCTTCCACAGTAGCTGTACCATTTTGCATCCCCACCAGTGATGTAGGAGAGTTGCAATGTCTCCACACGCTCATCAACACTTGCTATTGTCTATCTTTTTTATTATAGCAATTTCAGCAAGTGTGAAGTACTTATTTCATGTGCTTGCTGGCCATTTGTATATCTTCTTTGGAAAAAATCTATTCACATACTTTGCACATATTTATTTTATTTTATTTTTATTTTTATTTTATTGACAGAACATAACAACATACAAACATGAACATTCTTAACATACGAACATTCCATTCTTGGCGTATAATCAGTGGCTCAGAATATCATCACATAGTTGTATATTCATCACTGGGATCATTTCTTAGAACATTTGCATCACTCCAGAAAAAGAAATAAAAAGAAAAAAGAAAACACTCATACATACCATACCCCTTACCCCTCCCTCTTATTGACCATTAGGATTTCCATCTACCCAATATATTTTAACCTTTGCTCCTCCTATTTTTTTCTATACCCCTTACCACTCCTTTTCATTGATCACTAGTATTTCAATCTACTCAATTTATTTTACCATTTGTTCCCCCTATTACTTATTTTTAATCCATATGTTTTACTCATCTGTCCATATCGTAGATAAAAGTAGCATCAGATACAAGGCTTTCACAATCACACAGTCACATTATGAAAGCTATAACATTATACAATCATCTTCAAGAAACGTGGCTACTGGAACACAGCTCTGCGGTTTCAGGCACTTCCCTCTAGCCTCTCTAATACACCTTAAACTAAAAAGGGATATCTTATATAATACTTAAGAATAACTTCCAGGATAACCTCTTAACTCTGTTTGAAATCTCTCAGCCACTGACACTTTATTTTGTCTCATTTCTCTCTTCCCCCTTTTGGTTGAGAAGATTTCTTCAATCCCTTGATGCTGAGTCCAAGCTCATTCTAGGATTTCTGTCCCATGTTGCCAGGGAAGTTAACACCCCTGGGAGTCATGTCCCACGTAGAGAGGGGGAGGGAAGTGAGTTCACTTGCCATGTTGGCTGAAAGAGAGGTAGGCCACATCTGAGCAACAGAAGAGGTTCTCTGGGGGTGACTCTTAGTTCTAATTTTAAGAAGACTTAGCTTACCCTTTTTGGGGATAAGTTTCATATGGGCAAACCCCAAGCTTGGCATATTGATTTGGTTGTCCCCACTTCTTGAGAGAGCATCAGGAATTCCCCAAATGGGGAAGTAGAATTTTCCACCTTTTTCGCCATTCCCCCAAGGGGACTTTGCAACTACTTCTTTATTCACTGTTCAAATCACTCTGGGATTTATCGGGGCATCACACTGGACAAACCTACAAAATCTCATGCCGTATTATTCAGGGTTCCATGTACTTATGGTGTTCAATTAACCTTTCCATAAAAGTTATATTAGGGAATTTGGCACATATTTTAATGGGGTTATTTGTCTTGGTATTATCAAAATGTAAGAGTTCTTTATAATTTCTGAATACCAGGCCCTATCAGATAAATTATTTTCAAATATTTCTTCCCATTCTCTGGATTCTTTTCATTTTCCTGATGGTATATTTGAAGCACAAAAAGTTGTAAATTTTGATGAAGTCCAATTGTTCATTTTGTCTCTTGTTAAGTGTGCTTTCGGGGTCATAACTAAGAAACTGATATAAAATCCAAGATCGTGAAGATTTACCTCTGTTTCTTACTAACAGTTTTTTTAGTTTTAGCTGTTATATTGAGGTCTTTGATCCATTTTGAGGTAACTTTTTGTATTTGTTGTGGGATAAGGTCATAAATTAAGAACTAGGTTGGTCAATGTAATGGAGTGATTGGCAAGTGGGGTGGCCAGGAAAACACAGATGTCAGAGCGTCCCTCCCTGTGGCTCATGGGGAGAAATGAGGGCAAGTTCTGGTCTGTTTAACTGGAAACATGAATTCAGGGGACCATCCATGTACCCTTCAGAGAGGTGAAGCAGCAGGACGAGCTGGTGTTTTTCCATAGAAGCGGTGAGGTGTTGGGTGGCCAGGGACCGTTTATGTTGGAGAAACGAGAAGATGGGTGGCTAGTTCACAGCTCCTGCTGGGTGGCAGCTTTGGGTTCTTTGAAAAAAGCCAGACCCCATGGGGGCTCCATGGGTCCCCAAGCCTGGAGAAGACCCTCAGCCCATCCCTCAACTGCCAGGAGCAAGTCAAGGAGAAGTTTTACATTCTGAAGGGACACAAGCATGAATGAATGCTAAAGTTAGGAGCATTTCTTTCTAGATTTTCTCATTGCAGAATTCTGGAAATGTTCACTAGAGCTGAGCTTTTTGGGTCTTTGTTTTTGGTGCCCTGCTTTGCAGAGAAGCCGAGTGCCCTGTCCTCTCCCTGGAAAGCCTGGAGGAGCCCCTGGCCCATGTTTGCCCACACCCATCTTCAGGGCAGGTCCCCAGCAAATCTCAGGGTTGTGTGCTGCCCCTGCAGTGTGTGCCTGACCTGGTGCCTGTCTACCCCAGCTCGGTTTCCCCAAGACTTGACGTCTGGCTGTGCAGGCGTGCACAGAGCACACTTCTCTAAGGTGGGGTGGCTTCAAGGAGGGCACAGTGAAAGAGAAAACAGGACCTTGTCTTCATAGGGGCAGGCCCCAGAATCCTAAGAACACAGCTCTTTGTGGGGTGCTGACACCCCAGCTCTAACTCCCTTGTCCCTCGTCCACTGGCCATGAGGAGCAGCTCTTCCTCAACACTGTCCCACCTCCACTAGAGCAAGCACCTTCTTACCAGTGGCCGGTTGGGGGGCATCTTCTGGAGACTTGCTTTTTGGGATAGGGGGGCCCTAGCCAGACACTCCCAAGGGCCCCAGAGTCCCATGAGCAGAGCAGCCTTGGGCTTCCCAGTTGCTCAGGGTCTCCTTAGGGGTGCCTTGGTAGGTCATGGGCTGCTCGGCTCCTGGACTGCTCTACCTGTTCTGTCAGAGCACACACACATGCTTGCACATATGTGTGCCAACACATAGATACACTTGCATGTGTGCACATGTGCTCGTAACATGCTCATATCACATGCATCCATGTGCTTACACACACGCTCACACATGTGATCGCACAGTTGCTCATAGTGTCCCCTTTTGCTCTCACTTGTGCCCACACACATGCACACACTGCCCAAGGACCCGCTTGCCATGCCTGGGGAGGGATGGGCCAGGCCGAAGGCCATCACTGAGCAGAGCTCCAGGGCCCACGGGAAAGGCAGCGGGGGTAGTGGGGCTGAGACCTTCCAGGCATGATGGGGTGTGGGCAGGGGCCGGCAGTGGCCTGGGAGGTGAGAGCAGAGGAGGCGAGGCTGAAAGTGTGCACAGGTGGCAGTGAGGAGCTGAGAAAGGGTTTTGCTTGCTTTTTTAAATTAAAGGTGGATTATAAAGTATCTCTTCTGGAACTAGAGCATCATAATGCCACATGAAGGAGAAATGCTTTTGGCTTTCTCTGATGATGGCCAAATCAGAATTGTTCTCCTTTAAGTCTCACATGCATAGTTTTGATAATGTTATTGAGTCTACGAGTTGTCCTTTTCCTTCTGAAGACATGCTAGCCCCGTAAAAATAAATGCAAAAATGAAAAAGCAGAAAGAAAGAAAAACCATCCCCACTTGGGGAAAAAAAATTGCAAGAAACACTTTCAGGACTATTTAGACCCGATGATTCTCTCTTTCCATAGTGTCACGTGAATTTCAGAAAGTAGAACTAATTTTTACTCTAAAACTGTTTACTTGATTTGTAAGCCCTTTTGAGCAAGAACACTGCTTTAACCTTTGTGATAGAGGAAAGGGGCAACAGAGGAGAAAAAGACATTGGAACCATCTGTGCCAACCCAAACAAGACTAGGTTTCTCACCAGCCGTGTGGAAAACGAAACATAGATATTGCCATGTGGGTGCCTTTTAAATATTGTGTGCTCAAGATAAAAGCACAAGTCTGCCCTAACTAGAGTAGTATTAAAACAGGGCTATTTTATGTCTGAGAAAGGGTTTTGAGCACGAAGTATGTGGGTTTTCAGAAGGTTCCCTGGCTGTGATTGGAGGATGGGGGGACAGAGACCAAGAAGGGGGGAGGATGGGTAGGGGGCTATTGAAGCAGCTCAGGTGGAACGAGAAGGTTGGGTGGCCTGGGAGTTGGGGCGGACTCCAGGGGCACTCAGGTCTAGTGCCACATGGAGGGGTGGGCTCGTGAGTGGGGGGCGGGGACAGGACATTCTCAGACAGGGACCCCCAGTGCGGGGCTGCCTGGAGTCCACCCCTACTCTCCCCTCAGGCTTCCTGGAGAAGAACCGAGATGTGCTGAGCACAGATATCCTCACCCTGGTTCACGCCTCCACAAACAAGTTCTTGAGGGAGATATTCAAAGTGGAGTCTCCGGAGATCAAGCTGGGCCATGGGACAATCCGCCGGTCTAAGGCGGGCAGCCAGTTCTTCAAGGTGGGCTCCTGGGGGTGCCCTCCCAGCTGCCGCAAGGCCTCCTGCCCCACCAGGGTCCTGAGAACACCCATCTCTCAGAACGTGCAAGTGGAGGAAACAGAGATGAAGGAGTGCTTGGGCATGCACGCAGCTGCAAGGGTTCAGGGCACAGGGACAGCCGGCTTCTGAGGGCACTTCTGGTTTTATCCATGTTATTGTGTTTCTATGTTGGTGTTGTGAATGCATATGTGAATGTGCAAGTGTGAGTGTGTGCAAGTGTGCACATGAATATGTGTGTAAGGTGTTTGTGAGTGTGTGTGTCTGTATGTATGCATGTGAGCGTATGCATGTGTGTATCTGAATGTTTGTGCACACTGGTGTGCAGGGTGTTTGTTGCACATGAACATACGTTTGTATTTGTATGTGCACACGTGTGTGCATTTGATTACGTGTGTGCATGCAAGTGTTTGCACATGTGAGCGTGTGTGTGTGTGCATGTCTGTGGTACTGGAGGGCTGCAGCTGAGGAGGTGAGAAGAAGAGAACCCATGGTGCTCTTCAGGCAACTTGGGGTTCCCCCCCTGGGCCCCATGTGCCTCTCCCTCTCTGTTCTAGTTCCGGCTAGCTGCCGGAATGCAATATACCAGAAACAGAATGGCTTTTTAAAAGGGGAATTTAATACATTCCTAGTTTACAGTTCTAAGGCCGAGAAAATGTCCCAGTTAAAACAAGTCTATAGAAATGTCCAATCTAAGGCATCCAGGAAAAGATACCTTGATTCAAGAAGGCTGATGACGTTCAGAGTTTCTCTCTCATCTGGAAAGGCACATGGTGAACACGGTCAGGGTTCCCCTCTCATCTAGAAGGGCACATGGCAAACACAATGTCATCTGCTAGCTTCTTCTCCTGGCTTCTTGTTTCATGAAGCTCCCTGGGAGGTATGTTTCTTCTTCATCTCCAAACTTGCTGGCTGGTGGACTCTGCTTCTCATGGTTATGTCGTTCTGCTCTGCTCTCTCTGAATCTCTTTTTCATTCACCAAAATGTTCCCTCTTTTATAGGACCCCAGACACTTATCAAGACCCACCCAATGGGTGGAGACATGTCGTCACCTAATCCAGCTTAACAACCACTCTTGATTAACTCTCATCTCCAGGGAGATGATCTGATTACAGTTTCAAATGTACAGTATTGCATAGGAATTATTCTGCCTTTATGAAATGGGATTTAGATTAAAGCATAGCTTTTCTAGGGGACATGATCCTTTCAAACCAGCACACCCTCTTAGCAGTGACTATTCCCACAAAGTTCAGGGAGTGGCCAGGCTGAGGGGCTCAGGAGCCAGGCAGAGGGCCCTTCTTCGCACAAGGCATTCAGTACTGCCACAGAATCTGCCCTTGACCCGCCACCATCTCCTGCCCCTACCACCTGTGAGCCTGCCCCCAATAGTGTGCCCACTGGGTCAGCCTCACACAGAGCAGGGGGCCCAGAGTCACCATGTAGCTGAGCAGTTATATAGGAAGTACCCAGACATGGAGCGGGATGGCACTGGTAGCCTTGTGCATGTGTGGGACTCTGGAGCATAAGTTGTGGGCCGAAAGAATTTTCTAATGGATAGCATCTGTGAAGGCAAGACATCTCTGGACTCGACGCTGCAGTGTTTGCCAGAGGTCTCCAGGAAATGGTCTTTCAGGAAATCTTAGGGTTCTCCAGAGAAGCCGAACCTACAGAATGTATATGTGAATATTAAGAGATTTATTATGGGAATTGGCAAGACTGAGTTCCATGGCAACCACAGGTTGGAAATTCAGTGAAGGTGATGTTGAACTCCCCAGGAGAAGCTGGTTGGCTGAAGAAGAGGCAGAAATTCATCTTTCTGCCTTCTGAAATTCTCAGTTCTGGCTTTATGGCCTCTAACTGATTGGAGGAGGAAATTCCCCACATTTCTGGGGCCATGTCCTTTGTCTATTGTAGATGCAATCAGCTGTAGATGCAATCACTGGCTAATGATTTAAAGTCATTTATGAAATACCCTCATGTAACAATCAGGCCAGTGCTTGCCTGACTGTGAACCACTGGACACCATTACCTGGCCAAGTTGGCACATAAAATCAACCCTCAATCACCACAACAGGAAAACACAGCCCATTGTCACTATAAAATGCAACGCATTGCAGACTGTCCTCAGCAGGTTTGAGATATGAACACACATGTATCAGGATTCATGCATTTTGGCAGTCCATACCTTTACTCAGGTGCATTTGATGTTGGGAAGTTTCAATAAAGGAGCCTTGGATAGGTTCAGCATTCCATAAAAAACCTATTACTCTCCATCAGGGGCTTGGGCTTTTCTTTCTTCCTTTTGATCCTGCATCCATACTTTTGGTGCATTTGTTTAAAATCTGGATACATTTAATACTATGCTTATATGTACGGTATAAAATACTCAAAAATATAAACCTGTCTAAAGCTGTAAATATAGAAAGTTGAGGTAAAAATAAGTATTGACAATTCTAACCTTCTTTTCTCAACCAAATTCATTCATTCTACACATCGTATTTGGGAGATTCCACCTCTAGACCTGTCTCTGGATCCTCTGGGCCTAACTGGGTCCTGCACACAGTAGACACTTGAGAAACCTGAATGAATGAGTGAATGGATGAACGAATGAACTAATGAATGATCAAGTGAATGAATACATGAATAAATGAATGAATGGATGAATAAATGAACAAGTGAAAAAATATATGAATGAGCAAATACACAGATGAATGAATTAACAAGTGAATGATGAATGAATGAATGAGCAAGTGAATACGGGCCACCCCCATCCCCAACATGCAGGACACACACTGTGGTATGGGTCAGCTGCACCCTAAGCGTGGCACCCCCAACCCCTCCACTCTGTCCTGTGCTTCGCCCACAGACTACAGACTCTACCAAGCGACCCCCAACCCTGGCAGGCCAATTCAAGCAGTCCCTGGAGCAGCTGATGAAAATCCTGTCCAACTGCCAGCCCTACTTCATCCGCTGCATCAAACCCAACGAGTACAAGAAGCCCCTGGTAAGGCGTGGTGGCCGGGGAATAGCGTATGGGCCTCTATGGGGCAAATGTACTGGCCTCAGGAGGAGGTGGCCCCCTCCCAGGCCTGGCCAGCAGAAGAGCTGTGATCTGCCCCCCTTTCCAGATGAGGGTCCTGGGGTGATGGCCGTTCTAGGGCATTCCCAAGTCAGTGACCTGCAGAGTTGGGCATATGTCCCTGCTGTCCACCTGCCTGTGTTCTGGACTAGGTACTCTGCTCTGAGCCCATTTTCTCATCTCCATGGTAAGAGGTACTCTGAGGGAGTGTGAGAGCTGGAAGCGATGTGTGCAGCTCACCCGCCACGCGTCACGGCTCTCCGTAAGCAGCAGCTGGCAGTGTGTGTTATTATTGTAGAAGCCAGGCACACTCTGGGCTACAACTCCTGGAAGGAGCAGCCCTGGGAGAGCAGCTTCAGCCAGGGCTGTGCAGGGTATGGATAGAGCTCAGCATCTGCCCAGGATGCCCAATCCCTGGGCCTGGGAATTCCACCCAGAGGCGACGGACTCCTCATCCAAAAGGATACAGAATGCCACCGAAATCTTTCAGGGAGTAAACATATTATTTCATTAAATGAAATGCTTTATTAAATGAATCGACTTCTATGAAAATGAGGATGCCCCACCAAATCCGGAAGGTCTCTTCCTTTTACCTTTTTGGGTTGCCAAACTCCCAGGAGGAAGAACCCTGCATGAAGAGCTCTAGCAAGTTCTAAGGCAGGTCATGTGCTTCCTGAGGTTGCTGTGGGGGGTGGACCACAGGCCTGTGCCCCCCAGTTGCTAAGCCACGGAACAGTAGGGTGGAGCCAGTGCTCGGGATGGCGGGGTCCCTTCACGGGCCGCCTCCCAGAGGCAGTGCTCCAGGAGCTCAGGCTGATGGAGTGGACCTGAAGCCTCTTCAAGCTGGAGCCAGTTGCACCCATCAGAGGGCTAGTGGAAAGACTAGAGGAGAAGTGCCTAGGAGATACCCAGTGACTGAGAGCTAACTAGTTATCCAAGGTTAACTGTGTGTGCTCATTCCCCTCTGTGGTCCTCAGTTTCGCAGAGGGGATAACAGCGTCTGTGGGTGGGCTGTGTAGGGTAAAGGGCATTTCACCGAAGCTCCCAGCAACTACTGCCTCACAGGCTGAGGCCGCCTCAGTTTGCAAGGGTGGCTATGACAAATACCATGCGCTGGTTGACTTAAGCAACGAAATGTATTGCATTGTGGTTTCAGAGGCTAGAAGTCCAACAACGAGGTTTTCTGGTTCTGTAGCATCCTGCCACAATCCTTGGACTCCTTGGCTTGCATCCTCGTGGCCCTTTCTCTCCTTCCTGGGGTCTGCTCTTCTGGTTGCCACTGACATCCCTGTGGCTTCTCCGACTTGCAGCTTTTAGATTCTTCTTCTTCTTCTTCTTTTTTTTTTAATTTGTGTGTGTGTGCGTGTGTGAAAAATAACATATATACAAAAAAAGCAGTACATTTCAAAGTACATTGTAACAAGTAATTATAGAACAGATTTCAGAATTTCGTTTGGGTTACAGTTCCAGAATTTTAGATCTTTCCTTCTAGCTGGTCCAAGACACTGGAGACAAAGAAATATTGATATGGTGATTCAGAAATCATACTTATTTGTTAAATCCTATTTTCTCTGTATAACTCCTCTTTCTCCTTTGATCTTTCTCCCACTCTTTAGGGGTATTGGGCTATGCCCATTCTAATTTTTTCATGTTGCAAAAGTCTGTCGATAATATGGGTTGGGGGGTAGAACTGGTTGATGTCCCGGAGAGGCTGGGCCCTCTGCATTTCAGGACTTACCTGGCTCGGTTTTTCTTTTTATAAGGCTTTCAACAATTTGGGTTATGGCCCAACCACATTCCACCGGGCCACATCATAACTAAAAGTAGCCTCTTCAAGAGGTCCTATTTACAGTATATTCACACCCACTGGAATGTGGATTAAGTTTATCTCTGTAGAGGTACGTAATCCAACCTTCCACAGGGAAGGGAACCTCTCCAGAGACTACACCACGGCAGGGTTTTGGGGCGGGCCACAACTGAGGCCCAGTACCCTGGGAGAAAGCATCACCCTCCCAGTCCCTCCCTGCTGGCCACCTCCCTCCAGCTGCCTCTCTACCTCTTGGCCCACACCCACCCCTGGACCTGTCTACTTTGGCTAGAATCTTTTCTCACTCTATGTAAAAAGTGCATCTCTTCATTCCGATAAAACCTAGGAGGTACTTAGATGCAGGGGCAGCACCAGCCTAGCCTGAGGCAAAGCTTAATGGAGGGAGTGACCCTCTTCACAGTTTTGGGGGTGCTTAAGACATCTTAAGGCATCTGCAAATAACTTTTATATTCATCGTACTTAGCACATCTTGAGAATGATAGACTTCTCAAGGGCTTTTGTGAGTCACAGTTTTCTACCAACTTTTATCTCCTTGAAAATGCTTGAAGGGCATTTCAGCTACTCTGACCCGACATCTCTGTCCCATATAATTTTAATTAAATCAAGCATTTGTTTGCTTCTGCCTGGGTTTGGGGGGGGCAGCCATCAGATCCTCAGCCAGTCAAGTTCCCAGGGTGCCGATAGTGGGGGTGCTAGGGTGAGGGGGCGGTGGGTTCCTGCATCCCCAGTGGCCGCCTCTCCCTGCCCGCAGCTCTTCGATCGAGAGCTGTGCCTCCGACAGCTGCGGTACTCGGGCATGCTGGAGACCGTGCAGATCCGCAAGTCTGGCTTCCCCGTCCGGTACACGTTTGAGGAGTTCGCCCAGAGGTTTCACGCCCTGCTGCCCAGCGCCGTGCGGAGGCAGGTGGGCTCCTGGATGACTCTGCAAAGAGGCCGTGCTCGTCCTCAGAGCCCCACCTCTCTGGGCACCTCCCACCCCAGGCCCAGGGCCCCATTTCATCCACCCACGCTTGCACGCCAACCTTGGAATGGCCCCTGTTGGTCTCTCCCCTCCTCATCTCATCCATCTTCATCTCTTGGTCCCTGGGGACCAGTTAAGGGGTTGGGGGTGGGGGGCTCACCCCGGAGGCCTGGGTTGCAGCCGGTGGTATGTTTGCTGTCAGAGAGGATCGCCCCACTAAGGCCAACACGGCCCGTTCCCTGTGGTACAATGTCTGGGACAAGGGGGGCAGCTGGGGAGCATGTGGGAGCAGATACCTGGCTGTCCTAGAGTCATGGGCCTGGGTGCTGGTCCCCAGCCTGCCGGCACAGCGGCGGAGGAGCCCCCCCCATTGGGAAGTCGGAGGGAGGAAGGAGACGTGGGCGTGGGTGGCCCTGCCTGGGGTGGATAGAGGCCCGGGGCCCGCTTAGGGTGACCCTGGCCCCTCCTGCCTCTCTCTGGCAGCTGCAAGACAAGTTTCGCCAGATGACCCTGCGCATCGCCGACCTGTGGTTGGGGACAGACCAAGACTGGAAAGTGGGAAAGACCAAAATTTTCCTAAAGGTGAGACACCCCTCACCCCGAAAATGCCTGCAGACAGTGGTGGGGTTGACTGGGGCCTGCATTCCTCAGGGAGCACATGGGAGGACCATCCCAGCCGGGGGACCCAGGGGACCCAGGGGCTTCTCAGACAGCTAGAAAAACCCAAGGATAGGGGGCCAAGAGCAAGCAGAGTTCGGAGTTCGGGGGTCTCCTCATCCCCCCAAGAGCAGGCCTCCCAGCCTCCTGGGAGCACAGTCCTACACAGGGAGGCTCTCAGCCCCACCAGGAATGCCCAGCCTTGAAGAGCTGGGAGAGTCAGCACCTCAGTGGAGCCCAAGTTGGAGCCTGTAGAAGGGACTGCAAAGGCTGTCCCTGCCTCCCCCAGCTCCCTCCCACCCTCTGAAGCCCACCCATGTTAGCGGGTCCTTGGGCTGTCTTGTGTGTGCATCGCCCGCCTCCCACCCCCACCCCAACTTACAGGGTGAGGCCACAGCAAAGGCAGCCTCAGGCTCCTGAAATGGGCCTTCAGGCTCCCCAGGATTGCCAGGCTGGGGTGCAGAGCCACCTGGGGGAGAAGCCCCGTATCCCCCCAGGCCGCCTAAGCCTTGAGTGGGGCAAACAAAGAAAGAATGAAGAGAAGCTCAGGGCCAGAGGGTCAGCAGTCCGCTCGGCAGGCTTGGCCAAGCCCCTGGCCCAGGTGACCTTCTGGGGTCAATGCTCCAGTCAGCCCATCTGTCAGTCTGCCAGCCCAGTGGTCAGGCCTGGGTTGAGGCTCTGGGGCTCAGATGGGAAGGAAAGAGCCGGGGGCTTCAGATTCAATGGGGCGGGGAGGCTGGTTGAGGGAGAGGGTACAGCTGGGGCTCCTGGCCCTATGCAGGAGAGCAGTGCAGGCAGCACAGGCTCTAGGGCCCCACTGCATAAGGGTTTCATGGGGGAGGTGGTCAGGGGAAGGGGACGAGAGAGCAGGGGCTTGCTCCAGCCTTGAAAGGCGCCAAGCTGCCGGTCGCATCCCCTGGCCTGGGTGTGACCCACTGTCTGCCTTCCTGTCCCAGCCCAGCTCCTCCTGGAGGCCATAGTGGGGTCCGGCCCCTCTCTGTGTCCCCTCCCCAGGCCCGGTCCTGAGCCACATCTGTGCCTCACTGCTAAACAAAGGCAGCTCACCTGCTGTCCTGCCCCCCGGGGACCCAGGGACCCAGGGGCCACCACGGGTGCTGGGGAAAATCACAGCCAGGTCTGAAAAAAAGGAGGAGGGAATTTTCATACGGAAACAAGCATGAGTCAGTTAAACAGTGAAATGTAAACTTCTCACAAAGTTGGGAAAATGAGAAGCAGTTTCAGGGAAATGTGGTGTCCTTGAGGCTGCTTATTGCCCCCCCCCACCCCCACTACACCCCACCCCACTCCTGACTTCCCAGAGCAGAAATGAAAGTCACCAGACCATATTGGCAAGAAGAGAAAGTTAAAACAGGAAGTCCTTGGATTTGGGGTAGAGGCGGAGCTGGCCCCTGCCATCTCTGAGCCACATCCGAGTGCATTTGGGGGCCCCTCACTGTTGCTTGTTTTCCTGGGGGCATGGGCAGGTGAGGTTTGGGTGACACTGACTTCCGGTGACAGAGCAGGCCCTAGGCAGGGATGGGGGGTTGGGCCGGGCAGCCCATGATGGGGTCTCTCCCCCTCCCAGGAGCACCAGGACTCTCAGCTGGAGACACAGAGAAGCCTGGCCCTGGAGAAAGCCGCCGTTAGCATCCAGAAATTCCTGCGGGGCTACAAACACAGGTGTGGCCCTGCCCTTCCCGCCCGCCTCGCCTCCCCAGGCAAGCCCTGCAAGCCCGGCGCCCCTTTCCTGCCGGTCTTTCCTGCCCATCAGCAAGGCACAAGCCCTGCCAGCACCTCCTGGCCAAGGACACTGCCGCCTGTGCCAACCAGAGAAACCTAATTCCTTTTTTGATTGAAAAAAACAACTAGACCGCTCTGTAAGCACGAGAGGTGAGCTCAGGGAGGGGTCCACTGTGGGCTGAGCCTTCCCCGGATGTGCTGCTCCGAATGTCTCCAGGAACACGTGGGTTTGGGTGTACAAGGTGGTTTGGTTTGGGAGGGGAAAGAAGCCTGACTTTGAGTCCGTTCCCTGGTGGGTAAGAAGGCGGTTTTGCTCCACATTGAGCAGATCAGCATTAACACTGCAGCATTCATCCTCTTCGGGATCACAGCCCTGGGCTGTCCATCTGCTTATCGCTAGGATAGGGAGAATGGAGACCCAGAGCTGAGAACGTGGCACCAGTGAGCGGTGTCAGAATTAAGGGGGGTGCAGTGTAGGGTCAGCCCTTCCCTGGGGGGGCACGTGACTTTCCTGCCAGAAGGAAAGAACCGCAACCAGCCTTGCAGCCCGCAGACCAGTGCGGGAGTCATCCCGGCATGGTCAGCACAGATATATTTTTCAACTGAACGTTTTATTTTGATGTCATTGTAGATGCACATGCAGCTGTAAGAAATGATACAGAGAGAACCCACGGGCCCTTTATCCATTTTCTCCCAAGGGTAAAAATAACTTGCAAAACTATAGGACGAAATCACAACCGGCATGCTGACATTGGTACATTATCCATCAAATTTATAGACATTTTCCCCATTGTACATAGGCACATGCATTAGGTCCATGAAATTGAATCCCAGGAGAAGGTTTATTTATCAGGCTACAGAACAGGTTCATCACCTGCACCTGGGTTCTCCTACTGCCCTTTTTTCGTTTCTTTCTTTATTTTTTTAGTATTTTTATAGAAGAAAAGTTCGCACACATACATTCCATACACGGTGCACAATCAATGGCTCACAATACATCACATAGTTGTATATTCATCACCATGATCATTTTTTAGAACATTTGCATCACTCCAGAAAAACAAATAAAAAGAAAAAACTCATACACCCCATACCCTTTGCCCCTCCCTCTCTTTGACCACTTCCTGCTGCCCTTTTAAAACCACATCCATGCATTTTATCTAGGATATGGACAGATGAGTAAGAAATATAGATAAAAATAAACAAATAATAGGGTGAACAAAGGTTAAAATAAACTGAGTAGATTGAAATACTAGTGGTTAATGAGAGGGAGGGGTAAGGGGCTTGGCATGTATGAGTTTTTTCTTTTGTCTTTTTTTCTCCTTTGCTGGAGAGATGCAAATGTTCAAAAAAATGATCATGGTGATGAATATACAACTATGTGATATATTGTGAGCCACTGATTTGTGCACATGTATAGAATGTGTGTGGAGAATGTTGTATGTTTGTTAAGTTTACATTAAAAGTATTATGAACAATCAGAAAAACACATCCACTCCCGTCCCCTTCCCAAGCACTTTCCCTAATCTCTGGCAACCATTAGTTTGTTCTTCTTTTCTGTAATTTTGCTATTACAAGAATGTTTTATAGATGGAATTACACAGTGTATAAACAATCGGGATTGACTTTTTTCACTCAGAGTAATTCATTACCAAAAATCCCCTGGGGGGGGAATCACCCCCAGGTGTTGAACCACTAGTATAAATAGCGGAAAGGAGGCCAACTATCTTTGTTTTCAGATGATTCAATTGTTTCCTTTATAAACCAGTGGTTTGCAATTGTGGCTGCAGATTAGAATCACGTGGGGAGTTAAAAAAAAAAGTGTGTGGCTACCCCAGCTCTCTCTTGGTTATTATTTGCATGATGCATTTTTTTTTCCATCCTTCCACTTGGGTCTTTGAATTTAAGTGTCTCTTATAAACAGCATATAGTTGGGTCATGTGCTTTTTAAAAAATATTTTTATTGAGAAATCTTCACACACATACAGTTCCTCCACAGTATACAGTCAGTGGTACACAATATCATAACATAGTTTTGCATTAATCACCATAATCATTTTTAGAACATTTGCATCACTCCCGAAAAAGAAATAAAAAGAAATTTAAAAAAAAACCTCATACATCCTATACCCCTTACCCCTCCTTCCCATTGACTGCTAGTATTTCAATTTACCCAATTTATTTTACCCCTTATTCTGTCTACTCCCTATTACTTATTTAATTTTATCCTTATTTTTTTGCTCAACTGTTCATACCCTGGATAAAAGGAGCATCAGACACAAGGTTTTCACAATCACATGGTCATGTTGTGAGAGCTATAGAGTTATACGATGGTCTTCAAGAATCCAGACTATTAGGACAGAGTTAATGGTGTTAGGTGCTTCCCTCCAGCCACTCCAATATACCATAAACTAAAAAGGGATATCTGTATAATGCTTAAGAATAACTTCCAGGATAATCTCTAAATCAGTTTGAAATCTCTCAGCCACTAAAACTTTATTTTGTCTCATTTCTCTCTTCCCCCTTTTGGGCAAGAAGACATTCTCAATCCCATGATGCCAGGTCCCAGCTTATTCTGGGAGTCCTGTTCCACTTTGCCTTGGATTCATGTCCCATGTAAGGGGGAGGGCATTGAGTTCACCTGCTGCGTTGGTTTAGCGAGAGAGGCCTCATCTGAGCAACAGACTTTTAGGCGTAATTATAAGTAGGCTTAGCTGCTTCTTTGCAGGAATAAGTTTAAGCAGACCAAACCCCAAGATCAAGGGCAGAGCCTATTGAATTGGTTTTCCCCGCTGCTTGTAAGAATATTAGAAATTCCCCTCAAGGTTCATTCACCTAGTTGCATGCCTCACTTCATTCCTTCTTGTAGCCACTCAGTAGTCTGTTGTATGTATACACAACAGTTTTCCCTTCCATTCCTCAGTTGTTGTACCCTTAGACCGTTGCGAATCGTGAACACTGCCGCCATATACACCAGTGTACCAATGCCCATTTGTATCCCCACTCTCAGTTCCTCCAGGTATATACCTAGCAATGGGATTGCAGGATTATATGGTAATCCCATCCCTAGCCTCCTGTGGAACCACCACACTGTCCTCCAGAGGGGCTGCACCTCTCAGCTTCCCTACCAACAGTGAATAAATACATCTATTTCTCCACATTTTCTCTAGCACTTTTTTCTCTCTGTTCATTTTTAAACAGTTTTATTCATACATCATACAATACAACCAAAGTAAATAGCCATACCTTCACCACCATAATCTATGGGTCATATGCTTTTAATCCATCTCTGCCTTTTGACTGGAGGATTTAATCCACTTACATTTGAAGTAACTACTGATGATGCAGGACTTTCTTCTGCCACTAGCTATTTATTCTTCTACATTTTTTGTCCCTCAATTCTTCCATTAACTTTCACATTCAATTTTTTGTTTTGTACCATTTGTGAGTCCCTTCTCATTTCTTTCTGTAAATATTTTATATATATATTTTCTTTGTAGCTACCATGGGGCCTAGATTTAACATACTAAACCTGTAACAATCACATTTGATATTTTTAAAAAAGTGTGTGTATCTGTGTGCACTATATATAGTCTTCAGACCCAACAGCAAAGATTCTGACTTAATTGGGCAGAGATGACACACATGGTACCAATAAATATTAAAGTTCTCCAGGTGATATTATTATGGTTGTGCTCCTACTAGCTCTAAACCTAAGAACCCTCCCCCACCAAATAATTAAAAGTGATAAAAAAAACTCAGTTAAGTGTGAGGTAAAAGTCACAATATATGCTCCAAGCTCACCTTGAGGTATTTCTGCCTCCTGGAACCTGGCCTCCAGGTTGTCCTCTTGACAGTTAGCCCCCGGTCCTCCCTGCTGAGGGGAGCAGAGTTTGATGGAGCAAGACCCTCTTTGATCTGCCCCCCACGACCCCCACCCCCCAGGGGCACCCTGGTCCTGAGGATCTCTGACCTGGAACGATGCCATGGTTACTGGAGAAGACCTGAACTACTGGTGCAAGGAGGGGACCTGTCAAGGAATAGAACTTGGCAAATTTTTTTTTTTTTAATTTTATACTTTCATGAACTCTGGGGAAAATGAGTAAGAAAATTTTGAAAGCTGGACTTCATTCATTCACAAAAATAGCATTATGAACAAATTGAGCCATTGCTAGTAGACCATAGGTTCCTAACCTGCCTGTGGGTCCTTTGGTCTGTTAAGGCTTCTGGAGATGGAATGTTATATATCCATTTCCTCCAACATTTCCTTATCCCGCTTTCCTTTCAAATTCAGTTATTTTCCCAAAGGCTTCGTAATGTGTAATGGGTTGGAGCTCTCTGTATGGGTTTTGTATTATTTTGCAACTGTCCTATAAGTTTGAAATATCTTCCAAATAAAAGGTAAAAAAAGAAAGAAAAGAAAACACCTGGGGCGATTACACCTCTCTGGCTTGCATCTCCCCTTCCAGGAAGGAGTTCCTGCGGCAGAGGTGGGCGGCTGTGACCCTCCAGGCTCAGTGGAGAGGCTACTGCACCAGGAGGAGCTTCCAGCTGGTGAGCAGGTCCTCTCGGGAGGCAAGGCCGTGGGGGCAGGAGGCCACAGTGTCCATAAACCATGAGCTTAAGAAGTTATTTCTTTAACTGTAAGATCTCAGGTAGGAAGGATCCAATCACTAGCAGACTTGGCATGAAGTTTTTTTCTTAATTAGTGAAGTTGTAGGTTTACAGAAAAAAATTTGCATAGAATACAGAGTTCTTATATATCACCCTGTTATTAACACCTGACATTAGTGTGGAACATTTGTTACAATTGATAAGAGTGCATAAGGGTACTAATTATAGCCCATGCTTTATGTTAGGGTACATTGGGTTGTACAGTCCTGTGGTTTTGTAAAATTTTTGTTCTAGGAATAACTTAAAATTTCCCCCTTTTAACCACATGCAAATATACAATTCAGTGTTGTTAATTACATTTACAATATTGTGATCCTTTCAACATCATCATTACCAAAACTTTACAATAAACCCAAATAGAAATTCTGTATATTTTAAGCCTTGACTCCCTATTTCCTATCCCCAGCCCAGCCCCTGGTAATCTGCATTTCAGATTCTTGCTCTATGAGTTTGCTTATTTTGATTATTTCATATCAGTGAGGTCATACAAAATTTGTCCTTTTGTGTCTGACTTTTTTCACTCAACATAATGTCTTCAAGGTTCATCTATGTTGTTGCATGAAGCAGAGCTTCTTTTCTTCTTACAGCTGAATAATATTCTATCATATGTATATACCATATTTTGTTTATCCATTCATCGGGTGCTGGACACTTGGGTTGCTTCTATCTTTTGACAATTGTGAATAATGCTACTATGAACATTGGTCTGCAAATATCTGTTCGAATTCCTGCTTTCAATTCTTCTGGGTATATGTCTAGTAGTAGGATTACTGAACCATATGGCAGTTCTATACTTAGCTTCCTGGGGAATCACCAAACTATCTCCCACAGTGGCTGCAGCATTTTACATTCCCACCAGCCATGAATGACTGTTCCTATTTCTCCACATCCTCTCCAACACGTGTAATTTTCCATTTTTTAATTAATGGCCATTCTAGTGGGTGTGAAATGGTATTTCATTGTGATCTTGATTTACATTTCCCTGATGGCTAATGATGTTGAGCATCTTTTCATGTGCTTTGGTCACTTGTTTATCTTCTTTAGAGAGATGTCTATTCAAGTATGTTGCTCATTTTTTTTTAATGAGTTGTTCATCTTTTTCTTGTTGAGTTGCAGGATTTCTTTATATCTTCTGGATAGCACTCCTTTATCAGGTGCAGATTTTAAATGGTTCAGCCTCAACATCCCCCGTACTCACTCTTAGCAGTCTCAGGTCATGTGTTTGTGCTTCCAGCTGTCCTGTAGAATTTCAGATATCTCTAGAGCTGGAGCGAGGGGCACTGCCCCTAAAATTAGATAATGTCTGCCTTTCCCCAATTTGTAGGGACAAAGTAAGTTTAATAATAGGGAGATCCTCCTTTGTTTCAAGCATTTCTTACAAAGTTTTTTTCCCTTGAACCAAGGGCACTTGCCATTGGGTGCCTGCTGGGCAAATGAAGCAGAGCGACCTTGAACGTGCCCCTTTGGGCCACATCTGACTGCTCACCTTTCTCCTGGGCTGGACTGTGTCTCTGACATACAATAGCCACGTCAGCAGGACTGACCCCGGCCTGTGTTAGGAGAGGCAGCCAGTTGGCGTTCCGTCTTCACCAGGGGTCTTATAGTCGTTGGCATGCCAGGACAGGCTGTTGCTTCTTCTGCCTTATTTTATTTAATGTTTGGCCAACCCTACAAGGCAGGAATTATTACTGCATATTAACGGCCAGGGAAACTGAGGCATAGAACGGGTAAATAATTTGCTGAGAGGAGGTAGCGAGTAAGCAGCAGAACTAGCCTTTGGATGCAAGTTTGGGTGACTTCCAAACCTTTCCACATCAGCACGAGCCCTTATTTTCACTGGACACCTAGAAGTGGACGGCCACCTGGCACTCCTTGAGCAGGTGACTGGCTCTCATCCCAGTGGCTCAGGATGGCTGTGGCCGCCTGGAAGTAGATGTTCGTCCAGTCATGACTTCCCCACACCAGGGTACTGACTCCCAACAGCTGGGCTGGGCTGGGCTGCAAGCCATTAGCATAGATGAAATCTCAGCCAGTCCCTTAGGAGTGGCCACCAGGGGCCTCTCTGAGTCTGTGCTATTTCACAAACGCTTGTTTAGCAGTTGCATGTGCCAGGCCCCGCTCTAAGTGCTCTACAAGTAATACAGCATTTAAGATGACCCGACCCAGTGTGTGCGACATTTTAGCACGGGTGCCTTGCCGAAAAGAGGGTAGCTCTGACACTAATTGGCAAGGTCTCCCGGGGGGCCATCGTGCTTCCTGCTTTCTGTGCCCTCTGTCCTTTCTCACTCTGGGCCCCCTGGCCCTCCACGAAAGACCTTTCATGATGGACTCTCCCTGGCCTCTGCAGATCCTCCTGGGCTTCGGACGCCTGCAGGCCATAGCTCGGGGCCTCTCGCTGGCAAGGCAGTACCAGGAGATGCGGCAGAGGGTGGCCCGGCTGCAGGCCATCTGCCGGGGATACCTGGTACGCCGAGCCGTCCAGGACAAGAGGAGAGCCGTGCTGGTCATCCAGGCCTACGCCCGGGGCATGGCCGCCCGGCGGAGCTTCAGGAGGCAGAGAGCTGAGGTGGGTGGTCCCTGGGCGCCTGGCAGGTGGGGCTGGCTGAGGTCAGAGCAGGAGCAGGAGTGAGGGATGGAGCCCCTTTGGAAAAGTCCTTGCCCTCAGATCTCTCAACTCTGATGCCTAACAGGATGTTAATCACCCCCTAAAAAACTTCCTCTGAGCTCTAATTACTGCAGCACCCTCTGCTTCCCTGTCTGCCCCCCCCTTTCCCACCCCACAGGCTATCACGCCATATGGGGGACCTCTGTCACCACCCAGGAACCTTCCGGGTGTGGCCTGGGAGAGGGATCACATCGGCTGGGAGTTTTCAGAACACAAACGTGGGGCCCTCTTATGCCTGGCAGGCGAGCTCTTGGTCCCCTCCCTGTAGCCCACATCAGGCTGAGAGAGGACACAGCTCCACGGAGCAGAGAGAATGCCCCTGACCATGGGGCTGCTCCCTGCAGGCTCAGCAGGCATAGAAGCACACAGGGTGGCCATCAGTGGCATGGGAGAACAGCAAAAGCTAAATAAGGGGCAGGAGCAAGAGGCCCGGACCCACATTTTGGAATCTCCCCCCTGGAACATCCTCCCACCGGCGCCCTGGACCCCCTCACCCTCTGCTGTTTGTTAGGGAGTTGTGATAAGGCCCGGGGATCAGGAGAGTTTCCCTCTGGCCCCTTGATGGAAAGAGGGTGCTGGCAAATGCCTGGTTCACCGAACAGGGCCCAGGGGAGAGCCGACTGACCTGCAGCAGACTTGGGTCCTGAGTGCAGCTCCAGGCCCTCCCTGGGGTGGTCCTGAGCAGTGGGTTTGCAACTGGGCTCTGGGGGAGGGGTCTCCAGGAATCCTCTATGCAATTCCTGAGGACCTCTATGCAATGTTTGGGAGAGAACAAGCTAGACCCCCTCCTCTGACACTCCATGGGGGAATGGAAAGGCCAGGCTGGCTAGTCTCTCGTCACCTCTAGCTGTTATAATCTGAGATTTTAGCTCAATGTCCATTGCCTGGGACAAATGACAGTGGGACAAGGTTTGCGTGGCCTCTATGAGGGGTCTTAGCCTCATCTCCCCAAGCATAGCAGGGCCCCTCAGTAACCTTTGCCTCCGGGTGTGTGTGTGTGTGTGTGTGTATATGCAGGGACTGCTGGTACCCCTGGCCAGACTGCCGCACACTGACCCCGCCCAGAAGCGCCAGTCCATCTACGACGCTGTCTCCGACTCGGAGATGGTGGAGCAGGTGTTCGGCTTCCTCCCTGCCATGATCGGAGGGCAGGAGGGCCAGGCGTCCCCACGCTTCGAGGTGAGACCCGCCCTTGTCACACGGGGGTGGGAGGGTCACCCCGAGCGCCATCCCCGTCCAGCCTCTCTGAGGAGCTGGGACTCACACACCCAGGAGAGAAGTGTGTGTCTCCTGTGAGGCCTCCAGGGGTGCCACCGCGCAGCACACCCTTCTTCCACACACTTTAGGGGTCCAGCATTCTGCAGGACTTGGTTTGGGGGTCCCAAGGCAGAGAACTGGTGATACTCAGAGATGGGAGGCGAGTGTGACGTTAGGGGTTGCAGGGAGGGGGAGGCAGGAAGGAGCCAGGGCCATCCTCAAACAGACCCTCCCCATGGAACTGCCATCCCCCCACACGGGGATTATGACCTGGGGGCGCCCTCAGCCCTTCCCTGGGTGTGGATGGGCAGCTGGAACAGCCGCTCAGGAGGAGGACTTGACTCCTGCCTCGGTGGACCTGGGGCTCTTCAGAAAGGTGGGGGAAGTCTCAGGACATAGACAGGAGGAAAGTCAGAGCATCAGGGTCTACAGGGCCCTGCAGCCCACCCAGGGCCCACCCAGGGTCTCTGCATCTTGCAGACAAGCAGATGCTTGTAGGGGTACCCCACCTCCTCACCCCCCGGGATGCACACTCCTCCTGGTGGCCGGCTGAAATACTCACGACCCGGCCCCTATCTCCCACTGGCCTCAGGACCTGGAGTCAAGGGCCTCGAAGCTGCCTGAGGTCGACCTGGACACAGTCCCCATGGTGGAGGCACCGGAGGAAGATGCAGATGGCCTGGCTGACTATACCTTCCCCAAATTTGCTGCCACTTATTTCCAGAAGTCGGCCAGCTACGAGCACATCCGGCAGCCTCTGCGGCACCCACTGCTCTTCCACGAAGATGACACTGACTGTTCGGTACCCAGGGGCTCTCTGGTTTCCAGCAGTGCCCCCCTACCTTGTCCCCAAGCCTGGAGTCTGAGCTGTGGCTCAGAGGAGCAAGGAAGGTGCTGGGGATATGTGGGCACTGGTGCTGGGAACTAGGTTCCAGCCTGGTCCTCTGACCCATCTTCCCAGGCCGCCCTGGCTGTGTGGACCATCATCCTGAGGTTCATGGGGGACCTTCCGGAGCCCACGCTCTTCACCAAGAACAGCCTGCGTGGCAGACAAGCGATGCAGCAGAGCCATAGCACCACCCGAGCCCCTTTGCTCAGTGGACCTGCACAGGTGTGGGGAAGGGCAATGGTAGAGGAGGGCACCCAGCCAGGTCCAAATCCCCAGAAGCAAGACGTGAAGGGGGAGAGAAGACATGGAGGCTTCCCATTGGCAGCATCCCTTGAGCCCGGCCCCAAGCCAAAGCACCCTGGGGTTTTCAGTCTTGAATCATACTCAGGAACTCTGGAGTTGGAGATTGCACTCAGGTCATTTTGAATGATGCAGTCTTTAGTTGAGAGAGTCCCCCTGGGTGCTCCCAGGTATTGGATGTGACTGGAACAGGATCCAATGCATAAAGTAATAACCTCCACGGATGTTACTGGCTGCCCACCTGCTATGCAATGGTGGCTTCTCTCTTCACTTGGCCCCCAGGTGGGCCAGCCCAACAGGGTGGGGGTATTATGCTTATGTTATTGCTGAATCAAGGGAAGATCATGAAGGTGAGGGGCTTGCCCCCAGTCATAGCAAATATGTGTGATGGGGCTGGGATTTTAGTCTATTCCACCCAATTCCAAGACCAAGTTATTGACCCCTGCTCAATGCTGCCCCTGACTGCAGTGTTAACTCACACCCATTCTCAACTGAGTCCCAAGTCTTTCCTGGGGCTTCCGTTTCTTGATGTAATCTTGGTGGGACTGAGAGCAGACAAAAGGACTCCTGCAGCAGTGACCATACTTAGAGGCCCTCCCTCAGCAAAAGATCCAGGACTGTGCCATACGTGAGCTGACTGCCCAGGACTCAGCTCAGGGGTCTGTGGGGACTGTGGGCAGACAAGCTGCACAGAGACCTCAAGGAAGCTACAGCCAGGGGTCAGATGGCCATAACTGGGCCAGGCCTTACCAGGAAGTTGTCCAGTCCCCAGTCCTAGCTCCCTGATCACCAGAAGCACGGGCTCTACCAGAGCGTGTTGGTTAGCAATGGCCGTGTAACAAGTTAACCACACACTTAGAGGTGTATTAGCCAGGATTCTATAGGGAAACAAGACCAACAGGAGATATCTGTAAATATGAGATTTTGTAAAGGTGTCTCATGCAACTCTGTGGATGCATAAGTCCAAATTCCATAGGGCAGGTTGCAAGCTGACAACTCTTATAAAGGTCTTAATGAATCCCCCAGGAGAAGCTAGTTGGCTGAAATGGAGAGAAAGTCTCTCTTCTGACTTCTTTTAATTCCTTCAATTGATTAGATTAAACCACACTAATTATGGAAGACACTCCCCTTGGCCAACTGCAGATATAATCAGCCATGGATGTAGTCAGCATGCTGATGATTTAATAAATCAGTTTTCTGGTCTATTAACCAGCCATGAAATGTCCTTGAAATAACAGGCCAGTGCTTGTTTGACCAGACCACTGGGTACCATCACTTGGCCAAGTTGACATATGAACCCAAACCATAACAGCCAGTTACAACAGCCGACATTCATTCTCTCATGCAGTTTCTGAGAGCCAGGAATCGGGAATGGCTTAGCGGGGTGGTCTGGTTCAGGGTCCCTTGTGAAATCACAGTCAGGCTATTGACCGGGACTCTCTCAAGGCTTGATTGGGTCTGGAGAATTCACTTCCATGACAGCTCAGCACATGGTTGCCAGCAGAAGCTTCAGTTCCTTGCCTGTTCAGGTTTGACTGACATGTAGCTGAACTCAACATCAGGGCACTGAGATGTCCCAGAGGATAGCGGTGGTGAGCAGGCCATCAGGGAGGGCTTACTGGAAGAGGTGCCTCCTGAGGAGGAGCCTTCTGGCAGGGTGGTTTGCAGAAAGGTGAAGGGAAGCCAGACCAGGAGGGCTCTGGCCAGACCACCCACCGTGGGTGCAGGAGGAAGCAGGAGTTCAGGGGGAAAGGAGCTGTGGAGGTTTTTGATGGCAGGTGAGTACAGAGGGAGTGGAGTGGGAGCAGTGGCTTGTCTGTAGCTGTCTCATGAGAGCTTGAAGCCCTGAGAATCCTCCCAGAGCCGACGGGACAGTCTGTCCTGGCACGCAAGTCTCCAGGGCAGGGGGCTTGTCACATGCCTGCCTCCCCCTTCCCTCGGCCAGCCAGCACGCAAGCTCACTTACCCTCAGGGACTGTCTCCTTCCCCAGACACCCAGCCACAAGGACACAGGGATGAAGGACTTCTCCTCTATGAAGCCAAGGTGGTCCTCCTGGGTCACAGGCCAAGTGAGCTGGGACCAGCCCCACCACCTGCCTATGGCAGGAGTCTAGGCTCTCACCTCCCTCTCGAGGCTTTGATCCCTCCCTGGTGCATGGGGAGAGCCCCAGCCTCCCTGATGGCTGTCCCTGGGTTTCCAGGTGGCTGGCCAGCTGAACATCGGGGAGGACACCTTTGAGCCCGACATTCCCATCTCAGACAGGCCTTCGTCCAACCTGGAGAAGGTGCACTTCATCGTGGGCCATGCCATCCTGCGGCCTGGCCTCAGGTCAGTCCCTGTTCCAGCCTCCCATTCTCTGGTGGTCCAGGTGAAGCAGGAGGGAGGAGCGGGCTCCACCAGGCAGAAGGGGGACAGGGAACAGCCTCAGAGCCTTGAAGCAGCTTACTGGGCTGGAATTCCCATGGTTTGTCATAGGCAGGGCATGGAGTTTGGATTCAGTTCCATGGGCAGTGGAGAAAGGTTTTAAGCTGGAGAAGACCCTGATCATATTTGACTTCTGGAAAGATCTCTGCGGTACCAACATGGAGAAACGAAGCCTCCAGTGGGTGACCAGGAGGGGGCGGGTATAGAGGACCAAAGAGAGCCGATAGAGATGGTCTGGAAGTGGGAGTGGAGGTGGGGGCAGAAGAGCCATCCCAGAGACAGATGGTCAGACTGGTGGCTGCTTGGATTGAGGGGAAGAAGGATGGGAGGAGACTGGTGTCTTAGCTTGCAGCTGCCAGAACGCGATATACCAGAAACAGATCAGCTTTTCAAAAGGGGAATTTAATACATTACAAGTTTACAGTTCTAAGCCTATAAAATGTCCAAACTAAGGAATCCAGAGAAAGATACCTTAATTCAAGGAAGGTGCATGGGTCTGAAACAGCTCTGTCAGCTGGGAAGTCACGTGGCTGGCATCTGCTGGTCCCTTGCTCCTGGGCTCCGTTGCTTACAGCCTCTGTTCCTGTGGGCGCTCCTCACTTTGCTTCTCTGAGGATGGTTTTCATCTCTTGGCTTCCCTTGGCTCTCTCCAGGTTCTGGCTTGCTTAACATCTCATGGTAATGTCTGCTGGGCTCCAAATATCTCTAAACATCTGTGTCTTTGTTCTCTGGAGCCATTGTTCTCCAAGCAACTACATCTGCTCTCTGTCAGCTCTGAGGTGTCTCTCATTTCTGACTCTCTCCAAAAAGTTTCCTCTTTTAAAGGACTCCAGTAAACTAATCAAGACTCACCTGGAATGGGTAGGGCCACATCTCCATCTAATCAAAAAGTCACACCCACAATTGGGCACGCCACGCCTCCATAGAGGTAATCTAATCAAAAGTTTTCCACCCTTCAGTATTGAATCAGGATTAAAACATGACTTTTCTGGGGTACATAATACTTTCAAACCAGCACAGCTGGGATGACTCCCAGATAGTTCTGATTTGGGCAAATGGTTGGTAGGGGTGCCTCTAGGGACTGCAGAAAGAGGTCACTGACACATCCCAGCTCATGAAAGCTGACTGCCCCAAATATTCCCAACTCTCTGTTCAGTGACATTGCACTGGTGAAATTGGCATTGGTGGGGAGAATTACACCACAGGCATCAGCAAATGCAGCCTTCCCTGAAGAGCTGGTGGTTACACATATCCCAGTTCACCACTGGGCATCAGGGGAAAGATGCCAGCCTTGTGTATGTGGGGTGTGAGTGACTTGCGGGACATCCAAAGGTGTACTTTGTAAGATGGGAGAGGCCCAAGTCAGTGGGGAGGGGTCCAGGGAAATCCCTGCCCCAGGAGGAGAAAGAGAGGAGGACTCATGAGCTAAGGAGACTGGAACCCATTAGGAGGTGAAGAATTAAGGGGTTTCCCCACGATGTCCTTTCCTTTTCTCTCTGCAGTGAAAGATGGGTGGCTGGCTTGTTCAGGGAAGGAGAAGGGAGAATGTTTGAAATGTCTGTGACAGTGGGGAAAGGAGCAGGTTGGGCTGCTGAGAGGGCAGGGTAGCCCTAGAGATCCCTGGGGGTGCTTCCTGCAGCCCACAGCTAGAGGGCTGGGCAGAGAAGACAGAGGGCACAGGGCAGGAGGCTGTGTGGGGTGGATGAGAGAGCAGGCCAGGTAGGGAGGAAAGGCTCGAGGGATGAGATAATAAAAGAAAAGGCAGATAAGGGGCTGGAGGTTTGATGAGATAGGAAAGTGGCCGAAGGGAGTGCGATCATGGGGCCCTTGAAAGATGGCAGCACAGTCATGGGAGATGATAGTCAGGGGAACCTGCAGGGAGGCCCGCAGAGGCAGTTAGAGGTGAGGAAGCTGTGGAGGGTCTTCCCCATCCAGGAATGCAGAAGGAGCTCTGCATCCAGGTGCCTAGGTCTCCTTGTCTGGTTGCTCCTCCCCTACCCCCCAGTTCATAGTCCCCAACATCTGGCCCCTTCCCCGTCAGCTCCTTCCACCGCCTGTGTCCCAACCCCCAGCCCTGAGCCTACCCTCGCTGTGGTCTGTGTCTTTCAGGGATGAAATTTACTGCCAGATCTGCAAGCAGCTATCAGGGAACTCCAAAATAGGCAGCATGGCCCGGGGCTGGATCCTGCTCAGCCTCTGCCTGGGCTGCTTCCCACCCTCCGAGAGATTCATGAAGGTGGGGAAGCTTCACAAAGGTGGAGGGGGAGGCTCATGAAAGGGGGGAGATTCACGAGTGTAGAGGGAAGTTCATGGTGGAGAAGGTTCATGAAGGTGGGGGAAGAAGTTCATGAAAGGGGGGAGATTCACGAGTGTAGAGGGAAGTTCATGGTGGAGAAGGTTCATGCAGGTGGGGGAAGAGGCTCATGAAAGGGGGGAAGCTTCACAAAGGTGGAGGGAAGTTCATGGTGGAGAAGGTTCATGCAGGTGGGGGAAGAGGCTCATGAAAGGGGGGAGATTCACGAGTGTAGAGGGAAGTTCATGGTGGAGAAGGTTCATGAAGGTGGGGGAAGAGGCTCATGAAAGGGGGGAGATTCACGAGTGTAGAGGGAAGTTCATGGTGGAGAAGCTTCACAAAGGTGGAGGGAGAGGCTCATGAAAGGGGGGAGATTCACGAGTGTAGAGGGACGTTCATGGTGGAGAAGGTTCATGCAGGTGGGGGAAGAGGTTCATGAAGGTGGGGAGATTCACGAGTGTAGAGGGAAGTTCATGGTGGAGAAGGTTCATGAAGGCGGGGGAAGAGGTTCCTGAAGGTGGGGAAGGTTCACGAATGTAGGGTAAGGTTCACGAATTCATGAAGGTGAAGGAAGGAGCTTCATGAAGGTGGGAGCCATACGTGAAGGTGGGAGGAAAGGTGCATGAAGATTGAGGGAGGTTCATGAAGGTAAGAGGAGGTTCGTGAAGGTGGGGGAGAAGTTTATGAAGTTGGGAGACAGGTTTATGAAATGTGTGGGGCGTGGTTCATGAAGTGTGAGGGGAGGTTAATGAAACGTGGGGAAAGTTCAATAAGGTGTGGGGAAAGGTTCTTGAAGGTAGGGGGAGAGGTTCATGATGGCAGGGAAGATTCATGAAGGTGGGGTGGGGTTTATGAAGGCTGGGGGAGGTTTGTGAAGGTTGAGGGTGAGGTTCGCAAAGGTGGTGGGAGGTTCGCAAAGGTGGGACAGAGGTTCATGAAGGTGGAGGTAGAGCTGGTGGTGTTCTGGTATGACCAGAACACGGCTTGGCCCTAGGCTCTGGAGAAGGCTCCAGAAATCCCCGTCCATGGGCCTCAGTTCCCCACCCCTAGAAAATAGGACTCCAAACCTGGCTCCTTCCAATCCCTGTTTCATGTCTGTGGGGCAATTCAAGGGAACTCAGACTCCAGGGTGACTCTTCTCAGGCCAAGATGAGATGGCAGATGAAATGTGTGTAGAGAAGACGGAGCCGTCCCGGAAGTGGACTCCTGCATGGGTTGGAGACAGTGCCTCTTTCTGGTCCTTAGAACCAGGAGGTGGGGAGCTGGGGGGAGATGCTAGCAAGTGCTACAGGCCCCAGGCTCACTACTGGCATACACCTTTGCTCTGATTAAATAATATGTAGAAAATGCAGAAAGTCTAATAAGAAAATAAAAATCATTCGCCCGCCTATTTTCTTGGGCCTTCGTGGCACGACAGTGTCATTCTTGGGATCACACAGAAAATGCAGTCGCACATCCCCTTGTAGCTCTTCAGGGACAGCAGGGAAGCGCCGGGCACTGGGGGCTAGTCCAGACACCAGCTGACAACCCCAAGGGCAGAGGGACAAAATCTCCCTGGAACCTCTCTGCCTAGGCAAGATGAGGCACAACCAAATATTTTAAACATTCTCTCTTGCATTTTCACTTATCTCCAGAAATGTTTTCTCACATTATAAACTTCTCATAAGCACCAGTTTGAACGCCCTCTGTCTCCTGCAGCTGTCCCAGGACAGATTTAACTTATTCATGGATATTTAGGAGGTTTCCAATTGTCTCTGTCATTAATATATGTGCTGAAAAATATGTGTACGTGCCTTTAGGATAAATTTAACTGATTGGGTCAGAGAGCAGGAACATTTTAAGGCTTTGGCTATACTTGCTGTGGCCAAATTGCTCCCCAGAAACAGGGTACTGATTTTGGTCTGTCCAAAGTATGTGACAGCATCAGTCTCAAAGCACTTTTGCCAACGCGGAGGATTATAGATTTAAAAAAAAAACAAAACTTTGTTTGGCCTCCATGCTGAGTCGCCTCCTCTCCCTTCCTCACCCACCAGTATTTGCTGAACTTCATTGGTCATGGCCCTGTGGGCTATGGGCCCTTCTGTGCTGAGCGCCTGAGACGCACCTACGCCAACGGGGTCCGCGCAGAGCCCCCCACCTGGCTGGAGCTGCAGGTAGGTGGGGAGGGGCAGGAGTCAGGCGGTGGGGGGGGGGGGGTAGGGTGTGAGTGTGGGTCAGCGCCCAGGGCTCCCCCAGGACCTTCATGGGGCACCTTCCCCTAGGCCGGGTCCTTTGTCCTGCCCTGAGGAGTCGTGTCCTCTGTTCCCTTGGGCGCATGGAGGGGTGAAGAGGGCTGGGGACTCAGCACCCAGGCCTGCTTCTGGGTTGGGCTTCCCCACTTCTAAACTAAATCTGACAAATTAATTAGCACTAAAGTGTAAATGACTGCTAATTGCTTAACGCAAGGATATTTGCATTTTTAAAAGAAGGCAGCCTCTCTCCAGAGGGGTTGTACTTGGTGCAGTCTTCGAAGCAGTCACCACCTCCTTTACCTGCTTTGGCAGCTGCGTCACTGTCACCACCTCCCATGTCCTCAGGAAGGAGTGTTGAGACACAGTCAGGGTTGAGGAAATAATCCTCTCCCCACCCACAAGGCTGTCCCCACAGGCAGTCCTCTTGCTTCTCACCCTTCCACCCAATCCCGAGGGGTTCCCGCCCTCCTCCCCCTTGCCTTACCTGCTTGGTCCAGGAGCCCCGGGAGTCCTGGGTGAGCCTGCAGTGGCTGCAGGAACCACACACCCTTTTGCACCGAGAGGAGCCATAGCTTCCGCGGCTCCAGAAACGCTCCCGGTTCTGGACCTCAGAGATTTCCGAGAGTTCTTCAGACCTGCAGTGGTGCTAAAGCACTTCCCTGGCCCAGGCTCTGTAGCCCCCTCTAAAAGGGACACAGACAGAGGCGCACGTATGAGGCGTGGTCCTTGTTCCCCTGGCATCCGTTGGTCCAGGCAGCACATGTCTGTGGTTCTGCACTCTGGCTGATGCTGGGGCTTCAGACTATCCTGGCCCTCGGGAGCCTGGGGGGACATGGGGGGGGGACAGCCATTGCAGGCAGTGTCCAAGCCAGACATCCCAGGGCGGAAGGCCAATGTCTTCATCTGCCCCCCAGGCTGTCAAGTCCAAGAAACACATCCCCATCCATGTAATCTTGGGGACCGGGCAGAACCTGACCGTCATGGTGGACTCGGCCTCCACGGCGCAGGAAGTCTGCCTGCACATTGCCCGCAAGCAGGGGCTCTCGGACCACCTGGGCTTCTCCCTCCAGGTGGCCGTGTATGACAAGGTACGGCCCCCAGCCAGAGCTCCCCAAAGCTCAAGCCCTCGCATCAGCCTCCAGACACACGTGTGTATGCACACACGCACACACACCTACACACACATGCACACACAGCACATCCACACGACCTGGCATCCTGCCCTCCTGCCCACAGCCCTACACTCCCAGATTCCAGCCGAGCAGCTCTACCTAGACCACAGACAGTCTGGTACCCCCATTTGTAGCTCCCCTGTCCTGCAACAAACACTCACACCAGCCCCTGATACACTCACACTCTGCTCCAAGGCACCCACTCAGGCCTCCACGTGCAGGCCCATGTGGCCAGAGAGGAAAGGTCACATCCATACAGACCCCAAAACCCAACACGGTTGACCTCCCCGCCACAGAGGCCCCTGCTCCCGCTCCAGACACTTCACCCTCAGACACACTCACGCCTGTTGGCCAAGGGGCGCCTGGCCGTGTCAGTCTACACCGTCTTCCAGAGGAGGCAGGCAGGGAGGAGGGCACCCGGGGCTGTGGTGTGGACAGGCTCCAAAGCTGGCCCTTCACGAGGCAGCAAGGATGGTGCCCGGCACTCCTCCACGCTGGGCCCCGAGGCCTGAGGCCCGGCCTGCAGTAGCTCATGGGTTGCTGTGCTGGGGGGGACCTGTCCCGTGGGGCATGAGCACTCAAGCAGCTGCTGACCCACTGCCCCGGTTCTGGCCTCAGTTCTGGTCCCTGGGCAGCGGGCATGACCACATGATGGACGCCATCGCGCAGTGCGAACAGCTGGCCCGGGAGAGAGGCGAGGGCGAGCGCCAGGTGTCCTGGCGCATCTACTTCCGGAAGGAGTTCTTCACCCCCTGGCACGACTCCCGGGAGGACGCAGTCAGCACTGAGCTCATTTACCACCAAATCCTCCAGGGAGTCCGGTCCGGCGAGTACGGCTTCAAGAAGGTGAGGACCCTGGGGGCCAGCTGGGGTCGCTGGGACGGAGACCAGGGGAATTGACTGCCTCACAGTCCTGGAGGCTGGAAGGCCAAATCAGGGCGTCTGCAGGCCATGCTTCCCCTGGAGCCTGTTGTGTTCTGGCCGTGGTGCTGGGGGAGCCCGAGCCAGGGTGGGCTGGGCTGGCTGCTGCAATCAAGGGTCGCTCCATGGAGGAAGGGGCCCTGCAGATCTCAGAGAAGAGTGACAGGTAGGGGCGGGAGGATACGTGCAAAGCTTTACCTATAGAAGCCCCTGGCACAGGAGGGAGAGGGATGGTCGTGGGGGGTCCTTGCCCCTCCTTGGGGGTGCCACAGTCCCTTCCAGGCATTGGAGTCCAGGGTTCTGGCAGCGGGCAGGGATTTCTCACAGTCAGGTGCAGGCCCAGCCTGTCCGCCCCACGGTAGTTCGGTGCATGAGCCGCAGCGTCAAGTCCAGCCCTACCTCTGCCCCTGCCACAGGACCTTGGGATGTTCCATCCCTTTTTGGAGCCTCTGGGCTCATCTGGAACTGGAGGAGAGCAGCAGCACCTCTTCTGCAAGGTGGTGGGAGATGGAGGCAAGCTCACAGTGGAGAGAGAGCAGCAGCCCCACGCCTCCCTGCAAGGGGGTTGGGAGCATGCAGCTCGGGGAGTGAGGCAGCTGGGGAGAGGAAGTGTCCAGGAGGATAGGACATGCAGGGGGCCAGGAAGCCAGAGAAAAGGGCCGTAGGGGCCCTGGGGCCAGAACACTGCCCCAGGCTGGGCTGTGGCAGATACTCAGGATCCCCCCCAACAGAGTCCTTCTGAAACCTGCATTTGGGTGGCGATGGTCTCCCTTGTGAGGACCGAGGCTCAGGGAGTGTGCACTCAGACACCCCACCCAAAGCAAATTTGGGGCTCCACCAGGCCTCTGAGCTCCCTCCCCACACTACCTGGCTCCACAAGGGGTGGGAGTGGAGTGCCAGGGAGCAGGGGTTTAGTTGGGGACCATCCCATTGAGAGGGGAAGCAAGCTAAGGCAGTTCATGCTGGAGCCGCTGGACAGATCTATAGCATTGGGGTGAGGGCTGGGGTGGGGGACAGCTGTGTGGACAAGGTGGGCTCTCATGCATCTCCCCTCATGCTCCCACCCCCGTCTGTCCCGCGGGTGGTGCAGGAGGAAGAGCTGGTGGAGCTGCTGGCCCAGCACTGCTACGTGCAGTTCGGTGCCTCGGCGGGCAGCGAGGCCATCAGGGAGCTGCTGCCCAGCTGCATCCCCACCAAGCTGTACAGGACCAAGCCCCTGGAGCGCTGGGTCAGCCTGATCACCGCCACCCTCACCCAGGTCAGCCTTCATGCAGCCCCTGCATCTCCCCTGGGGGGCGGTGGGGCCCACCTCCACAAGCTCAGGGTGCAGAGCCAGCGGAGCCCTCTGTGCTGTAACTGACCCCCACAAGACACCCCATCCTGGACAATGGGGACCCATCAACTACCAGCTCAGTTCCTTGCTATAGGACCGTCCACCTTCCCTCCTCCCTTAAGTTGGGTTTGGGGCTGGGCAGAGGAGGCTGGGCAGCTGGTTCTGGCTCATTTCTACTGTGGCATCTGGTTGGGCCCTGGCCTGTGGCACACTCAAATGTACACGCACGGAGATATGCACGCACAGAGGCACATGCAGATGTGCACACGTACAGACATGCACACACAGGAGCACTCACAGACACGCAAGATGTACAGACAAGTACACACAGACACATACGCAGACACACACACAGACAAGCACACACAAACACTTAGTGGGGCCGGGTGGGGCGAGGTCGAGCTGCCAGAGAATGCTGGGGCCTGTGGGAGACAGGGGACAGAGGGAGGCGACCCCGCACAGGCCTGACTCCCTGCGCAGGCACCGTACACCTTGCAGCACAGCCCCCCGCTGGCCGTGCAGGAGCAGGTGGTGGACGCAGCCCGCCTGCGGTGGCCCCTGCTTTTCTCCCGTCTCTTCCAAGTCACCACACTCTCCGGTAAGGGTGTCTGGCCGTGGGAGGCACCTGGGACCCCGCAGCCAGCCCAGGCTTCACACCTCCGTACCCCCTGCCAGGTCCCCGCCTGCCCAAGGCTCAGCTGATCTTGGCCATTAACTGGAGGGGGCTGGCCTTCCTGGGCCAGACGGAGAAGATGCTCCTGGAACTCTGCTTCCCAGAGGTGACGGGTCTGATCGCCAACAGGTGGGCACCCCAAGGGAAGATGACCCTAAACCTCTCTCTGCTCATGACTGGAGTCCTTCGGGTTGATGTATGCAGAGGCTTGGGGAGAGGCCAGGAGAAAGAGGAGGTGGGCCGTCCCTGGGCGTCTGGGCTGGAGGTGGGCAGTAAGGGTGAGCATGGACCATCGAAAGGTCAATTGACTCAGGATCCACCCCACTTCCCGTCACAGGGTGGACATGGCCCCCATAACTCTGCTTCTGTGCATTGCCCTCTTCAGACTCTTCTTTAAAAATCCAGAGCCCTCTGGGTAGCTTGTAGCTTGTAGCCTTTTTGGGTGACTCATTTCATAGACTCCCTGCCTTTTCATGGGCAAGACCTGGTCCTGCTGAGGATCTAGATAGTCTGGGAGAGGGGACGAGGGGGTGGAGCCTGGACCCACCTGCAGATGTATAAACTGAGGCACAGGGAGGTGAGTGCATAGCAGTTCCCTTTCAGCTCTGACACTCTCTGCACTGCCACACGGTGACCGTGTGCGTCAGCTGCCTCATTACCTCTCCATGTTGACCACCCCCCACCCTCAGACCCCTGAGCTCTGCCACACCCACATCCACCCATGGGGTTCCCAGGACCCGGGAGAGCTGGGCTCAGACTCCAGCCTTGGGCAAGTGGCTATGTCCTTGACTGCATGCGGGAAAGTGCCCTTTTGGCAGCTGGCGAGAGCAGGGAGGGATGGAACCCCCTGGTCACGTGATGCCCGTGTCCCCCAGGGTGGCCCAGGGCGGGCAGAGGCTGGCTCTCTCCACGCTGCACCAAGAGGAATATGAGTTTGCTTCCCCCAGCGGCGTGGCCATCGCCGAGCTCGTGGCCCTGTTTCTGGAGGGTCTGAAGGAACGGTCCGTTTTCGCCATGGCCCTGCAGGACCGAAAGGCCACAGGTGCCAACTGGGGAGGGGTGACAACTCGGGGCTGTGGACCAGCCAGCAGCTCGGGGGACAGATTTGGGAAGGACCCTCCCCTCTCTCATCCACTCTCTGCTCCTCCTCAAGCTAAAGGGGTCTAAGGCAAGAGCTCAAACCTTCGGCCCTGGAATATCTTTCTGCCGGAAGCTTAGGGAAGGGTCCAACGCCCCTGCCCCCAACCCAGCAAATCAAGCGTCCTGAGCTCCTCTGTGCTCTGGATACCCCCACCCATCGTGTTATCCCCTTGTACAGGCACAGAACTCAAAGCTCTGAAAAAGGGAGCAACTTGCCTAGGGCCACACAGCTGGGGGAGGTCTGTGGGGCTCTGAGCCCAAGCTGTCTAGTTCGGGGTCCAGTACCCCATCTAGTCAGACCCAGTGCTGCCAGGCTGATGGGGGAGACCAGCCGAGGCTGGGCATCTATGGGAAAGCAGGCAGTGTAATTAATGCAGGGACATCAGGGGGATGCAGTGGCTGTGGCCTGTGCCTTCTCCCTTCCCACCTTCCCCTGGCCCACTGCCTCCTCCCCTGAGGGGGTCTCCCCAGCTCCTGCCTTGCCTTGGGCTGTGCGTCTGTCCACCACAGCTGGTGGGTGAGAGTCCCCGAGGCCCGAGGTTCGAGCCTCTCCTCCACTGGCCGTGGGAGCAGTCAGGGGCTATGCCTCAGTTTCCCCACCCGTCAGAAGAAGCGGCCCTCTCGGTGCCCACCCGGCCCTGGCTCCTGCCGGGCCCATGGTAAACAGTGGCTTCTCTATCCCCCTGCACGTGACCTGGACTCCCAGATGACACCACCCTCCTGCCCTTCAAGAAGGGGGACCTGCTGATCCTACCCCAGAAGCAGGGGCTGCTGGCCTCTGAGAACTGGACAATGGCCCAGAGTGACCGCACAGGCAAGACCGGACTGGTGCCCACTGCCTGCCTCCACATCATCCCCACCATCGTCAAGCCCTCAGCGCAGCTGCTGGTAACTCTCCTCTTCCTGAGGCCCAAGCTCAGGGGCCTGTGCTCTCCCAGGATGTAGCCTCCTGCCCCGGGGGACTGTGTCCCTGCAGTGCCCGGCTGGCATAGACACTTAGGAAATGCTCAAGGAGTGGGCGTCCTGGGAGCTTCCCCCAACCTTGGCCTCATTTAAACCTGGTCCATGGCAGGGGGGCCGAGTGTACCCCACTTCAACATAACCCCAAGACCAGCTTCCATGGCCAGTCACATGAAGAGACAGGAGTGGGTAGAAGTGCGCTGGGAGCCCCATTCCAGGAGGGAAGACGGGGGTAGGCAGGCACCTGGGCAAATTGTGACCAGTCCATTGCCAGTTTGCAGAGTGCTACCACAAAGCAGCCCGGGTCATTGTGGGACCAAATAACAAGGCAGGGGGCTTGCATCTCTGGGAAGGAATGGCTCCCTGGGGGTGAGACTTTTGTGCCAAGACCTGAAGGAGGGGGCAAGCTAGGCTGGGTGGGGAGAGAGGCCCCCGAGGTGGGGGGGCCTTGGGAAAGGGGCCTCGTGCCTTAACAGCCCCAGAAGGGCTGCACCCTGAGACCCACAGCCATTGGCCCTCATCCTCTAAGAGGAAGGAAATAGGTGCCAAAGGCCGAGTGGGGCCCTGGGTCATGCAACTGGCAATGCTGCAGGGAGCAGATCTGGTCTGGCCAGTCCTGGGGTCCAAGCTCCTCCCAGGTCACGAAGGCCAACGGGACGGGAGGACATGTGGGAGGGTCTCCTGGGCAGAAGCCCCGGGGCCCACAGCCTGCACCCCTGCAGAGCCTGCTGGCCATGTCGCCAGAGAAACGGAAGCTGGCTGCCCAGGAGGGGCGCCCCACCCAGCCGCCACCTGCAGAACAGCCCAAGGAAAAGCCCCACACCCTGGAGGAGTTCTCCTACCAGTTCTTCAGGTGCCTGGGCTGGCCCCCCACCCTGGCCCCGCCAAGCTCCCCAGCTCTGCTCCCTACGGACACAGGACATGGTCAGGCAAGCCAGGGGCTGCCCGGCAGGAAGGGCCCTTGGGGCCCTCTGAGTCCCCCTGCACATCCCCCGGAGGTCGGGGCAGTGCCCCTTACACAGAGGCCCAGTGAGAGCAGAGGATATGCCCCCGTGGGTGCCTGCGGGGAGCAGAGCCTCGGGGTTACACATGGGTGGGGGAGGGGCGCAGAGGAGCGGCTCTCACGTCAGGCCTGCGTCCCATCAGCGCCCCGGAGAAGGAGACCATCAGCAGAGCCGTGCTCTCCCTGACCCGGGCACGGAGCCGCCTGTGGGCCCACTCCCCCGAACCGCTGCGGCAGCCTCTGCTCAAGAAGGTCCATGCCAACACCAGCCTGTGGGACTGCACCTACCAGGTCTCCATCGATATCCTTTCCTAGCCAGCTCTCAGCACCCCTACAGGCGCAGGCCCCTGCTGCCCTTCCCATCCCTGTGAGACACAAGACAGAGCCCAGGGTTGGGGGTCAAGCTGGGGCCTCGTCAGAGGTTAGCATGGGGGTAGGTAAAGACATAGTGTAGGGCAGAGTCCAGGGTGAGTGGGGAGCCAAGGTCACTGGTTACTGTGGGACTGCAGTCCAAGGTTAGGGTGGGGTGGGTCAAGGGTTAATGTGGGCCTGGGGTCAGGGGTCAGTGTAGTCCAGGGTTAGTGAGTGACTAGATTAGCATTCATTGTGGGACCTGGGTGAGGATCACAGTACATCTGGAATCAGGGCTAGCCTAGGGCCTAGGGCCAGGGTCAAGGATTAGTGTGGGCACAAGGTCAAGGGTTAGTGTAGGGATGGGGTCAAGCAATAGTGGGGGGACAAGATCAAGGGTTAGGATGGGATGTGGATCAAGTGTTAGTATAGGCTCAGGTCAAGGGTTACTGAGGGACTACAGATAAGGGTAATTGTGGAGCTAATGTCAAAGGTCAGCATGGAACTTAGATTCAGGTTAGTGTAGAACAGGGTCAAGGGTCATGGTGGGGCTTAGGTTAAGGTTAATGTGAGACAGGAGTTAGTGTGGGGTGGGGTCAAGGGTTAATGTTGGGTGGTGTCAAGGGCTGGGTGGGCTGACAGAGAGATGGGTGTGGCGGGGAATCAGAACAGCCAGGTCCAGGTTTAAGGCGGGACTGAGGTTGGGGGTCAGTGTAGGGTCAAGAATCATGGTCTAGCTCTGGGTCAGGGTATTAGCTTGGAACGAGGGTCAGGGGTCCGCTGACCCCAACCCCATGTCCGCCCCTTCCCGAATTCTTCTCCTTGACGGCCACACCCATCCTCAGGTACATGGGTGACTACCCCTCACGGCAGGCCTGGTCCTCCCTGGAGCTCACGGACCAGATCTTCTCGGGGGCCCTGCAGGATGCCACCCTGCAGGACGAGGTCTACTGCCAGATCCTGAAGCAGCTGACGGACAACACCCACAGGTCCACTAGGGCGGGGGTCCCAGCACACCCATGCTCACCCCCTCAACCAGGCATTGCCAGCCCCACTCGGTCCCATTCGGTCCCATTCAGTCCCAAGGCCCTGGCCCTGGTTCCCTGGGGGTGAGACCTTTGTGCCAAGACCTGAAGGAGGGGGCAAGCTGGGCTGGGTAGGGAGAGAGGCCCCGAGGTGGGGGTGCCTTGGGAAAAGGGCCTCATGCCTTAAAAGCCCCAGAAGGGCTGCACCCTGAGACCCACAGCCATTGGCCCTCATCCTCTAAGAGGAAGGAAACAGGTCCCAAAGGCTGGCTTCCAGGGGTGATTTCAGCTGTGGGGAGAAAGGTCCCAAGGCCCACCCACCCCCCCTCTCTGTGTGGCCCGATAGGCCTTGGCCACTCTGAACCACAGTATCCTCCTCTCCACCTCCTCACCATATCAATCAGTGGAGGAGCAGGCAGCACGCGGCCTCACCTGGGCAGCATGTGCCCACCTGGGCAGCGGCTGGCACACAAACGTCATGGGTGACCGGCGTCCCTCCCGTCACCTGCCCAGGTACAGCGAGGAGCGCGGCTGGCAGCTGCTGTGGCTGTGCACAGGCCTCTTCCCACCTGGCCGGGAGCTGCTGCCCCACACCCAGAAGTTCCTGGACACGCGGAGGAAGAAGCTGCTGGCCCCTGACTGCAGCCGCCGCATCCAGAGGGCCCTGAGGTGAGCAGGCCGGCCCCATGCTGCCCCCAGGGAGCCCGCTGCCCAGTGGGGGAGCTGCAGCTTGCCAGCAAGGCCTACATTGCATCCTGTCTGCTCTGGAAACCACTGCCAGCCCAGGGAGGCAAGGCCAGGCAGGGAGAGGTGGGTTTCTGGAGGCTTCCGGCACGGTGTCCCCTGCCCCCATCGCTGCTCGTCTGGGGCACAGAGGGGATTGACCAGGTGAGGGGTCATGACCTGATTGCAGGCCCTGGTTGGGGGAGGGGGTGATCCTCCAGAAGGTCCTGCCAGAAACCCCATCCCCCATGATACCTGTAGCGTGAAAACCAGGATGCAAACACACTGCTTCCATTGGTGCCCGCACCCCAGGGGCCCCTCAGCCCGGCCAGCCCATGTCCCTGCCCCTTGTGTGTCCTCGGGTGTCCCCGCCTCTCCTCAGAGCCACAGTCCTACCTGGGCGGGGAGACAGGCCCACCTCCATCCCCTCCTCTGGGGGCCGTGGGCTGGGCACGCCAGGCTGGGAAGCCCCCCAGGAGGGGCAAGGGGCCAGGGTCAGCCCCTTGGCAGTGGTCTAGGTTTACCTTTGGTTTCATTTTGGTGCCTCTCAGGTGGGGGCTCTGGCCAGGGGGGTGGACAGGGGGTGTCAGCAGCCTGTCCTGTGGCAGGGTGGGTCCCCGCACGCAGCCCCCACACCAGGTGGAGGTGGAGGCCGTGGAACAGAATGTGTCCCGCATCTGCCACAAGATCTACTTCCCCAATGACACCAGCGAGGTAAGGCAGCCGCCTCCCTGGGTCTGCACCCTCAGGCCTCCAAGAGGCAGCAGGTGGGAGAGGGGGCTTCTGGCCTCACCCCCACCCCCGTGCCCCTGGGTTACCCATGCAGAGCTGGGACATGGGCTCCCTGCAAGCAGAGGGGTCTCACCCAGCCAGTCTCCTGCCCACTGCCCCCCACGCACCACCGTCTCCCCTGAGAATCTCTCTGCTCATGCTTTCCTTGGGACCCCTCAGAACGTAAACCGAGCACTTTGGGAAAACCACTCCTGCTGACCTGTCTCCCCAGCCCCTGGGGTGTGGCAAGTACCTGAGGGGAACAGGTGCGGAGTGGGTTCTCGGGGCAGGAGTGACTTGGGCATTCCGGGGCAAGGGCCCAGGACACCGCAGGCAGAGAGAGAGTTGGGCAGCAAAACTTGAGGGGCCCCCGGCCCACGTCCGAGGTGGAGCCACCACCAGCTGCAAGGGGTCGGCCCGGCCCTGGGCACTCAGGCCCGGGGACCCCGGCAGCAGCCTCATGGCCCCCGTCTGCCCAGATGCTGGAGGTGGGTGCCAGCACCCGGGTGCGGGATGTGTGCCAGGGCATTGCCACCAAGCTGCAGCTGGCCTCCTGGGAGGGCTGCAACCTCTTCGTCAAGATTGCGGACAAGGTGTGGTTGGACAGGGGTGTGGTTAGGGTCAGGGGCCAGAGGGAGCCAGAGGGACAGCCGAAGGATGGGAAGGGAGGGGGTACATCTCCCAACAACCGGGTGGACATGGTGTGGTTGCAGACGTCAGCCTGCCCCGGCCCCCTTGCTGGGCCGGCCTTTGCTGCATGGTGGGTGGTCAGTAGGGTCAGGGGCCACTGCCCCTCGAGCTTGGCCCTGCCCCAGCATGTGCTTAAGCCTCACACCCACCCAGGAAGGCCTCCCTGGGGGTAATCTGCCTACATGACCTCCCTGCCGGCCCCTCACCCACCCACCCCAGGTGATCAGCCAGAAAGAGGGAGACTTCTTTTTTGACTCCTTGAGGCAGGTGTCTGACTGGGTGAAAAAGAATAAGCCCCAGAAGGAAGGTGAGGGAAGTCCCTGGGCAGCTGTGGGTGGGGGGAGAGGGAGCAACCTGGGATGGGGGTTTGGGGAGAGAAGGGAGACAGCACAGAATGTGGGGGAGAGGGAGAGGGCAGCTGGGAAGGGGGTCGGGGGTTAGGAGCACAGGCACAGCCCCTGTCTGGGAGGGGACTGCAGGGAGCATGTGCCAGACCAGGTGGGGACATGGGGCTGGAGCAGAGCTGCAGGCCAGGCTTGGTGCCCCCTCTCCCCAGGGGCCCCCGTGGCACTGCCCTACCAGGTGTACTTCATGCGGAAGCTGTGGTTGCACGTGGTCCCGGGAAGGGATGTGAATGCAGACGCCATTCTCCACTACCACCAGGTACCCAGACCCACCCCAGTGGGCACTGGTGGGCCACACTCACTCCCTTCACCCACCTGCTCACCTGCCTGGTGAGGTGGAGGGCGCAGCAGGCTCATGGTGGAGCTGGACTGCCTGGCCTTGGGACACTGGCACCAGCCCCTGGCCGGCCCCTGCCCCAAGACCCCCCCATGATGGGCAGGTTGAGTGTGGGGGCTCCGACAGCCAGGAGCAGAGCAGCGCATCGGGGGACTGCCTGTCCCAGCACCTGGCCCCACGACCAAGTGGAGGCAAGGGTGGAGGGTCTGGGGCTGCCTCAGGGAGAGTGGGGAGAACCACTGCCCCAACACGTGATGTCAGGATACCCTACCCAGTTCCCAGGCTGCTCCCTCTAAGGGAACCCTACCTCATGGGCTGTAGCCTGCTCTGCCTCTCCTGGGTGGGGACAACACCCATGTAACTGCCCCGAGGTGTGTGGGGGCGGCGGGTGGCAGCCAGGGCAGCTCCGGGCAGTGGCCTGAGGCCCGGCCACACTCTGGTCACCCCAGGAGCTGCCCAAGTACCTGCGTGGCTTCCATAAGTGCTCGCGTGAGGATGCCGTGCACCTGGCGAGCCTCATCTACAGGGCCCGGTTTGACAGTGACCGCTCCCAGCTGGCCAATGTGCCCAAGATCCTGCGGGAGCTGGTGCCCGCTGACCTCACCCGCCTGATGTCCGCAGAGGAGTGGAGAAAGGTCTGCAAGGGTGGTGGTGGGGCCTCAGGGCTGCTGACTACACACCCCAGGGGCCCACCTCCTCCCCCACTTGCATACCCAGCCAGCCTGGGGACAGCAGGCACAGTCCTGGACACAGGATGCACTCAGCCTCATCTGTCACACCCTTCCCCATGGCCGTCCACTGCACGTCAGGGATGTGTTCCCCCCCCACCCTGGGGGCAGAAACACCTTGGCTTTAAGCTCCACCCCCATATCCACATCCAAGGTGGACCTTCAGGTAGCTGCTGTATTGAACCAGGGCCTTAGGAAGCCCTGGGGAGCCTAGGTCCTGGGGTGGGGTGGGGGGGTCCCGATGTAGTTCCGAGAGGCCCTGCCCACCCTTACCAGCCCTTGCCTACCCCAGAGCATCCTCGTGGCCTACGACAAGCACACCAGCAAGACGGTGGACGAGGCCAAGGTGGCCTTCCTGAAGTGGATCTGCCGCTGGCCCACCTTCGGGTCTGCCTTTTTCGAGGTGAAGGTAGGCCTCACCCAGCTCCTACTCCCTCTCCCAGGCAGCCCTCCACTCTGGCCAGCACGTCTCAGGGTGGGGATCCAGTGCTGTGCCGGCAAGAGCATGCATGCCTGTATGTGCATGTGGGGGTGGGGTTGCACACATGTACTCAAACACACACATGTGCTCCTGTGGTGTGTGCATATGTGGGCAGTCATACATGTGCACACGTGTGTGTACAAGTGTGTGGTGTGTACATGCACTGTCTGCATGCAGACATATGTGTACAAGTTTGGGGGTGGGTGTGCATATGCACATATGTGAACCCACATGTGTGTTTGTGTTATGTGCCTATGCGTGCATTCATTAGTGTGTGCAAATGTGTGTAAAAGTGTGTATGTGCTGGTGTGTGCAAGGTAAATGTCTATGCATATGTGTGTACATGCACGTGTGTGTGCATGCAGATATGTGTGTACATGTATACATGTGGGGTGGGTGTGCATGTGTGTTTGTATGTGCATTCATGTGTATGCACATGCATATGTGCATGTATTTGAATGTGTGCATATATGCTCACCCGCATGCATGTGCCTGTGGGTGTACGCACTCATGAGTGTGTACACATGTGTGTGTATGAGTGTGTGCATGTGCAGCTATGTGCATGTGTGCACATCTGTGTGTGCACGTGTGTATGAATGTGTGGATGTGTGCATGTGTCTCAGGGAAGATGAGCGCTGGCAGCCACCAGGAGTTGGGCTGTGACTGCTTGTGCCCCTTCCCCAGCAAACCTCAGAGCCCTCCTACCCAGAGATCGTCCTTGTCGCCATCAACTGCCATGGTGTCCTCCTCATCCACCGCAAGACCAAGGTAGCCACAGTGGGGGACCCACCCGGTACCCGGGGCCCCCAGGCAGGAGGACAGCGGCAGCCCCCCTCCCCAGGCCAGACCCACCCAGCCCACTGCCTGCTCTCCCACAGGAGCTGCTCACCACCTACCCCTTCACCAAGATCTCCAGCTGGAGCAGCGGGAGCACCTACTTTCACATGGCCCTGGGGAGCCTGGGCCGGGGCAGCCGCCTGCTCTGTGAGACCTCTCTGGTGAGCCCAGAAGCGAGCCGAGGGGTGCTAGGGCCTGCACCTCAGGAATGGACATGGCCAGCCCTGCCCACCTAGCCCCTACAATCAGGAGAGCGGCTGACCCGAGGGCTTGGCCCCTGTGTCCAGAGGCGGGCAGACCCCAGGCTCGCCAGAGTGGAGGTCTGGGCTGGGCACATCACGCAGCAGGGTCCTCCATGGTCCAGGGGCCCTCTGAAGTGGGGGGAAAGCTCAGGGCCCTGCAGTTCAGGCAGCAGCGGGACCCCCTTACCTCTTCACCCTCCCTGCCCCGACATATCACTGAGGTGTCGACAGAGCCTGGCACTTGGCTGGACCCCTGAGTCCAAGACCCCCAGCCCTCCAGCATCCCCTCACCCTCTAACTCAGCCCTCCCCTATGCAGGGCTACAAGATGGACGACCTGCTGACCTCATATGTGCAGCAGCTTCTGAGCACCATGCACAAGCAACGGGGCACCCGGGTGCCAGCTGAGTCCTAACAGCAGATGCTGGTCCCCTATGCCCGGGGCTTGCTCGCCTGCCCTAGGACCTGCCAGCTGCACACAGCATGCACCCCCACCCTCCTCCTGCACAAACACACACCCATGGCTCCCACAGGCAACCCTACATGGGCCCTCTCGTTCCTGGGAGCTGACCCAGAGCCCAAAGGGAAGCCAGGGCGAGGCTGGGGGGGTGCAGGCCTCCAGGGCTGAGACATTCCCCTCCTAGGATGCTGAATAAAATTCTGGGACCTCAGAGAAATACGTGCATCAATGAGAGAACAGGGTGGGTCCGATGGGCTGGAGGCCTGTGGGGGGGGGGGGGGGCAGCTTGGGACACAGACCAGCCAAGGCTGTCTTCCAGAAAAAGCAATGTGACCTCTCCAGGGAGCACAGGGCCAGCTCCATTCTTGGGGAATGACTTCATTCACCGTCTCCCCTCCCTCCTCTTTACTCCCCTCCCTCGCTTTTCTTCTCCTTCCCTCCCCACTCTCTCCAGGCTCCTATGCTATCTGAAAGAGGGTGACACCAGTTGGCTCCCAGGGGGTGGGTGGAAGTGCCCACCACTCAGCCAGCTTTCTTCTAAAGAATGCCTTCTACCCAGTGAACCAGCTGGACATGGGGCCTTGGAGGCCTGGGTTCCTGAAACCCCAAAGGGTAGACAAGCCCTGTCGGAACCCCCCACTCCACCTGGCCCTTTGTGGACACGGCCCTCCAGGACAGGAAGTCTTCTGGCTGACCTGGTCCCAGCCCCAGGCAGCCTGGCCCTGGGAAACACTTCTGCCTGCTGGGTCGCAGGCCTGGGCTTCTGAGAGTGTTCCCAGTTTCCACAGGGTCCGTCCATGGGACCCTGCCCACCTCCTCCAGCCCCCGCCACCCACAAACCACGCGGGGCTGCTATGTGTGTGTAAATGAACTTCATTGTGCAAGACATGAGCCCCAAGAGCTGGTGCTGCTGTGTTCACCCCGGAGGCTAGGAGCCCGCCACCCACCTGGCCTCCCTCCTCTCCCAGGGGCTCAGCCCGAGGGGCAACCGGGTCTAGAAGGAGCTCAGGGGGAGCCATGGAGGCCCCAGGCCTGGGGTGAAGCAGCCTCCTGAGCGATGGAGGAGGGCAGGGGAGCTTGCCATCTTACTAAAACATGGCAGGACTTTCTGGTCTTGGTTGGGACCCTGCTCAGTGGAGGGGGTGAGTGGCAGAGGAATTGAAGAGCAATTTCCCGGGGCTCCACCATATGCTGGGCCGGGGGCTCGAGGTGTGGGCAAGGGCTTGAGGCCAGAGGTGCAGGGGGCACTGGTGGGCCCTCGGGGTGCAGAGGCTGGCCAAGCTCCCATAGCAGACTTCATGACGGTGGGTCCCCTGCAGGGAGGGGACAGGCAGGACAGGATGGCAGGGACGGTCCCTGGGTGGAAAGTTGCCAAGCATGGGTGGAAAGTGGCTGCGGTGGCAGCAAAAGGTGGGTTTGGGCCCAGGTTCCCCACTTCCAGGGCCACACACTGCTGCCCACGTGAGGTAGAGGGAAAGAGAGAGAGAACTCAGGAGAAGGCAGTGACAAGGGGAGAGAGGAAGAGGAGGAAATGGAGCAGGAGGGGAGACAAGCTAAAGGGGAGTGCAGACATGGAGGAGCAGACAATGAGGGAACAGAGGCCAGAACAGGAGGCAAACAGGAAGAGAGAAGGAAAGGGCAGAGGTGGAGGAGGAGGGGAGAACGGAAGTGCAGAGGGAAGGAGGGGGATGCCGGGCAGGAAGGCACTTCAGGCAGAGCTGGGGTTCCCAGATTTGGGGTGGGTCTTGCGGGAGGCCAGCTCAGAGAGCTTCTTCAGCCGCTTCTTCAGCTCCAAGGGGAACTTCTCATAGCACTTCTTGCACACTGGTTTCATGTCGAATTCCACAAACTTGTTCCTTGGGGGATATAGTTCTAGCAGTCACGAGGTGGCTCAGGGGGCACCCCAGGTAAGTGAATGCAGCAGTGGAAAATTATACTTCTCCCAGCCTCCCGGGCTTCAGCCCCTTCACCCCAGCAGGCCAGGCCCCAGGGTGAGCTCAGCCAGAGGCTGCAGTGTTGCAGAGGGGCCTGGAAGCTTCCCTGCTCTCCAAGGAGCTTCTCCTGGATTCCGACACTCTGGGGCCCTCTGTGGCTCCCTGCTGCCCTCATAGCCCCACACATCCTATACCCGTGCACTTCCTGGATGAGCCAGCTCACTGGCTCCTTTGCCTTTGCATGGGCTGTTCCCTCTGCTGAAAAGCCCTTCCCTCCCCCCAAGCCTAGGACTCGGGTGTACCCCCCACCCCCAGGGAGCTCGCATGTGGGAGCCCACACAAGCCATCTTCCTGGTCTTTGGGGGTGGGGAGCTCTTCACTTGTCCCACTGCATCCCCAAAGCCCGGCCTCAGCAGGGAGAGGGGGGACCAAGGAAGGGCTAAAGACAGCTGTGCTGAGCCTCTCCGCCGCCCCCCCCCCCCCCATGCCCTGGCCCAGCCCTCTTACTTCAGGGTCAGTTTGCTGTTGCAGGTGGAGCAGGAGAAGCAGTTCACACACCAGGCCTTGTTCAGAGCCGACACCACTACAAGGGCAGATGAGGGGGGCTCAATGGGGCCTTCCCAGGCCCCCACAGGCCCAGCTGTGCAAAGCAAGGGCCAGCTGGGCCTGCAGCTGCAGGACCCGAAGGGGGGTGGGGGGTGGGACGCACAACACAGAGGGCCCCTCACCGTCTCCCTCGATCACGTGGCTGCAGTTGTAGCAGACGTCCCCAAAGAGCTGCAGCACATGCAGAGAAAGCATCACCACCGCGGGCACAGGCTTCCACACACAGCCAGGGCCCAGCCGTTCAGGGTCGCCCACAGGGTCTCAGGGCACCCCTTAGAATCGCCCCCTGAGAGCACAAGAGGCCCAAGCACTGCTCCCCAAAGGCCCCTTTGCTCTGCGGGTGCCCGGGAGGGTGAGGGCCAGGCGGCACCCCCATCTCACCCGCCCCCGTCTTCTGTTCCACAGCAGCCGGGCAGCTTGGCCCAACCTGGGGGTCAGGAGGAGGCGGGCGGCTATATCTCTACCCCAGGCCCGGGGCCTCACATCCTGTTGCATCATCCTCACAGGAGGACACCGAGACTGAGAAGGGTGCCTGAACCGGGGCCAGATTCCTGCAGCGCTCCAGCTGCTGGCTCAGCAGGGACAGTCCCCCCGGCCCCCCAGACCCCCAGCCCTGGGCAGAAGGTGGGCACCTCTCCAGACCCTCACCCCACCACGGGGCCTCACCTGGTTGTAGTGAGTCTCGCAATATGCCAGACCCTTCTTCTCGTAGTGCCGATGCCCCAGGAACGGCTTCTCACACTTGGCACAGACAAAGTGCTGTGGGGTCGCGGGAGAGAGCAGGCGGCGGGGGAGGGTCAGGGGCTGCACAGACACCTCAGGGGCAGGGCGCCCCCATGGCCTCTGGCAGGGCCCTCTCGGGCAGCCCACTGAAAGCAGCGCTTCCTGGGAAACAGAGCTGGCAGCAAACCTCCTTTCCCAGGGGGTCCCCCAAGAGCAACGGCAGGTGTCAGCCTGCACACGAGGCACCCAACTCCCAGTTCAGGTGGACCCGTCCCACAACTTTCTCATTGCCTTGGAATCTTCTGGAAGGCCGGGAGGAGACAAGCAAAATGACATGGCCACCCAACTGAGGTCTGCGTGCTCAGGTCTCCTGCTCCAGTGGACGGGCCGCTCCCACGGGGAAGGTCCTGTGCAAAGCCCACCACCCTGGGGGCTGGGGGCAGGGATGGGCAGCAGGCAAGGGGCAGCCTCTCATGCCAGCTGAAGCTGGGGCCCGCGGCCAGTCATACGTACCTCCACGTGCCACTGCTTGCCCAGCGCGTTGACCACACGGCCCTCAATGGGCCGGCGGCAGGCACCGCAGATGGGAACCCCCATCTTGTCGTGGCAGGGCAGGCAGTACAGCTCACCCTTCAGCTCCCGGGCCTCGGCGGTCAGCTCCTTCCTGGAAGGCAAGGCGGGAGCCCCGTTGCCATCCTGAGAGGCCCCCCTGTCCCTGACAGGGTGGCCAGCGACCCCCTTTAATCTCTAGGCACTTTGGAGACTTCCTGGACCCCAGCTGGTCCCTGAATCTGCCCAGTCCAGACGGGGATCTGAGGCAGTGAAGAGAGGCCCCTCTTTGCTCTCCTGCCCTCTCCATTGCCAACTGCAGCCGCCCTCAGAGACCTGCTCTCCTGCTTACCCTGGCTGTCAATGTCTTGGTTTCTCCCTCGGCTTCCCCCTGGCCATCATTCCCCCTCAGCCCAAGTAGTTTCCCACGGCAGGGGCTTAAGGACCCCCTTCTCCCCTCTGCATTGCAGCTCATCTTGCAAGCAGCTGTCTAGATGTCCCTTTCTGCCCCCTTGCTCACCTTCCCACCGTAAGCCCCCCACCTCACCCTGTCCAGCACCTCACAGTCGTGAGGCCTGGCTCTCGGCCCCCAGCCCCCCGCTGCCCCGGGCCCTGGCGCCAGGGGGTGCACACACCCGCAGTGGGTGCAGCTGAAGTGGTCCGGGTGGTAGGCGTCGCTGCGGAACATGAGGGGCTGCTCATCGATGACCAGGTGGCAGCGCTGACAGATGTACTTGCCCAGACCCTTGGCCTTCTCACGGTTGTGGCAGGGCCGGCACAGGTGCCTGTGGGAGCAGGTGGGCACGGAAGCGGTGTTGGGGGTGACATCCTGGGAGTGAGTCCCTCACCCCCTGCCCACAGCTTTCCGGGATACTCGGAGGGGCTTAGCGGGCTGGAGCGGGGTGCACGCTGCCCCACGGCACGCCCGCGGGGCCTGGCGTATCACTTAGCGTGAAATACTCTGCACCTGCGTCTGCCATCTTTAGGGACTGCTGGTATTTTCCTTCTTCCCGTCTTTCTGAGCCCATCGTGTGGACCAGACATTTTGTGAAAATTGTTTCCCTTTTCCCTGTCTCTTACCCACCACCAGAAACTGTGTAAGGAACACGTCGGCCTCCACTACAGGGCGGCCGGGGAGAGCGGAGGCGGGCTGGGGTGGGGGCCCGCTGGCTCCTTTCCTTCCTGCAGTGCCGCGGACAGAGGCAGAGAGGTCCGACAGCCACAGACCCTTTCTGTCTCCAAAGACAGGCCCGGCTGTGTCAGCCCTGAGCCCCCCACAGGAAACGTCACCACAGAGTCTTTCTTGTGGCGACCTCAGAGCGCAGGCCGAGGCGGCCCCCTGCGCGGCAGCAGCTGTGGCCTCCGCGGGATTGGGATGAGCACAGTCCTGTCTCCTCGGGCCCCCATGGGGGCAGGGATGCAACTCGGGCCCCCAGGAGAAGACAGACGGGGACCCCGGCGCGCGGCCTGTGCTCCCTGGGCCCGACGGACACCCCAACCCAGGACCTCGGGGCTCCCCTTCCAGACGCATCACACCCCACCCCAACCTTTGTACTCCCCAATCTCTAGGGCCTCTTTACAGGGCGGTCACCTAAGAGACCACCCGTAGGGATCAACACCCACCAACCAGGGAACGGCCGCCCCCCCCCCCGCAACCTGCCTCCTCCCCGTGGGCTCAGGGCTGCAGCCTAAGGGACACTGCTCTACATCTACGCCTGTCTTTTCCTCCCCAGAGCTGCTCCAGCTTGCTGCTGGGCCTCCGCAGGACCCCAGTGCCCGCGCAGGGCGGTTGGGGTGGGTGCACGGGGCCTGTGCGAGGGAGCGACTGGGTGAGCGAGGAAGGCACGGGGGTGGTGTCACCTCCTTGGACTATGTGGTGGGGCCAAGGATCCCCGGCACTGTCTCCGCTGCAGGCAGCGCATGTGGCAGCTCGCAGCCACCGCGAAGGCTTGGCCCCGTTGTACCTTCTGCCTATTGCGGGCTCTCGGCCACTCTGCCTGCCCGCTCACTGCCGCTGGCCCCCTCCACATCTCATCATTAGTCACAGACACATTTATCCCCCCGGACCCCATACTCGAATACAAGAGCTCCTTAGCGTTGAAACAACAGTCAGCCCACGTGGAATGCCACATGTTTCCATGCTATAGAAATTCACTCCACCTGCACCCCCGTGGCACCCCCATACCTGTACCTACATCACACCCCCAGGCACCCACTGGCTCCCAGGGGAGACAGAACAGAGGAATCATCCCTCTTGAGGGAACCCCAGGTGGGAACCACTTTCTCGAAAACCCCGATTCTGTCGCCAGATCTAAAGGCAATCTTGTGAAATTTTTTCCAAGAGGAATTAAAATGAAACCTAAGAATTCTAACCCCAAGGTGAAAGAAAAAAAATAAACAAAGAAAAAAACACCCATCCAACCAACCAAACGACCAAAACACAAGTCTGGGAGTGACATGCCCCTGGGCTCAAACTCCAGCTCAGCCGCTTCCAAGCTGTTGGTCATTGGACAAGTTACTTTACCTCTCTGAGCCTTATTTTCCTCGTCTGTGAAACAGGGCAGCAATCCCAACTGCACAGGATTGTGTGGGGAAAGAAAATTAATGCGGTAGGCACCCTCCAAATGGAGAATGGACATTTTTTTAATGTGCTAACAGAAAAATCTTATACTTCAAAGTCTTTTGAAACTAGAGCTGGAGACAAGGCTCGCCCCCACAGGCCTGGAGGGATCTTTTGGGGGAACTTTTGCACTTAGAGTCTCAGGAGCAAACCCTGCCAAAACCCAAAGACTCCAGGCCTGGGCCACCCCCGAGTCCAGGTGGTCTCCCGAGTGCAGTGGGCAGCAGCAGCCCCCATAGCCACCCCCCCCCCCCACCAGCCCCTGCCCAGCCGGAGGGAGCAACATGGGTGCGGGCTGGGGCCCCCCGGCCCAGCGGCACCCTCACGGGTGCAGACAGCACCCCATTATGAGGCGGCCTGCAGCTGGGCCCCGCGCAAGATAAAGGCCACGATTTATTCCACCCGCCAGAGCGGGGCCTCATTATTCGGGGCAGGACACAAGGACCCCACAGCCAGGGTCCTGAAAGAATTCTCTCTCCTCCCACCCCCACCCGCCTCCTTCACAAGACCCCACCGCTGTCCCGGGGCAGGCCTCGCCGTTGCCATGACCGCCAGCCCCTCCCTGGGAAATCGTCCCTGTGTCTGTCTACGCCGGCAGCGTCCCCCCCCGCCCAGCCCTCGCCCACCCCATGGCTCCGAGGACAGTCACACTGGGCCTCTGTGAAGCTGCGGGAGTAGGGGTGGGGGTAAGAGAGGCACTGGGACACTCACAGCTCCAGGCAGCAGAGGCAGTCGTCGGGGGGCCCCCACGCCACACAAGGGACCCCTCAGGAATGAGGCGGCCTTTCAGAGCCGGTGGTGCCGCCGCCTCCCTCTTCTGCTTAAATAGCCGGCCTCTCACCCGCCCTGGCTGCTTGGATCCCCCTGCTGGCCGCCCCCACCCCGGGCTCCAGTTCACCTGCCTTTGCACCCGGACCCAGAGACAGTGAAAGGTAAGGGTGACAGCAGGGTGGGCAGCCCCAGGCAAGGGGGTCCTCTCTTGGCCCCAGCCCCGAAGCCGCCTCCTGTGTGATGGCAGCAGGAGTCGGGGGTGGACGGTCCCAAGAGGAGGCCATCCTGTCACCAGTCACCTTGGGGTCTGCTGGGGAGACGAGGTCGGGCCAGGGGCGGGAGGCAGGGGCAGGCGGGGGAAAGGGTTTGGGCTTGAGGCAGAGGGAAACACCAGACGGCCCACAGGGCAGCCCCCTCTGGCCACTGGGGCCATGACCCACCCACTTGGCCCGTCCCCAGAGTCCCAAGACCTGGCCTCAGACCCCCACCCCGGGGCCCCCCAGCCCCAGGCCAGGCCTCCCCAGGCATCAGCTCCCCAGCTGCAGAGGAAACCCCAGGCACTAGATCAATTTTATGCTGAGGCCCATACTTTCTAGTGGGAAGGCACAAGAGAATGGGAACTTATTTCAGACCCACATCTCAAAGGTCAACATCAAACTTTCCAAGTGGGAGAGAAGAAATGAGAGAAACGAGCCGGAATGCCTTTCAACAACAGGAGTGGCCATCCCCAAGAGTGCACAGAGCTCACTGGGCTGTCATGGGGGCATGGGCTTGGGGCAGCAGCCATACCACCTCCCCACATTGGCCCTTGGAGGCAAGGGGGTATCATGGGAGACACTGGGTCTCCCAGATCTGACTTCAATTCCGGCACCCCTGCCCCTGGCCTCAGTTTCCCCTGCCCCCAGCATCAGTTTCCTCTTCTGTAAAACGGGGGTACTGCTGCTTCCCTTTTGGGACTGTGAGGCAAGCAGTCAGGGCTCATGAGCTGCCCTCCAGGAGGGGACACAAGGTTGGGGGCACGCGGCTCCTCCCCACCCCTGGGGCCCAGCCTCCCTCTCCCAGCTGCCAGAGAAAGGCAGGACTTGCGGCTCTACTTCCTGCCAGCCCCTCCTTGCCCCTCTACAGCCTGGCCATGAAGAAGAGGTCAGAAGTCCGTTAGCCACCAGGAAACCAGAAGGTGGGGCTGCTGAGGTCAGGGTGGAGGCTGCTCAAGCCCCCTGCCCTGCCTTCCCTGCCCACCCCCAGCCATTCCAGGCCCACAATGCAGGCAGGCTGTTGGAACGCTCCCTCTCCTTCGCGGAAGTCCTTAGTTGACTAAAAACAGATTAGGAGGCAGTAACTCCTTCAGGGAGCACCCCACCCAGAACTGGGGTTCCCCAGGGGTCAGTGGCCTCTGACCGGGGCTGGTGGGCTGGGGGCTTAGCTCCTCAACTGAGCAGCACAGGCAGTCTCTCCAGGCCGGGGTTCCTCTGGGACTGCGGATCTGGGTGGGAAACCCTGCTCACCTCTGGGAAAGGCGGCTCTTCTCTCCTGCAGGGGACTCTGCCCCCTGCCATTAGATTGCTGTAACTGCCCAAATGTCCCCCCCCCCCCCCCCAGTCAGAAAGCGCAAGAGTCCTGGACCCCGATGGCCACATTCCTGCTAGGGTCTCTGTCTTCCTGGTGGGGACTCCATGGGTCAGGGGCCAGGGGTCACAGCATGAAGTAGAAAACAGAGAGCAGGTGTCAGGGGACTAACATTGGCTCCGGAAATGAGTCAGGGAGGGCTCTGGAGCAGGGCTCACCTGGTCAGGTTCAAAGTCACCAGACCCTGCAGAAAGGGGGAGCCACCCACCCACGGGGGAAACGGGGGTTAGGGACACAGGTGTCACCCGACGGCCATCGTGAAAGCAATCCTGTAGGCAGAGCAGGCAACTGGAGCCCTCCCTCCCGCCCCCCACCCCAAGCCTCAGACATGCCGGGCTCCAATCCGGCTCTCACAGGTGGTGGTGAGAGGTCTTCCCAGGCCTCTGAGGGTGTGGACCTGACACAACGTGGGGATTTTTCTAGAACCATCGATCTCAGAGTGCCGGAGCTGAGCAGCACCCCAGGGCAAAGCTCCAAGCCCCGGTCTTCTTTTTTAGCTTTTTGCTGAAGTTCAGAATGCCTGCAACCCTCATCAACTGAAAAGAGACACAGTGTGTGCCATCCATAGCTGCCAAGGGCTGGGAGCAGCCTCACGCCTCGGTGACGGGTGGGCAGATCCTGAAGGCTTCAGGGGTCTTCCCAGAGCCGGAGGGGCCGGCAGGGGCTGGGGTGGGAGCTGCCGTGGACAGGACAGGCTGCCCAAGCGGGATGCTGGGCTGGTCCCGGCTGCCTGTGACCTGCCTGCTTGCTCCCTCCAGGCTGTACCCAGGCTCCGGCCACAGAATGAATGGGCTGGAGGCAGCCCCCACGGGCCTGCTCGCCAACTCCTCGCCCCGCAGCGCAGAGCACTGCGGCCAGGAGACGCCGCTGGAGAACGTCCTTTTCGCCTCCTTCTACCTCCTGGACTTCATCCTGGCCTTCGTGGGTAACGCCCTGGCCCTGTGGCTTTTCATCTGGGACCACAAGGCAGGCACCCCCGCCAATGTGTTCCTGATGCACCTGGCCGTGGCCGACCTGTCCTGCGTGCTCGTCCTGCCCACCCGCCTCGTCTACCACTTCTCCGGGAACCACTGGCCTTTCGGGGAGATCCCGTGCCGGCTCACCGGCTTCCTCTTCTACCTGAACATGTACGCCAGCATCTACTTCCTCACCTGCATCAGCGCGGACCGCTTCCTGGCCATCGTGCACCCCGTGAGGTCGCTGCGGCTGCGCAGGCCCCTCTACGCCCACCTGGCCTGCGCCTTCCTCTGGGTGGTGGTGGCCGTGGCCATGGCCCCGCTGCTGGCGAGCCCGCAGACCGTGCAAACCAACCGCACGGTCGTCTGCCTGCAGCTCTACCGGGAGCGGGCCTCGCGGCACGCCCTGGTCTCACTGGCCGTGGCCTTCACCTTCCCGTTCGTCACCACGGTCACCTGCTACCTGCTGATCATCCGCAGCCTGCGGCGGGGGCCGCGCGTGGAGCGGCGCCTCAAGAGCAGGGCGGTGCGCATGATCGCCATGGTGCTGGCCATCTTCCTGGTCTGCTTCGTGCCCTACCACGTCCACCGCTCCGTCTACGTGCTGCGTCTGCACGGCGGCCGGGCCTCCTGCGCCGCCCGCCGTCTGCTGGCCCTGGGCAACCGCGTCACCTCCTGCCTCGCCAGCCTCAACGGCGCCCTGGACCCCATCATGTACTTCTTCGTGGCCGAGAAGTTCCGCGAGGGCCTGTGCAACCTGCTCTGCGGCTCCAGGAGGCTCACGGGGCCGCCCCCCAGCGCCGAAGGGAAAACCAACGAGAGCTCGCTCAGCGCCAAGTCGGAGCTGTGAGGGCCCGGCCGCCGGATGGGACAGCGGGGTGGACACCCGGACGCACGAGGGAGGAGGCCGCCTTCTCCCCTGCCGCTGGACATCCCGGCAGGTCACTCGCCCCGCCGCATCCCATCCTGGCCAAGACCCAGATCCCTCAGGGAGAACAGACGGGTGCCCCAGGGGCTGGGTCCCTCTGCAGGGAGTGTGGGATGGCTGCGGTCAGAGGAGGGGCGAGGTGGCCAGGACAAACCCTGAACAAAGAGAGTCTTTCTTCTCTCCCCACTTCCTTCCCGCTGCAGAAAGCAGGGTCACAAAGCTCTGCTGAAGGCCCAGGCAGGGCCTGGAAACGACCTGCAAGTAGGGACGATCGGGGAAGCGGGAAGAGGGGCTCAAACACTTTCTTCGATGTGGCCGAGTGGCCACGCACCATAAAGCTGGTCGATGGATGATAAAGCACATTTCCAGCTGGTCCCCAGGAGACGGCCAGCAAACCAGGGCAGCAGGGCATGTCGGCTCAGCGCCGGTCCACGACTCCTCCTGCCCCAGACCCACACATGCATCTGAAGAGGTGCCTCGGGGAGCTTAACCTGAGTCACTGTGCGGACCAGGTGGCGAGCTGGGCCCTAGCAAACAAGCCTGTCCTCCCTGACTCCAACCCGGCAGGGCACGTCCTAACCCACCCCCTACTGGCAGCCTGGATAGCTGCGCTTTAAGCTGTGCCCTCTATCAGCTGGCAGGTCTCTCCATCACAGGTCCTTTTTTGTGGTTATTTATACTGATCGTAAACATAGCTGTAGTTTTAAGCCTGCGAACTTCTGTTCTGTTTGGTTAGTGTCACAACCTCCCAAGAATGTCTCTTCCCTTCAACCTAAGAATGGTAAAGTGGTGGAAAGGTGCCAGTATGGAGGAGGATCTCTCTCTCTCTCTCCCCCCTCCACATCTCGATACCCCAGCCCCCATGCAGCACCTTCTCTGTCCCACGCAGACTCTGAAATTCTGCACAGCCAGGTGCAAAGGCCCACCTGGCCCTCTCAGAGATGGCCCTCTCCAGCCGGCCCCTCCCCCCTTTCCATCACCGTTTTCTATCTCATCTTACTGCCCAAGCACTTCCCGCCCCTGGAGGATTTTCCCAACCAGTCCTGGGGGCAGGTGGCCATGGCCTTGTATAAGCTGAGGTTCAGCAAGGGGGCAGGACCTACAGGTGAGTAATCCAGGCACTTGGTACCCAGGCCCCCAGGGCTGTCCCCCAGCCTGGCCACGGCATCCCTCTGCTCCCCACACCTGCAAAAACCCTAGACAGCTAATACCTGGGGTCCTGCTGGAGCCAGGCACCAGACGCCAGGGGTACCACAGTTACAAGGCCAGCACTGTGCCTCTCTTGTGGCAGCGCTGGGAAGCCATAATGGAGGTGGTGTGGTAGAGAACAGAGGTAGCAGAGGTGGGGCTGCCCAGACAGGACAGAGTGGGTGGGGACAGAGTGGATGGCAGGCTGGCAGGGCTGCTGTTGGGAGGAAGGCAGGGAGGCAGGGAGTGAGGCTGATTTGAGGTTTCTGATTTGCAGTAAGGTGGGCATGGTGAGACCACTGGTGAGACAGCCAGGGTAAGCGGAGAGGAAATGCAGAGCTCAGGCGGGGGCCCATGAGATGCCCATGGACCACCAGGTGGAGGAGACAGGTGGGCAGCCGAGGCGCACAGGCTTTACTCTGGGGTAAAGATGGAAATCTGAGATTATACAGTGCACATGTGCCATTTCAAACCCCACAACTCTGTCCCCAAGGGCAAGGGTGAGGGCCCAAGACGGAGCAGGACCTGCTGGAGGGAGTCGGGAGCACAAGGAGGAGCTGCTCAGGGTCCTGGAGGCCAAGAGCGGGGGGAGGGGCAGCAAGGAAAGCAAGGGGAGAGGCCTGAGCTGCGGGCTGCCAACACCAAGGTCACTAGGACCCCCATCAGATGGGGGTGAGGGGAAGCGAGCAGGCTTGGGAGGGGCAGCCGAGATGCCAGAGTAGTTGTCCTGCAGAGGGAGGAAGTCTTGGGGCATCTCCCAGGCCCCGGTTTTTTGGGGGAGAAAGAGAGAGAGAAGCCACCAGCCCTCTAGGAGGCATGAGGGGGAGAGCTGGGCTTGGGGAGCCACCTCCATAGTGGGGGGGGGGGAGTGGAGAGCTGCTGAAGCAGGGCACCCCCAGAGCTTGCGGGCAAGGACAGTGGCAGCATAGGGCTGAGGGGAAAACCCAGCCTTCTTGGAAGGTGGGAAATGAGCCTAGCTAAGGAGCCCTAGCACCGAGTGCCCGTGCAGCCTGTGAATTGACAGAAAGTTCAGGCAGCCTCGTCCAGTGATCCTTTTCCAGCAACGGTCAGCTGTGTGGGTGTAGGCAGGAGGACCAGGCAAGTGTGAACTCAAGGCTCCTTCTCCCACCCACCACGGCCCGGCACCTACAAGCCGACCGGTCCTGGAGCCCACCTCACCTGCCCGCGTTCTTCACGAAGCCCAGGTCAGCCAGCTCCACGTCGCAAAGCTCGCAGCGGAAGCAGCCAGGGTGCCAGTTGTTGCTCATGGCTTTGATGACGCGGCCAATAATGAACTCACCTGGAGAGGAGAGGAGAGGGCCCTCCTGACAGGGCAGCCTTGTGTCCCCCAGCCCCTGGCCTCAGGTACCCTCCCAGGCCCCGTCTGCCCACTTCCAAGGGCTCCCTGCCCCAGAGCACAAAACCATTGTGTTTGCAGGTCTACAGGACCTAGGGAGTAGTGCTCAGAGAGGGACTGGCACAGAGTTGCCAGCCCTGGCCCATTCTCAATGCTCCCCAGGACCCTGCCCACCCTCCTTCCTTGTCCCTGCAGGACAGGACAGGGGTTGGCCCCAGCCCTTACCACAGGCGCCACAGCACGGAGCAAACAGCATCTGGAAGTCGTGTTCACAGTACTTCCGGCCTTCAAACTGCAAACGGAGCCGGGTTTGGGGGAAAGGAGAAGCAAGCCACCTGTTAGTCCCAGGGGCCACACAGGCCGAGTCCTTGCCGAGGTCAGGGCCTGCCCTCAAGAGGGCTGAGCAAATACCCCCTTTATGCAACTGTCACCACGGTGGGAAGCAGGTGGGGCAGCACACCTGGGAAGGCTTCCTGGAGGAGGTGGCATGGAGTTGAAAGCAGAGATTGGGGGATATTGAGAGGATCCAAGGCCCAGAAGTAGGAGTGGGTTAGCTGGGAGGATGTGGCAGGAATGCAAAGAGAGGCCCCATTAGAAGGTTAAGAGCTGGGAGGTGCCCATGGCTGGGGCTGTATGCCAGGGACCTCCACCAGGCTCCTGATAGCATGTGAAGAGGGAGTTAAGCTGGGAGGGGGCCAGATGAGACCAACTTTGAACTGTACATATCACTTGGAGCTGTTCCCCGGGTACCTTTTCTGAGAAACCCAGCTCTCCCCAGAGGCCACAAAGACCCCAGGCAGGAGGGAGAAGGGAGGGAACACAGGAAGGGCAGGAGGCACCCAAGGGAGGAGACCCAAGTCCTGCGGCCAGCCAGAGCTAGTGAGGATGCCAGCCAGGCAGAGAGGGTCCTAAATGCGGCCCCAAGCACAGCCCAAATCTGCCTCTGCCTTCCTCTCCCTGGACAATTTTATTTTTCTTTTAAAAAATGTGGTTTGCCCCTGTTTTCTAAAATGAATGTCCTGTGGGCTACAACTGGAGACAGGCCGACCCAGCAACCTGAAGTGGCACCAGGCGTGAACAGTCTCGCCTGAGGACCCACTGTGTCCCAGGCTTTGTTCTAGGGACTCGGCTACCCTCCCTGCCTCTGGATGGGCCAGCCCTCCTCAGGGGGTGAGGTGGCTCCATGGGAAACACTGCCAATGCTCCGCCAAGCTGATCACACCCACATCACCCATCAGCCAATCCCAGCACACCGAGCACCTGCCACCCTGTCCAGGGCAACCCCCAGCAGTTGCTGGTAACACAACTGCCTCAGGGCAGGGACCTATTTATAGCACTTGCCAATTTCTATGGCGTCAATACCCCCACCGTTCAGCTACGGACATGCCTGAACGTGGAGCTGACAAGAGATTCACAATAGCCACCGTTATATCGTGCCACTCCCTTCCCCACGTAAATGACCTTGGAAGCTGAAATAATAGTAACTGTGATAAAATAATTGAGAGGGGGTAAGTTTGAGAATTTGCTTTGTTTCTTAATATAACATATTTGGTAGTAAGTGTGCATTATTTAGTTTTTAATGACTGTCCAACAAGCAGCTCGCCAGACTGCTAAAAATGTTCACTGCCCACGTGAGCCCAGCTATGTCTCCCAAGAGTGAAAGGCATGGACTCCAGGGATAAGCCAGGACTCGGCATCAAAGGATTGAGAAAACCTTGACCAAAACAGGGAAGAGAGAAATGAGACAAAATAAAATTCCAGTGGCTGAGAGATTTCAAACGGAGTTGAGCAGTTATCTTGGAAGTTATTCTTACACATTATATAGATATCCCTTTCTAGTTTGTGGTGTATTGGAGTGGCTGGAGAGAAATACCTGAAATTGTTGAGCTGCCTTGATTCTTGAAAACGATGGTATAAAGTGTAGCTTTTACAATATGATTGTGTGATTGTGAAAACCTTGTGTCTAATGCTCCTTTTATCCAGGGCATGGACAGATGAGTCAAAAATATGGATAAAAAATAAATAAATAATAGGGGAGACAAAAGGCAAAATAAATTGGGTAGATGGAAATACTAGTGGTCAGTGAGAGGGATGAGCAAGAGGTATGGTATGTATGAGTTTTTTCTTTATATTTCTTTTTCGGGAGTGATGCAAATATTCCAAAAAATGATCATGGTGATGAGTACACAACTACGTGACGATACTGCGAGCCACTAATTTACACCATGTATGGAATGTATGTGTGAGAAGATTTCTTGATAAAAATATTTAAACGAAAGAGTAAAGCACAGAGGGAGAGCCGACCCCTTCATTTTGCCAAGCCAGGTGAAGGGGGTGGATAGGAGCAGACGGGTACAGCTTGTGGTCCGGCCGGTCGCCCTCTCCCCCTTACCCACAACCACCAATGGGGGACCTCTTCCCACGTTCCCACGAGTACCCCTATATAGGAATCCCACAGTAAGGAGGACCTCGGAGCCCCCCAAGTCTACAGTGTATGTGGTGGAGACCACAGAAGGGACAACAGGACCCAACCGCCTGCCTCTGGCCTCTGCCCTCCTGTCCCATCTCACAGGGTGTGCCAGCTCCCATCTGTTCCCACCACTGTCACACAAGACTAGTGTGTCATTGTTCACTTCAGTGACTGCATCTTTTTTCATGTTCAGAATCTGGTTCTTTTTGGTCTTTCACAAATGTGCTGCATATGTCACCTTTTATTTTGGGGTGCCAAAGGCTGAGTTACGAAAGATAATGTGTAAATGATATATTCAGGGTAGTGGCAAGACACAATACGTTCCTGATTGCTTTCTCTGTTAACACCCTGTATGTTTCAGTAATGTCTCCCCTGTGTTTCCTCTGCTTCAATAACACTGGCCTCCTGGCCTCTACTCAAACACCCCCAGCCCATTGCCACCCCAGGGCCTTTGCACTGGCCATGCCTCTGCTGAATGCTCTTCCTCCAGAAATGTGAGTCACTCACCCCCTCATCGTCTGTCTGTCTGTTCACATCACCTCCTTTGTGAGGCCTTCCGTGGTCAGCCACCCTCCCTGCCCTGTGATGCCCTCTGTGGCGGACCATGAACTTCTCACGCTGCTTTGTGGTCCTGAAGGGCAGGAACCACACCAGCAGGAGGTGGAGCTGGGCTCCTGGCCCAGGTGGCTGTGCTCTGGGGCCCAAGCATCCTCACCTCATAGAAGAGGCCCTCGGGGAACTGCCGGAAGCACTGGGCGCACACAAAGCAGTGCTCGTGGTACAGCTCCCCATTGCTGTTGACGATCCTCTCAGAGGGGGCGAAGCGGGCCTGGCACCGCTGGCACACGGCGTTGGCCAAGGCGTTGGACATGTTGCTGGGGTGGAGGGCAAAGAAGGAATAGAAGGTTAGGACCGAGGGTGGGCAAAGGCTAGAGCGGCTGGGGCCTCACCTGGCCTCGACGGTTGGGGCATGCTTTATGGTGTGGGAAAAACAGCACCTACGTCGCTCTGGTGGGGGTCCTTGAACCTCCGCTGGGGGCCAAGTCACACCTCCACCCCCACTCCTCGCCTCACTGCTGTGGTATGCCACAGGCTTGGTGCTCCCCGACAATGAGCCATCCAGATAGACATACTCAGGGACTTTCCCTGATCTCACTTGTGGAGGGGACGCAGCCCAAATTAGAAACCTAGGCCCTAGAACCCAATGTCCCCAGTCTGCCCCAGCATGGCCTGCAACTCTGGGCACCCTCTTGGAGGTCAAACCCGGGCAGAGGCAAGGCCAAGTGCACATCCTCCGGTCAGAGCCACCAGGCTCAATCAGGAAGCTTGTGTCCAGTGGTGCCCACTCCTCCGGGCTCAGGAAAGGGGGACCCTCATTGCAGCTGTCACGTGGGATGTGAGGGGGAAGGTGGCAGTACTCACATAAAGCCTCCAGCTGGGTGCATGGCCACAGTGCCCCCCAAATAACTCAGTCCCCAGCTGGTCATCTGGGTCTTGGAATCAGCAAGCATACCTCTATTGCCCCTTCCTCAGGGGAACCAGAGGGTCTCTTGGGGTTCAGCATCCCCCTGGGCCAGGTACAGGGTGAGCAGCTCTGATTTGGCACCCTTATTTAACCCACAAGGCACTCCTGAAGTTACCATCGTTACCACTACTTTCCAGATGCGGCCCCAAGGTTCAGAGAAGGTGAGTCACTTCTCTAAGCTCATCCAGCTTTGAACTCAGATCAGGCAGACTTCAATCATTCTTCAAATCCTCTGTTCCCCCAAAACCTGCAACGCTCCCTCCATGGAGAAGATGAAAGTATGACTCTTTGGGGTGGATATGGGGGTAGAGAACGGATTTTTCACCCATTCTGGGCACTGCCCTGTCCCCAGGATAAGTGGCAGGCTTCCTTCTGAGAGGAAGGGCGTCTAAATCCTACCAAAGGGAAAATGTCCACCCTGATCCGGCCCCGTCTGAGATGGTCAGGAGCAGCCGTGTTGGACTCAGAACTTTGCCCAGGAGGCACACTGGACACCCTGACTGTCACTAAGGTTTTCCAAGACCTAAGATCCATTCAGCCCTGGATGGCTGGGAGAGAGGTATTCCAGGTTGAGCGGGGACTGATGCCACGGGCTGGTCACGTCAGCTGTGAGTGACGGCCTGAGACTACCCTTCCAGCATGTTCTCTCCCTCGCAGCTGCACAATCAAGAGAGGAATAGAGAGGCAGGGAATCTGGTTCCCGAGCAAGGACAACTCTTGGATGGAGAGGTTCTCAATGACAGAGAAGAAGAGAAATCCAGTAGGCTGGGGGGAGAGGGCGCTGGTGGGGGCTGCAGGCAGGTGGAACCTTCACGGCAGGGGCAGCCGGCTCGGCCAGCCTGGCCAGGCTCAGGGGGCTTCTGCGTGCTTAGCCCCAGCCTTGGATGTGCTCAGGAACCAAAGCACCTCCTGCATCCACACCCACAGCTGTAAGGGCCGCAAAGGGCAAGGAGGTGGGGGCCCCGTGGGTGGCGGCAGGACTTGGGGAGCATCCAAGACGAGAGGGAAGCTCCGTGCCTGGCAGTCCCAGCCCAGCCCCGGAGGGTCCCCACGAGACGGAGTCACAGAAAATAAGACGGTCACCTGCAACGGGAGTAGCCGGGAGAGACCCCTTTCCCAGATACGGCAGGGCCTTTCCAGAAGATACAAACTGAGCAAGGATGGGGCTTTCCGAGAAAGCGGAACATTTCTCAGTAAAATTACAGCTTGGCAACATTTAGTGACAAGCTGGTCTCCACCCTGCAGGGATAGCCTCTTAGAAGTGGCCCAGGACACTATGCTACCAGTGTACATCTGTTCCCCGCTTTATAAGATCCTCCCACATAATGACAAACCTACATGTGAACCAGTCACTGTGAAAACCCCACTTGAAACTTCCCTAACTGCTTTTATAAGCTGCGCTCTTGAAATTCTCACTTTGACCTCCTGGATTTGGGATCTCCCTGCTCGAGCAGTGTTTCTTTCAAGAAACCTGCAGCTTTACGTGGGATAGAAATCTCAGGATAAGCCGGGACCTGACACCAAGGGATTGAGAAAGCCTTCTTGACCAAAAGGGGGGAGAATTGAGACTAAATAAAGTCTCAGTGGCTGAGAGATTTCAAATAGAGTTGAGAGGTTATCCTGGAGGTTATTCTTATGCATTATATAGATATCCCCTTTTTAGTTTCTGGTGTATTGGAGAGGCTGGAGGGAAGTACCTGAAACTGTAGAGCTGTGTTCCAGTAGCCTTGATTCTTGAAGATGATTGTATAATTATATAGCTTTGACCATGTGACTGTGTGATTGTGAAAACCTTGTGTCTGATGCTCCTTTTATCCAGGGTATGGACAGATGGGTACAAAAATATGGATAAAAATAAACAAATAATAGTGGGGACAAAGGGTAAAATAAATTGGGTAGATGGAAGTACTAGTGGCCAGTGAGGGGGAGAGGTAAGGAGTATGGTATGCACGAGTTTTTTCTTTTTACTTTTCATTTCTTTTTCCGGAGGGTTGCAAATGTTCTAAAAAACACTCCCAGTGATGAATACACAGTTGTGTGATGATGTTGTGAGCCACTGATTGTACACCATGTATGGAATGCGTGTGTGATAAGACTTCTCAATAGAAATATATTTTTTTAAAACCCTGAAGCTTTGCTAATACCGAAGACGTTGCTCCTTTTCAAAGCTGGCCCCAGGCCACTGGGTTGCAGGGTGGAGCTCCCCTGGCAGCACAGCCAAGGTGACCAGGAGGAGGTCCTCCCGCCCCTGACCATGGACGTGACCCAGAGGCTCTTGGCGAGGCCAGAAATCAACAGGAAATCCTGTGACTCTGGCTCTGGGCCGCCCTTCTCAAGGGACCCAGAAAATGACTCCCCAAACAGGATCTTCGTCCAGCCCCTCTCTTTAAGCTGAACTTTCTGGGCCAGCAGCCAAGCAAGCACACAGCATGTCTGAACTCGCGTGTGACTGTACCAGTGGGCCCATCGCCCCTCACTTTCCAGTGGGGCACCCTCCATCTTTCTGTGGCACTACAGCCCCTGGGGAGCCCACACTGCAGCCACTGCCCTCTCTGGGGTGCGCCAAGCTACAGGTGGTGACAGCCCCTGCTCTCGCTTACCTGCCTCACCCGCCTCCAGCCACCCCTGCCTCCTCCACTGGACTGTACATAGCAGCTGCGGGAGGCTCCGTGTTCCCCTGCGAAACCTCGAAGAAGTGCCCAGAACTGACTTTAACCCACTGGCCAAAGAGACAGAGGTATGCTCAGAGGTCACATGAGTCCCAGACAACCAGAGCTACCACACCATCAGAGAAAATGCCAGTCGTCCCCCATGGGGAGGAGGGGAGGCAGGGACAAGCCAGACCCTGGGCTCCTGCAGACATGGGTTCCAACCCCTAGACTCCAGCCACTAGTTGCGGACTTGGAAGAAGTCTGCACCCCCCAAGGGTGAAGTGAAGGATCAGATGTGGGCGTGTCAAACCCAGCGCTCGCCTCCAGGCCGGGTGCGGGCCTATCACTAGAACCATTGTTTCCCGACAAATCTGGGGCTTTCCAGAGCCCCACAACACCACCACCACCGGGTGGCGGATAGAGACATTCCAAGCCCTCCTTCATGCATTCCAGCCAGCTTATCCCCCAAGGGTGAAAACCCATCCTCACCCCCACCTCAGCTACAACGGGCACAGCACACGACCCAGGGCTGCCTGCAAGCCAAACTTCAGTTTGAGAGTAGGCACCACCCTGTTCCCTTCCCCAACCTATCCCAGCACCCCAAAATGAATCCAGTCTCGACAGATAACTCAAGCCAATTTTTATGAGATGTCACCGAGATTGACAATGACAGGGAACTGGGGGGGCAAGGGGCTCTCTGCACCAGGAGAGCCCTCTGAGGAGGGGGTTGACTGGTTCCAGATGAGGAAACCAAAGCACAGAGAGGGTCAGTAACCTGCCGAGGGTTACTGCTGTGTGCTCTGTCCTGTCCCATCCACTGCTGGCGGCACCACACGACATGGCAAGGCCATGCCCCAGACCTTCCTCTGACCCAGCCCTCCCACCCATCTGGGCCTGGAGATGGGCAGGGACCAGCCACAGGGGTCCATCTGCACATGAGGATGAGCCAGCGTGAAAGCCCACAGTTGCCCAAGCTCACACGTCCTGCAGCGCAAGCTCTGCAGGCCCAGCACTCACTGGCTGTGAGGGTTGTGGCCAAGAACCTCTCTGAGCCTCAGTTTCCTTCTCCGTAACCCGAGGGGTTGTCAGGAAGGCTAAGGGAGGCTGCACTCAGCACGACACATTTACGCCACCAGAAACATATTCCAAATCATCTGAAACAGCCTGAAACGACAACCTCTTCTGAAGCCATCGACTGCTAAGCAGGTGCACTTTAAACCTGGCACACTGATAACAGAAAACTGAGGAACAGACAGAAAAAGACATTTGAGTGGCTTATAAACATATGAAACATTCCTGAATAAGTGCCCAGAACGTTCCAGAAACCTGGTTTTCATTCTTGGACTCATGTGAATGTTTGCCATACTCTTGGGTTGCTTCATTTCTGTTTGAACCCCCTCCAGCTTAGCCCCTCGGGACCCGGGTGGCGGCCCGTCCACACACATGGCACCTGGGCTCCTGATCACTCACCCACAGGACGGCAGCGGTAGCGGATGGCAGACCTGGGAGGCTCACCTTCCAGCTCTGCACACTCGGGTGTTTCTGAGTCCCCGTACCTGGATGATGGACTCGCCCACTGCCCATCTGGGTACCCTCCCTTCACCTCCATTCTCAGCCCCAGGCATCTCTGCTGGCTGTCCTCCAACTGCCCCTTGGGAAACTTTTTCTGACCACAGACCCACAGTGACTGGGAGCAGACCCTCGGGGCATGTTTGGGAGTGTACTTTCACTATGTAGACCACACCCACCCCACCCCACCCCACCCCCACCACTGCCTCCTCTCCTGAGCCCTCCCCCTCCCTACCAGGCCTTCCCCCACCCGGGCTCAGTCTTCTTGCCTGTCTTGCACCTCCCGCCTCCCAACCTCAGAATCCTGGCCCCACAGTCCCCTGTCCCCCTCCCTCTGTCCCTTCCATGGCACCAGCCTTCATCTCATCCCCTCCCCCACTTTATGCTGGACATTTCCATCCCCACCGCCCCTTGGGCACTACAAACTCAGCTTGTCCAGGAGCCACTTCCCCAGCCCCTGGCGCCACCTCACCGGGCTTCTCCCTCACCTAGGTGCCCAGGCTTGGTGAAACCTCCCCCCAGTCCCACCCCAGGTCCATTCACCTCTGAGGCCAACCCCCTGGCCCCTCCCAACCCTGAAGGAGGACTTCATCCTTGTCTACACCGCAGGTCCCCACCAGAGCAAGCAGTGGAGCTTTGGAGTCTGTCTGACCTGGGTCAAATCCCAGCGTAGCCACATTTTGGTGGGGGCGAAGTCGAGCAGATTCGTTGCTCATCCCCGCGCCTCCCATGCGGGGGGGATAAAGCGGCATTGACAATCTTTCCAGTCCGAGAGGCTGTCACAGGGGTTCCCCGGGATAATTCATCTCTAATACACGATCCTCCATGCACTGCTGGAGCAGGATGGAGCGGCTGGTATCGCCCCCAAACCCACCCCATCCCCGCCCCGCCCGGACTAAATGAAGCCGAGATGCAGCCGCACCCTGCCGCCTCGGTCGCCACTGGGTGCGTCCTGTCCGCGCCCCGGGGCTGCCAGGCCCTCGCAGGCGCCGCGCCGTCGGAAGGGCTGGGGTTGCCGAGGAAAGACCCGGAGCGGCTGCTTTCCGGTCATTGTCCCCTGCGCGGCTCCTCTGCCACCTACCCGGGGGCGGTGGAGAGCGGCAGTGCGCTCTGCCGGTCCTGGCGCCGCCGGTACAGCCCCGATGCGGTGAGCGCGCGGAGCCGGGCAGCCATGGCGCGGGAACCCGGAACGCTCGCGGGCCCTCCTTGTTCTCGTCCTGGTTCTGGTCCCTGGGCTGCGGTCCCACCAGACCGTCGGACTAACTTCGCGCCTCTGCGCGGGTAAGCCCGGCGCGCTTACCAGCCTCGCGTGGCCACCGTAGCCCAGACACCGGACAGGCCGCGGGCGCCACCCCTGCTCTGGACAGGAGCTCACGTTGCACACTCAGGTCTCCAAAGGGCAGCCGAGTCAACTCCAAATAGAAAGGATATTGTTCTCGGCGCCGCGGGGGCAGCACCGGGAAAGCTGAGGCTGGCAGGGTTGGGTTCGGGCTGGGGAGGGGACTCCGGCTCAGCAGGTCCCACACAAACACCCAAGCAAGGGTTCTAGTGATGGCAGGACTTCTCAGAGTGCCATGCATGCTAGGCGGACCGGAGCCCCTTGATGTCAGGAGGAGACTGAACCAGCTTAAGAAGATTGGAAAGTTTAGAAGGTAAGGAGAGAGCTCCAGCCTATTCTGCTTCCTGAGAGCCTGTGGGGACAGAAGTCACCTTAGGAGGCCCAGGCAGCCCCAGGCCCCTAGGATCCAACCAACATCTAGGAAAGCACCCCAAAAGAGGACCACACTGCCAACTCTACTTGCCAGGGAGAGCAGAAGCAGCAGGATCCAATAGAAGACCACTGGGCAGTCATCATTTTACAGGGTTCTTTACATAGAAAGATTGGCGGGGTTATTTGTGAACCAGGGCACTGTCTGAACCCAGCCATTGCCTGTCAACCAGTCACTGTGGTCAGCAATAAAAGTCCAGAGCACTCACAGATTCCATGGCCCTGCAACTGCTATTGAGTGAGGTCAGAAGGCAGGAGCAATGTATTCCTCTCCCTCCCAAAATAGGCAACAGCTATTTGAAAGACTCGATTCCAGGCAGCAGGGTTGGGAGGAAACCTTGGGAGGGTGGGGGTGGGAATACATAGGACACTCAGATGCTGGACCCATATCCCTAGAATACACATCACCCAGCAAAAGCAAACACAAGGAGGTATTCATTAACCACCCTGGCCGCCAGCCTCAAAACAGCAACATAATGGGAGCCTTGGGTGCAGTACAGTTTGTAAATGCAACTCAAGGGCATCAAGAGCTGATCAACCCCAAAACATTGTTTTAGGCCACCTGGGGGGCTAGAGGGCACAGAGAGGATGCGCTGGGAGTAGCCAAAATGAAAGGAGTACCCAGGACCCCTCCCACTCTTAAAACTGCTGAAGAACATTTTGTGGCAGGAGCTCCAAGCCAATGCTGCAGGTGCTGGGTCCCTCTTACCACCCCCACCCAGCCCCTCCCATGGGAAATCCTGAACTTGAGAACTTAGAAATCTCACCCTGAGCCACAGCTTCAAGTAAAGGAGGGCACATTTGGGGCTCCTGGGGCTACGCATAGACCTGAGAAGAAGCCTGAAACCACAAGTTTTTTAGACAGCATCATTTGTAAATGCAGCGTCATTCCAATGTTACCAAGCCCTAATCAATTCAACAAGTATTTGCTGTAAAAGGGGGCTAGAGACAGAGAAAGACTTAAAGCCTGAATGAGTCCAAATACCTTCACAGCCTTGGTCCCGTTTCTACAGCCTGTCCTGTGGATGGGGGGAGGAGGCCACGCTGGGTCAGAGAACACAAGTGCAAAAGCACATGGTTAAGAGAGAGATCAGTGAAGAAAGCAGAGTAAGGACTGCCAAAGTCCATGCCTCCCAAAAAACAATGAAAAAAAACTGGCAAAAAAAAATTGTCAGAACAAACTTTTTCAGATCTCTGAAAATTAATCAAAGGCTGGTCATAACTTAAGAAGCATTTTGTCCAGGAATATGGGTGATTCTCAAGAGGAGAGAGCTTTATGGCATTTTCACTTACCCCTCTCCACAGCTCTGTGGCAGCCTTAAAAAATAACTGCCTGCATTTTCAGTACTGGCACTGGAAGAAGCAGAATGGGGCTGGCGCTATTTCAAAGCCTCATTCCTCCTAAAATTCATTATTTGACCTACCTGGTAGGTTCCTTGGAAGCCCCCACTCCAAAGCCATCTTTATCTGACCTCACTGAACTGGCCACAGTGCTAAAACCTCTCCTTTGGGAGTTTTTGTCAAATGTTTTAACATCCCTGCTGGCTGAAGAATGGATAATACTTAGGGCATACTGAATAGAATAACGAAAAAGCTTACGAGGAAGGGGGGTGGGGGGTGGGGGTGGAGAGCCTGCCTGATAAAGATGGCAGAGTGAGATGCTTTAGGGCTCCGTCCCTCCACAGAAGCTTTGAGCAACTCTCAAGAACCAGGAGAAATATACTTTTCAAAGCCCCAGAAAACAGTTAAACGATTACAGCAACAGAAAAAAAAGAGTTCAGCAACAGAGCTAGTATCAAATCAAGAAAAAGGCTATGTAAAAGCATTAGATACTCAGACTGCCCCTACCCCACCCCTCACTGGCTTGGTCAGAAGCCAAGCTCCGATTCCAGTGTGGAACCCTGGTCCCAGTTCCAAAGGGGGCACAGTAACCTTCATGCACATACTGAGAGCTTGTGTGCCTGGCCCAATTTGTCTCGTGGTACCTAAGGGACTCATAGTCCCAGAACTTACCCTGTTTGTAGAGGAAATTCACAAAGCTCCCCTACAGAATGTTGATGGAAATTCATCAATTCTTGTATGGCTAAGCCCTGAAGGAGAGTGCGCTGCAAAATCTGCAGACTGGGAAAGGTCTTTATTTTCTTTCTCTCTGTCTCTCTCTCTCTCTCAATTTCTTAGCTCCTGTCAAAGAAAGCTCTGTCATAACACTAACTGGATATAAGCCTAAGGAACAGATGCCTCAGAGTATAAATTCACATGATAACATATGAAAATATCAAAATGTCCAAATATCAACCAAAGAGTACAAAACATCCCCCAAAAAGCAAACAAACAAAAACAACAACAACAGGAAGCAATGGCCCAAGCAAAGAGAAGATTAAAACATTAGAAACCATCCATCAGGAGGACCAGACCTGGGACATAACTGACAAAGACTTTAAAAATGGTCCTCATCATGATGATGAATACGCAACTATGTAATGATATTGTGAATTACTGATTATATATAGAGAACAGAATGATCATTTGTTAAGAATGTGTTTCTTTCTTGTCATATTTTTTTAAAAATTTAAAATTAATTTAAAAATTAAAAAAAAAAATGGTTCTAAAGGGACAACCAAATCAATAGGCCGAACCTTCAATCTTGGGGTTTGTTAATTTGAAACTTATTCCTGCAAAGGATAGACTAAGCCTACTTAAAGTTAGGCATAAGAGTCACCCCCAAAGACCCTCTTTCGGTGCTCAGATGTGGTCTGTCTCTCTCTCTCAGCTAGAAGGGCAAGCAAACTCACTGCCCTCCCCTTCTTTACGTGGGACATGACTCCTAGGGGTAAAACCTCCCTGGCAATGTGGGACAGAAATCCTAGAATGAGCTGGAACTCAGAATCAAGGGATCGAGAAAACCTTCTTGACCGAAAGGGGGAACAGAGAAATGAGACAAAATAAAGTGTCAGTGGCTGAGAGATTTCAAACAGAGTCAAGAGGTTATACTGGAAGTTATTCTTATGTATTATATAGACATTCCCTTTTTAGTTTAAGGTGTATTAGAGTGGCTAGAGGGATGTGCCTGACACTGTAGAGCTGTGTTCCAGTAGCCATGCTTCTTGAAGATGATTGTATAATGATACAGCTTTCACAATGTGACTGTGTGAGTATGAAAACCTTGTGTCTGATGCTCCTTTTATCTATGGTATGTAAAACACATGGATTAAAAATAAATAAATGATAGGGGAACAAATGTTAAAATAAATTGAATAGATTGAAATACTAGTGATCATGAAAGGGAGTGGTAAGGGTTATAGAAAAAAATAGGGGGAGCAAAAGTTAAAATACATTGAGTAGATGGAAATACTAGTGGTCAATGAGAGGTAGGGGTAAAGGGTATGGTATGTATGAGTTTTTTCTTTTTTCTTTTTATTTCTTTTTCTGGAGTGATGCAAATGTTCTAAGAAATGATCATGGTGATGAATATACAACTATGTGATGATATTGTGAGCCACTGATTATATACCAAGAATGGAATGTTCGTATGTTAAGAATGTTCATGTTTTTATATTATGTTTTGTCAACAAAAATAAATAAATTAAAATTAAAAAAAAGGTCCTACATTTACTTAAAGAGTTAAAGGAAAACATGGAGAAAGAACTAGAAAAAATCAGGGAAAAAATAGAACACAAAAAAAGAATATCAATATGGAGATGGAAGTTATGAAAAGGAATCAAATAGAACTGAAAAATATAGTAACAGACATAAAAATTCCCTAGAGGAGTTCTACAGCAGATTGAAGCTGGCAGAGGAAAGACTCAGAGAACTCAAAGATAAGACTATTGAAATCACCCAGCCTAAAAAGGAGAGAGAAGAAAAAATGAAGAAAAGTGAACAGAGCCCGAGGAACCTGTGGGCATCACAAAGTGTACCAGTGTATGCATTGTGGGAATCCTAGAAGGAAAAGGAAGAGAGAAAGGGGCAGAGAGAATAGTCAAAGAAATAATAACAGAAACTTCCCCTATGAAAAACTTGAATATTAATACATTCAAGGTGTTCAACAAACTCCAGACAAGATAGACCCACACTGCTATATACTAAAAGCAAATTGTCAAATGCCAAAGGTAAAGAAAGAATTCTGAAAGCAACAAGAGAGGAACAACATGCCATATACAAGGAAATCTCAAGAAGATTAAGTACTGATTTCTCACTGGAAACCATAGAGGCAAGGCAGTGGGAAGACACATTTAAAGTGCTGAATGCAAAAAATTGCCAACAAAGAACTCTATATCCAGTGAACTGTCTTTGAAAAATGAAAGAGAGAAAGACATTCCAAGATAAACAAAAGCTGTCTAATTTAAAAGGCAAAGCCATAAAGCAATAATTAAAAATCAAAACTCATAGGCATATATTGCATAAAAAATGTAATTTGTGACAATAACAGCATAAAGGAAGGAGGAATAGAGCTGTTTATACTATTGAAGTCTCTGAAGGGAGTTTGTCAGCACTAGACTGGCCTTACAGATACGCTAAAGAGAGTTCTGCATGAAGAAATAAAGATCTCCAGTAAGGGTTATGACACGGCTAAATATAAACATCAGTATTATTGTATTTTTGGCTTGTAACTTCACTTATTACTTCCTACAGGATCTAAAAGGTAAATGAATAAAATGTTATGGCAAATCAGTGGTTTTGGACTCATAATTTGTTACAAGAAGTAAAAAAGGTGGGGGGTGTAGCGTTATAGGTACATAGCTTGTATATATTATTGAAATTAAGTTGATATCAAAACAAACAAGAGTGTTATATATTTAGGATATTAAATTTAAGCCCCTTGGTAACTACAAAGAAAATATTGGCGAATAGGCCAGCTCACAGAAACTGAAATTAGAGTACAGGGTGCCAGGGACAGGAGTGGGGGGATGGGGAGTTAATCCATAATTGATTAAGTTTTCTTTTTGGGGTGATGGGAAATTTTTATTAATGGGAGGTGGAGAGGGTACAGCGATATTGTGAATGTTATTAACCCCACTGAATGGTGTGCTTGGGAGTGTCTGAGATGGGAAAGTTTGTTTTGTATATATGCACCCACAATAAAAGAAAGAAAATAACTGAAGAGAAAATAACAATTAAATGCAATATGTGATCCTGATGGGCTCTAGCAAGTGAGGAGAAAAGGCTCAAAAGGGCATTCTTGGAACATACAAAAAATTGGCATATAGACTGGCAGCTTTATATCAATGTTAAATTTCTTAAACTTGGAAACCTAACTTGAGGTGTTATGGTGGCTTGGAGTTACGTACCCCAGAAAAACATGTTCTTAATCAATTCCTGTGGGTCTGAACCTATTGTAAATAGGATCTTTGATGAGGTTACTTCAGTTAAGGAGAGGCTCAACTAAGTCAGGATGGGTCTTAATCCTATGGCTGGAGACCTTAAAGAGAAGGGAGCCATGGGGAGCAGCCAGAAGCTGGAAATCAATACAACCTGGAAGAGAAAGGAGAAGACACTGCCATGTGCATTGCCATTCCTTTTCATGTGAAGGAAAAGCCAAGGAACGCCAAAGATCGCCAGTCAGCCAGAGCACAGTGGCTCTGGGAGGAAGCAAGTCTTCTAGCTTCTGAAACCATGAGCCAATAAATTCCTGTTATTAAGCCAAGCTTTTGTATAGTATTTGTTTTGGCAGCCAGGAAACTAAAATAGGTGGTTACATAAGAGAAAATCATTATTCTTAGGAAATGTGCATGGCAGTATTAAATGTTCAAGGAGTATGATGTATACAATCTACACTCAAATGTTCAGAAAAATGGATTGAAAGGTAGGTAGATAGTTAGATACTATGATACAGCAAATATGGCAAAACGTTAAAATTCATGAATCTATGAATCTGTGGGGGCAGCAGTATGTTGGAGTTCTCATATAGGGTTTGTATTATTTTTGTATCTGTCCCAGAAGATTGAAAGTATTTCAAAATGAAAAGCTAAAAAGGTCAAAAGGAAAAAAGTTAGTAATGAAATGTCCTTATGGGCTTTGAAAAGATCTAACATATTCCTGGGAATCTAGGAGCTCAGTGTATGTGTAGGACTGAGCACATACTCAGGAAAGAGTGGAGGTGGTCCTAAACTGTCACCTCTGACTAATTTTGAGGCTCTGGATAAACAGGAAGGGAAGGTTAAGGTAGAGTTGTAGACTGCCTGGATGAGTGTTGAAGAAATGCAGAGAGACCCTCAGCAAAAGCAGGAGACTTATTAGAGGCATTTAAGGAAATCTCTGTCCACTCATTAGCTGACCACTTAGCGAACTAAGCAGAGACATAGTGGCCACAAACAAAAAAGATACAGACTTTACAGAATTAATTCAGAAAAGTCACTAAACAACTGCTACCACAACTAGCAACAACCACAACAATTTCTGGGGGTGGGGGGGGTGGGGGGATCTTATTCCTAGAGTTGCTACATTATATTATTTGAAATTGCCCAATTGTCAACAAAAAAGTAAAAGACATGCTGTGCCAGTGTGAAGCTATTATATACCCCAGAAATACCAAGTTCTTTAATCCTCATTCAATATTCTTGGGTGGAATCTTTTTTTTATTATTTCCCTGGAGATGCGACCCATCCAATTGTGGTTGGTAACTTTTGATTGGATGGTTTCCACAGAGATGTGCCTCTGCCCTCAAGGTGGGGTTCCTTAGTGGAGTCCTCTGAGAGGGAACTATTTTGGAAAAAGCTTTAGAGCTGAGAGAGAGTCACACAACCAGAAAGCTAGCAGAAGTTGCCATGTGCCTTTCCAGCTGACAGAGGTGTTCTGGACCCATTGACCTTTCTTGAATCAAGGTATCCTTCCCTGGATGCCTTAGTGTGGACACTGCAACTTAATAAATGCCTCTTTTTAAAAACCATTCCATTTCTGGTATATTGCATTCCGGCAACGTTAGCAAACTGAAACACACGTAAAGAAATGAGAAAGTATAGCCCATACCCAGGGGAAAAAGCGGTCAATAGAAATTGGCCCTGAGGAAGTTGAGGCATTAAACTTACAAGAAAAATCCCTTAAATTAGTTATTTTAAATATTTTCAAAAAGTTAAAGGAAACTATATCTAAATAACTAGAAGAAAGTATAAGAAATAAGTCTCACCAAATAGAGATTATCAATAAAGATATATAAATTATTAAAAGGAACAAAATAGAAATTCTAAAGTTGCAAATTTATGATAACTGAAATGAAAAATTCACTACTATCCATAATTGAAAATATCACAGCAAACCTGCACTTTTAAAGATTCATTAGAGGGAGTCAATAGAAGATTTGAGTAGGCAGAAGAAAGAATGAGAGGAAGTAAATATGTGGGTAATTGAGATTAGTCTGAGGAACAGAAAGAAAAAAAGAGTGAATAAAATTGGACAGAGGCTTAGAGACCATCAAGTATACCAAGATATATATAATAGCAATACTAAAAGGAAAGGAGAGAGAAAAGAGAAGAAAGTATATTTGTGGAAATACTGGCTGAAACTTCCTAACTTTGATAAAGACCTAAAAGACATGCAAGAAGCTCAATAACTTCCAAATAGGATAAATTAAAAAAGAGTCACACATCAACACATCATCATTAAACTGCAGAAATCCAAAGACAAAGAGAATCTTTAAAGTACCAATAGCAAAGTGATGAATTACATACAGAGATCTTCAATAAGATTAAAAGATGGTTTCTATTTCTCATAAGAAACCATGGCAAACGGAGGGCAGTGAGATGAATATTCAAAATGTTGAAGGCAAAAAAAAGAAGGAGAAGGGGGACGGGGAGAGGGAGGGGAAGGGGAGGGGGAGAGGGAGGGAGGGGGAGGGGGAAGGGAGGGGGAGAGGGAGGGAGGGGTGGGGAGGGTGGGGGAAGGGAGGGGGAGGGGAAAGATGAAGAGTAGGAAAGGAAGAAGAAGAAGGAAAAAGCTGTCAACCAAGAATTCTACTCCTGGGAAAATATCTGTCAAAAATGAAGGATAGTGGTATTGGCATGTCATAGGGCAACTCAATATTTAGTTGAAGAATTGCCAAACTGTCTTCCAGGGTGGTTATATCATTATACATTTCCACCAGCAGTACATAAGTGTCCTAATTTCTTCGTGCACTAGGGCAACTTTCCAGAAACCTACAAACTCCAGATGGGTCCCTGACCCAGGTAAGTCCTGAAATGCAGAGGGTCCAGCCTCTCCAGAATATCAACTAGTTTCATCCCCCTATCCCATATTATCGACAGCCCCTTCCAAAATAAAAAAGTTAGAATAAGCATAGTGCAATATCCCTAAAGAGTGGGAGAAAGATCAAAGGTGATGGTAGAGTTATACAGAGAAAGTAGAGTTTAACAAATGAGTATGATTGCTGAATCATCATATTGATATTTCTTTTAGTTTCTAATATCTTAAGAGCAGCTAGAAGTAAAAAACTAAAATTGTGGAATTGTAACCCATACCAAACTCTGAAATCTGTTCTACAACTAATTGTTGCAATGTGCTTTGAAATTTATTGCTTTTTTGCATGTAAGTTATTTTTCACAAAAAAAGAATGAAAATGTCAACTGTGATGATAAATGCACAGCTTTATGATGACATTATGAACCACTGATTGTACTCTTTGGATGATTACATGGTATGTGAATACATAATATATATCAGTAAAAAATAAATAATTAAAAAAAAGAGTTCCTCAACGACAGACCCAAGTTTTGGGCTGTATGTGAGTCTCTAGACAAACCAAGGAAATAGAAAGTGATGACAAGCATGGACGTTTATTTTCCTAACTTGCCAACTGCAAACAACTGTAAATATGTAACTCAATAAATCTCCTTTGAAAACAACCAATCCATTTCTGGTATAGTACATTCCAGCAGCTTTAGCAAACCAAAACAACATATAAAAAAACAAACAGCAAATGATAGATGTGAATAATATCTTGCAGTAATTACATTAAATGCAAATGGATTACACTCTCTGAAAAGAAAAGGCAGTGATGGCAGATGGGTTTAAAAAACATGATTCAACTACATGCTGTCTTTGAGTGACTTACTTTATGTTTAAAGGTACACTAGGTTGAAAGTAAAAAGGTAGAAAAATATACTAAGCAAACAGTTACTAAAAAAGAGCTGATGTGGCTGTACTAATCTCAGACAAATAGACTTTAGAACAAAAACTGTTACCAGAGACAAAGAAGGGCATTTTATAATGATAAAAAGGTCAATCTATCAAAATATATAACAATTTTAAGCATATATGCACCCAACATCAGAGTCCAAAAACATATGAAGCAAATACGATAGAATTGAAAGTAGAAATAAACAATTCAACCCTAAAACTTGGTGATTTCAATGCTCCACTTTAGAGAAAGTGTGGGACAACTAACCAGAAGCCAGGATGGAAATAGAAGTCTTAAAAAACAGTATAAACCTCAACATATGTGCATAGAACACTCCCAGCAGCAACAGCAGTACACTCTCCTCAAGTACAACATACATTAAACCATGAAACAAGGCTCAAATAATTTAAAAGGATTGAAATCATACAAAGTATGTTCTCTGACTGAAATCTAATGAAATTACAAATCAATCAATTGAAATCAGCAACACGATACGGAATGTGGGAAATTCATATACATGTGGAAATGAAACAACACACTTTTAAGTAACCAATGAGTCAAAAAGCAAGTCACAAGGGAAATTAGAAAATATATTGAGAAGAGTGAAAATTAATACACAACATACAAAAACTTACGGGATGCAGCAAGAGCAGTGCTCACAGGATATTTATGGGTGTAAATGCCTCCATTAAAAAATAAGAAAGCTCTCAACTTTATAACCTAACCTTATGCCTTAAAGCACTGGAAATAGAAGAGCAAACTAAACCCATGATCATGTCTTGGAAATAAATAAGTGCCAATGGTTGCACATTCATATGAATATGCTAGAAATCACTGAATTGTATTCTGCAAAGTGGTGAATTTTACGGTATGTGAACCATATCCTAATTTTTAAAAACACACACACACACAGTGAAAAAGGCAATGATATTTCATCAGAGGTCTGGGCAGGGCAGGCCAGAGCAGCCACAGGCAAGCTCTGAGGTAGGGCTGCCTCCTCATGAACTGGTGGTGAGTGTGCCCTCCCAGGGGAGCCACACACACATACACAGAGGCACCCCCAGACCCAGCTGTCCTCAATTGACTGGACCTCACTGGAAGGCTGGAGATCACTGGCATGCTCTCTTTTGTCTTCCTCAGATGAGTGATATATTCCAACCCTCTGCCCTGCAAGAAGTTAGATTTCAAATGATTTTATTGTCTTTGTTTAAACCTCAAGCATTGGTAGAGACACATACTTGGTTTTACATGTAGATATTCAGTCATCTCATTGAGGATCCAGGTCCAAATTCATTATGAGGAATTGAGAGAGATATGTAAATGCTAAAAACAAAGGTGTGAAACACTTAAGGTATGTTTTAGTTTGTTAATGCTATCGGAGTGCAAATTACCAGAAATGAGTTGGCTTTTATAAAGGGAATTTATTAAGTTACAAGTCTACAGTTCTAAGGCCATAAAAATGTCCAAACTGAGGAATCCAAAGAAAGATAACTTGACTCAAGAAAGGCCAATCTGGGAAGGCACATGGCTGATGTCTGCTGGTCTTATGGTTTCTGGTTTCAAACAGCTTCCCCGGGGGTGTTTTTCTTTTGGCAACTCAAAACACCTCTGTCTGTGTCAGCTCTGAAGCTTTTTCCAAAATGGTTCCCTCTTAAAGTACTTGAGTAAGCAAACTACCTTGAATGTGTGGGGATGCATCTCCATGGAAACCGCCTAATCAAAAGTCTCATCCACAACTGGGTGGGTCACATCTCCATGGAAACAACTTAATCAAATAGATCCCACCCAACAATAACGAATCAGGATTTTAGAAACATGTTTTTTTCTGGGGCACACAGCAGTTTCAAACCAGTACAAGGAGGCTGCCACTTTGTTCCCCACCCCCACCCCCAAGCTTAGGAATGAAGTCCTATGGGAGGTTTACGTGTGGAATCAGTACTTAACAGATGAAGCAGAGAGAAGCAGCACCTCTGGAGAGGCAGCTCAGGCACCAAGGATGGGACGCTTAGCCCCTGTCTATGCGGCTGTGCTGGGACTGTCTTGCTAGACTTTCAGGAATTTTGCAAGCCAGTAGATACCGTGATTGCAGCTGCAAACCAGACCCGCGTCCCCACTGCACAGCACTGGGCAGTCAGAGGGGTGCTGGGACAGCACTAGAGGTGGAGGTGAAGACCAAGAGTTGAGGGTCCATAGGCGGTGTTCATCTTGGTCCTATCTGGGACTTGGAGTCAGCTGTGCCACACCTCACAAGCCAGAGGCTTCTCACCACTTCACACTGTGCTTAAGCCCCTGACTCCCCCTCGATCTTTTTTCTGTCCCAAGGGTTCTGGCTGCCACCCCAGCTACCCCTTGGAAGGCTCCTCCTGCCAAGGGAGCTACTGGGCACCCACCTAAGAAAGGAAGAGAACATCTGAGAGGGTTGTCAGGATCGGGGAAGGCACCAGCAGAGATGGGTGGGGTCAGTGATGTGAGGACAGGGACCTAGCAACCAGGCAACCCCAGTGTGCACCACATCAAGCCTGGGGCACAACACAGAATCTGGCATATGGCAGCCTCCAGGAAGACAGCTGTGCAGCGACAGGATTCCATCCATTAGCAGGCCAAGTCACTGTGCTCACACAGCTGTGAGGACTACATCCCAGGCTCCACTTAGAGGGGGAACACTGTCCGACTGGGCCCGGCAGGTGGGTACCCTGCCTGGGCCTTATGATCCTCCCTTCAGAACAAAGGTCTTTGGGTTGCAGGCTGGGGCTGGGCCCCTTCTCTTCTGACAGTACACCTCTGTCTCACTAGCCACACTCAAGTTCTCACCTACTCCTGCGCTCCAGCTCGGCCTGCTGGGCTTCAGACCCTCACATCCTATGCCCCCTAGGTCCCCCTAAGACTTGACATACCCCTTCAAATGCCTCCCAGCCCAGAGTGAACCCCGCCTCTCCCGTGCTGAGTCCCCTTCTCACTGCCGTACACTGGGCGTTCTTCTGTCCGCCCTGCAGACAACCACTCAAGCCCTGTCATTTGCCGCTGCCAGGGCCCCTGAGTCCATCTCCTCTTCTCCACCCCCACCACCGCCACCAGGTGTCATTCCAAAGCGTGAGACTGACCATCTCCCTTCAGGTCACTCTGCTGCTCACGGCTCTTCGGTGGCTCCCACTGTCCCCAGGACAAGTACTCTAACACGATCTAGTCTGCAGCCCTGGGGGGTGTCAGGACTGCGTGTGGTGGTCAGGGAGAGCCCCTGACGGTTTGTGAGCAGAGAAGTGGCAATGAGGGGGTCACTTCAGAAGACCAGCCTGCTTCTAGGCAGCACAGGCTGATGTAGGGAGACCCAGGAATCCATGAACAACTCTGATGCTAGTCTGGGGACCCCCTGCATCCCTGGAGCAGTGGACAGGGGAGAGTAGGGTGGCATGAAACCCAGTGAAGAATGAAGCACCATTGCTCTGGGACAGGACAAATTTTGCGCACCTCAAAGGGGAGGAGAGGGGCCCACTCCATAGCTACCAGCTGCTGGAGTCCTGTGGGTAGAGGGGAGGGGAGCCAGGCCCCTGGGGTAGGGTGGGTGTGATAGGGTCAGCTGCACAGGGGGTGTAAACTTACACTCACAGCTGCGAGCAGAAAAATATGCAAGGGCAAAAGAACTAAAGGAACCACCGAAATGGGTGGCTTTTTCCTGTTCTTTTATGTTTCTGCTTTTTAAAATTTCTAATTCTCTAAAATAAGCTGTATGACTTCTGCAAGGAAAAACTCTACCCAGCATTTTCTAAAGGCTCCCCCTTCTCCCAGTGTGGAATTTCACGATCGGCAGCTGGCCCTGGCTCCCCCACCCACCAGGTCCTCTTCCCTGGGCTATGGGCCAGCTGATATCTGGATGGAAGGGAAGGGTGCCTCTTTCAGGGCTCCATCCACAGGCTCCTGGGGTGGGGGGCAGCTGGCAGGGGAGGTCTGTGGGGAACAGGAGAGGTGACCCCCACAGCCCAACCTGGACAGGCCACCACTCCTCTGGGCGCAGGCCCGCCAGCTCACTGAACAGAGTTTCCAGGCAGGGAGCAGGTTTTGCACACAGCCGAAGTGCTGAGGCTGGGAAGGGAGGACTGGGGAACAGGAAGGGATCTGCCTGGACAGCAGATGACATGTCTGGGATAGGATACATCCTCTTTTGGGTTCCTTGGGCTGCCTTAAGACCCCAGATTCCAGCTTCCTGCTGATGAAAAGCAGTGTGGCTCTGCCCGCAGGGAGGGGGCTGCTCTGCACATCTGTCGGATTTGGGGCCCCCACCCTGCCCCCTGTGACTACTCCCACTCCTGTCCAAGCCCCATTCCCAGCAAAGCCCCCAAGGTGACCCTGCAGGGCAAGGGGCTCTTCTGCTGGGCCCCTCAAGCCTCCACCTGGGGGGGGGGGGGGTTGGGCAGTGAACAAGGGCAGCCTTCAGCCAGGGCTTTGCACCAAGGGGGCCGCCCTGGACCTCGGAGGCCACAGTCATCCCCACCCAGCCTTGAGTCATTTGCTTGTCTCCAGCCATGTTTCAGAAAGGACTGCAGAGGCCACACTGGCCAGACAGTGGGGATACTGGACCTGCCTGGCAGGCATCATTCAGCCTTTCGCCTTGGTTTCCTCAGCGGTAAAATGGTAACCGATCCTCTGAGAAGAAGTTGGGCCTGGCCCCACCCGCCCTGTATAGCTTGGGGATGGGCGCAGTTCTGGCAGACCCTTGCCAATGGCATTTACAGAGGAGGAAATTGAGGCTCGAGAGGGGCTGGTCAGAGGGGCCTGCACAGCTGGGTGGAAGTCGACCATCCGGGGTTTCACCTTTGTCCTTTGGTTACTGTGTGACCTTGCACAAGCCCCCGGCCTCTCTGATCCCTAGTGTTCCCTTGGCGGAGGCGGGGCGGGGATCATTTCCCCGGCCGCGAGGAGAAGGTATACGCTGGGGGAGCTGCGTCCCATCCACCCGAGAAACGTTGCGGCCCAGCGAGCCGCCCCCGCCGGGACCCCCGCCGGGACAGGAGCCCTCCGCCCGGGGAGCTCGCGAGGTATTATTACCTGCCCGTCATGGTGGCCGCGCGCCGAAGCCGGGGTCGCCTCCCGGGTTGCCGCCGCTGCCGCCGCCGCCGCCAGCACTGCTCCCGCCCGGCAGTCCGGGACGCGGGGCCGGGAGACGCCCAAAAAAGGCCACGAGCCGCTCCGCCCGCAGGACTGGGGTGGGGCGGGAGAGAGGCGGGGGAGAGGCGGGGGGAGGGAGTGCCCCCCTTCCCCGCGGGTCCCGCCTCGCCCGCGCTACCCCAGCTGCGGGGATACCAGAGCGCGGGAGCGGGTGAAGTCCTTCCCGCCTGGGCTCCCCTCGCTACCTCCCGGATTCCCGGCATACTTTTCCTTTTAAAGGGAGGGAAATTATAATAAACGCCAACAGCAACCCCCCCCCCCCAACACACACATTTCTGCCCGGCCGTGCTGCCCACTCCGCAGTCCTCCGCGGTCCAGACCCGCCAACGCGCGGTGGGGGCACGAAGTCCCCACAGCAACCCCGGGCAGGAGAGAGAAGTGGTCTGAGCGCCTTCAGTCCTCACACAAAAGTTCCTGGGCGGCGAACCCCCTTCCCCTGCAATCGCTGGAGTCCGCCCTAGTGAGACCAAGGTCCGGGGGTGGGGGCGTCTCCAGGCGGCGGGCTCCAGCCTGCAGATGCACCCTACCAGGCCAGGCCAGGGGCCTCAGGGAAATACACATTTCGTCCGACAGTGTGGCCCGGGTACAATGACAAAACCAAAGGCTGCTGTGGCTGCAAATCCTCCTTTATGTCATTAAGCCTGTTGACAAGTTATGAGCCCTTAAGATGACCTTGTGACATAATACCATCTAGGGAACCTATTCTGAGAAAGCGTTCCCGTGAAAAGCAAAAGACAAGTCTCCCCCTCTTTAAAGGCGGATGCTTCTAGCTGGTGATAGCACCCAGTTCATAATTGGCAGCAATCCATATAGCACCCTGATGGGCTAGTCTGATTACATTTGGAAAATTATATGATCTCTAGTCTTGGCAACGGATAAGGACCATCTAGAAACGACTGTACAGAGTAGCAACCCACAAATAAGATAAACCAACGGTGGAATTCAGAAAAATGGTAACGAAATATCACATCTGTACAAGTAAGCTTGGAAAGGCACCCGTTTCCGAGTCACTGGGACTTTCGTACTATTGTACTGGGTAGTTTGGTTTTGTTTATTGTTTTTCCCACTTGCATCTTAGCTGATTCCATTGAACTGTAACTTGATGGCTGGTTAAACAAAGTCTGGATGACTGCTTGGCTCAAATGCCTGCTTAGGGAGAAATGCCTTTCCAAAGTCCCCCATGCGGAGGATTGGGTGCACTGGAGGCCACGCCCCCAGAAATTGACTGCCAGGTGCTTAGTAGAATAGCAGGGTCTTGCAGGGACCAACGGGGACGAAAGGTAGAAGGCAGAACCCCAAAGACACCTGCTGTCTCTTCAAGCCTGGGCTGCAGCACAGCAGGTTTGGAGCTGCCCGGGGCGCAGCTTCCCCACCCACCCAGCAGCCTCTACCGTGGGCCGAGAGCCAACATGGAGCTGGGGGCGGCCCCTGGGGCCTCGTGCAGCGCAGCCAGAGGTCAGAGTTGGGTTGTTCGTGAGCTCACCCATTCATTCCAGAGGGTTCACGAGGTGCCTGCTACATGCCTGTGCAGTGAACAAGAGAACATGGAGTGTGCTCTCATGGGGTTTTCTTGGGGTGGGGGTGGGGGGGCCGGTGGCGGGGGCGGCAGACAACGAACAAGTAAACAGGCATATAAATATGAGCTTAGACGGGGATAGTGGGGCAGGCTGCTTTAGCTTGAAGGGTAGGGGAGGTTTCTGTGGAGGTGGTATTGGATCTAAAAGCTGACCGAGGAAAAGAGCCAGGCACACAACCATCTGTGGGAATCGTATTCCAGGCAGAAGGAACAGCAAGTGTGGCAGCCCTGAGGTAGAAAGAGGCTTGGAGTGTTCAGGGATCAGAAAGAAGAATAGAGCACGCAGAGAGAGGGCTTGTAGAAATACGAGAGGGAACCCAGGTGTGGGGGGGGGGGGGGGGCGGAGCGTGTGCATTCCACGCTCTTAAAGGTCTAAGGTGTCAGCTGGGAAAGACCCGACACTCGGCAGTAACTCAGAGGAACCAACCGCGACTCTACATGAAGGAAGCCGGAGGCAGAAGAGCATCCCCGCTGCGAGTCTATCTCCATGAAGTTCTAGTCTATGGTGAAAACTCTTCTGGGATGGAAAAATCGAAAATAGTGGCTTTGTACAGGTAACGCTGTATGTAAATATTACCTCAAAATAAAAAAGACTGGAAGCTAAGTCGTGTACAATGAAGCGCGTCCTGAAGTATTTACATGGAAAAGTACAGACATCTGCAACCTACTTTGAAATGTATTAAAACAAAAAATAGGGTAGGCCACGGTGGCTTAGTAGCAGAGTTTTTGCCTGCCGTATTGGAGACCCAGGTTCAATTCCCAGTGCCTGCCTATGTAATTAAAACGACAACAAAAAACCACAACAAGATGGGAATAGATAGGTGGCAGAGTGAGTCTAAGAAGATATTCATGGTGGAATCTGAGACTCAAGGGTTCAGAGTAAAATTCTTTCAAGGTTGCTGAAGGTCTGAGATTTTTCATAATGAAATGGTGGAGGGGGTTGCTCTGGAGGCAGTAAAGGGACGGGGTGGGCATAGAGGCATCCTGACCAGGGTCCCTGGGAGCACCAGTGGTGGGGGCACAGGGCGGACAGCAGGGATGGTGGGAAAGGGTCAGGCTCGGGGTGGTCCTTGGCAGACTGGATGGGAGTATGTCTGAATCACCTGGCCCAGTGAAGCCAGGTGATTCCAGGTTTTCTTCTTTTCCTGGATGTTTGCCTGAAGTGAGAATGACCAGGGGTGGGAAAGGTGGGAAATAGGGTGAGGGGGTGCCCAAGAGTTCTCAGGTTGTGCTACCTTTGAGAGGCCTTTTGCACATCTGGGGATGAGGAGGAAGGGACTGTGAGTCTGGAACTTGGGAGAAAGGTGGTCCCTGAGGGCGTCTGAGCAGCCAGAGGAGAGAAGAGGGATTATCAGTGGGGCCAGGCAGAGGGTGGGGGAGCAGCAAGAGGGGGCTGAGCAGCGCAGGTGCCACGGAAGCAAGGTGCCACAGAAGTCCGGGGCAGAAGGAGCTCTGGGGAGGAGCAGAGCTGCTGCTCCTCCATAAGCACTGCTGAGGGTGACGAAGAGAGAGGGGCTGCTGGGTTTGGAGAGGAATGTGGTCCAGCCTGGAGGGGCCTCTGGGAAGCAGGAGGAGCCCCTCCCACTGCACTCTGTGCAGATGGTGCTCCCCGAGGTGGACAGCCCACGGCCCACAGGGAGAATGAAGGCCACAGAGAATAGGGGCAAGGAAGACGTTAACTCCTTTTGTAACGGAGAAATTAACAATGAACAAATCATTAAGATCGCTGAATTATTATACAGATGCCCTTTTCTTACCCACTAACCTGTGGCCCAGCTGCCTTGATCTCTGAAAATGATTGCTTAACTATGTAACCTTTAGTTTGTGATTGTAAAAACCTTTTGCCTGGCCCCGCTTGTGTCCTCTTACCCTGTTTTACAACCTTGAAGTCTTGTGATCATTAGACAGCCCCTGACGTTTATTAATGAAGGGACTTGGTTCAGTCCAGAATGAATTCACCCCAATTCCTGAGCTATCTTACTAAGCAAAGCTAGATTTAACCAGAATGGTCTTGCCTGACATGCACAGTAGCTTAAATTTTAACCTGGAAGTCATCTGTACCTCATTATGATACTAAAAATCACAACCATCATGTTCAGGTCACCATTTTCTTACATATGTTCTGTGACTAAGCATGTGATCCATCTGTCCATGCTCAATAATTAGATCACTTCTAAGTTCATTGTGGTAGTTAGGTTCAGATGTCAACTTGGACAGATGAACGTGCCTAGTTCTGTTGCTGTGGACATAAGCCAATGGTATGTGAACCTCACCTGCTGCTGGTTACATCTGCAGTCGGCTAGGAGGTGTGCCTACTGCAGTGAATGATGTTTAACTTAATTGGCTGGTGCTTAAATGAGAGAGCCCAATGTAGTACAGCCCAAGCAGCTCAGCATACCTCATCTCAGCACTCGCAGCTCAGCCCAGGTCTTTGGAGGTGCAGAAAGAAATCACCCCGGGGAAAGTTGTTGGAACCCAGAGGCCTGGAGACAAGGCCAGTAGAGATCACCCTGTGCCTTCTGCGTAAGAAAGAACCTCAGTTGAAAGTTAGCTCCCTTTCCTCTGAAGAACTAATGAAATAAATCCCCTCTTATTAAAAGCCAATCCATTGCATTCCAGCAGCTAGCAAACTAGAACATTCATCATCTTGAGTCACTATACTCATTATCCTAAAACCTGCCCATCTTTTGATATTATAAAACTATCAGAGTTACTGCTGTTTAGAGAGACAGACTTTAGGCCCACAGGCCGTCTGTTTTCTTTGTTTCATGTAGCGATAAAGTCTTCCTCCCTTTTGAAACCCCAGTGTCATAGATCGGGCAGAGAACCCTGCCTCTGATTGGTATCACTTTGAGAAGTTTAGTTCTGAAGGGGTGGGAGTTGGGGAGGGAAGCCAAGGGGTACAAGGATTTTTTAGGGTGGGAGATGCTGAAGGATATTTGGAGAGTGAGGTTTTCACCACCCACAGAATGTGGTGATTCCCAGGGGTTCCCCATGAGACAGATGGGCGCTGATGGGGTCATAAACTGGGGGGTAGACCCCCGAGTTGGTGGACCAGGTTTTCGAAGATGGGCCAGATTTCTCCTGTCACTGGTTGGGTCATAACGGTTAAGAAAAAGCTCAGCCCCTTCCCTTGGCTCCCACAAGACCCTGCCCCTCCCCACAGGAGCCCTGGGCCCTCTGGGCTGACATGGGCCAGGGGTGCCCCAGTGGGGAGCCAGGTCTGCACCTGGGGAGACCATGCACCTCCATTCCTTCTAGAACAGTTTTGGCATTTCCCTCTTATCACACTGGGGGCCCTGACAATGTCGCCAACATTGGAACAACACTGAATCCACCAGCTCCTTGGAGTTGATTCCAAGAAGGGCTGTGTAGAATCTCCAGGGAGGAGCAGGGAAGCACCTGAGCCACCTGCAGGAGAAGTGGCTCCCCCAGCCCAGCCCTACATGGCCCATATAGTGGAGCATCTGCTGGTGTGAGAAATACATTCGTCTATTTAAAATATCCAAACAGCGATCTGCTGTTACATACACCCCCTCGGCCAGCACAAAATGACCAGAAGGAAGCTTGTGGAAGGATCATCCGTGCATTCTTTTAACACTTGTAGAACAAGCCACAAGAGACCTTAATTTTCAGTCCCAGGAAATACCAGAAACCTCTCTCAGAGTCTCACTTGCTCAGGGGTGGAGGGGCCACAGAGCCCCACAGATCCTGGCTCTGGACTCTTCCCAAAGGCTTTGGAGAGGAAAGCACCATTCCCTGCTAACCTCTCCTCTGAGACAGGCTTGATTCCACTCGCAGGTTTGAGGTGAGAGGGGCCGAGGAGAGTCCCTCAAGAGATACATTGTCTACCTTAACCATCTCAACTTGGTCATCCCCCCCCAAAAAAACCTTGCAATATAACCTCATGGCCCCTACCTGCACGTCCAGCAACCTCTCCCAGCTTCTAAGAATATTTCTTTCATGTGCACAGGGTCTTTTAGCAACTTCTTTCACAATAGAACAATGAACCAACAACCCTGCCCCCACACACGCCTTCACCAACCCCAACAACCCCAACTGGCCCAGTCTCAGCCTGCCCAGCAGACAGCACGATACTCGGCCAGGTGTGCTGGCTTCCATCGCCCTGAGGCCACCTGTCCAAAGCTGACCCAGGAGGACAGGCCACCCTGAGGCCATTCTTCTACACCAACGTTAGCAGAAAGAGACAAGCTGGGGAAGTCTGGGCCGGGGCAGGCTGAAGAGACCTCCCCGCCCCAAGCAGAGGCCGGGACATGCGGTGACACTACCTCAGTAGTACGCTGGCAGCGTCTAGGAGGGAAGGAGCAGCTGCCCAGGCCCAGCCATGTGGATGAGGACCAAGCAGTAGTTGGGCTTGTCCGGCCGCCGTGGGGACACCCAGGCACCTCGGCTATCACAGCTTCCTTCTGCAGGAGGTCTGGCTCTGTGGGGCAAGGCCACCTTCAGGCCAGGACAGAGGAAGCTGAGGAAGGAAAGGCCAGCCTCTCTAGGGATGCACCTGCTGGGCGGACCCCTTCCCTCCAGGCACCGCATGACAAAAGGAGTGACAGCTGTACTCTCTGCATAGGGGCGGCTGTTGAGCTGAGCCTTAACTGGGTTCTAAGTTCATGAGCCTACTCCCCAAAGCCCAATGCTTGCAGCATGTGCCTTTACCAAAAGTTTAGCCGCACGGGGACACAGAGCCCAGAAAACTCGCAACTACTTAAACAATCCAAGGACGGCTACTAACATGACTTCCAAATTAGTGTTTTCCTCCAAAGGAGGAAAAAATCTCAGGGTTATTTCGATCATTTTGAATTAATTATTTTATAATCTTCTGTGCTATGGGTTGAATCATGCCCTCCCAAAATAGATATGTTGAAGTCCTAACCTCCAGAATCTCTGAATGTGACCTTATTTGGAAATAGGGTGGTTGCAGATGGAGTTAGTTAAGACGAGGTCCTGCAAAATAAAGTGTCAGTGGCTGAGAGATTTCAGACAGGGTTGGGATGTTATCTTGCAGGTTATTCTTACGCATTATAGAGATATCCCTTTTTAGTTTATGGGGCATTGGAGTGGCTAGAGGGAAGTACCTGAAACTGTTGGGCTGTGTTCCAGTAGCCCTGATTCTTGAAGAAGATTGTATAAAGACACGTTTACAGTGTGACTGTGTGATCATGAGTAACTTGTGTCTGATGCTCCTTTTATCTAGGGTATGAACCGATGAGTAAAAAAAATACAGATAAAAAATAAATAAGTGGAGAGAGAGGGTTAAATAAACAGGTAGGTGGGCAGATGGTCAATGAGAGGGAGGGGTAAGGGGTATGGGAGGTATGAGGTTTTTTTCTTAATTTTTTTTTCTGGAGTGCTGCAAATGTTCTAGAAAATTATCATGTTGATGAATACACAACTATGTGATGATATTGTGAGCCATTGATTGTAACCATGTATGGACTGTATGTGTGTGAAGATGTATCAATAAAAATACATATAAAAAAAAAGAGGTCCTGATGGAGGGCCGACGCCTCTGGTTGAAGGGGGGGACACGCAGACACACCGGAGACGGCCACCTGACAACAGAGACGGAGATGGAGTGGCGCAGCTGCAAGCCCAAGAGCCCTAAGAAGGGCTCACAGCCACCAGAAGCCAGGAGAGGCCCCTCCCCGATGGGTTTCAGAGGGAGCCTGGCCCTGCCCACACCTTGACTTCAGATTTCCAGCCTGCAGAACTAGGAGACAATGACTCTCTATGTTTTACGCCACCCGATTTGTGGTCCTTTGTTACCGCAGCCCTGGGAAATGAATACATTCTCCTCTAAGAATTTCATGGGGTTGGGAAATGCCCCCAGACAGAAAGGAGACCACCAAAGACAGATGCTGATGACGCTTGGTTCCCAGCTTATCTATGCTTATTGATTTCTTACATGATTATGATCATTTTGTCTTTGCAACATCAAGTTCTGTTCCTTCCCATAGGAATGGTAGAAGTCTACCTCTGCCTCTGTTTTGACCTGGCCTGTTCCACTCACACAGTTCCAGGCGGTGCCTTCACATTGTGCTGTATGGCAACAGTGCCCGGAACGGCCCTGGACTCATGCTACTTGGTGGTGGGGGGAGAGAGGGACTGGAACTCATAGTGTACATAATTTTTTTTTTTAGCATTTTTGAATTGTAAAATATATATACAAAGCAAAGAAAGATAAAAGCAATTATTTTCAAAGCATGCTTCAACAAGTAGTTACAGAATAGATCTTAAAGTTTGTCATGGGCTACCATTCCATCATCTCGGACCCTTCCATCTAGCCGCTACAGAGCACTGGAGGCTAGAAGAAGTATCAGCACGGTGATTCAGCAGCCATACTTGTTTGTTAAATCCCATTTTCTCTACTATACTCCTCCTTCTCTTTTAATCCTTCTCCCAATCTATAGGGATCTTATAAGCATGGCTGTTTGGGGTTGTTGTTGTTTTCCCAGCTGAATTTTACACCCCTTGAGGATGGGGGTAGTTTACGTTTATGAGACAGCCCCCAGCAGAAAGCAAGGGAGGTACACAGTAGGCACTTAAATATTTGTTGGAACCGTGGTGTTATGCTGTATTGCCATGTTGTCTAAAATAAGCTTGGCTTTGTGATACAAGTATGGTATATGCCAAATTAAACTCTCTGAGGACAGATGCCTGCCTCAATCCCCAGGACCCAGGACACACTCTCCTTGGAGTAGCTGTCCAGTAAATATTTGTTACATGAACATATACTCAGACAATGTACCACCTAAGTGTAGAGTGTCATGTAGACTAAATGTAGACTCCTGGTGCTCAAAGAACCTCAAATATCACTTTACTCAAGATAATGATTCCTGAACTGAATTTTTACAATTAAAAACAGTTTATTTAAACTTAAGGAAGCCATTATTTGAAGAAGCCTTGATGGAAAGCATTATTTTAAAAATAGGCTCTGCTTGGAAAGCCAATTCATTCTCAAACTCAATTTTCCAGACTTTTATAGTTGGATGGTGGTCTGAGCTTTGCCCCCAGCAAGGCAGGTCTGCAGACACGGTGGCTTTGACCGGCACTAAAGTTGTTGCGTTGAAAGTTTCTGTGCATCTTCTTTCCAGCCAGTGCAGGGCAATGGGCATCTCCTGAGACAACTGGCACAAGCTCCGTGAGGCCTAGGACGAGAGAACGTCCAACCGCAAGAAGCGGAAGTATGAGCCGGGACTTCCTGTTACCGACACAAAGATCGGTGCCTTGTCACATACACAGTTCGGGTGCCAGGAGGCAACAAGAAGTAACGTGCCCTGAGGCTGGACGTGGGGAACGTCTCCTGCAGGTCTGAGTGTTGTGCTCACTAAACAAGGATTATCAGTGTTGTCTACAATGCATCTAATAACGAGCTGGTCTGCACCAAAACCCTGGTAAAGAACTGTAGTGTGCTCACTGCCCGCATAGGTACCGACAGCGTTACAAATCCCGCGATGCTCAAGAAGGGGACCAAGCTGACTCCTGAGGGGGAAGAAATTTTAAACAATAAGCAATCAAAGAAAATTCAGAAGAAATATGATGAAAGGGAAAAGAACGCCAAGATCAGTGGGCTTCTTGCGGAGTGGTCCAGCAGGGCAAGCTCCTCGCCTGCTTTGCTTGGAGGCCAGGCCAGTGTGGCCGAGCGGATGGCTATATGCTACAAGGCAGGGAGCTGGAGTTTTATCTGAGGAAAATCAAGGCCTGGAAAGGGAAATAATTCCTCTTCTCATCCTAGATCATGTAATAAAGGTGTTTATTGTTCTATATTAACAACAACAACAATAAGAAATGAAAATGCATGTGTAGACAGTTGACCCCAGGAGACCCAGGGCCTGCAACAGATGCCACCCTGAAGCTTCAGTCTCACCTGCACCCTCCACTTGGAATTCAGTCCATTGGCATGAGGGGCAAGCTAGAGGGCAGAGCAGGGCCCTAAGTGAGCCGTGTGATGGTATGTTGGATGCTGCTGGGTGCAGGCAGCTGACGAGCAGGAGCTGGTCCTATGTCTAATGGTTGCTCTGTGAAGCTTACAAATGTCCTAACAAGTCAAAACACCCATGCTATTGCAGCCAGCGTGGCAGGGAGGATTGCAGAGCACAGACTATGAAGTCAAGTGACTTGGGTTCGGATCCTGAATTGTACTCACTAACTGCATATCTGGGACAGTTGGTTAATATCCCTGGGTCTCAATTTCCTCCTTGGTAACTGCAATTGTACCTACCTCATAAGGATGCTGTGAAGGTTGAGTAAGTTCATATATGTAAGGCTTCTCATACTTTTTGGTCTCAGGATCCCTGCTTTAAACTTTTAAAAATTATTGAAAAAAAAAGTTGTAGACACTATTCTCTGTGATATACATATCACATATCTGCCTCTGTGTCTGTATATGTATAGATACAGAAATCCGTATATGTAGGGAGACACATAAAAAATAATTGAGGACACCAAAGAGTCTTTATTTATGTGAGCTACGTCTATCAATATTTATCATGTTAGAAATTAAAATAAGGCATTTAACTAAGGGGGACAGGAGAGGCGGTGGACACTCAGGTATTCAGAGGGCTTTCTAAAGTCAGAGAGCATCTGTATAAATACAGGGAAACGCAAAGCCATACTCATATTCTTCTTTCTTTGAGAGAAGAAAATAAAGACCCAGGACCTAAAGTACTGGCAAGAATTTTATTCTTATCCTGTTTCAGCTCTCATAATTTTGTAAACTTTTTTTAATTGTATAACATGACATATATATGGAAAAAAAAAGCAATAGTTTTCAAAACATTCTTCAACAAGTAGTTACAGGAGTGTCCGGCGCCGTCTCGCTCGGTGTCAGGTCCCCGGCCGGCGAGGGAGACAGGGGGAGAGAGACGGGCACAGACAAAACGACTCGGGCGGTAAAAACGGGTTCGAGACACACGGCGGTCGTAAGCACAGACCTTTACTGGAGTTAAGCTTGCATTCTCTGTTACAGGTTCCACGCGGGACAAGATACCCCGCGGGGGAACAACCTCTATGCGGCCGTCAGGTACGGCTCCCTGTGGGTCGTCTCCACCCACCCTGTCCGGGTAACCTCTTATATACTGTGCCCAAACCCAATAGGTTAGTGCCACGTATACAGAGGTGATTGGAAGATAGGGTTGGTGGGCGCGTGCGTCATACGCGGAAGCAGGATGCGGGCGCCATCTTGGCTCACTCGATGGGCGGGGGGAACTCTAGAGCAGGCTGCAGCGCGACCACTAGGCCTGACCTGGGAGGCGGCTCTCCACATCTCCCCCTTTTTTATTTTGACCCAGTGTCTCCATTGATGAGTGAGCTCCCGTGGGCCACTCAGGCCCACTACATGTTTTGGTGCTTTGGGGAGTCTGGACTAGGCTTGCTAGGCACCAACCAGAATGCCTCCTCATATAGAGACCGGAGAGCCCGTGAACTGGAAACCACGTGACTTTCCCTGCAGTGCTTCGCCTCGCAACTGGGTTATGTAGGGGGGCAGGAGAGCGGCAACCAGAGCCGAGAGCGTCATTAGGTGTCTCTGTGCAATGGCCGGAGTCTAGTCTGGCCAGGACCGTGACTCCGCCGTAGAGATCATCCTTTAGACAAAAATTATGACTTCTGGTGCCGCCTTTTACACCCGGGACACGGCCATGGGCTTTGCAGCAGATCCTGTTTTCGAGCGCCCCGCCCTGAGTGGCCGGGACGGGTCATACGGTGAGGGGAAGGACTGGGTAGCGGGACGGTCGTTGCCAGGAGCATCAGGGGCGAGTGACATAGCCAACATGGTAGTGACACGTAATTGCTGCTGTGTCTGGAACAAGCGTTCTAACAAACATTTAACAGTGACTAAGCCCACTAATAGTCCCACTGCCACGAGGATCCAAGTAGTCAAATTGGGCCAAGAGAACCATGAGGTGACTCGGTTCCACAGACTTTGTACAGTCTCGCCCAGTTTGGAAAGGTCGAAGGCAACGGGGGTTATTAAAACTGGTCCCCCTTCTAAACAATCGAAGGGTGACCGGCGTTTTCGTTGCCATCTCGTCAGTCGCCGCCGTCATCAGCAGAGTTGGAGGCCTGATCTGATGGTTCAGGTTGAAGGCTTGCTGATTTGTTGGGCAGCAGTTCCTCGGCGCCCCCGGGCGGTGTCACGGTTCTCACCAGTCTTTCTGGAACCCACACTGGCTGGCGTCCTGGTTCCTGGGGAAAGACACAAACAGAGCCTCTGGCCCAGCTGAGCACTGGGTCAGGGCCTTGCCATTGTCCTGACAGGACATCCTTCCAACGGACTAGACCTCTATGTGGAGGACTCGGAGTAGTGTGCTGAAGAGCAGGTGTCATTCCTAGTGAATTTTCATTTAAAAAATTATATGTAAATAAGGCTACAGACAGTTGAGCCTGAGGAGGAGTACTTTATAATGCCTACTGTCTCTAAAACTTTTACAGAATTTACGACGTACAAGGAATCAGAAACAATATTCAGGGGGCCGGCAAATTCTCTCAGGACTGTAATAATGACTTGTAATTCTACCCACTGAGGTCTTTTCGATTGGAATAATACTGTTTTGGGAGTATCCCCTTCCATATAGTATGCTCCTGAACCGGAGCTGGAGCCGTCCGTGTACACGGTGGGGGCGCCCACTAGTGGCTTAGGCGAAGTTACTTTAGGAAAAATTACTGGGTGTCGAGTAACAAACTGCAAAAGGGGGGCTTTTGGGAATTGATTGTTAATGCTTCCTAGAAATGTACACCGGAGGATGGCCCATTGATCTATGCACCCAGTGAGTATCTCAAGTTGCTGGGAAGAGTAAGGTACTCTGAGGTTTTCAGGTTGCTGGCCGAAATGTTGTATGGCCCTTTTAATTGATTCTAAGGCCAGATCTGCAACAGCTGTAGGATAGTGCTCTAGGACCTTTTTTGGGGAAACTCCAGGGTGAACCCAGAGTAATGGTTCTTGCTGCCATAGCACTGCCGTGGGCTGTAACTCTGTCGGCAGCACGCAGGCTTCAAAAGGCTCACTGGGGTTTATTCTTTTCAGAGTAGCGCTACTGAGCGCCTGCTCCACTCGGGCGGGGGGCACGGCCGTAACTGCCCCTCCCCTGACCAGCCCGCTGGGGGTTTCGGGTCTAGCAAAGGATCAGTGCACCTACTCGGTATGGCCACCAGGGGGAGCCCTCGGGGAGGGCCTTTGGGGGAATCACCTAAACCGTCCACCGGAAACTGTTGCATCCCCGGGGGCGCAGCAGCAGACGCTGGCGGGGCGGAAGGTCGCGTGGGTGAGATAGGAGGCCCCTCCCAATCGATCAACGGAGGCGCGTCTGCCCCATTGGTCTCATCGCCATCTGACTCTGAGTCAGAGCTGTCTGAACTAGTACTTGACTCCTGTGGCTTGCCCTTACAGGAGCCGTCCGCAGACGAAACTGACTGAGTTTCTTGGAGCGCGCGCCGTGCCTGTAGCAGGGCGGGAGACGGACTGAGGCCTGAAGTAGACTCTGCCTCAAGGCAAGCACGGACGGTTTCCCAGATAGGGACCAGGATCGGGTCCATACAAAGGCCCGTCCGGCGCGCCCGTTCTATGTCATTACCAAGTTTCAGCCAAGAAGGCAGGCTGAGGCTCCCGGAGTGGGCGAACCAAGGTGCAAAAGTAGCAACATCTTCAAGGAACCGCAGGAGGGAACTCTTCCTAACCGAGATGCCCCGCTGCTTCAAAAGGGTCTTTAAGGGAGCTAACAAAGGTGAACTTCCTGACTGCCCCATGCTTGCAGTCGGCACTGTACTTTAATCACTCGGAGAGCTCTTCCGAGTCCCCGGGGCTACCTGAAAGCCCGCGGGCCTTAACTCTCACGTAATAAGAAGTACTCACCTTCTCGCGGTGATCAGGCGCGGGAAGTCCGCTGCGAGCTCAGGATGCACGTCCTTCTCAGTTCAAGAAGAGACAGTACGGCTCTCCTTGCAGAAGAGGTGTCGAGAGAGGAGGGTCCCCGTACGGGCCACCACTTGTCCGGCGCCGTCTCGCTCGGTGTCAGGTCCCCGGCCGGCGGAGGGAACAGGAGGGAGAGAGAGACAGACGCAGACAAACCGACTCAAGTGACAGACATGGGTTCGAGACACGCTGCAGTTGTGAGCACAGACCTTTACTGGAGTTAAGCTTGCATTCTCTGTTACAGGTTCCACGCGGGACAAGATACCCCGCGGGGGAACAACCTCTATGCGGCCGTCAGGTACGGCTCCCTGTGGGTCGTCTCCACCCACCCTGTCCGGGTAACCTCTTATATACTGTGCCCAAACCCAATAGGTTAGTGCCACGTTTACAGAGGTGATTGGAAGATAGGGTTGGTGGGCGCGTGCGTCATACACGGAAGCAGGATGCGGGCGCCATCTTGGCTCACTCGATGGGCGGGGGGAACTCTAGAGCAGGCTGCGGCGTGTCCACTAGGCCCGACCCGGGAGGCGGCTCTCCACACAGGAGAGATCCCAGGGTTTGTCATGGGCTACCATACCATCATCTCAGATTTTTCCTTCTAGCTGCTCCAGAATATAGGAGGCTAAAAGGGATAAATACTCTTTTATCATCACAATCAACTTTTTTTTCTTTTTTGTGAAAAGTACCATATATACAAAAAAGCAATAAATTTCAAAGCATAGCACAACAATTAGTTGTAGAACAGATTTCAGAGTTTAGTATGGGTTACAATTACACAATTTTAGATTTTTACTTCTAGCTGTTCTAAGATATTGGAGACTAAAAGAAATATCAGTTTAATGATTCAGTAATCATATTCGTTTGTTAAGCCCTATCTTCCCTATATAACTCCACCATCAACTTTCATCTTTCTAACTATTCTTTAGGGGTATTTGGGCTATGGCCATTCTAACTTTTTCATATTGGAAGGGGCTGTCATTAATATGGGGTAGGGAGATGGAACTATCTGATGTACTGGAGAGGCTGGACCCTCTTTCATGACTCATCTGGTCAAGGGACCCATCTGGAGGGTGTAGGTTTCTGGAAGCTTACCCTAGTGCATGGAACCTTTAGAGAATCTTATATATTTCCCTAAGTGTACTTTAGGATTGGCTGGAATGATTTTGGTTGGGGTATGACAAGTTATGATAGGTAGCAATGCCTATAGTGTACAATGATAGTGACTAAATGTATAAAGTAAAAAATGTTTTTGCTTGAGGAAGAACAAAGGAATGTCAATACTGCAGGGTATTAAAAATAGATGCTAATTCATATTTTAAAACTTTAACTTATGTGTGAAACTAAAGCAAAAAATGTTTATTTGGTACAAAATTTATATTTTTACTAGTGCATTTCCTTATATAACTTATGTGGACAGCTTAACTGAATACCATAAGTACATGGAATCTTGAATAGGGCATGAGATTTTGTAGGTTTGTCCAGAGTGATGCCCTGATAAATCCCAAAGTGATTTGAACAGTGAATAAAAAAGTATTTGCAAAGTTCCCTTGGGGGAATGGCGAGAAAGGGGGAAAATTCAACTTCCCCAAGTGGAGAATTCCTAATATTCTCAGAAGCAGTGGGGACAACCAAAGCAATAGGCTGAGCCCTCAGTCTTGGGGTTTGTTCATATGAAACTTAACTCCACAAAGGATAGACTAAGCCCACTTAAATTTAGGCCTAAGGGTCACCCCCAGACAACCTCTTTTGTTGCTCAGATATGGCCTCTCTCTCTCTCTCAGCCAACATGACAAGTAAACTCACTGTCCTCCCCCTCTCCATGTGGGACACTCCCAGGGGTGTGGAGCTTCCTGGCAATGTGGGACAGAAATCCTTGAATGAACTGGGACTCAGCATCAAGGGATTGAGAAAACCTTCTTGCCCAAAAGGAGGAAGAGCGAAATGAAACCAAATAAAGTGTCAATGGCTGATAAATTCCAAATAGAGCTGAGAGGTTATCCTGGAGGTTATTCTTACACATTAAATAGATATCACCTTGTTAGTCAAGATGTAATGGAGAGGGAGGGCCACGGTGGCTCAGCAGGCAAGAATGCTCATGCCAGAGGACCCGGGTTCGTTTCCCGGTGCCTGCCCATGTAAAAAAATAAAAATAAAATAAAAAATAAAAAAAAGATGTAATGGAGAGGCAGGAGGGTACTGCCCGAAAATGTATAGCTGTGGGTTTGTTCATATGAAACTTACTAGCTGGTCCAGTAGCCATGTTTCTTGAAGATGATTGTATAATGATATAGCTTTCACAATGTGACTGTGTGATTGTGAAAAAAAAGAATGAAAGCAGGAACTCAAACATATATTTGCACACCAATGTTCACAGCAGTATTGTTTACAATTGCCAAAAGGTGGAAGCACCTCAAGTGCCCATCAACAGCTGAACGGATAAACAAAATGTGGCATACACATATAGTGGAATATTATTGAGCCATAAAAAGGATTGAAGACCTGATACATGTGACAATATGAATAAACCTTGAAAACATAATGTTGAGTGAAATAAGCCATACACAAAAGGACAAATATTGTATGATCTCACTGATATGAAATAATGAGAATAAACAAATTCATAGAGTCAGAAACTAGAATATAGGATACCAGGGGATGGATGAGGGTTAGGAATGAGGAACTAATGTTCAATTAGTGAAGAATTTATGTTTTGGGTGATGGAAACGCTTTGGTAATAGATGTTAGCATAACTTTGTAAGTGTGATTGACACTTACAATATACTGAATTGTATATTGGAATGTGGTTAAAAGGAGAAATTTTCGGTTGTACATATTTTACTAGAATAAATTAGAAAAAGAAAACATGGGACTGTATAACACAACGAATCCTAATATAAACTATGGACTATAGTTAGTGGTACAATTAAAATAATAATTGCTATTCTTTCATTAGTTATAGCAAAGAAACCACGCTAATGCACAGTGTTAATAATGGGGGGGGGAGTGTTTGTGGGAAGTCTGTATTTTCTATATGATTTTTCTGTAAACCTACAACTTCTCTAATAATAAAAATCCATAGGAAAAAGGGTATGAGGGCAGGTCAGTGGTAGAATTCCCACCTTCCATACAGGTGACCCAGGTTCAACTCCCGGTCCATGTACTTCCTAAAAAACAAACGAGCAAAACAAACAATTCAACAAATGGTGTTGCAGTAATGGCATATTCACATGGAAAAATAATGAATTGTGACCCCTGCCAAACAGCATATGTTCTAGTTTGCTAGCTGCCGGAATGCAATATACCAGAAACGGAATGGCTTTTAACAAGGGGAATTTAATGAGTTGCTAGTTTACAGTTCTAAAGCTGAGAAAATGCCCCAATTAAAACAAGTCTATAGAAATGTCCAATCAAAGGCATCCATGGAAAGATACCTTGGTTCAAGAAGACCGATGAAGTTCAGGGTTTCTCTCAAGTGAGACGGCACATGGCAAACAGGGCTTCTCTCTCGGCTGGAAGGGCACGTGGTGAATACGGCGTCATCTGCTAGCTTTCTCTCCTGGCTTCTGGCTTCATGAAGCTCCCCGGGAGGTGTTTTCCTTCTTCATCTCCAAAGGTTGCTGGCTGGTGGACTCTCGGCTTTGTAGTGTTGCAGCATTCTCTGCTCTCTCTGAGTCTCTCTGAATCTATTTCTCCAAAATGTTTCCTCTTTTATAGGACTCCAGTAAACCAATCAATACCCACCCAAATGGGTGGAGACATGTTGTCCCTTAATCCAGTTTAACAACCATTCTTGACTAAACCACATCAACCAGGGAGATGATCTCATTACAGCTTCAAATATACAGTATTGAATAGGGATGATTCTACCTTTATGAAATGGGACATATTAAAACATGGCTTTTCTTACGGGACATGCTTCCTTTCAAACCAGCACAGCATATAAAAAAAAAAAAATGCATAGGAAACACTATTATATATTAACATGATGAAAATGAACTATATTTTCTATTAAAAAAATTACTGAGATCCCGGAGGCTTCTCATCTGGAAAAGTGATTTGGCAGTAAGGCTGGCAATGGTGACGATGGCCGTGAGACTGTGCAGCTGATCAGAGTCCCCTTCCTCTGCAGCCTGCTGGGGGGCCTTCTGTGCCCCTTGGGTCAGGGCCGAGGAGCCCAGGGCCAGGTTCTCACATCCCCACGGCGCAGGCCTGGATAAGACCACAGGTCATTACCAAGAGCATATTGTGAAGCAACTGGAAAGCATCATCAGCACCCCAGAGGAGGGATGTCCCCATGAGAACGGCAGCTCCGTGATTTCAGATTGCACGATTATGATAGCAATAGTTTGCTTGGCAGCTTAGAGCTCTCCACAGACGTTATTCAGGTCCCTGAGGAGGAAGGGAGTGGACAGGCACCACTAATGAATGAAGATGAACTGATTAACTTAATAGACGGTGTTTTGGGAGACGATGACAAGCGCAACGATGGATACATCGACTATGCTGAATTTGCAAAATCACTGCAGTAGATGCTATTTGTTTGCTTGTAGCTATGTGCAAATGTGGCTCATTATAACATGAACACTTCTGGTAATGCAGAATAATTTATTGTCGCAGTATTTTGGTAAAAACCTGTAGCAACTTGTTACACTGGCCTGAGAGAAAGAATTCAAGAGAAATGAAAAAGAGGAATGGGATTCAATGTAATTCCTAAGAACTGTTAAACCTCTTGTTAGTCAAGGATCTGATAATGAATCCTTTTAGGAATATTGAATATTCGGAGCTGAGTATTCAGAAACTTAAATGTGACTGTAAATACTGCTAGTCTCTTGGTTTTAATTCATGCTGCCTGAAAATTAAGACAAGCTTTGCCTAGTGGGACACACTTTTCACGAACAGAAGGAATGGAATGAATGCTAAATGCCCCTCCTGTACCTCTCTTCAGATGCATGTGGCCTGTATTCTGTAAGTCCCTGGCCTAAAGGATTTCCTGCTCTGGACAAGTGGATATTTATAAGCCTGTTTCAAAGCCACAGCATAAGAATGCCAAGGGTTAAAGTTGGCCGTTGGCCAGAGTCCAAGATTCTGGATTTTCTGGCATTTTGAAAATGATACACCACTGACCTAAGTAATTAATCTTTTTCAGTTTTTTAGTATTTTATAAAACTACCAAATCCTTATACTTTAATACTTTTATATCTTTTTATCTCTTCAACCTGGGAGAGACCTTGAATATAAAAGTGTTCCCAAATCTAATCAATACCATATGTTCTAACTTACTTAATATTTCTATTTAACTCTTGTTTCTAAGATTTGTTTTTGCAGTTTATAAACTATTAAGAATGTAAAGACTTTACTCTTTTTGGTTGATACGGTGGAGGTACAACTACTAGCTGGTCTAGTTCAGGTGAGAAGTAAAATATCATTTACCAAACATGATTACTAACCTGATACAAGTTATATTTCAGAAGGAATGGTATTTAAATGACCTCTCCTAGCCTGGATACATGAATTCTTTCAGACCAGTAAAATTAGAAAAGGAAACTTAAAAACTCTTAACTGGAAATCTCAATAGTAGTTGAAAATTAGAAGCAGCAGATTGTAACTTGATTTATTAGATGTGATAGGCACATAATAATAGAAAACCTGAAATGATGGTTGCTTTAGTCTGCCAAAGCTGCCAGAATGCAACATACCAGAGACGGATTGGCTTTTAATAAGGAGATTTATTTAGTTAAAGATGTATAGTTCTTCAGAGGAAAGGCAGCTAACTTTCATGTGAGTTCTCTCTTACACTGGAAGGCACACGGTAAAGTCTGCTGGCCTTCTCTCCTGGTTTCTGGTTTTTGCCCCCAGGCAATTCCTTTCTGCATCTCCAAACATCTGGGCTGAGCTGTGAGTGCTGAGATGCTTACGCTGAGCTGTTGAGCTCTCTTCTGACCGCTCTCTTTTAAGCCTCCAGCCAATTAAACTAAGCCTCACTCATTTGGAAGGCACTCCCCTTAGCCAACTGCTTGTATAATCAGTCATAGATGAATTTCACATACTAATAATTTAAGGCAACAGAAACAGAACAACGCAGCATCAACACCTGGCCAAGTTATCACCTGAACCTAATTACCACAGTGGTTGATGAGTGGGATAAAGAAATCACATAAAATTTGCTGTAAGATGTATGGAGGTATTTTCTATATTAAATTATTCCTATAAGAAAACGTATATTTGTAAAAATGATTTACTTGTCAAGTAATTGCACAATCAGAGCTGAATTGTAAACTATTCTTGTAATACCTAGTTATTTTGGAAGCTTTGTACAATGAACTTGGGAGAGATGACCAATAGAACTGATGAAACAAACAAAAAATAAGAATTATTGAGACTTCTGCACCCAGCCAAGATGGAGCAGCAGAAACCCAACAAAATACAGGAAACAGTGATTTTCAGAATATTGAACATCAGGCAATAAAGAACAGTGGTCCACGAGCGACAGGAGAAAAACAAGGTGAGCCCTGTGATTGCTCAGCTTACTGCTTTGAGAGCATTTCGAGGCCTTTGCACAGTGAGGGGAATCCAGGCAGAGCTGAGCAGACCCTGGAGTCAGAGAGATAGAACTAAGAGTCTAGGGAGAAAAAGACCGAGTTCACCAGACAGGCTATCAGAAAAGAGAAAGCTTCACAGAGAGAGAACTCTGAAGTAGCGTAGGGGTTCCCCTGCACATATTCAGCTGAGTACCGATAAGCACATGTACATAAGGAAACCCTCATAAACCAGGAAAGAGCCACCCAAAAGATTTAGTGAGAACAGTGCCCTGTGCTCACACAGGGACAGAAATGTTGCATATTTCCATTAAGGCTGGGCAATCCCAGCATGGTGCACTGGGTAAGTACTAAGAAGTGTCCTGCCTCCATAGAAGGAGTAATGAGCCCTAGTTGAATACTGCTTCAATTCCACCTGACAAATCTTAAGAGTAAGAGCTGAAAGGAACAAACTGTTTCCAAATCATTTAACTGTGTCCCAGGACCTCTCAAGAAGATTTATAGGAATACAAAAATTTCAGCATCCAACAAGGCAAACTTTACAATGTCTGATATATCTAATAAAAAATGGCCACGTGTGCAAAGAAGGAAAGTATGACACTTAATAAGGAGAAAATCAATTAATCAGAATCACTCTAGAAGTGACACAGAAGAGAGAATTAGCAGATAAAGACATTAAACTTATTATAAGTACATTTCATATGGTCAGAAGTTAAATAGAGGGGCTTCCAGTTTTGTGAGAAGATGGACTAAATATGCTTCTCCCTATTCTTCCACGTAAACACAGCTAAAAGCCCAGAGTATTATATATAAAACAAGCTTAAGAAGACTCCAAAAGATGGAAATAAAAAGGCAGACTAGCTAGGGAGCACGAGACCAGAGGAAAAGTACAGTAATGAGTTCCCTGGGTTTTCTTTTTTGCTTTATATGTCCTGAACTGGGTGAAGGAGAAGCCAGCAACCATGAAACACCATGGGGAAAAAAAACCTGCAAGAAAAGGTAGCTCTCTAGCCAAAAGATTAGAGAAACAGGTGGCCTGGAAAGAATACGGACTTTTAGATGATAAACGCTCTACACTAACCATGAAGAAAATCTCTGGTTCCATCTCCACCACGTTCAGCAAGGGCTGAGTGGGGAGCTGTCACGTGGCACTCTGCCTCCTGTCGGCAGAAACAACGTGGAGAGCCTGGACTCCGACCTCACCCGGCAGTAAGGGGACACTCCTCCGCTCCCCATCTGGGTGGTGTCCGAGAGGCCAAGTGGGAAGCTGAGACTTCCACCCTCTTCTGGCAGCGATGGCGCCTCCCAATCCCAGCCGGGGTACCGAGAGCAGAGGCAGAGCGGAAAACCTACACTTCCATCCCACCCTGTGGTATTTAAAAAAGCAGGGGGATAACAGGACTGAAAAAGTATTCAAAAAAGTAATGTTACGGACCAAATGCGGGGTTCTCTGCCCGATGCTCATAACAGCCGATGTATGATACCGAGGTTTCAAAGGGAGAAAGGCTTTATTGATACGCGAACCGAGGAGAACAAATGGTCTATGGACCTAAATCTGCCTCTCTGAACTACAGTCGCTCTGATAGTTTTATTGTATCAAAAGATGGGCAGGGGGCGGTGCAAGGGTAGCTCAGTGGTAGAATTCTCTCCTGCCATGCGGGAGGCCCGGCCTAGATTTCCGGCCCATGCACTTCCTAAAAACAAATAAAAAAAGAAAGAAAAAACAAAAAAAAAATCAACAAATAGTTGAATGGTGCTGCAGTAACAGGATACCGACATGGAAAAGGAAGGAAATGTGACCCTGGGTATATAGCATATAATAAAATAAAATAAAAGATGGACAAGTTTTAGGATAATGACTATAATGGCTCGAAATGACAAGGTCAGAGATGATCTAATTACTGAGCATGCACAGTTTCAGTACATGCTTGGACACAGATTGTATGTAAGAAAATGGTGGCCTTAATATATGATGGGTGTGATTTTCAGTGTTATAATGAGGTATAGGTGACTTATAGGTAAACGTTTAAGCTACTGTGCACGTCCTGCGGGCTCATTTTGTTAGACGCAGCTTTGTCTAGTAAGATAGTTTAGGAATTGAGGTGGGTTAGCTCAGGGCTGACTCAAGTTCCTTCATTAATAAACATTAAGGAGGTGTCTAGTGATCACAAGACTTCAAATTTGCAAAACGGGATAAGGTGGTACAGGTGGGGCCAGTCACAAGGTTTTCACAATCACAAGATAAAGGTTATACAGTTCTACAGTCGTTATCAAAGAACAAGGCGACTGGGTTGCAGTTCAGTGAGTTTCAAGAATTTCAAGTATTTCTTTTTTTGGCTTTTCCACAATATACTAGAAAGTAAGAAAAAAGCATCTATATAAATGACTCAGTCACCTAATTATTTAACTCAATTTCTCAGTTACAATTCCTCCTTTTTGTTTTGCCCGTTCCTCAATTTGAGGGATATTTATGCAACGACTGCTCTGACTTGTGCGTGCTGAAAAGGGTACCACCCTTATGGGGTAGAGAAGTGAAACTGGTTGTTATTCCTGGAGGGGCTGTTACTTCTGGGTTTCAGGGCTTACTTGGCATAGGAAAAATCCAGAGACTTTAAATCTCTGAAAACACACTTGGTAAGTAAATTGAAAATTATAAGTTTAAGTAAAAGGAGTAGAAAGATTAGGTTTAGGTGACATAACTAGGTTACCTTGGGGAAATAGCTTTTTATAGATGTTTATATAGAACCTGGGATATCCCTTAGGGTCTTCAGGACAGTGTTGGCAGAATCTGGCTGAGACTGACATAAGGTTAACCTCCAGAACTACCTCCCAAATCTATGTGAAATCTCTTGGCCATGGAAACTTTATTTTGTTTTATGTTTTTCCTCTTCTGATCAAGAAAGCATTGCTAATCTTATGGTGTGAGGGAGATTCACCCCTGGGAGTCATGTCCCACACAGGGGAAGGTAGTAAGTTTATTTGCAGTTTGGCTGAGAGAGAGACCACATGTGTGTAGCGTGATGATTTGCAGGGGGTGATGCTTAGGCATTAATTATAATTAGGCTTAGTTCTGTCATTACAGAAATAAGTTTCATAAGTGCAAGCCTCAGAATCGAGGGCTTGGCTCATTAGCACATTTCCTTTTCATGAAGCAGGGCTCATAGATTCTAGAGTTTTATTTTCATAGGTCTCCCTATTACAGGTTTAAATGGGGGCAATTTATGTTTTCCAGAAATGAATGGGTCTTAGATTTAGACCTTGCAATGTCCCTTGATTATAGTTTTGGAAAATTGGGAGCCTCATTGCTTGAGAGAATAGTAGGAATGTCCCTAAATGAGGAGGTTTAATAGTTTTATGCTTTCCTTCTCCGGTCCCTCAAGAGACCTTGCAAATACTTTTTATTTTATGCCTAAAATATTCTGAAATCTATCAGGGTATTATATTAACCTGTACAGATACTAAGATTTTATTCTCTATCCTAGGTTGTATGTTAAATACAACTGAGTTGGATTGTCTAAATGAAATGACTAGAGAGTTCATCACTAAATTAGATAGTGCTGATGAAAATTAAAAACTTTTTAACACAATAAATTGTCCCTTCTTGGTTCCTCATAGATATTAAAGTTTTAAAATACAGATATTATTTTTTACCTTGTATTCTGATTCGACTCAGTCCTTATTTATATTAGGCCCCTTCACCTCTTCAATTGAAGTCTGATTCTTTTTAGGTTCTTTAACAGATGTTGTTTGGAATCATCTTTTTAGAATTAATGCTGCTACTTTAATGCCTTTAGAACTGGAGATCCTTGACTTTGAGTCTCAGGTGTCACACAGACACCCAAAGTTCCAGGTAGCTAACAGGTTACACACACACAGCAAAGCATCTCAGAGTTTAGAAATAATAATTAAAATTTAGGAACAAATGTGACTACTGCAAGAGCTTACAATTTAGGCCCTAATTTCTAGAAATTAAAAAAAAAAGCAATTGAAAATTAACTTATTTTGAGGTCAATAGAGACTACAGCTGAAGTTTTGTTCTGTTTTATCCTTACATTTTTACTAGAGTTAATTAACAGACAGAACATATTTTATAGATTTGCCTTGCTTCTCTTTAAGAGTCTTTTTGTTGAAGATGAAGTTCTGACTTGTAACTGATTGCATGCATTTCTAGAAAAGCATCAGAGTCAAACAATGTAGCTGACAAGGAAATCTGGTTGTTTTCCTTGTTATAAAATGTTATAAAAACATATAACATTTTAAAAATAACTAAAACCATGACTAATAGACTGTTGTCTAATTTGCACATCAGTATCAGGACATACATGGACAGTGAGAAATAGTCAAGTCTTTAAGAATTGTATATAATCGCTAAATATACGGATAACATTTCATTCGTACTAATTTAATCAACAGAAGCCTAGAAAATCACTTTTAATTTTTGTAACATTTCTTAAATGCTTTATGCAACCTATAATACATTAAATGGAACTATTTTAACAAATGGTTTAATAAATAACTATTTCAATAAATAGTTTAATAAATAAAGCACCTCACTGTTTACAAGGTGAAAAAAACAAATCCCTTGTAATAGTTTGACAAAAAAAGATATCCTTCAGGGTTTGATTCAAAGTGTTGACATAGAATATTTGCTTTCTAATAGAATACTTAGATGATTAAGAAAAACCTTTCATAACTTTTCACTAAGGAAAGATTAAAACCAAGAAAATTTCATTATTTTAACAGAGTAAACTAAATTTGATTCTTGCATTAATATAATGTTTGATATAAAAGTTTTTTATTAAATCTTAGTCAACATTGATCATGATAAATAAAACTCATTTCTATAAACCTTTTTATAACATTATATGTTCGTTTAGATTTTGTCCTACACATGTCTGTTTTATATTCTGCAAAAAAAACCCAGTTATTTCCCTTTGGGACAGTAAATAAGCCTATTAAATTTAGTCAGCATTGACTATGAAAAGCAAAATTATTTTTTAAAAGTCTTTTACAACTTTATATTTATTCAGTTCTTGTCATATATTTCTGCTTCTTATTCTGTGAAAACTAATACTTTAGAATAAAATTATACTTTCTCTTTAACACAGCACATTCTGCATATTTTCTATACCCACACACTTTGAAAAAAAGATCTTCGAACTGCTTTTATACATCTTATAAAACACAATAAATTTTGTCAAAATAACAGTTTGATTTCATTAAACATCAACTAAAATTTTCATCATTTTAAAGATCTAATAGATATATTGTTAATTTGTTTTATCAATAAACTTATATAAATTTAGGGAGACCCTATCTAAATAGTATTGCACTGAACGATGATGGTTTGTAGGGGATGATGTCCAGAAATATTGCTTTCCTTTGTTTACCATTTTGTCAGTATTTTAGTAAGATATATTATGTATAATTTCTGAAACAGCTCTCTTAACATATCCAGCAATGCATTTTCCCTACATTGGAGGTTAAACACCTCTTTGTTTTTATGACATCTTAAAATTATGGATAACTTCAAATGCATAATGATTGTCAGACTTTGCAAAATACAGTTATTTAATTTGTTTCAAGCACAACCCAGGAAAACCTTTTCATAGCTCTTGATATTTTTCTTTACCTACTGAAGCTTTTAAATTTGGTAATTGGATTTTATTCAATTTCCTTTATCCTAAGGCTATAAATAGGTTTTAATAATGATTTGCTTTCTCTGTCTACTGTTGCAAAGACATTATTTTGAAAAAAAAATCATCCTAAATTGGGAAACTACAGGACAAATTATTTAAAACATGGCCTATTCCCTAACATTCTTTCTGTCCCTTTCACTTCTAATCTCCAGGCTCAGTAGGAATAATTTTTAAGCCAAATCTAATTCCTAGAGTCCCCCATCTTTTCTGCACCCACCCTTCTCTCATAGTTGTGTCTACTGGTTTACTTTTTCACTATTTCTGCTTGAATTTGGTTAAGGTTCAGGAGAAGACCCTCAGGTAGAGATAGGTGAGAGTGAGAGACTGTGGAGGATATCTTTCTCTTTCTTTTTTTTTTCAAATAGTTTTGTCTATTTAGATTTCTACATGACCTTCACCAGCAGTCCTTACAGAGCTGAGCTTTCGAAGCCCAGGCTCTTAAAAACTTTTTCACAATACTGCCTCCCAAATCTTCCTGGCTTAGGGTGAAAAGATATTCAGGCTTATAGGTCTGAAAGACAAGATTGTACTTTTCCTAAACCCACTGAGTTTTCAGAAGAATTTGGGAGATAGGTTAAGCCAGGATACAGAGGCAAAAGGCAGGAAGAGTTTAGAGAACATTAGAAGCATGGTTTTCTCCATTTATGGGTTGCTAGGAATACTGTTTATGCATTTAAACACTTATTTATCTTTAAGTTATTCGAATAAAGCTCTTTTAAGAGGTTTTGTTTGTTTGTTTGTTTGTTTGTTTGCATGGGCAGGCACTGGAAAGCAAACCCTGGTCTCCAGCCTGACAGGCGAGAGTTCTGCCTGCTGAGCCACCATCGCAATGCCCTCTTTTAAGAATTTTTGTTTGTTGATTTGTTATTACCATCCAGAGGTAGAAAAATACACATTGAATAAACAGGCACAAATAGAAAGTTAGAGACAAAAAAACCAGAAACACCGAAATATAAAACTAATTTGAACTATAATTTTTATTTTCTGGTATGACTTGCAATTAAGATATCATTCACATACTGTACTGATGGCACAATTCCTTCTGTGGATTTTAGTTTAAGTGAAGATTGATATTCTATAATGAACTCTATAATATTGATAGAGTTTCACTTGAATGGGTTCTAATATTTTGCACATCTGATTTTCCCATCAGCTTACGCCTCCAGTTTTACAGCTTTTAAGATTTCTTCTGGGAGACGGGAAATTTCCTTGTCCTCCTTAGGAACATCAGTGCCTCTTGCAATGCACAACTTTACCCTGGAGGCACTCCTATCAATTGAACAATCTGGAGAAAAAGTTGTTTGGGCTTCTAACTTGGTTAACGGGTTTTTTTGCTAGCAAGGGAACTGTACATTTTAGGCACATACAGGAAGCTATACTTTAATTAGATAATTAGCTTTAATTAGATAATTTAGTAGCTGTTTCCTTGCATTTTTACTGGAGGCGTGTTGCCCTCCTGCTAATAGTAGCTGATTGGTTGGAAATCACATTAGGTTTTTATTTAATTTCCTATATTGATAAGATAGTCAATTAATTATTTTCCCACCTGTATCTTTCTTCTGGTAGAGTCCCTAGGACCCTTCATTTCAGGTCACTGTCAGGTTGCACTGTTTCCTTAGGGCAGCTGCAATTTGGGTCAACCAGTTTCCCAAGGGTTCCCCACCCCCCAACAACCCCACTCCAGCGGGGGCAGCTAGGGCAACCCCTCCCAGTGCCCTTTTTCTTCTTTTTTATTATATAATATAACATATTTTCAAAGCACAGAAAGAAATGAAGCTATACTTTTCAAACCACCCTTCAACAAGTAGTTACAGGACAGATCCCAAGAGTTTGTCATGGGCTACCATACCATCATCTCGGATTTTTCCTTCTAGTTGCTCCAGAATATAGGAGGTTAGAAGGAATAAATATTTTTTTATCATCAAACTCGACTTTTTTTTTCTTTTTTGTGAAAAATAACGTATATACAAAAAAAAGCAGACTATTTCAAAGCACATCACAAAAATTAGCTGTAGAACAGATTTCAGAGTTTGGTATGGGTTACAATTCCACAATTTTAGGTTTTTACTTCTAGCTGCTCTAAGATACTTGTGCTGGTTTGAAAGAATGTATGGCCCCTAGAAAAGCCATGTTTTAATCTAATCCCATTTCATAAAGGCAGAATAATCCCTATTCAATACTGTATGTTTGAAATTGTAATCAGATCATCTCCCTGGAGATGTGATTTAATCAAGAATGGTTGTGAAACTGGATTAGGTGACAACATGTCTCCAACCATTTGGGCAGATAAGTTTCTGGGGTCCTATGAAAGAGGAAACATTTTGGAGAATGAAAGAGATTCAGAGGGAGCAGAGAATGCTGCAGCACCACAAAGCAGAGAGTGCACGAGTCAGCAACCTTTGGAGATGAAGAAGGAAAACGCCTCCCAGGGAGCTTCATGAAACCGGAAGCCAGGAGAGAAGAAGCTAGCAGATGACACCGTGTTTGCCATGTGTACTTTCAGATGAAAGATGAACCCTGACCATGTTCACCATGTGCCTTTCCAGATGAGAGAGAAACCCTGAACTTCATCAGCCTTCTTGAACCATGGTATCTTTCCCTGGATGCCTTAGATTGGATATTTCTATAGACTGTTTTAATTGGGACGTTTTCTCGGCCTTAGAACTGTAAACTAGCAACTTATTAAATCCCCTTTTTAAAAAGCCATTCCATTTCAGGTATATTGCATTCTGGCTGCTAGCAAACTATAACAATCAATATAATGATTTAGCAATCATACTTGTTTGTTAAACCCTACCTTCTCTGTCTAACTCTACCATCACAGGCCCTTCTTTCTTGAAGAACGAACATTGGTTGTTATTTTTTTGCTTTTTGTTTTTTGTTTTTGCATGGGCAGGGACTGGGAATCAAACCCGGGTCTTGGCATGGCAGGCAAGAACTCTGCCTGATGAGGCACCGTGGCCCACCCTGATTTTTAATTTCTTGAGAATTTCTCCAGACCCTCGAGGGAGCCCAAGGGTCCTTAGTTCCTGCTGTTGTCCTTGATTCATTAAAGCCTCGAGAAGCATTGTTTGCCTTTTAAAGTTCCGGTCTTCCTTAAGTTCGTCCCTGTTATATAAACTTTAAAGGTGATTTTAACTAACTTAGAGACAGGTAACCTTACTCCTCCATCTATTTTCTGTAACTCTCTCCTTATATCAGAAAAACTATGAATCACAAAGATTATTTTTTAGATGTTGGCATTCTCTGGATATTTTTTTAGATATATATAATAGTGTATTGCTAGTTAGTGGTATAAATTATTTCAAGGATAGGTGAGGAACTTTCCTTGGTTCTTGTATAGCTTCATTTCTTTTTCTTTTATTATTATTTTTTATAAGCTTATAGCTGTAACAACATCTTTTTGCAGACGAAACAATTTTACACTCTTTATGATTCCCTAATTTAGCCTGGTCACCATTGTTATTTGAATTCCATTCAAGATCCCTTACTGGCATTGCTAAATTTGCTCCAGCATATGCTGGATTGCCAGGATTTTCTCCTATCTCTTATCTGCTTTCTGCTTTGCCTTTTATATTGCTATTTCCTATTCTTGTCCTGTTATTAAAGCATTTAACAAGCTCTTGTATTAGCAACTTGAGTGATAGGTTGCTAATATCGACAAAACTAAGCTTTCTATTTTCTTTAGGTCTTCTGTACAGAGTAGGGAATTGTTTTCCCAGTTACATAGATCCAGTGTGGAGAATGGGGCATGCACATATGCAAATCCTCTTGTGCTTCTCTGTTTGTTTATTCCTGTAGGCACTTGCCAGAGGGGTAGTATTTTGCTGGTGGCTATGTGCTGGTTTTAGAGAGCAACCCTAGTTGAATTGATTACCCTGGCAGGTATGGAAAGGGGAGGCCATTTCTACCTCAGGCTCTTTGACCTCCGGTAAAGGAGAATTCCGAGGAAGAGATGGAGGAGGAGGTAGGGGGGCCGTCTTCTTTCCTGATCTGTTGGCCCCTCAGTTACAGTGTAGATGTGGAGCAGATGAAGGGGTTAATGAAAGTTCTATTGGAGCCTCCAGATTTGAATCGCAGAGGACATTTTTCTTCTCCCTGCTAATCCTTACAGGTAAAATTTTACATTTTCTCATCATTATGGATTGCTGAGAGAGACAAAGTGTTGAACATCTCATCCCATTTCTGCTCTCTCTCTCTTGCAGAACAACTCTAATTTTTAAAAAGTGTCCTTTCTATAAAGCCATTCTCAGACCATTTCTTGCCTGATTCTAAACCATAGTGAGGCCAGACCATGTTACAGAAATAAACCATTTTTTTGCATGTAACTAAAATCTTTCCAATTTTTCAAAATACAGTCCAAGACCAGATAAGTCCTGAAATACAGAGGAACCTGCCCCTCCAAGGACATCAGCTAGTCCCATCCTCCTACCCCATGTTATCAACAGCCCCTTCCAACATGAAAAAGTCAGATGGGCACAGCCCAAACACCCCTAAAGAGTAGGAGAAAGATCAAAGGTGATGGTGGAGATATACAGAGAAGGTAGGGTTTCACAAACAAATGCAATTGTTGAATCATTATATTGATATTTCTTTTAGTCTCCAGTATTTAAAACAGCAAGAAGTAAAAACCTCTGATTGTGAAACTGTAGCCCATACAAAACTCTGAAATCTGTTCTACAACTAATTGTTGTGACATGCTTTGAAATGTTTTGCTTTTTTGTATGTAAGTTATTTTTCATAAAAAAAAGAAAAAAGTCGATTGTGATGATAAATGCACATCTATATGATGCTATTGTGAGCCATTGATTATACACTTTGGATGATTATATGGTATGTGAATATATAATATTTATCAACAAAAAATTCAAAAATACAGTCCAAGGGCTACATTCAGGAACGCTATTAGAATTAGAATCCCCCATTTTAAAGAATTTCAAGAATCAATAACCAAATTGGAAGTTTCCTTCTATTCCTATCTTTTGAAGTTTTTTATCAAGAAAGGATGCTGGATTTTGTCAAATTCCTTTACTGTGTCATTGATCATGTGGTTTTTCCCTCTTGATTTGTTAATGTGGTATATTAATTGATTTTCTTGTGCTGCATACCTTCATACCTTCCATATCTGGGATAATACCCACTTGATCATACTGTTTAATTATTGTAATGTGCAGTTGGATTCGACTTACAAGTGTTTTGATGAGGATTTTTGCATCTATATTCATTAGAGAAATTGGTCTGTAATGCCTTTCTTATAGTATCTTTATCTGACTTTGGTATTAGTGTAATATTGGCTTCATAGAATGAGATAGTTAGGGTTCTCTCTTCTTCGATAGTTTGGAAGAGTTTGAGCAGGATTGGTATTAATTCTTCTTGGAAAGATCAGTAGGATTCACCTGTGAAACATCTGGTCCTGAGTTTTTCCTTACAGGGAGGCTGTGGATGACTGATTCAGTCTGTTTGTGATTGGTCTGGGGAAGTCCTCCATTTCTTCTAGAGTCAGTGGAGGTTGTTCGCGTGTTTCTAAGAAATTGTCCATTTCATTTAAGCTGTCTTATTCGTTGGCAAATAGATGGTCATAGTATTTTCTTATGATCTTTTATATCTCTATGGGGTCAGTGGTAAAGACACCCTTCTCATTTCTGATTTTATATTTATCTGTGTCTTCTCTCTTTTTGTCTTTCCCATCTAGCTAGGGGGTTGTCGATTTTACCAACTTTTGTTTTTACTGATTCTCTCTATTGATCCCCCCCCCCCCCCAATTCATTTCTTTCTGTTCTAATCTTTGTTATTTCTTTTCTTCTGCTTGTTTTGGCATTAGTTTTATGTTCTTTCTCTAGTTTCTCCAGGTGTTCACTGAGGTGTTTGATTTTAGCTCCTTCTTCCTTTTTAATGTAGGTAAGAGTTATAATTTTCCTTCTCAGCACTGCCTTCTCTGCAGCCCATAAATGTTTATATGTTGTGTTCTCATTTTCATTCATCATGAGATATTTACTGATTTCTCTTGCAATTTCTTCTTTGGCTTACTGATTGTGTTGCTTAACCTCCATATATTTGTGGATTTTCCAGTTATTAATTTCCAGCTTCATTCCATTATAATTAGAAAAGGTGCTTTGTATAATTTAAATATTTTGAAATTTATTGAGATTTATTTTGTGATCCAACATATAGTCTGTCCTGGTGAATGATCTATGAGCACTTGAGAAGAACGTACATCCTGCTGTTAGGGGGAGCAATGTTCTAAATATGTCTGTTAGGTCTATTCTTTTATCACTTATTTAGGTTCTCTGTTTCCTTACTGATCCTCTGTTTAGATGTTCTATCGATGAGAATGATGTAGTGAAGTCTTCAACCATTATTATAGAGATATCTATTACTCCCTTCAGTTTTACCAGCATTTGTCTCATGTACTTTGGGGCACTTTGGTTAGTTGCATAGATATTCATGGTTGTTACTTTTTCTTGGTGAGTTGCCCTTTTATTAATATTTAATATCCTTCTTTGTATCTTTTAACATTTTTGCACTTCAAGTTCATTTTGTCTGATATTAGTATGGCTTTCTCAGCTCTTTTTTGGTTACTATGTGGAATATCTTTTCCAGCCTTTCACTTTCAACCTATTTGTATCTGTGGGTCTAAAATGAGTCTCTCTATAGTCTATAAACAGCATATAGATGGATATTTTTTTATCCATTCTGCCAATCTGTGTCTTTTGATTGGAGAGTTTAATCCATTAGCATTCAATGTTGTTACTTTAAAGGCAGGACTTACATAAACCCTTTGGCTTTTATCCTTTTAGTTACCCTTACTGATAATCTTCATTTCTACACTCTCCCCCAAGCCTCTCCCTCCTGTCTTTTCTTTTCAGCCTGAAGAACTCCCTTTAGTATTTCTTATAGGGCAGGTCTCTTGCTAATGAATTCTCTCAGCTTCTGTTTATCTGTGAATATTTGAAACTCTCTCTCATTTTTGAAGGACAGTTTTGCTGGATAAAGAATTTTTGACTGGGAATTTTTCTCCTTCAGTATCTTAAATATATCATACCACTGCCTTCTCACTTCCATTGTTTCTGATGGGAAATCAATACTTAGTCTTATTGGTGTCCTTGTAGGTGGCGAATCACTTTTCTCTTGCTATTTACAAAACTTTTTATCTTTAGCATTAGACAGTGCTTTAGCATTAGTGATTAGTGTGTGTCTTGGGGTAGGTCTATCAGGATTTATTCTATTTGGAGTACACTGTGATTCTTGGATTTGCACATTTATGTATTTTTTTAGTGTTGGGAAATTTTTGGCCATTATTTCTTCAAATATTGCTTCTGGCCCTTTTCACTTCTCTTCTCCTTCTGGGATACCCATGCAGCATAAGTTTGTGTGCTTTGTGCTGTTATTCAATCCCCTGAGACCCTGTTCCATTTTTCCATTTTTTTCTCTGTTCATGTCAGATTTCCTACCTTCTAGTTCACTAATCCTATCTTCTGCCTCTTCAAATCTGCTGTTGTGTGTCTCTGGTGTGATTTTTTCTGGAGGGTGCATGAATTGAACAGGAGTCTCCAACATGACAGACAAGAATTCTACCACTGAACTACCATGTACCCCAACTGGTATATTTTTAATCTCATCTGTTGTTCCTTTCATTATGGTAAGTTATTTTATTTTCCTTTGCATGCTTTCAAATTCTTCTGACTTTTTCATCTCCTCTGACTTTTTAATTTGTTCCTTTGACTGAACCATATATTCCTGTTTCTTAGTATGCTTGTAATTATTTTGCTGATATCTGGGCACCTGATTATCTCTATGGGTTTATTCTGAAGGTCAATTTCTTCAATTTCTTCGCCTAGGATTTTGTTGTTGATTGGGTTTGTGTTAAGACTCTTCTTTGACAAGTGGTTCTTTAGTATTTCCCAGCCCAAATAGGGCCAAGTACTTGCAAAGGGGCCACAGACAAGATCCAAAGGGCCCTTGGGAGAGTCAGGAAAGACTCCAAAAAGACTTTTCTTTTCTTTTTTTTTCTTTCCTTTCTTTCTTTCTTTCTTTTTTTTAGCTTCCCAAAGATGCACTTTCCTGTTCTGACCAGCAGATGGTGCCCTTTGGCAACCTATTCCCCTCAGCCCTATGAAGGCAGGCTGTTTTAACTCATTGCCCATTCTACCTCTGATGCAGCAGAAACAATGGCACTGAGTGGTCTAGCTAAGATAAGCTAGAACAGCGGGATCACTGGCCAAGAGCTAGGTCACTACTGGCCTGTGTCCCCCAATGTACTTGGGGTGGAGGACTCCCATGGCCACCTCAGTCTTCAGCAGCCCACCAGGAAGGGATAAGACCAACCAAAGCTGCCTTCCTTGAGGGTGCAGGATGGGTATCAGGAGCTAGGGCCAGAATTACTCACAGTTTCTCACCATAGTTCCTCAGTCTTTTTTGTCTTGCACTTCTCTCAATGCCTTGCAGAACTTCCTTGATCTCTGAAGTCCCAGAAGAGTTTATTTGGACAGTTTCTGCCTGTCCAATCACTGCTTTTGGGAGAGGAGTGAGGTTGCAGTTCCCTATTCTGCCATTTTCCCAGAAGTTTGTTAGGCTATTAGTTGGCCAAGTTATGCTGCTCCACTCCCTGTTTCATGAATGAAGGGGAAAGTGGCTGGAGGGTACACTTCCATCTGAGTTCCTCTCACTTGTGCAGCACTTTTCAGATCATAGAACCTTTTCAAATGGTTTCATCACTTTACATAATCAAAAAAATCTCAGAATTGGAAAGCCCTTAAAAGTCATCTCAAACCTCAGTGAACATGATCACATTGGGAGCTTGTAAAATGAAAACTCCAAGGCCTTGTTTTCTGGAGAATGATCTAGAAGAAGGAGGGCCCCAGGGTTGCCCTCACTGAGCTTTCATAATCCCATGTTGTAGCTATGTGGGATGGGACCTTGGAATTTGCTTTGTTAACGCTGACCAAACTTTGAAATCTGTTCTACAACTAGTTGTGGTGCTGTGCCCTGAAATTTATTGTTTTGCATATATGTTATTTTTCACAAAAAAGGAAAAAAAGTCGATTCTGATGATAAAAAAAAAATTTGTTCCTTCTTTCATCCTATATTCTGGAGCAGCAGAAGGAAAAATCTGAGAGCATCATATGGTAGCCCATGACAAACTCTGGGATCCATCCTGTAACTACTTGTTGAAGAGTGCTTTGAAAACTATTGCTGTTTTCTTTCTTTGCTTTGTATATGTATTATATTATACTATTTAGAAGTTTTTTTTAAGAAAACTAAAATTGTAGAATTGTACCACAATTCCCATACCAAACTTTGAAGTCTGTTCGACAACTAATTATTGTTGTCAATAATTAGTTTTGTGAATAACAAAAAAAAATTTCTTTTTTGTTATTCACAAAAAAGAAAACAAAAGGGATGACTCTCTCTCTCTCTCTATATATATATATATATATAGAGAGAGAGAGAGAGAGAGAGAGAGAATATATATATTCTTTCTAGCTTGCAATGTTCTGGAGCAGCTAGAAGGAAAAATCTGAGGTGATGGGATCTTCCCTGAAACTATTTGTTAAAGAGTGCTTTAAAGAAACTTAGACTACCTATAGGCATGCCTAAGAGTCACTTCTCGAGGACCTTTTTTGTCGCTCAAAGCTGGCCTCAGTCTCTTTAAGCCCAACTCTGCAATTGAAATCATTGCCCTCTCCCCTATGTGGGACATAACTATCCAGGGGTAAAAGTCTCCCTGGCGATGTGGGAGAGGACTCCCAGGGATGAATCCAGACCTAGTGCCATGAGATCAACAGTTCCAACCTGACCAAATGGGGGAAAGAAGTGAAATTAATAAAGTATCAGTGACAGAAAGAGTTCAAATAGAGTCTAGAGGCTACTCAGGAGGTTGCTTTTATGCAAGCTTCAGTTAGGCCTTGCTACCTATCATAACCTGCCAACCCCCAACCAGGACCATTCCAGCCAATCCTAAAGAACACCTAGGGCAATTTATAAGATTCCACAAGGGTTCCAGGCACTACGGTAACTTGCCAGAAGCCTACAACCTCCAGATAGGTCCCTGGTCCAGATAAGTCCTGAAACCTAGTCCAGCCTCCCCAGAACATCAGATAGTTCCATCTCCTTACCCCATATTAGTGACAGACCCTTCCAATATCAAAATTTAGAATTGCCATAGCCCAAACAACCCCAAAGAGAGATATGGAAAGATCAAAGGTGATGGTGGAATTATACATAGCAGATAAGACTTAACAAATGGATATGAATACTGAATCATTAAACTGATATCTCTTTTAGTCTCCAATATTTAGACCAGCCGGAAGTAAAAACCTAAAATTGTGAAACTGTAACCTATGTCTAAGTCTGAAATATGTTCTACAATTGTGGTGCTGTGCTTTGAAATTTATGGGGGTTTTTTAATCTATGTTGTTCACAAAAAAGAAGGGAAAAAAGCTGATTGTGATGATAAAAAAGTATTTGATCCCTCTAGCCTCCTATATCCTGGAGCAGCTAGAAGGAAAAATATGAGAGGATCATATGACAGCCCATGACAAACTCTAGGATCTATCCTGAAACCACTTTTTGAGGAGTGCTTTGAAAGCTATTGCTTTTCTATTTATTTGCTTTGTATATATGTTATACTATACAATAAAAAAAGTTTAAAAATAAAAATAAAAAAGAATGCTTTAAAAACTATTGCTGGAGAAGATGGTGGCTTAGCAATGTGCGCGTTTTAGTTCATCCTCCAGAACAACTACTAAATAACCATAAACAGTACAGAACAGCTCCTGGACCCCTGTCAGTGACCAGACACACAACATACCCCAGTCTGGACCAGCTGGACAGGCTGCAAGCCTCCCAAGAACCATGAGTTCCCCAAACCACGGTGGCCGGCACCCCTCCCCCACAGGCTGCTTCCCAGAGGGAAAGTAAAGAGACTTTAACAGCAGCAGGGGCTGAGTCCAACCAAACACCAATTGTGACATTAATTAACAAATTCTGACTACTAAAAATAGGCCCCCAGCTCAGGTGAACCTGGTCAAAGCAGAGGTTGCTCATTGGGCTAATGGAAAAAGAAGAAAAAGGAAAGAAACAGAGGTTTTTGTGGCTGCATTTCTACAAAGGCTTGACTGCCTCTGGAGTCAGAGGCAGGACTTTTCAGGCTGCAACTACTCCAGGCATAGGCAGAAGCAAGCTGCTGTCAGTCAGGGCTTGTCTCAAGACTGTGCCTTCCCCAGGGGAGGGGTGAAGCCGAACTCAGGTGGAATCCCTCCCTCAAGGAATTCAGACCCCAGGGCTTAGTAATTTGAAGCCAATAAAACCAGCCTACAACCTCTCCTCTGTCTCCACCATGCCCAAAGCAGGGAGAGTTTTCCAAAGTTAAAGGTGCTGCATCATCTTATGCTGGTGGGACTCACAGGCAGACAAGCACCACATACTGGGCAGGATAAGTAAAACAGAGCCCAGAGACTTCACAAGAAAGTCTTTTAACCTGCTGGGTCTCACCCTCAGGGAAAACTGATGCAGGTGACTCCTTCCTCCTGATAGGAGGTAAGTTTCGCCCAGCAAAACCCAGCTGGGGTCTATAATACCTATGTAGATCCTCCTAAGGGTGGGGGGGGAAAGGCACCATACAAGCACGACAAGAAACAAGAAAACAAGAACTGAAAAATTCTCCTCTGTTAAACAAAACCTAAGCTAGAGGTCCAGAAAAAAGCTAAACTGAATGTCAAAGAACAGATAGACAACAAATTCATCCAGCAAGAAAACCCTAGGCAAGAGAAGGGAAAGCAGTCTTCAGAATAAACTAATTAAGGTAATTAAATGTCTAGACACCAGCAAAAAATAACAAATCACACCAGGAAAATTGAAGATATGGCCTAGTCAAAGGAACAAACCAACAGTTCAAATGAGATACAAGAGCTGAAACAATTAATTCAGAATATACGAACAGACATGGAAAACCTCATCAAAAACCAAATCAAGGAATTGAGGGAAGATATGAAGAAGGAAAGGAATGAACAAAAAGAAGAAATGGAAAGTCTAAAAAAACAAATCATAGAACTTATGGGAATGAAAGGCACAGTAGAAGAGATGAAGAAAACAATGGAAACCTACAATGGTAGATTTCAAGAGACAGAGGACAGGATTAGTGAACTGGAGGACAGAACATCTGAAATCCGACAAGAAACAGAAACTATAGGGAAAAAATGGAAAAATATGAGCAGGGACTCAGGGAATTGAGTGATAATATGAAGCACATGAATATATGTGTTGTGGGTGTCCCAGAAGGAGAAGAGAAGCAAAAAGGAGGAGAAAAACTAATGGAGGAAATAATCACTGAAAATTTCCCAACTCTTATGAAAGACTCAAAATTACAGATCCAAGAAATGCAGCATACCCCAAAGAGAATAGATGTACTCCAAGACACTTACTAATCAGAATGTCAGAGGTCAAAGAGAAAGAGAGAACCTTGAAAGCAGCAAGAGAAAAGCAATCCATCACACACAAGGGAAACCCAATAAGACTATGCGTAGATTTCTCAGCAGAAACCATGGAGGCAAGAAGACAGTGGGATGATATATTTAAATTACTAAAAAAGAAAAACTGCCAACCAAGAATTCTATACCCAGCAAAATTGTCCTTCAAAAATGAGGGAGAAATTAAAACATTTTCAGACAAAAAATCACTGAAAGAATTTGTGACCAAGAGACCAGCTCTGCAAGAAATATTAAAGGGAGCACTGGAGACAGATACAAAAACACAAAAGAGAGAGGTGTGAAAAAGAGTGTAGAAAGAAGGAAAATTAGATATGCCATATAAATTCCAAAAGGCAAAATGGTAGAAGAAAGTACTACCTGTACAGTAATAGCACTAAATCTTAATGTATTGAACTCCCCAATCAAAAGACATAGACTGGCAGAAAGGATTAAAAAACAGGATCCTTCTATATGCTGTCTACAGTAAAACACATCTTAGACCCAAAGATAAACATAGGTTGAAAGTGAAAGGTTGGGAAAATATATTTCATGCAAATACAGCCAGAAAAGAGCATCCACCATAATAGTTGGAGACTTCAATTCCCCACTCTCATCAATGGACAGAACATCAAGACAGAGGATGAATAAAGGAACGGAGAATTTGAATATTACAATAAATGAGTTAGACTTAACAGAGATTTATAGGACATTACACCCCACAACAGCAGGATACATCTTTTTCTCAAGTGCTCATGGATCATTCTCAAAGATAGACCATATGCTGGGTCACAAAGCAAGTCTCAATAAATTTAAAGAGATTGAACTTATACAAAACACTTTCTCAGATCAAAAAGGAATGAAGTTGGAAATCAATAATAGGCAGAGTGCCAGAAAATTCAAAAATATGTGGAGGTTCAACAACATACTCTTAAAGAACCAGTGGGTCAAGGAAGCAATTACAAGAGAAATCAGTAAATATCTCGAGGCAAATGAAAATGAAAACAAAACATATCAAAACTTATGGGATGCAGCAAAGGAAGTGCTAAAAGGGAAATTTATTCCATAAATAACTATATTAAAAAAGAAGAAAGGGCAAAAATTCAGGAATTAACAGTCCACTTGGAAAAACTGGAGAAAGAACAGCAAACTAATCCCAAAGCAAGCAAAAGGAAAGAAATAACAAAGATTAGAGCAGAAATAAATGAAATTGAGAACATGAAAACAATTGAGAAAATCGATAAAACCAAAAGCTGGTTCTATGAGAAAACCAATAAGATTGATGGGCCCTTAGCAAGATTGACAAAAAGAAGAAAAGAGAGGATGCAAATAAATAAGATCAGAAATGGAAGAGAAGACATAACCACTGATCCCACAGAAATAAAGGAGATAATAACAGGATACTATGAACAATGTTATGCTAATAAATACAACAATGTAGATGAAATTGATAACTTCCTAGAAAGGGAAGAACAACCAACTTTGACTCAAGAAGAAATAGACGACCTCAACAAAGCAATCACAAGTAAAGAAATCGAATCAGTCATTACAATCTTCCCAAAAAGAAAAGTCCAGGACCAGATGGTTTCACATGTGAATTCTACCAAACATTACAGAAAGAATTAGTACCAATAATGCTCAAACTCTTCAAAAAAATTGAAGAAGAGGGAAAGCTACCTAATTCATCCTATGAAGCCAATATCACCCTCATACCAAAGCCAGACAAAGATATTACAAAAAAAACAAAACTACAGACCAATCTCTCTAATAAATATAGATACAAAAATCCTCAACAAAATTCTAGCAAATCGAATCCAGCAACACATTAAAAGAATTGTACATCATGACCAAGTAGGATTCATCCCAGGTATGCAAGGATGGTTCAACATAAGAAAATCAATTAATGTAATACACCATATCAACAAATCAAAGCAGAAAAATCACATGATCATCTCGATTGATGCAGAGAAGGCATTTGACAAAATTCAACATCCTTTCCTGTTGAAAACACTTCAAAGGATAGGAATACAAGGGTACTTCCTTAAAATGATAAAAGGAATATATGAAAAACCCACAGCTAATATCATCCTCGATGGGGAAAAATTGAAAACTTTCCCCCTAAGATCAGGAACAAGACAAGGATGTCCACTATCACCACTGTTATTCAACATTGTGTTGGAAGTTCTAGCCAGAGCAATTAGACAAGAAAAAGAAATACAATGCATCCAAATTGGAGAGGAAGAAGTAAAACGATCACTGTTTGCAGATGATATGATACTATATGTCAAAATCCCTGAAAAATCCACAGCAAAACTACTAGAGCTAATGAACAAGTACAGCTAAGTGGGAGGTTACAAGATCAACATTCAAAAATCTGTAGTGTTTCTATACACTAGTAGTGAACAATCTGAGGGGGAAATCAAGAAACGAATTCTATTTACAATTGCAACTAAAAGAATAAAATACTTAGGAATAAATTTAACCAAAGAGACAAAAGACCTATATAAAGAAAACTACAAGAAACTGTTAAAAAAAATCACAGAAGACCTAAATAGATGGAAGGGCATACCATGTTCATGGATTGGAAGACTAAATATAGTTAAGATGTCAATCCTACCTAAATTGATCTACAGATTCAATGCAATACCAATCAAAATCCCAACAACTTACTTTTCAGAAATAGAAAAACCAATAAGCAAATTTATCTGGACGGACAGGGTGCCCCAAATTGCTAAAAGTATCTTGAGGAAAAAAAACGAAGCTGGAGGTCTCACGCTGCCTGACTTTAAGCCATATTATGAAGCCACAGTGGTCAAAACAGCATGGTACTGGCATAAAGATAGATATATCAACCAATGGAATCGAATAGAGTGCTCAGATATAGACCCTTACATCTATGGACATTTGATCTTTGATAAGGCATTCAAGCCAACTCACCTGGGACAGAGCAGTCTCTTCAATAAATGGTGCCTAGAGAACTGGATATTCATATGCAAAAGAATGAAAGAGGACCCATATCTCACACCCTATACAAAAGTTAACTCAAAATGGATCAAAGATCTAAACATTAGGTCTAAGACCATAAAACAGTTAGAGGAAAATGTAGGGAAATATCTTATAAATCTTATAATTGGAGGTGGTTTTATAGATCTTACACCTAAAGCAAGAGCACTGAAGAAAGAAAGAAAGAAATGGGAACTCCTCAAAATTAAACACTTTTGTGCATCAAAGAACTTCATCAAGAAAGTAGAAAGACAGCCTACACAATGGGAGACAATATTTGGAAACGACATCAGATAAAGGTCTAGTATCCAGAATTTATAAAGAGATTGTTCAACTCAACAACAAAAAGACAGCCAATCCAATTACAAAATGGGAAAAAGACTTGAACAGACACCTCTCAGAAGAGGAAATACAAATGGCCAAAAGGCACATGAAGAGATGCTCAATGTCCCTGGCCACTAGAGAAATGCAAATCAAAACCACAATGAGATATCATCTCACACCCACCAGAATGGCCATATCAACAAAACAGAAAATGACGAGTGCTGGAGAGGATGTGGAGAAAGAGGCACACTTATTCACTGTTGGTGGGAATGTCAAATGTTGCAACCACTGTGGAAGGCGGTTTGGCAGTTCCTCAAAAAGCTGAATATAGAATTGCCATATGACCCAGCAATACCATTGCTAGGTATCTACTCAAAGGACTTAAGGGCAAAGACACAAACGGACATTTGCACACCAATGTTTATAGCAGCATTATGTACAATTGCAAGGAGATGGAAACAGTCAAAATGTCCATCAGCAGACAAATGGCTAAACAAACTGTGGTATATACATATGATGGAATATTATGCAGCTGTAAGACAGAATAAAGTTATGATGTATGTAACAACATGGATGGACCTTGAGAACATTATGCTGAGTGAGACTAGCCAAAAACAAAAGGACAAATATTGTATGGTCTCACTGATATGAACTGACATTAGTGAATAAACTTGGAATATTTTGTTGGTAACAGAGACCATCAGGAGATAGAAATAGGGTAAGATATTGGGTAATTGGAGCTGAAGGGATACAGACTGTGCAACAGGACTGAACACAAAAACTCAGAAATGGACGGCACAATACTACCTAAGTGTAATACAATTATGTTAAAACCCTGAATGAAGCTGCATGTGCGAATGATAGAGGGAGGAGGGTTGGGGGCATAAATGAAATCAGAAAGAAAGATAGATGTTAAAGATTGAGACGATATGATCTAGGAATGCCTAGAGTGTATAACAATAGTGACTAAATGTACAAATTTTAAAAATGTTTTTGCATGAGGAAGAACAAAGGAATGTCATTATTGCAGGGTGCTGAAAATAGATGGTAATAAATATTTTAAAATGTCACCCTATGTGTGAGACTAAAGCAAAAAATGTTTATTTGTTACAAAATTTATATTTTGACTAGAGCATTTCCTAATATAACTTATGTAGATAGTTTGATTGAACACCATAAGTACTTGGAATCTCAGGTAGGACATGAGATTTTGTTGGTTCGTCCAGAGTGATGCCCTGATGAATCCCAGAGTGATTCAATCAGTGAGTGGAAAAGTATCTGCAAAGCCCCCTTCGTAGAATGGTCAGAACGGGGAGAAAATCAACTTCCCCAAGTTGAATTCTTGATATTCTCACAAGCAATGTGGACAACCAAAGCTATAGGCTGAGCCCCCAGTCTTGGGGTTTGTTCATATGAAACTTAACCCCACAAAGGGTAGATCAAGTCTACTTAAAATTTAGGCCTAAGAGTCACCCCCAAGAGAACCTCTTTTGTTGCTCAGATGTGGCTTCTCTCTCCAGCCAACACAATAAGCAGACTCACCACCCTCCCTGTCTATGTGGGACATGATTCCCAGGGGTGTGGACCTTCCTGACTACGTGGGACAAAAATCCTGGAATGAGCTGAGACTCAGCATCAAGGGATTGAGAAAAACCCTAGAATGAGCTGAGACTCAGCATCAAGGGATTGAGAGAAACCCTAGAATGAGCTGAGACTCAGCATCAAGGGATTGAGAAAACCTTCTCGACCAAAAGGGGGAAGAGTGGAATGAGACAAAGTGTCAATGGCTGAGAGATTCCAAACAGAGAGGTTATCCTGGAGGTTATTCTTATGCATTAAGTAGATATCACCTTGTTAACCAAGATGTAAGGGAGAGGCTGGAGGGAACTGCCTGAAAATGTAGAGCTGTGTTCCAGTAGCCATGTTTCTTGATGATGACTGAATAATGATATAGCCTCACAATGTGACTGTGTGATTGTGAAAACCTGTGTCTGATGCTCCTTTTATCTACCATGTCAACAGATGAGTAGAACATATGGAATAAAAATAAATAATAGGGGGAACAAATGTTAAAATAAATTTAGTTTGAAATGCTAGTGATAAATAAAAGCGAGGGGTAAGGGGTATGGTATGTATAATCTTTTTTTTTCTATTATTGTTTTACTTCTTTTTCTGTTGTCTTTTTATTTCTTTTTCTGAATTGATGAAAATGTTCTAAGAAATGATGAATATGCAACTATGTGATGATATTGAGAATTGCTGATTATATATGTAGAACAGAATGATATATTAATGTTTGTTCTCAATTTTTTAATGAATAAATAAATTTTAAAAACTATTGCTTTTTTCTCTCTTTGCTTTGTATATATGTTATATCATGCAATTTAAAAAGTTTTAAAAAGTTCATGGACCTACATTACACAAGCAGTGAACTCTAAGTTAAACCATGGACTATAGTCAATAGTACAATTATAAAAAATGTGCTATCATCAATTGTGACAAATGTTCCACACCAGTGCAAGATGTTAATAATAGGATGGTAATGCGAATCCTGTATTTTATGTATAATTGCTCTGTAAACCCAAAGCTTCTCTAATAAGGAAAATAATCAATAAATGTAATCCATCATATTACTAAGCTAAAGAAGAAAAATCATATAATCATATTAGCCCATGCAAAAAAAGCATTGGAAAAAATTTAACACTGATTCATGATAAATAGACTGAGAAAATTAGGAATAGAAGAAAACTTCTTCCATTTGTTAAGGAGCATTTATTAAAAAAATCATAATTAATGGTGAAAGATGGAATATTTTCTCACTTATGATTTGGAACAACGCAAGGAAGTCTGCTTTCACCATTCAGATTTAACATAGTATTGGAAGTCTTAGCGCAATAAGGAAATAAAAGGCATAGAGATTGGTAAGAAAGAAATAAAATTGTCTCTGTAGATTATATGGATGCTGTGCCAGTTTGAATCCACTATACACCCCAGAAAAGCCATGTTTTAATCCTGATCCAATCTTGTGGGATCAGTTGTTTCTTTTGATCCTGATTCAATTCTGTAGAGAGGAAACTTTTTATTAGATTATCTCCACAGAGATGTGACACGCCCAAGTGTGGGTATGACCTTTTGATTAGGCTGAGATGTGACTTCACCCATTCCAGGTGGGTCTTGATTAGTTTGCTGGAGTCCTTCAAAGAGGAAACATTTTTGAGAAAGCCCAGAGCAGATGTAGATGTTTGGAGATGGGGACAGAAATAGCCCAAGTGCTAGGCAAGGACTCAAAGAGATAGCCAGAACCTGAAGAGAAGAAATCTCTGGCCCTGGCAGATGCTAAACTGAGAGATGAAACTCAGAGTTGTGTCCTGGAGGAGCTAAGTGAAGGCCTACAGACACCAACTGAGGAACACTCAAAGGACACAGAGGCTGAAAGCAAGAGAGCCCGGGAACAAGGGAAAAACAGATGCCAACCACATGCCTTCCCATCTGACAGAGGTGCTCCAGACGGCATCAGACTTTCTTGAGGATAGATAACCTCTTGTTGGTGCCTGAATTTGGATGTCTTCTGGTTTTAGAACTGTAAACTTATAACTTACTAAATTCTCTTTTTATAAGCTGTTTCTGTTTCAGGTATATAGCATTCCAGCGGTTTAACAAACTAATACAGATGGCTACATAGAAATTCTCAAGAAATCAACAAAAAATTATATAGAAATTAAGGGAGTTTAGAATAGTTACAGGATACAAAATCTACACACAAAAATCAGTGATTACTATATACCAGCAGTGTTGTGACAACAGAAATGAGAAACAGGACCATTTACAATGGCTGCCCCCAAAAGAAATACCTAAATATAAATCTGACAAGACACATACAGATTATGTTCAAGGATCGGAAGACTTGATACAGTAAAGTCAATTAATATAATGTATAGTATACTAACATAACATAAAATCAGTTCTCCCCAAATTGATCAATATAAACTTACAGATTATGCAACTTTAGTTAAAATCCCAGCAAGATTTTTTTTTGTGAATATAGACATGCAAGATATAGGACATACAAAGGGACTAGAATTACCTGACTGATTTTTTTCATTAAAGTAAAATTCATATAACATAAAATCAGCCATTAACCATTTAGCACATTCAGAATGTTGGCCAGCTGTCTTCTCTAGTTCCAAGACCTTTCTAGCATGCCAAAAGGAAACCATGTACCCATTAAACAGTCACTCCTCATTGTACCCCTCCACTGCCACTGACAACTACCACACTGCCTTCATTCTCTATGGATTTGTCTATTCTGGGTATTGCATATAAATGGAATCATAAACACGTAACTTTGTATGTACATTCATATTTTCACTTAGCTTGTTTTTTAGATCATTCACATTATAGTATGCATCTGTGCGCCATTCCTTTTTATAGTTAGATAGTATTCCATTGCCTGGTGTTATGGTTAGGGACATGTGTCAACTTGGCCAAGTTGTGGTATCTGTTTATCTGATTGGGCAAGTGCTGGCCTGTCTGTTGCAATGAGGACATTTCATAGAATTAGATCATGACCACGTCAGCTGCATCCACAGCTGATTCCATTTGTAATCAGCCAGAGGGGAGTGCCTTCTACAATGAGTGATGCTTAATCTAATCACGGGAAGCCTTATTTAAGGAGGATTCAGAGGAGACAGGTTCTATTCCTGCTTCAGCTGGTGAGCCTCTCCTGTGGAGTTCATTCAGACCCTCCATCAGAGTCATCGGCTTCACAGCCTTCCCTGTGGGCTTTGGACTCTGTGTTCCTGCAGTCGCATGAGACATTTTTATAAATTTTACATTTGCAAGTGTTCCCTGTTGATTCTGTTTCTCTAGAGAACCCTAACTAATACACATGGTGTGCTGGTTTGAAAGGATTATGTACCCTAGAAAAGCCATGTTTTAATCCGGACCCTTCTTGTGGAGGCAGACATTTCTTTTAATCCCTATTCAGAACTGTAGGTTGGAAACTTGATTAGATTATCTCCACGGAGTTGTGACTCACCCAAATGTGGGTATTAACCTTAGATTAGAGGGAGATGTGACTCCACCCATTCTAGGTGAGCTTTGTTTAGTTTACCAGAGTCCTTTAAAAGAGGAAACCTTTTGGAAAAAGCTTTAGAGCCCTGAGAGCCAAGAGAACCATGAGAGGTGGCAGAGCCCATGTAGCCAGAGACCTTTGGAGATGGAGGCAAACGCTCCCAGGGGAGCATCATGAAATAAGAAGCCTGGAGAGAAAGCTAGCAGACATTGCCATGTTCACCATGTACCTTTCCAGCTTAGAGAGAAACCCTGAACATCATCAACCTTCTTGAACCAAGGTATCACTCCCTGGATGCCTTAGATTGGACATTTCTATAGCCTTGCTTTAATTTGGGTATTTTCACAGGCTTAGAACTGTCAACTCGCAATTTAATAAGTTCCCATTTTTAAAAGCCATTCTGTTTATGGTATATTGGATTCTGGTAGCTTGAATACTAGAACACCTTTGATTTCTACATTTTGGGGTGTTTTTTGTCAGGGGAGGATGTTGGTTTTCATTGAATGCTTTTTTCAGCATCAGTCAAGATGATCATGTCAAGATGATTTTTCCCTTTCGTTTTCTTGATGTTGAACCATCCTTGCAATACTGGTGTAGGCCTCACTTGACTGTGGTGTATAGTTCATTTTTTTTCCTTTGGTGTTTTGTTTGTTTGTTTGTTTGTTTGTTTGTTTTAGTGTATAGTTCTTTGAATGTGCTGTTGAATTCAATTTGCTAGTATTTTGTTGAGAATTTTGTCACCTTCGTTTATTGGGGAGATTTGTCTGTGGTTTTCCTTTCTTGTAGTTTCTTTACATGGCTTTGATATTGGAGTGATGTTAGCTTCAAAAGAAAAATCCATTCTGTTTCTGGTATACCACATTCCAGCAGCTTTCAAACTAAATACATGGTATGGTAGGCTCAATTATGGAATTGCTGGGTTGTATGGTAATTCTATGCTTAACTTTTTGAGGAACTGCAAAAGTTTTACACATTTGCTGCCCCACTTTATATTCCCAATAGCACTGTATATGCATTATAATTTCTTTAATAACCTTTCCAACAGCATTTATTTTCCATCTTTTTGCTTTGTTTTATTTTTATTTCCTGGTCCACCTCATAAGCGTAAAGATGGTTTTGATTTGCAGTTTCATAATGACTAATGTCATTGAGTATCTTCTCAAGTGCTTGTTGGCTATTAGTATATGTTCTTTGGAGAAATATCTATCCATGTCCCATTTTAAATTGGGCCTTTGTCTTTTTGTCGTTGAGTTAAAAGTGTTCTTTTCACTTGCTTGATGATGTCTGTGGTAAATTGAAATATGTACTCCAGGAGAAGAAACACACGTTCTTAATCTTAATCCATGTTCCTGTGGGTGTCCATTGTAAACAGGATATTTTAAAGATGTATTTTTAGTTAAGTTGTGACCAAGCTGAACCAGGGTGGGCCTTGACTGAATTACTGGAGTCCTTATAAAGAGAAGGCTACAGGGAGGAGCCAGAAAAAGGAAGACAGCAGCCACTGGAAGAGCAGAAAGGAGAGGGCATTGCCATGTGATGGGAGGCAGGCATGGAGGCCAAGGAGCCCCACGGGTGGCAGCAAACTGACACCAGGACTCTACTGATCCTGGAGGAAGCAAGTCTTCTAGCCTCCAAACTAGAATAAATTCTGTTGCTTAAGCTGATCCTTTATGTGGTATTTGTGATAGCAGGTTTGGCAAACTAAAACAGTGATGCACACTTCTTTTGAAAATTTTCATGAAGTCCAGTGCTCTACTTTTCTTTTGTTTCTTGTGCTTTTAGCATCATATCCAAGAAACCATTGTCAAATCAAAGGTCTTGATTATTTTATTTATTTATTTATTTTTTTAACATGGGCAGGCACCAGGAATCGAACCCGGGTCCTTGGGCGTGGCAAGCAAGCACTCTTACCTGCTGAGCCACCGTGGCCCGCCCAAGGTCTTGATTATTTATCCCTATGTTTTCTTGGGAGAATTTTATAGTTTTGGCTCTTGTAGTTAGGTCTTTGATTTATTTTGTATATGGTATGAAGTAATGGTCCAACTCCTTTTTTTGGCTTATGTATATCCAGTCTTTCTAGCACCGTTTCTAAAAGAGACTGCTCTTTTCCTATTGATTGTTCTTGGCACCCTTGTCAAAAATAAATTGGCCACAAAACTAATTAATTAATTAACTGACCACCGTTGTCAGGGCTTATTTATGGACTCCCAATCCTATTACATTGATTTGTGTATCTATCCCATGCCAGTACCACACTGCTTTGATTACTGTAGTTCTGTAGTAATTTTGGAAATTGTGAATGTTCCAATTTTGTTCTTTTTCAAGATTGTTTTGGCTATTTGGAGTCCTTTCCAATTCTATATGAATTTTATGAAGTTTTTTAATTTCTGCAAGGAAAAAAAAAGGCCTCTGAGATTTTTTATAAAGATTGTGTTGAATCTGTAGATCAATTAAGAGAATATTGCAATCTTATCAGTGTCTTCCACTCCATGAACATGAATGACTTCCCACTTATTTAGGTCTTCTTTACTTTCTTTCAGCAGTGTTTTATAGTGTTCAGTGTATTAAGCTTGTACCTGTTTGGCTAAATTTATTCCTAAATATCTCATACGTTTTAATGATATTGTAAATGGAACTGTTTTCTTAGTGTCTTTTTCTGATTGTTCATTTCTAGGGTATAGAAACAAAACTTATTTTTGACTGTTGAACTTGTATCCAGCAACTGTTGATTTACATATTAGCTCTAACACATTATTGTGGATTCTTTAGAATTTTCTAAATATAAGATTGCCTCATGTGTAAATCAAGATAGTGTCATTTTTTACTATTTGGATGTTTTCTTTCTTTTTCTTGTCAAATTTCTCTGGCTACAAATTTGAGTACAATGAATAGAAGTGATGAGAGCAGGTATCCCTATATTTTCCTAATCTAAGGGAAGGGCAGAATTTTTAGTCTTTTGCCTGTGGGCATGTTATTAATTGTGAGATTTTCATATATGCCCTTACATGTTGATGAACTTCCCTTCTATTCTTGGTGCCTCATGACTTTTTATCATGAAAGAGTGTCAATTTTTTTCTTAGCTTTTTTTTATTGTGTAGTAAAACATATACAAAGCAAAGAAATGAAAAAGCAATAGTTTTCAAGCACTCTTCAACAAGCAGTTACAGGACAGATCCCAGAGTTTGTCATGGGCTACCATACGATCCTCTCATATAGGTGGCTAGAGGGCTTAAATATTTTTTTTTCTCATCACAATTGACTTTTTTTCCTTCTTCTTTTGTGAAAAATAACACATAGACAAAAACCTATAAATTTCAAAGCACAGCACCACAATTGGTTGGAGAACATATTTCAGAGTTTGACATGGGTTACAATTTCACAATTTTAGGTTTTTGCTTCTGGCTGCTCTAAAATACTAGAGACTTAAAAAAAAAGATATCAATTTAATGATTCAGCATTCATATTCATTTGTTAAATCCTATTTTCTATGTATAACTCTACCATCACCTTTGATCTTTCCATACCAAACAAATTGCCATAGTGTTAGAGCTATGGCAATTCTAAATTTTTGATATTGGAAGGGTCTGTCACTAATATGGGGTAGTAAGATGGAACTATCTGATGATCTGGAGAAGCTGGTTTAGGTTTCAGGCCTTATCTGAACCAGGGACCCATCTGGAGTTTGTAGGCTTCTGGAAAGCTACTGTAGTGCCTGGAACCCTTGTGGAGTCTTAAATATTTCATATTCTTTAGGATTGGCTGGAATGGTCCTGGTTGGGGGTTGGCAGGTTGCGATAGGTAGCAAGGTCTACCTGAAGCTTGCATGACAACACCCAGAGTAGCCTCTCAACTCTATTTGAATTCTCTCTGCCACTGATACTTTATTAATTACACTTCTTTTCCCCCTTTTGTTCAGGATGTAATTATTGTTCCCATGGTGCCAGATCTGGATTCAACCCTGGGTGTCATCTCCCATGTCGCCAAGGAGGCTTTCACCCCTGGATGTCATGTCCCACGTTGTGGGGAGGGCAATGATTTCACTTGCAGAGTTGGGCCTAGAGAGACTGAAGACACATCTGAGCAACAAAAATGCCCTTCAGAAGTAACTTCTAGGCATACCTATAGGTAGTCTAAGCTTCTCCACTACCTACATAAGCTTCACAAGAGTAAACCTCATGATCAAGGGCATGGCCTATTGATTTGAGTGTCCCTAAAGTCTGACACAGTGTCAGAGGATTCCTGATGGTGAGGTTTAAAAGCTCCATGTTCTTTCTCCCCTCTCTCAGGAGATTTTGCCAAAACTTTTTGATTTTCTGCTTAATATACTCTAGGATGTTTCCAGGCTTTACAATAATCTGTACAGAATTAAAGGACCTCTTTCTTACTCTGAGCTCCCTGTATTTCTATTGTTTAAATGAGCTATACAGATAGGTTTATTCGATTATGCACTACAGAAAATTTCAACTTCAGATCAAATAAACTTTTCTTCCATTGGTCTCAAAGAGTCTGTGTGGTTCTAAAATATAGACACTGTCTTCCTTACCCCTGTGTTCTGAATTACTTTAACCCCAACCTGTTCATCTTCATTCTTATCTCTAAATATCGGTTACATCTATAAAACAGCGTCTCAAAATAACAATCGGAAATAATAATCACCACTCCGGACTTAATGTGTCTGCTCTAAAAGCTTACAATCTAGGTCCCTGTTTTCTTATAAGCATCTTCTAAAGGTGACCATACCTTTGTTGTCCTTTTGTTTCTGGCTTATTTTGTCTCATGAAATGTCCCACATGTTCATTCACACCGTTGTATGCCTCACAATTTTGTTCCTTTTTGTAGCAGCACAACCTTAGCTCATAAGTATACACCATTGTTCGCCAACCTACTTCTCCATCAGTGCATCCTTCAGCCACCTGCTTTCATTGGGCATCATGTAGAAGAACCAAAGTCCACAGTCCATCAACATTCTCAATTTTAGATAATTTCATTGTTCCCAAGAAAAAGAAAACCAATAAACACACCACTGCCAAAGAGGAAATCTAAACCTCTTCTTAACTCTTGTCCCTCCCCCCCATTATTTACCTCTACTGTTGCTGTAGTAGTGCTGATGGTTTCCTTTTGAACATAGCTCATAGCACGCAATACCAGTTTTCCCCTTGTACCCTGAACTTAAACACTATACAAGAATCATATCTTTGAAGTTATTCCTGTAAGAACTAATTCGTATTTCTAGGACACATAGGTCTATACAACCCCTTTCAATCTTGTTCATCTTCAATATGGTAATATCACTTATATACCCACTAGAGAATCACCTTCAGTCCTATCTATTCCCTTACATTGGAGTTCAACCTCATTAGCTAATGGTTCACCCATCTCTAGCTTCTACATATCTCCAAGTCCCCTGTATTCTGTATTATAAGCCTCTGATTATACTTTTATGCTTTTATGTCATAAAAGTGGAATCATAGAGTATTCTTTCGTGTCTGGCTAATTTCACTTAGCATTATGTCCTCAAGGCTCACCCATCTTGTCATTTGCTTCAGCCATCATTTTGTCTTATTGCTGCATAATATTCTATCATATATATATATCATATTTTGTTGATACACTTGTCTGTTGATGGGCATTTTATTTGTTTACATCTTTTGGCGATTGTGAATATTGCTGCTATGAACATTGGTGTGCAAACGTCTGTTTGTGTCGTTGCTTTCAGCTTTTCTGAATATATACCGAGCTGGGTCATAGAGCAACTCGATATTTAGTTTCCTAAGGAACCGCCAAACAATCTTCCATAGTGGCTGCATCATTATACATTCCCACCAGCAATGCATAAGTCTCCCAGTTTCTCCACATCCTTTCCAACATTTATAATTTCCTGTTTGTTTATCAGCAGCCATTCCTATAGGTGTAAGGTGTTTTCTCATTGTAGTCTTGATCTGCATTTCCCTTTTAGCAAATTAAAATGAGCATCTTTTCATTTGATTATCTGCTTAATATATTTTAGGATGTTCTAGGCTTTACAATAATCTGTATTTGCTCTTCATAAAAATGCCTATTCATATCCTTAGCCTATTTTATAATTGGGTTTTTTGTTCTTTTGTTGTTGAGTTGTATGATTTCTTGGTATATACAGGAAATCAAGTTTTTGTCCAGTAAGTGATTTCCAAATATTTTCTCCCACTGAGTTGGCTGTCTCTTCACCTTTTTTGATAAAGTCTTTTGAGGTGCAGAAGCATTTGATTTTGAGGAGTTCCCATTTATCTATTTTTTCTTTTGTTGCTTGTGCTTTGGGTTTAAAGTTTAAGAAGCTACCTCCTATTACTAGGTCTTGAAGATGTTTCCATATTTTTTCTTCTAGAAGCTTTATGTTGCTAGTTCTTATATTTAAGTGTTTGATCCACTTTTAGTTCATTTTTGTGTAGGGTGTAAGATAAGGGTTCTCTTTCATTTCCTTGGCTATTGATAGCCAGTTCTTCCATGCCCAATTATTGAAAAGATTGTTTTTTCCCAGTTCAGAGGATTTGGGGACCTTGTCAAAAATCAGTTGACCATAGATTTGGTGGTCTATTGCTGCACTCTTGATTCGATTCCATTGGTCACTGTTTCTATCTTTGTGTAATACCATGCTGTTTCGACCACTGTGGCCTTATAATAGGTTTTAAAGTCAGGAAGTGTTAATCCTCCCACTTCGTTCTTGTTTTTTAGGATGCTTTTAGCTATTTGGGGTCTCTTTCCCTGCCAGATGAATTTGTTAGTTAGCTTTTCCAAATCTTCAAAGTAGATTGTTGGAATTTTGATTGGTACTGTGTTGAATCTGTAGATAAATTTGGGGAGAATTGACATCTTAATTATATTTAGCCTTCCTATCCATGAGCAGGGAATGTCTTTCCACCTATTTAGATCCTTTGATTTCTTTTACAATGTTATGTAGTTTTCTGTGTACAAGTCCTTTACCTCCCTAGTTAAGTTCATTCCTAATTGCTTGATTCTTTTAGTTGCTATTTTGAATGGAATTTTTTTCCATAACTGACTCCTCTGCTAGTTCATTGCTTGTATATAGAAATGTTACTGATTTTTGTACGTTAAGTTTATATCCCGCCACCTTGCTGAATTTGTTTATTACCTCAAATAACTTCGCTGTATATTTCTCAGGATCTTCCAAGTATATTATTATATCATCTGCAAATAATGAGAGTTTTACTTCTTCCTTTCCAATTTGGATGCCTTTTATTTCTTTGTCCTGCCTGATTGCTCTAGCTAGAACTTCTAGCACAATGTTGAATAATAGTGGTGACAGTGGGCATCCTTGTCTTGTTCCTGATATTAGGGGGAAGGCTTTCAGTCTCCCTCCATTGAGTACAATGCTGGCTATTGGTTTTCAATATATTCCCTTTATCATTTTGAGGTAGTTACCTTTTTTTTAACTTATGTTATTAATTAAAAAAATTAACAAACAAAACATTAAGATATCATTCCATTCTACATATACAATCAGTAATTCTTGATATCATCACATAGTTGCATATTCATCATTTCTTAGAAGATTTGCATCAATTTAGAAAAAGAAATAAAAAGACAACAGAAAAAGAAATAAAACAATTACAGAGAAAAAAAAAGATTATACATACCATACCCCTTACCCCTCACTTTCATTTACCACTAGCATTTCAAACTAAATTTATTTTAACATTTGTTCCCCATATTATTTATTTTTATTCCATATCTTCTACTCTTCTGTTGATATAGTAGCTAAAAGGAGCATCAGACACAAGGTTTTCACATTCACAGACTCTCATTATGAAAGCTATATCATTGTTCAATCATCATCAAGAAACATGGCTACTGGAACACAGCTCCACATTTTCAAGCAGTTCCCTCCAGCCTCTCCGCTACATCTTGAACAACAAGGTGATATCTACTTAATGCATAAGAATAACCTCCAGGATAACATCTCAACTCTGTTTGGAATCTCTCAGCCATTGCCACTTTGCCTCATTTCACTCTTCCCCCTTTGGTCGAGAAGGTTCTCTCAATTTCTTGATGTTAATTCTCAGCTCATTCTAGGGTTTTTCTCAGTCCCTTGATGCTGAGTCTCAGCTCATTCCAGGATCTTTGTCCCATGTTGCCAGGAAGGTCCACATCCCTGGGAGTCATATCCCACGCAGAGAGGGGGAGGGTGGTGAGATTGCTCGTCATGTTGGCTGGAGAGAGAGGCCACATCTGAGCAACAAAAGAGGCTCTCTTGGGGGTGACTGTTAGGGCTAAATTTTAAGTAGACTTGACCTATCCTTTGTGGGGTTAAGTTTCATATGAACAAACCCCAAGACTGGGGGCTCAGCCTATAGCTTTGGTTGTCCACACTGCTTGTGAGAATATCAAGAATTCAACTTGGGGAAGTTGAATTTCTCCCTGCTCTCACCATTCCCTGAAGGGGTTTGCAAATACTTTTCCAGTCACTGATCAGATCATTCTGGGATTCATCGGGGCATCACTCTGGACAAACCAACAAAATCTCATGTCCTACCTGAGATTCCAAGTACTTATGACAGTCAATCAAACTATCTACATGAGTTATATTAGGAAATGCCCTAGTCAAAATATAAATTTTGTAACAAATAAACATTTTTTGCTTTAGTCTCACACGTAAGTTGACATTTTAAAGTATTAATTATCATCTATTTTCAGCACCCTGCAATAATGATATTACTTTGTTCTTCCTCATGCAAAAACATTTTTAAAATTTGTACATTGTACATTTCACTATTATTATACACTCTAGGCATTCCTAGATTATACCATCTCGATCTTTACCATCTATCTTTCTTTCTGATTTCATTTATGTCCCCAGCCCTCCTCCCTCTATCATTCTCACAAGCAGCTTCATTCAGTGTTTTAACGTGATTACATTACAGTTAGGTAGTATTGTGCTGTCCATTTCTGAGTTTTTACATTCAGTCCTGTTGCATGATCTGTATCCCTTGAGCTCCAATTACCCAGTATCTCACCCTATTTCTATTTCCTGGTGGTCTCTGTTACCAAGGAAATATTCCAATTTATTCACTAATGTCAGTTCATATCAGTGAGACCATACAGTATTTGTCCTTTTGTTTCTGGCTAATCACACTCAGCATAATGTCCTTAAGGTCCATCCATGTTGTTACATACTTCATAACTTTATTCTGTCTTACAGCTGCATAATATTCCATCTTATGTAAATGTCACAGTTCATTTAGTCAACTGTCTGTTGATGGATATTTTGGCTGTTTCCATCTCTTGGTAATTGTTAATAATGCTGCTATAAACATTGGTGTGTCAATGTCCATTTGTGTCCTTGGCCTAGTGTCCTTTGAGTAGAGACAGCATATAGATGGGTCCTGTTTTCTAATCCATTCTGCCAGACTATGTCTTTTGATTGGAGAGTTTAATCCATTAACATTCAGTGTTATTACTGCATGGGTAGTACTTTCTTCTACTATTTTGCCTTCTGGATTATAATGTCATATCTAATTTTCCTTCTTTTTACCTTTACTCATAGTCTTCCTTTCTACATTCTTCTCCACACCTCTCTCTTCTGTCTTCATATCTGTCTCTAGTGTTCCCTTTAGTATTTCTTGCAGAGCTGGTCTCTTGGTCACAAATTCTCTCAGTGATTTTTTGTCTGAAAATGTTTTAATTTCTCCCTCATTTTTTGAAGGACAGTTTTGCTGGATATAGAATTCTTGGTTGGCAGTTTTTCTCTTTTAATAATTTAAACATATTATCCCACTGTCTTCTCGTCTCCATGGTTTCTGCTGAGAATTCTGCGCATAGTCTTATTGGGCTTCCCTTGTATGTGATGGATTGCTTTTCTCTTGCTGCTTTCAAGATCCTCTCTTTCTCTTTGACCTCTGACATTCTGATTATTAAATGTCTTGGAGTATGTCTATTTGGATCTATTCTCTTTGGGGTACACTGCACTTCTTGGATCTGTAATTTTAAGTCTTTCATAAGAGTTGGGAAATTGTCAGGGATAATTTCCTCCATTAGTTTTTCTCCTCCTTTTCCCTTATCTTCTCCTTCTGGGACACCCACAACATGTATATTCATGCACTTCATATTGTCTTTCAATTCCCTAAGTCCCTGCTCATATTTTTCCATTTTTTCCCTATAGTTTCTGTTTCTTGTCAGATTTCAGATGTTCCATCCTCCAGTTTTGAAATCCTATGTTCTGTCTCTCGAAATCTACCATTGTAGGTTTCCATTTTTTTTTCATCTCTTTTACTGTGTCTTTCATTCCCATAAGTTCTGTGATTTGTTTTTTCAGACTTTCAGTTTCTTCTTTTTGTTCTTTCCTTGCCTTCTTTATATCCTCCCTCAATTCATTGATTTGGTTTTTGATGAGGTTTTCCATGTCTGTTTGTACATTCTGAATTAGTTGTTTCAGCTCTTGTATGTCATTTGAATTGTTGGTTTGTTCCTTTGACTGGGCCATATCTTCAATTTTCCTAGTGTGATTTGCTATTTTTTGCTGGCGTCTAGGCATTTAATTACCTTAATTAGTTTATTCTGGAGATTGCTTTCACTTCTTTTATCTAAGGTTTTCTTGCTGGATGAATTTGTTGTCTATCTGTTCTTTGACATTCCATTCAGCTTATCTGGACCTTTAGCTTAAGTTTTGTTTAACAGAGGAGAATTTTTCAGTTCTTGTTTCTTGCCCTGCTTGTGTGGTGCCTCCCCCCCACACACACTTAGGAGGGTCTACTTAGATATTATAGACCCCAGCCAGATTTTCCCAGACCAAACTGGCCTCCTATCAGGAGGAAAGAGTCACCTGTGTCGGTTTTCCCTGAGGTTGAGACCCAGCAGGTTGAAAGACTTTCCTGTGAAGTCTCTGGACTCTGTTTTTCTTATCCTGTCCTGTGTGTGGCGCTTGTCTGCCTGCAGGTCCCACTAGCATAAGATGATGTGGTACCTTTAACTTTGGCCGACTCTCCCTGCTGGGGGTGTGGTGGAGACAGAGGAGAGGTTGTAGGCTGGTTTTAATGGCTTCAAATTACCAAGCCCTGGTGTCTGAATTTCTTGATGGAGGGATTCCACCTGAGTTGGGCTTCACCCCTCCCCTGGGGAAGATACAGGCTCCAGACAAGCCCCCAAAAGAGCTCACTTCTGCCTATGCCTGGGGCAGTTGCAGCCTGAAAAGTCCTGCCACTGTATCCAGAGGCAGTCAAGCCTTTGTAGATACACAGCCACAAAAACCTCTGTTTCCTTCTTTTTTTTTCCCCCCCCTTTTTCTGTCAGTCCTGCCCCCTTGGCACAGGGGCAAAAATGAGCAACCTCTGCTTTGATCAGGTTCACCTAAGCTGGGGGCCTATTTTTAGTAGTCAGAATTTGTTAATTAGTTCCACAATTGGCATTTCATTGTGCCCAATCCCTGCTGCTGGTGAAGTCCTTTCCTTTCCCCTCTGGGAAGCGGCCTGTGGGGCAGGGGCGCTGGCCGTCGCAGCTTTGGGAACTCACAGTTCAGGGGGCAGGTGCTTGCAGCTGGTCCAACTGGTCCAGACTGGGGTACGCTGTGTGTCTGGTCACTGACGTGGCCCCAGGAGCTGTTCTGTACTGCTTCTGGTTGTTTAGTAGTTGTTCTGGAGGACGAACTAAAACGCGCATGTTGTTAAGCTGCCATCTTGACCCGGAAGTCTCCTGAGATAGTTACCTTTGATTCCTATCTTTTGGAATGTTTTTATGAGGAAAGGATAATGAATTTTGTCAAGTGCTTTTTCAGCATCAATTGAGATGATTATTTGATTTTTCCCTTTCAATTTGTTAAAGTGCTGTATTACATTAATTGACTTTCTTGCATTGAACCACCTTGCATTCCTGGTATAAACCCCACTTGGTCATGGTGTATAATTCTTTTAATGTGCTAATATTTGCTAATATTTTATTGGGAATTTTTGTATCTATGTTCATTAGGGAAATTGGCCTATAGTTTTCCTTTCTTACAGCATCTTTACCCAGTTTTGGTATTAAAATGATATTAGCTTAATAAGATGAGTTAGGTAGAGTTCCTTTTTCCTCAACTCTTTTGAAAAGTTTGAGTAGGATTGGTGTTAGTTCTTTATGGACTGTTTGACAAAATTCCCTTGTGAAGCCATCTGGCCCTGGGCTTTTCTTTGTAGGAAGATTTTTGATGACTGATTGAATCTTTTTACTTGTGATCAGTTTGTTGAGATCTTCTATTTCTTCCTGAGTCAGTGTAGCTTCTTTGTGTATCTCCAGGAATTTGTCCATTTCATCAAAGTTGTCTAGTTTGTGGGTGTATAGTTGTTCATAGTATCCTCTTATGATTTCTTTTATTTCTTCAGAGTCTGTAGTAAAACATCCCTTCTCATTTCTGATTTTGTTTATTTGTATCCTCTCTGTTTTTTTTTCTTTGTCAGTTTGCTAGTGGCTCATCAAATTTTATTGATTTTCTCAAAGAACCAACTTTTGGTTTTATTGCTGCTTTCTTTTTTGTTCTCCCATTCATTTGTCTCAGCTTTAATCTTTGTTATTTCTCTTATCCTATTTACTTTGGGGTTAGTTTGCTTTTCTTTCTCAAGTTCCTCCAGGTGTGCTGTTAAGTCCGTGATTTTTGCTCTTTCTTGTTTTTTAATATAGGCATTTAAGGCAATAAATTTCCCTCTCAGCACAGCCTTTGATGCATCTCATAAGTTCTGATAAGTTGTATTCTCATTTTCATTCATCTCCAGACAGCTACTGATTTCTCTAGCAATTTCTTCTTTGACCCAGTGGTTGCTTAAGAGTGTGTTATTTAATCTCCATATATCTGTGAATGTTCTCACTCTTTTATTGAGATTCAACTTCATCTCATTGTGATCAGAGAAAGTGCTCTGAATAATTTCAAATTTTTAAATTTATGAAGACCTGTTTTGTGCCCCAGCATATGATCTATCTTGGAGAACGTCTCATGAGCACTAGAGAAAAAAGAATAATCTTGTGCTTTGGAGTGCAGTGACCTATATATGTCTCTTAGGTCTAATTCATTTATCAGTTATTTAACTTCTCTATTTCCTTGTTGAATTCCTGTCTGGTTGTTCTATTTATAGAGGAGAGTGGCGTACTGAAGTTTTCTGCTATTATTGTTGAAACATCTATCGCTCCCTTCAGTTTTGCCAATGTCTGTCTCATGTACTTTGGCACTCCTTGATTGGGAGCATAAACATTTATGATTGTTATATCTTCTTGGTGAATTGACCCTTTAATTAGTATATAGTGTCCTTCTTTGTCTCCTATGATGTCTTTACATTTAAAGTCTATTTTGCCCAATATTAGTATAGCTACTCCTGCTTTCTTTTGGTTACAAGTTGCACAGAAAATCTTTTTTCCATCCTTTTACTTTCGATCTATTTGTATCCTTCTGTCTAAGATGAGTCTCTTGTAAGCAGCACATAGCTGGATTATGTTTCTTAATTCATTCTTCCAATCCGTATCTTTTAATTGGCAAGTTTAGTCCATTAACATTCAAAGTTATTACTGAAAATGCTTTCCTTGATTCTACCATATTATCTTTTTTATTTTATTTGTCAGATCTATGTATTATTTTCCCTCTTCCTGTTTGTATTCTTTAAATTACCCTTTGTGGTATTCTTCAATTCTATGCCTTTCTCCAGACCTCCCTCTCCTGACTTTTTTTTTTTCAGCCAGCAGAACCCCTTTTAGTATTTCTTGTAGGACCAGTCTCTTATTAACAACTTCTTTCAGGATTTCTTTGTCTGTGAAAACTTTAATCTCTCCCTCAATTTTGAAAGACAATTTGGCTGGGTGCAGGATTCTTGGCTTGAAATCTTTCTCTTTCAGGATCTTGAATATATCATACCACTGCCTTTTCACCTCCAGGGTGCTAGTTGAGTAGTCTGAAGTCAGTCTTATTTGATTTCCCTTGTATGTAGTAGATTGTTTTTCTCTTGCCACTTTCAGGATTTTCTGTTTCTCTTCAACATTTGAGAGACTGGTCAGTACGTACCTTGGGGAAGATCTATTTGGATTTGTTGTTTGGAGTTTGTTGGGCTTCTTTGACTTGTATATTTATGTCTTTTATGACATTTGGGAATTTTTCCCCCATTATATCCTTAACTACTCTTCCAAGCTCTTTACTCCTCTCTTCTCCTGTGGGGCACCAATGATTCTTATATTTGTGTGCTTTGTTTTGTCAGTCATTTCCCTGAGTTCCCATTCAACTTTTTCCATCTTTCTTGGCATTTGCTGTTTTGAGTCTTCGAAGTCAATTATCCTGTCCTCTTTATGATTTATTCTTTCTTCTGTCTCTTCAAATCTGGTGTTGTGTGCATCTATAATGTTTTTTATTTGGTCAGCAGAGTCTTTAATCTCTGTGATATCGGCTATTTTTCTGTTTATTCTTTCAAATTCCTCTTTATGCTCTTCTACTGCCTTCTTGAGCTCCTTTATGTCATTTGCTATCCCACTTATTTTATTAAGTAAAGTTGTATGAACACCTTTGATTCATTGTTCCAACATCTATGTCTCCTCTGGTGTTCTAATTTGGTCATTAGGCAGGGTCATATCTGTCTGCACTGCGATATGCTTACTGATCTTCTGCTGTCTTCATGGCAGGTGAGTATCTTGATTGATTTACTTAGGGAGTTGATTTCTTTCAGTCGTCTAAGGCCTTGTGTTGTCAGGGTGGCTGTTCAGCAGGGAGCAGGGCACAGGGTGGGGCACTCAGTGTAGTGCTTTGTTTCAGAGCAGATATAGGTGCAGGTTGGGGATGTTACACTGATGCTTGTGTATGTGGGCAACCAGCAGCCAGGGAGGATGTAGCTGTGCAGGTGCACTGGTCTTGGAGGCATAACTCTGGTGTGCACTGGTCTAAGGCATGGGGCCCTTTGTACACATATGTAGAGCTGTGGCAGCAGGTCAGCATTATGCTATCATGGATTGGGGGGCAGATGTGACCTGGCTGTGCAGGTCAGCACTTTCTCAGAGCTGGGAAGTGTGGCTGAGGTCTATGTGCATGCACAGTTCTAGAACACCTGTAAAGTGCAGTTCCCAGTGCTGAATAATGTGTTTGGGGGCCCGTGTGCATGTATGGGCCTAGGAGTGCTATAAATGGATACACAGAGTTCAGGTGGGGCAGAGTGAGGCTGTGTGACACTATGGGTGGGGGGCAGGGTAGCCTAGGTATGCAGGCTAGTGCCCACAGCCTTTATGTGCTGGCAACAGCCTGCAGGGAACAGGGAGGGGGAGGTAATGCTCAGGAGGGATGCAGGAGAGGTGGGTTGGGCTGTACTTGGGGTGGGGGTAGGGGGCAGGTATATGCACTGGAGGCTGGTGGGTTGGGGGCACCTGGAGTGTGGAGAATGGGAGCAGGTGACAGGTTTTGGGTGTGTGGGGTGTGGGGTGAGTCGCTGGTCACAGGGCTGAACCGGTGAGAGTAGCACACCCAAAGAACATGGCCTGGCTTACTTCCTAGTCCCAGGCTCCCATCCATGCACTCCCATGGGCTCCATGTCTCCATGCCAGGCTCCAACTTTACCTCTCAGTTCCTCGGCTTCTGCAGCCAAGGTTGCCCCATGTGGTGTAGAATGCTCTCCCAGGTCAGCTGCACTCCCAAACTGCCACCTCTGTTGCCCTCCTGTCCCTTCGCTAACTTTTCCAAAGAGCAGGGCTAATCTCGAGCTACTCTGTTCAGCCATCTTCCTGGAAGTTTGAAAGGGTGTCAAATTTTGCCAAAAGTTTTTGTGCATCACTTGAGATATCACGTGGTGTTTTTCCTGCAAGTAATTAATGTGGAATAGTATATTGATTGATTTTCATATGTTGAACCACCATTGTGCCTAAACACACAAACACAGTTCCTTGGGAATAAGATCTTCTCTGCTCTGCTCCCTCTGGAGCCAGTATCTACACCAGGGTCATAGGCTGCCTTCACCAAGACCCTATCACACATCTCTTACCATTTTTCAGTGGACTTCCTCCTGATAACACATTCCTTTGGTTGCTATAAACATTTTCCTGTCTCCCAGAGTTCTGGCAAAGTTGACTTTGACAGTTTTGGGCCTGTGTTTCTGGGGTAGAATGGACCATCAGAGTTCCCTACTCAACCATTTTGGCTGACATCACCTCCCAGCCCAACTGATATTTTTTTGCTTAGCTTTTATCTTTATTTTTTATTAGAGAAGCTATACATTTACAGAAAAATAATGCACAAATACAGAGTTCCTATATACTCCCCTATTAACACCTTGCATTAGTGTGGTACATTTGCTGCAGTGGAGAAATAACATTTTTATAATTGTATTGTTAACTATAATCCATGATTTACTCTAGGGTTCACTGTTAATGACAAAAAGTTTTATGGTTATACTTTAAATTTTTTTATTCAGATAATATAAATAACCTAAAATTTCCTCTTTGAACATATTTAAATATATATTTCAGTGTTGTTAATTATAGTCACATTATGCTACTATCACCACCATCCATTTTTAAAACTTTCCATCAACTCGAATAGAAACTTTACATTTTAAGCTTTAACTCACTATTCCTTACTCCCAACCTAGCCCCTGATAACCCATATTCTAAATTCTGACTATAGTCAGAGTTTGCTTATTCTAATTATTTCATATCAATAAGATCATACAATATTTGTCCTAATGAGTTGGGCTTATTTCACCCAACATGATGTCTTCTTGGTTCATCCATGTTGTCTCATGAACCAGAACTTCATCCTTTTTTATGGTTGAATGATATTCCATTACATGAGGTACCACATTTTATTTATCCATTCATTGATTGATGGACCCTTGTGAGCTTCCACCTCTGGCTATTGTGAATGCCACTATGAATATCTGTTCTAGTCCCCTGCTTTCAATTCTTTTGGATATATACCTAGTAGAGGGATTGCCAGGTGTTTCTTTGCTAGCTGTTGAAATGCAATATACAGGAAATGGAATTGTTTCTGATAAGGGGAATTTAATAGGTTGCTTGTATAAGTTGCTAATTTACAGTTCTAAGCCTGTGTAAATGTCCCAATTAAAGCAAGCCTATAAAAATGTCCAAATTAAGGCACCAACAAGAGGTTACTTTCACTCAAGAAAGGCTGATGAAATTCAGGATTTTTCTCTCAACTGGAAAGGCACATGGCAAACACAGTAACAACTGCTAGCTTTCTCTCCAGGCTTTTTGTTTCATGAAGGTCCCCCAGGGGCATTTTCCTTCTTCATCTCCAGAGGACTCTGGCTGTGTGGGCTCTGCAGTTCGCATGGCTCTCTTGGTATCTCAAGCCTTTTCCAAAATGCTTCCTCTCTTAAAGGATTCCAGCAAACTAATCAAGACCAATCTGGAAGGGGTGTATTCGCACCTCCCTCTGATCCAAAGTTAATACCCACAATTGGGCGAGTCACATCTCCATGGAGATAATCTAATCAAGTTCCAACCTATAGTGCTGGATAGGGATTAAAAGAAATCTTGCTCCCACAAGATTGGATCAGGATTAAAACGTGGCTTTCTTAGGTGCATAATCCTTTTGAACCGGTACACCAGGTCATGTGGTACCTCTATACTTAACTTTCTGAGGAACTGCCATACTTTCTTCCACAGTGGTTGCACCATTTCACATTCCCACCAACAATGAATGAGTGTTCCTATTCTCTGCATCCTCTCCAAAGTTTGTAATTTTCCATTTTTAAAATAGCAGCCATTCTAGTAGGTGTGAAATGGTATCTCATTGTGGTTTTGATTTGCATTTCCCTAGTGCCTAATGATGTTGAGGATTTTTTCGTATGCTTCTTAACCATTTGTATTTCCTCTTTGGAAAAATGTCTACTCGTGTTTTTGCCCATTTTTAAATTAGGTTGTTTGTCTTTTTATTATTGAGTTGTAGGATTTCTTTATATACTCTGGATAGTAAACCTTTATTAGATATATGGTTTCCAAACATTTTCTCCTATTAAGTAGGTTGTCCTTTCACTTCCATGAGAAAGTCTTTTAATGCACAATTTTTTTTTTCATTTTGTTGAGGTGCCATTTATCTATTTTTTCTTTTGTTGCTTGTGCTTTGGGAGTAAAGTCTAAGGAACCATTGCCTAACACAAGGTCCTGAAGAAGCTTCCCTATATTTTCTTCTAGGATTTTTATAGTTCTGATCTTTATATTTAGGGCTTCGACCTACTTTGAGTTGATTTTTGTATATGGTATAAGGTAGGGGTCCAACCTCATTCTTTTGCATATCGACATTCAGTTTTCCCAGCACCGTTTATTGAAGAGACTTCCCAATTGAGTGGACCTTGCACACTTGTCCTTGGCTATAAATGTGATAGTTGACTTCTGAACTCTCAATTCCATTCCACTAGTCTATATGTGTGTCTTTGTGCCATTACCATGCTGTTTTGATTATTGTGGAATTGTTATAAGATTAGGAAGTGTGAGTTCTCCAATGTTGTTCTTTCTTTTCAAGATGGCTTTAGCTATTTGGGGCTCTTTACCCTTCCACATAGATTTGATGATTGGCTTTTCCATTTCTGCAAAGAAGGCTGTTGGAATTTTGATTGGGATTTCATGAAATCTGTAAATTGCTTTGGGGAGAATTGCCATTGTAAAAATATTTAGTCTTCCTATCCATCAGTACAGAGTGCCCTTATATTTGTTTAGGTCTTCTTCAATTTCCTTTAACAATATTTTATATGTGCAAGTTCTTTATTTCCTTAGTTAGATCCATTCCAAGACATTTCACCCTTTTAATTGCAAATGTAAGTGGAATTTTTTCTTGTGTTCATCTTCAGACTATTTGTTATCCATGTCTAGAAACACCACTGATTTGGGGTTATTGATCTTGTACCCCACCACTTTACTGAATTTTTTTTAGTTCTAGTAGCTTTGTTGTGGATTGTTTAGCATTTTCTGTATGTATGATCATGTTATCTGCAAATAGGGAGTTTCATTTCTTTCTTCCCAATTTGGAAGACTTTTATTTCTTTCTCTTGCCTAATTGTTCTAGCTAGAACTTCCAGTGCAATGTTGAATAACACTGGTGACAGTGAGCACTTTTTTCTTATTACAAAAAAATTATTCAAAATGGATCATGGGTTTAAATGTAAAAAAAATTATAGTGCTTCTAGAAGAAATCATAGAAGGACATCTTTGGGAAATAGGTCTAGGCAGAGTTCTTAGACTTTACACTGAAATCCATATACACAAAAGCAGAAGTTAATAAACTGAATTTCATAATTTTTTCTTGTTTTTTAAAAAAATATTTTTATTGTGAAACTTTCACACATATACAGTCCATACATGGTATACAATCAATGGCTCACAATATCATCACATAGCTGTGTATTCATCACCATGATTATTTCTACAACATTTCCAGGAAAATACCAGGTTATACATTTATAGTACAGCCTCTCAAAATCCAGAAATAATAATTACTACTTTGGACTAAATGCATCTGCTATAAGAGCTTACATTCTAGGCCCCTGTTTTCTTGTAAGTATTTTCTAAATGAGGCCAGACAATAATTCTCCTTTGTTTCTAGCTTATTTTGTCTCACCACAGGTTCATTCACAATGTTGCATGCATTTTTGTAGAAGCACAGTATCTGATCATATGTATTCACCATCATTTGCCAATCCACTTCCCAGTCAGTGCATCCTTCAGCCACCTTCATTCATTAGGTACCATGTATTGTTTTTGAACACCCTAGGGTATGGAATTCTCTACCCTTTGTGCCAAATAAACTCGGGCAGAGCTTGGAGTTCTTTTTTTTAATTGTGAAATATAACATACATACAAAAAAAGCAATAAATTTCCAAGTTTATTTTAACAAGTAGTTATAGAAAAGATTTCAGAGTTTGATATGGGTTACAGCTGCATGATTTTTCTTTCTTTCTATTTTTTTTCTTCTAGCTGCTCCAAGACACTGGAGACCAACAGAAATATCAATATCATACAGCAGTCATACTCATTCATTAAATCCTAACTTCTCTGTTGTATTCCACCTTCTCTTTAAATAACATATGTACATAAAAGCAATAAAGTTCAAAGTACATCACAACAATTAGTTGTAGAACAGATTTCAGAGTTTGGTATGGGTTTCAATTCCAGAATTTTAGATTTTATTTCTAGCTGCTCTAAGGTACTGGAGGCTAAAAGAAGTATCAGTATAATGATTCAGCACTCATAGTCATTTGCTAAATCCAACCTTCTCTGTTTAACTCCACCCTCACTTTTAGATCTTTCTATCCCACTGTTCAGGGGTATTGGGCTATATTCATTCTAACTTTTTCATGTTGGAAGGAGCTATTGATAATATGGGATGGGGGTGGTGGTGGAATTAGTTGATATTGTGAAGTGTTGGCCCCTCTGTATTTCAGGATTTATCTTGTCCAGGGACCCATCTGGAGGTTGTAGGTTTAGAAAGTTACCCTACTGCATGGAGCCTTTCTAGAATCTTATATAATGCCCTGGGTATTTTTTAGAATTGGCAGGAATGGTTTTGGCTGGGGGGTTGGCAAGTTATGATAGGCAGCAATGTCTAACTGAAGCAGGCATGAGAGTGACTTCCAGTGTAGCTTCTCGACTCAATTTGATCTCTCTCAGCCACTGATATCTTATTTGTTACACTTCTTTTCCCCCTTTTGGTCAGGATGCATTGTTGATTCCATGGTGCCAGGGCCAGGCTCATCCCTGGGGGTCATCTCCCACACTGCCAGGGAGACCTTCATCCCTGGATATCACATCCCACGTATGGGGGAGGGTAATGGTTTCACTTGCAGAGTTGGGCTTAGAGAGAGAAAGGCCATGTCTGAGCAACAAAAGAGGTCCTCTGGACACCCATATAGGTAGGGTAAGCTTCTCTGCTACTTACATAAACTTCACAAGAGCAAGCCTCAAGATCAAGGGCTTGTCCTATCGATTTGGGTGTCCCTAATGTTTGGCACAGTATTCGGGGTTTCCCTGGTGGTAAAGCTTAATAGTTTTATGATTCTTCTCCCATCCCTCAAGGAACTTTGCCAATACTTTTGATTATCTGCTTAACATACTCTGGGATGTATCCATGCATTACACTAAGCTATACAGTATTAAAATCTCTCATTCTTATTCTGGGCTCCCTGTGTTTGGGCTGTTTAAATGATATATCCAGACAGGTTGAGTGGGATTATGTGCTACAGAAAACTTAAGTTCTGGACATAATAAAACTTCCTTCCTTTGTTCTCAAAGAGCAGGTTTAGTTTGGAGTTCTTCTTTGAGGCCTCCTGCTGTGGGCAGGATCTCTTCACCACTGCAGAAGAAGAGACAGACCCACTTAGAGTAGGGACAGATCCATTTATCCCAGAGTGACACATTCCTTTACAAGTGGGCACCAGGTGCTGGGAGCTTGTGAACTTCTTGGCTTTTCCCTCCTGGCATAGACCCTCCAGGACACAAGCAAGCCAGGAGAGGCAGATAGTAGCCCAGTATTCCTGGCCTGCTGCCTGGAGTAGAGCTTCCACCCTCAGAGGTAGCACCTGCCAGAAACAGAGTTTTTGTAATGCAGGGCTGAGGGAAGCTGGGAAAGCCTGGGGCGTCCCCTCAAGGTGTGCACAACAGCTGGGGAAAGAGGGAAACCTCTCTTTCTGCCTGTGCACACCAGAGTAGGCACCTGGGGCCAGGTTTCTGTAAGCCAGAGCTGGTGATGGAGGAAGTAGGTTATGGCTTAACTGACTCTCTGATCTGAGATTTAGATTTCTTTGAACGAGTGCTTCTCTACTTGCTATATAACCTCAGAACAATTTCCAGAGACTTTAAATAATTGCTGTTTCTTTTAAAAATATATTTCTCCAATTAAAGGTTGTTTTAATGGGGAGAGAGTCCAAGGTGCTCCTCGTTCCACCATTCCAGAATTCGGTTCACCACTGTCTCTTCATCTGGCAATGGTAAATGTATAAGGCTTTAATGGTATCTCTGCTACTGTTTGCACTTCTGAAGCCTATGCCACCTGATAATCTACCCAGCAAGATGCTCTAGAATATTTTTCATACCTGGGTTTACAAGCTGTGACATACTTTGACATTTAAATTATTAAGTTAGATTATTTAAATTGCCCCATTCCTTTTTCTTTAAACTCTGATCGGTGTTAAAATGACACTGCAATCTAACTGGCACCATAACATTACTTGAAAATGTTCTATTGCATAAGTAAACTGTTAACATTGTGTAACCTAGTGCTAACAAATAGGAATCATTACCTAAATGTTTTCAAACTTTCTGATATATTGTGATGTAGCGAGAAGCAAATATCTGTAACTGTTGTAACTCACTGAACTGTAACCCAGATGCCCTGTTTCTTTAACAGTGATGTTGTTTTGAAGCAGTATAATCTTTACCCTAAAACTGGACAGTTGCAAGAAACCCATGACTGGTCCTGCTTGTATCCCCTTGTTTTGCAGCCCTGAAATCGGGTGTCTTGCACATAGCCCCCTGAAGTCTGCTGCTCCTATATGTAGCCTTGTCAATGATTATTAATGAAGTAACACAGATCAGCCCAGAACTGACCACCTTGCTTATTACCCTGAGCCTGTTGGCCTTTAATGGAATGCTATAAAGCACTGAAAGTTTTTCCAGTTCAAAGAGCCAGATTTATGGCCTAAACCTTCTGATCTCCTGGCTTTGTGCGTAGCAATAAACTATCTCTTCTCAAAACCCCAGTGCAGATTGAGAAAGGATTCACTTCTGAGCCATAACAACTGTGTGTGTTTTATTCAGACAATTGCAGCAGGGAGAGCATTCGCTAATGAATGATGCCTCTTTTCCAAGAAGAAGGAGGTGGTCTGCAGTTTTGTGAAGGAATGTGAACAAATTTTTCATGAGCAAGGTAGGGGTAAACTTTATCTCACAATATGGGAGAAAACAGTAAATATCTTGAGACAAATGAAAATGAGAACACAATGTATCAAAACTAATGGGATGCAGCAAAGGCAGTGCTAAAAAGCAAAACTATAGGCCTAAACACCTAAAATAAAAAGGAGGAAAGAGCTAAAAATCAAAGACCTAACTGAGCAGCTGGAGCAACAAGAGAAAAAAACAGCAATCAAATCCTAAACCAAGCAGAAAGAAAGAAATGACAATGATTAGAACAGAAATAAATGAAATGGAGAACAAAAAAATAATAGAATCAATAAAACCAAAAGTTGATTCTTTGAGAACTGACAAATCATTATCTAGACTACCAAAGAGAAAGAGAGAGGAGATGCAAATGAATAAAATCAGATATGAGAGGGGGAATCATTCCCACAGACCTCAAAGGAATAAAAAAAATCATAAGAGGATACTATAAACAATTGTAAGCCAGCAAACTAGACAACTTAAATGAAATGGACAATTTCCTAGAAACACATGAACAACCTACACTCACTCAAGAAGAAATAGAAGACCTCAACAAATCAATCACAAGTAAAGAGAACGAATCAGTCACAAAACCTCCCAATAAAGAAAAGCTCAGGACCAGATGGTTTCACAGACTAATTCTAATAATTCCAATAACTCATTCCATTCCTGCTCAAACTCTTCCAAAAGATTGAAGAGAGAACACTATCTAACTCACTCTATAATGCCAACATCGCTCTAAAATCAAGTGATTTTTGACAACGCTCCCAAGTCCATTCAATTGGAAAAGAAGTTTCTTCAATAAATGGTGCCAGAACTGGATTTCTATATCCAAAACAATGAAAGAGATCCCCCTATCTCATCTGTCATGGTTAGGTTCATGTGTCAACTTGGCCAAGTAATGGTACCTGTTTGTCTGGTTGGGCAAGTGCTGGCCTGTCTGCTGCAATGAGGACATTTCACAGAATTAAATCATGATCACATCAGCTGCATCCACAGCTGATTACATTTTTAACCAGCCAAGGGGAGTGTCTTCTGCAGTGAGTGGTACTTAATCTAATCACTGGAAGCTTTTTAAGGAGGATTCAGAAGAGACAGGCTGTCTTCCTGCTTCAGCAGGCGAACCTCTCCTGTGGAGTTCGTCCAGACCCTCCATCAGAATCGTCGGCTTCACAGCTTGCCCTGCAGATTTTGGACTCTGTGTTCCCGCGGTCACCTGAGACACTTTCATAAATTTTATATTTGCGAGTGTTCCCTGTTAATTCCGTTTCTCTAGAGAACCCTAAATAATACATCTCTCCTATAACAAATATTAACTCAAAATGGATTAAAGACCTAAATATAAGAGCCAGTACCATAAAACTCCTGGAAGAAAGGTTGGGAAACATCTTCAGGATCTAGTGATATGCAGTAGTTTTCTAAACCTTACACCCAATTTTAAAATGGGCAAAAGACTTGAACAGACATCTCTCAAAAAAAAAAAAAAAAAAGATATACAAGTGGCCAGAAAGCACATGAAAAGATGCTCAACTTCATTAGCCATCAGGGAAATGCAAATCAAAACCAAAATGAGATATCATTTCATGCCTATTAGAACGGCCACTATTAAACAAACAGGAAATTACAAGTGTTGGAGAGGATGTGGAGAAATAGGAACACTTATTCACTGCTGCTGGAAATGTAAAATGATATAGCCACTGTAGAGGATGGTTTGACAGTTCCTTAGAAAGCTAAGTATAGGTTGCCCTATGATCTGGCACTCTGCTACTTGGAATATATCCAGAACCGAAAGTAGGAATGTGAATAGACATTGGCACAGTGATGTTCATAGTGGCATTACTTATAATTGCCAAAAGATGGAAACAACCTGTGTCTGTCAACCAAGGAATGGATAAAGAAAACATGGTATATACATACAATGGAATAGTATTCAACAATAAGAAGGAATGAAGTCCTGAAGCACACAACATGGATTAACCTTAAGGACATTATGTTGAGTGAAATAAGCCAGACACAAAAGGATAACTATTGTATGCTCTCACTAATAAGAACTAATTATAAATGTAAATTCATAGACATAGAATTTAGAACATAGGTTACCAGGAGATAGAATAAGTCAGATAATGGGGAGTGGTTGTTTAAGATGTGCAGAATGTTTAACCAGGTTGAACTAAAATGGGTGGAAATGGATCAAGGGGGTGGTAGCATGTTATTGGGAGAATAAGTAACAGTACTGAATGATGTGTGAATATGGTTGATAAGGTGAAGTTTAGAGTCATATCTGTCATCAGAAAGAAAGCCAAAGGTTTAAACATGGGAATGTATAACACAGTGATTCTTGTGGTAGACAATGACTGTAATTAACAGCATAAATCTAAAAACCTGGAACAAACATAAGAAACTATTATGAGTTAATAATGTAGTGGGACATGGGGAAAAACACACCTATTGCAAACTATGGACTATAGTTAACAGTAATATCTTAATATTCTTTCATCAACAGTAACAAATGCACACCACCAACGCTAGGGACAATGATGGGAGACAGATGAGGGGTATGGGATGTTTTGGGTTTTCTCTTTTTTTTTCTTTACTCGAGTAATAAAAGTGTTCTAAAATTGATTGTGGTGATGACTGCACATGTATGTAATGATACTGTGAAACACTGAATGTATACTTTGGATGGATTTTATGGTGTGAATATATCTCAATAAAATTGAATTTAAAAAAGAAAAAAAATAAAGTGGGAGGACCTAAAGGGACCCTGGCCGACCCCTCCTCCATCCCCTCATCAGTTCAGCCTAGAGTCAGCCCTCAGTCCCAACGTGGGTTAAGAGTCCTGGTTCCAGAAACAACAGAGTAACACTTGCGAATATACCAGGAGCACAGGTGTCTAGCTCAATCTTTCTAGGCAACCTGAGGGACTCAACCAGGATACTCATTGCAGGCTTGCCATCCCAAAGCATGCCCTGTGTATAGCAGGCAGCTCACAGCACCCTCCTTCAGAACACCATGGGAGAGCAGTCATGTCACGGCCGCCTGGGGTAAGAGCTTGCTGGCTGGAAGTCATATAGGACAGTGCCTGGGTCTGCGAGGAAGCGGTTCCCTAGGGAAGAAGGGACATTCCTATCCACCTAAATGGGGTAATTTCTAGAGTCACGAATGCATGCTCAAAACAAGACACCTGCACAAATGATCAGGGCGGCCCCTACACTTTGGCCTGGAGCTTTATTCTAACTGCATTGCATGCATGAACTCTGAAAGAGCAGTCATACAGGTCATCAGCAAAAAATATGAAAGATGTCTGTTTTAAGCTCCTGGAATTAATCGTAACTACTAAAATAAACTCATCCAAATAACAGCTTGTCTAATATTTTAACAGAAGTGATAGAGATGCCTATTCCCTTTACAGTGTCCCCAGTGGTAAGAGCTTGCACAGCTGCAGTACACAACCAGCATACTACTTGGATGCGGTCACCATTACAGACCAGGTCCGGCACCCTGAGGGTCCCTCATGGCGCCCTTTCATACACGGCTCGAAACTACCTCCCCTCAGTAAATACTTAACGCTGAAATAATTTATCCGGATGGTAACACTCCTACTCAACAAAGAACAGGGTCAGGCACCGGGGAAAGGAAAAGCGTAAAGGACGGAAAGTGACCCATTCACGATCTCATCCCAGCGAGGAACCATCGGAGGCACGGCTGCTGCCCGGACACTTCCGCCCCACGCTCCACGACTGACCAATTGCCGCCCAGGCCCCAGCGGCTTCCGTCAGCAACCTGAGGAGGCCTGGAACTAGGGCCACTCAGTCCAAGATGGCGGACCTCCACCGCCAACTCCAGGAATATCTGGCGCAAGCGAAAGCTGGCGGGTCGACGGCCGCAGTGCCCCTGCTCGCCGCGGAGCAGGAAGAAGAGCCCGAGGGGACGGCGCCGGCGCCAGGCCGCTCGGGCTTGAGTTGGATGTGGGCGCGGGGCCCCGCGAAGCCAGAGCCCGCGGCTGGCCCGGCGTGCGTGCCGAGCATGACCCGCACGCAGCGCCTGGCAGCGGGCGGTGTCTGCCTGCTGTTGGCCGCGCTCTGCTTCGGCCTGGCCGCGCTCTACACGCCTGTGCTGCTGCTGCGAGCCCGCAAGTTCGCGTTGCTCTGGTCGTTAGGTTCGGCGCTGGCGCTGGCTGGCGGCGCGCTAATGCGGGGCGGCTCGGCCTGCGGGCGGCTGCTGCGCTGCGAGGAGGCGCCGTCGCGGCCAGCGCTGCTGTACGTGACCGCACTGGGTGTCACGCTGTACGCGGCGCTGGGGTTGCGCAGCGCGCTGCTCACTGTACTCGGGGCCTGCGCGCAGGTGGCCGCGCTGCTGGCCGTGCTGCTCGGCCTGCTGCCTTGGGGCGGTGTCTCCGCTCTGCGCCTCGCCCTCGGGCGCCTGGGCTCGCGCGCCGGCCTAGCCAAGGCGCTGCCCGTGTGAATACCGCAGGGACGCGTACAGACTGCTCCCCTGGGCCCCAACCGAGCACCGCAGCCCGTGTGACCGCCGTAGGAACGCGGAGCCCCACTTCAGCCCGTGAATACCCCCGGGACCCGGGACTGCCACCGCGACGCACCGCAGCGACACCCACGGACCGTGCAGGGAAAGGCCAGTCTTGACTGTAGGGCTAGCGGCGAATCCGCAGACTTTGAGCGACTTTTATGTACTGAAATATAAGCAGTATCGTCAGCTCCTCAGTGTCTTTGTGCTTTGAAAATACGAGATTTTGGCATTGCATTGGTGGTGACGGCTGTGAGTCAGCCGCTATTGGCAACCTGGATCATAGGACGGGCCCAGCAAAAAAGAATGGCTCTTCGGTTTAAATGAGCATTTTTTGTACTTTTTCTTGTCGCTTAAAAAAATCCAGTGGTAGATTGTGGTAGTTTACAAGTATAACCCCCCTCCGTTTTGTGTATGTATGTGTGTTTGCTTGGAAATTATTTCCTTATTCGTCAGTATGAATGGATCCATCAAGTTTTCAAAAGCACTTAGACATCAAAGACTAAACTTTGCCACTGGATTTTTGAAAGTGCTTATTTTAAGATGGTTTGCCTTTTTTTTTGTTGTATTACAAAAGTTTTCAATATGGTGCCTTATAATCTTAAAGGAAAATTAGTTATTAGGGACTAAAGCGAAGACCCAAAGGGGAAATGTTCTGGCTCCAGAAGCACGGTATCTAGTAACTACCTGTAAGCAGTGGTTTCCTAGAACTCTGCAGAGGCAGAGAAGCCTCTGCAGGCATTGGGACCTTTCTGAGCTCTTTATTCGATCGAAACCTGGATTTCTGCAAGCCCCAATTATTCCTAACTTGATGAGCTTTCCAAACTGGTTCCTGGAAGCATCAAATTATGCATCGTAGGTAGGATGGCTTTTATATCTCACTGTCAGATTACTTGTTTTAGGTTCAAGACTCACTATCGCAAAAAAAGTTTATTGTGAGAAAATAGGAGCCCAGTATTCTGATGAGTCCAGAAGACGTTTCTATCTGTGTTGTCAGTAACTATGTATTACCTACTAAGTCAAATGTATTTAGAATTTTAAAATTTTCTTGGTTTTCAGTCTTGGGTGTATATCAGAATCACTTGAGGAGCCGCACACATCAGACCAATCAAATCAGAATCAGATGCTGGAACCCAGGAAGCAGAATTTTTCTAAAGCTCCTCAGTGGTTCCATGTTCAGCCTAGACTGAGAACTACTTGTCTTGCAGTTGTTTGCACAACTGGAAAATAATTGTTTTCTGGGGCTAGATTCCTGGAATTCTTTAACAGGATTCATGGACCCACATCCACAGGCTCAATCAACCTACCCCTGTATTTAACAAAAATACTGCCTCATTTCCCTATCAATGAATAGGGTTACCTACCTCAAGAGGAACAACCAAGAGAGTGCTGTAAGAGCAAACATACTGACTTTACCACATAGTATGTTTGGATTTTGAATCGGAAAGACTTGTGCCACTAGCTGCTGTTAAGGCTAACATACTCTGTGTGGAGCTGGGTAGAAGGAATTCTTTGTAGTTTGCTACTTACGTTTCTGTTCTAGTAGTTTCTCTGGAATGGCCATGATTTACATAACTGAAGAGTATGCCATGCTTAATACATTTTAATGTTAATGCTATAATATTTTTAAGTCAAGGTCTTAAAAATTATTTTCTCAGCATTCCCTAAAGAATTCAAACACTGAAAATTTAGTTACTATAGAATTCAAAGCACAATTTCATGTATTTTGATGTTGATATTTTAAAACGTCATGTATCTCCTAGTTATTTAAATAATGTATAATGTAGAGATTCATTTTTTTTTTAACTCAATGAATTTGTTCTCAAAATGTGATCTGAAAAAAAAAGTGTGATCTGGTTATCTGCTTACTGAGAGTCTGTTTTCAAAGTCTAAAATGTTAATATAATAAATTCCTAAAATTTAAAATATCTCTAATTAAAAAGTTCTTACCATATGAATCTCAAAAGAGGAGCCTAATTTAGATAGGGGTTAGTTCTCTGGATCCTTTAGCTTGTGAGAATTTCACTCTGAAGGGCAAATATCCCAAATCTAAAGCCACCTTGAGCTTGCTAATGGTTTAGTTAGGGTATAGATGCTGATACATGAGGTGTATTCTGTAAAGTCAGAATTGTCCTCTGCCTTAAACATTGGTATTTCCACATAGCTATTATACTATAAAGAAGTTCTGCATAATTATTTCAGGAAGTATTCTGGTTCATTCTTTTTCAACTCAAGTAATATGTGAAATGATATATGTGCCTCAAAAGGCCATATGGAATGAATTTCTGACATCAAATTTCTCTACCCAGCACAAACAAGGCAGTTCAAGTACAAAGTGCACTTACTGGGAGAACTTCTACTTGAAAGCCAGAAGATGTAAATTTTTCCCAGGTTCTGGTTTTCTATCTGCCAGAGCATGTCAAATAATTTCAAAGTGTTTCTCATTCTTTGATTTAAAAATTGTGTAACAGAATGGCCATAAGATGAAAACTAATCCTGCAAAGAAGCTAAGCCTACTTATACTTAGAGTCACCCCCAGAGACCCTCTTTTGTTGCTCAGATGTGGCCACTCTAAGCCAACTCGGCAGTGCCCTCTCCCCTTTGTGGGACATGACTCCAGGGGTGTAACTCTCCTCGCAACGTGGGACACGACTCCTGGGATAAGCCAGGACCCAGCATCATGGGATTGAGAAAGCCTTCTTGATCAAAAGGGGGAAGAGAAAAATGAGACAAAATAAAGTTTCAGTGGCTGAGAGATTTCAAACAGAATCGAGAAGGTATCCTGGAGGCTATTCTTATGCCTTATATGGATATCCCTTTTTAGTTCATGGTGTATTAGAGTGGCTGAAACTGTAGAGCTGTGTTCCAGTAGCCTTGATTCTTGAAGACGACTGTATAAAATGATACAGCTTTTACTATGTGACTGTGCGACTGGGAAAACCTTGTGTCTTATGCTTCTTTTATCCAGGGTATGTATGGACAGATAAGTAAAAAAATAAGGATAAAAAATAAATAATGGGGGGGGTTAAAGGGTAAAAATTGGGTAGATTGAAATGCTGGTGGTCAGTGGGGGGGGAGAGGTAAGGGGTATGGGATGTATAAGTTTTGTTTTTTTTTAATTTCTTTTTCTGGAGTGATGCAAATGTTCTAAAAATGATCATGGTGATGAATACAGAACTATGTAATGATATTGTGAGTCACTGATTGTACACCATGCATGAACTGCATGTGTGTGAAGATTTGTCAATTAAAATATTTAAAAAAAAAGCTCACAGATGAAAGTTGAGATGCTTTAGCAGCTTGAACAAGTATACTCAGTGTATCAGCACTAATGTACGCCACTCAGCAGGCTAGTCAGTGAAAACTTGGGGCTTCCTTAAAGCAAGCATGTCACAACTAGATGATTTCTCTTAATTCTTGCATAAATCACATTCTGTATTCATACAAAAACAACTTAACGTTTTTTCTCTGACAAACTGTACATATAGAAACAATTTTCCAATTGGACAGAAACTTAAATTTGTGGAGGTGCTCCATGTCTCATGACACTGGAAAGATATTCCAGCTTTTACCTTCACAAAACAAGGCAGGGTTAGAGCAATGAGAGAGGACAGGACAAAACAAAGCCAGCTGCTGAGGCAGCCAGCAGCAGTCTCTCCATCTGGAAGACCTCCTTGGGGGCTCCTAGGATTCAGCTGCTGCAGAAGAGTTCAGGGTACAATGGTGCAAAATTCCTTTTGTTTCTCTTGAAAAGTCTTGGAAAGTTCTTAAATACTGTCCAGAGAGGCATGGGTGCCCACCCCGACTTCTACCGACCCCTCCCACCGCCCCTTGAAGCTCCTCGCCTGGGTGGGCCAGAGTTCATATTGCTCCCTCTACCCCAGTTACTGCCACTCCTGCCCCCGCGAGAAGGGGTACCACTGCCTGGAGGACCCCCAAAAGGTTCATCTCTGTGGTATCCATCATGATGATCCCCATCCAAGGAGCTGGAACGCCCGGACTTTGGTACTCTCTGGGAAGGTCCTGGGCCCCCTCGACCTGAAATAACAGATTGATTTCACATGTGACTGTTTCATACCTGTCACTCTATCAACACCTCCTGGGAAGCTCTGACTATGGTGACAATGAGGGTCTTCTGGGTCTCTCTCTGGAGGACATTAATTAGCTACAGCATTCAGAACTGGGAGAAGACAACTCTCCTCTGTATTGACTTGGAACTGTACATAACCCAAATCTCATCTTTTCTGATTATAAAATTTTTTCCATAATCTAAATTCTTCATAGTTTGTTTCCATACATAGTACTATTACTTCCAGATGTTTCATAATCAAACATCAATATTCTAATGTGTGAAAATTTACTCTAAAAGTTTAAAGACATCTTTGTAAGTACCTCACAGCTTGAGGAAATGGGGAAGTTCTATCAGTCAGGATTCTAACAGAGAACCAGAACTATCAGGATACAGCCATTCATAAATTATATATACACACTGTGGTGGTTTGGAGCTGTATGTATCCCAGAAAAACATGTTCTTAAACTTCATCCATTCCTGTTGGTATGAACCCATTGTTAAGTAGGACTTTTTGTTGAGACTACTTTAGTCAAGGTGTGGCTCAGGGATGAGTCTTTATAAGCAGAATAAAATTCAGATGGATAGAGAGAAAGCCATGGGAAGAAACAAACTGACGGTCAATGGAACCAGGAAAGAGAAGGGACAGGCCAGAACAGGCCTTGGGCATTGCCATGTGACAGATGAGTTCCAGGATCAAGGATCACCAGTAGACAGCCCCAGAGCGGCAGTCTTGGGGAGCAAGCATCACCTGGATGGTGCCTTGATTTGCATTTTTCCCAGCCTCAAAACTGTGAGCTAAAAAATTCCCATTGTTTATGCCAACCCATTGCATGCTATTCGTTTAAACAGCCAAAGAAACTAAAACACCTTCCCACTGAGGACAGCCTGAGAGCCCAAAGCAGCTATCAGTTGGTGCAGCAGGAACCTCAGAGGAAGTGAGTCCAGCAGAGAATAGTGAGGCACCATGACCAAAAGCTCAGGTGGAATATATGAAATGAACCAGGAACTCCTGTGACCGCTGAAGGAGACCTGTGTGGGAACTGAACTTTTGCAGCCAGCCAGGTGAGAGTTCTGCCTGGCTGAGAGTGGGCACAAAATCCCTGCACTGGTCTTTCTCTGGAAGGATGTGCTTGCTGCTCAGCCTTGGCCCTAGGAGAGCAGAAAGGGGAAAGGATACTGGTGACTTTTTTTCTGGAGACAGGTGAAACAGGCACCTAGGAGATGGGGTACCTGGAAATGAGGCTGCCTATGGCCCTTGCAAGTCTTGTTGCCAGGGTTCTGGCAACCACAGTTTCTGGAATCAGAACCACTGGCCTCCACTTACCTTTGCCTCCCCGATCCTCAGCTGGCCCTCCAGGGGCTTCCATTTCTCTGTGCTCAGAGGTCCCTGGACCATCATGCCAGGGGCGCTTTCGGGGAGGCAGTGATGCCATGTCCATGCCTTGGAGGGAGGAAGAACGTTCCCTGCTGGCTGGGGAGTGACCGTCGTGAGGCGGATGATCAGGACGGGGAGCATCACGGAAATGTTCATGACCAGGCCCTGTAATAAGACACAGGGACCCAAGAGGTCAGGCAAGGCAAGGGTACTCCCACTGAAGTACAGTGTGACCAAAAGCAGATGGCAATCATACTGCTGGGAGTAAGAAGGAACTTGAGAATTAATATTCACTCATGCAAGAAGTAGCTGCCAAATACCTATACTGGCCGGCCCTGAAGTTCAGAAGTCATGTCATGAATGCATAAAAAAGCCAGGATTAGAAATCAGTGTGCCTCCCAAAATAAGAAGCAGGTGGTAGCTAAGAGTCTAAAGAAGCAGCTCTCAAACCTTTCTGAAAGGCTTCAGACTTTTTACATTCAGAAAAATTGAGGACTCTAAAATTGTTTTGTTTATAAAGACTTTATCTATTACTGTTTACCATATTAGTAATTAAAATTTAGACATTTTAAATTCATTTAATTATATTTTCCAAAGCCAAAGCAATTCACTGAAAAGAATGGCATTGTTTTATATTCAGACAAATCTCTTCAATGCCTGGCTTAATCAAAGAAAGCCAGATTCTTCTGTCTGCTTCTGTGTTCCATCTATGGCAATAAAATACTTTGGCTGACGTAGATGAACAAAGTCCAGCCCCATGTGGAGATGCGCACTGGACCCCTGAAGGACCACAGGGTTCCCAGATACCCTCGGACAACCTTTGCAAACTGCCAGCCTAGAATCGCCCCATAAGCCACCTAACAAGCAGGTCTTTCTTCTTACCTGGCTCTCTGTTTCCATCCCAGGAGTCTGGTTTCCGGCCTCCTTCGAAGCGGGGAAACTCATCAGGAGTAGGGAGTAAGCCCTTCCTTCCTCCTACACAACAGAAGAAACAACGGTGGACTCACAGCCTGTTTCTGGTATGTTCACCACAAGCTGCCTCTGCCATCCCTGTCCTTCAAGAAGCCTGTGCCTCAGCACCAACTCCTCACCTCGTGGGGTACCCCGACCACGACCCCTGAGATCTCTTCCTCTGGCTGCTTCCTCAGAAGAATCAAAATTTTCCTCAGGACCAAAGTCTTCAGGACCAGGAAAACCGTCCCTTCCTCTAGGAGGAGCACGCCCTTCATGTCTTGGGGGGGCTCCCCTTCTGAAGCTGGAAAGTAAACACAGTACAATGTCTATATAACGGAGCCATGCAATGCTAAAGTCATGTTTCAAAGAGGTTCAATGAGGAGAAAATAACATATGTTTCTTTGAAACATGACATGGTAAACAGGAGAAAAAAATTACATACTTTTAAAATATATAAATTTTGCAATCCCAAAATTACAGGCAAAAACAGATAGGAAGGAAATATACCAGGATATGGTAAGTTACCTTAATTTTCCATTATGAATAACAGCAGCAAAAACTTTCAAAGTATTTATATTATGCCAAGTGCTTAATATACATTTACTCCTTAATGTATAGTTTCATTTCATCCTCTCAACCACCATGTGAAGAACTGGGCCTGTTAGTGACGCTGGTTTACTAATGAGTAAACAGAGGCACGGAGAGGTTAAGTCACTTCTTCAAAAAGGAAACACAGTGGGTGTTTAACTGGGATGTGAATTCGGCCAATCTGGATCCCTCCCAGCCCAGGCTTCTGATTGCTGGCTCCTAAAGACATTTCATTATCATCTATGTTTTTAACAATGAACATTTATTACTTATAAACTATATACTCAGAAAAAAGGGGCGGGGAGAAGATTCCTGCTTGCCAACTATACTAGACATGCTTTGAGGAACCTGCTCTGCCATCTGCCTGGTCCACAGCCCCTGCATGGGAGAAGGCCTGAGTGGCCATGGGTTCACCAGTGGCCCTGCTTCATAGCTGCCTGGGGTGGGCGGGGGGGCAGGGGAGCAGGAGAGACATCAGGCTTGCAGAAGCCTATGCACTGGACAGGTGATGCCCTAGCTGGTGGGCAACTCTGATAGTCTGGAATGGGGAAACGACAGCAGCTGGGAGGGGTGCTGCAGCAGAGAGCTCACACAGCAGGATCAGTTCTATAGCTGGTGCCAGAGGGAAGCAAGCAGGAAAGACTATGGAAGCCCAAGAAAGGCTGGCGGAAGGGTCAGAAGGGAGCAAGGAATGGGCCAGTCCACAATAGAGGACTTGCCTCTGGCCTCCCCTGGGGCCTGAAGACAGGGTTTCTGCTTTTTCCTGAGTTTCATTAAGTCATCTTTCTACCCCAACATCTCATTTTTTAAAAATTCAAAGTTACAGTAAAGTTGAAAGAATAGCATAATGAACAACAGTATATCCTTCATCTAGATTCACCGGTTGTTAACATTTTGTCACATCTGCTTTATTTTTTATCATCTATTTTATAAATGTCTTGAACCATTTGAAAATTAGTGCAGACACATGATGTTTCAGCCATAAATACTTTAGTACATTTCTCTAAGAACAAGGACTTTCTCCTACATAACCACATCATCATCTCTCTCAATACTTCACAAAATTAGTTAATATCCAGCCCAATTCACATTTGCCCGATTGCCACAAATCTATCATATAACCACACATGGCTATTTAAGGGTAATGACTGTTTAGTATCCTTTAATCTGGAACAGTTCGCCTCTGTATTTTTGTCTTTTATTAAGAGTCCAGCCAGTTGTCTAATAGAATGTCCAGAATTTAAATGTATCTGATTCTTTCCTCATTTCATATTAAACATTTTTGGCAAGAATGCTGCCTAGGGAATATGGCCTTCTCGGGGATACTGGTTTGTCTCATTGTTTATGAGGTAAAGGTGATGGTGCTGTGACCAGATCTCACCATTGCAATAGGTGCACTTTCTCCTTTGCAATTAATAAGTAATATGTGGGGCAATACTTCAGCACTGTGAGAATAACCCACCTCAACATGACTTTTTTTACAATGGTTTTCACACCCACTTATGATCCCTCCCTGAACCATTACATATTGGTTGATTACAAAAAAAGGTGATTTCCTAATTTCATCATACTTGCTACATTTATTACTTGAAGCTTTATTACGAAAAGTTTTCTCTTTTCTATTCTACCTATCATATTTTTTTAAGTACATGCTCAAAGCAGCTTATTTGTAATAGCCCCAAACTGAAAACAACCCAAATGTTGATGCATAAAAAATTGTGATACATTCATAAAATGCAATTCTATACTGATTATATACGTAGAACAGAATGATATGTTAAGAATGTTTGTGTTTCTTTCTTGTCATTTTTTTTAAATTTAAAAATTAATAAAATTTTTTTTTAAATGCAATTCTACTTAGCAATAAAATAAATGAAATATAACTACACAAACCAGCATGGCTAAATTTGAAAAAAATTGTGGTTTGTGTAAGAAGCCAAACCAAAAAAGACTAAACATGGTATGATTGTATTCATTTAAAATCTTAGAAAAGTAAAAACCAATCTTTAGTGATAAAGGACAAATACAGGAGTGACCAGGGAAAACTAGAAGTGAGGAATTAATGAGGCATGAGAAAACTCTGGGAGATATGGATGTGCACAATTTCTTGACTGTGATGATGGTTCAAGAATATATACACATTTTTTAAAAACCTGTATCAATTATACCGCTATAATAAAATGATTTATAAATAAATAGATAAGGTGAATAGTCATCTAGCTATTAAAGAAAACTAACAAGTTTCAAAACCATCTAGAATAAAAGTAACCCATACGGTTAGGCCCATATGGATTCTTGATAAAATGAAACATTTAAGGAATAAATAGTAACAACTCTACACATTTTTTTGGCATATCGAAAGGGAGAATACATTTCCTAATTCATCACATGAGACCCTCATTACACTGATTTTAAGCAAAAAACTTTACAAGCAAGAATGCAAAAGAATTTCACCTATCGTTAATAACCTTCTTGGTCCTGAAGAACTTGACAAAATGCTTCCTGCAAGTAAAGTGGGTAAGCCAAGGGCAGTGGCTGAACTAAGTTACAGGAAGGACAGGAAGGGTGAATCAGCCAAGAAGAGGGACAAGGGGAACAGGGGGTACCAGCAGGATGGTACCACTTCCTTGAGATAGGTTTAAGGAAGACTCCCAAAACACAGTAGGACTCTTTTTTCCATGCCTGCCTCAATGGGATCCACTTTATGATGGGCAGCCCTATTAGAAACTACCTCCTAACCACCCGAAACCTCTCATGTACACAGAGCATAGCTCATTTATTTGACCAACAGATCCCGCATGAGCCATGTGTCAGCCCCAACCACCCGTAGTCCAGAAGACAAACTGCCCACATGGCATCTACCCTTGTGCAGGGGACACAGGTGATGAGAAAATAAATATCTTACTTTCTGCCAAGAAGTGCTAAGTGCTGTGAAGGAAAATAAAGCAGGGTAAAGGAAGGGGCTGGGCCAGGAGAGCTCAACCTGAAGTAGGCCACATAAATATCTGGGAGGAAGGCTCCAGGCCTCCAAATAGAGGGGAAAGGAACACAGATAGTGGGAGCCTTTCTGAGGAACAGTAAGGAGCCATGTGGCCTCCTCGCATGGCAGCATGTGGGCTGGGAGTCTGTCCTGACAGATGAAATACAGCACCAATCAAGGCAGAGTGAAAATGCCAAACTGTGACAAGATGCAGATTCAGAAATCAATGAAAGCACTGAGGCTCTTGTAGACATAAAAAACCATTTCAGGGCCACAGTATCTCAGCAGGCAGAGTTCTTGCCTGCCATGCCAGAGACCTGGGTTCAGTTCCCGGGGCCTGCCCAATGCTTGGATATCACTGAGAGAGGCCCTTGAGAAAACTGGAAGCTTAAACATCCTTATAGGAAAATCTCCTCTGAGGGCTGCTTTCCTTAGGCCCTGCTAGTTCTCTCCTTTTGGATGTTTTTCTCCAACACAGGCCCTGTGAATAGCTGATGTCAAATCTCCCCTCCATGACCTGTAGCAATAGGAATGAGAGGAGTTACGGGGGCTCAGGGAATGGATGGGCTCTGAGGGCAAAGGTGTATGACAGCCAGGGCCCCGAACCTGGCTCTGAGGCAGACTCCTGTCAGAGACTAGCAAGTTAGGGAGTCATTCCAACTCTCTGACCCCCTATCTGTGAAATGCTGACAATCACACCTACCTCACAAATTAAATCTAAGAATCAAGAGGGAACAATATCTAGCACACAGTAAACCTTCAAGTAGTGTTATCATGGATTATTCTGAGTTGCACTTGATTATTTCACCAATTTTTTTCCTTCATTTCCTTCTGTTCATTATTTTTTATCTCAAGTCAGCTGAGAGTTCAAGTCTGCCCTCAACCTGATAGAGCAGGAAAATTATTTTTCAGTTTGTTTAGCTTTTAGGCAATTACACAAACACTGTATCTATTTAATAATCTCTTTGCTCCCAATTTAGATATTTGTCTCATATTTCATCATTTCAATTAAAAATAATTAAGCAAAAAGAAACACTCGTAAGTTATAAAGACAGAAAGAACACACAGAGGATAAAAGACACCATTTTTTTTAAAAAAAGTCCAAATGCAAAACCATGAGAGGATAGGGCTGGTAAGCAATGTAGAACTGTCTTTGCCCAAGCAAAGAGGAAAGAGATCTTAGTGTGGAGAACAGAAAAAGCTCTGAAGAAATGGACCCAGAAACACCCGTCCCACCTTTCTTCTCTGCGCCCTCGAAAACGTGGGTCCTCAGGATCCCGGGGGAACCTTTCGTCTCCAGGCCTTCGGCTTTCCCATGCCCCTGGAGGGCCTCGGGCTGCACCTCGACCATCCCCTTCGCTGAATTCCCGGTGATCAGGAGGAAACTGAGGTCCAGGGCCCCCTCGCCTCCACTTCTCCTCCTGGGGTAAAGGTCCTCCTCGCCCCTCAAATTCACGTAAACGATGGCCAAAGCGCTTGTCAGGGTGGAAGTCATCGGGCCTGCTGAAATCATCAGGGAACTCGGGGTGTGGGCCTCGCCGATCAGGGGGGCCCCTGCAGTCCTGGCCACCCCGGAAAGGGCCCCTATCAGGGCCATGGTCAGGGCCGCCGCCCTGGTCGTGCCGCCTCTCCGACATGGGGCCCATGTGGTGGCTGGGAGGGCCACGGGCGTCACCTACAGGAAAGAAAGCTGAGCTTTACCAATGTCCCCAGCAAGCACAACACAGGTGTGGTCTTCAGTATCTCAAGCTTCAACATGCACGCTTTTATTTAGAACATTTTCCCTCTTTGGCTCTGTAAGCATCCTTAGAAGAAAGAGATCCATGAGGCAGTATGTAACGGAAAGAACCCAGGCTTTGGGAGGCAGATTTCAACTTCGTCACCCTCCAGCTAAGTTGCTTGTCTGAAGGCAAATTTCTCTTGGCAAATGAGCTGATAAAGCCCACCTCCTAGGATGGCCGCTGTGAAGATTGATTTAGAAAACATAAGAAAGCCTTGTGGGCCTAAGCCTGTGCTTCCCTACCCTACTCCTCTTCTTTCAAAGATTTCACAAAAGAAGAGGCCACAAAGAACATCAAACATCAATCAGTGCTACAGGTCAGGCAGCTCTAGGAGGCCACCTCTGCATTTGCAAGGGCTACAATGCCCACCAACCTGTCTAAGCTGCTGCCATCAATGCACCTGCCCCTTTAACCCCTAGCTCGTTTAACGTGACTCATTAATTCACTTTGATTCTTAACTCATATAGGTGTAACAAAGATAAATTACAAATTTCTTTAAAAGATCTATGGAACCACAGTCCTCTTTGCTAACTGCTCAGTGATCAAACAGCCTTGCTATATTAATGTCATTCTTTGCAGATAGTGTTTGGAAACCTACTAAAATTCTCAAAATATATTTGAATATACATAATTCATGAAAGTACTGAATAAAACGGAAAAAGGTCAGTTATAATGGTAGGATGACTTGGTCTGCCTCCTAACTCTGAGCAGACTATTGTCCTGGCTCCTGAACCACTGCAGTCACGGTAAATGCTGCTTATTTCTTGCTTCTAAAAACACTAAGCTTTTAAAATGTATTTCTTCCACTTGCCTCCTACCTTTGCCTTTTATTGCTTTTCCCTGGCACTGAAGTAAAGACCCCATTCTTGCTGCCCTGGCCAGCCACATTTCTTACCCTCCTAATGTCTTTCTACATGGCTTCTGCTTATTTCTCTTGGCCACTTTAATTCTTCCTTACCCCTGGACATGTATAGAAAGTTTGGAAATCTCAGTATAAAAATATACCAGTACAGGGATTCTCTCTTCTCTTAAGCTTCCACTGTACCTTCTGCCTCCTTTCCCTTTCTTAAACCAGTCCTCTCCAAGCTGAGGTAAGCACCTTCTAAGCCTGCCTCTTCATTCAACCTGACTGGAAATATTCTAGAACATTTCTACCTGGTAGACAGGCCCCTCATTTCCCAGCAAATGGCTTCCTCTCTAACTTTAGGTAGCTTGAATTTGGTGTGACCTCAGGCAGAGCAGACCTTAGACCTGAGAAGGCTCAACCCACTGCATTTGAACTTACCTATAAATATTAATCCTCCCATCCCTTCTACCTGCTTAAAGTACCCTGCTCCTCCAAGGAAAGAAACCCACCACCATAAACTAAAAGGGATGTGGCAACCAGTGATGAGGTCTGCAGTGCGGTTAATCCAGGCGGGGGCGGGGGGCAGGGTTTCTTTCTCAGTTTTCCCTTCTCCCTTTGGTCCATGGGAGAAAAAGGAAGCGAGAGAGAGAAGGAGAGGTGAAACAGAAAGGGTGGACAAGAATTAGAGGTAACCAATGAAGACAGACACAGGGAAGGGAAAGGAAGTCCTCTAATGACTGGTATAAATCCAAGACGGAACTTTCAATTCCCAAAGTCCTAAGGCTGTGAATGCTGAAAAGGATTTGTCCAATCTGATCAAAAGGGGGGCAAGAAACCTAACATGCACCACAGAGTGCTGTGAGTTGAACCAACTGAAAATGAAGAAAGAGTGAACTTCTTTGTGGCACCATCACATGGGACTTGCAATGATTTGGCTTGTCAACATATGGAAAGATGGGTTGAACACAACGATTCCATCTCCTAAATGCCCCTCCATTCACATACCAGAGTCCATTTCCCGCAATGCTCCATAAAACCACACACCTGCCTACTTCCCTCCTGCTATATTTGTGCATGCACCTGCCAGACGACTTAGCACTTCAGGGAATGAGTAACTGTGGGTCTCTTTCAACTCTTTACTTCCAAAGAGCCTAACATCTAAATACTAAAACTCTCATCTCTCTGTTTTTCATAATGTCAATAACCTGAAGCCTGACATATGGTATAGAGCAATGTAACCAGCTAAAGAATTCAATATGTGAATTTTGGGAGAAAGGAAGTGATATTAAAAAACACAATGAAAATCCCTGAATTCCTTATCCCATCAAAAAGCTTAAACCAAAACAATTCAGCCACTCAGGATGAAATATGCATTGCATGGAATGGGCAAAGGAGCCACTTCAAGCTCCACTGGGTGGTCCAGCCAGCCCTGTAGCATGAAAACAACTGCTATGGGTCATCCAAGGAGCTCAGGGCTGGCTCCTGACAGTAAAGACCCAAGTTCTTCCAGCAGAACTTCTTGCTACCTAAGCAAATCCATGAAAACAACACTAGACACACTATCACATGAAATGGCTGTCCTCTTATTTTTCCTAGAGGTTAAATGACCAGTCTATCATTCCTTACCAAACTATATATTTTAATATATCTATAAAGTGGGAAAACATGATCTTCTATTGAGCTGAGCAGATATTTACCTTTATTAGGGCCAGGTCCTTGTCCAGGATTAAGAGGGGGGATACGACCTTGTGCTCCCTGCTGCCCCAGGCCTGGTATCAGGGGTGGGGGACCTGCGTTTTGTCCTTCCTGAAAAGATGTTTGTAAAGTGCAGTGTGAAATGATAGGCTAGTAGTTTGTGAATAGCAATTTTATTAGAATGTGACAACATAAAACACCAGATTGCCCTAAACATCCAGAAGCAAATATTTAGCTAATAACATGAGAGGAAATCATCCTTACATTGGAGAAGAGATACCTCTCTTACCATATTAAACAGGAACATGTGTATTTTAAAGCTGATGACAGGTTTTAGGTAAATCTAGATTTTCCTTGGAATGCCAAGCAAGAATTTCAAACTCAAAAAAAAAAAAAAAATCGTAATGTAGTTAACAGCAGTACTATCCAGAGTAGGAACTTCTGGCAAAAGTGAACTTCTAGAAACCTGTAGGACAGGTAAACCCTGCAGTCACACCCACAACCTTTCCAGCAATAGAGAGAATCAATCTTCTCAATAAGGGCAAAAGAAGATGTCCTAGGGAACAAGATGCTCCTACTACATTTCTCTGTTCACTTCTGTCTCTACTTTCTAATTTTCCCTTTCCAAACCCTTCCATGCCCAGTTAAGTAGATTGATTTTGATGAATTCATTAGGTTCTTGCAGCTTCTAATACAAACCTGTTGCTCTGATCCTCTTCATTTCCTGGGACCCCGGAACTCAACCCCAGCTTGAGTGTAGTCTTAATAATCTGTATTTTTTCTAGCCATATCTAAATTCAGATTCTCCACACTGTCCTTGGGTCAGGTCTCTTGACAAATAATAATAAGCACATAAGCTTATTACAAATCAACTTATTTATACATTTATAAATTATGAAACACCCTAAATTAGGTTTGACAATTAAATAAATGCCCATATTTATTTGTCAAGAGATAAATTCCTTCATACAAAAAACACGTTTAGTGAGTGGAACTACTACGAGAATAGTACAGTCCAAAACATCCAGACTTTACAACTGGCAAACTGCTTTCACTCCCGAACTAGCCAGATAGAGAGCAGTCTTGACAGGAGGTCCAGCAGCAGCAGTCATAAGTGGCATCACTGACGAACACAATCTCTGTCATTTTTATACTGTTTTGCTGCCCTTCCCCTTTACCCAAGGACAGCTCTTATAAGCATCTTTTACACTGCTACTTTAACACCTGAAAGCAATTCCACAAGTCAAAATTTTGGTTTGATAACTGGCCTGGTATAAGTGAAGTCACAGTTCAGCTTAAAAGAAATATAAACAAAGATTTGCATCAGACAACTTTCAGATTTGAAGTGCATCTAATGTATCAATCTTCAGACTCAGTTCCACCAACACTTTCTTTCATAAGGTCAATTAATTTTTTAGAGCCATTAAGCCACTCAAGTATAAAATCTTTTACTAATATGGTATAATAAAAGCTCACTAAATTATCTCAGAAACATGAACCTATCCCCTTACATCTAACATATTTAGAACTTTGGTCATTATGTGGTAGGGTTCTTTATTTTTTAATTCTCAAAAAATGAAAACAGTTAATTCACTACCACAAAGTTAGGAAGATAACTTGTAGTAAATAAATTTATGAACACACACACACACTGAATTAATAAAATATACAATGCTTCAAGTTTTAGAGCAAGGTAAACCCAGAGGTACAAAATTTAGGATGAGTTCAATAAAATCTGAAAAGAACCTCAAATGCCAGGAGATTCTTCACTGCTATGAAGAATGTTTTTATGTTCTGGAAGAGCTACTGAAGAATAACATAACTTACTTATATATATTATTTTAGTTCAGTAAATCCAATTGTTACCTTTATATTAGAGATTTTCTTTGGTGTTTTAAAAACAAAACAGACTGTGATTTCTGTATGCAGCATCTGCCACACCCCTCATCAAGTAATCCGATTACCTCTCAGTAGATACCTACCCAACAGGCAACATTAGCTCACTCACCTACGTTTGGTCTGTGACTGAATACAGGTACACAAACCCAGCTGCTCATGCCCAAATAATGTCTCTAGACTAAAGAACTTCACAAAAACATAAAAACTATGTAGCAATCCTTTTGTAATTCACTCCAAGCAAGATGGACTCCTCTTAACACCAGCTCTCAAGCACAAAAATCAACGAATGGGTAATAAAATTTGGCTGACAAAAACAGATTCTTCGAATGAGGACCAAGCACATTTTTACACAAATATTCTCCTGCAAATATTTGTATTAGCTGACAACAACTTGGACAAAATTTTATCAAGAAGGTCACCATTTTACAATGATCATTTCTAGAATGAGAGGGCTGTGAAGCCATGCAATGAAATGAAAACAGTGAGGTGCAGCCTCTCCAGCATCCTGTGAATAAAATACCCTACATGGTCGTAAAGGCAGAGCTGCCCTTTATTCACGTTATTGGCAGATGAGTAAAAAAATAAATAAATAACGGGGGGGGGAATAAGGGGGTAATAAAAAAGTGGGTAGATTGAAATACCAGTGGTCAATGAGAGGGAGGGGTAGGCAGTACGGGATATACGAGTTTTTCTTTTCTTATTTCTTTTTCTGGGGTGATGCAAACATTCTAAAAAAGATCATGGTGATGAATATGATGATATTGTGAGCCACTGATTGTAACTTAGGTTGTACTGCAGGTGCATGATGATATCTCAATAATATTTAAAAAAAGAAAAAAAAAGGTCCACGGGCCTGCCATGGACCTCTGAGTTACTAAGTAAAGGGCCCAGGAAAGGGAGCACAACAGACACAAAGCTGCCCACAAGGCAGCACATGTCTATTTCCTTCTCAGGGCCATAGCCTTTTTGGAACACTGGGATCATTGTAAACTGTATTTAACCAGGAGCTGATTTTCTCTGAAAGAACCTGTATTTTTTAAAAAGATAAGGTGAGAAATAGATTCATACAGAGATTTAGTTAACAGTGGCATAACCAAACTCATCATTCTTATTTCCTTCTTCAGCCTTGAAGCTATTTATTGTCCCAAGCCATCACTAAGAAACATTTATGTCCAGTTGTGAGTACTTTATACAACATTCAGAAGTGTGCTTCAGGGCAAAAGGGCATTTCCCCAAAGTGCTAAAAGCTACAAGTAGGAAATAAATAATACCTGATTGAAGGGGGCCCGGGGCCCATCACCTAGCAGAGCTGTTTTCTGCTGCTGGAATGGTATTGGCCCTTGAGATGGATGTGGCCCTCTTGCCGGGTTCTGCTGTCCCTGAGGTCCAGGGGGCCCTTGCATGCCACCCTGGGGTGGAGGTCCCAAAGAGCCTTGGGGTGGCCCCTGCTGACCTTGTGAGCCTGGAGGCCCCCGCAATTCCTGGGGAGGCCCCAGCATGGAACCTTGCGGCAGAGGCCCCTGGATGCCTCGCATCTCTTGAGGACCTCGCATTTCCTGAGGCCCATGTCCCAACAGTCCACTTGGAGGGTGAGGTCCTCTCATCTCTTGAGGTGGGTGACCCATCATCATCCCTTGGGGAGCAGGACCCTGATTATCCCGGGGTCCTGGAGGGCCCTGCATTCCTCTTGGATTCAGTCCCATCAGAGGTCCCTGAGACACAGGACCTTGGATCCCTTGAGACCCTGGTCCACCTTGTATCCCGTGAGGATGAGGAGGTCCTTGCATCCCTCTGGGACCAGGTGGTCCCGGCATACCTTGATTACCAGGTGGCCCCTGAGGGCCCAAGTGACCCTGGGGACCTGGTGGACCTTGGGGGCCCATGTGACCCTGGGGGCCAGGGGGGCCCTGAGGGCCCATGTGACCCTGAGGACCAGAGCTGCCTTGAGGTCCAGGTGGCCCTTGCGGTCCCAGAGGGCCATGAGGTCCAGGATGCCTCTGCATTCCTTGGGGCCCGTGCATGTCCTGAGGCCTGGGCAAGCCCTGGGGCGGGCCCTGGGGCCCCTGTGGTCCCATGAATCCTTGCGGCCCCCCACCTCCCTGATGCAGTGGAGGACCTTGTGGTCCCATTTGTCCCTGAGGCCCAGGTGGTCGAAACTGACCCTGTGGACCGGGTGGCCCCATCTGAGCCATGTTCATTGGCATCTGCTGAGATGGATGTGGCTGTTGAAAACCTTGAGGAATCTGAGACATTGGACCTTGTCCTGGAAAGGGCTGGGGTCCAAGGAGAGGGGTGCCAGAGGAGGGAGGAGGCTGAATTTGCTCAGCCTGTTTCTGTGCAAGTCTTTCAATTTTAAGTTGCTAGAATGAAAGAAAGAAAAAAGCACGCTGAATTAACAAAACAGAGCCCTGGAGGATGACAACGTCGTATCACTTATTACTTTGGGGGTGCCTCAAAACAAACATAAAAATTGTTCAACCTCTTAATGCCTCAACAGCAATTAGGTCTTAACAGAGACCATTCTGCAGGCCTCCCTGACTTTCAGAGCACTCAGGCTTCCATTCTTGCTTTAACCTGCTTCTGAGGCATGGGAGACAGCAGCCAGGATTCTTTATGACCATTGTTCATCTTGATCAGGAAAGCCCAACAATTTACCAGTAAATAGTAACTCCAGAATTTTATCATTCTTGGCAACTGTCAAAGGTGGGGAAAATAAGAAGTAACTACCTGCTCGCTGCACTGATGGGGAAAAAACTTCTTTCACCTTTGGATAAATAAGTAAACCCAAGTTAAAACTACTTTGGCTTTATATTTTCTATGAAAAAATGTATACTGATTCTTGAACTGATCAGGTAGTTCTATCTCCCTACCCTATATTATTGACAGCCCCTTCCAACATGAAAAAGTTAGAATGGCCATAGCCCAAATACCCCTAAAGAGAGGGATGGAAAGATCAAAGGTGATAGTGGAGCAGCTAGAAGGAAAAATCTGAGATGATGGTATGGGTAGCCCATGACAAACTCTGGGATCTGTCCTATAACTATTTGTGGAAGAGTGCTTTGAAAACTATTGCTTTTTTTCTTCCTTTGCTTTATATATATGTTACATTATACAATTAAAAGAATCTACAGCGGGCCATGGTGGCTTAGCAGTAGAGTTCTTGCCTGCCATGCCAGAGACCTGGATTCGACTCCCAGTGCCTGCTCATGCAAAAAAAAAAAAGTATATTGATTCTTTCAGAAACTTGTTTCCTATGGTAGTGCTCATCTGATCTATCTGGGGGTCCCTTCTTTTCTTTATATCAAGAAAAATGATGACCTTGAATCCCCCTCAAAAGCTGCACACACCTCCAAAAGTTGTGGGTTAGTATACTGTAACGTGGCCATTTCTTGCTCAATTTCTGCTTGTGTTTTTTTCTTCTCTTCCAATTTAATGTCCTCTTTTCTGTCATTCAGTACCTCGTTTGGAGCAGGAATTGGAACTTTATTTTGCATCCAAGCCTCAGGAAAGAAGACAATATTAAAATATGCTATAAGTATATAAATTATAATGACAGAATGAAAAAACCATTCTATACTGTCACCTACCATTCAAACATGCTGAACAAGTTGATTCATCTGGTGAATTATATTTCTTCTAATACTAATTCTTATGTGACAACAAAATGAAATTAGACAAGGACATTACTAGATATAAATTACTAACTTGAAAAAGATGCAAGATCTTGAATGTTATTAAGAATGCAAAGCTGCCTGCCTCTTCAAAAGGATGTATGTGCTTTGCATTGAGGACAATTAAAGCAGAAGACAAACAAACAACGATGAAGGAAACCAAGATAGTTTCTCTTCTCCATGTTTCTTTTTGTTCCTTCTTCTAATAGCTCAGATGTTAATGTGCAAGAGACAGTAAAAGTAGAGAGGATCGAGGAAAAATTCAGTACTAACTGCAATACAGTAGATGGAAGCTATTTCTAGGAAGGCATGAATTATATGAATAATGCTCCAAAAAGAATCAATTGTCCAGGAATATCTTTAACAAGTGAGGTAATCCAACAGAAACATATTACTGAACTGCAATTAGACTCAGCAACTAGAACCTCCTGATCTGTGATAAGGTGGGCTCACTTTTAGGGTACTTACCTGCTGGAACTGAGCTGGGATAGGTTTCGCATAAGGAACTTTCTTTTGAGGTACTTTTTTTTGATCCTTTTGCATCACCTCCTCCATTCCCCAATCCAAACCTGGAATTGTCATTTCAATTTCATTTGACTCATCTTTCCCTATAAGCACAAAAAGAAGTAATTAAACAAGGAAATGGAAGAAATTGGCCATTTCATCAATGAACATAGTTTTGGAAGAATGATTATAAATATTAGGTGATTGATATACCTTTCATCAACCTTTCTCAATATAAATTGTTTCAGCATTTTAAACATAATTTGAGAACATGATGATAAGAAAGGAATTAACAAAAATTTTATAAAAGTAAAATTTGCAGGTACAACTTCTCTTACCCATCTGTTCTTGTTCCATAGCTAACTTCAGTTGTTCTGGTATTCCCATCCCTGGAATTACTGCCAAGCTATTAGGTTCAAGGTCATCTATAAATAATAATTAACCACTGTAAATAATTTTATATAATAATGTAAATATAAGATTTTATTTAATAATGGCCTGCTAAAATTAATACTTTATAACACTAATTCATATCATTGGTGATCTGTATGTCAATAAACTATAACAGAACATCAGATTCCAAAGAAAAATAAATGTGTAACAGCCTCACCATATTCTACTCCATCTTCAGACATTCCGGGTAATAGATTAAGATTATATCGATCTCGCATTTTATCACCTGGTCGGTTTCGGGTCCAGAATTTGCTATCCAAATAAAAATCGGAGGGGGGGGGGGTGTGCAGAGCACAGTGTCAGTGTTTTTCTGGTACTTATTAATTAAGTACTAAGCAGTCCTGTGGTAAGTACAACACATTTTTATAATGCCTTTAAAATATGGAAAGATTTTTTAACCAGAAGACAAAACTAAATTCAAATAACCAAAATCATAATTAATAACAATCTCCTTATTGTATAATATGCATTTATAAACCACTATATTTATAAGAACAAGTTGGACTATGAATACATCAGTCAATAAATAAAAATAAACATATACAGTATTTATTTCCTGCTGCTTTATGAGTACAGTAATTCCTTCTAATTTTTTATATAAAACTTACCTGGTATGGTCATTTGAGCCTGAGCAGAGAATATGTCCAAGAGGATGCCAAGCCAGACTCCAGATCATTCCCTCGTGGGCCATCTCCATCCCACCCACTTCCTTCTCCACCCTGCAACAGTATCACACAAAGGAGTCTTTCACACAAGGTATGAAAACAATGAAAAGAAAAAAAAGCTTTCAACACAAAGCTACTCAAAGACTGTTCTAGAGGTATTGTTTTGTTGTCAAAAACATATTCTTTCATTCAAAAAGCACTTAAGAGGGCAGGCCACGGTGGCTTAGCAGGCAGAGTTCTCGCCTGCCATGTCGGAGACTCGGGTTCACTTTCCGGTGCCTGCCCATGTAAACAAAAAAAAAGCACTTAAGAGGGGAAAATGTTTTAAAAACAATTTATCTAATAAGATACTAGGAAATCTATTTTCTTATTCCCCCTAAATGACTTCCACATCCAAAAATAGAATTGTAAACTGTTCTATCCCACCCAGATTTTTAGAATAGGAAACTATAGGTAGTCTCTGATATATAAGAGATGAACATTCAGAAAATGTGCAAAACTTTGCCATGTGTCATAATCAGGTTCATGTGTCAACTTAACCAGGTGGTGCCCAGTTGTCTGGTCGGGCAAAAGCTGGACTGCTGCTTTAAGGACATTTCATGGACTTAAATCATGATCACGCTGGCTGCATCCATAGCCGATTGTATGTATAATCAACTAAGAGGAGTGACTTCTGCAATGAGTGATGCTTAATTTAATCACCAGAAGACTTTTAAGGATTCAGAAGAGATAGTCACTTGTCTACCTGCTTCAGCCAGCCAGCCTCTCCTGAGAGATCGCTGAGGACCTTCATTGGAGCTGCCAGTTTATGGCCTGCCCTACAGACCTTGGACTCTACATCCCCATGGTTACATGATACATTTTTATACATTTTATATTTATGGATATCTCCTGCTGATTGTTTCTCTAGAGAACCCGAGCTAATAAACCACGTTTTTACACATTCAGATGACTGCTTTATAAAATATTCTTCTTTATATAATAGATGTTACATACCCAACATGCCAGAATAACAAAGAACCATCAGACCCTCCACTGGCAAAAAGTCCTTCATGAACAGGATGCCAGGCCACAGCTGTGAACAGTGGGGGAAGACAAAACACAGTTTGAACCGTGAAATGTGGGAGAAGACAAAAGTACTTAGGATTTGCAAAGGCTACAGATCATAGTCAATGAGGTGTGGGGCGCATCCTAGCCACTAACCTGTGGCTTCTTTCTTATGACCTCGAAAGACTTGAAGCTCCTCTTTCAGATTCCGGATGTCAAAAAGTTTACAGAGATGGTCACGTGATGCTGTGAGTAGCCAATTGCCATTGAGATTTAATTTCACTTCCATTACTGTATTTTTATGAGCATGACTAGAAACAAAGCATCAAGAAAATAATCTGTCAGAATTCAAAGCAAGTACAGATCAACAGATGACCATTTTCATTTGAAAGTACATGGATCAAGATGGCAAGTGGTTGGGCCTAGAAGTAATAAAACATGTAACTTTACGTGGTGTCAAACATACACTTGAGAGAAACAGGTCAATGACAGAAATAATATCCACTACATAAGCACAGTTCTCATTAGTCAGTTAAAACAGCAGCAGAGCTTCAATTTGGATAGAAAAATTTATATATAAGGCAGAGGAAGCCCTTGAATTCATAAATCAACACTCAGTAAAGATCATTAAATTTTAAAAATCCAGTGGAGCTTAAAAAAGGGCAGTGGATAGTTTGAGGGTTAACTGGGAACTAAAGACACTATCACAACCCCAAGCCTCCACGGGGCACCATCCACCCATACTCTACTTTGGGTGTGGTCACTGGACGTGGGCAACAAGTCAGCCTTGCTCCAACTAGTTCACTCTTAATATGGTTCACTTCCCAATCAAAAGGACCCGAATACAGCTGTGATTGGTCAAAAGAAAAACCATTAAGGACATATTCATGTATGTGTGGCTTCATCAAAAATGAGTACCTCAGAGAAAATATGAGAACTGACTAAAAACTGAAGGGAAAACCTTGACAAAGAGAGTTAGTGAGATGGAGAAAGTTTGGCTGCATCTAGTAAGTGTCACATAAACACAAACTTCAAATAGTGCTAGATGGTATTTTGATAAGAGACAGGAAGCTACAATAATAACTACCTCTTACAAATTTACCTCCTTGCCTTCTGTGAGAACCAAATTAAATTTAGGTAGGTGATAAAACAAAAATCAAGCCCTGTTTCATTAGAAATTTAGAGATAAATCATAATTAATTAGTAAGAATTCAGTAAGATCCAAATCCTAATTTTCAGGAATACATGAAGAAGAGAAAGCTAAAAATGAAAGAATATGGGCTGCTTTGTTCGATTTTGTTTGATAGGTGGGGTTCCTATCACTTACAGTGTTGCAAGACTCTGCCCAGTCTTGGGATCCCAGAACTTGATTGGCTGTTGACTATCTTTACTTCCTGAAACAACTAACCCTTTTGTTGGATGCCAGTCTACACATTTCACATCAGCACCATGCCCTGTCGGAAATAAGTTAAGATAAAAACCTTGTCAGTCATATGTAGTTAAAGCAGGACTTCATTTTAATTTAAATGAAAATAGAGAAACCTTTTAACTGTCTTGATTTTAGTACTCAGTAAACTTTTTAGGAGACTCTTTGCTATGTATCTGGAAGTGTTCTGGATGAAGTAAACTCTTAATCTCTGTCAGCATCCATGTGAATCAGTCCTCTTCTCCAGGAACAAAACATCTTCCTTCCTACTTGCTGTGAGGGGAACATGTACCTCTCAAGCACCTGTACATAGTTTCTCAAACTCTTCATACTGTTCCAGGATTATCCTGTTAGGCAGTATTCTTGCCACTCACTTTAGTTTCTCCACTTTGTGGTAGTCCTTACGGATCAAAATTCCTGACTTGGGGTTTAGACAAAAATACTTTCAAGATGTGAAGACACAAAGAGTATTCCATCTCCCTGATTCTGCTTACTTGAAATACGGGATGAGAAAAATCATCTCTGCCTAATTCACACATACACTGTGACAATTATGAGATGATAATAATAAAAGTTACCCTTTTGAGTGCTTACTACATATCAGGCAGTATGTTGAGGACTTTTAAGCATCACCTCTTTAAGTTCTCACAAAATCTCACAAAATGAGGAAAGCACTAGTATTTTCTCTATTTATAAATGAAGAAATGCAAGGACAGGAAGTATTAAAGCCTAGATTCCCAAGTTAGAACAGGCACCAGGATTTGGTCCTGGTCCTCTTAGCCTCTGTGCTAGAGTATAAGACCACTTGACAAATGCAGTGGGTTAGCTGCTACCAAAAATCACAAACTGAAAATCAGGGCAGGAATAGGTATGATTTTTTTACAAAAATTTGGTGGGTGCTGTACAAGAAAAGAGTTTCAAAAATATTTAATACAACAAATGCACTACAAAACAGGTGAAGAGTGAGGTAAAGAGGATTTGAAATCTAGCTTCTTTGAAATCAAGTTTTGAGGTGGGACAGAAGAAGAATGGAGAAGAATAAAGAAAAAGGGAAAGAAGTAAGAAATAAGAGATAGTTCTAGGGCATGAAATGAAGAGAGTTGCACTAAATCCAAAAGGAAGCAAGTTTCATCTTAAATAGGTATACATTTATACAAAATAATACTCCATCCAGCAAGCATGAAGGAAGATACCAACTATCTGGAAAAGAGTTTGGTTATGTGTATCAAAAATGTATACTGTTTTACACATTTGTGAACAAAGATAACAGTGTGGTAACATGTATGCGATAAGGAAAGGTGCATATCCTATACTCAATTCTACATCTCCGAAGTTATCATAACGAAATAAGGGATGTGCAAACTTAAAAAGTTGTTTTTTATCTTTACTGATGCAGCTTAGTATTAAATGTTCTTAAACAGGACATATGTAAATTACAAAGTAAATTATAGTATGTCATATATACTCAATGGAATATGAGGTACATATTATAAATTACCTTATGAATTATTTAATGACGTGATTAAAGTTTTATGAGGTTTATTTAAAAAAATACTATCACAAAAAGTAGTATGTATAGTATCTGCCATACCATCATTGTAAAAGGTAAACAAATCAGTAATAGTGACATAATCGTGTGCACATATCGAAACAGAGAAACTGTTAAGCTTGGTGGTGGTATTAAGGCAATTCTTCCTTTTTGTGTGTTTTTTAATATTTTCTATACTGTACATATATTATTTTGTAACTAGGATATACAGGTGGGGAATGAGAGAGAAGGGAGGTTTTGTGTTGTTTTGTTTATCAAGGAAAGAAAGAACTAAACATGGAAAATTATAATGAAATACAACTCAGTCTCCATAGCCTTTTAGCTGCCTCCAGAATTTTTATTAACTATTTGACCCTAAGAAGATTTGGACAAGGAATTTTGGAACTTTGTAGGTCACTGTCACCTGACAATAACTATAATATATAGATACATGTGAATTTTTAACAAATCAAATTTGAGTTTCTGAACAATGCCTGAAAAAGCACTTTTAAATTATACTATGCAAAAAAAAGTTCATATTCTGACATCATTTCTTCCCTCGCCTTCTCTGGAATATTTTTACTTCATAAAATACAGCCATTTAGTTTAAAGATATGTTTGTTTGATTTAAAGAAGTATATGCAAGCAAGTAAAACAATAAAAATCAACCATAAAAAAGGAACAAAATACATTTCAACTGCTTTAATTCTGTTTTCTGAAGCTTCCTAAAATGCATTTAAGTAGAACCCAAGCAAATAAGGAATCCATCCATTCTGTTCTAAGCGATTTTACCCATATCCATACATATCACTAATACAACTCAAAATGACTGATTCTAGAATTTGCTTTTATTGGTCTTTGTTCTTAATAACAACAGTAGCAGCAAACACGTACATAATACTTCCTCTGCATGATATTATTCCAAGTGCAGTGCATGTACTGACCCCCCTTTTTACGTATGAAGATTCCAAGGTATGGGGGTCTCAGATGCCCTGTCAATCATCACACGTGTTGTGTGGCAGGACAGAGATCTGAACACAGGGAGCCTGACTCTGGCTCTGCTGCCTCTACGCTTAACGACGAGCTATACTGCCTTCTTAGCACAAAAAGGTTAGTTTCAATAAGGGAAAGAAAAAAATCAGAATATGTACCTTCCTATTCATTTATATAGGCATAAATATGCATTGATGGTTGGTACCTATCAGATAGGGAACATGAATGGGAGAGACTCTTCAAATGAATAAAATATAGTTACCTAAAAAAATATGTGACTAAGGTATGTGCACTATGCTAACATTTGCTGCTTAGATGGGGACACACACGCGTTTGCTCAAAATGCATAAAATATGCCTGAAGGAATATACAAGAATCTCTGATCAGAGTAACGTCCTCCAAGAGGGGCAGCTGGGTAGCTGGGGGACCAGGCTAAGGAGACTTTTTATTGTATGCAGTTTCTGACTTTTCAGTTTTGAAACGTATCAATGTACCTACTGAGAACAAAAAACGAATTTAAAAAATTTAATTTACTAAATAACAGTGGATTTGAAATACTTACATGCAATATATATCACTTTAATAATTTTTAAAAATGAAAAATATATTAAACTGACCTAAAAATAAATTGATATGTAACGGCTTCCCTTGAGGAAAAAGTTACCAAATTCCCATCAAACTGACACACTTTAAGCGATAAAATTCTATCCTTCCAAAGCTAGTAGGAAATTATCCTTATAAAATTTAAATGCAGATGAAATAATGTGAACTATAAAGCAAAAAAACAAAGCATATACTGCACATATGATTTTAAAATGTACTTTGATTCACAAAACTGTACTTGCATGGATTAACTGGAAATGAAAACTATGTTGGGATAATGGAAACAAAGGCAAATTTTTTTCTATTCATGTTTTCTCTAACGTTACTGGGTAGTTTTAACAAATTAACGGGCTAGATTTTTTTTGCATGAAAACTATTTAATCTGATTTTTAAATGAGAAATACACCACTTAATGCAAGTAACTTTGCTAGATACCATTTTCTCTATCAAATTAATAAAAATCAAATTTAGTGACACCCAGAATTAGTGACAGTGAAAGTAGTAGCCACTCTCAATCATAATTGGTTGGAAAGTAAATAGGTATAATTCTTTTGGTAAACTATCTGGCAATATTTTATCAAAAATTTATATGCACATACTTTTTGATCTTGCAATTCTTCTGGAAGGAATTTACCCTTTGTCTGTAATTGCGAAAGCAAGATTAATATACAAAGACATTTACTGGACCTTGCTTGAGTTCCAAGACTGGAATCATCCTAAACATAAATCAGTGAGGGGATATTTAGGAAAATTAAGTTAAATCCATATAGTTTAATGTAATACAACTGTTAAAACCGAACCACAGAGGGGGGCCCTTTTTGGGATGATGGACATATTTTACAACTTGATTATGGTGGTGATTACAAAAATAAGGCAGAAAGAAGGAACGCTTTAGGGGTATCAAAAAATTCTCTATCTTGATTGTGGTGCATGCACTTGTTAAAATTCATAGAACTGTAGCCCTAATAGTGTGACTATTACCTTACAGATGTTACAGATCAGTAAACAAGACTTTTAAAAAACATAGGCATTCAGATCATATGGTAAGAATGTTTGCTTTTGTATAGTGTTATGTTGAATAAAGAAAAAAAAAAGGCATTCAGTCTCTCTAAGCCCAACTCTGCAAGTGAAACCATTGCCCTCCCCCCTACGTGGGACATGACATCCAGGGGTGAAAGTCTCCCTGGCGATGTGGGAGATGACTCCCAGGGATGAATCTAGACCTGGCACTGTGAGATCAACAATTACATCCTCACCAAAAGGGGGAAAAGAAGTGTAATTAATAAAGTATCAGCGGCAGAGACACTTTGAGAGGCTACTCTGGAGGTTGATCTTATGCAAGCTTCAGGTAGACTTCGTTACCTGTCACAACCTGCCAACCTCCAACCAGGACCATTCCAGTCAATCCTAAAAAACATGTAGGGAAATATATAAGATTCCACAAGTGTTCCAGGCACTAGAGTAACTTTTCAGAAACCTACAACCTCCAGATGGATCTCTGGTCCGGATAAATCCTGAAACCTAGCTCAACCTCTCCAGAACATCAGGTAGTTCCATCTCCCTACCCCATATTAGTGACAGACCGTCCCAATAGCAAAAATTTAGAATTGCCATAGTTCAAAGAACCCCAAAGAGGTATGGAAAGATCAAAGGTGATGTTGTTATTATACATAGAAGATAGGACTTAACAAATGAATATGAATGCTGAATCATTAAATTGATTACCTCTTTTAGTCTCCAGTATTTTTGAGCAGCTAGAAGCAAAAACCTAAAATTGTGAAATTGTAACTTATGTCTAAGTCTGAAATATGTTCTACAACTAATTGTGGTGCTGTGCTTTGAAATTTATAGCTTTTTGTATATATGTTAGTGTTCACAAAATGGAAAAAAAAGTCAATTGTGATGATAAAATAGCATTTAAGCCCTCTAGCCTCCTATATTCTGGCACAGCTAGAAGGAAAATAGGAGAGGATTGTTGCCCATGACAAACTCTGGGATCTACCCTGTAACTAACTACTTTTCAAAGAGTGCTTTGAAACTACTGCTTTTTTATTTCTTTGCTTTGTATATATGTTACAGTATACAGTAAAAAGAGTTAAAGCAAAAAAACAAAAAACAAAAAAAGGAAGCATGTGTTTAAAAACATGATATAGTCCAGTCTGTATAAAAGAAAACTTAAGCTAACCAGTTTGGGGGAAGAAAGGGCATGGGAATGGAAAGAAGGCATTTACTGTTCTGTGTCACTTGAAGTTTCCTAACACTGCCTTTGGTTTTTCTCTATTTACTTTTCAAGGGAATGACTGATAACCAGTGCCTTTATTTGCCAACAGAGTTACCTAGGGCCTGTGTTCACGGGAAGATGTGTGCTGGGGATCCTCAGTGGGAATCCATGTTTTCACCCACAGCTCACTGACCTGGTGTGGCTGGATTAAGTTTAAAGGATGCTGTGAGTTTTGTGAGTGGCATGCCGTAATGCAAATTTAGTCTTATGTAAGCTCTTTCACAGAAAATTGAGTTTCAAACAGGAAGCTTACCAGTTTCAATCATTATACATAAAGAATGCCTCTACACTAATTTTGATAATTTCATTTCTAGAGGCCCAGAATCTCAGGACACAATCATTCAAGGCTCTTTTTGATCCCTAAGCATGGTAAATCCAATGCTGAAGCAATTAGAACAGATTTTAATGGGAAATTCATTCACATGGCAACTGTTATAACCTACTGACCTAGATATTTTAGTACTATAACCATCATGTTAATGTCTAAATTTTTGGAATAATACTTTGTCAACAAAAAACCAAAAATTTTCTCAAGTAATTTTAGCAATTAAACTTCCTAAAATCTAGCTTCTAAAACAAAATGAAGAGAAGAATCTTGACGACTCCCAACCTGCTCAAGATACCAGGAGGTCTAGCGCAAGAACAATGCCGAGCAATGCTAAGCACTGCTGGGGCTGGCAGGGGGCTCCGCAGGCTTTGGTAAAGTTGTCCCAGCCACAGGAGGGCAGAGTTTCAAAAAGTCATGGGCAGAGGCATGTGCTTAACAACAAAAACACTCTAGGGTGCCTGGGAAAATTTCGTTTAAGACCTTATCCATGCTTGACTGCCACTGGAAATAGAAGATATTCTTGAAGAGAGATTTCAGTAAGGAGACTTGAGGTACACTTACCAAATTCTAAAACTAAAGAGATTCCAGTTGCGAATCTTTACATAAAGAACAAGACTGTCATAAATCTATGTGTGTAATTCCCTTGGGAAACAAAGAATTAAGAATTCAATTAGCATTGGCCAATACAGTAGCTATTAACTTTAATGTTAAAATTGTAGTCCCTCAAGTCATGCCAGCCACATTTCAAGTGCTCATGTGATACCATGTGTCTATCAGAGCAGATATAGAACATCTCCCATCACTGCAAAATGCTCTATTAGATAATGCGGATCTCCTTAAACTTTCATAATCATATTGTTTTTACTCACTATCTTCGCTAAACAATAGCAAAGAAAGGTTCTCAAACTTTCATAATCATACTGTTTTTATTCACTATCTTCACTAAACAATGACAGACAAACAAAAATTATCTATAATTGAGGCTAGAGCTAAGGCAGACCAGCAAAATTACCAAGGCCTGTTTTTTCACATATCAGAAAACTGAGGCTTTAAAAGAGGCCAGTGGACTGAGACAGCCCAAGTCATTCTCTTTCCTGTCCGGTACCTGTTACCTTACTGATATAACATCCAAAAGAAGTGGCAGAATAGTTCCTTTAGCTTCCTTCATTTATAAATCAGCTTTCACTTTCCCAGCTGTTAAGAAGGATTACTAGATAACTTTTTCTCCCTTTCCATTTCTCAGAGCTGTACTAGAAAAGAGTTTAGAATAAAATCTAAAAGCAAATAATTAAGAATTACTTCTTTTAATTATGTGTAAGGTATTGACTTTGAAGACCAGGGTCTTATTAAGAATTATTAAAGTGGCACTGATAATTTAGCTCCACAAAAGAAATTCTAAGTTAATCTAACCATATTGGGTTATTCTTAGAGGTCAAGTTCTGTAGGCAGTGAATTCTGCATTGCTTCTTAGTCGACCTATAAATTCATCAGAAAAACAGAAAGATATTAGCTAAGCATTCTCTCAGGTTCCTAACTAAATGAAAGCGATAAACGTAGCACCTGTGACAAGTACGCTGCTTTCTAGACTGACCTGTATCTGACATGTCAGAAATTGATTAATATATTACTTTATAATAGTTATCTGCAAAAAACAACCGTTAATCGTGCATTAAAATTTACACCTAACAGGGGGCAAAAAACTTCATTTATTCCACTTGATCATTCACACATTTGTTCATAAACTCTTTACCCTTGCTCATTAATTCAGAATAAATGTGCACAGCACCATCATTTATTGGGGTCTTCCAAGGGATGCTCAATCTCTGATACATGTGATAACCAAATGAAACATGGCTTGCACGTTGGGAGGGAGTATGTGTAAAAATAGTATTATCCTAGTAATCATTTTCAAGAAAGTTGAAACTTAGAATAAAAAGTTGTAATAGCAAAATTAAGCTAAAAAACAAAACTGAAGTAGCTAAGAGACCTTTCTCCACAAAATAAAAACAGAAAAATCACTCTTCCAGATAAATGGTATAGAAATATGCCTGAAGTAGTAATATACAGAATCCAAAAAGAAAATCTTTCTAACAAAAAAAAATTTTTTTTGTTTTTAAAGGAGGTTCTAGAAGAGCAATGAAGAGACTTCCTAAGAAACCTTAAAATTCTAAGAATAACAGTGTAGATGGTTCAGAATTTCAATATTTAGTTAACACATGTTCTAGCCTATGCTTTTGTAGACAGTGGAGCCCTTTGGTTCATTATTTTCCATCTTAGAACTGTAAAGTGTGGTGCAGTGAAGGCTATAAGCCAGTACGGGAAGGTCTGTTCCATGAAATTGCATATAAACTTTGTGAATTTTTCTCAGGACCTCACCCATCCTCCACAACGTCATCAGATTCTAGGGAATCTGTCGATAGACACAAACAAAGCCTTGCTTTAAAGATAATGTGTATGACCCAAGGCTCGGTGAACAGTCTGAAAACCAATACATAATGAGTTTTATTTGAAAGTCAGAAATAGTGTCCATTTTCCCATTTTATTTTTCCTGGATCAAACCACTATATGAACAAATTTTAAGAAAAATGTCACTTCTTTATACATAACTTCTTACATGATACAGGAAGGAAAAAAGCAAACAAAGAATTCAAGTACCATCTTGTACAATATTAACAGTTGAGAAACTGTTATCACGAGAATGTGTGAAACATTAACAAACTCAGGCTACTTCCAGCCACAAGAACATGAACTGTAACAGATGAGTTTAAGACCAAGGTTGTGTGAAGCCATGGTCTATAGTCAGACTCTTCAGGAGACTGGATGAGTCGAGAATCAAAAAAATAAAGCGGCTGAAGTAACTTGTGCACTGGTCAGTGAATATGCAATTTATTAACATTTTGCCTTCCTATTTTGTAAAATGTGATTTTAACCACAATCTAATAGTCAACATCAACTCAGAGTGATTACTATTAGTACCTTAGTCACCCAAATCTAGAAAGTTACATTAGTGAAAACTGGAAAGTGAGTTCCGGAATGGTAGTAATTCAAGATGGTGTTTTCACAAAGTATGTCCCAAGCAACGACAGTGTTCAGAATCTGGAGTGAAAGGATTCTGTGATAAAATAAGCTGGGTAAGGCTGAATATCTAAAAAGTATAAATTTCTTTCCAGGAGTATGTCTGAGAGCCTTCAGTGCCTTCAACATATATTATAAATTTCAAGGTGAGGAGTGTTTGACCATGAGTCTTCTTTTTTCAGGTCACTTTAATCCCAGAGGAGACCAATTTGGGAAATGTTGCAGTGCTAGCCTATGTTGCCTGGCAAAGACTGGGCCTGAATTCAGCAGAGTGGAAACCTCTGGAGAAGGAAGAAATTGGGGAGGGGCCCACAAAGGGGCCTTAAACCTTTATCTCCAATGTTTTATTTCTTGGCAAAATGTAAGGTCTGATAGAGCCGAGTGGAAGCAGAGGAGTGTTTTTCACATTATAACAATTTTGAAAATGTATGTTGTCAGAAAAGCAACCAATGTACAAACATAAAATTCAAATGGAGTAAGGAGGTAAATCCATATAAATTTACTAACCCCTATTTAAATTACATATTTAATTAGCATATGCAGATAAACAGTTTTTATTATTGCTACCAATTATGTATTTACATGGAAGACTAGACAAGAAATTGTCATGTGTATTAGAAATTTTAATTAAGCCTACAACTCCCCTAAGATTAATGCCATGTATCTATTTCTGGCATCAAAGCAAAAAAATTCTTATGAAGTCCTAACCAAATATATAGTTTTTGATTCTAATAACAACATATACAGGCTTAATTTGTTGAAATTTACATGTAAGACTGCTATTAAACTTTTATATAATAACATGAGAGAAGGATTTAAGTAGGGAGAGCATAATTTCCATTTTAGCTCAAGTTTAAAGGATGTATTTAGAAAAATCTTGAGGTTTATGAAATGGAGGAAAATAATCAGGTAAAAATCCACATATTTCCCTTAAAACATCCTCCTGAGGATGTAGTAGAGTATACACCAATCCTCTATATTCTTCAGTTATGGTAACCTGAAAGAAGCAATTCTGCAACCTATAGGGGGCCAACTGGTTAATTTCCCTTTGTGAGCTTTTTTCTTTTTTTCTTTGTAAGTTTTCAAAAGAACACAAGGCTATTTTGGAAAGTACACACCAAAGAAGCTAAGAGAGAAGGGGTATAGAGCCAAATATTCTTTCAACCTCTTTGCTGTTGTACTCTTCCCATTGCTTGGAGTTACCTCCAGTATCAGAAAGCACCTCAGCCATCTGTCTGAGTAGATACTGGTGACACACATACAACGCAGTGGATAGCAACCAAGTTCTTTCTAAGAAAGGGGTGTGTATACCTAGATAGTCAAAGGTTCTCTGGTAAACATTTCTGCAGGTATTCAGAATTCAATAGCAATATACAGACAGCATAATATTCTTTTAAAAGGTCAAGAAAAAAAAATGTCATCACTTGAAGAAAGTAGAAAGAAAATGAGAAAGGCAAGAAACACTTAAAAGATTAAAAAGGGCCTGGCAATTCCCAGACCACCAGAAAGAACATCGATGCCACATAAATAAGGGAATGAATAGTGACAGCAGATAGAGAAGAAAAGCTAAGTTGGAAACCCCAATAACAAAGAAAAGGAAGAACCCAGAAGGAAAACAAAAGGTTTGAAATGATGCTTCAGGGCACTTCTAGGTCGGCCTTCTTCTGAAAGAAAGATGGAAAGGTGAATTGATCCCTCAGTTTTAAAGGCTGCCACTTTAAGATGCCAGAAAGCACCAACTAGCTCATCACCCCCACAGGAATCACAACCTGGCATTAGTTATTGCCAGAATCCTCCTGGGCACACGTGCACGTTTGGGGTACAACATGGCTCCCTGTAATCCTGTCCACCTACTTCTCCCTCACATCTTGGAAGAAAAAGGAAAACAATGGCAAAGTTATAAAAATGTATTCTATACCAGAATGGGAGTGCTACATGAACCCTAAAAATGGCTGGAGGTCACTGCCTATCTCATGACCCCCAGCAGATTTTGTAATTTCTAGTTATTACTAAGGTTTTTTCTATAAATAAATGATCTGAGATGACAAACCCTACAGTTGGGTCCTGGTATCTATTTCCATTTCTGTTTCAGTGTACAAATAAGATAAGTGAGAAAATCTCTTTTGGAATGTTTGGTTCTTTACCTAATTTCCATAATATTAAAAATATATTCCAATAACATAACACTCCTGAGTCTATATTATATAAATGATAGAATAAATAAATAGGTGGCAACAGACAAATCTCCCATGCTCAAGGATTCCAAATAACTTATTGTCCCTTCAGTGAAGTGGAACGTAAGTTCCCAATCAACCCTTAAGTGTGGGTTGTGCATACTGGCTTTCTTCCAAAGAGTAGTGTGGAAAGAGGGAAAATACAAGTAAGTCTATAGATACCTGACAAACACAGCTTTGGCCATAACCTTGATAGTGATCAAGTTCAATATGAACAGTGATAAGTCATGTTGACAGTATATAACCTTGAGAGAATGTGATTAAATGGTATATTACCTCTGTGGCCTTTCACCTCAAAACCTGTAACCCCAGTCTAACCATGGGAATAAAATCAGACAAATTCCAATTGACAGGCATTCAAAAAAAATACCATCAGATTTCTTATCAACACACTGGCCGGAAATGACAGTGGAACAAAATCTTCATAGCAATAATGGGGGCAGAAAACTTGACTCTAGAATTCTCCATCTAGCCAAAGCCTCATTATAAATGCAATCACAGAATAAACACACAGAAAAAAATTTAAAAATTACTCCCATAAATCTCAGAGGGGTAAAAAAATCTTAACATTCTATAATTTTCTGTAAAAATCCAAACGAGATCAAGTTAAACTTAATATGCTATTAAACAAAACCAGATTTTCCCATGTACAAGTTTAAAATTTGCCATTTTGTACTTTACTGAGGAATGAATGAATGAAAGAATGATGAAAAGCCAAGGGAACAACAATAAAAAAATCCATATATAGTGTATTCAAAACCAAAACTCTGTTCTTGGGGAAAGTAGATTAATGTTTAATTCAGCCCTCTTCTCTAAGCAATGTCAGTGTGAAACATAAGAATCCTCATTTCCTCTTACAATCCACTATTTTTTCTTCTCATTGAAAGGGAATACTCAAGCGATGAAATTAGTATTGCCCAGTAGAAGGACAAGTATAGCACCAAAACAATTTTATTTGTAATCAAGGAAAGGACATGCTAAAATGCAATTTAATTCAAATAGGTATTCTGTTCAGTGCTCAAGCTACATAATAGTTAAAGGTAAAAGAATGTAGAGTAAAACAGATAGATCTGTTTAAACACCAGATGTCACAAGTTATGTCGTTGCATAATTTACTTAACCCTCATTATGCCTTAATATTTTCATATATTAAAAAATGGGATAATTACTCAATTACTGAGTAGTTTCAGGAATGAATGAAATATGTGAAGCACTTAGCGTCAGGCCAGGTACATATTTTGAACACTCAATAAATAAAAGCTCTTATTTTGATCCAATCTCTGGCCTGAAAAAGCTCACCAAGGGGATATTTCTATCTCCAGGCTTTCTCTAGAGTAAAAGCTATGATCAGTATGAACAGAGTAGGGGTAAGCAGTGCACGTGGGAGTATTTCCCCCAAAAGATACTTCCAGAAGACTTTGCTAGATTTCAGTTTTCAAACGACCCCTGAAAAAAGAACCTTGAGTTCTAATTTAAAAGACCCAAACCATATATATCAATGCCATTTATCTGTCAGAATTAGAAAACCTAAAATGGAAAACTACCATTATCATTCTTATTTTGACTCTATCTTTTAAATAACTAAGACAGACAGGTAATTATTTTGATGTAACTGATCCCACTAATGTAGTGTCAACTTCTGAGGTGATACCAGCCACCACCACCCTCCATATTTTTGGTATTAAGGAAGGATTTGATGATTCTTTCCACATTTTCTCTACTTTTAACAGATATTAGCTCATTTCTAGAGGGGAAAAAAACTGCAGTAAAAATATTAAGATTAACTCAAGTGACTTTCAGTGATCACTTACCTCTAAATCCCCTAGTGGCATGGATTATCTTAAAATTGCAAAAATACAATAAAAATTTAAATATGTCAGATTTCTTGAGAAATGGAGAAATGATGAAGTAACGAGGATACCAGGAGGGAAGTGAGGGAAATAGTTTCAAGGTCATTAATGTGAAAAAGGAAATGTACCATGGACTCAAATCATAGTTTAGTACTAAGTGAAATACTGGTATTAGAAGCCCTTACTAAATTATTTTTAAAGGTTTGTAGATAATGCAATTCTTTCCCAAGACTAATATACCACAAACACAAATTTTATGAGAATTTTAAAAAGCTTCAACCCAAATGTGGGCATTCTCTCAAAATAAATGGAATCATACCGATGAATAAACTGGCACAGAAAAAAATGAAATCAAAGTACACAGGAGGCTGCAGTTATTAGAGCCTCAGAAAGGCTCTGAGCTCAGTGACAAAGGCTATAAAGCAGTAATGAGGGTAACTGAACAGTCTATAGTTCAGGTGGCCCCTCCTGACTTCTCCATTATGTAGAAGAGCTGCTCTCAGCTAAAGGCAGATAAGTGCTTTCTAAACCAAGCAAAACTAAGTCTGGAAGGAACCACAGAGCAAGAACTGAGGATGGAGAGTTAAATGGCAAAAAGTTTGTGGAAATGCCATTATTAAGACCCTAAAAGACCAAAGGATAAGCAGGGGGCGGAGGAATAGGAATATGAAAGAGAGGGGAAGGAAAGAGTGAAACAGGAAGAGAATTAAAAAAAAGGAGAGAAGGGTAAGAGAGAGAGAGGGAATGGGGGGCAGAGTGGGAAGGGAGGGAGAAGGAGGAATGGCAAGCACACCTAAGAACTAAATGAAAGCACTAGAACTCAGAGGACATTCGACTTACTTTGAAAATTGTGGCAGGTACTGTTTACTCCAGCCCCTAAACATGTGCACAACCACAGTGAGGCCTCCCTTTCAGCGAAGAAACCTTTCGGATAAATGGACTTGCTCAACTGCAGAAGAAACCCAGCAGAGCTTCTTACACTGGGCAATAAAAACTGCAATTAAAATATACAGCCAATCAAGATCACTGGACATTTGAGAAAAATGAAACAGCAAGAAAGGGAAAGACTAGGAAAAAGAAATAGAATAAGCAACCCTAGGAAAAACAAAAAGGAACAATAGACCAAAGCAGACAAAGAAACCAAAATTACATTGCTAAAAGTTTTAAGGGGTGCATTCATTAAAAACAGACAACGGCAGGCCACTATGAAAAATGGAAAGACCAGCGAACTATTAGGAGTTCTTGGAAATTAGAAAAAAAAATTTCATCAGAAGGGCTGAATAACAGATTGGGCATATTGAAAATGAAACTAATATTCTGTGAGGTAAAGTTGAAGTGATCTCCCCAATACTTAGAGAAAAGGACAGAACCAGAAAATAGGAAAGAAAAATAAAAGATAGGTAGATCCAAGAGGTCCAACATTCATCTATAAGAATTCCACGAAACAAGCAGAAACAATGAGAAACAGTAAGCAAAGAACAGAAGAAAAATTTTCATAAGTGAATAGTCCTGAGACTGCAGATTAAAGTGTGCCTAGAAAGATGAGATTTTAAGTTTCTAAATCATACCTAGAATAATAAAAGTTTACAAAGAAAGAACTTTCAGACAGGAAAACCAGGTTACATACATAAAATAATAATGAGAATGAGAATAGCGTTCTACATCTCATCAGCAAAACTGATATTGGAAGATAATGGAGGTTTTCAAAATTCTGAGGGAAAAGGAATTGAAACCAAGAACTCACAACCCAGACAAACTGTAAGTCAATTATGACAGCAAAGACATTTCCAGGCACAAATTTTGAAATTTCTCTCCTAAGTACAATTTCTGGAAAAAATTTTTGAAAACATATTTTCAACCAAAAGAAGATGAATGGGGGTGGTGCAACTAGCTCGGTGGCAGAATTCTAGCCTGCCATGCCAGAGACCTGGGTTCAATTCCCAGAGCCTGCTCATGAGCTAAAAAAAGGAAAAAGAAAAGAAAATGAGTGGCCCTAAGAAAGGAGATCAAACCAATCCCCTATAACTATGGTACCAGGACAGGCACAGAAAACGAATAATCCAAATGATAACAGAAGTTGGTGACGCACATGTTTAGGAAAAAAAAGAAATCCATTTACTCAAATTGCCAAATTAAAAACCTTACAAAATCGATATGAAAAACGTTTTAATGACATTAAGAAAAAGGAAACATAATTAGAAATTGCTAGAAAAAATAAAGTAAACTAAAATGTAGCATTAACAGCTGACAGGATGACAGGTTTAGAAAAAAAGAATCTCATTTGATCTTGACATTCTTCAAACAAACCAACTTTTTGGTTTAACAGCAACAGGACTATCATTCCTTCTCTAGGGCCTAATTATGCTACTCTGTTCTGCAATCAAAAGTATCATTCATAGTATAAATGCTATTTACTGGTTTTCATTTTTAGAATCAACCATACTATAGGCAAAGAAAAAAGTCAATTGTAGGTGAAGAAGAAAAAGAAAATGATTAAAAATTCTTGACAATATTCAAGTAAAAGGAGATAAAAGGAAGAGAAGTGCAAAGACATTGAGTGACACAGATTTCCTTTCGTAACAATGGCAACTCAAGAGATACTGCCTCAAGTTGGTGGCCCCCAAAATAAAAGGCTTTGAACATTTAAAATTATAAAGAAAACCATTAAAACAACTATCATTCATTATAACAAAAACAAGGAGGCAGACATCGCTGGTGGCATAATTACACCAAATTTCTCATCTTCCACGGCAGAAAAATAAAGAGATACTGTGTCAGGCAGCTATGCCAAGAAATGTACTATTTAAAATTATGACAGTAACCAAAAGAATAATTAAAAACAAACTGTTTAAAAATTATCTCTGGAAAGTGGTAAAGAATTGGCAAATTTTTACATTTCAAATTTCATCTCTCTTCTGTATTGGAGAAAAGATTTTACCATGTGTATATTTATAATTTTTTAAAAATAAGGCAAAAAATTTAATTGGTAGCGATTTTCCAAAATTTCTGTATTATCTTTAGAATCTGATGAGACCACATGACATTCTTAAACATCATTAATGACTTCAAGGAAATTGAGGACAACTCAAAAGTATCTTCCAGAAGTTTAAATGTTCATACTCTTTGATCCATAAATTTATTATTAGAAATCTACTCATGAAAAATTTGTATAAGTGGACAAAAATTTAAAGATACAATGAAGCTAAGTGTACAACATGTTCTGCAAATCCTAAATGTCTATCAATGAGTGGTTAAATAAATTCTGGCAGACACATACTCTGGAATACTATAAAGCAGCTAAAAAGAGGGGGGTAATAACGATACGGTGACCATAATATATTGTGTAGTGAAGAAGATAAATTGCAAAGGAATAGCACAGTCTAATCCCATTTCAAATAATTAAAAAAAAAATAACATTTTGTAATATGTATAGGAATTCTGGGAAAAATACATACCAAACTATGAACAGAATAATGCTTATCTTTGGATGTGAGACTGAGAAAGGGAAGGGGAAGACTGACTTCTTGCTTCTAATTTTTTGAACTTTTTATTAATATTTATTACATTTGTAACAAATGGAAAATTCTCAAGAAAAACCACTTCCCCATTAATGCAACCCAGTTCTTGTCTTACCTTTCCACCCCTTCCTCCTCCCAACACTTGTTGCACCACACGTCTCCACCTTCCCAATGGCACATGGTGTGAATCTGTGAATCCAGACCTTTCAAGCCACTCCCATCCTTACTTCCATGAGAGACACAAAATACACTTGTTGCTATGCACGGCTGACGAGGAAAATGCATCGCAACATGGCATATGATCTTCAGCCTAGTTGGTTAGGGTATGTATGGCACTGCTAATGAAGCCAAGATTGCAGGTTAGAGCCCACATAGGTTGGAGATTGTTATGTAGACAGCCTGCCTTGTATTTATCACTTGTCATCTTCCTGGTCAGGGACAGGACAAAATTTGGAAGAATCAAGGTAAACCCATTTTAATTAGTGGGAACACTTCTTAAAAATACATACTGGTAATGGGGTTCAGTCGCATTGTTTTATTCTGAAGAAGACAATTATGTTAATGTAGGACCACAACTTACAAATTTTCTTTGCCCGTCAACAAATAAATTACTTACTCGCACTACCAATCAATAATATATGTACCCTGGTTAACAAGACATCTGCAGGAGCACCATCTCCCTGTGCTCTATGGGAGCAGTGTGAGATTAGGAAGACCTAAAAAAGGGTGTGTGTGGGAGGGTAACATGGACCAGGAAGTTCCCATTTTCTGGTCTTGAACTCATCTTCTGCCATCAACTGCAGCAAACTAATGGAATCTTATAACACAAAATGAAAGCATTGTGCCAGAGTGCAGATTTCTCACCCTTAACTGTGCTTGAAGAATGAATGTTCCTTCATCACTTATTTTTTGAAAAGTCAAAAATAAAGGAAGAAAATCAAAGCTGAAGAAAAATAGAAAAAATAAAAGAGGAGTCATCATGTGCCTATAGTTCTAGTCATGGAAATATTTTTAACAATTAAAGTATCCAATTTTGACCTAACTTAAAATATCTATTAAAATGGTTAAATAAACAACTCTGCTTTTTTTGGTTACATTTTTCAAAATATTGTAAACGTAGTAAAAAAAAAAAAAAAAGCAATGGAAAGAATATTCTGCTATAAACCTACAGAAAGACATTGTATACCTTACATTCATCAAATAAAATTGACCTAACTAGAACTCAAAAAGTAGCCTAAGCGGTTCTCTAGAAAGACTCAAATATATTGCCTACTCAAAAAACAAAGGAGCAAACAAACAAAAAAGAAAAGAATGGGGGTTGGTGCACCGGGAATGGTAGGGGTGAAGCATTTCCTTGAGGCAATACTGAGGCTTGGAAACAGGAGAGGAAATATAAAGACTTCTAGAAATAATGCTGTAAAAGTCATAGTTCCATTTCAATATAATGTTATTTATTTAAATATGGCTTACAATATAATTTTATTAATGACACTTCTAAAACTAAGAATTACCTCTGAAGATATAATAATCATGATATCCAATCCCAACTCTTGACCCAATAATCTCTTCCCTTAAAAAAAACCCTTCAACAGCCTTCCTACTCAATTCCAACTTCTTTCTAAAAAACAAATTGTTACTTTTTTTGCTCCAAAAGTGCAAGCAGCTTTCCTTGCACCTATATAAGAATTAACAAACAGCATTTATTTCACACCTGCTTCTTACTTTGACCCTCACAACAACCCTGTGAGGTAGGTGTCATCATTCCATTTTACAAGAAAGACTGACTTGCCCAATGGCAGCACCAAGTTTCAAAGCCAGACTTGCTGGTTCTCAATCACTCTCAACCCCAGTTCCAAGTACCCTGGAGGTATGTTTCAAGTACTGCAGAGGAAGAACCAAGGGTGACACAAGGATAAACTATGACAGTACCTAGAATTTGGGGGCAGAGGAAAAGAGGTTCAATAATAATCTCTCCTTCCTTACACTTTACACTATATTCCCCAACTATTAAATTCTAAAGGTAACAATACTCAAATGGGAGAGACTATTAGTCATAGGAAAAATTTGACATTACAGACTTTCACTCTACTATCAAAAGAGACAAACTGGTACTCTTCTACATTTTTTTGGACAATTTATATAGAAGACATAATGTAAATGTATAAATTGTAGTATATGACAGTGAATTTTGTGTAGATCAGAGAAGATTGTTCCTATACTCAAGCAGGTTTTGTCTTAAAATAGATAATTACAGAACTTTGGTGGCACTTTAGCCAAGAATGTACCACAAACCTATGAGCTGGCTACCTAAATCATATGAAGATGTATTTTGTCATGTACATATCCTTTAGACATACATACAAATGATTATATAATTATTTCCCTCCCAAAACTGAAATCTGTGGGAACCATGGAATATGTTAATACCGTCTACAATGTAAAATTATGCAGTGTACTTAGCAAATAAAATTTGTGTGGATTCATTATATGGTTGTTTAAAATTTAAAATGAACAAGTTTTAATGTGGATTGACTTTTTGTTCTGAAAAGTTTTCATCCTTAGTTTGACAAATCAACAATAATCTAAAGCTACTACTGCTCTAGAAAGCACCAAGCTATGAAAACATCTGCCATCTAACTCCTTTCTTAGAAGCTTTTGAAGATCTCCTAAGTATTCAAAATTATTAGGAAAGAAGCTTTGAAGATTTTAATGACAAAATGTGATTCGTTTTCTTTTATTTCTAGAGGAAAATTCTGTCAACCAATGGTAGAAATAATGTACCACCTATAAAGGCTGGTTCTGCCTAGAATACCTTGCTTGTATAATGAAGCTACACATCTTGAATTCTCTAATTATGTGATACTACTGTGTGTTTTAGATACCTAATAAATATTCAAGGTAAAGTATTAACTGTTAACCTAACTCTTCTATAGCGTTAAAACTTACTCAATTTTTGCCAAACAATAAAAGGATTCAGCATTAAGGATAATACCCTTCATAAAAGCATGAAGGAACAAAAGAAGCCTACCTTGCCATTGACTAGGAGAAATTCTGTTCTGAAGACTACCATGTTTTAGAGGTATTTCTACATTTGCATTTAGCAGACTCAACAAATATCTCAGTTTTAAAAATTACTGTTTTTATTTGGTGGTGGTGGTGGTAGCAGAACACTGTGAACATATTTAACAGCACTGAAATACACATCTGAATGTGATTAAAAAGGGGAAATGTTGCATTGCATATATGGTAAAATAATAAAAATAAAAATAAAATAATCCATGGAACTACAATACACAAACAGTGGACCTTAGGTTAAACCATGAACTATAGTTAATAGTACAATTATAACAACATGCTTTTATCAATGTAAGGTGTTGGTGGTAGGGTGGTGCATGGGAATCCAGTATCTTATGCGTAATTGTTCTGGAAACTTACAACTTCTCTAATAAAGAAAAAAAATTTTTTAATGTTAGTTTTTAAAGTCATTTATGAAAATTACCTCACTATCATAGGGATTTTTTTAATGCAGTGGTTATTTCAGAGTATACGCTATGTGAGATTCAGATACCATTAAAAGTTTTGCTTCCAAACCCAGTCTTCAGTCATCATCAACACTGCTTATGAAGATAGGAATGACTGCTTGGTCCTCACCCCCAGTGCCTGGCACCTTGTCATACATGGACATACAGTAATTATGTGAATAAATGTAAATAAAAGTACAAAGTTCCTTTCATTAATCTTTGATGCATATAACTAAGCTAGGCAGTGAAACTGTGACAACATGGTCTTTTCTTTGTCTAAGGTCAACCTAACATATATAAGGAATCTTATAATTATACTATTATGAGGTATGTAAAGTTCTTCAGTTTTAACTTTGAAAATCCCTTTGATATTTATTATGTGTACTAACATAGACCATACAGAAAATGAAGTTGACTCTTTCCATCTATAAAGAAACAACTCTTGAGGCACTAAAAACATATTCTTAGATATGAAAACCTAGTGGGAAAACCCTTGGATTCCTGAGATTAATGCAGAAAAAGTCACTTAACTTATAGCTCAAAAAGCACATGTTCAGTAGATATCACCTTGTCATTCAAGATGTAATGGAGGCTGGAGGGAACCGCCTGAAAATGTAGAGCTGTGTTCCAGTAGCCATGCTTCTTGAAGATGATTGTATAATGATATAGCTTTCACAATGTGGCTGTGTGATCGTGAAAACCTTGTGTCTGATGCTCCTTTTATCTACCTTGTCAACAGATGAGAACATATGGAATAAAAATAAATAATAGGGGAACAAATGTTAAAATAAATTTAGTTTGAAATCTAGTGATCAATGAAAGGGGGGGTTAAGGGGGTATGGTATGTATAAATGTTTTTTCTGTTTTCGTTTTATTTCTTTTTCTGAATAGATGCAAATGTTCATGATGATGAATATGCAACTATGTGATGATGATGTGAATTACTGATTATATATGTAGAATGGAATGATCAAAGCAGGAATGTTTGCATTTTTTTGGTGTTTTTATGTTATTTAAAAAAATAAAATTAAAAAATTATTTAAAAAAAGAAAGAAAAACAAGAACATGTTCATATTTTACCTACTGACTGCTTTTTCTAATTAGCTGAGAAATGGCATGTGCTGGTTAATATGTCACCACAACCTTCCCAATTGCTCTCAATTTTGCAAAAATCTAACTAAACTTCACTGAGATTTCTTCTCAAGTATTCATAACCAAAATGTCACTGCTACTAAATTCTCATCTCCCCCAGTGATCCCTGCACAGTGAGAACAAGGCCAGATGGCTTTAAATGTTTGTAAGAAGGAAAAAAAAAAATCCCCTGACCTCCAAGAACTAACCTGATGCCCACAGTAATGTCATTACCACCTAATCTGACACTTAGAGCGAAACCATTTTCTTCTTCCGTTGAACATAAATAATCTCATTGAAAATGTGTATTAAACAAGTCACTGAGACCATGTTAAACTGAGACAAAAACAAGGTCACTGCAGGACCCACAAAATAGAAAGCATCCTTCTCTTTTTCTAAATGAGTGATGTAATTTTTTACCAATTACAGCAGGCTGCCCTCCTTTTAAAAGTCACTGAGATACCTAATCAGTGGAATTATTACTGTTTGTGATAACACCGAATCCACAGAAAGACCCCACTTCTTTAGACCTCCCCTCCCCCAGAATTGCCCAGCCAAAGCCCAAATTCTACAATAAGGTTCTTTTTAACACCCTCTTATGAAGTAGTCCGTGGTCCCGTGGGTGTGCATTTTTCTTCAAGAACATGAGTTATAAATCCAATGTGTTCAAGTGTGTTCTTGGTAATCACTGTCTGAAGGGCACTGACACTTGTGAATAACTGATTATGGAATGAAACCAGAGTAAATGTTCTAGAGTTATAAGATGATTCTAAACCACGAAGAGAGGGCAGTTTCATTGGAACAACAATAGTATTTTGGAATAAGACTTCCATTTTTTTGTCAATGCCAAGACCATGCTAAAATGTCCTTAGGGGTTCAGATAAAGTACAAAGTATTACTGACCATCGTATTGAGAACTTTTAAGGTATAGAAAAGCCCATCTGGCCAAGCTGATTAGGAGAATAAACAGGAATTTATCAAGGGTTATTTCAATCAGAAAGAGGCCCAAGTATCTGAGTGATACCCAGGTTCAGAGGTCACTTTCAAACAAAGACTGCAGGAAAAAACCACACAATAAAAAAGCAGAGGCTGCAAAGAAAAAGTGGCAAAAGGTAACTTTTGAAACAGAAGTGCTCACGTTAAACTACTGTAAAATTTGGAAATAAGTTAACTATGAGAAGAAAATATGAAGCACCTTTTTCACATATACTCTTTCACTGAATGATTTCTTTTAGTAATACCTCCACTTTGCAACTGAATATTGCTTTTGTAACCATTAATCATATTCAGAGGTAGGAAAATCAACAGCACAAAATAAGTTTCTGTAGCACTAACATATTTACTATAGACACTAAGCAAGTATTTTCTCAAAAAATATTTTTTAAAGCTAATCTAGTCATAATCATATGGTTAACACAAAAGTAAAAAACTAGAAATCTCTTTCAGAATTTCAGGGGAATAATAATAATTAAAAGGTTCTCTCTGCCACTCCTGCCACCCAAAAAAAGGCCAGAATACACCTTTTTAAATTGTCAACTACAGGTTTTAAAAATATATATATTTTAAATATCACAGGAAAGAAAAATCACCCATTACCTACCTTCCAGATAAAACGGGTAGATTTTACTGTTTGTGGGGGTAAATAAACTCCAGTTCTGTAAGTTTCTATTGTTTCTTACTTAGTCCTGGAAAAGAGAAGTTTGGAGCTACAGTCTAAAATCCCAAACATAAACATCATTTTTGCATGAACTACTTAAAAAGTATGAATTCTTACAAAGAGTCAATAATAGGGGGGCATGGGGAGAAGTACTACTGCAGGCTATCGTCTATATTTAACAGGAAGACACCAACAGTGCCACAACGATAACGGGTAAATAATTGGGGGGGCGGGCAAGAGTTAAGGGGAGGTTTGAACTTTCTATTTGGTGAGGATGTGTTTATAGGTTATTTTTTGCTCTCTGGAGCAATGAAAATTGTCTAAAAATGAGAGCGTTGAAGACTGTACAACCAAGTGAGGATAATGTAAAACATGGGTTGTTGACACTGGACATTGTACATGATGCCCAATGGATGGAGCTGGCTGAAGGATACACTGACTGAGAAGTAGAACAGCAAACTGTGAGTATATGTGATGGAATATTGTGCTGCTACAGAAAAAAATGAAGTCATGAGACACACAACAAAGTGAATAAACGAACCGTGGGGACATTATGTGTTGCAAAATAAGCCAGAAACATGACTTTTATGCAAGTTTCAGTTAGATAGTGCCTTTTGCCATAATTTGCTAACCCTCAAAAACATCACTCCTGTTGACTCTTGAGAATACCTAGGGCTTGAACTGAGCCTCTACAAAGGTTTCATGCACTAAGTTTGCTTTCCTGGAACCTGTAATTCCTGGAGGGTTCCTAGGTCAGATGAATTCTGAAACCCAGAAGGACCAGCCTCTCCAAGAGTATCAATTAATTATAACCCCTATCCTTTACTGTTGACACCCCTTCTCAACATGAAACAGTCAGAATGGGCATTACCCAAAGATCCCTATAGATCAGAAGAAGGACCAAAGGGGAGGAGGCAGTATAACAGACAGAACAGAATTTGGCAAATGACTATGACTGTCGAATCACTATATTAATACTCCTTCCAGCCTCAAGTGTTTAGGAGCAGCTAAAAAGAAATATTTGAGATGGTGGAGTAGTACCCAATGACAACTTCTGGGATCTGTTATGTAACTACTTCTTGAAGTGTGCTTTGAAAATTATGGCTTTTTTCTCTGCTTTGTATATATAATTAAAAACTTCACATTAAAAAAAAAAAGCCAACCCCAACCAAAACCAATTCTGCCAATCTTAAAGAACACCTAGGGCATTATAAAGGATTCTACAAAGGCTCCACGTACTAGGGCAACTCTCCAAAACCTACAAATTCCAGATGGGTCCCTGGACCCGATTAAGTCCTGAAATGTAGAGGGGCCAGCCACTCCAGAACATCAACTAGTTCCATCCCCAACATCTAACATGAAAAAGTTAGAATGGCCATAGCCCAAATATCCCTAAAGAGTGGGAGAAACACCAAGGTGATGGTGGAATTATTCAAAGAAGGTAGGGTTTAACAAACAAGTATGACTGCTGAATCATTACCTTGATATTTCCTTTAGTCTCCAGGACCTTAGAGCAGCTAAGATACAGTAAATACCTAAAATGGTGGAACTGGAAGCCGTATCAAACTCTGAAATCAGTTCTACAACTAAATGTTGCAATGTGCTCTGAAAGGTACTGCTTTTTAATACACTAATTTTTCAGAAAAAAAGAAAAAAAAGTTTTTCCCAGCCTGTGTTTTGGAGCAGCTAGAAGGAAAAATCTGAAATAGTGGAATGGTAACACATAATAAACTGTGAAATTTGTTAGGTATGTACTTACTGAAGTGTACTTTGAAAATCACTACTTTTTTGCTCTTTTGTTTATAAATATGTTATATTGAACAAGAAAAAATATTTAAAATAATACTAAGCCAGAAACAAAAGAATAAATATTGTATGGTTTCTTTTGGAAAATACCTATAAGAAAATTAGGGTCTAGACTGTAAGCTCTTATACTAGTTACATTTAGTCCAGAGCTGTTAATGTTATTTCTAGAGTTTGAGATACCAACATCTCCCTAGAAATTTAACTACCTAAGACTCAGAGTTGGGGTTCTGCAGCTCTGAAAGTCAGCACTGCTAGATACAACAACTGGTAAAGAAACCGAAAAAAGAGAACAGGCTTTGATTAGAGATAAGAACAAAGTCGACTGGGTCAGGCCTAAGGTGAATCAGAATACAAGGGTAAGGATGACATTGCTATATTTTAGAACGTCACCTACTGTATGAGACTGAAAAAAGAGAGGTTTATTTTGTCTAAAACCCAAATTTTCCGTAGCACATCATCTAACTTAACCTGCCTGGATAGCTCGTTTAAACAACCCAAACACATGGAGCTCAGAATGGGAATGAGGGCCAATAACTCTGTATAGTTTAAGTTAATACCTGGACATATCCCAGAGTACGCTGAGCAGATAATGAAAATGTACTGGCAAAGTCCCTTGAGGGATGGGAGAAAAAAATATGGAACAATTAAGCTTTACCAACAGGGAAAATCCCTTACATTGTCCCAAACAGTGGGGACTCCCAAGTCAATAGGTTTGATCTTGAGGTTTGCTCTTGTGAAGGCTATCTTTGCAGCGAAGCAGCTAAGTCTACCTACAGTTATGCCTAAGAGTTACTTCCAGAAAACCTCTTTTATTGCTCAGTTGTAGTCTCTCTCTTTCTAAGCCTAACACTGCAAGAAAAATTATTACCCTTCCCCTACATGGGACATGACATCTAGGGGTAAAAGTCCCCCTGGCAAAATGGGACATGACTTCCAGGGATGAATGTGGCCCTGGCACCATGGAATCAACAATGCCTTCCTAACCAAAATGGGGAAAAGAAATGTAACAAAAAAAGATGTTGGGGGTGGTGCGATGGTGGCTCAGCGGCAGAATTCTTGCCTGCCATGCCGGAGACCTGAGTTCAATTCCTGGTGCCTGCTCATGCCAAAAAAGAAAAATAAATTAAAAAGTACATTGTTTATTTAGGTACACGGACGGTTCAGTGGTAGAATGCTCACCTTCTAAGCGAGAAACCCAGTTCAATTTCCGGACCATACACCAAAAATAAAAAAACAGTATTAGTGGCTAAGAGAATTCAAATAGGGTCGAGAAGCTATTCTGGAGGCTACTCTTAGGCTAGCTTCAGCTAAATATTACTAATTACCAGGGTTTGCCAAAACCCAACCAAAACCATTCTTATCAACCCTAGAGAACACCTAGGCTTTATCTGAGATTCTCCAAAAGTTTCACAAACTAAGACAACTTTCCAGAAACCTATAGCCTCCAGATGGGTTCCTAGTACAGATTAATTCTTGAAACACATAGGGGCCAGCCTCGCCAAGAACATTAACTAGTTCCACCTTCCATCCCCTATTATCAACACCCCTTTCCAACATGAAAATGTGAGAAAGAGCAGAGCCCAAATACTCCCTAAAAATTGGGAGGAGCGAAGAAGAAGGAGTTATAACAGAGAAGACAAGATTTAACAAATGAGTATGACTGCTGAATCATTATACTGATATTTCTTTTAGCCTCAAGTGTCTTCGAACAGCTAGATGGAAAAACCTCAATTTGTAGAACAATAACACATACCAAACTCTGAAATCTGTTCTATAACTACTTGTTACAATGTACTTCAAAATTTGTTATTTTGTTATATTTCATAAAAAATGTTTAAGAAAATCATAGGAAAGAAAAATCACCCATTATCTACCTTCCAGACAAAACTGGAAGATTCTACTGTCTATGGGGGTAAGGGTGGTGTAAGTTAACTTCAATTCTTTAAGTTCCTATTGTTTTTTGTTTAGCCCTGGAAGATAAAAGTTTGGAGCTATAGTCTGAAATTCCAAACATAAATGTCATTCTTCCTCAGAAGCGCATCATTTCTTAGGAATCTGCATCGTTTAAGAGTTTGAGTTGAGAAACAGAAAATTTTCACCACCACTCTCCTATGTCTGTATTGTACACTGAAGTGATGCATACATAATTAGAAACCGATCTCACACTAGACAGGTACTAACACTTACTTTTTATGGATGATGAAAACAGTTTCTTGACAAGGAGCAGTAATTTAAACCCATCTTGTGACATAAACATGCAGTTCTAAACCATGACTTCAACTTAAAAATGAGAACCATTTTTTTTAAAGTATCTTTAAAGGCTTACTCAAACAAGATAAATTAAATCATGTAATACCTGTGAAACTCATAGTAGAAAATGAGGTCCATGGTCCACCTGAGCTCATATGGTGAATGAGGTGTTATTATATAATGTGTTACATTTTCATAAGCTCCACTATACAGGGTTTATGCACTTTCACCTATATATTTTTCAACAGCCAGGCTGACCTTCCCACTAAAAACCATCTACTACTATACTAGCTTTGTTCCGAATTTTTTTGCCAGGTGAATTTTAGTGCATGTTCAATTCTCCAATGTGATTCTAAACTAATGATCAAGAAAAGACCACACACAACATTGACCACTCTCTCTTCAAAAGTACAGACTCCAAGAACAATGCCAAACCTTGTTCTTTACAAGGATCAGTCCATAGCACGTCTTCTCATCATGGACTGAAATTCTCCTCTCTCACACTAAGTCTTTCAAATATCTATCATTTCATGTTTAATTTTTAATATCTGATACCTAAATTAGAAATGCCTTTTTTTCTTAGAATAATCCTTAACATTCCCTTCTTTTCTCACTGAGGATGAACAGCAGATGTGCACCAAAAAAGTCCAAAACATAAAGAAAAAGAAAATATATAGGCGCATTTTCAAAACTAAGAAATTTTATAACTAATTTAATTATTTCTCTGTAAGAGTCTAATAAACCAAAAGCCTCAGCGCAGACTAGTAAATGCTCTTCAAGAATTTTTGTTTTCATAACATTTTATTTTACCCTCAAGACTGTAGTTTATATACATATGCACAGCACATTAAATCTGTAAAACTAAAATTGTTCTCAAAACTCAGCTTGATCATACACTTGAAAAAGATGTAAATGGAAATTTCCATAAATTTCTAGAAAAGGAAATGAACTGACTTGAAAACAATATATAAAACATTAATAACACCACCTAAAATAGTGTTTGAGATCTAATGGGTGCTTGATAAATATTCATATAACGATGAGCATTACTCATGAACTATAAAAACATATATGTGGCATATATTTATTTCTCCTTTTGCACACCCAGATGAGTTGGTCTACTGTGGAACATGCTGCCCAGAGTGATGTATGGGGATTTTGGGGGGCTATAGCAGTCTTGCTGACCAAGACCGACACTAAGAAAGGCATGCTATGCTGTGACCAAGGATAGTAACGATATATTCATTAAAGAGTACTTATTTCTACCATCTAATGCATTCTTGATATTTTCTAACTCATTGTATTCTATTTCTTTTTAAAAACTGCTAATCTGGACCTCTCTAAATTGGATTCCTGACCAACAGATTAATGGAAAACTGTTTCCAAATATGCGGCCCTGAGTGCTACCAGTGTGCTTTGTGCAAGGTGAACCTCACTGCTGCTAACAAAGTCCTCGTTATTTTAATAAAGAGAATTTAGTGTCACAGGTAATATATTAATAACTCCAAACTTCTGATATACTCATCATTTAGGACCTACAAAAGAACATTAAGGGGTGGTACAACGGTGGCTCAGTGGCAAGAATTCTCACCTGCCAAGCTAGAGACCCAGGTTCAGTTCCCGAAGCCTGTCCATGCCAAAAAAAAGAACATTAAAGCTGGGGCTGCCCAATTAGAAGTCAATCCCAAGTGAGGCAGGATTCAAGTCAGAAAGCTCTAAAGTTCCTAGGCTCTTTAGTTTCTGAGGGCTCCTTTAGTATTATTCCACTTACTCTTAGACTCAATCGGTCAGATCCATTAGTTGCCTTATTTTGGGTAAGGATTTAGCTCCCTGCACAAACTCCACCAAAGCTTTTGGGAAGAGAACAGGTTATACCACAGCCAGTGCTGCAGAATGCAGAAGGTGAGCCAAAGGCCAAAGGAGATGGCATGGGATTCTGTCTTTAAATCTTATCTACTGCTACAAAAAAAAAAAAATGTAGAAAACACTTTCCCCAATTCCTAACTTAACTGATCACAATACTCATCTAAGAAGGCTGAGAGAAATGACATTTTACCAGAGCTAGGACTTGCTCATCCATCTTTCTTATTATTAAATGGGGCTTGAAATTAATTCCTGTGATTAAATTTAGTCAACAGGAAAACACCTGTTCTTCCCCCTGAAGAAAAATAAATGTTATCATGATGAAATAATCTGGACACCAAAGACCACACTCTGCTGAAAGGTGAGGGACTGTGGGGTCTAACCATTTTCAGGGTATTCCGCCTTCCTGTTCTCTAATAAAGCACATTTGAAGAAGTGAAAGAATGATGACAACGTTGGGAACGGGGCTTAATGGAAGAGGCCAGATCTTGTAAGTTTGTATCAGCCAAAGACCCAAGAACAGCACGTTGATCAATGTGGGCAATTATTAAATATTTGATTCATCTAACACTTAAAACAGAATTGTTAAATGCTTCCATAAAAGACCTTAAAAAAGGGCCAATTCTAAACTCTTATCTGAATTTTGTACATTTGAAAAATCAGGAAAATGTGACAACTTTAGTTAGACAAATAATATATAAGTGTGGATTACCTGAAAACAAAAAGCTTGTACTACTAGAATAAGTAGGAACTACTGAAAAACATCTGAACAAGAAAAAATAAATGCACTTTTGAAATAAGCATTTTTACCCTTAAGTAGGCCAGAGATATGGAGGCAGACTGTGAAATTAGCTATGGAAATAGTAAAAAATGCAGAAGCATGGCTGATACTGACTGGAGGTTCCTTTTGTCAGGCACCCCAGTTCAGTGCTTCCCAAGAATTAACTCATTTAATCTCACAATTATGCAATAATGTCAGTACTAATATTAACCTTCATTTAATGATTAATGCCTCGAAAAAATCATAGAGCAGAGGCTGATCTACCTCATGGGATATTCTATTCCTTCTTAAAGAATGAATCCACAAACTTGACTTTCAGGCTTTTGGGTCTGCTCTAAAACATGAAACTTGGGTTAACAAACCACCCACCTAAAAAGGAAAAGTTACCTATAATTTCCCTGACAGTAAGCTCAACTTGACAATTTCAATGAAGGAAGCCCAAAATCTCACACAATAGCCCATTCTGTTATTCATTAACAGCTTAAACTACACGAAAAATTTTCCCAAATTAAATCCAATAGATGTCATATATCTTTCTCACTCCCTATATTCTAGACCTATAAAATAAATACAATCACACCTTTTTCAAAATGCCTTAAATCTTTAAAAATGACCATAACCTGCTCTGAAGTCTCTTTTATCCGAATTGAACACAACTCTTTCCTTTATTGTTACTCACAACTGATTTTAACACAACAATGATGCTCCACCATTCTGAACCACTATCTCAATTTACTGAGGGAGCACACAACAACTTAACACTTCACACTAATCATCTAAGCCCAGCATCACTTTTTAACAAATTCTAATAGTCCAATATAATGCACTTAAGAACTGAGGTTGGAAATCTGATTACAGAATGTTCTATTGGAGGTTTTTCAAAAGTTAGACATTGAATTACAATATGGCCCAGCAACCCCACTTCGGTATATACCCAAAAGAATTGAAAGCAGGGACTCGAACAGATATTGGAACACTAATGTGTTATTCTTCACAACTGCCAAGGGATGGAAGCAACCCAAGTGTCCTATAAACTGATGAATGGATAAACAAAATGTGGTGCATACACACGCTGGAATATTATTCAGCCCTAAAAATGAATGAAGTCTGGATATACTTGATAACATAGACATGCTGAATGAGATATGTCAGACACAAAAGGACAAATATTGTATGATCTCACTGATATGAAATAAAGTAAACAGAGTCATAAACTAGGATAAAGTTTATCAGGAGCTGGGGAGGGGTAAGGTCTGAAGAGTTAATGTTTAATTGGTAGCTTCCATTTGGGGTGTTAGAAAACTTTTAGTAACGGATGGTGGTGATTGGGAATCTTTAACATCACTGAATTATATATTTTAATGTGGCTGAAAGGGAAAATTTTAAGTTGTTTATATGTTACTATAATAAAAATATAAAAATAATAGGACTGTATAACTATGGACAATAATAGTATAACTATAATAATATTCTTTAATCAATGGTAACAAAAGTACTCTAATGCAAAGTGTTATCACTGAGGGTGGGGATAATATGAGAACTCTGTATTTTCTGCATGATTTTTCTGCAAACCTTACAACTTCCCTAACAAAAAATATATGTATTTAAAAAAATGTTTAAGTAATTTAGTTCTGATATATGCTGAAACAGAGAAGAGCCTTGAAAACATTATGTTGAGTAATATTAGCCAGAAACAAAAAGACAAATACTTTATGGTCTCACTAATATGAACTATTAATGAGTGAACTTTGAGAGTTAAAGTTAAGAACACAAGTTATCAGGAGAAAAAGAGTGTCAAGATTGAGTATTTGCTGCTGAAGGAATACAGATTAGGCCACAGGATTGATGGTAAAAATTCACAGATGGGTAGCACAATACTTACTACCTGACAGTAGCACAATAATACAAATACAATAAATGAAGCTGAATATGAGTATGGTTGGGGGAGAAGGGCTGGGACACATATGAAACCAGAAGTAAAGAGGTATGGATTCCATGCAGAGCTTCTATTTGAAGTGAAGAAAATTTTGGAAATAAATAGTCGTGACAGCTGAACACTGAATGTAATTAATGTCTCCGAATTGTAAACTTAAAAACTGTTAAAATGGCAAATTTTGTTACATTTTACCAAAATTTTTAAAAATTTGTAATCATTGGTCTTGCATTCTTATTGCTTTCCCTCATTACTTCCTAGCTGCTTTAATATGGTAGCATACTTAGTTTCCACTTTTGAGAAATAAACTTGGAAAATGAATGGAGACTCCCACAAACTCTGACGGCAAAGAGAGATGGTGACGCTAGTACAGAGGATAATTCGAGCTCAACCTTTAATCAGACAATAAAAATAGGAAAAAAACATAAAAAAACATGTACAGAACCTGAAAACAGCAACTTAACCACTTTTAAGGTATGCACCCTAAGCTGGTTTCTAAATGATATCCACACTTTCACCAGTTTAAGGTATTCTCGGTGAGCAAGCATGAGTGACAAGCATGAGTGACAGAAGGCCTACAATAAAGCAGCAGCAGATCATGCTGCTTTAGTAAAACAAAATTGTTTAGTAAAACAAAATGTACTTTAGATACTCCTTAACAATGCCTGAGACATGATTTAAGTCAAACTTTAAAGTGATTTCTGGACTATTTTTAAAAAGAGAGTTAATGCACAAGGATGACTTGTGAAAAAAAAAAACAGTAATTGTTTTGATAATTTATTCCCCTGTTGCCAAATAACTAATTTTATCTTTAAGAATACAAACTTTAATCATATCTTATTAAAGAGTCTACCAGCTAAAAATGTACAGTTGAAGAAAAAGTCACATGCATATTATATATATTTATCTAATTCCATCAGCCCTTTCCAAAACTCAAAATTTTAACTCTAAAAACTATCAAAGACTTTCTTAGACAGGAAGCTCTGCAATAATATAACAAGTTAACTAATTTATCAACTAAATGGAGATCTAAGCCTTGTTCAAAATAAATTGAAACACAAAAGTTCATCAAGCAGGTAAATGCATCATTTTTAATATTACCATAAGACAGGGTCAATAGTCTTCACAATTCATTATAAAGAATTCCTGAAAAAAGTAATTTTTAAGAGCATTTATAAATGCAAAGACATGAAGGCTTCTTCTGAAAATTGACAGCCTAAATTATTAATTATAGGGATTTGACATTGTCAAAAACTGGAATCTTTAAATACAAAGAGTATTTGGAAACTTCTTGACTTTTACTCAAAGCATTAAAAATGACACCAGCATACATGTTACAATAAAAAGTAAAAAAAAAAGAAAAAAGATAGCAGCAGAGTCTCTCTCACCATTGAAAGCTACAGATTTATTTTTGGCCAGTTTTTGCCACATTATGTTCAATATTTTAAATAAGCATAGAGATGGAAAGCACGAAGTCCAGTTTAAGAATAAAAACAATTCCTGTAAAAATACGTTAGGTAAAATGAGTATCTCAGGGTCCTACTCCATTAATTTCTTCATATAACATGCCTTAGAAATAAAGTATTAAGTTTTTCCCCTCTCTGATAATAAACAGGTAATTATTTACATAGGAGAAATTATCATTGAATCTATATGAACTAGTCTTTCCAAGATAGCACAATGAAAAGAGTCTTACACTGTTCCTTAAAACAGAGAGTGACAAATAGAGAAAATAGGTATTCATATATAAAATGCAGCCACGTGGTTGTTTGGATGATTAAATGAGATGTTCCTGAAATGCTTTTAATATTAAAACATGCCGTTAGTGGAAAGCATTATTCTGCTACAGGCTTAAAAGGAAGCTGACTGCTTTCATTTTTTGCTTTCGGGGGGACAGGATTCTGTGTAATGTTTTGCGAAACTCTGTAGAAATAAATTAGATGCATTATTATAAGCTATGTGAATAGTGGATTTTACCTTTAATAGTACAAGTTATTTCCAATTAAAAGGGTCAGAGTTTGTGGAACACTCAACTCACAACTTTATTTAACTTTTTGGTGCAGTGGTTAAATTTCTGCCACAGTGGTTTACTTGTGAAATGGAGAATAAACAGCACTTATCTCAAAGGATAATGGGAAAGAGTAAATACAGTACTTAGGACATATCAGATAAACAATATTGTTAAATTCAAGACGGTAAAACAAAATTGAAACATGCTGACACTTGCAAACTCGATTCATTTAAAGTATAATATACCTCACACACTAAAAGTTATTTCAGGGGCGGGCCGCGGTGGCTCAGCGGGCAAAGTGCTTGCCTGCTATGCCGGAGGACCTCGGTTCGATTCCCGGCCCCAGCCCATGTAACAAAAACGGAGAAACAGAATACAATAAAACAAGAAAATGTTTAAAAATGTTTCCCTTTCTTCCTTCCTTCCTTCCTTCTCTCTGTCTTTCCTTTAAAAAAAAAAAAAAAAAAAAAGTTATTTCAGTATTCTTATAGATTCCTTTTATTTAACCTTTCCCACTTACTAGCCAGTTGCAAGTGATCTCCTAATACTAGGCCAGTAAAACTATACTTTTGCCACCCACATGCCTCTTCTCTCTTATTATCTAAAGCCTCACAAAGTTTGGGTAAACATGTTATCTTCCTTACCCAACTTTAAGAAGCATAAAGATAGGGGTCACACGTTTTAAGAAATGCTTCTACCTATATTTACATGCATATAGTTTATGTTCAGTATTTACTGAAATTTTTGTATTTCTTGGCATGTGCAGGCACTGGGAATTAAACCCAGGTCTCCGGCATGACAGGCAAGAATTCTGCCACTGAGCCACCGTCATACCACCCTGAATAAATTATTATTATTTTTTTTTTTTAAAGACAGAGAAGGAAGGAAGGATGGAAGGAAGGAAGGGAGGAAGAAAAGGAAACATTTTTAAACATTTTCTTGTTTTATTATATTTTGTTTGTTTGTTTGTTTTTTACATGGGCTGGGGCCGGGAATCGAACCGGGGTCCTCCGGCACGGCAGGCAAGCACTCTTGCCCGCTGAGCCACCGCGGCCCGCCCAATAAATTATTTTAATGGGTCAATTTCACTTGGAGTAAGCTGCATAGACATCAATAACCTAGTGGCTGACTCAAATTCATAAACTCCTGACATTTAAAATGTTATTTTCATTCCAGCCCATAAACTGAGTGCTCTAATCAATGCTAGATAAAAAAAGGGACATATGTAAAATGATGCTGATTCACACATTCTCTTGTAATGGATGGACATATTATTACAGGGTATTTCCCAACACTGCAGTGTATTTAATTTTATGATGTTTACTTTTCTACCTACGTATTGTTCTACAATATAACCCTTGCCAAAGCAACTCTCCTCTGTGCCCATTTTAAACCTTAAAAATATTGATTAGGTTTCTCTTGTGTAACAACGTCTTCCTTTTTCAAGAGGCAGAAGACAACTAATTCTACAGTCAAAAATATGGTAACATGATTGTATAACTACATAGCTTTTATGGTGTGACCATGTGACTGTGAAAAACTCGTGACTAACACATTCCCATTACCCAATGGGCAGATGAGCAATAAAATAAATAAATGAATAAATAATGGGGTGGGGAGATGGGTTGTCTTGGATGATTTCTTTATTTTTATTTTTTTGAGTAATGAAAATGTTCTAAAATTGATTGTGGTGATGAGTGCACAACTGTATGATGATACTGTGAACCAATGATTGCATACTATGGATGGATTATATAAAATCGCACTGCAGTAAAAAAAAGGGTGACAAATATCCTTGAAGAGTGGGAGAAGGATAAAAGCTGTATCAGAGAAGACAGGATTTAACAAATGAGTATGACTACTGAATCATTATATTGATATTTCCAGTGATATGGTGAAACTGTAACCCATACCACACTTTGAAATTTGTTCTACAACTACTCGTTAAAATGTACTTTGAATATGTCATTTTTCACAAAAAAGAAAAAAGAAAGTGATCATGATGATAAAAAAATATTTATGCCTTTTAGCCTCCTATATTCTGGAGCAGCTAGAAGGAAAAATCTGAGAGGACTGTATAGTAGCCCATGACAAACTCCAGGATCTCTCCTGTAACTACTTGTTGAAGAGCGCTTTGAAAACTATTGCTTTTTTATTTCTTTGCTTTTATATATGTTATACAATAAAAAAAAACTAAAAAAACCAAATAAGTTGCTCTCTTCAATACCAAAAAAAAATGCACTTTGAAATTTATCCTTTTTTTGTACGTATGTTATATTTTACAATAAAAAATGTTTGGGGGGGGTAAAAAAAAAGAAGAAAAGAAAAATTGACAGCACTTGTTGCCAAAGTTAAAAAGTCAAGCTTTCAAAGGAAAATTAGAATTTTGGAAAACTTGTATCCACCACCATGAGCTTCTTTTCTAACACTTAAAGAATTTTCTGTTGAAATCAGTGGTGATCTACATTAGTGTGATTTTTTTTATACTGTCAACATTTGCAAAGTTCTGCACGGTTCAGTGAACCAATATTTTCCAAATGATCCATGTATCATGCTCCAAAGTTGCATGAGTGAAAGAACCATTCAAACTGCAAGGTAGACCCGTGGATTTTATGTCACAAAATTCAAAAAAATTAATTGATATAGTTTCAGATCCCACATCATAGCTAAATTTTAAGAAATAGCCACTCTCAGAGTTTTGGTGTAACATCAAAGAAGAATATCCACAATTACATGAAAAACTAGTACTCCTCTCTTTTCCAACTACATATGAGTGAGGCAGAATGTTCTTCACATACTGCAACCAAAACGTAATATAATGAATGCAGATATGAGAACCCAGCTGTCTTCTAGTAAGCCAGATATTAAAAAGAGTTACAAAACAACTGTATGATTACACTGCAAACCACTGATTTTACACTTTAGATGGACGTATGGTATATGACTATATCTTAATAAAACTGCTTTTAAAAAAGTTACAAAAATGGTCAAACAATGCCGTTCTTGCCACTAATCCTTTTGTTTTGGAAAACAATTATTTTTCATAAAAATATTTATGCTGACATTGAATTTTTATTGCTATTTTAAAGTCATCTTTAAATAAAAGTATTTTAAACATTAATATATAAATATTTAAACATAAAAAATATATATATAGTATCATGGCTTCTGGCACGTGCAAGGACTCAGAATACTTAAAGTTGAGCAACTAGGTTGAAAACACACGAAGGTGGTCTATGTAGAAGACAGAACCAATTTAATATTTGGTGATCCCAAAGGCAAGACAAGTTTTAGAGAAACAGAATTCTGCCTTGAGGAAGGGACCCACTGAAAATTAAAGCAGCCTAATTTGCATGGGGCAATGAACACTATACTGCTAAAAATGCTGATGAGTAGCAGACTGACTTTCAGAAATGATGTAGGAAAAGTAAGCTCCTAATAGAGCAGACTATATGATCACAAGCTCCTCTTCAATTAAAATGTTTTCAGATTTTCTTAATACTTAATCCCCCAAATGACGGCCTGCTGCAGAATGCTACCACTGTGGTAGGTGTAAGTTTACTTGTCAAATACTACATAGCTATTGGGCAGTGTGAACATTGCCTCTTAACAGAGGAACTGTCATTTTAGAGGGTAAGCCCTCCTAACTCTATCTGTTTGACTTTCTGATCCAATCTGCTCTTTATACACAGAGCTAAATGAATTGATTTCACTTCAAATTTTATTTGAAGACTTTCACATCATCCATTGAGAAAACTGAAGATATACCACTCCCCTAATTCCTAACCTACCAAGTGGAAGATTGGATATTATAGCCACGAATAGTTTTGTTTTATTACAGTCATCTCAAATTCATAGAAATTGAGAGAAGTAAGGAATGACAGGAAGTGGATAATTGGAATCTAATAACTTTACTAAATAGTTATAGTCTATTAACAGAAACTTGTTATGGGAACTACTGCTTGGATGGTATAATTAAATTAGGTTAATATATTCATATTTGTTCCAAATATTGAAAGAGGTACTAAGAAAGAATGGTAACTATTGAACAAGCAAAGTTATTTTTTAATAGCAGCAAAAGACATAGGGCAAAATGCAAACCCTGTCTGTAGATGGAGGTTCATTACACTTTTGTGTATGTCTGGAAATTTCATAGTTAAAATTTTCAATAAAAAGAAACCACGTAAAAAATAAATTCAATTCTCAATTTAATATAGACATGATGATACTGGAGTGTTTTCAAAGCTATAGGAAGAACAGGTAATAATTCAGCATCAACTGAACTTTATCCAAATTCACTTAGATTCAAATATGGAAATGTTTAACTGCTAGTTAATAATTCAAGTACACTCAATTTCACAGGAAAAGTTCTAAAGCACTATTTACAAACAGTTTGATTATCAAATTCAATTGGAACTTGGAACTAAAAAATGTTATCAGGTAGCAGGTTTTCTCTTTTTTTTTAATCCAAAATGCATAGTGGTTTTATATCAAACTGCAATTAAAGTCCTTTGTAAAAATAAACTGTTTCGACAGCTTAGAATTTTAATAAATTGTTTTCTCCTCTATATATTTATAAGGCTTTTTAAAGCCTAGTGACGGTTGTTTATCTTATCTCTGCTAAACAGCGAAGTTTCAACTAGTAGAGAAGAAAAAATGTTAAGATTAGCATGGCAAAATGTAAGATCAGGATGGCACTGGGCTGAGAGTCAAAGAGTAAGAGTCTAGTCCTAGCTCTGAATCTATTCCACAGCTTAAATGTGTCACTCCAGCCTTCTGAGGCATCATGCTCACCCATAAGTGACTTAGACCAGATGATGTCAGGCTACTCCGAGTTCCAGAGGTGTACGCACGTGCCCCTCTCCCCTAGGCAAGACAAGAGGAGTCCATGCCAGCTACAGTCCCACAGCATCGGAAGTGAAAAGTGAAACCCATATAAAATGTGCAAAACCAGGAATGTTAAAGCAACCGCGATCAAAGACACTGGCTTGAAATATTGGTGCTGTATCTCAGTTTTTCATAAAGCTACAAAAAAACTGTAAGGCACAATTCAACCAAGACAACTAATTCTGCTGATACTTGAAGAGAAAGGGAAATTTCTGAATAATAATTTCTTGAAATCCAGTATCTGTAGTCCACTTTCTTATCCAGTACTTATATGTCAGAGTAAGATCTTACTTTTGTAGAAGATTTTATGTTTAGAATTAAGAGCACGGGGCTGAATGCACTGTTCTGTTAATTCAGTACAGGTTCAACTTAAGCACTTGAGAAAACTAACTTCCTAATTAATGACAAACTAATGAGATTTAGTTGGAAATGTACGTTTCTGTTTCAGTATTTGTGCTGCATATGTGTTTAAGACCTAATTAGTCCCCTCATTCTAACACCACTGAATTCATTTAAATGAGTGTCGGTACACTGTTAATGCTTGAACATCTCCATTTTATGAAATCTAAAACTAAGCTGGATCCAAGTGAAAATACAGATTTCTTTAGTAGGATGGAATAATTCATAGAGGTTAATTTATAACTGTGAAATCAATACTAGTAAAGGAGCAATCCCTTCCAAATTTAGCAGCAAGCAGGCCATGTGCAAAACTATTGTGTCAATATCTGGGGAAAGGTATCTGACTACAGCCCTAAAGATGCATACAAATAGGCAGATAATTGGGAATACAAGGGGGGGATAGGTACATATTTATTTTTTAGCTAGAAGTATTCAAAGACAGTATTAGTAGTAAAAATCCAAGTAATGACTGTCTGGGTTTCTTTAAAGAGCCTAACTGAGTCAGGGATTATGTAAAAAAATTGAATGGAGATAAAAAGCTGGCATTGTGGTATTAGGATGATTGCACCACAAATGCCTTCCCTATTTAAATATTCCAACCAGTACTGTTAGTACACATACCTCGGAGAATTCTTTCCTCATGGCAACGAAGAAAGTCCCAGATTCTAACAGTGCCGTCATCAGAGCATGTAGCAAATTTATTATCCGTGGGTGAGAAACTGTTACATGAAGACACACAGCGGGGAAAGAAGTCAGCATTTAACAGATTATCTGTGCTTCTCAGACAGGGAAAAAAAAAAACACTGTGCTGCGTTATAAACAGGAGGGGGAAGTATCCAACCATGAAGAAGCCCTTAAAAGAGAATGGTGTCAGCTAACATAACACATCTCATCAAAAGAATTCAGTAAAGTCGTTGATTTTTAGTTTTCAATCATCACAATTCAGAGAGTTTTGCCAATGTATTCCAGGACTAATACTACCCACGCTTCCCCAGTAGAGTATTTCCTGCCGGGCCAGCATAACACATGGAGTTGATTGTAGTGTTCAAACTAAATAACTCAAATTTTGCAATATTCCTGCAAACAGTCTTTCAAAAATTACATAGGAATACTGCTCAAAAAATTAGCATCACCTTCTGCCTCCGATACTTTATGAAACCCAGCTGAAAAAATTCAGGCAGACTAAAAGACTGGTTGCTAAAAAAACTACCTATGATGTTTCTCATTTATTTAAAAGGTCTGTGGAAAACATTCACACCTTCTTCCTGGCAAGCTATTCACGAACGTTGCTCCTTCTGAAGAAAACTCTAAGATAGTGATGTTCAGACTTGTGTTTAAAGACAAAGCATCTGCTGCAACGGAGGGAGTCATTTTCTCCTCCGTGTTGTACAGGATCATCAAGTGTCCCAGCTAATTCTAAGAACTACCTCAAACTTTTCAATAGTATGACTAAGAAAACACCAAACGTGGGAACTCAACGTATGAGCATGACACTAGAGCAAAGTCCACAAAGCGCAAGCATGTTTGTCCAACATTTTTTGTTAAGAGTCTCAAAGTGGAAAAAAGTGACTGTGGTGGGTGATGTTTCCATAAAGATGTGAACCTCCTCCCACACACGGGTAGCATCATGACCTTCAAGAATGCTGCTTCGCTTTATTCTGAGGCTGCAGCAATTCTTCAGGAAACTTATTTTGCAATTTTTCTATACATATCTCACTGGTATACAAAGATATACAACTCACTGCAAGTATTTTTAACTCTCCTTATTATACATTTGCATAACTGATGTTAGCAACAGTGAATCAGAAATGTCCTAGAGTCTTCTTGACAATGGTCTTACAGCGTCAAAGTTTGAAGAACCCATTCATTAATCCATTAATGTTTGCCACATCCAGAGAGTTACCTGTGAGAGTTTATAGTTCTACTATGCTTTCCTTTTGAAGTTGTGGCACAACCAAGCCAACCAGTTCTTCACTTAAGCCCTTTTTCTTGTATTTTGTGTGAACTCTGAGGTGTTTCTGTAGGCTTTAGATTTTATTCAGTTATATAATTAAAGACTGAATTCTTTATTTAGAATGAAATATTCTTGTCTTACACAGTAGTAATAAAAAGGAATAGCGTATACACATTATTAACCATATATGAAAAGAGAAAACCAGTGCAAAATGCGGCAGACAATACATCTCTAACATATTGCAAAGGCTGATACCAAACAACACTACTTCAGAAAAGTGCCAGCAAAATGGTGAATATGTGAAAACAAAGAAAAATATTGTGTTTATAGGGTGCAGAAAGTTTCCCAGAATCCCATGCATCTCTGCACCCAAAATACACTTAGAGAATAGTTTAACCATGACAATAGGGACTACAGAAAATGGTATATTGTGTATAAACCTGGCCTCTCTAATCGCCTCCTTATGTGCCTGGAACATCTTGACGTTGTTCATATTCGACTGCCAATATTTCACATATCCTCCATGGTCTGCTGTCAACATCCACATGTCATTATGTGACCAAGTCATGGCCCTCACTGGGCTATCGTGAGCCTGTGAAAACAATAAACATCTGTAAGGTACAGCTTCAAAGAATGTATGACAGAAGTCTTACATGAGCATAAATGAACTCACAGCAATGATACGTCCAATTAGGAGTTTAACAATGCCAATAAAATGAATATATCTGAGGTTCTCTACAGAGCCACAGGATGATGCTACCATCTGAAGATTACTGTTACCTGCAATATTGTTTCAAAATTGAAAGTGAGTCCATTCCACAAGGTGAACTCTCCACTAGAAGCTCCGGTAACCAACCGTCTTCCTTCCGGAGTCCACTAGAGGAGGTAAAAAGACAGCTTGTACAAGGTGACAAATTCTCAAACACAACTAATTTTAAAAACATTTGGAAGGTCTTTACTTCTAAAACAATCCAGTAATCAGCATTAACTAGCTTTTGCTTAAGTGTCACTCAGGCTTGTAAGCAAGTACTTTTGTCAAAAAAGAGCTTATATTAACATGGTACAAAGAAAATTCTAACACTTTAGCTCACTGACCAGATTAAGAATAAACAGTGCAATTATGAAAACATAGTAGTGAAAAACACTCTTATGAGCATTTTAAAACAAGGTATGCAAAGAATTCATATTCTTAGAATATAAGGTAGACTAACGTAAGTAAGGTGGTCAGGCACCAGTTTCTCACAGATCAATTTGGGCAAAAAGTTATCAGAATTTCATGAAAAAGCAATTTAATAGTAAGAACCAATTTAAGAACTATCAGGTTACCTGGTCAATTAAAAAACACAAAACACTCATTTTCCTTTGAAGATGTAAATACACAAAATGTTAACATAACAATGCTATTTCCCAAAAGAAAAACTGTGACACCCAGTTGAAAAGTACAATAGGAACACCAAGATAAGAAACTTAAAATGAGGACTACTTGGCAAATTATACATTTATGTGTCAATATGGCTTTTTATTGCTTACCTACAGATCATCACTTTGATTATTACGACTAAAAGCCTCCTCCTAATTTTCTAGATTCTATTATCTGTGATGGAACGCAACCTAGTAAAAACTGCAGACAGCCAAACTGAAGAGGACTAAAAGTCTTCATTTCTTAACTCTCACTCTTCTAGATTCTATTCATCAATGCGTGCATTCTTAGCACACAGAAAATGATAAGACTAATATCTATGGAAATTTAACAAGATGCCGGAATCAAGGGTTTGAAGACCTTTCAAATTAAAAAATTCTGAACTTTGTGAATGTCCTATTTATTTGAAAAATAAATTTGAAAAATTTCAATGAACATATTGAGGGTCCACTACATGCCTTCACTGAGCTGACAAATATGTTGTCACACAGATACCACCTGGCAGCCTTTCATTCATCTATACATATAACATTCTTCTTTCTAAACAGCTGAGGCCACAGAATGACAACGAGATACAAAGATATTCCTAGCCATGCAGGAGACCCAGGTTCAATTCCTGGTCCATGCACTTCTCAAAAAAAAAAACAAAAAACAAACACGCAATACAAAAAATTCAACAAATGGTGCTGCAATAACAGGATACTCACATGGAAAAATAATGAAATGTGACCCCACCACACAGCATTCAAGATAAAAAAAAAGCATTCCTACTCAAAGGCAAAGTCTGAGATCCACTGAAATATGCGTGTGCGGCCAACTCAGAGAGAAATTTATGGAAATTGCAACATGAAGAAAAACAAACCAAAGTTAATCTCTGACTAAATGTGGATAAAGTGGATAAATGACTGGGAATTTCATAATAAAGTTATTAATAATACTACGTTTTATCCCAGATATCATTTCAAATGCTTAATTTCCTCTTACCTGTCAAATACATTTGCAGACTAACTCAGGATTAACATTACTTTCAATAAATATTCAACAGAATACTTACCCTAACAACAAATACTGGACACTTTACTTTATTTGTTGACGTTCGAACAAATTTTGTCGTTACTGCATTCATAGGATTATTCAACATGCCTATAGGTGGGACCAACTACAAAAAAAGAAAATAGAGTTTATAGAGCTCCTTATTTAACACAAAGCAAAAACAAGTGAAATGCGAGATTTAAACATTTAAAAGCAAATTCAGGACTATAAGGGATTTTCAAAAAATAGTATAATTAAAAATTATTATAATAGAGTACTATTAGTCTGTCAATTAAATGAAGAAAGGTGAGACAGGGAAGTTAAATACCCATTATTACTAAACAAACAGCAAAATCAAGTACTGAATGTGTTTCAAAAGCCAACAATTAACATAATAATGGTAAGCCAAGGTGAAATAAGCTTTTCTATATTGCAGATTTTGAAGTTCAACCATTTATTTGACACTGTTTTAATTCTTAAATCAAAGTTCATCAAAATTTAGCTTAAAAGGAAAATTTTAATTGAGATAAAACCTAACCCAGATATGTCATATTATCCCCTTTCAGAATGTTTTAACTATAAAAAATAAAAAGAAAAGTCTACATTTGAATTTAAATTCACATAAGTTTAAGGTTAAGTGTCAAAGACAGAGGTTTTCATTAAGCTGATATGACACATACTTACATCATTATAATAACCAGCATCAGGCTGAATTGCCCGCATATCTCTCTGGTCTCTTTGCCATATTCTATTCTGTTAAAAAACAAAGGAATAAATTGATTAATTAACATAAGGCCTAATTATATTCAACTTGAAATTAATTATTAACAAAATGTAAGCTTATGAAATGGGGAGAAAACAGACTTCAACAATGCTCATTAAATATCACAAAGTCCTATAATGAAAGTAAAGAGGGTAGAGATACACAGGCCATTCCCAATTCCTCCAAAATCTTTAGCACAGCACCATTCTTCTTTATCTTGCCCTCGGTTTTCTTAATTCCTCACAAACCCAATACTATTACTAGTCCAGTTTCCCAACTAAAATACCAGAAATGCCTAAATCAGTTTTTACTGCTGAATGACTCTTTTCCTCCTCTGTGTGCCTGAAATATACCAATTATGCCCATAATACAAATAGGTCTTTAACAACAGGTCTAAGGTTATAAAACCAGAAAATTTTTCACAGGAGGCCAGGGAAGATTAAAAACTAATGAAGAGAGTATATTAAGCAGATAATAAAAAAGGACTGGCAAAGTTCTCTGAGGAATGGGGGTGTAAAAATTTGGAACTATTAAATTTTACCATCGGAGAAACCCCTGGTACTGTGCCAAACATTAGGGACACCCAATTTACGAGGCCAAAGTCCCTGACCCTGAGGCTTGCTCTTGTGAAGCTTATTTATGTAGGAGACAACAGAGGAATGTTGTCTCTTATTATTTCATATACACTGTGCGTTCAACAAGTATTTTAATGCTGATCTAGGAATGTAAGTATCCTATTTTGAGATTTGTTGTGAACTTTTAAAACAAAGCCAATTTCTAAATTGAAATCTAATAATTTTGAGAAGATTTATGCACAGAAAGAAAGAAAAAAAAGTACTGGTGACTTGAATCCCTCCTTAAGTACCCTTATTTGAAATTCCACTTCATCCCAAGCAACACAAGAATACTTATCACCCTGCTTTGAGAAGATATTCTTCTTTATAAATCAAAAGTTGGTCTTCTGAAGCATATTAATTTGACTTACCTCCAAATATTTAATTACAGATGGATTGTAGTCTATGGTTTTTCGGTTTACAGCTTTTCTCATTCGTTTTCCATCAAAGGTAAGCTGTTGCATTGCTTGCTGTTGTGCAAAATCAGGTCGCTTATAAAACAGCTGTCGAGGTGCCTGGTGTTGGAACCTTGGCATATGGAAAAATCGTGGAGGAGAACCAATTTCTGTAGCCATGGTGAAGTTTTCTTTCTAGGGCACTGGGGTGGAAAAAAATAATTTTATTACAATTATCAGCAATGCAAAACTATCTAAAACTATTTTTAAATGAATACTTCTTACACTTCTCTTTTCTAATAAGCATCATTTCTACCTTCCGAGCAGCCTCCTTAGGAAATAAATGATTAATGTCAGGGATCAATTACATGTTTTAAAAACAACAGAATTAAGTACTGATAAGCATTTGCTGTAAAATTCAGACTGTTGGAAGGAAAAACAATTTATAACAGCTTGGGTTTAATATTGTGATTATATATGTGTATGCATATGTGGATATTTGGGGGAAAGAAAAGGAAAATAAAATTACTGGGAACTCCACATTTTTTAAATGAAATTTTCATTTAGATGTTTGACAGCAAAACGAATAATTTTTAAGTTTATCCTATGACCCTATATAATAAAAAATTGAGAATTTTATTTTTTTACTTTATTTTTCTCCATTTACATTTCTTAGGACGTGTAGAAAGAGGGAAAAACTACACCATTTCGTATTTATAGCAAAGGCAAAAACTCCCATATCTAATTTTAGGCTCAAAGTACCAACACAAAAAAATCCCATTTTTGGCATGTGTATGTGTATGTTTATGGAAGACTAATTAAGCTAACATTCAAACAGAAAAATACTAAAAGCTTATTGTTTATTCAATTTCAACACTATAATTAAACTTGTATTCCAATAATACAAATGTACATGCTTTTCTAAAGATTTTAAAGCATATATTTTTTTAATCAGACCATTAAAAATACAGAAAGGTTCACAGAAGTTAGAAGAATTTCCACAATTATTTTTATTCTAAAAGCAGGAAGATTGCATTCCCCACTATTTTTCTGTATTGTTACATCTACTCTCAAGGTACTAAATAAAGGGCCTGAAAAAAATGCATAATTTTCTTTGGGCAGAAATATTCTTAGCACTAATTCATTCATCCTTGTCAGTTTAGTCTCTCCTGAAAAACCATAATAATGAGGAGGAGGAAGTAAAGAAGGGAGGAGGGAGGGAGGGAGGGAGGGAGGGAGGGAGACAGAGAGAGAGAGAGAGCACCTTAAATGCAAACTAAGAACTACAGCTAATATAACTATAGTAATATTGGTTCATCAATTATAACAAATGTACCACACACTAATGCAGAATGGTAATAATAGGGAAAATGAACTATAAGGAAGGGAAGAGAGTACTTTCTGTGCAATTTTTCTGTAAACCTTACAACTGCTTTAAAAAACAGCTTAGCCAAAAAAAGAATAGCTTTATCCTTTCTAGAAATAACCGTTGGATTGCTACTTGCTGCAATATTCACTTAAGGTACAGTAAGAGAACACTACCATTTAAGCTAGAATTCAGGTGTGCCTACAAAGGATGTTCATCTCTTTTCTGGGCTGGAAGGCATGGGAGGGAAATGGAGGGTCTGAAGAGAAACTCAGGGAAGAGAGAGAAACTGAAGTACAGAGAAGACGTAATTTGCCTATATATTCAATACATACTAACAGACCCAAATTGCCAAGGATGAAAGTCCACCTGAAATATGAATTGATTATGCCTTTCTCTTAGACACACACTTACGTTTCAAGTAATTAATACACTTTTGTCAAGTGTCTCCTTTACACAATATACTGCATGAGGTAACTGCATTTCATTCCAATTTAGAGACTGTAACTTCTAAGTTCATAAAAAGTAGAATTCAAACTTTGGTATGCCTGGACCCCATCTCTATTTTTAGCAAATACCAAGATTCCTGAGCACACAAAAGTTTGGAGCATGCCCTTCGCCTTCGAGGAAAACTTAGGCAAGGCATGTTTTCTCAACCTGTAATGACGTTAGAATACATAATAATGAAGATCCTTTTTGCTCATATATGCTGTGAAATATTATTATTCCTTTAACGAATCTAGTGATTAGCCTGTTGAACGAACTGAAATACCCAGCCTTATTTGTCCATTGTTTGTGTGTGCAAGTCCATACCAGTATTAGAAAACTGTTATATTTATATAATTCTACTTGTCCCAATTGCTCACACACAATTTCTTTTATAATCTTAGTCATGTGAAATTAATTACAGTTGAAGATAAAATAGTGGATAGAAAATATATAAATATTTCTCTTAAAGAAAAGTAACAAAAACCATAGAATGAACAGGAAGTGATTCACTAGGAAAGAAAGACTTAAATTGGAAAATAAAAGCAAAGATTAATGTAGGACAATAAATAGGTTCAGCTCCAGACCAGAGCAATAAAGCAAGTCACATGATTTTTTTGTTTCTTAGTACATATAAAAGTTATGCATAAATTATACTACGGTGTATTATTAAACATGCAATAAACCAAATCGATGCAAATGTACTAAGAAATGATGAATATGCAACTATGTGATATATGAAGAATTACTGATTGTATATGTAGAATGGAATGATATTTAAATGTTTTGTTTGTTAATTTTTTTAATTAATAAAAAAACATGCAATAGCATTGTCTAAAAACACAATGTACATACTTTAAAAAATAATTTACTGCTAAAAATACTAATCAAGGGCAGGCCACGGTGGCTCAGCTGGCAGAGTTCTCGCCTGCGATGCCAGAGACCCCGGTTCAATTCCCGGTGCTTGACCATGCAAAAAAAAAGAAATGCTAATCACCATCTAAGCCTTCAGCATGTTGTAAACTTTTTTGCTGGTGGAGGGTCTTCCCTGGATGTTGACGGCTGCTGACTGATCAGAGTGGTGATTGCTGAAGGACAGGATGGCTGTGCCAATTTCTTAAAGTCAACAGTGAAATATCAATTGACTCTTTCTTTCATATGAAATTTCTCTTATGTGATGCTGCTTGATAACATTTTACCCACAGAACTTCATCGAAAGTTGGAGTCAATTCTCTCAAACATTGCTACTGCTTTATTAACTAAGTTAATGTAATATTCTAAATCCTTTGTTGTCATTTCAACAATGTTCACAGCACCTACACCAAGAATAGATAGATTCCATCTCAAGAAACCACTTTCTTTGCTCATTGTTAAGAAGCAACTCCTCATCTGTTCAAGTTTTATCATGAGACTGCAGCATGTCAGTCAATTCTTCAGGCCCCACTACCAACTCTTCTTCTCTTGCTATTTCCACATCTGCAGTTACTTCCTCCACTGAAGTCTTGAACCCCTCAAGGTCATCCATGAGGGTTGTACCAACTTCTTCCAAACTCCTATAAATGTTGATATTTGATCTCCTCCCATGAATCATGAAATGTTCTTAACAGCATCAAGAATGGTGAACCCTTTCCAGAAGGTTTTCAACTGACTTTGCGCAGATCCATCAGAAGAATCACTATCTATGACGGCTATACACTTACAAAATGTGTTTCCTAAATAATAACACCTGAAGGTCAAAAGACTCTTGGATCCAGGGACTGTAGAATAAATGCTGTGTTAGCGGGCATGAAAACATTAACCTCAGTGTGTATCTCCTACAGAGCTCCTGGGTGACCATTCAATAAGCTCACTGTCAAAGAGCACTAATATTTTGAAAAAAAAATTTTTTCTGAGCAGTAGGTGTCAACAGTGGGCTTAAAATATTCACTAAACCACATCATAAACAGATGTGCTGTTATCAAGGTTTTTTTGTTTCATTTACAGAACCCAGACACGGTAGATTTATCACAAATTCCTAAGGGCCCTAGGATTTTCAGAATGGTACATGAGCATGGCTTCAACTTAAAGTCACAACCAGTTAACGTAACTAATGCAGTCCCTAACAAGAGTCAGCCTATCCTTTGACATTTTGAAGCCAGGTAATGACTTCTCTGGTCTAGCTGGGAAAGTCCTAGAAAGCCTCTTCTTGTAAAAGAAGGCTACAGTTTCGTTTACATTGAAAATCTGTTGTTTAGTGAAACCTCCTCACAGTTATCTTAGTTAAGATCCTTTGGATAAGTTGCTGCATATTCTCCATCAGCACTTGCTGCTTCACCTTCCACTTTTATGATATAGAGATGGTTTCTTTGCTTAACCATCATGAACTAACCTCATGAACTAACCTCTGCTAGAGTCAAACTTTTCTTCTGCAGTTTCTTCACCTGTCTTATCCCTCAGAGAGGCAAAGAGTTAAGGCCTTTCTCTAGATTTGACTTAAGGGAATACTGTGGCTGATTTGATCTTTTATCCAGACCACTAAGACTTTTCTTCCACATTAGCAATAAGGCTGTTTTCAATTTCTTACCATTTGTATGTTCACTGGAGTAGCACTTTAATTTCCTTCAAGAACTTTTCTTTTGCTCCTTGACCTGGAGAACTGTTTGGTGCAAGAAGCCTAGCTTTTGGCCTATCTTGGCTTTCATTATGCCTTCCTTAACTAAGCTTAATCATTTCTAGCTTTTAATTTCAAGTAAAAGAAGTATGATTCTCCCTTTTACTTAAATACTTAGAGGTCATTAAAGGGCTATTAAGTGGCCTAATTTCAACACTGCTGTGTCTCTGGGAATAGGAAGGCCTAAGGAGAGAGAGAGAAAGATGGGAAATACCCAGTCTGTGGAGCAGTCAGAACACACACATTTATCAATTAAGCCCGCCAACTTATATAGGTGCAGTTCGTGGTACCCCCAAACAATTACATTACAACAGTAACAGCAGAGATCACAGACCACCATAAAAGATATAGTAATAATGAAAATATTTGAAATATTAGGAAAACTATCAAAATATGACACAAAGACTCAAGAGCACATGCTGCTGGAAAAAACAGCACCCACAGACTTGCTTGACACAGTGTTGCCACAAATCTTCAGTTTGTAAAAAATAAATAAAACAGTATCTGTACAACCCAATAAAGTAAAGTATGCCTAGACTGTATTACAGTTTTGCAAGTAGGTAAGTACAAGGGATCTCTTTGTATTATTTCTTACAAGTGCTTCTGGTTCTACAATCATTTCAATAAAAATTTCAGTTAAAAAAAGTTAACATGAACAATTCACTAGTTGGTAAAACAAACCACCCATGCTAAGAACACATCATTAATGGACTAGGTGACTTATCTGTTGCTATATGTTTTTGTGGTTGAAATTAATGAAAATATACAGACTTGCACAAATATATATTTAGAAAAGGGAACACCTTTCAGATAATTATGTATATTCTTCTTTGATGCTACAACAAAACGTGACAAGTAGTAATTTATTAAAGGTTAACTGCAATGTGATATCCATTACAAATTATGTCAATAAACTTTCTGTACTCTGCTATGTTAAAATCGACTGGTTTGGTGGGGACAACCAAATCATTAGGCTGAGCTCTCAATATTGGGGCTCATACCTATGGAACTTATTCCTGTAAAGGATAGGCCAAGCCTACTTATAAATTATGCCTAAGTCACCCCCAGAGAACCTCTCTTGTTACTCAGATGCAGCCTCCCTCTCTAAGCCAATTCAGCAGGTAAACTCACTGCCATTCCCACCCCCTACATGGGACATGATTCCCAGGGGTGTAAATCTCCCTGGCAATGTGGGACAGAACTCCCGGGATAAGCCAGGACGTGGCATCATGGGACCGAGAAAGTCTTCTTGACCAAAAGGGGGAAGAGAGAAAAGAAACAAAATAAAGTTTCAATACTGAAAGATTTCACGTAGAGTCGAAAGATTATCCTTATGCATTATATAGACAACATTTTTTAGTTGATGTATTGGAGGGCTAGAAGTACCTGAAACTGTTGAGCTGTGTTCCAGTAGCCTTGACTCTTGAAGACAATTGTATAACAATATAACTTTTACAATGTGACTGTGATTGTGAAGACCTTATGTCTGATGCTCCTTCTATCCAGGATATGGACAGATGAATAGAAAAAATAAGGACAAAAAATAAATAAATAATAGGGGGGATATGGGATAAAATAAACTGGGTAGACTGAAACACTAGTGGTCAATGAAAGGGAGGGGTAAGGGGTATGGAATATATGAGTTTTTTCTTTTTTCTTTTTATTTCTTTTTCTGGAGTGATACAAATGTTCTAAAAATGATCATGGTGATGAACATACAACTATGTGATGATATCATAAGCCACTGATTATATCATGTATGGACTGTATGTGTGTGAAGATTTGACAATAAAAATATTTTTTAAAAAACTGGTTTGAATGGTGAGTTGTTAATAGGTACAGTTTATTCGGGGTTATGAAAAAGTTGTGGCAGTGGATAGTGATGATGGTAGCTCAATTCATTTGTATCACTAAACTGTACACATGAAAATGGTTAAAATAGGGGGCACACAGAGAGTCCATCGGTTTACCTTTTACCCATGCATGATTTTGTAACATCATGCATTGATCATTTGGAAAATAGATTCTACAGAATTGTGCATATCATCCAATTGTGTCACATTTCATTACACAATATAAAACAATCACTTTCATAATATCACCATTGATCTTATAAAAGTTATTAAGAATCGAGAAACTGTTAACCTCACGGTGGCAGATATGAGTGTCTCAAAATTCTAATTTCTGCCTGAAAATTCTGACTTTTATCACTGACAACACTGACAATTTTCTTGAAGCAACAGACTCCCTTCATTCATTTTCAAGAAAAATATCTGCTGTATACCCCTCTTTCAAAGAGTTGAGTTTTCAATTTAATGAAATAGAGCTTATAAGTTTGTTATCTTGTGCTTTGGGTCATATTTAAGAAATCTTTACCTCTAAACTAAGTTCAAAAGATTTTTTAGTATATCGTTGCACATTTTACATTTAGGTCTATGATCCATTTTGAATTGATTTCTATATAGATTTACAGTATGAGCTGAAGTTCATATATATATACATTTTTTTCATTGTTTTTTTCTGCACATGGTATCCAGTGGTACCAGCATCATTTGTTGAAAAATACTACCTGTTTTCTACTAAATTGCCTTAAGACCTCTGTCAAAAGTTGGTTGACTATACTTGCATGGGTGTGTCTCCAGACTATTCCATTTTCATTCATCTATGTGTCTCTATCTATCTCACCAATGCCACACTGTCTTAAAATTTTAAGCTTATAGAAGTTCTTGAAATCAAGTAGTGTGAACTCCTCAACTTTGTTTTTCTTTACCGAAAGTGTTTTGGCTGTTCTTGTTCCTTTGTCATTCCATATAATTTTTAAAATCAGTTTATCATTATTTCCAAAAATGCTGCCTGTAGTGTGGTTGGCATGAATCAGCTTCAGGAGCACTGACACCTTAACAATACTGAGTCTTCAAAACTATGAACACAGTGTATCTCTCCAATTATTTAGGTCTTTGATTCCTCTCATCAGTGTTTTGTAGTTTTCAGCACACAGATCCTACACACACTTTGTAAATTTATACCTCAGCATTTTAGCTTTGGTGCTATTTAAATGGTACTGTGTTTCCCTTGCCATTTCCAATTCTTCAGTGTTAGTATACAGAAATACAACTGATTTTCATATATTGCCTAAAGACAACATCCTGGAACCTTGCTAATAGCTCATTAGTTCCAGGAGCTTTCTCATAGATTGCTTAGGATTTTCTACAAAATCATGTCATCTGCAAATAGGGACAGTTTTATCACACCCTTTCTATTCTGAAAGCCTTTTCTTTTCCTTGCTTTATTGTGCCATTCCCTATAGAAAGCATTCAATCTTGCACTATTAAGTATATTAGCTGTAAATTTTTGTAAATGTCCTTTATCAGGTTTAAGAAAATCCATTCTATTACTAATTTCTAAGAAATTTTATCATGAAAAAAGCATGTTGAATTTTGTCAAATGTTTCTTCTCCATTTACAGAGATGATCATACAGTTTTTTTTAATTTAGTTCTTTAACCTGGAAAATTACCCTAACTGATTTTTCAAATATTGAACTACCCATGAATCCCGAGGATAAACTTCAACTGGTCATGATCTTTTTAAAATATTGCTGAGCTTCATTACCTCCTACTTGGTCAAAGGAGCGAAGTACAAGTGAACATCACGCAGCTTGTGGGAAAGTGACTCTGAGAGACCAAAAAGGAAAGGGTGCTACAGGCTAGCAAATAAACACGGAGATTCACGGCTGTGAAATTTTGGGAAATACCCATTTGAATAAGAGGAAACAAACTGAGCTCCAGCTGCAAAGAGCGGAACACTGCAGTGTCTTGATGGGAAAGACTATGTGATGACTCTCTGTGGAACCTAATAAAAATCTTGTATATTAACTAATAAGTTGATAAAATGTGATGCATGCATAAAATCTTTTAAATTCTAAGTTGTAAAGTCATAAATGGAATTGCGTTTTATATATATATATAGCTGAATTTGAGTTACAGTTATTTTGCTGAGATATTTGCATCTAGACACATGAGGGATACGGGTCTGTAGTTTTCTGTAATATCTCTATGTGGTTTTGTATTGGGCATCATGAAAGTTGAGAATTGTGCCCCCTTCTAATATTTTCTGGAAAAGATCGTGTGGATGTAGTATTATTCTTCTTAAATGTTTCATAGGATTAACCAGTGAAACTATCTGTTTCTCAAGTTTCCTTTGTAGGGAAATTTATACCTATGAATCCAATTTCCTTAAAGATTTACATGACTATTCAGGTTATCTATTTCTTCTTGAGCACGTTTTTATAGTATCTTTGAAGGAACTGATCAATTTCACCCATGTTGTCAAATTTATTTAGAGTTCTTCATGATATTTTATCATCATTTTAATGGCTGTAGACTCTGTAGTGATATTCCTTTTTATGTTCCCGATGTTAACTTAGGTTTTTTCTCTTTTTAAGAAAAAGCCAGCCCTATTCTTCCAAATAAAAATCAAGTTCCATGTAAAAATTACCTAATCCAACTCACAATTCAATTACTTAAGTGCTTTTCCTCAAGTGAACTGCCATACTTCTGTACATAGCAGAAGTGCTTTATCCATGCTTCCCAATTTGTCACACATTATATTAAAAAAACATGTACTCAAAGGCTGACATCTAGTAAAACTATTTTTACCACTTCACCAAAGGCATTAAGTGAAACTGGTTTTAGCTGCATTTTTATACAACTACTACTGCATTAAGGTAGTAAAACAAAATGACAACCGATACAGTTCAGTGCCGCTGCCCCAAATCATGTAAAGGAGGCAGTAGTTTTACCCATTACTACTTTGTCTGCTTTTTTTTTACTTTGTTTTTTTGTTGAGACCCTTATTTCCACCTTCAGCTTTTAGAACTCCAGTTTCAGTTCATTCTTCTTCCTTTATTTTATTTTGTGGTAACATAACAAAATATTTGACATTTTAACCATTTTTTTAAGAATACCATCCTGTGACATTAATTACAATGTTGTGCTACCATCACTACCATCCATTACTAAAACATTTTATATATGACAAATAGAAACTATATATTCATTAAGCAACAACTCCCCATTCCCTTCTCCCCCAGTCCTGGTAGACTATAACCTACCTTCTGCTTCTTCAAATTTGCTTATTCTAGGTATTGCATATAAATGGAATTATGCAACATTTATCCTTATTGACTGGCTTTTTCAGTTACTATAATGTTTTCAAAGATCATCCACACTGTAGCATGTACCAGAATTGCATTCCTTTTTATGACCGAATAATGTCCCACTGTGTGGACATATGATATTTTGTTAATCCACTGATCTATCCGTGGACACCTGGGTTGTTTCTACGTTGTGGTTTTTGTGAATGCTGCTGGCTACAAACACTGATGTAAAAGTATATGTTTGAGTCCTTGTTTTCATATATTTACGGTACATACTTAGGAGTGGAACTGCCAGGTCATATGGTAATTCCATGTTTATCTTTTTGAGGAACCACCAAACTTGTCCAGAACCTCTGAAGTTTTTTATATTCTCACCAGCAATGCATGAAGGTGTATCAATTGTTTTTTTAAAGTATAAATGCAAATGCAATAAAAATGGCTGTGTTTTGGTATTAATATGAAAATAGTTCTGACCTCATTTTGAGAACTGCTTCCTTAAACAGTTAAGTTCTTATAATTAGCACAAAAAAAAATGTTACAAACTCCAGGAAGGAAGTATTAAAAATTATTCACAAATTAAAGCTTGATCATTCCCAAACTTTCCAAATTCACGGCTGAAAATGGTCAGGCCATGCTTTTCACTTTATAAATCTAAATCTTAGATGGAACCTGGAAAAAAAAAATACCTTGGTTATGATCAAACAACTGAAGGAATGGAGAAAAGGGAAGAAGGAAGGAAGAAAGCAAGTAAACAGGCCAGTCAGTGGTATGCTGTAAACACAGACATGGTTGTATATGTTTACAAAATTTCCAAAAAAGATAAGATAAACCACAAATAGTACCAGCTACTGCTGCTGAGAAAGAAAATGGATAACTTAGGGTGGGAAAAAGAAATTTAATTGCATACCTTTGGAATTTTATACACATATTATAAAAACAAATGAAATGTGTTTCACAAATAGTAGTTAATGATTTTGGGTATTAAAAACCCAACTGAAATACTGAAATTTCACCCTTTCAATCACTTTGGGATATAGAAGGCAGAATCAGAAGTTTTTTTTAAAGAAAATATTTTTCCATTCACATATACAGAATATTTGTGGTCTTCCTAAAGTAACTGGGGACCTAATAAATATCCTTTAATGATTAGGTAATATTAATTCATAACTGGTTAAAAGAGAAATTTAGTTGCTAATCCTACAGTGGATTAAGCTGTCAACCAAAAACCTGGAACAGTTTCTATCTGGGTGCTCTGTAAGCCTGAAAAACAGCATACAGGTCAAATGGAGAAATTAGTCCAGTACATTTGTAGAGACTAACTGAAAATCAGGTTCACTACTGCACTGTCTGGGGAAAAAAACAACAAAACAAAAAAAGTGTAATATTTAGGGTCTATTTGAAATACTCTGAACCACAAGCAATTTTAAATGGCAAATATAAAACTACCACAGGATAGCTGTCCTTTCACATGTACTTAAGCAAATATTTCCATTTCCAAAATGTACACTACTAATAATTCAGAATCCTCTGGAGAATGATGGCGAATATGGTATCAGTACCAAAGGAGTTAGTTATATAATGAGGTCTTTTAACACCCATTGGGCTCTGATACTCAGAGAGTCCAATTTCTAAAACAAGGGTATCGACCTATCAGGGAGGCAAACTTGTAATACATTCCTTAATCCATAAAAATGTAAAAAATTAGTCGGGTCACTAGTACTACCCTTCAGTTTAAAGAAATTAGAGAAGACACAGAACAAGTCAACAAACCCACAGCATACACAGAAGACATTCTATTAAAAAATTAGCCTAGAAAATTCAAAAAGTCAATTGAATGAAAAGCTATGGAGGTGGGACAATTAGATTAAGAGACTAAACAGAGAACCAGACTTGATGGAATCCTAATTTTTTTTTTAATTATCAAGATAATTTTGAACAATTAGGTAATACAGAATAAATATTAGTTAATATCCGATAATTATTGTTAATTTCCTCATATGTATGTGATAATGGCATTTTGAGTATTTAAGAAAATGTCTATTCTTAGAGATGCACAATGACATTTTTAGGAGTCTACACCTTTTAAACAGATCAGAAAAAAATAGACATACATATAACACAATTAAGGCAGAATGTTAGTAGGTGAAGAGTATATAGGCGTTCACTATACTATAGCACTCTCTCATTTTTTCTGTGTTTTTGAAAACTTTTATCCTAAAGCTAGATGAAAATTATATAATGAAGTATTCTGGTTAAGTAAATAATTGGACTGAAAACCCATATATACCACTAGTCTTCAAGATATGGAAACAAAATAAAACTTATTTACAATAAAATTCAATCTCTCCAGCTTCATTTTGTGTTACCCTTCGTTGCTCACCATGCTCCACTCAAACAGGCACCCTTTTCCTTTCCTTAAACCCATTATCAAGCTATCACCTGTCCCACCTTCAAAAGGCTAGGTTCTTTTAATGGCTCACTCTCATCCTTAGGTCTCTGTTAACTATCCCTTTCAGGACCACCAAGTAGGTAACCCCCTTTTTCACTCGTATAGCACTTCTCAAACACTTCCGGCTTATATTCACGCTTGAATATAAGCAAGGACTGTTCATTTTGTGACCAGTCCACAGTAAATACCAAAATATTTGCTGAGTAAGTGAAAAACATGCTGTATATAATTTAGTCTCTCTGCTAGAAAGTACTGAAGACTGTTTTATCTCAGTGTTACAATATTACGGACACTGATTATCACATATTGTATACACTATGAGCCCAATTTGTATTGCCTATTCATAATTTGCATATTTTTAAAGCCTTGGTCCATTGTAAAAGCAACACATGATAGAATCTCTGGAAAAAGAAGAAAGTAAAGAGAAGGTGAAGGAAGGAAGTATACCACCGTAAGTTAACTATCTGTACAACTCTGGACTCTATGCATGATGTGTATTCTGATTTTGTTTAATAACTATTACTTATAGTCCCAATAACAAGATAACCTCTTCTCTATCCACTTCCCACACATTTAAGGTCAACCTTAAAAATTCTGCACATAAATACAATAATGTTAGACAGAACACTGAATGAAGCTGAATGTGAGAATGACAGAGGGAGGAGGCCTGGGGGCACAAATGAAATCAGAAGGAAATATAGACAATAAAGACTGAGATGGTATAATCTAAAAAAAAAAAACAACTGCACAATTAGGCAACCACACCCTATTCTTTAGCCTCATTCTCTCTTGATAACTTATATTCAAAGTTTTATAATATGAGCTTACATATTCTATAGTTCGTTCATATTAGTGAAATCATACAACATTTGTCCTTTTATGTCTGACTTATTTCACACAGCATCATGTCCTCAAGGTGCATCCATACTGTCACATGGTTCAGGACTTCATTCCTTCTTACTGCTGAGTAATACTCCGTCATATGTATGTAGCTGTGAATAATGCTGCTATGAACATTGGTGTGAAATGTCTGATTGTTTCCCTGCTTTCAGATCTTTTGGGTATATGCCCTGTAGTGGAACTGCCAGGTTATAGGGCAACTCAATATTTTGTTTTCTGAGGAACTGCCAAACTGTCTTCCACAGCAGCTGTGCCAATTTACATCCCCACCAGCAGTGAATAAGTGTCCCAATTTCTCCACATTCCTCTCCAGTACTTGTAGTTTACTGTTTGTTTATAGAGGCCATTCTAATAGGCATGTGATGATACATCATTGTGGTTTGAGTCTGTATTTCCCTAATAGCTGGAGAAGTTGAGCATCTTTTCATGTGCATTTTCATTTTTTCTACATGGGCAGGTACTGGGAATCAAACCCAGGTCTCCAGCATGGCAGGCGAGAACTCTGCCTGCTGAGTCACCATGGCCCGCCCTCATGTGCTTTTTTTAAACAATATTTTTATTGATAAATCTTATACAAATATTCCATATATGGTGTACAATCAATGGCTCTCAATATCATCATATAGTTGTGTATTCATCACTATGATCATTTTTACAACAGTTGCATCACTCCAGAAAAATAAAAGAAAAAAAATTCATACATCCCATACCCCTTACCCCTCCCTCTCACTGACCACTAGTATTTCCATCTACCCAATTTATTTTAACCTTTGTCCCCCCTACTATTTATTTTTTATCCATATTTTTTACTCATCTGTCCACACCCTAGATAAAAAGAACATCAAGGGGAACTATGGCATATATATATACAATGGATTGCAGAGTGGCCACAAGAAGGAAAGAAGTTGGCAGGCATGCAACTAGATGAATGAACCTTAAGAGCCTATGTCGAATGAAATGGCAGAAACAAAAAGACAACTACCATCATGCCTCAATTATATGAACTAACTATAATATAAAAATTCGTAAATTAAAGTCAAGAGCATGGATTATCAGGTTGGGGCTTACTGTAAAGGGTCCTAGATTGTAAGCTCTTATAGCAGTTACATATATTCAAGAGATGTAACTGTTAATTCTAAATTCTGAGATACTGAGCTGTTTGTACATAACATGGTCTTTCCCAAAAACTGTGGGTATTTATGTGACACCTAAGACTTAGAGTTAGAGCTCTAAAGCTATGAAAGTCAGCACTACCCCACAGAGGAACCATTTTAAAAGCTGAAAAAATGATCAGTCATCAAGTAGAGGCATGAATGAAACTGATCTAGAAAGGAGTAAGGTATATCAGAAGACTGGGTAAAGGATGATATCATCCAGGTTTTAAAACTTCAACTTCTGTGTAAGATTAAAAGGAGAGATGTTTATTTGGTAAAAAATGTATAATTTAGGTAGTGCATTTCCTAATTTAACCTGTATGGTCAGTTTAGTTAGCACCGTAAGTACATGGAAACTTGAATAGTGCAGGAGATTTTGTTGGTTTGTCCAGGTTAGTGTGATGCCCTGATAAATCACAGAGAGATGTAGACAGTGAATAAAGAAGTATTTGTACAGTTCCCTTAGGGGAACGCCAAGAATGGGGGCAATATTCAACGTCCCCATCTGGAGAATTTCTGGTATTCTGGCAAGCAATGGGGACAACCAAATCAATAGGCTGAGCCCTCAATCATGAGGGTCGCCCCAATGAAACTTATTCTTTCAAAAGATAGGCTAAGCCCACTTAAAATTATGCCTAAGAGTCACCCCCAGAGAACCTATCTTGTTGCTCAGATATGGGCTCTCTCTCTCTGAGCCGACACAGCAAGTGAATTCATTGCCCTCCCCCTTTACGTGGAATATGACTCCCAGAGGAGTAAACCTCCCTGGCAAAGTGGGACAGAAATCCTGGGATAAGATGGGACCAGGCATCAAGAGATTGAGAAAATCTTCTTGGCCAAAGGGGGAAGAGAGAAACGAGACAAAATAAAGTGCCAGTGGCTGAGAGAACTGATTTCAAACAGAACTGAGAGGTTATCCTGGAGGTTATTCTTATGCACTATATAGATATCCCCTTTTTAATTTATGGTGTATTAGAGTGGTTGGATGGAAGCACCTGAACTGTAGAGCTGTGTTCCAATAGCCTCGTTTCTTCAAGATGATTGTAATGATACAGCTTTTACATCGTGACTGTGTGATCATGAAAACCTTGTGGCTCCTTTAAACTAGAGTATGTACAGATGAGAAAAAAAATACATGGATAAAAAAATAAACAAGAGGGGAGAACAAAGGTTAAAATAAATTAGGTAGATGGAAATACCTAGCGGTCAATGAGAGGGAGGGGTGAAGTGTATGGTATGTATGAGTTTCTCCTTTTTTACTTTTTCTGGAGTGATACAAATGTTCAAAAAGAATATGAGACACAAGGTTTTCACAATCATACAGTCAAACTACAAAAGCTATGTCATCATATAATCGTCTTCAAGAATCAAGGCTACTGAACACAGCTCAACTGCTTCAGATACTTCCCTCTAGTCACTCCAATATATCATAAACTGAAAAGGGATATTTATATAATGTGTAAGAATAAACTCCAGGGTAACCTCTCGGTTGTTTGAAATTTCTCAGCCACTGTAACTTCATTTTGTCTCATTTCTCTCTCCTCCATTTGTATTCCTCTTAGGAGAAATGTCTATTCATGTCTTTTGCTCATTTTATAATTGGGTTGTTCATCTTTTTATTGTTGAGTTGTAGGATTTTTTAATGTATTCTGGATATTATCGAACATGTGGTTTCTAAATATTTTATCCCGCTGAGGGGGCTGACTTTTAACCTTTTTGACAAAATAACTTCGGCTTTGAGGAGGTCCCATTTGTCTATTTTTTTCTTTCGTTCCTTGTGTTTCGGGTATAAAGTCTAAGAAATCACCACCAACCAAAATACCTTGAAGACGTTTCCCTATATTTTATTCTAAGTCCTGGCTTTTATAGTCAGGTCTTTCAAGCATTTTGAGTTCATTTGTGTCGTGTGTGAGGGAAGGGTCCTCTTTTTTTCTTGTGGATAAGCATATACAGCTCTACCAAAACCATTTATTGAATAGATTACTCTGTTCTAGTTTAGTGGATCTGGAGACCTTGTGAAAAATCAATTGACCACAGGTCTAAGCATCCATTTCTGAACTCTCAATTCGATTTTCATTGATCAACATGTCCATCTTTAAGTCAATACCATGCTGTTTTGACCACTGTTACTCTATAATAAGCTTTAAAATGAGTGTGAGTCCTACCACTTGATTCTTCTTTATCATGTTGTTTTTGGATATGTGAGACTCCTTTCCCTTCCAAATAAATTTGATAGCTAATTTTTCAATCTGCAAAGTCGCTTGATGGAATTTTGATTGGTATTGCATTGAATCTGTAGATCAATTTGTGTAGAACTGACATCTTAACATTGTGCTGGTTTGAAAGTATTACGTACCCTAGAAAAGCTGTGTTTTAATTCTGATTCCATCTTTTGGAGGCAGTGGTTTCTTTTAATCCTGATTTAATGCAAGCTGGAATCTTTTAATTAGATTATTTCCATAAGATGTGGCGTGCCCAACCATGGGTGTTAACTTTTTTTAATTAATTTTTTTATTATATAGTATAACATATATACAAAGCAAAGAAAGAAAAAAGCAATCGTTTTCAAAGCACTCTTCAACAAGTGGTTACAGGACAGAGCCCAGAGTCTGTCATGGGTTACCATACAATACTCTCACATTTTTCCTTCTAGCTACTCCAGAATATAAGAGGCTAGAAGGAATAAATATATATTTTTTATCATCACAATCAACTTTCTTTCCTTTTTTTGTGAAAAATAACACATATACAAAAAAGCCCAATAAATTTCAAAGCACAGCACCACAATTAGTTGTAGAACATATTTCAGAGTTTGACTTGGACTACAATTCCACAATTTTAGGTTTATACTTACAGTTGCTCTAAGATACTGGAGTATAAAAGAGATATCAATTTAATGATTCAACATTCATATTCATTTGTTAATCCTATCTTCTCTGTATAACTGCACCACCACCACTGATCTTTCCATCCCTCTCTTTAGGGGTGTTTGGGCTATGGCCATTCTAACTTTTTCATGTTGGAAGGATCTATCAATAATATGGGGTAGGTAGATGGAACTAGCTGATGTTTTGGAGAGGTTGGGCCCTCAGGTTTCAGAATTTATCTAGTCCAGGAACCCATGTGGAGGTTGTATGTTTCTGGAAAGTTGCTCTAGTGCTTGGAACCCATGTGGAATCTTATATATTGCCCTAGGTGTTCTTTAGGATTGTCTGGAATGGTCCTGATTGGGGTTTGACAGGTTACGATAGGCAGCAATGTCTAACTGAAGCTCGCATAAGAGTAACCTCCAAAGTAGCCTCTTGATTCTATTTGAACTCTTTCTGCCACTGTTACTTTATTAGTTACACTTCTTTTCCCCCTTTTTGTCAGGATGGAATTGTTGATCCCACAGTGCCAGAGCCAGATTCATTCCTGGGTGTCCTCTCCCACGTCACCAGGGAGACTTTTACCCTTGGATGTCATGTTCCACGTAGGGGTAGGGCAATGATTTCATTTGCAGAGTTGGGCTCAGTGAGACCACATCTGAGCAACAAAAGAGGTCCTCCAAAAGTAACTCTTAGGCATACCTAGAGGTAGTCTAAACTTCTTCACTACCAACATAAGCTTCACAAGAGTAAGCCTCAGGATCAAGGGCATGGCCTGTTGATTTGGGTGTCCCTAAAGTTTGACACAGTATCAGGGGATTCTCCTATGGTAAGGTTTAATAGTTCCACAGAGATGTGACTCCAAACATTTCGGGTGGGTCTTGATTAGTTTATTAAAGTCCTTTAAAAGGGGAAACATTTGCGAGCACTCAGAGCAGACAGAGCCTAGAGAAATGACAGAAGCCTCAGAGATGACAGAAACTTCACAACAGAGCTGACACAGTGGTGACACGTGGAAAACAGACGGATATTAGGAGATGTTTGGAGCCCAGCAGACGTTGCCATGAGATGTTAAGCAAACCACAACATGGAGAGATCCAAGAGAAGCCTAGAGACGAAAGACAGCACTGGAGAAGTAAAATGAGAAACCTCCACAGGAACAAAGGCTGAAAGCAAGGAAGCCCAGAAACAAAGGGCAGGCAGATGCCAGCCACTTGACTACCCAGCTGACACAGGTGTTCCTGATCCATTGGCCTTTTCTTGAGTGTAAGATAACCTCCTATTGGTGCCTTAAATTGGACACTTTCACTCTCTTAGAACTGTAAACTTATAACTTATTAAATTCCCCTTTTTAAAAGCCATCCCAGTACTGGTATATCACATTCCAGTAGATTGCAAACTAACACAACGACATTTAGCCTTCCTATCCATGAACACAGAATGTCTTTCCACGTATTTAGGTCTTCTTGATTTATTTTAGCAATTTTGTAGTTTCTATGTTCAGGAATTTTATGTCCTTGGTTAAGTTTATTACTAGCTTCCTAATATTCCATTAAGTGGGTATGCCATGATTTCATAAAATGTCTTCCAGTCAGACATTTTGAATTGTTTTTATATATCCTACTAAAATTCAAATTGCACTGATTTCAATTTGAAATCAAATTATACACATTTTGGTTGCTTGCATTGTGAGTTAAAAGGAATACTTCCTATACCCCTGAAGTTAACAACCAAAACAAGCTTAAAACCTGTTTATTCTTTCCATGTGCTCAAAATAGTAGACAGCACTTAGTATTCACAAGGAGAATAACAGAACTGAATGGGACAGTGCAAAGATTGTCTCTTTTTAATCTCCTTCAGCTGTAGAACTCCTTCAAGTTACATCTCAGAAGCAAGTTCAAGGTACACAGCAAAGCTGTGACATTCTCACTACTACTCATGATCCCTTTCACAGAACCCTTAAATCTGGAACAGAAAAGCAGTATAGACACAACTGGAGTGCACAGAATACACCACAGAGTCTGAGACTATTCATATTTCCCTACTTTGGAGTGATCTTTTGACATCTCTGGGTCTTTCTTTACTCAATCTCTAAAATGAAGGAACAAGATTAAAGACCTTTCAATATCACCCAATGTTTAAAAGTTGTAAATCACAGATGGTGATTATAACTTAAAATCTTGTATTTAACATTCAAGAACCCATTTGCTGCTTTTAAACCATGTGAAAACTGTTATGATTTCCAGAAGGATCTTTAATATATCTCTAAATTTCAAAATGCCATTCTATGATTTCATAGAGATCCATGTAGGCAGCCAAAAAATTTTTTGTTTTAAAAAAGGGTCATAATATGAACTATGAGAATGACTAAGCAAATTACCCTGGCACATCTAAATAATGGATTTTGATAGAATCATTAAAAATGTTTGAGAGTTCACGCTTTGCTTTCAGCTGTCCTGGCTCAACCCAATGCCACCCACCCTGTTTCGAGGCCAAAGCTAAGAATGTGAAGCAGACACTCTCTGATGTGGAGATAATGGAGATTTCAGTAAGGCTGACCAAAGGTATGTGACCTCAGAGGAGTTTGAAATTCTAATATGAAGATACATGGACTCTTTTCACCAAGACACTTTGCTGCAATGGAATTGAGGGGTTAAGATTCCAACCAAAAAGATCCATACGAAGGTAGGTCTTGATCAGTGATTAGTTTGGAATCCTTAAAAGAGGAACCATTTTGGAAAAAGCTGCAGAATCCAGAGAGCCACGTGAACCATGCAGCCAGAGACCTTTGGAGATGAAGAAGGAAAATGCCTAGGGGAGTTTCATGAATCAAAGAGGCTGGAGAGAGAGCTAACAGAGGTCATCATGTCTGCCATGTGCCTTTCTAGTTGAGAGAGAAACTTCATCGGCCTTTCTTAAGTGAAGGAATAAAACTGAAAGGTACTTTTCTTAGAAAACTATCATTTGTCAGATTTATCTGACCAAGAATTTGAAGATTTACTTAAGAAGGGAGTCCTTGCTTTGCACAGTTCCAACATGCATGAACATCAGTTGCTACAGTTAGGTTAAATAACACTAGCCTGCCAAAAACGCAGTCAAAATTTCAGTTACCACAGTGCTATGAACAGTTGCATAAAGTACAGACTTTGCTGCTAGCTCTTTTGTCCATAAATCATTATGCAAATAACAAATGAGCATCATGAATCAAATAATTCCTTCAAAGTCTGTTTTGGTCACCAAGCATCTGTTACCCAGCTCATGTACAAACAACAAAGTGTGTAGCCTCATTGTTTCCCAGGGATTTTTCATGTGACATTTTACAAAAATGGATAAAGAAACAGGGAATTGGTCAATAAAGATGATGGGGCAGTGAAGAAAAATGCAAAGTAATAATGCTAGAAGTGAAATTGTATGTGATTAGAAGATTTGAAAATGTGACAGCAGAGCCAAGATAGGATGAGACCTAGGCCTGCATGAAGCTACAATACAAACCACAACGAAAAAGTCTGATAAATACAAAAAACAAGGTAAAGCAACCTTAACATCTTTTAACACAAATTGCACTATGAACAGGAAGCCTCTTGGTTTACTTCAACTTTAGACTAAAGACTGCAGTAAAAAAAAAAAAAAAACTCCCAATCAGTCTGACTAGCATTCAGGTTAAAGCGCTGAAGTTAGTTGCGACATAGAAAGAAAATGTTTTATTACAAGGAAACTGAAAAAGAACACTTTACTGTTAGTAGGCTGGGTTCATTGTTTCAGAAGTCAGCATGAATTGATTAATATTAAATTATCTGGTGAAGCTGTTCAGAAAAAGATGCTGTGATGAAGTTCATCCCCAGATTCCAAGAATTACAGTTGGTCCTTGTTTTACATAGTAATGCAGGGTAGTACTACACAAAAATTTTTGCAGGATTCAAATGGAATGGAGGTGACATCAACAAAAATGAGGAAAGTGGTTGTGCTAAAAAAGGTTGAAGATGTCTCAGAGGAAGTGATTCTGGCAAGAAGCTTCATATTAAAGGAATTCTTGATGACACTGAAAGTGCAAGGGATAAAATTTTGGATGTTCATCCAAACTTAGGAGTATGACAATTTACCACGTCATAGAAAAGATGGTAGTACCATATCATAAGATATATGATGAGAAGGCAAGCACTGTTAAAACACTCTTGATAAATTTTCTACAAAGAAATAAATTTTAATTCTCAATGTTAAAAAAAAGTTTAAAAATTTTTAATAAACTAGAAATTACAGAACCTAACATTAAATGGTAAAAATCAGATTTCAAAGTAATTATAATTATTTTAAAAGAACTGCGTAATTGTGCGCAAAAGTAAAAAAAAAAAAAAAATAAGACAACACACAAGAAATCAAGGGATTATGGTAAAAATCTTGCCTTCTTTAGACGTTTAGGTATTTTCCAAGTTGTCCACAACAAATACGGATTACTTTTACAATGAGGTGTGAGTGGTGTTTTTTTTTTAAAAAGCTCACCTGAAATCTGTAACTTCAATTGTGACGTACTCTCACCACCTTCATTGGTATTCAATGTTCTCCATTATTTTGGGAAGCTTATACTTGTTTATCAGCAGTCTTTGTACTTCTTAAAAATACTATATATAATCCCAGAAAAGCATATACTGCACTGGTAAAAGCTATATGTCTTTCCTTCTATTCAAACTACAAACTTCCAGTAAGAAAGGACTGGATGTTTTTAATCTCTATATTCCCAATGCCTATACAGAGCCAGATACATATGAAAATTGCAATAAATATATGTTAAAATTACGCTAACTGAAAATCACCACTAGAATATCACAGGCAGGCTCCATCTACGGATGCTAAAATTGGTGTGCCAACATTTGAGAAGAAACAGGATATTTATTTTTGCAGTATCTCTCCCAAGATATTTATTAATTACAAAGAAAAACTAGCAATTATTCAAAAGAGAACCCTAGCAGACATCATCTTAACTAGGTGATCAAGGTTCCCATCACAATAAGACCTATCATTACTGTGATATTTCTGCCAAAAAACGCATAAATTTAATCTAACCAAGGAAACAGGGCAGCTTCAAGTTGAGGGATATTCTACAAAGTAGCATCCTCCAAAAGTGTCAAGATAATGAAACACAAAAAAAGATTTAGCTTCATTAACTGCTGATAATTCCTCACCCTTCCTAGCTCATGATATTAGTAGGTTTATTACTGGTGAAAATCTTAAATGCGGTGGGGGATCATGGTTTAGATCCTTGATCAGAAAAAGGACATTAGTGAAAAAAACGTGAACTCTGAATAAAGTCTGCAATATTGTGCATATGTTAATGCCTTGATTTGATAACTGCACTCTGGCTATGTAAAAACATTAACATTAGCGAAAGCTGGATGGAAGGTATAAAGGAACTTTGTACTAACTTTGCAAACCTTCTGTAAATCTAAAATTATTTCAAAATAAAAAAATAATTAAAAAGTAATTATACTGGTTTGAAATGATGCGTGTACTCTAGAAAAGCCATGTTTTAATCTAAATCCCATTTTGTAAAGGCAGAATAATCCCTATTCAATACTGTATGCTTGAATCTGTAATTAGATCATCTTCCTGGAGATGTAACCCAATCAAGAGTTGTTGTTAAGCTGGATTGGGGAAAATGTGTCTCCACCCATCTGGATGGGTCTTGATTAGTTTCTCAAGTCCTATAAAAGAGGACACATTTTGGAGAAGGAGAGATTCAAAGAGAGCAGAGCAGAACGACATAACCAGAAGAAGCCGAGTCCACCAAGCAGTGACCTTTGGAGATGAAGAAGGAAAATGCCTCCAGGGGAAATTCATGAAACAGGAAGCAAGGAGAAGAAGCTAGCAGATGACACTGTGCTCGCCATGTGCCCTTCCAGATAGGAAAGGAACCCTGACCGTGTTCACCGTGTGCCTTTCGAGATGAGAAACTCGACTGTGTTCGCCATGTGCCCTTCCAACTGAGAGAGAAACCCTGAACTTCATCGACCTTCTTGAACCAAGGTATCTTTCCCTGGATGCCTTAGATTGGACATTTCTATAGACTTGTTTTAATTGGGACATTTCCTCGGCCTTAGAACTGTAAACTACCAACTTATTAAATTCCCCTTTTTAAAAGCCATTCTGTTTCTGGTATATTGCATTCCGGCAGCTAGCAAACTAGAACAGTAATCTACGCTTATGAAACTTATTTCTGCATTGGAAAACTAAGCCTATAATTATGCCTAAGAATTATTTCCAGAAAACCTCTTTGTTGTTCAGATGTAGCCTCTGTCTTTCTAAGCCCAACTCTGCAAGGAAAATCCTACCCTCCCCCCTAAAGGGGACATGACATCCAGGGTTGAAAGTCTCACTGGCAACATGGGACATGACTCCCAGGGATGAGCCTGGCCCTGGCACTATGGAATCAACAATGCCTTCCTGACCAAAAGGTGGGAAAGAAATGTAACAAAATAAGGTATCAGTGGCTAAGAGAGTTCAAATAGTCAAGAGGCTATTCCGGAGGTTACTCCTATGCAAGCTTCAGACAGATGTTGCTAATTGCCAGTTTACCAAACTCCAACTAACATCATTCCTGTTAACCTTGAAGAACATCTAGGGCTCTGAGATTCTAAAAAAGTTGCACACACTAACCTTACTTTCCAGAAACCTATAACCTCCAGATGCTTCCTAGGCCAAGTAAATCCTGAAACACAGAGAGGCCAGCCTCTCCAAGAACATCAACTAGTTTTATTCCACTATCCTATACTGTCAATACCCCTTTCAACATGAGGAAGTTAAAATGGGCATAACCCAAATATCCCTAAAAATTGGGAGAAAGATCAAAGGAGAAGTGGGAAGTATAACAGAGAAGACAGGATTTAGCAAATGAGAATGACTACTGAATCATTCATTTAGTTTCCACTGTCTTGGAGCTACCAGAAGGAAAAACCTGAAATTGTGGAACTGGAACCCACCCATACCAAACTCTGAAATCTGTTCTATAACTACTTGTTAAAATGTACTTGCAAATTTATTGCTCTTATATATGCCATATTTCACATGTCGTATTTCACAATAAAAAAATTTTTAAAAGAGTAATCTATGCAAATTCGATGAGAATATTTGTTCACAGAATAGCAACATTTGTCTGCTTCTGCATCACAAGGAATGAACTAAGAGGCTTAAATGTGAGGAGGCTTAAATGTTTGTGACAGTCTAACTTAAAATACAGAATATTTGTGGCATGTACTAAAATCAACATTTTCGGGTGGGAGAACAACCCATGAGACTCACTAGGAGATGCAGTCCTTCCTAGAACAGCTATACCAAAAAAAAACAACCTGAAGATAACAGTCCTCTTAACTGTCCATCAAGAGATATGCTTTAACTAATGAACTTGGAGAATTTCAGTTGTTAACAGAGATCATCAGGAGATAGAAATAGGGTAGATACTGGGTAACTGGAGCTGAAGGCATACAGATTGTGTAACACGACTGTTTGTAAAAATCCAGAAATGGATCACACAATACTTCCCACAATAATGTTAGAACACTGAATGAAGCTGAATGTGAGAATGATAGACGGAGGAGGCCTGGGGGCAGAAATGAAATCAGAAGGAAAGATAGACGATAAAGACTGAGATGGTATAATCTAGGAATGTCTAGAGTATATAATGATAGTGACTAAATGTGCAAATTTAAAAATGTTTTTGCATGAGGAAGAACAAAGGAATGTCAATAATGCAGGGTGTTGAAAACAGATGGTAATTAATATTTTAAAACTTGAACTTATGCGTGAGACTAAAGCAAAAAATGTTTATTTGAGACAAAATTTGTACTTTGACTAGTGCATTTCCTTATATAACTTATGTGGACAGTTTAATCGAGCACCATAGTACTTGGAACCTTGAGTACCACATGAGATTTTGTACATTTGTCCAGAGTGATGCCCCGATAAATCCCAGAGTGATTTGAACAATGAATAAAAAAGTATCCGCAAAGTCCCCTCGGGGAAATGGTGAGTAAGGGGGAAAATTCAACTTCCCTAAGTGGAAAAGTCTTGATATTCTCACAGGCAGTGGGGACAACCAAAGCAATAGGCTGAGCCCCCAATCTTGGGGGCCGTTCATATGAAACTTAACCCTGCAAAGGATAGGCTAAGCCTACTCAAAATTAGACCTGAGAGTCACCCCCCAAGAGAACCTCTTTTGTTGCTCAGATGTGGCCTCTCCCTCTCAGTCAAAAAGACAAGCAAATTCACTGCCCTCCACCTCTCTACGTGGGACATGACTCCCAGGGGTGTGGACCTTCCTGGCAACATGGGACAGAAATCCTAGAATGGGCTGGAACTCAGCATCAAGGGATTAAGAAAATCTTCTCGACCAAAAGGGGGAAGAATGAAATGAGACAAAATAAAGTATCAATGGCTGAGAGATTCCAAACAGAGTCAAGAGGTTATTCTGGAAGTTATTCTTATGCATTAAATAGATATCATCTGTTTAATTAAGGTGTAATGGAGAGGCTGAAGGGAACTGCCTGATAATGTAGAGCTGAGCTACAATGGCCATATTTCTTGAAGATGATTGTACAATGATATACAGCTTTTGCAACGTGACTGTGTGACTGTGAAAACCTTGTGTCTGATGTTCCTTTTATCTACCTTATTGACAGACAAGTAAAACATATGGATTAAAAATAAATAAATAATAGGGGGAAAAATGTTAAAATAAATTTAGTAAACTGAAATGCTAGTGATCATTGAAAGGGAAGGGTAAGGAGTATGGTATGTATGAATTTTTTTCTGTTTTCTTTTTATTTCTTTTTCTGAATTGATGGAAATGTTCTAAGAAATTATCATGATGATGAATACACAACTATGTGATGATATTGTGAGTTATTGATTATATAACAAAAATGGAATGATCATATGGTAAGAAAGTTTGTGTTTGTATGTGGCTATGTATCATAAATTCAAAAAATAATCACAAAAAAAAAGAGAGAGAGAGCTATTTTGGAAAAAGTTTTAGCACCGATACAGAGAGAGACATATGGAGATGCAGAAAGAAAATGTCCCCCAGGGAAGCTGTCTGAAACCAGGAGCCAAAGGACCTGGGTACGTAAGCTGTGTGCCTTCCCAGATCTGCCTTTCTTGAGTTAAGCTATCTTTTTGTGGATGCCTTAGCTTGGACATTTTTATGGCCTTAGAACTGTAAACTTGTAAGTTAATAAATTCCCTTTATAAAAGCCAAAAAAAAAAAAAGATATGGTTTATGTATAAGACAGAGAAGGCAAATGATGACTTCAAACAGGCCTGATGTCCTATTGAAAAACTTCTCCTGTGGGCAACTCTGTAAAAATGCCCCAAGGTTAAAAGCAATGGAATTCATTTATTTAAAGACAGTCCCATACCCAAACATTGGCCAGAGGCTGGCTAGTTTTAAATAAATAATAAACTGTGCAGAAAAAGAAATAAACCATGAATCTACTTCTGAATCTAGATACACCATCAAAATGAAAATCCATAACTATGAAACTAAAAAGTGGAAGAAGTCACTGTATTAATAAAAACTGGGAAGTTCTGTGTAACAACCTGAATTTTTAGAAAAGAATCACTCTGTAAAAACACGTGTTCTATCATCTAATTAGCTTGGAAATAGTCTCTTATAAACAACAAAAAGTTTATTTAGCTAATTACATGTAGCAGATTCTCAGACTTAGTCTAGATAAAATGGGGCGGGTTGTGGGGGAGTGATACATAGAGCAATGCATTTCAAATGCAAAAGAATCACCTGAAAAACTAGTTGGAACACTGCCTCCTAGGCTCCACCCCTCAAGATTTTGACTTAGTATTTCTAGGGTAAGTCTGTGGATCACATTTTGAGTAGCACTGTTCTTGAGTCAGGAGACTAGAATTCTAGGGAAAACCTAGAGTTTAAGTCTGAATCAACTGGGGGGGGGGGGGGAGTGTAAAAAAATTTTAAAAAAAGAATGAAAACTGTTATATTTCCCAAGAAAAAGATCAAAGTAGAATTGCTCGACTAATTCATCAAAGCTAGGTTTAAAAAAAGGGCTTAGGGAAAATATTTTTCCCAAATGTCAATTTTTCTAAATGCCACTTTCCAATTGAAAATGCAACACACACAACTCCTTTTTTCTCAGGTAAGCATCATCAATGCCCACTGGATAAGTGGCTGCTGTTGAGCAAGAATTCTAAGGTATTATCAAAAAGGCAACCTGTGATAATCCTTCTCAATCTACAGTGGTGAGATCTGGTTGTTATCAAGTGACCAAACTTTGCATCACTAAGCATTCTAACCTTATGTGCCTCCTGATGTGAAACAGTATGAAGTAAATTCACATCACTTGTGATATATTTTTGCCAAAAAGTTTGATCTGAATTTAACTTCAATTCACAGGAAAAACAGGATAGAGAAAGGCTAAACAGCACTAGGAAACAATTTAAAATATCTAGAATATGGAATATTCTGTAAGGCAAATGGCCAAACTCCTCAAAAGTATGAAAATCAAAAATGTTAAGAAAATTGTCCCATTTTAAAAAGATATAACCAAATGAAACATGTGAGCCTTGATTAGACCCTGCTTTGACAAAACCAGCTATTAAAAAACCTTTTGCATATAAAGCAAATGTTAACTATTAGAAATCTAAATTTTTAGATGTACTATTACATGTGTCATGTCTCCAATTCGCCTTCAAATTGTTCATATATATACATATATATACACATGCATATGTATGTACATACATGTATATGTATGCACATAAAAAGAGAAAGCAAATACAGCAAATTTTTACAAATACTGAACCTAAGTGGTAAGTACATGTTGTTGAATGTACTATCATTTTAACTTTTCTGATTGTCTAAAATTTGTAATACCTTAAGGTAAATAACTTAGGTAAATATCAGAATCAGACTGAATATCCTGTTCTCTAGTAAACACTCATCTAATATACACAGATGATACTTATCTGTGAAAAAAGCTTTGCTTAATTTTTACATTTTTAATATCTAATTTAATACCAAAAGTTGGTTGTTTTAAAAGTGCTTCATGATGTTGGAAAATGGTAAAATAGTAAGTAAAATGGGTAAGACAGTATATATCTCCTACTTCTGTTTGGAACAAAGTATGTGTACACAAAAAGGACTGTAAGGAAATATATAACAAAAGGGAAGGGAGGTCGAAGTATAGGTGACTTCTATTTTTTTTTTAAGCCCTTTCAATTTTTCTATAGTCACTAAATGTTTTAAATCATCATTGTTACAATGGGGGTGGGTGCATTTTTCTTAAATTGTTTGATAATACCATTAAAATTAATTTCTCATTTCAGATGAAATGATATGATTGTAAGATCTGCTTCAAAATAACGGAGGGGGGGCAGGGGCATAGACAGAAGATCTGCCCTGAGAGTTAAAGGAGGGTAACAGGTATATGGGAGTATCATTATAGTATTCTCTCTACTTCTGTAAGTATATTTGAAATTTTCAAAATAAAAAAATTTAACTTTCTCTTCTTTTTACTGTTCTATTTACCAACACTGGTTTGTTTTTATACTGTTTTATAAAAAAAATAATAATACCTAGTGCAACAAATAAGCAATTCTCTCTGGAAGAATTCACAAGAAACTGATTAACAGAAAAGCCTCATCTCAGTTTCTCCTAATCACTCTGATATTTATACCAGATTAATCTCCCTAAAGCATTTTTCTTTATTACTTTCAACAAACACCTGAATTAGAAGCAGAAAATACAGGGGCTAGGGGGAGAAGCGAATATGGGGTTAATACTCAATGGGTTCAGATTTTCTGTTTTGGGTAATGAAAAAGTTTTGATAATGGGTAGTGGTGAAAGTAGCACAACATTGTGAATATAATTACTGCCAGTGAACCGTACATTTAAAAATGGTTAAATGGCAAACTTTGTATTATATATGATGGGGACACGGATGTACAATGGAAAACCTTCAGCTGAGATGTGACAAAAGAAGGGTATTTCAGTTGGAAAACAGAAAGGGGGGCAATCCTAGGTAGAGGAAATAGCAAGCAGGAAAAAAAGGGAAATGCTGAATTTTTTAAGTGGTTCATGTACTGTGAGGGGTGAAGAATGAGCAGCAGAGGATGAAGCTGGAAACTTAGGTTGATACATTGGAGCTGGAACCTAATATGCCTGTCATGCCAACCTTGTCATGCTAGAGCTTAATTCTGTCAATTAAAGCAGGAGACCTCAACTGGGGTCTGCAGATACAGAGATGGGTAAAAGGAGATTGAAAGCATACATACACCCATCCTGCCCTAGAAAAATTTCATGTAAAACTTTACACACGTATGGATATTTACATTTTTTCTGGGGAAAAAATACTCAGCTTTCAAGAGATTCCCAAGAGGTCCAACATGTATAAAAACCCACTGTTGTAGGCAGTGGCAAATTTTTCCAGGAAAGTGAAATTAAAATTTAAATTTCAGTAAGATAAATTATCGTATGCAATATAGGGAAGGGATAAGCGAGAAAGTTATTTCGTCCACTACAATAATCCAGGTAGAAGGGCAACTTTCTTTTTTTACTAAAAACTGTATTTCCTCATAAAATGTTGATCTATAAACAGAATAGGCTCTAAATTACTAGTTTTCAGAAGCTACCTCACATAATATATGCATCAAGCTGCATAGCATTTTACTCCACAGAAATGCATAACATGAAAATTATCAAAAAGGGACAAAATGAATTTAAATTTCCTTTGTCACTCAACACTAAAGAACAATTTCAATACATACTAAGATGCAATACTACTCAAAAAAGCAAATAATGTAGAAACAGTGTCAATAAGGTGTGAGAAAAAACAATCATATTCATACACTGAGTAAACCTACTCCAACCCTGCAGTTACACTTAAATGAATTTATCCCTACATATAAACACATACACGTAAGATTACTCAAAGGAATCTGCTCTGTAGTAACAAAAGATGGAAACCACCCAATGTCTATCAGCAGAAGACTACTTAAAACACATGAAATATTCATATAATCTATATTACAGAACCATTATAAATAGGAAGCTGTTCTATTTATGATCTCTAAGATTATAAATCTTAGATAAGATCATAAGATATAAAATATAAGATCATAGATCTGCTAAGTAAAAAAAGTAAACTGCAAAACAAAATACAGAATATTACCATTTATGTAAAAAGCCACACAAAATGGATATATATATATATACATTTGTAGTATATACATTTGCTAAAATAGCCCAAAATCTCTCTGGAAGAATTCACAAGAAACTGATTAACAGTGGCTACTGGATGGACAAAAGGAGGCCTGGAGGAAAGCCACAGACAGAAAGAAAAAAGATCACTGTACCTTTTACATTTTAAAAAATACAGTACCTATTTAAATGAATGAATGAATAACTAAAAAGTAACACCACTCAGTGTATATTACTGTAAAACAATGTCAATTTACTCAAGTTTTCAGCTTGTACTGACTGGTATGCCTCTGTAAGAAACCAATTTTCAGGTTATTTATTCTTGATGTTTGTAAAACTTAAATACAACTATACTATACTTATGTACCAAATAAATGGTATCTACATACTTGTTTAAAAAAAAATACATTCAGATTGTAAGCTTTTACAGCAGTCACAGCTATTCTGGAGTTGTAACTGTTACTTCTAAATTCTTATATACTGAGCTATTTGTTTATAACCTTTCCTTCCCTAAAACTTTAGGTATTTATGTGATACCTGCAACTAAGAGTTAGAGCTCTGATGCTATGAAAGTCAGCATTACCTCATAAAGCAACTGTCAAAAAAGTTGAAAAAGTGATCAGACTTCAACCAGAAATATGAATGAAGCTGTTCTGGATAGGATTAAGGTAAATCAGAATACAGGATAAAGGATGATATGGCCCATATTCAGAAACTTCAACTTCTGTGTAAGACCAAAGGAAGAGATGCTTATTTGGTGCAAATTTTGTCTTTTGTTTAGCACATTACCTAATTTAACTTGTATGGTCGATTTATTTGAAGATTATTTACATGGAATCTTAAATAGGGCATGAGATCTTGTTGATTTCCACTAGGTTAGTGTGATGCCTGGATACACGCAGAGTAATTGGGGCAGAGAATAAGAAAGTATTTGCAAAGCAACTTTGGAGGACTGGGGAGAAAGAAGGAAATACTAAACTTCCCCACCTGGGGAATTGCTGAAATTCTCACAAGCAGTGGGGACAACAAATTCAATAGGCTGAGCTCTCAATCTTGGGGTTCAATCCTATGAAACTTATTCCTGAAAAGGAGAAGCTAAACCTACTTACAATTAAGTCACACCCAGAGAACCTCTCTTGTTGCTCAGATGTGGCCTCTCTCTCTAAGCCAACGAGGCAGATGAACTCTCTGCTCTCCCCACTACGTACAGCATGACTCCCAGTGGTACAAATTTCCCTGGCAAGGTGGGACAGAACTCCCAGAGATGAGCTGGGACCCAGCATCATGGGATTAAGAAAGTCTTCTTCATCAAAAGGGGGAAGAGAGAAATAAAACAAAATAAAGTTTCAGTGGCTGAGAGATTTCAAACACAATCAAGAGATTATCCTGGAGGTCATTCATATGCATTATATAGATATCTCTTTTTAGTTTATGGTGTATTGGAGTGACTAGAGGGAAGTACTTAAAACTGCTGAACTGTATTCCAGTAGCCTTGATTCTTGAAGACAGTATGACTGTGTGATTGTGAAAACCTTGCGTCTGATGCTCCCCTTATCCAGCGTATGGACAGATGAGTTAAAAAAAAAAAAGACCAAAAATAAATAAATAATAGAGAGGCCAGGATACAGGGTAAAAAAAAAGGGGGGGGGGGGGTAGACTGAAATACTAGTGGTCAATGAGACGGAGTATTAAGGGGTATGGAATGCATGAGTTTTTTTTCTTATTTCTCTTTCTGAAGTGATGCAAATGTTCTAAAAATGATCATGGTGATGAATACACAACTATATGATGGTACTGTGAATCACTGATTGTATTCCTTGGATGAACTGTATGTGTGTAAAGATATCTCAATAAAAGTATTTTCTAAAAAAAAAAAAATACATTCACCTTCAAAACAAACAAAAAAAAGTAACACCACTCAAAAATTTTAAATTGGTGCATCTCAGTATTTGGTGCGGGGGAGGGGGTATATGTTGGTGTTCTCTGTATGGGTTTTATTTTATTTTCGCAACTATCCTGCAAGTTTGAATTATTTCAAAATAAAAGGCTTAAGGGAAAAAAATGTAGCGCACATTCAGACCAGAACTGGAAATGTTTACACAGAAGAAATATAAAAAACAGAGTTGGAAACAAACACTGCGGGTAGAAAATGTGGTTAAGAAAAATTCTCTAATAATACCAAGTACAAGTACCTCAGTACCTGATACATGTAAGAGAGACAATGGGCTAGACACTTGGTAGATAAACTTATCCTTAAAACAATCCTACAAGTCTACAAAGAAAAATTCTGCTAAATTCCGTGATTACCTGGCATTGTTAAAGATTGCAAGTAATTAAATCTAAGACTACTAAAATAAAAATGAACCAAAGCCCTAGTTGGCAATCAATTTTGAACAAAGTTAGACACGACAATTCTAAAACCACAAAATAATATTATGCTATCACTTGATTCCTGATGGAATATTTTCTTATTTTAGAGTTTGCTAGCTATATAACAGGTATAATGTTAGCTCCTTCCAAAAGACAATGAACCCCAAAAAAACCCTTCCATAATTCTGCTATGTAATGTTTCATTTTGCTTTGTAAAAGTGGAGAAAAGAACACTAAACCAGAATTCAGCTGACGTGGATTCTGCTACTAATTAAATACGTGACTAGGAAAGAACTTGATCTCTTCAGTCCTGTTTCCTATCTTCAAATTAAGGGATCTAGACAATCTCCAGGAGAAAAACTCTAAAATTTCAAGATTTCACAAGAAATCTGTGAAAAATAATGATCATACTCAAAAGGACAATCCTAAAGAGTTGGTCCTGCGTATTTCAAATCTGTGAATTCCTATTTAGGTCAGACAGATCAAATGACAAATTTAAGGATCTGAGAGATCTGATTCTGGAAGTGGTTCTCAGTTTATAGTTCTATTATCTGAATTGGCCTGAAAGCCTAACTAACTGCTCAGTAACTGGAATTTATGGTGCCTTTAAATTATCTTATGACACATACTATCCCAGTTTGCCATTTCTCTCCAAACGTGCCAGTTTGGATTTCTAAAGTACAATGGTTATAGGGAATACATGACTTGAAGGTTCAAAAAATTTTAACTTTTACTTTAAAAACTGTAAAACTATCTACAAAAGTACATCTCTGACAAAACTAAACATCAACATCATGATCGTAATATGAGATACTTAGCAGTCATATCAGATTCCAAAGTATTTTGGATTTAAAGGGCAGTAGAATGACTAATTTCTCACTAGGCCCAGAAAGGCTAACCAGTGCAGTGTCAAAAAGGTCAGCCTAGTTATGTTCTGCCTTCTATTTCATTAAAATTCAACTGCCTGGAAATAAAAAATAAAAGTTTAATTGTGGAGAGCATGTGGGTGTGGGAAGCAGCCTGGGGAGCAACACAGCTTGATAAAAAATATACATATAAAACAAGCGCTTAAGGAGCGTTGCTCAAATGAGCAATTCATGCAATATGAAAACATGAGATTAATTAATGAAATCACAAAAGGAAAATATTCAACTAAAGAAAAAGATTCACAAATTGAAGCTGAGTTCCTGAGCCTGCCTGAGACTGAAGCTGAATCCACAGAATTCGAGATTAAAGAGGATACTCCTGAAACAAAGATGAAATCCATCATCCACAGAAAATCCTGAGAAAGACGGCCAATTTTTAAATGTCTCCTGCTCATTTCAAGTAAGCTTGCAAGTTCTTTATGAACTACAAAATGGGAAAGCACTCATCACCTTTGAAAAAAGAAGTCGTCCCCAAATGCATTAACAATGGGGAAACATCAAGGGCAGAGAGAGGACGAAGTAGTGGAGGTTATGGCCAAGGTAATTCCACTAAACTCAGGAGTCAGATTTCGGGTTCATGTAGAAGTTTCTAAGATAAAAATCAATGTTAATGAAATTCCTGACAAACTGCCTGAAGACCAGATTAGAGATGCTATTTTGAGCTTTTCCAAATCCTGAAGCAGATGTGGAGAGAAAGAAAGTGTGGAGTACAACAGTCCCAAAGCAATGTCATCACAATTGTGGAAACTGGAGCTGCTGACAAGATTATGAAAAAGAAAGAATAGCCTCTTAATATAAATCAACTTGGTATGTTGCAGGAATTTCCAGGAATATCTAATTTAGGACTGTATTTCCAACTAGAATCAGAGATATACAAAAGAAACTGCACAGGATTTAGTGAACATTCATTTTCGATGGAAGAAAAGGAAGGTGGAGAAGTAGATACAGTCAAGTGTTCACTAAGTCAACCACAAACAGCATATTTTGAAGAACAGAGTGAATCTTATGAAAATTAAAGTTTCTTAGCCTAAATTACTATAAATGTTTAACAAAAATAAAAATCCTTTTTCTTAAAAAAAAATTTTTAAAGCGGCTATCCCAGTTCTTCTGTGTCTCTGTTTTTGGACCAAAGAATTCATAAAACTTATTTTGTAAATTTAACTTGGCACAATACAAGATGAGTTTAATTTAGACTCTATTACTGTATATGAAACTGAAAATTTTGTTTAAAGCTTTTTAAATTACTTAAGGAATTCCCTACCTTCTACTGAAAAATAATTAGGACCATATACAGACTATATCCACATCCAACTGGTTAATGCATTTAAAACCCTACCTACCATTTGCACACTTTAGCAAAACCTTGAGCTTCTAATATTTGAAAGTGAATACATGTAGTGCTAGAATATTACTATTAGTAGATTACAAAAGTAAATTTGCATATTTTACTAATACGCAATTTTTTTAAAATGAGGATCAGCATGGTAGAGTGAGACAATTCAGGACTCCAGATCCCCCAAAGAATCTCTGAACAGCAGCAAGAACTGGCAGAAATATTTTTAAAATGAGGAAGGAAAAAAAAAAGAGAGATTAAGCTGCTCCCAGATAAACAAAAGCTAAGGGAGTTCATCACCACTAGATCTGCCCTACAAGAGATGCTAAAGGGAGTTCTTCAGGTTGAAAAGGAACAGGTCAACAGATAACAGATCAAAACCACATGAAGAAATAAAGATTTCCAGTGAAGTTAATGACAATGGATAATTTTTTATAAATACCAGTACCACTGTATTTTGGGTTTAGAATGTCACTTTTTTTTTTTTTTTACCTCCTACAGGATCTAAAAGGCAAATGCATAAAATGTAATGACAAATCAGTGGTTTAGACTCATAACGTATAAAAATGTAATTTGTGACAACTACATAAAGGTAGGAGGATGGGGTAGTATAGGAACATAGTTTGTGTATACCACTGAAGTTAACTTGGTATCAAAGTAAAAAAGACTTAGAGATTTAGGATGCTAAATTTAATCCTCATGGTAATTACAAAGAGTATCAGAGAACGTACAAGCTCACAGAGACAAAAATTAAAGTTGGGGAAGGGCAGGTAGAGAGAATGAGGAGTTATGCATAATGGATGTAGGGTTTTTGTCTTGGGAGATGTGAAAGCTGTAGTAAAGAAAGGTGGCAAACATATTGCAATATTCTGAATGGGAGTTATTCCACTGAATGATATGCTTGGGAGGGAATGTATAAATGTTCCCACAATTTAAAAAAAAAGGAAAGAGCAACTAAAGAGATTGTGCTGGTTTGAAAGGATGTATGTCCCCTAGAAAAGCCATGTTTTAATCTACATCCCATTTCATAAAGGCAGAATAATCCCTATTCAATACTGTATGTTTGAAACTGTAATCAGATCATCTCCCTGGAGATGTGATTGAATCAAGAGTGGTTGTGAAACTGGATCAGGTGACAACATATCTCCACCCATATGGGTGGGTCTTGATAAGTTTCTGGAGTCCTATAAGAAAGGAAACATTTTGGAGAATGAAAAAGATTCGGAGAGAGCAAAGAATGCTGCAGCACCACGAAGCAGAGAATCCACAAGCCAGAGACCTTTGGAAACGAAGGAAAATGCCTTCATGAAACAGGAAGCCAGGAGAGAAAGTGAGCACTTGATGCTGTGCTCGCCACGTGCTCTTCCAGCTGAGAGAGAAACCGTGACTGTGTTCACCATGTGCCTTCTCACTTGAGAGAGAGACCCTGAACTTCACTGGCCTTCTTGAGCCAAGGAATCTTTTCTTGGATGTCTTTTAATGTACATTTCTATAGACTTGTTTTAATGTACATCACCATTTTTGTTAGAAAGGGAAAATATGAATGAATTCATGTGTGCGAGTGTGTATACACATCCACTTACATATATAGGGTAAGTGAGAACAAGGACATAGGGTTTAGAAATGGAAACAGAACCTGAGTACTCTTTCAATACTTCTAAATTTTAAATCATATAAGTATTTACCATATTAAAAATACATACTTCAATCAAAAAAGAAAACAGCAAACATAATGATGAGCACAAATAAAAACTAATCAAACTTTAATTCAAACTGATAAAATAACTAAGCAAAAAAAGTTATTTTAAATAAATTTTATGACTTTACCTTAAATGGGATATATTCTACGAAGAGAGAAAAAAAGGAATCAATCATACTGAGTAGGTTTGTTAGTACTGGTATTGTAAATTTGAATCAATTCCATTTGTAGGAAATGCCACTGTTAACTTTAAAATGCAATTTAAAATGCAATATAAACTTCAGATTTTTTTAATATTTTTAAACAGCTCTGCCCACTGAAAAGGCCCTAGAAGCAAAGACAACCCAGTAGCAATATGCCTACCACCTAGCACCTAAATCTTGCTTTACAAATACCATTTTCTATCAAAAGAAACCTTGCTCCTTGGAGAAACAGGAAAATACAAAAAACAAAAAGCACTCAAAGATGAATGGGGGTCAAAAAGAACATGGGAGCCAGCTTAAACGAGAGAAATTTGAGTATGAACTGTTTATCAGATACAGTATGAAAGTTAGATGTCCACAATTTGTTCATGTGAGTGCTTTAAGAGAGAAAAAGGGCACAATGTCTAGCAATGACTCTAAAGGGGTCAGAAAAATAAAACTGAGAGTGAAGGATAAAGCAAATGCGACAAATATTAACAACTGGTAAACTGGAATGAAAAGTGTATGGGAGTTCTTTGTACTATTCTTCTAACTCTTGGGTAAGTTCATAATTATTTCAAAATTTAAAAGTTTAAAAAAAGGGGAAAAAGCAAAAACTTTTTTTTAACAGAAGCCAGCGAGTAACGTAAATGTAAATAAATAACAGAATCAGAAAACCACCTTTATACATCACTTAAAGAAGTGATTTGGTCAACAGGCATCAGTGGATGTCAAAACCATTACATGAAAGATTTCTGAAGAACAAGACACTCACATGGGTATCGCCTCACAGATAAAAAAAATAATTCAAAGAGGGAAGTGTACTTCTTCACTGGAGAAAACTGGTGAACATCACACTAACTAAACAACACTGTACTAATGGGGCAAACTAACATCCAGCAGTCACCACCAACATATTAGGGAATCATTATCAGAAGGGGGAGAACCAGCCATTTGGTCCCTTCTGATGTAATGCCATACAAATCATATATCATAACTTATGAAATATTTTGCCAAAACTTTTTAACCCAAATTTAATCAAACCTCTCTGGCCTAACCTCAAATTTATAGGAGATAAACGGAAGAGAGAAATAAGTTAAAAGCACACAATGAGAAAATTTCAAATTACAGAACGTTCTTTAGAAAGTCAACGCCACAATGTTAATTACCTAACCATGATAATGATATTGGGGTTTTGTATATTCTTAGTTGGAGCCCAGTTTGAAACTAAAATGAATAAAAGGTGTAGGAAAGTGGCATTATTTTAAAGAAATGCAACCTGAAGTATTTAACTGAGAAGTAGCATGACGGCTACAACTTACTTTTTTTTCTTAGTATTTTTACTGAGAAATATCCACACACATACAGTCCAACCATATTATACAATCAACAATATCATCACATAGTTGCGTATTCTTCACCATGACGATTTTTAGAACATTTGCATCACTCCAGAAAAAGAAAAAGAACTCATACATTCCATAGTCCTTACCTTTCCCTCTCACTGACCCACAGTATTACAATCTACCCAGTTTTTACCCTTTCTCTTCCCCATTATTTATTTTTTTATCCTTATTTTTTTACTCATTTGTCCACACTCTGGATAAAAGGAGCATCAAACACAAGGTTTTCACAATCATAGTCACATCATAAAAGTAATATAGTTACACAGTCTTCTTCAAGAATCAAGGCTACTGGGAATGGTGCAACGGTGGCTTAGTGGCAAGAATTCTCGCCTGTCAAGCTAGAGACCCAGGTTCGATTCCCAAAGCCTTCCCATGCCAAAAAAATAAATAGAGTAAAAGAATCAAGGCTACTAGAACACATGTCAACAGTTTCAGGTTTTTCCCTCTAGCCACTGCAATACACCATAAACTAAAAAGGGATATCTATATAATGCATAAGAATAACCTCCAAGATAACCTCTCGGCTGTTTGAAATCTCAGCAACTTAGACTATTTTGTCTCACCTCTCTCTTCCTTCTTTTGGTCAAGAAAGCATTCTCATTTCCATGATGCTGGGCCCCAGCTCATCCTTAGGAGTTCTATCCCACATTGCCAAAGAGATTTACACCCCTAGGAGTCACATCCCATGTAGGGGGGAGGGTCTGAGTTCACCTGCCAAGTTGGCTTAGAGAAAGAGACCACATTTGAGCAACAAAAGAGGTACTCTGGGGTTGACTCTTAGGCATAACTGCCAGTATGCTTAGCATCTCCTTTGCAGGAATAAGCTTCATAGCAACAAGTCCCAATATTGAGGGCTCAGCCTACTGAACTGGTTGTCCCCTCTGCTTGTGAGAATATCAGGAATTACCCAGATGGGGAAGTTGAATATTTCCTCCTTTCTCCCCAGTCTCCCACGGGGACTTTACAAATACTTTTTTATTCTCTGCCCCAATTACTCTGGGATATACTGGGGAATCATGCTAACCTGTAGAAACCAACAAGATCTCACACCCTATTCAAGATTCCATGTAATTATGGTGTTCAAGTAAACTGACAATACAAATTAAATTAGATAATATGCTACCCAAAATATAAATTTTGCACCAAATAAACATTCTTTCTTTGGTCTCGCACAAGAAAGAGTTTGAAGTTTTAAAATATGGACCACAGCACCCTTTACCTGGTATTCTGATTTACGTTAGTCCTATACAGATCAGCTTCATTCATATCTCTAGACGAACACATGAAAAAATGTATACAGAGAGCTAATGCAAAATGGTTAAATGTTACAAACAGTTAAATCTAAGAGGTATATGGGTGTTCACTGTATTATTCTTTCAACTTTACGGATATCTGAAATTTTCGTAACACACAATGTTAGAAAAAACTTACCAGAAAAAAAAATTACTCCTTAAAAGTATCCTATTAAGGAGAGTAAATAGAGTAGAGAGCAGGTACCTATAACAGAACTCAACCTAAAGCACAGCTCTGCATTTATTATCCCAGCTAAGTTCCTGCTAAAAATGGTTATGGTGCAGTGCCAGATACTGCATGGGACTAAAGCAACACAAAGCAGAGTCACATAGACCTTAGGTTAACTGAGAGACAAGTTACATGTAAAGGCCTCATGAATGTGGTAAGATATGGCTGGATTTTGAGGATAGACAATACGTGAATAGCTGAAAGAGGTGAGAAAGAAATCCAGGCAAAGAGGTCATGAGCAAAGACAAGAGAGAGAAATAAACAAGGTCTGTGTGAAATACAGATCCCAGTAGAGTCATGAAGATAATATCTCAATCTTTATAACATCCAGCTTTTAGGAATAAAAAATATAAGGCACTGAAGAATCTGCCTTCAAGGAGCTCACAAAGTGCTTAATATAGAGTCAAAATATATTACAATAATAAATACAAAATCCTTTAATAACAACAGAGAAAGGAGTGATCAATTTATAAGAGAAATGACACTGTATTAGTTTTTAACAAAGAAAAGATGACATGAATTCATCCTTAAAAATGGAAAAAAGTTTCACCAAGTAAATTCAAAGCAGAAAAAGAAAAATGTCAATATTTATTGAATGCTGACTACTGACAAACTTTAAGATAAGTATTATAATTAACACTTTTAGATATACTGAAACTATATGATCCAACATAAAAAAAGCTAGTTAGTGGTCAGCGGGCATTCAAACCTAGGATCTGAATGCTAATGAAAACCATGCATGCCCTTTCCAATACTTCCCAATTCTGGAGATTTATAAGCATGCAAATTATGAATCTAAGGTAGAAAAAACTTTATGTAATCAGTCGCTCCACGAGGAAATTAATAAAAGGCTCAAGGGACAGAAATTATGAAAGTACTGTGGGTTTGATTTTCTAGCACAGAGAAGACCCTGTGAATCTAGAACTAGTGTAGCTAGTTCCCCTTGTTTTTTACAATGGGAGGAAAAGGTTACCAATAAAAAAGGGTGTTCAAATAGAAAAGCTTTGATCCTAAATAACTGCCGAAGACGAAATACAAAATACTTTTACTTACTGACACTACAATCCAGTGACTTAACAGAACCCTGAGAACAACAGGGAGAATTTCATCATAGCAAAAAAAAAGAGTTAACAGCTCTTACCAGCAAAAGTTTCAATGCAAATGAAATCTCAGAATAAGGTTTTGTAGAAAATCAGGGCAATCTGGAATCCTTGCTTAAACAACAATGTACCAGTAACATTTAGGTAAACATACATTGATAATGAAGATTTCTAATCTACAAGTTCTAAAGCACTCATATAATTCCTAATTTTTGATTAATAATCTCGAAAGGATTACAGAAATACTTTCACAAGTGCAAAACTTCCATTAATATCTTTGTCAATTTATTTGTCACAATTATAAAGCTTTCCACTCACTCTCTTCATCTGAGGTATGGAACCATTTAAAAACTTCAGCCACAAATAAAATCCACCCCCCAAACAATGTGAAACATAGATGGACTTACTTCTTAACAAGGAGAGTTCTAAATAATCACTTTACGCAGTCACCAAAAATGTAATTAAAGGCCTAATCAAGATAAATCTGTGATGGCAAAATTTGTTTTGAGTATTTTTCACAAAGAACGTAAAATAAGCCACTGGCATCATAGATAACATTTGTATTCTTCCCCTAAAAATCTGTGATGTAAAACCAACTTTCTACCAAAATTTTCACCACGAGGAAAGATAAAATTATTCCTATCTTTGGGAAAGATAAATGTTAAGAAAACAGACTAAGGAACTTAGAGCCTCAACACAAACTCAAATCGATACAATATTTTACCTTCAATGTAAGGAGACCAATTAAAAAGTGCAAAAAATACCTTAAAAAATGGATGTCAAAAAGCAATTACTAAGATCTGAAGCAGAAAAATGCCACCAGGGGGAAATTAACATGTTTTCCTTCACCAAATAGCCTTTTAAAAGTTTCACTGTTTGAATTAAGTAGATCTACCACAGTATCACGTTTGACAGGCAAAAATACCGCATACACTAGGTCTCCAAAGGGTATTTAAAAGTCAACTCAGTTCCCAAAGGGTGTTCCTTTAAACAAAGGTTTTTTTATTCATGCTCTAATATGTTCCAAAGTATTCGAACAGTTAACTTAATGTCATCTGCGTACTGATTACGTCAAATCATTCCTGACAGGTATTCTACAGGTAAGGCATGCTCTTTTATTTGATTTAAACAAATCCGGTTTCGGAATTCCCTATCAACCCGCTGCCTCATTTCTGCAGAAGGGTCACTAGCCCCAAGGATCACAAGCAGTTACCAACATTTTTTTTCTTTGCTTTAAAAAAAACAATGCTTTTAAGATCCTAAATATCAAGCTACCAGAGATAAACTTAAAATTCGAGGCATGGAGGAAGGGAGTTATTAAACACACTTGTAGGGATCACGGCCTAAAGCAAACCACTGCGCATTTAACTATTCCAAAAGAGGAAGGCTTACCAAGCTGTGGACTTAACCCCGGCTACAAATACCGATTTCAAGACACGTTAACGTCAAAACAAAATCTTCTGGTGTTTTACAGGTTTCGCTTAGCTTCCCGTGAACACCTTAACCAACCACTCAAAGCCACACGCCACGCACCTCTCGGCCCATCCCCTTTCACTCCCGCCCCAAATCTCAGTTTAAAAGCGCTTCTCTCCTCTAAACTTCACGTCCTATTTGCGGCCTGCCAGAATCCGTCTTTTGGTCGCCAACAGTCCACAGCCAGGCCTGGTCCTACCCTGCCCTCCTTTACTGGCCTCCCTCATCCCAGTCTCCTCCCCAGAGGCTCAACCCTGCCTCAACGAACACTCCTGAATGTCGGTTTTCCTTGCTCCTCCGACCTGTCCCCATGAGCCCCTCCAGGCCCCCAAAGCACGCAACGGCCGAGCCTGAAAATGGCGGAGAGTGTTGCCGCCTGCTGCCTGCGATTGGCCCCATGCTGCCGTCCCACTCACCGTTTGGCTCTGGGCAGAGCTCCTAACGGCGAAAGAAGTGCTCGTCTTCACTCTATTAAGGAATGTCTCTCCTCTTTAGCCTACTCCTTCGCCCTTCTCAATCCCTCTCCGCCGAGGAAGCAGCCGCCATCTTCCCCTCTGAGCCACCGAGCGCACGACGTTGCGTCACCACGCACCGGCGTTCTCTAAGATACGTCACGCGCCCCGGGGACAAGGGCGTCCATACGTCTGCCGCGCATGCTCCTAGGTAAGGGGCTGGGCTTCGCGCGGCCGTTCCGCGCGGTCAGCTGAGTGCTTTCTTTGTTCCCGCTGTGAGGGGGTATGACTACTTCCCGGCGGGCGTTTATTCACATTGGGAGCTAACCTTGACATTCTCAAAAACACCCATTTTCCAAACTTTGAATAAGAAACTTGTTCCCGAGCGGCGAGGTTGTTATAGCAGGCTGTGGCCAAGCCGAGGAAAATCCAACTGTGGGCAGGGCTCTTGGACTCCACTGAGAATTTGTTCACCTGTGTAACGGGGAGAGTCCCACCTCACGGGTTTTGGGGTGTTCAAATGAAAGCACCCAGCAGAGTCTAGCGCGCCACAAGGGTTCAAGCCTTCAGGTTATTCTACAGACCAGTTACGAGAACTGGTACAGCACTAAAGTACAACCACTTTTAGGGAAACTGCCTCAGGGCTCATCATAGGACCCAGCAAGTCTAGTCTGCCCCGAGAGGAGCACAGTCATAGAATGGACTACAGCATAGCAATAGGAAATAATTAAGTGCTGACAAATATAACAACCTGGATGAATTTCGGATATTACAGTGATAAGCCAGACACAAAAGAGGATATCCTGTATGAAATTTAGAATACAGCATCAAAACAAGAGAGTTGTCCTCCAGGTTTTGAGAAAATAATTTGGCAATATGAGTGAAGAAACTTAAAAATACTTTAAAATTTTGACTCCATAATCCCTTTTCTAAAAAGTCTATTGTATAGTGACTAAATGTACAAAATTTTAAAATGTTTTTGCATGGGGAAGAACAAAGGAATGTCATTACTGCAGGGTGCTGAAAATAGATGATAGTTAATATTTTAAAATTTTAACTTATGTGTGAGACTAAACCAAAAAATGTTTCTTTGGTACAAAATTTGTATTTTGCTAGTGCATTTCCTAAAATAACTTATGTAGACAGGCTAATTGAACACCGTATGTACATGGAACCTTGAATAGGACCTGAGATTTTGTTGGTTTGTCCAGAGTGATGCCCTGATAAATCCCAGAGTGATTTGACCAGTGAATAAAAAAGTATTTGCAAAGTCCCCTTCGGGGAGTGGTGAAAAAGGAGGAAAATTCAACTTCCCGAAGTTGAATTCTTGATATTCTCACAAGCAATGTGGACAACCAAAATTATAGGTTGAGCCCCCAATCTTGGGGGTTGTTCATATGAAACTTAACCCCACAAAGGCTAGGTCAAGTCTACTTAAAATTTAGGCCTAAGAGTCACCCCCAAGAGAACCTCTTTTCTTGCTCAGATGTGGCCTCTCTCTCCAGCCAATGCAACAAGCAAACTCACCACCCTCCCCCTGTCTATGTGGGACATGACTCCCAGGGGTGTGGACCTTCCTGGCAACGTGGGACAGAAATCCTAGAATAACCTGAGACTCAGCATCAAGGGATTGAGAAAACCCTTAGAATGAGCTGAGACTCAGCATCAAAAGGATTGAGAAAAACCGTAGAATGAGCTGAAACTCAGCATCAAGGAATTGAGAAAACCTTCTAGACCAAAAGGGGGAAGAGTGAAATGAGACAAAGTGTCAATGGCTGAGAGATTCCAAACAGAGTCCAGAGGTTATCCTGGAGGTTATTCTTACCCATTAAGTAGATATCACCTTGTTAGCCAAGATGTAACTGGAGAGGCTGGAGGAAACTGCCTGAAAATGTAGAGCTATGTTCTAGTAGCCATGTTTCTTGAAGACGATTGTATAATGACAGAGCTTTCCCAACGTGACTGTGTGATTGTGAAAAGCTTGGGTCTGATGCTCCTTTTATCTACCTTATCAACAGATGAGTAAAACATATGGAATAAAAATAAATAATAGGGGGAACAAATGTTAAAGTAAATTTAGATTGAAATGCTAGTGATCAATGAAAGGAAGGGGTAAGGGGTATGGTATGAATGAATTTTTTTCTGTTTTCTTTTTATTTCTTTATCTGAATAGATGCAAATGTTCCAAGAAATGATCATGATGATGAATATGCAACTATGTGGTGACTTTGTGAATTACTGATTATATGTGTAGAACAGAATGACCAAAACTTAAGAATGTTTGCATTTGGTGTTTTTTGGTATTTTTTTAAACTTTAAAAGTTAATTTAAAAAAAATCTATTATAAGGATAGTCTCAGAAAAGGGACGAAGGCTTGCGTCGGAACCATTCATTGAGTTATTACTGATGATAGCAAAAAAAAAAAAGGGAAGCAACTGAGATGTTACATAAATAGCAGAGAATGGTTATATATTGCCACATCCATACAATAGAATATTATGCAGCCAATACAGAGTATCTTTACTCTGTAAGAATTTTTTATGATGACATTGGGAATGCTTATAATCTAATTTTAGTGGAATGTGAATATAAACAAGTGTATAGTGCCTAGAAATATCCAAGGAAATATATTAAGATGTTTGTACCAAGTAGCGGGATTAGAGATGACTGTTTCCTTCAAATGCAGATGTTTTATTTTTGTAATCACAGGAAAGGGTGTTTGTTTTAAAGCAGTACCAGAATACCAATGTTCTATGATATTTATGTTATTAAACACTTCTGGGACCAGTAAGAATTTACTGTTCCCTGTTGATTATTTAACATCTTATCACACATCATTTGGGAATCCGCCAGAACCCCACACCTTCCCAGGTGTCAAGAGTTTAGTTTTCATGCCTTCTATTGCAGGAAGTCAAGGATGATTAAACTGGAAAGCAACAAGCAAAGACTTGGGGAAGTAAAAATTTTACTCCAGGCTAGAGTGTGAGTGTGTGTATTTCTAAGAAAGTATATTGTGTTTGGCTCCTGGTGGCTGCCATGCAAAAAAAAAAACCCGTATACTGTGGGTCATGGGAGCTGGGATGGCTGATATGGAAGAACCCATAACTTAGATAAAAGACCATTTATTGATGCAACAAATGGCTACAGCCTTGCATTTCTACTAACTTCTGGGCACCAAATAAACTGGATCTCAAATTCATTGTCCAGGAGAAGAGACAGACAATTGTGGTGCCATGTGGTAAGTATAGAATAGGACGGCCAGGATGAAAGTCACCCAGTTTTTGTGCCTGAATGGGGTCAGGAAGGTGACCCTAAGGAGTCCTTAAGTTGAGTTCTGATGGTAAGGTAGAAAAAAGAATAAGCAAGTGGTCTGTTTCTAGAAATTATAGCTACAAGTGGCTGTGTGAAAGTCATTAAGGCATAGAGAGTATCCTGATACTTGAAAGTCCTCAAAATGTGCTGAATTGGAAGGGCGATCTTATCAAAGCAAAGACTGGTCACACCTCTAATCTCATGGCTCCCTGCCTGGAGATTGTTTTTAAAATTGATTAGGAGATGGAGGAAAGAGAACTCCTCAAAATCAAATGCTTCTGTGACTCAAAAGACTTTGTCAAAAAGGTGAAGAGGTAGCCAACTCAGTGGGAGAAAATATTTGGAAACCACATCTCAGATAAGGGCTTGATGTATATATAAAGAAATCATGCAACTCAACAACAAAACAACAAATAACCCAATTCTAAAATGGGCAAAAGATATGAATAGATAGTTTTCCAAAGAGCTAATAAAAATGGCTAAAAAACACATGAAGAGATGTTAATTTTGATTAGCTATAAGGGAAATGCAAATCAAAACCATAATGAAATATTATCTCATGCCTACAAGAACAGATACCATTAAACCAACAGGAAACTAAAAATGTTGGACAGGATGTGGAGAAATTGCAATACTTATTCACAGCTGGTGGGAATGTCTAGTGGTACAGCCAGTGTGAAAGACAGCTTGGGGATTCCTCAGAAAACTAAATATCGAGTAGCCCTACAACCTGGCAATACCTACTCAGTATACCCAGAAGAGCTGAAAGCAATGACACTAAGAGACATTTGTACATTAATGTTCATAGCGACATTATTCGCAATTTCCAAAAGATGGAAACAATCCTAGTGTCCATCAACAGATGAATGGGTAAACAAAATATGGTATATACATACAATGAAATATTATGCAGCAGTAGACAAAATGAGGTCCCGAAGTATATGACAACACAAATAAACCTAGAGGACATAAGGCTGAGAGAAATAAGCCAGACAAAGAAGGATAGACACTGTACGATTTCTCTAATATGACCTTGGTAAAAGTAAATGCAGAGTGTTAAAATGTAGAATATAGGGGACCTAGAGATACACAGAAGCTAGAGATTGGTGAATGGTTGCCTAATAAGATTGGACTTAAATGTATGAGAATGGATAGGCATGAGGTAGTTCATTAGTGGATTTATAAATAATATTGCCATATTGAAGGCAAATATGATTGAATTGCCATATTGAAGATGAATATGATTGAAAGGGGGTTGGATAGAGCCATGTATCTCACCAATTAACACTACAAATATAAACAAGTTCTTGTATGAACTACAAAAGTATGGAATCTTGTACAAAGAGTTAATAATGGAGGGGTATAGGGAAAAAGCACTATTGCAGTCTATGGCCTACAGTTAACAGAAAGACATCAACAGTACTACAGCAATATCGGGGGTAAATAATTGGGGGTGGGGTGGGGAGGGACAAGAGTTAAAGGGAGTTTGGTGAGTGTGTGTTTATTTATTAGTTTTCCTCTTTGGAGAAATGAAAATTGCCTAAAATTGAGAGTGATGATGATTGCACAACTAAGTGAGGATACTGTGAGACATGGATTGTTTATTTTGGACATTATTCACAATGCCCAATGGATGGAGGTGACCAAAGAGTACAATGACTGAGAAGCAGTAAAGCAAACTGTAGTGTATACATATGATGGAATATTGTGCGGCTACAGAAAGAAATGAAGTCATGAGGCATGCAACGAGGTGAATAAACCTTGAGGACATTATGTTGTGCAAAATAAGCCAGAAACAAAAGGATTAATATTGTATCCCTTTAGTAAATACTTAAAAGAAACTTGGGGTCTAGACTGTAAGTTCTTATAGCAGTCACATTTATTCCTGAACTTTAAGTATTATTTCTAGGTTCTGAGCTGTTGTGCTATATATGTATAACCTGGTTTTTCCCTGGAATTTTGGGTGCCAGTGTAACACCTAAGACTCTGAGTTGGCGTTCTGCAGCTCTAAAAGTCACCACTGCTACATAGAACTGTTAAAGAAACCAAAAAAGAGATCAGGCTTCAATTAAACGTAAAACAAAGCTGATCTGGTTGGGAATAAGATGAATCAGAATACATAAAGGATGACAGTTAGTCTTTATTTTAGAACTTCACCTAATGTATGAGACCAAAGGAAGAGAACTTTATTTTTTCTCCCTCTCTTTTTTTTGTCCCACCATTATTTATTTATTTTTAATCCACATGTTTTACTCATCTGTCCATACCATAGATAAAAGGAGCATCAGACACAAGGTTTTCACAATCATACAGTCACATTGTGAAAGCTATATCATAATACAGTCATCTTCAAGAAACATGGCTACTGGAACACAGCTCTACAGTTTCAGGCACTTCCCTCTGGCCTAATACACCTTAATCTAAAAAGGGGATATCTATATAATGTGTAAGAATAATCTCCAGGATAATCTCTCAACTCTGAAATCTCTCAGCCACTGACACTTTATTGTGTCTCATTTCTCTCTTCCCGCTTTCAATCAAGAAGGCTTTCTCAATCCCTTGATGCTGAGTCCCAGCTCATTCTAGGATTTCTGTCCCACTTTGCCAGGGTGGTTTATATCTGAGAGTCATGTCCCATGTAGAAAGGGGTAGGGTGGTGAGTTTGCTTGCCGTGCTGGCTGAGGGAGAGATAGGCCACATCTGAGCAACAAAAGAGGTTCTCTGGGGTGACTCTTATGTCTAACTTTAAGTAGGCTTAGTCTACTCTTTACGGGGATAAGTTTCAAAGAAACAAACCCCAGGATTGAGGGCTCAGCCTCTTGATTTGGTTGTCCCACTGCTTGCTAGAATATTAGGTGTTTTCCAAATGGGGAAGTTGAATTTTCCCCCTTTCTCACCATTCCCCCAAGGGGACTCTGCAAATACTTTTTTCATTCACTGTTCAAATTACATTGGGATTTATCAGGGTATCACTCTGGGATTTATCTGGACATTCCTCTGGACAAACTTACAAAATCTCATGCCCTAATCAAGGAGAGCTTTATTTTATCCAAAACCTAAAGTTTATGTACAAACAATTTAACTCAACCTGTCTGGACAGTTCATTTAAACAACACAAACATATGGAGCCCAGAATGGGAACAAGGGCTTGTAATTCTACATAGCTTAATATAATACCTGGATACATCCCAGAGTATGTTGGACAGATAATTAAAAAAATATTGGCAAAGAATGTTCTAAAAATGATCATGGTGATGAATGCACAACTATGTGATGATATTGTGAGCCACTGATTGTATACCAGGTATGGACTGTATGTGTGTGAAGATTTGTCAATAAAAAAATTTTTTTAGAAGTATTGGCAAAGTCTCTTGAGGGACTGGAGAAAAAATATGTGACTATTAAACTTTCCCAACATGGAAACCTCAGTTACCCTCTCAAACATTAGGAACTCCCAAGTCAGTAGGCCAAGGCTTTGATCTTGAGACTTGCTCTTATGAAACTTATTTCTGTAGCAGAGAAGCTAAGCCTAACTATAATTATGCCTAAGAGTTACTTCCAGGAAACCTCTTTGTTGTTCAGATGTAATCCTTCTCTCTCTCTAAGCCCAACTGTGCAAGTAAAATCATTACCCTCCCCCACTACATGGGACATGATGTCCAGGGGTGCAAGTCTCCCTGGCAACATGGGACATGACTCCCCAGGGATGAGACTGGCCCTGACACCATGGGATCAACAATGCTTTCCTGACCAAAGGGGGAAACAGAAATGTAGCAAAATAAGCTGTCAGTGACTAAGAGATTTCAAATAGAGTTGAGAGGATATTCCGGAGGCTACTCTTATGCAAGCTTAAGATAAATATTGCTATTTGCCAGCTTGCCAAACCCCAACCAATATCATTACTGTTAATCCTAAGCAACACCCAGGGCTCTAGCTGAGATTCTACAAATGTTACATGCAGTAAGTTTACTTTTCAGAAATCTAAAACCTTCAGATAGTGCCTAGGCTAAATAAGCCCTGAAACCCAAAGGTGCCAGTCTCTCCAAGAATATCAACGAATTCAGTCCCCCATCCTGTACTGTCAACACCCCTTTTCAACATGAAAAAGTTAGAATGGGCAGAGCCCAAATATCCCTAAATATTGGAAAGAGGAATAAAGGAGTATAAGTTATAACAGAGAAGTTAGAATTTAACAAATGACTATGACTACTGAATCATTATATTGATATTTCTTTTTAATCTCCATGACTTGGAGAAGCTAGAGGAAAAACCTGAAATAGTGGAACTGTAACCCATAGCAAACTTTGAAATTTGATTTATAACTACTTGTTAAAATGTATTTTGAAATTCATTGCTTTTTTGTATGTATATTTCACAATAGAAAATGCTAAAAAAAATTGATTACAGATAGAGGAAACTGTTAACTATAGTTCAAGTAGGCAATCAGTCATATTCAGAATGTGGGAAATTCTATTCAATTGGTCTGCTTTCTTCAACAACAAAAACAAAAGCAAAAAAGATTAAAAAATGGAGGCAGGGTGGGCAATGGTGATTCAGTGGCAGAATTCTCACCTGCCAAGCCAAAGACCCAGGTTCCTTTCCCGGTGCCTGCCCATACAAAGAAAAAAAAAAGAAAAGAGAAGAAAAAAAAATGGAGGCAAGAGAACTGCTACAGATTAACTGCTAAAGGTTAGAGACTTAAAAGACATATCAACCAAATGCAGTGTGTTGTCCTTGTTTGGATCCTAAATTGAACAAACTGACTAAAGAAAAGATTTCCCTTTTGAGAAAATGGGAACATTTGAGCAGACTTGATGGAACATTGAGGAATTGCTTACTCTCTTACATGTGATAATGATATTTTGGTTAAGTTAAAAGCATACATTTAAATGTTAGTTATATTCTGAAGTATTTATGGGTGAAACAATACAGTGTCTGGGATTTACTTTAAAAGATTACAGCCAAGGACATCAACAGAAATGAATATTCTCTCCTCCATAAAAGCAACAAAAATACTGGCAACAAGGATGTCCACTATCACCACTATTATTCAACATTGTGTTGGAGGTTCTAGCCAGAGCAATTAGACAAGAAAAAGAAATACAAGGCATCAAAATTGGAAAGGAAGAAGTAAAACTATCACTGTTTGCAGATGATATGATACTATACGTCGAAATCCCGGAAAAATCCACAACAAAACTACTACAGCTAATAAATGAGTACAGCAAAGTAGCAGGTTACAAGATCAACACTCAAAAATCTGTAGCATTTCTATACAGTAGTAATGAACAAGCTGAGGGGGAAATCGAGAAACGAATCCCATTTACAATTGCAACTAAAAGAATAAAATACCTAGGAATAAATTTAACTAAAGAGACAAAAAACCTATATAAAGAAAACTACAAAAAACTGCTAAAAGAAATCACAGAAGACCTAAATAGATGGAAGAGCATACCATGTTCATGGATTGGAAGACTAAATATAGTTAAGATGTCAATCCTACCTAAATTGATCTACAGATTCAATGCAATACCAATCAAAATCCCAACAACTTATTTTTCAGAAATAGAAAAAACAATAAGCAAATTTATCTGGAAGGGCAGGGTGCCCCGAATTGCCAAAAACATCTTGAGGAAAAAAAACGAAGCTGGAGGTCTCACGCTGCCGGACTTTAAGGCATATTATGAAGCCACAGTGGTCAAAACAGCATGGTATTGGCATAAAGATGGATATATCGACCAATGGAATCGAATAGAGTGCTCAGATATAGACCCTCTCATCTATGGACATTTGATCTTTGATAAGGCATTCAAGCCAACTCACTTGGGACAGAACAGTCTCTTCAATAAATGGTGCCTAGAGAACTGGATATCCATATGCAAAAGAATGAAAGAGGACCCATATCTCACACCCTATACAAAAGTTAACTCAAAATGGATCAAAGATCTAAACATTAGGTCTAAGACCATAAAACAGTTAGAGGAAAATGTAGGGTGATATCTTATGAATCTTACAACTGGAGGCGGTTTTATGGACCTTAAACCTAAAGCAAGAGCACTGAAGAAGGAAATAAATAAATGGGAGCTTCTCAAAATTAAACACTTTTGTGCATCAAAGAACTTCATCAAGAAAGTAGAAAGACAGCCTACACAATGGGAGACAATATTTGGAAACGACATATCAGATAAAGGTCTAGTATCCAGAATTTATAAAGAGATTGTTCAACTCAACAACAAAAAGACAGCCAACCCAATTACAAAATGGGAAAAAGACTTGAACTGACACTTCTCAGAAGAGGAAATACAAATGGCCAAAAGGCACATGAAGAGATGCTCAATGTCCCTGGCCATTAGAGAAATGCAAATCAAAACCACAATGAGATATCATCTCACACCCACCAGAATGGCCATTATCAACAAAACAGAAAATGACAAGTGCTGGAGAGGATGCGGAGAAAGAGGCACGCTTATCCACTGTTGGTGGGAATGTCAAATGGTACAACCACTGTGGAAGGCAGTTTGGCGGTTCCTCAAAAAGCTGAATATAGAATTGCCATACGACCCAGCAATACCATTGCTGGGTATCTACTCAAAGGACTTAAGGGCAAAGACACAAATGGACATTTGCACACCAATGTTTATAGCAGCGTTATTTACAATCGCAAAGAGATGGAAACAGCCAAAATGTCCATCAACAGAAGAATGGCTAAACAAACTGTGGTATATACATACAATGGAATATTATGCAGCTTTAAGACAGGATAAACTTATGAAGCATGTAATAACATGGATGGACCTAGAGAACATTATGCTGAGTGAGTCTAGCCAAAAACTAAAGGACAAATACTGTATGGTCCCACTGATGTGAATGGACATTCGAGAATAAACTTGGAATATGTCATTGGTAACAGAGTCCAGCAGGAGTTAGAAACAGGGTAACATAATGGGTAATTGGAGCTGAAGGGATACAGACTGTGCAACAGGACTAGATACAAAAACTCAAAAATGGACAGCACAATAATACCTAATTGTAAAGTAATCATGTTAAAACACTGAATGAAGCTGCATCCGAGCTATAGGTTTTTTGTTTGTTTGTTTGTTTGTTTGTCTGTTTGTTTGTTTGTTTTACTATCATTATTACTTTTATTTCTTTTCTCTACACTAACATTCTATACCTTTTTCTGGTGTGTTGCTAGTTCTTCTAAACCGATGCAAATGTACTAAGAAACGATGATCATGCATCTATGTGATGATGTTAAGAATTACTGATTGCAAATGTAGAATGGTATGATTTCTAAATGTTGGGTTAATTTCTTTTTTTCTTTCCGTTAATAAAAAAAAATACTGGGAAATGTCAAAATCAACTTTTTCAATTTTTTCTGAACTCTGGAAATTAACCAATGGCTCTCAACTACCTGAGAAGTGTTTATTCAGAGAAAACATGGCCAAATCTCAAAAAAAAAGGTGGGGGAAGGGAGAAAAGAGGGAGAGATATAAAACAAGGTTGGCTGGGTGACGACAGATCAATGGGCATTCACTATGCTATTCTCTTTTTGCAGACTTAAAATTTTTTTTTTAATGAAAGTTTGAACAAATTGTTTCATTAATTTAAGCAGAGTGGTTCAAAACCCAAGTTACAAAAGGAAATTCAGTGAAAAGAGAATCCATCTCTCCCTCCTGTCACCAACCACCCAGTTCATCACTCTGGAGGCAGGCGCTATTACCAATTTCTTGGGTATCCTTATGGAGACACGTAAATGAAAATACTGGTACATATGCTTTTTTTTCTGCACCAATGGATGTACAAATTTTCATTATTTGCTTCTCTTTGGGCAATACAGGCACTTTTCAGTCTTTGTTCACATATGAATATTTCAGTCTTTTAAACAGATTATCAGTTTTCCATTGTATAAACAAACAATAATTTACTTAACCAGTCCTCTTCTAATGGATTTTCAGGTTACTTCTAATCGTTTGCTAATACAAATAATGCTGCAATGACCATAGTTATATCTTCTTTATGCACTTACCAAACCCTGACTCTGGTGGAGTGTATGTTCCTTGGCTGAGCTAATGACCTCTTTTTCTTGTCTTTCTCTCCCCATTGGAATGTGTACTCCAAGGGAGCTAGAGCCTCGTTATCTTGTTCCTTTTTTTTTTAATCCCAACCTATATGGTGGGTGGGTATGCAATAAAGTTTTTTGAATTAATGAATTATTGGATATTGAGAAGGATATAAGAACATGAGAGAGTGAAAGTGCATAAGGGCTACACATCGAGTGTTTTCTAAAAAATTCCCCGAAGGGTTGTGGTGAAGTTTCAATAGGATACATACAGCACTTAACAGGACATATATAGACACAAATATCTTATCTGGGCTCCACCTCAGCTTGCCCTTTCCTTCCTTATTTCAAATGCAAATGAGTTACAGGCCCTTTTCAACCTGAAATCAACCGTGGGGGGGGGGGGGGGGATGGTGTAAGAGAGGGTGAGAGAGAATGTAGTCAATGGGGACCCTAGTACCACAGTCGTTATTAAAATACTTTCATAAGGAACCACTGGCCATCCCCACCTGCCTAGAGCCTCCTCACCATGATCCAGAAGCTAAAGGATTGTTGCCCCAAAGCACAAAGGCCAGTGGCCCTTAGGTTGCTAAATATTTCTAAACCAGTCCCTGCTTCCTGGCAATTAGTTTACCAGCAGAAGCAAGTTTCTGAAAAGGTGGGTTCAGGCTAGACCCTGAAGGATACTAATTTTACCAAAGGCTTCCCCTCTGCAATCTTTCATAGAAAGGCAAGCTGTCATCGTTGTCATTTCATCATCATCCTCACTGAAGCCAGCCCATTTCCATCCACTGAGAGCAGGGTGTGTTGAGGACAGCTTTGTTTTTTCACTTCTCAGAGGCATATCCAGCTGGAACATCCTTCCTGATCCGAAAATGCAAGTATGCACATAAGAGGAAGAGCTGTGGGTACCTGGCTGAAGATTGGAGGGACACCAGCAGTGTGGCCCCATAGGAGCCATGTGGAAGCTTTCTCAGGACCGCTGGGGTGGCTATGGCCCACTGGCCCTATCCACCCTATCCAGATAAACATACCCAGACCAGTAGGGAACCAGTAGGCATCTGCAGTTATGAGGATCTAGAGTTCACATGTCCCAAGGGGAAATGGAGATGACCATTTGGTGCTGTCCTGTCCATACTGAAATAAATTGACCTGGGTGAGAAGGCAAGTCCAGTTCTCAAATGTCCCTTAAGGAAGAACCAATGTTTACGCAACTATCTGATTTTTATATAAAGTCAAATAAAATATTTTTGTTGTGATCCACCTGGCATACGGAAAAAAGGTCAGCTATTTATTAAATGAGTAATATTCCTTGAACAAATCACCATAATGCACTAGACTTTGAGAGATGAAGAGTGTGTTTGTAAAATGCTGTGAGACTCAGCTCTGGACATAAAGGTTCTTCTCTATTTAGGATATTTGCACTACAGCATAATTTCCAGAAATAGGCCAGATGTGAGCATGTTTATGCACATACTTGTTTATATAAACTACCCAGAACCAGTCTCCTTCACTTGGGAGCAACACGCCGGCTCCTTGTCCCTCTACCCTCAGGATTCTCAGCAAGCTGTAGTGTTCTTAGAGATCCTACCTCTACAAATACTGTCATGAGTCAAATTGTGTCCCCCAAATCACAGGTTGAAGTCTGTGCCAGTTTGAAAGGATTCAGGTACCCTAGAATAGCCATGTTTTCATCCTAATTCCATTTTATACAGGCAGCCATTTCCTCTGATCCCTATTCAGTACTATAGATTGGAAAGTTGATTAGGTTATCTCCATGGAGATGTGGCGCCCAATTGTGGGTATTAAATTTGATTAGATGGAGATGTGACTACACACATTCCAAGTAGGTCTTGATTAGTTTACTGGAATCCTCTTGTTCTAGTTTGCTGGCTGCCAGAGTGCAATACACTAGAGGTGGATTGGCTGCTTGGGCTGTGCTACATTGTGCACTGTCGTTTAAGCACCAGCCAATTAAGTCAAACATCATTCATTGCAGCAGTCATGCCTCCCGCTGCCTGCAGATGTAATCAGCAACAGACAGGACAGCACTTGCCCAACCAGACAAAGAGGTACCACCACTTGGCCAAGTTGACACATGAACCTGACCATGACAGTCCACCCCTTGTCAACTTGGCAGCTATATATATCACCTTAAACCATACCTAATTTCTAAATAAAAAACATTAAAACACATTTTTTTCTTTCAGCTAACAATACTTAACTGCCCTGCATATAACTGGAAACACTAACTCTCTCCAGAATAGGGTGCAATTCCTTGGGTAAGATTCATTCTCAAACTTGATATCTTACAACTTAAATAGTATTAACAGGAACAAAACAGCATCACAGTCCTCGTTTCTGTAACTGATCCTGTGGTTGTAGTTCATATTTATCACTACCTTCTTCCACTATCCATTCCATGTTCCCTTTACCCTCAGCAAGCACTTCAGCTGGCTGTGGTTCTTTGCCTGGTGGGGGACTCAGACCTTCATTCCTGAAGTTTCAGACCCATTAGTAGTCCTGCCTGGATTGGGCTGTTGCAGATTTCCATTGATTTTAATCGCAGGGTATGGTAGTACTAAAAGATGCCCTAGGGGATTGCCTATATTCCAAGAAAACTCCTCTTTATCTCCATTGTGTAGTTGCAGTCCTATTTCCCCCTGATAGTCAGGGTCAATCACCCCAGAATAAATGCAATCCTGTTCTTGGCTTGTTGATCCAGGGGCATGAGTAGCCCAAAGTGACCAGGTGGCAGTCTTAGATTCCAGTTCAATGGAATCATTGTTGTTTCTCCTGGTGGAAACACTCCCCCTTTTGGAACTAAAACCTGTAGACCAGCAGAGCTCAGGGTTGCAGGGACACTTTCATTCTCCTTGGTTCCTGGACCCATGGATCCTGGCTACAGGACAAACAGCACCATACAGTGGATGCTGATTCAGAGCAATATACAGTTTCCTGGAGAACATTACTCTAGCCTTTCAAGGTATTTCCATCTAGTTGGCACCATAATTGAGTTTTCAAAAGGCCATTCCACCGTTCTATCAATCCAGCTGCTTCTGGATGATGGGGAGCATGGTAAAACCAGGAAATCCCATGAGCTTGTGCCCATTCCCGCACTTCAATTGCTGTGAAGTGTGTTCCTTGATCAGGAGCAATGCTATGTGGAATACCATGATGATGGATAAGGCATTCTGTAAGTCCATGGATGGTAGTTTTGGCAGAAGCATTGTGTGCAGGGAAAGCAAACCCATATCCAGAGTATGTGTCTATTCCAGTTAAAATAAATCACTGCCCCTTTCATGAAGGGAGTGGTCCAATGTAATCAACCTGCCACCATGTAGCTGGCTGAAAACCTTGGGTAATGGTGCCATATCGGGGGCTGGATGTGGGTCTCTGCTTCTGGCAGATTGGGCACTCAGCAGTCACTGTAGCCAAGTCAGTCTTGGTGAGTGGAAGTCCATGTTGCTGAGCCCATGCATAACCTCTATCCCTACCAGCATGACCACTTTGTTCATGAGCCCATTGAGCAATGACAGGAGTTCTGGGGAAAGAGGCTGACTGGTATCCACAGAACAGGTCATTTTATCCACTTGATTATTAAAACCTTCCTCTGCTGAAGTCACCCTCTGGTGTGCATTCACATGGGACACAAATATCTTCATGTTTTTAGCCCACTCAGAAAGGTCTATCCACATACTTCTTCCCTAGACCTCTTTGTCACCAATTGTCCAATGACAGGAGAGCAACAGAGTAGAGCCGTGAAGCACAGAGTCCATGCTGCCAGAAACCTTTGGAGATGAAGAAGGAAAATGCCTCCTAGGGAGCTTCATGAAACAAGAAACCTGGAGAGAAAGTTAGCAGACATTGCCATGTTTCTCTCCAGTTGAGAGAGAAACCCTGAACTTTATCAGCCTTTCCTGAGTGATGGTACCCTCTTGTTGGTGCCTTAATTTGGACATATTTATGCACTTGCCCTAATTGGGACAATTTCTTGGCCTTAGAACTGTAAACCAGCAACTTATTAAATTGCCTTTTTAAAAGCCATTCTAGCTCTGGTATATTGCATTCCAGCAGCTAGCCCTAGAACAAAGCCCTAAACACAGGACCTGTGATTGTAACCCTACTTGAAAATAGGGTCTTTTCAGATGAAGAGGTCACACTATATCAAATATGACTGATGCCTTTCTAAGAGGAGGGGAATTCATACACAGAGACCCAGGCACAGAGGAGAAAACCAGGGGAAGATGGAGGAAGGCAGAGATTGGCAGCCACCAGTCAAGGAAGACCTGGGGCCAGCAGAAGCTGGAAGAATCAAGGAAGGTGTTTCCCCACAATCCTTGGGAGGGAGCCTGACCTATTTCTGTAGTTTTCAGCCACCTGGTTTGTGCTGCTGTGTTATGGAATCCCTAGGAATTTAATGCAACTGCATCTAGGGGTGGGCACCAGCCTTATGACAGATGATTCAAAGTTGTTCCCTAGGATTTTGAATCTGGGTCTATGCTGGTTTGAAAGAATGTGTGTCCCCTAGAAAACCCATGTTTTAATAAAAATCCCATTTCATAAAGAGAGAATAATCCGTATTCAATATTGTATGTTTGAATCTAGTAATTAGATCATCTCCCCGGAGATGTAACCCAATCAAAAGTGGTTGTTAAGCTGGACTAGGTGATGACATGTCTCCACCCATTTGGGTGGTCTTGATTAGTTTCTGAAGTCCTATAAACGGGAACATTTTGGAGAATGAAGGAGATTCAGAGAGAGCAGAGAATGCTGCAGCACCATGAAGCAGAGCGTCCACAAGCCAGCAACCTTTGGAGATGAAGAAGGAAAACACCTCCCGGGAAGCATCATGAAACTGGAAGCCAGGAGAGAAAGCTAGCAGATGATGCCATGTTCACCATGTGCCCTTCCAGCCAAGACAGAAGCCCTGACTGTGTTCGCCATGTGCCTTCTCACTTGAGAGAGAGACCTTGAACTTCATCAGCCTTCTTGAATCAAGGTATCTTTCCCTGGATGCCTGTGATTGGACATTTTATAGGCTTGTTTAATTGGGACATTTTCTCGGCCTTAGAACTGTAAACTAGCAACTTATTAAATTCCCCTTTTTAAAAGCCATACTGTTTCTGGTATATTGCATTCTGGCAGCTAGTGAACTAGAACAGGGTCCAAAGAGAGCCTGTAGCAATCCCTCCCAGGTGATATGAGTGTCAAAGTAAGAAACTTAGGAAGCCTGTTCCCTGCTAAATGGAGGAAGGAAGTCTATGATAAAGGGGTGGAATTAAAGTGAAGAGAACAGAAGAGTTGAAGAAAGAATGTAAGGGGCATGTGAGGGATATGTATCAATTGTTCCTCTATTCCTGCTCTTCCTAAGGTCTGCGCATTCAATCCCTCTTTGTGCCTAAAGTTTTAGCAAATCACCCTTTGTACCTAAAGTTTATGCTTGACTTTCCGGACCTGTCAAAAAGTCATACAGATCATCCCATGGCTTTCTAGCAATTTGACTACCTTTCCTTTGTTGATTAAGCCTCTCACTCTGCAAAATAATAATTTCATACCTTCTCCTGTCTCAAACCTCACTTTCAAGTAATGACATATTAAAAGAAACAGAGCCAGCACCTTTATCATGACAGCACAGCAAAAGTTATGAAATCTTCCAGGCTAAAGCTTGGAGACAGAGATATTAAATAAAATGAGCACATGCTCTGCAGATTAGGGATGCACTTAAGGACACCAAAGGGATATCTGAAGATAAATGAACCTGCTGATGTTACTGGACATGAATCCTTTTGTCTGATTCAATAATCACCTCCCAAGACACTGGTGTTTCAAAAAGAGAAAGAGTTTATTACTAGGCACATAGTTTGAGAGCACATGGCCTAGTGGCCCAAAATCTGTCTTTCTGTAGTAATTTGGATAGTTTTATTAGAGAAAAGATGGGAGGGTTCAGTGTAATGCGCACCATGGTCCCATTTTACATTATTAGAGGTGATCTGATTACTGGGCATGTGCAGACTGATTACATGCTTAGTCACAGAACATATGCAAGAAAATGGCACAATGAGGTATAGGTGACTTGTAGGATAAAGTCTAAGCTACTGCACATGTCAGGCAGGGCATTTTGTTTGGGTCCAGTCTCGATCATCAAGATAATCTTAGATTTAGGGTGGGTCAGTCCTGAGCTAACTCAAGACCCTTCATTAATAAACATCAGGGACTGTCTTTAGCTATTACAAGATTCTAAAGTTGAAAAACTGGGTAACTGGATAGAAATGAAGGTTAGTCCCAAGGTTTTTTTTTAATTTATTTATTTATTAATTAAAAAAATTAAGAACAAACAAACATTAACATATTCTTCTGTTCTACATATATAATCGAATTCTCAATATCATCACATAGTTGCATATTCATTATTTCTTAGAACATTTGCATTAATTCAGAAAAAGAAAAAGACAACAGAAAAAGAAATAAAATGATAACAGAGAGAGAAAAAAGATTATACATACCATACCCCTTACCCCTTGCTTTCATTTATCACTAGCATTTCAAACTAAATTTATTTTATCATTTGTTCCCCCTATTATTTATTTTTATTCCATATGTTCTACTCGTCTGTTGACATGGTAGATAAAAGGAGCATAGGACACAAGGTTTTCACGATCAAACAGTCACGTTGTGAAAGCTATATCATTATTCAGTCATCATCAAGAAACATGGCTACTGGAACACAGCTTTACATCTTCAGGCAGTTGCCTCCAGCAGCTCCACTACATCTTGAATAACAAGGTGATATCTACATAATGCGTAAGAATAACCTCCAGGAAAACCTCTCGACTCTGTTTGGAATCTCTCAGCCATTGACACTTTGTCTCATTTCACTCTTCCCCCTTTTGGTGGAGAAGGTTTTCTCAATCCCTTGATGCTGAGTCTCAGCTCATTCTAGGATTTCTGTCCCACGTAGTCAGGAAGGTCCACACCCCTGGGAGTCATGTCCCACATAGACGGGGAGGGTGGTGAGTCTGCTTGTTGTGTTGGCTGGAGAGAGAGGCCACATCTGAGCAAGAAAAGAGGTTCTCTTGGGGGTGACACTTAAGCCTAAATTTTAAGTAGACTTGACCTATCCTTTGTGGGGTTAAGTTATATGAACGAACCCCAAGACTGAGGGCTCAGCATATAGCTTTGGTTGTCCACACTGCTTGTGAGAATATCAAGAATTCAACTTGGGGAAGTTGGATCTCTCCACGTTCCCACCACTTCCCAAAGGGGGCTTTGCAAATACTTTTCCACTCACTGATCGAATCACTCTGGGATTCATCGGGGCATCACTCTGGACAAACCAACAAAATCTCATGTCCTACCTGAGATTCCAAGTACTTATGGTGTTCAATCAAACTATCTACATGAGTTATATTAGGAAATTTACTAGTCAAAATATAAATTTTGTACCACATAAACATTTTTTGCTTTGGTCTCACACATAAGGTGACATTTTAAAATATTAATTACCATCTATTTTCATTTATTATTGCAGCACCCTGCAATAATGACATTCCTTTGTTCTTCCTCATGCAAAAGCATTTTTAAAATTTGTACATTTAGTTACTATTATTATACACTCTAGGTATTCCTAGATTATACCATCTCAATCTTTAACATCTATCTTTCTTTCTGATTTCATTTATGCCCCCAGCCCTCCTCCCTCTATCATTCTCACATGCAGCTTCATTCAGTGTTTTTTTTAAACGTTTTTTATTAATTAAAAAAATTAACAAACAAAACAGTAAGATATCATTCCATTCTACATATACAATCAGTAATTCTTAATATCATTACATAGTTGCATATTCATCATTTCTTAGTACATTTGCATTGGTTTAGAAAAAGAAAAAAAAGACAACAGAAAAAGAAATAAAATGATAATAGAGAAAAAAAAAGATTATACATACCCTACCCCTTGCCCCTCGCTTTCATTTACCACTAGCATTTCAAACTGAATTTATTTTAACATTTGTTCCCCCTATTATTTATTTTTATTCCATATGTTCTACTCTTCTGTTGATATAGTAGCTAAAAGGAGCATCAGACACAAGATTTTCACATCATCATCAAGAAACATGACTACTGGAACACAGCTTTACATTTTCAGGCAGTTCCCTCCAGCCTCTCCACTACATCTTGAACAACAAGGTGATATCTACTTAATACATAAGAATAACCTCCAGGATAACCTCTCGACTCTGTTTGGAATCTCTCAGCCATTGCTACTTTGTCTCATTTCACTCTTCCCCCTTTGGTCGAGAAGGTTCTCTCAATCCCTTGATGTTAATTCTCAGCTCATTCTAGGGTTTTTCTCAGTCCTTTGATACTGAGTCTCAGCTCATTCCAGGATCTCTGTCCCATGTTGCCAGGAAGGTCCACACCCCTGGGAGTCATGTCCCATGCAGAGAGGGGGAGGGTGGTGAGACTGCTCGTCGTGTTGGCTGGAGAGAGGGGCCACATCTGAGCAAAAAAAGAAGCTCTCTTGGGGGTGATTCTTAGGCCTAAATTTTAAGTAGACTTGACCTATCCTTTGTGAGGTTAAGTTTAATGTGAACAAACCCCAAGCCTGAGGGCTCAGTCGATAGCTTTAGTTGTTCACACCGCTTGTGAGAGTATCAAGAATTCAACTTGGGGAAGTTGAATTTCTCCCCACTCTCACCATTCCCCGAAGGGGGCTTGCAAATACTTTTCCAGTCACTGATCAAATCACTCTGGGATTCATCGGGGCATCACTCTGGACAAACCAACAAAATCTCATGTGCTACCTGAGATTCCAAGTACTTATGACATTCAGTCAAACTATCTACATGAGTTATATTAGGAAATGCTCTAGTCAAAATCTAAATTTTTTTTTTAATTTTTTTTTTATTAATTAAAAAAAGAATTAACAAAACAATTAGAAATCATTCCAATCTACATGTACAATCAGTAATTCTTAATAACATCACATATTTGCATATTCATCATTTCTTAGTACATTTGCATCAATTTAGAAAAAGAAATAAAAAGACAACAGAATAAGAATTAAAACAATAATAGAAAGAAAAAAAAACAAAAAAAACAAAAACAAAAAACCTATACCTCACATGCAGCTTCATTCAGTGTTTTAATATAATTGCATTACAATTGGGTAGTATTGTGCTGTCCATTTCTGAGTTTTTATATCCAGTCCCGTTGTACAGTCTGTATCCCTTCATCTCCAATTATCCCTTCTCTCTTTTTTTTTTTTTAATTAACGGAAAAAAAGAAATTAACCCAACATTTAGAGATCATACCATTCTACACATGCAATCATTAATTCTTAACATCATCACATAGATGCATGATCATCATTTCTTAGTACATTTGCATTGGTTTAGAAGAACTAGCAACATAACCGAAAAAGATATAGAATGTTAACATAGAGAAAAAAATAAAAGTAATAATAGTAAAATCAAAACAAAACAACACAAAACAAAACAGAAACCTATAGCTCAGATGCAGCTTCATTCAGTGTTTTAACATGATTACTTTACAATTAGGTATTATTGTGCTGTCCATTTTTGAGTTTTTGTATCTAGTCCTGTTGCACAGTCTGTATCCCTTCAGCTTCAATTACCCATTGTCTTACCCTGTTTCTAACTCCTGCTGAACTCTGTTACCAATGACATATTTCAAGTTTATTCTCGAATGTCCGTTCACATCAGTGGGACCATACAGTATTTGTCCTTTAGTTTTTGGCTGGATTCACTCAGCATAATATTCTCTAGGTCCATCCATGTTATTACATGGTTCATAAGTTTATCTTGTCTTAAAGCTGAATCCATTCTGCCATTCTATGTCTTTTGATTGGGAAATTCAGTCCATTAACTTTTAGTGTTATTACTGTTTGGATAATATTTTCCTCTACCATTTTGGCTTTTGTATTATATATATCATATCTGATTTTCCTTCTTTCTACACTTTACTCCATACCTCTCTCTTCTGTCTTTTCGTATCTGACTCTAGTGCTCCCTTTAGTATTTCTTGCAGAGCTGGTCTCTTGGTCACAAATTCTCTCAGTGACTTTTTGTCTATAAATGTTTTAATTTCTCCTTCATTTTTGAAGGACAATTTTGCTGGATATAGGAGTCTTGGTTGGCAGTTTTTCTCTTTTAGTGATTTAAATATATCATCCCACTGTCTTCTAGCTTCCATGGTTTCTGCTGAGAAATCTACACATAGTCTTATTGGGTTTCCCTTGTATGTGACAGATTGTTTTTCTCTTGCTGCTTTCAAGATCCTCTCTTTCTCTTTGACCTCTGACATTCTAACTAGTAAATGTCTTGGAGAACGCCTATTTGGGTCTATTCTCTTTGGGGTGCGCTGCACTTCTTGGATCTGTATATTTAGGTCTTTCATAAGAGTTGGGAAATTTTCAGTGATAATTTCTTCCATTAGTTTTTCTCCTCCTTTTGCCTTCTCTTCTCCTTCTGGGACACCCACAACTCGTATATTTGTGCGCTTCATATTGTCATTCAGTTCCCTGATTCCCTGCTCAAGTTTTTCCATTCTTTTCCCTATAGTTTCTGTTTCTTTTTGGAATTCAGTTGTTCCATCCTCCAGTTCACTAATTGTAGCTTCTGTCTCTTTAGATCTACCATTGTAGGTATCCACTGTTTTTTCCATTTTTTCTTCTTTGTCCTTCACTCCCACAAGTTCTGTGATTTGTTTTTTCAGATTTTCTATTTCTTCTTTTTGTTCAGCCCATATCTTCTTCATGTCCTCCCTCAATTTATTGATTTGGTTTTTGAAGAGTTTTTCCATTTCTGTTCGTATATTCAGCATTAGTTGTCTCAGCTCCTGTATCTCATTTGAACTATTGGTTTGTTCCTTTGATTGGGCCATATCTTCAATTTTCCGAGCGTCATCCATTATTTTCTGCTGGTGTCTGGGCATTTGATCAGATCTCCCTGGGTGTGGGACCCAGCTGGTTGAAAGGTTTTTCTGTGGAATCTCTGGGCTCTGTTTTTCTTTTCCTGCCCAGTAGGTGGCGCTCGTGGCGCTCGTCTGTCTGCACCGCAGTCGGCCCGGGAAACCGCGCGTGGAGGCGGGGGTCGCTGGCCTCCGCGGCTTGGGAGAGTGCCGGTCCAAATTGCCCAGCTGGCCCGAGACGCCAAGCGTGACGGGAGGGCCCCGCTATCCAATGTTCCCAGTCAGACCGGGGAGCCACGTGCGTGGAGGGGACCCCAGACGCCAGCCACCCCAGCCGGGAAAACGTGCACCCCTCGGGTATCTCACAGCAGTGGATTCTCCCTACCCGTTCAGCCGTTCCAGAATGGGGTACGCTGTCTTTTTTGGTCTCTGTTGTGACTCCGGGAGCTGTTTTGTATTGTTTCTGCTTCTTTAGTTGCTTTTCTGGAGGAGGAACTAAGACCCGCGCGTCTTACTAAGCCGCCATCTTCTCCGGAAGTCCAAAATCTAAATTTTATAACAAACATTTTTTGCTTTAGTCTCACACATAAGGTGACATTTTAAAGTATTAATTATCATCTATTTTCAGCACCCTGCAATAATGTTTTTGTTCTTCCTCATACAAAAACATTTTTAAATTTTGTACATTGTACATTTCACTATTATTATACACTCTAGGCATTCCTAGATTATACCATCTTGATCTTTAACATCTATCTTTCTTTCTGATTTCATTTATGTCCCCAGCCCTCCTCCCTCTATCATTCTCACATGCAGCTTCATTCAGTGTTTTAACATAATTACATTACAGTTAGGTAGTATTGTGCTGTCCATTTCTGAGTTTTTGTATCTAGTCCTGTTGCACAGTCTGTATCCCTTCAGCTCCAATTACCCACTATCTTACCCTATTTCTATCTCCTGATGGTCTCTGTTACCAACAAAATATTCCAAGTTTATTCACTAATGTCAGTTCATATCAGTGAGACCATACAGTATTTTTCCTTTAGTTTTTGGCTAGTCTCACTCAGCATAATGTTCTCAAGGTCCATCCATGTTGTTACATACTTCATAACTTTATTCAGTCTTAAAGCTGCATAATATTCCAACGTATGTATATACCACAGTTTGTTTAGCCACTCGTCTGTTGATGGACATTTTGACTGTTTCCATCTCCTTGCAATTGTAAATAATGCTGCTATAAACATTGGTGTGCAAATGTCCATTAGTGTCTTTGCCCTTAAGTCCTCTGAGTAGATACCTAGCCATGGTATTGCTGGGTCATATGGCAATTCCATATTCATCTTTTTGAGGAACTGCCAAAGTGCCGTCCATCGTGGTTGCACCATTTGTCATTCCCACCAACAGTGAATAACTGTGCCTCTTTCTCCACATCCTCTCCAGCACTCGTCATTTTCTGTTTTGTTGATAATGGCCATTCTGGTGGGTGTGAGATGATATCTCATTGTGGTTTTGATTTGCATTTCTCTAATGGCCAGGGACGTTGACATCTCTTCATGTGCCTTTTGGCCATTTGTATTTCCTCTTCTGAGAAGTGTCAGTTCAAGTCTTTTTCCCATTTTGTAATTGGATTGGTTGTCTTTTTGTTGTTGAGTTGAATAATCTCTTTATAATTCTGGATACTAGACCTTTATCTGATATGTCGTTTCCAAATATTGTCTCCCATTGTGTAGGCTGTCTTTTTACTTTCTTGATGAAGTTCTTTGATGCACAAAAGTGTTTAATTTTGAGGAGCTCCCATTTCTTTCTTTCTTTCTTCAGTGATCTTGCTTTAGGTGTAAGATCTATAAAACCACCTCCAATTATAAGATTCATAAGATATCTCCCTACATTTTCCTCTAACTGTTTTATGGTCTTAGACCTAATGTTTAGATCTTTGATCCATTTTGAGTTAACTTTTGTATAGGGTGTGAGATATGGGTCCTCTTTCATTCTTTTGCATATAGATATCCAGTTCTCTAGGCACCATTTATTGAAGAGACTGTTCTGTCCCAAGTGAGTTGCCTTGAATGCCTTATCAAAGATCAAATGTCCATAGATGAGAGGGTCTATATCTGAGCACTCTATTCGATTCCATTGGTCAATATATCTGTCTTTATGCCAGTACCATGCTGTTTTGACCACTGTGGCTTCATAATATGCCTTAAAATCAGGCAGCATGAGACCTCCAGGTTCGTTTTTTTCCCTCAAGATACTTTTAGCAATTCGGGGCACCCTGCCCTTCCAGATAAATTTGCTTATTGGTTTTTCTATTTCTGAAAAGTAAGTTGTTGAGATTTTGATTGGTATTGCATTGAATCTTTAATCAATTTAGGTAGAATTGACATTTTAACTATATTTAGTTTTCCAATCCATGAACATGGTATGCCCTTCCATCTATTTAGGTCTTCTGTGATTTCTTTTAACAGTTTCTTGTAATTTTCTTTGTATAGGTCTTTTGTCTCTTTAGTTAAATTTATTCCTAAGTATTTTATTCTTTTAGTTGCAATTGTAAATGGAATTCGTTTCTTGATTTCCCCCTCAGATTGTTCATTACTAGTGTATAGAAACACTACAGATTTTTGAATGTTGATCTTGTAACCTGCTACTTTGCTGTACTCGTTTATTAGCTCTCATAGTTTTCTGTGTATTTTTCAGGGTTTTTGACGTATAGTATCATATCATCTGCAAACAGTGATAGTTTTACTTCTTCCTTTCCAATTTTGATGCCTTGTATTTCTTTTTCTTGTCTAATTGCTCTGGCTAGAACTTCCAACACAATGTTGAATAACAGTGGTGATAGTGGACATCCTTGTCTTGTTCCTGATCTTAGGGGGAAAGTTTTCAATTTTTCCCCATTGAGGATGATATTAGCTGTGGGTTTTTCATATATTCCTTTTATCATTTTAAGGAAGTTCCCTTGTATTCCTATCCTTTGAAGTGTTTTCAACAGGAAAGGATGTTGAATTTTGTCAAATGCCTTCTCTGCATCAATTGAGATGATCATGTGATTTTTCTGCTTTGATTTGTTGATCTGGTGTATTGCATTAATTGATTTTCTTATGTTGAACCATCCTTGCATACCTGGGATGAATCCTACTTGGTCATGATGTATAATTCTTTTAATGTGTTGCTGGATTCAATTTGCTAGAATTTTGTTGAGGATTTTTGCATCTATATTCATTAGAGAGATTGGTCTGTAGTTTTCTTTTTTTGTAATATCTTTGCCTGGTTTTGGTATGAGGGTGATGTTGGCTTCACAGAATGAATTAGGTAGCTTTCCCTCCACTTCAGTTTTTTTGAAGAGTTTGAACAGGGTTGGTACTAATTCTTTCTGGAGTGTTTGGTAGAATTCACATGTGAAGCCGTCTGGTCCTGGACTTTTCTTTTTGGGAAGCTTTTTAATGACTGATTCAATTTCTTTAGTTGTAATTGGTTTGTTGAGGTCCTCTATTTCTTCTTGAGTCAAAGTTGGTTGTTTATGCCTTTCTAGGAACTTGTCCATTTCATCTACATTGTTGTATTTATTAGCATAAAGTTGTTCATAGTATCCTGTTATTACCTCCTTTATTTCTGTGAGGTCAGTGGTTATGTCTCCTCTTCCATTCTGATCTTATTTATTTGTGTCCTCTCTCTTCTTCTTTTTGTCAATCTTGCTAAGGGCCCATCAATCTTATTGATTTTCTCATAGAACCAACTTCTGGTGTTATTGATTTTCTCTATTGTTTTCATGTTCTCAATTTCATTTATTTCTGCTCTAATCTTTGTTATTTCTTTCCTTTTCCTTGCTTTGGGGTTAGTTTGCTGTTCTTTCTCCAGTTCTTCCAAGTGAACAGTTAATTCCCGAATTTTTGCCCTTTCTTCTTTTTTGATATAGACTTTTAGGGCAATAAATTTCCCTCTTAGCACTGCCTTTGCTGCGTCCCATAAGTTTTGATATGTTGTGCTTTCATTTTCATTTGCCTCAAGATATTTACTGATTTCTCTTGTAATTTCTTCCTTGACCCACTGGCTGTTTAAGAATGTGTTGTTGAGTCTCCACGTATTTGTGAATTTTCTGGCACTCTGCCTATTATTGATTTCCAACTTCATTCCTTTATGATCTGAGAAAGTGTTGTGTATGATTTCAATCTTTTTAAATTTGTTGAGACTTGCTTTGTGACCCAGCATATGGTCTATCTTTTAGAATGATCCATGAGCACTTGAGAAAAAGTTGCATCCTGCTGTTGTGGGGTGTAATGTCCTATAAATGTCTGTTAAGTCTAGTTCATTTATTGTAGTATTCAAATTCTCTGTTTCTTTGTTGATCCACTGTCTAGATGTGCTGTCCATTGATGGGAGTGGCGAATTGAAGTCTCCAACTATTATGGTATATCTGTCTATTTCCCTTTTCAGTATTTGCAGTGTTTGCCTCATGCATTTTGGGGCATTCTGGTTCGGTGCATAAATATTTATGACTCTTATGTCTTCTTATTGAATTGTTCCTTTTATTAGTAGATAGTATCCTTCTTTGTCTCTTTTAACTGTTTTACATTTGAAGTCTAATTTGTTGGATATTAGTATAGCTACTCCTGCTCTTTTCTGGTTGTTATTTGCATGAAATATCTTTTCCCAACCTTTCACTTTCAACCTATGTTTATCTTTGGGTCTAAGGTGTGTTTCCTGTAGACAGCATATAAAAGAATCTTGTTTTTTTAATCCATTCTGCCAGTCTATGTCTTTGATTGGGGAGTTCAGTCCATTAACATTTAGTGTTATTACTGTTTGGGTAGTACGTTCCTCTACCATTTTGCTTTTTGTATTTTATATGTCATATCTAAATTTCCCTTCTTTCTACACTCTTCTCCACACCTCTCTCTTCTGTCTTTTTGTATCTGTCTCTAGTGCTCCCTTTAGTATTTCTTGCAGAGCTGGTCTCTTGGTCACAAATTCTCTCAGTGACTTTTTGTCTGAAAATGTTTTAATTTCTCCCTCATTTTTGAAGGACAATTTTGCTGGGTATAGAATTCTTGGTTGGCAGTTTTTCTCTTTTAGTAATTTAAATATATCATCCCACTGTCTTCTCACCTCCATGGTTTCTAATGAGAAATCTACACATAGTGTTATTGGGTTTCCCTTGTATGTGATGGATTGCTTTTCTCTTGCTGCTTTCAAGATCCTCTCTTTCTCTTTGACCTCTGACATTCTGACTAGTAAGTGTCTTGGAGAACGTCTATTTGGATCTATTCTCTTTGGGGTGCACTGCACTTCTTGGATCTGTGATTTTAAGTCTTTCATAAGAGTTGGGAAATTTTCAGTGATAATTTCTTCCATTAGTTTTTCTCCTCCTTTTCCCTTCTCTTCTCCTTCTGGGACACCCACAACACGTATATTTGTGCGCTTCATATTATCATTCAATTCCCTGAGTCCCTGCTCGTATTTTTCCATTCTTTTCCCTATAGTTTCTGTTTCTTTTTGGATTTCAGATGTTCCATCCTCCAGTTCACTAATCCTAACCTCTGTCTCTTGAAATCTATCATTGTAGGTTTCCATTGTTTTTTTCATCTCTTCTACTGTATCTTTCATTCCCATAAGTTCTGTGATTTGTTTTTTCAGAATTTCCATTTCTTCTTTTTGTTCATTCCTTGCCTTCTTCATGTCCTCCCTCAATTCATTGATTTGGTTTTTGATGAGGTTTTCCATTTCCGTTTGTATATTCTGAATTAGTTGTTTCAGCTCCTGTATCTCATTTGAACTATTGGTTTGTTCCTTTGACTGGGCCATATCTTCAATTTTCCTGGTGTGATTTGTTATTTTTTGCTGGTGTCTAGACATTTAATTACCTTAATTAGTTTATTCTGGAGATTGCTTTCACTTATCTTACCTAAGGTTTTCTTGCTAGATGAGTTTGTTGTCTATCTATTCTTTGACCTTCAGTTCACCTTTTTCTGGGCCTCTAGCTTAAGTTTTGTTTAACAGAGGGTAATTTTTCAGTTCTTGTTTTCTTGTTTCTTGTCCTGCTTGTAAGGTGCCTTTTCCCTCCCCACCCTTAGGAGGGTCTACATAGGTATTACAGACTCCAGTTGGGTTTTCCCGGACTAAACTGGCCTCCTATCAGGGGGAAGGAATCACCTGCATCAGTTTTCCCTGAGTGTGAGACTCAGCAGGTTGAAAGATTTTCCTGTGAAGTTTCTGGGCTCTGTTTTTCCTATCCTGCCCAGTATGTGGCACTTGTCTGTCTGCAGGTCCCACCAGCAAAAGATGTTGGGGCTCCTTTAACTTTGGAAGGCTCTCCCTGCTGTGGGTGTGGTGGAGACAGAGGAGAGGTTGTAGGCTGGTTTTAATGGCTTCAAATTGCCAATCCCTGGGGTCTGGATTCCTTGAGGGAGGGATTCCACCTAAGTTGGGCTTCACCCCTCCCCTTGGGAAGGCACACGTGGGAGATAGCCCTGAAAGCAGTCTGGTTCTGCCTATTCCTGGGGCAGTTGCAGCCCGAGTAGTCCCACCACTGAATCCAGAGGCAGCCAAGCCTCCGTAGAAACAGCAAAAAAAACCTGTTTTGTCCCCTTTCCTCTTTTTCAGTTAGCCCAATAAACGACCTCCGCCTTGACCAGTTTCGCCTGAGCTGGGGCCTATTTTTAGTAGTCAGAATTTGTTTATTAATGCCACAATTAGTGTTTGGTTGGACTCAGTCCCTGCTACTGTTAGAGTCTCTTTACTTTCCCTCCAGGAAGCTGCCTGTGGGGGAGGGGCGCTGGGCGCTGGCCTCTGAGGCTTGGGGAACTCACGGTTCTGGAGACTCGCAGCTGGTCCAGCTGGTCCAGACTGGGGTACGCTGTGTGTCCGGTCACTATCGTGGCTCCAGGAGCTGTTCTGTACTGTTTCTGGTTATTTAGTAGTTGTTCTGGAGTACGAACTAAAACGCTCACATTGCTAAGCCGCCATCTTGGCCCCTCCTCCCCTAAAGTGATTACTCTTAATGTAGGGACACTATAAAGTGAAATTACTTTCTGCCGCATCTCACAACTGACAAAGTTGAAAAAAAAAATTAGGCCTAAGAGTCACCCCCAAGAGAACCTCTTTTGTTGCTCAGGTGTGGCCCCTCCCTCTCAGCAACATGACAAGCAAACTCATTGCCCTTCCCCTCTCTATGTGGGACATGACTCCCAGGGATGTGGACCTTCCTGGCAACGTGGGACAGAAATCCTAGAATGAGCTGGGACTCAGCACCAAGGGATTGAGAAAACCTTGACCGAAAGGGGGAAGAGAGAAATGAGACAAAATGATGTGTCAATGACTGAGAGATTCCAAACAGAGTCAAGGGCTTATCCTGGAGGTTATTCTTATGCATTAAATAGATACCATTTTTTAGTTAAGGTGTAACAGAGAGGCTGGAGGGAACTGCCTGAAAATGTAGAGCTGTGTTCCAGTAGCCATGTTTCTTCAAGATTACTGTATAATGATATAGCTTTTGCAACGTGACTGTGTGATTGTGAAAACCTTGCATCTGATGCTTCTTTTATCTACCTTATGGACAGATGAGTAAAATATATGGGTTAAAATAAATAAATAATAGGGATGTATTAGTTAGGGTTCTCTAGAGAAACAGAATCAACAGGGAACACTCGCAAATATAAAATTTATAAAAGTGTCTCACGTGACCGGGGGAAAGTAGGATCCAAAATCCACAGGGCAGGCTGTGAAGCCGACGATTCCAATGGAGGGTCTGGATGAATGCCACAGGAGAGGCTCACCAGCCAAGACAGGAAGAGCCTGTCTCTTCTGAATCCTCCTTAAAAGTCTTCCAGTGATCAGATTAAGCATTACTCATTTCAGAAGACACTCCCCTTTGGCTGATTACAAATGGAATCAGCTGTGTATGTAGCTGACATGATCATGATCTAATTCTATGAAATGTCCTCATTGCAACAGACAGGCCAGCACTTGCCCAACCAGACAAGCAGGTACCACCACTTAGCCAAGTTGACACATGAACCTAACTATAACAAGGGGGAACAAATGTTAAAATAAATTTAGTCAATTGAAATGCTAGTGATCAATGAAAGGGAGGGGTAAGGGGTTTGGTAGGTATGAATTTTTTTTATTTCTTTTTCTGATGCAAATGTTCTAAGAAATGATCATGATGATGATTATACAATTATGTGACGGAAAGAAAAAAGAATGTTCATATTGTATGTTGAATGGTTTTATTAATAAAAATTAAAAAAAAAAACCTGAGCTTTCAAAAACATGTTTTCTTTGGTACTTTCCATTCCCTCCCGCCCCTCTACCCAGTGTATTGCAAAAAGCTCTCCAATGCTAAGGCATTGTGAAACAGCAGCTAGCATATATGAAAGAAAATACAAAGCTTTTTATTTCTCTTCTTCTTTTCCTTTCTGTCTAATACTATCCATGCAGCAAGCATAAATAACAGTGTCCATTCTAAGAAGTGTGGGTTTTCCCCTTCCCCTATGCCCTCTTTCACTTTGGGGATTGGGTTGAGATGGCATAGAGCCTGGGAAAGAACTTGCACTGGGCCTGAGTTTTCAATTGCTCTGCACAAAGCCAAAAGGGTCCCTCTACTTTCATTTGAGTTCATAGTAAAAGGCTGATTACTTTTCAGGTGGGGAAAACTAAGAGGGCTGTTGTTGAAAGACTGTTAAGGTACAGGCTCTAGATGAGCTGAGAGACCCCTATTCACTGCCTTTGACTTGGGTTTCTGTGAGACAGGAAGCTGGTTTGGTTTTGCAGGGTTGTGGAGCTAGAGACTGAGTTAATAGGATAGCTCTTCTATGTGGTCTCACTGAGGCAGGAAAGTACTCTCCACAGTTCTGTGGTACTGGAAGGCTGAGTGGTGATAGGAGTCTTGTGATGGAACCCACCACCACCCATAACCTACAGCGGAGCCTCTCTTCAGACCTTTGCTTATAGTACCGTATGTAGGCCATGACTATATTCTGCTCAGAGCCAAGGACCAATTCCCTCTACTTCTCTCTTATCACCCCCAGGCATCTAACAGGTTTACTTCTTAGGTCTAGGTAGGGCCTTAGCTTTGCACCAACGTGCCTCACGAAGCCCTGCTGTGTGGTTTGTGCACCACTGATGTGGGAATTGTAGTTTGTCTGTCTGCTTAATATTTTTTATTGAGAAATCTTCACACACATATATTCCCCATATGGTGTGCATCAGTGACTCACAATATCATCACGTAGTTGTGTATTCATCACTGTAATCATTTTTAAATTTTTTATTGAGAAAAATCTTCATACACATACTTTCTACACATGGTGCACAATCAATGGCTCACAATATCATTACATAGTTGTGTATTGTTCACCATGGTTATTTTTTAGAACATTTACCTCACTCCAGAAAAAGAAATAAAAGGAAAAAAAAATTATACATACCATACCCCTTACGCCCCCTCTCATTGACCACTAGTGTTTCTATCTACCCAATTTATTTTACCCTTTTGTCTCCCTATTATTTATTTATTTATTTATATCCATATTTTTCACTCATTTGTCCATACCCTGGATAAAAGGAGCATCAGACACAAGGGTCTCACAACCACACACTCACTACTGAAAAAGTTTTACTTTATACAGTCATCTTTAAGAATCAAGGCTACTGGAACACAGTCCAATAGTTTCAAGTGCTTCCTTCTAGCCACTCCAATACACCATAAACTAAAAGGGGTTATCTATGTAATGCATAAGAATAACCTCTAGGATAATCTCTTGACTCTGTTTGAAATCTTTCAGCCACTGAAACTTTATTTTGTCTCATTTCTCCTCCGCTTTTTGGGCAAGAAGTCTTTCTCATTCCCGTGATGCTGGGTCCTGGCTTATCCCCAGGAGTCATGTCCCACATTACCGGGGAGGGTTACACCCCTGGGAGTCATGTCTCACATAGGGAGAGGGCAGTGAGTTCACCTGCCTAGTTGGCTTACAGAGAGAGCCCAAATCTGAGCAGCAAAAGAGGTTCTCTGGGAGCAACTCTTAGGCCTAATTTTAAGTAGGCTTAGCCTATCCTCTTTGCAGGAATAAATTCCATCGAGGCATTTCCCAAGACTGAGGGCTCAGCCTACTGAATTGGTTGTCCACATTGCTTGTGAGAACATCAGAAATTCTCCAAATGAGGAAGCTGAATATTTCCTTCTTTCTCCCCAGCCCCCCTAAGGGGATGTTCCAAATACTTCTTTATTCACTGTTCAAATCACTCGGGAACATATCAGAGCATCACACTAACCTGTACAAACCAGCAAGATCTCATGCCCTATTCAAGATTCCATGTACTTATGTTGTTTAACTGACCATACAAGTTGTTCTAGTTTGCGAGCTGCTGGAATGAATATACCAGAAGCAGCATGGTTTTTAAAAAGGGGAATTTAATAAGTTGGTAGTTTACAGTTCTAAGGCCAAGAAAATGTCCCCATTAAAGCAAGTCTATAGAAATGTCCAATCTAAGGCATCCAGGGAAAGAGACCTTGGTTCAAGAAGGCCGATGAAGTTCAGGGTTTCTTTCTCAAGTGGAAGGGCACATGGCAAACATAGTCACAGTTCCTCTCTCATCTGGAAGGGCACATGGTGAACATGGCATCATCTGCTAGCTGCTTTTCCTGGCTTCCTGTTTCATGAAGCTCCCCAGGAGGCATGTTTCTTCTTCATCTCCAAAAGTCGCTGGCTGGTGGACTCTGCTTTGTGGTGCTGCAGCATTCTCTGCTCTCTCTGAATCTCATTCTCCAAAATGTTTCCTCTTTTATAGGACTCCAGAAACTCATCAAGATCTGCCCAAATGGGTGGAGACATGTCATCACCTAATCCATCTTAACAACCACTCTTTATTAAATCACTTCTCCAGGGAGATGATCTGATTACAGTTTCAAACATACAGTATTGAATAGGGATTATTCTGCCTTTATGAAAAGGAATTTGATTAAAACATGACTTTTCTATGGGACATACATCCTTTCAAACCAGCACACAAGTTAAATTAGATAATGTGCTACCTAAAATATAAATTTTACACCAAATAAACATTTCTCCCTTTGGTTTCATACACAAGTTGAAGTCTTGAAATATGGATGATATCATTCTTTACCCTGTATTCTGATTTACCCCAGTCCTACCAGATCAGCTTCATTCATATCTCTACTCAAAGTCTGATCACTTTTTCACCTTTCTATATAGTTCCTGTATATGGTACTGCTGACTTTCTTAGCTTCAGAGCTGTAATTCTGTATCTCAGGTTTCATTTAAATACCCAAAGTTTCTGGGAAAGACCATGTTATATACAAACAACTCAGTATCTCAGAATTTAGAAATAACAGTTACACTTCATGGATATATGTGACTTCTGTAAAAGCTTAAAGTCTAGGACCCTTTACAATAGACCCCTTATAACCCAAGTTCTCAACTTCAGTTCACGCAGTTTTTATATTTATTTAGTCCATATGATTGAAGCATGATAATACTTGCCTTTTTGTTCCTGACATTTCATTCAACATGCAGTCCTTAAGGTTCATACACCTAGTTGCATGCCTCACTTCATTCCTTCTTGTGGCTGCTCAGTAGTCCATTGTATGTATACACCATAGTTTCCTCTTCCATTCCTCAATCGTTGTACCCTTAGGCCACCTCCATCCACTGCAGATAATGAACACTGCCGCTAGAAAAACGAGCGTGCAAATGTCCATTCGTGTCCTCACTCTTAGTTCCTCCAGGTAAAAACCTAACAACGGGGTTGCAGGATCACATGGCAACCCCACCCCTAACCTCCTGTGGAACTACCACTTTGCCCTCCAGAGGGGCTGCATCTCTCAGATTCCCTACTACAGTGAATAGATACATCTCTTTCTCTGCACTTTCTCTAGCACTTACTTCTCACTGTTCATTTTAAAACAGTTTTATTCAGACATCATACAATCTGACCTAAGTGTACAGACATGCCTTCACTACCATAATCTATATGAAAACATTTCCTTTCCTTACACAAAGAATCCACATCCCTCCCCCATGCCCCTTGCCTGTTAACATTTAGTATTGGCATACTGCCTTTGTTACATTCAGTGGAAGCATATTACAGTGTTACTGTTGACTACAGACCTTAGTTTGCATTGATTGAACTTTTTCCCATATACCATCTATTTTCAGCACCCTGCAATGTTGACATTCGTTTGTTCTCCCTCTTGCAATTTTTTTTTATTTGTACATTTAATCACCATCGTTGTCTATTCTAGGCCTTCCTAAGTTATATCATCTCAGTCTTTATCCTCTACCTTTCCTTTGGGTTTCATATGTGCCCCCAGTCCTTCTTCCTCAGTCAAACTCACATTCAGCTTCATTCAGTGTACCTATGTGTTCTAGTTTGCTAGCTGCCAGAATGCAACACACCAGAGACGGATTGGCTTTTAATAAAAGGGGATTTATTTTGTTGGTTCTTCAGAGGAAAGGCAGCTAACTTTCCACTGAGGTTCTTTCTTACATGGAAGGCACAGGATGGTCTCTGCTGGTCTTCTCTCCAGGCCCCTGGGTTCCAACAACTTTCCCCGGGGTAACTTCTTTCTGCATCTCCAAAGGCCTGGGCTAAGTTGCTAGTGCTGAGATGAGGAATGCTGAGCTGCTTAGGCTGTGCTACATTGCGTTCTCTCATTTAAGCACCAGCCAATTAAGTCAAACATCACTCATTGCAGCAGACATGCCTCCTAGCCAACTGCAGATGAGGTTCTTATTAGCAACAGATGAGGTTCACGTACCATTGGCTTGTGTCCGCAGCAACAGAACTAGGTATGCTCACCTGGCCAAGTTGACAACTGAATCTAACTAACACACTATGTTATTGTGCTACAATAATCAGGTCATATCGTGCTATCCATTTCTCAGTTTTCACAGTCAGTCCTGTTGCACATTCTGCATTCCTTCAGCACCAATTGCTGAAGGAGTGGCTAGAGAGAAGTACCTGAAAATGTTGAACTTTATTCCAGTAGCCTTGATTCTTGAAGGCAATTATATAATTATGTAACATTTATAATGTGACCATGCGATTGTGAAAACCTTGTTTCTGATGCTCCCTTTACGTAGGGAATGGACAAATGAGAAAAAAAAATGGAAATAAATAAATAAATAATGGGGGGATAAGGGATAAAAAAAATTGGGTAGATTGCAATACCAGGGGTCATTGAGAGGGCAGGGTAATGGGTATGGGATGTATAGTTTTTTTTCTTTTGTCCTTTTTTTTAATCTTTCAGGAATGATGGAAATATTCTAAAAAATGATCATGATGATTAATACACAACTATGTGATATTATAGACCATTGATTATACACTTTGGATGGACTATATGGTGTGTGAAGATATCTCAATAAAATATTTTTTAAATTAAATACAATGCTACATTAATGAAAACAGTGTGGTACTGGCATAAGGATAACCATATAGACCAATGGAACAGAACTGAAAATCCAGAGATAAATCCGTATATCTAAGGGGAGAAAAATATTGTGAAACTATATGTTTGTAAAGGTTTAATATCCCTAATACATAAAGAACTCTTACAACTCAAAAAAAAAAATGACAAACAACTCAATTGAAAAATTGACCAAGGATTTGAACAGACATTTCTTGAAAGAAGATATTCAAATGGCCAATAAGCATATGAAAAGATGGTCAACATCATTAGCCATTAAAGAAATACAAATCAAAATCAAATTGAGATACTACTTTGCACCCACTAGGATGGGCATTATTAAAAAAAATAAAAATAACAAGTATTAATGAGGATACAGAAATAGGAACTCTCATACATCGTTAGTGGCAATGTAAAATGGCACAGCCAATGTGGAAGTTTGGCAGTTTCTCAGAAAGTTTTTATATTTTTACAGAATTAACATAATATCTGGTGTTCCAGTTTACTAGTTGCCAGAATGCAATATACCAGGAACAGAACCACTTTTAAAAGGGGGAATTTAATAAGTTGCTAGTTCACAATTCTAGGCCCATGAAAATGTCCCAATTAAAGCAAGTCTCTAAAAATGTCCAAATTAAGGCACCAACAAGAGGTTATCTTCACTCAAGAAAGGCCAATAAAGTTCAGGGTTTCTCTCATCTGGAAAGGCATATGGCAAACATGGCAATGTCTGCTAGCTTTCTCTCTAGGCTTCTTGTTTCATGAAGCTTCTCTGGGGTCGTTTTCCTTCTTCATCTTCAAAGGTGTCTGGCTGCATGGGCTCTGGTAGTTCTCATGGCTATCATTCTGAATCTTTTTCCAAAATGCTTCCTCTTTTTAAAGATTCCAGTAAACTAGTCACAACCCACCTGGAATGGGTGGATTCACATCTCCCTCTAATCCAGTTAATATCCACAACTGGATGTGCCACATCTCTGTGGAGATAATCTAATCCAAATATTCCAACCTACATTATTGAATAGGGATGAAAAGAAATGGTTGCTCCCAAAATATTGGATCAGGATTAAAACATGACTTTTCTATGGTGCATAATCCTTTCAAACCAGCCATGTGGCAATTCCACTCCAAGAAATTGAAAGCAGGGACTTGGACAGGCATTTTTTCCCCAATGTTCATTGCAGCATTATTCACAATAGATACACAAAAAGTAGAAACAGCTCAAGTGTCCATCAGGCAATGAATGGATAAACAAAATGTGGCATATGCATACAATGGAATATTATTCAGCTGAAGTGAAGTGCTAATGCATGCTACAACATGGGTAAAACATGAAAACATCATGTTGAATGAAATAAGCCAGACATATGAAAACATCATGTTGAATGAAATAAGCCAGACATGAAACAGCAAATAATGTATGGCTTCTCTTATATGAAACACCTAGAATAGCAAATTCATGGAGACAGAAAGCACAATCATCATGATCTGGGGCAGGGGAAGGGGTGCAGGGATTTATTGCTAAGTGAGTTTGTGTTTTGGTTTGGGATGATGAAAGTATTCTCGAAAATAGGTAGGGTGAAAGTTACACAGTATTGTCAATGTACTTAATTCAAAGAATTGTCTACTTAAAATCACTAAATGATTTTATTTTATGTATATTTCACCACAATTAAAAATAGATATGCTTTGCATTTTTTTAAAAACAAACTTATACTATAAAATTCTTACAAGAAATATAGGGAAATATCTTCAGGACCTTCTAGTTGGCATTAGATTTTAGGTTTTTATACCAAAGCACAATTAATAAAAGAGAAAAGATAAAACAGACTTTATCAAAATGAAAAACTTTTGCACATTAAAGGATGTTATCAAGAAAGTGACAAGTCAACCTATAATATATGAGAAAATATTTGGAGGCCATATATATATGATAATTGGAAGAACTCTGTATTAGTTAGGGCTCTCTAGAGAAACAGAATCAACAGGTAATATTTGTGAATATAAAATTTATAAAAGTGTCTCACATAAACGTGGAAATGTAGAGTCCAAAATCTGTAGGGCAGGCTGTGAAGCTGACGATTCCGATGTAGGGTCTGGACGAACTCCACAGAGAGGTTCGCCAGCCAAAGCAGGAAGAAAATCTGTCTCTTAGTGATTATCCTCCTTTTAGTGATTAGATTAAGCATGACTCATTAAAGAAGACACTCCTCTTGGCTGACTACAAATGGAATCAGCTATGAATGTAGCCGACGTGATCATGATTTTATTCTATGAAATGTCCTCATAGCAAAAGACAGGCCAGCACTGGCCCAACCAGACAAACAGGTACCACCACTTGGCCAAGTTGACACATGAACCTGACCATGACAAACTCCTACACCTCAACTACGAAAAGATGAACAATCCAGCTAAAGGGTAGGCTGGGGATTTCAATGGACATTTCTCCAAAGAAGATATTCAACTGGTCAATAAGTGTATGAAAACATGCAAAATATCATTAGCCATTAAAGAAATGCAAGCTGAAATTACAATGAGGGAAGGTGGCAGAATAAAATAGGCTGAGTTCACCCCTACTCCATGGAAAAAACTAGAGAAGTGACCAAAAAATGATGAAGACAGCAGTTCCAGGGTACACGTGACCAGAGAGGGCCTTCTATACTATATAGGGAGGACCTAGATGAAAAAATTGGAGAAATTACAATTGAGAGGACAGGTTGAGTTTACTCATTCATGACAGCACCTAGGGCTGGCTGCAATATGCAGGCTGGAGCGGGAGCTGAAGAAGCACTGTGAGCCCATAGTCCCATTACCCTATCAGCTTGGGTCCCTTTCAGCTCCACAGCTCCCATGGGGAACCCAGAGCCAGTAGACTTGGATTACCTATGCACAGAGACCCTGCTGCCAGTGCACAGTGCCAAACCCGCACCCCTGAGGCAGACTGCTGTGGATGCCTGGATTTGGCTGAGATTGCGGGCCCTCCCCTAGGAAGGAAGGGAAGACAGAGGGCTAAGCTGAGCTGACAACTGGCCTGTGAAAGAGACTTCCTGGGTTCCACTACCTCTATCCTTTCTCCTTGGAGGCCCAGAGCACTCACAGTGTGAATGGGCAGAGAGACGGGGACAAGGAAGAAAGCTGTACTGCACTGCCACACAATCCTGGGATGGCTGAGAGCAGGGGTATTTGAAATACTCAGTCCTACGTTCTAAGGTCATTCAATGCAGGAGCCTGGGGAATCACACCAGACCCATCATGTCCATAAGTGGATTCTCCATCAAGATTCGCACTGCCCACCCCCAGTCCTGGGGTTGGTAGCTTTCAGAGTGCACTTAGACCTGCATCCTTGACTGGATTTTCACCTGGCTGGGTTCCAGCCAAGCCAGGTAATGCCGTTAGAGAGACAGGTCTGAGGGGAAGAGGTGGCCCAGTAGTGCCATCTGCTGACAATATGTGGAACGTGCAGTCTGCCAAACTGCCTTTCTGTCCTAGCTTTGAACAGATCTCCAATTAGAGTTGAACCTCCTAAATGAGGCCTTAGTTTGGAGGAGAATTATTGACAAACCAAATACAAAAGGAGACCTTCAACCAAACCCAAGCAACTATTAAATCTTAGATGAGTGAGGGGAATCAACTTTCAAAATAACCTTTCAAGATAATCAAATGCCACAAGGTCAAGAAAAAATCAAAAGCACATAAAGATGCAAGAAAATATGGCCCAGCCAAATGGCCAAATAAAAATATCAGAGAAGACACAAAATTTGAAACAACTAATCAAAGATATTCATACAAATCTCCTAAATAGGTTCAATGGGTTGGCTAAAGGCATAAAGGATATAAAAAAGACACTAGAAGAGTATGCTGGTTTTGAAATGATGTATGTACCCTAAGAAAAGCCATGTTTTAATCCTAATCCCATCTTGTAAAGACAACCTTTCTTCTAATCCCTATTCAGCATTGTATGCTTGAAACTGTAATCAGATCAACTCCCTGGAGATGTGATTTAATCAAGAGTGGTTGTTAAACTGGATTAGCTGGAGGCATGTCTCCACCCATTTGGGTGGGTCTTGATTAGTTTCTGAAGGCCTATAAAAGAGGAAACATTTTGGAGAAAGAGAGATCTCCAAGAGAACAGAGCAGAATGGCATAGCCATGAGAAGCAGAGTCCACCAGCCAGCGACCCTTGGAGATGAAGAAGGAAAATGCCTCCTGGGGAACTTCATGAAACAGGGAGTCAGGATAGAAAGCTAGAAGATGACATCATGTTCACTATTTACTACCATGTTGTAGTAAACAAAAACAAAGAGCATAAAGAAGAATTTGAAAGATTAGAAAAAAATAACAGGACTTATGGAAATTAAAGATTTTGTAGATCAAATTTAAAATATACTAGAGACACACAACAGTGTACTTGAAGAGGCAGAAGAATGAGTAAACCAGAAGAGAGAACAACTGAATTCAAATGTACAAAAGAACAAATGATGAAAAAGATGGAAAACTTTGAATTGGATCTCAGGGAAATGATGGACAACACAAATACAATAATCACTGTGGTTTCAAAAATAGTTTCAAACATACAGTATTGAATAGGGATTATTCTGCCTTTATGAAATGGGATTTAGATTAAACCATGGCTTTTCTAGGGGACATACATCCTTTCAAACCAGCACACGGGGGAAGCCACATAAGAATAAGTTCGGACTAGTCAACAGGCACCATGGAGGTGAGAAAATAGTGATATGAAAAATTTAAGATTCTGAAAGAAAAATTTCCAGCCAAGAATTTTTTATCCAGCAAGTTGTCCTTCAAAAATTTGGGAGAGATTAAAATTTTTACAGACAAACAAATGCTGAGAGAATTTGTTAACAAGAAAAGTGGCTTGCAAGATATACTAAAAGAAGTTCTATCAACAGGAAAAAAAAATGACAGGAAAGAGAGGCCTGGAGGAGGGCACATATTCGAAGAAGTATTAATTAGCACAGATTTTAAAGGATAAAAAGAGAGGAAGGTACTATATACTGGAGCAGCTAGAAGGAAAAATCTGAGAGGATCGTATGGTAGCCCATGACAAACTCTGGGATCTGTCCTGTAACTATTTGTTGAAGAGTGCTTTGAAAACCATTGCTTTTTTCTTTCTTTACTTTGTATATATATTATATTATACAATTTTAAAAGTTAAAAAAATAGGGAGGTAAAAAAATATATATATAAATATGACACAACCTAAAATATATATACAAATATGACAAATAAAACCAAAGGATAAGATGGTAAATTCAAGAACTGATTTTACAGTAGTAACTCTGAATGTTAACAGACTAACCTCACCAAGTAAAATATACAGATTGGTAGAATAGATTTAAAAATACGATCCATCTACATGCTGTTTACAAAAGACTCATCTCAGACCCAAGTATACAAATAGACTGAAAGTGAAAGGATGGAAAAAGATATTCTATGCAAGTTGTAATCAAAATGAAGCAGGAATAGTTATACTAATTTCAGAACACATAAACTTTAAATGCAAAGATGCTTTTTGGGGCCAAGATGATGGTTTAGCAATGGTGCATTTTAGTTCGTTTTCCAGAACAACTACTAAATAACCAGAAACAGTACAGAACAGCTCCTGAGGCCACATCAGTGACCGGACACACAGTGTATACCAATCTGGACCAGCTGGACCAGCTGCAAGCCTCCCTAGAACTGTGAGTTCCCCAAGCTGCGGCGGCCGGCGCCCCTCCCCCACAGGCTGCTTCCCAGAGGGAAAGAGACTTTACCAGCAGCAGGGGCTGAGCCCAACCAAACACCAATTATGGCATGAATTAACAAATTCCAACTACTAAAAATAGGCCCCCAGCTCACGTGAGCCAGGTCAAAGCAGAGGTCACTCATTTTTGCCCTGACTCCAAGGGGGCAGGGCTGATATACTAAAAGATATACTAAAAGAAAAAAAAAGTAAACAGGTTTTTGTGTCTGTGTTTCTACAAAGGCTTGACTGCCTTTGGATTCAGTGGCAGGGCTTCTCAGGCTGCAACTGCCCCAGGTGTAGGCAGAAAGAAATTCATTTGAGGGCTTGTCTGGAAACTGTGCCTTCCCCGGGGGGAAGGGTGAAGCCCAACTCAGGTGGAATCCGTCTCTCAAGGAATTCAGACACCAGGGCTTGGTAATTTGAGGAGAGTCTGCCAAAGTTAAAGGTACCGCATCATCTTATGCAGGCAGACAAGCGCCACCTATTGGGTAGAATAAGAAAAACAGAGTCCAGAGACTTCACAGGAAAGTCTTTCAATCTGCTGGGTCTCACCCTCAGGGAAAACTGATGCAGGTAACTCTTTCCTCCTGATAGGAGGCCAGTTTGGTCTGGGAAAATCCAGCTGGGGTCTATAATACCTAAGCAGACCCTCGTAAGGGTGGGGGTGGGGGGAAAGGCACCATACAAGCAGGGCAAGAAACAAGAAAACAAGAATGAAAAATTCTCCTCTGTTAAACAAAACCTAAGCTAGAGGTCCAGAATAAGCTGAACTGAATGTCAAAGAACAGATAGACAACAAATCCATCCAGCAAGAAAACCCTAGGTAAAGGAAGTGAAAGCAATCTCCAGAATAAACTAGTTAAAGTAATTAAATGTCTAGACGCCAGCAAAAAGTAACAAATCACACCAGGAATATTGAAGATATGGCCCAATCAGAGGAACAAACCAACAATTCAAATGAGATACAGGAGCTGAAACAATTAATTCAGAATATATGAACAGACATGGAGAACCTCATCAAAAACCAAATCAAGGAATTGAGGGAGGATATAAAGAAGGCAAGGAATGAACAAAAAGACGAAATTGAAAGTCTGAAAAAACGAATCACAGAACTTATGGGAATGAAAGGCACAGTAGAAGAGATGAAAAAACAATGGAAACCTACAGTGGTAGATTTTGAGAGGCAGAACATAGGATTAGTGAACTGGAGGATGGAACATCTGAAATCTGACAAGAAACAGAAACTATAGGGGAAAAAATGGAAAAATATGAGCAGGGACTCAGGGAATTGAATGACAATATGAAGTTCACAAATATACGTGGTGTTGTGGGTGTCTCATAAGGAGAAGAGAAGGGAAAAGGAGGAGAAAAACTAATGGAGGAAATTATCACTGAAAATTTCCCAACTCTTATGAAGGACTTAAAATTACAGATCCAAGAAGTGCAGCGTACCCCAAAGAGAATAGATCCAAATAGACGTACTCCAAGACACTTACTAATCAGAATGTCAGAGGTCAAAGAGAAAGAGAGAATCTTGAAAGCAGCAAGAGAAAAGCAATCCATCACATACAAGGGAAACCCAATGAGACTATGAGTAGATTTCTCAGCAGAAACCATGAAGGCAAGAAAACAGTAGGATGATATATTTAAATTAGTAAAAGAGAAAAACTGCCAACCCAAAATTCTATATCCAGCAAAATTGTCCTTCAAAAATGAGGGAGAAATTAAAACATTTTCAGACAAAAAAATCACTGAGAGAATTTGTGACCAAGAGACCCTCTGCAAGAAATACTAAAGGGAGCACTAGAGACAGATACAAAAAGACAGAAGAGAGAGATGTAGAGAAGAGTGTAGAATGGAAGACTATGAGTAAAGGTAAAAAGAAGGAAAATTAGATATGACATATAAAATCTGAAAAGCAAAATGGTAGAAGAAAGCACAACCTGTACAGTAATAACACTAAATGTTAATGGATTCAACTCCCCAATCAAAAGACATGGACTGGCAGAATGGATTAAATGCAAAGATGTCATAAGAGATAAGTGATTTACAAACTACAGATGAATAAAAGGAACAATTCACCAAGAGTAAATAACAATGATAAATGTGTAAATGTGTATGCACCTGTCATGGTCATGTTCATGTGTCAACTTGGCCAAGTGGTGGTACCTGTATGTCTGGTTGGGCAAGTGCTGGCCTGTCTGTTGCTATGAAGACATTTCATAGAATTAAATCATGATCATGTCAGCTGCATCCACAGCTGATTCCATTTGTAATCAGCCAAAGGGGAGTGTCTTCTGCAATGAATAATGCTTAATCTGATCACTGGAAGACTTTTAAGGAGGATTCAGAAGAGACAGGTTCTTCCTGCTTTGGCTGATGAGCCTCTCCTGTGGAGTTCATCCAGACCCTCCATCAGAATTGTCAGCTTCACAGCCTGCCCTGCAGATTTTGGACTCTGCGTTCCCGTGGTCACGTGAGATACTTTTATAAATTTTATATTTGTGAGTGTTCCCAGTTGATTCTGTTTCTCTAGAGAATTCTAACTAATACAGCACTCAATCAAGGAGCTCAAAAATGCATGACAAGGGTGGGCAGCAGTGGCTCGGTGACAGGGTTCTCGCCTGGCATGTGGAGACATGGATTCGCTTCCCAGTGCCTACCCAGTTGAAAAAAAAAATTACAGGAGAAAACTTTGGCAAAACTGAAGGAAGAAATAGATGTTTCAAAATGATACTGGGAGACTTCAATACACCACTCTCTTCTATAGATAGAACAATAGAAGGATCAATAAGGAAATAGAGAACCTAAACAATATGATGAATTAGATTAACAGACATATATAGATTGTTACACCCCCCAAACACCAGGATATACAATTTTCTCTAGTGCTCATGGAACATTCTCCAGGATAGGTCATATGCTGGGGCACAAAACAGGTCTTCATAAATTGTAAAGGACTGAAATTATTTAAAGCACTATCTCTGACCACCATGGAATGGAGCTGGGAATCAATAACCACCAAAGAATCAGAACTTTCACAAATATATGGAGATTAAGTAACAGTTTTTTTTTTTAGCTTAACAAATATCATTACTTGAAATTTTCCTGTAAATCTTTTTTTTCTTGTTTCTTTTCTTTTTTTTTTTTACATGGGTAGGCACCGGGAATTGAACCCGGGTCTTCTGGCATGACAGGCAAGCATTCTTGCCTGCTGAGCCACCATGGCCCACCCTTCCTGTAAATCTTAACAGAGAATCAATTCACAGAGACCAAAAGTAAAATACCTCTTTTCATAGTTTAATGGGGTGGTTTGCATTCTTCTGTGTGAGTACTAGATATAAAATATTTTGCTTTTTTACAGAAGGAGAAGTAGGGAGACAAGAAACCTGGCAGACACTCCAACACCACTTTCCCTTAACATGTACACCCCCAAGAATGGCAGTGGAAGCCTGGCAGCAAGCCATACATATAATTCTTTTTGGTTGTTTTAAAATACAAGAACTTTCTGACATTTCTCTCCCAAGCCCATGAACTGCACCCCAACATGGCAGGATATAGCCCACATCATCTTGCTTAGTTTTCCCCATGGAATTATTTACATGATGTCTACAGATTTGATATAAACTAGTTATGAAATTAATGGTAGTTTGCATTTCCATGCATGTTCCCAAGGTTAAATAAATATACCATGCCAATTCTGAAGAACAGTTCAAAATTAAGGTGACTCAGAAGCATTTGCAACCATAACTGCAGAAAGAATCTTCTCACAGGCCAGGGCAGATTCACTGACTCCGTCCTCAACCACTGTGGGGGCCTTTGCAGGAGAGGCATCACATCCACTGTGAGTGAGGAGACAGCATCTGCCTTGGCAGTGTTTATGATAGGGTCCAAGATGGGTTGCCAGTGGGTGGAAGGGAAGACAGCTGCTCCCCAGAACTTACTGCAGAAGAGATCTCTAGAACCAAAGGGAATGGTGGGAGGAACTTGAATGGCATAGGGAGAGGTTCAGTGCCAGGTAAGACTCAGGGAGGCAAGAAAGTATATGGAAAGCCCAGTTTCACGATTTCCAGGAACCCACAACTGGCATGATGCATGGTATGGGGAGGTTGAGATTGGAGAGGGTGGGGAGGCTAGGGAGTACTGCTGGTAAAGGCATCAAACCTGGTAATATAGGCCTTCCGGAGAAGATGGCGGCTTAGTAAGACGCGCGGGTCTTAGTTCCTCCTCCAGAAAAGCAACTAAAGAAACAGAAACAATACAAAACAGCTCCCGGAGTCACAACAGAGACCAAAAAAGACAGCGTACCCCATTCTGGAACGGCTGAACGGGTAGGGAGAATCCACTGCTGTGAGATACCCGAGGGGTGCACGTTTTCCCGGCTGGGGTGGCTGGCGTCTGGGGTCCCCTCCACGCACGTGGCTCCCCGGTCTGACTGGGAACATTGGATAGCGGGGCCCTCCCGTCACGCTTGGCGTCTCGGGCCAGCTGGGCAATTTGGACCGGCACTCTCCCAAGCCGCGGAGGCCAGCGACCCCCGCCTCCACGCGCGGTTTCCCGGGCCGACTGCGGTGCAGACAGACGAGCGCCACGAGCGCCACCTACTGGGCAGGAAAAGAAAAACAGAGCCCAGAGATTCCACAGAAAAACCTTTCAACCAGCTGGGTCCCACACCCAGGGAGATCTGATCAAATGCCCAGACACCAGCAGAAAATAATGGATGACGCTCGGAAAATTGAAGATATGGCCCAATCAAAGGAACAAACCAATAGTTCAAATGAGATACAGGAGCTGAGACAACTAATGCTGAATATACGAACAGAAATGGAAAAACTCTTCAAAAACCAAATCAATAAATTGAGGGAGGACATGAAGAAGATATGGGCTGAACAAAAAGAAGAAATAGAAAATCTGAAAAAACAAATCACAGAACTTGTGGGAGTGAAGGACAAAGAAGAAAAAATGGAAAAAACAGTGGATACCTACAATGGTAGATCTAAAGAGACAGAAGCTACAATTAGTGAACTGGAGGATGGAACAACTGAATTCCAAAAAGAAACAGAAACTATAGGGAAAAGAATGGAAAAACTTGAGCAGGGAATCAGGGAACTGAATGACAATATGAAGCGCACAAATATACGTGTTGTGGGTGTCCCAGAAGGAGAAGAGAAGGGAAAAGGAGGAGAAAAACTAATGGAAGAAATTATCACTGAAAATTTCCCAACTCTTATGAAAGACCTAAATATACAGATCCAAGAAGTGCAGTGCACCCCAAAGAGAATAGACCCAAATAGGCGTTCTCCAAGACATTTACTAGTTAGAATGTCAGAGGTCAAAGAGAAAGAGAGGATCTTGAAAGCAGCAAGAGAAAAACAATCTGTCACATACAAGGGAAACCCAATAAGACTATGTGTAGATTTCTCAGCAGAAACCATGGAAGCTAGAAGACAGTGGGATGATATATTTAAATCACTAAAAGAGAAAAACTGCCAACCAAGACTCCTATATCCAGCAAAATTGTCCTTCAAAAATGAAGGAGAAATTAAAACATTTATAGACAAAAAGTCACTGAGAGAATTTGTGACCAAGAGACCAGCTCTGCAAGAAATACTAAAGGGAGCACTAGAGTCAGATACGAAAAGACAGAAGAGAGAGGTATGGAGTAAAGTGTAGAAAGAAGGAAAATCAGATATGATATATATAATACAAAAGCCAAAATGGTAGAGGAAAATATTATCCAAACAGTAATAACACTAAAAGTTAATGGACTGAATTTCCCAATCAAAAGACATAGAATGGCAGAATGGATTCAGCTTTAAGACAAGATAAACTTATGAACCATGTAATAACATGGATGGACCTAGAGAATATTATGCTGAGTGAATCCAGCCAAAAACTAAAGGACAAATACTGTATGGTCCCACTGATGTGAACGGACATTCGAGAATAAACTTGAAATATGTCATTGGTAACAGAGTTCAGCAGGAGTTAGAAACAGGGTAAGACAATGGGTAATTGAAGCTGAAGGGATACAGACTGTGCAACAGGACTAGATACAAAAACTCAAAAATGGACAGCACAATAATACCTAATTGTAAAGTAATCATGTTAAAACACTGAATGAAGCTGCATCTGAGCTATAGGTTTTTGTTTTGTTTTGTGTTGTTTTGTTTTGATTTTACTATTATTACTTTTATTTTTTTCTCTATATTAACATTCTATATCTTTTTCGGTTATGTTGCTAGTTCTTCTAAACCAATGCAAATGTACTAAGAAATGATGATCATGCATCTATGTGATGATGTTAAGAATTAATGATTGCATGTGTAGAATGGTATGATCTCTAAATGTTGGGTTAATTTCTTTTTTTCCGTTAATTAAAAAAAAAAAAAAAGAGAAGGGATAATTGGAGATGAAGGGATACAGACTGTACAACGGGACTGGATATAAAAACTCAGAAATGGACAGCACAATACTACCCAATTGTAATGCAATTATATTAAAACACTGAATGAAGCTGCATGTGAGGTATAGGTTTTTTGTTTTTGTTTTTTTTTGTTTTTTTTTCTTTCTATTATTGTTTTAATTCTTATTCTGTTGTCTTTTTATTTCTTTTTCTAAATCGATGCAAATGTACTAAGAAATGATGAATATGCAACTATGTGATGTTATTAAGAATTACTGATTGTACATGTAGATTGGAATGATTTCTAATTGTTTTGTTAATTCTTTTTTTAATTAATAAAAAAATAAAAATAAAAATAAAAATAAAAATAAAAAAAAAAAACCTGGTAATATAGTAGTAGTGTTCATTGGTGACACAGATGTGAGGGACTGGCTGACTTGTGACAATAATAGTAGTTGGTACACCTGTACTGAGAACATTACTGATAGCTGGTGAAGTTGAGCTAATAGAAAGCCCAGACAGACTGTTCAATTCCTGTAGTTCCTGGTGGTGACAACCGATGCAGGTGACTCTTTCCTCCTGACAGGAGGCCAGTTTGGTCTGGGAAAACCCAGCTGGGGTCTATAATACCTAAGCAGACCCTCGTAAGGGTGTGTGGGGGGGAAAGGCACCATACAAGCAGGGCAAGAAACAAGAAAACAAGAAATGAAAAATTCTCCTCTGTTAAACAAAACCTAGACAAAAACAAGACAGAGAAGGGGGATTAACTGAGGACAGCTGATTTTGAGAGGCAGAACATAGGATTAGTGAGCTGGAGGACGGAACATCTGAAATTGGACAAGAAAAAGAAAATATAGGGAAAATAATGGAAAAATATGAACAGGTACTCAGGGAATTGAAGGACAATATGAAGCACATGAATATACAGGTTGTGGGTGTCCCAGAAGGAGAAGAGAAGGGAAAAGGAGGAGAAAAACTAATGGAGGAAATTATCACTGAAAATTTCCCAACTCTGATGAAGGACTTAAAATTACAGATCCAAGAAGTGCAGCATACCCCAAAAAGAATAGATCCAAATAGACGTACTTCAAGACATTTACTAATCAGAATGTCACAGGTCAAAGAGAAAGAGAGAATCTTGAAGGCAGCAAGAGAAAAGCAATCCATCACATACAAGGGAAGCCCAATAAAACTATACATATATTTCTCAGCAGAAACCATGGAGGCGAGAGACAGTGGGATGATATATTTAAATTATTAAAAGAGAAAAACTGCCAATGAAGAATTCTATATCCAGCAAAATTGTCCTTCAAAAATGAGGGAGAAATTATTTTCAGACAAAAAAATCACCATACATCAAAAACAATAACATAATTATGTTATTTATTAACTTATATGCAATATAATTAATTCAGTGATATGAGATGCTCTCTATTACTGAAACTTCAAAATCCATCACGTTTCTTGAAGTATCCCATAAATATGATTGCTATTTTGTTCACTTAGGTATTTATTTTCAAATATATGAAATGTTTAGTTCTGTATCTCCTGGTATTGTCTAACTAGCTTTGGTGTTTCCTTGACCTAATTTTGTTGCGAAATAAGCTTTCAATTCAGACAAACGTAACTACCTGTGATAAGACAGACAATAGAAGCTAAAACATCACATATCTCATGAATGACATCTAGATTCAGAATCAAAGTTTCCTCGTTTTTGTCTCAGATATTTGGGTTTTCAACCAAAATACTATACCTTCTCGAAAGTGGCACATGTCTTGGTAATTTTTGGAGATATAAAGAAGACTTTAAGAAATAACTTTCTGCTACAGACAATAAATATCTTGTGGATGTCCAGAGTTTTAAAGGTAGATCTACTATTTTCTTGGTCATTTTTGCAATAATAGCACAAGAACAAAGAAGAATGGAAAAGGAAAATTGCTCCTCCTTTACTGAATTCTTTTTCCTGGGAATAACGAATAATTTGAACGTCAAAGGGACCCTTTCCTCATATTTCTAATTGTTTATCTCATTAATGTTCTGGCAAACCTTGGAATGATCATTTTAATCAGAATGGATTCCCAGCTTCACACACCGATGTACTTTTTCCTCAGCCACCTCGCCTTCTGTGACCTCTGCTATTTCACAGCAATTGGTCCCAAGGTGCTGGTGGACCTCTTTGCCAAGAACAAGTCAATTGCCTTTTTTTGGTTGTGCTCTGCAGTTCTTCACCCTCTGTGTCTTTACAGATTCTGAGTGTCTGTTGCTGGCAGTGATGGCCTTTGACAGGTACAAAGCCATTAGCAGCCCTTTGCTCTATGCAGTCAACATGTGCTCCATGCTCGTGGCTGGGGTTTACCTGGTGGGAATGATGGATGCTCTGACACATACGACATTAACATTCCGCTTATGTTTCTGTGGATCACATAAGAGTAATCATTTCTTCTGTGATATCCCTCCACTACTGTTGTTATCTTGCTCAGATACACAGGTCAATGAGTTAGTGATTTTCACCATTTTTGGCTTGATTGTACTGAGTACCATTTCTGGAGTTCTTGTTTCTTATTGTTATATCATCCTATCAGTTTTAAAGATCCACTCTGCTCAGGGGAGATTCAAAGCCTTTTTCACCTGCACTTCCCACTTAACTGTTGTTGCAATTTTACAGGGAAACTATACTCTTCATGTATTTTCGACCCAGTTCTTCTTATGCCCTAGATCAAGACAAGATGACCTCTTTGTTTTACACCCTTGTGATTCCCATGTTAAATCCTCTGATTTATAGCCTGCGGAATAAAGATGTGAAAGAGGCCCTGGAAAGATTGAAAAATAAAAGATGGTTTTAAATATTTATATTAAATAATAAATATCTATATGTGTGTGTATATGTATATAAAGAGCTGTGCTTGTTTCTTTTTTGTTAAATCAAATGATAATGGGAACTCTGCTGCCTCAAATACTTATTTAAAAAAAATGATTGTTTTCACTAATTTCCAATCATACCAAAATTTTGCACTTTCCTAAATGCATATGTAGTATTACAGATTCTGAATTTATATATGCTACTTCATATTTGTGAAATATTATCTGATGCCTCCTGTCAGGTCTAATTTTTATTTGTTCTATTTTCATGGGTAAACTCTTTCCATTATTCTGTGATGTTTTGCATGTTTACTAAATGTCTATTGTGCATTTAGAAGCTTAGTATTTCATGGTGAATCCAGTAGTTTTATACTAATTAATATTATAATCTGGTGGAATCAACAATTAATTAAACATTCAAACAACTGATAAAAAGGTGCAAATCATAATGACATTAAAGGTCTGGTTGCTATAAATCAGAAGCAAAATGTCTGAATTTGGTGTGTAGAGAAGAAAGCCTTCCCTGAATGGAAAAATTGTTTCACATCTAAAGAATGAATAAAGATGCAACTTGAGGGGAAGAAATTATTATAGTCAGATGAACTGACAATTATAGAGGAATTGATGAAGACAACATCTATCATTTTAGATAAAATTAATTCAACATGCTTAGGTTATAAAAAACAAAGAGAAGAACCTCAGGAAAGTACACCCTTGAATGATTATTCTTAATTCTTCCATCACTTCCTCCACAAAGCTTTCATTCTCTTCTTCCCCATTCTCAGTTAGGAATAAATTCTTCTTTTGGATTCACAAACAACATTCTCCTCAGGGATTTAGAAATATTATTCTGCTTACTAGTTATTTTGTATAATATGGGATTGTTAGCATTTTGTTCTCAAGGTCTGAATGTTTCATTCTTGTTATCCAAAGCATCTGCCCCACATTTCAGAAACAAAATGGAAAATCAACAAATAATTGACAAAATCATAACTTCATCAATATTTTAATTACTTAGTAGTTGCTAGTAAAAACAAAATTAACTGAAGGTATATTATATGCTCTGAATATATATATATATTAATGTTTTAAAGCTTTGGCTGTGGTTACTGGAGATTATGATATAAACAGAAATGCATATTAAATATATTGAGGAAATAGAAAACTTCATCAATGGGCTCTCTTGATGTCTGCCTACTTCATCTGTCTCTGTTCAATTTTTCTGAGGACCAAAGCAATGAATCATGTTGATGACTAAACATGGATATGGCCATATCTTTGAAAGACTACACAAGACTCAAGAGCACTCAAGAGTACAAGTATATTATACTTGTACAAGCTAAAAGTCATTGGCCAACTCAGACTTGATAGCTGTCATTGTAAAATGCCCTGCATGAAAACATTTCAGAATGGAAGTAAAGACAAGAAGTCCCTGTGCTTTTCAATTCTCATTTCTTTTAGAAACACAGGGGCATTTTAGGAGAAAATCCAGAAATAGAAAAAGCCTATGGAGAATGCTTGGTTAAACCAAAGGCTTCAAGGATTTCCTCCTCCACCATATTTTCTCAATGAACCTATATTGTGATGGAATCATTTCTTATGAATGGTAGCAAATCCAAGCGTGTTTGAAATTAAAATATTAAAGTGCAAGCCAAGTGCAGGGCTTCACTGGATTGTCATTAATTGGAACATGAAAAAATGGAAAATGATTAAATCATCTTCTTGCCACATGACATCATATATTGCCTCATCTAAAGACTTATTTGATTTCCTTATTGTTCTGTTTTATTAGACATATTGGTTATGACTTAAAGGTAAGAAAATGTTAAGTCTTATAAACAGATGACCAGAAATTGAATTGACTGATTTGATGTGGTGCTTACTCTCCCTTAGTTGGGCAAGTAGAGGTTGAATAATCAGTTATTGGGACCATTGTTTAGGAGGTTCATCATTCACGTAAGAGCTTGGTAACACGGCATGTACCGTGACCTATCCATCTTGGAGTTCTACAGAGGCAGTAGGAACATAGCATCAAAAGACTTTGATCTAGTCTATGCCTCATTCCTCACTAGTCTCTTTGGTTCTCTGGTTCTCTCCTGCACACTTTTATCATACACCTACCAACAAGCAAGGGATTTTATTTTCCAAATAATATTAACAATATGTGCTTATAGTGTGTTTATATTGCAGGCATGTTCTTATATTTATAATTCTTTCTTAAGTCTTGTCACTGACATCTCTAAATTTAAGAATGACATGGGAATTGTAGATTTGGGTGTATGTATAAAACAGCAAGTAGATGGATAAATACTTGTGATAGCTTCTTTAGCCACATTTGTGAGAACAGACCAGTAATAATGCTCAGTTACCCAGCTAGTAGGAGGTGGGCAGTAAAGCCTGAAGCAGCAAATTTACCTCATTTGAAGAAACCCTAGGAACATGCAATGAATAAGTGTCCAATGCCTTTCAAATCACTTTGCCCTTTAACAAGTCCCTCTTCTTTCCTTCAGGTCTCTCTCTGTAAAAGAGGGGCTCAATTTCAGTATCTTTAAGGCTTTTTCGGTTGCCATCTTTTGTCTCTATGTATACTTATGATTCTAATGCTGTTTAAACCCATCCCAACATTGGGCTGATGTGATTAGGAAAAAAGTTGCTTCACCTCTATTAAGAAGGAAGGCGCTGTTCTCCAGGATGAATCGGTCTGATATAACAGTAGTAACAGTATCAGTGAGATGGTGGGATTATCATAAGGCTAAATACTTTTAAACACAGCCCTTTTAACTTGTCTCTTAAACACATTCTGATTTTCATCAACATTTCATAGAAGTGAATATCCAATGTCATTATTGCTCAAGTAAATAAAAACTAAAACCTCAGCGAGGTCCCCTGACTCAAATATAGAATGGCTGAAATGACAGTAATCAAAACTACAAGTATGGGTGAGTATGTGGAACAATCATAGTTCTCACACATTAGTAGGACAAGTGAAAATTGTCACACCTATTTGGGCAGCTGTATAGAATTATCTATTACAGTTGGACATAAATATGGATAGAACCCCAAAATTGGATTTCTAGTTTTATATTCAAGGGAAATGAGTGACTATCTACCCAATGGTGTATACAAAACTTTTCACAGTAGCATTATTTGCAAGACTGTAAAACTGAAAAGAAGTCAAATTCCTGTCAACACATTAATTCAGAGTTGAAGATTTAATTCAGGGTCAGATCTAAAATAGTTAAGGTTTTGCAGTCCGTAAGCCTCTGCCATAAGCCCTCAAGTCTTCCCTTGCATCACAGCAATGAAAGACAATATATAGAAGAATTGAGTTGACTCTGTTTCAGTAAAATTTTATAGGACGTAGTAGCTGTTACTTGCTCCTCACTGTGTAAATATCTCATGATATGCTGTATATTGTACTGATACACAGCAAGAAAACTAATGCAACAGCAACAACATTGAGGTGTCTCACAAACATGAACTTCAGTGAAACAAGCCAAGCATAAATGTATACAAACAGTATGATTTCACTTCCACATGACTCAAAAACCTACAAACTAAACTTCTAGATTGAATGTCAGTTTTTGATGGGATGAGTGGGTGATATTTGGGGTTCTTATTAAAGCCCTGTTTTTTAGTTTGGGTTCTGGGTACAAGGATTTTTTTTTTTTTTAACATGGGCAGGTACCAGGAACCAGGAATCAAACCCGGGTCCTCTGGCATCGCAGGCAAGCATTCCTGCCTGCTGAGCCACCGTGGCCCACCCTACAAGGATGTTTTTATTTCCTAAAAATTGACTTCATATATAATAATTATATAATAGTTTCCTAAAAGGTTTCCAATAAAAAGGTATATTCACTATCATATTGGAAGCAACTACGGGGATTCAATATTATTTTTTCACTCTCCAGTAGTTTCTTATATACAATCAGTATTCAAATATATTTGTAAATTTAATGTATTACACAAATTTCATAGAGTACACCAATCAATAATTATGCTTTATATTACATAAATGTGCTGCTTTGTTTGTAGAACAAAAATGTCTCTGTCAACACATGAACATTTCTAGTCATCCTTCATCAGCAGAGATATTTTATACTAGTATCATACAATGAACTTTGTTTCATAACTGTTCATGCCTCAGGGCAACTATTTCTGAAGAAAGTGCTCTTGTATATAGACAGCTGTTTACAGAGCACTATTTTAGTGGCAGCCAGGTCACCAGAAAAGCTTTAAACATAGAAATACTGTTTGCATTTGTTTTCCTCTGATACCTAAATTCCTTCTAAAGACATTGATTTCTGTTATAAAAGTGCCATTCTGAAGGAAAACACAAGTCCCTTTGGAAGGCCAATTAGCATATCTAATTGGTAATAATGGTGTCATCATGTAAGCTCAGGTTTTCAAGTGGAGGGCTGGAGGGAAGTTAGATTCTGTGATCTGTAGGGGCAGTTGTTGTTTAGGAAGCGAAACCTGCACCCTGCCTAAACAGTGTTCCAGAAGGGATTTGACATCCCTGGAGGAGGAAAAGCACCTGAAGGGAAAATGAGATTAGAAAAGTGTAAGTAGAGGGTGAGCAAGGATGACTTCATCTTCTCCAAACACGCACTAGAGGCCTGTGTAATGGAAGTAAAGCTCTTGGGTAACGCAAACGCATCAGCTTCTTGTGTTACCTGGTGGACAGTTATTACAAACAATTCAGACAGCTTGAGCTTTTCCTCAGCACCATTTCCCACAGGAATAAATTTCGTGTTTTATTACTGGGATCATTACAGAAAGAATGGCAACGAAATACAAAAAGGCATTAAAATTGTCCTAATTGACCTAAATCACTTCTGTTAAAATTACGAGTATAATTTAATGGATTTTAGTTTGGTGAGTTTCCTAGACTTATCGAAAGCGAGGTCAATAACAGCAAGAAAATCACATTCCTCTTTACTCACAAGTGGGATTTTAAAAGAATTAGGGAAAGAGGGTGCAGAGTTGGTTCAGCGGTAGAATGCTCACTTCCACATGGGAGACTGGGATTCGATTCCTGGATCATGTACCCAAAAACCAAGCAAATTAAAGAAAGAGGGAAAGAACTTCAGTGTTAGAGTGCATAACATGGTATGCCTAATATATCTTGTCATTTTTTTTAACATTCAAATTTTGCATTGACTGGTTTAGTGGTAATTAAATGAATTAAGATAGATTTTCAGGTGTGTGCTTGATGTTTGTACATTATCTTGATATATGAATGTAGAGTGGATGTTTAATGAATGCATGGCAATCAGTGCTTGTCAATATATGGAAATGCTTCACACATTAGAAAATACCACTCCAAACCTAAACAATACAGAGTACCCCACTAGGCTGCTACTTTGTATGCATTCAGACACCTATTTCTTTATTTTCTATTTGCACCCTGGTATTTTGCAATCTAGTGGCACTCCCTTCAGCGCGGGTGGGAGGGGCTCACCTGGGAGGGGCCGCCCCACACGCAGCCCATGCTCAGCTTCTGGGCCTGGCCCCACTAGCGGCCAGTGGCAGGCGCGAGATGAGGTGAGGACACGGGCACCGCACCACTGTGCCACAGACGGGGCCACCCGTGCCAGGTCGCAGTGCCCAGGTGCCAGCCAAGAGACCCCCCCCCCAAACCAAGCTTCTGGCAGGGAGGCGTGTTTACCAGCCCTCCTCATCTTAACCAACGTGCTTGTCACCACGCCCAGAGGACCCCACACTGGCACTGAGAGGTGACTGGCTCTCACGAGGGTGTCAAAGCCCGGCCTGGGGGCGTCTGGGGGAACCGAGGCCCCAGAGTGCAGTCCCTTGGGCTGGTGGCCGGCAAAGGGCGCAGAGCCCGGGGCGTCTGCTCGGGGAACATGTGCAAACAGAAGGCACTTACCTACAAGCTGCTCGTGTACACACGTGGGACTCACGCTCTCTTCACCGTGGGGGGATTTTTACATGAAGACATTTGTTTTATAAATTAAAGAAACTGAACGATGTAATTATACATGGTTTGAAAATAAGAAATCCTCACACTGGCAACTAGCTGCAGACCAGTCTGTCTCTGCAGTCCTCGAAGGCTGGGGTGAGGGGTCCCCTCCGCGGGGAGGGCGCCAAGGGGCGCCTCCACTAAAGCTCCCTGCAACGCCTGTGCTGCCGCCACGGGCACAACGGGAGGCCTCTCTGTAAGGCAAAGGTTTGGAAGCTGTTTTGGGAGGACGCGTTAACCTTGGCTTTCCACATTATGCCTGGTTTCCCCACCCCTACCAGGTCTGAAGACTCCCTGCATCACCCCAGCCAGCCAATGGCTGCCCCCCAGCCCCCAAGTGCTTTCCTTGGGTAAGTCCCTGTTCCAGGACATGCTGCCGCAGAACTGCCAGTCGAGGACAAGAAAGTGCCCCCGTGTCAAATACCTGGCCGCAGGCCAGCCCCAGGGCACATAGGGGATACGTGGCCACGACACGGGGGCCACCCCGACCTGCCCAGCAAGTCACTGACCAGTGCGTCTGATCGCAGCCGGGGGCTCCTGTGCCCTCGGGCAGACGTGAGAAAGGACCCAACGTAAGACACACGACCTCTGTGTCCAACAGGCACCTTTAATGGACACGTCTCCACACAACAGCCATGGTGCACAGAGAGCCAGGCCACATGGGTACAGGGACAGACGAGGGGAGAGATGAGGGCCAGGCAGGCAGTGTCCACGGGCTCCACTTCACCATGCCACGTCCTCGGCACTTTCAGCCAAGCACTGAGCAAGGTGGCCATCAACGTCCAGCTGGGACATCCTGCGGGTGGGGACAGCTGGTCACCCACTTGCTGGGGAGAGACACGCCCTCGCCCTTCCCTCTGGACACTGACCCCAACTGCCCATGCAGAGAGAGCTGACTGCTGCCCCCTCCCACGAGTGTCCCTCACCCGCCCTCGTGCCCTGCTGTAGGGCCAATGCTGATGTAGGTGGAAGTCGGGGTGAACCCACGGCACGCCCAACCAGCTGCAGCTGAGAAAGGGGTCTGGGGACCACAGGCAAACAGCTCAACCCCCAGGCTATACGGACTTCCTGGGCCACCCCAGCCGAACGTCCAATCAAGCTGTTGCTTTAGTGTCCTTGTAGGTTCCTTGCAGTGGGCTGGGAAACACGGGGCACTTGCTAGGGATGAGACTTCTACCCCAGACCACCTGCATGGGATGGGGGGGTGAAACCAGCCCTCCGGGGCCCCGGGAACCCCGCTTCCTGGCAGATCTGCCAGTCCCACCAGCCTCGAGCAACAGCTGCAGGCAAAGACCACAGCAGAAGCAGAGACCACAAGCGCAGGCACTGTGGGACACAGTGGGCTGAGGCCAGGCAGGTCCCCACCGCCCCTCGCACCCTGGCCGCCATCGGGGTCCAGGCTGTGGTGAGGCCGGCAACAGCTTTCCCACCCCTGGCAGATGCTGCTCTGAGTGCAAATTCCCAAGGCCACCGGGCATCCTCAGAACCAGTGTCCTGGCACATCCCCAGGCCAGCAGAGGGGTCACTGCCCAGTCGTTGTGGTGGCAGCCCTGGCGGAAAGCCCCTGGGAAGCGTCCGGCCATCCTCCCTGCTCCAGCCTGCTCTGCTCCCTCCCTTAGTGCTCGGCCAGTGGGTGAGTCCTGAACTTGGGGCGGCAGCCGAGTTCCCCACACTGTGGTGGCTTCGGGACTGAGTCTCGATCAGCACCCAGGCCTCCTGCCACCCAGAAGGGGACGGAGCACAGGTTCCATCTCCCCTAGAAGGAAGCCCACAGCCTGTCCCGCCTGCCCCCCCGCCGGCTGCTGGAGAGGAGCTGGGCGGCCCCTGTTAGGTGACCAAGGGGCGGTGGGACCTGAGCTTGGTCTGTCTGCTCCAGCGTTCCCAGCTGCGGGCAAGCCCCTGGGGTTCAGCGCTGCACCCGTCCTCTTCTCGGAAAGCCCCAAGAACAGGCCAAAATGAGCCATTCTCTGGGGTGGCTGCCAGATGCCATCACAGCCACTAACAGGGGCACCTCCCAATTCCTCTGGCCCAAGGTTCCTGCCGTGCCCCGCCCTGCACCAGCACAGAAGTGGGCGTCCCTGATGGCATGGGGCACGCCTTCTCCCCGGCCACCTCTGCACCCCAGGGGCCGGTGTCCGACCGAGGTGTTCGCGGCGCCAGGCTGAGCTGGACCTGCCCTGAGTGTCGCCGATGGCCCACCTCGAGGGCCTCAGCCAGAACTCGAGCTGCTCAAGCAACTGCTCCACAGGTCGAGGCCAGGCTAGCCTTCCTGTCTCAGGAGTCTTTTCAGCCTACCTGGAAACACAAGTGACCCAAACACAGGAAGTCCCCAGGGAACAGGAGAGGGGCAGCACGGGCCTCTGCGGGGCGCCCTCACATCCCCTAGACTGCCCGTGGGACAAGGCTGCGTGCTGGGCAGGACGCCAGACGTGGGGGCCTGTGGGGCCCTGTGGGCATCGTTGGGCACTGCATCCCTGCGCCCAGGACCGGCGGCTGCGTCAGGTAAAATTTAAATCAGGAGGATCGCGGCCGCGCGCCCTCGTGCACGAAGCATGGTGTCGCTGGCACAGCGCACGCCGAGGACCCTCAGGGGCACGTGGCCTTCCCACCCCTGACCTAGGGGCTTGGCGCTGGGAGCGCCGGGCAGTGTGGGGGAGCCCCGCACCCGACTTAAGAACCCGAGTCTCGCAGCTGGAAAAGGCGCCGTCTGAGCAGTTTCCGGGAGGACTCGGACCGTGTGTCCTGACGGCAGCCGGGTCTGCTCCCGGAGCCCGCGGCGCCCCGAGGAACCTGCCCCACCCGAGGAACCTAACCCGCGTGCCCAGGGACAGCCGCGCCGAGCTGCTAAGGGCCTCTCGCAGCCTGCGGGTCACTCGCTGGGGCTCGGGCTCCTGGCACGCGGGATGCGCAGGCCCACAGCCCCATGCTGCACAGCAGGCGTCTAGCTCCTCGGCAGAATCAGGGTCCATCCCCCGGACTCAGAAGACAACACCTGAATGTCTCCATTGGGTCCACCAAGGACGAGGCGCCTCGGTACCAGCGACGGGGACTTTTCTCTTAAGACTCGACAACCTGAGCCCTGGGAGCCCAGCACACCCGGGGCCATTGGGGCCGCCTCTGCTGGGGGGCGTGGGGCCAGGGCAGTCTAGGCCCCCGCAGCCCTGGGGAGGGCAGGCGGCTGGCAGCCAGGCCATGGGTTACCGGAAGGCGGGCAGCAGCATGAGCCCTGCCCTTCGGCCCATTCTATCCCTAAAACGTTACCTCAAGGGGTCACAACTGGGCAGCGCTGAGCGGGTGGGGGGCCTTGGCCTGTGGACGAGGGCTGTGGCTTCCACAGGGTTGAGTCACCCAGGGAGCCTGGTGGGGACACTCACGTGGACCCGAAGGGGGCCTGGCACATGGGACAGCTCTCCAGGGCCTACGGCTTCTCCCCCGACGGCAGCTCCTCGGCACTGGGGTCTGTGGGCGGCTCAGGCGTGGCGTGAAGGCGGGGCGACAAAGCTGAAGACACCGACAGGGACCCCGGGTGCCGCCCCGCCGCGGAAGACAGCGAGGAGGGGCCGGCCAGGCCCCCTGCGGCCCCTGGAGCCGGGGGTAGAGGGGTGTCCAGAGAAACGCCCGGGGACCCACCGTGAAGACTTCCGGGGGTGCCTCGCAGTCCGGGCCGGGCCGGGGATCCTGCGAAACCGCTAGTTCGTCGGGGCCCGCCCCCCACCGCGGCCTGCCCGCCCCGCCGCCTCGGGCTCGCGCCCCCGCCCCGGAGGCCCCACGTGGCCCCACCTGGCCTGGCGCGGCGGGCAGCGGCGGCAGCGGGTCCCCCGCCGGGCTCGGGTCGGCGCCCGCGGCGCGCAGCAGCGCGGTCCACAGCTGGTCCCGCTCGCTCGCGGCGTCGCCGAGGAACCACGACGGGTCCCGAGGGCGCCTGGGGGGTGGAGGGCAGGGGGCTCAGCGGGGGCGCCCACGAGGGAGGGGCGCGGGCGGCGCGGAGGCACCTGAGTGGGGGGCGTGGGGCGAGCACGCAGCCCGCGCCCCCGGCCCGTCTCCCCCGTCCCCCGCGGGCGGCCTCCGGCGGCTCAGCCTGAACCGCGGCCTGCGCAGCGCCCCCGCGTCCGGCGGAAGTGGAGGGAGGCCCGCCCCGGCCCGCCCCCGCACGGTCTCCAGCCGCCCGCGGAGACCCCGACCCTGGGGGACGCCTACCCCAGCCTGGCCCCTCGCCGCCCTGCGCCCCAGGCGCGGGTGGCCGTCGGAGCGGAAGGCCCCCGGAGCCCACTCTTTGGGGAAACTGAGGCTGGGCGGCTTCCGTCGCCGCCGCGGAGGCGGGGCAAGGGCGCGGAGGCCATTTTCCAGAGGGGCGGGGGCGGCTGCCCTCCCAGAATAGCGGTCGGGATCTCCCACCCCCAGGGGCCCCTTCCCTCCTCCCGGGCCCTGCCGTAGGCCTCGGAGGAGGAGGAGGAGCAGAAAGTGGGGGTGCTGGAGGTTCGGGGGCCCCACTTTCCGCCCCGCGGCGTCCGGCCCTGGCGGAGTCCCTAAGGAAAAGAGGCAACCCGAGCTTGAGGGAGGGAGTGGGCGCCATGGGGGAGCCCAGGGACGCCCCGGCGAGCCAGCACCCCCCCCTCCGGGACGTGGAGGCTCACCACGCGGTGGCAGCAGACTCTCAGGCACACCCACGCCCCTCCCGGGCCTGCAGCCCTGGGCATAGCTGCCCCTGCAGGGGCCTCCGGGGCCACCCCCAACCTTCCAGGGCCTGGGTCTTTGGGAGGGGGGTGCCACAGGCAGATGTCACTCCCCTGTGGGGCCTGCTCGGACAGGTCCCCCCACCCAGGCCTACCACCTCGGCCTCTCTGGGCACCCCTCATTCAGGGCTCTGGGAAGGGGGCCCGGGAGCTGGAAACGCAGGGTGGCCTGGGGTCCCCTGGAGGTGTGGGGCCCCCAGGCCCTCCTGAGTTGGGCTCAGGTCTGTGCCCTCCTGCACACTTGAGCCCTGGAGTCTTGGGCCAGCGAGGGGCGCCCCACTTTGCTTTTGCCTTCGCCATCCGGATGCTCATTCACCCCCAGGCCCAAGGGAACAGGGCCTGGCCCCGGGGCCAGTCTGGCACCAGCTGACCGGACTGAGAGCACCGGGCAGCCGTCTGGACAAAAAAAGAAGAGGCTGTGGAAGCTCATCTGATTCCAGATATGATGATGGAAGAGGGCCACCAGGAAACCCTCCCCGAAGAGTGGGTCGAATCAGTCATCTGCGTGGACCGAGTCCTCCTTCAATGGCTGGTGGGTGAGGAAGGTCAATGTGTGCTCTAAAAAGCAGACAATTGAACATGCACACTCACAGTGGAAGGAAACCATTAAGAACAGGAGGGCAGACCATTCTGGACAAATAGAGGAATGTGTGTGTCTAAACAGGAATTGCTCTGTGTCCTCACACAGATGAGTGAGGGCGTGCTGGGAATTCCCTCTGCAGGGATCTGGCAGGACTGACATGCGGTTCTAGAAGTGCACATGTTTTGTCTCATTTTTTTGTATAGTTTATTAAAGTATTAATATAGTTTTAATAAGTAAATATTTTTAGTTTGCAAAACCAACTCTTCATCTTTATATAGTTAAAACACATAAACTTTGAATATGAAGAAAATAAATAAAAGACTGTATTCGGGGGGGGGGAAAAAAAAAAAGGCCTGGGGCTGGGCCTCCTGGTCTCCTGGCTGCTCTGGCCAGTCCCCCTCTGGTCAGCACCCGGCCCCAGGAAAGGCGGGGGACTGGAGGCCTCGGGTGCAGAGGAGAGCCGTGGTGACCCCACACTGGGGAGCAGGCACGGCAGGTGCCAGCATGTGTCGGGAAGCCCCACCCCTCCCCTAATCCCGCCGGCCCGCCCGCCTGCTGGCTTCCCCGACAGCTGCCAACCCGACCCCGCCCCCCAGGCCCAGACAGAAAGTCTCCTGCGGCCTTTAGGAGATGCGCTAGGGGCACCCCCACCTCAGACTCCCCCAGGTGCTGTGGAAAACGGCCCGACGGGCGGCCAGAGCCACTGGAGAGTTGAACTTGGTTAGAGTCTTCTCCGGAGCCTTCTAGAAAGTTTAGCGTTAATTGGGAAGTTATTTCTCTTCAGGAGGACTCTTGCTCTGCAGAAACCACTTTTATAGGACCCTCAAATCAAGTAGTCATGTTTATAAAAGAATATTCCAGTGCTTTGGAGTGGACACCTCTGGGTGATTGTGGTCGCTGTGGGGGGGTCCTCGGCTCAGCTGAGAAGTGCAGAGGGAGTCAGGGGTCAGTGTCCGAGGCCGTGTCATTCTTTGTTCCCTTGGGCCCATTGGAAAATGATGCTTTTGTGGACAGCAAAGCGGACCCCCCCTCAGCTCCAAAGAGCCTCCTCCAGAGCCTGGCGCTGTCTGCTGGGCACTGGCACCTTCCCCTCCAGGGCCGCTGGCATCCCTGGAGTGGCTGTGCCTGGCCTCCCCGAGGTGGGGGTGGTGATAACACCCCCCGGCCTCTGGGCCTTTCTGGAACATTCCCATCCGATTTCTCGCAGGCGGCCTCTGCCCCGCGGCCGCCCTGCTTGCTGGGTTTCCATGCAGCACCCCTGGGGGCACGCACACTCTTGAGCCACAAGGGGCAGCCCAGCACCCCTACAGGCAAGAGTGGCCTCAGGGGGCAGGACTCCATTTCCAAGCCCCCACCCGGGGTGGTTGGTACAGGCAACAGGGCTGCCCCTGGGGCAGGGTCCTCAGGTCCTACCCGCCTCTGGGTCTTCGGGAAGCTGAGACCCTGTAGCAGCCTTCAGCCTGGGTCACGGCAAACTCCCCGAACCCCATGTTGTCAGGTGCCAGCTTCTCAGGTCCGGCTCTTGGACCTCGGGGCACTGCCCCCAGCCACGCCATCCTGCCACCGCCTGGCCGCCTGCCTCAGGCCACAGGGGAAGTGGCAGCTGCCTCGTGCTCTGTCACCCAGCCTCAGGCCCACATCTCACAGTGGGGCTCAGACGTGGCCGGCAGCAGACAGGTGCCCCGTGGTTCTCCACGGTCTCCCCAAGTCTTCTCTGACCGCTGCCCCCTCCCCACCCCTCCAACTCTACAATCTACAGGTGACAGGGCCTGGCTGCCAGCAGGAGGGGCTGGCTGGGGTCAGCAGCTGGGGCCACGGTCCCTGTGACAACCTCCAGGCCCACATGAAGCAGTGGGGGGGCTGGGGAAGGAGGAGGTACAGGAAGGTGAGAGACCCCCAGTGACAAGGGAGGTGAAGAGGCAACGGGAGGGGCCAAGGGGCAGGGGTCAGGGACAAGGAGGAAGGGCCTGGGGTGCCCTCAGGGTACAGCCACCTGCCCAGGCCACTGCAGCCAAAGCTGGGAAAGGCCCCCCAACCCATCTCACCATCTACAGCCCCTCCCTGTGTGGCTGAACTCCCCCTGATTCACCTCCCCAGTCGGTGTCTGGGGAGCACCCAAAGCTAGGGTTTCTGCGGGGCACCCCACCGCCGTCCTCACTCAGGCCAGCCTGGTGCCGACCTGTCCACGCCTTCCAGCTGGAAGGTCTCCAATCCCCCACTGGGTTCAGCCACCCAAGCTGCGGAGGGGCCCAGCTGACCCCGGCCCACCCTGGTTCCTGCACCCAGCGTCCCTCCCCCTCCCCCACAAGCTGACCCCCAGCGACTCCCCAGGGTCCACACATGTACCCCGCAGTTGGCAAGGGCAGCCGGGCCTGGACACAGTGCCCGTGAGTGGATGGCGCTGCTGCCGTGCGGGGCCTGCTGGGCCGTGAGTGGGGCGGGCCGTGGCCTGGAGTCCGGACCTGGCACATCCTGAATGGACTCGCACGAAGAAAGGCTGCCCTTGACTCTCAGACACCTCCTCTGAGGAATCCGTCCGTGCCGGACAGGCCCCAGGACAGCCAGTTCCCTCCAAGGGCAACATCTGGGGTCTGCGGAATAGCCGTGTCTGGGGGGGGATGGGCAAGGGGGTGGCCGGGCCCGCGGACTCCTGCCACCTGTGGGATCCGCCATCTCAGTCTGCATGCCCAGGAGTGAGGGGTGTAGGGAAGAGAGCGGGGGTGGCTGCCCTGGGCCCGCTGCCCCTGGCCCCTCAGGAATGGTGGGTGACAGGCCTGTGCTAAGCTGGCTAACGGGCCATGGGGGCGGCGAGCCCCTGATTGTGGATTTTAAGATACAGTTCCATGTTCCCAGATACTAGTGCTTCCTTTGTTTCTCACCTGAGACCTCAAAAGCAAGTGTGGTGAGAAAAAGGGGGAAGAGAAATGAGATAAAGTTTCAGTGGCTGAGAGATTTCCAACAAAGTGGGGAGGTTATCCAGGTTATTCTTATACATTATATAGATATCCCTTTTTAGTTTATGGTGTTTTGGAGTGGCTGGAGGGAAATATCTGAAACTAGTGAGCTGTGTTCCAGTAGCCATGTTTCTTGATGATGATTGAACAATGATAGAACTTTCACAATGTGACTCTGTGAATGTGAAAACCTTGTGTCTGATGCTCCTTTTAGCTACTATAGCAACAGAAGAGTAGAACATATGGAATAAAAATAAATAATAGGGGGAACAAATATTAAATTTAGTTTGAAATGCTAGTAGTAAATGAAAGCAAGGGGTAAGGGGTATGGTATGTACAATCATTTTTTCTCTATTATTGTTTTATTTCTTTTTCTATTGTCTTTTTATTTCTTTTTCTAAATCGATGCAAATGTTCTAAGAAATGATGAATATGCAACTATGTGATGATATTAAGAATTACTGATTGTATATGTAGAATGGAATGATATTTTAATGTTTTGTTTGTTAATTTTTACTTAATAAAAAAAGTTTTTTAAAAAAAGTCATCATGTCCATTTCAGTACATATAAAAATATTTGCTTAATACTTTGTGCAATACTGATTTTTGTCCAAACAAAATTATATCAAAAAAGCCAATAAATTCACATCAACAATCCTCAATTTTAAAAATAAATGGATTAAGGCAACTTTGAATAATGAGATTTCCATAATAAGATCTGAGACAAGATTAAACAAGCAACAAAAAATTTCTAGCACAAAATTAAAATTTCAAGTTCAAGATTTATTTTATGCCAAAAATGTATAGAAACAAAATAGTATTTACACATTTTATAATAAACAATGAAAAAAACAAGGTAGGTGATAATCATAACAAGGAGAATGTAGAAATAGCATATAATTATTAAACTGAGAACTAGATAGATCTAACAAGTCCTGTGCATGGGCCAGTCTTAATCAGGCTTCTTCTATCAGAAAATTTTAGTGCCCCATGTACCTAACTCACTCACTTCACACATACACAGCATAAACTCAGCATAGAAATCACTCATTTCAACACCCTCTAATAAATACAAAACTCCTGAAATATAACTACAACCTCAAAGAATTCCATAAATGCATATCAATGCACATGAATGGTGCAAACAAAGAGATTTTACACAAAGTCATTCATGTTTGGCCTCTATTCTTGTGTACAGCCAGACCATGTAAACTCAGTGAGTAATTTTCTGGATCATATAATATTCTTGCTGAAGAATCAACCATCACTCCGGCTATTTTTTTTTTTTGAAGGGGTGAGGCATAAAGAAAGAGCGAGGAGGAAAATCTCAAAATTAAAGATGTCTGGCAGATCTCACTTCAGATAACTCCAGCACATAGTATAATCCCTTATCTGAATGCAGGGAACCAGCTCTTGTTAATAAAACTATTGGGTATAAAACCATTGTGACTATTTCCCACATCTGAGAGCAGTCTTTATCTTACAAGCAGAAGATGAAGTTCCAGAAGAGAAAACATATCTTTCCCATTTAACTCCACTGTAAATGCTGCTGGAGACTGGTTAAATAGAAATCCTCCTGAGCCTGAAGGCTGGGCTGGGGCTAGAGATGTGTGGCAGATTTGCACCAAATGTGAACACTCCTGATGGATTATTGTTTGTGAAGTTGAAATTTGTAGTGCTGATGCCAAGTTGGAAAACCAAATTGGAATTAGGAGTTGTTCCAGAGCCAAATGCAGACTGACTAGGCTGTTATGCAAACACAGGAGGCTCGTACTGCTTCATACTGTGCCAAAAGTAGGTGGTGGTTCAGGCTGAGAACCAGTTGGAAATAATGCTACTGAAGATGATACAGAGCTAAAGCCTGGGGGATTAGGCCGGTTGGCACTTTGACTTTATGCAAATGTTGGAGACTTCTTAGCACCCAATGCTGGACTGGCAGATGTTGAAGGTCCAGTGCCAAATACAAAGGAGGATCCTGAAGAGCTAGATGTGGTTGTAATTCAAAGTTGAAACCAGAGATTGAAGTTTATTGGCTGACTTCCCAGACCAAAGACAAATGGGGTGACAGCTCTACCAATGCTAGATGAGGCTGCTGGTTTCTTATCTTGAGAAAATAGCAAAAATTGATATTTGCTGGATTCAGTAGAGTTACCAAAGACAGAGCTGCACACAGGATTGCTGACCTGTCCTAACACAAAGGTGGCCACAGGTAGCACCAGAGATGGTGCTACCAAAATGCTAACAGTGATATGAAACTCCAAATTTAAAATCTCCTATGTGTTTAGAAAATTTAATCCTCCACTTATAGAATTCATGGACCCAGAATCTGATGACACACCAAATTTGAAGCCTCCTTTAAAAGTTTCCAGTGTTTGTTAAAGTCTGAGAAGGCCCAGAAGGGGATGATGAGATCACAAATTTGAAGGTTGAGGATGCTGGATTTGAAAATGAACAAAGCCTTTAAGCTCATATTTTCTCCCCAGCTTTGCACTTTCACATGCTACACATTTGAAAGATTGCTTTATTCTATCCTAGGCATACTTCACAGTCCCAGCTTCCCTCTGGTTTCTTAAACTTGTCCAATTCCAGCTGCCTTCCAGATGACAGCCAGCCAGCTAGAGTGCTGCTACTTGAAGCAGGTACTAAACTCTCTGGTTTTGCAGACATACAGGACACATCCTGATTTTCTTTTGCATTATTAGAAACACAGCCTATTGGACACTCCTAAGATTTTGTGGGTCTTTTGAGCTCATCTCCAAATCCAAAAGTACCAGTGGTCACAGGGCAGCTAGAAGATGAAGCAGTCATATTTACAGGCTTTCTGAAGCCACTGGCCATGTAAGAAACCACTTAACACCAATTCCAGGTTTGGCTGTTTCACAAGCAACACATCTTACTGCTTCAGGTTTGTTGTGCACTAAACAGGTATCACAATCCCATATTCCTACTGCTGGCTTACATTTGTGTCCAAAGCGTGACCCTGATGCAGAGACAGTTGGTTTGCCATTTATATTTGATGTCACAAATCCAGTCTGTTTAGCAGCTTTGCAGCTTCACAGACCAGGCACTTCTGTTCAGCAGCACCTCTTGATGGCAACTTTGCAGCTCCACAGACCAGGCACTTCTCCGGAACTTTACATGTTTTACGCCGCAGTGAGGATTGACCTTTTAAATTTTCCCCAAGTCCAATTACACTAGGAGTAAAGCTACTTATTGCTGGTTTTGTATCAACTACCTGCCTTGTCTGGAGTAGACATGTTTTACGCCGCCGTGATGACTGACCTTTTAAACGTTCCCCAAGTCCAATTACACTAGGAGTAAAGCTACGTCTTGCTCGTTTTGTAGGAACTACCTCGCTTGTCCGGAGTAGACATGCTTTACGCCGCCGTGATGACTGACCTTTTAAACTTTCCCCAAGTCCAATTACACTAGGAGTAAAGCTACTTGTTGCTGGTTTTGTATCAACTACCTGGCTTGTCGTAGTATGCTGAGCAGCAAAAGGATCTACCTTCGGTGATATGAAACCAGGGTTTCCCACAAAATCTAGGACATTTCCTTCTTTCACAGATTTTACTTGGCTAAAAAGGCCTTCACAAACGTCATCCGGTTTCTTCTTACAGCTTGTATTATTCACAGAAGTGATATTTTGACCTGAAGTATTTATCACTGGGTCTGAAGTACTAGTGGTGTCAGAGATTTCTCCTTTTGTAGCAGGCACAGTAGATGGTGGAGATTGTATATCTGCCTCAGTCACTTTTACAACTGGAGATGAAACTCTGAACTCAGGAATGCTTGAGTTTACAGGCCATGTAAGTAACCACTGAACACCAATTCCAGGTTTGGCTGTATCACAAGCAACACATCTTCCTGCTTCAGGTTTGTTGTGCACTAAACAGGTATCACAATCCCATGTTCCTACTGCTGGATTACATTTGTGTCCAAAGCGTGACCCTGATGCAGAGACAGTTGGTTTGCCATTTATATTTGATGTCCCACTTCCAGTCTGTTTAGCAGCACCTCTTGATGGCAACTTTGCAGCTTCACAGACCAGGCACTTTTCCGGAACTTTGTTCCGGAGCAGACATGTTTTACGCCGCCGTGATGATTGACCTTTTAAACTTTCCTCAAGTCCAATTACACTAGGAGTAAAGCTACTTATTGCTGGTTTTGCATCAACTACCTGGCTTGTCGTAGTATGCTGAGCAGCAAAAGGATCTACCTTCGGTGATATGATACCAGGGTTTTCCACAAAATCTAGGACATTTCCTTCTTTCACAGATTTTGCTTGGCTAAAAAGGCCTTCACAAACTTCATCTGGTTTCTTCTTACAGCTTGTATTACTCACAGAAGTGATATTTTGACCTGAAGTATTTATCACTGGGTCTGAAGTACTAGTGGTGTCAGAGATTTCTGCTTTTGTAGCAGGCACAGTAGATGGTGGAGATTGTATATCTGCCTCAGGGACTTTTACAACTGGAAATGAAACTCTAAACTCAGGACTGCCGGTCCTGCTTGGAGAGGTCATTTCTCCCTTATTTGTGTCCCGTGATGATTGACCTTTTAAACTTTCCCCAAGTCCAATTACACTAGGAGTAAAGCTACGTCTTGCTCGTTTTGTAGGAACTACCTCGCTTGTCCAGAGTAGACATGCTTTACGCCGCCGTGATGACTGACCTTTTAAACTTTCCCCAAGTCCAATTACACTAGGAGTAAAGCTACTTGTTGCTGGTTTTGCATCAACTACCTGGCTTGTCGTAGTATGCTGAGCAGCAAAAGGATCTACCTTCAGTGATATGAAACCAGGGTTTCCCACAAAATCTAGGACATTTCCTTCTTTCACAGATTTTACTTGGCTAAAAAGGCCTTCACAAACTTCATCTGGTTTCTTCTTACAGCTTGTATTATTCACAGAAGTGATATTTTGACCTGAAGTATTTATCACTGGGTCTGAAGTACTAGTGGTGTCAGAGATTTCTCCTTTTGTAGCAGGCACAGTAGATGGTGGAGATTGTATATCTGCCTCAGTGACTTTTACAACTGGAGATGAAACCCTACACTCAGGACTGCCGGTCCTGCTTGGAGAGGTCACTTGTCCCTTATTTGTTAATGGTTGTGAAGGACTGATGGGTGATGGAGAGGACGGTGTGGCTCCAGAGGAACTTGAACTGCAGACAGTCAGTGAAGAACTGGTGATTGGTGGAGAGATTTTTGATAATACCGGTACTTCCATTCCCTTTTCCTTTGGCAATTTAGTTGCAGCAAAGTGTGTTCTGTCTTGCCTTGTTTTGCTGCCTCCATTCCCTATTCCAGAAGATAACCCGTTGGCTGCAGGTAGATTGAAATTTGGGCATGGAAATCCACTTTCTTGTTGTCTATTTTGTCCTGGTGTCACACTTTTTTCATACTGAGTATTGTGCTTGTACTTGTCAGCTATTCTTTGATAAGTCTTTCTCAATTTATGAGTAAGGATCACAGATGGTTTAAAATGAACAGCGTGATTTGTTGCTATGGAAACTGGCTTTGGGATCAAAGGTCCCTTAACAGGGGGATACTGAGAGTCCAGCTTAATCTTTTTATCCTGAAAATCTGTGGAATATATATCACTTCTATCAAGATAATTCACAGCTGACGAAACAGCAAAAGGTATTTTTTTTGCATCCTGTAGAGGGCTGGACATCTTCTCTAAGGATTGTAATATTCGCCGAGCTGCTAAACTAGTCACACCCAGAGATTGTGCATTGAGTTGCTTAGCTTTCATCTGTCTTCTAACTGGTGCCTGGTAAGGAGTACTCCGTAGTTGAGACCATCCTGCAGGAGCTGAGGCAGCACCATATGTTGCTTTTCCAGGATAAAAAGGAGAATCCCCAAACTGATTTGTTTGAAGGATCGAAGAATTCCCAAGTGAAGAGGGATATGTTTCAAAGGCAGACAGGTTGAATGCTGGGTTTTTTGAGCTGGTGGCAATGTGCTGTGGGGCAGCTGGAGAAGCCTCAGGCTCTATGGAGCACAGAGGTGGGACTGAAGGATACTTTGCAGCAGCTATGTCTTTATCAGAAGCTCTTGAAGAAAAATCACTGGTAGTTGAGCTGTTATCATCATGCTGATTTTTCTTTAGAAAGGAAAATCCAGAACCGCCAATTGGCAATGCCAATGATACAGTCGACCGGTGGTATAAGGCAGGGGATTCCAACACGGAGAACCGCAGATGGCTCTGATGAAGAGAAGGCCTTGTTGACACATCTGCATGACTTGAAGCAGAGCTAGTTGTTGAAGGTTCTTCTGTATTATTGACTGTTGGTGCAGGAGTGATCCTCCCATCACTAGTACTGGAGCTCTCCTCAGTGGCCTGCGTGAGATGCTCATCTTCTCTATTTTCCTGCCCACGTGGTACCTCCCCTGTGTCTGCTGAGCACCCGTGTACATCTTCATTCGTGTTGAAGTATCTCTGCAGCCATCCTGGCACAATATTCCTTATGGATTCTGTAAGCCTTCTAAGCATGCCCCCATGCCTCGGTCGCCCCTGCATATAAGGCTTAATCAGCCCTTTGTGGATAGTTCGTGTCCGGATCTTGCCGCCGCCCCTCCCCAGTCCTCCGGCTCCGGAGGCCATGGCGAGGCTCTGCGGCTCCTGGTCGGGCCGGCGACCGGGCGGGTAACGGGGTAGGTGAGAGGGGCGGGAGAGCGGGGAGTGGGACCTTGGGGCAATCCCCCACCCGGGCTTGGCCCAGATGGCCGCCCGGATGGGGACACAGCACCCCGGGGACCGCGAGGTTGAGAATACGAGCAGAGCAACAGTGCTCACTGGCAGAGGGGGGGCTTGGCAGTGGAGAGACCGCGAAGCTGGCTCCTGTCCGGTAGTCCCCCGCAGGAGCCCCCGTCTGTGACATCACGGACTCCATGGAGATGCCCCGCAGAGAAAGACTGGGAGGCTCCTCGCGCTGCTGAGTTCCAGCTGGACCCACGGCCTGTTCTTTTCCGTTGCTCAGGTGGTTGCTGCTGCACCTGAGGCCCCCCGGTGCCGCCCGCCTTCCCTACCCCTTTGTGCACAGCTCTGCCTATTCCGTTGTTTTTAATGAAGATATGTCCACATTTATTTCAAACATAATTCTATTGAGCACTTAATATACTATAGCACATTGTGAACATAACTTTTATATGCATTGGGAAACCAAAAACAACGTGGAATTCACTTTATTGCAATGTTTGCTGAATTGCAGCAGTCTGGAACCAAACCTTCAATATCTGGGACCCCCTGGATAAAGATTACAGGCTGCCTAGGGGTTAGTTTAGGGGGCTGAATAGTTCTAAAATTCTTTATTAAGAAAACAACACCACTATATGCTTCACCCCATGTCCTTCTCCCACAGGAAACCATTTTGATTGTTTTACACTTTTTCCTGGGTGTGCCATCTCCATTTCATCCCTAAGAGCTAGCTTGCCTTCTTATGCCTAAGCCCTGCGATGTCAGAAAGAAAGATAGATGTTAAAGATTGATATAGTATAATCTAGGAATGCCTAGAGTGTATAATAATACTGAAATGTACAATGTACAAATTTTAAAAATGCTTTTGCATGAGGAAGAACAAAGGAATGTCATTATTGAAGGGTGCTGAAAATAGATGGTAATTAATATTTTAAAATTTCACCTTATGTGTGAGACTAAAGCAAAAAATGTCTGTTACAAAATTTATATTTTGACTAGTGCATTTCCTAATATAACTTATGTAGATAGTTTGATTGAATGCCATAAGTACTTGGAATCTCAGGTAGGACATGAGAGTTTGTTGGTTTATCCAGAGTGATGCCCCGATGAATCCCAGAGTGATTCGATCAGTGAGTGGAAAAGTATCTGCAAAGCCCCCTTCGGGGAGTGGTGAGAACAGGGAGAAATTCAACTTCCCCAAGTTGAATTCTTGATATTCTCACAAGCAGTGTGAACAACCAAAGTTATAGGCTGAGCCCCCAGTCTTGTGGTTTGTTCATATGTAACTTAACCCCACAAAGGATAGGTCAAGTTTACTTAAAATTTAGGCCTAAGAGTCACCCCCAAGAGAGCCTCTTTTGTTGCTCAGATGTGGCCTTTCTCTCTCCAACCAACACAACAAGCAAACTTACCACCCTCCCCCTGTCTACGTGGGACATGACTCCCAGGGGTGTGGACCTTCCTGGCAACGTGGGACAGAGATCCTGGAATGAGCTAAGACTCAGCATCAAGGGATTGAGAAAAACCCTAGAATGAGCTGAGAATTAACATCAAGGGATTGAGAGAACCTTCTAGACCAAAAGGGGGAAGAGTGAAATAAGACTATGTGTCAATGGCTGAGAGATTCCAAACAGAGTCGAGAGGTTATCCTGGAGGTTTTTCTTATACATTAAAGTAGATATCACCTTGTTGTTCAAGATGTAGTGGAGAGGCTGGAGGGAACGGCCTGAAAATGTAGAGCTGTGTTGCAGTAGCCATGTTTCTTGATGATGATTGAACAATGATATAGCTTTCACAATGTGACTCTGTGATTGTGAAAACCTTGTGTCCGATGCTCCTTTTCTGTACCATATCAACAGACGAGTAGAACGTATGGAATAAAAATAAATAATAGGGGGAACAAATGTTAAAATAAATTTAGTTTGAAATGCTAGTGATAAATGAAAGCAAGGGGTAAGGGGTATGGTATGTATAATCTTTTTTTCCCTATCATTTTCTTTTTCTGTTGTCCTTTTATTTTTTTCTAAATCAATGCAAATATTCTAAGAAATGATGAATATGCAACTATGTGATGATATTGTGAATTACTGATTATATATGTAGAATGGAATGATATGTTAATATTTTTGTTTGTTAATTTTTTAAAATTAATAAATGAAAAAAAAAAAAGCAATTCTGAAATAGGTTACCAGGGGCTGAGAAGAGGAAGTTATTGCTTAATGAGTACAGATTTTTTGAGGTGATAAAAAAGTTGGGGTAATGAATACTGGTGATGGAAGCAAATTACTGTGCAAGTAATACTACTATACAGTTGATAGTGGTTAAAATAGGATATTTGAAGTTGTACATTGTTAGTACAATTTTAAAAATGTTTGGAAAAAAGTAATTCTGGAGACTTTGTTTCTTTTCATAGTCTGATACAAGTATCAGTTGCCACACTACCAAATTTCTGCAGCAATTTTTATCTAGAGAAGCAAGCTGGCTCACCATTTATATCTGTTCATGTGCTGGAGCTAATGATAGCTGCCAACTTTAAGTGAAGGCACACTGTGTGTCACACACCATTGGGCTCTTTATACATCAAATCTTCTCAGAAAATCCATGGGGTAGGTAGGTCCTATCATTATGCATATCTTACAGTTGAGAACACTGAGCCTCCCAAGAAGTGAAGCTGCCCAAGGGAAAAAAGATAATTGTAACACTGACCAAGAATACTGGTAACTCAGGAACCATGTTATTTCCAAAAGAGCAAAAACTTCTGAAAACAAGAGTATTTTATTTTTACTTTAGCCAGCAGTGTTGGTAAAAAAAACTCTCAACTTTCAAAGCCAACTGTGTTCTGTCCCCAGACTTCTTCTTGGATCATGAATTCATATCCAGCTGACAAGTGCTCCAAAGAAAAGAAACCCAAATTGTGAGAAAAACATGCCTATTTCCCATCAGAAGAAAGCTAAGAAAGCTCCCAGCATTTTTCCTGAACTAGCCTTGGAGCAAGTGGCTTCATCTGGAATGGCTGAGGAAAGGCCAACTCTCTCCTTCCCAATCACCCCCACCAAAGAACACCAGTTGCTCACAGCAGTCGCAGAATCTATACTGGATGCCCTCGAAGAGGAAGAGACTTCAAAGTCAGACCTATAAGGTCTGGCCTCTGAAGAAAAAAAATCTTGATTTGAGCTAACCAAATCAGTGCTTCAGGACCACTTATTCCAAATTCACATTTTGCCAGACATTCCAAAAGAAAGGCAAAGTATCTGCCTCACTTCAAGGCTATGGCCACCCCCAACATGCTACACTGTTGTCTTCAGGTGGAACTGCTTTCCATGGTGAACTTTTTCTCCTGGGTTAGGCCCAATGGTGCTGAGGGGATCTGGTCACTAACAGTCATCGTTTCTTTAAGAATTCCAAACCACATACTTGTCTGGTTTAATTCTTCCTTTTTTTATCTTTTCCCCAAAACCTGTTTTACATCTTCTAGCCTAGTTTCAAAACTACAAACACACTGAAACTAAAACAGGAAACACAAAAATAACACAGGAGCCAAATACCATGGTATGAGATAGTCAATACTGTAGCTTATACTCAAATCGTCCCACCTCAGCCTTCTCAGAGGCTGGAGAAAATTTAGCATGCTCAGGAACTCACAGACAGCCATTGCAAGGTCCCTCCAAGACTACATGGTCACGTGGGTCCAAGAGCCCAGTTTGAGATGGCAACAAAACCAACATCAAGCTGTGTTTTTCTCGCCATAGGAAGCCCGTGTGTTTTCTGGACTAGAGTTTCTGCCCCAGCTCCAGGGCTGGAGATGTCAGCTCCAAGTAGCAGTGAGGTCTGGAAATTAATACTGAAAGCTACGTTTTGTCTGGATATCATCAAGAATCTGTTGCAGCTCCTCATCTTCAAATCGCCCCTCCAGGCTACAAGAAAATCAAAAGAAAGGGATAATTAGTGATTAAAGGGTCTCCCCACACTCTTCTTTAATGCACGCTTATCTATGAGCTTGCCACACATTCTGTTGTTATTTTCTACTTTTTTTCAAAGAGACAAAGAGATTATTACTAGGCACATAGTAGGAGAGCAGATAGCCTACCAGCCCAAGATCTGTCTCCCAGAACTGCAGTAATTCTGGTAAGTTTTTATTAAAGAAAAAGATGGGCAGGGTTTAGGGTAATGAGAACAGTGGCCCCAGATGATGTAATTAAAGGTGACCTAATTATTGAGCATGTGCAGATTGATTACATGCTTAGTCACAGAACATATGTTAAGAAAATGGAAGAATGGGGTACAGGTGACTTGTAGGTTGAAGTCTAAGCTACTGCACATGTCAGGCAGGTCCATTTTGGTTAGATTCAGTCTTGGTTATCAAGATAACTTTGGAGTTGGGGTGAAACCCACTGTATATTTATGCATAAGCACTTTTTACTATATATTTTTTCTATCTGTTTCTTTTCCTTTTATTTCAAGCATATAAAAGGTAATACAAAATAAGTTAACCTTAACAGTTAGCCCTATTTGACTTAGATTTCTTTACTAAAACCTGACAGAAACTGATGGGCCTTGCGTATGTTGTCCCATCCTAGTACCTTCCCTTTTTCCCCCAGAAGTAACCACTATCCTATACTTGGCATTTATCATTGTTATACAAACCTTTATACTTATTATACATAAGTATCCATACACAATATATAGCATTATTTTTCAACTTTATAAGGAATGGCATCATAAACATGGTTTCTTTCTGCAACTTTTTTTCTCTCAAAATTAATTTTAACACACATTCTATGCTGTTTCAACTCTTTAATTTTTTTTCTTTCTTTTTTACGTGCATGGTCCAGCAATCAAACCCAGATCTTCTGCATGGAAGGTGAACATTCTACTGCTGAAGTACTCTAGCTCATTAAAATATTTACTGCTGTAAAATCCACATTGTATGAAGATATAATAAGCTATTTATCAATTTTCTTGTTGACTGACATTCGGCAAATTTCTGTAACTACTAACCAAGCTGCAATGAACACTGTAATATATGTCTTCTTGTAAACCTGCTTGAGAGCATATACCTAGAAATGGATTTTTGGATCACATGGCATTAACTTTACTAGATGGAGCCAAATTCTCTCAAAAGTTACTGCAACAATTTACACTCTTACCATTCTTCCTAACATTTGGTGTAGTACGCCGGCCGTATATACCTAAATTTTAACCTTAATTTAAAATTTAGAATTTCTTACCTCCCACTACTAACCTTGGTATGAGGGCCTTGGACTCCTCAGCAGACTCTGGGCAAAGATTGGCCAAACAGGCCAACTCAAACTTATGAAGCTTTTTCTGGAGCAACAAGCTGATCATAGGAAGAGAATCCAAAAGAAAAGATCAGAGACTGCTCCACAGGAAAAGGGGGCATCAAATATAGCTAGCAAGGAAAAAGTAGAGCACTCAAAATCCTTCTACTATGGCTAGGTATGGCTGCAAAATCCTACTTTCAAATCATCTCCTATACCTAATCCTGGAGAACAGGGAAGTTCCAGTAAATCAGTCACAGGCCAAAAAGGGCAGAGGACTACAAGTTTTGAAAAGCCTCAATATTCTATATGTACAACTCAGGAACTTAAACTTTTGCCCAGAATTTTGTCCTCTGTTCCCTGCTTTTCTTCAGTTTCCTTTGATTTTAATTTTATGTCAACCAAAAAATGCAAACATTCTTAACTTATGATCATTCCGTTCTACATATATGATCAGTAATTCACAATATCATCACATAGTTGCATATTCATCATGATGATCATTTCTTAGAACATTTGCATCAATTCAGAAAAAGAAATAAAGACAACAGAAAAAAATTCATACATACCATATCCCTTATCCCTGCCTTTCACTGATCACTAGCATTTAAATCTAAATTTATTTTAACATTTGTACCCCCTATTATTTACTTTTATTCCCTACGTTTTTCTTGTCTGTTGATAAGGTAGGTAAAAGGAGCATAAGACACAAGGTTTTCACAATCACACAGTCACACTGTGAAAGCTATATCATTATACAATCACCTTTAAGAAACATGGCTACTGGAACACAGCTCTACATTTTCAAGCAGTTCCCTCCAGCCTCTCCATTACATCTTGAATAACAAGGTGATATCTACTTAATGCTTAAGAATAACCTCCAGGATAACCTATTGACTCTTTGGAATCTCTCAGACACTGACATTATTTTGTCTCATTTTGCTCTTCCCCCTTTTGGTCAAGAAGGTTTTCTCAATCTCTTGATGATGAGTCCGAGCTCATTCTCGGATTTCTGTCCCACGTTTGCCAGGAAGGTCCACACCCTTGGAAATCATGTCCCACGTAAACGGGGGAAGGTGGTAAGTTTGCTTGTTGCGTTGGCTGAAGAAAGAGGCCACATCTGAGCAACAAAAGAGGTTCTTTCGGGGTTGGCTCTAAGGCCTAATTTTAAGTAGGCTTGACCTATCCTTTGCAGGGTTAAGTTTCATATAAACAACCCCCAAGATTGGGGGCTCAGCCTATTGCTTTGGTTGTCTCCACTGCTTGTGAGAATATCAAGAATCCTCCACTTGGGGAAGTTGAATTTTCCCCCTTTCTCACCATTCCCCGAAGGGGACTTTGCAATACTTTTTTACTCACTGCTCAAATCACTCTGGGATTTATTGGGGCATCACTCTGGACAAACCTACAAACTCTTATGCCCTACTCAAGGTTCCATGTACTTATGGTGTTCAATTAAGCTGTCCACACAAGTTATATGAGGAACTGCACTAGTCAAAATATAAATTTTGTACCAAACAAACATTTTTTGCTTTATTCTCACACATAAATTAAAATTTTTAAATATTAATTACCATCTATTTCAATACCCAGCACTAATGACATTCCTTTGCTCTTCCTCATGCAAAAACATTTCAAAATTTGTACATTTAGTCACTATCATTATAGGCATCCCTAGACTATACCATCTCAGTCTTTATTGTCTATCTTTCCTTCTGATTTCATTTGTGCCCCCAGCCCTTCTCCCTCTGTCATTCTCACATTCAGCTTCATTCAGTGTTTTAACATAATTGTACTGCAGTTAGGTAGTATTGTGCTATCCGTTAATGAGTTTTTACAATCAGTCCTGTTGTACAATCTGTACCCCTTCAGCTCCACTTACCCAATATCTTACCCTATTTCTATCTCCTGATGGTCTCTGTTACCAATGAAATTCTCCACGTTTACTCACTAATGTCAGTTCATATCTGTGGTAGTTAGATTCAGTTGTCAACTTGGCCAGGTGAAGGCACCTAGTTTTGTTGCTGCAGACATGAGCCGACGGTATAAACTTCATCTGTTGCTAATTACATCTGCAGTCAGCTAGGAGGCGTGCCTGCTGCAATGAATGACGTTTGAATTAATTGACTGGTGCTTAAATGAGAGATCGCAATGTAACACAGCCCAAGCAGCTTGGCATACCTCATATCTCAGCTCTCGCAGCTCAGCCCAGGCCTTTGGAGGTGCAGAAAGGAATCACCCTGGGGAAAGTTGCTGGAACCCAGAGATCTGGAGAGAAGGCCAGCAGAGATTACCCTGAGCCTTCCCATGTAAGAAAGAACCTCAGATGAAAGTTAGCTGCCTATCCTCTGAAGACCTAGCAAAACAAATCCCCTTTTATTAAAAGCCACTCCATCTCTGGTGTGTTGCGTTCCAGCAGCTAGCAAACTAGAACAATATCAGAGACCATACAGTATTTGTCCTTTAGTTTTGGGCTAATCTCAGTCAGCATAATGTCCTTAAGGTCCATCCATGTTGTTACATACTTCATAACTTGATTCTGTCTTACAGCTGCAAAATATTCCATCATATGTATATACCACAGCTAGTTTAGCCACTCATCTGTTGATGGACATTTTGGCTGCTTCCACAGAGTACCATAAATTTATCAGATATTTTGACTTGAAGGAAATTCTCTTTTTGTAAGAATCAAACTAAGCTTAGCTCTCACGAGGATGACACAAGCAAGGAAAAGGGAAGGCCTCTGATGTAAGCTTAGAATTGGTGCCAAATCCTTAATGGCCAGGGCCATTACAAATGTAAAACATAATCGAAGGGGGAAACTTCGAGGGGGAAGCTCAAATTAGTTAGATTTCCAGGATAGGCTGTAACCCCTAGAGTATCCAATCAATGGAGAAACAGGAGAGGGTCTGCGGGTCAGGCACAGGTATACCTTCTTGGCATTCTACTATTTGACTCGCCAGCCAGCCACCATTTTGTGTTAGGCTAGGTGCCCCTTCTCACAAGATGAGGAATAAATTTTCTCCTCCACAATTGGATGAGCATTTGTTCTCCTTCAGTTACAGTGTTCTAACATCTTTAACATTTATTTAACGATTAATAAATACAGGCATGCCTGCCTTTGTGCAAATATGTGTTGACTGCATCATCCTTTAAATGTACTAGAAATGTTCAAACTACATAAAGGAATGTTAATATAAGACGGATTTTCTCAATCCATCTCTTAAAACAGAGCTTATTTATAGTAAATTTAGTTTCAGAGAGGATCATCAATAATCCCTATTAATCTCAGTGGATCTTCTCCATTAAGAAACAAAAAACATTTACTATGCTAATCATTTTACTACAAGAATGTAAGTCAATGCTCAAAATTTAAAAAAAGAGAAAGCTACTCATATCATGACCTAACTAACATTATCATTTTGGTATACTATTTCAAACATCTTTCTGTTTTGGAACATAAATCCACACATTTCTGGTTTTTTTTTTTTTTTTTTTTTTTGGCATGGGCAGGCATCAGGAATCCAACCTGGGTCTCCAGCATGGCAGGCAAGAACTCTGCCTGTTGAGCCACCATGGCCCAATTTCTGTTTTTTTAATTGCCACTTAATAAAGTGACTTTGGTTCCATAAACACAATGTTATAGTCTTAGCTACATGAGAAAGAGTTCAAAATGTCGTGTGTATGTGTGCGGAAGCTTGTTGTGAAATGAACATGCACTCACAAACAATATAAATACCAAAAAATACCAATAAGCCGAAAATCACATGAAATTATAATAATCAAGGTTAAAGTTTTCATGAAGATTCTCCCTCCCTTCGTGTATAATTACATGTATTATATAATTATGATTATCCGTACCCACAACTTTTTTAACAAAAGGAATCATAACAAATGCTATTCTCCAACTGGCTTCTTTCTCACTTGATAATACGGTAGTGCACAACTCTATCTTGAATGCAGCATTCTATTGAAAGGCTATGCCCTGATTTTTACATGAAATTTCCTATTCTTTTAGCAGTTTCCTATTATTCACTATTTTACAACACACCTTTTTAATATAATTGTAAATATACTTCCTTGTGTGCTTGTTTATTGTGTTTCTTGAAGATAAATTCCTGAAAGCAGATTTATTCAGACCAAGGATATGCCCATTTTGAAGGGTTTTGAGATGCAGTAACAGATTGAGCCTTGAAATGGCTCAATGAAATCAGAAACGAAGGAAATGCCTGCTTACTTGTTAAACTGGGTGTTTTTTGCTAGCTGCCAGGATGCAATAACAAAAACGGAATGACTTTTAAAAAGGGGAATTTAGTAAGTTGCTAGTTTACAGTTCTTAGGCTGAGAAAATATCCCAGTTAAAGCCAATATATAGAAATGTCCAGTCTAAGGCATCCAGGGAATAATACATTGATTCACAAAGGTGACGAAGTTCAGGGTTTCTCTCTCAAGTGGAGAGGCACATGGTGAACACAGCATCATCTGCTAGCTTTCTCTCCTGGCTTCCTCTTTTATGAAGCTCCCCGGGAGGTATTTTCCTTCTTCATCTCCAAAGGTTGCTGGCTGGTGGACTCTGCGTCTTGTGGCTATGTCATTCTCTGGCTCTCTCAGAATCTCTCACATTCTCCAAAAGTTTCCTCTTTTACAGGATTCCAGTAAACTAATCAAGACCCACCCAAATGGGTAGAGACACGTCTCCACCTAATCCAGTTTAACAAACACTCTTGATTGAGTCATATCTCCAGGGAGATGATGTAATTGCAGTTTCAAATATACAGTACTGAATAGGGATTAGAAAGAAATGGCTGCCTTTATACAATGGCATTAGGATTAAAACATGGCTTTTCTAGGATACATACATCCTTTCAAACTAGCACATTGGGTTCCCATTCTCTTCAACCTATTTAAATCTACTCGGATATATTACCATTTCTTTGATTTATTTGAGGATGAACATTATTTCATGTGAACAAATGAGCCATCTGAAGTTCTAACAGACTAAGTTCATTTTATAAAATTGAATGTCATCTCTTTCTTTTTTTTAATGGTTGAAACATTTGAATCATTGAGAGGAGATGAAGAGTCTGAAGAATTTTGCCATCCTCAGCTTCACATGTAATGGTATGAGGTCAGCATAGGCAAAGACTAAAATAAATCCGCACATTACAAATGTTGCATAAACTGAACTTTAGACCTGGGAGTAGAATGTGGGAAGCACAAAAGAATACTGGAGGCGTCAAAGCCAAGTGGAAAATTTCTGGGTGGCAGAAGGAATAGGATGGACACTAAAGCCACATGCTATTGGGAAGATCTAAGGATTCCCATCTCTTCCTTAATTATTCGTTGAGCTCTTAATATGAAGGCTATCAACACTTCCCCAATTTATACTTAAATTTTATAGATGGCATTTTATTTGATATAGAAAGTTTAAAGATGTTTGTGCAAATTCATTTAATTATTCAGCAAATATTTATTTAGTGCCTACAATGACCTAGAAACGCAGGTGGACAACCAAAGCTATAAGGTCGAGCCCTCAATCTTGGGGTTTGTTCATATGAAACTTAGCCCCACAAAGGATAGGTCAAGCCTACTTAAAATCAGGCCTAAGAGTCACCCCCAAGAGAACCTCTTTTGTTGCTCAGATGTGGCCTCTCTCTCCAGCCAACACAACAGTCAAACTCACTGCCCTCCCCCTGTCTGCGTGGGACATGACTCCCAGGCATGTGGACCTTCCTGGCAACATGGGACAGAAATCCTAGAATGAGCTGAGATTCAGCATCAAGGGATTGAGAAAACCTTCTTGACCAAAAGGGGGAAGAGCGAAATGAGACAAAATAAAGTGTCCATGGCTGACAGATTCCAAACAGAGTCGAGAGGTTATTTTGGAGGTTATTCTTATGCATTAAATAGCTATCACCTTGTTAGTTAAGATGTAATGGAGAGGCTGGAGGGAACTGCCTGAAAATGTAGAGCTGTGTTCCAGTAGCCACGTTTTTTGAAGAGGATTGTATAATGATATAGCTTTCCCAATGTAACTGTGTGATTGTGAAAACCTTGTGTCTGATGCTCCTTTTGTCTACCCTATCAACAGATGAGTAAAACATATGGAATAAAAATAAGTAATAGGGGGAACAAATGTTAAAATAAATTTAGATTGAAATGCTAGTGATCAATGAAAGAGAGAGGTAAGGGGTATGGTGTATATGAATTTTTTTCTGCTGTCTTTTTGTTTCTTTTTTCTGAATTGATGCAAATGTTCTAAGAAATGATCATGATGATGAATATGCAACTATGTGATGATATTGTGAATTACTGATTATATATGTAGAATAGAATGATCATAAGTTAAGAATGTTTGTGTTTGTTATATTTTTTAAAAATTTAAAAATTAATTTAAAAAACTGATTAAAAAAATAATTCTCTTGACCGATGGGTCTATAAGTAATCTTTAAAAATTAGGTTTCAAAGAAAAAAACCGATAGCATCTTTCCATAATACATAGCAACATTTACCTAAATTTTCAGATAAATACTGAAAAACAGTAACATCCCCTTAAGAAAACCATTCTTTGCCCACATTCCCATAAGAGCTTATGTTCCTAATATTTACCACAAAGTGTTAAGAGCTTGTTTGTTTCTGTCTTTCCCATTTATCAGTGAGTTCCTCCAGAGCAGGGGTCATGTTTCATTCACGCGTAAAATCCCTCAAGTGATGAAAAGGGTAGTACTTGTTTGCCAGAGCTACTGTGACAAATGCCACAGACCAGATGGCGTAATCAAGCAACCAGTATTTATTCTATTTGGAGGATAAAGTTCAAAATAAAGTGTCACCAGGATAAAGTTTTCTCTGAAATCTGTACATTCTGGTGGTGGCTTGCTGGCATAACTTAATCTCTACAACCATAACATGTAGCAATCTGTCTCCTGATTCTGTATCTAAACTTTTCTGTTTATAAGGACTCCAGTCATAATCGATCAAGACCCATCTTGATTCAGTTTCACGTCACCTTAACTAAAAGGATCTTTGAAAATCCTATTTACAAAAGGGTTTACACCCAAAGGACCAAAGATTAGGACCTGAGCATGTCTTTGTGGGGACAGAGTTTAATAATCCTACAGGTGGCTATTTCAGTAGGCAAGCAATTATATTTTCCCTCAATTACAGAACAGTTTAATGGATTTCTTTAGTTAGGAAGGGGGTGACGGGTGTGATGGAATTTATGTAATCCTTTTTTGGAAAAATTGGCCTATCTTCAATAGATATGCTGTTAATTACATAAAAAAGATGGACAAATTTTATTTGTGAACAAATATGGTTGTGAATACTACCACTAAAAACTCTCAGAGGGGCCAAGATGGCAGTTTACTGATGTCTGGGATTTAATTCGTTCTCCAGAGCAGCTAGTTAATAGCAAGGAACAGTATGGAACAACTGCTGGGGCCCCATCAGTGACCGAACACACAGTGTACCCCAGTCTGGACGAGCTGTGACCCCACCCAGAACCGTGAGTTCCCCAAACTGTGGTGGCCGGTGCCCCTCCCCCACAGGCTGCATCCCAGAGGGGAAAGGAAAGAGAATTTAGCAGCTGCAGGGGCTGACCACAACTAAGCTCCAACTGTGGAATTAATTAACAAATTGTGACACTAAAAGTAGGCCCCAGCTCAGCTGAACCTCCAGTCAAAGTGGAGGTTGCTGGTTTTTGCCCCAGTGCAGAGGGGCAGGGCTGATGGAAAAAGAAAAAAAAAGAAACAGAGGTTTTTTTGATCTGTAGCATATAATACTTGAAAGGGTCTGGGCCCTGAAGAAAGGAGGGGGCACACAGGACCTGAAGATACACAAAGCAACCTACCAACTTAAACTCTTGTTTGGCAAACCCAAGGAACAGGAGTCGGCTCTGGAAAGGATATTTCTTTTTCTTTTTTGTGGCTGTTTCTGTGACTTGACTACTCTTTGGATACAGTGCCAAGACTTCTCAGGCTCCAACTGCCCCAGGCATAGGCAGAATTAAGCTTGTCTGAGCGTTTGTCTGGACACTGTGGCTTAGCTGGAGGGGGGGGGGGGGCCCAGCTCAGGTGGATTCCCTCCCTCAAGGAATTCACACCCCAGGGTTTGGAAAAGTGGAGCCTTTAAAGCCAGCCTACAACCTCTCCTCTGTCTCAACCACACCCCTAGCAGGGAGAGTCTGCTGAAGTTAAAGATACTGCATCACCCTATGTGGCACAACCCACAGGCGGAAAAGCGCCACATACTGGCAGGACAGGGAAAACGCAGAGTTCAGAGGCTTCAGAGGAAAGCCTTTCAATCTGCTGGATCTCACCCTCATGGAAAACTGACCCAGGTGACTCTTTCCTCCTAAGAAGAGGCATTCTGATCTGGGAAAATCTGACTGGGGTCTATAATATGTAAAGCAGGGGAGGGGGAAGGCACCATACAGGAAAGGCAAGAAACAAGTAAACAAGAAGTGAAAATTCTGATATGTTAAAACCTAAGCTAGAGATCCAGAATAAGTTGAACTAAATGTCAAAGAACAGAGAGACAACAAAGTCATTCAGCAAGAAAATCCTAGGTAAAAAAAGTGAAAAGAATCTCCAGAATAAATTAATTAAGGTAATTAAATGCCTAGACGCCAGCAAAAAATAATGAATCATACTAGGAAAACTGAAGATATGGCCCAGTCAAAGGAACAAACCAACAATTAAATGAGATACAGGAGTTGAAACAATTAATTCAGAATGTTGGAACAGACATGGAAACCTCATCAAAAATCAAATCAATGAACTGAGGGAAGATATAAAGAAGGCAAGGAATGAACAAAAAGAAGAAATTAAAATCTGAAAATACAAATTATGGAACTGATGGCATTGAAAGGCACAGTAAAAGATGAAAAAAAAAAAAAACAGAAGCCAACAATGTCAGATTTCATGAGGCAGAAGATAAGATTAGTGAACTGGAGGACAGAACATCTGAAATCCGACAAACAAGAGAAAATACAGGGAAAAGAATGGAAAAATATGAGCAGGGACTCAGGGAACTGAATAACATGAAGCACACAAACATACATCTTGTGGGTGTTCCAGAAGAAGAGAAGGGAAAAGGAGGAGGAAAACTAATGGAGGAAATTATCACTGAAAATTTCCAACTCTTATGAAAGACTTAAAATTACAGATCCAAGAAGTGCAGTGTACCCCAAAGAGAACAGATCCAAGTAGACGTACTCCAAGATGCTTATTAATGAGAATGTCAGGTGTCAAAGAGGAAGAGAGAATCTTGAAAGTAGCAAGAGAAAAGCAATCCATCATATACAAGGGAAGCCCAACAAGACTGCAAAGATTTCTCAGCAGAAACCATGGAGGCGAGAAGACAGTGGAATGATATATTTAAGTTACTAAAAGAGAAAAATTGCCAATCAAGAATTCTAATTCCAGCAAAACTGTCCTTCAAAAATGAGGGGGGGAATTAAAATATTTTCAGACAAAAATATCACTGAGAGAATTTGTGACAAGAGACCAGCTCTGCAAGAAATACTAAAAGGAACACTAGAGACAGATAGGAAAAGACAGGAGAGCGTGGTGTAGAGAAGAGTGTAGAAATGAAGACTATTGGTAAAGGTTAAAAGAAGAAAAATTAGATAGAACATATAAAATCCAAAAGGCAAAATGGTATGAGAAAATACTACCCATGCAGTAATAACACTAAATGTTAGTGGATTAAGCTCCCTAATCAAAAGACATACACTGGGAGAATGGATTAAAAAACAGGACTCAGGTTTTTCTCTACCTTTTGAAACACTGTCTAGGTGTTCTGTTTTTATCTGAAATAAAAGTTTGCCTGAAAAAGAAACAGAACCCATCCATATGCTGTCTACAGGAAACACATCTTAGACTCAAGGATAAACACAGATTGAAACTGAAAGGTTGGAAAAAGATATTTCATGCAAATAACAATCAGAAAAGAGCAGGAGAAGCTATACTAATACCCAACATATTAGACTTCAAATGTAAAGCAGTTAAAAGAGAAAAGAAGGACACTGTGTATTAATAAAAGGAACAACTGAACGAGAAGACATAACAATCATAAATATTTATGCACCGAGCCAGAATGCTCCAAAATACATGAGGCAAACACTGAAACGAGAAATAGACACATCTACCATAATAGTTGGAGACAATTCCACAGTCTCATCAATGGACAGAATATCTAGACAGAAGATCAATAAAGAGATAGAATTTGAATAATACAATAAATGAGCTAGACTTAACAGATATTTATAGAACATTGCACCCCACAACATCAGGATACACCTTTTTCTCAAGTGCTCATGGATCATTCTCAAAGATAAACCATATGCTGGGTCACAAAGCAAGTCTCAATAAATTTAAAAAGACTGAAATCATATGACACACTTTCTCAGATCATAAAGAAATGAAGTTGGAAATCAATAATAGGCAGAGTGCCAAAAAATTCACAAATATATGGAGGCTCAACAACACACTCTTAAACAATTGTGGGTCAAGGAAGAAATTACAAGAGAAATCAGTAAATATCTTGAGGCAAATGAAAATGAAAACACAACATATCAAAATTTACAGGATGCAGCAAAGGCTGTGCTAAGTGAGAAATTAATTGCCCTAAATGCCTACATCAAAAAAGAAGAAAGGGCAAAAATGGAGGAATTAACTGTCCATTTGGAAGAACTAGAGAAAGAACCGCAAACTAACCCCAGAGTAAGCAAAAAGAAAGAAATAATGAAGATGAGAGCAGAAATAAATGAAACTGAGAACATGAAAACTATAGAGAAAATAAAAAAAACCAGAAGTTGGTTCTATGAGAAAACCAATAAGATTGATGGACCCTTAGTGAGGGTAAAAAAAGAAGAGAGAGGATGCAAATAAATAAAATCACAAATGGAAGAGGAGACATAACCACTGACCCTGCAGAAATAAAGGAAGTAATGAGAGGACACTATGAACAACTTTATGCTAATAAATTCAACAATGCAGAAGAAATGGACAACTTCCTAGAAAGGTATGAACAACCAACATCGACTCGAGAAGAAATAGATGACCTCAACACACCAATCATTAGTAAAGAAACTGAATTAGTTATTAAGAAGTTCCCCAAAAAGAAAAGTCCAGGACAAGATGGCTTCACATGTGAATTCTACCAAACATTCAAGGAAAAATTAGTACCAATCCTAGTCAAACTCTTCAAAAAAAATTGAACAGGAGGGAAAGCTACCTAACTCTTTCTATGAAGCCAACATCACCCTCATACCAAAGTCAGACAAAGATATCACAAAAAAAGAAAATTATAGACCAATCTCTCTAATGAATACAGATGCAAAATCCTCAACGAAATACTTACAAATTGAATCCAGCAGCACATTAAAAAAATTATACACCATGATCAATTAGTATTCATCCCAGTGTATGCAAGGATGGTTCAATATAAAAAATTCCATTAATGTAATACACCATGTCAACAAATCAAAACAGAAAAACCACATGATCATCTCGATTGATACAGAAAAGGCATTTGACAAAATTCAACATCCTTTCCTGTTGATAACACTTCGAAAGATAGGAATAGAAGGGAACTTCCTCAACATGATAAAGGGAATATATGAAAAAACCACAGCTAACATCATCCTCAAAGGGGAAAATCCAAAAACTTTCCGCTTAAGACCCGGAACAAGACAAGGATGTCCACTATCACCATTGTTATTTAACACTGTGTCGGATGTTTTAGCAAGAGCAATTAGACAAGAAAAAGAAGTACAAGGCATCAAAATTGGAAAGCAAGAAGTAAAACTCTCAATCTTTGCAGATGATATGACACTATATGTTGAAAACTCCGAAAAATGCACAGCAAAACTACTAGACCTAATAAATGAGTATAGCAAAGTGGCAAGTTATAAGGTCAACACTCAAAAATCTGTAGTGTTTCTATACACTAATAATGAACAATCTGAGGGGGAAATCAAGAAAAGAATTCCATTTACAACTGCAACCAAAAGAATAAAATATTTAGGAATAAATTTAACTAAAGAGACAAAAGACCTATAAAAAGTACACTCAAGAAATTGTTAAAAGAAATCACAGAAGACCTAAATAAATGGAAGGGCATACTTGTTCATGGATTGGAAGATTAAATATAGTTCAGATGTCAATTCTACCTAAATTAATTTACAGATTCAATGCAATATCAATTAAAATCCCCAAAACTTACTTTTCAGAAATAGAAAAATCAATAATCAAATTCCTCTGGAAGGGCAGTGTTCTAGTTTGCTAGCTACCAGAATGCAATACCAGAAACAGAATGGCTTTTAAAAAGGAGAATTTAATAAGTTGCTAGTTTACAGTTCTAAGGATGAGAAAATGTCCCAATTAAAACAAGTCTATTGAAATGTCCAATCTAAGGCATCCAGGGAAAGATACCCTGGTTCAAGAAGGTCGATGAAGTTCAAGGTTTCTCTCTCAAGTGGAAGGGCACATGGCAAACACAGTCAGAGTTTCTCTCTCATCTGGAAATCTCATCTCATCATGGTGAACATGGCCTTATCTGCTAGCTTCTTCTCCTGGCTTCTTGTTTCATGAAGCTCCCTGGGAGGCATTTTCCTTCTGCACCTCCAAAGGTCGCTGGCTGGTGGACTCTGCTTTTCGTGGCTATGTCATTCTGCTCTGCTATCTCTGAATCTCTTTCATTCTCTAAAATGTTTCCTCTTTCAAAGGACTCCAAAAACTTGTCAAGACCGACCCAAATGGGTGCAGACATGTCATCACCTAATTCAGCTAAACAACCACTCTTGATTAAAACATATCTCCAGGGAGATGATCTGATTACAACTGCAAACATACAGTATTGAATAGGGATTATTCTGCCTTTATGAAATGGGATTTAGATTAAAACATGGCTTTTCTAGGGGACATACTTCCTTTCAAACCGGCACTGGCAGGATGCCCTGAATAGCTAAAAGTATCCTGAGGAAAAAAAATGAAGTCAGAGGTCTCATGTTACCTGTCTTTAAGGCATATTATGAAGCTACAGCAGTCAAAACAGCATGGTACCGGCATAAAGATAGATATATTGAGCAATGGAATCAAATAGAGTGTTCAAATATAGACCCTCTCATCTATGGACAATTGATCTTTGATAAGGTAGTTAAGCAAACTCACCAGGGACAGAACAGTCTCTTCAATAAACAGTGCCTGGAGAACTGGATAACCACACACAAAAGAGTGAAAGAGGATCCATATCTCACACCCTATACAAAAGTTAACTCAAAATTGATCAAAGACCTAAACATTAGATCTAAGACCATAAAACTGTTATAAGAAAATGTAAGGAAATATCTTATAAATCTTATACTAGGAGGCAGTTTCCTAGAACTTACACCCAAAGCAAGAGCACTGAAGAAAGAAAGAAAGAAATGGGAACTCCTCAAAATTAAACACTTTTGCACATCAAAGAACTTAGTCAAGAAGGTAAAAAGACAGCCTACACAAAGGGAGACAATATTTGGAAACAATATATCAGATAAAGATCTAGCATCCAGAATATATAAAGAGACTGTTCAGGTCAACAACAAAAAGACAGACAACCCAATTAGAAAATGGACAAAAGACATGAACTGACACTTCTCAGAAGAGGAAATACAAATGGCCAAAAGGCACATGAAAAGATGCTCAACTTCCCTGGCTATCAGGGAAATGCAAATCAAAACCATAATGCGATATTATCTCACACCCACCAGACTATATCACCATGTAAGGTTAACTGTAGGATCATTTTTTCATACTGAAATGTAATTTTGCAAATAAAATAATTGAGTTAAGATTGTTGATAATATTACAGAGAATAACAGTTGTCATCGTAACTAGGAATGGCCATGCTTATAATTGGTGTTTTCCAAGATGTGGTGCCCCCAGAAGAAAATGCGTCATGTAATCCAGTTTTAAGTGCAAAATCACATTTCTATTGCAGAGATTCTCTCACAACTTGTTAAAGCAAAAAGAAAATATTTTGGGTTCTTACTTTGTATGCAAGTAGCATACACAAATTAAGTGTTAAGAGCAAAGACTTAGAGAGCTACCAAAATGAAAGCTAAGGAGGAACAGTCCAGTGCAATGATTCTCATGCTGTGTGTGCATCAAACCACTACTCCCCCCACCCCCAACCCAGAAGGCAGCTAAAACACAAATTCTCAGCCCTATGCCTAGAGTTTCAGGTTCAGTATGTTTGATTTGGGACCAGAGTACTGCACTTTTCAAGGGATGCTAAAGTTATTGGGACCACACCTGGAAACCAATGGTGTAGTAAGAGAAAACATTCTTTGAATATGGAATCAGTCAGTCCTGGGTTCAAATACTTTCCATATCATTTACTTGTAGATCACCTTGTACAAGCATCCTTTTCCTTATACATAAAATCAGGACAATAATGCATAGCTCTCAAGGTGATTATAAGGATTGAAAGATATGCTGCTGAAGGACCATCAGTGTAGACATTTAATAACAATGATTTTTGCTTGCTCTTCATTGAACAAGTGTATTCTAACTATTAAATATTTGCTGTTTATATAAAGTTATGTAAGAAAATAGAAGTCTCTTGATATTAAATACTTTATTTATTCTTTAAAGAGGTAATTGTATATCAGACATGTGGCTGGTTACTGGGATTTGCCTTGTTATATAGAATAGACAATAATTAAAACAAATTTATTGTCTGGGAAAAAACTGTACCTTGTGGACAGCTCATGCAGGGAGCAGGTGCCCATAAGCTAAATATGAATGTGGAGGGAATTGGCAGGGTAGGGAGAAAACTAGCAATTCCAGACAGAGTTGCAGCTGCCAAATCTCTATCACTGGCTGTGAAATGGGGTGATTCTAACTGGGTTCACTGACCAATGCCCTTGGGATGTGAGCTCTAAATAAGTTCAAGGATTATCTAAGGACAACTGCCAGAATCCATGAAGGGAGAAGTTCATAGCTTCCACTTAGTAAATAATCTTATCTCAAAGATAAGTACTTCCTCCAGTGTGTTAAAAATTATTATTTCTCAGCAAGCACTGGACAATCTTCTCTGCTTGAAGAGAAGAAATTCTGCTGATAGAAACATTTTGAAATAACAGTGATGGTGCAGATGCTATTGACTCGATCTGCTATTATTGTGTTATTTGAGACAGGAAATTGGCCTTGGATTCATCCTCTGAGAAATGGAGGTAATAGTACCTAACTTGCAAAGCTCTTGTAAGAACAGGAAATAGCTTAGAGGGAAAGAACTTCACCAAATTTAATATATACTTAAGCAACTCTTCTTGAGACAGGTATAAACTTCTGACTTCATTCATTTGTAGTCATCCTGAATGCCAGGGCTTCATTTTCCAACCTCCTTAACAATGAGTTGTCTAAAGTGACAAAAGTAAAATTGTTCAATTAGATAACTTTTATATGATTTAATATTATTTCAGCTCAATTAACTCCATTTTTCCCTCTTTCTTGCCACTTTTATGGATTTTCATGAGAGTAAAATCTTAGAGGTTTATGCAAGGGAGCTCTTGAGAGAGAAAGAGTTTCCTCTCCAGTAGAAAAGTAGAGAGCAAACCTTAACTTTGAAATAGATTTTAAAATGTCCTATGTGAATCAGTTTCAGTTCCAATATGTGAAAGCTTAGAGTCATCATTCTCATCCTTATTACAAGAAAAGGCTAAACAAACTGAAAATCAACATTTCTTGGACCCATCAGAGAACTGAAGTTGCAGGACAAACCACTGCCACAACATCCAGCGAGACAAGCTCATCTAGAGAGACATATCTGAGTTCAACTTACCTGGAGCAGAAAATGTTGGAGCCATAAACTAATAGAAACTCTTCAAATGCAATTTTGAAAATTTACTGAAGACTAAGTGTAGAGTACTCTAAACTGAGGAACTCCTGGGACAGCAGTTTTAAAGAATCCCAACACTTTTATAGGCTTTACCTCCTCAAAACCACCAGATTCTCATGGTGAAGATCCCAGAAAGGTCACTTCAGGGGTCTGGCAGGAATAAGGGAAAAGTAATCATTGTGAAATATGACCAGAGACATCTCCATAACAAAGGTCTACTCTCCAGAGGAAAGGAATTTGCCAGAGACTTATCCCAGGTGGGAAGAGTGAAAAGAATTCCCTCGACTCCAACCAGCTTTACATAGTAGTAACTCAATTAGGTTATTATCAGTTTAAGATGTTAAGTGCAATCTCCAGCTAATCACTTAGGAAATAGCTGCAAAATATACAGAAAAGAAAATGAGAAACTGAAAATGGTGCACTACTAAAAATCAGTAAATAAAAAGAACACAGTAATGGAGGAATTGCGGCACAAAAAAAGATAGGGCATACAGAAAACAACTAGCAAATGGCAGAAGTAAGTCCTCTTTTATCAATAATGACTTTAAATGTAAATGGTTAAGCTCTCCAATTAAAAGGCATGGTTTGACAGAATGGATAAACAAACAAACTTGAGATAATATGGGAAAAAGCAACATAAAGAGGGGAAATAGAGGGATATAGGATATGTATGCTTTGAAGTTAAGTTATCTTCTTTTCAGATTACTATGGTATAGATATAGGTTATATAATCCAAACTCCAGGGTAAGCACAAATAGAGTATGTTTTAAATATACGGAAACAGAAATGAGAAAGGGATCAGTCAGATACATCACAGAAGATCAACTATACAAAAAAGGATGTTGCAATAAAGGAAAAGAGAGGCAAAAAGAGATGTGTTAGTTTATGTACCCCAGAAAAGACCATATTCTCTTAATTGAGTCCTGGGCATGCAAACCTATCGCGGGTGGGACCTTTTGGTTAGGTTATTTCAACTGAGATGTGATCCAGCACATACAAGATAAGTCTTAATCCTTTTACTGGAGTCCTTTATGAGAGGAGAAAAGACAGAAAAAAAACAGGGAGAGCAGCGAGATAAAGCCCCCAGAAGAGCTGAGAGAGGAAGCCACTGAAGCCAGAGGCTGAAAACAATGAAACTCTGGAGAGAAGGACCAGCAGATGCCGGCATGTGCCTTCTCTTGTGACAGAGATGTCCCAGATGCCAGTGGCAAGGCGTCATCCTCTTGGTACCTTAATTTGGACATTTTCATGGTCTTAGAACTCTAAATGTGTAAGCTAATAAATTCCCATTGTAATAGGTGACCTATTTATGGTATGTAGCATTCTGGCAGCTTTAACAAACAAACAAACAAAAAATGAGACATGAAAACTAAAAGACAAAATTGCTGAAGCAAGAAATGCTTTTATGGTAACAACAGTGAATGTTAATGGATTAAAATCCCCAATCAAAAGACACAGATTGGTAGAATAGATAAAAGAGCACAATCCAACTATATACTGTTTAAAAGAAACTCACTTTAAACTCAAAAACACAAATAGGTTGAAAGTGAAAGGGTGGAAAAAAGATATTCCATTCAAATACTAACCAAAAAAGAACTGGGGAAGCTATACTAATATCAGAAAGAATAGACTTTAAGCAAAAAGCTGATATAAGAGACAAAGAAGGGCACTATATATTAATAAAATTCTCAGTCCACCAAGAAGAAATAGCAATCATAAATATTTATACACTTAACCATGGTGCTCCAAAATAAATGAGGCAAACACTGCAAAACTGAAGGGAGAAATAGACACCTCCACAATAATTGCTGGAAACCTCAATATACCATTCTAATCAATAGATAGAACATCTAGACAGAAGATTAATAAGGAAACAGAGAACTTGAATAATGTGATAAATGAACTGCCCTAATAAACATACACAAAACCCTGCAACTTTAAACAGCAGGATACAAATAATTTTCAAATGCACATGGATCATTCTCCAGTATAGACCACATGCTGGGTTACCAAACAACTCTCAGTAAATTTAAAAAAATTGAAATTATACAAAGCATTTTCTCTGACATGATGAAATGAAGTTGGACATAAATAACAGGCAGAAAACTGGAAAATCCACAAGTATGTAGAAACTAAATACATGCTCAGAAATGATCAGTGGGTCAAAGGAGAAATTACAAGAGAAATCAGAAAACGTCTTGAGATAACTGTAAATGAAAACACAACATATCAAAATTTATGGATGTAGTGAACAAAACACTGACAGGGAAATTTCTGATGCACACCTGGAGGAACAAGAAAAAGAACAGCAAGGCAATCTGAAAGCAAAAAGCAGGAAAGAAATAACAAAGATTAGAGAAGAAAAAGAAATCAAGAGCACAAATAGAACCAGCAAACCAAAAATTGGCTGTTTGAAAAGCCAATAAATTGACAAACTCTTAGACTAAGACAGACAGAAAAAGACTGTAAATAAATAAGATTTGAGAGGGGGGTATTACTACTATCCTATGATACAAAGGACCATAAGTGGATACTATGAACAACAATGACAACAAATTAAATGACTTAGAGGAAATGGACAATTCTTAAAAACACATGAAAGGCTTACAAATTCTAGAAGAAATAAATCTCAGCAGACAAATCACAAGTAAAAAGATTGTATCAGTCATCCAAAACTTCCTAATAAAGAAATGCCCAGGATCAGATGGCTTCATGGGTGAATTCTAGCAAACATTCCAAGAAGAATTAACATCAGTCCTGCTTAAACTCTTCCAAAAAAATTGAATAGGAAGGAACACTACCTAACTCACTCTATGAGGCCAACATCATCCTAAATACTAAAACCAGACAAAGATACTACAAGAAAAGAAAACTACAGACAAATTTCTCTTATTAATATAGACAGAAAAACCCTCAACAAAATACCACTAGCAAGTTGAATCCAACCGCACATTAAATGAATTATACATAATGATCTAGTGGATTTTATCCCAAACACGCAGGGATACATAAGAAAATCAATTAATGTAATAAACCACATTAACAAAATAAAGAGAAAAAACACATGACTATCTCAATTGATGCAGAAAAGGAATTTGACAATATCCAGTTTCTGCTATTGATAAAAACAGGAATAGAAAGAAACTTCCTCAACATGACAAAGAAAGGGCATACATGAGAACCCACAGCTACCACCATACTGAAGGGTGAAAGACTGAAAGTCCCCGCAAAGATCGTGAACAAGATAAGGATGACCACTGTCAGCACTGTTATTCAACATTATACTGGAAGTGCTTGCCAAAACAGCTAGGCAAGGAAAAGCAATAAAAGCCATTCAACTTGGAAAAGAAGAAGTAAAACTTTCACTGTTTGCACATGACATGATCCTATCTATATAAAGTATACAAAATCTACAAGAAACTACTAGAGCTAAAAAGTGAATTCAGCAAAATGGTGGGGTATAAAATCAATATGCAAAAATCATTAGTGTTTCTATACATTAGTAATGAGCAATCTGAAGAGGAACTCAAGAAAGAAATTCCATTTACAATAGCATCTAAAAAATCAAATATTTAGGAATTAATTTAACTAAGTATGTAAAGGATTTAGACATAGAAAACTACAAAACTTCGCTATATAAAAATCAAAGAAGATCTAAAGAAACTGAAGGACATTCCACACTCATGGATTGGAAGACTAAATCTTGTTAAGATGTCAATTCTACCCAAATTAATTCACAGATTCAACACAATCACAATCAAAATTCCAACATCCTCCTTTGCAGAAATGGAAAAGTCAATTATTAAATTTATTTGAAATAAGGGGTCCAAAAGAGTTAAGCCCTCATGAAAAAGAATGAAGTTGGAAGACTCAAACTTTCTGTCTTTAAAGCTTATTACAAAGCTAGAGTGGTCAAAAGAGCATTGTTCTGGCATAAAGATAGATATATCATCCCATGGAATTGAATTGAAAATTCAAAAATAGATGCTCACCTCTCTGGCCAACTGACTTTTGGCAAGTCTACCAAGGCCACTCAATTGGGAAATAATAGTCTCTTCAACAAATGGTGCTGAGTGAACTGGAGATCCATATACAAAAGAATGAAAAAAAGTTCCTATTTCATACAATATATATAAATTAACTCAAAACTAATCAAAAACCTAAATATAAGAATCAGGAGTATATAATTTCTAGAGAAAAATGTAGGGAAGAATCTTAGGATCTTCTGCTAAGCAATGGTCTCTTAGATTTTACATCTACAGCACAAACAACAAAAGAAAAAATAGATAAATGGACGTCAAAATTTTAAAAAACTTTTGTATATAATAGAAATTTGTCAGGAACGTGAAAGGACAACCAACTCAATGGGAGAAAATATTTTGGAGCTACATGTATGACAAGGGTTTAATATCCAGAATATATATTTTTTAAATCCCACAACTCAACAATAAAAGACAACAATCCAATTGAAAATGGCTACAAAGCACTCAAAAAGATGTTCAACATCATACGCTGTTAGTGAAAGGCAAATCCAGACCACAATAAGATGTCATTTCACATCCACTTGAAAGGCTACAATAAAAAACAGGAAATAAGAAGTGTTGGAGAGGATGGGGAGAAATAAAAACAGTTACTCATTGTTGGTGGGAATGTAAAATGTGCAGCTTTGTGGAAAACAGTTTGGCAGTTCCTAAGAAAACTAACTGTGGAATTACCATATGACCCAGCAATCCCTCTGCCAGGTATAGAAACAAGAAAATTGAAAGCAGGGATGTCAACAGACATTTCCACACCAATGAGGCATTATTCTCAATTTCCAAGAGACGGAAGCAGCCCAAGTGTCTGTCAACTGATGAATGGATAAATAAAATATGGCATGTACATAAAATGAAATAGTATTTGACATTCAAAGGGAATGAAGCTGCAATTCATATAACAATACATATGAACTCTGAAGACATTATGTTGAGTGAAATAAGCCAGACAAAAAAAGGAGAAATATTGTATGAGCTCACTGATACAAAATAATTAGAATAAGCAAATTCATATAGTTGAATCTACAATATAGGTTACCAGGGCTTGGATGGGGGTAGGGACTGGGAAGTTTATGCTCTAACTGTACAAAATTTCTATTTGGGTTGATTATAATGCTTTGGAACAGATTATTGTGATGGTAACAGAACAGTACTGTGAGTGTAATTAAAAGCACTGAATTATGTATGCGAATGTGGTCATAAGAGGAAATTTCAGGTTGTATATATATATATCACCAGAATAAAAATTAAAAGATAAAACATAAGACACAGCAAACCCTACTGTAAATGATGGACTACAGTTACTAGTACAATTATAAAAATGTTCGTTCATGAATTATAACAAATGTACTGCCCTAATGCAAGGTCTTAATAATAGGGTGGTATAAGGGTACATGGGTAGTTCAGTGGTTAGAATGCCCGCCTTCCATGCAGGAGACCTGGGTTCGATTCCTGGACCGTGCACCCAGCCCCCCAAAAAATAGTAATAATAGGATGGTATATGGGGAAAAATACACCCTACTGTAAATTCTGGGCTATAGCTAATGGTAATATTTTAATGTTCCTTCATCAGTTGTAACAAAGGTACCACAATAATGCAAAGTTTTAATAATAGAGAGGATATATGGGAATGCTGCATTTTTACATGACTGTTCTGTAAACCTATAACTTCCCTAATTTAATTTTTTAAATAAAAATAAGATAAAGAAAAAACTTATGGAAGATAACAAAGCAGTACTCAGAGGGAAATATAAGGTTATAAATGTTTGCATTTGAAAGAAAAAAGATCTCAAATCAATAATGTAATTGTATACTTAAGAAGCTGGACAAAGAAAATCAAACTAAACCCAAATGTACAAAAGGAAGGAAATATTAAGATTACAGCAGAGGTAAGCAAAATAGAGAGTAGAAAATTAATAGAGAAAATCAATGTCCAAACATTCCTTGAAGAGATTAACAAAATTGACAAAAGCTTAGCTGAATTGATTATGAGAAGAAGAGAAAATATTCAAATTATTAAAATCAGAAATGAAAGTGGGTATATTCTAGTGGGTCTTATAGAAATAAAATGTTTCCTAAGAATACTATAAATAATTGTTTGCCAACAAATGAGATAATCTAGATTTTATGGACAAATTCCTAGAAATACATAAACTACCAAAATGAAATCAAAAAGAAAAAGAAAAAATTAATAAACTGATAACAAGTAAAAATATTGAAATAGCAAACAAAAACTCTGCAAAATAAAAGCTTGGGACCAAGTTCATGGGTGAATTCAACCAAATATTTAAAGAAGAATTAACATCAATCTTCTGCCAAGAAATAGAAGAAGGACTATTTCTTAACTCCTTTTATGAGACTGGCATTATCCTGATACCAAAGTCAGACAAAGACATCATAAGAACAGAAAACAAATCCTAATAACAATACTAGCAAAATTAATCAAGCAGCATTTTCGAAGGATTATACACTGATGAAGTGAAATTTATCCCAGGAATGAAGGGTGGTTCAACATAAGACAATAAGACAATGTAACACACCATAATAATGAAAGAAATAAAACCCATGTGACCATAGCAATTGATGCAGAAAAATCAATTGACAAAATCCAACACTCTTTCATGATTAAAAAGACTTAATAAACTAGGAATAGAAGGAAAATTCCTCCATGTGATAATAGGGATATATGAAAAACCCACAGCTAACATCTTACTTAATGGTGAAAGACTGAAAGCACCCCTTTAAGATCAGGAAGAAGACAAGGATATGCACTGCTCCCACTGTAACTCAACATTGTACTAGAGGTTCTGGCCAGAGCAAGTTGGCAAGTCAAAGAAATAAAAGCATCCAAGTCAGAAAGAAAGAAATAAAACTGTATTATCCAACTATCCCTATTATCTTGATATTATCTGTAGTGTTCAGAACACATAAAGAACTCTTAAACTCAACAATAAAAAACCAACATCCTAATTTTAAAATGGGCAAAAGACTTGAGAGGTATTTGGATGGCCAACAAGCACATCGTGGTAGGTTAAGTGACCTACACCAACACATATACATTCTTAATCTTAACCTGCATCCCTGTGGGTGTGAACACCTTACAAATAGGACCTTCAGAAGACGTTACTTTTAATTAAAGTGTGACGACTAAAGCAGGGTGGGCCTTAATCCATATTACTGGAGGCCTTATAAAGAGATCCCAGAAATCTTAGAGGCCAGAAAGGAGAGGACATTGTCATGGGGTGAGAGGTAGAGATACAAGCCAAGGAACACCAAGGACTGCTAGCAACAGGCACCAGAAGGCTATTGTCTTTGAAGATGAAGCAACTGTTGCCAATATCTTGATTTGGGCTTCTTCTATCCCCAAATCTATGAATCTATGAATTCTTGTTTTTATGCCAAAATCAGATTGTGGTTTAAATGACAGCAGTTCTGGCCAACTAAGACATACCCGAAAAGATTATTGCAGTCATTACAGAAATGCAAATGCAAAGCAAAAGCATAATGAGATACCACCTCACACCCACTAAGATAGCCATAGTAAAAAACATTGAGAAAATGAATCTTCTTGAGGATGCAGAGCAACTGGAAACCAGTTTTGCCGTTCATCAATAAGTTAAATGTATACTTACGACACATGACAACATTCCACTTCTTGGTATATACCCAGAAGAATTGAAAACTGGAATTCAAACAAAAACTTGTACAAGAATATTCATAGCAGCTTTTTCCACAATAACTGAAAGTTGGCAACAACTCAAATGCACATCAGCAAATAAATGGATAAACGAAATTTGTCATAGCCATACACTGGAATATTACTCGGCTATCAGAAGGAATGAAGTACTAAAGTTTGGGTAAATATTGAAACATGGATGAACCTTGAAGCCAGACACAAAAAGCCACATATTGTATGATTTCATTTACAGGATAATTCCAGAACAGGCAAATCCACAGAGACAGAAAGCAGAATAGTAGTTTTCAGGGGTTGAGGGAGAGAAGGATACAAAAGCAACTGGTTAATGGTTATGGAATATCCATTTGGGGTGATGAAAAGTTCTGGAACTAGGTTGTGGTGATGGTTGTACAATACTGCTACTGTACTTTATGCTACTAAATTATGTCATTTTAAATGGTTTCTGATAGGCTTAGATGCCCAACAGAGGCCACGCCACTATGGAAATTCCACGTATTACCCACCTGGCCCAAAACTCTTCATCGACACCTGAACCAATGGCTCAAGGTCTTCTCCTGTCAAAACATGCTCCATCCTTCCCCCAGGCCAACTGCTCTAAGTCCTCTCCTGTCCTGCGCCCACCAAGCCCTGTGCCACTTATCACCCTAACTAGTCTTTCAAATATATAAGATCCTCTCCTGTTCTCCCTGGCATGGTGAAGGCTTCCCTTCAGACCCCTGCCATGCTGTGGGCCTGAATAAATCTTGTTACCTGCGTCCATCTGCTTCCATCCCTCTTACTGCCCATTTCTTCTCTGACAGTTACAATGGAGAAATTTTATTTTTGCTTTTACCATAATAGAAAATTCACAGGAAAAAAATAAAGGGGGGGTGTGTGAAAATTATGCTATGCTAGCACTAAAAAAAGGAGAAAAACCTGCAGTAACAATATTAATTCCAGACAAATTGGACATCAGAACAAGTAAATGACCAGGGATAAAGAGAGGCATTACATAATGATAAAAGAATCAATTCATTAAAAAAAATAACAATCATAATGTTTTGTGTGGCTGAAGAAAGAACATCAAAATACATGAGAAAAAATGATAAGGACTGAAGGAGAAATAGACAAGTTCACTACGATAATTGGAGGGTTCAAGGCTCCTCTTTCAGTAATTGATAGGTCCAGTAGACAGAAAATCAGTAATGATTAAGTTCAATTGGCCAGTGCCATCAGTCAGCAGGATTTAATCGACCTTTATAGAATTCATACAACAATGGCAGAAAATACACATTCTTCTCAAGACCACATGAAACATTCACCAATCCAGACCACATTCTGGTCCATAAAACATATAGTATAGTATAGAACACATAATGTAGAACTATATAAACATATAATGAAGTATATCCATATAGTATAGTATAGAACATATAGGGTAGAACTAATGAAAATAAAAAATGACTCACCAAAATCTGAGATGCAATGAAAGTAGTACTTGTAAGAAAATATGTAGCAATAGATATATATGCTAGGAAAGAAGAAAAACATAAAATCAATAACCTGAGTTTCCACTTTAGGAAACTAGGGAAAGGAGAGAAATTTCATCCTAAAGCAAGTAGAATACAAGAAATAACTTTTAAAAATCAGAGCAGAAATAAAAGGAATTGGAAACAGAACAACAATGGAGAATCAATGAAACCAATTTTCTTGAATAGATCAATTGAACTGATAAGTTGCTTGTTAAGCTAACAGAAAAAAAAAAGAGAAGACATAAATCACTGCATCAGAAATGGATACATGAAAATTAAAAGGAGGAGGAAGGACTATTACCTACAACACTATGTCCACTATTTGATAACTTAGATGAAATGGCCAATTCCTTGAAAGACACAAACTACCAAAACTCATAGAAAGAGAAATAGTTGACTGAATAACAGTCTACCTATTAAAGAAATTTAATTAAAAGCTAATCATCGGCCGGGTCCCGGCCCTTCGCCCCAGCAAGGGGAGCCGAGGCCTGGCAGGGTCCTCAGGCAGGGCTGATCTTCCGTGCGCGGCGTGTGGGCCGGCGGGAGGGGGCAGGCGAGGCCTGGGAGGGGCCTCAGGCGGGGCTGATCTTCCGTGCGAGGCGCGTGGGCCGGCGGGAGCGGGCAGGCGAGGCCTGGGACGGTCCTCAGGTGGGGCTGATCTGCCATGTGCGGCGCGTGAGCCGGCGGGAGGGGGAGTCGAGGCGGCTCTCCCTGGCGGTGAGCAAAGAAGACAAAACCTCAAGGAACTTTTACTAGAAAGAAAAGCACGTTTTGTATACAAAGAGGAAGATCATACCTTATCCAGAAACCAGAGAATGATGCCAACTAAACACCAGGTCCAAGAAGAGACGAAAGTTCTGAAACTTAAAACAAAAATGGCTGATAAAGAAAATGCCAAGAGATCTACAGAGAGCAAAAATAATACAAGCATGGGAAAAAATTATATTCCTTTAAAACCTAATGGATCAACCAATTCAACTATAGCAGTCGGTACATATAATTTTGAGGATAATCAAACTACTCAGTTGTTTCCAATTAAAGATGATCCCCCAGATCAACATATGACATTTACTCAGGCATTTCACTTTAAAAAAAATAGTAAAAAAAAACAGATGACTACAGAGAAACCTAAGGAAAATGCTGCTAACATTCCCAAGAAACCTGTGCTGCTGGGATCTTATCGTGGCCAAATTGTTCAGTCTAAGGTTAATTCATTTAGAAAACCTCTACTAGTCATAGATGGGAGTTCTGCAACAACCAAGAAACTTTCAACTACTATCTCTGAAGCCACAGAGCCTCAGCCTATAACTACCAGCAGTATAATAGTGAAAAGTAATAGAGTCTCAAATGTAACTGCCACAAAATTTGCAAGCACTGGGTGTCAGGACAGACAACTTGTGCGACCTCCTATTAGAAGTCACCAAAATAATGGCCTGGACAAGGTGAAACAGGGCATCCACAGACCTGACAATGTTACAGTCCAGAAAGGGCCTACTGGAAAGGGAGTACTACAATTAAACACAGATTTATCTAGGGTCCAAATAAATTCTCAAGGCACAAAAAAAATGAGACATTGTCAAGAAACCTGGCTTCTAAAGTTACACCCAGGCCTGCTTTATCTTCTAACACCAAACTGATTGAACAGTCCAAAACCACTGACCAGCAAAGACGTACTGCAGCCAAAGCAACCTTCCATAGATCGGCTCAGCCCAAAGAAACTGCAGAAGAGAGAAAAATCCGTCTGACCGAGTGGAAGGCTGGCAAAGGAAGAGTGCTGAAAAGGCCTCCTAGCTCCATACTTAGCCAGCTAGAACCTGAAAGACAAAATGAAAAACCAGTTGGGTCTTTCTGGACTACCACGGCAGAAGAAGATGAACAGAGACTATTTACTGAAAAAGTATACAAGACGTTTTGTGAATGCTTGAACCTGATTAATGAGAAATGCCCAAAAGAAGAAATATTGGCTACACTGAATGATCTGGTTGAAAATATTCCAGATGCGAAAAAGCTTGTTAAATATTGGATATGCCTTGCACGTCTTGAACCAATCACAAGTCCTATTGAAAATATTATCACAATCTATGAGAAAGCCATTCTGGCAGGGGCTCAGCCTATTGAAGAGATGCGACATGCAATTGTAGATATTCTCACACTGAAGAGTCAAGAAGTTAATTTTGGAGAAAATACTGAGGCTTGTGCAGCCATGGAACAAATACAGGAAGTAAACACTGAAAATATAGGTGTTAATGTGGAGCCAGAAAAACTGGAAATAGAAAACAAACCACAAAGAAATGTGATATTTCAAGACTGTGAAAAAGAACGAGAGGACAAAATGAAAGAGCCCATCAGTGATACTAAACCCCCCAATAATGAAACTAGAGCAAGTTGCTTAATTAAATATAATGTTTCTACTACACCATACTTGCAAAGTATAAAAAAGAAGATGCAGTTTGATGAAACAAATTCTGCATTTAAAGAGCTGAAGTTTCTAACACCAGTGAGACGTTCTCGGTGTCTTCAAGAGAAAAATTCCAAATTGCCAGATATGTTAAAAGACCATTATCCTTGTGTGTCTTCATTGGAACAGTTAACAGAATTGGGAAGTGAAACGGATGCTTTTGTGTGCCGTCCTAATGCTGCGCTCTGCCGCATGTGCTCCGAGACTGAGACAGCAGAAGAGAACTAAAATTCTTATAAGGAATGGGTTTTAATGTAAATAAGAAGGTACTTTGTGGTAAGAGAAAGATGGTAGGTAAACTTAGTGGATATTAGAAACTTTAAAGTTAGTCTGAGTTGTGTTTTTAGTTAAAATTTTAACTTCTATGACTTCCTCTGATGTCATTTGTCGACTATTAGAATGAGTTAATATATTAGTAACAAATTTCATTCTAGTTTTGGTAGCATTTCTAAAATACTAGTAGTTAAACTTGTTTTTTCTGTCTGATAGTAAAGCTTTACTGTTAAATCATGTCCTCTGAAACCTGACCACCGTTATCGAGTAAACATTTTTTTTCCTCTCACACATGAATACCACCAATAAAATTGTTTTGTAAAAAAAAAAAAAAAAAAAAAAAAGCTAATCATCATCCCAAAATGAATCACCAGACTGAGGTGCTTTCCCTGGTGAATTCTAGGAAACACTTAGAGGAAAAAAAAATATTATCGACTCTTCATATTTTTCCCAGAAAATAGACACAGAGGGAATGTGTCCTACTCATTCTATGAAGCCAAATGTACCCTAAAGCCAAATCCTTATAACAGCATACAAAAAAGCAACCTACCTACTATTATAGCTAATGAACATTTTTATGAAAACCCTCAATGCAAATTTCGCAAATGGAATGCAACAACGTATAAAAGAACTCAACACCATGACCGCAGTGGGGTTTAATACAGGTGTCCAACGTCAGTTCAACATTCAGTCGCCATCAGTGTGATCCACCACATCAGCAAGCTAAAGGGAGAAAATCCTATTAATGGAAGCAGAAAACACTTGACAAAAATCCAACAATCAGGTTTAAAAAAATTCAGAAAACTAGGTATATATGCGACCTCCTTAACCTTGAAAATGGCATCTACAAAAATCTTACAGAAAACATCATAGTTAATGACAGAAACTGAGCATTTTCCCTAAAAGACCAGGAACACGGTAAGGGTATCCTCTCTCATCACACCTATCCAACAACATACTAGAATTCCTAACTAGTACCACAAGACAAGAAAAAGAAATGAAAGGTACACAGGGAAAAATAAAAAATAAAACTGTCTTTATTCACAGATGACATGACTGTCTACATAGGAAAACACCAAAATCCCCACACAAGATGCTGGTACTAAAAGGTGAGTATGGCAAAGTCAAAGGATACAAGGTCAGCATACAAAAATCAATTGTATTCTTATACACAAACAAAAGTTTGGAACTTTAAATTAAAAAAAATACCAATTACATTAGAACTAAAAACCAAAAGAGAAGAGAAAAATCATTAGATATAAGTCTGACAAAATATGTACAGGATATGAATGCAAGAAACTATGAAACACTGAGGAAAGGCATCAAAGAAGATTGAAATAAATGGAGAGGTACTCCATGTACATGTATTGGAAGATGCAGTATTGTTAAGATATCAGTGTTGAACCAGTTGATATATAGATTACATTCAATATCAATAAAAATAATCCACAAGCTGCTTTATAAATGTCAACAAACTGATTCCAAAATTTATAAGGAAAAGATAAATAAGTGCAATACCATGCACATTGCTGAATGTTACCCCACACAATACTGACCAAAGTGGAAAGACTCACACTACATGATTTCCAGACTACTTTAAAAATCAAGACAGCGCAGCATTGGTGTAAGACAGGCATTAGATAAAAAGGACAGAACAGCTAAGTCACCTGATTTTTAAAATGCAAAGGCAATTCAACAAATGGTGCTGAAAGAAGTGGGTTTCCATATGCAAAAAAAAAATTATCCTATACACAGACTTTGTATCTTATACCAAAAAGCAACTCAAAATTCATCATAAAACTGATTGTAAAATGCAAAACTATAAAACTTTTAGAAGAAAATATAAGTGACTTGGGATTTGATTATGGATTTTCAGGTACAATGACAAAAGCATGATCCATGAAAAAACAAATTGATAAACTGGACTTCATTAAAATTTTAAACTCGTTTCTGCAAAAGACACATTTAAAAGAATTAAAAAACAAATCACGGGTGGAAAACACTTGCAAAACAGTTATTTATAGAATATTTATAGAATATAGAATATCCAAAACCTAGCAGTATCTATTGCTAGTGAGAATGAGAAACAGAAGAACTCTTATTCCTTGTTGGATGGAATGCAAAATGGTACAGCAACTTTGGAATTCACTTTGGACACTTCGGATATATTAATTTCCTATAGGTGCTATAACAAATTACCACAAGCTTGTTGATGTAAAACAATTCAAATGTATTCTCCTACATGTCTGGAAGCCAGAAGCTCAATATCAGTTTCACTGGACCAAAGTAAAAGTGTGGGCAGGGCCAGCTTACTTCAGAGGCCTAGGCCCCTTACTTGGGGCCCATTATTCAGCTGACCACCAACTGATCCATCTTTACCTTTTCCAGTTTCTGTAATTACATTCTTTGTATTCTTTGGCTAATAGCCCCTTTCCTCACCTTCAAAGCCAGTAGTTCAGCATCTTAAATCTCTCTCTGCTTTAGCCACAGCAACTTATCTTCTGTATTCAGAGCTTCCTCTGCATGTCTCCTAAAAGGACACATGAACAAATTTAGGGCTCACCCCAATAACCCAAGATAATCTCCCCATCTCAAGATCCTTAACTTAATCACATCTGAAAATTCCATTTTGCCATACAAAGTAGCATTCACAGGTTGGGGAACAGAACCTGGATAACCTTGGGGCCCATTATTCAGCTGACCACCAACTGATTCAACAATCATGCATCTAGACATTTACCTAATTGATTGAAAACTTGTGTCCTTACAAAAACTTGCACACAAATGTTTATAGCAGCTTCGTTCACAATTGCCAAAAACTAAAAGCAGCCAATCTTCAATAGGGGAGTGGATAAGCAAATGTTGATAGAATCATACAATTTAAGACTATTTAGCAATCAAAAGAATAGGCTATCGGGTCATGCAAAGACATGGATGAGTTTAGTACAAATTGCTTAGTGGAAGAAATCAATTTGAAAAGACTGCATACTGAATGATTCCATGTGTTCCAGTTTGCTAGCTGCTGGAATGCAACACACCAGAGATAGATTGGCTTTTAATAAAAGGGGATTTATTTTGTTGGTTCTTCAGAGGAAAGGCAGCTTACTTTCCACTGAGGTTCTTTCTTACGTGAAAGGCACAAGATGGTCTCTGCTGGTCTTCTCTCCAGGCCCCGGGTTCCAACAACTTTCCCCGGGGTGACTTCTTTCTGCATCTCCAAAGGCCTGGGCTGAGCTGCAAGTGCTGAGATGAGGAATGCTGAGCTGCTAGGCTGTGCTACATTGCATTCTCCCATTTAAACACCAGCCAATTAAGTCAAACGTCACTCATTGCAGCAGATATGCCTCCTAGCCGACTGCAGATGTAATTAGCAACAGATGAGGTTCACGTACCATTGGTTTGTGTCCGCAGCAACAGAACTAGGTATGCTCACCTGGCCAAGTTGAAAACTGAATCTAACTAACACACCATGTATATGGCATTCTGAAAAATTAAAACTATAAATATGATTAACTCATCAGTGGTTGCTAAGGGTTTGGGGAGGGGTATTTAACATGTAACATTCACAGAATTTTTATTAGGGTGCTGACTATTTTGTATGATACTATTTTGTATGATACTGAAATGGTGGTTACATGACACTATGCATTTGTCAAACCCATAGAGCTTTAAAGTGGAAAGACTGAACCTTAATGCATGTGAATTTTAAAAAAAAAGAAAGTAGGAGAATCCCAGAGTGGAATGTAAAATGTGACAAGAGAATCTAATTCTATTACAGAAGGGGATGGAGGAAAAGTTGTTGAACTAAGTAATTTCAAAATACGCGACATCTGTAAGACTAAAGACAAAAGGAACTGCACATAAGAACTGTAATCCAGGTGATTGTTTCCCATGGAATATGGGTTAATCTCAAACCATTATCCATGTGGATTTAAGGGATGATTATGGTTGCCGAATCATGATATAGATATTCCTTTTTGCTTTCTGTATATTAGAATAGACAGAGGGAAATACTTGAAATCTCGAAATTGTAATCCAGCTGTCTTGATCTCTGATAATGAATGTATAGCCTTTATCTTCTGCCCCTGTGATTATAAAAACCTTGTAACTAACCTTCATTTGTACCCAGTTATGTAGTTTTTCAACTTTAGCATTTTATGATCACTAAAGACAACCCCTAATGTTTATTAGTGAAAGATCTGGATCTGCCCAGAGCTAACCCACCCCCAGTCTAAAGTTTTATTTATAACCAAAGCTGAATCTAACCAAAATACCTGATGCAGTAACTTAGACTTTAATCTAAGTTAAAGTCACCTATACCTCATTATAATACCAAAAATCAAACCCATCATCATATTAAGGCCAACATTTTCTTACATACATTCTAAGCATGTAATCAATTTGCACATGCTCAATAATTAAATCACATCTAACTACATCATCTTGGGCCATTGTGTTCATTATCCTAAAACCTGCCCTCTTTTTGCTGTACTTCTAGGAGATAGATTTTTGGGCCAATGGGCCATCTGATCTACTGCTTCATGCCTAGTAATAAAACTTTTCTCTCTTTGAAACCCCAGTGTCTCAGGAATTGATCATTGGAGTGCATCAGGCAGAAAACCACTGCCTTTGTCCAGTAACATGTGGAGTGGAATCAAATAATTAAGTAAATGTGTGGCAGATGTAGGAGACAAGTTTCTCATTATTTGAGTGGTAATTTATAGATAAACAAGGGCAGAAGGCAAGAATGAGCCACATGAAAATGGATTGGAGTTGGAGATATCAGTATGCTATAGATACAGAGGTTAGACATAGAAATGTGTGTATATATATTAACATGTGTGTGTGTGTGTGTAGTGTATATATATACATATAGGTATTATATTATATTAACCTATATATGTATAGGTTAATAGACACACATCTATCTCCTAGCTCTCCTTTGAGAGGACCTAGAAGCAAATGATACCCTTATAGCAACAAGTACACCTAATTGTCTTCATTTATAATCCCATTCTCCAATTATAGAAACCAGGGCTCTTTGGAGAAATAGCAGATCCTAGAATCAGGACAGAAAATAGATAAAACGAGTCTGGAGTGTCTTGCAGTGCCATAAAGTACAGAGATGTTACACAGCAAAAAACATAATGATAAGGACATGTCAAAGGGATACAAAACTGGAACAATTTGAGCAAAAAAATAAAGTAGCATTGGATTATAGCTCAAAGAATAATGTAACTACCCATGCATCAATACTGTTATAAATAACTTATTGGATAAATAAATAGCAAAAGAATTACAAGTAATTTATATGGATTTTCCACCTTCGAGCAGGAGGAGCACAACTCCTCACTCCTTATGTGCGGACTGTACACAGTGACTTCCTTCCAAAGATAGAATCAAAAGGGGAAAAGGTTGACTTAACTTCAACAATGCTAAGTCAGTCCATGCATTCACCTGCAATATGATGCAATGAAAATGTCATTTACGCCTGTGGCTTTCCTCCCTAAAACCCATAACTCTGTCTAATCATGAAGAAAAACATCCCACAATTTACAAGTAGCCGACCAGTAAAATTGTCAAAGTCATAAAAAAAAAAAAAAAAAGGAAATCTGAGACACTGGCACATACCCAAGAGGAGCCTGAGAAGACGTGATGGCTAAATGAAATCCAGGATGGGGCCATGGAAAAGGAGATGGATATTAGATAAAAACTAGGAAAATCTGAATACAGGGAAACTGAGTATAGGATATACGGTAGCTCTCTATATTATCTTTGCAACTTTTTTGTAAATCCAAATCTATTCTAAAATAAATACTTTATTCAAAATATTTCTTTTTTAAAAAGTCCTATGTTTAATTTTCTAAGCCTTCCAGGTAATTCTGGTCTATTCCTGTTAGGGCTGGAATAATTGTCTTCCCTGAAAATAGCTGCTGGAATCCATATTTCAACAATTTCCCAGTTGGATCTCCCAGCTGCTGTGAGCTCTGTCTCTGCAATGAATCCCACATTCAGCAATCCTTCTTCTCAGTGGAAGATCAAACCAGTCCCAAAGTCTAATTAAAAGTCTCCATACAAGGGACTCAGCAGAAATTGAGGAAAAGAGTATTTCATCATTCCGTGTCCTGGGCGACCATACAGGGAATAATATATCATCCTTGGGAACGAAAGCTTACTTCCGTTGGCTTTTAAAAATGCAGGCTGCTGTATATCAAGCATATATCAAGAGGTTTTATTAAAGCTGGTGATTTCATGTTTTGTAGTAAATATTATGAAAAAATTAAAGGCGATTCTTTTTTAATAAAATGAAACAAAATACTTATCCCCTCTTTCAAACATAATTGTTTATTTGGGATAAAAAAAAGGAGAAGTATGCTTACCAATTACCATTATGCACTTTTACAACTAAATAATTAAAACATGCTAAAAAATCAAGTTTCGAAGGACAGAATTCAGAAATATTATATTAGAGAAAAGTAAACAAACTGAGTGTGATTATGATTTGGTTCAGGAATTTTCAGAAAATGCTGGTTCTAGTCCACCAGTTTAAAATGTTGTAATACTGAGTTTGATTAGAGGCTAGTTTCCAAAATTGTTATTGAAACAATTATTGCTTTGGCTTCTGGGTTTCAGCATAATAGGACACTAAATACCCTTTTTATTTTCTTGCTAGAGACACCTAGAGATGCTGGAAAGCTATTTAATAAAAATTAGTTTAAATGTAGAGCTGATTTTTCAAAAAAGAGAATGAGGTATGGAAAAACTGTCAGGTTCTCAGAGGAGGGAAATGAAGAAAAGACCAATAAGAATAAAAGCTGATGCAGGAGCTGCCTTAGCAGAGGGAATAGCCTGTGCGTGGGGGGGGGGGGGGGGTCACTAGTTTTTTTCAACCAAGAGCTGAGATTAGATGTCTACTTGGAGACAGTAGACTATATGTTGGGGCAGCATTTGAGAGGGAATTGAAACTGAAAGGATTATCTAAAGATATCTGCATCTCTAGTGAATTATTATATTTGAAATAATGCACCAGCAATCATAAACAGATTACAAAACCATCTATTTCATTCTACCTGGGCTCAAAGTAGATGGACAATAGAAGTTTCCTTTAAGAATACTTAATAAAAGCAGTGTCACACTTGGAATTGAGATTTGAATTTACTCTACCAACATGTTCCCAAGACATTAACATAAAAGTTTATGTCAGCCCATGGATGCCCCTGGGATGCATGTCAGAGCCAATGTAAAAGCTCTCCATTGGGAAAGTTCTCAATGTAAGCTGTGAAGGATTCCCACAGACTGTGGGGCTTGTGATTGCATCATCACAAATGAGCTCACTAAAGTAGCAAAGTACAGGAGAAAGGAAATAATGCATGATCTGTAGTGAGGACCAAAATAAATAGCAGGTTTAGACGTCTCCAAATTTCAGATAATAGAAGAATAAAATGATGATTATAAATGACTGACCAGATAAAAGAAGAAATCAAAACCACAAGAAAATAACAAAACACTAAGGAAAAGATAACTTCCAGATATTACAATAAAACAACAGAATTTTAAACAATTACAGAACTATAAAGAGACGTTAAAAGATTTGGAAGATAGACTCACAATATCCAATTTATATCTTATATGAATTCTGGAATGAGCCAATAAGGGGTTGCAGTATTTGAAGAGAAAGTGACTTAGCTTTTTCAGAATTGATTCAGCACATACCTTCTTATATTTAAGAAATACAAGCAGGGCGGGCCGCGGTGGCTCAGCGGGCAAGAGTGCTTGCCTGCCATGCCGGAGGACCTCGGTTCGATTCCCGGCCCCAGCCCATGTAAAAAACAAACAAACAAACAAAATATAATAAAACAAGAAAATGTTTAAAGATGTTTCCCTTCCTTCCTTCCATCCTTCCTTCCTTCTCTCTGTCTTTCCTTCCCTTCCTCCCTCTCTCTTTAAAAAAAAAAAAAAAAAAAAAAAAAAAAAAAAGAAATACAAGCAAATATAAGTCAACTAAATAAAAAGAAATGAAATGTAGATACTTTGTAGTTAAGATGAAAAATGTCAAAGGTACTGAAATCTTAAGAACAGTTAGAGAAACACATATATATATCATATTACCTACAATAGAATCATAATTAACTTAGCAGCAGATTTACCCACAGTAAAAATATAAACCAGCACACTATGAATGCTTTCTTTAATGCACAGAGAAAAGATAATGGTTGTTCTAGAACTTTACACCTTTGTCTCAAACTTGACAAAATTTGAGAATTTACTACTTAAAAAACTAATCAAAAGAACTACTAACAATGCAGTTTAGAAATAAGGATATTTATCTCAAAATAAATGTGTAAGGGGAAAAAGTACTGACGAGTGAAGAAATCGACCAATGACTGGGTAAATCTAAACATGCATTGCCTCAATATTAAATAGTAATAATAATGCTTAACTTGAGAAATAAAAAACAATGAGATAGAAATAATATACTAAATATATATACAGGAGAGGATGATAATTAAGCACTATAAATCCTTGAATTATTCAGGATATGTTAGAAATTATTAATTAATGATAAAACTTTTTTTAGGACAAGCTACAACAATAGCTCTGAAAGGCAAATAAAAGGGAGGATGGAATAAGGAAGGAAAAAGAGGGAGGCATAAATTTTAAATTGAGTAAAAGGGAATAAAAAAATAGGTGAGGAAAGAAAAGAAACATTACTAAACTAATAGAGGAAAGAAAAAGGAAAACAAAGCCAGAACAATAAAGAAACCAAGAAAAAAATATTATAAACAGAATGCAAAAACTGAAAGCAAAAAAAGAATCACAAAACTAGTCAGTGTGCTGTGTGAGTTGACACATCAGTCTCCCTTCCACTCCTCTGTCTACTGCAGACACACAGCAATTGCAATTAACTTGTCAAAAATCAGAAGGGAAAGCCAGGTTCAAAAACAAGGAAATAATTTCCTAGACTGGTATGCAACTGAAAAAACATCTAAGGATGTCGACCTGCGGACTTTAGAACCAGAAGCAGGGAGCAGGCTGTGTGAGCAGGCAAAGCTCACCCAGTGGGCTCAATACAAAAGAAGTGATGATAGTCAGGCACATGGCTTAAAACTAGGGCTGCAGTGAGCCTGTGCTTCCCACGCCACACCAGTCACACCTTTCTACCCACACACGAAGGGAGTCTGAAACTACAGGGCTGGAAGATAGGAAAGAAATACAAAGCATGCTAAAACATTAATACATGCAGAAGGTTTAAAAATCAGTGCAAAAAAATTCAATCTATAAATTTTCCCAAGAAGTAGAAAATATGCACCCTTTTAAAATACACTTATGCCATTTTTCAAATATTAAGCCCATACTAAGTCACTAAGAAGGTCATAACAAATCTCAGAGAATCACTAAATCTGTGCCTTGGTTACTTTCCAGGACAGAGGTCAGGGGATTTCTTTCCTCCTCTCTCCGTGATTTGGCACCAAGTTTCAGTAGCAGCAACTCTGTCCTTAAAGACAGGTGGCCTTGTCTCACAGTTCCAGTTCCCAGCGGGCTCTGGCATGTTTCATGCTTCATCCTAGAGGCAGAAATCACTTCCCACTGTTGCAAATCTCTGGTTGCCTTACCATTCCTTATTTGTTCCCTTGTACTGCTCAAAGTTTTCTTCAGTCACTACTTCATGCAAGTTTCTTTATTTGAATCACCCAGGGTGAATCATCTTTCTTGAAGGATCTCTGACAAATATTCCCAGAGATATCATTCTCTGACCAAAATGCCACTAAACAAGGCATCAATCAAAAAATACTACTGAGATCAATATTTTCAGCAATATAGCAGCCTTTTGGGTAAAATATAACATCCATCTGCTTCAATGTTTACATGAACCAGCAAAGTAAAGAAGGGACTGATCGAAGGATCAAAACTACCTAGGGACCTGAAAACCAGAGAAAGGCTATTAGTTGACTTTGGAAATCAGAAATATCACATGTTATAGGTCATAAGAATGAAATTAATGAAAATAATAAAGACCTATCTCATTTATGAAATTAAGAGCGTATTTTATTTGTGCCAGGCACTAATGAAAATATTTTCCATATATTAAGCCATTTAACTGTCACCAAAATCAATGAGACAGTATAGTTATTATGCCCCATATCACTGCTAGAGAAACCAAGAAACAGAAAGGCTAAGGAACTTCCCAAAGACATACATCTTGTAAATGCAGACCAATGCAGACCATTGCTGGCTGGCTCCACAGTTACCGGGCAATGCTACTTAACTGCAGAAGTAGAAAAGCTCTAAATAAACTAACATCAAAACAATTTCTGCATTGCATCTAAAATATGCACCATGAAGTAATGGGATTTACCCTCCTAATTCATAAGAGATAAACATCAAACAAATATTAAATATTAAACCGAACATTGTTTAAAAGACGAAAATGATCATCTCATTAGATGCAGAAAAATAAGGCTAAAACATGAATCATATTCAAGATTAAATATATATAATGAGGATTTCCACCTCTGGCCAAGATTGAGGAATAGAGACTGGATTTGGCTTCCACTCGAAACAGCCAAAAAAGAAAAAAGGAAAGAAAAATTAGATGTTGAAACCACAGTTTTCAAGACACTAAGCTTAAGGCAATGAAGGGCAGTGAACCATAAAAGATAGAAAACAAATAAGGTGTGCCCTAAGGTTGCACCTTGAAAGAGTCCCCAAGGTACAGGCACATGGAGAAGGAGCCCAAGCAGAGCTAGAGTGCTCCGTAAGCTCATGAGACAGAGCTGGGAATTCCAGGAGGCCAAGGCAACTGGAGCTCAGGACAGAGAACTGAAGGAGCTGTGCAAAGAAAGAGAATCCAGAGCTCTCCAGAAGATTCCCCCAGTATTCAGCAGGGTGTTATTCAGTGCATGTATGTGAGGAAACCACCTGAGATCTAGGAAAGAATCATCTGGAAGAACAGCACACAGCAGCCACGTGGGGCTGGAAAAATGCTCATTTGTCAGCCACACTGGAAAACTTCATATTCCGTGGGGCAGTGGATGGATTACTCAGAAGTTTCTTGCATTAATGGTGGAGAATAGCCATAGATTAAAGCCTGCACCAACAGTACCTAATAAATTCAGCTACAGCTGAAAAGATTGAACTATTTTTAAGTGCCTTAAATTGCATCCCAGAACAAAGTTCAAGAATATTTAAAGACATTTAAAAAAAAATTATTCAACACTCAGAAAGATAGATTTCATACAGTCTGGCATCCAATCAGAGATTTCCAGGCATGCAAAGAAAGCACAAAAATAAACTTCATAATCAGGAGAAAAACGACTAATCAAAACTTATCCAGATCTGTTATAGATGCTACAATTAACAGACAAGGACATTAAAATACTTATTATAGGCGGGCCGCGGTGGCTCAGCGGGCAAGAGTGCTTGCCTGCCATGCCGGAGGACCCCGGTTCGATTCCCGGCCCCAGCCCATGTAAAAAACAAACAAACAAACAAAATATAATAATAAAACAAGAAAATGTTTAAAGATGTTTCCCTTCCTTCCATCCTTCCTTCCTTCTCTCTGTCTTTCCTTCCCTTCCTCTCAAAAAAAAAAAAAAAAAAAAATACTTATTATAGTTTTATTCCACATGCTCATAAAGACAATTAAGATATGCAGAATATAGAAACATACCCGAATAGAACTTCTAGGAATGAATTACCATATTGAGATGAAAATGCACTGGATCAGATTAATGGTAGATATTGCAGAAGAAACTATTAGTAAACTTGTTTTAGCAATAAAAACATCCAAAGAGAGTTAAACAATTTTTTAAAAGGCCATCAATAAGCTGTAAGAAAGCTTACAAGTAATCCAAAATACATATAAGTCAATTCCCCAAAAGAGAAGAGAGAGAGTAATACTGTTGAAAAGTTAATGACCAGAAGTTTTCCAAATTTGATAAAAACAGTAAATCCACAGAACCAAGAAACTTAACAAACCTCAAATACAAGAAGCATGAAGAAAACTACACCCAGGGACATCATCATTAAATTGTTCAAAATCACTGATAAAGGGAATGTTTTAAATCAGCTTGAGAAAAAAGAAACTACATACAAAGGAATTAAGGGTGATTTTAGATTTCTTGTCAGAACAATACATGTAAGAAGTATTATCTTTATATCCTCTAGTGTGAGGTACGATAGATCTAGACACAGATCAAAAGAGAAACTGGAATAATCTAAAAAGTGAGTTATACTCACAGTTCCCTGGTTAGAAGGCAGCATGCCATTCAGGACCAAATAGAGAAAACACTAGGGTTGGTCCTAAGGCAAGGAGCGCATTTCACTGCGTGTAAATTAACCTAAATGCAGCCGCTTGACAGGGGCAGCCAGCAGCCCACCCAGGGGGAGCCCTGGTGAGGACAAGGAGGTCTCCATGGGAGCAGAGGGCTAGGGGCACAGGGGAACTGAGGTATAGACGTGGGCTCGTGCTGTTTAGGACACACAGACGGGGTTGGTCTCTGTCCCAGCTCTGCAGGAGAGGGGGCTTGGGGCAGCCACAGCCCAGGCCCAGTGGGCACCTGGCACCCGCCTGGGTTTCCAAGGACCTGGCTGTGCTGTGATCACACCAGGGGCCGGGCCAGCTCGTTAGGTCAGTGAGTGGCCGGATGGCAAAGGGCCAGGCCAGCTCGAGCTGCCCCTGGCCTAAGCTGGGATGATTTGAGCACCGAGATGACCGGTGAGGGGGTAAAGGCCCTGGAATGAACACACGTCCCTTGGTCTACACTAGGGAGGGGCAGCCTTCGCTACCACACACAGCAGGCAATGCATGCGGGAGGACGATGGCACTGGCAAGAAACACCCCGAATGCAAAACTCAGGGGGAGGGGCTGAGGGCGTCTCCCCGAAGCCGCGTGCCCGGGTAGCCGTGGAACCCCACTCAGGGCGCGGCTGCCCCGCCCGCGAAGAGAAAGCACCAACCTGGCCCCTCCCGGGTCCTCTCCTGACTCACTGGCTCTCCTTCAGTGCGGAGGTGATTTTCCCCACCAGCTGCCTCTCGCCATCCAGCTCCGAGCACAGGCGACTGGAGGTGGCCCCGAGGCGGCCCGCAGCGGTGCTGGCGTGAGTGTGGCCGGGGGAGAGACGGGGCCCGGGTCAGCTGCGGGACCAGTGTGGGTGCCAGGCCTGCCTGCTGCACTCTCTCAGTGCCTGCGCTCCCTGACTCTCCCCGCAGAGCTGTCCACCCAAACCCGCCAAGCGGAAGCCAGGAGCATGCAATGGATGAAGAACTCTCCCGTGCCCACTTCCCCTGGGGCGGGCGGATGCCAAGGCCTAGCAACCCCATCCCCGCCCCTCAGCCCCGACCCCGTCTTGGCAACCGGGGACATCCAGCACCTCACTCTCCCTTCAGGACCGAGATGCGGCCTGCACGCACGTCCTGAGACGTGGCCGCCCCATGGGGTGCTGGGCACTGACCACCCTCCGCGTTGTCCAGGGCACCCTGGGTCGTGCCCTGCCAGCTCTCACCTGCAGGCACCACCCACCCTGGCGCGCAGGTCAGAAGCCCATCCTGGAGCTTTTCCTGGCTCCCACCCCCACTTAGAAGCCATCCACCAGGCTGACCCCCACACCCAGGCCCCCACGCCCGGCACCCCTTCACCCGGCCACCCTTTGCCCAGCCCCCCCGCATCCAGACTCTCTCACCCGGATTGCCCCTTGCCCGGACACCTCTTCCCCAGCCCATCCCTTGCCAGGCCCCCACACCAGGCCCCCCTCGCCTGGCCCCCTCGCCTGGACCTCCCTCCTACCCGGCACACCCTCACCCGGCCGTGGTGCCCCCCCTGCCCAAGCGGCACACTGCACCCGGCGTTGGGGATCCCCGGGCCCCTGCACTGGCCCTGGTTGCAAGTGAGAGCTGGGCAGGCTCATCTCTGCACCCAGCCCCAGTAACAACACCCTGCCCCGGGGCCACCCCTGGCCATCTCCTCTGGCCCATCCCATGGTCACCCCGTTTATTTCTTCAAGGCACTTGTGTGCCCCACTCTCTGCCCAGGTGTTTGTGGTTTGCCCCGCACTAGGGAGAGCCCAGCCCCCTCCTTGCACTGGTCTGGACACCTACACGTTGCCGGCCTCCTTCTCAGCCGCTACCTCAGCCGCCACGTTCTCTTGCTGCCTGGTGAGGAGATGGATCCTCTGACGAGACGCGCACAGCTCCCCTCTGGAAAGGCAAGGAGACAACCAGGAATGGCTTCCCCCACTCCATTCCCAGCCCCTCCTGCCCTGGTGCCTCCCCCGCAGCCCCTGGGACAGTGCTACGGGGCGGGGCGGGCTGGGGCCAGGTGGTCCGAGCCCCTGGCGTTTCCCTCCAGCTCCGCCCCTCCAGGGCCTCTCTGAAAGGCTCCACCAGCATCCTGGAGTATCTGTTTTCCAAAACTCTGCCAAGAGGACACCCAGGTGGGGGTTGCAGGGGGGTAAACGAGAGCGAACCTGTCCAGTGAGTGGCCTGGGGGGTCCTGCGGCCACGCCCAGTACCTCTCAGCCCCTGGAATGCACAGCCCATGGGGGCACGGCCACCAGACCCCTTGCACAGACCGGACAGACTCCTGGTCAGAGCAGGCTCTAAAGGGCACTGGGGGACCCCCAAGGAAACTGCGGCTGGGGAAATGAGGTGAGTGTTAAGTGAAGGAGCGGTGCCGAGGCTGTGCAGAAGAAGCCACGGAAGTCCTTAGGAGTAAAGTACAGTATCTGCAGTTTGCTTTAAAATAATTCAGCAAAAAATTTATAAATATAAGATGTATGCATACACACACAGAGGAAGAACTGACGGCAAGTGTCACCCTTCGCGGGTCCCCGGGTGCAATCCAGGTGCCGGCTGTGTGTTTTGTCACCTTTTCTGTGTTTGGCTGTGGCAAGGCCTGTGGCCTGAGTGCCTTTTGGGCCCAGGAAGCAGGGGACCTGCAGGCCACGGGCTCACTCATCCCCAGGCTCACCTCGTTTTCTGGATAAAAACGTCTTTTTCTTCGTGCACCTTGTCTAGGTAGTTTAAGTCCCTTTGCAGGTGAAGAACCTGGTGGCTGTCTGTGGCAGCAGACTGCTTCTTACTTGAGCGAGCGTTAGCATCTGCTACTTTCCCGGGACTTAAAACACACAGAAAAGCCACCGGCAGCTGCTCACAGCCCGCCGACCCAGCAGGAACACCCCTCCCCCAGCAGGAACGCCCCCCAACAGGAACAACCCCCAGCAGGGAGGCCCCTCCCCCAGGAGGGATGCCCCTCCCCCAGCAGGAACACCCCCCAACAGGGACAACCCCCAGGAGGGATGCCCCTCCCCCAGCAGGGATGCCCCACCCCCAGCAGGGATGCCCCACCCCCAGCAGGAACACCCCTCCCCCAGCAGGGACAACACCCAGGAGGGACGCCCCTCCCCCAACAGGGATGCCCCTCCCTCAGCAGGAACGCCCCTCCCCCGCAGGAACACCCCTCCCCCAGCAGGAACACCCTACTACACCAGTCCAGCCCCGGCCCCTGCAGGTGAGGGGAGGGGGAAGCTCAGCCTCACAGATAAGTTACCAGTGGCAGCTGCGGGCAGTGACATCCTCAGCTGGCAGAGCCAGACCTTCCACCTCAAACTCCGGACTCTTTAAATCATCTGCTTCTAGAAATCAAAACAGGAGTTAAAATGGATAAAACAACCTATACCAACTAAAGACACTGAATCAGGGCTCCAAAACCCTAAATAAAGAAGAGTCCAGGACCAGATGCTGAATTCTACCAAATGTTTAAAGAAGGTTTTACACACATCTTAAATTCTTCCAAAAGAAAACAGAAGAGGAAGGATTATTCTTACTTCATTTTCTGAGGCCAGCATTACTCTGATAACAAAGCCAGGTCATGACAGCACAAGAAAAGAAAATTACAGCTCAACATCCCTTATAAATATAGATGCAAAAATCCTCAACACAAAAAATCCTTTGTAACCACACTACGTTTAAAAGATTATACACCATGCTCAACTAGGATTTTACTCCAGGAATGCAAGGATGGCTCAACATAAGAAAATAGATGTAATCCTTAACGGAATGTAGGGGATAAAACCACATACCATCTCAATTGACGAAAAAAAGGTATTTCACAAAATCCAACCTCCTTTTAGGATAAAAACACTCAGAAAACTAGGAATAGAAGGGAACGTTCTCAAATTGACAAAAGGCATTTATGAAAAACCCACAGGAAACATCATACTTGATGGAGAAAGACTGAAAGCTTTCCCCTCTAAGATCAGGAACAAGACATGATCTAAGATCAGGAACAATGCCCACTGTCACCACTGTTATTCAACACTGTGCTGAAGTTCTAGCCAAAGCAACCAGGTAAGGGTTTATTTTTTATAAAAGGCATCCAAATGGAGGAGAAGTCAAATTATCCCGATTCACAGATGACATAGAAAATACAAAAGAATCCATAAGAAGCCTACTAGAACTCAATAAATGAATTCAGCAAAGTTGCAGGATACAGGATCAACATACAGAAGTTAGCTGGGTTTCTGTACATCAGTAATGAACAATCTGAAAAGGAAATCAAGAAAATTCCATTTAAAACACCTTCTAAAAGAATAAAATACCTAGTAATACATTTAATCAAGGAAGTGAAAGATCTGTACACTGAACTCTACAAAATACTGCTGAAAGAAATTTTAAAAGACCTAATTAAATGGAAAGACATCCCATGCTCATGGATTCAAAGATTCAATCTGCTAAATGCCAATAATGCCTAAAGGGCTCTACAAATTCAATGCAATCCCCATCAAACTTCTGGCAGCTTTTTTTTCTTCTTTTTGCAGAAATTGAAAAATTAATCCTCAGATTCACGCAGAACTGCATGGGGTCTCAAGTGCCCAAAACAACCTTGAAAAAGAAGACTGAAGTTGGAGGTCTCACATTTCCAGATTTCAGAGCCTACTGCAAGGCTACAGCGGTGAGAGGGGGTGGTGCTAGCAAAGCACAGACATGCACCCGATGGGATAGATTTGAGAGTCCAGAACTAAAACCACACATTTGTGGTCATTAATTCTTCCCCCATTCAGAGGGGAAAGAATAGTATCTTCAACATGTGCTGCTGAGACAGCTGGAAATCCACACGCAGAAGAATAGACTTGGATTCCCACCCTTAACTATTTATAAAAATTAATTAAACTGGATCAGCAAACAACAGCAGGATAGACATGCTTCTCTGGTGCACAGGGTCGTGCCCCAGGCTTTGGGTCACAAAACAAGTTTCACTAAATTAAAAAATCTCGGAGTCGAACAGTGTGAATTCTCCAACCACCACAGAATAAAGTGAGAAATAACACAGAGAGAGGGAAAATTCGCAAATTTGTTGAAATTAAACAACATATTTTAAACCTTTAAAACATGGTTAAACATATTTTTAACCAGTGGGTTAAAGAGGAAACCAGAAGTGAAATGAGGAAGTATCTTGAGGTGAATGAAAATGGAAATGCCATGTACAAAAACTTATGGGACACAGGGAAGGCAATGCTGAGGGAGAAATTTATAGCTCTAAACGCTTACATTAAAAAAGAAAGGCTTCAAATTAGAAACCTAACCACAAAACTGGAAGAACTAGAAAAGAAGAGCAAAGTAAACCCAAAACAAGCAAAAGGAAGAAAATAACAAAGATTAGAGCAGAGATAAATGAAATAGAAAACAAAATACAACAGAGAGGATCAACAAAAGCAAAAGCTGGTTCTTTGAAAAGATCAATAAAATAGACATATCTTAAGCGAGACCAACAAAGAAAAGAGAGGAGATAACAAATAACAAAAATCATAAGTTACTGTTGACACCACTGAATAAAAAGGACTATAAGTGGATATTATGAACAACTATACAGCAACAAATTAGATAACCTGAATGAAATGGACAAATTCTTAGAAACTCATAAACTGCCCACACTGAGGAAACAGAAGATCTCAACAAACCAGTCACTAGGAAAGAGATTGAATCGATCATCAAAAACCTCCCAACAAGGACAGCCCAGGACCAGACAGCTTCACAGGGGAGTCTACTGAACACTTCAGCAGGATTCATTCCAATTCTGCTCAAACTCTTCAAAAAAATTGAAGAGGAGGGAATACTTCTAAAGGCCAACTTCACCTCATCTCAAAGCCAGATAAAGACACCACAAGAAAGAAAAGTACAGACCAAAAGCTCTTATGAATACAGATACAAAAATCCTCAACAAAATCCTAGAAAACCAAATCCAACAGCATATTAAGAACTATGCACCATGATCTAGTGAAATTTACCCCTAGTTTGCAAGGGTGGTTCAATAGAAGAAAAGCGATTAATGGAATACACCACATTAACGGAATGAAAGAAAAAACAAATGATGATTGCAGTTGATGCAGAAAAGGCATTTGACAAATCCCAGCACCTTTCTTGATAAAAGCACCTCGCACACGAGAAATAGAGGGAAACACCCTCAGCGTGATAAAGGGCATGTGTGAGAAGTCCACAGCTAACATGCTACTTAGTGGGGAAAGACGGAAAACTTTTACCCCTGAGATCAGGAAGAAGACAAGGACAGCCATGGTCACCACTGGTATTCACCCTTGTACTGGAAGTTCTCGCCAGAGCAATTGCACAAGAAAAAGAAATACAAGGCACCCAAATCAGAAAGGAAGAAATAAAATTTTCCCTATATACAGATGGTATGATCCTATAAACAGCAAGTTCTGAGAAACCCACAACAAAGAGTTTAGAGCTAATAAATTAATTCAGCCACAGGGGGTGGGGTACAAGAGCAACACCCCAAAATCAAAAGCGTTTTTATACACAAGCAGTGAACAATCGGAAGAACAAGTTTTTTAAAAAATCTGTTTACAATAGCAACTAAAAGAATCAAATATCAAGGAATACATTTAACCAAGGATGTAAAGGACTTGTGCAAAGAAAACCACAAAACAAAACTAAAAGAAACTAAAGAAAACCTTAATAAACGGAAGGACATTCTGTGTCCATGGATTCTCAGCAATGTATTGTTTATGTTACATGTAATGGGTTAATCACTGTTACTTTAAGTGAATAAATATATTTAAAATTTTCAGCTTTCATATCTATTACAGTAAATATCTACAGATATAACCCACCAGGTATAACCCACGTAAGCAAAACCTCTTGGGGTCCAAAACAATTTTTAAGAATTTAAAGGGGTTCTCAGGCAAAAAAAAAAAAAAAAAACAGTTTGAGGCCCACTGCAGACTTTCAGAAAACTGGGCATTCCCCATGCCCTCATGAACCTCAGTACAAATGCCAGCAGAGGAACTTTTTTTAATTTTTTAAATTAATTAAAAAATTTTTTTTAATGACCAGAAAGAAACACGAACATTCTTAACATATGATCATTCTGTTCCACATATACAATCAGTAATTCACAATATCATTACATAGTTGCATATGCATTATCATGATCATTTCTTAGAACATTTGCATCAATTCAGAAAAAGAAAAAGACAACAGAAAAAAATCAAACATACCATACCTCTTACACCTCCTTTTCTTTTTTTAAATTTATTTATTGTTTCTTTATGATACATAACCACATACAAACACATTCTTATCATATGATCACTCCATTCTTGTTATATAACTCACACTATCATCACAGAGTTGCATACTCATCATCATTTCTTAGAACATCTGCACCACTTCAGAAAAAGCAATAAAAAGAAGACGGAAAAAAATTCGTACATACTATATTAGTTAGGGTTCTCTAGAGAAACAGAATCAACAGGGAACACTCGCAAATATAAAATTTACAAAAGTGTCTCACATGATCGTGGGAACACAGAGTCCAAAATCCGCAGGGCAGGCTGTGAAGCCGATGATTCCGATGGAGGGTCTGGACGAACTCCACAGGAGAGGCTTGCTGGCTGAAGCAGGAAGAGCCTGTCTCCTCTAAATCCTCCTTAAAAGGCTTCCAGTGATTAGATTAAGCATCACTCATTGCAGCAGACACTCCCCTTGGCTGATTACAAATGGGATCAGCTGTGGATACAGCTGACATGATCATGATCTAATTCTATGAAATGTCCTCATTGCAACAGACAGGCTGGCACTTGCCCAACCAGACAAACAGGTACCACCACCTGGTCAAGTTGACACATGAACCTGACCATTACATCCACCCCTTATCTACTTGGCAGTACAGATCACCTTAAACCATACCTAATTTTTAAATAAAAAACATTGAAACACACATTTTTCCTTTCACCTAACAATACTCAACTGTCTTGCATATAACAGGAAACACATTAAATCTCTCTAGGATAGGGTGCAAGTCCTTGCGTTATATTCATTCTTAAACTTGATATCTTACAACTTAAATAGTATAACAGGAACAAAACAGCATCACAGTCCTCGTTTCTGTAACTGTAGCGTGGTTGTAGTTTATATTTATCACTACCTTCTTCCACTGCCCATTCCATGTTCCCTTTACACCCAGCAAGCACTTCAGCTGGCTGTAGTACGTTGCCTGGTGGGGTAACCCAAACCGTTATTCCTGAAGTTTCAGAGCCACTGGTAGTCCTGCCTGGATTGGGTTGTTGTACTTTTCCATTGATTTTAATCACAGGGCATGGTAGTACTAAAAGATGCCCTAGGGGATCTCCTATATTCCAAGAAAACTCTTCTTTACCTCCATTGTGTAGTTGCAGTCCTAGTTCCCCTTGATAGTCAGGGTCAGTCACCCCAGACAATAATGTAATCCCTTTCTTGGCTTGTTGATCCAGGGGCATGAGTAGCCCAAAGTGAACAGGTGGCAGTCTTAGATTCCAGTTCAATGGAATCATTGTTGTTTCTCCTGGTGGAAGCACTCCCCGTTTTGGAACTAAAACCTGTAGACCAGCAGAGCTCAGGGTTACAGGAACAGGAAGCAAAAATTTTCCTAGTGGATCACTAGGGGTACTAGTGAGTGGTACCACACCTATTTCCACCCTTTGGTTCCTGGACCCATGGATCCTGGCTATGGGAGAAACAGCACCATACAGCGGATGCTGACTCAGAGCATATACAGCTTCCTGGAGAACATTATCCCAGCCTTTCAAGGTATTGCCACCTAGTTGGCACCGTAATGGAGTTTTCAAAAGGCCATTCCACCATTCTATCAATCCAGCTGCTTCTGGATGATGGGGAACATGGTAAGACCAGAGAATTCCATGAGCATGTGCCCATTCCCGCACTCCGTTTGCTGTGAAGTGTGTTCCTTGATCACAAGCAATGCTATGCAGAATACCATGATGATGGATAAGGCATTCTGTAAGCCCACGGATGGTAGTTTGGGCAGAAGCATTGCGTGCAGGGAAAGCAAACCCATATCCAGAGTATGTGTCTATTCCAGTTAGAACAAATTGCTGCACGTCAAGGAAGGGAGTGGTCCAGTGTAATCAACCTGCCACCATGTAGCCGGCTGGTCACCTCAGGGAATGGTACCATATCAGGGGCTGAGTGTGGGTCTCTGCTGCCGGCAGATTGGGCACTCAGCAGTGGCTGTAGAAAAGTTAGCCTTGGTGAGTGGAAGTCCATGTTGCTGAGCCCATGCATAATCTCCATCCCTACCACCATGACCACTTTGTTCATGAGCCCATTGGGCAATGACAGGAGTTGCTGGGGAAAGAGGCTGACTGGTATACACAGAACAGGTCATCTTATCCACTTGATTATTAAAACCTTTCTCTGCTGAAGTCACCCTCTGGTGCACATTCACATGGGACACAAGTATCTTCATGTTTTTAGCCCACTAAGAAAGGTCTCTTCACATACTTCTTCCCCAGACCTCTTTGTCACCAATTTTCCAATTATGGTCTTTCCAAGCCCCTGACCATCCAGCCAAACCATTAGCATAAGCCCATGAGTCCATATACAAACACACCTCTGGCCAGTTCTCCTTCCAAGCAAAATGAACAACCAGGTGCACTGCTCAAAGTTCTGCCCAATGGGAGGATTTCCTCTCACCACTGTCCTTCGAGAACACCTCAGAAAGGGGTTGTAGTGCTGCAGCTGTCCACTTTCGGGTGGTACCTGCATATCATGCTGAACCATCTGGAAACCAGGCCCGAGTTTTCCATTCTTCAGTCAATTCACTGTAAGGAACTCCCCAAGAGCCTATAGCTCTGGTCTGGGAAAGAGAAGGTAATGTGGCAGGAGTGGAGACTATGGGCATTTGTGCCACTTCTTCATGTAACTTACTTGTGCCTTCAGGACCTGCTCTGGCTCTATCTTGTATATACCATTTCCATTTTACAATAGAGTGCTGCTGTGCATGCCGAACTTTATGGCTTGGTGGGTCAGACAACATCCAACTCATGATAGGCAACTCAGGTCTCATGGTAACTTGGTGGCCCATGGTTAAGCATTTAGTCTCTATTAAGGCCCAGTAGGAGGTCAAAAGCTGTTTCTCAAAAGGAGAGTAGTTATCTGCAGTAGATGGTAAGGCTTTGCTTCAAAATCCTAAGGGTCTGTGTTGTGATTCTCCTGTAGGGACCTGACAAAGGCTCCGGACAGCATCTCTATTTGCCACTGACACTTCCAGCACCATTGGATCTGCTGGATCATATGGCCCAAGTGGCAGAGCAGCTTGTACAGCATCCTGGACCTGTTGCAGAGCCTCCTCCTGTTCAAGTCCCCACTGAAAATTAGCAGCTTTTCTGGTCACTCAATAAATACGCCGGAGTAGCACACCCCAATGAGGAATATGTTCTCACCAAATCCAGAGACCAACTAGGCGTTGTGCCTCTTTTTTGGTCATAGGAGGGGCCAGATGCAGCAACTTATCTTTCACCTAAGAAGGGATATCTCGACATGCCCCACACCACTGGACACCTAGAGATTTCACGAAGGTGGTAGGCCCCTGTGTTTTTGTTGGATTTATCTCCTATCCTCTGGTATGCAAATGCCTTACCAGTAAGTCTACAGTAGTTGCTACTTCTTGCTCACTAGGTCCAATCAACATGATATCATCAATATAATGGAACAGTGTGATGTCTTCTGGGAAGGAGAAACGATCAAGGTCCCTGCAGACAAGGGCTGGAGAGCTGATATACCCCTGAGGTAGGACAGTGAAAGTATATTGCTGACCTTGCCAGCTGAAAGCAGACTGTTTCTGGTGCTCCTTACTAATAGCTATTGAGAAAAAAGCATTTGCCAGATCAATAGCTGCACACCAGGTACCAGGGGATGTATTGATTTGCTCAAGTAATGATACCACATCTGGAACAGCAGCTGCAATCGGAGTTATCACCTGGTTGAGCTTATGATAATCCACTGTCATCCTCCAAGACCCATTTGTTTTTTGAACAGGCCAAATAGGTGAGTTGAATGGGGATGTGGTGGAAATCACCACCCCTGCATCCTTCAAATCCTTAAGAGAGGCAGTAATCTCTGTAATCCCTCCAGGAATCCGGTATTGCTTCTGATTTACTATTTTGGTACGTAGGGGCAGTTCTAATGGCTTCTACTTGGCCTTTTCCACCATAATAGCCCTCACTGCATGAGTTAGAGAGCCAACGTGGGGATTCTGCCAGTTGCTCAGTGTGTCTATTTTAATTATGCATTCTGGAACTGGGGAAATAACTACAGAATGGGTCTGGGGGCCCACTGGACCCACTGTAAGACAGACCTGATCTAAAACTTCATTGATCACCTGGCCTCCATAAGCCCCCACTCTGACTGTTGGAGCAAACTGATGTTTTGGGTCCCCTGGAATTAATGTCACTTCTGAATCAGTGCTCAATAATCCCCGAAATATCATTTCCTTTTCCCCACTGCACAGTTACCCTGGTAAAAGGCCATCGGTCTCCTTGGGGAAGGCTTGGAGGAAGATTAACAGTATAAATTTGTGGCAATGTAACAGGGTTCTCTCCCAAGGGGACCTGGCCTCCCCTTCACTCAAGGGGCTCTGGATCTGTAAACTGTTTCATGTCTGGAAATTGATTAAGGAGCCATGACTCTGTGTTTTTGTAATTCAGGTTAGACATCTGTTCACTTGACCTAGAATTCTTTTGTTAACACAGCTTGAAGAAGAATTTAGTGGACTGCCCATCTACTGTACTTCTAGGTACCCCTTGAACAACTAGCCAACACCATAAATCTCTGTGTGTCATACAATTTTGACTCCTGAGTCAAAATTTGAGTTTGGGTCTATTTTGAGTTTGCTGTCTATTATAGTAGCCACGTCTACCTTGTCTTTGGTGATTAAGTGTGGCCACCTGGCTTCTGCCAACTCAGGATCCTATCATCCCCACTGTGTTTAAGGATTCCAGCTCAGTGACAGCAGTTCCCACAGTAATATATGACCTACAGAGAAGTGCAACTACAGAGCTCTCCAGGGACCATGGTGCTAGTCTCACAAATTAATTTTCACTGTTCTGGTGAAAGGTGCATCCTCCAGACATCCCTGGGGTGTAAGAGCAGGCTTTGCATGATAAATCCACTCTAACATTTCAATCTCTCTAAGCCTCTGGATCCCCTCATCTACATTATACCAGGGCAGTTCTGGCATTTCAACCTCAAGTAATGTCGGCCACCTTTTGATGCTTGCTTGAATCAACCATCCAATCAAACTGCTAATACCTTTTCTCACCCCTTGAGCTGTAACATTGAACGCAGAATCTCTGCTTAGTGGGCCCATATCAATAAATTCAGCCTGATCGAGCCTTATATTCCTCCTACCATTATCCCACACCCTTAAAATCCATTGCCACACATATTCCCCTGATTTCTGTCTATATAAATTGGAAAACTCACATAGTTCTATCGGAGTATAACGTACCTCCTCATGTGTGATACTTTGCACCTCACCTTTAGGGGCCTGTTGGGACTTTAGTCATCATTATCCATCCATATGTCACCATCCCATTTTTCAGGGTCCCACTCCTTTCCAATCAATGCCCTCAGTTTAACGGCAAACACCATGCAACACTGAGATTTCAGTTTACGTTGTCAAGTTGCTACTCTAACAATAAGATTCTGATTGATTTTCAGAGATCTCAAGTCTACGGCTACAGGAAATAAGATTTTCCTTCAGGATACTCATAGAAACGTCTACATCTCTCAGATGGCACTTAAGCTTCTCATTTGAAGCCTTAAGCCTATCCCTTTCACTCCTAATGTATCCAATGTATCTAACAACAACCAGCCAACATCTTCATAGCTCTTATTTCCACAAAACTCCGTAAAGGTGTCAAAAACATTATCCCCCAGAACCTGGCTTCGTACAAGCGAAGTATTAGGAGAATTGTATGGTGATATTTTGATGATCTGTTTTGCCAACTCACTCCATGGATTGGGAGTGTCATTCTGATTATGGGAATCAGAGTCTTTAGTGCCTTTGAGTCCAGCCAAAGTAGAAAACTATTCATTAAAACCCATTTTTAAGATTCTGTTTCTTAATAGCCACTCCTGGCACCAAGTTGTATTAGTTAGGGTTCTCTAGAGAAACAGAATCAACAGGGAACACTCACAAATATAAAATTTATACAAATGTCTCACATGACCGTGGGAACACAGAGTCCAAAATCCGCAGGGCAGGCTGTGAAGGAGGATGGAGGCTGTGATTCTGATGGAGGTCTGGACGAGCTCCACAGGAGAGGCTCGCCGGCCAAAGCAGGAAGAGAGCCTGCCTCTTCTGAATCCTCCTTAAAAGGCTTCCAGTGATTAGATTAAGCATCACTCATTGCAGAAGACACTTCCCTTGGCTGATTACAAATGGAGTCAGCTGTGGATGCAGCCGACGTGATCATGATTTAATTCTATTAAATGTCCTCGTTGCGACAGACAGGCCAGCCCTTGTCCAACCAGACAAACAGGTACCATCACTTAGCCAAGTTGACACATGAACCTGACCATGACATGTACCACACCCCTTCCCCTTCACCGATCACCAGCATTTCAATCTACTAAATTCATTTTAACATTTGCTTCCCCTATTATTTATTTATTTTTAATCCATATGTTTTACTTGTCCGTTCATAAGGTAGACAAAAGCAGCATCAGGCACAAGGCTCTCACAACCACAGTGTCACACTGCGACAGCCATATCATCACACAATCATCTTCAAGAAACCTGGTCACTGGAACACAGCTCTACATTTTCAGGCAGTTCCCTCCAGCCTCTCCATTACATCTTGATTAACAAGGTGATATCTATTAAATGTGTAAGAATAACCTCCAGGATAACCTCTCAACTCTGTTTGAAATCTCTCAGCCACTGACACTTTATTTTGTCTCATTTCGCTCTTCCCCCTTTTGGTTGAGAAGGTTTTCTCACTCCCTTGGTGCTGAGTCCCAGCTCATTTTAGGATTTCCATTCCACGTTGCCAGAGAGTCATATCCCACGTAGAGAGGGGGAGGGCAGTGAGTTTGCTTGTTGTGTTGGCCAAGAGAGAGAGGCCACATCTGAGCAACAGTAGAGGTTCTCTTGGGGGTGACTCTTAGGCCTAATTTTAAGTAGGCTTAGCCTATCCATTGCAGGATTAAGTTTCATATGAACAAACCCCAAGATTGGAGGCTTGGCCTATTGCTTTGGTTGTCCCCATTGCCTGTGAGAATATAAAAAATTCTCCACTTGGGGAAGGTGAATTTTCCCCCTTTGTCACCATTCTCCCTAGGGGACTCCATGCAGAGGAATTTTAAGGCATAAATCCACACTGACAAGAGAACAGGAGAGCAAACACAGTGAATGAGAAAACTTAGCAAAGTTTTAGACTTGGAAAGCTTATGGACCTGTAGGAACTCACCTGCCACCAGAGCTGAGGAACCAGCCCAAGGGGCAGGCATGGGCGGGGGCCGGGGAAATGGGGTCCCACATGGGAAAGGGCACTGAGAACAGAGCCCCGATCACGGCACGTCTTAGAACGTTTCCAGATCACCAGAGATTACAAACCAAAAAGTTTGAAAGATTCCAGAAAAAGAAAAAAATAGGTCACACTCAAACAAGGGGGATAAAAATGGCATCAGATTGCTCAGCAGTGGTGAAGGAAACTAGAAAAACAGAGCCTCCTGCTTCAGAGTTTTCAGCCAAATTTATTCTTCCTTCACAGAAAGACAGGAAAATAACCTCCCTCTGTGAGAAAGAAATATATGAAGTCATAACATGTCATCTCCCTGAAAAGGGGGAGTTAAAGGGCATCGTGAAGCAGGCCAGCTGCCCCTGGGGCTGACGCTCACTTGGGAAAGGAGCCTCTTACCACCTTCCAGGGCGGGGAGGCCCCGCAGCACATCCTCAGGCAGCAGGCCAGTGGCTTCGGCCATTCTGGAGGCAGAAATCAGCTACAAACAACAAAAAATTTATTTCGTACTTTCCACTACATAACTTCTGCTGAATTTCTAAATATAGATCAAGATTACAGATTTGCTTTAACTTTTATTTTCTGGTTGTGGTAACTATATATACATATATACACATATCATAAAATTTGCCACTTATCCATTTTTAAACGTACAATTCAGTGGCATTAATTACATTTACACTGTTGGTTTGCCCTCACCACCGTCCATTTCCAGAACTTTCTCAGTGCCCGAAACAGAAACTGTGCACCCACTAAGCAATAACTCTCCTCCCTTCCCCAGTCCCCGGTAACCTGTAATCTACTTTCAGTCTCTATAGCTTTGCTCCTTCCATATGTGTCACATAAGTAGACTCACGCAATACTTGTCGTTCTATGCCTGGCTTCTTTCACTTAACCTAACGTCTTCAAGGTTCATCCATGTTCTATCGGGTGTCAGCACTTCCTTTGTATGGCTGAAAACACGTCTAGTAGGGGCGTACCACATTTCGTTTACCCACTCATCTGTCAGCAGGCACATGGGTCATTTACACCTTTTGGCTATTGTAAACAGGGCTGCTGTGACAGATTTGGTTTTTTTTTTTTTTTTTTATTAACGGAAAGAAAGAAAAAAGAAAAAAAATAAAAATAAGAAAGAAATTAACACAACATTTAGAAATCATACCCTTCTACATATGCACTCAGTAATTCTTAACATCATCACATAGATGCATGATCATCGTTTCTTAGTACATTTGCATCGGTTTAGAGGAACTAGCAACACAACAGAAAAAGATATAAAATGTTAATATAGAGAAAAGAAATAAAAGTAGTAATGATAGTAAAAAACAACAACAAAAAAACCCTATAGCTCAGATGCAGCTTCATTCAGTGTTTTAACATGATTACTTTACAATTAGGTATTATTGTGCTGTCCATTTTTGAGTTTTTGTATCTAGTCCTGTTGCACAGTCTGTATCCCTTCCGCTCCAATTACCCATTATCTTACCCTGTTTCTAACTCCTGCTGGACTCTGTTACCAATGACATATTTCAAGTTTATTCTCGAATGTCCGTTCACATCAGTGGGACCATACAGTATTTGTCCTTTAGTTTTCAGCCGGACTCACTCAGCATAATATTCTCTAGGTCCATCCATGTTATTACATGCCTCATAAGTTTATCTTGTCTTAAACAGATTTGGTTTTGAAGCCAACAAATTGCATTACATAAGAATTTAAAACATCTCATATAAAAAGACATTAGGAAAATGAATAGATAACCTGCGGGAAAAAAATATTTGCAGCACATACGTCTGACAGAGGTCTTGCATCTAGAATAAAGAGCTCTTAAAAATCAATAATATGAAACAAAAACCCCAATTTAAGAAGGTCAAAGATTTACAACAGACCAGAGAGAAGATGTGCAAATAGCCAGCACACTTGTTAATGCTGCACCTCATAGTTAGGCACTAGGGGAATGCAACCTAAGCACAGGGAGACCCTGCACACCCGCTAAAATGCCTAAGGCTAGCAAGACAGACACTACCAAGTGTTGGCAAGGATGTGGGATAGCACCTCCCTCAAATGGCTGGGGGAGTGTAAAAGGTGCTGTGGAGAACTGTTGGGCAGTTTCTTATAAATAAATACCATACGATGCAACAATCGTACTTCGAGATATTTAACCACGAGAAACAAATACATGTTCACAAAGAGAGATACATGAGAATGCTGCTGGCAGCCTTACTCATATTAGCCAAATGTCCATCAAAATAAGAATGGATAAACAAATCACAGTATAGCCATACAATAAAATAACACTCAGCAATAAAAAAGGACGAAGTCCTGACACGTACAACACAGATAAATCTCAAAACACATGTTAAGTGAGTCAGCCACAAAAGAGTATAAACAGCATCCAAATACAGGCAAGGGTGGCCACGGTGGCTCAGCAGGGAGAGTTCTCGCCTGCCATGCCGGAGACCCGCGTTCGTTTCCCTGTGCCTGCCCACGTGAAAGAAATAAACAAAATAAAAAACAAATACAGGTAAAACTAACTGATGGTGATGGAAATCAGAAACATGGTGGCTACACAGCTGGGTGCAGCTGTCTAGCCTCAGAACTGAACATTTAAGATCTGTACATCTCTACGGTATGGACAGATGAGAAAAACATAGGGATTAAAAATAAATAAATAATAGGGGGGTCAAATGTTAAAATAAATTTAGTAGATTGAAATGCTAATGATCAATGAAAGGGGTGGTAAGGAGTATAGGAAAAAATAGGGGAAACAATGGCTAAAATACATTGGGTAGATGGAAATACTAGCAGTCAATGAGAGAGAGGGTAAGGGGTATGGTATGTATGAGGTTTTTTCTTTTTTCTTTTTATTTCTTTTTGTGAATTGATGTAGATGTTCTAAGAAATGAACATGGTGATGATATGGTGAGTTTTTGATTATATATCAAGAATGGAATGATCATATGGCAAGAATATTCGTGTTTGTATGTTGTTATGTTTAAAAAAATTAAAAAGAAAATAATATCTGTGCATCTGATTCTACGTTCATGCTATCTCAATTCCCTCCCCGCCGTGCCACAGCCAAGGTTCAAAAACAATTTTTAAGGAATTTCGGAGTACTCATTCCAACATGGCTATCACTTTGGAAGTGCTGAGGCATGCCTGGTGTGGAATCTAACGTGTCCTGTGTTGGGTGGAAGTTTACACTTAAAGGGACCATGTTCAGCACAGGCCCTCTTTAATAGCAAAACTTTTCTTGAGGAAGTTAAATTAAACACCTGGCTTCAATTTGTTTTCTACTGTACATAAATATGTGAATGGTCACAATACCTATGAACCACAATATATTTGCACCATGATTAATATAGAGAAGAGCTGGTGATGGAAGCTCGTGAGCCAGTGGACGCAGCATGGAAACACCGTATTCGAGGAACAGGTACCATTTTACCCTCAAGGAAGGAGTAGCGCTGGGTGAGGTGTTGACATTATGTCTGAGATCCTAAAATCTAGAGAAGGAGTTTGGTTTTCATTGCTTAATTTATAGTAATTGCTTCAGAAAATTCACTGAAAAGTATTTTCAATGTGCAATAATACTTTCTGGATAAATTATTAATAAAATAATGACAGCAATTTAGTTTTTAATAGACTATATTTTAGAGCAGCTTCAGGTTCATGGAAAAATTGTACAGAGAGTACAGAGAAGTCCCATACGCGCGCACCTGCACACAGGCAGTCCCCCGCTGGCAGCATCCTGCATGAGTGGGCACGTGTCAGACCAGCCGACACCGATGGCTACGAGGCACGCCATGGGCTGCGGCAACTGCATCGTGGTCGGGATGCCTGGTCACAGTGCCAGCAGGACAGTCCTCCCCCCTGGAGATGCCGCCGCCCCCTCCATGTACCCCGAGCCCCTGGGGAGCTCAGCCGCTGAGCGCTGCTGACCCTCGTTTGGCCTTGTCCCGAGTGTCACCGCGCCGGACTCGCTTCGACAGGGCCTTTTCAGGCTGGCTTCCTTTGCTTAGTGGCACGCGTTAGGGTCTCTCTGTGTCCTCTCGTGCCTGATGGGTCTTTTCACTTATCACTGAGTAACTCCCCACCGGCCGATGCCCCACTTGGTGCCGGGCGGCGAGGCTGCCTCCAGTGTCTGGTGCGGTGGACGGAGCTGCTGTGGCCGCGCAGCCTCCTGCCAGGACGTGGCTCTGGGCGAGGGGACCGCAGGCCCCTCTGGCCCTCACCAGCATTTGGGGTTGTTGGTGTTTGTGCTGGTTTGAAAAGAAGTATGCCCCCTAAGAAAAGTCATATTTTAATATAAATCCCATTTCTTAAAGGTAGAATAATCCCTATTCAATACTGTATATTTGAAACTGTAATGAGATCATCTCCCTGGTTGATGTGATTTACTGAAGAATGGTTGTTAAACTGGATTAGGGGATGACATGTCTCCACCCATTTGAGTGGGTCTTGATTAGTTTCTGAAGTCCTATAAAAGAGGAAACATTTTGAAGAATGAGAGATTCAGAGAGATTCAGAGAGAGCAACACTACAAGGCAGAGAGTTCACTTGCCAGCAACCTTTGGAGATGAAGAAGGAAGACACCTCCCGGGGAGCTTCATGAAACAGGAAGCCAGGAGAGAAAGGTAGCAGATGATGCCGTGTTCACCATGTGCCCTTCCAGCTGAGAGAGAAACCCTGACTGTGTTCACCATGTGCCTTCTCACTTGAGAGAGAAACCCTGAACTTCATCATCAGCCTTCTTGAACCAAGGTATCTTTCCCTAGATGCCTTTGATTGGACGTTTCTTTAGACTTGTTTTAATTGGGACACTTTCTCGACCTTAGAACTGTAAACTAGCAACTCATTCGGAGACATCAACACACCACTTTCAATGGCGGGTAGACACCCAAACACAAAGAACAATAATGAAACAGAAGACCTAAATGATACGCGAACCCAGTTAGACCCAACAGACATTAACCGAACGTCACCCAAGGGCAGCAAAGGACACTTTCCTCTAGCAAACAGGGGTCATCCTCCAGGACAGACCAGGCGACAGGCCACAAAACAAGTCTCATTAAGTTAAAAATTATTCAGATCATACCATGCTTCTTCTTTGACCAGAGTGGAACAAAGCCAGGTATCAATGAAAGACACAGAAATGGAAAATTCAGAAATATGTGGGAATCAAACAATATACTTAAAGAGCCAATGGGTCAAAAAAGAAATCACATCAGTTCCCAAGAGCCTGGTGTTGCTTTCACACTGAAAATGGAGCTTTGTCCCCATAGGATCCACCAGGGAGACAGCTCAACTCTTGGATATCTTGGCCATTTGCAAGAACCCTACTAATACAGAGGTCTTGTGGGAGACCAAGTGGATCTTGGCCATTTACCATCTGGGACTGGAACTTGAACCTGGTCTCCTGCATGGCAGGTGAGAATTCTACCACTGAACTACCCTGACACCCTCAAGAGGGAACCATTTTGGAAAAAACATTAGAGCCACCAGAACCAATAGAGTCCATGGACCCAGAGACCTCTGGAGCACAAAGAAAATGCCCCTCAGGAAGCTTTATGAACTGAGGAGAGAAAGCTAGCAGACATTGCCATGTGCCTGCCCAGCAGAGAAAGAAACCCTGAACATCATTGGCATTCTTGAACCAAGACTATAGCAAAATGTGAAAAGAAAGAAGTAAGTTGGTAACTGAACTCTTGGATATAAAGAAACCAGAAATTGATGGTCTGGAAAATTTGGGCTTCCAGAAAGGGAGACCCAGAGAATAGTGTCCCATGTGAGGATTTAACCCAACATGGAACCAGTCAGCCATTTCACAAAAAGCCAGAATTGGAGGTGGAGTTATCCAGGAAGAATATGTGGAAAGTCCTATTGTCTGATTGTTATGATCCCTGCCTATTATGGAAAGCCAGCAAGAGTGCTGTGGGGTCTGTATAAATGGAACCACTGCCATTCTGGACTAAGAAGGGGAGAAAAGGGAAATATTGGAGGAAAAATAACTTCAAAATCAGAACCATGGAAGGTAAGGTCTGAAGTCAAGAAACCTTGTGCCAGGAGAGTGGGCCCACTGAAATACTTTGAGAGTGTGTTTGCCCTGAAGGCAGAGGATAGACCTTTCACTTCACTACTTGGGAAGAGTTATACTCCAAGCCCTGGACAGGGAGGAGCACATTCATTGGGGAGTGGAGAGAACCTGGCTGTCACCACGCTGTTCTGGAGGGATTGAGTGATGTCAGAGAGCCCAAGGCAGCCCCAATACTTGGAAAGGGTAGAGCCGAGAAAAAGGTGGTCTCCTCAGTGTTCCCCAAAGTTGCATTCAAAGAGAGATGGACCACTGTGTAGGCCCTTGGAAAGGATGAGACTGCTGCTTTCTAAAGCCCTGAGTAGAAATGACTCTCAGACCCTGAAACTTAATGGAGTTTGCCCTGCAGGTTTTTTAAACTATTTGGGTCCAGTGTCGTCTGTGTTCCTTCCACTTTCTCCATGTGGAAATGGGAATATGTACCCCATGACTGTTCCTCTTTTGTACGTTGGCAGCAAATAACTTGTTCTGAGTTTTACAGGTTCAGAGCCAGAGAAGAATTTTGTCTTAGGACAGGACATTCTTGTAGATGACTTTGATGAGATTTTGTACTGTTTTTGACATTGAATTTTATTTGTATTGTTACTGAAATGGTTTAAGATTTTCAGACATTGTTATGGAATGAATATATTTTGCATTTGGAAAGAACATACTTTTGAGGTGATCATAGGATGAAATGTACCAGTTTAAAGTTTTTTGGGTCCCTAGAAAGGTCATGTCCTTTAATTCTCATTCAATATTGCTGGGTGAAATCTTTTTTGTTGTTTCCATGGAGATGTGACCCACCCAGTTGTGGATGGTGACTTTTGATTAGATGGTTTCCATGGAGAATGTTTCTCCACCCATTAAAGTTGAGGTTGCTTACTGGAGCCCTTTAAGAGTGAAAAACATTTTATAATCTCTAGTTAAGAGCACACCAATAATCCAAGTAAACTGTCATTTTATAGTGAAAAACAAACTCTTCTTTTGTGTGGCTGTACTATCTGATAAGGAAACCCTTAAAAATCTTATAATCTGTTTGAATCTTAACCACTCTTAACCAGGTAAAATGACATACGTTTTCTGAATTCCTTCTACAGCTTTGTAGTTCCATCCACATGGTCCTAAATATTTCTGCTTTTCATTCTGCAAAACCAGTTATTTTACTTTAAGACAAAATGCTGTCTTTTCTCTTAACAAAACACATGTTGCATACCTTATGTAAAGCTATCTGAAATATCTTTGACATTGAATTTTAATTGTATTGTTACTGAAATGGTTTAAGGTTTTCAGACATTGTTATGGAATGAACGTATTTTGTGTTTGGAATGAACATACTTTTGAGGTGATCAAAGTTAACATCCTTCAAAGCATAATTACTACTTCAGTACAAATATACATTGTTCATTATCTTAAATATCTAGTAGTTATAATGCTAGTTTACTTGATCATACTCCTGTATAAAAATACCAAAGTAGAATAAAATTATATGGTTTTTGCTTACATTCAAAAAAAAAAGAAATCACAAGGTGTATAAGCCAAGATTCTCTAGAGAAAGAACCAACAGGAGATATCTGTAAATAGAGGATTTATAAAAGGGTTTTTCACACAACTGTGGGAATGGAAGAGTCCCAGATCTGTAGGGCAAACGGCAAAGCTGGTGGGTCTCAACAAAAGCCACAAGAGGCTCACTGGCTGGAGAAGCAGTGAGCTACTCCAGTCTCCCTTAAAAGTCTTCAACTGATTGAACAAAAACCCCATAGACTGGATTATCTCTTTGCAAGAGGCATGCCTTTCATTGACTGTAGATGCGATCAGCCACAGCTGCAATCAACTGACGAATGATTTAGTAAACCAGCCTTCTGGCTTATCAACAAGCCACAAAATATCCTTGCACTAATGGTTAGACCAGTGCTTGCCTGACCAAACAACTGGGCACCATCACCTGGCCAAGTTGACACCAGAACCCAACCATCACACAAGGGAAACTAGTAAATATCTTCAGGCTAATGAAAATGAAAACCGAACATTCCAAAACTGACAGAATGCAGTGAAGGCAATGCTGGAGGGAAATCGATACCTCTAAATACTCACATTAAAAGTGAAGAAGAGAGACCTCAAATCAGAGACGTAACCTCAAAACTCAAAGAACTAGAAGAAGAACTAAATCTAAAGCAAACAGAAGGAAAGAAATAAAAATTAGGCCAGAGATAAATGAAATAGAGAAGTAAAAAGCAACTGAGAGGAGGGACAGGGGAAAAATTATGGAACTATTAAACCTTACCACCAGGGAAACCCCTGATACTGTGTCAAACATTAGGGACACCCAAATCAATAGGCCAAGCCCTTGATCTCGAGGCTTACTCTTGTGATGCTTATGTAGGTAGGGGAGAAGCTTAGCCTACCTATAGGCATGCCTAAGAGTTACTTCTGGAGGACCTCTTTTGTTGCTCGGATGTGGCCCATCTCTCACTAAGCCCAACTCTGCAAGTGAAACCATTGCCCTCCCCCTATGTGGGACATGACATCCAGGGGTGAGGGTCTCCCTGGCGGTGTGGGAGATGACTCCCAGGGATGAGCCTGGCCCTGGCACCATGGATCAATAATGCCATCCCAACAAAAAGGGGGGAAAGAAGTGCAACAAATAAGGTATCAGCAGGTGAGAGAGTTCAAATAGATTTGAGAGGCTATGCTGGAGGTCACTCTTATGCAAATTTCAGCTAGACATTGCTACCCATCATAGTTTGCCAAATCCCAACAAAAACCATTCCAACCAATCCTTTTAAAGAATACCTAGGGCATTATATAAGATTCTGCAAAGGTTCCATGCACCAGGGTAACTCTCCAAAACCTACAACCTCCAGATGGGTCCCTGGACCAGATCAGTTCTGAAAATGCAGAGGGACCAGCCTCTCCAGAACAACAGCTAGTTCCATGCCCCCATCCCATATTATCGAAAGCTTCTTCCAACATGAAAAAATTAGAATGGGCATAGCCCAAATATCTATAAAGAATGGGAGAAAGATCAAAACTAATAGTGAAGTTATATAAGAAAAGGTTAGGATAACAAATGAGTATGAATGCCAAATCATTATACTGACATTTCTTTCAGCCATCAGTACCTCAGAGCAGGTAGAAATAAAAACCCAAAATTGTGGAATTTTTTTGTAACCTGTATCAAACTCTGAAATCTGTTCTACAACTAATTGTTGTGGTGTACTTTGAAATTAATTGAGTTTATGTATATTTGTTATTTAAAGAGAAGGAGGAATACAACAGAGAAGACAGGATTTAATAAATGAGTATGACTGCTGAATCATTACACTGATATTTCTGTTGGTCTCCAGTGTCCTGGAGCAGCTAGAAGAAAAAACTAAAACTCATGTAACTGTAACCCATAACAAACTAAAACCTGTTCTATAACTACATGTTAAAAAGCCCATGGAAATTTATTGCCTTTTTGTATATATGTTATGTTTTACAATTTAAAAAATGCTAAAAAAAACTGAGAGAATCAACAAAACTGAAAGGTGGTTCTTTGAAAAGATCAATCAAATCAACAAAACTTTAGTTAGAGAGAAAAAAGAAAAAAGAGAGAAGGCACAAATAACTAAAATCAGAAACGAAAGGGGGGACACTGCTACTGAGCTCCCAGAAATAAAAAGGATTATAACAACTGTATACCAACAAATTAGGTAACACAGATCAAACGGACAAATTCCTAGAAACACACAAAAACCTACACTGACAAGAAGAAATAGAAGATTTCAACAAACCAATAACTAGTAGAGATTAAACCTGTTGTCGAAAACCCCCCAACAAAGAAAAGCACACGACCAAGTGGCTTCACTGGTGAATTCTAACCAACATTCCAAGAATTAAGACCAATTCTACTCAAACTCCTCAAAAAAATGAAGAGGAGAGAACACTCCTTAATTCATTCTATGAGGCCACATCACCCTAAAATCAGAGCCAGATAAAAACAGACCAAGAAAAGAAAAGAAAAAAACCCACAAAAAACAGTCTAATATCCCTCATGAATACAGATGCAAAAATACTCAACCAAATACTAGTGACCAAATCCAACAGCATCCGAAAAGGATTATACACTGTGATCAAGTGGGTTTCACCCCAGGTATACATGCGTGGCTCAACATAAAACAATCAACTAATGTAATACACCACAATAACAGGATGAAGGAGAAAAAAAACACATTAGTATCTCTGATGCAGAAATGCACTTGACAAAAAGCAGCACTGCTACTTGATAAAGACTCCTAGAAAGCAAGGAAACTCCCTCAACACGCCAAAAGGCAGATATGAAAACCCACCACTAACACACTCAGCGGGAGACACTGAGCTAAGATCAAGAACAAGATAAGGGCACCCACTGTCACCACTGTCACTTAAATTGTGCTGGAAGCTCCAGCCAGAGCAATTAAGCAAGTGAAAGAAATAAAAGGCATCCAAACTGGAAAGGAAGAAGTAAAACCTTCCCTATTTGTAAATAATATGATTCTTGTTTTGGTTTCCTAAAGCTGATGAAATGCAATATATCATAAAAGAGTTGGCTTTTACAATGGGGATTTATCAACTTAAAATGTACAGTTCTTAGGCTGTGAAAATGCCCCACCTGAAGGCATCCACAGTACAACACCTCAACTCTGAAGACAGGCGGCCTGAGCTGGGACCTGTCACATGGAAAGGTACATGGCTGGCACCTGCTGATCCTCCCGGGTTTCATTACTTTTGGCTTCTCTATTTTCCATGGGTCCTCTCCTAGCTTTTCCTGTGAATTCTTCTCAATTTCTTCTCTTTCAGCTTCTGCTTGTGTTTTATCCTCTCGGAAAGGACTCCAGTAAGTAGATTAAGACACACCTTGAAGGAGGTGGGTCACATCTCAATTGAAATAACCTAACCCAAAGGTCCTAACCACAAAAGGTCTACACCCACAAGAGTGGATTAAAAGAACACGGCCTTATCTGGGTCACGTAACAGCTTCAAACTACCACAATCCTACACAGGGTGAATCCTGAAAAATGTGCAACAAACTTATTAGAACTAATAAACAATGTAGCAAGGTGGCGGGGTTCAAGACCAACATACAGAAAACAATAGTGCTTTTATACACCAGTAATGAACAATTTGAAAAGGAATTTAAGGGAAATAACACACCTACAACAGCAATTAAATGAATCAAACATGTAGGAATAAATCTAAGCACGGATGTATAGGATGTATACACAGAAAACTGCAAAACATTGCTAAAAGAAATCAAAGAAGACTTAAATAAATGGAAGACAGTCTGTGTTCATGGACTAGAAGACTAAATATTGTTAAGATGTCAATTCTACCCTAAGCGATTTACAAATTCAACACAATCCAAATAAAATTCCAATAGCCTTCTCTGCAGAAATGGAAGCCAATCACCAAATTTATATGGAAGGATAAGAGCCCCTGAATAGCCAAAGCCATCTCGGTAAAGAAGAACAAAGTTGGAGGACTCACACTTCCCAATCTTAAAACTTATTACAAAGCCACAGTAATCAAAACAGCATGGTACTGGCACAAGGACAGATACATAAACCAAGGTAACCAAATGAAGAGTTCAGAAATCCACCCTCACGTTTATGACCAGCTGATCGCTGACAAGAATACAAAGTGTGCTCAGTGGGGACAGAACAGTCTCTTCAAAAAACGGTGCTGGGAGAACTGGAATTCCACACGCAGAGTGAAGGAGGACCCTTACCTCATACCATATCAGAAAATCAACTAAAATGGATCAAAGACCTAAATGTAAGAACAGAAGTATAAAACTCCTGGAAAACAACATAGGGAAGCATCTTCAGGACTCTGTAAGAGGCAATGGCTTCCTAGACTTTACACCCAAAGCACAAGAAACAAAAGGAAAAACAGATCAATGGGATCACATCAAAACAAAAACCTGTGACCATGAAAAGACGTTACCATGAAAGTAAAAAGGTAACTTACACAACAGTAGAAAATATTTGGAAAGTACGTATTTTATAAAGGTTTAATATCTAGAATACATAAAGAATTCTATAAATCAGTAACAAAAAGGCAAACAATCCAAATTTTAAAATGGGCAAAATCTCCAGTGTTCTGGAGCAGCTAGAAGGAAAAATCTGATATGATATTCGATAAAATCTGATGGCCACGCGAACTCTGGAATCTGCTCTGTAACTACTTGCTGAAATGTGCTCTGAAAATTGTCGCTTTTTTCTTTCTTTGTTTTGTATACGTTATATAACAAAAAACAATGTTTTTAAAAATTGGGCAAAAGAGCTGAATATCTTCTTCTAAGAATTATACAAATGACCACAAAACACATGAAAAGATGTACAACAACTTTAGCCATCAGGGGAATGGAAATTGAAACCACAATGAGCTACCATTTCACACCCATCAGACCAGCTAGTATTAAAAAACACAAACTGACCAGTGTTGGAGAGGACGTGGAGAAACTGAGCAGTCCCTCTCTGCTGGTGGGACTCAGACGCTGCAGCGGCCGTGGGGGCCAGTGTGGGCTCCCCAGGAAGTTAAGGGCAGCACTGCCACCGGCTCTCGAGCCCACGGCTCGGCTCATGCCCCAGTGAACTGGAAGCAGGGTGCGAGCAGAATCCTGCGTCCTGAGGTGCGTGGCGGTATTATTCACAACTGCCAAAAGATGGAAGCAACCCGTGTCCACCAACAATGGAAAAAGCATGGCAAACGCAAGCAACGGAGTATTATTTGGTATTAAAAAGGAACAAAGTTCTGAGTCATGTGACAACGTGAGACGAGCCTGACACAAAAGGACAGCTATTGTATGCGCTCACCCCTAGGAAATCATTAGAATAAGCGAACTCCGGGGTCAGCATCTGGAGCACAGGCCCCAGGGCTGCGCTGAGCCAGGGGAGTGGAGGTACTGCCACCTCTGGGTTTCTGTTGGGAGCGGCCCAGAGGTTTTGGTGCTGGTGGGTTGTGAGGGCGGCTCAACACGGGGATAGTAATTAACAGCACGGAATCACATATCTGAACGCAGTCAGGAGGGGACATTTTGAGGTTGTATATATGTTACTAGATACAAAGATTAAAAAGAAAGCCAGATGTCCTTACCTCCCCACTAGCTGACGGCGGCGTCCCGGCCCAGGCTGTCCCCCCCCCACCGGCTGTCACTGCTCTTTAAATGACTCACCGAAGAGCCCGCTGCAAAACGCCGTGCTACCCCAGGCTGCCGGGTCCGCCGACCTTGTGGGTGGCATCTCCAGCACCGAGTAAATCAGCGGGAATCACCAGGCAGGACCCACAGCCTCCACGACCCCCTCAGCGCTTGGCGACCAGCCTCAAGTCCCGCCTGCCCAACGCGGAAGTGCTCCGGGGCCAGCGGGAGAGCAGCTTGCGGGGGGCTCCAGCCAGGTCAGCCTGAGAGTCTCAGAGGCACAGATGAAAGGAAACCAGAATGCCCCGGACCCCCACGCTGTAATGACAGGCCCGGCTATGAATTCGGGATGCGCCCAAAAAGAAACCCCCATCCCGAAACGCACCGGGGTCTCGCTGCTCCGTCTCCCGAAGGGGCTCACCAGCGAAGCCGGGCTGTGTGGATGGGCCGCGTCGGCCAGAACTTCTCTATCCCTTCAAGGAGGCAGTGGGCACGCACGGAGGGCCTACTGGGTGGCCCGTGGGCAGAGGGTGTGGCCCTGGTACCATGGGGACACAGACAGCAGCGTGGCCTTACATGCGGCCACACGCTGCCAGGACTGGGGGGGGGGACAGCAATAGGGAGGAGCACAGGTGGGGCGCTCGGAGGAGCCAGATAAGGCCACCTCTAGCCACCTACCCTCTCCCCTCATTCTCTTTGTTCATCAGAGGAGACACCAAGGGAATCCCAACCCCCTAAGGAAAGCAGCGCGACCCGGCGCACCCACTGCCCACCTCTGGACTGTCAACGTCCACTGCCGCCCCACACCTGCAGCTCCGCAGCATGGGCTGAGCTGACTCTGGGGCACCGGCACCCCCAGAGCTGTGAGAAGGACCCAGGCCAAGGGGGGTCTCGATAGGCTCCGTGTTCCCCGGGATGGAGCACTCAGCAGACGGGACACAGGCGCCCCCCCCCCCCCATGAACACTGAGAGCAGGAAGCAGCTCGAGGAGAGCTGTGGCCACAGGGAGTGGACGGCAGGGTCCGCAGCCACCCCACCAGACTGAGAGTGCCCCCCGCTGCAGGTGTGACCGGAAATCAAACACCCAAGGCAGCCTCCACCAGGAGGGCCAGTCTGGGCTGACCAGGCCTCGGATGCCCCATGGACACGGGACCCTGCCATCCCCCACAGCAGAATGGATCCTGGGGTGAGAACCGCGCCGGGCCTGGCACACAGCACCCACAGTTTCTTACATAACTGGGAGACGCGGGAGAAGGGCCGCGGGGGCTGCTGACTTGGCCCAGGCAGGGACTACTCGGGCTTGACCAAGAGCAGACCCCCGCGAGAGGCGCTGGCTTGGGAGCCGTGCAGCACAGCTGCATGGGAGGCTTGTCTGCCCCTCCACGGACGGCGGACCGACGCCGCAGGCAGTGCGCCGCATCCTGGACCCAGCCAGGCCTCCGCGACCAGCGCCCGAGCAGTAGGAGTCCGATGACAGGACAGGCCAGGCGCCTGGAGAGAGTGTGACACAGTGGATTCCCCCACGGCCGCAGCGGGTGGGCCGGCGCCCCTGCCCCTCCTCCCTGGCCAGAAACGCTGATTTTCATCCTCCAGGCACCTGGAGGGGACACGCTCCTGGGCGGCCCAGGCGCAGGGCTCCGCGGTGGGGGAGGGGCCGGCACGCCGCGAGCCCCCCGCCCCGCACCCGTCCGCAGGCCGCAGCCCCCGGCCGGGAATGCTGTTTCTGTTTCTGCAAAACGGACCTCAGAAGGACGCCCGCATTCCAGGCCGCGGGCACACACCGCGTGTCCCCACCCAGCCCTCGCGGATCGGAAGTGCGGCCGCGGCTGGGCGGTGCGGAGAGGGCCGTGCGCGGGAACCCGGCCCTCCCGGCCGTTGCCAGGCGCGCTCCAGCATGGCGCTGCCGCCGCCGCAGACGCGTGACGGGCGGGGGCCAGGCCGGCGGCACAGCTGGGCAGCACAAGCAGGTGCCGTGCTTACCGTGGACGCGGCGGTCCGCGCACCCCCCACTCCCGCCCGCCGCCGGGCCCGGCAGAGGAACCTCCCCCCGCGGGGCCCCGAAGGCCAGGGGAGAAGAGGGGACGCCCGCGCGCGCCGGCCCCCGCCCGCGGCCACGCACCGTCTGCCCTGGGAGGATACATGTCCCGGCCTCCGCAGCCACATGCTCGGCCCGCGCCTCCGCCAGGGCTTATTTTTCTGAATACCCGTCACCCGTCACCCGCCAGAACGCCGTCCTCCGTCCGGGGCTGCAGCGCCCCGCGCGCCCCCGGCCCCCGCGGCCCCCGGCCCCGCAGCGCCTGCGTGGCCCCCCCGAGTGGCACGGCGGCCGGGGACGGGCGCAGCAGCCCCGAGGCACTGCCACGCTCCCCCCACCCGGTGCGACGGTGGCCACCACGGTCCGGATCCCGGGCGAGCCGCGCCACTCACCAGCAGTGCTCGCCGGCTCCCGAGCCCAAATCCTCTATGGGGGGGGAGGGGGGGCGCCGAGGGAGGCATCTTCCTCCCGGCCGCTGGCCCGCAGACCCCCGACAAAACGGCTAATGGCAGGCTGCGAGCCCCGCCGCTCACATCCCGGCCGCCTCGTGTCTCCAGGCAGGGGTGGTACCCGGCTCCCCGCGAGGCTGAAGCCAGCAGCTGAGGCACAAACTAAAACACGGCATGGACATCAAGGAGCTGACGTCACGGCTGACAACAGCGCTGCACCGCGCGGGACCAGCCGGGTAGGGCGGCTCGGCCTCCGGCAGCCGCGGGGTGCAAGACGGGATAGTAAAGGGGGCCCAGGCGCCTCCACATCGAGACCCCTCCCCAGGGTGGGGAGGCAGGGACCTGGGGACCCCAGACCCACATGGGCCAGAGGCTCAAAACGAAGGCTTGAGGGTGCCAAGTAGGACGTGCCATGGCCCAGGGTGGAAAAGTCCAGAAAAGAGAGGCCAGGTCAAAGAACCGGGTCGCCAGAGGACCAGGCGGCCTCCAGCGTCTGAGCTCTGTCCATCACTGGAGAACAGACCCCTCGGCCCTCGGCAGAAACGGGAATGCCAAGCATCCCAGGAGGAGATTCCCACACGCACAATGGAGAGCGGGCAGTGCCCAAGCCACCTGAACCCCAAGGCCCATGCCCATTCCCCACTCGCTGCCCCTTGCTGAGCAGGGCTGCGGTCAGGCAGGGTCCCCTGCTGACCAGAGCCACTGGACGGTTGGGCCCTCCGCCCCCACCCAGCACCCCAGCATCACCAGGTGAGTGCAGTCACACAGCTCCCTCAAGCTCTGAAACTGACCACAGGCCTCACTCGGATGGGCCGGTGGCTCTGCTCGGCTCCTGCACTGTCCCTGTACGGCCAGCCATGTGCTGGGGTGGATGGTCATTGGGCGTTGTGGCAGGAAGCGCCCTCCACCCAGGAGGTTGTTACTACCCTGAGAAGTAAACCTGCTGTGATCGCCACACTGTTGGGGGCAGGGGCAGGGGCAGGGGCAAAGGCCCCCTGCACGGACCCCATCCCAATCATCAGCTCCCGGACCAAGATCCATGGAGTTCACGACGCCAACTATGAGCAGAAACCCTGGGTTCAAATGCCAGTGCCTTTCCTCGTTCGCTGGGCATCATGAGGTCACTTTTCCAAGGGCGAGGCTTTCCCCAGGGCTCCTGACCAGCCACGTGAAGGGCAGTCCTAGACGGCAAACTCCAAGCAGTAGCCCCCGGAGGGTTTCCAAAGTCTTCTCTGCGAACCAGGGTGCTCGGGCCAAATCAGCCGGCCACCTGCATCTGCACGGCCACTCTCAGCTGGGTCTGGCTCTCCCTTTTGAGTGTCTCAGTAGGACCCAAAGAGTAACATCCATGACACGGGAGTCTCGTGAAGTCCCAGTTTCAACACTTGGACGTTCAGGGAACCTCATACCACCTGGGGCCGCGTCACGGCTGCCACGGCAGAGTGGCTGAGACAGACCGTGCGGTCTACAAAGCCTGAATTATTTACCACCTGGACCTTCTAAGAGAGTCTGTGGACCCCTGATGAAGCCAAAACCATCTGAAAACAGTTGCACTGCTGTACCTGCCGGGGCCTCGCTGGGCAAGCTTATCTGTGTCTGATTTACAAATCCACATGTAGGACTGGCAGATAGCAAAACCTTTGTCCTCTGGCAATTTCCCTGTCAATCCATCCCAAACATCCAGTTCTGCAGAATTCTAGAAAATCCGAGCTGACCTGGCAGACTGCTAATTTTATTGGAAATCTATTTCAGGCAAAAAAAAAAAAAAAAAAAAAAAAAACCCTAGTTTTTCCAGTTTGCTGCAAATAATTTGAGGCAAAGCCGAATGAAACCAGATTTTTAATAAAACAATAGAGCTATCTATGAATGCCAAAGAAATAGCACACATTCAGTCTTTTGAGAAGAGCCCATGGTAGCCGCCACCACACCGAGGGGACGCAAGCCTACTCTCAGCCTTCTTGACCTTATGCGGCCCGGACTCCAGGCTCTGGGCCGGGGGAGCTGGTGGGCTGGCAGGTGGACAGACTGGGGAACAGGTGGGCCAGGAGATCAGGCAGGCCAGTGTCAGGGATGCCAGGGGTCGGGGAGGCAGGGGAGGCTGGGGGTCTGGCAGGCCAGGAATTGGGGAGGCTGGGGGTTGGGGAAGCCAGGGGTCAGGGAGGCCAGGGGTCTGGCAGGCTGGGGGTCAGGCCGGCCGGGGTCAGGCCTGGCCATCTTGCTATTGCCCAGAGTGAGGACCTCTAGCCAGATGGCCCAGTGGTCCCTGAGCCCCTTTCCTCCCCAGCCCCTGCCCAGGACTTCCCCTCCCCTTGGCCCCATTTGGTCCCTGCAGGTGAAACCATACCCACCAGGCCCAGCCCAGTTCCTTTGCACTTCAGAGGTCAGAGAGGGGAAGAGGCAGGGGCGCCCCCACTGCCCCTGGCCTGCAGCCCATCCCTGCGTTGAGGCCGCCCAGCCCCCTCCACCTAAACCCCCTTCCCGGTTCCACACACAGAGCAGCTGCGTGGTCTAGGCTATGGCTAGCATCGAGGTGGGGTACAGCCACAGGCGAGGCAGACCCCCTACCCACAACATCCATCCATGGTGGGGAGGCTCTGGACAGGCAAGCCAGGAGGGGTCAGTGGAGACCCCCAGCCTATAGGGTGCGGAGGCCGAGGAGGGGTCCCACCACCCCCTTGTCACTCTGGCCAACCCGGGGCCCAGCTGCTCGGGGGCCTCAGCCGACCGCAATCCTGTCCCCAGCACCAGCCTGACCAACAAGGACGTCCAGCCCAGCTCCCTGGGTAGAACAAGTGGTGTTGTGCAGCACGGCACAGGCTGGGGGCCTCCGGTTCCAGAGCCTGGCCTGTCCACCCCCAGGGCAGGGACGCCACTGGTCACTGGAGTCAGTGCCAGGCCTGGACCAGTGATGCAAAGATGCCATGTGGCGAGTGCAGTGTTCCCAAGTGCTCAGGATGCCTCTGTCCACCCAACCCGGTTCTTTGTCCAGGAGTCTCAGGACTGGGCCTCTGTCAGAGCTGGTTCCAGCCGCCCAGCCAGGCCCGGTAGCTAGCGCTCCTTTGGGGCTGCTTGTGGGGTGCCCCGAGTCTCCACTGTAGACTTCAGGCCAGGAGGCCAAGGGGACCAAGAAGGCCGGAGCCCACCACTAGCTGCTGGAGACCACCCGTCTGGCTGCCCAGGTCCACTGAGGCCACTGAGGTTCTGGGGCATCCCGAGCCTGGAGAGAGAGCAAGTCAATCCGCCCCCAAAGCAAGAACCGGGGCTCCAGGGCTGCCGCGTCCACTGTACCCTCCGTGAGATAGGCCCTCCAGCAGCCACCTGGGCGGGGCGGGGGACCTGGGAGTCAGGACTCTCACCTCGGCTCTCACCCCACGATGCAGGGAGCTGGAACTCAGTCTTTCACCGCCTGCTGGGGGGCTGGCCCTGTGGGGCAGTCTTGAGCAGAAGAGATTTGCTCACAGATTGAGGTCTCCCTTCCTAAAAGTTGCACCCGCTTTTCTCTAAGAACTCTCTTATACACTTTCACAAAGTATTTTCATTAGCATCGTGTAACTCTCATTTCACAGAGAAGGAAAAGAAGTCTCAAGATGGGCAGGGCACTGGCTCGAGGCCACGGTGCTGGGGGCACAGGGCCCCCGATAGCTGGGCCCAGGGGCCGAGGTCTGGGTGCTCGGGAGAGGCGTGGCATGGAGCTCTGCTCACACCCACAGGAGGGTTCCAGGGCCGCCACAGGAGCTTGTCACATCGGGTCAGAATGTGGCTGGAACATTCCAGAGGACCAGGGGAGGGCAGCTGAGCGCCGACGGGGCCTGGCAAAGCTGGGCAGCACGTCCAGCATCCTCAGCGGGAGGGACCCTGACCTGCACCAGGGACCATGAGTGTCTGTCTTTGCCTCATCCCCACCTCTAAGGGGATGTCGAATGAACTGCACAGCCAAGGAACTCAGGCCACGTGGCCCAAAGCCCCCCGCTCCCCAGATGAGGGGGCAGAGCAGGAGACCTCGGGTGGCCACATTTGGGCAGGGAGAGATGACCTGCATGAACAAGCAGGGCTGGGTGAGGTCAGCCGGGAGCCCGGTCCAACAGATGGAGCAAGACCAAAACAGGAGAAGAAAATATCGTTATCCTCGCGGGCAGCCACGGAATACGCGTTAGCAGCCGTGAGCACATGACGAGCAGCCGTGACCACATGACGAGCAGCTTTGAGCGTTCCAGCAAAGCCTCCGCAGGACCCGCTGAAATCCAGTGGTTTGGGGGGCGTGGCCGCAGGCACAGCCGTGTGGGCAACAGGAGCCCAAGAGTGGACAGCCACGAAAGGACAAAACTGGAAGGCAAAGCCCAAGTGGCTGGCAGGACCTGAAGACCCAGTGGGCTCCACGAGCGCCATGCCCTGGCCCAGAGTCCCCAGTGCCACACCCCAGCCCCGCTGTCTGCCCCACCCTCGACCCTTTGGGCCCCCGGCTGAGGCCGCGGGCCAGGACTTCCCAAACTCCACCTGCACAAGAGCTGCTTCCCCAGGACCAAGGGCCTCACACGGCCTCTGGTGACCGTCCACTCCGATGAGGCCACAGCGTAGACACAACTAACGCCAATGCCGCAGGCGCTCAGGTGAGCAGCCAAAGCCACATCACCCCTTCAATACCTGGACAGCCTGGGACTGTCCATGACTAGTCACAAAACATAGAAACACACACGTCCACCAACGGACACGTGGACAAAGAAAACGCAGTGTGTCCTCACAGCAAAAGGCTGTCCCATCATGAAGAGGAGCAGGCTGTGACACCACACTACGATGAGCCCTCAAGAACCAGGCTAAGGGTCGGAGGCCAGGCACAGCTGGCACGAGTGACCATCCATTTACATGGAACCTCCGAAAGAGGCGGATCCAGGGAGACAGAGCAGGGCCGGGGCTGGGGGGCAGAGTGGACACTGTAGGGGGGTCTCCTTTAGGGGTCCTGAGACGGTTCCGGAACTGGACAGTGGTGATGGCGGCAGGACACCACGAGTGAACTCAATGCCACTGCACAGTACGCTTCAAGAAGCGGAGACGCTGAGGCGGGGCCAAGATGGCGGCTTAGTAAGGTATGTGCGTCTTAGTTCCTCCTCCAAAGCAACTACTAGGTGAACTGAAACAGTGAAGAATAGCTCCCGAGCCCACGGCAGGGAATGGACACACAGCGTACCCCAGTCTGGACTGGCTAGACTGACTGCGAGACTCGGCTGCGGTGAGATCCCCGAGCGGCGCGCAATTTCACGAGCAGCGGCAGCTGTGGTGGCTGGAGCTCCTCCCTCCCTCCTTCCCGGGCCGGCTGAGAGTCTCGGAGAGGCAAGTTTCCCAAGCCGAGGCGGCCGGCGCCCCTCTTTTACGGGCGGCTTCCTGGTCCGGCTACAAGTCTCGGATCAGAGGGCTACCCAAGCCGCGGTGGCCCTCCCCCGCAGGCGGCTTCCTGGTCCAGTGGCGAATTCCCCGGGCCCGCTGCGGCCGGCGACCAGCCACAGGGTCCCCTCAAGCCACGGCGGCTGACGCCCCCACCACGCGCGGCCCCCCGAACCAACAGAGAGAATTGGATCAGAAATCCCCAGGCTGCGGAGATCGGTGACCGGGGGGATCCCTTCCAAACACGTGAGACGAACGTGTGCCACGAGTGCCATCTACTGGGCAGGACAAGAAAAACAGAACCCAGAGATTTCACAGAAAAATCTTACAACCTTGTTGGGTCCGACACCCAGGGAAATCTGACTAAATGCCCAGACGCCAGCCGCAGAAGATAACGGTCCACGCTCAGAAGATTGAGAATATGGCCCAGTCAAAGGAACAAACCAATAGTTCAAATGAGATACAAGAGCTGAGACAACTAATGCTGAATATACGAACAGAAATGGAAAACCTCTTCAAAAATGAAATCGATAAATTGAGGGAGGACATGAAGAAGACATGGGCTGAACATAAAGAAGAAATAGAAAAACTGAAAAAACAAATCACAGAACTTATGGAAGTGAAGGATAAAGTCGAAAAGATGGAAAAAACAATGGATACCTACAATGATAGATTTAAAGAGACAGAAGATAGAATTAGTGATTTGGAGGATGGAACATCTGAATTCCAAAAAGAAACAGAAACTATCGGGAAAAGAATGGAAAAATTTGAACAGGGTATCAGGGAACTCAAGGACAATATGAACCGCACAAATATACATGTTGTGGGTGTCCCAGAAGGAGAAGAGAAGGGAAAAGGAGGAGAAAAACTAATGGAAGAAATTATCACTGAAAATTTACCAACTCTTATGAAAGACCTAAAATTACAGATCCAAGAAGTGCAGCGCACCCAAAAGAGATTAGACCCAAATAGGTGTTCTCCAAGACACTTACTAGTTAGAATGTCAGAGGTCAAAGAGAAAGAAAGGATCTTGAAAGCAGCAAGAGAAAAACAATCCATCACATACAAGGGAAACCCAATAAGACTATGCGTAGATTTCTCAGCAGAAACCATGGAAGCTAGAAGACAGTGGGATGATATATTTAAATTACTAAAAGAGAAAAACTGCCAACCAAGACTCCTATATCCACCAAAATTATCCTTCAAAAATGAGGGAGAAATTAAAACATTCTCAGACAAAAAGTCACTGAGAGAATTTGTGACCAAGAGACCAGCTCTGCAAGAAACACTAAAGGGAGCACTAGAGTCAGATACGAAAAGACAGAAGAGAGAGGTATGGAGAAGAGTGTAGAAAGAAGGAAAATCAGATATGATATATACAATACAAAAGGCAAAATGTTAGAAGAAAATATTATCCAAAAAGTAATAACACTAAATGTTAATGGACCGAATTCCCCAATCAAAAGACATAGATTGGCAGAATGGATTAAAAAACAGGATCCTTCCATATGCTGTCTACAGGAAACACATCTTAGACCCAAAGATAAACATAGGTTGAAAGTGAAAGGTTGGGAAAAGATATTTCATGCAAATAACAACCAGAAAAGAGCAGGAGTGGCTATACTAATATCCAACAAATTAGACTTCAAATGTAAAACAGTTAAAAGAGACAAAGAAGGACACTATATACTAATAAAAGGAACAATTAAACAAGAAGACATAACAATCATAAATATTTACGCACCAAACCAGAATGCCCCAAAATACGTGAGGAATACACTGCAAACACTGAAAAGGGAAATAGACTCATATACCATAATAGTTGGAGACTTCAATTCACCACTCTCATCAATGGACAGAACATCTAGACAGAGGATCAATAAAGAAATAGAGAATCTGAATATTACTATAAAGGAGCTAGACTTAACAGACATTTATAGGACATTACATCCCACAACAGCAGGATACACCTTTTTCTCAAGTGCTCATGGATCATTCTCAAAGATAGACCATATGCTGGGTCACAAAGCAAGTCTTAACAAATTTAAAAAGATTGAAATCATACACAACACTTTCTCGGATCATAAAGGAATGAAGTTGGAAATCAATAATAGGCGGAATGCCAGAAAATTCACAAATACCTGGAGGCTCAACAACACACTCCTAAACAACGAGTGGGTCAAAGAAGAAATTGCTAGAGAAATTAGCAAATACCTCGAGGCGAATGAAAATGAAAACACAACATTTCAAAACTTATGGGACGCAGCAAAGGCAGTGCCAAGAGGGAAATTTATTGCCCTAAATGCCTATATCAGAAAAGAAGAAAAGGCAAAAATGCAGGAATTAACCGTCCACTTGGAAGAATTGGAGAAAGAACAGCAAACTAATCCCAAAGCAAGCAAAAGGAAAGAAATAACAAAGATTAGAGCAGAAATAAATGAAATTGAAAACATGAAAACAATAGAGAAAATCAATAAGGCCAGAAGTTGGTTCTATGAGAAAATCAATAAGATTGATGGGCCCTTAGCAAGACTGACAAAAAGAAGAAGAGAAAGGATGCAAATAAATAAGATCAGAAATGGAAGAGGAGACATAACTACTGACCTCACAGAAATAAAGGAGGTAATAATAGGATACTATGAACAACTTTACGCTAATAAATACAACAATTTAGAGGAAATGGACGGGTTCCTGGAAAGACATGACCAACCAACTTTGACTCAAGAAGACATAGATGACCTCAACAAACCAATCACAACTAAAGAAATTGAATTAGTCATTCAAAAGCTTCCTAAAAAGAAAAGTCCAGGACCAGACGGCTTCACATGTGAATTCTATCAAACATTCCAGAAAGAATTAGTACCAACTCTCCTCAAACTCTTCAAAAAAATTGAAGCGGAGGGAAAACTACCTAATTCATTCTATGAAGCCAACATCACCCTCATACCAAAACCAGGCAAAGATATTACAAAAAAAGAAAACTACAGGCCAATCTCTCTAATGAATATAGATGCAAAAATCCTCAATAAAATTCTAGTAAATCGTATCCAACAACACATTAAAAGAATTATTCATCGTGACCAAGTAGGAGTCATCCCAGGTATGCAAGGATGGTTCAACATAAGAAAAGCAATTAATGTAATACACCATATCAACAAATCAAAGCAGAAAAATCACATGATCATCTCAATTGATGCAGAGAAGGCATTTGACAAGATTCAACATCCTTTCCTGTTGAAAACACTTCAAAGGATAGGAATACAAGGGAACTTCCTTAAAATGATAGAGGGAATATACGAAACACCCACAGCTAATATCATCCTCAATGGGGAAAAATTGAAAACTTTCCCCCTAAGATCAGGAACAAGACAAGGATGTCCACTATCACCACTATTATTCAACATTGTGTTGGAGGTTCTAGCCAGAGCAATTAGACAAGAAAAAAAAATACAAGGCATCAAAATTGGAAAGGAAGAAGTAAAACTATCACTGTTTGCAGACGATATGATACTATACGTCGAAAACCCGGAAAAATCCACAACAAAACTACTAGAGCTAATAAATGAGTACAGCAAAGTAGCAGGTTACAAGATCAACATTCAAAAATCTGTAGCATTTCTATACACTAGCAATGAACAAGCAGAGGGGGAAATCAAGAAACGAATCCCATTTACAATTGCAACTAAAAGAATAAAATACCTAGGAATAAATTTAACTAAAGAGACAAAAAACCTATATAAAGAAAACTACAAAAAAACTGCTAAAAGAAATCAAAGAAGACCTAAATAGATGGAAGGGCATACCGTGTTCATGGATTGGAAGACTAAATATAGTTAAGATGTCAATCCTACCTAAATTGATTTACAGATTCAATGCAATACCAATCAAAATCCCAACAACTTATTTTTCAGAAATAGAAAAACCAATAAGCAAATTTATCTGGAAGGGCAGGGTGCCCCGAATTGCTAAAAACATCTTGAGGAAAAAAAACGAAGCTGGAGGTCTTGCACTGCCTGACTTTAAGGCATATTATGAAGCCACAGTGGTCAAAACAGCATGGTATTGGCATAAAGATAGATATATCGACCAATGGAATCGAATAGAGTGCTCAGATATAGACCCTCTCATCTATGGACATTTGATCTTTGATAAGGCAGTCAAGCCAACTCACCTGGGACAGAACAGTCTCTTCAATAAATGGTGCCTAGAGAACTGGATATCCATATGCAAAAGAATGAAAGAAGACCCATATCTCACACCCTACACAAAAGTTAACTCAAAATGGATCAAAGATCTAAACATTAGGTTAAGACTATAAAACAGTTAGAGGAAAATGTAGGGAGATATCTTATGAATCTTACAATTGAAGGCAGTTTTATGGACCTTAAACCTAAAGCAAGAGCACTGAAGAAGGAAATAAATAAATGGGAACTCCTCAAAATTAAACACTTTTGTGCATCAAAGAACTTCATCAAGAAAGTAGAAAGACAGCCTACACAATGGGAAACAATATTTGGAAACGACATATCAGATAAAGGTCTAGTATCCAGAATTTATAAAGAGATTGTTCAGCTCAACAACAAAAAGACAGCCAACCCAATTACAAAATGGGAAAAAGACTTGAATAGACACCTCTCAGAGGAGGAAATACAAATGGCCAAAAGACACATGAAGAGATGCTCAATGTCCCTGGCCATTAGAGAAATGCAAATCAAAACCACAATGAGATATCATCTCACACCCACCAGAATGGCCATTATCAACAAAACAGAAAATGACAAGTGCTGGAGAGGATGCGGTGAAAGAGGCACACTTATCCACTGTTGGTGAGAATGTCAAATGGTGCAACCACTGTGGAAGGCAGTTTGGCGGTTCCTCAAAAAGCTGAATATAGAATTGCCATACGACCCAGCAATACCATTGCTGGGAATCTACTCAAAGGAATTAAGGGCAAAAACTCAAACGGACATTTGCACACCAATGTTCATAGCAGCGTTATTTACAATTGCAAAGAGATGGAAACAGCCAAAATGTCCATCAACAGACGAGTGGCTAAACAAACTGTGGTATATACATACGATGGAATATTATGCAGCTTTAAGGCAGGATAAACTTATGAAGCATGTAATAACATGGATGGACCTAGAGAACATTATGCTGAGTGAGTCTAGCCAAAAACTAAAAGACAAATACTGTATGGTCCCAATGATGTGAATCGACATTCGAGAATAAACTTGAATATGTCATTGGTAACAGAGTTCAGCAGGAGTTAGAAACAGGGTAAGATAATGGGTAATTGGAGCTGATGGGATACAGACTGTGCAACAGGACTAGATACAAAATCTCAAAAATGGACAGCACAATAATACCTAATTGTAAAGTAATCATGTTAAAACACTGAATGAAGCTGCATCCGAGCTATAGGTTTTTGTTTTGTTTTGTTTTGTTTTGTTCTTACTATTATTACTTTTATTTTTTTTCTCTATATTAACATTCTATATCTTTTTCGGTTGTGTTGCTAGTTCTTCTAAACCGATGCAAATGTACTAAGAAACGATGATCATGCATCTATGTGATGATGTTAAGAATTACTGATTGCATATGTAGAATGGTATGATTTCTAAATGTTGGGTTAATTTTTTTTCCGTTAATTAATAAAAAAAAAAAAAAAAGAAGCGGAGATGCTGAGGTCTATTTTATGTGAATTTCACCCCTATTTAAAAAAAAAGCACCATAAAACGATGACACGTTCAGGTTGGCCATGAGTAGTACGGTGCTGGAAGGGGTTTTGCTGAAAGTGAACAAAGCTTTGCCTGGCTGGGCTCCCCCTGCAGGAGGCCCGGCTGTCCACCCCGTCCAGCGGTTCTCACACATGGGTGAGAAGGCTTGAAGGCCCCATCGCGGCCATTTGTCTCCCACCAGGCTCCACCCCTCACTAGCCCTTGGCTCTGGACAGCACATGGTGGCCATGAAGAGGGCAAACCCAGTTGCCCGCGTCACACAGCAGCCCCCAGGACTGTCCTCATTGTCCAGGACTGGTGTGAAGGGCCGGCCAGATCGAGCCAGGAGACTCAGAGGGGTGAGCCCTGGGTGACCCCTGACTCAGCCAGAGGCGCCACATGGGTGCATGGGTGGAGATGCCCCCCCCAGTCCCTGCTCAGCCCGAATGTGACCTCTGACCTTCCTGGCCAAGGTGCCTGCAAGGCGCCGGTGGAACGTTCTCCAGTGGACTGAAGTGGCCCTGAGCCTCAGGGCCAGCCGGTGACCATCTCGAGTGCTTGCTCAGGTGCCCGGTCAGGCCTCCTGTGAGCCCACCCACATTCTCCACATTCCTGCCCAGAGACGGCTGTCACCGCGGGGCACCCCACCCCTACCCACTGCAGAGACCCGTCCCTGGTCTCCTGTGGCCTCGCTGAAGACGCTGAGCCAGTGGGGGAGAGTGACCGAGCCAGGGGCCGGTGTGGCCAGCAGCCACAGGAGGCTCAAGGGGTGCCGAGGGCCGGGGGGAGGGCCAGGGAGTGAGTTCAGGCAGAAAGGGGGCACACCCCAGTCCCTGGGGCCCCTCTGCTGGCCTGTGCTGAGCTCCAGGCCGAGGGGGTGGCCGCCCCGGGCTGCCCTGGCTGCTGGCAACTCCGTGCAGGATGAACGGGATGCCTGTGCCCCAGGGATCACAAAGCCGTCTGGGCTGACCAGCACAGCTCGAGGTGCCTCTCCCACCAGGACAATGTCGGGGTGGGGGGGCCGCAGAGGGAGGAGCCCCCATAGCAGCGTGTCTGCTGCCTCTGCTCCACAACCTGGGCAGCTCCCCCATGGGAATGTGCGTGGGGATGGAGGCAATGGGGGTGAAGGGCGCTGGACCCCACCGTGCCATCCCTGGCCTCCCAGGCCTCCTATGACCCAGCTTCTCCCTGGACGCTGGGGGGCTCCTGCTGGCTGGATACACACATCACAACGGGACCCCCACCCACCCCCACTTGCACATCCCACTCTGTGAACACGGCAGCTTCACCCGCCTGGCTGCACCCCTACCCTCCTCTCTGTCCCTCTGGGCAATTCTGGCCCCAGTGGACCACCTCCTCCGCCCCTGCCCAGATCCACTTTCCAGATGTCTCTGTGCCCTCACTGGCCGCCCCTTCACAGGGGGCCAGACCCATACACAGCCTGTCCCAGTGGGTGTGCAAAGACCGATGGCATCCATGGACCCCCCAGACTGAAGTGCCCACATCCCTCTCTGCAGCCCTACTGCACCCCTAAATCCAAGCCATATACCCACTCCCACTCCACACCTTCACCCATGGCCAAAGAGAGCTGGCCCGCCCCACCTGCTCCTGCCCAGGCGGCCCTCTCCGCCAGGCCGGGCTGACCCAGGCAGGATCCCCGGCAGCTGGAGTTAGGGTCCCCTGCAGGGAGTGGCCTGAGCCAATCCCCTGAACCGAGAAGCAGCCCCTTGGTCCAAGAGCTCTGCAGCAACCACAAAGGTGGCCAGCCGGGTCTGGATGTCCGTCTGGACTTCCACCAAACCCTGCACATGCGAGGCCTGGTGCTGCCCCCCTGGGCGCCTCCTCCAAGCCCCCCAGCACCTCTCAAGGACCCCCTGTGGACATGGAGGGAGCCGCCCCACCCACCCCCTGTGGCCCCTGGGGGACCGTCCACACCAAGTGTGGCGGCCGGGCCTGGGCATTGCGTGGACGTTACACTCTGCCCCTGGTGAAACAAACCAGTCCCTGGTAACTGCACAGGAAAAGAGAAGGCACGGCCCCAGCAGAGGCCCCTCACGGCAGCGCGTGGCGGAACGAATACTCACTGTGCTCTCCTGGGCAGGGCAGGCCTGGCTGCTCGGGGACACTGGGGAAGACTGGACACAAAGGGCAAGGGTCAGAGTCGGCCAGGTGCCACGCAGCCCCGAATCCCCACCCAGGCTCCGACCTCGGCTCAGACGGCCGGGCCAGGCGCACGGGAGTGGCGCACGCACAGGAGCCCATTTTCAGGATGTGCTCCTGAAGGCAGAATCTCAGAGCCCCAAAGGCGCCTGTGAGGGCCCAAGTCCCCGTTATCAGACTTCAAAATACGTCAGAGAACAGGGGAAAGCACTGGGGGATCTAGAAAACAATGCTGTCAAAAGAAAACTACTGACTTTTGTTAAAAATAAACTGGCATGAAAATCAGGTAAGAGTTGCAATCATTTTGAAAAATGATTTCTGAAAGAAAATTAGATTCAATTTCTTTATACTCAAGTTGGAGTTCAAACTTAAATACTTTAAAATATACCCTGGGCTTCCATAATAATTTATTAAAACAGAAGCTAAAAAAGTATTAAAAACAAGTTTTTCCTTAATCTAGGCAGTAAAGGGAATTTTTTAAACACCATGGCTAAAACAAATGTGCCTACCGCTGCTATAAAACGGACTCTGTTAGACTGTGAATTAAAAAGCACTTTTTAAAGTGCTGTGAGAATGAGCGTGTCTTAGTTAACCAGGCCTGGGTCAGCGGAATGGCTGGTTCAACAGAAAATGGTGTGTGCTGTCCACACACGGGCTGGGGTGCTCGCTCCTGCCTCCAACGGGGGCCCCCATGACCTGTCGCTGACTCCACTGGCAGGACAATTTTTATGTAGACAAATAAAGCATAAAAGAAAGAGTAAACCCAAGTGGTATCGTATTCAATGTGCTCAGATTTTCTGGCATGGCTAGGGCTATAACCGTGACACTCCGTGCTGCCCCCATCCCCTGGTGGTCTGGCAAAGACGACCAAGGAGGGACCTCTCAGAGCGCCTGATCTCCAGAGCTGCAGTGGCAGATGTGGAAGCCCCGCCCCCAGCCAGGCCCCGCCCCCGGACCCCGCCCCTGCCTGGCCGGACCCCGCCCCTGACCCCACCCCTACCCCGACTGGGCCCCACCCCACCCCTACCCTGACTGGACCCCAACCCCTGACCCCGCCCCTACCCTGACTGGGCCCCAACCCCTGACCCCGCCCCTACCTTGACTGGGCCCCGCCCCTCCACCTACCGTGAATGACGAACCCCTCCACCCTGCGCTGGCAGCACAGGCGCAAGGCCTCCTCCAGCTCCATCTGGGAGTACATGGTGCAGGGGTCTCCTAGGGGAAGCACAGCCACTGTGAGGACACGGCGAGGGGCGGCTGCATGCTCTGCTCATCGGACCTGCAGCCCGGAGCAGAGCTGGGTGGATCCGCTGCGGCCAGACCCCAATGCGGACGAGCTCACCCGCAGCCCCAGTACACGGCCAGCGACAGGACATGGCGTCCCCTTGGCAGCACCGGAACCCGGAGGCTTGCGGGGGGGGGGGGGGGGGGCTGGGGACAGCAAGCGCACAGCACAGGGCAGCGTGGCATGGGGAAGCCAGGAGAGTGTCAACGGTGACCTCTACAGCCATGTAAGCACGAACGTGTGTCTGTATTTATGCACACTCACGCTTATGGGAAAACAGAACACGTTACACATGGCTGGTCCCCAGATATGCAGAGAGGCTCTCAGGGCCCAGCAGTGAGGGTGCTGACCTCACCAACGCCATCCTTCCTCCTGGAAGGCAGTGACTGCTCCCCACGTGGGGACAGTCATGGCCACGTGGCCCTGTTGGCCCCACCATGTCCTCAGCAGCCAGCAGCCAGTTGCAGCCAGGCAGAGAAAAGGGTCCTTCCTGGACTGTCTCCCATGCCCAGTGTTCCAGGATTCACAGGCTGCCCACCCCACCCCCCACCCCTACCACAAGGGCCACCCCAGGACCCCAGGAATTCCAGGAAGACCTGGCAGAACACAGAGGTGGGCTGAGAGGACAGCAGATTCACCCACCCACCTGGGGAAGCTTCCCTTCTTTGAAGACGGGCGGGCCAGTTTTTATTCAATTAAAACCACATATCAAGATAGGTTTCAGAACGGAAAAAGGAAGTAAAGGAGAGGCTAGGATTTATGGGTCAAGGTGGAGGCGCCACACCTGAGCCTGGCTGGCTGGGGGCCAGTGACCAGTCCTGCCCACAAACATCTCGTCCAGCGTGGGGCAGGCGCTCACCAAGAGTGGGAGAGGGACAGAGAGCAAGACAGTGAGTGAGAGCGAGAGAGAGAGAGCAGGGGTGAGCGAGTGACACTGAGAGAGCAAGAGAGACAGTGAGAGGGAGGGTGCAAGTGAGAAAGAGAGCGAGTGAGAGACAACAAGTGAAAGAGACAGAGAGACAGAGAGAGAGAGAGAGAGCATGAGAGAGAGAGCATGAGAGAGAGAGAGAGAGAGAGCATGAGAGAGAGAGAGAGAGAGAGAGAGAGAGCACGCGCGAGCACAAGAGAAGGTCAGAAAGAATGGGAGTAAGACAGGAGCACACGAGCTTGGCTGGCTGGACTCACCCTCGTGACCCTCTCTTCTTCTAGACTCCCTCCCCGGGAGAGGCCCAGAGTGCAGGAAGGACCCGCCTGAGGGGGCCAGGAGAACCCGCAGCTGCACCCCAGGTCTCAGGGCACCCAGCAGTCAGCAGACAGGCTCGCCACATGGTACATCCTGCTCGCCACCCCACTGCCACCTTCCACCCCCAATGCTTGGCTTCAACATAAGCGCTCGCGACCAATCTATTCCCAGGAAACAATTTCTGGGGTTTGGCTGCGGGCAGCCACCCTTGGTCCCATGCTCCCCCCAGGACAGGCCGGGCCAGCGGTGCATGCAGGAGGCAGCCCCGGCCAGCCCGGCCTGGCCAGTGCGGAGCGCGGGTCACTTGCCTTCGTCATCCACCCACTTGAGGGTGAGCGGCTGCCCCGCGTGCAGGCTGCACATCTCTCTCACTTCCTCGCAGAGGGCATCGAAGGTGGCCGCTGAGTCCAAGCTGCTGATGAGAATGTCCCTGGGGAAAGAGGACATGCACGGATTTCACCCTGGGGCCAACTTAAAGCAACTGAATGTGGAGCGTTCATTCCTCGGATTACGGATTAAATAAACGAAGTGAAATCTTTCCCAGAAGCAGAGATTACAGACAGGGCACGCCACTGACCGAGGTGTCTAAGTGCCCACCCCCAGCTCCTCTGCACAGATCAATCTCCACCCGAGAAGGAAACCTCTAGTGGACACCCAGGCAGTGGTGCCTGCTCCAGGCAGAGGGTTCCGCTTCGCAGGGCAGGGGCTGGGGGCCATTCTGTGCTCCCCAAGCCTACCTGCCCTGAGGGGCTGGCGAGACTCGCCCTAAGCCTCCTGCACGCGGTGGCCGCCACGGTGGAAGCTCGGCCGTCCAAGAGGAGGAGACAGGAACTGGGGGAGAGATAGGGAAGTGCATAATTTCATAATTTCACAATCAAAGGGACTTTTTGAAGCTCAGTCCTTCAGTCCAGCTAGAACCTAATTCCAGGTACAGTCTTTTTGAAAACCTAAAGTTATAGGACGTCCCACCTTTTATCTTTTCATCCAAAACATGGAGTCCTGAGGCTGGAAAGCAGGAGCAAAGCAGAGATTCCCAGGCCCTGGCAGTTGTTGAGGACGTTAGACACCTGAGATCCCCCCATCGGCAGAGGGGAAAGGAGGGGGCAGACCCCCCAAAACCTAGCAGGTTGTCCCCCACCCTGGAGAGAAGTGACGGCGCTGACGCGAGGCTGACACGCTCACTGCAGCTCTGACCGGGAAACATCCCCACGACACACCTGCCTCACCTGGTGCTGACGGAGGAGTGTGCGGGGGTGACTCACTGATATGTGACACCCCCAGGTTTCGGGGCCTATGAAAAGCTCTGAAATACTCCAAACTGAAACACAAGCTCCGTGTGTTGCCCCATCGAGATTCTCTGGATTCCATCACATGAGTTTTTGTCCAGGAGACCAAGAATCCAGGAGAGCTGGGTGCAGCCTGCCGGGCCCCACCACAGCCCCTCAGCACCTGTCCACAGACGCCCCAGGCCCCTGGAAGTGGCTGCTGCCCACCAGTGGTGCTCCCTGCACTTGAACCCTCCCACCCCCAAGGGAAGCTGCCGTTTGCCCCCCAGGTCCAGGGCCTGGGGCAGGGCAGGCAGGCTGGACCAGACCCTGCTCCTCAGGCCCCTTCGCCAGGTCATCAGCCCCAGGACCTCCACACCCACCCTGTGCATGGCCACACAGGACACCAACCCTCCCCCTCTCCAAACCTCCTCCCCCACTGCCCTCACCTCTCAGCACATCCTTTCAGAACACACCAGGCTTCCTCCACTGTGCACCCAGCGAAGCTCACTCCCAAACCATTTAGCCCCCAACCAACGACCCCCCACAAAGCTCACCAATAAGCCAACGAACCCCTGTATAGATCACCCCAATTCATCTACCCCATGCCAGTTTTCAACTGTCGTGCACTCCAGAAAAGCCATGTTCTCTAATCCTCATTCAACATTGCTGGGTGGGATCTTTTCTATGGTTTCCACAGAGATGTGGGCGGTAACTTTTAATTATGCCATTTCCATGGAGATGTGTCTCCACCCATTCAAGGTGGGGTTGCTTACAGGAGCCCTAACCACTTTGGAAAAAGTCTGAGCCTACACGGCCTTGCAGCCAGAGACCTTTAGAGAAGCATAAAGAAAACGCCCCTGGGGAAGCCTTAGGAAATGAGGAGAGAAAGCTAGCAGATGTCACCACGTGCCCTCCCAGCTGAGAAAGAAACGCCAAACTTCATCGGCCCTTTCTTTGGAGTTAAGGTATCTTTCTATGGATGACTTAGTTCTGACATTCTTATGGCCTTAGAACTGTAAACTTTCAACTTAATAAATCCCCTGTTTCAAAGCCATTCCGTTTCTGTTACATTGCATTCCAGCAGCTTTAGCAAACCAAGACAACCCCCAGAAAGCTCACCTCTAAACCATCTACTCCCTGCAAAGCTCACCCCTAGGCCATCCACCCCTGGCAAAACTCACCCTTAAACCTCTACCCCTGCAAAGCTCACCCCTAGGTCACTCCCCCATGGTGCCTGGGCTATGCCACCCAGCTCTGAAGGGGACATGAGGTGCAACCCCCAACAGCACGGCTCCCACTCCAGGGACAGCAGCGAGACAGAAACTTCACTCTCCCAACCCACCTGCCTCGCCAACGGCCCTCAGGGCACGTGTGCACACAGCCGGAGAATCCGAAGCATTGAGGGGGTGGGCTCCCCAATATGGGGTGGGAAGGGGCCCCATATCCTCAGAGCAGGTGACCCCCCCCAAACAGCCCCCTGGGATGGCAAGAAGGGGGTGCACTTAGTGGGCTATGCAGGAGATGGATGCACGACACCGTCCAACACGTGGGCGAGGCTGGCCGCCCCCACAGGCCCATGCAGACATGGCCCCACCAACGGACCACCAGCCCCTCCTCACACACCTCCCCCCTGCAACCTGCTCCTCCCACCACCACCCCAAGGTCCAGGTCAAAGGGCACTTCCCTGCTCTTACCTGCAGCCTCTTCTCTGAGTGACCACCTGGACACCTCCGGAGGGCCAGCAATGGTCACCTCGGTCTCAGCCAACCCTGGGAAACGGCTCTGCCAGCACCTCTGATGGCGTGACCATGACTTCCAGCCCAGACAAGTCGGGGTGCCTCCAGCTCCACGGCCCCACAGCCTAACACTTCCACTCTGCAGGCCAATGGCCCCACCCCCTGGGGCATTCTGCCACTCTTACCCCTGCGGTCAGCAGTCAGAAGGCTCCCCACTCAGACCCCACACGGCACAGCAAACACCACCCCACGGGGCCCTTGTGCCTGCTGCCCCTTCCCTTTCTGCTCTACCGGTCCCTGGCCCCTGGGTGGCGGCACTGGGGTAGCTGCAGCTCTGCTGAGGCCTGCTGAGCAGACAGGGCCTCCGTCGAGGCCCGGGCGCCTGTAGGCCCCCTACTGCCACAGGTCACAGCACCCACCCTGGCTGCGGTGAGGTCTTCACGCAGAGGGGCCCTTGGGGAAAGTTCCAGAACAGAACTTTTCTGCACAGGGTGAGAGCCAGCCAGCGGCCATTCCTGGGATGCGGGGACGCTGAGGAGCTGGCCCCAAGGTGCTGGACAAAGCAGGCCCTCCCCTGGGCAGGTGGTGGACACCCTGCACCCCTTCCCACCCCCGTCAGCCTCTGTGGGAGCGGGTGCAAAGCCCATGAAACACAGCAGGGGCCCTCGCTCGTGGGGTGCTACAGAAACCTCATCTTTGCTTTTGTGTCTGAAAGGTCCAGTGACCATGCCTCCGGGCAGCAAGTGTCCTCTCAGGGGTGGGCTCTAAGCGCTGGGATTTCACCAGCCCCACCCCCACCCTGATTTCACCAAGCCCAAGTCTTGGGGGGCCCTTCAGGAATGGCAATGGTGGACTGGGTCTCCTGGGGGCCCAGTCCCAAGCTTCCAGGCACTCCCAGGGAGGGGCTGGGCTTAGAGAGGGTCCCTCGGTGGGCCAGAGGGGCTGGAGTGGCAGAAGGGAGGGAGTCGGAGGGGAAGGGAAGGGCGGGGTGGAGGCAGGAGGGGAGGGGAAGAGGAGTGGGGGCTGAGCAATGGCGGGAAGAGGGAGGAAGAGGAAAGGTGGAGGGAAGGAACGGGGGAGAGGCCTTATCAGGCATGAAACTGGAGGCAGCAGGTTGTGTTACATCGGTACTGCCAGTAACCAAAACGCTCCCTCGGGGACCAAGAGGTGGGGACTCCCCATCCCCCCCAGCACCCTCGAATCTGCCCCTCAGCCCCCCCTTCTGACCTCCAACTTCCGCCCGATCCCCACTGCTTGGCACTGGAGGCACCTGCTAGATTCCTCTTGGGGGTCAGCTGGAGGGTCCCCACACCCCAGGCAGGGGGTTTCAAATGCCACTTGTACAATTTGGAGGTGGCCCCTCCCAGCTGGGGCGCCAGCAACTAGCAGCAGTGGGGGCGCAGAAAGCCAAGATGTTCTGCACCCCTGAACCCCAGCCCACACCCCACACACCCCTCCTCCCTCGGGGTCCACCACCGACTCCCCCAACCACGGGTCTGCAGGGGACCCAGGAGCAGGCACCCAAGGCTGCAGATGCCGTGCTCATGGGGTGGAGACCGAACCCGCCTCCGGGAGGGAAGGGGTGGGGGGCGCTGCCCTGGAGGAGCCGCGGCCTCGCGAGGCGGCCGCCCCCCACACCACACCCCCACAGGTGCTGAACCAACGGGAAGCGCCAGGTCCCAGCCGGGGTTCCAGCCGTCCTAGGCGCTGTCTGCACCCGCGGGCGGCGAGGGCGGGAGTCCCGCGCTCTACCCGGGAGCCCCGTCATCTGGACACGAGCCCCCCTCCACCCACCCCGGGCTCGCGGCCCTGAGACCAGCGGCGGCAAGAGTCCAGGCTCCCGACCACTGCACCCCGGGAGGTGCCCACTCGCCCCATTCACAGACAGGGAGATGGACGCCCGGGCGCGCTTCTCCCTCAAGACTCCGGGACCGGCCCAGATCCCCGGGGCCCTCCCCCCCGACCCCCGCCGCAGCGGCCTGGCGCGGCTTCTCCCTCCCAGCAGCGCGCCCTGGCCGGGTGAGAGGGCGAAAGTTGAGAAACTCGCTTCTCCAGCTGCCAAAGTTTGCCCAGCTCCATGGAGCTGCGTCCCCCCGGTCCCGCGACCTCCCTCCCGGCCGCGCTGCCAGGACCTGCGTCACCGGCGACCCCGGCCCGCCCGCCCCGCCCCCGGTCCTGGCCCCGGCGCGGCCCGGCCCGGCCGCCTGCAGGCTCGCGCGGCCCCTCCCGGCGAGGGCGCGTCGGGCTCCCGGGGACGCGGAGGGCCGGCCGGGCGCGCTCACCCGCTGTAGTGCGCCTTCAGGCGGACGCGCCCGCCGCTCCCGTCCATCTTGGGGCCCGGCCTGCTTGGCGTGGCGCGCTCGGCCAGGCCGTCCTTCAGGGCGGCGTCCGGACGCGCGGGGCCACGGCGCGGACACCTGCCGGACACCTGCCGGACATCTGCCGGACACTTGGCGGGACACCTGACGGGGCCGGGGGGGGACGCGGCGGGGGGCGCGCCGGCGACCCGCACCGGCCAGGCCAACTCCGCGCGAACTTGGGTGGCGGGGCGGGGCCTGGGGAGCGTGCGGCCAATAGGCGGGGCGCGGCGCAGCCGGGCGGGAGGGGGCAAAACCTGCGGCCAATGAGGGCGCCGGCGGGGCAGCCACCTGGGCCAATCCCCGAGGGGACCCCGCCGGCGCGGCCCAATCGCCGCGGCGCGGGGCGGACTACCTGTCGGGCCGCCGCCGCCTCACCTGCGGCCAATGGGAGCGCGAGGCGCCGGGCTCTGCCTAGCAACGCGGGGGCGCGGGCGGGGTGTCGGGGTTCCCCGCACTCGCCCAGTGCGGGAAACGGGCTGGCGCGGCAGCGGCCCTCAAGGTGGAATGCGAGTTCCCGGGCTCCCCTGTCCGCTAGCCAGTCCCGAAGGCCCAGGGAACCGACCCCGACGGGGCTGGACCCCGGCGTCGAGCCGTTCATCGTCCACGGGCGGGACTCGGGCGCGCCGCGAAGCCCCAGGGCCCGACGACGGCCTGAGGCGGCGGGGACTGGATGGCTCGGCCAGATTCGGGCTGGGCGGGTCTCCCGGGCGCGGCCCCCCACGTCGACCCCCAGAATCACGGAGCCCGTTGCAGGGAAGGCTTATCTGCGCCCGCCGGGCAAGGTTGATCCCGAAACGCGGACTCCCAAAAGCCTTGGGGTCACCCTTAACTCCGCCACCCCTTACACCCCGTCCTCGGCGTCAGCCCCGCCGGCCCAGCTTGAAGAGATCCCGGGATCCAGCCCCTGCCGCCACCCGCTGACCCGCGCTTGAGCCAACCTGCAGCAGCCCCCAAGTGTGCTGCCCTCAGTGTGGGTCAGGGGGCCTCCAGGATGCCCGCGTCTCCAGAGGTGACGCCCCTGGCCCTACAGGCGCCCCGGCTCTTGTCTCTCCTCCGCAGCTTGCCCACCTTCTTGCTGCCCCCACCCCTGCTCCCTTGCCTCTGCTGTTCCCTCTGCCAGGAGCGTCTCCCCATCGGCTCCAGGAGGCTGCTGCCCACACTTCTGGGGGGTCTCTACCCCACCTTCCTGCCAGAGCATGGTGGCTGTCCTCTCAGGGCACCCACAGTTAGTGGGGTGGAGGGGAGCAGAGAGTTACCGAGTGAGGGGCAGTGTGCCAAGGGCACAGCAATGAACAGCGAGCAGCTGCGTGTGCTGGCCAGGGGTGCTGCCACTGCCAGGCAGGCCACCCAGCTTGCCCCTGACTGGGGTGGGGAGGAGCAGTGCCGCACTCGCTGGGGTGGGAGGTGGGCCGTGGGTTCCCGGTCACTGGCTTCAGCCTGCACTTCCCCACCTGCCAGGGGGGACCTCTGGCCTTGAAGCTGGTCCCCGGGCACCACCAGCCCCCATCACAGCAGGGGAGGGCTGGAGCAGGCCCCCCCATCCCCACTGCTAGCTGCTTTAGGGGGCTGCCCCCGGGCTGAGTTTAAAGGGGAGTCCACACCTGAGCACCACAGCAGAAGGTTGAGGGATCCCGAAGCCTCTCTTCCGTGCGGGGGTCAGGGCAGGGCAAGGCGACGAGACTCCTTCCTGGGCGGGAGGCTTCCCTTCCCTTCCCCATCCTGATACCTTCTGGCTTGAGGCCCCCTGTGGCCCCTGTGCCTCCCCTGGCCATGTCCGGCCCAGAGCCTGGGTGGGGTGGGACGCTGCGCCCCCCAGCTCTGGCAGGGGGGCTGGGTGGGTTGCGGGGGGTGGGGTGCACCTGGATGAGCTCCCTGCGGGCTGGGGGTGCCTCCCCACCCCACCCTCTGGCCCCCTCCTCCTGCTGCAACCGACAGGGCTTGGTAATGAAGCCCCCACCGCCTCCTCCAGAGGGTCCCAGGGTGAAGCCCAGGATGGATGGACCACAAGCTGGCTGCTGGGGGGCAGGCCGCTGTCATTGCCTCCCCTCCTCGGTGCCCACACCCCAAAATCGAGCCTCCTGCCCCGTTGGAGGGGGGTGCGAACCCTCCCACCTTGACTGTTGCCTGTCCCCTCCCTCCCCCTCGCCTCCCACCCTGCCCCAGAGCCTGTGAGATGGCCCACGCCCAGGCTGTGAGGTAATGGCCGGCCTCCCGGCCCTGGCCCAGGGTGACCCTTGGACCCGGGGAGGCGGGACAGGGGTGCGAGGGTGGGGCGCCAGGGGCGGGGGCTCTCTGCTCTCACGCCCTCAAGCCCTGTGCTCCTGTGTTTTCCAGGCTGTCCTTAAAGACCTCGTGCTTTCCAAGCCACAAACGCCCATTATTTTAAAACAGAAAAAAGGCATCCTTCTTTTTTAAGGGTTGTAAAAGTGGCATAAGCTGATCGTGCAGCTTCACCACCCGGGAGGCTTAGACAGGAAGCCCCCTGCCGCCCTCCCCTCCTGGCATGCCCGGCCACCGGGGGTCCTTTCCTGTCCCGCCCGGCCTGGCCCGGCTTCCTGGAGGTGCAGGGCTGGAGCGGAGGGGTGGGGGAAGGTGTGCCCTCACAGGGCTCACCTTCAGCTCTTCTCTGGCGGGACCCTCCAGGGACCCCGCGATCCTTCAGGTGAGAGGGTCACTGGGCTTCCCTGGGGGCTTCCAGTGTCCCTCCCTGTACGGGGTCCGCCCCCCGCCCCCTGGCCCGGTGCTTCGGGGTGCGGCTCTGCCAGAGGGCCCAGCGAGGACCCCGTGGGCCGCAGGCCCGGGCCAAGGCACAGGAAGAGTCCAGAACCGCCGCTGAGCAGTCTCTGGCCCGGGCGCAGGTGGGAGCAGATGTTTCCTCTCTGTCATGATCACGGGCTGGCGCGGGCAGCCCAAGTGACCGCTCACACTCGTCCCCTCGTCATCTCCGTGGGGGGACTGGTGGAAGAGTCACCCATCTTGGGGCCGGCCGAGAGCCAGCGCGTCCCAGGGAGACATAGAGCCACGGCTGGGCCACGTGTGGGGAGCCCCGGAGGGCACTGCGGCGGGGCTGGAGCCGGGCAGGCAGGGCAGAGAGGCTGTGCAGGCCCCGTGTCCCTCCTGGGGGTGGCCAAGGGACAGAGGAAGGCCCCACCCTCCTCGTGGCAGGGGTCCTACTTGGTGGGAGGCGGGAGAGGAAGGTCGGGGCCTCAGGGCGCTGGGGGTGTGTGTGTGTGCACATTTGTGTGTGTCTGTGTGTGCATCAGTGTGTGTCTGTGTGTATCCATATGTGTGCATGTTGGTGTGTGTGTGCATTTGTGTATCCCTGTGTGCACATCAGTGTGTCTGTGTGTTTCTGTGTGTGTGTAGATGTGTACCTACTGCACATCAGTGTGTACTGTGTGCTTGTCTGTGTGTACTTGTGTGTGCATCAGTGTGTGTGTGTCTGTGTGCATGTCTGTGTGTATGTATGTGTGTATCTGTGTGTATCTATATTTGTGTGTGTCAGTGCATACCTGTGTGCATGTCTGTGTCTGTATGTGTGTTGGTGTGTGTCTGTGCGCGTCTGTGTGTGTCTGCACGTCTGTGTGCATGTTTGTGTGTGTGCGCGTTGGTGTGTACCTGTGTGTGTGTGGCCAGAAGTGCCCAGGAGAAGATGCTTGAAGGACACTGCGGGACGAAGGACTCCCTTTGCCTTTCAGGGAGCAGCGGTGAGCTGGGGTGTGGGGTGTGGGGGTGTAGGCTTGGGGTGCAGGCACAGGGCATCTGGGGGCATTGTGCCTCAGCCATGCACCCAGGACGTGGCCCCCCCGGTGCCCCCTGGTGATGCCCTTGCTGCAGCCCTCCGTGCCTCTGGGCAGCCCACACCCAGCCGCGGTGCCTGGGTCCTGGGGTGCTCCTGCTTGCCCGGGGCCCCAGCACCAGCTCCACCCAGTCCCCAGCAGGCTCCCCATGGTCCCGTGCACTGGCCACTCCCCATCCATCCCTCCACGGCCCCCCCCAGCCTGATGCACCCTGAGGTCTTCCAGCCGGGCTCAGCTGGAGCTGGCAGCTTGGCGGATCCCAGTGGAAACGCCCCATTTCATCAGCCACAGGGTTTGGGGGTGTCCTGGCTGTGTGTCTGTCTCTTCTGCTGTGTCTGTGTGCTCGTGGGTCCGAGTGTGCGCCTGTTTGTGTGATGTGTCTGTATATCTGTGTCTTGGTTGGGCCTGTATCTGTCTCTGTATATCTGTCAGCTTATTATGTGTGTATCTGTGTGCATGTCTGTGTGTCTGTTGTGTATACTCTATGTGCTTCTCTGTTGTGTGCACACATGCGTGTTCTCTGTGTGTCTGTCATGTGTGTTCCATGTGCATGTTCTGTGTGTGTGCATGTTCTATGTGTGTGTCTGTAGCATTTATGTATTCTGTGTGTGTCTATGTGTGTGTTGTGTGCATGTTCTATGTGTGTGTGTGTGCCCGGAAGGAGGTGCTGGCAGAAGCCACATCCAGCAGAAGCAGGAGAGCAAGGAGGGTGTGGTTGCAGTGTCTGAAACTGGAGAGGGTGGGAGTCTGGCTGCTGCTGCCCCACGCTGTGCTCCGGAGCTGCTTTCATACTTGCTGGCTTAGTCTCACCAAAGACTGCTATAATTATCCATTTTCAAGGCAAGGAAAGTGAGGCCAGGCCACCTAGCTGGCACAAGGAAGAGTTAAGATCTGAGCCCAGGAGTTCTGACTCAAGTCCACACTCTTTCCTAAGGCACAAAGTGCCTTCCCTTAGCACACACCTGTGTCATGATGCCACTGAATGGATGAAGACGCTGAGGGTCAGGAGGGACCCCTGGCTTGTTCAGGGTCACACAGCTGGTAAAACAGGGCAGGACTAGACGTTACTAGGCTCCAGCTCAGGCCAAGGGTGGACAGCTGCTGTCTCTCTCTGGGCTGGGCCGTGGCCACAGAACAAAGCACCCCTCTGGGCCTATGTTTGGAGGGGACCTGAGGCTGAGAAGCTTCTCTGCACGGTGGACAAGGGGCACTTTGCAGCCTCCAGCGCTGCAGGGAGGACGGGCTGTCCCATTTTAGAATCCCTCGGGGGCTAGTATTACCCCAGCAGCCCCACGTGAGCTGACACACCCCAAGCCCATGTCACCATGGCAACGCGGGCTGCTCGGTGTTGGTGGATGGAGCACAGACTTTGGCACAGGGGCAAGCCCGGGCTCTGCTGCTGCAGGACACTCAGCGGGCATAGCCGGGGGTCTCCGCACCCGGGGCCTCTGTCAGGGAAGCTGAGCTCCCGCAGCCCGTCCACCTGCAGGTCTGGGCCACCATGCCCGGCCTCGGATGGGGCCTCCTGGCGGCCATCAAGAGAGCCCAAAGCGTCACCTGACAGCATGGGGGAGAGAAGCCACGGGGCCGCCTGCAAGAACAAGTCCACGCAGGCGTTCCGAGCCTGAAAGATGTCGTCTATTCCTTCTGCTGCTGGGGACCCGCCTCAAGGGAAGAGCCAGGAAAGCCAGCGCGTATACCCCCATGCTGCCTGCGTGTCGCCTGCAGCCTCAGAAGTGGGGCCCGACCACGGCCGGCAGCGGAGAGGCAGGTCCTGGGGGCCCGGCGTGAAGGCAGGGTCGGAGCACGCGGGGCGCTGGTCCCTGCCCGGGGCCCACCATCTCAGACACTCTACTCAGCCTGTGTAGGCTGCACCCTGCCCTCCCGCCCTCCTGCTGTCCCGCATTCAGTCTTGGGACAGCCTGCAGGCCTCGGCCCCCCCCAGCCAGCCTCAGGAGCCCCTTGGCCCACTCCTCTTTGGGCCTGGGGAGTTGATGGGGCCAGAGGGGCAGTTCAGCCCCAGTGAGCAGAGTCCCAATCCACTGCGGTGTGCACACATGCTCACACACACACACATGTGCGAGGCACATATACAGGCATGGACACATGCATGCATATTCACATGGGTATGCATGTGTGCACACACACGTACACACATGCTCACGTTCATGCACATTCACAGGCACTCGCACTTCCCCAGGCCAGAAGCAGGTGGCCCCTGTCCAGCTGGCACTGGCCTCTGCCACTAGAAGATGGACGAGCAGGGCCCTGCTTGGCAGGATGCCTGTGGGCTGCACAGCTCGCCGCTTGACCGCGTCCAGGCGCCTCCTTGGGAAGTCTCCCAGCTTCCCGCTGTGGGGAAGGCCCCCCTGCAGCCTTGTCACTGAGGGTCAGGAGCCACCCCATGAGGGACAGCAGCTGTACCCCAAGTGCCCTCAGCCTTTGCTGACCACCCCGCACACTTTCCTTGGTTCAGCAACCAGAGGTGACCAGCTGCTTCCAAAATGGGTCTTGACCTCCACGGCCACCAAGTGGGGTCATTTTTCCCCTCGTGTCATGGGAGGGCTCTGAGAGGGACTGTGGCCCTCCTGGGTCCTCACGGTCACCCAGGGCCATGCCTCGTGCCTGCTGTGCACCTGCGCAGAGCCTGAGAGCCTGCGGGAACCTGCCCACTCTCTCGCCTGCAGCTGCCCCACGCACCCACACATCCCAGGACGGCCCACAGTCCACAGCACCCAGAGAGCAGAGTCTCCAGGCAGTGGGGTCCAGCGCACCTGAATGCCTCTGGGGAGGGGCTGCCCTTGGGGGAGGGGAGGACAGTGGGGTGGCAAGCACAGGGTTAGATGACACTTTTTGGTCGTGGGGGACACGTGGGGACGCTCTGTAGGACAGTGGGTGCAGACCAGGCCAGCTGGATGTGGCCAAGAGCCAGTCCTTCCCCTCTCTGAACTGGGGTTCTTTTGGGACCAGGGCCCCTGCCGAGGTTCTGGTGGGTTACAGGGGCCAGGCGTGCTCACCAGGGTGCTCACACACTTTAAGCGCTAAACACTGGGGCGGGCCAGCTTGGTGGTCCTTCTCCCTGAGCATCGCTCGCCCACGGGCAGAGCCGATGGCTCTGGGTCCTGAGTCTGGCCCAGGGGCCCAGGCAGGCCTGGAGCTGTGGACTTTGCTCTAGCAGCCTGGAGAGGGGTCCCTGGAGGCCAGGCCAAGCACAGTGACTCCTGGCTGGGCAGTGCTCAGGCCTCTCCCATGAAGGTGTCTCGGGAGGCTAGGTCACCCAAAGACACACGGCTGCCGGGAGGGAAGGGAGCGTTAGCCTGGCCTTCTACGCAAGTCCCTGGCCACCAGCAGCAGGAAAAAAAGAACCGAAGTTTTCTTCTGGCCCAATAAACCAAGCAGGCTCCTCAAGTCATCTGCTGGCTCTTGAGAGGGCCACCAGCCCTTATTTCTGGACGCCCCCCAAGAGTGGTATCTGGGGGTGGCTGGGAGGGGGCTCACATGAACGCGAGGCAGAGGAGGGGAGGGGGCCTCAGTGCCCCGAATGTCCTCCAGACCTCACTGGGCCTGGCTGTGGAGCAGCCAGCCTGGGGCTTACAGGGTGAGTGAGGGCAGGCAGTTCCCAGGTGGACGTCCTCTTGTGCCTACAGCTGGCATGATGGCTAAGGAATTATCAAGGGCTGGGAGGGTCTGAGGACTTAAGCCCTGGCAGGCTAGGAGGTGAGCCTGCTTCGGGGTCACAGGCGCTGTCAGAAAACAGGCTCCTAAATCAGACAGTGCTCCATTACTCACAGCCCAGCTTGCACGTGCACACCTGTGCCAGTGTGTATATCAATGTGTGTGCATCGGTGTGCATGCATCAGCATGTGCATCAGTGCATGCATGGGTGTGTGCATCAGGGCATTGCATCACGTGCGGTGGTGTGTGCATTGGCATGTGCATTGGTGCACGTGCATTAGCATGTGTGCACTGGTGTGTGTGCATAGGTGTGTGTTTCCATGTGTGTGTTGGTATATGCACTGGCACATGTGCATTGATGTGTGTGCCCCAGTGCATGTGTTTCGATGTGTGTGCACCAGTGTGCACACAGGCGTGTGCATTCGTGTGTCATTGGTGCATGTGCATTGCTGTGTTGCATTAGCACCTGTGCATCTGAGCCCCACAGGAGTGAGGCAAGAGGCCCAGGGGCTGCTGCACGCCAAGGGGGCCCCACTGCAGGAGAAGACTATCAGTCTACTGCAATGGGCAGGAGTAATCGTTCCTTTGCTCTGGAGGGAGGTTATTGAAAGCTCCTCAACACACAAACAACCTTGAGAATAGTCTGGAATAAAAGGCAGCTAACGTCTTGCTCACAAGGTGTGCAGAAGCACGAGAGAACCATAGAGACCCATCTCCCACAGGAAGCCGTGGGCTCTTCTCTGGTGGACCAGCTCTCTGACAAGGGAGCGCTGGCCAGCAGGGTCTGCTGGATTCCAGGGCACATGATCACGGGAGCCCCCCCTCCTTCCTTGCCCCTCCCCGCCCCACTTTCTCCCGTTTCTGGACGAGGTGGGCTTCCCCCGTAGCCCACTCGGCTCTGTGCCACGGAGGAGCCGTGGCTCCTCTTATCTGCATCTCCTGGAATTGCCTTTGGTATTGTGAAATGGAGCTCAACGAATTTAGATGATTCCTGAGACACAGGCCTGTGGCAAGGGGCCGCTGTCTTGCTGCAAACCCTACTTTGCAAGGGCTAGGGCTGAACACTGATGTTTTCCTTCTTTGGCCTTTCTCCCCTGCCAAGCCCCAGCCCAGGTGTCTAAGGTCCCAGCAGCTCTGGGGACAGTCCCTGGGCACGGCAGAGTCCCATCTCAAATGCTGTTCCGCCTCCCGGGAACCTGCTCAGCCTAGGTCCAGGGCAGCCTCTGAGGAGGGTGACCTCCCGGTCCTCAACCGAGGCAAAGAGAACCCTGGGTCCTACAGGACACGTCTGAGGTGCATTCTCTGGGGATGGAGACACAGCTGTCCCCACAAAGTGCCAGCTCGGTGACACCATCTTCAGTGGCCTCTCCTCCATCCTGCCACTCCCCAGGTGCCCACTCCTGCCTCCTGGGATGGCTCCCCAAGTGACCCCTGGGCACGGAGGCCTGGCCCCAGGCCCCCTTGGGTCTCAGCTGAGGGTAAGGCACAGGGCGGTCGAGTGCAGTGAACGCTGGGGGATGAGGCTCAAGTATGGGGACGTCCTTTCGAGAACTATGACAAATATCTGGCACTGTCATGGCGGGGACAGGTACACCCGACGCCAACAGCAGACTACAGGTAACAGTGCCAGGCACTTCAGGGGTCTTTCCACCCACACGAACCTATTGAAGCAGAATTCTAGGGGTGCCTGTGGGGCTGCGGGGAGGACAGCATTGGCAGGGGGCTGCTGAGGGGTGTGCACTTTTCTCTTCCAGTAATGAAAATGTCCCAAAGTTGATTGCGGTGACGAATGCACAGCTCTGTGATTATTCTAAAACACCCAGATTGTGTACCTGGGATTGGACGGTATTGGAAGGCTTTATGAGCCGAAAGAAAGGCGGCTCCCGGCCAAGCTGTCCCGGCGCCCAGGGCGGGTGGCCTGCTAGGACGTGCCTGGCCGATTCCCCAGGCCCGCTGGGGCATGTGTCGTTCACTAAAGCCCAGCATGAGGGGTGGTCCGTGGTGGCCGGCCTGGCGGGGCAGGTGAGGGGAGGCCGAGCTCCCGGGTCCCGGGATCCGAGACGAGCGCAGGGTCAGGGGCCCACGGTGATGGGAAGCGGGTCGGCGGTGGCGGTGGCGGGGTGCTGTGCGAGCAGGGGGCAGTGTGCACCCGTGAGGGGAGGGCAGGGGTCTGAGTCTCGTCTCCCGGAAGCGGCCTGCATCCCCACATCTGCACCTACCCTAAATGCTCCCCCCAAGCCCCTCTCTCGCTGGCCAGGGTGGGCGCGTCCTGGGAAAAGGAGAGCACCCCCGCCAGTAGCTGCCTGGAACCCGGAGCGTTCACTTGGGGGCCTTCCTGCCCTGCGGGACCGGAATGGGCTGGGGTGGGGGGCCGGGTCCCGCCAACCCCTGTGGCCTTTCCTTAGGACTCTTCCTGTTGCCATGACAACTTCCGGTTGTCAGGGACCGACAGTGTGTGGTGCTGCCTCAGCCACCGCGGCTTCTCCAGGCCCAGGAAGGGCAGCCCCGGGGCCACCTCCACCCTTGGGCGCGAGAATGGTGGGAAAACGCCCTGGCTCCCCATTCCACCAGATGACGGTTGGGGGGTTCCCCAGCAGGGCGGGTCACTGAGCACGTTGGGGGCTTTTCCCCTCCCTCCTCCTGCTTCTGGGGATCTCTCCTTTCCCCCAAATAAACTCCTTGTGCCCAAGTCCATCTCAGGCTCTGCTTTCATGAGAATCCAAGTGGAGATGCCCCGGTGTGCCCCTCAGAGTGCGGCCCTGCCCACGTGTCCTTGCGGGGAGGACAGGGGCTGGGCATCAGGCATGTGGTCGCCCCAGCCTCAGGGAGGGGTCCATGTCCACTCCCACCCCACTCGGCCTCCACGGAGGCCACCCCTGCCAACCCTGGAGTAGCTGGAGGGAGCCCCCGGGGCCCCGTCTCCTCCGGGCCCTGCCTCCACCCGAAGTCTCCGCGCAGGACAGCCGACACCGACACCCTCTGGGCCCACCCGCGCACCCCCGTGGAGCCGCCTTGGGCCTGGGGTCCGCTCCCCTCTGCATCAGCCACCAGCAGCCTGCAGGCTGGAGGAGTGACTGGGGTAGGGGGACTGAGCCTGCGTGGGCACCCCAGGCAGCCACAAAGGCCAGCTTTAAATAGCACGCGTGGGCACGCGCCGCAGCCAGAGGGCAACTGCAAGCAGTGAGCAGAGGGGGCAGCGGGCGCCTGGCAGGGGCAGAGTTCTGGCACAGGGTGGGGGTTCTGCAGGCCTCTGCACCCAGGTGCGCCCAGGAGCACCATGACCACTGAACTCACTTACAGGTCCCGGAGGCTCCGGGAGCTGGAGCCAAGTCTGCCCCACCTTCCTCTGAGGGGGACCAGCCCTGGGGGAAGGGCCTGAGGAGGCCTGGGAGGGAGGGAGCTACAGTGGGACTCGGACCCCACCCCGGCACTCTCTGGGTTCCGGGGAGGAGAGTGATGAGCACACCTAGCTGCAGACAGCCCAGAGGGGGCCTGGGGGAGGGCACCTGGGGGAGGGGGCCCAGAGGGGGCCTGGGGGAGATGGCCTGGGGGAGGGGTGTAGGGGAGGGGACCTGCAGCCCTGAGGCTCTGGTCCAGGCCACCACCCTCCAGGCTGCCCCCAGGTGGCTGTGGGCCCAGCTGACCCGGTAGGCTGTGCCCTGCCCTTGCTGCCCAGGGGTCCCCTCCTGCCTCACTCCAGTCTGCCAGGGGCCAGGGGCAGCCTAGGTGCGAAGGGCGGAGGTGGGAGGCCCAGGCACCATCAGCTGGGGGCCTTGGTCCAGCCCTGAGCAGGGAGCCTAGCTTGGCCTCAGTCATCAATCTGCCACCGGAGTCTGGCCCATGACCCTCTAATATCCTGCCACCACGGCCGGGGCCACTGGGACCCGTGGGCAGGCTGGTCCCGGCCAAGGGGCAGACGGCCCAGCCCAGGGTACCTTCCCTGATTCACAATCATGACCAGACTCGCCTGGTGGGTGTCTGGGCAGGGGTCCTGCAGGAGAGGCCAGTGGGGCTCAGCCCAGGACGCAGATGGCAGGTGCATAGCTGTCCTCTAATTGCCCACTCCCGCCCCTTCTGAAGGCAGTGGCCCAGCGTGGAAAGCTCGGACCCCTTACTCAAGAGCAGTCTGTCAGATGCTCTGGCAGCTGCGGGCGGGGGGCTCTGGGGCTGCCTCAGCTTCCCCACACTGTTGTAAACTCCCAGCTCTGAGGACAGAATCTGAAATTGGGAGTTTTGGGGGTTTCCCGGCCAGCCCTGGTGTCTGATCTCCCCGTTCTCATGTGGTCTTCTCCCCTAGCAGTCTGTCTGTCTTGTTATAAAGTTGTCAGCCGTGTTTCTCAGGGCCCACCTGCCCCAGCACAGCCTCCTCCTAATTCCATGGGCAAGTGGGGCTTCGCTTGACCATGTCTTTTGAGGACACAGCCCAGCCCATCACAGAGCATCTGTGGGGACCTCGGGGTGACTGCAGGGTTTCAGGGAGGCCTCTCTTTGGGATGAGCCTGCCTCAGAGTCAAGTGCTAGCCCAACCCCCACGGTGTGTTTGGGGTGTCTGATCCCTGAGACGTAGGCCCCCCTGGGCAGGACACACGGATGACAAGGTGACGTGGGAGAGCTGGCCCCACTGGTTCCTCTCTATCCTGCCATCCTCCCCTCCCCCAGTTCTACGCGCCCTCTTGGGACATCGACTCCCTGCCCTCCCCTGGCAGCGTCTGTTCAACCCTAAGGCTTCTACGGGGCTGCCACACATGCCCACACGCGTGCTGCCAATGGGCTCGCAGGGAGCGGGCGGGCAGCCGTCCATGCGGCCAGGACCAGGTGGGGGGCCAGCAGCTGTCCATGTGGTCAGGACTGGGTGGGGGGGCCGGCAACTGTCCATGCGGCCGGGACCGGGTGGGGGGAAGGGCGGGCAGCAGTTCACACAGCTGGGACCAGACCGCGCCGCAGCTGCAGTGACCGGAGCCGGAGCCTCCCGCCGGCCAGAAGCTTTATTCCACGCAGGGACCACAGAGCCCTGCAAAAAGCTCTTCCCCGCCATTCCGCCAGAGAGAACAAGCACAATTAAAAGAAACAAAGGCCCTCCTGGCCTCCTTCTGCTCTCAGATCCTGACTCCAGAGAAGCCAAGTCCCGGAAACCAGAATCAGACTCTGAGTCTAAAACTTCCGCGTCCCTCATGGCCCTGCCCCACCACACTCAGCAGGGGCCTGGCAGGCTGGGCCACAGGGAGTGGGGTATGGGGAGTGGAGCGTGGGGTGCAGGCCATGGGGAACGGGAGGCGGGGCACGGGGCCAGGGGCGCATGCTGTCACGGGCTTTTCCGTCTGCACAGGAGCCCGTGGGAAAGGCCTGAGGTCTGCCACCGGGGCCGGGGTCGGGGCGGGGTGGGGTTGGGGGGCAGAATCTGGCGGCTCTTGGCCCATGGAGGCTGTATCCCCCCCCCGCTTTGCCATCCGCGGACCCTGCACATCCTTCCCAGGTCCTCTCCCGAGTAGCTCCCACCCCCTTGGAAGCGCCCTCGGGGGCGTGCCCTGCTTCGGCTCACAGGGTGTAGGCCGCCCAGTAGACGATGTTGACCGCCGCGAAGGCCACGGGGAACACGGCCCGGGCATACATGTCGATGGTGTCGGCGTCAATGGGCTTGAAGAACGCACGGAGGCCCCCTCGGCCCCCCAGGCGGGTCCCCGCTGGCGTCCGGGTCTCCACCTCCACTGACCTGTAGGAGCCCATGAGGTTGCCGGGGACGCGGCCGGGCCGCCTGGAGACGGCCAGTTGCTGGTGGACGCCGGCCGCGGAGAGCGAGAACAGCACGATGGCATTCTTCACGTCCACCTGCGGGTGGCGGGGCCTGAGTGTCCCGCCCGGGCTGCACCCTACCCGGGGCCCTGCCCCCCTCGGCGCCCCCGGCAAGGCCACCGGGAGCTCCCCGGGAAGGGCCCCGGGAAAGCCGGGCCTCACCTCGGCCGGGCGCTCGGCGCCCTTGACCTTGGCCTTGCGCTTCTTCCTGTAATCGGCGTTGAAGTGGGCGAAGGCGTACTCCACCAGCGCCGCGAACACGAAGACGTAGCAGATCCAGAAGTACACGTCCAGGGCCTTGATGGCCGACGCCCGCGGGAGGGACGAGCGGGCACTGACCATCAGCGTCGTCATGGTGAGCACCGTGGTGATCCCTGCGGGGTGGAGGGCGCCGTCGGGTGCGGCCCCCACGCCCCAGCCCCGGCGGCCGGCAGGCCCCTCCCCGCAGCCCTGGCGAGGCCCCAGGGGGGCAGGGCCTCAGAGGGGCGGGGCCTCAGGGGGCGGGGCCGGAGGTGGGTGGGGCTGCAGCTCCAGGGCCTCCCCCCTCCCGCCCAGCCCCCTGCCCTGCCGCGTACCCAGAGACACCCTGGCGGGCACTGCGGCCTGGCTGATCCAGAAGGAGAGCCAGGACATGGCCACCAGGAGCACGGACGGCATGTAGGACTGGATGATGTAGACGCCGCGGTTCCTCCGGAGGCGGAAGTGCAGGCTGAGCCGCGGGAACTGGCCGGCTGTGGGGGCGGAGGTGAGGCCCGGCCCTGCCCCCGCGCCCCCCCCCAGACCCCCGCATGCGGACCCACCCTCCCGCCATGGGGGGGCTCAAGGAGGGGGCACGCGGCCTCACGGGCAGGGGTCCCCTGGAAGGTTCCGGCACGGCTGCGGCCTCCAGTTCACTGAGCTGGCCCAGGGCGACTGACTCAGCCTCCTCCCTCCAGACCCCTCCTCCGTGCCCAGGAAGGAGCCAGGGCCAAGGGGTGGGCAGGAGAGGCTGGGGACGGGAACGGGGGTGGGGGGGCTGGACAACCAGCCCTGCCATTCTGGAGCTGAGGGGCTCCCCCCTTCAGAAGACCTGCAACCCCCGCGAGTTCCACACGCCCAGAGCATTGCCAGCCCCTAGGGAAAGGCCCGGGACCATGGGAAAAGCCGGGGAAACGGGTCACACCTCACCTCGGGGCCCTCCTCCAGCCTGAGCTGATGGGCAAGTCCCCGAGGGTGGCCCTGGAACCCACCCCCCACGAGCTCGGGAAGAGGCTGCGCTACCTGACTTGAAGTTCATCAGCTCGGTGCCGAAGTGGAAGCTGGTGAGGGTGAACTGAGCCAGCTGCAGCTTGTCCAGCCCATGGATCTGCTCCTGGTTTTCCGACCAGTAATAGACAACGTCCTCGGAGGAGTAGCCGTCTGCAGGAGAGCCCCCGTTGGGCCAGAGGGCTAAGCAGTAGCGCTGTGTGCCCCCCAGAGTCCCTCTCAGCCCCCAGCAGGGGCATCCTCTGGCTGGGAGCCCAAGGGCAAGGCTGACCCACTAGGGAGAGGCTGGAGCCCCTGCAGGACCAAGGCACCCCGTCTCGGGGACCACATCTGGAGGTCTGAAGTGCAGGTCACTGCTGCCAGCTGACCTCCACGGATTGCCACGACTGGAACAACTGACCGAGGCAGCTCCTGCCATGCCTGGGCCCGACCGCCCGCTGCCCCAGGCCTCCCAGCCACTTCCCTTCCTGCCCAAGAGGAAACCCTGTCCCAGCTTCCCACACTCCTGGAGCTGGGGCAGGCCAGGGGCAGACAGCGCAGGCTGAGTCCGCTGCCCTCCCTCACCAAGGTCACTGGGGAAGCTGGCGCTCCCCTCCCGGAGGGAGCTGCCCCCCCCCAGACCCCCCAGCCCCAGGGACTCACAGCTCTCCAGGTCCAGCATGCACTCCTGCTCATCCATGGGGTACTTGGCCAGGTCCATGTCACAGGCCACCGTGGAGGTGATTCTGCCCAGACAAGATGTTGCTCAGCTCCACAGAGATGCCCCTGCCCCAGGCCATAGGGGCTACCCACGGGCCGGAAAGGCCAGCACCTGGTGACCACTCAGGCCTTGTTCGCAGGTGTCGGGCATCTGCATAAGACCTGAGCACCGCGGCCAACCCTTTCTTCAGGACTGTCAAGAACTGGATTCCATTCATTTTTTTTCATCCCTGAAAATGCCTGACTATATGACTAAGTCAGTGGCCAATGAAGGGAGGTAGTGGCCCAAGACTCCCAGCACCTGACCCCAAGGAAGAAGGCCAGGTCACCCACTGATGGGGTCACCAGGAGTGAGGCTCAGTTTCTAGGTCTCCCGCTGACGGAGGTGATAAAAATATCTTGGAACTAGATGGAGATGGTGGTTGCACCGTGTCATTAAAGTACTAAATGCCACTAAGTCGTATGCTTTAAAATGGTTAATCTTATATTACTGAATTTCGCTGTTATTTTTTTAAGGCACATTGTAGACCGGAAAACCAGGCTATCGGCTTCCAGTTGGCAACCCCTGGCACTGATGCGTCACAAGCAGCTGCTGGCTGCCAGGAGGGTATAAATAGCCTCCTGCCTCCAGTGTGCCACCCAGCTCCTGCAGAAGCATGCTCGGTGGGCTCTCTCCTTGGAGAGCCTATGCCCGGCGGGGGCCTGGGCAGCTCTGCCCGCAACCCCAGCTCACCTGATGCTGTACAGAATCACGCCGTCAGGCTGCAGGCGGATGAGCTTGTTCTCCACTGTGACGTCATGGAACCAGGCCGACTTGGCGTTGACAATGAAGGTGTCCGGCAGCCAGAGCTTGTCCACAAAGCGGCTGTCCAGACCCAGGGTCTCGTTGGTGTGGTTGTAGGCCAACCTGCTGTCCCTCCAGCTCTGGTGCAGGAACACGGTCATGGTGTACTCCTGTGGGGGGCGAGGGGCGCGAGGCCGTCAGTGTCCGCACTGTCCCCGGGGAGGGGGCTGGGCAGGGGGCGCAGCACCTACCATGTTCACCTCCGAGATGTGGTCGATACTGGCCACCTCGATGGCAAGAGCCACATTCACAGGGGGGCCTGCGGGAGGGAGGGGCCGGAGGGGCTGGGCAGCGGCCGGGCCCCGGCACCCCACACCCCAGCCCGCGGTGGGAGCCGGGGGGACTGGCAGGGGCGCGACCCCTCCCTCGCTGGCAATCACTGCTGTCCCAGCAGTCACCCCTGGCCGACTCAGGCTGAGCCCTCGGAGGACTAGCAGGCCTGGTGGCCAGTGCCTCCCGCCTCACCTCCGATGCCTGGCCGGAAGTTCCGGGCGTAGCCCTCAACCAGGCCGTCCAGGTTTGGGAGCCAGGAGATCTCCAGGTTGGACCCGACATAGTCACCAACGTCTTTCATGGCTCTGGGGAGAAGCCACTGGGTCTCAGCAGGGAGCAGGACAGCGGCAGCCCCTTCCAGGGGCAGCGCACAGGCCAAGGCCATGCAGCGAGGCCATCGCGAGAGCCCGCCAGCTGGGACCCAGGGGGATGCAGGGCCCCGAGGCATCCCTGCTCAGGCCCGGGGCTGCCCCACTGGGCAGGGCCCCTCTGCCAAGGCTGTGCTCCCAGGCCCCCTGCTGCCTCCGTGGACCCTCTGCAACCACCCCGGAGGCAGTGAGACCCGGATGAGAGGGCACGGCCCTCCCAGCCCCGAGGCAGTGTTCTGCAGGAGGTGACCTGAGAAAAGCCAAGGGACCCAGGCCAGGCACAGGCGGGGCAGGACGCCTGTAGGGTAGGTGGGACACCGTGGGGACCCAGGGCCAGCCGAGGCCCCTGGAGGGCTGGGGCTAGGCTCCAGCCTCTGCCCTGCCTGGGCCTGGCCCCCTGTGACCCCCGGTTGCCGTACACTCCTGGGGCTGAGCCTGTGGAGCATCAGCGGCCACTCGCCACCTGCAGTTAGGTCCACTGGGGCAGGTGACCGCCAGGACACAGGCAGGACTGCGAGTGCTTCAGCGGGGCGAAACCAGGGCAGTGGTGCCCCATATACTGACCACCGCGCTCCCCTCACAGCAGCTCTGCCCACCCCTCCTGTCCATCTCTTGCCCTGCCCCCTCCCCCTGCTAACCCCCCCGCCCATCCCCTTCTGTCCATCGCCCCCACCCCTCACCGTCTTCCAACAAGGAAGCCCTGAGGATTCTGAAGGACGGGTGGTGTGATGAGTGTCACATGTAAAAGCTGCAATTCTGGCTGAAAGTGGCAGGGGGCGCTGTGGGGATTGGGAAGTTGGGCAGGAGTTGACTGGATGGAGAGGGATGGACACAGGGAGATGGGAGAGGCAGGGCTCCAGATGAGGCCCCAGGACGACCCCGGGCTCGGGCTCCGGCACTGGAGGCCACGTTTCTGGAGGCGGGGAGACCTGCAGCTGGAGTGGGGGATGGCGAGGAGCCCCACTGAGTCTGTGAGGCTGGGGACCCCGGGGACCCTGCTCCGTGCTCCCTCCGCTCCAGCGGGGCTGAAGCCGTCCAAGGCCACGTGGACGTGGGAGGCTGCATGGGGTCTCCGGACCCCACTGCCCCCTCCACCCGGCCAGAGCTGCTTTCCTTATGTCTGTTCTACCCACCAGCCTTTTGAAGAAGTGAATTTGAACCCTATGCTCCTTAGCTGATGGGATTTTGAAGACGGCTTTGGACAGGGCCTCTGGGTCTGCTGTCCTTTCCGGCTGGGCAGCCATTGCCCTCCGGTCTCACTGGGAAGTGGCCAGGGACAGGTCTGGGACAGGGTTGGTGCTTTGAAACAGAGCATTAAATGGAATCGAAATAAGGCCTGGCTTCAAACAGAGCATGATTAAAAAGGCCAAAGAAGGTCACCTCAAAGTCATGTGTGAAGGATTTGAATGAGGCGTTATCTTTGGAGGAGCCCAGCTGCCGTCACCCTGCCCGGGGTGAGGCCTCCAGAGGGACACAGCCTCTCCTGGGCCCACTGCACCTGCCCCAGGTGACAGCACCTGCAGGCACACCTTCCCCTTCACCCGGGCCCCAGGCCCCCTTGGGGCAAGGTCAGGCCAGGGCTGAGCTCCACCCCAAAGTCCACCCAAAGAGGCTGGATGCCACGGACCTTCCAGCCGCCCCCACCTCGGGAGGCACAGGGAGCACGGCAGGATGGGGAGAGGGTCCTGCCACCGTGTCCCTTCCACTGAGACAGTAGGCAGGTGTGAAGGGCCAGGCCCCAGGGGTCCTTCCACGGGGTTCAGGTGTGCAGGTCAGCAGAGGCAGTGGGGCAGGGGGTCTTGGGTGGCCGAGGCTGAGGGCTTTCCCTGGGCAGGTGGACAGAGATGCTCAGAGATATGTGCCAGGTTTAAAGCCTGCACTCAGGCCCGGGAAGCCCCACAGCGCACATCTGGCACCGTGAACACATCCCACACTGAGCTGCTCCCCTGTTACAAGGCCTCCCTCCCACTGTGGCCCCATTGAGAAACGAACCCACCCACCTACGTCACCACTTCCCTGTCCTGGGAGCGGGGGAGGAAGGCGGCTGCGGCTGTAGCAGGCAGCGGAACCCTCCCCCGTCCCGAGGCCCTTCCACAGCCCCCACACAAGCCCACGGAGCCCTGGTGGGTGCGTCTCAGAGGCAGTACGAGCTGCTCCGGCACCTCAGTTGCCAAGGCAAAGAGGAGCTCAGTGACAATCGTGCAGGGAGCTGACAAGGCGGGCACCGTGATGTGGCTCCCCCACGGAGCATGAGAAGCCAGCAGCCCAGGGAGAGCCACCCACTTGGGATTGCGGCTGCCAGTGTGGGGTTCGCTGTGAGCATGGGGCAGGCTCAGCTTTGAATGACCCATGGACGGCAGGGCACATCTCTTCTTATCCCACCACTGGAATCTGGTCTAAGGAGTGACTGCCAAAGGGGTGCCTCCTGTTTGTCCAAAGGGACCTTTCGATTGTCCCCTCTGCCCTCTCCATGACAAGGCACGAGGACCTGGAGACTAGAGGAAGGGAGGGCGCTGCCCATTGGCTGATGGGAGATGAGACCCTAGAGGCCAGCACGGGGTTGGGCCTGCAGGCTGCCTGCCAGGACTGCTTCCCCCACCATGCACGGCTCCAGCGAGATCTTCAATCTGTGCCACGCTGCGTGGCCTCTGAGCTAAAGGCAGGAGCGCGGGCCAGGAGCTAATGACCTCCACTGTCAGCATCATCTAAGAGGACAGACTTTAAGATGTAGCAAGATGGAAGCCGTGGTCAATTCAGGGGAGTGATGGGAATATCACAGAGTGATGGAGCATAGCATCGGTGGCCTCCTCAGGTGCCCCCCAGCCCCGCAGTCCAGGGTCGTGGCCTGGGCGTGGGCTCCAGCTCTCCTGCACAGGTGAGCAAGGATACAGCCCCTGCCCGGCACCCCTGGAGCCAGGCATGGGATGGAATTGAAAATCATGAGGATTTTAAAAGGACGATATATGTGTATACGAACTTGGGGTGGGGGTGGGGGTCAGGCTTGGAGCATTTCCCAGCAGGAAATGTATAAATAGTCCCCGTAACAAGGATAAATAAAGAAAATGTGCATCACATCAGTTTAGGACAGGTTTTGCCACTAAAGGTTTTGAGGTCAAACGAACACAAAAAACTCTGGGGTGGGTGAGTGGGCGGTTCAGTGGTAGAGTGCTCACGGGCCTGCGGGGGGCCCAGCTCCATTCCCAGCCCACGCACCCCAGGGGAAAAAAAAACCTTCAACACACGGTGCTGCGGTAACGGAACAGTCACATGGAAAAGAACTAGCCGGGCCTCCTGCACGGCAGCAGACGAAACAGAAAGCAGAACTTCGGGGTTTCAGTGCTGTTTGGATCTCAGGGTCACGGCCAAGGGACCAGGACCAAGCCAGCCGCTGACCCCGGCACTTCCGCCCCCACCCAGGTCCCTGGAGTAGGAAGGGCCCCTCTGGGGTGACGGAAGGGGAGAGCCCCTCCAAGGACAGGCTGCCAGGAGCTGACACCTGGGTCTCTGGCCAGCTGGGCCCTGGATGCTCGTCCCCTCCCCCGCCCCCCGCTGTGCAGTGACAATGCCTGCAGCCAGAGCCCTGACCGAGGGGCAACCATGCCAGGTTTCTAGCGGACTTAGATGCCCACCAGGTGGGTGACCCAGAGGTCCAGAATGCTGGGGGGGGGGGGGGCAGGGGGTGCTCTGCTTTTTCAGGCGCTCCCGCACTGAGACCTTCAAAGGTTCCTCAGGGGCCTCTCATGGACCCCGTGGAAGGTGGCCAGGCTCAGGGCTGGGGCGGGGGGTGACCATTCCCGCTCCCCAGAGAGGAGGGGTGAGCCGGGCCGTGCTGGTCACTGGGCCAGGAGAGGCAGGGCGCCTCCCTCCCGGGCACTGGCTGCCAGCCTACCTGCTTCCTTGGAGTTCAGCCTACGCCACTGGAACGGGCTCGGCAAGGAGACCCCGCCGTCCTGGGCGGCGGCGCGCTGGCTGCAGGGGAGGCGCCTCTGCGGCTCTGCTCCCACCCTCAGGCGCAGCCTCCCGGGGGTCTCAGGGTCTTTCCTTCCCAGCTCGTGCCAGGGAGGGCACTGGCTAAGTGCCCAGGAGAGCCGAGGCACAAAGAGCTCGCCACACCAAGCCGTGTCACCCCGGCGGGGAAGCGGCGGAATCCGGCGCCTGGTAAGGACCGCACAGCCGCTCCGATGTCCTTCGGCTCCCGGCGGCGCCGGTTCAGCACCGGGACGGCGGATAGCGACCTGGGGGCGGCCGAGTGTGGTCGCCGCGGCCAGCGCCCCCACTGCCCGACCGCCGCGAGTTCCGAGAGGCGGGCGCGCGGGGAGACCCCGGGTGTGGGTCCGGGTGCCCGAGGCTCGCGCCCGGGCTCCGGAGGCGCCCAGCAGCTCGGTCCCGGGCCGGAGCCGGGACCCCACGGGCGCTCCCGGGGTTGAACGCTCCCGCCCCTGCCACCCCCACTCACCTCCACCCACCCCGCAGCGCGGAGCCCGGCACCGCCGGGCGCTCGCTCACCGGGTGCCGGGGTGCTGCTGGGCGCAGAGCAGGAGGAGCGGGACCAGCAGCCAGGCCGGGGCGTCCATGGCCGCGGGCGCGGGACGGGGCGGGCGGGGCGGGGGGCCGCGGGCGCACAGAAAGTTGCTTCGCGGGCGGCGGCGAAGGCGGCACAGGCCGGAGCGCGGCGCGAGGGGGGGTGGGAGTGCGGAGCCCGCCCCGCCCCGAACCGGCCGTCCCGCCCCCTCCCCTCCCCGCCTTTCGCCCCGCCCCCAACAGGCTCCCCGAACTCAGAAGCGGGCTGCCCACCCCCAGCTTGCGTCCATGTCCCTGGGAAGCCCCTCTCCACGTCCTGCCTCCGGGGCGGGGTCTGCGCGCGGGTCCCTCCCGCTGTTCCTTCCGTTCTTGACCCCAGGCTCAAGACCCGCTTGGACACGTCCCCCAGCTGCCAGGCTCGAGGAGCTGGGGCCGAACCTCCCGCCAGGGTGTGGGGGGCGGGTCACAGGCCCTGGTTGGAACCGCGCCAGGAGCAGGGGCAAAGGAGAGGAGCGAGTCCCTGCTGCCTTCACCCTGTCCTGGGAAAGGGACCCAATGCTGGCAGCTCCCTTCCAAACCCTAGTATTCCTGGGGACCCAACACGACTTGCCAAACAGCTCCGCCTGCTCCGGAATCCTGAGGGTGAAAAGGAGGAGGTGGGTTCGACCACCTCCCCCCACCGCTGCCCAGCGCTGCCCAGCTCCCATCCCACCTCACGCCGCGGGGACCTCCGGGGCTGGCTTACCCGGTGCACCTGTCCCAAGGGCTCTGTGGGTGTCACAGTTTCCCCGACAATGAGGGGCCACCCTTTCAGCCCCCCGAAGAGCCCAGGGAGTAAGGGCCTCATGATTTTCTACTCCCATTCTTTTGAAATTGCAGTTCTGCAGCAGCTTAGCCCCAAGCTGATCACAGACCTAACACTTTACAGTCCCCATTCAGGCCTGGACTCCTGCAGTCAGCGGGACACAGGCTTGCCTTCTTGTCCCTGGGGCCCAACTCCCTCTGGGGCACCTGAGCAGGGAGGAGCAGAGGAAGGGGCTTAGCTGCAGGGAGATGCCAGTCCATGGAGGAATCGGCTGGTTCCCAGCTTGCTTCTTGAAGCCAGGGCTGGGTTCTGAGAGGCCCACAGGGGCAGCTTAGCTGTCCTTCTCCAGGGGTCCCCACAGCCCCCCAACAGCTAACGTCATCCATTGGGTCTCAAAGCACTAGCCCAGGCTGTGAGGGGTCATGCCCGGGTCTCTTTCCGGAGAAGGCACTCACTCTCTGGGCCTTGTCCCTTTGGGACCTGCCGGCAGGCTGGTGGCAGACCTAAAGGAGGGCTCGCGGGAACCTGCCCGGCCGGCCTGGCCCGAGTGTCAGAGTCGGGGGCTGGACTGTGCCCCCCAAAAAGAAATGCTCACGTCCCAACCCCTTCCCGTGAACGACGCCTCGTTTGGGAAAAAGGTCTTTGAGGGTGCGATCAGGTAAGAGGAGGCCAAACTGGAGCAGGGTGGGCTGGGCCCCACAGGGCAGGTGTGCTTAGAAGGAGAGGGAAATTTGGGAACAGACAGAAGGAAAGATGGCCTTAGGAAAGGCGGAGGTGGAGATTGGCACTGCCATGCCAAGGAACGTAAGGGTGGCTAGGCGCTCCAGAAGCCAAAAGACGCAGGAAGGACCCACCCCCCCACAGGAAGGACCCCCCCCATAGAAAGGACCCCCACAGGAAGGACCCCCCCACAGGAAGGACCCCCCCCATAGAAAGGACCCCCCACAGGAAGGACCCTCCCCCATAAAAAGGACACCCCCACAGAAAGGACCCTCCCCACAGGAATGACCCTTCCCCATAGAAAGGACCCCCCACAGGAAGACCCTCCCCCACAGGAAGACCCTCCCCCATAGAAAGGACCCCCCCACAGGAAGGACCCCCCACAGAAAGGACACCCCCACAGAAAGGACCCTCCCCACAGGAAGGACCCCCTCACAGTAAGGACCCTTCCCCATAGAAAGGAACCCCCACAGGAAGACCCTCCCCCACAGGAAGGACCCCCTACAGGAAGGACCCTCCCCCATAGAAAGGAACCCCCACAGGAAGACCCTCCCCCACAGGAAGGACCCCCCACAGGAAGACCCTCCCCCATAGAAAGAACCCCCCACAGGAAGACCCTCCCCTACAGGAAAGACCCCCCCCCACAGGACTCAGAGGGACCTGGCCCTCCTGATGCCCCTAGTTCCCGCTCCTGGCCCCCAGAGTGTATTGCTGGCAAGAAGCTGGAAAGAAGGGCTCGCATTACTTTGTTACAGCCCCAGGGCGCTGAGGAGGCCCCCAACTCAGGGCTGTGGTTTTCACGACTCCCCCTCTAGAGTGGGGTTCCGGGAGGGCAGGGCTGCTCAGGGTCCTGAACCCCCCCCACCCCCCACCTCTCTAGAGGCTCAGAGTGCCTGGAGCCCCCCGAGTCGGTTGGAGGGCGCCTTCCTCAGGGGCTGGCCTCCTTCCCTGGGCGCCCGGGCAGGGCAGGGGCGGCTCCCCCCACCCTGGGGGGACGGCCTCTGGGAGTGACAAACCCCTCGATGTGATGAGTCTGGAGTGACCGGGACCCCACTCCCATTTTCTTCAGTCTGTCCTCTGCCTTCTGAGGCATGAAACGAAAAGCAAATTTTCTGCCCAAACTGGACATTCAGTGGGCCCGCCTTGGGTGGGGGGTCGCGGCCACAGGCCTGGCCTGCCTGCGGCAAGGAGCCTCGAGCCCAGGGCCCGGGGTTTCTGGCAGGCACAGGTGTTTCCTCCCCAACATCTGTGAACCTTGCTCTGGCTCTGCTGTGTCTAACTGGCATTTCTGTTCGGGGCTCGAGGCTGGGATTTTTATTATTCATCCTTCAGGTTTTCCAGACCCTTGTTCATCCCGTTGCAGCACGTGGTCCCCACACTTAAGCATCCGCTCCCCAGGAGACGCTCCCACCTCCCGGAGGGCGGGAAGCCAGTTCCCTGGGGGCTGCGCGGGGACCCTGGCGCTGTGGGGCCCGCCATGGCCGGGGCGCGTGCTGGGGGAAGTGCCCCCGGGCTCCGGCTCGGCCCCTGCCCGGGCCTGGCTGTGACCTCAGGGAGCCCCTTTTCCTGGGCCCTGGCTTGTTCATTTACAAAGGCGAGGGCGACCCCGGGCTGCGGCTCTCCATGGCCCCAGGCCTCAGCCCCAGCGCGGCGGGCGCGGGAAGGTCTTCATCTCCCTGCTGACAATAACATGTCACCATGAAAGTGCACCTGGAGGCAGCCGGTGCAGGCCCTGCTGTCCCTGGGCCGCTCTGGGGCTGCCCCCGACACTGCTCTGCTCCCGCGGTTGGCTTTGGGGAGAACCAGTCCTCCAGGGAGACTCTGGAGAGACCTTCAGGGCCCATCCCAAGGGCTCTCTGTGGGGGGTCCCGCTGCGAGGCCCCGCTTCTGGGCCGGGGTGGCCAAGAGAAGCCGCCTCCAGGCCCTCCTGAGGGCACCCCGGGTCCGGCTTCTCCCGCCGTGGCCCCCCTTCCTGCTTCTCCAACCTGGGCGGCAGCTGGCCTGGGCCTTGGGGCCCTGGGCTCCTCCCTCCGCTTCTGCAGAGGGTCGAGGCCTCCTGCCGCCCCATCTAGCCCGGAGGGGCCCATGCCCTTGGGCCTGGCAGGTAGGAAGCCCTACCTCACTCCGCCCCGGGAGTCTCCGGCTCACGCTGCCCGACCGGCCTTGCTTGGTGCCCGGCCCCAGCCACCAGGCCTCCGCGGGGGCCTCAGGGCCTGATCTCTCTCGGATGGCCGCGGGGCTGATCGCAGCCCGTCCAGGGCTCAGCAGAGAGCTGGCCGGTGGCTGTGGCAGCAGGCCCGGCCCTGGGGGAGGTGAGGCACGGGGAGCAAGAGGAAGCCACTTCCGCTAAATTTAACCCCCCTGCCCGGATAGCTTTGGGAAGCTGTTGCTGCTTTTCCTGGGAAAATGTCTCAAAAAGAGAAAATGGCAGCGACCCAGAGATCTCGTTGAGCTTCGAGTAGGGTTGGTGTCCTGGGTTCTGGGGGGACGTGGCAGAAAGGACCAAACCCCAAATCCCTGCGGCACTGGAGGGCAGCCAGAAGCTGGGCTGGTCTTCTCGCTGCTTTAGCGTGGTTAATAAACAATCAAACTGGGCCACTTTAGAAAAATGTTTCTCTGTTCGAGTTCAACAGGCATCCGAGTACGATCACTCATGTTTAATGGGGAGAACTCTGAGTTCTATTCTCAAATTTTATGGGTCTTTTTTTGAGTGGTAATTTGAATTCTTTTATATGAGAGAAAACATTAAACACAAATTAACATTCCTGACAAAAGGGCTGTTGATCAAGTGAGAAAAACATTCTCCTTTAGCTACAAGCACAACCCAGCTGGCTGCACGAACCCCCTGGAAAGGTCTCCGGGGAGGCAGCCCTACCCCCACCCCAGAACCCTGACCCTGGGCTGGTTCCACAAGGGCAGCTCGGCCCTCGGCTTCTGTGCCGACCACGCAGTGACGTCCGTCTGTCTTTCCGGTCCTGGACACTGCTTGTCCGCCCTGGATGTTAGAGAAATAAGAGCAGCCTTGCTGATCCTTCCATGCCTGATATCTGGAGACACTAGGCAAACTCGGTTGAGAAAGGCCCTGCCCCAGTGGCTAGTCCTCTTCAGGGAACACCTGCTGTGCGCCGGGCCGCTGTCCAGCCGAAGGGGGACAGGGTGTGAGAGGGAGTCCGAAAGGTGCCTGTCCCATGGGACCTTCTAGAAGTAGGGGGGTAATAGACAATAAGTAAGTAAAGAGAAGACAGGGGGTGGAAGTTCAGATGTGATACATGCTATGAAGCAATTTAAGCAAGATAAAATAATACAGAGTAAACGTGATGGGGGGCGGGGGGCAACAGTAGGTAACATTTGAGCTGAGACTTGACTAATATCCTACCCACCAGGGAGCAGAGAAGAAAAGAAACAGCCCCATGCAGAGCCAGGTGAGAGCTCAGGAAAGGAAGAGAAAGTGCTAGAACAAATTGTCTTGTTCAAATGGAAATAAGGCCAGGGAGGCAATGAGGTGGAGGGAGGAGAGTGAGTGAAGAGAGAGGCAGGCAGGGGCAGGCCATGCACAGCCTGGAGTCTAGCTTTGATTTTAAATCGGCTTTATTGAGATACAGTTTGCTACAGTGAACACACTAGTTTGGAAAGTTTGGGGAAATATGTGGGGTTGTGGAAGCACCACGGTAATCGTGGCATTGCACATGCCAGCCACTGCACAAAGCACCCCACACCCTCCTGCTTTCTCTCACCAGGGTTTTGCCTGTTCTGAAATGTCACACCTATGAAAACATAACCGGAAGTTGGAATGGGCAGCCTTCTCAAATGGCTCCCAGGGGTCCTGCGTCCTGGGGTCTAGGCTGGGTTGGTTCTCTCCCCTGGCAAGTGGTCTGCGCCAGTGACCGGCTGCTAACAACAGAATACATCAAAAGCAGTGGGTGTCCCAAGCCCAAGCTGGCACACCTTCTGGCACTTGCTCACATTGACAAAGCCAATTGCCATGCTGGGAGCAGATGGGGCAAGAGGCTCATGGAGCTGAGGCGAGGGACTGGGGCCAGCCTCCAGCCAAAGAGGAACTAAGTCCTGCCAACAAGCACTGAGTGAGCACAGTTCTGCCCCAGCTGAATCCTGAGATGACTCCCCAATTGCATCCTACACTCCAAGGCCGTGACCTGCAAAAACTGTGAGGGCACACATTTTAAGCCCCTGAGCTTTGGGGTAATTTGTTATGCAGCAATGGATAACTGATACAGTGGTCTCGTGTCTGACTTCTTTCACTTCTGAGCATCATCCACAGTGTGCAGGCATCCGTCTTTTTTTCATTGCTGATGGTGTTTCATTGTATGAACATACCAGGACTGAACGATCCATCTGCTGATAGGCATGTGGGTTGTAACTGCCATTTGGCTATTGTGAATAAAGCTGTTTTGAACATTCAAGAACAAGTCTCTTTGTGGATACATGTTTTCATTTCTTTTCAGGAAACGTTCAGGCACGGGATTCCTGGGTTGTATGAGCAATGCACATGTGACTTTATAAGAAACCACTCATCTGTTTTCCAAAGTGGCTGTACCATTTTGTATTCCTACCGGCCCTGGATGAGATTTCACGCTGCTCTGCATCCTTGCCAACACCTGATATTGCAAGTCTTTTTAATTGTGGCCATTCTTGTGGGTATGTAGTGGTGCCTCAGTGTGGTTTCAATTTGCGTTTTCCTAAGGATTAATGACACTGATAATCTTTTTATGTGCTTATTATTTGTATATCTTCTTTGGTGAAGCGTTTGTTCAAATCTTTTGTCAATTTTTAAGAAATGAAGTTGTTGATCTTCCTATTGACATCTTTTTATATCTTAGATACACGTTCTTTGTTGGCTATATGTCTTGCAAATATTTTCTCCAAGTCTATGGCTTATCTATTAAGTTAGCTAACAGTAATTTTTGAGAAACCAAGGATTTTGGTCTTGATGAAATCTATTTTATTAATTTATCTTTATGGTTTGCGCATCCCCCTGCCCCCCCACAACTTTCCTGCCGTGGCCTGGGAGTTTTCCCATGTGGAGCTGAGGCGAGCACAGCAATCACCTCACCTGTTTGCAACCTCTCCGGACCACTGTCCTTGGTTGCCTGATGTCCAGTGTCTTGAAAACTCCATTCCCTTGTGAGCTTTTCAGGTGTTTCAGGTGAGAGGGTAAATTCAGTCCCTATTTCTCCACCTGAGCCAGATATAGAAGCTTGATCTTCATTTATTTATTTTCAGATTTTTAAACAACTTTGAGATATAATTTACATAGCATGATATTACCTTCACCTTTGAAAGTCCATCTCTCAGGGTAGAGAATTCTAGGTTGTCAGTGTGATTCTTCTCTTGTAGTATTTTAAAGTTGTTGCCCCATTGTCTCTGGCTCACATGGTTTTGCATAATAAGTCTGCTGTCATTCTGTTCTCTTTGTTGCACTATGGAGTATGCGTTTCTCTTCTGGTTGTTTTAAAGAGTTGCTCTTTCATCAATTTGATTATTATATGTGTTGGCGTGATTTTCTTTATATTTATTCTCTTTGAGCTGTGTTTGACTTCTTGTACCTGCAGTTCAAGTTTGGTAATTTCCAGCCTCTTTAGGCAATGGGTTTTCACCATCCTCTGGGACCTTATCAGGCTTTTGAGTCCTATATCTTGCGACAATGCCCCAAGTCAATAAACTCTTTCTTATCCAGTCCTGTTTTGAACCCCCTTCATCAGGCACCCTCGAAATTCATTCCCATGGATGTTGCATGCTGCTAATTTTTGCAGCTCCTTTGGGAAATCATGCCCCCTCTCTTAGCAGACCCAGCTTGACTTCAAGAAGCTGCCAGCTGCCCCTAGGTGCAGCGTGAAAGCTGGGCCAGGAGGTGGAGCAGATCTTGGAGGGGGACCCCATTCCCTTGTTGGGGAGACCTCTTCAGTGTCTCCCACATGAGAGGAGGGCTAGTGCTCCCGTGCGTAGGCTCTGAAGCTTCACAAGAGTCTGAGGAGACTCACCTGCAGAGACACCCACTCTGATGTTCCATCCCATGTGTCAAGTACCAGGTTTTCCCAACCAGAACCCCCACCTTGGTCCAGGGCCCTACCCTTCACATGGCATGTCAGCTTGACTGAGATTCACCATCTTTGAAGCTTGGCAACTTTACTCAGTTCTTTATAAACCGCCAAAGGCCCTGGGGTCTTCACACTTAGTTTTCAAGTGTTTGTTAATTACCTTCCTATACTAGTCAGGGTTCTCCAGGGAAACAGAACCCACAGGAGAGAGCTGTAAATATAAGATTTTATGAAAGTGTTTCACGCAACTGTTGGGGTGCGTGAGTCCAAAATCCACTGGGTGGGCTGCGAGCTGACAGCTCTGATGGTCTTTATGGATCCCCCAGGTGAGGCTGGCTGGCTGAAGCGGAGAGGATTCTATCTTCTGACTCCTCCTGTAAAGCCTTCAACTGATTAGGATTGCTTGTCACTAATTGTAGAAGACACTCCCCTCGGCCAACTGCAGATGTACCCAGCCATGGATGCCAGTAACATGCTGATGCTATAACAAATCAGGGCTCTCGTTTATTAACCAGTCACAAAATGTCCTTGCAGTAACGGTCAGGCCACTGCCTGCTTGTCCGATAACTGGGCACCATAACCTGGCCAAATTGACACATGCAGCTAACCATAACACTTCCACTTACCGCTTGCCCTCTGGAGGGCATCCATGCCCCATAACAGCAGCCAGATAGTTCTACTGCGCTTGTGTGCATGTCCCCAACCTTCCGAAAACACATGCTTCTCAAAGCCAGGACCACTGCCTGGCCACTGTCCTCCCAGTTCTTTCCTGGTGACAGTTTTATAAATGGACCCGCACCTTGGGCAGAGGGTTCAGGCACTGGGTGAGAGGAGAGTTTGTCACTGCCAGACTGGGGACTGTTTCTAGACCACGGCAGTCGGACAGAACTTCCTGCAGCAATGGACATTTTCAGTGTCTGCACTGCTAAAAGTGGGAGCCACTAGCTACATGGAGCTACTGAACATTTGCAATATGGCTTCAGTGACTAAGAAAGTGGAATTTTAAATTTTATTTAAATTTAATTAACTTAGATTTAAATAACCATAAGTGGCCAGCAGTTAACCTGGTTGGACCATGAATTTCTAGGCCTTTTCAGTGAACGGGGCTAAAACAAATTATTTTTATCAGAGAAGTTGTAGATCTCACAAAAAGATCTAAGAAATACATTGCTAAAAGTGATAATCAGTGGAATTTTTACTGGGTCTTCTGAAAGATACCAACAGAGGCTACAGAAGAAGCTGCTTGATGCCACCTGGTTCTCTCCAACAGCGTCCCCATAGCATTTCCCTCATAACGCAGAAGGGTCTCAGCTCTCCCCAGGGGCCTGCAGTATCAGGAAAGCAGAAGACAGTTCACTCCTTGGAACACTCTGGGGAAATTGCACACATATCCAAAGCAGAGCACGGGACTTCTGAATCCACGTATCGTCATCCACACCAACAATGATCAACTCAGGGCTGGTATCGTTTCAACTCGACCCTCACCCCACGCCCCAGTCTGGATTTTTTAAAGCAAATTCCCCACTTCATCCGCAAATCCCTCAGTATGTCTAAAAGATAAGGGACTCTTAAAACAAACCACAATACCATTATTATCCCTAACAACTATCTGTAATTTTGTACCACTTTCTTTTTCCAGTGTGCCATATAGACAGGCAAAGTGAAAGGAAAGCAAACAGCTTGCCCCCAAGGTCATCTCCGTATTTAAAACTCATCTGAGAATTGAGTCAATGGTTCCTCTGGGTGCTGTGGGCCCAGCTTGGGGGCCGTCGGAGAGGCCCTGGGGAAAGTGCGAGGAGAGGAGGCAGCTGTCCCGTGAGCCAAGTTACGCTCTGATATAGGGCGCTTCTCCACCCCGCCGCCCCCCCCCCCCCAGGACACTTCTCCACCCCGCCGCCCCCCCAGGACACTTCTCCACCCTGCAGTCCCCTCAGGACACTTCCCCACCCTTCCACCCCCCCACACACTTCCCCACCTGGCCGCCCCCAGGACACTTCTCCACCCTGCAGTCCCCCCAGGACACTTCCCCACCCTGCCACCCCCCCACACACTTCCCCACCTGGCCGCCCCCAGGACACTTCTCCACCCTGCAGCTCCCCCAGGACACTTCCCCACCCGGCTGCCCCCCCCAGGACATTTTTCCCCCCTGCCACACCCCCCCGAAACACACACATCAGAAACAGCCTGTATTTAAACAGCAAAGGGTAAACACAAATGCTAGTGGTTTCTGGGGCTGTTGAGAGCTCAGGTCCCCAGTTTGAGGGTAATTCTTGGGGTACACTTTGTAGAAAAGATATCTTTTGAAGAAAGAGAAGGTAATTCCTAATCCTTTCCTTTCCAAATTCACCTCGATTGAGAAGCCTGGTAAGGATGTGATGTCTGGAACGTGCCTCAAAATCTTAAGTGCAGGGGGTGCTGGATGGGGCAGAATGGGTCAGGATTGCCAGAGCTGGTGGTTCTCGGCTGTGAGTACCACTCACGGCATTTCAGGAGACTCTTCTATATACTTTTGGGATGCTTCAAAATTCTCCAGTATTAAAAAGTCAAAGGGAAAAAAAGAGAGACAATCATGATTAATTTTCTATCCAAACCCAGGATGATGGGATTTTTTACTTCTTATTTTGTATTTGTATTTGTATTTCTTCTTCAAAATATTGGCCCCTAATATTACCATAATTACTTATTTGCTTTAACCTACTTTATATTATCATTTCAGAATATCAATATCACTATTATTACGAAGGCCAGACTATTATAAACTGTGCTGGTTTGAAAGGAAGTATGCCCCCTAGAAAAGCCATGTTTTAATCAAAATGTCATTTTGTAAAGGTAGAATAATCTCTATTCAATACTGTATGTTTGAAACTATAATGAGATCATCTCCCTGGATGATGTGATTTAGCCAAGAGTGGTTGTTAAACTGGATTAGGGGACGACATGTCTCCACCCATTTGGGTAGGTCTTGACTGGTTTATTGGAGTCCTGTAAAAGAGGAAACATTTTGGAGAATGAGAGATTCGGAGAGTGCAGAGAATGCTGCAGCACCACAAAACAGAGTCCACAAGCCAGTGACCTTTGGAGATGAAGAAAGAAAACGCCTCCTGGGGAGCTTCATGAAACTGGAAGCCAGGAGAGAAAGTTAGCAGATGACGCCGTGTCCGCCATGTGCCCTTCCAGCTGAGAGAGAAGCCCTGACTGTGTTCGCCATGTGCCTTCTCACTTGAGAGAGAAACCCTGAACTTCATCAGCCTTCTTGAACCAAGGTATCTTTCCCTGGATGGATGCCTTTGATTGGACATTTCTATAGACCTGTTTTAATTGGGGCATTTTCTCGGCCTTAGAACTGTAAACCAGCAACTCATTAAATTCTCCCTTTTAAAAGCCATTCCGTTTCTGGTGTGTTGCATTCCGGCAGCTAGCAAACTAGAACATAAAAAATTTAAGATTTCTTTGCAGTTGTTTTTGTTCTTCAGATATAGTCCACTAGAGATATATATATAGCCAAATTACTGGGTTTTAAAGTCACTTGAAATTGTCTTTCTCTGTATGCTTAAGCCACCAACTTGACATATAGCTAGGCTCATTTGTTTCATTCTATATTTAATTTTAGGAAATTAGTTTTTCTATTTTGATGTGTTCTTGGTTTTATTATTACACACTGTTCCAAAGCCAAATGTGCGATGCACATTTAGAGAAGTCTAATTTCTACTCCTGTCTCCCTCCTGTGGTTAGCAACCATTTTTATGTTACTGTTTAATCTAAGGATGTATACAGGTATATTCATACTGTCCTCCACCCTTCTTACATAAACTACACACTGTTCTGCTTTTTAGCGTCCGCTTTTAACATGTCCTGGAAATCACTCCACAGCAATTTAGCAACAGAATTTATTACGCTTTACAGCTGTAAAGGTTTGTATAGCGGCACCACAGCTTCCTCAATCAGTTCCCTATTGATGGGTATTGGGCTGTGTGCTGGTTTGAAAGGATTTATGTGCCCTAGAAAAGCCATGTTTTAATCCTAATCAATCTTGTGGAGCAATGGTCTCTTCTAATCCCTACTTAGTACTACAGTTTGGAAACCTGATTAGGTTATCTCCATGGAGATGGGACCCAATCAATGGTGGGTATTAAACTTGATTAGATGGAGACGTGTCTCCACCCATTCTACATGGGTCTTGATTAGTTTACTGGAATCCTATGAAAGAGGAAACATTTTGGACAAAGCTGGAGATTCTGAGAGAGCAGAGAATGCCACAGAACCACCAAGCAGAGTCCACCAGCCAGTGGATTTTGGAGATGAAGGAAAATGCCTCCCGGGGAAATTCATGAAACAAGAAGCTGGAAGTGAAAGCAGAGGTCACCATGTGCCCTTCCAGCTGAGAGTGACCCTGAACTTCACCCACCTTCTTAAATCAACTTTCCATGGACACCTTAGATTGGACATTTCTATAGACTCACTTTAACTGGGACATTTTCATGGCCTTAGAACTGCAAACTTGCAACTTATTAAATTCCCCTTTTTAAAGCCGTTGCGTTTCTGGTATATTGCATTCCGGCAGCTAGCAGACTAGATCAGGCTGTTTTCAGTCTTTTGCTTTCCTTCCCTTCTCTAGTAGAAAGTGCATTAATTATGAACTTAAAAAGGTCCAGAGAAACAAGGCTGAGGAGAAAGGAACTCCATAACTTGGGTGGGATGGGGCATGGAGGGAGAAACAGAATTTTTAACAGAAAAATCAAAGCTGGGTGGGCTCGGGGACTCAGGTCTATTTCTCAAGTCTAGAACTCTGAGGAGGGGCGCTGGGTGCGGGAAGGGAAGGCAAGGCAGAGTGGATGATACTGCTCAGCCAGCTCCAACAGGCGTCCTCCTTGCCGCTGGACGCGGCCTTGGCTCTGACGGGCAGCACCCCCAGGACGCAACGAAGGGGCTTCCTGGGCCTCGGCGGCAGGAGCCACTGGTCAGACCCGGGCGCGGCCAGCAGGGCAGGTGCTGATAGGGTGGGCCCCGCCGGTGCAGACAGGTGTCCGTCGTCGTGTCTGCCCATACTCTGCCGCAGAGTGGCCGTAAAAGGGCAGACCTCTCCCCACCCCGACCCTCCGTTGCCCACACGAATGAGTCCCCATGGGGCCAGGTGGTCAGGTAAGGACAGGCAGGCATGTGCCTCAGAACAGCCAGCTGGCCGCTGGGCCTTGGGAGGGCAGGGGCACCGTGGAGAAATCAACGCGGGCAGCTCCGGGCAGCCGGGCCCGCTGGGCCAAATCTTGCCTTTTTTAAGGAAAAGCGTGGAATCCGGATAACTTGGTGGACTCTGGGCCGCCGCCCGTCCGCAGCAGGGCCTTGAGGCCGGCGGGCCCCAGTCCACGCAGGCCCCAGTCCCGGGCCGGTCGGGCCGCGCGGCACCGTCAGCGACGCCCACGCAGGTGGCGCGGCTCCGCGGGGACGAACCATCTGTCCGAGGGGGCAGCACGGCTCCCCCCGCCGCGGTGGAGCTTTCCGTTGCCATGGAGCGCCCGCAAACAGCCCGCGAGTCCCCCGGGAACGGCGCGGCCGCCGTGGGACTCCTCGGCCTGGGCAGCCGGCGCCCCCCGGACCCGAGCCGGCGAGAGGTGGGTGGGTTGCGCGTCGTCGGCCGGCGCGGCCAGGGCCTGAGTCCGCTGTCCCGGGTTGGAGCGGCCGGGGGGCTTCGGCCTGGGCTCAGCCACGGCCGGCGCGCGCCGCGACCGCCGAAGTTCTGCGGGAGTAGGAATGAGATGCCGTTGGCGCTCCCGGGGCCCACTCGGGGGTGGGGGCGGGGGGCTGGGCTGCAGCTTCACTTCAGGCTGCTTCTGCGCTTGGTTTCTGTTTTTTCAAGTTTTTAATTGTATAATGCAACGTATCTACAAAGCAAAGAAAGAAAAAAGCAGCAGTTCAAAGTAGTGGTTACAGGACACATCCCAGTGTGTGGTGGGCTACCCTTCCACCATCGCAGATTTTTCCTTCTCGCCGCTCCCGAACATTGGCGGCTAGAAGGAATAAATGTTTTTTTTATCATCGCAATCAACTTTTTTTCCTTTTTGTGAAAAAAAAACATATGCCCAAAAGAGCAATAAATTTCAAAGCATAGTGCAACAATTAGTTGTGGAACACATTTCAGAGTTTGCTATGGGTTACGATTCCACAATTTAGGATTTTACATGTAGTTGCTCTAAGGTACTGGAGACTAAAAGAGATATCAATGTAATGATTCAGCAGTCATACTCATTTGTTAAACCCGACCTTCTCTGTATAACTCCACCATCACCTTTGATCTTTCTCACACACACTTTAGGGGTGTTTGGGCTATGGCCATTCTAATTTTTTCATGTTGGAAGAGTGTGTCACTAATATGGGGTAGGGGGATGGATCTATCAGATGTTCTGGAGAGGCTGGGCTGGGTCTCAGGACTTATCTGGTCCAGGGACCCATCTGGAGGTTGTAGATTTCTGGAAGGTTACTCTTGTACCTGGAACCCTTGTGGAATCTTATGTTTCTCCCTAGGTGTTCTTTAGGGTTGATAGGAATGGTTTTGTTGGGGGTTGGCAGGTTATGGTAGGTGGCAATGTCTAACTGAAGCTTGTGTAAGAGCAACCTCCATAGTAGCCCCTCAGATCTATTTGAAGTCTCTCTGCCATTGATATCTTATTTGTTACACTTCTTTTCCCTCTTTTGGTCAAGATGGAATTGTTGAACCCACGGTGCCAGGTCTGGATTCATCCCTGGGAGTCATCTCTCACATCCCCAGGGAGACTTTCACCCCTGGATGTCATGTCCCACCTAGGGGGAAGGGCAATGATTTCACTTGCAGAGTTGGGCTTAGGGAGTGAGGCCACATCTGAGCAACAGCCGAGGTCCTCCAGAAGTTACTCTTAGGCAATCCTATAGGTAGTCTAAGTTTCTCTGCTACCTACATAAGCTTCACAAGCTGTTCCTAGTTTTGAAAAGTAAATGTTGCAATGTTGTTATAACACATTTATGAAACATTGGACAAAATTTAAGGGTAAACTTGGCTTGTGAAAATCTGGAACTCTTGAGTGTCTGAGTAGATGAGAGAGAGAGAATTATTTGTAATCACACAGTGGTTCTAATTTGACTTGAAAATGTAATTTTTTATGGAAGTGGATATGCCTCCACTATAATGTTTCTCATAAAATAGTACTCATTTTATCTGCATAAATATATTTATTTAGCAAGCATTTCTTGAAAATCTACTATGAGCCAGGAACTGAAGTGGACAGGTGCCCATACTTTAAAAGAATTTCCCAATATACATTTGCTTCACATAGATGGTGCATAAATTCATGCCTACTGTTTGGAGATTGGTTATCAGGAGAACAAACATCAGGTCACCACAAGTCAAGAAATAGAGCCTTACCAGCACTCCAGAATCCACCCTCCATTGGCCTTCACCTCCCTCTGATGATGGGCTGACTTTTGTGGTTCTGAATTTCCTTTAGTTTACCATTTGTGCATGAAACTGTAAATAATGTAGTTGTTTTAGCTGATTTTAAACTTTATATGAATGGCATAATGTTTTTTGTTTTTTTTTTTAATTTGGAACAATCCCAAACTTAAATAGAAGATGCTTGTGCTGTACAAACTTTTCTTTACTAAGTCACTTGAAAGTGGGTTGCCTACACACGCGTACACAGACACATCCCAAATACCTGAGAATGTGTTTCCTACAGAAAAGGAAATTCTCCAACATAACTGCAGCACAACCAGCAAAGGTAAGAGATCAGCATGGATACGTCACTGCCATCTGATGCTCAGACTCATTCGAGTGGTTCACCAGCTTCCCAGTCATGTCTTACGTAGCCTCAGGCCCAGTCCAGAATCAGAGATTGCACTGAGTGTCGGGTCTCTGTGTCTCCTTCAGTCTGGAACATTCCTCGTTATTTCCTTGGCTTTTGTGACTGCAGTGGTTTGGGCTGTTATGTATCCAAGAAAAGGCCATGTTCTTTTAATCCATCCCTGTGGGGGCAGACATTTTGTGGGTGGGACCTTTTGATTAGGTTGTTTCTGTTGAGCTGTGACCCAGATATTCGAGGTGGGTCTTAATCCTTTACTGGAGTCCTTTATGAGTGTATGAAAGAAAAGCCAAGAGAGCTTGGAGAGAACAGGAGCTGAAAGCAATGAAACCTGGGAGAGAAGGATCAGCAGACACCAGCCCTGTGCCTTCCTATTTGACAGACGAACCCCAGGTGCCATCGGCCTTTCTTCAGAGAAGATATCGTCCTGCTGATGCCTTAACTGGGACATTTTCACAGCCTTTCAACTGTAAATTTGTAAACTGATAAATCGCATTCCAGCAGCTTCAGCAAACCAAAATAGATTTTGGTACTGAGAAGTGGGATGCTACAATTGCAGAAACAAAAAAATGCTGGAACAGCTTTATAAACGGATCAGGGGAAGATTCTGGGAGAATTGTGAGGAGCTTGATAGAAAAAACCTAAATTGCTATGAATTGGTAGAAATATGGACCCTAAAGTTACTTCCAATGAGGCCCTAGACAGAAATGATGAATGTGTCATTGCTACCTGGAAGGAAGGGGATCCTTGTTTTAAAGTGGCAGAGAATTTGACAAAATTGAGTACCGGTGTTGAATGGAAGGGAGAATTTGAAAGTGATGAGTTTATATATCTAGCTGAGGAAATTTCCGAACTAAATATGGAAAATGAAGCCTGGTTTCTCCTTATAATAAAATAGTTCATAGTAAAATGTGAGAGGAAAGGGATAAGCTGAGAACTGCTAAGAACCAAACTCTTGGGTACAAAGAAATCAGAAATTGTGAGTTTGGAAATTCTGAGCTTTTGGAAAATTAGTCCCCTGAATATAGTGCCTTGTGTGAGGATTTGACCAAATATGGAATGAGTCAGCCATTTCGGGACAAGCCAAGATTGGAAATGGAGCTATCCAGAAAGGGTTTGTGGAAAGTCCTTTTGTCTGATGGTTGGGACCCATGTGTGCCGCATGCTAAGCCAACAAGTTTGTTGTGGGATCTATATACAAAGGAAACCACTCCCAGTCTGGACTAAAAGGGAAAGATGGAAGGTAAAATGTCTCCAAAGGCAGAACCATGGAAACTGAGGTCTGGAGCCAAGAAACTGCAGGCCAGGAAAGTGGACCCACACATGCATGTGGAAAGCGTGAGTTTGCCTTGGCATTTCCCTTGTTCAGGAAGAGGGTTACCACCCCAAGGCCCTCAGATGCCTGGGAATTGAGAGAAGCTTGGCCACCCCATTGTGTAGGGAGAGTCCTGCTGCCCCAGGCCTCGGAGAGGATGGAGTACATTCCCTGGGTACTGGGGAGAGCTTGGCCACCACCCCACTGTTCTAAGGAGGTTGAGAGTGTGCCCCTAAAGATGGCAGAGAATCCAGTGCTACCCAGATGCTGGAAGAAGGGGGGCCAAGAACATGGTGGTCTCCCCAGTGCTTGAGATGTCAGAACCCTCACCCCAGTGTTTTGAGAGAGCAGGGCTGCTGCATAAGCCCTTGGAGAAGCTGGGACCACTGGTTTTTCAAACCCTGAAGACACACCATCATTCTACAGCTTGCTCTCAGACCTTAAAATATAATGAAGTATACCCTGCAGATTTTTTGAGCTGTTTGGAACTCTTGGCACCTGTTTTCCTTCCAATTTCTCCTAATGGAAATGGAAACATTTATCCTATGACTGTCCCTCCTTTGTATATTGGAAGCAGATAACTTGTTCTGAGTTTCACAAGTCCACAGCCAGAGGAGAATTTTGCCTTCGGGCAGACCATGCCTGTAACTGATTTTTGATGAAACCTTGTACTTAATATTGTTACTGAAATGATTTAAGGCTTTTGTGATACTGTGATAGAATAAATGTATTTTGCATATGGAAAGAACATGTCTTTTGGGGGGTTAGAGGGTGGAGTTTGGTAGTTTGGAGCTGTTCTGTACCCCAGAAAAGGTGATTTTTAAAAATCCATTTCTGTGGGTGCACACCTATTAGAGTGGGACATTTTGGTTAGGTTGTTTCAATTGAGATGTGACTCAGCCCATTCAAGGTGGGGCTTAATCTTTAGTGGAGCCCTTGATGAGAATATAAAAGGTAGAAACACTGAGAGAGGAGAGAGATAAACGCCCTGGAGATGCTGAGAGAGGGCTCAGCCACTGCAATTGGAAACTGGAAGCAACAGAGCCTGGGAGTGAAGGACCAGCAGACGTCAAGCATGTGGCTTCCCATGTGACAAAAGAATCCCAGATGCCAGCTGCCTTTCCTCAGAAAAGGTATCTTCCTCTTGATGCCTTAATTTGGACATTTTCGTGGTCTTAGGACTGTAAAATTGTAAACTAATAAATGCCCATTGTAAAAGCCAATCCATTTCTGGCATATTGCATTCTGACAACTTTAGCAAACTGAAACAATGACATTGACAATTGTGAAGGCTATTAGGCATTTTGTAGACATTTCCTCCATTTGGGTTTGTCTTGTTTCTGTAGGATTCTCATTGTGCATGTTTGCCGGGAAAATCACAAAAGTAATGCTAGGTTCTGCTCATTCCATCCTGTCTGGTGGCTCCCAGTGGTCAACTTTTCACATTACAGATGATGTTTACTTGGATCGTATTAAGGTGGCTTCTGACCGTCATCCCTGGAGTTTGGACTCTGGCCCCCAGCACTGGACTGCCCTCCTGTGGGGATGCTGTCTTCCTGCTCTGCACACCAACCCCCGCAGCACCCTCCTCACCCTGTCAGGCTCTAACCTTGATGAGGTTATCTCCACGGAGATGTGACTCAGTCAGTTGTGGGTATTAAACTGGATTAGATGAGGACGTGTCTACACCCATTCTAACTGGGTCTTGATCGGTTTACTGGAACCCTATAAAAGAGGAGACATTTTGGAGAGCTCCTCTTTTGAAGATGAGGAGAGAGCCTGAGAACCATGACAGAAGGAAGAGAGGACCTCAGAATCCACCAGCCAGCGACCTTTGGAGATGAAGGAGAACGCTGCCAGGTAGCTTCAGGAAGCCGGAGGCCTGGGGAGGAAGCCGGCAGATGCCACCATGTAAACCACATGCCCTTCCAGCGGAGAGAGAAACCCTGGACTTCATCCGCCTTCTTGAACCAAGGTATCTTTCCCTGGATGCCTTAGATTGGACATTTCTATTGGTTTTGGACATCTCCATGGCCTTACAACTATAAGCTAGCAACTTATTAAATTCCCCTTTTTAAAGCTATCCCAGTTCCTGTGTATTGCATTCCAGCAGCTAGCAAACTAGAACACCATGTGACAGAAAAGCTAAGGAGCCCCAAGATTGCCAGCCAGCCAGAAGATACACAGCCTGGGAAGAAGCAAGCCTTCTAGCCTCGGAAACCATGAGCCAACAAATTCCTGTTAAGCCAACTCATTGTCTGGTATTTGTTTTAGCAACTGGGAAGCTGTAAGAGTTTTACCTTTCAGTGTGAGCATGTGTGCTGGTTTGAGATGATGTATGTACCCTAGAAAAGCCATGTTTTAATCCTAATCCCATTTTGTAAAGGCAGACATTTCTTCTGATCCCTATTCAGTATTGTATGTTTGAAACTGTAATCAGATCATCTCCCTGGAGATGTGATTTAATCAAGAATGGCTGTTAAACTGGATTAGGTGAAAATATATCTCCATCCATTTGGATGGGTCTTGATTAGTTTCTGAAGTCCTATAAAAGAGGAAACATTTTGGAGAATGAGAGATTCATTCAGAGAGAGCAGAGCAGAATGACATAGCCATGAGAAGCAGAGAGTCCACCAGCCAGCGACCTTTGGAGATGAAGAAGGAAAATGCCTCCCAGGGAGCTTCATGAAACCAGAAGCCAAGAGAAGAAGCTAGCAGATGACTCGTGTTCACCATGTACCCTTCCAGATGAGAGAGGAACCCTGAACTTCATTGGCTTTCTTGAACCAGGGTATCTTTACCTGGATGCCTTAGATTGGACATTTCTATAGACTTGTGTTTTTTTTGTTTGCATGGGCAGGCACAGGGAACCAAACCCAGGTCTCCAGCATGACAGGCTAGAACTCTGCCTGCTGAGCCACCATGGGTCCCCAAGGCTTGTTTTAATTTGGACATTTTCTCAGCCTTACAACTAGCAACTTATTAAATTCCCCTTTTTAAAAGCCGTTCTGTTTCTGGTATAGTGCATTCCAGCAGCCAGCAAACTAGAACAGTATGTATCCACGGGGAATTGATTTGGGGGTGATATTTTCAACACGCTGGTTGAGAGGTCTGTCCCCCATTGCTCAGCCCCCCATCCCCCCGCCTTTGCACTAAGCACTCTCTGCTCGTGGGGCTTCCAGCTCCTCCGTTGTGTTCCATTGCTCTGCTTGTCTGTCCCTGCCATGGCACCATACTGTCTTAGTTTTCTAACTTCAGAATAAAACTGGATATATGGTTGGGTCCCTCTTCCCCTTTGTTCTTCAAATTTTTCTTGGCTGTTCTTTTCCCTTTGCTCTTCCACAAACATTTTAGAATCCACCAGTTAAGTTTCCCCCTCTCCCTCCCCATTTCCCTCTGCTCTGTCTGTCACTCTGTCCCTCTGTCACACACACACAAGTTGGGATTTTGATAGGGCTTTTAGTGAACTGACAGATGAACTTGGAGAGACCTGGGCTCTTGGCAACACTGAGCTTCCAGTCCTTGAACCTGCAGCTCCTTTTACTTTTGTTTAGGTCCTTTAATTCCTCCTCATGGGGTTTATCATTTTCTCTTTAGACATCTCGCACATCTTTTGCCGGACTTATTCTTAGGTATTTTTATATTTTTTGATGTTATTATAAGTGGTAGGTTTTCAAAATCTTATTTTCTCATTCATATACATAGAACTATTATTGATTTTTAACTCCTAATTGTATATTAAACTGTCTCAATTATTTTAATAATTTTTCTGTATCTTCTTGTCTATATACACTGCCATATTGTCTGAAATTAATGACTGTGCTTTTTTCCCCTCAACTCCCTTTGCTTTTGATTTCTTTTAGGTTTGACTGGCATGGCTGCGGGATCTGGTGGATGGTGAGTGGAACTGGTTTTACTGGGAGTCTTTGCTCTGTTTCCAGTCTTAAAAGAAATGCTTTTCAGGTTTAATGGTTTAGTATGATATTTGCTGTAAACTATTTTATTGTGGTAAAATACACATAAAATCATTTTAATCATTTTAAGTGGACAGTTCTGTGGCATTAAGTACATTGTTGATTTTGTATAACTTTCAGCAGTATCTACTTCAGAATATTTTCATCCTCCTGAACAGAAAATGAATCCATTCTGTTCTAGTTTGCTGGCTGCCAGAAGGCAACACACCAGAAACGGATTGGCTTTTAATAAAAGGGGGTTTATGTCATTAGTTCTTCAGAGGAAAGGCAGCTAACTTGCATCTGAAGTTCTTTCTTATGTGGGAAGACTCGGGGTAATCTCTGCTGACCGTCTCTCCAGGCCTCTGGGTTCCACCAACTTTCCCCGGGGTGATTCCTTTCTGCATCTCCAAAGGCCTGGGCTGAGCTGTGAGTACTGAGATGAAGATGCCGAGCTGCTTGGGCTGTGCTGCGTTGTGCTCTCTCATTTAAGCACCAGCCAATTAAGGCAAACTTCATTCATTACAGCAGGCACATCTCCTAGCCGACTGCAGGTGGAATCAGCAACAGATGAGGTTCACATACCATTGGCTTATGTCCACAGCAACAGAACTAGGTACCCTCACCTGGCCAAGTTGACACCTGAATCTAACTACCAGAAGCAGTAATTCCACATTCCATCCTCCATTTATGCCTGGTAACCACTATTCTTTTTGTCTCTATGAATTTGCTTACTGTAAATATTTCATATAAGAGAAATCAACCAATATTTTTCCTTTTGTGTCTGGCTTATTTCATTCAAATGATTCCTTCAAGATTCATCCATGTTGTAGCATATATATACCAGCTCTTCATCTCCTTTTATGGCTGAATAATATTCTGTGGAATGGATATACCGCAGTTTGTTTAATCGTTCGTCTGTTGAGGGACACAGGTTGCTTCCACCTTTTGGCTGTTGTGAATAATGCTGTGTTGAGCATCAGTGTACAAATGTCTGAGTCCCTGCTTTCAGTTCTTTTGGGTCCATACCTGGGAGTGGAATGGCAGGGTCGTGTGTTAATCCTGCATAACTTTCAGGGGAGCGGCCGAACTGTTTTCTGCGTGGGTGCACCATTTCACACATTCCTGCAACAACGTGCAAGGGTTCCTGTTTTTCCCCAACAGTTCTTATTTTCCACTGTTTAAATAACAGGCATCGTAGTGGGTATGAGGAGGTATCTCGTGGTTCTGATTTGCATTTTTCTCTAAAGACTAACAATATTGAGCATCTTTTCATGTGCTCATTAGCCATTTGTATATCTTGTTTGGAGAAATGTCTATTCAAGTGCTTTGTCCATTTTTTCAATGGGTTGTTTGTCTTTTTCCTGTTGAGTTGTAGGAATGCTTATATATTCTGGATATTAAGGACTTATCAGTTGTATGATTTCCAAATATTTTCTCCCATTCTGTAGGCTGTCTTTTCACTTTCTTGCTAATGCCCTTACACCACAAAAAAATTTAAATTTTGATGAAGTCTAAGATTCATCTGTTTTTTTCACTTGCTGCTTGTGTTTTTGGTGAAAAATCTAAGAATATATTGCTTAATAAAAGGTCCTGAAGACAGTCTTAAGTTTTCTTCTAAGGTTTTGTAGTATAAACTCTTATATTTAGGTTGTTGAACTGTTTTGATTGAATTTTTGTATGTGGTGAGAGGTAGAGGCCCAAACCCATTTTTTCGCATGTGGATTTTCAGTTGCCTCAGCACCATTTGTTGAGGAAACTGTTCTTTCCCCCACTGAATGGACTTGGCGCTCTAATGGTGAAGTAACTGGCTGTGGCCGTGGTGGCCGATTTCTGGACTCAGCTCTATTCCACTCGTCTCTAGGTCTTTCCTTATGCCAACAGCAGACGCTTTCACTACTGAACACTTCTCAGTAAGTTTGGAAATCAGGAAGTATGAGTCCTCAAACTTTATTCTTCTCTTTCAATATTGTTTTGGCTATTCAAGGCCCTTTGAAATTTCATATGAATTTGAGGATTTTTTTTTCCATTTCTTCAAAAAAGATTTCTGGAATTTTGATAGGAATTGCATTCAATCTATAGATCATTTGAGGTAATACTGATGTCTTAACAACATTATGTCTTCCAATCCATAAACATGGGCTGTCTTTCCATTTATTTAGGTCTTTTTAAATTTCTTTCAGCAATATTTGGTAGTTTTCAGTGTAAATCATTCATTTCCTTGGTTAAATTAATTTCTAGGTATTTTATCATTTTAGTTGCTGTTATAAGTGAAATTGTTTTCTTCGTTGCCTTTTCAGATGGTTCATCACTGATGTTTTGATACACAGCTGATTTTTGCATGTTGATCTTGTGCCCTGCAACTTTGCTAAATTCATGTATTAGTTCTATCCTGCAGATTCTTTGTTATTTTCCATATATTGGATCATGTCATCTGTGAATAGAGATAATTTTACTTCTTCCTTTCCAATCTGGATGCTTTTCATTATTTTCTCTGGCCTGGGTTCTGTGGCTAGAACTTCCAGTACAATGTTGAATAACACTGGTGAGAGTGGGCATCCTTGTCTTGTTCTTGATCTTAAAGGGAAAGTTTTCAGTCTTTCACCATCGAGTATGATGTTAGCTGTAAGTTTTCATAAATGCCTCCTTATTATGTTGGAAAGTTCACTTCTATTCCTATTTTCTGAGTATTTTTATTATGAAAGTTGTTGCGTTTTGTCAAATGCCTTTTCTGCATTAATTCAGATGATCATGTGTTTTTTAAATCTTCATTCTATTAATGTGCTGTATTACATTGATTTCCTTATGTCGAACCATCATTGCATTCATGGAATAAATCCCACTTGTTCATGGTTTACGATCTTTTTAATATACAGTTGATTTGGTTTGTGTCTTGATCAGGCTTTGGTATCAGGGTAATCTAGGCCTCACAGAATGATTAGGAAGTATTCCCACCTCTTCTATTTTTTTAGAAGAGTTTGAGAAAGAGGGATGTGCATTTTTCTTTAAATATTCAGGAAAATTCAGCAGTGAAGCCATCCAGTGCTGGACTTTTCTTTGTTGCGAGGTTACTGATTATTCCATCTCTTTATGTGTTATATTTCTGTTGAGATTTTCTATTTCTTTCACAGTCGTTTTCTTAATTTGTATGCCTCTCACAATTTGTCCCTTGCACCTAGGTTATCTGATTTGCTGGCATACAATTGTCCATCGTCTTTCCTTACAGTCCTTTATTTCTGCAGGGTCAGTGAGTGTCTCCATTTTCATTCCTGTTTTTTGATATTTGTTTCATTTTTCTTTTTTTTACTTTGTCAATCTGGCTAAAAGTTTGCCAATTCTATTGATCATTTCAAAGTGTCAACCTTAGCTTTTGCTGATTGTTTTTCTATTCCTATTTCATTTATCTTCACGGTAATGCTTACTGTTTCCTTCCTTCCGCTTACTTTGGGTTTAGTTTGCTCTTCTTTTCTGGTTCCTGTAAGTTTGAAATTAAATTATTGGTTTGTGATCTTTCTTCTTTTATCATGTAGGCATTTAGAGATATACATTTCCTTCTGAGTACTGCCCTAACTCTGTGCCATAAGTTTTTGTATGTTATGTTTTCATTTTCATTCATCTCTAAATATTAATAATTTCCTTGGTGATTTCCTCTTTGAACCATTGGTTGTTTAAGAATGTGTTGTTTAATTCCCACATATTTCTAAATTTCCTGGTTTTTCTTCTGCTTTTGAATCCTAGCCACATTTCACTGTGGTCATAGAAGATACTTTGTATTATTTCTTTTAATACTTGTTAAGACTTAATTTTTTGTTCATTTTGTATGCTGTATGGTAGAGGTCACATTTCATTCTTCCCATGTGAGTATCCCATTATAAGTAGCACCATTTGTTGAAATTGAGGGGGTGGAGGAAGGGGCAGGGGCCGGGAATTGAACCCGGGTCTACTGCATGGCAGGCGAGAATTCTACCACTGAACTACACTTGCACCCCCAAAACTTGACTATTAGCCTAACATGCAGTCTATCCTAGGGAATGATAACTGTGCATGTGAGAATAATGTGTATTCTGCTGTTGTTGGGTTTTATATATGTCATATATGTTCTATAGATATCCATTAGGTGTGATTGACTAATAGTGGTGTTCAAGTCCTTTATTTCCTTATTGATCTTCTGTCTAGATGTTCTGTTGGTTATCGAAAGTGGCCTATTTAAGTCTCCAACTGTTATTGCAGAACTATCTATTTCTTCTTTCAGTTCTGTTAATTTTTGCTTCAAAAATTTGAGGGTTTTATTTTTAGGGTTGTTTATTTTTTAATTTTTATACCTTCTCACTGGATTGAATCATTTATAAATACAAAATGTCCTTCTTTGACTCTTGTACGTTTTTTGACTTAAAGTCTAATTTGTCTGATAATAACATAGCCACCCCAGCATTACTTACTAGTTGCATGGAAAGTCTTTTTTTTATTTTTAAATATTTAAAAAATATATAACAAACAAACACAGACATTCTTAACTTATGATGCATGGAATGTCTTTTTTCAACCCTTTTACTTTCAACCTATTTGTGTCTTTGTATCTCATGTGAGTCTTTTGTAGACAGGAAAATGGATCACTTAAAAAAATCAAATATATCAATCTCTGCCTTTTGATAGGAGAGTTTAATCCATTTACATTTAAGGTAATTACTGATAGGGAAGGATTAACTTCAGCTCCTAGCTTTTTGTTTTCTGTATGTATTTTAAGTTTTGTTGTCCTCAATCACTCCATTATTGCCTTTTTTGCATTTGTATACTTTTTTGTAGTGTACTGTTTTGATTCCTGTATTCTTCCCTTTTCTCTCTATATTTTTAGTTTCTTGGTGGTTACCTTTGTGATTACAATTAATATTTTAAAGTATAACAATTTAGTTTACGTATACTGTAGTATAAAATGTTCCATGCCTATACATCTTTGTCCCTCCACTCTTCATAGTGTTATTATTTCATGTCACGTCTTTATACATTGTGTGCCATTAACATAGATTTCAATCACTGTTTTACATGTTAACATTTTAAGTCATATAGGGGAAAATCTATTACGAACTCAAAGTACAACAGTACAGGATTTTATATTCACCTACATAATTACTCTTATCAGTGTTTCTTGCTTCTTCTTATGTCTTTTAGCCTCTGTCTAGTGTGCTTTTTTTAACCTGAAGGCCTTCCTTTAACATTTCTTTTAGGACGGGTCTTCTGGTAATGAATTCCTTTAGCTTTTGTTTTGTTTATCAGTAAATGACTTCATTTCTTCTTCACTCTTGAGGGATAATTTTGCCAGATATAAATTCTTGGTTGGCAGGTGTTTTTTTCTTTGCAGACTTTAAATATGTTATCCTACTGCCTTTCTGCCCGCGTGGTTTCTGATGAGATAGTACCTGTTGTTACGTTCGCTGAGGAGACCTGTACATGATGAGCTGCTTCTCTCCTCCTGCTTTCCAGATTTTCTTTGTCTTTGGATTTTGACAATTTCACTAAAATGTGTTTTGTTGTAGATTTCTTTGAGTTTAACCTGCTTGGAGTTCACTGAGCTCCTTGGAGTGTGGATTCATATGATGGGGATTGAATCGTGTCCCTCATAAAGACGTGTTCAGACCCTCACCCCCCATCTTGTGTAACTAGGGCCTTTGGTGAGGTTTTCGTTAGTGAATGTATACACTCATTCGTGAAGGTGCACACTCATTTGTGAAGGTGCATATCATTCGTGAAGGTGCACACTCATTCGTGAAGATGCACGTCATTCGTGAAAGTGCACGCTCATTCGTGAAGGTGAACGCTCATTCGTGAAGGTGCACGTCATTCGTGAAGTTGCACGTCATTCGTGAAGTTGCACGCTCATTCGTGAAGGTGCACACTCATTCGTGAAGGTGCACGTCATTCGTGAAATTGCACGCTCATTCGTGAAGGTGCACGCTCATTCGTGAAGGTGCACGCTCATTCGTGAAGGTGCACGTCATTCATGAAGGCGCACACTCATTCGTGAAGGTGCACATCATTCGTGAAGGTGCATGCTCATTCGTGAAGGTGCACGCTCATTCATGAAAGTGCACATCATTCGTGAAGGTGCACGCTCATTCGTGAAGGTGCACGCTCATTCATGAAGGTGCACATCATTCGTGAAGGTGGTCTTTGAAGATCTGTTCAGCTGAGGCTAAGTGGAAGCAGGCAGGCCTTAATCCAATTTGGCTTAAGTCCTTATAGAAAAAGGAACCCTGAACACAGTCAGTCAGTAAAAATCAGAGAAGCCAGAAGTAAGAAGATGCTTAATGAGGCTGGTCACCCTGTGATGGAGTCGGGGATGCAAGTCAGGGAACCCCAGGGTTGCAGCAGACCAGCCCCAGAATGGTACAGACCCTAGAAGAAAGCATGACAAAGTTGAAATGCCGCAGAGATCAAGGGAAGAGAGTGGAGTATAGAACTCCAGGACTCTTTCTTTCCACCAAAATAATGATTAAACAGGCAGGACCTGTCTGAAACAACTACGTGGAAACTCCAGAGGCCAGAGGAGCACTGCAGCACCCAGGGAAGAGCAGGAGGGAGAGGCTGCTGAACTGCGGTATGGAGCAGTAAACCTGGTGGCTGCCAGCACTCGTCCCCACGCTTGCGGTGGATCTGCATGGGGTCCAACCCCTGCCTGGCTGCTGGTGAAAGAAAGGGACATAAAAATCCTCTTCTCCAAGAATAGGGTTGGGCACAGCCCATCACTGGTTGTGGTTTTTTTTTTTTTTGCTTTTTTTTTTTTATTAATTAAAAACAATTTACTAACACAACATTAGAAATCAATCCATTCTACATATGCAATCAGTAATTCTTAATATCATCACATAGGTGTATGGTCATCATTTCTCAGTACATATGCATCGATTTAGAGAAAGAAATAGCACGACAACAGAAAAAGAAATAAAGTGATAACACAGAGAAAACACAAATAAAAATAAAAAGTACAAAAATATATAAGAGAAAGAAAAAAAAAACAAAAAAAAAACTATAGATCAGATGCAACTTCATTCAGCGTTCCAACATAATTACATTACAGTTAGGCAGTATTGTGCTGACCATTTTTTTTTTTTTTTTTTAGACTACATATGCAATCAGTAATTCTTAACATCATCACATAGATGCATGATCATCGTTTCTTAGTACATTTGCATCGGTTTAGAAGAACTAGCAGTATAACAGAAAAAAATATAGAATGTTAATATAGAGAAAAAAAATAAAAGTAATAATAATAAGAACAAAACAAACAAAACAAAACAAAACAAGAACCTATCGCTCAGATGCAGCTTCGTTCAGTATTTTAACATGATTACTTTACAATTAGGTATTATTGTGCTGTCCATTTTTGAGTTTTTGTATCTAGTCCTATTGCACAGTCTGTATTCCATCAGCTCCAATTACCCATTATCTTACCCTGTTTCTAACTCCTGCTGAACTCTGTTACCAAGGACATATTCCAAGTTTATTCTCGAGTGTCGATTCACATCATTGGGACCATACAGTATTTGTCTTTTAGTTTTTGGCTAGACTCACTCAGCATAATGTTCTCTAGGTCCATCCATGTTATTACATGCTTCATAAGTTTATCCTGCCTTAAAGCTGCATAATATTCCATCGTATGTATATACCACAGTTTGTTTAGCCACTCATCTGTTGATGGACATTTTGGCTGTTTCCATCTCTTTGCAATTGTAAATAACGCTGCTATAAACATTGGTGTGCAAATGTCTGTTTGAGTTTTTGCCCTTAATTCCTTTGAGTAGATTCCCAGCAATGGTATTGCTGGGTCGTATGGCAATTCTATATTCAGCTTTTTGAGGAACCGCCAAACTGCCTTCCACAGTGGTTGCACCATTTGGCATTCCCACCAACAGTGGATAAGTGTGCCTCTTTCACCGCATCCTCTCCAGCACTTGTCATTTTCTGTTTTGTTGATAATGGCCATTCTGGTGGGTGTGAGATGATATCTCATTGTGGTTTTGATTTGCATTTCTCTAATGGCCAGGGACATTGAGCATCTCTTCATGTGTCTTTTGGCCATTTGTATTTCCTCCTCTGAGAGGTGTCTATTCAAGTCTTTTTCCCATTTTGTAATTGGGTTGGCTATCTTTTTGTTGTTGAGTTGAACAATCTCATTATAAATTCTGGATACTAGACCTTTATCTGATATGTCGTTTCCAAATATTGATTCCCATTGTGTAGGCTGTCTTTCTACTTTCTTGATGAAGTTCTTTGATGCACAAAAGTGTTTAATTTTGAGGAGTTCCCATTTATTTATTTCCTTCTTCAGTGCTCTTGCTTTAGGTGTAAGGTCCATAAAACCGCCTCCAATTGTAAGATTCATAAGATATCTCCCTACATTTTCCTCTAACTGTTCTATGGTCTTAGACCTAATGTTTAGATCTTTGATCCATTTTGAGTTAACTTTTGTGTAGGGTGGGAGATATGGGTCTTCTTTCATTCTTTTGCATATGGATATCCAGTTCTCTAGGCACCATTTATTGAAGAGACTGTTCTGTCCCAGGTGAGTTGGCTTGACTGCCTTATCAAAGATCAAGTGTCCATAGATGAGAGGGTCTATACCTGAGCACTCTATTCGATTCCATTGGTGGATATATCTATCTTTATGCCAATACCATGCTGTTTTGACCACTGTGGCTTCATAATATGCCTTAAAGTCCGGCAGCGTGAGACCTCCAGCTTCGTTTTTTTTCCTCAAGATGTTTTTAGCAATTCGGGGCACCCTGCCCTTCCAGATAAATTTGCTTATTGGTTTTTCTATTTCTGAAAAATACGTTGTTGGGATTTTGATTGGTATTGCATTGAATCTGTAAATCAATTTAGGTAGGATTGACATCTTAACTATATTTAGTCTTCCAATCCATGAACACGGTATGCCCTTCCATCTGTTTAGGTCTTCTGTGATTTCTTTTAGCAGTTTTTTGTAGTTTTCTTTATATAGGTTTTTTGTCTCTTTAGTTAAATTTATTCCTAGGTATTTTATTCTTTTAGTTGCAATTGTAAATGGGATTCGTTTCTTGATTTCCCCCTCCGCTTGTTCATTGCTAGTGTATAGAAATGCTACAGATTTTTGAATGTTGATCTTGTAACCTGCTACTTTGCTGTACTCATTTATTAGCTCTAGTAGTTTTGTTGTGGATTTTTCCGGGTTTTCGACGTATATTATCATATCATCTGCAAACAGTGATAGTTTTACTTCTTCCTTTCCAATTTTGATGCCTTGTATTTCTTTTTCTTGTCTAATTGCTCTGGCTAGAACCTCCAACACAATGTTGAATAATAGTGGTGATAGTGGACATCCTTGTCTTGTTCCTGATCTTAGGGGGAACGTTTTCAATTTTTCCCCATTAAGGATGATATTAGCTGTGGGTTTTTCATATATTCCCTCTATCATTTTAAGGAAGTTCCCTTGTATTCCTATCCTTTGAAGTGTTTTCAACAGGAAAGGATGTTGAATCTTGTCAAATGCCTTCTCTGCATCAATTGAGATGATCATGTGATTTTTCTGCTTTGATTTGTTGATATGGTGTATTACATTAATTGATTTTCTTATGTTGAACCATCCTTGCATACCTGGGATGAATCCTACTTGGTCATGATGAATAATTCTTTTAATGTGTTGTTGGATACGATTTGCTAGAATTTTATTGAGGATTTTTGCATCTGTATTCATTAGAGAGATTGGCCTGTAGTTTTCTTTTCTTGTAATATCTTTGCCTGGTTTTGGTATGAGGGTAATGTTGGCGTCATAGAATGAATTAGGTAGTTTTCCCTCCGCTTCAATTTTTTTGAAGAGTTTGAGGAGAGTTGGTACTAATTCTTTCTGGAATGTTTGATAGAATTCACATGTGAAGCCGTCTGGTCCTGGACTTTTCTTTTTAGGAAGCTTTTGAATGACTGCTTCAATTTCTTTACTTGTGATTGGTTTGTTGAGGTCATCTATGTCTTCTTGAGTCAAAGTTGGTTGTTCATGTCTTTCCAGGAACCCGTCCATTTCCTCTAAATTGTTGTATTTATTAGCGTAAAGTTGTTCATAGTATCCTGTTATTACCTCCTTTATTTCTGTGAGGTCAGTAGTTATGTCTCCTCTTCCATTTCTGATCTTATTTATTTGCATCCTCTCTCTTCTTCTTTTTGTCAATCTTGCTAAGGGCCCATCAATCTTATTGATTTTCTCATAGAACCAACTTCTGGCCTTATTGATTTTCTCTATTGTTTTCATGTTTTCAATTTCATTTATTTCTGCTCTAATCTTTGTTATTTCTTTCCTTTTGCTTGCTTTGGGGTTAGCTTGCTGTTCTTTCTCCAGTTCTTCCAAATGGATAGTTAATTCCTGAATTTTTGCCTTTTCTTCTTTTCTGATATAGGCATTTAGAGCAATAAATTTCCCTCTTAGCACTGCCTTTGCTGCGTCCCATAAGTTTTGATATGTTGTGTTTTCATTTTCATTCGCCTCGAGGTATTTGCTAATTTCTCTTGCAATTTCTTCTTTGACCCAGTCGTTGTTTAGGAGTGTGTTGTTGAGCCTCCACGTATTTGTGAATTTTCTGGCACTCTGCCTATTATTGATTTCCAACATCATTCCTTTATGGTCCGAGAAAGTGTTGTGTAAGATTTCAATCTTTTTAAATTTGTTAAGACTTGCTTTGTGACCCAGCATATGGTCTATCTTTGAGAATGATCCATGAGCACTTGAGAAAAAGGTGTATCCTGCTGTTGTGGGATGTAATGTCCTATAAATGTCTATTAAGTCTAGTTCATTTATAGTAATATTCAGATTCTCTATTTCTTTGTTGATCCTCTGTCTAGATGTTCTGTCCATTGATGAGAGTGGTGAGTTGAAGTCTCCAACTATTATGGTATATGAGTCTATTTCCCTTTTCAGTGTTTGCAGTATATTCCTCACGTATTTTGGGGCATTCTGATTCGGTGCGTAAATATTTATGATTGTTATGTCTTCTTGTTTAATTGTTCCTTTTATTAGTATATAGTGTCCTTCTTTGTCTCTTTTAACTGTTTTACATTTGAAGTCTAATTTGTTGGATATTAGTATAGCCACTCCTGCTCTTTTCTGGTTGTTATTTGCATGAAATATCTTTTCCCAACCTTTCACTTTCAACCTATGTTTATCTTTGGGTCTAAGATGTGTTTCCTGTAGACAGCATATAGAAGGATCCTGTTTTTTAATCCATTCTGCCAATCTATGTCTTTTGATTGGGGAATTCAGTCCATTGACACTTAGTGTTATTACTGTTTGGATAATATTTTCCTCTAACATTTTGCCTTTTGTATTATATATATCATATCTGATTTTCCTTCTTTCTACACTCTTTTCCATATCTCTCTCTTCTGTCTTTTTGTATCTGACTCTAGTGCTCCCTTTAGTATTTCTTGCAGAGCTGGTCTCTTGGTCACAAATTCTTTCAGTGACTTTTTGTCTGAGAATGTTTTAATTTCTCCCTCATTTTTGAAGGATAATTTTGGTGGATATAGGAGTCTTGGTTGGCAGTTTTTCTCTTTTAGTATTTTAAATATATCATCCCACTGTCTTCTAGCTTCCATGGTTTCTGCTGAGAAATCTACACAAAGTCTTATTGGGTTTCCCTTGTATGTAATGGATTGTTTTTCTCTTGCTGCTTTCAAGATCTTCTCTTTCTCTTTGACCTCTGACATTCTAACTAGTAAGTGTCTTGGAGAACGCCTATTTGGGTCTAATCTCTTTGGGGTGCGCTGCACTTCTTGGATCTGTAATTTTAGGTCTTTCATAAGAGTTGGGAAATTTTCAGTGATAATTTCTTCCATTAGTTTTTCTCCTCCTTTTCCCTTCTCTTCTCCTTCTGGGACACCCACAACACGTATATTTGTGCGGTTCATATTGTCCTTGAGTTCCCTGATACCCTGTTCAAATTTTTCCATTCTTCTCCCTATAGTTTCTGTTTCTTTTTGGAATTCAGATGTTCCATCCTCCAAATCACTAATTCTATCTTCTGTCTCTTTAAATCTATCATTGTAGCTATCCATTATTTTTTCTATGTTTGCTACTTTATCCTTCACTTCCATAAGTTCTGCGATTTGTTTTTTCAGTTTTTCTATTTCTTCTTTATGTTCAGCCCATGTCCTCTTCATGTCCTCCCTCAATTTATCGATTTCATTTTTGAAGAGGTTTTCCATTTCTGTTCGTATATTCAGCATTAGTTGTCTCAGCTCTTGTGTCTCATTTGAGCTATTGGTTTGTTCCTTTGACTGAGCCATATTCTCAATCTTTTGAGCGTGGACAGTTATCTTCTGCTGCTGGCGTCTGGGCATTTATTCAGATTTCTCTTGGTGTTGGACCCAGCAAGGTTGTAAGATTTTTCTGTGAAATCTCTGGGATCTGTTTTTCTTATCTTGCCCAGTACGTGGCGCACGTGGCACACGTTTGTCTCAAGTGTTTGGAATGGGTCTCCCCCAGTCACCGATCTCCGTGTCCTGGGGATTTCGGATCCAATTCTCTCCGTTGGTTCAGGGGCCGCGCGTGGTGGGGGCGTCAGCTGCCGCGGCTTGAGGGGACCCTGTGGCTGGTTGCGGGCTGCAGCGGGCCTTGGGGATTCCCCACCGGACCAGGAAGCCTCCCGTGGGGGGGGGCTACCGCGGCTTGGATAGCCCTCCTATCCGAGACTCGTATCCGCAGACTCGAAGCAGAGACTCGAAGCTGCCCGCAAAAGAGGGGTGCTGCCTGCCTTGGCTTGGGAAACTTGCTTCTCCAATACTCTCAGCCGGCCCGGAAAGGAGGGAGGGAGTAGCTCGGACCATCGCAGCTGCCGCTGATCGGGAAATCACGCGCCGCTCGGGGGTCTCACCGCAGCCGAGTTTCGCAGTCAGTCTAGCCAGCCCAGACTTTGGATAGCCCTCTGATCTGAGATTCGTAGCCACGGACTCAAAGCCGAGACTCGAAGCCGCCCGCAAAAGAAGGGCGCCACCTGCCTCGGCTTGGGAAACTTGCTTCTCCGATACTCTCAGCTGGCCCGGGAAGGAGGGAGGGATTAGCTCGGACCGCCGCAGCTGCGGCTGCTCGGCAAATCACGCGCTGCTCGGGGGTCTCGCCGCAGCCAAGAGTCGCAGTCAGACTTGCCAGCCCAGACTTTGGATAGCCCTCTGATCCGAGACTCGTAGCTGCGGACTCGAAGCCGAGACTTGAAGCCGCCCGCAAAAGTGTGGCGCCGGCCGCCTTGGCTGGGAAGCTTGTCTCTCCGAGTCTCTCAGCCAGCCCGGGAAGGAGGGAGGGATTAGCTCGGACCGCCGCAGCTGTGGCCGCTCGGGGGTCTCGCCGCAGCCAAGTCTCGCAGTCAGACTTGCCAGCCCAGACTTTGGATAGCCCTCTGATCCGAGACTCGTAGTCGCGGACTCGAAGCTGAGACTCGAAGCCGCCCGCAAAAGTGTGGCGCCGGCCGCCTTGGCTGTGAAGCTTGTCTCTCCGCGTCCCTCAGCCAGCCCGGGAAGGAGGGAGGGATTAGCTCGGACCGCCGCAGCTGCGGCTGCTCGGGAAATTGCCCGCCGCTCAGGGATCTCACTCACTGCAGCCGAGTTTCGCAGTCAGACTAACCAGCCCAGACTGGGTTACACTGTGTGTCCATTCCCTGCTGTAGCCCCGGGAGCTGTTCTGTACTGTTTCTGTTCACCTATTAGTTGATTTGGAGTCGGAGGAACTAAGACGCATGTACCTTACTAAGACGCCATCTTGGATCCCCTATCTGGTCGTGGTTTTTGATTAGTGAATTCAGGTCCCTGGTTCCCAGAGCAAACTAAAGACAAAGCAAGTGCTAGGAAGAAAACAGCAAAGATTTGAGCAGAGATAAATAAAATAGGAAACAAACAAAAAACAATAGAGAGAATCAACAAAACCAAAAGTGGGTCCTTGGAAAAGATCAATAAAGTTGACAAATTATGAGCTAGACTGACCAAGAAAAAAAGAGAGAGAACACAAATAACAAAAATCAGAAATGAGAAGGGGGACATAACTACTGATCCTGCTGAAATAAAAAGGACTGTAAGTGTGTTTTGATTTGTTAAAGCTGCCAAAATGCAATATACCAGAAATGGGATGGGTTTTAAAAAGGGAATTTACTAAGTTACAAGTTTGCAGTTCTAAGGCCATTAAAATGTCCACACTAGGGCATCCAGAAAAAGATACCTTGATCCAAGAAAGGCTGACGGGTCTGGAACACCTACGTCAGCAGGGAAGGCATAAGGCAGCGTCTGCTAGCTTTCTTTTCAGGCTTCTAGTCTCAAAGGACTTCCCCAGGGATATCATCCTTCTACATCTCCAAAGGTCTCTGGCTGTGTGGGCCCTGGAATTTTTACAAAATTGTTCCCTCTTAAAGGATTCCAGTAAGCAATCCCACCTTGAATGGGTGGAGATGCATCTCCATGGAAACCACCTAATTAAAAAGCCCCACCCACAATTGGGTGAGTCATATCTCCATGCAAACAACTTAATCAAAAGATTCCACTCAGCAATACTGAATCAGGGTTAAAGAACATGGCTTTTCTGGGGGCACACAACAGTTTCATACCAGCATGAAGTGGATACTATGAGCAACTGTATGACTATAAACTAGATAACCTAGATGAAATAGGCCAATTCTTAGAAACACAGAGACTGTGTACACTGATTCAAGAAGAAATAGAAGATCTCAATAAACCAATTACTAATAGAGATTGAATCTGTCATCAGAAACCTCCCAACAAGGAAAGCTCAGGACCAGATGGCTTCACAAGGGAATTTTACCAAAGACTTCAAGAAGACTAAACTATTCTGCTTAAACTCTTCCAGAAAATTAAAAAGGAGGTGTGCCGGCCTGAAATGTTTATGTACCCTAGAAAAGCCATATTTTAATCCTAATCAATCTTGTGGGAGCAATAATTTCTTCTAATCCCTATTCAGTACTGTATGTTGTAAACTTTAATTAGCTTACAGTGTGGGTATTAAACTTGATAGGTGGAGATGTGTCTCCACCCATTCCAGGTGGGTCTTGATTGGTTTGCTGGAATCCTTTAAAAGAAGCAGCACTTTGGAAAAAGCTAGAGAACGACAAGAGAGAAAGCCATGAGAATCTCAGAGAACAGAAAATGCTGCAGCACCACAAAGCAGAAGGTCCACCAGTGAGCAACGTTTGGAGATGAAGAAGGAAAACGCCTCCTGGGCAGCTAAAGAGAAAGCTAACAGATGACACTGTGTTTACCAAGTGCCCTTCCAGCCGAGAGAGAAACCCTGAACTTCATCGGCCTTCTTGAACCGAGGTATCTTTCCCTGGATGCTTTAGATTGGCATTTCTATAGACTTGCTTTAACTGGGACATTTTCACTGCCTAAAAACTTTTTTTTTTAATTTTTTTTTTTTTACATGGGCAGGCACCAGGAATCGAACCCGGGTCCTCAAGCATGGCAGGCAAGCATTCTTGCCTGCTGAGCCACCGTGGCCCACCTACCTAAAAACTTTTAACTTGCAATTTATTAAATTTCCCTTTTTAAAAGCCTTCCATTTCTGGTATATTGCATTCTGGCAGCTAGCAATCTAGAACAGGAGGGAACACTCAATTCATTCTATGAGGCCAACATCACCCTCATAGAGAAGCAGATGAAAACACAAGAAAAGAAAATTATAGACCAATATATCTGATGAATATAGATGCAAAGATCCTCAACAAAATATTAGCAAACAAAATCCAATAGCACTTTAAAAAAAACCAATACATCATGATCTAGCAGAATTTATCCCTAGTTTGCAAGGGTGGTTCAAAATAAGAAAATCAATTAATGCAATACATCATGTTAATGAATGAACCACATGATCATCTCAAGCCATACAGAGAAAGCATTTGACAAAATCCAACCCTCCTTTCAGGATGAAAACACTCAGCACACTAGGAATAGAAGAAAATTTCCTCAACATGGTAAAAGGCATATTTGAAAAGCCCACAGCTAACAAGGTACTTAATGGTGAAAGACTGAAAGATTTCTCTCTAAGATCAGGAATAAGACAAGGAGACTGTTCTGGTTTGCTAGCTGCTGGAATGCAATATACCAGAGATAGAATGGCTTTTAAAAAGGAGAACTTAATAAATTGCTAGTTTACAGTTCTAAGACCAAGAAAATGTCCCAATTAAAACAAGTCTATAGAAATTTCCAATCTAAGGCATCCAGGGAAAGATATCTTGGTTCAAGAAGGATGATGAGGTTCAGGGTTTCTCTCTTACGTGAGAAAGCACATGGCAAACACAGTCAGGATTTCTCTCTCATCTGGAAAGGCACATGGCAAACACGGGGTCATCTGCTAGCTTCTCTCCATGCTTCATGTTTCATGAAGCTCCCTGGGAGGCATTTTCCTTCTTTGTCTCCAAAGGTCGATAGCTGGTAGACTCTGCTTCTCGTGGCTATGTCCTTCTTCTCTCTTAGAATTTCTCACTTTCTTTAAAATGTTTCCTCTTTTATAGGATTCCAGTAAACTAATCAAGACCCACCGGAATGGGTGGAGACACGTCTCCACCTAATCAGTTTGACAACCACTCTTGAGTGAGTCACATCTCCAGGGAGATGATCTAATTACAGTTTCATACATACAGTACTGAATAGGAATTAGAAGAAACATCTGCCTTTACAAAATGGGATTGGGATTAAAACATGGCTTTTCTAGGGTACATACATCCTTTCAAACCAGCACAGATGCCCACTGTCACCACTGTTATTCAACATTGTACTGGAAGTTCTTGCCAGAGCATTTAGGCAAGAAGAAGTAATAGGCATTAAATTGGAAAGGAAGAAATGAAACTTTCCCTATTTGCAGATGATAGGATTCTATGTACAGAAAAAATCCGCAACAAAGCTCCTAGAGCTAATATGTGAATTAAGCAAAGTGTCAGGTCAACACCCCAAAATCAGCAGTGTTTCTGTACACAAGCAGTGAATAATCAGAGGAAGATAGCAAGAAAAAATTCTATTTACAACAGCAACTAAAAGAGTCAAAATATTTAGGAATAAATCTAAAGAAGGATGTAAAGGACTTGTACACAGAAAACTAAAAACATTGCTTACATAAATGGAAGGGTGTTCCATGTTCATGGATTGGAAGACTAAATATTGTTAAGTTCCCAAGCATATCCAAAGTGATTTATAGATTCCACACAGCCCCAATCAAAATTCCAACAACATTCTTTGCAGAAATGGAAAAGCTTTGCAGAAATTCCAATAACATTATCTGCAGATATGCATATAAAGAGTAAGGGGCCCCAAATACCTTAAGGCATCTTGACAAAGAAGAATGAAATGAAAGAATCACACTTTATGATCGTGAAACTTATTGCAAAGCCACAGTAGTCAAAACAGCATGGAACTGATAAATATTGGAGGGAGGAGGGGCAAGATGGAGGCACAGTTTTGGAATTTAGTTTGTCCTCCAGAGCAGCTAGTAAATAGCCAGAAATTGTATGGAACAATGTTGGGGGGACATCAGTGACCAGACATTCCAGTCTGGAATGGGTGGAACAGCTGAAATCCCACACAGAACTGCAAGGCCCCATGCTGTGGAGGCCAGTGTCCCTCCCCCACAGGCACAGCAGGCTGGTTCCCTGAGGGAAAAAAGAAACGTGAGCGACTAGGGGCAAAGAAGGTAGCTCAACCAATCTCCAATTGCAGAATTAACAAATTTGGATGGCTGAAAACAGGCCCCAAGCACAGATAAACCTGGAGGAAACCTGGCAGGGAGGGGATGGGCCTGACAGAAAAAAATAAAATGAAATAAAATAAAACAGAGGCTTTTTGAGTTGGACAGCACAAAATACTGGAAAAAAGCTGACCCCAAGGAAAAGGGGCATATAGAGTCTAGGGACAATTAGAGCTGTATACCAATTCCATCTCTTGTTTGGCAAACCTGGTGAGCTGGGAGCTGGCTCTGAAATGGCTACCCTTTCTCTGACTTTACAGCTCATTAGATAGAACTGTGAGCATCTTTAGACTTCAGCACTGTCCCAGGCAAGGGTAGAATTAAGGCATGTCTGAGAGACAAGTAACTAGTCAGATGGATGGGGACAATCCCCTAATGGGTATCTTCCCCAAGAAAAGGGGGAGAGGGCCCTGCTCAAGTGGCTACCCTCCTTCAAGGAACTCAGTCTGCAGGGGCTGGAAAACCAAAGCAATCTAAGCCCACCTACTACTGCAGCCTCTGTCTCAACCAGGTCCCCAGCAGGGAGAGTCTGCTGAGCTAAAGGCACCACATCACTTTACTCTGGTGGGAACTGTGGGCAGACAAGCACCACGTGCTGGACAGGGCAGGAAAAACACAGAGTCTAGAGGCTTCACAGGAAAGTCTGTCAACCTGCTGGGTCTCACCCTCAGGGAAATTGATACAGGTGACTCTTTGTTCCTGATATGTGGGCCTGTCTGGTCTGGGAAAATCTGACTGGGGTCAATAATATCTGAGAAGACCCTCCTAAGGAAAAAAAAGGCTCCAATATAGGCAGGGCAAGATCCAGAAAAACAAGAGCTAAAGAATTCTGATCAGTTAGACAGAACCTGTGCTAGAGGTCTAGAATAAGTTGAACTGAATGTCAAAAAACAGATAGAGAACAAAGCCACCCAGCAAGAAAATCATAGGTAAAAGAGTGAAAACAACCACCAGAATAAACTAATTAAGGAAATCAAATGCCTAGATGCCAGGAAAAATAACGAGTCATAGTAGGAAAATCGAAGATATGGTCCAATCAAAGGAACAAACACTTCAAATGAGATACAGGAGTTGAAACAACTAATTCAGGATGCTGAAACAGACATGGAAAAATCTCATAAAAAATCAAATCAACAAGTTAAGGGATGATATAAAGAAGACATTTGGAGAACAAAAAGAAGAGCTTGAAAGTTTGAAAAAACAAATCACAGAACTTATGGGAATGAAAGGCAAAATAGAAGAGATGAAAAAGACAATGGAAACCTACAACAATAGATTTGAAGAGGCAGAAGAAAGGATTAGTGAACTAGAGGACTGATCATCTGAAATCTGACACACGAAAGAAACTATAGGGAAAAGAATGGAAAAATATGTGCAGGGTCTCAGGGAATTGAAGGACAGCATGAGGTGCATGAATATATGTGTTGATGTCCCAGAAGGAGAAATAAAGGGGAAAGGAGGAGAAAGATTACTGGGGGAATTATTACTGAAAATTTCCCTTCTTATGGAAGACATAAAATTACAGATCCAAGAAATGCAACATACCCCAAACAGAACAGATCCAAATAGACGTACTCCAAGACACTTACTCATCAAATTGTCAAATGTCAAAGACAAAGAGAGAATTTTGAAAGCAGCAAGAGGAAGCAATCCATCACATCCAAGGGAAGCCCTGTAGGACTACGTGTGGATTTCTCAGCAGAAACCATGGAGATGAGAAGGCAATGGTATGATACTTTTATGATTCTAAAAGAGAAAAACTGCCAACCAAGAATTCTATATCCAGCAAAACTGTCCTTCATAAATGTGGAGGAGATTAAAATATTTTCAGACAAAAAAATCCCTGAGAGAATTTGTGACTAAGAGACCAGCAGTGCAATAAATACTAAAGAGAGCACTACAGGTAAATAGGAAAAGGCAGGAAAGAGATGTCTGGAGAAGAGTGTAGAAATGAAGACTATCAATAAAGATAAAAAGAGGAAAAAATTAGATATTACATATAAAATCCAAAAACAAAACAGTAGAAGAAAGTACTGCCCTTACAGTAAAAAGAAGAAAGAGAAAAAGTTAAGGAATTACCTGTTCACCTGGAAGAGCTAGAGAAAGAACAGAAACCTGGCCCCAAAGCACACAAGAAAATAAATAATTAAGATTAGAACTGAAATAAATGAAATTGAGAAATGAAAACAACAGAGAAAATCAACAAAGCCAGAATTTGGTTCTTTGAGGAAATCAATAAAATTAATGGTCTCTTAGCTAGGCCGACCAAAAAAAAAAGAGAGAGGGTGCAAATAAATAAATAAAATCAGAAATGTGAGGGGGGACATAACTACTTACTCTGCAGAAATAAATGAGGTACTGAGAGGATACTATGAGCAACTATATGCTGATAAAGTAGTCAATGTGAATGAAATGGACAACTTCCTAGAAAAGCATAAACATCCAACACTGACTTGAGAAGAAATAGATGACTTTGACCAACCAATCACAAGTGAAGAGATTGAATCAGTCATCAAGAAGCTCCCCAAAAAAGAAGAGTCCAGGACCAGATGGCTTCATGTGAATTCCACCAAGCATTCAAGAAAGAATTAGTACCAATCCTGCTCAAACTCTTCAAAAAAATTGAAGAGGAGGGAAAGCTACCCAACTCATTCTATGAAACCAACATCACCCTAATACCAAAGCCAGACAAAGATATTACAAGAAAAGTACAGACCAATCTCTTAATGAGTATAGATGCAAAACTCCTCAACAGAAGAGTTGCGAATTGATTCTATCAGCACATTAAAAATTATGCAAAATTAGAGTCAAGATGGTGGCTTAGCAAGGTGTGGGATTTAGTTTGTCCTCCGGAGAAGCTAATAAATAACCAGAAACAGGATAGAACAACTGCTGGGGCCACGTCAGTGACCGGACACACAGTGTACCCCAGTCTGGACCAGGTGGACCGGTTGCGAGCCCCCCAGAACCATGAGTCCCCCAAACTGTAGTGGCCAGCACCCCTCCCCTATAGGCTGCTTCCCAGAGGGGAAAGAAAAGAGGCCTTAGCAACAGCAGGGGCTGAGCACAACCAAACACCAATTGTGGAAATAATTAACAAATTCTGACTACTAAAAATAGGCCCCAGCTCAGTTGAACCTTGAGCAAAAGCAGAGGTCGCTGGTTTTTGCCCTGGCACAGAGAGGGCAGGGCTGACAGAAAAAGGAAAAAGAAATAAAAACAGGTTTTTTTTGGATCTGAAAAGCTCTGGGCCCTGCAGGAAAGGAGGGGGCACAGAGGACCTGGAGATACACAGAGCAACATACCAACTTAAGCTCTTGATTGGCAAACCCAATCTGCTCTGAAAAGGATTTTTCTTTTTCTCTTTTGTGGCTGTGTTTCTATGGATTGGTTACCCTTTGGATACAGCGGCAGGGCTTCTTGGGCTCCACTGCCCCAGGCCTGGGAAGAATTAAGCTTGTTTGAGTGTTTGTCTGGAGCCTGTGCCTTCCCCAGGATAGGGGTGGGGCCCAGCTCAGGTGGAATCCCTCCCTCAAGGAATTCAGACCCCAGGGTCTGGAAAAGGGAAGCGAGTAAAGCCAGACTACAACCTCTCCTCTGTCTCCACCACGCCCCAGCAGGGAGAGTCTCTTGAAGTTAAAGGTACTGCATCACCTTATGCTGGTGGGACCTGCAGGCAGAAAAGCACCACTGGGTAGGGTAGGAAAAACGCCGAGTCCAAAGGCTACATAGGAAAACTTTTTAGTCTGCTGGGCCTCACCCTCAGGGAAAACTGACACAGGTGACTCTTTCCCCATGAAAGGAGACCAGTTTGGTCTGGGAAAATCTGACTGGGGTCTCTGTTACATGAGTAGACCCTCCTAAGGAGTGGGGGAAGGGTACCATACAGGCAGGGCAAGATACAAAAAAAAACAAGAACTGAAAAATTCTGATCTAGTAAACAAAACCTGAGCTAGAGGTCCAGAATAAGCTGAACTGAATGTCAAAAAACAGATAAATAACAAAAGTCAACAAGCAAGAAAATCCTAGGTAAAAAAAAAAAAAAGTGAAAACAATCTCCAGAATGAACTAATGAAGGTAATTAAATGCCCAGGCACCAGCAAAAAATAACAAATCACACTAGGAAAATTGAAGAAATGGCCCAGTCAAAGGAACACATCAGCAATTCAAATGAGATACAGAAGTTGAAACAATTAATTCAGAATGTTCAGACAGACATGGAAAACCTCATAAAAAATCAAATCAATGAATTGAGGGAGGATATAAAGAAGGCAAGGAATGAATAAAAAGAAGAAATCAAAGCTCTGAAAAAACAAATCACAGAACTTATGGGAATAAAAGGCACAGTAGAAGAGATGAAGAAAAAAATGGAAACCTACAATGTCCAATTTCAAGAGGCAGAAGATAAGATTAGTGAATTGGAGGATGGGACATCTGAAATCTAACAAGCAAAAGAAAATATAGGGAAAAGAATAGAAAAATAGGAGCAGGGACTCAGGGAATTGAATGACAACATGAAGTGCACGAATATACGTGTTGTGGGTGTCCCAGAAGGTGAAGATAAGGGAAAAGGAGGAGAAAAACTAATGGAGGAAATTATCACTGAAAATTTCCCAACTCTTATGAAAGACTAATAAAAAATTACAGATCCAAGAAGTGCAGGGAACCCCAAAGAGAATAGATCCAAATAGACATACTCCAAGGCACTTACTAATAAGAATGTCAGGGGTCAAAGAGAAAGAGTATCTTGAAAGCAGCAAGAGAAAAACAATCCATCACATATGAGGGAAACCCAATAAGACTATGCATAGATTTCTCAACAGAAACCATGGAGGCGAGAAGACAGTGGGATGATATATTTAAGATACTAAATGAGAAAAACTGCCAACCAAGAATTGTATATCCAGCAAAATTGTCCTTCAAAAATGAGAGGGAAATTAAATCATTTTCAGACAAAAAATCACTGAGAAAATGTGTGACCAAGAGACTGGCTCTGCAAGAAATACTAAAGGGAGCACTAGAAACAGATAAACAATAGGAGAGAGAGTTGTGGAGAAGAGTATAGATATGAAGACTATCAGTAAAGCTAAAAAGAAGAAAAATGAGATATGACATATAAAATCCAAAAGGCAAAATGGTAGGAGAAAGTATTGCCTGTATAGTAAAAACACTAAATGTCAATGGATTAAACTACCAATCAAAAGACATAGACTGGCAGAATAGATCGAAAAACAGGACCCATCTATATGCTGTCTATAGGAAACACATCTTAGACCCAAGAATAAACATAGGTTGAAAGTGAAGGGTTGGGAAAAGACATTCCATGCAAATAAAAATAAGAAAAGAGCAGGAGTAGCTATACTAATATCCAACAAATTAGACTTTAAATGTAAAACAGTTAAAAGAGACAAAGAAGGACACTATGTATTAATAAAAGGAACAATTCAAGAAGACATAACAACCATAAATATTTATGCACTGAGCCATAGGTGCACACTCATTCGTGAAGATGAATATCATTTGTGAAGGTGCATGCTCATTCGTGAAGGTGCACACTCATTTGTGAAGGTACACGTCATTCGTGAAGTTGCATACTCATTCGTGAAGGTGCACACTCATTCATGAAGTTGCACACTCATTCGTGAAGGTGCACGTCATTCGTGAGGTTGCACACTCATTCGTGAATGTGCGCACTGCCAATCCATGGGGTGAACTGGCAAAAGAGATAGTCAAAATATCACCATTCAATTCTGCTAACTACTCACTGACTGTTCCCTTTTGCTCCCTAAAGGTTTTTCACAACTTTATGGAGTTTTATGGAATTAGGAAATACAGAGATGTTGGCTGGTTGTTCTTAGATATACTGTATGCATTGATGAGGGAAGGGAATGAGCTGAAGGCTTCAAATGAGAAGTTATGTGCCTTATGACAAATGTAAAAGTTTCCCTGAGCGCCCTGAGGAAAATCTTATTCCCTGTAGCCACAGACTTGAGATCCCTGAACATCAGACTCAGAGTCTCATTGTTAGGGTAGCAAATTTACAACATAAACTGAAATTTCAGCCTTACATGTTGTCTGCCGTTAAAGTGAAGGCATTGATTGGAAAGGAGTGGGGCCCTGAAAAATGGGATGGGGACATATGGATGGATAAAGATGGCTGTGGAGATGTTGAAACCCTAGATTGGGTTGAGTCTTCTCTAGATAACCCTGTAATAGTATGCCCTGAGAACATAACCGCCCCACCTCCAGCCTGCCTGAGGAGTTGGCCACCCAACCTCCTCCTGAAGGGATTAACCCTGGAAATATTAATCCTGTCTCATCAGATGAAATTGCAAATGAATGCCCTGAAGCAAATGGCTTGGAAGATATTTCTAATTCTTTTTCATGACCCACCCATTCAGTGTGAGAGCTTGAGAGGTTAGAAAAGGCATTAACAGTTTGAATGGTTGGCTGAAACAAGGATCAAAAGGTGGCCGACACCTGAGGTTGAAATACCAGAACTGCCCTGGTATAAGGTAGATGAGGAGGATCCAGAGGCTTCAAGAAATTGGAGTGTTTATTTATCATGGGAGACCTGCCCACATACCCTAGGAATGTCTGGAGGATGCACCTTTTACCAGAACAGTGAGAAATAAATTTGTGAGACTAGCACCATCATCCCTGAAGAGCTCTGTAGTTGCACTTCTCTGTAGGTCAGATATTACTATAGGAACTGCTGTCACTGAGCTGGAATCCTTAAACACAATAGGGATGATGGGATCCCAAGTTGGCAGAAGCCAGGTGGCAGCACTTAATCACCAAAGACAGGGTAGACATGGCTATTATAATAGACAGCAGACTCAAAGCAGGAGTCAAAATTATATGACATGCAGAGATTTGTGGTGTTGGCTAGTAGTTCAAGGGGTACCTAGAAATACAATAGAAGGGCAGTCTACTAAATTCTTGTTTGAGCTGTATAAACAAAAGGGTTCTAGGTCAAGTGAACAGAAGTCTAACTAGGATTACAGAAACACAGAGTCATGGCTCCTTAATCAATTTCCAGACTTGAGACAGTTTACTGACCCAGAGCCCCTTGAATGAGGGGGAGACCAGGTCCCTTTGGGGGAGAACCCTGTTACACTGCCACAAATTTATACTATTAATCTTCCTCCAAGCCTTCCCCAAGGAGACCGATGGCCTTTACCAGGGTAACTGTGCACTGGGGAAAAGAAAATGATTAGATATTTCAGGGATTATTAGACACTGAGAAATGAGACAAAGTTTTAGTGGCTGAGAGATTTCAAACAGAAGTGAAACGTTTTCCTGGAGTGTATTCTTACGCATTATATAGATATCCCTTTTTAGTTTATGGTGTATTGGAGTGGCTGGAGGGAGTACCGTTGAACTGTGTTCCAATAGCCTTGACTCTTGAAGACGACTGTTAACTATAGAGATTTTATAGTGTGACCATGTGGTTGTGAAAAACCTTGTGGCTGATGCTTCCTTTATCCAGGGTATGGACAGATGAGTAAAAAATAAGGAAAAAATTAATTAAATTATTAGGGGGGTTAAGGGATAAAAAAAATGGATACATTGCAATATTTGAGGTCAATGAAAGGGAGGGCTAAAGGGTATGGGATGTATGAGTTTTTTTCTTTATTTCTTTTTCTGGAGTGATACGATGTTCTAAAGATGATCATGGTGAGGAATGCAGAGCCATGCGATGATAAAACCTGAGTGTGCTGATGGGCTATGTGATGGCACTGCGAGCCCTCTGTTGTACACTTTGGGTGGATTGTATACTGTGGGAATATATGTCAATAAAATTGAATTTAAAAAGCATTTAAAAAACCAGCATGGTACTGGCACAACAAGGACAGTCAGATAGGCCAATGAAATTTAATTGAGAGATCAAAAACCAACCCTCACATTCACAGGCAACTGATTTTTGACAAGAGGGCAGACCATTCAATTGGGGGAAGAATAGTTTCTTCAACAAATAGTGCTGGGAAAACTGGATTTGTAAAAAAAAAAAAAAAAAAAAAAAGCTTAGAGAGAGAGAACTCCTATCTAATAACTTATACAAAAATCAGCCCTAATGGATCAAAGACTCTTAAATATAAGAGTCCAAACTATCAAACTTCTAGAAGAAAATATACGGAAGCATCTTCAGGACTTTATGTTAAGCAATGGTTTCTTAGACTTTACACCCAATGCACAAACAACAAAAGAAAATGTAGATAAATAGGACCTCATCAAAATGTCAAATTTTTGTTCCTCAGAGGACTTTACATGAAAGTAAAAGGCAATCTATGCAATGGAAGAAAATATTTGGAAAACGTATTTTCAAAAAAGGATTAATATCCAGAATATATAAAGCAATTCTTCAATTTAACAGCAAAGACAAACAGCCCAATTTGAAAATGGGAAAAGAACAGACATCTCTGCAAAGAAGATATAGAAATGGTCAAAAGCACATGAAAAGATGCTCAACATCATTAGTCATCAAGGAAATGCCAATCAAACCATGATGAAGGTACCATTTCACACCTGCTAGAATGGCCACCAAAACAAATAGATGGAGAGGATGCAGAGAAATAGGAACACTCCTTCATTGCTGGTGGCAACGTAAAATGGTGCAGCCTCTATGGAAGTCAGTTGGTTGGTTCTTCAGGAAGCTAAATATAGAATTACCTTATGACCTGCAATCCCACTACTAGGTGTAGACCAAAAAAAAAAAAGATTGAAAGCAGGGCCTTGAACAGATATTTATACACCAATATTCATAATGGCATTATTCACAACTGCCAAAGGATGGAAGCAACCCAAGTGTCCATCTACCGATGAAAGGATAAATAAAATGTGGTCTATACATACAATGGAATATTTTCCAGCTGTAAAAAGGAACAAAGTTCGATTAATGCAACAACCTTGAAGACAGTATGTTGAACGAAATAAGCCATGAACAAAAGGATAAATAGTGTATTATTATTGAAATAAGCAAACTCAGAGTCAGAATCTAGAATACAGGTTACCGGGGTACCGGGTAGGAATAGGGAATAGGAAGTTAACGGCATAAAATGCGCATAGTTGGGGCGGGCCGCGGTGGCTTAGCGGGCAAAGTGCTTGCCTGCCATGCCGGAGGACCTCGGTTCGATTCCCGGCCCCAGCCCATGTAAAAAACAAACAAACAAACAAACAAACAAACAAAATACAATAAAAACAAGAAAATGTTTAAAAAAAAAAAAAAATGCGCATAGTTCCCATTTGGGATGATGGAAATGTTTTGGTGATGGATGGCAGTGATGGCAGCAAAACATTGTGAATGAAATTCACACACTGATTATATATCTGCATATGACTAAAAGGAGATATGTTAGATGTGTATACGGTAACAATAAACATTTTTTTAAATCCCTGTAACTACACTACACAGTGGAGTTTAAGTTAAACCCTGGACTTTAATCAGTAGTACAATTATAAAAATGTGCTGTCATCAAACGTAGCAAATGTTCCATGCCAGTGGAAGGAGTGGTTGTGGGGCGGTGTATGAGAATCTGCATTTTATGTGTGATTGTTCTGCAAACCCACAACTTCTCAAACGAAGGAGGGGAAAAGAAAGCATGGCCTGTCAAGGCTTGATTTTGGACTTCTCGTCTCCAAAACCATGAGACAATAAATTCATGGTCTTTTTTTTATTTCACACATTTATTTAACTTATTTACAGTTTATTGTCAATGCAAATCAGTTCCATAGAATGAGAAGCTATGAGGAGTCAAAGCATAATTATGTAAATTCAAAATTGATATTCAAGAACAAAAAAATGTAAGCATAAAAGTGGGTTTGTTAACTCACATGATAGCGGGAGATCCAACAGATCTTGTTTTGAAGGATGGCAAGCATATGCTTTTCTTCCTGAACACTGTGGCCACTTTGGATGCTAGTTTATCAGTGTGTGTTCATGTGAACCAAAATTTGTTCCTAAAAATATTTTTTCACGTTGAAATTGTTTTAAAAGTTACAGTTTCCAGAATCAAGCCTTCTCTTAGGCTTAGCAGCAGTTTCTAACCATCCAAAACCTGACTGACACAGAAAGTGACCCAATTGTAGCTGTTCTTATCCTTGAAGGTTTAAAAAAAAAAAAGGTATTTTCAAAACCAGTTTAAAGAGATTATTGCTAACTTCCTAATACTGGTGTGCTTTCAGTCCTAACATTCCAAATTCTTGATCTTCCATCTTGGGGTTCGTTATTGGGTTGCCTCTTAGTTTCAAGACTTCTAAATGTACCTCCCCAGTAGGTCACTTTATATTGTAAAATTATTTAACATGAGCAGATATTGGCAGCCTTGTTGGGACCTGTGAGGTTGTATCTGTGTCCATTCCGGAACCGGGTGTGAAGTGGATTTGGTGCCCTCTGAATGGGTGGGAGTGTCTGTGAGGCAAGGAACATCTGTATGTCACCTTGTCGGCGTGGACTGGGCCAGGCTCCGACTGCCTGGACGTTGGTGCCACGCCAGCCCCAGTGCTCCAGAGGAGAGAGTTCTGTTCCCCCAAACACGGTGAGACTGAGGATAAAACTCCAGTAGCATCTACGAGGACGGAGGTGAGGCCTGCCTCTCCGGACCCGGGACGGGAAGGGAGAGCGAGATGACCCCGAGGCCGCACCTCCTGTCCCTGGGTGGTGGCGGTCAGCGAGCCAACATAGGCTTCTGGGTGTGCGGCGGTCCTGAGACGCGTACTGCGTGCCGCAGGCGCACCTGCCTGAGTCCGAGGAGCTGCAGACGCCCGCCCGACCCGGCCACATCTCCCTGGGCAGCCCTTTCTCCTTCCCAGCCTGAAGTTCTGGCTGGTTGGGGAGGCAAAGTCAACCGGGCACCTCCTCGCACAGCCTGAGGGATATCTCTCGCCTCCAGTGGCGGCAGTTGAGGGTGTTCTGGGCCTCCTTGGCCCTTGGCACCAGTTTTGGGACAACAGGAGAGTTCCGCTCAGCATTCCGTTATGCTCTACAGTCAACACTTTGCAAACATTTCCCCCCATCTTGTCACTTTCCTATTAATTTGGTTTGCAATTTCTCCTTAGCCTAGAAACCGGATTTTTTACTGGATCGTATCTCCCCATTTGTGGGAAGCCTCCCCCATACCCACCCGCGCTGCTCACCGGGCTGTGGCCACGTGGCCGGGGCCTGCAGCCTCTGCCTTTGGGTGAGCGTCTTGGGTTCGGAATGGGCCGCCGTGGGCCTTGGATGCCTCTGCCCCGTCCTCGCTCACCGGCAGCTCCACCCGGGGTGTGGGGGTCTGGTGAGGGCGCCTGCTTCCGGAGCCAGGGCTCAGCACTCAGCCCACCAGGGCCGGCTCGGACCCACGCTCCTCTTCCGATGGCGGCCTCCCGTGTAGTGGCCGCTACTGCGGGGACAGGCCGACGACCTCTAACCTCTGACCTCCCTCCCGGCAATAAGGTGGCGGCTTCGTGGCCAGAAGCCCCGAATTACACAGTCCCCAGGCGCGTGGCGTCCATGTGGCTGCTGGCTCGGGCGCCGTCTGTAGCCCTCGTGCGACGGGGACCCAGGAGAGGCTCAGAGGGGGACCAGGGAGTCATTCGTGCGGTCCACAGGCCACGCCCCGCGGGATGCGTCACAGCGGCCCTCGCAGACTGAGACGCCAGGGGCCCTGTCAGCTTTGGGAAGTCCTCAGCAGGATTTCTGCAGGTACTTTCTCTCCCCTTTCCCCCTTTCGCCCCCTCCCGGGGCTCCTGCGCTGCGCGCACTGGCAGGCCTGGGGGCGCCCCTCAGGCCCCCTGGACTGCGTCCTTTAGTACTATTTTCTTTCTGCTCCTCACACTGAATGATTTCAGTTGTCTTATCTTTAGATGACCTGATTCTAGAGTTCTCTGACGGCTCCAACTTGCAGGTGAGCCCTTCTGGTTGGTTTTTCATTTCAGTGATCCCCCTTTGCAGGTCCAGGTTTTCTGTTTGGTTCCTTTTTGTAATATGTGTGCCTTCACTTAGTTCAGACAACAATCTCGTGATTTTCTTTAGCCCACCGAACACCGTCAAGGCCACCGACTTAGCAATGTAGTTGACTAACAGTTCCAGCCATGCACATTCCCTGGGACCGTTTCATCACACTGCTTGTTTCCTTGTGAATGGGCCATGCTTTCTCGTGTGTGTGTGTGTGTGTGTGTGTGTGTGTGTGTGTTTCTGCAAAGGCTTTATTATGCGCAGGCAGGGGCTCTGTCTTTCTTTCCTGACTGCAACAGCTCCTCTTCCCCTGGGGACCCGCCTGTTCTCAGGGTCCCCTGCGAACCTGGCCCCCTTTCGGCCCTCATTGAGGCCCCAGCCTCTGGGCGCCCGGGCCCCTGCAGAGGCAGCCACGTTGCACAGCGAGGCTCTCTGGGTGCTTCTGTGAGTTTTTCCTCGACATTCTGAGAACTGTTGTGCCTCTGGAAATGTAATTCTCCCACGGTCTGGGGTCGGGCCGGGGCTGTGTCTGCGACTTTCCCAAGCTATGTGCTCCCAGGGGTGCCAGGAAAAGGGGGCACCGGCGCCACGCCTGCTGGCGCCGGTGACACAAGGACCACCTTAGAGCTGGGCCCCAGTAGCCAGGCCCCAGGCCCTGGTTTGGGAGGCTGGAGGGCACAGGCGCCTGCCGGGTGGGGCGGGGGCGGCAGCCACGGCATGGCAAGGGGCACTCACTGACAGTTACCAGAATGGGCTGCTCTGCGCCCAGGTGTCCCTGGACACTGCCCGCGGTCCCCTGGGTGCCGGAGCCCCGAGCAGCTGCTGCAGCCATTGGTGGGCTGGTTCTGCTGGACAGACTGTTCCTGGAGCTTCCTGCCCGCTTCCCCCACAGTCCTCTCCGTGTCCTTGATCACAGCTGTGGGAAGGGGGGCGGGGCAGGTGGACACACCCCTGCTCTGTGGGACACGGTGGAGGACAGAGAGGGAATGTCCGGGACGGAGGTCCTGGGGCTGAGCAACTGAAGAGAGTCTTCAGGGTGTTTGGGTGAGGGGAGAGTCGGGGTGTCAGGCCGGGGGTCGCATTGGCCGGGGACCCCCCAGGGTGGGTGGGTGCTGACCGGGAGGGAGCTGTGCAAGGGCCAATAACCGGCCAGGGGGCTACGGGGGTGCCGCGGGGGGCTACGGGGAGCTGCGAGGGGCTGCGAGGGCTGCGGGGAGCTCCGAGGGGCCGCGGGGGCTGCGGGGAGCTCCGGGGGGGGCTGCGTGGGGCCGCGGCGGGCTGCGGGGAGCTGCGGGGAGCTGCGGGGCGGCTGCGGCAGGTCCCGCAGGCGGAGCCAGGGGAGCGGGCGCCTCGGCATCGCCACCTGCTGGAGCGACGCGCCAAGTGCAGGCCGGCAGACTCCCGAGCTCCCTGGGTTTTTCTTTTTCTTTTTTTCCTCAATATATCTCTTCTCTATATATTCCTTATCAGTAGTATCATTATTTTATTTTTAATTTATAATTCTTATATAGTTACATTTTGATTTTTTAATTTCTCATTTTTTATTATTCTATTGTCTTTTCCTGTATTTATTTACTTTTTCTTTAAGTTTTATTTTTTTTCCCTTCTGTAGGCACCAGTTTGAGTTCATCCTCAGTATATCTTGGGGTGTCTCCTTTTGTCTTTGGGGCCTGCTACTGGTAAGGTGTGCTTTTTTGCTGTTGGTATTTTTTTCATATTTTTATTAGTTAACATCTTTTGGGGGGGTGCGGTAGTCAGGACTCAGGCCCGGGTCTCCCATGTAGGGGGCGGGTGCTCCACCGTGGAGGGACCAGTGCCCCCCAGCCTAGCTGTTAACAGACCCTCAAGGAAATGCCGCCCCTAGATGAGATTGCGGCCTCGGTTTGGTGGGGAATTACTGATAAACCAAGTGCAAAAGGAAACCCTTTTATATAAAAGGGTTATGTGGATGCCCCTTTTAAGTTTGCGGTGGAGTGGAGAGGCTGGAGGGAAGTGCCTGCAGCCGTGGGGCTGTGTCCCAGTGGCCTCGATTCTTGAAGACGAGTGTGTAAAGATACAGCGAGACCGTGTGACTGTGAAAACCTTGTGTCTGATGCTCCTTCTGTCCAGAGGATGGACAGATGAGTAAAAAAATACGGATAAAAAATAAACAATAGGGGGGATAAGGGGTAAAACATTAGGTAGATTGAAACACTGGTGGTCGATGAGAGGGAGGGCACAGGATGTGGAATGCAAGAGTGACGTATGATGATGTTTGTCTTTTGCTTCTGAGATTTCATTCAACACGCAGCCTTACGTTTCGCTCGCTTTGTGTCATCCCTTCCAGCTTCATCCCAGTACTTTTGTTGTGGATTTTCGTGCGTGGAGTTTGGCATAATTCTAATTTCATTGTTGGGGTTTGGTATCAAGTACGTGTGTGCCATGCAATCAGCCAGCGCGTGGGTCTTCGCATGCTCTTCCCTGGGAGGTGTGTGTGGCCTGGACCATCTCGTACCTTGAGAGTGTGGTGGAAGGTGGTGAGGAAGCTTTCTAGGCCTGCAGTTTTCTCTGTGGGAATGTATTTGACTAGTGATTGAATTTCTTTCGTTCTTATAGGACTTCTCAAGTTTTCTATTTTTTCCCAAAATAGTTTTATTTAATAACATTTTTATAATAATTTGTTCACTTTCTAAATTTCCAAACCTATTGGTATAAAATTGTTCATAATGTATTTTATTATCTTTTAATGTCTGGAGTATCTGTAGTTTTAGATCCTTTTTCTGATATGAGTATTTTTCCTTCTCTTTTAATTGATCAGTTTCATTTGAGATTTGTCAATTTTATAAATCTTTTCAAAGTACAGACTTTCAGCTTTGAACATTTGTATCACTTTTTCTTGCATCGATTTCTGATCTTATCTTTTTTATTTTCATTTACTTTCTTTGGATTTATTTTGCTCTTCTTTTTTTTAGCTTTTTGAATCTGATGCTTAACACATTAATTTAAAAAAATTATATGCTAGTTTACTCTGTACAACTGGAAGGTGGTGAGGAAGCTTTCTAGGCCTGCAGTTTTCTCTGTGGGAATGTATTTGACTAGTGATTGAATTTCTTTCGTTCTTATAGGACTTCTCAAGTTTTCTATTTTTTCCCAAAAAAGTTTTATTTAATAACATTTTATAATAATTTGTTCACTTTCTGCTCTGTATAGCTTCAGCTCTTCTCAGTTTGACACCGGATATTTTTATTCAGTCCAAAATATTTTATAATTTCATTGTAATTTTTTTTCTTTGATCCATGGGCTTTTTAGAAATACGTTTCCTATTTTCCAGAACTATGGTGAATTCATAGTTCTCTATTTGTTATTGATTTTCATTAATCAATAAGCATTATATGATGTCAGGCCTATGAAATTTACCTGTTCAGGAACAGGAAATAGTTTTTGTAAATATTATGTGTGTGCTTTAAAGGAACTTTAAATATTCTACAGTTGTCATTTATCAGGTTCTGTATAGTTTAAGTTAAGTTTGTTACTCAGGATGTTCGAACCTTCTATGTCTCGTATTGAGCTTTTTATCTGATTATTTTGACATATTAAGGGGAGATATATTAAAATCTCCCACTAGAAATGTGCTTTTGACGATTTCTCCTTGCTCTGTCAATCTTCATTTTGTTTATTTTGTTGCTAAGTTACTGAATGCATGTGAATTTTAAATCGTTGTCTCTTCCTGGCAAATGGAATATTCACTTGCGAAGTGACTCTCTTTCTTGTCAATAATGCTTCGCCTATTAAGTATTTTGTCTGGTTTCTGTATTACTGCCCAGCTTTCTGTTTATAGTTTTGCACATTGTATCTTTTTTGGATGTTTAAGTGCTTTTTTTTTTTTCTATGCTTTATGGTGGGATCACATTTCATCATTTTTCCATGTGAGTGTACCGTTACTGCAGCACCATTTGTTGAATTTGTTTGTTTTGCTCGCTAGTTTGTTTTTTTTGGAAGTGCATGGACTGGGAATCGAACCTGGGTCTCCTGCATGGCAGGCGAGAATTCTACCGCTGAACCACCCTGGCAGCCCCTTGTTGAATGCTTTTAATAGCTTGTGTTTTGAAACGTCTCTTTAAAATTCACCAGCTTCGTCCTCACCTCTTCCCTGGGCGCTGCAAGCCCCCCAGGTTCCAGAGCCCAGATCGCTGGTTTTTGGAATGCTGATAACAGACTGATGACAGAGAGTTAGGTTTCTCGTTATGATGTTTTTTTAAATCCAATTTGGCAAGTTTTTCTATAGGTCATTTAGTCTATCCATACTCCTGCCTTAATTTAGACTTTGACCTGACAATTTTCTACTATCTTGTTCGGGCTTCAGGGCTTATAAAAAAGTTAAAATAAGGGCGGGCCACAGTGGCTCAGCAGGCAAGAATGCTTGCCTGACATGCCAGAGGACCCGGGTTCGATTCCCGGTGCCTGCCCATGTAAAAATAAAAATAAATAAATAAATAAAAAGTTAAAATGCAACTTCATTCGGCATCTTTGGTCATCTACAGTGTAGTGGCTGACATACTGACAAGTCACATCACCAGAAGCAGAGACCCTAAGTGCTTCCCAAATGCCCTTTAATACTGTTAAGGAAATGAAAATATGAGCCACAGACCTGGAGAAAATATTTGCAAAACACATATCTGATAAACGGACTTGTAGCCAAAACATACAAAGAAGTCTCAACAATAAGAAAACAAACTGCCCAGGTACAAAAGGAGCAAAAGGTCTGAACCGATCTCAGCAAGAAGCTATGCAGATGGAAAAGGAGCGTGATAAGATGCCCAGTGGGTTGTCAGTTAAAACACTGTTCTGGTTTGCTACCTGCTCGAATGCAATATACCAGAAACGGAATGGCTTTTTAAAAGGGGAATTTAATGAGTTGCTAGTTTACAGTTCTAAGGCCGAGAAAATGTCCAAATTAAAACAAGTCTAAAGAAATGTCCAATCAAAGGCATCTAGGGAAAGATACCTTGGTTCAAGAAGGCTGATGAAGTTCAGGGTTTCTCTCTCAAGTGAGAAGGCACATGGCGAACACAGTCAGGGCTACACTCTCAGCTGGAAGGGCACATGGCGAACACGGCGTCATCTGCTAGCTTTCTCTCCTGGCTTCCTGTTTCATGAAGCTCCCCGGGAGGTGTCTTCCTTCTTCATCTCCAAAGGTCGCTGGCTGGTGGACTCTCTGCTTTGTAGTGTTGCTCTCTCTGAATCTCTCTGAATCTCTCATTCTCCAAAATGTTTCCTCTTTTATAGGACTTCAGAAACTAATCAAGACCCACTCAAATGGGTGGAGACATGTCATCCCTTAATCCAGTTTAACAACCATTCTTAACTAAATCACATCAACCAGGGAGATGATCTCATTACAGTTTCAAATATACAGTATTGAATAGGGATTATTCTACCTTTAAGAAATGGGATTTATATTAAAACATGGCTTTTCTTAGGGGGCATACTTCCTTTCAAACCAGCACAAACACCAACAACCCCAAATGCTGGTGAGGGCCAGAGGGGCCTGCGTCCACTGCACCGGACACTGGAGGCAGCCTTGCCGCCTGGCACCAAGTGGGGCATCAGCCGGTGGGGAATTACTCAGTGATAAGTGAAAAGACCCGTCAGGCACGAGAGGACACAGAGAGACCCTAACGCGTGCCACTAAGCAAAGGAAGCCAGCCTGAAAAGGCCCTGTCGAAGCGAGTCCGACGCGGTGACACTCGGGACAAGGCCAAACAAGGGTCAGCAGCGCTCAATGGCTGAGCTCCCCAGGGGCTTGGGGTACATGGAGGGGGCGGCGGCATCTCCAGGGCGGAGGACTGTCCTGCTGGCACTGTGACCAGGCATCCCGACCACGACGCGGTTGCCGCAGCCCATGGCGTGCCTCGTAGCCATCGGTGTCGGCTGGTCTGACACGTGCGCACTCGTGCAGGATGCTGCCAGCGGGGGACTGCCCGTGTGCAGGTGTGCGTGTATGGGACTTCTCTGTACTCTCTGTACAATTTTTCCATAAACCTGAAGCTGCTCTAAAATATAGTCTAAAAAACTAAATTGCTGTAATAATTTATCCAGAAAATATTATTGGACATTGAAAATACTTTTCAATGAATTTTCTGAAGCAATTACTATAAATTAAGCAATGAAAACCAAACTCCTTCTCTAGATTTTAGGGTCTCAGACATAATGTCAACACCTCACCCAGCGCTACTCCTTCCTTGAGGGTAAAATGGTACCTGTTCCTCGAATACGGTGTTTCCATGCTGCGTCCACTGGCTCACGAGCTTCCATCACCAGCTCTTCTCTATATTAATCATGGTGCAAATATATTGTGGTTCATAGGTATTGTGACCATTCACGTACTTATGTACAGTAGAAAACAAATTGAAGCCAAGTGTTAAATTTAACTTCCTCAAGAAAAGTTTTGCTATTAAAGAGGGCCTGTGCTGAACATGGTCCCTTTAAGTGTAAACTTCCACCCAACACAGGACACGTTAGATTCCACACCAGGCATGCCTCAGCACTTCCAAAGTGATAGCCATGTTGGAATGAGTATTCCGAAATTCCTTAAAAATTGTTTTTGAAACTTGGCTGTGGCACGGCGGGGAGGGAATTGAGATAACATGAACGTAGAATCAGATGCACAGATATTATTTTCTTTTTAATTTTTTTAAACATAACAACATACAAACACGAATATTCTTACCATATGATCATTCCATTCTTGATATATAATCAAAAACTCACCATATCATCACCATGTTCATTTCTTAGAACATCTACATCAATTCACAAAAAGAAATAAAAAGAAAAAAGAAAAAACCTCATACATACCATACCCCTTACCCTCTCTCTCATTGACTGCTAGTATTTCCATCTACCCAATGTATTTTAGCCATTGTTTCCCCTATTTTTTCCTATACTCCTTACCACCCCCTTTCATTGATCATTAGCATTTCAATCTACTAAATTTATTTTAACATTTGACCCCCCTATTATTTATTTATTTTTAATCCCTATGTTTTTCTCATCTGTCCATACCGTAGAGATGTACAGATCTTAAATGTTCAGTTCTGAGGCTAGACAGCTACACACAGCTGCGTAGCCACCGTGTTTCTGATTTCCATCACCATCAGTTAGTTTTACCTGTATTTGTTTTTTATTTTGTTTTTTTTTTTTTCACGTGGGCAGGCACAGGGAAACGAACGCGGGTCTCTGGCATGGCAGGCGAGAACTCTCCCTGCTGAGCCACCGTGGCCACCCTTGCCTGTATTTGGATGCTGTTTATACTCTTTTGTGGCTGACTCACTTAACATGTGTTTTGAGATTTATCTGTGTTGTACGTGTCAGGACTTTGTCCTTTTTTATTGCTGAGTGTTATTTTATTGTATGGCTATACTGTGATTTGTTTATCCATTCTTATTTTGATGGACATTTGGCTAATATGAGTAAGGCTGCCAGCAGCATTCTCATGTATCTCTCTTTGTGAACATGTATTTGTTTCTCGTGGTTAAATATCTCGAAGTACGATTGTTGCATCGTATGGTATTTATTTATAAGAAACTGCCCAACAGTTCTCCACAGCACCTTTTACACTCCCCCAGCCATTTGAGGGAGGTGCTATCCCACATCCTTGCCAACACTTGGTAGTGTATGTCTTGCTAGCCTTAGGCATTTTAGCGGGTGTGCAGGGTCTCCCTGTGCTTAGGTTGCATTCCCCTAGTGCCTAACTATGAGGTGCAGCGTTAACAAGTGTGCTGGCTATTTGCACATCTTCTCTCTGGTCTGTTGTAAATCTTTGACCTTCTTAAATTGGGGTTTTTGTTTCATATTATTGATTTTTAAGAGCTCTTTATTCTAGATGCAAGACCTCTGTCAGACGTATGTGCTGCAAATATTTTTTTCCCGCAGGTTATCTATTCATTTTCCTAATGTCTTTTTATATGAGATGTTTTAAATTCTTATGTAATGCAATTTGTTGGCTTCAAAACCAAATCTGTTTAAGACAAGATAAACTTATGAGGCATGTAATAACATGGATGGACCTAGAGAATATTATGCTGAGTGAGTCCGGCTGAAAACTAAAGGACAAATACTGTATGGTCCCACTGATGTGAACGGACATTCGAGAATAAACTTGAAATATGTCATTGGTAACAGAGTCCAGCAGGAGTTAGAAACAGGGTAAGATAATGGGTAATTGGAGCGGAAGGGATACAGACTGTGCAACAGGACTAGATACAAAAACTCAAAAATGGACAGCACAATAATACCTAATTGTAAAGTAATCATGTTAAAACACTGAATGAAGCTGCATCTGAGCTATAGGGTTTTTTTGTTGTTGTTTTTTACTATCATTACTACTTTTATTTCTTTTCTCTATATTAACATTTTATATCTTTTTCTGTTGTGTTGCTAGTTCCTCTAAACCGATGCAAATGTACTAAGAAACGATGATCATGCATCTATGTGATGATGTTAAGAATTACTGAGTGCATATGTAGAAGGGTATGATTTCTAAATGTTGTGTTAATTTCTTTCTTTTTATTTTTTTTTCTTTTTTCTTTCTTTCCGTTAATAAAAAAAACAAAAAAAAAAACCAAATCTGTCACAGCAGCCCTGTTTACAATAGCCAAAAGGTGTAAATGACCCATGTGCCTGCTGACAGATGAGTGGGTAAACGAAATGTGGTACGCCCCTACTAGACGTGTTTTCAGCCATACAAAGGAAGTGCTGACACCCGATAGAACATGGATGAACCTTGAAGACGTTAGGTTAAGTGAAAGAAGCCAGGCATAGAACGACAAGTATTGCGTGAGTCTACTTATGTGACACATATGGAAGGAGCAAAGCTATAGAGACTGAAAGTAGATTACAGGTTACCGGGGACTGGGGAAGGGAGGAGAGTTATTGCTTAGTGGGTGCACAGTTTCTGTTTTGGGCACTGAGAAAGTTCTGGAAATGGACGGTGGTGAGGGCAAACCAACAGTGTAAATGTAATTAATGCCACTGAATTGTACGTTTAAAAATGGATAAGTGGCAAATTTTATGATATGTGTATATATGTATATATAGTTACCACAACCAGAAAATAAAAGTTAAAGCAAATCTGTAATCTTGATCTATATTTAGAAATTCAGCAGAAGTTATGTAGTGGAAAGTACGAAATAAATTTTTTGTTGTTTGTAGCTGATTTCTGCCTCCAGAATGGCCGAAGCCACTGGCCTGCTGCCTGAGGATGTGCTGCGGGGCCTCCCCGCCCTGGAAGGTGGTAAGAGGCTCCTTTCCCAAGTGAGCGTCAGCCCCAGGGGCAGCTGGCCTGCTTCACGATGCCCTTTAACTCCCCCTTTTCAGGGAGATGACATGTTATGACTTCATATATTTCTTTCTCACAGAAGGAGGTTATTTTCCTGTCTTTCTGTGAAGGAAGAATAAATTTGGCTGAAAACTCTGAAGCAGGAGGCTCTGTTTTTCTAGTTTCCTTCACCACTGCTGAGCAATCTGATGCCATTTTTATCCCCCTTGTTTGAGTGTGACCTATTTTTTTCTTTTTCTGGAATCTTTCAAACTTTTTGGTTTGTAATCTCTGGTGATCTGGAAACGTTCTAAGACGTGCCGTGATCGGGGCTCTGTTCTCAGTGCCCTTTCCCATGTGGGACCCCATTTCCCCGGCCCCCGCCCACGCCTGCCCCTTGGGCTGGTTCCTCAGCTCTGGTGGCAGGTGAGTTCCTACAGGTCCATAAGCTTTCCAAGTCTAAAACTTTGCTAAGTTTTCTCATCCACTGTGTTTGCTCTCCTGTTCTCTTGTCAGTGTGGATTTATGCCTTAAAATTCCTCTGCATGGAGTCCCCTAGGGAGAATGGTGACAAAGGGGGAAAATTCACCTTCCCCAAGTGGAGAATTTTTTTATATTCTCACAGGCAATGGGGACAACCAAAGCAATAGGCCAAGCCTCCAATCTTGGGGTTTGTTCATATGAAACTTAATCCTGCAATGGATAGGCTAAGCCTACTTAAAATTAGGCCTAAGAGTCACCCCCAAGAGAACCTCTACTGTTGCTCAGATGTGGCCTCTCTCTCTTGGCTAACACAACAAGCAAACTCACTGCCCTCCCCCTCTCTACGTGGGATATGACTCTCTGGCAACATGAAACGGAAATCCTAAAATGAGCTGGGACTCAGCACCAAGGGAGTGAGAAAACCTCAACCAAAAGGGGGAAGAGCGAAATGAGACAAAATAAAGTGTCAGTGGCTGAGAGATTTCAAACAGAGTTGAGAGGTTATCCTGGAGGTTATTCTTACACATTTAATAGATATCACCTTGTTAGTCAAGATGTAATGGAGAGGCTGGAAGGAACTGCCTGAAAATGTAGAGCTGTGTTCCAGTGACCAGGTTTCTTGAAGATGATTGTGTGATGATATGGCTGTCGCAGTGTGACATTGTGGTTGTGAGAGGCTTGTGTCTGATGCTGCTTTTGTCTACCTTATGAACGGACAAGTAAAACATATTAAAAATAAATAAATAATAGGGGGAACAAATGTTAAAATAAATTTAGTAGATTGAAATGCTGGTGATCGGTGAAGGGGAAGGGGAAGGGGTGTGGTACATGTCATGGTCAGGTTCATGTGTCAACTTGGCTAAGTGATGGTACCTGTTTGTCTGGTTGGACAAGGGCTGGCCTGTCTGTCGCAACAAGGACATTTAATAGAATTAAATCATGATCACGTCGGCTGCATCCACAGCTGACTCCATTTGTAATCAGCCAAGGGAAGTGTCTTCTGCAATGAGTGATGCTTAATCTAATCACTGGAAGCCTTTTAAGGAGGATTCAGAAGAGGCAGGCTCTCTTCCTGCTTTGGCCGGCGAGCCTCTCCTGTGGAGCTCGTCCAGACCCTCCATCAGAATCGTCGGCTTCACAGCCTGCCCTGCGGATTTTGGACTCTGTGTTCCCACGGTCATGTGAGACACTTGTATAAATTTTATATTTGCGAGTGTTCCCTGTTGATTGTGTTTCTCTAGAGAACCCTAGCTAATACAACTTGGTGCCAGGAGTGGCTATTAAGAAACAGAATCTTAAAAATGGGTTTTAATGAATAGTTTTCTACTCTGGCTGGACTCAAAGGCACTAAAGACTCTGATTCCCATAATCAGAATGACACTCCCAATCCATGGAGTGAGTTGGCAAAACAGATCATCAAAATATCACCATACAATTCTCCTAATGCTTCTCTTGTACGAAGCCAGGTTCTGGGGGATAATGTTTTTGACACTTTTACGGAGTTTTGTGGAAATAAGAGCTATAAAGATGTTGGCTGGTTGTTGTTAGATACACTGGATACATTAAGGAGTGAAAGGGATGGGCTTAAGGCTTCAAATGAGAAGCTTAAGCGCTGTCTGAGAGATGTAGACGTTTCTATGAGTATCCTGAAGGAAAATCTTATTTCCTGTAGTCGTAGACTTGAGATCTCTGAAAATCAATCAGAATCTTATTGTTAGAGTAGCAACTTGACAACGTAAACTGAAATCTCAGTGTTGCATGGTGTTTGCCGTTAAACTGAGGTCATTGATTGGAAAGGAGTGGGACCCTGAAAAATGGGATGGTGACATATGGATGGATAATGATGACTGTGGAGATGTTGAAACCCTAGGTCATGCTGAGTCTTCTCTAGATAACCCTGTAATAGTCTGCCCTGAGGACATAGCCACCCCACCTCCAGCCTGCCTTGAGGAATTGGCCACCCAACCTCCTCCTGAAGGGATTAGTGATTAATCCTGTTTCACCAGATGAAACTGCAAATGAAGGCCCTGAGGCAGACGGCTTGGAAGATATTTCTAATTCTTTTCATGACCCATCCCCACCACCCCTCATTTCTTCCAGACCTATAACTAGACTAAAGTCCCAACAGGCCCCTAAAGGTGAGGTGCAAAGTATCACACATGAGGAGCTACGTTATACTCCGAAAGAACTGTGCGAGTTTTCCAATTTATATAGACAGAAATCAGGGGAATATGTGTGGCAATGGATTTTAAGGGTGTGGGATAATGGTAGGAGGAATATAAGGCTCGATCAGGCTGAATTTATTGATATGGGCCCACTAAGCAGAGATTCTGCGTTCAATGTTACAGCTCAAGGGGTTAGAAAAGGCATTAGCAGTTTGATTGGATGGTTGATTCAAACAAGTATCAAAAGGTGGCCGACATTACCTGAGGTTGAAATGCCAGAACTGCCCTGGTATAATGTAGATGAGGGGATCCAGAGGCTTAGAGAGATTGAAATGTTAGAGTGGATTTATCATGCAAAGCCTGCTCTTACACCCCAGGGATGTCTGGAGGATGTACCTTTCACCAGAACAGTGAAAATTAATTTGTGAGACTAGCACCATGATCCCTGGAGAGCTCTGTAGTTGCACTTCTCTGTAGGTCATATATTACTGTGGGAACTGCTGTCACTGAGCTGGAATCCTTAAACACAGTGGGGATGATAGGATCCTGAGTTGGCAGAAGCCAGGTGGCCACACTTAATCGCCAAAGACAAGGTAGACGTGGCTATTATAATAGACAGCAAACTCAAAATAGACTCAAACTCAAATTTTGACTCAGGAGTCAAAATTATATGACACACAGAGATTTATGGTGTTGGCTAGTAGTTCAAGGGGTACCTAGAAGTACAATAGATGGGCAGCCCACTAAATTCTTGTTCAAGCTGTGTTAACCAAAGAATTCTAGGTCAAGTGAACAGATGTCTAACCTGAATTACAAAAACAGAGTCATGGCTCCTTAATCAATTTCCAGACATGAGACAGTTTACAAATCCAGAGCCCCTTGAATGAAGGGGAGGCCAGGTCCCTTTGGGGGAGAACCCTTTTACATTGCCACAAATTTATACTGTTAATCTTCCTCCAAGCCTTCCCCAAGGAGACTGATGGCCTTTTACCAGGGTAACTGTGCACTGGGGAAAAGGAAATGATATTTCGGGGATTATTAAGCACTGATTCAGAAGTGACATTAATTTCAGGGGACCCAAAACATCACTTTACTCCAACAGTCAGAGTGGGGGCTTATGGAGGCTAGGTGATCAAAGGAGTTTTAGCTCAGGTCCGTCTTACAGTGGGTCCAGTGGGCCCCCAGACCCATTCTGTAGTTATTTCCCCAGTTCCAGAATGCATAATTAGAATAGACACACTGAGCGACTGGCAGAATCCCCACATTGGCTCTCTAACTCATGCAGTGAGGGCTATTATGGTGGAAAAGGCCAAGTGGAAGCTATTAGAACTGCCCCTACCTGGCAAAATAGTAAATCAGAAGCAATACCGGATTCCTGGAGGGATTACAGAGATTACTGCCTCTCTTAGGAACTTGAAGGATGCGGGGGTGGTGATTCCCACTACATCCCCATTCAACTCTCCTATTTGGCCTGTGCAAAAAACAAATGGGTCTTGGAGGATGACAGTGGATTATCATGAGCTCAACCAGGTGGTAACTCCAATTGCAGCTGCTGTTCCAGATGTGGTATCATTGCTTGAGCAAATCAATACATCCCCTGGTACCTGGTGTGCAGCTATTGATCTGGCAAATGCTTTTTTCTCAATAGCTATTAGTAAGGACCACCAGAAACAGTCTGCTTTCAGCTGGCAAGGTCAGTAATATACTTTCACTGTCCTACCTCAGGGGTATATCAGCTCTCCAGCCCTTATCTGCAGGGACCTTGATCGTTTCTCCCTCCCAGGAGACATCACACTGGTCCATTATATTGATGATATCATGTTGATTGGACCTAGTGAGCAAGAAGTAGCAACTACTGTAGACTTACCGGTAAGGCATTTGCATGTCAGAGGATAGGAGATAAATCCAACAAAAATACAGGGGCCTTCCACCTCCGTGAAATCTCTAGGTGTCCAGTGGTGTGGGGCATGTCGAGATATCCCTTCTTAGGTGAAAGATAAGTTGCTGCATCTGGCCCCTCCTATGACCAAAAAAGAGGCACAACGCCTAGTTGGTCTCTGGATTTGGTGACAACATATTCCTCATTGGGGTGTGCTACTCCAGCGTATTTATTGAGTGACCAGAAAAGCTGCTAATTTTCAGTGGGGACTTGAACAGGAGGAGGCTCTACAACAGGTCCAGGATGCTGTACAAGCTGCTCTGCCACTTGGGCCATATGATCCAGCAGATCCAATGGTGCTGGAAGTGTCAGTGGCAAATAGAGATGCTGTCTGGAGCCTTTGTCAGGCCCCTACAGGAGAATCACAATGCAGACCCTTAGGATTTTGGAGCAAAGCCTTACCATCTGCTGCAGATAACTACTCTCCTTTTGAAAAACAGCTTTTGGCCTCCTACTGGGACTTAATAGAGACTAAACGCTTAACTATGGGCCACCAAGTCACCATGAGACCTGAGTTGCCTATCATGAGTTGGGTGTTGTCTGACCCACCAAGCCATAAAACTGGGCATGAACAGAAGCACTCTATTGTAAAATGGAAATGGTATATACAAGATAGAGCCCGAGCAGGTCCTGAAGGCACAAGTAAGTTACATGAAAAAGTGGCACGAATGCCCATAGTCTCCACTCCTGCCACATTACCTTCTCTTTCCCAGACCAGAGCTATGGCCTCTTGGGGAGTTCCTTACAGTGAATTGACTGAAGAATGGAAAACTCGGGCCTGGTTTCCAGATGGTTCAGCACGATATGCAGGTACCACCCGAAAGTGGACAGCTGCAGCACTACAACCCCTTTCTGAGGTGTCCTTGAAGGACAGTGGTGAGAAGAAGTCCTCCCATTGGGCAGAACTTTGAGCAGTGCACCTGGTTGTTCATTTTGCTTGGAAGGAGAACTGGCCAGAGGTGTGTATATGGACTCATAGGCTTATGCTAATGGTTTGGCTGGATGGTCAGGGACTTGGAAAGACCATAATTGGAAAATTGGTGACAAAGAGGTCTGGGGAAGAAGTATGTGGAGAGACCTTTCTTAGTGGGCTAAAAACATGAAGATACTTGTGTCCCATGTGAATGTGCACCAGAGGGTGACTTCAGCAGAGGAAAGTTTTAATAATCAAGTGGATAAGATGACCCGTTCTGTCTATACCAGTCAGCCTCTTTCCCCAGCAACTCCTGTCATTGCCCAATGGGCTCATGAACAAAGTGGTCATGGTGGTAGGGATGGAGATTATGCATGGGCTCAGCAACATGGACTTCCACTCACCAAGGCTAACTTTTCTACAGCCACTGCTGAGTGCCCAATCTGCCGGCAGCAGAGACCCACACTCAGCCCCTGATATGGCACCATTCCCTGAGGTGACCAGCCGGCTACGTGGTGGCAGGTTGATTACACTGGACCACTCCCTTCCTGGAAGGGCAGTAATTTGTTCTAACTGACTCTGGATATGGGTTTGCTTTCCCTGCACGCAATGCTTCTGCCCAAACTACCATCTGTGGGCTTACAGAATGCCTTATCCATCATCATGGTATTCTGCATAGCATTGCTTCTGATCAAGGAACACACTTCACAGCAAATGGAGTGCGGGAATGGGCACATGCTCATGGAATTCTCTGGTCTTACCATGTTCCCCATCACCCAGAAGCAGTTGGATTGATAGAATGGTGGAATGGCCTTTTGGAAACTCAATTACGATACCAACTAGGTGGCAATACCTTGAAAGGCTGGGATAATGTTCTCCAGGAAGCTGTATATGCTCTGAGTCAGCATCCGCTGTATGGTGCTGTTTCTCCCATAGCCAGGATCCATGGGTCCAGGAACCAAAGGGTGGAAATGGGTGTACTCACTAGTACCCCTAGTGATCCACTAGAAAAATTTTTGCTTCCTGTTCCTGTAACCCTGAGCTCTGCTGGTCTACAGGTTTTAGTTCCAAAATGGGGAGTGCTTCCACCAGGAGAAACAACAATGATTCCATTGAACTGGAATCTAAGACTGCCACCTGTTCACTTTGGGCTACTTATGCCCCTGGATCAACAAGCCAAGAAGCGGATTACATTATTGTCTGGTGTGACTGACCCTGACTATCATTGGGAAATAGGACTGCAACTACACAATGGAGGTAAAGAAGAGTTTTCTTGGAATATAGGAGATCCCCTAGGGCATCTTTTAGGACTACCATGCCTTGTGATTAAAATCAATGGAAAAGTACAACAACCCAATCCAGGCATGACTGCCAATGGCTCTGAAACTTCAGGAATGACGGTTTGGGTCATCCCACCAGGCAACGTACTACAGCCAGTTGAAGTGCTTGCTGAGGGTAAAGGGAACATGGAATGGGCAGTGAAAGGAGGTAGTGATAAATACAAACTACAACCACGCTACAGTTACAGAAACGAGGACTGTGATGCTGTTTTGTTCCTGTTATACTATTTAAGTTGTAAGATATCAAGTTTAAGAATGAATATAACGCAAGGACTTGCACCCTATCCTAGAGAGATTTAATGTGTTTCCTGTTATATGCAGGACAGTTGAGTATTGTTAGGTGAAAGAAAAAATGTGTGTTTCAATGTTTTTTATTTAAAAATTAAGTATGGTTTAAGGTGATCTGTACTGCCAAGTAGATAACAGCTGGATGTCATGGTCAGGTTCATGTGTCAACTTGGCCAGGTGGTGGTACCTGTTTGTCTGGTTGGGCAAGTGCCAGCCTGTCTGTTGCAATGAGGACATTTCATAGAATTAGATCATGATCATGTCAGCTGTATCCACAGCTGATCCCATTTGTAATCAGCCAAGGGGAGTGTCTGCTGCAATGAGTGATGCTTAATCTAATCACTGGAAGCCTTTTAAGGAGGATTTAGAGGAGACAGGCTCTTCCTGCTTCAGCCAGCAAGCCTCTTCTGTGGAGTTCGTCCAGACCCTCCATCGGAATCATCGGCTTCACAGCCTGCCCTGCGGATTTTGGACTCTGTGTTCCCACGGTCATGTGAGACACTTTTATAAATTTTATATTTGCGAGTGTTCCCTGTTGATTCTGTTTCTCTAGAGAACCCTAACTAATATAGTATGTACGAATTTTTTTCCGTCTTCTTTTTATTGCTTTTTCTGAAGTGGTGCAGATGTTCTAAGAAATGATGATGAGTATGCAACTCTGTGATGATAGTGTGAGTTATATAACAAGAATGGAGTGATCATATGATAAGAATGTGTTTGTATGTGGTTATGTATCATAAATAAAAAATAAATAAATTTAAAAAAAGAAAAGGAGGAGTAAGGGGTATGGTATGTTTGATTTTTTTCTGTTGTCTTTTTCTTTTTCTGAATTGATGCAAATGTTCTAAGAAATGATCATGATAATGCATATGCAACTATGTGATGATATTGTGAATTACTGATTATATATGTGGAACAGAATGATCATATGTTAAGAATGTTCATGTTTCTTTCTTGTCATTTAAAAAACAATTTTTAAATTAATTTAAGAAATTAAAAAAAGTTCCTCTGCTGGCATTTGTACTGAGGTTCATGAGGGCATGGGGAATGCCCAGTTTTCTGAAAGTCTGCAGTGGTCCTCAAACTGTTTTTTTTTTTTTTTTTTGCCTGAGAACCCCTTTCAATTCTTAAAAATTGTTTTGGACTCCAAGGAGGTTTTGCTTACGTGGGTTATATCTGCTGGGTTATATCTGTAGATATTTACTGTAATAGATATGAAAGCTGAAAATTTTTAAATATATTTATTCACTTAAAGTAACAGTGATTAACCCATTACATGTAACATAAACAATACATTGCTGAGAATCCATGGACACAGAATGTCCTTCCGTTCATTAAGGTCTTCTTTAGTTTCTTTTAGTAATGTTTTGTGGTTTTCTTTGCACAAGTCCTTTACATCCTTGGTTAAATGTATTCCTTGATATTTGATTCTTTTAGTTGCTATTGTAAACAGATTTTTTTAAAAACTTGTTCTTCCGATTGTTCACTGCTTGTGTATAAAAACGCTTTTGATTTTGGGGTGTTGCTCTTGTACCCCACCCCCTGTGGCTGAATTAATTTATTAGCTCTAAACTCTTTGTTGTGGGTTTCTCAGAACTTGCTGTATATAGGATCATACCATCTGTATATAGGGAAAATTTTATTTCTTCCTTTCTGATTTGGGTGCCTTGTATTTCTTTTTCTTGTGCAATTGCTCTGGCGAGAACTTCCAGTACAAGGGTGAATACCAGTGGTGACCATGGCTGTCCTTGTCTTCTTCCTGATCTCAGGGGTAAAAGTTTTCCGTCTTTCCCCACTAAGTAGCATGTTAGCTGTGGACTTCTCACACATGCCCTTTATCACGCTGAGGGTGTTTCCCTCTATTTCTCGTGTGCGAGGTGCTTTTATCAAGAAAGGTGCTGGGATTTGTCAAATGCCTTTTCTGTATCAACTGCGATCATCATTTGTTTTTTCTTTCATTCCGTTAATGTGGTGTATTCCATTAATCGCTTTTCTTCTATTGAACCACCCTTGCAAACTAGGGGTAAATTTCACTAGATCATGGTGCATAGTTCTTAATATGCTGTTGGATTTGGTTTTCTAGGATTTTGTTGAGGATTTTTGTATCTGTATTCATAAGAGCTTTTGGTCTGTACTTTTCTTTCTTGTGGTATCTTTATCTGGCTTTGAGATGAGGTGAAGTTGGCCTTTAGAAGTATTCCCTCCTCTTCAGTTTTTTTGAAGAGTTTGAGCAGAATTGGAATGAATCCTCCTGAAGTGTTCAGTAGACTCCCCTGTGAAGCTGTCTGGTCCTGGGCTGTCCTTGTTGGGAGGTTTTTGATGATCGATTCAATCTCTTTCCTAGTGACTGGTTTGTTGAGATCTTCTGTTTCCTCAGTGTGGGCAGTTTATGAGTTTCTAAGAATTTGTCCATTTCATTCAGGTTATCTAATTTGTTGCTGTATAGTTGTTCATAATATCCACTTATAGTCCTTTTTATTCAGTGGTGTCAACAGTAACTTATGATTTTTGTTATTTGTTATCCCCTCTCTTTTCTTTGTTGGTCTCGCTTAAGATATGTCTATTTTATTGATCTTTTCAAAGAACCAGCTTTTGCTTTTGTTGATCCTCTCTATTGTATTTTGTTTTCTATTTCATTTATCTCTGCTCTAATCTTTGTTATTTTCTTCCTTTTGCTTGTTTTGGGTTTACTTTGCTCTTCTTTTCTAGTTCTTCCAGTTTTGAGGTTAGGTCTCTAATTTGAAGCCTTTCTTTTTTAATGTAAGCGTTTAGAGCTATAAATTTCTCCCTCAGCATTGCCTTCCCTGCGTCCCATAAGTTTTTGTACATGGCATTTCCATTTTCATTCACCTCAAGATACTTCCTCATTTCACTTCTGGTTTCCTCTTTAACCCATTGGTTAAAAATATGTTTAACCATGTTTTAAAAGTTTAAAAAATGTTGTTTAATTTCAACAAATTTGCGAATTTTCCCTCTCTCTGTGTTATTTCTCACTTTATTCTGTGGTGGTTGGAGAATTCACACTGTACGACTCCGAGATTTTTTAATTTAGTGAAACTTGTTTTGTGACCCAAAGCCTGGGGCACGACCCTGTGCACCAGAGAAGCATGTCTATCCCGCTGTTGTTCGCTGATCCAGTTTAGTTAATTTTTATAAATAGTGGAAGGTGGGACTCCAAGTCCATTCTTATGCGTGTGGATTTCCAGCTGTCTCAGCAGCATATGTTGAAGATACTATTCTTTCCCCTCTGAATGGGGGAAGAATTAATGACCACAAATGTGTGGTTTTAGTTCTGGACTCTCAAATCTATCCCATCGGGTGCATGTCTGTGCTTTGCTAGCACCACCCCCTCTCACCGCTGTAGCCTTGCAGTAGGCTCTGAAATCTGGAAATGTGAGACCTCCAACTTCAGTCTTCTTTTTCAAGGTTGTTTTGGGCACTTGAGACCCCATGCAGTTCTGCGTGAATCTGAGGATTAATTTTTCAATTTCTGCAAAAAGAAGAAAAAAAGCTGCCAGAAGTTTGATGGGGATTGCATTGAATTTGTAGAGCCCTTTAGGCATTATTGGCATTTAGCAGATTGAATCTTTCAGTCCATGAGCATGGGATGTCTTTCCATTTAATTAGGTCTTTTTAAATTTCTTTCAGCAGTATTTTGTAGAGTTCAGTGTACAGATCTTTCACTTCCTTGATTAAATGTATTACTAGGTATTTTATTCTTTTAGAAGGTGTTTTAAATGGAATTTTCTTGATTTCCTTTTCAGATTGTTCATTACTGATGTACAGAAACCCAGCTAACTTCTGTATGTTGATCCTGTATCCCGCAACTTTGCTGAATTCATTTATTGAGTTCTAGTAGGTTTCTTATGGATTCTTTTGTATTTTCTATGTCATCTGTGAATTGGGATAATTTGACTTCTCCTCCATTTGGATGTCTTTTGTAAAAAATAAACCCTTGCCTGGTTGCTTTGGCTAGAACTTCCAGCACAATGTTGAATAACAGTGGTGACAGTGGGCATTGTTCCTGATCTTAGATCATGTCTTGTTCCTGATCTTAGAGGGGAAAGCTTTCAGTCTTTCTCCATCAAGTATGATGTTTCCTGTGGGTTTTTCATAAATGCCTTTTATCAATTTGAGAACGTTCCCTTCTATTCCTAGATTTCTGAGTGTTTTTATCCTAAAAGGAGGTTGGATTTTGTGAAATACCTTTTTTTTGGTCAGTTGAGATGGTATGTGGTTTTATCCCCTACATTCCATTAAGGATTACATCTATTTTCTTATGTTGAGCCATCCTTGCATTCCTGGAGTAAAATCCTAGTTGAGCATGGTGTATAATCTTTTAAACGTAGTGTGGTTACAAAGGATTTTTTGTGTTGAGGATTTTTGCATCTATATTTATAAGGGATGTTGAGCTGTAATTTTCTTTTCTTGTGCTGTCATGACCTGGCTTTGTTATCAGAGTAATGCTGGCCTCAGAAAATGAAGTAAGAATAATCCTTCCTCTTCTGTTTTCTTTTGGAAGAATTTAAGATGTGTGTAAAACCTTCTTTAAACATTTGGTAGAATTCAGGATCTGGTCCTGGACTCTTCTTTATTTAGGGTTTTGGAGCCCTGATTCAGTCTCTTTAGTTGGTATAGGTTGTTTTATCCATTTTAACTCCTGTTTTGATTTCTAGAAGCAGATGATTTAAAGAGTCCGGAGTTTGAGGTGGAAGGTCTGGCTCTGCCAGCTGAGGATGTCACTGCCTGCAGCTGCTGCTGGTAACTCATCTGCGAGGCTGAGCTTCCCTCTCCCCCCACCTGCAGGGGCTGGGGCTGGGCTGGTGTAGCAGGGAGTTCCTGCTGGGGGAGGGATGTTCCTGCTGGGGGAGGGGTGTTCCTGCTGGGGGAGGGGTGTTCCTACTGGGGGAGGAGTGTTCCTGCTGGGGGAGGGGCGTTCCTGCTGGGGGGGGCGTTCCTGCTGGGGGAGGGGCGTCCCTGCCGGGGGAGGGCTTTCCTGCCGGGGGAGGGGCCTCCCTGCTGGGGGTTGTCCCTGTTGGGGGTGTTCCTGCTGGGGGAGGGGCGTCCCTGCTGGGGGAGGGGCATCCCTGCTGGGGGTTGTCCCTGTTGGGGGGCGTTCCTGCTGGGTGAAGGGCGTTCCTGCTGGGGGGGCGGGCTGTGAGTAGCTGCCCATGGCCTTTCTGTGTGTTTTAAGTCCCAGAAAAGTAGCAGATGCTAACGCTCGCTCAAGTAAGAAGCAGTCTGCTGCCACAGACAGCCACCAGGTTCTTCACCTGCAAAGGGACTTAAACTACCTAGACAAGGTGCACGAAGAAAAAGACCTTTTTATCCAGAAAACGAGGTGAGCCTGGGGATGAGTGAGCCCGTGGCCTGCAGGTCCCCTGCTTCCTGGGCCCAAAAGGCGCTTAGGCCACAGGCCCTGCCACAGTGAAACACAGAAAAGCTGACAAAACACACAGCCGGCACCTGGATTGCACCCGGGGACCCGCGAAGGGTGACACTTGCCGTCAGTTCTTCCTCTGTGTGTGTATGCACACATCTTATATTTATAAATTTTTTGCTGAATTATTTTAAAGCAAACTGCAGATACTGCACTTTACTCCTAAGGACTTCTGTAGCTTCTTCTGCACAGCCTCGGCACCGCTCCTTCACTTAACACTCACCTCATTTCCCCAGCCGCAGTTTCCTTGGGGGTCCCCCAGTGCCCTTTAGAGCCTGCTCTGACCAGGAGTCTGTCCGGTCTGTGCAGGGGGTCTGGTGGCCGTGCCCCCATGAGCTGTGCACTCCAGGGGCTGAGAGGTACTGGGCGTGGCCGCAGGACCCCCCAGGCCACTCACTGGACACGTTCGCTCCCGTTTACCCCCCCACAACCCCCACTTGGGTGTCCTCTTGGCAGGGTTTTGGAAAACAGATGCTCCAGGATGCTGGTGGAGCCTTTCAGAGAGGCCCTGGAGGGGCGGAGCTGGAGGGAAATGCCAGGGGCTCGGACCACCTGGCCCCAGCCCGCCCCCGCCCGTAGCACTGTCCCAGGGGCTGCGGGGGAGGCACCGGGGCAGGAGGGGCTGGGACTGGAGTGGGGGAAGCCATTCCTGGTTGTCTCCTCGCCTTTCCAGAGGGGAGCTGTGCGCGTCTCGTCAGAGGATCCATCTCCTCACCAGGCAGCAAGAGAACGTGGCGGCCGAGGTAGCGGCTGAGAAGGAGGCCGGCAATGTGTAGGTGTCCAGACCGGTGCAAGGAGGGGGCTGGGCTCTCCCTAGTGCGGGGCAGACCACAAACACCTGGGCAGAGAGCGGAGCACACAAGTGCCTTGAAGAAATAAACGGGGTGACCATGGGATGGGCCAGAGGAGATGGCCAGGGGTGGCCCCGGGGCAGGGGTGTTGACACTGGTGCTGGGTGCAGAGATGAGCCTGCCCAGCTCTCACCTGCAACCAGGGCCAGTGCAGGGGCCCGGGGATCCCCAAAGCCAGGTGCAGTGTGCCGCTTGTGCAGGGGGGGCACCAGGGCCGGGTGAGGGTGTGCCGGGTAGGAGGGAGGTCCAGGCGAGGGGGCCAGGCGAGGGGGGCCTGGTGTGGGGGCCTGGCAAGGGATGGGCTGGGGAAGAGATGTCCGGGCAAGGGGCAGGCCGGGTGAGAGAGTCTGGGTGCGGGGGGGCTGGGCAAAGGGTGGCCGGGTGAAGGGGTGCCGGGCGTGGGGGCCTGGGTGTGGGGGTCAGCCTGGTGGATGGCTTCTAGGTGGGGGCGGGAGCCAGGAAAGGCCCCAGGATGGGCTTCTGACCTGCGCGCCAGGGTGGGTAGTGCCTGCAGGTTAGAGCTGGCAGGGCACGACCCAGGGTGCCCTGGACGACGCGGAGGGTGGTCAGCACCCAGCACCCCAATAGGGCGGCCACGTCTCAGGACGCCCGTGCAGGCCGCATCTCGGTCCTGAAGGGAGAGTGAGGTGCTGGATGTCCCCGGTCGCCGAGACGGGGTCGGGGCTGAGGGGCGGAGATGGGGTTGCTCGGCCTTGGCATCCGCCCGCCCCAGGGGAAGTGGGCACGGGAGAGTTCTTCATCCATTGCATGCTCCTGGCTTCCGCTTGGCGGGTTTGGGTGGACGGCTCTGCGGGGAGAGTCAGGGAGCGCAGGCACTGAGGGAGTGCAGCAGGCAGGCCTGGCGCCCACACTGGTCCCGCAGCTGACCCGGCCCCGTCTCTCCCCCGGCCACACTCACGCCAGCGCCGCTGTAGGCCGCCTCGGGGCCACCTTCAGCCGCCTGTGCTCGGAGCTGGATGGCGAGAGGCAGCTGGTGGGGAAAATCACCTCCGCACTGAAGGAGAGCCAGTGAGTCAGGAGAGGGCCCGGGAGGGGCCAGGTCGGTGCTTTCTCTTCGCGGACGGGGCAGCCGCGCCCTGAGTGGGGTTCCACGGCCACCCGGGCATGCGGCTTCGGGGAGACGCCCTCAGCCCCTCCCCCTGAGTTTTGCATTCGGGGTGTTTCTTGCCCGTGCCATCGTCCTCCCGCATGCATTGCCTGCTGTGTGTGGTAGCGAAGGCTGCCCCTCCCTAGTGTAGACCAAGGGACGTGTGTTCATTCCAGGGCCTTTACCCCCTCACCGGTCATCTCAGTGCTCAAATCATCCCAGCTTAGGCCAGGGGCAGCTCGAGCTGGCCTTGCCCTTTGCCGTCCGGCCATTCACTGACCCAACGAGCTGGCCCGGCCCGGCCCCTGGTGTGATCACAGCACAGCCAGGTCCTTGGAAACCCAGGCGGGTGCCAGGTGCCCACTGGGCCTGGGCTGTGGCTGCCCCAAGCCCCCTCTCCTACAGAGCTGGGACAGAGACCAACCCCGTCTGTGTGTCCTAAACAGCACGAGCCCACGTCTATACCTCAGTTCCCCTGTGCCCCTGGCCCTCTGCTCCCATGGAGACCTCCTTGTCCTCACCGGGGCTCCCCCTGGGTGGGCTGCTGGCTGCCCCTGTCAAGCGGCTGCATTTAGGTTAATTTACACGCAGTGAAATGTGCTCACAGGGTCCCCTGCATCTTCTCAGTCAGCACTGCTGCCCACTGGACCCCCGAATTGTGGCGGGAGCTGAGGGGCGCTGGGGCCTCCCCAAACTCTGTCCTCTCCTCTTGCCACTGACCAGCTGCAGCCTGGACCCTGAGCCCTGCAGGGCTGGCTGCTCCCCGTGCTCGGGAACCCCCCACCCAGGACCTTCCCGAGCCGTGGGTGTCTTTGCTCTCACTGAATGAACCAAGCAGCTGTCCCAGCCAGCAGCCCCCGCTGACACTTCCCAGGTGGGGTGGTGGGGCAAAGATGCCGCGCTTGAGGACGGGCCCCACCCGCTGTCCGGGTGCTGACCTCATCCCGAGCAGCTGTAGGTCCCAGACGCACGCTCAGCAGCGGCCGGGCCCCACTTCCAGCCCTTCCACCAACACAAGTCCTGAGCGGTCCCTCGTCTGCCAGGAATGACATGTGGCACATCGAGGTCGAGCAGGGGAGGCTTGAGGCTGTCCGGAAAGCTCTCCAGGAGGAGGTGGCAGCCATGGGGCAGCATCTCCAGGCACAGGCCGCCGAGCAGCTCTGCAAGGAGAAGGCGGCTGCCAGGAAGGTGGAGAGGGCCCAGCAGCTGAGGATCAGGTGCCTGGGGGGTCAGGGGAGGGGAGGGGCATGTGCAGGGGAAGGGACAGGGGAGGGGAGGGAGGGGCAGGGGAGGGGAGGGGCAGATGCACAGGGAGGAGGGGCAGGGGAGGGGAGGGGCATGCACGGGGGAAGGGGCAGGGAGGGGAGAGGAAGGGGGAGGGACAGGTACACGGGAGTGGGTAGGAGCATCGGGGACCTGGCCCGCTCGGGCCTCCAGGTCTGGCCTCGTGCTCCTCTGCTTTGTCACTTCTGCTCCCCTGTCCACACCCCGTCCCACTGGGCAGGTGCTCCTGACCCCTGCCTGGTGCCTTGGCCCAGGGGCTCTGTCGGTCCTGGTGCTTGCCAGCCTCGGTCTCCCTCCTCCCTGCACCGGCCTTGGAGCCCCCTGGGCAGCCCCTCACCCGGCTCCACTGCCTCAGTTTCTCCTGCTCGGCCCGCCCTTGCCCTCCCTGAGGACGTGGAGTGTCAAGCCTCGTCCAAGGCCACCCCTCCCTGCGCCCCGCCGGCCCACTGCCCCATCTTTCACTTCCTCCTGGGCTACAGGTGTGGCTGGGCACCCTCGCGAGGCGCCTCTCCGCCTAGCTCCGCAGGGGAACTCGCTTAGGGCTGTCCCGGGCCTCCTGCGCGTGACATCTTCCTGCCCCCACCACTGTACCCGCTCTGCTCCCCTGCCCGTGCCCCCCACCCCACCCCACGCTGCCCAGGACTAGGTCAGCGAGCACAGGGCCCCCACCCGCCGCCCTGCAGGGAGGGTGTGCGCACCCAGAGGGAGCACGGGCTCCGACACCAGAAGCTGGTAGAAGACGTCCAGAGGCATCACAGGATCGCCGTGAAGTTCCTCAAGGCCTCGCTGGGCAGGTGGGCCCCCAGCGTCTCCTCCCTCTGGGCTTCGCTGGACATGAGGGATCAGGGTCACTTGCTTTTGGTTTGAAAAGTCCCAAATGATATTATTTAAACCATCACCTTGTCTGCGAAAAGCACCCAGCTCGGAGCGGCTCACCTGTTCAGTTTCCGAGCTCAGCCAACAGGTTCAGCACACCTGAGATTGCAGAGCCCAGAGCAGCTCTTCCGGTCTTTCATTGACATGCACGATTGGGCCAGCGCTTCCTTCCTTTTCCTCTTCTGTTGCCGCATTTACCATTTCCCTGGTGGCCGTGACCCCCGGGCACCCCCAGCTCTGCAGGGTCATTCCATTGTGTCATGTGGCCCTGCTGACAGCGCCTCCTCCTCCAGAGTCCGCGAGCGGGAGAGGCAGGAGGAAATGGAGTCCCGCGAGCACCTGCAGAGGCGCATGGATGCTGTGCTGTCCCTGAAGAGACACATCAGGGCCAACCGGGTGGGTGCAGGCAGAGCCGAGGCTCACCCCCCACAGAGGACCCTGGGGTCATGGGGCAAGGGCACAAGGCTGGGGGCTCACCCCTACTGCAGACGGCTGCAACTCCCAACACCCCCGATACTCCCTGACACCCCCCGTCGCTCCCTGTTAGTCCAAGCGGTGGGGGGGTCAGGGGGGCAGAGCAGCAGCACAATCTCACAGGCAAAGGGGACCAGAGCCCCTGGTGGCCAGGGCAGCCAGGGGAGCTGGTGGAGCTGGGCCCCGGGGCCCACAGCAGACAGCCATATAGTTAGGCCCAGGCAGCTCCGGGGGTCTCTAACTAGGTGCTGGGCAGGGTCACTGCTGCGTCTTAAGTGGCGGAGAGCAGTGGACGGCAGGGTCAACGGGTCAAGGGTTATGGGACCCTGCAAATGCCAGGATTTAAGGACCTGTTCAAAAGAAAGGCTCATGGGTGTGTGCGATGTCTGTGTGCGCGTGTGTACATGAGTGTAAGTGGGGGATTGGGCGTGCACGTGTGCATGTGTGTTGTGTATGCATGAAGGCACGTGTGCTTTGGGAGTGAGCGTGTGTGTGCGCGCATGGCGTGGGACTGTGTGTGCAAGTGTGTTGGGTGCGTTTGTCCATGTATGTATGAGCATTGCAAGTTGCGTGGCATGTGTGTGTGTTTTTGTACACTGTGGGTGTGTGCACATGTGCACCTGCGTGTCTGTGTGCATACACAGCTGCAGCCACGAAGGCCATGATCTCCGTGTCCTTCATTTCCAAGGAAACACTCCAGAAATCTCAAGCGTGGGGCCAGGCCAGGGCCGCGCTGGCCGAGCAGAAGGCCCAGGCCGAGAGAGAGGCGGTTCTGGCCCAAGGCGGGGACGCCTTCAAACATCTTTCCCATCAGCGCCGGCGCCAGGAGCTGGAGGCCCAGAAACGGTGAGGGGCGCTGGGTGCCAGGAGCTGGCGAGGGGCGTCCAGTCCTGGCCGGGCTGCAAGGGCTCAGCGCACCCTGGCGGGGCTCAGCCCACTGCGGGGTCTCAGCTCACCCCTGCGGGCTCTTGGGTCACTGCGGTTTCCGTCCGCCACTGCAGGGGCTCCAACTCCAGGGCTGTGCTGCTTTGTCCCAGGCCCTGTGAGCTTGACCTTGGCCCCGGCACCCCTAGGTCTACACCCCTGCCAAGCATGGGAGGCCTCAGCCCCTTCTCACCTCTGGACGGTTCCCGCCACCCTGGGCCTGGGACCCTGAGGCTACTCACTTGCTCTCACCCAACCCAGCCCCTGCCCTGCCCTGCCCTCCCCTGCCCTGCCCTGCCCTCCCCTCCCCTCCCCAGCACAGCTGGACCCATCCACGTATGGCTTCGACAGGCCCCACCTCCAGCATCCTGCACATCACTTTGGGGTTCCTCACGATCCTGGGTGCCAGAAGCTGCCCCACCCAGCTGCCCACCTCGCCTCCTCAGCCTTGCCCGTGATGCCGGGTCATTCCTGCGTGAGATGTGCCGCTCTCCCGTTGTGCCTCTGCTAGGCACGGCCCCACCGGGATGCCTCCCCCCACCCCCCAGCGTTGCATGAGCGGCTGAGTTGCTGTGTGTCGGGTGTGGCTTCCAGCCCCCCTGGGCCCCCAAGGTGGGGCCTCCACTCTGGTGGCCGCCTGCCTGTCCACCCACCCTCCTGGGGCTCTGGGGCAGCCCCTGCCTCTGCCCACCCCGTGGTCATTAGGCAGGCACTGGGGAGGCACCCCAAGTTCAGCTTCTGCCCCGGGTGTGCTCCAGCTGGGAACCTCCCAACACACACAGGAAGCCAGGTGGGGGCCGCTGGTGAGGCGCCAAGGCTGGTTTGGGGGCTGTGGTGAGCAGGGCTGGGTGTGGGCTGGGCCCCAGCAGTGCCCAGAACCAGGTGGGCCAGGCCCGAGGCTGTGACCACCTGCAGGGCTGCCCTGGCCTCCCCTCAGCACCCCCTCCCCCCGCCCCCAGGGCCTTCGAGAAGGAGCAGAGTCTGCAGAAGCGGAGGATCGTCGCCCGCATCTTGAAGGAGGCGGCTGAGGAGGGCAGGAGGAAGACGCGGCTTTCGGCCGCCAAAGCCCGGGCCCGGCTGACCCTGAGGGACAAGACCTGGCGCTACATCTCCGACCTCTGCGAAGGGGCCCCCGCAGCGGCCGCCGGCCCCACCCTGGTGAGCGGGGAAGGATGCGGGCAGGTGGGCCCGCCCGACCCCTCAACCAGAACCACAGCTAAAGTGCACCCCCACCCCGACCCTTGGTGGCCGGCACCTGTCGCGTTTCTCCCTGAGAAGTGAAGCCCGGCAGCAGCGGTGCCCAGCCGCCTGCTCGCTTCCCAGCTCCCTCAGCCAGAGCTGCACCTGCCCCTCCAGCCCCCACCCTGCATGGGGCGGTGGGGTGCCCGTTCCCGGCTCTCCCCGCCACTTAAGGGGGCAGGCTGGCGAGTCCCCTAGCCGTCCCCCGCCCTCATGGAAGCAGGCCCTGGTGTCCCTGTGCTGCCCGGAGCCCTGCACAGGTATCCGCTTCCCTAAGAGGCTGAGGCCGCAGAGGCCGTGGGCGCCTGAAGGTGCAGAGGGGGAGCTGGGGCCCTGGCCCCCCTGAACCACAGACTTGGGCAGCAAAGCCCAGAGCAGCGTGGAAAGCGGGCCCCAGCTACCCCCCACCTGGGGGCTCTGGGGGTGCGGGCCACAAGGTCAGCTTGTTGCGAGGTCTGGGCCCCCCAGAGCTCCTGTGCACCCTGGCCCCTGGATTCGGGGAGCTGACCCCCCGCTGGGCACTGCGTCACCAGCCGCATGGAGGCTGTGTTCAGTTGGAACCCCACTCCTGGGTGTGAGCCCCTGGAAGTGGGGCCTCAGGGGGTCTGAACCGAAGCAGTGTGGGCCTGAGTCCACGGGAGCCTGATAAAGAGGGGACGTTCGGTGGTCACAGGGGCCAGCAGAGAGCAGTAGAAACCAGGCAGGGGAGAGTCCCCGTGTGATGGGCCGGCCCCCGGAGAAAGCATGGCCTTGCTGGCACCATAGGGTTGCACTCTGGTCTCCAGGCTGTGAGCCGCCAAGTTCCGCTGTTCAGGCCAACTGTGGTGACCTTGTCACGGCAGCCCTGGAAAACTGACACCGACCGCTTCTAAAACACTTGGCGCGTGATTTACAAACCGGTGGGATGGTTTGTTGGACAGCTTGTTCTACAGCTTCTATTTGAAGGGTGTTTCCGTTTGTGAAAGCCTCCCAAGTGCAATGTACCAGACATAAGCTGGCTTTTAACAATGCGGATTTATTAAGTTACAAGTTACAAACCTAGGCCATCAAGAGGGTACCTTCACTCAAGAAAGGCTGATCATCTCCGGGGTTCCTCTGTCTCGTGGGAGGGCACATGTGGCATCTGCTGTCCTTCCCTCCCAGGCTGCACTGCTTTTGGGTTCCATGTCTTCGCTTTCTTCTCCAGGGACACCTCTCTGAGCTCTCAGTGTCCTGTGGGTTTCGTCCATATCTCCAGCGCGTTTTTCTCTCTGTGTCCTTCACTTGGTTTCATCTCTCTGCTCTCTGTCTCTGAGCTTCCTCTCATAATGGGCTCCAGGAAAGGATAAAGACCCACTTTGAATTGGGTGGGTCACATCTGTGTGGAAACAACCTCATCAAAAGGTCTCTCCCACAATAGGTCTGGTTTGAAACTTTTATGCACCCCAGAAAAGCTGTGTTCTAATCCTGTCTTGAGGGTGCAGACGTATTGGTATATCCATGTCTCCATATACCCACTCCTCCAACCCTCCACCCATCCGTCTGTCCATACACATGTTCTCCGTCCTTCCCTCCCTTCCTCTTTACCTCCACGTCCTCCTGTCCGCAGAAGCCACTATCCATGCCACACCCCCACTGGGACCCCCACTGTGAGGAAGCCACGCCCATGGTGTCCCCTCGGGGAATCAGGTACATCCACTGGGCTGTTGTCACCCTTAGAGCATCACCTCACAAGATTAACGTGAGCCAACTTACCTGGCTCTGACGTAGCACACCTAGGCCACTGACCAGATTCCAGCTGTCCCATGTTGGGGTGGAGTGAACCCCCAGCCCCCCACATACATGTGGAATATTCATGCTGATGCTAAATGCTTTAATATCAACCCTGGAGACTGGCAGTGTTCCTTCCGTCCATTCACCCACCCATCATTCATCCATCTGTCCATCCATTGACCCATCTACTTATACCTGCCTCTCTCCTCTCCTCCCTCCATCCATATATGTGTCCCTCCTTCCCTCCCTCCTAACCTCCACCCACCCCCCCATCTATTTCTTTCTCCCTCCCTCCTCCTTCCTCCACCTGTCTCTTCACACGAGGACTTGCTCCATGCTGGTCCACATGGCAGCCCTCGGCAGGAGGCGGATCCATTTCGAGCTCTCCTTCCCCTGGGGCCGTGGGGTGAGGTCTCCCGTTAGCCCTCCTGGGTGGGCTTGGCCGTTTGCTTCTGCCCTGCTCTGGGGCCTGAAGGGCAGGGCTGCACCTTCCAAGTGCGTGGCGGGCAGAGCTGGTCTCAGGCTTCTTCAGCTCTGGGCGGCACCTTTCGGAAAGTGCCGGTTCCGTCTCCCACCCCTAGGCCTGGCCCCCACCGCGGGCTTCCCTCACTCTGAGCCTTTGCTCCTGCACCACCTCTCTCTGGCCACACACTCCCAGTTCCTGTTCGGCCATCCCCTGAGTAGCCTCCTGCCACCCCCAGTCCTCTCTTCGCCTGGGCCCCCACTGCCTCCTCCTCACCCCTCCTCAGGGAGGGCAGGACCGGCTGCCTGGCTGACCCGTGTCCCCATGTCTGCCGGTCCCACACGAATGGGTGAGGGAAAAAGCACTGCCGCCCCAGGTCAGCCGCCAGGAGGGCTCTGCAGGGCAGACAGAGACGAGGAAAGCTAGAAACGAGTGAGCAAGGGTCGGTGAGCCGATGCCAGCACCTGCACGAGCTGCGATACTTTCCCGCATGGGTCCCCCTGGGGCTCACTTTCTCGTATAGTCACATCTTCTGTAGCGAACACGCCCTGGTGAAGGCCTAAGAAAGCATTTTTCCTGACACGGAGGGCGAATCAGGGCTGCACAGCCCCTGGACCCTCCAGCCCCGTGGTCTGTCTCGCCCGGATACAGGAGACCGAGTACCCCGCTGCCCCCAAAGCCACTCATCTCGTGCAAGCCATCTCCAGCGAGTCCGTGCAGGGGGACCCTGGCGGTGCTGCCAGCCAGGAGGTGGACACGCTGGCCCAGCCGGAAATCTTGGGGCTTTGGAACGAGGACTGCGAGGCACGCCAGGTAACAGCCTCCGCCTTCCTGCCGTCGTCCTCCCTGCCCGCACCCGCCCCGCTGCGTGGCCGCTTCCCGCAGCTGCAGCCCCCGCCCCCCAAGGCTGGGCCGTGGTCGGCCGTGCAGGGACGGGGTGTGCAGCGGCAGCGCCGAGCCTCTGCTTATCATCAGGGAGGCAGGTCCCAGAACAAGGCGCGAGTTCAGACTTCCTTTGGCCGCCCTTTTTCAAAACGTGCCCCACGTCACTGCCCTCCGCGACCCTGCGAGGGGTGCTGCCCGCGGTCCGGAGCCCCTTTGGTCCTGCTGCTTCGGGAAAGGCCAAGTGTTGGGGGCCGCGAGGCGAGCGGGACGGGGACGCACCCCACCCGCCCCTGCCCTGCCCGACGGGGCGAGCACCCGGGCGGGGGGCCATGGGAGCGTGGGGCTGGGCGCGTGGGCCGCCGGCGGGAAGCGGAGGCCCCGGGGCGCCGACCCGGGAGTAAGGCCCGTCAACGAGGAGAAAGCGGGGGTTTGCGGTTACCCCGCGGCTGCCCCCCGAGGACGCAGCGCCTCCCGCAGAGCGGCCTCAGACCTCCCGTGGCCTGAAGTCGGCCCGGACCCTGGGCCTCTCCGTTTCCCTCCTTTTCACTCTTTCTTTTCTTCCCGAGAAAGGACCGCGGCCTCAGGGACGCCCCCGCCCCTCGGGCCGTGTCTCCAAACCCCCCGGTGCCCAGGGAAGACGCCGACCGCAGGCCCATGGGCGGCTCCGCGCTGGACGAGGCCCTCCCGGCGCGCACTGGGGCCCGGCTGCGTGGGGGGCGGGGCCGCAGGCGGGGGGCGGACGGCCGCGGGGGCCCAGGCCGCCCCTTCAACAGCAAGCCCGGCCTCATCCACTTCAAGGTGAGTGGCCCCGGCCGCGCCCTACGCCCTGAGCCCCACGACCCCACGACCCCATGCCTGTACCCCGCCCCCGCGCCCCACCCCCATACCCTGCATCCCGTCCCCTGCACCCCGTGTTCCATCTGCCACGTCCAGTCCCCCACAACCCGTCCTCCCATCTTGTGCCCCCTCCCCCGCGCCCTCTTCCTCCCCCACCCCCCGCGCCTCACTGAACGTGGCTGGGGCATGACCATCTCAATCTGGGGAGCCCTCCCCTGGGAACACCTGGCCTGGCCCTGCCGTGCTCTGGCCTCCTGATTTGAAACCTGCCCCCTGCCTTGGGCCCGCGGCCACCGTCCCGCGGGGGAGGGTCTCCTTACAGCAGGGCCGGATGCAGCCTGAGGGCCCTTGGCAGCCACCCCTGCTCTGGCCCCCCCAGGACTTTAACGTTGGCCGAGTGTACAAGAAGACGATCAAGCTGATAAATGCCACCTACTCCATCAACTTCTGCAAGCTGGTGGGCGTGGAGGCGCACCTGAGGGATTTCATACACGTCCAGTAAGGGGGCGGGGCGGGGTGGGGGGTGCCGAGCCGGGGGTCTGTGCCGGGGGCACCTGTGGTCCTGCTGCTCCATCCAGGGCTTCCTCCCTCAGACCTGCCCCTTCTGGCACTAGTAGCGGGGCGGGCATTTCAGTTTGGGCTCCTGGGCTGGGAGCTTTCCCTCTCTGCCCATCAGCTTCGCTTTGCTTTCCCTGTGACCCTACTGGTATTTCGGGACGTCCGCGGCTCTGTCCCACCAGGTCCCTTTCTGGCCTCCACTTGAACTGGTGGGTGTGATACTATCCGCCCCCACCCCTTTGCACACACGCTGTGGGGCCCCGTGGGGATGAGGATGAATGGAGTGTACTTTCCTTTTCTCCTCGCTCCCACGCCTCGGCTTAGTAGCTCAGACTATTTCTTTGGGTTGTTAAATATGCTTGTGACTCTGTTACAGCAGTCTTTGATTCCAGCTGCTGCAGGGCAGGGCGTCCGTATCCTCCATCTCCTGTCCCCTTTCCCTCTCTCCTCTTGGCTCTCATTGCTATACGACTTCCGTCCTGTTGCGCGCCCCACGTTCGTGTCACCGGCTTCATTGTCTTGGAAGCCCAGTGCCTGGCCAGCCCATGGGTCCTCAGGAGCCGAAGCCCGTCCTGGCAGGCCCCCCCCACGGAAGACCCACTCCACGGGTGTCCGTGTCCGTGTTGGCAGCTGTGCCATCACCAGAGCGGGCAGCGGTGTGTCTATGCACGGCCGGGGGTCCATGGAGAAGCTGCCCTCACCGAGACCAGCCCCAGCCCTCTGCGTTCAGATGGCTCGAGCGCTCCGCCTGGCTGCCCAGGTTCCCTTCTTTGTCACCGTGATGCGACGCTGCCCTTCCTGGGTCCTTTCCCCAGGCAGTTAGTGCCTCGGCACGTGACGTTCAAGCCATCATTCGTTCCCGGACCCTTTCCTTGAAGGGTGTGTTTACGTTTCCCTGCTGCTCCTGGGCCCCTGCGGGTGTCAGAGCTGCTCTGCTGGTCCTTGATGTCCGTCACCTTCTCCTTGTCCCCCTTTAAGGCTCGCCGCTTTGCTACTTTGTTTCCCGTGGTGGTTACTGTGTTTTCTGCAGCCTCTTTCTTTTCTTCTGCTTAGAGGTTTGCCTTTACCCCAGAGAGAGTTTTCTTTTGCTCTTGCACTCCCTCCCTGGTTTCTGTCCCCTCACATCTGGGATCTCCCGTGGTTTTGCAGTCTCTTCCAAAGATCTTATAGTTCTGCTTTTTTTTTTTTTTTTTTTTTTTAGAAAGGGAGGAAGGGAAGGAAAGACAGAGAGAAGGAAGGAAGGAAGGAAGGGAGGTAGAAAGGGAAACATCTTTAAACATTTTCTTGTTTTTATTATATTTTGTTTGTTTGTTTGTTTTTTACATGGGCTGGGGCTGGGAATCGAACCGGGGTCCTCCGGCATAGCAGGCAAGCACTCTTGCCCGCTGAGCCACCGCGGCCCGCCCCTATAGTTCTGCTTTGAGTTTTTGATTCATAAAAGTGTTCACTACATTTTTAAAGCCCCCCATCTTCTTTTTTTTTTTTTTTTTTAAGAGAGAGGGAGGAAGGGAAGGAAAGACAGAGAGAAGGAAGGAAAGGAAACATCTTTAAACATTTTCTTGTTTTATTGTATTTTGTTTGTTTGTTTGTTTTTTACATGGGCTGGGGCCGGGAATCGAACCGAGGTCCTCCGGCATGGCAGGCAAGCACTTTGCCCGCTGAGCCACCGCGGCCCGCCCCCCCCCATCTTCTAATACATTTAACTTAACTGAAGAATTGAATCTGATTACATTTATTGTGCTTACTCATATAATTGGATTTCCTTTTACCCTCTTATTTTGTATTTTTGGTTATTTATCTGTTGCCACAGTTCTTTTTTCTCTTGTTTGTTGCAAAAACATAATTTCTGTTTCTTTCATTTAATAGTGACTCAAATTTTAACATGTCATTTTCTGTCACATACAGATACTGTTTTTACTCTGAGCCTTTTGAGAGTAAATTCTGGATACGTGACCTTGATTCCAAGCATTTTTAACATCTCAGTGTATCCCTGGAGCTGAAGCAGCACGAATCCCTCTCCTCGGGCCTGGAGTGGGCATTCCGTCAGAGCGCAGGCCTCAGGCTCCAGCTGCCCTTCCCGCGCTGAAATGCGTCGGGTGTCTCGTAGGGGCGAGGGCGTTCTCATACAGATGACAGTAGTGACCAAAATCAGAAAACTTACTACCGACGACAACTCATCCCCATTTCACCACTTTCCCAGGGATGAGACGCTGGGCTTCCCTCGGGTCTAGCCCGGGCCGGCCACTGCGCTGCATCGTCGTGTGTCTCGCTGTCCTGGCATCCGAAGGGGTGCCCCCACTGCCCTCTTTCATGGCCTTGGCAGCTTTTAGGAGAATTGGCCGTCTGCTTTGTAGGATGACATTTGTAGGATGAGTTCTGTTCATCTGACATTCCCATCCGTGGTTTGGGTTATGCGTTTTGGTAGGAGTGCTCTGGAAAGTATCCTGTGTCCTTCTCGGTGCGTCCTGTCAGAGGGCCCCGTGGTGGTGATGTTACCTCGGGTCACTTAGCTGGTAATTGCTAGGTTCTCCACCGAGCAGTTGCTTACTGTCTCCCCTTGTGCATAATAAGCGTTTTGTGAAGAGCTGATGCTGCCCCACACCGGACTGTCCCCACCAGTCTTAGCATTTGTTCATGACGTGCCTGAACCAGCCATTGCTTTGGTGGCTGCCAGATATTTATTTTCTCACTCCATCATTCCTTCTACATTGACATTTCACCTCCTTTCCCTCAATTTACGGTCCCTTGGCTCCTTAGTTGACTCAGTGAGTTGTCGTATGGACCAATCACAGTTCCCTTGGTGCCCACTGCCCAGCGTGCGTCCACTGGACATCTGCCCTGCCCTGTCTCCTACAGGCTGTGTCTCTTGGGGCCCTTTGCAGATGCTCCGGACTCACCTGCCCCCTCCCTGCCCAGCCCTGGAACCCTGGCTCTGTTCTGGGGACGGGAAGCTGAGACTTAGCTGAAGGGTTGGCTTGTGGCTACTGTGGTCAGTACCTCCAGCTCCTGCAGTGGTCAGGGCTGGGGATGCATCCCTGCGTCCACCTGTCAGTGGAGTCAAGTGCTGATCCTGTCCAGGGGAGGGGGCGGCAGGACCCCTACCTCGCTCCATAGGTGCCCCCAGCCCCTCCATCCCCCACCTGCCCTGTGGTCTGCTCTGACTCATGGGCCCCCAGCTTTTCTGTGCTTTGCACGTTCTGTTCTGTTTCGGGTCAGCCTTAGAACGTTTGTTCCGTTCTCTTCCCTGCAGACCCTCCCAGCTCTCTCCAGAGGCATCTGCTGGAATCGGCGTCTCTCTCTCTCCTTGTACCTAACTTGAAGCCTGGGGCTTCCCCCCACCAGCCGGTCGTGCTGATGGCTGGACTTGGGGAACTGACTTTTGCTGGGGCTTGAGCTGGGGGCTGTCTGGGGGCTGCACGAGGGCTTCCGATTTGGGTGGCTGCCATCCCCCCATGCCCGCCCCCAAGCCTGGAAGCCCAAGGCTCTGAGGATGTTTATCCTTTTGGTGCTAATGGGAGCTCAGCTTTGGGTCTGGGGGGGTTACCCAGCTCTCTTCGGCTGCTTCTGAATTTCTGTTCTCAGGCTCGTGCGCGGCCCAGTAGCGTTCCGTGAGGACGGAGTTTTTTCATCCTGAGTCCGAGGGTCCAGGCCTGGACAGGCGTGGGGACTCCCCAGCCTGACCCCTGACCTCCTCACACATCCCCCCGTCTCGCCCCCTCCCCTTGTGCTGGTCCCCTTGGAACCTCCCCCCCCCCCCCGACTGCGTCCAGCTGTTCATCACCCGTCGCCCAGGAAGCCACCTCTCTCTCAGCTCGTGTCTGGTCGGCCGGTGGAGTGACTCAGTTTTTGTTTCTGTTTCTCTGCTTGTCAGTTCTAAAAGTTGTGTTACGTCCTTTCTGGATGGCGTCCTGTTCCTCTCTCATGTCTATGTTTCTGGATCTTTGCCTCTAACCGTGCTCACCGTGTGTCCTGTACAGTCTCATCTGCTCACTGTGGCATCCGTTCTGGGGCTTTGGCCCGTGTCTGGCCCTGACATTTGGCCATGTCTGTTTGTAATTGTCAATCCTCCTCATCCCGCTAAGGGGGCTCTGTCCTTGGGGCTCCTTTGTCATCTGGGACCCAAGTGTTCCCCCCCAAATGGAGAGGTTTGGGGTTTGCTGCCATGGGCACTGAGGTGCGGCCAGTCTCAATATTCAGTTTCCAGCTTGCGTATTTCTAAACCCAGCACGTTAGGCAAAATCCAACCTTGTGGAAACAGGCCTCGTGGGGACCTCTCAGAGGAGACGCTTTCTCACCCAGCCTCGGAGCTGAGTGTCCCCAGTGCAGGGTGTCCCAGGGGTCCTGCACGAGGCTCACCTGCCCGCCCATCTCCAGGCACTGGGGAAGCTGCAGGGAACACCCTGGACCCCTCTGCTCCTCCGGCTTGGCACAGGCGGCTGAGCAGGGAGCATGACGTCTGGGACAGGGCAGGACGAGGAACCCGGGAGCGCCTGCTCCGGGCAGTGGCTGCCCCACAGAGCCCTTCCACCCCCACCGTGCCATCACCTCGTGCAGCGGGAGCTCACGTCTGCACACATGGCGTCACACGGCGCCACGGCTCATTGTCCCCACAGCTTCGACCCGCCGGGCCTACTCTCAGCCGGGATGTCCTGTGACGTGCTCGTCACCTTCAAGCCCATGGTGAGTCTGGACACCAGAGCCAAATGGTGCGAGGGGGGGCCGCTCTCCCGCCTTATGACCAGCTGAAGGGAGGGAGGGAGAGACGGAGGGAGGGCGAGGGCCTGTCAGCTGTGCTGTGTCTCCAAAAACTATTCAATGTGTTCTTGAAGTACTCAGAAAAATCCCACCTGCTTATCTAGCGCAGAAGGTGACAGGTGTGATGCAGGTACACAAGGTGGCAGGTGTGACACAGGTGCACAAAGTGACAGGTATGACATGGTGCATGAGGTGACAGGTGTGACACAAGTGCACCATGTGGCAGGTGTGATATGCATGAGGTGACAGGTGTTACACAGGTGCACCATGTGGCAGGTGTGATGTGGTGCCCAAGGTGACAGGTGTGACACAGGTGCACCATGTGGCAGGTGTGATGTGGTGCCCAAGGTGACAGGTGTGACACAGGTGCACCATGTGGCAGGTGTGACGTGCATGAGGTGACAGATGTGATAGGTATACCATGTGACAGGTGTGATGTGGTGCGCGAGGTGACAGGTGTGACACAGGTGCACCATGTGACAGGTGTGATGTGGTGCCCAAGGTGACAGGTGTGATGCAGTGCCTCCCCATTCAAAGGCCCAGGCCTGCCTGGTGGCACTAGGTGCCCTGCCAGGGCAGGCGCCCCTGCGGGCACGGGTTGGGGCGCAGGCACAGCATGTTAACTGCAAAGTTATAAACGTGGGCGGTGCTTGGAGTTGTTTTATTTTTTTTAGGTAAATAAAGATCTAGAAGGAAATGTCTCATTTCTGGCTCAGACAGGCGAATTTTCTGTTCCACTGAAATACTCAACAAAGAAATGCAGTGTGAGTTCGCAGTGCCTGGGCTGGGGCTCAGGCGGGAGCTCGCGAGGGGCACAGATGGACGGCAGAGGGGCTTGGGCTGCCTCCGGGGCGGGGTTGGGCCTGGTGCCCCGGGGGCCAGGGGATTCTGGAAGATGGGCATTCAGGCCAACAGGCGGTCCAGGAATGCACCTGCCTCAGCCCGTGGAGCAGGGGGCTTTGTCTGGGGAGTTGCCACCCCACCATAGCTCTTGGCTGTGCCCCTTAACTCCTTTCCTCTTTTAATGAAGAAAAATTTCACACAATGAAGAACAGAATAGCCACGTCCCCACTGCCCAGTTGGAGTGACTGCCAGCCTCTGCCATGTTTGCATCACCTCCCCCCGCATCACTTCACATGACACCTCACCCTTAAAAACCTCCAGCTGTATCTCCAGAAAGAAAGAAAGAAAAGACGCTGCCCTACAGGCGCCACCAGGGCACTGTCTGTCCTAACCGTGTTAGTCAGCTCTTGCACAGTGATGCTGCGTGACAGGCGGCCCTGACACAGCAGCTTTGAGAGCGGGGCTGGGACTGGGCTCTGGCTGATTGGGCTGTGGGCAGCCGCGGAGGCTTCTGGGCTGGGCCTCTGGTGGTCCAGGGCCAGCATCATCTGGGCACGTGCTGCCCAGGGAACCACAGCCAGCAGCCCGAGCACTTGCCAGGCGTTTCCCCATTTCACCAGCCAATAGTTCCTTGGCTTGAGCAAGTCACATGGACACACCCTACAGCAGCGGGGCAGGGGGCCCAGTGCCCCCACTCGGGTGTGGTGCCAGGAGAGGAAGGGGCCGGGAACCCCCATCCGACATTCTGCACTAATGAAGTAATGAAGTGATGAAGTAATGAGTGTGCCCCGTCCCTGTTCACCTAGCCCAGCGGTCCCGGAACTGTCTTTCCTAATTGTTACTTTGTTGCTGGGACCCAGCCAAGGGTGCTATGTTTGCCTCTTCTGTGCCTCGAACCTCGCCATCCAGGTTATCCGCCCGCGTGCGTACTTTTTAGGCTGGTCCTTGTGTTGCAGCCCCATGTCCCGAGGGTGAGAGCTGCTTCCTCAGGGTTTCCCTGCGTGTCTCTCCACCACGTGTTGCTTCAGCCTGGATGGTGGGAGCCCTGTTCTGGCGGGACTACCCAGCGCCGTCCAAGGGGGCTGCACCGCCTGCACCGGGCACTGCACGGAGACCCCATCTCCCTTGGTCTCTCCCCTCAAGGTTTCCGCAGCGCTGGCGGTTCCTGCTGAGCCAGCTGAGGGGCGCGTGCAGGCCTCTGCCATCCCAGTGGCCCCTCTGACCGTGGGACCCCAGGCTGGGCGCATCTCTCTCCGCTCCTGCTCCACCAGCGTCCAGGGCGCAGGGCGGCCACACCCCTGGGTGCAAGTTCGATCCTTTTCTCCTATCTCAGTCTCACTGTGGGTCCATGGGTGTACGTACCTGTGTTGAGTGGGTCTCGATCATCTGAGCCTTTGCTCTTCTTGGTACTCGGTTGTGCAGGCACGGCCCCGGTAGCCCTCAGCCCTTGACGGCTGCCCACATGGCCCCGTCCACACTGCTGAGTGGCCGTCGCGTCTCCTGCAGGCCACGCAGTGGCCAAGTCTCCCAGGTCCCTGAGTGTGTCCCTCACCAGGGGGGTACCTCCTCCTCAGCAGCCAGCGGCTCGGGCAGTGCTGCTCCCCACGGGCGGCACGGCACCCCCAAGGGCACATGGCTGTGAACCAAGGCCCCAACTGGGAGCCGGGCCCACCCCAGGAAGTGTTGCCCCAAGGGTGGCAAGGAGAGGCCCTCTTGGCTGGTCCCTGGGTTCGTGCCTCAGAGCACGCTCCAGCTGAGCGTGGGTACACGCCCGGGGGCCTGGTCCAGCCCCACCCTAGCGCAGCGCCCCTGCCCGCCAGCTGTGGGATCAGCAGGTGCAGGTGAAGGTGCCAGGCACCAGGGCAGCCGCCTGACCAAGACGGTGCTTGTCTCTCTCAGAGGTGGCGCCCAGGGTGGGGGCTGCCCTGACCCCCTCGACCAAGGGCTTCCAGGCCACATCACTCCCCAGCTGAGGTAGGGGTGAAGACCCAGGTCACCCAAAACCTGGCCACCTGGGGACACTGCAGATGGGAAAGAGCATCTGTCATGCACCCCCACTGACTGTCCCCTGCAGGGCACCAAGGCTTCCCCAAGCAGGCACTGCCTCCAGCCTGGACCCAGGGCCCTCTCTGTCCATGCCAACCCTGCTTCTTGAAGGCTGGTGACCCATAACAAAGAGGCAGGTAATCCACACGCATGTGTGCTCATACACTTATATGCACATATGCACCTGTGCAAGCAGCTGTGCTCCTGCACACGGTACATTCACAGGCAGACATGTATTCACGCTTGCATGTGCACACGCATGCACACAAATGTGCCCGCTCACATTTGCCCATGTATGCATACACGTGCAGACATGCTCACTCTCACAGTACACATGCACAGATGCCCAAAGGCTTGAGCATGCACACGCATGCAGACGTGCCCATGCACATGTGATGGAGGGCAGGGGAGGGTCTCACAGTGAAGCCCCCGTGGAGGGGGGAGGGAACCCGTTCAGTGATGGGAAGCAGGTCTCTGGTTCGACTCTGGTCTGCTCCCTGGGGAAAGTCCACTGTCCTCTCCGGCCCTGGCCGCGCCGCCAATGCAGGAGCATGGGAAGGGGCGTGGAGCTCTGGTCATCCACACTCAGTGCTGGAAAAGCCCATGGAGGGTGGGCGTACAGGGGCGCGGTGTGGCCTGAGGTCCTGGGGGTTGGCCGCCCTTGCAGACAGGGAACCCTGCAGAGCCCTGCACGGTGGACTTTGCCTGCTGCACCACGACACCCCTGTGCTGGGGGCCGTGAGCCTTGCCAGCTCCCAAGCCCTCGGGCGGCTCCTCGGTCCCATAGGGCCAGGCTAGGCTTTCACTGGGGCTCGGGTGCCACGGACCCCACCTCCCATGGTCCCTAGCATGCACGCCCATGGCCCATCGGTGGTCTGTCTGTGGCCCGTTTGTGGCCCTTCCGTGGCCTGTCTGCGGTCACTTCATTTCAGTCAGGTATGGCTTTTAATGGACTTTATTTTTTTAGAGCAGCTTTAGATTTGCAGAAAAATTGAACAGAAAGCCTATAGACTTCCTGGTACTCCTCCGTCCCATGCACATTCCCCGTTGGCAATGTCCTGCGCGCATGAGCGCATGAGTCATGGCGACGAGCCGACACCGATGTGCTATGAGGCTCAGTGTGGGCTGGGGCAACCGCGTTGTGGCCAGGATGCCTGGTCACAGTGCCAACAGGACTGTCCACTGCCCTGGAAATGCCGCCCCCTCCACACACCCCGAGCCCCTGGGGAGCTCAGCCGCTGAGCGTTGCTGACCCTCGTTTGGTCTTGTCCCAAGTGTCACCAAGCTGGATTTGCTCCTACAGGGCCTTTTCAGGCTGCCTTCCATTGCTTAGTGGCACACGTTAGGGTCTCTCCATGTCCTCTCGTGCCTGATGGGTCATTTTGTTTATTTCTGAGTAACTTGCCACCAGCCGATGCCCCATTTGTTTGCCCATCCCTGGTGTAGGGCGGCCGGGCTGCCTCTGGCATCGGGCGCAGTGGATGGAGCTGCTGTGGATGTGCAGCCATCTGTCCTCGGGCGAGGTGCACTGCGTCCGGGCACGCCTGCTTTCTGCCACTTGCCACAAACATGTCATGATCATGCGTTACCTGCTGTCCGGGGTGGGCCCTGCCCAGCTGTGCAGTGCCCAGCCCACGTGGCTGCCCAGGGCAGGGGCCCGGGGGGCCAGGCTCCCTCGGGCTCTATCGGGGTGCATGACGGCACCCACCACCCTGGCCGCCCCCCCCGCCCCCTGCCGCCCCGGCCTGGTGCACTAACCAGCCCCTGCCCGTGTCCTCCACAGCTGTCCCTCGACAAGCAGCTCGTTGACTTCGGTAGCCTTGTGGTGGGGGAGACGGCGTCCCGGACCATCACGCTGACCAACATCGGGGGCCTGGGCACCAAATTTAAGTTCCTCCCCACCTGTGAGCCGGACACCTCCACCTCCATGCTGAAAATGGTGAGGGGGGGCGCGGGGTGGGCAGGCGCGCTGCCACGTGGCATTGGGGGGGGATGGACCGGGGCTCCCTGGGCCCTGCCGCCTCCCGCCCCCCACCGCCCAGCCTTGTCACCCCTCTGCACACCAATCGCGCGGCAGGGGTCCCCGGGTGGCTGCTGGACAGGCGAAAGCATCAGCCTCCCGCCCTTCCACAGAGCATGCCAGGGCCCTCTTTCCCCCAGGAGCCGGCAGCTCTGCAGCGGGGGTGGGTGGCGGCACCGGGGAGAGCGGCTCAGCCTTGCTCCGTGCGCTTCTCAGTTCTTTGATGATTTCCTGAATGAGGAGTCCCCTCCTGCCCTGGCAGTTGTGTGATCCACGAAGGACTTTGCACACTTCCCGTGGAGCAAAGGCCTCAGAATCTTCCACCATAGGAGGGGCCGGATGGGGCGGGGACGCAGCGTGGGTGGGCAGGGCTCGGGCTGCCGGGCTGGAAGGGGGGAGCCGATGGCTGGACCTCAGGAGAAGAGCTGCTCCTGGAGGGGGAAGGGCAGATGGGGGGAAGCCGAGTGGGTGGGCAGGGGGAGGTGCGGTCTTAAGTAGACAGGGGCACTGTGGGGTGGGGAGGGGGGTCCAGGGAGGACTCAGGCCGGGCTCAGGGGAGCGGGAGCTGGTCCGGGAGACGAGGTGGCCTGGGCCAGCCTGGAAGGACCGAGCGGCCTGGCCTACAGTGGGGAAGGGTCCTTGTGGGTGGAGAAAAAGGGACAACTGGAGGCTCCCCAGGCTGGGGCCGCAGAGGGCCCCTGGGCGAGCTAAGGGCTGGGGGGAAGGTGGGGGGCACGGGGGGGCCGGCCCGTGGGTAGTGAGGGCAGGACGCTGGCTGGGCAGGTCGCGAGCAAAGCCTTCGTGCCCTTCCCCAGAGCAGCTTCCTGCTGTCTGACGATAAGAGCTTGTACGAGAGAGTCCTCCCAAGCCTCTCCGAGCAGCAGCTGGACGGCGACAGGTCCTCCCAGGCCGACGTCCAGAGCCAGAAGGGGTCTGCAAAGCCGGGCAGCAGAGAGCTGGGGGAGGGTCTGCCTGTGGGTGAGTGCCCCCGCCCCGGCACCCCCCACCCCCCACCTACCCTCCCCACCCCCCCAACCACCCACCCCCACACGCCCCCTTACATACCTCCACCCCCCAACCCCGCACCCTGCCTCCTGCCCCCCCCCCGCGCACCCTCCACACTCCCCCACACCCCCACACCCCCACCCCATTCCCCGAGGTGCAATCGGTGCCCGGGACAGTGCTCAGGAGCAGGGGAGGCCGCTCCCCGGGGACCAGTGTCCAGCCAGGATGGTGGCCCCAGCCCCGGCGGTGTGGGGAGGTGCCAGGCGTGCGCTGTCCCAAGATTTTCGAGTGGTGGTCGGTGAGGAAGTCCGCTTGCGGGCAGCCAGCGGGCCACAGGGGGTCATCCTCTGCCAGGCGGCCGCACTTCCAAGCACCCCCCAGCGTGGGTCCCTACCTTGGGGTGGGTCCGTGAGCCCCGGGCCTCAGCGTGGCCTCGGGCTGTGCGCTGGGCAGGCTCTGCATGGGCGCCTCCTGGAGAAATGTGGCCACACTTCCTTGCACGCGTGTGTGTGCCCCATGGGCCTTCCCTGTGCACGCAGCATCTGTCTCGGACACGGGCGTTTGACCCCTTCGCTAGCCACGGATGCTGCAGACCCTGCCTCCAAGTCCTGGCTGGTCTGGTTCCTGTCTTTGTGACATCTTGTGCTTAGACTTTTAATTTTGATATTTGCAAATGTATGAGTCTTACATTTGAGGTTTAGGGTCCTTGTGCTGTTTTAGCACATTTTTTTCCTATCCCAAAGGGTCATGAAGACATTTTCCTGTTTCCTTCTTTCAGCGTTACTGCTTTGGCTTCCATGGTCAGGCATGTGACCCACGGTGGCCTCGTGTTGTGTCTGGTGTGGGGTACGGGTTGAGGCTCCTTGTTCCCCACACGGACACCCTGTTGTCCCTGCAACAAGAGCCGAAAAGATGTTCCTCTGTCCCAGGTGGGCTGGCTGGGGGGGCCTGTTTCCGGTCTCTGCTTTCACCAATTTGTCATTCTCTTTCCTCCTGCGGCTTCTCCTGTGGCCAGGTGTGCAGGCAACCTTCTCTTGGTCAGTTCTGCCTGGGACGTTTGAGGCCCTTTGTATTCTCACATTAATTTTAGAATCAGTTTTCAGTCTGGCCTGAGCTCGGTTGGCATTGGGGTTGGTTTACCCCGAGAGGACCCAGGAAATCCTGTCTGTGGCCCTCGCCCGGCCCCATGCGTGGGGACCGTCCTAAGCAGGGCCTTTGGATGCGGCCACTCAGCATGGCATGGCCGTCTTGGCCAGGCGGGTCTGGATCCTGTGACTGGAGTCCTTATGGCACCCGGGGCGAAGGTCAGACAGGAGAGCCACGGACGGGGCAGCCAGAAGCAGACATCAGCAGACACCCAGGCAGGAGGATCACTGAGGGCACGGCTGGGGCAGCAGGCCCTGGGCCCGGGTGGCTGGCACAGCCTCAAAGCCGCGAGCGGGCGCACCCCCGTGCTGAAGCAGCCGGGTGCGTGGGAGCCTGAGCAGCGGCGTGTTGCACAAGGGGCCAGCATGGGAGAACCGATGTCTTAGCACCGTTGTCTTTCACTCCATGCGCATGATATGTCCTCCCGTCTGGTTGGTCTCCTTTCATGTTTTCAGCTGTGTTTTATAGTTTACAATTCTGGTTTCCTAGCTGCCAGAATGCAGCACACCAGAGACGGATTGGCTTTTAATAAAAGGAGATTTATTTCGTTAGTTCTTCAGAGGAAAGGCAGCTAACTTTTAACTGAGGTTCTTTCTTACGTGGAAAGGCACAGGATGGTCTCTGCTGGCCTTCTCTCCAGGTCTCTGGGTTCCAACAACTTTCCCCGGGGTGATTCCTTTCTGCATCTCCAAAGGCCTGGGCTCTGAACTGCGAGTGCTGAGATGAGGTAGGCTGAGCTGCTTGGGCTGTGCTACGTTGCGCTCGCTCATTTACGCACCAGCCAGTTAAGTCAAACATCATTCCTTGCAGCAGGCACGCCTCCTAGCTGACTGCAGATGTAATCAGCAACAGATGAGGTTCACGTACCATTGGCTCATGTCCACAGCAACAGAACTAGGCACCTTCACCTGGCCAAGTAGACACCTGAATCTAACTGCCACAACTGTTTACCATGTAGAGGTCTTATACGTTTTTGGTTTTGTTTTTCTTATACATTTTTGATAAGATTTCTCCTAAGTATTTTATGCCTTATGTTACTATTGGAAATGAAGTTGATTTTTCATGTCATTTTCTGCATTTTGATACTTGAATATAAAACATACAGTTGAGTTTTTGTATTTTAACCTTTTATCCTGTAACTTAACGAAATATTCTGGTCAATTCTTACAATTTTCTACAATCATCGTTTGTGGAGAGTAACAGTTTTACTTCTTCCTTTCCAATCTTGATGCCTTTTAAATTCTTTTTCTTGCCTTGTTGCACTGGCTGTGACCGTCAACATGATGTTAAATGGAACTTGTGAGAATTGCCCCTCTTACCTTGACTAATATTACATTAAGTATGATGCTAGCTGTAGGTTTTTTATTTTTGTATATACCATTTATCAGATTGAGGACATTCCCTTCTATTCTTAATTTGATGAGAGTTTTTTTTTATTAATTAAAAAAAGAATTAACAAAACAATTAGAAATCATTCCAATCTACATGTACAATCAGTAATTCTTAATAACATCACATGGTTGCATATTCATCATTTCTTAGTACATTTGCATCGATTTAGAAAAAGAAATAAAAAGACAACAGAATAAGAATTAAAACAATAATAGAAAGAAAAAAAACAAAAAACCTATACCTCACATGCAGCTTCATTCAGTGTTTTAACATAATTGCATTACAATTGGGTAGTATTGTGCTGTCCATTTCTGAGTTTTTATATACAGTCCCGTTGTACAGTCTGTATCCCTTCAGCTCCAATTACCCGTTCTCTTTTTTTTTTTTTTTTAGTTAATGGAAAATAAGAAATTAACCCAACATTTAGAGATCATACCATTCTACATATGCAATCAGTAATTCTTAACATCATCACATAGATGCATGATCATCATTTCTTAGTACATTTGCATTGGTTTAGAAGAACTAGCAACATAACCGAAAAAGATATAGAATGTTAATATAGAGAAAAAAAATAAAAGTAATAATAGTAAAATCAAAACAAAACAAAACAAAACAAAACAAAAACCTATAGCTCAGATGCAGCTTCATTCAGTGTTTTAACATGATTACTTTACAATTAGGTATTATTGTGCTGTCCATTTTTGAGTTTTTGTATCTAGTCCTGTTATACCGTCTGTATCCCTTCAACTCCAATAGGCCATTATCTTACCCTGTTTCTACCTCCTGCTGGACTCTGATATCAAGGACATATTCCAAATTTATTCTCGAATGTCTGTTCACATCAGTGGGACCATACAGTATTTGTCCTTTAGTTTTTGGCTAGACTCACTCCGCATAATGTTCTCTAGGTCCATCCATGTTATTACATGCTTCATAAGTTTATCCTGTCTTAAAGCTGCATAGTATTCCATCGTATGTATATACCACAGTTTGTTTAGCCACTCTTCTGTTGATGGAGATTTCGGCTGTTTCCATCTCTTTGCAATTGTAAATAATGCTGCTATAAACATTGGTGTGCAAATGTCCGTTTGTGTCTTTGCCCGTAAGTCCTTTGAGTATATTCCCAGCAATGGTATTGCTGGGTCGTATGGCAATTCTATATTCAGCTTTTTGAGGAACCGCCAAACTGCCTTCCACAGTGGTTGCACCATTTGACATTCCCACCAACAGTGGATAAGTGTGCCTCTTTCTCCGCATCCTCTCCAGCACTTGTCATTTTCTGTTTTGTTGATAATGGCCATTCTGGTGGGTGTGAGATGATATCTCATTGTGGTTTTGATTTGCATTTCTCTAATGGCCAGGAACATTGAGCATCTCTTCATGTGCCTTTTGGCCATTTGTATTTCCTCTTCTGATAGGTGTCTGTTCAAGTCTTTTTCCCATTTTGTAATTGGGTTGGCTGTCTTTTTGTTGTTGAGATGAACAATCTCTTTATAAATTCTGGATACTAGACCTTTATCTGATATATCATTTCTAAATATTGTCTCCCATTGTGTAGGCTGTCTTTCTACTTTCTTGATGAAGTTCTTTGATGCACAGAAGTGTTTAATTTTGAGGAGCTCCCATTTATTTATTTCCTTCTTCAGTGTTCTTGCTTTAGGTTTCAGGTCCATAAAACCGCCTCCAGTTGTAAGATCCATAAGATATCTCCCAACATTTTCCTCTATCTGTTTTATGGTCTTAGACCTAATGTTTAGATCTTTGATCCATTTTGAGTTAACTTTTGTATAGGGTGTGAGAGATGGGTCTTCTTTCATTCTTTTGCGTATGGATATCCAGTTCTCTAGGCACCATTTATTGAAGAGACTGCTCTGTCCCAGGTGAGTTGGCTTGACTGCCTTATCAAAGATCAAATGTCCATAGATGAGAGGGTCTATATCTGAGCACTCTATTCGATTCCATTGGTCGATATATCTATCTTTATGCCAATACCATGCTGTTTTGACCACTGTGGCTTCATAATATGCCTTAAAGTCAGGCAGCGCGAGACCTCCAGCTTCGTTTTTTTTCCTCAAGATGTTTTTAGCAATTCGGGGCACCCTGCCCTTCTAGATAAATTTGCTTATTGGTTTTTCTATTTCTGAAAAATAAGTTGTTGGGATTTCGATTGGTATTGCATTGAATCTGTAAATCAATTTAGGTAGGATTGACATCTTAACTATATTTAGTCTTCCAATCCATGAACACGGTATGCCCTTCCATCTATTTAGGTCTTCTGTGATTTCTTTTAGCAGTTTTTTTGTAGTTTTCTTTATATAGGTTTTTTGTCTCTTTAGTTAAATTTATTCCTAGGTATTTTATTCTTTTAGTTGCAATTGTAAATGGGATTCGTTTCTTGATTTCCCCCTCCGCTTGTTCATTGCTAGTGTATAGAAATGCTACAGATTTTTGAATGTTGATCTTGTAACCTGCTACTTTGCTGTACTCATTTATTAGCTCTAGTAGTTTTGTTGTGGATTTTTCCGGGTTTTCGACGTATAGTATCATATCGTCTGCAAACAGTGATAGTTTTACTTCTTCCTTTCCAATTTTGATGCCTTGTATTTCTTTTTCTTGTCTAATTGCTCTGGCTAGAACCTCCAACACAATGTTGAATAATAGTGGTGATAGTGGACATCCTTGTCTTGTTCCTGATCTTAGGGGGAAAGTTTTCAATTTTTCCCCATTGAGGATGATATTAGCTGTGGGTGTTTCATATATTCCCTCTATCATTTTAAGGAAGTTCCCTTGTATTCCTATCCTTTGAAGTGTTTTCAACAGGAAAGGATGTTGAATCTTGTCAAATGCCTTCTCTGCATCAATTGAGATGATCATGTGATTTTTCTGCTTTGATTTGTTGATATGGTGTATTACATTAATTGATTTTCTTATGTTGAACCATCCTTGCATAGTAGGGATGAATCCTACTTGGTCATGATGTATAATTCTTTTAATGTGTTGTTGGATATGATTTGCTAGAATTTTATTGAGGATTTTTGCATCTATATTCATTAGAGAGATTGGTCTGTAGTTTTCTTTTTTTGCAATATCTTTGCCTGGTTTTGGTATGAGGGTGATGTTGGCTTCATAGAATGAATTAGGCAGTTTTCCCTCCACTTCGATTTTTTTGAAGAGTTTGAGCAGAATTGGTACTAATTCTTTCTGGAACGTTTGGTAGAATTCACATGTGAAGCCATCTGGTCCTGGACTTTTCTTTTTAGGAAGCTTTTGAATGACTAATTCAAAAATTAGTCTAATTCTTTACTTGTGATTGGTTTGTTGAGGTCATCTATTTCTTCTTGAGTCAAAGTTGGTTGTTCATGTCTTTCCAGGAACCCGTCCATTTCATCTAAATTGTTGTATTTATTAGCGTAAAGTTGTTCATAGTATCCTGTTATTACCTGCTTTATTTCTGTGAGGTCAGTAGTTATGTCTCCTCTTCCATTTCTGATCTTATTTATTTGCATCCTCTCTCTTCTTCTTTTTGTCAATATTGCTAAGGGCCCATCAATCTTATTGATTTTCTCATAGAACCAACTTCTGGTCTTATTGATTTTCTCTACTGTTTTCATATTTTCAATTTCATTTATTTCTGCTCTGATCTTTGTTATTTCTTTCCTTTTGCTTGCTTTGGGATTAGTTTGCTGTTCTTTCTCCAGTTCTTCCAAGTGAACAGTTAATTCCTGCATTTTTGCCTTTTCTTCTTTTCTGATATAGGCATTTAGGGCAATAAATTTCCCTCTTAGCACTGCCTTTGCTGCATCCCATAAGTTTTGATATGTTGTGTTTTCATTTTCATTTGCCTCGAGGTATTTACTAATTTCTCTTGCAATTTCTTCTTTGACCCACTCGTTGTTTAAGAGTGTGTTGTTGAGCCTCCAAGTATTTGTGAATTTTCTGGCATTCCGCCTATTATTGATTTCCAACTTCATTCCTTTATGATCCGAGAAAGTGTTGTGTATGATTTCAATCTTTTTAAATTTGTTAAGACTTGCTTTGTGACCCAGCATATGGTCTATCTTTGAGAATGATCCATGAGCACTTGAGAAAAAGGTGTATCCTGCTGTTGTGGGATGTAATGTCCTATAAATGTCTGTTAAGTCTAGGTCCTTTATAGTAATATTCAGATTCTCTATTTCTTTATTGATCCTCTGTCTAGATGTTCTGTCCATTGATGAGAGTGGGGAATTGAAGTCTCCAACTATTATGGTGTTTGTGTCTATTTCCCTTTTCAGTGTTTGCAGTGTATTCCTCATGTATTTTGGGGCATTCTGGTTCGGTGCGTAAATATTTATGATTGTTATGTCTTCTTGTTTAATTGTTCCTTTTATTAGTATATAGTGTCCTTCTTTGTCTCTTTTAACAGTTTTACACTTGAAGTCTAACTTGTTGGATATTAGTATAGGCACTCCTGCTATTTTCTGGTTGTTATTTGCATGAAATATCTTTTCCCAACCTTTCACTTTCAACCTATGTTTATCTTTGGGTCTAAGATGTGTTTCCTGTAGACAGCATATAGAAGGATCCTGTTTTTTAATCCATTCTGCCATTCTATGTCTTTTGATTGGGGAATTCAGTCCATTAACATTTAGTGTTATTACTGTTTGGATAATATTTTCCTCTAACATTTTGCCTTTTGTATTATATATATCATATCTGACTTTCCTTATTTCTACACTCTTCTCCATACCTCTCTCTTCTGTCTTTTCGGTTCTGACTCTAGTGCTCCCTTTAGTATTTCTTGCAGAGCTGGTCTCTTGGTCACAAATTCTCTCAGTGACTTTTTGTCTGAGAATGTTTTAATTTCTCCCTCATTTTTGAAGGACAATTTTGCTGGATATAGGAGTCTTGGTTGGCAGTTTTTCTCTTTTAGTAATTTAAATATATCATCCCACTGTCTTCTAGCTTCCATGGTTTCTGCTGAGAAATCTACACATAGTCTTATTGCGTTTCCCTTGTATGTGATGGATTGTTTTTCTCTTGCTGCTTTCAAGATCCTCTCTTTCCCTTTGACCTCTGACATTCTAACTAGTAAGTGTCTTGGAGAACACCTATTTGGGTCTAATCTCTTTGGGGTGCACTGCACTTCTTGGATCTGTAATTTTAGGTCTTTCATAAGAGTTGGGAAATTTTCAGTGAAAATTTCTTCCATTAGTTTTTCTCCTCCTTTTCCCTTCTCTTCTCCTTCTGGGACACCCACAACACGTATATTTGTGCGCTTCATATTGTCCTTGAGTTCCCTGATACCCTGTTCAAATTTTTCCATTCTTTTCCCGATAGTTTCTGTTTGTTTTTGGAATTCAGATGTTCCATCCTCCAAATCACTAATTCTATCTTCTGTCTCTTTGAATCTATCATTGTAGGTATCCATTGTTTTTTCTATCTTTTCTACTTTGTCCTTCACTTCCATAAGTTCTGTGATTTGTTTTTTCAGTTTTTCTATTTCTTCTTTATGTTCAGCCCATGTCTTCTTCATGTCCTCCCTCAGTTTATCGATTTTGTTTTTGAAGAGGTTTTCCATTTCTGTTCGTATATTCAGCATTAGTTGTCTCAGCTCCTGTATCTCATTTGAACTATTGGTTTGTTCCTTTGACTGGGCCATATTTTCAGTTATTTGAGCATGATCCGTTATCTTCTGTTGGCGTCTGCGCATTTAGACAGATTTCCCTGGGTATTGGATCCAAAAGTTTGGAAGATTTTTCTGTGAAATCTCTGGGTTCTGTTTTTCTTATCCTGCCCAGTAGGTGGCGCTCGTGGCACACATTTGTCTGCGGGTCCCACCAGTAAAAGGTGCTGTGGGACCTTTAACTTTGGAAAACTCTCGCCGTCCGGGAGGTTCGCTAGCCGAAGCGGCTTGAGCCGGCCCGGGGTCCGAACGCAGGGAGGGTTGCTGGCCGCCGCAGCCCGGGAAAAAGCCCGTCCGAATTTCCTAGTCGGCCCGGGGCGACAAGCGTGGAGGGAGGGTGCCAGCGGCAGCGGCCCGGCCGGGAGAGTGCACGTTCCCGGGGAGTCACGGGTTTGGAAGGGGCCTCCCCCACCCGTCACCGTTCTCCGCGGCCTGGGGATTTCCGATCCAATTCTCTCAGTTGGTCCGGGGGGCCGCGCGTGGTGTGGGCGCCAGCCGCCGCGGTTTCATGGGACCGCCTCTCCAATTCTCCCAGCTGGCCCGGGAAGTGGGAAGGGAGTGACTCCGGCCGCTTGCTGCCCCGCCCGGTGAAGCCCGCGCGCCTTGGCGATCTCACCCGAGCAGCTTCTCTCAGCCAGCCAGCCGTTCCAGGATGGGGTACGCTGTCTTTTTTATCTCTGTTGTGGCTTTGGGCGCTTTCTGTATCATTTCTACTCCCCTAGTAGCTGTCCTGGGGAAGAAACTAAGATCTGTGCATCTTACTAAGCCGCCATCTTCTCCGGAAGTCCCTGGAGAGTTTTTTTAATCATGAATATGTTGGATTTTGTCAATTCTTTTTAAACCACTATTGAAATGATCATATGTTTTTTTTTTTTAATCTGTCAATGTGATGAATCTCATTGAATGGTTTGCAAATGTCAACGCAACCACACTTTCCTGGAATAAACCCAACTTAGTCCTAATGTACCAACCATTCAACATATTTCTGAATTTGACTTGCTAATATTCTGTTAAATATTTTTGTCTCTATACTCATGAGGATTATGGGGCTGTCATTTCTTTCTTGATAATGAGGCTTTGGTATCAGAGTTATGTTGGACTCAAAAAGCAAATTGTAAAGTGTTTCCTCGGCACCTCCTTCCCACATTTTCTAAAAAAGTTTGTGTCAAATTAATGTTATTTCTTTCTTAAAAGTTTGACAGCATTCACCAGTGAAACCATCTGGAGTTGGATTTTTTTGGTCTGTGTGTGGGGAAAGGTTTTGATAAATAAATTCAACTTCTTTAAAAGATGTAGGACAATTCAGAGGCGCAAGGGTAGTGCAGTGGTAGAATTCTTACCTGCCATGCCGGAGACCCGGGTTCAGTTCCTGGGCTGTGCAATTCACACACACTCCCCCCACCCAAGAAAGAAAAATTCCAACAAATGGTGCTGCAATAAAGTGATGGGCACAGGGGAAAAGAAGGAAATGTGACCCCCACCATACAACACAAAAGATAGGACAAAAAAGATAGGACAATTCAGATTTTTCTATTTATCTAAATTGTTAAATTTCCTGGCCAAAAGCTCATAAAATTCCTTTATTGCCCTCTTAAAACCTGTAGGTTTTGTATGAAATTCCCTTTTCATTTCTCAATTGGCCATTGTGTTCTCTTTTCTTTTCTTGATCCATGTAGCTGTGGACTTTCCAGTTTCATCATCTTTTCAAAGAAACAACTATTGGCTTTGTTGATTTTTTTATTGTTTTTCTGTTTCTTTGAATTTTGCTACCCCTCTTATTTCCTTCCTTTTACTTACTTTGGAGTTGCTTTGCTCTTAAGGTTAAAAAGCTGGAAAATTGGGTAACTTTCTAAAATTAGGTCACTGTCTTATTTTAAAAGACAAGCACTTTAAAGCTATAGATTTTCCTTAAGCCCTGTTTAGGCTGAATCTCACAAATTTTAAGTTATTTTTCATTATCATTCACTTTGAAATATTTTTAATTACCCTTGTGGTTTCTTAATTGAATCATGGGTTATTTAGAAATGTGTTGTTTAATTTCCAAATATTGGAAATTTGCCCAGTGCCTTATTGTTACTGGTTTCTTATTCAACATCATTGTGGTCAGAAGGCATACGCTATATAATTTCATCCTTTTTCAATGTATTGAGACTTGTTTTTATGGCCTAGGCTTATTGTAGTCCACACGTCCTGGGCGCCTAAAGGCAATGTGCCTTCTGCAGTGCCAGGCAGAGTTAGAGATAAGTTGTGGTTGAGGAAGTTATTCGCAGCTTCTGTGTCTTCATGATTTTTTTCCTGTCTAGTTGTTTTATCTGCCTCAAAGAGATGGACATAAAATATCTGAACTGCGATTGTGGATTTGTCTATTTTTCCCTTTTATTCTGTCCCTTTTAAAGTTGTTACTAAGCATATATAATTTCTAATTATTATATTTTCCTGATTAATTGCCCCTTTTATCATTATTAAATGCCCCTCATTACCTCTTTTAATACTCTTTGTCTTAGTATCTAGTTTATCTGATGTTAATCTAACCACGCCAAAGTTCTTATGCTTACTATTTTCTTGGCATATCTTTTACCATCCAATTATTTTTAACTTCTGTGTATATTTCTTTTTAAAATGCCTCTCTGATTTTGAATTGTATCCTGGACAATGTGAGTGATATATTACAGACATTCTGGATTATATTCCCTAAAGATTATTTTTGTTCCAGCAGGCCATTCATGTGGCTGAATTCAAACTCCAAATTCTGTCTTCCTTGCGGCAGGAGCAGCTGTAATTTCTGTTCGGTTCTTTCAGCTTGAGCGAGGCCGCTTGGAGTGCGGCTGGTGGGTGCAGAACTCGGCAGCCAGGCCAGGCGTGTGAGCACGTTTTAGAACTCACTCTGTGGCTCTCTCCTTGCCAGGACTTGCCCCTTACTCTCCAGCTAGCTCAGTTACCATCTGAACTCTGTCTCAGTCCTTCAAGCCGGCAAGACCGTGGGCTTTCTTCTTAAGTGGCATTGAGTGTGACCTTCCATCAGGCTAAAATCCTTAAAAATGGGAGATTGGCTGTTTAAATTAACTGGCGGTTAAAACAAACACCATGCAACAGGTTGGCTTAACAACAGGAATGTACTGGCTCATGGTTTCAGAGGCGAGAAGGCTTGTTTCCTCCTGGGCTCAGTGTCTTCGGGATGGCCATCCTTCTTTGGGGCTCCTTGACTTCTCCGTCACATGGCCATGCACGTGGCGGCACCTTCTCCCTTTTCCTCCTGATTCCATTGACTTCCAGTTTCTGGCTCTGCCTGGGTCTTCTCTCTGTGTCCAATTCCCTTTGTTTACGTAGACTTCAGTCACATTGGATCAAGGCCCACTGTGCTGGTTGGAAAGGATTATGCACCCTAGAAAAGCCATGCTTTAATCCTAATCCCTTCTTGCGGAGGCAGTCTTTCATTTAATCCCTATGCAGCACTGAAGGCTGGAGACGTGATTAAATTATCTCCAGGGAGATGTGACTCGCCCAATTGTGGGTATTAACCTTGGATTAGAGGGAGATGTGACTCCACCATTCCAGGTGGGTCTTGATTAGTTTACTAGAATCCATTAAAAGAGGAAGCATTTTGGAGAAAGCTGGAGAATGACGGGAGAGCAGCACAGCAGAGCCACGAGAACCATGAGAGCCCACACAGCCAGAGACCTTTGGGAATGAAGAAGGAAAATGCCCCCAGGGGAGATTCATGAAATTATAAGCCTGGAGAGGAAGCTAGCAGACGCCCTGTTCGCCATGTGCCTGCCTTTGCAGTTGAGAGAGAAGCCCTGAACTTTATTGGCCTTTCTTTAGTGAAGGTAGCCTTTTGTTGGTGACTTCATTTGGACATTTTATAGACTTGCTTTATTTGAGACATTTTCATGACCTTAGAACTATAAATTTGCAACTTAATAGATTCCCCTTTTTAAAAGCTGTTCCATTTCTGGTACATCACATTTCAGCAGCTAGCAAACTAGAACACCCACCCTCATTCGTTCTGGGCACCTTAACTAATGACATCTTCAAAGGTCCTATTTACAAATGGGTTCACACCCACAGGACCAGGGGTGTGGACGCAAACATATCTTTTGTGGAGGATGTGAGTCAATCCCCTACACTCTCTTTTTCCGAGTGTAGACCCTCCTCTGGGTTTGCTTTTGACTTCTCTCATGCCATCGAGAAGCCCCCACTCACAGTGTTTTAGGGAGTCTTGAGTGTCCCAGGCTGCTGTGACAGATGCCATCAATGTGTTGGCTTGAACTAGAGGAATGTATTACTTGTGGTTTTTGGGGCTGGAAGGATGGGCCTCCTGGGTCAGCAGTGTTCTAGCTGGCCAGCAATCCTTGGGTCCCTTGGCTTTCCCATTACATGGCAGTAAGTCCTCTCCTTTCTCTTCTGGCTTCTGTTGATTTCTGGCTTCAGGCTTCTCCCTGTGGCTTTGGGTTAGAGTCTGAACATGCCTCTTGTGGAGGTCATAATTCAGTCCCCAACTGTTGTCATCTGTGTGGGCTGTTTTGATTGAAGCTTCTTTTTAATTATAGGAAACTATATGTCCCAAGGAATAAATTAGATGGGGCAACAGGAGACAAGTTTGAATTGCTTTATGAGATTTACCCGAGAATCCTGATTTTTCAAAGATGCTGCACCAGGCATCTTTGCTCATGAATGACTATGTGACACATTGTGTGGATGTTGCATCTATACTTGAAAAGAATATGTATTTTTCAGTTGTCGAGCACAGTGTTCTAAATATGTCCATTAGTTCAGGCTTTTTAATTACTAATCTTCTAAATCCTTTTGTCTCCTTTATATATCAATGACTGAGGGACATTCATTAAAATTTGCTAAAATGTGGGTTGTCAGTTTCTCCTTATTGTTGTGTCAGTTTTGCTGCCTGTATTTTGAAGCTATGATGTTTGTTGTGCATCAATTGTTTTGGCATCCCGGTGACTTTATCTTTTGTAATTCTTTTTGCCTTAATATCCGACATTAATGTTCCAGCTTTCTGGTAAATCTTTGCCTTGTATATATATTTTTCATCATTTTCTTTTAGATCTTTCTGTGTCATATTTTAGATGTGTCCCTTTTAAAGAGCCTGCAGTTAGATTTTGTCTAATTAGTCTGACAATATTTGACTTTTTTGGAGCATTTATTTGTGTAGATTTATATTGATTATTGATATAGTTAGATCCGTTCTTACTACCTTATTTTGTGCTTTATATTGGTCCTGCTTTTTTTTGTTTCCTTTTAAAATTTTATTTTCTGGTATTTTATCCTCTCTCCTTCTTTTCTTCTCTACCAGTTAGAAAATCCCCTGATCTCTGGGCGTGGCATTAAGCAGGGAACTGTGCCCTGCTATCACCGTGCCCCAGCATCCTTACCAGAGACAGAGTCCCCCAGGCTGGCGAGACGATGAGTCAGCTGCAAACTTCCAGAGTGAACCTGGAATGCAGGGATACATGGAGCCAGCTGGAATGCAGGGATACATGGAGCCGGCTGCCTCTGTGTTTCCCTCCTATTCCAGGAAAACGTCTCTCAAAAATGAAATATCATTTTTGCAGTTATAACAGAGAAAGTGAAGAGAGCAGACACCAGTAAGCAAGATAAATCATGTTGTTGTGTGTGAGGCAGGAGAGAATGGACGGTCTCTGTCTCCTGCACCCAGCCGGGTGGTCAGTGGCCTTGCTCATCGACTCGGCGCTGCCCCAGCGCTCACGGAGGTTCCCCCACCTGGCCCCATTCCTGAGTTTAGTCTTGGGGCATCCCCTCCCCACCCCCTGGAGGGTCGTAGGATATGCCTCCGCAGCAGCCCAGCTTGCCACACGTCCTGAGGCCTCTCAGCTGCAGCATGGGGCATGTTGGAGACAAGTGACACCCGGGGCTCTGCCCGAGGGCATCTTGTAGGAGATCGTGGTATGCGTGGGGCCATGAAGGGCCACAAAACGGAGACAGTGGGGGAGCAGCGGGCATGTGTTCCTTCCCCCTTGGCTGGGGGGCGTGGGGCAGGGATCTCTGCCATGAGAGTTTAAAACCATGAGCTGGTCCTCGTGGTTTTGTAGCCTGAATTCTTGCTACCCATGTAATCCGAAAACTCAAGCAGAGAATTTAATTGAAAGTAATCCCAGGTTGGAAATGTTTCTGGTAACTGACCAAAGCAAACGCATACCTGCTCCAAGGAAATGTAGCTTCAACTCAGAACTCAAAGAACCAAGAAACGCGCACTCGCAGTCAACAATCAGCATCTTTGTAAAAATACCAGCAGTTGAATCCAGCACCACACCAAGAGCAGAACACATCAGCAAGTGGGGGAGGTCCCCGGGATGCATGCCTGGTTCAGCCTTCAGAAATCACTCCAGGAGAGCAGTGTCACCACGATGGCAAGTGAGACACTCTAGGGCTCTGTTCCCCCACAGAATCCTTACACAGTCTGCAAACACTGTCTCTCCCCAAGCCCCAAAAACAGTTAAAGGGCTGCTGTAGCAGGAAGCGCGACATCAAGAGATGGTAGAAGGTCTTGAGGCTCCAGCTCTGGCCCCTCTCCCCTGCCCTCTGGGCTGGCGTGGCGCCTGCAGTGTGGGTTCGGGTCTCTGGCCCCTTTCTGGAGGGTGCATAGTAACTCTAGGCCACACTGGGGTGCATGTACGTCTGTCCATTCTGCCTGGCAGCAGCCTGAAGGCCTGAACCAGGACATTTGTCTCTGGGTCACCCTCCCAGAACTCAGCCTTGATGCAGAAGCAGATTGCAGGCAACTAAATCAGTATAATAAACAATGAAATTGCACTGGTCCTCTGTAAGACGGAGCGGAGCTCCCAGGACAAGGAGGAAAGACTGTTTCTTTGGCAGAAAGGGGACATTCAAGGTCCGGGAAACGGGATTCCTAAGGTTGTGGGCACATGCCTAGGACAGATGTGTGCTCAGAAAAGACTGGAGCGAACCCTATGCTTTCGCCTTGGGGCATTCCTCAGGTTCATTGTCAGGATGACATGATGGTTAAGTTCATTTGTCTATGTGCCATGCTCTGGAGTCATTTGGTCAAGGAAGCACTGGACTGTTTGTTACTGTGAGGACATTTTGTGGACTTAAATCATCAGTAAATTGACTGCATCTGTCGCTGATTGCATGTACAGTCTGCATCTATAATCTGATTAGATTCAAAGGCACTAATGACTCAATTTCCTATAATAAAGATACCACTGATAGGCCACAGCATGAGCTGGCAGTTGGGACAAGCCAACATTGTGGGATATGATTACACAATGCTCTAAGAGGCAAGGCTCAGGGTAAGAGTGCTTTTGATACCTTAACAGAGTTTTGTGGAGTTAAAAGATATAATGATGTTGGCTAATTATTCCTAAATCTGCTGGACACAGTTGTAAAATAAAGGGGTAAGCTGAAGGCTTCACACTCTCATGAAAGAAGTGAAAGTTTCCATGTGTTCCCTGAAAGAAAATCTTATCTCCTGTAGCCGCAGACTTGAGATTTCCAAAAACCACAGCCAGAGTCGCGTTGTGTAAGCAACTGAGTGACAGTTAAACTCAATTTCCAGCCTTGAGGGTGTCTGCTGTTAAAGGGAGGGCACACACTGGAAAGGAGTGGGATCCTGAAAATTGGAATGGGACCTATGGGATGGTAATGATGGCAGTGGGGACACGGGAATCCTAGATTCTGCTGTCTCTGCCAGACAGACCTGATGTCTGTCCTGATGGAGCTGCTGCCCGACCGCCAGTCTTCCACGGGAGTCTGCCGCCCAGCTTGCACCAGAAGAGATGCTGTGCCTCATAGACCTGTAACCACTCCCCTGGGAAAACAGCTCTCACTCCTCTGTCTGGAGCCACTACAGCCCTTTCCTGGAAAATCCTTGAAGGATAGTGGTGAGGGGAAGTCTTCCAGTGGGAAGAACTTTCAGCAATACACTCAAAGTTCATTTTGCTTGGAAGGAGAAATGGCCAGAGGTGTGTATGTATACTGATCGATGGACTGTCACCAATGGTTTGGCTGGATGGTCAGGGGCTTGAAAGAAACCTGACTGGAAAATTGGTCACAAAGAGCTCTAGAGGAGAGATATGTGGATAGACCTTTCTGAGTAGCCAAAAAAACATGAAGATGTTTGTGTCCCATGTGAATGCTCATCAGAGGTGTCTTCAGCAGAGGAAAGGTTTAATAATCAATTGGATAATATGACCCGTTCTGTGGGTACCAGCATCTCCTACCATTGCCCAATGGGCTCATGAACAAGGCAGGCATGGTGGTAGGAATGGAGGTTATGCATGGGCTTAGCAACATGGACTTCCAGTTACCCAGGCTGACCTGGCTGCAGCCACTGCTGTGTGCCCAATCTGCCAGCAGCTGAGACCCACACTCAGTCCCCAATATGGTACCATTCCCTGAGGTGATTAACCTGCTACCTGGTGGCAGGTTGATTACATTGGACCACTTCCATCATGGAAGGGGCAGCAATTTGTTCTGACTGGAATAGAAACATACTCCGGTATGGGTTTGCCTTCCCTGCATGTAATTCTTCTGCCAAAACTGCCACCCATGGATTTACAGAATACCTTATCCACCATCATGGTATTCCACACAACTTTGGCTCTGATCGAGAACCCTCTCCACAGCAAATGAAGTGCAGGAATGGGCACATGCTCATGGAATTCTCTGGTCTTACCGTGTTCCCCACCATCCTGAGCAGCTGGATTGATAGAACAGTGGAATAACCTTTTGAAGACTCAATTATGGTGCAAACTGGGTGGCAATACCTTGCAGGTCTGGGGCAGTGTTCTCCAAGAACCCCTACATGCTTTAAATCAGCACCCGTTCTATGCAGATGTGATTCAATCAAAAGTGGTTGTTAAATTGGATTAGGTGGGTGGGTCTTGATTAGTTTACTGGAATCCTATAAAAGAGATCAACAAGAGAGAAAGCCAGGAGATTCTGAGAGAGCAGAGAATGACATAGCCACGAGAAGCAGAGAGTCTACCAGCCAGCAACTTTGGAGATGACGAAGGAAAATGCCTCCCGGGGAGCTTCATGAAGCAGGAAGCCAGGAGAGAAAGCTAGCAGATGATGCTGTGTTTGCCACATGCCTTTCCACTTGAGAGAGAAACCCTGAACTTTATCAGCCTTCTTGAACCAAGGTATATTTCCCTGGATGCCTTAGATTGGACATATCTATAGACTTGCTTTAATTGGGACATTTCCACAGTCTATAAACTATTAACTTGCAACTTATTAAACTCAGCTTTTAAAAATGGTATAGGGCGGGCCACGGTGGCTCAGCAGGCAAAAATGCTCGCCTGCCATGCCAGAGGACCCAGGTTTGATTCTCGGTGCCTGCCCATGTTAAAAAAAAAAAAGGGTTAAAAAGGGTATATTGTTTCTGGTATATTGCATTCTGGCAGCTAGCAAACTAGAACAGATCTCAAGTTTAAGAGTGAATATTATCCAAGGAGTTGCACCCTATTTTGAGGAAAGATAGTGCATTTCTGGTTGCACACAGGACAGCTGAGTATTGTTAGCCAAAAAATATGTTATTGTTTTATTTAGAGATTAAGTATGATTTAAGGAGATGTGCTTGGGTTCCAAATTGACAAGATGGGCTGTGATGGTTAAGTCCATGTTTCATCTTGGCCAGTTTTTAATGTCTAGTTGTTTGGCCAAGCAAGCATTGGCCGGATTGTTACTGTAAGGATATTTTGTGGACTTAAATCATCAGTAATTTCATTGCTTCTGTGACTGATGATGTCCACAATCAACAGGAAAGTGTCTTCAGCAGTAAGACAGCTCTCATCCAGTGCAGTGAAGACCTTGAAAAGAGAAGTGATGATTTCAGCAGTCAGAAGGGAGAATTTCCATCTCTATGTAAACCAGTTAATTTCTCCTGGAAATTCACCAAAAACCTTAATTGAAGTTCCAGCTAGCAGCCTGCCTATGGAATTTGGGCTTACCCATCCACACAGTCACATGAGCCAATTCCTATAATAAATCTCATATTTAAATTTTATATATCCTTGGTTCTGTTTGCCTAGAGAACCCTGACTAATACAGATACCAATAATCTAGCTTAGATCAGAAAGAGAGCATCAGCCAACACAGAGCCAATCTGCAAAGACTGTGAAGGGTCGTTGGTTGGTTGGTTGGTTGTTGTTTTGTTCTTGGCATTCAAGGAAATCTCAGAATTACATCATCTGGATACAAACTTAAGGAACAGACACCTCAGGGACTAAGTAAACATATTAAAATATTAAAACATTCAGAGTACAACAAAAGATTACAAAGCATTTAAAGAAACAGGAAATGACACTTCATCCAAAGTAGCAAGACAAAACACCAGAAGTCATCTATGAAGAATACCAGGCCTGGGACGTATCAGACAAAGACTTTTAAAATGTTCATAAGTATGGCGATTCTCATCTAGCTAAAGCAAAATATGGGCAAAGAACTAAAGGAAATTGTAAAAATTATAAACAGACTGAGAATTTCAATAAAGAGGTAGAAATTATAAAAATAAACCAAACAGAAATACTGCTTGGAATTATTATTCCTTCGTAGAAAGAAATGAAAAAGGATGACTCCACACAGAGAAACAACAGAGATCATGGCAATCTTGCATCTCTCAGATACTGATATTACCATATATAAAAAAATAAAATGTTTAATACATTAAAAAATAAGAGGGGCTCAAAATGATTATGAAGAAACAAGATCAAGTAGACTTGAAAATGAACTAAATAAAACTTTGGAAGTAAAAATACCATGACTTAACGAAATTTCAATCAGTGGGTTAACTGCAGATTAGACATTGTTGAAGAGAGAATTAGTAAGTAGAAGATAGACTCAGAGAAATTATTTGAATGCAGACGGACAGGATTGGAAACATGAAAGAAATGATAAGAGCTATTAAGAAGAGGATGAGAAGATCTAATATTGTCTCTTGGAATCAGGAAAAGGCAATATTTGAAGAGATACTTATTAATAATTTTCTAATATGTTAAAACTCACCTAAATTCAGATCTAGGAAGTGAGCACATATCTAAACTATGATTGATGATGCAGCCCAAGAATGCAGTGTAACACATGGGGCAGAAAAAATTGGACACATAATTAAAGAAAACTTTCCTACTTATTAAAAAGCCTGATTTATCATGTGTGAGTTTACCTCTACAAAGCCAGCAAGGGACACTTTCTCTGACAAGGGCATTACCTGAGTACTTCAGACCCACTAAAGATAAACTGCTTGTTTATTAACTCAAATCAGTAGATTTGAGACTTTATCTCTGCAAGAATCCCTTTGTCATAAGCACAGTTCCCTTCCACATTCAAGAGGAAATTCTACACACAATATGGACATCAAGCGGGAATCGTAAGTGGCATCTTAGAATTCTGCCACCACTGAAGCTGAGTCAACAGCAATTCCAAGTGGACTGAAGGAGTGGTACAAGGAAGAACACAAAGGTCAAGGGTCACTCCAAGGTTTTTGCCTAATCAGGAGAAAGAGTGCTGATGCCATTTATTGAGATGGGATGTCTAAAGGGGGAAGCTGGAGGAGAGGAGAAATTAAATGTTCTGTTTTGGACTGGTTAAATTTACAATGCCAGTTAGACATCCAATGGGGATACTGAACAGACTCATCACCATCAACTCAGAAGAGTTAAGTGTGAGAGAGGTAAATTTGAGTGTCTTCCTGTGTACACCACATCTAAAACTAAGTGACTAGAATTAATGAGAGCTTACCATGTTCCCAGCAAATGGACACACACAGCTCGGACACGGAGAGAGCACCCCATCCACGCAGAGTGGACCAGGGTGGATCCCAGGGTCTTCCAGGGCTCACAGTATCCAGGGGGCCAGGAGGCTGGGCCCCAGTGGTCACTATGGCAATTCTGAGAAGCAAAGGCTGCAAACCAACCCCACTCCTGCCCTGCCCAGGTGGAGTGGCTAGTACAAGTTGGAGAAGCCCAGAACTGGGGCCTGCAGCCTTTTACAGCCCAGACCCCAAGAAATAATGCCTGCTCCCCTGTCAGGTGATAATTCTGCCATTGCAGAGCCATGCCATCCAGGCATGGTGTCCAGGGCTCTGTGTTGGGGTAGACTCCAGCAAGCCCAGGGTGGCCTGGCCTGATCCACAGAGGAGCCACAGTCTAGCCAGCTGTGGACGACCCACCAGTCCAGACCCAGGAGAAGCTAGAGGGGGATGGGGAAAGGACAGGGACCTGTTCACAGGCGGAGTCAACAGAAAGACCTTCTGAGACATGCAAGGAGATGGAACCTGTTTCCCCGAGCGCCCCCCATAAACTGCCTGATGGGGTTCTCCAGGGCGAGAGCCCACAGAGGGGAAGATGACCAAGTCATGCCAGTGGCAAGATGGAGACAAGCCAAGTAACTGTGATAAAGTAGCTCATTGGGGAAGGAGTCCTTGGAAGTTGGTGGTGTCTTAAATTTTTCAGGACTCACCTGTCTTCCCTCCCTGCCCCCAGGTGATAGTTCACTGGGAAACGGGGCCATGGTGTTGGGCTTCCCCGCTCTGCACCCCAGGCATGGGATCTCTGTTCTGGAAGCCGAGGTGGTCCCTGGCTGCGTCCCAAGCTGTCCCTCTGTCTCCTGTACCCCCTCTGCTCTCCCTGACCTTCTCGTCTGCACACGCTGCCGGTGTCTGGCCACTGCCCCGCAGGCCTGGCTGCCGCCTCGCCGGCCTCATGGTCATCAGTCGGGGCCTCGGTTCCTCAGGCGCCACGCGCTGCATCAGGGTCATGGCCCCTCGCAGAGCTCTCCTGGCGCACGCCCCTACCCCGGCCTCCGGGATGCAGCCCCCACCCATCCCCAGACCTCAGGGTCCTGCGGCTCCTGCTGCCCCCCCTCCCCGCCTCACCCGCTTGTCCCAGTGCTGGGGGCCTTGCCCCACTCCCCACCCTGGCCCCTCCAAGCCTCGCCCAGCACCCCCCCTCGCACCCCAGGTCTCTGGGGCGCCTGAGCAGCCTGGGGCTGGGCTGGGTGCCGGCCACAGAGCAGGGGGTCCTGGGCTGCTCTTCTGCACGGCACTGGGGCGGGACAGACGAGGGGTCACCACCCCCAAGGCCCTGAGCGCTGATGGGGGGCCACGCCGCCTGGACCAGCCACTGGGCTCAGGCCAAGCCTGGTCACTCCTCACCACAGCTCGGCCGCCATGTTTCCAGAGGAGGAGAGGGTTGCAGGGAACTTGAGGGGCTTCCCTGAGCTGCCCCTAGGAGGAACCCGGCTCCATTTCTTCTCCTGGAAGCGCTTCAAAATAACAGGGAGGGGGGAGGAGGGGACAGGATGGGGGTGGGAGGGCAGGGCTTTTCCAGAGCCCTCTCTGGGAATGCTGTCTGCCGAGGGTGTGCTCCCTAGCAGGGGTCCCCTGAGCCCCCCACGGGTCCCTCTGCTCACTCTGTTCAGGAAGGACAGTTTCCTGGGAACTGGGCGGGGGGGCAGTCCTCCATGGAGCCCAGGCTGACCATCTGGACGCCCCCGTCTTTTCCAGAGCCAGAGAGAACGACCCTGACCCCCATCACGGAGATGCCCCCCAGCGAGGAGCAGACGGAGATCAGGCTGGGGGAGGTCAGCGTGCAGTGCCCTCCCCCTGCAGCAGGGGTCCCCGAGCCCCACCCCAGGACCTGCTGCAGGAAGGGGGGTAGGGGGGGCAGGGTTGGGGAGCAAACGTGCACAGCTGGGGTTGGGGAGAGCATGCAACCGTGGGGGAGCGCACATACGTGGGGGAGGGCCGAGTCCCAGGCTGTGGGCCACGTGGCCGCCACCTCCCGGGCAGGGCTGCTGCTCAGTGTCCTCTCACGGTGATCGGTCCAGTGGCGGCCAGGGAGGCATCAATAAGAGCTGAGAAGCTTGCCCGACTTCAGGGGCGTCTCTTCCTGGGCAGGTCACAGAGGGTGACATTGGCCCCTTCAGCTCGGTCAAGGTGCCCATCATCTTCATGCCGGTCACCCCTGGGGAGGCCCAGGCCAACTTCAAAGTCATGTTTAAGAATCAGCAGTGCCCGGCGGTGAGTGTCCCCAGCGCTGTGGCCAGTGTCCCCCTGTCCCCAGCAGGGCGCTCCCACGGCCCGATGACCCTCTGGTCTGGGGCTCGGGGGCCGTGGCCGTCTCTTCCCCTCGTGAAGGTGCCTTTCCTGGGAACAGACCAGCCCTGTCCGTCCGCTCGGGCCCCCCTTAGGTCCGGCTGGCGGGAAGAGTCCTGTGGCACTGCTGTCCTCTGCTGGCATGGCCTCGGGCTCAGTCCTCCAAAAGTACAGCGAAGAACGGCGTGTCTCTGAAGCAGCCAGGTGTCATGTGTCGGTCCTAACTGCTGCTGTCTGGCTCCAGTGGGAGAACTGGCACCACACACATAATAACTGATACACTTCAGTCCTTCCATCCCGGCTGTTTGTTGGTTTTGTCACACCAGTTGTTTCTTGTTTCTGTGACACACTGCACTTGTTTTCATTGGTTGAATCAAGTTTGCTATTTCTTCCATTTCCTCCTTTGTTATTCGGAAGTTCAGCTTTTCCACTGCGCCTACGGGTCTCTCCCCTCTCCCAGTCCCCAGAATCAGACACAACTTCCCATTCCCAACGGGTAAGAGGAAAATCCTCCAAGATGCTGGGCTTCCCAGAAAGACTCTTGCCACCAACACGGCCTTTCCAAAATAAATGAGATGTCTGCACGTGTCGTGCCCCCCTTGGCCCCCGGCTCCGGGAGTCACTCATCCGCGCGTGCCAGGGTGCCCTGCGGCACCCCAGTCTGCCCTGGGCCCCTCCTGGGTTCCGAGTGGATGGTGCAGGGGTGGCAGGGGGCAGGTGAAGCCACCACTCCCCAGCTGCGGGGGTCAGCAGGGCTCAGCCTGGACCTGGGCCCGGCAGATGGGTCACCGGGAAGGGGCCGTGCTGCCGCCTTGGGACTTCGCTGTCTCACCACCTCACCTCCTCTGCCCTGCACCCCTCCTGCGCTGCCCCCGCTGGCACTGCCCCTGATCTGCCCTCCGGGTCTCAGGGTCTTCCTGATCCTCGCCTCCCCTTCCTCGGCTCACTCTTCTGCTCACAGGCTCAGGTCTCGGCCTGTCCCCCGCCTTTCTGCCATCGGCAGGGAACCCGAGGCCCTTTACAGCCCCCCAGCTGGGGTGAACCGTCGCAGCTCTCCTCTCTCTTCTGCGCTCCTTTCCCACCTGGTCACCTGAACGCTTCCCGCGCCACCACCTTTTTCCTTTTTTTTTCAATTTGTTAATTCGTTGTTATTACCTTGCTAACTCTGCTAATCCTACGTGAGAAAGGAGAACAGGCCCAGGTCAGAATATTAGGCAGTCCAAACAACTGTGCTGGGTATCTTCTCACCACCGCACAGATAACTCCCCCCCCCGCCCCCCGCACTCTCCACCCAGGAGGCAGGCAGTGTGGGCTGAACAATCTCAGGTTCCTGCCTTAACGTTTTTTGTTGGGTGTCATCGACAGGGTGATGGCAAAAGATTGGGGGGTGGTGAAGTGAGGGGCGGCTCTTCGTTTTCCTGGCTCCTTCGCCGCTGCATCACTCGGTTACTTCCTTTCATCAGGGGCAGTGACTCCTGCCCATTTGGGGTTCACGTCACTTGCTTTCCCTGGTCCCGGGAGGGGCTGCATTCCGGGCAGTCCTGTAGTCCTGGGTCTGGTGGTGGGCGTTTGGGTGTGGGAAGACCCTGGGGGGTGGAACGGAGCAGTTCCATCCTGCCTGTGTGGGCCTGCAGGGTCCTAGGCTGAGGGTGCTCGGCCAGCCATGCTCCAGCCACTGCCCCAGCATCCGGACTTCCCTGGGTGCTTGCCCAGCCGGAGGGGTGTGGGGTGCAGGTCTCCCTACGGGGTGCTGCAACCCCCTAATTCGGCGCACCCCCACCCAGCTCACCAAGGCCCCAGGAGGCAGCCTGTCAAGTGGGGAGGGGCTGAGAGCGGGGAGGGGGCTTCGGGGCTGACAAGGGGGGACTTCTGTCGCCCGGCCCTTGGGTGCTTGGAGGCCGTGACGTCTTCCCCACGTTGTCGGCTCTGGAAAGCCTTGCACCGCACGTTTCTGCGCGGGGCTCTGGCCCTGATGAGGCACCTTGCCCAGCCCCGCAAGGAGGCGCTGAGAGGCGGGGGCTCACACGGCTCTGTTTTTGTTGTTGTTTGAGAACTTTGATAGTAAAATGTCCAGCACAAAGTGCTTTTTCAGGTCATCCACGAAAGTGCCCAGAACGCGTGGACGCGGCTCGCTGGGTTGCGCACTCCCGCCCTGCACAGGGCCCAGAGGCGCGCGTCCGCGTGTGGACTCGGCTGAGCCTCCCCCGCGCGCAGCTCTATTTCAGGGCCCGCGGCGCCGCTGTGGACGCGCCCGTCTGGGTGCCGACGCCGCATGTGGACCTGAAGATCTGCACGTACGGCCGGCTGTACCAGGACTCCGTCCTCGTCCAATCGCGGTGAGTCCCGCGTCCTCGTCCCCCGGCTGAGGCGCACGAGGGGCTCGTGGTGCGATGGGCTCGTGACGAGGGCGCTTGGGGCGCGAGGCTCTCCTGGGCTGTGGGGCAGCCCTCAGCGGAGGGGAAGGTCGCGGCAGCGAATGGGGGGCGCACACGGTGGCCGGCCGGGAAGCTGACCTTCGAGCCCGGACGGCCGGCCCTGCCCGCACTCTGGCTTTCCCTGCGGGTCCCATTTTGGACCTGTGGCCTCCAGGACGGCAGAGAGCAGCATGCGCTGTCCCAGCTCTCCCGGGTGTGGTAAGGTGCCACGGGAGCCGGAAGCTCGCCCACCCACACGCCAGCTCACGGGCCAGGGGGCCTCAGACCCGGGCAGCGCAGGTGGAGGGGCTGCGGGGGCAGCGGTTCCCGGGGGGCCTGCAGGCCGGACGGGGGGTGCAGAGTGGGCAGCGCGGCCGTGACCACACGCAGCAAGCGCTTGCACCTGCGGGCTTGGCCAGGGTGCCGGGGCTCACAGCCGCAGTTTCTGAAGAGACGGATATACCGACACCTGGAGGAAAGGAGGCAAATCACGAGGCCCCAGCTGAGTGCGTGCTCGTGAACTGGGGACGCCGAGTGGCCAAGAGCAGATGCCATGCCGGCCCCTAGACCCACCTCCATGGGCACCCTGCCCTGCCCGCTGGCACAGAGGTCGGTGTGGGCAGTTTGGCTGCAGTGGAAGTGGAGTCCCGAGGGGTGCCCTGCCCGGCCGCCCTGACGCCCGTGGCACCCTCCCATGCGCCCCCGTGCACGGCGTTGTGCTGCATGCGCTCTCAGCGGGGGCTTGAAGAAGAAACGAGAGGGCTGCAGGGTTGCAGGTGTGTGCAGGGGAAAAGCCGCGTCTTCCTGTGGTGAGCGCACGTGGAAGGGTCTTTCCCCACCTCGGGCTCGGGTGACACAGCTGGCGCCAAGGCTGTTGACGGGCGCAGGGGGGCATTTGTGCTTCTTCAGCCCTCCCTGAGGCGCATCTACTGGGGGAGCGAGGGCGCGGTGAGGCTGGGCAGCGGTCAGCTGCTCCCTTCATTCGGACGCCCTTTCTTCCTGGGAGCAGCTGAGGGTGTCACCGCACCAACGCCTCGCTGTGTTTGTGCAGGGGAGGGACGTCGGCCAGCGTCGGGGACAGAGAGCGGTACTGGCTGCTGGGGGGTCTCGGGTGGGTGGGGAGGGAAGGGGGCGCATGCTGAGGGCCTGCATGGGGCTGGGTGGTGCTGGTGACAGGGTCAGGGCTGCTTTCGCCGTCCTCCACCCGGGTCACAGCTTGGGGAGTCACCTCGGGGGGCCCAGAGGTCTCGGGCCAGGCAGCTCTCCCTAAGGGGCAAGGGTCTGGTCCCCGGTGAGGACCACTGGCAGGAGGGCATTGCCTCCCGTCTGTAGCTGTTTGGGGGGGTGCCCAGCGCGCTGACAGGCTGGACAAGCAGGCGGGGAGCACTGGGGGATGGGGGGTGGGGGGAGCGGGTAGCGCGGGAATGCGGGGAGGGGGGTGCAGAAAGGGCGGGGGGTGCGGGTTGCGCATGGAGGCTGCTGGAGCTTCGGCCCTGTGGTTTCGACCCCGGGGCAGCATCCGGCTCCCGGCTGCCGCCCCCTCTGCCGCCGTGGCCCTCGTACTGGGGCGTTTCCTGGTCCGGTGGGCGCCCGAGGGGCCGCCGTGGCACGCACTGGCCGTGGCTTCGGGGCTCTGGGCACAGCACGCCGACGGTCACCGACCTCACTGGGCCTCGCGGAGCCACTGTCCCCGGCCCTGGCTGGCCGACGCCCCCCCTTTACCTGGGTGTTTTGGACCCAAAGACTCCCGAGGGGCCGTGGGACGTGGCCTCGGGCTGCGCGCTGGGACCTTTGGGGGAGGCGGGACCTCTTCTGTTTGGGGGCCTCGATTATTTGTTAGACTGTTTTCTTCTTTCTTTCTTTCCTTTTTTCCTTTTTTCTTTCTCTTTTCTTCCTGAACTGTCAGGCTGATGAGTGGGAGTACCAGATTTTCAGAGTGACTGCAGCTTAGTAATCAGAATGCTCAACCCTTAACAAAAAGTTACAACCCTATTAGGAAACAGGAAAGTATGGGCCAGTCACGGAGAAAAAAAAATCAATTTCACAAAAAGTATTCCAGAGGAAGCTCATTTTCTGGACTCGCTAATCAAAGACCTTAGATCAGCAAATCTGAACTAGGATCAATTAACTAAAGGAAAACGTGGATTAAAAACTAAAGGAGATTCCAAAAACAGTATATGAGCAAAATAATGGCTATACTAATGAGATAGAAAATATAAAGAGGAGCCAAATGGAAATTCTGGAGCTGTGACGTACGATAATCGAGAGGAAAGATTCGGTGGAGGTGTTCAGCCCCAGATTGGAGCAGGCAGAGGAAAGAGTCAGCAAACTGGAAGTTAGGACAATTTAAACTGTCCAGTCTGAAGAGCAAAAAGGAAAAAAAAATGAACAGAGCCTGGGGACGCAATGGGATACCATCAGATGTAGCAACATAAACATCATAGGAGACCCAGGAGGAGAAAGGGGGTAGAAAAAATATACAAATAAACAATTGCCAAAAATTTTCCAAAGCTGATGAAAAATGCAAATGTAGAAATCCAAGTTCAGTGAATTCCAAGCACGATAAATTCAGAAATTCCCATACTGAGACACGTTATAGTAGAATTTTCAAAGCCTAAAGACAAGGAGAATTTGAAAACAAAAAGAGAGGTGAGGGTCACGTGCAAAAGGTCCGTAGTAGGGTCAGTGTCTGATTTTTCACTGGAAATCCCGGAGGCTAGGCAGCGGGAAGACATAGTTAAAGTGTTGAAAAAAAAAAACAAAAAAGAAGAATATATTCAGCAAACCTGTCCTTCAAACACGAGGGAGATGGACACGTATAGAGTATTTGTTTTGAAAAGCTAAAAATAGGAGGGAGAAATTAAGACATTTTGGGGTAAATAAAAGCTGAGAGAGTTCATTACCGCGAGACCTGCCCTACGAGAAATCTTTAAAGCATTCCTTCATGGCAAAAGAAAAAGACACTAAACAGTAATGGAAATTGTGTGAAGAAATAGATTTCGAATATGGTTAACCATATGGGTTAACATGCCAGTATTGCATGTTTCATTTTCAGCATCACCTATTTCTTACATGGCTTAAAACTCATATACACAGAAAAAGTCATAAACCTTTCTTATAGGGCACAAAACCTATAAAACTAGTTTGTGGCAAAAACCACATGAAGCCCTAGAGACACAGGATGGGTATAGGCTATTGAAGTTGAATTGGCGTCCGTACAAACTAAAGTGTAGAATAGATTCAGGATGTTGTTGAGGGCTGTGATGGGCTGAATGTTTCCCCCAATGCAAGACGTATTCTGCATCTTAACCTGCTTCCCTGAGTGTGAAACCATTTGTAAATAGGACCCTTTGAAGATGTGGCCGACAGAACTGGGGTGGGTCTGTGAGATTCAGACGCGGTCACAGAGGAAGCCACAAAGGAAAAAGCCAGGAGCCAGCGGAAACTGAAGCACAGCCGCAGGGGAAGCGCAGTTGCCATGTGGCGGACGGAGACCCTTACCAAGGATTTGCAGCCCGACGTACAACACTGTAGACTTGGGGGCCTGATTGATGCCGGGATTTGGATGCCTAGTCTTCTAATTCTTATTGTCTGATCCAGTCATTTGTGTGGTATTTGGCATGGCACCCTGGCAAGTTAAGACCTTTTTTGAAAGTCGAAAGCGGTGTGCTACTTTTACAAATACTTTAGAATGTGGAAGTGGGTTTAGAACTGGGTAATTCGCAGGGGCCCAAGGAATCCCGAGGCTTTTGGTAGAAAAAGCCTAGATTGCTTTGAAGCCACTATAGTAGAAATGTAAATATGAAAGACGTTTCTGGGGAGGACCCAGAAGTAAGCGAGAGCCACAAAGAAAGTCTCCGTCGTCTTAGAAAATGCAAAAAAAAAAAAAAAAAAACCCAGCATGATTCTAGCAAACAGATAGGCGTGTTGACCAATGGAATCAAGTTGAGAGTTCAGAAATAGACCCTCTCATTTATGGTCAACTGATCTTCGACAAGGCTGCCAAGCCCATTCGACTGGGACAGAGCATTCTCTTCAACAAATGGTGCAGGGAGAACTGGATGTCCATATCCAAAACAATGAAAGAGGACCCCTGTCTCACACCTTGTACAAAAATTCACTCAAAATGGATCAAATCCCTAAATATAAGAGCCAGTACCATAAAACTTCTAGAAGTGTGTTCAATTCCCAGTGCCTGCCCATGCAAAAAAAAAAAAAAAGTATTGGCAAAGTTCCTTGAGAGATGGTAGTATAAATGCTGACTCATTATATTGATATTTCTTTCAGTCTCCAGTGTCTTGGAGCAGCTAGAAAAACCTCAAATGTAGAACAGCAACCCATACCACATTCTAAAATCTGTTCTATAACTATTTGTTACAATGTAATTTGAAATTTTTTGGGTTTTTTGTCTATATGTTATATTTCAAAATAAAAACTTAAAAAAAAAAAAACTTCTAGAAGCATCTTCCAGATCTAGTGAGAGGCAGTGGTTTCTTAGACCTCACACCCAGAGCACAAGCAACTAAAGAAAAAAAAAGGCATCTCCTCAAAATCAAATACTTCAGTGCTTAAATGAACTTTGTCAGAAGGATGAAAAGGCAGCCTACTCAATGGGAGAAAATACCTTGAAACCATATATGGGATAAGGTTTGATATCCAGAAAATATAAAGAAGTCCTCCAGGGCAGTGCACAGGGGCTCAGCAGGCAGACTTCTTGCCTGTCATGCCGGAGACCTGGGTTGAGTCCCGGTTCCTGCCCATGCGAAAATAAGCCAGTCCTCCAATAAACAATAACAGATAAATAACCCAATTAAAAAAATGGATTAAAGACATAAAAAGACATTTTTCCAAAGAGGAAATACAAATGCCTAAAAATCACATGAAAATTTGCACTTTTACTGTTAGGGAGATGGAAATCGAAGCCACGATGAGATACCCTTTCACACCTACTAGAAAGGCCACTATCAAACAAAGAGGAAACTAGGAGTGTTGGAGAGGATGTGGAGAAATGGGATGCTTATGCACTGCTGGTGGGGAGGTAAAATGCTACGGCCACTATGGAAGACAGTTTGGCTGGTCCTCAGAAAGCGAAGTATGGAGTCGTCCTACACCCGCCAGTCCTGCGCCTCAGGATACACCCAGAAGATCTGAAAACCGGGGCAGAACGGATATTTGCACCCCTGTGTTCATAGCAGCATTAGTAACAATGCTAAAAGGAGGAAGCAACCCGGTGTCCAGCAACTGATGAGTAGATTAACAACATTTGGGGTGTGTATATGATGACTCTTATTCGCAGTGTGAAGGAAGGACGTCCTGAAGCATATGACAGCATGGATGACCCTTGCGGACATTGAGTGAAATAAGTCAGACACGAAAGGACAAGCATTGTATGGTCTCACTAATACAAACCAATTGTGAGCAAACTCATGGAGTCACAATCTAGAGTACAGGCGTTCTGGTCTGCCAAAGCTGCCAGTGTGCAACACACCAGAGATGGGTCGGCTTTTAATAAAAGGGGATTTATTTCGTTAAAAACATACAGTTCTTCAGAGGAAAGACAGCTGACTGTCATCTGAGGGTCTCCATTACACGGGAAGGCACAGGGCAGTGTCTGCGTACTTGCTTTTGGCTTCCAGGTCCCCACGGCTTTCCGTGGGGCAGTCCCTCTCTGCACCTCCAAACGTCGGGGCTGAGCTGCGAGGGCTGAGATGAAGTGTGCTGAGCTGCTTGGGTTGAACTGCTCTGAGCTCTCTTTTAAGCCTCCAGCTAATTAAATTAGACATCACTCACCACGGAAGGCGCGCCCCTTCTCACAGATGAGTCTCCATGCTGATGACTCAGCCACAGCACGAGGCACCTCACCTGACCAGGCTGACACCTGAACCTGACCATCACTGTAGGTTATCAGAAAATGGAATGACGGTGGAGAATGGGGAGCTTGCGCTTAATTTGTGCGGAGTATTTAATAAGGTTGATTGATGGGAGCACATTTTTGCAAGTGTAATTCACGGCACTGAATGGAGAGTGCGGCTGTGGTTGAGAAGGAGCGCGGGACCGTGCGTCGCTGGAAGGAGAGCGAGAGGATGGAAAAGGTGGCACAGTGAACCCTGCTGCAGACATGACTGTGGTCAAGTGTGCAAGTACAGGAAAGCTTTCCTTGAACTAGAGCCAATGCCTGTCACTATTACGAGGGGCTAATAATGGGGTGGAATGTGGGGGGAACATACCCAGTGAGAACAGTGGGCTGCAGTTCCCAGTAATATGACAATGTCCCCCGTCAATCTGACAGACTTATACTGAGTGTACGTAACAGTGAGGTGAACAGGGAGGGCATGGGGCTTTTCTTTTTGGAGCAGTGAAAATGTTCTAAAATAGATTGTGGTGATGAAGGCACAGCTCTGTGATTGTGCCGAGAGCCACTGGATGGACAGATCATATGGAGTGTGACTAAAACTGCTTTAAAAATTTTGAGATGTTTCCAGTGAGGCCCTAGAAGGAATTGCTGAATATTATTTGAAAACTGGACAAAAGTTGATCTGTGTTATAAAATAGCAGAGAACTTGGTGGAGTTGTGCTCTGATGTAGGATGAAAAGAACTCATACGTGATAATCTTGGATATTTAGCTGAGATTTCCAAGCGAAATGTGAAAGGTGCAGCCTTGTTTCTCCTTGGTGCTTGTAGTAAAGTGTGAGTGGAACGGGGTGAACTGAGTGCTGAGCTGTCGAACACCAAGGAACCAACACTTGGTGATTTGGAAAAGGTGAGAGCTCAGAGGGAAACGTAAAGGTGTGAACACCTGTGCAAGAAAAGCAGCACGCTCTCCAGTCAATGATCTAACTTCAGACCTCGAGGAGCTGGAAAAGGAAGAGCCAAGTAAGGCCAAAATTAGCTGCAGGGTTGCTGGCCAGGCATGGGTGGCCGGGCTGGGCTGGTCGGGGGCTCTGCGGGGCTGATTATGAGGGCCCGTTTGGTCACTGCTGAGGTCGTGGCCCCCAGGCAGAAGCCTCCGCCCCGGGTAGCCCGGCCCTGGCCTGCATGTGACCTGAAGCGCTGTGCGGGTGTGGGTGCGGGAGTGGTTTATGATGTGAGCAAAAGCGAGGGGCCCCCAGCGAAGGTCTGCTCTGTGTGCCCAGCTCCCGGGAGTGGCCACTCCCCTGAGGACAATGGGGACCCATAGGCAGGGGGCCAGTTGTCACCCACCTGGCGACAGCAGAGGCAGTGCCCGAAGGCAGTGGCTGTCACAGACACACAGGCAACATGTGGGCGCGGGGGCTGGATGGGGAGCAGGGGACAGCGCGGGGCCGGGGACAGGGGTCTGGGTGTGGGGCCAGCATGGGGGGCTGGGCGGTGGCCGGGAAGGGCTCTCGCTTCTGAGGCTTCCTTCCAGCCCTGGGCTTTACTCCATCATGAAAGCTGCGGGGTACCTGCCTCTGTCCTCACTGAGTCCCCCACCTGGGAAGTGGGGCCCGAGAGTCTCTGTGCTCCTGCTCGGCCTTGAGTCTGGACTCCCCCAAGGCCAAGGCCCAGGAGACGGAGGGTGGGCCGTGGGCACGGGGAGGGGGCGGGCTGTGGGGGGAGGGGGGCAGGCCCGTCCCTGCGGCCTTTCTCCGGCCTGCTCTGCAGGGTGGGCACTCACTGACCCCAGGAACTGGCCCAAGCCTCGGCCGGGCAGGAGATGGACAGAGGGGGCTTCCCAGGGCGCTGACGGGTCCCTGGGCCTCGCGCAGGTCCAAGGCCGCCCTGCGCCTCAAGTTCGAGGTGTGCCGGGAGCTGCGGGCCCACATGGAGCTCCTTCCGCAGATGGGCTACGTGCAGGCCATGTCCTCCTGCTCTGTGCAGCTCAAGTTCAAGCCCCGGTGAGCGCCCCCAAGGCCTGGGGGAGGGGGCTGCCTAAGCAGGGTGGGGCGGTTTTGCTCGCTCTGCTCTCCAGCGCGGGAGGCTGGAACTCCTGGAACAAACTCCCCCGCCTGGTCCCGGGGTCCCTAAGCACAGGCCTGCGGTGCGAGGGGTGGGGGCCTCTGTGGGTGGGGCCTGGGTGGGCTGCCACGACCACAAAGGAAGGCTCCTTCCCTCACTGTCTCCTCCCTTCCCTTCCCAACCCCGAACAAACGGGGAGTGCCGGGGACCCCTCCGCTTGCCACTCCCCTTATCTCGGGGGCCTCACCCCTTCTCACAGGCCCAGCAGGGCAGGGCAGGGGTCTGGGGCGGGGTCTGCTGCTTCCTGCCCTCCGCTCAGCCACCCCAGGGCGCGCCCAGAAGAGAGAAGCAGCGTCCTCACGGGCCGCCATGTCTGGCGCTGGACCCGCATGGACAGCCCCATGGGCCCTGGCCGAGGGCCGGGTCTCCTCTCATGTGGGAGAAAGTCAGCCTGGACGCGCTGTGACGGACCCTGCGGCCAGCGGCATCCCCACCGCATCTGCTCTTGCAGGGGAGGGCCTTACGGACAGTGACTTCTTAGAAAAACACATTTTCAGTAACATAGAACTCACGTGATTATTCCTTGGGTGGAGCTGGTGGGTTACAGCTGGGCCCAGAGACCCCAGGCCCCCTCCCCGGGCCCCCTCCCCGTCTGGCTGAGAGGCACTGGTGGGACCCAGGCGCCTTCCCCACCACGCAGCCAACAGTGGGTGGGGGGACGCACCCCTCCCCTTTGCTCCAGGATGCCAAGGCTGCTGTGTGTGTGTGTGTCCCCTCTGTGTGCCTGCCCACATGTGCTTGCGTGTGCACACATGTGCCTGCATGTGCGTTTGTACGCCTAGGTATATACGTATGCACACGTGTGTCTTCATTTCCATGTGTGCACATGTGTGTGTCCTGGGTTGCTGTGTTGCTCTAACAGTGCCACACAATGGGCGGGGCTTCTCAGCCCACGGCCTGAGGCTGGGACCCTGGCAGATGCCACAGCTTCCCCTGGGCCCGTGTCCCTCCGGCCGTGGGCTCTTCCGGTTTCCACTGGCCTCGGGCTTCGCCTGGGGCCTTCCCTACCCTCCATGTCCAGCGTCTTCTCTCCGCAAGGCCTCCTGTGACCGTGTTTGGTCCACCTCATCCCGTTGGGCCACACCTCGGCCGAGAGGGACCCCTTCAGGAGACCCTGGTTACCAGGCAGCTCACACCCACCTGAGTGCAGTGAAGACACATGTATGCTGAGACACGCACTCCAACCCAAGGCTTGTGTGTGTGCGCACCTGCCATGTGAAATTGTGTGTGTTGCTTATGCATATGTGTGCATTTGTGTATTGTGTGCACATGTGTGTGTGCATACGTGTGTGTGCCTGTGCGTGTACATTTGTCTATGTGCGTGTGCACATCATGTGTTTGCTTATGTGCACGTGTGCACCCGCGTGTGTGTTTTTGTCTCTGTGCATGCATGTGTGTTTGTATGTGTGCACCCACATATATGCATTTGTCTCTGTGCATGTGTGTGTTCATGTGGATGTGTGAGTGTCTCCTTTAGGAAAAGCCATATCTGTCTGGGTTTTCCCACCAGGTGTTGCTCCCTGGATGCAGGGCTTGGCCTGAGAGGGGCATCTGTCCAGCATGCAAATGGACAAAGCCAGCCAGGCCCTTCCTAGATGCGGACAGGGAGCAGAGAGGTCGTGAGGCCACGCATGTGGCCAGGACATCCCGCATAGAGGACACGTCCTCACGGCCCATTCACTACTGGCCGGTGGTCACCTTGTGTGACCTCACCAGGCGCCCCGAGGAGGGTGGCCCAGGGGTGAGCTGGCCAGATGCGCAGGGGCAGGGGTGCCTGGGGCCCTGGCTCCATTTACGTGGACCCTCCGGCCTTTTCTGGGTCTCAGTGAGCATGCCCTGCTTTCGCAGCAGGCCTCTCAAGGTGCCTGGCCATGCGGCAGGGCCCCCGTCTCCGACCACAGGGTGGGTGCCCTCTGCACGCGGGGCCAAGAGGCGCCCGGAGCTGCTCTAGCTCCTGCCACACGTCACACCCACTGGCCGGGGCAGGATCCTGCCAAAGACTGGACAGTGCATGGTGCAGGGAGCAGCCACACGGACAGGGAGGGACTGCGGCCCCATGGGCAGGAAGGGTGCTGGGGCGGTGCCTTAGGATCTCGGCTGCTTCCAGACGTGGCCAACTGGGTAACGCTGACTTCTGTCCTTTTCTGAAATTTCCTAAATGCCACTGATTTCCTCTTAGACTCAGAAAGCAAGCTATCTTTAAAGGCACGTACACTTGTAAAGGGTCTTCTCAAGCTGCAGAATCCTCACGCGCTGGAGAGCTGACTAGCTTTGCGTGCAGTTCTTCGATTCCACGTGGGAAGCCCGTGGCTGCCGTGGCTGGGACTGCGCTCGCGGCGTGTCTCCCCTCCGCACGGTGCTCCCTGCCCGGGCCCTGCAGACGCTCCTCTGGGCAGGAGCGGTCATGTGCATGCATCTCTTGCAGGCACTCCCTCCCGGACGACGCAGGGAAATATTTTGACAAAGAAAGGAGAGTCCTGGAGGCCCCCATGACCATATGGGTGGCTGACCAGGTCTGTGGGCCTGTCGGGCTGCATCTCCCCCAGCAGCCCCCGGGGCACGGAGCCCCTCCTGCTTGCCCCACTGTGGGTGGGGGGGGTCTCCGTGGTTAAACAGCTCCTGCATGGCAGGGAGAAGGGGCATCTGTGGCCAGAGAGGGTGCCCCACACGAAGTAAGGAGCCTCCAAGTCCTGGAGGCAGGTCTCCCAGGCCCCAGACTGCACATGCACACACAATATACCCACACACACTGAGACACAGGTGTGCACACACACAGTACATTGCACACACATGCACACCCAGTATACCACGTGTGGGCACACTCACGCACACACACTATACTGCAGCACAGACACAATCACACACAACATACCGTACACACGTGCATATGCAGCATACTGCACACCCAGGCATACCCACACACATGCAGTATACCACACAAGGACACACTCATGCATATGCACACACTGCAGACCCAGATATGGGTGCACAATTGACACATGCAACACAGGGGCACTGACACATTCATGCACATACACATGCCACACACCCAGGCACATGCACTGCACACATGAGCACACAGTTTCACATGTAATATGCTGCACACAGGGCACAAGTGCACTCGCCACACGCACAGGTGGGCCCCTCGGCCGAAGCACACTGCCCCCTGTGCCCCCGCCTTGGGCTGCGCCCCAAAAGCCACTGTGTCCCGCTCCCCAAGGCAGGGTGTGGCCACATATGCTCTTGCCGGCCGCGTGTCTTAACGATGGCCTTACTGTTGGGAGAGACCTGTAGCTCAGCTGCCTGCAGGCGGTGGGGATGTGACCATCCTCTGTGCCCCAGGTGAAGCCGGTGGGGTTCACCGTCCACGCCGTGGTCACCACCTCGGACCTGGAGCTCAGCCCCTCGGAGGTGGACTTCGGCCACTGCACCATCTATGAGGCCATCAGGACCCAGGTCACCCTCTGCAACCACTCCCTCCTGCCCCAGGAGTTTGGGTTCATCGGCCTCCCCAAGGTACCACCTCGTGGGCTGGGCCAGGACAGGCCAAGGCCAGTGTCTGCTGGGGCTCCGGGGCCCCCAGGCCAGGCCCCAGCTAACCCTGCCCGGGAGGCCTCTCGGCCCCTCTGCCCTTCCCTCCCTGTTGCCGCTGGCCAGGCCCAGCCTCTGCCTCGCGCTGCCTTTCCATCTCTCCTTCCCTCAGACCGCTGACCCCTGGGGCTCCGGTCCCCTCCCCACCTGCCTGAACCCAGGGCACACAAGATGGGCTCCAGCCTCCACCGCCTCTCCTCCCAGACTGCCCACAAAAGGCCCCACCACACATGCACGTGCTCACACTCACACTCACCCCTTCACCTGTACACACACACACTCACATGCACACACTCATGCCTATTCCCATTTTCTTACACAGAATGCACACACATACTTGCTTACACACACGTGCAGCATGCTCACACTCATACATGCACACACACATGCAGTCACGCTTATGCTCATATGCTCATACTCACACATGTTCACACATGCACATATGCCCATGTTCACTTATTTGCACTCACACACTCATTTGTGCACACACACGCCCATACTTTCACACACTCATACACTCACTTTCTCATACTCACGCGCTTACACGGCCACAGGCACTCAGGCCCCTGCCACACACGTGTGCACACAGTTCCCACTGTGATGGTGAACTCTGATCTCTCCTGTTTCACATTGGCGTCGATGCTTTTTCACGTGCCAGTTCGTGGACATTCAGCCCAATGACGGGTTTGGGACGATCCAGCCGCTGGAAAGTCTGCTGCTCGATGTGGTCTTCCAGCCGTCCAAGGCCCGGGAGTACAGCTTCGAGCTGGTCTGCAAGTCAGAGATCAACCGGTGAGCCGTGGGGTGAGGGTGCGGTCGGGCCGGGCCCCCAGCACCAGGCAGCCCCTTGCACTGGACAACCTGGCCCAGCCAGCGGGAACCGCGGGTGGGCAGAGACAGGCCTGGGACCTGGGCCAGCTCACCTGTGTGTGTGTGAGTGTCTGAGCGTGCATGCACATGTGAGTGTGCCTGCGCAGTGTGAGTGCTCCTGGTGTGGGCACACATGTCTCTATAAGTGTGCATGTGTGTACGTGTGCAGGTATGTGTGTACATGAATGTATGTACATGCGTGTGTAGAATGTCCCTCTGGTGGCAGCTGGATGGCGCACAGCCCCCCTCCGTCCTCAGGGGCACTTGGCCCTACTCGGAGCCTCCACGTCCACATCTGAGAAATGGGCCCGGGGGTCACCGAAGAGGTTGAGTGTCTGTGAGGACGACTCATGGGTGGCACCTCCAGCGCTGAGGCCGGGAAGGTGGTGTGACAGGTGGCGGGGGCCGGGGGGCCAGGGGGCAGCGGCAGCATCAGAGTCAAGCCCTCCAGAGACTACAGGGGGCTGCCAAGGCCCTGCCCACCTTGGGCCTGCTCCGCTGCCCCTCCTCTCTCCCCTCCTCGCCCTGGACCCCCTGGACGTGGGGCAGGCGCCCCGTGGTGGGGCCTCACACTCCCGTGGGGCCGACCCAGGGCCTCGAGGGGGCCGGACGTGCCCACTGCTGCCTCCGCAGGGCGGCCCATGCACCCCCACGTCCCCTCCCCAGAGCGGGTCATGCGCTGTTTGTTTCTGTCTCCTGCGGCCCTCAAAAGATCTCTGTTTCATTCCCGAGGTCACCCCAGGGCCCTGAATAGGAGGTCCTGAGACGACTGCTGAGTGAGGGGCATGTGGATTCTAAGAGAACCATGGACACACGCAAAGCTTTGCTCGCGAGCACAGCGTCTACACGCAATGCTGGACAAGCAGAAATCCGCGGGTAGAAGAGGGCAGGGCACCCCCAAACCACATACCCACATTAACTCATGTGGACCGGTACCCTACATGCAAGAGCTGAAACCATGAAACAGGGAGCTCCTCAAGACTATGAGCTGTAACACATCCTTACACATGGCACCACAAGCACAGGCCACAAAGGAAAATAGGTGAATTGACCATCACGATTTACAGTGTTGCACATCAAAGGACATTATCCAGGAAGGAAAAAGACAACCTATAGAATGCGAGAAAATATTTGGAGTCCATATATCTGATACGGTTTATAATATTCAGAATATATAAAGAAATCCTACAACTCAACAACAAAAAGAAAAACAACTTGATTTAAAAATGGGCAAAGGCCTTGAAGAGACGCGTCTCCCGAGAAGATGCAGGAACGGCCCGTAAGTATGTGAGAGGGCACTCAGTCTCGTTAGCCGCTAGGGAAGTGCAAACCAAACCACAGTGACACACCACTTCACACTCAATCGGGTGTTATCACTTAAAGAAAAAAAAAAAGGAAAGAGAATGTCAGGTGATGGAGGGATGTGGGGAAACTGGCCCCCCGTGCATCGCTGGTGGGGTGTGAAGCGGTGCAGCCGCCGTGGGGAGCAGCTTCGTGGCTCCTCAGGATGTCACACCCGGAGCTGCCATGTGACCCAGGAATCAACAATAAGAGGCCCACCGGCAGCTGTGACATTAGGCACAGAGCGGCACTGCTCGCAGCAGCCGAGAGGTGGAATCCACCCAGGAGTCACCAGCAATGAGTGGATGGACAGAGTGTGGTCTGTCCTTTCGAGGGAATGTTGCTCGGCCGTAAAAAGGGGATGAAGTTCTGACATGGCCACAGCATGCATGAGCTTGAAACTATGCGAAGTGAGAGAAGCTGGGCACAGAAGGACACGTAGTATATGGTTCCACGCCTGTGAAATGTCCAGACTAAGTGAATTCACAGAGACAGCACACAGATTGGTGGTGTGGGGAGGGGGCGCGGGGAGTCACTGCTTAATTAGGGTACAGAGTTTCTGTTTGGGGTGATGAGAAAATTCCAGAATAAACCCTGCTGATGGGAATGAAGGCCACTGAATCGTACACCTGAAAACGGTCAAGATGCCAAATTGCATGCTGTGTATTTTACCACGGTAACATGTACAAAAAGCCACCACCACAAGGCGAAACCCTGTTCGTGTGCCCTCCTGGTTGTGCCATCACCTGGCGTGGCTCCTCTGTCACAGCTGGCACCCAGACGCTGGCACCTGCGTCCCCATCCCTGCTTGGCGCTCGCTCCGTGGTGTGTCCCCGAAGAGGAGCTGGTGGACTGGGTGCCCGAGGCCGCCCCCGCCACTGACCGCAGCCGTAGTTTTATTCTTCAAAGTCTGTTTAGCTGAGTATAAAACCTTCATCTCATGTTCTCCTGCCCCGCATCTCTTAGATTTATTAACCTGCTGCCTTCTGGCATAAAGCCTGTCTGCCGATGTCCGATGCCCATCAGAACCTCTTTCTGTTTGGATACTTAAGGGACTTTTTCTTTTTCATTTAGGATACAGTCATTTTACAAAAATGCAGCTTGGTATATTGGTTTTTTTTCTCAACAAAGTTTCCTTGAATTTTTCATAGTTGTTCTTTTGCTTCAGCTTCCTTCTTTGGAGCCTCCTGTTACCACTGCGGTGACTCTTACCTGCCTTTCTTCTATGTTCCTGCTCTCTCTTGACTCCTTTTCATCACTTTACTTCTTGTTTCTTTTTAAAATGACCTTTTATCTCTCTTAAGGAAATGTCTACTGCGCTCCTTCATTTGTGAGTCTCTTCTAGTTGGGTCGTCTTTTTTGAAATTTCTTTTCTTTCCTTCTTAGCTCCTTCCTGAGTTCTAAGTCATGAGTTCTTGTGATTCTGGCATGCGTGACGGCTTCCTGGCTTGTCTTGTGTTCTCAGGTCTTTGGGCCCGTTTTGAGCGACTGCATGCTGGCGGTGGGGTCTCGTTCGCACGCTTGTCTTTCGGGCAGGCTTCCTTGTCTGCAAGAATGCTTTTCCGCTCCTCATCCCTTCCGCCCTGTAGCAACTTTACCAGTGATTTAACCTCGATCTCTTCCTGTCGCCCACTTTTATGAGCAATTGCTCTTTGGAACTTTTAGAAGGCCCAGGTCAAGTAGCTTTCCTCAGTCCATGGCTCTGAGCACCCTCCTCGATTTTCCTCTGTGAGGTTTTAGATCTCCGGGCCTCCGGCTTTCTCAGCTCTGCCCCCCGCCCGGTCACTGGCCCTGCTGCCTGCCTTGTCTCCTGTGCTCGCCCTGCTCTACTGTCTGCCAGGAGGCCCCTCTGCATGCCGACCGTGGCTCTGGCGGGTGTCCCTGTGCTCAGGCCGCTGACCCCACACTGGCTGTGGTCTGGTCGGGGCTGTCACCATCTCGGCCGGGAGTGACCGCGAGTTTCACCCGCCTGGTGCAGCCCTCCTGAGTGGCCTCCGTGCATGGAGGTCCCTCCCTCCCTCTCCCCTCCCCGTCCCCCTCCCCTCCCCCTCCCCCTGCCCTTCCCCTCCCTCCCTCTCCCCTCCCTCCTTCTCCCCTCCCTCCTTCTCCCCGCCCCTCCCCTCCCCTTCCTCTCCCTTCCCCCTCCCCTTCCCCTCTCTCCCTCTCCCCTCCCTCCCTCTCCCCTCCCTCCTTCTCCCCGCCCCTCCCCTCCCCTCCCCTTCCTCTCCCTTCCCCCTCCCCTTCCCCTCCCTCCCTCTCCCCTCCCTCTCCCCTCCCTCCCTCTCCTTCTCCCCCGCACCCCTGTGCTTTTCAGTGCTAACCAGGAGGAAAGAGGGAAAGACGGCCTTTCTCCTCCCTGCTCTTATCCTGGGCTCTGTCGTGTCCTTCGGCGCGAAGCCAGCCTGGGCCTCCCCCTCCTGTGGCCATAGACAGAACTTGCGAGATGAACCACTGCCGGCGAAGCCAGGCAACCTGGAGGGACTCCCAGGAACAGGAGCCGGAGGCCGCCCTGCCCTACCCGCCTCGCGGTGCCACGGACGGGGCCTGGCCAAGCCTGGTGGAACTGGAGGATGCTGTGCAGCCCCAGCGCCCCAGCCGAGGGCCGCCCCATGTGCAAATCAGCCCCTGGCCTGGCACCAGCGGACCCCCTGCAGCCCCTGCTGTGGTGAGGACCCCACCGCCTGCCCAGGCTGGCCCTGAAGAGCCAACCGGCAACCCAAGCCAAGCCCGCGTCTGCCTCCCGCGCCCCCACCAGAGCCCTGGGGAAGGGGGCGAGGTTCAGCTTACAGAGAGGACCCCAGCCCCTTCTCTCCACCCCTGGTCAGGACTGGCCCTTGGGCCGGAGGGAGACGTGGAGGCCATTTAAGAGGCTCCTTTCCAGGCTTGTGATGGACCAGGGAGGTCCTGGCAAAGGAAGACACATGGCAGCTGCAGGTTCCTTGGGGATGGAGCCCATGGTACTTTCTGCTGGGGTGAAGTCCAGTGAAGGAGAGGCAGGGAGACCCCTCCCAGGGTGGTCCGAGCCCCAGAGACAGCATTTCTTGGATGGGGAAGGCCAGAGGAGGGAGCCGAGGGAGTGCCTCTCTGCAGACAATCAAGCACCCGCAAAAACAAGTCCCCCATCCTCCAGAGCAACAAACGTCACGTTGTTGTCGTATCTGCCACCTGATTTCTCTTTGCTAAAGATATCAGAATTACACTCATAGGAGGGATTCCCTTTGTTCCCTTACTGCTTCCCCAGAAGCAACCACTCCCATAGCCTTCCAAACTCCAGGTGTTTGAATCTATAAATAGTATGCATACACAGAGAGTAGATATGTAGGTGTAGAGAGATGAGTGGATGTGGATGAACAGATGGGTGATTGGATGAATAGATGGGTGAGTGGATGGATGGTTGGGTGGGTGGTGGATGGATGGATGGATGGTTAGATGAGTGGATGGATGGATGAACAGATGGGTGATCAGATGAATAGATGGGTGAGTGGATGGATGGACAGGTGGGTGGTGGATGGATGGGTAGATGGTGAATGGTGGATGGATGGGCGGGTGGGTAGATGGTGGATGGGTAGATGGGTGGGTGGGTGGATGGATGGATGGGTGGGTGGTGGATGGATGGGTGGATGGGTAGATGGTGGATGGGTAGATGGGTGGGCGGGTGGATGGATGGGTGGGTGGGTGGTGGATGGATGGGTGGATGGGTAGATGGTAGATGGGTAGATGGGTGGGCGGGTGGATGGATGGGTGGATGGGTGGTGGATGGATGGGTGGATGGGTAGATGGTAGATGGGTAGATGGGTGGGCGGGTGGATGGATGGGTGGATGGGTAGATGGGTGGATGGATGGATGGGTGGATGGATGGATGGATGGGTGGGTGGTGGATGGATGGGTGGATGGGTAGATGGGTAGATGGGTAGATGGGTGGATGGATGGATGGATGGTTGGGAAGATGGTGGATGGGTAGATGGGTGGGCGGGTGGATGGATGGATGGGTGGGTGGTGGATGGATGGGTGGATGGGTAGATGGTAGATGGGTAGATGGGTGGATGGATGGATGGATGGGTGGGCAGATGGTGGATGGGTAGATGGGTGGGTGGGTGGATGGATGGATGGGTGGGTGGTGGATGGATGGGTGGATGGGTAGATGGTAGATGGGTAGATGGGTGGGCGGGTGGATGGATGGGTGGATGGGTAGATGGTAGATGGGTGGATGGGTAGATGGTAGATGGGTAGATGGGTGGGCGGGTGGATGGATGGATGGATGGATGGTTAGATGAGTGGATGGGTGGATGAACAGATGGGTGATCAGATGAATAGATGGGTGAGTGGATGGATGGTTAGATGAGTGGATGGGTGGATGAACAGATGGGTGATCAGATGAATAGATGGGTGAGTGGATGGATGGACAGGTGGGTGGTGGATGGATGGATGGATGGGTAGATGGTAGATGGGTAGATGGGTGGGTGGGTGGATGGATGGATGGGTGGGTGGTGGATGGATGGGTGGATGGGTAGATGGTAGATGGGTAGATGGGTAGATGGGTGGATGGATGGATGGATGGGTGGGCAGATGGTGGATGGGTAGATAGGTGGATGGGTGGGTGGGTGGATGGATGGATGGGTAGATAGATAAGTGAAGGGGTGAGTGGGTGAACATATGGGTGGGTGGATAGGTGGATGTACGTGCATATAGGCTATATCTGGTGTGCTTCTAAACTTACAGAACTAGAGGGTGGCTGACCATGCCAGGCTGCCTGGGCCTGAGGAGTTTCTCAGGACATGGTTTTTAGTGCTAACATCAGGACAGTCCCGGGCACACCAGGGCAATGTTCTGCCAACATAGATGGCATCACACTCTATGTACTGCTCTACATTTCACTTTTTCCCATATGTATTTTTGTAATAAATTCATATTGACACACCCAAAGCTTCCATTTTGGACACGTCAAGGTTGCATCCCATCCACAGCAGTGCTCAGTGCACATATTAGAAAAGAAGAAAGCTGGAAAAGCAATCAAGAACCAAAGCTTCCATTTCAAGAGGCAAATTAAACTCATGAAAGTAAAGGAGAAACAGCAGAGGTAAGAGTGGAAATCAAATATTTAATCAGGAAAAGCAATCCTAAAAGGTTCTTTTATAAAAGTTAATATAAGACACATTGAGAAAAGAAGAGAAAAACCTTAACTACCAGAAGGTGGAAAGGACCGTCACTCGGATCCCACAAACAGCAGGAAGGTCAGAAGAGAATGTGGCAAACTTGACACCAGCAAATGTGACAATTCGGGTGAAAAAGATAAATCCCTTAAAAAACACAAGTTACCAAAACTGACACAGAGAAAGAAAGAAAAAATCTGAATAGTTTTACAGCTATTAAGGAAATCGAATCCAAAATTTAAAAGCTTCCCACCATGAAAACTCCAGACAGGAGCCTCCTGCCAGCCATCTGGTGTGGGCAGACATGCCCCGGGCAGCACACCGGTTACCCCAGTCCTGTCTGGGTGTTTTGGGTTAAGCCCGCGGCCTGCAAATCATGATGACAGCTCCCTGCAGTCCCCGAGACCTCTGTGACAGCCCCACCGAAGAGGCCCGATGAGAGGCACCATTGTTGGTCAAGGCATCTCAGTGTGCTGCCGCCACGGAACAAAGCACCACTGACCGTCAGCGTCCACCACAGGAATTCCTCGGCTCACGGCTCTGCAGGCCGAAGTCAGCGATGGAGGCTTGTGCAGGGCTGCGCTTCCTCTTAAAAGGGAGACTCCGATCATGCCTCTCTCTCTCCTGGCTTCAGGTGGCCATTGGCCATCCAGGGCAGCCTTTCTCAACCTCTGTCTGTGTCCCTTGGGTGTCCCCCGTCTGTCTCTTCTCATCTGTTTCTCCCCAGCCATATGGGAGGAAGGTTCACCCTGCTCCACTGGGTGTCAGCGTAACGTATCGCGTCTTCCCAGAGCCTGTCAATGGTGGAGTTCACAGTCATGGGGCAGGGCGTGAGCACGTGAGCACACCTTTCCTGGTGGTCTAGTCTGCTGCCTGCCGGAATGCAATATACCAGAAACGGAACGGTTTTTAAAAGGGGAATTTAATAAGTTGCTAGGTCACAGTTCTAAGGCTGAGAAAATGTCCCCCTATTATTTATTTTTATTCCATATATTCTACTCATCTGTTGACAAGGTAGATAAAAGGAGCATCAGACACAAGGTTTTCACAATCACACAGTCACATTGTGAAAGCTCTATCATTGTACAATCATCATCAAGAAACATGGCTACTGGAACACAGCTCTACATTTTCAGGCTGTTCCTTCCAGCCTCTCCATTACATCTTGAATAACAAGATGATATCTATTTGATGCATAAGAATAACCTCCAGGATAACCTCTCGACTCTGTTTGGAATCTCTCAGCCATTGACACTTTGTCTCATTTCCCTCTTCCCCCTTTTGGTCGAGAAGGTTTTCTCAATCCCTTGATGCTAAGTCTCAGCTCATTCTAGGGTTTTTCTTATTCCCTTGATGCTGAGTCTCCACTCATTCCAAGATCACTGTTCCACATTGCCAGGAAGGTCCACACCTCTGGGAGTCATGTCCCACGCAGAGAGGGGGAGGGTGGTGAGACTGCTCGTTGTGTTGGCTGGAGAGAGGGGCCACATCTGAGCAACAAAAGAGGGTCTCTTGGGGGTGACTCTTAGGCCTAAATTTTAAGTAGACTTGACCTATCCTTTGCAGGGTTAAGTTTCATATGAACAAACCCCAAGACTGGGGGCTCTGCCTATAGCTTTGGTTGTCTACACTGTTTGTGAGATTATCAAGAATTCAACTTGGGGAAGTTGAATTTCTCCCTGTTCTCACCACTCCCCGAAGGGGGCTTTGCAGATACTTTTCCACTCACTGATCGAATCACTCTGGGATTCATCGGGGCATCACTCTGGACAACCCAACAAAATCTCATGTCCTACCTGAGATTCCAAGTACTTATGGCATTTAATCAAACTATCTACATAAGTTATATTAGGAAATGCACTAGTCAAAATATTAATTTTGTAACAGATAAACATTTTTTGCTTTAGTCCCACACAGAAGGTGACATTTTAAAATATTAATTACCATCTACTTTCAGTACCCTGCAATAATGACATTCCTTTGCTCTTCCTCATGCAAAAACATTTTTAAAATTTTACCTTATACATTTCACTGTTATTATACACTCTAGGCATTCCTAGATTATACCATCTCAATCTTTAACATCTATCTTTCTGATTTCAATATGTCCTCAGCCCTCCTCCCTTTATCATTCTCACATGCAGCTTCATTCAGTGTTTTAACATAATTATATTATAGTTAGGTAATATTGTGCTGTCCATTTCTGAGTTTTTATATCCAGTCCTGTTACACAGTCTGTATCCCTTCAGCTCCAATTACCCAATATCTTACCCTATTTCTATCTCCTGATGGTCTCTGTTATGAACAAAATATTCCAAGTTTATTCACTAATGTCAGTTCATATCAATGAGACCATACAGTATTTGTCCTTTAGTTTTTGGCTAGTCTCACTCAGTATAATGTTCTCAAGATCCATCCATGTTGTTACATACTTCATAACTTTATTCTGTCTTAAAGCTGCATAATATTCCATCATATGTATATACCACAGTTTGTTTAGCCACTCGTCTGTTGATGGACATTTTGGCTGTTTCCGTCTCCTTGCAATTGTAAATAATGCTGCTATAAACATTGGTGTGCAAATGTCCGTTTGTGTCTTTGCCCGTAAGTCCTCTGAGTAGATACCTAGCAATGGTATTGCTGGGTCATATGGCAATTCTATATTCAGCTTTTTGAGGAACCGCCAAACTGCCTTCCACAGTGGTTGCACCATTTGACATTCCCACCAACAGTGAATAAGTGTGCCTATTTCTCCGCATCCTCTCCAGCACTTGTCATTTTCTGTTGATAATGGCCATTCTGGTTGGTGTGAGATGATATCTCATTGTGGTTTTGATTTGCATTTCTCTAATGGCCAGGGACGTTGAGCATCTCTTCATGTGCCTTTTGGCCATTTGTATTTCCTCTTCTGAGAAGTGTCTGTTCAAGTCTTTTTCCAACTTTGTAATTGGGTTGGCTGTCTTTTTGTTGTTGAGTTGAACAATCTCTTTATAAATTGTGGACATATCTGATATGTCGTTTCCAAATATTGTCTCCCATTGTGTAGGCTGTCTTTTTATTTTCTTGATGAAGTTCTTTGCTGCACAAAAGTGTTTAATTTTGAGGAGTTCCCATTTATTTATTTATTCAGTGCTCTTGCTTTAGGTGTAAGGTCTATAAAACCGCCTCTTATCTCTTATAAGATTTATAAGATATCTCCCTACATTTTCCTCTAACTGTTTTATGGTCTTAGACCTGATGTTTAGATCTTTGATCCATTTTGAGTTAACTTTTGTATAGGGTGTGAGATACGGGTCCTCTTTCATTCTTTTGCATATGGATATCCAGTTCTCTAGGCACCATTTATTGAAGAGACTGTTCTGTCCCAGGTGAAAATGTCCCAATTACAGGTCTATAGAAATGTCCAATTTAAGGCATCCAGGGAAATGCTTGGATTTTCTTGGTTCAAGAAGGCTGATAACGTTCAATGTTTCTCTCTCAGCTGGAAAGGCACATGGCAAACATGGCGGCATCTGCTGGCTTTCTCGTGGCTCTACGAAAAGGGACTCTCTCCAAAATGTTTCCTCTTAAAGGATTCCAGCAAGCAACTCCACCTTCAGTGGGTGGAGACACACCTCTATGGAAATCATCTAATCAAAAGTTACCACCCACAATTGGGTGGGTCACATCTTCATAGAAACAATCAAAATGCTCCCACCCAGCAATACTGAATGAGGATTAAAGGACATGGCTTTTCTGGGGTCCACCAGATTCAGACCAGCACACGTGGGGAACAGGGTTCAATCCCTAACATGTTACTAAGTGGGTTTGGGGCAGAAACATCAAGAACAGTTCCATGTCTTGAGTGGTGTTGGGGAGCAGAGCTCTTCCATCCCCTGCACCCCCGTCTGCCAACACAGAAAGCCTCCCTGCTCTTACCATGCATCGTAGTCGCCCTGGGCACGCAAGCTAAGTGGGAAACAGCAGCATAGGTACTTGAACTGAGTAGGAAACAGCAGCATGGGTACTTGAACTGAGTGGGAAACAGCAGCATGGGTACTGGAACTGAGTGGGAAACAGCAGCATGGGTACTGGAACTGAGTGGGAAACAGCACCATGGGTACTGGAACTGAGTGGGAAACAGCACCATGGGTACTGGAACTGAGTGGGAAACAGCAGTTCTGTCCGTCTTACTGAAAAGCAATTTCAAATACGTTTTTGCTTTTATAAGTGTAACAGCTGCCTGCCAGGTTTGGGCACATCTGTCTTTGCTGTTTCAACTGAGTGCTAATACTAGCTGTGGTGACATCTAACCCAGAAGCAATTTTTTTTTAATACTTTGAGATTTTTGATCACACAACTTAAAATTTTTGCTTGAAATATGTCAACGGATAAACCCTATAATAGGGTTATCAGCTCCATCGCTTAGAGCATAGAAACACCTGTGGGCAGGATACACTCCCACAGCGACAGTACAGCAGGAAGGAATTTAAGAACACGGTTTAAACTTTGCAGCTGTGAAAATGGAGATTCCCCAACATCCGTTCTTTGTCCTAACAGGAGACCTGATGCCTGAGCTGACGTTTAAGGAGCCACGTGTCGGTTTTATTTTCTAAGCATCAACAAATAGCTAACAAAATAAGCCAGAAAATACTTCCTTTCCCCTGCTTAACCTTGAGGTTAAAACCTCTGCAATGCATTTAGACCGCGGGGCGCCGAGGGGTCCGGCCTGGCCCCCTGCGGACGGCCGGGCCAGCAGGGACCCTCCGGCTCTGACCCCCACTGAGACCCTACCCCTTCGCTGCAGGCAGTTCCGGGTGTCCTGCCGCGCCGTGGGGGTCCACCCGCCGCTGGAGCTGTCCCACCACCAGATCAAGTTCCGGGCCACCGCCCTGTACGACACATCCGTGGCCACCCTGTACGTGGTCAACTCCCACCTGAGCACCAAGTCCCTGACCCATGAGGTGCCGTGCGTCCGCTCGCAGGGCGCCAGCCTCATGGGGCCCACCTCCTTCGAGTTCCTGCCGCCCCCTGGCGCGCCCCTCACCATCTCCCCCGCCGTGGGCACTGTGCTGCCGGGAAAGGTGGGTGCCCGCCCCACCCTGGGGGACTCGGACCCCACACGAGGATGGGCACAAAGGGCCTGGAGCCCCATTTTCTGTTTTCAAATAGCCCGTCTTGAGCAGCGCCAATGGGTCACCGGGCCCTCCCCGCACCCCACCCCCACCCCCAGCCCTGGGCACGTGGCTCAACCTCTCTGAGCTCAATCCTTGTCTTCAGCACTCAGGGGCGGAGGACAGCTGCTCAGTGGGGAAGCGTCCCTGAGGGGGCTGGGGGGAGGGGGCCGGCCCACTGGGCCTCTGAAAGGCTGTGTCATTAATTTAGCCAATTCCTTAAGTGAAGGTTCCTGGCACCACAGAGGCTACCAGGGCTCTCCCTCCCCCTCCCCCCAACCTCTCTCCCACCCCTCCCCCACCTCTCCCTTTCCCTCCCCCCAGCCCCTCTGTTCCTCTGCCCCCTCCCTCCCCCACCTCTCTTCCACCCTTCCTCTCTCTGCCTTCTCTCTCCCCCTCCCGTTCTCCTCTCCTTCTCTCCCGGTCTGGGCCCCCAAATATGAGCACTTGCACTGCTCTGAGAGTTAGGGGGCTGTGGGGAGTGGACCCTCTACAGCCCCATTGTGCAGGGACATCCCGTAAGGGACAGAAAATGAACCAGCAGACATCACACAAGGCCGTGTGGGTGGTGCAGGCTGGGGAGCAGGGAACCCCCAAATCTGGGTCGCCACCAAAAATCCCCCTCTCACAGGCGCCCTGCAGCCTCCTAGCGTGTCTCAGCTGAGTCTCAGAGGGGTGGGGCGCCCCGGCTGAGGGAGGCGGGAAGGGTGCATGAGGGCGCGGCCCGGGCCCCGGGGTGGAGGGCTGGACGGCCAGCGGCTCCCCCCGTGCCACTCCGCAGAGGTGCCTGGTCCAGGTGGCCTTCCGGCCCGTGCTGCCCGATGAGGAGATCTGCAGGGAGGCCCTGGAGGCGCTGAGTAGAGAAGCTGAGAGCAAGGTGGGTGGGGGCGCAGGGCTTGGGGGGGCGTGCAGGGCGGGAGCGTGACTCGGGGCGGCCCTGGGGCCCGTGGGAATGTGGGGGGAGCTGGGCAGCGGTGGGCAGTGGCCTGGGCCAAGGTGGGGCCCCAGGGCAGGAGGGCACAGCCCGGCCGCCCTGCCTGCCTGCCTCACAGCTCCGTAAGGACACGGCCACCCAGAGGAGGGACGTGAGGCAGCAGTCCCTCGCCCCGATGCGGCTACACAACCAAGAGCGGCTGTTCCGGAACTCCATGCCCCAGAACCCAGAGCTGCAGAAGCAGGAGCTCGAGGCCAGGTGGGCCCCGGGGTGGCTACCCCCACCCCTCTCCCTAGGCGCCCTGATCGACCCGATTGTAGCCCAGTGGAGGACACCCCACCCCAACACACAGACATCAGATGTGGTGACTCAATGAAAGCAGCTCAGTTTGCCTGGAGCAAGCTGACTGGACCATAGGGCTCGCAAGTCAAGTGCTGGACTGGCTTCAGGCACAGCTGGATCTGGGCATTGCCTCAAGGCCTTGGAGGCCATGTTCCCTGCCCCCCCCGCCATGTCCCATTTTCCCAGCTCGGCAACCCCAGCCTCCCCAGTGTGCCCAGTAAAGCCCAGGGAAACTGGACAGGCTGGTCCCAGGCTCCTCCCTGTGGCCCCAGGATCGTGGCTTGTGGCCCTGTGACAAGGGCACCCACTCCTCTGGGCTGGCTCGGCCGGGGCCCTGGGGTGGGAGAAGAGGTCCCCACAGGAACTGAGGGAGGGGGGGACCCCCTGGGGGCTGGGCTGCAGGCTGCTGCGTGTGGCCGCTTGTCCTTCCCCAGAGGAGTCCCCCAGATCTCAGGGCCTTTGGGGACAGGGCCGCCAGGGACTGGGCCGGTTTCCTTCCAGCTGTGATGACCTCCAAGCTGCCCAGGCTGCCCTGGCCAGGGCATTTGAAGGGAAGTTCAACAAGTTTGTGGTTCCATGTGTCGTTGCCGCTGGCGACGTCAAAGACAACAAGAGCGGGGAGTCCCTAAGCTTCAGGTGTGCCAGGAGGCTGGGGGGTGGCAGCCAGGCCGGGTCACTTCCCCTCGGTACAGAGCCTGCATGGCCTGGGTGGCCACCGGGGCGGGCAGGAGGGACCTGCGGCACCCGAGGGGCTGCCCCCTGGCTCCACGTGGTGCTCACTGATCCCTACCCCGGCCCCTCCCCGGCCCAGCCCCCACAACACCCTGTACCTGGAGCTGTGGTGCCCGGCCGTGGCGCCACCCCTAGTGGTGGTGTCCGACAAAGGCAAGACCACTTTCAACTTCGGGGACGTGGCCGTAGGTGAGACCTGGTGGGCCTGGGGGGGGGGGCGGTGACCTGGACGCAGAGGGGGTCGGTGACCTGGGCAGCTGTCCCCCCCTTTAGGTCACCGCAGCATCAAGAAGGTCTTAATCCAGAACTTCTGCTGCGAGGATCTCGCCGTATCCTTCGTGCGGGGCAGGGGATGGAGGGTCCTGCAGGGACACACCCCGCCCCTCCCGGGAGGCCTCCCTGCACCCCAGCCCCCCCCCCCCCCCCGCGGCCCTCGTGCTCCTTGACTCACCCCCAGGTGGAGTTCTCTGTTCTGAACCCGCACGGCCCCTTTGTCCTGCTGAACCCTTTCAGCAGGCTGCGGGCTGGGGAGGGCCAGGTTCTGGCGCTGTGCTTCTCCCCCCAGGACAGCGTCCAGGTGAGGCTCCCCCGCGGGGCCCCCTAGCCTTGGCTACCGCCAGCCCAGGAGCTGGGGCGCCCTGTCCCCATGCCCCCACGCCACTGCCAGAGCCCCGGTCTCCCCAGGCCCGAGAGACGCTGGACGTGGTCAGCAGGCGGGGCACGCTGCCGCTCACGCTGGTGGGGACCGGGCTGGCGTCTGTGCTGTCCTGCTCCATCCGAGGGGGCATCCTGGACATGGGCTACGTCCTCGCCAGGGTGTCCGTCTCCTCCAGCTTCAAGGTGCGGGGCCTGGGGGTCTCTGGGGGGGCCGGGAGGCGCAGGCCGGGCTGCGGGGGGCCATCCTACCCCGAAGTAGGGGTCACGCAGGGCGGCGGTGCCCAGGGGGGCCTGGGATTGCCCGGTTCCCTCCACGGGCAGCCAGCCGCGCGCTCCTCCTGCCCCTGCTGGGCGCTCTGCCTTCCTGATTTGTCACATTCGCGCTCAGGAGCTCAGGGGGCACCACCGGGGTCCTCGCCAGGGAGGCCACACCGACCTGTCGGTCCCCAGCCCCCCCTGAGGCCCGGATTGGCTCCAGCCGCCGAGGGAGCCTGCCCCCCAACCCCCGAGCTTCCAGGAGAGGGGCTGAGGGCAGGGAGGAGCCCGGTGAGGCCCCCCAGCTCAGGAACTGTGGTTGGTGGCAGCGGGGTCGCCGGAGAGGAGAACGTCCAGAAGCAGATGGAGAATGGGGGTGCAGGGGCAGTGCACCCGCCAGAGACGGCGGCCCCGGGGACGGGGAGAACGGCTGCTCCACCCTGCTGAGACCTCTCCAACAGTCGGAGTGGGGGCTGTTCTTGGGGTGGGAGCCAACCCTGGGGGTGGGCTGGCGGCTGGGGGAGAGTTGGCCTTGGGGGGATATGGAGGTGGGTCTGGCTGAGGGGGTCCAGCTCGAGGGGGAGGGGGCAGCGGAGGCGGGTCTGACTGACCCGGGCGCCCTGCTCGTTCCAGCTGCAGAACGACTGCTCGCTGCCCATAAAGTTCTCCATGAGGCTGGACAGCCTGGGCCCCGCGAGAAGCCACGACCGGGAACTGCCGCAGTTCCTCGCCTCGTGTTCCCACAGGACCGACGTGGTCGGTGGGTTCCCGGGCGGGGGCGGGGCGGGGCCCTGGGCGCGGCGGGGCGCAGCAGAGGCGCGGGGCGGGGCGGGGCGGGGCGGGGACGAGGGCGGGGACCGACGGGGTCGCCGGCCGCACCCCGCCCGCAGGCACGCAGAACTACAGCGGCCAGAGCGTCTTCAGCGTCGTCCCCGTGGAGGGCGTCATCGAGCCCGGCAGAACGCAGGACTTCACCGTGACCTTCAGCCCCGACCACGAGAGCCTCTACTTCTCCGACCGGCTCCAGGTGGTGCTCTTCGACAAGGTGCGGCTCGCCCATCGGGGCCACGCGGGCTGCCTACGGTCCCGCCCCCACGGCCACGGCCCCGCCCTTGCGTCCGCGGCCCTCCCGGCCCCTCCCCTCCTGGGCACCGCGCGCGCCTGGCCTGGGGACCTTCGGGGTGGAGAGCCCGGGGCCACGGGGTACCCTCCTGCCCCTGCCCTCCCCGTGTCAGCCCTGCCGGGACAGGGCCTGCACCCACTCCCCGTTCCCAGAAAGTGTCCCACCAGATTCTCCTGAAGGGCTCAGCCCGCGAGCACATGATGTTCGTGGAGGGCGGAGACCCCCTGGACGTGCCAGTGGAGTCTCTGACCGTGACCCCCACCTTTGACTGGGAGCACAGAGAGGGTGAGCTGCGGGAGGGGACAGCTCGGTCAGCGGGGCTAGTGCGGGGCATGCAAGAGGAGGCCCACCTCTCTACCCTGAGCCTCCTAGGAGGTCCCGGGCCCATCCCACCCCAGGGCCAGGCAGAGTGGCCGCCTCCAGGCAGAGCTCTGCAGAGAAGGCAGCACCCCCATCCGCACCCCTCCCGCCACCAGCCCCCAGCCCCGCCCTCCCTCCGCAGAGGTCGAGGAGCCGAGGCCCATCCTGGTGACCCTGGACTATGTTCAGCTCGACACGGACATGCCAGCCCCCCCAGCCATCCGGGAACTCCACGTGGGCTGCATTCGTTCCACCCAGCTGTCCCCAAAGAAGGTGAGCACCTCACCGCCCCAGGGGCGGCCCTGGAGGAGATCTCATGGTGGCCCAGGAGGGGTGAGCAGCCCCTGGCTGTGGCCCATGGGCGGGCGGAGCAGGCAGCCCCTCCCCATCGCTGCCTCGCGGGCGCTGCGCCCGGCCCACAGACGGTCGAGTTTAGCGTGGAGGGCACCGCGGCCCTGCAGCACAAGGGCTTCTCCATGGAGCCCTCCCGCGGTGCTGTTGAGCGCGGCCAGGCCAAGACCATCACCATCTCCTGGACGCCCGCTGCCGACTTTGACGTGGGTGCCCTGGGGGTACCCCTGCCCACCCCAGGAGCGGGCAGCTGGAGGAGGGCGCTGGGCGGGTGGGAGGCACACCTGCCCTGTGAGCCCCTCGGCTGAACGTCCCCTCCCCGTTCCAGCCGGACCACCCGCTCACAGCATCAGCCCTGCTGCAGCTCAGGGGGGACGTGAAGGAAACCTACAAAGTTATCTTTGTGGCCCAGGTCGTGAGTGGCTCCTGAGGCCACACGAGCCTCTGCACAGAGCCCCTTGCAGACCCTCCTGCCTGCCTTCGAAGCCCCACGGGCCAAGAGAAGCACGCAGTGTTCCGGGAACCCCGACCCACGACCCTTGTCTCAGCTTCCCGTACCCTGGGCCCGAGCACCCTACCCGGGCTGCACGGTCAGAAACATCGCCAAGGCCCTCCTGGCCTGCAGACCCTCCTGCCCGGTCCGGATCTGGCAATAAAGTCTCTCCACCCACCACGTGCAGGCCCCTGGGGGGCTACAGGCAGCGTTCCTGGGCAGCCCAGTCCGCCTCACACACAGACCAGTCCACAGAATGACAAACTAAGGAAGGGGTTCCTGGAGGCTGGGGATCCTGCTGGACACCAAGGGGAGTCCCAAGCCTGGAACATTGGGGGACCAGCAGGTGGGGGTGGGGGCAGGGTGCTGGGACCACAGGGCCAGAGCCAAGGTGGCCCAAACCCAAAAGCCCAGGATGGAGGGAGTAAGCGGGGGGCTCTACAGCCCACAGCAGACCGTTTAGGCCCCTGCTGAGCCCAGGTCAGGTCACCCTCTTGCTCAACTCACCTGGGTTCAGGTAAGGCCAGCACCTGTGTCTGTTCCTGCTTTAGCTGAGCTGGGTCTGGGCTTCCCGGGCCCTGTGCGGGAAAAGACCCCCAGCCCCACCCAGCCTGCAAGAGGCTCCTTGGAGCCCCAATGGTTCCTTCCCTGCCCACCCCGATCCACGCCACCCTGGCCTCCCTGCTCTCCGCAGATTGGCTTGTTGGGTGCTGTCCACTCCTCTGGCCTCCTTGCAGAGGCCCAACACCCACACCCACTCCCACCCCAGCCCATGACAGCACTGGCAGCCTCTCCTGTAGAGTGTGGAGAGGTCAGCTGGCCTGCTCCGGGGCACGGCCTTGGGGAACCCCGCTCTGAGCACCCTGCCCTCTGAACCCATGCCTCACTGGCCGTGCTGCCTGAGCCTTTCCTTCCCTGACCCTGAGCCCGTGGGGGCCTGTGGTGGCTTTTGGCAGGCCTTGTCTGGGGGCCTAAGCTGGGGCTTTGGAGGTGGCAAGCCCAGGTCTCCTCCTGCGCCCCGCCGTGGCTGACCCATGCTGTCCAGATTCTTCCTTGGCAGGTGGGTGGCACAACCCACTCTCATCCTCAGCCTGGTCCTTCTACTCCCTGGCGAGGGCCCCGCTCGGGTCCTGTGCCGGGACACAGCTGCCCGCTCCCACACCCTGCCCTGTCCTCCTGCCTCCTCCTCCCCCATCTGTGCCGGGCCCCAAAGGCTGCAGTCAGTCCAGGCCGCCGGGGAGGGGCAGGTGGCAGCTGCAGCCTGGGAGGCAGGCACGGCAGCAGTCCGTACACAGGCCGTCTGGCCTGTCTTTAAGCCCGAGGCGCACATGCCCCCTGGGAGCCCCGACACGGCAGAGCCCCTGCGTTCACGCGGGCTGGCTCCCTGGTGGCCAAGGTGCTGGCAGGGTGGTGCTGGGGGAAAAGGCCCCAAGCCCAGCCCGGGAGCGCCGTTGGGGCAGAGGCAGAGCTGGGCGGGGCCTCCGGCGAAGGGCTCTCGGCAGTGGTCTGTGTCCAGAGGCACTGCAAGGCCCTGAGGGCAGGCCTCAGACCTGTGCCTCCTGTATCGCAACCCTGGTCTGGGCACCGCTTGCAGAGTCCTGGGCCCCTGTGGGCGGGGCGGGGAAGGGGGCCTGCGGAGGGCGGGGAGGGGTGGGGCTGTGAGGGTGGGGCAAGGACTCCATCCCTCCTCCAGGGCCCTGGGAGGCCATGGGGGTGGGGATGGGGGGTGGAGCCAAGCCCCGCCTCGCCGAGCCCCGGGGGAGCAGCCCATGCCCACACAGGGAGATCGGAGATCGCTGCAGGGAGTGTGCAGGGATCAGGCCTCGGTCCTCGCCTGCCCTCCCACCCAACTCCGCAAGCCCCGGGCAAGTGACGCTGCACCCCCAGTGCCAGGCAGGCCCACCCCACCGCTGTCCCCAGCATAGAGATGGCTACAGAACGTGCAATCCTCCCTGGGCTCCGGCTTCCCCCTCAGCAGGCCTGCACCCCTCTCCTTCCTGGCCCCTGTGGGGTTCCCTGATTGTGAGCCCTGCCCCACACAGCGTGTCCTAAGAGGGAGTCCCATGGTGACCTGGACAGACAGGCCTGGCTCTGGCCAGGGAGTCTCTGGCCTGGATGCTTCTAGCCCATCCTTCATCTCAACTGTCCCCTGGAGCTGGGGCCTGACAGTTGTAGTCAGCCCAGTGGTCAGGACTTGTTCCTTGCCCAGGCCTTTGCTAACTGTCCTCCCCCCGCCACTGCCCTGGGCCCTGGTCAGCTGCATTGGCCCTACCCCTCCCGCTCCACCACCGCAGCCCCGGAGACCCCACGCACTCGTGACCCATGAGTGTCTGCAGGGGTGGTGGCCAAGCTCCCTGCAGCCGACAGCTCTGAGCAGTAGTCCCTGGGCCTGCAGCTGCCCCTGTCCTGCTGGGAGCTGACCTTTCCTGCCCACGGCCAGGGCACCCTGGAGCGGCACCCTTCTGTGATTTGGCTGCCAAGATTGCCAAACCCAAGCAGCAGTTTCCCAGCCCCTCCCCAGGGCCCGGGCCCAGAGTCCATCGCTCTGCCCCAGGAGCTGGCCCCCCATGCCCCTCAGCCCCCGCTGCAGCCCAGTGCCCCTTGCTGAGTCTCTGAAGTCAGGCTCAGAGGAGGTGGGCATCTGGGCCTGGGGCGTGGATCCCCTGCCTGCCCACCACCCTGCCCCTGGGGGTTGCTCCCCCAGCACACTGCTGCAACCCCCACCTTGTCGCTGAGTAATGGTCAGCCCCCAGCCCGGCTCCAGCAGGTCCTCGGCCCAAAGGAGGCCCTGTGGGCCAGAGCCCTGGCTCTCACAGCAGCTGTGATGTCTGCAGCTTTTTGGAAAGAGAATAAAGTTTGTTTCTAGGTGTCCTCCGCTTATATGAAAAGGGTTTCAGGATACTGTGGGCATTGTGCCCACCCCTAGTCCGTGCCCAATGTTATCTGTGGGGTACATCCTGGGGGGCTGCAGCTGCCCAGGTGGCCAGTTTGGATGAGGGGTGCCATGTCCGGTGCCACAGCAGCCACAGTGCAGCCATGTGCAGGTAATGGGCCCAGAAAACCCCACCCTCTCTGGGCCCCCTTTTTGTCCACCACCCCCGACCCCCCAGTCCTGAGGACAATGAGGCTCAGAGTCAGGCCCCACTGTTTATTGGATGTGGGTGGTGGGGAGGCGGGCAGGGACCACTTGGGGAGCTCCCGAAGGCCACAGCAGCTGTTGTACTGGACTGGCTTGAAGGACTCTCCGGTCATCATAGCCACGAACTCTGGGGACAGAGGAACAGGTCAGCCACGCCCTGGTCCTGGCCCCCCACCCCCAGCACCCCGTGTTCACCCTCGTAATTGATGGTGCCGTCCCCGTCCCTGTTGGCCTCCCTCAGCATCTGTTCAGCCTCCACCTCGCTGAGGGGCTCCCCTGCGTTCATGAGCATGTACCTGCCGGGGCGGCGCTGAGCCCCGCAGTCGCCCCCGCCCCGCCCGGACACCGTGCTCCGCCCCCACCCCTCCCACCGCGCCACACGACCCGGCCCCGGCCCCGCCCCGCCCTCGCGGCCCTACTTGAGCGTGTCCTAGTCGCCGTAGCCCTTGTCCTCCCGATCGAAGACGCGGAAGCCGGCCCGCAGCTGCCCCTCCTGGTGCTGGGCCTTCTCCTGGTGGACCCTCATGAGGGCCAGAAGCCCGCGCAGCTGAAGAAGCCTCTGTCTGCTGGGACCAGAGGGGGTGGGCGCCCGGCCAGGCCTGTGCCCACCCCATCCCCGCCCCGCGTGCGGGGCCGCCCGCTCACTGTCGCGGTCCACATCCCGGGCCATGGAGGCCAGCTCGCCCTTGGTGGGGTTGATGCCCAGCAGGCTCATGAGCCGCTCCAACTCGCCTGTCTTCACCTGCCCGCTGCCCTCCTCGTCGAACATCTCGAAGACGCCCTTGTACTCCTCGACCTGCCGGCCGTCAGGCGCTCCACCTGTGGGGACACAGCGCCCGCCCCGCCAGGACCCGTCCAGCCGCCCGGCAGCCCCTGAGACCCGCAGCATGGGGAGGCGGGGGCGCGGGGGGCTGGGGCTGCGAGGCAGCAGCAGGTGGGGGCCCTAGGGCGAGGCTTCCTGCGTGCACGAAGCCAGGCTTGGGGGTCTTGGCTGCTGCGTGGGTGGGCCCCTGCCCCGGGAAGAGGGTCTGAGTGTCGGGGAGCTCGGCGCCCGCCTGCCTCCCAAGCCCCTGGGCCGGCTCTACCATGAAGCGGCTGGGGCTCTGCGGCCGGCTGGCATCAGGCGGCGACGCGTGGCGGTTGCAGCGGCGTTTTAGAGGGGCCCGGCTCCCTGGAGTCCCCGGGGTCCAAATTCCACGGCCTTTTATGGCAGGGGTGATCCTGCCACCCTATTTTGGGAGAGGCCAGTCCTTCCCCACAGCCCCACCTGTCCCGAGGGACCCGGGGGACCCTCGCAGTGGCGCCAGGCGGGCAGGGAGATGCCGAGCGGCACCACGGTTCCCTCCAGGGGTGACGCCCTCATCTCGTCTGCCCCCCACCCCGAGGCCGCCCTGCCCGCCTTCTGCCACGGCTCTCATGGCGGCCTGTGCTGGCTGTGGGGACCGATCGGAGCCGGGTGGCCTGGGGCAGCCTTCAGGGGCTGGTGGGTTGAACAGCACAGGGAGGCCCAGCTGGGGGTCAAGCCTGCTTGCTCGTGGGGTCGGGGGTCCCAGGGGCTCTGTACCCAGGCAGTCACTCCTGAGGTCACGTGGACCCTCGGCACTCACCCACACGTGCATGCACTCCTGCACACTCGCATGCACACACATATACGTGCCAACACCCCCCTGCTTTCTGAGCCTAACTAACCAGTCAGAGCCCAGGCTGCGCCGCCACCCTCTCAGGCCCCTCTGACCAGCGCCAGGTTGTTTGCCAGGTAGGTTGGGGTCCCTGGGGGCTCCTCATCGCCCTCCTGCTCCCCACCCAGGGCTGTCACAGCCCAGAGTCCCCAGCTCACCACCCCCCCCGCCCCGTAGCATTGTCCCTGGAGCACTCCATGGGCTCACAGCCCTGGGCCCCTGATGCGTGTGAGCAGGTGATGGCGGCCTCAGTGCCACCCACCAGGACCTGGCCAGCCTTGGGCCAGCTGCTGAGGCCGCGGGATTTGTGCTGACCAGCACAGAAGGTTCCAGGTGGCGCTGGCCAGGGGGTGTAGGGCAGGGGCTGGAGAGGGGTGCTCTCAGGGTCCTCGCTGCAGCCAGGCCCCTCCCTGGCCTTGGCTACCCCCTGGGCAGAGGTCATGTCCCCCACGGGGCTCAGGGCAGGTCTTGGGGTCACCAAGAAGCCAGGCCGTTGGGGCTGCAGTGGCCTGGGTCTGGGGACACAGGTGCTGAACCTACCTTGGCTCCATAGGGGAGGGGGCTGCGACCCTCATCTTGTTCAGAGAGCGCAGGCCACAGTGTAGACCCCACCCCCCACCCCAGGACCCCGGCCACCCAAAGAGGGAACGGCACAGAGCTTGGCCACAACAGCCTTGGTGGAAAAGGATCCCCCGCTCCCTTCTCTCCAAATTCCCGAAACGACAAGGGAAGGAGTTGGCAGTAAGTCACCGTTTCGATGACACCAGGTCACGTCTCCAACCCGATGCCACCTAGGATGGCAAAGGACAGAGACTGACCGGCCTGCTGGGGTGGGGCCCGGGCACCTGGGCAGTCGGTGACCAGAGGCTGTGACTGTACCCCAGGGCCCCTCCCCACGGGCCCCATGAGGCATGGTCTCTGGGCACCAGGGGGACAGCAGCACAGGTACCACCCCCAGACACAGCCCCTGGACCCGGCTCCACACTCAGGCCAGGCCTCCCCCAAGCAGGGAACCTCGAGTTGCTTCCAGGAGAACAGAACGTGCAGAGAGGAGCCCACAACCCTGCCACTGCCACCAGAGCCACTGAAAGGACAGCGACAGGCCTGCCTTGCCTGGGGCTGCACCCCTCCCGGGCACCCGGGGCCCTGAAGGCTGCGAGTGGCCCCAGGCAAGATGCTCCGATGGGCAGCTCTCACCTGCAGCGCTGCCGTGCTGGGCCGAGGCTGGCCGGCTCTGCTGCTCTGCTGAATTCCCCCTGGCCCAGTGCTGCCTCCGCCCCATTCACCCTGCATCCACACTGTGTCTTGGGGTGGCACCTGTGCGGTTCCATGTGCGGCAGAGAGGGCAGGTGAAAGTTGGGTCCCTCACTAGGGCACACACCCCAGGCAGCTTACCTGTTGCACTCTGGCTGGTGGCGAAGCAGGAGACAGAAGGGAACACATGAAGGAATCAGATGGCCCGTGCAAGCACCGCTGATGACGCTCTCCAGAAAGCTGGCAGACAGTGGAGAGGGGGTAACAGGTGCTTGAGCACCAGGTGTGAGCAACAGGTGAGAGACCAGGTGTGAGACCAGTTATGTGCCTCAAGCATGAGCACCAGGTGTGAGCTTGCTCTGGTCTCATGCAGCTTCCTTGCTTTCCACTCCTGCAGCGGTGTAAGCCAGGACTTGATGGCCACAGTGGCTGCAGTTCATCAGTGTTGAAAGCTGGCCAAAGTCATGGCCCTGGTGCGGAAAGCCTGGGACCCTGCCACATGTGGGGACATCTGGGTGGAGGTCTGGAGGTTTGGCCTCCTCAGCCTCCTGTGAGCCCTGCACCTGCAGGTTTCGTTCCCTTCTCCCAGTGAAGAGTGGGACCTGCCCCTGAGGTGGGGAACGATCAAAGAGGCCTTGCCCCACCCACCCTGGCATATTTGTCCCCAAGGTCCCCTCCGGACCCCCACCTCCAGGCCGAGAGCTGGGGCTCCAGTGCAGCATGACCCAGCTGGTGAGGACAGGGGAGGAAAGGGACCGCCCCCCCTCCGGGCTGCAGGGGCAGGAGGCCGGCGGCCCGAGTCTGCTGGCTGGGAGGGGCGACTCCTCGGGGAGCTGTGCTGTGACATGGCCTCCCCAGGTCCCTAGGGGCACTGAGCTCCCGTGTCCACAGCGTGGCCGGCTCAGGAACACCCTGAACTGCCTCTTCCCTGGCTCATTTCCTGCTCCTCCACCGGGGCTTCCAGCCCGAATAAAGGTCTCCAGGTCGGCTTCGGGGGAGCCCAGGGTGGACAAAGTTTATAAAAACAAAGAGAAACCAAAGTCCTGGCCCACCACACCCTGGGCGATGCGATGAGCCTACCAGGTCTGCAGCCTGAGATCCCAGCAGGGTGAGGGAGATGCTGGGATATTGATTACAACCGAAAATGTGATGCGAATGCTTTCAGGTAACCGGTGAAACAAGAAATAGATGCAGAGCTTCCAGGTCTGTGGGAGAAAGGAAAAAATGAAGAAAATGCCATACAGCATGAAATTAACATCACTGAGTGGTGTCTGTGAAAGTGGTCAGGATGGGTAATTTGATGTTGGGTGTCGTGCCGGTGTGAGGCTTTCTGTACCCCAGAAAAGACCATGTTCTTTTAACCCATTCCTGGGAGGGCAGACCTGCTGCCGGTGGGAGCTTTTGGTTAGGATGGTTTCTATCAAGCTGTGATCCAGCCCATTCAAGGTGGGTCTTAATCGTCTTTACGGGAGCCCTTTATGAGAAAATAAACACAGAAAAAGCTGAGAGAAGCACACGAGAAGTTTGGAGAGAGCTTAGCAAAGAAGCCCCTGCAGAGAGCTGAGAAAGGAAAGCACCACAGAAGCTCAGAGAGGCCCCTAGAACCAGGAGCTGAAAGCAACGAACCCTGAGCAAAGGACAGCAGATGCCAGCCATGTGCCCTGCCATCTGACAGAGGAACCCCGAATGCCAGTAGCCTTTCTTCAGAGAAGGTATCTTCCTCTTGATGCCTGAATTTGGACATTTTCATGGCTGTAGAAGTGTAAATTTGTAAACTAATAAATCCCTATTGAAAAAAGTCAACCCATTACTGGTATATTGCATTCCAGCAGCTTTAGCAACTTGAAACAGGTGTTACCACAATAAAATTTATTTGAAATGTGATAAACCCAACTGAACATGGGAACGGAGAAAGGAGCATAAGGAAAGCAGGAAAATAGAAAGAGAGAAATGCAATGAAGCACTCCAACCACCCCACACGCTCCCAGGGGCCAAAGCTGGAACAATTTAAGAAAGAAAATACAGTAGTACTGGATGATAACCTGAAGCAGACAACAATATGGCGGGGTCCATCTGATACAAATAAATGGCCAGGTAAACGGAGGGGAGGGAAGGGAAGCGCTGACAACATGCAGCTCCATGGCCTCTGGGCGCTGAAGGGGCCTCCCCACCTTCAGGACAGGTGGCACCTGGTGACTTCCTTTCCAGGTGCACAGGAGAGGTGCCTGCCCTGCATGTGATGATGCGACCACCCCTCGCACTTGGGGGTTGGCTTCCCCCACCCCAGCGGGGGAACCTGCCACAACCCTAGGACACCAGGGGCTTGGCCCCCGGGGCCTTGCACAGCGGCGCCGGTCACACCGAGCTCGTGTACACACGTGGGACTCACGCTCTCTTCACCGTGGGAGGATTTTTACATGAAGACATTTGTTTTATAAATTAAAGAAACTGAACGATGTAATTATACATGGCTTGAAAATAAGAAATCCTCACACTGGCAACTAATTGCAGACCAGTCTGTGTCTCTGCAGTCCTCGAAGGCTGGGGCGAGGGGTTCCCTCTGCGGGGAGGGCACCGAGGTCAGTGGGTGAGGGGGTGAGGGGCGCCTCTACTAAAGCTCCCTGCAACACCTGTGCTGCCGCCACGGGCACAACAGGAGGCCTCTCCGTAAGGCAAAGGTTTGGAAGCTGTTTTGGGAGGACGCGTTAACCTTGGCTTTCCATATTATGCCTGGTCTCCCCACCCCTACCAGGTCTGAAGACTCCCCGCATCACCTCAGCCAGCCAATGGCTGCCCCCCAGCCCCAAGCGCTTTCCTTGGGTAAATCCCTGTTCCAGGACACGCTGCCGTAGAACTGCCAGTCGAGGACAGGAAAGTGCCTCCGTGCCAACCACCTGAGCCGCAGGCCAGCCCCAGGGCACATGGGGGATACGCGGCCACGACACGGGGGCCACCCCGACCTGCCCAGCAAGTCACTGACCAGTGCGTCTGATCGCAGCCGGAGGCCCCTGTGCCCTCGGGCAGACGTGAGAAAGGACCCAACGTAAGACACACGACCTCTGTGTCCAACAGGCACCTTTAATGGACACATCTCCACGCAACAGCCATGGTGCACAGAGAGCCAGGCCACGTGGACGCAGGGACAGATGAGGGGAGAGATGAGAGCCAGGCAAGCGGTGTCCATGGGCTCCACTTCACCATGCCATGTCCTCGGCGCTTTCAGCAAGCACTGAGCAAGGTGGCCATCAACATCCAGCTGGGACATCCTGCGGGTGGGGACAGCTGGTCACCCACTCGCTGGGGAGAGACACGCCCTCGCCCTTCCCTCTGGACACTGACCCCAACTGTCCCCGCAGAGAGAGCTGACTGCTGCCCCCTCCCACGAGTGTCCCTCACCCGCCCTCGTGCCCTGCTGTAGGGCCAATGCTGATGTAGGTGGAAGTCGGGGTGAAGCCGACACCCCAACCAGCTGCAGCTGAGAAAGGGGTCTGGGGACCACAGGCAAACAGCTCAACCCCCAGGCTATACGGACTTCCTGGGCCACCCCAGCCGAACGTCCAATCAAGCTGCTGCTTTAGTGTCCTTGTAGGTTCCTTGCAGTGGGCTGGGAAACATGGGGCACTTGCTAGGGATGAGACTTCTACCCCAGACCACCTGCATGGGATGGGGGGGTGAAACCAGCCCTCCGGGGCCCCGGGAACCCCGCTTCCTGGCAGATCTGCCAGTCCCACCAGCCTCGAGCAACAGCTGCAGGCAAAGACCACAGCAGAAGCAGAGACCACAAGCGCAGGCACTGTGGGACGCAGGGGGCTGAGGCCGGGCAGGTCCCCACCGCCCCGCGCACCCTGGCGGCCATCGGGGTCCAGGCTCTGGTGAGGCCGGCAACAGCTTTCCCACCCCTGGCAGATGCTGCTCTGAGTGCAAATTCCCAAGGCCACCAGACATCCTCAGAACCAGTGTCCTGGCACATCCCCAGGCCAGCAGAGGGGTCACTGCCCAGTCGTTGTGGTGGCAGCCCTGGCAGGAAGCCCCTGGGAAGCGTCCCGCCATCCTCCCTGCTCCGGCCTGCTCTGCTCCCTGCCTTAGTGCTCAGCCAGTGGGTGAGTCCTGAACTCGGGGCAGCGGCCGAGTTCCCCACATTGTAGTGGCTTCGGGACTGAGTCTCGATCAGCACCCAGGCCTCCTCCCACCCAGAAGGGGACGGAGCACAGGTTCCGTCTCCCCTAGAAGGAAGCCCACAGCCTGTCCCGCCTGCCCCCCCCCCCCCCGCCGGCTGCTGGAGAGGAGCTGGGCGGCCCGTTAGGTGACCAAGGGGCGGTGGGACCTGAGCTTGGTCTGTCTGCTCCAGCGTTCCCAGCTGCGGGCAAGCCCCTGGGGTTCAGCGCTGCACCCGTCCCCTTGTCGGAAAGCCCCAAGAACAGGCCAAAGTGAGCCGTTCTCCGGGGTGGCTGCCAGATGCCATCACAGCCACTAACAGGGACACCTCCCAATTCCTCTAGCCCAAGGTTCCTGCCGTGCCCCACCCTGCACCAGCGCAGAAGTGGGCGTCCCTGATGGCATGGGGCACGCCTTCTCCCCGGCCACCTCTGCACCCCAGGGGCTGGTGCCCGACCGAGGTGTTCGCGGCGCCAGGCTGAGCTGGACCTGCCCTGAGTGTCGCCGATGGCCCAGCTCGAGGGCCTCAGCCAGAACTCGAGCTGCCCAAGCAACTGCTCCACAGGTCGAGGCCAGGCTGGCCTTCCTGTCTCAGGAGTCTTTTCAGCCTACCTGGAAACGCAAGTGACCCAAAGACAGGAAGTCCCCAGGGAACAGGAGACAGGCAGCGCGGGCCTCTGCGGGGCGCCCCCGCAAAGCCCAGCTCCGCCCTGGGCGCCCTCACATCCCCTAGACTGCCCGTGGGACAAGGCTGCGTGCTGGGCAGGACGCCAGACGTGGGGGCCTGTGGGGCCCTGTGGGCATCGTTGGGCACTGCCTCCCTGCGCCCAGGACGGGCGGCTGCGTCAGGTAAAATTTAAATCAGGAGGATCACAGCCGCGCACCCTCGTGCACGAAGCATGGTGTCGCTGGCACAGCGCAGGCCGAGGACCCTCAGGGGCACGTGGCCTTCCCACCCCTGACCTCGGGGCTTGGCGCTGGGAGAGCCGGGCAGTGTGGGGGAGCCCTGCACCCGACTTCAGAACCCGAGTCTCACAGCTGGAAAAGGCGCCGTCTGAGCACCTCCCTGGAGGACTCGGACCGTGTGTCCTGACGGCAGCCGGGTCTGCTCCCGGAGCCCTCGGCGCCCCGAGGAACCTGCCCCACCCGAGGAACCTAACCCGCGTGCCCAGGGACAGCCGCGCCGAGCTGCTAAGGGCCTCTCGCAGCCTGCGGGTCACTCGCTGGGGCTCGGGCTCCTGGCACGCGGGATGGGCAGGCCCACAGCCCCATGCTGCACAGCAGGCGTCTAGCTCCTTGGCAGAATCAGGGTCCATCCCCAGGACTCAGAAGACAACGCCTGAATGTCTCCATTGGGTCCACCAAGGACAAGACGACTCGGTACCAGCGACAGGGACTTTTCTCTTAAGACTCGACAACCTGAGCCCTGGGAGCCCAGCACACCTGGGGCCATTGGGGCCGCCTCTGCTGGGGGGCGTGGGGCCAGGGCAGTCTAGGCCCCCGCAGCCCTGGGGAGGGCAGGTAGCTGGCAGCCAGGCCATGGGCCACCGGAAGGCGGGCAGCAGTATGAGCCCTGCCCTTCGGCCCATTCTATCCCTAAAACGTTACCTCAAGGGGTCACAACTGGGCAGCGCTGAGCGGGTGGGGGGCCTTGGCCTGTGGACGATAGGGCTGTGGCTTCCACAGGGTTGAGTCACCCAGGGAGCCTGGTGGGGACACTCACGTGGACCCGAAGGGGGCCTGGCACATGGGACAGCTCTCCAAGGCCGGCGGCTCCTCCCCCGACGGCAGCTCCTCGGCACTGGGGTCTGCGGGCGGCTCAGGCGTGGGGTGAAGGCGGAGCGACAAAGCCGAAGACACCGACAGGGACCCCGGGTGCCGGCCCGCCGCGCAACACAGTGAGGAGGAGCGGGCCAGGCCCCCTGCGGCCCCTGGAGCCGGGGGCAGGGGCGTCCAGAGAAACGCCCGGGGACCCACCGTGAAGACTTCCGGGGGTGCCTCGCAGTCCGGGCCGGGCCGGGGATCCTGCGAAACGGCTAGGTCGTCGGGGCCCGCCCCCCACCGCGGCCTGCCCGCCCCGCCGCCTCGGGCTCGCGCCCCCGCCCCGGAGGCCCCACGTGGCCCCACCTGGCCTGGCGCGGCGGGCAGCGGCGGCAGCGGGTCCCCCGCCGGGCTCGGTTCGGCGCCCGCGGCGCGCAGCAGCGCGGTCCACAGCTGGTCCCGCTCGCTCGCGGCGTCGCCGAGGAACCACGACGGGTCCCGAGGGCGCCTGGGGGGTGGAGGGCAGGGGGCTCAGCGGGGGCGCCCACGAGGGAGGGGCGCGGGCGGCGCGGAGGCACCTGAGTGGGGGGCGTGGGGCGAGCACCCAGCCCGCGCCCCCGGCCCGTCTCCCCCGTCCCCCGCGGGCGGCCACCGGCGGCTCAGCCTGGACCGCGGCCTGCGCACCGCCCCCGGCGCCTCCATCGGCCGCTCCCGCCCCCGCCCCGCGCGCACGCGTCCGGTGGAAGTGGAGGGAGGTCCACCCCGGCCCGCCCCGGCCCGCCCCGGCCCGCCCCCGCACGGTCTCCAGCCGCCAGCGGAGACGCCGACCCTGGGGGACGCCTACCCCAGCCTGGCCCCTCGCCGCCCTGCGCCCCAGGCGCGGGTGGCCGTCGGAGCGGAAGGCCCCCGAAGCCCACTCTTTGGGGAAACTGAGGCTGGGCGGCTTCCGTCGCCGCCGCGGAGGCGGGGCAAGGGCGCGGAGGCCATTTTCCAGAGGGGCGGGGGCGGCTGCCCTCCCAGAATAGCGGTCGGGGTCTCCCACCCCCAGGGGCCCCTTCCCTCCTCCCGAGCCCTGCCGTAGGCCTCGGAGGAGGAGGAGGAGCAGAAAGTGGGGGTGCTGGAGGTTCGGGGGCCCCACTTTCCGACCCGCGGCGTCCGGCCCTGGCGGAGTCCCTAAGGAAAAGAGGCAACCCGAGCGTGAGGGAGGGAGTGGGCGCCATGGGGGAGCCCAGGGACGCCCGGGCGGGCCAGCCCCCCCCACTCTGGGACGTGGAGGCTCACCACGCGGTGGCAGCAGACTCTCAGGCACACCCACGCCCCTCCCGGGCCTGCAGCCCTGGGCATAGCTGCCCCTGCAGGGGCCTCCGGGGCCACTCCCAACCTTCCGGGGCCTGGGTCTTTGGGAGGGGGGGTGCCACAGGCAGATGTCACTCCCCTGTGGGGTCTGCTCGGACAGGTCCCCCCACCCAGGCCTACCACCTCGGCCTCTCTGGGCACCCCTCATTCAGGGCTCTGGGAAGGGGGCCCGGGAGCTGGAAACGCAGGGTGGCCTGGGGTCCCCTGGAGGTGTGGGGCCCCCAGGCCCTCCTGAGCTGGGCTCAGGTCTGTGTCCTCCTGCACACTTGAGCCCTGGAGTCTTGGGCCAGCGAGGGGCGCCCCAGTTTGCTTTGGCCTGTCCGGATGCTCATTCACCCCCAGGCCCAAGGGGACAGGGCCTGGCCCCGGGGCCAGTCTGGCACCAGCTGACCGGACTGAGAGCACCGGGCAGCCGTCTGGACAGAAAAAGAAGAGGCTATGGAAGCTCATCTGATTCCAGATATGATGATGGAAGAGGGCCACCAGGAAACCCTCCCCGAAGAGCGGGTCGAATCAATCATCTGCGTGGACCGAGTCCTCCTCCAATGGCTGGTGGATGAGGAAGGTCAATGTCTGCTCTAAAAAGCAGACAGTTGAACATGCACACTCACAGCGGAAGGAAACCATTAAGAACAGGAGGGCAGACCATGCTGGACAAATAGAGGAATGTGTGTGTCTAAACAGGAATTGCTCTGTGTCCTCACACAGATGAGTGAGGGCGTGCTGGGAATTCCCTCTGCAGGGATCTGGCAGGACTGACATGCGGTTCTAGAAGTGCACATGTTTTGTCTCATTTTTTTGTATAGTTTATTAAAGTATTAATATAGTTTTAATGAGTAAATATTTTTAGTTTGCAAAGCCAACTCTTCATGTTTATATAATTAAAACACATAAACTTTGAATCTGAAGAAAATAAATAAAAGACTGTATTCGGGAGGGGAAAAAAAAAAAAGGCCTGGGGCTGGGCCTCCTGGTCTCCTGGCTGCTCTGGCCAGTCCCCCTCTGGTCAGCACACGGCCCCAGGAAAGGCGGGGGACTGGAGGCCTCGGGTGCAGAGGAGAGCCGCGGTGACCCCGCACTGGGGAGCAGGCACGGCAGGTGCCAGCATGTGTCGGGAAGCCCCACCCCTCCCCTAATCCCGCCCGCCCGACCCTGTCCCCGAGGCCCAGACAGAAAGTCTCCTGCGGCCTTTAGGAGATGCGCTAGGGGCACCCCCACCTCAGACTCCCCCAGGTGCTGTGGAAAACGGCCCGACGGGCGGCCAGAGCCACTGGAGAGTTGAACTTGGTTAGAGTCTTCTCCAGAGCCTTCTAGAAAGTTTAGCGTTAATTGGGAAGTTATTTCTCTTTGGGAGGACTCTTGCTCTGCAGAAACCATTTTTTTAGGACCCTCAAATCAAGTAGTCATGTTTATAAAAGAATATTCCAGTGCTTTGGAGTGGACACCTCTGGGTGATTGTGGTCGCTGTGGGGGGGTCCTCGGCTCAGCTGAGAAGTGCAGAGGGGGTCAGGGGTCAGTCTCCGAGGCCGTGTCATTCTTTGTTCCCTTGGGCCCATTGGAAAATGATGCTTTTGTGGACAGCAAAGCGGACCGCTCCTCAGCTCCAAAGAGCCTCCTCCAGAGCCTGGTGCTGTCTGCTGGGCACTGGCACCTTCCCCTCCAGGGCCCCTGGCATCCCTGGAGTGGCTGTGCCTGGCCTCCCCGAGGTGGAGGTGGTGATAACACTCCCCCGGCCTCTGGGCCTTTCTGGAACATTCCCATCCGATTTCTCGCAGGCGGCCTCTGCCCCGCGGCCGCCCTGCTTGCTGGGTTTCCATGCAGCACCCCTGGGTGCACGCGCACTCTTGGGCCACAAGGGGCAGCCCAGCACCCCTACAGGCAAGAGTGGCCTCAGGGGGGTGGGACTCCATTTCCAACCCCCCACCCCGGGTGGTTAGTACAGGCAACAGGGCTGCCCCCGGGGCAGGGTCCTCAGGTCCTACCCGCCTCTGGGTCTTTGGGAAGCTGAGACCCTGCAGCAGCCTTCAGCCTGGGTCACGGCAAACTCCCCGAACCACATGTTGTCAGGTACCAGCTTCTCAGGTCCGGCTCTTGGACCTCGGGGCTCAGAGGTGGGCACTGCCCCCAGCCACGCCGTCCTGCCACCGCCTGGCCACCTGCCTCAGGCCACAGGGGAAGTGGCAGCTGCCTTGTGCTCTGTCACCCAGCCTCAGGCCCACATCTCACAGTGGGGCTCAGACGTGGCCGGCAGCAGACAGGTGCCCCATGGTTCTCCACGGTCTCCCCAAGTCTTCTCTGACCGCTGCCCCCTCCCCACCCCTCCAACTCTACAATCTACAGGTGACAGGGCCTGGCTGCCAGCAGGAGGGGCTGGTTGGGGTCAGCAGCTGGGGCCACGGTCCCTGTGACAACCTCCAGGCCCACATGAAGCAGTGGGGGGGCTGGGGAAGGAGGAGGTACAGGAAGGTGAGAGACCCCCAGCGACAAGGGAGGTGAAGAGGCAACGGGAGGGGCCAAGGGGCAGGGGTCAGGGACAAGGAGGAAGGGCCTGGGGTGCCCTCAGGGTACAGCCACCTGCCCAGGCCACTGCAGCCAAAGCTGGGAAAGGCCCCCCAACCCATCTCACCATCTACAGCCCCTCCCTGTGTGGCTGAACTCCCCCTGATTCACCTCCCCAGTCGGTGTCTGGGGAGCACCCAAAGCTAGGGTTTCTGCGGGGCACCCCACCGCCGTCCTCACTCAGGCCAGCCTGGTGCTGACCTGTCCACGCCTTCCAGCTGGAAGGTCTCCAATCCCCCACTGGGTTCAGCCACCCAAGCTGCGGAGGGGCCCAGCTGGCCCCGGCCCACCCTGGTTCCTGCACCCAGCGTCCCTCCCCCTCCCCCACAAGCTGACCCCCAGCGACATCCCAGGGTCCACACATGTACCCCGCAGTTGGCAAGGGCAGCCGGGCCTGGACACGGTGCCCGTGAGTGGATGGCGCTGCTGCCGTGCGGGGCCTGCTGGGCCGTGAGTGGGGTGAGCCGTGGCCTGGAGTCCGGGCCTGGCACATCCTGAATGGACTCGCACGAAGAAAGGCTGCCCTTGACTCTCAGACACCTCCTCTGAGGAATCCGTCCGTGCCGGACAGGCCCCAGGACAGCCAGTTCCCTCCAAGGGCAACATCTGGGGTCTGCGGAATAGCCGTGTCTGGGGGGGATGGGCAAGGGGGCGGCCGGGCCCGCAGCCTCCTGCCACCTGTGGGATCCGCCATCTCAGTCTGCATGCCCAGGAGTGAGGGGTGTAGGGAAGAGAGCGGGGGTGGCTGCCCTGGGCCCGCTGCCCCTGGCCCCTCAGGAGTGGTGGGTGACAGGCCTGTGCTAAGCTGGTTAACGGGCCATGGGGGCGGCGAGCCCCCGATTGTGGATTTTAAGATACAGTTCCATGTTCCCAGATACTAGTGCTTCCTTTGTTTCTCACCTGAGACCTCAAAAGCAAGTGTGGTGAGAAAAAGGGGGAAGAGAAATGAGATAAAGTTTCAGTGGCTGAGAGATTTCCAACAAAGTGGGGAGGTTATCCAGGTTATTCTTATACATTATATAGATATCCCTTTTTAGTTTATGGTGTTTTGGAGTGGCTGGAGGGAAATATCTGAAACTAGTGAGCTGTGTTCCAGTAGCCATGTTTCTTGATGATGATTGAACAATGATATAGCTTTCACAATGTGACTCTGTGACTGTGAAAACCTTGTGTCTGATGCTCCTTTTAGCTACTATAGCAACAGAAGAGTAGAACATATGGAATAAAAATAAATAATAGGGGGAACAAATGTTAAATTTAGTTTGAAATGCTAGTGGTAAATGAAAGCGAGGGGTAAGGGGTATGGTATGTATAATCTTTTTTTCTCTATTATCGTTTTATTTCTTTTTCTATTGTCTTTTTATTTCTTTTTCTAAATCAATGCAAATGTTCTAAGAAATGATGAATATGCAACTATGTGATGATATTAAGAATTACTGATTGTATATGTAGAATGGAATGATATTTTAATGTTTTGTTTGTTAATTTTTACTTAATAAAAAAAGTTTTTTTAAAAAAAGTCATCATGTCCATTTCAGTACATATAAAAATATTTGCTTAATGCTTTGTGCAATACTGATTTTTGGCCAAACAAAATTATATCAAAAAAGCCAATAAATTCACATCAACAATCCTCAATTTTAAAAATAAATGGATTAAGGCAACTTTGAATAATGAGATTTCCATAATAAGATCTGAGACAAGATTAAACAACAAAAAATTTCTAGCACAAAATTAAAATTTCAAGTTCAAGATTTATTTTATGCCAAAAAAGTATAGAAACAAAATAGCATTTACACATTTTATAATAAACAATGAAAAAAACAAGGTAGGTGATAATCATAACAAGGAGAATATAGAAATAGCATATAATTATTAAACTGAGAACTAGATAGATCTAACAAGTCCTGTGCATGGGCCAGTCTTAATCAGGCTTCTTCTATCAGAAAATTTTAGTGCCCCATGTACCTAACTCACTCACTTCACACATACACAGCATAAACTCAGCATAGAAATCATTCATTTCAACACCCTCTAATAAATACAAAACTCCTGAAATATAACTACAACCTCAAAGAATTCCATAAATGCATATCAATGCACATGAATGGTGCAAACAAAGAGATTTTACACAAAGTCATTCATGTTTGGCCTCTATTCTTGTGTACAGCCAGACCATGTAAAATCAGTGAGTAATTTTCTGGATCATATAATATTCTTGCTGAAGAATCAACCATCAGTCCGGCTATTTTTTTTTTTGGAAGGGGTGAGGCATAAAGAAAGAGCGAGGAGGAAAATCTCAAAATTAAAGATGTCTGGCAGATCTCACTTCGGATAACTCCAGCACATAGTATAATCCCTTATCTGAATGCAGGGAACCAGCTCTTGTTAATAAAACTATTGGGTATAAAACCATTGTGACTATTTCCCACATCTGAGAGCAGTCTTTATCTTACAAGCAGAAGATGAAGTTCCAGAAGAGAAAACATATCTTTCCCATTTGACTCCACTGTAAATGCTGCTGGAGACTGGTTAAATAGAAATCCTCCTGAGCCTGAAGGCTGGGCTGGGGCTACAGGTGTGTGGCAGATTTGCACCAAATGTGAACACTCCTGATGGATTATTGTTTGTGAAGTTGAAATTTGTAGTGCTGATGCCAAGTTGGAAAACCAAATTGGAATTAGGAGTTGTTCCAGAGCCAAATGCAGACTGACTAGGCTGTTATGCAAACACAGGAGGCTCGTACTGCTTCATACTGTGCCAAAAGTAGGTGGTGGTTCAGGCTGAGAACCAGTTGGAAATAATGCTACTGAAGATGATACAGATCTAAAGCCTGGGGGATTAGGCCGGTTGGCACTTTGACTTTATGCAAATGTTGGAGACTTCTTAGCACCCAATGCTGGACTGGCAGATGTTGAAGGTCCAGTGCCAAATACAAAGGAGGATCCTGCAGAGCTAGATGTGGTTGTAATTCAAAGTTGAAACCAGAGATTGAAGTTTATTGGCTGTCTTCCCAGACCAAAGACAAATGGGGTGACAGCTCTACCAATGCTAGATGAGGCTGCTGGTTTCTTATCTCGAGAAAATAGCAAAAATTGATATTTGCTGGATTCAGTAGAGTTACCAAAGACAGAGCTGCACACAGGATTGCTGACCTGTCCTAACACAAAGGTGGCCACAGGTGGATTGGAGGAAGAGATGGTGCTACCAAAATGCTAACAGTGATATGAAACTGCAAATTTAAAATCTCCTATGTGTTTAGAAAATTTAATCCTCCACTTATAGAATTCATGGACACAGAATCTGATGACACACCAAATTTGAAGCCTCCTTTAAAAGTTTCCAGTGTTTGTTAAAGTCTGAGAAGGCCCAGAAGGGGATGATGAGATCACAAATTTGAAGGTTGAGGATGCTGGATTTGAAAATGAACAAAGCCTTTAAGCTCATATTTTCTCCCCAGCTTTGCACTTTCACATGCTACACATTTGAAAGATTGCTTTATTCTATCCTAGGCATACTTCACAGTCCCAGCTTCCCTCTGGTTTCTTAAACTTGTCCAATTCTAGCTGCCTTCCAGATGACAGCCAGCCAGCTAGAGTGCTGCTACTTGAAGCAGGTACTAAACTCTCTGGTTTTGCAGACATACAGGACACATCCTGATTTTCTTTTGCATTATTAGAAACGCAGCCTAGTGGACGCTCCTAAGATTTTGTGGGTCTTTTGAGCTCATCTCCAAATCCAAAAGTACCAGTGGTCACAGGGCAGCTAGAAGATGAAGCAGTCATATTTACAGGCTTTCTGAAGCCACTGGCCATGTAAGAAACCACTTAACACCAATTCCAGGTTTGGCTGTTTCACAAGCAACACATCTTACTGCTTCAGGTTTGTTGTGCACTAAACAGGTATCACAATCCCATATTCCTACTGCTGGCTTACATTTGTGTCCAAAGCGTGACCCTGATGCAGAGACAGTTGGTTTGCCATTTATATTTGATGTCACAAATCCAGTCTGTTTAGCAGCTTTGCAGCTTCACAGACCAGGCACTTCTGTTCAGCAGCACCTCTTGATGGCAACTTTGCAGCTCCACAGACCAGGCACTTCTCCGGAACTTTACATGTTTTACGCCGCAGTGAGGATTGACCTTTTAAATTTTCCCCAAGTCCAATTACACTAGGAGTAAAGCTACTTATTGCTGGTTTTGTATCAACTACCTGGCTTGTCTGGAGTAGACATGCTTTACGCCGCCGTGATGACTGACCTTTTAAACTTTCCCCAAGTCCAATTACACTAGGAGTAAAGCTACGTCTTGCTCGTTTTGTAGGAACTACCTCGCTTGTCCGGAGTAGACATGCTTTACGCCGCCGTGATGACTGACCTTTTAAACTTTCCCCAAGTCCAATTACACTAGGAGTAAAGCTACTTGTTGCTGGTTTTGTATCAACTACCTGGCTTGTCGTAGTATGCTGAGCAGCAAAAGGATCTACCTTCGGTGATATGATACCAGGGTTTCCCACAAAATCTAGGACATTTCCTTCTTTCACAGATTTTACTTGGCTAAAAAGGCCTTCACAAACGTCATCCGGTTTCTTCTTACAGCTTGTATTACTCACAGAAGTGATATTTTGACCTGAAGTATTTATCACTGGGTCTGAAGTACTAGCGGTGTCAGAGATTTCTGCTTTTGTAGCAGGCACACTAGATGGTGGAGACTGTATATCTGCCTCAGTGACATTTACAACTGGAGATGAAACTCTGAACTCAGGAATGCTTGAGTTTACAGGCCATGTAAGTAACCACTGAACACCAATTCCAGGTTTGGCTGTATCACAAGCAACACATCTTCCTGCTTCAGGTTTGTTGTGCACTAAACAGGTATCACAATCCCATGTTCCTACTGCTGGATTACATTTGTGTCCAAAGCGTGACCCTGATGCAGAGACAGTTGGTTTGCCATTTATATTTGATGTCCCACTTCCAGTCTGTTTAGCAGCACCTCTTGATGGCAACTTTGCAGCTTCACAGACCAGGCACTTTTCCGGAACTTTGTTCCGGAGCAGACATGTTTTACGCCGCCGTGATGATTGACCTTTTAAACTTTCCTCAAGTCCAATTACACTAGGAGTAAAGCTACTTATTGCTGGTTTTGCATCAACTACCTGGCTTGTCGTAGTATGCTGAGCAGCAAAAGGATCTACCTTCGGTGATATGATACCAGGGTTTCCGACAAAATCTAGGACATTTCCTTCTTTCACAGATTTTACTTGGCCAAAAAGGCCTTCACAAACTTCATCTGGTTTCTTCTTACAGCTTGTATTACTCACAGAAGTGATATTTTGACCTGAAGTATTTATCACTGGGTCTGCAGTACTAGTGGTGTCAGAGATTTCTGCTTTTGCAGCAGGCACACTAGATGGTGGAGATTGTATATCTGCCTCAGGGACTTTTACAACTGGAAATGAACCTCTAAACTCAGGACTGCCGGTCCTGCTTGGAGAGGTCATTTGTCCCTTATTTGTGTGCCGTGATGATTGACCTTTTAAACTTTCCCCAAGTCCAATTACACTAGGAGTAAAGCTAAGTCTTGCTCGTTTTGTAGGAACTACCTCGCTTGTCCAGAGTAGACATGCTTTACGCCGCCGTGATGACTGACCTTTTAAACTTTCCCCAAGTCCAATTACACTAGGAGTAAAGCTACTTATTGCTGGTTTTGCATCAACTACCTGGCTTGTCGTAGTATGCTGAGCAGCAAAAGGATCTACCTTCGGTGATATGAAGCCAGGGTTTCCCACAAAATCTAGGACATTTCCTTCTTTCACAGATTTTACTTGGCCAAAAAGGCCTTCACAAACTTCATCTGGTTTCTTCTTACAGCTTGTATTATTCACAGAAGTGATATTTTGACCTGAAGTATTTATCACTGGGTCTGAAGTACTAGTGGTGTCAGAGATTTCTGCTTTTGTAGCAGGCACAGTAGATGGTGGAGATTGTATATCTGCCTCAGTGACTTTTACAACTGGAGATGAAACCCTAAACTCAGGACTGCCGGTCCTGCTTGGAGAGGTCACTTGTCCCTTATTTGTTAATGGTTGTGAAGGACTGATGGGTGATGGAGAGGACGGTGTGGCTCCAGAGGAACTTGAACTGCAGACAGTCAGTGAAGAACTGGTGATTGGTGGAGAGATTTTTGATAATACCGGTACTTCCATTCCCTTTTCCTTTGGCAATTTAGTTGCAGCAAAGTGTGTTCTGTCTTGCCTTGTTTTGCTGCCTCCATTCCCTATTCCAGAAGATAACCCGTTGGCTGCAGGTAGATTGAAATTTGGGCATGGAAATCCACTTTCTTGTTGTCTATTTTGTCCTGGTGTCACACTTTTTTCATACTGAGTATTGTGCTTGTACTTGTCAGCTATTCTTTGATAAGTCTTTCTCAATTTATGAGTAAGGATCACAGATGGTTTAAAATGAACAGCGTGATTTGTTGCTATGGAAACTGGCTTTGGGATCAAAGGTCCCTTAACAGGGGGATACTGAGAGTCCAGCTTAATCTTTTTATCCTGAAAATCTGTGGAATATATATCACTTCTATCAAGATAATTCACAGCTGACGAAACAGCAAAAGGTATTTTTTTTGCATCCTGTAGAGGGCTGGACATCTTCTCTAAGGATTGTAATATTCGCCGAGCTGCTAAACTAGTCACACCCAGAGATTGTGCATTGAGTTGCTTAGCTTTCATCTGTCTTCTAACTGGTGCCTGGTAAGGAGTACTCCGTAGTTGAGACCATCCTGCAGGAGCTGAGGCAGCACCATATGTTGCTTTTCCAGGATAAAAAGGAGAATCCCCAAACTGATTTGTTTGAAGGATCGAAGAATTCCCAAGTGAAGAGGGATATGTTTCAAAGGCAGACAGGTTGAATGCTGGGTTTTTTGAGCTGGTGGCAATGTGCTGTGGGGCAGCTGGAGAAGCCTCAGGCTCTATGGAGCACAGAGGTGGGACTGAAGGATACTTTGCAGCAGCTATATCTTTATCAGAAGCTCTTGAAGAAAAATCACTGGTAGTTGAGCTGTTATCATCATGCTGATTTTTCTTTAGAAAGGAAAATCCAGAACCGCCAATTGGCAATGCCAATGATACAGTCGACCGGTGGTATAAGGCAGGGGATTCCAACACGGAGAACCGCAGATGGCTCTGATGAAGAGAAGGCCTTGTTGACACATCTGCATGACTTGAAGCAGAGCTAGTTGTTGAAGGTTCTTCTGTATTATTGACTGTTGGTGCAGGAGTGATCCTCCCATCACTAGTACTGGAGCTCTCCTCAGTGGCCTGCGTGAGACGCTCATCTTCTCTATTTTCCTGCCCACGTGGTACCTCCCCTGTGTCTGCTGAGCACCCGAGTACATCTTCATTCATGTTGAAGTATCTCTGCAGCCATCCTGGCACAATATTCCTTATGGATTCTGTAAGCCTTCTAAGCATGCCCCCATGCCTCGGTCGCCCCTGCATATAAGGCTTAATCAGCCCTTTGTGGATAGTTCGTGTCCGGATCTTGCCGCCGCCCCTCCCCAGTCCTCCGGCTCCGGAGGCCATGGCGAGGCTCTGCGGCTCCTGGTCCGGCCGGGACCGGCGGGTGACGGGGCAGGTGAGAGGGGCGGGAGAGCGGGGAGTGGGACCTTGGGGCAATCCCCCACCCGGGCTTGGCCCAGATGGCCGCCCGGATGGGGACACAGCACCCCGGGGACCGCGAGGTTGAGAATACGAGCAGAGCAACAGTGCTCACTGGCAGAGGGGGGGCTTGGCAGTGGAGAGACCGCGAAGCTGGCTCCTCTCCGGTAGTCCCCCGCAGGAGCCCCCGTCTGTGACATCACGGTCTCCATGGAGATGCCCCGCAGAGAAAGACTGGGAGGCTCCTCGCGCTGCTGAGTTCCAGCTGGACCCACGGCCTGTTCTTTTCCGTTGCTCAGGTGGTTGCTGCTGCACCTGAGGCCCCCCGGTGCCGCCCGCCTTCCCTACCCCTTTGTGCACAGCTCTGCCTATTCCATTGTTTTTAATGAAGATATGTCCACATTTATTTCAAACATAATTCTATTGAGCACTTAATATACTATAGCACATTGTGAACATAACTTTTATATGCATTGGGAAACCAAAAGCAACGTGGAATTCACTTTATTGCAATGTTTGCTGAATTGCAGCAGTCTGGAACCAAACCTTCAATATCTGGGACCCCCTGGATAAAGATTACAGGCTGCCTAGGGGTTAGTTTAGGGGGCTAAATAGTTCTAAAATTCTTTATTAAGAAAACAACACCACTATATGCTTCACCCCATGTCCTTCTCCCACAGGAAACCATTTTGATTGTTTTACACTTTTTCCTGGGTGTGCCATCTCCATTTCATCCCTAAGAGCTAGCTTGCCTTCTTATGCCTAAGCCCTGCGATGTCAGAAAGATAGATGTTAAAGATTGATATAGTATAATCTAGGAATGCCTAGAGTGTATAATAATACTGAAATGTACAATGTACAAATTTTAAAAATGCTTTTGCATGAGGAAGAACAAAGGAATGTCATTATTGAAGGGTGCTGAAAATAGATGGTAATTAATATTTTAAAATTTCACCTTATGTGTGAGACTAAAGCAAAAAATGTCTGTTACAAAATTTATATTTTGACTAGTGCATTTCCTAATATAACTTATGTAGATAGTTTGATTGAATGCCATAAGTACTTGGAATCTCAGGTAGGACATGAGAGTTTGTTGGTTTGTCCAGAGTGATGCCCCGATGAATCCCAGAGTGATTCGATCAGTGAGTGGAAAAGTATCTGCAAAGCCCCCTTCGGGGAGTGGTGAGAACAGGGAGAAATTCAACTTCCCCAAGTTGAATTCTTGATATTCTCACAAGCAGTGTGAACAACCAAAGTTATAGGCTGAGCCCCCAGTCTTGTGGTTTGTTCATATGTAACCTAACCCCACAAAGGATAGGTCAAGTTTACTTAAAATTTAGGCCTAAGAGTCACCCCCAAGAGAGCCTCTTTTGTTGCTCAGATGTGGCCTTTCTCTCTCCAACCAACACAACAAGCAAACTTACCACCCTCCCCCTGTCTACGTGGGACATGACTCCCAGGGGTGTGGACCTTCCTGGCAACGTGGGACAGAGATCCTGGAATGAGCTAAGACTCAGCATCAAGGGATTGAGAAAAACCCTAGAATGAGCTGAGAATTAACATCAAGGGATTGAGAGAACCTTCTAGACCAAAAGGGGGAAGAGTGAAATGAGACTATGTGTCAATGGCTGAGAGATTCCAAACAGAGTCGAGAGGTTATCCTGGAGGTTTTTCTTATACATTAAAGTAGATATCACCTTGTTGTTCAAGATGTAGTGGAGAGGCTGGAGGGAACGGCCTGAAAATGTAGAGCTGTGTTGCAGTAGCCATGTTTCTTGATGATGATTGAACAATGATATAGCTTTCACAATGTGACTCTGTGATTGTGAAAACCTTGTGTCCGATGCTCCTTTTCTGTACCATATCAACAGACGAGTAGAACGTATGGAATAAAAATAAATAATAGGGGGAACAAATGTTAAAATAAATTTAGTTTGAAATGCTAGTGATAAATGAAAGCAAGGGGTAAGGGGTATGGTATGTATAATCTTTTTTTCCCTATCATTTTATTTCTTTTTCTGTTGTCCTTTTATTTTTTTCTAAATCAATGCAAATATTCTAAGAAATGATGAATATGCAACTATGTGATGATATTGTGAATTACTGATTATATATGTAGAATGGAATGATATGTTAATATTTTTGTTTGTTAATTTTTTAAAATTAATAAATGAAAAAAAAAAAAGCAATTCTGAAATAGGTTACCAGGGGCTGAGAAGAGGAAGTTATTGCTTAATGGGTACAGATTTTTTGAGGTGATAAAAAAGTTGGGGTAATGAATACTGGTGATGGAAGCAAATTACTGTGCAAGTAATACTACTATACAGTTGATAGTGGTTAAAATAGGATATTTGAAGTTGTACATTGTTAGTACAATTTTAAAAATGTTTGGAAAAAAGTAATTCTGGAGACTTTGTTTCTTTTCATAGTCTGATACAAGTATCAGTTGCCACACTACCAAATTTCTGCAGCAATTTTTATCTAGAGAAGCAAGCTGGCTCACCATTTATATCTGTTCATGTGCTGGAGATAATGATAGCTGCCAACTTTAAGTGAAGGCACACTGTGTGTCACACACCATTGGGCTCTTTATACATCAAATCTTCTCAGAAAATCCATGGGGTAGGTAGGTCCTATCATTATGCATATCTTACAGTTGAGAACACTGAGCCTCCCAAGAAGTGAAGCTGCCCAAGGGAAAAAAGATAATTGTAACACTGACCAAGAATACTGGTAACTCAGGAACCATGTTATTTCCAAAAGAGCAAAAACTTCTGAAAACAAGAGTATTTTATTTTTACTTTAGCCAGCAGTGTTGGTAAAAAAAACTCTCAACTTTCAAAGCCAACTGTGTTCTGTCCCCAGACTTCTTCTTGGATCATGAATTCATATCCAGCTGACAAGTGCTCCAAAGAAAAGAAACCCAAATTGTGAGAAAAACATGCCTATTTCCCATCAGAAGAAAGCTAAGAAAGCTCCCAGCATTTTTCCTGAACTAGCCTTGGAGCAAGTGGCTTCATCTGGAATGGCTGAGGAAAGGCCAACTCTCTCCTTCCCAATCACCCCCACCAAAGAACACCAGTTGCTCACAGCAGTCGCAGAATCTATACTGGATGCCCTCGAAGAGGAAGAGACTTCAAAGTCAGACCTATAAGGTCTGGCCTCTGAAGAAAAAAAATCTTGATTTGAGCTAACCAAATCAGTGCTTCAGGACCACTTATTCCAAATTCACATTTTGCCAGACATTCCAAAAGAAAGGCAAAGTATCTGCCTCACTTCAAGGCTATGGCCACCCCCAACATGCTACACTGTTGTCTTCAGGTGGAACTGCTTTCCATGGTGAACTTTTTCTCCTGGGTTAGGCCCAATGGTGCTGAGGGGATCTGGTCACTAACAGTCATCGTTTCTTTAAGAATTCCAAACCACATACTTGTCTGGTTTAACTCTTCCTTTTTTTATCTTTTCCCCAAAACCTGTTTTACATCTTCTAGCCTAGTTTCAAAACTACAAACACACTGAAACTAAAACAGGAAACACAAAAATAACACAGGAGCCAAATACCATGGTATGAGATAGTCAATACTGTAGCTTATACTCAAATCGTTCCACCTCAGCCTTCTCAGAGGCTGGAAAAAATTTAGCATGCTCAGGAACTCACAGGCAGCCACTGCAAGGTCCCTCCAAGACTACATGGTCACGTGGGTCCAAGAGCCCAGTTTGAGATGGCAACAAAACCAACATCAAGCTGTGTTTTTCTCGCCATAGGAAGCCCGTGTGTTTTCTGGACTAGAGTTTCTGCCCCAGCTCCAGGGCTGGAGATGTCAGCTCCAAGTAGCAGTGAGGTCTGGAAATTAATACTGAAAGCTACGTTTTGTCTGGATATCATCAAGAATCTGTTGCAGCTCCTCATCTTCAAATCGCCCCTCCAGGCTACAAGAAAATCAAAAGAAAGGGATAATTAGTGATTAAAGGGTCTCCCCACACTCTTCTTTAATGCACGCTTATCTATGAGCTTGCCACACATTCTGTTGTTATTTTCTATTTTTTTTCAAAGAGACAAAGAGATTATTACTAGGCATATAGTAGGAGAGCAGATAGCCTACCAGCCCAAGATCTGTCTCCCAGAACTCAGTAATTCTGGTAAGTTTTATTAAAGAAAAAGATGGGCAGGTTTAGGGTAATGAGAACAGTGGCCCCAGATGATGTAATTAAAGGTGACCTAATTATTGAGCATGTGCAGATTGGTTACATGCTTAGTCACAGAACATATGTTAATAAAATGGAAGAATGGGGTACAGGTGACTTGTAGGTTGAAGTCTAAGCTACTGCACATGTCAGGCAGGTCCATTTTGGTTAGATTCAGTCTTGGTTATCAAGATAACTTTGGAGTTGGGGTGAAACCCACTGTATATTTATGCATAAGCACTTCTTACTATATATTTTTTCTATCTGTTTCTTTTCCTTTTATTTCAAGCATATAAAAGGTAATATAAAATAAGTTAACCTTAACAGTTAGCCCTATTTGACTTAGATTTCTTTACTAAAACCTGACAGAAACTGATGGGCCTTGTGTATGTTGTCCCATCCTAGTACCTTCCCTTTTTCCCCCAGAAGTAACCACTATCCTATACTTGGCATTTATCATTGTTATACAAACCTTTATACTTATTATACATAAGTATCCATAAACAATATATAGCATTATTTTTCAACTTTATAAGGAATGGCATCATAACCATGGTTTCTTTCTGCAACTTTTTTTCTCTCAAAATTAATTGTAACACACATTCTATGCTGTTTTAACTCATTAATTTTTAGGTGCATGGTCCAGCAATCAAACCCAGATCTTCTGCATGGAAGGTGAACATTCTACTGCTGAACTACTCTAGCTCATTAATATTTTTACTGCTGTAAAATCCACATTGTATGAAGATATAATAAGCTATTTATCAATTTTCTTATTGACTGACATTTGGCAAATTTCTGTAACTACTAACCAAGCTGCAATGAACACTGTAATGTATGTCTTCTTGTAAACCTGCTTGAGAGCATATACCTAGAAATGGATTTTTGGATCACATGGCATTAACTTTACTAGATGTAGCCAAATTCTCTCAAAAGTTACTGCAACAATTTACACTCTTGCCATTCTTCCTAACATTTGGTGTAGTACGCCAGCCGTATATACCTAAATTTTAACCTTAATTTAAAATTTAGAATTTCTTACCTCCCAGTACTAACCTTGGTATGAGGGCCTTGGACTCCTCAGCAGTCTCTGGGCAAAGATTGGCCAAACAGGCCAACTCAAACTTATGAAGCTTTTTCTGGAGCAACAAGCTGATCATAGGAAGAGAATCCAAAAGAAAAGATCAGAGACTGCTCCACAGGAAAAGGGGGCATCAAATATAGCTAGCAAGGAAAAAGTAGAGCACTCAAAATCCTTCTACTATGGCTAAGTATGGCTGCAAAATCCTACTTTCAAATCATCTCCTATACCTAATCCTGGAGAAGAGGGAAGTTCCAGTAAATCAGCCAGAGGCCAAAAAGGGCAGAGGACTATAAGTTTTGAAAAGCCTCAATATTCTATATGTACAACTCAGGAACTTAAACTTTTGCCCAGAATTTTGTCCTCTGCTCCCTGCTTTTCTTCAGTTTCCTTTGATTTTAATTTTATGTCCACCAAAAAATGCAAACATTCTTAACTTATGATCATTCCGTTCTACATATATGATCAGTAATTCACAATATCATCACATAGTTGCATATTCATCATGATGATCATTTCTTAGAACATTTGCATCAATTCAGAAAAAGAAATAAAGACAACAGAAAAAAATTCATACATACCATATCCCTTACCCCTGCCTTTCACTGATCACTAGCATTTAAATCTAAATTTATTTTAACATTTGTTCCCCCTATTATTGACTTTTATTCCCTACGTTTTTCTTGTCTGTTGATAAGGTAGGTAAAAGGAGCATAAGACAGAAGGTTTTCACAATCACACAGTCACACTGTGAAAGCTATATCATTATACAATCACCTTTAAGAAACATGGCTACTGGAACACAGCTCTACATTTTCAAGCAGTTCCCTCCAGCCTCTCCATTACATCTTGAATAACAAGGTGATATCTACTTAATGTTTAAGAATAACCTCCAGGATAACCTATTGACTCTTTGGAATCTCTCAGACACTGACATTATTTTGTCTCATTTTGCTCTTCCCCCTTTTGGTCAAGAAAGTTTTCTCAATCTCTTGATGATGAGTCCCAGCTCATTCTTGGATTTCTGTCCCACGTTGCCAGGAAGGTCCACATCCTTGGAAATCATGTCCCACGTAAATGGGGGAAGGTGGTAAGTTTGCTTGTTGCATTGGCTGAAGAAAGAGGCCACATCTGAGCAACAAAAGAGGTTCTTTCGGGGTTGGCTCTAAGGCCTAATTTTAAGTAGGCTTGACCTATCCTTTGCAGGGTTAAGTTTCATATAAACAACCCCCAAAATTGGGGGCTCAGCCTATTGCTTTGGTTGTCTCCACTGCTTGTGAGAATATCAAGAATCCTCCACTTGTGGAAGTTGAATTTTCCCCCTTTCTCACCATTCCCCGAAGGGGACTTGCAATACTTTTTTACTCACTGCTCAAATCACTCTGGGATTTATTGGGGCATCACTCTGGACAAACCTACAAACTCTTATGCCCTATTCAAGGTTCCATGTACTTATGGTGTTCAATTAAGCTGTCCACACAAGTTATATGAGGAACTGCACTAGTCAAAATATAAATTTTGTACCAAATAAACATTTTTTGCTTCATTCTCACACATAAATTAAAATTTTTAAATATTAATTACCATCTATTTCAATACCCAGCACTAATGACATTCCTTTGCTCTTCCTCATGCAAAAACATTTTAAAATTTGTACATTTAGTCACTATCATTATAGGCATCCCTAGACTATACCATCTCAGTCTTTATTGTCTATCTTTCCTTCTGATTTCATTTGTGCCCCCAGCCCTTCTCCCTCTGTCATTCTCACATTCAGCTTCATTCAGTGTTTTAACATAATTGTATTACAGTTAGGTAGTATTGTGCTATCCATTAATGAGTTTTTACAATCAGTCCTGTTGTACAATCTGTACCCCTTCAGCTCCACTTACCCAATATCTTACCCTATTTCTATCTCCTGATGGTCTCTGTTACCAATGAAATTCTCCACGTTTACTCACTAATGTCAGTTCATATCTGTGGTAGTTAGATTCAGTTGTCAACTTGGCCAGGTGAAGGCACCTAGTTTTGTTGCTGCAGACATGAGCCAACGGTATAAACTTCATCTGTTGCTAATTACATCTGCAGTCAGCTAGGAGGCGTGCCTGCTGCAATGAATGACGTCTGAATTAATTGACTGGTGCTTAAATGAGAGATCGCAATGTAACACAGCCCAAGCAGCTCGGCATACCTCGTATCTCAGCTCTCGCAGCTCAGCCCAGGCCTTTGGAGGTGCAGAAAGGAATCACCCTGGGGAAAGTTGCTGGAACCCAGAGATCTGGAGAGAAGGCCAGCAGAGATTACCCTGAGCCTTCCCATGTAAGAAAGAACCTCAGATGAAAGTTAGCTGCCTATCCTCTGAAGACCTACCAAAAACAAATCCCCTTTTATTAAAAGCCACTCCATCTCTGGTGTGTTGTGTTCCAGCAGCTAGCAAACTAGAACAATATCAGAGACCATACAGTATTTGTCCTTTAGTTTTGGGCTAATCTCAGTCAGCATAATGTCCTTAAGGTCCATCCATGTTGTTACATACTTCATAACTTGATTCTGTCTTACAGCTGAAAAATATTCCATCATATGTATATACCACAGCTAGTTAAGCCACTCATCTGTTGATGGACATTTTGGCTGCTTCCACAGAGTACCATAAATTTATCAGATATTTTGACTTGAAGGAAATACTCTTTCTGTAAGAATCAAACTAAGCTTAGCTCTCACGAGGATGACACAAGCAAGGAAAAGGGAGGGCCTCTGATGTAAGCTTAGAATTGGCACCAAATCCTTAATGGCCAGGGTCATTACAAATGTAAAACATAATCGAAGGGGGAAACTTCGAGGGGGAAGCTCAAATTAGTTAGATTTCCAGGATAGGCTGTAACCCCTAGAGTATCCAATCAATGGAGAAACAGGGGAGGGTCTGCAGGTCAGGCACAGGTATACCTTCTTGGCATTCTACTATTTGACTCGCCAGCCAGTCACCATTTTGTGTTAGGCTAGGTGCCCCTTCTCACAAGATGAGGAGTAAATTTTTCCTCCACAATTGGATGAGCGTTTGTTCTCCTTCAGTTACAGTGTTCTAACATCTTTAACATTTATTTAACGATTAATAAATACAGGCATGCCTGCCTTTGTGCAAATATGTGTTGACTGCATCATCCTTTAAATGTACTAGAAATGTTCAAACTACATAAAGGAATGTTAATATAAGATGGATTTTCTCAATCCATCCCTTAAAACAGAGCTTATTTATAGTAAATTTAGTTTCAGAGAGGATCATCAATAATCCCTATTAATCTCAGTGGATCTTCTCCATTAAGAAACAAAAAACATTTACTATGCTAATCATTCTACTACAAGAATGTAAGTCAATGCTCAAAATTTAAAAAAAGAGAAAGGCAAAAAAGTAAAAGCTACTCATATCATGACCTAACTAACATTCTCATTTTGGTATACTATTTCAAACATCTTTCTGTTTTTGAACATAAATCCACACATTTCTGGGGTTTTTTTTGGCATGGGCAGGCATCAGGAATCCAACCTGGGTCTCCAGCATGGCAGGCAAGAACTTTGCCTGCTGAGCCACCATGGCCCAATTTCTGTTTTTTTAATTGCCACTTAATAAAGTGACTTTATTAACATAAACACAATGTTATAGTCTTAGCTACATGAGAAGGAGTTCAAAATGTCGTGTGTATGTGTGCGGAAGCTTGTTGTGAAATGAACATGCACTCAGGAACAATATAAATACCAAAAGCCAAAAATCACATGAAATTATAATAATCAAGGTTAAAGTTTTCATGAAGATTCTCCCTCCCTTCGTGTATAATTACATGTATTATATAATTATGATTATCCGTACCCACAACTTTTTTAACAAAAGGAATCATAACAAATGCTATTCTCTAACTGGCTTCTTTCTCACTTGATAATACGGTAGTGCACAACTCTATCTTGAATGCAGCATTCTATTGAAAGGCTGTGCCCTGATTTTTACATGAAATTTCCTATTCTTTTAGCAGTTTCCTATTATTCACTATTTTAAAACACACCTTTTTAATATAATTGTAAATATACTTCCTTGTGTGCTTGTTTATTGTGTTTCTTGAAGATAAATTCCTGAAAGTAGATTTATTCAGACAAAGGATATGCCCATTTTGAAGGGTTTTGAGATGCAGTAACAGATTGAGCCTTGAAATGGCTCAATGAAATCAGAAACGAAGGAAATGCCTGCTTACTTGTTAAACTGGGTGTTTTTCGCTAGCTGCCAGGATGCAATAACAAAAACGGAATGACTTTTAAAAAGGGGAATTTAGTAAGTTGCTAGTTTACAGTTCTTAGGCTGAGAAAATATCCCAGTTAAAGCCAATATATAGAAATGTCCAGTCTAAGGCATCCAGGGAATAATACATTGATTCACAAAGGTGACAAAGTTCAGGGTTTCTCTCTCAAGTGGAGAGGCACATGGTGAACACAGCATCATCTGCTAGCTTTCTCTCCTGGCTTCCTCTTTTATGAAGCTCCCCAGGAGGTGTTTTCCTTCTTCATCTCTAAAGGTTACTGGCTGGTGGACTCTGCGTCTTGTGGCTATGTCATTCTCTGGCTCTCTCAGAATCTCTCACATTCTCCAAAAGTTTCCTCTTTTACAGGATTCAGTAAACTAATCAAGACACACCCAAATGGGTAGAGACACGTCTCCACCTAATCCAGTTTAACAACCACTCTTGATTGAGTCACATCTCCAGGGAGATGATCTAATTGCAGTTTCAAATATACAGTACTGAATAGGGATTAGAAAGAAACGGCTGCCTTTATATAATGGGATTAGGATTAAAACATGGCTTTTCTAGGGTACATATATCCTTTCAAACTAGCACATTGGGTTCCCATTCTTTTCAACCTATTTAAATCTACTCGGATATATTACCATTTCTTTGATTTATTTGATGAACATTGTTTCATGTGAACAAATGAGCCATCTGAAGTTCTAACAGACTAAGTGCATTTTATAAAATTGAATGTCATCTCTTTCTTCTTTTTTAATGGTTGAAACATTTGAATCATTGAGAGGAGATGAAGAGTCTGAAGAATTTTGCCATCCTCAGCTTCACATGTAATGGTATGAGGTCAGAATAGGCAAAGACTAAAATAAATCCGCACATTACAAATGTTGCATAAACTGAACTTTAGACCTGGGAGTAGAATGTGGGAAGCACAAAAGAATACTGGAGGTGTCAAAGCCAAGTGGAAAATTTCTGGGTGGCAGAAGGAATAGGATGGACACCAAAGCCACATGCTATTGGGAAGATCTAAGGATTCCCATCTCTTCCTTAATTATTCGTTGAGCTCTTAATATGAAGGCTATCAACACTTTCCCAATTTATACTTAAATTTTGTAGATGGCATTTTATTTGATATAGAAAGTTTAAAGATGTTTGTGCAAATTCATTTTTAATTATTCAGCAAATATTTATTTAGTGCCTACAATGACCTAGAATCGCCAGTAGTGAACTTGACAAAGTCCATGCCCTCATGAGGCTTATATTCAACTATAACCTGTCAGCTTTCTCCACACTTAGAAGTCCTGCTGGCCAAAGCCAAGACAACAAATACAATCCTTCATGTTATCACCTAGCACTTTTACCAATCAGTTTACATTTAAATCTTTAATTCCCTGGGCATTTTTTTTTTTTTGGCGCAAATCATAAGGTAGAGTAAAAAGTCTGTTTCAAAAAAATTCCCAACTAACAGTACGATCTTTACTAGGTAATGGACTCATTTAAAATGGCAGTAGAATCATATTTCGTCTGTTCCTGAATTTGCTATTCTTTTCTAACGATTCTGAGGCCTAAGTGAGATTATTTTAATTATTCTCATTTATTAATGTATTTTAATATCTTGTAGGGCAAATTCCCCTTCATTATTCTTTTAAAAACTGTACTGACAATTCTTATATGTAAAGATAATTTTATTAAATCCCTCTCCCCCTTTTATTAAGTTAGATCTTCAAAATGCCTCAGGAAACTAGAATGGCATTAAATGTATACATTAACTTGGAGAGAAATGACATTTTTACAATATTAAGATCTCTTATTCACAAACACATATGTCCACCTTTATTTATATAGGTCATGGGGTCCAACAGATTGTGGTTTGTATGGAAGCTCTGCATATTTCCTTCCAATCTTTTTAAAGCAGATTATACTTCATATAGTGTTTTACTTCCTTCATTTCTCCCACTTAACAGATGTGAATACCTTTCAAGTTCACGTATTACCAGAATATTTAATGATGATAGAGTAGTGCACCAAATGGATTTACCACAACTTATTCAATCACTGTTGCAGGTTTAGGTTTTTAAATTTGGCTTATTATTATAAACAGCTCTCCAAAGAATATCTGCATATCTACATTTTTTTGTCCATCTGCCTTTTTCCTATGACAGCATTTCTCAAACTCTTTCAACAAAGTAGATCAAAGGAGGATCCCCACAGGATCTGGAGGCACAGACTGAAATGGCTTTCTGCAACTGCAAATTTTTAAGTCTCATGATTTAATTTTATATACTATTTTTTTTTTTACACCATGATATACTGATATTTATTTGCTTTCACGTAAAACTGGTACCTCAGGAAGATATGCATTCCTGTAGCCTCCAATCCATTTGAACATCATTGTGTTTCCCAAGCACACCCAACCCAACCTGAGAAGCAATACTTTAGGAACAAGACTAGAAGTCAGTCACCTTTGGAAAAGTAAAACAGAAATCCAGAGAGAGAATGTTCCCGTAGAGATCTGAATTCACTAACACACAGTGAAGTAAGCTCCTCTTATTAAAAAGCAAACAAACCACCACAAAACAGTGCTACATCTGCTTAGAGGTGTTTATGTGAATACAGGAAAAGACCTGGAGGGCTACTCTCACCAAACTAAAAGCAGTGACTTTGCAGGGAGGTAACTGTAGGAGAAAGCAGTCAAAGGGGGAATTTGGCCTTACAAGCAGTTTTTACATTTTTGACAGAGACATTATATTTTATTTACATTAAATTCAAGAGGAAGGGGAAGAAAACTGTGTTCTACATACAGAAGCTCAAGAGTTTGGATGAATAAAAACCTCCTTTTGGCACTCACCTACGGACACTGGCAATGGTCTCTCTGTTTTTGAACCTGCTGAAACGGGCTGTGTAATTTAAGGTTTTCATGAAGACCTCTGAGAGTTCCTGTTCATCTTCTGCACTCTCATTCTGCTGTTTTCGGTGCTCTAGGAGCATATGAACTTCTGAATTGAGAAGTGTCTCAGCAGTTTCAAACTCTGTGAAAAGAATTGATGTCAACTGAAAATATCCATTCAAAAGTCTGCTTCTAAGTATTTCACGCCAGAGACAAGTCTCTACCTCTGCTGAAACTTTAGAGTCTTTATACTCCATTTAAAAGTCAAAAGTTTAAATTCCATTAAAAAGTCTGCTTCTAAATATTCTGCACCAGAGACTGGCAGCAAATCTCTGCCTCTGCTGAACTGTAGTGGTTTTATATGCCGTATCTTTACTTTCATCCACACGAGTGAACACTGGATTGGACTGTGTTCACTGGACTGTGAACACAGTACACTGGACTCTATGTGATGCTACAATTTAGATAATATGGGAGGAGCAAGGTAAATTTCTGACATCAAAGAAGCCAATGTAGACATACGATTAACAAATGATGATACATTATTATCCTAATTCGTCCAGTTACTGACTGAAAACTGCACCACAACCAAGGATTATTTTCCTCTGCTTTGCATGTGCTTATATTCTTTATATTTCTATAATGCTAGTATTATATTCAATTTTAAGAACTATCACATTTAGATAAGGCCAAGGTCTCTGATTACACATATTAACAATGTACTTCAAACTCTGTTTTGTATCTGTACTAATCTACTATTTGCTCACTTAACTTGGTTACTGCCTACTTTGTCCTAGGCAGTGGACCAGGAGCTAGAAGTCTCCATCTTTCTGATCTGATAGTCTCATATAGCCCACCAACTCAACCCACTTCAAATATTCCCTATTACCCACATCTCTTGCTCATCATCTTCATTTAAAATAATTCTCTTCAATAACCAAATTTATCTGGAAGTGCAGGGTGCCCCAAATAGCTAAAAGTATCCTGAGAAAAAAATACGAAGTTGGAGGCCTCATGCTACCTGACTTTAAGGTGTATTATGCAGCTACAGGGGACAAAACAGCATGTTACTGGAGTAAAGATGGATATATTGACCAATGGAATCGAATAGAGTGTGTTCAGATATAGACCCTCTCATCTATGGACATTTGATCTTTGATAAGGCAGTCAAGCCAACTCACCAGGGACAGAACAGTCTCTTCAATAAATGGCGCCTAGAGAACTGGATATCCACATGCAAAAGAATGAAAGAGGATCCATATTTCATACCCTATACAAAAATTAACTCAAAATGGATAAAAGACCTAAACATTAGATCTAAGATCATAAAACTTTTAGAAGAAAATGTAGGGAAGTATCTTACAAATCTTATAATAGGAGGCGGTTTCCTAGACCTTATACCCAAAGCAAGAGCACTGAAGAAAGAGAGAAAGAAATGGGAACTCCTCAAAATTAAACACTTTTTGTCTTTTTATTTCTTTTTCTGAATTGACGCAAATATTCTACGAAATGATCATGATGATGAATATGCAACTATGTGATGATATCGTGAATTAGTGATTATATATGTAGAACGGAATGAGCATATGTTAAGAATGTTTGTGTTTCTTTGTTTTATTTTTTTAAAACTTAAACATTAATAAAATAAATTAAAGAAAAAACAAGCTAGTCAAGATGGGATTAATGTAAATCAGAATACAGGAAAAAAGATGATAGTGTATGTACCCTAGACCTTCACCTACTTATGCGACCAAAGCAGAGAGGTTTATTATTTGTAGAACCTAAATTTTCTGTAACACACAATCTTAATCAACCTGTCTGGACAGCTCATTTAAACAACCCAAACTCTTGGGAGTTCAGAATGGGAATGGGGCCTTGCAATTTTGTGTAGCTTCCTGTAATGACAGGACACATCTCAGACTATGGTGGGCTAATAATTAAAAATGGGTCGAGTCCCTTGAGGGTCTGAAGAAGAAGGAAATATAATATGGAACTATCTCATATGGAAACTCTGTAGCCTCTCAACCACTGTGGACTATCAAGAAAATAGGTGAAACCCCTGATTTTGAGGTTTGCCCTCATGAAACTTATTTCTCTAGTGGAAAAGCCAAGACAAGCCATAATGAAGCCTAAGAGTCGCTTCCAGGAAACCTTTTGTGCCTTAGCTGTGCTCTCACTCTAAGCTCAACTCTGCAAGGAAAATCATTAACCTCCCCCCTAGTAGGACATGACATCCAGGGGTGAAAATCCCCCTGTCAACATGGGGTATGACTTCCAGGGATGGGTCTGGCCCTGGGACCGTGGGATAGACAATGCCCTCCTTACCAAAAGGCAGAAAGGAAGTGTAATAAAACAAGGCATCAGGGGGAGGAAGATGGCGGCTGAGTAAGACGCGTGGGTCTTAGTTTCTCCTCCAGAACAGCAACTAAAGAAACAGAAACAATACGAAACAGCTCCCGGAGCCACGAAAGAGACCAAAAAGACAGCGTACCCCATTCTGGAACGGCTGAACAGGCAGGGAGAATCCGCTGCGGTGAGATACCCGAGGGGCGCGCGTTTTCCTGGCCGGGGTGGCTGGCGACTGGGGTCCCCTCCACGCACGTGGCTCCCCGGTCTGACTGGGAACGTTGGATAGCGGGGCCCTCCCGCCACGCTTGGCGTCTTGGGCCAGCTGGACAATTTGGACTGGCACTCCCCCAAGCCGTGGCGGCCAGCGACCCCTCCTTCACGCGCGGTTTCCCAGGCCGACTGCGAGATTCGGATTGGCAAGTTAAAGGAGCCACAGCATCTTTTACTGGTGGGGCCTGCAGACAGACGAGCGCCACGAGCGCCACCTACTGGGCAGGAAAAGAAAAACAGAGCCCAGAGATTTCACAGAAAAACCTTGCAACCAGCCAGGTCCCACATCCAGGGAAATCTGATCAGATACCCAGACACCAGCAGAAAATAATGGATGACGCTCGGAAAATTGAAGATATGGCCCAGTCAAAGGAACAAACCAATAGTTCAAATGAGATACAGGAGCTGAGACAACTAATGCTGAATATACGAACAGAAATGGAAAAACTCTTCAAAAACCAAATCAATAAATTGAGGGAGGACATGAAGAAGACATGGGCTGAACAAAAAGAAGAAATAGAAAATCTGAAAAAACAAATCACAGAACTTATGGGAGTGAAGGACAAAGAAGAAAAAATGGAAAAAACAATGGATACCTACAATGGTAGATCTAAAGAGACAGAAGCTACAATTAGTGAACTGGAGGATGGAACATCTGATTTCCAAAAAGAAACAGAAACTATAGGGAAAAGAATGGAAAAACTTGAGCAGGGGATCAGGGAACTGAATGACAATATGAAGCGCACAAACATACGTGCTGTGGGTATCCCAGAAGGAGAAGAGAAGGGAAAAGGAGGAGAAAAACTAATGGAAGAAATTATCACTGAAAATTTCCCAACTCTTATGAAAGACCTAAATTTACAGATCCAAGAAGTGCAGCGCACCCCAAAGAGAATAGACCCAAATAGGCGTTCTCCAAGACACTTACTAGTTAGAATGTCAGAGGTCAAAGAGAAAGAGAGGATCTTGAAAGCAGCAAGAGAAAAACAATCTGTCACATACAAGGGAAACCCAATAAGACTATGTGTAGATTTCTCAGCAGAAACCATGGAAGCTAGAAGACAGTGGGATGATATATTTAAAATACTAAAAGAGAAAAACTGCCAACCAAGACTTCTATATCCAGCAAAATTGTCCTTCAAAAATGAAGGAGAAATTAAAACATTTATAGACAAAAAGTCACTGAGAGAATCTGTGACCAAGAGACCAGCTCTGCAAGAAAACTTAAGGGAGCACTAGAGTCAGATACGAAAAGACAGAAGAGAGAGGTATGGAGTAAAGTGTAGAAAGAAGGAAAATCAGATATGATATATATAATACAAAAGCCGAAATGGTAGAGGAAAGTATTATCCAAACAGTAATATCACTAAAAGTTAATGGACTGAATTTCCCAGACAGGAGACATAGACTGGCAGAATGGATTACGACCCAGCAATACCACTGCTAGGTATCTACTCAAAGGACTTAAGGGCAAGGACACAGACGGACATTTGCACACCAGTGTTTGTGGCAGCATTGTCTACAATTGCAAAGAGATGGAAACAGCCAAAATGTCCATCAACAGACGAGTGGCTAAACAAACTGTGGCGTATACCTACGATGGAATATTATGCAGCTTTAAGAAAGACTAAACTTATGAAGCATGTAATAACACGGATGGACCTAGAGAACATTATGCTGAGTGAGTCTAGCCAAAAACTAAAGGACAAATACTGTATGGTCCCACTGATGTGAACCGACATTCGAGAATCAGCTTGGAATATATCATTGGTAACAGAGACCAGCAGGAGTTAGAAACAGGGTAAGATAATGGGTAATTGGAGCTGGAGGGATGCAGACTGTGCAACAGGACTAGATACAAAAACTCAAAAATGGACAGCACAATGATACCTAAGTATAATGTAACTATGTTGGAACACTGAATGAAGCTGCACTTGAAATATAGTTTTTTGTTTGTTTGTTTGTTTGTATCTTTTGTTTTTGTTTTTTTCTTTTCCTGTGTTTATATATATAGATATATTTTTTATTAGTATTATTATTTTAATTCTCTTCTCTATATTAACATTCTATATCTTTTTCTGCTGTTTTGCTAGTTCTTTTCCTGAATCGATGCAAATGTACTAAGAAATGATGGTCATACATCTATGTGATGATACTAAGAATTACTGAGTGCATGTGTAGAATGGAATGATTTCTAAATGTTGTTAATTTCTTTTCTTTTCTCTTGATTAATAAAAGAAATAAAAAAAAAAACAAAACAACGCATCAGTAGCCAAGAGAGATCAAACGGAGACAAGAGGCTATTCTGGAGGCTACTCTTATGCAAGCTTCAGTCAGATAGTGCTAACTGCCATGGTTTGCTAAACCTCAACCAACATCACTCCTGTTCACTCGTGAAAACCAGCAGGGCTTGAGATGACACTCTATAGGGGTCTCATTCACTAAATTTGCTTTCCCAAAGCCTACAATTTCCAGAGGATTCCTAGATCAGATAAATCCTGGAACTCAGAGGTACCAGCCTCAATATTATCAATTAATTACATCCCCCTATCCTTTACTGCTGACAGCCCTTCTTAACATGAAAAAGTCAGAACAGACATTGCCTAAGGAGCCTTATAGACTGGGAGAAGGAGCAAAGGAGACGGAGAAGATATAACAGAGAAAATAGGATTTGACAGACCAATGTTACTGCTGAATCACTATACTGAAATTCCTTCTGGACTCCAGTATTTTGGAGCAGCTAGAATGAAGGATTTGAAATAGAAATATGGAAACCTATAACAAACTCTGAAATCTGTTCTGTAACTATTTGTTGAAGTGTACTTTGAAAAGTATCGTTCTTTCTTTCTTTGCTTTTATATATGCTATATTTCACAATAAAAAATGTTAAAAAAAATTAAACACTTTTGTGCATCAAAGAACTTCGTCAAGAAAGTAAAAAGACAGCCTACACAATGGGAGACAATATTTGGAAACAATTTATCAGATAAAGGTCTAGTATTCAGAATATATAAAGAGATTGTTCAACTCAACAACAAAAAGATAGACAACCCAATTACAAAATGGGCAAAAGACTTGAACAGACACTTCTCAGAAGAGGAAATACAAATGGCCAAAAGGCACATGAAAAGATGCTCAACCTCCCTGGCTATTAGGGAAATGCAAATCAAAACCACAGTGAGATATTATCTCACACCTACCAGAATGGCCATTATCACTAAAACAGAAAATGACAAGTGCTGGAGAGGATGTGGAGAAAGAGGCACACTTATCCACTGTTGGTGGGAATGTCAAATGGTACAACCACTGTGGAAGGCAGTTTGATGGTTCCTCAGAAAGCTAAATATAGAATTGCCATATGACCAGGTAATACCATTCTTAGGTATCTACTCAAAGGACATGAGGGTAATGACATAAATGGACATTTGCACACCAATGTTTATAGTAGCATATTCACAATTGCGAAGAGATGGAAACAGCCAAAACGTCCATCATCAGACGAGTGGCTATACAAACTGTGGTATATACAGATAATGGAATATTATGCAGTTGTAAGACAGAATAAAGTTAGGAAGTATGTAATAAGATGGATGGACCTTAAGGACATTATGCTGAGTGAGATTAGTCAGAAACAAAAGGACAAATATGGCATGGACTCACTGCTATGAACTGACATTAGTGAATAAACTTGGAATATTTCGTTGGTAACAGAGACCATCAGGAGACAGAAATAGGGTAAGATATTGGGTAATTGGAAGCTGAAGGGATACAGATTGTGCAACAGGACTGATTGTAGAAACTCAGAAATGGATAGCACAATACTACCTAACTCTAATACAATTATGCTAAAACACTGAATGAAGCTGAATGTGAGAATGATAGAGGGAGGAGGGCTGGGGGCACAAATGAAATCAGAAAGAAAGACGATAAAGACTGAGATGGTATAATCTAGGAATGCCATGAGTCTACAATGATAGTGACTAAATGCACAAATTAAAAAAATGTTTTTGCATGAAGAAGAACAAAGGAATGTGATTACTGCAGGGTGTGGGAAATAGATGGTAATTAATATTTTAAAATTTCAACTTATGTGTGACACTAAAGCAAAAAAGTTTATTTGGGACAAAATTTACATTTGTATAGTGCATTTCCTAATATAACTTCTGTAGACAGCTTAAGTGAACACTGTAAGTACACGGAACCTTGAGCAGGGCATGAGATTTTGCTGGTTTGTACAGAGTGATTTGAACAGTGAATAAAAAAGTATTTGTAACATCCCCTTCAGGGAATGGTGAGAAAGGGGGGAAATTCAACTTCCCCAAGTTGAATTCTTGGTATTCTCACAAGCAGTGTGGACAACCAAAGCTATAAGCTTGAGCCCTCAATCTTGGGGTTTGTTCATATGAAACAGCCCCACAAAGGATATGTCAAGCCTACTTAAAATCAGGCCTAAGAGTCACCCCTAAGAGAATCTCTTTTGTTGCTCAGATGTGGCCTCTCTCTCCAGCCAACACAACAGTCAAACTCACTCCCCGCCCCCTGTCTGCGTGGGACATGACTCCCAGGCATGTGGACCTTCCTGGCAACATGGGACAGAAATCCTAGAATGAGCTGAGATTCAGCATCAAGGGATTGAGAAAACCTTCTTGACCAAAAGGGGGAAGAGCGAAATGAGACAAAATAAAGTGTCCATGGCTGACAGATTCCAAACAGAGTCGAGAGGTTATTTTGGAGGTTATTCTTATGCATTAAATAGCTATCACCTTGTTAGTTAAGATGTAATGGAGAGGCTGGAGGGAACTGCCTGAAAATGTAGAGCTGTGTTTCAGTAGCCACGTTTTTTGAAGAGGATTATATAATGATATAGCTTTCCCAATGTAACTGTGTGATTGTGAAAACCTTGTGTCTGATGCTCCTTTTGTGTATCTTATCAAGAGATGAGTAAAACATATGGAACAAAAATAAGTAATAGGGGGAACAAATGTTAAAATAAATTTAGATTGAAACGCCAGTGATCAATGAAAGAGAGAGGTAAGGGGTATGGTGTATATGAATTTTTTTCTGTTGTCTTTTTATTTCTTTTTTCTGAATTGATGCAAATGTTCTAAGAAATGATCATGATGATGAATATGCAACTATGTGATGTTATTGTGAATTACTGATTATATATGTAGAATAGAATGATCATAAGTTAAGAATGTTTGTGTTTGTTATATTTTTTAAAAATTTAAAAATTAATTTAAAAAACTGATTAAAAAGATAATTCTCTTGACCAATGGTTCTATAAGTAATCTTTAAAAATTAGGTTTCAAAGAAAAAAACCAATAGCATCTTTCCATAATACATAGCAACATTTACCTAAATTTTCAGATAAATAGTGAAAAACAGTAACATCCCCTTAAGAAAACCATTCTTTGCCCACATTCCCATAAGAGCTTATGTTCCTAATATTTACCACAAAGTGTTAAGAGCTTGTTTGTTTCTGTCTTTCCCATTTATCAGTGAGTTTCTCCAGAGCAGGGGTCATGTTTCCTTCATGCTTAAAATCCCTCAAGTGATGAAAAGGGTAGTACTTGTTTGCCAGAGCTACTGTGACAAATGCCACAGACCAGATGGCGTAATCAAGCAACCAGTATTTATTCTATTTGGAGGATAAAGTTCAAAATAAAGTGTCACCAGGATAAAGTTTTCTCTGAAATCTGTAGATTCTGGTGGTGGCTTGCTGGCATAACTTAATCTCTACAACCATAACATGTAGCAATCTGTCTCCTGATTCTATATCTAAACTTTCCTGTTTATAAGGACTCCAGTCATAATCGATCAAGACCCATCTTGATTGAATTTCACCTCACCTTAACTAAAAGGATCTTTGAAAATCCTATTTACAAAAGGGTTTACACCCAAAGGACCAAAGATTAGGACCTGAGCATGTCTTTGTGGGGGACAGAGTTTAATAATCCTACAGGTGGCTATTTCAGTAGGTAAGCAATTATATTTTCCCTCAATTACAGAACAGTTTAATGGATTTGTTTAGTTAGGAAGGGGGTGACGGGTGTGATGGAATTTATGTAATCCTTTTTTGGAAAAATTGGCCTATCTTCAATAGATATGCTGTTAATTACATCAAAAAGATGGACAAATTTTATTTGTGAACAAATACGGTTGTGAATACTACCACTAAAAACTCTCAGAGGGGCCAAGATGGCAGTTTACTGATGTCTGGGATTTAATTCGTTCTCCAGAGCAGCTAGTTAATAGCCAGGAACAGTACGGAACAACTGCTGGGGCCCCATCAGTGACCGAACACACAGTGCACCCCAGTCTGGACGAGCTGTGACCCCACCCAGAACGGTGAGTTCCCCGAACTGTGGTGGCCAGTGCCCCTCCCCCACAGGCTGCATCCCAGAGGGGAAAGGAAAGAGAATTTAGCAGCTGCAGGGGCTGACCACAACCCAGCTCCAATTGTGGAATTAATTAAAAAATTGTGACACTAAAAGTAGGCCCCAGCTCAGCTGAACCTCCAGTCAAAGTGGAGGTTGCTGGTTTTTGCCCCAGTGCAGAGGGCCAGGGCTGATGGAAAAAGAAAAAAAAGAAACAGAGGTTTTTTTGATCTGTAGCATGTAATACTTGAAAGGGTCTGGGCCCTGAAGAAAGGAGGGGGCACACAGGACCTGAAGATACACAAAGCAACATACCAACTTAAACTCTTGTTTGGCAAACCCAAGGAATAGGAGCCGGCTCTGGAAAGGATTTTTCTTTTTCTTTTTTGTGGCTGTTTCTGTGGCTTGACTACTCTTTGGATACAGTTCCAAGACTTCTCAGGCTCCAACTGCCCCAGGCATAGGCAGAATTAAGCTTGTCTGAGTGTTTGTCTGGACACTGTGGCTTAGCTGGAGTGGGGGGGACCCAGCTCAGGTGGATTCCCTCCCTCAAGGAATTCACACCCCAGGGTTTGGAAAACTGGAGCCTTTAAAGCCAGCCTACAACCTCTCCTCTGTCTCAACCACACCCCTAGCAAGGAGAGTCTGCTGAAGTTAAAGGTACTGCATCACCCTATGCTGGCACGACCCGCAGGCCGAAAAGCGCCACATACTGGCAGGACAGGGAAAACGCAGAGTTCAGAGGCTTCAGAGGAAAGCCTTTCAATCTGCTGGATCTCACCCACATGGAAAACTGACCCAGGTGACTCTTTCCTCCTAAGAAGAGGCATTCTGATCTGGGAAAATCTGACTGGGGTCTATAATACGTAAAACAGGGGAGGGGGAAAGCACCATACAGGAAAGGCAAGAAACAAGTAAACAAGAAGTGAAAAATTCTGATATGTTAAAACCTAAGCTAGAGATCCAGAATAAGTTGAACTAAATGTCAAAGAACAGAGAGACAACAAAGTCATTCAGCAAGAAAATCCTAGGTAAAAAAAGTGAAAAGAATCTCCAGAATAAATTAATTAAGGTAATTAAATGCCTAGACGCCAGCAAAAAATAATGAATCATACTAGGATAATTGAAGATATGGCCCAGTCAGAGGAACAAACCAACAATTAAATGAGATACAGGAGTTGAAACAATTAATTCAGAATGTTGGAAAAGACATGGAAACCTCATCAAAAATCAAATCAATGAACTGAGGGAGGATATAAAGAAGGCAAGGAATGAACAAAAAGAAGAAATTAAAGTCTGAAAATACAAATTATGGAACTGATGGCATTGAAAGGCACAGTAAAAGATGAAAAAAAAAAAAAGAACCGAAACCAACAATGTCAGATTTCATGAGGCAGAAGATAGGATTAGTGAACTGGAGGACAGAACATCTGAAATCCGACAAACAAGAGAAAATACAGGGAAAAGAATGGAAAAATATGAGCAGGGACTCAGGGAACTGAATAACATGAAGCACACAAACATACATCTTGTGGATGTTTCAGAAGAAGAGAAGGAAAAAGGAGGAGGAAAACTAATGGAGGAAATTATCACTGAAAATTTCCAACTCTTATGAAAGACTTAAAATTACAGATCCAAGAAGTGCAGTGTACCCCAAAGAGAACAGATCCAAATAGACGTACTCCAAGATGCTTATTAATGAGAATGTCAGATGTCAAAGAGGAAGAGAGAATCTTGAAAGTAGCAAGAGAAAAGCAATCCATCACATACAAGGGAAGCCCAACAAGACTGCAAAGATTTCTCAGCAGAAACCATGGAGGCGAGAAGACAGTGGAATGATATATTTAAGTTACTAAAAGAGAAAAATTGCCAATCAAGAATTCTAATTCCAGCAAAACTGTCCTTCAAAAATGAGAGGGGGAATTAAAATATTTTCAGAGAAAAAAATCACTGAAAGAATTTGTGACAAGAGACCAGGTCTGCAAGAAATACTAAAAGGAACACTAGAGACAGATAGGAAAAGACAGGAGAGAGTGGTGTAGAGAAGAGTGTAGAAATGAAGACTATTGGTAAAGGTAAAAAGAAGAAAAATTAGATATAACATATAAAATCCAAAAGGCAAAATGGTATGAGAAAATACTACCCATGCAGTAATAACACTAAATATTAGTGGATTAAGCTCCCCAATCAAAAGACATACACTGGGAGAATGGATTAAAAAACAGGACTCAGGTTTTTCTCTACCTCTTGAAACACTGTCTAGGTGTTCTGTTTTTTTTTTTTTTTTACAGAGAGAAGGAAGGAAGGATAGAAGGAAGGAAGGAAGGAAGAAAGGGAAACATCTTTTAAACATTTTCTTGTTTTATTGTATTCTGTTTCTCCGTATTTGTTACATGGGCTGGGGCCGGGAATCGAACCGAGGTCCTCCGGCATAGCAGGCAAGCACTTTGCCCGCTGAGCCACCGCGGCCCGCCCCTCTGTTTTTATCTGAAATAAAAGTTTGCCTGAAAAAGAAACAGAACCCATCTATATGCTGTCTACAGGAAACACATCTTAGACTCAAGGATAAACACAGATTGAAACTGAAAGGTTGGGAAAAGATATTTCATGCAAATAACAATCAGAAAAGAGCAGGAGAAGCTATACTAATACCCAACATATTAGACTTCAAATGTAAAGCAGTTAAAAGAGACAAGGACACTGAGTATTAATAAAAGGAACAACTGAACAAGAAGACATAACAATCATAAATATTTATGCACCGAGCCAGAATGCTCCAAAATACATGAGGCAAACACTGAAAAGAGAAATAGACACGTCTACCATAATAGTTGGAGACAATTCCACAGTCTCATCAATGGACAGAATATCTAGACAGAAGATCAATAAAGAAACAGAATTTGAATAATACAATAAATGAGCTAGACTTAACAGACATTTATAGAACACCGCACCCCACAACATCAGGATACACCTTTTTCTCAAGTGCTCATGGATCATTCTCAAAGATAGACCATATGCTGGGTCACAAAGCAAGTCTCAATAAATGTAAAAAGACTGAAATCATATGACACACTTTCTCAGATCATAAAGAAATGAAGCTGGAAATCAATAACAGGCAGAGTGCCAAAAAATTCACAAATATATGGAGGCTCAACAACACACTCTTAAACAATTGTGGGTCAAGGAAGAAATTACAAGAGAAATCAGTAAATATCTCGAGGCAAATGAAAATGAAAACACAACATATCAAAATTTAAAGGATGCAGCAAAGGCAGTGCTAAGTGGGAAATTTATTGCCCTAAATGCCTATATCAAAAAAGAAGAAAGGGCAAAAATGGAGGAATTAACTGTCCATTTGGAAGAACTAGAGAAAGAACTGCAAAGTAACCCCAGAGTAAGCAAAAAGAAAGAAATAATGAAGATGAGAGCAGAAATAAATGAAACTGAGGACATGAAAACAATCGAGAAAATAAAAAAAACAAGAAGTTGGTTCTATGAGAAAATCAATAAGATTGATGGACCCTTAGTGAGGGTGAAAAAAGAAGAGAGAGGATGCAAATAAATAAAATCAGAAATGGAAGAGGAGACATAACCACTGACCCTGCAGAAATAAAGGAAGTAATGAGAGGACACTATGAACAACTTTATGCTAATAAATTCAACAATGCAGAAGAAATGGACAACTTCCTAGAAAGGTATGAACAACCAACATCGACTCGAGAAGAAACAGATGACCTCAACAAACAATCATTAGTAAAGAAACTGAATTAGTTATTAAGAAGTTCCCCAAAAAGAAAAGTCCAGGACAAGATGGCTTCACATGTGAATTCTACCAAACATTCAAGGAAAAATTAGTACCAATCCTAGTCAAACTCTTCAAAAAAAATTGAACAGGAGGGAAAGCTACCTAACTCTTTCTATGAAGCCAACATCACCCTCATACCAAAGTCAGACAAAGATATTACAAAAAAAGAAAATTATAGACCAATCTCTCTAATGAATACAGATGCAAAATCCTCAACAAAATACTTACAAATTGAATCCAGCAGCACATTAAAAAAATTATACACCATGATCAATTAGTATTCATCCCAGTGTATGCAAGGATGGTTCAATATAAAAAATTCCATTAATGTAATACACCATGTCAACAAAACAGAAAAACCACATGATCATCTCGATTGATACAGAAAAGGCATTTGACAAAATTCAACATCCTTTCCTGTTGATAACACTTCGAAAGATAGGAATAGAAGGGAACTTCCTCAACGTGATAAAGGGAATATATGAAAAAACCACAGCTAACATCATCCTCAAAGGGGAAAATCCAAAAACTTTCCGCTTAAGACCCGGAACAAAACAAGGATGTCCACTATCACCACTGTTATTTAACACTGTGTCGGATGTTTTAGCAAGAGCAATTAGACAAGAAAAAGAAGTACAAGGCATCAAAATTGGAAAGCAAGAAGTAAAACTCTCAATCTTTGCAGATGATATGACACTATATGTTGAAAACTCCGAAAAATGCACCGCAAAACTACTAGACCTAATAAATGAGTATAGCAAAGTGGCAAGTTATAAGGTCAACACTCAAAAATCTGTAGTGTTTCTATACACTAATAATGAACAATCTGAGGGGGAAATCAAGAAAAGAATTCCATTTACAACTGCAACCAAAAGAATAAAATATTTAGGAATAAATTTAACTAAAGAGACAAAAGACCTATAAAAAGTACACTCAAGAAATTGTTAAAAGAAATCACAGAAGACCTAAATAAATGGAAGGGCATACTTGTTCATGGATTGGAAGATTAAATATAGTTCAGATGTCAATTCTACCTAAATTAATTTACAGATTCAATGCAATATCAATTAAAATCCCCAAAACTTACTTTTCAGAAATAGAAAAATCAATAATCAAATTCCTCTGGAAGGGCAGTGTTCTAGTTTGCTAGCTGCCAGAATGCAATACCAGAAACAGAATGGCTTTTAAAAAGGAGAATTTAATAAGTTGCTAGTTTACAGTTCTAAGGATGAGAAAATGTCCCAATTAAAACAAGTCTATTGAAATGTCCAATCTAAGGCATCCAGGGAAAGATACCCTGGTTCAAGAAGGTCGATGAAGTTCAAGGTTTCTCTCTCAAGTGGAAGGGCACATGGCAAACACAGTCAGAGTTTCTCTCTCATCTGGAAATCTCATCTCATCATGGTGAACATGGCCTTATCTGCTAGCTTCTTCTCCTGGCTTCTTGTTTCATGAAGCTCCCTGGGAGGCATTTTCCTTCTGCACCTCCAAAGGTCGCTGGCTGGTGGACTCTGCTTTTCGTGGCTATGTCATTCTGCTCTGCTATCTCTGAATCTCTTTCATTCTCTAAAATGTTTCCTCTTTCAAAGGACTCCAAAAACTTGTCAAGACCGACCCAAATGGGTGCAGACATGTCATCACCTAATTCAGCTAAACAACCACTCTTGATTAAAACACATCTCCAGGGAGATGATCTGATTACAACTGCAAACATACAGTATTGAATAGGGATTATTCTGCCTTTATGAAATGGGATTTAGATTAAAACATGGCTTTTCTAGGGGACATACATCCTTTCAAACCGGCACTGGCAGGGTGCCCTGAATAGCTAAAAGTATCCTGAGGAAAAAAAAAGGAGTCAGAGGTCTCACGTTACCTGTCTTTAAGGCATATTATGAAGCTACAGCAGTCAAAACAGCATGGTACTGGCATAAAGATAGATATATTGAGCAATGGAATCAAACAGAGTGTTCAAATATAGACCCTCTCATCTATGGACAATTGATCTTTGATAAGGTAGTTAAGCAAACTCACCAGGGACAGAACAGTCTCTTCAATAAACAGTGCCTGGAGAACTGGATAATCACACACAAAAGAGTGAAAGAGGATCCATATCTCACACCCTATACAAAAGTTAACTCAAAATTGATCAAAGACCTAAACATTAGATCTAAGACCATAAAACTGTTATAAGAAAATGTAGGGAAATATCTTATAAATCTTATACTAGGAGGCGGTTTCCTAGACCTTACACCCAAAGCAAGAGCACTGAAGAAAGAAAGAAAGAAATGGGAACTCCTCAAAATTAAACACTTTTGCACATCAAAGAACTTAGTCAAGAAGGTAAAAAGACAGCCTACACAAAGGGAGACAATATTTGGAAACAATATATCAGATAAAGGTCTAGCATCCAGAATATATAAAGAGACTGTTCAGCTCAACAACAAAAAGACAGACAACCCAATTAGAAAATGGACAAAAGACATGAACTGACACTTCTCAGAAGAGGAAATACAAATGGCCAAAAGGCACATGAAAAGATGCTCAACTTCCCTGGCTATTAGGGAAATGCAAATCAAAACCATAATGCGATATTATCTCACACCCACCAGAATGGCCAGTATCAATAAAACAGAAACGACAAGTGCTGGAGAGCATATGGAGAAAGAGGCACACTTATTCACTGTTGGTGGGAACATAAAATGGAACAAACGCTGTGGAAGGAAGTTTGGTGTTCCTCAGGAAGCTAAGCATAGAACTGCCACAAGACCCAGCAATACCATTGCTACGTATCCACTCAGAGGACATGAGGGCAAGGACACAAACGGACATTTGCACACCAATGTTTATAGCAGCATATTTACAACTGCCAAGAGATAGAAACAGCCAAAATGTCCATCAACAGACGAGTGGCTAAACAAGCTGTGGTATATACATATGACGGAACATTTGGCAGCTGTAAAAGAGAATAAAGTTATAAAGTATATAACAACACGGATGGACCTTAAGGACATTATGCTGAGTGAGATTAGCCAGAAACAAAAGGACAAATATGGTATGGTCTCACTGATAAGAACTGACATTAGTGAATGAACTTGGAAAACTTCAGTTTGTAATAGAGACCATCAGTAGTTAGAAATAGGGTAGACATTGGGTATTTGGAGCTGAAAGGATACAGATTGTGCAACAAGACTGATTGTAAAATTCAGAAATGGATAGCACAATACTACCTAACTGCAATACAACTATGTTAAAAGACTGAATGAAGCTGAATGTGAGAATGATAGAGGGAGGAGGGCTGGGGGCTCAAATGAAATAAAAAAGAAAGATGATAAAGACTGAGATGGTATAATCTAGGAATGCCTAGAGTGTATAATGATAGTGACTAAATGTACACATTTAAAAATGTTTTTGCATAAGGAAGAACAAAGGAATGTCAATACTGCAGGGTTTTGAAAATAGATGGTAATTAATATTTTAAAACTTGAACTTATGTGTGAGACTAAAGCAAAAAATTTGGTACCTAATTTACATTTTGACTAGTGCATTTCCTAATATGTTATGTGGACAGCTTAATTGAACACCACGGTACATAGAACCTTAAGTAGGGAATGAGATTTTGTAGGTTTGTCCAGTGTGATGCACCGATAAATCCCAGTGATTTGAACAGTGAATAAAAAATTATTTGCAAAGTCCCCTTGGGGGAATGGTGAGAAAGGGGGAAAATTCAACCTCCCCAAGTTGAATTCTTAATATTCTCACAAGCAGCGGGGATAACCAAAGCAATAGGCTGAGCCCCCAATCTTGGGGGTTGTTCATATTAAACTTAACTCCGCAAAGGATAGGCTAATTCCACTTAAAATCAGTTCTAAGAGTTACCCCCAAGAGAACCTCTCTTGTTGCTCAGATGTGGCCTCTCTCTCTCCAGCCAACACAACAAGCAAACACACCACCCTCCCCCAGTCTACGTGGGACATAACTCCCCGGGGTGTGGACCTTCCTGGCAATGTGGGACAGAAATCCTACATGAGCTGGGACTCAGCACATTCACAAGGGATTGAGAAAACCTTCTCCACCAAAAGGGGGAAAGAGTGAAATGAGACAAAATAAAGTGTCAATGGCTGAGAGATTCCAAACAGAGTTGAGAGGTTATCCTGGAGGCTATTCTTACGCATAATATAGATGATACACCTTTTTAGTTAAGGTGTAATGGAGAGGCTGGACGGAACTGGCTGTAAATATAGAGCTATGTTCCAGTAGCCATGTTTCTTGAAGATGATTGTATAATGATATAGCTTTCCCAATGTGACTGTGTGACCGTGAAAACCTTGGGTCTGACTCCTTTTATCTACCTTATTGACAGATGAGTAAAACATATGGATTAAAAATAAATAAATAGGAACAAATGTTAAAATAAATTTAGTAGATTGAAATGCTAGTGATCAATGAAAGGGAGGGGTAAGGGGTACTGTATGTATGAATTTTTTTATGTTTTCTTTTTATTTCTTTTTGTGAATTGATGCAAATGTTCTAAGAAACAATCATGATGATGAATATACAACTACTGTGATGATATTGTGAGTTACTGATTATATATGTAGAATGGAATGATCATATGGTAAGAATGTGAGTGTGTGTTGGTATGTTTAATAAATAAAAGAAAAAAACTCTCAGAAACTTTCAATAGTCCTATATATTCTTTTAATCCTACAATGAAATATTACACATTTACTTACTTTACATCCCCCAGCAAAGGCATACTTTACCTTTTCAGTGCTTACTGCTTATCTATATATCTAAATGCATTCTAAAATACATAATATAAATTGTATATGGTTATACCAGTTCAGAAGTTAATTTAGAGATACTGCGAACTCTGATACCATAAACTGATAGGATCTACGTTCTAATTACACTCCATTCAATAAAACTTCATGTGTACCAGATGTTATACTTAAGTTTATCAAAATAAATTGCGTTAAAGAAAAAACTAAAAAGTACCTAGACAAAATCCAAGTGCAAAAAATTGGGTTAACATAATGAAATTAAGAAAACTACCTCCTTTTTACTTATTATACCTTTAGCCCTTAAAAAAGAAACTAACGTTTATTTCCATTATGTCTATAAATTTCCATGAAGCTGTCCTATGGCAATAACAGCACAAACATTAGACCATCACTTCTGTATTCTGTTAAGTAAACTGGAAGTAATCCTTACATACATTAACAAATAATACCAGTACTGTAGAGGAACCATTAAGTAAGATACAGCCCACTGAAAGAATAGGACATTTCTTCACAAAGTCTCGCTGAATTAAAAGGCTGTAGAATTTCTATAGCATAACTCCTTATTGGAAAGAAAAAAGTGTATGGGTGTATATGCCTAATTGCTAAATAAGCCTAAGATTAGTTCTGAAAGATAAGCACTAAATCGCAGTACTCTGGATAAAAAGGGTGCGAAATTTCACTTTTTATTTTGGGTATAATAATTTTTAAAACGGGAGAGGATTGTTAGAGCGCCTGCGTTTTTCAGTACCTTTAATAAGATAAAGCATTTTAAATTCTTACGCTTTCTGCCAGTTTTGGGTTTCTAAATTACAAATCACGTACCTCCCCGGTACCACCATGCCGTTATTTATTACGCATAATAAACTTCTAAACCAAGTGACACGAGGCCGCCGAGGAGACACCGTGGGGATAGCTGGGTTTGGAGCCCTCCTACAGTGGGGCCCGAAACTCCTCACCCAGGCCGTGGGCCCGCCCGGGCGCAAGCGAGCGTCGAACCCGACCTCCGGGAGTTACCCAATTACTACGGCCTCCCCCAACAACGTGCGTCCCCGCGAAAACCAACCCGGCCCTACTATCCGCGCCGAGGACGCCATGGCTGGGGGCGTGAGAGCCAGTTGGCCCCATCCCTCCCAAGGCGCCGCGCATGCGACGCCAAGGGCATGAGGATCCTTGCCCGGGCCCATCCCGCGTCGGCAACCCTTCCTTGGCTCTCGGAAGAAGTGGGCAGCCAGGTAACCGCTCGCCTCCTCCAGCTTGCCTCACCTTTGGGAAAGATGAGCTGCGAAGCGTCCTCCTCCACGTCGCCAGTCCGCGGATCGCTGCCGCCCGCCGCCATGGCCCCTAAGTGCAGCGCGCAGGTCCTGACGCCGCCGGAAGCGCCCCGGGGCGTGGTCTGGGGAGGGCGGGGCCAAAAGGCGAGTGGGTGGGGCGTCGTGCGGATGGGTGGGGCGTCGTACGGGTGGTTGGGGCATCGTGCCGCGCGGGAAGCGGTCTGGGGCAACCGCGCCGCCCTCCTCTTTCTCGGAAAGTCCCGGTGGCGCGTCCAGGGCCGGATCCTAACTCCTGAGCCTTGGCCTCCTCTTGGGGAGTGCAGGTGACTCTTGGGCCCGGGCCACGGTTAGATGAGACGCTGGGAAGCGCTCAAGGATGGAGCACTGAGCAGGAGACTCCAAAACCATACGGTGGGATTTCTGCAAATGCCTTAAACGTTTAAGACCTGCTGTGGGTTTGTAGCGGGTAGTTGGATACTTCTGAGCGGGTGAACAGTAATACTTTTAAATTTTAAAGAGAGACTTAACTTTTTTAAAGAGAGACTTTTAACACATCTGTTGGAACATGTGGGTGGTACATAGAAATTTAAGCAAATGGAAAAGGATGCTTTTATTTTAACTCTAGAGAAAATGAAAAGGTCGTACAACCAAGTAATCATAATGCAGGACTGGGCTCAGCAGTGAAAAATAGTTAGGACATCACAATGTAAACTCTACTGATTTAACCAAAAATGAGTCGAAATATACCATACAAGAATACATGCCTGTTCCTTTGGTTTATGAATGTGATAATTTTTCAAAAGATTGATTTGCTCTGCGTCCGTATTTCCAGAAGATATACATTGGGTCACATCATAGAGGGTTATGGAGCAACTACTACTAGATATAGGACTATCTGCTGGTCCAGGGATTAGCCTGATAGCCAACACTTGGTACCCTTTGCACATGGACAGCAGGAGGTCAACATATGAAGAGAGAAGAAAGGAGAATAATAAATAACACATGTAGGGATGCGTCACAGGGCAGTTTATTCATAATGCTTTTTCATTCATGAAATCTTTATAAACAAGAATGTGCAAGGCTCTGGAGTTAGAAAGATAAATCAGTCACAGATCTTAAACCACAACAAACTCACAAAGAGTAGTCTATGTAAGATCTGGGCATAATTAAACATAATAAAGGACAGAAAGCGGCAAATCCTAGGAGGTAAAGTCAAAGAAAGTGCTATGGAGGGATATGGAGAAAAGGAGTTCACTTCTGGTTGGGGTTAGGTAGGTGGGTCACAGGAGGATGTGGGATAAGAACTGGCATTGGAATTGTTCCCTAACATTTAGTCAAACAGAAATGGGGAGAGGAGTAATGTGAAAGAAATTTTCAAGTACATAAGAGGGATAGTCACTCTTTTTTTTTTTAATTTTTATTTTGAAAAGATTTCAAACTTACAGGACAGTTGCAGCAATAACACAAACCCCATACAGAGAATTCCACCATAAATGCCCCAGACCCAAATCTACCGATTTTAACATGTTCCTACCTTCATCGGTCTTTCCTTTCATCCTTCTGTCCTTCCTTCCCTTTCTTTCATCCTTCCCATCCTTCCATCCTTCCATTCTGTCTGTATTTGTCTGTTTTCTGAACATTTGAGAGCAGATTGCACACTTGATAATCCTTGAACAAACAATACTTCCATGTATGTTTCCTATGAACAAGGTTATTTATATAATCATCTTAAGTTCAGTTATCAAGTGCAAGAAATTTTACATTAATATATAGCTTGCATTCTGTATTTTATTATGTCCTAATAATGTTCTTTTTGAGCCTTGTCTTCATTCTTAGAGCCCATCCAGATATTCACTCTTTAAGGTAAATTCAAATTTCAGTTTCCTTAAATGTCATTTTCAAGGTATCATTCTTGGGAAATGAAGGAAAAATAATTATAAAGACCTTATACAAACATGGAAAACTGTTATAATAAAATTTTCATTAATGTCACTCTATGTTTTCAATCAAAAGAATAATAAAAAGAAATTATAGTCACCTTTCACAACCTATTACAGTACTTTTCAAAGGAAGGACCCCAAGTGAGCTGAGTTGCCCATATTTTCTGCCTGGATCCAGGTGTTCTGCCCCTAACATAGAATGATAACATGTTTCCCAGTTCTCCGAATACTTGAAGTTATTGTACAGAACCTCCCAATTTCAGGTCATTTCCAATACGTGTTTGAGAAACTGGTTGTCTACTTCTACCTGAGAAGCCCTCCCACCCTGAAGTCCAGCCAGGCTTACTTCAAGGAGTCTTTCCTAATCTTCCAGATCATAAGGACAGTCTAGCTTGAGGGGCTTTGCCACTTCCTTTCAAGTGCCTGGAGAAACTTGAGATTCCCCAGGACTTGATACTTGTCCATGTGTCCCCATACACTCCCAGCCCTGGGTGATAGTCCACACACCCAGTGGTACATATGGCCGTGGTACCACTGGGTACTCCTTCCTTACTGGGGCTGGGCAGAACGTTTCCAGCAGCTTCACGTAGACTCACAGTTCTGACAAAAAGCAGATCAGACTCAGAGAAGTAAGGAGTTGCCTGGTTTCTAAGTAGCAGTACCAAGATTTCAGCCTCAGGCCTTCAGAGTCCAAGACTGTGCAGATTGCAGTTTTCAGTACCCTGGGTCATTTCTTTGGTTGTAAGCCAAGGTCAGATCAAAGAGTGGGGATGCTGGGGGCGGGAGGTGTCTGATGGCAGCAGAAATTTGTTGAGTAACAAACGGTCAGCTGGCAATCCCTCCTGCTCCTTTTCCCCATCAGTGTAGTGTTGCGGTTTTGAAACTGGAGGGTCATTTGCTTTTCAATTGGCTGTGGCACACAGGAGTTGTACACATAGAAATAGAGCAAGTAAGGCTACAGAAAGAGACCCTAGAATCCTAGTCTGACAGCCTCATTTTACGATGAGAAGAGGCAGGACTGGCAGGAAATTACCCAAAGCATTACTTCCTCAGGACTCTACTATGGTCCTTTGTGCAGTATTGATTCAGAAAATCAAGTTTCCTCCACCAGCCCATTGAATACTGTTTACAAAACCAGATAGTCAAGCCAAGAACAGAACCTAGACTGAGCCGGAAGCAGCTTTACAGTGCCTCCACCACCCCTACTCTCACCTCTACTGATCTCCGATCAGATAGCTGATTTTTCACATTTCAGAAGAATGTGAGATCTTTTAAAGCTGCCCTTTAGTCTTTTTTTTTTTTGTATGCTGTATCGTGGGGTTACATTTATTTTTCCATGTGAGTATCCCATTATTGCAGCATCATTTGTTGATTTTTTTTTTCTTTTTTTGGAAGTGCATGGACCGGAAATCAAACCCAGGGTCTCCTGCATGGCAGGCAAGAATTCCACCATTGAACTACCCTTGCACCCCTTGCCCTTTGGTCTTTAAAAGAAAAAAAGGCAAAAGGGAGTCCCATGCTGTTTGACTACAGGTGTCAACTGTAATCTCTTGAACTTCCATTTCTTTTGAAGAAACAGGGTTCCTCTTTGCACACACCAGGGTTTAGCCAACAACCTGCACTGTTTCCAAAATTATCGCCTGAGCCTGATAGCATGGGTATCTGTGGCCAGGTGTTTCAGAGTTCCACTGGGTGTAAGGGCCTCAGGTGTAATTAAAAAAAATAAAGTTCATCCTCCTTGCAAATGAGAATGTAAGCCAAAGACTGAGAATCCTCAGTAGTTTATGAATGCTGTTATGCTAAGAGAAATTACTGTTTGCCAGTTTTTCCCAAATTGACACTTCATCCTTTTTGAGGTATCCAGCAGCAACAATTTTTTCCCCCTTAGGCCGGACCATTCCTATATGACAGGAGTTACCTAATGATCTGTTAAATTTGAGCGGCTTTTTCCTCTTCAGTTTTAACTTTTTGAAAAAGGTCAGTTTGATTTTAAAACCCAATGAAAGCTATGATCCCTCTTTCTAGAAAAATCCACATACCCACACATAACTGCAGAGGGTTCAGGAACACTGGTTTAGGAAAGTTGACTCTAATAGAACCAGTGGTATTGCCACCAAACACAGAAAAATATACAAAGTATCTAGTTATACGGGTATCATGAACCCCACACAAAATATGCTGTCTGAATACTGTATTGTTGACCATCTTAAAAAAATAAGATCTGTATTATTCCACATAATTCAAGTCACATTTTTTTTTAAAAAGGCAGGACAAAGAACAATTTTTTACCCATTTTGATTTATTCTCTACAATACTTCATTAAAGAGTTCAATGATTTGCACTCTGAAGTTATATAGCCAAGAGGCAACCAAGTGTAATACAAAGAATTGGTCTGAAGTCTTTGTACTGAAGGCCATACAGTCTCTTGCTTCAGGGAAATAAGAGTGAAAACAAAAAGAACATAGAGCTTTCTAGGTTCCAGAATTCCGAAAGAAAATAACATCGTTAGTGAAACTGTAGATGTTAACACATCATGGAAAACAGACCTTGTGCAAATATTAACACCCAGGACTTCTTTTGTATAGATGATTTTTATTATAAACAATAAAATATATGTAATGTCTCAACTACAATCCCTTCATATTGAAAGGTTCCCTAACATGAGTTGCTTTAATATTATGAAGCGAAAGTTTTAAGAACCTCACAGTGGAAACAATCCAACACCGACAAACTCTAGTGATCAAAGACATTCTCTTTTAATGTAAAACAAGGACAATTCATAATTAGAGAGAGAGAATGTCCTGGCTGTGGGTACTGTGAGACAAACCAACTTTCCAGACCAAAAGGCACTCACAGCTAGGGATGACACCAACTCCAAACCAGGCCAGTCAAGTTGAGCTGGTTCCTGGAAAACAGTGGTTCCCTACTGTTCAGCTTGAGCAGCCCAAGGACAAAGGAAACACTAAGCAAAACACATTCCCTCTTCCTAAACCTACTAATCACCCCACAGATATCTGGCCACCCTCCTCACTGCTTTGGTCAAGCACATGGAAGGCAGTTTCAGTTCCAGTTAGGAGCTGTCATCTCCCTATGCAAAGCTGCCCCGAGGGTGACCCCGACTTGGCGTTTTTCCTGAGAGCCCCCTACCCCACGTTCCCACAAGGTGACTGTGACCATGCACCTGCAGGCTGCTTCCTGACGAGGCCCCACTGGACCAGTACTCTCACGCCCATTCCTCGCAGGACAGATCGTTTTCCCTTGGTCAACTTCCATAACCCCTGGACAAGGCCAAGAGGACCTGGAGAATTTTGTTGGTGGACTTATGTGGGAACATGAGGGAATGTGCAGGGAGTAAGGCTTCTTCACTCCAAAAACCACTGAGCCCATTTCAGTGTGATGCTGGGCTTAAATCAGCCCGATTCTTGTGCACTAATTTTTATTTCCCCATTTCATGGGTTTCTAAAACTTCTGTTCATTTTCTTAAATGACAGGTATCCTACCCCACCCTCAATAAAATAAAACAAAATAAAAAACATACTCTACATTGGGGAAGACAAATAGGGCAACAATTCTACCAGAAAAAATAGGCTTGAAGAGCATGGCACTGTAGATGCTTGCATGACTAGTCTCACTGAGCGTGCTCAGGGGTGAAAGTTTAGCACCAATTTTTTTGCTTTTTTTAATCTTTAGAAATTAAACACAACTCTTAACATAGAACACTTGAACAATAATGAGTGTAGCCCTATGTGTCGATACTGTTGTACACATTGGAGGTGGGTGGCTGAGTCCAGAGCTGACCGACCACCCTGACATCAATCCATGGCACCTAAGAGGAACTGTTGTCACATTGGTTTGTAACAAGACTGATTTACGATTCTCAGCAGCAGGAAATCACAAAACAATCCCTTCATCTTCCAAAACTTGTTCTCATTAACACTGCAAGGGAAAAGTGGCAGGATGTGAGTACCCAGCTTGACAGCAAGCCTGGGGTGACATGATACAGTGTCCTGGTGACGTCAGCCCCTGCCCTTGCCCTTTCCACATTCTTGTGAACGGCAGAAGATGATGTCAGCTAATCTACTCACTCTTTCTCACGTCTTCCAAGAAATAAGACAGCCAGGCCTAGAATGGCAAGCATGTCGTTTCTTAGATGGTGCCCCCACTACCCCCCCCCACCCCTTTCTTGGCAGAAAACTCGAAAGATCTCTCAACTTGGATATTTGCCCATTTTGGAAAACTACACCATCATCACATAAACTAGAAAAATTATATTAAAACACCGTATTTACTGGGTTGGAACCCAATCCACTCTGAGAGTTCTCTAATCATGCTGTTGAAAACCAGTGTATCATCCTTAGGATCCTTTCTTCCAACTGGCCACCTCTTTCTATGAATCATTGTAGCAGTGCCTTTGTGACAATCATTTCAAAGCATCTTCCAAGTCCCCTGGTTCTAAGAACTTTGCCAACAAATGAATGGAGAATAGGCAAGAGGGAGGAGAAACTTGCTGACAGATACTTGGAATTCAGCAACAGTGGGAAAGGGAAATATGTCCCATGAAAAAGTTTGAATGATCTAGAATAAAATGAGCTATTTGGAAATTTGCCCGGTGGGGTGAAAGTTCCCAGCATGTGAGGCAAGATAAAGATTTACCTTGTTTAATCACACAGCTTTGTTCTAAAGTCCTGTAAAGGACTAATACATCAACAGTTTTCCCATTTCCACAGGCAAGCTAGGAAAAGTAACTCCCCTACTTAAAGGTCCCTCGGGTTGTTTGCCTGAAAAGAATCTTGGAGACCCTGGATTCTCTCCTAGGCCATGTGTCTCATAAAGCCCAAATCCACTGCTTGTCTGAACCTCTATGCCTTCCAAGAACCTAGATCCGGATACAGGCACTGCTACCAGTGGAGGAGTGAGGTGGCCTGGTGGTCAGGCAGAGACTGCTCCTTTGGTGCCTGTGTGCAGTGATGCCATCAGGCCCTCCTGGGGGAACCTCCACTCCATTCCTCAGCAGGCGACACAACAGAGCTGACAATACCAAGAGACTCGATGCAGGAGGAGTGTCAGAAACGCCAGCTGACAGCTGAGAGCGAGATGAGTGAAAACCTTCGCGGCATACTGAGCCGTGATGGGAACTGCCACGCCATCCGCAGGGCTTCCGATCTTGATGTGGGTCTCTGTCCAGGAGCCACAAAGGACTAGTGGTGCCCACAGTCAACCCTAACATGGCGTCCACTTATGAAACATGGAGGTTGTGATCAACTCTTGGTACGCAATAAACTGGAAGTTTAAAAAAAGGAATTTAAAACAACCTAAAAATGTTTCTTGTTGGTCTCCGTTGCCCAGACTGCCAGAAGAATATACCTCCTTACTCTGGGGAGGCAGTAGGGGTGTGTGAGTGGGGGTCAGCCTTCAGAGATCATCAATTCCACCTTCCACTGTGTGGCTACCATGCATGCAGTGAATCACCAGTGGCACCTACATGCCAAGGGTCTTCTAAACCCACATAGCAATTCTTACCAATTGTGGAGGAGCCCCAATCCAACTGAACCCCATATTGAGGAAAGGCTGAGATAAGGCTTGGGCCCCTCAAGTTCTCTTTCATTCAATGTAACCCCATTCCCCTCAGTCAGCTGGAGGCAGACTTGGCAACGGAAGCTAGCATCATAAAATGGTGCAGTAATAGAAGTAACTGGACCAGGAAGAGGAGGCATCTGCTCCAATGATGTCATAGCCATTGGTGGCCACGGGGGGGTGGGACTGGTCATGCAGCCGTGTGTCAGGAGTAATGATTGTAGAGGGGCGGGGCATGGAGAGTGCCATTCTGGAAACAGTGCTGACGAGAAGCAATATACTCTGCATAACTGATTGTCACCTTCTCACTTCGGTATCTGTAGGAACAAACAGGAAAAGGGTATCAAGAACCCCAACAATTCATTTGGTAGAGTCACAGAGCAGAGAAAGCCAAAAGCTTATTCCACATTTTGAAAGGATAAAAATGGAAGACCAAGAGCAATCTTATTACAAAAAATGAAAGACAGCACAAGAAAACAATGTTGTTATTACGAATGAACAAGATGAAAAAGCACAATCACAATTCACACCCGAGACTGTACTTTCAGAACATCCCACCTTTAAAATCTACATAAGCTTATCATCAGGCTGCTCTTAAGCAATCTGCTGCTGGGATCTGGATGAAGAATTTCAGTGTCAAATTACACAGGTGGAATATTGGAAGATGGTTACACCAAAGCCCAGTTTAAACTGCACATCTACTTTCAGGTTAAAATGTGATAAATTTGACAGCAATGCAACAGTATGTACCTCGATTTGCAGAAGAGCAACAAGCAAGTTACTTACAACTGAAAGGGGCACAGATACCTAATTCTGGGTCAAATTCTGATGCAGCAGGTTAAAGGATCCTGGGGCTACACAGGACGGGTCTCAATTCCCGGATGAATATGTCATATAACAGGGTCACCAGAACAGAATTCAGAGCACTTTGGCTTTGCTCTTGGAAAGAGCCATGAGTCGGATGCGAAGCATGGGGTGTTACAAACCTATGGAGCCTACTACAGACCACAGGAGCTGGGTGTGACAATCCTTACCCAGAGCCATCTCTTTCCCACTGAAATCACTCCTCCACTGCAAGGTGATTATTCCTGAATTTTGACAGGGAAATGGCTGTTCAAATAAATTATAATAATAATAATAATAATAATGCTTTGTATTTGAAGAGTGTTCTTTCTTTTCCTCTCTCTTTCTCTCTCTCTTTTTTTTTTTTTTTTGGAATCCAAAGCATTTCAAAAATACTGGGTTATCTTCCAAGCAGACCTGAGAGGTTAGTACATGATTATCAGCATCTTATAGGTGAGGGTGCCACAGAGGCTGAGCCTCTCAGTGTTTCCTATTTCAACAAAGGGAAGAGCACTGAGGGCTACTGCTCACCTACAATGGTGCCTGGCCCTGGCCTAGAAATTCTACATCCATCACCTGATCTCATCCTGAAACCACCCGAAGACATTCTTGCTCACAGTTACAGAGGAGGAAACAGGGTCAGAACAGCTGAAGAAATGCCCGGGTCCTACAGCTGGTAAGTGGCAGAGCTGGGACGTAGAACTACTGCCTCAGGAGGTCTTCTAATGGAGGTACTCGTCCCACAGCAGTCCACATGCTTCCTTCTCCCTTTCTGTGAAAAGCACTTATGGACTATTCTGTCAGCATGCTGCCTGCACCCGTTGCTACCTGATTGCAGGTGCTGCGAGACAGCACCTCATAGACTCCATACTTCTACACTTATGGCCTTCTCTCCTCATGCCACTCCTCGCCCTCAGCCCCCAACCCAGCGGGTCTGGCAAAGTCATTTGCCTCCTGCTCCGACTCTGGCATCAGTTCAGCTGTAGGGACGCACAGGGTGCTGAGGAACAGTCTTTGCCTCTGCTGCTACTGCTTCCTCAGAGCTCAAACCTCACCCGATTCTTTAGTTTAGGGACCTTAGTGGAGAGGTTTTTTCCCTTTCCCTTTCCATCAAAATTATCTCCCATCAAACCCGATTAAATTAAAATGACCAGGAAAACGAAGACGGTGCCTTACCTGGTAAGTTTGATCGTTTTTCTGAATTCACTGGTAATTGGAGCCTTAAAGCCACCTTTCCTGAGCAAGGAGTCTATTGTCTGGATCTGATCCCAATCTGGGGAGAGGAAAGGCCACACTGAGGTCAGCAAACAGTCCCACAGGAGACCTTTTTGCATTATCAGGGTGAGGGAGAAATGGGACTCCAGAAGCAGCCAAGGCTCCATGGGGCTGAGGGAACCCCAGCAGGGCTCATAGGCACCTGGAGCCCCTGTTGCCTGTGACAGTGCAAGAGGACTCTCTGAAATGTGAGCTGGCAGCCCAACGTGTGCCACAATGGCTGCCCCCAGCTCCCCACTCCTGTCAGATGTTACCCAAGTACAAGTGTCTATAAGCAAACATGGTCCCAACTTAGACCAGTCTCTGCCCTAGTGCTGGCCCCAGGGCCACCTTGTGGGAAGAAAAGCATTCACAGTCCACAGCTTTTACTCTTTTGTGTGGCCTTGTTGGATGACTTCTAAGAATCCTGTTTTTTATTAGAAAGAGTTGGATGGAAGGAAGCAGTTCTTTAGGAAGGAGAGGAAAAGTTATACATCTACATATATTGTGTTTTTAATGGATAAAACCAAACACATAAAATTGAAAAGCAAAGAACAGCCCCTAAATTACTGCACTAGATATCCAAAATCTTTTTCTCAACCAACATTCAAATGGCAAAATTTGTCATTTACCCAATTTCATCTCATCTCACTACTTAAAAATACTTACAATGTGTTTCCCTATACAGAATGTGTAAGAATATGACTTCAAAGAGGTGGCCAAAAGGCTTTCTTTTTTGGTGCCAAATCCACCCTGTTGTTGAAGAAATTTAAACAAAACCACAAGGGAAACAAGGCAATCCTTTCCATATAATTAGTTCAATGATATTCCAAACCGAATGTTTTCTCTATTTTAGCTTCACACCCAACAAATACAGTGTTTCACATATTATTTTCAGAAACAGACTAATTCCAAGAGAGAAAGAAAACTGGGTTCTGTAACAGAATGCATACTTAAAGGTATTCTTCTAGATATTCTTTTAAAGAGAAACTTGCCCAACCTGCTTCCTATCTTTTTAATGTCCCATTATAAGAACTTATTAACTACTGAGTTATTTAGAAAGCAGTAGAGATTATTCTTTGCCCTTTTCCAAGCATAACACTGTTTAATGTTGCACTGACATAGGCAACCTCCCTTTCCAATGAATTCTATAATATGGTAAAAGTTCATTGCTGGAGGGTGCAACAATTACCACTGTAGTTTAAGGAGCCAAGAAATAAAACTATTCAGTCAAAGTAAATAAAAACAGTAGGCAAATAAGTGAAGTATTTTCCCCCTTCCTATTCCCAGCCCTTACATTTTTTTGAGTTCACCATTGGCTCTACAGGCATTCAACATGTGTTAGGAAGGAAAAAGTGTCCGTTCTTGGTTGCCATCGGGCCAAAAGATGATATACTTCATCTTCTTGCCCCATAACTGGCAAACAGGGAACGACATTGTTATAAAATCATAGCTTCCCAGCTCACCTTGTTCTTTAGCAACCTCAGGCAAATAAGTGGCTGTACGCTTGACACCTTTTTCATTGATGAATTCAATCCGGATTCCATGGACCCCTACCTACAGAAAATACAATCAAGTAAATGACACTTACTGATTCTAATGGGACCTCAGGCATTCACATACATATTGACATTGTCCCCTCAACCAGCTTGATCTCAGGTCTGGGGAAAAGGAGAATCATGCTTTTCACAACTAACTCTCTCAGGAAGAGGCACCAAAGATTAGCTTTAGGGACAATGAGAGAGTATATTTAGCCACCTCTCTGACAGTATGAAGGTTAAAGATAAATTCTTTAAACAGCTCATCTAGTCAATTAAAGTATTTTACCTTTGGCCTGTTACATTAAATGAACATGCCATAAAGTTTTAATTTGGGGGTTCTTCACATCTGAGTCCTAATAAAAACTGCTACTCAAGGGCTTTTGCAAGGGAGATCTGAAATATTTTCCTTTATCTCCATAACTATTTATTAGGCAATGGTAAAAGGATATAGGAAAGAGTGGATTGGAAGGTAGGAATACAGGAAAGCTTTCACGTTTTTCCTGGCCCTAACATGGCAGTACTTTTCCCATCACCTTTGCTCCCCTCAACTGGCTGCAATCTCAGGTTCCCATCCTCATACCCTCTCTCTCAATGAAGGAGATACATTACCATGTACTAACCCGAACCCAAATGCAACGAGAGATGCAGAGTTCCAAATGCAGCTGTTCTCACCTCCCAGTCCAGGTAATCACTGGCATCCTCAAAGTTAGTGAGGAGGGAGACAGAGCAGAAAAGTTTAGGCAGCTCCTCTCGGGTCAGGGGGGGAAATCGGCTGTCCTTAAGTGCACTGGAGGGGGACAGAAAACACAAGTGAGGCTGCTCTGGAGTTGGGAGCTAATATCATGTGCAGAGCCTCAATATTTGTGACTCTTGAAATGTGCGGAAAACATCTATTATCTGTCAACTCTAATAATTAGACTATGAACAAATGGGTGCTAGTAAATGTCTAAACTGTTACGTGACTCACCAGATTGAAACCCCCTACATTTTGTGATTACCAGAGAGAACAGTCAAAATTGATCACGCAGAAGAAATACAGTCAGGGAGTTGTTCCGAATCTAGCAAAGTGATCTACAATTCCTCATTTCTAGCATCATTACCTGGTTAACGTGTATTCCCTGAGTCCTGAGTGAAGATTCATGGCTGAGAAGGTCCCAATGCAGCCACGAAGCCGCTTGTCCCGCCCTGTCTTCCAAGTCACAAAGAGTGGACTAAAAGAAGCAAAAACACAAAACATTCTCCAACCCCAAATTAATCACATATAATAACAAAAACCTTTGGCTTTGTCCCTGTTCATCTCTGTTATTCCCCCAAGCACTGTTTTCAGAGTTGACAGCTAGCTGAAGGACTGTGCCTTTCTAGTTGGAAATGGAGAGGAAAATTTTGCAAGGTTCTTTGTGCTGTCTTTCTTATGTTCCACGCAAATAACTTTCATTCAGTTTGACCACATTTATGTGCTATTTTCTTCTGCTGCTACATGCCTTTCTCCTCTCCATTTTTTTCTTTTTTTTAACAATCATTCAGGTTCTCTAGCTCCAGCCTTCATTAGGACACACCTGGCCTGGCCAGCAAGCTTCGTTTGTACCATCACATTGTACCCATAATTACAACTACAAATACATCCCACGATGTGAATTTCTAGCAAAAACAAAAACAAACAAACAACAACAAAAAAAACAAAGTCTCCTCAAGAAAGGTTTTAATTAGCAGTTGTCATTTTCTGTATCTAGACCAAAGTCACACTTGACTAGGTTACATCAGGTTGATGGTGACAGATTTTTTAGAAAAAGGTTACAGGGTTGTCACCTTCTGAAATTCCTACCCTATCCCATACTCCTATGCCCTTCTAGATTGAGTTAATCATTTCTAAAAAGCTACTTTAAGTTTCAAAAGTTATCTACATTTTTGGTCACTGTTACAAAGGCTCTCAGCTTATACCCCAATTCCCCATCTCTTCCCTCCAATAAAACACCTGAACAGTAACAACTGGAGTTGCTGGTCCAAAATTTCCTCAAAAACCCCTCAAGACTTCCATCACTTGCAGGATGGTAACACATCAGACACAATAGGCTAAAGCCTCCCTGCTGGGACCATCATCTACTCTTCCAAACTTGTGTCCCTCATTTGCATGAATGACCTCATCAGTCCCAACCAGGCTCAGAACCACCACCTGCTCAGGCGGCAAGCCTTTCCGAAAAACCTGTAACATTTTCTTCCACATTTTCTCTACTGACACAATCCCATGCAAGTCACTTTCCCTGAATTACTATTTAGCTTTGTGTGCATGTTATCTGCTATCTCAGAGAGATGGGACTTTTTCATATGCCCTCTGTTCCCTGCCCAATTGAACCATGCACAGCCTCAGTGTAGCTGTAAGAGGGGAGGAAGGCTTTTAGGTCAGTGGATACTTCAAAAGCACCTCCTGAAAGCAAAAATAAAAAGTTCCAGTGTTCTTTACATGTAACACATAATGGTCCTCTTCCATTACCCAATCCAGTGGATGCTCTAAATTTTGTCTGGACATTTCTTGTCATTCTATTCCCATTGCCCCTTGCCCAAATGACATTAAAATGTTTTAAAGCAGCAGGCCCTCTCAAGAGAATGACCCCAGCAGATGCCATCCTGCCTTCCTGACTGTCCCCGTAACTGAGCTACTCACTAGGGGTCATTGGTGAATCTAGGAAGTCGTGGCTGTGGGAAGCCATATAGGTGACAGTAGAGGACGTCAAAGCAGTAGCAGCACATCTCCGCAGTCACCACCAGATTCTTGGTGGTGTTGGCAGTTCCATTGGGCCTAGGAAGTGGGCTCAGAGCTCCCGATGCGGGATTCATTCGGGTAATAGGAGAGTTTCCAGGCCCCAGAGTTAAGTCTGACACGTTCTCCCGTCCACTGCTGCCATCCACATGCTGGTGGTTTTGAAGAGGTCCTGAACTAGAGCTGGGCACAGTGGTAGACTGGTTCCCGTGACTGTGCGTTCCACTTCCAGATAATTTGGGTTTCTTGACCCCACAACAGCCTGCTGCCAACTTGGGCTCGAGTGGAGGAACACAACGTCTTTTTCCCATCCTGATACAGTGCTTGAGGTCTGGAATGCTGCAGAACCTTAACCAAAAAAAGAATAGTTAAGCATTAATTTGAATGGTTAGTTAACAGGAAAAAGGGCCTGCACAGAGAGGGTAAGAGTCATCAAGCTCTCTTTCCCACTGAAGCTCTGGCCACCTGGTCACTAGAAGAAGGGCTAGAAGACAGCGAGTGCCAAGCTGGGGACTCCTAGCCTCTTGCTAAAAGGGGACAGCTTTTTATTTTCCATAAAGCTTATGATCATGCAATGACAGCAGGCCACCAGCAGCTCCCTCACTCTAGAACTCACTGGGACAGCAGCTGGCTGGAAGCTGTATGAGGAAATACCCAGACAGTCTCCTCCTGGGGCTGGTCTCTTTACCTGGAGGCCCCAGTCGAAACATCTCCATTTTAAAGAACTCCAGAATGTCCATATTCATACCCTTCCTTGTTAGCCACTTCCTTTCTACATTTATTCTATGTTCACCTACATCTCTGCATAATTTCAGCCCAGAACCTAAGTGAAGACAAACACAGTTAGCTGCCATTCTGAAAAGCACCCACCTGAGAACACAAGGCTTACCTTTTCTGTCTTCACAGTCCTCCAACACCTTACTTAATTACTTGTTGGCTCTCCTCTGAATTCACTCTAATTTCTATACATGTCTCTAACCCTGCAAGACCCCATACACAAAAACTGCAACTAATAGCAACCTTTATTCACCCACTGACCCATGCTCGCCAGTTCTTTTATGAGGTAACCATGTCTGCCCTGTTGCTGCACAGTGGACAGATACAACACGACCAGTAATTGGAGGGCAAGGGGCCAGCACATCCCATCTGATGATAGGAGGGGAGATGGGACATTCTTCTACTCAATTTTTTTCCTTAAAAAGCCCAAGATAAAATGAATAGCTTTTGCCAGGCCAGAGACCCAGGTTCAACTCCCGGTGCATGCCATGCAAAAAAAAAAAAAAAAAAAAAAAAAAGATAATACTAATAGCTTTCGTGGGCATCAGAAAAATGTAAATTCTACACAGAATCAGGAAAATGGATCCTAGATACTTCAAAGTAAGATCTCACAAGAGGGGTTTCCTTTTAAGAAAAGCCTTATACAGAAGGAGCATAAGGTCCTGGTTAAAAATGCCTCTAAAACAAGATGGGCTGGGCTCAAATCCTCGTTTCCCTAGAATGGGCTCTCTCTGACTCAGCTTCCTCAACACAGGGATAACAGTGGTACCCGGCCTATGGGACTGTTAAGAGTTAAATGAGTTTGTATTTTCTTACTCATTTTTTTAGAACAGATGGAGGTTTACAGAAAAATCGTGCAGCATGTACAGAGTTCCCACCCCTCTTCTCCCAGAGGTTAAATAAATTTAAAGTCTGCAAAGTGATTAAAACTGGGCCTGGATGCTCTGTTTCTTTATCCCCTCCCAGACAGAAGCTCCCTCCAGGGCCAGGCCTTGGCTGTGGGCTCAGCTCAGAGTAGACCCTTGTGGAGCAGGTGTCCTTCCAACATGACTGCAGTGAATCCCCCAAACCCTCAAAGGACAGCCAACGTCAGCACCATTTTATAAGCGAGGAAGCTCAGGCACGTACAAGCAAGACGACGTGCCCAATGCCACATCGCCTCCATCATATGTCCACCATATTCATCATATGGAAGAAGCAGACCTGCTGATAGTACCCACTAGATTAAGGGTGTGATTAAAAAAATAAAATAAAATAAACATACTAGAGTATACTAAAAACTAATCCAATAATTTGTAGGAGCTTGTCAACAAAAATGGAATCCCGAAGCCAAAACTGTAGGTGCCACCTGAACATCCTCAGTCCCCACCACTGCCTAGGGTCTACACAGTGGACACTGGCCTGAGTTCTCAATTGACTTTTCACCTCTTACAGTGCTGTGGGTAGGGTCAGATGAAGCAGCAGGACTTATGTCCAGAGAGATGGAGTTTTAACAGGGCCAGCTGGAGTGCGATCCATCAGGGATGACACACATAAAGGTTAAAAACAAAATCTTCCTTCATGCTCACTATCCCTGTGCCCAACTCTTCCCTCAGGAAAAGCCCATGCCACTCACTGGTGGCACTGACTTGGGTGTTCCTTAGCAGTTGACACCAGCGACTTGATGGGCCAGATACCCAAAACGGAGTGACAAGAGGGGATTTCAAATTGTGCCAAGGCAGAGGAACTCAGGGCTAGAAGACTGTCCATGCAACACACATAACCACTGAGCTGCAGTGGGACCTGATCACAACTGATCTATCAAGTGATGAATGACACTTAAAATCACCCACACCCATCCAAACCATGATTGGAAATGAAAAAAAATCAACCCAAACCCAGTGGCTATGAAGCATCTTTCTGGAGGCCACCAGGAAAACAATTCAATCAATATCCTCAATTAGTGACCAAGGCAGAGTTAGAAACTCTGCATCAAAAATACAGAGAAAAGGGCGGGCCGCGGTGGCTCAGCGGGCAAGAGTGCTTGCCTGCCATGCCGAAGGACCCCGGTTCGATTCCCGGCCCCAGCCCATGTGAGAAACGAACAAACAAACAAAATATAATAAAAATAAAGATGTTTCCCTTTCTTCCTCCCTTCCTTCCTTCCATCCTTCCTTCCTTCTCTGTCTTTCTTTAAAAAAAAAAAAAAAAAAAATACAGAGAAGGCCTTTCTTGAAAAACGTATCCCATTAAGTTTAGCTCTACAGAAAATTTCAAACATAAACAAAATAGAAATTAACCCAGAGGACCCAATACCTTGAAGAGACAAACTTCAACATATACAGTCTTATTTCATCTGCACCCCACCAATTCAACTCTGTCTCCCCTCTTCCTACTGAATTACTTTGAAGACATATTTTAAGGGGGTCAATATTTCACTTAACTTTCAGTATAAAGCAAATATTAAATGAACTACAGGTAAAGAATATGAATCGGGGTGCTGGGAGTAAATAAAGGTTTCTTAGACAACATGAACCACTAACTACCACGGTTTCATTAAAAGTTTCCTGCTTAGGTTTGAGACTTTTCTAACCAGGCTCCAACAAACAAGTAGTCTGAGACTCAGTTCCCAGGACTGCCCTAAAACGATCACTTGTTAGAGAGGCTCGGCCTCTAAGAGGGTAAGATAACCTCCAATAAAGAAGCATTTTAATACAATAAACAACCATCTGTCTGACCAGCTAAAAATAATTACCTTACCCAATGACCTAATCCGTCTCTTGTAAAAACTTTATGAATTTGTTCTTACCCTTCCACAGAAGCTCACAAAAAATACCAACAATTTACAATCTTTTGGTCACAGTACAAGTAACTTAATAATTACTGTTAAGTCAACTTTTCATCTGAAATAACTAAACAGAATCAAGGATAAAAATCCTGACTTTATAAAAGGCACAGCATCTATATCACCAAGACCCTCCCTCACTGTGACTCAACTCCAGAGCTATATAAAAAGAGCCAGCAGTGGTGAGCTCATGACAATTCACTTCAGAACAATCAACGGAATGAACTCATTACAGGCGGATTTCCACCAGATGGAGCCAGTAGCCACACTTTGTTGAAAGGCTGGAGGAAATAACAAAAGTCGCTGCTACCTTTTCCCTGGAACCACACCAGTCTCCTAAACTAGCATGAGTCAAATAAAGACAAGGGTTTCCACTGCACTGAAAACACCACCACATCCTCTTCAGTAATGCTGCTGCATCAGTCTTCCTGGTCCTTGCAAGATTCACTCCCCTTCACCTGACATCAACACATCGAGGGGGTACTGAATTCATTAGGGTCCACAGCAGGGGCCAAAGAAGCGGGACTCTCCCTCCACATGGGGACAGCGAGCAGGCTTTGCAGTTTTGGGTCGGGTGGCTTACAGTAGCACTTAGAAATCCCAGCCAGCACTGAACTGGCCTCACCTTCAGTTTGGAGGCTGACTGCTCTCCCGTTCTCTCTCCTAGCACCTCACACGGTGCCTTGCACACAGTAGGCATGCAAAAGAAAAGAAAAAATGCTGACTGACAAATGGTTTCCACCAAGAAATTCTCTGCATTATCTCCCAGTCATTCCGTTGGAGTTTGTCTTTTTTGTAAGCAGAACACTTGTGGCACAGTCTGATCTTTAATTCCTTGGGTATGAGGTGCTGATCATAGAGGGTCTTCTTAACTGAGGGTGATAGAATTGCAAGGACCTACCTTATCAGTGGTTCCAACTCTACTCAGTCCAAAGGAGTGGGTGCCTGAACATTCACAGCAAAGCGGACAGTCCATGTGGATAATTCATTGTAAAAATCAGGCTGATTACCACCCAAATTCATGCCTAGGTCCAATTTACACTGCTGAAGTTTATCAATAAATGGTCAGGTCAAGACTTGACCTCCAGTGCAATAACTGGGGGACAATTTTTGCTCTCATTTAAGTCAAGGTAGCCCAAGTCTTTCCTGTCAGGCTTTGTGATCTAAACTATACCTGAGAATAATTTTTTTCCCTTTTTGAATGAGGGGGTGTTTTAAAGGCTACCTACTGGGGCATTTATTTGCATGGGTGGCAAGTTATGATTTCACAGATTAATACAAACTTTTCTCATAAACTTGTTTATACAACAAGGTATAGTATTGAGAGGAGGATGTAAGGGTACCCTGACTGAGGTGACCAGCCAGGTAGGGGCCTACCTCCCTCATTGTGGGTCCCTTCTAAGGCTACAATGTCCACTGAAAATGAGCTGATCTCTTCCCAGAGTAGCTTCCATCTTCCACTAGACAGAATGCAGGCTTTGGGGAGAGACAGTTTAGGATCAAATGCCAACTTTGAGGCATGGGCCATGTGAGAAATCTCAGGCAGTTATCACATCTCTGAGGGGCCCGGGGCTTCTGCTACCAGAGGGTTCCTTAGGAGTACTCAATGAGTAAAACATGAAGCAGTTTCTTGGTATATAGCTGCTTTTTATTGAGAGTGCTCTTACTGATATACCACCACTACCTCTACTGATAAAAGTAGGATTACTTCCAAAAATAACCTGTTCTGAGGTCTTATAATTTCTACAGAAATAAACGCCCTCAATAGAATTCTTACATCATATTATTAACATGGATTATTACTCTGATGACCTTGCTGTTTTTCTTCTTTGGAGACCAACGACTACTAACAAATCACCTGCTGTTCTTTTCATTGAGATGTCAGAAAATTTAAAGAAAGAATCTTGGGCTGTGTGTGAGTTGTACTGAGTTCTATTCTATTGGGATCCTCATTTAAGTTTATAGACTAACACTAAAAAGAGATTAAACCTGTCTCGATACACATTTAGTATTAATGAAACAACTGTATCAGATACAATAGGTAGGAGTTGATTTCTAATATTAACCTGATTAAAATATCTAGAAAAGCCTAGAGATTGAAAAAAAGAATTTAGATTTACCTTTTGAAAACAAGTCTCAAAACAACTTATTGGAGGACATGACCTCATAATAAAGAAAACGGATTTGGGAGGTGGGAAAAAGGCAAAAAAGGGATTCTCTGCGTTTTCTTCAGTTATCATTTAATGTCTAGATGTTTGCTCAAATTACACTTCCCACAGAAGGGAACAGACTGTTGTTTCCTTTGTGACACAGAGAGATGAACTGAAATTCAATTTCATCATGATACTATGGGTATTGAAATGGCACCTGAGCTATAATTCTGGCCTACTTATGGAACTATTCCAAGAAATACTCAGATGAAAAACCCACAAACATTCTGGCAACCATCTCAAACCATCATTTCTCTCTTTTTGAAACTCATCACACATATATACATACCCTACACTCTTGGTATGTGAAAACTTGCCCCACAAAATACTTATCTACCTATACAACTGCTTTCTAAATTAACAGATTTATAAAAATGTGCACAACTATGCATTTTCATGTCAATTCCTTGTAAGAAAAACATGAATGCAAGTCAAAAGTCCTGTTATGGGCCTCCTATGAGGTGCCAGATCCTTCTGGGCCTTGGTTCCTTCATTTGTGAGATGAAAATATTTGTTCCCTGCCTCTCTCACAGGGGGGCTGACAGTCCACGGAGATGTGAGGCACCTGAAGAACTCATCTTACAAATGTTACCATAAATATCATTGATAAACTGGAGCAGATACAGTAGTCATGAACTTTTTTCCAGGACTCTGTTTAAGTTTACATATAGAATTCTAATTAATTCCAAACCTGTGATGGGGTTTCCAGTAGAATACTGGCGTTAGGCATAATGGTCAAGAAACCTCTAAAGACTATAACGATATGAAAGAGACCCAATAGCTGATCTTGATCAAGAACTGCATTAACCTTTAGGCTAAGCTCTTTGGTTGTCTTTCAAAAAACTGGAAGTTGGGAATGAGCCTTTTGGTACTAGAATGCAAAGGAAGCACAAAACTTCATCGCTTGATGATGAATGTATAATGATATAGTTTTCAAAGTGTGACTGTATGATTGTGAAAACCTTGTGTGTGATGCTCCTTTTATCTACCTTGTCAACATATGAGTAGAATATATGGAATAAAAATAAATAATAGGGGGAACAAATGTTAAAATAAATTTAGTTTGAAATGCTAAAAAAAAAAAAGACATCACATTGGTCCATTATATTGATGATGGCATGTTGAATGGACCTAGTGAGCATGAAGTAGCAACTACTCTAGAAAAAAAAAAAAAACAAACTTCATCGCTGTCTAGGTCACTCTGGGGATTATGGAAAATAAACTGTCTTTGGCAACTTAAGTCATTTTAAAAGAGAGCAAGTAAAAGGAACTTAGTCAACATTAGGACTCCCTCGTAGGTGTAAAAAAAATTCAAGTGAATTAAGTGCACCTACATTCTAAAGTCCTTGCACAGGTCTAAACCAAAACAGTGATAAAATTCTATTTTAAATATATCCAAGGTAATACTCACTGAAAGCAGAAACTCTGTACTGTCAGGAGAACAGCTATCACAGATGAGAGCAGTTATTTTGTCTCTGGAATGAACTCTCTTCCTTTTGGTTCCATTCCTTCTTCCTGTACCTAAGGTGGCAATGCAAGTGCAGTGAATGGACAAAATCAAGGTGCGAGGGTAAAACAGCTTTTAAAATTCAGAACCCAACAGAGTAATTTCTGGAAACAAATAGCTGAAGAACAGGCCTTCCTACTTCCAAGCATTTCAGGATCCTAATATAAGTGTGATGGTTAGTCCCATCTATTGAGTCACCTCATCCTTGGCATCATCACCAAAGGGAAGGACACTGAGGATCAAAGGTTTTATTGAACTTGGAACATGAGACACACAGTAAAACTTCCCCCACCACCAATTTAGATCGAAACTTGCTCTTAAGTCAGCATATACCATTTCAAGGGTATCCACTGGTTTCAAAAGGCAAACATATTCCCAAATCCTCTACAAAAAGGATGAAGAATTACTGGACATCACTTCCGGGTCAGAGCCCAGAGGGCAGGCCACTATGTTACCCAGGTGGAGGTAATCCTGGGTGGTAAGAACTATCCATCCTTATGTTCCGTCTTGGATAAATCCCTAGACAACTGCTCTCCACCTGCTTTCCTCAGGCCCGGTTTCCCCCTAGTACTGGATAACTGAGCTATTTCCAAAGATGTAAACAGAAGACTCCAGGCCCCACCCACTCCATCCTAGGATAGGGCAGTGAAAGAGGATAGGCCCAGAGGGATGAGACTGAGGGAGCGGGCAAAGAGAGGAGTTCAGATCAGGACAGGGGAGGAGGAGGACAAGGAATGAAGGGCAAAACCCAGTCTGGCAGGAGAGAGGCATAAAACCCTGAGTGTAGGGTGGAGGGCTGGTGGAAAGGAGGGCTACGGTGGGTAAGGAAAGAAAGACTGAGGTGGGGTTGGGGGGAAGAAAAAGGAGGAAGTGCGTGTGCGAGGAGAGAGTTAGGCAAGAGGAGGAGATCAAGAGGGGAAAGAGGCCGGAGCAGGGAGGGGCAAGGGAGGCAGAGGAAAAAGGCTAAAGGTAAGGAAAAGGGGTGGAGGAGTGCTGGGAGCTGGGTGAAGTTGAAGAGAAGAAGAAGCGACCGGTAAAGCCACAAGGGCCGAGCCGCGGGGGTGGAATCCAGACGTGGGGCGGGGGAGGGGGCGGCGGGACGGGGGCCGCCAGGCGGCGCCGGAGACCCCCAAACTTTCCACCGACCCAAGACTGTTTCCAGGAGGGAGTCCAGGCGAGAGCCTCGCCTCGCGGCCCGGATCGGGAATTGCTGCCCCCATCCCCGGCGCCCCCCGCGGTTCCCCACGACCCTTGTTGTCGGTGAGGACCCGCCCGGACCCCTCCCCCACGCCGCCTGGCCCTCCGCGGGGAGCCGGCGCCCAGTCCCCAGGGCCGGCGGGTCGCGGCGCTCCGACAGCCCCCAGTTCGCCTGGGAGAAGAGGCCGGCGCAGAGAAAGGGGCAGCCCGGCGCGGCGCAGTCCGAGTTTCCCACCTTTTCTTCTGGCCCAGACGCAGCCGGGGCGGACGGGACCTCTCGCGCTCTTCCTCCTCCTGCTGCTTCATGGAGCCATGTGCCTGGGTGGGGGCTCCCGAGAGAAGCGGGCCCACTGACGGGCGGGCGGGGCGGGACGAAAAGGCCGGCAGCGGGCGGAGGCGGCGGCGGCGGCGGCCGGGAGTCGCGGCTGGAGGTATTCCCCGAGCGGCTGGAGGACTGAGCGAGCCGGGACCCGAGTCTTCCGCTATCCCAGCAGCCCCGGGAGGCAGTGAGGTAATGGAGGAAGAGGCAGTCCTCCAATGGACCACACACCCTCTAGCGAGCCGCGAAAACCATAGAGATCAGAGAGCCGCCACAGCACAGCCCCGCCACTATCACGTGGCCTTGGCCTTCTCGCTTTCATTGGCTGGCGCAGATTCTACGGGGTTGATTTAGGAGGCCGCTTTCGGTTCACCGTGTTGGTCCCCGGCAGTCGGAATGAAGGGGGAAGTACTTGCTGAGGGCTCACACGCGGAAGGATGAGAAGGGTGTTAGCGGCCCTCCTGCAGCAGAACTCCCAGCTGTCAGGCCGCCCGCGCAGTGCACGCTGGGCCGCCCGGCTCACGAGCGCGTGGGGCGCCGGGAGTTGTGGTGTGCGTGCGGTGGTTGGCATCGTGCGCGCCGGCTCCCCGACCCAGCTCGGAACGTCGGCCTGCCAGCGCAGACCTCCCAGCCTTCCCCTCGGTTCCTTGGGCCCTCACGCTCGGCACTCTAGGCCTTCCTCGCGGGTCCTCCGGCCCTGCCAGCCGCTCCATACTCCGCTTGGGAGCTCCCGCCCCGGACGCTAGGCCCTCTTCATCTTCAGCAACCCAACGCTGAGCAGTCAGCTGCTTTCCTCCTGAAGTGCCCACGCTCCCGTCGCCTCGCGTGACCCAGCCGCGGTCCTAGAAAGCAACCTGAAAGGACCGCTGAGACCAACTTTAAATCAAGCCGAGCCTATAAAGCTCTTGATGGGAGAGGGAAGGCCAAACTGCACCCTGCTTGAGATGTGTGGAAGCGGCGCCTACCCACGTTAGAAATTAATCTGTTTTTATCGTCTTCACCCACTGAATCTCCATGGCAGAGCTTACTGTAGTGGAATTACCCGGTGTACAGGATTTTCCGATAGGCCATTCTTCCGTACTAGCAGGGCAAGGGCCTCAAAAACAGTTTTTTCCCCTTTTAATTAGGAGTGAGCTATTTTAATTTAAAATATTTGTCATTTTGATAAAGCTTGATTTTATGGCTGTGCATTTTTGTTTATACTTATAGATGTCTTATTTCTGCTCTGCTCCCCAAACATAAACCCTCTAGGTCCTGCAGGAGAGGCATGCCCTGTTTTAAAGTAGTGGCCTGCCTCAAGCCCACAAATAGACTGTTTTGTGTTTTGCCTTTCTGTTACTGCCCAAAGGAATTCTTACCATATTTGTCGTCAAGGGCCAAAGAAAAATTGCAAATCAAATCTAATGATGCAGCTTTCCAGTTCTGGAATGTATAGTGTATACAAGTATAATCAGATCTGCAAGGCAACTGAGTGCTGGGTGCCTCATGGACCCCGAGGCCGCAGAACCTGCCAGGAACCGGGAAGGAAGAGATAGCTATACTTTGTGGAACGGAAGGTAACTTAAGAAAATAAAAATATTTAAAATATATATATATATAACTTTCTAGAGTAGCTTTCAGTATTCCTGTCATAGACTTTGCTTATGTGCTCCTGGGGCTACATTTGTCAGTTTTTAACCTTCTCTGTCTGAAAAAGTACAAATTAGATGAGCATATGGCTAAAAGCCAGAAGTGCAGGAGGCAGCAAGCTGAATGTCTTTTTTTTTTTTTCTTGCCTCTGAGTAAGAAGGCCAAATCCTGATTTAAAATAGTCCAAATGAATTTACCGAAGTGAAGGTCTCTCCAGCTGAAAGTCTTAAGATGTGGCATCTGGAAAAGGGCCTTGGTCTATTGCTCCCAGGGTGGTGCTAGGTAGTCATTAAATAGCCTTCAGATGGAGTTATTGCTCCCTGAATATAAAGCTGCCAGGAGATAAATGATGAAACTCAGTTGGACTTGTAACACTCCCAGATTAAAACAAAAACAAACCTTGCTTTGAGCTATGGAAAAGGCATTTTACTGCAAAGTAGGGTCCAGATGCCTCTGTGGTTTTTAATTAATGCTGAAAGGCAACAGGACTTAGAAGTCACTCTGAGGTCACCAAACCAGTTTGAACTGAACCAAAGATAAACAATGAAATTATGCACAGGACAAAAAACTGAAAGCTGTATCTTACTTTTAAAATTTCCTACATACAACCCAGAAACCTGGTACATAATAGGCATATAATAATTATTTGTAGCCTGACAGTAAATGAAGGAGCAAACCAGTAAGCAGTAGGAGAAGGAAACTGCTGTGCTTTAGTGTGTTGTGTTTTTTATTGAGATTTAACATACCTACAGTAAAATGCACAAATCTTAAGTGTACAGCATGATGATGCCTTACATTAGTGTATTCCCATTAACCACAACCCAAATCAAGATGTAGAATATTCCTAGTAGCCTGAAGCCCTCCTTGCCCATCCTCTCAAAAGGTAACCATTATTCTGATTCCTATCACCATGGTTTAATTTTGCCTGTCATTGAATTGTCATACAAATAGGCCCATACAGTCTGTAGTCTTGTTCACCATTCTAATGAAGAAATTTATCCCTTTGGTTGTGTGCAGTTATTGTTCAATCTTTTCCTTTACTGCATAGTATTCCAAAGAATGAATGTACCACAATTTGTTTATCCAGTGTTCTGGTTTGAAAGAATGTATGTCCCCTAGAAAAGCCATGTTTTAATCTAAATTCCAGTTCATAAAGGCAGAATAATCCCTATTCAATACTGTATGTTTGAAACTGAGATCATCTCCCTGGAGATGTGATTTAATCAAGAGTGGTTGTTAAGCTGGATTAGGTGACGATATGTCTCTACCCATTTGTGTGTGTCTTGATAAGTTTCTGAAGTCCTGTAAAAGAGGAAACATTTTGGAGAATGAAGGAGATTCGAGAGTGCAGAGAATGCTGCAGCACCATGAAACAGAGAATCCATGAGCTAGCAACCTTTGGAGATGAAGAAGGAACATGCCTCCCGGGGAGCTTCATGAAACCGGAAGCCAGGAGAGAAAGCTAGCAGATGATAATGTGCTCACCATGTGTCCTTCCAGCTGAGGGGGAAACAGTGACTGTGTTCACCATGTGCCTTCTCAGATGAGAGCGAGACCCTGAACTTCATTGGCCTTCTTGAACCAAGGTATCTTTCCCTGGATGCCTTTGATGGGACAGTTCTATAGACTTGCTTTAATTGGGACATTTTCTCAGCCTTAGAACTGTAAACTAGCAACTCATTAAATTCCTCTTTTTAAAAGCCATTCCGTTTCTGGTATATTGCATTCTGGCAGCTAGCAAACTGGAACATCCAGCATTGTTTGAAAACATTCTGGCCCCCTTCTCTGAGTCTGGAGATTTAAGAGTCATTTCAATGTTTCATGATTTTTGCACCCTCAGTGAATGGGATGGGAGGGAGGGTAGGACAGATAGGATTCATTTATACATATTAAACATGGTTACCCCTTAAATCACCATGGTTCACTTGTTGGATCAGGCAGGACCAAGTTGGGAAGCAGGTCTTTCAGAGACAGAAGTATCCTTCCACTTGTCTAGCCTCAGGTTGGCATCCCCTATCTTGCTCTCTGCCATATGGGCTGCAGAGGACTTAACCATCAATATTCCAAAGAACATCACATTGATCCATGACATTAGTAGCCTGATGAGCTGGACTAACTAGTACCTTAGATGCTTTTAAAAACCCCAGGTGTTCCAGAAGGTGGGAGATGAACCCTAATTCTGGTGCCAGTTAGAGCCCAGGTCATTGCAACCACGCTAGGCCTATGGTCAAAGAGGTCTAAGCTGGGGAGACCCCAGGCTGCCTGCAGCTACAGAGGAGAGCCCTCCTTGCTGAAAACGGCAGGAAAAGATTCCTGTCTCTTCCTGGCTTTCAGTCTTCCACCAGCGCCTTCCATTAGCAGAATGTAAAGGAAATTGCTGTGGGGACAGGTAGGCAAGGGAGCCTGGAAAATGTCTGCAGATCCCCAAGCCTGGCATTACAGGAAAAGAGAGAAGTGTTAACGTGACCTGAGAAGCAATAGGAAAGTAACCAGCAGAGCCATAACCTCAAAGTTCAGCCTGAGTAAGAAGATTGTTGTTTTTTTCTGGGAATATGTCGATAGCAACTCCTACTGATCTCTGTTGAAAGTATAGAGGTCCTGGGCCTTTTTCAAGTGCTGAAGGATGTCACCAGGCCTGAACTGTTTGGCACTTGGGGACTGCCCTGCTTCGGACTTTCCGGCTCCTCCAGCAGCAGCTGTTGGATGAACCAGGGGAAGGGATGGGTGGGAGGTGATATGCACTTCCCTCCTTGCCCTGGCTGAAGTCAGGGGGACACAGCCCAAGAGTTATTACGCTCCAAAAATTACCTTTTCAGAAATATTTTTTCGGGGACCCTTGATGTACCTCGATATGGTGAGGCAACAATTGGATTGACTGAACAGTCAACTTTTGACCATAAGGGGAATGTCAGATGCCAGTATGTACTGAGGAAGATTACGGCTAATGCTAAGGTCTGCTTGGGAACAACAGAAAGTAACCATGTTGAAGGGGAAGCCCTAAACAGATACATGAAAATACTGGGGGAGACACCAAGGCAGAGGAAAAGACAGCCTGGAAGTAGCAGTAAGCCTTGCTCCTTGACTGCATTGCCTCTCCCTGCCTTCAGGGCTTTCCAGCTGAAGCTGCACAGCTGGTGTGTTGTACGTGTCAAAATGTAAAGCCCCACATATCTACAGCACTGGGAACAAATCCTTTTGTTTAAAAGGAAGAACAAATAAATGATTTTGAGTTAAACATACTGTGAATACTTTCTTCCTTATCAGGGCTGCAATCTTAAATTAGGGAGAAACTGAGTTCCTAAGCCTTAAAGCGCTGGGACACCCCTACCCCGCCCCACACACTTTGTCTCCAGAGATATGGAGAATCTAGACATCCCACCCTGGTGCTCAGCTTCCTTTAAACTGCACCAAAGAGCAGGAAGAAAGTCCCACTAATGGGATGGGGCAGAGCCTTCTTCACTCACGGTGAGGCAGGAGGAGATGGGCATATGCACAGGGAACACACTCTACAGCCTGTGGATCCCTGTTTGCCTGGAAATGAATGTGGTTTTTCTAACTTTTGAGCACAGAGGTATTTTTGGCTCTGCACCATGACAGGACAACAATAGCTCAGCTTCTGCTAGCTGCCCAATTTAGATGTGAGACCTCCCCTACATATTTTTCTTTCTTGCCTACTCTGAGCTAGGAATTAACTTAGAATGCCCACAAGTCAGAACTGAATTTTTGCCTCTTCATTTTCTTTAATTATGCACTTGGATTAAAAACAAATGAGGTTGTTGGATCTCAAGGATCATGTAGTACCTTGTGCTTGGGAATAAAAGATGGTCCAGTCAGGTACCAGGAATTTCCCTGAGTCACTGCGCCACCTCCCATCTCCATCTCCCACCACCCCTTGCCCAGCCCATGGGGAGGAGAGGGCAGAGAGATACTGCCTCTTTGAGCAGTCAGTGCCTGAATCCAGTACGTGTACTCACCTCCTTGTGGGTTTGTCCTTGTACTGTTATTATTTACTTCCTTGTCTGTTTCTCACTCTGGAACGAGAGCTGCCTCAAAGTGGAACTGTGGATCCTTAGCCTCCATCTCCATGGCTCTCAGCATAAGAACGTGCCCATAGGGACAGGTTCAATTTATGTTTAACATAACATGGGAGGGACTGCTGAAAATGGTGTAAGAGAGAGAGAAGGAGAAAAAGTAAAATAGGAATTTAAAAAATTATCTTTTAAAAGTTAAGTATGGGGTGGGCCACAGTGACTCAGCAGGCAAAGTTCTTGCCTGCCATGCCAGAGACTTGGCCAGCCAGGTTCGATTCCCGATGCCTGCCTGTGCTAAAAAAAGAAAAAAAAAGAAAAAAAGAGTTAAGTATGATAGAGGACCCTATACAAACATTTACTCAAAGTGAATCAAACATCTGAATATAAGAAACTAGTACCATAAAGCTTCTAGAAGAAAATGTAGAGAAACATCTTCAAGACCTAGTAATAGGAGGTAGCTTCCTAAACTTTACACCCAAAGCACAAGCAACAACAGAAAGATAGATAAATGGGAACTCCTCAAAATCAAGTGCTTCTGCACCTCGAAAGACTTTTTCAAAAAGGTGAAGAGGCAGCCAACTCAATGGGAGAAAATACGTGGAAATCACACATCGGACAAAGGTTTGATATACTATATACATAAAGAAATCGTACAACTCAACAACAAAAGAACAAACAACCCAATTATAAAATGTTCTAAAGATATGAGTAGGCATTTTTCTGAAGAGCAAATACAGATAGCTCAAAAGCACATGAAGAGATGCTCATTTTCATTAGTTATAGGGGAAATGCAGATCAAGACTACAATGAGATACCACCTCACATCAATAAGAATGGCTGCTATTAAAAAAACAGGAAACTACAAATGTTGTAGAGAATGTGGAGAAATTGTGACACTTATCCACTGCTGGTGGGAATGTATAATGGTACAGCCACTATGGAAGACAGTTTGGTGGTTCCTTAGGAAACTAAATATCAAGTTGCCCTATGTCCTGGCAATAACACTACTTGGTATGTACTCAGAAGAGCTGAAAACAGTAACACAAACAGACATTTGCACACTGATGTTCATAGCAGCATTATTTTTTTATTCACAATTGCCAAAAGATGGAAACAATCCAAGTGCCCGTCAACAAACAAGTGGGTTAACAAAATGTGATATATACATACGATGGAATATTGTGCAGCAGTAAGACAAAATGACGTCCTGAAGCACATGACAAGATGGATGAGCCTTGAGGACATAATGCTGAGTGAAATAAGCCAGACATGAAAGGACAGATACTATGTGGTTCCACTTTTATGATCATGGTAAAGGTAAAATCAGAGGCTTATTATACTAAATATAGAGGATTTATTATTACTTTTTTTTTTCTTTTTACATGGGCAGGCACTGGGAATCGAACCCAGGTCCTCTGGTATGGCAGGCAAGCATTCTTGCCTGCTGAGCCACCATGGCCCACCCTAAATATAGAGGATTTAGAGACACAGAAGCTAGAAATGGGCGAAGGGCTAGCTAATGAGGTTGAACTCAAATGTAAGGGAATAAACAGACGTGAAGGCAGTTCACTAGAGGGTCTTTAAGAAATATTACCATATTGAAGGTGAACAAGATTGAAAGGGGTTGTATAGACCTATATGTCCCACTGATTACCACTACAAATATAAATAAGTTCTTGCATGAACTACTTCAAGGTGTTATTCTTGTACAAAGAGTGTTTAAGCTCAGGGTATAAGGGGGAAACTGCTATTACATGCTATGGACTATGTTTCACAGGAAAACATCAGTAGTACCACAGCAACACCAGGGGTAAATTATTGGGGGAGGGACTAGAGTTAAGGGGAGATTTAGATTCCTATTTGGTAAGGGTGTGTTTATTAGTCACCTTTCTCTTGGGAACAATGAAATTATCTAAAATTGAGAATGTTGATGGACTGTGGACTTTGGACATTATACATGATGGCTAATGAATGGAGGTGGCTGAAGGATGCACTAACTGAGAAGAAGATTGGCAAGTGATGGTGTGGACATATGATCAGATATTGTGCTGCTACAAAAAGTAACAAAGTTGTGAGGCTTGCAGCATTGTAAATGAATCTGCGGACATGTGGTGAGGCAAAATAAGCCGGAAACGAAAGGGCAATTATTGTATGGTCTCATTTAGAAAATGCTTATAAGAAAACAGGGGCCTAGATTGTAAACTCTTGTAGCAGTCACATTTTGTCCAGCGTGGTAATTATTATTTCTGCATTTTTGGAGGCTATTTTATATATGTTTAACCTGGTATTTAGAGATAAAAACAAAGGTGATCAGGTCAGGATTAAGGTAATCCAGAACACAGGAGTAAGAAAGACATTGTGTATATTTTATAACCTCACCTACTCTTTGTGACCAAAGGAAGAAAGTTTTATTTTGTCCAGAACCTAAATTCTCTATAGCACATATGTAACTCAGCCTGTCAAGATAGCTCATTTAAACAATCAAAACACAGGGAACCCAGAATAAAAATGAAGGCCTTTAATTCTGCATAACTTTATGTAATGCCTGCATATATCCCAGAAGACATTAAGCAGATAATAAAAAAAAGTATTAGCAAAGTTCCTTAAGGGATGGGAGAAAAAATTTGAAACTATTAAACTTTACCACCAGGGAAACCTCTGAGACTGTGTCAAACATTAGGGATACCCAAATCAATAGGTCAAGCCCTTGATCTTGAGGCTTGCCCTTGTGAGGCTTATGTGTGTAGCAGAGAAGCTTAGCCTACTTATAGGCATGCATAAGACTCACTTCCAGAGGACCTCTTGTTGCTTAGATGTGGCCTCACTTTCTCTAAGCCCAACACCACAAGTGACATCATTGCCTTCCCCACTACGTGGGATATGACATCCAAGGGTGAAAGTCTCCCTGGTGTCATGGGAGATGACTCCCAGGGATGAGTCTGGCCCTGGCACTGTGGGGCCAACAATGCCATCCTGACCAAAAGGGGGAAAAGAAGTGTACCAAATAAGGTATCAGTGGCTGAGAGAGTTCAAATAGAGTCAAGAGCCTACTCTGGAGGTTGCTCTTGGGCAAACTTCAGTTAGGCATTGCTACCTATCATAACTTGCCAAACCCCAACCAAAACCATTTCAGCTAATTCTAAATAACACCTAGGGCAATATATAAGATTCTACAGTTTCCTTGCAGTAGGGTAACTTTCCAGAAACCTACAACCTCCAAATGGATCCCTGGACTGGATAAGTCCTGAAACCTAGAAAGGTCAGCCTTTCCAGACCATCAGCTAGTTCCATCTCCCGACCCCTTATTATTGACAGCCCTGTCAATGTGAAAAAGATAGAATGGGCATAGCCCAAATGCCTGTAAAGACTGGGAGAAAGATCAAAGGTGATGGTAGGGTTTAATGAGTATGATTGCTGAATCATTAGATTGATATTTCTTTTAATCTCCAGTATCTTAGAGCAGCTAGGAGTAAAAGCCTAAAATTGTGGAATTGTAACCCATACCAACCTCTGAGATATGTTTTACAACTAATTGTTGTGCTGTGTTTTGAAATTTATTGTTTTTTTTTGTATATATGTTATTATTCCACAAAAAAAGAAAAAAGTGAAAAAAGAAAAAAGATAAAATATATACATACCTTCTAGCCTCCAATGTTCTGGAGCAGCTAGAAGGAAAAAATATGAGATGATGGTATGGTAGCCCATGACAAATGCTGAGATCTGTCCTGTAAGTTGTTGAAGAGTGCGTTGAACGCTATTGCTTTTTTTCTTTCTTTATTTTGTATATATGTTATACAAAAAAAAAAGTTTAGGCTTCTGGAGAAGATGGCGGCTTAGTAAGACGCGCGGGTCTTAGTTCCTCCTCCAGAAAAGCAACTAAAGAAACAGAAACAATACAAAACAGCTCCCGGAGCCATGACAGAGACAAAAAAAGACAGCGTACCCCATTCTGGAACGGCTGAACGGGCAGGGAGAATCCGCTGCGGTGAGATACCCGAGGGGCGCGCGTTTTCCTGGCCGGGGCAGCTGGCGACTGGGGTCCCCTCCACACACGTGGCTCCCTGGTCTGACTGGGAACGTTGGATAGCGGGGCCCTCCCGCCACGCTTGGCGTCTCGGGCCAGCTGGGCAATTTGAACCGGCACTCCCCCAAGCCGCGGCGGCCGGCGACCCCCCCTCCACGCGCGGTTTCCCGGGCCGACTGCGAGATTCTGATTGGCAAGTTAAAGGAGCCACAGCATCTTTTACTGGTGGGCCCCGCAGACAGACGAGCACCACGAGCGCCACCTACTGGGCAGGAAAAGAAAAACAGAGCCCAGAGATTTCACAGAAAAACCTTGCAACCAGCCGGGTCCCACATCCAGGGAAATCTGATCAAATGCCCAGACACCAGCAGAAAATAATGGATGACGCTCGGAAAATTGAAGATATGGCCCAGTCAAAGGAACAAACCAATAGTTCAAATGAGATACAGGAGCTGAGACAACTAATGCTGAATATACGAACAGAAATGGAAAAACTCTTCAAAAACCAAATCAATAAATTGAGGAAGGACATGAAGAAGACATGGGCTGAACAAAAAGAAGAAATAGAAAATCTGAAAAAACAAATCACAGAACTTATGGGAGTGAAGGACAAAGAAGAAAAAATGGAAAAAACAATGGATACCTACAATGGTAGATCTAAAGAGACAGAAGCTACAATTAGTGAACTGGAGGATGGAACATCTGAATTCCAAAAAGAAACAGGAACTATAGGGAAAAGAATGGAAAAACTTGAGCAGGGGATCAGGGAACTGAATGACAATATGAAGCGCACAAATATACGTGTTGTGGGTGTCCCAGAAGGAGAAGAGAAGGGAAAAGGAGGAGAAAAACTAATGGAAGAAATTATCACTGAAAATTTCCCTACTTTTATGAAAGACCTAAATTTACAGATCCAAGAAGTGCAGCGCACCCCAAAGAGATTAGACCCAAATAGGCGTTCTCCAAGACACTTACTAGTTAGAATGTCAGAGGTCAAAGAGAAAGAGAGGATCTTGAAAGCAGCAAGAGAAAAACAATCTGTCACATACAAGAGAAACCCAATAAGACTATGTGTAGATTTCTCAGCAGAAATCATGGAAGCTAGAAGACAGTGGGATGATATATTTAAATTACTAAAAGAGAAGAACTGCCAACCAAGACTTCTATATCCAGCAAAATTGTCCTTCAAAAATGAAGGAGAAATTAAAACATTTATAGACAAAAAGTCACTGAGAGAATTTGTGACCAAGAGACCAGCTCTGCAAGAAATATTAAAGGGAGCACTAGAGTCAGATACGAAAAGACAGAAGAGAGAGGTATGGAGTAAAGTGTAGAAAGAAGGAAAATCAGATATGATATATATAATACAAAAGCCAAAATGTTAGAGGAAAATATTATCCAAACAGTAATAACAATCAAAGTTAATGGACTGAATTTCCCAATCAAAAGACATAGAATGGCAGAATGGATTATGACCCAGCAATACCACTGCTAGGTATCTACTCAAAGTACTTAAGGGCAAAGACACAGACGGACATTTGCACGCCAGTGTTTATGGCAGCATTATCTACAATTGCAAAGAGATGGAAACAGCCAAAATGTCTATCAACAGACGAGTGGCTAAACAAACTGTGGCGTATACCTACGATGGAATATTATGCAGCTTTAAGACAGACTAAACTTATGAAGCATGTAATAACATGGATGGACCTAGAGAACATTATGCTGAGTGAGTCTAGCCAAAAACTAAAGGACAAATACTGTATGGTCCCACTAATGTGAACCGACATTCGAGAATCAGCTTGGAATATATCATTGGTAACAGAGACCAGCAGGAGTTAGAAACAGGGTAAGATAATGGGTAATTGGAGCTGAAGGGATACAGACTGTGCAACAGGACTAGATACAAAAACCCAAAAATGGACAGCACAATAATACCTAAGTGTAATGTAACTATGTTGGAACACTGAATGAAGCTGCACCTGAAATATGGTTTTTTGTTTGTTTGTTTGTTTGTATCTTTTGTTTTTGTTATTTTAATTTTTCCTTTTTTATACATATATATATTTTTATTAGTATTATTATTTTAATTCTCTTCTCTATATTAACATTCTATATCTTTTTCTGCTGTTTTGCTAGTTCTTTTCCTAAATCGATGCAAATGTACTAAGAAATGATGATCATACATCTATGTGATGATACTAAGAATTACTGAGTGCATGTGTAGAATGGAATGATTTCTAAATGTTGTGTTAATTTCTTTTCTTTTTTTTGATTAATAAAAAAATTTTTTAAAAAGTTTTTAAAAAAAAGGAAATATGTATTCAACATAGTGCTAGAAATTTTAGTCAGAGTAACAGGACAAAACAAGGAAATAAATACATATCGGAAAGGAGCAGATAAAACTGTCTCTACTTGCTGATGACGTGATTGTGTGTATAGAAAATTACAAGGAATCTTCCCCTGAAATCCTAGAACTAATAAATGATTCAGCAAGATCGCAGGATACAAGATCAACGTTCAAAAAATCAGTAAATAAAAAAGTATATGCAAAGTCCCCTTGGGGAAATGGTGAGAAAGGGGTAAATTCAACTTCCCCATTTGTAGTATTCCTGATGTTCTTGCAAGCAGTGGGGACAACCAAATCAATAGTCCAAGCCCTCAATCTTGGGTTTTTTTCACATGAAACTTATCCCCACAAAAGATAGACTAAGCCTTCTTAAAATTAGGCCTAAGAGTCACCCCAAGAGAACCTCTTTTGTTGCTCAGATGTGGCCTATCTCTCTCTCAACCAACATGGCAAGCAAACTCATTGCCCTCCCCCTTTCTACATGGGACATGACTCCCAGGGGTGTAAACCTCCCTGGCAACGTGGGACAGAAATCCTAGAATGAGCTGGGGCTCAGCATCAAGGGATTCAGAAAATCTTCGCAATGGAAAGGGGAAAGAGAGAAATGAGAAAAAATGAAGTGTCAGTGACTGAGAGGTATCAGAGTCAAGAGGTTCTCCTGGAGGTTATTCTTATGCATTTTATAGATATCCCCTTTTTAGTTTAAGGTGTATTAGAGAGACTAGAGGGAAGTGCCTGAAACTGTAGAGTTCTTTTCCAGTAGCATGTTTCTTGAAGATGAACGTATAATGATATAGCTTTTGCAATGTGACTATGTGATTGTGAAAACCTTGTATTTGATGCTCCTTTTATCTGTGATATTGACAGATGAGTGAAAAATATGGATTGAAAATAAATAATAGGAGGAACAAATGTTGAAATAAGTTGAGTAGATTGAAATACTAGTGAACAATGAAAGGGAGTGGTAAGGGGTATAGAAAAAAATAGGGGGAATTAAGATTAAAATCTATTAAGTAGATGGAAATACTAGCGGTCAATGAGAGGGAGGGGTAAAGGGTATGGTTTGTGTTAGTTTTTTCTTTCTTATTTCTTTTGCATCTGGAGATGCAAATGTTCTAAAAAATGATCATGGTAATGAATATACTACTATATGATGATATTGTGAGCCATTGATTGTACACCAGACATGGAATGCTTGTATGTTAAGAATGTTCATGTTTGTATGCTGTTTCAGTTTGATAATACAAAATAAATTTTAAAAAAATCAGTTGTTAAAAAATTGATTGTATTCTATATACTGCAATGAACATGTGGAAGCTGAAATTAAAAATACACCATTTACAATAACTTAAAAAAAGTGTAGGTGTAAATCTAACAAAACATGTACAGAACTTCTAGTCTGAAAACTACAAAATGATCAAAGAAATGAAGGAAGATCTAAACAAATGGAGAGGCAGACAGTGTTCATGGATTAGAAGACAACATAGTAAATATGGAAGTCCTCCCTCAGTTGATCAACAGGTTTAATGTGATCCCTATCCAAATTCTGGCAAGGTTTTTTGAAGGCATAGATAAGCATATTTTTAAATTTTCATGGCAAAGCACTGGAATTAGAATAGCTTAAACTATTTTGAAAGAGAAGGATAAAGTGAAAAGAATTACTCTGCTTTCATTATAAAGCTCTATTAATCAAGACAGTGTGGTATTGGCAGTGGACTAGAAACATAGATCACAGAATACAGGACTGGTTTTTGACAATGGTGCAAAAGCAATTGAATGGAAGACTGAAATTTATTTCAAAGCAACTGGACATCAATAGGCCAAAAAAGAACCTCAACCTAAACCTCACACCTTATGCAAAAATTAACTCAAAATGGATTATAGATTTAAATATAAAATATAAAACTATAAAACTTTTAGAAGAAAACATAAAATATCTTCAGGACCTTTTGAACTTGGTAGACTTTTCTTAGCCACAATACCAAAAGCATGATCCATAAAAGAAAAAAAAAATCAATAAACTGAATGTGCCAGTTTGAAACTGTTGTGTACCCCAGAAAAGCCATGTTCTTTAATCCTGATTCAATATTGTTGGGTGGGATCTTTTTAATTAAATTATTTCCATGGAGATGTCATCCATCCAACTTTGGGTGAGACCTTTTGATTAGGTGGTTTCCATGGAGATGTGTCTCCACCCATTCACAGTGAGTTGCTTTCTAGAGTCCTTTAAGGGAAACCATTTTGGAAAATGCTTGAGAGCTGAAACAGGGATGTTTGGAGATGCAGAGAGAAAATGTCCTTGGAGAACCCATTTGAAAGAAGAAGCCCAGAGAGAGAGCTAGCAGATGCCACCATGTGAATTCCCATCTGACAGAAAAATTCCAGACGTCATGGGCCCTTTCTTGAGTTAAGGTATCTTTCTCTGGATGCCTTAGTTTGGACATTTTTATGATCTTAGAAGTTTAGTCTTGTAACTTAATAAATTCCCTTTATAAAAGCCAACCCATTTCTGGTATATTGCACAGCATTAGCAAACCAAAACACTGGACTGCATAAAAACTTTTGTTCTATGAAGACCTCGTTAAGAGTATGAAAATACAAGCTACATACTGGGAGAAAATATTTGCAAACCTCACATCTGATATAGGACTCATATCTAAAGAACCTCAAAACTAAACATAAATCTACACAACTGATAAATGACACAAGGTTGGATATGCACTCTATACCAATGTCAGTTTCCTGGTTTTGATCTAGTTATGGAAAATCCCCTGAAGAAATCAGGGGAATGGGATATAGGACCTCTCTGAACCATCTTTGCAACTTTCTATAAATCTATAATTATTCTAAAATTAAAAATTAAAAAAAGGAAGATGGCGGCTTAGTAAGACGCGCGGATCTTAGTTTCTTCTCCAGGACACCTACTAGGGGAGTAGAAACGATACAGAAAGCGCCCAAAGCCACAACAGAGATAAAAAAGACAGCGTACCCCATCCTGGAACGGCTGGCTGGCTGAGAGAAGCAGCTCGGGTGAGATCGCCGAGGCGCGCGGGCCTTACCGGGCGGGGTGGCAAGCGGCCGGAGTTACTCCCTTCCCCCTTCCCGGGCCGGCTGGGAGAATTGGAGAGGTGGTCCCCTGAAACCAAGGCGACTGGCGCCCACACCACGCGCAGCCCCCGGACCAACTGAGAGAATTGGATCGGAAACCCCCAGGCCGCGGAGAACGGTGACCCCGTGACTCCCGGGGAACGTGCACTCTCTCGGGCGGGCCGCTGCTGCTGGCGCCCTCCCGCCACGCTTGTTGCCCAGGGCCGACTAGGAAATTCGGACGGGCTCTTTCCCTGGCTGCGGCGACCAGCAACCCTCCCTGCGTTCGGACCCCGGGCCGGCTCAAGCCGCTTCAGCTAGCGAACCCCCAGGACGGCGAGAGTTTTCCAAAGTTTAAGGTCCCACAGCACCTTTTACTGGTGGGACCCGCAGACAAACGTGTGCCACGAGCGCCACCTACTGGGCAGGATAAGAAAAACAGAACCCAGAGATTTCACAGAAAAATATTACAACCTTGCTGGGTCCAACACCAAGAGAAATCTGAATAAATGCCCAGACGCCAGCAGCAGAAGATAACTGTCCACGCTCAAAAGATTGAGAATATGGCTCAGTCAAAGGAACAAACCAATAGCTCAAATGAGACACAAGAGCTGAGACAACTAATGCTGAATATACGAACAGAAATGGAAAACCTCTTCAAAAATGAAATCGATAAATTGAGGGAGGACATGAAGAGGACATGGGCTGAACATAAAGAAGAAATAGAAAAACTGAAAAAACAAATCGCAGAACTTATGGAAGTGAAGGATAAAGTAGCAAACATAGAAAAAATAATGGATAGCTACAATGATAGATTTAAAGAGACAGAAGATAGAATTAGTGATTTGGAGGATGGAACATCTGAATTCCAAAAAGAAACAGAAACTATAGGGAAAAGAATGGAAAAATTTGAACAGGGTATCAGGGAACTCAAGGACAATATGAACCGCACAAATATACGTGTTGTGGGTGTCCCAGAAGGAGAAGAGAAGGGAAAAGGAGGAGAAAAACTAATGGAAGAAATTATCACTGAAAATTTCCCAACTCTTATGAAAGACCTAAAATTACAGATCCAAGAAGTGCAGCGCACCCCAAAGAGATTAGACCCAAATAGGCGTTCTCCAAGACACTTACTAGTTAGAATGTCAGAGGTCAAAGAGAAAGAGAAGATCTTGAAAGCAGCAAGAGAAAAACAATCCATTACATACAAGGGAAACCCAATAAGACTTTGTGTAGATTTCTCAGCAGAAACCATGGAAGCTAGAAGACAGTGGGATGATATATTTAAAATACTAAAAGAGAAAAACTGCCAACCAAGACTCCTATATCCAGCAAAATTATCTTTCAAAAATGAGGGAGAAATTAAAACATTCTCAGACAAAAAGTCACTGAAAGAATTTGTGACCAAGAGACCAGCTCTGCAAGAAATACTAAAGGGAGCACTAGAGTCAGATACAAAAAGACAGAAGAGAGAGATATGGAAAAGAGTGTAGAAAGAAGGAAAATCAGATATGATATATATAATACAAAAGGCAAAATGTTAGAGGAAAATATTATCCAAGCAGTAATAACACTAAATGTCAATGGACTGAATTCCCCAATCAAAAGACATAGATTGGCAGAATGGATTAAAAAACAGGATCCTTCTATATGCTGTCTACAGGAAACACATCTCAGCCCCAAAGATAAACATAGGTTGAAAGTGAAAGGTTGGGAAAAGATATTTCATGCAAATAACAACCAGAAAAGAGCAGGAGTGGCTATACTAATATCCAACAAATTAGACTTCAAATGTAAAACAGTTAAAAGAGACAAAGAAGGACACTATATACTAATAAAAGGAACAATTAAACAAGAAGACATAACAATCATAAATATTTACGCACCGAATCAGAATGCCCCAAAATACGTGAGGAATATACTGCAAACACTGAAAAGGGAAATAGACTCATATACCATAATAGTTGGAGACTTCAACTCACCACTCTCATCAAGGGACAGAACATCTAGACAGAGGATCAACAAAGAAATAGAGAATCTGAATATTACTATAAATGAACTAGACTTAATAGACATTTATAGGACATTACATCCCACAACAGCAGGATACACCTTTTTCTCAAGTGCTCATGGATCATTCTCAAAGATAGACCATATGCTGGGTCACAAAGCAAGTCTTAACAAATTTAAAAAGATTGAAATCTTACACAACACTTTCTCGGACCATAAAGGAATGATGTTGGAAATCAATAATAGGCAGAGTGCCAGAAAATTCACAAATACGTGGAGGCTCAACAACACACTCCTAAACAACGACTGGGTCAAAGAAGAAATTGCAAGAGAAATTAGCAAATACCTCGAGGCGAATGAAAATGAAAACACAACATATCAAAACTTATGGGACGCAGCAAAGGCAGTGCTAAGAGGGAAATTTATTGCTCTAAATGCCTATATCAGAAAAGAAGAAAAGGCAAAAATTCAGGAATTAACTATCCATTTGGAAGAACTGGAGAAAGAACAGCAAGCTAACACCAAAGCAAGCAAAAGGAAAGAAATAACAAAGATTAGAGCAGAAATAAATGAAATTGAAAACATGAAAACAATAGAGAAAATCAATAAGGCCAGAAGTTGGTTCTATGAGAAAATCAATAAGATTGATGGGCCCTTAGCAAGATTGACAAAAAGAAGAAGAGAGAGGATGCAAATAAATAAGATCAGAAATGGAAGAGGAGACATAACTACTGACCTCACAGAAATAAAGGAGGTAATAACAGGATACTATGAACAACTTTACGCTAATAAATACAACAATTTAGAGGAAATGGACGGGTTCCTGGAAAGACATGAACAACCAACTTTGACTCAAGAAGACATAGATGACCTCAACAAACCAATCACAAGTAAAGAAATTGAATTAGTCATTCAAAAGCTTCCTAAAAAGAAAAGTCCAGGACCAGATGGCTTCACATGTGAATTCTACCAAACGTTCCAGAAAGAATTAGTACCAATTCTCTTCAAACTCTTCAAAAAAATCGAAGTGGAGGGAAAACTACCTAATTCATTCTATGAAGCCAACATCACCCTCATACCAAAACCAGGCAAAGATATTACAAAAAAAGAAAACTACAGACCAATCTCTCTAATGAATACAGATGCAAAAATCCTCAATAAAATTCTAGCAAATCGTATCCAACAACACATTAAAAGAATTATACATCATGACCAAGTAGGATTCATCCCAGGTATGCAAGGATGGTTCAACATAAGAAAATCAATTAATGTAATACACCATATCAACAAATCAAAGCAGAAAAATCACATGATCATCTCAATTGATGCAGAGAAGGCATTCGACAAGATTCAACATCCTTTCCTGTTGAAAACACTTCAAAAGATAGGAATACAAGGGAACTTCCTTAAAATGATAGAGGGAATATATGAAAAACCCACAGCTAATATCATCCTCAATGGGGAAAAATTGAAAACTTTCCCCCTAAGATCAGGAACAAGACAAGGATGTCCACTATCACCACTATTATTCAACATTGTGTTGGAGGTTCTAGCCAGAGCAATTAGACAAGAAAAAGAAATACAAGGCATCAAAATTGGAAAGGAAGAAGTAAAACTATCACTGTTTGCAGACGATATGATACTATACGTCGAAAACCCGGAAAAATCCACAACAAAACTACTAGAGCTAATAAATGAGTACAGCAAAGTAGCAGGTTACAAGATCAACATTCAAAAATCTGTAGCATTTCTATACACTAGTAATGAACAAGCTGAGGGGGAAATCAAGAAACGAATCCCATTTACAATAGCAACTAAAAGAATAAAATACCTAGGAATAAATTTAACTAAAGAGACAAAAAACCTATATAAAGAAAACTACAAAAAACTGCTAAAAGAAATCACAGAAGACCTAAATAGATGGAAGGGCATACCGTGTTCATGGATTGGAAGACTAAATATAGTTAAGATGTCAATCCTACCTAAACTGATTTACAGATTCAATGCAATACCAATCAAAATCCCTACAACTTATTTTTCAGAAATAGAAAAACCAATAAGCAAATTTATCTGGAAGGGCAGGGTGCCCCGAATTGCTAAAAACATCTTGAGGAAAAAAAACGAAGCTGGAGGTCTCGCGCTGCCTGACTTTAAGGCATATTATGAAGCCACAGTGGTCAAAACAGCATGGTATTGGCATAAAGATAGATATATCGACCAATGGAATCGAATAGAGTGCTCAGATATAGACCCTCTCATCTATGGACATTTGATCTTTGATAAGGCAGTCAAGCCAACTCACCTGGGACAGAGCAGTCTCTTCAATAAATGGTGCCTAGAGAACTGGATATCCATATGCAAAAGAATGAAAGAAGACCCATCTCTCACACCCTATACAAAAGTTAACTCAAAATGGATCAAAGATCTAAACATTAGGTCTAAGACCATAAAACAGTTAGAGGAAAATGTTGGGAGATATCTTATGGATCTTACAACTGGAGGCGGTTTTATGGACCTTAAACCTAAAGCAAGAGCACTGAAGAAGGAAATAAATAAATGGGAACTCCTCAAAATTAAACACTTTTGTGCATCAAAGAACTTCATCAAGAAAGTAGAAAGACAGCCTTCACAATGGGAGACAATATTTGGAAATGATATATCAGATAAAGGTCTAGTATCCAGAATTTATAAAGAGATTGTTCATCTCAACAACAAAAAGACAGCCAACCCAATTACAAAATGGGAAAAAGACTTGAACAGACACCTCTCAGAAGAGGAAATACGGATGGCCAAGAGGCACATGAAGAGATGCTCAATGTCCCTGGCCATTAGAGAAATGCAAATCAAAACCACAATGAGATATCATCTCACACCCACCAGAATGGCCATTATCAACAAAACAGAAAATGACAAGTGCTGGAGAGGATGCGGAGAAAGAGGCACACTTATCCACTGTTGGTGGGAATGTCAAAGGGTGCAACCACTGTGGAAGGCAGTTTGGCGGTTCCTCAAAAAGCTGAATATAGAATTGCCATACGACCCAGCAATACCATTGCTAGGTATCTACTCAAAGGACTTAAGGGCAAAGACACAAACGGACATTTGCACACCAATGTTTATAGCAGCGTTATTTACAATTGCAAAGAGATGGAAACAGCCAAAATCTCCATCAACAGAAGAGTGGCTAAACAAACTGTGGTATATACATACGATGGAATATTATGCAGCTTTAAGACAAGATAAACTTATGAACCATGTAATAACATGGATGGACCTAGAGAATATTATGCTGAGTGAATCCAGCCAAAAACTAAAGGACAAATACTGTATGGTCCCACTGATGTGAACGGACATTCGAGAATAAACTTGAAATATGTCATTGGTAACAGAGTTCAGCAGGAGTTAGAAACAGGGTAAGACAATGGGTAATTGAAGCTGAAGGGATACAGACTGTGCAACAGGACTAGATACAAAAACTCAAAAATGGACAGCACAATAATACCTAATTGTAAAGTAATCATGTTAAAACACTGAATGAAGCTGCATCTGAGCTATAGGTTTTTGTTTTGTTTTGTTTTGTTTTGTTTTGATTTTACTATTATTACTTTTATTTTTTTCTCTATATTAACATTCTATATCTTTTTCGGTTATGTTGCTAGTTCTTCTAAACCAATGCAAATGTACTAAGAAATGATGATCATGCATCTATGTGATGATGTTAAGAATTAATGATTGCATGTGTAGAATGGTATGATCTCTAAATGTTGGGTTAATTTCTTTTTTTCCGTTAATTAAAAAAAAAAAAAAAGAGAGAAGGGATAATTGGAGATGAAGGGATACAGACTGTACAACGGGACTGGATATAAAAACTCAGAAATGGACAGCACAATACTACCCAATTGTAATGCAATTATGTTAAAACACTGAATGAAGCTGCATGTGATGTATAGGTTTTTTGTTTTTGTTTTTTTTGTTTTTTTTTCTTTCTATTATTGTTTTAATTCTTATTCTGTTGTCTTTTTATTTCTTTTTCTAAATCGATGCAAATGTACTAAGAAATGATGAATATGCAACTATGTGATGCTATTAAGAATTACTGATTGTACATGTAGATTGGAATGATTTCTAATTGTTTTGTTAATTCTTTTTTTAATTAATAAAAAAAAAAAAAGAGTCAACCAAAAAAAAAAAAATTAAAAAAAAAAAGCAAGCAAAGAACCACAAAGACGAAGCCAACCCTGGTGGCAGAAGTTTGTGGGGCCCAGTGCCAAGTGAAAATGTTGGGCCCCTTGTTAAAAAATGATTAGGGATTTCAAGATGAAAGAAACAGAGTACTGATTAGTCAGAGCCACAAAGCCATCCTGGCTGGCAGTGTGAGCCAGCAGCCATCCCCAAAGGTCCCAGAGTTGATTCCAGGGAGGAATTTCCTAACAATTCACCCAACATTGGAAAGGGTTGTCCTTCCCAAGTGGTAAATTCCATCTCCAGCCATGTTCAGGCAGAAGCTGGGTAACCCCATGTCTGAGAAGTTCCCAGGTCCCAGTGCTCAGCTCAAGCAGGAACCTGTGTCCCAGTTCATGCCAGAGGAGGTTCTAAGCAAAAACTGTAGCTCTCTTTGTCCTGGGACAATCCTGGCACTGGAAGGAGAAACCCTGCCAATGAGATGGTTTGAGCCTCTTCAGCAGTCCATACTTAATGGTGAAACTACTCCAAATTCTTCACTTATGGGAGCTAATTAACTGTGTCCTTTATTTTTTTTTATTAGAAAAGTTGTGGGTTTAAAGAATAATCGTGCACAAAATATGACCCACCACCAACACCTTGCACTGGTATGGAACACTTGTTATGATTGATGATAGTACTTTTTTGTAATTGTACTATTTTTTAAAACAGTAGTTACCTATGTTACAATTGGTGGAAGACTATTAAAATAGTACTATTAACCTATCATCCATAGTTTACATTAGACATATTTTACCCCATAAACCACCATATCTTTAACACCATATAGTATAAACTGTATCCTTTTATTAAAAAAAAATCTTGGAACAATACAAACAGCAGCGGACAATAAAGATGCCTTCTGTACGAATGAGGGAGTTTCTTTACTCCCAGAGTTTGCAGGGAAGAGACAGTATTTTGAAGAAAATGTATTCTGTCACCTAAGCCCCATCTTCCTTTCTCACAAAAGTGGATGATCCCTAAAGAAGTAAGAAGAATTTTTCAGGAGCAGCCCTCCATTTTTCTGGCCCCCTTGGATGAGTCTTATTTGGGAATAACTTTCTAGTTGCCTCTGAGAGGGCAGAATTAGATTCTTTTTTCCTCTACAGAGGACTTCTCTGTGTGGGAAACCCCACAAACAGAGTGCTGCTGCCTCTCTCCCCTACAGGGTACATGGCGGGTGGAGGGCACTTAGGGCCCAGCAGCGCTCACAGTTTCTCCCCTTTCAGGCAGCATTCTCTAGAGAAGGGGTGGACAGGCTGGTTTGGTTCTTGCTTGCAGGCCAGGCACTGCTGTCAACTGGTGCTGGCAGAGGGGCTGGCCCAAGGTTTTACTGTGGTCTCCACCACAGGGGTGCCCCTGTGCCCTGTCTGTGACAGGCCACCAGATCGGGCCCTGGCTCTTTCCAAGAATAGCAGGACTGAAAGGGAGGTGTAAGGGGTATAGTATGTATGAATTTTTTTTCTGTTCTGTTTTTATTTCTTTTTCTGAATTGATACAAATGTTCTAAGAAATGATCATGATGATGAATATACAGCTGTGACAAAAAAAAGAATGTTCATAGTGTATGTTGATTGGTTTTATTAATTAAAAAAAAAAAGAACAGCAAGACCCCAAGAAGATGGGTGTGCTCAGAGCCAGGTAACACTCACCTGAGCTAGTATAGCCAACCTGCACACCCATTTGAAATATCGTACTGTCCCCTACTGTGTCAACTACTGTGTTATAACACGTTGCATTAGCCAACTTCCTATTTAAGGCCTCTCGATTTCACCTACTTTAGCAGGCAGTTGCTGCCAGAATCCTCATCACAGAGTGGCATTTTTGTTAAGATTTTTCAGGAACCTTGGTGGGGACAGGGAACTGCCCCACGATACCCTAAGTAAACACCTTTTTGATTCACTGGAAAGGAAGTAGCAATGCACAGCTTATATCTGCAGGCCCAAGAGAGCCGCTTATTTCCCAGGCAAATACACACACAGTGTGGGGCCACGTCAGACCCCCTCTAAGAGCTCACCTCTGCTGCTCCACTAAGAAGTAATGAGTGCTATCCTGGGCCCCCCTTGAGGAGGAGGGATTGGAAGAGGGTCACCCAACTAAAACCTAGTATGCTTCAACCACAAAAATCAAAATTTAAAATAAACCTGAAATTCTTAATTATCACATTGCAGGGAGGCCTTTTCCCTGATTCCAAAGGAGACGTCTGAGGGCAAGGGGATAAAGGTGCTCCATACATTGTAGAATAAATGTTCATTTAAAGTCAGCGTTGCTGGAAATGGCTTGTGCTATGAGAATATTTAGTGTGTTCTAGGTTAAAAAAAAAAGTAATGGGACACTTAGCAAAGATTCTGATTTCAATCACTGATCTGTGTCCTTGCTTCTACACTAACCCAACAGAATAGGACAAGCTTTGCTTACTGAGCACATTCTAAATTGGTGGAAATTAAAACCTGTATTTGAAAAAAAAAATGCCTCTTTGTTGCTAATTCACAATCTCTCTGAGTCAGATACATGAGAAAACCTCACATGAGCTGCAGGGAGATGAATATGTAGCCAGAGAAGGGCAGACAAGTAGGAGAAAGGGGAGAATGACAAACAGCTCAAGAAGAGGCCCTTTTTATTTTTGTTTTTTTTAAATATTTTTATTGAGATATCTCCATGCACCATTCAGTCCATCCAAAGTATATAATCAATGGCTCACAATATCATCACATAGATGTGTATTCATTATTGTGATCATTTTTAGAACATTTGCATCACTCCAGATGAAGAAATAAGAAAAAAAAAGAAAAAAACCAAAGATCCCATACCTCTTACCCCTCCTTCTCATTGACCACTAGTATTGTAATCTAAGCATTTTTTTACCCCTTATCCTCTCCTATTATTTATTTATTTTTTGTCCTTACTTTTTTTTTTTAACATTTTTTATTAATTAAAAAAATTAACAAACAAAACATTAAGAGATCATTCCATTCTACATATACAATCGGTAATTCTTAATATCATCACATAGTTGCATATTCATCATTTCTTAGAACATTTGCATCAATTTAGAAAAAGAAATAAAAAGACAACAGAAAAAGAAATAAAACGATAACAGAGAAAAAAAAGATTATACATACCATACCCCTTACCCCTCGCTTTCATTTACCACTAGCATTTCAAACTAAATTTATTTTAACATTTGTTCCCCCTATTATTTATTTTTATTCCATATGTTCTACTCTTCTGCTGATATAGTAGCTAAGAGGAGCATCAGACACAAGGTTTTCACATTCGCAGAGTCTCATTGTGAAAGCTATATCATTGTTCAATCATCATCAAGAAACATGGCTACTGGAACACAGCTTTACATTTTCAGGCAGTTCCCTCCAGCCTCTCCACTACATCTTGAACAACAAGGTGATATCTACTTAATGCGTAAGAATAACCTCCAGGATAACCTCTCGACTCTGTTTGGAATCTCTCAGCCATTGACACTTAGTCTCATTTCACTCTTCCCCCTTTGGTCGAGAAGGTTCTCTCAATTCCCTGATGTTAATTCTCAGCTCATTCTAGGGTTTTTCTCAGTCCCTTGACGCTGAGTCTCAGCTCATTCCAGGATCCCCGTCCCACGTTGCCAGGAAGGTCCACACCCCTGGGAGTCATGTCCCACGCAGAGAGGGGGAGGGTGGTGAGACTGCTCGTTGTGTTGGCTGGAGAGAGAGGCCACATCTGAGCAACAAAAGAGGCTCTCTTGGGGGTGACTCTTAGGCCTAAATTTTAAGTAGACTTGACCTATCCTTTGTGGGGTTAAGTTTCATGTGAACAAACCCCAAGCCTGGGGGCTCAGCCTATAGCTTTGGTTGTCCACACTGCTTGTGAGAATATCAAGAATTCAACTTGGGGAAGTTGAATTTCTCCCCACTCTCACCATTCCCCGAAGGGGGCTTGCAAATACTTTTCCAGTCACTGATCAAATCACTCTGGGATTCATCGGGGCATCACTCTGGACAAACCAACAAAATCTCATGGCTACCTGAGATTCCAAGTACTTATGACATTCAATCAAACTATCTACATGAGTTATATTAGGAAATGCTCTGGTCAAAATATAAATTTTGTAACAAATAAACATTTTTTGCTTTAGTCTCACACATAAGGTGACATTTTAAAGTATTAATTATCATCTATTTTCAACACCCTGCAAAAATGACATTCCTTTTGTTCTTCCTCAGGCAAAAACATTTCTTAAATTTGTACATTGTACATTTCACTATTATTATACACTCTAGGCATTCCTAGATTATACCATCTCGATCTTTACCATCTATCTTTCTTTCTGATTTCATTTATGTCCCCAGTCCTCCTCCCTCTATCATTCTCACATGCAGGTTCATTCAGTGTTTTAGCATAATTACATTACTGTTAGGTAGTATTGTGCTGTCCATATCTGAGATTTTATATTCAGTCCTGTTGCACAATCTGTATTCCTTCAGCTCCAATCACCCAATATCTCACCCTATTTCTATCTCCTGATGGTCTCTGTTACCAAGGACATAGTCTAAGTTTATTCACTAACGTCAGTTCATGTCAGTGAGACCATACAGTATTTGTCCTTTTGTTTCTGGTTAATCACACTCAGCATAATGTCCTTAAGGTCCATTCATGTTGTTATATACTTCATAACTTTATTCTGTCTTACAGCTGCATAATATTCCATCTTATGTAAATGTCACAGTTTGTTTAGTCAGCTGTCTGTTGATGGACATTTTGGCTGTTTCCATCACTTGGTAATTGTTAATAATGCTGCTATAAACATGTAAATGTCCATTTGTGTCCTTGGCCTCGTGACCTTTGAGTAGAGACAGCATATACATGGGTCCTGTTTTTTAAACCATTCTGCCAGACTATGTCTTTTGATTAGAGAGTTTAATCCATTAACATTCAGTGTTACTACTGTATGGGTAGTACTTTCTTCTACTATTTTGCCTTCTGGATTTTATATGTCATATCTAATTTTCCTTCCTTTTACCTTTACTCATAGTCTTCCTTTCTACACTCTTCTCCACACCTCTCTCTTCTGTCTTCGTATCTGTCTCTAGTGTTCCCTTTAGTATTTCTTGCAGAGCTGGTCTCTTGGTCACAAATTCTCTCAGTGATTTTTTGTCTGAAAATGTTTTCATTTCTCCCTCATTTTTGAAGGACAATTTTGCTGGATATAGAATTCTTGGTTGGCAGTTTTTCTCTTTTAATAATTTAAATATATTATCCCACTGTCTTCTCGCCTCCATGGTTTCTGCTGAGAGATCTGCGCATAGTCTTATTAGGCTTCCCTTGTATGTGATGGATTGCTTTTCTCTTGCTGCTTTCAAGATCCTCTCTTTCTCTTTGACTTTGGGCATTCTGATTATTAAATGTCTTGGAGTATGTCTATTTGGATCTGTTCTCTTTGGGATACGCTGCACTTCTTGGATCTGTAATTTTAAGTCTTTCATAAGAGTTGGGAAATTTGCAGTGATACTTTCCTCCATTAGTTTTTCTCCTCCTTTTCCATTCTCTTCTCCTTCTGGGACACCCACAACACGTATATTCATGCGCTTCATATTGTCTTTCAATTCCCTGAGTCCCTGCTCATATTTTTCCATTTTTTCCCCTATAGTTTCTGTTTCTTGTTGGATTTCAGAGGTTCTGTCCTCCGTTTCATTAATCCTATGTTCTGCCTCTCGAAATCTACCATTGTAGGTTTCCATTGTTTTTTTCATCTCTTCTACTGTGTCTTTCATTCCCATAAGTTCTGTGATTTGTTTTTTCAGACTTTCAGTTTCTTCTTTTTATTCCTTCCTTGCCTTTTTTATATCCTCCCTCAATTCATTGATTTGGTTTTTGATGAGGTTTTCCAATGTCTGTTCGTATATTCTGAATTAGTTGTTTCAGCTCCTGTATGTCATTTGAATTGTTGGTTTGTTCCTTTGACTGGGCCATACCTTCAGTTTCCTTAGTGTGATTTGTTATTTTTTGCTGGCGTCTAGGCATTTAATTACCTTAATTAGTTTATTCTGGAGATTGCTTTCACTTCTTTTATCTAGGGTTTTCTTGCTGGATGAATTTGTTGTCTATCTGTTCTTTGACATTCTGTTCAGCTTTATCTGAACCTTTAGTTTAAGTTTTGTTTAACCGAGGAGAATTTTTCAGTTCTTGTTTTCTTGTTTCTTGCCCTGCTTGTGTGGTACCTTTCCCCCACACATACTTAGGAGGGTCTGCTTAGATATTATAGACCCCAGCCAGATTTTCCCAGACCAAACTGGCCTCCTTTCAGGAGGAAAGAGTCACCTGCGTCGGTTTTCCCTGAGCATGAGACCTGGCAGGTTGAAAGACTTTCCTGTGAAGTCTCTGGACTCTGTTTTTCTTATCCTGCCCAGTGTGTGGCGCTTGTCTGACTGCAGGTCCCACCAGCATAAGATGATGTGGTACCTTTAACTTTGGCTGGGGGTTTGTTGGAGACAGAGGAGAGGTGGTAGGCTGGTTTTAATGGCTTCAAATTACCAAGCCCTGGTGTCTGAATTCCGTGATGGAGGGATTCCACCTGGGTGGGCCTTCACCCCTCCCCTGGGGAAGGCACAGGCTCCAGATAAGCCCCCTAAAGAGCTCACTTCTGCCTATGCCTGGGGCAGTTGCAGCCTGAAAAGTCCTGCCGCTGTATCCAGAGGCAGTCAAGCCTTTGTAGATACACAGCCACAAAAACCTGTTTCCTTCTTTTTTTTCCCCCCTTTTTCTGTCAGTCCTGCCCCCTTGGTGCCGGGGCAAAAATGAGCAACCTCCGCTTTGATGGGGTTCACCTAAGCTGGGGGCCTATTTTTAGTAGTCAGAATTTGTTAATTAGTTCCACAATTGGCGTTTGATTGTGCCCAGTCCCTGATGCTGGTAAAGTCCTTTCCTTTCCCCTCTGGGAAGCGGCCTGTGGGGGAGGGGCGCTGGCTGCCGCAGCTTTGGGAATTCACGGTTTTGGGGGGTGCTTGCAGCCGGTCCAGCTGGTCCAGACTGGGGTATGCTGTGTGTCTGGTCACTGACGTGGCCCCAGGAGCTGTTCTGTACTGTTTCTGGTTATTTAGCAGTTGTTCTGGAGGACGAACTAAAACGCGCACGTTGTTAAGGCGCCATCTTGACCCGGAACTCTCTGTCCTTACTTTTTAATCATGTTTCTATTCGCTGCATAAAGGGAGCATCAGACAAAAGGTTTTCATAATCACGCGGTCATATTGTAAATGCTATGTAGTTATACAGTCATCTTTAAGAATCAAGACTACTGGAATACAGTTCAACAGTTTCAGGTACTTTGCTCTAGCCTCTCCAATACATCATAAACTAAAAATGGATATCTATGTAATGCATAGAGTAACCTCCAGAATAACCTCTTGAGTCCGTTTAAAATCTCTCAGCCACTGAAACTTTATCTCATTTCTCTCTTCTCCTTTTTGGTCAAGAAGGCTTTCTCAGTCCCATGATGCTGGACCCTGGCTCTTCCCTGGGATTTCTGTCCCACATTACCAGGGAGATTTACACCCCTGGGAGCCAGGTCCCATGTAGTGGGGAAGGTGGAGAGTTTACCTTTGGAGGTGGCTTAGTGAGAGAGGCCACATCTGAGTGACGAAAGAGGTTCTCTGAGGGTGACTCTTAGGCATACTTGTAAGTAGGTTTAGCTTTGCCTTTGCAGAAATAAGTTTCATCAGGGTAAGTCCTAAAATTGAGGGGTCTGCCTATTGAATTGGTTGTTCCCCCTGCGTGTGAGAATATCAAGAATTCCCCAGATAGGTAAGTTGAATATTTCCTTTTTTCTCTTCAGCCTCCCAAGGGATTTTGCAAATACTTTTTCATTCTCTGTCCCAATTACTCTGGGATGTATTTAACTTGTGCAAATCAATAACATCTCATGCCCAATTCAAGATCCCATGTTTAATTATGGCATTCAAATAAATTGAATATACAAGTTAAATTAGAAAATACACAACCAAAAATATAATTTTTGTACCAAATAAACATCTCTTCCTTTGGTCTCACACAGAAGTTGACATTTTAAAATAATCGGTATCATCCTTTACCCTGTGTTCTAGTTTACTAGCTGCCAAATATGATATACTAGAAATGGAATGGCTTTTTAAAAGGGGAATTTATTAATTGCTAGTTTACAGTTCTAAAACTGTGAAAATGTCCAATTTGAAGCAAAGCTGTAGAAATGTCCAATCTAAGGCATCCAGGGAAAAACGCCTTGGTTCAAGAAGGCAATGATGTTCAGGGTTTCTCTCTCAACTGGAAAGGCACATGGTTAACATGACAACATCTGCTAGCTTTCTCTTCAGGCGTCTTGTTTCATGAAGCTCCCCCAGGGGCATTTTCCTTCTTCATCTGCAAAGGTCTCTGGCTGTATAGGCTCTTGTAATTCTCGTGGCTCTCTTGCAGCTCTGTCTCTCTCTCCAAAATGCTTCCTCTTTTAAAGGATTCCAGTAAACTAATCAAGACCCACCTGGAATGGGTGGAGTCACAGCTCCATCATCAAAGAGTTAATACCCACAATTTGGTGCATCACATCTCCACAGAGATAATCTGATCAAAATATTCCAATCTACATTATTGAATAAGGATTAAAAGGAAAGGTTACTTCCACTAGATTGGGTAAGGATTAAAACATGACTTTTCTAGGGTGCATAATCCTTTCAAACCAGCACTGATTTACCTTAGTAAAAGTCTGATCACTTTTTCAACTTTTTAACAGTTCCTGTATGGGGTACTGCTGAGTTTCATAAGAAGTAGGGAAAAACTCCAAACACCACACAAGAAAGCACCAGAGCCTCTGAGAAGTGGACAAGCTTTTTATTGCCAGCAGGCTCAGAGGACTTCTGTCCAAAGTCTGAGCCCCAAATAATCTTTGTCTCCAGATTATATAGGAAAGCAAGCTGGGTAGGAGTTACTATGGGAATGGATAGGGATGATGCTATAAGCTCTGGCTCGTAGCTGATTTCTTCTGTCTGGAATGCAGGTGAGCCCAGGCATACCTGGCAGATGCAGCAGATGTTTTGTTTTATTACCTCGTTTAGAAAACATGTTTTACACATTCTTGAGAGTACACAAATTCATAAAACCACTTTAGAAAGGAAATACAGCAATAATACTGGGGCCACTCTTATGAACTAACTCATTCCCCTTTTGATGATATTATTTATCACATTTTATTTTATAGATGTAGAACCATTTTCACTTGCAGGGACTAATTTATATTTATGATGGTACAAGGGGTGCAGGCCACTGGGATGAAGTAGATGGGAGGCAGTTTTTCTGTCTACTAAGGCTTCTACAGTTTGACTTACGCTTTTTAGTAAGCAAGGGAAGAGATAGGGGAGAATAAGACATACACTAAGCAGCACTAAAATGCTTCCTATCAGAGTTTTGAGCACTCCAAAGGTTGAGAACCATCCCCCAAACAGGTTCTTGGGGTCCCAGCCATTCCAGGTCTGAACTGGGACATGAGCTAGGGTTCTCATGTGATTGGTGATTTCCTTTATTAACTTTCCTTGGTTATCTAACTCAGGCAACAGTTGGAAAGATTGAATTTTCCATATATAGGGTTCTCATGTGATTGGTGATTTCCTTTATTAACTTTCCTTGGTTATCTAACTCAGGCAACAGTTGGAAAGATTGAATTTTCCATATATTTCTCCTTTCTTTGATAACAGGTTAACTTATATAGGAAAAGAGGAGTTACCTGGATATGGATAATGCCACCAAATTAGAGTAAAATTAGTTTCCAGAAAGAATTGTAGGTGGCCTACTTCTAGGAGAGTTTATACAGCCAAATGAAAAACAAGCTCAGAGATGAGGATAAAGAAAGTCAGCCCACAGATCCGGCAGGCTGGGGTGCCCATAGCACAATTTCTCAATTTTCAGTTGTGTGTGGATCAGTCAGCCCTGGAGTGAGTGAAGCAAGGCTCACAGTTTGATGATTTTCTCAAGCTTCAGCCGTGAGTAGAACAGCCAGCTCTGGAGTGGCTGGGGCAGGGCAGCTGGGGTTTTTTATGCAGGGTTAGATGCAGCAGGTTTTCTGGGTTATTCTGGCATTTCCAAGAGAGTGTTGAGCCATTTTTAGGTTTCAACCAGGAATGGTGGATCCAGGGAATGATCTCAGCAACTTTAACAGTTATAGGGGTAGAAAAGAGGACCATAGAGGGCCTAAACCAGGTGGGTGTTAATGCCTGATTTTTCCAATCTTATACCCAGACTAATGATCCTGGGGTAAAGGAGTGCACAGGAGGTGTTAATTATAGTGGGAATTTTTCATTTACCTGTGCAGTTGAGACAGCGTGGCGCTCAGTCCCTGGAGTTGCTTTTTTAAAGTTAGTTTTCCAAATTGTATGATGTTTCCTTGGAGTTCTATTATCAGTGGTGGAGGCTGTCTGAACAAAATCAAAAGGGGAAAATCCAGTCTGTTTTGTGGGAATGCATCTTACTCTTATCAAGGCTATGGGGACAACATTAATTCATTTTAGATTGGTTTCCTGACAGAGTTTCCTTAGATATGATTTCAGGGTGCAGTTTATTTGCTCTGCTTTTCCTGAACTTGGTGGCCTATATGCTGTGTGGGGGGTTCACTTTATGTAGAGGATTTTGCTGAGATTTTGTATAATTTGGGCCACAAATGCCTGTCCATTAGAGCCTAGGAAGCTCAGAAGGCTGATTTTTTTTTGCACAAGAACTGAACTACTTCCTGGGCTTTTTTTGAGCGAGTCGGAATGGCTTCCACCCATCCTGAGAAGGTACGGACTTTTACTAGAAGGTAGTGGTATCCCCTCGCCAGGGGAAGCTCTGTGAAGTCTGCCTAGATGTTGTTGAATGGCATTTGTCCCATGACTTGAATTCCCAGGGGGGTGGAGATTGGCCCTTATCAGGGGTTGTTTTGAGCACAAGTTACACATTTAGCGCAAACTGCTTGGGCAAGTTGATGCAGCTGAGGAATGTAAATGTACTGTTGAAGAAACTGCTCCAGGGCTGTTTTTCCAAGTGACTATTATTATGAACTTGTGAGACCACCGCTGGGCCAAGTGTTTTGAGATTGCTGATTGACTATTCTTGAATTTCCATCATCCATTTGGTAGAAGGGCACTGCCTTCTTTAGAATTTCAAAGGCTCTTTGTTGTTCAGCTCCCCAGGACAGGGGAGAATTTTCAGCTCCTCCTGTAACCTCATACAGGGGCTTAGTGTCTGTAGCAAAGTTAGGGATGCAAATGCGGCAGAATCCTGCAACCCCTAGGAGTTCACGGACTTGTCCTGGAGATGTGTGTGTAGGTATTTGACAAATGGCTTGTTTTCTTTTAACTTCCAGGTGCCAGTGCCTTGGGCAATTTTCCCTGGTCTTTGAAAATTTGGGCTGTTTTTCAGAGATCTTCTAGCATCTTTGATTCAGGTGGGCTAGGAGTGCCTTTGTACCTTCTAGACAGTCTTCTGAGGTTGTGCTGGCTAAGAGTAGATCATCCACATACTGGAGCAAAACACTATCATGCTTTTTGTTGTAAGATTCTCACAAGTCTTTCTCTAGGGTTTGGCAAAATATAGTGGGAGAAATTTTTTCCATTTTTTAAATTTATTAATTAAAAAAATTAACAACAAACAAAAACATTAAAATATCATTCCATTCTACATATATAATCAGTAATTCTTAATAGCACCACATAGTTGCATATTCATCATTTCTAGGAACATTTGCATCGACTTAGAAAAAGAAATAAAAAGACAACAGAAAAAGAAATAAAACAATAACAGAAAAAAAGATTATACATACCACACCCCTTACCCCTTGCTTTCATTTATCACTAGCATTTCAAACTAAATTTATTTTAACATTTGCTCCCCCTATTATTTATTTTTATTCCATATATTCTACTCGTCTGTTGATATGGTAGATAAAAGGAGCATCAGACACAAGGTTTTCACAATCACAGAGTCACATTGCGAAAGCTATATCATTGCTCAATCATCATCAAGAAACATGGCTACTGGAACACAGCTCTACAGTTTCAGGCAGTTCCCTCCAGCCTCTCCACTACATCTTGAACAACAAGGTGATATCTACTTAATATGTAAGAATAACCTCCAGGATAACCTCTGGACTCTGTTTGGAATCTCTCAGCCATTGACACTTAGTCTCATTTCACTCTTTCCCCTTTTGGTCTAGAAGGTTCTCTCAATCCCTTGATGTTAATTCTCAGCTCATTCTAGGGTTTTTCTCAATCCCTTGATGCTGAGTCTCAGCTCATTCCAGGATCTCTGTCCCTCATTGCCAGGAAGGTCCACATCCCTGGGAGTCATGTCCCACGCAGAGAGGGGGAGGGTGGTGAGACTGCTCATAGTGATGGTTGGAGAGAGAGGCCACAGCTGAACAAGAAAAGAGGCTCTCTTGGGGGTGACTCTTAGGCCTAAATTTTAAGTAGACTTGACCTATCCTTGTGGGATTAGGTTTCATCTGAACAAACCCCAAGACTGGGGGCTCAGCCTATTGCTTTGGTTGTCCACACTGCTTGTGAGAATATCAAGAATTCAACTTGGGGAAGTTGAATTTAGTGGGAGAACTTTTGAACCCTTGAGGCAGGAGCTTTCAGGTGAATTGTTTTTTCCAGGGCACAGATGTTCCCATTCAAAGGCAAAAATGGGTTGGCTGACAGGTGCCAGAGGAATGCAGAATAAAGTGTCTTTCAGGTCAGGGTAGGAGAAAAATGATGCTGTCACAGGAATTAAGTTCAAGAGGGTATATGAGTTTGGCACTACAGGATGTAGGGTAACAGTCACTTTGTTGATGGCCTGCAAGTCTTGAATGGAGAGGTAATTGTTGGTGCCAGGTTTCCATACCAGTAGCAGAGGAGTGTTCCATGGGGACTCACATTCCCATAGTATACCATGAACAAGCAGGTGGTCAATGTGTGCCTGAATTCCCACCTGGGTTTCTCAGAGGACTGGAAATTGTTTAAGATGCACTGAGGCAACTCCCAGATGGAGTTCCATGAGGACTGAAGGAGCCTTCATTGCTAGCCCCTGTGGGCTGTTTCTATTCCCAAACAGAAGGATCAACTCCTGGCATTTGTGGATGGTCGGGTCAGTTTTGGTCTTTTTTTGTTGAGAAAAAGGTGCTTCTTTTTCATCTGCGGGGCTCTCAGGGTCACTATGTGTGCTGGTCTGAATCTGTGGTGGACCCCAGAAAAGCTACGCCCTTTGATCCTCGTTCAGTATTGCTGGGTGGGAGCATTTTGATTGTTTCCATGAAGATATGACCCACCCAATTGTGGGTGGTAACTTTTGATTAGATGATTTCCATGGAGGTGTGTCTCCACCCACTGAAGGTGTAGTTGCTTGCTGGAATCCTTTAAGAGGAAACATTCTGGAGAGAGTCCTTTTTTTTTGGTAGAGCCATGTGAAAGCCAGCAGATGCCGCCATGTTTGCCATGTGCCCTTCCAGCTGAGAGAGAAACGTTGAACGTTGTTGGCTTTCTTGAACCAAGGTATCTTTCCCTGGATGCCTTAAATTGGACAACTCTATAGACTTGTTTTAATTGTGACATTTTCTCGGCCTGTAAACTAGCAACTTATTAAAGTCCCCTTTTTAAAAGCCATTCCATTTCTGGTATATTGCATTCTGGCAGTTAGCAAACTAGAACACCATGTGTCATGGTCAGGTTCATGTGTCAACGTGGCCAAGTGGTGGTACCTGTTTGTCTGGTTGAGCAAGTGCTGGCCTATCTGTTGCAATGAGGACATTTCATAGAATTAGATAATGATCATGTCAGCTGCAACCACAGCTGATTCCATTTGTAATCAGCCAAGGGGGGTGTCTTCTGCGATAACTGATGCTCAGTCTGATCACTGGAAGCCTTTTAAGGAGGATTCAGAAGAGACAGGCTCTCTTCCTGCTTTGGCTGGTGAGCCTCTTCTGTGGAGTTTGTCCAGACCCTCCATCAGAATCATTGGCTTCACAGCCTGCCATGTGGATTTTGGACTCTGTGTTCCTGTGGCCATGTGAGACACTTTTATAAATTTTGTATTTGTGAGTTATACTGTTGATTCTGTTTCTCTAGAGAACCCTAACTAATACATTTGGTACCAGGAGTGGCTCTTAAGAAACACAATCTTTAAAATGGGTTTTTATGAATGGTTTTCTACTCTGACTGGACTCAAAGGCACTAAGGACTCTGATTCCCATAATCAGAATGACACTCCCAATCCATGGAGAGAGTTGGCAAAAGAGATAGTCAAAATATCACCATTCACAAAATTTATATTTTGACTAGTGCATTTCCTAATATAACTTATGTAGACAGCTTAATTGAACACCATAAGTACATGGAACCTTGAGTAGGACATGAGATTTTGTTGTTTTGTCCAGAGTGATGCCCTGATAAATCCCAGAGTGATTTGAACAGTGAATAAAAAAGTATTTGCAAAGTCCCCTTTGGGGAATGGTGGGAAAGGGGGAAAATTCAACTTCCCAAGTTGAATTCTTGATATTCTCACAAGCAGTGCAGACAGCCAAACCTATAGGCTGAGCCCCCAACATTGGGGTTTGTTCATATGAAACTTAACCCCACAAAGGATTGGTCAAGCCTACTTAAAATTAGGCCTAAGAGTCACCCCCAAGAGAACCTCTTTTGTTGCTCAGATGTGGCCTTTCTCTCTCCAGCCAACACAACAAGCAAACTCACCACCCCACCCCTGTCTATGTGGGACATGACTCCCAGCGGTGTGGACCTTCCTGGCAACATGGGACAGAAATCCTAGGATGAACTGAGACTCAGCATCAAGGGATTGAGAAAACCTTCTTGACTGAAAGGGGGAAGAGTGAAATGAGGCAGAATGAAGTATCAATGACTGAGAGAATCCAAACAGAGTTGAGAGGTTATCCTGGAGGTTATTCTTACACATTAAATAGATATCACCTTGTTGGTCAAGATGTAATGGAGAGGCTAGGGGAACTGCCTGAAAACGTAGAGCTTTATTCCAGTAGCCATGTTTCTTGAAGATGATTGTATAATGATAGAGCTTTCACAATGTAACTGTGTGATTGTGAAACCCTTGTGTCTGATGCTCCTTTTATCTACCTTATCAACAGATGAGTAAAACATACGGAATAAAAATAAATAATAGGGGGAACAAATGTTAAAATAAACTTAGATTGAAATGCTAGTGATCAATGAAAGTGAGGGCTAAGGGGCATGGTATCTATGAGTTTTTTTCTGTTTTCTTTTTCTGAATAGATGCAAATGTTCCAAGAAATGATCGTGATGATGAATATGCAACTATGTGATGATATTGTGAATTACTGATTATATATGTAGAACAGAATGATCAAAAGTTAAGAATGTTTGTGTTTGTTTGGTGTTTTTCATTATTTTAAAAAAATTTAAATTAATAAAAAAATTTTAAAGTTAAAAAATAAAAAAAATCACCATTCGATTCTCCTACTGATTCACTTGTATGAAGCCAGGCTCTGGGGGATAATTTTTTTGACACCTTTACAGAGCTTTGTGGAAATAAGAGGCATAGAGATGTTGGCTGGTTGTTGTTAGATACACTGGCTACATAAAGGAGTGAAAGGGATGGGCTTAAGCCTTCAAACAAGAAGCTTAAGCACCATCTGACAGATGTAGATGTTTCTATGAGTATCCTGAAGGAAAATCTTATTTCCTGTAGCCATAGACTTGAGATCTCTGAAAATCAGACTCAGAATCTTCTTGTTAGTGTAGCAACTTTACAATGTAAACTGAAATCTCAATGTTGCATGCTGTCTGCCATTAAAGTGAGGGCATTGATTGGAAAGGAGTGGGACCCTGAAAAATTGGAGGGTAAAGTATGGATTATGTGTTAGATTCAGTTGTCAACTTGGCCAGGTGAGCATACCTAGTCTTGTTGTTGTGGACATAAGCCAATGGTACATGAACCTTATTTGTTGCTAATTACATCTGCAGTTGGCTAGGAGGCGTGTCTGCTGCAATGAGTGACGTTTGACTTCATTGGCTGGTGCTTAAATGAGAGAACACAATGTAGCACAGCCAAGCAGTTCAGCATTCCTCATCTCAGCACTTGCAGCTCAGCCCAGGCCTTTGGAGATGCAGAAAGAAGTCACCCCAGGGAAAGTTGTTGGAACCCAGGGGCCTGGAGAGAAGACCAGCAGAGACCATCCTGTGCCTTCCACGTAAGAAAGAACCTCAGTGGGAAGTTAACTGCCTTTCCTCTGAAGAATTAACAAAAATAAATCCTCTTTTATTAAAAGCCAATCCATCTCTGGTGTGTTGCATTCTGGCAGCTAGCAAACTAGAACAGATTGATAATGATATCGGGGGTGAGGTTGAAACCCTAGGTCACGCTGAGTCTTCTCTCGATAACCCTGTAATAGTCTTCCCTGAGGACATAGACGCCACACCTCCAGCCTGCCTTGAGGAGTTGACCACCAACCTCCTCCTGAAAGAATTAGCCTTAGAATGATTAATCCTGTTTTGCCAGATGAAACTGCAAATGAAAGCCCTGAAGCAAATGGCTTGGAAGATATTTCTAATTCTTTTCATGACCCACCACACCACCCCTCATTTCTTCCAGATCTATAACTAGACTAAAGTCCCAACAGGCCCCTAAAGGTGACGTGCAAAGTATCACACTTGAGGAGGTACATTATACTCCAAAAGAACTGTGTGTTTTTCCAATTCACATAGACAAAAATCAGGGGACTATGTGTGGCAATGAATTTTAAGGGTGTGGGATAATGGTGGGAGGAATATAAGGCTGGATCAGGCTGAATTTATTGATATGGGCCCACTAAGCAGAGATTCTGCATTCAGCATTATAGCTTGAGGGGTTAGAAAAGGTATAAACAGTTTGTTTGGATGGTTGGTTGAGACATGGATCGAAAGGTGGCCAACATTACCTGAGGCTGTAGTGCCAGAACTGCTCTGTTATAATGTAGATGAGGGGATCCAGAGGCTTAGAGAGATTGGAATGTTAGACTGGATTTATCATGCAAAGCCTGCTCTTACACCCCAGGAATGTCTGGAGGATGCACCTTTTACCAGAACAGTGAGAAATAAATTTGTGAAACTAGCAACATCATCCCTGAAGAGGTCTGTAGTTGCACTTCTCTTTAGGTCAGATATTACTGTAGAAACTGCTGTCACAGAGCTGGAATCCTTAAACACAATGGGGATGAGCAGATCCCGAGTTGGCAGAGGCCAGGTGACATCACTTAATTGCCAAAGACAGGGTAGACGTGGCTATTATAATAGACAGCAAACTCAAAGCCAGCATCAAAATTATATGACTCACACAGATTTGTGGCATGGGCTACTAAATCATGGGGTACCTAGAAATACAATAGAAGGGCAGTCTACTACATTCTTGTTCGAGCTGTATAAACAAAAGAGTTCTAGGTCAAGTGAAGAGAAGTCTAACCTGAATTACAAAAACAGAGTCACAGCCCCTTAATCAATTTACAGAATTGAAACAGTTTACAGAACCAGAGCCCCTTGAATGAAGGGGAGACCAGGTCATTTGGGGGGAGAACCCTGATAAACTGCCAAAATTTATACTGTTAATCTTCCTCCAAGCCTTCCCCAAGGAGACCGATGGCCTTTTACAAGGGTAACTGTGCACTGGGGAAAAGGAAATGGTCAGATATTTCAGGGATTATTAGACACTGGTTCAGAAGTGACATTAATTCCAGGGGACCCAAAACATCACTCTGGTCCACTAGTCAGAGTGGAGGCTTATGGAGGCCAGGTGATCCTGGAGTTTTAGCTCAGGCCTGTCTCACAGTGGGTCCTGTGAGCCCCTGGACCCATCCTGTAGATATTTTCCCAGTTCTAGAATGTATAATTCGTATAGACATATTGAGCAAGTGGCAGAATCCCCACACTGGCTCTCTAATTCATGCAGTGAGGGCTATTATAGTGGGAAAAGCCAAGTGGAAGCCACTAGAACTGCCCCTACTGAGCAAAATAGTAAATTAGAAGCAATATCGGATTCCTGGAGGGATTGCAGAGATTACTGCCACTATTAATGGCAGACTTGAAGGATGCAGGGGTGGTGATTTCCACCACATCCCCATTCAACTCTCCTATTTGGCCACTGCAGAAAACAGATAGGTCTTGGAGGATGACAGTGGATTATAGTAAGCTCAACGAGTTGGTAACTCCAATTGCAGCTGCTATTCCAAATATGATATCATTGCTTGAGCAAATCAATACATCCCCTGGTACCTGGTATGTAGCTATTGATCTGGCAAGTGCTTTTTTCTCAATAGCTGTTACTAAGGACCACCAGAAACAGTTTGCTTTCAGCTGGCAAGGTCAGCAATATACTTTCACTGTCCTACCTCAGGGGTATATCAACTCTCCAGCCCTATGTCATAATCTTGTCGGCAGAAACCTTGATCATTTCTCCCTCCCACAAGACATCACACTGGTCCATTATATTGATGATGTCATGTTGATTGGACCTAGTGAGCAAGAAGTAGCAACTACCCTAGACTTTCTGGTAAGACATTTGCGTGTCAGAGGATGGGAGATAAATCCAATAAAAATACAGGGACCTTCCACCCGAGTGAAATTTCTAGGTATCTAGTGGTGTGGTGCATGTCAAGATATCCCTTCTAAGGTGAAGGATAAGTTGCTGCTTCTGGCCCCTCCTATGACCAAAAAAGAGGCACAATGCCTAGTAGGTATCTTTGGATTTTGGTGACAACATATTCCTCATTTGGGTGTGCTACTCCAGCCTGTTTATCAAGGGGCCAGAAAAGCTGCTAATTTTGAGTGGGGACTTGAACAAGAGGAGGCTCTGCGAGAGGTCCATGCTGCTGACCAAGCTGCTCTGCCACTTGGACCATATGATCCAGCAGATCCAATGGTGCTGGAAGTGTCAGTAGCAAATAGAAATGCTGTCTGGAGCCTTTGGCAGGCCTCTATAGGAGAATCACAATGCAGACCTTTAGGATTTTGGAGCAAAGCCTTACCATCTGTGGCAGATAACTACTCTCCTTTTGAGAAACAACTTTTGGCCTGCTACTGGGCCTTAGTAGAGAATGAACGCTTAACCATGAGCCACCAAGTTACCATGAGACCTGAGTTGCCTATCATGAGCTGGGTGTTGTCTGACCCATCAAGCCATAAAGTTGGGAATGCACAATAGCACTCTATTGTAAAATGGAAATGGTATATACGAGATAGGGCCAGAGCAGGTCCTGAAGGCGCAAGTAAGTTACATGAAGAAGTGGCACAAATGCCCATGGTCTCCACTCCTGTCACATTACCTTCTCTTTCCCAGACCAGAGCTATGGTCTCTTGGGGAGTTCCTTACAGTGAATTGACTGAGGAAGAGAAAACTCAGGCCTAGTTTACAGATGGTTCAGCACGATATGCAGGTACCACCCGAAAGTGGACAGCTTCAAGATTACAACACCTTTCTGGGGTGTCCTTGAAGGACAGTGGTGAGGGGAAATCCTTCCAGTGGGTACAACTTCGAGCAGTGCACCTGGTTGTTCATTTTGCTAGGAAGGAAAACTGGCCAGAGGTGCGTTTGTATACTGACTCACGGGCTGTTGCTAATGGTCTGGCTGGGTGGTAGGGACTTGGAAAGACCATAATTGGAAAATTGGTGACAAAGAGGTCTGGGGAAGAAGTATGTGGATAGACCTTTCTGGGTGGGCTAAAAACATGAAGATATTTGTGTCCCATGTGAATGCACACCAGAGGGTGACTTCAGCAGAGGGAGATTTTAATAATCAAGTGGATAAATGACCCGTTCTGTGGATACCAGTCAGCCTCTTTCCCCAGCAACTCCTGTTATTACCCAATGGGCTCATGAACAAAGTGGACATGGTGGTAGGGATGGATGTTATGCATGGGTTCAGCAACATGGACTTCCACTCACCAAGGCTGACCTGGATACAGCCACTGCTGAGTGCTCAATCTGCCAGCAGCAGAGACCCACACTCAGCTCCCGATATGGCACCATTTCCCAAGGTGACCAGCCAGCTACATGGTGGCAGGTTGATTACATTGGACCACTCCCTTCATGGAAGGGGCAGCGATTTGTTCTAATTGGAATAGACACATACTCTGGATATGGGTTGCTTTCCTTGCATGCAATGCTTCTGCCAAAACTACTATCTGTGGGCTTACAGAATGCCTTATCCATTGTCATGGTATTCCACATAGCATTACTTCGGATCAAGGAACACACTTCACAGCAAATGAAGTGCGGGACTGGGCACATGCTCATGGAATTCTCTTGTCTTACCATGTTCCCCATCATCCAGAAGCGGCTGGATTGATAGAACGGTGGAATGGCCTTTTGAAAACTCAATTATGGGGCCAACTAGGTGGCAATACGTTGAAAGTCTGGGGTAATGTTCTCCAGGAACCTGTATATGCTCTGAATCAGCGTCCGCTGTATGATGCTGTTTCTCCCATAGCCAGGATCCATGGGTCCAGGAATCAAGGGGTGGTACCACTCACTATTACCCCTAGTGATCCCCTAGGAAAATTTTTGCTTCCTGTTCCTGCTACCCTGAGCTCTGCTGGTCTACAGGTTTTAGTTCCAAAATGGGGTGTGCTTCCTCCAGGAGAAACAATAATGATTCCACTGAACTGGAAGTTAAGACTGCCACCTGGTCACTTTGGGCTACTTATGCCACTGGATCAACAAGCCAAGAAGGGGATTACATTATTGTCTGGGGTAATTGACCCTGACTATCAGAAGGAGGTAGGACTGCAACTACATAATGGAGGTAAAGAAGAGTTTTCTTGGAATATAGGAGATCCCCTAGGGCGTCTTTTAGTACTACCATGCCCTGTGATTAAAATCAATGGAAAACTGCAACAACGCAATCCAGGCTGCAACAACGCAATCCAGGTAAGACTACTAATCGCTTTGAAACTTCAGGAATGAAGGTTTGGGTCACCCCACCAGGCAAAGAGCCACTGCCAGCTTAAGTGCTTGCTGAGGGTAAAGGGAACATGGAATGGGTAGTGGAAGAAGGTAGTGATAAATATGAACTTCGACCATGTGATCAGTTACAGAAATGAGGACTGTAATGCTGTTTTGTTCATGTTATACTATTTAAGTTTTAAGATATCAAGTTTAAGAATGAATGTTGCCCAAGGATTTGCACCCTATTCTGGAGATATTTAATGTGTTTCCAGTATATCCAGGATAATTGGGATGTTGGGTTGGATTTGCCTAACAAATGCAGAGTTATCAAGTCTTTGGTTTTCTGGTGCCTCGTGCTCAAAAAGAGTGTATAGTTTAAAGGCTCACAGAGGTGCTCACGGAACTGGCTAGGGGATTCATTTGCCTTTTGTAGGACTTCAGCAGTTTTTGACATATCTTTTTGGCCCCCTTTGCATGCCTTGAATGAGTGCAATTTGGTAGAGGTTTAAATTATTTTTGCCAGTTTTGGGGTTTGGGTCCCACTGCAGGTCGGCATCTGGGAAGGAGTTTTGAGCATATTGGGATGCATTCATTATCCCTGCAGAGCATTTTCTTCCAACCACTTCAGGACAGCTTGTGAAATTCATCTCCACTCTTCTATGTTGAAGAGGGTAGTGCAGGGCTGGTGGCAATCTTACCATGTTGGCCAATGGGTATGTATAATTGACTGGAATAGGCTGATCATAACCTGAGGCTTCTCAGTGTAGGAGGGAGTGTGGTTTTTCCAGCTTATGAGGTCAGTGGTTGAAAAAGGCTGGTAGGCGAATATTGGCTGACCTCCCTGCGACTGCCACCTGGATTGTAGTAAACTGGCCATAGAGTTTCTTGTAGGGATAGTTACAGAGCTCCTGAGGTCCTGCAGGTTTTGCCAGCTTGGGATTTGAGGTTTCAGGTTTGCGGGATTTCTGGAGGGGGTTAGGAAGACTGGGACCAGGAGAGATGGGAAGCAATAGTGGAGAGCTAGCTGGAGTCCCTGATGAAGTGGAATTTCCAGAAGAGGGCATCGGGGAGCTGATGGTGATTCGGGAACCACAGCTGGTGCTTGAGGTGGGGGTTGGGAAGCCAGAGCTGAGTAAGGTGGGGGTAATGAGCCTTTGTTGTCAGCAGGGAGGACAAGAGGTTTTTCTGGAGCCGGAGATTTAGAAAGGTGGGGGTAAAGAATCTCTGTTGGCCATGGGGAGGGCAGCCCCTCTGTCTCTTTTTTTTTTTCCAAACTTTTTTCATCAATCAAAAAAATCAACAAACAAAACATCCAGACACCACTCCACTCCACATACACAATCAGCAATTCTCAACATCATCACATAGTTGCACGTTCATGATCTCTCAGCACATCTGCATCGATCCAGAAAAAGAAACAAAAAGACAACAGAAAAAGAAACAAAACGACAACAGAGAAAAAAAGACTACACATACCACACCCCTCACCCCTCGCCCTCACCCACCACTAGCATGTCAAACTGAACTTACCTCAACATTTGTTCCCCCCATCATTCATCTCCATTCCATATGTTCCACTCCTCCACCAATACAGCAACCAAAAGGAGCATCAGACACAAGGTTTTCACATCCACAGAGTCTCACCATGAAAGCCACATCATTGTTCAATCATCATCAAGAAACATGGCTACTGGAACACAGCACCACACCTTCAGGCAATTCCCTCCAGCCTCTCCACCACATCCCGAACAACAAGGCGACATCTACTCAATGCGCAAGAATAACCTCCAGGATAACCCTCCTGACCCTGCCCGGAATCTCTCAGCCATTGACACTCTGTCTCACTCCACTCCTCCCCCTCTTGGTTGAGAAGTCTCCCCCAATCCCCTGATGTCAATTCTCAGCTCATTCCAGGGTCCCTCTCAGTCCCTTGAGGCTGAGTCTCAGCTCACTCCAGGATCCTCGTCCCACACCGCCAGGAAGGTCCACACCCCCGGGAGTCATGTCCCACACAGAGAGGGGGAGGGCGGAGAGACTGCCTGCTGTGCCGGCCGGAGAGAGGGGCCACATCCGAGCAACAAAAGAGGCCCTTCTCGGGGTGACTGCCAGTCCCAAACTCTAAGTAGACTTGACCTATCCTCCGTGGGGTCAAGCCCCATGTGAACAAACCCCAAGCCTGGGGGCCCAGCCCACAGCCTTGGCTGTCCACACTGCTTGCGAGAGCACCAGGAACCCAACTTGGGGAAGTTGAACCTCTCCCCAGCCCCACCACTCCCCAAAGGGGGCCCGCAAACGCTCCTCCAGTCACCGATCAAATCATTCTGGGACCCATCGGGGGGATCACTCTGGACAAACCAACAAAATCTCATGTGCTACCTGAGATTCCAAGTACCCACAACATTCAGTCAAACTATCTACATGAGCTACATTAGGAAATGCTCTAGTCAAAATCTAAATTTTGTAACAAATAAACAGTTTTGCTTTAGTCTCACACACAAGGTGACATTTTTAAGTATTATCATCTATTTTCAGCACCCTGCAATAATGACATTCCTTTGTTCTTCCTCATGCAAAAACATTTTTAAAATCTGTACATTGTACACTTCACCACCACCACACACTCCAGGCACCCCCAAACTACACCATCTCGATCTTTAACATCTATCTTTTCCTCCGATCTCATCCATGTCCCCAGCCCTCCTCCCTCCACCACCCCCACATGCAGCTTCACTCAGTGTTCCAACACAATCACATTACAGTTAGGTAGCATTGTGCTGTCCATCCCTGAGATTTCATATCCAGTCCTGCTGCACAGTCTGTATCCCTCCAGCTCCAACCACCCACCATCCTCCCCCATTTCTATCTCCCAATGGTCTCCGCCACCAACGACACACTCCAAGTTTATTCACTAATGTCAGTTCCTATCAGTGAGACCATACAATATTTGCCCTTTTGTTTTTGGCTAGTCTCACTCAGCATAATGTTCTCAAGGTCCATCCATGTTGTTACATACTTCATAACTTTATTCTGTCTCAGAGCTGCATAATATTCCATCATATGTATATACCACAGTTTGTTTACCCACTCGTCTGTTGATGGACATTTTGGCTGTTTTCATCTCTTTGCAATTGTAAATAATGCTGCTATAAACATTGGTGTGCAAATGTCCGTTTGTGTCTTTGCCCTTAAATCCTCTGAGTAGATACCTAGCAATGGTATTGCTGGGTCATATGGCAATTCTATATTCAGGTTTTTGAGGAACCGCCAAACTGCCTTCCACAGTGGTTGCACCATTTGACATTCCCACCAACAGTGAATAAGTATGCCTCTTCTCCACATCCTCTCCAGCACTTGTCATTTTCTGTTTTGTTGATAATGGCCATTCTGGCGGGTGTGAGATGATATCTCATTGTGGTTTTGATTTGCATTTCTCTAATGGCCAGGGACATTGAGCATCTCTTCATGTGCCTTTTGGCCATTTGTATTTCCTCTTCTGAGAGGTGTCTGTTCAAGTCTTTTTCCCATTTTGTAATTGGATTGGCTGTCTTTTTGTTGTTGAGTTGAACAATCTCTTTATAAATTCTGGATACTAGACCTTTATCTGATATGTCGTTTCCAAATATTGTCTCCCATTGTGTAGGCTGTCTTTTTACTTTTATGATGAAGTTCTTCGATGCACAAAAGTGTTTAATTTTGAGGAGCTCCCATTTCTTTCTTTCTTTCTTCAGTGATCTTGCTTTAGGTGTAAGGTCCATAAAACTGCCTCCAATTATAAGATTTATAAGATACTTCCCTACATTATCTTCTAACAGTTTTATGGTCTCAGATTGAATGTATAGGTCTTTGCTCCATTTTGAGTAAATTTTTGTATAGGGTGTGAGATATGGATCTGCTTTCATTCTTTTGCATGTGGATATCCAGTTTTCTGGGCACCATTTATTAAAGAGACTGTTCTGTCCCAGGTGAATTGGCTTGACTGCCATATCAAAGATCAATTGTCCATAGATGTAAGGGTCTATATCTGAGCACTCTATTCGATTCCATTGGTCAGTGTACCTATCTTTATGCCAGTACCATGCTGTTTTGACCACTGTAGCTTCATAATATGCCTTAAAGTCAGGTAGCGTGAGACCGCCTACTTCACTTTTTTTTCTCAGGATTCTTTTAGCTATTCAGGGCACTCTCCCCTTCCAGATAAATTTGGTTATTGCTTTTTCTATTTCTGAAAAGTAAGTTTTTGGGATTTTAGTTGGTATTGCATTGAATCTGTAAATCAATTTAGGTAGAATTGACATCTTAACTATATTTAGTCTTCCAATCCATGAACATGGTATGCCCTTCCATCTATTTAGGTCTTCTGTGATTTCTTTTTAACAATTTCTTATAGTTTTCTTTGTATAGGTCTTTTGTCTGTTTATTAAATTTATAAAATTTATTAAATTTATTCCTAAATATATTATTCTTTTGGTTGCATTTGTAAATGGATTTTTTTCTTGATTTCCCCCTCAGATTGTTCATTACTAGTGTATAGAAACACTACAGATTTTTGAATGTTAATCTTGTAACCTGCCACTTTGCTGTACTCATTTATTAGCTCTGGTAGTTTTGCTGTGGATTTTTCGGGGTTTTCGACATCTAGGATCATAACATCTGTAAACAGTGAGAGTTTTACTTCTTCCTTTCCAATTTTGATGCCTTGTATTTCTTTTTCTTGTCTAATTGCTCTGGCTAGAACTTCCAACAATGTTGAATAACTGTGGTGATAGTGGACATCCTTGTCTTGTTCCTGATCTTAGGGGGAAAGTTTTCAGTTTTTCCCTGTTGAGGATAACATCATCTGTGGGTTTTTTCATATATTCCCCTTATCATTTTGAGGCAGTTTCCTTCTAGTCCTATCTTTTGAAGTATTTTCAACAGGAAAGGATGTTGAATATTGTCAAATGCCTTTTCTGCATCAACAGAGAGGATCATGTGGTTTTTCTGTTTTGATTTGTTGATATGGTATATTACATTAATTGATTTTCTTATGTTGAACCATCCTTGCACACCTGGGATGAATCCTACTTGGTCATGGTGTATAAATCTTTTAATGTGCTGCTGGATTCGATTTGCTAGAATTTTGTCGAGGATTGTTTCATCTATATTCATTGGAGAGATTGGTCTGTAGTTTTCTTTTTTTCTTTTTTTGTAATATCTTTGTCTGGTTTTGGTATGAGAGTGATGTTGGCTTCATAGAATGCGTTAGGTAGCTCTCCTTCCTCTTCAATTTTTTTGAAGAATTTGAGCAGGATTGGTACTAACTCTTTCTGGAATGTTTGGTAGAATTCACATGTGAAGTAATCTGGTCCTGCACTTTTCTTTTGGAGAGTTTCTTAATGGCTGATTCAATTTCTTTACTTGTGATTGGTTTAGGGAGGTCGTCTATTTCTTCTCAAGTCAATGTTGGTTGTTCATGCCTTCCTAGAAAGTTGCCCATTTCATCTAATTGTCGTATTTTAGCTTAAAGTTGTTCACAGTATCCTGTTATTACCTCCTTTATTTCTGTGGGGTCAGTGCCTATGTCTCCTCTTCCATTTCTGATCTTATTTACTTGCATCCTCGTCTTCTTTTTGTCAATCTTGCTAAGGGCCCATCAATCTTATTGGTTTTCTCATAGAACCAGCTTCTGGTTTTGTTGATTTTCTCTATTGTTTTCATGTTCTCAATTTCATTTATTTCTGCTCTAATCTTATTTCTTTCCTTTTGCTTGCTTTGGGGTTAGTTTGCTGTTCTTTCTCTACTTCTTCCAAGTGGACAGCTAATTCCTCATTTTTTGCCCTTTCTTCTCTTTGATATAGGCATTTAGGGCTATAAATTTCCCTTTTAACACCACCTTTGCTGCATCCAATAAATTTTGATATGTTCTGTTTTCATTTTCATTTGCCTAGAGACATTTGCTGATTTCTCTTGTAATTTCTCCCTTGACCCACTGGTTGTTTAAGAGTGTGTTGTTGAGCCTCCACATATTTGTGAAATTTCTGGCACTCTGCCTATTATTGATTTCCAACTTCATTCCTTTATGATCTGAGAAAGTGTGCTGTATGATTTTAATCTTTTTGATTTATTGAGATTTGCTTTGTGACCCAGCATATGGTGTATCCTTGAGAATGATTCAGGAGCACTTGAGCAAGATGTATCCTGCTGTTGTGGGGTGTCATGTTCTATAAATGTCTGTTAAGTCTAGCTCATTTCTTGTATTCAAATTCTCTGTTTCTTTATTGGTACTCTGCCTAGAAGTTCTGTCCATTGATGAGAGTGTGGAATTGAAATCTCCAACTATTATGGTAGATGTGTCTATTTCTCTTTTCAGTGTTTTCCTCATGTATTTTGGAGCTTTCTTTCTGCATAAATATGATTGTTATGTCTTCTTGTTGAATTGTTCCTTTTAATAATAAATAGTGTTCTTCTTTGTCTCTTTAAACTGTTTATACATTTGAAGTCTAATTTGCTGGATATTAGTACAGCTACTCCTGCTCTTTTCTGATTGTTATTTGCATGAAATATCTTTTCCCAACCTTTCACTTTCAATATATGTTTATCCTTGGGTAAGATGTGTTTCCTGTAGACAGCATATAGATGGGTCCTGTTTTTAAATCCATTCTGGCAGTCTATGTCTTTTGATTGGGGAGGTGAATCCATTAACATTTAGCTATCACTGTATGGGTAGTACTTTCTTTTACCATTTTGTCTTTTAGATTTTATATGTCATATGTAATTTTTCTTCTTTTTACTTTTACTGATAGTCTTCCTTTCTACACTCTTCTCCACAACTTTCTTTCCTGTGTTTTCGTATCTGCCTTAGTGCTCCCTTTAGTATTTCTTGCACAGCTGGCCTCTTGGTCACAAATTCTCCCAGTGATTTCTTGCCTGAAAATGTTTTAATTTCTCCCTCATTTTTGCTGGACAATTTTGTTGGATATAGAATTCTTGGATGACTGTTTTTCTCTTTTAGTAATTTAAATATATCATCCCACTATCTTCTTGCCTCCATGGTTTCTCCTGAAAAATGTACGCATAGTCTTATTGGGCTTCCCTGGTATGTGATGGATTGCTTTTCTTTTGCTACTTTCAGGATTCTCTCTTTCTCTTTGACATCTGACATTCTGATTAGTATGTGTCTTGGAGTACGTCTACTTGGATCTATTCTGTTTGGAGTATGCTGCACTTCTTGGATTTGTAATTTTAAGTCATTCTTAAGAGTTGGGAAATTTTCAGTGATAATTTCCTCCATTAGTTTTTCTCCTCCTTTTCCCTTCTCTTCTCCTTCTGGGACACCCACAAAACGTATATTCATGCACTTCATATTGTCATTCAATTCCCTGAGTCCCTGCTCATATTTTTCCATTATCTTCCCTATATTTTCTTTTGCTTGTTGGATTTCCTATGTTCCATCCTCCAGTTCACTAATCCTATCTTCTGCCTCTTGAAATCGAACATTGTAGGTTTCCAGTTTTTTTTTTTTTTATCTCTCCTACTGTGCCTTTCATTCCCATAAGTAATTTTTCAGACTTTTGATTTCTTCTTTTTGTTCATTCCTTGCCTTCTTTATATCCTCCCTCAATTCATTGATTTGACTTTTGATGAAGTTTTCCATGTCTGTTCGAACATTCTGAATTAATTATTTCAACTCCTGTATTTCATTTGAATTGCTGGTTTGTTCCTTTGCTTGGGCCATATCTTCACTTTTCCTAGTGTGATCCGTTATTTTTTGCTGGTGTCTAGGTATTAATTACCTTAATTAGTTTATTCTGGAGATTGTTTTCACTTCTTTTACTTAGGATTTTCTTGCTGGATGATTTTTTTCCCTATCTTTTCTTTGACATTCAGCTCAGCTTCTCGAGCACTAGCTCAGGTTTTGTTTAACAGAGCAGAATTTTTCAGTTTTTTTTTCTTGTTTCTTGCCCTGCCTGCATGGTGCCTTCCCCCTGCCCCCACCCTTAGGAGGGTCTACTTAGGTAATTATAGACCCCAGCCAGATTTTCCCAGACCAAACTGGCCTTCTGTCAGGAGGAAAGAGTCACCTGCATCAGTTTTCCCTCAGGGTGAGACCCAGCAGGTTGAAAGACTTTCATGTGAAGTCTCTCAGCTCTGATTTTCTTATCCTGCCCAGTATGTGGTGCTTGTCTGCTTGCGGGTCCCACCAGCATAAGATAGTGCCTTTAACTTTGGCAGACTCTCCCTGCTCGGGGCGTAACTGAGACAGAGGAGAGGTTGTAGGCTGGCTTTAATGGCTTCAAATTTCCAAGCCCTGGGGTCTGAATTCCTTGAGCATGAATCCACCTGAACTGGGCTCCACTTCTCCCCTGGGGAAGGCACAGGCTCCAGACAAGTTCTCAAACAAGCCTGTTACTCCCAATGTCTGGGGGAAGTTGCAGCCTGAGAAGCCCTGCCACTGTATCCAAAGGCAGTCAAGACATAGAGACAGTCACAAAAGAAGAAAGAGAAAAATCCTTCTTAGAGCAGGATCCCCGTTCCTTAGGTTTGCCGATCAAGAGTGTAAGTTGGTATGTTGCTTTGTGTACCTTCAGATGTTATGGGGCTCCCTCCTTTTCTTCAGGGCCCAGACCCTTTCAAGTATTATGTGCTCTCCAATTCAAAAAACCTCTGTTTCTTCTTTTTGTTTTTCAGTCAGCCCTGCCCCCTTGGTGCTGGGGCAAATATTAGCAACCTCCGCATTGACCCTGAGCTAGGGGCCTACTTTTAGTAGTCAGAATTTGTGAATTAATTCCACACTTGGGCTTCATTGTGCTCAGCCCCTGCTGCTGGTAAAGTCCCTTTTCTCTCCCCTCTGGGAAGCAGCCTGTGGGGAAGTGGTGCCGGCCATTGCTGCTTGGAGCACTCATGGTTTTGGTGGGGTGGGGGGCTCGCAGCCGGTCCATCTGGTCCAGACTGGGGTATGCTGTGTGTCCAGTCACTGAAGTGGCCCCAGCAGTTGTTCTGTACTGTTCCTAGCTATTTAGTAGCTGTTCTGGAGGACTAATTAAATCCCACACCTTGCTAAACCTCCATCTTGGCACTCTCCTAGGAGTATCTTTTAAGTAGGCGCCAACACCAATTATTTGAATAATCCTAGTGACCCAGTCTATATGGCTTCAAGGACGTCTTCAGTGTAGGATTTGCAGGCTGAAGGGGCGAACCCAAGGAGATCAAATGCTTTGTTTCACCCAATCCTGCTCTGAAGTGGGCTTAGGGCAGAACTGGCATGGAGGTTTATCTCAAATCTGTTCAAATCCAGGTAAAGAGAAGAGCTCCAGTTCCAAGATAATCAGTGGACACAGTGTCATGAGGGAGGGTGGCCAGGTCTTATCTCCAGCCTTCCCTATGTCTGTGAGGAAGAAGATGAGTAAGCCCAGGCCAACTTAGCACTCAGGCTGGTTGGGGAGGGAAGAACTACCTTGGGAAGAGAATTTGCCCACCTGGATACTTTATCCCCAGAATTCAGCCTTAATCGTCCTAGAATTTGACCCATTTCTATTTGCACCGAGCCATAATGTATACCTGGGATAACCAGGAGCCAACAGACTTCACCCCCATGACATCTCTAAAATACCAAGTAAATGACACTGATGCTCATCAATGAAAGAGAAATTACATAGGGAAAAGGCTTCAGTGGTGCTCAGTATAGCACTGATGAACTTGACAAAAAGATCCAAACTACTCATGTACAAAAACCTCTGAGTCCTTTATTAATGTTTGGCGATGTGTGGTACATACAATTAACAGCATCACACCAGCTACAGAAGTACAGAGACCCAAGAACATACTTCAGAGTAAGATCTCAGAGCAATCTAGGGTGTTGACTGCTCTGAACCACAAAAACCCAACTCTGACACACGCAGGACAGACAGTATAACAATTTCACTTTGAAACGGTTCTTTTAAAAAAAAAATGACAAGAACCAATAATTCAAATCCTTTCAAAGGTAAGATGCGCCACTCTCGGTGATGTGGCACTGCTCTACAAGGCCAATTCAGGCATTTGAAGGTCAGATTGATTAAGAACTGACTAGGGTGAGAGGAAGAGGTTTTATTTTCAGCGTAGAGAGAACAGATGATCTGAGTGGATACTGTCAGTCCAGGCTCAGTATGGGTCCTGCAGGTACCCACCAGATAAATAGTTTAGAAGACAGGGAGGCTGAAAAATGCATCATCCTTTGTGTCACTGATTCCAACTGGCAGATGCTGACACATCAGGAGTCATTCATGACCACAGAGCAGGATTAAAAGGGATACACCTGAAAGAAGGAGTTCACCGTGTCAGGGCAGTGTTGCTCCCTCTGTGCTAATGGGTGTCACAGGTCCCTCCGTTTTCATGTGTGAATTAAGGAACGCTTCCTTTATTTCAATGTTCCACTTTGAAAAGAACCAAACCCACCCCCCACCCCCACCATTATAATTTGTAAATTATTTTCCCAAAGTCCGATTCTCCTGGGTCTAGACTTTTTCCTTTCGCTTTAATTTTGACACCTTCTTGACAGTCCCATTCTTGTTTAGAAGCTTCAGGACACGGTCTTTATGATCTAAAACTTTAAGCATGGAGTCTCTGGCCTCACTGATTTGATCCATTACAAGTTTACATCTCTGCATATTTCCCTGAAAGAAAGACATGACAAAACCAATCAGCAGTCATGAAGACAATCCGGTTTTTCTTACAATTGGGCTGGTGTCATGCTTTCACTTGGAAAAAATGTTTAATGTTTTTTGGTAATTGAGACTGAAATAAGTAATAGGTTTTTACTAAAGATATTAGTGGATGGGGGAGGGAAATGGAAGAAGAGAAACTTTAGAGTATATGACTCCATAAAGAAGATGATTTGAAGTGAGGGCTCATTCAAACCTGTATTAGCTCATTTATTCGGTGTAGATCGTCATCAGTTGCTGCTTTTTTCTTTGGGATAATTCCTTCCTGCAGGTTGGTAAGTCTTTCATAAACATCATGTTCAAGATTTGTCTGCAACACATAAGAGAGATGACATCATGATCTCAGAAAAACTATACTCAGTGAACCTCAGGAAAATAGTACTTCTAAAATGAACCTGCCTTGAATTAGCTTTGTAAACTAGTATAAGAGCTGTTCAGGTGATCAAGTTCTTTCTCCCAAGAGGTAAATACACATTAAGGGAAACTGAGCAATATTAATTTATATCCTAATTTACGATAGTTAAGTTTCCATCTTCAAGGATAATTTTTAAACACCGCCCTGAATTCACAATCCTTCTGAAAAACAAGTCCATAATTTTCATAGAATTATGCTTTCCTGGCTAAATATAAAACTAACCAAGGCACTACATTTTAGATACTCATAATAACGATGTTCTTCAGATCACTCTTCCTCCAAAGATGGAAAGCTTTAGGAGGTGACTGCATGTATTACGGATCTAGGAACTAGAACTCAGATAGTTTTACATCAAAGCATTAATTATATGGCACACATGAAAATTCTACCATGACCCATGCTGACTGGGAATGCTTCAGAAATTGCTCAAAGGAAAATGTTACAGGAGCTTAGATGTCTCCAGAAATGGATCCTTTTGGCAGCACAACGTACAACTGCTAGAACTCTACCTACCAGCTGTAGTAACTGGGCAGCACACAGGTGAACTTTCCAACCTTGGGCACGACAGGACACTCCCTTCTGATTAGCTATTTCTTGCAACATAGCTTTTTTCTCCTCTGAAATCATATAAAAATAAACAAGTATATTTCAATTTTTATAAAGCTAAAATAAACTAGGGTTCAGCTAGGATTTTATTAAGATTTTTTTTTTAACCAAACATCTTAAATCCTCTGAATTGAAATCATTAGGAATAGCAGTCAACAACATGAACAAAACTTTCCCACCTTTCTTCCACTCCCGTAAAATGCTTTAAAGATAAATTCTATTAATCTCATGAGATAAAAGTTACATCTTTAGTATTTTAATTTTTATTTAACTAGGACCTAAAATGTATTCACATATCAAATGTATAATTAAAATATATTTTAAAAATTAATCTTGAAAACCCTATATCGGGAAATGCCAATGTAAATAAAGCTTTTTTTTAAAACTTTTTCTTTTGAGATACTTGTAGATTTGCATGCAGAATCTACAGAATAATAGAGAGATTCCAGTTATCTCCCTTGTCCATTGCCTGCCAATGGTAACAGGGTGTATAACTAAAGTATAATATCACAACGGTGACACTGATACAATTTTACATGTATATGTGTACATTTTGCAAGTGTTAAAAAACTGTTATTCTGAAATAATTATAGATTGATGGGAAGTTGTGAAGCTAGCAGAGATACATCTGATGGAACTCAGATCCAGCATAAATTCTTACAACTCAATAATTAAAAACAAATAACCCAATTAAAAAATGATCGAAGGATCTGAATAGACACTTTTCCTAAGAAGATACACAAATGTCCAATAAGCACAAGAAAAGATGTTCGACATCAGTCATCAAAGACACATAAATGAAAACCACAATGATACCACTTCACACCCACTAGGATGGCTATAATGAAAAGGACACAGTAACAAATGTTGGGGAGGATGTAGAGAAACTGGACCTCTCATACACTGTTGATGGGAATGTAAACGGGTGCAGCTGTTTTGGAAAAGTCTGGCAGTTCTTAAACAGTTAAACATAGTTACCATAAGATCAGCAATTGTACTCCTATGTAAATACCCAAGAGTAATGAAAACATGTTTATGCAAACATTTGTATATGAATGATCATAGCAACATTATTCATAATAGGCCAGAAAGTGGAAACAACCCAATGTACATCAAATGATGAAGAAACAAACTGTGGTATATCTGTTCAATGGAATATTACTTGGTAAACAACAGAGATGAAGTACTGCTATATGCTACAACATGGAAGAACCTTGCACACATTATGTTAAGTGCAAGAAGCAGACACAAAAGACCATGATTCCATTTATATGAAATGTCCACAATAGGTAAATTCATAAAGAGGGAAAGGAGATTGATTAGTGGTTACTGGGAAAGATGGGAGCAGTAGGATAATGGTTAAAGGCTAAAGGATGCAGGATTTTTACTGGGTAAAGGAATGTTCTACAATCGACTGTGGTGGTGGATGCACATATTTGTGAATATCCTAAAAACCACTGAAATACTTTAAATAGGGGAACTAGACAGGATGTGAATTATAGTTCAATAGTCATTGTTAAAAGATGAGGCATTACTTAGAGGATCCACAGGATAACCCAACAATAATTATATGTATCAGTACAATATCAAAACCAGGAAAGCAACACAGGTACTATGTGTGAGTACAATTCTAAGTCATTTTAGCATGCGTCAATTAGCATAATTACCACTGCAACCAAGATATAGAACTATTCTGTCAGTTGTGCTACCCCTTTATGGTCATACTCACCCCTGCCCTCACACCATCCTTGAGCTCTGGCATCCTCTTATCTCGGTATTTTCTAATTTTAAGAATTCCTAAAAACAGATGTAAGTATGTACCCTTCTGAGCCTGGCTTTCATTCACTCAGTATAATTCTCTTAAGAGCAAGCCACACCGCTGCATGCAGCAACAGTCCCTTCCTGTCTATTATGGGGCACTATTCTCTGGTATAGATGTGCCAGATATCCCTTGCTGAGGGACAACTGGATTGTTTCTTTGGCTCTTTTATAAGAGCCAAAAACTTATGTCCATACAAACTCTTATAAAAGAGCTCATGAACAACAGCACGCAGGTTTTTATATGGACATAAGTTTTTGTTTTTCCAATACAACTGCTGGATTACATGGTAAAGTATATGCTTAGTTTTTAAGTAACTGCCAAACTATTTTCCAGAATGGATATGTCACTTTATAGTCCCATCAGCAATATATGCGATATCCATTTCTTTTTGTATTCATGTCTGTAGTTTTTGTATCCATGCCTGTTAACCTTTTCCAAGTGTATAATTCAGTGTTATTTAGTGTATTCACAACATTGTGCAAACACCAGCTGGCTCTCATTTCAAAATTTTTTCATCATCCTATCAAAACACCCTGTACTCATTTTAAGTAAATGCTCCCCATTCACCTTTCCCCCGTTTCCTGGTAACCTGTAATCCACTTTGTGTACCTACTGAGTTGCCTATTCTGGATATACCATATAAAAGAAACCATATAATATGTGACCTTTTGTGTGAAGATTTTTTTTTCCTTAGCATGTTTTTGAGGTTCATCCAAATTGCAGCATGCATCAGGACCACATTTAGTTTCACGTAAATATTCTATTGTACAAATATACCACAATTTTTTTAACCATTTATCCACTGAAGGACATTCTGATTATTTCTACCTTTTGACCATTATGAATAATGCTGCTATAAACATTCATATACTTCAAGTTTCTGTGTGGGCATGTTTTTCATTTCATTGGGTATATATACTTAGGAACAGAGCTGCTGGGTCATATGGTAATTCCATGTGTAACTATCTAAGGAACTGCCAAATTTTTTCCATGAAGGCTACAAAATTTTACATTCCTGTTAGCACTGTATGAAGACAGTTATCTCTCTACATCCTCACCAACACTTATTTTTATTATTATTTTTAATTAAAGCCATCCTAGTGAGCATGAAGTGGTATCTGAGGTTTTGACTTGCATTTCCTTCATGATCAGTAATGTTGACCTTTTTATGTGTTTGTTGGCCATTTGTATATTTCCTTTGGAGAAATGTCTATTCAGGCTTGACAGTTTTTTTTAATTGGGTTATGTCTTTTAGTTGTTGAGTTTTATATATTCTGGATAACTAAACTCTTATCAGTGAAGATGATTTTGCAAATATTTTCTCCCATTCTGTAGACATATGTATTTTCACATTCTTAATAATGTCTTTTGGTACACGAAGGTTATTTATTATTAATTAAGTACAATTTAGTTTTTTCTTTTGTTGCTGGTGTTTTTGGTGTCAAATCTAAGAATTCATTGCAAATTTGAGGTCACTTTCTTCTATGTTTTCTTTAGAGAATTTTACAGTTTGGCTCTCAGATGCCTATCCTTATGCCAGTACCACATTGTTTAGGTTAATGCACCTTTGTAGTAAGCTTTGAAATCGTGAAATGTGAATTCCCCTAGTTTGATTTTCTGTTTCAATACTGTTTTGGCTTTTGGGGTGCCCTCGCAGTTCCTTAACAGAAATGAAAACGTCAATCTTCAAATTTTTATTCAGATTTGGTAGAGATTTATCAATTTTATTTTCAAAGAATTAGCTTTTTTTTTTTTTCATGGGCAGGCACTGGTAATTGAACCTGGGTCTCCAGCATGGCAGGTGCGAACTCTGCCACTGAGCCACCATCGTGCTGCCCTGAATTAGCTTTCTGTTCACTGATTTTCAATATTGATTTCCTGTTTTCAGTTTCAATGATTTCTGCTATCTTTATTATTTTCTTCCTTGTTGATTTGGATTTCTTTTGCTAGCTTTTTTTTTAACTTAATAAAACCAATCAACAGACAATATGAAAATTCTTTTTTTCATCACATAGTTGTATATTCATCATCACGATAATTTCTTAGAACATTTGCATCAATTCAGAAAAAGAAAAAAAAAAAACAGAAAAAAGATCATACATACCATACCCCTTACCCCTCCCTTTCATTGATCACTAGCATTTCCAACTACATTTATTTTAACATTTGTTCCCCCTATTATTTATTTTTATTCCATATGTTCCACTCGTCTGTTGAAAAGGTAGATAAAAGGAGGATCAGATACAAGGTTTTCCCAATCACACAGTCACACTGTGAAAGCTATATCATTATACAATCATCTTCAAGAAACATGGCTACTGGAACACAGCTCTACATTTTCAGGCAGTTCCCTCCAGCCTCTCCATTACATACTGACTAACAAGGTGATATCTATTTAATGTGCAAGAATAGCCTCCAGGATAACCTCTCCAGGATAACCTCTCCACTCAGCCATTGACACTATTTTGTCTCATCTCTCTCTACCCCCTTTCGTTCAAGAAGGTTTTCTCAATCCCTTGGTGCTGAGTTTCAGCTCATTCTAGGATTTCTGTCCCATGTTGTCAGGAAGGTCCACACCCCTGGGAATTATGTTTCATGGAGAGAGGGGGAGGGCAGTGAGTTTGTTTGTCATGTTGGCTGAGAGAGAGGCCACATCTGAGAAAGAAAAGAGGTTCTTTTGGGGGGTGACTCTTAGGCCTAATTTTAAATAGGCTTAGCCTATCCTTTGTGGGGTTAAGTTTCATATGAACAAACCCTAAGATTGGGGGCTCAGGCTATTGCTTTGGTTGTTCCCACTGCTTGTGAGAATATCAAGAATTCTCCACTTGGGGAAGCTGAATTTTCCCCCTTTCTCACCATTCCCCCAAGGGGACTTTGCAAATACTTTTTTATTCACCTTTCAAACCCTTCTTGGATTTATCGAGGCATCACTCTGGACAAACCTCATGCCGTACTCAAGGTTCCACGTACTCATGATGTTCAATTAAGCTGTCCACATAAGTTTTACTAGGAAATGCACTAGTCAAAATATAATTTTTGTACCAAATTAATATTTTTTGCTTTAATATCTCACATAAGTTAAAGTTTTAAAATATTAATTTCCATCTATTTTCAACACCTTGCATTTTTGACATTCCTCTGTTCTTCTTCATGCAAAACATTTTTAAATGTGTACATTCAGTCACTATGATTATACACTCTAGGCATTCCTAGATTATACCATCTCAGTCTTTATCATCTATCTTTCCTTCTGATTCATTTGTGCCCCTAAGGCTTCCTCCCTCTATCATTCTCACATTCAGCTTCATTCAGTGTTCTAACATTATTGTATTACAGTTAGGTAGTATCGTGCTATCCATTCCTGAATTTTTACAATCAGTCCTGTTGTACAATCTGTATCCCTTAAGTTCCAATTACCCAATATTTACCCTATTTCTATCTCCTGATGACCTCTGTTTCTAACTGAAATTATCCAAGTTCATTCATTAATATTAGCTCATATCAGTGAGACCACACAGTATTTGTCCTTTCGTTTCTGGCTAATCTCACTCAGCATAATGTCCTTAAGGTCCATCCATGTTGTTACATACTTCATAACTTTATTCTGTCTTACAGCTGCATAATATTCCATCATATGTATATACCACAGCTTGTTTAGCCACTTGTCTAGATGTTGATGGACATTTGGGCTGTTCCCATCTCTTGGCAACTGTAAATAATGCTGCTATAAACATTGGTGTGCAAATGTCTGTTTGTCTTTGCCCACATGTCCTCTGAGTAGATACCTAGCAATGGTATTGCTGTGTCATATGGCTAGTTTCTTGAGTCAAGAACTTCAATTACTTATTTGAGGTATTTCCTCTTTTCTAGTGTAAGCATATTTATTCCTGTAAATTTCCCTCTGTACTGCTTTTGCTGCATCCACATATTCTGATACATTTTACTCTTTTTTCATTTTTTTAATTTCCCTTTGAATTCCTCTTGACACCTGTATTATTTAGAAACGTGTTGTTTGGTTTCCATATTTTTGGAGGTTTTTATGTTACCTTTCTGTTATTAACTTGTTGTTTGATTCCATTAAGGTCAGTAAAATTTCTATAAGTTCAATTCTTTTTAATTTATTAAAGTTTGTTTTATGATCCAGGATATAGTCCATTTTATATGTTCTTTGGGTGTGTGTATTGAAAGTGAGTGTATTCTGCTGCTGTTCATTGGATAGTTCTGTCTATGCTGATGAGATCTTGTCGGAATACAATGGTGTTCAGTTTCTCTATAGCCTTGCTGATCTTCTGTCAGTTCGTTCTGTCTACTGCTGAGAGTGGAATGTTAAGAGTCCCATGTATAATTGCATTTACCTACCTGTCCTTTCAGTTCTGGTTTTGCTTCATGTATTTTGAAGCTCTGTTTTTTGTTACTCACACATGGGATGGTTATGTCTTACTTGTTAGTTGATCCTTATATTATTATGTAATGTCCCTCTCTGATAGTTTCTTGGCTCTAACGCTACTTTATCTGATATTATTATAGCTACTTAGGCTTTTTAAAAAATTAATGCTTACATAGTATGCATTTTTCAAGCCTTTTACTATCAATTCATCTATGTATATTTGAAGTGAGTGTCTTGTAAATAGCGTATAGTTGGGTCACGTTTTTATCTATTAGGCCTACATCTACTAAATACACGTTTTGTTTTTTTTTCGCATGGGCAGTCACTGGGAAATCAAACCCAGGTTTCCAGCATGGCAGGGGAGAACTCTGCCTGCTGAGCCACTGTGACCCACCCTAAATACACTTTCAATTGGTGTATTTAGACTGTTTGCATTTTAATTACTGACAATTCAGGGCTTAAGTCTACCATGCCATTACTTGTTTTCTATTAATTTCCTGTGTTTCTAGATCCTCTATTTCACTTTTCTTGCCTTCCCGTGAGTTACCTGTACATTTTTTAAGATTCCATATTGATTTATTTCTGTGAATATGATTTTAGGGCTTAGGCAAGTTAGTTCAACTTAAGTTTAGTAGTCAACAGGCTTGGCCCAAAGGGGATGATTATTGTGTATATATCCTGAAAAGAGACTCAAGGATCACAAACAGTTCCAGTTTTCAAATTATATTTCCTGACAGCTTTTAATTAGGACTGAAGTAAACAATGAAAATCTATTAGCACAGCTTAAAACGATACCAGGCAAATCCCTAAATATTTTTCTGTTGTGAATAGGGAATTCTTAGTGGCATGCATGAAGATTTCCCTAGTGGTCCATATCCTACTTGCAGCAAAAGTGACTTTTGGAAATCATATCCTCTTCCAACCTCAGAGAATACTTATGAGGAAAGGCAGCTGGAAAGTGCACTCACTATGTACTTTCCTTTAGACACCGAACTACTGAGTACCTTTACCCTGTGTATGGACATTACAGTTAGTAACCCATCCAAATCTGACTTATCTTGAGGCTTAAAGGATATCCTCAGAGAAGTTTCCATTTGTAATACACATGAGGGAATTAGAAATGTGACCAATTCTCTGAAAACTCATGGTTCTTGTGCATTTACTATATTTGAGACTAATGACACTTCATAGTCTGTCAGTAAAAATATTTGCAGTGCATTTGCAAAGTACTATGAGCCATTTTAATTAGATGTGGGGTTAAAAATATTTATTGAAGGTTTCCTCATGGATCATTAAAAAAACTTCAAATATATATTCATGTGAAGGTCCTTCTGGAAAGTAAACTTCCTGGGGTTTAAGACACACGAATATTTTAGCATTCTGGGAACTGCTGTGGATTATACTGAACAACAATATAATTTCATTCTTCCACAATTACTCTGGGAGCCACACAGGCAATCCTAACACTACTTGGAAAACTGTTAACACACAATTTTTTTTACTATAACCAAAGTTGCTACCATGTATTCATTAGACGAAGTTACCAAAAAAATACACACACAGCTTTCTGGTGGGGGAGAGGGACAAAGCCTAATTTTCCAAATTTTATAGTTTTCAATGGACAATTTCACCTTAGTTCAACACTAAAGTCATGAGTTTTTATAACAAATGCAGTTTGGAAGTCGGTTTTCTACTGTGACTGCAATATAGCCACGTGTTATACCAATTTCAAGCATTAACACTGGATGTATCTGGGGAAACAAACCTTTAACCCGGACATCACTGTACCGCTGAAAGTGGTGGTAAGCAGCTTTCCAGGGATTCCGATAGTGACGGAGCAAAGTAATAGGAGGCCTTGGACGCACTGGGACATACCTCACACCTTCCTCATCTATTCAAAAGGTGAAGAAAATACAACATTAAATAGCTTGTTATAAATTTTCAAGAATTCCCCAGGTGAAACTCTAGCAAGTGGGCGCTAAGCGTGGCTGATGGAACCTGACCATGCAGGGAGGCAAGGCAGCACTTCTGACAAGGTGTTGCAGTTAGCCCAGTGATTGTTACCAATATACTCTTTGGGAGGAGACTTGCGCTTCTCAGCCTTCACCAGTAGACTCTTGGTGGTGGATTTTTCATCATCAGTGCTGTTGGTCTCCATCATATCACCTTCTTCTGTGGAAATCACATGCTGCTGCTTTCTAGGCTTTTTCCTTGGGGAGGCACCAGGTGGTAGGTCACTTGTAGGCATGGATAGGTTGTTAGCCAGCAGTGCAAGAGATGGAGACACAGTGTTGGTGGCCAGTGGAGGAACTGCTAACAGAGAAAACAGAGCACAAACATTGATCAGAACCAGACACAATGGAGAGCTTCCCTTAACATCAGCAATGAGAACCATTAAGGAGATAGTGAAGACAGCTCACATCCCTTGAGTACTGTGCAGTCCCAGCACTGTGCTAAGCACTGTCATTGTGGCAGAGGCCACCAAGTGCTTGCCCATACCTCATGGACTTATGTTCCTGACTACCAGGACCATCCAGCTAAAGGGCTGTATTTCCTAGCTCTCTTGCAGGTAGGTGTGGCCATATGAGATGGAAAGGGCAGTACTCTGTAGCAATTTATGGAAGTATCCTTAAAAGTTAGGCATGACCTTTCTATGCCCTTACTTCTTTCTGTGGCCTAGAAACTCAGATGTGATAGCTGGAGTTCTAGGAGCTAACTTTAATCAAGAGTACAAGGTCATGTCCTAGGAACCTAGATTCCTAATGATTTTATAGAATTCCCATAACTTTCATATACTGTCTGCCTCAAGGATTGTTCCAAGAGAGACAATAAAACCTTTTGCGTTTAAGGCACTATTTTTCAGGTCTTTATATATATCTCTAGCAGATAATCTATTGACTCGTATAATCTTAAAATAATCTGAATAAACAGACATTTTTACCTTCCAATTCACTGATTAGGAAATGTGGCTCAGGCCACATAAGGAAGAAGAGGCAGAATTGGGATTGGATAGAAACAGTCAGGATTCAGCGGTTGCATTAACCATCAGCCTACACTGCCTCCAGAGAAACAGCATTCTTAGTGATGAAGTGAACACATGCTTAAATTTTCATGGGTCATAAATCTAGGGATTAACAAACATGCTAAAGATTTACTCAACTGTTATTTTCACTCTACCACATACTTGCTTCATTCTTTTTCTCAGCCATACTTTAGGTATTCAATCCCAATAGTTGAACCCTAAACTCTGTCTTGACCCATAATTATACCCCACCTCCTACACCATATTGGTTTGCAGCATCCCACTCTGCAGTCAAAACCCAACTACTATTCCAAGTCACTCCACGTAGTAACCAGTCTCCAGTAATCCTGAGATCCCTGCCAGGAACTGTAATACCTTCATCCTACCAACCTTTTTTGCTCTCCCCCATCCCTCTTATGTCCTCTCTCTATCATCCTGCTTAATTTCTACAACCAATTTTATTCCCTCTATGTCCCTCCTCACCACTATACTCAACAAAATCATGACAAGTTAAATTCACTTCTCTGACTAGTTTACACAAAGACACAAGTGGTGTGGCTGGTCTCTCTATAAAAGGATCACAGGCCCCTGGCCCCTCAGTGCTGTGTTGCAGTCAAACCATATGGTCCCAGGCCATCCACTCTCCAGATGATTAGTTTACATCTTCTCCTCAACACCTCCTTCACCAATCTCACTCTCAGCTGATCACTTTCCTTTTTATTTTACAGGGAAAAAACCAACAACAAAGCAATCAGAAGAAAACTTCACAATTCCCCACTGCTGCATCTATCTACCTCCCTGTGCCGTTACCATACACTATCGTCCGCGCCAGGATTTCAGCAGAGACCACAGACCATCCGCCACCCCCACATATGCTCTCAATCTTGTTGCTCTCACCTACTCAAGACACTGTTCCAGGAATTCTCATTGCCTTTCCCAGCATCATCAATTCTTATTTCTCTACAGGATCATTCTCATTAACATATGCACTGGTTTGAGGTTGCTGTACCACAGAAAAGCCATGTTCTTTTTCCTAGTCCAATATTGTGGGGGCAGACTTATTGGGTGGAATCTTTTTATTAAGTGGTTTCCATGGAGATATGTCTCTACCCATTCAAGGTGGGTCTTAATCTACTTATTGGAGTCCTTTAAGAGGGAACCATTTTGGAAAAAGCTCAGAAAAGACAGAGATGGTTGGAGATGCAGAAAAACAATGCCCCTGGGGAAGATGTTTGAAAACAGAAGCCAAAGGAGCAGCATATGCCAGCCACATGCTTTCCCAGCTGACAGAGGTGTTCTGGAAACTATCAGCCTTTCTTGTGTCAAGGTCTCTTTTTCTGGATACGTTAGTTTGGCATTTTTATGGTCTTAGAACTGTAAACTTGCAACTTAATAAATACCCTTTATAAAAAGCTAATCCATTTCTGGTGTATTGCATTCCAGCAGTATTAGCAAACTAAAACAACACACAAACTGTAATTTGTCCCACCTTTAAAAGAAATTCCCCTTCAGATAATACTGTCCCTCCACTTTCCATCCCTTTATAGCAAACTCCTCAAAAGTGTCCTTTACACTTAATGTAAATTCTGCTCCAAATTTCTTTTGAATTCATTCCCACTTACACTTTTATCCCAATTAGTACACGGAAATGGCTCTTCTCAAGATCTTGATGACTTCCATATACTAAATCCAAAGGTCAGTCCTCAGTCCTCTTGTTACTTCTCTCTCAAGCAACAGGTCACCCAACTGATCACTTCCTCCTCCTGGAAATACACTTTTCCTTATCTCCCAGGACACCACATTCTTCAAAGTTTGAATCCTACTACTCTGGCCACTCCAATTTCCTCTGCTGGATTTCACCTCCTTCCCCAACCTTGTCAAATTGCAGTGTCCTAGGGCTCTTTTCTATCTGTTCTCATTCCTTACACAACAGTATCCAGTCTTACAGCTTTACACACAATTTATACATACAAGAACAATTCAAATTCATATCAGCAGCCTCATTTTCTATTCCAAACACCAGGCTTGCACATCTAACTACCTACCTGATGTCTTCATTTAGATGCCTGACAGACACCTCCAACTTTCCCAATCAAAAACTGAACTCACAGAACTCCTTACCTCCTCTCATCAAACACGGTTCTTCTGGAGCCTTCCCTACTTCACCAATGGCAATGTGCTGGTTTGAAAGGAAGCATGCCCCCTAAGAAAAGCCATGTTTTAATATAAATCACATTTCATAAAGGTAGAATAATCTCTATTCAATACTGTATGTTTGAAACTGTAATGAGATCATCTCCCTGGATGATGTGATTTAGTCAAGAGTGGTTGTTAAACTGGATTAGGGGATGACATGTCTCTACCCATTTGAGTGGGTCTTGATTAGTTTCTGAAGTCCTATAAAAGAGGAAATATTTTGGAGAATGAGAGATTCAGAGAGGGCAGAGAATGCTGCAGCACCACGAAGCAGAGAGTCCACCAGCCAGCGACCTTTGGAGATGAAGAAGGAAAACGCCTCCTGGGGAGCTTCATGAAACCGGAAGCCAAGAGAAGCTAGCAGATGATGCCATGTTCACCCTGTGCCCTTCCAGATGAGAGAGAAGCCCTGACTGTGCTTGCCATGTGCCACTCCACTTGAGAGAGAAACCCTGAACTTCATCAGCCTTCTTGAACCAAGGTATCTTTCCCCAGATGCCTTTGATTGGACATTTCTATAGACTTGTTTTAATTGGGACATTTTCTTGGCCTTAGAACTGTAAACTAGCAACTCATTAAATTCCCCCCTTTAAAAGCCATTCCGTTTCTGGTATATTGCATTCTGGCAGCTAGCAAATGAGAACAGGCAAATTCATCCTTTAAGCTGCTAAGCCAAAACCCTGAAGTTGCCCTTAACACCCTTCTTTCCCACTCAGTACCCGTGCAAATAAATCCTGTCAGCCTTACCTTAAAAATATAACTAGACTCAAACCACTGCAACTACTTCCACAGCACTACACTCATGGACATCTTCACTGCCTCCTGCAATCATCCAGCAGCCTCTGAACAAGTCTTCATCTTCACTCCTCTTGTCATTTCTTTACCTGGCAGCCAGAATGATCTGTGTAATAATCAGCTCACGGCATTCCTTGGGTCAAACCTTTGCACAGCTCCTAATCGGCCCCAGCAAAGCCACTTTTTTTCTCTTATATTTTTTCATTTTATTCTTTTTTCCACGTGAGTATCCTCTTATGGCACCACCATTTGTTGAATTTTTGTTTGTTTCCTTATTTGTTTGGGAAGTGCATGGGCTGGGAATTGAATCCAGATCTCCCACATGGCAGGTGAGAATTCTACCACTGAACTACCCTCGCACCCCCCTAGCAAAGCCACTTTTTACAGAAACACCACCCTATCCACTCTGTACACCCCCCTCCATGACTAGCTCTACCGACCTTTGTTTCTGTGTTCTTCTCCGCACCCCCCAGGCAAGTTCCCATCACTCACTCTCAGGTCTCGAGGCTGGAACACTCTGCATCCAGATAACCTCACAGCCACCACCTCCTTTCTCATCTCTACTCAAAGATCACGTTCTTCGTGAGGCCTTCCTTTTAAAGCCCATTAAAAAACTGTAGTTCCAGCCCTAACTTTTCCTTATCTTATTTTCCTGCTTTATATTTTTCCATAGCACTTATCTCTAAAATATATGTATTTTATGTATTTCTCTTTGTACTTACTGATCATCTCCCTTGCTATAACGTAGACACCAAGGATGGACAAGTGTTTGTTTTGTACGATACACTGTTGTTCCCAGTGCCTAGAACAATAGCTGGTGCAGAGAAGATGCCTGATAAAGACATAATAAACCTGACAGTCCAAGGCAGGAGTACTGTCATCTCCCTAGCACAGAGAGGGAAGGAGAATTACACAAAACCAGAAAGCAGATGAACAGCAATACTAAGAGCATTTCACTTTTTCTCCTGGGTTATCCATGCTTATCTTTCAGTGAACTGCTTAGGCTATATATCCTCACAGGCAGCTAATTCCATGGCATAATAAATTAAAAAAAAAAGTATACCTCTTATCTGGGGACGCTCTTCTGCCTCCCTATCTCTGTAAACCTGATCACACCTGAAACTCTAATCAGTCCAAACCACAAGCTCTCTTCTTATAGCTCCAGTTGCCTGTACCATCTTTTTTTCTATTTCCCCTTTTTAGCATCTATGTTGCTTCCTTGCTGACCAATTAATTTTTGTGCCATCTTATCACTTTATAAAGATCTTTGTACTCTAAAACTGATGGTAAACACCTTGAGTACAGAAAATTTGTCTATGTCTGTGTATTAGTTAGGGTTCTCTAGAGAAACAGAATCAACAGGGAACACTTGCAAATATAAAATTTATGAAAGTGTCTCACGTGACCGTAGGAACGCAGAGTCCAAATTCCACAGGGCAGGCTTCGAAGCCGATGACTCCAATGGATGGCCTGGATGAACTCCACAGGAGAGGCTCACCAGCCAAAGCAGGAATGCAACCTGTCTCCTCTGAGTCCTCCTTAAAAGGCTTCCCATGATTGCAATTAGCATCACTAATTGCAGAAGACACTCCCCTTTGGCTGATTACAAATGGAATCAGCTGTGGATGTAGCTGACGTGATCATGACCTAATCCTACGAAATGTCCTTATTGCAACAGACAGGCCAGCGCTTGCCCAATCAGATGAACAGGTACCACAACTTGGCCAAGTTGACACCTGTCCCTAACCATGACAGTCCACCCCTTGTCAACTTGGCACCTAAATATATATATCACCTTAGACCATACTTAATTTCCAAATGAAAACAAATAAGCACACATTTTTTCTTTTACCTGACAATACTCAACTGTCCTGCATATAACTGGAAACACATTAAATCTCTCCAGAATAGGGTGCAAATCCTTGGGCAACATTCATTCTTAAACTTGATATCTTACAACTTAAATAGTATAACACAAACAAAACAGCATTACAGTCCTCGTTTCTGTAACTGATCACGTGGTCGAAGTTCATATTTATCACTACCTTCTTCCACTACCCATTCCATGTTCCCTTTCCCCTCAGCAAGCACTTCAGCTGGCCGTGGTTCTTTGCCTGGTGGGGTGACCCAAACCTTCATTCCTGAAGTCTCAGAGCCATTAGTGGTCCTGCCTGGATTGTTTTGTTGCAGTTTTCCATTGATTTTAATCACAGGGCATGGTAGTACTAATAGACGCCCCAGGGGATCTCCTATATTCCAAGAAAACTCTTCTTTACCTCCATTATGTAGTTGCAGTCCTAATTCCTTCTGATAGTCAGGGTCAATTACCCCAGACAATAATGTAATCCCCTTCTTGGTGTGTTGATCCAGAGGCATAAGTAGCCCAAAGTGGCCAGGTGGCAATCTTAACTTCCAGTTCAGTGGTATCACTGTTGTTTCTCCTGGAGAAAGCACACCCCGTTTTGGAACTAAAACCTGTAGACCAGCAGAACTCAGGGTAGCAGGGACAGGAAGCAAAAATTTTCCTAGTGGATCACTAGGAGTAATAATGAGTGGCACCACACCCATTTCCACCCCTTGGTTCCTGGACCCATGGATCCTGGCTATGGGAGAAACAGCACCATACAGCGGACGCTGATTCAGAGCATACACAGCTTCCTGGAGAACATTACCCCAGCCTTTCAAGTTTTTGCCACCTAGTTGGCACCGTAATTGAGTTTTCAAAAGGCCATTCCACATTCTATCAATCCAGCAGCTTCTGGATGATGGGGAACATGGTAAGACAAGAGAATTCCATGAGCATGTGCCCATTCCCGCACTTCATTTGCTGTGAAGTGTGTTCCTTGATCCGAAGCAATGCTATGTGGAATACCATGACGATGGATAAGGCATTCTGTAAGCCCACGGATAGTAGTTTTGACAGAAGCATTGCGTGCAGGGAAAGCAAACCCATATCCAGAGTATGTGTCTATTCCAGTTAGAACAAATCGCTGCCCCTTCCATGAAGGGAGTGGTCCAATGTAATCAACCTGCCACCATGTAGCTGGCTGGTCACCTCGGGGAATGGTGCCATATCGGAAGCTGAGTGGGGGTCTCTGCTGCTGGCAGATTGGGCACTCAGCAGTGGCTGTATCCAGGTCAGCCTTGGTGAGTGAAAGTCCATGTTGCTGAGCCCATGCATAACCTCCATCCCTACCACCATGACCACTTTGTTCATGAGCCCATTGGGCAATGACAGGAGTTGCTGGGGAAAGAGGCTGACTGGTATCCACAGAACGGGTCATCTTATCCATTTGATTATTAAAATCTTCCTCTGCTGAAGTCACCCTCTGGTGTGCATTCACATGGGACACAAATATCTTCATGTTTTTAGCCCACTCAGAAAGGTCTATCCACATACTTCTCCCCCAGACCTCTTTGTCACCAATTTTCCAATTATGGTCTTTCCAAGTCCCTGACCATCCAGCCAAACCATTAGCAACAGCCCATGAGTCAGTATACAAAGGCACCTCTGGCCAGTTTTCCTTCCAAGCAAAATGAACAACCAGGTGCACTGCTCGAAGTTCTGCCCACTGGAAGGATTTCCCCTCACCATTGTCCTTCAAGGACACCGCAGAAAGGGGTTGTAATGCTGCAGCTGTCCACTTTCGGGTGGTACCTGCATATCGTGCTGAACCATCTGTAAACCAGGCCCGAGTTTTCTCTTCTGCAGTCAATTCACTGTAAGGAACTCCCCAAGAGGCCATAGCTCTGGTCTGGGAAAGAGAAGGTAATGTGGCAGCAGGAGTGGAAACCATGGGCATTTGTGCCACTTCTTCATGTAACTTACTTGTGCCTTCAGGACCTGCTCTGGCTCTATCTCGTATATACCATTTCCACTTTACAATAGAGTGCTGCTGTGCACGCCCAGCTTTATGGCTTGGTGGGTCAGACAACACCCAACTCATGATAGGCAACTCAGGTCTCATGGTAACTTGGTGGCCCATGGTTAAGCGTTCATTCTCTACTAAGGCCCAGTAGCAGGCCAAAAGTTGTTTCTCAAAAGGAGAGTAGTTATCTGCAGCAGATGGTAAGGCTTTGCTCCAAAATCCTAAGGGTCTGCGTTGTGATTCTCCTATAGGGGCCTGCCAAAGGCTCCAGACCGCATCTCTATTTGCCACGGACACTTTCAGCACCATTGGATCTGCTGGAACATATGGCCCAAGTGGCAGAGCAGCTTGCACAGCAGCCTGGACCTGTCTCAGAGCCTCCTCTTGTTCAGGTCCCCACTCAAAATTAGCAGCTTTCTGGTCACTCGATAAATGGGCTGGAGTAGCACACCCAAATGAGGAATATGTTGTCGCCAAAATCGAAAAAGACCAACTAGGCATTGTGCCTCTTTTTTGGTTGTGGGAGGGGCCAGAAGCAGCAATTTATCCTTCACCTTAGAAGGGATATCTCGACATGCCCCACACCACTGGACACCTAGAAATTTTACTGAGGTGGAAGGCCCCTGTATTTTTGTTGGATTTATCTCCCATCCTCTGACACGCAAATGCCTTACCAGTAAATCTAGAGTAGTTCTACTTCTTGCTCACTAAGTCCAATCAACATGATATCATCAATATAATGGACCAGTGTGATGTCTTGTGGGAGGGAGAAACAATCAAGGTCTCTGCGAACAAGATTATGACACAGGACTGGAGAGTTGATATACCCCTGAGGTAGGACAGTGAAAGTATATTGCTGACCTTGCCAGCTGAAAGCAAACTGTTTCTGGTGGTCCTTACTAATAGCTATTGAGAAAAAAGCATTTGCCAGATCAATAGCTGCATACCAGGTACCAGGGGATGTATTGATTTGCTCAAGCAATGATACTACATCTGGAACAGCAGCTGCAATTGGAGTTACCACCTGGTTGAGTTTACGATAATCCACTGTCATTCTCCAAGACCCATCTGTTTTCTGCACAGGCCAAATAGGAGAGTTGAATGGGGACGTGGTGGGAATCACCACCCCTGCATCTTTCAAGTCCTTAAGAGTGGCAGTAATTGCTGCAATCCCTCCAGGAATACGGTATTACTTTTGATTTACTATTTTGCTTGGTAGGGGCAGTTCTAGCGGCTTCCACTTGGCCTTTCCCACAATAATAGCCCTCACTGCACGAGTTAGAGAACCAACATGGGGATTCTGCCAGTTGCTCAGTATGTCTATGCCAATTATACATTCCGGAACAGGGGAAATAACTACAGGATGGGTCCGGGGACCACTGGACCCACTGTGAGACGGACCTGAGCTAAAACTCCATTGATCACCTGGCCTCCATAAGCCCCCACTCTGACTGGTGGTCCAGAGTGACCTTTTGGATCCCCTGGAATTAATGTCACTTCTGAACCAGTGTCTAATAATCCCCGAAATATCTGATCATTTCCTTTTCCCCAATGCACAGTTACCCTGGTAAAAGGCCGTCGGTCTCCTTGGGGAAGACTTAGAGGAAGGTTAACAGTATAAATTTGTGGCAGTGTAACAGATTTCTCCCCCATAGGGACCTGGCCTCCCCTTCATTCAAGGGGCTCAGGGTCTGTAAACTGTTTCAAGTCTGGAAATTGGTTAAGGGGCCGTGACTCTGTGTTTTTGTAATTCAGGTTAGACTTCTGTTCCCTTTTAAACAAAAGACCTAGAACTCTTTTGTTTATACAGCTCCAACAAGAATTTAGTAGACTGCCCTTCTATTGTATTTCTAGGCACCCCATGATTTACTAGCCAATGCCACAAATCTCTGCGTGTCGTATAATTCTGATGCCTCCTTTGAGTTTGTTTTCTATTATAATACCCAGGTCTACCCTGTCTTTGGTGATTAAGTGCTGCCACCTGGCTTCTGCCAAATCGGGATCCTGTCATCCCCATTGTGTTTAAGGATTCCAGCTCAGTGACAGCAGTTCCTACAGTAATATCTGACCTACAGAGAAGTGCAACAACAGAGCTCCTGAGGGATGATGGTGCTAGTCTCACAAACTTATTTCTCACTGTTCTGGTAAAAGGTGCATCCTCTGGACATTCCTGGGGTGTAAGAGCAGGCTTTGCATGATAAATCCACTCTAACATCCCAATCTCTCTAAGCCTCTGGATCCCCTCATCTACATTATACCAGGGCAGTTCTGGCATTTCAACCTCAGGTAATGTTGGCCACCTTTTGATCCATGTTTCAACCAACCACCCACACAAGCTGTTAACACCTTTTCTAACTGCTCTAGCTATAACATTGAATGCAGAATCTCTGCTTAGTGGGCCTATATCAATAAATTCAGCCTGATCCAGCCTTATATTCCTCCCACCATTATCCCACACTCTTAAAATCCATTGCCACACATATTCCCCTGATTTCTGTCTATATAAATTGGAAAACTCACACAGTTCTTTTGGAGTATAACGTACCTCCTCATGTGTGATACTTTGTACCTCACCTTTAGGGGCCTGTTGAGAGTTTAGTCTAGTTATAGGTCTAGAAGAAATGAGGGGTGGTGGGGGTGGGTCATGAAAAGAATTAGAAATAGCTTCCAAGCCATTTGCTTCAGGGCTTTCATTTGCAGTTTCATCTGGTGAAACAGGATTAATAACTCTAGGGCTAATCCCTTCAGGAGGAGGTTGGGTGGCCAATTCCTCAAGGCAGGCTGGAGGTGGGGCGGCTATGTCCTCAGGGCAGACTATTACAGGATTATCTAAAGAAGGCTCAGCATGGTCTAGGGCTTCAACCTCACCCCCAACATCCTTATCAATCCATATGTCACCACCCCATTTTTCAGGGTCCCACTCCTTTCCAATCAATGCCCTCACTTTAACGGCAGACACCATGCAAGACTGAGATTTCAGTTTACGTTGTAAAGTTGCTACTCTAACAATAAGATTCTGAGTCTGATTTTCAGAGATCTCAAGTCTACGGCTACAGGAAATAAAATTTTCCTTCAGGATACTCATAGAAACCTCTACATCTTTCAGACGGCACTTAAGCTTTTTGTTTGAAGCCCTAAGCCCATTCCTTTCACCCCTTAATGTAGACAGTGTATCTAACAACAACCAACCAACATTTCTATAACTCTTATTTCTACAAAACTCTGTAAAGGTGTCAAAAACATTATCCCTCAGAGTCTGGCTTCGTACAAGTGAAGCATTAGGAGAATCAAATGATGATACTTTGACTATCTCCTTTGCCAACTCACTCCATGGATTGGGAGTGTCATTCTGATTATGGGACTCAGAGTCCTTAGTGTCTCTGAGCCCAGTCAGAGTAGAAAACCATTCATAAAAACCCATTTTTAAGATCCTGTTCCTTAAGAACCACTCCCGGTACCAAGATGTATTAGTTAGGGTTCTCTAGAGAAACAGAATCAACAGGGAACACTTGCAAATATAAAATTTATGGAAGTGTCTCACGTGACCATAGGAACGCAGAGTCCAAATTCCACAGGGCAGGCTTCGAAGCCGATGACTCCAATGGATGGCCTGGATGAACTCCACAGGAGAGGCTCACCAGCCAAAGCAGGAATGCAACCTGTCTCCTCTGAGTCCTCCTTAAAAGGCTTCCCATGATTGCATTTAGCATCACTAATTGCAGAAGACACTCCCCTTTGGCTGATTACAAATGGAATCAGCTGTGGATGTAGCTGACGTGATCATGACCTAATCCTATGAAATGTCCTCATTGAAACAGACAGGCCAGCGCTTGCCCAATCAGATGAACAGGTACCACAACTTGGCCAAGTTGACACCTGTCCCTAACCATGACAGTCTGTTACTCTTCTTCAGAACCTAACAAAGAGACCCTGCCTGATAATATTCAATAAATACTAATGATAATGGCATTTAGGTACATTATGATACATTTTATCATCCTAACCAGGAGTGGCAGAGGACACTATGAATATTTATGTGGGGCAAAATGGTGTAAACTAGGTCTGTTATGGGGAAATATGGTCACTACATATAACTGTCTTTCTCTCCAACTAGACTGAAAGCTTTCTGAGGGCAAAGACAATGCTATACCATTCTGTTTTCTCAACACAGAAAGTGTGTTTTTATCTCACTACCTCCTAAATTAAGTTGAACTCCTTCCCTGAGCACAAAGTAATATGGTTTTAATCAACCCTTTCCAGCTTCAATCTCAAAGATTATGAATATTGCCCCTTTCATGGTAAAGGAACTTTGTAGATGTGATTAACTTAAGGACCTCGTGATGGAGATATTATCCTATATTTTCTTGGTGGGCCTGATATAATCACAAGGGTCCTTATAAGGGAAAGAGGGAGGTGGGAGAGTCAGAATCACAGAGAAAGCTTAGAAGATTTTACATTGCTGGCTTTGAAGATGGAGGATGGGGCCAGAAGCCAAGGAAAACAGCCTCTAGAAGGTACAAAAAGGCAAAGAAATGGATTCTCCCTTAGAGTCTCCAGAAGTAACACAACCACTTCAACCCATTTTAATTTTTTTTTTTTTTTTGCATGGGCAGGCACCGGGAATCAAACCCGGGTCTCCATCAACCCACTTTAGACTTCCAATCTCCAGAACTGTAAGATAATGCATATTGTTTAAACCACTAAGCCTGTGGTAATTTATTACAGCACCAATAAAAAACAACACATTTAACATACAAGAACCAATAAAACACCAGTTCATCCTGGATCTGATTCCTGACTCCTATAGCGGAACTTACCCTCTGCACAATTTAATTTCCCCCATTTTGGGCCTCCTTTATAGCACTTTCCTTACCTGACAGTGTAGTGTCAGCAAATACGTTTTTTCTAATCTCCTGTATTAGTCAAAACCTCTTCAGATATAAGTGATAGAAATCCCGTTTAAACCAATTTTACCAAAGGGAGAATTTATTGGCTCATGTAATGGAAAAGACCAGGGATGGAACTTCAAGTAAACCAAAGCCATGTGCTCAATGTCACTAGGTGTCAGGCTCCATATCTTGGTTTTGCTTTCTTCTCTGCTGGCTTCATTCCCAGGTGGGCTTTCCTTTTATGCTGACAGTGATGACCACCAACACCTCCAGGCTTCTATTTTATTTAACAGCAGCTGCTGAAGGAATGATTAACTCATCCTAGTTCGCCAGGAACTTTTCTAGGTTTAGCACTGAAAGCTCTGTGTTCCAGGAAATGCCTCAATTCTAGGCAAACTGGGAAAGCTGTTCACCCTAGGAGCCCACTCTGAAGATGAAGGGAGTTGTGGTCAGCCCCATGTGAATCCCATAGACTAAAAGTGCAGGTGGGGTTGGTTCTCCATAGGAGCCCCCAAAGGAGGAAATGAATGCTGGACAAGCAAAAATAACACATCCTCTCCATTTCCTTTTATAGATTTGATGCGTCTTGTATCTAATCTATGTTTCTAGACTAGAAACACAGCAAAGCCCCAAAAGAACTTACACTGCTTCTTACACAACTTTATATCCTTGGAAAAATTCCCTTACAGTGAAGAACATCGTCCACCAAGTAGTTAATGATCGATAAAATAGTATCACGTTTAACAGAAGTACTTAAAAGTAGTTTATAATTTTATTTGATTGAGATTATTCAAATATAATCTTGCTGAAAATGGGGTGGGTGGAGAGTTTTGGTTAATGAACTTTCAAAATCACTAAAGTACTATGATGCATAAGCCTTCCCTCCTTAGATTTAAAATAATAAATTTTATTTTCTAACAGCAACATTTAATACATATTTAAAAATGAAACTTAAAATGTCCTTCTACCGATTTGAAATTCAATTCCCAGGTTTCATTGTTTTCTTTTGTTTGTTTGTTTAAGGCAAATAGACAAGAATTTTGTTTTTTTGAAAAGGTGTGGCTTTTGCTCTGAAATCTTTTACACGTAACTTTTAACTTTTGACCTATTTCTGCCAGCAATGAGTTTTTTAAAAATCACAATTAGGAGTTTAAAAGAGAAATAATTTCATAAAGAATTATTTCTTCGATTTTGAGAACAGGATAAAATATTTTAAAAAATATTTTACACCAATATACAGATAATAAATCTTGAGTCTAGTTAATGGTGGACAAAAGAAACTCCCTCTGATATGTGGCTTCCAAACCTAACCTTGCCCATTAGGGCAACAACTCTAATTGTTTGTTGAATTTAACCAAGTCACTTTTCTCTGGGGCACAACATTCAACTGTAAATGATGACTTTAGTTATTTCCCCTAATTCATTTCACTCCCTAACAAAAAATGCATATAAAGGTTTTCCACATTTCTAAAATTTATAGAAACTTCTTTTTTCAAAAGATGAGCTAAAAAAACATTATAAATGAACACTGTTTAGCTGACCTAAATAAAACAATATTTATGTCTAAAAATTACGTTGGAAATAAAGATTTTATGTTCAAAAAAAGTAAATATACAGGTTTAAAAAGCTATATATATATTTTAAAAAAGCTATACAAATAGCACAACCACACTTCTTAATACAATGACCACATGGAAAATGGAAGACTGAACACTGAAATGGTAAGAGGTTATGGCTGGGTAAGTGGAGCACAAACTAATTTATTTTCTTCTTTGGAATTGTCTGTATTTCCTAAGTTTCCTACAGTGAACATGTTACTTTTGTAGTCAGGAAAAATAAAATTCCATTATAAGTTTTTTTTTTTAAAAGAACAACAAAAAAAGCAAAAAAGAAAACCTCCAAACTGACCTGACTTTTACTAAGTGGAAGTTTGAAGTTAATAGTAAAAGGGAAAAAGGAGTAATGAACAGTTCTAGGGTTTTACTGATCACCTGCATGTTTTTCAAGAAAGTATTTTCAACCACATAAATCTTACTTTGCTACATAGGATAGCTTTCAAATTCCTTTCAGAAACTGATAAGGAATAAACTGAAAATTATGCCCATACTTGGACTCCTTTTACATGACAATTTTTTAAAATGAATCCAAAGGAAAAAACATTAAATAAAGCTATCCACAGGGAAATACTAGTCTGTCACAGTTTTTGTAAGAAGAGTAAAATTACAAAAAGGCAGCAAAATGGTTTTAGCTTTCAAAAGAAGAACAAAACCTTCCTCCTTTTATTAAAAACCAATGAAATGTAAATAAACCACACAAGGGAACTAAACCTTTTGATGAACACAAATCATGAAGAGAATTCTAGTGGGGATCATTTAAAAGAGGCATCAAGGAGGTAGATTTGCTGGCTGAGGGTCAAACACGAGTTTGGTCTCCAAGGTAGATTTAGGGAAAAGGGAAGAAACAACTAATAATGTATTCTGGAAATGAACTTACCAGAAACTGGCCTCATGATGTCCAAAGGTTCCACCTCTTCTTTAACTTTTATCTCAGGTACAGGGGGGCCCAAAACAGAAGAGAGACTGCTGCCCACAGATGCTGACGGTGGAGGGGCTGCTGCAATGGTGGTGATGGGTGGTGTGATGGGGACTGCGCCAGGAATGGTGGAAAGGGCAACCGTGGGTTGTGAGGGGGGACTGGCTGCTGCAATCATGGCTGGCATGGCTGGTGGAGGCTGCTGAGCGGTTGGGGGAACCACGATGGTGGGCTGGTCACTGTTTTGATTAGACACGGTCTCCACAGACACAGTTACTGGAGTAGCCATAGATACATGGATTTCCGACTTTGGTTTGGCACTGAAACACAAAAGCAAAGCATATGTAGCAAACAACAGAAAATGCCTCAACTTATCTGTCCAATTCTTTTCGTACAATACATGGCACATCTGATATTCTACTCCTTGTTTCTAAAAGTTGAACATTAAGGGAACTTTTAAAGGGAATTCAGGTTTTAAAAATATCCCCCAGGGGAATTTTGATATGGATTGCACTGAATCTATAGATTTCTTTGGGGAATATTGCCATCTTAACAAAATTAAATTTTCCAATCCATGAATATGGATTCCTTTCCATTTTTTAAATCCTTAGCTTCTTTCAGCAAGGTTTTGCAATTCTGGGTGGACAAAAATTTTACCTACCTGGTTAAACTTATTCTTAAGTATTTTATTCTTTTTGTTTCTATTGTTAATAGACTGTTTTCTTAAATTTATTGTCAGAATGTTCACTGCTAGTATATAGAAACAAAATTCTAATGGCACTTTTTTGTAGTAATGGAAGTTCCAAATTCATATGGAACTTCAAGAGTCCCCAATATTGAAAAACAAAAAGAAAATAAGAGGACTCACTATCTAAACTTACTGCAAAGCTAATATGTTCAAAACAGTGTGGTAATGGCCTAAGGACAGACAAAATGGACCAATGTATGAGAACTGCGAGTAAGAAATAAACCCAAATGTGTATCGTCAACTGATTCTCAACACTGGTGCCAAACCATTCAATAGGGAAAGATTAGTCTTTTCAAGAAATGGAGCTGTGAGAACTGAGGTCATGAAGGAGTAAACTTCATGACCTCAGATCTGGCAATGGTTTCTTAGATATAACACTAAAAGCACAAGCAACCAAAAGGAAAAAAGATAAATTGGACTTCATAAAAATTAAAATTTTTTTGTACATCAAAGGACATCCTACAGAATGGGAGAAAATAGTGGCAAATCACATATATGCTGTGGGCCTAGTATCCAGAATATATAAAGAACCAACAACTCAACAACAAAAAGGCAAACCACCCAACTGCAAAAAATGGGCAACGGACTTAGACATTTCTTCAAAGAAGATATACAAATAGCAACAAAAACAAGAAAAGATGGTTAACATCAATGGCTATTAAGAAAATGAAAATCAAAATCCTGAGATACCACTTGGACACCCATTAGAATGGCTTTAATAATAATAATATTAAAAAAAACTAGTATAAAATAAGTGTTGGTTAGAATGTGGAGAAATATGAATCCTTGTATGTTGCCAGTGGGAATGTAAGATGTTGCAGACCCTGTGGGAAATAGTTTGGTGGTTACCTGAAAAAGTTAAACGGAATTATCAAATGACCCAGAAATTCTATTAGATGTATACTCCAAAGAATGAAAATATGTCCACTCAGCAACTTGCAGAATATGAATGTTATGGCAGCATTATTTACAATAGCCAAAAAAGTGGAAGCAACAGAAATGTCCACCAATGGATGAATGGATAAACAAATTAGGATACAATGGAATATTATTCAGCCATAAAAAGGAACACAGTACTGATATATGATACTTAGGGATGAACCTTGATAACATTAAGCTAAATAAAAGAAGTCAGATACAAAGGGCTACATAATGTATAATTCTTTTTATATGATATATCTATAATGTGTAAATTCATAGGGGAAGAAAATGGATTAGAAGGTATCAAAAGAAATGGTGAGGGGAAACAGTGAATGATTACTTACGCATGGGGTATTTTCATAAGGTGATGAAGAAGTTTTGAAACTAGTGGAAAACTGGTGGTTGCACACTTTTTTTTGGGTGCATGGTCTGGGAATTGAACCTGGGTCTCCCGCATGGAAGGCAGGCATATTAACCACTGAACTACCCATGCACCCTGCACAACATTTTGAATGCACTAAACCCCATGGAATTGTACACTTTAAAATGGCTGATTGTATATTATGCAAATTTCACTTCCGACAGGAAATACAAAACAAAATATATTTTGTTTGTCTGTCCCACTGTTTTATTTATAAGCAGTAATGAAAATAACTTAGAAAACAGAAAATTTTAAAGAAATCACTTAAAGCCAATCCATAAAAAGATGATCAACTTTCACTGCTGTGCTGGTTTGAAAGGATGCATGTCCCCTAGAAAAGCCATGTTTTAATCTAAATTCCATTTTATAAAGGTAGAATAATCCCTATTCAATACTGTATATTTGAAACTGTAATCAGATCCTCTCTCTGGATGATGCGATTTAGTCAAGAGTGGTTGTGAAACTGAATTAGGCGACGACATGTCTCCACCCATTTGGGTGGGTCTTGATAAGTTTCTGGAGTCCTATAGAAGAGGAAACATTTTGGAGAATGAAAGATTCAGAGACAGCAGAGCAGAACGACATAGTCACAAGAAGAAGAGTCCATCAGCCAGTGACCTTTGGAGATGAAGAAGGAACATGCCTCCCAGGGAGCTTCTGGAAACAGGAAGCCAGGAGAAGAAGCTAGCAGATGATGCCGTGCTCACCATGTACCCTTCCAGATAAGAGAGGAACCCTGACCGTGTTCACCATGTGCCTTTCCAGACGAGAGAGAAACTCTGTATTCACCATGCGCCTTCTAACTTGAGAGAGAAACCCTGACTGTGTTCACCATGTACCTTCTCACTTGAGAGAGAAACCCTGAACTTCATCGGCCTTCTTGAACCAAGGCATCTTTCCCTAGATACGTCTGTTTGGACATTTCTATAGACTTGCTTTAATTGGGACATTATCTCAGCCTTAGAACTGTAAATTAGCAACTTATTAAATTCCCCTTTTTAAAAGTCATTCTGTTTCTGGTATATTGCATTCTGGCAGCTAGAAAACTAGCACAACTGCATTCTTCCCTTAGAATTCTTTAGTGCATATGCTGTCTTTGGAGATGTTCTGTTTTTTTTTTTTTTTCAAATACAGCCATACTTATATTTCATATATAGTTTTTATAAAATGATGTTTTTTCAAAAGACTGGTAATTTGAGCACTTGGCAAAGGTCCAACATTTACAGAAATACATAAATTGCAAGTAGTATCCTCCCATACTCAGTCTAGGACCACTTTAACAATACTAGGATATTTTTCTAGATAGTTTAGGCATATAAAGTAGCTACAAGTATTTTGCTTAAAAATGTACACTCTATTTAAAAATTTTATAAGAAGCATTACTCATGTCAATACACATTCTTCATAAATATTAATTTTTAAATTAGAAAAATATTTCATCCAACAGATGTGCTGGTCTACCTACTTAAACTAACAGTGCTGAAAATTCAGGTTATTTAAAAAACACAAATTCACATCCCTCAAATTTAAGGCCCAAACAACTATACTTCCATACGCAAACGAACTTTTGGCCTAAAGCTCATACCATATATACAAATTAACTCAAAATGGATCGTAGATCTAAATATAAAAGTATAAAGCTTTTTTAAGAAAATATAGGAGAAAATCTTTCTGAGCTAGGATTAGACAAAGAATTCTCAGATATGACACCACAAATGGTTTTGGTGTAAAAAAAGTGACAAATCGGACTTGACTAAAATTAAAAACTTGTGCTTTGCACAAGCCCTCTCTAAGAGGTTGAAACCACAGGTTACAGACTGGAAGAAACTAAATGCCAAACACGTATGTGACAAAGGAACTATCAAACACAATTCCATTAGAAAATGGGCAAAAAATAAACTGAACAAAGAGACTGTGCACTAAAGAAGGATACACACAGGTGGCAAATAAGCACAGGTAATAGGCATTTAACAAGTTTAGCCATGAAGGAAATGTAAATTAAAGTTCTGATGAGATACTATTGCCCACCTATCAGAATGCTAACCCCCCCCCCCCCCCAGCTTCCAGAGAAGATGGCAGCTTAGTAAGACGCGCGGGTCTTAGTTCCTCCTCCAGAAAAGCAACTAAAGAAACAGAAACAATACATAACAGCTCCCGGAGCCACGACAGAGACCAAAAAGACAGCGTACCCCATTCTGGAACGCCTGAACAGGCAGGGAGAATCCGCTGCAGTGAGATACCTGAGGGGCGCGCGTTTTCCTGGCTGGGGCGGCTGGCGACTGGGGTCCCCTCCACGCACGTGGCTCCCCGGTCTGACTGGGAACGTTGGATAGCGGGGCCCTCCCGCCACGCTTGGCGTCTCGGGCCAGCTGGGCAATTTGGACCAGCACTCCCCCAAGCCGCGGCGGCCGGCGACCCCCCCTCCACGCGCGGTTTCCCGGGCCGACTGCGAGATTTGGATTGGCAAGTTAAAGGAGCCACAGCATCTTTTACTGGTGGGCCCCGCAGACAGACGAGCGCCACCTACTGGGCAGGAAAAGAAAAACAGAGCCCAGAGATTTCACAGAAAAACCTTGCAACCAGCCGGGTCCCACACCCAGGGAAATCTGATCAAATGCCCAGACACCAGCAGAAAATAATGGATGACGCTCGGAAAATTGAAGATATGGCCCAGTCAAAGGAACAAACCAATAGTTCAAATGAGATACAGGAGCTGAGACAACTAATGCTGAATATACGAACAGAAATGGAAAAACTCTTCAAAAACCAAATCAATAAATTGAGGGAGGACATGAAGAAGACATGGGCTGAACAAAAAGAAGAAATAGAAAATCTGAAAAAACAAATCACAGAACTTATGGGACTGAAGGACAAAGAAGAAAAAATAGAAAAAACAATGGATACCTACAATTGTAGATCTAAAGAGACAGAAGCTACAATTAGTGAACTGGAGGATGGAACATCTGATTTCCAAAAAGAAACAGAAACTATAGGGAAAAGAATGGAAAAACTTGAGCAGGGGATCAGGGAACTGAATGACAATATGAAGCGCACAAATATACGTGTTGTGGGTGTCCCAGAAGGAGAAGAGAAGGGAAAAGGAGGAGAAAAACTAATGGAAGAAATTATCACTGAAAATTTCCCTACTTTTATGAAAGACCTAAATTTACAGATCCAAGAAGTGCAGCGCACCCCAAAGAGATTAGACCCAAATAGGCGTTCTCCAAGACACTTACTAGTTAGAATGTCAGACGTCAAAGAGAAAGAGAGGATCTTGAAAGCAGCAAGAGAAAAACAATCTGTCACATACAAGGGAAACCCAATAAGACTATGTGTAGATTTCTCAGCAGAAATCATGGAAGCTAGAAGACAGTGGGATGATATATTTAAATTACTAAAAGAGAAAAACTGCCAACCAAGACTTCTATATCCAGCAAAATTGTCCTTCAAAAATGAAGGAGAAATTAAAACATTTATAGACAAAAAGTCACTGAGAGAATTTGTGACCAAGAGACCAGCTCTGCAAGAAATACTAAAGGGAGCACTAGAGTCAGATACGAAAAGACAGAAGAGAGAGGTATGGAGTAAAGTGTAGAAAGAAGGAAAATCAGATATGATATATATAATACAAAAGCCAAAATGGTAGAGGAAAATATTATCCAAACAGTAATATCACTAAAAGTTAATGGACTGAATTTCCCAATCAAAAGACATAGAATGGCAGAATGGATTACGACCCAGCAATACCACTGCTAGGTATCTACTCAAAGTACTTAAGGGCAAAGACACAGACGGACATTTGCACGCCAGTGTTTATGGCAGCATTATCTACAATTGCAAAGAGATGGAAACAGCCAAAATGTCCATCAACAGATGAGTGGCTAAACAAACTGTGGCGTATACCTATGATGGAATATTATGCAGCTTTAAGACAGACTAAACTTATGAAGCATGTAATAACATGGATGGACCTAGAGAACATTATGCTGAGTGAGTCTAGCCAAAAACTAAAGGACAAATACTGTATGGTCCCACTAATGTGAACCGACATTTGAGAATCAGCTTGGAATATATCACTGGTAACAGAGACCAGCAGGAGTTAGAAACAGGGTAAGATAATGGGTAATTGGAGCTGAAGGGATACAGACTGTGCAACAGGACTAGATACAAAAACCCAAAAATGGACAGCACAATAATACCTAAGTGTAATGTAACTATGTTGGAACACTGAATGAAGCTGCACCTGAAATATGGTTTTTTGTTTGTTTGTTTGTATCTTTTGTTTTTGTTATTTTTATTTTTCCTTTTTTATACATATATATATTTTTATTAGTATTATTATTTTAATTCTCTTCTCTATATTAACATTCTATATCTTTTTCTGCTGTTTTGCTAGTTCTTTTCCTAAATCGATGCAAATGTACTAAGAAATGATGATCATACATCTATGTGATGATACTAAGAATTACTGAGTGCATGTGTAGAATGGAATGATTTCTAAATGTTGTGTTAATTTCTTTTCTTTTTTTTGATTAATAAAAAAAATTAAAAAAAAAGTTTAAAAAAAAAGGATGCTAGCCCCCCTCCCCCCAAAAAAAGCCTTAAAATAGTAAGCACAGGAAAGGACATGCAACAACCAGACTGACCAAAAGATTCCTGCACTAATAAAAAAATGGGGGTAAGGGAAGGTTAAGGATTATTCTGGAATTAAAAAACAGAATAACCAATGACATCAGCAAAAATGGTAGAGGAAGGGACTCTGAAAACTCACCCCTCTAAGAAAACAGTGGGAAAAAAACCTGCAAAATTTGTGAGAGTCAATTTTTTCAGAACTCTCTGAAATTAACCAAGGGCTTGTAACAATCTGGCAAAAATTAATAAAAATGGCTGAATCTTTGTAAGAGCAGTGAAGTTTATGTTGTTTGAATCTGCCCTATTTCCACTGCATTTTTGCCAACTGAGCAATGACCTTGAAAACCAAAAGTCCACAACCGTGGTGTAAACCAATAGCCGGTAGCCACCAAGAAGGACATTATTTGAATGTGACATTGGTTAAAACTGTCATTATTTTACCAGTCTGGTGGTTCCCTAAAAGATTTCCATTTGCAAATCTGTACTTTAGATGACATGATTCAAGTCACCCAATGCAAATGCCTTTACCTTAGGGCAACTGGCTTTAAAAATTAGAGACAATCTCTCTCTAAGCCAACTTGGCAGGTGAACTCACTGCCCTCTTCCTATGTGGGACATGACTTCCAGGGATGAGCCAGGACCCGGCATCATGGGAGTGAGAAAGCCTTCTTGATCAAAAAGGGTAAGAGAGAAATGAGACAAAATAAAGTCTCAGTGGCTTCAAACAGAGTCAAGAGGCTATCCTGGAGGTTATCCTTACACATTATACAGATACTCCTTTTTAGTTTACAGTGTATTGGAGTGGCTAGAAGGAAGTACCTGAAACGGTTGAACTGTGTTCCAGCAGCCCTGATTCTTGAAGAAAACTATATAAAACTATATAGCATTTACAATATGTCTGTGTGATTGTGAAAACCTTGTGTCTGATGTTCCTTTTAACCATGGATAAATGGCTATAAAAAATAATAAATAATAAGGGGAGATAAAGGATAAAAATTGGGTAGATTGAAACTCCTGATACTGTCTCAAACATTAGGGATTCCTAACTCAACAGACCATGCCCTTGATCTTGAGGCTTACTCTTGTGAAGCTTATTTATGTGGCAGAGAAGCTTAGCCTGCCTATGGTTATACCTAAGAGTTACTTCCAGAGGGCTTCTCTCTCTCCCTAAGCCCAACTCTGCAAGTGAAATCACTGCCCAATCCTCATGTGGGTCATGACATCAGGGGTGAAAGTCTCCCCAGCAACATGGGATATGACTCCCAGGGATGAGTCTGGCCCTAGCACCGTGGAATCAACAATGCATCCTGACCAAAAGGGGGAAAAGTGTAACAAATAGGATATCAGTGGCTGAGAGAGCTCAAATCGAGTCGAGAGGCTACTCTGGAGGTCACTCTTAATGCAAGATTCAGCTAGACATTGCTATCTACCATAACTTGCCAACCTCCAACCAAAACCATTCCTGCCAATCCTAAAGAACACCTAGGGTGTTAATTAAGATTCTTCAAAGGTTTCAGGCACTAAGGTAATTTTCCAGAAACCTACAACCTCTAGATGGGTCCCTGGACCAGATAAGTTCTTGAAATGCAGAGGGGTCTGCCTCTCTAGAACATCAATTAGTTCCATTCTCCTATTCTATATTATTGACAGTCCCTTCCAACAAGAAAAAGTTATTTGGGAATAGCCCAAATACCCCTAAAGAGTGGGAGAAAGGTCAAAGGTGATGGTGGAGTTATACAGAGAAGATAAGGTTTAACAAACGAGTATGACTGCTGAATCACTATATTTCCTTTAGTCTTCAACATCTTAGAGCAGCTAAAAATAAAAACCTAAAATTCTGGAACTGTAACCCATACCAAACTCTGAAGTCTGTTCTACAACTAATTGTTGTGATGTGCTTTGGAATTTATTGCTTTTATATATATATATTATTTTTCACGAAGAAGAAAAACCAAAAAAAAAAAAAAAACTGTGTTTTGTAGGATGTTGGCTTCAAGATTGATTTCAAAATCTTTTTTGGTAATTAAAGTATGTAAAGTATGCAGGAAGTGTTTTCATTAAGGAAAAAGACTTTTTCCCCTAAAGTAGAATAACTGATTGTTACAGAATGAGAAACAGGAATGTGTAGGACAAAATGGATGTATATAGAAAGTTGCAGAAGTCTTGTAGGAAGCGAATTTTTTTGGTTCTGGTTAAGGTTGACCAAGATTTTATAGTTTTATAAGATTTTTAATAGTTTTCTTATCAGATGTGTCTTCATACAAAAATAGAATTTGGTTTTCATTCTGTTAAAATGACAATGTTTTCTTGGATTATTTGTCCGCTTTTACTGAGAAGTTATAAAAGGTTTTTAACCATCTGAGTAATCTGACAGGATGACAAAGATTCTATGTCTTATCAATCCAATATACTCACTGATACGTATGTTGATCATCTCCTTTATTTAGACAATGCCTCTCCCTTTTAAAAAATTATGTCTTAAGCAAAAGGCAGAAATTGGAACAATGAATAAAAAACATGATCTACAAGAGACACAAATAGGTTGAAAGCAAGATGATGGAAAAAGATATATTAGGCAAACTAATTTCTGGTTAGTTTGCGTAGTAATTAGAGTGGCTGTATTACTGTCAGACAAATAGACTTTAAAACAAAAATTATTACAATGGACAAAGAATGACATTTTATAATGCTAAAAAGTTCAATTCAAAAGATTAAAGCAAGAAATGTTTATTTGGTACAAAATTTATATTCTGACTACTGCACTTTCTAATTTAACTTATATGGACAGTTTAATTGAACACCGTAAGTACATGGAACCTTGAATAGGGCATGAGATTTCGTAGGTTTGTCCAGGTTAGTGTGATGTCCCAGTAAATCCCAGAGTGATTTGAACAATGAATAAAGAAGTATTTGCAAAGTCTCCTTGGGAGAATGGTAAGAAAGGGGGAAAATTCAACTTCCCCCTTTGAATTCCTAATATTCTCGCAAGCAGTGGGGACAACCAATCAATAGGCCAAGCTGTCAATCTAGGAGTTTGTTCCTGTGAAACTTACTCCCACAAAGGATATCCTAAGCCTACATAAAATTAGGCCTAAGAGTCACCCCCAGAGAACTTCTTTTGTTGCTCAGTCAGGACCTCTCTCTAAGCCAACACAGACAGTGAACCCACTGCCTCCCCCCGCCACGTGGGACATGACTCCCAGGGGTGTAAACCTTCTGGCAGCATGGTACAGAAATCTTAGAATGAGCTGGGACTCAGCATCAAGGGATTGAGAAAATCTTCTTGACCAAAAGGGGGAAGAGAGGAACGAGATAAAATAAAGTGTCAGTGACTGAGAGATTTCAAACAGAACAGAGAGTCTATCTTGGAGGTTATTCTTACGCATTATATAGATATCCCCCTTTTTAGTTTATGTTGTATTAGAGTGGCTAGAGGGAAGTGCCTGAAACTGTAGAGCTGTGTTCCAGTAGCTATGTGTCTTGAAGATAATTGTATAATGATACAGATTTTGCAATGTGACTATGTGATTGTGAAAACCTTGTGTCTGATACTCCTTTTATCTACGGCATGGACAGATGAATAAAAAATATGGGTAAAAAAAATAAACAAATGATAGGGGAAGAAAGGTTAAAGTAAATTGAATAGATTGAAATACTAGTGGTCAATGAAAGGGAGTAGAAAGATGTGTGGCATGTTCGAGTTTTTTCTTTTTACTTTTTTTTGCTGGAAAGATGCAAAGGTTCAAAAAAATTGATCATGGTGAAGAATACACAGCTGTGTGATGATATTGTGAGCCACTGATTGTAACCATGTCAAGAATGTTTGTATGCCAAGAAAGGTGGTATGTCCGTTTGTTGTTTATAATACAAATATATATATACACACACATAAAATCAATTGGCTAGAGCAGCTAGAAGTAAAAACCTAAAATTATAGAATTGTAACTCATACTAAACTCTGAAATCTGTTCTACAATTAATTGTTGTGATGTGCTTTGAAATTTACTGCTTTTTTTTTTGTATATATGTCATTTTTCACAAAAAAAGAAATAATATATTTCCTCTAGCCTCCAGCGTTTTAGAGCAGCCAGAAGGAAAAATCTGAAATAGTGGAAGGGCAACCTATACCAAACTCTAAAATCTGTTCTGTGACTACTTGTTGAAGTGTACTTTGAAAATCATTGCTTTTTCTTTCTTTCCTTTGTATATCTGTTATAATGAACAATTAAAAAACATTTTAAAAATGAACGTATGTCAAGAATGTTTGTATGATTATTAATTTAGAATAAAAATATTAAAAAAAAGAAGATAAGCGCTTGAACATATATGCACCTAACAAAAGAGCCCCAATATATATGAAGAAAAACTAACAGAATTTAAGGGAGGAACAACAATTCAACAATAGTTGGAGATTTCAAACCCCCAATTTAATGATGGCTAGAATAACTACTTAGATTAACAAGGAAACAGAAGACTCTAGAACAACACTACAAACTAGACCTGGCAGAAATCTATAGGATATTCTAAAAATAATAGAATACACACTCTTTTCAAATGCACATGGAACATTCACTGCAATGTTTGTCCACATACAAGGACAAAAAGCAAAGTTTAAAAATTTAAAGGGATTGCAATCAAAGTATGCACTCTAACACAATGAAATGAAATTAGAAATCATTAATGGAATAAATTTGGGAAATTAAAAAATAAGTGGGAATTAAAAGACATACTCATAAATAACCATTTTTTTTTTTTTTTTTTTTTTTTTCTAGGGACCAGGCAGGGCAGCATGAGGTGCCATTCTTCCCTCTGGAACACGCTCAACTTCCAGGCCCTGAGGAGACAGTCAGCCTTGCTGGAAATGCTCTCACTCTCTGGGATGATTTCCAAGGACACTGAGGGTAGGGCCCTGGAAAACAACCCTGCATCTGACTGCAACGAGGCTGCCACAGGGACCCAGGCATCTGGACAGTTCTGAGGTTGTTCTATATCAAGCAGCTCCAAAGGTTAGCGATCCACCATCGCTCAGCCCTCCATGATCCACCCAAAGAAACCTTCCTCAACTCATTTTGTTTTCAGCTTGCCGTTTGTATTAGGAGGAATTCCACGTGCCTATGGGGTCTGGGGAATATACCAGTGCAACTTTGGGCAAATGGTCCTCCAGCAGGATTCTACCTTAAGGGGTTGATTGAATTGGAAACATTATACATATCATGCCAGCACACAGGGAACACTCTTGATTGTTCCCCTTCATTCTAAAGCTAATATTTTTTCAACCCCCTAATCCTAATATTCCAAATCAGGGGGTACGTAATACAGTGCTTTACATAGGAGCTGAGCCCACAAATATTAGATCAGCATTTTACAAAGCACTTTGTATGTCTCACTTGGACCTCAAAACTCTGATATTAGTTATGCCTAAGAGTCACCCCCAGAGAACTTAGTGCATGCTCAAATGTGGACTCTCTAAGCTGACTTGGCAGGTGAACTCACTGCCTCCTCCCCATATGGGACATGACTCCCAGGGGTGTAAATCTGCCTGGCAACATTGGACAGTACTCTTGGGATGAGCCAGGACCTGGCATCATCGGACTGAGAAAGTCTTCTTGACCAAAAAGGGGAAGAGAGAAATGAAACAGAAGTTTCAGTGGCTGGGAGATTTCAGAGTAGAAAAGTTATCCTGAGGTTATTCTTATGTATTATGTAGATATCCCTTCTTGGATAAATAACCATTTTGAAAACAAAATGTACCAAAATCCTATGGGATGCAGCTAAAGCAATGCTTATAGTTGTAAAACCTACATTAAAAAAAGAACTTTGTATGTTATGACACTGGAAAAAGGAGGGTAAACTAAATCTGAAGCAATAAAAAGGAAGGAAACAATAAAGAATAGAAGGGAAATAAATGGAACAGAGAATAGAAAACAGGAGAGGAAATCAATTAAATAAAAAACGGATTCTTTGAAAAAATCAAAAACATTGATAAATCTTTAGCTAGACAGACCAAGAATAAATGAGAGAAGATTCACATTAACAAAACCAGGAATTATAGTGGGAACATTATTACCAATCTTATAGAAACAGAAAGAAAATACTACATATAACTGTATGCTAAGAAATGAGATAATGTAGATGAAATGAGCAAATTAAAAACAAAGTACAGAAAGAAATGCAAGAAGAAAAAGGAAATATGAATTAAAAGTAAAGAAAATGAGTAAAAAACTTCCTATTAAAGCCCAGTACCAGAAGGATTCACTGTTTAAAGTGTTAAAATATACAGAGAAGAATTAAAAATAATTCTTCACAAACTCTTTAAAAAACACTTGAAAAGAAACATTTCCAAATGCATTCTATAAAGTCAGTTGTATCCTGATATCAAAAGAAGAGAAAGACAACCCAAGTAAAGAAACTAAGACCAATATCAGCTACAGTTATAGAGAAAATAATCCTAAACAAATTACTAGCAAACCCAATCTAGCAACATATAAAAATTAGTACACATCATCCCCAAGTGTGATTTATCCTATTAATACAAGGTTGGTTCAAAACATGAGAATTAATCAATGTAATATACCATATCAACAGAAAGGACTAAAACGCATGATCATTTCAACAGATGCAGAAAAAGAATCAGAAATAAACCCACATACTTTCACATTAAAAACAGTCAACAAACTAGGAATAGGCGGGAAGTTGCTCAACTGATAAAGGTGATGTAAAAGCCCCCCAAAAATAACATCATACTTTATCTTGAAAGCATCAAAGTTTCCCCATAAGATACTCAACAGGACAAGGATGTTGTCTCTTGCCAATTCAGTTTAAGTTTGCAGTGGAGGTTCTATTCTGGGTTATCATGCAAGAAAAATAAGTAAGCAACATCCGAATTGGAAAGGAAGAAGTAAAACTACATCTCTTTACAAATGACATAATCATGTATATAGAACATCTTAAAGAATCCAAAACCAAAAAAACCTATTAGAACTAAAACACGATTAAAACTTTGCTAAACAAGTTTAGCAAATACTGCAGGATACAAGATTAGTATACAAACATCAACGGTATTTCTATAAGCCAGCAATTAACATTCTGAAAGCGGTATTAATTAAATAATTCCATTTATAATAGCAATATAAAGAATAAAATATTGAGAAATGAATTTTAAAAATAAGTGTTAGACTTGTACACTGAATATTATAGAGTACACTGAAAGAAAGTACAGGCCTAAGTAAATGCAAAGATGTTCCATGTTCATAGACAGGAAGACAATAAATATCATTAACATGGTAATACTATCCCACTGATCTAGAGATTGAATGCAATCTCTATTAAAATGTCAACTGGATCAATAAATGGACAAATAAACAGAGAAGTTGAATAATACAATAAATGAGCTAGACTTGACAGACATTTACAGAACATGACACCCCACAACAGCAGGATACACCTTTTTCTCAAGTGTTCATGGACCATTCTCAAGGATAGACCACATGCTGGGTCACAAAGCAAATCTCAATAAATTTAAAAAGATTGAAATCATACAAACACTTTCTCAGATCATAAAGGAATGAAGTTGGAAATCAGTAATAGGCAGAGGGCCAGAAAATTCACAAACATAGGGAGGCTCAGCAACACACTTTTTATTTTTTTTAAATTAAAAAAATATATATAACAACAAATGCAAACATTCTTAACTGACGATCATTCCATTCTACATATATAATCAGTAATTCACAATATCATCACATAGTTGCATATTCATCATCATGATCATTTCTTGGAACACTTGCATCAATTCAGAAAAAGATATAAAAAGACAACAGAAAAAAATTCATATATACCATACCCCTTATCTCTCCTTTTCATTGATCACTAACATTTCAATCTAAATTTATTTTAACACTTGTTCCCCCTGTTATTTACTTTAATTCCATATGTTTTACTCATCTGTTGATAAGGTAGATAAAAGGAGCATCAGACACAAGGTTCTCACAATCACACAGTCACATTGTGAAAGCTGTATCATTATGCAATCATGTTCTAGAAACATGGCTACTGGAACACAGCTCTACATTTTCAGGCAGTTCCCTCCAGCCTCTTCATTACATCTTGACTAACAAGGTGATATCTATTTAATATGTAAAAATAACCCCCAGGATAATCTCTCGGCTCTGTTTGGAATCTCTCAGCCATTGACACTTTTTTTGTCTCATTTCGCTCGTCCTCCTTTTGGTCGAGAAGGTTTTCTCAATCCCTTGATGCTGAGTCTCAGCTTACTTTAGGATTTCTGTCCCATATTGCCAGGAAGGTCCACACCCCTGGGAGTCATGTCGCACGTAGACAGGGGGAGGGCAGTGAGTCTGCTTGTTGTGTTGGCTGGGCTCAGAGAGGCCACATCTGAGCAACAAAAGAGGTTCTCTCGGGGGTGACTCTTAGGCCTAATTTTGAGTAGGCCTGACCTATCTTTTGTGAGTTTAAGTTTCATATGAACAAACCCAAAGATTGGGGGCTCAGCCTATTGCTTTGGTTGTCCGCACTCAGCAACACACTCTTAAAGAATCAGTGGGTCAAGGAAGAAATTACAAGAGAAATCAGTAAATATCTCGAGGCAAATGAAAATGAAAACAGAACATATCAAAATTTATGGGATGCAGCAAAGGCAGTGCTAAGAGGGAAATTTATTGCCCTAAATGTCTATATCAAAAAAGAAGAAAGAGCAAAAATCAAGGAATTAACTGTCCACTTGGAAGAACTAGAGAAAGAACAGCAAACTAACCCCAAAGCAAGCAAAGGAAAGAAATAATGAAGATCAGAGCAGAAATAAATGAAATTGAGAACATGAAAACAAGAAAATCAACAAAACCAGAAGTTGGTTCGTTGAGAAAATCAATAGGACTGATGGACCCTTAGCAAGATTGACAAAAAAAAGAAGAGAGAGGATGCAAATAAATAAGATCAGAAATGGAAGAGGAGACATAACCACTGACTCCACAGAAATAAAGGAAGTAATGAGAGGATACTATGAACAACTTTAAGCTAATAAATTCAACAATGTAGATGAAATGGGCAACTTCCTAGAAAGGCATGAACAACCAACAATGACTGGAGAATAAACAGACGACCTCAACAAACCAATCACAATCAAAGAAACTGAATCAGTGATTACGAAGCTTCCAAGAAAGAAAAGTCCATGACCAGATGGCTTCACATGTGAATTCTACCAAACATTCAAGAAAGAATTAGTACCAATTCTGCTCAAACTCTTAAAAAAAAATTGAAGAGGAAGGAAAACTACCTAACTCATTGTATGAAGCCAACATCACCCTCATATCAAAGCCAGACGAAGATTTTACCAAAAAAGAAAACTACAGACCAATCTCTAATGAATATAGATGCAAATCCTCAACAAAATTCTTGCAAATCAAATCCAGCAGCACATTAAAAGAATTATACACCATAATCAAGTAGGATTCATCCCAGGTATGCAAGGATGGTTCAACATAAGAAAATCAATTAATGTATCAACAAATCAAAGCAGAAAAACCACATGATCATCTTGACTGATGCAGAAAAGGCATTTGACAAAATTCAACATCCTTTCTTCTTGAAAACACTTCAAAGAATAGGAATAGAAGGGAACTTCCTCAATATGATAAAGGGAGTATATGAAAAATCCACAGTTAACATCATCCTCAATGGGGAAAAACTGAAAACTTTCTCCCTAAGATCAGGAACAAGACAAGGATGTCCACTATCACCACTGTTATTCATCATTGTGTTGGAAGTTCCAGCCAGAGCAATTAAACAAGAAAAAGAAACACAAAGTATCTAAATTGGAAAGGAAGAAGTAAAACTCTCACTGTTTGCAGATGATATGATACTGTATGTCAAAACCCCCCCAAAATTCATAGCAAAAGTACCAGAGCTAATAAATGAGTACAGCAAAGTGGCAGGTTACAAGATCAGCAATCAAAAATCTGTAGTGTTTCTATACACTAGTAATGAACAATCTGAGGGGGGAATCAAGAAAAAGTTCCATTTACAACTGCAACCAAAAGAATAAAATATTTAGGAATAAATTTAACTAAAGAGACAAAGACTATACAACGAAAACTACAAGAAATTGTTAAAAGAAATCACAGAAAACCTAAATAAATGGAAGGGTGTACCGTGTTAAATAAAACAAAAACAAAACAACTGCCTTTGTTGCAGAAACTGACAAGTGGATCTTAAAGATTATACAGAAATGCTAAGGACCCAAAATGGCCAAAATAATCTTGAAAGAGAAGAATATGGGAGACTCAAATATCCTGATATAAAAACTTACAACAAAGCTACAGTAATCAAGACTGCATGGTACTGGGCTAATAAAAGACATGTATGTCATATCAATGGAACAGAATTGAGAGTTGAGAAATAAATCCTCCCATTTATGATCACTTTGCCAAAACAATTACTGGGGAAGAATAGTCTTTTCAACAAATGATACTGTGACAAGTGGTATCCACCTGCAAAAGAATGATTGTGGATCTCCTACTTCATATCATATATAAAAATTATCACAAAATAGGTCATACAACTAAATCTAACAACTAACAGTGTAGAACACTTCGAAAATATAAGACATTGAGTTAGGCAATAATTTCTGAGAAATGATGCCAAAAGAACAAGCAATGAAAGAAACAGTTAATAAACAGGACTTCATTAAAATAAAAACATCTGTGTTTTAAATGATATCATCAAGAGAGCAAAAAGACAATCCACAGACTAGATGAAAATGCTGAAAAGGTTATGTGCAGGTTTGAAATCATGTATGTATCCTAGAAAAGCCATGGTTTAATCCTAATCCCATTTTGTAAAGGCAGCTGTTTTTTCTAATTCCTATCCAGTACTGAATGCCTGAAACTGTAATCAGACCATCTCCCTGGAGATGTGATTTAATCAAGAGTGGTTGTTAGGCTGGATTAGGTAGAGGTGTGTCATTTGGTCTTGATAAGTTTCTGAAGTCGTATAAGAGGAAACATTTTGGAGAATGAGAGATTCAGAAGAGCAGAGAATGATGTAGCACCACGAAGCAGAGTCCACCAGCCAGCAACCTTTGGAGATGAAGAAGCAAAATGCCTCCTGGCCTGGGGAGCTTCATGAAACAGGAAGCCAGGAGAGAAAGCTAGCAAATGAAGCCGTATTTGCCACGTGCCTTTCCAGCTGAGAGAGAAACCCTGTGTTCACCATGTGCCCCCTTCTCACTACAGAGAGAGACCCTGAACTTCACTGGCCTTGTTGAACCAAGGTATCTTTTCCTGGATGCCTTTGATGGGACATTTCTATAGACTTGCTTTAATTGGGATATTTTCTCGGCCTTAGAACTGTAAACTAGCAACTTACTAAATTCCCCTTTTTAAAAGCCATTCCATTTCCAGTATATAGGATTCTGGCAGCTAGCAAACCAGGACAGGTTTTATATGATAGGGACTTCTACTCAAAATATATAAAGAACTCTTAAAACTCAATAAGAAGACATAGAATTTGAATAGGCATTTTTGCAAAGAAGATAAACAAATGGCCAACAAGCATGTGAAAAGATGTTCAATATCATTAGTCATTTCAAAAATGCAAACCAAAGCACAATTGATACCATTTCACGACCAGTGGATGCAGAAAAACTTGAACCCTTGTGGTATAGCCACTTTGGAAAACAAGTCTGGCCGTTCCTCATACTGCTAAACAGAGTTACTATATGATCTAGCAGTTCTACTCCTAAGCACATACCAAAAGAATTGAAAACGTGTCCATGCAAAAACATTTACACAAATTTTTTAGTAACAGCATTATTCGCAATAGCCCAAAAGTGGAAATAAACCAAATGTTCATCAAGTGATGAGTGAGTAAAGAACATATGGTACATCTATATATAATGAAATATAACTTAGCCATGAAAAGGAATGAAATACTGACACATACTATAACATAGTAAAACCCTGAAAACATTATGCTCAGTGAAAGAAGTCAGACACAAAAGGTTACATATTGTATGATTCCATTTATATGGAATGTTCAGAATATTCAAACTCACAGAGATAAAAAGATTAATGGATGCCAGGGATTTGGGGGAGCTGGGTGGAGGGAAGACTGAAGAGTGACTACTAGTAGGTGCGGGTTTCTTTTGGGCGGTGAAGAAAATGTTTCAGAATTAGACAGTGGTACAACACTATGAATATACTAAAAAAACCAATGAACCGTATACTTCAAAGTGTGAGTTTTATGATATGTGAAATATATCTCAATACAAAAGGACAAAATAACCAAATTTAATGAGTGAATCTTAATTACAAGAGATATTTTAAGAAAAGTAGGGAACTTTGAATATGGATTGACAAGTATAAAAAACTAAGGAATTATTAATTTTGTTATGGATAATAATAATGGTGCTTGGATTATGGTTTTAGAAATACACAAGAAAGTATTCAGAAGTGAAACTCTGCAGTTTGCCAAGGCCAAAACCAGATGAAGTCAAAATGTTAATGCAATTAAATCTATTTGATCGTTATTATTCTATTTTTCTGCATATTTTAAATTGCTCATATTTGAAATGGGAAGACTTAACAAGGGAAGGGTATAAGACAAAGTTGAAGGTATCTCCTAAAAATGGAGAGAACAGACAGTAAAATGAAAGAGAAGATTTTTTAAAATTAATAAACCAGTCAGATATAAAGATCAGTACAGATATAAAGATCAGTATGTTTTCAACTATAAAAAAGTTAGATAGAAGGCAATAAAATAATACCTTAGCATTTGTAAGGAAAAATAATTTCCAATGAAGAATTTTCCTGGTCATTCTGTCATCTAAGAGTGAGGGAGGTGACTCCCAGGGGTGTAAATCTCCCTGGCAATGTGGGACAGAAATCCCAAGGTGACCCGAGATCGAGCATCAAGGGATTGGGAAAGCCTTCTTGACCAAAAGGGGGAAAAGAGAAATGAGAAAAAACAAAGTTTCCATGGCTGAGAGATTTCAAACAGAGTCGAGAGGTTATCCTGGAGGTTATTCTTACGCATTATATAGATAACCCCTTCTTAGTTCACAGTGTATTGGACTGGGTGGAGGGAAGTACCTGAAACTGTTGAGCTGGCTTCCAGTAGCCTTGATTCTTGAAGATGACTGTATAAAGATATAATGTTTAATATGTGACTGTATGATTGTGAAAACCTTGTTATGTCTGATACTCCTTATATCCAGGGTATGGACAGATGAGTAAAAAAAAATAAAGAATAGGGGGACAAACGGTAAAATAAATTGGTTAGATGGAAAAACTAGTGGTCAACGAGAGGGAGGGGTAAGGTATATGGTACGTATGAATTTTTTCTTTTTATTTCTTTTTCTGAAGTGATGCAAATGCTCTAAGACATATCATCATGATGAATACACAACTACATGATGACACCACAAGCCATTGATTGTACACGATGTATAGAATGTGTGTGTGTGAAGATTTCTCAATAAAAATATTAAAAAAAAAAAAAAAAGAGGGGGAGGACTTCTGTTCCTGGAAAGATAGAGCAGACGTACTCTTCCCTAAACCTCTTGCTATGCACAGGTAAGAACCATGAGCAACATATATAAAATACTTTATGTCAAAACACTATATGTAAATAAGAAGAGAAGACAGACCAGTTAAGGACCTAGTGTCCCAAGGAACAATACAGTGTGAATTTCCTGGGTCCTCATTTGTTCTCTTATGTTGCAGACTGGCTTTTGGAGAAGCCAGCAACCCAGATATGCCCATAGGCACAGGCAAAAGACCTGTTCTGTTCTCTGTAGCCAAATAACCAAGAAAGAAGCAACCTGACAAGACAGAAAACTTTCAGACAATAACCATAATACTCCAGAATACCACAGAAACAACTGTAGCTCTACCCCTAACCCCTAAGAAAGCTCTGTTCTCTGTAGCCAAATAACCAAGAAAGAGGCAACCTGACAAGACAGAAAACTTTCAGACAATAACCATAATACTCCAGAATACCACAGAAACAACTGTGGCTCTACCCCTAACCCCTCTAGCAAAGGCTATGGAGGGTCTAGATTTCCATTTTGCCAAGGTGCCTCAACCTCTTTTGTCACCACCACCCCCATCACACACACACACACATACACCCTGGAGCAGTGTCACAGAAGGCCAAATGGGGCACCAGGACTTTCATATCCATCCAATAGTAACAAGAAACCCCACCCCTCTGGGTGTCACCAGAGGCCAAATAGCTAATCTCAACTTTCATTCTCTCAGTAATGAGGCTCTGCTCCTGCTTCCCCTCATGGGCAGTGAAAGGAGACCTACTAAAATATGAGATGTAAGTTTCAGAGTTTCATAACATAATACCTAAAATGTCCAAGTTCAAAAAGAAAATCATTCATCATGCACCAAGATCCAGGAAAATCACAACTTGAATGAGATGAATCAGACACTGTAATTATTTGATGAGGATTTTAAAGAATTTTGTAAAATCATCAATAAGGAGAACCAGACCTGGGACATACCAGACATATACTTTTTAAAAACGGTCCCCCAAATGCTCAAAGAGCTAAAGGAAAACATGGACAAAGAACTAAAAGAAATCAGCAATAGGATGGGAGCACAAAGAGACCATTAAATAGATGAAAATTATGAAAAGGACACAAACTGAGCTGAAGTCTATAGTAACAGAAATTACAAACTCTATAAAGGTTCCACAGCAGACTGGGGCTGGAAGAAGAATGAATCAGTGAACTGGAAGATAAGACAACTGAAATCATTTAGGAAGAAAAAGAAGAAAGAATGAAGAAAAGCGAACAAAGCCTGAGGGACCCGTGGGACACCATCACAAGACATCAATTTATACATTGTGAGAGTCCTAAAGTAGAAGAGAGAAAGGGGCTGAGAATATTCAATGAAATAATGGCAGTAAATTTCCCAAATTTAATTAAAAACATGAATATACACATCCAAGATGCTCAATGAACTCCACACAGGATAAACCTAAATATATCCACATTTCAGCAAACTCCAAAAGCCAATGATAGAGAATTCTGAGAGTTGCAAGAGAGAAGAAAAGTGTCATGTATAAGAGAGACTCAATAAGATTAAGTGCTGATTTCTCACTGAAAATCATGAAAGCAAGAAGGCAGCGGGATGACATACTTAAAGTGCTACAAGCAAAAACCTGCCAACCAAGAATTCTATACCCAGCAAAACTGTCTTTCAAAAATGAGGGCAAAAATGTACTTGGAAATTTATTGCTTTTTTGTAGATTCGTTATTTTTCAAAATGAAAAAAGATGTTTAAAAAAAAATGAGGGTGAGAATAAAAAGCTGGGGGAGTTTGTCACCATTAGATGACCCCTATAAGAGTTACTGAAGAGAGCTCTGTCTACAGGTTGAAAGGAAAGGACAACTGGCTATTGTTATTGTTTTATTACAGTACAATAACCCAAGGACTACTTATAGCATCAACACACCGAGGACCATTAGAGTACAGCAGTACAGCCTCCTTGCCTGGTGTGTCATTTACTTCAAACAATGGTTGTGTCCTACAGCTTGGTCCTTGGGCCACTTTTATTCTCTATTTAATTCACTGTCAATGGATCTTTTCCAATCTCATGGCTGTAAATAACAAAATACACTTACAATTTCTAAATCTATACCACCAACACTGACCTCTATCTTCAACTCCAGAATTATATATACACTAGAATTTTATATCCAACTATCTACTTAACTTCTCTGCTTCACTCTTAAGAGATATTTTATGACATTGAAAACCCCAAGGATAAAATGCTGGAAGTGGATCCAAACTTAGGAGACTGGAACAATTCACCAAGATGTAGAAAACAAGCTTGCTCTGTATCATAAATTATATGAAAAGAAGAAAGCAAGCAACATTCCAACTGCTCAAGTTCTTACAAAGAAAATATTTTCTCAGTTTCTAATAATCTATATACTGTACTAAATATTAGCTTTGCTATTCTTTTTCATTACCCTATGACCTAAAATCAATCAGGTTTTTAATATTTTGACAAGTTTTTGTTTTTTTAATTAGAGAAGTTGCAAGTTTTCAGAAAAATAATGCAGAAAATACAGAGTTCTCATATACTAACACCTTGTATTTTTGTGTTACATTTGTTACAATTCATGAAAGAACATTTTCTAACTGTATTATTAACTACAGTCCATCGTTTATAGTACAGTTCACTGTGTTGCACAGTACTATTCTGTTTTGTTTTTAAAATTTTTATTCTAGCAACATATTACAACCAAAAATTTCCCTTTAAACTACATTCAAATATATAATTCATTTAACAAAAGTTTTCAAATGTCACAGGACAATCACCATTTTTCTGACTGACTGTGCTGTACATTTTCAGCTTGTGCCATCATTTTTATGGTTCTGCCTTAAGGTACAAAGCAAGGGGGCTGCACACACTCCTGTATCAGAGTCTTTTTCCCTATTCTTTCCTCTTCTTTGCACATTCTAACATCAGGGAGTACATAGCTGGTTCAACCTTGGCTCAGAGAAACTTTTTCTTCACCCTATAAATCACTGCCTTACCCTCCCATAACTTTATATCCACTTTACAATTCTTTATTTTTATTATATTTATTATTTCTCTACATCTATCAAAAAACAAGCTTTAAGAGAACACGCTTTGCCTGTTTTAGTTGTTGCTATACTCCCAGAGCCTAAAATGATACCTGGTAACCAGAAGGCATTTTATCACTTCGTTCTTGAAGAAAATTTTATGAAGAAGTGGATGAAAATACACTAAGCTCAAGTTTTAACATTAAAATATAGAAGATTCAGAATAATCTATGCAGCAAGATTCTGTTTTTAAGAATCTATCAATGACTCTTCAAGTATATGTAGAAAAGATGTGAAAAGACACTTGCCCAAACTGTTTATAATCAATATCTCTGGGGAAAATAGGATTGGCAAGGTGGATGGAGAACAGGACAATAACTTTCACTTTATACTTTAAATATTTTTATATTTATGATTTGTTTTCCAAAATAATATTACTTCTGGAATTAAGAAGATAAAGCATAAAGCAAAAGCATGCATTAGCTTTGTTATGATGCTATTTTTGATAGCAATAATTACTGGGTGTTTACTATGAGTCGGGCTCTGTTCTAAAGGCTTTGAAGTGATCATTTCACTTAAAGTCACTAGAATTCTATGAGGTAGACCTCATCACACGCCCATTTCATAAACTATGTAACTGAGGGTCAAAGGTGTTGAGAAATGTGCCCAGGTCAGATAACAAGAGTGGGTTTAAAAAAGATGCACATAGGCAAATTATGTGAAATAAGTCACATGTGCCTGACTATTCCCTTCCCAGCTACAAGCAGTCAAAAGCAGTGGTGCCATGAGAACTGCTGGCCTCACCCCGCAGGCCTGGGTGACCCGGATGTGCTCCGCAGAGAGCTCTCCACTCGAGGGCCGGCCACGTCAGGAGGCTGAGGAGGAATGAGAGTTTTCCGAACGGCCATTCTGGAAGAGACAGAGACAAACCCAGAGAACAGCATTCCAAGGGTGTTAAAGGATAAAGAAGTAAAAGACATTCATTCACCAGCCAGACGTATAGCAAAATAAAAGCACTGCACTGGCTATGTTTTTTGTTAAAAGTTAATTTTATCAAAGAGTTACATGCACATTATTTAAAAAGCCAAACAGAATGAAAAGGCGTTGAACACAATAGAGCATTCAAAGATTTCCTGCCAGCCTCCCTCCAGGACACAACTTTGCTTTTAGTATGCCATATCTCCTTTATACTTAATATTATGCATACATCTGTGACCTTTTGATTACTTAATTTGAGACTTCACTACTGGCTCTGTATTAGAGTAGATGAACATTCCACTCTCTTACATACCAACACCTTTCCTTTCCTTCCTCTATCTTCCTAATATAGTCACATTAAAACTTAAATTCATATTAAGTTTTTACAACATTATTACATGTTGACTGGATCATTCCTGACATGATACATGTTCACATCCTAACCTCCTCTGGTCCTGTGGGTAGAGACTCATTTGTAAACAAAACCTGTGAAGAACCTGTTAAGGTAAGACCAAACGAACCAAGGTGGGCTGTAATCCATAAACCTGGAGTACTTATAAGCAAAGGAAGTTTGGACATGAAAATACAAGCTAGAGGAGGAGAAAAGATAGACTACCATGTGATAGAGGCAGAGATGCATCTACAAGCCAAAGAATGTCAAGAATTGCAGGCAAGCCACCTCCAGAATACCACAGACTTTGGAGAAAGCAGGGCCTGTCAGCACCTTGCTTTCGTAATTCTAACCTCTAAGAACATTAAACAATAATTTCCTATTGTTAAGCCAACAAGTTTGTGGTACCTTCTATAGCGGACTTGGTAAAACAAGATATTATGTCTGTGCATTTATTCAGAGATGAACTATTCCTCGAAGCCAAGTGAAAGAAGTTTAACAAAGGGAAAAGGGAGTAAGTCATCAAATGTGCCACGCAAGAGACAGGCAAAGCAAGGCTAAGACTGAGAACTAACCACTGGTCTTAGCAACGTGGAAGTTACGGGTGCTTTGTTTTGGGAGAGTGGTGGAGCAAATGCCAGACAAGCGTGGATTTGAGAGAAATGGTAAGGACGAGAATAAGGCACTTTGCAACTTCTAATAAGTAATGGATCTGGATTTTGATGATCAGGGCTGCTAACATTTCAACAGAGGAGAGCACCAGATATCATGTCTCCTGGTAAAAGACTTAAAAAAAAAGTGAACTAATTAAGCCTTTATATTTAACTACGAATTACAGAAAATGTGGAGTACAGAGAAGAACAAGTGAAATTACACTATGCAGAAGCAATCAGCAAAATCCAGAGAAGAAAGGGAGAGTTCTTTAGGACAAAAGACAATGTCTTCAACAAACAAATTGCAAGGGAAAAAAGAAAGGAGGAAATCCATACTTAAGTTTCAAGAGACATATCACAATGTGAACACCTTATCAGAATACTGATTCAAATGATAATATAAAACAAAATAAATTAGATACACTGAAGACAAAGGGAAATTTAACAATGACTGGGCATTTAATGATGGAGCTGTTACTGTTAATTTCTTAAAATATGTATCATTCAGTAGGTACACGCTGAAATATATACAAATGAAATGATATGACCTTTGGCATCTGCTTCAAAACAATACGATGGAAGGGGGTAGGTAGGCATGTAGATAAGACAAAATTGGCCAAGAGACAGATGAGAAGCTGATAACTGACTCTGGGTGATGGGTATATATTCCTAGATTCAGATTTTTTTCTTGTATGCTGTATGGCGGGGGGCACCTTTCATTCTTTCTCCATGTGAGTATCTCATTATTGCAGCACCATTTGTTGAATTTTTATGTTTGTTTTTTCGGGAATTGCAACAGCCAGGAACTGAACCTGGGTCTCCCCAGGTGAGAATTCTACCACTGAACTACCCTTGCACCCCTTATGTTCAAATTTTTAATTAAAAAATTTCCCACAGTAAAAAAGTAAAACAACAAAAACAATCAAGATACTTTCTTAGGCCCTGCCCCCAAAAATAAATAAATAAAAATAAAAGCCCCAAATAAGAAAGCCCAATGAGATAATATCACTATAAACCCACAGAACGACCAAAAAGATGGACAATAAAAAATGTGTTGATAAGAATGAAGCAATAATTCTCGATGCTAGCTAAAGTGTGAATCAGTGTAATCACCTGTAAACACTGCTGGCACTATGTGTTGCTACTGAACATATTATATTGATGCCCTATGGCCCAGGGTATCATCTTACTGGTAAAAAACAAACATATGCATGCAGTGAAAGTCATGCACAAAAATTTCCAGGGTGACATGATAGCCAATACTAGAAACAACCCAAATACCCATCAAGAGAAGCACAAATGAACTGTGGTATAGTTACAGAACGGTATTTTAGCTAGCAATGAAAATAAATTATCACAAGCAAAAACGAGAATAAATCTTTAAAAAGTAGATTTAGGAACTCAGACACACACCAAAAAGAAAAGTCTAACACATGGTTCAGAAAGTTCAGAAAGGGGCAAAACAAATCATTTAACAGTTATCAGCTGGGGAAAGCTGCTGGTAATGTTATTTTTCTTGACTTATATAGTGTGGGTACACACCAGGTTTACTTTGTGCTAATTCACACACTATCTGTAAAGTATTCACACACTTTGCACACACTATCTGTAAAGTTTTCTATACTTCAGTGAAAGTGAAAAAGGGAGACTGGAAAAATTAGAGATTGCAAATATATACAACTATTTTATGTTCTTTGCAAAAAGGAGCATATAAAAAAAAGTGGTAGATGGTAGAGGAAAGAGGGACCAAGAAGGATTTTTTTTAGATAGAAGACATGACAGCATGTTTATACTTTTTATGTGACTAATTCAATAGTTAGAAAAAACTAATGATGAAAAAGAGAGAGGGACAGAAGCTGGACCACTGCCCTTGAAAAGGCAAGAAAGGATGAGAGTATGTGCCTGGAGTGGAGCCCAGAGAGTTACCTATGCAACAGTGGCAAGATTTGGGGGGACAGATGCTGGCAGGTAAGCAGATGTTACAGCTAGAGTTTGTGCAAGTTTTCTTTTGATTGTCTCTATTTTCTCAAAAAAGTAAGAAGCAAGTTCCCCAGCTAATAGTAAAAATGGGGTAGCAGGTATGGGATCTTGCAAGGGAAAGATGTAGACCTGTTGCCTAGGTGAGTAGTTTAGGAAAGTACACTCAGACTATTGGTCAGCAATGAGGTTCCAGCAGAAGTTTGGGAGACCAAGTAGACCAGTCAATGTGGTTGTGACTCCCTGCCACATTTTGCTGTACAACTGCAAGCACAACTTATACAGAAAGTTGGATTTGACTAAAGCTTCTGACATGGTAAGGAGGGGCAAGAAGTTGAGGCTATAGGCAAGGAAGTGATTATAACTGATCACAGAATCTGAATAGGGGAAAACAGAGGAAAAAGTCATCAAAGGCGGTGAAAAGGAAATTAAGAAGGTGGTAGAATCAATGGATTGATGGTTCCCAGTGGGACATGCTGTACTATTGGAGTGAATGGAGTGGAAGGAGACAGGCAGGGCACAGGACACTGGAGACTGGACATGAACTCATGCTTGTGGACGGGGGCTGCCGAAGTACATAGAGGGAAGAGAAGCGTTCATGTGACCAGAAGACAGGGTGCTGGAGAATCACTTCTGTTTATATCAAAGATGGGAATGCTACCATCAGGCAAGACAAGCAGATAGCGTGTGCCTTCTGACAGACATTCCAAACACCGCCCTCCAAATCAAACCTGAATCTGATCAAGCTGCTAGCTCCTTATTGAACAGGACAGTCACTAGCCATATGGGGTCACTGAGCACTTAGACTAAGGAACAGAATTTTAATTTAAGTATAATTGACTTTAACTTTAAAACTGATACTCAGTTGGGTTATTAGAAAACTTGTAAAGTATGTTTGGAATAATTTAGCCATGTGCAACTTCTTTCGCAATGGAGAATATTATGAAATCTAAAGACAGCGCCTGTTTGGAGAGAGCAGCAGGGAATGTCAAGGCCCAGAAGAAGCACCGGCTTTCAGTTAAAGCAAGAAGTCATGTTCAAAGAGATAAGGACAGAGGGGACTCGGATGAGGACAGGTTGTGGATTAACACGGCACAGCAGAAGGTTTCAGGAGTTAATGAAGTACGGAAGAAAGGAACAGATATTTTTGTCACTACTGCTGTGAAATTTCGGTATTTTGTACCCTGGTGTGGGTTTATTTACATCCACTGTGCTGAGCTCCCCACTACCCAAAACTTTTTATTTTGAAATAATTCCAAACTCACGGGAAAACTGCAAAAATAACACAAGACCCATACCGAGCAATTCAACATACCCCTTCCTCAGATACCCAGATTCAATTTTATCATTCTACCATATTTGCTGTATCACTCTATCCATCATCACTCCATGTATTTATCTTTCTGCTTATTTATCTATCAATTTTATAAACATCTGAGAGTATGTTATACAGCCTTATACAAATAATATTTCCAGGTATGTTTCCTAAAAACAAGGATTTTCACTCGTAATCATCTTAAGAACAGCTATAAAGTTCAAGAACTTTAACACTGATGTAAAGCAGTCTATAATTTCTTCACACGTCCCAATAATGTCCTTTTGGGCCTTTTCCCCTCCATTACTTGATTCAGTCAAATACTGTGCTTTGCATTTAATTGTCACTGTCTCTTTAGTTGCTCTTTCTTTTTAATTGTGCACACATATTTATACAACATAAACTTTCCCATCTCAACCACTCCTAAACAGTCCATGCGGTGGAATTAATCAGATCCCCAGTGTTGGGCTACCCTCATGTGCTGAACTTTCAGTGGGTTTTTAAATCAGGAAACTTCACACCGTGCAGTTCTGATAACTTTTTTGTGAATTATTTTGTTAATGAATCCCAACACGCTGTTCTCTGACTTCTTTACTGTTGGAGTTCCTGAAACAGTTTCTCGTATTTTCTTTTCTCTTCTATCTTTTTGTGTTTTAGCTCTATGTCTGAGATTTCCTCAACTTTATGTTCTAACTTTTCTATTGGATTTTTAATTTCAGGACATGATTTTTTGTTCTGCAAATGTTCCTCTCGTACAGCACTGTGTTCCTGCTTTATGGATGCAATTTTTATTTTTCTGAAGAGATGATGCATAGTTTTTTGTTTGCTCTTCTTGTTTGTTATTTTCCCTGCCTAGCCTCTGCATCTTCCAAGGTTCTTTTTTTGGTATGTTCATTTGGTTGCTATATTTATTGCTAGAGGGTAACTAGATAACTGATTATCCTGGATTGCAGGCTCACGATTAAGAGCCAGGGACAACAAACTGCATAGAAGCTCTGAGCTGTGGAAGGGCTTGTCCCTGTAAGGTGATTTCACAAGGGCCATATCCTGAAGGAACCCCTAGTGTCAGTACCTTTATATTTTTCCCCTTGGACTGGAGAGATTCCCTAGAAGGTAAGTTCAAAGAATCACATTCAATGGCCAGGGTTCTAGTACTTAAAAGGGGAAAGGGCCTGGGAAGTCTCAGCATTCCATGCATGGTTGCTCTCTTAATCTATATCTCTGGCACTACTTGTGCCATTGGCCCCCTTGTGCTGGCTTGCCCCAGTTGCCCATGTGCAGAGGTCATACCTGCAGGCTCTGCTGGACTGGGGAGGGGTGGGGGCCCCACTGTGTGGGTGGGGAGTGAGACTGGGGGCTCTCCTGCTTCTTTTTTTTTTTTTTAGACTTTTTAAAATTGTTAAATATAACATACACACAAAGAAAAGAAAGAAAAAGCAATGATTTTCATAGTACACTTCAACAAGTAGATAGAGAACAGATTCTTACTGCTTCTTAAACAGCTTTCAGCCACTCCATAAAGGAGCATACCCACTTTTTTCACCTCTGTTCTGCCTGTTCTTGGTCCTCTGGAAGATTCTTCCATGTGGAGGCCTAGCGTCCAATGCTCTCATGGCTAAGCATCCATCACCTGCTACTTAATTTGCCAGTTTCCAAAGTTTTGTTGCTACTGTATGCCCTTTCTTGTTCTTCCCTTTCCTTGTGTGTTAATAATCTTAAAAATAAACAAAACAAAAACTTCTTTACTGAAGTTCTACAGGGTTTTGAGAGGGAAAGAAATTTAGACATGTTATGTTCAATCTGCCATCTTAACTAGCATGTGTTGCCTTGTGTTTTTATTAATAAGGTTAACTCACCATGGCCTGATTGATCCTTAGAAGATCTTCTTTACAAAGTAGTTACAAATGACATGGATAGACTCTGGATGGGGTAATTCTCAGAATGTCCATCTGACAACCTGTTATGGGCCCTGGTCCTGCACAGGTAAGTCTGCCCTAGGCTTTAACCTTTGGATGCTGAGCTATCAGCTCAGCTGAATGCTGGAAACTCTGCTCTCTAAAATGTGACTGTGCATCATCTACCACCAAAATTTTTAAGTTTCACAGATTAGCACATACCTTCCTAAATGACCCACCACTTCAGAGACTTACATAACAACACAAAACACAAATTGAAATTAAATATGAGTCTCAATATACTTGACAATTTTCTTGCTGGGTGATGAGAAAAAAACATGTGGTACACATAAATGTACCTACTAGACAAGCCTGAGGAGTTCATTACAAGATACTTTAAGGGCTCTAGGATTAAATCCCCAGAGAGAGAGAAAACTCCTAAAGTAGCATGCAACAACTGCTTATAAATTGATATCCCACTGACTCATGGATTCATAACATCCTATAGTCTATGTTGGCAAGACTCTATGGAACAATCCCTTGGTCAAGTTATCTTGGAGAAAAATTAAAAATGCCACAGAAGATGAGAGATTAGATTTCGCCACTGCACTGGATGTCCAGAACTGGAGGTGTCTTTGGCACTACGGGGCCTACTCACCCATCTGTGGCAGGTTTCTTCCGTAGTATACTTGGCCGGGGGGATGAGCCCTGGGCTGGGGCGTTGGTGCTGGCACTCTGGCTATGGGTCTGCACCACAGTTGTGGCCGCTGGAGCAGCACTGAATGTACTGCTAATAGGGTTGGCTACGATGGTGGCTCCATCCGCCAACACCACTGCTGAAGGAAGGGAGGGGTAGGAAAGAACAATAAGTGGGACATGGAAGAAACACTACATGTGAATAAAAATGATTAGACTCCTGGCAATGCAGTATCAACGTTATGACTGTCTAAAAACGGAAGGCAACGCAGAAGAGGTCATTAAGCTTATTGATACATGATCTGGACTCCTAGTTTTTTTTTTTGATCTACATTCACTAACAACTGAGACAAGACACACAACACAAAGTCTCTAGCCCAATATCTTACTTATTATTTTACATTTTATTATTGCTATTGTAGAGATGAGAGAAAAGATAAATAGAAAAAGAAACATGCTGGATTAGTAGTACACTCCCAAGTATACTTGAAGAAATGTACCACCACAGTTTTGTAAAATATCATTCCGTCAGCCCCTAACAATGGGATATCATTCTAGTCTATCTTTAGGTCTATCAATCAGTAATTATTTTTAACAAACTATATTTAAAATTAGCATCAAAATATTACTGAGCATTAAGCCATAATCAAGAATGTGACCTACAAAAAAGGCAATTTCATATTATTCAACCTAATAAAATGAATATTCTAGCAAGTTCTATTAAAAAGGTAGTCACACCATTCTTCTGGTGGCCTCCATATGGGCTAACTTTTTGTTCAACTACATCTTTATAACAGTTATTTAGAGTCTGGAAAAACTTTGATTAAATAGTGAAATTCAAGATTTATTAAAAAATTAAAATGATTACTTCTAATATGTTCACACTATAGAATTAACACAAAGAGAGTCCTTAAAATCAAATAACACAGGTAAGGAACAGTTATTTCTTTACATCAAAGGAAATGCTAATTAATACTCTAAGCACAGAGAGTTATTCCATTTCTTAAAAAAGTATATTCTATTAGTCTTTCTTTTTTGTTTTAATTTTTTATTTTGAAATACTTTCAAACTTCCAGGACTGCTACAAAAATAATACAAACCTCACACATCCCTACTACCACCAAAACAAAAATCCACCAATTTTAACATTTGGCCACATTTGCCATCTATCTTTTTCTTTTTGAGTATCCGTTTATCAATTTATTTTCTGAACACATTGCTATATACATTTCCTAAGATCAAGGATATTCACTTATGTAATGACCATTACATACAGATATCGGGTTCATGCAATTAAACATTGAATAACGCTGATAATCTAAATTCTAATTTCTTCATATGTCCCAATAATTTCTCTTGGAACCTTTTCTCCTCTCTTGTTAGATCCCATCAATTGTGTATTGCCTTTGTCATTGTCTCTTCAATTTCTTTTTCTTTTTTACAAAATTGTGGGAACAAACAAACTGTCCTATCTCAACTATCCCCAAGCTCTTTCAGTGGAATTAACCACATTCACAAAGTTGCAATGCCCTCAACAACTTTCGTTACTGAAACTTTCCCATCTCCCCCAACAGAAACACTAACCCTGGATGCTTTAACTCCCCATTCTTCCTGCTTACCACCCCTGATCACCTGCATTCTAATTCCTCTTTATGACTTTGCATATTCTCTGATATTAGCACTGGCATTTATATTGACCCCAGTCATTACCCTTACTGGAGATCTTTATTTCTTCTCGAGGCTTTGTTCTACCATTTATTGTCCTTTCCATTCAACCTGTAAAACTCTCTAGCATCTCTTGTAGGGCTGGTCTTGTGGTAACAATACCCCTCAGTTTTTGTTTACCTATGAATGTCCTACACTCTCCCTCATTTTTTTTTTTTTTTTTTTTTTGGTAAGGGCAGGCACCAGGAATTGAACCTGGGTTGGGTCTCTGGCATCGCTGGTGAGAACTGTCTGCTGAGCCACTGTGGCCCACCTTCTCCCTCATTTTTAACAGACAGTTTTGCCATATATAGAATTCTTGGGTGGCAGCTTTTGGTTTTCAACACTTTATAAACATGTCATCCCACTGCCTTGTCTCTATAGTTTCCAATGAGAAACTGGCACATAATCTAATTAAGGCTCCCTTGTACGTGACATGTTGCTTATTTACTTTTTTGCAGTTTTCAGAATTCTCAATTTTTGGCATTTGAGTTTATTATAATATACCACAGTGTGGGTATATTGGAGTTTATCCTGTTTGGAGTTCACCAAGTACCTTAAATGTGTATATTCACGTCTTTTGTTATATTTGGGGGAAGCTTTTAGAATTTTCTATCCCTTTCTCTTTTACTTATTCTGGAATCTCACTGGTGCATCCCACAGGTTTCTGCAGGCTCTATTCACTCTTCTCTATACATTCTTCTTTCAGCTACACAAACAGAATGACTTTGTCTTACTTTTTTTTTTTTTTTACTGAATCTGTTTTATTGAATCTTTTGCTGAATCTCTCTAAGGGACTTCAAATTTCCGTTTCTGTAGTCTTTGGCTTTGTCTGATCCCCCTTCATGATTTTCATCTCACCATTGATACTCTTCTTGTGTTCAACCATCATTTTCCAGATATCCTTTAGTTCTTTGTCCACATTTTAATTTAGCTCTTTGAGCATATCAGGACTTTTTTAAAAAGTCTTTAAAAAAGACCTTTTTTTTTAAAAAAAAAAAAAAAAGTCTTTCCCTGGTATGTCCCAGGTCTGGTTCTCCTCACAGATGGTTTCTAATGTTTTAATCTTCTCTTTTGCCTGGGTTATCATTTTCCCTTTCTCTGTATGTTGTATAATCTTTTGTTGAAGACTGCATTATTGATATTTTAAGGCTTACTACAAGAATTCAGACTCTTAAGCCTCTACTCCTTAAGCCTGTATTACAGTTATGACAGAACTTTCCTTGGATGCTAGGAACTAACAACAACAACAACAAAAAGAGGAAGGAAAAAAAGAAAACACTCTTTCCAGCTTGAAAGCCCTAGCATCCTCCAGGGCTTAGCCATACAATGAGTTGAGAGAATAGCTTGAAGCCAAAGTATAGGAGGCTCCCTGATCCTTTCTATGCATGTGTTTTGTCTTGGGCATTCATGTGTGGCTGCAGGAGTTCACGGTTACATGGTACTGAATGTCCCTTCTTCCCTAGGAAACAGATTACTCACGGTTTGGGACAATATGCTTTATGTCCTACAGCCAGCAATCCCTTTCCCCAGGTAGCCATGACATAGCTGCTCTCCCACCAAAGTATCCGTAGGGGAACTCAGTGAATTGCTTTCTACATGGCGGACAAGTTTTGGGATGGAGATATAAACATTCTCAGAATGTGACCGGGGTCACTCTGTCTCTGGAACCAGGACCATGGATCAGTACTAGGAGTATGAGCAGACTCTACGCCAAAGTGAGCGGTGAAGGAGGGTCAGCCAGGGTACCAGGCTAAGTAGCCTTTTTCTTCATCTGATGCTTGCCCTTGTACTACACTACTACCTGTTTCCTGGAGCTTTGAGAAAGATGTTCTGCCAGTTCTTGCAGGCTGTTCAAAGCTCTGTTGGGAGATGGAATCCTGAAGTGTCTCATCCCACCATATTGATTGCAGCACATCTTTTTAAACATGGACTTAGTATCAGTTAATATCATTGTAAGATTTTATAGCTTTGGATATGTTACAGTCAGGTTCAGGTGTCAACTTGGCCAAGTGGCAGTACCTATTTGTCAGATTGGGCAAGTGCTGGTCTAACTGTTGCTATGAAGGCAATTCATAGAATTAAATCGTGATCACATTGGCTGCATCCACAGCTGATTCTATTTGGAATCAGCCACGGTGAGTGTCATTTGCAATGAGTGATGCTTAATTTAATCACTGGAAGCCTTTTAAGGAGGATTCAGAAGAGACAGGCTCTCTTCCTGCTTCAGCCGGTGAGCCTCTCCTGTGGAGTTCATCCAGACCATCCATCGGAGTCGTCGGCTTCACAGCCTGCCCTATGGATTTTGGACTCTACGCTCCCATGGTTATGAGAGAATTTTATATTTATTTTATATTTACGAATATTTCCTGTTGATTCTACTTCTCTAATAGAACCCTAATACAACTTGGTACCAGGAGTGGTTCTTAAGAATAGAATCTTAAAAATGGGTTTTTATGAATGGCTTCTACTCTGAGCGGATTCAAAAGCACTAAGGACTCTGATTCCTATAATCAGAATGACATTGCCAATCTACGGACTGAGGTGGCAAAAGAGATAGTCGAAATATCACCATTCGATTCTTCTAATGCTTCACTTGTATGAAGCCAAGCTCTGGGGGATAATGTTTTTGACACCTTTATAGAGTTTTGTAGAAATAGGAGGTATAGAGATGTTGGCTGGTTGTTGTCAGATACACTGTATACATTAAGGAGTGAAAGGGATGGGCTTAAGATTTCAAACGAGAAGCTTAAGTGCTGTGTGACAGATGTAGAAGTTCCTATGAGTGTCCAGAAGGAATATCTTATTTCGTATAACTGTAGACTTGAGATCTCTGAAAACCAAGACTCAAAATTTTATGGTTAGAGTAGCAACTTTACAACATAAACTGAAATCTCAATCTTGCATGGTATCTGCTGTTAAAGTGAAGGCACTGATTAGAAAGAAGTGGAACCATGAAAAATGGGAATGGCAACATATGGATTGATAATGATGTAGGAGGCAAGGTTGAAACCCTAGGTCATGCTGAGTCTTCTCTAGATAACCCTGTAATAGTCTGCCCTGAGGACATAGCCACCCCACCTCCAGCCTGTCTTGAGGAGTTGATCACCCAACTGTCACCTGAAGGGATTAGCCCTACAGTGATTAATCCTGTTTCACCAGATGAAACTGCAAATGCCCTGAAGCAAATGGCTTGAAAGATATTTCTAATTCTTTACATGACCCACCCCCATCAGCCCTCATGTCTTCCAGACCTATAACTAGACAAAAGTCCCAACAGGCCCCTAAAGGTAAGGTACAAAGTTTCACATGAGAAGTTCATGTTATACTCCAAAATAACTGTGTGAGTTTTTCAATTTATATAGAAAGAAATCAGGGGAATATGTGTGGCAATGGATTTTAAAGGCGTGGGAGGAATATATGGCTGGATTAGGCTGAATTTACTGATATGGGCCCACTAAGCAGAGATTCTGCATTCAGTATTATAATAGCTTGAGGGCTGAGAAAAGGCATTAACAGTTTGTTTGGATGGTTGGCTGAAACATGGATCAAAAGGTGGCCAACATTACCTGAGGTTGAAGTGCCAAAACTGCCTTGCTATAATGTAAATGAGGAGATTCACAGGCTTAGAGAGACTGAAACGTTAGAGTGGATTTTTCATGCAAAGCCCGCTCTTACACCCCAGGAATGTCCGGAGGATGCACCTTTTACCAGAACAGTGAGAAATAAATTCATGAGACTCGCACCATCATCCCTGAAGAGCTCTGTAGTTGCACTTCTCTGTAGGTCAGATATTATTGTGGGAACTGTCACTAAGCTGGAATCCTTAACACACTGGGGATGACTGGATCCCGAGTTGACAGAAGCCAGGTTGGCAGCACTTAATGGCCAAAGATAGGGTGGACATGGCTATTATAATAGACAGCAAACTCAAAGGAGGAGTCAAAATAACCTGACTTGCAGAGATTTGTGGCGTGGATTAGTAAATCATGGGGTACCTAGAAATACAACAGATGGGCAGTCTACTGAATTGTTGTTTGAGCTGTATAAAGAAAAGAGTTCTAGATCAAGTGAACAGAAGTCTAACCTGAATTACAAAAACACAGAGTCACAGCCCCTTAATCAATTTCCAGACTTGAGACAGCTTACAGACCCAGAGCCCTTGAATGAAAGGGAGGTCTGGTCCCTTTGGGGGAGAACCCTGTTACAGAGCCACAAATTGATACTGTTAATCTTCCTCCAAGCCTTCCCCAAGGAGACTGATGGCCTTTTACCAGGGTTAACTGTGCACTGGGGAAAAGGAAATGATCAGATATTTCGTGGATTATTAGACCCTGTTCAGAAGTGACTAATTGCAGGGGACCCAAAATGTCACTCTAGTCCATCAGAGTGGGGGTTATGGAGGCCAGGTGATTGATGGAGCTTTAGCTCAGGACCATCAGCGGGTTCCTGGACTCATTCTGTAATTATTTCCCCAGTTTCAGAATATGTAATTGGAATAGACATACCGAGCAACTGGCAGAATCTCCACATTGGCTCTCTAACTCATGCAGTGAGGGCTATTATGGCGGGAAAGGCCAAGTGGAAGCCACTAGAACTGCCCCTACCCAGCAAAATAGTAAATCAGAAGCAATACTGGATTCCTGGAGGGATTGCAGAGATTACTGCCACTCTTAAGGACTTGAAGAATGCAGGCATGGTGATTCCCACCATATTCTCCATTCAACTCTCCTATTTGGCCTGCGCAGAAAACAGATGGGTCTTGGTGGATGACAGTGGATTATAGTAAGCTCAACCAGGTGGTAACTTCAATTGCAGCTGCTGTTCCAGAAGTGGTATCATTGCTTGAGCAAATCAATACATCCCCTGGTACCTGGTGTGCAGTTATTGATCTGGCAAATGCTTTTCTTCAGTAGCTGTTAGTAAGGACCACCAGAAAGTTTGCTTTCAGCTGGCAAGGTCAGCAATATACTTTCACTGTTCTACCTCAGGGGTGTATCAACTCTCTAGCCCTATGTCATAATCTTGTCTGCAGGGATCTCGATCGCTTCTCTCTCCCACAAGACATCACACTGGTCCTTATATTGATAATATCATGTTTATTAGACCCAGTGAGCAAGAAGTAGCAACTACTCTAGACTTACTGGTAAGGTATTTGTGTGTCAGAGGATGAGCGATAAATACAACAAAAATAAGGGACCTCCCACCTCAGTGAAATTTCTAGGTGTCCAGTGGTGTGGGGTATGCAGAGATATCCCTTCTAAGATGAAGGATACATTGTTGCATCTGGCCCCTCTTATGACCAAAAAAGAGGCACAATGCCTATTTGGTCTCTTTGGATTTTGGCCAGACATATTTCTCATTTGGGTGTGCTACTCCAACCGATTTATCAAGTGACCAGAAAAGCTGCTAATTTTGAATGAACAAAAGGCGGCTCTGTGACAGGTCTAGGCTGCTGTACAAGCTGCTCTGCCACTTGGACCATATGATCCAGCAGATCCAATGGTGCTGGAAGTGTCAGTGGCAAATAGAGATGCTGTTTGGAGCCTCTGGAAGGCCCCTATAGGAGAATCACAATGCAGACCCTTAGGATTTTGGAGCAAAGCCTTAGTGCTGCAGATAACTACTCTCCTTTTGAGAAACAGCTTTTGGCCTGCTATTGGGCCTTAGTGGAGACTAATCGCTTAACCTTGGGCCACCAAGTTATCATGAGACCTGAGTTGCCTATTATGAGCTGGGTGTTGTCTAACCCATCAAGCCATAAAGTTGGGCATGTGTAGCAGCACTCTATTGTAAAATGGAAATGGTATATACAAGATAGGGCCAGAGCAGGTCCTGAAGGCAAAAGTAAGTTACATGAAGAAGTGGCCCAAATGCCCATGGTCTCCACTCCACTCTGGTTCTCTTTCCCAGACCAGAGTTATGGCCTCTTGGGGAGTTCCTTATGGTGAATTGATTGAGGAAGAGAAAACTCGGGCCTAGTTTACAGATGGTTCAGTATGATATGGAGGTACCATCCAAAAGTGGACAGCTGCAGCACTATAATGCCTTTCTGGACAGTGGTGAGGGGAAATCCTTCCAGTGGGCAGAACTTTTTGAGCATTGTACCCGGTTGTTCATTTTGCTTGGAAGGAGAACTGGCCAGAGGTGCATTTGTATACTGACTCATGGGCTGTTGCTAATGGTTTGGTTGGATGGTCAGGCACTTGGAAAGACCATAATTGGAAAATTGGTGACACAGAGGTCTGGGGAAGAAGTATGTGGATAGACCTTTCTGAGTGGGCTAAAAACACAAAAATATTTGTGTCCCATGTGAATGTACACCAGAGGGTGACTTCAGCAGAGGAAGGCTTTAATAATCAAGTGGATAAGATGACCCGTTCTGTGCATACCAGTCAGCCCCTTTCCCTAACAACTCCTGTCATTGCCCAATGGGCTCATGAACAAAGTGGTCATGGTGGTAAGGATGGAGGTTATGCATGGGCTCAACAACATGGACTTCTACTCACTCAGGCTGATATGGCTACAACCACTGCTGAGTGTCCAATCTGCCAGTAGCAGAGACTCACACTCAACTCACAATATGGCACCATTCCCCGAGGTGACCAGCCAGTTACATCACCGGTGGCAGGTTGATTACATTGGGCCACTCCTTTCATGGAAGGGGCAGCAATTTGTTCTAACTGGAATACACACATACTCTGGATATGGGTTTGCTTTCCCTGCATGCAATGCTTTTGCCAAAACTACCATCCATGGGCTTACAGAATGCCTTATCCATTGTCATGGTATTCCACACAGCATTGCTTCTCAGCAAGGAACACAAGTCACAGTAAACGAAGTGCGGGAATGGGCACATGCTCATGGAATTCTCTGGTCTTACCATGTTCCCCATCATCCAGAAGCAGCTGGACTGACAGAATGGTGGAATGGCCTTTTGTAAACTCAATTATGGTGCCAATTAGGTGGCAATACCTCGAGGGGTGGGGTAATGTTCTCCAGGAAGCTGTTTATCATCTGAATCAGCATCCGCTGTATGGTGCTGTTTCTTATATAGCCAGGATCTATGGGTCCAGGAACCAAGTGGAAATGGGAGTGGCACCACTCACTGTTACCCCTAATGATCCAGCAGGAAAATTTCTGCTTCCTGTCCCTGCAACCCTGAGCTCTGCTGGTTTATAGGTCTTAGTTCCAAAAGGGGGAGTCCTTCCACCAGGAGAAACAATGATTCCACTGAACTGGAATCTAAGACTGCCACCTGGTCACTTTGGGCTACTCATGCCCCTGGATCAAGAAGCCAAGAAGGGGATTACATTATTGGCTAGGGTGATTGATCTTGGCTATAAGGGGGAAATAGGACTGCAACTACACAATGGAGGTAAAGAAGAGTTTTCCTGAAATACAGGAGATCCCATAGGGCATCTTTTAGTACTACCATGCTCTGTAATTAAAATCAATGGAAAACTGCAATAGCCCAATGCAGGCAGGACTACCAATTGGTCTGAAACTTCAGGAATGAAAGTTTGGGTCACCCCACCAGGCACAGAATCACAGTGAGCTGAAGTGCTTGCTGAGGGTAAAGGGAACAGGGAATGGGTAGTGGAAGAAGGTAATGATAAATATGAACTACGACTACATAATCAGTTACAGAAATGAAGACCGTAACGCTGTTTCATTCATGTTATACTATTTAAGTTGTAAGATACCAAGTTTAAGAATGAATATTACCCAAGGACTTGCACCCTATTCTGGAGATATTTTATGTGCTTCCAGTTACATGCAGAACAGCCGAGTATTGCTAGGTGAAAGAAACAAATGTGTGTTTTATTTAGAAATTAGGTATGGTTTAAGGTGATGTGTACAGCTACCAAGTTGACAAGGGGTGCACTGTCACAGTCAGGTTCATGCGTCAACTTGGCCAAGTGGTGGTACTTGTCTGTCTGGTTGGGCAAGTGCTGGCCTGTCTGTTGCTATGAAGACATTTCATAGAATTAAATCATGATCATGGCGGCTGCATCCACAGCTGATTCCATTTGTAATCAACTAAAAGGGAGTATCTCCTGCAATGAGTGTGCTTAATCTAATCACTGGAAGCCTTTTAAGGGAGATTCAGAAGAGACAGGCTCTTTTCTGCTTCGGCCAGTGAGCCTCTCCTGTGGAGTTCATCCAGACCCTGCATCAGAATCGTCAGCTTCACAACCTGCCATACAGATTTTAGACTCTATGTTCCCACAGTTATGTGAGACACTTTTATAAATTTTATATTTATGAATATTTCCTGCTGATTCTGTTTCTCTACAGAACTCTAAAACAATATACAATTCTTAAGAAAACCTTAAACTGAATGAGCACTTTCAGTATAAAATGAATGTATCCGCTCAACTAAGAACCCTTTATAAAATGCCTCTTGCTACATGCAAATGCTATATTAGGCTATTTATATATGTTATTTCTAATATAATCATCTTGCAAGGTAAATGTTAAGCAACTACTGTTACAAAGCAAACACTAAGGTCTATACAAATTACCTGAGACCACAAAGCCAGCAAGTAACAGAGGAAAGATTTAGACCCAGGTGTTTCTCTTTCCTCCATAGTACCTTTCAAGCAAAAAAGTGAAAATTACCTGAAGTCTTTCCCTCGGGCTGTGGCTGCTGAGTAGCTATTGGTGCAGGTTGCAGTCCTTGTGTGTTCATTGGGGCTGCTGAGTGAATTCCCTGTGTTCCAATTGGGGCTGGCTGTATCCCCTGAGTCCCAATGGGTGCTGGCTGTATGCCCTGTGTACTGATAGGGGCTGGCTGGATTCCTTGGATATGTCGTGCATGAGACGCATCCACTGTCATCAGCTGCATGGGGTTTAAGTGGACGGTAGATGCCACCCCAACACCAGTCTGAGCTGTGATGGCAGAGTTTGGAGCTTGAGCTGAAACTAACAAGGATGCAAAAATTGACTAGAAGAATGTTAGCTCCAATTAGACATCACCATAAAGGAAGAAAAAACTAATAGGAAGACATTACTTTCCTTCCCCTCTGTGCAAAATCTAAATCTTCACTCAGTTTTTTTAAGCTAATTTAAAGCTCTCTATAAAGAGTTGCACTTTTCCTCCCACTTCCTATCAATTTGATAAGGTCTTTTTGATAGATTTACTAGAAACAGGATTAAAACAAGAAAAAAAATAATTACCCATTAATTCCAACAATGAACTAGACATTGTACTAAATATTTAATATAAAACTTCTGAAATATAACCATGGCTATCAGGTCAAGGAACTTTTCTGTAATTGACAGAACTCCTATCACAGGTATTTCTGAAATAGTAGTTATCAATTTACAATTTCATATATCAACTGAAGAGAGAACAAGCAAGTTTCCTTTTATCTACTGTGTGTATTTAAAACACAGAAAAACTGAAAATACCACCATTCACCAGGAAGCAACAAAAAGAAGGGATTTCTCACTACTTATGGTAAGAACCAAAACGATTTTTCCTCCATCAAGACAATCCAGAAATGAAGGAACCTGTTTCCAGAACCATTTAAATACCTTATAACACTTGAAAATATTAGTTTTCCGGTGAAATATCATGTAAGTCACAGTAGCCACATTACAAAAGGTAAAAATGGGAAATTAATTTTAATAAATACTGTATTTAATAATTTCAAAATGAACTTCCATCTAAAAACTAACATCTTTTACATTCTTTATTCCATACTATGTCTACAAAATCTAGTGTTTTATTCTTAAAGCACATCTCAATGTAGATGCTTAATTTTAACCAGAAATACTTGATTCGTATTTTGATTTTATAAAATCTACAAATGAAATAGTTTCACATTACCAAATTGCTCCCAACATACTTGAAATGTTTCCAATTTTAATTAAATACAATTAGAGACTTAGCTCCTCAGTCTCACCAGCCCCATCTCAAGTGCCAATGACCAATGGGTCCATGCTGCCACAGTGGACAGTGCAGCTGCTGGAGGACAATGACTATAAGATAGAAAATCTGGCTTTCAGATGCCAGAAATGAGCTGAGAATCCCATAGGAAAGGCTTACACAAACCCTGAGACTTAAATCCGTTTTTCCTGGATTGGGAGAGAAAAATACATTTACATGTCAGAATGCTGAGTATTGAGCAGAACTGGACCAGAACTGAACATTACAGCTTAATTCACTGTCACTGTACTCATATTTCATGGTGTAATAAAAATTGTTCACATTGTCTCCATCAGGGTAGGATAAAAGCTTGGAAGTATCACTAGTAAGTCACAGCATTTCTATACATCACCAAAATGGTGATTTAAAAACTCAAAGTTTCAGATTTTAGCTTTATTTGAATCTGAACATAGAAGTTGGAGGAAGTCAATCCTTGGCTAGAAACACTTATTGATGAATTTCTATCTCATTTCTCGCAAAAATTAAAATGTCATAGTCATGTTAAATGAGGAGTTCCTACCTGGATACTGTCGGATGGTGGACACTGAGCTGGTGATGGGGGTGTACGTGTGCGCAGCCAGCGGGTAGGCAGAAGGGGGGTAAGTGGGCAGAAAGTACTGGAACTGGACAGGGACAGACGGCCTAGGGATGGAAAACACATCACAGGAGTCTGAATAGTCAGCTTGCTTCTTGACTTTCAAGTAACCTATCTCTCGGTATTCTCATACTCCATGCACCTACCAGCCCATCTTTTCCCAAGACATATCCCAAGCAAACAATATTAGAGCAAAGGAGATAGAGAGCAAGGTCTTAAAAAATAAGTGGATACTCTACATACTATATGAATAAATACCAAATCACAAATAATTTTTTTTTTTTTTTTTTTTTTTTTTTTTTTTTTTTTAAGGAAAGACAGAGAGAAGGAAGGAAGGAAGGAAGAAAGGGAAACATTTTTAAACATTTTCTTGTTTTATTGTATTCTGTTTCTCCGTTTTTGTTACATGGGCTGGGCCCGGGAATCGAACCGAGGTCCTCCGGCATAGCAGGCAAGCACTTTGCCCGCTGAGCCACCGCGGCCCGCCCCCAAATCACAAATAATTTTTGTGGATGATTTTCTAGAAGAAGAATTGCCAAAACTGACTCAAAAACTCAGGAATCAAAAGTTTTTCTTGCTCAACACCTCTTGAAAGACAATAAGCTACGATGGTTTTTACTGGTGAATTTTATCAAACATACACAAAACAGGTAATCCCAATCCTATACCAACCATTTCAAAGGAATAAAAACAATTCAACTTTATTTTTTGAGCTTAATGTAGCCTTGATACCAAAACTGAACAGGGAAAATATGAGAAAAGATTATAAGAAAATCTTATTTTCCTATACTAATACAGCTCCTAATTACAATCGCACTGATTACCAACTAAAATTAAATGTCATGAACAGAGAGGGAAAGCACATCCCTTCAGTGCCATTTCCTCCAAAAATGCATAACCTAAATCTAACTGACCAGGAGGCAAGAACCCAGCAAATGCACACTGAAGGGTATTCAAGAAGCAAGTGGCCTATACATGTCACAAACATCCAGGCACGACAGATGTTGAAAAGCTGAAGACTGTCTCAGCCACACTGTGGTTAAGCAAGTGAACGTCCTTGCTCTTAGGAACCATATGGAGATCAAGGTCATGATGTGCAATCCTTACTCTCAAATGGGTCCAAAAAATTCTACACATGTGCAACAAAACAAATAATAGATACCAAGAGAATATCTATCAAAAGGAGAATGGCTGCACATTTTCATAAAACTAGGAAACTAAAAAAGAAGTTACACAATGTGTTATTTCAGTGGGGAGATCTGAAAACATGAAATAAAAACATTTTACATACTTTGGACATTTTATTTTACTGGAAAATCAGAATGACTGATGCCACAAAAGAGCACTTCTCCATCTACCTGTTGTCACTTCGGGTTTCCATTGCCACAGGATTTGGAGAGGCCCGGTGTCCTGAAATGGGAATCAGGCTATTTCTCTCTGTGGGGTAATCAGGCTGGATCCGAGGAGAAGTGTGTGAGATCTGCTGAGGTACCACCTTAGCTATAAAAAGAGAGTCCAACACATTATTACCCATGCATTTTTACCAGCAAGCCAAAGCATCCTGCCAGATGCACAAGTATGCAGTCATATGAAGTCTGGGTCTTAAGCGTGAAACAAAATAAAACTGAAAGGTGAATGGATAAAGTTCAAGTGAATTGTTTATTTCACTCCAATAATTCACCGACATATTTGTACTCAACAAATCAGGGTTCAACACAATACATAGCACAAAAATACAAGCAAGCAGGCTTTCTCCCCAAGATCCTAGTGCTTTTTAGACCTTCAATTTTTTTTTAAAGAAAAAAACTGTTGAATAAAAAAATTAAATGAAATGTTGACTACAGAAATGGCAAGAACTTAGATTCTACTCCACAGCCCAAGTCCTGGTTTCCTCATATATGAGGAAGCCTGTTCTAGAGCATAACTCAATAATTTCTCAGGTCTTTTGAATGTACAGTGATTCTACTTAATACATTAGGCAATATGACATACATATTTCAAATTCAATCTGGGCCTTGAAATTTGCTTTACTTTATAATTTCCAATCACTTTTGCTTATTAGATGCAGCCAAATTGGGAAATCCATCACTGTGCTCACAAACCCCAGCTAACTCTAACCGTGAGCATTTGGGTGGAGGGGGTAGCTTTCATCAGTATAAAAACCTGGGCTACACCAGTCCAGGCACTCCGACCTGGAGACTAGGAAGATGCTACCACTTCACCCAGTGTGCAAGCTCTGACCCCACAGGAATGCAGTGCAAATCCATGGTGAAGCTGCCCAGCTCCTCAGGGAGGGGGCTGGAGGAGTTGCTGCAGGACGACAGCTGGGATATTACCTAATGCAGAAAGAAGCTGGTTTGACATCTTTTCCATCATGCAGTTAAGTAGAATGGGGGTGCTGAATTAAATTAACTAAGCCTTGTTTTTCACTATGTCTCACAAAAAGGAGGAGAAAATAAGTTCATTAGGAATGCAGCTGCCATTTGGCAGAGTGCGTAACTGTGGAAACTAATACACCCATGTTTTAAAATTTTTACTTGTTTTCCAATTAAAACCCAATACCTTCTCATTTAAAAACAAAAGTGAAGACAATATTCAATAAGGAAAGCAAAGGTCTTCCATAACACCACCTCAAAGAGAGCCATTTACTGAAGGATGTGATCATCTGCTCTGTCCTCAGTAATCGTGAGACCCCTCTGGGCCAGAGGCATGGGAAAAGAAGGAAGATGTTCTACCACCACAGGTCAGAGCTCATGAGAGGGAAACCCCATGCTGGGGGGTAATTACTTCTTGTTTTTCAGACCCAACACATTCCTATTAGCAAGAATAATGGCTGAATTCAAGATTTACTCTCACCTGGAGAAAGAAAGCATGATTTGGAAAAAGCTGCTTAAGTAGTTTTACTACCCCCTGCATGCCAACCTGAATATCAGAGCTCTAGGATTATGTCAGGTTTCCCTTCTCAATCAAGACATCTCTTTGGAGAGAACTCCTTATGACGTAACAAAGAAATATATGAGTTACTATAAAAGGGGAGAACAAAACTAGAATATAAAGTTGAAGGAACTTAGGAAAAAACAGGTGTCACGTGTCAAATATGCTTGGTCACCATATTGAATGATACTCATTATTAGGAACTTAGTAAATGGTTTAAGATCCAAGATCAGTATGACCTGGGGAGATACAGAATACAGCACTAAAGTGACTTAACACAGGTAAAAATTCAGTGGTTTTAGCCAAATAAATGAACATATTTCCGTTTCCTGGTACTTACACCACGTGATCTCTTATGAAGGTACAGTGATATTAACGAGAAGGAACCTTAAAAAAATTCTTCACAGTGAGGGTTAAAAAGGAAACCAGATAGTCCCCATATGGCACACTGCCCCCTCCCTCTCACCCTCTTTACTAGTTCAGTTTTCTTCATAAATACACATATCCTAGTGAGGCTCTCAAACTTAAAGTCAAGACCATATATATATGGCTCTGTCCTTAAGAGTGCTGAGGATGACTGATCCCGGAAAATGGGTTGAACTGTCAATAAGAAACACTCAGCCACCTTTTCCAACAAAAGTTTATTAATGGTAAACACATATTCCCAAAATTCCTTTCACAAGAGCAAAACTGCATTTAGATGGGTAAGAGAGTTATCTTTCCAGTGCCAAGCTATGGTGAACAGACACATGGGAAAGACCTTTTGCAATGCCCTCTGCTAGTGGCCTTCTATGGGGTATGATGAGTACTGAAGGGTTGGCATGGCCTAGTTATCAAGAGGAGGAGCAAGGACTTCCTGAGATGTTGATCCAGCAGGGAGGGGATGCCCACTTCCAGGTCTGAGCACCAGATTTCTGACAATGTGTCAGTGTGTCCTCTCCACTTAAAGCAATCTTGCTTCTGAAAGTCTGCTATGTTGAAAAGATGGTGGCTGTCCCATATCTCTAGATGTGGAGAAACAGTGAGATGACTTGATCACCATTCACAGGATCAAGGCAGAATCAACACTGGAAACCAAAACCTGGGGCTGATGGGTTAGAGAGCAGTTTCAGCCTCTCAGACCTTTGCTTTGGGAGCTGAGGGCATGAGATACCAGTCCCCAGGACAAGAGGTGGCAATCCCTAGCACATGGGCCAAATCTACTCCACTACCTTTTTTTTTTTTTCATATGGCCCATTAGTAAAGGATGGTTTGCATTTTTAAACAGTTGGGGGAAAAAATGAAAAGGACATTTTGTGACACATGAAAATTATATGAAATTCAAATTTGTGTCCATAAAAACTCTATTGGCATATAGCCACACCTATTTGTTCCTATATTGTCTGTGGCTGTTTCAGCTCTAGGACAGCAGAGCTGTGCAATTGCAACACAGACTTCTATTGCCTCCAAAGCCATGAATTTTTACTATCTGGGCCTTTAGAGAAAAAGTTCTCCAATTCCTGCTCTAGGTGACTGAAGTATGGCTGCCAGAAAATTTTCAAAGATTTTTAAAATATTCAAAGTATAGATATATTTTAAAAAAGGAATAAATAAAACCTAAAAAAAAAGTATTAGGATGGCCATGTAAGAACCTTGGCTAGAACTCAAGTGACAACCCACAATAACACACTCAAAGTTTAGTGTTCTTCTCACTGTTGCATCTCTGATGTTTACAGAACAATGTAATAAAGTCTGCAAGTTCTCCTCATTCCAGACCTTTGCTTTTATTCTTCCTTTTCCATTGTTTGTGTTTAACTATGTGAATAAAGTTAACTTATTTCTTAAAAAGGTACACATAGAAGAGGCAAAGTATGATGAATAAGTTAAAGCTAGAGTCTAAAATAAAGTTTACACAGAAAAGGACAAATACTGGATAACATGATTTTATGTGTACCAGAAACCTAGAATGAGCAAATTCAGAGACCAAAAGTAAGCAGAGGGTACCAGAGGCTAAGGGTGGAGGAGAATGGGGGTCATTGCTTAATGGGCACAGAAATTTTATTTGGGTAACAGATGGTGGTGATGGTTACACCATACATACTGTGAATTCGAATTTATATTATGGAACTGTGTAATTGAAATGGTTAAAATGGGAAATGCTGTGCTGCATCTATGTCACCAAACAAAACTTTACTTGCTTAAAGTATTCAAAAGATTATCCTCTTTTATCCTACTGTCAATGCCAAATATGAATAAAAAACAATATTAAAACTTAAACTCAGGTCTGCTGCTTCCCGCCCTCCTCGCTGTGCCCACTCTGAGCCAGCTTCCCTTTGATCTCTCATGAACACTGAGCAATCCATTGTATTTCCCGAGCTCCATTGCGGTAGCTGAGAGCTACCGTGTGGCAGTACTACTCGCCATACTGCGTGGCGGCACCTGCAGTCTGCACCAGAATCTCGCTGCGGCCACAGCCAGTGGAGTTCCGGGTTGGGTCAGGAGCCGCCATGTCTCAGGCTATGCAGACAAATGGCACTCAATCATTACGGAAAACAAGGGAACTAGAGGAAATAACAGATGGCCTGGGAATTGTGGTTTCACCTCAAGTGAATTAAGGTGCCCAACTTGTTTGGATATGTTGAAGAATACCATGAGTACAAAGGAGTGTTTACATCGTTTCTGTGCAGACTGCACTAACGCAGCCCTCAGAAGTGGCAACAAAGAAGGTCCTACCTGTCAGCAAAAGCTAGTTTCAAAAAGAACACTAAGGCCAGACTCAAACTTTGATGCACTCAATCAGCAAAATTTGTTCAAGTTGTGATTATGAAGCTCATCAAGAGAGAGTATTAGCCAGGATCAATAAGCACAATAATCAGCAAGCACTCACTCAGTCATATCACTGAGTTAAGGACTGAAGACACAGGCCATGAACAGACTACAGTGAGGCAAAAACAACAGACTGAAATGGTAGTAGAGCAGAAAATAACAGTGACAGTTCTCACGATAGTAATGCATCCATACACAGCAATCAGGGAATAGGACCTAGTAACAAACGGACCAAAGTATCCGATGATTCTGGGATTGAACTTGATGGTAACAATGTAACAGTGTCAGCTGATCCAATAATGGACTGTGCCAGTGCAAGTCCATTAGTGAATTAGTATTCAGGCCTCATTCAACACTTAAGCAAAAAGATGACAGTGCTAGACAAGCTACATAAAGACTTCAGGCAATGCCACTGTTGATCACTTATCCAAATATCTAGCTGTGAAGTTAGCATTAAAAAAACTTCAGAACAAAAGAGAATCACATCATATGAACCTGGATACTGCCAGTGAGAAGGAGTATACTATCTACATAACTAAAGCAAACGGCCAATTCACTACATTAAGTAGCTCTTTCTCTTTGGAATTGGTTAGTGAGAAATACTGAAAAGTGAACAAACCCATGGGATTTATTATGCATCCACAGAGGAGCATAAATAAGCGTTTCCTAAAACCAATTCTGAGAATAAACTTTTTAAGAGTCTATTTCTTTAATATTAAAGATATACCATCATTACTTTTATGGACAGAATTCTGAATATGTTGTTCAGTTTTCTTTCTGAGCCAGACTCATTTACACTATTAGAATCCTTTCCTCTTAAGATTTCTTTTTGGAAGAGAGTGCAATTATTCTGTACTTTTTCTTTCCTTTAAAAAAATCTAAGTTGCATATTTTCAGAGTGTGGTTCTATTTAGAACCTTTTTCTGACCCAGGAATATTTCACAGTTCTTTATCCTTAAATGAAAATTCAGTTTGCCATCCTTTTCCCTCTGCCCTTAAAAGGTTTTTAGGCCTACAGAACGCTAAATAATAGGTATTGTGACTTTTTTTTTTCCAGAGTCATGTATATTTATAGTTTTCTATATTAACTATAGTATCTTCATGAAGACCAAGGTTCAAATTTACTGTGCTTAAAAACAATTCTCATAGAATTATTAATTTCATGGTACTTTATTCCATAATATCTCATTTTAAACAAAGGCTCTTTGTGAACTTATGTTCACTGTCATGCAATGTTATGTCTTTTCATTTTTCTTACAATAATTTTGGAATTTCTGGTCCAGGGGAAGAGCACCTAAACATTCATTTACAGATTGCACTGAAGAAAAAAAATTAAATTGGTTTTAAGTAGTCGTCAAGTGTGTATTTAAAGAGGTCTTTTGTTTGTATTCTACTGTCACTTCAGTTCCTTAATTACGTATATTTGATATTTTGCATCTTAAAATACCAGGGATATGTAGATTTGCACTTTAGCCTTGATGAGAAGTACAAGATGTGTTCATAGCTTCCCTACCTTATTGGTAGCCATATAAATTTTAAGAATAACATAGCACATAGAAATAACAACGGAAAAAAAGTTTGCTTTTGCTTGAAAACTGTGTTCAGCATTTTGGATTGCTGTATCAGTTTATAAATTTGATGCTCTGCTAATTATACTCTAGAGAAGGAGGTTAACAGAGCTTGACCCTTGCCTTGATATGTAGTGAAAGATAATCTGTAGATGAATGCCAAGTAAAAGGGTAAAATTATTTAACTCTTCTTGGTTTTGTATGGAGAGGAAGGGGGTACAGTCCTGGGTGTTTGTGAGCTAAAGGGCTTTATATGCTGATAGGTCAGATAAGATTGACTCGGGTATTATTTTTCAGTTTTGTCCTGATTTTAATGGTGTTTCCAAGTTTATATTACAAATATTTACAATATTTACAAATATGTGCTTGCACTGAAAATTAACTCCAAAGGGTTTCTGATAGGAGGGACCAGTCCTCTACTTTCATGGTAGTTAAAGCCTATCTAGTCACTGTAAATATTTATCTGTCAACTTTGATAGACTGGGCCCAGCTTGATGTTTCAAATCTTCAGCCCAGTATGAAAATTTCAAAGGCTTATTCAAATTTTTTAATGAAAATATTTAAAATCTGTTTTTACAGTTTTTTTTTTTTTGTAATCTATGCAACTGTATTTGAAAACTAGCAAAAATTAAGGGAAATTTTGTATTCAATTCCTTTTTGGTATAATGTCAAATTGTACAGATTATTAATGTATGCCCACTGAATATAGCCCTGGTTTTGTGGTATAAACTACTTAGATTTTATTGGCAACATTAGATTAGTGGTTGCATTAAATAACTAAATTTTCATAGTGATCATTAATTAATCTTTAAACAAAAAGTTATTTGTGAATATAAGCTTTGTGCTTAGAGAATGAATGTGTGTTTATCTGTCAATATGAGAGGATGTAAACTCTTGGCATCATTATTGAATTCACTGGATGTGTAATCCTTTGGAAAATATAAATAAAGGTATTTCACAGAGCACTGAGTGTACTGACTATATGTTTTTGTATTGGGGGGGGTGAATACTGTTTCCTGATACTACACAAGGTTTTTTTTTTTTTTTTTTTTTTTTTTTTAAAGAGAGAGGGAGGAAGGGAAGGAAAGACAGAGAGAAGGAAGGAAGGATGGAAGGAAGGAAGAAAGGGAAACATCTTTAAACATTTTCTTGTTTTATTGTATTTTGTTTGTTTGTTTGTTTTTTACATGGGCTGGGGCCGGGAATCGAACCGAGGTCCTCCGGCATGGCAGGCAAGCACTTTGCCCGCTGAGCCACCGCGGCCCGCCCTACACAAGGTTTTGATGGTTCATTATGAACCAACTTTATAACCACCATTTCAATCTGGGAACAAAAGCCTCACTATACCTGGTAATAACTAGGCCTTTGGATACATTATTATTTCTCATTTTCTGATAACAGTTTCCTGTACAATTGAGGAAACTGAGGCTAATGGTTCTGACTTGAAGAAACAAAGCTGAAATTATTGAAATTCCAAAAAAAAAGGCATATTCAATGTTATTTTGGAAATCAACAACAATAAAGAACTCAATACCAGCCACCTACACTGAGGCCTGGTCAGAGGGCTGTGGCACCCTATATGATAAAATCACAGGCCACTTACCGACAGGGATGTTGGAGGTGGTCACGGCAGTGGCGTGGGACGAATGCGAGGGTACAGTCATGGTGACAATTGTGCTGGTGGGAGCCTGTGTGTGTGGTACGGATCCTAAATGGGAGAAGAAAGCAAGTTCCTCAACAATGGCCTCTTCGCACACATTAGTTTCTCAAATACCTGAGAAAGGCTGTTTGGAAAAGCTAAGAGAATATTTCCAGCCTATTCTCTTTCTCTCAGAAGTTCAACACTGGGAAATCACCTCACCCCTCACATTCCACTTTTCCCCAACAGGAGGAGCAGGAGCTGACTCACCAGCTGTAGTGGCTGAAGGAATGGTGTTGGTTGCCAAAATAGGCGCTACAGTTGCTGCAGCCACTGGTGTGCCAGTACTGAAGATCGTTTTCTGTGGGAAAAACACCCCCAACAAAGAGTCATGAAAGAGAAGGTTTTTCCTCAGCCAGTGTAAGAGGAAGCACACCTTCAGCATCACTGAGTCCTGAGCAAGGTGGGCACAGTGCTGGGTCTACCCCTGCTCCTACCTGAGCCATGGTATGGAGCTGCTGTTTTGGCGTCCCTAATGCAGGGTGAGACGGCAATGTGATTCTTGTGGTGACGTCCCTGGACTGGGCAGGACGCTGAATACTAATTGCTGCAGATGGCGGATGCTGGATAGACAGAGTGGGTCGACTGAAAAGACAGAAAAGATAGGATTAGTTATAACTTCCTTAAACACAATGTAACCAAAGTCAGGTACTGTCATGTGCTAGATTACAGTCAGACAATTTGTATTTGTTCATAAGCCTGTGGAGTTCACATATGAACCCAATACCTGGTCTTCAATACACCAGTGAAGGACATGGCTCGCTAAGACTTTCTCCTGAAACGGTTTTAACTCTCATTTTTAAAAAATATCAACACGGATTACCCTCAGACCAAGATGGTGGCTTAGCAATGTGCGCGTTTTAGTACGTCCTCCAGAACAACTACTAAATAACCAGAAACAGTACAGAACAGCTCCTAGGGCCACGTCAGTGACTGGACACACAGTGTATCCCAGTCTGGACCAGTTGGACCGGCTGCGAGCCTCCTAAGAACTGCAAGTTCCCCAAGCCGCCGTGGCCGGCGCCCCTCCCCCACAGGCTGCTTCCCAGAGGGGAAAGGAAAGAGACTTCACCAGCAGCAGATGCAGAGCCCAAGCAAACACCAATTGTGGCATTAATTAACAAATTCTGACTACTAAAAATAGGCCCCCAGCTCAGGTGAACCTGGTCAAAGCAGAGGTCGCTCATTGGGCTCACGGAAACAGAAAAAAAGAAAAGAAACAGAGGTTTTTGTGGCTGTGTTTCTACAGAGGCTTGACTGCCTTCGGATACAGTGGCAGGGCTTCTCAGGCTGCAACTGCCCCAGGCATAGGCAGAAACAAGCGTGTTTGAGGGCTTGTCTGGAGACTATGCCTTCCCCAGGGAAGGGGTGAAGCCCAAATCAGGTGGAATCCCTCCCTCAAGGAACTCAGACACCAGGGTTTGGTAATTTGAAGCCATTAAAACCAGCCTATACAGACTTCCGGAGAAGATGGAGGAATAGTAAGACGCGCGGATCTTAGTTCCTCCTCCAGAACAGCTACTAGGGGAGTAGAAACGATACAGAACAGCTCCCAAAGCCACAACAGAGATCAAAAAGACAGCATACCCCATCCTGGAATGGCTGACTGGCTGAGAGAACCCGCTCCGGTGAGATCACCAAGGGGTGCGGGCTACACCGGGCGGGGCGGCAAGCGGCCGGAGTTCCTCCCTTCCCCCTTCCCGGGCCAGCTGGGAGAATTGGACAGGCGGTTCCCTCAAACCGCAGCGGCTGGCGTCCACGCCATGCGCGGCCTGCCGGACCAACTGAGAGAACTGGGTCGGAAATACCAGGCCGCGGAGAACGGTGACGGGGGGGACCCCTTCCAAACACGTGACTCCCCAGGAACGGTGCACTCTCCAGGGCCGCGGCAGCTGGTGCCCTCCCGCCACGCTTAGCGCCCCGGGCCAACTAGGAAATTCGGACGGGCGCTCTCCTGGGCTGCGGCGGCCGGCGACCCTCCCCGCGTTCGGACCCCGGGATGGCTGGCACGCCTCCAAGCCGCTTCGGCTGGCGAACCTCCCTGACGGCGAGAGTTTTCCAAAGTTAAAGGACCCACAGCACCTTTTACTGGTGGGACCCGCAGACAACCGTGTGCCACGAGCGCCACCTACTGGTCAGGATAAGAAAAACAGAACCCAGAGATTTCACAGAAAAATCTTCCAAACTGTTGGATCCAACACCCAGGGAAATCTGTCTAAATGCCCAGACGCCAGCAGAAGATAACGGATCACGCTCAAAAAATTGAAAATATGGCCCAGTCAAAGGAACAAACCAATAGTTCAAATGAGATACAGGAGCTGAGACAACTAATGCTGAATATACGAACAAAAATGGAAAACCTCTTCAAAAACGAAATCGATAAATTGAGGGAGGACATGAAGAAGACATGGGTGAACAAAAAGAAGAAACAGAAAAACTGAAAATACAAGTAACAGAACTTATGGAAGTGAAGGACAAAGTAGAAAAGATGGAAAAAACAATGGATACCTACAATGATAGATTTAAAGAGACAGAAGATAGAATTAGTGATTTGGAGGATGGAACATCTGAATTCCAAAAAGAAACAGAAACTATCGGGAAGAGAATGGAAAAATTTGAACAGGGTATCAGGGAACTCAAGGACAATATGAAGCGCACAAATATACGTGTTGTGGGTGTCCCAGAAGGAGAAGAGAAGGGAAAAGGAGGAGAAAAACTAATGGAAGAAATTATCATTGAAAATTTCCCAACTCTTATGAAAGACCTAAAATTACAGATCCAAGAAGCGCAGCGCACCCCAAAGAGATTAGACCCAAACAGGCGTTCTCCAAGACACTTACTAGTTAGAATGTCAGAGGTCAAAGAGAAAGAGAGGATCTTGAAAGCAGCAAGAGAAAAACAATCCATCACATACAAGGGAAACCCAATAAGACTATGTGTAGATTTCTCAGCAGAAACCATGGAGGCTAGAAGACAGTGGGATGATATATTTAAATTACTAAAAGAGAAAAACTGCCAACCAAGACTCCTATATCCAGCAAAATTGTCCTTCAAAAATGAGGGAGAAATTAAAACATTCTCAGACAAAAAGTCACCGAGAGAATTTGTGACCAAGAGACCAGCTCTGCAAGAAATACTAAAGGGAGCACTAGAGTCAGAAACGAAAAGACAGAAGAGAGAGGTATGGAGAAGAGTGTAGAAAGAAGGAAAGTCAGATATGATATATATAATACAAAAGGCGAAATGTTAGAGGAAAATATTATCCTAACAGTAATAACACTAAATATTAATGGACTGAATTCCCCAATCAAAAGACATAGACTGGCAGAATGGATTAAAAAACAGGATCCTTCTATATGCTGTCTACAGGAAACACATCTTAGACCCAAAGATAAACATAGGTTGAAAGTGAAAGGTTGGGAAAAGATATTTCATGCAAACAGCAACCAGAAAAGAGCAGGAGTGGCTATACTAATATCCAACAAGTTAGACTTCAAATATAAACCAGTTAAAAGAGACAAAGAAGGACACTATATACTAATAAAAGGAACAATTAAACAAGAAGACATAACAATCATAAATATTTATGCACCGAACCAGAATGCTCCAAAATACGTGAGGAATACACTGCAAACACTGAAAAGGGAAATGGGTCAAAGAAGAAATTGCAAGAGAAATTAGTAAATACCTCGAGGTGAATGAAAATGAAAACACAACATATCAAACCTATGGGACACAGCAAAGGCAGTGCTAAGAGGGAAATTTATTGCCCTAAATGCCTATATCAGAAAAGAAGAAAAGGCAAAAATGCAGGAATTAACTGTCCACTTGGAAGAACTGGAGAAAGAACAGCAAACTAACCCCAAAGCAAGCAAAAGGAAAGAAATAACAAAGATTACAGCAGAAATAAATGAAATTGAAAACATGAAAACAACAGAGAAAATCAATAAGACAAGAATTTGGTTCTATGAGAAAATCAATAAGATTGATGGGCCCTTAGCAAGATTGACAAAAAGAAGAAGAGAGAGGATGCAAATAAATAAGATCAGAAATGGAAGAGGAGACATAACCACTGACCTCACAGAAATAAAGGAGGTAATAACAGGATACTATGAACAACTTTACGCTAATAAATACAACAATTTAGATGAAATGGACGGGTTCCTGGAAAGACATGAACAACCAGCTTTGACTCAGAAGAAATAGATGACCTCAACAAACCAATCACAAGTAAAGAAATTGAATCAGTCATTCAAAAGCTTCCTAAAAAGAAAAGTCCAGGACCAGACAGCTTCACATGTGAATTCTATCAAACATTCCAGAAAGAATTAGTACCAACTCTCCTCAAACTCTTCAAGAAAAATCGAAGTGGAGGGAAAGCTACCTAATTCATTCTATGAAGCCAACATCACCCTCATACCAAAACCAGGTAAAGATATTACAAAAAAAGAAAACTACAGACCAATCTCTCCAATGAATATAGATGCAAAAATCCTCAACAAAATTCTAGCAAATCGAATCCAACAACACATTAAAAGAATTATACATCATGACCAAGTAGGATTCATCCCAGGTATGCAAGGATGGTTCAACATAAGAAAATCAATTAATGTAATAAACCATAACAACAAATCAAAGCAGAAAAATCACATGATCATCTCAACTGATGCAGAGAAGGCATTTGACAAGATTCAACATCCTTTCCTGTTGAAAACACTTCAAAAGATAGGAATACAAGGGAACTTCCTTAAAATGATAGAGGGAATATATGAAAAACCCACAGTCAATATCATCCTCAATGGGGAAAGATTGAAAACTTTCCCCCTAAGATCAGGAACAAGACAAGGATGTACATTATCACCACTATTATTCAACATCGTGTTGGAGGTTCTAGCCAGAGCAATTAGACAAGAAAAAGAAATACAAGGCATCAAAATTGCAAAGGAAAAAGTAAAACTATCACTGTTTGCAGATGATATGATACTATACGTTGAAAACCCGGAAAAATCCACAACAAAACTACTAGAGCTAATAAATGAGTACAGCAAAGTAGCAGGTTACAAGATCAACATTCAAAAATCTGTAGCATTTCTATACACTAGTAATGAACAAGCTGAGGGGGAAATCAAGAAACGAATCCCATTTACAACTGCAACTAAAAGAATAAAACACCTAGGAATAAATTTAACTAAAGAGACAAAAAACCTATACAAAGAAAACTACAAAAAACTGTTAAAAGAAATCACAGAAGACCTAAATAGATGGAAGGGCATACCGTGTTCATGGACTGGAAGACTAAATATAGTTAAGATGTCAATCCTACCTAAACTGATTTACAGATTCAATGCAATACCAATCAAAATCCCAACAACTGATTTTTCAGAAATAGAAAAACCAATAAGCAGATTTATCTGGAAGGGCAGGGTGCCCTGAATTGCTAAAAGTATCTTGAGGAAAAAAATGAAGCTGGAGGTCTCACGCTGCCGGACTTTAAGGCATATTATGAAGCCACAGTGGTCAAAACAGCATGGTATTGGCATAAAGATAGATATATCGACCAATGGAATCGAATAGAGTGCTCAGATATAGACCCTCTCATCTATGGACATTTGATCTTTGATAAGGCAGTCAAGCCAACTCACCTGGGACAGAACAGTCTCTTCAATAAATGGTGCCTAGAGAACTGGATATCCATACGCAAAAGAATGAAAGAAGACCCATATCTCACACCCTACACAAAAGTTAACTCAAAATGGATCAAAGATCTAAACATCAGGTCAAAGACCATAAAACAGTTAGAGGAAAATGTAGGGAGATATCTTATGAAACTTACAATTGGAGGCAGTTTTATGAACCTTAAACCTAAAGCAAGAGCACTGAAGAAAGAAAGAAATAAATGGGAGCTCCTCCAAATTAAACACTTTTGTGCATCAAAGAACTTCATCAAGAAAGTAGAAAGACAGCCTTCACAATGGGAGACAATATTTGGACATATCAGATAAAGGTCTAGTATCCAGAATTTATAAAGAGATTGTCCAACTCAACAACAAAAAGACAGCCAACCCAATTACAAAATGGGAAAAAGACTTGAACAGACACCTCTCAGAAGAGGAAATACAAATGGCCAAAAGGCACATGAAGAGATGCTCAATGTCCCTGGCCATTAGAGAAATGCAAATCAAAACCACAATGAGATATCATCTCACACCCACCAGAATGGCCATTATCAACAAAACAGAAAATGACAAGTGCTGGAGAGGATGCGGAGAAAGAGGCACACTTATCCACTGTTGGTGGGAATGTCAAATGGTGCAAACACTGTGGAAGGCAGTTTGGCGGTTCCTCAAAAAGCTGAATATAGAATTGCCATACGACCCAGCAATACCATTGCTAGGTATCTACTCAAAGGACTTAAGGGCAAAGACACAAACGTACATTTGCACACCAATGTTTACAGCAGCATTATTTACAATTGCAAAGAGATGGAAACAGCCAAAATGTCCATCAACAGAAGAGTGGCTAAACAAACTGTGGTATATACATACGATGGAATATTATGCAGCTTTAAGACAGAATAAACTTATGAAGCATGTAATAACATGGATGGACCTAGAGAACATTATGCTGAGTTTGTCTAGCCAAAAACTAAAGGACAAATACTGTATGGTCCCACTGATGTGAACGGACATTTGAGAATAAACTTGGAATATGTCACTGGTAACAGAGACCAGCAGGAGTTAGAAACAGGGTAAGATAATGGGCAATTGGAGCTGAAGGGATACAGACTGTGCAACAGGACTAGATAAAAAAACTCAAAAATGGATGTTAAAACACTGAATGAAGCTGCATCTGAGCTATAGGTTTTTTTTTTGTCTGTTTGTTTATTTGTTTGTGTCTTTTTTTTCTTTTTCCTTTTTTTTTACTATTATTATTATTTTTATTTTTTCTCTATATTAACATTCTATATCCTTTTCTGTTGTTTTGCTAGTTCTTTTCCTAAATCGATGCAAATGTACCAAGAAATGATGATCATGCATCTATGTGATGATGTTAAGAATTACTGATTGCATATGTAGAATGGAATGATTTCTAAATGTTGTGTTAATTTCTTTTTTTTCTTTAATTAATAAAAAAAATTAGTTAATTGGAAATCTGGAGTAACATGAATCAAGTCAAATGGTTTCTTTTTTTCTTTTTTCAGAAATTTTAGTTAAATAATATTTTTATGGATAAAGCAACATACAAACACAAACATTCTTAACATTCACATTCCATACATGGAGTACAATCAATGGGTCACAATATTATCATGTACTTGTATATTTACAACCACGATCATTTTTTAGAACATTTGCATCACACCAGATAAAGAAATAAAAAGAAAAAAGAAAAAACTCATATATACCATATCCCTTAACCCTCCCTCTAGTTGACCACTAGTATTTCAATCTACCCAATATATTTTAACCTTTGTTCTTCATTATTTGTTTATTTTTTTTAATCCATATTTTTTACTCATCTGTCCATGCTCTATAAAGGGAGTAGCAGACACAAGGTTTTCACAATCACATAGACACACTGTAAACACTGCATCTTTATACAATCACCTTAAAGAAACAAAGCTACTGGAATACAGCTCTAGTTTCAGATACTTCCCTTTAGCCATTCAAATACACCACAAACCCAAAAGGGATATCTATATATATCTATATAATGTAAGGGTCAAGAGGGTAACCTGTTGACTCTGAAATCTCTCAGTCACTGACATTTTCATTTCTCTCTTCCCCCGTTTGGTCAAAAAGGTTTTCTCAATCCCTTGATGTTGGGTCCTTGCTCATCCAGGGATTTCTGTTGCATGTTGCCAGGGAGATTTACACCCCTGGGAGTAGTGTTCTACATAGCTGATCCAATTTTGTGGGCACAACCATTTCTTTTAATCCCTATTCAATAACGTAGGGTGGAATCTTTTGATTAGATTATCTCCATGAAGTTGTGGCCTGTCTAACTGCAAGTATTAATCTTGGATTAGAGGGAGATGTGACTTCACCCATTCCAGGTGGGTCTTGATTAGTTTACCGCAGTCCTTTAAAAGAGGAAGCATTTTGGAAAAGGCCTGAGATCCAAGAGAGCCATGAGAATGGAGAGATAGCTAGCAGACATCATCATGTTTGCCATGTGCCTTTCCAGTTGAGAGAGAAACCTAGAACTTCATCAGCTTTTCTTGAGTTAAAGTAACCTCTTGGTGCCTTAATTTGGACATTTTTATAGACTTGCTTTAATTGGGACATTTTCATGGCCTTAGAACATGTAAACTTGCAGCTTAATAAATTCTCCCTTTCAAAAGCCATTCTATTTCTGGCAAAGCGCATTCTAGCAGCTAGCAAACTAGAACAGTGTCCTACAGGTCTCTCAGGCTTTGTAATTCTTTTATCTTTATGCTTCGCAGCCTGAATTATTTCAGTTGTTTTGATGTCTTCAAGTTCACTGATTCTTCTGCTACCTCCAATCTTCTGTTGAAACCATCTCGGGAGTTTTGCATTTCAGTTATTATGCTCTTTAACTCAAGTATTTCTCTCCAGAGAATCCCATATCGTTCATTCATTGTTTTCTTCCTATATTTTAGATCTTTTTCTGTGCTTTCCTTTATCTCATCGATCATATTGAGGATCATTATGTTAACATCTCTGTCCACTAAGTCCAAAATCTGGTCCTCTTTCTTGATGGCTTCTGGATTTTATCTTGTTTCTTTGGATGGGCCATCATTTCCTGTTTCTTTGCTTGTCTTACAATCTTTTGTTGGACACTGCACATTTAAATATTTTAAACGGTTAGCTCTGGGACTTAGTCCCTGGGCTGTTTCTTAAGTTTGTATCTAGTTTAGTGATATGACCAAGATTTTCTTGAATGCCTGGAGCTAGTCAAAAGAAACCAATCAAGGCATAAAGCACCTATTACTCTCTTCGTAAACTTTTTCTGCTTTGGCTGGTATTCCCCTTCAGAGAGTAGCCCTCCTATCAAGCAGATCAGTTTGAGGCAAATGGGAAATAGGGCTCTCTCTGTCTTGTCTGGGCCTGCGGGAGCCAGAGCTGGAAAGTCTGCTCTTGTCTGGGCCTGTGCTTGCTAAAAGCCCCAGGAATTCCCAGTTTACAGTCCACAGGAGTTTGAGTGAACACCCCCCTACTTACTTAGGAATTGACCACCTCTTCGTTACTGGGTGCTCACTTGAGTGACTTAATGGAGTTAGTTCTTTGCCCTAGGCAGCTTCAACTTAAGTGTTTTTTACACTGTCCCAGCTGTATGCAAGGGGCTTTTCTGCCTTTAGGATAAACTCTGGGACCAAGAGCCACCAGTGATGCTTTCCCCAGCTCACTCCTTCAGAATTCTACCCGGTAGACTGCTACTGAAACACATGCACCCCAGTATGCACAAAAGGGCCACTCTGCTCCCTCTGGAACAGGGCCAAGGACCCAAACTGGGAGTGCAAACTGGTTCTGCTCTGTCTTGTAGACAGTTTGGGTAGGGGCAGCAAAGGTTACCAGGAGCTTCTACTATGGCTTTTAAAACTGAAACCCAGAAGGGCTCAGCTTCTCCAGAATATCAACTAGTTTCATCACCCTATCCCATATTATTGACAGCCCCTTTCAACATGAAAAAGTTAGAAGACTGGGAGAAAGATCAAAGGAGATGATGGAGTTATATACAGAAGGTAATGTTTAACAAATGTGTATGACTGCTGAATCATTACATTGATATTTTAGTCTTAGAGCAGCTAGAAGTAAAAACCTAAACTTGTGGAATTGTAACATGTACCAAACTGAAATTTGTTCTACAACTAATTTTTTGCAGTGTGCTTTGACATTTGGTGCTTTTTTGTATCTATGTTAGTTTTCACAATTAAAAAAAAAACATAAAAATTAAATAATTAAAAATAAAAAACTATATCCCAAAGAAATGTGAAAAAAAGGAATGAAATTCTGATACATGTGACATGAAAAAAACACATAAAAATTAAAGAATTAAAGATAAAGAACTATATCCCAAAGAAACGTGAAGAAAAAAAAAAAAGGAATGACATTCTGATACATGTGACAACATGGATGAAACTTTAAGATATTATGCTGAGAAAAATAAGCCAGACACAAAGACAAATATTGTATAACCTCACTAACATAAAATAATTAGAATAAGCAAACCCACTGATTCTGACTATCAAGAAAATAGGTTCCTGATAGGGGGCCAGGGGATTGGGTAGGGAATGGGAAGTTAATGTTTAAACTGTAGTTTCTATTTGGGTTGATTGTAAAACTCTGGTAATGGATGCTGGTGATGATAGCACAACACTGTGTATGTAGTTAACAGCACTGAATTATATGTGCAAATGTGGTTAAAAGGGAAGTTTTAGGCTGTATATTTGTTATCAGAATAAAAACTAAAGAGAGAAAACATAGGACTGTACAACACAAAGAGTGAACCCTATTGCAAATGATGGACTATAGGTAATAGTACAATTAAAAAAATGTTATTCATCAACTGCAACAAATGTGCCACACTAATGCAAGATGATAATAATAGGGTAGTATATAGAAATTTTGTATTTTATGCATGATTTTTCTGTAACTCAATAACTAATACAACAGAAATTTTCCTTTTTAAAAAGCAGGCAAAGGCTATGAAAAGCCACATCATAAAAAGAAAACAGAAATGGCCCTTAACTATGTTCACCCTCACTAAGAGGATGAGAAATGCAATTTAAAATTCACTGGTTTGTCACTGTTCTTCTAGCAGACTGGAAAAATAAAAAAATCTGACAGTACACTGTTGTCAAAGCTGCAAGGATACAGGTACTCTTAAACATTGTGGAAGGAGTGTAAAATGGGTATAAACCCCAAGGAAGTCAATTAGACAAAATGTATTCAAGTGACAACTGCATATCCTGTCTGATCACATTAGGGAATCTCCCCTTCAGACATTCTTGCACACCTGCACAACAAAGTAAGTACAAGCTCATTTGCGGCACTGTTCTTTATGACAGTAAGGACAAGAAACAACTCAAAATCCATTCAAGCAATGGATCACTACCCTGCTAGGAACTCTCTATGTAATGCAGTGCAAAACTTTCAATATATCTTGTTATATGGAAGAAAAAAAATAATAAAGAGGACTATATGAATAAACATTCTTTTGGGTACAAAGAACTGCATTTGGATTTGAATTTATCTTCATATAGAAACACTAGAAAGATACCGAAATGCTAAGTACAGGGTACCTTAGAAACGTAAAGAGACGGGAAATTGAAAATTGGCAGATGGAAGCAGAGGAAAAAGTGATACTCCTTACTGTTTTCCTTTTAATACTTCTATATTCTCAAACCATGTGAATATAAACCAGGGAAAAGAAAACGTGAGAAGCTGCAGGCCTCCAAACTAAGCAATGGTTTTACATGGAAGCCTATCAAATTGCCTGAACTCAGACCTGGGCGGACCAGAGGAAAAGGAGTTGTCAACTGATTTGAGGATGGTCTTATGCCTGCAAGAAAAAGAATCAAATGGCGTATGAGAGTCCAAAGGAAAGGTGCAGGCCTTGACACAAATGCAGCTACAAACCTGATGAAACTCAAGAAAAAGCCTACAATTGGAGACTGGTTTTATAATAGTTGATGAGAGAATTCACCAAGCACGCTACCATAAAAGCTGCCTATCTCCCAGCATTTACAGTTAGAAATATTAAAAGATATGCATGTACACACCTAATTTAAACAGTGGCACGTTACGGCCGATGAACCTAGTTGAAAACAATTTGAAGATCCCGGTAACCAAGAAGAATGCCTACAGAATCACCAGAAAAGAGTCTTCTCAATTCAAACTTAAATGGATTCATATCTTAAGAAGTCCAATTCATGCAACAATATACCTCAAAAAGAATCTATAAGTTTATCTTAGATGTTTTTAAATATTTCTCATATTTTTATAAGCACAAAATGTAGTTGTGTTTTTATTTTCACATAGTCTACTGAGAAGTACCTGTGTTAATATTCATATGTGCATGCCATGACAGGCATTGTTAGTCTTTACATACAGACATACATACTCCTCCCAGAGGCCTTTGAAGTAGGCAATAATATCACAAACACAAATCAGCATGGGCCAGAATGTCCACCAATACAGTCACACTGCAGTGGACAATGCAGCCACAAAAAAAGGAATGAGTAAGTAAGATCTCTCTGTACTGGTTTGGAGTCATCTCAAGAATACGGTAATATATAAATATACTACATATTGTGCAAGAAAGGGTTAAAGAACAAGGAAAATATGTGTTTACAGGTGCATATAGTTATGTTTGCAAAAAAATAAACTGAGAAGGCAAACCAGAGAAGGACCCAAAACAGACGGCCAAGTGGGAGGGCACAGGGCTGGAAGTAACTCCTGAGTCCACCTTTTCATAGTGCTTTTGACTGGGGAACCAAATAAATATTTAACATGTTGTAAAAAGTTAAACCCCAAAGAAAAAGCAAATCTGAAAATTAAAAACAAATGTTATACATATTTCTACAACCATGTGAGTACAAATCAGGATAAAGAAAACACTACTACATAAGCCATAGAGAAGAGAACCACTCCAAGTGACTCTTGAGCACATCTGCTTAAAGGGATTTGGTCTGAGGATTCAAAGAACTATGATGATCACTTAAGCTTCACTTAATCGTCTTGAAAACATTTTTTGTTGATATTGTAGAATTAAAGAAATAAGTAATTAATTTCTTTAGAAAATGAAGCTTTCAGTTTAAGAGATAGGGTTCACAAAAAATCTAAAAAAGCATGAAAACACCTGCAATGGTAGTTTTCATTTGGAAAAATCAATAAGTTATGATTGTTTTTACTGTATTGACTACAACCTCTGACCACAAGTACCCCAGAAGCAATCAGCACCCCTAGCTCACAGATTTTTAAATACCATTCTGTACTAAAAGAAACCAGGGATCCTTGAAGAAATGGCTGAATTCAACACTAGGGAAGGAAAGAAAGAGAGTCTGAAACATACTGTACCAGAAAGAACCAAGTGCTCACAGACATACAGGAGTCATCCAAAGGACATTCAAGCCAGTTGAAGGGATTCTCACTAGCCAAATTTGGGAAAAACATATATAAAGTGACTTTGATCAACAAAAATATTGAATAAAGAAAACACTCATGAGTCCACAGTGACAACCCCCCCCCACCAATAAAAAATGCAACTAAGGTGGAGAAATGAAGTCATTGGCCCAAGGTCACGTGGCTATGAAGTACTCCAGAATTTGTTGCCTTAATCACTGAATAAGTTCTCTCAGTAAGCAAACTTTTTAAAGAATTAATGGTCTAAAGACTGACAACAGAATGGAGACCCAATTTAGTAACCAGACTTCTACAGAAAAATAAGGGATTTATGTACAAGTGGACCTATGACCATTCTCTACTGTTAAACTGGCTCCTTGCTTGATTTCTTTTGAGGGTGGACTAGAAGTATGATGGGTGAGATGGGTTTGTATTTTTACCTTCTCTCAGAGAATAATAGCAAGGAAAGCAAAAAAAGAGGAATGAAGTCACTCTTTTTTTGACAAAACTAGGAGATGTGAAAGTTCAAACCACACAATAAGTAGCAAAACTTCCACAGGCAGTGATATCCAATAGGGATGCTGGAGGAAATGGAGAGGAAATCTATATTTGCCATTTCAGGAATAAAATTCAGGAAAACAACATTCTCCAAAGTGAGGAACATGCTCTGACAGAGGAAACTAACACCTCTTATTTGTAATGGTGGGAATAGAGCCAGCAGCAAAGATAGGTTTCAGGATCAAAAAAGCAAAAGAGGGTGGGGATGAGCTAGGAATCACACTGATACAGACAGTGTGGGGGGAGATCAAAGGAAGTAGGAGACTGCCCTGCTAAGCAGTTGGTCTCTGTTCGCTAGGCAGGGGTAATGGTTTAAAATCACTCAAGCCTGGGACCCCAAGAAGTCACCAGGGACATTTCTTCTGGCCCAGGCACACAAGAAGCAGTTACAAACAGCTGAGCAAGGATAAACCCAACTTACTCAAAGATGAATACTCAGGAGGGAACTAGCACAAGTTCACTTAAAGCTGCTACAAGAAAAAAGGTGGTAAGAAATGCTTCTAATGAACAGATGAAAACTATGCAATAAATTTAAATTTTTAATAAAATAAAACACAAAGCAAAGATAAAAGAGTTCACTGGAAGTGATGATAAGTAACAGAAGAAGGTGACAACACCTTCTGTGCTCAGGAGAGCAAAAGAGGATACTGATTACACCCTCCTCCTGAGACATGGACCTGCCTGGTTTGAGAAAATCTGACTGATTTCAATCATATCTGATGGGATCCTCCTCAAAAAAAAGGTTCCATATAGACAGGGCAAGAAGCAGAAAAACAAGAGCTGAAAAATTCTGATCTATTACACAGAAGCTATGGTAGAGGTCTAGAATAAGTTGAACTGAATGCCAAAGAACAGTTAGAGAACAAACCCAACCAACAAAACCACAGGTAAAAGAGAAAAACAAACTCCAGAATAAATTAATCAAGGAAATCAGATTCCTAGACACCAGCAAAAAATAAGGAATCATACTAGGAAAAATGATGATAAGGCCCAAAGGAACAAACCAACATTTCAAATGAGATGCAGGACTTGAAATAATGGATTAATGATGTATGAACAGCCATGCAAACTCACATCAAAATTTGAATCAAGGAGGTGAGAGAAGATATGGCAAAAGAGATGAAGGATATAAAGAACACAGTGGGCAAACGTAAAGAACTCAAAAGTTTGAAAAAATAAATCACAGAACTTATGGGAGTGAAAGGCACAACAGAAGAGATGAAAAAAACAATGGAGACCTACAATGGCAGATTTGATAAGACACCTGGCGCTCTGAGATTCTAAAAGTTTCATGCATTAAGATTACTTCAGAGAAACCTACAATGTCCAGATAGATCTTAGGCCAGGTAAGTGCTGAAACCCAGAGGGGCCAGCCTCTAAAAGAACATCAATAATTTCTATCCCCCTTCATACTATATTATTGGCACCCCTTTCCAACATGAAAAACTTCGAATGGTCATCGCCCAAATAACTCTAAAGATTGGTAGAAGGTAAAAAGGAGAAGGAGAAGTTATAAGAGAGGACAGGATTTAACAAATGAAAATGACTGCTGAATCATACTGATATTTCTTTTAGTCTCCAGGGTCTTGGAGCAGCTAGAAGGAAAACTGAAGAACTGTAACCCACACCAAACTCTGAAGTCTGCTCTATAAACACTAGTTACAATGTACATTACAATGTACTTTGAAATTTATTGCTTTTTTTAATATATGGTATACTTCACAATAAAAAATGCTTCAAAGAGTTAAAAGAAAAAAAAGAGATTCCAAGTCCAAAGCTCCTAGGTGGTTTATGAGGATGTGAAAGGGTCCGGCGTTTACTACCAAAGCAGAGAAGGTAAGGCAAGAGTCCCCCAAGATTCATGGGAGGTCCTGGATGAAAAGCAAAGGAACTGACTGACATGCAGAGAACCAGAAACTACACAGCTAGCGCAATGAGCCTAATGTACCCATTTCCAAGCAGAGGCCTGGAGCCCTAAGAAGTGCACGGACAGGGAGGCAGGGATGAGGAAGCAAGCCAAGCCATGCTCTTGGAACCATACTGATGCGCTCATGAGCCCATGCATGCTACTGTGCTCCCTGTTTCCCATGCACTCAAGCCCAGCATCCCCCAAGCTCCACACACACCCACACCTCAGCATTCTGAAGAGCAAATACAGATGGCTGAAAGGTACAGGAAGAGATGCTCATTTTCTTTAGCTATAAGAGAAATGCAGATCAAGACTACAATGAGAGAGTACCTCACAACCATGAAAATGGCTGCTATTAAATAAACAGGAAACTACAAGTGTTGCAAAGGATGTGGACAAACTGGGACACATATGAACTGCTCTGGGAACATATAATGGTACAGCTGCTATGGAAGCCAGTCTGCTGGTTCCTTAGAAAACTAAATAGTGAGTTGTCCTATGACCCGGCAATACCACTACTTGTTATATACCCAGAAGAGCTGAAAGCAGTCATACGAACAGACATTTGCACACCAATGTCCACAGCAGCATTACTCACAACTGCTAGAAGACAGAAACAATCTAAGTGCCCATCAATAGACAAGTGAATAAACAATATATACATACGATGGAATATTATGCCACAGTAAAATGAAATGATGTCCTCAAGCATAGGACAACATGGATTACCCTTAAGGAAATAAAGCCAAGTGAAATAAACTAGAAGCCAAATGATAGGTACTTTTATATGAAAAACCCATACTAACATCATCCTCAGTGGCAAAGACTGAAAGCTTTCTCTCTAAGATCAAAAACAAGACAAGGATGCCCACAGTGAAAACTGTTATTCAACACTGTGCTGTTAGCTCTAGCTAGAGCAATTAGACGAGAGAAAGAAATAAAAGATATCAAATTGGAAAGGAACAAGTAAAACTCCCACTGTTTGCAGATGACATGATAGCATATGTCGAAAATCCCGAAAAACCTACAGCAAACCCATCAGACCTAATAAATGAGTACGGCAAATGGCAGGATATACAAGGTGAACAGCCAAAAATCAGTAGTGTTTCTATATACTAGTAATGAGCAATCTGAGGAGGAAATTAAGAAAAAAAATTCAATTTACAATAGTAACCAAAAGAATCAAATATTTAGGAATAAATTTAACCACGGACACAAAAGATAAATATACAGAAAACTGCAAGAAATTGTTCAAAGAAATTATGGAAGATCTAAATAAATGGAAGGCCATACCATGATCATGGCTGGAAGATTAAATTTACCCAAACTGATTTACAGATTCAATGTAATACCACTTAAAATCCAAACAACTTACTTTGCAGAAACAGAAAAACCAATAACCTAATTTATTTGGAAGGGCAGGGTGTACCGAATAGCTAAAACTACCTTGAGGAAAAAAAAAGAAGTGGGAGGTCTCACACTACCTACTGACTTTGAAGCATATTACAAAGCTACAGTGATCAAAACAGTATGGTACTGGCATAAAGACAGATATACTGACCAATGGAATAGAATTAAGTGTTCAGAAATAGACCTTCTAATATACATACAACTGATCTTTAATAAGGCAGTCAAGCCAACCCAAGTGGGACAGAGCCGCCTCTTCAATAAATTGTGTCTGGAGAACTGGATATCCATATGAAAAGAATGAAAGAGGTCTGTTATCTCAGACCCTATAAAATATTAACTCAGAATGGATCAAAGACCTAAACAATAGAGTTAAGACCATAAAACTTTTAGAAGAAAATCTATGAAAATATAGGATGTGTGATAGGTGGTGGTTACCTAGACCTTATATCCAAAGTGCAAGGAATGAAAAAGAAATAGATAAATGGGATCTCCTCAGATTAAACACTTTTATTCATCAAAGAACTTTTTCAGGAAAACAAAAAGACAGCCTATGTAAAAGGAGACAATATTTGGAAACCACATATCAGATAAGGGTTTAATATCTAGAATATATAAAGAGATTCTACAACTCAAGAACAAAAAGACAAACAACCCAATTAAAAAGTGGGCAAAAGACACGGACACACACTTCTCAGAAAAGGAAATACAAATGGCTAAAAGGTACATGAAAAGATGGCCAACTTCACTGGCAATTAGGGAACTGTATATCAAAACCACAATGAGACATCTCACACCCACTAGAATGGCCATTATAAAAATAACAAAAACAGAAAACGAGTGCTGGAGAGGAGGTGGAGAAATAGGCACATTTATTCATGGTTGGTGGGACTGTAGAATGGTGTAACCACTCTAGAAGTCAGTCTGGTGGTGCCACAGGAAGCTAAGTATAGAAATGCCATATGATCCAGCAATCCATTACTAGGTTTATATTTAGAGGAACTGAAGGCAAGAACACAGACAGACATTTGCACATCAATGCTTACAGCAGCATTATACACGAATGCCAAGAGATGAAAACAGCCAAAACGTCCATCAATGGATGAGTGCCTAAACAAGCTGCAGTATATACATACGATGAAATATTATGCAGCTGGTAAAACAGAATAAAGTCAAGAAGCATGCAACAATGTGGATGAACCTTGAGGACAATATGCTGAATGAAATTAGCCAGAAACAAAAGCACAAATACTGTACGGTCCTTACTAACATGATTTAAAATTGAGTAAGCTTTGGGAGTTAAAGTTATGAACACAGGTTATCAGGAGAAAGAACTAGAGTAGATATTGGGCATTTGGTACTGAAAGAGTAAAGGACTGATAGTAAAATTCAAAAATGGATAGCACAATATTATCTGATGGTTGCACAATAATGTAAGTAAACAGAATGAAGCTGAATGCAAGTATGCTTGAGGAAGAAAGGCTGGGGGCGTGTATGACACTAGAAAGAAAGACAGAGGATAAAGACTAAGACAGTATAACTTACAAATGACTAGAATAGAGAACGATGGTGATTAAATGTACAAATATAATATTTTTGCATGAGGGAGAACAAATGAATGTGAACACTGCAAGGTGTCAAAAATGGGATGGTATACAGGAAAAAATATATAACTATAATCAACGAGGGTCTATAGTTAACAGTAACACTGTAACATGCTTCCACTGAATGTAACAAAGGCATCTGCCAAAATTAATGCCAAGACACTGGGGAGGAGGGGGAGGGGTATGAGATTCTTTGTAGAAGAAAAGGAAATATCCTTATACAGACTGTGGTGGTGAAGGTATAGCTCAGGGAATATACACAGAAACTCTGGTTTTTTACTTAGGTTGGATTGTATGATGTGCAATAAAACTGTTTAAAAATAAACATAGAGAAACAAGTGCTGGAGAAAATGTGGAGAAAGAGATATACCTATTCACTGCTAGTAGGGAAGCTGAGAGGTACAGCACCTCCTGAGGGCAGTGTGGTGGTTCCACAGGAGGCTAGGGGTGGGTTCTGTATGATTCTGAAACCCACTGCTACATATACAACTGGAGGAACTGAGGTGGGGGTCACAAATGAACATTTGTATATTGGGGTTTATGGTGGCAGTGTACACGATTCACAATGGATGGAAGTGGCCTAACAGTACGACTCGGTAATGGAAGGAGAAACTATGGTGTATACATACAATGGACTACTGGGTGGCTGCAAGGATGATGATGTTCGGAGGGACGCAACTAGGTGAATGAACCTTGAGGACAGCATGCTGAATGAAATGCTAGAAACAAAAAGACAATTATCATCATGCCTCACTCATACAGATTAACTATAATATACAAACTTGGAGAACTGAAGTCGAGAGCATGATTTATGAGGTTAGGGACTACTGTAAAGGGTCCTAGATTGTAAGCTCTTACAGCAGTCACATATATTCAGGAGGTTAACTGTTATTTTTAAATTCTGAGATACTGAGTTATTTGTGTACACTTGGTCATTCCTTGAAACTCTGGGCATTTATGTGACAGCTCAGACTCAAAGATAGACCTCTGAAGCTATTAAAGTCAGCATTACCCCATACAGCAAGTGTTAAAAAGTTGGAAAAGTGATCAGATTTCAACTAGAGACATGAATGAAGCTGATCTGGATAAGACTAAAGTAAATCAGAATACAGGGTAAAGGATGATAAGGTCCATTTTTTAAAACTTCAACTTCGTGTGACACCAAAGGGATGTTCATTTGGTGTAGAATTTATATTTTGGGTAGTGCATTATTTAATTTCACTTGTATGGTCAGTTTATTTGAACATCGTAAGTATATGGAATCTTGAACAGGGTGTGAGATCTTGTTAGTTTGTCCAGGTCAGTGTGATGCCCCAATATATCCCAGGGTAATTTGGGTAGAGAATAGAAAACTATTTGCAAGGTCCTGTTGGGAGACTGGGGAGAAAGGAGGAAATATTCAACTTCCTCCTTTTGGAAAATTCTTAATGTTCTCATAAGCAATGGGGACAACCAGTTCAATAGGATGAGTCCATGATCTTTGGGTTTGCCCCTGTGAAAATTATTCCTGCGAAGGAGAACCTAGCCTACTTATAATTAGGCCTAAGAGTTACCCCCAGATAACCTCTTTTATTGCTCAGATGTGGCCTCTCTCTCTAAGCCAACTTGGCAGGTGAACTCACTGGTCTCCCCCCTACATGGGACAAGACTCAGGGGTGAAAATCTCCCTGGCAATGTGGGATAGGACTTCTGCAATAAGCTGGGACCAGGCATTATAGGATTTAGAAGGTCTTCTTGACCAAAAGGGGGAAGAGAAAAATGAGACAAAATAAAGTTTCAGTGGCTGAGAGATTTCAGAGTCAAAGTTATTCTTATACATTATATATAGATATCCCTTTTTAGTTTATGGTGCACTGCAAGGCTAGAGGGAAGTACCCAAAAATGCTGAACAGTGCTCCAGTAGCCTTGATTCTTGAAGACAACTGTACAACAACATAGCTTTTACAATGTGCATGTGATTGTGAAAACCTTGTGTCTGATGCTCCTTTTATCCAGGGTATGGACAGATGAGTAAAAATATAAGACAAAAAAGTAAATAAATCATACAGGGGGAGGGGATAAGGGGTAAAAAAAAATCTGGTAGACTGAAATACTAGTGATCAATGAGAAGGGGGTAAGAAGTATGGTATGGGATATATGAGCTTTCCTTGTTCTACAGTGGTGCAAATTCTAAAATGATCATGGAGAAGTACACACAACTATGTGACGATACTGTGAGCTGCTAATTGGATACCTGTTTGGACTGCACATGTGTGACGATTTCACAATTAAAAGAGACAAACTGATAAATGAAACATGTTATGTATATCCAACGGAATATCATTCAGCTGTGAGAACGAATGACGTTCTGACAAATGCTACAATATAAATGAACTTGAAGACATCATATTGAGTGAAGTAAGTCAGACACAAAAGGATAAATATTTCATGATCTCACTTAAATGAAATAAGTAAAATATGCAAACGTATAGAAACAGAAAGTGGATTAAAGTTTAACAGGGCTAGGGTGGGGGAAACAGGTATGGGCCATTAATGCTAAATGGGTACAGAGTTGTACCCATCACAGCATTGTGGATGTAATTGATACTGTAGAATTATATGCTTGAGAGGAATTAAAGCGGGAATTTTTATCTTGTATATATATAACCATGATACAAGAAAAGAATGAGAGAGAGAGAGATAGAGCAACAGAATAAAATCATTCAGCTGTTTCAGAAATGAAGGTAAAATCAAAAGAACACAAAAGACAGTAAAAGGACAGAGATGATCATGAGAAACTAAGCAGAATGAAAAGGAAGAAATAACAAAGTTTAAACAGGATTGTGCAGGTACAAAATAGCAGGGTAAGCAGTTTTACAAAATTGTTCCTTCTACCAGAAAAATGAAAGACCTAGAAAAAGGGACTGGAATTAACTAAGGGGCAACCCTGGAACCAGAATGGACATTTAGAATAACTACAGGAATACAAGAGAAAGTAAGAGGTTGCTGAGAGTTCAACTTTTCAATGCGCAAACATGTGAACCAGTGGTCAGTCTCCACTGCTTAGCCTTGGGACAATGGCTGTGGAAATGGCTGCAATTGTGGCCACACAGCCTAGATTCTGAGAGTGGCCAGCTAGGGCCAGGGCTGACAGAGGAAAACGTGCACTTCAAATGTGGGGTTGAGGTCATTCTGGGGGATCTGTGAGGGGCCAACGCAGAAACCAGCCTCAGTTTCCACCCTCTAGGCAGCAGCACTTCAGCCTTCCATAAACAGCCACCTCAATGGAGGAGCTATTGTTTGGTTATTTTTGGTAGACATTTCCTGCTCTGGCAGACCCCGAAGGTGCAGCACCAACTCTGGCCTTGGTCTGAGCCCTCTTTACTGCAGCTGTTTCTGACACCACAGCAGCATCTACCAGGAGTTAAGGACTCAGTTCACTTATTTCATTGGTTGGGTTTCTTCTTTCTGTTTCTTGTTTATTCTGAAGGATCCCTGAGGGCCTAGCACAGATGTTAGGCTTAATGTCCTCAGAAACAGCCTACCACCAGCATCTAAAGAGACAGAAAGAATAAGTGTATCTCTTTTTTTGGGCGGTGTTTGTGGTGGTTTCCATCCTGTTTTATATTCTGGGGTCTGGTGGACCCCTGAGGGACCAAGTAGGGACACTGGCCTAGGTTTGGGCCTTGAAAGCAGCAGCTTATGATTTGAAAGCAGCAGCTTATGAATTCTACCATCATCACCATTCATTTCCAAAACATTTTCATTGTCCCAAACAGAAATTCTACATTTTAAGCCTTCACTCCCCATTATCTTTTTTTTCCATTTTTTTCTTTTATTGGGTGTTTTGTCTGTTAGCATATTTTTCTTTTCCTTTATTTCATCTTCTGTCATTCCTTGCTTTTTTCTTTTTGTTCTTAGTCTGATAAACTGAAGAGTGGGTGAACTAAATTTGAAAGTGACCCAAATACATTGTTCAGAATGTCCAGTTCTCAACAAAAATATAAGAAAATATAAAGAGATAGGAAAGTATGGCCCAGTCACAGGAAAAAAAGAATTCAATGGAAAATATTTTGGAGGAAGCACAGGTCAATGAACAAAAGGAAATCAGGAAGAGAATACATAAACAAAGTGAGAATTTCAATGATGAGCTAGAAATTATAAAGAAGATCCAAATGGAAATTCTGGAACTCTAAAGTACAATAAATGAAATGAAAAATTCAACAGAAGGGTTCTAGAGCAGAATGGAGGAAACAAAAGAAAGGATAAGAAAACTCAAAGACAAAACAATTGAAACTGTTCAGGCCGGGAGCAGAAAGGAGAATGAAAAAAAAAAATTAATGGTGACTGAGGAACCTTTCAGATATATCAAGTGTACCAAAGTATGCATCACAGGAATCTCAGAGGGAGAAGAGAAAGGGCCAAATATCTGAGGAAACAATGGCAGAAAACTTTCCAAATCTGACAAAAAATATAAACATAAACATTCAAGTTGCTTAACGAACTCAAAACAGATAAACACTGACACACATTATGATCAAACTGTCCAATGCCAAGGAATAAGACAGAATCTTAAAAGCAGCAAGAGAGAAGGAAAGTGTCACATGTAAGTCATCCTTTATAAGACGTACAAATAATTTCTCAATAGAAACCATGGAGGACAGAAGGCAGTGGGGGAACTCAGTAAAGATGCTACAAAAAAGGAAAACTACAGACCAATCTCCCTAATGAATACAGAAGCAAAAATTCTCAACAAAATATTAGCAAATTGAATTCAACAGCACATTAAAAGAATTATACACTGTGACCAAGTGGGGTTTATACCAGGAATGCTAGGACAGTTCAACACAAGAAAATCAACTGATGTAATACAGCACATTAACAAATCGAAAGGGAAAAATCACATGATCATCTCGACTGATGCTGAAAAAGCATTCAATAAAATTCAGCATCCTTTTCTGATAAAAACATTCCAAATGATAAGAATCAAAGGTAACTACCTCAATATGATAAAGGGAATATATGAAAAACCAATAGCTAGCATTGTAGTCAATGGAGAGAGATGGAAAGCTTTCCCCCAAGATCAGGAAAGAGACAAGGATGCCCACTGTCACCACTATTATACAACATTGTGCTAGAAGTTCTAGCTATAGCTATCAGGCAGGACAAAGAATTAAAAGGTGTCTGAATTGGAAAGGAAGAAGTAAAACTCTCATTATTTGCAGATGATATATTATACTTGGAAGATCCTGAGAAATCTACAGCAGAGTTACTTGAGCTAATAAACAAATTCAGCAAGGTGGTGGAATATAAAATTAATTTGCAAAAATCAGTAACATTTCTATACACAAACAATGACCTAGCTAAGGAGTCAGTTAAGGAAAAAATTCCAGTCAAAATAGCAACTAAAAGAATCAAGGACTTAGGAATGAACTTAACTAGGGATGTAAAGGACTTGTGCACAGAAAACTACATAACATTGCTAAGAGAAATCAAAGGAGATCTAAATAGGTAGAAAGACATGCCCTGCTCATAGACAGGAAGGCTAAATATATATAAGATGTCAATTCTCCCCAAACTGATCTACAGATTCAATACAGTACCAATCAAAATACCAACAACCTACTTTGAAGACTTGGAAAAGCTAATTACCAAATTCATGTGGAAGGGAAAAAGACCCAAATAGCTAAAAGCATCGTAAAAAAGAAGAACGAAGTGGGAGAATTAACACTCCCTGACTTTAAAACCTAGTATAAAGGCACAGTGGACAAAATAGCATGGTACTGGCACAAGAACAGAAGCACTGACCAATGGAATCAAATCAAGACTATAGAAATAGACGACCAAATGCATGGTCAACAGATTTTTGATAAGGCCCCCAAATCCCCTGACCAGGACAAAATAGTCTTTTCAGTAATTGGGTATGGAAGAAGCAGATATCAATAGCCAAAAGAACAAAAGAGGACCCCTATATTATACCCTACACAAAAATTAACTCAAGTGGATCAAACACCTAAATATAAGAACTAGCACCATAAAGCTTCTAGAAGAAAATGTAGGGAAACATCTTTAAGAGCTAGTAATAGGAGGCAGCTTCCTAAGTTTTAAACCCAAAGCACAAACAGCAAAAGAAAAAAAATAGATAAATCAGAACTCCTCAAAATCAAATGCTTCTGCCTCAAAAGATGCAGAAGCCCTTGTCAAAAAGGCGAAGAGGTAGCCAATTCAATGGGAGAAAATATTTGGAAATCACATATCAGACAAAGATTTGATTTCCTGTATGTACAAAGAAATCATACAACTCAACAACAGAAGAACAAACAACCTAATTACAAAATAGGCTAAAGATATGAATAGGCGTTTTTCTGAAGAGCAAATACAGATGGCTCAAAAGCACATGAAGAGATGCTAATTTTCACTGGCTATAAGGGAAATGCATATTAAGACTACAATGACATACCACCCGACACCTGTAAGAATGATGCTATTAAATGAACAGGAAACTATAAATGTCGGACAGGACGTGCAGAAAATGGGACACTTATACACTGCTGGTGGGAATGTATAATGGTGCAGCCACTGTGGAAGGCTGTTTGGCAGTTCCTTAGGAAACTAAGTTTTGAGTTGCCCTATGTAATAGTGCAATGTATATACCCAGGAGAGGTGAAAGCAATGACACAGACATTTGCACACCAATGTTCATAGCAGCATTATTCACAATTGTCAAAAGATGGAAACAAACCAAATGCCCATCAACAGACGAGTGGATCAACAAAATGTGGTATATACATACAATGGAATATCATTCAGCATTAAGACAAAATGACATCCTGAAGCATGTGACAAGATGGATAAGCCTTGAGGACATAATGCTGAGTGAAATAAACCAGACATAAAAGGACAGATACTGTATGATTCTACCTTTATGACCAGCTTAAAGGTATAATCAGAGGCTTATAATACAGAATATAGGGGACTCAGAGATAGAGAGAAGCTAGAGATGGTTGAACCATTAGCTAATCAGGTTGACTTCAAATGTAAGGGAATAGGTAGGAATGAAGGTGGTTCTCTAATGGGTCTATAAGTAATATTACCATATTGAAAATGAAAAGATTGAAAGGGGTTGTATAAAAATATTTTTTTATCATCAAAATCAACTTTTTTCCTTTTTCCTTTTTTTTGTGAAAAATGATCCACATGTTCATTCCCATCATTGCATGCCTCACAACTTTGTTCCTTTTGTAGCAGCACAACCTTCGTTCATAGGTATATACATCATTCGCAAATCTACTTCTCAGTCAGTGCATCCTTCAGCCACCTGCATTCATGTAGAGCATCATGTAGAGGGCCCAAAGTCCGCTGTCCATCAACACTCTCAATTTTAGATAATTTCATTTTTCCCAAGAGACAGAAAATCAATAATCACACCCTCACCAGATAGGAAATTTAAACCTCTTCTTAACTCTTGTCCCTCCCCCCATTATTTACTTCTACTATTGCTGTGGTACTGCTGGTAAGATTTAACAAATGAATATGAATGCTGAATCATTAAACTGGTATCTCTTTTAGTCTCCAGTATTTTAGAGCAGCTAGAAGTAAAAACTTAAAATAGTGGAACCATAACCCATGTCAAACTCTGAAATATGTTCTACAACTAATGGTGCTGCTATGCTTTGAAATGCATTGCTTTTTTGTATATATTTATGCATGGGCTCAGCAACATGGACTTCCACTCACCAAGGCTGACCTGGCTACAGCCACTGCTGAGTGCTCAATCTGCCAGCAGCAGAGACCCACACTCAGCTCCCGATATGGCACCATTCCCTGAGCTGACCAGCCAGCTACATGGTGGCAAGTTGATTACATTGGACCACTCCCTTCATGGAAGGGGCAGCGATTTGTTCTAACTGGAATAGACACATACTCTGGATATGGGTTTGCTTTCCCTGCATGCAAAATGCTTCTGCCAAAACTACCATCCGTGGGCTTACAGAATGTCTTATTCATCGTCATGGCATTCCACATAGCATTGCTTCTGATTAAGGAACACACTTCACAACAAATGAAGTGCGGGAATGGGCACATGCTCATGGAATTCTCTGGTCTTACCATGTTCCCCATCATCCCGAAGCAGCTGGGTTGATAGAACGGTGGAATGGCCTTTTGAAAACTCAATTGTGGTGCCAACTAGGTGGCAATGCCTTGAAAGTCTGGAGTAATGTTCTCCAGGAAGCTGTATATCATCTGAATCAGCATCCGCTGCATGGTGCCGTTTCTCCCATAGCCAGGATCCATGGGTCCAGGAACCAAGGGGTAGAAATGGGAGTAGCACCACTCACTGTTACCCTAATGATCCACTAGGAAAATTTCTGCTTCCTGTCCCTGCAACCCTGAGTTCTGCTGGTCTACAGGTTTTAGTTCCAAAAGGGGGAGTGCTTCCACCAGGAGAAACAACAATGATTCTACTGAACTAGAATCTAAGACTGCCACCTGGTCACTTTGGGTTACTCATGCTCCTGGATCAACAAGCCAAGAAGGGGACTGCATTATTGGCTGAGGTGACTGATCCTGACTACTAGGGGGAAATAGGACTGCAACTACACAATGGAAGTAAAGAAGAGTTTTCTTGGAATACAGGAGATCCCCTAGGATGTCTTTTAGTACTACCATTCCCTGTGATTAAAATCAATGGAAAACTGCAACAGCCCAATGCAGGCAGGACTACCAATGGGTCTGAAACTTCAGGAATGAAGGTTTGGGTCACCCCACCAGGCAAAGAACCACGGCCAGCTGAAGTGCTTGCTGAGGGTAAAGGGAACATGGAATGGGTAGTGGAAGAAGGTAGTGATAAATATGAACTACGATCTCGTGATCAGTTACAGAAAAAAGGACTGTGATGCTGTTTGGTTCCTGTTATACTATTTAAGTTGTAAGATACCAAGTTTAAGAATGAATATTACCCAAGGAATTGCACCCTATTCTGGAGAGAGTTAATTTGTTTCCAGTTACATGCAGGACAGTTGAATATTGTTAGGTGAAAGAAAAAAATGTGTGTTTTAATGTTTTTTAATTAGAAATTAGGTATGGCTCAAGGTGATATATACAGCTGCCAAGTTGACAAGGGGTGGACTGTCATGGTCAGGTTCATGTGTCTACTTGGCCAAGTGGTGGTACCTGTTTGTCTGGTTGGGCAAGTGCTGGCCTGTCTGTTGCAATGAGGACATTTCATAGAATGAAATCATGATCATGTCAGCTATATCCACAGCTAATTCCATTTGTAATCAGTCAAGGGGAGTGTCTTCTGCAATGAGTGGTGTTCAATCTAATCACTGGAAGCCTTTTAAGGAGGGTTCAAGAGAGACAGGCTTCCTTCCTGCTTTGACTGGTGAGCCTCTCCTGTGGAGTTTGTCCAGACTCTCCATCAGAATCGTTGACTTCACAGCCTGCTCTGCAGATTTTGGACTCTGCATTCCTGCGGCCACGTGAGACACTTTTATAAATTTTATATTTATGAGTGTTTCCTGTTGATTTTGTTTCTCTAGAGAACCCTAACTTACACAATATGACATATCAAATACAAAAGACAAAATGGTAGACAAAAGTACTGCCTTTAATCCACTAAATGCTAATGGATTTATCTATATGCCATCTACAAGAGACTCACGTTAGACCCAAGGATAAAAATACGGTGAATGTGAAAGGTTGGAAAAAGATTTCATTCAAACAACAACCAGAAAAGAGCAGGAGCAGCTATACTAACATCCAACAAATTATATTTCAAATGTAAAACAATTAAATGAGGCAAAGAAGGACACTATGTATTAATAAAAAGAACAGTTCCACAAGAAGACATAAATATTTATGCACTGAGCCAGAGTGCCTCAAAATACTTGAGGCAAACATTGACAACACTGAAAGGAGAAGTAGACACCTCTACCATAATAGTTGGAGACTTCAATTCTCTGCTCTCGTCAATAGATAGAACTTCTAGATAGAGGATCCATAAGAAAAGAGAAATTTTGAATAAAACAATACATGAACTAGACTTAGACATTAGCAGAACGTTACACGTACAAAGTAGGATACAAATTTTTCTCAAGTGCTCATAGATCATTCTCAAGGATAGACCATACACTAGGTAAAAAAGCAAGTCTCAATAAATTTAAAAAGACTGAAATCATATATAACACTTCCTTGGATCATAATGGAATGAAGTTGAAAATCAATAACATGCAGTGGGCCAGAAAATTCACAAATATATCAAGGCTAAACAACACATATAAACAACCAATGGGTCAAGGAAGAAATAACAAAAGAAATTAGTAAATGTTTCCAGGTAAATGAATATGAAAATACAACATAACAATATTGTAGGATGTCCCAAAGGCAGTGCTGAGAGGAAAATTTATTGCTTTAAATGCCTGTATTAAAAAAGAAAGAGGAAATATCGAGGAAATAACTGTTCACTTGGAAGAACTAGAGAAAGAACAGCAAATTGATCCCAAAGCAAATTAAATGATAGAAATAATGAAGATTAGAGAAGAAATAAATGAAATTGAAAATATGAAAACAATCAAGAAAATCAATAAAACCAGAATTTGGTTCTTTGAGAAAATCAATAAAATCGATGGACCCTCAGCTAGGTTGACCAAAAAAAAAAAGAGAGGGCACAAATAAATAAAATGAGAAATGGAGAAGGAGACATAACCACTGACTCCACAAAAATAAAGGAAGTAATGAGAGGATGTTATGAGCTACTATATGCTAATAAAGTAGGTGTGTACAGTATGGACAGAAGAGTAAAAAAATATGGATAAAAAATAAAATAATAGGAGAGATAAGGGGTAAAATAAATTGGGTAGATTGAAATACTGTGATCAATGAGAGGCAGGGGTACGGAGTATGGGATGTATGAATTTTTTCTTTTCCTTTTTGTTTCTAGAGTGATACAAATTTTCTAAAAATGATCATGGTGCTGAAGATAATGAATCTTATCTTCATAAGATAATGAATGAGAATGCCCACTTTCACCACTGCTATTCAATATTCTATTAGAAGTTCTTACCAGAGCAATTAGGCAGGAAAAATAAACAAAAAATATCCAAATTTGAAAGGAAGAAATGAAACTACCTATAGTTATAGGCGATATGATCTTACATATAGAAAATCCAAAGGAATCTACAGGAAAATTATTAGAGCTAATAAATGAATTCAGTAGCGGCAGGGAAATATCAACACACAAGATACAACCTTGACCCTATACACTAGCAATAAACCATTCAAAGAGGAAATTAAAAAAAAATTTCATTTACTATAGTGTCTAGAAGAATAAAATACCTAGGAATAAATTTAACTAAAGATACAAAAGTTATGTATATTGAAAACTACAAACTGCTGACAGAAAGCAAAGACCTAAATAAATGGCAAAGACATACCATGTTCAAGAATTGGAAATTAACATTGTTACTATGGCAGTAATATTGAAAGCAATATACAAATCCAATGTAATCCCCTACCAAAATTCTAGCAGCCCTTTTTGCAGAAATGGAAAAACCAATCGTCAAATGTATATGAACTGTAAGGGGATGCAAATAGTCAGAAGAATCTTGAAAAAGAAAAACAGTACTGGAGGACTCACACTTTCCAATTTCAAAATATATTACAAAGTGATAGTAAACAAAAGTGTGGTGCTCGCCCAAAGACTAACAAATCAGTGGAACAGAACTGAAAGTCCAGAAACAGACCCACTATTAAAGGCCAACTGATTTTCGAGAAGGGTGCTAAAAACATACAATGGGGAGAGAATAGTCTATTCAACAAATAGTATTTGGACAAATGAATTTCCACATGCAGAAGAACGACACCTCACATCACATACAAAAATCAAGCCAAAATGAAACAAGGACCTAAATTTAAGAGCTGAAACTATAAGACCCCGAGAAGATAATACAGGGAAAAATCTTCATGACCTGGGATTCTGCAAATGGATTCTTAGATATAACAACAAAAGCAGAAGCAGCAAAAAAAGAAAAAAAAGATAAATTTAATTCCTCCAAAATTAAAAACATTTGTGTATCGAAGGGAATTACTGATGCAGTGAAAAGACAACTTACAGAATGGGAAAAGAGAGCTTCAAACCATATATCAGATAAAAGGTTTAATATCCAGAACATATAAAGAATTCTTACAACTCAACAACAAAAAAGGTAAATTAATAAATGGGCAAAGGACTTGAACAGACATTTCTCCAAAGAAGATACACAAATGGCCAATAAACACATGAAAAGATGCTCAATATCAATTAGCCATTAGGAAAATGCAAATTAACCACTTCATACCCACAAGGATGGTTACTATTGAAAGAACAGAAAATAACAAGTGTTGGAGAGGACGTGGAGAAGTTGCAAATTCTCTCCACTAACAGCAGTGTTAGTGGGAATGTAAAATGGTTCAGACACTGAAGAAAGCAACATAGCAGTTCCTCAAAAAGTCAAAGAATTACCATTTGACCTGGCAATCCTACTTAAGGTATAAACCCAAGAAGAGTGAAAATAGCATAGCCAACAGATACTTGCACACCAATGATTTTAGCAGTTATTACTCACAATAGTCAAAAGCTAGAATCAACTCAAATGTTTATTAACAAATTGATAAACAAAATGAGGGACATACAAACAAAGGAATATCATTCACACATAAACAAAGTTAAGACAAGCTGCAATATGGAAGAACTTTGAAAACATTATGCTCAGTGAAGCAAGCAAGACACATGAGGACAAAAATTCTTTGATATTATTTATAAGACTAGAAATTAGCGAATCTGCAAAGACAGAAAACAGATTAGAGGTTACAAGGGAGGGGAGAGGTGGAAATGGGGGGTGTTTTTAGAAAAAAAAAAAGAAAATCATCACTCATTGATTCTATTGTTTATATATTCTATATCTTTCCTGATTTTTTTTGTTTAAACTATCAATTACTATGAGCAATGCTTAAAAATATCCCACTAAAACAAAAAAGATTAGATAAGGAAGTCATGCAGAGCAATCCAACATATTCATAATTGGGTACCCCAGAAAGGAAAAAATAGACTAGAACGAAAGTTTCCAGATACAATTGAAGAAAGCTTTCAGAAATAAAGAAATTTCATACTACAGATTAAAAAGGCATACCATATTTCAAAACAAAATGCCATGTAATAAACACCACAAGACATGCTCTGGACTGGGGAGAAAGGAGGAAATATTCAACCTCCCCATTTGGGTAAGTCCTAACATTTTTGGAAGCAGTGGGGACAATCAAATCAATAGGCTGAGCCCTTGATCTTGGGGTTTGCCCTTATGAAACTTATTCCTACAAAGCAGAAGCTAAACCTACTTACAATTATGCCTAAGAGTAAACTGCCAGAGAACCTCTTTTTTGTTCAGATGTGGCTTCTCTCTCTAAGCCAATTCAACAGGTGAACTCGCTGCCCTCCCCTCTATGAGGGACAAAACTCCCAGGGATGAAAATCTCTCTGGCAATGTGGAACAGAACTCCCAGGATGAGTTGGGACCCAGCATCATGGGATTTTCTTGACCAAAACGGGGAAGAGAGAAAGGAGACTTTAAGTTTCAGTGGCTAAGAGATTCCAAACAGAGTTGAGAAGTTATCCTGGAGGTTATTCTTATATACAGATATCCTTTTTTTAGTTTATGGTATATTGGAGTGGCTGGAGGGGGAAGTACCTGAAATTGTTGAGTTCTGTTCCAGTAGCCAAGTTTCTTAAAGATGATTGGATAATGATACAGCTTTTCACTATAACTGTGTGATTGTGAAAACCTGTGTCTGATGCTCCTTTTATCTATGGTATGGACAGATGAGTAAAATTATGGATAAAAAATAAATAAATAATAGGGGGAACAAAGGTTAAAATAAACTGAGCAGGTTGAAATACTAGTGATCAATGAGAGGGAGGGGTAAGGGGTATGGCATATATGAGTTTTTCTTCATTACTTTTGCTGGAGAGATGCAAATGCTCAAAAAAATGATCATGGTGATGACTACACAACTATGTGATGATTTTGCAAGGCACTGATTATACACCATGTACAGAATGTTTGTATGTCAAGAATGTTTGTATGTTTGTTGCTTATAATAAAGATATTAAGAAAAAAAGATTCGTGGGTAATCAAGCAAAAAGACCAATGTCCTCTTAGGGAGTAAAAGAAAAAAAACAACAGAATTATGACTTCTCTACAACATCATTCAACTTAAGAAGGCAGGAGAGAAATAGCTCATGGAAAAACCTTATTTTGTATTTTTTGCCTGCTAATCTATTGCTTAAGCATAAAGACCTCTGACAAAAGATTTTGTCTTTTATTCAAGTGCTTCTTGAAGAAGCTAACAGAGAATAAATTTCATACAACCAAGAGACAGATGGAAAAAAAAAGATAAGACTGAATCTATTTAGTGGACTAGTACCACTCAAAAATCTTTTGACCTTTCATTGAATTGATTTAATTTAATTATCATTGAAATTTCCTGTCCCTTGAGAGTCTGATAGTATTCTACAGAGCCATGTTTTTCCTGGGATATAGTGCTTTACAAATTTCTTATTTCTCCTATGGAAACTGATCAATTTAAACATTCTACCTTTAGATTCAAAGAGAACAGCGTATTAGGAAATTACCATAATTATGGATATAAGCAGAAAAATCATGTGATCATTGACTAGAGCTTTTGTCAAAATGAATACTAAATTTCTAGTGCCAGCCATATAAGAGGCACACAATAAATAACTGCTGTGGGATTGAATGCTGAAAATACATTTGTTAAAATTCAATGTCCATTTTTTATTAAAATATTCAATATACTGTAAAAGACAGATATTCCACTAACATGGTCAAAATAACAAAAACCTCAACCCCAGTCTTCATTATATACCCATTTATACCTTTGCATTTTGTCATATCATCTAGATGAAAATGAACAAGAAAAAAGTCTATTTTATGTTGAGCAGTTCTGCCTTTTTATATCACAGGCAACAAATTTGATACCCACAAAGTAGAGCATCCCTTTTTGATTGATGATGGGACTAAAGATCAGAGAAGTTAAGAAACTTGCCTAATGTCACATAGCTAGTAAACAATAAAGCTAACAGTTAAAAAGAGGGGCCTGGGCACATTTTTCATTTAAATGTTATTTTCTTAAGAATTCTGTTCTAGGTCCTCTATTCATTCCCCTCAAATATTCAAATATCTCAAAGCTTTAATTGTGACTCACCTTTTGATGACTCCCAAACTTATTATATAGCACAGACATATCTCCTGAGCTTCAACTGACTGCTTAACAGCCGCTTGACTGGTCCACAGATCAACTCAGTACCCCAAAACTCAATCTTTTATCTAAAACCTGGCTTCCCTTCCCTGAATCCTTTTTATTTACCCTATCAATCAAAGAAGAAACCTAGGAGGCATCTCAGACTCCTTCTTCCTCACCAATCTGCCCTGCTCCCAACTGGTAATCAAGTCCTGGGGGTGGTCTCCAGCTTCTAAAAGCTCTAACTTCTGGGCCCACTATCTCTTCTCTTGCTCGAGGAATTGCTTCTTGTTTACAATACTGCCAAAGGTTCCTTAGACCCTGGTGTTCACGTATCCAATAGCAAGAAACAAGAAAGACAACTGGAACTCTGCATGCTCCTAGCAAGACCCAGACCCTGCTGTTTTCCCATATTCACTAGCATTAGAGAAATATGGAGTGGACAATATGAAGACAAACACCACTATGCCTTCATCCCTGACTGTGTCCCTTATCAGAAGGCTCCCAGATCATTGCTCAAACCAGACTTTATCCCCATAGAGATATCTTGTCTTTCCAAACCCCTAATCATTCCACTACACCCTCCAGAGGTACAATTCATTGGGTAACCTATAGCCTCAACCTCTTCTCTGAATAGATAATTTACCTTCCTGCCCTCATGAACCTTGGCCCACTCCTAAGAATACCACTTCATCCAACAGCCCTCTGAAGGGGAGTTGTTTTTTCTCAAAAACCTCTTCCCTGTTGGTATTATCGTTAGCTTATTTTTAAGACCTCTTCTTTCAACTCCAGACTCACAGATCCATCTGTCTTAACATCTCCACTTGGCTGCTCAGAAGTCTTTGCAACCTTAAAATGTTCAAAACCAGTCTGGCATTTCTCCCCCCAAAACTTACTCTTCCCACTGGTATTCATCTGCCATTAATGGCAATTTCACCCTCCTCATCGCACAGGCCAAACAGTTAGGCATCTTGTCTCTTTCACTCATACCCCCATGCAATTCTTCAGAAATCTCTTGGCTCTATCTATGAAACGTATCAGAATCTGACCGTGTCCTTCCTCCTCCTTCAGCATCTCTCCCAGATTACTATTCAGCCTTGTAACCAACCTCTCTGCTTCCAACGTTGCCTCTCCACAGCAGCCAGGGTGAGCCAATTGAAACTTCCCCTGCTCACAACTTTCACAAAGGCTTCCCAACACACTCTTATAAATGCCCAAATCCTTACTGAAGTTCACAAGGCCCTAGTGATCTGGGCCCCTGCTGTCTCTGAACTAATTGCCTCCAGTCTCCCACCACTGGCCCCCTTGCTGCTCCTTATATGACAAACATACTCTAATTCCAGAGTCTTGGCACTTTCTGTTTCCAATACACAGAACACTCTTTTCCCAGATAACAACTCAGTTCATTTCATCACATCTTTCCATTTTCTACTCAAAATGTATTCTTATGAACAAAGCCTTTTCTTTCCTGACCACTTTAGATGAAACAGTAAGTCCCCCTCACCCTAGTTAATTTTTCTCCAAAGCACTTGTCATCCTCTAACTATATATTTATTTGTTTACTGAATGTCTCTAGTTCCTAAAATACAAACTATAGAAAGAGAGGAATCTGTCTGTTCACTGCTTTATCCCTAGTATCCTGAATAACACAAGGTTCTTTAAAAGAAAAAAAAAAAAAGGCACTCAGTATGTATTGAGCTAAAAGAAGAGAGAGAAAGGAAAGAAAAAAGGATGTAAAGGAAGAAGGGAGGATGGTTCCATCTCCATACCCCCAGATATACCTAAGTGCTGAGTCAGTAGCATGTGCTGCTGTTGTCGTAATAACTGGAGACTGAGCTCTGGTGGCTGAGACGGTGGCGACCACGGCAGGAGGGATGGCATTAGAAGTGGTCACAGGTGGGCGAGACTACCAAGAGAAGAGAGAAGATACTTCACATAAAACAAAAAGCAACATGAAATATAGGAAGCTAAACACTAAGAGTAATTTGTGCCTCCTTCTTAACATGTTTCTGATCACATGAAAGCAAACTATTAGCACTCTGATATCAAGGAAGTCTCTTTTCAGAGAGGTTGTTATAAGACAAAGAGTCAGAAATCTCAAAAAATCCTACTTTGGCTGAATAGTACTCCAGTCCTTCCTTTCCAAATATGTCTGGATTCTGCCCCCAGTCCCATTAGTCTAACCTGGGCTCTAATCCTTCAGATCTGGCATTTCCACAGATCTGTTGTTGGTCCTGTGCAGACATTTTACACTGACATACAAACAAGTGCCTTCCACAGATGCCTGCTGAGCTGGTGGATAGAGTTTTTAGCCTTTAGGACATCTAAGTTATCATGCAAAAGGAAAATAACTGATAACAGCACCCTTTGCCAGCAGAAAGTTTCAGGTGCCAGACGGTTCCTCGATGCTTTCACCTGGATGTGCTGCATTACCACTATAGGAGTGTGAAAGCGTCACATGACAAGATGCACAGTGGGTATTAACCACTCATCTACTGTTATTCTTCCAGTTACCTAAGCTCTTCTGATTGTTTCTGCTTGCTTGAACCTGCTACATGCAGTTAAATCACCAAACTCTGCCCACTTTTTATCACTGTTTTTTACTTCTAGTTCTCTTATCTGCTTGCTACTCCTACTGTTTCTTATCTCACACTAGGGCCACTGCAATATCTTTCTCACTAGTGAGGTCCCTGTCTTGGTTCTCCTCTTTCTTCAATCCTTCATAAATGCCACATATACTCCAGGGGACCTAATCACTCTCCAAATGTGTGTTCTTGGCCAGCAAGAGGCTTTGTTTTAATTTTAAAGCTTTAGGATGCATTATCCAGTGCCCAATCAGCACCATTCCTTAATGTCTTAAACCCAGTTGCTTCACATTTATCATATGCCTGGCACCTGAAGGCAGGTGAATTTCCAACCCTCTTATGTAATTCAGCTAGATTAATCTTTCAGAGATATTTCTTTCATCATACATTACTGAGTTCATCACAAAACTCAGTGGTTCTCTGCTCACTACAAATCAGGTTTATACTCCATAGCTCCGTAAGGCCCCCAGTTTCCCCCCCAGAAACCACATTATCACTCATTAATACACTATTTTTCAGTAATACTGAGGCCATAGATTTCCTTGAAAATAAGTTGAAAGGCATGGATCACCTTCATGGAAAAACACAGATACACAGAAAATGTGCATATAACTTTTAGGGTCTCATAAAAACCTATCTACATTAGAAGCCCTCAGTTCTAGTCAGCCTAAATTTACATCACCCAAATAGACTAGGACTATCCCTCTCTTCCCTGCCCTTGCTCATAGTACTATCCCATAAAAGCATCCTCCTCTTTCCTTCACTGAATGCTCATTACCACACCCATCCCAATTAAAAGGCTTGCTATACTACCTCTCCTCGGAATTCCTACAGCTTATCACATGACATTGTACATAAATCAACCTTTCCTATGTCCTGGCAACTAGACCAAAGTTACTTGAGGTCAAGGAATGCCACAGTGGCTGGCAAATTGAGCAGCTTAAGAATAGGCACTGAACACTTTCTGGCTGATCACCCCCAACCCTGACATGCCTGGATTGGTTGGTGAATGATGTGCTGTACGGCTGGCTGAGCTGTAGCAGCATTTGGCAACTGGGAAGTCGGCCTCAAGACCGTGGTTACTTTAGAACTGGACATCACAGCAGCAGCAGCTGCACCTGAAAAGAAATTTTAGTAATCAGTATGATTTATGGGCTTACAACTTAAATATATCCAATTATATCCTCTAGGGTGATAATCACAATAATTTCTGAAACTCAGTTATGCTAGTACTGCTCAAGCATTTTAACTTTAGGGACACCCTTTACATTCTTATGCATATTAAGGATCTCGAAAGAGCTTTTGTTTATGTGTGTTACCTCTACTTAATTTTATCATAGTATATTTTATGCTGAAAAAACTAAGTATTTATTAATTTAAACATAATAAAACTGTTATGTTAATATATGTTTAATAAAAATATCTACATTAAAATATTTAGCGAGAAGAAAAACAATGTTTTATATTTCTACAAATCTCATTTAATGATTGGCTTAGTGGAAAACTGAGTTTTCATACGTGTTTCTGTATTTAATCTATTGTTTCGGTTAAAGTACCTGAATAAAATAAGCCTCACAACAGACAAGTAGTTGGAAAAGGGAAGCATACTTAATGATTTTTTAAAATAGTTGTTAATATTCACCAAAACTCAACCATAGGTCATTTAACAAAGGTGAGTTCTCATCAGTGTTGACTCTCAAATGGTATCAGTGAGATTTCAATAAATTACGTTACGTTAAAAACTGCTAGTCTGAAAATCTACTCTGAATGACTCTTTTACCCATACATCATTTTACCCATACATGCATTGGTCATCTGGAAAATATTGGTTCTTTGGCTATGCAGACCATGTAATTGTTGATACATCACTAATAGCACCACCAATCTCATTAGAAAAGTCCTTGAACACTAAAAAAGTATTGGGAATCTGTCAAGCTCACAGTGGAAGTTATCAGTTTTCCAAACTTCTAATTTTCATTTGAAAATTTGATTTTTATCAAATGTCAATGCAAGGAAAAGGCAAAAAACATTTTAGCATTTTTACAACACCCTAAAAGAAGCTGTGCGCCACCCTTTTGACTACAAACAACCTACGTTATGACCAGGTAAATCTAGTTCTGTATTTAACCTGATTTTGCCAACAATGATTGTACGTTCTACAGAAGGTAAGAATTTCTGCCAGTCAGTTTAGAAATCTCACTAAAAAATTTACCAATGAGAACTTAATAGAAAAATTAAATTAATTTGATAGCTACATGAGTAAAAAAATGTGAAAAGCTGTTATAACTATAAACATTTACAATATTTAGTATTAATATATTTGATTTATTTATTAAAAATGAAGACGGTGTTTGTACTACCAGAGCTTGAATTCCTCAATATAAGGGACAAATTTAATTCATGCTAAAAATTTGCACTGCTTTGCGTTTCTATACACACACACACAATTTGTTGTAATGCATCTATAACAAGCACACATTAGACCATGCTAGAAATGTGTGTTGCTCTAATTCTCCTGTTCTACAACTTTACTAGGCATGATTCTGGATACTGTCCGTGTAACCATATCTTCTACTGAATGTTCATGTGCCAGTGCACGGTGCAAGTTTGAAGAGAATGTAGGGTCTACCTCGAGGTAAATGTGATGCTCCAATGTGAAGAGGGGGCCCGGGCGCGTTGCTGCGGATGATAGACATCTGCACATTTGTGGTCATGATGTGATGCAGGTTACTGGGATGTCCCTGCAATAAACAGGATGCAATGTCATTTTCCTGGACTACTGCTTCTGGGACATCAGTTACCTTCAAATGTGAAGAGTCCTTTTAGACAGCTCGAGTGCCCAAAGGGAAGGATGAGGGAACTTAACCTTTTTTACTCAGTCTACTACAGGATGGCCCATGCAAACAGGCACATAAGAGACATGAGGACCCATCACCTACTTCTGGTCAAGCTGACCCCAGTAAAAGATGGCACACATTTGACTCCCTGTTTTAGAAACCCCCTTTGATATTAGTCTTTCACACTTGCTTCCTCTAACTTGGCCAAAATCTTATTTTTTTTCTTTTACTTGCTTCTGCATGCATCTATTCATTGGTGCCACATAGGATTTCTAAGTAAATTTTAGTCAGCATCCAACAGGTTACTTCCCACCAGCTCTCCGTTCAGCCCTTCCTCACATTCTCTGAATCTCTGCTACCAGTTTCTCAGGTTAGCACCCCTGAAAGTACTCAAAAGCACAATAAAAAGCACAGTATACCTTTTTGGAATACCAATTTTCCTTGAAAACATGAAGGAGGTTAGAGATTTAGTTTTTTCATCGGTAAGTAATTTGAAATAAACACTAAGTCAAATACACATCATGGAGCAGGACTTTCAAAAAACCTTTAAATTAAAATAGACTGAAATAAATGTTCATGTCTGGTATGCTGCTTGAGAGAGATACATATTCATTATCCCTAGAAAAAAACCGTGAAGCAGCTCTGTCCTACACTCCTGCTGCGAGGTCTTTCAGATCCCACAGACATTCTCAGCCTACACAAGGATTATCTGACCTTCATTTGCATCTCACAGGGAGGGGAGAGCCTAGCACACAGCAGATACTCAGTAAATACTGGTTAAATAGCAAAGACCACTATGCATACTGGTTTCTACTCCTTACAGCTATCCTTCTCTCTCATTCCCACTACCTTTCCCTTGCAGCTATCAGTCACCATTTAGTTTTTTATTTAGCACAGTATCTACTGTACTGCTTGCATACAATAAGTCCCAATCAACAGTCTGGCATCTCAGTGTAAAAATTAGTAAATTAAGAGGAAAAGAACCTGCTGTCCACTGATTGTTGCCACAGGAATGGCTGAAGCTTGAGGGATGCTACTCTCCATGGTAACAGTAACTTGCCCTGGAACCTTGGGGGGAAGTGACAAAGTAGAAGGTGGAGCAGGAGCAATGGGACGGCTAGGTATGGTGGGCTTCGGGGGTGGCTGCAAAGAGAAAGCAACATGAAACGTATCAATAGCCTTTTACTAGTGATGCATTTCCATTCTTTACTTACAAATACAAAGATCAAATGTGGAATGCACAATGAAAGATTGCAGAAATCATACATATTCTCTCTCTGAGCATTAAAGCTTTCCATTTATGTACTAACACTGCCATTCTACAGATGAGAAAATATACAAAAGTAAGGCTAAGGCTAAGTGACTTGTTTAAAGCCCACAGAGAGTAAAAAGCAAGAACTGGGAACACGGCCCAGCTCTACATGGCTCACAGCCTGTGCTCTTTCTTCTACACAATGCTGTCTCCCAAATTTAGGTGGAAGTAAACAAAACTCCCAGTAACTGAAACATCACCACACAGTAATTCAGCAAAGCAGTTTTCTCAGATACCCCCAAACTGGCAAGCTATTAAAACAAAACCCTGAAGAAGAATGCCACTCCAAATAAAAACTGATTAAGCATGGCTGTGGTTTGAATAAAATAAGTTCCAAAATGGTTAACAGAAGAGATTCCATGATATCAACTGTCCAGCAGCAGAAGACTAGGCAATAGAGAAGAGCAGAGTGGGGAGTTAGAGAAGAGCCAAAGTGTATGTCAAAAAGAAAAAGAAAGTATGACCCTAGGATACAGCCTAAGATCACGTGAAAATGACTGTAAACATCAGCCAGCCTTTAGCTGTGATTCAATGTGGAATTTAAGCTTCTCTGTTACCTTCATAAGTCCCTCCGAAAACGAGAGTGGCACTGCTGGCGTCAGATGGGCTGGTGGGGCCGTGACCGTGACAGGCGTACCTGAGGCGACATGGTGTGTGGACAACATCTGGACCTGCGGGTAAGGCCTCACCACCACAGGCTCTTGCTTCTCCTCTCGGGACTGCAGGGAGCCACCAGAGCCCATGTGCTCCCTGGCAGTGACCTCAGCATCTCGACTGGATTCATCGTTGACTAATAAAAACAGTAAATGTTAAATGGTATCATATTCACCCAAAGGTAACTAACACACCAGCACACACAAGGGTGGCACTTGCAGGTATGTTTCAAAGTTGACAAACTGATAGTTTTCTTGTGAGATTTTCTTTTTTTTTGCATGGGCAGGAACCAGGAATCAAACCTGGGTCTCTGGCATGGCAGGCAAGAACTCTGCCTGCTGAGCCACCACGGCCCGCCCCAATATTTTCTTAATAAGGAGAATTTCAGCATTGGCTTCCCATATGGACATCAGACCTCAGAGTTGCAAATGCGGACCAGAGGACTTGTTTTGCATACTGTGCCTTTCTCACCCTCACGAACAAAGGGCTTGGCAACCATCTAAAAGGAGCTCAAAGCGTTGAATAAGTAATACAGGTTATAAGACTATTACATGTAAAATATTTATGAAGAAAATTATAAAAACATAACATTAAAAAGAAATTTAAAGAAGGGCAGTTCCAGAATCCAAGAACATATAATGCTTATAACAAATTTCTGTCAAAATTCCTACATAGAAAGAGGTAGCAATACCTATCATGATTATAATGCAAGCATCTTTCGAGACTCAACAATTACACTGCTAGGAATTTATCCTATAGAAACACAGCATACACATGAAAAGACTTATGCACTAGGTTATTTATTTACTTCATCATTTTTATAAAGATAAAGGATTATAAGAAAGCCTACATGTTCATCAATAGGGAACCAGCTATAAAATTATCCTACCATGGAACACCCCATCACAATAAATATAAAGTAAGGATGCTTTTTAAGTACACACATGGAAAGATCTATAATACACATTAAATGAAAAAAGCAAGGTCTAGAACTGTGAAAAGAGAAATAACATTGACAACACACACATATTCACTGCAATGTGTGTATAGACAACTTATTTCCAAAATTATCTTGGCTGCCTGAAGGGAGAGAAAGTAGATGACTGGGGTTCAGGGATGGGAGAGATACTTTTGATCATGTTTTGTTTCTTCTGGAATTTTGAACCAAGAGAACATTAACTTAAGAAATTAAGTTAAAAAATATATAAGAAACAAATATTAATGTAATAGGGAAGGAGAGTTCATGAAAATATTAACTCATATTGTCTATCCTTTTTCCAAAATTAAATTAAGTCTTATTATTTTGAACATAAAGATAATAAACAATTATGTAGAAAACTTTATTTGGAAATCTATCCCCAAAGGCACCCAACAGTTAACAGTTTGAAGAAATCTTCACCTCTTTTAAATTTGGAACAGCCTTCATTTATTCAACTTCTTACTGAGGTATAACATACACAACAGTTTAGTGCCTAAACGTTAACTGTGCAGTTTAATGAATTTTCACAAACTGAATATACCTGTGAACCTGCACAAGAAACAGAACATGGTCAGTCCCCCAGCTGTTCTGTTGGAGCCCATTTCAGTCACTATCCCTCCCAAGGATACCCATTATCCTAACTTTCATTGAAATGGATTAATGTCGTATATTTTTGAACTTTATACAGACTCCTAACAACTGTACTCTGTTGTGCTTCTTTTACGTGGAGATGTAAGATCCATCCACATTACTGCATATAGCTGTAGACTGTTCATTATCAATGGGAAGCGAGTTACACACTCACTAAATGCCACGGTGTGAATAAACCATGGCATTCTCAAATTCTCTACCCAACTTGACAGGTAATAGAACTGTGGACAGTTTTTGTTTTTTTGCTATCATGAACAGTAATGCTATGGATATTCTTGTACATGTCTTTTGGTGAATTTATGTACCATTTCCACTGGCTATACACCTAGAACTGGAATTGCTGAATCATATAGAATGTATACAGCAGCACACTTTTAAGGCTAAATGGAATTTCACTGCATAGATATACTACCTTTTTTAACGAATATATCACTGATGGAATTTTTTGGTTAGTTTCTTTTTTTTTTTTTGGCTATTATCAACACTCTGCCTGAATATACAGACATCTTTAAGCCCTTGTCCAATGATCTCTTCAGGAAAGTACAATTGTTGAGTATAAAGACTGATAAACTTTATGTCTTACTGCATACTGCCTTTTTCCTTATAGCACTCAAAACTTCTTTAATTTGATTTTTAGGATCACTTAACTGAGATATAATTTACATACAATAAAATAGTTATTCTACAAGTAGAGAAATCAATTATTTTTTACAAACATCCTCATCAATCCCTTGGGGCAGAATGGCTGGGTCAAATTGGCAAGTAAATGATGAACTTTATAAGAAACTGCCAAATGGGCTTTACACTCCCACGAGCACTATAGGAAAGTTTCAGCTGCTCCTATCCTCACTAACACCTGAGCCACTGCCCTGCTAGTGGGCATCTCACTGTGGTTTTCATTAGCATGTACACCAAGACTCATGATGTTGGACATCTTTTTATATGATCATTGGCCATTCATACATACTTTGTGAGGTATGAACAATTTTTAATCAACTTTGCATATCATAAAATTCACTAATCCTTTTTGTAAAATTAGATAAAATTTCACCAAAGTATATAGTAGCATAACCACAACAAAATCATGATATGGAACATTTTCCAACACTCCAAATTCAGTAGTACCTCTGCACTATCAATTTCCTCCACTCCAACCCTATTCCCTAGAAGTCACTGATTTACTGTAATTGGAGTTTTTCCTTTCCTGGAATTTTATACAGATGGACTCAGACTATGTGGTCTGTCTTGCTTCTTTCTATTACAATGCCATTGAGGTGTGTAGGGGTATTCTGTTCCTTTTTAGTGCTAAGAAGTTTCTGTTGTATGGATACACAACAATTTGCTCATCCAGTCACTGCTTGCTGAACATATGGGCAGTTTCCATTTTAGCATTATTATGAATAAAACTCCTATGAACATTCAAGTACAAGTCTTTGCATGAACATACATTTTCATTTATCTTGGGTAAATACTAGAAAGTGAGAGTGGTTCGAGATTATCCCTGCCCCACGGAAAATTAGAGAAGGGACAGGAGGGCGACTGAGGTGGCAATTCGGGAATGCAGCTGACCTGGGAGAGCCTTCTGTTCCACATGGGGCAGCGCTGGTTGCAAAGGCTGAGGAATTGAGAGACAGAAAGCTGGAGCCTGGTGCAGAGGCACGGAGAGGAGCCTGCAGGAGTGCACCAACGGGAGCCCGGGACCAGGGGAACCTTATCAAACATCCCATAAAGAACTAACACCAATCCTGCTTAAACTTTTTCAAAAAATTGAGGAAAAAGGAACTCTACCGAACTCATTTTATTAAGCTAATATCATTTTAATACCAAAACTGGGTAAAGATGCTATAAGAAAGGAAAACTGCAGGCCAACCTCACTAATGAACACAGATGCAAAAATTCTCAATAAAATATTAGCAAATCAAATCCAACAGCACATTAAAAGAATTATACAACCTGACCAAGTGGGTTTTATACCAGGAACACAAGGATGGTTCAAAAGAAGAAAATCAATTAATATAACACAGCACATTAACAAATCGAAAGGGAAAAATCACATGATCATCTTGATTGATGCTAAAAAAGCATTCGACAAAATTCAGCATCCTTTTCTGATAAAAACATTCCAAAAGATAAGAATCAAAGGTAACTACCTCAATATGATAAAGGGAATGTATGAAAAACCAATAGCTAGCTTCATAGTCAATGCAGAGAGATTGAAAGCTTTCCCCCTAAGATCAGGTACAAGACAAGGATGCCCACTGTCATCACTATTATCCAACATTGTGCTAGAAGTTCTAGCTAGAGCAATCAGGCAGGACAAAGAAATAGAATGCATCCTAACTGGAAAGGAAGAATAAAACTCTCATTATTTGCAGATGATATGGTACTATACTTGGAAGATCCCGAGAAATCTACAGCAAAGTTACTTAAGCTAATAAATTCAGCAAGGTGGCGGGATATACAATTAATGTGTGAAAATCAGTAACGTTTCCATACACAAGCAATGACCTAGCTAAGTAATTAGTTAAGGAAAAAATTCCTTTCAAAATACCAACTAAAAGAATCAAGTAATTAGGAATGAACTTAACTAGGGACGTAAAGGACTTGTACACAGAAAACTCCATAACATTGTTAAAATAAATCAGAGGAATCTAAATAGGTGGAAAGACATTCTCTGCTTATGACCAGGAAGGCTAAACATAGTTAAGATGTCAATTCTCCCCAAATTGATCTACGGATTCAAAACAGTACCAATTAAAAGTCCAACAACCTACTTTGAAGATTTGGAAAAGCTAATGACCAAATTCATATGGAAGGGAAAGAGACCCCAAATAGGTAAAATCATCCAAAAAAAAAAAAAAAAAGAAGAATGAAGGGGAAGGATTAATATTCCCTGATTTTAAAACTTCTCATAAAGCCACAGTGGTCAAAACAGTATGGTACTGGCACAAAGACAGAAAGAAGCAGTGACTAATGGAATCAAATCGAGAGTGCAGAAAGACCACCAAATCTATGATCAACTGATTTTTGACAAGGCCCCCAAATCCTCTGAACTGGGATAAAACAGTCTTTAAAATAATTTGGTATGGAAGAACTAGATATCAATAGTCAAAAGAACAAAAGAGGACCCTATCTTACATCCTACACAAAAATTAACCCAAAGTGGATCAAACACCTAACTTCTAGAAAAAAATGTAGAAAGACATCTTCAAGACCTAATAGGAGATAGTTTCCTAAACTTTACATCCAAACCCCAAGCAACAAAAGAAAAAATAGATAAATCGGAATGCCTCAAAATCAAATGCTTCTGCATCTCAAAAGACTTTGCCAAAAAAGGTAATGAGGCAGCCAACTTAATGGGAGAAAATATTTGGAAATCACGTATTAGACAAAAGTTTGATTTCCTGTATATAGAAAGAAATCATACAACTCAACAACAAAAGAACAAACAACTCAATTACAAAACGGGCTGAAAATATGAATAGGCATTTTTCTGAAGAGCAAATACAGATGGTTCAAAAGCGTATCTCATACCTATAAGCATGACTGCTATTAAACAAACAGGAAACTATAAATTTTGGATAGGATGTGGAAAAACTGGGACACTTACGCACTGCTGGTGGGAATGTATAATGGTGCAGCCACTATGGAAAACTGTTTGGCAGTTCCATAGGAAGCTAAATATTGAGTTGCCCTATGACCTAACAGCAGCACTACTTGGTATATACCCAGAAGAGCTGAAAGCAACGACACAAACAGACATTTTCATACCGATGTTCATAGAAGCATTATTCACAATTGTCAAAAGATGGAAACAATCCAAACCCATCAAAAGACAGCTGGGTTAACAAAATGTGTATATATATACGATGGAATATTATGCAGCAGTAAGACAAAATGATGTCCTGAAGCACATGACAAGATGGATGAGCCCTGAGGATATAATGCTGAGCAAAAATAGCCAGACGCAAAAGGACAGATACTGTATGATTCCACTTTTATGACCAGCATAAAGGTATAATCAGAGGCTTATAATACAGAATATAGAGGATTCAGAGATAAATAGAAGCTAGAGATGGGTGAACCACCAGCTAATGAGGTTGAACACCAATGTAAGGGAACAGAGAGGAGCAAAGGTGATTCTCTAGCAGGCTTAGAAGTGATATCACCACATTGAAGATGAACAAGATTGAAAGGGGTTGTATAGACCTATGTGTTCCACTGATTCACACTAGAAATATGAAATAGTTCTCACAAGAATTACTTCAAAGATATGATTCTTGTACAAAGAGTGTTTAAGTCCAGGGTACAGGAGCAAAATTTCTATTGCATGCTATGGGCTATATTCTAAAGGAAACCATCAAGACTATCACAGCAACAGCAGAAGTAAATAATGGGGGGAGGGACAGGAGTTAGGAGGAGGTTTAGATTTCCTATTTGATGAGGGTGTGTTTATTGGTTTTCTTTCTCTTGGGAACAATGAAATTATCTAAAATTGAGGATGCTGATGGACTTTGGGCCCTCTACATGATGCTCTACATGAATGCAGGTAGCTGAAGGATGCACTGACTGAGAAGTAGATTAGTGAACGATGGTGTATACTTATGAACGAAGGTTGTGCTGCTACAAAAAGGAACAATGTCATGAGGCATGCAACGATGTGAATGAACATGTATGACATTTGGTGAAACAAATAAGTCAGAAACAAAAGAACAACAATGGCATGGTCAGTTTTAGAAAAAGCTGATAAGAAAACAGGGGCCTAGATTGTAAACTTTTAGAGCAGACACATTAAGTCCAGAGTGGTGATTAGTATTTCTGAATTCCTGAGAGGCTATTTTATATATATAACCTGATATTTAGAGATAAGAATGAAGCCAAACAGGTTGGGGTTAACATAATTCAGAACATAGGGGTAAGGAAGACCGTGTCTATATTTTAGAACCATACCTACTCTTTGAAACCAATGGAAGAAAGGTTTATTTGATCTGGAACTGAAATTTTCTGTAGTGCATAATCTAATTCAACCTATCTGTATATTCATTTGAACAACTGAAACACAGGGAACCGAGAATAAGAAAGAGGACCTTTAATTCTGTATAGATTATTGTAATGCCTGGAAACATCCTAGTGTATACTAAGTAGATAATCAAAAAATATCGGCAAAGTCCCCTGAGGGAGAGGAGAAAGAATATGGAACTATTAAACCTTAACATCAGGGAATACCCTGACACTGTGTCAAACATTAGGGACATCCAAATCAATAGGCCATGCCCTCAATCATGAGGCTTACTCTTGTGAAACTTATTTAGGTAGGGGAGAATCTCAGACTCCCTACAGGTATGCCCAAGAGTTACTTCTGGAAGACCTCTTTTGTTGCTCAGATTGGCCTCAGTCTCTCTAACCCTAACTCTGCAAGCAATCATTGCCCTCCTCCCTAGTGGGACAAGACATCCAGGGGTGAAAGTCTCCCTGGTGACGGGAGATAACTCCCAGAGATGTATCCAGACCTGGCACCATGGGATCAACAATTCCATCCTGACCAAAAGGGAGAAAAGAAGTGCAATTAATAAAGTATCAGTAGCAGAGAGAGTTCAAACAGAGTCTAGAGGCTACTCTGGGGGTTGCTCTTAGGCAAGCTTCAGTTAGACCTTGCTACCTATCATAACCACCAAACCCCAACCCGGACCACTCCAGCCAATCCTAAAGAACACCTAGGGCAATACATAAGATTCCACAAGGGTTCCATGCACTAGAATATTTTTCCAGAAACCTACAACCTCCAGATGGGTCCTTGGTCCAGATAAGTCCCAAAACCTAGCCCAGCCTTTCCAGAACATCAGATAGTTCCATCTCCCTACTCCACATTAGTGACAGACTCTTCCAATATCAAAAATTTAGAACCGCCATAGCCCAAATACCCCTAAAGAGAGGGATGGAAACATCAAAGGTGACGGTGGAGTTATACAAAGAAGATAGGATTTAACAAACGAATATGAATGCCGAATCATTAAGCTAGTATCTCTTTTAGTCTCCAGTATTTTAGGGAAGCTAGAAGTAAAAACCTAAAATTGTGAAATTATAAACCATGTCAAACTCTGAAATATGTTCTTCAACTAATTGTGGCACCGTGCTTTTGAAATTTATTGCTTTTGCATATATGTTATTGTTTCACAAAAAAAGAAGGAAAAAGGCCAATTGAGATAAGAAAATAAATAAGCCCTCTAGCCTCCTATATTCTGGAGCAGCTAGAAGGAAAAATATGAGAGGATCGTATGGTATTCCATGAGAAACTCTTGGAAATGTCCTGAAACCACTCATTGAAGAGTACTTTGAAAACTACTGCTTTTTTATTTCTTCGCTTCATATATATAATGTCATACTATACAATAAAAAAATTAAAAAAAAAATACCTAGTAAGTGGAATACTGGGTCATATGGAAAGTATATGTTTTCTTAAGTGGCTAGAGCATTTTGCATTCCTACCAAATAACGTATATACGTTCTACTTGCTCCAGGTCCATACCAACACCTGGTACTGTCTTTCTAATTTTAGTCATTCTGGTAGGTAGGTGTGCAGTAGGTTCTCACTGTTTAAATTTGCACTGCCCTAAGCATTCATGATGGTGAGCATTTTTTCATGTGCTTCTTTGACATTCAGACAGGTTTTTTGATGAAGTGTGCATTCAAATACTTTGCCCACTTAAAAAGATTCAGGTTGTTTGTCCTCTTACTAGAGTTGAAGGGGCTCCTTATATATTCAGGATGTAAGTTGTTCTAGTTTGCTAGCTGCTGGAATGCAATATACCAGAAACGGAATGGTTTTTAAAAAGGGGAATTTAATGAGTTGCTAGTTTACAGTTCTAAGTCCGAGAAAATGTCCCAATTAAAACAAGTCTATAGAAATGTCCAATCAAAGGCATCCAGGGAAAGACACCCTGGTTCAAGAAGGCTGATGAAGTTCAGGGTTTCTCTCTCAAATGAGATGGCACATGGCAAACACAGTCAGGGCTTCTCTCTCAGCTGGAAGGGCACATGGCAAATACGGCGTCATCTGCTAGCTTTCTCTCCTGGCTTCCTATTTCATGAAGCTCCCCGGGAGGCATCTTCCTTCTTCATCTCCAAAGGTCACTGGCTGGTGGACTCTCTGCTTCGTGGTGCAGCAGCATTCTCTGCCCTCTCTGAGTCTCTCATTCTCCAAAATGTTTCCTCTTTTATAGGACTTCAGAAACTAATCAAGACCCACTCAAATGGGTGGAGACATGTCATCCCCTAATCCAGTTTAACAACCATTCTTAACTAAATCTCATCAATCAGGGAGATGATTTCATTACAGTTTCAAACATACAGTATTGAATAGAGATTATTTTACCTTTATGAAATGGGATTTATATTAACACATGGCTTTTCTTAGGGGGCATGCTTCCTTTCAAACCAGCACATAAATCCTTTGCAGATACATCTATTACAAACGCCTTCTCTCAGTCCGTCGGTTTTAATTGTGATGAAGTCCAATGTATCAACTTTTTTTCTCATGAATAGTGTTTTTGTGATCTAAGCAATTCTGGCTTACCTCAAGATTGCCAACAGTTTCTCCCATGTTTTCTTACAGAAATTTTAAGTTTTCTAGTTAGGCCTATGATACATTTTGAGTTAATTTTTGGGTACAGTGAATGTAAGGTCAAAATTCATTATTTCCATATGGATATTCTATGGTTCCAAAACTATTTTGTTGAAAAGACTATCATTTCCCTATTATCTTTGCACTTTTGTAAAAAAATCAATGTGTGAGTTTATTTCCGGATCTCCACTCTGTTCCAGTGAATTACATTTCTATCAATACCATACAGTCTTGATTAGCGCAGATTTATAAAAGTCTTGGAATGAGGTACTATAGTTCTCCAATTTTTATTTTTTGGGTCAAAATTGCTATGACTATTGTAGGTGCTTCAGAATTCCTTATCAATTTTAGAATCAGATTGACAATTTTACAGAAGAGCCCGCTGGACTCTGTTTAGGATTTCTTTGACTCTATAGCTCCCTTTCGGAAGAACTGATAACTTAAAACTACTGAGTCTTCCAATCCAGGAACAAGAAATATCTTTTCATTTTGTAGGTCTTCTTTAATTCCTCTAAGCGATGTTTAGTTTTCAGACTACAGGTTTTGCACATGCTTTGTTAAATTTATCCTTACGTATTTCACGATTAAAAAAAAATTGTGGTAACATATAAAAAACTTCTCATTTTAACCACTTTCATGGGGAAAATTCAGCAATATTAATTACATTCACAATTTTGTGTTATGATTACATGTCATGCTTTTTTCCTATTATTGAAAATGACATTTAAAAACTTTCACTGTTCACTGCTGGTATTTAGAAATAATTGTATATTGAATTTGTACCTTACTCAGAAAAAAATTTTATACACTTTTTTAGTGTAATTGAAGAAATAAACTTCCATATACATATATACTCTTCAAAAGTAAATTTATGAAGTAAACTTATGACTTTCTTTTCATTTAACCAACAAGGTTTGAGAGAAATTATTGCTAATTAACACTTTCTAAAATGAGCTGTGTAATTCCTTGCAAAGGATAAGTGTTCAAAATATTTTCTTTAGCTATACTATACTTTAAATAACCCTTCAATCAATTTATCCCAAAGATAAAATATTGTCAAAAATATTTCTTAGGGAATAAAAAGAACCTCAAGTCCCTCAACAAGAACTTATGACCACTACCTTGAACACTATTTTGTCATAAGGAGCATGAGACAGACACAACCCCAGCCCTCAAGTAGTCTTCAGTCTCAGAGGAGGTCTAAGACTGAACTGTGGACGATGAAGTTGGCAAAGATGCCATCAACACAGAAAGCGACATCTGAGATGAAACCTGAAGAATAGGAATTAGCCATAGAAGTGTGTGTGAACAGGAAGATGGCAGTGAAAGGAATGAAACGTACAGAGGCCTGAGGTCATGAACACTGGGAACGTTTCATCATTCGTTCATCAAATCAATAGATAATATAAAGCAGGAGGCATAAAGCAGTTTAAAGTATCTGTAAGTCTAACAAGCATGAGAATGAACTGAAAAAAGTAAACTGAAAAAAGGTAAAGGGTTGGAAGAAGGGGAAAGTAGCAGGAAATGAGACTGGGACATGAGAAAGGTGTCACAGCTTGTAGGTAAAAGGCACAGACAAAGCAATTAAAGATGATGTCTGAGCTCTTCAAGCAATGAGTAGATGGCGCCACCTTCTACCATATAAGGAACACAGTTTGCAAAGCCACTTCACTTTGCAATGCCACCTTTTGATTTGATACAAAGCAAGATGAGAAAGAGAACATTTGACAGAGAATCAAGAACAACACTGAAAGGTAAGGAACTTTCCTCTTCTGACTCCCAGGTCACTTCTCCTCTAAGCAGGGCTCTGCAGGCCTCTGTAGCCACAGCACTACTGCGACGTTGGACCAGGTGTTTCTTTGTTATGTAGCGTGACTGTGCACTGCAGGATAAACAGTGGCATCTCTGGCTTCTACCCACTGATGCCAGTAGCATCTTCACTGGGACAACCAAAATGTTTGCAGAGATCGACAAACATTCCCTAGTAGGCAAAATCATCCTCTACTGAAAGGCAAGGATCCACAGCATTTAAGGGGCGCCTAGCCAAAACTTGCATAAAGACTTCTTACCCTCTTTTCCAGGTAGTAAATTCCTAAAAGGCAAGACCTATCCTTTACTTTACATACCTCTGTTCCCCAATGATGCTATCACCATACATCTGAGCCTTGGACAGGAGCACATTAACACATTTAAAAAATATATTCCTGTAGGCAAGCTTTACTATAAGTTGCACAATATACAATGATGCATGTCAATGAAGTGGTTAAAACAAAAAAACAAAAAGACTTGTAAAATATCCTGTTTTCAAATTAAAATTACTTGGTGTTTACTAAAATTCTAGGGAAATTTGCTAATTTTTAAATCAGAAAATGAGCAACACACTCTTATATGGTGTAAAAATTATAATCTTACCTGCAGCAGTTGGATTTATCAATCCTGCAGAACCACTGCTTGAAATCTGTGAAGGAGTTTGGCTCAGCCCAGTGGAAGGGGTTCCCAAACGAGGAAACTGCTGAGAACTCATTTCCACCTGCAGTAAATACAGTCATATGATTATGGCTAGATTCTGAGATTAGAAACAATATTAAATATTATCTTCCCTCAGAAATGCAAATGCAACAAGTTTTCTAAAAAAAAAGAAAATCACTTATGATGGATACACAGGGCAAAAATAACCTAAATTCTGTATCTGCTATGTATTCAGGCTCAATTAATAAAATCATTTCTACAGTGCTGGGGGATACCATGACCCTCTAAATACCTGTGGACTGTAGACTAAAAAAAAAGAACAGGGAATCCTGTACAACAGCCACATTACAGCTACTGACATGATGCACACGTGTCCGTGTAAAGTTTTAGGGGGAATGGAGCCTGTCTGTGATTGGTTTAAACCTGACACCAAGGTGAACAGAACCATACTCAATCTGTCATATAGGAGAATTCAGAACGGAGATGCCGGATCCTAAGAGAGGATCAGAAACCGTATGTCAAGACCTGACCAGAAAAAAATTCTCAAATGCTTTTTTTGTAAAGGCCTTTACAGATTTCCTCTTTTTCTCCTGGTTTCACAGACCCCCCTCCCCCCCAGGAGCCTGAGGGACCCGAGCGCTTCAGTCATTTTCGTGCCCACTTTCCCACAGGAGCCCAGCTCTCCGGATCTCCTCCATTAGTTCGCAGGCGCTTCCCCGCCCCAAAGCCCACGACAGAGAGAGACAGAGGTTTCAGCCGCCGGGGGTCTCAGGGGCTCCGTCTGGGGGGAACAGGACAACCAGCACCCTGGTACCTGCAGCCGTCTCCCGCCACCCGTCCCCATTTCGCCATTCACCGGGGGTCGTGGGGGGCCCATGTCGCTAGAGGCACTGGGCGAGGGGCGAGGATGGGACGCCGGGCAAGCGCGCCGCTGTCCAGCCCCGCCGGCCGCCTAGCCCTCAAGGCTTGGCAGCCTCTGGGCCACCGGCCCGCTCCCCCGCCTCCCCCGCCACTCATTGGCCCAACGCCGGTCACGTCACTCGGGGCCAGCGCCAATCCGCTGCGGCCGTCGCACTTCGGGCCCGCCCCTCCCTCCCGCCGACGACCGACCAATCAGGTACGAGCCTGGCCGGGGCGCCCCCGCCCCTGGTGACCGAGCCAATGGTCGTAGCAGCCGGGCACTCCCGGCGGAGGGGGCGGGGAGCTGGCAGGCCCCGCCTCGGCCCCGGTCTGAAAGCGGCGGGCGCAGGGCCCGGATGTGGAGAGTCACTTTAAACTGCTCCGGGAGCCAAACTACCCCGGCCGCCCGCCCGCGTCCCCGGCCCTCAGCTCCCCGCCCAGGCCCTGGCCCGCCACGCCCCCACGCCCGGCCAGCCCGGCCCTCCCAGTCGCCTCTTCCCTCTCCGCAGCGGGACTCCAGCCCCTGCGGCCGGCACAACCGCCGTGCCCAGGTCGCGAAGGAGCCCGAGTCCCGGCTGGGGGCGCCAAGCCCCGCTGCCCTTCCCCGGGGACGCGCGGCGGGACGGACGCTGCTGCCCGGCGCGGCGCCCCGCCCCCTCGCCACCTCCCCTCCCAGCCCCGGCGCCCGTCCCGCCATGACCTGGGCGCTGCGCCGGGTGGTCGCCGCGCCGCCTCGAGCTCTCCCCCGTGCGCCGTCCGCCTCTGGGGTCGCCGTCCTCGGGCTCCGGACCCGCCACCGCCGCCGCCGGGGCACTAGCACTCTGCCCCCCACCCCTCAGCCCAGCGCCGCTGCTTCCGCCGCCGTAACGAGCCTCCCGCCGATTGGCCGCAGCCGGCCCCGCCCTCCCCCGGGAAGACCAATTGCCGCTCCAAGTGAGCGGGAGAGCAGACGGGCCCGCCTCCCGAGGCCTCGGCGACTTCTGGGAAATGTAGTCCATGGAGCCGGGAGGGCGGGCCGCGAGGGCGATGGGAAACTCCGGGGCGGGGCCTGCTGGTGACCTGGGCTGGAGCTGTGGGCCCTTCAGAGGTCTGGGCACCGTCTACTGTTTTTCTTCACCGACCGGGGACACGGCGGGTCACCCCCATTTCGACACTGTCGGAGGCACTGTGTTCCATTTTCCTGAGACGTTAAGGGGCCGTGGCGCGCGAAAAGGGCAATGGAGGTCGTGGTGTGGCGGGTCAGCGTTCCGCCGTGGTGGCACTTGACTCGTCCCCGAGGCCCTGGCCCGCGAAGCCCAAGCAACGTGGGGGCCCCAGCACCTCAGCGCAGCAGGCAGACTCGGAGAGGGGGCCCTGGCTACGAACCGGGGCGCCGCGTCCTGGTGCTCTTTGTCGCGGCCGTAAAGCCGCGGAAAGGACATGGGTTCATTCTGTTTCTGTTGTCGGGCGCAGATAGGTGCAGTTTATACATTCGTGAAACCTGCAGCCAAAGCTGCTGAGGCAAAATGAGGGTCTGCGTCCCCATCGTTCCTCCCTATGTAGTAATTAGGCCTGGGAGCGCTGTGACGGGTTAAGATATAATTCCGGCTCAGATCCCTTCTTCCTATCATTGCACAGCTGTCTAAGACAGCTGCTTGCTGGGAGGAGAGTAGCTCAGAGTAACAAGAGTGAGTCTCAAATACCAGCCCTCCTCCCTCAAGCTACTTTCTCCCTTCCCTTCATTCCCAGACATCTTCCAAAAGTAACTCGCATTACATATTTTAGCTTCCTCTCTCTACCCCTTGTGGATTCTGGTCCTGCCATCCTTCTCAAACTGCTCCCTAAAAGTGGCCAGTGACGTATTCAATTTCAAATTTGGTGGTCCTTGCTTAGTTCTCATGTTGTTTAGTTAATGACCAGGAATTCCTCCTTAAAATGATCTTCCACTGGCCTCCATAATCACACTCTCTCCTGGTTCTGCTCAAGCTTCATCACACCTTCTCTTGAAATAAATATGGTATTTTCTAAGGCCCCAACTCTTTTTTGATACTTTACTATCTTCATAAATGGGGCAATAAACTCGCACAGTTTCAAATGTCACATTTGTGAGTGATTCCAATGTTTACCTACACGGTGACCTCTCTCTGAGTTGTACCCCGGTATACCCAGGAGCTGTACCAATCCACATCACTGTCTGACAAGCTCCTCAAACTTAACTTATTAAAAGGTTGTATTGATTTGCCTCACCTATCTGCTCTGCTCCCTGGGTTCCTGGGCATTACCACTCTTTCAGTCTTTCGTCAGACTTCTTGTTTCTCACTCTCCCATCTCCCGAAGTTGCTATATTGTATTCATTATGACTTTTCTGCATCCTTTCCAATCACTTCCATAGCCTTGGGCTTCACCATTTCTTGTCTGGATCACAGTAATACAGCCTCCTTTCTAATCTCTTCCTAACCCCTGTCTATCATTGTTTGGGTTTGCTAAAGCTGCCAGAATGCAACATACCAGAAATGAATTGGCTTTTATAAAGGGGATTTATTAAGTTATAAGTTACAATTCTTAGGCTGTGAGAATGTCCAAATTAAGGCACCTAACAAGAGGATACTGTTATAGTTTGCTAGCTGCCAGAATGCAATATACCAGAAACGAAATGGCTTTTAAAAAGAGGAATTTATTAAGTTGCTAGCTTACAGTTCTAAGGCCATGAACATTTCCCAATTAAAGCAAGTCTATAAAAATGTCCAAATTAAGGCACCAACAAGAGGTTACCATCACTTAAGAAAGGCCAAGAAGTTCAGGGTCTCTCTCTCAACTGGAAAGGTACATGGCAAACATGGCGGCATCTGCTAGCTTTCTCTCCAGGCTTCTTGTTTCATGAAACTCCCACTGGGGTGTTTTCCTTCTTCATCTCCAAAGGTCTCTGGCTGCGTGGGCTCTTGTGGTTCTCGTGGCTCTCCCATGGTTCTTATGGTTCTCTAGTGGCTCTGTCTCTTTCTCCAAAATGCTTCCTCTTTTAAACAACTCCAGTAAACTGGGATGGGTGGAGTCACCTCTAATGAAAGGTTAATACCCACAATTGGGTGAGTCACATCTCTGTAGAGATAATTTAATCAAGTTTCCAGCCTACAGTACTGAATAGGGATTAAAGAAAGGCTGCCTCCATAAAATGGGATTAGGATTAAGACACGGCCTTTCTAGGGTACACAAATCCTTTCAAACCAGCACAGAAACCTTCTCAAAATAAAGGCTGATTTTCTCTGTCTGAGGTTTCTCTGTTGCATGGGAAGGCACATGGCAACCTCTGCTGTCCCTTCCAGCTTCTGGTTTCAAACAGCTCTCTCAACGTCTGGCATATCCTGGGGCTTCTGGCATCTTGTGCATCTCCAAACATCTGTGTCTGCTCTCTGTGTCAACTCTTTTAAGGACTCCAGAAAACTAATTAAGACCCACCTTGAATGGGTGGGATCATATCTCCATTTAATCAAAAGGTCCCACCCACAGTTGGGCAGGTCACATGGAAAAACCCAATCAAAAGGCTCCGCTTAATGATAGTCTTCCCCCACAAGATCGTGTTAGAATTTTTAAAAACTTGACTTTTCTGGGGTACATAACAGTTTCAAACCAGCATAGTCCTCCACAGAGGTCTTTTTCTAAAGCCTTTACCTGAGTCTGTCTGTGCCTCCCATGATGTTCCAATAACTTTCAAATACAATCAATACCCTAAGTTCAGTATTCAAAGGCCTTAGTAATTCAACCCTTTATACCTCTTCAAACACTGAATGCTCTTTTCAGCAACAGTTTCCATCAGTTCTCCATACAGTTTGGCTTCCAGAGTTTTGCTCAAGCCTGAAATACTTTCTATAGGTCTCAATCTTCTGCAATCATCTGCTAGCATTCTGTCAATTCTATAATTCCTAACCAAAAAACAAACAAAGAAGATTTATATTCTCCAAGAAACTTTCTTCAAATTCCTACCCACACCCCCCTACTCTCTGAATACCTCTGTGGAATTTCCTCAGGCACTCTATTCCAAGACTAATTGTGCCTACCCTTTATTTCTCCTGGACTAGGATGAGAGAGAAATTACTCATCCTTTCTTCCATCTATGGGACTTTATATACAGGTGGCATTCAGTAGTTTACCTAGTATAATCACAAATACATCCATAGCACATGAATGAAATCTGAGTGGTCCTTAGTTACCAGGGACAGTCTCTGCTGCCATATTCATTCCTATCTCCAGTCCCTTATATAAGGGACACTTGAAGGAAGGTAGGTGCTTTGCTCAAGGTTATGTTGCTGAACTTAGAACTCCCATCTACTGAGCTTAGTATACTAATTGAGGCTGAAAACATTCTTCTTACTCAAGAGTTAAAGCCACCTGCCAAAGTTTTAGGAGCTTACTATTCTCTTGCATTCCTAAAAATGATGTCTACACAAGATAATATGGAAGGTTGAGCCAAAAAAATTTAGACACCTCACCTGCTAAGTTGTTTTCTAGAGAAGGACTGTCTGCCAACAAGAAGGACAAATTCTCAATGCAGGTGACTTGTGGTAGTCAATCAGATGTCAGTGTGTGGTCTGCTGGTGTTAATAAAAGTTTCATGGGCTTCTCTCCTGCTTAACCCAGCTGGTTCTCACTCTGGCAGGACCTGGCATGCTAACATCTGGATCCTTGTGCATTCTCTAGTTTCATATGCTCCCCTTGGTCCAAATACCCAGCCAGGGAAAGCCTAGTCCCTTCTCGTTTCCTCATCTGTAAAGCGATTACTTTTCTCAATCTCCTCATATAGATCAAATGAGCCATACATATAAAGGATGTGATGCCTTGGAAGTTACTCACCTCCATTGTTTTTTTTTTTGTTGTTGTTATTGTTGTTTTGTTTTTAGATATTCCAATACCTTTTTTCTTCTTCTTATTTTTTAGGCTCCCCCTTTCTCTTTTTTAAAGACAGTGCAGTTCTATTTTGAATATAATTTAGGGTAAGACTCAACTCCCCAATTTATGCAAAAGGACAAAATCTTGCAAATCTGCCTGGTCCACTTTTATATTTAAATAAGGATATGTGTGCAGCTGCTGTTTCTGGTAAAACCAAAAACAGTGGAATTAAAAAGTGAATAGATTATAGAGGACAATCATTTTTCCTTCATCAAATCCATCAGGTCATCTTCTAGGCCTTTCTCACTCAGCTCATCTAAGCTGTAGTATCGATGAACTATTTTCTCAGTGGTGACCATGGTGACTCGGAGCCCATGGGTGTGATTGCCCAACTGGCATCTGATGGCCACCATGACACCACCATGGTAGGTTCTGGAAGGTGCCGCCAGCATTCCTGTGGTAGTGGCCTGAGAACACAACTTTGATACCTGCTCTGGTGAGCTTATCTGCCAGCTCCTGACGGACTGACTTGCTGAGGTTGAAGGAGTCATTGTCTTCCTCAGTGTTCTACATGAACAGTGGAATATGCTGGAAGATGAAGGCATGCTGGCACCAGCACTCCCCTGCGGTGCTCAGCCGCTCATCCAGCCACTGGTCTTGGTCTTGTTTCAGGGCTGGGCACTTGGAGGCATTGTAGAAGAGCTGGGAATTGAGAATGAGGAACAGGATGCCCTCAACCCAGAAGCTGAAACAGTCGTCTACCCAGGTCTAACGGAACTCCACCAGGGACTCAGCTGTGGGGGTATTGCTGACGTGGTGGTTGTGGCTGACGAAGACTAGTGTGATGGCCCTGTCGATGCCCGCGAGCAGTGCTGCAGATCCTCCGTCTGTTCCTCTCACAATGGCATTCCTGGCATGGCATGGATGAGGTCACTACACAGAACAAAGAATTTCAGCTTGGGGTTCAGCTTGTTGATGGCTAGAATGGCTTGTTCAGTTAGACAGATCTCCTGGCCCTACTTGTCACTGCTGCTATCACAGTCCCCAATGGACCAGGCCTTCATCAGTCTAAACTGTAGGGTCTGCACCTTGGATGAAGTAGTATGGGCCCTACCATTCCCTTTACTTTTCTTCATACCTGGGCTACACCCACCCCAGCCCATATAGTTCCAGCCTTGCCCTGTCCCCCTCCCTCCATTGTTTTTATAATCTTCATCGGTTATAACTCAGCATCTCCCTCCTTCTGGCCCTACATCCTGTATAACTATCCCCACTACAAGTGCACCTGTACATGCTGGGCCATAGACAGACTCCAAGGGAGCCCCACCTCTTGGTGTTCACACCCTGGTGTATTATTTCCTTTCCTTTAAATGTAGCACCACCTGTGACTTTCTCCTAACCAAGAGAATATAGTCAAGGTGATGGGACATCACTTTTGTGTTATGTAAGACCTTGTCTTGCTAGCAGACTTGCCCGAGAGGCTCCCTTTGCTGGCTTGATGAAGTAAGCTGTCATGTGGCTCACATGACAAGGAACCACAGGGAAGCTTCTAGGAACTGCAGAAGACCTCTAGGAGTTGAATTCAGCCTCCAGCCCAAAATGCTGCTAGAAGCAGGCCCTCAGTCCTGCTGCTGCAAGGAAATGTATTCAGTCAACAACCTGAGTGAGCTTGGAGGCAGATTCCAGATGAGAATGCAGCCTCTGAGACCAAAAGCAGGGCACCCAGCTAAGCCATGCCTGACCTGTGGAAACTCTGGTAATAAATATGTGTTGTTTCAAACTGCTAAGTGTGTGGTAGTTTGTTATGCAGCACAGATAATTGATACACCATAGCAAGATGGCATCTGATCCCAAGGAGGCTATTTTGTTGACTTTCTGGAAGGAAAGTTCTACCCCAAACAGCAGGAATACAGTTAACTGACCTTCTTAGATTCCCTCCAGAATCTGAAAATTATGAAGACAGAAGGAGAGAAGGAGCCTGAGTCTAGGACAGCCATGAGAAAGCTAAGCCAGGAATAGGCTGAAGCCAAAGACAGAGAATGCATCATCAAAGTGATGCTCTCTTCTGAAAGCTTGTGTGGCATTCTGGGGCTGGCTGCCAGTAAGCCTTGGTCCTTGGCTTTTCTGCCACATAGCAATGCACTTGGTGGCCTCTCCTGGCTTCGCTCTTCTCTTCTGGTTCCATTGAATTTCAGCTTCTTGCTTCCTGTGACTTTTTTTTCTTTCTCTGTCTAAATTTAATTCTGCTTATAAAGGACTCCAGTAATAGGATTAAGAGCCATCCCAGTTGAGGTGGGACACATCAAAACGTCCTGCTTTCTATGGGTTCACGTCCACAGGAATGGATTACATTTGAGAACATGTTGTTCTGGAGGATACAACTCTGAGACCCCACGGAAGAAAGTCATAGAGCAGGTGGGAAAAACCCATTAGCTGTTATGTTGGAGGCCTGAGCTCAGGCTGCACATCCAGGGACAGAGCAGGATACTGGAGCCAGGGGTCTCCATGAAGGCAGGAAGGGACTGGGCTAGCAGAACTCCACTGCCAATAGCCAGTCCCATTGTGAGTAGAAGGCCAATCAGCTGCAGGGACGCAGCATACCGTGCAGATGGACAGCAGCGCTGGACCTCAGCCCCCTCCCATGCGCCTGCAGACCCTAGGGCCCTGTGAGATGCTCAGCTGGGCCCCTTTTGACTCTTGGTGGCTTCATGACCTCAGGCCTTCTGAATAGCTGGGGTGTGTTTCAGGACCCAGGGCAAAGGGGGAGTAAATCTTAAGTAAATCTTAATCCTCTTACCGGAGTTCTTCATAAATGGGATGAATATGGAGAGAGACATAGAAAAGCTCAGAGACGATTAAGCCAGAGAAGCAGCCTGCGGGGAGGGACCAGCAGACACCAGCCATGTGCCTTCCCATGTGGCAGAGGAACCTCAGAGTGCTGGCAGCCTGTCTTTCAGGAGAAACCATTGCCTGTTGATACCTTGATGTGGACATTTTCACGGTTTACAGTTCACAGAACTGTAAACTTTTAAGTCAATAAATCGCCATGTAAAAGCCAACTGCATTTCTGGTATATTGCATTTCGTCAGCTTTACCAAACTAAAACAACAGTGATCCCAGCCTCGGTTTCCACCCTGCCTTACCCCCAGGAAGGCCAGTAGGCCCTAAGAGAGCTCAGGTCTTCTTCTTAGGCAAATCCTGGTCACCTCTACCCCGACTCCCCCTCCTCACCATGCTGCTTCATACTGATCACATGTTTGGTCTGAACATGTGGTCAGCAAAGTCATCAGCAGTAGCCCAGCCCCTTCAGGAAGAAGTAAACCTTGTGCATTCACAAGTAGACCTTCAGGGACCCTGCAGCCTCTCCTGGCTCTGGAAAAGGGTTAGGTACAGATGTTGGCCAGGCTTGTCTAGCCCACTTCCCCTGCCCCTAGCCATGTGTCTTGAGTCCACCTGGCCTCCTCTCACAACAGGCTGGGCCCTCAGCACCAGGACCTATGCTCCTGTGACCTTTTATCCAAGAAGCCAGCCCAAGGAAACCCCAGCGGTCACCTTTGGAGGCCTAACTGTGGGGCCAGCACCTGGCAAGAGGAAGTGCACCCCACATGAGAGATGGTGATGCCACTTTTTGATATTTGGGTGTGGTAATAAATACCTGTTTATTCATTTTCTTACCATGACTTTTTTTAAAAGCATGTTGGAGCTCTCTGTATGGGATTTGTATTGTTTTTTTCAGCTGGCCTCTAAGTTTGAAATTATTTCAAAATAAAAAATTTGAAAAAAATAGTCAAATGTCAGGGGAGAAAGCCACTAGAAGGTAAGCAAAGTGTAAGATATAAAATAAGGCCATAGTCTTTATACACACTCCATGTAATTGAAGTATTTGAAACTATTACTTCTTAAGTATATCAAATTTCAGATCCCAATGGTCTTATCTTTGCCTGGATGGCTTAGATTGGACATTTCAATAGACTTGCTTTAATTGGGACATTTTCATGACCTGAGAACTGTAAATTTGTAACTTACTAAGTTTCCCTTTTTAAAAGGCCATTCCGTTTCTGGTGTATAGCATTCTGGCAACTAGCAAACTAGATCACCTATATTAAAAAGGAAAAAGGCAAGAAACAAGGAATTAAATGTTCACTTGGAAGAACTAGAGAAAGAACAGCAAACTATCCCCAAAGCAAACAAAAAGGGAAAAATTTTTAAGATCAGAGCAGAAATTATTGAAATTTAGAATATGAAAACAATCAAGAAAACCAGAAGTTGGCTCTCTAAGAAAATCAATAAAATTGATGGGCCCTTAGCTAAGCTGACAAGAAAAAAAAAGAGAAGATGCTAATAAATAAATCAGAAATGGAAGAGGAGACATAACCACTGACTGCAGAAATAAAAAGGAGGTATATATATGCTATATGCTAATAAACTAGAGAACATAGATGAAATGGACAACTTTCTAGAAAGGTGTGAACAACCAACATTGACTTGAGAAGAAACAGACGACCTCAACAAACCAATCAAAGTAAAGAGATTGAATCATTCATAAAGAAGCTCCCCCAAAAGAAAAGTCCAGGACCAAATGACTTCACATGTGAATTCTACCAAGAATTCAAGAATTAGTACCAATTCTGATCAAACTCTTCAAAAAAATTGAAGAGGAGGGAAAACTACCTAACTCATTCTATGAAGCCAACATTACCCTCATATCAAAGCCAGACAAAGATACTAAAAGAAAAGAAAATTATAGACCAATCTCTTTAATGAATCTAAATGCAAAAATTCTCAACAAAAACTTGCAAATTGAATCCAGCAGCACATTAAAAGAATGATAAACTATGGCCAAGTAGAATTTATTCTAGGTACACAAGGGTGGTTCAACACAAGGAAATCAATTAATGTAATACACCATATCAATAAGTTAAAGTGGAAAAACCACATGACCATCTCGATTGATGCAGAAAAGACATTTGACAAAATTCAACATCCTTTCTTGATGAAAACACTTCAAATGATAGGAGTAGAAGGGAACTTCCTCAACATGATAAAGGGAATATATGAAAAACCCACAGCTAACATCATCCCTAATGGGGAAAGACTGAAAGCTTTCTCTCTAAGATCAGGAACAGGACAAGGAATGCCCACTGTCACTATTGTTCTTCAACCTTGTGCTGGAACTTCTATCCAGAGCAATGAGACAAGAAAAAGAAATAAAATGCATCTAAATTGGAAAGGAAGAAGTAAAACTCTCACTGTTTGCAGATGACATGATAGTATATGTGCCGGTTTGCATCTGTGGTGGACCCCAGAAAAGCCATGTCCTTTAATCCTCATTCAATATTGCTGGGTGGGAGTATTCTGATTGTTCCCATGACAATGTGACCCACCCAGTTGTGGGTGGTAACTTTTGATTAGATGATTTCCATGGAGGTGTGTCTCCACCCTTTGAAGGTGAAGTTGCTTGCTGGAATCTTTTAAAAGAGGAAACATTTTGGAGAGAGTCCTTTTGTAGAGCCACAAGAAAGCCAGTCGACTCCACCATGTTCACCATGTGCCCTTACAGCTGAGAGAGAAACGTTGAACGTCATTGGCCTTCTTGAACCAAAGTATCATTCACTGGATGCCTTAAATTGGACATTTCTATAGACTTGTTTTAATTGGGACATTTTCTCAGCCTTAGAACTATAAACTAGCAACTTATTAAATTCCCCTTTTAAAAAGCCACTCCATTTCTGGTATATTGCATTCCAGCAGCTAGCAAACTAGAACAGTATATGTTGAAATCCCCCCCAAAAATCTATAGCAAAACTACTAGAGCTTATAAATGAATACACCAAAGTGGCAGGGTACAAGATCAGTGTCCCCAAATCAGTACTGTTTCTATACACCAGTAATGAGAAATCTGAGGAGGAAATCAAGAAAAAAAATTCCATTTACAATAGTAATCAAAAGAATCAAATATTTAGGAATAAATTTAACTAAAGACACAAAAGACATATATACAGAAAACTACAAGCAATTGCTAAAATAAATCATGGCAGACCTAAATAAATGGAAGGCCATACAGTGTTCATGGATTGGAGGACTAAATAATAGTTGATGTTAATTCTAAACAAATTTATTTATTGATTAAATGCAATACCACTTAAAATCCAAACAATCTACTTTGCAGAAATAGAAAAATCAACAGACAAATTTTTTGGAAGGTCAGGGTGCCTCAAATAGCTAAAAATACATTGAAGAAGAAAAATGAAGTAGGAGGTCTCCCACTACCTGATTTTAAAGCATATTATGAGGTTACCATGGTCAAAATAGCATAGTATGGGCATAAAGATAGATATGCTAAACAATGACATTAAAATGAGTATTCAGAAATAGACCCGCTCATCTGCGAACAATTGATCTTTGATAAGGTGGTCAAATCAACCCACGTGGGACAGAGCAGCCTCTTCAATAAATGGTGTTTGGAGAACTGGACATACATATGCAAAAGGATGAAAGAGGGTTCATATCTCACATCCTATGCAAAAATTAGCTAAAAATAGATCAATGACCTAAACATTAGAATTAATGTTTCTAACCATAAAACTGTTAGAAGAAAATGTAATGAAATATCTTATAAATCTTGTAATAGGAGGTGGTTTCCTAGACCTTACACCCAAAGCACAAGCATTAAAAAAAGAAATAGATAAATGTGATCTCCTCAAAATTAAACACTTTTGTGCGTCAAAGAATTCTGTCAGGAGAGTAGAAAAGCAGCCCAGACAATGGGAGACAATATTTGGAAACCACATAGACAAGTTTTAACATCCAGAATATATCAAGAGATTTTACAATTCAAAAACAAAAAGATCAACAGCCCAATTAAAAATGGGCAAAAGACATGAACAGACACTTCTCAGAAGAGGAAATACAAATGGCTAAAAGGCACATGAAAAGATGTTTAACTTCACTGGCTATTAGAGAAATGCTAATCAAAACCACAATGAGCTATCATCTGACACCCAATAGAATGGCCATTATCAAAACAAACAAACAAAAACCAGAAAATGATAAATGCAGGGGAGGATGTGGAGAAGAGGCACACTTATTTACTGTTGGTGAGAATGTAAAATGATACAACCACTCTGGAATGTAGTTTGGCGGTTCCTTAGGAAGCTAAGTATAGAACTGCCACATGATCCAGCAATCCCATTGCTAGGTATCTATTCAGAGGACAGGAGAGCAAGGGCACATCAGATATCTGCACGCCAATGTTTATAGCAGTATTATTTACAATTGCCAAGAGTTGAAACAGCCGAAATGTCCATCAGCATATGGGTAGTTAAATAAGCTGTGACATATACACATGATGGAATATTATGCAGCTGTAAGAGAGAATAAAGTCATGAAGCATGTAACAACATGGATGGCTCTTGAGGACATAATGCTGAGTGAAATTAGCCAGAAACAAAAGGACAAATATTGTATGGTCTCACTAATATGAACCAGTATTAATGAGTGAACTTGGAGAGTTGAAGTTAAGAACACAGGTTATCAGGAGGTAGAAATAAGGTAGAGTCTGGGCATTTGGTGCTGAAGGAATACAGATTGTGCCACAGAACTGATTATAAAAATTCAGAAATGGATAGCATAATACTACCTGATTTTAGTATAATTATATTAGTACACTGAATGAAGATGAATGTGAGTGAGATGGAGGGAGAAGGGCTGAGGGCATGTATGAAACCAGAAGGAAAGAGGATAAAGACTGAGACCGTATAGCTTAGGAATGCCTAGAGTAGACAGCGATGGTAATTAAATGTACAAATAAAAAAATGTTTTTGCATGAGGGAGAACAAATTAATGTCAACATTGCAAGGTGTTGAAGTGGGATGGCATACAGGAAAAAGTACAATCAATGAAGCTAGGATCTATAGCCAACAGTAACACTGTAATATGCTTCCACTGAATGTAACAAAGGCATTATATTGAAACTAAATGTCAACAGGCAGGGGGCATTGGGGAGGGTTATGGATTCTTTGTGGAAGAAAAGGAAATATCTTCATTTAGATTATGGTGGCAAACACATGTCTATACGCTTAGGTTGGAGTGTTTGATGTGTGAATAAAACTGTTTAAAAATGAACAGTTAAGGTGGTGCGATGGTGGCTCATTGGCAGAATTCTCACCTGCCATGCTGGAGACCCAGGTTCAATTCCCGGTGCCTGCTCATGCAAAAGAAAAAGAAAAAAAAAAAAAAACACAACAGTTAACAAATGAGTTTGATTGCTGAATCATTATATTGATATTTCTTTTAGTCTCCAGTATCTTAGAGTAGCTAGAAGTAAAAGCCTAATACTATAGAATTGTAACCCACACCCAACTCTGAAATCTGTTCTACAACTAATTGATCTGATTTGCTTTAAAATATGTTGCTTTTATATATGTTATTTTTCACAAAAAAGAAAAAAGTCAACTGTGATGATAAAGAACAGCTATATGATGATATTATGAACCATTAGTTGTACATTTTGGATGATTACATGGTATGTGAATATATAATATTTATCAATAAGAAAATATATAATTTAAAAAATGCACAGAAAGAAACAAGTACTAGAGAAAATGTGGAGAAAGAGATGTACCTATTCACTGTTGACAGGGAAAATGAGAGGTTCAGCCCACTAGAGGGCAGTATAGTGGCTCCACAGGAGGCTGGGGGTGGGGTTGCCATATGATACTATTAACAATTATATGCCAAAAATTACATAACCTGGATGAAATGGACAAATTCTTAGAAACATATAAGGTACATAAACTTATTCAAGAAGAAACAGAAAATCTCAACAGACCACTAACAATCAAAGAGATTGAAACAAAAATTAATATCTCCCATCAAAGAAAAGTCCAGAACCAGCTGTCTTCATTAATGAATTTTGACCAAACATTCTAAGAAAAATTAATACCAATCTTGCTCAAATTCTTCAAAAAAATTGACAAGGAGGGAATACTACCTAACTCATCCTATGATGTCAATATCCCCCTGTGCCAGTCTGAGAGTATTATGTACCCCAGAAAAGTCATGCCTTAATCCTGATTCAATCTTGCAGAGGCAGTCATTTCTTTTCATCCTGATTCAGTAATGTATGTTGGAAACTTTAGATTATCTCCACAGAGATGTGACACACCCATTGTGGGTGTGACCTTTTGATTAGATGGAGATGTGACTCCACCCATTCCAGGTGGGTCTTCTTTAGTCTCCTAGAGTCTTTAAAATGGGAAACATTTTGGAGAAACCTCAGAAATGACAGAGCCGATGGAAATTTCAGAGCAGTGCCAACACTTGGAGAACAGAGACACAGATGTTTGGAGGTACTTGGAGCCCAGCAGATGTTGCCATGAGATGTTAAGCAAGCCAGAACCTGGAGAGAGCCAAGGGAAGCCAAGAGTTGAAAATCAGCCCTAGAGAAATAAAGTAAGGAACCTCCACAGGAACAGTATGTGAAAGCAACAGAGCCCAGGAGCAAGGGACCAGCATGCCTTCCCAGCTAACAGATTTGTTCCAGTTACATTGGCCTTTCTTGAATTAATGTATCTCTCTTTGGAAGCCTTAGTTTGGACATTTTCATAGGCTTAGAACTGTGAAGTTGTAACATTAAATTCCCTTCATAAAAAGGAAATATAAATGTTTTGTATATTGCAATCCAGCAGCTTACAAATGAAAATATCCCCTAATATCAAAGTCAAGTAAAGATATCACTGGAAAATAAATTACAGACCAATATCCTTCATGAATATAGAGGCAAACATCCTCAACAAAATACTAGTAAACTTAATTCAACAGTACATTAAAAGAATTACTCACCATGATCAACTGAAATAATGGGTGGAAATATTCAAAAACCATATATCTGATAATTGCTTAAAATCCATAAAATAGAAAGAATTCCTATAAATCAACAACAAAAAATCAATCAGATCTTCAAAAACATGAGAGAATTCACTCTGGAGAGAAATTCCATGAATGTCATTGTTCCGGTTTGCTAGCTGCTGGAATGCATATACCAGAAATGGGACTGCTTTTAAAAAGGGGTATTTATTAAGTTGCTAGTTTACAATTATAAGGCCAAGAAAATGCCCTAGTTAAAGCAAGTCTATAAAAATGTTCAAATTAAGGCACCAACAAGAGCTTACCTTCACTCAAGGAAAAGCCGATGAAGTTCAGGGTTTCTCTCTCAACTGGAAAGGCACATGGCAAACATGCTAGTTTCCTCTCCAGGCCTCTTGCTTCATGAAGCTCCTCCGGGGGAGGGTGTTCTCCTTCTTCATCTCCAATGTGACCAGAATAAAAATTTAAAAAAAAAAAAAGCCATAGAACTGTACAACACAAAGAGCAAACCCTAGTGTTAACTGTGGATTAGGGTTCATAGCATAGTTATATTAATACTGTTTCATCAACTGTAACAGTTTACACGTATGCAAAATATTAACAACAGGGAAAACTGTGTATGGGAGGTGTGTATAGGAGCTCTGTATTTTTTGCATGTTTTTCTGTAACTCTACAACAGCTTTCATAAAAAAAATTTAAATTAAAACTGAATTTAATTAAAAATATAAATAGACATCTATAGAATTGGAAAGCACAATGTTGGGAAATATGTAACATTTAAAATGTAGTAAAGGAATTAGAAATGATGGAGTAAAAAATGTCACCAGAAAATCTAGATATCTATGCTGATCCCCATTCTCTCTCAATCTTTAGCTCATTACTTTCCACCAGACAAATTGAAAATATTTAGATAAACTATCCATTTGCAGATAATTTAATTAAACTTGTATAATGAAGAACAAGCTGAGATCTTATTTACACTGAAGAAGGATTGTAACATGCTAAAATAAAAACATTTCAATGGGCATGTAAAAAGAACCTATCATTATTAACACTATTTCCAGTGACCTGTTAGTGTGAACCATGATTTTCAACCCTGACCTGATTAAAATCAGAAGGAAGGGCTTGACAGTATTATATTACATCTTACCATGTGGTTTAAGTTTAACAATACTTGATTACAAGCAAGCACACTGATGCAATGTATAGAAACTCTTTCCTAATTTAAAAAAAAATGGGGGAGGGATTTATCTGTTGTATTTAATATTAGTAAATAATATTTTATGTAAATGTCATGTTTTTATTTTGTGCGGTAGAATATCATTTTGTGAATTTTTGTTTTGGTCACATGTATGTGTATTTGGTTTCAATGCAAGACGTATTCTTATGGGTTATAGGTAAAAAGTGTTTGAAGCATCCTGAGCTAGAGGACAGGGAGAATTTTGCCTACTAGCTCTGAAAAAGGCAGGGTTGAAGTAGAACTAAATCCTTCCATGAGGTAAATTTGGAGAAACCTTGGTGCCACCTTTCCTGGTAGAGGGGCTAAGGGAAAGAAATGACCTCTATGGCTCTAGGTTCCTTATGAAGAAGTCTTGAGGGCAGTAGCTTCAGTGGAGTCTGGGGATAGAAGTAAGGGGGTGATCTAGTTTGCTAGCTGCCGGAATGTGATATACCAGAAACAGAACAGCTTCTAAAAGAGGGAATTTATTAAGTTGCAGGTTTACAGTTCTCAGGCCATGAAATGTCTTAATTAAAGCAAGTCTATATAAATGTCCAAATTAAGGCACCAACAAGAGGTTACCTTCACTCAGGAAAGGCGGATGAAGTTCAGGGTTTCTCTCTCAACTGGAAAGGCACACGATGAACATGGTAACATCTGTTAGTTTCCTCTCCAGGCCTCTTGCTTCATGAAGCTCCCCGAGGGGGTCTTCCCTCTTCAGCTCCAAAGGTTTCTGACTGAGTGGGCTCTCAAGCTTTTTCCAAAATGTTTCCTCTTTTAAAGGATTCCAGTAAACTAATTAAGACCCACCTGGAATGGGTGGCATCTCATCTCCCTCTAATCAAAGGTTAATACCCACAATTGGGTGCGTCACATTTCTCTGGAGATAATCTAATCAGGTTTCCAAACTACAGTACTGAATAGAGATGAAAAGAAACGGCTGCCTCTACAAGATGGATGAGGATTAAAACATGGCTTTTCTAGGGCTCACATTATCCTTTCAATCCAGCACAGGGGATTTGCAAATTTGGAAGAGAAAAAGGTACATACTCATTTTCACTACATGAAAATGACCAATTTCTTCTGTTATAAATAGAAGCAGTCATATTAGCAATACCTGTAATCTTGTCACCAATAGAAATAACATATTTTTATATCACATCACACAAATTGTACCTTAAAATACAAACTGCAACCATTACTCTATCGAAAGTATTTTGCTTATTAGGTATTGTTATTTAATGCATTAATAAAGAAGCACATGCATTAATATGTACAGATTTGGTTTTGTTATATTTTTTAATAACAACTGTGCATCTCTGTAACTTGTTTCCTTTATAACCTTATGTATTTATTGTGTGCGTTTAAGAACACTATTTTGAGAAGGGGTTGAGAGATTCTGCTAGACTGTGAAAGGGGGTCTGTGACATATAACAAATTAGGAACATCTTCTCTAAGGGATATTATTATAGAACGAGGTTCTGTTACCTCCCACCCCCACCCCCAGTCTTCACCCCCAAGTCTTTTCTTATCTGTTTCTTCCATCTTCTTGGCTACTACCAGGACCCTCCCCCTGACCAGTGTCTTTAATAAGTAGCATGTGGTTCCAGCTTTGACTTGACAACTTCTCAAAGGCTGTTGTGGTCCTTTTCGTGCCCTCCCAAGAAACTAACCCACTGCGAGTCTGCTGAGGACCAGGCAGAAGAAGGTCCACCAGTCACCCACTGCCACAAGGCCACACGGAGAGCTGCTGATCCTGAGAAAAACAGCTCATATAATAGAAAAACAGCTCATATCATGGAAAAACCACAGTACATAATGGAAGCCCCTCTGGCTCCAGGCCTACCGGATTCTTTCCCCGCTTCCTGAAGGAGTCCTGCCTACTCCTGTGATTTTTCTGACCACATCATTTCATATTTAAGTCCCCCATCTCAGTGCCTTACATCTGTAGCACCCTCCAGGCCCTCAGGCCACAAGATCCCCATGTCTCCATTACCAGCTTTGAGTTATCACCGGCCCCACCGGCTGTTCCCAGTCCTTGGTGGCTTAGCTCTCAAGTTTTCCCAGACACGCGGCACTCCCAATCTGGAACGTTCACCTGGAAGAATTCCACGCTTCCACGGAGAACTGAACGGTGCCTTCGGATTGGGGTTAAGGACCCGTCTTGGAGGGAGCCCTGTACAGCCCTGCTCCCGGGGCACCCCGGCGTCAGTGCTCACTCTGACCTCTAGAGGGAGCCCCACGAGCGACGAAGGAGGCTAGCACCTCCAGCCCGCAGGGAAAAGGAAGCCTGTGTCCTTCCACCAGGCTCCGTCCACCTCCAGAGTTCACCTGTGCAGCAGTCAGAATGCAGATGGATGCTTCAGGCAGCTAAGACTCCACCTGGCCTCCTCATCAGTGCTCGGGTACTTTCTTGATGGACACCCTGCCCTTTGGTAAGGAAGCGCAAAGGGTTTATCTAGAAAGTAACCAGTTGGCAGTAAACACCTATCTCCAAACTCATCTAGCCTTCTAAGAATAAATAATGCTTTCACTGTGTTTAGTTTTATCTTTTTCCCCCTTTAAGCTGTTAGAAGCACTTTGACATGTTTTACTTTTCCCAGTGTTTATCGTGACATGTTTCAAATACATAAAAGTTAAAAGATTAGTGTAATGAGCTGTTAAAGAATGAACAATTTTTAATATCTCACCACTTCTGCTTTCTCTGGACCCCCCACTTGTCCCCTATAAGTGTGTGTGGTTGTGCGCATTTGTGGTTTGCGTACACCCACTGTGTTTTTCTGGACGATTTGGAAAGTGAAGTTCGGGCATCAAGCTGCTTTATCTGAAATTCTTCAGTATGCATCTCTTAGGAATAAGACTTTTCTCCTACAAAATATTAACACTATCAAAGTTGCTCTGGTGAGCTCCAGAGTCCTGAAAGGGCCCCATCGTTTGCTGTTCCCTGGGAGAATGGCTTTCTCAGCAGGTGCATCAGCAGTGCAGGGCCCAGGTGCCAGTTTCTGCCTCAGCGATTCCCAGGGGCCAGCCATCGGGCCTCCCTTAGATGGTCTAGCTGAATCTGGTCTTGATCTGATGAAAAAACCAGACTTTCAGGATTGGTTTCCAGGCATGGGTAACCCAGCAGTCCCTCTCCTTTACATTTTAGATGTTTATTATTTTGATTAAGAAGTGCATTCTCACTTTACAAAAGGGTTTACGGTGCAGAGTCTCCTTCCCACTCCAGTCCCTCAGCTATTCAGCTCCTATCCCTAGAGGCAGCCAATCTTAGCACCTTCCTGTGCATCACTCTCAAAACTGCCTATGCGTGTGCAAGCAGATATGCGTATGCACATGGTCCCTTTCCATTATAGAAATGGTAGCACATTATATGCACTGAGCTGCACCTGTTTCCACCAATACTCTGTATATAGCTAAAAGACAAGCACAATTTTATGTTTGAAACAGTGCTGGTGCCTAAATTTAAACACCTCTAAGGTAATCAAGATTGTACAACCAACTCTATATCCAAAAGGGCTAGAGGGTTCCAATCTTATAAGACATTCCAGTGGCTACAGAAAGTTTGCCCAGGGAACCTCATTTCTTACAAAGGGGGGTCCTCTGGAGACTTCTGCCAAGCGCTGCCCCTAGAGATCCAAACTCTACATACTATGAAAGACAGTCACTACTGATACCAAACATATTCCTAGCTAATACAGGATGAGCATGATCTCTTTCCAGTGTGATGTATACTTTATTGACAATGATTTCTTTACAATGTCAATTAACATTAAAATGTAGTGGGCAGACTTCCGGAGAAGATGGCGGCTTAGTAAGACGCGCGGATCTTAGTTTCTTCTCCAGGACAGCTACTAGGGGAGTAGAAATGATACAGAACAGCGCCCAAAGCCACAACAGAGATAAAAAAGACAGCGTACCCCATCCTGGAACGGCTGGCTGGCTGAGAGAAGCCGCTCGGGTGAGATTGCCGAGGCGCACGGGCTTTACCGGGCGGGAGGGCAAGCGGCCGGAGTCACTCCCTTCCCCCTTCCCGGGCCGGCTGGGAGAATTGGAGAGGCGGTCCCCTGAAACCGTGGCGGCAGGCGCCCATACCACGCGCAGCCCCCCAGACCAATTGAGAGAATTGGATCGGAAATCCCCAGGCCGCGGAGAACAGTGACGGGTGGGGGAGGCCCCTTCCAAACCCGTGACTCCCCGGGAACGTGCACTCTCCCGGGCGGGCCGCTGCCGCTGGCGCCCTCCCGCCACGCTTGTCGCCCCAGGCCGACTAGGAAATTCGGACGGGTGCTTTCCCGGGCTGCGGCAGCCAGCAACCCTCCCCGCATTCGGACCCCGGGCCGGCTCGAACCCTTCCAAGCCGCTTCGGCTAGCGAACCTCCCGGACGGCGAGAGTTTTCCAAAGTTAAAGGTCCCACAGCACCTTTTACTGGTGGGACCCGCAGACAAACGTGTGCCACGAGCGTCACCTACTGGGCAGGATAAGAAAAACAGAACCCAGAGATTTCACAGAAAAATCTTCCTAACTTTTGGATGCAATACCCAGGGAAATCTGTCTAAATGCGCAGACGCCAACAGAAGATAACGGATCACGCTCAAATAATTGAAAATATGGCCCAGTCAAAGGAACAAACCAATAGTTCAAACGAGATACAGGAACTGAGGCAACTAATGCTGAATATACGAACAGAAATGGAAAACCTCTTCAAAAACGAAATCGATAAATTGAGGGAGGACATGAAGAAGACATGGGCTGAACATAAAGAAGAAATAGAAAAACTGAAAAAACAAATCACAGAACTTATGGAAGTGAAGGACAAAGTAGAAAAGATAGAAAAAACAATGGATTCCTACAATGATAGATTCAAAGAGACAGAAGATAGAATTAGTGATTTGGAGGATGGAACATCTGAATTCCAAAAACAAACAGAAACTATCGGGAAAAGAATGGAAAAATTTGAACAGGGTATCAGGGAACTCAAGGACAATATGAAGCGCACAAATATACGTGTTGTGGGTGTCCCAGAAGGAGAAGAGAAGGGAAAAGGAGGAGAAAAACTAATGGAAGAAATTTTCACTGAAAATTTCCCAACTCTTATGAAAGAACTAAAATTACAGATCCAAGAAGTGCAGCGCACCCCAAAGAGATTAGACCCAAACAGGCGTTTTCCAAGACACTTACTAGTTAGAATGTCACAAGTCAAAGAGAAAGAGAGGATCTTGAAAGCAGCAAGAGAAAAACAATCCATCACATACAAGGGAAACCCAATAAGACTATGTGTAGATTTCTCAGCAGAAACCATGGAAGCTAGAAGACAGTGGGATGATATATTTAAATTACTAAAAGAGAAAAACTGCCAACCAAGACTCCTATATCCAGCAAAATTGTCCTTCAAAAATGAGGGAGAAATTAAAACATTCTCAGACATAAAGTCACTGAGAGAATTTGTGACCAAGAGACCAGCTCTGCAAGAAATACTAAAGGGAGCACTAGAGTCAGAACCAAAAAGACAGAAGAGAGAGGTATGGAGAAGAGTGTAGAAAGAAGGAAAGTCAGATATGATATATATAATGCAAAAGGCAAAATGTTAGAGGAAAATATTATCCAAACAGTAATAACACTAAATGTTAATGGACTGAATTCCCCAATCAAAAGACATAGAATGGCAGAATGGATTAAAAAACAGGATCCTTCTATATGCTGTCTACAGGAAACACATCTTAGACGCAAAGATAAACATAGGTTGAAAGTGAAAGGTTGGGAAAAGATATTTCATGCTAATAACAACCAGAAAATAGCAGGAGTGGCTATACTAATATCCAACAAGTTAGACTTCAAATGTAAAACAGTTAAAAGAGACAAGGAAGGACACTATATACTAATAAAAGGAACAATTAAACAAGAAGACATAACAATCATAAATATTTACGCACCGAACCAGAATGCCCCAAAATACGTGAGGAATACACTGCAAACACTGAAAAAGGAAATAGACACAAATACCATAATAGTTGGAGACTTCAATTCACCACTCTCATCAATGGACAGAACATCTAGACAGAGGATCAAAAAAGAAATAGAGAATCTGAATATTACTATAAAGGAGCTAGACTTAACAGACATTTATAGGACATTAAATCCCACAACAGCAGGATACACCTTTTTCTCAAGTGCTCATGGATCATTCTCAAAGATAGACCATATGCTGGGTCACAAAGCAAGTCTTAACAAATTTAAAAATATTGAAATCATACACAACACTTTCTCGGATCATAAAGGAATGAAGTTGGAAATCAATAATAGGTGGAATGCCAGAAAATTCACAAATACGTGGAGGCTAAACAACACACTCTTAAACAACGAGTGGGTCAAAGAAGAAATTGTAAGAGAAATTAGCAAATACCTCGAGGCAAATGAAAATGAAAACACAACATATCAAAACTTATGGGATGCAGCAAAGGCAGTGCTAAGAGGGAAATTTATTGCCCTACATGCCTATATCAGAAAAGAAGAAAAGGCAAAAATGCAGGAATTAACTGTTCACTTGGAAGAACTGGAGAAAGAACAGCAAACTAATCCCAAAGCAAGCAAAAGGAAAGAAATAACAAAGATCAGAGCAGAAATAAATGAAATTGAAAACATGAAAACAATAGAGAAAATCAATATGATCAGAAGTTGGTTCTATGAGAAAATCAATAAGATTGATGGGCCTTTAGCAAGACTGACAAAAAGAAGAAGAGAGAGGATGCAAATAAATAAGATCAGAAATGGAAGAGGAGACATAACTACTGACCTCACAGAAATAAAGGAGGTAATAACAGGATACTATGAACAACTTTACGCTAATAAATACAACAATTTAGATGAAATGGACGGGTTCCTGGAAAGACATGAACAACCAACTTTGACTCAAGAAGACATAGATGACCTCAACAAACCAATCACAAGTAAAGAAATTGAATTAGTCATTCAAAAGCTTCCTAAAAAGAAAAGTCCAGGACCAGACGGCTTCACATGTGAATTCTACCAAACGTTCCAGAAAGAATTAGTACCAACTCTCCTCAAACTCTTCAAGAAAAATCGAAGTGGAGGGAAAGCTACCTATTTCATTCTATGAAGCCAACATCACCCTCATACCAAAACCAGGCAAAGATATTACAAAAAAATAAAACTACAGACCAATCTCTCTAATGAATATAGATGCAAAAATCCTCAATAAAATTCTAGCAAATCGTATCCAACAACACATTAAAAGAATTATACATCATGACCAAGTAGGATTCATCCCAGGTATGCAAGGATGGTTCAACATAAGAAAATCAATTAATGTAATACACCATATCAACAAATCAAAGCAGAAAAATTACATGATCATCTCAATTGATGCAGAGAAGGCATTCGACAAGATTCAACATCCTTTCCTGTTGAAAACACTTCAAAGGATAGGAATACAAGGGAACTTCCTTAAAATGATAGAGGGAATATATGAAAAACCCACAGCTAATATCATCCTCAATGGGGAAAAATTGAAAACTTTCCCCCTAAGATCAGGAACAAGACAAGGATGTCCATTATCACCACTATTATTCAACATCATGTTGGAGGTTCTAGCCAGAGCAATTAGACAAGAAAAAGAAATACAAGGCATCAAAATTGGAAAGGAAGAAGTAAAACTATCATGTGTTTGCAGATGATATGATACTATACATCGAAAACCCGGAAAAATCCACAACAAAACTACTAGAGCTAATAAATGAGTACAGCAAAGTAGCAGGTTACAAGATCAACATTCAAAAATCTGTAGCATTTCTATACACTAGTAATGAACAAGCTGAGGGGGAAATCAAGAAACCAATCCCATTTACAATTGCAACTAAAAGAATAAAATACCTAGGAATAAATTTAACTAAAGAGACAAAAAAACCTATATAAAGAAAACTACAAAAAACTGTTAAAAGAAATCACAGAAGATCTAAATAGATGGAAGGGCATACCGTGTTCATGGATTGGAAGACTAAATATAGTTAAGATGTCAATCCTACCTAAACTGATTTACAGATTCAATGCAATACCAATCAAAATCCCTACAACTTATTTTTCAGAAATAGAAAAACCAATAAGCAAATTTATCTGGAAGGGCAGGGTGCCCCGAATTGCTAAAAACATCTTGAGGAAAAAAAACGAAGCTGGAGGTCTCGCGATGCCGGACTTTAAGGCATATTATGAAGCCACAGTGGTCAAAACAGCATGGTATTGGCATAAAGATAGATATATCGACCAATGGAATCGAATAGAGTGCTCAGATATAGACCCTCTCATCTATGGACATTTGACCTTTGATAAGGCAGTCAAGCCAACTCACCTGGGACAGAACAGTCTCTTCAATAAATGGTGCCTAGAGAACTGGATATCCATATGCAAAAGAATGAAAGAAGACCCATCTCTCACACCCTACACAAAAGTTAACTCAAAATGGATCAAAGATCTAAACATTAGGTCTAAGACCATAAAACAGTTAGAGGAAAATGTTGGGAGATATCTTATGGATCTTACAACTGGAGGCGGTTTTATGGACCTTAAACCTAAAGCAAGAACACTGAAGAAGGAAATAAATAAATGGGAGCTCCTCAAAATTAAACACTTTTGTGCATCAAAGAACTTCATCAAGAAAGTAGAAAGACAGCCTACACAATGGGAGACAATATTTGGAAATGACATATCAGATAAAGGTCTAGTATCCAGAATTTATAATGAGATTGTTCAACTCAACAACAAAAAGACAGCCAACCCAATTACAAAATGGGAAAAAGACTTGAACAGACACCTATCAGAAGAGGAAATACAAATGGCCAAAAGGCACATGAAGAGATGCTCAATGTCCCTGGCCATTAGAGAAATGCAAATCAAAACCACAATGAGATATCATCTCACACCCACCAGAATGGCCATTATCAACAAAACAGAAAATGACAAGTGCTGGAGAGGATGCGGAGAAAGAGGCACACTTATCCACTGTTGGTGGGAATGTCAAATGGTGCAACCACTGTGGAAGGCAGTTTGGCGGTTCCTCAAAAAGCTGAATATAGAATTGCCATACGACCCAGCAATACCATTGCTGGGAATATACTCAAAGGACTTAAGGGCAAAGACACAAACGGACATTTGCACACCAATGTTTACAGCAGCGTTCTTTACAATTGCAAAGAGATGGAAACAGCCGAAATCTCCATCAACAGAAGAGTGGCTAAACAAACTGTGGTATATACATACGATGGAATACTATGCAGCTTTAAGACAGGATAAACTTATGAAGCATGTAATAACGTGGATGGACCTAGAGAACATTATGCTGAGTTTGTCTAGCCAAAAACTAAAGGACAAATACTGTATGGTCCCACTGATGTGAACAGACATTCGAGAATAAATTTGGAATATGTCATTGGTAACAGAGTCCAGCAGGAGGTAGAAACAGGGTAAGATAATGGGCAATTGGAGCTGTTGGGATACAGACTGTGCAACAGGACTAGATACAAAAACTCAAAATGGACAACACAATAATACCTAATTGTAAAGTAATCTTGTTAAAACACTGAATGAAGCTGCATCTGAGCTATAGGTTTTTGTTTTGTTTTGTTTTGTTTTGTTTTGACTTTACTATTATTACTTTTATTTTTGTCTCTATATTAACATTCTATATCTTTTTCGGTTATGTTGCTAGTTTTTCTAAACCGATGCAAATGTACTAAGAAATGATGATCATGCATCTATGTGATGATGTTAAGAATTACTGATTGCATATGTAGAATGGTATGATTTCTAAATGTTGGGTTAATTTCTTTTTTTCTGTTAATTAAAAAAAAAAAAGAGAAGGGGTAATTGGAGCTGAAGGGATACAGACTGTACAACGGGACTGGATATAAAAACTCAGAAATGGACAGCACAATACTACCCAATTGTAATGCAATTATGTTAAAACACTGAATGAAGCTGCATGTGAGGTATAGGTTTTTTGTTTTTTTTTCTTTCTTTCTATTAATGTTTTAAATCTTATTCTGTTGTCTTTTACTTTCTTTTTCTAAATCGATGCAAATGTACTAAGAAATGATGAATATGCAACTATGTGATGTTATTAAGAATTACTGATTGTACATGTAGAATGGAATGATTTCTAATTGTTTTGTTAATTCTTTTTTTAATTAATAAAAAAAAAGAAAAAAAAATGTAGTGGGCAGACAGCAGGTGATCCTTAGTGGAACTTGGGAAGTGCTAGAAAGTGAGGATTGATTTTGAATCTCTATTCTGTCACCACTTTCATGACCCTATGGCCACCCACTCCATTTATTTTTTTTCTGTGGAGTCATTCCTCTAAAATCCACCTTGTCATTGATCTAGTCTGCTAGCTTCCAGAATGCAATATACCAGAAATGGAATGGCTTTTAAAGAGGGAAATTTAATAAGTTACAAGTGTACAGTTCTAAGGCCAAGAAAATGGGCCAATTAAAGCAAGTTTATAGAAATGTCCAATTTAAGGCATCCAGGGAAAGATACCTTGGCTCAAGAAGGCCGATGACTTCAATGTTGCTCTCTCAGCTGGAAGGAGGGCACATGGCAAACATGGCAGCGTCTGCTGGCTTTCTTGTGGCTCTACAAAAAGGCATTCTCTCCAGAATGTTTCCTCTTTTAAAAGATTCCAGTAAGCAACTCCACCTTCAGTGGGTGGAGACACACCTCCATGGAAATCATCTAATCAAAAGTTACCACCCACAATTGGGTGGGTCACATCTTCATGGAAACAATCAAAATGCTCCCACCCAGCAATATTGAATGAGGATTAAAGGGCATGGCTTTTCTGGGGTCCACCACAGGTTCAAACTGGCCCAGTCATTAATATTTATTTATATTTTATTGTTTAATAATGTGGTTCATCAGCATTTTAAGCATTAATGTTTGTTAAAAACAACATTGTCTATGTTTATAATATGAATATATTAATATTGCTACTAATATAATGATATGTCTAATATTAATGTTATTCATATTTATATTTTGGAGGAAAACAAGGGCTGAGCCTCCTTGAATTTGACAAACATCTTTAAGAAGGAAATTTTGCAGAGTTTAAAGCTCTGCCTGGTAACAGTGTTAAGCCTGAGGGACCTTTGGTATAGGAGAGTAATGATGTTATAAGAAATACAAGTATTGGGCAATGATAGAATAGTATTCATAATCATGTGAAATTTGGCACACTTGTCTCTACCCAGAGAAAAGCTGAAAGACTGTGCATGATGAGCTGGAGAGCTTCCCCAAAGAAATCGCTTGGGGAAAATCCACAAGATAACTAGCATAAAAATTCTAGTTCCATTTCAGCATAAAGTCCTCATTCTTTGTGCCAGGAAGAGCCAAGGGGCAATGAGAATTGGACTCAGAAAAGATCCAAAAGGCTTAATGTTTGCAGTAGAAAAATACTGCAGTAAAGTGAAGAAGGTTTTGTCAAGCAAGATAAAAAATAACCTATTGGTGCTGCTAACACAATATTGTGAATGTAATTAATACTACTGAGTTGTATGCTTGAATGTGGTTAAAATTTTGAATTGTATATTTGTAACTACAATAAAAGGTTAACAATTAAATTAAAAAATAATCTACCTGCATCTTCAGGTTCACAGTGTTTATTCTAAACAAAGTGAGGAAATTTTTCTTGCTTATTCATGTTGTAGGTGTTAAGAGCTGAAAAACAAATTTTATCATCCACTTTATATGGCAGAGGGTAAGATATTATGACCTTTGGAATGAATGTTAAACCTCAAAGTTATATGTTTTTGTAGGTGGAGTGTAAGGAAGACCTGGGATGGCCTTTCCAATTCTGAATTGAATTAAGCTAAATGACTCCCAAGACTAAATGGCAAAATTAGATTCAAAGTCAATGAATCTGAAGTACCCAAACATGTAGCACAACTCATTAAATCAGTGTCATTATAAACAGGGACTTGACTTCAAGGAAGACAGCAGAGTACAGAGCTCCAGGACTCAGTGCTTCCACAAAAACAGCTATTAAACAGACAGGAACTGTCTGAAACAACTGTTTTGGAACTCCAGAGGCGAGAAGAACCCTGTACAGCACTGGGGAACAGCAGGAGGAAGAGCCTGATAAATTACAGTAAAGGGCAGTAAGTTGCTCTCTCTGTACAGCAGCTACTGGTGCCCATCCCCCACTCACATGGCAGGCCACTGCTGGATCCAGTCCCTGGCTAACTCACTGGTGAGAGAAAGGGACATAACAATCCCTTACTCAAGAACAGGGTGGGCATAGCTGATCATTGATCATGGTATTGGATTAGTATTGCTGGGTGTCTGGCTCTGAGGGTAGCTGTTATTTCAACAGGTCCTGGGTAAAGGCAGTAGCAGCTATCGTTTCAACCCTTCCCAGACAGGAGCAGAGGCATGGAGGTTTAAAGATGCAGGGCTTCCTCAGGGCTGGGGGGGACAGTTAACAGAAGGGTTATCTTTGCTGGGCAGGCCAGGAAAACAGCTTTGGGGAGCCATCAGAGGCTTTTGGAGGCCCTCCCGATCCCTTCCCCAAGGAACTTTGGAGCTGGTCTGTGCCCCTTCATGGGTCCCTGGCCCTGCTTCGGCTGGGAAACACTGATTGGGAAAGTCCTGTCCAGGTGCCCCAGCCACTAGAATTTGCTTCCCTCCACCCAATTAAAAAAAAATCAACAAATGGTCCTGCAATAATGGAATAGTCACATGGAAAATTATGAAATTTTTTGTGACCCCCACCATACAGCACACACATACAAAAATGAGACATGCGACAACAAAAGGAGCGTAAAAAAACTACAGAGACAGATAGTCTAGGACACAGGCCTGCCAGCTTCAAACACTCCTGGGGAACAGAGGGCACAACCAAACTCCTGTAAACAGAAGACCTGCAAAACAACTGAGAAGCAAAATCCCAGGACAAGCCAGAGGCCCAGAAAGACAGGGAAAACCCTGCACGGCGCATTCGCCTTGGGTAGACCATCTTGAGAGAAGGGCTGAAGCTCAAGAAAATCTGTCATCACCAGCTGGTGATAAAAATGGTATCTCAGAGAACAAATTCCTGAGGTTTATTAAGTTAACATTTTTGTGTGTGTGTGCTGTACAGTGGGGGTCACATTTCATTATTTTTCCATATGACTATCTCACTATTGCAGCACCATTTGTTGAAATTTTTTTTTTAATTGGGTAGAGGGAAGTGAATGGGCTCGGAATTGAACTTGGGTCTCTCTCATGGCAGGTGAGAATTCTACCACTGAATTATCCTTTCACCCCCTGAGTTAACATTTTAAAATATTAAAATGTGCAGTGTGCAATAAGAGCACAAAACTAACAAAGAAATAGAAATGATGGCCCATGCAAAGGAAGAGCATAAAAATACAGAAAACACTAATGGAGTAAGATGAGTATATGCATAAACCAAACAAAACCTTTTTAAAAAATCTTTAAAAATGTTGAAGGTAATGGAGGATTTTGGGAAAACAATGAATGAACAATATGAGAAACTTAGTAAAGACAGACATTTTTAAAAAGAATGAAACAGAACTATTGGAGTTGAAGACAACAAAAACTGAAATGAAAAATTCTTAGATGGTTTCAAGAGCAGATTGGAGCTGAAAGAAGAATGAATCAGTGAACTTGAAGAAAAGACAAAATAAATCAAGCTGAGGAGCAGAAACGAAAAGGAAATGTTAAAGGTGAAAACAAGGTAGGGTTTAACAAATGAATATGATTACAGAATCATTAAATTGATACTTCTTTTACTTCCCAGCATCTTAGAGCAGCTTAGAAGTAAAAACTTAAAATTCTGGAATTGTAACCCATACCAAACTCTGAAATCTGTTCTACAACTAATTGCTGGGCTGTGCTTTGAAATTTATTGCTTTTTGGTATATATGTTATTTTTCACAAAAAAAGAAAAAAAGTCGATTGTGATGATAAAAATATTTATTCCTTCTAATCTCCTATGTTCTGGATCAGCTAGAAGGAAAAATTTGAGACAATGGTATGATAGCACATGACAAACTCTGGGTTCTGTCTTGTAGCTACATGTTGAAAAGTACTCTGAAAACGATTGCTTTTTCCTTTCTTTGCTTTACATATATATATATATATATTATATCATACAATAAAAAAGAGTTAAAGTGAAGACAGCTCAAAAGTGGGATACCATCAAATGCACTAATGTACACATTATGGGAGTACAAATGGAGAAGAAAGAGAGAAGGGGGCATAGAGAATAGTCAAAGAAGAGGGACAGAGAACTTCCAAACTTAGCAAAAGACTCAAATATGCACATCCACAGAGCTCAAAGAACACCAAACAGGATAAAGATGAAGATAAGTGCCCCCATCATATATTGATTAGATTATAAAATGCAAAGGAGAAAGTTCTGAAAGTTGCAAGAGAAAAGTAATGTGTTCAGTACTTTGCTGAAAAGATTAAGTGATAATTTCTCATCAGAAACCATGAAGAAAAGAGAGCAGTAGGTGAAAATATTTAAATTGTTGAAGAAAAACACTTGCCAGCCAAGAATTTTATATCCAGCAAGATTCTCTTTCAAAAATGAGGGAGAGATTAAGGCATTCTCAGACAAAAGCTGAAGGAGTTCATCATCTCTAAACATGCCCTACAAGCAATACTAAAGAGAGTTCTTCAGACTGAAAGGAAAGGACATTAGACAGTGGTTCACAGCAGCATAAAGAAATAATGCCCTCTGGTAAAGGTGATTATTTGGGTAATTATAAGTGCTAGTTTTATTGTAGTATACTATTTGGTATGTAACTCCACTTCTTACTTCCTACAGTTATATAAAAATTAATGATAAATTTATGTTTTTGGACATACAATGTGCAAAGTTATAAGTGGTTAACAAGTACTTTAAAAAGCAGTGGGGGAAAGAAGAGTGTGGGAAATGGTATGTGCTTGCTATTGAAATTAAGTTGGTATCAAACCAAATGTTATTTGTAATATATTTAGGATGTTAAAATTTAACCCCATCATAACTACAAGGAAAATAGATTAAAAATATATCTAGATAGGAGCTCCACTGAGAAACCTGAGGTGGGGCCACAGTTACCCGGTCGTGCGGACCTCGTCCTGGCCTCGTCCTGGCCCCCCAGCAGCATGGCATGGGGGGTGGCGTGGAAGTGGCCCAGGGAGATCGAGGCTGCGCCGCTCTGTCTGGCCCCGCTCGGTGCCTTAGAACCCTAGATGCCCAGCTGCAGCCGCTTCAGTTACAGATCCCACTGCCCGCTCTGCAGCAGCATGCCCTGCCGGGTAGTGAGCGATGCCTTCCAACTCCGGAGCAAATGTTTCAGAACGTAAAACAAGAATATAGTTGTTAGCAGAGGTGGAGACATTTAGAATTGTTCTTACTCAGAGTGAAGCTTGACTTGGGATAGTCATCCTCACTCCTCAGCTCTCACAGCACCTAGTTCTCCAGGTTCCTCCTGGGTGAAGAAAGACCAGCCCACCTTTACCCTCCATCAAGTTGGCATAATATGTGAGCATCTCTCTGCCAGTTTGAATCTGTTGTGAACCCCAGAAAAGCCATTTTGAGATCCTTGAATCCTCATTCAGTATTGCTGGGTGAGATCTTTTTGACTGTTTCCATGGAGATGTAACCTACCCACCCAATTGTGGGTGGTAACTTTTGATTAGATAGTTTTCACGGAGATGTGTCTCCATCCATTCAAGGTGGGCTTGCTTACTGAAGCCCTTTAAGAGGGAACCATTTTGAAAAAGCTTTAGAGCCCATGCAGCCTGAGATCTTTGGAGATGAAGAAGGAAAATGCTTCATGAAACAAGTCTGGAGAGAAAGCTTGCCAATGTCACCATGTTCACCATGTACCCTTCCAGTTGAGAGAGAAACCCTGAATGTCATCGTCCTTCTTGAACCAAGGTATCTTTCCCTGGATGCCTTAGATTGGACATTTCCATAGCCTTGCTTCTATTTTTAACATTTTCTTGGCCTTGGAACCTGTAAACTTGCAACTTAATAAATCCTCCCTCCCCCTGCTCCCCTTTTTAAAAGCCGTTCCATTTCTGGTATATCACATTTCAGGAGCTAGCAAACTAGAATAGTCTCTTAAAAGATGATGAAGATAAAATTTGGGAGGAGTATGAGCAAATCCTCAATAATAAACTGTCAGAACAATATGAATCTTTCATGAAGTTCACACATGAATGCATGATATGGGACAAGGCAAACAAGCTACATGTCCTGAAGGTTCCTTACATATCTGAGTTTGACCTCAAGAGATGGCTGCTGTCATTTTTTGCAACTGGATTCATATCACATTTCAACTCCAACTTTGCATCCTGAGAACCCTTAATCATTTCTGCAGGTCCATTTTGTACAACCTGAAAGACCTTGAAACTTTCTGGTTGCCACAAGAATATCTTTCTTTCCTGCTCATCCAACAAACAGCTGTGCCGTACTGTGATAGATTTTCCATTTCCAAACAAAAAAACCTGGAGTAGCAGTTTAGCAAAAGATGTCCTCAGTGGCACTCAACAAATGGAGTTTTCACAAGCACAGTTCTATAAAAACAGTGTGTGTATGTGTGTATGCATATGTGTATTTTAAGTTATATTTGTATTGTGCAAATTTTTTTATCTTGGGGATTCTTGCTATGAATTTGATGCATGACAATTATGGTCAAAAACATTTACTTGGTGTACAGAAGATCATTAATGTTTTGTGACCATGTAAGTTGTAACAGTAGATTGTTTATGTGTAGGTATTATTGTTAAATACAGGGACTGTTTCCAGGCACAGAATATAAATCCTAAGTTAGGATAGACATTAGATGTGATTATGATGACATAGCAAAGGTCTGTGATCTTGGTCTACAAATGCATGGTGAGGAATTAGAACAAACTGGAGGATGGGCCATTTGACACATGGACTCTGCCTAGCCATGTTAGAAAGATACTTTGACACCAAACCTTAAAATACCCATCTGTAGTCTGTGCTCACCTTATTCATGTAATCAAAGAGCTCCTTGGTCACTAAACCTTTCCAGGGAAAAGAACTCCCCTAGAGCGGGAACATCAGGGTTTGTTTCATAGCATAGCATAGGTGAGCAGGGGACTGGGCCAGGCCTCAGCAGCACTGCTACTGCAGCAGAATTTGGATCCTTTAGTCAGGTTTTCCTAAATACTTTTAAGAGGTGTCCATGTTTAACTGCTGAGCTTTGTTTTGGCAGCACCCTTCCTGAGGTTGTTTATGGGCTGTCCTTCACTTTGTTTCCAAGGCTGAGGAACAGAAAGTAGCCTCTCTCTTGAGGAGGTGGAAGTTTGAGTAGACATTTATGTTTTATGGTGGCTTGTTCAGGACCACATTTTACAAAACACCTTGTTTCATTTACTATTGTTTCTGGAAAGGAAAGTTCTATTAAACTGGTTTTAGTTTAATATAGAATAGTTTTTTTAATTAGGGCCTATTTCAAAATATTCTAAATTTAATTCAAATGTATGCCAATACTTTCCAAAGTAAGGCAATATTCATAGACAGTTGTTCTGATCAGATGGCTTAGAGAAATTTCTGGAATATTCACAAAGATTCCTTATTAATGAAAGTCTTTGACTTAAATCTAGCCAAAAACTGCAACATTATTCTTTGTACATTTTCATTATATAATGTTAACAAGCTTAGTTGCAAACAAATAAAATACTTAAGCTAATACATATAGCAGAGCCCCCAAAATATATGAAGCAAATATTGAGAGATTTGAAGGAAGAAATTGATGTTTCTACATTAATAGTAGGAAGTCTTTATCGCACCATTCTCAATAGTGGGTAGAACATCTAATCAAAAGATTGGTACAGAAGTATAGAACTGGAATGATACACCACACCAACTAGAGCTAATAGTTATATATAGAACGCTAAACCCAATGAAAACAGATATACATTCTTCTTGCATGCATGTGGTTTATTCTCCACGATAGACCATATATAGGGTTGCAAAACAGTTCTCAATAAATTAAAAAATATTGAAATCATACAATGTATATTGTGATTACAATGAAATGAAGCTAGGAATCAATAATAGAGAAAGGGGAAATTCACAAAAATATGTGGAAATTAACAATATACTATTAAACAACAAATGGTTTAAAAAGGAAATCAGAAGCAAAATTAGGAAATAGTTTAAGGTGAATGAAAATGAAAATACAACAAGCCAAAACATATGGGGTGCAGTGAAGGCAGTGCTCAGAGGGAAATTTATAGTTGTAAACATCTATATTAAAAAAGAAGGACGTCAAATTAGAGACCTAGCCTCAACATTGGAAGAACTAGAAAAAAAAAGGGCAAACCTAACCCACAGTGAGCAGAAATAAGGAAATACCAAAGATTAAAGTGGAGATAAGTGAAATAACACAAATTCCAGGAGGCCAGGCAGATGTTCACAAGAGGAACTCCAATGCAATCTCTGAGGAACCTCATGGATTATAACTATAATTTTAAATAAAGCAACCCTTCTTAAGATAATAATTACAAATTATTGTAGGCATTTTTTTCTTTGGAAAAAGAATGAGTTTGTACTGGTAAGCTTTTTCTTATTTAACTATATGTTCTGTGCTTTCACATTTAACATTTACTTAAGTTTTTGTACATTGTTATGGCTTGAGGATTTTTTTCTTATTTGATATCAGCATATTTCTTGAATTCGAACCTAATTATAAAATAAATTTATTTACTCAGTAAAAAGAAAAGAAAAAAAAAGAAAGAGTAAGACATAAAGAGGACAAATACAGTAAAAGAGAAAGGTACTTGAAAATTTGCAGGTGTCCGATGGATTCCACGGGGTGAGATGAATGGTCAAGAAAGGGATAGAAGAGTAGGGAGGGAAATAGAAAAAAAAAATAGAGAGAACCAACAAAACCAAAAGTTGGTTCTTTGAAAAGATAAACCTTTAGCTAGATTGGCAAAGAAAAAGAGAAAAAGGATACAAATAATGAAACCGGAAATGAAAAGGGAGACATTACTACTGACCCTGCTGATATAAAAAGGACTATAAGAAGTTACCATGAACAACTGCATGCAAATAAATCAAATAACCTAGATGAAATGGACAAATTCTTAGAAACCCACAAACTATCTACATTGACCGAGGAGAAGTAGATGATCTTAACAAACCAATTACTAGTAAGGAGGCTGAATCCATAGTCAAAAATCTCCCAAGAAAGATGGATGGTGATGATGGTAGCACAACATTGTGAACACAATTAACAGCACTGAAATATATGTCTGAATGTGATCAAAAGGGGAAATGTCAAATTGTATATATGGCAACAGAACAAAATTTTTTTAAAAATCTGTGAAACTACACTGCACAAACAATGACCCTAAGTTAAACCATGGACTTTAGTTAATAGTACAATTATAAACATGTGCTATCTTCATTTGTAACAAATGTTCTACCACAAGGCAAGGTTGTTGGTGGGGTGGTATAAAAGAACCCTGTATTTTATGCATGACTGTTCTGTAAACCCACAACTTCTCTAATAAAGAAAGAAGGAAAAAACAAAACAAAACAGGAAGGCCTGTTTCCTACATGTCAGTCAGGGCTCTTGACTCACAGTTCTGTAAGGAGATCAGTCTTTGGATTATCACTGGCTTGGCACTTTCACTTTTTGGCATTCTTTCATGAATCTTTTGTGCAACAATTATAGCTACGAAATGTTGGCAGAATTCACTTCCTTGTGTTCTCTTGGACTGAGGGTCTCAGGTCCCAGCTGGCTTTTGGTTGGAGGCTGCCTTCAGTTCCTCTCCAATGTAACTGCTTATTTCATCAAAACATGCAAACAAAAAAGGCAGTAGAGACAGTTCACTAGCAAGATGGAAGCCACAATCCCTTGTAACCTTTTCACTCAGGTGACATCCTTGATGTCCTTAAACTATGAAATGCCTTTGTCATATTCTATAGGTTTGATACAAGTTGCTAGCACAGCTCCCGCTCAGGGGAAGGACACCAGAAGGTGTGAACACCAGAGGGGGGCCACCAACGGCTATCGTGGAGTCTGTCTGCCTCAGTTGGATCAGCCTCTCACTTTCTTGGAATATCTAGAAGGGCCTCTGTTTTTCTGACGGAATCCAGATCAACCCAGCCATCCTGGAAGAATGTATCTATAATCCCTTCTGTGAAACTCAGAGGCTGCTCTCAACCCAATCAGAGCTGTGGCTTCCATCTCCATGTACTCACAAATGTCTTCCCCTGAGTCTTTCCAACCAGGCTGTTTGGACATGAACTCTGCACCATGTCCCTCCAGCCTCCACATTCCTCAACAGGACGTGGTGTCAGGGGGGTTGACACAGGCCCTTGCTTAGACTGGAGGAACTCTTCTCCTTCTTTTTTATTAGAGAAGTTTTGGGTTTACAGGGGAAAAATCATGCATGAAATACAGGATTCCCATATATAAGCCTGTTTTTATCACTTTGCCAACATCTTCTTGAATGAGGATTTGTGGGATATTGATGTCTCCCAAGGGAGGGCAGATGCTACCCTCCCCACCCACTCCCAGGTATGTTCCCTGACAACAAAAACCATGGGTGAGGGGAAGGTATGCACCTTCTGAAAAGTGAGGAATAATTAGTGGCTGTATTGTGAGGGACAAAAGTCTTTTTTATTCCAGTTGAAACCTGCAAGTATTTTGTAGGAATATTGGAGTTGCAGAGCAGTGAAAAACAGCATACAACTAAGGGTCCCCACAGGGCTGGAGGGACAAGAGCATGTGTGCCCAGAGAACCTGCTGAGGGTCTGCTGATGCCTTTTTGGGGACTCCCACAGCTTCGGTGATCTTGCTCAGCGGCAGAGTCTGCTGATCTCACAGAACAGCCAACATATTAGATGTCAATGTTATCTAATGTCCATGAAATCTCTCAATATCGAATGTGCCCTGGAGTGTGTGTACTGCCTTCTATTGAGCCACTCTAGGGAAATCCTGGCCATCCTGATAGTCTTTTCTTTTTTTTCCTAATTTTGAAAATGAAATTTTCAGAGCTTATTTATTATTATATTGTAAAAATAAAAGTAAATATCTTTTAAAATATAAAATATTTTTATAAAATATAAAATATACCACAATCTGAAAACATTCCAGAAGAAAGGAGAACAAATATTGGAGAAATTCAGTTGTACTAAATGATCACTTTTAACTGCCAAAGACAAAGGTACAACAGGCGGATTAATCTGATTAAAGAACGTGGGTGAAAGGGAACTAAGTAATGAAAACATTACTTTTATTAAATTAAAGAAGAAACCATAAGGGCTCTCACAAGAAATATTAGATAGATAAAAACAAGAAACCTATCATGCTTTCATATGAAGAAATCCTTCTGGCAAAGTATATTGAAGCTGGTTTATTCATTCAACAAACATTTTATTGTATCTACTTCAAGTCAAAGTGTTCCAGGTACGGGATGCAGCTATAAGCAAAACAGACAAAATCCCTGCTCTGGGGCAGTTTAAACTCTTAGGAGAAGGGAGTAGAGACAAAAAAGGAACAAAATAATTTAAATATATAGTGCATCAGATAGTGATAGGAAAAGACTAAGGAAGAAAGGGGAATTGCTAACTGTAACTTCCAGGAAGGTTGCTTGGCATGCCTGAGTAAGAAAAGGTCTTTCGAGTACAGACCTGACCTTGGGGAGGTAGTGAGCTTGGGGAGGTGGTGAGCTTTGCATCAGGCAGAAGGCACAGTAAGTACAGAGACCCCGAGGTAGTTGTTTCCTGTCATGCTGGAGGAACCCTGGGAGACCATTATGGCTGGAGCAGAGTGATCTGGAGAGAGAGTGGCAGTAGAGGAGAACAGAGAGGTGACAGACACCCATTGAGCAGGACACTGCCTTGTACCTTGAGTCTGATGGGAAGTCCTTAGAGATCTATGAGCCTAGGAATGACACAATCTGACTTCTGCATTTTTTTGAGATAAAACTCACATAATAAATTTGACTTTTTCAAGTGAACAATTCAGTGACATTTGATACATCCACAGTCTTGCACAACCACTGTCTCTGTCAAGTCCTAAAACATTTTTTATCACCTGTGCCAGTTTGAAAGTGTTATGTACCCCAGAAAAGCCATGTTTTAATCCTGATCCATTCTTGTGGAAGTAGCCTTCCTTTTAATCCTGATTCGACATTGTAGATTGGAAAACTTTGATTAGATTATCTCCACAGAGACATGGCGCGCTCATTCCATGTGGGTCTTGATTAGTTTACTGAAACCCTATAGAAGAGGAAACATTTTGGAGAGAGCCCCTTTTTAGAGCCACAAGAAAGTCACAGCAGAGCTGAGCAGAGCCATGGCACAGCCACAAGACCCACGCCGCCGGAGATGAAGAAGGAAAATGTCCCTGGGGGTGCTTCATGAAACAAGAAACCTGGAGAGAAAGCTAGCAGACATTGCCAAGTTCACCATGTGCCTTTCCAGCTGAGCGAGAAATGCTGAACATCATCAGCCTTCGTGAACCAAGGTATCTTTCCCTGGATGCCTTAGATTGGACATTTCAATAGACTTGCTTTAATTTGGACAATTTCACAGCCTTAGAACTGTAAATTTGCAACTTAATAAATTCCCTCTTTAAAAAGCCTGTTTTCTGTTTCTGGTGTATTGCATTCTTGCAGCTAGCAAATAGAACATGGTGGATTACTGAATCATTGACTTATGGTGTTCTTTGTTTTTTTTAAAATACAAATAAAAGTTTATTGTACAAAATTAAGGCCTTTGTATTCCACAGTTCACAAAGGCTAAAGAAAGACTGGATAATTTGTAAGTTCTTCACAAAAATTTTGCTTTCGCTACATCTTGTCCTCAACTATTAAAAATGGCTTGACCACAATGTTATCAAAACAAATACTATAAATAACACCAAGTCCTTTACAGAAGACTGTTCCAAATGTTATTTTTTTGGCATGGGTGATCTTTATGGCATGGGATGGTGTGATCTTAAATCCTTGTAATACATCCCTGGCAGCACCAGCCTGTCCATCATTTTTTTATTATTATTAATTAAAGAAAAAAAAGAAATTAACACAACATTTAGAAATCATTCCATTCTACATATGCAATCAGTAATTCTTAACATCATCATGTCCATCATTTTCAAATTCAACAAAAGCAATGTCATGTCTTCCAGATACCAAACGGACTTCCTTAAAACCAGGGAACTGATTAAACAGCATAGATAACATCATCTCATTAGTCTCTTCTGGTAAGTTATTAAGGAATAAAATATAGTTTGGAGGATAATCCAGAGCCTGAGGATTTGGTGCTGTATTTCCTTGGGCATTAGCTGAATTTGGTGTTCCCAGACCAGGGTTTTGTTTGCAGTTGTTGCAGTCTATTCCAAAGTTTTGACATTTTTCTTTTCTTTGTCAGCCAACATGCCACGCATTTTAGATATTATATCAGAATCTGTTTTTGCATACTGGATTCACATTGGTTTCCCATAAAATGGAAATCCTTGCAACTGTCTCAAGGGTTTTGTGACTAAATCCAGTTCCTTAAATATAAGCAAGGCCTGACCCCTCACCTTCATAGTCTTTAAAGCTATAATATCTACCACATGGCCAAACTGAGAAAACAGGGCACATAGCAATCTCTTTAATTCTTCTTTTTTAATTTTCTCATTCATATTGTTGATATTAATTGTATGATTGGGTCTGATATCCATGTTTTTGTTTAAATTGTCCAAATAACCTGAGGCCTGCACCTTTTTTTTTATTAACCTTTTCATTGTACAGTACAACACATACACAAAGCAAAGAAAGAAAAAAGCAATAGCCTTCAAAGCACTCCTCAACAAGTAGTCACGTGATAGATCCCAGAGTCTGTCATAGGTCACCACACAATTCTCTCAGATCTTTTCTTCCAGCTGCTCCAGAATACAGGAGGCTAGAAGGAACAAATATTTTTTTATCATCACAATCGACTTTCTTTCTCTGTTTTGTGAAAAATAACATATATATAAAGAAGCAATAAATCTCGAGACTCAGCACAACAATCAGTTGAAGAACAGACCTCAGAACTTGGCATGGGTTACAATTCCACAATTTTAGGTCTTTACGTCTAGCTGCTCTAAGATACTAGAGACTAAAAAGAAATATCAATGTAATGATTCAGCAATCATATTAATTTGTTAGATCCTACCTTCTCTGTTATAACTCTACCATCACCCAATCCCTCCATCCCACTTTCTAGGGGCACCTGGGCCATGGCCATTCCAACCCCCTCATGTTGGAAGGGGCTGTCCACAATATGGAGTAGGGAGATGGAACCAGCTGATGCTCTGGAGAGCCTGAGTCCTCCATGTCTCATGACCCATCTGGTCCAGGGACCTATCTGGAGGCTGGAGGCCCCTGGAAAGTTCCCTATTGCATGGAACCTCCACAGAATTCTATATATTGCCCTAGGTGCTCTTCATGATTGACTGGAATCGTTATGGTTGGGGCCGATCAAGCCATGAGAGATAGCAATGTCTAAACAAAACACACACAAGAGTGACCTCCAAAGTACGCCTTGACTCCACCCGAACTCTCCCAGACACTGACACTTTACCAGTAACACTTCTTTTCCTCCTTCTGGTCAGGACAGCACTGCTGATCCCACAGTGCCAGGGCCAAACCCATCCCCTGCCTGGGAGACCCCCACCCCCCAATGTCATGTCCCACATAGAGGGGAAGGCAAAGACCCCGCCTGCAGAGTTGGGCTCAGAGAGAGAGAGGTCACATCTGAGCAACAAATGAGGCCCTCCAGAAGTGACTGTTAGAGACCTATGGTTTCAAAAGTTCATTCTGGTTGTGTTAAAACTAGGCTATCGGGGATCAAGGGCCAAAGTAGAGAACTGGTTTCTTGAGATTGAGGTTTGCTCATCTGGTCTGTAAGGAAGACTGTACAAAATGCCTTCCTAAACTAGGAATGATTATTGGATGAATGTTTATTAGAAGAAACATCAATGATCATACATGGAATTTCCAGACATGCACTGGGACAGAGCCAGGTAATAACTTACAAAGCAGACAAAATGTTTCACAAAGTAAGCACATTGTATCCAGCAGTGAAACTGGGGCTTGTTGTCTATGACTGAGTTTTTAAACATCCCATGTCAAGAACTGAGTTTGGCTGTATATGTGGTTCAGTGGTAGAATGCTTGTCTGCAATGTGGGAGAGCTGGGTTCCATTCCTGGCCTGTGTACCACCCCTTAGCCTCCTACCCCCACCAAAAAAAGACACAATGTTTAAATGAATAGAAGAGAACTGAAAATATATCAATACTCTGCAAGAAAAACATGTAGTCTGAAGGCAAATCTGAATACAGGGTAAAGGATGATATTGATTGTATTTTTAAACTTCAATCCCTGTGTGAAGATCAAATGAAGAAATGTTTATTTGGCACAAAATTTATGTTTTCTATAGCATGTTATCTAATTTAACTTGTATGGTCAGTTGATTTAAACAACATAAATACATGGAACATAGAATATGGAATGACATCTTGTTATTCTGTACAGGGTAAGGTAACACCCCAATTATCCTAGAGTATTTTGAGTATAAAATAAAAAAAAAGATGTTTATAGCAGCGTTATTTACAATTGCAAAAAGATGGGAACAGCCAAAATGTCCATCAACAGACGAATGGCTAAACAAACTGTGGTATATACATACGATGGAATATTATGCAGCTTTAAGACAGGATAAACTTATGAAGCATGTAATAACATGGATGGACCTAGAGAACATTATGCTGAGTGAGACTAGCCAAAAACTAAAGGACAAATACTGTATGGTCCCACTGATGTGAACCGACATTAGAGAATAAACTTGGAATATGTCATTGGTAACAGAGACCATCAGGAGATAGAAATAGGGTAAGATAATGGGTAATTGGAGCTGAAGGGATACAGACTGTGCAACAAGATTGGATACAAAAACTCAGAAATGGACAGCACAATACTACCTAATTGTAATGTAATTATGTTAAAACACTGAATGAAGCTGCATCTGAGCTATAGTTTATGTATTTATTTATTTATTTAATTTTCTTTTAAATTTTTTTCTATTATTGTTTTATTTCTTTTTCTGTTGTCTTTCTATTTCTTTTTCTAAATCGATGCAAATGTACTAAGAAATGATGAATATGCATCTATGTGATGATATTAAGAATTACTGATTGTATATGTAGAATGGAATGATTTCTAACTGTTGTGTTAGTTAATTTTTTTTAATTAATAAAAAAAGATGAAACTGTAAATGCAAATTGAATACTGTCCTGAGGATGTAAAGGTATTGTGAAAAAACAATTTTTAAGATCGATGGCAATCAAAAACCAGCCTTGAGGAATTAATACTAGGTTTGGAACTCCAGGTTGTAAAGCTCTCATAGTCTGCATATATTTATTTATTTGTCTTAGATCAGTAAGCATTTTCTATTTCCAAGTCTTCTTCTTGATTACAAAAATTGGAGAATTCCAAAGACTAGAACTGGGAATTATATGACCAGCTTGTAATTGTTTGTCAATAATTTCATAGAGCACCAACAATTTTTCTTTTGTAAGGGGCCACTGCTCTATCCACACAGGGTTATTATCCAACCAGGTTATTTTCAAACATAGGCACTCAATGACAGGGCCCCCTAATAAAAAGGATTAGTCATCTTAGTAGTGTTTGTGTATTTATGGAGACAATGTTGTTTAAAGCCATCAGCTAGAGTGGGTATTTGAATAGAGTCTCCCCATTGTTTTAATAAATCTCTTCCCCAAAGAGTAACGACAATGTCAGCAACATAAGGTTGTAATTGTACAGACTGTCCATAGTCCTCAACAGGATAACATATTTACACTCTGCTGTATATTATTTAATTGTCCTAGACCAGTAAAAGTAGCATTAACAGTTTGCAATGGCCAAGAAGATGGCCAATGTGAAAGTGAAATAATAGAAACATCAGCTCCTGTATCTACCAATCCCTCAATTTTAACATCAGGAGAAAAATATAATATGATTTTTGGTCTTTGATCAGTAATTAATGAATGCCAGAAAACAAAATGATTAGTACTTCCAAAACCTCCCTCATATTTTATAGGAGCTGCATGAGATCAAATATAAGGCAGCAATAATAATTGTGCAATCCAGTCTCCTTTTTTCCAGTGTTTGAATTTAGAAGATGACATCATTACTAAAATTTCACCATCATAATTAGAGTCAATGACTCCTAAGTGTACATTTATGCCATCAATTGTTAAATTGCTCCTTCCAATTAATAGTCCAAATGTTCCTGCCAGAACAAGGCCATAAATATTAGTACCAACTTTAACAATACCATGTTCAGGAGAAATTGTAAAATCTTGTGGAGCAGGAATATTTAAAACAGCACTCCCTGATGTTGCATGCATTAAATCAGTAATTTTTAATTTTCTTCACTGTCCATTGACTCCGTCATTGGATACTGGGCAAGAGGTACCTGATTTGTACTGTTTTTCAGGCCCCAAGTTGGGCCCTTCATCAAGTTTCCCGACTGTGAATTGCTAAAAGGCGGAATACTATTTCCCATCCTATCTTTATTAGATCTACACTCATTAGTCCAATGTCTACCTTTACCACAGTGATGACACAATCCAGGAGGCTGTACAGAGTGAGATGAAACAGATGAAGTATTATTTTGCCCTTTGTGACACTCTATTTTTAGGTGTCCCAACTTCCCACATTTATAACATTTAACTTTTTGCTGTTGCATTCCTGTTTTTAAGGCAGATGCCATTGAAGAAGCCAATAAACTAGCCCGATAAGAACTAGATCCAATATTTCTGCAGGCTTTGACATATTGATTTAAGCCACCTCCAGCATTTTTATTGGAATTTTAGCCTTTTTATAATCAGCATTAACATTTTCATAAGCAAGTGTCTCTAATAAAATGGCTCTTGCACCATCATCAGCAATAGATCTCTTAATTGCATTTCCCAATTGAGCAATAAAGTCAGAATATGGTTCCTGATTTCCTCTCAATCAAAAGACTGAGAGGTTTGACCTGAAGATTCGATGCATTGCCAAGCTCTCAAACAAATAGATTTTATTTGAGCTAAGGCAGCATCAAGAAGGCCAAATTGTTGTTGCATAGTGGAAAATTGACCAGTTCCAGTTAAAGCATCTATATCAGCTCCTCCATGAGAAATGCTGAGTCTAGCAACTCTTTCTACTTCTTCTCTCTACCAGTACTTAAATTGTAAAAAAAAAAAAAAAAAAAAAAAAAAAAAGATTTGCAAAGTCCCCTCAAGGTACTGGGGAAAAAGGTGGAAATTTTAAACTTCCCCACTTCAGGAATTCCTGATATTCTCTCAAGCATTAGGAACTCCCAATTTAATAAGTCAAGCCCTCAATCTTGAGGATTGACCTTATGAAACTTATTCCTGAAACATACAAGCAAAGCCTACTTATAATTATGCCTAAGTCACCCCCAGAGAACCTCTTTTGTTACTCAGATGTGGCCTCTCTCTCTCAGCGGCTCTGCAAATAAATTCACTACCTGCCCCCTACATGAGAGATGACTCCCAGGAGTATAAATCTCCCAGTCATGGCAATGTGGGACATGACTCCCAGGGATTGAGCCTGACCATGACCTGATGGGATTGAGAAAGACTTCTTGACCAAAAAGGGGAAAAGAAATGGAACAAAATAAAGTTTCAGTGGCTAAGAAATTTCAAATAGAGTTGAGACGTCATTCAAGAGGTTATCCTTATACATTATATAAATATTTCTTTTCTTTTCTAGTATATTAGAATAGCTAGAAGGAAATACCTGAAACTTTTGAACTGTAATTCAGTAGACTTGATTCTGGATGATGACTGTTTAACTGTATAGTTTTTATCAGGTGTTTGCGAAAACCTTGTGACTGGTACTCCCTTTATCCAGTGTATGGGCAGACAAGTAATAAAATAAAGACAAAATAAATAAATAATGGGTTGGGGGATAAGGAGTATGGGATGTTTTGAGTGTTTCATTTTAATTTTAATTTAATTTAATTTTGGGAGTGATGAAAATATTCTAAATGTGATTGTGGTGATAAATGCACAACTGTATGATGGTACTGTGAGATACTGATTGTATACTTTAGATGGATTATATGATGTGTTAATATATCTCAATACAATTGCATTAAAAACAAAGAATCAATAGTCTTCTGCCTGGTCAGACTTCTGAGAGGAAATTGCATCCATTACTGGGGAAATTCATCACACTTGGTCTGGTTATGAACTGATTTATTTAGCTTAATCTTATCCCAAAGTTAGTTAATGAAAATAAATTGGCCACATTCACTCACTTCTCATGATTCAATTTGTCAGATAGTGAAGGGCAAACCAAATATTCCATTTTCATTTTTAAATACAATTGTCACATTAGGAAAATGAAATAAACACTGCAAAATGAACAGTACAAAGTCCATTTATTTATTTGTTAAAACATAAAATGGACAGAATAATTTCTGGTCCTGCCATACTAAATGGTGATGTGGCATCTTGGAAGTCACAATACTATTAGAAAAGGCCATTCTGCGTGCTCAAGGTTCCTGATTTTATTCAGACAATCAAGGTTGTCCAAATACAAGCTTCAGAGTAAAGTAAGGCTTGACCAGAGGGCCCATCCTAAACCTAAAGAAGAGCTCACTGCTTTAACAAATGCAATTTGCTTAACCTAAGAGGGGAAAAAACCCACACAACAGAAATAGACAGCATTATTCCCCCAAAAACAAATGAGCAAAACACCCAGGCTCCTGCGGTTAACCTTCATGACTTCCATTCTCAACTCCTTTTTGGCACTGTGAACTCCAGTTTCTGCTCCCATGTCAATCAGTGAAGACAAATACAACCTTGATTTGGGGGGAAAAAATGAATGGGGTGGAACTTAATGAATATGGCTGAATTCTTTATAAGCTGTGGGCATTTGAAACTCTTATGTAACCACAGAAAAGGCCATATTGTTTTAATTCATTCCTGTCGGGGGGGGGGGTGTATGTATTATAGGTGGGACCTTTTGATTAGGTTATTTTGATTGAGATTAAACCTCTGACTAAGAAGATACAGAAGTTGAGAGGTGAAATTAAAAGAAGCTCATGGAGAAAAGCTCAGAGAAGCTAAAAGAGGATCCACAGAAGCTCAAAGAGGAAGCCGCAGGAACCAGAAAGTGAAAGCAGTGAAACCCAGGAGTGAAAGAGTAGCAGACACTGGTCATGTGCTTTCCCAGATGTGGCAATGCAGGGGTCAGGACCTCCTCCCTGAGGGAAGCACATAGCAGTCTTCGTGATATTCACTAAAACTCCCCTCCCCTAATCACTGTTGGTAACCAATTCTAGAAGGACGCTCCCAAATTTTGTGAGACTCCACTGTAACCAAATCTCGCAAGACTCTGCTGAACCTCATAAGCTGCCCCCTTTGCACTCCTCCTCCCTTTTGGTTTTTGCTTGGAGTGCTGACTTCCATTTCCCAACTGGCCACCACTGAGAAGGAAATTTTTCTCTTTGTAAGTTCTTAATTAAAACTCACGGGTAACTTTCTGCCTGGCATGTTTTTCAGTCTTGGAGTTGTACTGGGCTGGGATATATGGCAAGCCAGCAAGGAGACCAAGGAGCCACCAGCCATAGAGAACATGAGTCTTGAGAAGGAGACTCTGCAGAGATAATCCCCAGGTGGCCTGCTTCCTTGACTTAGGGAGGGGTCATTTACTTATTTCAATGGGCTGCAGTTGGTTGGCTGTTGTGGTGCGGTATAGCCAGATATAGCGGACTTTCTCAGAATGACAGAGAAATCAATAAATTTGAAAGATGTATTGAATGAGAAGCTATGTCACATAGAGAAGAGTAGAAATATTGGCATACCAGCATGGTAGAGTAAGAGGGTGTAGACTGCCCAAGGGGCAAGTGAGGCATATTCTGACTTCCCCTCACTGGGACCCAAAGTCTTGAGATCCTGTAGATTCTTCATCAGATGATGAAAAGGAGGAAAAAATAAAAGGTTTGGGAAACAGAGGATAAAGTAATGCCATCTTTGTATGTGGCAGTTTCAAAGGTTGTGTCTTTACTACAAGAAATTAGCATTAAATTATGTTGTCAGCTTTTCCTTAGTAGTCTCTTAAATAAGGTCAAGCTGTTTTCACCTTCACCTGGTGTGTTTGTTTGAAACTGTTTTGTACCCAGAAAAGCTATGTTCTTTTTAAAATGTTTTTTATTACAAAATATAACATATATAAAAAACAAGGAAAGGAAAAGCAAGAATTTTTAAAGCACACTTGCAGAAGTAGTTACAGAATAGATCCCAGAGTTTGTCATGAGCTACCATTCTACCATCATAGATTTTCCCTTCAAGCTGCTCTAAAACACTGGAAGCTAGAAAGAATATTAATATAGTGATTCAGCAGTCATACTTGCTCCTTCTCCTGTTATACCTCCTCCTTCTCCTCTGATCCCTCTCCCAATCTATAGGGATCTTTAGGCAATGCTGTGTTGACTTTTTCATGTGGAGAAGGTATGTCAACACTAAAGAATAATCTTGGAGAGGATGGTCCAGGATTTCAGCATTTATCTGACCTAGGATCCCTCTGGGAATTATAGGTTCCAGGAAAGCAAACTTAGTGCATGAAACCTTTACAGAGTCTCAGTTCCAGCCCTAAGTGTTCTTAAGAGTCAACAGGAGTAATGTTAGTTGGAACTTAACAAACTATGGCAATTAACACAGTCCTGAATGTCATATTCCATGTAGGGGGAAAGGGTAATGATTTCCTTGAAGAGTTAGGCTGAGAGAGAGACAGAGAGAGAAAGAGAGAGAGAGTACATCTGAGCAACAAAGGAGGTTTCCTGGAAGCAACTCTTAGGACTCATTATGAGTAGGCTTAGTCTTAGGTTCTCCACTACAGAAATAATTCTCGTAAAGCCAAGCCTCAAAATCAAGGGCATGGCCTATTTTCTTGGGAGTCCCTGATGGTTGAGAGGGTGCCCAGGGTTTTCCAGGTGGGAAAATTTAATAGTTCCAAATAGATATATACAAATATTGTCCTTCAGACCCTTAAGGGACTCTGCCAATACCTTTTCATTATCAGCCCATCATATTCTGAGATGTATCCTGGTATTACATTAAACCATACTAAATTACAAGGCCTCGTTCCCATTCTGGACTCCAGGAGTTTGGGTTGTTTAAATGAGCTTTTCAGACAGATTGATTCAAATTATGGTACTGAAAATTTAGGTTCTAGACATAATAACCCTCTCTGTCTTTGGTCTCATGTAGTAGTTGAAGGTCTATAGTATATACACTATTATCTTTTACAGATGTAAAATAAGAATACAGGCTTATTTTAGACTCAGCCAATTGGCTTCATTTTTTTTTTTTTATCAATTAACGGAAAAAAAGAAATTAACCCAAGGCTTCATTTTTGACTCTAATAGAGACTTGATATCTTTTTTTTTTACTTTTACTTTATTATATATAGCTATGCTTATTTTCAGGGCTGCAGAACTCCATTTCTGGGTCTTAGGTGTCACAGAGTTATCCAGAGTTCCAGAGAAATGCCAACTGATACACATATAGCTCCATGTCTCAGAGCCTAGAAATACACTTACAACTCCAGACTAAGTGTGGCTGCTCTAAGGGCTTACAATCAAGACTCTAATTTCCTTATAAGTGCTTTCAGAAAGAGGCCCTGTGGATTTGTTCTTCTGTTTACGGCTTATTTCACACAGTGCATTGTCCTCGAGGTTTACTCAGTTTGTTGTGTGCCTCTTTTTGTAGCCACAGCATATTTCATCGTATAAATGTCATCACAGTTCACCGTTCCATTTCTCAGTCATTGTGCCCTTCAGCTCCCTCCATCTATTGGGCATTATTGATAATGTCCAAAGTAAACAAACCGCATCTTACAGTATCCACACCTGGCTGTACAATCAGTAGCGCTCTCAATTTTAGACAATTTTCACTGGTCCATAGTGGCAAAGAATGGGCAAACACAACATCACCAACTATCAAATCAAAACTACCCGATCACTTGTCCCTCCCCATGCCAATTAGTTGCCCTTGGTATTGCTGTGGTACTGTTGATGTCTTCCTGCTAACTATTGGCCCTAGCATGCATTTTGAGTCTTCAACCATACCACTCTTCTATTGAGTCGTGCACTATTGAATTTTTGAAATAGTTAATGTGAGAACCTATTTATAAATGTAGATTTAATCAGTGGGATACATGACACTATACATCCCCTTTCAATTATTTCACCTTCAATATGTTAATGTTACTTATAATCCCACCAATTATTTACTATCACTGCTATCTCCAACTCCCTTGCAATTAGGTTCAATCTCATTGGGTAACCTTTCCCTGGTCTCTAGCTTTTGTGTACTGTGCAAGTTTGAAACTGTTATGTACCCCAGAAAAACCATGTTCTTTAATCCTGATTCAATATTGTTGAGTGGGATCTTTTTGAATAAGTTGTTTTTCCGAAGATGTGACCCACCCAATGGTGGGTGGGAAATTTTGATTAGGTGGTTTCCATGGAGTTGTGTCTCCACCCATCTAAGGTGGATCACTTACTAGAGTCCTTTAAGAGAGAACCATTTTGGAAAAAAGCGTCAGAGTTGACAGGGCCCACACAGTCAGAGACTTTTGGAGATGCAGAAGGAAAGTTCTCCTGGGGAAGATGTTTTGAAATGAGAAGCCAAAGACCCCAGCAGATGCCAGCCACATGTCTTCCCACCTGACAGAGGTGTTCTGGACCCATGAGCCTTTCTTGAGTCAAGGTATCTTTCTCTGAATGCCCTACTTTGGATATTTTATAGCCTTAAAAATGCAAACTAGCAACTTAATAAATTCCCTTTTTAAAAACCGTTCCATTTCTGGTACATTGCATTCTGGCAGCTTTAGCAACCCAAACAGAATTTGGTACCAGAGAAGTGGGGTGCTGGAATTGCAAATACAAAACATGGCTTTTTAAATGGATAAGGGGAAGATTCTGGAAGAGTTGTGAGGAGCTTGATGGAGAAGGCTTAGAGTGCTTTGAAGAGACTGTTGGTAGAAATATGGACTGTACAGATACTTCTGATAAGGCTGGAGACAGAAATGATGCATGTGTTATTGCAAACTGTAGAGAAGGTGATCCTTGTTTTAAAGTGGCAGAAAGTTTAGCAAAATTAACTACTGGTTTTGGATGGAAGGAGATTTTAAAAGCCATGAACTTAGATATTTAGCAGAATTGGTTTCCAGATTAAATGTGGAAAGGGTGACCTGGTTTTTCTCACAGTTTACAATGAAATGCAACAGGAAGGGGATAAGTTGAGAACTGAATTCTTGAGAACAAAGAAAACAGGAATTGATGGTCTGGAAAATTCTGGGCTTCCAAAAGTGGAGCCCAGTAAATAGGGCCCAACATGAGGATTTAACCAAACATGGAAGCAGTCAGCCATTACAGGATAGCAGGATTGGAAATGGATTTGTCCAGAAAGGATTTGTGGAAAGTCCTATTATCTGATGGTTATGATCCATGCATACTGCATAGACAACTAAACAGAGTGTTGTGCAATCTGTATAAATGGAACCACTGCCATTCTGGAATAAAATGTACAGAAAAAGACAAATTGAAGAAAAATGACTTCAGAAACACAACATTGAAGCTAAGGTCTGGAGCCAGGAAATCTCAGACCAGAAGAGCAGACCCACCCACACATGTGGAGAGAGAGGGTGAGTTTGTCCTGGAAGCAGAGGGTGGGCCTTCCACTTCATTGCTCAGTAAGAGTTTTGGTGCTTCAGGCCTCAAAGAATGTGGAGTACACAAACCGGGGACTATGGAGAGTCTGGTGAACACCCTATTGTTCTGAGGGGATTGAGCATGTGCCCCAGAGAAGGCAGAGAGCCTGGGTGCTACCCCAATGTTTGGGGTGGGCGGAGCTGAGAAAAGGTGCCCCCCCATCAAAGAGCCCCAGTCTTGAAATTCTCACCTTAGCATGAGAGAGCAAGGCTGCCATATAGGCCCTTGGAAAGGGTGGGACTGCTACTTTCAAAAGCCTCAAGGAAGAATAACTCTCAGACTTTGGAATCGAATGGAGTTTGCCCTGCAGGTTTTCAGAACTGTGTAGGTCTGGTGACCATTGTTTCTCTTCCAGTCTCCCACTATGGTAATGGGATTGTCTATCCTATGACTGTCCCTCCTTTGTATATTGGAAGCAGATAATTTTTTCTGAATTTTGCAGGTCCAGAGCCAGAGGGAAATTTTGCCTTAGGACAGACTATGCCTGTAACAGATTTTGATGAGATTTTGTACTGTTTTGACTTTGTATTGCATTTGTATTTTTACTGAAATGGTTTAGGGCTTTGTGATATGGTGATGGAATGAATTTTATATATGGGAAGAAAATATCTTTTTCTTGGGCTCCAGAGAGTGGAATGTGCCAATCTGAAATAATTATGTACCCAGAAAAGTCATATTCTTTGATCCTGATTCAATATTGTTGGGTGGGATCTTTTTTATTAAGTTGTTTCCATGAAGATGTGATCCACCCAAATGTGGGTGTGAACTTTTGATTAGGTGGTTTCCATGGAGATACATCTCCACCCATTTAAGATGGATCTCTTATTGGAGTCCATTAAGAGGGAACAACTTTGGAAAAAGGCTTTAGAGCTGACAGAGCCCACATGGCCAGAGACCTTTGGAAATGTAGAAAGAAAATGCCCCTGGGGAAGCTGTTTTGAAATGAGAAGCCAAAGACTCCAGCAGATGTCATCCATATGCCTTCCCAGCCGACAAAGGTGTTCTGGACCCATCTGTCTTCTTGAGTCAAGATATCTTTCTCTAGATGCCTTAGTTTTGGACATTTTTATAGCCTTTAAACTTTAAACTTGCAACTTAATACACTCCCTTTTTAAAAGCTATTTCATTTCTGGTGTATTGCATTCAGGTAGTTTTAGCAAACCAAAACCTATACCCCTAGGTCTGCTATGTTCTACAGCATAACCTATGAGATTACCTTTACCAAAGTAAAAATAACACAATTATACAGTATCTTTTCTTTTGTGTCTGACTTTTTTCACTCAGCATTATGTCTTCAAGGTTCGTCCACATTGTCATATGTTTCAGGACCTCATTTTATTACTACTGTGTGCTGGTTTGAAATGATGTATGTACCCTAGAAAAGCCATGTTTTAATCCTAATCCCAGTTTATAAAGGCAGCCGTTTCCTTTAATCTCTACTCAGTATTGTATGTTTGAAACTGTAATTAGATCATCTCCCTGGAGATGTGATTTAATCAAGAATGGTTGTTAAAACTGGATTGGGTAGAGGCATGTCTCCACCCATTTGGGTGGGTCTTGATTAGTTTACTGGAATCCTATAAAAGAGAAAATATTTTGGAGAAAGTGAGAGATTTGGAGAGAGCAGAATGACATAGCCACAAGTAGTAGAGAGTCCATCTGCCAGCGACCTTTGGGAATGAAGAAGGAAAATGCCTCCCAAGGAGCGTCATGAAGGGAAGCCAGAAGAGAAAGCTTGCAGATGATGCTGTGTTCACCATGTGACCTTCCAGTCAAGAGAGAAACCCTGACCCTGTTCACCATGTGCCTTCTCGCTTGAGAGAGAGACCCTGAACTTCATCGGTCTCCTTGAACCAGGGTATCTTTCCCTGAATGCCTTAGATTGGACAGTTCTATAAATTTGTTTTAATTGGGACATTTCTCAGACTTAGAACTGTAAACTTGCAACTTATTAAATTCCCCTTTTTAAAAGTCATTCCAATTCTGATATATTGCATTCCAGCAGCTAGCAAACTAGACATACTGTATAATACTACATCTTATATTTATATCACACTTTGTTTATCCACTCATCTGTTGATGGTCACTTAGACTGTTTCCATCTTTTGGCAATTGTGAGTAGTGCTGTAATGAACATCAGTGTGAAAATGCCTATTTGTGTCACTGCTTTCAGTCCTTCTTGGTATTTAGTGAATATTGGTACTGCCAGGGCATAGGGCAACTCAATATTTAGTTTTCTGAGGAATTGCCAAAATGTTTTCCACAGAGGCTATACCATTACATTTTTCCATGAAGATTTCCGATTTCTCCATTTCCTCACCAACATTTGTAGTTTTCTGTTTGTTTTAACTACTAACCATTCTTATAGGTGGGAGATAGATCTCATTGTCATCTTGATTTGCATTTCCCTTATAGCTAATTAAAATGAGCATCTCTTCATGTGCTTTTTGGCCACCTGTATCTGCTCTTCAGAAAAAATGTCTATTCATATCCTCTGCCTATTTTATTTGTTATTATTTTTGCTTGTTTTTTTTTAGAATTTTATTTTATTTTTGTGGAAAAAATTACATATACAAAAAAGACTCTAAAAGAAATATCAATATAATGATTCAGCAATCATACTTACTCAGTGTTAAACCCTACATTCTCTAACTCCACTGTCACTTTTTTGTTCCCCTATTAGTTATTTATTTTTAATCCATATGTTTTACTCATCTGTCCATAAGGTAGATAAAAGAAGCATCAGACACAAGGTTTTCACAATCACACAGTCACATTGCAAAGGCTATATCATTATACAATCATCTTTAAGAAACATAGCTACTGGAACACAGCTCTACATTTTCAGGCAGTTCCCTTCAGCCTCTCTGTTACATCTTAACTAAAAAGGTGAGATCTATTTAATGCATAAGAATAACCTGCAGAATAACCTCTTGACTCTGTTTGGAGTCTCTCAACCATTGACCCTTTATTTTGTCTCACTTTGCTCTTCCATTTCTGGTCAAGAAGGTTTTCTCAATCCCTTGGTGCTGGGTCCCAGATCATTCTAGGATTTCTGTTGCATGTGGCCAGGAGGGTCCATACCCCGGGAAATAATGTCCGACATAGAGAGGTGGGGGTGGGGAGAGTGAGTTTCCTTGTCATGTTGGTTGAGAGAGAGAGGCCACATCTGAGCAACAAAAGAGGTTCTCTTGGAGGTGGCTCTTAGGCCTAATTTTAAGTAGGCTTAGTCTATCCTTTGTGGGGTTAAGTTTCATATGAACAGCCCCCCAGATTGAGGGCTCAGTCTATTGCTTTGGTTGTGTCCATTGCTTGTGAGAATATCAAGAATTCTCCACTTGGGAAAGTTGAATTTCCCCCCTTTGTCTTCATTCCCCCAAGGGGACTTTGCAAATATTTTTTATTCACTGTTCAAATAACTCTGGGATTTATCGAGGCATCACTCTGCACAAACATACAAAATCTCATGCCCCACTCAACGTTCCATGTACCTATGGTGTTCAACTTAGCTGTCCACATAAGTTATATTAGGAAATGCACTAGTCAAAATATAAATTTTGTACCAAATAAAGATTTTTTGCTTTAGTCTCACACATAAGTTAAAGTTTTAAAATATCAATTACTATATATTTTCAACATCCTGCAGTATTGACATTCCTTTGTTCTTCCTCATGCAAAAACATTTCTTAATGTGTACATTTAGTCACTGTCATTAAACACTCTAGGCATTCCTAGATTTTACCACCTCAGTGTTTATTGTCTATCTTTCTTTCTGATTTCCTTTGTGCCCCCAGTCCTCCTCCCTCTATCATTCTCGCATTCAGCTTCATTCAGTGTTTTAAAATGATTGCATTACAGTTTGCAGTTTTGTGCTATCCATTTATGAATTTTTACAATCAGTCTTGTTGCACAATCTGTATCTCTTCAGTTCCAATTACCCAATATCTACCCTATTTCTATCTCTTGATGACCTCTGTTCTTAACTGAAATTATCCAATTTCATTCATTAATGTTAGTTCATATCAGTGAGACCATACAGTATTTGTCCTTTTGTTTCTGGCTAATCTCACTCAGCATAATGTCTTTAAGGTCTATCCATGTTGTTATATACATCATAAATTTATCCTGTCTTACAGCTGCATAATATTCCATCGTATGTATATACCACAGCTTGTGTAGCCACTCGTCTGTTGATGGACATTTGGGCTGTTTCCATCTCTTGGCAACTGTAAATAATGCTGTTATAAATATTGGTGTGCAAATGTCCATTTTTGTCTTTGCCCCATGTCCTCTGAGTAGAGACCTACTACTCAGCAATGGTATCACCAGGTCATATGGCAATTCTATACTTAGCTTCCTGAGGAACCGCCAAACAGCCTTCCACAGTGGTTGTACCATTTGACATTTCCACCAACAATGGATAAGTGTGCCTCTTTCCCCACATCCTCTCCAACACTTGTCATTTTCTGTTTCATTGATAATGGCCATTCTGGTGGGTGTGAGATGATATCTCATTGTGGTTTTGATTTGATTTCCCTAATAGCCAGGGAAGTTGAGCATCTCTTCATGTGCCATTTGGCCATTTGTATTTCCTCTTCTGAGAAGTGTCAGTTCATGTCTTTTGCCAATTTTGTAATTGGGTTGTCTGTCTTTTTGTTGTTGCATTGAACAATCTCTTTATATATTCTGGATACTAGACCTTTATTTGATATATTATTTCCAAATACTCTCTCTCATTGTGTAGGGTGTCTTTTTTCTTTGTTGGTGAAGTTCTTTGAAGCACAAAAGTGTTCAATTTTAAGGAGTTTTAATGTTTAGGTCTTTGATCCATTTTGAGTTAGTTTTTGTATAGGGTGTGAGGTATGGACCCTCTTTCATTCTTTTGCTTGTGAATATCCAGTTCTCTAGGCACCATTTATTGAAGAGACTGTTCTGTCCCAGGTGAGTTGGCTTGACTGCCTTATCAAAGATCAATTGTCCATAGATGAGAGGGTGTATATCTGAAAACTCTCTTCTATCCCATTGGTCAGTGTATCTATCTTTATGCCAGTACCATGCTGTTTGACCACTGTAGCTTCATAATATGCCTAAAGTCAGGTAGCATGAGTCCTCTGACTTCGTTTTTCTTTCTGAGAATATTCCTAGCTATTTGGGGCACCCAGCTCTTCCAGATAAATTTGGTTATTTGTTTTTCTATTTCTTAAAGGTAAGTTTTTTGGATTTTAATTGGTATTGCATAAATTCTGTAAATCAATTTGGGTAGAATTGACATCTTAACTATATTTAGTCTTCCAATCCATGAGCACGGTATGCCCTTCCATTTATTTAGGTCTTCTGTGCTCCAAAATGCATGAGGCAAACACTTAAAAGAGAAATAGACATATCTACCATAATAGTTGGAGACTTAAATTCCCCATTCTCACCAATGGACAGAACATCTAGACAGAGGATCAATAAAGAAACAGAGAATTTGAAAATACAATAAATGAGCTAGGCTTAACAGACACACAATAGCAGGATACACCTTTTTCTCAAGTGCTCATGGACCATCCTCAAGGATAGACCACATGCTGGGTGACAAAGCAGGTCTCAATAAATTTAAAAGGATTGAAATGATACAAAACACTTTCTCAGATCATAAAGGAATGAAGTTAGAAATCAATAATAGGCAGAGAGCCAGAAAACTCAACAAATATATGGAAGCTCATGAACACACTCTTAAACAACCAGTGTATCAGTTAATGTAATACATCATAACAAAAAATCAAAGCAGAAAAACCACATGACCATCTCGATTGTTGCATAAAAGGCATTTGACAAAATTCAAAATCTTTTCTAGTTGAAAACACTTCATGGATATGAATAGAAGGGAACTTCCTCAATGTGATAAAGGGAATATATGAAAAGCCCACAGTTAACATCATCCTCAATAGGGAAAAACTGAAAACTATCCCCCTAAGATGAGGAACAAGACAAGGATGTTCACTATCACCATTGTTATTCAACATTGTGTTGGAAGTTCCAGCCAGAGCAATTAGACAAGAAAAAGAAATCCAAGGCATCAAAATTGGAAAGGAAGAAGTAAAACTCTCACTGTTTGCAGATTATATGATATCATACATCGAAAACCCTGAAAAATCCACAGCAAAACTACTAGAGCTGATAAATGAGCACAGCAAAGTGGCAGGTTATAAGATAAACACTCCAAAATCTGCAGTGTTTCTATATACTAGTAACGAACAATCTGAGGGGAAAATCATGAAAAAAATTCCATTTTCAATTGCAATCAAAAGAATAAAATATTTAGGAATAAATTTAACTAAAGAGACAAAAGACCCATACAAAGAAAACTACAAGAAATTGTTAAAAGAAATCACACAAGACCTAAATAGATGGAAGGGCATACTGTGCTCATGGATTGGAGGACTAAATATAGTTAAGATGGCAATTCTACCCAAATTGATTTACAGATTCAATGCAATACCAATTAAAGTCCCAAAAACTTACCTTTAAGAAATAGAAAAACAAATAACCAAATTTATCTGGAAGGGCAGGTGCCCCGAATAGCTAAAAATATTCTCAGAAAGAAAAATTAAGTCGGAGGTCTCACGCTACCTGACTTTAAGGCATACTACGAAGCTATAGTGGTCAAAACAGCATGGTACTGGCATAAAGATAGATACACTGACCAATGGGATCGAAGAGAGTTTTCAGATATAGACCCTCTCATCTATGGACAATTGATCTTTGATAAGGCAGTCAAGCCAACTCACCTGGGACAGAACAGTCTCTTCAATAAATGGTGCCTAGAGAATTGGATATCCCCATGCAAAATAATGAAAGAGGATCCATATCTCACACCCTATACAAAAATTAACTCAAAATGGATCAAAGACCTTAACATTAGATCTAAGTCCATAAAACTGCTAGAAGAAAATGTAGGGAAATATCTTACAAATCTTATAATAGGAAGCAGTTTCCTAAATCTTACACCAAAGCACAAGCATTAAATAAATAAATAAATAAATAAATAAATAAGTAAATAGGAACTCCTCAAAATTAAACACGTTTGTGCATCAAGAACTTCTTCAAGAAGGTAAAAAGACAGCCTACACAATGGGAGACCGTATTTGGAAATGATATATTGGATAAAGATCTATCCCGATCCTTATTAGGGAAATACAAATCAAAACCACAATGAGATATCATTTCACACCCACCAGAATGGCCATTATCAATAAAACAGAAAGCGGCAAGTGTTGGAGAGGATGTGGAGAAAGAGACACACTTCTCCACTGTTGGTGGGAATGTCAAATGGCACAACCACTGTGGAAGGCAGTTCTGCAGTTTCTCAGGAAGCTAAGTATACAATTGCCATATGACCTGGTGATACCATTGCTAGATCTCTACTCAGAGGCCATGAGAGCAAGGACACAAACACATTTGCACACCAATGTTTATAGCAGCATTATTTACAATTGCCAAGAGATGGAAACAGCCCAAATGTCCATCAACAGAAGAGTGGCTACACAAGCTGTGGTATATACATACGATGGAATATTATGCAGCTGTAAGACAATAAATTTATGAAGTATGTAACAACATGGATGGACCTTAAGGACATTATGCCAAGTCAGATTAGCCAGAAACGAAATGACAAATACTGTATGGTTTCACTGATATGAACTAACATTAATGAATGAACTTGGATAATTTCAGTTAAGAACAGAGGTCATTAGGAGATAGAAATAAGATAGATATTGGGTAATTGGAACTGAAGGGATACAGATTGTGCAACGGGACTGAAATGGATATCAGAAATGGATAGCACAAAACTACAAACTGTAATACAATCATTTAAAACACTGAATGAAGCTGAATGTGAGAATGATAGAGGGAAAAGATCTGGGGACACAAACGAAATCAGAAGGAAAGACAGACGATAAAGACTGAGATGGTACAATCTAGGAATGCCTAGAGTGTATAATGATAGTGACTAAATGTACACATTTAAAAATGTTTTTGCACGAGGAAGAACAAAAGAATGTCAATACTGCAGGGTGTTTAAAATAGATGGTAATTCATATTTTAAAACTTTATGTGTGAGACTAAAGCAAAAAATGTTTATTTGGTCAAAATTTATATTTTGACTAGTGCATTTCCTAATATAACTTATGTGGACAGCTTAGTTGAACACCATAAGTACATGGAATGTTGAGTGGGGCATGAAATTTTGTAGGTTTGTGCAGAGTGATGCCTTGATAAATCCCAGAGTTATTTGAATAGTGAATAAAAAAGTATTTGCAAAGTCTCCTTGGAGGAATGGCGAGAAAGGGGGAAACCCAACTTCCCCAATTGGAGAATTCCTGATATTCTCACAAGCAATGGAGACAACTAAAGCAATAAGCTGAACCCTCAATCTGGGGGTTTGTTCATATGAAACTTAACCCCACAAAGGATAGACTAAGCCTACTTAAAATTAGGCCTAAGAGCCACCCCAAAGAGAACCTCTTTTGTTGCTCAGATGAGGCTTCTCTCTCTCAACCAACATGACAAACAAACTCACTGCCCTCCCCCTCTCTATATGGACATGGTCCCCAGGGATGTGAGCCTTCCTGGAAACATGGGACAGAAATCCTAGAATGGGCTGGGACTCAGCAGCAAGAGATTGAGAAAATCTTCTCGACCAGAAGGGGAAGAGCGAAATGAGACAAAATAAAGTTTCAATGGCTGAGAGATTCCAAACAGAGTCGAGAGGTTATCCTGCAGGTTATTTTTATGCATTATATAGATATTACCTTTTTAATTAGGGTGTAAGGGAGAGGCTGGAGGGAACTGCCTGAAAATGTAGAGCTGTGTTCCAGTAGCCATGTTTCTTGAATATGATTGTATAACGATATAGCTTCCGCAATGTGACCACATGATTTTGAAAACCCTATGTCTGATGCTCTTTTTATCTACCTTATGCACAAATGAGTGAAACATATGGATTAAAAATAGATAATTAATAGGGAAAACAAATGTTAAAATAAATTTGGTAGATTGAAATGCTAGTGATCAATGAAAGGGAGGGATAAGGGGTATGGTATGTATGAATTTTTTTCTGTGTTCTTTTTATTTCTTTTTCTAAATTTAATGCAAGTGTTCTAAGAAATGATCATGATGATGACTATACAACTATGTGATGATATTGTGAGTTATTGATTCTATATCAAGAATGGAAAGATCGTATGGTAAGAATGTTTGTATTTGTATGTTGTTATGTTAATTTAAAAAATCCAGAAATGAAAACAAATGAGGGAGATATTGACCCGGCACTCCCCCCCAAAAAGAAAAAAAAAATTCAACATATGGTGCTGCAATAACGAGATACTCACATGGAAAATGAATGATATGTGACCTCCACTACACAGCATACAAAAAAAAAAAAGAATGCTTGCCTTTCATGTGGGTCACACAGTTTTGATTCTCAGACCATGCAGCCCCCCAAAAAAATTTTAACGAGGGAGATATTAAGACACTCCCAAGTAAACAAAAGCTGAGAGAGTTCATCACCACCAGACCTGTCCTAAAAGCAGAGCAAAGGGCAGCTCTTCAGACTGAAAGTAAAAGACACTAGACAGTGATACAAGGCAGCATACAAAATAAATATCTCTGGTAAAGCAGCCATATGGGTAATTATAAATGCAAGTACTGTTGGACTGTATTTTTCTTATGTAATAACACATTTTTCTCCTTACAATTTCTAATATACAATGCATGAAAAATACTGATAAATATGGTTTGGGGCAAAAAATGTATAAAGATATAATTTTTAAGAAGTACAAGAAAAAAAAGTGTGGGAATGGAGGGCTTTAGGAACAGCGTTGTGCTTGTCACTATTTGGTATCAAAACAACTGTGATTGTTATAGATTTAGGATATTAAATTCAAGCCCCATGGTAGCCAAAAAGAAAATATCTTAAAAAAATATGTAATGAAAGGAAAATGAGGAGGGACACAGAACAGTACACTATGAAAAATCAATAAAATAAAATTAGGCATTAATCAAAGAATTAAGGGATTAAGAGGGTATAAGACTTACAAAGGTCAAAGAACAAAATGGAGAAGAGAGTTCTGCATTATCAATAGTTATTAAATATAAGCAAATTAAACTCTTGAGTCAAAGGTCAGAGCTTGGAAGAATGTATAAAAATGCATGACTTAACTATATGCCATCTAAAAGAAACTCACATCATATTCAAAGGCACAGGTAGCTTAAAAGTGAGAGCAAAGGTGGCAATACTAATATCATAGAAAATAAACTTCAAGTTACACATTCACCAAGACCTGGCATCAAGGGATTGAGAAAACCTTCTTCTTGACCAAAAGCGGTAAGAGAGAACTGAGACAAAATAAGGTTTCAGTGGCTAAGAGATTTCAAACAGAGTGAAGAGGTTATCCTGGAGGTTGTTTTTATGCATTATATAGATATCTCTTTTTAGTTTAGGGTGTATCCCTTTTAGTTTAGGTGGGAAGGAAGTACCTGAAACTATTGAGCTGTGTTCCAGTAGCCTTGATTCTTGAAGATGATTGAATAATGATAGAGCTTTTATCATGTTACTATATGATTGTGAAAACCTTGTGTCTGCTGCTCCTTTTATCCAAGGTATGGACAGATGAGCAAAAAATGTGGATAAAAATTAGATAAATATTAGGGGATAAGTGGTAAAATAAATGGGCAGATGGAAATACTAGTGGTCAATGAGAGGGAGGGGTAATATGTATGGGATGTATGAGTTTCCTCTTTTTGTTTCTTTTTCTAGAGTGATGCAAATGTTCTAAAAATGATCATGGTGATAAATACACAAATATGTAATGAAATAATGAGCCATTGATTGTAAACTATGTAGGGATAGTATGTGTGTGAAGATTTGTCAATAAAAATACTTTTAAAAAGTCAAAACATGTTGTGAGGGACAAAGAAGGTCGCTATCTACTGATAAAGGGGGAAAGTAAATAAGAAGACATAAAAACTTCATTAGAAAAACCCCAAAATAATTGAAGCATAAATATTGACAGACACGAAGAGAGAATTTGAGGGTTCTATGTTAGAAGCAAGAGACTTCAAAACACCATTTTCAGTAATGGATGGAACATCTAAAAAGAAGATGAAAAGGAAATAAAGAATTGAACCACAGTACAAAGCATCCAGACCAAACAGACGTATACAGAAAAGTTCACCCAATAACAGAATACACATTCTTCTCAAGTATACATGGATAATTCTCCAGGATAGAACATATGTTAAATCATAAAACAAGACTCAATAAATTTAACTATATTAAAATTGTACAATGTATCTTCTTTGATCACAATGGAATGAAACTAGAAATTAGTAACAGAGAAATGGAAAAATCACAAATATGTGGAAATTAAACAATGTATTTTAATATACCAATGGGTTAAAGAAGAAATCACAATAGAAATTTAAAAATATCTTGAGAGGAATGGAAATGAAAGCAGAGCATACCAGAAGTTATGGGATGCAGCAAAGGCAGTGCTGGGAGAAAAGTTTACAGCTTTAAATACTTACATTAGAAAAGAATGATTTCAAATCAGAGACCTAGCCTCACAATTGGAAGACCCAGAAAAAGAGGAGCAATCTAAACCCAAAGTGAGCAGAAGGAAGGAAATAATAAAGATTAGAGCAGAGATAAATGGAATATAGAATAAAAATACAGAGAATCAGAAGATGAAAAAAAAAAGGTTCTCTGAAAAGATAAAAAAAATTTGATAGGGCAAGCTATAGTGGCTCAACAGGCAGAGTTCTCACCTGCCATGCCAGAGACCCAGGTTTGATTCCCGGTGCCTTGCCCATGCAAAAAATAAAATAAAATAAAAAATTGACAGACATCAAAGAAAAAAAGAGCTAGAGAGGATGCAGATAACTAAAATCATAAATGGAAGGGCCCACATTACTATGAACCTCACAAAGATAAAAAGGATTTTAACAGAATATTATAAATAAAAGTATGCCAATAAGTTAGATAATCTAATTTGAAATGGACAAATTCCTAGAAACACACCTACTACCTCAATAGACTCTAGATTCTAACAGACAAATAATAAGAAATCAAATCAGTCACCACAAAGCTCTGCCAAGAGTTCCATCTCCAGACATGTGACTGGCCTGGTAGTTCTCTGAAACTTTATGTGTCTGAGTGACACTTGAGACTCAGATTTGGTTCTTCAGCTCTGAAAGTCAGCATGGGACCGTACAGCAACTGTTACAAAAAAAAAAGAAAAAGAAATCAAGCTCTAATTAAAGTTTTGATGAAACTGATGAGGATTAAGAGACTTAAAACTTCCAGATTGTCCCAATTCCAGAGAAGTTCTGAACCCAGAAATACCAGACTGTCCAAGAACAACTGATTTTGTCAGTTCATTCCTCTGCCCTTAATGACAGCTCCCCTGTACAACCTTGAAGCAGTTAGAGAGTTCTCACCCAGATATCCCTCAAGACTGAGAGATAATTATCAAATGAGGGGGAGGAATTGTAATCCAGAAATCAGCATTTAAGGGATGATTTCGCTTACTGAATCATTATATAAATACTCCTTTTTGTTTTCTCCTGTATTGGAGCAGACAGAGGGATATACTTGAAATCCCTAAACTATAATTCTGCTGCCCTGATCTGAAATGTTTGTAAAATCCCTTATCTTGTGTGTTTGTGACTGTAAGAGCAGTTACTCCTTTCACTTGGTCATTTTCTTGCAGAGAAATGGTCCTAATGCTAATGAAGAATTTGCCCCTAACATGTGTAAATCAGCTAGACTTATTATTTGAGACGACCTTGTCTTCTTTTGCTAAAATCCTTAAAATTTTTGAATCCCCTATACTCCAGATTTTGGGCCACTAGACCATCTGCTCTCCTACTACATGCACAGTAATAACCTCCTTCTCTCTTTCAAAAAAAAAAACTTCCCCCATAAGATGTCTTCACTGGTGAATTTTATGAAACATTCAGAGAAGAATTAATACAAATCCTGCTCAAATTCTATTAAAAAAATTGAATATTAGGAATTACTTCGTAACTCAATTATGAGGCAACATCTCCCTAATACCAAAGACAAATTAAAGTATCACAAGAAAATAAAATTACACAGCATTATTCTTCATAAATATCCTTGCATAAATACTCAACAAAATACTAGCAAACAATACAACACCACATTAAAAGAGTTATAGACCATAATCAAGTGGGGTCCATCCCAGAAATGCAAGGGTGGTACAACACAAGAAAATTCATTAACATAATACACAACATTTGTAGGACAAAAGAAAAAAACCACATGATCATCTCACTCGATGCAGAAAAAGAATTTGACAAAATCCAGCACTCTTAGACAACCAAAATAGGAAGAAATTTACTCAATATAATATGGGGCATAGATGAACACCCCACAGCTAATATCAGACTTAATTACAAAAACATGAGCGATTTCCCTCTAAAATAAAGAACAAGAAAAGGATGTCTACTGTCACCATTGTTATTCAACATTGTTCTTCAACTTCTGCCTGTAGAATGAAAGAAGCAAAACTTTCTATATTTGCAGATGACATGATCCTACATATAGAAAATCCTGAAAAATCCAGAGCTAATATACAAATTCTGCAAAGCTGTGGAGAACAAGATCAACATGCAAAAGTCAGTAGTTTCTATACACGAGCAACAAGCCATCTGAAGAGGAAATAAAGAAATAAATTCCATTTTAAATAATGGAATAAATTACTCAGAAAAACAATCAACAAGAGATTTTATATAGAGAGATATATATGTATAGTTTGTAAATGTATAACATTTACATATATGTAACTTTAAGAGATTTATTATAGGAATTGCTCATATGACCATGTTGACTGGCAAGTCTAAATCCCATATGCCAGGCCACAATTTGAGAACTTGATGGTGAGGTTGAAGTGCCCAGGAGAAGCTTGTTGGCCAAAGTAGATATGAAAAGAAATATTTCTGAGACTTCTGGGAAAATGGCCAAGTAGAGTAGTTTGAGATTAGCCCTGCTCAATGGAAAAAATAGAGAAGGGACAGGAGGGCAACTGAGGCAGCTACTTGGGAGTGTGGCTGACCTGGGAGAGCCTTCTGCACCTCATAGGGCACTCTGGCTGCAGAGGCTGAGGAACTGAGAGGCAGAAAGCTGAAGCCTAGTGCAGAGGCTTGGGGCCCATGGGAGTGCATGAACAGGAGTTGGGATTAGGAAGATCACATTCTTTGGGCACCCTACCCTCACCAGCACAGCCCTGTGACTGGAGACTGACACCACACCCCACACACCCAAACCTGGTCATTCACTCCCACTCCCCGTGCTCCAGGTGCCCCCGCCCCACCAGCCCCTGGTGCATGTACTTGCCCCCCACCCCCACCCCAAGTGCAATCCAACCCCCTTTTCTTGCACCCCTCCCAAGCACTACCTCCACCTCCCTGTTCCATGCAGGCTGTTATCAGTGCGTAAAGGCTGTGGGCACTAACCTCCACACCTAGGCTACCCCTGCTCCCCTGCCTATAATGTTACACAGCCTCAACCCCCACCCCCCACCCCAGTACTGCAAATCAGTTTATGGCACTCATAGGCCCACGCATGCACACAGGTCCCCAATCACATCATTCAGCTCTGGGAACCTCAGTTTACAGCAGTCTTAAAACCACGCATGTGTATGACCCTCAGCCACACTTTCCAGCTCTGAGAAAGTGCTGACCTGTGCAGCCTGGTCACATCTGCCCCAAATCCATGAAGGCATCATGCCAACCTGTTGCCACAGCTCTATGTATGCATGCAAAAACCCCATGCCTTAGACCAGCGCACACCAGGGTTACAACCCCCAGACTTGTGCACCAATACAGATACATCCTCCCTGGTTACTGGGTGCCCATGCTCAGAGGCATCAGTGTAATATTCCAAACCTGTGCCTATACCTGCCCTGACACAGATCACCACACTGAGTGTCCCACTCTGTACCCTACTCTCTGCTGTAGAACCACCCTGCAAACACAAGGCCTTAAACTACTGAAAGAAATCAACTCCCAAAGTAAATCAATCAAAGTTTTTACATGCCATGAAGACAGCAGAAGATCACTAAGCATATCACAATGCAGACAGATATAGCCCAGCCTAATGACTGAATTAAAACACCAGAGAAGGGTGGTGTGATGGTGGCTTGGAGGCAGAATTCTTGCCTGCCATTCTGGAGACCTGGGTTCATTTTCTGGTGCCTGCCCGTACTAAAACAAACCCAAACAAAACAAAACAAAAGAACACCTGAGGAGACACAGACATTAGAACAAGTAATCAGAAATGTTCATACAGCTCTACTTAATAAAATAAATGGGACAGCAAATGACATAAAAGAGATCAAGAAGGCAGTAGAAGAGCATAAAGAAAAATTTGAAAGAATAAATAGAAAAATAACATATCACAGAGAATAAAGACTGTTGAAAAAATAAAGAACATATTAGAGGCACACACCATCAGATCTGAAGAGGCAGAAGAAAGAATAAGTGATAGAGAGGGCAGGATAACTGACCTTCAAAGATTCAGAACAGCAAATGGGAAAAATTTCAGTGGGAACTCAGGGAAATGATAGACAAAACAAAATGCACAAATATAAGAATGGTTGGTGTCCCAGAAGGAGAAGAGAGGAGTAAAGGGTTAGAAAAAGTAGTTGAGGACTGTTCTGGTTTGCTAGCTGCTGGAATGCAATATACCAGAAACGGAATGGCTTTTTAAAAGGGGAATTTGATGAGTTGCTAGTTTACAGTTCTAAGGCCGAGAAAATGTCCCAATTACAACAAGTCTATAGAAATGTCCAGTCACAGGCATCCAGGGAAATATACCTTGATTCAAGAAGGCCCATGAAGTTCAGGGTCTCTCTCTCAAGTGAGAAGGCATGTGGTGAACACAGTCAGGGCTTCTTTCTCAGCTGGAAGGGCACATGGCAAACATGGCATTGTCATCTGCTAGTTTTCTCTCCTGGCTTCTGGCTTCATGAAGATCCCCGGGAGGCATTTTCGTTCTCCATCTCCAAAGGTTACTGGCTTATGGACTCTCTTCATCTCATGGCTACATCGTTCTGCTCTGTCTGAATCTCTCATTCTCCAAAATATTTCCTCTTTTATAGGACTCCAATAAACCAATCAAGACCCACCCAAATGGGTGGAGACATGTCATCCCTTAATCCAGTTTAACAACCACTCTTGCCTAAATCCCATCATTCAGGGAGATGATCTGATTACAGTTTCAAACATACAGTATTGAATAGGGATTATACTACCTTTTTGAAATGGATTTATATTAAAACATGGCTTTTCTTAGGGGGCATGCATCCTTTCAAACCAGCACAAGGATATAATGGGGGAAAATTTCTCAACCCTCATATAGGATGCTCTAGTTTGCTAGCTGCCAGAATGCAATATACCAGAAACGGAATGGCTTTTTAAAAAGGAGAATTTAATAAGTTGCTAGTTCACAGTTCTAAGGCCAAGAAAATGTCCCAATTAGAACAAGTCTACAGAAATGTCCAATTTAAGGCACCCAGAGAAAGATACCTTGGTTCAAGAAGGCCGATGAAGTTCAGGGTTTCTCTCTCAAGTGGAAGGGCACATAGAAAACACAGTCAGAGTTTCTCTCTTATCTGGAAGGCACATGGTGAACACGGTCAGGATTCCTCTCTCATCTGGAAGGGCACATGGTGAACAGTGTCATCTGCTAGCTTCTTCTCCTGGCTTCCTGTTTCATGAAGCTCCCCAGGAGGTATTTTCCTTCTTCAACTCCAAAGGCCGCTGGCTGGTGGACTCTGCTTCTCATGACTATGTCATTCTGCTCTGCTCACTCTTATTCTCCAAAATGTTTCCTCTTTTATAGGGCTCCAGAAACTTATCAGGACCCATCCAAATGGGTGGAGACATGTCATCACCTAATCCATCTTAACAACCACTCTTGATTAAATCACATCTCTGGGGAGATGATCTGATTATAGTTTCAAACATACAGTATTGAATAGGGATTATTCTACCTTTATGAAATGGGATTTTGATTAAAACATGGCTTTCTAGGGTACATACATCCTTTCAAACCAGCACATAGGACATAAAAATATAGACTTCAAAGAAGCCCAACAAAGCCCAAACAGAATAAATCGAAATAGGCCTTCTTCAAGACACGTACTAATCAGTCTGTCCGGAGATTTGCCACTGCAAGAGAAAAACAATCTACTATATACAAGGGAAACCAAATAAGACTGAGTTCAGACTACTCAACTAGCACCCTGGAGGTGAGAAGGCACGGTATGATATATTCAAGATCCTGAAAGAGAAAAAACTTCCAGCCAAGAATTCACTGCCCAGCCAAATTGTCTTTCAAAACTGAGGGAGAGATTAACGTTTCCACAAACAAAGAATTCCTGAAAGAATTTGTCAACAAGAGAACAGCCATACAGGAAATACCAAAAGGAGTTTTGCCGGCTGAAAAAAAGAAAAAAAAAGTCAAGAGAGGGACATCTGGAGGAGGTAACAGAATTGAAGAATACCACTAAGGGTAATTTAAAGAATGCAAAGAGAAAGAGGGAAAAGAATATATAGATCTGACAAATAAAATAAAAAAAGATAAGATGGTGGAATCAAGAAACACCTTTTCAATAATAACTTTGAATATTAATGGACTAAATTACCAATTAAAAGATACAGTTTGGCAGAATGGATTAAGAAACACAATCCAGCTATATACTTCTTACAAGAGACTCATCTTAGACACAAGGATACGAATAGATTGAAAGTGAAAGGATGGAAAGAGATTTTCCACACAAGTTGTAACCGAAGCAAAGCAGGAGTGGCTGTATTAATATCAGATAAAATAGACTTTAAATGTAAAGACATCATAAGAGACAAAGAAGAACACTATATACTAATTAAAGGGTCAATTCACCAAGAAGATAAAACAATTATAAATGTTTAAGCTCCCAAACAAGGAGCTCCAAAGTACATGAGACAGAACTGAAGGGAGTGATAGATGTTTCAACAATAATAGTAGAAGACTTCAATACCTCACTCTCCTCTGTAGATAGAGAACAACAAGACAGAAGATCAACAAGGAAACAGAGAAGTTAAATAACTTGATAAATGAATTAGACCTAACAGACATGTGTAGGTCAGTGTACCCAAGGCACAAGGTTATACATTCTTCTCTAGTGCTCATGGAACATTCTTCAGGATAGATCATATGCCGGGGCACAAAACAGGTCTTTATATATTTAAAAACATTGAAACTATTCAAAGTGCTTTCTCTGATCACAATGGGATGAAGCTGGATCTCAATAACCACCAAAGAATGAGAACATTCACAAATACATGGAAATTAAATAACATTTTCTTAACCAATCAGTGGTTGGTTTAGTTGTTCCAATGTCACTAGAGAAATCAGTGGCTATTTGGAGATGAATGAATATAAGAATACAACTTATCAGAACTTATGGGATGCAGCAAATGCTGTGCTGAGAGGGAAACTTATTGCCCTAAATGCCTATGTTAAAAAACAACAAAGAAAATCTGGGAAGAAGGCTGACTAGAGCAGCTTGAGATTAGCCCTGCTCCATGGAAAAGTTAGAGAAGGGACAGGAGTGTAACTGACACAGCAGTTTGGGAGTGTGGCTGACCTGGGAGAACCTGCTGCATCACATATGGCAGCCCTGGTTGCAGAGGCCAAGGAACTGAGAGGCAGAAAGCTGGAGCCTAGCCTGGCATGGAGGTGAAGAGTGGCAGAGCTGGCGGGAGTGCACAGATGGGTACACGGGACTAGGAAGTAAGCAAGGCCATGTTCCTTGGGCAAGCTACCCCCACTGGTGCAGCCCCATGACCAGCAACTCACCACATCCCACACACCTGAACCCTTTTACCCGCTCCCATTCCCCATGCTCCAGGTGTCCACAACCCACCAGCCCCCAGTGCACATACATGCCCCACACCCCTACCCCAAGTGAGCCCAACCCACCTCTCCTACACCTTTGCAAGCACTACTTCCTGTTCCCTTTCCCTGCAAGCTGTTACCAATGCATAAAGATTGTGGGTACTAACCTCCATATCTAGGCTACCCTGCCCCCTGCCCATAGTGTTGCACAGCTTCACCCTATCCTCCCTGAGCTCAGTGCATCTGTTTACAGCTTTCCCAAACCCCTGCATATACACAGGCCCCCAATCACGTCATTCAGCTTTGGGAACTGCACGTTACAGTCTTAGAACCACACATGTGCATGGCCCTCAGCCTCATTTCCCAGCTCTGACAAAGTGCTGACCTGCACAGCCAGGTCACATCTGTCCCCAATACATGAAGGCATAATGCTGATCTGCTGCCACAGCTCTATGCATGTGCACAAAGAGCCCCATGCCTTAGACCAGTGTATGCCAGGATGACATCCCCCAGACCAGTGAACCCATGCAGCTACATCCTCCCTGGCTGCTGGGCATCCACATTCACAAATACCAGCATAACATCCCCAACCTGCACCCATACCTGCCCTGAAACAAATCACCATACTGAGTGTTCCACCCCTTACCCTGCTCCCTGTGGTACAACCATCCCGCAAATACAAGGCCTTAGACTACTGAAAGAAATCAGCTCCCAAAGTAAATCAATCAAGATATCTACATGTGATGAAGACAGCAGAAGATCACTAAGCATATCACAATGCAGACAGATATAGCCCTGACTAATGACAAAATTAAAACACCTGAGGAGACACAGACATTGGAACAACTAATCAAAGGTGTTCATACAACTCTACTTAATAAAAGAAATGGGACAGCAAATGACATAAAGAAGATCAAAAAGATAGTAGAAGAACACAAAGAGGAATTTGAAAGAATAAATAGAAAAATAACAGAAATCACAGAGATTAAAGACTCTGTTGAAAAAATAAAGAATGTGCTAGAGGCACACAGCACCAGATCTGAAGAGACAGAAGAAAAAATAAGTGATACAGAAGGCAGGATGACTGACTTCAAAGATTCATAACAGCGAATGGCAAAAAAGATGGAAAAAATTCAATGGGAACTCAGGGAAATGATAGACAAAACAAAATGCCCAAATGTAAGAATCATTGGTGTCCCAGAAGGAGACGAGAGGAGTAAAGGGCTAGGAAGAGTAGCTGAGGATATAATGGGGGAAACTTCCCAACCCTCATAAAGGACATAAATTTACAAGTCAAAGAAACCCAAAGAACTCCAAACAGAATAAATTCAAATAGACCTTCCCCAAGGCACATACTAATCAGTCTGTCAAATGTTGAGGAGAAACAGAAAATACTGAAAGTGGAAAGAGAAAAGCAATTTATTACATACAAAGGAAATCAAATAAGACTGAGCTCAGACTACTCAACTAGCACCCTGGAGGTGAGAAGGCAGTGGTATGATATATTCAAGATCCTGAAAGAGAAAGACTTCCAGCCAATAATTCTGTATCCAGCCAAATTGTCCTTTAAAAATGAGGGAGGTATTAAAGCTTTCACAGACAAAGAAGTGCCGAAAGAGTTTGTCAACAAGAGACCAGCCATACAGGAAATACCAAAAGAAGTTCTGCCAGCTGAAAAAAAAAAAAAAAAAAAAAAGACAGGAGAGGGAACTTTGGAGGAGGGTACAAATTGAAGAATAAATTACTAAGGGTAATTTAAAGAAGACAAACAGTAAGAGGGAAAAGGGTATATAGATCTGACAAATATAATAAAAAAGATAAGATGGTGGCATCAAGAATCACCTTCTCAGTAATAACTTTGAATGTTAATGGGCTAAACTTACCAATTAAAAGATAGTTTGGCAATATGGATTAAGAAACATAATCCAGCTATATGGCATAATGCTGAGCAAAATTAACCAGGCACAAAAGGATAGATACTGTATGATTCCACTTTTATGACTAGCATAAAGGTATAATCAGAGACTTATAATACAGAATACACATGAATTAGAGATACATAAAAGCTAGAGAGGAGTGAACTGTCAGCTAATGAGCTTGAACTCCAATGTAAGGAAATAGATAGGAGCAAAGGTGATTCTCTAGTGGGTCTAGAAGTAATATTACAATATTGAAGGTAAACAAAATTGAAAGAGGTTGTATAGACCTACATGTCCCACTGATTCACACTAGAAATATGAGTGAGTTCTTGTAAGAATTACATCAAAGACATGATTCTGTATAAAGAGTGTTTAAGTGCAGGGTACAGGAGGAAGACAACTATTGTATGCTTTGGGGCCATGTTCAAAAGGAAACCATCAGCACTATCACAGCAACAGCAGAGGTAAATAATGAGGGGAGGGACAAGAAGTTTAGATTTCCCATTTGGTGTGTTTATTGTGTTTCTGACTCTTGGGAAAAATGAAATTATCTAAAATTGAGAATGTTGGTGGACTGTGGACTTTGAGTCCTCTACATGATGTGTAATGAATGCAGGTGACTGAAGGATGACTGATGGAGAAGTAGATAGGTGAATGATGGTGTATACTTATGAACAAAGGCTGTGCAGTTACAAAAAGGAATAATGCCATGAGGCATGCGATGATATGAATGAACATATGGGAAATTCGGTGATACAAAAAAAACAGAAACAAAGAAACAACAATGATATGGTCACCTGTAGAAAATGCTTATAGAAAACAGGGGCCTAGATTGTAAGCTTTTAGAGCAGACACATTAAGTTCATAGTGGTGATTAGTATTTCTGGATTCTGAGAATCTGTTTTATATATATAATCTGATATTTAGAGATAAGAATGAAGTTGAACAGGTTGGGGTTAAAGTAATTCAGAACATAGGGGTAAGGAAGACAGTGTCTATATTTTAGAACCACACATACTCTTCAAGACCAATGGAAGAAAGGTTTATTTGGTCTGGAACTGAAATTTTCTGTAGTGCATAATCTAATTCAACCTATCTGTATAGTTCATCTGAACTATACACAGGGAGCACAGAATAAGAAAGAGGTCCTTTAATCTTGTATAGACTATTGCAATATCTGGAAACATCTTAGAGTATATTAACCAAATAATCAAAAAGTTTTGGCAAAGTTCCCTGAAGGAGGGGAGAAAGAAAATGGAACTATTAGATCTCACCATCAAAGAATCCCCCGATACTGTGTCAAACTTAGGGATATCCAAATCAATTAGGCCATGCCCTCGATCATGAGGTTAACTCTTGTGAAGCTTATGTAGGTAGCAGAGAAGCTTAGACTACCTGTAGGCATGTCTAAGAGTTCCTTCTGGAGGACCTCTTTTGTTGCTCAGATGTGGCCTCAGTCTCTCTAAGCCCAACTCTGCAAGTGAAATCATTGCCCACCCCCCTATGTGGGACATGACATCCAGGGGTGAAAGTCTCCCTGGCAATGTGGGAAATGACTCCCAGGGATGAATACAAACCTGGCACCATGGGGTCATCAATTCCATCCTGACCAAAAGGGGGAAAAGAAGTATAATTAATAAAGTATCAGTGGCAGAGAGAGTTCAAATACTATCGAGAGGCTACTCTGAAGGTTGCTCTTATGCAAGCTTCTGGTAGACCTTGCTACCTATCATAACCTGCCAACCCCCAACCAGGACCATTCCAGCCAATTCTAAAGAACACCTGAAGAACATCAAGTCATTTCCGATTCCAGTCTCTGTGATTGTTGCTCCCACTGAGGTCATTTCTTCTCATTTGCCTTCTCTGCTGTCACATGCCAACTGAGGGATAGCAAATTCTACTAGTATTTTCCATGGATGCTAAGCTGCCCTTGGTCATTGCCCCTCACCTCATTCTGGTCTGTCTGCAATGTCTCACACCCCTTCTCACTGTGCCCTGGACCATTGTTTTCCTATGCTTTCTGTCTCATAATTTAAGGTTCTTTTTGCCACCAAATTATATCATCATTATTTAAGGGTTACAGCTTCCTCTGTTGGTATAATCCATTTATTAATGGAGTTTGATCAAATTCTCATTTGGGTGAGGACAGGGATGAAGGTATGACAGCAGTCATCCTCGGAAGTCCTTTCAGCATCTTGGAGGTTACATCCATAGGATGGCTCTGCCTTTGGTTGGGGTAGACATACTAATTTTATTGGGTTTCTCTCCTTATTCATCAAAGTATGTTTCTGGCAAGCCACCTTTCTATTTCTGATGAGTAGCTATGAAAGCAGTATCCCTTGCCCATTCCTTCTGGCATCGTATTTTGTGGAAAGAAGGAAGGTAGGGGAATTAGGAATTGAGATATTCATTTTATACATTTCTTTCTCTGAAACCAGATCCCAGAACAGAGATGTATAGGTAGATTTTTTTTCAATCCAAAAGCAAAGGGAGTTTTTTTCTATTTTTAAATTGGGAATCTAGAAACAGAGCACCGTGTGTGTGTGTGTGTGTGTGTGTGTGTGTGTGTGTGTGTGTGTATGGGGTGGGGAGTCCTCCATACTCTGACATGGGATGGTCATATCAATGTAAAAATGGTAGGATTATGTAGTTGGAGAGACAGCAGGACTGAGTTAGTAGGTCTGAATCACTCTTGGACTTTGTGTACCTTGGCAGTGATCTAGAAATTGCTTCAGGCCCCATGAGGGATAAGGAAGAAGCCGAGTTGGAATTCAGCTGTTCTACCATAAGGCCACAGTAGGAAGAGAGAAGGTGAACTTTTTGCAGAGGTTATAGAGTCTACTTTAGACAGGGGCTTGAGGAGGGATTTGGCTGCTCCAGAAGGGACTGAGTCAGCCAGGAAGGACCTCTGTGTCCTAACAAGGCCAAGAGATGAAGTCACAAGTTTACCAGCTACAGACAGCACCAGAGATCAGGGGATCCAGAGGACTTCATCAAATGAATCCAAGTCCCTTTCTTCCTTGTCCTCAAGGGGAGGAGGGAGGAGGAAGAGAAGGAGGAAGAGCAATGGCAAGGGATTGATCTTTGAATAACTGAATAGTTATCTGAAATGAGACTCTCATAAGAACAGCAACATTAATTTTTTTCCTCTGCCCAGTGGAGGTGTAGGTTAAACTTGACTAGGTCAGTTCATTTTCTTGGGCATTTGAATATTCATATACAAATGTTCTCTCTGTTTTTCTTCATAAATATATTTATGTTTTGTATGTACACATACACATGAGTGTGTATATATAATGTAAATATATAAAGATTATTTAAGCCTATATTTATTTATTTATCTAACATTGGATCTTGACCTAATATTTAGTAAAGTATAAGATGAGACTAGAATAATTCCAGGTAATTCATTTTCTGGACCTTCTCATTTCATGGTTTGTTTGTTTGTTTTAATCTGTTATTGTTTGTCTTAGATACCTTGCTGTTTTGAGGCTTTGATGTACCCCAGAAAAGTCATGTTCTTTATTCTAATTCAATCTTGTGCGGGCAGACCTGTTGTTTGCGTGGGACCTTTTTGAGTAAATTGTTTCCGTAGAAATATGACTCATCCAGTTGTGGGTGGGATCTTTTGATTTGGTGGTTTCCATGGAGATGTACCTCCACCCATTTAAGTGGGTCATTATCAACTTACTGGAGTCCTTTAAGAGGAAACCATTTTGGAAAAAGTTCAGAGCCAACACAGACAGAGACATTTGGAGATGCAGAAAGAAAACTTCCCCAGAGATGCTGTTTGAAATCAGAAGCTAAAGGACGAGCAGACACTAGCCATTTGCCTTCCCAGCTGTCAGATGTGTTCTGGACACCATCTGCCTTTCTTCAGTCAAGGTATCTTCCTCTGGATGCCTTAGTTTGGACTTTTTTTATGGCCTTAGAACTGTAAAGTTGTAACTTAATAAATTCCCTTTATATAAAAGCCAAAAAAAAAAAAAAAAAAAAAACTAGGGCAATACATAAGATTCCACAAGGGTTCCATGCACTAGAGTAACTTTGCAGAAACCTACAGCCTGAAGATGAGTCCCTGGTCCAGATAAGTCCTGACAGCTAGCCCAGCCTCTCCAGAACATCAGATAGTTACATCTCCCTGCCCCATATTAGTGACAGACCCTTCCAGTATGGAAAATTTAGATTTGCCATAGCCAAACACCCCTAAAGAGAGGGGTGGAAAGGTTAAAGATGGTGGTGAAGTTATACAGAGATGATAGAATTTAACAAATGGATATGAATGCTGAGTCATTGCATTGATATGTTTTTCAGTCTCCAGTATTTTAGTGCAGCTAGAAGTAAAAACCTAAAATTGTGAAATTGTAACCCATGTCAATGTCTGAAATATGTTCTACAATGAATTGTGGTGCTGTGCTTTGAAATGTATTGTTTTTTTGCATATATGTTATTTTTCACAGAAAAAGAAGGAAAAAAATCAATTATGATGATAAAAAAATATTTAAGCCCTCTAGCCTCCTATATTCTGTAGCAGCTAAAAGTAAAACTGTGAGAGGATCATATGGTAGCCCATGGCAAATTCTGGAATATGTTCTATAGATACTTGCTGAAGAGTGCTTTGAAAACGATTGCTTTTTTTATTTCTTTGCTTTGTATATATGCTATACTATACAATAATAAAAGTTAAAAAAATGAATATTTTTGATTATTTCCCCAGTGGAATGGTTTCAAGTGACAATGCAAAATGATTGCTGAGGAAAGTCAGGCAGACAATCACCAAGTTAAAAATAAGAAATAAATGTTTTTAGTCTAGAGAGAAAATGGAAAAGCCAGGTAAAAAAGAAATAACATATACATAATTGGAGCGCCTGAAGAAGAAAAGCAAAACAACAGAACAGAACCTTTCTTTGAAATCAAAGAAAGCAAAAATCTTCCATATGGTCATTGGAAAAAATGATATGGAATGATTAATTGTGACAAATAGCCTAGTAAAAATATAGACTTTAAAAATAGATAAAAATTCCCAACTTTTCCAAAAAAAATTTCAAATACACAGATATAAGAAAATCAGATTATTACCCTTTTCAAAAACAATGTAAAAGCAAGGCAAAAGTCAACCAGTCTTTCTAAAAACATAAGGAGAGTAAGAGTGTATCAATGGTTTTACTTCCACTGAAACTGATTTTCTGTGTCAAGGCTAGTAAAACAGGATTAAACATGCAAGAACTCAGGGAATTCTGACTTCATAAGGCTTCTTGAGGAATCTAACTCAATAACACTACCCATAGTACTTTCTGGGATAGTAGAAATGTTCCATTTCTGAGCTACAGTAGCTCCTAGCCACATGTGATTATTGATCACTAGAAGTGTGGTTAATGTAATTTAATTACTGAATGTTAAATTAAATTAAAATTTACCTTTACATCAGTATGTGTGATTATTCACCAAGTACAATATTAGAGAGTACAGTATCGGGATGAGCTTCATCAAGTAAGAGATGCTTGAGGAATCCTCAGTAAAATAATGGATGATGAATATTTGATACATGTAATTGTAGATCCAAGACTAAAGCATAGGCAAAGATGAGGGTGAAAGGGTAGCATATAAAGGCAGTATTATAAATATTTTTTATAAAATATATTTATAGTTATAAAATATACATATACATATTACTACTTTAAATTTAAAATTTTTACTCAAGTCTAATGCACAAAATGAAAAGTACAAAAATCACAATTATATAATTGGGTGAATTTTCACAAAGAAATCATTCCTGTGCAACTATCTCCAAATTCAAAATATAGAGAATTACCACCTAAAACTGAAAGTTGCATTTCCCAGGAAATCTTGTTAGCCCTGTGCCAACTGGATTGGAGCCCTCCTATGAAGCCTCCAGATACATGTTTCATTCTCTATGTCCCTAAGTAACAAAGATCCTAAAAAACATCAAAAAGATTTGCATGCTTTTGAATGAATATAAATGGGAATGAACAAAATGTATTGTTTGATGTCTGGATTATTCCACTCAACATTATGATTAAGATTTAATCCATATTGTTGCACATATATTCCTTCAATATTCAAATCACTAGATTTTTTAAAAAGGGGTTCGTTTGGGTTGTACAATTTTATGTTTTTAAATTTTTATCCTAGTAACTTATACAATATAAAATTTCCCCCTTTAGTTAAAATCTATTGAGTAGATGGAAATACTAGTGGTCAATGAAAGGGAGGGGTAAGGGATATAATATGTGTGAGTTTTTTCTTTTATCTTTCTATTTCTTTTTCTGGAGTGATGCAAATGTTCTAAAAAATGATTGTGGTGATGAATATGCTACTATGTGATGATGCTGTGAGCTATTGATTGCATACCATACATGGAATGTTTGTATGTTAAGAACGTTCATGTTTGTATGTTGTTTTGGTTCGATAATATAAAATATTTTTTAAAAGGGAAAAAAGAGAAACAGTTACAGCAACAACAAAAATTACATTACAGCAATCCTGAATTAAGAAAAAACAAATCAAAACTGCATGATGGTATATGAAGGTTCATTACACCATTGTCTCTATTTTTGTATATAGCAAAGCTTTTCCATAATAAAAAAAGAGTTTAAGTGAAAAAGAATTTTCCCTTTTAATCACATTCAAATGTATAAATCAATGCTGTTACTTGTGTTCTTAACATTGGGCTACCATCACCAACATCCATTACCAAATCTTTTCCATCAGTTCAAATAGAAACTCTATACAATGTAAGCATTAACTCCCCATTTCCTACCCCCACCATAGTCCATGGTAAATCTTATTAGTTTCTGACTATGCAGGTATTTACTTTAATGATTTCATATTATTGAGATTATTCAATATTTGTTCTTTTGGATCTGTCTTACTTCACTCAACATGGTCTTCAAGGTTTGTCCATGTTGTCACATTTATTAGGACTTTGTTCCTCACTATAGCTAAACAATATTTCATTGTATGTATATACCACACTTTGTATAGCCATGCATTGATTCATTGATTGTTGCATTGCTTCCGTGTCTGGGCAGTTGTGAATATGCCATTATAACATTGATATGCAAATATGAATAAATCACAATCTATCATTTTTAATATTGTGTGCTTAGATGGTGTTCTAGTTTGCTAGCTACTGGAATGCAATATACCAGAAATGGAATGGCCTTTAAAAAGAGGAATTTAATGAGTTGCTAGTTTACAGTTCTAAGGCCAATAAAATGTCCCAATTAAAACAAGTCTATAGAAATGTCCAATCAAAGGTATCCATCCAGGGAAAGATACCTTGGTTCAGGAAGGCTGATGAAGTTCAGGGTTTCCCTCTCAAGTGAGAAGGCACATGGCAAACACAGTCAGGGCTTCTCTCTCAGCCGGAAGGGCACATGGTGAACATGACATTATCTGCTAACTTTCTCTCCTGGCTTCTGGTTTCAGGAAGGTCCCCGGGAGGCATTTTCCTTGATCTCCAAAGGTCACTGGCTGATGGACTCTCTGCTCCATGATGCTGTAGCATTCCATGCTCTCTCTGAATCTCCCGTTCTCCAAAACATTTCCTCTTTTATAGGACTCCAATAAACCAATCAAAACCCACCCAAATGGTGGAGACATGTCATCACCTAATGCAGTTTAACAACCACTCCTGATGATGATCTGATTACAGTTTCAAATATACAATATTGAATAGGGTTTATTCTACCTTTATGAAATGGTATTTAGATTAAAACATGGCTTTTCTAGGGGACATACTTCCTTTCAAACCAGCACAGATGGTTTGCAGTTTGGGGCCATTGTGAATTATTCTTGTATATCTCTTTGCACATAAGTACACTTTTTGGGGGGGTATAAGCCAAGGAGCAAAATTGCTAAGTCACAGGGAATGCATATTAGTTGATATCAACCAAACCATTTCCAGAGTGAGGATCCACCAGCAACGATTGAGAGATCCAGGTATTCCAGTGCATGTCAATATTTGGCATCCTAAGTCTATTTGATTTTAGTCATTTTTGTGGGCGTTTTATAGCATCTCACTGTGGCTTTTTCAAAATTGCTTTGTTGAGATGTATTCATTACATAATCTATCCAAAGTTTATAATCAATGGCTCTCAGTGTAATAGCAGATTTCTGCATTGATCACTACAATAAATTTTAGAACATCTTTATTACTCCAAAAAAGAAACCCTCTGTGCTGGTCTGAAAGGATTATGTACCCCAGAAAGGCTGTGGTTTAATCATGATCCAATCATGTGGAAGCAACCTTTTATTTTAATCCCTATTCAATTATGTAGGCTGGAATCGTTTGATTAGACTATCTCCATGGAGATGTGACACACCCAATTGAGGGTATTAACTTTTTGTTTGGAAGGAGATGTGATTTCACCCATTACAGGTGGGTCTTAATTAGTTTACTAGAATCTTTCAAAGAAGGAAACATTTTGGAGAGGCCATGAGAGAGCCACAAGAAAGCCATGAGAATGAGCAGAACCCATGCAGCCAGAGACCTTTGGAGACGAGGAAGGAAAACACCCAGGGGGAACTTCATGAAACAAGAAACCTGGCAGGAAAACTAGCAGACATTACCATGTTTGACATGTGCCCTTCCAGTTCAGAGAGAAACACTGAACTTCATCAGCTTTACTTGATGAAGGTAATCTCGTCAGTGCCTTAATTTGGACACTTTTATAAACTTGCTTTAATTTGGACATTTCCATGACCTTAGAACTGTAAACTTGCAAACTGATAAATTCCCCTTTTAGGAGCTGCTTCATTCCTAGTATATTACATTCTAGCAGCTAGCAAAGTAGAATACCTCTAAACCTCTTATACTGCACATTGTTGACAATTAGCATTGGCATGGAACCCTTGTCACAACTGATGAAAGTATATTTAAAAACTACTTTTAACTATAGTCCATAGTTTGCATTAGATGTTTTTTTTTCCATATGCCACCCTTTCATTAACACCTTGTATATTAGCCAGGGTTCTCTAGAGAAACAAAACCAATGGGGCATATCTGTAAATATGAGATGCATAAAGGTGTCTCATGCAACTGTGGGAATGGAAGAGTCCAAAATCTATAGAGCAAGCTGTGAAGCTGGCAGCTCTGATGATGGGTCTGGGAGAACTCCACAGGAGAGTCTCACTGACTGAAGAAGCAGTGAAAAAAGCCTCTCTTCTTCCTAAAGTCTTCAACTGATTGAATTATCTCATTGGTGGGAGACATGCCTTAATTGGTATAGATATAATCAGCTACAGATGTAATCAACTGACTGATGATTTTATACACAAGCCTTCTGGTTTGTCAATTGGCCACAAAATATCCTTGCAGCAATGGTCAGGCTAGTGTTTTTCTGACCAGACAACTGGACATCATCACTTGGCCAAGTTGACACTAGGACCTAACCATCACACCTTGTAATAGTGATGCACATTTTCTATAGTGCAAAAAAGAATATTCTCATATTTGTTATATTAACAACAATCATCCACATCCCATGTTTCTATCCTCTAGCTTTCCTTCCAGTGACATTCACGACCCTAAACTTCCCCCTTTCAACCACACTCACACACATAATTGGGTGCTGTTAATTATTTTCACAATAATATGCTTCCATTACCTTTATCCATTTTCAAACACTTACAACCAACCTAATTAGAAATTCTGCACAAACTAAGCATCAGCTTCCCAATCTCTACCCTTATGCTCTTGGTAATCTACACTCTAGATTTTATCTCCAAGAGTTGGCTCATTATAATTAGATCATATTAGGGGAATCTTACAGTATTTGTCCTTTTGTGTCTGACTTATTTCACTCAGCATTATGTCCTCAAAGTTCATTCATGTTGTTACATGCTTCAGGACATCATTTCTTCTTACTGATGAGTAATATTCCATTGTCCATTGCTCTAGTTGGCAAGTTGCTGAAATATGAGATACCAGAAATGAAATGGTTTTTAAAAAGGGAAATCATTAAGTTGCAAGTTTACAGTTCTAAGGCTGTGAAAATGTCCAAATTAAGCAAGAGTATAGAAATGTCTAATCTAAGGCAACCAGGGAAAGATAACTTGGTTCAAGAAGGACGATGATGTTAAGGGTTTCACTCTCAACTAGAAAGACACATGGCAAACATGGCAGTATCTGCTTTTTCTACAGGCTTCTTGTTTCATGAAGCTCCCCTGGGGGCATTTTCCTCCTTCATCTCCACAGGTCTCTGGTTGTGTGGGCTCTAAAGCTTTTTCCAAAATGGGTGGAGACACATGTCCATGGAATCCATATAATCAAAAGTTACCACCAACAATTGGGTGGGTCACATCTACAGGAAACAATAAAAAAGATTCCACCCAGCAATACTAAATGAGGATTAAAGAACATGGCTTTTCTGTGATACACAAGATTCAAACTGACACATATGTATATATCTCATTTTGTTTATCCATTCCTCTGTTGATGGCCATTCAGATTATTTCCATTTTGGCAACTGTGAGTAATGCCACTGTAACTGAGAAATGAGAATTTATGGAACGATTTTGATTAATGAATCATTGTCGTTTCTGTTTTCTGGGATATTGGAGTAGACAGAGGGGAATACCTGAAATCCCTAAACTATAATTCAGCCTTCCTGAGACCCACAATGATTGTAAAAGCCCTTATCTTGTGACTTAGTGACTCTAAGAGCCATTACTCACTTAATCTGGTCATTTTCTTGTAGGGCAAAGGCCCCAAAGCTAATGAAGAATTTGAAGTCAGCTATTAACTAGCTTCAGCTCTGTGCATTTGTAAATTGTATCAGCTAAACTTTAGATTCAGCTATTGAAAGATAACTTGTCTCCCTTCCTTTTGGCTCACACTTTTAATATTGAAGTGATAGCTCTGTATCCCCTCGTTTCAAATTATGTTTTCCTATTGAAATGATAATGATAACACTGTTCCCTTTTCTGCTTTGAGCTTGCTATTTGAAATGACCTCATCTCCCCTTGCTAAAATCCTTAAAAACCGTGGACCTCCTAAACTCGAGGAGACAGATTTTGGGCTACTAGGCCATGGGCTCTCCACTACATGCCTAATAGTAAGCTCTTTCTCTCTTTGAAACCCAGGTGTCTCAGGTATTGGCTATTGAGTGTGCTGGGCAAAAGAATCCATGACCATTGTCTGGTAACACTGCTATGAGTATTGCTGTTCAAGTGTCTGTTCACATCCCTGCTTTTAGATCTTCTGGGTACATACTAAGTAACAGGGTTACCGAGTTGTAAGACAACTTTATAATTTAGTTTTCTGAGGAACCACCAAACCACCTTCCACAGCAACTGAACCATTTTACATTCCCACTGGAAGTGATTGTGTTCCATTTTCTCCACATACTCTCCAACACTTGTAGTTTTCTGTTTATTTAATAGCAGCTATTCTAATGTGTGTGATGTGATATCTCTTTGTGGTTTGATTTGTATTTCCCCAGTAGTTGTCATTTTCAAATAGTTTGCAAATATTTCCAAATATTTTTTCCCATTGAGTTGGCTGCCTTTTCAACCTTTTGAAAAAGTCCTTTGAAGCACAGAAGTATTCAGTTTTGAGGAGGTCCCATTTACCTATTTTTTCTTTCATTGCTTGTCATATCTCCTATCACTAGGTCTTGAAGATGCTCCCCATGTATTTTCTTCTCAGAATTTCATCACATTTGTTCTTATATTTAGGTCTTTGCTCCAACTTGAGTCAAGTCTTAGCTATCCAGTTCTCCTGATACCATTTATTGGAGAGCTATTCTGTCTCAGTTGAGTGGATTTGGGGGCCTTGTTAAAAATTAATTAACCATCTTTCCTTTGATTATGCATGGCACAGAGGGTCAGGGTGGTGGCTATGGAAGCTGCAGTGACATGGACAGCATGAAGCCTGAATAATTGTAGTGATTATTTATTCAAGTTACTTCTGATTGGTGACTCTGGGGTTGGAAAGTCTTGCCTCCTTCTTAGGTTTGCAGATGATACATGCACTGAAAGCTACATCAGCTCAATTGGTGTAGATTTCAAATAAAAACTATGGAGTAAGATGGAAAAACAATCAAGCTTCAAATATGGGACACAGCAGCCAAGAAAGATTTCAAACAGTCACCTCTAGTTATTACTGAGAAGACCATGGCATCATAATTGTGTATGATATGACAGATCAGGAGTCCTTCAATAATGTTAAATAGCGGCTGCAGGAGGATTGTTATGCCAGTGAAAATGTCAACAAGTTGTTGGTAGGGAAAAAAATGTCACTTGGCCACAAAGAAAGTAGTAGACTACACAACAGCAAAATAATTTGCTGGTTCCCTTGAAATTCCGTTTTTTAGAAACCAGTGCTAAGAATGCAACAAATGTAGAATGGTCTTTCATGATAATGGCAGCTGACATTAAAAAGCAAATGGGCTCCAGAGCAACAGCTGGTGGTGCAGAGAAGTCCAATGTTAAAATCCAGAGCACTCTGGTCAAGCAGTTAGATGGAGGTTGCTACTAAAATTTGCCTCCATCCATTTCTTACAGCAATGAATTTGCCATCTGAACCCATATGAAGAAACAAAATTGCCTGAACTGTACTCTATGTAGCTGCACTACAAAAGATTATTACCATCTCCACAAAGGTCAGGGATTGTAAATGGTCAATACTGACTTTTTAAAAAATTTCATTGACTCAAGACACCTAACTTAATTTTCAGAACTGTCTTAAACCTTTGTGTGTCGGTTTATAAAATAAGGTATGTAATCCTTGTTGCTTTCCTGATCCCAGACGATTCCCCATGGATGGTGTCATGGTAAGGTTCATATGTCAACTTGTCCAGGTGGTGGTGCCTGGCCATCTGGTTGGGAAAGCACTGGCCTGTCTGTTGCTATGAGGACATTTCATGAACTTGAATCATGATTACATTGGCTGCATTCACAGCTGATTGCATTTGTAATCAACTAAGGAAAATGTCTTCTGCAATGAGTGATGCTTAATCTAATCACCAAAGGTTTTTAATGAGAATTCAGAAGAGACAGTCACTCTTCCTGCTTCAGCCAGCAAGCCTCCCCTGTGGAGTTCATCCAGACCCTTCATCAGAATTGCCAGCTTCACAGTCTGCCCTACAGATTTTGGACTCTTCCATTCCCACAGTTGTTCAGCCAGTCTGTCTTGAGAGTTCATTGAGGAACTTCATTGGAGTTGCCAGCTTACAGCCTGCCCTGCAGACCTTGGACCCTTAAATTCCCACAGTTGCCCAGCCAGCTTCACCTGAGAGTTCATTGAGGACCTTCATTGGAGTTACCAGCTTGTGGCCTGCCCTACAGACCTTGGACTCTATATTCCCACAGTTACATGAGAAACTTTTATAAATTTTATATCTATATCTATATCTATATCTATATCTATATCTATATCTATATCTATATCTATATCTATATCTATATCTATATCTATATCTATATCTATATCTATATCTATATCTCTTCCTCTAGAGAACCCTAGCTAATACAGATGGTTAGAAAAAATATATATATATATATATATTTTATACGTGGGCAGGCACCAGGAACTGAACCCGTGTCCACTGCCACTGAGCCACTGTTTCCCACCCTAGAATGTATTTTGTTTTGATGTTTATACTGGCATGTCTGTCACTTTCCACACATAAAGTTTACCGTGATGTTATATGTAAGATCTGATTTGCTAGTTCTTCCTTGTATAGTTACAAATAGAAAGAATACATTATCTAATTAATACTTTCTTCATACTCTGCTTATAATTTGTAGCTGCAGAATATTATAATTTGTTGCACACTATGTAACAAAACAACAAAGATATGTTTAATAAATATTGTAGTTATTGGAAGTAATATAAAAAAATCAATTGACTTGGATCCAAGGGTCTATTTCTGAACTCTCAATTTTATTCCATTGATGAATATATTTATCTTTATGCCAGTAGCATAATGTTTTTAAAAATGCTTTTATTGATAAATCATAACATACAAACAAACAAACGTCTTAACATACAAACATTCCATAAATGGTGTACAATCAGTGGCTCACAATATCATCACATAGCTATTTATTCATCACTATGATCATTTTTTAGAACATTGACATCACTCTGAAAGAGAAACAAAAAATAAAAAGGAAAAAACCCAAATAAATACCATAGACCTTACCCCTTCCTCTCATTGACCACCAGCATTTGCATCTACCCCTTTATTTTAACCTTTGTCCCCCTTTTATGTTTACTTTTATCCATATTTTTTACTCATCTGTCTATACCCTAGACAAAAGGAGCATCAGACACAGGGTTTTCACAATCACACAGTCAAACTGTAAAAGCTATATCATCATACGATCATCTTCAAGAAACAAGGCTACTGGAACACAGCTCTACAGTTTCAGGTACTTCACTCAAGCTATTCCAAATACAACATAAACTAAATAGGGATCTCTATATAATGCATAAGAATAACCTCCAGGATAAACTCTTGACTCTGAAATCTCTCAGTCACTGACTATTTTTTCTCATTCCTCTCTTCCCCCTTTAGGTCAAGAAGTTTTTCTCAGTCCCTTGATGATGGGCCCCAGCTCATCCCAGGCCTTCTGTCCCATGTTGCTAGTGAGATTTACTCCCCTGGGATTCCTGGCCCATGTAAGGGGAGAGGGCAGTGAGTTCACTTGCCATGTAGGCTTAGAGAGAGATGCCACATCTGAGAAACAAAAGGAGTTCTCTGGGGGTGACTCTTAGGGCTAATTTTAAGTAGGTTTAGTCTATTCTTTGCAGGTATAAGTTTCATAGGGGCAAACACCAAGATCAAGGGCTCAGACTATTGTTTTTTTAAATATTTTATTATAAGAAGCAAACATTCTTGACATATGAACATTCTTGACATAGTTACAATCAATTGCTCACAATCTCATCGGATAGTTGTATATTCATCATCATGATCATCTTTTTTGAACATTTGCATTTCTCCAGCAAAATAAAGAAAAAAGAAAAAAGAAACAACTCATACATGCCATATTCCTTACCCCTTCCTCTCATTGACCACTACTATTTCAATCTACCCAATTTACTTTAACCTTTGTTCCCTTTATTATTTATTTCATTTCCATATTTTTTATTCATCTGTCCATACCGTAGATAAAAGGAGCACAGACATAAGGCTTTCATAATCACATAGTCACATTGCAAAAGCTATATCATTATACAATCATTTTCAAGAAACATGACTACTGGAACACAGCTCTACAGTTTCAGGTGCCTCCCTTTAGCCACTCTAATATACCATAAACCTAAAAGAGGGTATCTATATAATTCATAAGAATAATCTTGAGACTCTGTTAGAAATCTCTCAGCCACTGACACTTTTATTTGTCTCATTTCTCTCTTTCCCTTTTTGGCCAAGAAGGTCTTCTCAATCCCTTGATGCCAAGTCCCAGCTCATTCCAGGATTTCTGTCCCATGTTGCCAGGGAGGTTTACACCCCTGGGAGTCATGTCCCATGTAGAAGGGTGAGGGCAGTGAGTTATCTATCTTGCCATGTCAGCTCAGAGAGAGAGGCCACATCTGAGCCACAAAAGAGGTTCTCTGGGGGTGACTCTTAGGCCTAATTTTAAGTAGGTTTAGCCTATTCTTTGTGGGGATAAGTTTCATAGGTGCAACCCCCAAGATTAAGGGCTCAGCCTATTGGTTGGTTGTCCCCACTGTTGTAAGAATATCAGGAATTCTTTAAACGGGGAAGTTGAATTTTCCCCCCTTTCTCCCCATTCCCCCAAGAGGACTTTGCAAATGCTTATTTATTCACTGTTCAAGTCACTCTGGGATTTATCAGGGCATCTGACTAAGCTGGACAAACCAACAAAATCTCACCCCCCCCCCCATTCAAAATTCCATGTACTTATGATGTTCAACTAAACTGACCATACAAGTTAAATTAGGAAATGCACTACCAAAAATATAAATTTTACACAAAACGAACATCTCTCACTTTGGTTTCACACAGAAGTTGAAGTTTTAAAATATGGATATCATTTTTTATCCTGTATTTTGATTTACCTTAGTCCTATCCAGTTCAGCTTCATTCATATCTCTACTCAAAGTCAGAGCCCTTTTTCAACTTTTTAAATAGTTCCTGTATGGTGTACTGCTGACTTTCATAGCTTCAGAGCTAATTCTGAGTTTTAAGTGACACCTAAACACCCGAAGTTTCTCGGAATGACCAGGTTATAAGCAAACAGCTCAGTATCTCAGAATTTAGAAATAACAGTTACAACTCCTGAATATATGAGACTGCTGTAAGAACTTACAATCTAGGTCTCTTTACATTAGGCCCCAACATGATAACCCATGCTCTCGACTCAGTTCACTGAATTTTTATATTACAGTTAGTCCATAGCAGTGAGTCATGATAATTTTTGTCTTTTTGTTTAGGACATTTCATTCAACACATGGTCCTTAATATTTATTCACCTAGTTGCATGCCTCACAACCTCATTCCTTTTTGCAGCCACTTAGTAGTTCATTGTGTGGATACACCATAGTTCCCCTTCCATTCCTCCATCGTTCTACCCTTAGCCGCCTGCATCCATTTTGGATTGCAAACACTACTGCCATAGACACCAGAGTGCAAAAGTCCATTCGTGTCCTTATACTCAATTCCTCCAGGTATTTAATGAGCCATGAGGTTTCAGGATCATATAGCAGCCCCATCCCTAACCACCTATGGAACCACCACCCTGTCCTCCAAGGGGATGCAATTCTCATTTTCTCTACCAACAGGGAATAGGTACATCTCTTTCCCTGCATTTTCTCTAGTACTTATTTTCCTCTGTTCCTTTTTTTTTTCATAGATATAAAATTTATTAAAGTTTCTCATGTAACTTGGGAATGTAGAGTCCAAGGTCTGTCGGGCAGGCCACAAGCTGGTAACTCAGATGGAGGTCCACAACGAACTCTCCAGAGGGGCTGGCTAGACACCTTGGGGATGGAAGAGTCCAAATCCATAGGGCAGGCTGTGAAGCTGGTAACTCCAATGAAGTGTCTGGATTAACTCCACAGGAGAGGCTTACTGGTTGAAGCAGGAAGAGCGATCGTCTCTTCTGAAACCTCCTTAAAAGCCCTCTGGTAATTAGATGAAGCATCACTCATTGCAGAAGACATTCCCCTTTCTTTTCCTTTTTAAATAGTTTTATTCACACATCATACAATCCAACCTCAGTGTACAGACATGCCTTTGACACCATAATCTATCTGAAGACATTTCCTTTTCTTCCACAAAGAATCCATAGCCCTTCCCCATGCCCCCCATGTGTTGACATTTACTGCCATACTGCCTTTGTTACTTTCAGTGGGAGAATATTGCAATGTTACTGTTGACTATAGACCCTAGCTTGCATTGATTGTACTTTTTTCCCATATGCCATCTATTTTCGACATCCTGCAATATTGGTATTCATTTGTTCTACCTCATGCAAGAGGGTACATTTTATCACCATCATTGTCCACTCTAGCCATTCCTAAGCTATACCATCTCATTTTTTATCTTTCCTTCTGGTTTCATATATGCTCCCAGCTCTTCTCCCTCTATCATACTCACATTCAGCTTCATTCAGTGTACTTACATTATTGTGCTACAATCAGGTAGTATTGTGCTATCCATATCTGAATTTTTATGGTCAGTCCTGTTGTGCAATCTGTATTCCTTCTGCACCAATTGCCCAATCTCTACCCTATTTCTGTCTCCTGACAATCTGTGTTATTAACTTCAATTCTGCATGTTTGCTCATTAACGTTAGTTCATGTCAGTGAGACCATATGGATTTGTCCTTTGTTTCTGGCTAATTTCACTCAGCATAATGTCCTCAAGGCTTATCCACATTTTACATGCTTCATGACTTTATTCTCTCTTACAGCTGTGTAATATTTACTTGTTAAGCATATACCACAATTGTTTAGCCACTCATCCTTTAATGGACATTTGAGCTGTTTCCATCCTTGGCAATCATAAATAATGCTGCTATAAACATTGATGTGCAAATATCCACTTGCGCCCTTGCTCACAGGTCCTCTGGACGTATACCTAATAATGGGATTGCTGGATAATATAGCAGTGTTATATTTAGCTTCTTAAGGAACCGCCAAACTGCCATCCAGAGTGCTCACACCATTTTGCATTCCCACCAGCAGTGGATAAGTTTGCCTCTTTCTCCACACCCTCTCCAGCACTTGTTTTCTGTTTTTGATAATGGCCATTCTAGTAGGTGTCAGATAATACTTCATTGTGATTTTGATTTGAATTTCCCTAACAGCTAGTGAAGTTGAGCATCTTTTCATATGCCTTTTAGCCATTTGTATTTCCTCTTCTGAAGGTGTCTGTTCATGTCTTTTGCCCATTTTTTAAGTTGGGTTGTTTGTCTTTTTGTTGTTGAGTTGAAGAATCTATTTGTATATTCTGGATAATAAATGCTTATCTGATATTTCGTTTCCAAATATTATCTCCCATTGCATAGGCTACCTTTTTACTGTCTTGACAAAGTTTTTTGATGCACAAAAGTATTTAATTTTGAGGAGTTCCCATTTATCTATTTCTTTCTTCAATGCTTTAGGTGTTAAGCCTAACAAAACCCTACTATAACAAGTTTTATAAGATATTTCCCTACACTTTCTTCTAAAAGTTTTATGGTCTTAGCTTTTATGTTTAGGTCTTTGATCCATTTTGAGTTAATTTTTGTATGGGGTGTGAGGTATGGACCCTCTTTCATTATTTTGCATATGGATATCCAGTTCTCCAAGTATCATTTACTGAAGAGGCTGCTCTGTTCCAAGTAGGTTGGCTTGACTACCTTATCAAAGCTCAATTCCCCATAGATGAGAGGGCCTATATCTGAACACTCCATTCAATTCCATTGGTCAGTATATCTATCTTTATATCAGTACCATGATTTTTGGACCACTGTAGCTTTGTAATATGCTTTAAAGTCAGGTAATGTTTCACGTCCCACTTCATTTTTCTTTCTCAAGATATTTTTAGCTATTCAGGGTGCCCTTCCCTTCCAAATAAATTTGGCTATTGGTTTTTCTATTTTTGAAAAATAAGTCATTGGGATTTTAATTGGTATTGCATTGAATCTATATATCAATTTGGGTAGAATTTGCATCTTAACTATATTTAGTCTTCCTATTCATGAACATGGTATGCCCTTTCATTTATTAGGTCTTCCATGATTTCTCTTAGCAATTTCTTGTAGTATAGGTCTTTTCTATCCTTAGTCAGATTTATTCCTAAATATTTGATTCTTTTTGGTTGCTATCATAAATGTAATTTTTTATTGATTTCCTCCTCAGATTGCTCATTACTAGTGTATAGAAACACTACTGATTTTTGGGTATTGATTTTGTACTCTGCCACTTTGCTTAACTCATTTATTAGCTCTAGTAGGTTTGCTGTAGGTTTATCGGGACTTTCAACATATAGTATCATGTTATCTGCACACAGTGAGAGTTCTACTTCTTCCTTCCTAATTTTGACACCTTTTATTTCTTGTGTAATTGCTTTTGCTAAAACGTCCAGCACAATGTTCAATAACAATGGTGGCAGTTTGCCTCCTTGTCTTGTTCTTGATCTTAGAGGGAAAACTTTCAGTCACTCCCCTTTGAGGATGATGTTAGCTGTGGGTGTTCTATGGGTGTTTCATATATTCCTTTTAATCATGTTGAGGAAGTTCCCTTCTTTTCCTATCCTTTGAAGTGTTTCCATGAAGAAAAGATGTTGAATTTTGTCAAATTCCTTTTTTGCATCAATCGAGATGATCATGTGGTTTTTCTGCTTTGATTTGTTGATATGGTGTATTAGATTAGTTGATTTTCTTGTGTTGAAACAGCCTTGAACACCTGGAATAAAGCCCACATGTTCATGGTGTATAATTCTTTTAATGTGCTGCTGGATTCAATTTGCAAGTATTTTGTTGAGGATTTTTGCATCTATATTTATTAGAGATATTGGTGTGTGATTTCCTTTTCTTGTACTATCTTTGTCTAGCTTTGATATTAGGGTAATGTTGGCTTCATAGAATGAATTAGGTAGCTTTCCCTCTTCAATTTTTTTGAAGAATTTGAGCAGGATTGGTACTAATTCTTTCTTGAATGCTTGTTACAATTCACATGTGAAGCCATCTGGTCCTGGAATTTTCTTTCTTGAGAGCTTCTTGATGACTGATCAATATCTTTACTTGTGATTGGCTTGTTGAAGTTGACTATTTCTTCTGTAGTCAATATTGGTAGTTCATTCCTTTCTAGGAAGTTGCCCATTTCAGCTTTGTTCTCTATTAGCCTATAGTTGCTCATAGTATCCTCTCATTATCTCCTTTATTTCTGCAGAGTCAGTGGTTATGTCTCTCCTTTCACTTCTGATTTTATTTATTTGCATCTCCTCTCTCTCTCTCTCTCTTTCTCTCTCTCTCCCCCCCCCCCCCTTACTCTCTGTCAACCTAGCTAAGAGCACATCAATTTTAATGATTTTCTCAAAGAACCAACTTCTGGTTTTGTTGATTTTCTTGATTGTTTTCATGTTCTCAATTTCAATTATTTCTGCTTAATCCTTGTTATTTCTTTTATTTTGTTTGCTTTGCAGTTAGTTTGCTGTTCTTTCTCTAGTTCTTCCAAGTCCACAGTTAATTCCTCGATTTTTGCTGTTTCTTCTTTAGTATAGGCATTTAAAGCAATAAATTTCCTCTTAGTACTGCCTTTGCTGTATCCCTTAAATTTTGATATGTTGTGTTTTCATTTCCATTTGCCTCAAGAAAGTTACTGATTTCTTTTGTAATTCCTTCCTCGACCCACTGGATGTTTAAGAGTAGGTTATCTAGCATCCGTACATTTGTGAATTTTCTGGCCTGCTACTGTTTTCACTTCATTCCATTATGATTCAAGGAAATGTTTTGTATGATTTTAATCTTTTTAAATTTATTGAGATTTACACTGTGACTCAGTATATGGTCTAGCCTTGAGAATGATCCATGAACACTTGAGAAAAATGTGTACCTTGCTGTTGTGAGGTGTAGTGTTCTGAAATGTCTGTTAAATCTAGTTCATTTATTGTATTATTCAAATTCTCTGTTTCTTTATTGATCCTTTGTCTAGATGTTCTATCATTGATGAGAGCAGGGAATTGAAATTTGCAACAATTATGGTAGATGTGTTTATTTCTCCTTACAGTGTTTGCCTCATGTACTTTGGAACACTCTGGCTCAGAGCATTAATATTTATGATTGTTATGTCTACTTGTTGAATTGTTCAACTATAATTAGTATAGCTACTTCTACTCTTTTCTGATTGTTGTTTGTATGAAATATCTTTTCCCAACCTTTCACTTTCAACCTATTTTTGTCCTTGAGTTTAAAATGAGTCTCCTGTAGACAGCATATAGATGGGTTCTGTTTTTAATCCATTCTGCCAGTCTATGTCTTTTGATTGGGGAGTTTAATCCACTAGCATTTAATGTTATTACTGTAAAAGCAGTATTTTCTTCTACATTTTGTTTTTTGGAATTTATATGTCATATCTAATTTTTTTCTTTTATCATTACTGATAGTCTTCATTTGTACACTCTTCTCCACACCTCTTTCTCCTGCCTTTTCCTATCTTCCTGTAGTGCTTCCTTCAGTATTTCTTGCAGAGCTAGTCTCTTGGTCACAAATTCTCTCAGTGATTGTCTTAAAATATTTTAATCTCCCCCTCATTTTTGAAGAACACTTTTGGTAGATAAAAAATTCTTGGTTGGCAGTTTTTCTCTTTTAGAATCTTAAATATATCATAACATTGTCTTCTCATCTCCATGTTCTGTGCTGAGAAATGCACATGTAGTCTCGTTGGACTTCCCTTGTATGTGATAAATTACGTTTCTCTTGCTGCTTTCAAAATTTTCTCTTTTTCTTTGACATCTGACATTCTGATTAGTAAATGTCTTGAATATATGTATTTGGATCTATTCTGTTTGGGATATGCTACATTTCTTGGATCTGTTCTTTTATGTCTTTCAAAAGAGATGGGAAATTTTCAGTGATAATTTCTTCCATTAGTCTTTCTCCTCCTTTTCCTCTCTCTTCTCCTTCTGGAACACCCACAACACATATATTCATGCACTTCCTGTTGTTATTCAATTCCTTGAGACCCTGCTCATATTTTTCCATCCTTTTCCCTATGTTTTCTTTGTGTTTTGGATTTCAGATGTCCATTCCTCTAGTTCACTAACCTTTTCTTCTGCCTTTTAAAATCTATTATTGTAGATTTCCATGTTTTATCATCTCTTCTATTGTGCCTTTCATTCCATAAGTTGTTCAATTTGTTTTTTCAAACTTTCTACTTCTTTTTGTTCACCCAATGTCTTCTTTATATCCTTCCTTAACTTGTTGATTTGAGTTTTGATGAGATTTTCCACATCTGCTCAAACACCCTGAATTAGTTTTTCAACTTCTATATCTCATTTGAATTTTTGGTTTGTTCCTTTGATTGGGCCACATATTCAATTTTCCTAGTATGGCTCATTATTTTTTTGCTGTTGGCTAGCTATCTGAGCCCTTAGTTAGCTTATTCTGGAGGTTATTTTCACTCTTTTATCTAGGACTTTTTGCTGGATGGTTTTGTTCTTTATCTGTTCTTTGGCATTCAGTTCAATTTATTCTAAACCTCTAGCATAGGTTCTGTTTAACTGATCAGAGTTTTTCAGTTCTTGTTTTTCTTTTTCTTGTCCTGCCTATATGGAAACTTTTTTTTTTTGAGGAGGGTCTTCTCAGATATTATAGTCCCCAGTTAGAGTTTCCAAGACTGGACTGGCCTACGTCTCAGGAGGAAAGTGTCACCAGCATTAGTTTTCCGTGAGGGTGAGACACAGCAGGTTATCATACATTTCTAAGAAGCCTCTAGATTCTCTGCTTTTTTTTATCCTGCCCCACATGTGGCACTTGTCTGCCTGTGGCTTCCCCCCAGCATAAAATAATGTGGTGCCTTTAATTTCAGCAGACTCTTCCTGCTGGGGTGTGGTTGAGACAGAGGTGAGGTTCTAGGCTGCCCTAATTGCTTCCATTTTCCAGTTCCTGGGGTCTGAGTTCCTTGAAGGAGGAATTCCAGTTGAGCTAGGCCCCACCTTTCTCTTGGAGATCATACAGCCTTTAGGGAATTAACTCCTTTGATCTGACTAGTTACTTTGTCTCTTAGACAAGCTTAATTCCACCCTTGCCTGGGGCACTGCTGGAGCCTGAAGGCTTCCAGTTCTATCTGATGATCTAGCAAGAGGTAGATAAAAAGCAAAGAGGAAAAAAACACCTTGAATGATACCTGTACTGGGGTTTGTCAATCAAGAGCTTAAGTTGGTACATGGCTCTATATATCTCCAGGCTCTATGTGCCCCCTTTTCTTGGAATCCAGCTCTTTTACCATTTTGTGCTGTCCAACTCAAAAAGTCTCTTTTTTTCATCACCCCACCCACTCTCTCCTAGTACCTTTAGTGCTTATTCCAGGTTTCTCTGTGCTGGGGGCCTATTTTCAGTAGTAAGAATTTGTTAACTAATTGTACAAGTGGAGCTTGGTTGAGCTAAGCACTTGCTGTGAAGTCTGTTTCCTGTCCCCTCAGGGAACCAGTCTGCCATGGCTGTGAGGGAGGGGCACTGGTCTATGCAGCTTGGGGGACTTACAGGTCTGTGTAGGGGCTTAGCCAGTCCACTTGGTCCAGACTGTTGTATGCTGTGTGTCTTGTCACTGATGTAGCTCAAGCAGTTGTTCTGTTCTGCTCCTGGCTATTTACTAGCTGCTCTGGAGGATGAACTAAATTCCACACCTCACTCACTCACCATCTTGGTCTGCCTCCATTACCACGATGTTTTGACCACTACAACTTTATAATAAGCTTAAAGTCAGGAAGTATGAGTCCTCCTACTTCATTTTTTCTTTTACAAGATGTTTTTGTCTATTTGAGGCCCCTTTCCCTTCCAAGTAAATTTGATAACTAGCTTTTCCATGTCTGCAGAGTAGGTTGTTGGAATTTTCATTTGTATTGAATTGAATATGTAGATCAACTTGGGTAGAATTGACATCTTAACAACATTTAGCCTTCCAATCCATGAACATGCAATGTCTTTTCATTTATTTAGATCTTTGATTCCTTTCAGTTATATTTTGTGTTTTTTTGTGTATAGGTCTTTTACATATTTGGTTAACTTTATTCCTAGATACTTGATTCTTTTGGTCGCTATTGTGAATGGAATTTCTTTCTTAATTACCCCCTAAGATAGCTCATTTCTAGTGTATAGAACCACTACTGATTTTTGAGTATTGGTCTTGTATCCCCCTACTTTGCTGAACTCAATTATTAGCTCAAGTAGCTTTGTCAGAGTTTTTTTTCTGAAATATAAGACTTGGTCATTTGCAAATAGTGAGAATTTTGATTCTTTCTTTCCAATTTGGATTCCTTTTATTTCTTTTTTCTTGCCTAATTGCTCCATCTAGAGCTTCTAGCACAATGTTGAATAACAGTGGTGACAGTGGGCATCCTTGTCTCATTCCTGGTCTTAGAGGGAAATCTTGATTTTGGGTCTAAATATTTATAATTGTTACTTCTGCCTTTGTGAATTGCCCTTTTTATTAATAAATAGTGTCCTTCTTTGTCTTATAACATTTTTGCATTTGAAGTCTATATTGTCTGATATTAATATAGCTAACTCCATACCCCTTTGCTTGTGTGGAATATCTTTTTTCTGTCCATTGATTTTCAACCTACTTGTATCTTTGGTCCAAAATGAATCTCTTATAAACAGTGCATAGATGGATCATATTTTTAAATCCATTCTGACAATCTTTGTTTATTGATTGGGGCATTTAGTCCATTTACATACAATGTTATTACTGCTGTCCTTACTTTATTCATTTTATCTTTTGGCTCTTATTTGTTAGAACTATTATTTTTTCTCTCTCTTTATCCTTTTAGTTGCCTTTATTAATAATCATCATTTATATACTCCCATCCAAGCCTCTCTATCCTGTCTTATTTTCCCCTGCCCTTTAGTATTTCTTGCACTCAGGTATTTTGTAAACAAACTCACTCAGCTTTTATCTGTGAATATTTTAAATTCTCCTTCACTTTTGAAGGACAGCTTTGCTGGATAAAGAATTCTTGGCTGGCAATATTTCTCTTAGTATATTTTAAATATATCATACCACTGCCTTCTCACCTACATGAGACACCTACATGGTGTCTGATGAGACAGCACTTAGCTTTATATAGCTTCCCTTGTCTGTGCTAAATAGATTTTCTCTTGCTTCTTTCAGGATTCTCTTCTTCTCTTTGGCATTTGACAGTCTGATTTGTGTGTGTCTTGGAGTAGATCTATTTGGGGTATGCTGGGATTTATTTGGGGTACCTTGGACTTCTTGGATTTGCATAATTATGTCTTTTATAAGAGTTGGGAAATTTTCCACAATTATTTCCTCAAATATTCTTCCTGGCTCTTTATCCTTCTCTTCACCTTCTGGGACACCTAGAATGTGCAAACTTTTACACTGCATGTGTCAAGCATTCCCCTGAAAGCCAGTCAATTTTTTCCATTTTATCTTTTGTGTGTTTGATTTCAATTGCTTTGTCATCTAGTTCACTGATCCTTTCTTCCACCTCTTCCCATCTACTGTTGTGTGTCTCTAGAATATTTAAATTTTCATCCACAGTATCTTTCATTTTCATAAGATGTGTAATTTTTCTATGTATTCCTTCAAATTCTTCTTTATGTTCTTCTACAATCTTCTTGATATCCTTTATCTCTTTAACCATCTCATTGAAATTATTTAGTATATTTATTTGAATGTCTCTGATTAGTTGTTCCAATTTCTGTGTCTCCTCTCACTTTTCAATTAGGTTGTTAGGCTAGGTCATATCATCTTGTTTCTTAATGTGTCTCGTAAATTTTTTCTGGTTTCTGGGCATCTGATTATCTTGGTTATATTATTTAGAAGTTGGCTTCCCTCTCTTGTCTAAGATTTTGTTATTGCTTGGATTTGCCTTGAATGTCTCCTTTGACATTTGCCTCATTAGAATTTCCCAGCCAAACCAGGACCAGGGTCTCATGCATGGATTGCAAATCCTTTTGGAAGGGTCTTAGAGGGTGGGCAGAAAAGCAGCTTCTCAGACTACACTTTCCCATTCATTCTACCACAGATGCCTCCTGGGCAGTGTCTGGATTGGTTCAAGTTCTGGTTTAAGGCTCTAGAATCCACAGTGTCACCTTCACTGGCCAACTGTTGGTTTAGGATTGCTCTGCATCTCCCTTTTTTCCTGAATAGAGGGCCTTCCTGTCTCTCCCAGGTTCAGGTATGTCCAAAACTGCCAGACTTGGGAGTGGGAGATTGGCAAAGAGTACCATAATGAAGACTCAGCTTGTGGGTACAGTAGAGTTCACAGACTCCTGTAAGGAAAGACTCTAGATTTGGGGCTGAGAGGGTCAACTTCTCTGGCCAGCTGCTGAACCCAGACTGTGCTGACTCTCACCAGCCAGCAAGAACCAGGCCAGCCCATAGCTAACAGCCTCAGGGATGGGTGTGTTTGATTTCAGTCACCCCTATCTTTCCATTTCTTCATCCAGCCCTTCCTTATATGTTGCAGTGGTCTTTCCCTGCTCTCTTGAGCCCCAGAACTGCTGCTTTGTACAGTTTCTGCCTGTTCTTTGTTGTTTTGGGTGGAGGAGTGAGTTCTGCCTGTCTTTTTTCCACCATCTTCCTGGAAGTGCATTTTATTTTTTTAATAAGGAAAAGTGTGACCATACAAAAGAAAGTGCTATATAGAGAATTTAGCACCTTGCAACTTGGAAGGTCCTCCTCCTGGAAGACTTTCTTGTCTCTCCCAGCTGGTTTGATACCCATTCTACCTGCATAACCATGGCCTGAGGTTGCGTCATTTTAGCCAGTTACCTGTTTTATAATCACGTGTCTCTGTCTTTCTCTGCAAATCCTGGGCTCACAGACAGCAGGGATTGTTTCTGACACAGAATGACTGTTAGTTTACCAAGTGAATGAAAAAATGTCAACTAGATGTACCATTCCTCTTATATTCAAAAATGAGAAACCCTGTGGGGATAAGGCATAGGAACCAGAGGTGTGCCATCTCAACCAGCATCTACTCCATAACAACTGGCCAGTGACAGGTCTGATATCAAAATAAGGAACTTTGGGGACCTGAGCTATGTACCTGAAAGACTGTAGCAGTTTCCTGCAAACCTGTTATAAGATGTCCTGGGACATAGTGGAGGATTATTTGGGACAAGATAAAAGAACTACCTTTCTCATTCAGTTGACCAGGACCCCAAGAGTGAGTGGACAGCAACAGACAGGAATTTCAACCCAGCTTAACATTGGAGGTACAACGAGGGGATCCACAGCCAGAAAGATTAGTAAGAATGGACAGTGGAAGAACTGACCCAAAGTGGAAGAGAATTCAAGTGGTAAGAGGCTCTGTTCTGACTCTGGCAAATGGATTCCTGCTTTCTCTTAAATTCTGTGTCACCAAGGCTTCTCTTCATCACAACAGGTACAGAAATTGTACATCCTCAACACTGCACAAAGCTCACGTACAAATGCCAGAGAGAAATTGCAGCTCAGATCAACCCACATACACATATCCACCATCTATTGCCTTCAGGTTTTCCTTTTCACATTTAACCAATTATAAGTAAAGATTGGCTGGGATTTGTCTTTTTTTCTCTCTTGAGTGTTCTTCTGATTTTACACCTAAACATGAGTTCTGTGTGCTGTCATCATATGTATACTGATTTATATAGAGATGTTAAAGCACCATCTGGCAAAGCAAATGGCTTTTTGAAGTCTATGGAGAAAACCCCAGGAGGTTTATGAGGCTCTTATTCCTAAAGCCCTGCATCTACAACATCCTCAGGTATGAAAAGGAAACAACTCATTCAGTCCTAGGATTTGATATCAATAAGTGTTCACCTGTATATATTCATATATACTGCACTGCGGTCAGCAGAATGACTGTTCCTGGAGACATCCATGTTACCTTATGGGACAAAAGGGACTTTGCTGATGTGATTGAGGGTACAGACCTTGAGGTGGGGAGAGCATCCTGGATTATTCAGGGGGCACATATCTAATCTTGAGTCCTTAAAATAAGAGAGCCTCTTCCAGCTGCAGTGAGGGAGATGCAACAAAAGTCAGATGGAAGCAGAAGGATTTCCATCTGTAACAGGCTCTGAAATGTAGGTGGCCACATGCAAAGACTGAAAAGAGGGCCCTAGGGACTGAGGGTGGTAAGGGAGCCAATGTCTCAGTTTTATAATCCGAAGGAATTTGATTCTGCTGAAACCTAAATGAGGAGAGAAACAGACCCTCCCCAATGAGCTTCTAGAAGGCACGCAACCCTCTGACACCTTGATTTTAGCCCAGAGAGATCCATGTCAGGCTTCTGACCTACAAAACAATAAGGCAATAATTTGGGTTGCTTTAAGACATAAAGATTGTGGTCCTTCTTATGGCCACAATAAGAAGCTAATACAAGCAGTATACAAATAAAATTATGTTTAGCTTTCACACAAAATGACGCAGGATGAGAGAAACTAAACTAAGCAAAAGTCTGCAAAACCAGCTCAGACAAGTCGCACAGGCAGGGGAAGGAGAAAACCTCTGACATAAGTCTAGAATTGGTGCCAGATCCTTAGATGGGTAAAACCAAGGGTCACCGGAAGATAAACTATAATCAAAAGTGGGAACTTTTGGTGGGAAATTTGAGCTAGGTAGACTACTCAGATAGGCTGTAACCTCTGGAGTATCCAATCAGTAGAGAAACAGGGGAGGGACCTGCATGCTAGGATTAGGGAATAAAAACTGTTGCTTCCTGTTGTTTGGTGTGTTAACCACCACGTTTTTGTTGCGTGCCAGTTCTTGCAAGATCATCAATAAATTCTTTTCTTCTTCACAATGAGGTGAGTGTTTATTCTCCTTCAGGGAAAGCTTTCTCTCTAACATGCAGGAAACCATAAGCTCTATCTATTCCAAAGATCACAAGTTCCAAAATAGTATTTTCAAATCTGTGGGTCAAGAGCCATTAGTCTATGGATTGTAACAAGCATTAAATAAAAAAGATCAGAAAGCATCAGAGTGTAGTTCACAAATCCTTACCTAAAGTTGCATCCTTTGCAACAAATATTGAGACAATTGTGGCAGTTTAAGTGAGAGAAGCATTGCAGGACATACAGCAAATATCCAGCAGTTTACAGCAGCTACAGATGGTGCTGCAAGCTTCTGTTTATGGGTGTTATTTGAGTTGGTGGTAAATGACCTATTTGACCAATACTAAAATGGGAGAGCAGATTCTCAGAGTTGAATTTTAATATTTATTTAATTTTAATGTTGACATTTAGCTGTGAAATATAGGAGAATTTTATCTGCAGTTGAGCTAATGTCGAGACATGCCAGTGAGTTTTTTTTATTATTATTTTTTATTATTTATTTATTTATTTTTATTAACGGAAAGAAAGAAAAAAGAAAAAAAAAAGAAATTAACACAACATTTAGAAATCATACCATTCTACATATGCACTCAGTAATTCTTAACATCATCACATAGATGCATGATCATCGTTTCTTAGTACATTTGCATCGGTTTAGAGGAACTAGCAACACAACAGAAAAAGATATAAAATGTTAATATAGAGAAAAGAAATAAAAGTAGTAATAATAGTAAAAAAACAACAACAAAAAAACCCTATAGCTCAGATGCAGCTTCATTCAGTGTTTTAACATGATTACTTTACAGTTAGGTATTATTGTGCTGTCCATTTTTGAGTTTTTGTATCTAGTCCTGTTGCACAGTCTGTATCCCTTCAGCTCCAATGACCCATTATCTTACCCTGTTTCTAACTCCTGCTGGACTCTGTTACCAATGACATATTTCAAGTTTATTCTCGAATGTCCGTTCACATCAGTGGGACCATACAGTATTTGTCCTTTAGTTTTTGGCTGGACTCACTCAGCATAATATTCTCTAGGTCCATCCATGTTATTACATGCTTCATAAGTTTATCTTGTCTTAAAGCTGCATAATATTCCATCGTATGTATATACCACAGTTTATTTAGCCATTCTTCTGTTGATGGACATTTTGGCTGTTTCCATCTCTTTGCAATTGCAAATAACGCTGCTATAAACATTGGTGTGCAAATGTCCGTTTGTGTCTTTGCCCTTAAGTCCTTTGAGTAGATACCTAGCAATGGTATTGCTGGGTCGTATGGCAATTCTATATTCAGCTTTTTGAGGAACCGCCAAACTGCCTTCCACAGTGGTTGCACCCTTTGACATTCCCACCAACAGTGGATAAGTGTGCCTCTTTCTCCGCATCCTCTCCAGCACTTGTCATTTTCTGTTTTGTTGATAATGACCATTCTGGTGGGTGTGAGATGAGATCTCATTGTGGTTTTGATTTGCATTTCTCTAATGGCCAGGGACATTGAGCATTTCTTCATGTGCCTCTTGGCCATCCATATTTCCTTTTCTGGTAGGTGTCTGTTCAAGTCTTTTTCCCATTTTGTAATTGGGTTGGCTGTCTTTTTGTTGTTGAGTTGAACAATCTCTTTATATATTCTGGATACTAGACCTTTATCTGATATATCATTTCCAAATATTATCTCCCATTGTGTAGACTGTCTTTCTACTTTCTTGATGAAGTTCTTTTGATGCACAAAAGTGTTTAATTTTGAGGAGCTCCCATTTATTTATTTATTTCTTCAGTGCTCTTGCTTTAGGTTTAAGGTCCATAAAACCACCTCCAGTTGTAAGATTCATAAGATATCTCCCTACATTTTCCTCTAACTGTTTTATGGTCTTAGACCTAATGTTTAGATCTTTGATCCATTTTGAGTTAACTTTTGTATAAGGTGTGAGATGTGGGTCTTCTTTCATTCTTTTACATATGGATATCCAGTTCTCTAGGCACCATTTATTGAAGAGACTGTTCTGTCCCAGGTGAGTTGGCTTGACTGCCTTATCAAATATCAAATGTCCATAGATGAGAGGATCTATATCTGAGCACTCTATTCAATTCCATTGGTCGATATATCTATCTTTATGCCAATACCATGCTGTTTTGACCACTGTGGCTTCATAATATGCCTTAAAGTCCGGCATCGCGAGACCTCCAGCTTCGTTTTTTTTCCTCAAGATGTTTTTAGCAATTCGGGGCACACTGCCCTTCCAGATAAATTTGCTTATTGGTTTTTCTAATTCTGAAAAATAAGTTGTTGGGATTTTGATTGGTATTGCATTGAATCTGTAGATCAGTTTAGGTAGGATTGACATCTTAACTATATTTAGTCTTCCAATCCATGAACACGGTATGCCCTTCCATCTATTTAGATCTTCTGTGATTTCTTTTAGCAGTTTTTTGTAGTTTTCTTTATATAGGTTTTTTGTCTCTTTGGTTAAATTTATTCCTAGGTATTTTATTCTTTTAGTTGCGATTGTAAATGGGATTCGTTTCTTGATTTCCCCCTCAGCTTGTTCATTACTAGTGTATAGAAAAGCTACAGATTTTTGAATGTTGATCTTGTAGCCTGCTACTTTGCTGTACTCATTTATTAGCTCTAGTAGTTTTGTTGTGGATTTTTCCGGGTTTTCGATGTATAGTATCATATCGTCTGCAAACAGTGATAGTTTTACTTCTTCCTTTCCAATTTTGATGCCTTGTATTTCTTTTTCTTGTCTAATTGTTCTGGCTAGAACCTCCAACATGATGTTGAATAATAGTGGTGATAATGGACATCCTTGTCTTGTTCCTGATCTTAGGGGGAAAGTTTTCAATTTTTCCCCATTGAGGATGATATTAGCTGTGGGTTTTTCATATATTCCCTCTATCATTTTAAGGAAGTTCCCTTGTATTCCTATCTTTTGAAGTGTTTTCAACAGGAAAGGATGTTGAATCTTGTCAAATGCCTTCTCTGCATCAATTGAGATGATCATGTGATTTTTCTGCTTTGTTTTGTTGATATGGTGTATTACATTAATTGATTTTCTTATGTTGAACCATCCTTGCATACCTGGGATGAATCCTACTTGGTCATGATGTATAATTCTTTAATGTGTTGTTGGATTCTATTTGCTAGAATTTTGTTGAGGATTTTTGCATCTATATTCATTAGAGAGATTGGTCTGTAGTTTTATTTTTTTGTACTATCTTTGCCTGGTTTTGGTATGAGGGTGATGTTGGCTTCATAGAATGAAATAGGTAGCTTTCCCTCCACTTCGATTTTTCTTGAAGAGTTTGAGGAGAGTTGGTACTAATTCTTTCTGGAATGTTTGATAGAATTCACATGTGAAGCCGTCTGGTCCTGGAGTTTTCTTTTTCAGAAGCTTTTGAATGACTGATTCATTTTCTTTACTTGTGATTGGTTTGTTGAGGTCATCTATTTCTTCTTGTGTCAAAGTTGGTTGTTCATGTCTTTCCAGGAACCCGTCCATTTCATCTAAATTGTTGTATTTATTAGTGTAAAGTTGTTCATAGTATCCTGTTATTACCTCCTTTATTTCTGTGAGGTCAGTGGTTATGTCTCCTCTTCCATTTCTGATCTTATTTATTTGCATCCTCTCTCTTCTTCTTTTTGTCAATCTTGCTAAGGGCCCATCAATCTTATTTATTTTCTCATAGAACCAACTTCTGGTCTTATTGATTTTCTCTATTGTTTTCATGTTTTCAATTTCATTTATTTCTGCTGTAATCTTTGTTATTTCTTTCCTTTTGCTTGCTTTGGGGTTAGTTTGCTGTTCTTTCTCCAGTTCTTCCAAGTGGACAGTTAATTCCTGCATTTTTGCCTTTTCTTCTTTTCTGATATTGGCAATTAGGGCAATAAATTTCCCTCTTAGCACTGCCTTTGCTGCGTCCCATAGGTTTTGATATGTTGTGTTTTCATTGTCATTCACCTCGAGATATTTACTAATTTCTCTTGCAATTTATTCCTTGACCCACTCGTTGTTTAAGAGTGTGTTGTTGAGCCTCCACGTATTTGTGAATTTTCTGGCACTCCGCCTATTATTGATTTCCAACTTCATTCCTTTATGACCTGAGAAAGTGTTGTGTATGATTTCAATCTTTTTAAATTTGTTGAGACTTGCTTTGTGACCCAGCATATGGTCTATCTTTGAGAATGATCCATGAGCACTTGAGAAAAAGGTGTATCCTGCTGTAGTGGGATGTAATGTCCTATAAATGTCTGTTAAGTCTAGCTCATTTATAGTAATATTCAGATTCTCTATTTCTTTATTGATCCTCTGTCTAGATGTTCTGTCCATTGATGAGAGTGGTGAATTGAAGTCTCCAACTATTATGGTATATGTGTCTATTTCCCTTTTCAGTGTTTGCAGTGTATTCCTCACGTATTTTGGGGCATTCTGGTTTGGTGCATAAATATTTATGATTGTTATATCTTCTTGTTTAATTGTTCCTTTTATTAGTAAATAGTGTCCTTCTTTGTCTCTTTTAACTGTTTTACATTTGAAGTCTAATTTGTTGGATATTAGTATAGCTACTCCTGCTCTTTTCTGGTTGTTATTTGCATGAAATATCTTTTCCCAACCTTTCACTTTCAACCTATGTTTATCTTTGGGTCTAAGATGTGTTTCCTGTAGACAGCATATAGAAGGATCCTTTTTTTTAATCCATTCTGCCAGTCTATGCCTTTTGATTGGGGAATTCAGTTCATTAACATTTAGTGTTATTACTGTTTGGATAACATTTTCCTCTACCATTTTGCCTTTTGTATTATATATATCATATCTGATTTTCCTTCTTTCTACACTCTTCTCCATACCTCTCTCTTCTGTCTTTTCGTATCTGACTCTAGTGCTCCCTTTAGTATTTCTTGCAGAGCTGGTCTCTCGGTCACAAATTCTCTCAGCGACTTTTTGTCTGAAAACGTTTTGATTTCTCCCTCATTTTTGAAGGACAATTTTGCTGGATATAGGAGTCTTGGTTGGCAGTTTTTCTCTTTTAGTAATTTAAATATATCATCCCACTGTCTTCTAGCTTCCATGGTTTCTGCTGAGAAATCTACACATAGTCTTATTGGGTTTCCCCTGTATGTGATGGATTGTTTTTCTCTTGCTGCTTTCAAGATCCTCTCTTTCTCTTTGACCTCTGACATTCTAACTAGTAAGTGTCTTGGAGAATGCCTATTTGGGTCTGTTCTCTTTGAGGTGCGCTGCACTTCTTGGATCTGCAATTTTAGGTCTTTCATAAGAGTTGGGAAATTTTCAGTGATAATTTCTTCCATTAGTTTTTCTCCTCCTTTTCCCTTCTCTTTTCCTTCTGGGACACCCACAACATGTATATTTGTGTGCTTCATATTGTCCTTGAGTTCCCTGATCCCGTGTTCAAATTTTCCCATTCTTTTCCCTATTGTTTCTGTTTCTTTTTTGAATTCTGATGTTCCATCCTCCAATTCACTAATTCTAGCTTCTGTCTCTTTAAATCTACCATTGTAGGTATCCATTGTTTTTTCCATCTTTTCTACTTTGTCCTTCACTTCCATAAGTTCTGTGACTTGTTTTTTCAGTTTTTCTATTTCTTCTTTTTGTTCAGCCCATGTCTTCTTCATGTCCTCCCTCAATTTATTGATTTGGTTTTTGAAGAGTTTTTCCATTTCTGTTCGTATATTCAGCATTAGTTGTCTCAGCTCCTGTATCTCATTTGAACTATTGGTTTGTTCCTTTGACTGGGCCATATCTTCAATTTTCTGAGCGTGATCCGTTATTTTCTGCTGGCGTCTGGGCATTTAATCATATTTCCCTGGGTGTGAGGCCCAGCAGGTTGAAAGATTTTTCTGTGAAATCTCTGGGCTCTGTTTTTCTTATCCTGCCCAGTAGGTGGCACTCGTGGTGCTCGTCTGTCTGCGGGTCCCACCAGTAAAAGATGCTGTGGGTCCTTTAACTTTGGAAAACTCTCGCTGTGGGGGGGTGGGTCGCCAGCCGAAGCGACTTGGGGGGTGCCAGTCTGAATCTCCCAGCTGGCCCGGGAATCCGCACGTGGGGAGGGTCGCCGGTCTCTGCGGCTTGGGGGAGCGCCTGTCCTTATTTCCCAGCCAGCCCGGGGCGCCAAGCGTGGTGGTGGGGCGCCGGCCGCCGCGGCTTGGGGGAGTGCCTATCCACCGTTCCCAGCCAGACCAGGAAGCCACGTGTTTGGAAGGGACCCCAGTTGCCGGTCTCCGCGGCTTGGGGGATCTCCGATCCAATTCTCCCAGCTGGTCTGGGGGGGCCACGCGTGGGGGAGGGGCGCCAGCCACTGCGGCTTGAAGGGATCGCCTATCCAATTCTCCCAGCTGGCCCGGGAAGGAGGGAGGGAGGGACTCCAGCCCCCTGCCACCCCAGCCCGGGGAAGCGCGTGCCCCTCGGCGTTCTCACTGCAGCGGATTCTCCCAGCCAGTCAGCTGTTCCAGAATGGGGTACGCTGTCTTCTTGGACTCTGTTGTGGCTCCGGGAGCTGTTCTGTATCATTTCTACTTCTCTAGTAGCTGTTCTGGAGGAGGAACTAAGACCCGCGCGTCTTACTAAGCTGCCAGCTTCTCTGGAAGTTGTCTAGATTGGACATTTTTTAGATTTGCTTTAATTGGGACATTTTCATGGCCTTAGAACTGTAAACTTGCAACTTCTTAAATTCCCCCTTTATAAAAGCCATTCCATTTCTGGTGCATTGCATTCTGGCAGGTAGTAAACTAAATGAACCCCTTGTGGCTATCTTTGTAAAGAGCACAGAAAAATACTCCCAGGTTTGGCCAGGGGTATGGGGTATATATATATTTATATTTATATATATATATATATAAATATATATATATTTCCTGGAGACAGCAGATTTTTCTAATTGTCAGGGTCACAGCTTTAGACCTAGGTGAAATAGGTCTAATGATTGGAAGCAATTAAAAGAAGGCCATAGGAGTGCTAAGGACAATTTAGGGTTCTTAAATCCTGCTCTAACTGAGAAATCAGGATTTAAGGGATATATATATATATTTTTTTAATGGGAAGGCACTGGAAATACAGCCAGCATGGCAGGTGAGAACTCTGCCTGTTGAGCCACCATGGCCCACCCAAGGGATGGTTTTGATTAGTAAATCATTATATAGATATTCCTTTTTGCTTTCTGGTATATTGGAGTAAACAGGAATTTTCTGAAATCTCTACATTGTAATCCAGCTGTCTTGATCTCTGAGAATGATTATAGCCTTCATCTTCTGCTCCTGTGACTGCAAAAACCTTGTGACTAAACATCATTTGTATGTTATCCAGAGTTTTTCAATTTTAGAGTCTTGTAATCACTAAAGACAGTCCCTAGTGTTTATTAATGAAGGGTCTTAGTTCTGCCCATATTTAATCGACTCCAAGCCCAAAGTTATCTTGATGACTGAGACTGGACCTAACCAAAGTGGGCTTGCCGGATATGCACAGTAACTTAGACTTTAGCCTAACAAGTCATTTATACCTTATTCCACCTTTTTCTCTCATACATTCTGTGACTAAACATGTAATCAACCTGTGCATGCTCAATAATCAGATCACCTCTAATTATATCAAATGAGGCCACTGTGCTCACTATCCTAGACCCTGATCATCTTTTTCTTTAATAAAACCATCCAAATTACTGAAATTGGGAGCACAGATTTTGGGCCAATAGGCCATCTGTTCTCCTACCATGCACCTAGTAATAAATTCTAATAAATTCTTTCTCTCTTTCAAACCCTGGTGTCTCAAGAATTGGCTATTGAGTGCATCAGGCAAAAGAATCCACACCCTTTGTCCAGTAACACCATCATCCTCTTTTAAAACTTTTTAAACCAAATTGAAGAAGTGAAAACCTAAAATTGTAGAATTGTAACCCACACCAAACTCTGAAATCTGTTCGACAACAATTGTTCTGATATACTTTGAAATTTATCTCTTTTTTTGTATATATGTTACTTTAAACAAAAAAGAAAAAGAGAGAAAGAGGATTATAACAAATAAAAGAGAAGGTAGAATTTAACGAATGATATGACTCCTGAATCATTATATTGATATTTTTTTTGGTCTCCAGTGTCTTGGAGAAGCTAGAAGGAAAAGTGAAAAATTGTAGAACTGTAACCCATACCAAACTTTAGAATCTTTCTGTAACTACTTGTTAAAATGTACTTGGAAATTAATTGCTTTTTAGTATATATATATTTCATAATAAAAAAAGTAAAGCAAAAACAAAAACCAATTAAACAAATCATTCTTCACGCTTTCTGTTTCACCTACTCCTGCCCTCTTAAATCTTGGCCAAATATGGATCAATCAAGTGGGGGCAGCTATAAGAAAAGGGTTGGTGCTAAAAAGATAGGGACTGCATAAGTTTGGTTTAAAATTTCTTTCTTTTGGACGTAGAGATTAGAAGTTATAGGGACAGAAAGATTGTTTTGAAATAGGCCATGTTTTGCATACTTTTCCCTGTAATTCCCCAATTTAAAATTATTAATTTTTCCTAAAAATACCTTTGCAACAGTTACCGCAGAAGGCAAATCATTATTAAAACTTGGGATGAATGTAACTGAATAAAGTCCAATTACCAAATTTAAAAGCTCCAATAAGTAAAAAAAATGTCCTTGAGGGCTATGGAAAAATTTTCCTGGATTTATGCTAGGGACAAATTAAACAATTGTAATATATTTTCTAGAGCTTCATAGTAAATATACTGCTGAAGTTGTTCATAATTTTAGGATATTATAAAAAGAAGAAGTTTTTTTAAACCTCTAATAGAAGGTGAAACAAAAGCAAATATAATTGCAAAAAAAAAAATGCAGTGACAGAATCTTGTCCTATTCTTGCTTTTATGATGAATTTTGAACCAAATGAATATAATTTTATTCTAGTTTAGGTATGTTCTCCCTAAATTTATACATGTGTACTGATAAAATAAGCTAGCATTATATCTATTAGATCTCTAAGATAGTGAAAAAATAAATTTGTATTTAATGAAATTAAATTATTTTGACAAACTTCATTTTAAAAAATAATTATGTTTTGTAGGATATTTAAAGATAATATTAAAGATCTTTTTTAGCTAACTTAAAGTATTGCAGGTGTGGGTGGTGTGATGGTGGCTCAGTGACAGAATTCTCATCCGTCATGTCAGAGACCCGGGTTCGATTCCCAGTGCCTACCCATGTGAAAAAAAAAAAAAGTATTGCAGGTGTATGTAAAATATACAAATGTGCTTTGTTAAAGAAAGGTATGTGGTTTTAACCTCCAGAATGTGTAGGACAAAGTCTGGGTGAATGTGGATGTTTGTGGAAGTGTTTTTTTTTTTTTTTGTAGTCATTGCTGACTAAGATTTGATAAGCTTCTCTAAGGGGATGTAGTTTTGTCCTAAAATAAGTCTAGTTTTTATATGTGAGACAAGACCTGAATGTCCAGGCAGAAGGTTGTAGGAGGTTTATGATAATAAAGTCTGTCTATACTAGTCAATGATGACTAAAAATTTGATAGGCTTATTTATAATATTTTCTTAAAGAGCTTTTGTGTCAAATTCATACAAAACTGCAGCTTAATTTTCTCTCTTAAAATAATATGGATTGTTGGTCTGTTTTTTTTTTTTTTTTAACTTTTTTTTATTAATTAAAAAATTAACAAACAAAACATTTAAATATCATTCCATTCTACATATACAATCAGTAATTCTTAATATCATCACATAGTTGCATATTCATCATTTCTTAGTACATTTGCATGGATTTAGAAACAGAAATAAAAAGACAACAGAAAAAGAAATAAAATGATAATAGAGAAAAAAAACTATACGTACCATACCCCTTACCCCTCGCTTTCATTTACCACTATTGCAAACTGAATTTATTTTAACATTTGTTCCCCCTATTATTTACTTTTATTCCATATGTTCTACTCTTCTGTTGATATAGTTGGTCTGCTTTTAATGAAGGGTTATAAAATGCTTGTCTTAATATTCTGAGTATTTTGTCTAGAGGACAAAGTTTCTGTCATATAAAAATAATATCCTTGTTGCTTATATTGACTTTATCATCCTTCATTTTAGAAGACAAGTTTTCTCACTTTTAAAGGAATTAAGTCTTTTCCTTACAATCATATTAACTCCTATTTTGCTTTGGTTAAATAAGAAACCAAATAACTTCACAGTAACCCACTTTCCTGTTTAACATACTGCTCAAGCCTAACAACTTTTGCCCTCCTAAAATTGAACACTAAAGGGTATCTTTTTATTTCAAACTGTTTCATTGATTTTCTCTTTCACCTTATAAAAGCAAGATACTAAAAATAGTTTAATATAGTATATAAAAAATGTTTGGGAAGCATTATTATAATCAAAAGGGATTTTGTTATCTTATGTTTGAATTTGGTCTCCATTCCTGGACAGCATGGGTGTAGATTTCCTTAGGAGGTCCTGCTTTGCCCTTAACAATCACTAGGATGTGAAATGCACTGGTGCAGTCATTTAACCACATGCATGCCTGCAAAGCAGCATCACTGACTTGGGTTCTGGAGCCAGATCATGGCCAACAAGTATATTCCTCCCTTACAAACCCCATACAGAGAGCTCCAATGTACCCCTATCCCCCAATACACAGATTCACCAATTTTAACATTTTGCCAAATGTCGATCCATCTGACATTTTTGAAGTATACATGGTAGTTATTTGTTTGCTTTGTTCCTTGCTTGTGTTTAGAATGTCCCTCCTTTTGGGTTTGCCTGATGTTTTCTCATGATTAGATGCAGGCTTTGCATTGTTGACAGGAATAGCACAGAAAGGATGCTGCATTGCTCGCCTGTGCATTAACAGGAAGCACATTTTGTTGGAAAGAAAGCCATACCTGAAAGAGAATAAACACTCACCCAATTGTGGAGAAGAAAATAATTTAATGATCTTGCAAGAATGGGCGCACAACCAAAATGTGGTGGTTTGCGCACCAAGTGACAGGAAACAGCAGCCTTTATTCCCTAATCCTAGCACAACAGATCCCTCCCCTGTTTCTCAGCTGATTGGATACTCCAGAGGTTACAGCCTATCCAAGTAGTTCAAATCTCCCACCAAAATGTCCCACTGTACATCCCAGTGACCCTGGTCATTACCTATTTAAACTTGTTTTACCCATATAAGGATCTGGTACCAATTCTAGGCTTATGTCAGAGGCCCTCTCCTTCCCCTGCCCATGAGACCAGTCTGAGCAGGTTTGCAGCCCTTTGTTTAGTAAATTTCATTTCTCCCATTCTGTGACATTTTGTGTGAAAGCTAAACTTAATTCTATTCTTAAAAATTCCCCCTCTTTTTTTTTTGAAAGTAAAAATTTTAATTTTGATTGATTTCTCAATGTATATAGTTTAATGTGATGCCAGTTTTTAATGGCAAAAATTTGGTTCCACTGAAAATGCATAATGCTACAGAGAGCTTTTTCTAGAAAGTAGGTAAACAGCTGGAAACAGAAAGCAAAACTTTCTAGTAGCATGGCAACTTAAACTGCAGACAGACTTATCAGGTATACAACTTTTACACTAAAAATGGCACAAACATTAGCTGGTTACAAAAGTGAGAAATGGAAAACAAAATGTGAACACCAAAAGGAACAATATATGGACTGTAAAAATCACAGAAAAAAACCCAAATTTAACTATGAGAATTTTAAAGGATAATTATAGAAAAGGGAACCAAATATTTCACTCAAATGCTTTTTAGAGTCTTTCTGTAGAGATAGAAATATATATCTATTTATCCAAAAATATATTTTATACAGATAAATGTTTCTCACTTAAAGATGGGACCAAAGTTGTAGTTTTAACATAAAGCACAGTCTTTCATAAGACTATTTGTTCACCTGAATTTTCAATGTAAGTTTAGTGCATTAAATGTTTTTCATGTATAATTACCTGACATTCTTTTTATAGATATAAATCAAGAAGGCATTATTTTTCAAAAGGGTTTGCAGGTTAAACAATATTTTTCTAAGATGCTGTACACATCAAACGTATGAGCAGCCCCATAGGAATCATTGTCATAAACATATCAAAAAGGGCTATATGTCAGGTTTTCCTTTATATAGTAAATATAAAATAGTAAATATTTGATTTTTTAATTTCCAGTTTGCAAGTGTTTACTTGTAAACAGCAGCAGAAAAATTTTACTTAAGTACTTTTATGTTGATATATTTTGATTTAATATATATGGTAATAAATTTTCACATGTTGTAACCATTAGTACACATAGATATTTTTAAAAATTGGGATGTAACACTAAACCACTACTATAAAATAAAGCACACAATTAGTTTGGTGCTTTTACAAATCTTCTTTTTTCAGGTGAAAATGCTACAAAAACTCCTAAAAATTAGAGAACACTGAAAACATAATAAAGTCTGATTTTGAATTTTATAGTATTTCCATTTTGCCCTGAAAGAGAACTTAAAAAATATGACCTTGCTGAACAGGCCACCCTTGCAATATAAAAAAAATTGGTGAGAGCAAGACAGTGTATCACTGACATGTAGAATTTTTGTAAATAATTATCTCTCCAAATCATTAGAAAAATGTTAAAAATAAAAAAAAATTATATAGTGGTGGTCCCTAAACTATTTTGAAGGCAGGTAGCTTAGTCCAAATTAAAATATATATTTTTCATTCATAGTAATCATCCTCCCCTCAAATGCCCTTTAAAAAAATGCATGAAACAGTACAATAGCAAGAATCAAAGAGCACAAACTGTATTTTCAAGAACAGAACAATCTCTAGTGTTGAAAGATATCTTACAGCAGAATGCAGATTTCTTTGGTGACACCAGTCAATAAATAATTAATTTTTTTATGATGACTTATCTTTTCTATTATGGGGAGAGTCGGCTCCATTTGAAGTTACTGTCCTATTTGCACCATTTTCTATTCCTTTTCTAGAAGACCTGTCTTTAGTCACCATTGGTTTCTTCTTCACAGTTGTTACCTGAAAATTAGAATGGTCCCTCCACCTCCAAAGCTGGAAATTACTGAATTTCCACATCATGAATGCTTGCATAATGCATATGGATGCCAGAACAGCAATTCTAATAGCCAACACACTGAAATTTCCAGTACTGAAATTCAGCTTCTGATTCTCTGCTCTTGCAAGGCCAAAGCTAACAGTAAGTACAGAAAGAATTAAAGTCAGAAGTCATCCCCAAACAAACAAAATTGCCCACAGAGAAAACCCTTTCTGATACTTTTCATCACTAAAATAAATGTGGAAAAGAAATTCAGCAAAATAAGGCAGCACCATAAAAACAAGTCCAAGATGATTCAAATTCAAAAGATAAGCTCCAGCAATGTGAGAGAAAGAGGTAAAGACCAATATAGTCAAGTTGACGTGGAATATCTTCTTTTTTGGTTTTCTGGAAGTAGAGTTCAGGAAAAGCATGATACCAGTAAGCCAACTATGACATGTAGAAAAACTTCATTTAAAATGTCATCAGGATATGGGGATGGGCCTGCCACAAGATAGTTGGGTCTGAGATGTAGTTTTCAGGAAACAGAATGAATGTGCCCCAAATACAGGAAAAAAGGTAGACTGCCCTAAGTTGACCAGATTCATTAAACTTGTTGTGTTTCGTTTTGGAGAAATGCATTCACCTGTTAATTTTATCCAACACACACTCTTGAATTATGGCATGAATAATTACTGCCACTAGCCTGTAGAAGAAAACTGTAGCCAAATCTTTGATAGCATAGTAATAAAGGGACGCTGCTTCGTTGCTTGTTCTTCTGTTGCTGGGAGGGTAACATTGCACTGAAGAGCAACGAAAATGAGAGATGCTTTTCCTGTTATCTCCAACATCAGCCCCGGCAGCAAGCCCATCGCCACACAGTAGACGATGTCTGTGTGATTCTGCAGGGTGAATTCGTGGCTCAGGACCGGGGGGCTCTTGGTGCTCTCCTTATGAATCGCCATGGGAGCCACTGGTCAGGCCCACAGGTGCTCCGCTCCTCCCAGCTCCTCGCTGCCTAGCCGCTGCCCCCGTCGCCTCCGGCCGCTGCTAAAAGCCCTCCGCAGCTGCTCACTGGGGCTCCACTTCCCATCCTACAGCCACCCCCCAACACACACTCTTTCTTTAGAACTCTTTTAGTTTTCACATTCTAGTTCTTTTTCAAACTTGATAAGAGCCTTTTCACATCCTTCATCATAGGGAACTTCCTCTTTAAGGGGGTACAAATTTTGTCTGTACTGAACAGGCATTTGCTTAGTTAGGGCAGTCTTAATAAGTCTTTGCATTAACCCTCAGGTGCATGGGATGATGCAACACCCAATTGCCAGTGAGTACCCTGCCTATGATGTCTAAAGAAGTCTAAATGGACAGTGCCACCTCTTTCCATTTTCCAAACCAGCTTTCTAATCATTCCATGAGGGGGTTACCAATGCTTGAATTTTCCACTAATTCTTCAGATAAGGCTAGTCAGGCTTTGCTGAATTCAGCAAAGATTTATTAATTATACCAAGGATGTAATTAATATATATAGTTAATCCAATCCACATTTTTGCTAACAATGACCCACCAGAATAAGGATGACTCAAATCCTACAGCTACTTGATTTCTAGCCTTCGACTCATCTGGGATTCCCCATGGGACCCCTATACTGTCTAAATAAATTGAATTGTCGAAGGAACCAAGTAAGCTTCTTTTCTTTTACCTTGGGTTAGAACTTCTTCCTCCTTTTCAAATGCCAAGGTGAATGGGATGGCCAATTGGCCCAGAGCACAGGTCCCCTACCACTTCTTAGGTAATACTAGTTGGAGGATGCCCTTTCCACAATACCACCAAAGTATTCAGGGTATAGTTAAACTGGAGAAATTGCTCGGGGTATAGTTAAACTGGAGAAATTGCCGGTACTATCCTCAGTCTCATCACATGTTTCGGTAAACGAAGGCATGGTCCCAAGATCCTGTAATCCTTCTCCACATCTAGAGAGACAGTCAGAGTGGTTTCCTGGACCAAGATGGGAAGCTAGTATTGCCTTGACTTTTCCACTTCTGAATGGAGGGAAAGGAAAGGGCAACGTACTACAATTTTCACCAGGAGTAGTATTCTGAAAAAGGAGTGCCATGCACTTGAACTCCTCTTCAGGTTTCTCCATACCTATTGGAAAGGGCATATTAAGAGCAGTGGGTTGGCCTGTTGCACAAGCATAACTGTTGGCTATATACCTAGTAGAGGGATTTCCAGGTCATATGGTAATTCTACACTTTCTGAGGAACGACCAAATTGGCTATCTGGGGCCTCTTAAACCCTCTCCAGATAAATTTGCCAATTGACTTTTCCATTTCTGCAAAGTAAATTTGGAATATTTTTTTAATTTTTAATTTTTTTTAAGAAAATAAAACAACATACAACGTACAAACATGAACATTCTTACCATATGACCATGCCATTCTTGGTATATAATCAGTAACTCACAATATCATCGCATAGTTGTATATTCATCACCATGATCATTTCTTAGAATATTTGCATCAATTCAAAAAAGAAATAAAAAGAAAAAAGAAAAAAACTCATGCATACCATACCCCTTACCCCTCCCTCTCATTGATTGCTAATATTTCCATCAACCCAATATGCTTTAGTCTTTGTTTCCCCTATTTTTTTCTATACCCCTTATCACTCCCTTTCATTGATCACTAGCATTTCAATCTACTGAATTTATTTTAACATTTGTCTCCCTTATTATTTTTTATTTTTATATCCATTTATTTTTAATTTTTAATCCATATGTTTATTTATTTTTAATCTATATGTTTTACTCATCTGTCTGTACCATGATAAAAGGAGCATCAGACACAAGGTTTTCACAATCATACAGTCACATTGTGAAAGCTATATCATTATACAATCATCTTCAAGAAACATGGCTACTGGAACACAGCTCTACATTTTCAGGCACTTCCCTCCAGCCTCTTCAATATACCTTAATTAAAAAGGTGATATCTGTATAATGCTTAAGAATAACTTCCAGAATAACCTCTCGACTCTGTTTGAAATCTCTCAGCCATTGACACTATTTTGTCTCATTTCTCTCTTCCCCTTTTTGGTCTAGAAGGTTTTCTCATTTCATTGATGCTGAGTTCATTCTGGGATTTCTGTTCCACGTTGCCAGGAAGGTCCACACCCCTGGGTGTCATGTCCCATGTAGAGAGGGGGAGGGCAGTGAGTTTGTTTGTCGTGTTGACTGAGAGAGAGAGGCCCCATCTGAATAATGAAAGAGGTTCTCTGGGGGGTGACTCTTAGGCCTAATTTTAAGTAGGCTTAGCCTATTATTTGCAGATATAAGTTTCATATGAATGAACCCCAAGATTTGAGTGCTCAGCCTATTTCTTTGGTTGTCCACACTGCTTGTGAGAATATCAGGAATTCTCCACTTGGGGAAGCTGAATTTTCCCCCTTTCTCACCATTGCCCCAAGGGGACTTTGCAAATATTTTTTTATTCACTGTTCAAATCATTCTGGGATTTATCGGGGCATCACTCTGGACAAACCTACGAAATCTCATGCCCTACTCAAGGTTCCATGTACTTATGGTGTTCAATTAAACTGTCCACATAAGTTATATTAGGAAATGCACTAGTCAAATTAAAAATTTTCTACCAAATAAACTTCTTTTGCTTTAGTCTTACAATAAGTAAAGTTTTAAAAATGAATTACCATCTATTTTCAACACCCTGCAATATTGACATTCCTTTGTTCTTCCTCATGCAAAAACATTTTTTAATTTGTACATTTAGTCACTATCATTGTACACTCTAGGCATTCTTAGATGATACCATCTAAGACTGTTGGAATTTTGATTAGGATTTTATTGAATCTGCAAATCATTTTGGCTAGAATTGGCATCTCAACAATAGTCTACCAATTCATGAGCATGGGATGTCCTTCCATTTACTTTTATCTTATTTGAGTTTTTTTAGCAAAGTTTTTTGGTTTTTGTGTATAAGTTCTTTTTATCTTTGGTTAAATTTATTCCTAGACATTTGATTCTTTAAGTTGCTATTGTAAATGGAATTTTTTCTTGATTTCCTCCTCAGATTCCTTATTACTAGTGTATAGAAACACTACTGATTTTTGTATGTTGAACTTGTACCCCACCACTTTGCTGAATTGATTTATTAGCTGAAGTAGCTTTGTTGTAGATTTTTTTGGACTTTCTATATATAGGATCATGTCATGCAAATAGTGAAAATTTACTTCTTCCTTTCCAATTTGGACGCCTTTTATTTAGTTTTCTTGCCTAAATGTTCTGGCTAGAACCTCCAGTACAATGTCAAACAGTAGTGGTGAAAGGGAATATCCTTTACTTGTTCCAGACCTCAAAGGGAAACTTTCAGTCTTTTCCCATTGAGTATTATGTTAGCTATGGGTTTTCATATGTGCACTTTATCATGTTGAGAAAGTTTTCTTCTATTCCTATCTATTTTTAACAAGAAGGGATGCTGGATATTGTCGAATGCAGGTCTTTTGTTGACAAATTCTGTTCATTTCTGTTTATCTGTGGATATTTCAAACTTGCTCTAATTTTTGAGAGACAGATTTGCTGGATTAAGAATTCTTGGCAAGCTGTGTTTCTCTTTCAGTACATTAAATATAACATACCACTGCTTCATTACTTCCATGGTTTCTGATGAGAAATTGACATTTAGTGTTATTGAGGATCTCTTATACGTGAGAATTGTTTTTATCTTGCTGCTTTCAGCATTCTCTCTTTATCATTGGCATTTGATACTTTGATTATGAGTGTCTTGGAGTAGATCGATTAGCTATTAGGGTTTATTCTATTTGGAGTAAGTTGAGCTTCTTGCTATATTTATATTTTTTCATGAGCTTTTGGGAAATTTTTGGCTGTTATTTCATCAAATATTCTTTCTGTCCCTTCTCCTTCTAGGACACTCATGATGTGTATGTTTGTGCGCTTCATGCTGTCAGTCAAATCCCTGAGACACTGCTCAATTTTTTTCTAGTTTTTTCTCTATTTGTTCTTTTGACAGTATAATTTTGATTGGCCTATCTACTAGATGACTGATTCTTTCTTCTCCCTGTTAAAATCTGCTGTTGTATACCTCTAGGTCATTTTATATATCCATTACTGGTCATTCATCCCTATAATTTCTGTTATATTTCTTTTAAACTTTTAAATTTTTCTTTATATATATATTTTTTATTGAGAAATCTTTACACACATACTGTCCATACATGGTATACAATCAATGGCTCACAATATCATCACATAGTTGTATATTTATCACCATGATCATTTGAAGAACATTTGCATCACTCCAGAAAAAGAAATAAAAAGAAAAAACTCATACAGCCTATACTGCTTACACCTCCCTCTCATTGACCACTAGTATTTCAATCTACACAATTGTTTGTAGTTTTTTAAAACTTTTTTAATTATATAGTATAACATATATACAAAGCAGAGAAATTAAAAAGCAGCAGTTTTCAAATCACTCTTCAACAAGTAGGTACAGGACAGATCCCAGAGTTTGTCATGGGCTACCATTCAATCTTTTCAGATTTTTTTCCTTCTAGCTACTCCAGAACACAGGAGGCTAGAAGGCTTAAATATTTTTTTGTCACCATAATCGACTTTTTTTGTGTGTGAAAAATAACATATATACAAAAAAATGAATAAATTTCAAAGCACAGCACCACAATTAGTTGTATTTCAGAGTCTGACGTGGGTTATAATTTCACAGTTTTAGGTTTTTACCTCTAGTTGCTTTAAGATAACTGGAGACCAAAAGAGGTATCAATTTAATGGTTCAGCATTCATATTCATTTGTTAAATCCTATCTTCTCTGTACAACCCCAACATCACCTTTGATCTTTTCATCCCTCTCTTTAGGGGTGTTTGGGCTATGGCCATTCTAAATTTTTCATATTGGAAGGGTCTGTCACTAATATGGGGTAGGGAGATCAAACCCTCTAGGTTTCAGGACTTATCTGGATCAGGGACCCATCTGGAGGTTATAGGTTTCTGAAAGTTACTCTAGTGCATGGAACCCTTGTGGAATCTTACATATTGCCCAAGGTTTTCTTTAGGATTGACATTGCCTTCTTAATATCCTTTAGCTCTTTATTCATATTTTCCTTCGTATATTTGATGTTTGGTCCAACTTATTCTGGACCTTTATAGTGGTCTGTGCTTACGTTTTCAGATTTTCTCAGCTCTTCTTTATCTGATTCCTGCCCTGAATATGCAGTACAATTTTTAAGATTGCACTTTTTGTGCAATTGTTTCACCTCCAGGATAAACTTCCTTTCCTCTGTTCCTTCTCTGGTAATCTTGACATGCTCTGTTTGCTTTTCTATATAATTTTTCTCTGCAGCTCCTGTGATTTGTTCAAATCCTCTCCTTCACACAGTGCCCTACTTTCCTTATACTTTTCAATTCTGGGAGCCTCCTTCCTTACAAAAGTTCACCTCCCTTCTTTTTTTTTTTCCTATGAGGAATATCTGCCTCTGGCTTCTTCCCCATGAAAGTGCCATGCTGGGGAGCCTGATGGAGTCAATCTAGAAGGGTTGTATGAATCAAATGTTGTACATCTCTCTCTCTCTCTCTTTCTATACATATATATATATATATAGATAGATAGATCTATATTTCATATAGATAAAAAATTAGATATATCTTATATATATACATATATATATATATATTCCAAAGGATAGCACTTCCATAGGTCAATCTGCAAAGTCTAGAAAAGATGTTTCCCTCCCTCTCTCCCTCTCTTTCTCTCTTTCTCTCTCTCTCTCTACATATATATATAATATTAATATATTATATTAATATATAATATATTATAACGTAAGCACAGACCACTATAAAGGTCCAGAATAAGTTGGACCAAACATCAAATATACGAAGGAAAATATGAATAAAGAGCTAAAGGATATTAAGAAGGCAATGTCAATCCTAAAGAAAACCTTGGGCAATATGTAAGATTCCACAAGGGTTCCATGCACTAGAGTAACTTTCAGAAACCTATAATATTAATATATTATATATATATGTAGAGAGAGAGAGAGAAAGAGAGAAAGAGAGGGAGAGAGGGAGGGAAACATCTTTTCTAGACTTTGCAGATTGACCTATGGAAGTGCTATCCTTTGGAATTTACCCATAGAAAATGTTTAGAGAATGGCTCAAGTTTCAAACTATAGGGCCACCCTGATTTTTCCTGCTCATTCATCTTGTCTTGAGCACACACATGTGGTCCTGGGAATTTCCTCATTTACACAGATACAAATACCTCCTCTTCTATTGGAGACAGTTTGCCTCATGGGCCTGGGTACTGCACTGTATGTCCTATAGCCATCAATTTCTTTCCCTAGGCATCACAACTTGACTACTCTCCCACAACTTTCTGTAGTAGACCTCAGTAAGCTGCCTTCCTCAACAAGACAAGTTCTGGGACAGCGAGTCCCTCAGGTCACCAAAGAGATTGGGCCAGACATATATGCTCCCTATATGTGCACAAGGATTACTCTGCCCGCTCAGAACTGGGACTAGGGATACATGGACTGGGAGTGTGGACGAGCTCTGCACCAAGCTGGTGAGGGGAAGAGTCCAGCAAGAGTACCATGAAATCTATCACCTTTAAGTAACCCTTTTTGGGTATGGTTCTCACTCTGCTATTACAGTCCTTTAACTCTTTAATGGAGCTTTGAGAAAGGTGTTTCTGCAGTTCTTGCTGGTTGTTTAAAGTTTTGTTGGGGAAATGGAGCCCTGAACTGTCTCACTCTGCCATCTTGATTGGGAAGGGCTCCAGACCTTATACTTTTTACAAAAATTAACTCTGTATGCATCATAGACCCAAAAGTAATAATGCAAAACTACACAACTTCTAAAAGATAACATGGGAGAAAAATCTAGGTGACCATGAGTCCTTAAATATAACACCAAAAGCACAATCCATGAAAGCAAAAGTTAAGTTGGAAGTCATAAAAATTAAAAAACCTGCTCTTTAAAAGGTTTTTAAGAGATTGAAAACACAAGTCACAGTGTGGGAGAAAACATCTGTAAGATACACATGTGATAAATGACTTGTATCTAAATTATACAAAGAACATTAAAATCCACAACAGGAAAACAAGCAATCCAATTACAAAACAGATCAAAGATCTGAAGACACCTCACCAAAGAAAATATACAGATGGCAAAAATGGAAAGTTGCTCAAGTATATATGACATAAAAATGTTGTGAATTAAAATGATGGAGAGGTACCACTATACAAATTTTAGAATGGCTAAATTAAAAGAAAAATCCTGACAATACAAAATGCTGAAGAGGGTTTGGGGACTCTGGAGTGCTCTTTTATTGCAGGTGGATCAATGAATCAACTGGAAGACAGTTTGGAAGTCTCTTATCACATAATCTTAGTCTTGCCATATGAACTAGCAATTATTCTCTTACGTATTTTTCCAAAGAATTTAAAAGTTTAGTTCAATTGGGTGTTGGGGATAGGGAGGGAAGAGGGAGAATGAAGTCAGATAATGCCAGTAGCCAAAGGGGTAAAATGGCCTATGACATTATTCTGTCCAGAGCTGGGAGATGCATAAGGGACACTGGAGCAATTTACACTGACACATGGCTGCTGCACCAGTAAAAACGAGACTTTGCAAGCTTGCACCTACTATTATAACACACGCTCCCTTGATGGCCACACATCTTCAGTCAGAAATACAAATATGTGCACACATTCCTTGAGTGCATATAATTTAGAACTAAAATCCTTATGATTAGATGAAAATGCCAGAATATGAGGAATAGCTCAGCCTGAACAGTGTGGTAGTCCCAGCGAATATATCATATATGGGTTCTTTGCTCTCTTATGTTCTTTGGATGTGATTGTAGCACTTGTAGGTTTGGTGTTGAAGAACTGAAGATAACTGGTGTTGGATAGAGGAGACTTATTTTTTATTATGGCAGCATGCTATTTTTTTTAACATGGTGATTGAGTTGAACACAATCAAAGTACTCATCTCCCCTTCTTCCTGGATGAGTGAGCAGATGATTAAATATTGAAATCAGCATCCCTGAATATCTCCAAATGGGCAGTGTCTGGCTACTACTTCTGTTTGAAATGCTGTGTTTTTGTTCTGGCCCAAAGCTTTGAATTGCTACTCGGCCTATTCTTTCTTCCATGGAGCTGTCACCATTCAAACATGGTAGATTTGGCAAAATACTAGTTAGGTTGAGTCCTGCTTACTCCACTCTGTCATCTTTGTATCAATCAAATGTTGTTGTTCTTTTTCAAAACAGTTTTTAGCTGATGTTCATAAAGAGCAATGTCCTTAGAATTGTGCTACTAATTAAAGAAAATCCTAAGAAGGTACATTTTTTCACCACAGCTGTGTCACACCAACATTTGGGCCCTCAGCTGGAAAACTAGAATCAAGTTTCAAATAACGCCTTTTTAATTGTATCCTCTAGTATTATAGATATAGGACAATAGTGCATCATACCTCTGTGAATGTAAAATATCTTATACCTGCTTTATGATACACAGTAGTGACTGTGCTATATCAAACCTGTTTTTAATGACGTTATTCTAGAATTTCTTTCTTTCCAGATGATGATTGAGAAGCTAATAAAAAATGTTGCCAGGTACCATAACAGTAATAGAACTTGCTGTTTTCTAGGTTTTCGTTTTCTACTTTTTTTTTTAATGGAGTGTGCTGGATGTCGCTATAATTTTGTTCAGATGACTGCAGAACCTGGAAAAGCTGCTGCTGCTATTGACGCATAACATACTGCTATTGTTCTTTTTATATAAATACATATATATTATTTGAATTTTTGGAAACTTTAGCTGTGTTGTCAACTTTGGAAAAAGTATCCCAGTTGTACTGTGTTGAGTTTGCATTGTACAGAAATTAACAGCCATATTGGTCTAGAAATGTTAATTTTTTTTCCATTTGTACAGGGATAACACATTGTATTAAATATTTAAGGTCTTACCTACATGGGTTTGATTACAGAAACTAATAAAGTATTCTCTAAATAGTAAAAAAGTTTAATTCATACAAAATGCTGTACGTGCATGTTTGTAGCAGCTTTATTCATAATCATTAAAACCTGAAACAACTAAGATGTCCTTCAATAAAGAAAAGGGATAAATGACCTATGGTATAGCTTACAAAGAAATATTTTCAGTGGTAAACAGAAATGAACTATCAGGCCACAAAAAGACATGGTGAAATCATAAGTGCATTTTTATGACTGAAAAAAGCCAGTGTGGAAAGGTTACATATTGTATGGTTTCACCTATGTGACATTTTGGAAAAGGCAAAACTCTAGATTAAAAAAATCAGTGGTTGGGTGGGCCAAGGTGGCTCAGCAGGCCTAGTTCTCGCCTGTCACGCCAGAGACCCGGGTTCATTTCCCGGTGCCTGCCCATGCAAAAAAAAAAAAAAAAAAACTCAGTAGTTGACATGGGTTTGGGGAGGGTGTTCTAGTTTGCTAGCTGCCTGAACGTAATATACCAGAAATGGAGTGGCTTTTTAAAAGGGGAATTTAATAAGTTGCTAGTTTACAGTTCTAAGGCCCAGAAAATGTCCCAATTACAAGTCTATAGAAATGTCCAATCAAAGGCATCCAGGGAAAGATGCCTTGGTTCAAGAAGGCTGATAAAGTTCAGGGTTTCTCTCTCAAGTGAGAAGGCACATGGCGAAGACAGTCACAGTTTCTCTCTTGGCTGAAAGGGCACATGGCAAGAGCAAGGCGTCATCTGCTAGCTTTCTCTCCTGGCTTCCTGTTTCACGAAGCTCCCCAGGAGGCATTTTCTTTCTTCATCTCCAAAGGTTGCTGGCCAGTGGACTCTCTGCTTCTCGTGGCTATGTCGTTCTTCTCTGGCTCTCTCTGAATCTCCCATTCTGCAAAGTGTTTCCTCTTCTATAGAACTTCAGAAACTAATCAAGACCCACCCAAATAGGTGGAGACATGCCTCTACCTAATCCACCTTAACAACCACTCTTAATTAAATCACATCTCCAGGGAGATTATCTAATTACAGATTCAAACATACAGTATTGAATAGGGATTTTTCTGCCTTTACGAAATGGGATTTAGATCAAAATACGGCTTTTCTAGGGGACATAGATCCTTTCAAACCAGCACAGAGGGGAAGGAGGTGGAAGAGAAGGGGAGGGCACATGATTAGGTGAAGCACTGGGGATTATTAAATTGGTGAAACTGTTCTTAATGAAACTCATGGCTACATGACATTATAATTTGTCTAAACCCAGAGAACTAGTACAATATAAAGATCAAACCTTAATGCAAACTATGGTGCTATAGTTAATCATAATGTAGCAATATTTGTTCATTAATTGCAACAAATATACTACAGGAATGCAATATGTTAATAGTAGGTTAGACTGTGGGTTTCAGGGTAAGAGTTGCAGTGGGTATATGGAACTCTACATAGTAATCTGCTCAATTATTCTGCAACTATAATACTATACTAAAAAAAGTCTATTATTTCCACATTTTATAATGAGATTAAAGGATTAGGTTATCTCTTTGGTTCTTTCCATCTTTAACATTGTACGATTTTTAAAAATTTTCTCAGCTGCACAACTGTCAAGGAGGAATTTGTTATGATGTTCTATTTCCTAACCTTTGACTTTTTTCTCAGCAATCACCTAAAACTTGCTCAAAGTAAATCCTCGTATATGGTGAGAAAACATAATTTCATCTCACTAACATTGTGTCAAAGCATCGAATCTTTCCAGTGAACAACTGACTACAAGATTCCAGACAGAGGCCAGCAATAAAGCAGAGGTCAGGAGAGAAATCTACCCTAGAGAAAAGAACTAACCATTTCCAGAAGTGGGTTAAATGGCAGCATGGATGAATTCATAGATCCTTCCATGATAGAAGTACCTTATAAAAATATATTTTAGGGAAAGATCTAAAAGTAAATGAATCTTGGTAATTAAAAAGAATCTATTTTCACTGGCAGAGGGATAGATAGATAAACAGAACTCAGAAAAAGCCCCCCCATGGACAGCCAACTGTTTTTTGATAAGGGCACAGAAATAAATCAATGGCGGGAAGACAGTCTTTTCAACAAATGTTGCTGAAAAATGGTGCATGGACTTGATGTAAAACTCATACCTTATACAAAAATTAGCTCAAATGGGTAATAGATTTAAATTAAATTATAAACCCATACAACTTTAAAATATGTACAAAATTTTATACATATATATGGTATAAAATTTTGGTTTTGATATTGTAATTATTTAAGATATAATCAGTAGGGAAACTGGTGAAGGGTACACAAACATTTTTGTACTAACTTCCAAGTTTCTTCTGAATTTAGAATTATTTCAAAATCAAAAGTTAAAAAAATTAAAAATCTGTCTTGTTCAAATAAAAAAAAACTGAATTTTCAGAGAGAGATTAAGAAAAAGAGAAACCTTGTCCAGAGTGATGCCCTGATGAATCCCAGAGTGATTCGGTCAGTGAGTGGAAAAGTATTTGCAAAGCCCCCTTCGGGGAATGGTGAGAACGGTGAGAAATTCAACTTACCCAAGTTGAATTGTTGATATTCTCACAAGCAGTGTGGACAACCAAAGCTATAGGCTGAGCCCCCAGTCTTGGGGTTTGTTCATATGAAACTTAACCCCACAAAGGATAGGTCAAGTCTACTTAAAATTTAGGCCTAAGAGTCACCCCCAAGAGAACCTCTTTTGTTGCTCAGATGTGGCCTCTGTCTCCAGCCAACACAACAAGCAAACTCACCACCCTCCCTGTCTACGTGGGACATGATTCCCAGGGGTGTGGACCTTCCTGGCAACGTGGGACAGAAATCCTAGAATGAGCTGAGACTCAGCATCAAGGGATTGAGAAAAACCCTAGAATGAGCTGAGATTTAGCAGCAAGGGATTGAGAAAGTCTTCTGGACCAAAAGGGGTAAGAGTGAAATGAGACTGTCACTGGCTGAGAGATTCCAAACAGAGTGGAGAGGTTATCCTGGAGGTTATTCTTATGCATTGAGTAGATATCACCTTGTTATCCAAGAAGAAATGTAGAGGCTGGAGGGAACTGCCTGAAACTGTAGAACTGTGTTCCGGTAGCCATGTTTCTTGAAGATGATTGTATAATGATACAGCTTTCACAATGTGACTGTGTGATTGTGAAAACCTTGTTTCTGATGCTCCTTTTATCTACCTTGTCAACAGATGAGTAGAACATATGGAATAAAAATAAATAATAGGGGGAACAAACGCTAAAATAAATTTAGTTTGAAATGCTAGTGATCAATGAAAGCGAGGGGTAAGGGGTAGGGTAGGTATAATTTTTTTTCTTTTCTGTTTTCGTTTTCTTTCTTTTTCTATTGTCTTATTTTTCTGAATTGATGCAAATGTTCTAAGAAATGATGACTATGCAACTAAGTGATGATATTGTGAATTACTGATTATATACGTTGTTTGATTTGATTTGTTAAATTTTTTAAACAAATAAATAAATAAAAGAGAAAAAGAGAAACCCAACATTTTTAGATGTTAATAGTTTTAAACAGTGGTTTATATTTGCCAAAAAAATAATTCAAAAGACAAAGCCATCTCTGTAGAATGGCTACAGAGGGGACCAAAGAAAAGAAGCTAAATCAACTTTTAAAGTAAAAAAAATATATCTTCCCTGTCACGAAAGCTATTAAATTTAGGGGTTCAGGGAAAGTCAAAGTTGTTTGAAAACAGGAACACAATTTGCCCTTTATTGGGCAACCGTGCTTTTAAGAGACGGTCTTAAGGAAGGAAACTCTTGAGCACCCCAGAGTCCCAGCTGGAAAAAAGAGAGACACTGCTATCGAGCGCTATACCTCGTAAAGCTTCTAGAGATGTACCGTCAGTCCCACGCCTCCCTAGAACTCTGAAGCCCGCGGGCCCCGCACCTTGCTGAAGGGGTTGGGAGAAAGGACAGAGACTTGACCACCTTCAAGTGAAGATGGCGGCAGCGCGGCGCTCTATATTCCCCAGTCGCTACTCGGCAGCCGGAAGTCCTCCGGCCCGCGCCTCCAGGAAGCGGAAGTAGGGGGTGGCCGGCGGCCGGGCTGCTGCCTTGCGAGGCCGGCTAGTGAGCCCAGCGGCGGCAAAAGGCGCGTGTCGGCCTCTCACTGGCGCAGCCTCGGGCGCTGCTATCCCGCCCCGCTCCGGCGTCATCGTAGACACGGTAGTGGATGAAGAGCGGCCGGAGCATGGGCAGGAAGAAGGACGCTAGAGACGCGAGTGCCGTGGCTGCGCGGCGGGTGACAGGTACCAAGGGGGTGGCATGGGGAGGCCTCGTAGACTGGTAGAGGGTCTGGGGTGCAAGCGACCCCGGTTGCCCTGCCTCAGTTTCCCCACCGGTTACCCAGCTCTCCCTCTAATCGTATCTGTCGCGAGTTTTCTCTCGGGGGGCTTCCAGGCAAGGTGTCGCTTCCGCAGGAGTGGCTCACTTCGGTGGTCTTGACCCTTCCTTGTCCGAGTGCACTGGGAGGTGACGGTAATACCCCAATGTAAATTCAGACCGATCCTGACCCTAAGGAGATGGATAGACAGCAGTTTACAGGAGTCTGGTTGAAGAACGTCTTATTCCTCTCCTAGATTTCTCTTTTCCTTAAACTGAATCCGGATGTTGCATATTGGTTTCCGTTTGCATTTAATACTAGTGTCTGTGAGCTGGAAATTGCATGATCCGGTTTCACTTTTCGTGTGGGGACCTGCCAGAGGAATATGATCTGCGTACATAGCCAATAAGTTATGTATTTGAGCAGTTCTTGTTCCCTGGCCAGAATGTCTAGAGTGGTATGCATTTCTTGCCAGATTTGACAGCATATTTTGTTCAGTTATAGTCCTGGGATCCTGTCTCTTACTGTGCTACGCTAACTATAGTTATGTTTTGGAAGCAGTCATCGATGCAGTTGACAGCCGATTGTAGTATAAAGACTTGTCTTTTCTAGAAATGTCTTGTACGCTTACCCTTGCAGGTTTAGACAATGTTTTTTTGTTTGTTTTTACTAGCTATTTAACATCACTAGATTAGTGATGATTGTAGCCTTTCCACGTGACTGGGCTTTACGTGAAATTTATTTTGATTAAAGGAAATAAACTTTGCATTTCAGCGTGACATCTTTTTCTTTTTAAAACTTTATTTTGCAATACTTTAAAACTTACAGGAGAGTTACAAAAATAATACAAACCTCCTACAGAGAATGTTATCATACCCCTACATCCCCAGATATTCAGATCCACCATTTTGGTGGATTTTGCAACATTTGCCCAGACAGTTTACCTTTCAGTGCGCCCATGCATCCATTTGTCCATCTGCCTGGCTGTCTGTCTTGTCTGTGAATCCAAACTCACTGATTTCTCATTACATTTTATGCAATTGCTATTTAGATACTGTAGGCAGTAAAAAGTGGGATTACACACCCAAAATAGGTTAGTACTGGCATTCGTATATTTACCCATGTCCTTGCCCTCACTAGAGATCTTTATTTTTTAATGCAGAAACTCTTGTTAGCATTGCTTTGTAGAGCTGGTTTAGTGATACTGAACTCTCTCAGCTTTTGTTTATCTAGGAATGTCAATCACGCCCTCTTTTTTTTTTTTTTTTTTTTGCATGGGTAGGCACCAGGAAACCAACCCAGGTCTCTGGCATGGCTGGTGAGAACTCTGCCACTGTGCCACCATTGCTCGCCCCACTCCCTCATTTTTGAGAGGCAGTTTTGCCAGATAAGAATTCTTAAATGGCAGTATTTTTGCTTTCAACACTTCAAATATGTCATCCCATGGCCTTCTTGCCTCCATGATTTCTGATGAAAAATTGGAATGTCATTTAGGGTCCCTTGTATGTGACATGGTTCTTCTCTCTTGAGGTTTTCAGAATTCTCTTGTTATCTTTGATATGCGACAGTTTGATAATAACATAGGGTTTTGTGGGTCTATTTGGGTTTATCCTGTTTGGAGTTGCTGAGTGTCTTGGAAATGTATATTCCTGCCTTGTGTTGAATTGGGGAAGTTTTCAGCCATTATTTATTTGAATATTCTATCTGCCCCTTTCTTCTCCTGGGACTCCCACAATGTGTATACTAGTACACTTGATTGTGTCCCACAGGTCCCTCAGGCTCTGTTTACTTTTCATCATTCTTTCTGCTCCTCGCACTGAGTGATTTCACTTGTCTTATCTTCAAGTTCTTTGATTCTTCATCAGTGCCAATCAGCTGTTGAACATCTGTAGGGAATTTTAATTTGTTATGGTGGTCTTCAGCTCTGTTTGGTTCTTTTTATAATTTCCATTTCTCTGTTGATACTCTATCTGTGTTCATCTGTTGCTTTCTGTATTGCCTTTGGCTCTTGGTCCATGTTTTTTCTTTAGTTGTTTGAGCATACTGAGGACTATTTAAAGTGTTTGCCTAGTCTGTTTCAGTTCTGGTTCTCCCCATTGATGGTTTCTAATGCTTTAATATGCTCCTTTCCCTGAGCCATCACTTCCTCTGTGTGTGTGTGTGTTTTGTAACCTTTGTAAACGTGGACGTTTTGGTATTTTAATGTTATCACTGGAATCTAGACTCTTTGATGCCTGCTTCTTAACCTTGTATCCAGCTAGTATTAATGACCAACAAAGGAAACCCACCTTTTTTAGTCCCTTAGTGAGTTTAGGGAATAGATCCAGGCCAAAGCATACGGACCTCCTAGATTCTTCTGTGCATGTTCTTGTCTGGGGCATGTACTTGTGTCCCTACAAATTCCTCTCTTTACCTGGTTCCTCTTCCCTAGGAGACTGATTTTCTCACAGTCTGGACACTGGACTCTTTATCCTACAGGCAGAAATCATAAGTCCAGGGAGCATGATGTGACTGTTCTTATGAGCTGCCTTTTCATGCAAGGCAGTTCTGCGAGCATGGACCCCTCAAGCCATGAAATAGATGACCAGACATCAGACCATATGTAACCAGGGTCCCTCTGCTCTCTCTAGAACCAGAGCCAGAGATCTATACTGGGAGTATGGGTGGGCTCTGTGCCAGAGTGAGTGGTGGGAGAGGGTCCAACCAGGGCACCGTGAGATACTACCACTTTTAAGTAGCTTTTTTCTTCATTTGGTGGTTGCTCTTCTACTGCAGTCCTTTAACTATTTTCTGGAGCTTTGAGAAAGATCTTTCTTGCCGGTTCTTGCTGGTTGTTCAAAGCTTCTGTGAGGGGAAGGAGCCCATCTTGGACAGGGTGGGGCCTTGAATGCAATTTGACTTTGAGGAAATAAATTGCACTGTGAAGAAAATTATATTAGAATATTACTGCAGTTACCTCTGATCATTTCTATAACAAATACATGTCTTCTTTTAGGTGAAATTAGATTTTATGTGGTCACAGAAAACATCTTTCCTGATAGGTATAAATATACTAACTTATATCACTCAAAGTTCATTTACTATTCAAGAAGGGTGCTTCTGTAACCTGAGAAATTAAGAATTAACAAGTGATTATGATTACTGAATCATGTAAATGTTTTTTTCTTTCTGTGTTGTAGAATAGCCATAAGTTAATAACTGAAATTACTTATATTCAACTAGCCTCAGCCCTGTGTATACTAAGTATTGTAATGGTTATTCTAGCCTAGTCTGAGCCATATTTGTACTTGATATTCTAATGGTAACATCTCTATCTTCCCTTGCTTGAATCCATAAAAATCCTGAGCTCCTTAGACTTGGCCCATAGGCCATCTGATCTTCTGCTTCACCCTTAGCATTAAAATCTTTCTCTCTTTGAAATCCTGATGCAAGGATTAGCTGTTCTGCACACCGGGCAGAGAACTCCATTTTTGTTTGGTATCACTTCCTAGTATTTTTCTTTGCTACTGTTATTAGATTTGTATATTGAAACTCAGATGGCCATTTATAAAGTTGTAGATCACAAGTTTTTAAAAAGAGTTTGTTAGCTCTGATCGACAGTTCAAAAATAGAAGAAAGGGGTACGAGAGTAGTGCAGTAGTAGAATTCTCACCTGCCAGCGGGAGACCGGATTTGATTCCCAGCCCATGCACTTCCCAAACAAACAAACCAACCAACAAAAAACAAGCAAACAAAAAATTCAACAAATGGTGCTGCAATAATGGAATACTCACGGGGAAAAATATTAAAATGTGACCTCGCCATACAGCATAAAAATAAAAAAAAATAGAAGAAAAAGATGGTGAATATATTTAGAATTTTTATTTTCTAAAAAGTGAAAAGTATTTACTATGACGTTGTTTTTATTACTATTGCCTGTATCTTATTATAGATAAAGAAGTAAGAGGTAGTGTCCTTAATTTAAAGGTAAGGAAATGGGGTCACAGATTAGGATCTTACTGAGAGTTGATGATCTAGTTCCTCCTAGAACTTGTCAAAGAGCGTTTTCTATTTAGCCTTTATGCCCATGGTCTTGCAGTGCCATTTTGGAGATTCTAACTGCTGTTATATCTCAGACTCTTCATCTTTATAAGCAACCTGAAGGACCAGCAGGGTCCCAATGATAGGAGATCCCATTATAAACTGGGGGTGTCCTCAAACCAACGGCCCCTTCAGTAAATTTCTTACCTTTGCTTCTCTGGTATTGCTTGTGGAATCAGGGACATGCGATCAGAGTGGGAAAGCTCTTCTTTTTTTTTTTTTAATATTTTTGATAAATCTTCACACACATGCATTCCATACATGATGTACAATCAGTGACTCATAGTGTCATCACATAGTTGTGTATTCATCACTATGATCATTTTTTTAGAATATTTGCATCACTCCAGAAAAAGAATTAAAAAGAAAAAATTCATACATACTATAACCCTCTCATTGACCACTAACTAGTATTTCTGTCTACCCATTTTTTTTAGCCTTTGTCCCCCCATTATTTATTTTTTAATCCATAATTTTTTTACTCATCTGTCCATACTCTTGATAAAAACAGCATCAGACACAAGGTTTTCATAATCACATAGTCACATTGTAAAGGTTATATCTTTATACAGTTATCTTTAAGAATCAAGGCTACTGGGATACAGCTCAACAGTTTCAGGTACTTCCTACAGTCACTCTAAACCACCATAAACTAAATTGGGATATCCATATAATACATAAGAATTATCTCCAGGATAACCTCTTGACTCTGTTAAAAACCCCCAACCGCTGAAACTTTGTCTCATTTCTCTCTTCCCCCTTCCTAAAAGCGGAAAGGTTACAAACAGAGTGGAAAGTTCCTCTTTAGTTTATTGCTTTCCTCCTTTTTTGTTCCCATTGGTACTTTACCTCAAGGACTCTTTTTTTTTTTTCTTTAAACAGTACAAGGGGATCTCTGGATAATTCACAGGTACATAGATTCATAATACTTGATTAGTTTGGAAAGTTGAAAGCAACTCTGAGGGTTTTCATTTTTACTCTTCTCTCACTCTTAGGCTTTTTGTAGGTAAGGCACCAGCCCCAAGCTTAGCCCCAAGCACTTGTTCACAAATGCCAGTACTTCCCCAGGGCCTTTCACATGCTCCCAGTCTCCTTTTCCTATTCTGCATGCTGTCTGCCCTCGTGTCCAGTTTTTCATCAGGAATCACCACTTTGGGAATTGTGCACCTAGGCTCCTTCAGGAAACAGCGTAAACATATCCAGAGCATGGTACCACTTAGACGTAGTTCATATGTCCTGTCTCCAGCTTAGAAACTCAGTGACTTTGGGGGGAGAATTTAAAAATTTATTTTTCTCTCAGCAGTGTGTTTCCAAGGCATATTTTTGCAGCCATGTGAGAAGTTTAATGTGCTATTTTATAATATAGAAGATTTTTTCCTTATGATAAATGTTTTATTAAAACATCTATAATTATTCAACTGTAAAAAGGAATGAGTTCTGATGCATGCTAGAACATGAATGAGCCTTGAAGACATCATGTTGTGTTAAATAGGTCAGAAACATACACAAAAGTATTATATGATCTCACTACTATGAAATACCTAGGATATACAAATTTATAGAGACTGAGGTTACCAGGGACAGGGCAAGGAAGGAATGAGGAGTTACTGCTTAATGAGTACAGAGTTGATTTTTGGGTTGATAACATTTTTTTTTTTTTTTTTTTTTTTAAAGGAAAGACAGAGAGAAGGAAGGAAGGATAGAAGGAAGGAAGGAAGGAAGAAAGGGAAACATTTTTAAACATTTTCTTGTTTTATTGTATTCTGTTTCTCCATTTTTGTTACATGGGCTGGGGCCGGGAATCGAACCGAGGTCCTCCGGCATAGCAGGCAAGCACTTTGCCCGCTGAGCCACCGCGGCCCGCCCATGGGTTGATAACATTTTGATGGCACATGGTTGTGAATCTAATTGATAGCACTGAATTGTATCCTTGAAAGTAGTTAAAATGGCACTTCTTACTCCTGTGTAATAGTCTGGAAGACCAAGGGCCAGAGTAATTAGAAATCATGTTTATAGTAAGTAGCAATCTCGGGAATTGATCACATGTCCCCTGCCTTTTAAAAGATTTTCTCTTTTCACTAGCCATGTTTGTTCAGTCAGTCAGAGAATGTTTCTGAGACTGAGGTTCCTGGACCTGTAAGGCAGGGGACCCTTAGTAGTCCATGAGTGCCCTGAAGTTGGATGTAAAAGTTTGAGTCCTTGCTTGCTGTTTTGGGGGAAATGTCAGTAACTTTTACTAGATGCTCAAAGGTACCCACTATTCCCAGAAACCACGAGTCATTGCCAGCTGTTTTCATTGACAAAGCTCTGGTTTGAACAACTTCATTTACAGTAGATTTTGTTTTTGTGTGTGTACTCTTTTGTTTCTGCAGAGCTTCTGTAGAAGTCTTTATAAATGTTTTTTTTAATACTTAGGATTATTTTTATTTATAAATGGGACATTTATATAGTTTTTTTTGTTTCCAAAGTAGCTGGCAGTACCTGAACTTGAACCTCTTCTAAAAGTTCCATTCCTATTCAGTATAATTGCTTTCAGTGGACCCGCTGTTTTTAAATATATTGTGTGTTATATGGAGCAGGACTTTAGCACAATAATAATGCATTTATTAAAGAGAAAGATACTTGTGGACTGCTCCCGCACCCCCCTCTCCCAACAGTGGATTTTTCACCCATGATGGAGGAACTAATGGGCCTGATGGGCTCAGAAGCTCAAGTATGGTTTAGTGCTTCCCATGCAGTCACACCCACTTTTTGATTCTCACTCAAGTGTGCTGAACTTGATATGAACTTTTTTTTTTAATAATTTTTATTAATTAAAAAGAAATTACAAGAAACACAAACATCCGTAATATATGCTCATTCCGTTCTACATATATAATCAGTAATTCACAATATCATCACATAGTTGCATATTCATCATCATGATCATTTCTGAGAACATTTGCATCAATTCAGAAAAAGAAATAAAAAGACAACAGAAAAATAAAACAAAAACAGAAAAAGAAAAAAAAATTTTTACATACCATATTCCTTATCCCTCCCTTTCATTGATCGCTAGTATTTCAAACTGAATTTATTTTAACATTTTTTCCTCTATTATTTATTTATTTATTTATTTTTTTCCTGAATCTACTATGTGCTTTTATTTTTTTATCCAATTTTTAAAAAATTTTTTTTAATTAATCAAAAAAAGAAAAGAAATTAACACAACATTTAGAAATCATTCCATTCTACACATGCACTCAGTAATTCTTAGTATCATCACATAGATGTATGATCATCATTTCTTAGTGCATTTGCATCGATTTAGGAAAAGAACTAGCAAAACAGCAGAAAAAGATATAGAATGTTAATATAGAGAAGAGAATTAAAATAATAATACTAATAAAAAATATATATATATATAAAAAGGAAAAAGAGAAAACAAAAACAGAAGATACAAACAAACAAACACACAAACAAAAAACCATATTTCAGGTGCAGCTTCATTCAGTGTTCCAACATAGTTACGTTACACTTAGGTATTATTGTGCTGTCCATTTTTGAGCTTTTGTATCTAGTCCTGTTGCACAGTCTGTATCCCTTCAGCTCCAATTACCCATTATCTTACCCTGTTTCTAACTCCTGCTGGTCTCTGTTACCAATGATATATTCCAAGCTGATTCTCGAATGTCGGTTCACATCAGTGGGACCATACAGTACTTGTCCTTTAGTTTTTGGCTAGACTCACTCAGCATAATGTTCTCTAGGTCCATCCATGTTATTACATGCTTCATAAGTTTAGTCTGTCTTAAAACTGCATAATATTCCATCGTAGGTATACGCCACAGTTTGTTTAGCCACTCGTCTGTTGATGGACACTTTGGCTGTTTCCATCTCTTTGCAATTGTAGATAATGCTGCTATAAACACTGGTGTGCATATGTCCGTCTGTGTCTTTGCCCTTAAGTCCTTTGAGTAGATACCTAGTAGTGGTATTGCTGGGTCGTAATCCATTCTGCCATTCTATGTCTTTTGATTGGGAAATTCAGTCCATTACCTTTTAGTGTTATTACTGTTTGGGTAATATTTTCCTCTACCATTTTGCCTTTTGTACTATATATATCATATCTGATTTTCCTTCTTTCTACACTTTACTCCGTACCTCTCTCTTCTGTCTTTTCGTATCTGACTCTAGTGCTCCCTTTAGTATTTCTTGCAGAGCTGGTCTCTTGGTCACAAATTCTCTCAGTGACTTTTTGTCTATAAATGTTTTAATTTCTCCTTCATTTTTGAAGGACAATTTTGCTGGATATAGAAGTCTTGGTTGGCAGTTTTTCTCTTTTAGTAATTTAAATATATCATCCCACTGTCTTCTAGCTTCCATGGTTTCTGCTGAGAAATCTACACATAGTCTTATTGGGTTTCCCTTGTATGTGACAGATTGTTTTTCTCTTGCTGCTTTCAAGATCCTCTCTTTCTCTTTGACGTCTGACATTCTAACTAGTAAGTGTCTTGGAGAACGCCTATTTGGGTCTAATCTCTTTGGGGTGCGCTGCACTTCTTGGATCTGTAAATTTAGGTCTTTCATAAGAGTTGGGAAATTTTCAGTGATAATTTCTTCCATTAGTTTTTCTCCTCCTTTTCCCTTCTCTTCTCCTTCTGGGACACCCACAACACGTATATTTGTGCGCTTCATATTGTCCTTGAGTTCCCTGATCCCGTGTTCAAATTTTTCCATTCTTTTCCCTGTAGTTCCTGTTTCTTTTTGGAATTCAGATGTTCCATCCTCCAGTTCACTAATTGTAGCTTCTGTCTCTTTAGATCTACCATTGTAGGTATCCATTGTTTTTTCCATTTTTTCTTCTTTGTCCTTCACTCCCATAAGTTCTGTGATTTGTTTTTTCAGATTTTCTATTTCTTCTTTTTGTTCAGCCCATGTCTTCTTCATGTCCTCCCTCAATTTATTGATTTGGTTTTTGAAGAGTTTTTCCATTTCTGTTCGTATATTCAGCATTAGTTGTCTCAGCTCCTGTATCTCATTTGAACTATTGGTTTGTTCCTTTGACTGGGCCATATCTTTAATTTTCCGAGCATCATCCATTATTTTCTTTTTTTTTTTTTTTTTTTTTTTTTTAAAGGAAAGACAGAGAGAAGGAAGGAAAGATAGAAGGAAGGAAGGAAGGAAGAAAGGGAAACATCTTTTAAACATTTTCTTGTTTTTATTGTATTTTGTTTTTCCGTTTTTTGTTACATGGGCTGGGGCCGGGAATCGAACCGAGGTCCTCCGGCATAGCAGGCAAGCACTTTGCCCGCTGAGCCACCGCGGCCCGCCCCATCCATTATTTTCTGCTGGTGTCTGGGCATTTGATCAGATTTCCCTGGGTGTGGGACCCGGCTGGTTGAAAGGTTTTTCTGTGAAATCTCTGAGCTGTTTTTCTTTTCCTGCCCAGTAGGTGGCACTCGTGGCGCTCGTCTGTCTGCGGGGCCCACCAGTAAAAGATGCTGTGGCTCCTTTAACTTGCCAATCTGAATCTCGCAGTCGGCCCGGGAAACCGTGTGTGGAGGGGGTGGGTCGCTGGCCGCCGTGGCTTGGGGGACTGCGGGTCCAAATTGCCCAGCTGGCCCGAGACGCCAAGCGTGGCGGGAGGGTCCCACTATCCAACGTTCCCAGTCAGACCGGGGAGCTACGTGCGTGAAGGGGACCCCAGTCGCCAGCCGCCCCGGCCGGGAAAACGCGCACCCCTCGGGTTTCTCACCGCAGCGGATTCTCCCTGCCCGTTCAGCCGTTCCAGAATGGGGTACGCTGTCTTTTTGGTCTCTGTCGTGGCTCTGGGAGCTGTTTCGTATTGTTTCTGTTTCTTTAGTTGCTTTTCTGGAGGAGGAACTAAGACCCGCGCGTCTTACTAAGCCGCCATCTTCTCCCTTGATATGGACTTTTGTGGCCAAAAGAGTTTATAGTCCGGTGAGAATTCTGATAAGGGTCCTGTTAGGCAAACTTCTGGGATGAAAAATTTGATCTTCTGATAGTGTGTAGGCACAGTCTTAGGATCTCAGCATTTGGAAAGGCTGTTGTCTAGAATTCAGGAGACCTGGCATTCTGTAGCCACATCACTTTGTTACGACCCCAGCTACTACCTCGTTTTGTAGATAGAGTCAGTCAGGCTGAAGACCTACTGAACCCTTACATTTCCTCATTCCACAGTCTGTCTTTGAGTTTATATTTGAGACCCCTCATTTATGTTTTCATCTATCTCTACCTTATTTCCTCTCACAGTTATAAAGTATGGCTCTGTACCACCTGCTGTGTCACCAACGAACTTTTCTATTTGTATGTAACGTAACCTTCCAGAAGAGGAAATAGAACCTATGTAGTAAAGAAAATAACGAACTACGTGCCCTTAATTATATGTCAATCACTCAGCAAATATTTGTCGAACAATTTGAATGTTAGATGCTGTTATATTTCAGAAGTTATGTTTCTTTTCCTTGTAGCAAAAATTTTTTCCTTTTTCCTTTTTAGGGGTTTGCTATAAAATGGGACTTCTGATTGTACTCATTGAACTGTGGCTATTCTCCTCAGTAAAGGCAGATTCAAAAGCCATTACAACCTCTCTTACGACAAAATGGTTTTCTACCCCGTTATTGTTAGAAGCCAGGTAAGAAGACATTTTTTTTTCCTTTCACGTATTTGAGTAAAAATGTAGGCTCTGCCAGAGAATATTTAGGAGCTTTTTAGGGAGTGAGATTATCATCATCAAATGCATTTATTAAGAGCACCTTTCACCGTGGCACTGTGCTGTGTGCTTTACAAAGGCTGTTCAGCAGCAGAGTCCTCTTTCAGTAGAGCAGTACTATATTGATTCCTAATGATGTTTACACTTCAAAGAACTATGTGAGGTTGCTTACATTATTATATCTTCTGGGTAAAATGTTAATGTGGTAATGCTTGTTTGAAGAAGGTTTCAAAGGGCTATTTAAAAGGAGGAGGAGGCGAGCTTGGCAAGAAAGGGAAAAGAGGGCATGCTCCTCATAAAAACTTGGAAGAAGACCCCCAAGATTAGAGAGTATAGGGAGGAAACTGAGGAAATGACCATGTTTTATCTAAGATGCTCATTTTCTACAGTTTAACACTGCAAAATCAGGATGTGTTTTTAATCAAATCAGACTGATATCTTAAAGTTGGTAACATTTTTCATTCTTAGTGGTGCATCAGAAAACAGCGGTATGTCTTAAAATAGTATCTTAAAATCGGTACACTACAGTATAGTAACAATTTCTTAGGGAAATTTTGAATTCCAAATCTACTTCTAGCTACTGTTTATAATTATATTCAGATTCCTCTTTCTGCAGCCACATTTTATATGTTTATGGATGGAAACTTATTCATTGTATCTTAAATAAAACATAGTTAGGGCCAGAAAATAATCTTTCCATAGAAAGTGCTAGAATAGTAGGTTACAAAAAACACTAGTGCAAGCTTCCTCAGTTAATTTTGTGATTTTCCTTTAATCCCTAGAAAATGTGAATGAAGAGTTTCGTTTTTGTTGTATATATATATATGTATATATATATATATAGTTCCTTCTCCTAAGGAAAAAGCCTCATTTGATGTTACTGAGAGGACCACTGGTCTTGATTACTCAGGAGTTCCATGGACTTTCTGCTGAACAAACTTTCTTTCATCATTTCTCTGTGCCTTCCTTGTCTGAGCAATAAAATGGCAAAAAATACCCACTGCATGTATTACAAAGTAATGTCATGGTGATTATATTATTTGATAAATGGTTTGAGCTCCTCAAGTATCAGAACTTTATTTGGTATTTTAGTCATAAGGGTGAAGCCACAGAAGGCAGTTTGAGGTCATCACCTGTCAAGCCAGGACTCTAATAACTGAACTTTGCTTTGTTCTCCTAATCATATTTGGGATGTTTTATCTGGTGTCTGTACAATTAACTACAATGTGTTTTGTGATATTCTGCTTAACATTTATTAACGGAATTACATGCCATTATTCTCACTTATTATTTACGCCAACAAATTTCTTGGCTTTTGTGCCCTGTCTTATAAGATTCTTATGGCATATACCTATTAACTTTTGAAAAAGTATGCTAAAATTGTCAGCCTTAATTTCTCACCTTTTTCTCAGTTTCCTTGAATACTATGAAGTAGGTGAAGTATGTTTCCTTCACCAGCATCTCAGTCACAAGTATCTTCCCTTCTTTTCATGATATCCCAAGTCATTTGCCATTTGGTTCACTATTGTAGGCCTCTTTTTGCATTGCTCTTTGCACACAGTTTGCTAGGTATGAGACCACTCCATTTTCCCCTCCAGAGCCAGCCGAGGCCACCATTCTTCCTTTTCGTGTTCATGGCAGAACTGGTGAAGGACTGTGGACATTGGTCCATCTGGATGAGGGTAGGGGTCAGAATCTTCCTCCATGTGTTGAGGCATTCAGCAACTATGGGTATTTTGCCATTTTTGTGTATAGCACTCAGGGACTAAAAATATCCCTGTGTTTATTTTTAGATTGGGCCTGATGTTATGAAGGGGTTTGTAGTTGTCCATCACATGATGTTTGTATCTGATGGAAGCAAAGGCCTGGATATGTTTTAAACAGCTATAATCACTGGCAAAAATACTGCATAAAAAGGTATTATTAAAATTGAAACCAGTAATCATTTATTGCGCTAGATATAATCATCTGAGAATGCAGCAAGATATAGGGTAAATCAGGTAGACTTAAATTTATGTTCCAGCTTTTTCCATTTACTGACTCTGTACCCTTAGGCAAGTTAATAACCACTCTGACTTGCAGTTTCTTTGAAAAATAGTTATAACTTGGAATTGCTGTGAGAATTTGAGATGTGGGTAGATATGCTGAATATAAGGTCTGCCACATAGTAGACTCTCCTTAAATATTAATTTCCTTTCCCTTTCTAGTCCTATATAGAAAGAGCTTATTCTGATTTCCCACAGTAATTTTGTAAATCGAAGAAAACAGGCATACTACCAGATTTATACACGGTAGACATATGGGCTATTTGTGGTTTTTTTAGTTGTTTTTTTTTTGCTACAGATTAGAAACTTTTTATTATGATGTTAAAAATGTTCCTAAGCAGTAAACTGTACCACACTTTGAAATTTGCTTTATAACTATTTGTTTTTTAAATTTATGTGTCTCCCTACACATATGTATTTCTATATTTATATATATACACACACAGAAGCAAATACATGATATGTGTATCATAGGGAATTTTGTTCACTTTTTTTTTGAGTGCATAGGATGGGAATTGATTACTTCTTAAATTGAAATTGAAATTTATCATTTTTCTGTATATATGTTATAGTTCACAATAAAAAATGTTAAAAACGATAAACTAATACAAATTGAAAAAAAAAAAAATGTTTCTAAGTAGAGAGAATGGTATAATGTATTTTCCCTTTACCCATTATCTAGTTTAAGTGATTATCAACTCAAGTCTGATATTTCCCCTCACCCTGGAATATTTGAAAGCAAATCCTAGACATTATATCTCTTCTGTAAAACTATACGTTTTTACTTAATGGGATAGGTTCAAGATACTAAAAAGCAAAAGGAAACGAAAAATAAATGTACTGTGGAAACTGGAGGTGTTCCTTTCAACAGTACCTATAGTCTCTTCTCCCCTGCATGGGCTCAGCGGATCTAGTAATTTTGTTAAGATTATTCCAAATGTAGATCTTTTAAGTTTTATTTATTCAGTGGAATAAAAAAAAAAAAGAATGCGTGTTTCAAGAGATTTTCCTGTAATTATATGAAAAGCTTGTATTTATTTGCATGTGGCCTTCATGTAGGAGGGATCTTAGCACCAGTGAATCCTTGTTCTTACCACTGCACTGGTATGGGCCTCATCCCTCCCCTTCCACTAGCATGTCTTGCAAATGCTGCTTTAATTCATGAATTAGTTTTGATTCACATATCATAATGTATCTGCTTTACTACCTGTTTTCTTAGACTATAAATTATTAAAAGGTTGGTTTGGTGTCTATATCAGTTATTAGAAAGCCTAGAAAAACACCATGCCTTAGGAGGCACTAAATAATTTAATGTATTATCGTACTGGTTATTTTCAGAAACCGATTTTTAGAGAAGTTGTGCATTTCTAGGAAATGTTTCTTTTTTTTCCCCATATTTCTGTGTCTAGCTGTGGAGTAGAATGAGAGTTGTACACCCCAGTGTTGACAAGTAATGGGAAAGTCTTCCTTTGGCTAGGTAAGCTGAGATTCAGATCTGTAGTTTGCTTTAAGACAGTGAAAGATCTCTACTACATTAGTATAATAGTTTGGAGGAGAGGATAACCAGTTTACATTAATTATTCAATTAGTGCATACATTTTCCTTTTAGGGATTTTAGACTCTTGAACGAGGGAAAGTTAAGATGGCCATTATTTTAGGTCAGTAGTGGAACAATAAGTAAAGAAAATAAAGACGGGGTAAAATCCAAAGACCTGATTTAATTAGATCAATATTAACTTCAACCCAAAATTTGGTGCTCTTGAAAATTTGTACTTATGGTTGCAACATAGATTACAACATGCTGCCTTGAGCCTCAGAAGTTTTTCTAGGGGTTTATGTTTTCCTGTGGGAGAGCATGAGGCAAAACCTATTTTTTTCCTTTCTAAGATCTTTCAGAAAATAAGTGAGCAGATCTAACGATAGAATTATCAGTACCTAATTCTGCTTTGACTAGCAGATAACATTTTCACTAATGGGGTTTCATAAGCTTCCTTTATAGTGGGACTTCCCTGTTGTTACTTTTTTTTAAATTCTGTTTCATAAGAATAGCTATTAAGCTATTAAGTTAATAAGCAACTAATAGCCAATAAGCTATTAAGACCTGCTTACCATATATATAACATGTTTATATATAGTATGGTATTATTAATTAAAAGTCAAACTCTGGGCATTTAGAAATTTAAAACCTGTTTTTATACAAGATTTTATTAAGTTGTTTTGTTTCTGACTGACATTTCTCCCTTTTCTCCAGTGAGTTTTTAGCAGAAGATAGTCAAGAGAAATTTTGGAATTTTGTAGAAGCCAGTCAAAATATTGGATCATCAGATCATCATGGTAAAATTGAAGCAAATGTTTGTTTGATTTTGGTATCTGGGAAAATAATTAGAAAGAATGATTTCTTTGACAGTATGTATGGTGTGGCAGTTAAGGGAAAACATTTTTATCTTCAATTACTAGAGATCTGGTGATAGCCAGCAGGGCTAGCAAAACCCAACAATTATTTTTGAAGGAGGTTATAACTTTGGCTCTAAGTACTACCTTAGATTTTTCCCCTTGTTTTTTTTTTTTTTTTTTTTTTTTTTTTTTTTTTTTTTAGACAGAGAGAAGGAAGGAAGGATAGAAGGAAGGAAGAGAGGAAGAAAGGGAAACATCTTTTTAAACATTTTCTTGTTTTATTGTATTTTGTTTCTCCGTTTTTCGTTACATGGGCTGGGGCCGGGAATCGAACCGAGGTCCTCCGGCATAGCAGGCAAGCACTTTGCCCGCTGAGCCACCGCGGCCCGCCCTTTCCCCTTGTTTTTGTTCTTTTGTGAGCTGTTATTAAAGTGCTATATGACAATTTTGTGGAAGTAAACTTTCATCTTAAATAATTTAGTTTTAATAAGTATCTGGTTTCATTCACTATTTCTTTTGTTATAAACTAATTACAGCTGAGCTATTAGTTGTTAGGTATTATTGATAAATTAGTACCATCCAGAATGTTTTCATTTTCTCTGCCAGCCACCTACAACTTGAGTGTATAAAAAGATTGAGGTTTTTCCTTTTATAATTTCTGATATTAGAAAATTTTCTACTTTAATTTTCTTGGTATTAGAAAATTTGACATTAATAGTCAAAGATGTTGATTCATGAGTAGGCAAAACCTTATTACAGTCAACTTAAAGTAATTCCTTGTTGAATAGGAATAGATCCTTATTGTCGAGGAAACACCAGATAGTTGTCTGACTGCTATAATATGCTGATTTTTAACTCTTAATTTTTGTCAAAATGATGCATATATAGAAAGTCATGTCTAAATTTTTTTTTGTGATGTAAGTACATAAAGGTTTTGAAGAAGCATCTCTAGGGTTTAATTATGTAGAGTCAATTAAAGTTGTTTAAATGATCAAAAACCATTTTACTTTTCGCTTAAGGCTTTATAGAGCAAATTTATTGATGTGAGTTTTATAATGAAATTTGAATTCTGGCATTTAAAATGAACTTTCTTCAAGATAAATAATATGTGTTCTTGGTTAAAGTTATGGGAGTACTTAAATTCTTGAAAGTATTCATAAACATGTGTTAAAGAATTTGTGCATTTGAAATATTATTTATTCATAGTCCTGCCACCCAAAGGTAGATGCTATTAACATTTGGCACCATTGTTAGCTATTTCTTCCTAGTTTCCTTTTCTACTTAGAAGGAAATGTTGTGTCGACCATTTTATATTTTGTTTTTTAAAATGTTCATATTTTTCTTTTAAAAATTTAAAATATAATTTCTTTTGAATAGATTCAGTATATGATTTAGAAATAAAAGCTATATAAGAGGCTGCACATAGAGAAATCTTGTTGTCTTCCCACCCTAGTTCCTTCCTTCTGTTTATCTCCTGCTTTTCATAACCATTTAATTTCCTGTTTAACCTTTAATGTTTTTTAACAACAAATACTTACATATGTATTTTTTCTCATTCTTATAGTGATAAAAGGTAGCTTAATGAATACGTTGTTTTATACCTTTTGTTTCTCATTTAGCAACGTATCTCAAGTATCTTTTCATGTTAATATATATAATATATATATATATATAAAACATATATATATATTTTCCTGTTTCGAATCATCTCATGGGAACTCTTTGCCTGTGTCTCTTCCCAAATTTGAAAAGTATGTCCGTAGCCTTTTAATACTTATCCTGTTCCCCTGCCCTGCTCAGTTTTTGTTATTTGGGATTATAACATGTGCACCGCATTGGAGATGGAAAGATAAATACTTAAGTTTTGATCTCTGCCTGTAGCAATGCAAAGGCTAGTTAGGGGAGGGGAGATAGACAGTGGATAAATCATTTAGTGCAGGATGTGGTAAGAGGACTGAAAGAGATAAGCAAAGAAGTAGTATCACAGCAGAGAAGAGGCACATTTAAATCAGTGAGGCATGTGTTGGGATGAGAGCTGATTCTTTGGAATAGGTGATTACATAGCTTCCCAAGGAGTGGTTAGAAGTTAGCCACTGGGAAAATAAAAAATCCAGGGAGGGGGATTAGATTGGACAAAGGGAAGTAGAGAGGAAGAGGCCAAATATACTCATGGGAATTTTAAGCATTTGGCTGTAGTTCAGCTCGAAGATCAAGACAGCATACTGGCAATATTTGTAGTCATATCTTTTGTAACATGCAGTTGTATTTGTTATGACTATATTTATTTGGATATCTGCAGTCATTTACAGTTTTTTCCATTAATGTTTTTCCTTGACAGATACTGACTATTCCTATTATCATGCAGTATTAGAGGCTGCATTCCGTTTTCTGTCACCTCTACAGCAGAATTTGTTGAAATTTTGTCTGTCTCTTCGTTCCTACTCAGCTACAATTCAGGCCTTCCAGCAGGTAAGTTAAGGGCTTATATTGCAAAATATATTGCAAAGATTGTATCACATGATGAGTGGATAGATTGTAGTTGACCTAGCATTGTATTACAGAGCTATAACTTTTTTTTACCTGAAATGACCTAGGATTTATGATTTTGTACAAAAGAGATTAATTTTAAATTTATTTTTTATTATAAAATAAAACATACAGAAAACCATGCATGACAGATATATAGTTTGAGTTATAAAGTGTGCACCCATGCTGATGAATAGGATGTAATTAGGCCCCCTGGGAATTCTCTAGGTGCTCTGTCTCCCCTTTTGCCCTTGTAAAGGACCCCTTCCCCACTTGGAATCACTTTCTGCGTTTCTTTTTGGTTTTATTGATAAAGAGTACATCTCTACACAATAGAGTTTAGTCTTTCCCAGTTTTTAAAAATTTGATAATTTTGGTGGGCGAACTTTCTTAATTTATAGATTCTTACTCCATCCCCTTTCTTTTCTTAACTGAATAACTTGAGCTGTAGAATTTTCCATAGTCTACATTTAGTGGACCAAATACTCATGAGGTAGTTCAGCTTACTTTGTCCTCTGTTTCCTGTAAATTGGCAACTGGATCCAGAGGCTTGATCAGAATCGGGTTTCATCCTTTTGACAGGTCTCTAGGTAGTGTTCTCTTCTTCCATTAGGAAGCACCTAATGTCTGGTTCCTTCTCTTTAGGATGGAGAAGCCATTACTGCTCCATGCTTTATCTGTTAAGAACTGAGAGTTGTGAAGTGATGGTGCCCTGATTTGGTCAATTCTTTTTTATTTGTTTCTGGAACTATATAAAGAGGCACATATCCTTATGTAGTCTTGTTCAGTGGTATTGCTCACCTATGCGCTCAATTTCTTTCCCTTTATTTACCAGTTATGAAATGAGTTTGATTCACTTGCGTCTTTTCTTTGACCATTTAGTTCTTTTTATTCCTTATAGTAGCTTGAATTTACAAAACGTTTATTCTGGTAGCATATACAACCTAAAATTTTCTCTTTTAGACCACATTCAAATATGCAATTCAGTGGTATTGATTATATTCACAAAGTTGTGCTGCTGTTATCACCATCTATTACCCCAATTTTTCTATCACTCCAAACAGAAACTCTCTACCAATTAGGCATTAACTCCATATTCCTTACCCAACCCTGTCCACTGCTTACCTACATTCTGGTTTCGGGCTATGCATTTGCATATTATAATTATTTCATATCAATGAGCTCAAACAATATTTGTCTTTTTGTGTCTTCTGGCTTATTCACTCAACATGTGTCTTCAAGGTTTATCCATGTCACATGAATCAGAATTTCATTCCTTTTTATTACATTTATGTGTATCCTACATTTTGTTTTTCTGTTTATCTATTGATGGACACTTGGGATGCTTCCATCTTTTGACAGTTGTGAAAAATGCTACTATGAACATTGATGTGCAAATATCTGTTTGAGTCCCTGCTTTTAATTCTTTGAGGTACATACCTAGAAGTGGGATTGCTTGGTCATATGGTAGTTCTATAGTTAACTTTCTGAGGAACTGCCAAAATGTTTTCCACCACAGCTGCACCATTTTACATTCCCATCAACAAGTGAGTGTTCCTCTGTCTCCATATCCTTTCCTACACATGTTATTTTCCTTTTTTTTTTTTTTTAATAGTACCTATTCTAGAGGGATATGACTCCCGAGCTCTTTTGATGCCACCCTACTAGTCTTTGGTTGCTTTGTGGCTCTCTGGTATGATGCGAGGTTTCAGGCTCACCTTATACATCCTGGTCCTAGATTTGGATCAACAGTTTCTTTAGAGGTTCTTAAAAATGTTATTGTTATGGTTGGGAGTGGTATTTCAAGATGTAGTCTAAGCACTTGGGTTATTTGTTGCTAATGGATCATTGTTCTTAGGCCTTCTAGGTGGTCAGAGATAGGAAATAATTACACACACACCCACACTTATTTAAAGATAAAATACAGTTCCTACTGATATTCAAGTTTGATACTACTTTGTTACATCACTTTTTTCTTCCTTATGGAGAATACCACTTCTCAGGGACATGAGGGATGACAGAATTAACATGGCTTGTGATTATCCATGGTACATCCCAGTAGTCTTAATAACGTGCTTGTGCTATTGCCACCAGTTGCATTTACTGAATACAGTTAAAAACTTTTCTTTTAATCTTCCCCCACCCTCCCCCTTTTTAAATGAGTGTGTTCTCCCTAAATAGTCAGAGCATAGTCACTTCAACTTTTAACCCTCCCTTAGTCTTCTATCTATGAATAATTATAGATTATAATTATATACCACCAGTCTTTTTATTAAATGTCTGTAACCTCTGATGCGTGCTCACTGGTAATTCCTTAGGAAGGCTCATCAAAATAAGATTTCCTTGGTTTTTGCTTGTTTATGTTTCTCTTTGCTCTTTATGCCTTTTTTTTCCCCAAAGAAATAAAGAGTTTATTTCAGGAGATCAACCAAATAATCTTATCTCACTGGGTCTAAGAGGTTTAGGGTTTTTATGGATTCAAGCAAGGGGAGATGGAGTTTCATTACAATATCAAATCTAAATAGGGCTGAGATTAGGCTAGAATGATCATTATAATAGTAAGAATTAACAGGGCTGAGACTAGTCTAGAATGACCATTACAATAATAAATATAAACAAGGCTGAGACTAGACTAGAATAACCATTGCGGTAGTAAGTATATGCAAGACTGAGTCTAGGCTAGAATAGCCATTACACTAGTAACTGTACACAGGGAGACCAGCCTAGAATGACCAGTTGTGTTTCAGTAATTTCAGGTATTAACCTTTGGCTATTCTATAATACAGAAAGAAAAAACATCAATGTAATGATTCAGTAATAAGTAAATTGAAAATTATAACTTTAAATATAAGGAGTAGAAGGAGGTGATCTGTAACTGTGTTACATTGGGGAATTAACTTTTTATAGATTTTAGATAGAACCTGAGGTGTTCCTTATAGTTTCAGGAATAGTGCTGACAATAACTGGCTGAGACCTGCATGTACGAGTAACCTCTGGAATGATCTCAGTTTTATCAGGTGAACAAATCCTTTGCCATAGTTTGAAATAAAAAGATATCCTTTAGGGTTTGATTTTGGGAGAGCAAAAGTTGTTATGTTTGAACGTTAAGATAAACTGGAAAATGGGTTACTGGGAAATAATATTTGGTTTCTTATTTAACCAAAATACCAACAGAAAGTAAAATAGTTAATATGATTGTAAGGAAAAGATTTAGTTCCTTTAAAATGAGAAGGCTTGTCTTCTAAAATAAAGGTTGGATAAGGTCAACATAAACATCAACGAGGATATTATTCTTATGTGGCATAGAATCTTTATCTTCTAGACAGAATGCATATATGGTTAAGAAAATCTTTATAACCTTTCTTTAAGAGCTGAATGACAATCTCCATTATTTTAACAGAAACTAAACTACAGTTTTGTGTGAATACACAGTTTGACAAACAAGCTCTTAAAAAATACTGTAAACATACCTGTCAGATTTTTGGTCAGCATTGACTATAACAAACAGAATTGACTTTCACATACCCTTTACAAACTTTCATATCCATTTAGGTCTTGTCTTACATATTTAAACCAGCCATTTTACATTAGGACAAAACCACACTCCTGTAAATAAGCTTATGAAATTTTAGCCAGCATTGACTATGACAATTAAAATTCACTTCCATAGACTTTCAGAACTTTCCTTATTCTTCCAGACTTTGTCCTACACATTCTGGAAGACAAAACTAGATGCCTTTTCTTAACAAAGCACAGCTTGTATACTTCTGCGTACCTTATGCTACCAAAAAGGTCTTTGATAACTTCTTTAAATAAAACATAATTATTTTTAAAATAATTTGTCAAAATAGTAACTTAATATCATTAAACACAAACTTAATTTTTCAGTCTTTTTTTTAAAACTTTTTTTATTGTATATTATAACATATATACAAAGTGAGGAAATAAAAAAGCAATAGTTTTCAAAGCACTGTTCACAAGTAGTTACACAACAGATCCCACAGTTTGTCATGGGCTACCATAAGATCCTCTCAGATTTTTCTTACTAGCTTCTCCAGAATGTGGGAGGCTAAAAGGTTTAAATATTTTTTTTATCACCGCAATCAACTTTTTTCTTTCTTTTTTTGTGATAAATAACATATATACAAAAAAGTAATACATTTCAAAGTGCAACACCACAATTAGTTGTAGAACATATTCAGAGTTTGACATTGTAATGCTGTGCCTGACGTGTCGTTTGGTCTTCAGGCTGCTCTGACCCAAGCCCCCCAAGAGCTGGGTTGAAGCAATCAATGAACTTATATAAATTTAGGGAGAAGCAAATTTACCCAAGTAGAATAAAATTGTGTATGGTTCAAAAGTCATCCTAAAAAAGCAAGAATATTACATGAATAGATTTTGTCATTGTTTTTGCCTTTTTATTTCTATTGGAGGTTAAAAAATCTCTTTGTATGCTTAATGTCCTAAAATTATGAACAATTTGAAAGACATCAAACTCTGGAAAAGGTACTATTATTACTTAATTTGTCCCAAACATACATCCACGAAAACTTTTCCATAGCTCTCAAGGACACTTTCCTTTATTTACTGAAATTTGGCAGTTAGATCCTATTCAGTTACTCCTATATCTAAGGCTATTAATGTTTTAATAATAATTTGTTTATTACAGTTACCATTGCAAAGGTATTATTTGAAAGAAGTCATTTTAACTGGGGAATTCTCAGAACAAACATGACCCATTTATTCCACAGCATTTCCTCTGCCTATCATTTCTAGTCTGCAGACCCAGTAGAAAGAATTGTAAACCCAGCCTACCCTTCCCCCATCTTTCTTTATCCAACCCTTTAGCTGCCCTACCTGGTTCATTCATAGTTGGCCAAGGTTTAAGAGGCCTTGAGAACAGGGATAGGTGGGACAGAAAGAATGAGGTTTTAAGTGAGGACAGTGGGATTTAAGATCCCTGGTGGCCTTAGTGTTGATGAGAGTTTCTTTGCCCTTCTATTAATTCTTTCCAATTACTAGATCTTTTTCACCTAAAGATGTGACTCTAACAGTTGGAGAAGTTTTTGCCATTTCCCTTTGCTGCCTTAGGGAAATTCCAGGGGACTGTTTCTTTCCAGTGTCCAGGTTTGTTTTCAGTAATTACAAGTATTAAGACTTTGAACCTTGTTGCCTAGAGGACTTTTTTTTTATTTTTGGAGGTGGGGGCGGTACTCCAGGAGTACCAATTTATACATATAAGCACTTATTTATCTTTAAGCAATTCAAATGGAGTTCTTTTAAGAATTCTTGTTTGCCAGTTTAGAATTGCCATACAGAGGTAGGAAATTGTACATTGAGCAAATACACAAATAAAAAGTTAGATGCAAAAAACCAGAAACATAGAAATATAAAACCACTAACTTTTGAGCCCTTTTCATTCTCTTCCACTATGATTGAATATTAGCCTAATTTGGGTTATAGGATGCTAATATTGAAGTAATTTGGGCCTCTATAGAATGAGCTATTGTTTCCAATTCTGTAAATCTGATGGAGAATGAGGTATGCACATATGCAGATCCTTTCAGGTCTCCCTGTTCATCTACTCCTAAAGATGCTTGCTGCAGGGTTTTGTTGGTAGCTCAGCAGCTGATTTTAGAGAGCAGGCCTGGCCAAATTGAGTACCTTGGTGGGTATGAGCTGGGAGACAATTTTTATCAGAGGAGTAGGAGGAGGTAGGGGAGCTTCCTTCTTTGTCTGTTGGTCCCTTGGTTATAGTGTGGAGGTGGAGCAGATGAAGGAGTTAATAAAAGGCTCTGTTAGATCAAGGAGGACATTTTTCTTTTCTCCACTAATATTTGCAGGTAAAATTTTGTATTTCTTCATTAGCATTGACTTTTTTTGGTGGGGGCTGGGATGGGGTAGGGTATGGGCAGGCTCTAGGAATTGAACCGGGTCTCTGGCTTGGCTGGCGAGAATTCTGCCAGTGAGCCACTGTTGCATTGCCCAACATTGACTTTTTTTTGCATGGGCAGGCACCAGAAATCCAACCCATGTCTCCGGCATGGCACCTGAGAACTTTGCCTGCTGAGCTATCATGGCCTGACCCCAACATTGACTTTTGAGAGAGGCAATTAAAGGATTGAATACAGATCATCACATCCTATTTTACTTTCTTTTGCAGAACTAATCTAATTATAATACAGTGTTTTTTCTATGGAATCATTCTCAGGTCATTTTTTTCTTCTGATTGTAAATCATATTGAGGCCATACATTATTCCTATGTTACAGAAATAAACTATTTTTTGTTTTTTCATAGGCTTATAATTAAAATCTGTCCAATTTTCAGAATATATATATTCAGGAATGGTCTTGGAATCAGAATTTCTCATTTTAAAAAATTTCAATAATCAGTAACTGTATTAGCTTGGGTTCTCTAGAAAAACAGAATCGGCAGGAGACTCTGTAAATACAAAATTTATAAAAATACCTCATGTAACTGGGGATGTAAAATCCAAGGTCTGTAGGGCAAGCTGGCAGCTCTGATGAAGGTCCTCAACAAACATTCAGGAGAGGCTGGCTGGCTGAAGCAGGAAGAGTGATTGTCTGGTCTGAGCCCTCCTTAAAAGCCTTTAGGTGATTAGATTAAGTATCACTCTCTACATAAGACACTCCCCTTATCTGCATGGAGATGCAGTTAGCTGTGGATGCTGCCAATGAGGTCATGATTTAAGGCCATGAAATGTCCTCATAGGAGCAGACAGGCCAGTGCTTACCTGATCAGACAACTGGGCACCACCACCTGGTCAAGTTGACGCATGAACCTGACCATGACAGTTCACCCCTTGTCATCTTGGCAGCTATACACATCACCTTAAATCATATTTAATCTCTAAATAGACACAATAACAAACACATTTTTCCTCACCTAACAATACTCAGCTGTCTCGTGTTCAGTTCCTAGCAGGGCTTGTGGAGGATATCACCCAAGTCCTGCTAGGAATTGTCACCTAATTGGCACTGTAATTGAGTTTTCAAAAGGCCATTCCACCTTTCTATCAATCCAACTGCCTCTGGATGATGGGGAACATAGTAAGAACAGAGAATTCCATGAGCATGTGCCTATTCCCGCATTTCATTTGCTGTGAAGTGGGTTCTTTGATCAGAAGCAATGTTATGTGGAATACCATGACAATGGATAAGGCATTCTGTAAGTCCATGGTGGTAGTTTTGGCAGAAGCATTCCAGGCAGGTAAAGCAAACCCATATCCAGAGTATGTGTCTCTTCCAGTTAGAACAAATTGCTGCTACTTCCATGTTGGGAGTGGTCCAGTGTAATCAACCTGCCACCAGGTAGCAGGATGATCACTTCAGGGAATGGCGCCATATTGGGGCTGAGTATGGGTCTCTTCTGCTGGCAGATTGGACACTCAGCAGTTCCTGTAGCCAGGTCAGCCTTGGTTAGTAGAAGTTCATGTTGCTGAGCCCTTGCATAATCTCCATCGCTACCACTATGACCACTTTGTTCATAAGTCCATTGGACAATGACAGGATTTACTGGGGAAAGAGGCTGACTGGTATCCACATAAACAGGTCATCTTATCCACTTGATTATTAAAACTTTCCTCTGCTGAGGTCACCCTCTTGTGGATGTTCACATGGTACACAAAGATCTTCATACTTTTAGCCCACTCAGAAAGGTCTATCCACATTTCCCTTCCCCAGACCTCTTTGTAACCAATTTTCCAATCATGCTCTTTCCAAGTCTCTGTCCATCCAGCCAAACCATTAACAACAGCCCATGAATCAGTATACTAATGCACCTCTGGCCAGTTTGCCTTCCAAACAAAATGAACAACCAGGTACACTGCTTGAAGCTCTGCCCACTGGGAGGATTTCCTCTTACCACTTTCCTACAGGGATGTTCCTGAAAAGGGTTGTAGTGCTGCAACTATCCACTTTCGGGTGGTACCTGCATATCATGCAGAGCCATCTGTAAACCAGGCCCAAGTTTTCTTTTCCTCAGTCAACTGGCTGTAAGGAACTCCCCAAGAGGCCTTAGCTCTGGTCTGAGAAGGAGGAGGTAATGTGGCAGGAGTGCAGACTGTGGGCATTTGGGCCACTTCCTCATGCAGCTTACATATGCCTCCAGGACCTGCTCTGGCCCTATCTCATATATACCATTTCCATTTTATGATGGAGTGCTGCTGTGCATGTCCGACTTTATGGCTTGGTGGGTCAGACAACACCCAGCTCATGAGAGGCAACTCAGGTCTCATGGTAACTTGGTGGCCCATGGTCAAGTGTTCAGTCTCTACTAAGGCCCAATAGCAGGCCAAAAACTGTTTCTCAAAAGGAGAGTAGTTATCTGCAGCAGATGGTAAGGTTTTGCTCTAAAATCCTAAGGGTCTGCATTGTGATTCTCCTATAAGGGCCTGCCAAAGGCTCCAGACAGCATCTCTGTTTGCCACTGACACTTCCAGCACCATTGGATCCACTGGATCATATGGTCCAAGTAGCAGAGTAGCTTGCACAGCATCCTGGAGCTGTCACAGAGCCTCCTGTTATTCAGGTCTCCACTCAAAAGTAGCTGCTTTTCTGGTCACTTGATAAATGGGCCAGAGTAGCACACGCAAATGAGGAATCTGTTGTTGCCCAAATCCAAAGAGACCAACTAGGAATTGTGCTTCTTTTTTGGTCGCAGAAGGGGCCAGATGCAGCAACTTATCCTTCACCTTAGAAGGGATATCTTGACATGCTCCACACCACTGGACTCCTAGAAATTTCGCTGAGATGGGAGGTCCCTGTATTTTTGTTGGATTTATCACCCATCCTCTGACACACAAATGCCTTACCAATAAGTCTAGAGTGGTTGCTGCCTCTCGCTCACTAGGACCAGTCAACATGATATCATCAATATAATGGACCAGTGTGATGTCTTGTGGGAGAGAGAAATTATCAAGGTCCCTGTGGACAAGATTGTGACAGAAGGCTGGAGAGTTGATATACTCCTGAGGTAGGACGGTTAAAGTATATTGCTGACCTTGCCAGCAGAAAACCAACTGTTTCTGATGGACCTTACTAACAGCTATTGAGAAAAAAGCGCTTGCCAATCAATAGCTGTATACCAGGTATTGGGATATATTGATTTTCACAAGCAATGATACCACATCCGGAACAACAGCTGCAATTGGAGTCAACACTTGGTTGAATTTATGATGATCCACAGTCATCCACCAAGATCCATCTGTTTTCTTCTCAGGTCAAATAGGAGAATTGAGTGGGGATGTGGTGGGAATTACCACCCCTGCATCCTTCAGGTCCTTAAGGGTGGCACTAATCTTTGCAGTCTCTCCAGGAATCCGGTACTGCTTCTGATTTACTATTTTGCTAGATAGGGGCAGTTCCAATGGCTTTCATTTAGCCCTTCCTACCAGAAAAGCCCTCACTCCACGAGTCAGAGAGCCAATATAGGGATTCTGCCATTTGCTCAGTATGTCTATTCCAATTATACATTCTGAACCTAGGGATATAACTTCAGAACGGGTTCAGTGGGCCCCTGTGAGATGACCTGAGCTAAAACTCCATCATCATCTGACCTCCATAAGCCCCTACTCTGACCAGTGGACCAGAGTGATGTTTTGGGTCCTCTGGAATTAATGTCACTTCTCAACCAGTGTCTAATAATCCCTGAAATATCTGATTATTTCCTTTTCCCCAATGCACAGTTACCCTGGTAAAATGCTGTAGGTCTCTCTGGGGAAGGCTTGGAGGAAGTTGCACAGTATAAATTTGTGAAAGTGTAACAGGGTCCTCCCCCAAAGGGACCTGGCCGTCCCCTCATTCAAGGGGCTCTGGGTCTGTAAACTGTCTCAAGTCTGGAAATTGATTAAGTGGCTGTGACTCTTTGTTTTTGTAATTCAAGTTAGACTTCTGTTCATTTGACCTATAACTCTTTTACTTATATAGTCCAAACAAGAATTTAGTAGACTGCCCATCTATTGTATGTCTAGGTACCCCATAATTTATTAGCTAGTGCCACAAGTCTCTGCAAGTCAGATTTTTTTTGACTCCTGCTTTGAGTCTGCTGTCCATTATGATAGCCATGCCCACCTTGTCTTAGGTGATTAAGTGCTGCCACCTGGCTTCTGCCAACTCGGGATCTGATCATCCCCATTGTGTTTAAGGATTCTAGCTCAGTAACAACAGTTCCCACAGTAATACCTGACCTACAGAAAAGGGTGACTACAGAGCTCTTCAGGGATAATGGAGCTAGTCTCATGAATTTATTTCTCAAGGTTCTGGGGAGAGATGTGTCCTTTAGACATTCCTGGGACATGTGAGGTATTCCATGATAAATGCACTCTAACATGCCAGTTTCTCTAAGCAATTGGATCCCCTCATTTACATTATACCAAGGCAGTTCTGGCATTTCAAGCTCAGGTAATGTTGGCCACTTTTTGATCCATGTTTCAGCCAACTATTCAAACAAACAGTTAATGCCTTTTCTAACCCCTTGAACTATAACATTAACACAGAATCTCTGCTCAGTGTGCTCATGTCAATAAATTCAGCCTGATCCAGCTTTATATTCCTCCCACCATTATCCCACACCCTTAAAATCCATTGCCACACATCCCCCTGATTTCTGTCTATATAAATTGGAAAACTCATGTAGTTCTTTTGGAGTATTAGCATACCTCCTCATGGGTGACACTTTGTACCTCACCTTTTGGGGCCTGTAAGGACTTTAGCCTAGTTATAGGTCTGGAAGAAATGAGGGGTGGTGGGAGTGGGTCACAGAACGAAGTAGAAATAGCTTCCAAGCCAATTGCCTCAGGGCATTTGTTTGCAGTTTCATCTGGTCAAACAGGATTAATCCCTTCAGTTGGAGGTTGGGTGGCCAACTTCTCAGGGCATGCTGGAGGAGGGCAGCTGTGTCCTCCGGGCAGACTATTATAGGTTATCTAGGAAAGACTCAGAATGATCTAGGGTTTCTACCTCTCCACAGCCATCATTATCAATCCATATGTCACCATCCCTTTTTCAGAGTTGCACTCCTTTCCAATCAATGCCCTCACTTTAATGGCAGACACCATGCAAGGTTGAGATTTCAGTTTTCTTTGTAAAGTTGCTTCACTAACAATGAGATTCTGAGTCTGATTTTCAGAGTTCTCAAGTCTGCAGCTATAGAAAATAAGATTTTCCTTCAGGGTACTCATAGAAACTGTCAACAGTGCTTGAGCTTCTCATTTGAAGCCTTCAGCTCATCCCTTTCCTTCATCAGTGTATACAATGTATCTAACAACAACCAGCCAATATCTCTATACCTCCTAATTCCACAACACTCTGTAAAAATGTCAAAAACATTATCCCTCAGAGGCTGGCTTTGTATAAGCGAAGCGTTAGCAGAATCCAGGGTGATATTTTGACTATCTCTTTTGCCAGTTCATCCCATGGATTGGCAGTGTCTTGATTATGGGAAGCAGAGACTTTAGTGCCTTTTGAATCCAGCGAGAGCAGAAAACCAATTGTAAATACCCATTTTTAAGATTCTGTTTCTTAAGAACTATTCCTGGTACCAAGCTGTATTAGCTACAGTTCTCTAGAAAAACAGCATAGGCAGGAGATTCTGTAAATACAAAATTTATAAAAGTGTCGCACATAACCCTGGGGATTTTAGAGTCCAAATTCTGTAGGGGAGGCCACAAGCTGGCAGCTCCAGTGAAGGACCTAAAAAACTCTCAAGAGAGGTTGGCTGGCTGAAGCAGGAAGAGTGATTGTCTCTTCTGAGTCCTCCTCAAAAGCCATCTGGTGATTAGATTAAGCATCACTCTTTGCAGAAGACAGTCCCCTTAACTGATTGCAAATGCAATCAGCTGTGGATGCTGCCAATGTGGTCATGATTTAAGGCTGTGAAATGTCCTCATAGCAACAGACAGGCCAGTGCTTGCCTGACCAAACAACTGGGTATCACCACCTGGCCAGGTTGACACATGAACCTGACCATGACAGTAATCAATTAGAAACACTTAAAAAATACAAATGTAGTACACACCAACTAACAATTTAAAGACATTTAACACTATATATTAAGTAACACACCAATTAAAAGTTAAACAGGTATCAAACAATTTCATTAAATAGCAATTGATTGTTGGATTACTTAGTTTCCACGAGTATTCTCAGCAGACAAACTCAGGCCAGGACCTTGAACCCCGTACAGAATGGTACTCAAAATAGAAAAGTGTAGCAGTCTGAGCAAAAGGGGATCTTTCTGGAAGCGGGGCCTAGGCTTCAAAACCCAGGTACAGGGAACTTGAACCTCCATACAGGCTTCCTGACCTACTTTTACCCAGTCACATGTCTGGATTTGGAATTGGAAAGTGCTTTTCACATCATATGTATGTTGAATCCTTTTTACCTAACTTTAGTATCTGTCATTTTCTTTTAAATCCCTTTTATCTCCTCTTCTTTGTTTTTATTTGTAAATTATTCCTCCTTTTCATCTACTTTTCTTAGCTATTTACCTATATTTATTTGTTCTTGTTCTCCTTCCAGTTTACTCTTCATTTCTCAAAAGACTTTTCTTTCATTCCTAATTCTTTCTTGAGTTCTGCCATCTTAGTTCAAAGTTTTACTAATTCTGGCTTAGGCTGTTCTTTTTTTATTTTAATTGAGAAATCTTCACACATACATTCTTTACATAGTATACAATCAGTGGCTCACAATATCGTCACATAGTGATCATTTTTTAGACCATTTGTATCACTCCAGCAAAAGAAAGAAAAAGAAAGAAAAAACTCATACATACCGTTCACCTTACCCTCTCCCTCTTATGGCCACTAATATTTCCATCTACTTAATTTTTTTTACCCTCTGTTTTCCCTATTACTTATTTATCCATATTTTTTACTCATCTGTCCATACCCTGGATATAATGAACATCAGACACCCGGTTTTCACAATCACATAGTCATATTGTAAACGTCCTATCTCTATACAGTCATCTTTAAGAATCTAGGCTACTGGAACACAGCTCAGCAGTTTCAGTTACTACCCTTTAGCCACTCCAGTACACCATAAACTAAAAAGATATACGTAAGAATAACCTCCAGGATAACCTCTTGACTCTGAAATCTCTCAGCCACTGAAAAATTATTTTTTCTCATTTCTTTGCCTTTTGGTCAAGAAGCCTTTTTCAGTCTCTTGATGTTGGGTCAACATAAGCCCTGGCTTATCCTGGGCTTTCTGTCTTACATTGCCAGGGAGATTTATGCCCCTGGGTGTCATGTCCCACATAGGGAGGGCAGTGAGTTCACCTGCTAAGTTGGCTTAGAGAGAGGCCACATGTGAGCAATAAAAGAGGTTCTCTGAGGGTGACTCTTAGGCATAATTTTAAGTAGGCTTTGCCTATCCTTTGCAGGAATAAGTTTCACTGGGGCGCACCCCAAGATTGAGGGCTCGACCTATTGATTAGACACTGGTTGAGAAGTGACATTAATTCCTTTAAAAGTATCAGAAATTCTCCAAACGGAAGTTGAATATTTCCTCCTCTCCATTCCCCCAAGGGGACTTTGCAAATACTTCTTTATTCAATGTCTGAATCACTCTGGAATTTATCAGGATATCACACTAACCTGGACAAACCAACAAAATCTCATGCCCTATAAAAGATTCCATGTGCTTATGGTGTTCAAGTAAACTGACTATGCAAGTTAAATTGGGGAATGTACTACCCAAAATATATATTTTGCACCAAATAAAAATCACTCCCTTTAGTCTTACACAGAAGTTGAAGTTTTAAAATATGGACGGTATCCTTCTTGATCAAAGTGGGGAAGGGAAATAAAACAAAGTATCAGTGCTAAGAGATTTCAAATACAGTTGAGAGGTTATTTTGGAGGTATTCTTATGCATTATATAGATATCTCTCTTTGGTATTTAGGGGATTAGAAGAGCTAGAAGGAAATACCTGAAACTGTAATCCAGTAGCATTGACTCTTGAAGATTATTGTATAACTGTATAGCTTTTACAGTGTGACCGTGTGATTATGAAAAACTTGTGACTGACACTCCCTTTATCCAGTGTTTGGACAGATGAACAAAAATATAAGAACAATAAGTAAGTAATGGGGGGAATAAAGGATATGAGATGTTTTGGGCATTCTTTTTTAGAAAATTTTAAGTAATGAAAATGTTAAAAAATTAACATTTTTTATATGTAGTTTTGTATATAGTTGAATGCACAACTATATAATGATACTGTGAACCATTGATTGTGCACTTTGGATAGATTATATGGTATGTGAATACATCTCAATAAAATTGCATTAAAAATGAAAAAAAAATGTGGACGATATCATCCTTTACCCAGTCTTCTGATATAGCTTAGTCCTATCCAGATCAGCTTCATTCATATCTCTACTCAATGTCTTGATCCCTTTTTTTGACTTTTTAAGCAGTTCGTCTATGGGATACTGCTGACTTTCTTAGCTTCAGATTTCTGAGTCACAGTTGTCACATAAGTACATGAAGTTTCTGGGATAGACCATGTTATATACAAACAACTCATTATCTCAGAATTTAGAATTAACAGACTTCCTGAATATATATGACTGCTCTAAGAGCTTGCAATCTAGGCCTGCTTAGGTTGTTCTTCATGGCTTGCATCATTTTCTTAAAGTTTTTAAGAAACTTGCTTTAAATGGGTTACATTTTTGATCTGTCTTCTGGGTGTGTGTTTCTGTCACGGTTGCGTTGGCTGGAGCTGCACTGTCCAATACAGTGGCCGCTACCCATATGTGGGTATGTAAAGTTAAATCAATTAAAATGAAATAAAATAAAAAATTAGTTTTTTGGTTGCATTCGCCACACTTCAGGTGCTCAGTAGCTACCTGTAGCAAGAGGATTCCCATCATGGTAGAAATTTATTTTATGTAGCATTAAAATTTTTGGTTACATTAAATTTTTTTTTCTTATAATAGATTTCTGTGTGATTTGACCTCGATATTTTTTTGTTCATTTTGAAGTGAAATTAGTTTTCTTGAACTTTTAGAGGGAGGCATGGCTCCCTCTTCTGTTATTTTTGGGTAGTGTTGTTTTATGTAGTGTTGAATATGGAGCCTTGCTTTCTGACAGTTCATGGTCCTGTTCCTTTCCTGCACTTTTATAAGGACTTTCTCTTCTGTTGTCTCATTCTTATTAAGCTCCCAGTGGTTACATGTAATTGTGGGTCCCTGTTCTGGAAGGGGGTCCTGGCTTGTGAGTTTTGAGAATTCAGAGTGGTTAACTGCTCCAGCCCCTTTAAGATGTTACTACAGACCCCTTGCACTCACCTGATACTGAATTGAACAAAGCCCCTCGATCCCCCTTGCTTTATGGGTTTCCTGTGGGTACAGGATCATCAGACCCTTGTTGCTTCCCTTTGCTTTCTTGTGCACAGATTCTGATATCCACGGGCTTTGTTTTTGGTTTGTGTCATGGGGATCCCTTTCCACCTACTTTTGCCATAAATGCAGTCTCTGTCTTTTGTCGTACAGTCTGAAATATTTACAAATGAAATGATATGCTATTTGGGATTTGTCTTCAAATGACCCAATGAATTCCAGTATGTGAGGAGGTGATTTATAGCTGAAAGAAGATTGGGCATGAATTGATAATTATTGAAACTGGTTGATGGATACATAGAGGTTCAATATACTATTTCTTTTACCTTTATGTTTGCATTTTTCCATAATAATTTACAAAAAAACCAATAATGTAATAAAAAGTTGTATCTGCTTTTCATAGCAAGCTTTCCACTTCTCCCCCATCTTTTCTTAATTATTTTATTTCATTCATACAGCGAAACATCTTACTATTAGTACAATGTCCATGCATAAGTGATGCCAGTGCACACACAAGTGCTGGCCATTATACTTTCCTTTCCCCTTTCATTATGTTCATTAAACACACATCACTCGATGTGCTTCTCTTTCAAGTGGCAGAATGACTTAGGCCTTGTTGTTAATACATTTTCATTGTAAATGAAGACTCATATCTCCTGCCTTTCCCTTGAATATCATACTATGTTTCTTATATATCTTTACTTTTTCATCTATACTCTTTTGGGGGGGGCCCAGTTATTTTTTTTAAGATCCTGCATAATTCTTCCTATTTCACTGAGACACTTCATGTTAAGTTGTATATTATACTAAATTAGGATAGCACGGTTAAATTGAGTTAGAACAATATAGTTAAATTATGGTACTTAAAATTGATGCTTTTAAGCCTAGTTTTCAATAAGTTGCATCCTTTTCCCTGGATATCTTTAGATACCTTCTGAGAAAGAATTTCTTTTGGGTATAATAGCACCTATTATAACTTGGGGGTGTATTGGGAGTGACTAAGTGAAATAAGTAAAGCACGGGGCTGTAAAACTGTTACTTGCCTGGGACATAATGAATATTAGGTAGATGTGAATTTTTGTTTTATTGACATTGTTAGGAATTTTTTCTTTAATATATTTTATTTTGTGTGATAGATAGCTGCTGATGAACCTCCACCAGAAGGGTGTAATTCATTTTTTTCAGTGCATGGGAAGAAGACTTGTGATTTTGATACCCTTGAGACGCTGGTATTAACAGCATCCGAAAGGTAGAGTGTGTGTTTCTTTAAATATCATGCATTTCGTTGTCCATTCTTCTATGTGCAGTGCACTTTCTCGTTTTGCTTCTGTTTTGTATTCTGTAAATGTGAGTGTGGAGTCTGGGACCAGACTGACTAGATTTGAATCTAGTTTCATCATTTCAAATGGTGTTGTGAACTTGGGGAAATAATTTAATCTTTTTCCCCTTACTTCATTTAAAATGGAAATGGTAAGAGTACTTATTACTGTTATTACTTAGTAATGGCTGTCTGTCTCTGCAGGGTTAGTCATCAGCTTAGCAAAGAATACTATATGTGTTACAGCCAGTACCTTAATTGATGATATTAATGATGATGTCTCAGGATATTATCAGTTTCAGACAAAGGTGACTGTTGAAAAAATATTTTGAATATTAGGTTGGATATAAATGGACTGGCTTTTTTGCTTAAAGTTAGGCTTCCTGTGGTGGACAAATGGAATAGGTGCCACTTTTGGTCCTTCCTCTAATGTGGTTATAAAGAGGATTGCAGGGCGCTCTCTGCATTATATTATTGCTGTGCTGTATCAAAAGTGCTGATGGCATTTTGGACTATGTCGTGCTTCTTTAGCAAAATTAGACCCAGCACATGGCTTCTGCCCACCAAATGCTATCCTTGCTTCTCATTAGAGTGGCAACCAAATACCCTAGCTGACTGAGGTTCAAGGCATGGGCATTCCATAATGGCTGCATGATGAAGTGGGGCTCTCTTGATTGTTTTTTTTTTTTATGTTTTAACTTTTTTTAATTGTGTAAAATAACATATATACCAAAAAAAGGCAATAAATTTTCAAGTACATTTTAACAAGTAGTTATACAACAAGTTTTAAAGTTTGGTATGGGTTACAGTTCCATGATTTTTCATTTTTTCTTCTAGCTACTCCAAGACACTGGTGACCAAAAGAAATATCAGCAGTCATATTTATTTGTTAAATCCTATCTTTATTATACTCTTCCTTCTCTCTTTTTTCTTTTTTGTGAAAACGTATGTATAAAAAACCAATAGATTTCAAAGTATATTGCAGCAATTAGTTGTAGGACAGATTTCTTTAAACATGTTATTGCTTTGCTTACAATTAATAAGATAGACATTCATAAAGAAAAGAATGATCATGTCTCTTCTGAGATGTAACTACTTTTTTTAAGGGTTTGGCATACTCCTTTTAGACTTTTTCTATGGTTACCAATTTATATGCATAGATAAACCTGTTTTTATAGGAGACATTTTTCCATTTAGTACATGTGGGTGTACCTTATTATTTTTACACATGCATAATAATCTGTGTAAAAATGGTCCTTATTTTTCTTTACTAATGGTTTATAAGGTTTTTTTCCTTTTTTCTTTTGCTGTTATTCCAAGGCTAGAGTAACCATCCTTTATACATCTTTACGTTCTGTTGAACAATTTATTATAAAAAAGTATGGTGGGTCTTAAAGTCTTCATTAAGCTCCATTAGTATCTTGATGCCATTCTTAGAGAAATTTTTTTTTTTTTTTTACTTTTTGAGAAGTTTTTAAAATTTATGAGGAAAACTTAAATTTTAAATTAAATACCAAGAAGACCATAATAGTAAAACTGTTAGAGGAGGGAACCTTACTGTTATTTTTTTGTTTGTTTTTGTTCCCCCTATTATTTATTTTTATTCCATATGTTGTACTCATTTGTTGACAAGGTAGATAAAAGGAGCATCAGACACAAGGTTTTCACAATCACAGTCACATTGTATAAGCTATATCATTATTCAATCATCCTTAAGAAACATGGCTACTGGAACACAGCTCTACATTTTCAGGCAGTTCCCTCCAGCCTCTCCATTACATTTGAATAACAAGGTGATATCTACTCAGTGTGTAAGAATAACCTCCAGGATAACCTCTCGACTCTGTTTGGTATCTCTCAACCATTCTTTTTGAAGAAAAAAGAATGTTTTTTCTCATTTTGTCTCATTTCACTCTTCCCCCTTTTGGTCTAGAAGATTTTCTCAATCCCTTAATGCTGAGTTTTAGCTCATTCTAGGGTTTTTCTCAATCCCTTGATGCTGAGTCTCAGCTCGTTCTAGGATTTCTGTCCCACCTTGCCAGAAAGGTCCACACCCCTGGGAGTCATGTCCCACGTAGACAGGGGGAGGGTGGTGAGATTGCTTGTTGTGTTGGCTGGAGAGAGAGGCCACATCTGAGCAACAAAAGAGGCTCTCTTGGGGGTGACTCATAGGCCTAATTTTAAGTAGGCTTGCCCTATCCTTTGTGGGGTTAAGCCCCAAGAATGGGGCTCAGCCTATAGCTTTGGTTATCCACACTGTTTGTGAGAATATCAAGAATTCAACTTGGGGAGGTTGAATTTTCCCCCGTTCCCACCATTCCGCAAAGGGGACTTTGCAAATACTTTTCCGCTCACTGATCAAATCACTCTGGGATTCATCGGGGCATCACTGGACAAACCAACAAAATCTCATGTCCTACCCAAGGTTCCATGTACTTATGTTGTTCAGCCAAGCTATCTACATAAGTTATATTAGGAAATGCACTAGTCTTAATATAAATTTTGTACCAAATAAACATTTTTTGCTTTAGTCTCACATATAAGTTGAAATTTTAAAATATTAATTACCATCTATTTTCAGCACCCTGCAGTAATGACATACCTTTGTTCTTCCTCATACAAAAGTATTTTTAAAATTTGTACATTTAGTCACTGTCATTATATACTCTAGGCAATCCTAGATTATACTATCTCAATCTTTATTGTCTATCTTTCTTTCTGATTTCATTTGTGCCCCCAGCCCCCTCTATCATTCTCACATTCAGCTTCATTCATTGTTTTAACATAATTGTATTAAAGTTAGGTAGCATTGTGCTGTCCATTTCTGAGTTTTTACATTCCATCCTGTTGTACAATCTGTGTCCCTTCAGCTCCAATTACCCAATATCTTACCCTATTTCTATGTCCTGATGGTTTCTGTTACCAATGAAATTCTCCAAGTTTATTCACTAATGTCAGTTCATATCAGTGAGACCATATAGTATTTGTCCTTTTGTTTCTGGCTAATCTCACTCAGCATAATGTCCTTAAGGTCCATCCATGTTGTTACATACTTCATAACTTTATTCTGTCTTACAGCTGCATAATATTCCATCGTATGTATATACCACAGTTTGTTTAGCCACCCGTCTGTTGATGGACATTTTGGCTGTTTCCATCTCTTGGTAATTGTAAATAATGCTGCTATAAATATTGGTGTGCAAATGTCCATTTGTGTCCTTGTTAGGTCTAAATTTTAAGTAGACTTGACCTGTCCTTTGTGGGGTTAAGTTTCATATGAACAAACCCCAAGACTGGGGGCTCAGCCTATAGCTTTGGTTGTCCACACTGCTTGTGAGAATATCAATAATTCAAGTTGAATTTCTCCCCGCTCTCACCATTCCCCGAAGGGGGCTTTGCAAATACTTTTCTACTCACTGATCGAATCACTCTGGGATTCATTGGGGCATCACTCTGGACAAACCAACAAAATCTCATGTCCTACCTGAGATTCCAAGTACTTATGGCGTTCAATCAGACTGTCTACATAAGTTATATTAGGAAATGCACTAGTCAAAATATAAATTTATACCAAATAAGCATTTTTTGCTTTAGTCTCACACATAAGGTGACATTTTAAAATATTAATTACCATCTGTTTTCAGTACCCTGCAGTAATGACATGCCTTTGTTCTTCCTCATGCAAAAACATTTTTAAAATTTGTACATTTAATCTCTATTATTATACACTCTAAGCATTCCTAGATTATACCATCTCAGTCTTTAACATCTGTCTTTCTTTCTGATTTCATTTATGCCCCCAGCCCTCCTCCCTCTGTCATTCTCACATGCAGCTTCATTCAGTGTTTTAACATAATTGTATTACAGTTAGGTAGTATTGTGCTGTCCATTTTTGAGTTTTTGTATTCAGTCCTGTTGCACAGTCTGTATCCCTTCGGCTACTCCTTTACTGTTATTTTTGAAGAATGTGCTTAAAGCCATCTGCTTTTTCTGTAACTTGCACATTTTCTTTTTAGATAAAAAGATACCTATGTTTTATTTATAGGACAAACTAATAAGCTAAGGCTTTAGTAAAATGAGATTTAGATATGTATTCCCTTTCTGGCTTTTTTTTCTCTTTAGGAATTGGTAGCATTTACTAATCCAGAGTCCTCATTGTATAGTTAGTATTTATATAATATACTTTATTTTTAGTCATTAACAAGTAAGACTCATACCCAACAGTTATTGTAAATAACTGAAAAGTGTTCAAGACTGGTACCCTTTATATTAAGATACTTATACTCTTTACTTAAATTATCCTGTAACTTGTACTTTTTATAGTTTTAAATTTAACATTTTAAACTTTCAATATGTATTTTTAGACCCAAACCACTGTTGTTCAAAGGAGATCACAGATATCCATCAGCCATTCCTGAAAGCCCAGTGGTGATTTTCTATTCTGAGATTGGCTCTAAAGAGTTTTCTAATTTCCACCGCCAACTTACATCAAAAAGCAATGCAGGCGAAATCAATTATGTATTCAGACATTATGTATCTGTAAGTATTGACTTATTTTACAATAGATTTGAATATTAATTACCCAGCATGACCCTAGAACATAAGCTGATAATCCCTCTTTGCAAAATAATTATTTGAACTACTTTTTAAGAAGTATAATACTTTCATTGAATGTGTTTTGTTTTTGAACATACGTGGTACTTTGCTTGTCACTTATGCTAAAAGAGTGGCTTAAAATATTAATATTTTATTTCAAAATGAACCGTGTAAACAATATTTTAAAATTTAACATTGTCATCACACTATGGAACTGATTCTTGAATTCAGTGTTTTCATTGTTCCTTTTCAAACTGTATTTTTTTAAAATGCCTTTTCATTTGTTGATGGGGGAAGGATTTCTAAGGAGATGAAATCAGGTGAACTAGTTCTGAAATTAAGCTTTGAAACCATGTGTAACCACATGTAATTTAGATTGTTAGCCTTTAGTGTTTCTAGGTCATAAAGAGCTTAGTTAATATTGGGTGCTAAGTCCATGCCAATAAAATAAAAAAATTAAGATATAAATTTGTACCAGCAGAAACAGGTTTATCAATGTCTGGTTTGACACTTCCCTCCACACCCATCCCTTGCACTATTTCTGGTAGTAAAAATTCAGGTGTCTCAGGGACCATCATCAGCCATGCTGGTGGTGAACCTGTGGCATTTGGTTAGCACCAGCCCTTCCTAAAGGCATTTAAATTTAATAAAAAAATGCCCACTTACATACTTATAGTCTCACTCAGGCACTTCTGAGTTGGAGACCTCTCCAGTTTTCAGTGCCTCATGTGTAAGTTCTTTATCTCTTCTTCAAGTTCTTCACATATTTGGGACATTTTTCCTTTCAACTGTCTATTCATCTCTTTTTGCCCTTACCACGGACCTATTCCCACAGCTATGTCAGGCAGGATACACAAAGGCAAAGGCTTTATTCCCGTGACTGGAATTTTATAGGGTGAGAAACATATGAACTTTGAGTTGATTTGTTTTAATAGATTAATTTATATTTAAGTGGTAGGTGAGTACTTTTGTTTCTGTTGGTATTTTGGTGTGCTGTCCTAGCCACATATTTACTATCTTGAGTTCTTAATCCCAGGTGATGGTTTCTGGATATATTATTAAAATGGTAGCATTGGTACCGGTGCCATTTGGAGAGTGGGTGGTAATGCTAGAATGCTTGCTCTACCTGCAGAATCCCAAAAAGGAGCCCGTGTACCTCTCAGGCTATGGTGTGGAATTGGCTATTAAAAGCACTGAGTACAAGGCCAAGGACGATACTCAGGTGAAAGGTGAATTTGTAAAATAAGACCCATGTGCTTTCTTTTCCTTAAATATGTTACAGGATTTGTTTGCATAATGAAAAAAGAATAGATTTAGGAGGGTAGTTGTCTGGTGTTTGAATCCTGGTTCTGTTAAATCTGGGTTGGGTGATTAAGGGAAATTTTTAGGTTCAAATTTTTACCTGTGTAAAATGTAAGTAATGATTATGTGTGTTTTTTAAAATGTTTTTGTGAGAAGTAAGATGAATATGTAACACATTTAGAATAGTTTGTGGTTCAGAAAAGTTCAGTGAATGGTTCACAGTCATTAATTTGGAGAAATTCTTCAGAATTTTGACATGAAAAAATCCATTGTTCTTTATTTTTAAAGCTACTAATTCTGAAATTTTTAACATGTAAAATTTTCCAAGTTTAAGGAAAAAATTCTTAATTTATCCAGGAAAATAGGAAATACTAAAATGCATTTGTTCTTTTTGCTTAAAGAACTGTAAAATGTTAATTGATTTACTCAACATTTTAAATTATTTTATGATTTTTGGAGTATTTTTTAAAACATTCAAACTTCATGATGTTAACTTATTTCTTTTTTCCTTTTTAAAGCCTTTTTTTTATTAATATAACATATCTAAAGCAAAGAAAGAAAAAGCAATAATAACTTATTTCTAATCTAACTGATTAGACATTTATTTGCTGTGCTTTTATAGGAACTGAGGTGAATACGACGGTGATTGGTGAAAATGATCCTATTGATGAAGTTCAAGGATTCCTCTTTGGAAGATTAAGGTATGTGTTTTCACTTTGCTTTGGGAAGTACCCTTGTTCTCTTTAAACTCTCAGGCTTCCTTTCATTCTAAGGTTCATCTTTCTCATTACTGTCTGGTTTACAGACTTAACAAGAATCTATATGTTAATCTGAAATTAAAATTAACCACTTAATTAATAGTTCAGTTTATGATTTCCATTTTTTCTGAAGCATGTTGTCTTAGACAGTACAGCTATTGCTGCCTGCCTATGATTTCCTTTTCTGCCTATGATTTCCTTTTTGGGTTTTTTACTTGATGTCATAAAGCTATATACCATTTCTTGATTGATATAATAGGAAAAATCAAACTGTTTCACTTAATATTTTCCCCAAGAAGATCAGAGGTATTTTCAGTGTGAGAGGTAATGGGAGGCATAATAGATTTTGCATATGTTAAATTGCAGCACATTTTATTGTAATTTGCTTTATGTGAAAGGGAATAGAGAATGGTTTTTTGGGGGGTGGAGGGATGGGGGGAGTATAATGCCATAACGACTTTATAAAGGCTTCATAGAATTTTATATCTGAACAAACTTCTTAGCTGTTATTTCAAAGTTTGCATTTATTTTTGTCATGGGTTGATAATTGTTCAGAGCCCTGAATTCTGAATTATTTGAAAATTCTATTTAGGATAACAACAATGTACTTTTTTTTTATAAAGTAATGAATTATATAGAAATAATGTATGCTAGGTTCAGTTTCATATTCTTTAGCTTTAGCATTTGGCAGAGTGAAATGACTTAACCAGACTCAGTTTCGCAGAGCTGACTTATTTTGTATTGGATGATTGCTGACATGTTGAGTTCATCCTATGTAAATGTTTAGCATTGGTTTTCTTTTTGTTTGGCATTGGTTTTGGCGTCACTAGTAGGTAATCAGGTTCTATTTTATTTGGTCCAGGTTTCCAGAATCCCTTTTCATATTCAGGTTAAAAAAAATTTTTTTTTTATAGCATTGTGATTTATGCGTTCCCTGTGTAAAGATATTATGTAGACTACTGAAGATGTTTTCCATGTTTGAACATTCAAAATCATTATTTAGCTATCCAAAGTAGTTGGACCATCTTTTGATACTTGTTTCATAAAGAAGAGTTTTGTAGTAACTGATTGAAAATGAGTCTGTGGGAAGTAAGAGCATTTAAGCAAACTTCTACCTTCCGCATATTGCATTTGAGAAATTTAAATTTTTGGCATTTAGAAGAATGGAACTGAAATCTACCAGTCACCTGTCCATCAATCTCTGCCTCTGAAAGCCTCTGTTTTACTAGCTTTAAATGGAGTCCTATATTTCAAGATAAATTGAAACCAAACCAAACCCAGTAACCTTGGTTTTGTCTCAATTATATTCAAGTGGCTAAAGGATTGTGAGCATGGCTGAAAGAAACTCATTTTGGGATGGGCAGCAATATATTTTCAATTTTATTTTGAGAAATTAGATTCATAAAGTTTAGAGAATAATGTAAGATATACCCATGTACCCACCCCCAACCTTGATAGTTGCTGTCATACTTGTGCAAGGGTTTCTTTTACATATTTTATGGTTTATTGTACTTTAATTTCTTTTTTATTGGAGAAGTTTTCCTAGGGTTAGTAGGGAAATAACATGAAGATAAAGTTAGAGCCAACTTCTGTCTAAGTGTGCTGGGGAAGAAAAGACACATTAAAAGACTGAATTTATGTTTCTTTTAGAGACCTGCACCCTGACCTGAAGGGACAGCTGAAAGAACTCAGAAAGCATCTTGTGGAGAGCACCAATGAAATGGCTCCTTTAAAAGTCTGGCAATTGCAAGGTAATAAACATGTAGAGGAAACACTGGCCTATTTTTTTGGCTTAATTTTGTGGTCTTAAAAAATGAAGAATTTGAATTTAATTATATGTATTGACATGATTCTGAGGGTATCACAGATTTTAAATGTAGTGTGATTAATTATGATTAATCATAGAAGAAAGGGAGATCCTTTCGTAGACAGATAACAAAGAAATATATGCAAACGATGCTAGACCTTTCTCTATGTGACTGTTTCCATAAGCTTGTCATAGTAGAAGCATCTTTGTCTTTGTCAGTATGTACCTATATGTATACCTTTCTTAAACTGTGTATTTATAGAACGTGAAAGACCTGTCCACATAGAGATGTGTGTGTGTGCTTTTCGATCAAGATAACTATTGCTGCTATTCTTTGTGATGTATTGTAAATTCAGAGGAGGGAAACAAATTTGTGCTCAATTTGGCCTGGTCTAAAAGTGTTAGTATGTGCCTTGTGTTTTAAGCAGGTAGATAAAAAACATGCCACAATAAATACTCTAGGGATCTATGCCATGAGTGAAAACTGAAATTAAACCAAGGTCACCCTCTCTAGTAGTTGCATTCTAAGACATCCCTAATTACTAAAGAAGTGGTGGGAAATCACTGTTTTTTCCTTCCTCTTACTGCATTAGATTAATACTTCAAATTATGTTTGACATTGTTGCAGATCTAAGTTTCCAGACTGCTGCCCGAATCCTGGCTGCCCCCATGGAGCTGGCTTTGATGGTTATGAAGGATCTCAGTCAGAATTTCCCTACCAAAGCTAGGTAATACAGAGTAAGGCTTTATGATGTTCTCTTTAGCGTAATACGCGGTCACCTTCATGTTTACATGTAAAATGAGGTAGTGAAAATGCATAGAAATTGAAGTTCTCTATTACTGCCTCCATTTCCATGACTGCAAATAACATTCTGAAGGGAAGGCAAGGCCTTTAGAGACAGCTGTCAGTTATGTTTTGGGCACTGCCACTTGCCAATTGTGTATCCTTTGCAAATCTCACTTTCTTCGGGAGTAAAATGGGAATAACATTACCTACCTTTCAGATTGGATCAGTTAAAGTCAATGTAACTAATCTAATCTAGAGTCTGGCACGCAAGTACTTTTTTCTTCATGAGGGATTTCATAAGCATCTTCTTATTTAATCTTAAGGAAGAAACTGCGAGTTGTAGAGGTTCGAGGACTTTTCATAGTGACAGAATAAGAAATTGAATGCAGGTTTTCTGACAATGTTTTCAATTCTTTAATGTTTACCTGCCTTTTATAAGTTGAACTCATAATTATTTTAAAAGTCAAGTTTTTAGGAAATAATGATTTAAATGGTTGCCAGTCTTTTTCTTGAGTCAGTGAATGAAATGCTTTGACTTCTGATGTAGATGTTTTGTATATAAATTTGATTATTTATTAGTCTTGGAAAATAATTCTTAGATAGGATTTATAAATTATACAGTAAATTCCCATTTAGTCTGGCATGCTACTTGAGAATTACATGGAGAATTTTTACCTCTACCATAAGTGCTTAAATAGGATGAACAGTCTGTTGACTAGTTTATTTAAGATTTAGACTGTGTGCACTAGAGATAACGTATAGGAAAGAGTTTCATATATTAGACTAAGAACTTGGAAGCAACTGCTTCCAAGTTTAAAATGCTACAGTAGCTGCTACTTTGGTGTTATATCTTACAGTAATGAAAAAATATGTACATCTGAGAGAGGAGAAATAGATTTATCTATTATAAATATTGAATATATTCCATTTATTTTATAATTTATTTAACAGTGTTGTTTCACACTTAAATATAGGTAAACCAAAGGGGTTTATATCAAATGTTAAACCATGCATTGATAATGTTTTATTTTCTTAGAGCAATAACAAAAACAGCTGTGAGTTCGGAACTTAGAGCTGAAGTGGAAGAGAATCAGAAGGTAATAATCAGTGGAAAACACTGGCATTTCTGCTTTATATTATGCCTTTAAAGATGGGGATGTTTAAGAATGTTGCTCTCCTTTTACTAAACATGGTGATATTTTTATTTCTGTCATCTTTAAAAATTTTTCTTTTGTATGCTATATGGCGGGGTCACATTTCATTCTTTTTCCATGTGAGTATCCTGTTATTGCAGCACCATTTATTGAATTTTTTGTTTGTTTGTTTTTGTTGATTTCTTTTTTGTTTTCGGAAGTGCATGGGCTGGGAATCAAACCTGGGTCTCCTGCATGACAGGCGAATTCTACCACTGAACTACCCTTGTACCCCTAAATCTTTACTTTTTATCAAAGTTGAATATGAATATAGTTTAAGAGTCCACACTCTAACATGTCACCCCTACTATGTCCCCTGTTCCAGAAGCAAGTGCTTTCAGCTCTTAGCAGATTCAATATTTATCTCCACACTTCTGTTGTGCTTAAATTTATCCTTCATTTTTCAGTTGCAGGCCTTAGTATTGACCCTCTGCCTGGAAGTCAGTGAGGTTTAACTTTCTTTCACCAGTTCCACCCCCAACATCTTACCACTACTTCATATTGGCATTTTTCTCATCTCTCCATCTTCCCAATATATTTATTTTGTGATTTTGGATATAGATTAATATTACATTGTTAATGATATAAAGCTAATGATGTAATGTACCCTGATTACTTTCCTTTCATGTTCAAATTTGTTTTCTCTCAAGTCAGTAATTACCTTATTTTGTTTCATTTGCTTTAGGGTTGGCAGGAATGGTTTTGGTAGGGGTTTGATGAACTCTGATGGGTAGCAGTGTCTGAATGAAGCTTGTGTAAGAGCAGCTTCCACAGTAGTGTTTTGACTCTATTTGAACTCTCTTAGCCACTGATACCTTATTTGCTAAACTTCTAATTCTTCTTTTTATGGTGTTCTCATTTCTCTCTGAATATATCAGTGTTGGATATGTGCATTTTCTTCTCTTGCTTAATCTGTTTCCTCTGAAATTCCCTTTTTGTGTCTCTTACTCTCTTGTTAGGTCATAGGTGTTTCTCAGGTATCTGAGGTGGTCCCTGGCTTGCTGTGTATGTTTAAGAGTGAAGCACTGAAAAGCTGATAGGAAGCTCCAAGAATAAAGGTTTTGACTAGGGAGTTCCAGAATTGCCATTTCCTGGCAAACCCTAGAGGCAGTAGACTTAAATCTCCCTCTGGCTGCCAGAGCCCCCAGGAAAGGATCTTTTCATCTGCCTGTAGAGTGAAGTCTGCATACAGGGCTGTGGAAGACTCCTAGGGAAGAACATTTAGTAGCTTCCGCTCCTTCCCAGTGATTTCACTATGGAATCCCTGCCCTCAGTTTTTTCTTCATTGTTCAGAGTCCATATAGTCTTTCTAGGAAATTTGACACTGATTTTTCTCGAGTGGGTGTGTGGTGGGGGTTGCAGAAGTTATCTGTTTGTGTGAAACCATCAGAAGCTTGGGGACTCTTTTATCTTAAAAAGGCTTGTGATCAGCTCTTGTTTTCAGCCTGATGTTCACCCCTTATCCATGTGTCCCTTGTGTTCCCATTTTCTTTGAGGTGCCACAGGTCAACTTGGGGTTCTTGTCTGCTTTTCCTGCTCTTGGCCGTGTATTAGCTTTCCCAGGACCTCTAAGATGGCTATTATTCATCTGTCTGTTCTCCTCTTTCCAAAATTTGTTGCTGTTTTTCTTTTCTGTTCTCTTTTTCCTTGTGGATTTATAACTTTAAAAAGTCCCCTTAGTAACCTCTTAATGGTGTTTCAGGAAGAGAAGAAAAGAAATGCTTGTGCTCAATGCCCTAATTTCACCCTCGTTTTCCTTAATCTTCTTGTGTAAAATATTAGTTAAATAAATCTGAGGAACAAATGTGCCATATATTTCTCAAATATTTACTAAATTGAAAAAACCTAGTTGAAAATTTTATTTACTCATTCTCAGGAACCATATCAAATATTACCTTAAGTTGTTTCCTCCCTCCATCCAAGATGAAGACAGAACATTTAATTTGTGAAGAGTATATTGTTATTTCCTGGATTCTTAATTTTTTCTAGTAAAAAACAGATGCATAGGGCAGGCCATGGTGGCTCACTGGCAGAGTTCTTGCCTGCTACACAGGAAACCTGAGTTCAATTCCCAGTGCCTGCCTATGTAAAAAAAAAAAAAAGATATGTTAAGTAAGTTCAAAAAAGTGTGCACATCTTAAGTATTTTATGATGAATTTTCACAACATACAGCCATCTGTATTACCAGCATTCTGCCTTAGAAATAGATATGAGCTGTGATTGCCACCTCAGGGATGGTCTTTCCTTAGTCAGAGGGGGCTGTGCATCCAGCCTAGGAGTGGATGTGTGGACATGGTGGTCTTCACTCCCTTGTCACGTATTTCAGTGCTCAGCGGATGCAGCTCTCCATTATTCTCCTAGCTTGCCCCTCACTTAGTCCTGGCAGGCTTTACCGTTGTCTCCTAGGAATTCCTCCACTTTCAGGGATATGAATGTCCTCTTTTCCCTAGGAAACCATTTCCTTATGGCCCTGGGCACTGCACTATATGTCCTACAAGTCCTCAATCCCTTGCCCCAGGCAGCACGACTTGACTGTAGGAGGGCTCAATGAACTTCTACACAAAAGGCAAGTTCTGTGACAGTGAATCCCTCAGGCCACTGTCAGGCAAATTTAGCCAGTTACACATGCTCCCATTTTGTGCGTGTTCCCTCCAGAACCGGGACCAGGGAGCACTAGGAGTCTCCTCCTGGTCTGTACTGAGCTGGTGAGCTGTGAGGGCAGTGTCAGCCAGGGTGCCACCAGAAATTACAGCTTTTAAAATGCTTTCCTTTTTTTTATATATATTTATGTAAATTTTATTGTACAATAAATTTCATAATACAGTTCTTTCTAATAGGCGATTATCTCAACTCTTTCACCTAGGTTTATATCCCTATGTTATATTATCTTTGGGTTTTACCTTCTTTTTTTTCCTCTTAAATAATTTTATTGACAAATTGTCACGTGCATACAGTCCATACATGGTGTATAATCAGTGGCTCACAATATCATCACATAGTTGGGTATTCATCACCATGATCATTTTTTAGAATATTTGCATTACTCCAGGAAAGGAAATAAGAAGAAAAAAGAAAAAAACTCATACATACCATACCTCTTACCCCTACCTCTCATTGACCACTGGTATTTTCATTTAACCAATTTGTTTTACCCCTTATTCCTCCTACTATTTATTTTTTTAATCCATATTTTTTACTTATCTGTCCATACACTAGACAAAAGGAGCATCAGACACAAGGTTTTCACAATTACACAGTCCTATTGTAAAAGCTATATCATTATACAGTCTTCTTCAAGAATCAAGGCTAATGGAACACAGCTGAACAGCTTCAGGTTCTTCCTCCATCCATTCCAATACACCATAAACTAAAAAGGGATATCTATATAATGCATAAGAATAACCTCCAGGATATAATTCTCAACTCTGTTTGAAATCTCTCAGCCACTGAAACTTTATTTTGTCTCATTTCTCTCTTACCGCTTTTGGTCAAGAAGGCTTTCTCAATCCATTGATGTCGGATCCTGATTCATCCCAGGATTTTTTTCCCACGTTGACAGAAAGATTTACGTGCCTAGGTGTCATGTCCCATGTAGCAGGGAGGGCAGTGAGTTCACCTACCGAGCTGGCTTAGAGAGAGAGAGGCCACATGTGAGCAACAAAAGAGATTCTCTGAGGGGTGACTCTTAAGCATAATTATAAGTAGCCTTTGCCTATCCTCTGCAGGAATAAGTTTCATAGGGGCAAACCCCAAGATCGATGGCTCGGCCTATTGATTTCATTGTCCCCACTGCTTGTTAGAATATCAGAAATTCTCCAAATGGGGAAGTTGAGTCTTTCCTCCTTTCTCCCAGTCCCTCAAGGGGACTTTGCAAATACTTCTTTATTCACTGTCCAAATTAACTCTGGAATATATAGGGATATCACACTAACCTGGACAAAACAAAAAGATCTCATGTTGTATTTAAGATACCTTGTAATTATGTTGTTCAACTAAACTGACCATACAAGTTAACTTAGGGAATGCACTATCCAAGATATGAATTTTGCACTAAATAAACATCTCTCACTTTGGTCTCACACAGAAGTTGAAGTTTTAAAATATGGACAATATCATAAGCCAGAAACAAAAAAAACAACAATTTTTGTTGTTTTAGACAAAACAACAAAATGCTTACAATGCTTTAGAAAATGCTTACAAGAAAACAGGGGCCTAGATTGTAAGCTTTTAGAGCAGACGCATTAAGTCCAGAGTGGTGATTATTATTTCTGGATTTTGAGAGGCTGTTTTATATGTATAACCTGATATTTAGAGATAAGAATGAAGCTGAACAGGTTGGGGTTAAAGTAATTCAGGACATAGGGGTAAGGAAGACTCTATATTTTAGAACCACCCATACTCTTTGAGACCAGTGGAATAAAGATTTATTTGATCTGGAACTGAAATTTTCTGCAGCATATAATCTAATTCAACCTATCTGTATAGCTCATTTGAACAAGTGAAGCACACAGAGTACAGAATGATAAAGAGGTCCTTTAATCCTGTATAGATTATTGTAATGCCTGGAAACATCCTAGAGTATATTTAGCCGATAATCAAAACGTATTGGCAAAGTCCCCTGAGGGAGGGGAGAAAGAATGTGAAACTATTAAATCTTACTATCAGGGAATCTCCTGATACTGTGTCAAACTTTAGGAACACCCAAATCAATAGACCATGCCCTCGATGATGAGGTTTTCTCTCATGAAGCTTATGTAGGTAGCATAGAAGCTTAGACTACCTATAGGTATGCCTATGAATTACTTCTGAAGGACCTCTTTTGTTGCTCAGATGAGGCCTCAGTCTCTAAGCCAACCCTACAAGTGAAAACATTGCCCTCTCCACCACATGGGACATGACATCCAGGGGTGAAATTTTCCCTGGGACGTGGAGAGGACTCCCAGGGATGAATCCAGACCTGCCACCATGGAATCAACAATTTCATTCTGACCAAATGTGGGGAAAGAAGTGTAACTAATAAAGTATCAGTGGCAGAGAGAGTTCAGATAGAGTCTAGAGGCTACTCTGGAGGTTGCTGTTATGTAAGCTTTAGGTAGACCTTGCTACCTATCATAACCTGCCAGCCCCCAACCAGGACTATTCCAGCCAATCCTAAAGAATACCTAGGGCAATTTATAAGATTCCACAAGGGCTCCAGGCACTAGAGCAACTTTCCAGAAACCTATAACCTCCAGATAGGTCCTTGGTCCAGATAAGTCCTGAAACCTAGAGGCCCCAGCCTCTCCAGAACATCAGATGGTCCCATCTCCCTATCCCTTATTAGTGATAGAGCCTTCCGATATCAAAAATTTAGAATTGCTGTAGCCCAAACAACCCCAGTGAGAGGTATGGAAAGATCAAAGGTGATGGTGGAATTATGCATAGATGATAGGATTTAACAAATGAATATGGATGCTGAATCATTAATTTGATATCTCTTTTAGTCTCCAGTATTTTAGAGCAGCTAGAAGTAAAAACCTAAAATTGTGAAATTGTAACCCATGTCAAAGTCTGAAATATGTTCTACAACTAATTGTGGTGTTGTGCTTGGAAATTTATAGCTTTTTTGTATATATGTTATTGTTCACAACAGAAAAAAAGGAGAAAAAAGTTGATTGTGATGATAAAGTATTTAAGCCCTCTAGCCTCCTATATTCTGGAGCAGCTAGAACGAAAAATATGAGAGGATTGTATGTATGGTAGTCCATGACAAACTGGGAACTATCCTGTAACCACTTTTTGAAGAGTGCTTTGAAAACTATTGCTTTTTTATTTCTTTGCTTTGTATATATGTTATACTATACAATTTAGAAAGTTAAAAAAAATGCATAATATCATTCTTTATCCTGTATTCTGATATACCTTAGTCCTATCCAGATTAGCTTCCTTCATATCTTTAGTCGAAGTCTGATCCCTTTTTCAACTGTTTAGACAGTTCCTGTATGGGGTACTGCTGAGTAGATACCTACTTGTTTCAGTGAATGCTCTGTTACTACAGTCCTTTTTCTGTTTTCTGGAGCTTTGAGAAAGATGTTTCTGCCAGTTCTGTTTTTTGTTTGACGCAATTTTATTGGGATATATTCACACAGCATACAGTCCATCCAATGTATACATACAATCAATGGTTCACAGTATCATCACATAGTTCTTCACCACATTCAGTATTTTTTAGGTATCACATAGTTGTGTATTCTTCATCATGATCATTTTTAGAACATTTGCATGTCTCCAGAAAAATAAATAAAAAGAAAAAACCCATACTTCTCATACCACTTACCCCTCCCTCTCATTGACAATAGTATGGCAATCTGCCAATTTTTTTTACCCCTTTTTCTCCCCCCCGTTTTATTTAATTATTTTTATTCTATTTTGTTGTTGTTGTTGTTACTCATCTGTCTATACCCTTGAAAGTTGCATTAGCCACAAAGTTTTCACAATCACGTGGTCTCGCTGCAAAAGCTATGTAGTTACAGAATCATCTTCAAGAATCAACACTACAGGAATACAGTTCAACAGTTTCTGGTACTTCCCTCTAGCTACTCAAATGCACCATAAACTAAAAAGGGATAGCTATACAAGGCATAAGAATAACCTCCAGAATAACCTCTTAACTCTGAAATCTGTCAGCCACTGAAACTTTGTCTCATGTTTTTCTTCCCCCTTTTGGTCATGAATGTTTTCTCAGTCCCATGATGCCAGGTCCTGGCTCATCTCTGGGAGTCAGGTCCCAGGTTACCAGGGAGATTTATACCTCTGGGAGTCAGTTCCCACTTAGAGGGGAGGGCGGTGAGTTCAGCTCATGTGTTTTGCCAGTTTTTACTGATAAAAGCTTCTGATGGTGGAAGCCCTGAAGCTATCCACACCACGCTCTTGATCCAGGGTTGGGATTTTGAAGCCCTTTTAGGTTAAATTCCTGCTGCCACAGCCTTGATTTGCATTACAAACAGGGAAGAGTGGCAGAAGTGTAAAAGGCAAGGGTGGTAAGTGTATGCAGCTATTCCCTGGCACAGGTGAGCAGAGTTAAGCTAAATTCCACAGATTCTACTTAACTTGACCACTGGGTAGAAGGTGGGAGGAGTACAGCATGGACCCCAAATAAAGGAGATGACTTCCTTTTCTTTGCTATTAAAGGGTGTTATTCAGTTCCTTTGATCAAGGGGGACTTCTCTTCTTATGTAAACACATATGTCTGTTTCTTTGATGTTAGGGTTAAGGGGAAATATTAGCTTTAGTTACTTGCAGGCAATTTAGGAAAGGAAATACAAAAAGTTAAAATATGTGAATGTGTCACTTGGCAGAAAGAAGCATATCGTTATTTTTAAATTGAAGTTAGATAATATGTATTTATTATTTCCTGATGTAGGTATGCTTTGTTTTTAAAACATGATCCCAGCACTTGGTTTATTTCATTCCCTGACATTGCAGGGCAGAGTTGTACTAAGTCTCACTAGAAGCATGGTAAGAGGGGTTTATTTCATTCAAGAGGCAGTTTATTATAGAAAGTAAATTCTACAAAGCAGCTTTTGGAGCACACAGAAGGAAATCTTAGCCTGGCTTTGGAGTTTCCCATAGTAAATAAGCAGATGTCAAGATTTGTACATATAATACATATAATAACGCCTACAAACACTGAATTTTTTCTGTTAAACATTCTCTTATTGCTCCGTAATAATTTTTTTAAATCTTCCAGTATTTTAAAGGAACTTTAGGATTACAGCCAGGAGATTCAGCTCTATTCATCAACGGACTTCATATTGATTTAGATACGCAAGATATATTCAGGTATGGGTAATATTTTCCATTCTCTGAGCAAGTTTTCTACTGTGTATCTGTTTGTGACACATTAGTATTTTCATTCTTCCTCCTGGCAGTGTGAAGTACAGCTGATGGCGCCCCATACCCCAGTGAGTGTGTATGGGTAGGCTTTTCTTGCTGACGAGCAGGGTGAAACGTTGCCGCTGTCTGTCAAAATGCTGTGTACATTTAAGGGCTGCCTGCTTTTCAGGGATGCCGTTTTAGTGCTGTGGGTTTTTCTTTTAACTATAGAAATGCACTGAAAGCAAGTTCTTTTGCTTTGGGGAAAAGGTGGATTTTATTCAAAGGTGCTGTCTCTGATGTTCAGAAGGCATTCTTCCAACAGATGTCTTTTAAATACCTCTCTTGTTGTTGTTAAAGTGTGGCTCAGGATTAAGATAGCTCTAAGTTGTCTTCATGATTTTTTAGGGTTGGGAGAGTGGGCAGTGAATTCAACTTTTTTCCTTGGAATTAAAATGGGCACAGTTGACACTGATTTTTGTAATATTAAAAACAAAAACTATAGCTAATGTTTCAGAAGAAGTGGTTTCCTGGTAAGATTTCTTTCACATTTATTGTATCTAAGTTTTTACATACAGAGCTAGTGATAAGTTGCTACAATGGATATAGACAGATTAAAGATTGCCCATATCCGTTTTCATTGCTTTTTTTTCTTTCCAGAATATTACAAACCGAGTACTTACTTGTTCATTGTAAACAGATTTAAATAATAGAAATAAGGGAGCTAAAAAAGTAGTTCACCTTTTTTATGTCAGCCCCCTCCTGAACATTTCTATCTCCTTTCCCATCTCATCTCTAAGTTTAGTATGAACTTTCCAGACTTTTCTGTGGTTACTTATGCATGCATCTGTGTAACTTGATATTGATATTGATATTTAAACATGTATTAATGATATGTAATATAATGTGTTTTTGTATTTTTTTAACTTTTTATTTTGAGATAGTTATAGGTTCACATGCAGTTGTAAGAAGTAATACAGAGAGATTATTGTAGTGTTTTTTAAAAACATGCAGTATAAAATAGAGATTTTGGGTTACTTCATTCTCCAATTATGGACATACTTAGAGATAATTTATATACACAATATATATGTTAATAAGTGTAAATAAATATGAACCAAGAAGGAAGTCCTACCTACTTGGTTCTGGATTCTTTGACAATTTGATTTCTGAACTGGTCTGATAGTTGTATTACATTTGAATGGATACATTTTGTTCACACTGGGCACCATAGCATAGGCACAGTTTTGTTTTTTTTATTCATGTGCACAATTTTTAAAGATTTTTCCCACTGACATTTTCCCCCCCAGTTTATTTGATATACTGAGGCATGAAGCGCAGGTCATGGAGGGTCTGCACAGATTGGGAATTGAAGGCCTTTCTTTGCATAACGTTTTGAAGCTGAGTATCCAACCCTCGGAGGCCGACTACGCAGTAGACATCCGGAGTCCTGCCATCTCAGTAAGTGTTCCTGTAGTGGGGTCAAGGGAGCTTTATTATGGTATTTTCAGTGGTCTTTTGTGGGAGGTAAGCTCTTCCTACCAACTCTGTTGTTGCCAAGAAACAAAGATATGCAACTGCTTATGTGGGTCCATGTGTAATAATAAGGAAGGCCCTTACGTGCTTCCAAAGTTGGGTTGTTACATCTTGACTGTACCTCTGGGATTCAGCCAAGCAACTCTTGGGAAAGGATGTTTAATTTGTAGTTTTTCATTTGCATACAGGTTTTGTGTGCTGTTGCTGTGACATTTGTATTTCACTACTAAAAAGATGAAGTTTAGTTAACCTATTTTAATAAGAGTTTGAGAAGGATCTATGTGGAATACCTGCTCTGTGATCTCTCTGACCTTAATCCCCTCAGCTATGAGAATTAGGGTGCCCTCTGGAGATGATGTAGAAATTGTGTACGTGTTAGAAATGAGCACATCATTCACTCCCCAGGCACTCCAGGCTTGTTCACCTGGTTTATGGATTGTGTACTACATTTATCTTAGAGAAATTTTATTGAAAGACGTAATGTAGTGATCATTACTTGACTTCTACTTGGTGATGTAACTTATTTTGAGGAATACTGTTATGTCATTTGTTTTTGGTTTAAAATGTTTTAATTGTGAAGAATAAAGAGATTAACATAATTAACAACCATATGCCTCTCAATTGAAGCCTTCTTTATATCCGTTTCCCATTCTATCCCCTCCTCCCTGCAGGTAATTCCTCTAAAGAAGTTGGTGTGAGTTCTCCCTGTCCTTATTTTATGCTTCTCTTTTGTAATAAAATAAAGCAATGTGTAATACTGTTGTATAAACAATATGTAGTACCGTTTTGTATGTTTTTTTAAAATTTAGATGAATGTACTTTATCCTTGACCATCTTTCATGTAACTTTTTTTTTCAAGACTTTTAGGTTGATACCTTCAGATCTAGTTTAGCACATTGTATTTTATAATATCACATTTTATATATTTTAGAGAAATAATATATATATTCAGAGTTTAAAATATAGAAGTATAGAAAGGTGTATTGTTAAATCTCATCACCCTGCGAGCAAGTTTTTCTTCTCAGAGGCAATGAACAAGTATGGTTAGTGTCTTGTGTATCTTTCCAGAAGTACTGGAGGCATACACGAGTGGAGAAATATATACATACATTCCCACCCTGCCCTTTTCATGCAAGTAGCACATACTGTTTATTATCTACTTCTCTCTGGATAGACATTGGTTTCTGATTTTTTTCTGTTATAAGCAGTGCTAGAATGGCTCTCTTTGTATTTGTTTCCTTGCATGCATGTGTGAGAATTTATGTGTGGTAGAACATAGAACTGGAGTAGTTGGTGGTAGGTTTCAGTCTCAAAAGTGATTGTTCTAGACGCCAACATTTGGGTGGGTTCCCGTTGCTCTGTGTCTTTGCTCATGCTTGGATATTGACAAACTTTTAAAATTTTTGTCAGTTCACCCACATTAATTTGCATTTTGTTTTAGTTCTTATTTCCTAAATTACTAGTGAGGGTGTACATCCTCAGGTTTATTGCCCGTTTGGGTTTGTCTGTAAATTAGTATTTATGTTCTTGGCCCACTTTCCTAAGGGACTGCTTGTGTTTTTCTTATTGATTTATTAACTCCTGTATCCTTCTGGACGGTAGTCTTATAAGTTGCAGGTCACTCATTTTTTCCACTTGATCTTTGTATCCTAAATTCTGTATCACACAGAATTTGAAAATGATCTTTTCCCAATGCTTTGTAAAACAATTTGAAATTATTACTTCAAATTTACTAGCTGGAGACTAAAATGTCTACCTCACCTTGCATTATTCTTTTTGTTTAGTGGGTCAACAACCTGGAAGTTGATAGCAGATACAATTCGTGGCCTTCTACTTTACAAGAGTTGCTTAGACCTACCTTTCCTGGTGTTATCCGGCAGATCAGAAAAAACTTACATAACATGGTAAGTTAAGTAAATCTTCCTCTGTTGTCTGGTCATGAACTCTCCCTTGCCCCTCTTCTCCCTTACTTTTTCTCATATTTAGAACGCTCACTTCTCTCCTTTACTAGCTGTCTTACCACCCTACATCTCCCGATATGGTCTTTTGTCCTGCTCTCATTTCAAACTGGAAGAGTTTGGTTGTGTCCTGATCAATTTTTAGAGCCATGAGCTATTGTAGCAGCAGCACAGCCTCCATGGTGCCAGAGTCCATAAAGTGAAGGTCTAGCCTGTGTTGTCCTTGTTTTAAGTTTGTCTTTTTATTCCCAAGAAGTGTTGTGCTCCTGTTCTTTTTTTTAATATCTTAATCACTTATATTTAGTAGCTCAAAGTGTAGTACCTTGTCTTTTTGTCAACTCTTGTTATTCCTTATTTTGCTGTTAAACATAGAGTGAAGACCAGTCTTTGTTGGCCCCCTGTATCCCTCTGCTTTCTTTCTCTTCCTTGCATAGCTGGTGACAGGTTAGGGCCAAGGTCACCTTCCTCAACACATGTGGAGAAATCTCTGCACTCTGTGTATTTTTCTTCTTATTTCTGAAAACTCTTTTTTCTTTCCCAGTCAAAATTTCGATCATTTCTTCTCTTCCTTGCTTCATCTGAACTTCATTAGATAGGATTTGTGAAATTGCTTAGCACATAGTGAGTGCCCAGTAAGTGATAGCTAATATTTTGGAGTCTAAGAATTTGGATTTGTTGTAAATGTTCAGAGATCCTTTAAGAAATGAATGCACAAAAAGGTACTCTCCATTTTTGAAGGTGAGAGAGTTGATAAGACTTGTTTTTTATTTGGTATAGTAGAAGCATTAGGGGCCAGCAATCAGCTGTTCTCAGGCAATTAGCTAAGACCAAGAGAAGATGACAGCATTTCAGGATCACATTCCTTGCATATAAAGTGAAGGTCGCTTCTATTTGTATAGCTCTTTTGTTATGTCACGCGAGAGTAGCTAGAAAAAACATGTCTTCAAGTCCAGAGACCAGTAGCTTTTTATTTGGCCTGGTGACATTTGAATAAACATCATTTCATGTGTTCTTTTCCATTCCACTCCTCCCTTCACAGGTTTTCATAGTTGATCCTGCTCATGAAACCACAGCAGAACTGATTAACACAGCTGAAATGTTCCTCAGTAATCATATACCACTAAGGTAACACTGATATTGATCTGATGATATTTCTGGTTTAGCTGAGGTTTTGTCATTCTTAAATGATAGTCTGGTAGCTACTGAATTGTGGGATAATTAATAGTGGGGATTGTTAATGGCAGTTTTATCTTTTGCTCCATATGAAGCCAGTTATCTTTTGGTTTAGAATATTTGATTTTCAATGAATAGAAGCTTACCACCATTGAATTATTAATAAATGTAAAAGTAGTTTGTGGTCTCAGCTTGCTTCCCAATGAACAGGAATTTTTCTGAGTGTCACAAAACCTAGTCCACTTTCAGTGGATATACCAAATTTTGCCAGTAGCTTCAGTTAAGGAATAAATGTGCATGCAGCCTTTGTAGGTACAGTTAGGCACATTTATTTCACTTGGGTTGCCAGAGCTACCAACAGGGGACTTGAGTAGCTGTTTCCACTGTTCCCTTCAAGAAACAGTTTTTTTAGAAGGTTTTATATATAAATGTTAAGATATTTTTACTTACATTCTGAATAAGATCTGGTAATTTTACGTGTTGTTCAAATTTAAATTCTTAGAGAAACCTGAAAATAAAGAAGAAAATAACTTTTTAGCTAATAAATGCTACTATGTGCTCCATGCCCAGCCCCTGAGCTAAGTGTTATGGGTAATATATATGTCACATCCCTACCTTCTTGGAGAAAGTACTCTGCATACTTGGCAAACACTCTGAAAAAAAATTAAATTAAATTAAAAAAAGAAGGTGTTTGATCAAGTGCTCTTTTGTAAGTGCTTTGGGATTTTAGGGAAACAAGATCATAGACTAAGATAGGAAGGAAGGACAAAGTGTCCTAGAAAAATTGGATTTGAAGAAAACCGAGAGCTTTGATTACTGGAAAAGCAGAGATTTTGAGTCTAATAATATTTTTCCTTCAGAATCTGAATACTTCCTAGTTGGGAATAAACTGCTGGATTATAACCAGAAACATCTTTTAATAAAAAGGGAAGGATCAGAAGACGTTTTTTCCTGGTACATGGTGGGCACAAATGAAATATTTTTGGAAAGTGTATTCAGAGGCAAAAGAGAGGATGTGGGTTTTCAAATGGAAAAGGTCCTTAGATTCTTAGGCAAAAAAAGGCATATGAATTGTTGGTGGAAAGGCCCAAGGCAAGTTGGCTGTTATTTTACTCTGGATTGTATTTTAGGATAAAGAATTTCCTCTGTGTGTGTAATGATATAGATTGCATATTTTGTTTTTTGTTTTTGTTTTTTATTTTCCTGAAAGCTTATACTGTAGATTTATCCTAGTCTTCTTGATATCCATAGCATAGTGATTCTTGAGGAGTGGAGAAGAAAAATGCATTCCAGTTTGAGTTCAACCTCTTGATGGTTATTTGCAGATGCGTTAATATTCATGTACTACTGTATAGTCTGGGCTATATTTCATTTGAAAGTGTAGTTCAGACTGAAATATTTTTAATAGGACTTGGAGCTAGCTCTACTGTGGCATTTTATCTGTAGAGGTTATTTCCTGGTCAAAAAGTAAGATAGGTTTAATGAAAATTACTCCGGATCCACTCCTGGGTATATTCTCAAGTCAACTAAAAACATATGTCTATACCAGCACTTATACACAAATGTTCACAGTAGCAGTTTTCATAATAGCCAAAATGTGGAAACAAACCAAATATCCATCAACTGATGAACTGTCAAAAGAAATTTGGTATAGTCATACAATGTAATATAGTTTAGCCATAAAAAGAATGAAGTTCCGATAACTTGTTACAACATAGATGAATCTTGAAAACGTTATGGTAAGCGAAAGAAGCCAATTTCAAAAAGACCTGTACTGTATGATTCCATTTACAGTAAATGTCCAGAATAGGCAAATTCATAGAGACTGAAAGTAGATTAGTAGTTGCCCAGAGCTGGAGGGAGGAGGCAATAAGGATTGACTGAAAAGATATGAGGTTTCTTTTTGGCATAGACATGGCCTGTGAATCAAATAGTGGTGATGATTGCATAATGTTTTGAATATACTGAAAACCTCTAAATTGTACACTTTAAACAAATGAATTTTTTAAAATATTTTTATTGAGATAGCTCCATGTACCATACAGTCCAGCCACAGTACATGATCAGTGGTTCACAATATAATCACATAGTTTAAACAAATGAATTTTATGGTATGTAAATTATATCTCAATTTTTAAACACTGAAAAAAAAAAAAGGATTTTAAAAACTGTCCTTTCCCTATCACCACCCCCCAATTACTTCAGAATTACTCTTAAATCATCCATAAAGTACGTATGGCTTTATTTATGTCATAACCTCCTGATTGACGTTTCTTCATTTAACCCTGAGATAAAGTACCACACTTATGTTTGGTAACTACATTGTGCAAAACCTCAAAACACACACACACAAGCACATGTTGAACTGCAAAGAGTTTGATGACAGTGTTTGTATGCCAAAATGTTTTCAGGAAACAGGGCTAAGTGAAAGAAGAGCAGCCTTGGATCACTCATCCCTTATTTTCTGGTTAAAACAGGGTTTCTTTTTCTCTTTTTGGATTCTCATCCCTCCTCTTTAAAAAAAGAAAAGAAAATCCTAAACACATACAGTTGTGATCAAATAAGTATGATGTGGCTCTATTGTATTACCTTCACATTTTCAGAAATTGTTTAGGAAAGTTGGAGTAATGTCTCAATTCGAAAGAAAAAAGCAGCATCTGGTATAATAAATCTAAATAGCTGTATCTTTTGTGGTTGGATAAATCAGGAATGACTCTGTGACCTATGGAAAGCATCTTCTAATAGGACCAAAAGTAAGACAAGGCTTTTGGGTTGTGAGAATTTCCTTTTAAGTATCAGGTTATTATTATTATTTTTTAAATGCCAGTACTGCCTGTGAAGATTACACAGTGAATTACTTTATTTGATGAGCCGCTTCCTTACCCACGTGTGCCACTGGCTTTCATTTAAGGACCCAGACAGTAGTTAGTCCTGGCGAGGTTTCTGTCCTTTTCTTCTCGGGGAGCTATTACAGTACAGCGGAGTGCCCGCACACCGAGTTGGCCTGGCCATTCAGGTCCTGAGGCCAGCAGTGGTGGTCTGAGGAAAGCCGTTCATTTATCTGCACCGCATTGACTCATCTGAGAAAGATGATAACCTAACTTTCCAGCCTCACAGCTCCGGAGACTTGAAAGAGCTCCAAAAAGTTATGAAAGGTTAGAAAGCCTAATGCAAAGCGCTGATATTGTCATTTAGAAAATCCTTATTACTAAATTTCTTTCTAATCAAATACCTGACAATTTTTATTTTTTGGTCAGATATGATTTTTGCCATGTTCATTGAATGTAAGATCTTTGTTTCATCTACCAAATACTTTCTGTTCAAAACTATTTGCCTTGGCTCTTTTAATGTTTTAAAATATACCATAGACAATGAATAGTATATGAAACAAATGTTTTATTTTAAAATGTTAAAAAAAAGTTATGCAGAAAATACTAATATAACTACCATCCAGGTTAAGAAGGAGAACATTTTCAGAACTGGGAATCCACAAATGTGCCCTTTCCTACTTTCCCTTTATACAAGATAACCGCTATTCTGATTTGTTTGGTAATTATTCTTTTCCATTTTTAAAAATCATTTTTCTACTTGTGTCTACTTTTTTTCAATTTTATTGACATATATTCACACACCACACAAGCCATCTAAAGTATACAATCACTGACTCATGGTATCATCACATAGTTATGCAGAAATCCTCATGATCAATTTTAGAACATTTTCATTACTCCGAAACAGGAGTAAGAATAAAAAATAATAACCTAAATCCTCCCATAACCCTTTTTCTCCCCTATTATTGTGTTGGTGTTAACCATAGTCCATAGTTTGCAATAGCTATGTTTTTTCCCATATACCTCTCTATTTCTATTATTATTATTATTATTTTACATCTGTAGTAGTTCATGCAAGAATGTATTTACATACATGACTTTAAACACCACTTTCAATCAGTCGTTTTTCTATCTGTGTATACTTTTGGGGTTTAGTTTACCTGGCTTTGAGCTTTAAATAAATGGAATTGAACTGTCTCTATTTGGGTAACTTCAGTTTGACATATGTGAGACTCTTTTGTGTTTGTGCATAGTTTTTCCTTTTCACTGCTGCAAAATAGTGTATTATATGAATATAATACACTTTTTCCGTTTGGTTATGGGAAATTTTGTTTTCCCAGTTTTCGGTTTCTATCAGCAGTGCTATTCCAAATAGTCTTGTCCATCTTCCCGGGCACATGCGCCAGATTAAGTGTGGACCTCCATGTGAACTAGGTCCTGTGGAGAGTACAAGGTAATGCTCAATTGTTTCCCAAAGTGGCTGTACCTCTCTGAACCTCACCAGCAGGGTCTGAACGTTAAATTACTCCACCTTCTTATCAGCACTGGGGTATTGTCCAGCTGAATGAGAGCCACTGTTTTATATCACAAATTCTAAGGTTCACATTACAGAAGATAAAGAAATCAAGAGTTAATAATTTTCCTAATATATTTTATTTAATCTAATATCCCAAATAGCATCATTTCAACTTAAATCAACATAAAAATATTAGTCAGATATTTTAGCCTTCAAAATCCATTGTATGTTTTAAACTTGAAGTTTACATCAATTTGGACTAGCTATATTTTAGTGCTCAGTAGCCACAGATGACAATGTTCATTATAGTGGCCAATCTGTAGATTTTATTCATATAACATTTAAAATTTAATGCAATTGAGGGTACACAGATGGTTCAGTGGTAGAATGCTTGCCTTCCATGCAGGAGACCTGGGTGCAATTCCTGGATCACATACCCCCCCCAAAAAAAAACCCAGAAAAAGTTAATGCAATTTAACCTTAGTTAGAGTTTTTTGCTGAAGAACAGTAGTAAATCTTTTTTGCTTCCCATTTACCTATGATTTTCATATTGCCAGTGTTTAATCTCAAATCCCCTTTTCTGTATATTTTTATCTTTTGTAAATTCTCATTTTACTTAGAACATTATGTAGTAATTTTTGTTTTAAAACAGATCAAAACATCCACTTAAAATTTAGCAACATCCTTCATATCAGTAAAAGAATCTTTTCATGATATAGAAACAGTTAATAACAAAAGTCCAAGTCCCCTCCCCCCCACCAAAAAAAAAATAGCCTGAGTCATCTTTGAGAGTCTTCATTTTTATTTTGTAAGTGGTATATGCTGTTTGTTATCAGCCATGTTAGAGTAGGATATGAACTTTGCTTTCTACTAATGGTGGTTTTCCTCTATCAGCTACAATACTCGGGTGGGGTACAGATTATCATTCATTCTAATAGGTTGTGTTCTTTGGAATAAGTTTCTTTTTCTTCTTTTTCCCTCCTCCCTCCCAGAATTGGCTTAATCTTTGTGGTTAATGACTCTGAAGATGTTGATGGGATGCAGGATGCTGGAGTGGCTGTTCTTAGAGCATATAATTATGTCGCCCAAGAAGTAGATGATTATCATGCCTTCCAAACGCTGACAAATGTATGTTTTGTTTAAAATGACAATGTTGTAATCTAATTTGCTCTGTAAAGCAATGTATAGTAAGAGGATTCTATATTTCTATAAAGAGAAAATGTAAAGTAAATTCTTTCACACCAAGTTCATGTTTTGGATTTCTGGGGTCAACTTTCCTTTAGCAATTCATTAAAATTAACATTAGATCACTGCAATTTCAGCTAAGCCAAATTGCCTTGAGAACACTGCTAGTGTATCTTGGTCTTTTGTGTCTTGATGATTTGAAAGTTGATGCATTTTGGTATATGTGATGATATCCTTTTTTTACTTGTTTAAAATATATGTTCCTTGTTTTTGATTTGAGCCCATCATCTGCTTTTCTGATGAGGGTTTAGTTTAATATTAAGTCATAAAATTCTTACTGAGAAACTCTGATTTCCCTATTTTAATTGGAAACTCTGAAATGCTTATATTGTTTGTATATTTAATGTATTCATTTGCTCAAAATTCAACAAGAGCTTTCTCTATTTTCTTTTTTTATACTTTGAATATAAAAAACTTTTTTTATACTTTGAATATTAAAAAAATATATAAAAAGTTACTTCTTTTGTTTACAGATCAGTGGTACCTATTTTAAAACCATCTTTAAAGTAATTTGCTTTCACCCCTTATATATGTATTTTAAATTTAAGCCTTTCGTTTTGAAATAAGTTCAAACTTAGAGAACAGTTGTAAAAATAATACAAACCCCACACAGAGAACTCCAACATACCCCCACCCCCAGATACCCAGATCTACCAAGTTTAACATTTTGCCACTTTTGCTGAATCAGTCTGTCTGTCCACATGTCTATCAATCCATCATCATTTGTCTTCTATCAATCTTCTGAAAATTTGAGGGCAGGTTGCATATATCATAGTCTGGAACACAACGCTTCCTAAGAATGATATTCACTTATATTTACCTTAAGTGCAGTTAACACTTCAAGTGGAAAAAATTTAACATTGTTACAAAGCTTAAAAATTCTATATTCCAATTTTTTTATAACCCTGTAATGTCCAGTATAAGGTATTCCATTTAATTGCCATTATTTCCTTAGTTTTTTCTTTCTTCATTTGTAACTGTGGAAAAACACATATGCAAGCTACATTGTCCTTTTCCAACCCCTCCCAAGCACACCATTCAGTTTACCACTTGAGAACTTTGTTGTGTTCATTGGTTAACAGATTCAACTGGGCAATTTTTGTTCATTAAACTGCTTGCTTATTTTTTTGGGTTATGAAAGTCTGCATATGCCAGGGCTGATACTAGTTGCAGGGGCTACAAAGAGTAGTAAGACGTCACCCCTTTTCAAATCTAGTTGGGGGGACACATGAAACACCAATTTAATACTGTCTGCCAAGGTAGCAGGGGACCTCCCTCCACCTGAGTGAGGTGGTCATGGAGTGGGAAATGGTCCCACCTCAGTCCAGCAGGGAGCATAAGAGTCTGTTGGACAATAACTCCAGACCAGATGTAGTTGATTCCGCATCATTAGCATGGCTGGAGCCCATACTGGGAGAATTGAGTGGGAACGTGGGAGCCTAGTTGTGGAGGGCATTATGGGCTTGGCATTCAGGCTTAAACTTTGATCTCTAGGCAGTGCTGAGCAGAAAGAAGCAGGGGGCAGGGATCATACTCGGATTTTTAAAAGTCGTTCCGATGGAGTGCGTCTTGGGAAAAGAAGGTGGCAGGGGTACCAGCTGTTGAGCTGTTGCCCTGCTCTCCATGAGAAGTAACGGTGAAGGTAATTATCAGCAAGGCTATAGAGAATGAATGGTTCAAAGGAGCTGCCAGTGATAATTAATGATTTCAAGTCTGTTATATAATGTTTTTCTTTCCCCCTGATGATCAGCTTTGTGTGTTTCTTTGATGAAACGATAATATAAGTTTTCGTTTCTTACTGTTTATTTTTAATTGTAAAAGTAATATATGCTCATTCAGTGTTTCATTAAGTGTCTCTGTCTTTCCTTTCTCCTTGCCCTTATTATATTCATTAAAGGTAGCCACTTTTAAAAGGCTGTCTTTTTTCCTTCTGGATGTTTGCGCATATCCAGATGAAATTTTATTGTCTTTTGGTTTTGGTCTGTTTTAAGAAATGGACTATGCCATATGTATTTTGCAGTCTCCCCCCCACGTCCCCCCAACTGTCATGGATGTGAGCTCTTATTTCAGGGATTTCTTGTACATATTCACATGTTTCTTACGTTAACGCACTTTTGGATTTAATGTGCCCATGGATTGTTTGGGTCATTTTAAAAGATTTATTTTCTAATCTGAGAAGGAGCCTTAAGGAGGACTGTGGAAATGGGAGAATTGCTTGCCCTGCTTGACCTTTTAAGGAAAATAGCTATGTATTCCTTGACTCTCAGGAATCTTTTGTAATAAAGAATTTAAAATATGGATTTAAAAATGTAGTTGGTGACCTGGTTTTTCTTTTGTCAGATATATAACAAGGTGAGGACTGGAGAAACGGTGAAAGTTAAACACGTGGTCAGTGTCCTGGAGAACAAGTATTCAAATGTCGAAGTGAATAGCATTTTGGGGATTGATTCAGCTTATGACCAGAATCGGAAGGTAAAAGACTTTGGCACACTTCCTTGTACTGCAGTTTTTTCTTTCCTTACCTCTCTTCTTTTCTGATTGTTGCTGTTATTGATAATGCTTTAGGTACTCACATTAAAAAATCGAGAAACCAGATCACTTCTCAGGATTTGAAAATATGTTTATATTCCACTTGTGATGATATCACTTATTTTTAGTGGCATATTAACATTAAATTGAAAGTTTAGTTTTTTTAAGGCAATGATGTATGAAGCATGTTCTAGATACAATTCATAAGAAGTATATGATATACAACTTAATAAGTATCATTTTGTTTTTTTAATTTAAGAATGGAAATGTATTAAGAAATGCAATGACCAAAATGAGAAAGTATGGTATTAATGATACAGGGAAATATTTTAGAATTTTTAATTTGAAACTCCCTGTTTTTTTGTTAACATTTAAATACAGTAAATGACTTTTCTCTGTTGCAGTCAGGTATAGTAGGTCATCTCATTGAAAATACATGTTATGTTTCTGAAATTATACATTATTTTAACTTAAACATATAAATATGTATTTATCTGCCAACTCTTTTTTCAATGGAAAACAATGCCTTTGGTTCGTGTTTGCGGCTCTTATAAATACACTCATAATGAATTGTTTTTAATTTCTCTTTCATCTGAATACAGAATCTTTCTAGATTTTTATAATTTCCCTCCCAAGTCATTTATCGTTGTCTTACCCACACTTAATTGAGTATCACTTGGTTTTATCTGCTCACCTTTTTTGAGTTTTCCCAGTTATTCAGCTTTGTTTTCTTTGGAAAAACAACTTTTTCTTTTTGCACTCATATTTTACTGGTTTATATAACATTAAATTAGGTATTTCTACTACCAGAAGCAATTGATGTTGAAACAGATGCTACTGATCCTTGCTAAGCTTGTGCTCCATCTGGGGAGCAGACACGGGTGAGCATCCCAGAGAGCAGCACCCAGCTTCAGATTTAATATAAATTTTGGGTAATCCGGTAATTTGGTCAAATGGAGATTAAGAAAATCTGCTTCTATAAGTCAGTCCTGGTTTTAGAGGAACTAAAAAAAACAAAGTATAAAAACAATATGAGAAATATCTGAAATACTGTAGAATAAAATAATGTGAACTACATCAAGGTTTTAGTTTTAAACACATGGAATAGTACTGGATGACTGCAGTCTAGCCCTGACACTAGAAAGTTCAACAAACTGTGACGACTATTCTCTGTGAGTTGGGGGGAGACAAAAAAAAATGTGAGCGGTCAGGTTTTAGCGAACAGTGGAGGGTATGAAAGTTTACATTTTGTCTGTGGAGATAATGGAAGAGTGAGGGGTTCCTTTGCTAGCTTGGGGACAAGATGACTGGTGAAAGCCTCCTAGAGGGATGACATCTGAATGCCTTGGGAATTACCTTTTTAGAGACAAGTGTGATATATGTACTAAAAAAAGAAAATCCTAAGATTTATTATACATGTAAATTTGATGAGTACAAAACTAATTAAAGTACTGGCTCTACACTACTGCTATTTATACCAGAAGCTGATAGATCTGAGAGGAGGCAGCATGTCTGCCTTTCTCCTCTTTTTTGTCTTCCTGTTTTTAATTCTGTGCTTTAGTTTTAAATCTGCTTTGTCTGAGGTATATTAAGTCTGGTTCTGGAATTTTAGCTGTTTATGAGATTTCAGTTTCCTGGAGAGTGGTTGCATTATAACAGCCTTTTGTTCAGTTAATCTGGTGTTTAAAATAAAGTATATTATATTGATGTGGGTGCCTACTGATTTCTCAGATTGACAGAGACAACAAGAGAAGTACTCTATAGAGAAAGAATAAGTGAAATTAGAGAAAAAAGCAGAGCCACTTTGGTAATACCGAGGACTTGAAGGAATTCATGAAATTTTCTGTTTCACATTCGGAAAAAGCTTAGCTCTTATTTTCTCTCATCCTATTGAAGAAAATGCACTAGTAGCACTTTCATTGTGGAACGTTGCAATGTCAAAAGTATCTGCTTGAACAAAATTGAATAGACTGGACAAAATTGGGGAGAGGGTTTTTTTACACGTGTTTTCTGGTTTGAAATTTTTGCTTTGCTGAAGAATCAAGTGGAAGAACAGACTAAGCTCCTCATTGGTTTTCAGCCTGTGCCATTTCCTCATCTGCAGTGATTAGAGGCTCTTCCCTGTATAACCAGATAATATTATTTGAATTTAAGCTGTTTATTTTTCTGGCTACTTGAGTATTCTTAAGGTGAGCATGTTGAGAAGATCTCCAGAAGTCCTAAGAATGTAATGATTATTAAGATTTTTTTTTTTTTTTGCATGGGCAGGCACTGGTGATAAGATTTTTAAAACCGCAAATGCTTTGCCCCACACAAAAAAGCCTAAGAGAAGGAATTATTTTGAAATAGCTTAATAGAAAGACTGACGACTTTTAGCAGATGTCAACGTACTTTGTCTTTGCCTTTTAGAATAAATCTGAAGTGACTGTATCTTTGTATCTGAAAGTAGTAATTATTTCTAAAACTAGGTAGTACAATTAAAGTAGAATCTAAACCAAAGATAACTTATCTGATAGGTGTATATTTTAAATCTTTCAAATTCAGTAGCAGTATGAATCTTTTCTATCATGTACACAGAAACATTTGCATTTGACATACTGACTTTGAGATCTTGTTAATCTTAATTGTCAATTTGTGGCTTATTCATTCATAAGACTGCCTGTGATTAGTACTAGTTTATTATTTAGTGTTTTTAGTGATCAGTTGATGAGAAAATCCTCACATGTGATTTTTAAGTTTAGATCTTTGATAATTAGCCTGCGTTCTGCTATTTGGTCTTTTCATACTGTTCTCCAAGCAACTAAAAGGAAAGTTTACAGTCATTCCTCTCCCCCACCCCCACTCCTGACTTTCACTCATTCCCTTTCCACTGAAAACACCTTTTATGTATTTGTTAAGGTTGCTTAGTGTTTTGTTTTTTGATTGATTGAAGAGGGATAGTTTTAAGAGTTCAAATTATATTAAAATTGAGTTTCTATGAAATAGTTGAAATTTTAGTAAACATCATTAGTATGGTAAGGATTTGGGGCATATAAATGAAAGATTTTTAAACAACGATGTAGAGAAATGATTGTAATTACCTAAAAGGCCCTTTGGCTGTGCCATATTATTTCCCATGAGATAAATCACACCTTTGTTTATTACTGTGGGTAGAGCTGATTAGAAACTAAGCAGTCTTTTAATGATGACTGGTCTTAGTTACCCAGTTGAAGTACTTTTCTATTTGTCCTGTATTAAAAAGTGTATAATTATATCCTGCTATTTTCAGAAAATATCAGTTACAAGGTGGTTAACAATTTTTTAAAATTTTAATTTTTAAAATAAAAAATGAACTCTTTACATCTCAGATGATAACATATTTTCTACTCCAAAAAGTTAGTTTTGGGTCTATGATTGAAATCTGAGGGGGCAACTACCTATGTTGACAGTCCAAGGAAATCATCCATCTCAGATCCTTTGCTAATTTTTTTGCCCTGACATTTTATTGTCTAGGAACCCTTTGCACTGAAGAAGGAAATGATGTGGTTTAGTGTATTATAAAGCAAAGTTTGAGGCTTTTCCATAACCTTGTTTTGTTTTCTAAAGGTTTTATTCCTTTCTTAAAATGGGCCCTTATTAATTTAGAATTGGCTGTAACTGTTATATCTCAGCTGTCTACCCAGGAGCACTAATAATTGATGGTAATCTCTAGCCGGGCTGCCTATTATGATAACCCCTAGACACATGTGGCTATTTAAATTTACCTAAAATGAATTAAAATAAAAAATTCATTTCCTTAGCCATACTAGCCAATTTTCAGGTACCCAACAGCCACATGTGGTTATTGACTACTGTGTTGGACCTCTCAGAGAGATTATTTCCATCATCATAGGAAGTTTATTGGGCAGTACTGGCTATGATATATGTAGTTCATGTTTACTACCCAAGACTGCTTAAAATCAATACACACACAATCACTTCTAATTTTAAGGTTTGCTAGTATTATAAAAACTCAGTAATTTTATCTCATATTTACCAAGAAGGAAACTAACCATGTCACCTTTGATTTTTAGAAATTGCTTTAGGTTTTTCTTTTAGCAGTTGTACTTCTTGTGATTGTTATTTTTATTTATTTGTTTTTCTTTTAGAACAGACATGGAAGAAAAATATACTTTGTTCCATTTGCGTTATGAAGGGCTAAAGTCTACTAATGTGGTCCCTTGTGTTTTAGGAAGCAAGAACCTACTATCAGCAGACTGGGGTTGGTCCACTGCCTGTGGTTCTGTTCAATGGAATGCCGTTTGAAAAGGAACAGCTGGATCCCGATGAGTTAGAAACCATCACAATGCACAAAATCTTGGAGAGCACAAGCTTCTTTCAAAGAGCAGTGTATTTGGTGAGTGGCATTTCAAGGCTGATTTTTAAAGAGAAAGGTTTGGTTGACTGACTGTAATCATTTTTTATAGTCTCTGTAGTAGGTAATAAAATTCTTTAAGCATCACTGTTTTCCTTAGGCAACTATTAATGGATTTGGAGACTCACTGCAGGTTTTAAAGTATGCAGTTCAGTGGTAGCAGTTTTAACTGCTGCTAATTTCAGAGCATTATCATCACCCCATAAAGAAACCCCATACCCAGTAGTAGTCACTCCCCGTTTTCCCCACATGTAGGCCCTGGCAACCAGAACCTATTTTCTCTCTTTATGGGCATAACTATTCCAAATACTTCATATACATGCAATATGTGACCTTTTGTAATTTTGCTTATCTTTTCAAGGTTCATTCATGTAGCTATATTGGGGCTTCATTCCTTTTTTAATTTTTTAAATGTTTTATTGTGAAATATATATATTCAGAAAAGCAAAAGTTTCAAAGTGCATTTTAATAAATAGTTATAGAACAGATTTTGAATTTTGATATCGGTTACAGTTACACAATTTTAAGTTTTCCTTCTAGCTGCTCCAAGACACTGGAGACTAAAAAGAAATATCAAATAATGATTCAGTATTTTCTATTTTTTTCAATCCTAATTTCCCTATTATAACTCCTTCTTTTCCTTTGATCCTTCTCCCAATCTTTAGTGATATTTGGGTTATGCTGATTCAGACCTTTTTCACATTAAAAAGTGGATTCGACAATATGGGATAGGGGGATGGAACTGGTTGATAATCTTGGAGAGACTGGCACCTCTGGGTTCAGGAATTTTCTGGCCTGGAAACCATCTGAAGGTTTTAGGTGTCTGAAAAGTAAACTTAGTGATGCAACTTCTGTAGTATCTCAGATAAAACCCTGATGTTCTTTAGGGTTAACAGGAATAATCTTGGTTGGGGTTTGGCAAGTGTGGCAATTAGCGATATCTAACTCAAGCTTCCATAAAAATAGCCTCCTGAATAGCCTCTCAACTCTATTTGAACACTCTGAGATGATGACTTTTGTTCATCAACGTGACTTAATAAACTTTAGTTCCTAAGAACTTTTATTGATCAGATGAGCTTAACTTTCCCACCTTTTGCCCTTCCTGTAGGGTGAGCTGTCCCATGATCAGGATGTGGTGGAGTATATCATGAATCAGCCAAATGTTGTTCCACGGATCAACTCTCGGATTTTGGCAGCTGAGCGAGAGTACCTGGATTTAACAGCAACCAGTAAGGAGCATTTCAGGACAACTTTTTTGGGTTGTTGTTGTTGTTGTTTTGTATCTATATTCTATAACATGTAATCCAAGATTGTGACAAAATTTTATGTTTAAACTCACTGTACCCTTAGTTCATAATATGAGCTTTCAAATTCTTAGGTTTCCTTCAAACGAAATTAAATTATTTCTGAATAAGACATTGAAAATGGATGATTGGTGAAAAATCTTTGAAAAATATTCAGTGCCATGTCCATGCCAAATTAAACAGGCAGTGGCAGTAAGAATGGACTTCTGTTGTTGGCTTCCTTACAAGTCATGAAGCAGTTAAAGCTGTTCTCGTCATCCTGATTTTAGAATCAGTAGGCAATGATGTTGATCAATTTCTTAACTAATTTTACACTGAGAACCTAAGAATGCCTTAAAAAATGCAGCTTTATTGAGATTATGTATATGCAATAAAGCTCTTTTAAAATGTACAAGTCAGTGCTTCTTAGTTTTTACGCAAAGTCTCACCACTATCTAATTTCAGAACATTATCATTACCCGCCCCCAAAATATCATTCCCTATTCCCTGCTTCTCCTAGCTCCTGGCAACCACTAACCTGCTTTCTGTCTCTATGAATTTGCCTATTCTGGACACTTCATACAAACAAAATCTTATAGTATATGGCCTTTTGTGATAGATTTTTTTCACTTAGCATAATATTTTTAAGGTTATCCGTGTTGTAGTGTGGATCTGAACTTAATTCCTTTTATGGCCAACCAATATTCCATTCTGTGGCTGTACCACATTTAGTTTATCCATTCATCAGTTGATGTCTGTTTGGGTTGTTGCCACAGAATACCTTTTTAGGAACTACATGTGTTCATGTCAGGTGCAGTTAGTTCCTTGTGCTTCCATGGAGAGTCCTGAGCAGATACCTGGAGACGTGGTGATGTTACCATTTGACTATGAGTTATCACTTGAGGGTGAGGGTGGGGGTGGGGGAGAAGATCTGTGTAATGGTGAGGTCAGACCAAGAGTTTTCCCGGAGTATTGTATAATGAAACTGTGTGACTACTATCTCTAACTTACTTGAAGCTTGAATTTCTCTTCCTTTAGGCCGAGGGCAGTGCAACATAGCCTTATATTTGAAAAGAAGCTACTCAGAAAGTGAGCCGAGTTGTTTCTTCATAGTCAAATTTTAGCTTCTTAGTTTTAGGAGCTAAAGACAAAAACTCTTTGCCCTGAATTTTTGTTATTCCCATCATTTTTAATTAAACTGAGCGCATGGAGTACTCATGAGCAGGGAGCATGTTTGTTGATTTCCTTTCCCATGAAGTATTACAATAATGAGCTGTGAAATAATGCTAGTCCACAGGGCCTGAGGTGCAGTGTCTGCTGAGCAGAGTAGAGGCACTAGTGGAAGAGCAGCAGGCGTCCTCTCTGTCTGGTGATTGCAGCCCTGCCCTTTGTTGCGCTGGTTCTTTTATAGATGGATACTAAGTTTTAAGGCCATGGTGCCCTCTAACCCCTCCCAGTGATGCCATGGACATCTGCCTTATTTACCACGGCTTTCCTTTTCTTAGAGTACTGGCTGAAAGGCTAGTAGGAAGATGGTATCCATTGTTGAGTGCAAGAGCAGATGGGTGAATAGACGGACAGATAGACAGATGGGCAGGCAAGCTGGGTGTGGGATCAGACCCATTTGGGTGTATTAGCACAAAAGATTGGATAGGTTCCTAGAGCTGAAGACCATTTTGTAGAGAAGAAGCAATTACTGGTAGTGAAGAGCAAGTGAAAGACTTAATGGAACTGGAATTTTATTTGGAGTGATCTGAGGGAAATTGATTCATAGAGCACTTGGACACTAAATAGAAAAGGTACATATCTAAAAATAATGAAAAGGACTTTTTGTTTCTATTAAGGTAAAAAAAATTATTTTGTTAGACGTGAAAAAATAATCTGTTTTCTTATGTTTTCCTTTCTGTTCACTCTCTTTCCCCATCTCCCAAGTAGATTAGGGAAGAACTTATTCTAGTGGATGAATTTTGGAAAGGAGAGATGGAGCTAAGGGGGGTTTCTTTAGGAGATTGTTGTCCAGTTGTGATGTGATAGAAGTGGGAATAGAATAAATTTAAACCTTAAAACTGACCTGTAGGTTTGTGAGAGTTATGTGAGATGTGTAAACTGTTCATCTAGTTTGTGATGCAAAATGTGATTTATGCAGGAGGGGACATGTGAAATTGTTCAGTAAGCATGAGTCTTTGTATACATTGTACACATGCATTTTATAAATCTTGCACTATGGTCAAATCAGGTGATCAGTTGAATATTAACCTTAGATTGAACTATATTTCAATGTATTCATATATTAAGCATATTAACTATAAATCTTTTTTTTTCTTTTTCAGATAACTTCTTTGTGGATGATTATGCTAGATTTACTGTCTTGGATTTCCAAGGCAAGACTGCTGCTGTAGCCAATAGTATGAACTATTTGACAAAGAAAGGTAATCTCGTTTAGGCTTATGCTGAATTCAGCATTTTCTTTTTCTTTTTTCTTATAAAAATAGCAACAATAATTCAATATTTAGTGTGTGTTGGGAAAACGAGTCCATAATTTTCTTTCATTAATCATTTCTTATAATGTTTCAAGTCTTTATGTCTAAAAATTCAATTTTCTTTTTATAAATTTGATGAGACATTAAAGTCAAAAGGAAATATCTTTCATTGTTCAAATCAGAAAAATATGATATTTAAATGGATTAATGGATTTAGAATTGGTTTAACTTGCTGTCTTCACTATTAGGTAAAAGCTGATAGCTCTGGAAAGTCTTTTGTATTCTTTTAACTGATTTTTATGTATTGCTTTTTATTTAGAGTAAGTTTGTGAAAAGTGCTGCCCTTTCCATTGTTGATAGATCATTTTCCAAATCTGGACACTTATTCCTCATTAAAGGCAGCTATTTTTATCTGTATATATTCTTCTCCCAGCGGAATTTCTCGTTTCCCAAACATATGTATATATAGGCAATTGTTCCATTACTCCTCAAATAAATTGGTTCTGTAACTACTGTAACAATAATGGTGATATGGGAATTTCTGCTTACATTTAACCCACCCTAGAATGGCACTTAAGAAGCAGGAAAAAAAACATAGGTCATGTTAGGTAGTATTTAAAATTTTGAGTATTGAAATTAATAGACATTAATTATAGAAGTGACATTTTCTTCTCTTCTACTTTTTCCTTTACCTTTGTCTAGGAATGTCCTCCAAGGAAGTCTATGGTAACTTAAAGCTTCAGAATGTTCTATTACTTATCTTCATTATCTTATGTGATTTCAGGGATCATTATAATTCAAACTTTATTGACACTTTAATGTGATATTTCTGGAACCTGTGGGTAACAGTAGGCTATATCAGTACAGATAAATTTGATATACATTTTTGCAAAGAATTATTTCAGCAAGTTAAAAATTGATGTTTAAAGTCTTTAATGTTACTCACATGTCCAGACTTCTTCATTTTACATGCTAATGGATGCCCATACTATAATATAATTAAACTAGTGCATGGTCCTAGTTTGTAATTCTTCCACGTGGAAGGTCACCCTGCTTTCATTCTTGTTTAGAAGTTTCACTGTTTTTGCTTTGTATCTTTACTAAACTTGTCATTTTCCTATGTTCTGCATGTTTTTCAGCAATTATTCGCCTTAGTAACAATGTTTATCATAGAATGTGCTTTTTTTTTTCTCTAGCTCAGTATAAAATGTTTTTGTTTTCCTACAGATGATTCTTTTATCAGGCCAGTTACTTTTTGGATTGTTGGGGATTTTGATAGCCCTTCTGGAAGGCAATTATTGTATGATGCTATCAAACATCAGGCAAGTATTTACAACTTATTTTGTACTTCTCTTTGAGGCTCCAGTTGTCTTCTGGGAGTCTGTGTCCTGTTGTAGTTGATCTGGTGGGGAAATGGGAGTGCTGCTTCCTTAGATCCTGAAGGAAAGGAGTGCTGTTTCCGCAGTTCTTCCATTTAGTACGAAGAGAGAAAAGATGGCAGCTCTATGGCCTCATTTAAGGTTATAGATTCTTTTAAAGATACATTAAAATAATGAGAACGTCATCATAGGTTATTACCTGACTGTGCTCCTGCTGCAGAGATGCTGGAAAGATCATTTTGTATAATGCATAGAGGGTCTTTCCAGCGATCGATGTCAAATCGGGGATGCCATGCAGAGCCATCAGTGTGTACTAATTGGAAGCACCTAGAGGCATACACATGGAGATGATCTGGAGATCTTGCTGCATGTCAGTAGTAGAAGTTGAGTGAAAGTCAGTGGAGTAGTCAATTCTTAGAAGGCATCATTGTCAGAGGATGACACAGCCCTCCTTGTGTCCTCTTACTGCCCCCATCCCTAGGAAGGCATACTGAAATAAGGAAATACCAGGTGGTTTTCATTTCACTAACATACTGAGGCCACAGGGTAGATGCTGTGGCCAGTTTGAGGTGAATTAGGTGTAGTTCTCATGGAGGAAAATAGACCTGCCTTTAAAGCATTCTGAAGTCAAATTGATGAACACACGAATGGTGATAGAGGAAGAGAACATGGAGGGAGAAGTTTGTTTTTAAAATAAGTATTTTGTAAAATTTAAGCACAAAAGAAGTACAGAAACCACAGGGTACATAGTGTCACAAAGTGAACTCGCCTGTGGGACCATCACCCAAGTCAGGGACTATCAAATGATCACATTCCCAAAGCCATTCCCTCCATGTGCTCCCAGTCATTTCCCTTCCCTCTTCCCTTTTCTCACATCATTTAGAATAGTGTGTCTGTATTTGAACTTCATTTAAATGGAGTCTTACTGTGTTGTGTTTACTCTTTTGTGTTTGGTTCCTTTGCTAAACATTTTGTCTGTCATCTATGAAGTTACCAGTAGTGATAATTTATTCTTTTCTGTGTGTAGCTTTCTATGTTATGGCTGTATCAGAGTTTTGTTTAATTTGTGGGCAATTGGATTGTTCCTCATTTGAAGCCTTAGAATGAATGCTGCTATGAAAGTTCTTATGTGCATAAATATGAATTTCTGTTGCTTGTGTTCTTGGTATAAGCCCTCTTTTTGCTTATATGAGTTCCAAATATGTTCTCCCACATGGATTCTTGCCTTTTTTACCTTGGAAAAGATTAGTTTTTACTAGAAATTAGAAAGGCCTTGTGAAGGAAGAAGGATTTGAACTTAAGGAAGTAAGGATGGCTGGGTGGGCATTCTACCATGAGGGGTGGTGTTGTTAGAATAGAAACCACGCAGAGGAAGGGTAGGACATCAGAGGTCTGTAATGTGTGCTCTCTTTACAGGATGCAGGAAATGAGGGTTAAAAGGTAGACTGGGGGTCCATTCATGTGGGTCTTTTAGTGCCTGGCTATGGCATTTGAATTTTATTTTATCTGCAGGGGAGAGCGAATTGAATACTGTTTCAAGAGGTATTATTTAACTCATGTTAGTGCTGTTTATTAAGTTCAAAGCATCTGCCCTATAACTGTTCCTGTTTCGTAAATAGAAATCCAGTAACAACGTTAGGATAAGCATGATCAATAATCCCCGTGAAGCTATAACTTATGAGAACACTCAGATCTCAAGAGCAATCTGGGCAGCTCTCCAGACACAGACCTCCAACTCCGCTAAGAACTTCATCACCAAAATGGCCAAGGAGGAGACCGCCGAGGCCCTGGCTGCGGGTGTGGGCATCCAAGACTTTTCCGTTGGGGTAAGTCTCTGCTCTTCAGGAGGCTGCCCCCTTCTGTCATTTGCCGTGTCAGTTCACTCCCATGGCAGGGCCGGCCTGTGCCTTCCTGCAGCTCCCTGTGGTTTTAGTTCTTAGTCTCAGAGGATTTATTTTAATTTGGAAGAATCTTTCCCAGAAACAGCAATTCTGTCATGTTGCCTTTATTCCTTTTAGGCTTCTCGGGTTTCCAGGTGTGTGTACTATAAGGCTGTATATGTTTGAAGCACAAAGCCAATTGTTTTGTGGTTTTTAAAAGACAGACAAAGTTTGATTTGTTTGTGAAACAAACGACTGTGATTTGAGTCACGTATGAGTTAGTAGCTTATAAGTTCTTTTTTTTTTTTCCCCAATGTGGGGAGGGAGGTGGGTAGTACATGGGCTGGGAATCAAACCCAGGTCTCCCACATGGAAAGTGAGCATAGCTTATAAGTTCCTGATGTGTTTCCAGTATGAGTCTACTTTTGACAAACTGTTTGGTAGTTTTAAAACTTCTTGTAAAATGTTCAGTTGACTTAAATTTCTGTTAGAAAAAAGGACTCTTGTGAAAAAAAATGCATGAAGAATAGTTTGCCATTTATTCCAAATCACATAGAAGAATACAGGGAAAGGAAATAAACAGTTCTTGATAAGTGGGAGGTAGGGGAAATTAGGAGGAAGAATGGAAAATCGAGGCATCATAATGTTGTTAGTCATTAGAATTAGTTCCACTACAAGAGTACTTTATGATTTATTCAGTAGGGTTATTTGCTTATATGGTTTGCTTAATAATGATTATGTTTCCTTAACAACAATTACTTTCCTAGGGCATGGATTTCAGTCTTTTTAAAGAGGTCTTTGAGTCTTCCAAAATGGATTTCATTTTGTCTCATGCCATGTACTGCAGGGAGGTTCTGAAGCTGAAGAAGGGACAGAGGGCAGTGATCAGCAATGGACGGGTGAGGATTTTGTCCTGGGCCAAGCTTGACTTCAAGTTAGATCAATGAACAGTCTTTGCAGCACTCTACTCTGAAGCTAGTTATCTCTTCAAACAGCCACACTTTCTCCAAAGGTGATTAGGGCTTACAAAGTGCTGACAATCATTTTCTGCCCCATTTATTTCAAAGGAGTATGCTTTTTAACATGGAAGTCCCTGTATGAAACCTCATGCTATCTCTCTGTGTCCTGCCCTTATATGGGGTTGTGAGAATATGGCCACTCTCAGCACATAAATCAACAAGGCTTTGATACAGAAAGTGTTCAAATGCTGTGGAACCATGCCCTTGCAGGTTTACTGTGTAATTAATGCAGTACACAGACCACATCTGAAGTATCTGCAGCTACTGGAGTGAGGCGAAGGAGGCAAACTAAATTTTAAACTCTTAGCACTGAGGGCAGAATCACCGATATATACCATCAGCTTAGCTATTTAAATTCAGTGAGACTTAGTGAGAAATTCACTGTGATTTTGCAATTCCGTAAAATAATGTGAAAAAGTCTAGAGTATATAGTTGAGGAAGTAGTTTAATAAGTAACTGTATGAGTTACTTTGCATTTTGTTTTTGTTTCTTAATCTGTTTTATTTACACATGTACCTGTCAGGTATCTTCAAAGTGATTTGGTTTTTAAGCTAGTTGAGGACATTGCAGGGCTCCTTGTTTCCTAATTACAGGTTCTTCTTCAGCACTCACTACCCTGGGCCTCTTTTCTTCATAGATCATTGGGCCACTGGAGGATAGCGAGCTCTTTAATCAAGATGATTTCCACCTCCTAGAAAATATCATCTTAAAAACTTCAGGACAGAAAATAAAATCTCATATTCAGCAGCTTCGGGTAGAAGAAGATGTGTAAGTTTTGACATAGAAGTTAATTAGTTCATGTCATTGAGGCTGTTATTGGAGCTTTGTTTATTGGTAGACGTTAGGATTATATATTGATCATGTATGCTGCCTAAGCTTTGAAATGTAATAGTGTTCTTCAGTTCAAGTTTTAATTTATGCTTCCAATAAAACCAGCTGATTTCTTTGTTAGACTGCTATTTAAAGTACTGAATTAGTTCTCCCTTTTTTTCTTTTAAACTTTTTATTGTGGGAAATTCCAAACATATAAAAAGTAGAGAGGCTAGGTTATTTATTACTCAGAATACCTCTGTTCAAAGATACTTTTCCTTATCATCTATTTGGTTACTCTTCAGTTTTATTTTATACAGGAAAGGGAAGGCAGATGAAATACTTCTTTTCCTTTATTTACCGGTAAGAATAATGAGTTGCTTCCCTTGCACCCACCACAGGTGATGATGAGTTAGTTGTTGTTAGTTTTTAATCCTTTTAGTGTTATTATAAGCTAATGACTTTTAATGAATTATTTCTCTTAATGGAAGAAAATAGTTTGTCTGGGCCATGCACCTGCTGTATAACGAGCCCAAGGCCGTCTAGACCTAGGTTCTGCATTAAACATGAGATAAATGTGTAGTTGGAGAATATAAAATTTAGAAGTTCCTCTGTTTTTTTCCCTTCATCTTTTCATGTAGCATCATGCTGTAAAGCTCAAGATGCATGTCTCAGTGAAGCGTTGACTTTGAGAGCTGCCAAAGCAGTCATGCTGTAAAGCTCAAGATGCATGTCTCAGTGAAGCGTTGACTTTGAGAGCTGCCAAAGCAGTCACTTTGCAAGTCTTGTGTATTCTAGCCCTTGATGCAGGGCAGGGAGTTCCCCAGGAGCTTGGACTGCTCCTCTCTCTTGGGAGGCCTGGGGGAGCCTCTTCATTACTCCGGGAACTATCTAATAACTATGTCCAAAAGACTTGTTTTTTGCCAACCAGAAAGGGGCTTGATGTCTGCTCACCCCAACCTATATAACCAAGGGTCCCTTGAAATGTTTTGTGACCATGTTGTGGCAGATTGCAAGAAACATATTCAGAGCAAGTGTTGAGAAGTTGAACCAAAAGACGTAATTTCATAAAGTTGTTTGGGTTCAGTGAGAAAATGTATAGGCCCAATTCCAGTTTACATATATTTATCAGTGGCTTTTTAAAATAAGAATTTCTTACTTAGAGTAAGAAGTAAGAAATTAAAGCCTTTCTTTCAGGCTCATGATTCAGTTCAAGATTTTGGTTAGAAATCAACTTTAGAAAGGGTGGGGAAAGCAGAAATGCTTTTCTGAGTTGTTTTACAGCAATGTTTTTAATAGTGAAACTGGATAGTGATTGGTTTAAATGATTATCATGTTCCATAAATATAATGCTATGCAGTCATTAAAAATATTGATGTATCCTTGTTTTATTAACCAACGAGACATTGTTTATGATATATTGAGTGAAAAAGCCTCTTACCAAATAACATAATCCGATTTTTGCTTATGTATTGAAAAATACAGAATTATGAGCCAAAACGTTTTTATGCCTATTTCTTGCTAATAGTATTGAGTATAATCTTAGTTTTCTCCTTTGAATTCTTTTTTTTTTCTGAATGTTTTCCAGTGATTTATTACTCTAGTAATCATAAGAGGTAATAAAGTTATTTAAAAGTGAATGGGCGGAAGTGTAAATAATATTAACCAATATGCCCTGTGTATGTTGAGCCATTGTAATATTTACCAGAGCCCTGTAAAGAAGGTGGTATATTCCCATTTCACATAAGGGAAACTTCTCTAGGCTTGTGGAGCTAATCAGCTAAAAAAAAAAAAAAAATCTATGCTTTATCTCATGCCTGTTGGTATAACGTCTTTGCTTTTTTCAAACCATCTTCTCAGTGTTTGGTATTTAGGCGGATAATGTGCTCAGCAATTACTGGAAGTCTACAATCAGGGAGGTGCTAAATTCTTCCTAACCCCATCTTTCAGAGCGAGTGACTTGGTGATGAAGGTGGATGCTCTCCTCTCAGCCCAACCAAAAGGAGATGCACGCGTCGAATACCAGTTTTTTGAAGAAAGACACAGGTATAAAATTGATGTTGAATTTGCACGATTTCTTGAACGTTAAGCTTGCATTGAAAGTGACTTTTACAACAGCTCCTTCATTTCTCCATACAGAGTTTAGGGATTGGACATTTTGTTTGGTGTGGAGTTTTTAACCCTGATATATACAGCTCTTGTACATGTAAAAGTTGACATTCTGAATACAGTATTTTAGAAAACAAAACATTTCATAAAACAGGCCAGTTCTAATTTTCTGATATTCAAGAATAAACAGAGGTTGTTCTATTAACAAAAGTTTCACATTATGAAGAAGTCCTTGCCTTTTTCTTTTCCAGTTTTTTATTTTGAAAAATTTCAAACTTAGGTATTAGCTAAAAGAATACTCAATGAATACCCGAATATCACTAGATTCACCAGTGGTTAACATCATGCCATGTTTGTTTTAGCTCTGTCATTCATGTGTTGTGTGCGTGGGTGGGGGGGGGTTATGTCTGCATATGTACATATACAAATACACAAAAATTTTTTCTAAACCATTTGAATGGTGGACATCATCACATCGTTCCTGAATTCTTTAGCATATATCTACTGACTACTAGAGTACTGAATACTAGAACTTTCTCCTGCATAACCATAGTACTATTAGCATACTTAAGAAATTTAACCTTCGTACAGTTATATTAGGTCCACATTCAGATTTCCCCAGTGTCCCAGTAATGACCTTTTTTTTTGCTGTGATTTTTTTTTACTACATATTTTTACTGAGAAATCTTCACACATGTACATTCCATACATGGTGTACAATCAGTGACTCACAGTATTATAACATAACTGTGTATTTGTCACCATGATCATTTTTTAGAACATTTGTATCACTCCAGGAAAAGAAATAAAGACAAAAAACTTATACATACCATACCCCTTACCCCTACCTCTCATTGATCACTAGTATTTCCATCTACCCAATTTATTTTACCCTTTGTCTCCCCTATTATTTATTTTTTTAATTCATTTTTTTTTTACTCAGCTGTCCATGCCCTAGATAAAAGGAGCATCAGATAGGTTTTCACACTCACAATCACATTGTAAAAGTTTTCTCTTTATACAGTTGTCTTTAAGAATCAAGGCTATTGGAACACACCTCAACAATTTCAGGTACTTTCCTAGGGTCCCTTGAAATGTTTTGTCACTCTAAAACACCATAAACTAAAAAGGGAAATCTATATAATGCGTAAGAATAACTTCCAGGATAACCTGTCAACTCTATTTGAAATCTCTCAGCCACTGAAACTTTATCTTGCCTCTTGTCTCTCTTCCCTCTTTTGGTCAAGGCTTTTCTCAGTCTCTTCATGCTGGGTGCCAGCTCTTCCAGGAATTTCTTTCCCATATTGCCAGGGAAATTTACACCCCTGGGAGTCATGTCCCAAATAGAGGGAAGGGTGGTAAGTTCACTTGCCTCATTGGTTTACAGAGAGAGATCATGTGTGAGCAACAGAAGAAGTTCTCTGGGAGTGACTCTTAGACCTTATTTTAACTAGGCTTAGCCTATCATTTGCAAGAATAAGTTTCATGGGACGAACCCCAAGATCGAGAGAGTCAGCCTATTGATCTGATTACTCCCACTGCTTGTGAGAATATCAGAAATTCTTCAGATGGGGAAGTTGAATATTTCCTCCTTTCTCCCTATTCCCCCAAGGGGACTTTGCAAATTCTTTATTCACTGACCAGATTACTCTGGGCTATAGCGGGTCATCATACTAACCTGGACAAACTAACAAAATCTTCTCCCCTTTTCAAGATTCATGGCAGTAATGATTTTTTTATTTTAATTTCTTAATTTGTTTCACTAAATAAGTTTTGAACCTTCAGATTTGCTGAAATTACACAGTAATGTTGTCAACATGTATATGCCGAATTTCAGTATTGTACCCAACACAGATTTCCCTCCTAATGAATTATAAAGTGGAGGATTTATAACTTGTTTTTTTTTTCTTGGGAAGCTGAGGAGGTTCTAGGTCAAATATGTTGCCCATGGATACTTCAAGGGCGATTAGTTGTTCTTCCACTTTAGTCACCCTTCATCCAGAGGAGTTCCCTGGTTTTTATCTTTTATGACATTGACTTTTTTGCAGAATTCATACAGGTGGGCTTGTGGAATGTCTTATAGTTTGGGTTGTCTCCTCACAATTACCTGTGGATTAGGTTGTCCTTAGGAAAAACCCCATACAGTGACATAGGTAGCCCTTGACTTACCTGACAAATACATATCTTGATTGTACCTCAGAACACCTGGGAGGCTTTAACTACAGCTGCCTGGACCCTTCCTCTCTAGGATTCTGATTTGATTCATAGCAAGCATACTAGATTTTGGTTTTGTTGGACCTGTGCTTTCTCACAGCCAGTCCTCGTGGGAATCTTATTTGAGTGGTCAGACTGTTGGATGATTCTAGACTAGAATAGAGACTCTTTCTGTTTTCACTGATCCTATCTCCTAAAGTAAATTGCTTATCCTTGAATTTTGCCCACTGGGACCCAGATCTTATCTCCTCAAGCTCTTTACATCAGGAAGTAATTCACTCTCTAGATATCTAGCTCAGGAAACATTTCCTAATTGACCTGCTGTCTTTTCCTTTTTTTGGCCAGGAAGCATCTTTCTCTGCACAATACTCTTGTTATATAATTAACATGCTCTATTTATAAATTCTACCATCATAAAAATTTAGGATTAATTATACCTAGAGAAATTCTTATTGGAATTGTATAAGTTAAATGAGTATGCGTTGGATTTACATCAGAACTTTTTCACTGATGCTAGTAACTGAAAGTTCTGAATTATTGGCTATATGTGTCCTCATGTGCCTTTGCCCTTGAAGTGTCCATGGGCAGCAGGGCCTCACTTGGGAGCCTGTGGGAAATACAGTTTCTGGTTTCACCCCAGCTCTTCTAAGTCAGTGTCTGCCTTTTTTTTGGCTTTTTAAAAGGGGAGTTTATTAAGTTGCAAATTTATAGTTCTAAGGCCATGAAAATGTCCAAATTAAGGCAAGGCTCTGAATATGTCCAAATTAAGACACCAGCAAGAGATTACCTTCATTAAAGAACGACCGATAAAGTTCACGGTTTCTCTCTCAGCTGGAAGGGCATGTGGCAAACGTGATGATGTCTGCTAGCTTTCTCTCCAGGCTTCCTGTTTCATGAAGCTCCCCTGGGAGTGTTTTCCTCCTTTTTTTTTTTTTTTTAATTAATTAAAAAAAATTTTTTTAAGAAATATAACGACAAACACACACAAACATTCTTTTTTTTTTTTTTCTTGTTTTTTGGGGGGAGGTGCATGGTCCGGGAATCGAACCCGGGTTAGCGGGCTTTCTAACCACTAAATTACATGTGCACCCACACAAAAAAAATTCTTATCATATGATCATTCCATTCTGTATATATAATCAGTAATTCACAATATCATCACATAGTTGCATATTCATCATCATGATCATTTCTTATTATATTTGCATCAATTCAGAAAAAGACAACAAAAAATTCATACATACTATACATACCCCTTACCGCTCCGTTTCATTGATCACTAGCATTTCAATATAAATTTATTTTAACATTTGTTCCCCCTATTATTTATTTTTATTCCATATGTTTTAGTTGTCTGTTGATAAGGTAAATAAAAGGAACATCAGACACAAGGTTTTCCCAGTCACACAGTCACATTGTGAAAGCTATATCATTATACAGTCGTCTTTAAGAAATATGGTTACTGGAACACAGCTCTACATTTTCAGGCACTTCCCTCTAGCCTCTCCATTATATCTTGACTAACAAGGTGATATCTATTTAATGAATAAGAATAACCTCCAGGATAACCTCTCGACTCTTTGGAATCTCTCAACCATTGACACTTTGTTTTGTCTCATTTCGCTCTTCCCCCTTTTTGTTGAGAAGGTTTTCTCAGTCCCTTGATGCTGAATCCCAGTTCATTCTAGGATTTCTGTCTCACATTGCCAGGAAGGTCCACACCCCTGGGAGTCATGTCCCACGTAGCCAGGGGGAGGGCGGTGAGTTTGCTTGTTGTGTTGGCTGGAGAAAGAGGCCACATCTGAGCAGCAAAAGAGGTTCTCTTTTTTATTGTGTAACATATGCACAAAGAAAGAAATAAAAAAGCAATAATTTTCAGAGCACTCTTCAACAGTTAGTTACAGGACAGATCCCAGAGTTTGTCATGGGCTACCATACCATCCTCTTAGATTATTCCTTCTAGCTGTTCCAGAATATAGGAGGCTAGCAGGAATAAATACTTTTTTATCATTACAGTTGGCTTTTTTCTTTTTTGTGATAAGTAACATATTTCAAAGCACAGTACAGCAATTAGTTGTAGAACAGATTTTAGCGTTTGGTATGGGTTACAATTCCACAGTTTTAGGTTTTTACTTCTAGCTGCTCTGAGATATTGGAAACTAACAGAAATATCAATTTAATGACTCAGCAATCATATTCGTTTGTTAAACCCTACCTTCTGTGCATCACTCCACCATCACCTTTGATCCTTCTGTCCCACTGTTTAGGTGTATTTGGGCTATGGCCATTCTAACTTTTTCATGTTGGAAGGGGCTTTCAGTAGTATGGGGTAGGGAGATGGAACTAGTTGATGTTCTCGAGAGGCTGGGCTTACCTGGTCCAGGAACTCATCTGGAGGTTGTAGGCTTCTTGATAGTTACACTAGTGCATGAAACCTTTGTAGAATCTTATATATTGCCCTAGGTGTTCTTTAGGATTGGTTGCAATGGTTTTGCTTGCACTTTGGCAAGTTATGATAGGTAGCAATGTCTAACTGAAGCTTGCATAAGAATGACCTCCAGAGTAACCTTTTGACTCTATTTGAACTCTCTTAGCCACTGATACTTTATCAGTTACACTTCTTTTCCCCCTTTTGGTCAGGATGGCATTGTTGATCCCACAGTGCCAGGGCCAGACTCATCCCTGGGAGTCATCTCCCATGCCACCAAGGAGACTTTCACTTCTGGATGTCATGTCCCATGTAGGAAGGAAGGTGGTGATTTCACTTGCGGAGTTGGGCTTAGAGAGGGAGAGGCCACATCTGAGCAACAAATGAGTTCCTTTAGAAGTAACTCTTCAGGTATACCTATAGGTAGGCTAAGCTTCTCCACTATATGCATAAGCTTCACAAGAGCAAGCTTCAAGATCAAGGGCTTGGCCTATTGATTTGAGTTTCCCTAGTGTTTGACACAGTATCAAGGATTTTGAAATCCCAGTGGTAAAATTTAATGGTTCCATCTTTTTTCTCCTGTCCCTCAAGGGACTTTGCCAATGCTTTTTGATTGTTTGTTTAATATACTCTGGAATGTATCCAGGCATTACATTAAGCTATACAAGATTAAAGACCCTCATTCTTATTCTGGGCTCCCTGTGTTGCAGTTGTCCTGACAGGTTTAGTTAGATTATGTATTATAGAAAATTTAGGTTCTGGGCAAAATAAACCTTTCTTCTTGTGGTCTCAAAGAGTAGATGAAGTTCTAAAATGTCCAGCAATAAGCAGTTTCTTATATAAACTATGGCATGGAAGAGAAGGGAGAGGCCAAGATGGCGGCTTAGCAATGTGCGCGTTTTAGTTTGTCCTCCAGAACAACTACTAAATAACCAGAAACAGTACAGAGCAGCTCCCGGAGCCACGTCAGTGACCGAACACACAGCGTACCCCAGTCTGGACCAGCTGGACTGGCTGTAAACCTCCCCAGAACTGTGAGTTCCCCAAGCTGCGGCGGCCAGCTCACCTCCCCCACAGGCGGCTTCCCAGAGGGGAAAGGAAAGGAAACTTACCAGCAGCAGGTACTGAGCACAATTAAAGGCCGGTTGTGGAATTAATTAACAAATTCTGACTACTAAAAATAGGCCCCCAGCTCAGGTGAACCTGATCAAGGTAGAGGTCGCTCATTGGGCAAACAGAAAAAGAGGAAAGGGGAGGAAATGGAAGTTTTTGTGGCTGTCTTTCTATGGAGGCTTGGCTACTTCTGGATTCAGCGGTGGGACTTCTTGGGCTGCAGCTGCCCCAGGCATAGGAAGAAACGGACTGCTTTCAGGGCTGTCTCCCACCTGTGCCTTCCTCAGGGGAGGGGTGAAGTCCAGCTCAGGTGGAATCCCTCCTTCAAGGAGTTCAGACCCCAGGGCTTGGCAATTTGAAGCCATTAAAACCAGCCTGCAACCTCTCCTCTGTCTCCACCAGGCCCCCAGCAGGGAGAGTCTGCCAAAGTTAAAGGTACTGCATAACCTTATGCTGGTGGGACTTGCAAGCAGACAAGCACCACATACTGGGAAGGATAGGAAAAACAGAGTCCAGAGACTTCACAGGAAAGTCCTTTAACCTACTGGGTCTCACCCTCAGGGAAAACTGATTCAGGTGACTCCTTCCCCCTGATAGGAGGCCAGTTTAGTCCGGGAAAACCCGGCTGGAGTCTATAATACCTACGTAGACCCTCCTAAGGGTGGGGAGGGAAAAGACACTGTACATGCAGGGCAAGAAACAAGAACTGAAAAATTATCCTCTGCTAAACAAAATCTAAGCAAGAGGTCTAGAAAAAGCTGAACTGAAGGTCAAAGAACAGATAGACAACAAAGTCACCCAGCAAGAAAACACTAGGTAAGATAAGTGAAAGCAATCTCCAGAATAAGCTAATTAAGGTAATTAAATGTCTAGACACCAGAAAAAAATAACACATCACACCAGGAAAATTGAAGATATGGCCCAGTCAAAGGAACAAACCAATAGTTAACTGAGATACAAGAGCTGAAACAATTCAGAATATACGAACTGACATGGAAAACCGCATCAAAAACCAAATCAATGAATTGAGGGAGGCTATGAAGAAGGCAAGTAATGAACAAAAAGAAGAAATGGAAAGTCTGAAAAAACAAATCACAGAACTTATGGGAATGAAAGGTACAATAGAAGAGATGAAAAAAACAATGGAAACCTACAATGGTAGATTTCAAGAGACAGAGGTTAGGATTAGTGAACTGGAGGATGAAACATCTGAAATCCGGCAAGAAACAGAAACTATAAGGAAAAAAATGGAAAAATATGAGCAGGGACTCAGGTAATTGAATGATAATATGAAGCACACAAATATACGTGTTGTGGGTGTCCCGGAAGGAGAAGAGAAGAGAAAAGAAGGAGAAAAACTAATGGAAGAAATTATCACTGAAAATTTCCGAACTCTTATGAAAGACTTAAAATTACAGATCCAAGAAGTGCAGTGTACCCCAAAGAGAATAGATCCAAATAGACGTTCTCCAAGACACTTACTAGTCAGAATGTCAGAGGTCAAAGAGAAAGAGAGGATCTTGAAAGCAGCAAGAGAAAAGCAATCCATCACATACAAGGGAAACCCAATAAGACTATGTGTAGATTTCTCAGCAGAAACCATGGACGCAAGAAGGCAGTGGGATGATATATTTAAATTACTAAAAGAGAAAAACTGCCAACCAAGAATTCTATATCCAGCAAAATTGTCCTTCAAAAATGAGGGAGAAATTAAAACATTTATAGACAAAAAGTCACTGAGAGAATTTGTGACCAAGAGACCAGCTCTGCAAGAAATACTAAAGGGAGCACTAGAGACAGATACGAAAAGACAGAAGAGAGATGTGTGGAGAAGAGTGTAGAAAGAAGGAAAATTAGATATGACATACAAAATACAAAAGGCAAAATGGTAGATGAAAGTACTACCCGTACAGTAATAACACTAAATGTTAGTGGATTGAACTCCCCAATCAAAAGACATAGACTGGCAGAATGGATTAAAAAACAGGATCCTTCTATATGCTGTCTACAGGAAACACGTCTTAGACCCAAAGATAAACATAGGTTGAAAGTGAAAGGTTGGGAAAAGATATTTCATGCAAATAACAACCAGAAAAGAGCAGGAGAAGCTATACTAATACCCAACAAATTAGACTGCAAATGTAAAACAGTTAAAAGAGACAAAGAAGGATACTATGTACTAATAAAAGGAACAATTCAACATGAAGACATAATAATAATAAATATTTATGCACCGAACCAGAATGCCCCAAAGTACATGAGGCAAACACTGCAAACACTGAAAAGGGAAATAGACACATCTACCATAATAGTTGGAGACTTAATTCCCCACTCTCATCAATGGACAGAACATCTAGACAGAGGATCAATAAAGAAACAGAATTTGAATATTACAATAAATGAGCTAGACTTAACAGACATTTATAGGACATTACACCCCACAACAGCAGGATAAACCTTTTTCTCAATTTGCTCATGGATCATTCTCAAAGGTAGTCCATATGCTGGGTCACAAAGCAAGTCTCAACAAATTTAAAAAGATTGAAATCATACACAACACTTCCTCAGATCATAAAGGAATGAAGTTGGAAATCAATAATAGGCAGAGCACCAGAAAATTCACAAATATGTGGAGGCTCAACAACACACTTTTAAACAACCAGTGGGTCAAGGAAGAAATTACAAGAAAAATCAGTAAATATCTCAAGGCAAATGAAAATGAAAATACAACATATCAAAACTTATGGGATGCAGCAAAGACAGTGCTAAGAGGGAAATTTATTGCCCTAAATGCCTATATCAAAAAAGAAGAAAGGGCAAAAATCGAGGAATTAACTGTCCACTTGGCAGAACTGGAGAAAGAATAACAAACTAACCCCAAAGCAAGCAAAAAGAAAGAAATAACAAAGATTAGAGCAGAAATAAATGAAATTGAGAACATGAAAACAATTGAGAAAATCAGTTAAAACCAGAAGTTGGTTCTATGAGAAAATCAATAAGATTGATGGGCCCTTAGCAAGATTGACAAAAAAGAAGAGAGAGGATGCAAATAAATAAGATCAGAAATGGAAGAGGAGACATAACCACTGACCCCACAGAAATAAAAGAGGTAATAACGGGATACTATGGACAACTTTATGCTAATAAATACAACAGTGTAGACGAAATGGACAAGTTCCTAGAAAGGCATGAACAGCCAACTTTGACTCAAGAAGAAATAGATGACCTCAACAAACCAATCACAAGTAAAGAAATTGAATCAGTCATTAAAAAGCTTCCCAAAAAGAAAAGTCCAGGACCAGATGGCTTCACATGTGAATTCTACCAAACATTCCAGAAAGAATTAGTACCAACTCTCCTCAAACTCTTCAAGAAAAATCGAAGTGGAGGGAAAGCTACGTAATTCATTCTATGAAGCCAGCATCACCCTCATACCAAAACCAGGCAAAGATATTACAAAAAAAGAAAACTACAGACCAATCTCTCTAATGAATATAGATGTAAAAATCTTCAACAAAATTCTAGCAAATTGAATCCAGCAACACATTAAAAGAATTATACATCATGACCAAGAAGGATTCATCTCAGGTATGCAAGGATGGTTCAACATAAGAAAATCAATTAACGTAATACACCGTATCAACAAATCAAAGCAGAAAAATCACATGATTATCTTGGTTGATGCAGAGAAGGCATTTGACAAAATTCAACATCCTTTCCTGTTGAAAACACTTCAAAGGATAGGAATACAAGGGAACTTCCTTAAAATGATAAAGTGAATATATGAAAAACCCACAGCTAATATCACCCTCAATGAGGAAAAACTGAAAACTTTCCCCCTAAGATCAGGAACAAGACAAGGATGTCCACTATCAGCGCTGTTATTCAACACTGTGTTGGAAGTTCTAGCCAGAGCAATTAGACAAGAAAAAGAAATACAAGGCATCAAAATTGGAAATGAAGAAGTAAAAGTATCACTGTTTGCAGTTGATATGATACTATATGTCAAAAACCCTGAAAAATCCACAATAAAACTACTAGAGCTAATAAACGAGTACAGCAAAGTGGCAGGTTACAAGATCAACATTCAAAAATCTGTGGTATTTCTATACACTAGTAATGAACAATCTGAGGAAGGAATCAAGAAATGAATTCCATTTACAATTGCAACCAAAAGAATAAAATACTTAGGAATAAATTTAACTAAAGAGACAAAAGACCTATACAAAGAAATCTACAAGAAATTGTTAAAAGGAATCACAGAAGACCTAAACAGATGGAAGGGCATACCGTGTTCATGGATTGGAAGACTAAATATAGTTAAGATGTCAATCCTACCTAAATTGATTTACAGATTCAATGCAATACCAATCAAAATCCCTACAACTTACTTTTCAGAAATAGAAAAACCAATAAGCAAATTTATCTGGAAGGGCAGGGTTCCCCGAATTGTTAAAAGTATCTTGCAGAAAAAAAATGAAGCTGGAGGTCTCATGCTGCCTGATTTTAAGGCATATTATGAAGCCACAGTCAAAACAGCATGGTACTGGCATAAAGATAGAGATATTGACCAATGGAATTGAACAGAGGGTTCAGATATAGACCCTCTCATCTATGGACATTTGATCTTGGATAAGACCGTCAAGCCAACTCGCCTGGGACAGTACAGTCTCTTCAATAAATGGTGCCTAGAGAACTGGATATCGATATGCGAAAGAATGAAAGAGGACCCGTATTTCACACCCTATACAAAAGTTAACTCAAAATGGATCAGAGATCTAAACATTAGGTCTAAGACCATAAAACAGTTAGAGGAGAATGTAGGGAAATATCTTATAAATCTTATAATTGGAGTTGGTTTTATAGACCTTACACCTAAAGCAAGAGCACTGAAGAAAGAAAGAAAGAAATGGGAACTCCTCAAAATTAAACACTTTTGTGCATCAAAAAGCTTCATCAAGAAAGTAGAAAGACAGCCTACACAATGGGAGACAATATTTTAAGTGACACATCAGATAAAGGTCTAGTATCCAGAATTTATAAAGAGATTGTTCAACTCAACAATAAAAAGGCAGCCTATCCAATTACAAAATGGGAAAAAGACTTAAACATACATTTCCCAGAAGAGGAAATACAAATGGCCAAAATGCACATGAAGAGATGCTTCAACTTCCCTGGCCATTAGAGAAATGTAAATCAAAACCACAATGAGATATCATCTCACACCCACCAGAATGGCCATTATCAACAAAACAGAAAATGACAAGTGCTGGAGAGGATGTGGAGAAGGAAGCACACTTATTCACTGTTGGTGGGAATGTCAAATGGTGCAACCACTGTGGAAGGCAGTTTGGTGGTTCCTCAAAAAGCTGAATATAGAATTGCCATATGACCCAGCAATACCACTGCTAGGTACCTACTCAAAGGACTTAAAGGCAAAGACACAAACGGACATTTGCACACCAATGTTTATAGCAGCAAGTAGATGGAAATAGCCAAAATATCCATCAACAGACGAGTGGCTAAACAAACTGTGATATATACATACGATGGAATATTATGCAGCTTTAAGACAGAATAAACTTATGAAGTATGTAACAACATGGATGGACCTTGAGAACATTATGCTGAGTGAGACTAGCCAAAAACAAAAGGACAAATACTGTATGATCTCACTGATATGAACTGACATTAGTGAATAAACTTGGAATATTTCGTTGGTAACAGAGACCATCAGGAGATAGAAATAGGGTAAGATATTGGGTAATTGGAGCTGAGGGGATACAGACTGTGCAGCAGGACTAATTGTAAAAACTCAGAAATGAACAGCACAATACTACCTAACTGTAATACAATTATGTTAAAACACTGAATGAAGCTACATGTGAGAATGATGGAGGATGGCTGGGAACATAAATGAAATCAGAAAGAAAGATAGATGTTAAAGATTGAGTTGGTATAATCTAGGAATGCCTAGAGTGTATAATAATAGTGAAATGTACAGTGTACAATTTAAAAAATGTTTTTGCATGAGGAAGAACAAAGGAATGTCATTGCAGGGTGCTGAAAATAGATCATAATTAATGTTTTAAAATGTCACCTTATGTGTGAGACTAAAGCAAAAAATGTTTATTTGTTACAAAATTTATATTTTGCCTAGTGCATTTCCTAATATAACATGTAGATAGTTTGATTGAACTCCATAAGTGCTTGGAATCTCAGGTAGGACATGAGATTTTGCTGGTTTGTCCAGAGTGATGCCCTGATGAATCCCAGAGTGATTCAATCAGTGAGTGGAAAAGTATTTGCAAAGCCCGCTTCGGAGAATGGTGTGAACAGGGAGAAATTCAACTTCCCCAAGTTGAATTCTTGATATTCTCACAAGCACTGTGGACAACCAAAGCTATAGGCTGAGCCCCCAGTCTTGGGGTTTGTTCATATGAAACTTAACCTGCAAAGGATAGGTCAAGTCTGCTTTAAATTTGGCCCTAAGAGTCACCCCCAAGAGAACCTCTTTTGTTGCTCAGATGTGGCCTCTCTCTCCAGCCAACACAACGAGCATTCTCACCACCCTACCCCTCTCTACGTGGGACATGATTCCCAGGGGTGTGGACCTTCCTGGCAACATGGGACAAAGATCTTGGAATGAGCTGAGACTTAGCATCAGGGGATTGAGAAAACCTTCTTGACCAAAAGGGGGAAGAGTGAAATGAGACGAAGTGTCAATGGCTGAGAGATTCCAAACAGAGTCGAGAGGTTATCCTGGAGGTTATTCTTATTCATCAAGTAGATATCATCTTGTTATTCAAGATGTAATGGAGAGGCTGGTGGGAACTGCCTGAAAATGTAGAGCTGTGTTCCAATAGCCATGTTTCTTGAGGATGATTAAATAATGATACTGCTGTCACAGTGTAACTGTGTGATTGTGAAAACCTCGTGTCTGATGCTCCTTTTATCTACCTTGTCAACAGAGGAGTAGAACATATGGAATAAAAATAAATAATAGGGGGAACAAATGCTAAAATAAGTTTAGTTTGAAATGCTAGTGATCAGTGAAAGCTAGGGGTAAGGGGTATGGTAGGTATAATCTTTTTTTTTTTCTTTCCTGTGTTCGTTTTATTTCTTTTTCTGAATTAATGCAAATGTTCTAAGAAATGATGAATATGCAACTAAGTGATGATATTGTGAATTACTGATCATGTATGTTGATGTTTTATTTTGTTTCTTAATTTTTTAGTTAATAAATAAATTTTTAAAAAATGTTAAAAAAAAATAAAAATAAACTATGGCAGGCAAACTTGGCAAAATATTCCTTACACAAAATGCTTGATGTCTAGCAGCATAAAAAATTTATGATTAGAGTGGTGGGGAGAGGAAAGGATTATAAAATTGCCAATATTCTATAGTTGCAGCTGATTTTATGCAGGTGTATAAATCTGTAAAAAAACTTAAATAGGGATGCAACAAAGTGATTGGGTTAAATGATGAGACAACATTTTTTTTCCCATTCTTCTCTGTTTGAGAGGTTTTCTGTAATGTTCTATGTCCTTTCTATTATTTTATAAAATCTGTTTATTCCTTTCCTCCTCCTACCTTTCTCGCCAAGAAATAACAATATTGTCACAATGTTCTGTAACTGTCAAATGCTATCATCTGAAGTTCATAGCAGTTTTTAGTTACATACAAGTTCAAGCTGTTTTTCCAGTCTTCACACAAATCTTTCCGTCTTTTTTTAGTGTGCCTGAACCATTCAGGGTTTGCAGTCTTTGGGCGCAGACATAATCACATAGTTGACCACCATTGGAGCCTGGCTGTTCTAAATCTAAGTTATCTTGAAATGTTAAGAGGACTGGTGTATTTTCCGTTAGACCAAAGGGGGTTAAAATTAAAAAAAGCTAATTTTATCTCCTGTTTCCTCCACATTAATGGTCTGGTTTTTTTTGTCTTGTTAGTGCAATTAAACTGAGGCCAAAGGATGGGGAGACATACTTTGATGTTGTGGCTGTTATTGACCCTGTCACCAGAGAAGCACAGAGACTCGCTTCACTGCTCTTGGTAGGAACAGAAGCTAAGGCCACTTTATGTGGTAGTTATGGACCCTGTAACTCTGAGAGCTTTCTTGGTTCCCTTTGTTATGGTGAAAAGGGTATTGACCAATGCAGTAGGGCATCTTGGAAACAGCATATATCTCCATAAAGATTGATAATGGCTCTGAAAACAGCAACATCCCTTAGAAAATTGGTATAAGTTTGGTTGGCTACCTCATGTAATTAAAAGATATATATTTCAAAGCCTTTTTGTACATTATTTTTCACAATAAAAAATAAAAACAATTATTAACAAAGGAAGTTAGAGCAAAATAAAATGTTTTTGAATTAAGTTGAGTTATGCCATGTTTTAATAGCAAGGAATTAAAAAGGTAAAAGTTTGCTTTTTCGTTTTCCTTTTTTTTTTAATGAGCATGAATTTATTTTGTTATAGCTTGTCTTTTAGACAAGTGTAAGATGTTAGAATTTTAAGTACATTTGAGTTCTGCACAAAACATGGTTAGGTGCTTCAATTTTTTTTTTTCTTTTTACAGTTGAAATTTTTCTTAAAGTAATATTTCATTGTTACCTTAAGCAAATACTTAAACCTTAAACTAACCTGTTAACCATAAGGTTAGTTGATTATACTAGTTTTTTCATGCTATAGTATGTAAGTTGCACTGATGAACCTCTTAACCTGTCCTGTGTAGATTGACATCCGTGATCTCTCCGTTACTTTACCATGGCTGTGCCTTAAACTTTGTGGATATGACGGCCGGGATCTGTAAAAGCCTGCCTCCCATGTTCTTGGCCAAGATATATGTATGTGTGATGTAGATTCTGCATTAGAATGGCAATTTCCAGAAACTTCTCCAGTGTACCTTTATGATAGTTATTATCTTTGTATCTTTTTTTTTCTTAAATATTAAGAAATGTTCTCTTTCTCTGAAGAGAAAATCTAAATGTTTTGCCTCAAATATCAGTCACTTCCTCTGTAGGAAAAGTTTTATGTTTTGACATCTGATTTGCTGTTTTAGGTTTTGGCTCAGCTGATAAACATGAACCTAAGAGTGTTTATGAACTGCCAATCAAAACTTTCTGACATGCCTTTAAAAAGGTAAAAGAAACTTGAAAGTATGATACTGAATTTAAAAGCTGATATTGATTGTTAAACAGTTTTATATATGGACATCATGTCTACAAAGGTCATTTACTGAAAGTTCAGTGTTAGCAAATTTCTGCTCTAATTGGAAGTTCTAAGAACTTAGCATAGGCATGGGAGAATTTAGATGACAGCAGGACCAGAAGTTGTACTTGTGATTTTCTTTTTTTGTTGTTTTTACTGTCAGAATTTTATGATTCTCTAAATTCTCAATGTGGTTACTGACTTTACATAGTCAAAATGTGCTTATGGAGCAGAAAGATACTTGCCTATACTTTTTCATCTTAAAAGAAAAGTAGTTATTTCAAGTTAGAATATATATAGAGAGAAAGCTTGATGAGGCTTTTTTTCATATATCTTGAAAAGAACAGATTTAGCTATCTACTGTCATGAGCTTTCAAGTGATCATTTATGAGAAAATTAGTAATATAAAGCAGTTAGTAGTAATAGCATATGGCAAATATTAGGACTATAGGAGATTCCTAACTTAGCAATTCTAAGTGCAAGTGGGCAGTGGTGGCTCAGTGGCAGAATTCTTGCCTGCTATGCCGGAAATCCGGGTTTGATTCCCAGTGCCTGCCCATGCTAAAAAACAAACAAACAAACAATTCCAAGTGTAAGGAAACAGTGACAAAAAGTCTTCTCAGCTCCCCCCATTGTTCTCATATATATTTAAATTGTTACATATAGTGTTTTCAAGCCTATCCTGAGAACAGAGTTACCATTTAGGACTTTAATTTTATAAGAAAATGAGGTTTTCTCCTGTTATGGGAGGAAAGTACTCAAGAAATGATTGCAATCCCAGCAGCAGCTACTTATAATAGTGTAAGAAGGAATTCTCTTTCCCTTCAACCCTAGCTCTCTTTCCTGTCTCGTGTTCCTATAAACAACTGCAGAGACAAAATTGGGCCAAAAGATGGTTTGGGACAGAATTTTTCCAGTCTGAAAGTAGTTTTCTCCAAATCTAGTTTGTTTTAAACTAGTTGTTTACCTCAGTGAATGTTTCTAAGCAAACCTGTGTTTGCTTAGAAACAGTCTAACAGCTTACTTTCTCCATTTCAGCTTTTACCGTTATGTCTTAGAACCAGAGATTTCTTTCACTTCAGACAATAGCTTTGCTAAGGGTCCAATAGCAAAATTTTTGGATATGCCACAGTCTCCTCTCTTCACTCTGAATTTGAACACACCTGAGAGTTGGATGGTGGAATCTGTCAGAACACCCTATGATCTCGATAATATTTATTTAGAAGAGGTAAGAATGCCATTACTTCCAAATATCTAATGCATGTGTAAAACCTTTTTAAGATGTGTTGGTGTACTAAAGCAAGACAGTCTTGGGTTGAAGAGACTAATCACAGTCTAGGCAGACTTCTAAGGTCTTAGTATTCAGGTGTAATTGTATTTTTTTTTTTTAAGTAAGAGCTTTCTTGAGATATAATTCACACACCATAAAATTGACCCTTTAAAGTACACAGTTCACTCATTTTTAGTATATTCTCAGATTTTTATTCTACAATTAGTTGTAGAGCAGACTTCAGAGTTGTAGAACAGATTTCAAAGTTTGGTATGAGTTACACGTCAGCATTTTTAGGTTTTTCCTTCTAGCTGCTCCAAGACACTGGAGACTAAAAGAAATATCAGTCTAATTATAGAGCAGTCATACTCCTTTGTTAAATCCTATCTTCTGTTATAACTCTAGCTTCTCCTTTGATCTTCCTCCCAATCTTTAGGGGTATTTGAGCTATGCCCATTCTGACTTTTTCATGTTGGAAAAGGGTGTCGATAATACAGTTTAGGGGAACAGAACTAGTTGATTTTGTGAAGAGGTTGGCCCCTCTGAGTTTTTAGGACTTATCTGGCCTAGGAACCCATCTGGAGGTGCAGGTTTCTGGAAAGTAATCATATTGCATGGAACCTTTGTAGAATCTGAGATAAAGCCCTAGGTGTTCATTAGGGTTGAGAGAAATAGTTTTGGTTGGGATTTAGCAACCCATGATAAATAGCAATATCTAGCTGAAGCTTGCATCAGAGTAACCTCTCAACTCTATATTAACTGTCTCATCCACTGATACCTGATTTGTTGCATTTCTTTTCCCCCTTTTGGTCAGGACAGCATTGTTAATCCCACAGTGCCAGGGCCAGGCATCCTCGGAGTCATATCCCACACTACCAGGCAGACTTTCACCCCTGCTGGATATCATGTCCCACGTAGCAGGGAGGGTAATGATTTCACTTGCAGAGTTGGGCTTAGAGAGAGAGGCCACATCTGAGCAACAAACGAGGTCCCCCAGAAGTAATTCTTAGGCATACCTATTGGTAGGCTTAGCTTCTCCACTACATAAATAAGCTTTATGAGAGCAAGCCTCAAAATCAAGGGCTTGACCTACTGACTTGGGAGTCTCTAATGTTTGACACAGTATCAGGGGTTTCCCTGGAGTAAAGTTTAATAGTTATATATTTTTTCTTCCATCCCTCAAAGATCCTTACAAATACTTTTTAATTATCTGCTCAACATACTCTGGGATGTATACAGGCCTTACATGAAGCTATGCAGAATTACAAGCCCTCATTCCCATTCTGGGCTCCCTGTGTTTGGGTTGTTTAAATGATCTATCCAGACAGGTTGAGTTAGATTATATGTTGCAGAAAATTTAGGTTCTGGACAAATAAACCTCTCTTCCTTTGGTCTTAGAGGTAGGTTCTAACATACGTACAATGTCTTCCTTACCCCTGTATACTATTTCTTTTAACTGCTGAGTACTCTTTAAGTAATATAACTTTGCTGTTGCAGGTGGATGGCATAGTGGCTGCAGAGTATGAGCTGGAGTACTTGTTACTAGAGGGTCACTGCTATGATGTCACCACAGGCCAGCCCCCACGAGGACTGCAGTTTACATTAGGGACCTCAGCCCGCGCGGTCATCGTCGACACCATTGTGATGGCCAATCTGGTGAGCAGCTGGCCTCAGGTGGAATAATGCAGCTGAGCTCATTGGATGCTGCAGTTCATCGGAGTGCAGTTAGGTTTCTGAGCCAGGAGATGGGATTGCAATGCAAGATTGCCTGAATGGGGTCCATCTAAAAATCATTAGTTTCTTTAAACTTGTATCGTAGATAAGAGTTACATTACCCATGAACTTAGAAGTAAAAATGGCTGCTCTAGCTAAGTTGATTCCTGAAAATGGATTGCTCATGAACCAGCAGCCTTTTTCCTTTCATTAAAGGTTTGCAACTGACCTATCACACCTTAATGATCTTCATTGATGCATATCTGAAGTTCAGGCTTCTTGGCTTGGCTGCCCTGTGTTTTGCTAGAGTTTCTAAAGGGAGGCTTTTTGTTTTTAAAAATAGTGGTGATTTGTTAATTATCTTGTTTAAAATATAGGTAACTAATAGTACAGAAGAAGACATAACTGTCCCTCAGAAACAGCATTTTGATTTTTCAAAAACAATTAACATTTGGTATTTCTTCTTATTCTAGGGATACTTTCAATTAAAAGCAAACCCAGGAGCTTGGATTCTCAGACTTAGGAAGGGACGCTCTGAAGATATTTATAGAATCTACAGGTAGGATTTAGTTGTTCAGATGCATCTTTACAGAATATTTCAAAATGTTAGTGAGTGCAAATTGAATACTACACTGGCAGTGAGCCAGACAGTGGGAATTTAATTTTCAGTTGTATGTATGGTGATGAAAAACAATGCTTTTTCCAGGAAATCAATTATTGAAGGATTAATAGGGTAAATTGAATAATAAGAGGTGTAAATACTAATTAGTATAGTTAGCTTTCTTTATGCAATAATTCCTCTGTATGTTCTTACATCTCCCAGCATCATATCTTCTCACTGTGATGAAAATCAGGGAAGAAATGGAGACAGTTGGAGGAAGGAGAAAATAAATAAGGAATGGTCAAATATTTTCACCCAGATAGTGTATTTTTAGACCATGAGTGATTTGCACATACATGGTTCACCTAAGTGTTGGGCATAAAACTTTGGTGTAAGAACTGGTTTTTCTTGGGCTGTGGTAGTATACAGGTACCCCCAGAACATTCTTTCCTACTAATCAGTACCCGGTTTTTGCGTTGTAACTATTGAGAAAATTTTCCTGCTTTTCAAAAATGCTAGTCTAAATTCTGCTTAACACATTTAAATTAGTTTTAACTACTGTAGAAAGACTTTTTATCCATTTATTTAGGGAATGATTTCCATTAGAGGTTTTTTTTTTTTTTTTTTTTTAATCCCTCTTATTGTACACTTATCTTGGCTCTGTAGACTCTTACTTGACATGTATGAAAGCAGTTTGGAGCTAGGGCACATTTCTTACTCCCAGAAACAGAAGAATTTTGCGTTATATTTACATCTTCATTGTAAATAATGAAGTTTTTTCCTCCAAATAATGTTTTCACCAAGTGAGGTTTTATAAAATATTAGTCTGTCATAAGAAGATAATCTGTTGTGTTTCCACATTCTCTCTTCCTTGCTGCTCTTCACCCTCCCTTGGGCATCCTCTGTGGATATTCTCACTCTGGAGTATTTCAGGCTTCAGGCTTCTCCCTCACCAGAGTTTTACTTTTGTGTATGAACCCTGGTCTCTGCTGGCTGACCACAAATCAAGTGAATTCATATTATGGCTTTCTGTCATCAGCCTTTTGAAATATGGTTACTTTGGAAATTTTAAGCATTCCTTTTGTGTAGTAGAGAAAAGTTATTTTGAGTTTTCCTATTCTGCCCTCATTTGCCTGTAAGTAGAGCTTCTTGTAGTTCTTTCTACATAGTTAGACGCACCAGATTGAATACAGGGCTGATATGTGGCTGATTGTATGCCTCCATACGAAGGGAGAGTAGGTTCTTTTACAAAGCTGTAAAACAGAGCCAGGTTTTGGCATGACCAATCATCGAGTAGAAAGTAAAGCATTTCTGGTGGTGACTGGAGTGACACATCCACCCTGACACTCCCTTCCGGAGGGTGCAAGGCCCAATGCACGGTTATAGTACCTTATTGTACGTGATTGTTTAGCATGCCTGATGTGCTCACCATGCTCTGGGAGCCTCTCCCTCCACAGCTTGGGATTGGAAGGAGCATTCAGGAGGAGGTTTGGGCTGTGGCTGATGGCAGGTCACATGTGAAAGCATAGAGATTTCGACAAGTACTTTTTTGTGGCTTGAAGGGACTAGGAATTTCTTCAGGTTGTGAGAAAGTAATTTGTTCTGAAAACTCCTTTCTGATAAAGATGATAGACAGATATGGAGGACTGTTTTCAGACCATATACTACATTTTTAGAATCACGTTTTGTAATACCTATATTATTTTATTGTATTCTTTTCTCTCTAAGCCATGATGGCACAGATTCTCCTCCTGATGCTGATGAAGTGGTTATCCTCCTCAACAACTTCAAGAGCAAAATTATTAAAGTAAAGGTGAGTTTGGCATACACCAAGGTAACCATTCTTTTATAAGAATCCAAGATTTAATTTACCTTTGCAGCTTTACTTTAGCATTTATAGGAATGCTTCTTTAAATACAAAATGACTTTTGTCAATATGAATTCATGGTTTTCTTCAACTGAAATTTTATCTCTTGGGTAATTTCAGTGAGCGATATAAGTCCTGTTTTGTATAAAATGTTCTCACTGTGTTGCTTATAGAGTCACAAGTCACATTATTACTGATTGTTTTATTCTCAGAAAATTTTATTCTCAGTGCAAATTCCAAAAACAATAGTAAAATGATAGCTGAATTTCATTTTCTTTGGTTCTCAGGATTTTGACTGTCATTGCTGTTCTAAATTCAAGTAAAAGGTATTATGAATAAACAGTCATAACCCACAGTAAAATCTACAGCAGACCACATGTGCTGAGCAAGACTGTGGTCCCTGTACAATAGAGAAGATGCAGCATGTCTTCATACCAGTAAATCCTGAGCAAGGGGCATGAGGCAAGATGATACCTGTCTGCCAGGCAAGCTATAGGCTGCACTCTGCAGATACCTGTCTACAGATAGTGCCAGCCTGGTGAATTGTGCTCCTGCCTTTCTCACACTACCACCTACATGGCTAAACTGAGGCGCTTTGCCCTTACACCAGCTGAAAATAGTTCCTATCTGATTAAAAGAGGTTGCCATCTCCTCACTTAAGGTTCTAGTGTGAACATCACATGGAAACTGTATTGAAACTTTTGGACTCTGGGTTGGGTCATTCCTTCTGTGGGAGAATTGATTGATAACGATGCAGCTTATTCCCTATTGTTGACAGTGCCCATAAAGTATGTCCGGTGAAAATCAGTTTCATGTTCATTAACCACTGTTCTAATTTGCTAGCTGCTGGAATGCAACACACCAGAGACGATTGGTTCTTAATAAAAGGGGATTTATTTCATTAGTTCTTCAGAGAAAAGGCAGCTAACTTTCAATTGAGGTTCTTTCTTACATGGGAAGGCACAGGGTGATCTCTGCAGGCTTTCTCTCCAAGCCTCTGGGTTCCAACTTCTTTCCCCGGGGTGATTCCTTTCTGCAGCTTCAAAGGCCTATGCTGAGCTGCGAGTGCCGAGATGAAGTATGCTGAGCTGCTTGGGCTGTGCTACATTGCTATCTCTCATTTAAGCACCAGCCAGTTAAGTCAGACATCATTCATTGCAGCAGGCATGCCTCCTAGCTGACTGCAGATGTAATCAACAACAGATGAGGTTCATGTACCATTGGCTTATGTTCACAGCAACAGAACTAGGTGCCTTCACCTGGCCAAGTTAACAAATGAATGTAACTACCACAACCACACTAGGGGAGTAAGGATCATCATGTATGGTTACAGGTTCAGAAGAAGGCAGACAAGGTGAATGAGGACTTGCTGAGTGATGGAACTAGTGAGGATGAATCTGGATTTTGGGACTCCTTCAGTTGGTAAGACAGCATCATTTTTCAAAAGGCATATTTTTAAGGAAAAATTGAGACTGTAAGAGCCATCCCTACCTGGGCTTCAGATTCTGCTTTGTGCAGCTAGATCTTGCCCCTGTATTCAGAGTTGATGAACGTTTTCCAGTTGACTAACTAAAAGAGATTAATGTCTCTTTATGGTGATGCTACTTATGTTCCAAACTTCTGGACTCTCATTGGATTGTACCTGCTCTTTGGAGTATTGATCACTTATTATTCAGTTTCTTTCCATTGTACCAATTGCATACCACAGTACTGGGGTTCATACTGTTTCCTAGAACAGTACAGTGCTTGTAGTCAGCATCCTTGTTGTCCTGGGGGTTGTTGTTGTTGGCCTTGAATTCTCTGGGGGTGTGGGGGACCTGCTGCCTGTTCCTCTGCACCCCCCCTCAGGACAGTATGGGAAGGTGAAAGCAGCATCTCTTTGCGGCTCCTCTTAAAGGGCTGCTTCTGTACCAGTATTTCAAGGTTCTTTTTTTTTTTAATTGACAAATCTTCACACGCATACTTTCTATACATGGTGCACAATCAGTGGCTCACAATATCATCACATTATTGTGTATTCATCACTATGATCATTTTTTAGAACATTAATTCAAAGCGTTCTTGATTTTACCTTTATTATTATAGGGGTTTTACAGGAGGACAGAAGACTGAGGAAGCAAAACCAGAGAAAGATGACATAATTAATATTTTCTCCGTTGCATCTGGTCATCTATATGAAAGATTTCTTCGGTTAGTCTTGGCAATTATTTCAGTATATGTGAATGAATTTTACCCAGTTGTCTGATTTATAAAGAAGTGGTTTTGTGAGATTCTGCCCATTTTATCCCTATGTATTTGAAGCACACTGAGGATTGTGAATAGATTGCCATGTATAATTATAATTATATTTGTTTAAAATCAGTCAACTCCATTAAGTCAGCTATATGGTTAACGCATCTGGGGTGAATATCACAGGCTATAAACCTTTAGTCTCACCATGTACGTAATATAAATGGTGGTATTGACCAGGCAGCCAAGTGTCAGACCAGAAAGTAGGAGGTTGGCATAGAACATAGAAGTGGGACAGGGCCATGTGACATTTCACTGTCTCCCAAAGATTCATGGGAGTTCAGAGCCAAGAAAGATCTTAGTTCTCATGGGAAAATGCACCTTTATTTTATAAACAATAAAAACTGAGACCCAGAAAGTACAGAGGCCCTGGGCTAGGGCTGGGGACACAGTGGTCAGAGGAGGCCCTTAGAGTACCCTGGCACCGGTGACTTAGAGGAGTGGAAGAGAGTCGTTTCCCAAGGGCCAGGGTTCTTGTTGCTTTTAACTCTAGTTTTGTTTAACAAAAAATCAAAGGGCCATTTATTCATTTTTTAACCCTTCTGCTTCCAAGAAATATCTCACCTAAAATATTAACTGTCAGATGTTACTAACCACTGAATTAAACTAAATTTGTTTTTTGTTGGTAACAAAGTAAAGAATTCTGAGCCTGTAGGCACTTACCATTCCTTACCACTCTTTGCTGTTGCCCCCAGCAGGGTTCTCCAGCATAGGTTGTGGAAGGCAGCGCAGCCACAAATTATTTCTGTAGTACCCAGCTGCTGCTGTGGCTTTATCATTTTTTTTATGGGGAATGGTCAGTCACCACTGCCTGGTAGTCACAAAGCAGTTTATTTGAAGGGAGCAATTAAAACCAATTTGCCTCTTATCAGTTAGAGGTATTTTTATAGTTGAGAAACACCACTCCCATTCAGAGGTAATTTTGTAAATTGGAGGATGTGCAGCTATTCATTTTACATGACTATGTGTCTCTCTTTGCTTAATTGAGCCAATAGTTAGCTCTGTTTTGAAGAACATTTAGTGGTCTTTTTGTTAACTTTACTAGACCTCACTTGGTTAAAAAAGCATTGCAAGATTATTTTTATTTGCTTTTGTTTGACAGCATAATGATGCTATCAGTACTGAAGAACACCCAGACTCCCGTGAAATTCTGGTTCTTGAAGAATTATTTGTCCCCTACATTTAAGGTTTGTTCCTCAGAAAAAAGGAAAACATTCTTATTAGTTAGATACGTTCAGTATAATAATACTAGTTCAGGTTCTGTTTTATCTGTTCCAGTTTTTTATTTTCCCTATTTATTTTTCCTTTTTAAATTTTATATTTTATCTTCCCTTTTTTATAATTCATATTTCTTCGTTGGTTATTGTTCCAAATTGGTGTGTTTGGGGGGGAATAGTTTTTATAAAACTAAACAGAAAATGAGGATCTGTTTGAAACTTGAATAGCATAGAAGAATAGTCTGTCTCTTGTTAGAAGCAATGTTTGATGAAATAATGTTCCCCTTTTGCAGTGTGCATGCATGTCTTAGTTTAATGTAGAAAGCGCAGGTCCACTTTCCACTGATGAAAATGACTTGTTTTATCATGAACAGCTACCAAATGATGTGTATAAGAAATGCTTCATTTGCACAAGGCACAATACCTTTCTGCTTTTTTTTTTTAAGTATTTGTTATCTATATTAATTTATTTACATTCTATTTAGTTGTTTTTCTTTCTTTTCTTTTTTTCTTATTCTGGAGTGATGCTAATGTTCTATTCATTTATTTTAATGTGTTGAATAACATCTCTACTAGATCAGTAATTTACTTCTGGGTTCCTGAAGATACTTGAATTTAGAATTTGAACAACTACTTATTAATGCCAACAAGTTGTCCAGAGGACTTGGGCTTGTCATGTTATTTCCCTGAGAATGACTTACCCTTGAGACAGCTTAAAAATCAAGCCCCAAAAGTATTACTGAAATAAAGTTTATACAAATGGGCTTAAAGTTCACTTCCTTTTAAAAGCATACACAGAGATGTACATTAGTTATTGAAAAGCCTCCTGTCATTTCATGTGATGATTAAGATAAATTTATCCATATTCTTTTATGTAGTCTCAAGTACATAGGGCTTAAAGTCTTTTTAGTCCACTGTTTTGGTAATCGTGTTTTACTTGTGCTATAGTCATGGTGGTTGACTTAACATTATGAAGTCAGTTTTTTTATAAGAATAAATGATTGTTTGTTGTTCCCTGTGTCTAAAAATAGGAGTTTATACCTTACATGGCAAATGAGTATAATTTCCAGTATGAGCTTGTTCAATACAAATGGCCCCGGTGGCTCCATCAGCAGACTGAGAAGCAGCGTATGATCTGGGGCTACAAGATCCTCTTCCTAGATGTACTTTTCCCTCTCGTTGTTGACAAATTCCTGTTTGTGGATGCCGATCAGGTGAGCCCTTGAGGGCTTAAAGGGAGTGGCTTTTTAAAATTATTTTCTCTTTAAATGAAATGTATTTTATTTTTCCATTTATCATAGTACATGTTTATTTTATACTGTTTAGAAACTGTGGAAAGGTATCCATCATCCAGATGTGATCACTTTAAAATTTTTCATTTAGTGTATCTCCTTTTCATTTTTTTTCTGTACATAGGTGTGATTACTTCCTATATGCAATTTTCTGTGCCAATTCACCTAACATGAAAATTAAAAATTAAAAAATTGAGGCTTAATAGAGCTTGCCATCATCTAATTTTTGCCCAAAAGAAAGGAGTTGTTGACATGAGTAGTAAAACCCAAATGGCTGCTTGGCCTTGACAATTTGGAACTGTGTGGATAATATTCTAGCTACTAGGAGTGGACCTAATTAAAGGGACACATGTAGACTTCAGATCATGCAAACTTGACAAACATAAAAGCACTGCTACAGCTTTCTCCCCTTACCCTGGCCAAAGCCTGTGTTTATTGTGTGAATGGAATCCCATAATGTATGCAAAAGTCATTTGGACAGAGGCTTCATTTGCCTTTTTTGGAATACCCTGGCTCCTCTGACTCAGGCCATAACTGGCTCAGTCTGCCTGTGATATATTTACATTTTATTCTTGTTTAGCACTTACTCTGTGCCAAGCATTGTTCCATATCTATCTATATATTAGCTCATGTGATCCATCCTCCAACAGTCATTATCCCCATTTTACAGATGAGGAAACTGAGGGCAGATACTGAACATAAATTTACGTGTTTTACTTCTATTCTTTTGGAGTACTTAGAGTACTGACTGCCAAGCACTAGGCTGAGTGTCTTATGTGTTGGTGGAGGTGGTCAGCTCAGATGTGCAGCAGTCCCAGCTCAGGCAGGTCCCTGCGGAGCTGTTGACTGTTGTACTGCTCCTAGCACTGCCTGGCAGCACTCTGCATTTTAGGGAAACTCCACTGGAGCCGGCTGCACATTGGCTTAAAAGACTTTTGATCTTCTTTTCTCCAGATTGTACGAACAGATCTGAAAGAGTTAAGAGATTTCAATTTGGATGGTGCTCCTTATGGTTATACTCCTTTCTGTGATAGCCGAAGAGAAATGGATGGCTACAGGTTCTGGAAGTCAGGGTACTGGGCCAGTCATTTAGCTGGGAGAAAATATCATATCAGGTACTGAAAAATGGTACTCTGTGGTTTTCTTTTCTTTAAAATTAATTTTGTTTATTTAAAATCATTACTAGGTAATATATTAATATGGCTCAAAAATTTAAAAATTATAAAAATATACAGTGCAGAAAAAGCTTCTCAACCCTTTCCCACTTTTACTCAATTAGAACCTGCACAACAGGTAATCTCCATGATTAATTTACTATATGTCTAGAGTCTCTTTTATATAAACAATGATGAATGTTTATTTTTTCATACTCCCTTTTTACCACACAAAATATAGCATCCTATTTACACTATTTTGCACCTTGGTTTTTCAACTTAATATCTCTTGTAGATCTTATATCAGTTTGTAGAGAGAGATTTATTCCTTTTGATAGCTGCATATTATTCCACTGTGTTCCTATAACAGTGTTACAATGAATTATCTATTAAATAATTATTTTACATATTTCAAATATATCAAGTAGATCTGCAGGATAAACTCTTAGTTTGAACCATGCATGTATTTGTTGCTTTTCTAATGAATACTGCATCATCTTCTCTGGGCAAAATGTGATTTGGAAGAGTTAGAGGAAAGGGGAACCTGCAGGAAGTGGCGAGTACAAAGATAGATATTGGAGTATGGCTAGGTGTGAAACTGATCCTAAAGAACTGTAGAATTGTGGGTTCCCCCCCTTGCCTGTAACCTTTGAGACATCATCAGGTTATTATCTAGGGGTTATGTGTGGGTTACTGTAAGTTCTATTACCTAATCAATTGCTGGAAGTCTTCTTTTGTCAGAGATTCTTTTCTTGTGAAGGCAATTGAAGAAAGAATAGTGACAAACATGAGGTAGTGGTGGCAGAGTATGCGTTTTAGAATAACTTCCCTAGACATCTTTGAAGTAGCATATACTGACCTCCAGTGTTTCTGTAGGACTTCAGCTTCCTTTACAAAGAAGCCAGAATCGTGGCCAGTGACTACTCCATTGGAGTGAGCTCTTCAGCCACATCTCTGCTTTAACACCTGGGTTTTCTTTTCTCAGTGCACTGTATGTTGTGGACCTGAAGAAGTTCAGGAAAATAGCTGCTGGTGACAGACTCAGGGGACAGTACCAGGGTCTGAGTCAGGATCCCAACAGCCTCTCCAATCTTGACCAGGTAAGTGGCCCTATTTCAGGTCAGTGCTTTCAGTGAATAATATAGTGTTATGTCAGAAGTGCAGTGTCATTGCTTCTTAATTCTCTCCTCTCATACATGTCCTTTGTTTGGACACTTCATGGAAAGAGATTTTGTGCATGTTTGTGTGTGGCATTTTTATCTGTCAAGAGAAGACAGGTGAGTGGTGATTGGGGAGGGCGAGGGAAGGGAGTACACTGCCTCTCCAAACCATTACCTTATCCTTTAATCTTATACTTAATTTCATTAATCTGATACATTTCATTTTCTTCCTGATAGGGTCAGTTTCTTTCTGTTTTGGGAACTAACAAATTCAGAGTTTATGTTTTAAAATATCACAATTTCCTTTTTCTCTATATCAAAAGGCATAGAATTTTGTTCAAGAAGGAGAGCTGAAGGATAAATGTTTAATTAAACAAGGAATTTTTTCAGAAGTGAGATTGTAGTTTAAATGTTTTAAATGCTGACCTTTTAAGTAATTTTTGTTTTTCTCTACCTTAACGTTTTTTTTAATTTTTTATTGCGGTATATTTTGCACCCATAAAGGGAAGTTCACAAAATACTCTTCTCCTTTCCTCCCACTATGCTTATGTTAATACACTTGATAATGTACCACAGGTCTCTGAGGTGCTCTTCATTTTTCCTCCTTTTTCTTTCTGCTCCCAAGTGGAGAATCTCACTTAACTTCCAATTAAGTTTGCAGATTCTTTATTTTGTCCATTGAAATCTCCTATTAAGCCCTTCTGGTGAATTTTTCATTTCATTTCAGTTATTGTAGTTTTCAACTTAAGAATTTATATTTGATTCCTTTTTATAATTTCTGTTTCTATTGTTATTCTCCATATCATCATTCTCATACTTTCCTTTAGGCCTTCAGACATGATTTCTTCCAGGTTTTTGAACGTACTTAAAATAGCTGTTTGAAAATCTCGTCAGTCCAACATCTAGGCTTCCTTAGGGCTAGTTTCTGTTGATAGCTTTTTTCCCAGTTTATAGATCATTACTGTCTTGTTTCTTTACATGTCTCTTCATTTTTGTTGAAAAACAGATATTTAAAATAATGGCAGCTCTGGAAATCTGATCTTCCCCTTCCCCAGGGTTTGTTTTTTTTTGCTTGTCTTAGCTGTTGCTTATTTAGTTAGTGACTTTTTGGAACTAAATTTGTAAAGTCTATTTTTTGCTTGATTAACTTAACAGTCAGCCAGTAATTGAACAGGGATTTCCTTAAACACCTGGAACCAATAAATCTCCTAGTCTTTTCTTAGGGGTCTCTGTGTGTGTTGGGACACACAAAACTTACCCAGGCAGGTCACAAGCTCTGCCTTAGCCTTCCTGTTGCTTGCAGGTAGCCTAAGTGTCAACTGGAGAAGTGAGCCCTGAGCATGTGCATGGCCTTTTAGCCCCCCAGGAGTGTGTAAGAGTTTTTCAAAGCCCCTATGGGCATCTCATTCCTCAGCTTTTGATTGGTTTGTTGTTTACTGGAAACGTCCGTCACCTCAGACAGCCATGGTATTAAGATGAGAAAAAACCGCTGGAAAGAAGCTTTGAGCCCTAGTCGAGATCAGGTGAAATCAAATAACATTAGTCCCGTAGAGTGGGGTCTTCCATGGAACCACCTGACAGGACAAGTAATTACTCCTCTTCGGGAATGAGGCTTTGAAAGAATTCTAGGCCTGTTTTGTTCATTCCAATACTGCTGCAGAGCTGGGGAGCGAAGATGAGACTCTAAGATAAGTGAGAATGCCAAAAAAGTGAGTGGTTTTACCAAGATACAACCATTTTTCTCAACCGAATGCTTTTCCGGGTTTTTGCAAGACATTGGTTAATTTCTAGAGTTCTAAGAAAGTTTGATTCCCCCCCCCCCTTTAACTTTTTATTTTGGATTACTTTCAAACTTACAGGTCACTTCCAAAAATAATACAAGCTCCATAACAGAGAACTCCAAGATGCCCCAGTACCCCCAGACCCCCCGATTTTAACATTTTCCCACATTTGCCATTTCTCTCTACTCTCTTTCTTTCTTTCTTTTCTTTTCTTTCTTCTATTTCTCTCTTTCTTCTTCCTTCCTTCATTCCATCCTTCTATTATTAATCCATTTTTCTGAACACTTGAGTGTGGAATGTACGTGATTAGCATAGAGCCATCATGGTCCCTTCTGAGCATGCATTTTTCTCAGACACGTGTGTGGCCCTAGGAATTCCTGTTTACATGGCTATAAATGTTCCATGTTTAAGATTTGTATTGGCTTTCTACAGATTTTGTTGTGTTATAACTTGGTTTTCTTTTTGTTCGTCTTGATTGGTCTTTGTAGAGTTTCTTGCATCTGTGACTTAATGTCTGCGGCTACATTGATTTGGAAATTTCTCTGCCAAATTTTCTTGACATAATGCTTTTGCTCTGTTCACTCCTTCCTCCTGGGATTCCCATGATAGACCTTTTTCCTGAGTCCCATTTTTTTTTTTTAACTCTGTTTTTTATGTGTCCTCATTTTAGTCTCTCTGTATTTCATTCTGGTTATTTCTTGTTTAATTTGTTAAACCTTCCATTTGTTCTTAATTTTGCTTATCGTATTTTTCAGTTTTGTATTTTCATTTCAGTTCTGTACTGAAGTTCTCAATTTTAGGTTTTATCATCTTTTGTATAGTATGTATGGTTGATACCTTATATCTCCATATAATTTATGGAGCTTCTGCAGGTCTGGTTTTGTTGCCTATTATTTGTGTTATCTTTCTGTTCATGTTGTCTCTCACATGCCTTTTTTTTATGGTATGCCAGACATTGTCTTTGCAGAGTTGTTTGTGGAAATAATTTGAGGTCTAGAAGAATGGTATCATACAACAGGGAAAACTTGCGTGTTTTTGGCAGAAACTTGGGGGCATTGACAATCAAAGATTATTTTGATCCTGTTTTAAGATTTGATGATTTAGAATTGAGCTGTAGTCCTTGGCAGGCCTATTTCTGGTTCACACTCCTAGGTTTACCAACCCAAAGCCAGAAGAGTTCACTAGAACACCCCTTAACCACCATGTGCCTTATGTACCAGTCTTTGTTACCTTTACCTGTGGGGCTATCAGAAAACCTAGCCAAGCAGCATGTGACTCCAAAGGGAAATCAACCCCAGAGATCAGGTTTTCCTGTCCACACCTTGCTTCTCTTCTGGCTGATAATTCTTCATTCTTTTGTTAGCTCTCTGATGCCTTCAAGGATATATTTTTCATAACATATTCAGCTTTTCTAGTTGTCCTCAGCAGAATGTTAGTTTCATTCTCCTAGTCTACCAATACTAGAGCTCTAAATTTTTTTAAACATAGGATAGAATTGAAAACTAATACTTAATGTTTTGTTTGTTGTTAATTTTTTTAACTAATAAAAAAAAATTCTTCCAAATCCAGAAAAAAAAAAAAAACCAAAAAACTAATACTGCTTTCTTGATTCTGTCTTCTGCTGCAGTGCTGCAAATTTGACAGTTTGTAAAAGCTTGAACAAGTCTGCATATCAGGGTTTTTGTTTTTAAACATTTTTATTCACACACCGTACAGTCCATCCAAAGTATATAATGAGTGGTTCTTGGTATAATCACAGAGTTGTGCATTCACCACCTCAGTCAATTTGAGTCATTAGGTTTTTATCCATGAAAGTCTTAGGAAAGTGAAACATTTTTGAGGCAAACTCATAAAGTCTCTTGAGAATAAAACTTCAATGCGTTGAGTAGAGAGTTGCTGAAGAAATGTGGGCCTCCTATTCTATGGGAACAAGTCCTAGTAGACGAGGTGGATCAGGACATCTTTAAGCAAATCTGTTGCATCAAAAGTCTCTTGAGAATAAAACTTCAATGCGTTGAGTAGAGAGTTGCCTGGAAGAAAATGTGGGCCTCCTATTCTATGGGAACAAGTCCTAGTAGACGAGGTGGACTCAGGACATCCTTTAAGCAAATCTGTGAGATATAAGAACCAATACTTTCTGCATAGGTGATATCTAAAAGATGAGTATTTTTCTTAGAATTGCCCTCATGTAGAAGTATCTGGGTACAGGCTGTTTGTGAATTTTATGCTAAAGTTTTTCTGCTGCTTATTAGGGGTAAATGTTTTATTTAGAGATTTTTAAAAATACTGAAAGTAAATTATTTAGCTTCCTAAGGCTTCCACCAAGACCCTTTTCAGCTCTAAAAAAAATGATTAGCATGTACAAAAAAACCTAACAGCACTGATTTACTGTGTGTTTGTTTAAATTTCCCTCAGAATGAGATTTCTTCTGATTCTTTTTCTTTGCCAAATAGGATTTGCCCAATAATATGATCCATCAGGTGCCAATTAAATCACTCCCTCAAGAATGGCTCTGGTGTGAGACGTGGTGTGATGATGCATCCAAGAAAAGAGCAAAGACCATTGATCTGGTAAGTTGCTTTTTGTTTTCTTCTTCATCTTCATCTGGTTTGACATATATTGAAATAATTATTAATATGCAGGTTCTTACCTGGTCATTTAGTGGAGTTGTATAATTTTGGGGTTATGGCCACCTGCAATGTCAACCATTCTCTTTTGTACTGGTGGCAGGAGATGACAGAAGACAGTCAGTCATCTCAGGCAGAAACAGCTCTTCTCAGCACTTAAAATCAGCAAGTTGGCTCTTTTGCTTCCAGATCATCACTTTGCCTTGTACATTTTTGTTGCACGAAAGGCAACATGATATTTGTGGCCATTTAATTTAGAGGCTTGGATTTGCAGATGACATAGAATCTCCTTCTCTCTCCTCTAACTAACTGCTTGCATACAGTTTATATGATATCTTTACACAGTAGTGGCTGAATCCCAATTAGCTTGCGTGACCAGGCCCAGTTTGGTCCTCTGAGAACTGGCTAGGGACTAAGAGGGGCTTCCTAGGACCTAGATATCTTTATTAAAGTAATCTCCTTCTGGAAGGATAGCCAGTCCTCCCCGTGCACGTTTCAGCAATTTATTATTAAGGTCACGCAATGGCAACATCAGCTGAACAGAATAGACTCTACAAATTTATCTTTCCTTTACAATTTTCCAGCAGGACTCTTACTTTTCCTGTCTTTTGATAGCTCCCCAGAACTGCTTTGTAGAAAATGTATAGGTAGCTTAAAACTCTACCACATTGCTTCTGCTGGTATGTCATTTGTTTCCTCAGTATTGCTCTTTTTGTCCATTAGAACTGGTAACCCAAGAACAGAATCACCTTTGAGTTTTGCCTAATGTAACCTTTCCTAAACTCAGCTGAAGTTTGTTTTGTTTTTCTCAGTGTAATAATCCGATGACCAAAGAGCCTAAGCTGGAAGCCGCTGTTCGAATTGTACCAGAGTGGCAGGACTACGACCAGGAAATCAAGCAACTACAGGTCCGCTTTCAACAGGAGAAGGAATCAGGAAGGCTGTATGAAGAGAGGAAAACAAATGAACGAAGCCAAGAAGGTACAACCTTTGGCTTTATAGAAGGTCTTTTTCATTTCTCTTTAGTTGCATAAACAGCACAATAATAAAGAAAAGGAAAGGGAAAATCACTCAATCCTTCCATCCTAACGTCATACATAGCTGCATTTTTCATCTCCCCACCTTTATTTATTTACTTATTTTTGGAGAAGAGTTCTTTACTTGGGATGATTTTGTTGTTTAGATTGATGAATTGGGGGACACGTATGCCCACCCTGAAATTATTTTGAGGAAAGTATTTGAGAAGCTTGTAAGATTCCTTGTTCTTCTTTGTCAGACGAGAATTCTGCCACTGAGCCATCATGGCCTGCCCTTGGCTCTGGTTTTTAAGATTTATTCGACTGAAAGCTTATCTTAAAAGAGCAGTTGGGGCAGGCCACGGTGGCTCAGCAGGCAAGAATGCTCGCCTGCCATGCCAGAGGACCAGGGTTTGAGTCCCAGTGCCTGCCCATGTAAAAATAAAATAAAATAAGTGTTTCATGTCTGTTTAATTGTTAACTAATATATTAAAAAAAAAAAAAAAAGAGCAGTTGCAGAACATGAGTCTTGGGTGATTTACCTGAATACTGTACCATGATATAAAATTTCAAAGTTTAAAAGGAAACTCATTGGCAAAACGTCAGAAATTTTCAGAGGTAAATGGGCAAAGAATATGAAAATAAGAGGACAATACAAGTAACAAATTCAGAGAAACAGTAATCAAAGCAACCTATCTTTAATACTTCCTGTAGAGAAAAAACACATTGATTAAGCCATTTTTGGGGAGATGGTAATAAAACTTCTGGCCTTACCTTGCTCTAGATTTTGTATATTAGAACAGTCCTTTTTTAAAAGCAGTATAGCAGTCATTAGCAGCCATTAAGATGTTTATACCTCAATAATTCCTTTCTTGAGAGTTTGTCTTAAATGCTTCAACACACAAAAAAGTTACATTTACAAAGAAATTTATTTTATCATTATTTTTAAGGCAAAAACTTTTCAAACAACTTAAGCATCCAGTAAAAGAGAATGGCAAATGAACTGCACTGAGAGGAAAAATAGGAAAACCGTCTGTATTCTATTAAGTGAAAAACAGCGGCATTCTGAGTAAAAATGTGCATATATTTACTAGAAATAATATTGCTCTGGAGGGGGGATTTGTGTAGTTTCAACACTTGTAAAAATAAAGGTGTCTCCTTCATTTTTTAATTTGGTTTCAAAATATAACCCAGAGACACCAAATCAAGACTCATGAAAATTCTAAAAGAGAGATAAAATGGGGTTGTGGGCACAAATAATGGGTTATAGTGCCGGGCCCTGCCTGATGTGTGTCTGTTCCTGTGAGGACGTTCTGCTCTACTTCCATTGCTCTCTTTTCTCAGGCCCTCAGAAACGTGAAGAATTATGATGTCTGGAGAAGGATAGGAAATGACACCTTTTGAAAAACGGTTTTTATATTAAATGCTAGTTTTTTTACCTGTCTACACAACTGCTGATGAATGGCCGGGTGGATGTGCCACACCTTCTGATTGTGAGAATTTGATTTGGAGTTCTACACACCGGTGAGCTCTGATCTGGGGCATTGAAGCTCCGGTGGATTTGTACCTCGGAGGAAGACGTGTAGCTGACCTTCCAAGACTCTCCAGAACTGCTTTCTCACTGGAAGGGAGCATGCAGGGGGAAGACAATGTGTACTTTGGTGCCCACACCCGAGAGCACACACCCATCACCCTGTCAGGGGAGGCAGGCCAGCTGGGGCTGCCACATCCTTCCTTACCTCAGTTTTACGTGGCAGCAGAGCGCGGTTTGTCACCTGCAGAAGCTTTGTCCACAGGTTCCATGAACTCTGAGGTCTATGCCAGCATGTTGTTTGTGCCCCGCCTGTGTTCTCTTCCCAAGTATTAGGTCCTTGTTAATCAGAACCCAACCAGCTAATCATGTGTGTTCAGGGTTGGCTCAGTGCAGCAACTAAGCTAAATTAATTTGGGGGTAAAATGAAGGGGAGTGGGGTGGGGTGAATATAGGGAAAATACTGCAAATGGGAGGGCACTGGGCATTGGGTGGAGGGGAGGAAGACCAGAATTTGGCTGTTCTCTTTTATGAACCATCAGTTCCATCGTGAGTAACTTGAAATGAAGACATTATTCCTATTCCCCACTAAGTCCAGTGAACTCTTTAGGTAACTGTTTAATAACATTTTTGTATTTATGAAATCCTTTGCTTTTTTCCCAACCTTCTTAAAAAAGACCTGTTAGCTATTTCTTTACGGAACACAGCCATGCTAAGCTCCCCTAGTCTGCCCATTGTGGAGGACTCCAGTGTGACCCTCGGGAAGGGCACTCAGATTGTTTGCTCACTCTTCCCTTATAGGATTCTTTCCCTCAGACACAGCGGAGAGTTGGCTTCGACTCTTCTCTACACAGTAACCAGGCGAGATTTTGACTGTGGGATTAATGTTTTTATATAGGTTGTTCTGTGTTCCCTTCAACTGAGTGCTTCTGGTTGCCTTTGGTTTGCAGCAATTGCCAGAGTCCATATTGCTTCTGACACCACAGAGATGCATTTTGAAGAAAGCTAGCCCTTTAGTCATTGCTGTTTCTACCATACTCTCTCTGCATCTTTACCTTGACAGCCTGGGTCTCCCTTCTGCACCAGACTTTGCTGCTGTGCAGCCCCCACAGCAAAGACTTCTGGTGGACTGTGGTTCCTGAGTGCTGGGGCGCAGGCGTCCTTCCACGTTCCTGCCATGGACTGTATGGCATTAACATGGAATGTCACCTGCCTTTGTGGAACACAGTTTTTACTTTCACATTTTGCCTGATTTTTAAAAACACCAGGCTGGAGGCAATGTAAATAAATAGCTAAGTCCTCGCTTTTCTGAAACTGATAACATACTGATTTGCAGTCTTTTTAAAAAATCAAAGTCTCATCACAAATATCAAGTAACTTATTTTCTCATTTCCAAATGCAAGTGTCAGCTGAGGAGCCTTCCACTCAATCTGAAGGAATTTTTCACTTTGCTGTTGTAATTCTTAAAATTACATTTTAAAATTCCTTAAAAATCGGAAGTGAGAAGAAGCTTAAAAGAGAATTAGGTAAATGGACCAGAACCCCAAATTAGGTAAATTGATCTGAAACCCAAAAGGTCCAGGTAACCCTCAGAGTCACTGCTGTTGGCAGAGGCTGTTGCCTGACTCCTCTGCCCCTGCCCACACTGAGCGAGAGCACTAGTGAAAGGAAGAACGTTTATTCAAGCTTCATCTTCAGATCTAATTAAGCCTACAAGAGGGGGAGAATTGTACATTTTCCCACTTTGTGAGGGAAGAGTAGTAAATGCGTCCTTGGGTGTGTCTTTCTATCTCCTGTGCATATTGCAGGGAAGGGTGGCCTGGAGTGCGCTCTCCGTTTGCTTCCTGGTGCCCCTCACTGTCCTGGGCACAGGTCTTACTAATGGTTGATTATAAGTGTGCAAGAGCCAGCTTGCTTCTGAAGTGTCCTAAGCCCCTCCTTCTCCCACTAGTCCTTCTTTTCTTTGTTCATGTGGCATAAGCACCTTCTAAATCCCCGATGCCCTAGGAAATGATGTTATCACTAAAATATGGTCGTGGTTGGCCTTATGTCATCTCTACATAGGAAAGCATTATTGTGACTGATGAAATAGGTGAGACAAATTTCTTTCCAAGAAGAAAGAATTGATTGCACTGAATGTTTAAGCTTATGGAAACTGCTAACAGTGGGTTCAGTTTTTAACCATCATTTACTTGTAATGGATTTTTCTTCTTTCATGCTGTAGTAGAAAATTTTGTCTGAATAAGTGGCAAAGTGGTGTGAAATAATGTGACATGTCAGAATGACATGAGACAATATAAGCCTGTTTTTATGTTCTGTGTACAGTGGCATTTGATTGGATTCAAGATCTGTCCCTACAGCCTGCTCGTGGGCTGTGAGAATGCCTCTGTGCTGTGCCTTCGTGTGGCTTTAAAATTGTACAGAAAAAAGCAAACAAAAAATTGTCCTGAATACAATGTTATTTCTCCATGTGATTGATAAAGGTTCTGCTCTTTCAAAATGTTGCATTTCAAATTGAACCCACAAATATTTGCATATGTACTAAGTGCACAAGATTTTGAGTGTTAAGAACAATTTCCATGAGTGGAGCTAAATTTACTCTGCTGTCTTTATGTCCTAATGTTGATGAACCTTGTTAGAGGTATGCCAGAATTGAAAACTTTTATCTAGCTGCTAGGTCTAAGAGTCCCTGAACTAAAGATAATAGGGGGTAGAGCCAAGAGGGGTAGAGCTGGGGAGGGCATCGAATTTTCAGAAGAGATTGCCCAAGGTGGAAGGAAATCTCATGCCTTATTAGAACAGGTTAGATACCACACACATAGAAATAAGTATAAAATGACTTCTTCTATCACCCTGCCAGTGGGTAAATTTAGGTACTGGAAAGCAGTCCTTTTTAAAAGTTGCCATGGTTAATTTGGCCTGAATGGTTTAAAGAAACAAACTCATGAGTTACAAAAGAATGTCTAGTATATTTTTCTGAATAAAATGTTAGTATTATGGTATCAAGTTTCATGGAAATGTAAAAGTATTGGCAAAGCCACTTGAAGGAAACCTTCCCTTGATAATGAAAAACGGAGGTTGAATTATGTGCAGTTGTTTAAATATATTTTCCATTGTTGTGCAGTTTTGATAACATGCTTCTTACGGACTTAACTTCTTGGGGGACATTTTGGGGAATGATTGGAGTTAATTTAAATGTAATTTATATGTCTTGTTTGGTAGGGTGATACTTTTTATTCAAATCGTGCTTTACATCTTGATTCAGTGAGGAAAAGATCTTAATCAGAACTTTGGTAATTACCTGGCTGAAATCAAGCAAATAATGCTTGAATCAGAATTAATAGTTATTGATATTTCAAGGTGTCTGGAAGATACAAATTTCTCGTTTATTATTTGGTCTTTGATTTCTGTATGTAATAAAGAAGCAGCTGGCTGTTGACCTGCAAAGGGTCTGAGTGGCAGTGGATCAGTGAATTCAGGAGAAGTACTCTCTCCCTTCCAGCATCAATGAGCGTTGCCACTTTATAAAACTAAATCACAATATTAGCTTCAAGCAGCTCCATGATTCCCTGTAATCCGTGAAGTTTAAACTCTGTGGTAAAGATTTTGCAAGCAAGAGGCCACCTTGTGACTTTTTCCCAACTACCTAGCAAAGTAGATGCCAAATTTGGAGAATTTAAGTAGGACATAAGCAAAGGTATGGAGCCGAGGCCTTCATCCTGCCTGCACCTTATGCCTTGCTTTGCTTATTGCCCTTTCAATTTCCAACTGCCATAATTCCTTTATTTAAAAAAAAAAAAAAAAGGAAAAAAAAAGCAGAGTACTTTAATCTAATGTTGATAATTTGAGGACAAAAGATTATCAAGTACCATGTTTTCTAATTGTTTATCCTTGGTAATAAGGTAAATGTAAAAACAGATAAATGTTCAAATTTTTAAAGAAATTGTACACTTTAAAAGACCTTTATGAATATTCTGTTATTGTAATCCTGTCACATTAAATGCAACATAATGCCCAGGTGCTGCCCCTTGCTTGGGAACAAGCATTGGGGTTTTAAGTATACACAGATTCCTCTGCAAGAGAACTGAATTGAGAATGAACTTCCTGGTACTGTAATGAAAATAAGGTCTGCTCAACACAATAAACTTTTTCCTCTCTTCTATAAAGCTGTCTGATTGGTCACTTACCTTTTTTTTTTTTTTCTTAAGTTTTTTTTTTATTGTGAAATATATATACAAGAAAGCAATAAATTTCCAAGTACATTTTAACAAGTAGTTATAGAACAGATTTTAAAGTTTGATATGAGTTACAATTTCAAGATTTTTCATTTTTTCTTCTAGTTGCTCCAAGACACTGGAGGCCAAAAGAAATATCATTAATGCTTCAGCAGTCATAGTCATTTGTTAAATCTTATGTCTGTTATCCTCCTCTCTTATTTCTTTTTTGTGATAAATATATACAAAAAAGGAATAAATTGCAAAGTATGTTGCAACAATTAGTTGTAGAACAGATTTCAGAATTTGGTATGGGTTATAATTCCACAATTTTAGGTTTTTATTTCTAGCTGTTCTAAGGTACTGGAGACGAAAAGAAATATCAGTATAGTAATTCAGCAGTCGTGCTCATTTCTTAAACCCTACCTTCTCCTTATAACTCCACCATCACCTTTGATAGAATGGGTATAGTCACTCAGCTTTATGAGTTCAGGCTTCAACCACCTCATTTGACAAGGAGCAAGTCTGGACAGAGGAAGGGGATCTTTGCCTGAAGGCCTGTCCTGTGATGGGGCCAGGTTAGACTCTCGGGCGAGCACCCTCTAGATAGATGCCTCAGGTAGCATTTGGCAGGTGGACAGCCCCACTGGCAGCACTAACAATAGATGGACTGGGAGGGGCTCCTCAAGACAAGAAGGCATCTCAGGGCAGTGGGCCTCAGGGCAATGGACCTCACCTTGGTCACTGGATAGCATGGGTTTTGTTCATTGCACATGTTCTGAGCTGTTTCACGGGACAGGTATAAATTTGAATATGTGATGCTTGTGCTCCAGGGACTCGCTGAACTTTGTCACCTGGTGTGGTCTGTGCTCTAAGGCAGAGGTTGGCAGCGGGTGGTGGTGGTGGGGTATAGTGGCTGAGACAGCACAGTGCAGGGTACCTGAGGAGCAGCAGAGAGGACTCGATGGTCAGGAAAAGATTTCTATGAGGAGATGATGCTGAAATTGAAGGCTGAGGGGTACATAGGAGTTAGTGATACCAGGAGTGGGTGTGAGAACTGGGAGAAAGAGGTAACCCCATAAGGGATTAAGCTAGTGTGTATCTCATTTACGGAGTTGCAAGTGAACTTTTGTGGCCAGGGTCACTGGCAAGAGAGGGGGTCTAATTTGATCCTGGGTTCTAAGAACATCTAAGTGTTTTAAATAGATCAAATAGATAGAGAGAGATAAATGATGACAATCCAGGATGGGAAATTCAAACTGGAATTAGGAATTTAATAGAAATAAGAGAAGAAATCATAAATAGAGTCCCCCAAAACGGAAATCTTATTTAATATTAGATGATGCCAGAGACAAGTGTTATTTCAACTAACAGTTATTATATGTATTGCTGAATGGCCAGAAGAACAAAGCAAGGAAACTGATATGAATATTTCACTCGTTTTACACCTATTGTGAAAAGTACAGCTGAAGACTTCATTTATGGTGAGGTTGAACATGTTTCTATATACTTCTTGGCGTCTTTCCTAAAGTGCCTGTTAAGTCTTTTGCCTTTTTTTGTATTGGATGTCTTTTTTTGTTTGTTTGTTTATTCGAAGGATTCTTTTTATATTTTAACAATGAGCCCACTGACAAGTGTTTGTATATCCACTTTCTGCCTAGTATTTTTACTCTCTTAATAGTAGTTTTGATAAAAAAATTAAGAATATCTTAATTTAATGTAGTCTATTTTTATCAATCATAACCTTTATCATTAGTGGGTTTTGTATGCTCTTTTAATAAATCTTTGCCTGCCCCAAGTTAAAGAAAATATTCTGTGGAAAAATAAAACCATCTCAGGGTACCTGAAAGTTGAGAGAGCTCACTGACACTATACGTACACTACGAAGGTAATAAAAGTTCTTTAGGCTAAAATGGAAATGATGTCTGATAGGAATTCAGATCTATAGGATGGAATGAAAATCACTGGAAATAGTAAATATGTGGGTAAAGGAAAGCCTTTCATTGTTTCAGATTTTTAAAAAGATGGTTGATTGCTTAAGGCAAAAATAATGCCTAGGTGATGTGGGGCTTATATGTTCAACTAAATTATGGCAACAGTTATGGCAACAATGGTTCTCTGGAGAAACAGAATCAACAGGAAATACCTGTAAATACAAAATACATACAAGAGTCTCACATAATCATGGGGATGTGGAGTCCAAGGTCTGTAGAGCAGACTGCAAGCTGGCAGCTCCAATGAAGGTCCTCAACAAACTCTCAGGAGAGGTTGGCCGGGCAACTGTGGGGATGTAAGAACCCAAGATCTGTAGGGCAGGCCTTCGGCTGGCAGCTCCAATGAAGGTCCTCAACTAACTCTCAGGAGAGGCTGGCTGGCTGAAGCAGGAAGAGGGATTGTCTCTTCTGAATCCATAAAAGCCTTCTAGTGATTAGATTAAGCATCACTCATGGCAGAAGACATTCCCCTTAGCTGATGGCAAATGCAGTCAGCTGTGGATGCCATCAACGTGGTCATAATTTAAGTCCATGATATGTCCTCATACAAGCAACACACAGGCCAGCACTTGTCTGACCAGACAACCAGGCACCAGCACCTGGCCAACTTGACACATGAACCTGACCATGATGTATATTAAGGAAGTATTTTGTTAATACCATAACAACCACCTAAAAAAATTACAATTGTACTCAAAGCCAAGAGAGGTGATAGAATGGAACAATTAGAGTTTACATAAAATCACATTAATTAAAAATATATGTAGCAATAATTATTTTGACTAGTGCATTTCCTAATATTACCTATGTGGACAGCTTAATCGAACACCGTAGTCCTTGGAACCTTGAGTAGGGCGTGAGATTTTGTAAGTTTGTCCAGAGTAATGCCCCGATAAATCCCAGTGATTTGAACAATGAATAAAAAATATTTGCAAAGTTCCCTTGGGGGAATGGAGTGAAAGGGGGAAAATTGAACTTCCGCAATTGGAGAATTCTTGATACTCTCACAAGTAGTGAGGACAACCAAAGCAAAAGGCTGACCCCCCAATCTTGGGGTTCATATAAAACAACCCCACAAAAGATAGGCTAAGTCTACTTAAAATTAGGCCTAAGAGTCACCTCCAAGAGAACCTCTTTTGTTGCTCAGATGTGGTCTCTCTCAGCCAACATGACAAGCAAACTCACTGCCTTCCCCCTCTCTATGTGGGACATAACTGCCAGGGGTGTGGACCTTCCTGGAAATGTGGGACAGAAATCCTGGAGTGAGCTGGAACTCAGCTTCAAGGGATTGAGAAAATCTTCTCGACCAAAAGGGGGAGAGCAAAATGAGATAAAGTGTCAATGGCTGAGAGATTCCAAACAGAGTTGAGAGGTTATCCTGGAGGTTATTCTTATGCATTATATAGATATCACCTTTTTAGTTAAGGTAGAGGCTGGAGGGAAGTGCCTGAAAATGTAGAGCTGTGTTCCAGTAGCCATATTTCTTGAAGATGATTGTATAATTATAAAGCTTTTGCAATGTGACTGTGTGATTGTGAAAACCTTGTGTCTAATGCTCCTTTTATCTACCTTATCAATAGATGAGTAAAACATATGGATTGAAAATAAATAAATAATAGGGGGAACAAATGTTAAAATAAATTTAGGAAATTGAAATGCTAGTGATCAATGAAAGGGAGGGGAAAGGGGTATGATATGTATGAATTTTTTCTGTTTTCTTTTTATTTCTTTTTCTGAATTGATGCAGATTTCCTAAGAAATGATCATGATGATGAATATACAACTATGTGATGATATTGTGAATTACTGATTATATATGTAGAATGGAATGATCATATGTTAAGAATGTTTGTGTTTTTTATTATATATTTTTAAAATTAAAAAAGTAATTAAAATATATTTATATATAGCAATAATTGACAGAATTGAAAGTGAAAATATGCTAATTCATAATCATAGTTGGACATTTTAATGCCATTTTCTCAGTGACTGATTGAAGAAGGAGGTAAATATCAGTAAAGATTTGAATAGCATTATCAACCAACTTTACATCTTTGTAAAGTCGTAGAACACTACATCAAGCAGCTGCAGGATACTTATTCTTTGTAAGTGCACATGGAATGTTCACCAAGATACAGGATATTCTGGGCCATAGAAAGCCTCAAACGTTTTCAAATATGTTCTCTGACCATTATTGAGTTAAAAACTATTAGGTTGGGCCATGGTGGCTCAGCAGGCAAGAATGCTTGCCTGCCATGCCAGAGGACCCAGGTTCGATTCCTGGTGCCTGCCCATGTGAAAAAAAAAAAAACCATTAGGTTGGAGTTACTCTATGACACCTAAGGTTCAGAAAAGGAGTGTTACAGCCCTGAAAGTTGGCACAGCTATATACAATAACAACTAAAGTAACTGAAAAATGAGATAAGGTCAGAGGGCCAAGATGGTGGCTTAGTGACGTGTGGGATTTAGTTCATCCTCCAGAGCAGCTAGTAAATAGCCAGGAACAGTACAGAACAGTACTGGTCAGTGACTGGGCACACAGCATACCCCAGTCTGGACAGGCTGGACTGGCTGTGAGCCCACCCAGAACCATGAATTTCCCAAGCCATGACAGCTGCTGCCCCTCCCCCACAGGATGCTTCCCAGAGGGTATAGGAAAGAGACTTTACTAGCAGCAGGGGCTGAGTGCAACCAAGCTCCAATTGTGGAATTAATTAACACATTCTGACTACTAAACATGGGCTCCCAGCTCAGCTGAACCTCAAGTAAAAGCTGAGGTTGCTGGGTTTTGCCTGGGCACAGAGGGGACAGGGCTGATGGAAAAAGAAAAGAAAAGAAAAAAAAAAAAAAAGGTTTTTTGGATTGGATAGCAGATAACACTTGAAAGGGTCTGGGCCCTGAAGAAAAGGAGGGGGCACATAGGACCTGAAGATACACAAAACAAATCAACTTAAGCTCTTGATTAGCAAATCCGAGGAATAGGGGTCCTGCTCTGAAAAGGATTTTTCTTTTTCTTTTTCTTTTTTTGTGGCTGTGTTTCCACAGCTTGACTACTTTTTGGATACAGCTATAGGGCTTCTCAGGCTCCAACTGCCCCAGGCATGGGGGATTAAGTTTGTTTGAGTATTTGTCTGGAGCCTGTGCCTTCCCCGGGAGAGGGGTGGGTCCCAGCTCAGGTGGAGTCCCTCCCTCAAGGAATTCAGACCCCAGGGTCTGGAGAAGTGAAGCAATTAAAGCCAGCCTCAACCTCTCCTCTGTCTAAACCACGCCCCCAGCAGGGAGAGTCTGCTGAAGTTAAAGGTACCACGTGACCTTATGCTGATGCGACCCACAGGCAGACAAGTGCCACATACTGGGCAGGATAGGAAGAACACAGAGTCCAGAGACTTCATAGGAAAGTCTTTCAACCTGCTGGGTCTTATCAGCAGGGAAAACGGACACAGGTGACACTTTCTTCCAGAGAGGAGGCCAGTTTGGCCAGGGAAAATCTGGCTGGGGTGTATAATACCTAAGCAGACCCTCCTAAGGGGGAAAAAAGGTACCATACAGGCAGAGTAAGAAACCAGAAAACAAGAACTGAAAAATTCTGATCTGTTAAACAAAACCTAATCTAGAGGGCTAGAATAAGCTGAATTGAATGTCAAAGAACAGATAGACAACAAAGTCATCCAGCAAGAAAATCCTAGGTAAAAAAAAGTGAAAGCAGTCTCCAGAATAAACTAAAACTAATTAAGGAAATTAAATGCCTAGACGCCAGCAAAAAATAATGAATCTTACTAGGAAATTTGAAGATATGGCCTAGTCAAAGGAACAAACTAACAATTCAAATGAGATACAGGAGTTGAAGCAATTAATTCAGAATGTTCGAACAGACATGGAAAACCTCATTAAAAATAAAATCAATGAATTGAGGGAGGGTATAAAGAAGGCAAGGAATGAACAAAAAGAAGTTGAAACTCTGAAAAACAAATCAACAAATTATGGGAAAGAAAGGCACAGTAGAAGAGATGAAAAAAACAATGGAAACCTACAATGTCAGATTTCAAGAGGCAGAAGATAGGATTAGTGAACTGGAGGATGGGACATCTGAAATCCAACAAGCGAGAGAAAATATAGGGTAAAGGAAAACAATAACAAAGATTAGAGCAGAAATAAATGAAATTGAGAACATGAAAACAATCAAGAAAATCAACAAAACCAGAAGTTGGTTCTATGAGAAAATCAATAAGATTGATGAATCTTTAGTGAACTTGACAAAAAGAAGAGAGAGGATTCAAATAAATAAAATCAGAAATGGAAAAGGAAACATAACTACTGACCCCACAGAAATAAAGGAGTTAATGAAAGGATACTATGAACAACTTTATGCTAATAAACTAGACAATGTAGATGAAATGGACAACTTCCTAGAAAGGCGTGAACAACCAACAATGACTCCAGAAGAAACAGACGACCTCAACAAACCAATCACAAAAAAAAAAAAATTGAATTAGTCATTAGGACGCTCCCCCAAAAGAAAAGTCCAGGACAGGATGGCTTCACATGTGAATTCTACCAAACATTCAAAAAAGAATTAGTACCAATCCTGCTCAATCTCTTCAAAAAAATTGAAGAGGAGGTAAGGCTACATCACCCTCAAAGTCACACAAAAATATTACAAGAAAAGAAATCTACAGACCAATCCATCTGACGAATATAGATGCAAAAATCCTCAACAAAATTCTTGCAAACTGAATCCAGCATCATATTAAAAGAATTATACACCATGACCAAGTAAGATTCATCCCAACTATGCAAGATAGTTCAACATAAGAAAATCAATTAATGTAATACACCCCATCAACAAATCAAACCAAAAAAACTACATGATCATCTTGATTGATGCAGAAAAGGCATTTGACAAAATTCAACATCCTTTCTTGTTGAAAACACTTCAAAGGATAGGAATGGAAGGGAACTTCCTCAACATGACAAAGGGAATATATGAAAAACCCGCAGCTAAGATGATCCTCAATGGGGAAAAACTGAAAACTTTCCCCCTAAGATCAAGAACAAGACAAGGATGTCCACTATCACCATTGTTATTCAACATATGTTGGAAGTTCTAGGCAGAGCAATTAGACAAGAAAAAGAAATACAAGGCATCAAAATTGGATAGGAAGAAGTGAAACACTCACTGTTCACAGATGATATGATACCATATGTCAAAAAACCAGAAAAATCCACAGCAAAACTACTAGAGCTAATAGATGAGTACAGCAAAGTGGCAGGTTACAAGATCAACACTTACGAATCTGTAGTGTTTCTGTACACTAGCTATGAACAACCTGAGGGGGAAATCAAGAACAAAATTCCATTTACAATTGCAACTAAAAGAATCAAATATTTAGGAATAAATTTAACTAAAAATTCAAAAGACCTATACAAAGAAAACTACAAGAAATTGCTTAAAGAAATCACAGAAGACATAAATAAATGGAAGGGCATACCGTGTTCATGGATTGGAAGACTAAATATAGTTAAGATGTCAATTCTACCTAAATTGATTAACAGATTCAATGCAATTAAAATCCCAAAAACTTACTTTTTAGAAATAGAAAAACCAATAACCAAATTTATCTGGAAGGGCAGGGCTCCCTGAATACCTAAAAATATCCTGAGAAAGAAAAATGAAGTCAGAGGCCTCATGCTACCTGACTTTAAGGCATATTAGGAAGTTACAATGGTCAAAACAGCATGTATTGGCATAAAGGTAGATATACTGACCAATGGAATTGAATAGAGTGTTCAGATATAGACCTCTCATCTATGGACATTTGATCTTTTTTTTTTATTAATTAACGGAAAAAAAGAAATTAACCCAACATTTAAAAATCATACCATTCTACATATGCAATCAGTAATTCTTAACATCATCACACAGATGCATGATCATCGTTTCTTAGTACATTTGCATCGGTTTAGAAGAACTAGCAACACAACAGAAAAAGATATAGAATGTTAATATAGAGAAAAGAAATAAAAGTAATAATAATAGTAAAAAACAAACAAACAAACAAACAAAAAACAAACCTAAAGCTCAGATGCAGCTTCATTCAGTGTTTTAACATGATTACTTTACAATTAGGTAGTATTGTGCTGTCCATTTTTGAGTTTTTGTATCTAGTCCTGTTGCACAGTCTGTATCCCTTCAGCTCCAATTACCCATTATCTTACCCTGTTTCTAACTCCTGCTGGACTCTGTTACCAATGACATATTCCAAGTTTATTCTTGAATGTCCGTTCACATCAGTGGGACCATACGACATTTGATCTTTGATAAGGCAGTCAAGCCAACTCATCTGGGACAGAACATTCTCTTCAATAAATGGTGCCTAGAGAATTGGATATCCCCAGGCAAAAGAATGAAAGAGGATCCATACCTCACACCCTATATAAAAATTAACTCAAAATGGATCAAAGACCTAAACATTAGATCTAAGACCATGAAACTGTTAGAAGAAAATGTAGGGAAATATCTTATAAATCTTATACTCGGAGGTGGTTTCCTAGATCTTACACCCAAAGCATGAGCATTGAAGACAGAAATAAATAAATGGGAACTCCTCAAAATTAAACACTTTTGTGCATCAAAGAACTTTGTCAAGAAAGTAAAAAGCCTACACAATGGGAGACAATATTTGGAAATGATACATCAGGTAAAGGTCTAGTATCCAGAATATATAAAGAGATTGTTCAACTCAACAAGAAAAAGACAACCCAATTACAAAATGGACAGAAGACTTGAACAGACACTTCTCAGTGGAGGAAATACAAATGACCAAAAGGCACATGAAAAGATGCTCAACTTCCCTGGCTATTAGGGAAATGCTAATCAAAACCACAGTGAGATACCATCTCACACTCACCAGAATGGGCATTATCAATAAAACAAAACGACAAGTGCTGGAGAGGATGTGGAGAAAGAGGCACACTTCTGAACTGTTGGTGGAAATGTCAAATGGTACAACTGCTGGGGAGGGCAGTTTAGCGGTTCCTCAGGAAGTTAAATATAGAATTGCCATATGACCCAGCATACCATTGCTAGGTATCTACTCAGAGGACATGAGGGCAAGGACACAAACAGATGTTTGCACACCGATGTTTATAACAGCATTACTTAACAATTGCCAAGAGATGGAAACAGCAAAATGTCCATGAACTGATGAGTGGCTGAACAAGCTGTGGTATGTACATATGATGGAATATTATGCAGCTGTAAGACAGAATAAAGTTATGAAGTACGTAACAACATGGATGGACCTTAAGGACATTATGCTGAGTGAGATTAGCCTGAAATGAAAGGACAAATACTGTATGGTCTCACTGATATGAACTGACACTAGTGAATGAACTTAGAGAATTTCAGTTAAGAACAGAGACCGTCAGGAGATAGAAATAGGGTAAATATTGGGTAATTGGAGCTGAAGGGATGCAGATTGTGCAACAGGACTGATTGTAAAAATTCAGAAATGGATAGCACAATTCTACCTTATTGTAGCACAATAACGTTAGAACACTGAATGAAGCTGAGTGTGAGAATGATAGAAGGAGAAGGTCTGGGGGTGCAAATGAAATCGGAAAGAAAGATAGACGATAAAGACTGAGATGGTGTAATCTAGGAACGCCTAGAATGTATAATGACAGTGACTAAATGTATAAAATTTAAAAATGTTTTTGCATGAGGTAGAACAAAGCAATATCAATACTGCAGGGTATTGAAAATAGATGGTAATTCATATTTTAAAATTTTAACTTATGTGTGAGACTAAAACAAAAAGTGTTTATTTGGTACAAACTTTGTATTTTGACTAGTGCATTTCCTAATATAACTGATGTGGACAGCTTAATTGAACACTATAAGTACATGGAAACTTGAGTAGGGCATGAGATTTTGTAGGTTTTTCCAGAGTGATGCCCTGATAAATCCCAGAGTGATTTGAACAGTGAATAAAAAAGTATTTGCAAAGTCCCCTTGGGGGAGTGAAGAGAAAGGGGGAAAATTCAACTTCCCCATGTGAAGATTTCCTGATATTCTCACAACCAGTGGGGACAACCAAAGCAATAGGCTGAGCCCTCAATCTTGTGGTTTGTTGTTATGAAACTTAACTCCACAAAGGATAGGTCAAGCCTCCTTAAAATTAGGCCTAAGAGTCACCCCCAGGAGAACCTCTTTTGTTGCTCAGATGTAGCCTCTCTCTCTCAGCCAACATGACAAACAAACTCACTGCCCTCACCCTCTCTACATGGGACATGACTCCCAGGGGTGTGAACCTTCCTGGCAACATGTGACAGAAATCCTGGAATGAGCTGAGACTCAGCATCAAGGGGTTGAGAAAACCTTCTCGACCAAAATGGGGAAGGGTGAAATGAGACAAAATAAAGTGTCAATGGCTGAGAGATTCCAAACAGAGTTGAGAGGTTACCCTGGAGGTTATTTTTATGCATTATATAGATATCACCTTTTTAGTTAAGGTGTAATGTAGAGGCTGGAGGGAAGTGCCTGAAAATGTAGAGCTGTGTTCCAGTAGACATGTTTCTTGAAGATGATTGTATAATGATATAGTTTTATCAATGTGACTGTGTGATTGTGAAACCTCGTGTCTGATGCTCCTTTTATCTACCTTTTCAACAGATGAGTAAAACATATGGAATAGAAATAAATAAATAACGGGGGAACAAATGTTAAAATAAATTTAGTAGATTGAAATGCTACTGATTGGTGAGGGGGAGGGAGAGGGGGTATGGTATATATGAATTCTTTTCTTTTATTTTTTTTTCTGGATTGGCACAAATGTCCTGAGAGGTGATCATGGTGATGAATATACAACTATGTGATGATATATATGGTGAGTTGTTTATATTTCAAGAATGGAATGATCATATGGTAAGAATGTTCGTGTTTGTATGTTGCTATGTTTAAAAAAATAAAAACTTAAAAAAAAGAAAAAAAGAAACCAAGAAGCAAAATGTGTAATTAGAAAATCCCCAGATATTTGAAAATTAAACACACTTCTAAATAATTCATAAATCACAAAAGAAATTAGAAGAGACTTTGCATCTTTAGAGCTAATCTCTTATAGACACCATATAATTGGATGATGCCTTTTTTTTTTTAATCCTTTCTCCTTTCTTTCAGTCCTGTATGAAAATCCTAAGGCAAGGATATTATTGGTTCTGCTTGGGTCATGTGCCCATGCCATGGCCAATCCTTGTGGCTGTGGGAGGGGCTGCAGTGGGCATGGCCATATCATGACCTCATTCTTGTGACCTGGAGGTTGGGACAAGGGGGCTGGGAGATGCACACAGGAGCCTGCACTGGTTCCCTGCACTGATGGTGGGTAGACCCCCCAACTGGAATCCCATTTATCCAGGCAGCACTGTGCAAATGGGGCTGTGGCACCCAGTCTTGGCACCTGATCAGGACCTCTTGCGAGGGTGCTTTCACCCGGGCCTCAGAGAAGGGGCAAAGCGATGTTTGGAAAAGGCAGGGCCCACCCTGGAAAGCATAGCTCGTATCATTGCCCATCTGTGAATAGCCCTGTAAAACAAGCTGAATGTTGACCCCTTCCCCAGCCCCAGCTCTCAGTTCCCTCCCGTCCCGGACACCGTGGCCTCTGAGATCCCAACTGGCTGGGTATTTCTGACTGCCTCCGACCAGCTGTGGGTGCCGGTGATTTCTTCCTGCTTCAGGATCCTGAAGCCTGAGCACCATACACTTGCCTCTCTCTAGGCTTTTTATAATTATGATTTTATTTTGAGAAAGATAAAACCATACATAAAAGTACAAAGAATAATACAGAAAATACCTGTGTTGCTACCTCCCAGAAGGTAGCAACTGTTTCTGTGCAACTAGAAAATCCCCAGATACTTAGAAAATTAACCACACTTCTAAATAATCCATAGATCAAGAAAGAAATCTCCCATGCTTCCTTTCCCACCTGCATTGCAGGGTCCTGAGGATCTGTAGAGGGGCATGGGAGGGTGGGGTGTGGGGAGAAAGGGCCCTGGCTGTCCAGGAGAAGCTGGAACGGCCAGCTGAGGGAGGCTGTTAAGGTACAGATGAAGGGAATACCCTCCTGGTCCAAGGTCCATGCCCATGGCCCAGTGTGGACGGGCTGGGCAGCAGCTGAAAGAGACAGGTCCAGCCCTGCCTTCTGCTTGGGACCCTGGCAGCTGTGTGTCCTACAGGCCCAGGTGGCCAGGAGACTTGTCAGGGAGGCGTGAGGTGGGTGCCTGGCTGGGGGTCCCCACAGCATGGGACAGGAGTGGAGAAAGGGTTAATAGGGTGGGAGAGTTGAGGTGGGGGGCTTGTCAGGATGACACCGACATGGGCCCTGTGTGGGACCCCTGTGCCTTACCTGAGCTGCGAGCCTCCTGGGCAGTGTTGTGGGGCGCATTGGAATAGAGACCACACAATTCAAAACTGAGAGCCAATTTGGAGTCTTTATTAGCCGGCCAGCGACTATCTCAGAAACTTCCAAGAAGGAAGATTCTGAGAGCAGCCCCTAGAGGTTTTCAAGGTGTGCTTATAAAGGCTAAAATTATGTTGTGGTTTTGCAGTTGCTAGCAAGCAAGTGTATCATAGAAGCAGAAAAATGCCATTAGCTGTTGCCAAAACGCATCCCGTTCCCTCAGTTTCCTAACATTGGTTATTGTTTAACTCTTGGGGACATTCTGCCCCAATGTTGTGGGGACTTTCCCTGCTTGGGCCTGATTGATTGCTCCTGGCCCTCCACAGGCAGGTGGGTGGAGGGGTCCATGAGGTCAGAGACCATGACTCCATGGCCTTTTCAATAGGTGGCTGGAGACTGCCAGGGGTCCGTGGGTGACTATCAGGGACACAGGGGCTCCCTGTGCCCGATGCACGCAGAGGGAAGAGGAAGTGCAGGAGGACAGGGTCCCTAACAGCCTGGTTTAAACCAGAGGGGTAAATTGAAATAATTTAAATCAGCCTTCAGAGGGCACAGAGGAGAGCGCAGGCCAGTCTCTTTAGAAAGGGCACCTCCTGGGCAAGCCATGCTACTTGAAAGCAGACCTTCTGCTGTCCTGCCTGAAGCCTGCTCTCTCCTGGGAGCTGGGGAGTAGGTGCTGGGCAGATAACCTTTTGCATGGTTTTGTGGGTAGAGAAGGCAGGATGAGTGTCCCCCAAGTCTGGGTGGGCATAAAATGGTGGCCGGCAGTGGGGGTGGACTGGCAGGCACAGGGCAGGCCTCAGAAGAAGGGGCAGGCAGTGCAGTTCCCAGGGGTCCCTGGAGGGGAGGCTTGGGGTCCCTCCCCTTTAGCCCTAGGCCTTTCCCCACCAGCCTGGGCTTTGGACAGTCTCCAGGGACCTGGCTCTCTTAGGACCTGACCCCCAGCATCCCCTTGATGGGGTCACATCTGCTCAGCCCATGAAACAGGCTCAGCAAGAGCCTCCGCTGCCTCCTTGGGGCTCTTGGCCAGAGGTTTTTCCAAAAGGCAGCGTGGCCCTAGCTGCGAATGTCTGTGTGCCAACCTGCACACCTGAACGCACATGCACACATGATCTGCAAACCGGCATGCACATGCATGTGCACACATGCAGACAATACATTCTGCAAACCTCCATGTACACACACACACGCGCATGCACACGCACACACACACAGGCCATGTAAATCCCTGTGGCCTCCTGTACCTTCTCTGCCCTGCTGAGGGGAGGGACAGACAACAGCTGAGCCATAGCCATTCCTGCTGACAGAGGGTCAGGTGAGTCGTCCCCAACCATGGATCTGTGCCTGAGGCCTCTGTCCCTTGCGGTGGCACCTTTGCAGGAGGCTCCCTTTGCAAAGGTTGCTGGGTCAGCTGTGAGGACAGGAAAGTCGCAGGCCCCTGCCCTTGGGGGTGGGCAGTAGGAGCCATGGGAGGGGATCCAGCCTCATGTTGGACCATGACTGACGTCCTAGAGCCTGACTGCAGACCACCATGGCCCAGCTCAGTGAGTGTGCTTCAGGAGGTGGGGGCAGGGCCGGGCCCCTCCCCCACTGGGGTCCCTGGTCCGGGTTAGAGGCCAGTGCCTTTCAGGTCGGGGGTGGGCTGGAGGAAGGAAGGAAGGGGCTGTGGACCCCTTCTCCAGGCCCAGGCTGACCCTTCCACTTACCTGTTCCTTTTACAGAGAAGGAAACAAGAGGTGCCTAGGCTAAGAGCAGGCTTGTGCCCCCTTGGGAATCTGAGCCCAGATGTGACGAGAGCTCCCCTGTTGTGAATGGGTCTCTGTGCTGGTTTGGAAGGATGTATGTCCCCTAGAAAGGCCATGTTTTAATCTAAATCTCATTTCATAAAGGTAGAATAATCCCTATTCAATACCATATGTCTGAAACTCTAATCAGATTATCTCCCTGGATGATGTGATTTAGTCAAGAGTGGTTGTTAAATTGGATTAGGTGATGACATGTCTCCACCCATTTGGGTGGGTCTTTATAAGTTTCTGGAGTCTTATAAAAGAAGAAACATTTTGGAGAAAGAAATTCAGAGAGAGCAGAGCAGAACGACATAGATGCGAGAAGCAGAGTTCACCAGCCAGTGACCTTTGGAGATGAAGAAGGAAAATGCCTCCCAGGGAGCTTCATGAAACAGGAAACCAGAAGAAGAAGCTACCAGATGATGCCATGTTGGCCATGTGCCCTTCCAGAGGAACTCTGTGTTCGCCATGTGCCCTTCCACTTGACAGAGAATCCCTGAACTTCATCAGCCTTCTTGAATCAAGGTATCTTTCCCTGGATGCCTTAGATTGGACATTTCTATAGATTTACTTTAATTGGGACATTTTCTCAGCCTTAGAACTGTAAACTAGCAACTTATTAAGTTACCCTTTTTAAAAGTCATTCTGTTTCTGGTATATTGCATTCCAGCAGCTAGCAAACTAGAACAGTCTCCTTGGGCTCAGCAGCCTTAAGTGGGAGTTTGTGGGGCAGGGAAAAGGTGTCCCCCACAATGGAGTTGCCCCACGCCCTCTAGTTCTTCAGTTCCTGAGCCCAGGAGTGGGCTCCTGGAGGGGCCTGGAAGCCCTGGGGATGGGGGCTGGTGGAGGAGGCGTCACGGAGCCACTTGTGTAAGTGGGCTCAGCAGGACTTTTTAGCACCGCAGTGTCACGTAGGATGGGACAGGGGACAGCCGGCCACACGGAGGCCATGGTCTTTTGCCAGGATCAGACTTCAGCTTCAAGAGCCAGGCCAGAGCCAGGCCAGGGTGGGGTAGTGGGGTCGGTGATGGGGCTGGTGCTCACACGGAGTCCACAGTGGGGTGCAGGGAGCTGGGGGTGAGGGCTGGTGGGCAGTGGAGTCCTCTGAGTCTCTGGCTCATGTGGACTCAAAAGTGGCCTTTGCAGAACCTGAGTCTTCTGTTCTCAGGTTTGCACAGGTGTGGACGAGCCCAGGTGCAGAGACCCAAGGGGCGGCCACCCAGGAAGTTTTCCTTGAGTAGCTGAGAGTTTCACATCACAATTAATGAACTTTCTGTTTAAATGGTGTACATTTTTACATTGTAAGATTTTTACTGCATATTGATGCCTGGTGTGATTCAATAAATTGCTTCTAATTTAAAAATTAATATTCAAAATAAAGTTATATATTTATTTTTAAAAATGGGGAGACAGTGGCTCAGTGGCAGAATTCTCGCCTGCCACACTGGAGACTCGGGTTCGATTCCCGGTGCCTGCCCATGCAAACAAACAAACAAACAAACACATTCATGGGTGGGCCACTGTGGCTCAGCAGGCAGAGTTCTCACCTGCCATGCTGAGACCTGGGTTCAATTCCTGGTACCTGCCCATGCAAAAAACAAAGGGGGGGGGGTTCTTTACCTTTTAGGAAGATGAAAATCACTATGTTTGGGGCACCGTGTCGGTATTTGCAGGACAAACTTCACCTCTGATCATAGCACTGGCCCTGCAGAGCTGAATGGGACTGGTGAAAAGTGGGCTCCTTCTGGTAACGGGCAGGAGCAGGCAAAGTCAGGGATTCTGAGGAGGAGGAGGGAGAAGGGGCCCCTGAGTCCTGGGGTCTGAGCACTAGCCGAGCTTTCCCAGAGCCTTCCATGGTCACTGGGAACAGGCTCGGTCGTGCGGGGGAGTTCTCCCTGGGAAGGGAAGGACTCAGCACATGCGGGCCCAGGCCACAATGAGTGGAGACCCAGTGAGCGGGCTGCTGTAACCCATCCAGCGGGGCACAACTGGGCCCAGAAACTTAGCCAGCCTTCCTTCCCGCTGTTCCTACCCCTCTCCCCGGGTCAGAGAACAACCCACTTAGGTGGGATTCATGCTGAAAAGATTTAATTGGATCTGACTGTGGAAAACAATCAGACCTGTGCAGACCTTGTAGGACAACGGGCCCGTCACGCAAAAATGTCAAAGATGAAGAAAGGAGAGGGGGCTGTCCTTGGTTAAGGACATAGAAGTAGCCAGCAGCCAAGTGCACCCGTGATCTAGGGAACACGAAGTGACACGGATCATAATCAGGTATCGTCAGCATGAAATTTGGGGGACCTGATAACAGGGTGTTTATAGCAGAACTGTCATCCTCAGGACAGGAAGTGATCAGAAGTGAAGCGTTCTGGTGACTGACTGAAGATTATTCTCAAACATGGTGGAAAAATGTGTGCATATATGTGCATGAGACAGAAAGAGCAAGCACAAGCTGAGAAAGGGGTGAAATGTTCACACCAGGTAAATGTGGACCAAGATCCATGGGAATCTGTGAACTATTCTTTCAGCTTCCCTGGCATTTCCAATCTTCAAAACTCAAAGTCGGGGGTTATTGTGAAAGCAGCCAGGCAGCATCTGCCTCTTATCAGCCTTATCCTCCACAGCACATCACCTTTCCAAATCCCGTACCTAATGGCTGCCCATCACTATTCTTTATGGCAATGGCAAAGAGTGACCCTTTTTACTTGTATGAAGTGCCCCCTACCCCTGCTGACTGCTGCAGCCGTGAAACTCGGTCTGGGAGATCACAGCAGTGCCAGACCAGGACAGACCAGAGCAGGCCAGCGGCTCCACTTCAGAGTTTATTCCACCTGCTAACATTCATTCTCAACCTAGACAAAAACAATTAGGATTATGACTGACTTTTCCATCAATTTTTTTTTGCATGAATTAAAGATTTATTCTCAACACTTTTTTTTTTTTAAGAAGAAGCTATAAATAAATAAAGCTTTAAACGCTCCTGGGGTTCAAGTTGAACAGTTTCAGTTCCCCAAAAGTTCACAGATGCATTGCCAGTCCCTGGACCTCCTCCTCCAAGGGAGATGTGTCTGCAGGGTCTGTGCTGAGACGGCCCAGTGACCAAGATGTCCTCTTGGTCCCAGGAAGGGTCCCTGGGGTTGGAGGCCCCTTCCGTGGCATCCTGGATAGCACAGCAGGCCCAAGGCAGCCTCTGCCCCTATGCCAGTGGGACACACTGCCCAGGGAAAGGTGGGTGGAGATCGGAGATGTCACTGGGCCTGGGTGCCAGCATAAGACAGGCTGTATTTCCAATGCAGCAGAGACTGAAGAGTCACCCGAATTTCCATGAGATCTGGGCAGCGGGCTGAAGTTGAATCACATTCCAGTATATACAGAATGGGTTGTGGGCTCCAGGCCTACTGGTGCTGGAGCTGAGGAGCCCACGGATGCAAGAAAGAGAGGGCTGAGCTCTTTGCTCTTGCCCTGGACCCAGACACCTCCTGACAGAAGGTCCTGTCCAGCTCTCAGCGCCCACGTGGTGTATGCAAGCCCCCATCCTCCTCCTGGGGGCACACCCCAGATGCCTGCCCACACTACCCTGGCCTCCCATTAAGGAGGCATGTCACCCAGTCCCCAGGAGCGCTCATCTGCCCAACACAATCGGCCCAGTCCAGGGTGGCCCTGAGCTGGTTGGAACCCCACCCTGCCCTGGACTCCAGGGTGAAAGGGCCCATGGAGGAAGTCCTGAGGGAGACTTTGGGCCAGACCAGCAACTATTAAAACTGCTTTTTCCTGGGCTGCAACTTTACAGGACAACACCTGAGTTTTCCTCATGTTCCAGGTTTCATGCGCCCACTCCTCCTACCCAACCCCTTTACTCCATGGTGCCAAGTTCTGCGGTTGCTGAAGGGAACGTGGGGCAGGGAAGGGGAGTCCCTGGTGAGATCTGCCCTGCTCCAGGCCGCCCTGCTTTGGGACTACGGGGTCTGCCCTCATGCTCTCCTGATTTTCTTTGTGGAGTACCTGTGGTGTCCACGCAGGAGCCGCTCACTCCTCTGCACCGTGCAGACTCTGCACACTCAGCTCCCAGAGCCAGGCTTTAGGCCCCCTGGGGAAGGGCAGTCCCAGAGGAGCTGGTGTCCAGGCCTCAGCAGGAGTGAGGGACAAAGGAAATGGGAAGAGCCGGGCTGAGTTTCTGGGTACTGGGGAGGCTCTAGCTGGCAATCTGCCAGCCTAAGGGAGGCCCCTTCCTCTACAATGTGGCCCAGAATGGTCAGAGTGAGCAGCTGAGACTGTAGGTTCCAGCCAAACCAGTTGTGACCATACTCTGCATACAAGGTTACTAGGCTGAAACTCATGAGCCTTTGAGTATCTGAGGAGCAGGGGCTTAGGGCCTGGGGCAGCCTGCCAACCATTCTCAAAAGGCCAGTGTGGAGAACTGGGACATGTATTTTCTCAGTTCCTTGATCTTCCTGTCTGAGTCTGGTCTGGTCTGACTGGGTATGCCCCCCAAAGGCCAGTTAGGACCCTACGCTGCCCAGGGAAACGGAAGCAATGCAGTGTGGGAGCCATTTTCCCACAGGCCCCCTCAGCCTGAGGCCTGTGAAAATGGGTCAGGGGCTCCAAGAACTCTACTCTGACCTCTTGACCTGTGACATGAAGCTGGGCTATGGGTTTTGACCCTGGACCAGAGAGGGGAGTGGGCTTTCTGCCCGCTTCAGATGGGGCGGTGTCTATGTTTGAAGCAGCTGTAGCTGGTATACACTGCCTGGGCTGGTGGGCTGGGGGCTGCCAGGGCCAGGGGTGGCTGACAGCCCAACTGGCCTCGATGGAGGGCAGGGAGGAACGGTGCCTACACAGGTCAGCAGGGGTCTTAGGGAGGTGGGGCAGGCTCAGCCCCTGGCTGGGTGCTCATCTGGGGCTTGGGGCCGTGGCCTAGCTCTGCTTTTCTCCACTGGCCACAACCACGCTTGTTCTGGGGCCTCCCCAGTGGCTGGACAGCCCACTTGCGATTGGCTAAGATATCTTCTTTAAGCTTTTGGCAGCTGGGATATACCTGCTTTGAAGACAGAGAGGCAGAAGCCCCACCCTGCCTGGTCCCAAGGGAGCCCCCTCCAAAAACGGTCCCTACTACCAGACCACCACAGCCCTGCGACGGAGGAAGAGGTGCACCCCCCCTAGCTTGGTTGGGGATGCATCGTCCCCCGTCAGGTAGACTTGGGGATGCTCTTCAGGTCTAAGTCCGGAGTGGGCTGGCCACGCGGGGGCCCGTCTGCCCCTACCACTTCTCCACAATGTGGCTCATGTAGTCCTCGGTGGGCACGCGGCCGGGCTCCTCGGCCTCGTCCCCCCGCGGCAGCGCCTCCTGGGCGCGGCTCCGCAGACGGTCCTCGCGGCTCCGCAGGCGCTGCTCGCGGCGCTCCAGTTGCCGTTTGTACTGGTAGCGCTGCTGGAAGAGGTCCCGGGCATAGTCGTACAGCTGCATGTCCAGGTCGTTGAGCTCCTCAATGCGCCGGATGGTGGCCCCGGCCACCTCCACACCACCGGCCCGCGTGCTGTTGTACTGCAGGAAGGGCCGGATGAACTTGAGATGGAACGTCCGCTCGAACAGGTACTGCGTCTTGCGCTGGAACTCCGTCAGGCCGAAGAAGGCCATGTCCCGCAGGTTCTTCTTGGCGCTGTCAAGTAGCAGCTGGGCCCGCCTGGCCTCGGGGATGAAGGACAGGTTGTAGCAGCCCACCAGGCTGAGGTCGGCCAGCATGCGCACCTGCCGGTTGTTGGCCAGGTTGTACGGGCACTCCATGAACTCCTGCAGCGTGCAGCCCGACCAGTCCGTGCCCTCGTAGCAGGGTGGCAGCTCCTCGGGCGTGGGCGTGCGCCCGTCGCACATGTGCAGCGACGTCTTCCACGTGGCGCCCCGCTGCACGTGCCGCCACTCGCTCAGGTAGCGGGACACCGGGTCCCGCAGCAGCGTGATGTAGTAGAACTTCCTACAAGGAGTAATGGGAGAGGGGGTGAGGGGGCTTGCAAAGCTATGGGGATTGCCAGAGCCTGGCTGCTCTGGGGTGGGGGACTGGGGAAGAGCGACTTCAGCTCTGACCCAACACTGCATTTAGTTCTCAGCACCCTCTTTTCTGGGTGAGAAAATCCAAGATAGGATGGGAAGGGTGCTGCCAACTACCGGGGGGCGCCCAGCCCTCCACTGGGTCTCCTCTAGGAACCTCTTCTGGCATTGTCCTGCTGGGGGTTAGGACCACCCGCGACCACAGATTAAGAGCTCCTGATGGTGGTGAACACGATGCCACTGGGTACTGAGTAAAGGACAGCTAAGGGGGTGGGGAGGAAGGCAGAGTCTGCCACAGGGGTCCACGCTGCCAGGACACCCAAAGCCGCCCCCCTCCCCTTGCCCAGGACTGATCTTGGGGCACAGTTGGGGAAGTAGGGGAACCTGTGACTTCTGGCAGAAGTTTCCTCTTGGTCTTACTTTTCCCTCCCAGCAAATGGAGCAGGCCAGAAGACATGATTCCCATTGTGAATCCCTCTTGGAAGGCTGTGCAAGGGGCAGGGAATAGAGATCAGGACCAGCAAGCTTGATTCCTGATCTCCCCGAAGCCTAGGTTCTGCCTGGGCTCCACAGCCGCAGGTTGCGGAACCTCCCAGTTTGCTGCCTGGGTCAGGTGGGGGTGAGGTTGCCAAGCCCTCACCTCCTCTGGAATCACCTCCTCCCCTTGTACCCTACAGGCCTGACATCCTTGTTGTTACAAAATAGCTCTCAGTGGCTTTTGCCCTCACCTTTGGGGGGAAACAAGTCCTTGCTGAGCCAGGGAGGGACTACCCTACACACCTCCTTGCCTTCTCTTGCACCCCTGACCCAGATCCACGCGGCCCAGGCCTCCTCTCGGCCCCACCCTGGGACCTTAGCACAGGCCATGGCTTTACTGGGAGCGCTCCCCCCTCTCAATTTCATCAGCCAACTGGACTTGTCTCCCAGGTCCTGGCTAGTGTCCCTTCCCCAGGGAAGCTGTCTGCCACCCTCCTCCCCCCTGCTCCTCCTCTTCACAGGACACCCTCAGGTTACATGATAACAGCTCCCAGAGGGAGTGAAATGGTTGAGAAAGGTGCAGACTTCCCACATGCTCACTAAAGTCTCAAAATGCCCCCTGGGGATGGGAGTGAGTCAGAGGGGCCTCAAGGGGGATGCCTCCCGAGCCCTGGGGTGCCAGGATGAAGGAAGTCAGCTCCCCCGGGCACGAGACACTGTAAATCTTGCCTCAAGGATTGCATCAGGAAAGGCCAGGTCAGAGGGCAGGCCTGGGGCCATGTGGATCTGGCAGATGCCTTGTCCCCTTGCCTCCAGGATCACATCTGGTGATGGTTAAGGGGGCCTGTGGTCAGTGGTCGCCCCTGGGAACCCTGCAGATCTTGCAGCAGGATTCATAAAAGAAGCATAGCAGTCAGGTGGGAGGGGGATGTAACCTGAGGGGGGTCAGGTAAAGCTGGCAGCCCTGCACTGGTGCACGGAAGGCCTGTAGCAAGGACCCTGGCTGCTGCTGCACTGAAGAACACAAGCTGAAGCTTGATGAGAAGCTCACTGGTGTTACCGCAACTCCACTTCCAGGAAGGAGTTTCCTTAAAGAAAAAGGCCAAGACATGCAAAGCCCAGTGCACGAGTTCACCACAACCCTCCACAATACAAGAAAGCAAAGGAATAAAGAGTGCGCACATGCACCGGCTGTCCTGCAGCCAAAAAGAGATGTCCGCGAGATTTAAAGACATGGAGAAATGCTCGTGCTGACCTGTGAGGTGAAAATCAAGCTTACAAAAGGACTGCTTGGTGGTCACAAACTTGTGACAAGCATATATCTGCGGTAAGAGGTTGTTTCAGGATGCTGAGGTTACGCATGGGTTTTTAACATTCATAACTTTCAAACATGTTGAAAATAATTCAAGGAACACACATTACCCAAATGGGTGTTTCGTTTTTTCAAAACATTTTCTTCTTTTTCTATTTCTGCACTGTCTGCAGTGGGCCCATATTGTATATAAAAAAAAGTAATAAATATTAGAATGGAGAGCCCTCTGGCCCTGCTGCCAAGGGGCCATCTGCAGGGCCGGCCGCCTTTGCGACCTGAAGGATGCTTCCTTAATAAGAGCCTGACGAGCCCTCAAACCTGATCCCGATGCTCCCAGGGGAGGGAGGCGGCAGCCTCTGCTCAGAGGACAGGGGCTTGGCTCCCACGACTTCGGGGCGCACAGTGCAGCCTCATGAGCCCGGGGACTCGCAGGGTCCAGGCCACCCTCCCCACGACACACCCACAGGACTGGTTGCGGTGCTTGGAAACTGCTTCTCAGAGAATCTGGAACTCAAGAGACGTGGCATCCGACGTCAGCGTGCAGGCGTAGAAGGGTGGCTCGGCCCATGGGAGGGCTTCTGGGGAGGCTGCCCTGCCTCCTGGACCTCACCCATGGCCAGCAGATCCCACGCAACCCCAGGGCCCCCAGGGCGGGGAGAACCAGCACTCTGCAGAGTCTCGGTGGGACACACCTGCCCTCACCCTCACATCCAGAATGGAAATTTCCTGGAAGTGCACCATCGAGCCAATGCGTACAGGACCCCCTGTGAGGAGGCTGAAGGTCTGTTCCTGCGGGAGGTGGGAGGCCCCGACTCCAAGAGGGGCACGTGGTCCAGGTCAGTGACTCTGACAGGTGGGCTTGCCTGGGAGCCAGGTCTGCTGTAGGGGCCTTGCAGAGCCCCGTGCCTATGCCTCAAGGAGCCGAGCTACAGCAGCCACATGTCCCTTCTGCAGGGAAGGTTGGGCTCCATGGGGCTTTGTAGGTCAGACCACCTCCAGCAAAGCGGGGGGCTTCCTTGGCCAGCCCAGGTTGGGAGGGGAAGCCCTTTGTCCCCGCCCCGCTCCCTGCAGAAAGAAGGTGAATGGACAAGAGGGCATTTCTGGGGTCACCCTCGTGAGCCAAGCCCCGGGTTGGCTAGCGACATACCCCAAACAAGTTCCATCAGGTGCAAGGCAGCAAAAGGCCAGGTAGTCACCTGATGATGGAGTGCCTGGGGGACGTTGAGGCTGCTGGGGGGAGGCACCCTCACAAATGAAGACCACTTACGGCTGCTATCACTTTCCTGGGTCCCCATAACCACTCCACTTACAGATGAGGAGACAGGCTCAGAAGGGCGATGTGGATTCACACCAACAAGGTGGGACCCCACAACCTGAGTTCCTCTGTGGGATGGGGATATCATCCACTACACAGATGGGGAAACAGAGGCCTGCAAGGCACCTCACCTGCAGCTCAAGGAACAAGGTGCTGTAGGGAGAGGGGAAGGAAGGCTCTGCCTTGGAGGACTGGGGTGAGGGAGGATGGGCACAAAGGGTCTGAAGCCTCCCCCTCCAACCCCTCCACTGCGAGTCAAAGGGAAACAGCAGCTCACCACACAATCCCTCCAGTCTGGCAAATGCACAGCCTGCCGGGGAGGTGCTGGTCGGACATGCTCTCCAGAATGGACCCTATCCCATGCAGAGGGGGAGGCTCCCAGTGCCCTGACACCTCCCCACAGTCCAGTGCCCTGCACAATGGCGGCAAACCCAGGGCATTCCTCAACACTCACCACCAACATTTGTTGGGAGACACCACAAATGTAAGTCCAGGCAAAGGGGGCAGGGGTACTTTTGGCAGGGCAAGTGCTCTGAGGGAGGAGAGCTATGGGCTGGGGAGGAGAGGAAGGGCTGAGCCCAGCGCAAGGACGGTCAGAGGAGGGTCCATGGAGAAGGGGAGGCATGAATGGGGCTGAACAGGCAGCATGGAGGAACAGTCACTTCCTGGCATGGATGCGGTACAGGCACCTTGTGCAGGGTCCAGGTGAGCTGAACTCCTAAGGATGGGGGGGAAGGGAATACACCTGTAGGGAGCAGCACTCAAGGGACTCCCCCAAGCTTAGAAAACATTGCGCAGAAGTCTGTGGGGCAGGAAGAAGCCTAACAGATGGCTCGAAAACTCAGAACCCAGGGCTGACTTTCTTCAGAACAGAACCACCCACTTTTCCCTTCAAGATTCCTGAGATGACGAGGGGTCTGAACTGGAAGAACTGCCTGTGTTTCCTAAAACTGAAGCAGCAGACCCCACGGAGAGTTCCTGAGTGTCCGCAGGCCCTGGACCTGATGGGGGGAGGGGGGAGGACTAGGGGAGGGAGGGCATTGCAGGGGCGGCCACCAATGACCTGCCCAGGGACGCGGGGAGCTAATGTGCTCTCTCTCCAACTTCTGTGGGTTCAGTCTCTCTGAAAGTTAAAGAGACCACCTGCTCCCTCCTCCATACAGCTGTGACCTTGGGAGAGACCACCCACCCCAAATGAATGGAAAATACATGTTATTCAAGATGCCTGCTCCTCCCCGGGAGCAGAGATGGGCATTCCTGAAGGCCAACTCCCAAAGACAGTGCTCTGAATTGATACCTATGGTATATGCCCTTGCCTGCTGCCCACCATATCCCACCCAGTCCAGCCCAATGCCAGGGCTGCCCCCAGTACTTGTTACTCATTCCTTATGCCACTGCCCCAGCAGTCCTTTGGCTCATGGCTGTCTGCAATACAGACCCCATCACCTGCCTGTGTGCAGCCTGGTGTGACTGTGTGACTCTGCCATGAAGAAGCAAGGGCAAGCGCCCTTAGAGACACCTTCTTTTCCCCGTCTTCCTTCCAATGGCTAGGATGTGGATGGGATTGCTTGGTGTCAGCTGTCATCCTGGGCCATGAGGCAGAAGCCCCCTATCACCCTCACCCCATCCTGGGAAGCCGGGCTGAGCCTCTGCTGGCTCCTTTTTCAAGGGGAGAGAAATAAACTGCGGCTTGTTTCAGTCTCTGACCCTATTCCCTCTATTCAAGGTCAAAGTGCCAAGGGCCTGTGCACCAACAGAGGGTGAGCTACTGGGGGTGGGGGCTGGAATGGGGCAATGTCAGGGGCTCATTGGTAGTGGTTTACTGAGACTACTGTGCTTTACCTGGCCAATGGATATCCACAGACACTCTGCAAGGTATGAATGAGACCCATTTTGTAGATGGGAAAACAGGCTCAGAGAGGTTATTAAAATAATTCAAGTCACAAGATGGCCAGCAGGCAGTGCTGGGCTTGGGGTCCTAGGCTACCTGGACCCAAACTAACTGATGAGACCTGTCCACCCACTACACCCCAACTCCAGGTGGGTGCCACCTCCCCATGGTGGGGCAGATCAGGCCTGACAGCACGGCCCCTGAAGTACCTGGAGATGTCTCACACCACACCTCGGGCCCTGGAAGCTTTTAACTCATCCTGAGCTACAATCCTGTTTCCCTGAAAGCACACTGAACTGGTTAAGAGGCAGAAGTGACCTGTGTTAAGAAAAACTATGTCCCAACCTGCTGGCATCAGGCCCTGCGATGACGATGCATCACTGCTGAGTGGAGGCTGTCAATGGCAGTGATAATGGTTTGTCATGATACGGGCTCTCCTGGATGTCCCAGGGTAGAGCAGCAGCCCTGGACCTTGGCCTCCCAAGGGGCTGTTCTCCCGCCTGCTGGCAGGTGGCCAAGGACACTGTGAATCAGAGCTGGGTGCAGAGTTGGGTGGCTCCTCCTGCAGGGCTCTGCCAGAGTCTGAATAGTGCTTTTAACCTCTACTAGGTAGCCAGCCACAAGACAGTGTGAGTGAGACTTTCAGGACCAAATCCTCCTGCAGGCAAACAGGTGGCCAAGGTGGGGGTGGCCAGGGAGGGCAGAGCTGCTATAAGCCCACATGGCTCCCTCTCCATGCCCCCACCCCCTCCAGCTGCCCCGCTGTCCCAGCTCAGCACCCGCTGGGGCCCAGAAAGTTGGGGAGAAGCACACGTCCCCAGATGCTCCCGTCTGGAGGGGCTTGGTGGGAGGGCCAGCTCAGGCCAAGCCCGTCCAGGATCCAAACCCCTCCTCTCCAACCACCAGCACTAGTTGGGCCTCTGGAATTCAGGGTCTGGAAAGTCCTTGGAAAGGCACAAGCAGCGTCACCCGTTGGGCTATTGCCTGAGCCTGCACGCACACGGCTGCATAGCCAGGGGCCACCTCTCTGGTGCTGTACTAGACGTGGAAACCCTGGTTCCAAGCTTTCCTCTAAGTGGGCTCAGGGAGGCCCCTCCCGGTGCTGCCCCAGGGCCTCCTGGAGACCTTTCTCAGGAACAGCACAACCTCCCCCACTGGGGGGTGTGGCCACCTGGGAAGCCACTTCTGGCACAGGGTCACTGCCTCTCTCACCTGTCACACCGTCCAGCCTTGCAGCCCCGCGAATGCTCCAATCCTGGTGCTTGGCTGCCCATGCACATACCTTGTCTCCCCACTCCCTGCTCCTGCTGTGGTGGCTGCTACCACTGGGTGGGGTTGGGGGCAGCCCAGAGAATGGACCCCAGAGACCTAGGAGCAGGGTGGACAGGGTTATGCTGTGCAAGGTTCTGCTCAGGCCCTCTACACAGAGCAGTCGGGAGGCCTCCTTGGGGAAGGCAGCCTGGGGCCAAGTCTGTGAAGACAAGGTGGTGGCCTCTGTTGGAGTGAAGGGGACTTGCTTGGCCGGGAAGGTTTGGAACTGTGGAAAGGCATGGGGGGCAGTGGGCCCCTGAAAACACGGAGAAGGCAGGAAGCTGGGCCTGCTAAAGGGGAGGCCTTTTCTTCCTCTAGGAGAAGGAGGCCTGGAGTCCCCTGGTGGCTTCCTCTGAAACCCCACAGAAGCTCCTAACCCCCAAGAAACCTCTCTTCAGGCCAGCCAGGGTGGGAGGGAATGAAGCCAACTCCCAGGATTGCACCATCTGGGCACTATCCAGCACAGGGCCCATCACAGGCATGATCCTCAAATTCTATGGCAAGCAGATGGAGGGGGGCTAGGCCCTGCCATGGAGTCCAGACCCGGACAAGGTGGAGGCGGGGCCCTCAGCCCCCAGCATAGCCCCCGTCCCTCCCGAGCTCCGAGGCAATGCCCATTGTCCTCGCTCTCCATTCTGCTGGCCTGCCGGCTTCCTGCTCCAAGCTCAGGAGTGGGCGTCCTGGCCCAGACCCTGCTCCCTGGCGCCTGCAGCCAGATGGGAAGATGAGTTTTTTTTAGATATCTCTGGGTGACCCACCCCTGCCAGGCCCCCGTGCCCAGGGCCGCCAGCACAGGCTCCCCCTACCCGCCCCACCCCCACCAAAGGTCAGGGTGGGCGCACTCCCTTCTCAAAGGCCATGAGTAGCTGGTTCTTCCTTTTCGGGAGCAGCTCTCTCTCGAGAGGAAGGACGTTTCCTTGCCAGGTCGGTCTGAGGACTTTAATGTCCAAGTTCTTGGCTGTGAACTTTACCAGATTCTGGGATAAAATGAATCATGTTCCCTGGGGGCCAAGGCCTTGTGCATCCCAAGCTTTCTGAGTTCAGTACTCCCTGCAGCACTGGCCTGGGTGTTTGATAGGGGAAAAGGCCTGTCCCCCGTGCACGCACAGCTGCTGTCCCCAGTGGCCCCTGACCTTGAGTGTGGGAGGGGGTGGGGAGAACATGCAGCCCAGTCCCTCCAGGGTCAAGGCTCCAAGTATGGTACCCCCTGGTGTGCAGCAGAGGGCATCTCTGTGCCCAAAGGCCCTCCACGGCCCACTCAGCTCCCACCTGGGGGTCCCCACACTGTTCCTGCAGACCCTCTCCCTCAGTCAAGGCTTCTCTAATGGCACAGCCGCTGGAGCAGGCTCCCCCAGGCTGAAAGTCCCTCCCACAGGCTTTCCTGTCTGCACCCCTCCGGCCTCCACTGGGCCAAATCCTGCCCCGAGGCTAGTGCATTCTCTCCCTCCCATGGCAGACCTGTGGTCTCAGGTCTGCACCTGCCCCCCAGGCTGGCTCACGAGGGCTCCCTCCCAGGGCCAGCACAGAGAGGCAAAGGCATCTGCTTCAATCTCTGTCCAGAAGGAGGCTGAGGACTTTGGCTAGACAGTGGGAGCTCCTACATCCTGTCAGCTTAAGGCTTTCTCAAGGGCCTCAGGACAGATGGTGGCTGGGGTCCCCTCTGTCCCCTGTGTGACTGGAGTGAGTCATCTTCAAAACAGGACAATGGAAAAGACCCAGGCCCAGGCTGCCGGCGAGGACTTGGTAAAGGCTGGGTGTGTACAGCTGGGTGAGGGCTTGCTGTGAGGAGCAGCAGCTGGTTTCGAGGCAAAGTCCACAGACATGGGGGTTGTGAGCTGGGATGCGGGCAGAAGACCTCCCTTTCTAAGCCTCAGGACTCAGCGGCCTCTCCTGTGTTCTGTGTTCCCTACATCCCATGCCCTATTCCTCCGCTCACAGGAACGCTGACTTAGCACCTGCCGTACGTACACCCTCCCACACTGTATGGATGGTGTGCATTAGAGATGTTGGGGTTCCCCGGGACAGGGAGTCAGGGACCTAATTTAAACTCAGGGTCAGGCAAGGCTTCTGAGGATACGATGTCTGAGCTGAGAGCTAAGGGATAAGGAGGAGTAGGCCAAGCAAAGAGCAGGGAACAGCATTCCAGAGGGTGGGAACAGCATATGCAAAGGCCCAGAGGAGGCAGACAGGCCTGAGGTAAGGCTGGGGTGGCAGACCAGAGGCAGATGTTACATGTGCCAAGAACTTCTGTTCTATCTAAATACAAGAGTTGGGAGGAAGAGAAAATCATAAGGGTTTCAATAGGATGGGAGACTGCTATTAAATCATAGAAAAACAAAGCTTTCCAACCTTGTTTCGAAATGTCAAGCTATTTAAAAAACATGCAGACAAAAATCTTTTGGGCTTAGAAAACACCTTAACAGGGGCCTCTCTTCATTTGACAAAGGCTGCTATTATAACTGGCAGGAATGAAAACCTTCGCTTGCTATTTGAACGAGGTGAATGGACTTTTAGAAGGGAGGGAAGGCTGCCCGCAGGCAGCCCCCTTCCTGGGAGGCAGAGACATTGGCTTCCCAGTACAGACAGTGGGGCTAGGGTGCTGACAGTGGTGTGGCTGTCTGGTTGATGGGACAGGCCTGGCTAGTAGGGGGGGGGGATGGCCCTGAAGTCCCCAAGGCAGATGGTCCCATGGAGTGGGTCCCAGGACCTGAAGCTATCTCCTCTACCTTCACCTCCCACTGCCCCCTAGATCTCCTCAGAACCTCCCAGGATTCCAGAGAACCTTGGGGTGGGGTAATGATGCCATGAACAGTCCCACTTACTCTTGGGGTGCTGAGAGGCCACGGCCTGCCGCATCCCTGCAAGGCAATCACCAGCTTGCACAGTGAGCCTTTGTGCAGAGGAGCAGGTTGGCTCCAGTGCAGCCAAGCTGACATGGAGGTCAGAGCTGCCCAGACACGGGCCCAGCCCTTCCTGACCCAGGCCTCCTGCCCAGCACTCCTCTGCCCTACTGTCCTCCCATCTGTACCCCTCAGTACCCCTCTGTTCCCTGGGCGCCTTCTGCCTGCCCAGCCCCGCTCGAGCACATGGCCATCTCCTTTTCTGACCAGGGGCTCTGCTGCTCTGAGAGCCTCCCTGGACACCCCCAGGAGGGGGCAATGGCCCACGGAGCTCAGTCAAGGCGCTTTCCGCTGAACAGCTGCCTGTGCCGCTTCCTTTCCTCCTGCCCACCACTCCCTGGTGGCTGCGGCAGTTCTGGAAGCCTGGTCAGGGTGGGGCGGTGGGAGGAAGGGGCGGTCCCACCGGGTCTCTGTGGGGTCTTGGGTTGGCTCTCCAGCAGCCCCAGTCTCCCCTACCCTCTCGACACTAACAGAAGCTGTGGTCTCGCTGCCCCAGGGTCAGGGCCCTCATGCTGGGTGGGCCTGGGCCAGGAGCTAGCTGCCTCTTCATGCTCACACCTACCACCTGGCACCAGCTGGCTTCTGACCCCCGGCAGGCATGAGCACACATCCACACGCAGGGTCACGGGAAGGTGACTCAGACCCAGGGCCAGGGCAGGAAGCAGCCCAGGGCGGGGGAGGCCGTGTGTTCAGCAGGACCCTGGCTCACAGCCCTCGGGGCTGGCTTTCTGTCACCTGGGGTGCGAACCACTCCCACAGCCCTCAACTCACAGCCCCTGCTTGCAGTGCTGCCAGCGCCGCTGCAGCGGGAGGCCCGGGTGGCAGTACACGTGCCCAGCTCTGCTAAATACCCTCGGGTCGCCAGTCTCTGCCCGCGGGCACCCTTCGCAGGGCAATATCTGCCTCCGCTTAGATGCAGGCACAGGCCAGGTGGCAAGGCCCACGGGTGGCAGGTACACGGTTTCTGCGGGGGCTAGGGCATGGGGATGGAGGTGGAGCAGCCCTGTGGGGAGTCTGTGAGGACTCCGGGCACGGTGGGGAGCTCCCATTAGGCCATGTGGGAGCCTGGGTGCAACTCTGACTCAGCCACATGCCGGACACGGGAGAAAGATGGGGCAGGAGAACTCAACAAATGCCAAACGGGGAGGAGGGGGGCTGGCCCTGGAGGGTGGGGGAGGGGGTGGGCAGAGCACCGTTTCCCTCAGCTTTGAATTGTCTTGTTTGCCCAGATTTATGGAACCAAGATATATTCAGAGACAAACTGACAAATTAAAAGCCTTTTGACATACACGACCTGAGCTGACCCTCCAAGGGGCCTGCAGGCTGCCCTGACAGAGCCCTCTCCAGGACAGTGCCTCCTGGGGTCCCGGGTGGAATCATCCCAGATCTTCCCATACAGCCGGGGACTGGGGGGGCAGGGCAGACTCCCCCCATGCCCACGCCCACAAGTATCCACATGAGCCCAGAGAGGGCAGGGAGAAGTCAGCCCCACACAGCCACCCAGCATGACAGCTTCTCCCCTGACAGGTAGAGGTGAAGCAGCACGTTCTGGAAAGATGCCATGATGGCCGAGTTTCCTTCCCTGCCTTGGGCCCCACTGACCTCTGCCCTCACAGGTGATGTGCTGGGAGAGCCTCACTTTTGGTCTGGGGTCCAGAGCCCAGGAACCCCCCAGGCCATTTGTGGTTGACACCTGGGGGTGTTATGGTGGGGGAGGGGTGGCTGCCTCGCTCCCGTAACACCCAGGATGCACACTGTTATCAGGCCCTCTGCAGGTGAGCTCTGCTGCCAGCATCTCCCCGCCAGCAGGTGTCTGCCATCAGAGGCCACAGGTACTGGGCCCACATGCAGGAGCCTCGAGAGGAGGAAAGGAGAGAGGCCAATGTAGAAGGCAAAGAGCCTGAATAGACTTACCTGCTATCGCCAACCATGGTTGAAGGCACCAGGAGAACATGCAAGAGACATAGAGAGAGAGAAAAGCCATCAGTCAAATCACTCACATGAAGCATTAAAAATAAAAGTCACACATACTCCTATAACCTTAAGAAAAGTCACAGCAGTAAGTTAAAAACCTCCCTGTAAGTATTTAAGAATGTTTGCAGCTGACTTTCAAATTGTTCTGTTAAAAAGCAAAAACAGTGTATAAACACACACACACATACGTGTAAACATGTGTACAAAGGCAGCAAGACATTAGGAACTGGTGATTCTCAGAGAAAAATGTAAGGTTTGTTGTGTTCCTACTTCAACATTTACTTGTAGGTCTGGCAATTATCAAAGTAAAAAGTGGTCAGAAAATTCCCACAAATGAAATGTCAGGCGATTTCTACCAAATTCTAAAAGTACAGATTATTCCATTTTATATAAACCTCCCTAGATAACAGTAAAGGTACATAATCCCCAAATCAGACAAACATGTAACAACAGAAAGTTACAGCTCATCTCGTTCACCAAATACATGCAAAAATTCCAAACAACATCCAGTGGTGTGCGGATAATAATACCCTGTGGTCAGGTTGGCTTACCCCAGGTATACAAGGATGTCTAATGTCAGAAAATCCACGTGACTCATCCTATTGACAGGTATCAATGGATACGTAAGAGCATTTGCTAAAATTAAGAGCCCATCATGATAAAAATTCTCGGTAAAGGAGGAACAGATAAGAACTCCCTTAACTGGACAAGTATGCAAAAAACAAAACTCAACAAGCCTAGTGCACTGTCCTCATGCGGAGGAATTAAATTTCCTTGGAAACCAGAACAGGATGGAGAATTCCCTACACCCGTGTCAAGGCACCGCTCTACAGGGACTCGGCCGGCGGAGAAAACAAGGAACTAGAGACCTGCGGTAGACTGATCTCTGTGCCCCAGGAAAAGGGGTCTCCACCACCCACCCGTTCCTGTGGGCGTTCACCCACTGGAAACAGGGCCTTTGGCAGACATCATTTTTAGTTAAGGATGACTCATGATGGGCCTTAACCCTCCTAATGAAAGAGGCCTTCTAGAAGGCCATGGAGAGAGGCAGAAGTTGGAAACCGGAAGCCGCGAGAACCTGGAAGTGACATGGGAGGACATGGCCATGTGGTGGGAAAGCCAAGGAGCTCCAGGACTGCCACTAGGCAGCCCCAGGATGCCACAGGTTTCTGGGGGAAAGCACCACCTGATGACGCGTTGATTTGGGACCTCTCCTATCCTCATAACCATGAGCCAATGATTTCCGATTGTTGAGCCAACCCACTGCACGCTATTTGTTTCAGCAGCTGGAAAACCAAGGTGAGGCATAACTGTCAAACAGAGGTCTGTTTGTCCGTCCTGTCCCAATCGTCACCTCCCAAAGTCTGAGCTAGGCAGACTTTGCTCATGGCCACTGACCAGCATGCCTAGCAGGTAGGCTCTGCGCTTGCTCTTTGAGGAGGGAGGGTGGGAGTCCCCAAGGGGCAGGAAGTCGCAGCCCCATCGGTCCCTTTTCCTTCCTGCCTGAGCTCCCTGGGACTCGGGTGGGTAGGGCCCCAGGAACTGGTGATCTCAGCAGATGTACCTGCTGACTTCCAAGGTGATATCAGTCCCTGTCCTGGCCCGAGGGAGAGCCCCTGGCTGCAGGCCCTGGTAGGTGTCCCCAGAAGCTGAGCCCCTCCCTCGGCTAGAGTCAGGCTGGACCGGAGTAGGTGGCCTGTGCTGTGTGTCTGACCTGGCATGTGAGGTGTTTAGGGGTTCACATGAACATCTCCGGTGGCCTCTGGTCTGGTGGGGCATTTGGGAGGCTCACAGAGGTGGTATGTGAGGTGCAGCTGGGCCCTGGCTGAGTGCCTGACAGCCTTTCCAAGTCTCTGAGCCCTTGTTCCATGGAACAGCTCTTGCTGCCTTCCGACAGCCACTCCTTCTCCTTGGGGGGCCAGGCTTGGAGGTGGTAGCAGGTGCAGGGTATGCTCAGGAAACAGAGGAAGCCTCTAGACACATTGCAGGGGGGCATGAGCCTGCAAGGACGCACCGGAACAGGCCTGCCTGGGGGCTTTGGGGGGTGGCCCTGTGCTCTCAAGAGGGCTCTGGCTCAGCTTCTGCCATGCAGCTTCCCTGTGTGGAGTCCTCGGCTCTCCCTGTTTTCTGTCCACCCCGATGGGGGCCCTAGCTCCCAGGAACTGCAGGGGCTGAGGGTCTGGCCAAGGAAGGAGCCTAAGCTTGTCCCTGCAGGTGGAGGGAGCCAGCAGTGGGCTGTACCGGGCAGCAGACACACTGAGGGTAGATGGCGAGTGTGGCAGGCCCAGTCCCGGGTCACAGGGCACAGCCTGGGTGAAGTGGGTGGGAGAGGGCATCACCCTCAGACATGCCTATCAGACCAAGGCTGCCCCCTGTGTGGCATCCACGCTGGACGGGAGGCTGGCTCTGAAGGGCTCTGGGGCTGCATCTTGCCTTGTCCTTCCCTCAGTGTGGGGAGCCCTTGGCCGGCAGCTAAGATGGCAGGTGGGTCCCAGGCCCCCAGATCCCCCTACAGATCAAGGACCCAACTATTCCCATGGTGTGGGTTGAGAGCCATCTGTGGGTGACAGTGTCCAGGAAAGAGCACAAGACAGTGAGCTGAGAGACCTGCTGCAGACTGGCCCCATGGCCTTCACAGGCCGCGCACCCACTGATGGAGAGTGCCGCCTGGCACCCCCCTCCACAAGCCACTGCCCACCCCCAGCCCCTGGGTCTGCAGGGTTCTCTCACTCCACCTTCCTGTTTCTGCAACAACAGCCAATCTGTGGAAGCCGATTTCCTCTCATGTCCAGCCTTGCTCTGAGTGGGAGGAGGGGGCGGGCAAGGCTGGGAGGGGGTCTCCAATGAGGGGAAAACCACTTCAGCTCTTAAAGGAAACTGATGGGAGGAACTAGACACGCGAGAAAATATCCATAAGCATTAACTGCTAGCAAAAAAGAAAGAAATTCTTGTTCTAGGATCTGAGTCACCTCTGCTCTGGAACACATGTGAGGGAGACCGAGTCTGTGTGTATGTGTGTGTGTGAGACTGTGTCTGAGAGTGTGTGCCTGTGCGGAGGGGTGTGTGTGAGCGCGTGAGTCTATGTATGAACCAGGGGCTGCATGAGTGGTGTTTGGCCTTCGTCAGCCTCAGGGGTCCCGACAACAGGGCCTCCAAAATGGCTGCTCAGAGAAGGCTGTGCCCACCTCCCAGCTGGCGGGCACCAGTGACTTCTCGTCCTCCCCAAAGCCTGGCAGATGTGGGAGGAGAGGGGCTGGAGCCCAGCAGGGGTGGGGGAAGAGGGGCTGGAGCCCAGCAGGTGTGGGGGGAGAAGGGCTGGAACCTGGTAGGGGTGGTGTGGGGGGAGAGGGGCTGGAGCCTGGCAGGGGTGGGGGGAGAGGGGCTGGAGCCCGGCAGGTGTGGGGGGAGAGGGGCTGGAGCCCGGTAGTTGTGGGGGGAGAAGGGCTGGAGCCCGGCAGGTGTGGGGGGAGAGGGGCTGGAGTCCAGCAGGGGTGGGAGGAGAGGGGCTGGAGCCCAGCAGGGGTTGGGGGAGAGGGGCTGGAGCCCAGTAGTTGTGGGGGGAGAGGGGCTGGAGCCCGGCAGGTGTGGGGGGAGAGGGGCTAGAGCCCGGTAGGTGTGGGGGGAGGGCTGGAACCTGGTAGGGGTGGTGTGGGGGTGTCAAAGCCAGGGGCTCTTTCCTGTGTTAGAGAGTAGAGTCCTGTGTGTTGGGTAGGTGCTGGGATGGCCCCGGACCAGCCTGCAGACGGCAGGAGGGGAGCAGCTGCCATGGCCCCCTGGAGCCTTCCCATATGAGAAACACCATCGAAGGTCCCCTCCTGAACTCCAGGTCCAGCTGAGCCCTGGCTCTGGGCAGTCGGAAAGTCCCCTTGGGTAGGAAGCTGGTATTGCTCCATACAATGAGAGCTGCGGGGACAGGCTGCCCAAAGGGACCCTCCCCAACCCAGGACCGAAGTGGCTGCATGGGTCTCCCTGGGGACAGCTGGCAGGCTGGAGGCCCTCTGTGCAGCATGGCCCCGAGGGGAGGCTGAACACACGCAGGCCTGCACGACCTCCACGCCCCGTGCTGCTCACAGGGCCTCAGAGTGGCCTGGCAAGTGGGAAGGACCTGCCCGTCCGAGCCTGGGAGCCAGTTCCCTGCTGGCCCAGACTCAGGGGGGCCTGAGTCTACAGGCATGAAGGGCTGCTCTCTGCCTGGGGTGGCTTCTGCACACCATGTGCCTTAGTCTGGAGCACCCTGCACCCTCTGCGTTACGGCTGGCTCCTACGCCCACCTGGAGCCCTCCGAGGGCCTCGACCCTCCCAATTATGGGTTCTGGGAGAAAAGGGGGAGGGTGCAGCTCCCAAGAAGGAGGCATGACAAAGCGCACAGATATCAGCCTCCCCCCAAGTGCCGGCCAGGGGCTGGTTTCTTCTACACGCCCAGGAGCACCCACACCCGACCACAGTCTTCTGACAGCCAGGGTTCCACGCAGGCCGCATGGCTCCAGAGTCTCATCTTAGGCCCTCCCAGGTGACCAGGAGCCCCAGGGAAGTGGGGACAATGCAGGGGGCTCCTAGGGGCAGCTGAAATCACCGCTGCCTCCTCCCTCCTTGGAGCCCGGCTGTGAGAGCCGGAAACAGCGAAGGCTGACGCGTGTGATGCGTCACTCTCCGGGGAGATCCAGGGTAGGTGGAGCTGGGGAAGGAGAGCAGATGGCCTCTGGGGCGGGGAGTGGTTCTGAGGTCACCTGGAGGCCGCGTGGGGGCATATGCAGACCTCGGAACAAGGGCCTTGTCTGTCACAGCCCACCCCTGCCCACCTGCCTGCAGCCTCCCAGACACTCGCAGCCTTGGGGCGGGAGGCAGGGCGGCAAGGGGGTGAGACTGCCTGGCCCCTGGTCTCCTCTGCTCACTCTTGGCTCTGGGAGTTTCGATGCAGGGGGCTCCTGGGGGCAGATGAAGCCACCTTCACCTCCTTTGCTAGCCTGGCTTCCGGGAGGGCTTAGGGAACAGCCTCTGCTTTCAGGATATGGCTTCTCGATGGCATGGTTTTAAAGCACAACTTGCCCAAAGGCAGGCTTGGCGTCAGCATAGGGAGTTAGTGGGTGCTGGTGGGGGTGGGGTCCCCCAGGTGTGCCATGACCCCGTGACAAGCAGGAAGCCCCTAGATGGTGAGTGGAAGGCTGAAGGGTCAATCCCTGGGGGTGGCTCTGCTGCGCTGTGGCAGGTGCTTGTGGTTGCTTCAGCCCCCTGCCAAAGGTCCAGGACTCAGTTCCCAACCCTGTGCTGTGCTCAGCGCATCAGCCCAGCCCCTCCTCTCACCAGCCCTGCCCAGGCACTTCTGAGCCCCAGGGATCCTGCCTGTGAGACTGAGGCATTAAGGCTTCTGGGTGCAGTCAGGTGGGCCGAGGCCTGAGCTGTACGCAGTGGAGTGGGAGGCATGGGTTACTCGGGCCATGGGGTCTTCTCCAAGGGAACCTTGGCCCCCACCCAAGAGCTGCTCCCACAGGCAGGAAGCCTGATACTGAATGGGGCCCTGGGTGCTGCCCACTTTCCTCGGCACGGGCCCCCGCCTACGCCTTTCCTTCCCTGGCTCAATGTACTGCTGGGAGGGGGCTCAGCAAACAGTCCCCAGTGAATGCATGGTGAATGCGTGGCACACCACCTGGCTGCACAGTGCCCTTTCCAGGGTCCCACGGCTCTGCTGGGCACCTCCCTCACACGGGGTGAGGTTTCCCCAGTGGAACACGCACCAGGCCTCTAAGAGCCCACTGCCCATGGTGACACCACAGCGGCCTGCGTTCTTGATTTCAAACGCAGCCCCTGTCTTTGCAGGCCCTCATTTCCTGACAGTGCCGGAGCTCCAGGGAAATAAATATCTAGATGGGGAGGCTCCTGGCCCGCTGCCTGCCTGAGCCTGGGGAGATGTGAGCTGTGCATTTCCCTCCTGGATAGCAACCACCAGCCCTGTGATACGACCCAAGGCAGTGGGTGGGGGTGGGGTGGGGAGTCAGAGGTTGCAAATACAGGACTGTGCTGGCCACGTGGGGGTGAGGGTGATGAGGGAAATCCTCATTCCCCCATCTCGGGGTGGGGGTGCAGGAATCTGTTTGCTGAAGGGGTGGTGCAGCAGGGGATAGGGGTGGGGCCAGGGGACCGAGGCTGTCCAGGCCCCACTAGGTTGGGGAGCAATGCGGTAGTTTCCCCATAGACGCAGGCCTCCCCGGATCCCCATCTGGAGGGGAGGGGGTCATGACTGCAGAGCAGGGAAGGCGGGGCTCGGGTCTTAGCTGCAGAATCCTTTCTTCCAACACCATCTCATGGGCCCACAATAAAACAGACAGGGAACAGAAGTGCCCTGCAGGGGTCCCCCTGCTTGCCTGGCTGGCCTTTCTGGGGCTAGGACATCCTAACGGGCGGGCAGCTGGCCACGTCTATCAATCGGGCCTCCCACGCCCAGGGGAACTAGAGACGAGCAGACCCAACCTCTGCCCAGACCCAAACGGCGCAGATGGAGAGATGGGGGTTGGAGAAGACACCAGGACACACAGGAACTACCTTCTGCCCCTCTGTGCAGTGCTTCAATGTCCTGACAGGGGAACAGACCACAGGCATGAAGAAGGGGCAGGTGTTGGCCTGCCAGCTGTCAGGGAAGCGGACACTTCCCGCTGCGACCCCTGGGCGCGGCTGTTAGCCTGGTGATGGGCTGGGGACCTGGGTGACCGTCTGGGAGAGCGCCGTGATAGGCACAAGTACCAAAGGGGAGCTACCGTGCCCACCCCTGGGGACACACCCGAGTCCATGGAGGCTGAGGGGGCAGCTTCCCCCACACTGTGCGGGTAATAGCCCAGATGGAGCCACTCCCTGCCTGCTCCCAGGGCCAGGTGGAGGAAGGAGAGAGAGCCCTGCACACCTGATATCAAACCCAGTAGCCAACAAATTAGACACGCAAGTCAGGGATTGGCGTGAGAAACCTTAAAAACAAGACTGGGGGTGAAAAGCGAGTTGGTGGAGGTTACGTGTCATTTGGTTCAGGTTCTGGGAAGTTTGTGATATCACAGCAGTGCAGGATGCTGTATTGAGGAGATGCATGTCTGCAGGAAAAGTATAAAAACAGGCTCAGGGAAAATAGGAAGCACTGCACAGAGGGGCAGAAGGGGGTCACAGGTCGGGGGGACGCCCGGGGTGTCATCTTCACTTGTCCAACCCCGAGGCCAAGCAGTGTGGACAGGGATTTGCTAAACGTGTGATTATTATGGCTGAATCACAACCCCACTAAGACACATTCAAGTCTTGACCCAGCTGGAGCTGGAGCTGGAGCTGGAGCAGGGTGGGACCCACCCCACATGCTGGTGTCCTCGTGAGAAGGGGAGAATTAGGCACAAACACACACAGACAGAGGGGAGAGAGCCATGTGACAGTGAAGGCAGAGAATATCATGGCTGTCCGGCAAACTACCGGCAGCCAGGAGAGAAGCGTGGGACCGAGTTTCCCCAGCAGAGTGCCAACACCCTGGTCTCGGACCTCTGGCCTCAAGCCCCCAGCGGGTGCTGCTTTGTGGGGGCAGCCCCAGGAGACCAAGCTGATGAGACAGACCCCCTGGACGGCCCAAAAAGTGCCAACACCCCAGGGATCACACCATGGGCTCAGCTGGGGGGCTGGCCCAGGCCCTGGGCAAAGGGGACTCCCAGGAGAGACAAAGACCACCGGTGAAAAGTTCTGGGGGGGGCTCAGTGGGGTGGGGAAGAGAAAGCCCCGGGACTCAGCCAGGCAGGGCCTCATGGTGTATGGCTGAATATACTGCCAGCCCCACCCCTTAACTTGCACCCCTGGTCCCCCCGGCCCCCTGTCAAGTCCCAGTCTCTGGGGTGGGGTGGCTGTCTGCACAGGCACATTCCAGGGTGTCGGCCCTGAAAGGCCAGTGATCCTGGCAATGTCCCAGCCCCTAACCCTCCACTGAAGCTGCCAGGGGGTCTTGAGCTGACAGTCAGCAAGTGGGGACGAACCGACCTTGTAGCCGGTGGCAGGAGAAACAAGGCGTGCTATTATGTGCTTTTTGCAGTAAAGAGCCCACGGTGTCAGGTGCAATTCAAGCACCCACCTAGGAGACAGACACTGTTCTCCTGCCAGTCACATATAAGAGGAAAGTGAGGCAGAGAAGGTGCAGAGAGCTTGTTAGGGGCAGTGTGGAGCAGAGCTTATGAGCTCTCTGGCTCCCAATGCAGGATCCTTGCTGCCAAGGCACCCATCTCCCATGGGGAGCGGAGCAGAGCTTATGAGCCCCGATCAAGGCCAGGTACTGACACAGGTTCCCTGAACCCAGTGCTAGCATCCCACTTTGCAGGCAAAGAGCACGAGGCTCAAAGGTAAACACTTATCTGGGGGGGCATTGAGGAGCTCGGAGGATCGAACGTTCACTGGCAGCACTGGGTGCTGAGAATGGCCTGGGCTGACTGCAGAGAGCCCCTCCAAGGATGGCCTGGACTCTGGAAGGACAGAACTGGTCCCATCTCCCCATATCTGCAGGCCCAGGACAGACACAGAGGGGCACGGTCCCTGAGTTACTGGCCTTCGCGACCCCACAGCCAGCCCTGCCCTCAGTTGGCTCCACAGCTTTGTAAACAATTAACTCTAGAGTTTTAATTCTGTCAGACAATTACTGACTTGTTCTGAATCTCCCCATGCCTCCCCCCACCCCCCAGGACATGTAAACCAATGGAGGCCGCGGCTGCTCACGCTGTACGGGGTGGATGCGCGGCCGTGAGGGCCTCACCCTGTGCGTGCTGACTCTGGACTGTGGGATTAGGGGGTGTGGCTCTGACCAGACACACGCCACCCGGCACGGAGGGGCTGAGAGGTCACAGGTGGCTGGCAAATCAAATGTCGAACTCAACAACCCTGGCAGTGGTTCACTGCCAGGGAACTGAGGCACGGAGAGGGGGCACTTGCCTGGGCCGGCCCCTGAGTCTGCTGGCTCCAGACAAAGGCAGGAGGGGCTGATGGCGGGGGGGGGGAGGCTGGGTGCTCCTCTCCTTGGGTTCCCAATGCCCTTGTCTGCACAGTCGAGGGGGATCTCCTCTTGACACATGCCCCGGGCTGAGCAGTGGCTGGTCCCTCTCTGTCCCCAGGTGGACTTCAGGGTTCCCACAGTGCCCTGGGGAATTCAGGCAGCCCTCAAGGGACCTGCGACCCCAGGACTGGGGTTCACAGCTGGGTGAATGAACGCACACCTGGGGCTGGCAACTGCTTCCTCTTCAAAGAACAGCCCCAGCTGGGACAAGAAATAGCCGCCCACCCCCACGGAGTCTTGGGCAGAGACAGGGGCAGGCAGTGCTGCTGCAGAAAGAGGGAGCTGGCTGCCCGGGGGACTAGGCCTCCTCTACAAAGCCCCAGCACCCACCAAGCAGGCCTGGGGGTCACTGAGGTTGGTTAGGGGCAGTTGGCGGCTAGGGGGAGACTGGCTACCCTGGCTGGCTTCTGCTCCCTCTGCACAGGACATCCCTGGCTGGGACGGACCACGGGTTGGTCTCCCAGTAGCTGTCTCGTGTGTGTGTGTGTGTGTGTGTGTGTGTGTGTGTGTGCGCGCGCGCGTGGTGGGCGGGGAGGGGGTAAGGGTGCCATGGTTTTCCATGATAATAGGCTGGGAAAGCAGGGAACTTTGGACAACACCACACCAGGGCATGGGCACTTGGCAGAATTGTAGACACACAGAACATCAGGCCTCAAGTACTGCAACTGGAGAGTAAGGGCCTGCACTCGATGCGTCTAACCTCTGCTGACCTGAGCCCCCACACCATCACGCTGGAGCAGCTCCCCAAGCTGCTGCTCACCAGGCCCTTCCTTCCTGGAAACCCACAGCTGGCTGAAAACCACCAGGCGAGGTAAAAGCGGCTCACAGGCCCCAAGGCTGCCTGTGTGCCGGGGGCAGAGCCGGCCTTCAGCAGGGGGAAGGTCTCGTTGTAGGCGGGTACCGGGGCAGGAGAAGCTAGGTTTGCCTGGGGTGGTCAGGGACCTGGAGATGCACCCCAGCAAGGGAGTCGCCCCAGGAAGCCAAGGAAGCCTGGGAAAACTCCCAGCTTTTGCCCCTCACCGTCCCACGTGCTGTCCTGTCATCCCAGAAAAAAGAGATGAACATGAGCACAAACGGATCAAGACCTTGTCAGCCCAGTGCCCCTGTCCCTGCAGGCACACTGTGGCATGACTGACCACACGCTCTGCCGAACATGAGCCCCCCCACCCCCTCCCCGCCCTGGTCCTCCTTCTACTGGACAAATAGGAGGGGTCAGAGTGGGCACTGTGACCTGTGCTGGGGGGCTGAGCCAGCAAGCTCTAGGCCTCGCGGACCCCCGAAGCCAACCTGCTCACACGGCAGTGGCAGGGGCTGCTGTGCCAGGGCCCAGGCTGATTCCTGCCTTCCTGCTGCCTGGCAAGGCTGTGGGGGTCCCTGTAAAGCCAGAGACCAGGTCCACGAGTTGAACTGCCCCTACACCCAGGATCTGGAGGGCCTGGCTCTCTCAATCTCAGGGAGATGGTGGTGGGGCCTGGGGTCTACGGTTCTACAGCTGCAGATGGTCCCAACCGGGGCGGGGGTAGGGCTGGGGGCTGCGCAGCCATGACAAGGGCTGGGAGGTGTGCCCAGGCTTCGGGGTACACCCCCAAACCCCAGCTCCTGCCCTCCTCGCTGGGGGTTCCAATGAGCTTTCCAGCATTTCTGGGTCTTGAATTTCTGGTGTGGAAAATGGGGGGCCAAGCAAGATAAGTCATTTTGAGAATCCCTGAGCTTCCCCGAGTGCAACCCTTCTCTCTCCAGACCCTGGCTCTTTGCCCAGATTTGGGACCCCATAACCCATCACCCCTCTCCTCCAGGCACCCCAGGAGAGACTTGGAAACTGGCTACCCAGACATCTGCAACTGATCCCTCTTTCCTCTTCCCCCTAACAGTGGTGAAACCCAGATATCCATGAGCAAAGGGGGCCGGCATCTGGGGGTAACTGGGGCCCAAATGCTCCCAATCCCCCACAAGGTGACAGGAGACCCCCAAGGACACACCAGCCAGGCAGGAAGTCCCAAGGGAAACCACAAGACAAACGCTTTCTTGCTAATTTAAGAAAATTTTTGTTTTTTTCTTTTAACCCGCAATACCGCTCACTACCAAGAGGGCACAACTGAGATGGGGCAGGTAAAGTGGGGGAAAGAGCTTCCAGAAAATGACAGCACGCTACTGAGAGTGTAAAAATGTGCAGACCGTTCAACTCAGAAATCCCACCCCTCGGAACTTCCACAGGAAACCACAGCCGTGAAAAATATCCACGGGACGAAATGTCCACATGACCCAGGACCGGAAACTGTGAGGTTGGCAAAGGAGAGAAACATCCAGAAGCAGCTCGCCCGCAGTCACACAAATACCAAGTCTTAACCGAGTAGTTCAGATTACAGTAAAAAAACCGTGCAGGGCCACGGTGACTTTGTTCTCTTTTATGCTGTCACCTCCCAAGTATCTACCACAATCGGTCGTCACTTTACTACCAAAAGAAGAGAGAGGGAGGCAGGGCCCCTCAGCAACAGGTGACAGCAAAGCCTGTCCCACCCCCACACCAGGGGGCCTGGGACCAACAGTGTCACTGACCGCTGACTGTGTGCCAAGGACAGCAGTCAAACTGTGCTGATAAGCCAGCCTGATTTCAAAGTGACAGTGGATGCCACTGGTCCCGGGTTGCAGGGCGGGGACCTGTGAATACCCAGCCCCAAGCCTTTTAGCACCCACACTCTTGTGGACCCTCACGGCCTGAGGCCACTCCAGTGGGGTATGTTTTGCAAGAGAAGTCACTAGAAGGTCAGCAAGGCCTGATGTCTCCAATTCTACAGTGCTTGAGGGGCAGCCCGAGTTACAGAGCAGGGATGATGTCGCACGCCAGCATGCCACCGAAAAATAAGTACACCCCTTGAAGTTGTGTCTAGTGTATTTCCTTAAAAATGGAATCAGCTGTCTTGTTTTGGGTTCTATTGGCAATCTAATCCTACACAGTTTGACTGTGAACTCCCTTCTGGTCTCCGACTGGGGGTCAGCCCCCGAGGTCTCTCCTGGCCATGTGGGGCCCCTACCAGGCTGCGGTGGGCCCTGCTTGCTGGCCCATTGCCACACTCGGTCTTGGGCCTTGATCTCAAGTAGCAGACATCACTCAAGGCCAGACTCTCTGGGGGATGCTGCCGACACGTCAGGGAAAGGGAGGGGGACCAGAAGGTCCTGCCAGTGCTAGCCTGCAGGCAGTGCCACGTGATGGGATGTGCTAGGGAGGCCGGCGAGCATGGGAGTCACGGGAGAGTCAGGGAAGGCTTCCTTGAGGAAGAGATGGCTGAGCCAAAACTGGAGGAAGACTGGGGGGTGGGATGGAAGGGACAAGGAAGGGAGGGAGAGGAAGGCATGTGGGCAGAGGGCAGCAAGAAAATCTCAGCTGAGGGCACCAGGTGTTGGGAAGCAGAGGCCTGCAGTGAGGGGTGAGGAGGTGGCAGTGTGGGCAGGCACTGAGAGGGCACACACCACCTGGGCTGGCCTACTTGGCCATGCCTGGCAAGGCCACGTAATGGGCAGCCAGGCAGTGGCCCACTGAGGTGTCTCTGATGGGCCTACTGCGAGGGACATGCAGGCCGAGCCCAGGTACCCTGCCAGGGTAGGCTGTAAGCCACAAGAAGCTCCCACGATTTCAGGGGTAACCCCCCGGTGGCCCTGGCATGATTCTACCTGTGCCTTCTCTTCTGCCCCATTGCCTCCAGGAGAGAGGCATGGTGCCAGGAGCAGGGCTCAGAGCCTGGGAATGACCCTGGAAGGCGGTATGCAGGGACTTTAGAGAGGTCCTTGGAAAGGACACATGCCAGTGGGCCAGCCAGAGAGCCCTCCTTCCAGCGTGGCCAGACGTGCGGACACCTGCTCCTCTCTACCAAGCCAGAAATTCCCAATCACACTCCAGGAAACTGTTAAAAGCCCATCCATCTCTATTTGTCACCTCAGTGTGTACCCCAGCTAGGGCGACCCAGGCTGCTGGTATGTGCTATGTGTGCGTGGGGTGGGGGGACTGGGCACATCTTCCCGTCTGTGTCACAAGCCCTGACTTTCTTAGGAACCAAGGACTGCCTCACTCGGAGCTGCGGGGCCAGGGAGGGCAGGGGAGGTTTCACCCAAGTTCCCATGTGTGTGTGGCACTGGGGATGCAGAGAGGAGAAAGAAGGGGTCCCTGTTGGGCCCAGGCCAGAGAGGCCCCACTGGAGTGGCCCACGGACCCAGGCCCTCTCCTCTTCCATCAAAGACCCGCCAGGCCATGGGGAGAGAGGGCAGGCAGGCTGTGGGGGGGAGCGTGGGTGATGACACACTAGAGCAGTTGGGGTGACACCGAGCCTCCCTGCACCAGGCATGCCCCAGAGGCCCGGGCATCCCCACCACCCACAGGAGCAGGACTTCCCAGCCGGCCCTCTGTAGCACCCCAGCTTCCGCGGTGCCCCAACTCAGCCCCAGGCTTAGAGGAGCAGCTTGCGGATAAACCTCAATGGCAGACTAGCTCTTGTATGAACAAAGCCAAGATGACTTCAGCCTCTCGAGAAAGTTCATTAAAAAAGCAATTTACCTGGTGGCTGAAACGGAAAAGACAAGGAGGGGAGGGCCGGGGGAAGGGCACTGGCAGGGCCTGGGTAGCCAGCAGCCCCACTGCCCAGAGCCGCTGGCCATGAGGGCGGTCCTCTGGGGTCAGATGACCACACTGCCTCTCCATCCTCACCTCTCCCACCCTCCACTCTGGGCAGGGGTATGAGTGCCTCCTTTCGGCCCAGCAGGGAGGCCAAGGGCCCTTCACCCTGGTGACCCAGACAATAAATTGGCCTCAGGAGACAGGGCCGCAGGAGGAGCTTCCTAGTTGCAAACAAGGGCTGGGGCACCTGAGCACATGCTCGCTTCAAAGGCTTGAGCTTCTGGCAGCCCGAAAAGCAGGTTTTGCACACCTTCCTGGCTCTCCCTGAGCTGATGCCTGGCTGACGGCTGGCTGGGTGCACCCACCTGGGCCTCTTGGTAGAAGGGGTGTCCCTGGGTCCTCTGAACCCCAAGCTTTTCAAAAGCCCAGCAAGGGCAGAACGGAGAGCTGCTGTCTGCGAGGGGTGAAGTGGGATGGCCAAGGGGCAGGGGGCTTGTGGCAAACCTGCCCCAGATCTGGGACACCCACTTCCTGACAGCCTAAGAAAGTCCCTAGCAGTGCAGCACCCTGGACTGTGTGCCAGCTCCTACCAGCCAGAAGCCCTGGTCCTCAGCCCAGACACACCAGGATTCCCGCACCTTCTTGACCAGAGGGAGCCCCCAAAACAGACGCACACACCAACTCCCTCGGTCCCCAAGCCAGCCTGTCAGTGGCTTCAGTTCTAAGACAAACCCTAGAAGATAAACAAAAAGCAGGGACCTCGGGGAAGAGGCCTGGCAGGCACCCCTGCAGGGCCAACTGCACAGCAGGAACAGGAGAGAATGAACCCCAACTTCAAACATTTGGCTACAGAGTGCTGCCCAGGAGAGCTGTAACCAGTACTTCTTCCTACAATGGTGCCCAGAGAGACCAGCCTTGTACCCCCAACCCACAGAGAAGGGTGCCTGGCTGCACAGGTGCCCGTGACCTGCTCCACAGCTCCCCACCCCAACCCCATCCTGGGGAAGGGAGGCTATGTCAGCCAGCTTTGTTTCCCTTTCAAGGGGGCCTGCCCTAGAGGCTCTACCTGCAGGATGGCAGTGCCTCCTGTCCAGCTCAAGACGGGTAGGCCGGCCACACGTGGGCCTTTGTTCTACCTGCATGTGCCTCAGGAATAGCCCACCCTCACCTGGCAGCTCCTTTCCAGCCTGCATGGACCACTGTGGGCATGCTGGGGATAGGTGGGGGAGGGCTGGAACCACAGGTGCAGGGAAGAAGCACTCTCCCTCACTAGCTCTTTTAATGTGAATGTGGGTGAACCCAAATGTGCCAGGTGTAACACAAACCCATAGGGATCTACTTCCTAGGGACAACTAGCTCTCAGCAGGGGCCACAAGGAGTCAGCCTGGACCTATAATTGAAACCACCTAGGTTTCACACCTACAGTGGGACGAACGTCTGGGGGAATTGGATGGAGACCCAAGGACGAAGCCCTGGCACTGACCGGTGTGAAGGGGAGGGTGCAGGACAAAGAAGGGTGCCCCGAAGAAGTAGAAGGGGCCAGAGATATCAAAGGGCACTGGTGACAGCCGGCGGAGCAGAATGAGCTAAAGGCGTCCACCCAGGTTAGGACCGGCTGGAGTGGGTGCAGGGAACCCATGGCGGGAGCAAGAAACAAAGATAGGCAGAAAAGAGTGGACGCAAAGCAGTCGGCAGGACAAGGGCGGTGCAGAGACCCGGCTGGAAGAGGACCCACACGCGGGGGATAACTGCCGCCGTGAGTCCCGAAGGCGCCGTGCCGAAGTGCCCCAGCGCCTGGATCCCGGCTAGACGCTCCCTTCCCACTCTCCTCCCAGGTGCACATCTGGGAGCTATTCCCCGCACTCCAGTCCCGGCGCTCACCTGGGCGCACATCCCCGCACCCTTCCCCTCACCCCCGCCCCCCCGCCCGGTGCTCACCTGGGCGTGCGCAGAGCGGCCGGGTCGCGGCGGTCCAACACGCCGGGCACGCAGTTGGTGAGCTCGGTCCAGTCGGCGTGCAGCCCGCAACTCCAGCCGGTGGAAAAACGGGAGAAGAGCCAGGTCTCGCGGCGGTTGGGCCGGTAGCAGGTGCACTTCTTCTGGCCGGGCCGGCAGTCGCAGGGCACCTCGAGGCGCACGTTCTGCACGAGGTGGCGGCCGAAGGTGGTGCCGCCCGTCTTCTGGATGTGCAGGAAGACGATGACGTCGTCGCCCTTCATGTCGAAGCGCAGCGAGCGCTCGAGCTCGCGCACAGGGAAGTAGTACTTCTTCTCGTAGTGCGGGTCCGGCGTGGGAAAGAGATCCAGGTCGTCCGGGGGCGCGCGGCCGCCGGGGGCGCCCAGGCCCAGCCCCGGGCCCGCGTACTGGTAAAGGATGAGCATGAAGCACACCGAACCCGCCACCACCAGCACGAACTTGCTGGCGCGCTCAACCATGGTCCTGCCGCCGGCGCGCCGCCGCCGCATGTGTCACCATCGCCGGCGGGCCAGGCGCGGGGCGGGAGGCCGGCCGCCGGGTCCCCGCGTCCCCCGCTGGTCCCCGGCGCGCTCGGCCGCGGGCGCCCGGGAGGCCCGGAGGGCGCCGCCGCCACCACCGCCCGCCCTCCCGCGCTCCGGCCCGACCCCGGACCCCGGCGCCGCCCGGCTACTCCGCGCCGCAGCCGCCCGCAAAAGCGCGGGCCCGGGTCCTGCGCCGCGCCATGGCTGCTCCCCGCTTGGAGCCCCGCGCCCACCAGCTCCGCTCAGCTCCGCGCCGAGAACGCTCTGCGCCGCCCCGCGCGCCGCCGCGTCTCCGCAGTCCGCCGCCCGCCCCACCCCCGGCCCGCCCCTCGGCCCGCCCCCGCCGTCGCTTGCAGCAGCTTGCCGTCGCCGCCCGCTCGGGTTCCTAGCCCCGCCTCCGAGCGCCGGGGGCCGCGGGCGGGGGCTGGGCGGGAGAATGCGGGTGGGCACTCAAGACCCCTGGCTCCTGGCGGCAGCCGCAGGGGGAGCTCGTGTCCGGTCGCTGTGGCGAGGATGCAATCGCTCCACGAGGTACTGAGGTTGGGACGGGAAACAGCGGTCGGCAGTTCTCCTCCACCCTCAGGTCTTGGCTGCGAGCGGAACCCCATTCTCCTGCCCGCCGCGGGACATAAATGGGGCAAGCCCTTGACCTTGCACGCTGGGCGCTGTCAAGTTCCTCATGCTAGAGGATCAGGGCCGGACCTGGAGAGACCGAGGGGGCGGTGGGACCCGGGGCTTGGCGACGGGCAAGGGGCCGCGGTGGGGAGAAGAGGACGGGGGGGGGGGAGGGGACAACCCAGGTACCCCTGGCCCCCTCTGCTTTCGACCGATCACCCGGAGCCCCTCCAACGAAGGAAGACAAATTTAAATGTCCGCAGAGGATTGCGGGACCGCTTTCTACAGCCGCCCATTGTTCGAAAGCAATTCCAGCCACGTGCGTCTTTTCCTCCGTGTTGATGATACTCCAGTGAAAAAGTTAAAAAAATTGAGCCAATCCTTAAAGAGTGTGAGTGTCCACAAAAAAATGCCCACTTACAGCATTGCCTTTCACTGTCCTGCAGCGTGCCAAGCAGCTTCATGGGCTTCCCTTTGCCCCATGGCTTGGAGCCTGGGGTCTGGGGTAGAATCCTGGGATCCCCTCCCCAGCACACCTCTCCTTCCCGTGTGCACACAGCATTGGGGATCTGCCAAGCTCCCCATCCACATCCTGGTCCTTCACAGCCCTTGGAGGTTGCTACACCCTAGCTAAGCAAGAGACGGGGGTCTGGTGTGAAGTGACCTGCCTGGAGTCCCATGGTAGCCTGGACAGTTCGGGTGGGCCCTGGTTTTCTGGACTCAGGCGCAGCGTGGCTTCTGGGAGGAAGTCTGCCTGGCAGGCCTGGGTTCAAGTGTCCACCTGCTTCCTGGGGTCTGCTCACAGCATTTTCAGTCCTGTTGGGGGCCCCAAAGCGTCTGCCTGTGGGTGGGTGGGGGGGATGGGGAAGATTGTGGCAATTCTGCCCTGGGGCTGGTGTGTGCAGGGGGCTGGCTGGTGTGGAGTGGGCCCCTGCCGGCTATGACCTGGCCTCCCCTGCAGACCGTTTCTCCATCTGCAGATGGAAAGTGGCAGGAGGCCTGCAGGGCATGGGAGTGGAAGGTCCTGGTTACGGCTTCTTCTGCCTACATCGCTTCACAAGCCAGTCCCCTTGCCTGTGCTGCCCTCCAGGCTGCCCCTGAGCCCAACAGAGACCCATCCTCAATGTCTGCTCAGACACCCCACATCCAGCCTTCAATATCTGCTCTCCCATCCCTCTGCTGGGTCATGCTATGGGTGGGCTCTGATGGCAAGAGATACATCAGTTACCGCTGGCATGAGGGACAGAGATAAGCAATGGTGTGTCCATGACATGGTCAGGGCCAGGTGAGGGCTATCCAGGGGCTGAGGTGTCCCCGAGATGTGATGAGTAGTAAACCTGTAGGACTAGTGAAGTGGGAGTCCAGGGCAGAGGGGCCAGTGGGTGCCAAGGCAGAGGGCTTGAGACAGCATCATGGGAGCAGACACTGGTAGGGCTGTCCAGACTTTGAGGAGGGAGTAGGGAAGAAGGTGGCATTTATTATGCACTAGAGGCCACAGGTATCACTTTTGGTGGGGACACCAAGACCTCTTGGGGGTCAGCACGTTCTCGGAGCAGAGGTTGTATGATCATGCTTGTCCCAACCTTAACTCTGCCGCCTCTCTTCCCTGGGTGGGGGTGGGCCCAGCTGTGTTGAGCTAGTCGTATTTTCCATTACTGTCATTCCTAATGATTCTGCTTTAGCATAAAGAAAATTGATGATTTTTTCAGCAAATGATCAGTGAGCAATTGGAGATCCATTTCTTGGAGCAAAAGTGACCCCTGGCCTAAAGGTAAAACCCAAAACTACCAACTTTTAGAATAAAATCTAGAAGAGCTCTGTGGCTGTGGGGTAAAGATTCCATAGCTCCAACCTTCCAAAAGTATGATCCAGAACAGAACAAATTGATAAATTGGACATCATCAAAATAGAAGACTTCTGTTCTTCAAAGGACAATGTTAACAACTATGTGATGATATTGTGAGACATTGTGTGTACACCATGTGTGGACTATATGTCTGTGAAGAATATATATATATATATATTTATATTTTAAAAAGATAGTGTTAAGAGAGTAACAGGACAAATCCCAGGTTACAAGGAAACATTTGCAAATCATATATCTGATAAAGGACTTCTATCTAAAATATATAAAGAACCCTCAAAACCTGACAAGAAAATAAAAAGCCAACCACCCAATAAAAAATAGGCAAAGGATTTGAACAGACATTTTTCAGAAGAGCCATTCCAATGGCAATAAGCACGTGAAAAAATGCTCAGTGGCTTCGGCCATTAGGGAGATACTGATAAAAAGCACAATAAGACAATCACTAACCACCTGATAGAAGGACTAAAATAAAAAAGGCTGACCATGCCAAGTGCTGATGAGGATGTGGAGTGTCTTGATCTGTCAAGGCTGCTATGACACATACCACCCACTGCTTGGCTGAAACAGGAATTTATTGGTTCACAGTTTTGGAGGCCAGATGTCCAACATCAAGGTCTTGGCCATCCATGCCTTCTCTGGAGTCTGTAACGTCGGGTGGTGGCTGGCCGGCAATTGGTCTCTACCTCTGTCCCATGGCCGTCTGTCTCTTTCTGTCTCCTTCTGTAACTACTACTCCCGTGTCCTAATTTCCTTTGCTTATAAGGACTAAATCATATGGATTTAAGGCCCCCCTGGTTCATTTTGGCCTCATCTTAATAGGAGCTTCAAAGATCCCATCTCAAAGTGAGTCTATGCCCACAGGGAGGACTTGAATATGCCTTTGTGGGGGGCAGTCTACTACATGAAGGAACTGGTATTCTGATACTTTGCCGGTGGGAAGGTAAAATAGTGTAACAGAAAATGGTCCAAACTGTTGGAAAAATGTTTGGATTTCTTACAAAGTTAAGCATACACCCATCCTGCTACTCCAGTCCTAGGTGTTTGCCAAGAGAAATGAAAGCGCATGCTCATACAAAGACTTGTACCTGAAGATTTATTGTGGTTTTATTTGTAACAACTCCAAATTGGAAACAACCCACTGATACATCAACACTTTCATAGATAAACAAATTGTGGAAAAAAAAAACCCATACAATGGAAAATTACTCTGCCATAAAAATGAGTAAACTGTTGAGACTGTTACAAATGGATGGATCTGAAAGTAATTACACTGAGTGAAAGAAAGAAGCCAGATAAAAAAAGAGTATGCACTGTATCATTCCATTTATATAAACTTCTAGGAAATGCAGATTCATCTACAGTGACAGGAAGCAGATAGAGGTTGCCTGGGGACTGGAAGGGATTGCCAAGGGGTGGGAGGAAACTTTTTTGGGGTTGTGGTAACAGTTTCACTGATGTACATACACCCAGATCAAAAGGTATCAAATTGTGCATCGGAATGTGTGCGGTTTATTGCAGGTCAATCATACCTCAGTACATCAAAGATTTAAAAAATCACAGCAGAAGCCCTCCTCAAAGCTACTCCATAGAACCACTGGCAAAAGCACCATCAAAACCCAACTAAGAGGGAAGGTGTAATTTTCAAAAGGGGCTTTCCACCTGCTCTGGAAAGACTGGCATGATGTCCTGAACACAGTAGACTGACCTAGAGCCTACCATGGGGTTTGAAGGTCACAGGACAGCTGAGAACAGAAGCTGGTCTTGCTGGGGGCTGAGGGTGGTGGACGTTCTCAGATCTTGGCATTAGCAGGCTGGGCTGGGGGCAGGAGGCCAAGGACTTGGGGTTGCAGGGGCTGAGGAGGGTCCTGGCCTTGGCCTCCATTCCGGGGCCATCTGTCCATCCACGGGCCACCTGCAGAAGAAGCATCTGTGGACACCATGCTGGCCAGGCCCTCATCAGCTCCACACCTCCTCGGGCACACCCAGGACCCTGGGCTGGGCTTTCCTTGTCAGGGGCTAAGTGCGCCCATGTGGCACCTCTAAGCCTCTGGGTCTGCACCTTGACCCTTCCCTTGTTCTGCAGTGGACCCGGCTGATGTGCTTCTCCTGGGGCCCACAGAGCCACATCTCAGAGGCCAGTTTCTGCTCTGTAATTGGGAACAGTGTAGGTACCGCGATCACAGGGCTGAGCCTGAGGTTGGGGTTCTAAGTGCAGGGATACTAAATGGTACAGTAGGTGATATGGTGGTACAGTGATACTATAAGTGGAGCGATACTAAGGAAGGTATGAGGAGAATGAAGGTCAGTGTGGCCCAGTGACCTGGCCAAGGTCACTGATAAGTGGGAAAGACAAAGATTTGAACCCAGATCTGCTGGATTACAGGGACTGGGCCCTGCCCCTGTCCTCAAGAAGGGTGGCTAGACTGGCAGGCAGTGAACTGTAAGACCTCTCCATGCAGCGGGAGCTAGAAGAGGCAACAGAAGGAGACACTCTTCTGTAGTAGAGGCTGGGAGGAGATGCCTTGGTGGTGGGGTCAGAATTTCAAACCAGCTTCACTGTCTACAACAGTGAGTGTCATTTTGGCCGTTTTGCATGAGCTTACCACACATCAATTCATAAAGCTCTGCACCTAACTCTGGGTGCCCCCACATCTGCCAACTCTCCTCCATCCCATAAGCTGCTTTAACACTGTCCCTGGCCCAGGCAGGAGTGGGGGCAGATTGGTCAGTCTCCTCCAGGCTATGAATAGTAATTGCATAGGGGCCCAGTCCCCCCCGGTCAGATGCAGTGGTATGCCTGGAGCGTCCTCTGTCACTTGAGCACCCCTCACCCCCACCCCCTATGCAGCTGAGGCCTGAAGAGTCTCTCTTTGGGGGTCTGGAGCAGCACTCAGACCTGGAGGCCAGCCCACCAGGTGTCCTTATCCAGGTGATGAGTCATACACGCTTTGTTGACCGAGAATGAGTGTACCCAGTGCTGGAGCTGTGTCTTTTCTCTGTGGGGCAAAGACAATGATGCCCATTTTACAGATGAGTAAACTGATCTTCAGAAGGCTGAGGTCATCTTGGTTTTAAGGGTTAAGGTCACCCCCTGCCCTGGCTGTTGGCGCTTCCACTTTTTGAAGGATTAAGCTTTGGCGCTTTGCTCTGGTGCTTCCTCCTTCTGGAAGCTGAGGGTGGGGCAGGTGGAGCCTGAGCACAAACCCTGCTGCCATCTCCCCACGAGGCCTCGGCCAGCACCCTGGTCCTCCACCCCCCAGCTGTGAGCCCTGGGTGTCGGGGTCCGGAGTGGAGCCCGTGGGTGTTCTCCAGGGATGACCACGCTGCTCTCTGTTGTGAGTGTCAGCAGAGCTGGGACTCTATCCCCATAACTGGCCTTACCCACCCCTGCTCCCATGGCACTCCTCTGGGTGGGGGGAGAGTCTAGGGGACTTCCCTTGGCTCCTGGTGAGGGTCACTGGGGGTGGGACTTGTGGGCTGAGGTGTGTTCCAAAGAAAGCCGGAGCATTATTGAAAGGCCAACGAAGCCTGCTGAGCTTGGCTTGTGGCCCTTGGTTGCCAATGAGGAGACCGAGGCCCAGAGAGGTCCTGGTTCTCAGACAGGCTGGCCTGGGGAAGGGCTGAGTGCAGGGTCCCAGGAGTGACTGCCCTGTGTGGAGCGTAGCAGCAGGTGGGTAAGGCCAGGTACGGGGATAACAGATAGGCTGTTAAATCAAACCTCCTACCTAATAGGGTGGCCAGGAAGGAGACTCTTAATTAGCCAGGAAGCCCTTTCTTTCTGGAATTCTCTTTCTAATTGACTACAGGGACTTCACTCAACTTCGCACTTTGATTTAGGCCCCAGGGCAGGAGGTGAGTGTCTAGTATCTCAGCACCAGGTCATCAAGAATGACTTCAGTGGATGTCTACCTCGGGGATCAGGGTGAGTCGCCCGGGGCCGGCACTGGGCATGCAGCGGGTCTGCTTTGCTGGATGGTTCCCTTTTCCTGCTAAGATTGCATCTGAATATCAGAGGGCCAAATGGTGGCTGGAGGCAGCGCCTAGCATCAAGTGTTTCTAGAGTGCAGGGAAAATCAATTGCAGCAATTCTGCTCGGTGGCGAGCTTTGTTCCCTCAACGTTCACTTCATAAATCCTCTTTAACGTATGATCTCTGATTTGATGTCGAAAAAGAAAAGGAAAAACAAAACAAAATAAAACAAAATAAAACAAAATGGCTAGTGGCAGGATGTGATGATCAATTAAAAACAAGCCCTTGCATTTCTGCCCCGTAAGTGGAAGCAGTGATAAGATTTTGGCTTTGGGAATGAAGGGCGATTTCCTTTGAACCGAAAATAGCCTCCGCACTAGCTGGTCCGCGTTCGCGCCCGCCCACGCCGGCCCGCGTAGAAGTAGGAGTCGGAGAACCAGTAGATCAACCCGCGTGCCCGCCCCGCCCCCTCCCTCGAGTGTAGTCCGGGGGGCGGACGCCAGAGGGCAGCACTGCTGCCTCCCGCCGCGCCCCGCAGCTGACTTTGCAAAACTGGGGGATTTTCCACGTTCGCGTCCCTCCTGCTCCTTCGGCCGGCCGCCCATTGTTGCTTCTGAAGGGGGTGGGGGCGCACAGCCGTAGCCCTGCTCGGAGGCTCCCCCGGAGACCCGCTTCCCACCGCGCGCGGGAACGGGGGATGGGGGGAGAGGAAGCTGCTTGTTTGGGGACAAACTTTTAAAGGGAACTCGGGCTCGCGGCCGAATTGGCCTCGCCGGCAATTATACCAGTGCGAGCAGCCGGCGGGGACCCAGTTGCCTGGCCCCGAGGGCGCACTGGGGACCTGGGGAGGGGATTCTCCAGGAGGATCCCGGTTCTCCTCTCCCCTGCTCCCCGCTCCCTACACCCATCCCCCCATGGAGGCCACATTGGCTCTCAAGGGCCTCCCGCCTGTGTCCTCTGCTGGGGACACCGGGTTGGGCCTGGGTCTCTTTGAGCCTCTCGGTTCGTTCTCTCCTGCCCGGTCCCACAGCAGGAGGATGCTCTGGGGTGTCACCTGTGGCCAGGTGTGGCCTTCCTGTGTACTCGTCTCCCTGCCCTGGCGCCATCCTTTGCCCTACGGCTCTGCAGTGTTCCATCCTCCCACCTGGGACAGAGGGATACTCGGGACACTCGGGACACGTTGGGGCTCTCCTCCCCACTTCCCGTCCCCCTCCCCCCTGGGGAAACCCATGGCTCGGCTCAGTTTCTCTTGGGAGCTGGCCCTTTACCCCTCCTCCCCCACCTGCACCTGAGCATTGGGGCCAGGCCCCTGGGGAGGAATGGCCACTGTGGTGGCCTCAGCGTCCGGTTTCTCTCTCCTCCCACTGGCCATGGGAGAGAGTCAGCCGGAGGAAACACATTCTGGCGACTCCCCGGGCCTCATTCTGTCTCCTGTTTCTCCTTTTCTTTGTGTCCTCTCTTCCTGCTGAAATCCTTTGGGGAAGAAGGTCAAGCATAAATAGATGAATAAAAGCGGAGCTTTTCAGACTGAAACAACATGGGCCCCCAGTACCTGAGGGCTCTGCCCCTCTGGTCAGTGGAAGGAGTAGGTGTGGCCTTGTCCTCCTCCCCCACCATGCTGGGCACCCTGGTTCTGCCACCCGCACCCCTGGAGCATGGTGAAGGCAGGGAGGGGACCCCATACTGTACCCGTCCATCCCTGTAGACTTGGGGTGCTGATGGCCTGGTGGGGAGCAGTGGGGCGACATATTAACCCAAGGTCATTGTCCTCATTTTTAAACATGGAACTTCTAAAGGGAGGTGGCTTTGGAAATTCCAGGACAAACTCAGACTCCTAGCCCTGTGTCTCCGGGGATGAGGGGTGAGGGGTCGAGTGGGGGAGTGACAGGTGGGGAGGATGCCCATCACAGATCTGTGCCATTGCTTTCTCAGCTGGGTGGGCTGCAGGGCACAGAAGGGTGCCCCACGCAGCTGGGAAGGCAGTGGGGAGAGGGTTTGGGGAGATACATGGGTGGCAGCCTCCCCACGGGGCACTGATGACCCTTTTGAGGATTAAAGGTAGTGACTGTGGCTTCCTGAAGCCCTCTGGGGCTGTGGCTGGGGCAAGATGTGGGGTTGCCTTCCAGCAGCCTTGACCCACCACCGTGTACCCCTGTAGCCAGCTGGACGCCTGACTCTGTCTCCTACAATTGACTGGCTCCCTCTCCCCAGATGCCTATTTCCTCCAAGAGCTCACCTGCTGTATTCTGCTTTTGCAGGGCTGCCCTCCCCCCCCCTTCTTATCTGGCCCAGCTCCTTGTACCCAGAGTTTTCCGCTCCCTAGAAGTCACATTTCCTTGTGACAGTCAGTTGGTTTTTCTGACGGAAGCTGCCTTTTGCAGCAAGGTCACAGGGCCTGCAGGGGTCTGGGCTGCAAAAAAGCAGTTTGCTGGTCAGGACCCTGGCTGCAGAGAGTGTCCCAGTTCTCACAGCCCCAACCCAACTACCTTGGACCTGTGCAGCCTCTGAACCCATCACCGGTGGCCCAGTGGGAGGAGGTTTCATCTGTGGGGAGCGGGCATTGGGCTCTGTCCTCCCTCCCTTCAGCCCTTCCCTTTGGGGTAACCCTGACTGACCACAACCACTTCCACTGGGTCTGCAGTGACCATTTTTCTTTGTTTCTAAGTAGCAAGGCTCCTGCAGGTTGCTCCTCTCCTTTTCTGTCTTGAACTGCCCTTCTTTAAGAGGGAGCATTTTTGTGGTACTTCAACACTCAGGGCGTGTCTGGCCCTGGCCTGGGGTTCTGAGCAGCCTCGGGGGTCCAGAGGCCAGAGAGAGTGTCAGAAGGGTGGTTGGTAGGAGGGGGGGACCCCTTTGTGGGCCATGAGAATGTGGGGAGGATGCTCACCCACCCACCCACGGCTTGCAGTGCAAAACAAGGGGGCCGGCATGGGGTGCCAGGCATTTACTGGCTGTAGGCCTGCAGCCTCTGGTGGGTCAGAGTTGGCTAGGCAGGAAGGCACGGCGGTCACGAGCTCACAAGCGAGTTGGGGCTCTGCTGGCACCCTCTGACTGTGGGGCTTCTCAGGTAGCAGCTCAATTGATCTGCCTGGGAGTCTGTGGACATGTCTTGTCCATTCGGCTCCCTTTACAGATGAGGGAGCTGAGACCAAGCGTTCAGGTCACCAGTCAGGGTCACAGAGCTGGCAGGTGGGCAGGCGGGTACTTCACTTGTAAGATAAAGACAGGCAGGGGCAGGGATCTGCATGGCGCTGTCTGCCTTCCAAGTCCTGGCCAGCCTGAGGACTTGGAAGCTAAAAAAAACTAAAAGCTTCTGATTTTAGCTTTTGGGGTGAGCGGGGCTTGGGACCCTCCTTCCCCCCTCTCCTGGGCTGGGTCTCAGCCTTGGCCATATGAAGACAGAGTCAAGCAGGGCTCCTTGGAGCAAAGGGCATGGTCTAGCCAGCTGTGTGACCCAGGGCAAGTTACTGAACCTCTCTGAGCCCCAGATTCCTCACCTGTAGCATGGTGGACAATAATGGACCTACTTCATGGGGTCCTCCTGAGGCTTATGTGACCTAATACATGTAAAGGGCTAAGGGGACTGTCTGATTTGTCGTCAGTACTAGATTACTATCCGTGTTAAAATGGGTGTTAACCAGCTCCTACTATATACTGACCCTGAGCTAGTCTTCTGTGTGCATCAGTGTATTAGGTTCTCTTGGCTGCCCTTAGGCTTGTCCCCCATTTCACAGCTTGGGGAGCTGCAGCTGAGCCAGCCTGAGGACCTGGCCAAGCTCACACAATCCCACTGCCTGATGAGAATCTGGGGTGGGGGTCGTCTCACTTCCCCATGTGCTGGCAGCCCAGCCCTCAGGGAACCGGACAGTGGGGTCATGGGGCCAAGCCCAGCCCCTAGCTCTCCCTGGGCTCTGATGTCTCCAGTCTGGTGACCATTTTTCTTTGGTTCTAAGTAGCAAGGCTCTTGCAGGTTGCTCCTCTTCCTTTCTGTCCTGAACTGCCCTTCTTTAAGAGGGAGCATTTTTGTGGTACTTCACCATTCAGGGAGTGTCTGGCCCTGGCCCTGGGGTTCTGAGCAGCCTCGGGGGTCCAGAGGCCCGGGAGAGTGTGGGAAGGGTGTTTCCCTTGCACAGCCTTCATCACCTTTTTATGGGGGATGATGATTCCTGAAATATGTTAATACAGCTCTCTCATTAGCATCTCCTGGTCCTGACATCTCCCTCTTCAGCTGGAAGCATCCACTTGCTTCTGGCACTTTGGGCTGGCAAGAGTGAATTTTCAGCTTCAGAATCCCAAAATGAGGCTTTTTGAGCACCTAGTCAATAGGCTTGAAAGCCAGACTTTGCTGAGACACAAAGACTCCTGCCATCTTTTATTTCCCCTTTGAATGTTTCGAGAGGGTGGTAGGTGTTCTGGAAGGCAGTGTGTCTATGGGGGGGGGGGGTCCAATCCTTTGAGGATCTCTGGGCGGAGGTGGTTCTGCGCATTAGGGCAGTCTACGCCAACATGGGGAGTTCTCAGCGGGATAAACACGGTTACTACCTGGTGAGGAGGGTGGAGAGGCTGAATGTACCCACCCTCCCCGCCTCCAGCTGCCCAGCATTTCTTTGTAGAGAGATGGGGGCACAAAGCATCCAGGGATGGAGAATGTGGCTGAAATCTGGGCTGGGACAGGGTGGTTCCATGAGGACCACTGGGGTTGGGCAGTTTCATGACATAGCTGGAACTGGGGGCTGCACAAGGCCCAGGGTCCTGCCAGCTGCATGCCTGGGCAGGGTTTGACCCAGGTGCCAGCTCAATTCTCACAAGTTACACCCTCTCTCTCTTGCTCTGGGGTCCTCTTGGACTCCCGAAGAATCCAGAGTTCTGAAAGACCAAGCATTTACTTGAGCCATGCAACTAGGGACCAAGTTGTCCCCAGAGAGAGCTTGAGCATCATTCTCAGTTAGAGGTATAAACTGAAACACTTATGGGTGAGAGGACATGATGTCTGGAATTTGCTTTAAAATGCTCCAGTGGGTGGGGTGGAAGGGGTACAAATGGAACACAACTGGTGTGGGCTGCGAATTGTAGATCCTGGGAAAGAGTAGATGGTTCATTGTGCTATCCTCTTTACTTTTGTGTGAATTTAAACTTTTCATAAACAAAAGTTAAGAATTAAAATAAAGCCCTAAAATTATTGGATCAGACTGGGATTACCAGATGGAACTAAGTGAGGTTTTCTCTGCTATGCAGTGGAATGGGCTCCTCAAGCTGATCACAGCAGATAAGGAGAAATAAGAAGGAATGACTAGACTTCTGGTCCAGACAAGGTGGTGTAGACTCGTTTCCCCTTCTCCTCCCTACTAAATATAGCTACAAACCCTGGAAATGGCCCAAGAGATGACGAAGGATGCTTGGAAGTTGGGAGAAGAAGGCAGACTAGTTTGGGCTGGAGGAACAACATAGAAGCACCCAATAGAAGATGCACCAGACCCTGTGTTTCCTGACCCCCAGTTGTCCAACAGAAGGTGACCCACATGGGCTCTCTCCTACTCATGTAGAGCAACATAGCCACTGAAAGCACCAGTTTTGAGCCTGGCAGCACTAGCAAGGAGGCTTGTTGAAGAGTCCCAATGACAAAGCAGCAGGGAGGCACTCCCCTTTCTTGCAGAGCCTGAGAGACTCCCCCACCCCCAGAAACAGCAGATGGGTTAGGTGGCATCACCCAACCAAGGGGGTTGTTCTAGTTTGCTAGCTGCCAGAATGCAATGTACCAGAAACAGAACAGCTTTTAAAAAGGGGAATTTAATAAGCTGCTAGTTCACAGTTGTAAGGCCAAGAAAATGTCCCAGTTAAAGCAAGTCTATAAAAATGTCCAAAGTAAGGCACCAACAAGAGGTTACCTTCACTCAGGAAAGGCCAGTGAAGTTCAGGGTCTCTCTCTCAACTGGAAAGGCACATGGTGAATGTGGCGATGACGTCTGCTAGCTTTCTCTCCTGGCTTCTTGTTTTGTGAAGCTCCCACAGGGGCATTTTCCTTCTTCATCTCCAAAGGTCTCTGGCTGCATGGACTGTCTCTGGTTCTCGTGGTTCTCATCCTTCTTTTGTGGCTCTGCTCTCTTGGAATATCAAAACTTTCCCAAAATGTTTTCCCTTGTAAAGGATTCTGGTAAATTAATCAAGACCCACCTGGAATGAGTGGAGCCATTCCAGGCGGGTGGAATGGATATGGAGTGGAGCCATCTCCATATCCATGGAGATAATCTAATCATGTTTCTAGCCTAAAGTTCTGAAAAGGGATTAAAAGAAAAGGCTGCCTCCACATGATGGGGTCAGGATTAAAACATGGCTTTTCTAGGGTACATAATTCTTTCAAACCAGAAAAGGGGGTGGGAAGTCCCACTACAAGTAGTCTAGCCCAGGAAGCCTCTTTGCCTCCATGAACTGGAGAATCCCTTTGCTTACCCAGAAGCATTAGGTGGCCTGAGGAAACTCTGCCGTCCTCAGGCACTAGCAGGGGGCCCCAGCAGAAGCAGGTGACCAGCAGATGGAAATAACACCACAGCAGCAGTGAAGATTAAATTACCACTGGAACCACAGATGACAAAATTAGACCAAGACCTGCATGCTAAACTTAAACAGAGTGACTGACAGCTAAAATAAAATATTTACTAGTATGTTAGTCTCCTAGCAGAATTGGAAAAAAATTTCAAGGATACAATTGAAGATCACCCATCACACCAAGGAACAGGAAAATTGCAATTGAGTATGACAAAATAATCAATTGGTTCCAATACAGAGATGAATCACACATTGGAATTATCAGGCAAGGATTTTCATTTCTTTCTAGGAAGCTGTCCATTTCATCCACGTTGTCTAGTTTATTAGCATATAGTTGCTCATAGTATCCTCTCAGTACTTCCTTTATTGTACAATTCCAATCTTTTAAAATTTATTGAGACTTGCTTTGTGGCCCAGCATACGGTCTGTCCTTGAGAATGATCCATGAGCAATTGAGAAAAAGGTATATCTTGCTGTTGTGGGATGTAATGTTCTGTAAATGCCTTTTAAATCTAATTCATTTATCATATTATTCAAAATCTGTTTCCTTACTGATCCCCTGTCTAGATGTTATATCTATTGATGTGAGTGGGGAATTGAAGTTTCCAACTATTATGGTAGAGGTGTGTACCTCTCCCTTCAGTGTTGTCAGTGTTTGCCTCATGTACTTTGGAACACTCTGGCTTGGTGCACAAATATTTATGATCGATAAGTCTTCTTGTTGAATTGTTCCTTTTATTAATACATCGTGTCCTTCTTTGTCTTTTTTAACTGTTTTACATTTGAAGTCTAATCTGTTGGATATTAGACCTCTGTTTTCTGGTTGTTGTGTCCAATATCTTTTCCCAACCTATTTTTGTCCTTGGGTCTGAAATGAGTTTCCTATTATATAGGAACAGATGGCTCCTGTTTTTTAATCCATTCTGCCTGTCATTGTCTTTTGATTGGGGAGTTTAATCCACTAACATTTAGTGTTATTACTGTAAAGGTAGTACTTTCTTCTACCATTTTATCTTTTGTATTTTATATGTCATATCTTTTTTTTTCTCTTTTTACCTTTATTGATAGTGTTCATTTTATACTCTTCTCCAGATATCTCTCTCCTGCCTTTTCCTATCTGCCTCTAGTGCTCCCTTTAATATTTCTTGCAGAGCCAGTCTCTTAGTCACAAATTCTCTCAGTGATTGTTTGCATGAAAATATATTAATCTCCTCTCATTTTTGAAGGACAGTTTTGCTGGATGTGGAATTCTTGGTTGGTAGCTTTTCTCTTTCAGAATTAGAAATATATCATTCCACTGCCTTTTTGCCTCCATGGTTCCTGCTGAGAAATCCACACATAGTCATATTGGGCTTCCCTTGTATGTGATGGATTGCTTTTCTCTTTCTGTTTTCAAAATTCTCTCTTTGTCTGTGACATTCTACAATCTGGTTATTATGTGTCTTGGAGTACGTCTATTAGGATCTATTCTGTTCGTGGTATGCTGCAATTCCTGGACCTGTAATTTTATATTTTTCATAAGAGATGGGAAATTTTCGGTGATTATTTTCTCCATTAGTCTCTCTCCTCCTTTTCTCTTCTCCTTCTGGGACATCCACAACATGTGTATTCATGCATTTCAAGTTGTTGTTCAATTCCCTGAGACACTGCTCATATTTTTCTATTCTTTTCCCTATATTTTCCTTTGTGTTTCAGATTTCAGATGTCCAGTTCTCTAGTTCAGTAATCCTTTCTTATGCCTTTTCAGATCTATTGTTATAGGTTTCCGTAGTTTTTTCATCTCTTCTATTGTGCCTTTCAAATTCCCATAAGTTCTGCAATTTGTTTTTTTCAAAACCTCAAGTTCTTTATGTTCATCCAATGTCTTCTTTATGTCCTTCCTCAACCTGTTGATTTGATTTTTGATGAGATTTTTCATGTCTGTTCAAACATCCTGAATTAGTTGTTTTAACTCCTGTATCTCATTTGAAGTGTTGTTGAAGTCAAGATATTGACAGGGCAATATCTTCAATTTTCCTAGTCTGACTCGTTATTTTTTTGCTGGTGTCTAGGCACTTGACTTCTTTAATTCGTTTATTCTGGAGATTGTTTTCACTCTATTACCTAGGATTTTCTTGTTGGATGACTTTGTTCTCTATCTTTCTTTGGCATCCAGTTCAACATATTCTAGACCTCTAGTATAGGTATTGTTTTACTGATCAGCATTTTTCAGTTCTTGTTTTTCTCTTTCATGCCCTGCCTATATGGAGCCTTTGTGTTTTTTTTTTTTTTTTTTTGAGGAGGGTCTCCTCAGATGTTATTGACCCCAGTCAGATTTTCCAAGACCAGACAGGCTCATATCTCATGAGGAGAGAGTAGCCGGTATCTGTTTCCCTGAGGGTGATACCTAGCAGTTTATCAGACTTTCCTATGAAGCCTTTATACTCTGTGCTTTTCCTATCTTGCCCAGCATGTGGTACTTGTCAGCCTACAGCTCATCACTGGTGTAAAATGATGTGGTGCCTTTAATTTCAGCAGACTCTCCCTGCCAGTGGTGTGGTTGAGACAGAGGCTCAGGTAGTAGGTGGACTATGATTGCTTCAGGTTTCCAGCCCCTGGGGCCTGTATTCTCTGAAGGAGGACCTCCACTTGAGCTGGGCTTTGCCCTTTTTTTCTTGCAGAAGATACACCTTTTAGGGAATTTACCCCCTTCACCTATTTACTTTATCGCTCAGACATACCTTAATTCCACCCTTACTTGGAGCAGTGCTAGAGCATGAGAATGTTTGCAGTTCTATCTAGTGAGCTTTTAAGAAGTAAAAAAAAAAAAAAATCCTTTTCAGAGCTTCCTGGGTTTGCTAATCAAGAGCTTGAGTTGATATATGGCTTTCTGTATTCTCAGGCTCTATGTACCCTCTTTTCTTGGGGCCCAGCCCTTTTTCAGTAGTTTGTGCTGTCCAACTCAAAAAGCCTGTGGTTTTTTTTTTTTTTTTTACATCATTCCCTCCTCCTCTCTGCCAGGGCAAAAACTCCTGGCTCCTTTAGTGCTTATTCCAGGTTTACCTGTGCTGAGGGACTGTTTTCAGTAGCCAGAATTTGTTAATTAATTCTGAAATTGAAGCTTGGTTAAGCCAAATGCTTGCTACTAGTAAAGTCTGTTTCCTTTCCCCTTGGGGAATTTGCCTGCCATGCCCATGAGGGTGTGGTACCGGCCTCCAAACCTTGAGAGACTTACAATTTTTTGTGGGATCTCAGCTGTTCCACCATTCCAGACTGGTGTATGATGTGTGTCCAGTCGCTGATGTCTGGCAGAAGTTGTTCCGTACAGTTTCTGGCTATTTACTAGCTGCTCTGGAGGATGAACTAACTTGAACACCTCACTATGCCACCATCTTGCCCTGTCTTCTGGCAAGGGTCTTAAAGTAGCCATCACAAAGATTTCTTTAGAAACAAATGAAAACATAGAAAATCTCAACAAAGAAATGGAAGTTATAAACATTGTACCTGAAAAGTACAATAACAGATATAAAAACCCCACCTTGAGGACTCAATAGTAGAGTGGAGATGAGCGAGGATAGAGTCAGAGGAAAAAGCAATAGAACTCATACAATATGAACCACAGAGAGAAAGTTGACTAAAAAAGAAAGAAAAAAATAAACAAATGAATAAAGAACAGAGACTCAAAGTCCAGAGGCACAATGATCAAAGATCCAAGTACTCACATCACTGGAGTTCCATCAGAGAAAGGGAGTGGGACTGAAAGAATTGAAGAACTAATGGCTGGAAACACAGTGTGTTTGTTAAAAGACATAAATCTATAGATTCAAGAAGCTGGGAGACTCCCAAATGGATAAACTTAAAGAAATATAAACCAAGATAATTATCATAGCTATTAATTGACATCATATTTAAACTTTTGAAACTAAAGACAGTGAAAAAAAAATCTTGGTAGCAGCCTTAGAGAAATAATACATTACTTATAGGGGAACACTAATGTAAATTGCAGTGGATTTCTCATCTGAAACCAGGGGCCAGAAGGAAGTTGCACAACATTTTATCAAGTGTTGAAAGAAAGGAACTGTCAAAAGTGAATTCTATATTCAGGAAACCTATCCTTCAGGAAGGAAGGGGAAATTAAGGCTCTCAGAGGAAGGAAAACTAAAAGAATTTGTAGCTAGCAGACTTACCCTTACAAAATAGCTAAAGGCAGTTTTTAAACAAGAAACAATAAAAGAAGGTATCTTGGAGAAGGAAGTAAGAATAATAGAAATAACTGAAAATATGGTTGCATGCAATAGATTACCTTTATTTTTATGAATTTTATAAATCATATTCAATGATTGAAACAAAAGTTATCACATCACCTGATGTGAACGTCAGTAATTAACAATGGAAAGCAAAGGGATCTTCTCACACCTCAAGACTATATGCAAGTCACCTTAATATTCTTTTAGTATTTTAAAAAGATTTACAATTTAAATCCATGTGGAATTTATTTTGCTATAATATATGAGATAGACATAACTATTTTTATAAATGATGAATCAATTTTCTCAGTAACATTTATTGATTAATTCAGCCTAACAGTGAGAACCAGTGGATAAGCTATGAAAATCATAGTTAAAGAGTATTCATCAGGGTGCACTAGTGATTCAGTGGTATAATACTTGCATGCCATGAGGGAGATTCCTGGCCCATGCACACCCCCTGAAAAAAAAATCAGAGCTGAGATTATAAAAAAGCCTAAATGTACCAAATTCTAGAAAGTGGAAGAAGTCCATAGCTGCTTCTCTCTCTGGTGAATGGATATGGGGGAGAACTTGGCTATACATGAGGATAAGAAGAAAAGAGCCAAAATTTTAATGAACATTTACCATATAGGTTGGCATAATGGATTAGACTCTTGTGGCTCCTCAATCACAGAGTGAGTCTGCACCTACCTACCAACTAAAGCTGCACTAAAGTCCAAACCCAGCTCAACCCTTAACAATACTGGCTTGATAGGCGAAGGGGAGTATCCTAAACTGAGAATACAACATCATGAACTTCAGTCTCTACTATTTTAAAGACAAAGTTTGGCACTAAAAAAAAAAGTAGTGAGGCACATACAAAAAGCAAGAAAATGTGACCCTGCTTAAGAGAAGAAGTAATCAGTAGAAGCAGACCCAGAGATGGATCAGACATTGGCATTACCAGACAAGGATTTTGACACAAGAGTTAAAAGACCAGGTGGGCCATGGTGGCTCAGTGGTAGAGTTCTTGCCTGCCATGCCTGAGACCTGGGTTCATTTCCTGACACCTGCCCATGTTAAAAAACAAAAAGTTAAAGGACCCACCAGAAAAGGTAGACATGTAAAAAAGACAGGAAATTTAAACAGATATGGAAACTATAACAAAGGACCAGATGCAATTCTGAAAATGAAAAATACTTTATCAAAAATGGAAATTTCACTTGCTGAGCTTTTCAACAGCCTGGAAACTGCAGAGGAAGCAATTAGTGAATTTAAGGAATTAAAGAAATATGAACCAAGAGAAAGTTTATAGATTAAGAGAGTAAGAGAAATTACCCAAGCTGAAACACAAAGAGAAAAAAACCTATATAACAAAATAGAAGAGACGATCCAAGATCTATCAAATAGTCAAATATAAAGCATGTGAGTGGAGCACCAGGAGTAAAAGGGAGAGAGGAAGAGGCAGAAAAAGTATTTAGCAGAGAATTTAATAAGACTGATGAAATTCACCAAATTTTCACTGATCCAAGAATCTCAGCAAACTCCGAGTGACATAAACACAAACCAAACCTCACTGAGATGCATCATAGTCAAACTGCTACATCAAAAAGCTAGAAATCGAAGAGAAAATGAAACACAAAGTAGAAAAACAAAAATAAATTGAGGATTGAAAATTAATGAAGTGGAAAATAAATAATAGAAAAATATCTGTAACTCAACAGTTGTTTCTTTGAAAATATTAACAAAGCATTCTTGAAAGACTAATAGAGAAGAAGAGAGAAGAAGCATGTTACTAATATCAGAAATGAAAGAAGGGCCATTACCTCAGATCATATGGACATTAAAGTGGTAATGAAGTATGCTGTTTTGAAACTGTTATGTGCCCCCAAAATAAAGCCTCTTTTAATCCTAATCCAAATTTGTGCGGCAGCCATGTTCACTTAATCCTGATTCAATATTGTAGGGTGGGACCTCTTGACTTGGTTGTTTCCATGGAAATGTGACACACCAAACTGTGGGTGTAACTTTTTTATTAGGTCACATGTGACTCCACCCATTCTAGGTGGGTTGCAATTAGTTTACTGGAGTCCTTAAAAGGGGAAACAGTTGGGAGAAAGCTCAGATACAGACATTTAGAGATGCTTGGAGTGCCAACAGAGGTGCTTAGGGAAGCTGTATGAAACAGGATGCAGACACTTGAAGAGAAGAAATCTCCAGACCTGGGAGATGCTAAGCTATGAGAAGAAATCAAGAGTTTTGCTCTGGAGCAGCTAAGTGAGGGCCCACAGATGCTTAAAGAGGAAGCCACTCAAATCAGAAACTGGAAACAACAGGACCAGGTACAAGAACCAGCAGGCCATGTACCTTTCCATGTGAAAGGCATTGGCCATTCTTTGGAGTCAAGGTGTTTTTCTCTGGATGCTTGGACATTTTTGAGGCTATAGAACTGTAGACTTGTAACTTAATAAACCCTCTTTATGAAAGCTGATCTATTTCTGGCATATTGCATTTCCAGCAGTATGAGCAAACTAAAACATGAAAGAATGTATTGAACAAGTTTGTGCCAATAAATTCAAGAATGCAGATGAAATTAGTCAAATTCCTTGAAAATTGCAAATTACCAACTCTCACACAAGAATAGAAAACCTAAATAGTTCTGTATCTGTTAAAGATATTAAACTTGTAATAAAAAACCCTCTCCTCCTACAAAGAAAACTCTAGGCCCAAATGGCTTCTCCAGGAAATTCTATCAAATATTTAAGGAAGAAAGCTTGCAGCCCTATAAAACCTTTGAAATAAACAGAAAAGGAAGAAAAACTTCTCAACTCGTTTTGAGGCCAGCATAACCCTGATATCAAAACCTGAAAAAACATTACCAGAAAATTACCAACTAATGCCCTCATATATATGTATGTGCAAAAATCCTTAACAGAATATTAGCAAATTGAATTTAGCAGTACATAGAATAATATATCATTATCAACTGAGTTTGTCCAAATTCAAAATATGTCAATGCAACCTTAAGGTGGTGACTAAAAGAGACTAAAGTAATAAAGGAGAAAAATCATATGACTATCTCATAAATGCAGAAAAAGCATCTGGTAAAATTCAATGTAACTTTGTGATAAGAATTAGAAAGAGAAGAGTATTTCCTTAATCTGACAAAACCTAACAAATTGAGATTAAAAATACTTTAAAAATAGTACTAAAATGACAAATACCTAGGAATAAGTATGATTAAAGATTTTGAATAAGATTAAGATCTTCAATGTTGCAAAACATTGTTGAGAGAAATTAAATATTACATAAATGAATGGAGGGCTATACCATTTTCATTGATTGGAGTTCTCACTATTGAGGAGATGTCATTTTTCTCCAAGTTGGTTTATAGATTCAAAATAAACCAAAACAGAATTCTAGCAGTCTTTTGAAGAATTCTGATTTCAAAAAGTTATAAAGAAAAGTAAGTGGAAAATTTACACTTGCTTTTTAGACTTTTGATATCAATAGTAATTAAAATGGTGGAGAGCTGACTTAGGATAGACAGATGGGTCCAGGGATCATAAGAGAGCTTGGGAAATCAGCCTACACAGTGTCATCAATTGATTTTTTTCTTTTTTAGAGGAGGAAAAAGACAGCTTATTATGGAATAAACATTGAAGTAGAATGGGATGTGTCACATGCAATCTGCAGAAAGCCAGAAAGAGAACTCACCCCTTAATGTAGATAAGGGGATTCAACCTGTTAGGTACACATTTTCAATATACTTCAGAGGTAGGCTTGCAATTTGGAGCTAGGAGCCCCCAGGAAGCCAAGCTAATTTCTTCTCAAGAAACCAGGAGCTAGGGGAGATATCTTCCATGATTACATTTCAAAAGGACAAAGAAAGAATTTAGAATTACATATTTTTAAAAATCAATACTAAGAAATGGCAGAGGAGAAAGTCTCTTAACTTATGTTCAGCTGGGAGAATAAAACCTTTTCATTTCTTTTTTAAAAAAAATTGTTTTTGTCCTTCACTCTTTTTTGGGAGTTAATATTTTATTGTGAAATAGCCACACACATACAGTCCAATAATATTATACAATCAATGGCTCACAATATCATCACATAGTTGTGTATTCTTCATTGTAATCATTTTTAGAACATTTCATCACTCCAGAAAAAGAAATAAAAAGAAAAAAAGAACTCATGCATCCCATACCCCTTACCTCTTCCTCTCATTGACCCACAGTATTTCAATCTACCCAATTTTTACCCTTATCTCCCCTTTTATTTATTTATTGTTATCCTTATTAGTATTTTTTCACTCCTCTATCCAAGCCCCGGATAAAAGGAGCATCAGATACAAGGTTTTCAAATCACGTGGTTACATTGTAAAAGCTGTATAATTATACAGTCCTTTTCAAGAATCAAGATTACTGGAACACAGTTCAGCAGTTTCAGGTACTTCTGTCTAGCCACCCCAAATACACCATAAAGTAAAAAAGGGATATCTATGTAATGCATAAAGATAACCTCTTGACTCTGTTTGAAATCTCTCAGCCTCTGAGACTTTATTTTGTCTCATTTTTCTCTTCCCTCTTTTGTTCAAGAAGAGTTCCTCAATCCCATGATGCCAGGTTCCAGCTCATCCCTGGGAGTCAGGTCCCATGTTGCTACGGAGAGTTACATCCCTGGGACTCAGGTCCCACGTAGCGGAGAGAGCAGTGAGTTCATCTGCTAAAGTTGGCTTAGAGAGAGATGCCACATCTGAGCCACAGAAGAGGGTCTATCTACTCATAATGATCAGTAGGCTTAGCTTCTTTGCAGGAATAAACATCAAAGGGGTGAACCCCAAGATGGAGGGCTCAGCCTATTGAATTGGTTGTCCCCACTGCTTGCAAGAATATTAGGAATTCTCCATATGAGGAAGTTTAATATTTCCTCCTTTCTTCCCAGTCCCCTAAGGGGACATTGCAAGTCCTTTTTTATTCTTTCCCAAATTACTCTGGGATATATATCAGGGCATCACACTAACATGTACAAACCAATAAGATCTCACAGCTTATTCAAGATTTCATGTAATTATGGTGTTCAAGTACACTGATCATACAAATTAAATTAGATAAGGTACAACCCTAAATACAAAGTTTGCACCAAATAAACATTTCTCCCTTTGGTCTTGCACAGAGGTTAAAGTTTGGAAATATGGGCTGTATTCTTCTTTTTTTTTTGTCCGTAACTTTTTTTATTGTATAATAAAATATATACACAAAGTAAAGAAAGGAAAAAGCAATAGTTTTCAAAGTACCCTTCAACAAGTGGTTACAAGGCATATCCAAGTTTGTCATGGGCTACCACACCATCATCTCAGATTTTTCCTTCTAGCTGTTTCAGAACTTTGGTGCCTAGGAAGAAAACATGTATTTTTTATCATGATTTTTTTTGCATGTGAAAAATAACATATATACAAAAAAAAGCAATAAATTTCATAGTGCAGCACAACAATTAGTTGTAAAACAGATTTCAGAGTTTGGTCTGAATTTGGGTTACAATTCCACAATTTTTGGTTGTTACTTCTAGCTACTCTAAGATACCGGAGACTAAAAGAAATACCAATATAATGATTCAGCAGTCATACTCGTTTGTTAAATCTTACCTTCTCTGTGTAACTCCACCATCACCTTTGATCTTTCTCCCACTCTTTAGGGGTATTTGGGCTATGCCCATTTTAACGTTCTCATCTTGGAAGGGCTGTCAATAATGTGTCATATCATTCTTTACCCAGTATTCTGATATACCTCAGTCCTGTCCAGATCAGCTTCATTCATGTGTGTAGATGATGTCTGATCACTTTTTCAACTTTTTTAACAGTTGCTGAATGGTGTAATGCTGACTTTCATAGTTTCAGAGCTCTAAAACTGAGCCTCAGGTGTTACATAAATACCTGAAGTTTCAAGGACTGACCAGCTTATATACAAATAGTTCAGTATCTCAGAATTTAGAAATATCAGTTACAACTCCTAAATATATGTGTCAGCTGTAAGAGTTTACAATCTAGGACCCCTTACAATAGACCTCAACCTGATAACCCCTGCTTTCACCTTCAATTCCCTGAGTTTGTATATAATAGTTAGTCCATATGAGTGAAGCATGATAATATTTGTCTATTTATTCCTGAAACATTTTATTCAACATCCATTCCTTAAGGTTCATCCACCTCTTTGCATCCCTCACAACTTCATTCCTCTTTCAGCCACTCAGTAGTTCATTGTATATAAACACCACAGTTCCCCCTTCCATTCCTCAGGCATTGTACCCTTAGGCCACCTCTGTCCATTGTGAATCAGGAGCACTGCCACCATAAACACCAGTGTGCAAATGCCCATTCATATCCCCACTCTCAGATCCTCCAGGTATATACTGTGCAATGGGGTTGCAAGATCATATGGCAACACCAGCCCTGTGCTTCTGTGGAACCACCGCTCTGCCCTCCAAGGAGCTGTGCCTCTCAGTTTTCCTACCAAGAGTGAATAGGTACATCTCTTCCTCTACATTTTCTCTAGCACTTGTTTCTCTCTGTACATTTTTAAACAAAATTTTTTCACACATCATACAAACCAACCTAAGAAAATAGACATGTCTTCGTCACCATAATCTATATGAAGACATTTCCTTTTCTTCCACAAAGAATCCATACCCCTTCCCCAGCCCCATGCTTGTTGATGTTTAGGTTTGGCATAATGTCTTTGTTACATTGAGTGAAAGCATATTACAATGTTACTGTTGACTAAAGACCATAGCTTACATTGATTATACTTTTTCCTTATACCATCCATTTTCAACACCTTGTAATGTTGACATTCATTTGTTCTCCCTCATGCAAAACTGTTTTTATATTTGTACATTTATTGTCCACTCTAGGCATTCCTAAGTTGTACTGTCTTTGTCTTAAACTTTATCCTCTATCTTTTCTTCTGGTTTTGTATGTGCCCCAGCCCTTCTTCCTCAACCATACTCACATTCAGCTTCATTCAGTGTATTTTTATTATTGTGCTACCTTCAGAGAGTATTGTGCTATCCATTTCTGAATTTTAAAAATCAATCCTGTTGCACAATCTGTACTCCTTCAGCACCAAATGTCCAATCTCTACCCTATTTCTATCTCCTGACAGACTGTTCTTAAGTTTAACTCTCAAAGTTCACTCATTAGTATTAGTTCGTATTAATGAGACCATACAGTATTTGTCCTTTTTTTGGCTAATTTCACTCAGTATAATCTCCTCTAGATTTACCCACATTGTTACATGCTTCATGACTTTATTCTGTCTTAAGCTGCATAATATTCCATTGTATTTATATACCAAAGCTTGTTTAGCCACTTGTCTGTTGATGGGAATTTGGGCTGTTTCCATCTCCTGGTCAATAATAATAATGCTACTAAAACATCGGTGTGCAAATGTCCATTTGTACCCTTGCCTTCAGTTCCTCTGAATTTAAATCTAGTAATGGGATGGCTAGACCATATGGCAATCCTATTTTTAGCATCCTGAGGAACTGCAAAACTGCCTTCCAGAGTGGTTATACTATTTTATGTTGCCACCAACAGTGGATAAGTGTGCCTCTTTCTCCACATCCTCTCCAGCACTTGCCGTGCTTTTTCCTGGATATCTTTTTCCTGGATAATGCCCATTCTAGAGGGTGGGAGATGCTATCTCATTGTGGTTTTGATTTGCATTTCACTAATAGCCAGTAAAATTGAACATCTGTTCATTTGCCTTTTAGCCATTTGCATTTTCTTTTCTGAAGAGTGTCTGTTCATGTCTTTGGCCCATTTTTAAATTGGGTTGTTTGTCTTTTTGTTATTAAGTTGAAGAATCTGTCTATATATTCTGGATATTCAACCATTATCTGATATGTGGTTTGCAAATACTGTCTCCCTTTGGTTAAGCTGCCTTTTTACTTTCCTGAAAAAGTTATTTGATGCAAAAAAGGTTTAATTTTGAGGAGATTCCATTTATCTATTTATTTTTTCAATGCTTGTGCGTTGAATGTAAGGTGTAGGAAACCACCTCTTATTACAAGATTTATAAGATATTCCCTATATTTTCTTCTAACAATTTTATGGTCTTAACTCTTATGTTTAGGTCTTTGATCCATTTTGTTAAGTTTTGTATAAAGTGTGAGATATGGATCCTTTTTCATTCTTTTGCGTATGGATATCCAGTTCCCCAAACAGCATTTATTGAAGAGGCTGCTCTGGCCTAAGTGAGTTGGCTTTACCACCTTATCAAGGATCAATTGTCCATAAGTGAGAGGATCTATTTCTGAACACTCACTTAAATTCCTTTGGTCAGTATATCTATCTTATGCCAGTACCATGCTGTTTTGACCACTGTAGCTTCATAATATTCTTTAAATTCAGGTAATGTGAGACCTCTCACCTCATTTTTCAGTCTCAAGATATTCTTAGCTATTCAAGGTATCCTACCCTTCCAAGTAAATTTAGTTATTGGTTTTTCTATTTCTGCAAAGTAAGTTGTTGGGATTTTAATTGATGTTGCATTGAATATAAATGAATTTGGGTAGAATTGACATCTTAACTTCATTTTGTCTTCCAATCCATGAACACAGAATGCTCTTCCATTTATTTAGGTCCTGCAAGATATCTTTTAGCAATTTCTTGTAATTTTCTGTGTATGGGTTTTTGTATCCTTAGTTAAATTTATTCCTAAATATTTGATTCTTTTGGTTGCTACTATAAATGGATTTTTTTCTTGACTTCCTCCTCAGATTGCTCATCATTAGTGTATAGAAACACTATTGACCTTTGGGATCTGGTACCCTGCCACCTTGCCGTATTCATTAATTAGCTCTAATAGCTTTGCTGTAGATTCTTTGGGATTTTCAACATATAGTATCATATCATCTTGCAAGCAGTGAGAGTTTTACTTCTTCCTTTCCAATTTGGATTCTTTTTATTTCTTTTTCTTGTCTAATTGCTCTGGCTACAATATTGAATAACAATGGTGACAGTGGGCATCCTTGTCTTATTCCTAATCTTTAAGAGAAAGCTCTCAGTCTTTCCCCATTGAGAATGATATTAACTGTCAGTTTTTCATATATTCCCTTTATCATGCTGAAGAAGTTCCCTTCTATTCCTATCCTTTGAAATTTTTTCACTAAGAAAGGATGTTGAACTTTATCAAATGCCGTTTCTGCATCAATCTAGATGATTATATGGTTTTCCTCCTTTGACTTATTAATCGGTATACTACATTAATTGATTTTCTTGTGCTGAACCAGACTTGTATACCTGGAATAAATCCCACTTTAATCATGGTGTGTAATTCTTTTAATGTGTTGCTAGATTCAATTTGCAAGTATTTTTTGAAGATTTTTGCATCTATATTCACTAAAGAGATTGATATGTAATTTTATTTTCTTTTATTTTTAACTATTTTATTCAAAAACATCCACATACATGCAGTCCAACCACATTATACAATCAGTGGCTCACAGTATCATCACATAGTTGTGTATTCTTCACCATGATCATTTTTACAACATTTGCATTGCTCCAAAAAGAAATAAAAAAAAAAACCAAAAAACTGAACTCATATGTCCCATACCCTTACCTCCCATTTCATTGATTTTCTCAAAGAACCAACTTCTAGTTTTGTTGGTTTTCTTGATTGTTTTCATATTCTCAATTTCATTTATTTCTGCTCTAAGCTTAATTATTTATTTCCTTTTGTTTGCTTTGGGATTAGTTTGCTGTTCTTTCTAATTCTTCCAACTGAACAGTTAATTTCTCAATTTTTGCTCTTTCTCCTTTTTAAATAATAGACATTTAAGGCAATAAATTTCCTTCTTAGCACTGCCTTTGTTGTATCCTATAAATTTTGATATGTTGTGTTTTCATTTTCATTTGCCTTGAGATAGTTACTGATTTCTTTTGTAATTTCTTCCTTGACCTACTGGTTATTTAAGAGTGTGTTGTTTAGTCTCCTTTGAATTTTCTGGCCCTCTGCCAGCTATTGATTTCCAACTTCATTCCATTTTGATCCAAGGAAGTGTTTTGTGTGACTTTAATCTTTTTAAATTTATTAAGACTTGCTTTGTGACCCAGCATATGGTCTATCCTTGAGAATGATCTATGAGCACTTGAGAAAAATGTGTACCCTGTTGTTGTGAGGTATAATGTTCTGTAAATGTCTGTTAAGTCTAGTTCATTTATTGTGTTATTCAAATTCCCTGTTTCCTTACTGATCCTATGTCTAGGTGTTCTATGCATTGATGAGACCAGGGAATTGAAATCTCCAACTATTATGGTAGAGGTGTCTACTTCTCCCTTTAGTGTTTTCAACATTTGTGCCATGTACTTTGGAGCATTCTTGCTCAGTGCATAAATATTTATGATTGTTATGTCTTCTTGTTGAATTACTCCTTTTATTAATACATAGTATCCTTCTTTGTCTCTTTTAATTGTTTTGCATTTGAAGTCTAGTTTGTCAGATATTAGTATAACTACTCCTGCTTTTTTCTGATTGTGCCTGAAATATATTTTCCCAATCTTTCACTCTTAATGTGTTTTTGTCCTTGGGTCTAAAATGAGTCTCTTATAGTCAGCATATAGATGGGCCTTGTTTTTTAATCCATTCTTCCAGTCTGTGTCTTTTGGTTGAGAAGTTTAGTCCATTAACATTTAGTATTCTTACTGTAAAGGCAGTACTTTCTTTTACCATTTTGTCTGTTGGATTTTATATATCATATCTGTTTTTTTTCTTTTCACCTTTACTGAAAGTTTTCATTTTTAAACTCTTCTCCAGACCTCTCTCTCCTGCCTTTTCCTATATGCCTGTTAGTATTTCTTGTACAGCCATCTCTTGGTCACAAACTCTTTCAATGATTGCTGAATATATTTTAATCTCCCACTCATTCCCCTATTTATTTATTTATTTATTTATTTATTTATTTATTTATTTACATGGGCAGGCACCAGGAATAGAATCCCCCTCATTTTTGAAGGACAATTTTGCTGGATATAGAATTCCTGGTTGGCAGGTTTTTTCTTTCAGAATCTTAAATATATCATACCACTGCCTTCACCTCCGTAGTTTCTGCTGAGAAATTCACACATAATCTTATTGGGATTCTCTTGTATATGATTTCCCTATATTTTCTTTTGTGTGTTGAATTTCAGATGTCCAGTCCTCTAGTTCATTAATACTTTCTTCTGCATATTCAAATCTATTGTGTTTCCATCGTTTTTTCATCTCTTCTATTGGGCCTTTCATTTCCATAAGTTCTGTGATTTGTTTTTTCAAACTTTCAAGTTCTTTTTGTTCAGCAAATGCCTTCTTTGTAGCCTCCCTCAACTTGTTGATTTTATTTTTGATGAGATTTTGCATGTCTGTTTGAACACCCTGAGTTAGCTGTTTCAACTCCTGTATTTCATTTGAATTGTTGGTTCATTCCTTTGACAGGACCATATCTCTGATTTTCTTAGTATGACTCATTATTTTATTTTATTTTTTATTCAACATAGCAGTATACAAATACAGTCTTACCATATCATTATTCCATTCTTTTTTTATTTTATTTTTTAAATTAATTTTTAAAAAAATTACAAGAAAGAGACACAAACATTCTTAAGGTATGCTCATTCCATTCTACATATATAATCAGTAGTTCAAAATATCATCACATAGTTGCATATTCATCATCATGATCATTTCTTAGAACATTTGCATCAATTCAGATTGACGAAAACAGAGAAAAAAAATTATACATACCATACCCCTTACCCCTCCCTTTCACTGATCACTAGCATTTCAAACTAAATTTATTTTAACATTTGTTCCCCCTATTATTTATTTTTATTCCATATGTTCTACTCATCTGTTGACAAGATAGATAAATGGAGCATCAGACACAAGGTTTTCACAATCACACAGTCATATTGTGAAAGCTATATTATTATACAATCATCGTCTAGAAACCTGGCTACTGGAACACAGCTCTACATTTTCAGGTGGTTCCCTCCAGCCTCTCCATTACATCTTGGATAACAAGGTGATATCTACTTAATGCATAAGAATAACATCCAGGATAACCTCTCGACTCTGTTTGGGATCTCTCAGCCATTGACACTTTATTTTGTCTCATTTCACTCTTCCCCCTTTTGGTCAAGAAGGTTTTCTCAATCCCTTGAGGCTGGGTCTCAGCTCATTCTAGAGTTTTTCTCAATCCCTTGAGGCTGAGTCTCAGCTCATGCTAGGATTCTGTCCCATGTTGCCAGGAAGGTCCACACCCCTGGGAGTCATGTCCCATGTAGACAGGGGGAGGGTGGTGAGTTTGCTTGTTGTGTTGGCTGGAAAGAGAGGCCACATCTGAGCAACAAAAGAGGCTCTCTTGGGGGTGACTCTTAGGCCTAAATTTTAAGTAGACTTGACCTATCCTTTGTGGGGTTAAGTTTCATATGAACAAATCCCAAGACTGGCAGCTCAGCCTATAGCTTTGGTTGTTCACACTGCTTGTGAGAATATCAAGAATTCAACTTGGGGAGGTTGAATTTTCCCCCTTTCTCACCATTCCTCAAAGGGGACTTTGCAAATACTTTCCCACTCACTGATCAAATCACTCTGGGATTCATCGGGGCATCACTCTGGAAAAACCAACAAAATCTCATGTCCTACCCAAGGTTCCATGTACTTATGTTGTTCAACCAACTATCTACATAAGTTATATTAGGAGATGCACTAGTCAAAATAGAAATTTTATATCAAATAAACTTTTTTTGCTTTAGTCTCACACATAAGTTGAAATTTTAAAATATTAATTACCATCTATTTTCAGCACCCTGCAGTAATGACATTCCTTTGTTCTTCCTCATGCAAAAACATTTTAAAAATTTGTACATTTAGTCACTATCATTATACACTCTTGGCATTCCTAGATTATACCATCTCAGTCTTTATCATCTGTCTTTCTTTGTGATTTCATTTATGCTCCCAGTCCTCCTCCCTCTATCATTCTCACATTCAGCTTCATTCAGTTTTTAACATAATTGTACTATAGTTAGGTAGTATTGTGCTTTCCATTTCTGAGTTTTTATATTCAGTCCTGTTGCACAATGTGTATCCCTTCAGCTCCAATTACCCAATATCTTACCCTATTTCTACCTCCTGATGGTCTCTGTTACCAATGAAATATTCCAAGTTTATTCATTAATGTCAGTTCATATCAGTGAGACCATACAGTATTTGTCCTTTTGTTTCTGACTAATCTCACTTAGCATAATGTCCTTAAGGTCCATCCATGTTGTTACATACTTCATAACTTTATTCTGTCTTACAGCTGCATAATATTCCATCATATGTATATGTCACAGTTTGTTTAGCCACCCGTCTGTTGATGGACATTTTGGCTGTTTCCATCTCTTGGTAATTGTAAATAATGCTGCTATAAACATTGGTGTGCAAATGTACATTTGTGTCCTTGCCCTCATGTCCTTTGAGTAGAGACAGCATATAGATGGGTCCTGTTTTTTAATCCATTCTGCCAGACTATGTCTTTTGATTGGGGAGTTTAATCCATTAACATTCAGTGTTATTACTGCATGGGTAGTATTTTCTTCAAATTGTAGTTTTTCTTCAATCCAAAAAACCAGCCTTTTGGATTTTATATGTCATTTCTAATTTTCTTTCTTTTTACCTTTACTCATAGTCTTCCTTTCTACACTCTTCTCCACACCTCTCTCTTCTTTTTGTATCTGTCTCTAGTGTTCCCTTTAGTATTTCTTGCAGAGCTGGTCTCTTGGCCACAAATTCTCTCAGTGATTTTTTTTGTCTGAAAATGTTTTAATTTCTCCCTCATTTTTGAAGGACAATTTTGCTGGATATAGAATTCTTGGTTGGCAGTTTTTCCCTTTTAATAATTTAAATATATTGTCCCACTGTCTTCTCGCCTCCATGGTTTCTGCTGAGAAATCTACACATAGTCTTATTGGGCTTCCCTTGTATGTGATGGATTGCTTTTCTCTTGCTGAATTCAAGATTCTCTTTATTTCTTTGACCTCTGACATTCTGATTAGTAAATGAATTGTAGTACATCTGTTTGGATCTATCCTCTTTGGGGTACACTGCACTTCTTGGATCTGTAATTTTAAGTCTTTCATAATAGTTGGGAGATTTTCAGTGATAATTTCCTCCATTAGTTTTTCTCCTCCTTTTCCCTTCTTTTCTCCTTTTGGGACACCCACAACACATATATTCATGCGCTTCATATTGTCTTTCAATTCCCTAAGTCCCTGCTCATATTTTTCCATTTTTTTCCTATATTTTCTTTTTCTTGTCGGATTTCAGATGTTCCATCCTCCAGTTCACTAATCCTAGTTCTGCCCTCTCAAAATCTACCATTGCAGGTTTCCATTGTTTTTTTTTTCATCTGTTCTACCGTGCCTTTTATTCCCATAAATTCTGTGATTTGTTTTTTCAGACTTTCGATTTCTTCTTTTTTGTTCATTCCTTGCCTTGTTTATATCCTCCCTCAATTCATTGATTTGGTTTTTGATGAGGTTTTCCGTGTCTGTTGTATATTCTGAATTAATGGTTTCAGTTCCTTATCTCATTTGAATTGTTGGTTTGTTCCTTTGATGGGGCCATATCTTCAATTTTCCTAGTGTGATTTGTTGTTTTTTGCTGGCATCTAGGCATTTAATTACCTTAATTAGTTTATTCTGGAGATTGGTTTCACTTCTTTTACCTACAGTTTTCTTGCTGGGTGAATTTGTTGTCTATCTGTTCTTTGACATTCAGTTCAGCTTTATCTGGACCTCTAGCTTAGATTTTGTTTAATAGAGGAGAACTTTTCAGTTCTGTTTTCTCATTTCTTGTCCTGCTTGTATGGTGCCTTTTCTCCACCACCTTTAGGAGGGTCCACGTAAGTATTATAGACCCCAGTCAGATTTTTCCAGACTATACTGGCCTCCTATCAGGAGGAAAGAGTCACCTGCATCAGTTTTCCCTGAGGGTGAGACCCAGCAGGTTGAACGACTTTCCTGTGAAGTCTCTGGACTCTGTTTTTCTTATCCTGACCAGTATATGGTACTTGGCTGCCTGCAGGTCCCACCAGCATAAGACGATGCTGTACCTTTAACTTTGGCTGAGGGTGTGGCGGAGACAGAGAGGTTGTAGGCTGGTTTTAATGGCTTCAAATTACCAATCCCTGGTCTGAATTCCTTGAGGGAGGAATTCCACCTGAGTGGGGAAGGCACAGGCTCTAGACAAGCCCCCAAATGAGCTGGTTTCTGCTTATGCTTAGGGCAGTTACAGCCTGAGAAGCCCTGCCACTTTATCCACAGGAAGTCAAGCCTTTGTAGAAACAGCCACAAAACCCTCTGTTTTCTTTTCTTTTTTTTTTTTTCTCTTTTTCCATCAGCCCTGCTCCCTTGGAGTTGGAGCAAAAATGAACAACCTCTGCTTTGACCAGGTTCACCTGGGCTGGGGGCCTATTTTCAGTAGTCAGAATTTGTTAATTAATTCCATAATTGGTGTTTGGTTGGGCTCTCCCCCTGCTGCTGGTAAAGTCTCTTTCTTTTCCCCTCTGGGAAGCAGCCTGTGGGGGGAGGGGCGCTGGCCGCTGCGGCTTGGGGAACTCGCAGTTCTGGGGGGCTTGCAGCTTGTCCAGCTGGTCCAGACTGGGGTACGCTGTGTGTCTGGTCACTGATGTGGCCCCAGGAGCTGTTCTGTACTGTTTTTGGTTATTTAGTAGTTATTCTGGAGGATGCACCATTGCTAAGCCACCATCTTGGCCTGGAAATCTCATCATTCCATTCCTGATGTATAATCAATAACACAACATCATCACATAGTTGTATATTCATCATCATGATCATTTCTTAGAACACTTGCATCAATTTAGAAAAAGAAATAAAAGAAAACAGAAAAAAAATCATACATAACATACCCCTTATCTTTCCCTTTCATTGATCACTAGCATTTCAATCTACTAAATTTATTTTAACATTTTTTCTGCCTATTATTTATTTATTTTTAATCCATATGTTTTACTCATCTGTCCATAAGGTAGATAAAAGGAACATCAGACACAAGGTTTTCACAATCACACAGTCACATTGCAAAAGCTATGTCATTATACAATCATCTTCAAGAAACATGGCTACTGGAACACAGCTCTACATTTTCAGGTAGTTTCCTCCAACCTCTTCATTACACCTTAACTAAAAAGGTGATATCTATTTAATGCGTAAGAATAACCTCCAGGATAACCTCTCAATTCTGTTTGGGGTTTCTCAGCCATTAACAATTTATTTTGTCTCATTTCACTCTTCCTCCTTTTAGTTTTCTCAATCTCTCAGTGCTGAATTCCAGCTTATTCTAGGATTTCTGTCCCACATTGCCAGGAAGGTCCACACCCCTGGGAATCATGTCCCAGGTAGTGACTCATTATTTTGCTGGTGTCTAAGTATTTGATTTCCTTAATTAGTTTATTTTGGAGGTTTTTTTTTAACTCTTTTTCCTAGTTTTTTTTTTCCTGCATGGGTTTGTTCTCTATCTGTTCTTTGACATTCAGTTCAACTTATTCTAGACGTCTAGCATAGGTTTTGTTTAACTGATCAGAATTTTTCTATTCTTGTTTTACTTTTTCTTGCCCTACCTATATGGAGTCTTTTTTTTTGAGGAGGGTGTCCTCAGATATTGCAGACCCCAGTCAGATTATCCCAGACCAGACAGGTCCACGTCTCAGGAGGTAAGAGTCACCAGCATCAGTTTGCTCTGAGGGTGAGACTCAGCAGGTTGACAGACTTTCCTATGAAGCCTCTAGACTCTGCTTTTCCTGTCCTGCCCAGCATGTGACAGTTGTCTGACTGCAGCTTCCCGCTAGTGTAAAGTGATGTGGTGCCTTTAATTTCAGCAGATTTTTCCTTTTGGAGGTGTGATTGAAACAAGGTGAGGTTGTAGATTGGCATTGATTGCTTCCGTTTTCCAGTCCCTGGGGCCTGAATTCCCTGAGGGAAGAATTCCACTTGAGTTGGGCCCCATCTTTGTCTTAGGGAAGGTACAGCCTTTAGAGAATTAACTCCTTTCACCTGACTTGTTACTTCATCTCTCAGACAAGCTTAATTCTGTCCTTGTTTGGGGGCAGTGCTGGAGCCTGAGAAGACTTCCAGTTCTATCTAATGAGCTGTTAAAGAACAGAAGAAAAGCAAAAAAGAAACAAACTAAAAATCCTTTTCAGAATGGGACCCCTGCTCCTCAGGTTTGTCAATCAAGGGCTTAACTAGGTATGTGGCTCTATGCATCTCCAGGCTGTATGTGCCCCATTTTCTTGGGCTCCAGCCCTTTTCCAGCATTTTGTGCTGTCCAACTAAAAAAGCCTCTCCCCCTCTCCCCAATCAATCCTGCTCACTCTATGCCAGGGAAAAAACTCCTAGTACCTTTAGTGCTTACTCCAGGTTTATCTGTGCTGGGGGCTTATTTTCAGTAGTCAGAATTTGTGAATTCCACGATTGGAACTTGGCTGAGTTAAGCCCCTGCTGCTAGTAAAGTCTTTTTCCTTTCCCCTTGGGGAACCAGTCTGCTGTGCCCAGGGGGGAGGGGTGCCAGTCTTCATCACTTGGGGACTTACAGTTCTGTGTGGGATCTCAGCCATTTAACTTGGTCCAGACTTGTGTACACTGTGTGTCCACTTAGTGATGTAGCTCCAAAGGTTGTTCTGTACTGCTCCTGGCTCTTTACTAGCTGCTCTGGAGGACAATCTAAATTCCACACCTCACTGAGCTGCCATCTTGCCCCCTCCATTGACCCACAGTATTTCAATTTACCCAATTTTTACCCTTTATCTCCCCCTATTATTTATTTATTTAGCCTTATCCTTATTATTATTATTATTATTTTACTTGTCTGTCCATACCCTGGATAAAGGAAACATTAGACATAAGGTTTTCAGAATCACACAGTCACATTGTAAAAGGTATATAGTTATCTCAGCAAAAAGTAACACCATGTCTTTAGATTTTCAGGTCCCAGAAATGGTGTACACCCTTTATTCCTTCCTTTCTCTCACATCCTTTGTTTGTTTTATCAGACATCCTCTTGACCCTGGCTACAGCATATATTTGAAATTAGTTTACCTCTTACTACCTTCACCACTGTCAGCTTTGTACAAGCCACACTCATCTCTTACTGAGGTTGATGTAATAACCTCTTACAAGGTCTCCCTGCCCCTGTACTAGCCCCTCTACAGCCTATTCTTCACACAGCAGTCAGAGTGATCCTTTTTAAAGTGGGAGCCACATTATGCCATTCCTCTGCCTCAAAACCCTTCAGTGGCCTTCTATTTTCATCAGGAAAGACCTTACAGTAGTCTGGATATGCAGTATATATCCTATTTGCTCTAGCCCCCAGCTACCTCTCTGACAACAACTTCTCCTAGTAACCTCATTCACTCTACTCCAGCCATTGGCCTCAGGATATTTACATTTGCTGCTCCCTCTTCCTGTAATGCTTTACTCAGAGAACTATACTGTTTACTTTTGACTTCTTCAAGTTTTGGCTCAAATATTCTCTTCAACTGAGATTTTTCCTGGATGCACCATTTACGATCGCATACTACTCCTCCAGATTCTTCCTAAATGCCTTTCCTGCCTTACTTTTTTTAAAAAACTTTTTTCCATGTTTAATATAACATATATACAAGGCAAGGAAAGATAAAAACAATAGTTTTCAAAGCACTGTTCAACAAGTAGTTACATGACAGATCCCAGAGTTTGTCATGGACTACCATATGATCCTCTCAATTTTTTCCTTCCAACTGCTCCAGAAAAGTATATAGTTTTACAGTCATCTTCAAGGAACATGGCTACCAGAACACAGCTCAACAGTTTCATGTGTTTCCCTCCAGCCACTCCAATACACCATAAACTAAAAAGGGATATCTATATAATGTGTAGGAATAACCTCCTGGATGATCTGTTAACTCTGTTTGAAATATCTCAGCTACTGAAACTTTATTTTGTCTTACTTCTGTCTTCCTTTTTTTGGTCAAGAAATCTTTCTCAATCCCATTATCTGGGTCCCGGCTCATTCAGGGTGTTCTGTACCACCTTGCCAGGGAGATATACACCCCTGGGGGTTATGTTCCACGTAAGGGTCATCAATTGGTTTTTGATCAAGGAACCAAATGAATTCTATGGGGAAAGGAAATCTTTTTGATAAATATTGCTGACACAACTGGATAACTGTACAAAAAATAACCTGAAATGGCTGTGCTTGTTTGAGATTGTTGTGTAGCCCAGAAAAGCCATATTTCTTTTTTAATCCAATCTTACAGAGACAGAGCTATTGTTTAGGGTGGGACATATTGATTAGGTTGTTTCCATGCAGATGTCATCCTCCAATTATGGGAGGGATCTCTTTGATTAAATGGTTTCCATGGAGAAGTGTCTCCATCCATTCAAGGTGGGTCTTACTCCATTTAATGGAATCCTTTGAGAGGGAACCATTTTGGAAAAAACTCACAGCTGACACAGACATGGTCATTTGGAGATGCAGAAAGAAAATACCTCTGGGATGAACAGGAACCAAAGGGCCAGCAGATATCAGTCCCATGACTTTCCAGCTGACAGAGGTGTTCCAAACACCACTGGCCTTTCTTGAGTCAATATATCTTTTTATGGATGCCTTAGTTTGGACATTTTTATGGCCTTAGAACTGTAAACTTGTAATTTAATAAATTACTTTTATAGAAGCCAACCCATTTCTGGTATATTGCATTTCTGGCAGCATTAACAAACTAAAACAGATTTGGATACTGACAGTGGGGTGCTGTGGTTTACAAATACCAAATATGATGGAATGGCTTTTTAATTGGTTAAGGGGAAGATTCTGGAGGAATCGTGAGGAGCTTCATAGAGAAAGCCTAGAATGCTTTGAAGAGACTGTTGGTAGAGATGTGGACTCTAAAGATGCTTCAACAAGGCCTTAGATAGAAATAATGTATGTGTTATTGCAAACTGGAAGGAAGATGATCCTTGTTTTAAAGTGGCAGAGCATTTGACAAAATTAAGTGCTGGTATTTAATCAAAGGCAGAATTTGAGAGTAAAGAACTTGGATATTTAGCAGAAGAGATTTCATAACTAAATGTGGAAAGTGCAGCCTATTTTCTCTTCACAGCTTACAGTGAAGTACTATCAGAAAGAGATAAGTTGAGAACTGAACTCTTGGGTACAAAGAAAACAGAAATTGGTGATCTGGATAATTCTGGACTTCCAGAAGGGGAGACCCCAGAGAATATTGCCCCATGTAATGATTTAATTGAACATAGGACCAGTTAGCCATTACAGACAAACCTGGATTAGAGATGGAGTTATCCAGAAAGGATCTGTGGAAAGTCCTATTGTGTGATGAGTATGATTCCTGTCTACTTCATAGAAAACTAACAGAAGGGAATCTGTATGAACTGAACCACTGCCAGTCTGGCCTAAATGGAACAGGAAAGGGATAAATTGAAGGAAAAATAACTTCAAAGGCAGAACCATGGAAGCTAAAGTCTGAAGCCAAGAAACCTCAGGGCAGGAGTGCAGACCCACCCATGTACTTGAAGAGGGTATGTTTGTCCCGAAGGCAGAGAGTGAGCCTTCCACCTTATGTTCAGAAAGAGTTTTGGTCCCCTGGCCTCAGAGAGGGTGGAGCATATTCCTTGGGGATTGGGGAGAGCCTTGCTGCCACCTCATTCTTCTGAGGGGGTTGAGCGTGGAGTGTTGCCCTGATGCTGGGAGAGGGTGAGCTGAGAAAAAGCCAGTCTTCCCAAAGTTCCCCAAGGTTGCATCCCTCACCCTAGCATTTAGGCCCTTGGAAAGTGGGGGCTGGGGAAGTTGCTGCTTTCTAAAGCCCCAGGGATAAAAGACTTTCAGACTTTGAAATCTAATGGAGTTTGCCCTACAGGTTTTTGGAACTGTTTGTGTCCAATAACCCCTGTTTTCCTTCCAATCTCCCCCTATACAATAGGATCATCTATTCTTTGACTGCTCCTTTTTTGTGCATTGGCAGAAGACAAATTGTTCTGCATTTTATAGGTTCAGAGCCAGAGAATTTTACCTTAGGATATACTATGTCTGTAACTGACATGGATGAGATTTTGTATTGTTTTTGACTTTGTATTGTGTCTGTATTGTTACTGAAATGGTTTAAGTCTTTGTAATATTGTAATGGAATGAATGCATTTTGTATATTGAAAGAATATGTCTTTTTGGGGTCCAGAGGGTGGAATGTGCTGGTTTGAGGCTTTTGTGTACCCCCAGAAAAAACATGTTCTTTAATCCTGATTCAGTATGTTGGGTGGAATGTTTTTGATTAATTTGTTTTCATGGAGATGTGACCCACCCAATTGTGGGCGGGACCTTTTGATTAGGTGATTTCCATGGAGATATGTCTCCACCCATTCAAGGTGGGTTACTTACTGGAGTTCTTTAAGAGGGAACCATTTTGGAAAAAGCTTCAGAGCCAACACAGATAGAGACATTTGGAGATGCAGAAAGAAAACACTCCTGGGGAAGCTGTTTGAACCAGGAGCCAAAGGACTATCTGATGCCAGCCAAGTGCCTTCCCAGCTGACAGAGATGCTCCAAAAGTCATCAGCCTTTCTTGATTCAAGGTGCCTTTCTCTGGATGCTTTATTTGTACATTTTTATGGCCTTAATACTGTAAACTTGTAACTTAATAAATTCCCTTTATAAAGGCCAACCTATTTCTGGTATATTACATTCTGGCAGCATTATCAAACCAAAACAGTAAGTAATCCAAGAGTCTTTAAAAAGACTTGTATGTGGATGTTTGTAGTAGCTTTATTAACAATAACCCCAAACTGGAAGCATCTTGGGTCCTTCTCATAGGTGAATGAATTAAGCACTTTTTGATATATTCATGCTATGGAACTCTACTTAGCAATAAAACAGAGTGCACTATTGAATCACAGAGCTGCTTGGATGAATCTCAAAAGTATTTGCCAGCATGAAAGAAAGCAGACACAAAAGAGTTCATAATGTATGATTCCATTTGTATAAATTTCAAGAACAGACAAAACTAATCTCTGGTGATAAAGATCAGAATAGTGGCTGATTCTGCTTGTGCTTGTAGGGGAGGAGTGGTGGGAAAAGAGCTTGAGAAAACTTTCTGGGGAGATGGAAATATTCTAGATCTTGATTTAGATGTTTGCAACTATCAAACTTGTCTAACTGAACAGTGAAGATCCGTGCACTTTATTGCATGAAAATTATACCTCAATTAAAAAGAACAGTATGATGGGGGGATTTATATATAGCTATCTATTTTATTGATGTTTTGATGCATTTTTTCTATTATATTTTCTAACTAATCCCAGCAATTTATAGTCAAAGTCTATCAGACTTTTAACAAGTGATTCCAAGTGAGTTTCCTTGAAGCTTAGATTGATATTGTCAGTACATACTTGGGCACAGGTACACTACAGACCAAGTTCACTTCTGAATACAAATGTAAAAATTCTAAATAATAGAAAATTAAGTGTAATAATACTATATCATGACAAAACAGGATTTCGTCCAGGACTAAAGGGAAGAAAAGCACATGATTATCTTGTAACATGCCCCTAAACCTTTTGGATAGGAAAGCGATGGGGATGGGATGGGAAGGAGGTATTCTTACAACAATCTGAGACCTGAGTGTAGCCAACCATTTCTGGACTCTCACCATGGGCCAGGCACTGCTGCCAGGGCTTTACGTGATTCAACTTGCTAAGTCCACAGAAGGCCCTGCCGGCCAGTCTGATCCCTGGCTCCTGCCCATTGCTGGGGCTGGGGATTGATGTCCACACGGTAAGGGAAGGTGGAATCTTTCAACCCTGACATTCCTTCTTCTTGGCTGGGCTACAGGAGAGCTCTGGGGAAAAGTCTGCCTGGGGGAAATTGGGAAGTGCCCTAAGTGTTCTAGATAGAGAGAGGAGAGAGGATAAAGGGGACTGAAATGACGTTATCTGAGCCCTGGTTTGGACAGGCACGACACCTGGCAGCTTTAAGAGCACTGGTTTATATTAACCTCGAAGGCAAATGCCTCTTCCGGTTTACAGTGTGGGGCACTGAGGTCCAGTGGCCTGGCTGCTCAGGGAGGCCCTACCGGGGGCTAGTTGCTGTCCAAGTATCAGGATGGAGGCATGCCAGGACGTAGGTTGTGCACAGTTGAGGGCCTTGGGAGGTGGGAGCCCACCCTCTGGCCTCCCCAGGTACCTTCCAGGCCAGCCCAGAGCTGGGCTTTGCTGGCAAGCTTCCTGGATCCCAGTGGCAGTGTGTGCAGGCCCAGCTGCCAGGCCCGCCCCTGCTCACCCAGGCTTTGTGGCCCCTGCCCGGGATAGAGCCCAAAGGCTGAGGAGGCAGAGGCTTCCAAACCCCATGAGGGTTTTGTACCTGGGTCCTGGCATCAGAGAAAAGAGCACATGGCCCGGGCTTGCCTGCTCACTTACTAGCTGTGTGGCCTTGGACAAATCACTTCACCCCTATGTGTGCCTTGGTCTCCTCCTCTGCAAGATGGATAACAATAATTGTGCTGGCTAACATGGCGGGCACTTACCTTATGCCAGGTACTGCTCTAAATATGCTACACAAATCATCTGTGCCTTACAAAGCACACTCTAATACAAGGAATGTTTCTGATAAGGAAATCCAGGCCTAGAGAAGTTAAGTGTCCTGGCTGAGGCCACCTAGCTAATTATGTGCCAGGACTGTCTGTGCTCCTTGTACTCCAACAATTGTCCGATGTGCAAATAAGGGCAGCCTCCCCAGGGAAAGGGGCTGGGGCATGGAGAAGGGCCATGTGACCCCACACCTTCCAACACCATCACCACCGCCATCACGGAAGTCTGTCATACTGCACCAAATTGTTCCCTCCCAGTGTTCTTGATGATTACCTGGGCATCTGGGCACCATACGTAAGGCCCACTCTAACCCAAGGAACCACTGTCACCATCTGCATCCAGGTCCCTCTGTCCTTACTACCTCCATTTCCCTCTGTCCACCCCTCTCTGATCTCGACACTTTCTGTTCCTGCAGTAGGCAGGACCCCTCTGCACCCACCAGTTCTGGCACCCCACAAAGGCAGAGAAGCCCCAGTGCTCCTGACTTCCCAGGTATCCAGGCTTAAAGCTGCAACCATGGATTACTATCAGTTGTTGAAAGGAAATTCAATTCATTATCAATTGGAATATCACAAAATTCCATTTAAAAAAATGGAGAGTAAGGATTTGTAAGTTAGTAGATATCAGCATGCAAATCAAGAAACTGTCATGTTTTCAGTGAGTTCTCCTTGAACTTCATTTGCTCTGTACTGCCTTTGATAGAGTTTGTCCTGTGCTTTGTAGAAAATCAAACTGCTGTTTAATGATTCCATGGCTTACTGGCTATTTCTTTTTTTTTTTTTCCTCCGCTGATTATTTCTTATCCTTACTGCCACACACTTCGAAATAGCCTTGGGTTTTATTGTCCAATTCCCCCAAGGGCTGAGGTTTGGACACAAAATTAGCCTGGACAGCTGTTCTACCACCAATGACGCCCGCAGGCCCAGCTCCGGGAATTTTCTCATCGTGGTTTTCAATATCATCTTCAGCATCAGCAAAACCTTGTGACTTTGACCCGATTCTGGTAGAACTTGTGACAAGACTGAAGTACCAGCTATTCGAAAGGATGTGAAACTGGATCATTTTCAAATGAGGAAGACTTCATAAGCAATAACCAGCAGTGACCAGAAATTTGATCTGAAGTTCTAATTTCTACAATAGTTGAATAAATATCACAAACGGTTTGTTTTTTAATGGTGATTAGGAACATGATTGAAGAATGTGCCTTTTTAAGCTTGTCAAATTTTACTTCCTGCCATTTCAATTTTAATTCCACTTTTTATTACTTTAGCAAGCTCCTCAAATCACCCTCAAGAAACTTCTGGCAAACCCCTGTTGTCACAGCTGGAGTCTTCCAGACGGTTGGAGAGAACAGTTTGGTAACTTCCTCCTGAAATTCTGTATGGCTCTCAGGCCTCCTCTCTCCACCCAAATCATCGTACAAAGCTGTGAGTGGGAGTGGGGTGGTTAGATCAGAACTAAGGGTTTGTGGGAAATTATTTGTTGCCTCCTTTCAAGTGCTTCAAGCTCCCATCTTTCTTTGCTAAAAGAATCTCAGTTTTGTTTGGGTCAGCAATGTGCCATGCCTCAGATGACATACTCTTCTCCCAGCCTTCCTTGAGGCTAGTGATGGGTGTAACTCCTGGTTCTGGTGAATAAGACATAGGGTAAGTCTTCAGCAGGGTTGATGTTGGTAGTGGTAGTTCTGGGAAAGCATGGACAGATGTTGCTAACTTTTTATCCTTTATCTTCCTTCTTCCCTCCCTGTAGTCCCATTGTGATATCTGGAGTGGTGGCAGCCATTTTGTAACCATGAGGCAGCAAGGCTAAGAATTAAAAATGGTTTTCTAAGGGGGACCAAATGGAAAGATGGGTGCTCAGGACCTAGATGCCACCTTTGAAATTGTGATTATGTGAGAAAAATAACCCCTTTTTGATTAAGCCACTGTTGAGTGTCCTGTTACTCACAAACGTGATGCTAACACATTGTCCCTCCTGGGTAAAGGAAAGGTCTGATGTCATCACAGCTAACTATTCAACATATAGTGTCTGGGCACTTGCCTTACTCCTTTCAAATGGTATTCTATTCTTGTAATTTCTGTTTTTTCTTTTATGGTTTTAGTGATTTAAAACATTTCATAATCCTTCTCAGATAGTCCCACGATAGGAAGTTTTGGAGGTCTAATTCTGACTCTTGCTTCAGATGGCTGATTTCCTGGAATGTTCTGTAATTTTGGTGTGTGAGCTCATGTGTGCTAGGGCTTTAGGAGTCTGTGGGACTTCTTTGTGGTCTAGACTGAGGGGCTTGACATTTGCTTCTGCCCAGTGTCCATGGGTGTAACCAGCCCAAATATGCTAATTTCTTGGCTTGTTGGGTACCTAGGCCAGGAGGTAGAAGACACCGAAACTCCAATCCTATGTGAGGTGATTCTTGAGTTTATATATTCTTATGTTTTCCCTTTGGAAATCAAGCTGAAAGACAAGTGCTTTTGTTATCTCTCTTTTCTAGGGGGTATGATGCTTTTCTTATCTGTCTTTTACCAAGTATGGGCTTTTTGAGGCTTTAATGGTGATTGTGAACAAGATTGAAGACTATGCTTTTTTGAGCTGGTTAAACTTTACTTCCTGCTGTTTCAATTTTAATACTGCTTTTTATTTCTTTAGCAAACTCCTTAGCTTTCAGTGATCTCAGTGCTAATTCCCCACCATGCTTGGGCCCAAGAACTCTTCTCCCCTATACACAGAGCTATCAAAGCCCTGCTACGAGGGGCATGACTCCCAGGCAATACGGGACATAACTCCTAGAGTGAGAAAGACTTCTGGACCAAAAGGAGAAAGAAAGATGAAATGAAATAAAGTTTCAGTGGCTGAGAGATTTAAATAGAACTGAGAGGTTATTCTGGAGGTTGTTCGTATACGTTACATAAGTATCCCTTTTTAGTTTTGGTGTATTGGAGTAGTTAGAGGGAAGAACCAGAAACTGTTGAACTTTAATCTGGAGGCCTTGATTCTTGATGATGATTGAATAACCATATAGCTTTTAAGGTGTGACTGTGTGATTGTGAAAACCTTGTGACTTTATCCAGTGTATGGACAGATGAGTAAGAAAATAAAGATAAAAAAAATAATAATAATAGTGAGGTATGGGGGTATGGGGTGTTTTGGGTGTTCTTTTAACTTTTATTTTTATTCTTATTTTAATTTTTTTTTTCAGAATAATGAAAACGTTCAAAAATTGATTGTGATGATGAATGGACAACATATGATGACATTGTGTGAACCACTGACTGTACATTTGGGATGAGTATATGGTATGTGAATATATAACACATCTCAATAAAATTGCATTAAAAAGTCTGAGATGATGGACTGGTACCCATGACAAATTCTGGAATCTGTCCTGTAACTACTTCTTGAAGAATATTTTGAAAACTATTGCTTTTTTCTTTCTTTATATAATAGATGTGATATTATACAAGAAAAAAGTTACAAAAAATAAATATGTATTTGGAGTAATAAAAAATTGCATTAAAAAGAGAAACCAATAAAAACAAAACAAACAAAAACGAACCCAAGCCCCTCAGCTCCAAAAAAGAGATCCCATTTTCTCCTCCCTCTAACTCTCACTTCTGCAGGCATTCAAAGTAATAGCACTTATTTAACCCCCCGCTTTTCATGTCTTTCTCCATTTTGGGCCTCTTGATTTTCACCTTCATTTCTTTTTTTTTTGTTTTTACCTTCATTCCTTTTTGGACACAGCTATGCATTAAGATGTCTTTGATATTTTATCCAGTTTCTAGCACAGGCAGATTGGGCACCAAGATTTAGCTCCAAGGGTGTTTGCTGCATCATTATTTATTATAGCCCTGTGGCATTCAAAGGGTGAAAACCTAAGTCTCCCCTAAAAGACAATGAGCGGTTAGCTCCCAGGGGCTGGACTGGCTCTGATTTCATTCACCAATTTATTGCTAGGATTAGCTCAATGCCTGTTGAAGGTACTGTAATATCTGTGGTTCCATTCTGAGTTAGGAATGGTAATTTAATTGCTGTACATTCATATGTGGCTTGCTAAGCTGCATTATAATTATTCTGTATAAAATATTTAATAGAGTGGGAAGATATTTTTGACGTATTTTTAGTAAAAAAAAAAAACAAACAACAAATTGACAAAGCAAAACAAGAAGGAAATGTATGTTCCCTGACAGCCATGTGCACCATGAGTCTTATTTGGGAAAAGGAAGCTGAGGTGCAAAGAAAAAATATTAAGAAGAATATATACAGAAATGTTAAAAGAAGTTCTTTTGGAGTAGGATTATAGGTTGTTTTTGGCTTTTCTTTACACTTTTCTATGCTGCCTCAGTTTTTGCTAGAGAATTACATGACTTTTATAATACAACATGTTTTAAACATGCAGATGGGACAACTGCCATCAAAGTAGGTCCAGAGAGACTGTGCTGGCACTGGGTCACCTCCAGGAAGACCTTGCCTAGCTCCTACCCTCCATATATCGGTCCTGTGAGCGAGTTCCAATGCCTCCCGTTACCCATCTGGAGCCTGACCCTTCTCAGGCACTGGGGCTCATGAAGGAAAAGTTTAAAGCAAGAACGTTGAAAATATTAATAATAAATGATGCATATAATATGCAGTGTGTGCCAAGTGCCTATTTACTCATTCCTACATATTAATTCATTTAGTCCTTACAATATGTGATCCCAGATGAGAAAAGTGTGGCCCATGTGTTATAAGAAAGCATTTGTCTGAAAGTATACTGTTTTCAAATAGTGTACTTGTTTTCAGATGTGTCATTGTATCAGTCAGGATGGGCTAGAGTTTGCTGCTGTAACAAACGACCCCAGAGTCTCAGTGACCACAGACAACAAAGGTTTATTTCTGGTTTCTATGGACTCGGCTGTTGTGGACGGGCTAGACACGGATCTTCCTAACAAGGACCAGCCTCCAACTGTGTGTCTCCATCGTTGCTGCACCTGGGCAAGGCCAGAGGGGCAGCGGTGAATTATGAAGTGGCTCATTTAACATCCTCCTGGAGCGCTGCTTCTCCAGGGCCACACCCAAATCCAAGGGGCCCCAGCCTCCTACCCTGTGCTCAGGAACCAGAACCTTTTGGGGAACAGCATTCATGACAACCACAGACATCTAAATTGACCCTTGTAAAATTGGGTAATTTTTACCTCATTTTGGGTTAGAATGGGAGAAAAGGGAACTTGGTAAATGGCCCCAGGCTGACTTCAACTGGGTCCTGGGTGCTCCCCATTCAAGTTCTTGGAGGGCCTGGCCGCCAGCCCTGGAGTGAGGCCTCACTGCATTCCCCAACTCCTGTAAGCGTATTTTCTACCTCCCCAAAAGTAGGTCCCAGGGGTGCAAGGGTAGTTTAGTGGTAGAATTCTCACCTGCCATGTGGGAGACCCAGGTTTAATTCCCAGCCATGCACTTCCCCACCCCCCAACTCCCCCCCAAAATTTTTCAACTAATGGTGCTGCGATAACAGGATACTCACATGGAAAAGAGAATGAAATGTGACCCCCACCATACAGCATAAAAACAAAACAAAACAAAAACAATGGCGGTCCCCATGTTTCCCCGAGCCAAGGAGCCGTGAGCTTTCACAGCCCAGAGGGTCAGGGAGGGCTGGGATCGGCAGTGAGAAGGGCACCTGCCACTCTCCCCTGGCAGGTGAGCTGAGTGGTCGCCGTCCCCCACTTGGAAAGCAGGCCGTGTCCCTGCCCATGCCTGCTGGCTGCGGGGGGATGAGAGGACAAAGAGTTGCAGGGCCTGCCGGGGGGGCCCCTCACTAATGCTGCCCACTTAGCAGTCAGTGAACTTTTCCCTTTATATAATGAGCTATTCTTTCCGTGCGTCGATTGTACAATAAGCATAAGAAAGCTAGAAACACTTTAGAAAATGCGAGTTAAAACACGAGGTGCCCATCGCAAATCTAAACTTGTTGGACTTTCAAAACGTGTATCTTAATCAGTGAGTCAGTTGCTTTTGTGAGAGAGACCAAGCTTGGCTGATAGTCTCACCCTGGTACACCGAGGCTGGATCCAACCCCCCAACGAATGTCCCATCCCGGGAAGCCCCCGTTGTTCACTCTGTGCAGGGGTCGATTTTGGAGGGATAATCTCAGCCCACCTGCAGCTCTCTCCTGGGATAGAGATGACGCCCCAAATTCTAGGCTGGCATTTGCAAGTCTTTGTGAACCCACAGCCAGCTCTAGAAGTGGGACTGGGCTGCCCCTTCCTCCCAGGCATAGGGGTGGAGTGAGGAAGACGAGGGGATGGGAGAGGAAGGGGAGGAAGGGGGAGTGATGTGCATGTGGCAAATGCTTTTTGGAAGGAGTTTCCTCCTGGGACAGGGACTGGCATTTCTGGTCCTTCCTGTGCTCTCCAGAAGGGACTCTTTGGGGAAGCTGGGGGGGAGGAGGTGGTCCCTGCCCTGCTCCTGGCCCCTCTGTCGCACAACCAGCACCCCCATGTCCTTGGCTATTTCCTTCACAGTCATGTGTCCCCTGGGCAGAGGGGGTCGAGGGGGCATTTCCTGGGACAGAAATGTGCCCAGAGTGGGGGTCACCATCCTGTCCTCCTCCTGTGGCCCTGAAGACCTCTGCACCCAACCTCCTGGTACCTGTGGCTCTGCTGCCCCCGGGTTCATCCCAGCCTGCTGGGGGCCGCCTCTCACCGGACAGGGGAGCTTGGGGCCTTTGGGAGGTTACTGGTGCCTTCAGGTGGATGGGGGGCCAGCCAGTGTGGTGGATGCTGGTGGAGGCATCACCGAGTGGGTACCCCTAACTCAGTGCAGGGGTGAGGGTAACCTCAGATCTCAGGAGAGGGGCCTTCTCCTGAGAAAGGCCTGCAGCAAAAGCGACAGGTAGGCAGGGACCCCAAGTGAAGGCACGGCTCCCAGTCTTATCCCCTCACATCACATTGTCCTCTATGCCCTGCAGGCTGGTTACAGACCCCAAGCTACAGGAGGCTGAGAGGTAACAGCCCAAGGCCCCAGGTCTGGAGGGGTGGGGGAAAGCATGGGTTTTCCTGGTCCCAGCCATGAGGAGGGGCTCAGGAGAGTCCCCAGCTGGCCGGGAATGCTCTGTGCTTACCATTAGGTAAGTTGGATCTCCTGGGGGAGGGTTCCAGATCTCCCCATCCCGACCAGCCCCGCATCCCTCACAGGCCTGTTTGATCTGTCCCAGCCTCTCCAATTGACCCTGGGACCACTCTCCAATGGACCCTGAGTGACAAAACAGGAACTGGAACCTGGGGTCCTGCCTTAGCTGGCTCCTTCGTTTGTTTGTTCATTAGTTCAGCAAAAACTGCAAGAGCACCTACTGTGCTCTGGGTATGGAATTCCTGCTAAGAAGCAGCTGGGGTTCCCATCCTCGGGGATCCTGGCGGAGGGGTAAGCATTCAACAGCTCCTGGCAGAAGCAAGTGGGGATTTCTCACTGGGGTTGGTGCTGCGGGTTGGGGCAAGAGAGTGTGAGATGTGAGGGGCTGACCTGTGACCTGGCCTGGGGAGAAGGAGGACTTCTTAATGAGGACACTGGGCAGCTGGCCTGATGAGTGGAAGCATGTTCAGGTTAAAGAACACAACAGCTTATGGCCCCCCGAGGTGCAGAGGGCCATGCAGGGTTGATTATGCAGGTGAGGATGAGGTCTGCAGATAAGGGAAGGGATGGGTGCAAGTCCGTTTATTCCTCAGATATTGCCCTGCCAAGCTCTGGGATCTCTGGAAGGAGGCCAGGTCAGGCTCAGTGCCCAGACTTTTTCTCCCAGGACCCCTCTGTGCTGCTGAGCTGGCAGTGGGGGCCAGTGGGGATGCAGTGGCCTCTACCACACATCTGCCTGGAGAACAGTCGTCACCCTGACTGAAGCTCCGACATGTGCTCGCTATCTGGGATCCTGAGTGTGCTACCTGGAGCCTCTGAGGTGTTGGGGAAGTATAGGTGAGTGGGTGAGTGTGTGTGTGCCTGCACATGTGCACATGGGCTGTATGGGGATACGTGTGTGCATGTAGTCGGGCATATGGTGAGTATGAGTGTGTGCACCTGTGTGTGTGAGTGGACATATTGGAAGGGTGTAACAGCATGTATGAGTGTGTAAGTAGGCATGTGTGCAAGTGGGCCTTATGGGAGTGTGGGTGAGTGGGTGAGCGGGCAGGTAGGAGAGGTGTGGATGAATGAGTGTGAATGTGTGCAAGTGGGGTTCACAAGCCTGGTCCTAGTGGGTGGTTCGTGGGTCCAGGCGCCCACACTCTGAGCAGTCACAGAGGGTGGGAGGCAGCCATCACAGGCCTGGGTTCCAGACCCTGCTTTGGCACTTGCTACCTGCGTATCTAGAAAATTCATTAGTCCTTTATCTTATTCTGGTGGTGAGCATCAGTGAAATAGAATTATCTGTTATCTGGCCTCAGACCTAGACTCACACCCCACACCCGAGCAAGAGGCTTCTGGGCAGGCCCCAGCAGAGGGAACACTGGGTTCCAGCACCAGGAACCAGATGGGGAAGGAAGGCCCCCTCCGGGCAAAGACAGGCTGTGGTTTGGGGTTGTGGTATTTGGCCAGGAAGCCCCTCGGCCTCTCTGGGACCCCCAGTCCCTACCAGGGCTTCACAACCAGCCTGTGAAATTCCCCGGGGGCCAGGGCAGCTCTTAGACTCCTGACCCTCTCTCTGGGTGCCTCAGCTCAGGGGTGGGTTTCAGGCCCTGTGAGCCAAGCAAGGCTCGCCAAGGCCCTCTACCTGCAGTGGCAGTGCCCTCAACCCAGGCTGGGGACCCCTAGAAGCTAGCATTCTGCCACCTGTACCATGTGGCTGGGGCGGGGACGAGAGGCCTACTTTGTCCCAAACCTATCCTTTCCTGGGCTTTTGGATGCACCACCACCAATCCCCAGGTATATGTGGGACCCCCACCGTGGGCCAAGCAGGACCTGGGCGGGCGCTGACCTAGAGCGTTGGCTGGCTTGCCACCAGGGCTGTCATTCTGGCTGGGGGCCGACCAGGAATGGGCCATTTCATAGGGTAGAAATGGAAACTGTCAGGACAACCCAAGCTGAGGCAGACGCAGAGGTGCAGGGTCCCTTCTGCCCAGCCACCGGACAAGTCTGTTTGGAGCATGTGATGTTCCAGCAGAGGCCTGGGGCCCTGGGGAAATCTCCAGGTGCAGGCAGTGGGAGGAAGCCAGGCTCACCTGGCAAAGGAAAGCTGGGACAACTAGGTCCCTGGAGAGCAGAACTGTCCTCTGTGTGGACGGTTCCCTTGGAGCTGTTCCAGCTGCAGAAGAAGGGATGGGCTGCAAGGGGGTGAGGAGTCAGATGTGGAAGACAGGGATCCCCCATAAGGCCCATGCATGCATATGCACACACATAAACTCACCCACACCCTTCTAAGGTGCCGGCTCTCACACGCCCAGGTGCATGCTGACACGTCCATGCCCCTGCTTCCGCTGTTCCTACCTCCCACATGTTTTCCGAGTGCATTATACTCCCAGTTGCACCCCCCAGCCACAGACATTTGCCTGGATGGCAGCTGGGGTGCTTTTCCCAGGAGCCCACTCCTCATTTCTGGCTCTCGGTGCCTGCTTGGCCACGGTGGGGCCTGGGGAATTGGAATGCAGAGGTAAAGAGAAATTTCTCCTAATTCAAGCCATGTCCAAGCCATTGTCTGCAGATGTAGCCAGCTGCTGCTGCGTTTTTCACAGGCAGTGGCTTGCCAAGAGCCAGCAGCACGTCTGCCAGAAGCCCAGGGGGCGGAGAAACACCAGGGGCTGCTCAGCGAGGCTGACTCTGTGGGCCTGTGTGTTCGCTCCGTGCCTTTGGAGGAGAGAGCAGGCGATCCCGTGGCTTGGGCCAGCTGGACTGTGGGGTGGGGGATAGGCATTGGCCTCCTGCCCCAGGAGGCCAGCAGGGTCCCTGTAGTCCTGGGTCTCTGACCCAGCCTGGGAGACATGTTCCTTCATGCCTTCAAAATCTCATTCATTCTTTTCTTTCTTTCTTAAAAATAACTGTTTTGACTTTTTGAACAGGGAGAGTTGTTCCAAGCAAGGAGCTGCAAACGGCTCTCTGTGAAAGAGCCCCTGCCTCATCCTGACACCTGGATTTCCTCCCTACCAATATTCTGCAGTTCCTGCATATCCTTCAAGAGATATTTTCTGCATATTAAAGCAAATATGTCTAAATTCCTCTTTCCCCCCTTTTTAAATCCCCTCCTTTTTTTTTGCAAAAAAGAAAGTACAGGCTCCATGCTGGTCCTCAGATTGCATAATTTACTTAACCACGTTATTGCGGAGCCACTCTGTGAATCTGTAAAGAGAGCCTTTATTAATTTTTAGAGCTTCATGTTTCACACTCTGGATGCAGCGTAACTGATGTAACCAACAATACATCCAGCCCAGTGTGGGCCCAGCCCTGGCACCGGCCAAGCAGGAGGCCGGAGGCTGGAGGACACTGGCTATCCAGTAAAAAGGAACAGGACCCACTGTTCACTCTAATGAGAGCATGGAGAAGACCCTACGTCTGGCTGGACGCAGGCTGAAAGGGCCCCAAAGCTGGACTAGGCTGTTCTGATCTGCCCTCGTAGAACATAGGTGTTCTGTTGTTTCCATAGGGTCATTTTAGAAGATCACATTGAAAATATAAGGTACCTGTGTCATGCTCTCCCTTCAGTGCCTCGGACCCTCAGAGATTGGCATGCCACCCCTTCCATGCCTGTGTTCCGTGGTGTACAGAGCTCATGCTAGCTTCACGCCCTTACAGGCAGCCCATGCTGTGACAGGTCTTCCCCAAGTTCGGTTTCCTAATTCCATAACCTGTCCCTCTTCCAACCCCACCACCAGGGTTTACAGAGACCATTCCACCCCTTTAGGCCCCAGATGTGAAGACAGACATCCTGCCACTCAACTCTAGGGCTCTCTGTTTCCCAAAGCAGAGGAAAGGGAGGACACCAAGAATTATTGAGTATCCACTGTGTGTGCCTGAGAGAAGGGAATTAAAAATTAAAAAGCATAAAGCCAGGGGTGAATTAACATTCAGAAATTATATCATACAGTTTGACACTATTATTGAAAGTGAAAAGCACATTTGAAATGGAATTTTTTGGTGACCAAAGCAGATTGGCTTAGAAAATTTGGACTCGGAAGTATATGCGTTTTGATTTCTGACAAGGGTGGCACAGTAGCAGGAAATGAAGGGCTTTTAATAAACAGTGCTGGTGCTGGACTTATTGAATATCTACATGGAAAAAAAATGGATCCCTATCTCACACCATAAATAAGAAATCAACTCTTGTCAATTTAGCCTTAAATGAGAAAGGCCACACAGCATATCTTTGGAAGAAAATGTAGGTACATCAGTCAGAGTTTAAGGGGAGAAGAGGAGAAGCGGAACCAGTAGGATATACACACAAGCTCTTACACATATGGACACACACATACATGTGTACAGATATGGATTTACATGGGATTAGTTTAAATCCATTACATATGGATTTACGTGGGATTGGCTTTCACAGTTGAAGAGGCTAAGCAAGTCCAAAAATCTGTTAGCCAGGCAGTCAGGAAAGGTAGCTAATGGCTGTTGAGAGTCTCTTTCTCAGAGAAGACCTTCACCCTTTTTTGGAAGGTCTTCTAACTGTTATGTCAGGACCATTTGGGATAATCTCCCCTGATTAAAGTCACCTATGCCGAATCCCTTCCTGGCAGCACCTGAATTAGTGCTTGATTAAACAAATGGGAGAAGGGTGTTGTGCTGGTTTGAAAGGATACATGTAAAGCCATGTTTCAATCAAAATCCCATTTTGTAAAGGTAGAATAACCCCTATTCAATACTGTATGTTTGAAACTGTAATCAGATCATCTCCCCGGAGATATGATTTAATCAAGAGTGGTTGTTTAAGATGAATTAGGTGATGACATGTCTCCACCTATTTGGGTGGGTCTTGAGAAGTTTCTGGAGTCCTATAAAAGCAGAGAGTCCACAGCCAGCGACCTTTAGAAATGAAGAAGGAAAACCCCTCCCGGGTTGCTTCATGAAACAGGAAGCCAGGAGAGAAAGCTAGCAGATGACGCTGTGCTCGCCAAGTGCCCTTCCAGCCAAGAGAGAAACTGTGACTGTGTTCACCATGTGCCTTCTCACTTGAGAGGGAAACCTTGGACTTCATCGGCCTTCTCGAACCAAGGTATCTTTCCCTGGATACCTTTGATTGAACATTCTATTGACTTGTTCTAATTAGAACATTTTCTTGGCCTTAGAACCGTAAACTAACAACTTATTAAATTCCCCTTTTTGAAAGCCATTCTGTTTCTGGTGTATTGCATTCTGGCAGCTAGCAAACTAGAACAGGTGGTGTTTTAGTCTGTTAAGGTACTGGAATACAATATACCAGAAATAGGTCGGCTTTTAAAAAGGGAATTTATTAAGTTGCAAGTTTACAGTTCTAAAGCCAAGAAAATGTCCAAAGTAAGGCACCAACAAGAGGTTACCTCCACTCAAGAAAGGCTGAGCCTCTCTGGAACAACTCTGTTGACTGGGAAGACACGTAGCAAGCATCTGCTGGGGTCTTTGGGTTCTGGATACCTCTCTCAGCTGGGAAGGCACGCGGGTGACATCTACCCACGCCTTTCCTCATTTCATAAGGCATCCTCAGGGAGCACCTTCCTTCTGCATTTCCAAAGGTCTCTGGCTGTGTGGACTTTGTTGGTTTTAAAGCTTTTTCCAAAACAATTCCCTCTTAAAGGGCTCCAGTAAGCAACCCCACTTATTGAATGAGACACATCTTCATGGAAACCATCTAATCAAAAGTTACCACCCATAATTGGAGAGATCAGAAACAATCAGAAAGATCTTACCCAACAATATTGAATGAGGACTAAAGGACATGGCTTTTCTGGGGTACATAATAGCTTCAAACTGGCACATCAGGGTAACTGTGCACTAGGGAAAATAAAATGATTGTATATTTCCTGGATTACTAGACACTGGCTTAGGAGTGACACTAATTCTAGGAGACTCAAAATGTCACTCTGGTTCACCAGTCAGAGTCAGGGCTTATGGAGGTCAGGTGATCAACGGGATTTTAGCTCAGGTCCATCTCATAGTGGGTCTAGTGGGTCTCCTTACCCATTCTATGATTCTTTCCCCAGTTCCGGAATGTATAATTGGAATCAGCATACTCTGCAACAGGCAAATCCCTACATTGGTTCCCTGACTCATGGACTGAGGGCTATTATGGCAACAAAGGCCAAGTAGAAGGCACTAGATCTGCCCGTATCTTGCAAGATAGTAAACCAGAAGCCATACCAGATTCCTGGAGGGATTGCAGGTAATAGTGCCACTCGTAAGGACTTGAAGGATGCAGGGGTAGTGATTCCCACCAAATCCCCATTCAACTCTCTTATTTGGCTTGTGCAGAAAACAGAAAGGTCTAGCAGCATAACCGTGGATTGTCATAAACTTAACGAGGTGGTGACTCCAATTATAGCTGCTGTTCCAGATGTGGTATCATTGCTTGAACAAATCAGCACATCCCCTGGTACCTGATATGCAGTTATTGATCAGGCAAATGCTTTTTTCTCAATAGCTGTGAGTAAAGACCACCAGGAACAGTTTGCTTTCAGCTGGAAAGACCAGCAGTACACCTTCACTGTTCTACCTCAGGGGTATATCAACTCTCCAGCCCTATGTCATAATCTTGTCCACAGGTAACTTGATTGTTTCTCTTTCTCACAAGACATCACACTTGTCTATTACATTGATGATATCATGTTGATTGGACCTAGTGAGCAAGAAGTAGCAACTCCCCTAGACTTATTGGTAAGGCATTTGGATGTCAGAGGATGGAAGATAAATCCAACAAAAATATAGGGGCTTTCCACTTCAGTGAAATTTCTAGTTGTCCAGTGGTATGGGGAATGTTGAGATATTCCTTCTAAGGTGAAGGATAAGTTGCTACAAATGGCCCCTCCTATGACCAAAAAAGAAGTACAATGCCTAGTTGACTTCCTTGGATTTTAGATACAGCATATTCCTCAGCCCATTTACCAAGTGTCCAGGAAAGCTGCTAGATTTGATTGGGGACCAGAACAAGAGGAGGCTCTGTGACAGGTCCAGACTACTGTGCCACTTGGACCATATGAACCAGCAGATCCAATGATGTTGGAAGTGTCAGTGGCAAATAGAAATTCTGTTTGGAGCCTTTGGCAGGTCCCTATAGGAGAATCACAATGTAGGTCCTTAGGATTTAGGAGTAAAACCTTGCCATTCTCTCTAGATAACTTTTGAGAAATAGCTTTTGGCATGTTTCTGGGCCTTAGTAGAGACTGAATGTCTATCCATGGGCCATCAAGTTACCATGAGACTTGAGTTGCCTATTATGAGCTGGCCATAAAGTTGGGTATGCACAACAGCACTCCATTATAAGATAGAAATGGTATATATGAGATAGGGTTCAGCTGGTCCTGAGGGGACAAGTAAGTTATGTGAGGAAGTGGTCCAAATGCCCATAGCCCCCACTTCTGCATCATTACCTTCTCTTTTCTAGCCCAGAGCTGTGGCTTCTTGAGGAGTTTCTTATAATCACTTGACTCAGAAAGCAAAAACTCAGGCATGATTCACAGATGGTTCTGCACGATATGCAGGGACCACCTGAAAGTGGACAGCTGCAGTACTGTAGCTCCTTTCTGGGATGTTCCTGATAGATAGTGGTGAGGGAAATCCTTCCAGTGGGTGGAACTTTGAGCAGAGCACCTGGTTGCTCATTTTGCTTGGAAGGAAAACTGGCCAGAGAGGCATTTTTACACTGAATCATAGGCTTTGCTAATAGTTTGGCCATATATAGTCAGGCACTTGGAAGGAGCATAATGGGAAAATTGGCAACAAGGAGGTCTGAGGAAAGATATGTGGATAGACCTTTCTGAGTGGGAAAAAATCATGAAGATATTTATGTCCCATGTGAATGCTCTCCAGTGGAAGGTTTTATTACTCAAGTGGATAAGATGACCCATCCTGCAGATACAAGTCATCCATTTTCCTCAGCCCTCTTGCCATTGCCCAATGGGTTCATGAACAAAGTGGTCATGGTGGTAGGGATCGAGGTTATGCATGGGCTCAGCAGCATGGACTTTCAGTTACCAAGGCCAATCTAGCTATGGCCACTGCTGAGTGCCCAGTTTGCCAGCAACAGAGACCCACACTCAGTTCCTGATATGATACCATTCCCTGAGGTGATCAACCTGCTACCTGGTGGCAGGTTGATTAAATTGTATGATTTCCATCATGGAAAGGGAAGTGATTTGTTCTACTGGAAATAATACTCCAGATATGGGTTTGCCTTCTCTGAATACAATGTTTCCACAAAAACTATCATTTGTGGACTTACAAAATGCCTTATCCACAATTGTGCTATTCCACACAGCACTGCTTCTGATCAAGAAACCCACTTCACAGCAAATGAAGTGTGGGAATGGGCACACACTCATGAAATTCTCTAGTCTTACCATGTCTCCATCATCCACAGGGAACTGGGTTGAGACAACAATGGAATGGCCATTTGAAGATCCAATTACAGCATCAACTAGGTAGCAATACCTTAGAGGTCTGGGGCAATGTTCTCCAGGAAGCTGTGTATGCTCTAAATCAGCATACACTCTAAGGTACTGTTTCTCTCATAGCCAGGATTCATGAGTCCAGGAATCAAAGTGTAGAAATGGGAGTGGCACCACTCACTATCACCCCTAGTGATTTGCTAGAAAAGTTTTTGCTTCCTGTTCCTGCAACCTTAAGCTCTGCTGGTCTATATGTCTTAGTTACAAAGGAGGAGTGTTCCTACCAGGAGACACAACAATGATTCCATTGAACTGGAAGTTAAAACTGCCACCTTGCCACTTTGGGCTTTTCATGCCTCTGAATCAACAGGCAAGGAAAAGGATTACTGTACTGGATGGGGTGACTGACCCTGACTATCAAGGGAAAATAGGACTGCATCCATACAATGGAGGTAAAGAATTGTTTTCCTGGAATACAGGAGATCTCTTTGGGCATCTCTTAGTACTACCATGCCCTATGATTAAAGTCAATGGAAAACTGCAACAACCCAATCCAGGCAGGACTACCAATGGCCCCAAAGTTTAGGAATAAAGATTTGTGTCACCTTACCAAATAACCAGGGCCAACTAAAGTGCTTGCTGAGGGTAAAGGGAACATGGAATGGATAGTGGAAGAAGGTAGTGATAAATATGAACTATGACCACATGACCAGTTACAGAAATAAGGACTGTGACGGTATGGATATTTCCTCTTGTTTTGCTATGAGTATGTTTATACTTTAAGAAAATATTTTGTTTTCTTATCATATGAAATAAGTTATATTGTTTATGTTATGGTATTTAAGCCATAAGACATCAAATTTAAGAGTGAATGTTATTCAAGTACTTGCACCCTATTCTGGAGAGATTTTGTGCATTTCCAGTTGTACACAGGACAGTTGAGTATTGTTAGGCAAAACAGATGTCTGTTATTGTGTTCTACTTAGAGATTAAATATGGTTTAAGGTGATGCATACAGCTGCCAGGTTGACAAGGGGTGGACTGTGATGGTCAGGTTCAGTGTGTCAACTTGCCAGGTGATGGTGCCCAGTTGTCTAGTAAAGCAAGCACTGGCCTAACTGTTACTGCAAGGACATTTCATGGCTGGTGTGGTAGTTAGATTCAGTAGTCAACTTGGTCAGGTGAAGGCACCTAATTCTGTTGCCGTGGACATGAGCCAATGGTACGTGAACCTCATCTGTTGCTGATTACATCTGCAGTCGGCTAGGAGGTGTGCCTGCTGTAGTGAATGATGTTTGACTTAATTGGCTGCTGCTTGAATGAGAGAGCTCAACGTAGCATAGCCCAAGCAACTCAGCATACCTCAACTCAGCACTTGCAGCTCAGCCTAGGCCTTTGGAGATGCAGAAACGAATCACCCCAGGGAAAGTTGTTGGAACCCAGAGGCCTGGAGAGAAGGCCAGCAGAGACCATCCTGTGCCTTCCCACGTAAGAAAGAACATGAGTTGAAAGTTAGCTGCCTTTCCTCTGAAGAACTAACAAAATAAATCCCCTTTTATTAAAAGCCCATCCATCTCTGGTGTGTTGCATGCTGGCAGCTAGCAAACTAGAATAGCTGGCTAATAAACCAGAAAACTGGTTTATTAAACCATCAGTTGATTGCATATGTGGCTGATTATATCTATGACCAACTAAGACAGTGTCTTCCAAAATGAGAGAATCCAACCAGTTGAAGACTTTTAAGGGAGAAGAGAGAACTTTCATTTTTCCTTCAACCAGCCAGCCCCCAACTGGCATCATTGGAGTTACCAGTTAGTGACCTGCCTTAACAGAATTTGTCCCAACAGTTGTGTGAGACACTTTTATTAAATCTCATATTTACAGATATTTCCTGTTGGTTCTATTTCTGTGGAAAGTCCTGACTAATACAGAGTTCATATCCAGAATACACAAAGAATTCGTAAAAATAAATAAGAAAACATTAAGCACTTGATAGAAATTTGGGAAAGTTACTTAAATGATACTTCACCAAAGAGTTAATCCAAATGGCCAGTAACCACATGAAAAGGTGCATTAGTTAGAGAAATGCAAATTAAAACCACAATAAGATACCCATGGTAACTTACCAATTCTTAGAAACTTCTCTCTTCAAGAGGTGGGACTCATTTCCCCTCCCTTTGAGTGTGGTTGGACTTAGCTTCTCACTTCTAGCAAATAGTATACACTAGAAGTGATGGGGTGCCACTTCCAACATGGGTCATAGAACATTATGGCTTCGGCCTCCCTCCCTCCCCCTCTCTCCTCTCATCACCTGCTCTGGGGTAAGCCAGGCACCACGTTTTTAGGACATATCCAGCAATGCTGTGGAGAGGCCTATGGGGTGGTAACTGGGAGTCCTGCCAACGCTATGTGAGGTGAGGGCACCATCTGGGATGTGGATGCCCCAGCTCAAGTCAAGGCTTATATACTTGCAACTCTGACTGACACTTTCACTGAAGTCTCATGTGACACACAGAGCCAGAAGCTCTCAGATAAGTCACTCTTGACTTTGTCACCCACAGAAATCATGAGATAATGTCCATTGGCTGTTTAACATTAAAAAGATTGATAATACCACATGTTGATGAGAACGTGGAGCAACTGGAACTTTCACGCGCTACCGACAGGAGTGTAAATCGGTATCATCCTCTTGGAAAACAATTTGGTATTATTTTCTATTTCTATTTTTTTCTTAAAGTATAGAAGGCATCCACCTTCAATGACCCAACCCTAACGACCTAGCAATTCCTTTTGTAGGAATAAACCCACCAGAAATGTGTGAGTGTGTCACAGGATATGCCGACAGAATCTTCCCATCAGCATTGCTTGTAATAGCCCAAACTGGAAGTAACCCATAAGTCCATCCACGGTTCATTTGTACAATGAAACACTCTAAATTATGAAAATTCATGAATGATGGCTATACCCAATAAGAGGAATAAGTCTCATATACATAATTTCGAGTGAAAGAAGCCAGACACAAGAGAATATACAGTATAATCCTATTTTGGTGAAGATAGCTTGGGTGAGGCGGAGGGACCCAGGGCTTCTAGGCATTGGCAGTGTTTGATTTCTTTACCAGGGTGGTGGTTTCATGGCTTCTAATTTTCTGCATGTTTTTGCTCTGTGCTTTTTTCCCATAGCACATTTGATTACATACTTCCAAAAAAAGATGAAAAACAAAACAAAGAACCCAACCCCCAGAGCTGCAGTTTTGTGGGCCTGTTTTCACAGCCTGGGTGTGGGCTTGGCAGGCAGCCATGGCGTGTGGTTTGGTGGACGCCATTTCACCAGAGCTGAACCTTGCAATGGGGCCTGGAGCTCTGAGGGTGTGATTCTGAGGAGCTCATGGAATGTGTGTTCTCCAGGCAATCTTCCAGGAATAACATTCCTTCAATGAAAGCTGGAAAGCAGAGGGTTTGACATTGTGTTCTCTGGCAAGAGCCTTCAGTACTGGTTAAATCACTCTACTGGCTGGAGCTGGCTCACCCATGTTAGAGGTGAAATGGGATGGCAGAGCAGATGCCATCTTAAGGAGATGAGGGAGAATCAGCTCGATTCTCAGCTGAACACAGATCTACATTCTGCCCTTGTTGGGAGCTGCCCAGGATATGTCTACTGAAGGGCTTGACATTCCCAGCACTGTTTGTTCCTATGTGCACCTTTTCCACAGTGGATTGAGTTCTTTCTCCTAGCCAAGGCAGGTCCTTAACCCTAATCCACCTTCCTGTGGTGTGAACTAGTGTAAATAGGACCTTTTTTTTTTTTTTTGAAAACTGAAAAGATTTGCTTTGCTCTACTAGCATGATAAAAATGAAATGGGAGAGGCGGGGCCAAGATGGCGGCTTAGTAAGGTACATGCATCTTAGTTCCTTCTCCAGAGAAACTACTAGGTGAACAGAAACAGTGCAGAACAGCTCCCAGGGCCATGGTAGGGAATGGACACACAGCGTACCCCAGTCTGGACTGGCTAGTCTGACTGCGAGACTTGGCTGCGGTGAGATCCCCGAGTGGCGCGTGACCCCCCGAGCAGCAGCAGCTGTGGCAGCCGGAGCTCCTCCCTCCCTCCTTCCCGGGCCGGCTGAGAGTCTCGGAGAGGCAAGTTTCCCAAGCTGCGGCAGCCGGTGCCCCTCTTTTGTGGGTGGATTCCTGGTACGGCTACAAGTCTTGGATCAGAGGGCTACTCAAGCCGCGGTGGCCCTCCCCCGCAGGCGGCTTCCTGGTTCGGTAGTGAATTCCCCGGGCCTGCTGCGGCTGGCACCAATAGGGAAATTAATAAAGGAGCCACAGGGTTACCTCAAGCCACGGCAGCTGACGCCCCCACCACGCGCGGCCCCCTGAACCAACTGAGAGAATTGGATCGGAAATCCCCAGGCTGCGGAGAACGGTGACCGGGGGGATCCCTTCCAAACACGTGAGACAAACGTGTGCCACGAGCGCCACCTACTGGGCAGGATAAGAAAAACAGAACCCAGAGATTTCACAGAAAAATCTTACAACCTTGTTGGGTCCGACACGCAGGGAAATCTGACTAAATGCCCAGACGCCAGCAGCAGAAGATAACGGTCCACGCTCAGAAGATTGAGAATATGGCCCAGTCAAAGGAACAAACCAATAGTTCAAATGAGATACAAGAACTGAGACAACTAATGCTGAATATACAAACAGAAATGGAAAACCTCTTCAAAAACGAAATCGAGAAATTGAGGGAAGATATGAAGAAGACATGGGCTGAACAAAAAGAAGAAATAGAAAATCTGAAAAAATAAATCACAGAACTTATGGGAGTGAAGGATAAAGAAGAAAAAATGGAAAAAACAATGGATACCTACAATGGTAGATCTAAAGAGACAGAAGCTACAATTAGTGAACTGGAGGATGGAACATCTGAATTCCAAAAAGAAACAGGAACTATAGGGAAAAGAATGGAAAAACTTGAGCAGGGGATCAGGGAACTGAATGACAATATGAAGCGCACAAATATACGTGTTGTGGGTGTCCCAGAAGGAGAAGAGAAGGGAAAAGGAGGAGAAAAACTAATGGAAGAAATTATCACTGAAAATTTCCCAACTCTTATGAAAGACCTAAAATTACAGATCCAAGAAGTGCAGCGCACCCCAAAGAGATTAGACCCAAATAGGCGTTCTCCAAGACACTTACTAGTTAGAATGTCAGAGGTCAAAGAGAAAGAGAGGATCTTGAAAGCAGCAAGAGAAAAACAATCCATCACATACAAGGGAAACCCAATAAGATTATGTGTAGATTTCTCAGCAGAAACCATGGAGGCAAGAAGACAGTGGGATGATATATTTAAATTACTAAAAGAGAAAAACTGCCAACCAAGACTCCTATATCCAGCAAAATTGTCCTTCAAAAATGAAGGAGAAATTAAAACATTTATAGACAAAAAGTCACTGAGAGAATTTGTGACCAAGAGACCAGCTCTGCAAGAAATACTAAAGGGAGCACTAGAGTCAGATACGAAAAGACAGAAGAGAGAGGTAAGGAGAAGAGTGTAGAAAGAAGGAAAGTCAGATATGATATATATATAATACAAAAGGCAAAATGTTAGAGGAAAATATTATCCAAACAGTAATAACACTAAATGTTAATGGACTGAATTCCCCAATCAAAAGACATAGATTGGCAGAATGGATTAAAAAACAGGATCCTTCTATATGCTGTCTACAGGAAACACATCTTAGACCCAAAGATAAACATAGGTTGAAAGTGAAAGGTTGGGAAAAGATATTTCATGCAAATAACAACCAGAAAAGAGCAGGAGTGGCTATACTAATATCCAACAAATTAGACTTCAAATGTAAAACAGTTAAAAGAGACAAAAAAGGACACTATATACTAATAAAAGGAACAATTAAACAAGAAGACATAACAATCATAAATATTTATGCACTGAACCAGAATGCCCCAAAATACATGAGGAATACACTGCAAACACTGAAAAGGGAAATAGACTCATATACCATAATAGTTGGAGACTTCAATTCACCACTCTCATCAATGGGCAGAACATCTAGACAGAGGATCAATAAAGAAATAGAGAATCTGAATATTACTATAAATGAGCTAGACTTAACAGACATTTATAGGACATTACATCCCACATCAGCAGGATACACCTTTTTCTCAAGTGCTCATGGATCATTCTCAAAGATAGACCATATGCTGGGTCACAAAGCAAGTCTTAACAAATTTAAAAAGATTGAAATCATACACAACACTTTCTCGGATCATAAAGGAATGAAGTTGGAAATCAATAATAGGTGGAGTGCCAGAAAATTCACAAATACGTGGAGGCTCAACAACACACTCTGCAAACCAGAAATTCTGATATGTCATTTTCTTATTTTCATTCATCTTCAGATAAGTACCAATTTCTCTAGCAATTTATTCTCTGACCCACTGATTGTTTAAGAGTATGTTATTTAATTTCCATATATTTGTGAAAGTTCTGGTTCTTTGGTGGTTATTGATTTCCAGCTTCATTCCATTGTGATCAGAGAAAGTGCAGTGAATAATTTCAATCTTTTTAAATCTATAGGGACCTTTTTTATTGACCAGCATATACTCTATCCCGGAGAATATTCCATGAGCAGTAGAGAAGAATGTATATCCTGGTGTTTTGGGGTTTAATGACATATTTATATGTCTGTTAGGTCTAAGTCATTTACCAAATTGTTTAAGTTCTATTTCATTTTTGATCCTGTTTTGTTGTTCTATGTATGCAGGAGAGTGGTGTATTGAAGTCTCCTACTATTATTGTTGAAAGGTCTATTGTTTCCTTCAATTTTGCTGATGTTTGCCTCAGGTACTTTGGAGCTCTTTGACTGGGAGCACAAACATTTATGATTGTTATTTTTTCTTGATGAATTGCCCCTTTTATTAATATGTAGTGTCCTTTTTTGCCTCTTATTATGTCTTTACATTTAAAGTCTATTTTGTCTGATATTAGTATAGCTACTCCTGCATTCTTTTGGGTACAGCTTGTGTGAAACATTTTTTTCATCCTTTCACTTTTAATCCATTTGTATTTTTGGGTCTAAGATGAGTCTCTTGTAAGCAGCATATAGCTGGGTTATTTTTCTTAATCCATTCTGCCAATCTGTGTCTTTTAACTGATAAATGTAGTCCATCAACATTCACAGTTATTACTATAAAGGCATTTCTTGAATCTACCACCTTATCCTTTGATTTTGTCAGATGTATATATTCTTTTATTTCTTTCTCTTTTAATTCTTTTTAGTACCAATACCTTACTAGTACTCTTCAACTCTGTGTCTCCTCCAGACGTCCTCTTCTGTCTTTTTTTTTTTAAGCCTACAGAACTCCCTTTAGTATTTCTTGTAGGGCTGGTCTCTTGCTGACAGATCCTCTCAGCATTTGTTTGTGAAAATTTTTCGCTTCTTTTTTCTCCCTCATTTTTGAAGGACCATTTGGCTAGATACAGAATTTGGGGCTGGAAGTCTTTCTCTTTCAGGATCTTAAATATATCATACCACTGTCTTCTCACCTCCATAGTGCCTGTTGAGTAGTCTGAACTCAGTCTTATGTGGTTTCCCTTGTATGTAGTAGATAATTTTTCTCTTGCTGCTTTCAGGATTTTCTGCTTCTCTTCAATATTCTACAGACTGATTACTGTGTGTCTTGTAGTAGGCCTATTTGGAGTTCATTGGGCTTCTTTGATTTACATTTTTATGTCTTTTATAAGGATTGGAAGTTTCCCCCCCATTATATCCTCAACTAATCTTCCTAACCCTTTACTCTTCTCTTCTCCTTCTGGGACACTGATGATTCATATATTTGTGTGCTTCATTTTGTCCATCATTTCTCCAAGATTCAATTAAAAATTTTTCTCTCTTTTTTGTCATTTGCTCTTTTGTGCATTCAAAATCAATTGTCCTGTCTTCTAGTTTGCTAATTCTTTCTTTTGCCTCTTCAAATCTGCTGTAATGTGTCTCTATTATATTTTTTATTTTAGCTTACAGCATTTTTAATCTCTGTGATATATGCTATTTTTCTATTCATTCTTTCAAATTCCTTTTTGTACTATTGTAGTGTCTTTGTTCCCCCCCCCTTTTTTTTGCACGTGCAGGCACCAGGAATTGAACCCAGGTCTCCGGCATGGCAGGCGAGAATTCTGTCACTGAGCCACTGTCACACTGCCCTCTAGTGTCTCCTTGATCTCCTTTATGTCATTAGCCATCCCACTGATTATATTTAACAGAGTTATGTGAACATCTTTGATTAGTTTTTCCAAAGTCTGTATCACCTTTAGGTATTTTAATTTTGTCATTATGTAAGGCTATATCTGTCTGCATCTTCATATGCTTTGTGATTTTCTGTTGCCTTTGAGACATGTAATTATTTTGACAGGGTTACTTTGGAAATTGGTTTCCTTCAGTAGTCTAAAGCTTTGTATTTGCGGGAGGGGCATGGGGCAGGATTCAGGGCATGGAGTGCGGGACAGAGGTGTTGTGACATGTTGCAGCTCAGGGACAGGAATGGTCTGGGGGCACTATGGTGTCCTGGGAGTATGTGGTGTGGGATGTGGGGGCCATGGGGGTGGGGTACAGCTTGTGCAGGCCTTGAACTGACCACAGGGGCAGAGCACAACATGGGGGACATAGTGGCAGAGCATGGAGAGTCAGATGGGGGATAGCTGTGCCGGTGTGTGGGGGCAGGTTGAGGGTGCACCCCTGGAGTGCAGGATTGTGGGTATCAGGGTGCGAGGTTTGGGGCATGGAGGCTGGGGTGCAGGGGAGGTGGGTTGTGGGGGTGCGTGTGTGTTGGAGACAGGGTGGGGTGGGGCATGGGAGCATGCATGTATGGGCTGGGAAGGGGGTGTGGCACAGATGTGTGTGAGCATTTGCATAGAGCTAGGTATATGTGGCATGCATGTGTGCAGCTGGGGTTGGGGGGCAGGATGCAGGGGTGTGGGATGTAAGGTTGAGGGTGTGGGGCATGGGTGCATGGGTGGCAGGCCAGGCAGGATGTGGGTGCCTGTGTGTAGGTCCTGGATGGTGTGGGGTGAGAGTGTGCACATGTGTGGGAGAGGTGGGTGGGGTGGTTGTGTGGGGCAGGGTGGTGGGGCAAGGATGTGTAGGTCCTGGGAGAGTGGGGGTGGGCAGGGGGGTTGCTTGGAACATGGAGAGGGGTGAGGGTTGGGTTGTGAGGGGTTGGGAAGGTGTGGGGTGTGGGATGTGGGAAGGTCCTGGGGCTTGGGTGTGGGGGTGTGGCATGCATGTGCGCAGTGAGGCTGTCAAGGTGGCTTGCAATTGCATGGCTCTGGAATGAGCTTCTGTACGCCGAGCGAACAGTTGGAGAGGGGCTCTGGCCAGTGTCTGGCACCTACACTCGACAAGTCTGGCATGCTCAGGCATTCCATGGCAGGCGACTCTCTCCAGGAAACCCCTTCCAAACACCCTCAGGAAGGGAAGCCAGCAGCACCAGAGGCTGGAATCCCGGTGATGTCAAAAGCAGGCAAAAGGATGGCGTTCCAAACCAGGCTAGGTCTTCTTTCCTTTTGATTTGGATTGATAATACTGGGGTTGGCTTCAGGAGAGCTTTGACAGTACAGTGCTAAAGGCAGGGACTGGAGTTAAAAATAAAAGCATTTCGTATTTGAAATAGTAAGAAAGTCTTGTTCTGTTCTCACTACATAAGTTTTCCCCAACTACTCTTATCCAGGCTGGACGGAGGGTGTGGGGAGGGGCTGGGGGCTGCTAGAGAGGTGCCCATTCCCACCTGCAGTGTCTCTGCCTGCTTTCCAGATGAGCTGATGTGGGAGGAGAAACTGAAGGTGGGGAGTGGGCCTGACTCTCCTCCCTCTCTGCCCTCCTTGGTTTCTCTACTTGGATCTGGAATTTGAGCTGGACTGGGGCCCTGAGGTGTTGTTTCAGAAGGTTATGATATCTGGCTGTGACAAGGGCCAGCCTCTCCGGGGGCTGCCGCCCTGAGTCACCCAGGCGGCCTAGGGGGCAAGGAGCGTGCAGAGGAAATCCCCTGCTAGCCGGAGCCTAGGGGGCCCGGGAGCCCCTCCCAGCCTCAGAGGAGGATGTGGATTTGGCTTTGGGCCCTAGCCTGTCCAGGCCATCCTCCCCGCCCCCCAAACCCATTCACAGACTCCAAGGCTGCCTGGGGGAAGCAGGCTGAGGCCTCCAGACGGGGGCACATTTTTGGAATTCCAAGCATGTCTGTTCCTTTTCCAGGCCCAGCACTGCCTGGAAATCTGGAACTTTACAGAGCTGTGGAGTTCTGGTCCCTCTTTAGTCTGTAGTCACAAGGACTAAGGGAAGGGACTTTCCAAAATGCACCCTCCTGGGGCCCCCTGCACCACCCTGGCAGACGCAGCCATGCCCTCTCTCCCCCCATCCTCCACCTCAGCCTCTGCCTAGGGGACAGCCCTCCCACCAGCCTTTCCCAGAAGACCCAGGATTGGAGGTGGTCATGGGAAGGCTTCTTTCCCAGGACACGTGATTCCAGAACAAGGTCTTACAAAATGACATGGTTTCAATCGGTGATCAAAGCTCCATAGGAAATTCTTTTAAAGAAAGGTTAAAAATTGGGGATAGCATATTGAAAAATTAAAAATAAAAATGAAAAAAGCTCTTAAATTTTGACCGTGACTCTGCATTAACAAAAAGTATGTGTGTTTGATGGCAAAATGAGACAATTTCACCGGACATCTGACTTTTGTGATACGATCATAGAAAGGGTCACTTTTGCAAAGAAGAGTCTGCTGGCTCATGCCTTTCCCTGGGCACCTGGGCTGGTGGTGGTTGCCTCTTCCCCAGTTGCTATGGGGAGGGGGTTTCTCCTCTTGGGCCCATGCCCCTCTCAGTTTTGACCAGAGGAGTGGAGGGTGAGAGCGGCAGTTCTCCAACTCTGCTCAACTTTACCACATCCCACATCTTTTTTTGCAAGATTCTTAATCGCACCCTGCTAATTGTGCATGTATTGCTGAGGTGGGCAACCAGCAAGGTGGGGGCTACGGCAAGATGGACCTCTGAACTCAGAATCATGGTTGTTTCTCTCTCTTTCTCCTGGGGGAAGCCAGCCGTCATGTCATGAGGCAGCCTGAGCAGAGACTCACGGGACACAGGACTAAGGTCTGTAAAGACCACTTGAGATTCCCTAGTGGAGTCTTCAGAGGAAACTACAGCCCCAGCTGTTGGAGATTGAATCGTGTCCCTACGAAAGAGACGTTCAGGTCCCAACCCCTGGTGCTGTGGGTGTGACCTGATTTGTAAATAGGACCTTTGAGGATGTTATTAATTAGGCTGTGCTCAAACTGGATGAGGGTGGCCCTTCAGTCAATGTGGCTGAAGTCTTTATAAGCAGAGGACATTGGACGCAGAGAGAAACCTTGGGGAACAGCCAGAAGCTGGAAGTCAACAGAACCCAGAAGAGAAAAGGGAAGATGCCACCATGTGCATTGCCATGTGATGGAGAAGCCCGTGATCTTCAAAGATTGTGGACCATCCAGAAGACACGTCTGGCAGGAAGAAGCAGTCTATCAAAACTGTAAGCCAGTCAATTCCTGTTGTCAGGCCAACCCATTGTATAGTATTTGTTTTAGCAGCTGGAAAACTACAACACTGGCTGACGCTCCACTGCAACCCACGAGAGACTCTGGGTCAGAGATGCCCACTGAAAGTGTGCCCAGATTTCTGACCCACAGGAACTGTGAGATAATAAATGTCTGTTGTTTTAAGCTGCTACTCTTGGGGGTAATTTGTTACACAGCGATAGACAGCGCAGGTGGCTTTGCTAAAGAGAGCTAGCTTTTAAACATGGGGAGACCTTATTTACCCTTCCTACGGGAAGGTGAAGGCCCTCTGTATGCAGCACCTTCTCTTGCTTTGGGCCCCATGGCCTCGAATAAATGACCGGATCATTGTTATGGATTGAACTGGGTCCCCAGAAAGGTATGTTCACATAATGCCTAGTCTTGTGACTATGGTTTTATTGGGAAATAGGGTCTTTGAAGAGGTGATTAGTTAAGATGAGTCAAACTCAGTTAGGGTGGGCCACATCCACTGTGGCCGGTGTTGTTAGAAGGGGAGGAAAATTGGACACAGTCAGAGAGAGAGAGAGAGAAGACAGCCAGGAAGGGAGGCAGAGATAGAGTTATGCTGCAAGCCAAGTAACTCCATGGATGGAAGGTGAGCTACCGCCCGAACCCAACAGACCTCAGGGGCACGGCTGTACCGACACCTTGATTTGGGACTCCTGTCCTCCAGAAACATTAAACAATACATTGTCATGGTTTTAAACCACAGTTTGTGCTATTTTGTTACAGCAGCTCTGGGGAACTAAGACTGATGAGAGGCTGCAGCTGATGCATGATGGTGGCAGCTACAAATCGTTCGAATGAATGAAGAAAGGCAGGCAGGAAGAAAATCCCTATTTTATTGCAAAGGTTTCTGCATCAGGAAGAGAGTATTTTTGCTGTACCTTCACCTCCTCAATTCTCCATCAATCCATTTGTTCACCCATTTCACCCATTTGACAACCCCTGGATGCCATCCCTGGTTTGGAGCTGGGCTGGAGATATGGGGGTGATACAGGGGGCCTCCCAGGCCATGGGAGATCCCAGTTAAGGGGTACAGCTATGTTTCTCCAACATTAGCGATAAGGCAGAGAGAGGGGCCAGTGCAGTGGGTGAAGCAAGTTCCCTGAAGGGAAGGTGGACGAAGTCCTGCTTGGGGACAGGCCACAGGGAAAGTGGCCTCTGGAGGGTGCTGTGAGGGGGGCCGAGGGTTTGCAGACAGGCTAGTGGAGGGAGGGGCGCCTGGCTGGAGTGGAGAGAAGGAAGGATCAAGCTTGCTGGGTGGCCAGGTCTTCCTGCTGCTCTGCATTCCTTGCGGACGCCGAAGGCCTGTTTTTTGGCCCATACCCAGTCCTGAGTCTGCCACAGGTGTCCAAGTGGAGCTCCTGAGCCACGGGCTTGGGTGAAGCTCGCCATGGGTTCCTGCCACCACCTCTAATTGCTCCTCCCCTTTTGCAGCCTGGACCTTGACCCCCATCCCCGCCGTCCGTGGTCTGACTCACATGTATTCTGCTGGCAAAGACTCCAAATTTTGCATTCACCAAAAGTCCATAGGCCTGGGACCTCCTGAAGGGACGTTAATTAAAGTGTGGAAGGTTGGGAGCTCCTGTGGAAAGGTGCTGCGTGCCAGGGATCTTATTTTAAAAACCGATGATCAGAGCCCTCCCCTGAGATGGCATAATTAGGCAACAATTGCTGTCCTTGAGTGACTGTGACTTTAATAGCCAAGTAGATTGTAATTGAGCCCAGCCACCGCTGCCGGACACAGGGCTTCGCAGTGAAGGGGGAGAGTCCCACCCGGAGCAGCTCATTACAGGAACAGACTTGGATTCCAGGGAAGCTGGCCAATTATTTTTTTCTATAATTCAAATGTGGTTTTAATCTCTGTCCTTGCAATTTCCTCTGAGGTGAATGGAAATGTCTTTCTGTCTCTTTATGCTGGTCTGGTATTGAATTGATCAAAAACCCCGTGGCCAAAGCTGCCTGCCCAAATGTCAGTTTAAACAGTGTTGGCTCAGCCCCTGTCTCAGAAGCAAAAGTCAGGGGGATGGGGTGGAGAAACCCAATGGGAGGGTGGGTGGACGGGCTGCAAGAGCCGGGAGCCTTGTCATTTAACCCTGGTTGGTCACTCACTGGTGGCAGAATCGGAGCAGATCACCCCTAATATCAGCGCCTCCACTGCGTACACCAGAGACCATGTTTTCCAGGTTCCCTAGTGGGGAAGTTGGGGCCATGGGATGGGGTTCTGGCCGTGGGAACATGGGCAGAAACTAGGGGACCCCCAGCTCGCCACACTGTTGCTCATTGACAAGCAGGAGGCAGAAGTCCTGGCCGAGGACCCCAAAGATGCTCAAAAGACAGCGTCCCCACAAAATGGTAGAAACTGGCATCCCCACGTCCCCAGGAGAACCAGACCAAAATATCTGCCTTGGGCTTTGCATGAACAAGAAATGAACTTTTATTGTTTTTCCTGTGTTGAGTTGTGTTCTTCCCTAATTTCCATCTGCTCAGACCCTCAGAATGTGACCTTATCAGATGTAGGGTCTTGGCCTCTATAAAGGTCATGCTGGATTAGGGTGGTCCCTAAACTCAATGCCTGGTGTCCTTAAGGAACGGCCACTTGAAGAGGGAAGGCTTTCAGGAGACGTTGGAGGCAGAGATGAAATGAGACGGCTGCAAGCCGAGCACGGCCAGCAAGTCCAGCAAACCCCAGAAGCTGGAAGAGGCAGACATGGATCCCAGCCCCTAGAGCCTCCAGACAGCGTGTGACCCTGCTGGCACCTTGAGTTCAGACTTCTGGCCACTAGAACTGTGAGAGAAAAAATTCCTGTTGTTTTATTCCATCCAGTTTGCAGTACTTTGTTACTGCAGCCCAGGAAAACAATACATGTGTTAATCAGAGTTTTTGTTTGTTACAGCAGCTGGCATTAAGTCACCCTGACTAATATACACTGGGACTCAGTTTTCTCACTTGAATGGCACTTTCCCCGGATCACCTCCCAGGGCTGCTGCAAAGAGCAGCTAATGGATGGGAAAATACTTCGACATGGGTAAACATCTTCAAAGGAGTGACTGTGTTTAATTCTGAGTTAATAGAGTTGTAACATTTAACACTGTGTTTTATTTTCAAAATTGTGATTTATGTATGGTTCAAAGGCTGGGTAGTAAGATGGAGAGAGAGCTGGAGCCAGAAGGTGAAAGTCAGGTCAGGAGGTGAGGGTGGGAGCCAGAAAATGAGGATTGGGGTCTGGGGGTGAGGTGAAAGTCTGAGTGAGGGTGGGAGTCAGGAGGTGGGGGTAGGAGTCAGAAAGTGAGGGTGGGAGCCAGGAGTTAAGGGTGGGAGTCTGGAGGTGAGGGTGGGAGTCTGGAGGTGAGGGTGGGAGACTGGAAGTGAGGGTGGGAAACTCGAGGTGAGGGTGGGAGTCTGGAGGTGAGTGTGGGAGTCTGGATGTGAGGGTGGGAGTCCGGAGGTGAGTGTGGGAGTCTGGATGTGAGGGTGGGAGCCTGGAGGTGAGGGTGGGAAACTGGAGGTGAGGGTGGGAGTCTGGAGGTGAGTGTGGGAGTCTGGATGTGAGGGTAGGAGTCCGGAGGTGAGTGTGGGAGTCTGGATGTGAGGGTAGGAGTCCGGAGGTGAGTGTGGGAGTCTGGATGTGAGGGTGGGAGTCTGGAGGTGAGGGTGGGAAACTGGAGGTGAGGGTGGGAGTCTGGAAATGAGTGTGGGAGTCTGGATGTGAGGCGGAAGTCTGAGTGAGGGTGGGAGTCTGGAGTTGAGACAGGGGCCAAGGTGTAAGGCTGGGGAAAATGTCTGGACAGCTGAGGCCCCGGAATGTGGGGAGTCTAGAAGTGACTGCTAAGTATTCTGCAGTGGATTGAGGGCTGCTCCTCACCTCAGGTGGCATCTTTCCTCCCAGCCTGGGCTCCCTGGAGCGGGCATTTACTTGCTTATTGAGTGGAGGATGGCTCCCTGCTGGGGGAGGCTGAGGAAGGAGCCTGAAAGCCTGAGGGCAGCAGCCTTGCCCCTCTGAGCCCCGTGGGAGAGCCGGCCCTAAGGCTGCAGCCCGGCCCTGACTCACCAGCCCTGTGGGTTGGAGGAGACCTGCTTGCTCTTGAACTCCATGTGCGGTAAGGAGAGCAGGGTGGGGCATGTCCTCAGGAGGCGCCCCAACCAGCCCAGTGGGCTGAAGGCTGCCCTGGGCCTGTGCCCCCTCGGCCGGCCTGATCTCTGACCTACTCTCCCATCTGGTGCTGTGACCCCCTCTTCCTGCCAAGCCCAAGGTGGCTTCCCCCCTTAGTCCCCATGTCTCCTAGGACCCTGCCTCTGGGCTGCAGGAAATGGAGCCCCTGCCTGGTCCTCACACTGGGCATACAGCTTCAGCCTCCTGGGACCCCCGTTCCTCATTCTGTGGGTGTAATCTCACTGCAGGGATCCCACAAGCATTAGCTGAGGGGATGTGAAGCATGCCTGCTGCATGAGCAGAACAAGGAGACTGACAGCATGTCTTCCATGCGGTCCGCCCAGCTCTCATGTGCACCTATCCCGCCTAGCAGGCTGAAAGGGCCCAGGACAGACATGGCGGCGTGTCCACCCTGTTGTCCCCAGGACCTGGTGGGTGGCTGTGCTCAGTCCACACACACTGCCCAGGGCTGACCCATGGTGGAAACATGGGTGCCCATCCACATCCCACAAGCCTGGGTGTGTGTGGCGGGAGAAGGACCTGGGTTTGGGAGCCCAAGAAGAGGCTGCAGGGAGCCAGAGGTGCAATGGGGAGTCTTTGGATGCTTCTGTGTCCCCCAGCTGCCTCCAGGTGCTCTGAGCATGAGGCTGTTGGGGCTGCCATCCCACGGAGGAGAGGTGACTGCCCACTTCTGGGGAGAGGGCAGGATTATTGGTTGGATCATGGAGTTGTGTATTCTGGGAGTTCACAGCTCTCATTGCTCAGCATTCATGTGAAAATGGTAACATTTTCATCGAAATAGAAAATGAAAACCTGAGGAATAATTCCTGGGCACTTTGGTGGTGCCATGCTAGTGACCACTACGCTGGGGTCCAGAGATGTGGGTTCTGATTCTAACCTGGCCCTAACCCCACTAGCTGCATTTGACCTGGTATGGCAGGCTTGGCAGATACAGGGCACCCGCCATGCCCACCCCTACCAGGCATCAGTAATTCACCCACAATGCTGGGGCTGTTCTCTGCCCACCAGGCATCACCAATCCACCCTGGCATACTTTCAGCCTCAAACTGCCAGGGAGCCTCAGAATCCTTCTTAACACAGTGCTCCAAGCTACTAGTGGCTGATGACTTCAAAAACAACCCATTTTTCTCGTGTTAAAGTCTGAAGTTGCTCGGAGCTGGGCAGTGTCTCCCCCATTGTCCTATGCATGGTATGGGAGAGACGCTGGAGAAGGTGGAGTGACCGGGCAGGATGTGCTTCTTATCTCCCACACGGTGATGATGACTTTGGTCCGGCTACTCTCAATTTTGGGCAAATGTCTATGGTTATGCATAGTGTCCAGCACAGTGACACAGCAGGATGAGGGAGTAGGGGGTGTCACACCTGTTTGCTGAAGGGTAGGCACACCAATTTTATGCCAATAGCTGCTAACGTGTGGGGTGCTTGCTACGAGCCAGACACTGCCCCTGCACCCGCCTTGTATACTCCACTCTGCAAGGCGGCCATTAACTGTGCTGTCATGCTGAGATTGGGAAACTAATGCACAGCATGCTAGGGAGGCCTGCTGAAGTCGTGCAGGTGGGTAGGGGGCTCAGCAGTGAGGTGGAGTAGGCAGGCACCACCGTCCACCTCCTCCCAGGCGTCCGGGGCTGAGCCTAGGGTCGGGTCCTTCCTGGCTGGAGCGTCTGGAGTTTTTGGAGCCTCTGGGGCAGGGACTCAGAATCACTGCTCATTGGTGGTGGCCAGAGGCTGGCTGAGTCCAGGCTGTGATCAGAATAAAGCTCCAGTTTCCCCAGGGGAGGCTGTGCTTGGATTAAGGGGGGCATTGTTCCCCAAGCAAATGAGCAGAGCTTTTCATGCGCATTCCCTGGGAATGAGACAGGCCCGGACCCACACAGCTTGTCTGCACCCTCAGTGCTCTGGAGAGCACTGGAGAGCATTGGGCTTGTAAGTGCAGTGGAAACAAAATCACCTTATTGTTACCTCTCCTCCCTTAATTTTAACAGTAATGCACACTCTTTGTAGAGACTTTGGAAAAGGCCTGAGAAGATAACAAGCCTGGGGATGCTGGCTGGAGACCCCTAGCCAGGAGGATGGTGGGGGAAGTGGCTCTCGCAGGCGGAGCAGGGGCTCTGCCTATGACCTCTGTGACCCGGGCCGAGGGGCTGGGGCGGCACTGACTGTGGGAACAGGCTGCCGCTGCGGCTGGGGGCGCCCATTGTCCTGTGTCCTGCCCACCCTGTAAATCCTTCTCAGCCTGGAGCCTGGAATGTTCCCCAGCAGAGATGGATATGATGTCCCAAGCTGTGCTCGCTCTCAGGCCCTGGTGATTTAGGAGAAGTCCCCAACTGAGGAGCTGTCCCTTGCCAAAACCCTGCCAAGGAGGAATGTGTACAGGGGTCAGGGTCATCCCCGTGGTGACATATGGGGTCAGGGTGGCCCGAGGCCAATCTAGATGGGCCGACAGGAGATGCCTCTGAATGATGAAACATTTTTCTTCCCCCAGCTGTCCGGGCTGCAGCCATGGGGAAGGTCAGGGGGCACAGAGGGACCCTCCTTAAACACCCGGGGGAGACTCTTCCCCCTCTTAACACCCCCCACCCCACTCTGCTCTTTGGCCTACTGTGTGTGCTGTTCATAGCTTTGTAAGAATTTCCCAGCATTTCAGGGAATGAACCTTGGAACATTTAAGACAACCCCACAGAACTCAGCAGGGTGAAGAATTTGAATTAATGTGTTTGTCCCAAAGAAGTGGCTGGTGTAAGGGAAGGCAGCATCCTTGAGCCCGACTGCCCCTTTCTGGCACTGAGGCCTTGTTCTTGTTTATTCTCTCTCGGCACCTCATTTGTACAGTCGTCTCATCTGTAAAATGGGAATGACAGACAGTTGGGCCTCCTTCCTAGAAGGTGCATCCAAGAAGCTTGGTACACCCTGCATCCACCCTGCTCCCGGGCTACCTGCCTTCAGTAATTGGTGATATTATCTGTGCATCTTGTTTGTAAATACATGCTCTCCCCTCATCCCAACGACAGTTTTGCAGGACAAGACTGCTCAGCCCTCCTAGACAGTCCAGCAGCTGGCCTGAGTTTCCAAGGACAGGCTTGGTGACAGGCCTGTGACTCCAAGGGCTCCCCTGGCCTCTTTGGGATTTCACATTACCTCTCTGCCCCTTCTGGTAAGGGCCATGCTGCTGCTAATGTGTTGGGCAGTAGCTCCTCTGTCCTAGCTGACCTTTAAGATGGTCCTCAATGAACAGGACCTTCCCTGTGACTCAGCTTAGACCAACAGGATTCAAGAGAAGTGAAGCTGAGCCAGGGCATACGAAGCCTTGTAGCCTTCATTGGGCCTCTTGGAATGCTTCCTCTTGGCACCTAGGGCCTGTTGTAGTGGACAGCCCCAGCCAAGTCCAGTGGAGAACCAGCGCTCACAGCCATATGGGGTGTGCCATCTTGGGGGATACCATCTTGGAGGGTGCCATCTTGTAGGTACCATCTTGGGGGATGCTATCTTGGAGGGTGCCATCTTGGGGGATGCCACCTTGGAGGGTGCCATCTTGTAGGCACCATCTTGGGGGATGCTATCTTGGAGGGTGCCATCTTGGGGGATGCCATCTTGGAGGTACCATCTTGGGGGATGCCACCTTGGAGGGTGCCATCTTGTAGGTACCGTCTTGGGGGATGCCATCTTGGAGGGTGCCATTTTGGCCATCCATCATCATCAGACCTTTGGATGATGACAGATCTCAGCTGACACCTGACTGAGCACTTGAAAGTCCCAGAACAAGACCCTCCCAGTCAACCCACGAACAATAAGAAATAGCAATAGGTTGTTTTAAGCTAGAGTTTTGGGGGGAAGGGTGTAATGTAGCAATAGATAACCAGGACCTCTTTCTCACCTTCCCAGGACTGCAAGAAGGGGCTGTAGTGGGGTTGGGGGACCTTCCCAGAAATTTCCCCCATACCTGATCTCTTTCTTCAGAAATCAGGCAAGTAATGAATGCCAGAGAGGACCCTGGCAGCTGCAGGGTCTTCCAGGCTGGATTGCTGGATAGGGACTAGGGGAGGTGGTATGAGAGCTATCCACTACTTCTGGGGACCTGAGGGTGGTGGCTGCTAATAAGAACCTAGGCATGACTGGCCCAGGTGTGAGGAGTCCTGGTTAAAACCCTGAAACGTGGGACTTATTCAACCGCTCACAGTGGGTCCTGGGGGTGTGGGTGTCATTGTCCATCTCAGCATCTGTCTCCTTGTTTCTCTTCTTCCAGCCTCTCTCAGCCCTGCATAAACCACAAATGAGTTCATCTCATTCCTGGCCCCAGCTGGAGATGCCAAACAGTCCAGAGGGAATCTGGGATGTAGCGTAGAAAGCTGGTATGTTCTTCAGGATGGTAAGCAGCAGAGGCCCCAACCCCAAATGCCATGGACATGAAGCTTTCCCCAGTGCCATAGTTAGTTTTCAAAAGGACTTTGTGACTCATGATAAAACCTTTGGGAATATCTGTTTAAGGATAGGAGAGCTGACTGTTGTCATTTCTGATCAGCGTGCAAGCCCCATAGTTAGGGCTGCAGGGACCTCAGGGGTCTTTGCTCTACTTTGGCAAAGCAATGAGTGGGGGTCTAAGTGGAATGAGACCCTAGAATTAATACCAGACCTCTTGACTCCTTGTCCAGAGCTCTCTCTCTCTCTCTCCACCTTGGCTCTTATGGCCTTGATGGCCTGTGAAGGTTCTGTCTGACCTGCGACATAGGAAGTGGTCAGCAATGTTGGTGGGTCTGGCCTGCTCAGCCCAGCTTCCCTTTGGGTCTGTCAGAGACCATGTTGACATGACCCCCCACAGGCAGGCTGCAGGTACTCCCATCCCCTTTGGGGACCGGTGTACCTATCTGTCCTCATTCTAAGTGGCTGCAGTTCCACCACCAGGGTCCTGGTGCTGACTCAGGAGAGCAGTAGTGCCCTCCATGGAGTGTACATACTGGGCACCTGCCTGCTGGCTGCATCACCCTGAGGGCCACAGGATCCTGGTGGTGTGGAGAGATGAGAGCTTAGAGTGGATCAGCCCAGGTCCTCTGAGAATGTCAGGACAGCACAGCCTCCAGCTCAAATTGCAATGGATGACTGCTATGCAGTTGATTTGGGAACCTGAAAAATCTGGGTTTCAAGAAAAATCAGAATTTCAGTGCTGGTGAGTGGCCTTGAATGCTTCAAACCATTTTCTCAGTCTCAGAAGCCATCTACTGCAACCCTTTATACCAAGGCGAAACAAAGGCCAAAGGGAAGTGCCACTGTGAAGGTCAGTAAAGCTATCAGCAGCAGGATTTGGGTCTCCCAGCACCAGTGCAGCACACTTGCCCCTGAATCAAAGGGCTGTGTGTTCATGCTCAGATAGTCCAATAAACTGAGAAGGCCATTAGACAGTGGGGGAGGGGGTCTCACTTGTTTTATGACCTGATGAAGCAGACTCATTCTGCAAGATGAAGAACTCTTATCTCGCCATCTGGCTGACTGGGTCTCATCTCTCATTTCACTGGCTTGTGCCTGAGGATAAGCTCACCCTACCCTGGCTCCTGTCTCTCTTTCCTGTCTCTCAGCAGCTAAACTGTACATGACTTCAACCATTCCACATCAGCAGGAGGGCGGCTTTCATGATGGAAGGATGAATGGATGGGTGGGTGGGTAGGTGGGTGGATGGGTGGGTAGATGGATAGATGGGTGTCTGCTGTTGACTTAGCCACACAACAATGAAATCCAGAATCCTCTCTGTTGGACCTTCCTTTCTTCCTTTCCAAATGGCTTTTCATGCTAGCAGTGAGTGTGCTCTGGGAGGTGCTCCATCAGGAAATAGCCTCCTGGCAGAACATAGCTCTCTTGGAACCCACTGAAACATACTGTGGAGATAGCAGAGTCCCCACCTCAGTGAACAAGCCAGGTGAGTGTTACCCATGTCCTCTGGCTGTGGTTATCCCTCCTTGCATTACAATCTACATACAACCCAAACAGCACTGCCTCTATCACCCCAGACCTAGGGAGACATGAAGTGGAGAACGTGGGCCTTGGAATCATCAGGTCTGGTTTTGAAACTCGACTCCACCACTTACCACCTGGTTGACCTTGGAAAGGTCATACCCATTTGCTCACAAGTGTGTTCCCATGAAAACAAGAAAAGATCAAGTTCTGAATGTCCTTGAGGAATGTACTGAGACACTTGTGGAACTTTTTCTTTTATTCCCCATTTCCTGCACCAAGACTAATTGTAGGTTCCCTTTCGGGGGGTGTGATAGGTTAAATTATTTACCCCATATAAAACCAAACATATTCTTAATTTTTATCCATTCTTGTGGGTATGAACCCAGTGTAAATAAATAAGGCCTTTTGAAGTTGTCATTTTAATTAAGGTGTGGCCAAGTGAATCAGGATGGGTCTTAATTCCATTGCAGGTGGCCTCATACAGACAAAGCCATGGTGACCAGTAGCAGCTGGAAGCCAGTGGCACCTAGAAGAGAAAGAAGAGGACATCACCATGTGATGGGAAAGCCAAGGATCCAAGGACACTGCAGACCCCACGAGGAAACCAGTCTGCCAGCTTCTGAAACCGTGGGTCAATAAATTATTGTTGTTAAACCAGTCCACTGTGTGGCATTTATGCAGCCTGGAAACAAAGACTCAGGGTGGGGGAGATTGTGTGCATCTTGCACAAAGAAGTAATCCTTGCCAACTGTATGCTCCCAGGAGCATCGACGTGGAGGGGCTGTGCAGCTGACATGACTATTTGCAGCTTTGTGTTCACAGCCAGCGTTTCGTGGCTCCATTGCTCCAGCCCTGGGGGTGTTCCCAGCAGCAAGCAGGGCCTACTGAATCTCCAAGTGCTCCTTCCTGGTGAGCAAGGGTGGGCCGCCCCTGGCATTGGGCCTCTTTGGGGTGACCCCCAAAGGGCCCCCCGGCTTCACACACCTGCTGTCTGTGCAGGGGCTCACCGCAGAGTTCCTGGCATGATACCTCAATGGGTGCTGGGTCTGAGTCTGTCTTTCCAACACTGTGCCCTGGGGACCCCACCCCTCCTTGCCCCCCAAGCCATTTCTCTGCTCCTGCGAGACGTTGGACTTGATGCATCTTGCCTTGGCCATAAATTACCAACATCTAGTAATTATGTGAAAATTTATGAACTCCCCTTTTGGCTATGAAAACACAGCCTCTCCTTTTCTCCTTTTGAGCCGTGAGACTGGTGGGCTGTACTGGGCTTCCTTCATCCCCAGGATGTCAGCAAAACTTGTTGAGATAATTGAAGAGCCAGACATGCAGATAAAGAATGTAGAGAATTGAACGGAAGTCGTGCTTTATGGTATTTCTTGGGGGGATGCAGCCCCCAGGGAGAATGGAAAGTGGGTAAAGCAGACCTCGGGGGGACCACGTGTCTTGGGGGAGGTGGTACTTGTAGGCGCAGCTGGGACGGAGAAGTTCAGGGTTCTCACTTCTGCTGGCCTGGCAGAGAGCAGGGGGAAAAGGCTGGGGGTGGGGGCTGGGGGCTGGGTCTGCACCCTCCCGTGCTCCTCAGCTGTGCATTCTCATCTCTCTGTGGGCCCTTCCCCCATTTGCATGATTTGCTCCATGTCTTCATACCTTAGGCTATTGTGAGGCTTATATATGAGGCCCACGGGCCTGGGTGCTTCACAGACAGTGATGGTGGCAGATGCCCCTTGCTCACTGGAGCTCAAGAAGCTTGAGCCTCAACTCTCTTTGGGAATCTGGCCATCACACCAGGACAAGGGGTCCAGGAAGACTCTGGGGTCCTAAGGGAGGGCAGCTGTGTGTCCTCGCCCCTCCCCTGCGTGGCCTGTGGCCTCTGCAGGCCCAGCAGCTGCACATCCAGGTTATGTGTGTGGCCACTGATTCCTGTCTTGTCTCCTGGCTTGAGAGTAAGCTCTTTGGGGCAAGGATGGTGATTTTATGTTCACAGCCACATCCCCGAGTGCTCTGCAGAGTCCCTGCACACAGTAATTGCTCAATAAATGTTTATAGAACTGCAGGTTGGAGTTCATACCCAATTCCCCACTCTCCTTCAACCCCACCACCGAGGGCTACCCCTCATCTGCTGGATTTCCCCCTGCATCGAGGGCTTACTGCCTCTATTCACACCCCCCACCATCCCCACCCCAGCCCCTTCCAATCTGGACGGTTCTGGCTATTTTACTGCTTCCCAGAGACCATGTCCTTGGACTCTACGGGGCCAACGTGCAGGGCTGGTCTTGGGGTGGGAGGAGAAACCCCTCTTTCCATGCTCTGCAGAGGCTCCAGGGCTGGATTCCTCCAGTCTTCTGTGTACTGCCCCAGCCGAGCAGCTGCACCGGGGCCTCCAGCCTGTTGGGGCTGCCCCGCCTCTGCCCCTTCGCTCACCACGCTCTCTCCCGGGAGCATCCTGTCCACTTGCCGCCAGACACTTTCTGACTTGTGGGACTCATCTCCCTTTGACCTTTCCTGGGGTCCTCTCCTGGTCCCCCAAGGGGACTGCCTACCCCTCATTGTGCCCCACGGTGGCATCTGGCCCTCACCATGGCACCAAGGACACACTTGTCCTCTTGCTCACTTCCTTACCGAGCTCTGAGCTGGTCCACTCCCTTTTGGGTTCCTCGCCATTTACTCTGAGCCAGGTATGACCCCACTCTGGGCTCTGAGCCTGGCTGCCTCCACCTACCCCCAATCTGGGTTCTGACCCCTTGAGGCATCTCACCATCCCCAGAGCTCATCCCAGGAGATGCACGCTCATTTATTGGAAAAACGTCTGGCTTAGCTCTCTGTCCCCTGAACAGACTCCAGCAGGGGCTCAGGGCTGGACGAGTGCCCCTGGACGGCAGCTCCCCTCTCCATTCCAGTTGGGTCTCCATTGAAGACTCAAACGTGTGGCTGCAGGACTGCAGGCGGGAAAGAGGGGGGACCCCCTAGAGGCAATCAGGGTGGGCTGACATGTCCAGGGGCATATTTGTGTCGGCCGTGCTTTGCTCAGTGGTGAAGGAGGAATGGGAGGTATGTGAGCTGTGTAAACACCACTTGCACTTGCTCGCCCAGGCTGGGGTGGGGCTGGAAGAGGGGCTGTGTAGCCTTCCTCTCTGCCCCCCAACCTGGGAGACGTGTATCCTCTCTTCTGGACTCGGAGCACAGCTTGGCGAAGCCTGCCTTTACAGAGACGCAGCCTCTGACGAGGGGAGCCAGCATTGCTACATTCCCCAGGCCCCTGCCATGGTGGCTGGCCCTGGGGGAAGGAGGGATGTTGTCCTCCAGGGGCCTGGGACCTGCCAGCGGGGAGCAGGGCTGGAGGCAGGCTGGGGAGCTTCGTCAGGCATGCCAGTGACATGGAAGGGCCTGCTGCCTGTGGACAAGTGGGAACTGCTAAAATTGTATAGAGAAAAAATGTATTGTGTCTGGGTCTCCTCAGAGCCCCCCCCAAATCAATCAACCAACCAAAAAAACTCCATCAAAAACCCCAAAAACAACCTATGCCCCTTTAGTTTCCTCTTTTTGAAATTTGAAATCCCTACCAAGGCAGTTGACCTAGATAGAAAATCAAGCCCCTAGTTCATTACCTTTGACCCATTATGAAATAAATTCCATTTGTCCTAAACCCACCCCTATAAGATGGACAAACTCCCATCCATAGAAGTCAAACGAACTTCCTTTTTATGTCTACACAAATCCTTTGCCAGCTCTAGAACCCCAGAACTACTTCCCCTCTGGCTTCCTTTGCTGAATTTTGGTGTGCCAAATAAAATGCCAAAGTCTGCAAACTTGACTCCTATCTGTCTTTCACAGAGGGGACAGCGAGCTTCTCAATTTTACCCAGCCTTATCCATTTGTAAAACCCGGGATGGGCCTGTTTACATTTTTCTCATCTGCACTCTGACCTCTGTCCTCCTTTCCCCCTTACCATGTCGACTGAGTCCAGGGGGCCCTAGAGCAGCCCTGGCCCAGGGCTGTAGGGGAGGCTGGGAGAAGACAGCAGAGAAGGGCCTTTAACCAGTTACAGCGGCAAACTTCCAGTTTTGAGGAATTTGGAGAAAAAACAGATGGTTGTCACTGGGCGCCTCTCACGTTACTGTCTGTCAGCATTGGAGAGGTTTTATGATTATACAGTGCCAGGTTTTAGAGTAAATTAAATAGCTAATAGAAATATTAACAGAGTTAATTTAGCACAACAAATAAAATGGGGAGTGCCTGTGCGATCTGTTTAGAAGTTACTGAATAGATTTTCGTAATGAAGTTCCAGGAAAGGAAGTAATTCTCTATCCTTTTGGGCAGGAGCTCCGCCAGTCAGACTCCACCAGACCTTTTGTGGGTGTCAGGAAGTGGGCATCGAGCAGAGCTGGGCTGGCCCGGGCAGGCCTGCCCTTGGAGAGCTTTCCGCCTGACACAGGGTCACAACGTCATTCTTGTTTGAATCAGGAAAAGGCTTGAGCAGGGCTGGGAGGGAGCCGGAGGAAGGGCTCCTGCATTTGAAATGATTTGAGAATCGTCTGTGGAGCTCACGATTTGAGGGGAGGGAAGCAGAGAAGTTAACAGGTAACGCGTGAGATGCTTTCAAACCACAATATGTTGGAGGAGCATAAGGCCTACCTTTTCACAAGTGCTGGCTCGTCTTCCATCTTAAAGTTTTGAGAGAAGTGATTCTTTGCCCAACAGCACTTGTCTGCCTCATGGCCCCTGCCTATTTGCCAGAAATCCCACCATTACAAAGTATTTTCTTTGACTCTGGTGTTGCCTTCTTATGGTTCTTTTACAGCACAAGGTGGGGAGACCATCGGGGCCCAGGCCTTGATGGCTTTCCTCAGAAACAGAGAGGTGGGCATTTGGGGGTTGTGGTTCTTGGGAGGGAGGAGAAGGAGGCTGAGGGGACAGTCTGGGGAGGTTTTATTTGACACAACAATCCTGCCCTATGTGTGGGTTTCATTTCCAGTGGTGTGGGACATGCTGGGGAGTTTGCTATGGAAGGACGGGTCCCACTTGTGCTTTAAGGAGATGGTTTTGACTGTGGAGAGGAAGAGGTTGGAGAGCCCTGGGGGAGGCAGGGAGTCCTGCCTCTCTAGATGCTTCCGTTCTGTCCTGGGCAGAGCAGCTGGTCTGTGGAGGTGGAGAGGGTGGGGTGAGGGAAGCAGGGCAGGTGGGGTTGGGAGAGGGGAAGGAAGGGAGAAGTGAGAGGAAGGGGGTTAGAACCCTACCCTGGTTGGCTGAGTGAGTGGCCTGAGTGTACCTGACCTGGGAGAGGAAGGAAAGGTTTGAACATGTTAGTGGGAGATGCCTGTGCAAACGTGTTTGTTTGCTAAAGCTTCCGGAATGCAGTAAATCAGACATGGATTTTACAATGGGGATTTTAAAAAAATGTATTTTTATTGACAAATCTTCACACACACAGTCCATACATGGTATACAATCCTTGATTCACAATCTCGTCACATAGTTGTATATTCATCACCATAATCATTTTTAGAACATTTGCATCACTCTAGAAAAAAAAAGGAAAAACTCATATACCCCATATGCCTTGCCCTTCTTTTTCACGGCCACTAGTATTTCCATCTACCCAATTTATTTTACCCCTTATCCACTCTATTATTTATTTATTTTTATCCATATTTTTTATTCATCTGTCTATACCCTGAATATAAGGAGCATCAGATGCAAGGTTCTTACAATCACACAGTCACATGGTAAATGGTATATCTTTATACAATCGTCTTCAAGAATCAAGGCTACTGGAACACAGCTCCATAGTTTCAGGTACTTCCCTCCAGCCACTACAATACACTACAAACTAAAAAAGGATATCTATATAATGCCTAAGAATATCCTCCAGGATAACTTCTCAACTTTGTTTGAAATCTCTCAGTCACTGAAACTTTGTTTTGTCTCATTTCTTGCTTCCAAAACGGGGATTTATTAACTTAAAATTTATAGTTATAAGACCATGAAAATGTCCCGATTAAGGCATCCACAGGATGATACCTGGACTCTGAAGACAGGCTGCTGGCACCCGGGGCTCCTCTGTCAAGTGGGAAGGCACATGGTGACGCCTGCTGGTCCTTCCTGGGTTCTGGTGTCAACAGCTTTCTCAGCTCCTCTGGGGGCTTTTTCTCTCTCTGCTCTTTCAGGGTATTTCTCTTTGAGCTCACTGGGCTTTCTCTATCTTTTATCCTCATAAAGGACTCCAGGAGGAGGATTAGCATCCACCTTGTATGGTCTGGGTCATGTCTCCATGGAAACAATCTAATCAAAAGGCCTGACCCACAACAGGTCTGCTCCACAGAAATGGATGAAAAGAACACGGCCTTTTCTGGGGTACATAACAGATTCGAACCAGCACAGATGGAAAAGATGTTGGGTAAGGCTGAGTGAAAGGTTGGAGGAAGGTCTGGGCTGCAGACATATTCAGGCACCAGGACACACAGTCAGGCCTGGACAGGAGCTGGGCAGGGCGTGGAGAGAAAGGACAAGGGGTCAGCACCAAGCACCGGGCACCCTGACACCCACGGTGTCTGGACACGTAGTGCACCCACCTAGCTGAGCTGCGACTCCCTTCTCACATGGGGGCTACGTTAGGCTTCCAGAAACCAATGTCCTGCAGTCCCCAGGAGTCTAGCACCCCCATTCCCTGGGTGCATGGCCAGCTGGCTCCTCTGGGGGAGGTTGAGGTGGCTGAGGGAGCCTTGGCTGTGACTGTGGCTCCCATGCCAGCCCGGAGACCCAATGTTGAACTCCTCGGCAATGCCACATAGCCAGCATCCCGTCCCTACTCATCTTAGGCATGGACACCCCCACGCCTGTAGGAACATGGGTTGCTAGTGGGATTTTGTTGTGGGTTGAATTGTGTTCCCCAAAAGACACATTCAAATCCGATCCCTGGTACCGTGAACATGAGCCTATTTGGAAATAGGATCTTTGAAGGAGCGACTAGTTAAGATAAGGCCAAACTGGATTAGGTGTCCTCTGAAAGAAGGAAGAATTGGACACAGACAAGACAGACGGAGAGGGGAAGGCCACGTGGTGATGGAGGCAGGAAGCATCATGGGTAGCAGGAAAACCTCTAGCAGTCAGAAGAGGGGCATGGGAGAGGTTCTCCCAGGAGAACTGCAGGAGTGCAGCCCGGCTGACACCCTGGCTGCTGTTTACAGCCCCCCAGTGGGTGCTGCTTGTCACGGCAGCCCCAGGAGACCAGGACCGAGGTGTTTTACCCCATCACAGCATTTGCACATCCCTCCGTCCTCCAAGCCCATCTTCCAGCTCCATGGCCAGTAGGCTGGTGAGAGTCATGGGGTGCAGGGCACTGACCAGGGTGTGATTTTAGGAGACACCCTAATAAGTGCGTGGGATGGCCAGGTTGGGCATGAGAGATACTGCACAGCTGCATGGGGCTCTGGGCAGGGATGGCCTCGGGACTGCCCCAATTAGAGGATGGAGCCTGGGTGGTCATATACCCCTGCAAGAGGGGGCAAGCCTGTGTGAGGTGGTCTCTTGGCCGAGGGTGGCCGGTGCGGGTGCATGTCTGAGCCAAGCTTGCTGACAGCTGGGCTTGCGTGTCAGCTCGTGGAGGGAACCTGCTGTTCAGATGCCAGCAGATCCCTGCACTTCCAGAAGGATGAGGGGGAAGGTCCATTTTCTGGATTCTGCTGAGGGGCTGAGTGGGATGAGGTCAGAGAGCTGTCCTCATCTGCAGTCTCAATGGCTACAGATGTCATTGCACGTTACCAACAGCTGTCTCAGGAGCATTGGGCGCAGAGGATAAATCTCACTTCCTTCTGCCTGCTGGCGCTTGGAGGATGCCATCCCACACACCAGGAAAAGTCACTGGATCTGGAAGGAGGCAGAGGCTAATTGTGGGTGCACCCTTTTTGGGGGTGGGGTGGAGAGGGGTGTCTTCCCTGGGGTTGGACTGCAGGACTCAGGATGGCGATAGATCTAATTGTCTCCATTTCCTCTTTTCCTACCTCCACATATTCCTTGGACCTGGAGTAAAAGGGAAGGAAAAAATCATTTCAAGAATGTCTGGGTCTTAATTTGAAAAGTTAAAAAGACAGTTGTGCCACATCTGAAGCTACACATGAAGCAAGTTTGAATTTCTCTCATTTATTTCCTACCCATTTTTCCACCATCATCCCTTCTTGCTGAGGCCTCTTCTTGCCTGTCCTTCCATCCACATGGACATCTCTGAAGGCCAGCAAGGGGGAGGACCCTGGGAGAGGAGGTGCCAGGGTCTTTCTCTTCAGGCCTACACACTCCACCCCGAAACCCAAGGCAGGGCTGGCTTGAGCCTCAACTCTTCAGGGAAAGCAAACATTACCAGGGAGGGACCTGGATATTATTCTCTTCAAATGTCAGGTTTTCTAATTGTTTAAAAATCTTGTTTAAGATATATATTTAAAAAATTGTTTAGAAATATTTTTGTAAAAGTTATTTATTTTATTTTGAGTAATTATTGGAGAAGCCCCTCCATGAGGCAGGGCGTGGGTGGCTGGCTTTCCCTGCACTCACACAGATCTTGCCTGCCTGTGCACGAAGGCACAGCCCCAGCTTTTATTAAATCAAGAGAGGAAAATATTTTTGAAAGAGGCTAAATAGAACTTAATTTGCCATGTGGTTGAAATTAACAGGGATAGCTACCCGCCTGCTTTTGAAGGCTCTGGCGGTTGACAGCCCGCTCTCCCTGCCTTGGGCCTTGGCGTGGCTCAAAGCCTTGTCCTAGGCAGTGCCGGTGGAGGCCCCTGGCCGGGCCGGGTTTGGGTCCATGCCACGGATCCCACATGGCAGGTCTTGGATAAATGTTTGATTTCGGTGGCTGGGCTGTGTAACGTCTTGAAACGAGCAGCCCTGGGAAGTCTTTCTCTTTACCCTGAAACCCAGGGGGTGGCTGGCTTGAGCCTCAAATCTTCAGGGAAAGCAAACATTACCAGGGAGGGACCTGGTAAAATCTTGTTTAAGATATATATTTTAAAAATTGTTTGGAAATATTTTTGTAAAAATTATTTATTTTATTTTGAATCGATAATACCTGGACATAGTGACTACCATCCCAGAGAAGAGAAAAGGTAGAGAAAGTCTCCCTTTGAGCCCACCCCGGCAGTTCACGTCTTCCTACAGCAGCACTGGGACCAGTTTCTTGTGTGTCCTTCCAGAAGCATTCCCTCCCTACGCAAGCAAGGGCATTATTTTGGCTCCATTTTCTATGCTCCAGTGGCAGCACCTTGCTCTTTTCGTGCCTCAGTCCATCATGGAGATGGATGTGGATGTGACCCTTAGGTGTGCTCTCACAGTTTTGGGACTGTGGGTGTATTAGTCAGGGTTCTCTAAGAAACAGAGCCAACAGGAGACATCTGTGAATATGGGATTATAAGTGTCTCATGTAACGACGGGGATGTAAGAGTCCAAGGTCTGTAGGGCAGGCGGGAGTTGGCCGCTCCAATGAAGGTTCTCAATGAACTCTCAGGAGAGGCTGGCTGAAGCAGGAAGAGGGATTGTCTCTTCTGAATCCTCCTTAAAAGCCTTCTGGTGATTAGATGAAGCATCACTCATTGCAGAAGACACTCACCTTAGCTGACTGCAGATGTCATCAGCCATGGATGCAGCCAACAGGCTCATGATTTAAGTCCATGAAATGTCCTCACAGCAACTGATAGGCCAGTGCATGCTTGACCAGACAACTATCACCTGAACCTGACCGTTGCAGTGGGTTTGCCCTCACCTCGTCCTCTGATGGATGGGCATGAGGCTGTGACACGTTCAGGAGGGACTGGTGGTGGTGGAGGTAAGTGCCGAGGGGGTGGCTTCGTCTCTCAGCTGTGTGCGGTCCCAGAGGCATTTTGGTCAGCAGGGGCCTCTCTTGCAAGGAGCACTCCGTGACTCAGTGCCTGCACCTGGGTTCTGCCACAGCGTCCAACATGGGATGGGGGAAGTGGCAGGGGAGGATTTTAGGGCTAGGCCTGGAAGGGGTGTGTGCTGCTCCACCTGTATCCAGCTGCCAGAGCTCCCTCTGGGGCTTGCTAACTGCAGGGAGGTGGAGAGTCTGCCTGGCCATGCATGCAGGAGAGGAGGAAGATGGGTTGGGGGCCACGGTTCTTCCCATGCTTTGCTCTGTCAACAAGGCTACCAAGTCAGGAGACTGCTGGTTTCACACATGTGTGGTGCATCTGTCTCCTCTGATTTAAATGCAGAGACTGCACCAAGAATCTCTGCCCAGGAGTGCTCCCGAGTGGCAGCCCCTGCCTTTCCCCTGCTGGGACCTGGGGAGCAGGGCCCTGTGGCCTGTTGAGAGAATTATCTTTGCTGTGAGAACTCCCAGTGCACCAAAGCTCCAGAGGCCACATGCACATGCATTTCTTCACCAATGGGACCCCAGGAGTTAGGAGCAGGGATCTCACACAGCCTGGACGTCCCTTGTTAGGTGGGACCTGAGACTCACAGAGGAAATGGGAAAGTACAATTCTCTCTGCTTGACTTTTGAATGGCCTCTAACATTTATCTAGATAGCACAAAGCCTTATCCTAGAAACACAGGTACCAAAGGACTCAAGGGGAAAGGAGGTACAATAACTGCTGTCCGATAGCTCATACCTAAAGACAGTGATTCTCCAGGTTAGGGCACATTATAATCACTCATGGGTTTCAGAAGCAGACCCCCCATGCCAGCATACACTCCCCAACCCCACTGACACCTCAATTAGTTAGACTGGGGTTGGACCTGGGCACTGATATTCTTAAAGTATTCCAGTTGACCCTAACAGGTAGTCTTGTTTGTCTCTTCTGAAGGCTGAGATTCCCTGTCCTTAAGTAAGAGAGGCGGATGTAAGCCTGTGGTAGTTAGATACAGTTGTCAACTTGGCCAGGTGAAGGCACCTAGTTTTGTTGCTGTGGACATGAGCCAATGGTACGTGAACCTCATCTGTTGCTAATTACATCTGCAGTCGGCTAGGAGGCGTGCCTGCTGCAATGAATGACGTTTAACTTAATTGGCTTGTGCTTAAATGAGAGAGTGCAACGTAGCACAGCCGAAGCAGCTCAGCATACTTCGTCTTAGCACTCACAGCTCAGCCCAAGCCTTTGGAGATGTAGAAAGAAATCACCCTGGGGAAAAGTTGTTGGAACCCAGAGGCCTGGAGAGAAGACCAGCAGAGAGCATCCTGTGCCTTCCCAAGCAAGAAAGAACCTCAGTGGAAAGTTGGCTGCCTTTCCTCTGAAGAACTAACAAAGCAAATCCCCTTTTATTAAAAGCCAATCCGTCTCTGGTGTGTTGCATTCTGGCAGCTAGCAAACTAGAACAAGGCCTCTCTCTCAAAGCAGGAGTAAGGATTGTTAGAGTATCAAGGCTTCTGGAAAGCCTCAAAGCATCTGTACCAGAACTTTTGCACATTATCTCATTTGGTGGATATCCTGAGAGTTTACTGATAAGGAGACTAAGGTTCCACTCTTGGAACCTTAGGTTCCACCCACATCACATGGCAAAATTGGGCTTGAGCTTGGGTCAGTCTGCCCCTCTGCTGACCTTCCCCTGGGACTGTGTTTTGGTCCTGGGCATTTGATCCTGGTGGGCCTAGGGATTTTGGCCCAGGTGACCATACCTGAGTTTGGGTGGATGGTAGATTGGGAGGCTGTACATCAGAATCACTAAATGGTTCCATGGAAAATGCAGATTGCTGGGCCCCCCAGAGTTTCTCGTCCTGGGGGTTGGCAAGAGAATTTGTGGTCTGCTGACTTGCAGGGAACCCATGGGATCTTTTTGACTCTGAAAGACAAGGGCTGCTATTAACCAAAAGAGTCTGAGTCTCATCCTAGGACAAAAACTTCATTTTGCCAAGCCTGGTGGAACCCAGGGATGGCAGTGAAACGGGTCGTGAGGGTGCTGGAGGGTGGAGCGGGGAGGGGAGAAGGAGGGGAGGTGAATCAGGGGCTGGGCTTGACCCTTTTCACATTTTATTGTGTGAGTCCATTGTGGTACCTTTACAAGGAGGATATGATTATTTATACCCAATTTCCTAATGAGGAGAATGCCGTCCCAGCTATGTATTGCTGTGTAATGACCATCTCAAAGCTTCATGGCTGAAAAGAAAAACTATCATTCATTTTACTCAGGAATTTGCAACTTAGGAGAGCTCAGCTCTGCTCCAAGTGGCTTCAGCCAGAGGGATCAGCTTGGGACTAGGGGATCTGCTTTTGAGGTGGCCTGGCCATTTGTTTTAGTTTGTAAAAGTTGCTGGAATGCAATATACCAGAAACAGAATGACTTTTAAAAAGGGGAATTTATTAAGTAGCAAGTTTACAGTTCTAAGGCCATGAAAATATCCAAATTAAGGCAGCCAGGGAAAGATACCTTGGTTCAATTAAGCTGATGATGTTTGGGGTTTCTCTCTCAGCTGGAAAGGCACATGGTGACGTCTACGTGCTTTCTCTCCAGGCTTCTTCAGTGGCTTTCCAGGGTCTTTGTCTGTTCTATTGGCTCTGTCAGTTCTAAAGCTTTTTCCAAAATGGTTCCCCCTTAAAGGGCTCCAGTCAGCAACCCTGCCTTGAATGGATAGAGACACATCTCCAAGGAAGCCATCTAATCAGAAGTTACCACTCACAATTGGGTGGGTCATATCTCCATGGGCACAATAAAAAAGATCCCACCCAGGAATATTGAATGAGGATTAAAGAACATGGCTTTTCTGGGGTACCTAATAGCTTCAAACCAGCCCACCATTTGACTGGCAAACTGGGGTGGCTCTTGTAGGCAAGCTCAGCTGGAGGTAAGGGTGGGTGAACCTCTCCTTGGGCTGCTTGGGTTTCCTTGCAAAAGGTGGCTGGGATCCAAGAGTGACTAAGACAGAACAAGACCGAAGTGCATGGTATTTTAACAATTTGGCCTTGCCACGCACGTAGCATCACTTGTGAAATACTTTACTGCTTGAGGCATTTATAAAAATCAGTCCAGGCTTCAGGTAGGGAGGGGTGTGGGATTCCCACGTCACGAAAGGAGCGTCAAGGTGACAGATTAATAGAGCATGTGGGAAGGGAGACTCTGCTGCATTGTCTTGGGGAAAAATATAATCTTTCTACAGAGAAGAACATCAGGAGAAGTGACTGACCTGTCCAAGGCCATGTAGCTTGTGGAAGGAAGTGCCCAAGGAGATAGTGAGCCTTTCCTGCCGGGGCTCCTTGGTAGAGAAGGTGTTGGACTCCTTTTGAGAATACATGTTTCCTGTCCATTTTTGACCTTCCAGGAGATGCCTGTGTTTCTTAAGTTAATATTTGCATTGGGAAAATGGGTTGATAATGCCTGTTCTCTAAATGCTTAATTTTCCCAGAAAAACATAGACGTGGATAAGGAACAGCAGGATTGGGAACTGCTCCTTCCCTAACTTGTAGCCTTTGAAGATTTCTGAATCCCACTCTGACTGATTGCAAGCTACCAGCAGTTTTACAATTGGCTTGCAAGTTTCCTGAAAATTTAACAATGGGCTCCAATATGCCACTGGCTTTTAGTGTTGTAAAATTGGGGTAAGATAGTGACCTCACACTAACTCCCTTCCCTGCCCAGAAGGTGGGAGCCACCTCTGAACATGCTATGCCCTTTGGCCTCCTGCTGTTTTCTCTGCTGGTAACACCTTCCCTTGTCTTCCTGCCCACCCACAGAGCCCAACATGGAATATCCCCCCTCCATCCATGTAGCGTTCTCTTGGAGAACTGACTGCACCCTACTTAGTGCACACAGCACTTTGGATGGCAGTATTCTCACTTGTCCAGACGTACTTAAGTGCTTACTGCATGCACAGGGGTGTACTGGCTTCTGGGAGACTGCTTATCCCATTAGGCAAGTGTTGAATGAGTGTTGTATGCCGGGCAGCAGCTGGGAGGGTGTGCTGCCCTAGGGCTATGTGTGACAACCACAGGTCCCCTGAACAGGTCATAGAGGGTTCCAACTGAGAAGGGGAAGGGGAGTCAGCCAGGCTGAGCAGGGAAGTGCTTGTGGGGCCAAAACTGGAAGCCAAGGTCCTGGAACACTGAGTGCGAAGAGGGTGAGGCTGGGGTCCCAGGGGCTGGGCCATACTCACATTCATTCTGTGGGCTGGGAGTCTTTCCGTCCTGCCTAGATGTGAAGGGGGGCAGTCCTGCAGCTTTCTGGGCAGGGGAACCTCAGGCCCTGAATCCATTGTGGCAGATGCCCCAGCACAGAAGAGGGGTGGGATGGAGGGGGGCACAGTGGAAGTAGACGTCAGTGTGGAGGCATATGCAGTCATCAGGGGGAGGTGCGACAAGGCTTGGAAAGGGCTGGGGTGCTGTGTTTGTCTCTGCAGTAGGAGACACCCTGTGTCACAGTGTCCATGCTGGCTCCCTCCATCTCCCATGGTAAATCTTCCTGAACTAGTTTTTAAGAGATGATTTTTCCGATACCATGTTCCCAACAGCCATGCAGCTTTCAACCTGGGATTCCATCAAGCCAAACCTACTGCCATCCATCCAGAAGGTCTGGTCAGCACGGTCTGCCCTCCTGATGCTGCCTTCTTCCTGGCTGCGATTAACGCCCCCCCCCCCCCCCCCCCGCCCCGTTCTTAGTCTTTACTTGATCTGTTATCACATTTTCCTTTATGCAATCCTATGTTATCTTATGCATGTTTTTGAACTGACTTAAATCCTTCTGGGTATGAGATAGGAAAATATGCAACCAACAGACTGGCAGCTGTTTGGCTCATTGACTTTCAGTAGGAAGTGCTGGTGTGCGTGCATGTGAGAGAGAGAGAGCGAACGAGCGAGCGAGTGAGTATTGTGTGTTGGGGAGGAGATGGTTCTGAGCTCCAGGCTGTCTAAAGATGGAGGAGATTAGGCTCTGTCCTCAGCTGTCACTGACTTAGGTGGTCTTTTTTTATTGAAGTTCATTTGTATTGATTGGTAGGTCATGGGAGGCTCGGGTCACATGGCAGGGGTTGTCTTTCTGTGGCTAGGCTATCCAAGATGGTGCCCCTACACATAGAAGGCAGGGGTGAGAGATAGCATGGGCAGTCCTCCACCTCACTCCCTGAGAACAAGCTCCCAGCATAAAGTCTTCCATTCCAGCCCTAGCTCCTCCATCCAGCATATTGCTGTGAGTAATAGAAATACTTGGCATTTAATATGATTATGTCAAAGATTTTTGGGACCAACTAGTGAAAAGATCTTTGCATTTTACAATGTAATTGCATATGACTCATCTCATTTACTTTGTTCTTGGGGTCTCTCCTGTGGAAATAACTTCCAACTTCAGTTTCGGAATGGTCAATGAAGCTCATGTGTAGCCTTCCCCCTCTAGGAATGATAAAAAAGGAATCTTAGTAAGACTCAATAAATACACAGCTGTGTTATAAAACAAGGATGTGGGGTGGGCCACAGTGGCTCAGCAGGCAAGAATGCTTGCCGGCCATGCCCGAGGACCCAGGTTCGATTCCTGGTGCCTGCCCATGTAAAAAAAAAAAAAAAGCAAAAAACAAGGATGTGAACTCTCAGGCAACTAGCAGTTGTGGAGAATCCCTGGAAAGAGGACAGCAGCAGGACTGGATTGAAGTGGGACATGCTGACCGCTAAGGCTGGCAATTCCAATGTGCAGTCATGGTTGAGGAATGACTCTAGAAAGAGTGAGACAAATGTGGAGATTGTGGAGACCTGGACAGTACAGGACCTTGGGCAACCTCGGGATGGCAGGCCTGGGTGTTTTACGACTCCTCTCGTTCCAGGCAGCAGGAAAAGATGGGAACAGTAAATGTGGGATCTTGGGTTAAAGAGACAAGGCAGTACCTCGGGTGAGTGATGGGTCCTGGGTGGAATAAGGTTACACAAATTTAGAAAATTAGCAGTAGAAGTGACCCCACCTGGTACTTCCTGTCCCAGCTCATTACTGTAACACTCCCACATCTGCCCTCAGGCAGCTTTTTTTAAACCTATCACTACCAAAATCAAGAATCACCAATCAAAAATCTCTAACTAGTAGAGGGACAACAGCACCCGAAATAAATGTATGAAGAGTAAAACTCATATGAAGGGAAATGAAGGAATAAAGAAATTAGATATTTAAAAGTAAGCATAATTATTCCCACTGAGATAAGAGATGTCACATCCAAGCAAAAAAAACAGGTAGCTATGAAAAAGAATGAATCAAGAGATCTTGGCAATGAGAGTTCAATATATGGTTGGATAACAGAATAGGCAGAGCTGAAGAGTGAGTGATGATTTACAATGTAATTGCATATGACTCATCTCGTTTACTTTGTTCTTGGGGTCTCTCCTGTGGAAATAACTTCCAACTTCAGTTTCGGAATGGTCAATGAAGCTCATGTGTAGCCTTCCTGGAAGATTAGGCTGAGACAATGTGCTAGAGCTTTGCTGGAAGATTAGGCTGAGACAATGTGCTAGAGCTTTGCTGCTCCAAGTGTGGTCCACAGACCAGCAGTGTTGGCATTGCCTGGGAACTTGTTAGAAATGCGGCCTCATGCCAGACCTACTTGTTAGACCACCAGCACACTGCTGTCTGTGCCATACTGTCAATTTGTCAATTAGAAAGAGAGAGACCTAAGAAATGTCAACTCACCCCACTATAGGCGTCAGGGGTGCCAGTAAAAGCACGACTCATCCAAGCTCTGATGGGAAGCCGACAGAGCAAAGTCGGCTTCCCCAGTGGGTGCTGGTCTCTCATGGCCAATGGGCCTCAATCCATGGCTGATGCAGGGAGAAGATCTGATCTCCGTGCACCCCTATTGTGTCATAGAGGAAGGAACAGCTATAGCAGTGGGGATGGGCCAGGTGCCACAAAACTTACATACTCAGTCTGGGAATGTTTACATGTGCTCAGGGCAGAGGAGAAAGGAATGCACAGGCAGACCACTATCTGTGCCGTGTGTACCAAGAAAGGATTAAGTCTACATTTATCATCTTGTCCTAGGAGCCAGGCCAACACATCTGGTCCTGAGCATAGGGTTTTATTTTTATTTGTGTATCCCTAGGAAAGGTGGCAGGCCACACTAGGCTTCCATACTATTGAATCAGAATCTGTATTTAACGGGACCCCCAGGCAATGGGTATGGTTTTTTTTTTTAATTTTAAATTTTTATTGATACACATTATATATTCACATATCATGTAATTATCCAAAGTGTACAATCAATGGTTCACAATATCATCACATAGTTGTGCATTTATCATCACAATTGACTTTTTTTGCATGTGAAACAACATATATAGAAAAACAATAAATTTCAAAGCACATTGCAACAATTAATTGTAGAACAGATTTCAGAGTTTGGTATGAGTGACAATTCCACAATTATAGATTTTCACTTCTATCTGCTCTAAGATACTGAGACTAAAAGAAATATCAGTAATGGTTCAGCAATCATACTCATTTGTTAAACCCTACTTCTCTGTATAACTCTACTATCACCTTTGATCTTTCTTCCACTCTTTAGGGGGTATTTGGGCTATGCCCATTCTAACTTTTTCATGTTGTAAGGGGCTTTCACTATTATGGGATAGGGGATGGAACTAGCTGACATTCTGGAAGGGCAGGCCCCTCTGCATTTCAGAACTTTTTTGGTCCAGGGACCCATCTGGAGGCTGTAGGTTTCTGGAAACCTCTAGTGCACAGAGCATTTGTGGAATCTTACGTGTTGTCCTAGGTGTTCTTTAGGATTGGCTGGAATAGTCCTGGTTGGGGTTTGGCAGTCTATGACAGGTAGCAAAGTCTAACAGAAGCTTGCATAAGTGCAACTCCCAGAGCAGCCCCACTCCTCTATCCGAAGTCTCAGGTAAGGGTATTAAAGTTTGAGAAGCAACAGTTCTAGTAACACAAGGAATAGTGAAGGAGTAAAAGAAAAGAATAACTGAGACATGGGGTTATATTCTGAAATTCAAACATTTTTCTAGTAGATGGTCCAGAGGGAAAGAACACAGAGAAAGGAGATGAGCTAGTATTTAAATAAAAATAGAGGAGAATACTCCAGAACTGTAGAAAAACTTGAATCTTCAGGATGAAAAGAACAACCAAAGAAGTCTCACACTTGGTCACCCATATTAAAATTTCAGAACAGAATGGATAAAGAGAAAACTCTTTATCCTGAAACTAAATCATGACAAAGAAAAAAAAAAACTGTCTTCAAAGGAATTAGAATCAGATGGCATCAGATAACCTTTATTAACCACACTTATGCAAGAAGAAACAGAGCAAAGTCTTCAAAGCTTAGGTGTAGAAATAACTGAATTCTATACCTAGCCAATTTATCACAGTTTCGTGTGATAAAACAAGGACATTTTGAATGTAGAAGGACCCAGGAAATTTATTGTGCATAGCCCCTCTCTGGGTGAAATTAATAGAGAATTAATTCTGGATTTTTTTTTTTAAAGGAAAATGAATCCTGGATTCCTTTCTTTCTGATGCAATGTAGGTGGAGGAAGCTGAGGCCCAGCAAAGCTGAGTAACCTGCGAAGGCCACACTACAGCCCCAAAGTGGCAGGGCTGGAACAGACATAAAGCCAGGCTGGTGTCTTCCCAAAGGGCTTCCACCCCCCTCAGCAGTTACTCCCTACAAAAATCTGTGGCCCTTGCTTCAGCTAGAGATGAGCCAATATTCCTAGAGCTGCAGAATCAGCCTTCATGGTGTAGGCTCAGGCCTCTGCTCTGCTCCTGCTGCACAGGAAGTTCTATCAGGACCTGCAAGTGAAAAACTCACCACCATGGAAAGCTCAGGGAAAGCTCACTACCATGAAGAGTGAGAGCTGGACAGCTTGCATTCCCAGGAAAGGCTTTGTGAAGGAGCAGGGGCCTGGGTAAGTGGAGGAGAGGAGAGAAAGTCACATTTGCTGGGTGAGAGAAAGTCACATTTCAGGAGCCAAGGCAGGAAGACAGAGAGATTGCAAACGCCCTGTGGACAGGGGCTGACTCCTGCGCTCTGCCCAGTGTGGCCAGCACTTCTTATCCTCGAGAATTGACAGCGGGCTTGCAAACTGTAAGACGTCGGGGGAGTCTGTGAAGGGATTCAAACTCTTGGATTAAGAATGAATGAATCAGTTCAGGAATATGTGAATTTCTGTGCAGTGTTAATTGCATCCACAACATCACCCTTTGTGCCCTTCCATACTCTCTTGTGTAACACAAAGCAGGGCTCTTCCATGCTTCAGACACTCACAGTCTTCCTTATGAACTGGCCTGGAACCTTCTCATTGCAGTGCCTGAGCCCAGGTTTGCCTGTGGCCAGCCAGGCCCAGCATGGTGCAGCCTCCATGGAGGTAGAGAGGAGGTCGATCCTGGTACCTAGGATGCTGAGGTCCTCTCAGCTGAAAATCTCCGTTTGCAGCTCAGGGATGCCCTGTGAATTCTCTAGAAAGGTTCCTTTGAGAGTGGGGGTGGGGGCTGTTTGACGCGTGTGTAGGCAGGCTTGTAGAAGCACATCCAATCTCCATCTCCCAGTTTTGCTTGGATTTTTTTTTTTAATGAGAAAATCATGCTGGTTACAATTCTGGGCTGTTTGGGTGATTTGGGGTTGGGAGAGAATTCTCTTTCTTGGTGGGTCTGATCTCTCCTAGAGTTTATGAGCCTGGGGCTGAAAACTGAAGTTAAATTAAAATGAGGAGCTTATTCTTGGCAAAATACAGTTTCCCCTTCTTTGAGAAGAGTACTAAATTATAAATGGTTAAAAAAAAAGGGGGGTTGTGGATATAAAAATTCTTGCAAAACATGTTTTTAATGATTTGAGTGTAAATTTAATAAGAACCAAATGCATAGTGTTTTTTTTTCTTCCCAGACCATGAAAAAAAAAAAAAAAAGAAAAAAAAGGAGAAAGGGTCCATGGGAAAATCACTGTGTGGGGTTTTCCTCTTCTGGAAGACTGTGAACTCTTGAGGGTATCCCAGCTATCCTGAATCAGACAGAACAAGGATCTGGCTAAGCTTCTTGGCTATGGCCCTTGGAAAGCTGCTAGCCTGGTCCAGAGAGGGCATGAGAGATGTTTGTTGCATGGCTGCTAAGGCTCCCTTCTCAGCTGCAGGCCAGGGCTTGCTCGGTGTGTCTCATTCACACATTTAGCCAAGCATTGCGACTTATCTGTGTGCAGGTCCCGAGCAGAGATGAACCTGGATGGAAGAAATGTCCTCCAGGAACTCCCGGGGGGGCTCCTCTCCAAGGGGATGTGCTGTGGAATAGGGCCCCAAGCTGTAGGGCTGGGCTTAGGGAAGGGGGCTTTCCAGCAGACTTTCTCTCACTATGGATGGAGAATTAGAGATATTCACTGCTTTTCCCCGTATGTCTAGCACTATAAGGAAAATACCCCTCTTCCTTCAGGGTGATCATCTCTTCCTTTGATATCTCCCCCGACTCCTCCTTGTGGGGTTCAAAGCTCCCCTCCCATGTTGTCTTCTCCCCCAGATCTGCCATCCCTTGGTTCCACCGTACATGTTGGTCGCAGTGTACCTTGAAAAGGAAACCTGCAGAGGCTCTCCAGCCAGACTCACACCAGATCAGTGATTGGCAAAAGGAATTCACTTTGGGTGAGTGTCAACATTCTACCCGGCCAGGTGTGCAGTGTGAGGCAGCCCGGCCTCCTGGATTTGGCAGACTCTGTCAGCCGTGTAAACCCCCTGTCAGATCATCTGCCTTCCCTGAGCTGGAATACAACCGGCCTGGCAGGTTCGGTGCAAGAATGAAATGAGCTGATGTGCAATAGGCCCACCATAAGTGGTGGCTCTCGCACTGTGGTTTAATGCTAGGATTATTGTCTCTGAGATATGATGTCTGCAGTCAGAATAAATTGCTGCTGGTTTCATGCTCTGCGCAGCTAGCTGTTCATTGGCCTTTTCCAGGTAGGCGTGTTACCTTTTAATACCTTAAATTTAAGCCAATACTCAAAGCAGGGACGGGCATGTCTGAGGAGAGAGCATAGCATTCTGGCCAAGAACACAGGTCTTGGGCTGACTGCCTGCATTTAAAATCTCCCTGAACAATACAAAGACCTAAATATTTTCCCTGGTTTATCCCTCCCATCTTGTATGTTATTGATATCCAGTATTTTAGCTGCAGTTTTTTTTTTACCTAAAGTTTCCAAGGGCTGCTGTAACAAACTCCCCCGAAATGGTGGCTCAAAACAATGGAAATATATTCTCTCCCAGTTCCAGAGGATAGATGTCTGAAATCAAGATGTCAGCAGGGCTGCACTGCCTCAGAAACGTGGCAGGGAGAGTCCTTTCTTGCCTCTTCTGTCTTCGGGGTTGCTGGCAATCTTTGATGTTCCTTGGCGTGTATTTGCAGCTCTGCAGTCTCTGGCTCCTCTGTCATCACATGCTTTCTCCTCTCTGTCTGTCTTCCCACTTCTCCTTTTCTTATAAGGACACTAATCATATTGGATCAGGCCCCCCAATTCAGTTTGGCCTCCTCTTAGCTAACCATCTTCAAAGATCCTATTTCCAAATAGGATCACAGTCATAGGAAGGTGTCTTAGGACGTGAACTTTTCTCTTTGGGGGGCACAATTCACCTAACATATCCCCAAATCAGTATCATTATACTCATTTATACCTTCAATGAATTACTTTTAAAATTAATACTTGAATCTATTTGCTAGCTTCATTACCAATCTCTTGTTCATGTTGCTTCTTGGGTCTCAGTCCACCTTGTGCATTCATTTTTTTTTTTAGTTGAAGAACAGGCTTCGGAGTTTGGTATGGGTTACACTTCCACAATTTTAGGTTTTTACTTCTAGCTGCCCTAAGATACTAGGAAATATCAATATAATGATTCAGCAACCATACTCATTTGTTAAACCTTACCTTCTCTGTATAACTCCACCATCACCTTTGATCTTTCTCTCACTCTTTAGATATATTTGGGCTATGGCCATTCTAGCTTTTTCATGTTGGGGATGGGGGATGGAATTACCTGATGTTTTGGAGTAGCTGGCCCTTCTAGGTTTCAGGACTTACTTGGTCCAAGGACACATCTGGAGGTTGTGGGTTACTGGGAAGTTACCCTAGTGCATGGAACCTTTGTAGAATATTATATATTGCCCTAATTGTTCTTTTGGATTGACTGGAATGATTTTGGTTGGGACTTGGTACGTTATGATAGGTAGCAATGTGTAACTGAAGCTTGCGTAAGAGTGACCTCCAGAGTAGCCTCTCAACTATTTAAACTTTCTCAGCCACTGACACCTTATTTTTTACACTTCTTTTCCCTCTTTTGGTAAGGATTGCATTGCTGATCCTATGGTGCCAGGGCCAGACTCATTCCTGGGAGTCATCTCCCACCCCACCAAGGAGACTTTCACCCCTGGATGTCATGTCCCATGTGGGGGGAGGGCAATGATTTCACTTGCAGTGTTGGGCTTAGAGAGAGTGAGGCCTAAAATCTGAGCAACAAGAGAGGTCTTTCAGAAGTAACTCTTAGACATACCTATAGGTAGGCTAAGCTTCTCTGCCTCATACATAAGCTTCACAAGAGCAAGCCTCAAGATCAAGGGCTTGGCCTATTGATTTGGGTATCCTTAATGTTTGACACAGTATCAGGGGTTTCCCCAGGGGTAAAGTCTAATAATTCCATATTTTTTCCCCTGTCCCTCAGGGGACTTTGCCAATACTTTTTGATTATCTACTTAATGTACTCTAGGATGTATTCAGGCATGACATTAAGCTATACAAGATTAAAGGCCCTCATTCTTATTCTGGGTTACCTATATTTTGATTGTTCAAATGAACTATCCAGACAGGTTGAGCTAGATTACATGCTACAGAAGATTTAGGTTCTAGACAAAATAAACCTTTTCTCATTTGTTTTCAAAGAGTTGGTGAGGTTCTAAAATATAGACAATATCTTCCTTACCTCTGTGTTCTGAATTACCTTACTTTTACATTCATTTTTTTAAAAACTTTTTTATTTTTAATATAACATATATACAAAGCAAAGAAAGAAAAAAACAGTAGTTTTCAAAGCACTCTTCAACAAGTAGTTACAGGATGGATCCCAGAGTTTGTCATGGGCCACCAGTCCATCACCTCAGATTTTTCCTTCTAGTTGCTCCAGAACATTGGAGGCTAGAAGGAATTAATATTTTTTATCATCACAATCAACTTTTTTTGTGAAAAATAATGTATAAACAAAAAAGCAATAAATTTCAAAGCACACTGCCACATTAGTTGTAGAACAGATTTCAGAGGTTGGTATGGGTTACAATTCCACTATTTTAGGTTTTTACTTCTAGCTGCTCTAAGATACTGGAGATGAAAAGAAATATCAATATAATGATTCAGAAATTATATTTGTCTGTTAAACTCTACCTTCTCTTTATAACTCCACCATCAACTTTGATCTTTCTCCCGCTGTTTAGGGGTATTTGCATTCATTTTTATGAAAGTTATTTCTTGAGTAGTTCTTTCAGTGAAAGTCAGTGAATGATCAGCTCTCTCAGTAGAATTTACATAGATATTTTTCTCTCAGCCCTTCAAAAATATTAGCCAATTTTCCTGTGGTCTCTGCTGTTATATATAGGAGACTGCTGTCCATTGTAGGTATTTTGGCTTTTCCTGCTGGGTGCTTTTAGGATCCTATCTTCATCTTGGTGGTTCTGCAGTTTTATTTTGTGTGCTCAGTGTGAGTTTTTCCCCCCATGCTTGGGACTCTGTGGTTCATGAATATGTGGATTAATCTTCTTTAGGAATATTCTGTCATTATTTCTTCAAATATTGCCTTTCCCTCATTGTCTCTATTTTTTCTTTCTTGAATTCCTACATTTAGTTGAATTTCCTCATTCAATCAGCATGGCTCTTCATCTGTCTCTCATAGTTTCTCTCAATTTCCTTCACTCCATTTTAGCTTAATTTCTTCCACTGTATCTCTCAAGTCACAGATTCTCCTTTCAGCCATTTCTAATCTATTATTTAAGCCATACACTGAGCTATCCATTTCAGTGCCTTTAGTTCTCATTTGTAGAGATTCTATTTGCTTATTTTTTTTTTCTTGAACTGACCCATTCTTTTAAAAAAGTAGTTTTATTTTATTGTAGAGTCTTCTTTTGGTTTATTGACAATTTTAAACATCCTTAGTTTGTAGTCACATCAGATTATCTATCCCTGGCCCTCTTATTTGTGGTATGTGTTAACTGTCACTCATGGTGGATGGCTTTCATTGGGTGTTTTATAATTTTCCATTGTGAGCTCATCTGCACAGTAATTATGCCTTTGAGAATATCTTCTGGACTTAGTTGAGGCCATGACCCTCCAGATTTTGTCTCTGCCTTTGTCAAGTACTCTAGGGATACCACTGATATAATTTAATTTTTTTTCCATTCTACATTTGTAATCAGTAATTCACAATATCACCACATAGCTGCACATTCATCATCATGATCATTTCATAGAATGTTTGCATCAATTCAGAAAAAGAAATAAAAAGACAACAGAAAAAAATTCATACTACCATACCCTCCCTTTCACTGATCACTAGCATTTCAATCTAAGTTTATTTTAACATTTGGTCCTCCTATTATTTATTTTTATTCCACATGTTTTACTCATCTGTTGATAAGGTAGATAAAAGGAGCATCAGACACAAGGTTTTCCAATCACACAGTCACATTGTGAGAGCTATATCATTACACAATCATCTTCAAGAAACATGGCTAAGGGAGAAGATGGCGGCTTAGTAAGACACGCGGGTCTTAGTTCCTCCTCCAGAACAGCAACTAAAGAAACAGAAACAATACGAAACAGCTCCCGGAGCCACGACAGAGACCAAAAAGACAGCGTACCCCATTCTGGAACAGCTGAACGGGCAGGGAGAATCCGCTGCGGTGAGATACCCGAGGGGCACGCGTTTTCCCGGCCGGGGCGGCTGGCGACTGGGGTCCCCTCCACGCACGTGGCTCCCCGGTCTGACTGGGAACATTGGATAGCGGGGCCCTCCCGCCACACTTGGCGTCTCGGGCCAGCTGGGCAATTTGGACCGGCACTCCCCCAAGCCATGGCGGCCGGCGACCCCCCCTCCATGCGCGGTTTCCCGGGCCGACTGCGAGATTCGGATTGGCAAGTTAAAGGAGCCACAGCATCTTTTGCTGGTGGGACCCGCAGACAGACGAGCGCCACCTACTGGGCAGGAGAGGAAAAACAGAGCCCAGAGATTTCACAGAAAAACCTTTCAACCAGCCGGGTCCCACACCCAGGGAAATCTGATCAAATGCCCAGACACCAGCAGAAAATAATGGATGACACTCGGAAAATTGAAGATATGGCCCAGTCAAAGGAACAAACCAATAGTTCAAATGAGATACAGGAGCTGAGACAACTAATGCTGAATATACGAACAGAAATGGAAAAACTCTTCAAAAACCAAATCAACAAATTGAGGGAGGACATGAAGAAGACATGGGCTGAACAAAAAGAAGAAATAGAAAATCTGAAAAAACAAATCACAGAACTTATGGGAGTGAAGGACAAAGAAGAAAAAATGGAAAAAACAATGGATACCTACAATGGTAGATCTAAAGAGACAGAAGCTACAATTAGTGAACTGGAGGATGGAACATCTGAATTCCAAAAAGAAACAGATACCATCGGGAAAAGAATGGAAAAACTTGAGCAGGGGATCAGGGAACTGAATGACAATATGAAGCGCACAAATATACGTGTTGTGGGTGTCCCAGAAGGAGAAGAGAAGGGAAAAGGAGGAGAAAAACTAATGGAAGAAATTATCACTGAAAATTTCCCAACTCTTATGAAAGACCTAAATTTACAGATCCAAGAAGTGCAGCGCACCCCAAAGAGAATAGACCCAAAAAGGCGTTCTCCAAGACACTTACTAGTTAGAATGTCAGAGGTCAAAGAGAAAGAGAGGATCTTGAAAGCAGCAAGAGAAAAACAATCTGTCACATACAAGGGAAACCCAATAAGACTATGTGTAGATTTCTCAGCAGAAACCATGGAAGCTAGAAGACAGTGGGATGATATATTTAAAATACTAAAAGAGAAAAACTGCCAACCAAGACTCCTATATCCAGCAAAATTGTCCTTCAAAAATGAGGGAGAAATTAAAACATTTATAGACAAAAAGTCACTGAGAGAATTTGTGACCAAGAGACCAGCTCTGCAAGAAATACTAAAGGGAGCACTAGAGTCAGATACGAAAAGACAGAAGAGAGAGGTATGGAGTAAAGTGTAGAAAGAAAGAAAATCAGATATGATATATATAATACAAAAGCCAAAATGGTGGAGGAAAGTATTATCCAAACAGTAATGACACTAAAAGTTAATGGACTGAATTTCCCAATCAGGGGACATAGACTGGCAGAATGGATTACGACCCAGCAATACCACTGCTAGGTATCTACTCAAAGGACTTAAGGGCAAGGACACGGACATTTGCATGCCAGTGTTTATAGCAGCATTATCTACAATTGCAAAGAGATGGAAACAGTCAAAATGTCCATCAACAGACGAGTGGCTAAACAAACTGTGGCGTATACCTACGATGGAATATTATGCAGCTTTAAGACAGAATAAACTTATGAAGCATGTAATAACATGGATGGACCTAGAGAACATTATGCTGAGTGAGTCTAGCCAAAAACTAAAGGACAAATACTGTATGGTCTCACTGATGTGAACCGACATTCGAGAATCAGCTTGGAATATATCATTGGTGGCAGAGACCAGCAGGAGTTAGAAACAGGGTAAGATAATGGGTAATTGGAGCTGAAGGGATACAGACTGTGCAACAGGACTAGATACAAGAACTCAAAAATGGACAGCACAGTGATACCTAAGTGTAATGTAACTATGTTGGAACACTGAATGAAGCTGCACCTGAAATATAGTTTTTTGTTTGTTTGTTTGTATCTTTTGTTTTTGTTTTTTTCTTTTTCCTTTATATATATATATATTTTAATTAATATTATTATTTTAATTCTTTTCTCTATATTAACATTCTATATCTTTTTCTGCTGTTTTGCTAGTTCTTTTCCTAAATCGATGCAAATGTACTAAGAAATGATGATCATACATCTATGTGATGATACTAAGAATTGCTGAGTGCATGTGTAGAATGGAATGGTTTCTAAATGTTGTGTTAATTTCTTTTCTTTTTTTTGATAAAAAAAAGAATTGCAAAAAAAAAATCTAAAAAAAAAAAAAAAAAGAAACATGGCTGAGGTGGGCCACGGTGACTCAGCAGGCAAGAATACTTGCCTGCCATGCCAGAGGACCTGGGTTCAATTCCCAGTGCCTGCCCATGTATAAAAAAAAAAAAAAAGTAAAAGAAACATGGCTACTGGAACACAGCTCTACATTTTCAGGCAGTTCCCTCCAGCCTCTCCATTACATCTTGACTAACAAGGTGACATCTATTTAATGCATAAGAATAACTGCCAGGATAACCTCGCGACTCTGTTTGGAATCTCTCAGCCATTGGCACTTTATTTTGTCTCATTTCACTCTTCCCCCTTTTGATCAAGGTTTTCTCAATCCCTTGATGCTGAGTCTCAGCTCATTCTAGGATTTCTGTCCCATGTTGCCAGGAAGGTCCTCACCCCTGGGAGTCATGTCCCATGTAGACAGGGGGAGGGCAGTGAGTTTGCTTGTTGTGGTAGCTGGAGAGAGAGGCCACATCTGAGCAACAAAAGAGGTTCTCTTAGGGGTGACTCTTAGGCCTAATTTTAAGTAGGCTTGACCTATCCTTTGTGGGGTTAAGTTTCATATGAACAAACCCCAAGATTGGGGGCTCTGCCTATAGCTTTGGTTGTCCACACTGCTTGTGAGAATATCAAGAATTCAACTTGGGGAAGTTGAATTTTCCCTCTTTCTCACCATTCCCTGAAGGGAACTTTGCAAATACTTTTTTATTTACTGTTCAAATCACTCTGGGATTTATCTGGGCATTACTCTGGACAAATCAATAAAATCTCATGCCCTATTCAAGGTTCTATGTACTTATGGTGTTCAATTAAGCTGTTTACATAAGTTATATTAGGAAATGCACTAGTCAAACTATAAATTTTATATCAAATAAGCATTTTGGCTTTAGTCTCACACATAAGTTAAAATTTTTAAATCTTAATTACTATCAATTTTCAACACCCTGCAGTAATGACATTCCTATGTTCTTCCTCATGCAAAAACAATTTTTAAAATTTGTACATTTAGTCACTATCATTATACACTCTAGGTATTTCTAGATAATACCATCTCAGTCTTTATCGTCTTTCTTTCTGATTTCATTTGTGCCCCCAGCCAACCTCCCTCTATTATTCTCACATTCAGCTTCATTCAGTGTTTTAACATAATTGTGTTACAATTAGGTAGTATTGTGCTATCCATTCCTGAGTTTTTACAATCAGTCCTGTTGCACAGTCTGCATCCCTTCAGCTCCAGTTACCTTATTTCTATCTCCTGATGGTCTCTGTTCTTAACTGAAATTCTCCAAGCTTATTCACAAATGTCAGTTCATATTAGTGAGACCATACAATATTTGTCCTTTTGTTTATGGCTAATCTCACTCAGCATAATGTCCTTAAGGTTCATCCATGTTGTTACATACTTCATAACTTTATTCTGTCTTACGGCTGCATAATATTCCATCATATGTATATACCACAGTTTGTTTAGCCAACCGTCTGTTGATGGGCATTTTGGCTGTTTTCATCTCTTCGCAATTGTAAATAATACTGCTATAAACATTGGTGTGCAAATGTCCACTTGTGTCCTTGCCCTCATGTCCTCCAAGTAGATACCTAACAATGGTATTGCTGGGTCCTATGGCAATTCTATATTTAGCTTCCTGAGGAACCACCAAACTGGTTGTACCATTTGACATTCCCACCAACAGTGGATAAGTGTGCCTCTTTCTCCACATCCTCTCCAGCACTTGTCATTTTCTGTTTTATTGATAATGGCCATTCTGGTGGGTGTGAGATGATATTGCATTGTGGTTTTGATTTGCATTTCCCTAATAGCCAGGGAACTTGAGTATCTTTTCATGTGCCTTTTGGCCATTTGTATTTCCTCTTCTGAGAAGTATCTGTTCAAGTTTTTTGCTCATTTTGTAATTGGTTTGTCTGTCTTTTTGTTGTTGAGTTGAACAATCTCTTTATATGTGCTGGATACTGGCCCTTTATCTGATATATGGTTTCCAAATATTGTCTCCCATTGTGTAGGCTGTCTTTTTACTTTCTTGATGAAGTTCTTTGATGCACAAAAGTGTTTAATTTTGAGGAGTTCCCATTTCTTTCTTTCTTTCTTCAGTGCTCATACTTTGGGTATAAGGTCTAGGAAATTGCATCTTATTATAAGATTTATAAGATATCTCCCAACGGTTTCTTCTAACAGTTTTATGGTCTTAGATCTGATGTTTAGGTCTTTGATCCTTTTGAATTAATTTTTGTATAGGGTGTGAGATATGGATCCTCTTTCATTCTTTTGCATGTGGATATCCAGTTCTCCAGGCACCATTTATTGAAGAGAATGTTCTGTCCCATGTGAGTTGGCTTGACTGCCTTATCAAAGATCAAATGTCCATAGATGAGAGGGTCTATATCTGAACACTCTATTCAATTCCATTTGTCAGTATATCTACCTTTACGCCAGTACTATGCTGTTTTGACCACTGTAGCTTCATAATACAGCTTAAAGTCGGGCAGCATGAGACCTCCAACTTCACTTTTCTTTCTCAGGATATTTTTAGCTATTCGGGGCACCCTGTCCCTCCAGATATATTTGGTTATTGGTTTTTCTATTTCTGAAAAGCAAGTTTTTGGGATTTTAATTGGTATTGCATTGAATCTGTAAATCAATTTAGTTAGAATTGACATCTTAATTACATTTAGTCTTCCAATCCATAAACACAGTATGCCCTTCCATTTATTTAAGTCTTCTGTGATCTCTTTTGACAATTTCTTGTAGTTTTCTTTGTATATGTCTTTTGTATCTTTAGTTAAGTTTATTCCTAAATATTTTATTCTTTTGGTTACAATTGTAAATATAATTTTTTCTTGATTTCCCCCTCAGATTGTTCACTACTAGTATACAGAAACATTATAGATTTTTGAGTGTTGATCTTGTAACCTGCCACTTTGCTGTACTCATTTATTAGCTCTAGTAGTTTTGCTGTGGATTTTTTCAGGATTTTCAACATATAGTATCATAGCATCGGCAAACAGTGAGAGTTTTACTTCTTCTTTTCCAATTTTGATGCCTTGTATTTCTTTTTCTTGTCTAATTGCTCTGGCTAGAACTTCCAACACAATGTTGAATAAAAGTGGTGATAGTGGACATCCTTGTCTCATTCTTGATCTTAGGGGGAAAGTTTTTAGTTTTGCCCCATTGAGGATGATATTAGCTGTGGGTTTTTCATATATTCCCTTTACCATTTTAAGGCAGTTCCCTTCTATTCCTATCCTTTGAAGTATTTTCAACAGGAAAGGATGTTGAATTTTGTCAAATGCCTTCTCTGCATCAATCGAGATGATCATGTGGTTTTTCTGCTTTGATTTGTTGATATGGTGTATTACATTAATTGATTTTCTTATGTTGAATCATCCTTGCATACCTGGGATGAATCCTACTTGGTCATCGTGTATAATTTTTTAATGTGCTGCTGGATTCGATTTGCAAGAATTTTGTTGAGGATTTTTGCATCTATATTCATTAGTGAGATTGTCCTATAGTTTTCTTTTCTTGTAATATCTTTGTCTGGCTTTGGTATGAGGGTGATGTTGGCTTTGTAGAATGAGTTAGGTAGCTTTCTCTCCTCTTCAATCCTTTTCAGAGCAGGACCCCGTTCCCCAGGTTTGCCAATCAAGAGCTTAAGTTGGTATGTTGCTCTGTGTATCTCCAGGTCCTACATGCCCCCTCCTTTCCTGCAGGGCCCAGACCTTTTCAGATCCAAAAACACTTGTTTTTTTTTTCTTTTTTCTTTTTTCTGTCAGCCCTGCCTCCTCTCTGCTGGGGCAAAATCCAGTGACCTCTGCTTTTATTCAAGGTTCAGCTGAGCTGGAGGCCTATTTTTAGTAGTCAGAATTTGTTAATTAATTCCACAATTGGTGTTTAGTTGTGCTCAACCCCTGATGCTAGTAAAGTCTCTTTCCTTTCCCCTCTGGGAAGCAGCCTGTGGGGGAGGGGTGCCAGCCACCAGGGCTTGGGGAACTCACGGTTCTGGGGGGGTTCGCAGCTGGTCCAGCTGGTCCGGACTGGGGTACACTATGTGTCTGGTCATTGACATGGCCCCAACAGTTGTTTTGTACTGTTTCTGGGCTATTTATTAGCTACTCTGGAGGACAAGCTAAATCCCACACCTCGCTAAGTTGCCATCTTGGCTCCTCCTATAATTTAATTTTGACAATATTTTCTTAGCTTGGTGGTTTTTGGAACCTTAAGGCAATGTAATTTTTAAAATCTGGAATGTGTGAGCCTCAGGGTCATGTTTCATATTCTTAGGGAAAATGATTTTTTAATTTGTCCTTAGAGAAACAGGCAGGAACAGAGGAGCCTTCCTTGTTATTGCCCTGTGCCAGTGAATGGACTTCTTTCCCAGGCTATCCCTTCTCTGGGTGTGCTGGTTTGAAGCTGCTATGTAACTCAGAAAAGCCATGTTCTTCTAATCAATTCTTATGGGTGCAAACCCACTGTGTGTGGGGGGGGGCCTTTAGATTAGGTTGTTTTCATAGAGGTGTGACACACCCAATTCAAGGTGGGTCTTAATCATTTTACTAGCATTTTCTATGCAGAGAATAAAGACACAAAACACAGAGAGACAGAAACAGAGAGCAAAGAGATGAAACCAAGTGAAGGGTGCAGAGAGAGAGAAACACCCTGGAGATTCTAAGAGAAGACTTGCAGGTCACAGAGAACTCAGAGGTGTCCCTGGAGAAGCAAGCAAGTATATATAGAACCTAAAAGCAACAGAACCTGGGAGTGAAGAACCAGCAGATACCTTCCCATGTAACGGAGCCCTGGATGCCATTGGCTTTTCTTTAGTGAAGGTATTCTCTTGTTGATGTCTTAATTTGAATATTCCCATGGCCTTAGAATTGCAACTTGTAACTTAATAAATCCCCATTAAAAAATCCAACATGTTTCTGGTATATTGCATCCTGGGAGCTTTAGCAAACCAAAACATTAGGTTTGCAACCCTTTCAGGCTTGTCCTAGTTCCTGTCCCCACTGAGTGCAGGCCTTCTGTTCTAACCTCCATGCTCACTCACTGCTGCCCTCAACCAATCTCCTCCAGGCATAATTTTGTTCCATATTTCTTATTGAATCCACTTGCATTCTCTATGAGTGTATTGAGCATCTATTGTGTCCCGGGAGCCTGGAGCTACAGACCTTGTCCTCATGGCTCCTTCAAACATACAGAGAAGCCCCCTGTGCTAGGAGCACAGGGGCCCCCAGCTTTCTCCTCTTTTGCCTCTGAAATGATTCCCAGTTCTTTCTCGTTTTCCATCTGAATGGAGTGGCAAGAGAGAAAAGACTGTGGTTGTACTTCACATCTCTTCATTCCAGACTTCAGTAGTGTGACTTGCTCTGGTTTTCCTTTTTTCTTCTTCTTCTTCTTTTTTTTTTTTTCACATGGGCAGGCACCGGGAAATGAACCTGGGTCCTCTGGCATGGCAGGCAAGCATTCTTGCCACTGAGCCACTGTGGCCCCTTTTTTATTCTTTAATGGGGACCTCAAAAAATTGGGCTTCCCCTTTCCAGGTTCCCTGATGTGAGTCCACTGTGGTTTTCATATCATTTCTTTGTTGGTGTAGGACTAGCTTAGAACCATAGGGAATGCTAATTAATGCGAAGTCCACTTGAATAGGAAGGGCAGGCCATCCGCATGCTATTGAGAAGAATTAGAAGAGAGACTGTCCCTAGTGAATATTTCTCTCTTTAGTCCTTTGCAATCCGGATGAATTTGGAGGCTTGAACCCAATGTTTAATTTAGTTTAGTTTTGTGCTTTGTTGTCTCTACCCACAATAGCAGAAAGGGAATACTGGCCAGCCAGGCACCGACTCGGAAGTCAGCTGGTGCTGGTGACAGGAATGTTCAGGCACGAAGGCGGAGGGAGATCTGTGAGCATGGAACCAGACCCAGGCTGGGAGTCAGGAGCACCATCCTAAGGTTGCCTCTTGGCTGTGTGATCTTGGACATATGCTGTTCTAGTTTGCTAGCTACCAGAATGTGATATACCAAAAATGGAATGGCCTTTACAAGGGGGAATTTATTAAGTTGCAAATTTACAGTTTTAAAGCCATGAAAATGTCCCAAATAAAGCAAGTCTATAAAAATGTCCAAATTAAGGCACCAACAAAAGGTTACCTTCAAGAAAGGCTGATGACATTCAGGGTTTCTCTCTCAACTGGAAAGGCACATGGAGAATGTGGCGACTTCTGCTAGCTTTCTCTCCAAGCTTCTTGTTTCATGAAGCTCCCCCTGGGGCATTTTCCTTTTTCATTTCCAAAGGTCTCTGGCTACGTGGGTTCTTGTGGCTCTAAAAGGGACTCTCTCCAAAATATTTCCTTTTTGAAAGGATTACAGTAAATTAATCAAGACCCACCTGGAATGTGTCATTCCAGCTCTCTCATCTGGAAAGACACATGGTGATATTTGCTAGCTTTCTCTCCAGTCTTCCCTTGGGACATTTTCTTTATGCATTTCCAAAAGTCTCTGGCTATGCGGCCTCTGTTGTCTATGGGGGCTCTGTAGCTGTTTCTCAAAATGATTCCCTCTTAAAGGACTCTTTAAGCAACCCCACCTTGAATGGGTGGTCACGCATTACCATGGAAACCATGTAGTCAAAAGTCATTACCTACAAGTGGGTGGGTCACATCTCCAGGGGAACAAACAAAAAGCTCCTACCCAGCAATATTGAATGAGGATTAAAGGACATGGATTTTCTGGGGTCCACCACAGATTCAAACTGGCACATATGCCTTAACCTCTTTGAGCCTTACTATTCTCCTTTGTCAGTGAGGTTTCATAATATCTGATTTGCAGGATTGTTGTGACAGTTAAATAAGATAACACACAGGGAAGAGGGCTTTTTTTTTTTTTGAGATAATTTTAGAGTATTCAAAATTTCAAAGCCTGTAAAGTAACCCAATTTGACCTGAGAAGTGCTTTTAACAAAGGTGTGAGATAATAAACGACCATTCCTTCTGTGTGGGGCTCTTCTCCAGAACCCTGTGTTACTTGCCTTGTGGTGCTTCCTGCCCTTTTCTTTGGGGGATGCTTTTAAGCTGCTTAATTTCAATTATAGCTGTACCCAAGGCGCCTTGGCAATGCTTTGGTTAAACGGTGAATAAACGGTCATCTCCTTCCTTGCTGGGAAGCGAACAGGGTCGATCCTGTCCTCTGCGTCTCTATAGGAAACTGCTGCTGGGTTGAGTGCACATGATGTGGCAGCACTCTGGGACTAACAGACACTGGTGTTGTGAGTCCAGGCCCTGGAGAAGTTCCAAATCCCTCCTGCTGGGACTTAAGGTGAGAGGGCTCTGGGCAGAGTGGGTGGGCGGGGCTCCCTTTAGGTACATTGTCACAGGTTGAATCATGTCCCTCAAAAGATATGTTCACGTCCTAAGCCCCAGTAGCTGTGAATGTGACCTGATTATGAAACGGGGTCTTTGCAAATGTAAGCAAGTTAGACGAGGCCACGCTAGATCAGGAAGGGCCCTAAACCCAATGATAGAGGTCCTCACAGGAAGAGAAGAGGAAACACACACACAGTCATGTGAAGACAGAGGTGGAGAAGGGATTGGTGCCTCCGCATGCCAAGAGTTACGGAGGCGGGCAACCCCTGAAGCTAGGAAGAGGCACTGAAAAATGGGGTAGAGTGAATCACATATCCTAGCAAAGACATGCTTCATCTTAATCTGCATCCCTGTTGGGTGCAAAACCATTTATAAATAGGACCTTTTAACAATGTAATTGTTAGCTGGGGTGTGGCTTAACTGAAGAAGATGGGTCTTAGTCTGCTTTGCTGGAGTCCTTTAAAAGCAGAAGAAATTCAGATGCAGTGAGTCCGGGAGGAGAAGGGAGCTGAAGAGTGGGAACTGGAAGAGCCGACCCACAGAGAGAGAGGTGGCCACGACAGGAGGCAGAGCGACACCTCACGGATCCCCCAGGACTGTAGCCACAGACTGTGGGAGGCAAGCCTGGCCTGGTGGAAGCCTTGACTTTGGACTTCCAACCTTCCAAACCATGAGCCAATAAATCCAGTGGTTAAACCAACCCATTGTGTGGCATTTGTCATAGCAGCTGAGAAGCTGATAGAGAAGGACCTTCCCTTAGAGCTTTCAGGGGAGCATGGCCCTGTGAACAAAAAAATTAGAATTTAAGGGATGATTATGGTTGCTGAATCATTACATGGATATTCCATCTTGCTTTCTGGTATACTGGGGTAGACAGAGGGAAACACTTGCAATCTTCAAACTATAATCCAACTGCCTTGATCTCTGAAAAAGATTGTATAGCCTTTATCTTGTGCCTTTGTGATTGTAAGAGCTGTTACTTCCTTTATCTGGTCTTTTTCTCAATGCAACTGATAAGGGAAAATGCCCTAATGCTAATAGGTCCTTCTAGCCTAGTCTCAGCCCTGTGTATACAACGGCTGTTCTAGCCTCTGTTCAGCCCTGCTGGGCAAGTGGCCTGTGGCCTGAGTCATCACAGCTGTTAACCACTGGATTAGAAGACTAGACGGGGCAGGTGCCTCAGTGCCTGATAAATGCTATCGAATGAAAGAATGCAGAATTATGACCCCAGGAAACAACCTGCTGCCTGCACATGACTCATTCTAGCTTCTCTTTGGGGCATGGCTGAATGGTCACCCTTCACAGACCACAAGTGTCACCACCGTCATAATCACTTTACAGGATGGAGGCTCAGCCTCCTTCTAAGTCACAGGGCTCCTCAGTGTTGTCCCAGGTGCAAATGCCCCTTGCTCCTTCCTGGGGTGATAGGAAATGCCCCTGGGGGCAGGCTGTGGGCTGAGGTCTGGTCGGGGGCCTCCCACCTTCCTACATCCTTTCCCTGGACCTCCCAGCGGGCAGGCTGGGAGCTGTCTGGGTGATTTTCACATCTGGCGAAAATCTCCTCCATTTCTCTCTTGGGTAGAAAGCATAGGGAAAAAAAATCCCCAACACAAAATTGCCTTCCAAGAATTCTGAATATTGCACCTGACTTACTTACAATTTACCAGCATTTTACTGGCAGCAGGGTATTACTTTGCTTAACAAACGCCCGTGGAAAAATGAGAGCAGGCTCAGGCCCATGAAGTTACCCTTGCCTGCCCTTTAGGACCCATATATTAGCCTTGCCCCTCCCATTAAAAGCATTTGCAAGTCTGAGCAAACCTGAGTCAGCAGCTTTTTTTTTAATTTGAATAATATTTTATTTAATCAAAACATTCAAAGCATTTTAGATATCCTCATTTTCCATAAAAAGAAAGAGAAGCAAAAGAGGTCCATAACTTTCTCAAAGTCACAGTAGCTATCATCGTTCTGTTTGTGTGTGTGCATTTATCATCATAATAGAGTTTTTCTTTTTGTGACAAATTGTATATATTAAAAAAAACAATGAATTTCAAAGCACATTGCAATAATTAGTTGTAGAACAGATTTCAGAGTTTGGTATGGGTTACAATTCCACTATTTTAGGTTTTTACTTCTAGTTGCTCTTAGACAATGGAGACTAAAAGAAATATCAATATAATGACTCAGCGATCACACCTGTTTGTTCATCCCTGCTGTCTCTGTATAATTCCACCATCACCTTTGATCTTTCTATCCCACTGTTTAGGGGTATTTGGGCTTATGCACATTCTAATTGTTTCATGTTGGAAGGGGCTGTCAATTATATGGGGTAGGGAGATGGAACTACCTGATGTTCTGGAGAGGCTGGGCCCTCTAGGTGTCAGAACCTATCAGGTCCATGGATTTATCTGGAGGTTGTAGGTTTCTGGAAAGTTAACCTAGTGCGTGGAATGTTTGTAGAATCTTTTATATTGCCCTAGGTGTTCTTTGGGATTGACAGGCATGGCTTTGGTTGGGGTTTGGCAAGTTATGGTAGGTAGCAATGTCTAGATGAAGCTTGTGCAAGAGTGACCACCAGAGTAACCACTCATGTGTCAGCGGCTTTTAATGGGTATCCCTGTCCCCTCACTGGCAGAGTGGGCAGTTTTATTCCTGTCAGGGAGAGGAAACTCAGCAAGGTTCCCCACCCCCGGGGGTGGGGCAACATGAATCGTTCTTCATTCTCTTCAGTTTTAATTATCAGAGGGGTGAGCAGCTGTGGATCCTGATTTCTTGGTTTGGAGGAGGCTGCGTGTGTAGTGACAGCTCCTTGTGGGTTTCTTTGCATTTCCCCCACGTCTAGTGATGTTGAGCATCTTCACATGTGTTTTTAGGGCACTCGCTCATCCTCTACAGTGAAACGTCTTTTCATGTTGTTTGACCATTTTCTAATTGGATTGTTTGTTTCTGTACAGTTGAGTTTTCGAAATATATAAAAGTTTCATACATTATATATAAATATATAAATCTTATGGATTTTCATGTTTTATAAATTATATATGAGAGCTATTCACATATTCTAGATATAAGTTGTTTGTTGACTATGTGGTTTGCAAATATTTTCTCCCAATCTGTTCATCTTTTCATCCTCTTTGCAGGGTCCCTTGGAAAGCAAACATTTTAAATTTTGATGAAGTCCAATTTATCAATTTATTTATTTATTTATTTTTTATGGATTGTGATTTTGGTGTCCTATTTAAGAACTATTCCCTAATTCCAAGGTACCAAAGGCTTTCTCCTATGTCTTTTTCTAAAAGTTTCATAGCTTTATGATTTGCATAAAGCCTTTTGAATTAACTTTTGTGTAAGTGTAAGGTTTAGATTGAGATTCTTTTTTTTTTTTGCCTGTGGTTATATAATTGCTTCAGCACCATTTGTCAAAAAGATGGTTTTTCCTCAATTAAATTGCTTTGGTGCCTTTGTAAAAAATCAGTTGGACACACTTGTGTGGGGCTATTTCTGTTCTTTCTACTCTATTTTATTGATCTGTGTGTCTATCCTGTGTCAGTACAACACTGTCTTGATTTCTGTAGCTATTTTGTCTAGATTTTAAGACTTAAAATCAGGTAGAGTGAGTCTTCCACTTCATTCTCCTTTTTCAAAATTGTTTGAGCTCTTCTACTTTCTTTGCCATTCTGTATAAATTTTTAGAATAATCTGTATATATCTGCAAAAATTCCTGCTGGGATTTTGCATTAAATATATAGCTTAATTTGGAGACATTGGCATCTTTACTAAATTGGGGCTTCAGATTCACAAACATGGTATGTGTCTCCATTTATTTTAATTTTTATTTCTTTCATCAGCATTTTGTAGTTTTCAGCATACAATTTCTGTACAAGTTTTACTAAGACAAGCTTACATGAGTATTTCATTTATTTGCATGGCTATAGATGATACAGTACTTTTAGTTTGAGTTTCCATACATTAATTGCTAAGTATATAAGAACATGATTGAATTTTTAATGTTGATCTTGTATCCTGCAATCTTGCTGAACTCACATTTCAGTGCTAGGAGTGCTTTGTCGATTCCTTGGGATTATCTACATAGACCATCATGTCATCTGCAAATAGTTCATTGCTTCCTGTTTTATCTGTATGCTTTTAAAAAATTGCCTTATTGCAGTGAAAAGAACTTCCAGTACTATGTTGAGTAAGAGGGATAAAAGTGGACATCCTTGCTTTGTTCCCAATCTTAGGGGGAATGCATTCAGTCTTTCACTATTATGATACTGATACCAGCTTATAAGGTTTTGGTAGATATATGTATTTTTTTTTTTATCATGTTAAGAAATTTCCTCTCTAATTCTAGATTACTAAGCTTTTTTATCATGAATGAGTATTGATTTTATTAAATGGGTTTTTCAACACTAATTGATATGGCCATGTGATTTTTTTCTTTAGCCCAATAATATGGTGGATTACATTAATTGATTTTCAAATATTGGAGCAGCCTCGCATCTCTGGAATAATTAATCCCCACTTGACCATGGTGTTTAATTCTTATTTCTTTCTGAACTCCATTCTGTAATATTCTGTTACAGATATTTGCATATTATTGTTATTATTATGGTACTCTCTGCCTTATTTTGGTATTAGGGTAACAATTGCCTCATAAAAGAGTTGGCAAGTGTTCTTTCCTTTTCTGTTTTCTGGAAAAGATTGGTTAAAGCTGGTGTCAGATTTTCTTTAAATAGTTGATGGAATTCTCCAGTGAAACCTTAAGCCTGGAGATTTCTTTTTTTTGGAGTTTCAAATTACAAATTTAAATTCTTATGAGTTAACTGTCTTAGTTTCCAGGCTACTATGACAAATACCACAAACTGATTTAGTGTAAGCACTGGGACTTTATTGGCTTAAAGTTTTGAGGCTAGGAGATGTCCAGAATCAAAGAATTGGCAGGGTAATGCTTTCTCCCCAAAGTTTATAATGTTCTGGTGATGGCTGCTGGTGATTTGGGTGGTTCCCTGGCTTTTCATCTCTGCTTGCTGTCATCATATGGGGATGTTCTCTTCTTCCAACTTCCATTGACTTTTGACTTCTCCTGGCTTTCCCTCAGTCTGGCTTCTGGTTTCTTTCCTTTTATAAACCCTCTGGGAGTCTGGATTAAGACCCAACGTCATTCACTTGGGCCACATCTCAATAAAAGTATTTCTTCAAGAGGTCCTATATGCAGTGGGTTCACTCCCATAGGAATGAGGATTAAAACTAAGAATGTATCTAAATTGGGATGTGCTTTAGTTTGTTAAAGCTGCCAGAGCGCAACATACCAGAAATGGGTTGGCTTTTTCAATGGAAATTTATTAGATTACAAATTTACAGTTCTAAACCCATGAAAATGTCCAAATTAAGGCATCAAGAGGATTGGAGGAAAGGCTGCTGGCATCCGGGGTTCCTCTGTTTCATGGCAGGGTACTTGGAACATCTGCTGGCCCTTCTCTCCTGGTTCTGGTTTCTTTGGCTGTCTCAAAATGTCTCTGGGCATTTCCCTCCTTCCTAGCTTCTACTGGGGCATTTTCTTTCTAAGCTCTCTTGCACTGTGCATTCTCTTAAAAGACTCCAGTAAAGTATTAAGACTCACCTTGAATTGGGTGGGTCACCTCTCCATAGAAATTACCTAATCAAAAGGCCCCACCCACAAGAATGGATTAAAAGGACATAGTTTTTTTAGGGAGTACATAACAGATTCAAACCAGTACAGGGTGCATTATGGAACCTACCACAGTTACAGAGCTATTAAAATTGTCTTTTCATATTGAATAAATTGCAGTCGTTCATGCTTTTGGAGGAATTGGTTCATTTCACCTAAGTTGTGCATTTATGTGTGTAGAATTGTTTGCATTACTTTCTTATATTCTTGTGATGCCTGCAAGTTCTATGATAATGGCTGTTCTAGTTTACTAGCTGCCGGAATGCAGTATACCAGAAACAGAATGGCTTTTAAAAAGGGGAATTTAATAAGTTGCTAGTTTATAGTTCTAAGGCCAAGAAAATGTCCCAATTAAAACAAGTCTATAGAAATGTCCAATCTAAGGCATCCATCCAGGGAAAGATACCTTGGTTCAAGAAGGCTGGTGAAGTTCAGGGTTTCTCTCTCAAGTGAGAAGGCACATGGTGAACACAGTCAAGGTTTCTCTCTCATCTGGAAAGGCACATGACGAACGTAGCATCATCTGCTAGCTTTTTCTTCTGGCTTCCTGTTTCTTGAAGCTCCCTGTGAGGTGTTTTCCTTCTTCATCTCCAGAGGTCACTAGCTTTTGGGCTCCCTGCTTCTCGTGGCTATGTTGTTCTCTGCTCTCTCTGAATTGCTCATTCTCGAAAATATTTCCTCTTTTATTGGACTCCAGAACCTTATCAAGACCCACCCAAATGGGCAGAGACATGTCGTCACCTAATCCAGCTTAACAGCCACTCTTGACTAAATCACATCTCCAGGGAGATGATCTAATTACAGATTCAAACATACAGTATTGAATAGGGATTATTCTGCCTTTATGAAATGGGATTTTGATTAAAACATGGCTTTTCTAGGGGACATGCATCCTTTCAAACCAGCACAATGGCCCTGCTACATTCCTGATATAGGTAATTTTCATATTCTCTCTCTATGTCTCTTTTTGTCAGTTTAGGTAAAGGCTTGCCAATTTTATTGATATTCCCAAAGAACCAGCTTTTTGTTTCTTTGGTTTTCTATTACTGCTTTCAATTTCAATCATATCTTTATTCTTTCTTCCTGCCTGCTTTGAGTTTATTTCCGCTCTTTTCTTTCTAGTTTCTTAAGATGGGAGCTTAGATTATTGATTTGAGTTTTGCCCTATTTTCTAATGTAAACATTCAGTGCTATAAATTTCACAGTCTGGTAGAGTCAACATGTTACCATTTGAGTCAAGTATAGAAAACTTACCTCCCTGTAAGTCCCTTTACCCTCCCCTATTTACAATATAATTACCTTAAATATTGAAAACCACATTGGACAATTATATAAGTTTTGCTTCAAAGATCAAACATAATTTACTAAACTCGAGAGGAGAAGGGATTTATTTCATTTATCCATATTTTTACTCATTCCATTGATCCTTCTTTCTTGCTGATGTTCTAGGACTCCTTTTTTCAGTTTTCATTCTTTTCCTGTTTTCTTCCTTTAGCATTTCTTTTAAATTAGGTCTTCTGGCAACAAATTCTCTTTGTTTCCCTTAATTTGAGAAGATCTTTATTTCCTCTTTTTCACTAAAGTGAATTTTTATTGGCCATAGGGTTCTGGGTTGACAGTTTTTTCTTTCAGCATTTGAAAAATGTCACTTTCTTCTGGCTTCCAGATTTCTGATGAAATAACCACTGTCATTGGAATTGTTTTTTCCTTAGGGGCAAAGATGTCATTTCTCTTTTGCTGCTTTCAAGATTTTTTGCCTTAGTTTTCAGAAGTTTGATTATAATGTGTCTTGATGAAGTTTCTTTGGGTTTATCCAGTTTGAGTTTCTCCCAGCTTCTTGAATCTGTAGACTTAGGTCTTTTTCCAGATTTGTGGTGACTTCAACCATCATTTCATCAGATACGTTTTCAGTCCCTCCCTCTTTTTCCTCCTCTTCTGGGACTCCAGATGGTATAAATGTTAGAACTTTTGCTAAAGTCCTGTAGGTTTGTGATAATCTGCTCATAATTTTTTTCTGTCTATTTTCTCTTTGTTGTAAGATTGGGTAATTTCTATTCTATTTTTAAATCTTCAAATTCACTGATTATTTCTTTGTGCTCTCCATCTTAGTTTTAGGTCCATCTATTTAATTTTTAAAATTTTAAGCATTGTATTTTCTGTTCTAGCATCTCCATTTGGTTCTTTATATATATATATATATATATATATATATATATATATATATATATGTATATTCTATCACATATATATATATATATATATTCTATCACTTTGCTGAGATTTTTTTCATTTGTTCCAAGTGTGTTTGTTAATGGTTGTTGAAAAATTTTTATGATGATGCTTTAAAATCCTTGTCAGGTAATTCCAACATCTGTGTCATACAATGTTGGCATCTGTTTATTGTTTTTTCTCACTAAAATTGAGATTTTTGGATTTTTGTGTGAGAAGTGATTTTCACTTGAACCCTGGACATTTTGGGCATTATATTATAAGACTCTGCATCTTATTGAAGTTCTCTTCCTAGCAAGCCTCTTTTTTTTTAAAAAAAAAATATGTATTTTATTGAGGTATTTTCCTGCACCATACAGTCTATCCAAGGTATGCAATCATTGGCTCACAATATCATCACATAGTTGTGTATTCTTCACCATGGTCATTTTAAGAACATTTGCATCACTCCAGAAAAAGAAGTAAAAACAAAGTAGAAAAAACCCACACACCCCTACCCTTTACCCTCCCTCTCAATGACCACTAATATTGCAATCTATCCTTTTTTTTTAAACTCCTTATCCCCAAAATTATTTATGTATTTTTTATTCTTATTATTTTTTTTTATTTATCTGTCCATACCATGGATAAAGGTAGCAATAAGGTTTTCACAATCACATGGTCACATTGTAAAAGCTATATAGTTATACAATAGTCTTCAAGAATCAAAGCTACTGAAATACAATTTGTCAGTTTCTGGTACTTCCCTCTCGCCACTCCAATATACCACAAATTAAAAAGATATCTGTATAATGGATAAGCATAACCTCCAAGATAACTTCTCAACTCTGAAATCTCTCAGCCACTGAAATTTTATTTTGTCTCATTTCTCTCTCCCCCTTTTTGGTCAAGAAGGCTTTCTCAATCCCTTAATGCCAGTTCCTCATTCATCTGTGGAGTCATGTCCCACATTGCCAGGAGTTCTACACCCCTGGGAGTCATGTCCCATATACGGGGGAGGGCAGTAAGTTCATCTGTCAAGCTGACTTAGCAAGGCCACATCTGAGCAACAAAAGAGGTTCTGTGGGGGTGGCTCTTAGGCCTAGTTTTAAGTAGTCTTAGCTTCTCCTTTGCAGGAATAAGTTTCTTAAGGGGTGAGCCCCAAAACTGAGAGCTTAGTCTATTAAGTTGGTTGTCCCCACTGCTTGCCAGAATATCAGGAATTCCTAGGTGGGGAAGTTGAATACATTTTCTCCTTTCTCCCCAGGGGACTTTGCAAATCCTTTTTTATTCTTTGCCTAAATTACTCTGGGATGTATCAGGGCATCACACTAGCCTGTACAAACCAGTAAGATCTCATTACCTAGTCAAAATTAGATAAATTAGATAATGTACTTATTTGGTGCAAAATTAGATAAATTTTGTACTAAATAAATGTCTCTTCCTTTGGTTTTACAAGGAAATTGGAGTTTTAAAATATAGACCATATCATCCTTTACCCTGTATTCTGATTTAGCTTAGTTCTATCAAGTTCAGCTTCATTCATTTCTCTAGTTGAAGTCTGATCACTCTTGCAACTTTTTAATCAGTTGCTGTATGGGGTAATGTTGACTTTCATAGCTTCAGAGCTCTAACTCTGAGTTTTAGGTGTCACATCAATACTCAAAGTTCCAGGAATGACCAGGTTATACACAAACAGCTCAGCATCTCAGAATTTAGATATAACAGTTAGAGTTCCAGAATAGATGTGACTGTTGTAAGAGTTTACAATCTAGGACCCTTTACAATAGGCCCCAACCCACCCTAGTCTCAACTTCAATTCTTTGAGTTTGCATAATATAGTTAATCCATATGAGTGAGGCATGATAATATTTGTCTTTTTGTTCCTGACATTTCATTCAACATACTGTCCTCAAAGTTCATTCACCTAGTTGCAGCCTCACAACTTCATTCCTTCTTGCAGCTGCTCAGTAGTCTGTTGTATGTATACACCACAGTTCCCCTTTCCATTCCTCAGTTGATGTATCCTTAGGCCTCTTCCATCCATTGCAAATTATGAACACTGCTGCCATAAACACAAGTGTGGAAATGTCCATTTGTGTCTCTGCTCTCGGTTTCCCCAAGTATACACCTAACTACAGGGTTACAGGATCATATGGCAACCCCACCCCTAGCCTCCTGTGGAGCCACTGCACTGCCCTCCAGAGGGGCTGCCCTACTCTGCTTCCCTACCAACAGTGAATAGGTACATTGCTCTCTCCACATTTTCTCCAACACTTGTATCTCTCTGCTCATTTTAAAACAGTTTTATTCATACATCATACAATCCAACCTAAGTAAAAAGTCAGTGGCTCCCAGTATAATCACATAGCCATGCCTTTACTACCACTGTCTACTTGAGGATATTTCCTTTTCTACTGCAAAGACTCCCACACCACTCCCCCATACCCCCTGCCTATTGACATTCAGTTTTCCCATATTGCCCCACTATATTCAATGGAAACATACCATAATGTTACTTTTAACCATAGACCCTAGTTTGCATTGATTGCATTTTTTCCCATGTACCATCCCATTTTCAACACCTTGCAATGTTGACATTCATTAGTTCTCCCTTAAGCAAAAAACATTCTTACATTTGTACATTTAATCACCATCATTGTGCACTCTAGGCATTCCTAAGTTATACCATCCCAGTCTTTACTTCTTTCTTTCCTTCTGGTGTCATATATGCCCCTAATCCTTCTCCCTCAACCATGCTCACACTCATCTTCATTCAGTGAACTTCTATTATTGTACTACCATCAGATAGTATTGTGCTAAACCTGTAACAACATAGATGAACTCTGAGGATGTAATGCTGAGTGAAATTAGCCAGAAACAGAAGGACAAATACTGTATGGTCTCACTGATATGAACTAACATTAACGAGTGAACTTTGAGAGTTGAAGTTGAGAGCACAGGTTATGAAGAAAGAGGGTAGAGATTGAGCATTTGGTGCTGAAGTAATACTGAATGCTCAGTAAGGCTCTTTTGACTTGGTGGTGAGAGTGGAGGGGTGCCGCCTTGCTGTTGTCAGGTTTGGGTAGAGTCACATTCTCCGCTTCACCTCTGGTGATACCTGTGGGGGATGGCATGATGCCATTACTGGGAGGCAGTGGGAGTTCAGACCCGCCTCTAGGTCTCTCCTGAGGGGCACCCCATTACTGATTCCCACGTGGCCTCCACTGAGCGCGCTGGGGAGAAAATAATCTTGTGGCCACTGAGCAGTGGCTGAAAGTCCTAGGCCTCCTCTGACAGCACCCCAGCATGGAGGGGTGGGGTGTCCTGTTCTCACCATATTGGAGTGGAAATCCAGAATCCTATTATGGCCTTCAACAACACCGTGTGTGTGTGTGTGCGCGCATGTGCATACGCATATGTGTGCATGCTCATTTCTACTGGATGGGTGAAAGTCCCAGACCCTTCGCAGCCTTTGCTGGTGGGGGTGGAGGTCAGGTTGTAGTATTTTTCCTTCGTGTAGAGTAGGCTGGTTACTGTCTGAACATTTTCTGTTTTGCTAGACTGCCCCTATTATGGTCCTTCGGCTGGCAAGAGTAAACTTTTCCTAGGCTTTTAAAATCTGCTCCTGTTAACACTTCTGGGTTGCCAGTTTCTCCAGCACCTGGTCTGGGATACTGATGGCAAAAGAAAACCCAGTGAACTCACTGCACTGTTGCTCCTCAAGTCCCTCAGCAGGTCTGCCTGCTTCTCTGCACTTTTCCATCTTCTTATATTTGCATTATGTGTAATGTCCAGGAGTTTTAGCTGTACATAGCGGGGGCAACAGGGAGAAATGTGCGTGCTTCATGTGGTCCAGGAACCACCACAGAAGGGAAATCTTCTACCCCTTGGGTGTGGGTGGGTGAGCTCGGTCAGGAGGCCACTCTGCCGGGACAAACCCTCCACCACCACCAGACACACATCATCCTAGCGGGGAGGGACAGGCAAGTCTCGCACACTCCTGGTCCACCGAGACGGTGTCTGCTGCTGGCAGGAGAAGGCTTCCCTGCTGCTGACAGGCCTGAGGACTTGTCTTTCAGCCCTGGCTCCTTATCCTTCAAACTTCCGTAGGGCGTTCTTTTGATGGCCCAAGGCTAAGCTATCACTCTCTCCCTTGCTAACTGACCCTGAGCCTGACGTGCTAAGCCGCCACACTCTGCCCCCATCTGTGTGCCCATGACCTGCGAGTGCCGCGAGGTGTTTATCACGGTGACCATTGCTTCTGGGTCTGTTGCTCATTGACCGGGAATCGAGTGAAATCGAGCTGGCCTGGCTGGAGAGTGCTCTGGGGATCTTGATCGGGGCATGTTGGGAAGCAGCATTGGGGGGAGTTGAGTTTTTGGAGGCTCAGGGCTGAGGAGTGTATGGGTAAGCCGTTTCCTTCCTGAGCTTGACTATGGGATCCCTCCAAAACCTCAAATGATAAAGATTCCTGTGAGACTGTACTAGAGGCCAAGGCAGTTAAAGCTCTTATCTCTCACCCAAATCTCAACTGGCAGGGAACTCTAAATGAAAAAAAAGCAGAACTCAGGATTAAAGTAAATAAATGGAAGATTAGCTTCTGTCTGAACTACCTAGGTGTTTTGAATATCTAGTTTTTCTCAGAGGAATGTTGGAGGATTATTAGAGAGAAATGAAGATTACCTAAATTTGTAGATCTTAAAAATAAGTTTAATTAAAGAGCTACGCTAATAAATCAGGGGTGGGAGCTGGCATAGGTGGGGGCAGAGAGATGGTAAGGTGGGGTGGTTAAGATAGAAGGCCTGGGTGAAAGTTTTGTCTTTTTCCTTAGTCTTTCTACTATGTGACCTTGGGTGATTTTTTTCCCTCTCTGGGCTTTGGTCTCGTCATTGGTCATCAGACGCAGCTGGACTTGTCCTCAAATCTAAGGTCCTGACAGCTTCAAACCTGAATATAAGCCATGTGAGGATCCCCCTTAAAATTCTCCTCCTTGTCAATGTCCAGATGGAGCCCAAGCTCTAAAAGGCCTCCCTTGGTCTGGCCCGTTAACTCTCTCATGCCCATGTCTCAGTTACACTGGGAACCGCCACTGGTATGGTCCAGACTCTGCTACACTCTGGGCCTTTGCCCAGACTTGAATGGCCTCCCTAGTTTTTCACCTTACTAATGCCTACTTAGTATTCATGTCTCCTCTTCCAGGAAGTCCTCTTTGATTTCCCCTACAGTTGGCCTGTAATGGATGGTACTGACTGTCAGGATTGGACTGTGAGTGAGGAGGCTATTGGGAAACTTCCTTGTCTGCTTCCCCTGACTTAATCTTAGGACATGTGGACCTATTTAAAGTGAATGGGCCTAATACTATGTTTCTGTTACTGAAATATTTTGAATGAACCATTATGCATTTTCTACTTCTTCCAAAGGTGGCTACTAACGAACAAGGGTGACCAGCTGTCCCAGGCAAACTGAAGAGCTGGTTACCCATGGTTTGAACCATGGGAGGAAGCCCTCTTGCCTTCCTCTCTTAGTGTCAGGTATGGCCCTGCCTGGCCGGCTGGCTCCACAGTGGCCACGGTAGGCACCCTGGAAGAAATTGAGTGGACATTGCCCCTTCCAGCCCTGCTCCTCCCGGGACAAGGGGAGGGCAGAGGCCTTGAGGCATCGGTATGGTGCAGCCAGGTCCTGCCAGACCCCTGCCATTTTAGTAAGGGAGCTTGATCAACTTATTTAACTTTACAGCCATCAGTTTCCTACTATGTACAGTGTGAATAAAAATCCTCAATCAGATTGTTAGGAATTTCCAGTGTAAACATACAACCAAAGTGATTGGTAGAAACAGTCACAGCGGTGGCTCCTGCCTTTCTCGTGGAGCTGCCACGTGGACCTGATAGGACAACCTTAGACCATCTTAGAAGATGGGACTAACTGCACTCCCCCTTGAGAGTCAAGGAGACTGAGCCAGGCTCAGCGATTTGCCCAGGACTACAGTCAGGAGGTGTCAGGGCTGATCTGCTTGCAGGGGAGCAGAGGCTGAGGCCACGGTGGGAGGAGTTTGGATTATGGCGGGACCAGGAGGCTCAGATGACGGCAGGCAGGGCAGGCAACAGTCCCTGGGCTTTTCCCGTCACCACTCCCTGCATTCTGCTCGCTCTCTGGGCTCCCTGCGTCCCCTGGGAGTCAGGCCTGGCCCAGCCGGCTCCTAGGCACCCCTGGGAGACCCAGTAGAGATGGTTGATGGAGTGATGATGAGTGGCCAGATAAGGAAGGCAGACCCCTCAGGAGCCCACTACTGAAGGTACCCAGTGCTGGGGGGAGGGGCTGGGGTAGGAGCCGGATGTAGGGGTTGGTGGAGGGCGAGAGGGTGAGACAGGAGGAGGTGCCTCTCTGGGTCCCAGGAAGGGGATGAGAATCTGATTTGAATTTGGAAAGAAAGACATCCCTTGCACGCCTTCCCAGGAAGGAGCCTCTCAGGCGCCCTGACAGCTCCCTGCGCCAGTTTGCACAATATACCGTTTCTTTGCATAACAGACAGAATAATCTTATTTTCTCACTGGCTACACAGCTTAGCTTTCAATCAATTATCCCTAAATAACATTAAAAAAAAAAAAAGAGGTCTCCATGTCACATCTCCGCCAGCCTCTAGCTCAGTTTTCCCTGTCAAGGAATTTGCAAATCAATTGCTTTAACAATACTTTCCACAAATTACCTTCGAATGCCTGTGATGTCACCCGCGGTTAATGCGCTCCTGATAAATAATGCATCAGGAAGTGGGGAGGCTTTTCTTTCTTCCCTCCCTGAGATGCAATAAAGAGAACTGCCTGTTCTCCCAATGAGCAGCTTGGCTTAGGGTCTGGGTGCCGGGAAACACGGTGGCATGGCCTGCACCCGTCCCTGCACCCTGCGCCTCGGCGTCTGCGCTCAGGGAGAGACAGGGCCGGACGGGATGCCTGCGGGGAGCCTGGCACACTGTGGTTCTTGGGGGCCCCGTGGGAAGGACTGCCCTTGGCTCCAGATGCTTGGGAACTGCCAGGAATGGTGGGCATGCTGGGAAGCCCAAGGACCCCCCAAAATAAGACTCGGGAGGAGCTGGCCTTTGGGTTTTGAGTGCGGCGGGGGCCCTGAATGCCGAGGCCAGGAAGGCCTGGCACTGTGCTTGGGTCCTGGGGGCTCTGGCAGCCCCTCAGCTGGCCTGGGCTCAGTGGGACAGCTGGTGGGAGAGGCCTCTGGCCCTCTGTGTGGGGTTGGTGCAGCTTCTTCATCGCTTACTTGTTTGCTGTGCATGTGTATGTACATTTGTAAGCACCTCACCCGGGAGACAGGTGGGGGCCTGAGCTCCGGATGGCCCGGGCTGCAGCACCCCCCCTCAGGGGCTACAGCACCCTGGGAAGTGCCATCCTCTGTCTGAGGGGAGGTGAGGGCCACGGAATGATGCGGGCCTCACTCTACCTTTTCTTTCACAAACCAGGTGCTGGAAAAAGTGTGAGACGCTTCCAATACTTAGAAGTCTCAAAGTTTTGTTTGATTATGGAACAGGCGCTTGGGGACTATGGAATTTCTGGCTTACAGGAATAAAGTTATTTTTCCTTTAAATTGCTATCAATGTATTTTGATATTGTAAGTTCCGATCAAAACAAATGGCCACACAGTTCGCAGGAACCAACTATAAGCAAAAGACCTGAAAGCCACCTGGGTGCCTGGACATGTAGAGGAAGCCCAGTTTCTTCCTGTGTCTCCTATGCACGCCACTGGCTCTGCCATCCTTGCATTAACCCAGAGCCCGGTGTATCACGCAAACCGTGTCTCTTTGTTAACTGTGTCTCTTTGACATGTCTGGTTCACATCCTGGAAACACGAATCACTGGAGAAAAAAGCCTGAAGACTACGAAGAGTGGGGCAAGGAGGGCTAGACTCTGCTGATGGAGTTAGAGGATTCCGGAAAGAAGGAAGGGCTTTGGACTGAGTCTGGAGGGTGTGAGAAGCTCCTCCTGGGACATGAGGCTGACACAGGCCCTGACTCAGAGGCCTGAGCGGGTGCCAGGCATTTGGGGAACCGGGCAGGACAGTGGGAGTGCTAGTGAGTTCTCTGATGTCAGGCTGAAGGAGTTTGCACTGGCTTGTGGATCGTGGCTTCCCTTGGGCGTCAGGCTGGCCTCTGACCTGGGCAGGGTGGGCCGCCCAGAGCCATAGGTCCCGAGCAGGCCTCGGCCTAGCCAGCCCTTCCAGGCTCTTGCAGGGAGGATCTTCGAAGGATCAGCAATGCTTGGGCAAGGGCATGGCCATTAGTGGGCAATGTGCCCTTGTCTTCAGGTCTTCATGCCAAGGGCATTGTCAGTATTTTTGAGTCAGAAGACAAGCTGGCAAAGGGGAAGAAGTAAAATTTGAAATATGTGGAGTTTGAGCTATTTGGGATTATTTTTCTGGACTTTAGGCCTTCTAGAAACTGAATCCCACCTGGAGGAAGGACAAATCAAGTGTTGCTGGGGAGGAGGGGGTGGGTGAGGCAGCTGGGCAGTGCAGGACTGTGGTGCGGGTGGCCACGGGAGTTGGTCCAGCCAGAGGCTGTGGGCCTCTCATGTGTCCCTGGCGGCTTTTCTCTGTCCACTTCCTGAGCTCACCAGGAGGCACAAGATGGAGCTGGGGCTTCCATGCCTCTGTCTGGGCCAGGTGACCAGCGGGTGGTTCGTGCTCCCATGATCTCAAAGGCAAAACTATCGGGGAAGCAGCGGGATGTCCCACATGGCCAAAGAAGCCCTGGAACGCCATTCACTGCATAAGGGAGACACTGACGCGCTCCTATGCACCCCAGCAGATTGGAAAAATTGCTCAACAGACAACGGGGGGGGGGGGGGAAGCAGGGCACTTACATTCTCTGATGGTGTTTAGAGAAATTTTGATCAGGTATATTGTAGGACCTAGTGAACTTACTTCTTAATTTCATCCCGATGTCTCTATGGGAGCACCAGGGAAGTGGCTGAGGCAATCCAGTAGATACAGCTGCAGCAATGGACGAGACAGTTACACGCAATTAGGATAAATCTTAGAACAAGGTGCTGCATGCAAGACTCAAACAAAGGAATAAAATTCATGATGCAACACCATCAATGCAAATTAAAATGCCCAGGCTCAAGACAGCATCGAGGAAGTGTACACATTCCCAGAAGTAGATCTGCCATATTGGGGTGGATGCTACCGATGGGGAGGAGGATGGAGGCTGGGGTTGGGAATAAAGGGGAAAAATAAACGTAAAAACCCAGAGCTGTGTTTTAGTGTTTCCCTGGGAGATGAAGTCCTGCAAGGATAAAAATCCTAAGGCATTGGTGAGGTGCTGCATTGCCCAAACCAAAAGCGCAGATGGATGAGTGGGATGGGAGGGAGGGGGGGTTTCTGTGAGTGGGAGCCACGAAGAGACATGGCCAATCACCCCACAGGCACACAGGAAACCTGTGGAATTTCTCTGGATGGGCTCGAGCATAGCCTGGAGGGAAGTAAGCAGAGGGAATCGGCCAGGTGTCTCCCTCCCCATTCTGATCCTCAACCTCCCTCTGTCGTGCTGGGTCACATCCTCTGGTCTTTGGGCTGTATCTCATCCCTGAATCTGGGCCTGGTGAGAGGAGCCAGGGATTCAGGAGTGTGGCTGGCTGGATGCATGCAAATTCACAGAGTGATTGGGTGAGCTGGGCGCTGAAGCCCAGAGGGCAGGTAAGACCCAGAGCCCCTGAGACTGTACCCAGGAGGCAGCTTGCATGGTCTGATATAGGAGCCCATGGACTCATGGACACCCCTTGCTGGAGAACATGCATATATCTTAGATTTAAAGATATCTGAGTTTGAGTCTTTTGAGCATATGACATGACCTCATAGACTCGGTATCCCCACCCATAGAATGGAGATAAGAATCCTGTCCACCTCCTGAGAGCTGTGTTAACTATCAAGCTTCCTGCACACAGTAGGCACTCAATAAATGCAGCCTTCACGCTTATGGTAGGTAGGTCAGGGCATGCCATAGGCATTCAGGCTGCTTGAGGCCAGGTCAACCAGCACCAGTTCGAATCCCAGGACCGTCACATTTTTCAGCCTTTTTAGCATTGCAGCACAGCTTTGGAATCCTGCAGGAAGGCCTCTTCTTCCAGGAAGTCTTACTGGAGAAAACCCACCAGTCTCTCTTTCCTACTCAAGCGCACTGTTTATTTTTTCCACTTAGGTTGCTGTGTTTTGACACTTGGTTACATCCAGTGTTGCACTGAATTCCTTGTGTACTGAGCACTAATTATTTCCTCTGTCCTGAAATAGAGACAACAAAATGCCACTTCCTGCATTAATTGGGGTTTGTTTTTGTTCCCAGGAAACTTGTCATGCACGTGGGTTTGATTCTGTTTATTCATTCATTCAGCTTTCCACTTACCAGGCATTTATCGAGTGCTCACCATGCGCCAGGCACGGCGTGGGTGCTGGGATCCCGCCCCTGGCCTGAGCTCCACAGACTAGAGGGGCAGATGGAAGACAGTGTGGAGGATTCCAAGAGAGAGGCCAAGCACATAAGAGGGGAGACAAAGGGCTGAGGGAGCCAGGGGGTGGCTGCTGCATGTGGAGAGGGGCGTCTGGACTGAGTTGGAAGTGGCCAAAGGGAGAGTTGCAGCTATGGCAGCCGGGGGCGGGGGGGCATGTTCGGTGCCAGGTCCTACCGAGATGCCCATAGTCTGAGGGAAGGTTTTTGGGGTGGGAGAGGTGGGCAGTAGGAGACAAGATTGGGGTGTTAGTCTGAATGAGATTGGTTTTAAATGCCAGGTCAAGGTTTGAGTTTGTAGGTTTTAAGCAGGGGATCAAACTTGCATTTTAGAAAGATTACGCTGGTGGTGGGTGTGTGGCTATGGGTGGCAGTAGAACAAGATGAAAGGTGGCAAGTGTGGGGTCCAGGAGCCCGTGGGGCAACTGTGGTTATAGGCAGTACCAGGTCCAGCGAGGGGTTGGTGGAATCAGGTGATCCAGAGTGAAAACGCGTTGGAAGTTTCCAGAGCGGATCACTGAGAGCACATCCACATCTCTGATGCCCTTGGGGGTGCCCGGCTTATTCAGCTCTCACTTTTTGGCCTGAATCGAGCCTCCTGAGCAGTTTGTTTCTTGTGGCTGTATGGCCTCACTGCTATTACTGCAGCTTTCAAGGACTTGATGTTTGCTTATGGAAACTCAGTTTACAGTCCTTTAAAACTGTATCTGTTTTTATTTTTGGGAATAGGCCTATTTTATACAGCAGGTCTGATTATAGGTATAAATGTGGCCCACCCACACAGGCGTGATGTTTTTAAACAATGACCATTTGCACTGTGGTTGGATGAGGAGGTGTTTCCCACAGAGTCATTAATGCCTTTTGCAAAGAGGGATCCGCTGTAGCTTGCGCCCACTCAGCAACTGACTCCTACAGTCCAAGAGACAGCTGAACCTGGTGGAGTCCACTGACCACAGCTGAGAGAGGACGTGGGCACCTCTACACGGGGAACAGAAGACCAAGATTGAAGTGTAGGCTTCCTGAGAGAACAAGTAAGCAACAATTTCAACAAGGCATTGAAATTGGTTTACGAATGGCAATGAGAGAGCAACTGTGCCCAGAATAAGGGGGCCAGACCTGCCTGGGCTGCCCTGCCTTCTCTGCATCTGTGCTTTCTTATCTAGGGAGGAGGTGGTGCAGAGATAGCCTGCCCTCTGTTGTTTTAGAACATCTGCAACTGAAGAGCCCTTTTTCCATGCCCTATCTGTATGCAAGATTTGCATGGTTCTGGCACAATGGGTTTTCCTCACCTATTGGTGGTAGATACTAGGGAGGCTGTGGAAGGAGCTAAGCATCCTCCTGATACCCAAATGTGTGGGGTCCCCTGACACCCACCCAGGGGTTTCTTGGTGTGCAGATTGGGTGTTTTGCACCATGAAAGCAAAGGAAGAAGGTGCAACGGGCAGTTGGACCTTCTAGACAAGGAGCTTTGGGTGGTCTCTCTTGATAAAGACCTGGTTGCTAGTGATGGAATATGGGTTGCTTTGGTGACATGAAAAGGGCAGAATGAACAAAGTATGTGTGGTAGTTAGGTTCAGGTGCCAACATGGCCAGGTGATGCTGCCTGGTTGTTCTCTTTCTGTAGACTTAAATAATCAGTATGTAAAATTCATCTATGGCTGATTACACTTGCGGTCAGCTAAAGGGAGTGCCTTCCACAATGAGTGAGGTTTAATTTAATTAGCTGGAGGCTTAAAAGAGAGAGGTCAGAAGAGAGCTCAACACAGCACAGCCCAAGCAGCTCAGCACACCTCATCTTGGCACTCACGGCTAAGCCCAGACATTTGGAGATGCAGAAAGGAACCACCCCGGGGAAAGATGTTGGAACCGGGAAGCAAGGAGAGAAGGCCAACAGACGTCTCCCTGTGCCTTCCCATGTGACAGAGAACCTCAAATGAAAGCTAGCTGCTTTTCCTCTGAAGAACTATTTTTTTTTAACTAAATAAATCCCCGTATTAAAAGCCAATCCTCAGAGTCTGCCCATGTGCAAAAAAAAAAAAAAAAAAAAAAAGCCAACTCATCTCTGGTGTGTTGCATTCTGGCAGCTTTAGCAGACTGAACCAGTATGGTATGATTGCCTCTGAATTGAGCCAGAGGACCCATGTCTCCTCTCCAGCGATGCTGATGGTCCATGAGGAATCAGGGTGCTTCTTCAGATTCTGCATGTCTGACTGCTATGATTGTTTCAGTGTTGACCCTGAATCTCAGGGAAAGTTTGACTCCCAACTGGGGAGCTGGCAGGGGAGGGTTGTTGGGAGTGACCAGCCCCCATCATGTGTTGGCATTTACAGTGCAGAACAAAGAAGCAAACCAGTGGAGAAATCAACTGATGAAGACTGGCTTCTGGAAGTAAACTATGAGCAGAAACACTGTCTGAGTTTGACAATTAATTGCCTGGCAGTGGTCACTAGAGCTTGTTGAGAACACTTGGCCCAACCCAGACTAAGGGTTGTAAAGAGGTGCTGAGAGAGTCAAGGGGATCTGGGGAAAGAGAAATTCAGACCAGCCATGTGGTTCTAGGAGCTCGTCCTGTAGTGATCTTTTTATTCTTCACTGTTGTACTTATTGGTGCTGCCTCTGATGTAGGTAACCTGTTCATTTGTCTTATTTCCCTTTGATATATGCATCTTGTTCTCAGGTAAAAAGCCATATAGATGGATACCTAATCACCTATAGTCAAGATCTTGGAACCTAGAGCAGGCAAACTTTGGGGGCACCTCCTCTGATGCACCGAGAACTCTGGTTCTTTAGTAGTCTTCAGCACACAGCTCAGCAGGGGAGATGGAGACCTGTGGGAAGAGTCAGGCTTTCCATTATGCTGGCTCTGCTGCTCAGGACCTGAGCCTCCATGGATGGCCACCTCTTCTCTTTGGGTTCCTGTTGGCTCATCTTTAGGATGGGGGCCTCGGTGGACCATGGGGGCCTTCTGGTCCTTGAAGGTTTGGATCATGCCCCATTTCAGCCTGGCTCAGGGGCTTAGCAGACCGTGAGAGAGAGATGATTCTCTCTCTGGCAGTAGCCTGTGGAGGGGACAATACCCAAGCCTACTTTCTCCATGGGGCTGTGGGGTTTTGGCAGATAATAAGTGCTTGTGGGTAGTTCACTGCACTCCACGGTGCATGCTCTTCATCATTCAACAACTGGCTTGGCCCAGGAAATCAGACTCCAACCCAATACAGAATCCCAGTGATTTCCTCCAGGGAAAAATGAGACCATGCCCCAGTCAGAGAGAGGTAGATAATCCTCAGTGCAGTACAGCAGTGATATGCACTTGTGGCATTGGCACAGGGGAAGCCAAAAGAGCTTTTGGATTCTGTTTCACTATTTAATTCCTCACTGATATCCGGTTGGCCCTGCCATGAATTGTGCTCACTAACTTTCCAGAATGGTTAGGGGCAGTCATTTTCCGTACCTCCTGGCTCAGGGTCTGGCCCAGAGGGGTTGGAGATCAAACGTGCCTGGTAGGATGCCATAATGGCAAATGTAGCTGGTGGCAGACCATGCATCTTCAAATGTGATTGCAAAATCAATAAGCCAATTACAGTGGTTAAAGCTCAGTCTTTTCCGAGTTGCTTTGAAAAGCTGAATTGCTGATTGCTTCACCAGCTGGCAAGGTGGCTCAGACTTCAGGGCTGCATGGAGGGGTCCGTGAAGGCTGCCTCGGAAGTTTTTTCCTGCCTGTCCATTTGGGGGTCCTGCTCTCATTCTCTGGCTCAGCAGAAAAGGCGCTGAGGTGCTAGAGATGGGCACCTATTGTATACAGGGTTGCCTACTTTATAGATTATCATTATACATTAATAACCCTGTGAACTAAGCATCAGAGTCATCATTTCACAAAGAAGGTCTACCAGTTTTTCCTTGTTATATGACAAACCTCCCCCAAATGCAGTGGCTTAAAATATAACCAACCATCCATGATTCTGCTGAGTGATTCTTCCATTCTGGGATTTCTCATATGTCTGTGGTCAACTACTGAGTTCATGGGGGCCCATTACTTCTGAATGGCCTCAATCCCATTTCTTAAGTCTTAGTCTGCTGGTTGTTGGCCAGGCTGAGGGGGTGGCTGGACCAGCAGACCAGCCCAGGCTTCTAAGAGCAGCAAGAACGGAAGCTGGGAGGCCTCTTTAATGGCTAGACTCAATATTGGCACAATGTCATCCTGCCACATTCTGTTGGTTAAAACAAGCCCTTAGGTAAGCCCAGAGTCATAGGAAGTTGCAAGGGTAGTGGCCATTTTTGAAGTGACCACGTGAGGAAGCTGAGGTTCTGAGACTTTAAGCTGCTTGTCCAAAGTCATTCAAGTAGAATTGGAAACCCAGCCTGTGCTTTTCCAATTCTATATGTGGTATGCAATCCCAGCAGGGGAACCTCCAATGCTTTTTATCCAGGGAAAATCACATGCTTTGATTTTTTATTCAAATGCCACAGAGGACAGAGGTTAATACAATGGGAGACAAAGGGTTAATCCCATCCCTGAGCTTGCCGCTGTTGCATCCATGGAGCATGTAATGGAGTCAACTAAGAATCCTGGGTATGCTTATCTTGATATCCCACTTTCATTGTTTCTTTGGGAGCCTCCATGTTTAAGGTGGAAGAGGAATGCTCAACTCAAACAAACGCATTTCTAATATGGAATTATGGACAGCAATGACTGACTGTGGGTGGGAATTTGGGAATGGAGAGTTTTTAATTTGCCAAATATACTTTTGTGCGGCTGTTGAGTCTCCTTGATTATACATATGGTTAGGCCACATGTTCCTGGCAGACTCTAGAATAAAGGGCTTCTGTACCTGTCTGGGGCACACCTGTCACCACCTCCCTTCTCTCTGTCCTCTGCCTCCCTGGCTTCATTCTTATTCTCCCATCTTCCTGCTGTTGTTTCAGGCATCTGTGCGTATGCATCTGCCATCAGAAGCCTTGTTACCTCCTTTTAGAAGTAGTGGGGTTTAAAAAACAATTTCACGTCAAATAGATTTCCATTTGCAATGCTCACAGCTAGTATTTACTTCCAAATTTCTAAATAATGTGCTGATTCTGCTCTTTCTTGATTGATCTATTTCAAACATGGTCTATTGACTGTAATGGAAGATGGCAATTTCGCCCTTTCCTAGGCGCCCCCAAATTGGTCCCTCCCTCATCCTTCAGTATAATTTTATCATAACTTTAGGTTAAATCAATAGTCAGTGTTTATAGCATTCTGACAGTAAATTTTGCTTACTGCTGAGTGAAACAGACTTCAGTGATGTTTCCTGGACTTAATACTTGCATATTTTTTCTTTATTTGGTTTTTATGTCCCTTTCTTTATTTTTTCTAAATGTTTCACCAGATCAGTCATATATGAGTCACTATTATTTTCTAAATAGTCAAATGGATAGTCTACCAATTTCTTTTTTTCCTGGATTTCCCCACATGGACTTTCTGGCTTTTTCATTGTTCTTTAGAACCAGAAGTGGTTGAAGCTGTTTGTACCCCAGAAAAACATGTTCTTAAATCTAATTCATTCCTGTGGGTATGAACCATAATTAGGATCTGTTCATGAGTCTACTTCAGATAAAGTGTGACTCATCTCATTCAGGATGGGTCTTGATCTATTACTGGAATCCTTCATAAGTGGAATGGAGGGAGAGAGAGAGAGAGAGAGAGAGAGAAGCTGAAAGCAACAAAACCCATATGTGGTGTAATGTGGAAGAGGGGCAAAGGATCCCTGGCAGCTGGTCTTCAGGAAGAAAGGATTGCCTTGATGATACCTTGATTTGGACATTTTCGTGGCCTTAGAACTGTAAGCTTGTAAGCTAATACATCCCCTTTGTTTAAGCCAAACCATTCCATGGTGTCTGCTTTTAGCAGCCTAGGAAATGAAAACACTTCCTGTGCAGCCTGTCATCCCAGGACATCTTAGGATGGATTTTGGGTCTCATGACTTACTTTCTGCCATCATTTTGTTGAACCATATCCTTTGATCACTTCCTCAGAAAAGGTACGTAGGAGGTAACGCTTCAGGATCCCTGTATGTCTGAAAATGTCTTAGTCTCCTTTTGAGTTCCCCAAAAGCAGGCCCTGAGAGATAGATCTGTGTGAGAGTGATTCATTAAAAAAATATTCCTGGGAGAAACTGGAAAGGGAGTGGGGAAAGCAGGATAGGGACTGAGAAGAAGCTCAACAAAGTGCAGTTAAGTGCTGTTTGGAATAATACAGCCTTAGCCAGATTTGGGGGAACCCAGGTGTGGAAATCAGTCTGTGGAGTTTGTCCCACAAGGCAGTTGGCCTTTTATACCTCTGCCCCAAGCAGTCAGCAGGGATAGAGCATGGGGAGAAACCTTGTTCTGGTTTGCTAACTGCCAGAATGCAATATACCAGAAATGGAATGCCTTTTAAAAAGGGGATTTATTAAGTTGCTAGTTTACAGTTCTAAGTCTGTGAAAATGTCCAAATTAAAGCAAGGCTATCTATAGAAATGTCCAATCTAAGGCATTCAGGAAAAGATACCTTGGTTCAAGAAGGCTGATGAAGTTCAGGGTTTCTCTTTCAGTGGGGAAGGCACGTGGTGAACATGGTGACATCTGCTGGCTTCCTCTCCAGGCTTTTTGTTTCATGAAGCTCTCCTGGCGGCGTTTTCTTTCTTCATCTCCAAATGTCTCTGGCTGTGTGGTTTGTGTGGTTCTTGTGGCTCATTGTAGCTCTAAAAGGGACTCTCTCAAATATACTTCCTCTTTTAAAGGATTCCAGTAAATCAAGACACACCTGGAAATGGTGGAGTCACATCTCCCTCTAATTAATACCCACAACTGCGTGAGTCACATCTCCGTGGAGATAGTCGAATCAAGTCTCCAACCTAAAGTGCTGAATAGGGATGAAATGAAATGGCTGCCTCCACATGATGGGATCAGCATTAAACCATGGCTTTTCTAGGGTGCATAAACCGGCACAGACCTTGGCTCCAGATAGTCTATTGGGGCTCACAGGTAGTCGCCTGAAGACTGGCTGTGCCTGCAACAGCTGGGTGTCCATGGGGAAGCTATCTGGGGGATCTGGGTGGAGTGCTGCTCTCCATTCTGGCCTCACACTTGGTTGACAGTTTGGCAGCAGAATCAGCTGCACCCAGTCTTCGGTGCTGGATGTAGAAATCACCCTAGGTACTCACTTGACTGTGGGAAGGTGTCATCCCATTGGAAGCAATTTCCAGGAGGGGTGTCTTGGAGTGCTGTTTGGAATAATACAGAACTGCCAAGTAGGGTGCTGCTCCCTTAAAGTGGCCCCTGGATCTGGAGTCTTCCCACTGGCAGTAGCCTCTGGGGCCCTGGCTGGACCCTCAAAGCTTCAATTCCAGCTTCAGAAACCATTATCAGCATGGTCACTGCTTTTTTTTTTTTAACTTTTTTTTTTAATTGTATAGCATAACATATATAGAAAGCAAGGAAATAAAAAAGCAGTAGTTTACACAGAACCCTTCAACAAATAGTTATGGGACAGATCCCAGATTTTGTCATGGACTACCATATGATCCTCATATTTTTCCTTCTAGCTGCTCCAGAATATAGGAGGTTAAAAGGCTTAAATATTTTTTTATCATCACAATTGACTTTTGTTTTTTGAAAAATAACATATATACGAAAATCAATAAATTTCAAAGTACAGCACCACAATTAGTTGTAGAACATATTGCAGAGTTTGACATGGGTTACAATATCACAATTTTAGTTTCTTACTTCTGGCTGCTCTAAAATACTGGGGACTAAAAGAGATATAAATTTAATGATTCAGCATTCATATTCATTTGTTAAAGCCTATCTTCTCTGCATAACTCCAGTATCACCTTTGATCTTTCCATCCCTCTCTTTAGGGGTGTTTGGGAAATGGCAGTTCTTAAGCTTTCATATTGGAAGGGTCTGTCAGTAATATGGGGTAGGGAGATGGAACTATCTGATGTTCTGGAGAGGCTGAGCTAGGTTTCAGGATTTATCTGGATCAGGGACCCATCTGGAGGCTGGCCACTGCTTTTTGACACTAAGAAGCAGAAGAATGAATCTAGAAAATTGTTAAAGGAAATTGGAAATTGGAAGAGCAGGACAAATACCCTACAGCTGGGTATAGAAGTCTAAATTAACATTTTTTCCCCCTGGGAATTTAGAAGGCTTTACTCCATTAGGTTTCAACAATGAAATCTAAATTCTGGTTTCATTGTTGAAAATGAAATTTTCTAATTTCTAACTCTTTATAAGTCACTTTCCTTTTTTTTTTTTTTCTGTCCCTTCCCCATCTGGAAGCTTTTGGTATCTCCTCAGGTCCCTGGATAAAATGTTTTGCTGTCAGTCGTTGTGTGGGTTGATTTTCTTTCATTGCGCTAGGTACTCAGTGAGCTCTTTTAATCTGAAACTCATGACCTGAGGAGTTTTGTGTATCATTTCTTTGATAATTTCCTTCTCTTATCTTTTTCACCCTCTGTTTTTGGATCACCTATTAATCAGATAGCTGATCTTCTTAGTTAGAGTGCAGACTTACACTAATCCTGTTTCTGTCTTGTTCTCACACCCGGCCTATACTGTGGCTGGACCCTCCCACCCCACCCAGAAGTTTCCTGGTTTAACTTCTCCAGAAATCAAACCTCTAACACTCTGACTTTGGAGGGGAGAGGGAGTCACTTGCTTCCTGGGGTATGGAGAAAGGTCTTTGGGGATCTAGTTTTGCTGACTTTCACCAATCCCAGGATTTCCATCCCCAACCAGAGTAGTTTGCATTTGTTGTCTTGGCACAATTGTTAATAGTGCCTCCTTCCAAATTGTCTTGGTTTGGATAATAATTTTTGGTCCCCCCTCATCTTCCTCCTAGCCACCAGGTAGGTGTCCCCTGGGCTTCCCAATCCTGGGCCCTCAGGGGTAGTTTGGGGCTGGCTGATGCTTTCCTTCAGGGCCTCCCTCTGTCACTCACCCAGGGAAGCATCCTAGGTTCTCCTGGGGAGGTTGAACTCCTCCACCCATTTTCTAGCCTTCCAAAAGACTGTAGTCTTTTCTTTGCTGCTTTCTCCTATACATCCTTTCAGGCCTTGATATATATATTTAAATGTCAAATATATATATTATATATAAATATTTAAATATTAAATATATATTATATATAAATATTTATAAATATTATTTATTTATATATTTATTTACATATGAATATTTAAAATGTATATATAATGTATATAGAAATATATATATGTAAAATGTATTAATGTCATTTTAGCAGAGCTCTTGAGAGGGAGAAAAACTGCATATAATCATCTCCAATATTTATTTACAAGTCGGAAGAAGATGCTGGAAGAAAAAAGGCATGACCATCAGGAAGAAAATGGATATCACAGCATTTCCAATACAAGTTCTCCAGCCCCTCTGCTCCTACAGCACTTCCCTGTGCGCCCCTCACGCCCTCCTCCCCACAGCACTTCCCTGTGAGCCCCTCACACTCTAATCTCCTTTGTCATCTCAGAGCCTTCCATGTTTGATTTTTTATGGGTGCTGTTATGTGGAGTTAGTTCATTCTCTAGACATTTGTCACTCTCTAGGCATTTTCTGAGCCTGGGACATGGGCTGTTGAGAACTTTGTGGTCAATGTATTGAAGTGCCTGCCAAGGTGGAGGCAGCTCAGGTGAATACTGGCGTGGGGCGCCTGCGGTGTGTGTGGGGGCCTGCCAGGTCTCCTGAGCCACAGTGGCCAGACGCTAATAGAAGTCTGCGGTTTGATGGGGCAGCTTCTGCAGGACTTCTGAAGCTTCGTAATGGAAAGAGGGGTTCTACATCCATCAGAGTCCTATCACCTCTGCCTCCACCCCACCTCTGCCCAGTCACCCAGAGGTACAAGGGGACCACTTCTGCCTCAAGTACTATCTACAGCAGCATTGCTGAGCTCATCAGGGCCAAAGTTGATACTCAGGTCCTAGAGCACAGTGAGAATTTTCTTTCTGAGGGCCACATTTATCCAAGCTATGGCAAACCTGTTGGTGGATTCATTGGAGCCTCTGCCTAATGCCTAACAAAGCAGAATCCAGTCCAAGGCAGGCCCTTCACCAGCCCCAGGAGGGTAAATGTGATTCCATTTAATTCACTTCAGTGTAATTCCTTCAGCATTTGTGGCATATCCTTTTTGTATTTGTTTTCTATGTTGTGTAACAAACTACCACCAATTTAGTAGTTTTAAACAATACGTGTTTATGATATCATAGTTTTGTAGGTCAGAAACCCAGCAGACTATGAGTTGCCTGCTCAGGATATTGAAAGAGGGGAAATTAAATTTGTGGCAGGGCTGTTATTTTCTGAAGGCTCTGAGGAAAAAAAAATCTCCTTTCAAGCTCTTTCTCATTGTTGGTAGAATCATTTCCTTGCTGATTGTAGGATGGTAAGTTAAAGTTCCCATTTTCTTGTTGACTGTAAGGCAAGGTTTCCCCAACTTCCTACCTGGTCCTCTCCACCTTACAGTCAGCCATGGCGTGTCACATCCTTCTCACGTCCTCAGCCTCTTACTTCCTTTTCTTCCACTACCTTGAAAAGATGCTTTGCTTTTAAGTAGCTCGTATGATTAGGTCAGGCCCACCCAGACACTTTCCTAGTTGTAAGGTCAGCTGTGCCATAGAGCCTAAAGGCCTCCAGGAGCAAAATCCGTCATGCTTGGGTCTCAGGAATTACACAGGGTGAACCCCCCTGGGCAGGGGTGGGAGATCTTGGGGGCAATCTAGAATTTTGCCTGCCACATGCCCTGGGCCAGGTTTCCTGTGGAGTGAGGGGCTCGGGCTCAGCTCTTCCCAACTGCCCTCTGTCCAAGGACTCCCTCTGTCTGAGGACTTGGTGCTGAAACAGGAACCTAGTCTGGTGTGTGGAAGGCATCAAGAGTTGCTCTTTTGAAGATCATGTGGTCAGCTCTGATCTGAGCAGGAAAGGGTAGGGATAGATTAATTGTGCCTGTGAGGACCCAGGGTGGGCCAGTGTGGCCCCCTTACCACAAGCTTACTGAGCCTGCGCTAAATGCTCCCTAAACCCTCCCTGCTCATTGATTTCGCAGCTATTTACAGGCACCCGCCATGGACCAGGCACTGTCCTTTGGAGAACCAAGAGAAATGGGATTTGGAGCCACGCTCTCTGCAGCAGTTCTCGTAACTTGGAGACACTGTGAGTCATCTGGGAGGAGGTAGCTGCAAGCAGGACCATGATGGCTGCAGTAACAGGCTGAAATCGGGGGGGGGGGGGGGAAGAAAATGGACATCATGGATGCCCACTGCACTTGTGTTAGTCCCAGCATGTCTCAATCTGACTCCCCCATGGTGCTGTTGCTATCCCTGTTTAATAAATAAAACCCCAGGCTCAGGGAATCTAAACCACTTGCCTGGTGTTGCCCAGCATGGCAGAAACCATTGCTCATTAATGGTGGTGAGCTTTGGGGTATTGAGTCTGCAGCACAGCAGAACAGGAGGCACCCCAGCCCCATGTGTCTGCCAGTCCCCCACCTGGCCAATGGCTTGGCTGCTGACTGGTAGCTCCATTCCAGGCAGGGAGAGGTGTGGATGTGGAACCTATCTGCACCGAGCATCCCCTTGCAGCCAGGAAGCAGAGAGCAGAGGGTTGGGGGTTGGTTGCTCCAGGCCTGCATCCTAATCTCCTTTTAATCCCTGGTGACTTGTGAAATAAATGTGATGATCTCTGGGGACTGGTTCGTTAAGCCTGGTGGAGAGCAGTGGCGGAGCAGCCCTGCGGACAGCTAATTTGATCAGAGGCGGCGATTGCCAACCTTCGCCTCTGTGTCCAGGGCAGATAAAATGGTGGCAGGGCGGCGATGCTTAATTAGCTCTGTAATTCTTGCATGGGCCCATTAGCATATAGATGGAGGTGGCTCTCGCAGCTGTCCCTGGTGTTGTCTCTGTGCGGTGCCCCACGTGGCACCAGACCTTCAAAGAACATCGAGGCGCTGGTCAGGATCCCCCACCCCCACCCTCAGAGACCCAGGAAAGGCTCCCAGTGATTTTCAAGACAAAGCCTTGACCAGTGCTTGAGGACAGCTCTGCAGGAATCTGGTATCTGCCCCCTGGAGCCTCTCCCACCCGCCTGCCCCATGCCCAGCCCTGGTATCCCTTTCAGCAGGACAGACTGTTCAATAGACTCAAATAACTGTCTCTGCCATGGTTTTCTGGTGACCCCCCCAGTCACTGCTCCTCCTCTGGTGTGGTTGCCGTGCTTCAGGCTTGGGGAATCTCAGAAAACTGCCCTCTAGAAATTTATTCAGTCTCCTGTCCCCTCCCACCCAGTGATGGGGCCCTCAGTCTGTTTGTTTTGGTGTTGGCTGGGAGGTTTCAGTCCAGCAGGACAGTAAGGTGCCCTAGTCAGCGGCAGCATGTGCTGGGAAGGGGATGGATGGGAGCATGGGCAGTGGTGACTGTGCAAAGACCTCACCTCCTCTGGCCATCCACTCTGGCCTGGCACTGGCTCTCACCCTTCCTCCCACCTTCTTGATTGCTCTGTGGAATCTGCCCACCTGGGGGATGTGGAGCTGGGGGTTGAAAAATGAAAACAACCTCTGCGTAGTAAGTTCTAGGTTTGAACTCAACCTGAGCTGAGTGTGTGCCTGTGCAGGTGTATGTATGTCCTGATGCACACGTCTGAACAGGTGTGTGCACGTCCTGATGCACACGTTCTGGATAGGTGTGTGCATGTCCTGATGCACATGTTCTGGACAGGTGTGTGCATGTCCTGATGCACACGTCTGGACAGGTGTGTGCACATCCTGATGCACACGTTCTGGATAGGTGTGTGCACGTCCTGATGCACATGTACCGCACAGGTGTGTGCACGTCCTGATGCACGCATCCAGGACAGGTGTGTGCATGTCCTGCTACACGCATCCAGGAAGGCCACTGATGGCACAGCTTGGGCTACTTGGATTCTTCCAGATTTAGAGAGGGAAAAGACAAAATGGAAGTAGAGAAGCACTTTCCAAGGGACAAAACTGCTCCCCCAACATCTCCTGACTATACCTCTCTCCTACCTCCTCTCCTGCCCCCCGCAGGCTCTCCTTTAGGGCACACTCCTGCATGGGAGTGGTGTGATGTTTTATTAATGACACTAATAACCAGCCCCCAGTTTCCCACCCTCATAGACTATGTCTCTGATCTGCACCAGGAGCTTGCCGGGTGGGACTCTTCCCCCATTTGATAGTCGAGACTGTGGGGTTCAGAATGGCTGCGCCTTCCCCAAGATGCACACTGTAGCTGGGGACAGAGCCTGGATCAAATGCAGACCTGTGAGATCCAAAGTCTGCTCTCCTGAGCAGGTGGAGGGGTGGGGAGCTTCTGTGTACTTGGAGGTCTCATGTCTGTGCGTGCACGCATGTGCGTAGCATGTATGTGTGGCACACGTGTGTAGGCATGTGTGTGCATGCGCACATGCGCCTGTGTGCAAGTGTGTACATACACATGCATGTGCATGTGAGTCCATCTCCCGGCAGTCCTGTGCAGCTGCTCCAGCACAGAGTGGGTGTCGTGTTCACCAGTCGAGGAAAGGCCTGTTCATCCTGCGGCTTGTCATGGTGGGGGTGCGTGGGCAGAGCTCACAAGCAGCCAAATTTGTTTCTTTTTTTTTTCAAATTTGTTTCTTAATTTAATTTACCTCGTCAATAAAGATTCTTGAATTCTTTGCTTATTTATAATATCCTCCAATGATATTATGTTGCAAAACTGTAGAACAATATCATAAGCAAGTTACTGACATTGATACAAACCACCCATCTTTTTTTTTTTTTGCATGGGCAGGCACTGGGAATCAAACCCAGGTTTCTGGCATGGCAGGCCAGAACTCTGCCTACTGAGCCACCGTGGCCCGCCCAACAACCCACCCATCTTATTCAGATTTCCTGTTTTACTCCACTTGTGTGTCTTGAGTTCCACACAAATTTTATCACCCGTGTAAGTTCATAAATCTACCTCCACGGTCAAGCTACTGGATGATTCCAGCACCACTGGGGTTTGTCCTTTTAGCATGATATAACCACATCGTCCCACACTGTCTCCCATACCCTGTCCTTATCTTCAACTTCTAAAATATTTTAATTTCAAAAATTTCATATGAATGGAATCATACCTTTTTGGACTGGCTTTTTTTCCACTCAGCATAAGTGCCTGGAAATCACCCAAGTTGTTGCCAAGTTGTCTTCCCTTTGATTGCTGAATAGTGTTTCATGGTTTGGATGTACCGTAGTTTATTCACCTGCTGAAGAACAACGAGTCTGATCCCCATTTTGGGCTATTCTAAATAAAGCTGCTATGAGCATTTTATACTCCTGTATTTGTACACAAATACTCGTGTACAAGTATTTGTGAACAGATTTTGTGGTTCTTTGTAACATGCACAAGTTGTTGAAAAGGTGGTCCTTCTTCCATTGAATTGGTTTTGCACCTTGTCAAAAATCATTTGGGTATATTTGTGTCAGTGTACTTCTTAGTTTTCTATCCTGTCCCACTGATCTCAGTGTTTATTCTTTCACCAGTACCACACTGTCTTGATTATTTAGCCTTAATACTGGGTAGAGAGTTCCCTTCCAGTTTCTTCTTTTTTTCATGATTGTTCAGCTCTTCTTGGTTCTGTGTCTTTTCATATAAATTCCAGAAGTTTCTCTATGTCGACAGAAAAACTTGGTGGGATTTTGATAAGAATTGCATTAATTTGGGGAGAATTGACGTCTTTGTGATTCTGAGCTTCTATACATGGAGATGGAGTGTTTGACCATCTATTTGGTTTTCTTTTATTTTTTCGTCAGCATTTAACAATTGTTAGACAAGTAAAGAACTTGTACATATTTTACTGAGTATATACCTAGGTATTTAATATTCTTTGAAGCAATTGTAAATGGTATTGTGCTTTAAACTTTGGTTTCTGCATTTGATTGCTAGTGTATAGAAATGTGATAGAGTTTTTTTTTTCTGGTTACATTTATGCATGAATTAAAACAAATTATCTTCCTAGGACTTTGGTAATAAAAAACTTAAATAGAATGAATCAACACTAAATTCTAATTTACAATGGATAAAATTTTACTTGGTTTCAGGGAACACTGCACTCACAGTGGGGGAGACATGTGATCTCATCTATTTCCTTTTCTTTTCTGTTCTATTTATTTTTTATTAATTTTTAAAAAATATAGCAACAAACATTCTTAACATGTGATCATTCCATTCTACATATATGATCAGTAATTCACAATGTCATCACATAGTTGCGCATTCATCATCATGATCATTTCTCAGAACATTTGTATCAATTCAGAAAAAGAAATAAAAAGAAAACAGAAAAAAATTCATACGTACCATACCCCTTACCCCTTCTTTTCATTGATCACTAACATTTCAATCTACTAAATTTATTATACCATTTGTTCCTTCTATTATTTATTTATTTTTAATCCATATGTTTTACTCATCTATCCATAAAGTAGATAAAAGGAGTGCCAGACACAAGGTTTTCACAATCACACAGTCACATTGTGAAAGCTCTATCGTTATACAATCATCTTCAAGAAACATGGCTACCGGAACACAGCTCTACATTTTCAGGCAGTTCCCTCCAGCCTCTCCATTACATCTTGACTAACAAGGTGATATGTATTTAATGCATAAGAATAACCTCCAGGATAACCTCTCAACTCTTTTTGGAATCTCTCAGCCATTGACACTTTATTTTGTCTCATTTCATTCTACCCCCTTTTGGTCGAGAAAGTTTTCTCAATCCCTTGATGTTGAGTCTCAGCTCATTCTAGGATTTCTGTCCCATGTTGCCAGGAAGGTCCACACCACTGGGATTCATGTCCCACATAGACAGGGGGAGGGCAGTGAGTTTGCTTGTTGTGTTGGCTGGAGAGAGAGGCCACATCTGAGCAACAAAAGAGGTTCTCTTGGGGGTAACTCTCAGGCCTAATTTTAAGTAGGCTTGACCTATCTTTTGTGAGGTTAAGTTTCATATGAACAACCCCCAAGATTGAGGATTCAGCCTATTGCTTTGGTTGTCTCCACTGCTTGTGAGAAAACCAAGAATTCTGCACTTGGGGAAGTTGAATTTTCCCCCTTTCTCACCATTTCCACAAGGGAACTTTGCAAATACTTTTTTACTCACTGTTCAAATGTGATAGAGTTTTGCATGTTGATCTTTTATCCTGTAACCTTGCTGAACTCACTATTTTAGGAGATTTTTAAAAATTGCTTGTTTGTGTTTTAGTTTTCTAGGCTTCTCCAGCAAATACCATGAAATGGGTTGGCTTAAACAGTGGGAATTTATTTGCTTACAGTTTTGAGGGTAAAAAAATGTTCAAATCAAGGCATTATCAAGGTGATGCTTTCTCCCCAAGACTGGCTTCCAGTGATACTTAGCTCCTCTGTCTCAAGGCTTATGGTGGTATCTGCCACTCTCTCTCTTCTAGGTTTCATTGATTTCAGCTTCTTGCTTCTATGGCACTCTCTCTCAATTTCTTTCTCTCTCTTTCTCCCTCTCCCCCTCTCCCGCTCTTCCCCTCTCTCTCTCTCTCCCTCTCCCTCTATTCCATTTATAAAAGACTCCAGTAAGAGGGTTAAAATCCATCCTGAATGAGGTGGGTCATGACTTAACTGAAATAACTTCATCAAAGATCCTATTTACCACAGGTTTCCATCCACTGAAGGGATTAGATTTAAGAACGTGTTTTCTGGAGTTATATACAGTTCCAAACTACTAGTTTGTTTTCTACTTTTTTACATTTCTTGGAATTTCCTAAGACAATCATGTCATCTCCAAATAGAAACTGTTTTGTTTCTTTCTTTTCTGATCTCTATGCCATTTATTATTTTTTTCTTGCCTTATTTCAGTGGCTAGAAATTCCAGCAGTGCACTGAAGAGTGGTGATTGAATATTCTTGTGCACATCTATTCCTGATCTCTGAGGGCAAACATTCAGTCTTTCAGCATTAGGTATAATGTCAGTGCTAGATATTTGTAGATTTTTTTTTTATCAAGTTGAAATAGTTCCCCTCTCTTCCAAGATTTCTGAGAAGTTTTTCTTTCTAATATGAATGGATAGTGGATTTTGTCAAATATTTTTTGTGCATCAATTGATGTGATTGTAGGAGTTTTCTTCTTTAGCTCATTGATATGGCAGATTACATAGATAGACTTTAAATGTTGCATAAGTCTTGCATCTTGCAATAAATTCAATGTGGTTATGGTGTATAATTCTTTTTATGATGGAATTTTTTCTCATTTTTTTGGAAGACTTTTGTTTCTAATGTCCATGAAAGATATTCAATTGTAGTTTTCTCTCTGGGTTTGGTATCAGAGTAATACTAGCCTCATAAAATGAATTTGGGAAGTAGCCCCACTATTGAAGTTTGGAAAACTGCAGTTTTTTTTTTTAAAGCATTTTAATTGTAAATTCAATTTCTTGGATGGTTATAAGCTATTTAGAATGTCTATTTCATCTTGATGAGTTTTAGTAATTTATGGTTTTCCATGAATTGTTCCATTTCTAATAGGTTGTCAAACTTCTAAGTGTGAAGTGTTTCATAGTATTCCTTTATTTTGTTTTTAATGGCTACCAAATGTAGTGATATTGGTGATTTGTGCTTTTCCTCTCCTTATTTTTGCCAATCTTACTACAGGTTTATCAGTTTATTGATTTTTTTTTTTGAAGAGGCATCTTTTGGTTTTATTGATTTTTTCCTATTGTTTTCCTTATTTTCAATTTCATTGATTTCTGTTTCTATCTTTATTTCCTTTCTTCTGCTTGCTTTGGGTTTCTTTTGCTTTTGTTTTTCTAATTTCTTGTGGTGGGAACTTAGGTTACGGATTTGAGATATTTCTTAATTTCTAACATAAGCCTTGGTGCTATAAATTTCCCTCACAGCACTGCTTTAGCTGTGCACACACATGTAGTATTTTCATTTCCATTGAGTTCTATGTATTTTCTTTTGAGACTTCCTCTTTGGCCCATAGATAATTTAAAATTCCATTGTTTGATTTCCACATATTTAGAGATTTTCTTGTTGCCTGTTAATTATTTCTAGTTTGATTCCATTATGATCAAAGAGTGCACTTTGTATGATTTCAATTCTTTTAAAAATTATGAGGTTGTTTTATGAACCAGGGTATGATCTGTTTTGGTGAATGTTCCATTTAAACTAAAAAAGATGTGCACCCTGATGTTTTCGTGGTGAGTATTCTATATGTGTTAATTCAATCTTGTTGGTTAAGTGTGCTGTTCAGATCATCTATATCCTTGATAATTTTTTTTTTTTTTTTTTGGCATGGGCAGGCACCAGGAATTGAACCTGGGTCTCTGTTGGCAGGTAAGAATGCTGCCACTGAGCCACCATCACATCACCCTATCCTTGATGATTTTAAGTCCAGTAGTCCTATCAGTTGTTGAGATGGACTTGTTGAAGTCACAACTATAATTGTGGCTTTGTCTATTTCTCCTTTCAGCTCTGTCAGTTTTTACTTCATGTTTTTTGAGATTCTGTCCTTTGGTGTATGCACATTTAGTACTATTATATCCTCCTGATAGGCAGTTTTATCCTTTTATTATGTACTATTGTTCTTTGTCCCTAAGGTTTTCTTTTTTTTCTGATGTCAACTTTATCCAATATTTATATAGCCACACCACACCTGCTTTTTAAAATAATATTTGCATGGTACATTTTTTCTCATCCTTTTACTTTCAGTCTATATATTATTAGTGGTGGGGGCAGGGGCAGGGGCAGGGGCAGGGGCAGAGGCAGGGGCAGGGGCAGGGGCAGGGGCAGGGGCAGGGGCAGGGGCAGGGGCTGGGGCAGGGGCAGGGGCTGGGGCAGGGGCAGGGGCAGGGGCAGGGGCAGGGGCTGGGGCAGGGGCAGGGGCAGGGGCAGGGGCAGGGGCAGGGGCAGGGGCAGGGGCAGAGGCAGGGGCAGAGGCTGGGCATATCACTCCACCAGTGTGAGGCTGGACACCTGTGTAAGGTTTTTCTCTACCACATGGAACAGGAACACAGTGAGTCTGAGCAGACCCGAAGTGGTGCATAAGACACAGCCTCCAAACTTCGAGACATCCTTCTCCTCCCTTGTCAAGGGTACCACTTCCTTTCATTTGCTCATTCATTGATTCAGTTACTATATGCAACCCCTGTGCCTTACTCTGGTGACCAGATGGCTAGTGTTCTTCTTCATTCTACAAGAACATGGCCTAACTGAGCAGCTGGCTGCTGGCCCTGTGCATACTGGAGCCCATATCCCATCACCTTCCATAAGCCAGGGTGTAGCATGACACATTGCCATGCCTCCTTGACACATGCTGATTGATGGTCTTCATTTCTAGAAAGTCTTAGGGTAAAAGGAACCCTGCCATTCTGCCTCGCTTTAGCAGAGATCTTCCAAGGCAGTACTGGGTTTGAGGTCTCTCTGCCACACCCCCTGCCCCCAGTTGCCCGGGACAGGGACCCTGTCTGCTTTGACTTTGATTTGTCCTGTCTGCACACATGGTGGCTGCCCTGTGAATATCTGCTGCACAAGTTACCTTTTGCAAGGTAGTGCATCATCTGAAATATCACTGTTAGTGCATCACTTTCACTGGTCTTTAAAGATGTTCCTGTGAGACTCTGGGCTGTGTAAAAGCTGTAGAGATGAAGGCCAGTGTGGACAGGTGATGCAACAGTCTGGGAGAAATTCAGAGTCAGAAGGGAAGATATTTGCTTGATAATAGTTCCCATCTGTAGGAAGCCAAGACAAACCATTTTTTTTGGCTTGCCTTTTTCTCTTTATTCTTCTGGCAAGTGGCAGTGATTCAACTATGGTTCCAATTAGGACATATGGTAGAACTAAAGATTGAGGAGAGAGCGGATATGAAGGTTTCCTGGAAAATAGTAATGCCAGCAGCTGTGGTTCTCCCAAGCACAAGGCTCCATTTCATCCCGCTAGTGGTGCTGAGGTGGGTACCATTGTTACTGTGGTGGCCACACATGGCAAGTGAGGGACCATGCTCAACAACCCTGTGGCACTGAAGGTGGGACAGTGCCTGCTCCCTGCTTTCCATGCCGAGTCCCAGGGCCCAGTATCCTCCATGGTCAAGGGGGCAGTTGATTTTGAAATAGGGCTCACAGACAAGAAGCTTCAGGCATGGTTCAAACTGGGGTGCATTTGTAAATCCCCTCATTCAGGTAACGGCCTCCCAGGTCTGCTCCTTTGGACTGAACTCCCACTGGAACTGCTGAGATGAAGCCCGTGTGGAGCAAGTGGTCCTACTGGAAAGGTCTTTGGTGGGGCCAGGGTGGGAGGTTGATTTTCCAGGATTGACACCCCAACTGTGGGAATGGGCCCCTGGACTGCAGAGAGTGGGGAGCCTCTGCTTGGCCTTGAGGCAGAGACCTGCAATCTAGGGCCTTCTGGGGTTCTGGGGACAGTCCCTTCTCTGGGGGTAGAGCTGCTGCCTTAGCCTCTCCAGGTCTTGGATGCTCCCTTGTGAATGGAATTTGCAAACCCAGGGCACAAAGTCTTCCACCCTTGAGCCTGCTGAGATGGGATGTGTCTACTGGTTCCCTGAGGCCATGGAGACAGGAGGGTGTTGGGTGCCTCCTGCCCTGACTCTGCTTGATGGTCCAAGCTGGATGTCCAGGAGGCTTTGGACAGGGCTCACCTACTCTTGAGGCTCTGTCCATCTCCTCAGAAGAGGAAGGCTTTGAGGTGCTAGTCTCTGGGAGGTGACCATTATAACATGTAGGTTTCCCACTTGGGGCTTGTGGGCTGGGAAGGCTGATAGGATGGGTTGAGGGGACCAGGATGGGCTTGGCACTCAGGTTGGCATGGACTGGGGATCACTTGGCCTGGGGACTGGTGTCACGAGTTCCCAGGTCTTCTGATTTCCAGGAGAAGTCAAAAAGTTAGAGTTCATTTGGCATTTCCTGATTTCTAGGTGTTGAGAACTAATGATTGGATGAGTCTGTAGGGGCTTAACGAGGCCCTGGATGGAGGGTGTGGCCTGTGTGTATCCATTCATGTCCAGCCATGGCCTGTGAAGGGACAGCCTGAAAAGGAGAGAGGGGTTGTCGGTGCCTGGTGGCCCACCCCCACTCTCCCCACTGCCCTGCTTTGGTCTCTGTTTCTTCCCAGAGCCCGGCACAGGCCTGGCTGAAGGTAATTTTCAGTTAACAGTTCTTCAAGAAACTAGCCCTCCTCACACATCCTCCCTGTTCTGTCCTCAGCTCTGTATTTGCATGGTTTGGGGTATATGTGTGAGGGCACGTGGAAGTGATTATGTGTGCCTATGCATGTGTGAGTGTTTGATGCGTGCGTGTGTTATATGAGTGTGTGTGGATGTGAGTGTGTGTAACTGAATGTGTGAGAGTGTGAATGTGTGAAGGCCTGTGAGTGTGTGTATAAGTCTATGTGAGTATGTGTAGGTGAGTGTGTGCTTCTGAGTGTGTGTGCATGTGAAGACATATGTGTATGAGTGTGAGGCTGTCAATATGTATGTGTGTATATGAGTGTGTGAATGTGTATATGAGAATGTGAGAGTGTGAATATGTGTGTGTTTGTATATGAGAGTTTGAGTATGTGTGTGAGTGTGTATATGAGAGCGTGAGGGTGTGAATATGTGTGCATGAGAGTCTATGAGAATATGAGTGTGTGAATGTGAATATGTGAGTTCTTCTATGACTGTGTGTGCATGTGTGGGTGAATGTGTACCTCTGAGAGAGTGTGCGTGTGTGCATATGTGGGAGGATGTGCATGTGTAAATGAGAGCTGTGCCAGTTTCTCTCAGGGTTCAGGGCTACTTTGCCAGCTGGATGCCTCCATCCCATATGGAGCAGGAATCTGCTTGTCCAGGGTCAAGGACATGATTATTCCCAGGCTGTTGACTCCTTTGCTCCCCACCCACAGCAAAAGGGAATCATATTTTCCCATCTCTGGGGGCCAGGTCCTAGGACTCTCATGGGCTGTGGGGTGGTGGGAAGTGGGAGGTATGTGGTGCGAGGTGGGTGGTGGGTGTGGTGGATTGTGGGGTGTTAGGGAGGTGAATGGTGATGTTGTTGGGTGGTGGGTGAGGCATTGGGGTGTTGGGTGGTGTTCTAGTTTGCTAGCTGCTGGAATGCAATATACCAGAAACGGAATGGCTTTTAACAAGGGGAATTTAATAAGTTGCAAGTTTACAGTTCTAAGGCCTAGAAAATGTCCCGATTAAAACAAGTCTACAGAAATGTCCAATCAAAGGCATCTAGGGAAAGATACCTTGGTTCAAGAAGGTCGATGAAGTTCAGGGTTTCTCTCTCAAGTGAGAAGGCACGTGGCGAACACAGTCAGGGCTTCTCTCTCAGCTGGAAGGGCACATGGCGAACACGGCATCATCTGCTAGATTTCTCTCCTGGCTTCCTGTTTCATGAAGCTCCCTGGGAGGCACTTCCCTTCTTCATCTCCAAAGGTCGCTGGCTGGTGGACTCTCTGCTTCGTGGTGCTGCAGCATTCTCCGCTCTCTCTGAGTCTCCAAAATGTTTCCTCTTTTATAGGACTTCAGAAACTAATCAAAACCCACTCAAATGGGTGGAGACATGTCATCCCCTAATCCAGTTTAACGACCATTCTTAACTAAATCACATCAACCAGGGAGATGATCTCATTACAGTTTCAAATATACAGTATTGAATAGAGATTATTCTACCTTTAAGAAATGAGATTTATATTAAAACATGGCTTTTCTTAGGGGGCATATACCCTTTCAAACCAGCACAGGTGGGGTGTTGGGATTGGGTGAGTTGGTGGATGGTGGGCTGATGGGAGGTTAGTGGTGGGATGGTGGGGTGGTGGGATGGTAGAGTTAGGGTGTTGGATGTTGGGTGTTGGGTGGTGGGGCAGTGGGCTCATGAGGAGTGGGCTGGCTGGGAGCATGTTCTGAACCACAAGTGTGGGGCAGGCAGTCCCTTGCCCTTCCTGCTTGGGCAGGGCTCCCCTTAGCAGCCAGGCGTGATGCCCCTGGCGGGGAGCTTGCTTCCCTGCCACTTGGCTTCAGGGAGAGCTGTGAGACGGGAATCTCGGCACTCAGGTCAATATTGTGGGTGGAGCAGCGGCATGAGGATGGTCTGTCCCCGGGGGTAGGGCTGGGGGTGCAGCATCGTGGACCCTGGCTGGGCCACGTGATGTTCACCCTGAGTAGTTCAAGTGGGCTCACCGTCCTCTCCTTTCCCCACCAGCCTCCTTCATGACCTTTCCCCTTGAACTTGGGTGGTCTCTGGCTACTCCAGCCTCCAGGATGTGGGTGAGGGCACTGAGTCAGGTCCAGGGCGGCTTCCACCTCCTGGGCCACTTGCTCTTGGGACCCGACTGCCCAGCTGTAGAGACAATGTGCAGAGTCCCTGGGGTCACAGGGAGAGGGTCTGGGGCCCAGCTGCCCCACTTGGAGGTGCCAAGCCTGTAGGCAGGAACTTCTTGGACTCTTCAGACGAGCTGCACAGGCAGCTGAGCCCCGGCCAATGCCCCGCCCACGTCCTGCCCAGGACGCAGTGAAGTGTTGTGGCGCGGTGTCATTTTAAGCTGCGGCTCTTGGGGTGGTTTGCAAAGCATTAGTGGATAAGCAGGATCATCAGTGCCTGTAATATTTCCCAAGTGGTGATGTGTCCTGCTTCGGTAACAGATCTGCCATGGTGCTTCAATGAGAAAAGAACTTTGTCAGCAAAATGTGCCAATTAAAAACAACAGAAAAACCATGCCAAGGAGATGCTGGCCCAGCTGATTCCTTTGGATTCAGTTCTAACGATGATGACTTATTTTTCCCCTGTTAGCAGCGTCGCGGGTAACTAAAGTTAGCCTTGGCTTGAAAATCAATGTATAATTTTAGAGCCCACAGCAGTCTGAAGATTTACCACCGCCCAGAGGCTGTCTGGAATCGGCAGGTCCTCCAATGTGGGCTCACACATTCTCGGCACACAGACTAGCCCTGGCCACACCGCGGGGCGTCCACTGCTCTGTGGGGGTGTTGCTTGGTGTTCCCTGTCCAGCTGCCTCCACTGCTTCCCCCCATGGTCACAGTGAGGGGGACACTCACGCCATTCCCAAGCGTGACTTTGTCTGGCTCTGCCGTGGCGCCCCCGGAACCTCCCAGCGCCGCGCGTTGTCCACCTGGTGAGTGTTGACTCCATCTGTGGTGCTCTTGCTCTTTCTGATTTAATGTCAGACAGGGTGATGTGGGGTGGCTGGGATGCCAGCTCCTCACTTCTGTGGCTGATGGATGAGAAGAACCCAGGTGGGGCAGCTCTCTCTATTCTAAATCAAAGTGACTTAATACCCGACCCCTCAAATCTGCAGCCCGCTGCCACATCGTCGGGGTGCACAGAGGATGCTCCTGGGAGGTGTGGGAGGCGGGCCGTGGTGGGAGGCGGGCCGTGGTGGGAGGCGGGCCGTGGTGGGAGGCTGAACAGGCCCAGCACGGTGGCTCGGCTACCTGCAGGCCTTGGGCAGGCTGTGAGAGCAGGAGGCAGAAGCTGCAGGAGGGGGAGAGCCTGGGGGTGCGGGGAGGCCCTGTAAGGGGTAGGGGCAGGGGCCAGAGACCCTGAGCCTCACGAACCCCATGATGGAGCAAGCTGTCCAGGGTGAGCGAAAGAGGCAGTAGGCTGAGGGCGAGGGTGGGAGCGTGGAGGCGGTGGGCAGGCCCTCGGTAGCTTCCCTGAGGGATCCCTGAGAGGGTCCTGGCCGGGTGGCTTTCAAGGAATGCCAGAGGGCCCAGTACCTGTGGAGGGAGGCAGTAAGGGGAAGTGGGTAGGGAAGCTGAGGAGCTGCAGGGGAGCACGGGTGGCACAGGGCATTCTTGGCCGGCTTTTACACACCCATGGTGACTGGCCATCAGACGTGGGTAGCCGGGCCTGGAAGGGGTGGCCACAGCAGGCTGCTCTCTGCAGGGGTACTCCCAGCAGGTGGGCTTCCCCTGTAGGACCCATAGGGACACATGAGCCCTGGGAAGAGGCAGACAGAGATTGGGCGATGTTGCCACATGCCAAAGAGCACCTGGGGCCCTGGCAGCTGGAAATACCCTGGTGGGGACACTCGGTGCTGGCACCCCTCCTCTCTCCACTGAGAGGCTCAGCTCAAGGCCCTCATGCTCCCAGAGAGCCGGCCTGGATGCATCACCTCCTCTGTTGTTCATCGCCAGGCAGACCCCAGACCCTGTCGTGTGAAATGGGCCCTGCCATGGGGAGAATCCAGGGTGGCGGGTTTGAGGAGGGTCTGGGTGCTCGTGGGTAGCTGTGGCAAGTATACCCGGAATTCCACCTGACAGGCATGTGCTGGGAATCTGTGATGGGGGACACAGGGTGGGGGGTACATATAGGGGGTGCAGGGTAGGTGGTATGTGGTGGGGTGTGTGTAGGGGTACGTGGTAAGAGTACATGGTGGGGCTACATGGTAGGAGGCATGCCGTGATTTCCTCGGGGTTGTGGGGCTGAGTGACTGGCTGGACAGTGAGGAGGTGATGACACCTTGGCAGGGTGTTTGCCTACCGTGAGTTCCCATAGCATCCTCATTTGCCATTCGAGTGACCAGTAAAATTCCCAAAGATGTCTGCAGCTCCAGCCTGTGTTTTGGAGCAAGGGGGTCTGGAGAAAAACCAGGCTTGCCTTGGGCTGACAGTGTGAGCCATCTGTCCTGGAATGCAGGGTCATCATCCATCTGGAATGTGGGGTCGTAGCTGTCATCTGTCCCTGGAACGCGGGGTCATAGCTGTTGTCTGTCTCTGCAACACAGGGTCATCCCTGTTGTCTCTCCTGGAATGCGGGGTCGTCAGGTCTGGCCACGCAGGCGAGCCTCTCTCACCCAGACATGTTGGCATAAAGCACCTAGTGCCGAGAAAGAAGGGGATGTGCTGAGCTGAGGCCTGGTTGCCGTCTGCACCCTTTCCTTCTGCAGAGGGGCCTGAGGCCCAGAGAGGGAAGAGGGGACTAGGGCGCTGCACAGGCTGCGTGGCCTCTGCTGCTGAGTCATGCTGCTGCGGACAGCAGTCGGCAGAAATGCTTCTGCAGCAGGACGGGAGCGGCCTGGCTTTGGGCAGAGACAGAGTTCTCAGGGATCACTCAAGTTTTTAAAGTTAGCCTGAGGCCATGCAGAGGGTGTGAGCTGCGTAGAGCTGTGGGGACCAGGGAGGCCAGGGGACGTTGCACCAGGGCCGTTACCCTCTCTGAATACCGCAGATAGACCAGAGGTCCGAGGTCCGAGTGGAGGGAGAGCCTCTCAAAGCAGGGGAGCGGTGGGAAGCAGACCCACTGAGGGCCGGTGGAGGGAATGGCTACCAGCAGCCTCGTTCTGGGGCAGGCGGGTGGCCCCGTGAACACAACTCCTGGCGTCCGTTTTGGAGGTGAGGGCACGAGGTTAACCCACATCGAGGTGACAGAGCCGGTGGCACCTGGCCGTCTGCCCAGGGACCGGGCCTAGAGCGGAGGCAGAAGGTTGGGTTGGAATCTGGATTCTCCCACGTTTGAGCGCTGGGTGCTTGGGGATCAGCTGGGCTATGCAGACCCCAGTGATGAGGTGTGGGGACGCCTGGCACGGCCCAGCATCTGCAGATTGGCTGGGGGCTCCCGGGATGGCCGAGGGTGGGGGGTGGCGTTGACAGGGGTCTGGGAGTCTCCTCCAGGGCTGACCACCCTCGTGGTGACCCTCCCCCGCTCCCCCAGCCCTTCTCCCCGCTGGGGCTGCAAGTCCCTTGATTCAGCTCTGGCCCCTGAAAAGAAGCCCGCCTTCCCTGAGGCTCTGCCTGTGTTTCTGAGAAAGGGCGGCCCTTCTGGGAAGGCCGGGGCACAGTTGGGGCCTGGCGGAGAGGTCAGGCGAGGGGAGCACAGGATGCCAGGAAGTGCTTATTGATCTCCTCCTGTTAGCAATGAACACGAGAGCAATCATCCATAACGTGCTCTCCCCTGCTGCTGACAGTCCCCAGCCGCTGACAGTCCCACTCCCTCACTGTGGGGGAAATAGGCTTGTGGTCCTTTCAGAGAGAGAAACCTTCTGTCTGAGGGCCCCCGTGGTGGCTTTCTGGGAGAAGGCAGCAAGATGCACTGTCCAGGGGCTGTCCTGTGACCAGGGCCAAGTTGGGTAGTGTGGCCACAGCAAGCAGGGCTGTACCGGGGGAGACCCAGGGTCCCCAAGGCAGGGATTGTTAGGGCCTGGGGATCAGGGAGGGCTGCCTGGGGGAGGCAGTGCTTGAGAAGAGACTTGGAGATGTGGGAATGGGAGTGCAGACGGGTATGAAGGAGCCTTCTAGGCAGAGGGGACGCCAGACCCAGCTCCTCACAGAAGCTGGTGGAAGCCTGCTGTGGCCACACCCACTGGGAGTGTGAAAGCAGGAAGGGGTTGGGTAATGGACAGGCAGCCCAGGGATCCCACACTTTTCCTTGCTGCCACCTTTCAGGTAAGGTTCAAAGCGCTTTTGGAGACAAGGATAGGAATGGGTGTGGAGTGGCCCTTGCTGGGCAGCCTGAGGTGCAAAGAGACTAGGGGGTCACTGTCTCACTGTCCATTGCTGGAGGTGGCAGAGGCGCCCCCTTGGACTTGGCCTTCAGCGGACAGTGGGCTCAGCAGCCAGGGCCCTTAGCACTGGCACACCTGCCTGGAAGACAGACCCCCGTGATGGTTCCCAGTTCAGCTAATTGCTGGGGCAGCTGCTTCCCTGACTAACACAGGATATTGCCACGTGGGGTGTGTGTCTGTGTGTGCAAATGTGCATTCCTTCCTTCATTCATTCATCCACTCATTCATTCCTTTGAGGCAAGTCCATGGTGACTCAGCTTTGAGGCTGGGGGCCATATGGCCAGAACACAGGCTTGGAGCCCGGCTGACCTGCGGTCAAGTCACAGCTCACCCCTCAGTAGTGTGTGACCTTTGCAAAGGCACCTAAGATCACTGAGACTCAGTTTCTTCTACAATATAAAGGGGCTAGCCCCTCATCTGGTTGTTGTGGGCCCTTGTGGTGCTATCAGTGCAAGGCCCCTGACACAGGGGTGGTCCCCCCACGGGGAGTGGGAGCTCAGCAAGGGCAGACACACAGGGCAGCGACTCCCCAGAGCCTTGGCACATGCTGCCTCTGCACCTGGAGCTCTCTGCCTCCTGGCAGCCTGCAGTTGTTCCTTGTCATGTCTTAGACATTTTCCTGGGTACCACCTTCTCAGCAAAGCCTCCCCGGGTTCCCCGTCCCTGCTTCCTTCCCCCTTCCTGCTTTACCATTTCCACAGTGATATCGCCATTTGACATACATCTGCTGATTTTCCGTCCCTGACTAGGATGTAAGCTTTGCGAGGGTGGGGTTTTGATCCCTTTCATTGCCCCTTAGGCTCTTTTGTGCCAGAGCAGCGGTGGGGGGAAATCTGTCGAGTGACTAGATTACCTGTGATGAATTGGCAGTGCCGGGGCATGAGCATCTCTCCTTTATAACCTGCAGCCCTAGAACTGAGGGCCCAGTGCCTCAGTGGGAGGCAGCCCCCCTGAAGGGGTTAGGGAGAGGGACCAGCTTTGGAATCGAAGTGGCGGGAGCCTCTGGCTCTGCCTGCCCCTCAGGAGCTCCAGGTCTGCAGGGGGCATGGGTCTGAGTGTGAGAGGAGTTTGTAGTCCTCCAGGACAAGTCCAGCTCAGGTGGGGGGCCGCAGGGCCTGGGGGGGAGCTCGGTGAAGGCCCTGCTGGGTCTGCTAAGAGGGCCCCTTCCTAGGCCCCCCAGGACCCGTGGGCGGATGGCCGTGGCCTGGCTGCTGTGCATGTCAGAGGGTGCCTTACCATCTGGGGGACTTTGGGAGCACATTACCCTCCCCTGCCCTCACCCCCCAGCTGTTTTCTGGGTCATTAAGTAGAGCCAGCGCTGCACAGACAACTGGGTGGAAGAGGGGTTGGGGGAGCGTGATGGGGAAATTGGGGGTGGGTGCCACCTGGGCTGGGCAGCTGAGGGGTGCAGTGTTGGGGCCCCTCTGCATCCCACCCCCCTCCCACGGCTGAGAGCACTGAATCCCTGGGGAGAGGGGGCCGCGCAGGCTGAGCCCACCCTCACTGGCTCTCTCTGTGGCTGTGTTCCCTGACACCTGCTTCTTCACCTGGGACATGGGGGAGAGCAGGACCCACCTTGGGGAACCCCTGGGGGCTCAGGAGAGTAGCTTCACATCCAGCCACTTCACTAGAGGCTCCTTGTTCTTGTCATTACTGAAGGGAGTTAAATTCACACTGAGCGGTGACTGGCAGGCACCAAGCCTTTCCTGAGGCCCCTTTGGAGGGAGGAGATTTTGAGAAGAGCCTAGGGTCAAGAAAAAGAGGCCTGCAGGCTGGGCCCATCCAGCCGCTGCCCAGGTGAGCTGGCAGAAGAGCTCAGGTATGGCTACGTCTCTGGGAGGGGTCTGTGCCTGGCTCTGAGGGTCTGACTGAGCTGTTCCTGGAGGAGGAGGTCTCGGGGCTGTCCTTCCAGGGTCCTCAGGCAGCAATGAGCTCACAAAGTGCCAGCTGCATGCCAGGCTCCAGGCTGGAGCTCCCTGGTGCCCTAGGACTGCCCTTGGGCTCAGGGAGGACGCAGCTCTGAACAGGGGCAAGGACACCAGCTTCTGGAATAAGAAAGTGTGGCCCAGGCTCCAGCCCCATCTTGGATGGGAGGTGAGTGTGAGAACCAGGTCTGCCAGAGGTGCTTGGGCTGGCACAGGGTCAGGGCCTCATGGGGTGGGCACGGCTGCCCGGAAGGAAGGGGAGGCCTGGGACTGGCCGGAGGAGGGAGTTGGGAGACACCAGAGCTCGGGTCTCTCTGGGTCATGGGCCCAGTGTGTGCGGCCATGGATTGCTCCTGTTGAACCGTAACTTGGATGTTCAACATCACGCAGAGAACTTGCCTGACTTAGTCTGAAACTTGGCACCCCCTTGGTACAAAGAGGTGGGAAACAGTCACTTCGGGGGTCACTGCTGTGGGAAGTGTACCTCTTTCCTGGATCTCCTTTAATCATTTCAACAATCCTGGGGAGACCCACATCACTCCCAGGTCCACAAGATATAACTGAACCTCCGACATGAAGTAAATTCCCAGCCGGTGATGGTTGCAGGCTGGGCCCAGGGTCCTTCCAGAGTTAGGGAGGCCTCCACTGCCCCCACACATGCCTCCCCAGTTCTGGGTCCCAGGCAGTGGCTGTAGCTCTCAGGGATGCTGTCTCTGGATCTTGGGGCTGCCCCATCCCTGCTCAAAGAGATGCCTGCCAGTCCCAGGCTCCGGGGAGTCATTTCTAATGGGAAAACATGCCCATTTGCCTAAATGAATCAAACCCATTTCTCTCCCATCCATATTTCATGGGCCTCCTCCCCGGGTAATTTAATTATCGCTGTTGTTAGTGCTGGCGCTCACATCTTGGTGGGTGTGGAGCCGCTGCCCAGACCCTCTGAGAGGGACGCTGCTGGGAGGCTCCACGGAGGAGCCCAGAGAACAGAACCATCTCCATGGAGACGGGATGCGGCAATCTTTCCTGGTGATGCATTGCTTTAATCTCGAGGGCTCTGGGTATATCGCCAGCGTTAATAAATAAGTCTAAATAATACCCTAGTGTGATTGATATTATTCTTTCCATTCTGTTGATGGATAAACGGCAGCCCAGGAGAGGGGGTGCTGGGTGCTTATCCTGGGGGAAGGAAAGGAGGATGGTGATCTAGGAACGTGTGCCACCCTGGCTTTTGGGAGGCCCCAGTTTTCTGTCTGGGAGGCTGGAAAGCCTCTGCAGACAGGACCTGAATGACTGAAAGCACTCTGTGAGCTGGGTGGGAGCCCCTTTTCTCCTGCTCCACTCTGGCCTTGACGCTGCTCCGCCATGAGAGGTCCTAACCTCCTCTGGTATTCTGTGTGCTACTCATCAAATTTCCTTGGAGGAAACAGCATTTAATTCATTTCCAGGTTTGGCACCTGGCTGTGTGAGTTATCAGGATGATTCTCGAGACTGGGTTTCAAAAGCGGAGAAGGAGCACAAGAAACGTTCCTGGGCCTCAAGCTGGGGTGCAAATGTGTGCTCATCACCTTTGTTTTGCCATCTATAAGGCTGGAAACTCCATACCTCTTATTAGGAGGGGTTCCAATTGCCATCCTGCTCTTGGCTGCCCCAGATCCTCAGTCTTGCTCAATTCACGAAGTGCCGCTTGTCCCTGCCCCATGCTGTCATGTTCAATACTGGTCCTTTACAGCCCAGTGGCCATGTGGGCCCCTGCCCTCATCTTGGGGTGTGGTTACTCTTTAGTTCACTTGCACACTTGAGTTCACATGCACACTTGAGTTCACACTCACACTTGAGTTTGCACTCACACTTGAGTTCACATGCACACCCCCACTTTGTTTGCACTTATGCTCTACTACTGGTTTTTAGCAGGACGTTCTGCCCAGGGGGCTGGATCTCCTTGCAGCTGCCTTCAGCACTCTGGCCTGTCCTGCTTCCTTTCCCTGGAACCCAGTTCCCCACTTCTGTCTGCACCAGCCCAGCTCCTGGTCTTGACCCACGCCCAGCTAGCATCAACCTTGGACCACTTCATTAGCCCTGCCTCCTTCTTCCTTTCATGTCCTTGGTGCACCTTTTCTTCTCTGGACTTCTGTCAGGACTGCCCTGCCTGCCTGCCTATCAAAGGGATCCTCACCACGTGGGGTCTGCCCTGGCCTCCTTTGCTCCTGGTCCAGGGTAACTGCCGCTTTTCCCTGGGACCAGTCGTGTCCACCTAGGAGATGTAGGGCAGCGACACCAGCCATCATCCCCTGAGAAGGCCTGTTTAAGGTCTTTCTACAAAAGAAGGCAGATTGTAGGATGCTGGGCTGCCCACTGCCTCAATTCCTTTAAGGAGGCTGCCCCAGAATGCCTCCCCTCTCTCCCAGCTAATATGCAACAGAATGTCCCACACAGGCAGAGACCAGGCCTGCACTGACCTCCGGGTGTCCTTTGTCAGAGGCTCCGGTGGAGAGCCTGGACAAGTGGGCATGGGGACAGCCCAGGGGCTGTCCTGGGTTTCCCAATGGCCACTGAAGCCAGGGAGCTGGAAGGCTTCTGAGGGGAGCGGGGAGTGCTGGGCTTGGCCAAGTGCATAGCTGCTGAGGGTCCAGGGACAGGGTGAGTGTGGGGAGGGACTGGTGGGTGGGCAGGGGGAAGAAGGGGAGCAGTCCCTCCTCCTAGGCAGAGGGGGCAGGCAGGAGAGGGGGCCAGAGGAGTGTAGGTGAGGCTGGAGCAGAGCTGGAGTGGCTGAGAGTGTGGGCGAGGGGGGGCTCACCCCTGCTGCCCCTTGGGCCTCCTCACACCGCCCCGCATAGTGCAGGGGCTCCAGGAGGATGAGGACCTGGGAGGGGGCAGGGGGCAGGAATCAGGAGAGAACCTCGGCCAGGTGTGAGAAGCTGACTTATCTGCTAATTCTCAATGCCTTTCTTCTTTCCGAAGGATTCAAGGCAGCTTACAAGAATTCATGCAATATGGTAATTATATACACACAAAATGCACTGTCTGGGCTGGAAAATGCACAGGAGTCTGAGGATGACTGCAGGGGCCCTGGGACAAAGGCCAAGCTCTCTCTGGCCCTAGGCCTGCCCCACTCCTCAGGGCCTCTGCTTGGCCCTCTACCTGCCCACCCCACACCTGGGCTCCTCGCTGTGCTCCAGGTCCCCCCACGTTCAGCTTCTGCAGGGCCTCCTCCCTTGTGGCTCCAGCCCGGGAACCCCTCTGCCCTCCCCACGTGTGGCCTTTCTCCCTCTGCTGGCCTCTGCTTTGGTGACCTCTCCAGGTGCGGGAGGAGTCACTGATGTTTACAGATTAGATGACGCTCAGATCACCCATTGCGCAGGCGGGTAGGTGGGCTTCTTTCCACACTCGGCATTTGGTTTGCCCTGGGTCTCCTATTTGTTTTAATTTAACATTATCTTTTCTATATAAGCTGCTTTGCTCTAACTTTTTGGAACAAGGCAGAATGTAAATGAAGAAAAACAAAACAAGATAAAAACAAAGGAAAGAAGGTAGAGAAGTATGCCTAAGAGAAATAAACTCATAAATCAGCAGACGATTCTGACTCGCCTCTTCTCAAAGCTGAGTCCTAAGGGGCTCTGTGCTCTCTGGCGGCCAGGGTGTCACACAGAAGGGGGCTGGGTTGGGTCTGGGCAGGTCATGAATTCTCCTTGCCATCAGGAGTGTGCACCCAGGGCCCCAGGCCAGCCATACCTTTCCCGCACAGACTCTAAAAGAAAAGCCGCCCTTGGTGAGGAGGGAGTGGTGGGGTATGGAGAGAGGGGACTGCCTGAGCAGCCTGCCCACGCTTTCGTTCGGGTGCCTGGGAAAAGCCTGGCTGACCAGATGCACCACGAAGAGCCTGTGTCTGGCCCCCAGAGAGGAGATTTTGACAGAGAACTGGGTCACAAAACACAGTCCCTGCTCATCTCAGACCAGTTGCTTCCTCTGAGCACAAGACCCTTTTGCTGTGGTGTGCATGGAGCTTGGATAGAAATGAAAACCTTTGTAAAAGAGGAAAATAACCTTCTGTGCCCTTTATCTTTTGATCCTGCCCCTTCCTGCCTTCCATGAGTCAGTTATGGTTCCCAGTGGGAAACCTGAACTCCTCCTGGCCTCCTGGCCCCTCTGGGGGTGGCAGAACGCTCTGAGTGGGCCCGAATCCCGCTGTCCCCACTTTCCCTCTGTTTCACTGTCACTCACATGACCTCTTGGACCTTCTACTTTTGCTTTCAGGACACATCCTGATGCTGCTACTTAAGACCCCACTGTCCCCTCCCCGGCTTGGACAGGGGCCTCTGCAGCTGTCTGTACTTCTTCTACCTGCCAGATTTCCCATCTCATTATAACACTGGCCCACACCCACCCTACCCACTGGCTCCCCTCCTCCAGCTCCTCTGCTGCCCTGGCTGCCACTTCCTGCAGCCTGTGATACTGACCCATGGGCTGGTCTCCATCTCCATCAGGGCTCAGCTCGCTGCCACCCTTCCCTGGTCCTGAACGTGCAGTGACAGGCTCCCTTCCTGAACCTGCAGTGCTGCCCACCCACTGACCTGCCCTAATTTCCTCCCCTCACCCCTGACTGTGATGGAATTGACTCTGGACCCGCCTGCCCTCATGGCCCAGGAGAGAGCAGCCCCCAAGCACAGGGAGTCTGCCAGCTCGCTCCCTACTGGGTCCCCAGCCCCTGGGTGGAGCCTGATGTGTGTTAGACACTCACTCACGGGTGCTTATTGATTGAACTAATCAACTAATGGCTTTAAATCAACTATCAGCTGACACCTGTTAGTTTTAGTCCTTGGAGTTCAAACTGCAGCTCACATGGTTTAGCTACCTGTGATGATTTGGTTTCAGAAAAGCACCAGGCTGCCCAGCGTTCTTCCCCACAAAACTCTGTGCCTCTATTTACCCACATGGTTAAGTTCCCGCAGAACTCTGCAGCGGGAAGTGGGCAGAGACCTGGACCCAGAGCCGACGGCTGAACTTTCAGGAGTTCTGCAAGCAGGTTGGTAAATGCAGCTGTTATAGAAAACGAAATTGCATAACTTGCACTGATAGAAATTCTTGTAAATAAACGTCTGGCTTCCCTGCTTGTCTTCTGCCTTCCCCTGTGCTCTCTACTCCAGACAATGTTTGCGTCTGTGGTCGCTGCATGAGCCTGTACTTTGCTGCCTAACATCCCACCAGCCTCCCCCTGGCCTGCCCATCTCCTCTCTGCTCTTGTGGCACAATCTATGGTACCCTGTGAGGTGGCAGGGGGCTGCCTGGTGGGGCCGCAGTGGTTTTGGCCAAGGGCATGGACGTCCCAGGGTAGGGATGTAGATTATCCTCTCGGGCCACTGAAGCAGCCACAGCCAGCCATGGAAGGCCTGGGAGGGAGGCTGCACAGACCCCTGCATGGAAAATGAGGGGGTCCCTCGGTTTGGGGTGCCCATATCAGATCTCTCAATGCTCAAGGAAGACCATACAAACACACGAGAATCTTGGAAACAGGCCTCAAAAACAGGGAGGCATGAGTTTTTCACAGCTTAAACTGTACAACAGGCTCCATGATTGTTATAAATATGAATATGAAACAGATTAAAATGATTCTAAAACCTAGTGGGAGATAAAATCTATAATGTAAAATAGCGATTTAAAATACATAACTGCAACAACTTAGAAGATAAAGAAGTGGCATCTCAAAGCCCTTGGGGAAAGTGGACTTGTGCGTCGGCAGATGTGCGTTGAGCTGGTGCTACTCTCCCAGTCTGCCTGGGGCTGTTTCTCTCCGGCTCTGGCTGTTTGTCTTGCCTCCTGTCCAGGCCTGGAACATTCTGCTGTCTGAAAACCTTGCTGGGGGCTACAGAGCCACTGAGGTCTCTCTGCTGCCATCTCAACCTCCTGGAGTTGGAGGTGGCAGCAGTACTGGGCCCAGAGATGAACCAGGTTGCTCACGGGGGCTGCTCAGAGAAATAACTAAAGCAGGTCTGGGGATACTCAGGGGAGGAGGAGAGGTGCGATATCACATAGGGCGATCATGAAAGGCCTCAGCACAAGGTTAACATATGAACAAAGTTGCACAGAAGGTGATGGTGTGGACTGTGTGGACACTGGGGGAATAGTCTTCCAAGGGCCAGGGACAGCAGGTGCAAAGGACTGGAGGCAGTGTGGCTGGAGCAGGGAGAGGGAGAAGTAGGATGGAGGGCATAAGAAGGCCAGACCGTGTGGGGTCAGACACATCTTATCAGTGCTGGATGATTTTGAACAGAGGAACCACAAGCTCTGGCTGCATTGTGTGATGGCTCTGGCTGCTCTGGCAGCAGGGAGACCCACAGGCACTGTTGCATTGGCACTGTGAGAATGATGGTGGTGGGGGTCCAGGTTCAGCAGGGCAGTTGGTTGCCAGACTCTGGATAGATCTTGAAGGTGGAGGTGGAACCAACAGGTGCTGGATTTAGGCAGCAGGAATGAATGGAAGAGAGGAGGCAAGAAGGGGTCAAGCCATCTGAGCTGAGCCACCAGAAAGATGGAATTGCCTTAACTGAGATTGAGAAGATGAAGGGAGGGCAGGCTTTGAGGGGAAAGGTCAGGCATTTGGACGTGTGCACTCTGTTCGATATGCAAGTGGAGAGGGTGGACAGGTCATTGGGAATAGAATACTGGAGTTTGGAGGTGGGGTGAGGATTTGGGCTGGAGATTGTGCACAGTTCTGCTTGCATGCTTGGAATCTCACTGCTTTCACTTGAATTGACTTTCGTGAGAGTTACCTGAGTCTTTGCATGTGCTGCCGTTTATTTATTTTGCCACATAGCATCTGTTTTGGTTTGTTAAAGTTGATGAAATGCAAGATACTGGAAATGGGTTGACTTTTAACAATGGGGACTTATTAGCTCACAGGTTTACCATTTGAGGCCTGTGAAAATATCCAAATTAAGGCATCAGTAGGATGATGCATTCTCTGAAGAAAGGCTGCTGGCAATCTGGACTCCTTTGCCACATGGAAAGGAACATGGCAATATCTGCTGGTCTCTCCCCTTTCTCCTGGATTTTGTTACTTCCAACTTCCGGCTTCAGTGGCTTCCTCTTTATTTCCTGTGTGTCCTCTCTCAGCTTCTCCGGGACCTTTTTCCTGTGTCTTCTCTCTGGCTTTTATCTTCTGATAAAGGACTCTATCAAGAGGATTAAGACCCACTAGGGTATGCCTCAACTGAAATAACTTAATCAAAGTTTCCACCCACAATATGTTTACACTTACAAGAATGAATTCAAAGAACATGATCTTTTCTGGGGTATATACCGCTTCAAACCATCACAGCATCCTACTGTGTGATTATACCCCAATTTATTTATACATTCTATTTTTGACGGTCACATGGATTAAGTCCACCATTTGTCTATTATGGATGTTTCCACTAAGTTCATTTTTGCATAGATGTCATGATGCACATGTGTCTGCATTTCTCTGGGTCTTATTCCTGAAAGTGGAGTTTGTAAGTCATACGATATGCATACATTTAACTTTACTGGCTAAAGCCAAACAGCTTTCAAAAGTGGCTGTACCTGTCTGCATCTCCACTGGCATGCCTGAGAGCTCCCATTGCTTCACATACTTGCTGACCCTTGTTATGATCAGACTTTGGATGGTTGCCAATCTGGTGGGCATAAGGAGTTTTCCGTTAGACTCTTCATTTGCCTTTTCCTGATTTGGTTAACATAAAATGAGGAGCCTTGGGAAACGTAAAGGGTAACTAAAATTTGAAGATTCTTGAAGGCCAGTTTGGGAATTTCTCCTTCTCTCTCCTTTAGTTCTGCTTCCAAGGGACTACAGAGGCTGGAGCTATAATGGGGTAAACTGGAGGAAGGATGGGTATGACTTGAGGCAGGGGCCGGCTGTGCCATTTCAATTCCTTTGACTTAATATCATATTTCTGCTCAACTGCCCAAGCAGTTTCTGTAGACTGCTTGTACAAAGCAATGGAGCCTGGAAAATCTTTATCACACCGGCCATGGCCCAGCATTGAAACACTGAGCAGTTGAAGGTGCCAGCGCCGTGGGTGCCAGGTTAGGTGGGTGGGCAGAAGTGGTTCTGCAGGATGCAAGGGGCTCTTACTTTTGACCTTGGGTCCTCTCTTTGGCTCAGTGCCCTTTGTTAGTTGTATTTCTTTGTCCCAAACAAAAGCATTCCAGTGACCCCAGTCCTATGCTGACATCAACCCCCTCCAACTATGCCCATGAGCACAAGGAAAACTCGGAAGAGACACAATAAGGAAAAACGGACCAGAGCTCTCTAAGTGCTTGGTGCCTCAATAAGGGCCTGGAGTCTTCGAGGGACGTAATCATTAAAGCCACTTAATAGTTTCCATATCAAGCCCTTCAGACTGGGAAGCCATGTTCTTTTCCAGTGCCCATGGGACACTTACAGGCATATCTCATTCATTAGTTTAAAAGGCAAGAAAAGACTTCCAGTAAATCCTCCCCTAAAATAAATTGTATAGATCAGTGCTTTGGTCCAGTGCAGTGAAAATGGAGATTAACAAAAACCTCTGTCCATGTGGAAAGTAAACATAAATACAAAAGCACTGCAACCATCTCCTAAATAACTCTTGAATCAAAGAAATATTTTGCGATGGTTTGAAGTTGTATATATTCCAGAAAAGTATGTTCTTAAAGTTAATCCATTCCTGTGGGTGTGGACCCATTGTGAATTAGATCTTTTAGTGAGGTTATTCAGCTAAATTGTGACCACTCCTTATTCAGAGGGGAACTTAATCCTCTTCCTGGGAATTCAGACAAAAGAGAGAGAGACCCAGAAGCAAGAAACTGAAAGCAAGTGAAACTTGGAAGAGAAGGGACAGACCAGCGGATGCTGCCATGTGTCTGGCCATGTGGCAGAGGAGTCACGGATCTCCAGCACGCAGTCTTTAGGTCTTGATGATGCTTTGAATTGGACATTCTCGTGACCTCAGAACTATAAACCTATAAGCTAATAAATTCCTATCACAAAAAAGTCAGCCCATTTTATGACATCTTCTTTTGGCAGCTTAGCAAACTAGAACAGGTTTGAATTTGCAATCGCTGAATGCTAAGAGAGCGGCAGTGTGAAAACCTGGTATATCAAAGGTCTAGGAGAGCTGTCAGAGTTACAATGAGGCAAATTCATGACCCTAAATGCTTTCAGTGTTAAGCAGAATTGAAGGGAAATAAAATAAGCTTTCAATTTAAGTTGCAAAAGGGAAGAATAAGGAAAACTTAAGGAAAGCAAGACAAAAGAATTAATAGTCAGGAGCAGAAATGAATGAGTTAAAACTTCCAAGCTGTAAATAAATACTAGAACTTGTTTCTTTGGAAAATCCCAACAGAAGAGATAAATCATGCTGATCCCGCTGGTCCTGGTGTGTTTCACCGGAGGACATGTGATGGATGGCATGGTGTGCAGGTCGGCCCCGGGGTGGACCCAGGGTTAATGTGCAAATCCACACTGCCTGGTAGGAGTTCCGCACCTCAAACACTCAGGAAATTCGCCTGCAATGCAAAGGAGCACGGGGTGGACAATTCAGAGATCTTCTTGGATCTACTCTTAATTATAAGAAGGTACAAAACTTTGGAGATTTAGCTATTATCTGAAACAAAAAACTTTCACTGCATGTCAAAAACCGATGCCCCAAAGCATTGTGCCCTCACAGTGGAGAAAGGACAGGCTTAAAGCACAAGGGGTGGGGAAAAGAAGTACTGTCATTCAGATATGAAGGAAATTGAAAAGGGGCCAAGAAATTGCAAAATACAACTTAATAAATGATTTCCCACATGAGCATATATGATCAAAGCTGACTCCAGAAGAGAGAGAAAACCTGAATATAATAGTCATGGAATAAATGCAAAAGTGATAAAAATAGATGGATTGAAAAATTATGTGAATTCGGCCGGCGCTCCCGTCACCAACTAGCCCTCCTCTTCCTCTTTCTCTGCCGGCGCTCCCACTGCCATCTAGCCCTCCTCCTCCCCCTTCACTGCCGGTGCTCCCGCCGCCATCTAGCCCTCCTCCTCCCTCTTCTCTGCCGGCACTCCCGCCGCCATCTAGCCCTCCTCTTCCCCGTTCTCTACTGGCGCTCCTGCCGCCATCTAGCCCTCCTCTTCCTCTTTCTCCCCTGGTGGCGCTTCCGCTGCCATCTAGCCCTCCTCTTCCCCCTTCTCTGCCGGCGGCGCTCCCGCCGCCATCTTGCCCTTCCCTTTCTCCTCCTACTTCAGCGGCTGTCCAACCACCACCGTGCCCTCTTCCGCCTTCACCGGCTCCTCCGCAACCGTCCTCGACAGCCTTGCTATCCTCACCTTTCCTCCTCCAGAACAGCTACTAGGGGAGTAGAAACGAAACAGAACAGCTCCCGGAGTCGCGACAGAGATCAAGAAGACAGCGTACCCCATCCTGGAACGGCTGACTGGCTGGGAGAACTCGCTCCGGTGAGATCGCCGAGGGGTGCGGGCTTCCCCGGGTGGGGCGGCAAGTGGCCGGAATTCCTCCCCTCCTCCTTCCTGGGCCAGCTGGCAGAATTGGGCAGGCAGTCCCCTCAAGCCGCGGTGGCTGGCGTCCCCACCACGCACAGCCCCCCAGACCAACTGAGAATTGGATCGGAAATCCCCAGGTCACGGAGAACAGTGACGGGGGGTCCCTTCCAACACGTGACTCCCCGGTCCGGCTGGGAACGGTGCAATCTCCTGGGCCGCGGCGGCTGGTGCCCTCCCGCCACACTTGCCGCCCTGGGCCTACTAGGAAATTCGGATGGGTGCTCTCCCGGACTGCGGCGGCCGGCGACCCTCCCTGCGTTCGGACCCCCGGGCTGGCTGGCACTCTTCCAAGCCACTTCGGCTAGTGAACCTCCCCCACGGCGAGAGTTTTCCAAAGTTAAAAGACCCATAGCACCTTTTACTGGTGGGACCCGCAGACAAACGTGTGCCACGAGCGCCACCTACTGGGCAGGATAAGAAAAACAGAACCCAGAGATTTCACAGAAAAATCTTTCAACCTGTTGGGTCCAAAACCCAGGGAAATCTGACTAAATGCCCAGACGCCAGCAGAAGATAACGGATCACGCTCAGAAAATTGAAAATATGGCCCAGTCAAAGGAACAAACCAATAGTTCAAATGAGATACAGGAGTTAAGACAACTAATGCTGAATATACGAACAGAAATGGAAAAACTCTTCAAAAACCAAATCAATAAATTGAGGGAGGACATGAAGAAGACATGGGCTGAAAAAAAAGAAGAAATAGAAAAACTGAAAAAACAAATCACAGAACTTATGGAAGTGAAGGATAAAGTAGAAAAGATGGAAAAAACAATGGATACCTACAATGATAGATTTAAAGAGACAGAAGATAGAATCAGTGATTTGGAAGATGGAACATCTGAATTCCAAAAAGAAACAGAAACTATTGGGAAAAGAATGGAAAAATTTGAACAGGGTATCAGGGAACTCAAGGACAATATGAACCGCACAAATATATGTGTAGTGGGTGTCCCAGAAGGAGAAGAGAAGGGAAAAGGAGGAGAAAAACTCATGGAAGAAATTATCACTGAAAATTTCCCAACTCTTAAGAAAGACCTAAAATTACAGATCCAAGAAGTGCAGCGCACCCCAAAGAGATTAGACCCAAATAGGCGTTCTCCAAGACACTTACTAGTTAGAATGTCAGAGGTCAAAGAGAAAGAGAGGATCTTGAAAGCAGCAAGAGAAAAACAATCCATCACATACAAGGGAAACCCAATAAGACTATGTGTAGATTTCTCAGCAGAAACCATGGAAGCTAGAAGACAGTAGGATGATATATTTAAATTACTAAAAGAGAAAAACTGCCAACCAAGACTCCCATATCCAGCAAAATTGTCCTTCAAAAATGAGGGAGAAATTAAAACATTCTCAGACAAAAAGTCACTGAGAGAATTTGTGACCAAGAAACCAGCTCTGCAAGAAATACTAAAGGGAGCACTAGAGTCAGATACGAAAAGACAGAAGAGAGAGGTATGGAGAAAAGTGTAGAAAGAAGGAAAGTCAGATATGATATATATAATACAAAAGGCAAAATGGTAGAGGGAAATATTATCCAAACAGTAATAACACTAAATGTTAATGGACTGAATTCCCCAATCAAAAGACATAGACTGGCAGAATGGATTAAAAAACAGGATCCTTCTATATGCTGTCTACAGGAAACACATCTTAGACCCAAAGATAAACATAGGTTGAAAGTGAAAGGTTGGGAAAAGATATTTCATGCAAATAACAACCAGAAAAGAGCAGGAGTGGCTATACTAATATCCAACAAATTAGACTTCAAATGTAAAACAGTTAAAAGAGACAAAGAAGGACACTATCTACTAATAAAAGGAACAATTAAACAAGAAGACATAACAATCATAAATATTTATGCACCAAACCAGAATGCCCCAAAATACGTGAGGAATACACTGTAAACACTGAAAAGGGAAATAGACACAAATACCATAATAGTTGGAGACTTCAATTCACCACTCTCATCAATGGACAGAACATCTAGACAGAGAATCAATAAAGAAATAGAGAATCTGAATATTACTATAAATGAGCTAGACTTAACAGACATTTATAGGACATTACATCCCACAACAGCAAGATACACCTTTTTCTCAAGTGCTCATGGATCATTCTCAAAGATAGACCATATGCTGGGTCACAAAACAAGTCTTAACAAATTTAAAAAGATTGAAATCATACACAACACTTTCTCGGATCATAAAGGAATGAAGTTGGAAATCAATAATAGGCAGAATGCCAGAAAATTCACAAATACGTGGAGGCTCAACAACACACTCTTAAACAACGAGTGGGTCAAAGAAGAAATTGCAAGAGAAATTAGTAAATACCTCAAGGCAAATGAAAATGAAAACACAACATATCAAAATTTATGGGACGCAGCAAAGGCAGTGCTAAGAGGGAAATTTATTGCCCTAAACGCCTATATCAGAAAAGAAGAAAAGGCAAAAATTCTGGAATTAACTGTCCACTTGGAAGAACTGGAGAAAGAACAGCAAACTAATCCCAAAGCAAGCAAAAGGGAAGAAATAACAAAGATTAGAGCAGAAATAAATGAAATTGAAAACATGAAAACAACAGAGAAAATCAATAAGACCAAAAGTTGGTTCTATGAGAAAATCAATAAGATTGATGGGCCCTTAGCAAGATTGACAAAAAGAAGAAGAGAGAGGATGCAAATAAATAAGATCAGAAATGGAAGAGGAGACATAACTACTGACCTCACAGAAATAAAGGAGGTAATAACAGGATACTATGAACAACTTTACGCTAATAAATACAACAATTTAGATGAAATGGACGGGTTCCTGGAAAGACATGAACAACCAACTTTGACTCAAGAAGAAATAGATGACCTCAACAAACCAATCACAAGTAAAGAAATTGAATTAGTCATTCAAAAGCTTCCTAAAAAGAAAAGTCCAGGACCAGACGGCTTCACATGTGAATTCTATCAAACATTCCAGAAAGAATTAGTATCAACTCTCCCCAAACACTTCAAAAAAATTGAAGCGGAGGGAAAACTACCTAATTCATTCTATGAAGCCAACATCACCCTCATACCAAAACCAGGCAAAGATACTACAAAAAAAGAAAACTACAGACCAATCTCTCTAATGAATATAGATGCAAAAATCCTCAACAAAATTCTAGCAAATCGAATCCAACAACACATTAAAAGAATTATACATCATGACCAAGTAGGATTCATCCCAGGTATGCAAGGATGGTTCAACATAAGAAAATCAATTAATGTAATACACCATATCAACAAATCAAAGCAGAAAAATCGCATGATCATCTCAATTGATGCAGAGAAGGCATTTGACAAGATTCAACATCCTTTCCTGTTGAAAACACTTCAAAAGATAGGAATACAAGGGAACTTCCTTAAAATGATAGAGGGAATATATGAAAAACCCACAGCTAATATCATCCTCAATGGGGAAAAATTGAAAACTTTCCCCCTAAGATCAGGAACAAGACAAGGATGTCCATTATCACCACTATTATTCAACATTGTGTTGGAGGTTCTAGCCAGAGAAATTAGACAAGAAAAAGAAATACAAAGCATCAAAATTAGAAAGGAAGAAGTAAAACTATCACTGTTTGCAGACGATATGATACTATACGTCGAAAACCCGGAAAAATCCACAACAAAACTACTAGAGCTAATAAATGAGTACAGCAAAGTAGCAGGTTACAAGATCAACATTCAAAAATCTGTAGCATTTCTATACACTAGTAATGAACAAGCTGAGGGGGAAATCAAGAAACGAATCCCATTTACAATTGCAACTAAAAGAATAAAATACCTAGGAATAAATTTAACTAAAGAGACAAAAAACCTATATAAAGAAAACTACAAAAAACTGTTAAAAGAAATCACAGAAGACCTAAATAGATGGAATGGCATACCGTGTTCATGGATTGGAAGACTAAATATAGTTAAGATGTCAATCCTACCTAAATTGATTTACAGATTCAATGCAATACCAATCAAAATCCCAACAACTTATTTTTCAGAAATAGAAAAACCAATAAGCAAATTTATCTGGAAGGGCAGGGTGCCCCGAATTGCTAAAAACATCTTGAGTAAAAAAAACGAAGCTGGAGGTCTCACGCTGCCTGACTTTAAGGCATATTATGAAGCCATAGTGGTCAAAACAGCATGGTATTGGCATAAAGATAGATATATCGACCAATGGAATCGAATAGAGTGCTCAGATATAGACCCTCTCATCTATGGACATTTGATCTTTGATAAGGCAGTCAAGCCAACTCACCTGGGACAGAATAGTCTGTTCAACAAATGGTGCCTAGAGAACTGGTTATCCATATGCAAAAGAATGAAAAAAGACCCATATCTCACACCCTATACAAAAGTTAACTCAAAATGGATCAAAGATCTAAACATTAGGTCTAAGACCATAAAACAGTTAGAGGAAAATGTTGGGAGATATCTTATGAATCTTACAACTGGAGGCGGTTTTATGGACCTTAAACCTAAAGCAAGAGCACTGAAGAAATAAATAAATAAATGGGAGCTCCTCAAAATTAAACACTTTTGTACATCAAAGAACTTCATCAAGAAAGTAGAAAGACAGCCTACACAATGGGAGACAATATTTGGAAATGACATATCAGATAAAGGTCTAGTATCCAGAATTTATAAAGAGATTGTTCAACTCAACAACAAAAAGACAGCCAACCCAATTACAAAATGGGAAAAAGGCTTGAACAGACACCTATCAGAAGAGGAAATACAAATGGCCAAAAGGCACATGAAGAGATGCTCAATGTCCCTGGCCATTAGAGAAATGCAAATCAAAACCACAATGAGATATCATCTCACACCCACCAGAATGGCCATTATCAACAAAACAGAAAATGACAAGTGCTGGAGAGGATGCGGTGAAAGAGGCACACTTATCCACTGTTGGTGGGAATGTCAAATGGTGCAACCACTGTGGAAGGCAGTTTGGTGGTTCCTCAAAAAGCTGAATATAGAATTGCCATACGACCCAGCAATACCATTGCTGGGTATCTACTCAAAGGAGTTAAGGGCAAAGACACAAACGGACATTTGCACACCAATGTTTATAGCAGCGTTATTTACAATTGCAAAGAGATGGAAACAGCCAAAATGTCCATCAACAGAAGAGTGGCTAAACAAACTGTGGTATATACATACGATGGAATATTATGCAGCTTTAAGACAGGATAAACTTATGAAACATGTAATAACATGGATGGACCTAGAGAACATTATGCTGAGTGAGTCTAGCCAAAAACTAAAGGACAAATACTGTATGGTCCCACTGATGTGAACGGACATTCGAGAATAAACTTGAAATATGTCATTGGTAACAGAGTCCAGCAGGAGTTAGAAACAGGGTAAGATACTGGGTAATTGGAGCTGAAGGGATACAGACTGTGCAACAGGACTAGATACAAAAACTCAAAAATGGACAGCACAATAATACCTAATTGTAAAGTAATCATGTTAAAACACTGAATGAAGCTGCATCTGAGCTATAGGTTTTTTGTTTGTTTGTTTGTTTGTTTTGTTTTGTTTTGTCTGTCTGGTTGTTTGTTTGTCTTTTTTTTTACTATTATTATTACTTTTATTTTTTTCTCTATGTTAACATTCTATATCTTTTTCTGTTGTGTTGCTAGTTCTTCTAAACCGATGCAAATGTACTAAGAAACGATGATCATGCATCTATGAGATGATGTTAAGAATTACTGATTGCATATGTAGAATGGTATGATTTCTAAATGTTGGGTTAATTTCTTTTTTTTTCCGTTAATTAATAAAAAAATAAAAAAACAAAGAAACAAACAAAAATTATGTGAATTCTCAACAATCTCTCCCAGAAAACAGAAGGAGAACCACCTGACTCATCTTATGAGGCCAGCGTTATTCTAATACTGAAACCAGATAAAGATATTATTAGGAAGGAAAATTGCAGAACAGTATCTCCATGAATGTAGATGCAAAAATCCTCAGCAAAACAATAGCAAATTGAATACAAGAAAGTATAAAAGAATTATACACCATGACCAAGTGAGATTTATTCCAAATATGCAGAACTGCTTCAGCACTCAAAAATCAATGTAATAAATTCATCAAATCAAGAAGCTAAAGAAGAATATCAAATGATCCTAATATTTGGTCCAGATAAAGCAATTGACAAAATCCAACACCCATGCATGATAAAAACTCTCAGCAAACAAGGAATCTACAAAAAATCGACAGCCAACATCATACTTAATGGTGAGAAACTGGATGATATGCATCTCAGACTGGACCAAGACAAGATGTCCCCTCTCACCACTTTTGCTCAAACAATGGACTTGAACTCCTAAATGAGGCAATAAGACAGGAAAAGGAGTTAAAAGGTATACAGATTGGGAAGGGAGATATGTTTTTAGATGATATGATTGTCAGTGTACATAATACCAAAGAATCAACAAAATCTCCTGGAATTAAAAGCAATTATAGCAGGATACAAGATTAACATACAAATCCAATTGTTTTCCTATATATTAGCGATGAACAATTGGAACTTGAAATTAAAAACACAATACCATTTACATTAGCACCTCCCCCCCAAAGAAATATTTAGATATCAATCTAACAAAATGCATGCAAGATCTATATGAGAAAAGCTACAAAATTCTGAAGAAAGAAATCAAAGAAGATCTGAATAAATAGAGATTCTATGTTCATGGACAGGAATACTTAACGTTATTAAAATGTTAAATTTCCCCATCTTGATTCTTAGAATCAGTGCAATCTCAATAAAAACGCCAGCAAGTTATTTTGTAGATATCAACAGGTTTATTTCAAAGTTTATATGGAAAATCAACAGACCTAGAATAGCCAACAAAATACTGAAAGGAACAAAGTCAGAGACCTGACACTACTCAACTTCAAGACTTACTATAAAGTCACAGTGATCAAGAGAGTGTGGTATTGGTGAAAGAGTAGACAAATAGATCAATGGAATATAGCAGAAGCCCCAGAAATAGACCCACACAAATAGAGTCAACTGATCTTTGACAAAGAAGTAAGGGAAGTTCAATGGAGCAAAGATAGTCTTTTCAACAAATGGTGCTGGAGCAACTGAAGATCCATGTGTAAAAAAAAAAAGTGAATGTAGGCTCAGATCTTACACCAGTCACACAAATAAACTCAAAATGGATTATAGACTTAAATGTAAAGCACAAAACTGTTAGACTTCTAGAAGATAACATAAGAGGAAATCTAGTTGATCTGAGGTTTGGTGATGATTACTTAGATACAGCCCCAAAAGCATGAACCATGGAAAAAAAAAAAGATAACCTGGGCATCATTAAAATAAAAAAATTTGTTCTGTGAAAAACACTGGTTAAAGAACAAATAAACAAGCCTTAGACTAGGAGAAAATATTTGCAAAATACATATCTAATAAAGCTCTTATATCTAAAATATAACAAAGGACTCAAAACTTTTCCATAAGACAACACAATTATTATTAAAATGGGCAAAACTAGGACTGGCTTTATGAGTATATGCCATGTGTTGTTACTCAGGCTACAGGCTCAGAAGGGTTCTATGCTTGGGTTAATAGTCTATTGTCATCTCAAAATCCTTAAATATTTTTCCTTGAGCTTTTTACATTGTTGGTCTGATGTATGACAAGGGAACATGCAAGTGAGTAGAAGAGGTAGGTGCAATAGAATCTGCTACTAAAGCAAAGATCTAAGCAGACATTTCACCAAAGGAGATATACATATGGCCAATTAACTATATTGAAATCTCCTCATCATATGTCGTTAGGGAATTGCAAATTAAAACAATGAGATAGCCCTACACCCCTATCAGAATGGCTAAAATCCAAAATGCCGATAACACCAAAAGCTAACAAGTTTGTGAAGCAAAAGGAACTCTCATTCTTTGCTGGTGGGAATGCAAAATGGTACATCCACTTTGGAAGACAGTTGACACCTTCTTAGGCATCTAAATATATATGATCCAGAAACTGCCCTCCTAGGTATTCACTTATATGAGTTGAAAACTATGTTTATGTAAAAACCTGTGCATGGCATGAATGTTTGTAGCAACTTTATTCATAATTGCCCCAAATTGAAAGCAACACAAATTCCTTTCAGCAGATGAATGGATAAACAAACTGTGGTGCATACATACAATGGAATACTATTCAGTGATAAAAAGACATGAGCTATATCAAGCTATGAAAAGACATGGAGGAATCTTAAGTATATATTGCTAAGTAAAAGAAGGCAGTCTGAAAAAGCTGCATGCTTTTATGATTCCAACTGTATGACATTCTGGAAAAGGCAAAACTGTCTGGATCCTCAGTTCCTCATCCCTCTTTCTGGCTTTGAGGGGGTGCCTCCCTCTCCCCACCATCTGTTGGTCTGTTAGATGGAGTTTTTGGTCTCCCATTGGGGGGACTTTTTTCTGACACCCTCCCTGCTCAGGAGTGGCTCTTTGGGCCTCCAGTTCCATGTATCAGCCATTAGTTCCCAAAGCGCCTCCACCATGCCAGGGTAGCTGGGTTCATGGAGCTTCTGGGTGCAGTGCATGTTGAAGGGAAAGGAGTGTCCCTGGGGCTCATGCCACTGGTAGAGACGGCACTTGCCTTGGGACTTAAATAGGGGACTCTTACCTCACATACCAGGCAGAGATGGGGGTCCAGTTTCACCCCCTCCCCAAGGTCTGGGGTCCATGTGCAGATTGATCCATCACCAACCTGCAAACCAGGGGTTCCAGAAGTGCCACAGGGCGGTAGGCTATGCCTCATTCGCAAAACACTGACACTATTTTGAGAGGCAGAGAAAAACAGCATCTACAGAAGAAAACAAGCACACAAACAATAGACTATGTGTGTGTATTTCTGCCCATCTATTCTCATAGGAAAATGCCAAAAGGCAGGCCCTGCAGTAGTATTACGGATACTTTCGTGTTTTTAATTAGTGACTCTCTAGTGTTTTCCCAATGTTTCAGAATTGAGCTGTATGCTTTTGGTCAAAGGAAAGGTATATTACAGAAATGTGGGGGCAGGGTGGGGGTGGGGAAGGAGGCTGTCTTTTCCTATCACAGCCCTTAGCACCTTGCTGGGGATTGCTAAATTCCTCCTGATGGATTTTTAGTTAAATCCACAAAGCACTGAAGGATGACTCCCAGGCTTGAGGTCAGAATGAAGGGGCTAGAGGACTTTGGGGGTGGGAAGGCTCCAGGTCTCCTGCGGAGTTGCCTCCCTCTCTCACCACTTCCAGCCTTGGGCTAAGCCTGGAGCACAAGCTTCCTCGGCCAGGCACATTCTTCCTCATCACATCCTTGGACCTCAGGCTTCCTTGAGAAACTGCACCCGGCCTCTCCACCTGCAATGGCTCCAGCCCCTTTCCCCTTTCCTCCAGGGGTGTGTCCCCCTCTCCTGGTTTCGCTCACTGCCTGTGGGCCCCTGAAGGCAGAGAACTGTCAGTCCATTCACCACTGTGTCCCTATAGTGGTGTTGAGCAGGGCCTCCTGTTCTATGGCTCTCAGAATTCTCACCACTCTCTCTTTAGGACCAAGGGCACACTCCTGACATGTCTCCCTGGCCTCCTGGGAGCAGGCTTTGCCTCCTCTTTTCTGGGAAGTCTTTCTAGCTTGTTCAGGGGACCTGCTAGAAGTTGCCCAGCTGCTGGTACTCTCTGGCATGGACTTCTGACCTCTCTTCTGGCCACAGAGACCCCATGTCCACTCAAGTGTCTTCCCTGAGGATTGAGCTCAGGGCAAATGGAGCGTCAGTACTTGAGGAGTTGGAGAAGGAGTTCCTTGGGGGCATGAATGCCCATTTCTTCTTCCCCCTACCTCCTTCTACTTTGGTTTTGGCTTGATTTGTTTGCTTCTCCCGTTTGCAGAGCCAGTCTAGCTTATGAAAAACAAGCTGTCATCTTTGTGTGTTTTTTATACCTCATTCCCCCAACAGCTGCTATGTTTCCAGATGTTCATTACTGCTATATTAGAGGAGGCTTTTGGTGACACTGAGGCTGACAGAATGCAAATTGATTTTCAAAAGTTATGCTGATCGCTTCGGCATGGTTCTTGTGCCAGCTAAGCAGATAGGAAAAAAGAACCCGTGCCATGTAGCACATATGGTCTGAGGTACTTTGGGCCTCATGTGAACTGAATATCGAAGGCATTGAGCTGAATGCAGAAGGTAAGAATAGGGATGGGTATAAGAGACACATTCACTGGGCTGTACCCTCAGGGAGACAACACAGAGAAGCAGTGCTGGCTCCAATGCCTTTTAGTTTCTGGCTTCTGCAGGGGGCAAATAGAGGCTTTGTGGGATGCAGAATAGTGAGACAGGCCTGGGTTGGAATCCCAGCATTGCTATGTCTCCTGGTTGCCACTCTGAGAAAAGTGATTAAGCCTAAATCCTCTCACCTGTAAAGTGCAGACAATGGCAAACACCTGCTAGGCGATTGTAAACACCGGACAAGACCTGGGGCACAGACCTGGGTTGGCCACCTTATCAGACATGGGGAAATGAATCACTCGAGTCTTGGCTGGCCTCCATGAGTTGGCAGGCAGTAACTCTTAGAAACAACCAAGGACCTGGAGCTCGTCCCACTTTCAGATGCCAGGGAAGTTAAGAGCGAAAGAATCTAACCAGGACAGAGGTAGCGTTTCTGCTGCTGCTGCCATATGGTGTCACTGTTGAGTATAAGCCCAGTACAGCCTGGTGGCTGCTGGCCCAGGGCTGGGATGAGGCTAGTGCCAGGTCCGCATGGAGGCTGCAAGGTGGGGATCTTGTTCTTTTCCCTGGCAGGACATCTTGGAGACCAGGGTGTATATCTACCAGTCATCCTGCAGCCCTTTGCCCTTGGGAGCCCCTGAAGGCAGCAGAAGGAGGAGTCATCTGGGCAGGCCTGGGCCTTTCACCTCCTGCTCAGGGCCTATGCCTATGGGCTGAGATTTAAGGGGCCCCAAAAGCAGAGAATGTGAACTCCGCTGGCTGGAAGTGGTCCTTGGGAAGTTCAGTGTTTGATGCCCAAGACAGAAGCGCTGTCGGTGACCTGGGGTAGAGAAACTCAAGTTGGCACTGGCAGAGTCTACACATCCTTCCTGAGCAGTTCCTGCCAGGGGGGTGTGGACATTGGTCCTGGAGGTGGAGGCCACAGCCAGATCTCAGCCTATTGATTTGCCACATCATCTTGAGCAAGTCAGTGCCACTGCTCAGGACTGCATTTCCCCATAATGATTCTCTAACATCATTAGAGAATCACTCTAATTAAATCCCTTTCCTCTATGATCACCCTCCTCCACCACTCAGGGGAGGAACTGAGACCTTGCGGTTGATTCCTTTCTCAGGAGGCTTGGAGGAAAGGAACTAATGGAAGCAAAAGTACTGTGGAAAGTTTTAAGGGGTGAACAAACATGAGGGGGAAGTGTCGATAAGGTAATTTTTTTGGCCACTTACTGGAGGGCACAGTTTCTAAGATGGTCTATTTTCATGTGGAGGAAGCTTCTAGGTTTTGTTTAGGCCTTGACAGTATACCTTCCAGGCCCTGGCTAGTGTGGGATGCTTGCCAGAGAAGAATTAACGATCTCAACGTTTCCCTTGTGTTGTATCTTGCCACACCTTATGAGATTCATTGTTCATTTTGTTCATTCAGTCAGTCATCTGTTGCTGAAAATGGGTGGTGAGTCCTGTGGAGCCTGAGGCCCTGGAGGCAGAGGAGCACACCACACACATGCGGCCTACTCATGGTGACAGCTTTGGAGGAGAAAGGTGAAGGAGGCTGAGATGCTGGAGACAGAGGTGGGAGCTGAGAGGCTGGGAGAGAGAAACAGAGAAAGGATAGGGCTGAATGAGTGGAGCCAGAGCGTGGGAAACTTATCCTATTGTGCACGATAGCCAACATTTGGTCAGCTTGTTTGGAACAAATGGTTACTTAAAGGAGGAGGGAGAGAGAGCGAGAAAGAGAGAGGGAAAGATATGCTCTTCCTTGGCTTAGAACTCTCTCTCTTCCCACATTTTGTCTGGCTAACCTTTCAAGCTTCAGCTGAGATGTCATGCCTTCTGGAATGTTCTTGTTTTTCAACACCTAAGTCAGGTCTGTTGATTAGATGGTTGTGCTGGTTTGAAAGGATGTATGTCCCCTAGAAAAGCCATGTTTTAATCTAAATCCCATTTCATAAAGGCAGAATAATCCCTATTCAATACTGTATGCTTGAATCTGTAATTAGATAATCTCCCTGGAGATGTGATTTAATCAAGAGTGGTTGTTAAGCTGGTTTAGGTAGAGGCATGTCTCCATCCATTTGGGTGGGTCTTGATTAGTTTCTGGAGTCCTATAAAAGAGGAAACATTTTGGAGAATGAAGGAGATTCGGAGAGAGCAGAGAATGCTGCAGCACCACGAAGCAGAGTCCATGAGCCAGCGACCTTTGGAGATGAAGGAAAATGCCGCCTGGGGAGCTTCATGAAACCAGAAGCCAGGAGAAGAAGCTAGCACATGATGCCGTGTCTGCCATGTGCCCTTCCAGATGACAGAGGAAACCTGATCGTGTTCACCATGTGCCTTTCCAGATGAGAGAGAAACTGTGACTGTGTTCGCCATGTGCCTTCTCACTTGAGAGAGAAACCCTGAACTTCATCGGCTTTCTTGAACCAAGGTATCTTTCCCTGGATGACTTTGATTAGACATTTCTATAGACTTATTGTAACTGGGACATTTTCTTAGCCTTAGAACTGTAAACTAGCAACATACTAAATGCCCCTTTTTAAAAGCCGTTCTGCTTCTGGTATATTGCATTCTGGCAGCTAGCAAACTAGAACAATGGTCTTTTGGCTTCCTGTGTTATTTATATTTTTATTTATTTATTTATTTATTTATTTATTTATTTATTTACTACAATTCTATGAAATCAGTATAGTTTCAATGATTTGTTTGACATTTGAAAGCTGATATGGCCTGGAGCACAGGTATTATACACAAGCGATGGTTTGATCAACACCCCTAGCAGCCCCTGGGTGAAAAATCAGTTCTGACTTTGTCTTCTTGAGAACGACACCAGGGAAGAGTGTGGTGTGAACAATGGGAGATCCGTGTTAGCGCTGGCTTGCGCTGTGACCCAGTAAGGTTGTTTTCCCCTCTAGTCTCAGTTTTCTCTGAGAAAACAAAATAAATTTAAAACAAATAATCTCTGAGTTTCCCCCCAACTCCAAACTTCTGTGCATCACAACAGAGCTACCTTTGCAAGTCTTTGAAGCCCCCTAGGAGTTGACTGGGTTGCTTCTTCCTTTTGTCTCTACTTCCCTTCTCCTTCCTTTCCATTGTCCCCCAGGGCCCAGAAATGGGCTGGACACTCTTCTGCTAAAGCCACCCCTTGGCTTCATGGAAAACTCTGTCAAGGGAAGGGCCCAGGGAACTGGTACAGGAAGTGTCAGACCTCTGGTTGCTGGTGGTAACTTTGGTTGAGTGATCATTGAGATGCGAGATTGGTTTATGATTTGTGTGCATCCATTTTCTTGCCTGGAGCTCCTTGTACTTTGCTCCTGTCTATGGAGGTTGGTGGTTGAGATGACCAGGGTGAGCAATCATGTTCTCCACACAAGGCACTTCTTGGCTTCCAGGGTGTTACAAGAGATGAATGATGTGGTTTATGGAAGGTAGAAGCAGTTGACTTTCTTGGTCATGGATAGTACATGTGACAGATGGTTAGGTTTCCTGAAAACAGAGCTGGTGATTCCCACTGACATGTGTGCTTGAGTGAGCCCAAACAAGACTTTGCACTTTGTTGTTCTATATTGGTATGCAGAATGCTCAGCCCTGCAGCTGATGAAAGGGCTCTTCCCCATAGCTGTTGTCTTGGCAGAGGGTCTATCAACAAGACCAAAGAAGGGGAGAAGGGAGGGCTTTGGGGTAAATCTGTTTCCTGGGTGTTTGCACCCAGGAAGAGGGGTCATGGAATGCCCAGCTTGAAGGCTTGGCCCTGCCTCTGTAGGGCTCTAAAAGTGCAGGAGGAAAAGTTCGATTGGCCCTTGTGCCAAGTGGCTGGCCGTGCCTGGGACAGCAGGCATCTGGGTATTTAGAGGCATTTGCTGCTGGCTCGGGGATGAGGAGGTCTTTGAATGATGGATAGTTCTCATCTTATTGGGATGTCTTTTGAGGAGGCTCCTCAGGCTACAACAGCTTGGTGGGGTGCTGTCATGGGGTGTGGGTGGGGGTCCAGTAGAAGAGGTGCCTCACCATCTTGCTCTCTTGCTCCCCAGTCTGGCCCCATCTCTAGCTGGGGCCCCGGTGTTTTACTCTGCAGTTGGCCTGAGTTGCCTCTAGATGAAATCAGCTCACAGAGTGCTTTCATTCATGAAGACCCCTCCTGTCCCCAAGGATGCGCCTCTGCTGGGGTTCTGGACCCCACAGGAGAAGGGCACATGCATTTATTAGGAACTGCTTGGGGCTGGGCGTGGGTATACATTATCAGAGGGTGGCAGGTCACTTACTTGAAAATAAGGCCAGAAGACAGGTGGGGTGGGGCTGTGAACCTTGCCACAGGATGCAGGTGTTATCCTGAGCTTGGGAGGAATCTCTGAAGGACAGGGACAAATTCCCTTGGGGGGTCTGGGCAAAGTGCAGACGTACTGGGATGTTGTTGGTGGGTTAGGGTTTGAATCCTGTCTTCCACAAAAGACATGTTCAAGTCTTCACCCCTGGTCCTGTGGGTGTGGACCAGTTTGTGAAGGGACCCTTTGAAGATGCTACTATCAATAAAGGCTTGGATTAATCTGTGAATAAGGTCTTTGAAGCCTCCATTAGATAAGGCTGAATGAATCAGGGTGGGCCTTACTCCATATGACTGGAGGCCTTCTAAGGAGAGGACATCTAGACAGACACAGATGACTGAGCAGGAGAAGGAGAAGCCATGGGATAGAGACAGAGATGCCATCCAAGAGACCTCAAGGACAGCAGTAGATGGCTCCAGTCTCTGGGAGAAAGCAGAAGGTTCAGATTTCTTGATGTTGGAATTCTAGTCTCCCAAACTGTGAGTCAATAAATTCTCATTGTTTAAGTTAACACCAGTGTGTAGTATTTGTCATGGCAGCCTTGGCAAACTGAGACCCCAAGGAACACTCCAGATGCTCCAGCCCTAGGGCCCCTAGCAAGTCTGGTTCCACTCCTGTTTCAGCCACAGTGTGACATACCAGAAACAGAATAGCTTTTAAAGAAGGGAAATTTATTAAGTTGCAAATTTACAGTTTTAAGGCCAAGAAAATGTCCAAATTAAGGCAAGGCTATGAAAATGACCAAATTAGGGCAACCTCACTCAAAAAAGGCTGATGAATTTCAAGTTTCTCTCTCAACTGGCAGGACACATGATGATGTCTACTAGCTTTCTCTCCTGGTTTCTTATTTCATGAATCTCCCCTGGGATCATTTTTCTACTTCATCTCCAAAGGTCTCTGGCTATCTGAGCTCTCGTGGCTCTAAAACTTTTTCCAAAATGCTTCTTCTTTTAAAGGATGCTAGTAAACTAATCAAGACCTACCTGGAATGGGTGGAGTCACATCTCCCTCTAATCAAATGTTAATACTCACAATTGGGTGAGTCACATCTCTGTTGAGATAATCTAATCGAGCTTTTGACCTACAGTACCGAGTAGGGTTTAAAAGGAACCCTCCACAAGATGGATCAGGATTAAAACATGGTTTTTCTAGAGGACATAATCCTTTCAAGCCAGTGCAACTCCTATGCCATCACCCACAGATTGCCTAGGAAGTTGAGAAAGATCAGACACTTCTTTTTTTTTTTCAGCATAATTTTTTTTAATTAATTAAAAAAAACTAACACAACATTTAGAAATCATTCCATTCTACATATGCAATCAGTAATTCTTAATATCATCTCATAGATGTATGATCATCATTTCTTAGTACATTTGCATCGATTTAGAAAAAGAAATAGCAAGACAACAGAAAAAGAAATAAAATGATAATATAAAGAAAAAAATAAAAATAAAAAATACAAAAAAAAAAAACCCTATAGCTCAGATGCAGCTTCATTCAGTGTTTTAACATAATTGCAATTAGGTAGTATTGTGCTGTTCATTTTTGAGTTTTTGTATCCAGTCCTGTTGCACAGTCTGTCAGATCAGACACGTCTACTGGACTCAACCCCATTGTGGTCATCAGCCTGGCCCTGGAGAGCCTGTCAGCTCCTCTTGCACGTAGTTCAGACCATGGAGAGCTGAGCCCCCAACACCCCATCTCATGGCTTCATCAGGGAGCACCGAGCACCCAGGGGTTTTACTCTGGGTCTCCCTCCACAAGAATGTTTTCTATCTGCCTGCTGTAGACTCAGTCCCTGGCAAGCACTGGGCTCACTGCAGGTGCCCACCATTGTGCTGAAAACAAATCAGGGAGTTAATCGAAAGAACAGGGCTCTACCCAGCTTCTTGGGCAGATGGACATCTGTGGCTCAGGTCATCCCCTTGAGTCCTCCATGTCTGCCAGCCGCTCCCGTGGCACTGTCCCTCATCCTGCCCCAACAGACAGTGCTGCCGACTCACATCCAGGGGCCCCAGGTACCCTCTTCTCTCCTCCTAGCACATGTCCTGGGACCTGGGGTCCCAGCCTGGCCTCCTCACAGGGACCTCATGTCTTCTGGCCTGGAAGGCTGGGCCAGACCAGTCAGGGTCCCTTCCTCTCTCCCTAAAGCTCAGGGCCACCCCATCCTCCACACCACGCTTCCTTCCTCCACCCCAGTGCCATTCTCGTCCTCCCTCAAGGTTGAATGGGAAGCAGGAAGGCAGCAAGTGGGAAGGAACTTTAATCATCACTCTTGCCATCCCCCAAAGGCCAGCCCAGGCCAGGGAGCTGGGAGCTGGGGAGGCCAATTTTATTCCAGAACAGAGGAGCGGCTTGTGAGCAGGGACTTTGGAGTCTGCTCTGGTTCAGTTCTAAGTCCTCCACTTAGCAGCTACTGATCTTAGACAGCAACTTAATCTCCCCAAGCTTTCTTTGTTACAACATATCTGTACCATGGGGTTTGACTTGCATGGTGGATGGTCGTGGGCTTCCACAGGCATGGGGTGCAGAGGCAATTACCAGCACACCCCCTCTCCCCCACTTGCGAGTCCCTCTTCTCTTGGGGGAGCTAGAACGAGGGGAAGGAATGAACCTGCTCCCTTCTACTTCACTCCAGAGCCCTGATTCTACTCTTAAAGGAGCTTGCTCTGGTTAAGATAAAGGTTTGAAAATTGTTTCTGAAACTATTTTTTAAATTATGCCCTAAGTTCCTGCAAAGATGCTATAAAGATTTCCTTGGGGGGGGGGGGACAAATGGGAGGTAGGTGAGGGGCTCTTAAACCCTACTCCCTTCTGATGAGGGCCCTTTGCTCTGTAAACTCTTTTAAATACTGGATTCCACATACAATTTCTATATAATGATGCACTTACAAAAAGTTTGAAAAGAAACACTTCCAAGAAAAAATGTTAAAAAGAAGAAGTTCTAAACCTGTAGCCTCCAAAGAGTTCCTAGGCCACAGAAGTCCTGAAACCCAGAGGGGTCAGCCTCTCCAGAACATTAACTACCCTAGATTGTCAACACAAAAAAGTTAGAATGGGCCAGTTCAAATATCCCTAAAGATTCGGAGAAGGATCGAAGGAGAAGGAGGAGTTATAACAGAGAAGATAGGGTTTAACAATGAGTATGACTGCTGAATCATTATATTGATATTTCTTTTAGTCTCCAGTGTCTTGGAGCATCTAAAATTGTGGAACTGTAACACATAGCAAATCTGTTCTGTAACTTGTTAAACTGTACCTCGGAATGTATTGCTTTTTTTTTTTTAACATATGTCATATTTCACAATTAAAAGTGTTTTTTTTCTTTTTAAGGAAACAAGAAGTGTGGATATCCTCATTATCATCTTCACTTTTAAAAAAATTAAACACTGTAGAAAGGTGCCATAGGTCAGGCGATCCTTTCAGCTTGGGGATATAAAGAGGGATAAAAACATGCCCCTGCTGTCAAAGAGGATAGTGAATAAGTGCCCATAGAAATTGCTCTTCCTCACATCTGTGCAATTATCATAGCCTATGGGGGTGCAGATGAGGAAACTGAGGTTCAGCCACTAGTAAGGAGCCACGCAGCTCCCCTGGGCCCACTGCGGCTTCCCCACTGACATCACACACACACCTACAGGTTTATGATCTCGATAGACTCTTGGCAGACATGGATGCACACATGCACACTTGCAAACATGCACACACAATGAACACATGCACACACAATGAACACATGCACACACGTAGGTACATGTACAAACTCACAAACACACCCACATGTGCACGTGCACACATGTGTAGGTACACACATGCACAACCCACACATGAGCACACATACACATGCACACACCTGTTGATGGTGACTGTCCTTTAATCCTGCCAGGGGCTGGGAAAATGTGGCTGGGCTCTGAGACAGCGGCCCTGACCTTCACCCACTCCCTACGCCAACATCCCCACCTGGTGTGTTCTAGCTGCAGTGGTTGTTTCAATGTCCACAACAGCTATATTTATTTATCTATTGACTTAGAGAGGTTATGGGTTTATAGGAAAATTGTACATAAAATACAGTTTCCATATAATCTCCCCCATCTATTATTAACTCTGTGCATTAGTGTGGTACATTTGTCACAACTGATGATTGTACTATTAAGTAAAGTCCACAGTTTATATCAGAACTCACTGCTTGCATCAGCTTTAATGGGGAGATTTTCAGGCTGAGAAAGCAAGCTGCCATTTTGCAGGCTTGGTCTATGGCATTCGTGATTCCTGGTGGTCCACAGCCAGCATCGCTGGGGCTGGGAGCCTGCCCTTCCCTGGCTGGATCTGGGTCCCACGGATAGGCTGTCTCAGGGCCTCTGAGTTCTCAGTGTCTTGGTCCTTCTGCAACAAGCTGGCCAGGGGCCTGGCCCTATGACCAGGCAAGTTCTATGCATCCTCCCTACACTAAAGATGGAGAAGCTCTGAGCTCTGGGGAAAGAACCAGGTTCAGGCAACCCTGGCCACAGCCAACAGGGACCTGGACAAGTTGGCCCGCAGCTGATGGTAGGGGGAAGGCCACAGGGCCTGGAGGTACCTGGAAAGTGGCTGCAAGACTTTGGGAGCTCTAACCCTGCTCAGGGCCCTCTGGGAAAAGCAACAGAAATGGTGCCTGTCCAACTTAAGGGAAAGGGGATGTCCTGGAAGGTTCTGGGGCGGCCACCATAACTGAAGGCAATTGGAGTTTAGCCAGACTTGGTGTAGTACGGGGAGCACACTAAGAAAACATGGGGTGCAGCTACCTGGAGGAGAGGCAATGGCCAGCATGCATCCCTCCCACCAGACGTGGACTCCCTCCTGCTAATTTCCTCTCCCCTCTGTCCTGCATACAGCTGCTTAACCAAGTGTTCTTAACCACCATGTGCACCTTGCTATTCTCCTTAAAAACACCTTTGGAGGAATCAGAGGCACCTGGCCTGCTGGGGGAGGGCCTCAGCCGTGTTGCCAGTCTCCTCTGCTTTTCATGTTTGTCCCCTCCTGCCCCTGTCCCTCCTCCACTAGTCCCCTAATATCCCAAACCACAGCTTAGGCTACCCTGTCCCTGCCTACCCTCCATCCAGGCCCTGCTCCAAGCAGATTATGTTTTGAGGCATCTCTGGGGATTTTACCTTGCCCCCAGAATCCCCCAAACAGCCTACTGTGAATTGGGGATCAGTCAGCGTGCTCAGGAGAAACAAAACCAAGCCTCCAGGACATGTGTGTGTATATATGTGTGCATTTATATGTGTATATATCTATATCTAACCTCTATCTTTATTTATATCTTTATCTATATATCTGTGCCTTTATACCTATATCTAATCTGTACCTGTTTCAGCTGTATCTATATTTATAGTTATTATAAGGAACTGGTCCACACAACTGTGGAGCTGGCAAGTCCGAATTCCATGGGGCAGTATAGGAGGCTGAAAATTCTGGTAAAGGGGACGATGAAGTCTTGAGTCTGAGTTTCTTAGGTTGGAAACTCAGGGAGGAATGGAGGGTGAAGTCTTGGGGCAGAATTCCTGCAGATTCGTGGAACCTTGGTGCTTTCAGTTAAGACTCCAACCCATGGGCTGAGGCCTGTGCTCACCATGCAGGGTCATGTGTTTTACTTGAAGTCAGCTGGTCGTAGATGCTAACCCCATCTACAAAATACCTCCAAGGACAGCCAGCCAAGTGTTTGACCTAACAGCTGGGCACCTTAACCCAGCCAAGTGGACACACACATTTAACTATCATGGGTTACTTAAGACATTTCATCTTTTCTTCTGGGCTTGCTATATATATATATTTGATTTTGAGCTGTGACACTGCTAGCTCTATCCTTTCTAAATTTCAAAGTGCATTTATTTGAGGCCATCAACTTGGTAATTTTCCCAGGGCAGGGACCATGTCTTACCTGTTCCCTTTCTTTTCTTGTCCTCCTGTCACTGGCTTCTCACCCCAACGGTGCTTAGAAGAAAGGCCACCTCTGGGCAACAGGTTGTTCCCTTGAGTGAAAGTGGAGGATATTCTGGTGTGATTCTAGGATGAAAAATCAGGCAGCCATCTAAAGCCATGCTGATGAAGAACTTTTAATAACATGGAAAAGTATTTGCATTGGTTTGTTAGTGCTGCTGGAATGCAGTGCACCAGAAATAGGTTGGCTTTTATAAAGGAAATTTAGTAAGTTGCAAGTTTATAGTCCTAAGGTCATAAAAATGTCCAAACTAAGGCATCCAGAGATTGATACCTTGACTCAAGAAAGGCTGACGGATCCAGAACACCTCTGTCAGCTGGGAAGGCATGTGGCTGGTGTCTGTTGGTTCTTTGGTTTCTGCTTTCAAACAGTTTCCCGGGGGACATTTTCTTTCTCCCTCTCCATAATTTGGGTCTCTTGTTGGTTCTGTTCTTTTTGTTGGCAATACAAACATCTAAGCTTCCTCCAAAGTGTTTCCCCTATTAAAAGACTCCAGTAAACTAATCAAGACCCACCTTGAATGAGCAGGAGCGACATCTCCACGGAAATAATCTAATCAAAATTCACACCCACAATTGCGTGGATCAATCTCCATGGAAACAATCCAATCAAAGGTTTCTACTTAAACAATAGGTTTGGCCCCACAAAATTGGATCAAGATTAAAACATGGCTTTTCAAACTGGCACAGTATTCATGGAATGTTAAATGAAAACAACAGGCCCTGAAACAGAACGTGTATACAACAGATTAGAAAAGAACTGGAAAACACATCAAGGTATTAATAGTGGTTGCTTCTGAACAGAGGCATTTTTGCATGATTTAAAATATTGTTTTTATACTTTTTTGCATTGTCAAATTTCCTACCAAGATTATATATTACTTCCATTTTAATGTTTGCATTATTTTTATGAGAAAAAAGCCTTTGAAAAGTGAAAGAATGGTCTGCATCCTTGGGTGCTGAGGCTCAGCCTGATGGAGCACTGGTGTGCTTCAGTATCTCCCTCTTCAGACAGGTGCTTCATTATTTGGTAGGAAGGGAAAGGAGCCTTAATTTAAAAAGCCCACATTTCCTCTCTTCAACCACTGGATACCATCAGAACAGAGTTAAGTCCGATGGACTCGCTTCGGTGCTTCCTTGAAGAGGAGTGGAAGACGCTCTTTGCCTTCATCCATGGATAATGCATTCTGCAGTGCCAGGAAGCATCTCTGACTGCACTGGAGTAAGACACAGTGGACTTGAGACCTTGTCCCCTCTGGCTGGGCTGTTGTGAGGATGAGGGTCCCGACAGCAGGGTTGGGTCTCAGCCGTGATGCCCACAACCTCCTGGCCTTCCTCACTCTTGGATGGCTCCTCCTCCAGCGCAAACCCACAGCTGACTTCCCTGGGCTTGCAACGAAGTCAGGAGATGCCTGATGAAGAGAGGCAGAGGACAGGGGAGGGTGGGTAAGGGAGAGTCAGGCAGGAAGAAATGGAGATGGAGGAGAAGCTGGAGGAAAGGAATGGAGAAGTCATGGCCATTCCCTGATTGGCTGGGGAGGGCTGTGGCTGAGTGTGCGAAAACATCAGACATCTGTGGGTCATGTGGAATGAAACATCATCAACTGTGAGAAGGAAAAGAGTAGCCCCAGGTTGTGAGGGTGATGGTGGGAGTGGGAGAGCTCAGAGGAGATGGGGAGGGGTGTGGTACATAAACAGCCCTGGTCCTCCCATGATTCAGGGGTCTCAGTAACCCCTGCCCCAGGAGAAGAAGCCAGACCTACTGTTCCAAATGACTCCAAAGGCAGTCTGGTAGCATGAGAGCTGGTGTTTGACTGATGGACCACAAAGCTGGGAGAACAGGGTGGGGTTCACAGACTTCCCCGAGAGGTGAGATCTAGACTCAGAGGCTTAGGCTCCTGTTGGGGAGTGAACTGTGACCCCCAAAAGACAAGTTCAAGTCCTAAGCCCTGATCCTTTGGGGGTGAACCCAGACCTTGAAAATGTCATGAGTTAAAGTGAGTCCAGACTGAATGAGGGTCATTCATTATGACGAGTCCTTGTAAGCAAAGGAGAGAGGATGTTCAATCAGTAGAAGCCAGACAAGGAAACAAAAGAAGATTGCCATGTGGCAGAGGCACAGCTGCTTCTACCCAAAGCCAAGGACTGCCAGCAAGCCAGCATCAGAGTGCTACAGACTCTGGAGAAGGCAAGCCCTAATGACACACCTGCATGTTCTAGCCTTCAAGTGAGCCAATACGTTCCTCTTGTTTAAGCCAGCACATCTGTGGTCTTTGTCGAAGCAGCCCTGGAATACTGAAAAGGCCTGTTTGTGGTGATGCGCTGGTGAGTGTTTAACAACTGGCTCCCTTAAGACAAGTACATTTATATGTGGTTTATTTGAAATGTTACTGACGTAGATGATGTGTAGCATACAATTTACAAGCAATAATAAAATAGACAATATTCTTTCTCATAAATCCTATATAGACAATCGATGCTCCCAAAATGCGTTTGTTGATTTTTTGCTGAACTCTTGTACCTGCAGCACACCAGTGGTTGCCATTGATGGAAGGGTGTGTTCTGAGGTAAATGTTGGTTGATTGTTTTATTTTAATTTATGTGAATGAATAAGTCAGCCAAAAGTGAAATGATGAGGCCAGATGGACAGAGCGTGGTCCCAGGAACTGTAGAAGTGTGTGCACAGAGATGGGGTGTTGACAGCTGGCAGAACGTGCTTGGCCACCTGTGCTGCCCCCTGCACATATGCCTCCCTCGTCACCTTCCCACCGGCCAAGTAAACTTTACAGATGAGAAGCTGAGGCTCAAGGACATGAGCTGATCTGTGGTCCAACTGGGGTGTGAAAGCAGTCCTGTGTGCATCCCCAGGCAGCCTTGTGGCTCCCTCCCCACTGTCCTTATGTTTTCTGCGTACGCATCACCTTCTCAGTGACGTTGATAACCCTGTTAAATCGAGCCTGTCCTAGCCCATCCCTACCTTAGCTGCTTACCTGTCTGGGGCTGTCCTCCAGGATGATGACAGGAATTTTGTTTATGGAGCACATAGGAAGGGATGGAGAAGCTATAAAGTGTAGCAGCCAAGAGCCCGGGGTCTGGAATAAGAACACATTACTGTATAGGGAAAGACATGGCTGGTCTTTGTCCCCCTTTCCTGGGTAGGGCACCTCTGAATCCTTGGAATTCTGCATGAAAGGAGCATCTTCCATTAGTCATGGGGGCTGTACCGACCTCACCTGAGGACTCATATGCTAATGAGAAAAAAGGGTGGAAGAAGCCACAAGGAAAGGACTGGCCAGGTGATTAGGGGTGGGGCTTTGAGCCAGATCATATCAGCCCCTGTCAGCCTACCTCCCCTTCTTTGGAAGGAACCTGCAGATTGAGTTCATTCACACTTGTGCAATGAGACCGAGTTCTAGTTTGCTAGCTGCTGGAATGCAGTATACCAGAAACAGAATGCTTTTAGAAAGGGGAATTTAATAAGTTGCAAGTTTACAGTTCTAAGACCATGAAAATGTCCCAATTAAAGCACGACTATAAAGATGACCAATCTAAGGCATCCATGGAAAGATACCTTGGTTCAAGAAGGCCAATGGAGTTCACGGTTTCTCTCTCAAGTGGAAAGGCATATGGTGATGTCTGGTAGCTTCCTCTCCAGGCTTCTTGCTTCATGAAGCTACCCCAAGGATGTATTCCTTCTTCATCTCCAAAGGTCTCTGGCAGCGTGGGCTCTGTGCTTCATGGTTCTCTGTTTCTGTTGCTCTCTCCTCATTCTGAAGCTTTCTCCAAAATGCTTCCTCTTTTAAGGGTTCCAGCAAAGCAATCAAGACCCACTGGAATGGGTGGAGTCACATCTCCCTCTATTCAAGGTTAATATCCACAAGTGGGTGAGTCACATCTCCAAGGAGATAACCTAATCAATCATCCAACCTACATTACTGAATAGGGATTAAAAGAAACGGTTGTTCCCACAAGATTGATTAGGGTTAAAACATGGCTTTTCTAGGGTATGTAAGTCCTTCCAAACCAACACAGACCCCATAGAAACTTGGGTCACTCAAAGTCCTGATGAGCTTCCACAATTGATAAGACACATCTCTATGCCAGGAGGGCGACAGCTTCTGACTCCACATGGAGAGAACTTGGACGCTTGCATTTGAGATCCTCCCAGAACCCACCCTCTGCATGTTTTCTTTTGGCTTCTTACTTGGATCCATTTTACTATCATAAAACTAGAATCCTCAGTATAGTGTTTTCAGTGAGTTCTCTGGGTCATTCTAGGGACCTACTGAATTCTACTTACCTTTGGTTGGTCAGAAATGTGAATGGCCTGGGTCCCCAAATATTTGATAGGTGCCTGACGGGAGTCTTTTGGGGTTGCCCTCACCTAGTGGGGACTGGCCTACTCCAGGTAGTTAGAGTCAGAACTGAACTGAGTTGCTGCAATCTTTGTGATGGTGTCAGAGGCTGGGTTGGAAGTTTCCTTAAACACTTTCTATACACATTCCAGATTAATCTCTCTCACACCACGTAACTTTGGGAGGGCTACTTAACCTCCCTGTGACTCGATTTCCTCATTTGCAAAATAAGGGAAACAATCCTACCCACCTACCTGGGTTATGGAGAAGACGAGACGAGATGATGTCGTGGTGGAGCCCGGCAAAGAGCAAGTCCTGCATGATGTGGGTGTAGACACACCTAGCTGATGTGGGGGGCACCTCTCAGCTCCCCCAGCTTGTCAAGGACCCAGGGGTTCCAGCGTGACTCTCCACCACGTCTGCACTCAGCCAGGAGATGGGAGACCAGGACATGGGGAGACGCAGCCCTTCCCAGTCCAGACACTGAAAGTCACGTGTGCTTAACTTAGTGCTCTATTGGCCAGAGCCAGTCATATGACCACAAGTGCTGCCAGGGGGTTTGGGAAACACTGCGTTTAGTCTAGATGCCTACAAATCCAGCTAAGGGTGGAGAGAAAGGGAACACAGGTACTAGGGGAGAACCAGCAGCTTTGCCACACAAACTTAGTCATCTGTGAAGTTTCTGTTCAGGCAGCACTTACTCTGGAAAGGCTTCCTGGATTATCCTCCCTTCCCCACTCCAAGTTTGCTACTCCCCTCACTCCGCACAGTGGAAGGTATAGCCCCAAAGCACTTGGAAAAAAAGTGAATGTTAAACCACAGTAACTTTTACAAAGGACTCCTTACTCACCTCCATTGCCTGAAACAGGAGCCCCTAAAACCTGTTGAAAAAGCCTTAGAGAAGAAACATGAGATTAAAGCTATGATTTTTTTTTTTGAGTTTTTGTATCTAGTCCTGCTGCACAGTCTGTATCCCTTCAGCTCCAATTACCCATTATCTCACCCTGTTTCTAACTCCTGCTGGTCTCTGTTACCAATGATATATTCCAAGCTGATTCTCGAATGTCGGTTCACATCAGTGGGACCATACAGTATTTGTCCTTTAGTTTTTGGCTAGACTCACTCAGCCTAATGTTCTCTAGGTCCATCCATGTTATTACATGCTTCATAAGTTTAGTCTGTCTTAAAGCTGCATAATATTCCATCGTAGGTATATGCCACAGTTTGTTTAGCCACTCGTCTGTTGATGGACATTTTGGCTGTTTCCATCTCTTTGCAATTGTAGATAATGCTGCTATAAACACTGGTGTGCAAATGTCCGCCTGTGTCTTTGCCCTTAAGTCCTTTGAGTAGATACCTAGCAGTGGTATTGCTGGGTTGTAATCCATTCTGCCATTCTATGTCTTTTGATTGGGAAATTCAGTCCATTAACTTTTAGTGCTATTACTGTTTGGATAATATTTTCCTCTACCATTTTGGCTTTTGTATTATATATATCATATCTGATTTTCCTTCTTTCTACACTTTACTCCATACCTCTCTCTTCCGTCTTTTCGTATTTGACTCTAGTGCTCTCTTTAGTATTTCTTGCAGAGCTGGTCTCTTGGTCACAAATTCTCTCAGTGACTTTTTGTCTATAAATGTTTTAATTTCTCCTTCATTTTTGAAGGACAGTTTTTCTGGATATAGAAGTCTTGGTTGGCAGTTTTTCTCTTTTAGTAATTTAAATATATCATCCCACTGTCTTCTAGCTTCCATGGTTTCTGCTGAGAAATCTACACATAGTCTTATTGGGTTTCCCTTGTATGTGACAGATTGTTTTTCTCTTGCTGCTTTCAAGATCCTCTCTTTCTCTTTGACCTCTGACATTCTAACTAGTAAGTGTCTTGGAGAACACCTATTTGGGTCTATTCTCTTTGGGGTGCGCTGCACTTCTTGGATCTGTAAATTTAGGTCTTTCATAAGAGTTGGGAAATTTTCAGTGATAATTTCTTCCATTAGTTTTTCTCCTCCTTTTCCCTTCTCTTCTCCTTCTGGGACACCCACAACACGTATATTTGTGCGCTTCATATTGTCATTCAGTTCCCTGATCCCCTGCTCAAATTTTTCCATCCTTTTCCCTATAGTTTCTGTTTCTTTTTGGAATTCAGATGTTCCATCCTCCAGTTCACTAATTGTAGCTTCTGTCTCTTTAGATCTACCATTGTAGGTATCCATTGTTTTTTCCATTTTTTCTTCTTTGTCCTTCACTCCCATAAGTTCTGTGATTTGTTTTTTCAGATTTTCTATTTCTTCTTTTTGTTCAGCCCATGTCTTCTTCATGTCCTCCCTCAATTTATTGATTTGGTTTTTGAAGAGTTTTTCCATTTCTGTTCGTATATTCAGCATTAGTTGTCTCAGCTCCTGTATCTCATTTGAACTATTGGTTTGTTCCTTTGACTGGGCCATATCTTCAATTTTCCGAGCGTCATCCATTATTTTCTGCTGGTGTCTGGGCATTTGATCAGATTTCCCTGGGTGTGGGACCCTGCTGGTTGAAAGGTTTTTCTGTGAAATCTCTGGGCTCTGTTTTTCTTTTCCTGTCCAGTAGGTGGCGCTCGTCTGTCTGCGGGTCCCACCAGTAAAAGATGATGTGGTTCCTTTAACTTGCCAATCCGAATCTCACAGTCGGCCCGGGAAACCGCACCTGGAGGTGGGGGTCGCCAGCTGCTGCGGCTTGGGGGAGTGCCGGTCCAAATTGCCCAGCTGGTCCGAGACGCCAAGCGTGGCGGGAGGGCCCCGCTATCCAACGTTCCCAGTCAGACCGGGGAGCCACGTGCGTGGAGGGGACCCCAGTCGCCAGCCGCCCCAGCCGGGAAAACGCGCACCCCTCGGGTATCTCACCGCAGTGGATTCTCCCTGCCCGTTCAGCCGTTCCAGAATGGGGTACGCTGTCTTTTTGGTCTCTGTCGTGGCTCCGGGAGCTGTTTCGTATTGTTTCTGTTTCTTTAGTTGCTTTTCTGGAGGAGGAACTAAGACCCGCGCGTCTTACTAAACCTCCATCTTCTCAAAGCTATGATTTTTTTAAAGCAAATGATATAGGATGAATATAGGGGAGGAGGTAGGGGTGCAAGGGTCTAAACGTTGAGGGGTGAAGTGGACAGAGGAGAAAACCAACACTCATTCAACGCCGTGATGGGGTGATAGGACACAGTAGAGAATAGCTTCTCACTGGACTCCTACTTCAGTCTCTCCCTCCAAATTAATTTTTCTCTCTGCAACATGAGATTTTATTTTCAAAGTCATTTCTTTTCCTTCTGTTTCATAAGAACTCCTCATTCTTCATATTATGTGAAAAGCTCAGAAAACCCCACAATAAAGTGAAAAATCTAATGGAAAAATGGGCAAATGATACAAACAGGAAATTTACAGGCAAATTAACACACATGGCCAAGAAATGCATAAAAAGCTATTTAACCTCATATATATATATATTTTTTTACATGGGCAGGCACTGGGAATCAAACCTGGGTCCTCTGGCATGACAGGCAAGCGTCCTTGCCTGCTGAGCCACTGTGGCCCACCTTAACCTCATATTTAATTGAAGGTTTAATTTAAAATAAAATAACACTGGTAAATCATTTTTTATCTACCAGTTTGGTAAAGATTGAAAAGATTGATAATACCCATATTGGCAGAAGCATGCTGTTTTGGTTTGCTAAAGTTGCTAAAATCCAGTATATCAGAAATGGTTGGCTTTTACAAGGGGGATTTACTAACTTACAAACTTATAGTTCTGAAGATGTGAAAATGTCCACATTGAGACATCATCAGGCAGTATCTGGACTCCCCTGCCACTTGACAAGGCACATGGTATCTGCTGGTCTCTCCTTTTCTTCCTGGTTTCGTTGCTTCCAGCTTCTGGCTTCAGTGGTTTTCTCTGTTTTCTGTGGCTTTCTATCTCAGCTTCTGTGTGAGTCCTTCTCACTCAGCTTCTGTTCTTTCTCTCTGCTTCTCATCCTCTTGGAAAGGACTCCAGTAAGAGGATTAAGACCCATCTGGGGCATTCCTCAACTGAAATAACCTAATCAAAGTTCCCACCCGCAATAGGTCTACACCCACAGGAATGAATTAGCTTTAAGAACATCATCTTTTCTGGGGTCCACAAAACCTGCAAACTGTCACATATGGAAAACAGGCACCCTTATACAATAGTGGTGTTGTCTATCTTTTTTTTTAAAAGAAAATATGGAAATTTTTAATATTTTAAATGTGCTTATCATTGACCCAATAATGCAAATTCTGAGAATGTATCACACTTGCCCGGATGAGCTAAATATATAACAGCAAAGAAATGGGGAAATGCCCCAAATGTTCACCACTAGGATGAAAATAAGATAAATGACAGATCACCCAAACAATGGAATTCTCTTCCCTTGTTAAAAGAATGAAATTAACCTATATGCGCCGGCATGGAAAGACATCCAGGGCTGTTAGAGAAAAAAGCAAAGTGTATAACAATGTACACCCTATGTCATTACCTTTTTAAAGAAAATGTAGAGGGAAAAAGGCTGGAATGATTTACACCAAATCACTTTAGAAGGTGTGGTTAAGAAGGGAATGTATATTCTGTTACGCAGTTTCTATATAATTTTTTTTACATGCATATGCTATTTTTGTTATCAGCAAAACAAAATAGAGAGACAGAGAGGAGAGACCCAGGGGAGAAGGCATGCAGAGGCAGAGGCAAGGATTGGAGTGATGCAGCTACAAACTAAGGAATACTAAGGATGGCAGGGAAGTGGGAGAGAGAGAAGAAGGACTTTTCCCTTATCTTTCAGAAGGAGCATGGCCCCATGGAGAACTTGATTTAGGACTTCTAGCCTCTTGGACTGTGAGGGAATAAATTTCTGTTGTTTTAAGCCAAAATGTACCAAAAAGAGAAAAAGAGAAAGAAAGAACAATACAATAAAGATCTTTCCACCAAAGAACAAACTGGAAAGATGAAATTGATTAATGTCTGTAATTTGCAAAGATGCTTTGATGAGAGATGATGTGGAAACAAGAATTATCATCAGGATAAATCCAGCCAACGGCGGAAGGGCTGAAGGCCAGCAGATCTCTGTCCACCCTCTGCTGGCTCCATGTATCCTCTGGGACAAGGCTGCAAACTCAGCTTGGCATCATGACCTGGGATTCAGCCCAGGCTTCCCCTGCAGCTGTTTCACAGGACTTCCCCACCAGGCTGCGACTTCTTCAGCAGTCCCCATTTGCTCACCAACCCACTGGAACTGCATTCGAGACTGACCTTGCCGTGGTCACCCTTGGCTTCCACAATGCCAGATCCAACTTCTCTGTTTTCCCTTCTCTTTACCTTTCTACAGGTTTGGCATCTCCTTGTGGTGTTTGGACGCCTATCTCACCCTCCAATCTCCTCCTCCCTTTCTGGCTACTACTTCTCGGCCTTCCTTGGTTCTCTTGCTCTGCTCGGTCCTTCTCTCTTTTTTCTCATCCTCCCTAAATGACCCCTCTCCAGTTCCATTTGGTAGAGAAGAAAGAGACAGACATGGAGATCCAGACAGAAGATTCACCAAAGGTCGGCAAGCTTGCAGGACTGTCTTTGCTCTCCCACAAAAGAGGCAAGCCTAGAAATGCAAAGCAGCAGCCAGTGGAAGGGAGAGAAGGGGTCAGGAGGAATGGGAGCTCTTATCGTGGGATGCCCTACCCCCAGGGGTGGGGGTTGGCCACTGCAGGGAGAGCCCTCCCTCCCTGCCCCTTGGAGCAGGAGAGGCCCTGTTGGGAATGGAGGGCAGCAGAGCCACCAGGGGTCTCAACTGACTCTCATATTTCTAACTCTGCTCCAACCTCTCCACTGAACTGTAGACACACATCCAGCTGCTTTCTGACATTCCCATTTGCATGAGACCCACTCAGGGCCAATGATTGACACCACCCTCCTCCTCAGGCTCTAGCCTGCAGGGTGAGACCTGGGCAAGTTGGTTCACCTCACCTGGAGAACAGGTGTAAATGAAGCACCAATGGCCTCAAGGGTTGGTTGTCAGGATTAAACCCTTATGCCTAGGGATGGGCACATCATAAAAGTTTTTCTCGGTGCCTAGGCTGCCCTGATAATCAGAATTCTGAGGATTCAAGGTTCTGAGGATGCTGCTTCCTTCTCCAATGGGAGGGCATTGTGTTCTGGGGCCATTCACTCCTCTGGCACCAGATGCCATCTTCTGTAGCTGGAGTCTGAAGCTTTCATGGGGCTGCCCCCCTGCCTACCTGCTCTGCAGAATATGTCTCTGCTCTCTGAGGCTCACGGAAAAATGGCAGCACAGCATGGGCTCTGGGGTTCCAAACTCATTGCCCGGGATGGATTTCCTTGGCAGGAGTATTGTGTTTCAACTGCATCATGAAACTGAGCCATCAGAGCCAATTTGGGTGGGGAGTGGTGGGGAGGGCTTGGTGGCATTTGGGAAGCACAGTGTGGTGTCAGTCCTTTATGGAGAGTTGCCTTGCAGCTGAAGCCCCCCACCCCACTCCCAGTCCAGGCACTGAAGAGCTTAGCCCATCTTGGGTCCACCTGCCAGTGGCATGCAAGAGAAATATTCCCCCTGATTCCTTCTCTTAAATTTTTTCTACTGCGTTTTAAATCCCACCAAATAACTCCTTAATCTAATGGCAACCACTAACAGCCTGGCCCTAAGAATCCCTCTCAGTTTTCCAGTTTTTCATTTTATCCCCTTCTTGCTGGTCTAGGTAGACCCTTTACTCCCGGATGCTCATGGCTTCCTAGAGCCATAAATCCTCCCAAGGAGGCAAAAACAGCTCGCTTAGATCAAATGTGAATTATGTGCAATCCCAGCCTGGTATCGACCTTTGTTTAAGGCATTTGGAGTGTTACTTACTTTTATAAGTGGAGCGCAGCCTGCTGCTGAAATTCCACTTCTGGGAAAACTCTTGGAAGCCTGATTTTTCCTGCCAAGGGCACTTACCTGTGGAGTGCTGGGTGAGCAGGCTGGGGCCCTGGGTGAGTGCCCTATCCCCTTGCACAGGGACCCAGCCCATGGGGTCTTACAAAATGGGTTATGTGTGGGTGGATATGCAGAAGAGTCAATTCACTCTAGCTTGGAGAGTGAGAAGGATCCTGCTTTCCTGGAAGCTGTTTCAGGGATGAGAAGGGGTGCATTGCACTGGAGATGCTTCAAGAAGATCCTTTGTATGGAATAAAGAACAAAGGGGTGATGACACCCCAGGGCCTGCAGGCCCCTTAGGCCTGAGCCTGGGAGAAACACTGACTCAGGGTCAGTAGTCTGGGAGCAGGGCAGGACTGTGAGCCCATTTTGTATGGGTGGGGTAGGAGTTCCCCTCCTTGGGCGTGGCTTATGCCAAGGCCCTGCCCTGGCCCCGCCTGCAAGTAGAAACCAGGATCTGAGGCAGGGTCTGCTGGGAACAGCCCCAAGACCTGAGTTCCTTCCCACTGTCCCATGGACGGCTCAGGGTGGGAGTCCAGGTACATGCCCAGGTGAATGCTCATGTGAAGGAGCTTCACCTCAGAACTTCAGATTTGACCCCGAGAGGCAGGAGCCAGTCTTCTTCTCAGACCCCCTTTTAAAGGGGAGTTTTTGCTTTTGTGGGGGCAGAAGGGGTGGCCCCAAAGAGACCACTGCCACCTTGGCTGTGATGACATGGACTGAGCGCTTTGAACAAAACATGACTGCCCCAGGATTTGGAGGGGGCAGGCTAGGGACCCTGCGATCATCAGCAACGACATCCTGGTGTGCTTTCCTCATCAGATCTTGGAGAATAGACCTTTGGGTGGATTTGAAGGGAAAAGAAGGTTCTCTTTGCAAAGACACCGTCTCCTCTGATGTTATTCAGTATTGGAAAGTACAACGATAATAACCTTGAGCTTACTTATCATGCTTTACTATCACCTCCTGTAGGCACTTAACCTTCAGAACCACCTCAAAGTAATCCTAACAGCCACCCCTCAGGACCCCGTGTGCAGTAAGTGCTTGATTTTAATAGCGATCTAACCAGTACAGACACATGCTGATTTGCAGATTATAAAGCTTTCTTTGAGGGCTTTGGGTCGCTAACAAGCAGCCAGAACAGTTCTGATTCCCATTTGGCAGATATAGAAACTGAGGCTCGGAGAGATTCAGAATGTCTCCAAACAACCCAGCATTTATGTGATGGAGATGGGAGGCAAACCTGGCTTCTGAGTCCAAATCCCCCATGCCTGAAAGGCCTGGAGAGTAGCTGGACCTGGAGGGAACGCCGTGACCTCCTGAGCCTTGCTTGCTGCGTCTGTAAAATGGGGAGGGTGCTTTGGGTCTGCAGGGTTGCAGGTGACAGAGGATGCCCGGGAACGACAGGCACAGGCAGACTCCTCTGCTGTCACCATCTGTCTAGTGAGCCATAGCAGAGACCTTGAAGGCTGGGAGTCGGTCAGCAAAGAACAAAACACAGCCCCCAGCCTATTATCTCAGCTTCAGATATCGACATTGGCAGGCTTTTCTGTACTTATGGAGCGAAGGCATTGAAACTCCTGCCAAGAATCAAAGTGGATTTGCCACATGTAGTCCAGCCCTCTGATCTGTCCTTGGAGACAAAATAAGGAAAATACCTCTTTGATCCAAAGCTATTTTTATCAGTCTCGGAGCAGTGTTTATGGGAGGGGATGACGGCGAGGGGGGGCAAGCAGTACCCTGCCCAGCCTCACAAATGGGCACGTGTCATTTCTGACAGTTCAGGGGAGGCCAGACTTGGGCTACTCGCTAGCGGCGGCTGAGAGGTGGTGTTTCCAGGACCTGGTGCTGCCCAGATGGAGACGGAGGTGAAGGCTGACCTGGCCACATCCTGAACCTAAAAGCATCTGCCATGAAGTGAGCAAGGGTGGGGTTGGAGCGTCTCCAGGCGCTCTGTGCTTGGCAGGCTTCCTCCTGCCTCTCCTCTTGCCCCTGGCTTAGCACCTAGCTTGGTGTCTCTGAGTCGGTCCATCCCTGCCACCAGTGGCAGCCTTCTGTAGTCTGGACTCTGGGCCTCAGTTTCCCCACAGCTTTGGGCAGAAATTAGTACCCATGCCCCCATCCTACCAGCCCAGCCCAGCACTTCTTCTTGGGGGAGGATTAAATCAGAAAAGGGACATGCAGGGCCTTAGGAGGTTCCACAGAAGAAGGAAGGGCTTTAAATCAGGGAGATTTGGTGCTTGGTGTAGCCAGAATAATATTTTGAGCTGTTACCCAAGCCATGCTGCAACATTCCCCCAGAAGCAGCTGCTTTCCATGTGCACAGAGACAGATATGGCCTGGAATCAAGAGCTACAATTTTGACTTTGATTCCAAAATATGCCCCTAAAACACCTAGGAGAGCTAAAGTCTCGGAAGCCTAGTTTTCCATTGCAAGAGCCAGGTTTTGGGAAAGAGAGGAAATTGGCATGTAAAATCTGTCTTAAAGACAGGGTTGGTAAGCATGTGTGGGATGTGACAGCAGCTTTCCCTTCCCAGAGTTGCTGGGGTGGGGGGGGGGAGAAAGGCAGAGGGATGGGGCCACAGCTTGGATAGATATGGCCCCTGAGAAGAGCACATTGGGGGCCATGCCCCCTCGTTTGTCAGAGCTTAGAGTGGGGTGTGCACAAAATTCCTAGACAGCCATTGGGGTGCGGGTGGGCTGGGATGATGGAGAAAGCTCAGTGAAGATCTGCTGGACTGCTGGGGAGAAAGGGACAGAAATCTTTCTGAATGATTGGTGAATGGATATTTACCCAATTTGTCCAAATCAAATTTACATGCCCCACAATGTTATCTAAAGTCAAGAGAGTTGCCCTTGCAAATGTTGATTTTGCAGTTCTTTTTAAAAATCAATTAGCTTTTAAAATGTTGTTTCTTTCCTCTCCCCACCAGCCCTTATCCCTAATCACATATTCTCTCAGCTCTCAATCACCTCCCATCCACAACCCTTTTAAAATTCATAATCGTTATCTTTTAGGGTGTATTTGATCATAAGCAACAGGAAAACCAGTTCACATTAGTCGAGACCACAAAGAGAGTTTTTTGGACCACTCAAGTGAAAATGGAGTGGCCTTCAGGCAGGGCTTGATCCAGGGGCGTGGCATTGTCACAGGCTTGTTTCTCCACCCTGCCTTCCCCAGTGTTAGATTTATCTGGAGGTCACTTCCTATTGGGCCCTGAGAAGGCTGACCATTGCTTTTGGAACTACCTGAGCTTCTCTGTTGTTCAGCCAGCAGGAGCTTTGGTTCTGGGGCTCCGAGGTGCAGTGGTGAGGTTTGCTCTGAGGAACCTTCTCTACCCGAGTGACTGACCCAGCCTAGACATGGACTCCATGCTGGAGCCTGAAGAGGGGTTGGTGGCCAGGTGGGAATTGGGGCTGCTGGGAGGGGAAAGGGGGTACAGATGCTGAGAAGTCAATGACCCTCTTATACACAGAATCTTGTATCTTCATGTTCCATTAAAATTCATATTTGCCAACCCCTCCAAGAATTTTTCTGCTATGGGGTGAAAGATTTTCATCTGAGCAGAACCTGCTAAATTCCTGTCAGTCAAATGGGGGCTTGAACAGCGAAGACCACTCTTCATCTTGGGGTAGAGGCTGGCTCTGGCATCTCACCCATGCTAGCCTCTCTGCTGAGCTGTAAAATGAGCCTGGTGACACCGGTTTTACAAGGTTGTAGCATGGATAAGCAGCGTCTGCTGCGTGAGTGTGCACCCTGTCCACAGGGAGTCGGTGGTAAGTGGAAGATGCCTGTGGGATGGGCTGTCAGTTCACTGCAACACTTTTCGGAGCACTCATTCCATTCTGGGCACACCTGGTGAGAGATGGCAGCTCCAAAGGGTGAATGGAGGAGAGGGGTCAGGGGACACAAGGCTGCCAGCCAGGGCCCTACGCGCATGGGAGCTGGAGGATGGAGGGAAGGGGTCCAGTGAGGGTGCCCTTGTGCCAGGGCCCCACCCACATGAGGCTGATAAACGGTACTTGCTTCATCATCCAATCATGAAAGCATCCTTGAAAGTGGCCCAGGCCTGGCCTGGCCGTGGGGGCCTGACACTGATCACCCTGATTGTTGAAGGAGGTAGGCTTTGAGGGGGGGCTCTGCCTTGTGAGAGTCCAGGACACAGCCTCGGGGCCATGGCTGGACGAGCCCTCTTGGCTGTGACTCTGCAATCCAAACCCACACCTGAAGATCAGAAACCTCAGCTCCTCGAGGAGTGACTGAGCAGAGGGAGGGGTCTCTGGGGATGGGCTCCACTTCCACTGATCATGTGCAGACTGTCTTGAAAGGGACCTTTGAGGACCCCAGCAGGAGGCAGACCCTTCTAAATCCCAGGGGAGAGCAGAGAGTTGGAAGTCGCCTGCCGAGGAGGGCATTGCCTGCGTCGGGACCCCAGCCAGGGGCCACTGGAGAACCACAAACTGTTCCAGACAGTAAAAGGCAGCTTTTCCAGCTGCGTCCTGAAAGCAAGTCCTCTCTGCACCTCATTCCCTTCCCTTTCCTGTGAACAACAGCCAACCAGCAGGGTGGGGTGAGAAAGAAGGAAGAGACGAGACCAGGGTTCCCTGTCCATGGCTGGAGGGAAGATGTTTGCTCCGTGAGAGCTTTGACTTCAATAGTAAACGGGGCTGAACTGGAATTAGGGGGCCACCAGCCTCCACAGGATTTTCTATCTTCCTGGATAGACAGAAAAGTTTCCAGAACCTACCCCAGATTCATCAAGTGGGCAGGGAGGACAAGCAGGCGCCGGCATGAAAGCCTCAGTCCAAATGGGGAGGAGTGGCTCCAGGTTAGGTACCTTGTAGTGCATCCTGGGCTCCAGGGCCCTTGTCACCTCCATGCAAAGCAGATGGTCAGGCTGGTCAACGTGCAGCTCCCAGGGAGCACGCTGGGGCCTGGGGAAGCTCTCTCTTCCTATTGCCAGCTCTTCAGGTCCTTGGGCTGGCATTCATTCATTCATTCATACCCTCAACTGAGAAGAAGGCCCCTTCTGTGCTTGGGCCCCACTCTGAGGCTCTCATGGCTATCAAGGGGGCAGGCGTTTACCCAGACAAGCCCATCATGGTGCTTCCAGAGCTGTGGCAGGGGAAGAACCGTGGCCTGGGAGAATTGGGATGGGGGGAGGGTGACCCAGGAAGAGAGCAGTTAGTGCTGGGGGAATGGGCGTAGTGTCTGCTGGGGGAAGGGCAACAAAGCGACTTGAAAATCAGGAAAGGTGGGCAGCGCCTGACAGAGGCTACTGGGGAGGATCTGAAACCTGAGGGCAGGCCTGGGGGCAGGGGTCCCATCTGGGGACATGGAGGGAGTGGGTCTGGAGTCTGAGGAGCGGGGCTGTGGCTAAGGGCTGGGATGTCCTCCTGTCTCCCCTTCTTCCCTGGACCAGACCGTTCAGTACAGAAGTCTTTGCCTGCACTGGGCGTGTGCCTCAGTGAGGGAGACAGTCGATGTCCATCAGCACCGTTTCTGAGAGCCTGCAAGAAGGGCTTGCATGAGGAAGAGCAGGTGGGACTTAGTTGGGGAGGCAAAGTGTGAGCAAAGATGTAGAGGCTGAGGCAGCCACCGTGTGGGACATTTGGGAGAGGAAAGGGCAGGAGCTGGTGCCCGAGCTGTGCTGGTTGGGGTCCAGGAGTGCAGGGAGGCTCCAGGGCCTAGAGTCTTCACCTGCAGGAGGCCATAGGGAGTGAGAGATCAGGGATGTGCATTCCTCAAGTTTAGGAGAGGGGTCAGCCACTGAGTTTCAAAGTTGGCAGTTCTGGCTGGCTGGATGGCCATGAGGAGGTGGTGGCTTATTGCCAGAGTAAATGTAGACAAGAGGAAATGGGATCCAAGCCCCAGACTCTGGCGTCTGCCATCAACATGTGGGGAGAGGAGATGGGAGCAGCCAAGAGGCTGGGGAAGAAAGCAGATTCCTAGGCCAAGGGTTGATGGATGGCTGGGAGGGCAGGGGAGGCCAATGTGGCCTGAGCCCTGGGGGAGCAGGCATCATTCCTCTACTGGGGGTGAGGAAGAGTGGGGTCCCTGGAGCTCCAAAAGACTGGAAACCCCAGCCAAGCTTCAGCTTAAGACTGGGGCTGGGATGAAACCAAGGGTTCCCCAAGGGTTCATTTCTCCATTGAACTTTGGGAAGCAGTGATGGTGAGAAAAGGAAGTGAGAACTTGTAGTCCCAGTGTGGTCTGGTAGGTGGGCTTGGCTGGGGAGGCTGGAGTAGTTCTTTTGAGGGGCTGCTGGCTGGGTGAGGACATGGGCTGGGTGAGGGTGGTGGAGGCTGAGGGTAGGGTAAGGGCAGGGGAGGCTGAGATTGTGGTGATGGGCTTTAGGGGAGGCTGTTGTTGTGGAGGCTGGGAGGGCAGGCAGACAGGCCAGCATCTGGGTCAGGCATTTCCCCACCTACTTCCCTCCAAGGAGGGACTATTGTCTCTATTTTACAGATGAGGAAAATGAGATCAGGGAGAGCATGTGATCAGATGGGGGTCCCATGGCCAGTAAGTGCAGGGTTGGGCTCAAAGGCCTGAACACTTCCTGCTTAAGGAGCTCTCATGAAAATGGCGTGGAGAAGAACGTTAAGCTGCAGGTGGCAGATGGCATGATGCCATTCAGAGAAATTTAGCACATGCACAGATATCATTGCTCGGATACACTGCGGGCTGACAAACACCAACACAGGGTACCGGCTTCTTTGATGGGAGGCAGCTAGGCCCTTGTGGTGCTTTGTATTCTAAGCTGGGTGGGCACACCCAGGCTGTGGTCATGCCACGTTTTATTTCAGATGTCTGAACTGTCTCAGCGTCAGTGAGGAAAGGCCTCCTGCAAGTGGGTCAGAAACAGGGGTGGAGGGCTGCCCCCAGAGCACGCAGCTTGTCCTGTGACCTCTTGGCAGCCCAGTTGGAGACCCGGAAATGACAGGGAGAGAGGTAAGCCCCAGGGGCTGGGTCGTCCTGGCTGTGAGCAATCCTTGCTGCACGTGTCTGGGCATGGGAGACTCTCCCCACACGATGGGTCTCCGGGTGTGGAAGGCCGGTTTCCCCTTGTGTGGGTCTGGACTTCTGTGCAATGAATTAGCTGAACCTGAGCCCCACGTGCAAAAGGCGGAGAGACACTCTCCTCACCATGGGTTTGATGGATCCTTAGTTCAGAGCTGTCATCCTCTCCTTTGTGAATCCCATAGTGCTGGCTCAGTATCAGCACCTCACTGCCACTTGCCCACATTTGCTTTGCTGTACAACCATTTCTAGGATTCCAGCGATCGTCTCTTTTACCGAGCACCATGGTCTTTACAGACATTGTTCACATACATTCATTTATTTTTGCATAACTTACAAGTCTATCTCCCTTAGTCCTATCAATGACCTTCTGATTATTTCCACTTTACAAATCAGTGATCTGAGACACAGTGAGATGAAGTGACTTGCACAGCCAGAATTTGAATCTGGGAAGACTCGCTCCATGTGGTCGGTTGAATCCTGTGCCCCAGAAAAAAGCATGTCAAATCCCATTGCTGTGTGTGTGAACCCGTTGCAAATAGGACCTCCTGAAGATGTTATTTTTAGTTAAGATGTGGTGGACTGAATCGGGCTGGGTCTTTTCCCGGAGGTCTCATCACGACAGAAAGCCACGGGGAGGAGCTGGAAGCTGGAGACAGAAGAGAAAGGAGAGGACATCATGTAATGGGAGAGCCAGGGACCCAAGGAATGCTGACAACCCGAATGCTACTGACCTCAGGAAGAAGCAAGCTTTCCAGGCTCTGAAACTGTGAGCCAATAAATTTCTGCTGTTTAAGCCACCCCATTGTGTGGTATTTGTGTCATAGCAGCCTGGAAAATGAAGACACTCCAGAACCCAGTGTCCGGACACTACATCTGAGATCCCCATGTGGGTTCTGACCCCTCCTGGCTCCCACAACCTGACCTCTGCCCCTGGGAGCCTTTCTGCCCAGAGAATGGGGCCAGCGCCTCCTGATCTCTGCACCTGGAGGATTAGACTTGGCCCTAAACTCCCTGAAAATGGGGCCGTTGCCCTGGCCTCAGGCTCCCTGGGCAGCACATGGCATTTTGATGGATGAAAAACATTTCACATTTTCCTTTACAGATGTCTGTTGTGGAAAGATAAGGGAGTTTGGGCACATGCCATGTGACTCTTCAACTAGTTTGTGCAAGAGTGGGATGGTTATTTTCAGCCAGTGCATCCTGGACCCAGGGAGCAGTGGGGAAGGGCCAGAGGGCATCTGCCAAAGTGGAGCCCTCCTCCACCCGCTGATGCCCTTGTTGTGCTAGGAGGTGGAGCAGGGATAGCTGGGGAGCCCCAGGTTGAATGCAGACTTGGAACCAAGCCCCAGTGTCGTGGCTCTGCACCCCAGCCAGGGGTAGAGTGCACACTCACCTTTCAGGGTGGTTGGGAGTATGGGAGAGGCTGCAGGGGGATGTCTTAACTCTTGGGAACTGGCGGGGTCCTGCCTGCCCTGTGACCTCAGGCAGATGGCTCTGTCCTTAACGGCTGTCCCCGCCTCTCTGTGCCTCCCCACTCCACTTACCTGGGGCCCCATTGCCTGGGTGACCTGAAACGGGCACCCTATTCCCATCCCCTTGCCTTTCCACCTGGACAGCATTCAACGCCCCTCCCACCCCTGACCCTCCCACCTCTCAGCTCCCTCCCAGTGTTTCCCAGCTGCCTGGAAGTGTTGCCCTCCTTCATGCCAGGACTGGTGTCTGTGGGCAGGTCACTGCCTGCACAGGCTGTGCTTCCCCTTCCGCGTCTGCCCGCTGTCTGCCCCTTTGCCTCTGGGGCCCTACTGGAATGCCCCCGCTGTGGGAACTTGCTCTGGCAGCAGGTTAGAAGTGCCCTCTTTAAAATCCCATTTGCCACTAGACTCGTCAGCCACGTGCCTTGCTCCCTACACCATACTGGGAAGCCCCAGAACAGCGGCTAGTCATCCCTGTGTGAATTGAACATGAAGGTGCTGTGGTGACAAACACCCTTGGTGCTTCTGTGCTAAACCACCTCCTTCGTGGCCTCTTCTGGCCCATCAAACTCCAAAGGTTCAATGGAGGGATTGACCCTGGTTCTGGGCTTCGGTTTCTCCTGGGGACCCCTGTGTCTCACCTCCGGGCCTGGGTTCATAGAGGTGATCGCTTGTTTCTTTCTGCAAAGTGCCTCTCCTCAATTTCCAGGGCCAGGAAGCCTAGACTCTTTTCTGCTCCTGTGTCAGCCACACTTTTTAGCACCTGGCTGGGCCTGGGACACCCAGGAGGCTGTTTGTCCATGACCTTCCCCCCAGGGACTCATTTACTCAAAAGGAAGAGGCTTTTGCATTTTGGGGGCCCACACCCTCTGACAGTGGTGGAAAGACTCGGGCTTGTGCAGGCGGAGAGAGCTGGAGCTCCATCTACAAAGGGTTCTGTTTACATATGGGCTCACACCCAGAGGCCATGGGTTAGGACTAAGAACATGTCTTTGTTGGGGTGCAGGATTTCAACCACAGCAGTAGTTTCTTTCTGTGAGTGGCGAAGAGAGAGCCCCATGGTCTCTGGTTGTGGAGCTCAGTTTGGAAGAGCGGCCGGAAGCTTCAGACGAGTTATGCACCTCCTCGAGCTCAGCACAATCCCACCTTATGATTCTTGGAAACCCCTCTGTGAGAAAACACAAATGTCCTTTGGCCCCAGGAAGCCATTGGCAGCACTGAGGTGACATGCCAGCCTTCCGGGAATCTGTCCAGCCCAGATATCAATGTGAAAAATGAGAGCGTGCGATGGATTAACAGACACGGTTTCTGATTAGCACAATTACAGGGAGCAGTGGCCCCAGCTCCTGGTGGAGAAGACAGGAAATTAACGGCACACTAATGGGGGAGAGGATACACCCCCAGCCTGAGTGCCACGCTCTGTGGCCATCCATGGATGGAAGGCGTAATTGCATCCTGCTGTCAGGAGAGCTGTGGCAGCGATGCAATTATACTGCAGAATGGCTGTAAACACTCAGTGACACCCTTTTTCATTGTATGATTACACCAGAAACGAGGCTGTGTAATTAGGCCTGGAGCTGAGCAGAGGAAGTACCAACAGCCAGGCCACAGCTCCCTGGTTCTTTGTCCAGCTGGAGGACAGAAACCCACTGAGACAGCGGAACACAACAAAGGGAGATGCATGCCTTGAGATGAGGCCAGCACTGCCTCTGTGGACCAGTGCCTCCTGGTCCCGGAGCTCTTATCCCCCAGGTGTCATCTGTCTATTCAGGTAGGCTAAACACCCAGATCCCATCCTACCAGTCTTTACTTTTCTTTACGGGGCTGTTCTAGTTTGCTATCTGCCGGAATGCAACACACCAGAGATGGATTGGCTTTTAATGAAAGGGGATTTATTTCATTAATGTATAGTTCTTTAGAGGAAAGGCAGCTAACTTTCAACTGAGGTTCTTGCTTACGTGGAAGGCACAGGAAGATCTCTGCTGGCCTTCTCTCCAGGCCTTTGGGTTCCAACAACTTTCCCCAGGGTGATTCCTTCCTGCATCTCCAAAGGTCTCGGCTGAGCTGTGAGTGCTGAGATGAGGTATGCTGAGCTGCTTGGGTTGTGCTACATTGAGCTCTCTCATTTAAGCACCAGCCAATTAAATCAAACATCACTCATTGCAGCAGGCATGCCTCCTAGCCGACTGCAGATGTAATCAGCAACAGATGAGCTTCACATACCATTGGCTCATGTCCACAGCAATAGAACCAGGCACCTTCACCTGGCCAAGTTGACACCTGAATCTAACTACCACAGGCGCTGTTTGCCATGACTTTTCCTTCATAGTGTGAAGATATTTTAAAAGTGTTTTCACTTGATATTTACAGCAGTGAAAACTTCAGAGGCAGTTTTTTTTATTAAATTTTTATTCTATGATCATATATACAGCCTTCATTTCCCTTGTAACCACATTCAAATAGATATTTTAGTGCTGTTAATTATGTTATCCATCATTGCCATCCAAATAGAAACCTTGTTAATTTCCCATTCCCTATCCCTACCCCTGGTGTTCCTTATTTTGGATTTTGACTCAGTGAGTTTGCTTGTTCTAAGTATTTCATATCAGTGAGATCACACAATATTTGTCCTGTCTGGCTTATTTCACTCACATGATGTCCTCAAGGTTCGCCCATGTTGTCGCATGTATCAGGGCTTCATTCCTTTCTACAGCTGAATAATATTCCATCGTACACATATATACAACATTTTGTCTATACATTCATCAGTTGATAGACCGCTGGGTTGCTTCCAACTTTTGGCAATTGTGAATAATGCTGCTATGAACATCTTTTTGATGGTGTGTTTTAAAGGATGGGAAAGCTGAGATTTGGAGAGGTCAGAGAACTTTTCAATTCAGAAGGTATCTTGGTGGCTACTCTGTGCTACAGCCAAGACAAATAAGAAATCTCCTCACCCTTGTAGGGCTGCATTTCAACAGGGAGGAGACATGCAATAAATGATTGGCATTATAGAGTACGCTAGAAGGAGATAAGTGCTTGAATAAAACAGGGCAGAGTAGGTGGCTAGGAGGGCTGGGGTGGGCGAGGGTGGGCAGGGCGTGGTGAGTTTATGTCAGGTGGTCAGAGCAAGCCTCAATAACAAGGGGATGCGGAAGAAGGATTTGTGGGAAGTGAGGGAGTGACATTTTGCCCATGTCCTTCAGTCCTGCCCTGACTTCTCAGACAGGTGTCCCCAGGCGCAGGTGTAGGGGGGTCGGGGAGCCGTGAAACCACTCCCAGGGGCACCCACCCAGTGAAGATGAGGTTGCTGCTGGGTTGTTGCCGGTGTTTGGTTTAGCCACCCTGTGGACAGTGATTGGAAAGCCTTACTAGGGAGGCCACGGCTTGTGCTCTTTGAGCCTGATCAGATGAGAAGAGACACAGGGGAGCCCTGGCACTCTGTCGTGCCTGGAGATGCCTGGAGCCCAGGACCGGATGGGCCTCACCTGGGGCAGGGGCAAAAGTGAGGAATAGCAGCTTACCCATGGCCTGTTTCCAGAGCCCCCTGCACAGCTGCCTCTGGGACCACGTCCCTTTCCTGCCACCTCCTCTCTTAAACCACCCGGGACGTCATGGTCAGGGTCCCTCAATGCTAGGGAGCCCCAATCCAAGAGTATGGAGGGGGCCACACCCAGACCTCCTCATCCATCTGGGATATCTTTTGTTGATACAATTCAAAAATATTTTTATCGTCAAATCCCTTTATCTTTTCCTTGATGATTTGTTCTTTGTGTTCTATTTGAAAAATCCTTCTTTACCGCAAGATCATAAAAGATATTCTCCAATATTTTCTTCCAAAGGTTTTCAAGTTTTACTTTTCATGCTTAGATTTTTAATTTACTTGGAATTGATTTTTATATATGGTACAAGGTAAGCATTTGTTTTTACATTTTCTCATGTAGCTAATCGATTGTCTTGGTATCATTTATGGAAAAATCTATCCTCACTTATTTTTCATGCCAACTCTCTGATACATTGTTTCTTTATATGTGTAGGTCTTTTTCTGGGTTCTCTATTCTGAGAATAGACTGCTTTAATGACTCCAGCTTTGTCACACCTCCTCATATTTGATAGGTTAAATATTTCCATCTATTTCTTTTTATTCAAATTTTGATGATATTTTTGGCCTTTAGTTCTTCATGTGTATTTTAGAATTATCACCTTGTCAATGAACATGAAATGCCCTGTTGGATTTTAATTGGAACTACCTTGAATAGATAGCCCAATTTGGGGAGAACTGATATCTTTATAATGTCATGCTAAAGATGTCACCGTATTGAATCTTTTCATGCACGAATATGGTGCAACTCACCATTTATTTACATTGTGTTTAATTTCTTTCAACAATGTGTTACAACTCTTTCTACGAGACAGGGCTGCCTCCCGCAGGACTGCACGTTTGTCTCAGTCCATGTAAATGGTGCCCCCTCGGTTTGTGCACAAAGTTCACGACTGCTCAGACAACTGTGTGGACTAGGTTTGCACATCATTTCTTAGATTTATTCCTCAAGATATCATAGTTTTTGTTGCTACTGGAAGTTGTACATTTCAAAAATTTAGCTTTTAATTAAATGTTGCTGGCATTACATATGCACATATACACACACACACACATGAATATATGCATATATACACATGTGCATATGTATAGCTGGTAGATTGAACTCTGAACTTCATCAAAGACGTATTCCTAATCTTCATCTGAGTCCCTGTGAGTGTGAACCCATTTATAAATAGGCCCCTTTCGAGATGTATTATCAGTTGTGGTTGAACTCATTTGTGAATAGGATCTTCCAAGATCCTATTTATATGTGGCCCAAAGGAATCAGGCTGGGCCTTAATGGAGGCATTTATGAGCAGGAAAGTCAGATGCAGGTAGGGAAAACCACCCAGGAGGAGACCACGGACAGGGCTGTATGAGAAGGGCTGCCAACACGAGAAGGCCGTCCTCCCAGGAGAAAGTGTGTCTGTGGCCATGCCTTGGTTTGGACCTTCTGGCCTATGAAATCATGAGCCAGTAAATTCCTGTTGTTTAACTGGACCCACTGGCCGGCAAACTAAGACTCTATCTAGTTATCTGTCTAGCCATCCATCCATCCATCTATCCATCCATCTCGTATACTTTGAACCTCCTGAATTCTAGTTTTTATTTTAACACTATGTAGTTTCAACCTTTTCCTACGTAGACGATCATGCCACCGGCAAATAATAAAATATTTGTTCTTCCTTTCTAATCCTTATTATTTTTTAAAGTTTTACTTGCAAATTTAAAACTTCTTAAATTTTTTTTTAATGTTTTACTTTGTGCTGGAGGCTAGGACTTCTAGTGCAAATGAGGACTAAAGTGGTTAGAGACTACTTTTGTCTTGTTCCTGACTTTAGATGGATTAAGAAAGATGTTTGCAGCAGGGTTTCGGCGAGTGCCTTTATCAGGTTAAAGAGGTTCAAGTTTAACTACGGGAAGAGATGCTTTCTCATTGATTTTTTTTGTTTGTCGTAAAATTTTCATTTCCCCCTTCTTCAACCTTTTAATGCTGTACTGAATTAATTGATGTGGTTCTAATGTTTAACCAGTCTTGCTTTCCTAGGAGACTGGGTCGTGCTGCATTGTTTTTATTCTTTGCTGGATTTGGTTTGCTAATCTTCAGTTTGTATTTTTCACATCTATGTTCCTGAGGAGGAGGAACCCGTGGCATTTCCTCCCAGATGGATGAGGAGGTGGGGGTGTGGCCCCTTCCATACTCTTGGATTGGGGTTCCTTAGCACTGAGGGACCCTGTGGTCTAAGAGAGCAGGAGGCAGGAAAGGGACGTGGTCCCAGAGGCAGCTGTGCAGGGTGCTCTGGAAACAGGCCATGGGTAAGCTGCTATTCCTCACTTTTGCCCCTGTCCCAGATGAGGCCCTGTCCTGTCAGGCCCTGGGCTCCAGGCATCTCCAGGCACGACAGAGTGCCAGGGCTCCCCTGCGTCTCTTCTCATCTGATCAGGCTCAAAGAGCACAAGCCATGGCTTCCCTAGTACAGCCTTCCAATCACCATCCACGAGGTGACTAAACAAAACACTAGCAACAACCCAGCAGCAACCTCATCTTCACTGGGTGGGTGCCCCTGGGAGTGGCTCTGCGGCTCCCTGCCACCCCCCACACCTGCGCGTGGGGACACCTGTCTGAGAAGTCAGGGCAGGACTGAAGGTCATGGGCAAAACGTCTTGTCCAGGGACACCTCAGTCCTCTTGCTTGTCCTCAGCTTGGCTCATCACCTTAGCTGAGTCGCGCCCTGGGCCTCTGTTTAATCATATGCCAAAGAGATTGAAACGCCTGTGTCGCCTGGTCTCCCCAGGCAACTGAGACAAAGAAATCAAAGTGTGGACCTGAACAACAAACGCTTCATCCCAGTCTGAGGCTCTCTGGACCGGCTCCTTCATCCTCCCTCGGCATTTCCTGCCATGTCTTGAGAGTCTGAGACATCCGGCAGGGCAGAACCGGCTTCTCCTTTTCCCACCTAAGAGCCAGGAATCCATGGTCCTTGTCTTTACTCCGATGACTGCATTTGGCCTTGACGAACCAGCAGGTATGTGACCTCCCCTGAGAAGAGGCCCTACCTCCCCTAACAAGACGGGGTGTGAGCACTTCCCTAGGCCCCATGCACCCCCTCCACAGAGCTCCCTACTCTTCACTTTGACTTCATCATTCGTCTACCCTGGGCAATAGTTTCTTCTGGAGGCAAAAGCCTGGGTCCAATTCAGGCCTGAATCCTGGAGCCCCCCACAAGTTGGAAACCCAGGGGCTTTCTGAACAAATGAATGCATGAGAGGGTACATGTAACAGCAGGCACGTGTCAGTGATGACTAGCTCAGGGTGAAAGTGGAGGCTGCTGCCTTCGTGGCCAGTGGTTCCCAAGTTCTTGGCTTCCTGGTGCTCAGTCAAGGAAAGCTCTCTGTGGGTGTCCGTCAAGGAAAGCTCTCTGTGGGTGTCCGGCTCCTGGGGTTGCATCCCATTTGCTCCCCTGGCACTGGACTCACTGCTGCTCCCACCTGCTAGAGTATCTACTTTGTACTTAGGAATGGTTTGCTTAGAGGGGAAGCCAAAAATTGGAAATAAAAAGTGTACCATATTGGTTTCCTCCTTCCTTATGTCAACAGCCTTCTATGTGATAGTTTTTGTCTTCTTTCTAATTCCACAGAGCCCATTCATCCTGAAACCTGTGCAGGACCACCTTCCATCCAATCGTTCTGCAGAGACTGGCCTTGAGCCCCTGTGGTGTCAAATCCCATGCCATGCCAAGTACCGCCCTCCCAGAAGCCCTCCCCCACTTGACTCCTGGGATCCATTTTGCCTGGACAGCCTCCTTCTCCTCCTTCTCAGGCTCTCTGCAGTTCCTGCTCACCTTCCTAGCTCCTCTGGGTTCCCTGGTTTTGCCTGGCCTCTCCCACCCCCATCACAGCGACCTTGAGCACTCCCCACGTGTGTCTCTGCTACCTGGGTCCTCTAAGGAGCTTCCCTAACACATTTGGTTGCTACTTGACCCCTCACTCCAACGTCCCAGAGATTTCTTGAGATGCCCCAAACCTGTCACTAATCCTTCCCTTGAAATCTCCTCTCCTGGCCTCTCCCAATTCTGTAGATGGCAGCTCCCTCCATCCAGTTGCTCAATCCCAAATCTCACAAACCATCCCGACTGCTTACTCCCCTGTCTTCCATCCACCTCATCAGCAAGTTCTGTTGGTTGGGCCTTCTGTTCCCATTGCCTGTTGACTGTCTGGGTCCCCTGCAGCTCCCTCTAGCTCAGGAGCTCCCTCTTGTACTCCCCTATATACCCAGCCCCAAGCAGAGTCTGTGTCCACTATATGTTGATTAAACAAATGACTGACTCTATTCTGCTCCCGACCAAGGAACTCCGAGAAAGGTGAGCCAGGGCTGCTGCCATCTGCCTAGAACTGGAGGTGCAGGGAGACCACTGCAGACTTCTCTTCAGGCGGGGGTAGGCACAGGACAAGGATCTTGTTCAGAGCCCTTCTGTTCCTCCTTGCTTCTCCAGCATCTTCTTGGCCATGAGTTGAGTACAGGCCAAGGGCCAGGACAGTCAGAGGCAAACCTAAACACCCCATGACTCTTTTTATCAGCCATGAGAATTTAAAGTTACCCATACCTCAGTTTCTTAAGGGTTTGGGAGAAACAAAATTACTTTTTTTCCAAGGTTGTTGTCAGGATGAATTACATGAATACCTGTGATCTCCTCAGCACTGTGCCTGGCACACAGAAAGCTCCAGAACATGTTGGATAGTCATTATTATTTTTGTTCACTGAAGAGTTTGCTACCTACCTATGCTGTTTCGACTTCATTTCCCTTTCTCTCCTCAGCCCACTCCCATCTGGCTCCTCTCCTCCCTCCCCTAAAAGGGTGTGACCCCAAGGTCCCTGGGAACAACTGCATCTGTAGGTCCAAGCCATACTGTTGGCCCACAGGGAATCTGACCTCCGTCTTGAGTCCAGTCCCATCCCTCTCTCTCCTCCTGGACTTGAGGGCTGCCATCTGTCCTCTGGTCTCCCTGCCTTCCTCCCTCAGAGTTGTCTCCCTTCCTTGAAGAACTTCTTCACCCTCCTAGCATCACAGGCCAGCTAGGCATGCACCAGCGGCCACCACCCCACCCCACCCAGTCTCAGCCAGCCTGCTCCTCTAAACTCCTCACCCAGACCGAGGGCCATCTGACACTTCTTCTTGGGGCCCCCCAGGTGCTTCACTGATTGTGTTTCAAGGGACTAGTGCTCTCCCACCTAAAGCTGACACCCCACGCCCCTTTCCTATCTCAACAGACCCAGGAAACTTTTTTTTTTTCAGTTTTGATTTTGCATACCTTTGGCCACTTTGCCCTGAGGAGTTTTATTGCTTAATTAGGATGATGTTCAGTGATCAGAAAATCAGATGACAGACCTGGCTGCAGAGGGGTTGCTTATGAAACCTCATTTTCTTCTTTCCTGTTCCTTTCCTGACCCAGGAGCCTTTGTAGTCTGCCTCTCCTCCACCCCCCATCCCTGTGTTGGTTTGCCTCCTTCGCGTTCCTTGGCTTCATCTGCTTTTTGCATCTCTGCAGTTATCACTCTAAGTCCAAACAGTAATTTCTCACCTGGATGGATTACTTTGCCTGGTCAATCCATTCTCCACCAAGCAGCTTGTGTAATCTTTTAAAAACTCAAATCTGATCACATCACTTTCCTACTTAGGACTCTTCCATCTTCGTGATGATAAAATCCCACCTTCCTGTACTGGTTGCTCATGATGGCTCCTCTAAGCTCCTTGAGTCCGGCAACCATGCTGGCCTTTGGGTGGTCCCTCAAATGTCTCCCCCAAGGACACCCTGCTCTGCCCACAGACCAGGTTGGGACCCGCCGTTGCCTGGTTTAAGAAGCTGCTTCCCCGTAGCATGCCTCACAGCTGCATGTGTACTGTGTGTGATTTGCTTGAGGTGACGCCACCTGGTCTCATGGTTTCAAATTCCATGTAAAAACTAATGCTTCCTCTTTGTCTCTGCTGCTCAGATCTTGCCCCTGGGCTCCTGGTGGGATATCTGACTCCACTCAGACACCCACTAGGGACAAATTCCTGACCTCTGCCACTCCCTGATGGACTTCCTCCTCCTGCAGCCTTTTCCCCACCCCACCCAGCTCAGGCTGAACATCCTGGAGCCTGCTCAGCTTCTCTCTTGCTCTCACATGTGTACTTAGTTCTCATCTGCTGGTTAGGACTTCAAAATAGAGACGGCATCCTAGTGGTGTATAGAGCACATGATCGTTTATCACCTCCTTCTTCTGTATGACGAGATTATTTTCAGTAGTAACCAGGAAATGAAACAAATAATAATGATTTCCAGAAAGGAAATGCAGATTGTGCAAAAATTTTTAAATTACACTTTATATATATAATCATTGCCAATAAAAGATTAAGTGAATTTTGATAAAATAGAATCGTCTGCAAAAGGGACGAGTTTAAGCAACCACTAAAATATCATAGGTGTAGCCTTTTACTTACATGGCTAATTCTTTAGTTTTAAAACCATCAATTAATTGTAGAGGGCTAAATTTTCAATTTTAAAGATACTATTTTAAAATCAGTACTCTTTCATCTATGAACTGAAACGTATGTCAAACAAAACGGTCACACCTCATGATGCACACAATTTCACTGTTTTAGATTTTAAGCACAGGATACAAATTCCAAGCGATCACTTTGGATGTCAGAGCTGAAGCAATTCACGTTCTGCTTCTTTGTCTTTAATCCCTGTGCTTTTGATGTGAATTTCAAATCAACTGTCTGACTGCAGAGCTTGGAGATACCAACTGCCCCGGGCTGGGCCTGCCTGATTCCGAGCCACCATGCAGTTTCGTGTGACCGAGTCCCCACATGAATTCCTACATGAATAAACAGAGTTTATTAAAGGATAAGTAGTATGGATGTGCTAAATTGAAGTTTACAGATGCATGATTAAAACTCAACAGTAACTGCCGCAAGTGTTTAGAAATTAGATAAATAAAATTTGTTTTGAGGGAGGAGTACTTCATCAAAGCTACTGTTTGGAATTGTGGTGCATGGCGATATTGCAGATCAGACCAGCTTTTGGTGAGTGTGTGGTGGACCCCAGTATGGACATATGCTAGGTCTCAATCCTCATTCTGGCGGTATAGACCCACTGCGAACAAGATCTCTTCAAGTTGTGACTGTGCTTCCTGCCATGGGCATTGCCATGGAAAAGCCCAAGAATCTTAAGACTGCCAGCAGTGGGAGACCCCTGAGACAGCAAGCCTTTGAGCCTCTGAAACCGTGAGCCAATAAATGCTTGTTGTTAAACCAACCCATTGTGTGTCATTTGAACTACAGTACTGTGTTAGTGCCATTTTTAATTGCCTTCACTTGGGGCTCCCGCACACCTTCCCTAGTCAGTAATCTGGGAGCAGGGCAGGGCTGTGAGCCCACTTTGTGGGGGTGGGGTGGGAGTTCCCCTACCTGAGCGTGGCTTACACCAAGGCCCAGCTCCAGCCCCGCCTGCAGGTAGAAACCACATGGTGGATCTGAGGCGGGGTCCGCTGGGAACAGCCCCATGACCTGGATCCCCTCCTACTGTCCTGTGGACGGCTCAGGGTGGGAGCCCAGGTACATGCCCAGGTGGATGCTCAGGTGAAGGCTCTCCACCTCAGAACCAACCCTTCTCCCCGTCTATCCCCGTAGGCTCCAGACCTAGCCATTGTGCTTGCTCACTTGTTTCTGCCATCGTCACCTAACAGTGATTTCTGCCCTGCCCTTGTCTTCCAACATCCACCTTGTCATGGGTGGCCGCAGCAATCCTGCTTGCCAGCCATGCTGTGCCTCTGCTCAGACCTGCCCTGGGCCCCTGTCCCACTCACAGAGGAGCCCTGGCCCCACCACAAGTTTCCTTACCTGCTGACTGCCTGGGCTGCTGCTCTCCAGCCTCTGGCCTCTTCGCTGCTCCTGGCACTCCAGGCCCTTCCACCTTCATCCCAGCTAGTTACTCTGCTGGGGATGCTCACACTGATGGTTCCTGTGTCCCAGAACCGCCTGCCCCACGAGGCCTGCCCCAAACCTTCCCTCCTGGCTCTATCCTCTTCCTTCTTTTCTCATACCTGCTTATTCTGTTCTGCTGGAGTGAGGATCTCATGCAGGTAGGATCTTTGTTTTGTTCAGTGCTGAATCTCAGCACCTATAACAAGACTTGGCACAGAGGAGGTGCCCAATAATCATTTCCCCAAAGAATGAAAGAATGAATGAATGTCCCCCATCTCAACCCTTATCCACAAGGGCAGGGAGCAGGCCTAACTTACTAGCTGCTCCATCCCCAGGGCATGGTGTGACTGCTGGCGCATCTAAATCCTGAATTGAGATGGGTTGGTTCCTTGGATTTCATGCCACTCTTTGAGCACACTTAGAAATACAACTAAGATTGCAGAATTGATCCCCCAAGACCTTACTCGACCTCCCTTCCTGGGAGGATCCCAGGAGCCTCCAGCCTAGACCATCAATGTCCGAGGACCCATGGTTGGTGCCAGGACAGTGCTTAGAGCTCCCTGGGGCCTTGGACCACTCTGCGGGTCCCTTAGATTCTCACCAAGTCCCCAGGCCATTAGGCCAGATCATATCTGCAGGGAGCAAGGAAGCCTCCTGTGATGAGATGGCTGTCCTCTGGGAGCCAGGGAACTGGACTTCGCGGGCAGTCTGTCCATCCCACCAGGAGCCAGAGAGTCAAAGTCTATTTCATGCCAATTGCTAAGAGTCTAGATTTGTTCCGAAACCTTGCTTCTCTGAATTATTATCAGTTCTCTTTTTAGTAATGCTGAGCCATTACTGATAGATGGGAGAAAGGCAGACATACCCTATTTGGGGGCTAATTCCATCAGCAGGGAACAGATTCTTTCCTCTGGCAATGGAGTGCTTTGGGGATTGGAGAGTCTCAAAGGGAACCCCAGATGTAGACTGCCTAGTCCGGCCTGACAGTCCAGGCTGCAGCGAGTGGAGGGACTTCAAAGGGGATGCCCATTTTGGTGGCCTGGGACCGTTCAGGGTTGGCACGGAAATTCTGGTCACCCAGGCACGGTATGGCCCTGCTGCACCCATCAACCCATCCACCACTGTCTCCTGCCACCAGCTGTTGATGGCATCTATGCTTGTCCCCACTGGCTCTGAGCGTGGGTCCCACAGGACTTCACACCTTTGATCTTCCCGGACCAGGGACATGATCAGGGCCGGGCTCCAGGGACCATAAGAATTAGGCATATGGCTAGGACGTTTACTGTCCTTCATACTGGAGGGCCATAAGGTGAAGCCTGGCCATGATGCCCGGGGGCTGGGGGAAATGTCAGGAATAAATGGCTTCTGCATCGACTGGAAGGCCCTCCTGGGACTTGGCCATTTGTGCATGAAGCTCTTCTAGGTTCTTGGGGGGAAAAGCTGGCATGTAATTAACCACTAGATTAATGAATTATTTAATCCACTTATTCTTTTACATCTGGGCCCTGAGCTCAGGGCTGGGGAAGCACTATGCAGAAGATGCTATCCCAATCCTCAGGGGTCAAGGCCTGTGGGAGGACATGCACTCAACCAATAACAACACTGAGAAAGCTGGGCCCCTGGCAGGAGAGCAGAGGGGGTTGTGGGTGCATGCTGTTGTGACTGTGAGTGTGTGCATGTGTGTATGTGAGTCTACGCATGTGTGTGTGTGAGTGTACATCTGCATGTGTGCATCTGTGAATGTTGTATGTGTGGGTGCATGTGTACATGTGTGTGCATGTGTACATGTGTGTGCATGTGCCAGTGTGCATATGTGTATATATGTGTATGTGTGTGCATGTGCACGGTGTGTGAGTGTGTATACGTGCATACATGTACATGCATGTGTGTGAATCCATGCATGCATTCATGTATATGCATGTTTGTGCGTGTGTGTGTGCATATGTGTGAGTATGAATGTGTATGAGGCACCCAGACAGTCTGGAAGGGGCTGGTAAAGGTGTCTAACCAGGGGAAGGCCCCTGGAGTTTCCAGGATGGTCCTTCTTGAGCTCAGTACCATGTGGCTTGAGTCAAATGAGGAAGCCACGTGTGGTAGTTTGAATTATGCACCCCAGAAAAAAATGTTTTTAATATTAATCTATGTTCCTGTGGATGTGAACCCATTATAAATAGGTCCTCTTGAAGAAGTTAAATTTAGTTAGGGTGCGGTCACCCGAATCAAGATGAGCTTTCATCCAGATTATTGGAGTTTATCATAACTAGAATGAAATTCAGACATAGAGAGAGAAATCCAGGGAGCAGCAAGAAGCTGATAGTCAAGGGAACCTGGAGGAGAAGGGAGAAAACATCGCCATGTGCCTGGCCATGTGAGAGAAAACCCTAAGACCTATCCCTGCTGACATCACAGAAAGCACTTCCTTGCTGACCCCTTGTTTTGGGACTTCCCTTGGCTTCAAAACTGTGAGTCAATAAATTCTCATTGTGGAAGCCAATCCATTGCATGGTATTTGTTTTAGCAATTGGGAAACCAAGTTGCCATGTAAGAGTAAAGGAGCTTGCAATCTACTCTGGAAGCAAGATGTGGACATGCCTCTTACTTGTTTTCCCATCCATTCATTCATTCACCTGCTCATTCATTCATTCTTTCATCATGTTTTCCAAGTCCTACCATGTACTGAACTTGGCGATGAGTCTGTGGATGTAGTAGCAATCTTGATGTGGTCCCAGTCCTCGTGGGGCTTCTATCCTTCTGGCAATAGGGTTGGGTAAGTGACTGACATGAGGACATGACCCAGCAGAACCACAGAAGTAGGGAGTGAGATAACATAGGGGGAGGCAACCAAATTCTCCCTGGAAGTCTGGAAGTGATTCTGCTGGTTGCCTTGGCAAACAGTCCATTCTCTTTATAAGCGTAGACCTGAGGCCCAAAGAAAGGAAGGAGCAGGCTGATAGGGATGCCAATAACCAGCACCTCCACCCCTTCTCTTGCCAAGGGCATATGGAGCCCTGGGAAAGTGGCTTGGAGCCCCACCTGCCAGTTGGGAGTCCTGCTCCTGGACTGATTCCACCTCCATGCTAGGTCCCCACTATAGGCCACCTCCCAGACTCTCTGCCCTGCTGCCACACTATCTCTTGCCATTCCTTGCCACAGTGCTGGGATTCCGGGCTCTGAGCCCCAGTTGTGAGTCTGCTTCTGCCTCATGGGTTAGGGTCTCTTTCTCTCTCTCTTGCTGATTGCTCCAAGGTACATGGAACGGTACTGTGCTCTCTGGTTTGCTACATACTCTCCTCATTGCTTTGTGCACTCCCTCTATTCTACACTTAATGAAAATAATCTATAGAGAAATCATGAACCTGCCACAAATCAAGAAAAGCAGGACCTTGAGAATGACTTCCATCTCCCTTTGTGGTCCTTTCCCTGCCCTTCCCCTCAAGGGTCACCAGTGTCCTGAATCCCATGTCTATTGGTCCACGTGTATAAATCTCAACTCAAAGCATCTCCTGAATAGGATTTCCAGCTATGTGCAGTCTCGAGGAAGCTTGCTCATCCACTAGTTGAAATTGTCCAGAGCTTCCTTCTACATGGTTGCCAGTAACTTGGGTGCAATCACAGTGATGGTTGCTTGGAATTCCATTGCATGAGCAGACCACTCTCTCTCCTGGGTGTCTGGGTTGTTTCCATGGTTTTGTATTGTGAATACCGCCAGTGACATTTTTTATACCTGTGTCCTGGTATACACACACTAAAGTTTCTTTTGGGTATATAGCTAGAAGTGTAATTGTTGGGTGTTAGGGTATGTGAATGTTCACCTTTAAGAGATGTGCCAACTATTTTCCAAAGTAGCCATACCAACTTACACCAGCAATGCATATGACACCTATGATTGAAATCCTCTCCAATCCTACTTATTGTCAGACACTTAAATTTTTGCCTAAAGCATGAGCATGAAATGGAATTTCACTGGGGCTTTGATACAGTTCTGTGACCACCAATGAGGAATAATCTTTCTTTTTATATTTATTGGCTATATGCCAACATATTTTCTTCTGTGAGATGCTTATTTGTATGCTTTGCCCATTTTTATCTTGAGCTGAGAACTCGTAAGAGTTCTTTGTTGACACTCTTTCAATTCCCTTCTCACCCTCTATACCTCAGTTTTCTGCATAGTTTTGTTCAACCTTGTTTTAGTATGTTATTGCTTGCAGAAATGCAATATATCAGAAATGAGTGGTTTTTATAAAGGGAATTTATTAAGTTACAAGTTTACAGTTCTAAGGCCATAAAAATGTCCAAACTAAGCCATCCAGGGAAAGATAACTTGACTCAAGAAAGGCTGATATGGGAAGGCATGTGGCTGGCATCTGGTCCTCTGGCTTCTGGTTTCAAACAGCTTCCCCAGGGGTGTTTTCTTTCTGCATCTCCTCTATCTGTGTCAGCTCTGAAGCTTTTCCCAAAATAGTTTCCTCTTAAAGGACTCCAGTAAGCAGATTAAGACTCATGTTGAATGAGTAGAGACACATCTCTGTGGAACCCACCTAACCAAAAAGTCCCACCCACAATTGGGTGAGTCACATCTCCATGGAAACAACTTAATCATAAAGATCTCACACAATAGGTCTTTCCCCATAAGATTGGATTGGAAAAAGAACATGGCTTTTCTGGGATGCACAACAGCCTCAAACAAGCATAAACTTATTTCTCTGATTTAAGGAATCTCAATTGTCCTGGAGGAATTTCACAGGGTGTATGTAACATGGGGCTCAGAGCCTCATGTCTGGAGGCAGGTTTCCAAAGATCCTCTTTCTCTCCTCACACTGCAGCGTGGTGAGGAACACTGAGAAAGTGGATATTCTGTGGCTGGGGGAAGTGAAGGTGCAATCTTCACTTATTATCCTGTTGAGAAACTCTGCAGTGGGTACAAAAATTTGGCAGTTTGATAGATTTTAGGACTAGAAACAGAACTATTTTCTTTCTTTCTTCTTTTTTTTTTTTTGCATGGGCAGGCGCTGGGAATCGAACCTGGGTCTCTGGGATAGCAGGCAAAAACTCTGCCTGCTAAACTACTATGGCCCACCCAAACACTTTTTTTTTTTAAACATGGGCAGGCACTGGGACTCAAACATGGGCAGGCACTGGGACTCTGGCATGGTAGGCGAGAATTCTGCCTGCTGAGCCACCATGGCCTGCCTGCCCTTTGTATAAAAATATTTTAAGATGTATTTCTTTTGAAAAATTTCAGGTGAAACCTTCTAAAAATTGTATTTTTTTTTTTGTAATTTGATCAAGGTCGTGAATATATGAGGTTTAAGAGTTGAATAGTTATTCTTAAGGCTACTCTTATGCAAGCTTTAGCTAAATATTGCTGGTTACCACAGTTTTCCAAACCCCAACCAAAACCATTCCTGTTAACCCTAAAGAACACTAGGCTTTATCCGAGATTCTACAAAAGTTTCATGTACTAAGGTTACTTTCCCCAAACCTACAACCTCCATATGGGTTCCTAGGCCAGATAATCCCTGAAACCCAGAGGGGCCAGCCTCTCCACAATGTCAGATAGCTCCATTGTCCTATCCTATGCTATCAACACCCTTTTCCAACATGAAAAAGTTAGAATGGGCAGAACCCAAACACCCCTAAACAGTGGAAAAAGGATTAAAGGAGAAGGAGGAGTCATAACACAGAAGACAGGATTTAACAATTGAGTATGACTGCTGAATCATTATATTGGTATTTCTCTTAGTCTCCAGAGTCTTGGAGCAGCTAGAAGGAAACACCTAAAATTGTGGAACTGTAACCCATATCAAACTCTGAAATCTGTTCTATAACTACTTTTACAATGTACTTTAAAAGTTATTGCTTTTTAAATATATATATTTCATAATAAAAAGTGTTTTAAAAAAAGAGTTGAATAGCACTACAAACTTTGATATGAAAAGTAGTACTCCCATCCCTCCAAAATTTCCTGCCCTCAAGGAAAACCACTCTTCTGACAGGTCTTTTGACATTATTTTCATCACTCTGAATAAAATGATTTCCTTGTTAATTCTTAGATGTTGTAGTTTTAGGCATTTATATCGTTCTTTTACACCCTTTTTCCGACACTCTTTCCATTTTCATTATCTCCAACATGGATGCATCCTAATTCTGCAGAACGAGAATTCAGAAAGTTCCTACACTCCTAGGAAAAGAGTGATTGTTCTTTAGCCATGGTAACAAGTAGCCATGGAGTCCATTTGAACCCTTTAATGATTTGACATCCAGGGCCTCCAATCAGTGTCAGCTGCTCATGGGCACTCAGTGAATCATGGATGGGCTTACTCTAATAAACACTGAATACCAGCCAATCAGCCACAGTCCCTTACCCAGTCTGAGAATAATGTCACCTCCATGTGTCAGCTGGCCAATCCACGAACTTTTCATTTAGGCTCTGCCCCAGAATCTGCCAGGGCAGCAAGGCTCTCTCTCTTGAGAAAGGGCAATAAATCAGGCCTTGCTTTTTACTCTAGATCTGAGTGATAGTCTGATTAGCCTTTCAAATTTTACTATTCAGTGTTTATATTGTGAATATGCTAATACCTTTCTCAGCACAAAGAGCCTTGTCTTGTGTAACTTTTGCTTTTACCTGGAGTTAATAATTGCTTTTTATTTCTTATGTTCTAGATTTTCTTCTCCTCTCTCACTTAACTTTTTGGTTTTCCCAGAGTTGACAATTGCTCTGTAGTTTTGGTTTCTTTACTTTTTCTTATATTTGTCTCTGATTTGTCTCCCAACTTTTTCCAGGGCTGTGGCCTTTTCTGGCTGGTGAATATTTCCTCTCACTGTGCCCCAATACACTAGCTGATCTTTCAGAGAAGACTCGGGGGCTCATTTCAGCATATACTCCCCTCTACTGTGAAAACCCTCTGTGGGGGACTGGGCCATCCTCAGGAGGGCAGCGTCAGCTGGGAAAACACTCAGTAGTTAATAGACCACCTGGACGCTGTCCCTGACTGCTCTCTGCCATGCTGCTGGGCCATCTTGGGCTCTCCTTTCACTGTCCTTATGGGGATACCCTTTGGCTCTCTATCAACTCGGACTCCTGTTTCCTACAGTCTGGGTAGGTCGATACCCTCCTTTTGGAGAAGCCTGCCCCCAATAGTTTCCTGGGAAAGTGTGTGTAGGAGGGCAATATCTTATATTTTCACTCCATAGTTTGTCATGTACAGAATTCTCTGATCAAAATTACCTTCCTTCATCATTTTTAAGCCATCACTCTATTTTCTTCTGGTTTTTAGAATCACTAATAAGAATCTTAGGGTATTCTCATCCTTCACTCATTTTAACTTATTTTTATTTTCCTTTAGAAAGTTTGTGGGATTTTCTCTTTGTTCTTAGTATTCCTAAATTTTCATCTAACTTGATCATGGTAACTGTAATTTAACTTATTCCACGTTTTCTCAGTTCCTTCAAGGTCCCCCCACCCTCTGTAGGCCAGGTACTGGCTCTAGGAAGTGCAGGCTTTGGAGCTGGAGCGTGGGTGTGGGTGGGGCCAAGGGCCTGTCTTGGAGTCCTCGTCACTGACCTGTATAAGCCCCTCTGCCAAGTGTGTCTGCCCAGGCCAGACCCTGGGGATTGCCATCTGTCCCTGCAGGCATCTGATGAGACATCTGCATCCTGCCTGGATTTATGTCAAACACAGACTCGTTCTCCTTATACCTCGAGTCCACTTTGGGTCACTTCAGTGGGCCTCACAGGCCAGAGGCACTGAACAGGCTCATGCAAGCTTGTCTGTCACCTCTTAGGCTTCCACCCAGGGCGTGAGGCACAGGTTCTCACAGCTCTGAGAGTGCCCAGGTGGGTCTGGGGGTTCTGTAATCCCTGCTTTTGGAGCTAACCTGGGGCAGGAGAGCCTCTGTGGCATCCAGCCCTGATGCTGTCCCCCCAGACCTCCTCTCCCCCACCCAGGAAACTCTACTGGGCTCTCCAGGGTCTGTAGCTGGAGAGGCAGTATTTTTCCATTCTACTCCTATTGCTGGGACCTCGCCCTTTCAGTTATACCTCTTTTCCTCCTGGGGTGAGTCTCTGCCCTGAGCCTCAGGCTTTGCTCTGTGACACTGCAGCAGCCTGCTGAGTGCATTGCTGCTTCCGCTCCTATGCTCCTGCTCACCTCAGTTCCCCAGAGCAGTCACTGGGCTTTTTCTTTCTTAAGGATATAAGGCAGATTCCCTGCTCCCCTGTCCACCACATTCCATTGTTTCCCACCTGAGGTCTGCTGCCTTCTCTGACCCTCCATCTGTTCTCCCCCTTGTTCTCTGTGCCCCAGCTCCTGACTGCTCCTGCAGCCTGCTGTCTGGCCTCAGGGCCTTTGTAGCTTTATTTGCTTGGACATACTTTTCCCAGCTCTTCCCCAGGTTCACTTCCCCACTTTGCAGCAGTCCCTCATCACCCTGAAGAAAATCTCTTACCTTTGCAAAGCACTTACCATTACCCACAATTATGGTAAGCATGTGTGTGTTTTTGTGTATTTTATGTCACGAGTGGTTCCACACCCACTGAATGCAAGCTCCTGGGACAAGGACTCTTGTTCATCAGGCTACCCACCCCCAGTCCCTCCCCACCCCACCCCCCAGCAACTTGTTTTCAACAAATCATGGTTTAATTCATGAAATAAGGAAGCTGAGCCTTCAC